>NC_092420.1:32924626-37834626 GCF_040894005.1 Engystomops pustulosus | reverse complement strand
TTTATATACTGTTTATATATGTGTATATTTGCTTTATATACTGTTTATATATGTGTATTTGCTGTATGTATACTCAGCATGTGTGAAGATGTTGTACAGTATATACTGTATGTGTGTGAATATATATTTTTATGCAGTACACTACACGGTGGTACGCTGTATGCATTTAACTCTACATGGTGGTACGTCGTATGCATTTTATACTACATGGCCGCACGCTGTATGGATTTTACACTACATGGCGGTACGCTGTATGCATTTTAAACTACATGGCGGTACGCTGTATGCATTTTACACTACATGGCGGTACGCTGTATGCATTTTACACTACATGGTGGCACTCTATATGCATTTTACACTACATGGTGGTATGCTGTATGCATTTAATACTACATGGCGGCACTCTATATGCATTTTATTCTACATAGTGGTACGCTGTATGCATTTAACACTACATTGCGGCACGCTGTATCTGATATATTACATATATGGCAGCAGAAAGGCTTGGTACACCCCTGGGGACAATGACAAATTCTGGAGCTGGCAGCAGCCTGACACAGTGTGGAGGTGACAACAGCAGCAGCATGAGTTCAGAGAGTGGCACAATGACAAATTATGAATGTGGCAGCAACATGGTAGGCCACAGTGTGCAGGGCCGCATCTGCCATGAGGCGAGATGAAAATCTCGCCTCAGGCGGCAGATTGTGGGTCCCTGTACAGGGCGGCGAAATTCGCTGCTCTAAAGTGGGCGATTCGGGCGTCCATTATCGCCCGAATCGCCCACCAGCTAAATAAATCGCGCCTGTCTCTTTAAGACACAGGCGCGATTTATGTGCGGAGCGACGCAGCGCCTTTCTGGCTGCTGCGTCGCTCCGTTCTAATCAGTGACAAAGGCGTCATGACGTCACGACGCCTGTGTCACTGTGCGGAGCCGCGGCTCACAGGAGAGCCGCGTGAAGAACGGAGCCGCGCGCCGAGGGAGCAGCTGCCTGCAGGTGAGTATGATTTTATTATTTTCATGCACTTTCATTAATTCTAATCTGGCTGATAAGGAGGAGTGGGGGCCATAATTGTCATATACTGTGTGTGGAGGGGTGTATACGTTATACGTGGCCATACTTGTTTTATACTGTGGGGGGGGGGCTGTATGCATTATATGGGGCCATAATTGTCATATACTGGGGGGTGCTGTATGCATTATATGTGGCCATACTTGTTTTATACTGTGTGGGGGGTATATATTATATGTGGCCATAATTGTTTTAAACTGTGTGTGTGTGTGTGGGGGGGGGGGGGTTGATATATTATATGGGGCCATAATTGTTTTATACTGTGAGTGGGGGGGGGGAGGTTTGATATATTATATGGGGCCATAATTGTTTTATACTGTCGGGGGGGGGGGGGTGTTTGATATATTATATGGGGCCATAATTGTTTTATACTGTGGGGCGGGGGGGGGGGGTTTGATATATTATATGGGGCCAGAATTGTTTTATACTGTGGGGGTGTAAATATTATATGGGGCCAGAATTGTTTTATACTAGGAGGGATGTAGTATATACTATGTGGGGTCAGAGTCATTTATACTGGGGTGGGGGGTGCTATATATATTATATGGGCCACAATAATTTCATACTGGGGGGGCTATATATATTATACGAGGCCAGATTCTTCTTTTCCTGGGGGTGTTATATATTTATATGGGGCCAGATTTCAGCTTGGGGGTAAACCGTATATTACTAAGCTGGGAGGGAGCTGTATATGGGATTATGGGATACAGTACATTACTAAGCTGGGAGGCTGTATATGGGGTACAGTATAGTACTAAGCTGGGGGCTGTATATATGATATAGTATATTACTAAGCTGGGGGGCCGTATATGGGATACAGTATATTACTAAGCTGGGGGGCTGTATATGGGGTACAGTATATTACTAAGCTGGGGGGATGTATATGGGGTACAGTATATTACTAAGCTGGGGGGATGTATATGGGGTACAGTATATTATTAAGCTGGGGGGATGTATATGGGATACAGTATATTACTAAGCTGGGGGGCTGTATATGGGGTACAGTATATTACTAAGCTGGGGGGGGATGTATATGGGATACAGTATATTACTAAGCTGGGGGGCTGTATATGGGATACAGTATATTACTAAGCTGGGGGTGCTGTATATGGGATACAGTATATTACTAAGCTGGGAGGGGACTGTATATGGGGTACAGTATATTACTAAGCTGGGGGGATGTATATGGGGTACAGTATATTACTAAGCTGGGGGCTGTATATGGGATACAGTATATTACTAAGCTGGGGAGATGTATATGGGATACAGTATATTACTAAGCTGGGAGGCTGTATATGGGATACAGTATATTACTAAGCTGGGGGTGCTGTATATGGGATACAGTATATTACTAAGCTGGGAGGGGACTGTATATGGGGTACAGTATATTTCTAAGCTGGGGGATGTATATGGGGTACAGTATATTACTAAGCTGGGGGGATGTATATGGGATACAGTATATTACTAAGCTGGGGGCTGTATATGGGATACAGTATATTACTAAGCTGGGAGGGGGATGTATATGGGATACAGTATATTACTAAGCTGGGGGGCTGTAAATGGGATACAGTATATTACTAAGCTGGGGGCCTGTATATGGGGTACAGTATATTACTAAGCTGGGGGGATGTATATGGGATACAGTATATTACTAAGCTGGGGGGCTGTATATGGGGTACAGTATATTACTAAGCTGGGGGGATGTATATGGGGTACAGTATATTACTAAGCTGGGAGGATGTATATGGGATACAGTATATTACTAAGCTGGGGGGATGTATATGGGATACAGTATATTACTAAGCTGGGGGGCTGTATATGGGATACAGTATATTACTAAGCTGGGGGGCTGTATATGGGATACAGTATATTACTAAGCTGGGGGAATGTATATGGGGTACAGTATATTACTAAGCTGGGGAGCTGTATATGGGATACAGTATATTACTAAGCTGGGGGGCTGTATATGGGATACAGTATATTACTAAGCTGGGGGGATGTATATGGGGTACAGTATATTACTAAGCTGGGGGGATGTATATGGGGTACAGTATATTACTAAGCTGGGGCTGTATATGGGATACAGTATATTACTAAGCTGGGGGGCTGTATATGGGATACAGTATATTACTAATCTGGGGGGCTGTATATGGGGTACAGTATATTACTAAGCTGGGAGGCTGTATATGGGATACAGTATATTACTAAGCTGGAGGGCTGTATATGGGATACAGTATATTACTAAGCTGGGGGGCTGTATATGGGATACAGTATATTACTAAGCTGGAGGGGGTTGTATAGGATACAGTATATTACTAGGCTGGGGGGCTGTATATGGGGTACAGTATATTACGAAGCTGGGGAGCTGTATATGGGATACAATATATTACTAAGCTGGGGGGCTGTATATGGGATACAGTATATTACTAAGCTGGAGGGGGTTGTATAGGATACAGTATATTACTAGGCTGGGGAGCTGTATATGGGATACAGTATATTACTAAGCTGGAGGGGGTTGTATAGGATACAGTATATTACTAGGCTGGGGAGCTGTATATGGGATACAGTATATTACTAAGCTGGGGGGATGTATATGGGATACAGTATATTACTAAGCTGGGGGGCTGTATATGGGATACAGTATATTACTAAGCTGGGGGGCTGTATATGGGATACAGTATATTACTAAGCTGGAGGGCTGTATATGGGATACAGTATATTATTAAGCTGGGGGCTGTATATGGGGTACAGTATATTACTAAGCTGGGGGGCTGTATATGGGATATAGTATATTACTAAGCTGGAGGGCTGTAAATGGGATACAGTATATTACTAAGCTGGGGGCTGTATATGGGGTACAGTATATTACTAAGCTGGGGGCTGTATATGGGGTACAGTATATTACTAAGCTGGGGGCTGTATATGGGGTACAGTATATTACTAAGCTGGAGGGCTGTATATAGGATACAGTATATTACTAAGCTGGGGGGCTGTATATGGGATACAGTATATTACTAAGCTGGAGGGGGTTGTATAGGATACAGTATATTACTAGGCTGGGGGGCTGTATATGGGGTACAGTATATTACTAAGCTGGGGGGCTGTATATGGGATACAGTATATTACTAAGCTGGAGGGGGTTGTATAGGATACAGTATATTACTAGGCTGGGGAGCTGTATATGGGATACAGTATATTACTAAGCTGGAGGGGCTGTATATGGGATACAGTATATTACTAAGCTGGGGGGCTGTATATGGGATACAGTATATTACTAGGCTGGGGAGCTGTATATGGGATACAGTATATTACTAAGCTGGAGGGGCTGTATATGGGATACAGTATATTACTAAGCTGGGGGGCTGTATATGGGATACAGTATATTACTAAGCTGGGGGGCTGTATATGGGATACAGTATATTACTAAGCTGGAGGGGGTTGTATAGGATACAGTATATTACTAGGCTGGGGGGCTGTATATGGGGTACAGTATATTACTAAGCTGGGGAGCTGTATATGGGATACAGTATATTACTAAGCTGGGGGGCTGTATATGGGATACAGTATATTACTAAGCTGGAGGGGGTTGTATAGGATACAGTATATTACTAGGCTGGGGAGCTGTATATGGGATACAGTATATTACTAAGCTGGAGGGGCTGTATATGGGATACAGTATATTACTAAGCTGGGGGGCTGTATATGGGATACAGTATATTACTAAGCTGGGGGGCTGTATATGGGATACAGTATATTACTAAGCTGGGGGATGTATATGGGATACAGTATATTACTAAGCTGGGGGGATGTATATGGGATACAGTATATTACTAAGCTGGAGGGGCTGTATATGGGGTACAGTATATTACTAAGCTGGGGAGCTGTATATGGGGTACAGTATATTACTAAGCTGGGGGGCTGTATATTAGAGGGTGCTATATATTCACATTGGTCAGGGGAGCACTGTATGTAAAATCATGTAACATAATAACAGGGTGGGATATATTAGTTATAGGATACAATAGATTACTTTGCATAATTTAAGCTAAATGTTAGGGGTCTGTATTAATAAATTGGGGGTGTTGTATATTGATTGGTGTGCAGTGCATGCTATAATTTCAGTAGGATATATATAATGAAGGGATGTGTTATATGTGGGTAGCGTGCGGTCAGTTGTGTTGGGAGGGGTATATATTATTTAGGAGCACAGTGTTGTTATCCAGGAGACTTCATACTGTAAGTGACTGTGGTATTTTTAGGGACGCCGGGTGGAGATGCTGCACGGAGCTGAAGATATCCGGCCGTGAATTCAGCAGTGATACTTCATGGATTGGAGAACCCGGAATAAAGTCCTCCCGATGGAAGAGATTGTCATCTATAAGGTACTAGATGCCAGGGCAAAAGAAGCTAAAAGACCAGTATACCAGTATGTCTGTGTGCTTCTCTTAGAACCCTTCATCCTGGTGGTAGATGTCCTTTAAGCTATAAGCTATCTACGTCCTAAAGGCGTTAATGTTCAAAATAGGCTGTAGTAAAAGCAACAAAGCTATGTTTTCCAAGACTGTTTTGACTTACAGTATGAGGCCCAGGGAGCACAGAGAACATAGTGTAGCTATAAGTGTATATTATTTATATGAGACTGCACTTATATGCACAAAAATTGTCTCCTAAATAATGAGTGCAAGCACAAAATTCTGCTGAGCTCACTACTGGAGTCACGCTATTAGGCATTGCCCTGCCTCTATCTCCACCCAATAATGCACACAGGAAGACAAACAAGAATGCTGCTTTCTCTACTTCCCATTCAGTTCCACAACCCAGAATGGGGAAGGCAGGATAGTTATAGACACTTCAGATATATCAGAAAAGAAAAAAGTACTGAGGTCTGAGAATCAATCTGCTGTCTCTATTGAGATCCTTTACACTGAGCAGAAATGTTTGGTATGATAAAGAACTCACTTTTTGGAGGAGTAGAAGTTAATGATGGGACACTGATTAAGAAACAAGAAAAGGTAAGAAGCTACACACGTCTGTGCATTGTCTTTAATACACCTCTAGCCATTGCAATATCATAGATGACATCTATTCTGCATTATGATTGTGTGAATGCTTATTCACATATGTCACCGCCTGAATGAGATTAGAACTACTGTAGGATTGGGCTGAACCTTTAATGCATTAAATGCTTGCAAAATGGTAATCTTTTTCTAAAGAGGGAATGTTTGTGACAAAGATGTCCCAGTACTATACAGAATATTGCAGCTAAACTGTTGCTTTCATTAACTAGGGGCGCAGACAGGTAGAGAATTTCTTTGACTAGCAAATGAATGTTGTGTATTGTCTGAGTAGCTACACAGAAAGCAATCCCAGTAAAAACAGTGACAAGAATTTACGAGCTGTCTCTTTAAGGACCACAGCCATTCTAATATACTACAGCTGGTTTAGGAACAAAATGATTTAGTAACTACTTGTACAGAATGTATAAGTTTGTAGAACCATTCTCTTTCCGGCACTGTCACCCGATTGTGAATTGACTCAGTTTTGAAACAGAATTAAAGCGATCGGCAACCAGCCCCCAGTGTCTTTCATTTGGGCAATACAAGGCACCGGGGGCAGGTTGCTGATTGCATGCCTTCCCATAGAAATGCATATGCAATCGGCCATGGCACAACCCTGCGCAATCATGTAACGGCACCCTTAGAAGGTTTTGGATTAATAAGAAATTCCCTATAACTTCACGCTGAAAAATGTTCTTAAGAAATATTTTAGTGTGTAGGTGTAACGTAGAAAAGGGAACACAACAGATTGACATCACACAAATTTGTGCAAAATGTGTGTTTCATATCCAGAACATGTGCAATGACCCTCATCGAGACTGAATGTAGTGGCGGCCTTCGACCACCACTTTATTCAACTCCCACCGACTTAAAAATGCAGAATTCATAGTTGGGCACAGTTCACACCTGGGCTTGCCAGACTCTGTTACCCTCTCTGTTATGAATAGGAAGCAGCCAGCATCTTGTTTGCTGATATTGTGATGGACTTGTAATGGAAGGCATCCTTCCATACAGGGGCGTAACTACAGAGGTAGAAGCCATAGCAGCTGCTATGAAGCCCACAGTGTCAGGGGGCCCCGGCATCTGGGGTATTGCATTTGTGCTGTGCTCTAAATGTGTATGCAGATGTGATGTGTATGTACTGTATGTCTGTGTAAATGATGCATGGGTGTATATGGTACTGTATGTATATATGTATATAAGGTGTGCATATACTGTATGTATATTTTTAAGGGGTTTGTGGGGCCCCATTCAGAAGTTTGCTATATGGCCCTGCCTCTCCTAGTTACGCCACTGCTTCCATACATAGAAGTCAATAGGGAACAGAGGCTTTCCATCAATCTTCTATTCCTAGTGTCCATTCCACTCTCCTTAAAACCCCAGACCAGTTATTAATGGAGTCCCATAGAAGTAAACAGAAAGCAGGTTAAGCGTGCACACCTGCTTTTCTTTGTGTCTATAGTATCACAGGGGCAGTGGTAATGTTCAGTTGACTCCAATTCTCCATCTTTAACAGGTTGGATGAGTCAGAAGAATTAGGTGTAAGGTGTACAGGAAGAATCTGAATTGTACAATAGGAAAAATGTGAACTGTGTTTCCAGATATGTGAACATGTAAGGCTAAGGTTCATGTTGTGTCTATGCAAACAGTGAATACACTAAGTAATTATGTCCACATTTGTGTTGTAACTTGGCAAAAGGGCTTTTGTTAGTGTCTTTGTGCAGTTATTATTGTAGCTTGTATATACAATACATACTGTAATGTAAAAATGCTTCATGTACATATACTCTGACCTGTTGTATTACCAGCTGCAGACACTTCAATTGATCTGAAAATATAACAAAATGCAAATGTGCAGTAAAGCTGGTCTCTCCCAAAAATATCTCAATCTGGAATCTATGATTCTAGGAGTCTCTCTACTGAACTACTTATTATAGTATATGACAGTCCAGTACCACAGGGGGGCAGGCTGTTTATGAGACTGCTGGATGTACTGTAGCTTTAAAATTATTTTTTGGTTTTGGGTCTAAACATTTTTGTCTATTAATATGAAATAATTTTAATTGTCATACAGTACAAACTGTAGTACCTAATGCATTGTCTATGCAGAAAGGGAGAGAGAACATTTACTCTATAGAATGTATGCTCTCTAGGCTCCACTTGGCCCCCATTTATTAATATATTTGTGTCTGTTAAATCTCTAATCTATGGTGGGAACCACGTATTTATCAAGTGCACTAGAAATAAGAATCTATTTTTGCATGCGATTATATTAAATAATTGAAATTGCCATAAAGCATGTACTGTATTACCTAATGCGCTGCCTATGCAAAGAATGCAGAAAGGGAGAGGGAACATGTTAACTACAGAATGTGTGCTCTCTAGGCTTTACTTGGCCCATAATCAGTATATTAGTGTTTTTGTTAAATCTCTAATCTATGGTGTGACACACATATTTATCAATGGCACCAAAAATATATTTGTGTCATGCATGCCACTTTCTGAACACTTTCAAGATGGCTTATTTCTTGACTTTTAGCACTGTAAATGTGGATACATTGCAAATTACAATGTTGCCTGCAGAAAAACCTTTTTAAAAACATGGCTATATGCAACCAAGCAAATGCAGTCAGTATAAAGGGAACGTGCATCTGCAAAATACACCCAGCATGTATTTGGAGGTTGTGGTTGTTATCAGGAGATGCCTAGAACGCTGTCACTTAAAGATAATGTTTATTACAAAGTCTGTTATACCAGAGGTCTTGTTTAATACCATTTGTACCACTCACAGTGTTAAATTAAAAGGGTTGGACCCTTTATTTTTTGTGTTTTCTAACGTGTGTATGTGTGGGGGGCACGATATTCGGTAGTTTCCCAATATACTGTCAAAGCTCTGCACTGCTTTCTTGATGTGTAAAGTGAAGCCTCCTGTTCATTACCTGATCTATGAAAAATCTTGGACTCCAGTCACACTGCATAAGTTGCAAGGAAATTTTATTGACACAAACAACATGTGACGTTTCCGGTCAACAATAGACCTTTGTCAAACTCAGTCTGTCTAAGTGATATCAGATGAGGGAGGTTGCTTATAGCAATGAAAGCGCTGCCATGAAGGGATGGCGGCCTGTGCCGCTTAGAGAAGAGTGGCGCGTCACACTTCTCTAAGCGGCACAGACCGCCATCCCTTCATGGCAGCGCTTTCATTGCTATAAGCAACCTCCCTCATCTGATATCACTTATACAGACTGAGTTTGACAAAGGTCTATTGTTGACCGAAAACGTCACATGTTGTTTGTGTCAATAAAATTTCCTTGCAACTTATGCAGTGTGACTGGAGTCCAAGATTTTTCCTACACTATATGGGATTGGGACCCTCTCCGGAGCACCTGCACCGAATATTGATTACAGTGTGCAGCCAAAATCCAATTTTAAATACCTGATCTATGAGACATTCTTGTCCATAAAATGGCCGCAGATGGTGGGTCTTATCCATGAATCTTATATCCATGAATACTATCATAAGGTCATGTTTTAAAATTAGGTCTGGTGATCCCAATCCTCTGTAGACTAAACTGACAAAATACTTACCTCCCGACTTTTGGGCTAGAGAAACCACAGCCATTGTTCTGCCCCTTGCCTCACCCCAAACATAGTCTAATATTGACCTTAATGCCACACACATAGGTTAATGCCTCCTCCTGTGGCCAATCTTCCCACTGAGAACCCATATAATACCCCTTAATGCAACTTGGCAGCATATATATCTCCCCTCATGTTGTGGCCTCCTGTCCTTCATGATCCCCTCATATTGTGGCTCCTGTCCTTCATGATCCCTTCATATTGTGGACTCCTGTCCTCCATGTTCCCCTCATATTGTGGCCTCCTGTCTTCCATCTCTCTCATATTGTGGCCTCCTGTCCTCCATCTCCCTCATATTGTGGCCTCCTGTCTTCCATCTCCCTCATATTGTGGCCTTCTGTCTTCCATCTCTCTCATATTGTGGCCTCCCGTCCCCTGTGATCTCTCTCATATTGTGACCTCCTTTCTTCCATCTCCTCTCAATATATGTAGGACTGCATCTCTCAGTGCTACTTGTCAATTTTTTAGACACTCACTTATGAATTTGTTTTTCAGTTTATAAATACAAATATATAAAAAGTTATGTTTTTAAATCCTCTCTCTGTGAATTCAGTTTTCTTAAAAGACAGCATAGAGCTAAGCTTGGAAATCAATCATAACAATCAAGCATGAAAAATTAGGGACACTTACTTATAGAGCCAGACACTGTGACTGTGGTCATTTTATTATATTTGTTATTTATGGCCTCCTTCCTTCTAAAATCGACTTTTAAAAGTATGCAAATGAGCCTGAGGTGCTGCCCTTGCCCCACTCTAGACCCAAGCACATTTGAGATGCAGTTAAAGATATACACTCACCGGCCACTTTATTAGGTACACCATGCTAGTAACGGGTTGGACCCCCTTTTGCCTTCAGACCTGCCTCAATTCTTTGTGGCATAGATTCAACAAGGTTCTGGAAGCATTCCTCAGAGATTTTGGTCCATATTGACATGATGGCATCACACAGTTGCCGCAGATTTGTCGGCTGCACATCCATGATGCGAATCTCCCGTTCCACCACATCCCAAAGATGCTCTATTGGATTGAAATCTGGTGACTGTGGAGGCCATTTGAGTACAGTGAACAGCCTGAGATGATTTCAGCTTTATGACATGGCGCATTATCCTGCTGAAAGTAGCCATCAGATGTTGGGTACATTGTGGTCATAAAGGGATGGACATGGTCAGCAACAATATTCAGGCAGGCTGTGGCGTTGCAACAATGCTCAGTTGGTACCATGGGGCCCAAAGAGTGCCAAGAAAATATTCCCCACACATGACACCACCACCACCAGCCTGAACCGTTGATACAAGGCAGGATGGATCCATGCTTTCATGTTGTTGACGCCAAATTCTGACCCTACCATCCAAATGTCGCAGCAGAAATCGAGACTCATCAGACCAGGCAAGGTTTTTCCAATCTTCTACTGTCCAATTTCGATGAGCTTGTGCAAATTGTAGCCTCAGTTTCCTGTTCTTAGATGAAAGGAGTGGCACCCAGTGTGGACTTCTGCTGCTGTAGCCCATCTGCCTCATAGTTCGACGTAATGTGCGTTCAGAGATGCTCTTCTGCCTACCTTGGTTGTAACGGGTGGCGATTTGAGTCACTGTTGCCTTTCTATCAGCTTGAACCAGTCTGCCCATTCTCCTCTGACCTCTGGCATCAACAAGGCATTTCCGCCCACAGAACTGCCGCTCACTGGATGTTTTTTCTTTTTCGGACCATTCTCTGTAAACCCTAGAGATGGTTGTGCGTGAAAATCCCAGTAGATCAGCAGTTTCTGAAATACTCAGACCAGCCCTTCTGGCACCAACAACCATGCCACGTTCAAAGGCACTCAAATCATGCTGAAATAAAAGGTTCCCAATAGATACAAACAGGAAAGGTTGGTTTCATCAGCCAGGGAAGGTAAAAGTAATCCAGAAGGATATGAGTTACTGTTGTACAGCATAGTTACATGGGCTGGATTTCTTGGACTGGAGGCAGGAAGGTAGTGGGGGTCTTCCAGTCCACACCTCTAGTCCACTACAGGTGTTTCCCGTAATCCAATGTGTTCTCAGGTGAGGTTTGCTGAGATCATCAGTGGGGAATAAATCCATTGCACAGAATGTCAGTCTGGGGGAGTGAAGCCTAGAAACAGGTCATTGACTAAAAAACTATACAGGCAGTCCCTGGGTTACATACAAGATAGGGTCTGTAGGTTTGTTCTTAAGTTGAATTTGTATGTAAGTCGGAACTGTATATTTTATCATTGTAACCCCAGCCAGAACTTTTTTGCTGTCTTTGACAATTGGATTTTAAAATTGTTGGGTTGTCATAAGAATCAGTATTAAGACTAAAGCTTTATTACAGACACCTGTGATAACTGTTACAGCTGATTATTGTATCCTAGGACTAAAGTACAATAAATTACCAACATCCAGAGGTCCGTTTGTAACTAGGGGTCGTATGTAAGTCGAGTGTTCTTAAGTAGGGGACCGCCTGTATAGTGCAACATGAGGTATGGACTTTGAGATTGTATTCGGTGTCAGATATTAGGCCTGCATATAGTGATTTATCAAGCTGTAAAGTTAGAGCTGGACAGGCATAGGATTTTGTGTGGTACTAGAACCCAGGAATAAAAGCACAATTGTAATCTTCCTGCCTATGCAAACTCTGTCATCGTCGCTCTCCCTCATTTGAACTGAACCCTTACATTTACTTTAGTAAAATCATAGCTACAGGGGTTTTCTGCTCCACTGTGCATCTACTGTGTTGAAGTCACCTTCATTGTATGCATGATGTGTGGCCCATTATCAATTTAATCGTTAATCAATTGGCACCCCATAGTGGTACAAATAAACGATGCATATTTTTCTATAAAAACAGTTGCATTAACCCCTTTGCGCACCAGGACATACTATAACGTCCTGGTGCTGCGGGAGATGTATGGAGAGAGCTCACAGGATGAATAATAATAGCTGAATAATAATAATACAGCTGACATCCGCCTGTTAATGCCAGGTTAACTGATTAACAGGTTAACTGCCACAATCGGTGCCAGAACCGACCGTAGAAGTTAACCTTTTAATTATTATTATTAAAGGGGTATTCTGGGAATATGAACGTGCAACATCCCCACCGGGGCCTAGCCTTTTCTCGGGGCCTGGAGTCAGCCGGGGCCCGCAGTACCTGAGTGGCTGGCGGTTGCGGCCTAGGCACGTTAGTGTCACGGTGCTTGGTATGGGGGAACCGCAGGGCTGTCCTACAGCCTGGCAGGTCTCCAGCAGGTGGTGTTGGCAAGAAATGATGAGGGAGAGGCTGCTATAGCGGATCTCCCTGGGACAACCCTTTGGTGTCTAGAGTATTAGTCTCTGTGTGGTGGACAGGGTGCCTGTGATGATGGCAGCTGTAGTAGCAGGGACCAGACGGAGGCAGAGGTTGAACAAAAACAACTTACAGTTCTTTATTGGAACCGACAGGAACCGCAGCAACGTGCCTTAACAAAATGGTGGAGTACTGAGTTGCAGTTGGAGGGAGCCACAGGAGGTAGATCGCCAGCCTGGATGCAGAGGGCAGGCTGGGAGGTAGCTGTGTCCTAATAGAAAGCTTCAGCTTGTCCTGGAGTGCTTCAGGTATCACCCTTGAAGGTAGGATGATACCTCTTTCCTCTCTCTGTCTAACTCACTGCTTGATCTGACTGGCTAGTCTTTCTGACTGAATCCTGTCAGACTCACTTCTCTGCTTGAACTGACTGTTGGAAATCTCCAACCGTCACTTTTTCTCAGCTCTTGGTCATGTGGTGGTTACTCCTCCAATTACATCCCAGCTTACAATACATTAGGATAATACTTGTGATTGGATGACACATTTTACATCACATAAAGCAATTAACTCCTGCCTTACCAGGCAGGATCTACCACTGCAGAGTTCATCTGTGTTATCTAGTGTGATGTAGTGACATGCTGTGAGGCTAATCAGACCCTACACAGGCTGCAAGCTACATGGTGGGACGTATTTGCAAACACAGCTCTGCCTTGCATCGGCGAGGGTGTTGCATACCCCCGGGGCAATTGAAAGAGCCGCCCTCGGCTCGACTACAGACTGATTGGGGCGCAGAGGTAGATAGGGGCACTTCTGTGAAGTGCAGGCTACATGATCTGTAAGGACAAACCGCCCATGGTCCTGGAGACAGGCACCTGGGTTGGTGTCGGACTAAGACAAGGACATGTGTGACAGTTGGTTGCTGACGCCATTAAACCAAACTGTACAGTAGGAAAGGTGTGGTGTCATGTACTGTAATCCACTCCTTGCACCGGCGCCTGTATATTTGTTATATAAACACTTCTTCCCTGGCGACAAATATATAGTGTATATATGCATTACATTGGCATATGTGACACAATAAAACATTGTACAATGAACAAGTACCTGCCGACTAACATTCTTACCCTTGTATGGGTGGCATCCAGGTGCTAACTCTGTAACACCCCCGGTCCCCTAAGGACCCGCAGTTTACGGACTACCCCCACTTGCAAAGCTTTGGTTTGAGGCATAAGATAGCGGTCAAGGTTTACATATTGGAAGGTCCGACACAGCCACACTACAATCTGAAAAGCCTATAAAAGGTTAGTGCAAACTACAGACATAAATTGACAGTGTGCAAACATTTTGTAAACTCACATTGGCTTAGGAGCCCAATGGGTACACATCTTATAACATTACAAACGTTACAGATAGTTAGGCTACTCAGGGTAGCAGCATAAAATGTCTCTTTACCTGAAAAGGAAAGGCATAAAAGTGCATGTAGAATGTCCGTACCTAAAAGGAAGGCATTAAGTGCAATATAAAAATAAATAAAGTAGCAACTTTTCCTTGAGGTTGGCAAAAGTCTCTCAGAAGGTCTTTAATAGCAAAGTCCATCTTCTGGGTACAGCCCTTGAAGTGGGAAAAGTGCAATAAAGATGCAAAGGGTCTCCTCTATGTGTAGAGGGACAGAGTCCTTTTGTAGGGGTGCTATCATAGCACATGACAGTGGGCAGTTCAAGGTATGTCTCTTGACTGAAATAAATAAATAGGGGTGAGAGTCCCAGGAAAGTCTCTGGCTCTTGTGGAATGGTGGGCGCTCAGCACAAATGGGATAGCAGTAATAATATTTACAATATGTACAATAAGCAGAGTACCTGGTAAGGCTTTCAGCCCATCAGGGGTTACTCAGTATCTTCTTCGGTGGTAAGTACTTCGGTGTCAGAAAAGCGTACCTGCCTCCTCCTTCTGTGTGACACCAGTTGGTACTCCTGCAGGTACGCAGGAGCTTTACCTTTTGTCTCCCTTTGAGACCTCCGAAGTTCCGGCCTGGAGAAGATAACAACCTCCTCATCAGCCTCCTCTGAGTCAGGCGCTGGAGTCGGAGTCTCAGCTGCCTCTGATGCTTCAGGGGTTGCAGACACTGGAGCCGGATCATCCTCCACAGGCAGCAGTATTGGAGACTGCGGTGGGGATGATGGTCTCTCTGGGGTACCTCTTACTGGAGTGGAAACACAGTCACAAGTTCTAAGAAACTGGGGGTAGGTGAACACAAGGAGGTCTGTAAGTTGGGGGTCGAGGTGAGAGGTGTGGACATAGGGGCAAAAGGACGAAGACATCTCTTCAGCCGGTTCCTATGTACCCGGAGTAGTGGACGGTCTCCTCTTGAAATCTCGTAGACTTCAGGGGAGAGACTGTCCCTAACTAGGTATGGCTCACGCTCCCAACGCCCATCTAGCTTACTGGTGGGATGGTTGTTGCGCAGCCACACTCGATCTCCTGGGGCAAGAGGCTCAGCACAGGCATTACGATCGAAGTCCCTTTTTTGTTTCTCTCGGGCCTCTTCCAGCCGCAGATCCACAACTTCTCTGGCATCCGCCAGGCGCCTCTGGTGTTCGTGAACCCAGTCAGTCTGGGGGAGTAAAGACTGGGAATCAGGGGACTCCATGTCCCAGGTCATATCAGCAGGGAGATGGCCGTGTCTCCCGAACATCAGATAATACGGGGTGTATCCTGTGGAGCAATGAGTGGTATTTTTGTACAGGTACACTAATTCGGGCAACAGTTTTGGCCAGTCAGCCCTTTTTGCAGGGGTCAGAGTCCTCAGCATGTTGATTAGAGTCTGATTCATCTTTTCGCAAAGCCCGTTGCCTTGGGGATGATTGGCTGTGGTCCTCAGCTTTTTGCAGCCATATAGAGTGCACAGCTCCTGGAAGACTTGGGACTCAAATGCTGTTCCTTGGTCTGTAAGGATCTGGTCCGGACAACCATAGGGGAGGATGAAGCTCTTCCACAGGGCCGCTGCAGTGGTCCTTGCAGATAGATCTCTGACAGGTACTGCAACCACAAATTTGGTATAGTGGTCGATGATCGTGAGAGCATAACTGTGACCGGATCTGCTGGGCTCCAACTTCACATGATCCAATGCCAGGATCTCTAAGGGCCGTTGGCTCACAATGGGATGTAGAGGGGCCCTTTGATTGTGTCGCTCTCCTCGAGCGATGGCGCAGGCTGGGCATTCCCGACACCAGGCTTCGATGTCGGGCTTCATGTTGACCCAGTAGAAGCGTCTTCGGAGGGTGGCTTCAGTCTTCTGAGCGCCAAAGTGTCCGGACTGGTCATGGTACATTTCCAGTACTATCTTGGCGTCCCTCCTGGGAATCACAATCTGGTACAGCCGGTCATAAGTGATAGGGTCCAGAGTTCTTCTCTTTAGCAGACCCTGATGCATGTTCAGAGTCTTTCTCTGGCGCCACAATTGAGACAGTTCTCCATCAGCTCTTCTGCGGCGGATTCTTTCAGGCACTCGCCCACTAGAGAGATAGTCCATTACTTCTCCTATGGCGCGGCTATCAGCCTGAAGACTTATCCAGAGGTCCTTTTCCGCAGGGGGCTCTGACTCTTCTTGAGGAGTAGCTGGCGCTGCCTCTGACGGTAAGGAGTAAACTCTCTGGGCATCTTGACGCACAAACCGGGCGTAGAACGCTGGCATCTCCACATCTTCCCACTGAGCATCCGTGGAGGGTCCCTCCCACTGGTCAGGGAGACGTGACAGAGCGTCGGCGTTGTCATTGGTCTTACCAGCCCGGTACTTGATGGTAAAGTTGAAGTTGGCAAGTCTGGAGGCCCACCGTTGTTCCAGTGCTCCAAGACGAGCGGTGTTCAGATGCGCCAAGGGATTATTGTCTGTGAAGACAGTGAAGAATGATGCAGCCAGGTAGTCCTTGAACTTTTCGGTCACAGCCCAGACTAACGCCAGAAACTCCAACTTGAAGGAACTGTAGTTCTGGTCGTTTTGCTCCGGTTCTCGGAGGGAACGGCTGGCGTAGGCTATGACCCTTTCAGTTCCGTTTTGGAGCTGGGATAGTACAGCCCCTAGGCCTTGCTTGCTGGCATCAGTGTATAGGGTGAAAGGCAGACTGTAGTCTGGATATCCCAACACCGGAGGCTCAGTCAACCGTTGCTTGAGCCATCTGGAAGGCAGCTTCTCATTCGGCCATCCACTCAATGGATACTCGGGAACGTTGGCTCTCTTTTGGCAGGCCCCTTAGAAGCTCTTGCAGGGGAGCCGCCAGCTGGGCAAACTTCGGGATGAAACGCCTGTAATAACTGGCAAATCCCAGGAAGCTTTTGATGTCCCGTACGGTTGATGGGGTAGGCCAGTCGTGGACAGCTGCAATCTTCTCTGGATCTGGCTCAATTCCATGAGCGCTCACCACATGTCCCAGGTACTTGACGCTAGGTTGTAGCAGGTGGCACTTGGATGGCTTGACCTTCAACCCATGTTGGGTCAGGATTTGGAAGACTTCAGCCAGATGGAGGAGGTGGTCTTCATAAGTCTTGGAGTAGATGATGATGTCGTCCAAATATAGCAGGACGGTCTCGAAGTTGCGATGACCCAAACATCTCTCCATCAGCCGTTGAAATGTGCCTGGGGCGTTGCATAGCCCGAACGGCATGTTGTTGAACTCGAACAGGCCCATTGGGGTGGTGAAAGCCGTCTTCTCTCTGTCTTCCGGCGCCATGGCCACTTGCCAGTAGCCACTGGTCAGGTCCAGGGTAGAGAAGTAGGCAGCTGACCCTAGGGCTGCGAGGGATTCCTCGATTCGAGGCAGAGGATAGGCATCCTTGTGGGTGATATTGTTGATCTTCCTATAGTCAACACAGAATCGAAGGGTTCCAACCTTCTTTTTCACAAGGACCAGTGGGGCAGCCCATGGGCTGTGACTCTCCCGGATAACGCTGGCTGTCTTCATCTCTTGTACCAGCTTTTTCACCTCTTGGTAGCGGGCTGGAGGTATGGGCCGGTATCGTTCCTTGATAGGAGGATGAGAGCCAGTAGGGATGGTATGTTGGATCAGGGTAGTCTGCCCAAAATCCAGTGGGTGTTTGCTGAAGGCCTGGTGGTGCTTCATAACGACATCCAGGACACCTTGTACTTGGTCTGCAGGAGTAAAATCGTCATCTCCAATATTGAGCTCAAGCCACCAGGATTGCTCGGCAGGCTCACCTTCAGCACTTTGCTTCAGTTCCAACTTTTGGGAGGCAGACAGAGAGGTTTCCACCAAGTCTTCAGGATGGACGCTGAAGAGAGTGGCTACGGCCTGGTACTTTCTCAGATTCACTGGGGAGTCTCCCACATTTAGTAGTCGAATGGGTACTTGTCCTCGGGATACAGTGACTAGGCTCCTGGCGGCTAGAATGGGCAGGTCTTCATCAGCTGGTAGAGGTTCTACTATCGCCTGGTAGTCTTGACCTTGGACGCCCATGCAGGCTCGACACCATACTAACGTCTCAGTCCCAGGTTGAAGGCGGACAGGTTGGGGATCCTTGATCCGGGCTCTGCAGATTTCTCCATTAGGGCCAGCAAACTTCTGTTGCGCCGCTAGAACCTGCATAGTCTCCTGAATTACCTTCCGGGAACCATTGGACACTGTTGGCAGGGAGTCGTGGAGAGCCTTCAGCACTTCAGGGTAGCAGTTGCGGAGGACATTGGTACCCAGTACCAGGGAGAAGTTACTGTTTTCGGGCACTCGTGTCACCACTACGCCCTGTCTGGTTAACTCAGTGTCTCCAATGGTTAGCGTGGGTTCCGAGTAGCCACGGATGGGTACGGGCTTTCCATTTGTAGCAATAATGTTCAAGTAAGCCTTGGGCGGCTGGACTAAGGATGCTCCTCCTCGGCATTTCTCGAAGGCAGTACTCCGGAGGGTGGTCACTTGAGAGCCGGTATCAATTAAGGCCGGTAGGGTAACTCCGTTGATGGTTACATAAACTGGGCATCCAGTTAGCATCTCGGGGACTTACAGGTTCTTCCCTTGGAGGTCGTCCCTTAGCTCCAAGGGTTTGTCGTTTAACTGACGACATCCATCCTCTTCATGCCCATATTTATGGCAGTAATTGCACCGCTGGCGGGGTTTCTTCTGACTCCAGGTGCTTAACGACTTCGCTTCTCTTGGGCGCTGTTTGGCTGGGGAGTCACGAGGGGTAGCTGACCGTACAGAGTTCTCTGGAGGTTTCTTCCTCATAGCGGAGACAGTCACTTCCAACTGGGTCAACCGATCGAGTATTTTATGCAGGGTGTCCGCCAGATTAGGGATCTGTCCTGCTAAGCCAGCAACTTCCGTAGCCGCAGGAGTAGGTGATGTCGACTGCGTTGGATGGCAACCTAGAGCAGAGTCCTCCATTTCCACGGATTCAGGCTCTTTCTGCGGTCCAGTAGGCGGTCGGTCCCCTAATATGTCAATGGCAATTTCCTTAAACTCAAGAAAGGAGGCCTGGGCATGTTGAGAAGAGATGATCTTTAGTTGACACCTTTGATTTCTATCAACAAGTCCATTAATGAATTGTTCCCTCAGGGTTTGATCAGAGGTTTCAGCGTCTTTGGGATCAAGACGGGTTATGGCCTTCCATGTCTCCTGTAGGGAGAGGGCAAAGTCTCGGAGGGACTCTTGGGGCTTCTGTCTTTTCCCGAAGAATTGCTGCTTCAACTCTGTGGCAGTACACTTGTCAAAGGTGTTGCGCAGCCTATCAAGAATTTGGACCACATTCTGACACTGTTCTCGGGGCCAAGACTTGACTTCCCTGAGAGCGGGTCCTTTCAACTGCCCGGTTAGAATGCCCACTTTCTGTTCCTCTGTGAACGGGTACAGGGCGAAGGTGGCTAACAACTTGTCCCTGAATTCAGGGAGAGTGTGTGATTCTCCTTCGTAGTGGGGTAACCAGGGGGCCCCCGGATAGTATGGCATAGTCAGAGGCATAATGGTGGGGGTCACAGGGCCACTAGCAGTAGCAGGGCTGAAGGGACTCTCTGGAGGACTTAACATGCTCCGGTACCCTGAGGAGGAACCAGGGGACGGGACTTGTTCCAGTCCCGTATCTTCGTCCTGGGCGGACATGACTGGCCTAGCTGAGGGAAGTCTGTAGGGTTACACAATGTCCGTTGCTATGGGCGATGACTAGAATGGGACGTGGGCACTTTAAGACACAGTCACTATTCCCTGGGATGTGAGCCAATAACCTAGCGTTGGAAACAATCTCTACCCCCCTTTAACTTCCCCAGCGGTACTCACTCAGGATCAGCCGCGGTGACAGGACAGCTCCGGTGCATGAAGGACGTTCCCGATGTCCGGCAGGCAGCAGGGGCTCGGTGATGCTCAGCGGTGTTTTCCTCCAGTCGCAGGACACGTGCGCCGGAACTCCGGATGAGGCGCACGCTACTGGCAGGCTTCAGGCGCGGCCTGCGCCGAAATCCAAGATGGCCGATTAACCCTCTTCGTTGCCGGCCGCACACGCTCCAGCTCCTCCTCCACGGTGCTTCGCGCCACTCGCGCAGGGGGCGGAGCCTAGTGACGACTCTGGAGTTCCCGCCAGTGAGGATTTGGCGGGCTGGAAATACTTGCTGCGCCACAGCCTTGTGAGGTAAATGCTTCAACCGATCTGCACCAACTGTAGTTGAGCTAACAGAGTCCGTTGGCAGGGATTAACCCCCTGATTGCTGGAGCGATGCTTGACAGCGCTTGGCAGCAGTAATAAAGTCAATGTGAAATATAGCACAAAATCACTTGAGCCTATACCCGAATGGTAGCAGGGTTAGGCAGCACAGTAGTTTTTCAATAAAGGATAGTCTCTAGTGCCAGAATAAGGCACAGAAGTAATGATCCTGTGTTCGTGACGCCACTTGCAACATCCCCACCGGGGCCTAGCCTTTTCTCGGGGCCTGGAGTCAGCGGGGGCCCGCAGTACCTGAGTGGCTGGCGGTTGCGGCCTAGGCACGCTAGTGTCACGGTGCTTGGTATGGGGGAACCGCAGGGCTGTCCTACAGCCTGGCAGGTCTCCAGCAGGTGGTGTTGGCAAGAAATGATGAGGGAGAGGCTGCTATAGCGGATCTCCCTGGGACAACCCTTTGGTGTCTAGAGTATTAGTCTCTGTGTGGTGGACAGGGTGCCTGTGATGATGGCAGCTGTAGTAGCAGGGACCAGACGGAGGCAGAGGTTGAACAAAAACAACTTACAGTTCTTTATTGGAACCGACAGGAACCGCAGCAACGTGCCTTAACAAAATGGTGGAGTACTGAGTTGCAGTTGGAGGGAGCCACAGGAGGTAGATCGCCAGCCTGGATGCAGAGGGCAGGCTGGGAGGTAGCTGTGTCCTAATAGGAAGCTTCAGCTTGTCCTGGAGTGCTTCAGGTATCACCCTTGAAGGTAGGATGAAACCTCTTTCCTCTCTCTGTCTAACTCACTGCTTGATCTGACTGGCTAGTCTTTCTGACTGAATCCTGTCAGACTCACTTCTCTGCCTGAACTGACTGTTGGAAATCTCCAACCGTCACTTTTTCTCAGCTCTTGGTCATGTGGTGGTTACTCCTCCAATTACATCCCAGCTTACAATACATTAGGATAATACTTGTGATTGGATGACACATTTTACATCACATAAAGCAATTAACTCCTGCCTTACCAGGCAGGATCTACCACTGCAGAGTTCATCTGTGTTATCTAGTGTGATGTAGTGACATGCTGTGAGGCTAATCAGACCCTACACAGGCTGCAAGCTACATGGTGGGACGTATTTGCAAACACAGCTCTGCCTTGCATCGGCGAGGGTGTTGCAAACGTCTGACACAAAAACCCTTAATGATATAAATAAATTAATACAACAATACTCAATGTCATTAGTCACAAAACGGAGCTTAAATAGTTTGATTTTATGATTTACAAAATTTATGGCCTCTCTAAAGTAGGTGGAGTTATCACCCAGATGGTCGCCACTGGAAACTACAAGTTCCATGATCCTTTAGTTCTCAGTAACTCCTCCTCCCTCTTATGCTCTGCTCCCAGTGATGATGTAACAGACTTTCTTGCTCTGTTACCATAGCAATGATGTGTAACTGCCATCACCACAATACCGGCCATACTGGATGCACTTCAACCAACCGACTACAGCCAAATTGAGGGGTGATCATGTGACCCGCCCTGGCAGGTGCAGGACATGTGATGTGGACATGTGACCAGTGGCCATCTTCTGTCCTGTGTCTTCTCCACAACGGACCGTGCGGAGGAAATTTACAAACTGATTAAAGGGTCAGCAGCATTTTAATTCTTCATTACAGTCTATGTCACCAGCATTTTCTGCTAAGGGGAGCAAAATTTTAAATGACAACTAATTACATATAAGGTTATATTTTAAGGACCCATTTGTATATGAATTATGCTGATTCCTGGAATACTCCTTTAAGTGCCGTGGTCGAACCTAATTTAGGTTTTAATGGGCGCTGCCCCCCCCATCATTGGAGGGTGGCAATTGGTTGCCATGACAGCCTACAGTCTCATGGAGACTTGTAGGCTTGCTATGTGTAATGATCTCTAATAGCCAGCAGATAGCAGGCTATTACAAATCAGCAGTACAATTGCTATATACTGCAATATATACTGGAGGGTCTGAAACAATGGTAAAAAAATCTTTTTTAAAAATGTTAGAGAATTAAAAGTTTAAATAACCCATTTTGCCTAGATCATATTTAAAAATAAACAGTAAAAATCATAAACATGATAGATATTGCACTGTCTCAAAATGCTCGTTCTATCAAAATATAAAAAAGATTATTCATGGCTTTGAACACTGTAAAGGAAAATAGAGGCCAAATCTCTGAATCGACACTTTTCCCCCATTTTTCCATCCATGAATAATAAAAAACTGAAAATATTTTTTAAGTACAAAAGATTTTAATTTTTTTAAAACTCTCTATAAAAATTTGGTATCCCTTTGATCGTACCAACCCAAAGAATAAAAAGAAAGTGTCATTTGTCCCGCAAATAACAAGCCCTTATACAGGTACATCTCTGTAAATGTAAGAATAAAAAAGTTATTGCTTTTGGAATGAGTGGAGTAAAAAACAAATGCAAAAATGAAAAACTGCTTGTCCTGTAAGGGTTAAAAAAGCCAAAAAGTTTGAAATGGGACAATGCTAAAACCATATTTAAAAAGCAAATATGTTAAACGCTACAAATTGAAAAAAAAAATAAAAAACATCAACTTTTCCATATGTGACACAAGGATTTAAAGGAAAAATAAAGTGAGGAATGAGAAGTAGATCTGATGGTAGATCCATCCTGCCTGCCTCTGCCCTAATCTGCAATTTAATAATAAGGCTGTACTAGCATATACTAGCATTATCTCCCAGTGCCCTGCCAGGCTAGTACACGCCCCAGTAGCCTCTGCAGTTAATTTACATATTTATAAAATAAAGTTTTAAACAAGTAAGTTCAAAGATTATTAAATTACAGGTTAGGGCAGAGGCAGGCAGGAGGAATCAACCATTAGATCTACCGTATACACTCACCGGCCACTTTATTAGGTACACCTGTCCAACTGCTCGTTAACACTTAATTTCTAATCAGCCAATCACATGGCTGCAACTCAGTGCATTTAGGCATGTAGACATGGTCAAGACAATCTCCTGCAGTTCAAACCGAGCATCAGTATGGGGAAGAAAGGTGATTTGAGTGCCTTTGAACGTGGCATGGTTGTTGGTGCCAGAAGGGCTGGTCTGAGTATTTCAGAAACTGCTGATCTACTGGGATTTTCACGCATAACCATCTGTAGGGTTTACAGAGAATGGTCCGAAAAAGAAAAAACATCCAGTGAGCGGCAGTTCTGTGGGCGGAAATGCCTTGTTGATGCCAGAGGTCAGAGGAGAATGGGCAGACTGGTTCTAGCTGATAGAAAGGCAACAGTGAATCAAATCACCACCCGTTACAACCAAGGTAGGCAGAAGAACATCTCTGAATGCACAGTACGTCGAGCTTTGAGGCAGATGGGCTACAGCAGCAGAAGACCACACCGGGTGCCACTACTTTCAGCTAAGAACAGGAAACTGAGGCTACAATTTGCACAAGCTCATCGAAATTGGAGAGTAGAAGATTGGAAAAACCTTGCCTGGTCTGATGAGTCTCGATTTCTGCTGCGACATTCGGATGGTAGGGTCAGAATTTGGCGTCAACAACATGAAAGCATGGATCCATCCTGCCTTGTATCAACAGTTCAGGTTGGTGGTGGTGGTGTCATGGTGTGGGGAATATTTTCTTGGCACTCTTTGGGCCCCTTGGTACCAATTGAGCATCGTTGCAACGCCACAGCCTACCTGAGTATTGTTGCTGACCATGTCCATCCCTTTATGACCACAATGTACCCAACAACTGATGGCTACTTTCAGGAGGATAATGCGCTGTCATAAAGCTGGAATAATCTCAGACTGGTTTCTTGAACATGACAATGAGTTCACTGTACTCAAATGGCTTTCACAGTCACCAGATCTCAATACAACAGAGCATCTTTGGGATGTGGTGGAACGGGAGATTCGCATCATGGATGTGCAGCCGACAAATCTGCGGCAACTCTTTGATGCCATCATGTCAATATGGACCAAAGTCTCTGAGGAATGCTTTCAGCACCTTGTTGAATCTATGCCACGAAGAATTGAGGCAGTTCTGAAGGCAAAAGGGGGTCCAACCCGTTACTAGCATGGTGTACCTAATAAAGTGGCCGGTGAGTGTATATACTCGGGTGTAAGCCGACCCGACTAGCCGAGCATCGGGGGCACCAGAAAGTGAGTATGTAAGTTCTTTTTTTTATTGATTTGGTTTATTAAACCGAGGTGAGGTTTTTCAGCAGATTTTTTTGTGCTGAAAAACTCACCTTACACATGAGTATATATGGTACTTCTGATAGTAGATTCCTCATGGTAGGTTTCCTTTAATAAAATAATCTGTAAGTAGTGTAGTGCTATTGAAAAACAATTGTTTCCCTTAAAAATTGCTATGTCACAGTTGGTCTGAAGAGGATAATGATACAAGTTAGCTGTCCTATTAACCTGGATAGTAGACATATAACATGTTACCCCCCCCCCCCCCCTTGCAATTCAAGAGTGTTTTTTTTTCTATTTCGCAACTCCCTGCTACATTCCAAATAGATTGTCTCATCAGTTAAAATTTTGTCCTTATTGGTTACTAAATAACATGGTCAAACATTTCCAGGAAAACATGTTACCCAATGTAGTGAACATATATTAACAAACTACAGCAGTGTATGCCACAAAAATTTCTTTACAGACATACAGAAATTTAAAGACTATACATACTCCGATTGGGAACTCTGCCTTTCAGCGCTGGGGTCCTTGGTTCAAGTCCCAGGGTCAACATTTGCAAAGAGTTTGTATGTTTTCTTTAAGTTTGCGTGGATTTCCTCCGGGCCCTATGGTTTCCTCCCACACTCCAAAACATACTGGTAGGTTGATTAGATTGTTAGCCCCATAGGAACAGGGACTGATTTGGAAAGCACTGCGTAATCTGTGTGCGCTATATAAATAAAGGAATTATTATTATCTTTATATCTGTCTATCTAACCAATTAGCTATCTAGCTTTTTTGTCTTTTTATTTATCTATATATCTTCTATCTACCTATTATGTATCCATCTATCAATCGATCTTTTATGTGTCTTCTACTGTATCAATCGATCTCTTATATCTATCTTCTATCATCTATCAAGCTGTGTGTGTATATATATATATATATATATATTGTGAGACACTGAAGGGGTTAACTGTGGATGGGCGGTATGTTTCCCCTAGGTTTTCATACTATGCGAGGCCTGAGTGCTGAGGTTGTGGTGTCCAGCACCTTGGACACAGGTGGTGGGAGCAGCCTAATCAGTCTGCATAAAGCCGCTGAGCAGAGCTGAGAGTGTGGTCTCTCTGAAAGGAGGCTGGGGAGCACACAGCCCTGACCTCTGTGCCTGGAGCAGCGACTTATTTTAGGTACTAGTGGTGAGTTAAAGAAACTCTGTTTAGTTAGATCCCTGACGGGTAGGATTTTGTTTGTTTAATGCCTGAATGTAAAGGCTGTTTTATTTTGCTGCTGCAATAAACGCAGGCGAGACCTGTTTTGGACTGTACCTTGGTGCCACTGTCTTGAACTGCATCCCAACACCCCGCTACCACGGTCTCTACTGGGCCAAATCTCCCACATATGGTGCTTCGGATTGCGGGCAGTTCAAAAGACACACACCTGAAAGGCTTGCTACATCCTGCAACATTGCAAGGCCTGGGTGAAAGCAACAGGCAAATTGCAGGATAAAGCCAAGATGGAGGACTTTATTAAAGCCATGCTCCAGCAGCAGGAGGAGAGATCCCGCCAGCAGCAAGCCATGCTCCAGCAGCAGGAGGAGAGATCCCGCCAGCAGCAAGCCATGCTACAGCAACAACAGGAAGAGTCCCGAGCTAATTGACAGCTGCAGCAAGCCATGCTCCAGCAGCAGGAGGAGAGGTCCCGCCAGCAGCAGGAAGAGTCCCGAGCCATGTTCCAGCTGATGATGGAAAAGTTTTCCTGCATTATGGCGGCATCGCAGGCGACGGCTACTGAGGGGTCCCATGCTGGTTTGCAAGGGTATCCGGTTGTCCAGCATTCCGCACGGGCTGCAGTGCAGAAGGCCTTACAAAAGATGACGGCGACCGACGACGTGGAGGCGTATCTCACTGTGTTAGAGCGAGTAGCTGAGCGAGAGGAGTTACCAGCTGAGCAGTGGGCAGATATCCTGGCGTCGTTCCTGACAGGCGAATCGCAGAAGGCCTACTACGACCTGAGTGAAACAGAGGCCCGTGAGTACCCCCTGCTAAAGGCGGAGATTCTGGCTCGTCTTGGGGTCACCATACAAGTTCGTTCCTGCCGGGTCCACCAGTGGGCATACTCTGAAAATCTACCCCCGCGCTCCCAAATGCATGACCTGATCCATCTTGTCCGGAAGTGGCTACAGCCCGAGGACTGCACTCCAGCACAAATGGTCGAGAGAGTGGTTCTTGACAAGTTCACCCGTTCTCTGCCCTCTCGGCTCCAGCAATGGGTTGGACAGGCCGGTCCCACAAATGCTGAGGAACTCGTGTCCCTAGTAGAGAGATATCAGGCTACGGAGGATCTTCTACTTATCTCTCCCACACGAAGCAGTGCCAGTGACAAGGACATTAAACCATCTGGTAAGACTGCTACTGCAGAAAAAGGGAAACAGGTCAGGTTGGGAGGGGGTCCACTGGGGGGCTTGGATACACAGAAACCCAGTGAGGCTCGTGACAGAGGTCATAGCCGTATCCAGTGCTGGCGATGCCATGAAATGGGCCATATTGCTGCCAACTGTCCCCTGTCAGTGGAGCCAATGGACTGCAACCAGACCCGGCGAATGTCACTGTTTGCCAGGCCGGTTCTGGCAGCCGAGTCAGTCACAGATGCAGAACCCCAAGTGTGTATGGTCACAATCGGTGGTCACACGGTGGAAGCCTTGCTAGACTCAGGGAGTCTGGTCACCCTGGTGCGGGGAACTTTGGTTGATCCTGGACTGTACAGTGGGCGTAAAGTGGGAGTGTTATGTATACATGGGGACACTCGCGAATTTCCCACTGCCGTCATCAACCTACATACACCTTGTGGTACTGTCACCCATGAAGTGGGGGTGGTGGGGTCCCTGTTTCATGAGGCTATTATCGGCAGAGACTTACCAGTGTTTTGGGACCTCTGGAGACGAAGACCCACATCAGGTGCTATTACAGATAATGGACATCGGATATGCCTGGCCTTGGCCCCTGAACCCTTCGAGGCCAATGTACCCACGCCAGCAGTAGGGGTGACCCCAGGGGATGAATTCTCTCCCCTAGAGGTCCTAGCTGGTGAGGTCGAGGGTCACGAGGAGGGGGCCGACATGCCGGACCTTGAGATTTCCCGTGAAAATTTTGGGGCTGCACAGCTACAGGACCCTACCTTATTTAAAGCACGGGAGAATGTTAAAGTGATACATGGGGTACTCCAAATACCAGGGGCTGACAAAATATACCCCCGAATGGTGATTGTTGGGATACTGTTGTACAGGGTTGACCAGATACGGGGTGAGGAGGTTGAGCAACTTGTAGTACCCCAATCTCACCGTAGGCTGGTGCTAGATTTGGCACACAAACATGTGCTGGGAGGGCACTTAGGTGCTGAGAAGACCCGAGAGAGGATCCTGCAGAGATTTTTCTGGCCTGGGGTGTGGGAGGAGATAAACCAGTATTGTAGCTCCTGCCCTGAGTGTCAACTTACTGCCCCGGTGTCCCACTTCAGGAGTCCTCTGGTCCCATTACCAATCATAGAGGTGCCGTTTGAACGGATTGCAATGGATTTGGTTGGCCCCATAGTCAAATCCACAAGGGGGCACCAGTACATCCTGGTTATCCTGGACTACGCTACATGGTATCCAGAGGCGATTCCATTAAGGAACACCTCCTCCAAAAACATTGCTAGGGAGCTGTTCCAGGTATTCTCCCGCATAGTCCTCCCCAAGGAAATCTTGACTGACCAGGGAACCCCATTCATGTCTAGAGTAATGAAGGAGATGTGTAAATTACTGCAGGTTAAACAGCTCCACACCTCTGTATATCACCCCCAGACAGATGGCCTGGTCAAGAGGTTTAACAAGACTTTGAAGGGGATGCTAAAGAGGGTGGTCAGAAAAGATGGGAAGGACTGGGATTGTTTGTTGCCTTATCTGATGTTTGCCATACGTGAGGTACCCCAGTCTTCCACAGGTTTCTCACCCTTTGAGCTATTATATGGCCGTTCCCCGCGTGGACTCCTGGACGTAGCTAAGGAGACCTGGGAACAGGAAAAGACCCCCTACCGTAGTGTGATTGAACACGTCTCCCTTATGCAGGACCGCATAGCGGCAGTAATGCCCCTTGTAAAGGAGCACATGACAAGGGCACAAGAGGCCCAGTCTAGGGTCTACAATAGATCAGCCAGACTCAGGACCTTTAACCCAGGCGACAGAGTGTTAGTTCTTGTGCCCACCGTAGAGAGTAAGTTCTTGGCGAAATGGCAAGGTCCATATGAGGTCATGGAGAAAGTGGGGGAGGTAAACTACAAGGTATATCAGCCGGGAGGAGGAAACCTGAACAGATATACCACGTGAACCTCCTAAAGCCATGGAGGGAAAGAGAGTCCCTGATAGCCGTGGGAGTAGGAAAAGCGTCTGTCCCCAAGAAGGTGACACCCGAGGTAGGTGTACCCGATGCCAAGGTGCCTGAAGTACGGATCTCGGAGTCCCTCTCCAGGGCCCAGATTCAGGAAGCGAAGGAGTTTGTGCTCCGAAACGTTGATGTGTTCTCTAAGTTACCGGGTCGTACTTCAGTCATCAAGCATGACATCATAACCGAACCCCACATCCGGGTACACCAAAAACCCTACAGGGTCCCTGAAGCGCGCCGGCAAGCCATAACCAAAGAAGTCAGGCAGATGTTAGACCTGGGGGTTATCGAGGAGTCTAAGAGTGACTGGTCGAGTCCTATTGTGTTGATTCCCAAACCTGATGGTTCCCTACGGTTCTGCAATGACTTTAGGAAGTTGAACGAGGTATCCAAATTTGATTCTTACCCTATGCCTAGAGTTGACGAGTTGATAGAACGACTTGGACAGGCTAGGTTCTTCTCCACCCTTGACTTGACGAAAGGGTATTGGCAGGTACCCCTTACTGACAGGGCCAAAGAGAAGACCGCTTTTGTTACTCCTGATGGGCTTTTTCAGTATGTGGTACTTCCCTTTGGGCTACATGGGGCTCCCGCCACATTCCAGAGGTTAATGGATCTCGTGCTAAAACCTCACCGGAGATATGCCTCGGCCTACCTGGATGACATCATAGTCTATAGTAACGATTGGGAGAGTCATCTAGCCAAGGTACAAGCAGTGGTAGACTCTCTGAGGGCAGCAGGGTTGACAGCGAACCCCCAAAAATGTGCACTTGGTCTGGAAGAGGCCCGTTACCTGGGGTACCGTATTGGGCGAGGTGTCATCAAACCCCAAGTAAATAAAGTGTAGGCGATACAGCAGTTACTACGACCTATGAGCAAGAAGCAAGTGAGGGCTTTCCTAGGCATAGTGGGCTATTATCGCCGATTTATTCCCGATTTTGCGACAATAGCGGCACCCCTGACTGACCTGACCAAGGGTAGCAGGTCCGTAATGGTAAAGTGGAGTGAAGAGGCTGAGGGGGCGTTTCAGCGACTTAAGACGGTTTTGTGCGAGGGACCGGTACTGATCACCCCTAACTTCACCAAGACCTTTATTGTGCAGACTGACGCTTCTGACGTGGGCTTAGGGGCTGTCCTGTCCCAAGTAGTGGAGGGTGAGGAACATCCCCTGACATTCCTGAGCCGCAAGCTCACACCTCCTGAGAAGAACTATAGTATAGTTGAGAGGGAGTGCTTGGCGATCAAATGGGCTCTGGAATCCCTGAGATATTACTTGATAGGGCGACTAGTAACCGATCACTCTCCCCTCACCTGGATGAGTCAGGCTAAAGAGAGGAACGCCAGGGTCACAAGGTGGTTCCTAATGTTGCAGAATTTCAAGTTCACGGTAGAACATCGAGCAGGAAAGCTGCATGGGAATGCCGATGCCCTGTCTCGTACCCACTGTCTGATGGCCAAAAGTGTTCGCCTCAACAGGGTCAAACAGAGGGGGAAGGTATGTGAGACACTGAAGGGGTTAACTGTGGATGGGCGGTATGTTTCCCCTAGGTTTTCATACTATGCGAGGCCTGAGTGCTGAGGTTGTGGTGTCCAGCACCTTGGACCCAGGTGGTGGGAGCAGCCTAATCAGTCTGCATAAAGCCGCTGAGCAGAGCTGAGAGTGTGGTCTCTCTAAAAGGAGGCTGGGGAGCACACAGCCCTGACCTCTGTGCCTGGAGCAGCGACTTATTTTAGGTACTAGTGGTGAGTTAGAGAAACTCTGTTTAGTTAGATCCCTGACGGGTAGGATTTTGTTTGTTTAATGCCTGAATGTAAAGGCTGTTTTATTTTGCTGCTGCAATAAACGCAGGCGAGACCTGTTTTGGACTGTACCTTGGTGTCACTGTCTTGAACTGCATCCCAACACCCCGCTACCACGGTCTCTACTGGGCCAAATCTCCCACAATATATATAAATATATATATATATATATATATATATATATATATATATATATATATATACTTTATATTTCTGTATCTATAAATCTATCATCCATCTATAAAACTATATCATGTTTCATATTTATCTTCTATCATCAATCTATCATCTGTTTATCTTCTATAAAATTCTCCTGCTTTACCATACTACTGGAGCCCCACCAACCGGACCTGCTCATCAGTACAGTGTACAGAACTGGTTTGGCTAGTTGTGAGGGCAGGGCAGTTTCAAAGTAAATTTGCCAACAGGGAGAAATTTAATAAATGTTCTATTCAGGAATACAGTAACAGATCTGCATGTATTTATACATATTTACCAATAGGTAAAATAAACTCATTGTCATGACTAAAACATGTCCATTTATGTTTAATTTCATGTTTCTTTCAAAAAAAGATAAAAGTGATGGTATGTTTATATGTGTCCTGAAGTGGTACATGCTTTATTCTGTATCAGAAAATGTCCTCTACTGGTAGAATATGGGTATTACTCAAGGAGATTTGTAATTTGTATATACAGTTAAGTTAGACATATGAACAGCAACTGTAACTTTTAACTGTTTAGAAGTCACAAATCTCCTTGAGCAATTCCCACTTTCTACAAGTCAAGGGCAATGCTATCTGGATGCTTTACTTAAGTCCCAGGCTGCAAGGATGTAATGAAGTTTTATTGATAAACCTTGTTCCAATTACAGCAAAAATCTTTGAAAATTTGAGATAAAAAAATTGTCTGGAGCTACAATTCTAAAATATACAGTTCAACTTAAGAACAAATCTAAAAAATCTTGTACGTAATCCCGGGACTGCCTGTATATAGGAATATATATAACCAAGCTCTGTACAGAAATACAGATTCAGAACCTTGTTCCATACCAAAATACTGCATCAGAACCAGGTTACATAAAGAAATACAGCATCAGAGCTAGGTGTCGTACATAAATACAGTACATAAAACTAGCTCCATAGAAAACTAGAGAACCAAGAGCTAGATCTGTATAGAAATACAGCACCACAACCTAGCCATGTACAGAAAAGCAGGACCAGAACCCAGCCCTGAACAGAAAGTAATACCATAACCAAGCTCTTCAGATAAATACAGCACCAGAACCAAGCTCAGTATATGTACAGTACAGTATCAGAATCAAAGATACAACATCAGAACCACGTTCTGTACAGGAAATACAGCATCAGAAAGTTGCTCCACACAGGAATATAACAAAGCTCCAAACCTGGGATCCGAATAGAAACCCTGCGTCAGAGCTAAGCTACATGAAGAAATACAACACCAGGGCCTGGGTCTGTACAGAAATACAGAGACATACAACATTACAGCAACAGAATCTAGATCCATACAGAAATACAACATCAGAACCATACTTCAACCAGTAATACATCCATCACCAAATATGTACTCCAAACAGAAATACAGCACCAAAACTATGCTCAGCTAAAAAATAAAGTACCAGATCAAAGTTCTGTACTGAATTACAGCACCAGAACCTACTTTGTACGGAAATAAAGCATCAAAACTGGTCTGCATACACAAATTACCATCTGAACCAGGCTGCATACAGGAATGGAGCATTAGAACCAAGAATAATACAGCATCAGAATCTAGGTCTGTACATAAATACATCACCTGATAAGTTTGTCAGCAATGCAGTTTGGGACCTGAACTTTGGTCCGAACTTGTAGCCAAACAGAAACCCCATTGAAGTCTTTGGGGACCCAAATTTTAACACCCTGAAATGGCGGTAAAATGGGGCTGATAAGGGCTAGAGGGCTGAAAAATTGTGGGAATAACAAAGTAATTGCCCTGCCCACATTGGTACTTGAAACAATAACATAGCAAAAATAAACAAAGACTGATGATGTCACTGTGGTTAACCCCTTAATGACGCAGCCATTTTGTAGCTTAAGGCTCAGCCCCATTTCTTGCGTCACTTTATATGGTTATAACTTTTGAACACTGTTACTTATCAAAGCGATTCTGAGATTGTTTTTCCCCCCATGTTGTACTTCATTTTAGTGGTAAATTTTGGCTCATAAGTTTTGAGTTTATTTACAAAATAAAGAAAACATTTTTTTAGGCAGATAGATTTACCACCTAAATAAGTTGCTGAATAACATTTCCCATATGTCTACTTTACATTTTAATAATTTGAAGACATGAAATGTCTGGATAATTTGTTTGATGTTACATGGCTTACAAATAATGATTTTCTGTATTTTCAGAATTTACCATTTTAGGGATAATTACCGTTTTGAATGAAATTTTAAATATTTAGCGTTAAAAACCCCCTATATAATCAACCCATTTTGAAATCTGCACCCCTCAAACTATCAGAAACCGCTTTTAGGAAAATTGTTAACCCCTTGAGATCTTCATAGTAATTAAATCAAAATGGAGGAAAAATTTAGAATGGTAAAATTTTGTCGGTTATACGTTCATTTAGCCCTAAAATTTACACATTTCCAAAAGAGAAAAAGAGAAAACTGATCTTACAATTTGTTATGCAATTTCTCCCGAGTACAGAGACCCCCCACATGTGGCCTTTTTTTTAGGGCAGGAGTAGAAGCAGCATCAATTCTGTACTGGATTTTTTCCTTTTTTTTTGGTGTTCGCCGTATAGCCTAATAATCATGTTATCTTTATTCTATGGGTCAATACGATTACGGGGATACCATACTTGAATATTTTTTGTTACGTTTTACTAAATTTGCCAAGGAAAACCCTAATGTGGGGAAAAAATCTATCATTTGTGCATCGCCGTCTTCCAAGTGGCATAAAATTTTTACTTTTTTGGCTACGGAACTGGTTGATGGCTTGTTTTTTGTGGGACATGTTGTACTTTGCACCAGTATCATTCTGGAGTACATATGTTTTTTTATCACTTTTTATTGCATTTTTTGTGGAATTAAATAGGTAAAATCATAATTTTTGGCATTTTTTACGGCGTTCATTGTGTGGATTCAATAATTATTTACTTTTATTCTATGAGTTGTTACAAACTCGGTGATACTATATATGTGGGGTTTGTGTTATGATTTAAACTTGTTTGCACATTATGTGTCTCTCTATATGGGCTTATGAATATTTTTTATTGATTTATTAATTTATTATTGAATAACATTTTTTTTTACACTTTTTTTATTTTCTCTACCAAAGGACATGAACAAACAATCATAGGCTGACACTGTGCGTTTAAGATCACATAATAGATGCCCAGGCAGCCCTGGGGTCATGATAGGGCCGCAGGGCTGCCACAGGAACGATCATTACCCCCAAAGATGGCCCGGAGAGAGCGATTGTGGGGGAAAGACCCCCCAAAGGCAGTTTAAATGCAGCGGTTTCATCAATCCCCAAATTGAAACATTTTTGAATTTCATTTAATCCAGAATTGAAACATTTGAATTTGAAGCTCCATTCATCCAAATTGGAAAACAATTTAAGTTAAAGTTCCATTAATCCGAAATTGAAAAATAATTAGATTTAAAGTTCCATTAATACGTTACATGTTGATTGTGAGCCCTCATGGGCAAAGTCCTCCTCCCACTTGTTTTTGTATTTGTACATACTATGGAATTAACGGTGCTCTACAAATAATAATAATAATTACTCTGGAATTGAAACATTTAAATTTGAAGTTCCATCAATCCGAAATTGAAAAAGAATTGAAGTTCCATTAATCTGGAATTTAAAAGGAATTAAAGTTGAAGTTCCATAAATCCGGAATTGAAACATTTGAATTTGAAGTTCCATTTATCCAGAATTTAAAAAATGTAATTTGACGTTTCAAAAAAAGAATTAAAGTTTAAGTTCTATTAATCCAGAATTGAAAAAGAACTGAATTTGACGTTCCCGGAATAGTGAACTGAAAAATTGGAAAGTTAATGTGGAACTTATTCAGACACTGGCAATACCAAGTTGCGTGCAATCCATGCTTTGTTCATCTTAAAGGACATCTACCATGAGGGTCAAGGATTTTAAAAGTACACTCATATGCTGGTGTGTGTCAGGATGCACTCTTTTTTTTAGCTTCTTATGTACTGTTTTTTTTTTTTAAAGACTTTTAAAATTATGCCAATGAGCCTTAGGGGCACCCGACTCCATAGGTGTTAATGGAGCCTGGAGCCTCTTTTGCTCATTTGCAGAATATTTGAAGCCATTTTTTCTTAAAAACCAGCTCATGAAGCTTAAATAATAGCAGATCATGCCAGAGGGCCCCATTTCAGTATGTCAGTGTGCTTGGTTTAAAATCCTTCATCCTGGTGGTAGATGTCCTTTAATGAATGTTAGGATGTCCATGTTGCTTGTAAAGAGGCGGAACCTCTTGTCATTGATGACACCATCGGTGGTACTGAAAATGTGCTGCTGTGATAGCACACTAGCCATAAAATGCACCTGCAAAACAAAGAGCAAGTTCTGGCCACATGTCCAATTTTCCCACCCAGAAATTGAACAGGAAGCACCCATCCTTCAGTACCAGAAGAGGTGTGGACAGATAATCTATGAGTCATAGTCTACCTGCTGGAGACTATGAGGCCCATTTGTTGTTAGTGAAGTGCCTCTACTTTGACTCACCCAGGCAGTCTGGAGCTGATATTCCATAATTGCTACTGTTGTTGACACACATCCTTCCTGGTACAGGCGGTCCCCTACTTAAGGACACCCGACTTACAGACAACCCATAGTTACAGACGGACCCCTCTGCCCACTGTGACCTCTGGTGAAGCTCTCTGGATGCTTTACTATAGTCCCAGACTGCAATGATCTGCTGTAAGGTGTCTGTAATGAAGCTTTATTGATAATCCTTGGTCCAATTACACCAAAAATTTTGAAACTCCAATTGTCGCTGGGGCAAAAGAAAAAAAATTGTCTAGAACTTCCATTATAAAATATACAGTTTCGACTTACATACAAATTCAACTTAAGAACAAACCTCCAGACCCTATCTTGTATGTAACCCGGGGACTGCCTGTATATGAAAAGTGGAATTAAACCTAGTTGATACATCCCATATATATCAACTAGGCAAAATTCTTCTGCAGTGTAGCTAGGTCAGCAGCAGCAGGGTGTAAACCACATGCTCCTTTAACTGGTGGTCTCGTGACTAGGGAGGTGTTAGAAGAGACTTGGACAACTGAAGCAGCTGGAGGAGCCTTTGATGTTTCCACAGATGCACCCTGCATTATACATACATTATGCATTTAGCGCAGTTTGCACTATTCTTAGTAAATGTGCCCCAATATTCTCTGACAACAAGACTTATGAACCACATAGAAAAATGCATTTTTTTCTGAAAACAGGACTTCTGCACTAGGGTTTTGTGTTTGCTACTGTCACTGACCACACTTTTCTTAACCAGGTAGAAAGACACAATGGGGCAAATTTACTAAGGCCCGTGTGCCAGTTTTCTGTTGGACTTTTCATGCTCTTTCTAGTGTAAACTGCTTGCACAGTTATTTAAGAAGTGTCTGAGACTAAAGTGCATCTCAAATCTGTGCAAATCCCTTAGTAAATGTGCCCCTTTGTGGTGCATGTTGCACTATACCCAATGCTACACAAAATTCTGCACAGAAATGGACATTTCAGTGCTCAGTCAGACCGTGTGCCACATTTTACATGCAAACTCTGTCGGAGCAGTGCAGAGGGTGCCAGATTCATGAATCCTTCACCCAATGCACTATAAACAGGCAAACTGCACCCAGTGTAGTTTTCACTTTTTAGTAAATATGCCCCAATATTCTCTGACAAGACTTATGATTCATGTAGAAAAGGGCAATTTTCTCTGAAAATAGGACTTCTGCACTAGGTTTTTGTGTGTGCTATTCTCACTGACCACACTTTTCTGAACTAGGTAGAAAAACACAATATTCTCTAACTAACTTTGCAAACAAAGTATAATTTATGCATGATGATGATTAATGATTTTTCTGTGGCTGAATACTAGACAGAGAGAGGATCTTCAAGATATGGTCTGGTCTTTGCAAGTGCAACACCCCTTCCAATGTGTAGGCAGGTGAGAAGTTGAGAATAGCGCCCTCTCTAGGTTAGGAGCTGTTAGAGAGATTGGTCACCTCTCTTAGAAGGTTCTGGAATCTAGACATGGTGTAATTGCAGCTGTAGGCAACAGTTAATGCTGTTTTTACATAATCCAATGATAATGGATGGAAGCTGGTTGGAGGAGTTCTACCAGGGGAGTATAAAAAACCTCTGCTGGGGGAGAGCACAGGATCTTGGAATTCAGTCAGTAGAAAGTGAAGCAGGTCCAGTGTGCAGCTCCCTCCAGAGCTGCTGTCCAGACCCACTACCAGGAAGGAGACGCATCTCAGGCCGCTGCCTGATAGCTGAGGGCGAGTTAGGAGACTGAAGCCCAGAACTGCAGCTTCCACTATTGGACACAGTTCTCCATAAATCAACCCAGCCTACATCCTCAACCAGGCTGAGTGTAACCTTCCTGCGGACCAACTACCTCCCACCAGCTCACCAGCTACCGGAATCTACTGCTGTTATTGTTTGGCCGTTGTCTGCTGTTCATTTAAGAACTGTAAGTTGATTTGCACAACGTTGCCTCCATCTGATCCCTGGATATGGCTGTTTACCACCACAGGCTTCCCCATCCATCACACAGGGACTCAACCTACAGACACCCAGGGGTTGCCCCAGGGAGAAACCAGTACATCAGCCTCTTCCTCCATGTTTCTTGCACACACCACCTGCAAGAGACCTGCCAGGCCGTAGGTCAGCCCTCCAGTCACCATACCAAGCACTGTTATAACAGCGTGCCCTAGTCCACAATAGCTAGCCACTCCAGTTGCCTCCAGGCCCCAAGAAAAGGCGGGGTATGTTGCACAAGTATTGTTGTAGAATCCTGTGTAAGCAGTTAGCATATCTCTTATAATAGCAATGTAGAAGAAAAGTAAAAGAGGAGTACACGAGGAGCGCTTGTAGTGCCAATACCCCAAAAGATCCACAATCCCAATGCAGTAGTAATCTTAAAAATAGCAATCTTTTAATGCTTTTTAAGCTACAAATAGAATACAATTAAAATGTCCAATATAACGCGTTTCGGGTTCAAGACCCTTTTTCAAATAACGGACCAAGCAGTAATTTATAAATACAATACAATACAAGTGTCTTATAAATAGTACAACTTACATGTAGGCAGGTGTATTACCTCTCCGCTAAACGCGCGCATCCACAGCGTTTCGGAGAGCCGGAGGGGTCATGCGCATGCGCAGTGGCTCCAGTGGTGTCATGCGCAGAAGCACATTAATGCTGGTGCCGTCTCGCGCATGCGTTATAGCCCCGGGGGGGGGCGAAAGTGGAAAGCGCATGCGTGATGGGTAATTTAGGATGGATGGTAATAGATCCTAAGGGATATAGTAATAGTATGTAAGGCCGGCGTTGTAAGTCATTAAAGCCAACATAATACAATACAAGCGCTGTTATATGATCCATAGGCACAACCTCACAGTGTGCCGTAACGATAATAAAATTAATGGAAAATTGAACATTGGAAATTAGAAATAGTAAAATTGGAAATATAAATATATAAGATTTCCAATTTTACTATTTCTAACTTCCAATGTTCAATTTCCCATTAATTTTATTATCGTTACGGCACACTGTGTGGTTGTGCCTATGGATCATATAACAGCGCTTGTATTGTATTATGTTGGCTTTAATGACTTACAACGCCGGCCTTAGATACTATTACTATATCCCTTAGGATCTATTACCATCCATCGTAATTGCCCTTCACGCATGCGCTTTCTACTTTCGGCCCCCTGGGGCTATAACGCATTAATGTGCCTTCTGCGCATGCGCGTGACACCACTGGAGCCACTGCGCATGCGCATGACCCCTCCGGCACTCGCGGCTCTTCCGAAACGCTGTGGATGCGCGCGTTTAGCAGAGAGGTAATACACCTGCCTACATGTAAGTTGTACTATTTATAATACACTTGTATTGTATTGTATTTATATATTACTGCTTGGTCCGTTATTTGAAAAAGGGTCTTGAACCCGAAACGCGTTATATTGGACATTTTAATTGTATTCTATTTGTAGCTTAAAAAGCATTAAAAGATTGCTATTTTTAAGATTACTACTGCATTTGGATTGTGGATCTTTTTGGGTATTGGCACTACAAGCGCTCCTCGTGTACTCCTCTGTTACTTTTCTTCCTCATTGTTTTACCGGCCCCTCTGGGAGTCCGGGTTATTTGGAGTTGAGTGAGCTGCTCAGTATAGTAGCCTACCCTACCACTTTACCTACGCCTAAGGACGTCAACAGTCTGGACTGGGGGACCTAACTTTTTTGTGGACTTGGACCTTTATCCTTCATTATATTATGTGCCTTGATACCAAGAAGAACTAAGGTGAGCACCCCTAAGTATTGCATCTATTTACCGATTCCTGACGATATCACCCGAGGCGCCGTCCGGTGTTGTTTTCCCCTTTTTTCCTCTACCTTCTGTATCTTATAATAGCAATTATTTCAGATTTCCATCTGTCCCTAATAATAGGAGCCCTGGCCAGGGCCAATTGCTGTTGTGTTACAACATATGACTGATCCTATGATGAGTAGCAAGCTCTACCTGGCTTTCTCCTGTGTGTAAATGAGTCTGGCCATGTGACCCTGCTCCTATCCTGCAGAGTAACATGTCCAGCCCAACCAATTACAGACGTGCCTACAGCAGACATGACTTTGGCTGCTGAGGGGGTGGTAGCTGCTTGATTGGTGACACTTTTTCCTGAACATGGACCCAGATACCAATTAATGATGTCTGTTTGTTCTGTCTCTGGTTCCTGGTTTGCTTATCACTAATCACCAGGCTCCATACAGAAATAAAGCACCAGAACCAAGCTCAGAAAGTGAATACTGCATCAGAAGGAGGCTGGCTTATATAGGAAAACATTTTAAAAACTATGCTCAGTAATGATTTTACAGCATCATAACCAGGCTCTCTACAAATATAGAGCCAAAACTGGGTTCCTTTTTTTTTTGTTTGTTTTTATACAAAACAAAATTACCAATATACACAATACATCATTACCAATCTACAATAAAAAGGAAAAGCACCAGTTGCTTTCCATTATGGTGTACTATATAATCTACCTTCTGTGTTCAATTCCCCTAGAGAGTAGTAGATGAAGAGAATATAAAAAACAAAAAAAAGATGAGGAGAGAAAAGTAAAAAGGACAGAGAGAAGAAAGGAAGAAAAAATAGAAGTTGACAGATATTCTATTACCACTAAGTAATTACATAATAATCTTTTCATAACCTGGCCAGGGGTTCCACAGGTCGTCTAGATTCTTTATATTTATAATATCTTGTTCCCATAGACTTTGTTCCGTTCTCCATGTAGAATTAACTAGAGATATAACCTCATCTATAGTTGGGGTAACTTCCGCCTTCCATTTTCTAATCAATGTAAATTTGGCAGCAGTCAGTTTTTTATTGATTACCCAACTATATTCACATATTTTTTTGTCGAATTTCTTGTCATAATATTTAGTATTGCCAACTCTGGAGATAATGTAAAGGGCTTTTTAATTACTAGTTCTATAATTTTGGCAACACCCAGCCAATACGGATTTCGCTTGGGACACTGCCAAAGTATATGAAGTAGGCTTGCTTTATGTCCACACCGTTTCCAACACTGATCAGAGCCGCGCAGGGGGGTTGTACCATCTTGTATGTAACTTAAATAAAATCTCATTATAATTAGTACAGGCAATATTTTTATTGTCAATCCTGGTGGCATTAAGCCACTCTACTAAAGAGAAGGACCTCCCAAGATCTTCTTCCCATTTGATCATATAACCAAGTTTCCCTTTACCAGGGGAGTCCAGAAGCTCTGAATAGAAATCCCCCCTGTAAACTTAATTTTTTATTTTAGAAATCTAAAAAAGGTAGATCGATTTACCTCTTTATTTTCTGAAATAAAGCTCCTAATAGTCCTTAAAGAGGATTTCAATTTCAAATATGTTAGGAATTCTGATGGGGGGAATGTGAAACTTCTCTATTATAAATTCAAATGGACTTAAACTGGGTTCCATACAGAAATAAGTTTCAAAAATATCTTACAGAAATATATTACGAGAACCTAGGGCCATACAGAAATACAGCACCAGAACCTAAATCCATACACAAAATTTAGCACCAAAACCTAGATCAGTACCGAAATACAGCTCTAAAATCTAGTACCATGTATAAACATAGCACCAGAACCAAGTTCAGTACAGAAATACAATATGAGAGCCAGGCTGCATACTGAAATACATTTCTAGAACCACGCTCTGTACTGATATTAGAGCATCAGAATGGGTCTTCATGTAGGAAAACTGCATCAGAACCAAGCTATGTAGAAGAATACAGCATCAGAACCTTGCTTGGTACATAAATATAGCAGCAAACCATACTCCAAACAGAAATTCAGAACCAGAACTGCACACCAAAAAGAAGCACCAGAAACAAGCTCCAGAAATACAGCACCAGACTCATGCTCTATACATAAAAACAGCACTACAACCTAGCTCTGTTCAAAAATTCATCACTGGGCACCATACATAAATACAGAACCAAAACTGGTCTCCATACAGAAATAAGCATCAGAACCGGACACAAAAATAATAATATATCAGGTCAGAAATATTTGACTTCTACTAATATTAAAAACAAATCTATTTATAATGTTATATATATATGTTTGGGACCCTAGAAACAATATTATGATAGTTTTTTCATAGCTGTTACTTTGCAGCTCCATACCTGCACTTTTGTTTATCTTCCCTCCCCTTCCGTTTGTCTTCCTGGGTGCTTCCTAGTTTAAAACGCCCTGCAACTCATTAGACAGCACACTGTTATGAATAAGAACTATAAGTTCGAAACGCATCAACAGACGTGCTATACTTTTTCTTTTTCACACAATCACATTTTTTAACAATATGAATTAATCCTCTTGGATTTTAAGTCCTGTATTGATACATATCTACATTGTCTGCAAATGAAATATATTGTCAATTAAAATAAATAACAAGTAAAATAACCAAACAAATTGATTTGCAAATATTAAAAACAAATCCTTTAAAAATATTTGAATGCAAGGGGACCAAAGGAATAGCATAAGAGTAAGGCCCTATTCCCAAGTGTTAATATTTATGGAGGTCTAAAAATGTCACCTTTTTGCATTACGTATAATTCATAGTTCTTTAGAAGTAATCGGTTGCAGTCCAAAATTTTTTTTAAATGTCTTTAAAGAGAATGGGGCAGATTTACTTACCTGGTCCTGTTGCGATTCCCACTGTGCGATGTCTGACGAGGATTTGGAGCTGCCGCGATTCACTAAGGTCGTGCGTCCAATTTCCTTCATGTGTTGCTTTCCCCGCTGAGGTCCGCCGGAGTTCACCTTCTTCTTCCTGGTGCATGTAAGTGCTTGATCTTGCGACGCAATTTCGTTTTTAAATTCCGCGGTTTGTCCGAATCAGTCAGGTTGTCCGATGGCACGACCCCCCAATTTGTGTCGCATGCAAGCCGGCGCCAATGCGCCAATATCCGATCGCGTGCGCCAAAAACCCTGGGGCAATTCAGCGCAAAATGGAAATATTCAGGAAACCCAACAGAATCGCCGTCCGCGGACCCTTAGTAAATGTGCCCCATTGTGTTGTAAGGCCTCATTCACACGGCCGCCTGTGGGGATGTATATGTGGCTGGAAATTTGTATCCCCATAGATGGCAATTGGGGAACACATGTGTTCCACGCCGTATATGCTTTACTCAGATATGAAGTTTATCAGCATGGATGTCGCTGACATTACTGGATATTATACTCACAGGGTATGTTGCTGTTGTTGTTAAAAGTAGTACTCACACCTGGAGATTGTCTTCGGTAGGAGTGATGCCTGACCCAGGGATTCAATGGGTGGCTACCTCAGAGTCTCCATCTCAGCGAAATGTGGTCTTCTCTCTGCTGTGGGATGTTTCCGCTGTTACTCCTCCTGTGGCATGTCAACTTGTCAAGTAGTCATTCAGCGGCTGTGAGTAATCTCCTTACATCTATAGAGTCTGGCTACATTGGTATTGCACAAGGTTTTTTTGGATTCTGTTCTGGACATCTTGTTTATATAGTTAGCCCCTCATTAATCTTTCTTGATTGATTGTACAGCACAGAACTAAAAGGGGTATTCCTCTTTAAGCAAGTGAATGTTATTGTTTGTATTATAAAAAGTTATACAATTTTCCAATATACTTTCTGTATCTATTAGTGTACAGAAATCGTGGTCACACAAGTGCACAATATCACAGAGCGTAAGAAGAGCTGTGTGTTATAACGAGCCATGCACCTGTGTGACCATGGACAGATTTCTGTCTATTGATAGTAAACTGTGAAGCTTTCTATGGATGAACAGCAAGCAGAGATCTAGAAAACCCTGAGGAATTGATACAGAAAGTATATTGGAGAATTGTATAACTTTTTATAATACAAACAATAAGATTCACTTGCTGAAATGGGAATACCCCTTTAAGGTTCACTGGAATGTAATTACGTTTTTCTTTAAAATGTTGTGTCAATGAATGGTTGGCAAAGACTTTTGTGATGTTTCTCAGATGCTCTTCTGTTGGTTCTTTCAAAAGTAAGGATGGAAAAGTACTGGATACGAGTGTGTCCTCTCGAGGGAGGCTTTCCACTCGTGCAGGGTGGGATGGACCACAGAAAAAGGAGAAAAGAGAAAGCACAAAGAGACTCAAGTGTTATTTTACTACATATAGTGAAGGGTCTAGGCGTATCAGAGAACCAAGTTTCTCTTTGGTATTTGGAGGTCGAGAAACGCTGCTTGCCACGAGATTTTTTGGTCCGCTCACCCAGGATACAAATGATGCACAAGGAGTAGATGGTCTCGTCTGTAATGGCGCTGCGTCATCCAGTAACTGGATGGTTGACACTAGAATACAGCAGTTCCTGGTGAATAATGGCTAAATGGTAGCATCTGGTCAACAAATGTTGCGCCTATCACTGGGTGCTTTGTCAGGTCAAGGGCGAAGCGCTCAGTGATAGGCGTGAAACGCGTTGTCCAGATTTTGATTATTTATTCTACATGTACCTTTTAAGTTCAACATTAAAATGGATTAACCATCATAGCTATTCTAGCTTTTTTGACCACTTGGTTTTGCTCCTTGTAAGTTCCTTTTTTCTTCCTGGGATCTACTGAGAAGACTTTCCCTGAATACCCCGGATTTCTCTGGCAATAACCCCAAATATTATTGTTCAAGTTCAGCTTCTTTGTTATGCCATTAAGTAATCTTCAGTAATAGCATAGTTTCCATAACAATATGTATTACCTTGTATTATAGGCTATAAAATACAGTACTATACCTAATCTTAAATTTATGAACTTTCAGGATGGAATGACATTTGAAGAGAGATCATATGATGGTGGAAAGTTTGCCTCAGTAGAAGTATCTGACAAGCCATTTGATGAAGCATCGAAAGAATGTGTTCTAAAACTCTTAAAATATGTTGGAGGCTCTAATAATAAAGGTAGGTTTAAAGTTTAGTCAGGATTTTATATTGTCACATTCTTTTAACCATTTATTTTTTTGGATAGAAATATAAATACAGACAAATGTGATTGCCATTTTTTTCCATTAAAGGTGCAGGAATGGGAATGACATCACCTGTATCAATGATTAGCTATCCTACAGAGGAAGAGTCTCTCCAACCAAAAGTTAAGGTCATACTTCGAGTTCCAAAGCAGTTTCAGGCTGATCCCCCACTTCCTACAGATGAAAGCATCCAAATTGAAGAGAGGGGAGCACTGACTATCTATGCAATGTAAGAAAATGACAATACATATAAAACTTGATGCATCAGACTTTAAAAATGCTCAATAATCAATGTATTTCTGTCCAACAATTGGTATAAGGTACAGCTTTCAAATATGAACTAAACTTGCCATTATGTAAGATATTCTATGCTGTTTTAAGCTGTTTTCATGTACGGGTAGTCCCCGGGTTACATACAAGATAGGGTCTGTAGGTTTGTTCTTAAGTTGAATTTGTATGTAAGTCGGAACTGTATATTTTATCATTGTAATCCCAGCCAGCACTTTTTTGGTCTCTGTGACAATTGGATTTTAAAAATGTTGGGTTGTCATAAGAACCAGGATTAATAATAAAGCTTCATTACAGACAGATTTTATAACTGTTACAGCTGATGATTTTAGCCTAGGACTAAAGTACAATAAATTACCAATATCCAGTGGTCCGTTTGTAACTAGGGGTCGTATGTAAGTCGAGTGTTCTTAAGTAGGGGACTGCCTCTATCTGCAAATGTTTTTGAACAGTATTTAGTATGCAGCTCCATCTTGCCCCCAATGGTGGCTATTTATCAGGGTTTGTACACCACTTAAGTTTTCTGGCACATTATGCGATGCAACTCTACTCTAGGCAGGGCCTGGCATAGAGTAAACAATTGGCACAGTCATCTGTGCAACCTCCTGCCTGGATTTATCAGGAGGCCAGCGCCTCTATATATATCCTGCGTGCAAAGGGGTGGAGAGTCCATCTAAATATCTAAATAACCCCTGATCTAATGTATAAAGCTGAGTGTGTGTGTATGTATGTATGTATGTTCGCTAAAGGAATCTCTACTGTTGCGTTTACAATCTCCAAATTTAGCACAGTCGTGCCTGTTACTCAGGGAACCTTAAAGGAAACCTACCATTTAGAATGGCAGGGGTAAGCTGTAAGTACCGAGCACCAGCTCAGGGTGAGCTGGTGCCGGTACTTACTTTCGTTAGTGTTATAAACCGCGGTATCGCGGTTTTAACACTTTTTAAACTTTAGAGCAGAAGGGGCTTCGGCGCTGCGCGCAACCGTGCGCGCGCAACGTCTCCGCTATTTTCTATGTAGGCGCGCGCACGATCGTGCACACGCAGTGCCGAAGCCTCTTCTGCTCTAAAGTTTAAAAAGTGTTAAAACCGCGATACCGCGGTTTATAACACTAACGAAAGTAAGTACCGGCACCAGCTCACCCTGAGCTAGTGCTTGGTACTTACAACTTACCCCTGCCATTCTAAATGGTAGGTTTCCTTTAAAGACTAGGTTTTGAGCCAAAATTTTCACTACGCACTTTGCAAAATCCACTTATTACCTACCATATACAGAAGCCATTGGCTGCTGCTGTGGCAGTTGGAAGCTGAGCTGTAATTGGTTGCTGTTCTGCCACAGGTCATTAATATGAGCTCTGAGCTTGGTTACTATAGGCAATGAGTATAAGACGCTTATGTATGAAGTAAGCTGGATAGGGATACAGAGATAGGGGGAGATTTATCAGAAATGTCTGTGCTAAAACTGACATTGGAAACCAATCAGAGATGAGCTGTAATTTTATAAACATCTGTGGGAAAATGAAACTTGAGCTGATTGGTTGCCATGGGCAACTAGAGCAGTTCTGCTCAGACAATTCTGATATATCTCCCAAAAGACAAAGTGACAGTCAGTAACAGAGACAGTCACTGGAATGCGTGTGTCAGAGACAGAGACAGTCGCTGCAATGAGACTGTCAGAGACAGAGACAGTCGCTGGAATTAGTGTATCAGAGACATAGACAGTTGCTGAAATGAGAGTGACAGAGACAGTCGCTGAAATGAAAGTGTCAGAGAGAGACAGTCGCAGGAATGAGACTGACAAAACAGTCACTGGAATGAGATAGGCAGAGACAGACAGTTGCTGAAATGAGAGTGTCATAAAAGTTTATTAAAAAAAAGTGACGGTCAGTGACAGTCTGACACAGTATATAGATAAACAAACTATTTTTTTAACCTATTCTATTTTGTTGCAGCTAAGAGCAGTTATTTACTGTTACGGGCAACACCGGAACAGCTAATCTAATATATAAAGCTGAGTGTATGTATGTGTGTATGTATGTATGTGTGTATGTATGTCCACTAAAGTAATCTGTACCATCGTGTTTACAATCAAATTTATGACAATCTCTGAAGGGAAGAGATAAGATCTGGAGATATTTTTAGTTATTGTGGTCGGGACCTATATTCAAAATCTATTCTCATATTCCTTGCATTTCTGCAAGGAAAAAGAAGGTCCTTAGACCCAATTTAAAACTTAACTTTTAATGTTCCTTATTGTTATGAACAAATTGTATTTTATATAATATTTATACAGAAAATTCGGTGCTAGCCTATATTAACGTGAGTTAAAATCGTGTCGTGGTGGGGGTGGGTACTGGATTCTGCTGTAATTAGGAGATAGGAATTTTGGATACTATTCAGAGTAGATTTGTATATGCGCCCTGGTGTGTGTAGCCCAGGTGGTATGGTATATGTATCCCTTCAAAAAAGGTAGCAAGTTCTTTTAAATGAAAGGCTCCTTGGAGACTCTCTTGAACTAGAAAATGATCTGCTCTCTTATCATGTGGGTGATGAGGTCGCCGCTATTGCTAGGCTGCTCTAATAGATCGTAGTTCCTATAGATTCTCTCCTGATTTCATCACTAGTTGCAGTGTGTCGCTGCAGATCGGCACACTGCTAGGTAGTGTTTGTACCCCTACTTTCCACCACTTCTTTAAAAGTATAGGTGTTCATACAGCCCCCCCGACATGTTTCGCCATGTCTATGGCGTCCTCAGGGGGTATCGGGGCTGAACTGACGCGTTCGGCGTGTTTCCATTCCCCATATAACCTTGTGACGTGACGTCATTAGTGGGTGCGTTCGAAGGACCCAATCGCCTGCCAATAGGATTTCGTAATCCGTCAGCTGTTCCACTTGCCTACCATACTTAGTTTCTAATTGGTTGTTTATTCTTACCTCATCGTTAAGGGACTCGTATTGTCATGGTTACCAAAGGGGTTGAGGATTCTTGCGCATGCGTGCCTACTTGGAGAGATCTCGGTGCCGATCCCTCCATGTAGTTGCGTCGGCAAAAAGGTATATCCACGCATGCGTGCCGACTTGTAATTTTTTCGGCGTAAATAGATGTGAGCATGTGCGCCGACTTAGAAGTTATCGGCTCAGGTGAATGTACGCATGCGTGCCGACTTAGAGTTTTTCTGTGCAGATGTATATGTGCATGTATGCCGACTTAAAGTTTCTCAGCACAAGTAAGTATACGCATGCGTGCCGACTTAGAATATTTCGGCACAGGTAAGTATATGTATGTGTACCGACTTAGAATTTCACCAATGGGTGAGTAGAATTGTAAGTCCCTATTGTTGATTTGGCAATTCGTTGTCAATTGCAATTGATGTATTAATCCTAAAGAAGGGCTGTTGTAAGCTTAGTGGATGTAAATCAACAGACTTTTTAGCTCCAGTTGGAGTCTATATTTCGGCGAAGGTTTATGAAAGTATATAATTGTATAAGTTATTTTATGGGGGTTTATAGAAAGATTGTAACGTCCACATCTATAGGTTAAGGGTTCAAGGAGAAATAGTACAGTTATAAACGTAGTAGTTGCTAACACCTATATTACATTTCGATATTTTCGAGTGTGTAAGTAATGTACTTGGTACAAGGTTGCTACAGTGTTCGTGGAGCAGTTTCACTGTGGGTTTTAGTACGATGGAAGTTATAAAATTTGGTGGTCCTAGATGAAGGGGGTGAAGGTGAAACCTTCGTTCAGTCCATGTGGGCTCAGACTTTTAAGTTGATAGATCCATTTGGCCTCTAGTTGCATCAGTTGGCGATCTAAATTGCCTTTTCTTGGGCCAATTTTCAGGGTATCAATTCCCAAGAATCTTAGATGTTCCATATCGCCATTATGTTTAAGGCGTATATGTCTAGCTAGAGAAGTATCTTTGCCAGTTCGAGTGGCACTGAGGTGTGAGGATATTCTTCTTCTCAATTCTTGGGTTGTCTTCCCTACGTACAATTTCGGGCAGTTGCATTTGGCGACATAAACCACGTTGGTGGTTTTACAGTTAATGAATTAGCGGATTTCATATGTTTTTTGATCTGGTGGATTTATAAAAGTTTTGGTTTTTGCCATATATTTACAGAAGGAGCAAGTTCCACACGAGTAGGATCCTTTTAATGAATGTTGTAGCCAGTCGCTGCCTTTAGATACTTTATCTGAGAGATGACTGTGTACTAATAGGTCTCTTAAATTCTTTCCCCTCCGATATGTGATGGTCGGGAAGGATGGTAGGATGTTTTTTAATTCTTTGTCATTGCTGAGGATGGGCCATAGCGTTTTTAGGACCCCCAAGACTTCTTGTGAGTGGACATCATATGTTCCAATGCATCTAACCAGATGTGTATCAGTCTTTTTATGTCTATTTACAAGGAGGTCCTCTCTTTTTGTAGTTTTGGCTCTGTGATAGGCTTTGTGTAATGTTTTTTTTGGATAGCCCCTTTCTCTAAATCTGGAATAGAGATTGGAGCATTCTCTTTCAAAATCTCCTTCTCTGGAGCAATTACGCCTTGCTCTGAGATATTGGCCCACCGGTATACCACTTTTTAGAGAGTGTGGATGCCAGCTCTCCCAGTTTAAAAGATTATTTGTGGCAGTTTCCTTCCGGTATATTGTTGTGTGTAAGTGACCTGTGTGATCTTTGCTGATTGTGAGATCCAAAAAATTAATGCTATTTTTGTTGATTTCTGAGGTGAACCTCATGGCAATGGTGTTTTGATTTAGCTTGTGAACGAATTCTTGGAAGGTGGGGATATCTCCCTCCCAGAGGACCAGCACGTCATCTATATACCTTCCCCAGAATAGTATGTGTTTGGTATAGGGGGTAAATTCTTCTATGAAGACGTGCTGGTCCTCCCACCATCCAAGAAAAAGGTTAGCATACGTTGGTGCGCAGGTGGTGCCCATGGCGGTACCCTTCAATTGATGGTAAAGGGTACCGCCAAAGAGAAAATAGTTGTGAGTCAGTAAGAAAGTGAGAAGTGAAATGGTGTATTGATTGTGCTGTTGAAACTGTATGCTTTTTGTGTTCAAATAGAATTGAACTGCTTTCAAGCCCAATTCGTGCTGAATACTGCTGTACAGTGTCTCTACATCCAAACTGGCTATGTGAGTCTCTGAGGTGACTGTGATGTCGTGTAATTTGGTTATCAGATCCTTCGTATCTTTGAGAAATGATGGTAGGGACCAAACAAATGGTTGTAATATTTTGTCAACATAGATACTTATACCCTGAGTGAGGTTTTCGTTGCCAGAGACGATTGGTCTCCCCGGGACTGGTCTTACTGCCTTGTGAATTTTGGGGAGAGCATAAAAGGTAGCCACTGTTGGTTTGAGATTTAGCATGTATTTATATTCATCTGGGGTAATTAGTTGATGTTCTTTCGCTTCTTCCAGTATTAAAGTCAGCTCAGTTAGGTTTTTAGAGGTTGGGTCATATTGAAGGATTTCATAAGTTTCTCGATCATTTAGTATCTTTTTTGCCATTAGGATATAGTCCACACGATTCATAAGTACTGTATTGCCACCCTTATCAGAGGGTTTTATTATTACTTGGTCTAGAGCCCTCAGCTCATCCAAAGCTTTTTGTTCGGCTTTATTCAAATTTGATGTAGCTCCTGTTTTGGATAGATGTAAATCTTCCAGCATTTGGGTGGCTGTATCCACAAAAGTTTGGATGTTTGGGTATTGGTTTTAAGTTGGTAAGTGGTTGGTAAGTGGTGGTTGAATTGACTCGGGGGTTACGATGTTTTCTTCTTCTAATTGTTGTAAGGTATTGAGGACTATGTTATCATTCTTCTCTATATTTTCTTGATCTTTGTCTAATGTGATATAATTTTTATGTAACGCCAGCTTACGGGCAAAGAGGTTGATGTCTTTAATCCAAAGAAACTTGTTAAAATGTGGGATTGGTGTAAAGGATAGACCTCTCCTCAAAACCTTTAGTTGTTCTAAAGTTAGGGTATGTGAAGATAAGTTGATAACAAGTTTATCTTCATCATTTAATGTAAAGATGTCCGTGTTGTCTTGCTCTAGTTCACGTTGAAACCCCACTTGTTTCTTTCTTTCGGGATTGGGTACTGTGTCCCTCCTCCTAAAAAAGGAGTCCTTGGTGGTGCGATTGTACTCTCTGCTACAACTAACGGGAGTAGGGTACCCGTGGCTGTAATATTTGGCATAATTTGTGTTTGGCTCTCCGTGTTTATCGCTGGTGGACACAAGAGTGAGGTCGTTTGGGATTGAGTAACGCCCGGCCTGGGGATATTTACACTTGTTTGGGAAGTAACAAAAGATTGTGGCTGCGATGAGTAATTTCTGTAAATTGAGGGATTTTCTGATTGCCATCTTGGTGTATGTCTGTTCTGAGGCGTTCTTTTTGATTGTTGGTTATTTCTATTTCTGCCTTTTCGTTTGGTGCCTCCCCTCAATGAAGATACGGAGGCAGTGTCATCCGTACCAGAGGTTTCTGTTTCGGATACCTCTGTGTTTTGTGAGACGTTATTTGATTTCGTGTATGACTGATGTTGTTGTCTACGTGTATAAATTTGACCTGTCTCGAAGTCGTTTTTATCGCGGATGTATTTTCTGTGTTTTCTTTCTTTTATTTCGCTTGTGAGAGTATTGATATGCTTTTGTAACTTATCTTCCCAGTTTTTAAATTCTGTATGTGTTCTAAAGATTTGTATATCCCTAATTTTCTTTTCTAGTTGTTCTCCGGTTTTTTGCATGAAGCTCTTTTCGTATTCACATAAATAGCTCATAAGCCGTAGGGAGCTCTCCGTGAGGATTTGTTGCCAACCTTTAATAAAATTGTTGTCCTCTTGATGTGCGTTGGGGAAAAGGTTGATACGTAGCCCTCTATAAACTATCTTTTGCTGTAGGTATGTTTCCAAGCTTAATAGCTCCCAATTGGAGCGTATGTACTGTTTGTAAGTTTTTGTGAGTTCTTTGAATGCAACTTGTATGTTAGATTGACTGATGGGGAGAGATTCCCTAGAGAAAACTTGGGATGCCCCTATCGTGATAGGATTAAATTCAACTTTTTGTGAGAGAAAGCTCGCCATTTAGTTTTAGATAGTCAAACCAAAAAATTATAACTTCAAACGTAATCAGATCTCCTCTTTGGGGGGGTTTACCCAATTCTAAATCTATGACAATCTCTGAAGGGAAGAGATAAGATCTGGAGATATTTTTAGTTATTGTGGTCGGGACCTATATTCAAAATCTATTCTCATATTCCTTGCATTTCTGCAAGGAAAAAGAAGGTCCTTAGACCCAATTTAAAACTTAACTTTTAATGTTCCTTATTGTTATGAACAAATTGTATTTTATATAATATTTATACAGAAAATTCGGTGCTAGCCTATATTAACGTGAGTTAAAATCGTGTCGTGGTGGGGGTGGGTACTGGATTCTGCTGTAATTAGGAGATAGGAATTTTGGATACTATTCAGAGTAGGTTTGTATATGCGCCCTGGTGTGTGTAGCCCAGGTGGTATGGTATATGTATCCCTTCAAAAAAGGTAGCAAGTTCTTTTAAATGAAAGGCTCCTTGGAGACTCTCTTGAACTAGAAAATGATCTGCTCTCTTATCATGTAGGTGATGAGGTCGCCGCTATTGCTAGGCTGCTCTAATAGATCGTAGTTCCTATAGATTCTCTCCTGATTTCATCACTAGTTGCAGTGTGTCGCTGCAGATCGGCACACTGCTAGGTAGTGTTTGTACCCCTACTTTCCACCACTTCTTTAAAAGTATAGGCGTTCATACAGCCCCCCCGACATGTTTCGCCATATCTATGGCGTCCTCAGGGGGTATCGGGGCTGAACTGACGCGTTCGGCGTGTTTCCATTCCCTATATAACCTTGTGACGTGACGTCATTAGTGGGTGCGTTCGAAGGACCCAATCGCCTGCCAATAGGATTTCGTAATCCGTCAGCTGTTCCACTTGCCTACCATACTTAGTTTCTAATTGGTTGTTTATTCTTACCTCATCGTTAAGGGACTCGTATTGTCATGGTTACCAAAGGGGTTGAGGATTCTTGCGCATGCGTGCCGACTTGGAGAGATCTCGGTGCCGATCCCTCCATGTAGTTGCGTCGGCAAAAAGGTATATCCACGCATGCGTGCCGACTAGTAATTTTTTCGGCGTAAATAGATGTGAGCATGTGCGCCGACTTAGAAGTTATCGGCTCAGGTGAATGTACGCATGCGTGCCGACTTAGAGTTTTTCTGTGCAGATGTATATGTGCATGTATGCCGACTTAAAGTTTCTCAGCACAAGTAAGTATACGCATGCGTGCCGACTTAGAATATTTCGGCACAGGTAAGTATATGTATGTGTACCGACTTAGAATTTCACCAATGGGTGAGTAGAATTGTAAGTCCCTATTGTTGATTTGGCAATTCGTTGTCAATTGCAATTGATGTATTAATCCTAAAGAAGGGCTGTTGTAAGCTTAGTGGATGTAAATCAACAGACTTTTTAGCTCCAGTTGGAGTCTATATTTCGGCGAAGGTTTATGAAAGTATATAATTGTATAAGTTATTTTATGGGGGTTTATAGAAAGATTGTAACGTCCACATCTATAGGTTAAGGGTTCAAGGAGAAATAGTACAGTTATAAACGTAGTAGTTGCTAACACCTATATTACATTTCGATATTTTCGAGTGTGTAAGTAATGTACTTGGTACAAGGTTGCTACAGTGTTCGTGGAGCAGTTTCACTGTGGGTTTTAGTACGATGGAAGTTATAAAATTTGGTGGTCCTAGATGAAGGGGGTGAAGGTGAAACCTCCGTTCAGTCCATGTGGGCTCAGACTTTTAAGTTGATAGATCCATTTGGCCTCTAGTTGCATCAGTTGGCGATCTAAATTGCCTTTTCTTGGGCCAATTTTCAGGGTATCAATTCCCCAGAATCTTAGATGTTCCATATCGCCATTATGTTTAAGGCGTATATGTCTAGCTAGAGAAGTATCTTTGCCAGTTCGAGTGGCACTGAAGTTAATATAGGCTAGCACCGAATTTTCTGTATAAATATTATATAAAATACAATTTGTTCATAACAATAAGGAACATTAAAAGTTAAGTTTTAAATTGGGTCTAAGGACCTTCTTTTTCCTTGCAGAAATGCAAGGAATATGAGAATACAATCAAATTTAGCATAGTCGCTGTCTGTGACTCAGGGAACGTCATAGACTAGGTTTTGAGCCGAAATTTTAAGCCTGTGCTTTCCAAAATCCACTTATTACCCACAATATACAGAAGCCATTGGCTGCTGCTATGACAGTTGGAAGCTGAGCTGTGATTGGTTGCTGTTCTGTCACAGGTCATTAATATGAGTTCTGAGCAGTGATTGGTTATTATAGGCAATTAATAGAAGACACTTATGTGTGAGGTAAGATGGATAGAGATACAGAGATGGGGTTTATCAGAAATTATGTAAAACTGTTCCAGTTGCCCATGGAAACCAATTAGAGATCAGCTATAATTTTATAAACAAATCAAGTGAAGAAGACGGCACTCCGTTACTCCAACGGTGCTCAGGGTCAGGACATGCCAATATAATTCAAAGGAAATTGAAGTCCCGACACTCGTTGTCTTTATATGCTGTTGAGTTTATTTAGCACATCGGAACAGCCACAACACAGTACCAGGTAGCTGCTACCTGTTACTGTGTTGTGGCTGTTCCGATGTGCTAAAAAAATTCAACTGCATCTAAGGACAACGAGTGCCGGGACTTCTATTCCTTTGGATAATTTTATAAACAGCCATGGGAAAATGAAACTTGAGCTCTGCTTGCCATGGGCAACTAGAGCAGTTCTGCTCTCTGACACTTCTGATAAACTGAATCAGAGAATGTGTTATTTTGTTATCCTGAGTACATTTAAGAAACTTGTCTTCGTGGGAATACCCCTTTAAGTAGAAGATTCTTGGTCCTGTACTGGTACGATATGAACATATGTTTTCGTATCCTACAAAGAATCTCATAGACTAGGTTTTGAGCTGAAATTTTCTTGCTTTCCTAAATACACCATCTACAGGAGCCCTTGACTGCCAGCTGCTGTGGCAGTTAGCAACCAATCAAAGCTCAGTTTCTATTTTGCCACAGGTCATTAATATAAACCCTGAGTTTTAATTGGTTACTATAGGCAATGAGTTTAAGACAGCTTATATGTGAGGTTATATGGATAGACAGACAAAGGGAGAGAGACATGGCAAGAGAGATATAAATGTACAATATATATGGTGTGTGCGTGTGTGCGTGCGTGCGTGCGTGCATGCGTGTGCGTGTGTGTGTGTGTGTGTGTGTGTGTCACAAAAAGAATAAAAAATCAGCAACACCACCAAATCTAATGGATAATCTCAAGATTAATTTTAGGTCAATAAGATTAGGTCAATTTGATAAGGCTAAAATTACATCTAAAATAAACTCTGGGTCTAAAACAGAAGGTATGTAAAATAATAGTTACCATTCTGTAGAGCTACATTATAACTGCAAGTTTCTAGATTCAGTTCAAATTTATTTAACATTGTTTATGATGATTAAACTTTACACTTCACTTAAATAAAGGAAACTTCCAAATCATAATAAAAAGAGGACAATAATAGTTACAATGATGTAATACTAAAGCATTACTAAAAGTATTACTATTACTATTATTTTACATATCTTACATATTTTACATTTTTATGTATTTTATTATTTTTGTTTATCTTTACCTTGATACCAGATTTTGTCTACCACCCAATCCATATCTGGTATTGGTGAAGCTCTTCCTGTACATTCCTCCAGAGATAGATAGATAATATATTTTGTTAACCCATTCCATTTTGTTATAGCTAATAGCAGGGGGGCTACATCGGGGCTACAGCTAGTATGTTATATAATCCCTTCGCAGATGCAGAATCACTAGAGAAGTGCACTGCAACCTAATTCTATATTCAGTTCAAATTTATGTAACATTGTTTATGTTAAATAAAAAGAACTGCATCATAGGATGATTAAAGAGGACCTGTCACCTGTTACTAAAGTAAGCAGCTCCTAGGGCTTGAACAAGCGCCGCAGTGTTAGAGTGATAGCGTTACCGGAAACCTCCGGTAATGCTATCTAACACTGCGACAGGGTACAGTGTAATCATTGAGGTGCTGCCTCTTCCCCGGACCGCCCCGCTCGTTCCATAGGCCCAATCCGTCCCCTCATGAATACGTCGGACAGCTCTGAGAGCGGTCCGACGATTACATTGTACCCTACTGCAGTGTTAGATAGAAGGTTTCCGGTAACGCTATCCTTCTAACACTGCGGCGTTTGTTCAAGCACTAGGAGCTGCTTACCTTAGTAAGCAGCTCCTAGTGCCGAAATTTTGGGTGACAGTTCCTATTTAAGCTTTACACTTCACTGAAATAAAGCAACCTTCCAAATCATAAAAAAAGTTGCAGAAAATGCGTAATGCTTAGTGCATAATGCTTAGTAAAAACGTATGTAAAATAGACACCAACTTTTATGTACACCAGGCATATTGCCTCCCCCCCCCCCCCCCTGCATTACAAGACCAGCTTGGACACAGACACTTCTGGCAACTAAGGAGCGTGCAAAGACTTAGTCTACTAGCTACAGACAGATAGTCTTTATCCAGGGGATGGGGAGAAAGGCATATAGCAGAGCTGACTCTGTGTGTGTTATATTTGATTTAGCAGTGCTGAAAGTGCCACTGTGTTTTATATCCATCTCATGGATCTAATCCTCTCTGATCTGTCTCATCTCCCATTTTCTTTGTGTCAGATACTAGTAGAATGTTCAGATGCTAAATAAAAGTGCAGATCAATTTTGTTCCCTGATGATCTAAGCACATTGTCAGCACACAGCATCTGATAGCACAAAGGGATCATGAAGTGTCTGCTTAGATAGACCCTGCCCACACCCTGGAATTTTACAATGACCATCATGGGAGCTAAAACCGCAAACTGAGTAAAATTGTAAAGGTAAAAATTATCTTTATTATGTAAACATCACTAGGGGATTTAAATTTACAGAATTTCTTTCATGGACACACCCCTTTAACCCCTTCCAAACATTTGACGTAGTAATACTGCATGGCTGGAGGTGCGTTCCGTTCTCCTGAAGGTATGGGGTGCCAGCTGTATGTTTCCTACAATTAACCCCTTACATGCCATGGTCACGTGTCACCGCAGCGTGCAAGGGTCCAATGCGCCAAATCGCCCTCCACCCCCACCGTGCGGCGCTTACCACTCCTCCACTGGCTTCCCCGGGGCACTGGCAGACCCTGGGGATACGCGGCTTCTTCCGCTAATACAGTGTAATATATCTCTATTACTCTGTATTAGGTGAAGAAGAGCTTGAACAAGCAATCAGAGGATCGCTTGTTCAAGCCAACCTGTTAAAGTAGAAAAAAAGTTTTAAAAACACTTGATATAAACATTTATTAATCAAAATAATAAATTAAATAAAGTTAAAGTCCCCTAAACACAAACATTCCCTATACATATCTAATAAAGTAAAAAAAACACAAAATCACCGGAAAAACCCACATATTTGGTATTGCCACGTCCGTAATAATCTGTACTCAGTAATAACTCAGTAACATTATTGGACTCGCTTGGTGAGCGCCGTAAAAACAAAACCCCAAAAATTCGCCAAAATGTAAATTTTTCATGAAATCCCTTCACAAAAATGTTCTAAAAAGTGATCAAAAAAGATATGTATGCCAAAATGGTATAACTGAAAAGGACAACTCAACAAACAAAAAATAAGCCCTAAACCAGCTCTGTCAACCAAAACATATTAGCGTTATATCTCCGTAAAGATGGCGATACGAAAATAAATGAGATTTTCTCTGTATTACTTTTTATTCAGTAAAATTGTAAAAGTATATAAAAAAAACTATATAAATGAGGTATCACCATAACCGCAGTGATTCATAGAATAAAGATAATATGTTATTTTTATGGTACGGTGAATAGCCCCAAAAAATACAAGAAAGGAAACCAAAATTTACAATGAAATAGAAGTAGGAATTAATAGCACTGTGTCTATTTTTACAGATGACACCAAGCTGTGTAGTGTAATACAGTCTATGGAGGATGTTCATAGGCTGCAGAGTGACTTGGACTAACTGAGCGTTTGGTCATCCACTTGCAAATGAGGTTTAATGTGGATAAATATAAGGTTCTGCACCTGGGGTCAATAATCCACATGCAGCATATGTCCTTGGGGGAGTAAATCTGGGAGAGTCACTTCTTGAGAAGGACCTGGGCGTACTAGTAGATCGTAACTTAAATAACAGCAAGCAATGTCAATCAGCTGCCTCTAAAGCCAGCAAGATCTTGTAAGGTATCAATAGTGGTATGGACTCTCAGGATAGGGATTGTCAGGCTTGGAGGTAGTGGATCCTCTCAATCACCGCGGACGATGACACAAACCAACACCTGGGACCGGAGTCTAAGTGGCACCCGGTTTCCACCAGAGCCTGCCGCAAAGCAGGTTGGACTTGCCGCGGCGTGGTACCACCAGGTCGTTCCACAGACGTGACTTGTCCGCAGTGGCAGTCAAGATCAAGGTACAGGAACTATGTAAAAAGAACGAAAAAACAACAAGAGAGGACGGCGCCTTGTGTAATACTATTGGGATCAATGGTTGGTGAGAGCCCACCCTGGGGAGGGGTTCCGGGTCGTATGGCTAATTGAAGCCAATAGCAGGAGTAGATGGATGGTTTGTTCTAAGCAGCTCCCACAGCTCCAAAATACCCGAACCTCGAATAGAGGCCGGTGTAGACAGTGGAGTAAAAAACTGAAAAAAACAGGAGAAGGAAGCTATCGTGGGGCGCTAATAGGCCAAATCGTATCTACAATAGTGATAAATAGCTGGAAATAATCTGTATTGAAAATCTTTTATTATATAAAACAACAAACAGTGATAAAAATAAAAGTCTAGGTAACGTGTTTCGGTTATAAAAACCTTCTTCAGACCAAAATAGGCAGATAATACAACCGGCAGATCACCTGTATGTAGATAAAAATAGATACTTACAATAACTGAAATTACATTATATGAATAGTTTGAAAGCAAGGGAGAATAATGCAAAATGCTCATTCCTTACATCATATTGCATTATTCTCCCTTGCTTTCAAACTATTCATATAATGTAATTTCAGTTATTGGAAGTATTTATTTTTTTTATCTATCTACATACAGGTTATCTGTCGGTTGTATTATCTGTCTATTTTGGGCTGAAGAAGGTTTTTCTAACCGAAACGCTTTACCTAGACTTTTATTTTTATCACTGTTTGTTGTTATATATAATAAAAGATTTTCAATACAGATTATTTCCAGCTATTTATCACTATTGTAGATACGATTTGGCCTATTAGCGCCCCACAATAGCTTCCTTCTCCTGTTTTTTCCTTTTTTTACTTCAAGGTACAGGAACGGCAGACAGAGGCGGGAACGTAGCAATAGGTCAGGGCAGGCACCGGAGGAGCGTAATCAGAAACAGAACTGGGGTCACAACGGAAAATCACAATAACAGCGCAGGGCATCAACCACAGCTTTCTCTAGGGTGCGAGGCGCAAAGATCTGGCAGGGTTTGCAGGAAGAGGCAGGCTTAGTGGAATCAATTAATGGCGCGCTGGCCCTTTAAATTCAGAGAAGCCAGCGCGCGCGGCCTAGGAGTCGGGGACGCGTGCACACGGCGGACGGGACCAAAACAGGAGCCGGGACGGATAAGCTGCGCGGGTGATGTGCAGGCAGGGGCAGATGAGCACAGGTAAGCCTGCGATATGGGCCGCGGGACCACCCCTGACAGGGATGTAATATTACCACTGTACAAGGCATTGGGTTGGCCTCACCTGGAATTTGCCATCCTGTTCTGGGTGGCAGTGCATAAAAAGGATGCCCTGGAGCTAGAGAGAGTGCATCAAAGAGCCACAAAATGATACGGGGTATGGAGGGTCTCAGTTATGTGGTAAACAATTAGGATTAAAATGAAAATATTTATTTTGGCTCAAAAAGAGGGAATTCATATAAATATATGACTGGTCCATATAAAAAATATGGTGAAAATTTGTCCCAGGTTAAAGCAAATCAAAAGACAAGGGGGCACTGTGTGCATCTGGAATAAAACAAGATGGAACCACCAGAGGTTTTTACTGTAAGGATTTTACTGTGATAACTGTAGAAATAGCAGAGAGTTTCAAGAAGGGTCTAGATGCCTTATTACATCTAAATTACATTGACGGTTATGTTATAATAAAAAGTTATTTCCCTTACATTCCTTTCTAATCCAATCTCTTTCCTTCCTCGGTTGAACTTGATGGACATATGTCTTTTATCAACCATATAAATTTTGTAGCTGTGTAACTTTGTGACCCTTTCTCTCTCGGTTTTAACCAACAGGCAGTTTGGAGGATTTTCTAAAGAAGCAGACTATGTATCACATGCAGCAAAACTTCGTTCTTGTCTTGGACCAGAAGCATCATACCATAAAGACTACTATATTTGCTGTGGCTATGACCCACCTATGAAACCTTATGGGAGGCGAAATGAAGTTTGGTTTGTGAAGAACACCTAAAATTGTAATATATTTGTTTGTGAAGTGGTGAATGAGTAAAAACTAGACTGGAACCAATAAATTTAAAAATAATTTCACAGAAACAACGCTTCATCTACTTTTTTAAATAATATTTTAATAAAATCATGTTGTAATCTAGAATATTTTAAATATTTAAAAGTCGTAAATATATTAATTAATTTTTAAAGTTTAATTTCATTTGAGTAAATTCATGATATAGCGGCTTATTTACTAAGGGTCCTGCGGCCGCATTTTTGTTGGTTTTGCGGACTTTTCGGCAAAGCGGGGGCGGGCCGTCGGACGATTGACAGATTTGGACTATGCCCAGGATTTAACATTTATTTAAGAAAAAGTAAGCACAAATTTAAAATATACCATTGGCATGGTAGTAATTTAAACTAAATATACTTACCTGTCGGCATCTTCTCCCAGATAAAGAACATGTCTACATTAGTCTTGACATGCCTGGGTCATGAATGAGAGTGAAAGCTGGTTTAGATTAGGGAATGTTATAGGCCTGCCTGATGAAGTGGATCAGTGCAGTTAGAGAGAGGTGAGTAGTGACCGCTGGGGAGACGACGTAAGGAGATAGATTTTCTGATGCAGTTAGTGAAATGAATAGTTTGTAAATATAATCCTTTATACATAACATTAATTTGGATATCTGTTCTTTGGAGACATTTTGAAATTGACGATCAGTTCTTAGAGGCCATCAATATAATATTTCTTTTGATCCAACTTCCTGACCATTTAGCTGTACTGATGGTGCTGGACGCAGGAGGCTCTGTGCACTGTAAAGTGCACATACTGCTTCACCACAGCTTAGTTTATATACACCTTGATGAGTTCTGAGCTCTGCTGCACTCTGGTCATCAATATCAAGAATCTTCTAAAGTCCAGACAAATTCATCAAGAGAAATATTTTCAAACCCGCTAAAAGTATTTAGCAATACTTCTACATGCAATTTTACCAATGTACTTTGTAACCTCCATCATTTTATTGGTGGAGGGCAATGCTGGACACAGGTGCAGATAAAAATAATATTTGTTTTTGTAATGAAACCTTTGTGTTCCTTTTTGTTGATTACCTTTTTTTAAAGTTGTGTTTTTAACTTGGTTAAGCAGCTGCCTAAAGATGGGCAAGCGATGGGGTGGCCGTAGGCTGCTATTTGGCAGTCATGCTCCTTTAAAGGAAACTTCATTTTGACTAAAGACAGATTGTAAAAGCCCATAACACCTGCAGTGCAAATATACCTTTCTACTTTTTCTAAGCTTTTGCATTACAATATAGTTGTGTGTTATAACTTACTCTTGCACCCTGACGAAATCCTGGGGTAGTCACAGAGGCTGGGCTTTGGTTTTGATGCATTTCAAAAAACAACTTGTGACTTGTCTGAGCTGCAGGCTGCCTCCATTTTTGTGCTCCTGTACAGCTCATCCCTCCCCCAGGGATGTCATCTCACCAGGCTGTGACCTCTGAGAAGGAGCAGGAGGTGGAGCTGTACAGAAGCACAAAGGTGGGGGCTAAGATTTGAGGAGTGAGTAACACAGACAAGGCACATGTTGTTTTTGAAAATGCATCCAAACCAAAGCCCAACCCCTTTGATTACCCCAGGATTTTGTCAGGGTGCAAGAGTAAGTTAAAACACACAATTATATTGTAATGCAAATGCTTAAAAAAGGCAGAAAGGCATATTTGCACTGCAGGTATAATAAGCTTCAACCTGTAATGAGGTCCCTGGTGACAGGTTCCCTTTAATGTACCTGAACGCTTATTGAAATAGGGGAGGAATACGCTTTTTCTCAATTATTTGTTTATTAAAAAAAAAACATCTACTGGTATTATGATTTGGTACCAGGCTAAAAGGCCTCTTTACCAGCTAACACTAAGGTCTGGTTGTATTAATGGCCATCACTAAGGTGAAATTCACACATTTATGCAACAAATAACTATTTTATTTTAAAGAACCCAAAGGGTTCATTAAAAATAAACAAATATTTTGAAATTCTTGTAGTCCAATGAATACAAGGAAGTAATACAAGAACATTGAAAAATGTTACCTTTTAATTAATTAGCAATGTGTGGAGGCTCCTGTAAATCATAAATAAGGTATGTACCGTATTTTTCGGACTATTAGACGCTTCTTACTATAGGACGTACCCCAGATTTAGGCTTCCAAAGAAAGGCAAAATATATTTTACACCAATTAAAATATCCCTGTTGGTCGCACTAAAGCACAGCGCACACAGACATAGATTTACACACTCAGCCCTGCATCATCCATCCACATACACACTCAGCTCTGCATCATTCATCCACATACACACTCAGCTCTGCATCATCCATCCACATACACACTCAGCTCTGCATCATTCATCCACATACACACTCAGCTCTGCATCATCCATCCACATACACACACAGCTCTGCATCATCCATCCACATACACACACAGCTCTGCATCATCCATCCACATACACACACAGCTCTGCATCATCCATCCACATACACACTCAGCTCACCTATACACACTCACTCAGCTCACCTATACAGACACACACACAGAACCACACACATACATACTCACCAGGTCACCTATACACATACACACATACTTCCCCCATTCCTCTTCTTCTCACCCTGTCCCAGCGCAGCATGACAGTATGAGACCTGCGGTGATGTAAGAAGCATGTGATCAGTCACATGATTCTGACATCACCGCAGGTCCTGTACCAGTAGGACATCGGGGAGAGGTGAGAGCAGTCCGGAGGCTCCTCTCTGGGAGATTGGGTGAAGCTTTATATCAGGGCATCACCCAATCTCCATTACAGGGGTCAGGAGGGTCTGGCAATGCTGGATCCTCCTGACCTCCGGACTATAAGATGCAGGGACTTTTTAGCAAGATTTTTTCTTGCTAAAAAGTGCGTCTTATAGTCCAGAAAATACGGTATACACATTGGAGATTTCTTATGCCATTTTTTAAGCAAAAACTAGAAGTGGATAGTAAGAATGAGAAGTACTGCTTTTACTACTTTCTGGCTTCAAAAACTGCTTCAGAAAGCCTGAATGTATTCATTAACCCTAAACCTACTAACTAATAGGTCACAAACCCTAAACTGTAGCCTTATAATCCTCTTGCAAAATGAAGACAAAGACGTATGCTATATGACCAAAAAATATACAAATTTATAAGTATTATAATACACCACAACAAAAACAGGCAACAGTAAAAACATCTAATAGTGTATACAAAGCACACAAATCCAACCAAGAAAAGCGACCAAGCATATGATAGTGCTGGTCACTCTGCAAACCACCAGCTTCCCCTACCTACAGAGAGACCCCTCCTCTCCGAAAAAAATGTGAAGATATATGCAAAGCACCGTGCTCATCCACAAACCAATTGCTTGGGTAATATACTCGATTAGCCCCATATATTGCTCAAGCATTTACCTTTCTATCGGGCTCTGATATTTATGTGCCGGCCGCCCGGATACTTTTACATTACCGGCATACATAGTAAAACGGAGTTACATTGCATGCATTAGCACAGATGTTTTTCCGTGCGGTGTGGTGCAGGCGCAAATACTTGCACTCGTTCAGGATTGTATGTGCATGATAGTTTCAAGGTAGGAATTCATTAGGCGACACGCATGCAACTTCCGCCGGAAGTCAGATGACCCGATCCAGCTGACACATGAGGGACGCTTCCCTATATAATGGACATTTCACAACAGTAACAGCACCCCTGAGGAAGCTAGGTTGCTAGCGATAAGCGTGGGGTCTTCACCCCCACTGCCTCCTACTGCATGATTTTTCACCATTACATGTAAACCTGCGTTTTTTCCGTGCTCTTTCCCATCTTACCCAGTAGAATTACTGGGACTGACTTCCCAGTCAAATACACATACATATTCATGTAACTGCTTTTTGGTTTGTGGGTGAGCACGGTGCTTTGCATATATCTTCACATTTTTTTGGAGAGGAGGGGTCTCTCTGTAGGTAGGGGGAGCTGGTGGTTTGCAGGGTGACCAGCACTATCATATGATTGGTCGCTTTGCTTGGTTGGATTTGTGTGCTTTGTACACACTTTTAGATGTTTTTACCATTGTCTGTTTTTGTTGTGGTGTATTATAATACTAATAAATTTGTACATTTTTTGGTCATATAGCATACGTCTTTGTCTTCATTTTGCTTAGAAGTTCTTGGTATAGCTTTGACCGCCATTCATTTGACTCTATTTAAGTAGTGCTAGTCCCATTTTTTCAGTATCATAATAATCCTCTTGCAAATTACACTAACTGTAACCCACTAACCCTACCCCACTAATCTTAAGCCACTAACTCTATACCATTAACATATGCAATGCACTCATAACATATCTACATATACACTTAAATGTGTCTCTAAGTACTAAAGAATATACAGATTATAATTTTACTTTGATAAAGTGTCTTCTTCTGTTGCTTTGAAGCATGAAATGTAAGTGTTGTGTGCAGTGAAAGCGATTGTGCCTGAACCAACTCATCATGTGACTGCATTGTCCTCAAGCAATCAAGTGATTGTAGTTGCAGCACATAGTTCAGTCCAATACAGGCTCCAAGAGGATCTGTAACCCCAAAAATTACCCCCACCAAATGTGCCCGCCCATAATCCTCCCCCCAGCCCCTATCTCCCCAACCAGATTTTGAAAGTTGATTTAAACCGATCCGACCCCTTACTAAATAAGAGGTCGGATTCTCGTATCTTGTAAGCTTGTAGACGGCGTTATTCATAAGGGGGCCGGCCGACACACCCCCAGCATGCCCCTGTCAGCGGGGACCTGTAGGAGAAGCCGGCAGCATCGCATACATTGCATATTCGCTGCCGGCCCTCCGCGATGCGGCCGCGCCGCACCAACACTAACTAATTTTCTTCTTCACAATGCCGGCCGCGCTGCACTAACAGCGGCCACGCCAAGCTTACCCACAGCACCGGAGAGATGGCAGCAATTATGCAATGCTGCCGGCTTCTCCTACAGGTCCCCGCTAACAAAGGCGTGCTGGGGGTGTGTCGGCCGGCTCCCTTATGAATAACGCCGACTGTAAGAAGATGTCATTGCTCGACGGACTGCATCAGCGGAGCTGCGGGTAGCGTCGGAAAGGTGAGTACATTGTTTTGGTTTTATTAACGGCCCTAGTCCCACCAGCTATCGGTGGCGCCCAACCTCACCCACCGGCTATTGGTGGCCCCAACCTCCCGCCCAACCTCCCGCCCAACCCAACCGGCTATCACCGTCTCCAACCTCCCGGACCACGGCTGTCACAGGTATATATATTTCTGTACGCTAGGCAGATTTGACTGCCACGGCCCAGGCCCCTGTCCACTATCTGTGTTCCAGCTTCACATGGTTCAAAACTGGCTGCAGAAAAAACATAGATGTTTTGGTGAAAGTTGCAGCAGATTTCTCTATGTGCTATTTCCCATATGCTACTGGATGTGTGCTCTTTGGCCAGTCTTTCATGTGACATTTGATTTGCACTTACAGTCATGGCCAAAAGTTTTGAGAATGATACAAATGTTAATTTTTACAAAGCCTACTGCATCAGGTTTTATAATGGCAATTTGCATATACTCCAGAATGTTATAAAGAGTGATGAGCTTAACAGCAATTAATTGCAAAGTCAATATTTGCCTAGAAAATTAACTTTTTTTTGCCCAAAACACATTTCAACTTCATTGCAGCCCTGCCTTAAAAGGAGCAGCTAACATCGTTTCAGTGATCGCTCCATTAACACAGGTGTGGATGTTGAGGAGGACAGGGCTGGAGATCAATCTGTCATGATTAAGTAAGAATCACACCACTGGACACTTTAAAAGGAGTCTGGTGCTTGGCATCATTGTTTCTCTACTGTTAACCATGGTTATCTTTGAAGAAACATGTGCAGTCATCATTGCACTGCACAAAACTGGCCTAACAGGGAAGAGTACCTCAGTTAACAATCTATAACATCATCAAGAAATTAATTTTTCCATTATTGCCAAAAAAGGCTCCAGGGCGCCCAAGAAGGACCAGCAAGCACCAGGACCATCTCTTAAAAGTGTTTCAGCTTCTGGATCGGGCTACCAGCAGTGCAGAGCTTGCTCAGGAATGGCAGCAAGCAGCTGTGAGTGCATCTGCACGCACTGTGAGGGGGAGACTCTTGGAGCAAGGCCTGGTGTCAAGAAAGTCAGCAAAAAAGCCACTTCTCTCCAGAAAAAACATCAGGGACAGACTGATATTCTGCAAAAGGTACATGGAGTGGACTGCTGAGGACTGGGGTAAAGTCATTTTCTCTGATGATTCCTCTTTCTGATTGTTTGGAACATCTGGAAAACAGCTTGTTTGGAGAAGACAAGGTGAGCAATACCACCAGTCTTGTCTCATGCCAACTGTAAAGCATCCTGCAACCATTCATGTGTGGGGTTGCTTCTCAGCCAAGGGAATCGGCTCTCTCACAGTCTTGCCTAAAAACACATCCATGAAGAAAGAATGATACCAGAATGTCCTCCAAGAGCAACTTCTCCCAATGGTCCAAGAGCAGTTTGGTGATCAACAATGCCTTTTCCAGCATGATGGAGCACCTTGCCATAAAGCAAAGGTGATAACTAAATGGCTCAGGGAACAAAACATAGAGATTTTGGGTTCATGGCCTGGAAACTCCCCAGATCATAATCCCATTGAGAACTTGTGGTCAATCATCAAGAGACGGGTGGTCAAACAAAAACCAACAAATTGTGACAAAATGCACGCAGTGATTGTGCAAGAATGGACTGCTATCAGTCAGGATTTGGTCCAGAAGTTGATTGAGAGCTGCCAGGGAGAATTGCAGAGGTCCTGAAGAAGAAGGGTCAACACTGCAAATACTGACTTGCTGCAGTAACTCATAATAACTGTCAATAAAAGCTTTTGTTACTCATAATATGATTGCACTTGTATTTCTGTGTGTGATAAAAACATCAGACAAACCAGAGGGCAACAGATCATGTAAAAATATAATATTTGTGTCATTCTCAAAACTTTTGGCAATGATTGTACATTCCATTTACAATGTTTTAACATTGCAATATTAACGGATTGCAAACGTAAATGAATGTGACCTTTATCAGTTTATGGTTATGTGATCTAGTGATAGCGTAACTTTCATTATCATTATTGAGAATGATTATTGCTTAGAAATTATTGATTTCCAGAGTTAAACTACAGAACAGATTATTACACAATACTCTCTTGTATATGCTTTTATTACAGTTTTAGGATAAATAATTTAACACATTACATATATCTATTTACAGATGCATAAAAGAGATTTAATACTTATGAATGCAGAGAATACAATTGTTTACAGTGGAGTCTAATATAACATTAGCTTTAGTGTGTGCTATATACTGTATCTGTATCTAAGCTCTTAATAAAAAAATAGGTTTTGCCTTTAATCTGTACTGGACATCTATTACACCCCAAAATATGTTTACAATTAGGGATTTGTTACATGCTACACAAGGATACAACTAAAATTATTGTTTACACAGAATCAAAACATTGTATTATTAAAGAGGACCCCTCGATCTGTCCCCTCATGAATACACTGCACCGCTGTAAACTAGGTCCAGCATTGTCTGCTAGATTTATTGGAGGGTTCCTATAAAGTTAGCAGTTTATCACTGCTAAAAATGGGGTAGCAATAGGAGCTAAGCAGCTCCTAGAGCGTTTTTTTAGGGTGAGAGGCCCTTTTTAAGGGATAGTGTTATAAGAATATTTTTGAACTGTCTTAAAGGAAATTTGCATTGCAAGTTTCCAGCATGTTGGAATAATCCATATGCACAAGGGTTTATTATTTTGAATGAAAACAGCTATTTAAGAATTGTAAACTACAGTATATAACTAATGCCATTCAAATGTGGAACATCCACTTTATGCATAATCATTTGTTGTACATAAATGAGTACAAATTATATTGGAAAAGCTAAAACTACAAAAATAACACATAATATCAATACATATATTTATCCACGTTTAGATGTCTTCTAGTATAAACATGCAACTCTCCTCTAAAGGGGTTTCTCATAAAATAATTCATAACATATTTATATAATAGGTTCCCCCACAAAACAGCTGTTTTCCACTTCTAATAAACGTAGTATAAAGCAGTAAGAACACAGCTCCTTTCTCTTTGTAGTGGTTAGATCAGTTTACTGCAGTACAGCTACTATTTTTGAATGGGCTCTCACAAAAAGTGTGGCATAAAAGTAATAAAATAGCAACATTCAAATGTAATGAATTTTTTATAAAGTTTTGTAAAAAAATTCACATGTAGCACAAAGTTGTAGTTCTATTTCAATTTTATCTCCAGTGGTCACAATGTAAGTTAACATTTTCCCATATTAAATTACAGATAATACATACAAATTCCAATTTAAGTGTACATTTTAAATATGGGGTAAGTATTTTTAAAATTGAAAAATCAAATGCAATTGGTAAAATCGAAGTGTGCATTATATTTATTATAGGATGCATACTATTCTTGCTGATGAAATTCCACTCATTTATTATTTTTATAAATTAAATTATAAATATCAACAATGTTCATTTTAAAAGAACAATAAATACTGATAGGGGTATTACTAAAAATGTATTACGGTTAAATATTATAATATTTGGAAGCCACAAAAGAGTATGTAGGTTATAGCTGGTTGATGAAGGATTGACTGAAACTTTACATAACATGTTTTTATGACTTACAATTTTAAGATTAAAGGGAACCTGTCACCACATTATTCACAAATACAGCTAGTGGTAGGTTCCCATAGAACCCTAGTAACTAACTGACACCCTTCTTTTAGCTAAACATTGTTCCCCACAGATTCCCATATATTCAATTTTATAATTTTACCTGGTCTCCAAGCATGTCTATAGCAAATCAAGGTGGGCATGTAGTTCTTTGGCTAAATCCAGCAGCTATACTTCCCTATGTCTGCATGCAGCGGTAAAGTCATGTGACCAGGGTGACATCATTGCAGGTCATTTAGCCTTATAACATTAGAAAACTGTACACCAAGCATATATCTCATGAAATCAAAGCAAATCATAAGCAAATCAAAGCAATCATTAATTCACAGCAGCCTGCATTGAGAGGAGTTTGCTAATGTTAAGAGGCTAAAGGACCTGTGACGATGTCACCCTAATCACATGACATTAAGCCACACACCTCCATTCACTCTAAAGATGCATAGATACTAAGCAAGTTTATAACTCTGATTTTTTGGGAATGTGAAGGAAACTATTTTTAGCTAAAAGAAGGGGGTCAGATAGTTACCAGGGCTCTACAGGAATGTGCCAATAGCAGCTTTTAAATTACATTTTTGTAAGGTACATGGTTTTGTGATTAGCTGAGTAAGATTGTATATCAAAATGCCCAGAAGCATTATCCTCCAATGCTCATAAACATAAGATAAGTTATAGTAATAGAACAATAAAAAAATACTGAAGCTAATGTATAAAATTATGGAAATCAGCAGGGCCTAAAAAAATCTGGTGATGTTAATGAGGCTTATGGGACTTCTATTTCATATGTGATTGTAGAATGATATGTGACAGATCCTCCAATGCAGATGTGAATTTAACCTAAGAACAATGTTGCACCCCAGTATTCTGGTCAGTATTTGAGCAGGAGTAAATACAATGGACAAATCATATCAAAAGATTTGTATACCTTTTGTTAATTTATTTCTGATATTTACTGACCAATACTGACTGCAGTAATGTAGTGTAGTGAGAAACTGGCCTATGAATTATTTCAGCGGGGTATGACAACAATATAATGTTTATGAGCACTGTGACACTGAGAAATAATATAGTTATTATTATTATTGGGGTTGTGCCACCATAGACACTTAGCAATGTCCATAGGGACCACTAGAACCTCCATTTCTTGGGTGAACAGGGAACTGAGTTCCCTGATACCAAATTAAGTGCTTTTATTCTTATTATTAATAAAATTTTTAAAATCTTAAAGGACATTTACCACCAGGATCAATGATTGTAAACCAAGCACACAGTCATACTGGTGTGTAATCCTTTCGGCAGGATCCGCTCTTCATTAAGCTTCCTATGCCCTTGTTTTAAAGAAAAATAGGCTTTAAACATTATTGCAAATGAGCCTGAGGGGCTCAAGGCTCCATTAACACCTATGGAGCCTGGCCCCTCAGGCTCATTTGCATAAGAGGCTAAAAGAGTAGCAGGTCCTGCCAGAAGAGGCACGCACAAGTATGTCTGTGTGCTTGGTTTACAATCCCTTATCCTTTTGGTAGATGTCCTTTAATCTAGACTCTGCCACTGAGAGGGTATTAATGTTTTATAATATTTTACTAAGATGGCCAACGATGTGTTCCTCTGTAAACCCAAAAAACTGCACTCCAATCACTATAAAGAAATATATAAGTTATTTTCTTCAACTCACAACCTAGTAATGGAAAGAAAATTCAGTGGAAAAAATCTGTAGCAAATCAGGTGATTTTCTTTTGTCATATGCACAATCTCAGATTATTTGAAAAGGTTCTCCAAAAAAAAGGAACAGTGCTTTTCCATATTCTCTTGGGACCTATTGTTATGCTGTATGATTTCATCTCTCTGGGAAAATTGAGAAACCTCTATAGTGCAGATTCCAAGGGCAAGTCCAGTGCAATAGAGCATTACATTTGGCTCAAGTCATGGGTCCGATATTGCATATATGAGTTGGGGCGCTGTTGAGGACGAGGTATAGAGAACTCCTTCGCAGGTTCCATATCCTGTGAATGAAAAATAGAAACTCTTTATACAAGGTTTATAATACTATTTTGCTGTCCAATAGCAGTTAATGTCTAAATTGTTTTTAAAAAAATTGAAAGACTAAATTTTTTATATATTTGTCATTGGTACAAAATAGCGACCTTTATAATGTGTTCTGCCTTCAATGATATTTTATTTGGAGACGTTGAAGAAAGAAGAGGAAAAAAACTAAACATTTTTTTTATCTTTAACTAAAAGCCTCCCCTGAAATATTTCCAATCTTTTCGACCTACTTTTGCAGGATTTCCTTATTCAAGTTTATAGTGCTAAATTGCGATACTAGACACAGCCATACTGCAACCATAAATGTAGGCCTTTAATCCTCCATAAAACCCCAAAGCTGGTTTTATAAATGCAGACTTCTATTTTGTGCCAAAATATGGGTAAGTAACATATACTTAGTTTAAATTTGACACAATACAATAAAAACCGAAGCAATATAGTTTTTGCTAACAAGTTTAATCTGATTAGAAACATAGCAGTGTTAATTATATAGTTGGGTTTATTCCTGAGTCATTTATTGACAGCACATTGCAAAACCTTTATTACTAAGGGTGGATTCTATCATAAACTGTCAAAATTTAGGCACTAAAAGTATGCAAATAGACTGACTTAATGACAGAAAAGGCATATAATTTGGGTGTTGTTTGGTAGACAATCACAGTAAACATGTTATATCATAGATATATGTATACTTATATTAATAGGCATGGGAAATGTTCATATTTATACCATCTTACTTTAACGATTTGGGAACATTGTTGACTTGCAAGATAACTATATCCTGAAACGATTTTATTTTCAGTATTTGTAATTTTAACTATAAATATGGTTAAAATATTCCAAAAATACCAAAGTATATTATGTTATGCTAAGAAATCCGAAAACGATGTTGTGTCAATGGGCTTTGAATATTATTGTCATTTTAGCCACCTTATTCCCATACGATAGCCCATGAGATGATTTTTACCCCTACAGGGTGTCCGCCAGTTTTGGCCTTAAGGACAAGTCAAGTTTTTAAAATAATAGCTTTTTTTTTTTGTTTATGTCCCTGGTTTAGACTAAATTCTATTGGGTCACTTTCTCTGAATGGGAAATATAGTTATTTTAATATTTAATTTTTCACCATTCTGTATAAATTGTGTCTTACTTTTATTCTAGGTCAGTATGATTATGATGATACATAGTTTTTATTGGGGTTTCTCTTATGTTAATGTTATACAATTTAAAAAAAACCCTTTCTTGAGAAGATAATTGATCTTTCATTTCCATCTTCTAAACCTTATACATTTTTCCATTGAAGGAGTTGATTCAGGGCTTATAATTTGCAGATTGGATTGTAGTTTTTACTGGTACCATTTTGGGTTTTTTTAACCATTTTATATATATTTTCATATTATTATTGGATTTTTATTACTGCATTAATACAACATGATTAATAATATATTAGATGTATGTTCCCTTAGCCTTAGCACTTGCTTGCAATCTCCATCAGATCCATAGAGATAAATGGAGCAGATCAGACATGCACGGCCGTCTACTCCACTCATCTCGGGGAGCGACGAAGGATCCAGCGTAGACCCAGCGTAGAGACATCATTGAGACCCCCACCCCAAAAACTGAAATTTTCCTTATGTCCCAAAAACAGTTTTCTGGCCATGATTATCATAGAAGTGTTGTTTTATTGGTTCTTACATGGACCCTGCTTGGTAATATTGATACACTTAATATAATATTTTTATAAAAATAATTTTTGTAAAAACATTTCAAGAAGCAATATAAATTAAGGGATATTATCTAAGCTTCAATACTTACCCTCATTGCTAAAGTTGCATCAAACCGGGGAATAGAAGATGGTGAGCTCCTTCCAGAATCTTGTACTGTGAAGAGAAAAAAATCTTTGTCAGCAGCTAGGAAGTACAGTTCTCTAGATTTAGCTAACTCATCAGTATTTCCTAATGATGTGACCGCAAGGGAAGAGGGGGAATTGCATACCCACAGCAATATGGAGGCATCCATGTCAGCATTTATTGTGCCAGTTAACTACAGGTGTACTCTGTATAATACACATGCCCCCTCTACCGACAGCCTTAACCTTTTGGCAAACTGGTAATTACCATGTGCATTCCTCAGAGGTAAAAAATTATTACCCAGGAAACAAATTTTGACTATAAATTCAGCATAAGTCGGAAACTTGCCAAGTGTTACTTGGTAAAACTTATCCTGTTACTTTTTTGCTTTCACTAAATATGGCTGCAGGAAGTGGTCTGTAAGTCATAGAGCACTTCCTTGTCATATTTTTATACACCGTCCCTTCCAAATGTTTGATTTACCGTTATCACCTGTTAATGCAGATTTTTAACAGCTGCTTGTAAAATGTACATTGGGATTGGTTGGGATTAACATTCCTCATATTTGTAGTCATTATAATTAAAACTGCTCCTTAAGTCATAAAGTAGTCATCTTGAAAACAAGAGAGCCATATGTTCATAACCACTCCTAGTTCACTGATAATTCCTTTATAATAGGCTTGTTCTTAACTCACTTAACTTTAAGATATAAAGTATATATGATTGTGCAATTTACTGTAGGAAACAAGGACTTGCTTATTGCTTACTTTAATTGACAGTGAAAATAGAGAGGCTTTATTATTCTACCTTACACTGTGAATCTCATGAAACTAATAAAATGTATTTCCAGACAAGTAATAAGTTAACCCTCACCATACAGCAGGAACCAACGTGTAATGTACTAATCACACCTCAGTAAGGGGTTAAACTGACTGCGCCAGTTTTCTGTCTGACTGCACTAGAAAGAACATGCAATCTGCTTGCACATGCATTTATAAAGTGTCTGCACCAGTTTTGTGACAAGACAGAAAAAATGGACACCAAAGGGGAGTCCTGGTGCCTAGTCAGAGTTTGTGACCCATTTAATACAGCGACTCTATAAAATTGTGTGTTTCACACTTCCCAAGCAGTGCAGGGTGCGCCAGATAATTGAAGACCATGTGCCAGTATTCACTAGTGTGATGCACCCTGCAGATTCTTGAGGCAAACTGCACTAAGGCAGTCTGCCTGACTTTAGATAAATGTGGGCCATCATGTTATTTAGGTTCCATGATATAGGCAAAACATTTTTATTACAAAAAAAACAAAGTCAGATTTTGTTCTTTTAATAAATATAGTGCATAGAAAGAGTTAATAAAAGGTCACCAGTAGGGCATATGAATCACAAAGGTCCCCAGCAGGCATATGAGTCAGAAATCGTGCTTTAATAGCACGATATAAAAGTTATAGCATGTTTAAAAATGGTCTAGGCATTAACGTGTAAAACATGTGCAAAGATAAGGGGTTAATATAGAATGTTGATTTAGGGATCATTCTGATCCCTACCAGGAGAAAGGAAGAATTTTAATTTTTTTTAATTCATGGCAATTTGCCATAAAAGAAACAAGTGTCTGTTTTGCCACACTCTGGATAACCTTGGATATTTGTTAAAAAGACCTTTTATAATCAATTAAACAACTCAACAAGTATCTAATGGCTCTTTCACATAGAAGTCTATGGGTCCACAAAACACTGATGACAGGCCTGTTTTTTTACTAATGAAGCAGAGAAAACAGGTGCTATGTTTTCAAAAGTATGGCCAAAAGTTTTGAGAATGATTCAAATGTTAATTTTTACAAAGTCTACTGCATCAGGTTTTATAATGGCAATTTGCATATACTCCAGAATGTTATAAAGAGTGATCAGCTTAACAGCAATTAATTGCTAAGTCAATATTTGCCTAGAAAATTAACTTTTCCCCCAAAACATATTTCAACTTCATTGCAGATCTGCCTTAAAAGGAGCAGCTGACATGGTTTCAGTGATTGCCCCAATAACACAGGTGTGGGTGTTAATCATGACAGATTGATCTCAAGCCCTCTCCTCATCAAGTAAGAATCACACCACTGGACACTTTAAAAGGAGGCTGGCAGTCATCATTGCACTGCACAAAACTGGCTGAACAGGGAAGAGTATCGCAGCTAGAAAGATTGCCCCTCAGTCAACAATCTATCGCATCATCAAGGAATTCAAGGAGAGAGGTTCCATTGTTGCCAAAAAGGTTCCAGGCTGCCCAAGAAGGACCAGCCAGCACCAGGACCGTCTCTTAAAAGTGTTTCAGCTTCGGGGTCGGGCTACCAGCAGTGCAGAGCTTGCTCAGAAAGGGCAGCAGGCAGGTGGGCAGCAAAGAAGCCACTTCTCTCCAGAAAAAACATCAGGGACAGACTAATATTCTGCACAAGGGTATCGGCTCTCTCACAGTCTTGCCTAAAAACACATCCATGAAAAAAGAATGGTACTAGATTGTCCTCCAAGAGAAACTTCTCCCAATGGTCCAAGAGCAGTTTGGTGATCAACAATGCCTTTTCCAGGATGATGGAGCACCTTGCCATAAATCAATGGTGATAACTAAAAGGCTCAGGGAACAAAACAGAGAGATTTTGGGTCCGTTGCCTGGAAACTCCCCAGATCTTAATCCATTGAGAACTTGTGGTCAATCATCAAGAGACGGTTGGTCAAACAAAAACCAACAAATTGTGACAAAATGCAAGCATTGATTGTGCAAGAATGGACTGTTATCAGTCAGGATTTGGTCCAGAAGTTGATTGAGAGCTGCCAGGGAGAATTGCAGAGGTCCTGAAGAAGAAGGGTCAACACTGCAAATATTGACTTGCTGCAGTAACTCATTCTAACTGTCAGTAAAAGATTTTGTTACTCATAATATGATTGTATTTCTGTACGTGATAAAAAACATCTGACATACACGTATAAAAACCAGAGGGCAACAGATCATGTGAAAATATAATATTTGTGTCATTCTCAAAACTTTTGGCCATGACTGTATATATTTCCTCATCTGCAAATAGTAAGGTATATTTTTTATATACATGTTTCGGAAATCAGATCAGAGAGAGGAACAAAGATTTATATGTACCTATTTATAACACATAACTCAGGAATAGACACACCTGCACATTTTGAATGTTACGCCTGCCTTTTAAATATCTATTGTCAAAAACAAGTTGCCCTGTCATGGGTTTGTTCCAGTTAGTAGTGAGTCATGAAAGATGTGATCTTTTTATTAACCCTGAAATCCAAACAATGTCTACCTTTACCAATATTAAGCATTTCCCCCTTAACATTCTTATAACACAGATATAAAAATAATTAATTACTAACTAAAACACATACCTATAGTTATTTTAAGTTGCTGCACAGTAACCTGTTCCTCCTTTATCAAAGACTTTACATCTTTTACAGCACAAAAAACATGAAAGGGGTTGCCCACTTCCAGAAAAAAACTTGATATTATTTCAGTAATTTATACAAGTTTCCAATATACTGTATTTTCTGTATACATTCCTTGCAGCTTTGGGTGTCACTGAAACTGAATGTGATGTGATTAACCGGTTCACGCTCCGGGTCCAATATATCGGACGCTGAGCGCAGTGATAGAGCACTCAGGCCCCTTCCACACTCGCGTTGCATTTCACGTCAGAGTTTGATCAGGGTGCGATCTGTTTTTGGTCAGTGAAAAACGCGCATTTTGCATCAGTGTGCAATCAGTTTTCAGTCAGAGTTTGTTCAGTGTCTCAGTTTTTCACGCGCGTTTTTGATGCAATTTCAATGCGTTTTTCACACGCAGAAAACGCGCGTGAAATGGACTCAGGACTGAGCTCTATCTTTTCTATGGCAATTGATGCGTGAAAAACGCATTGCACTTGCAAGTGTCTCAGAGTACAATGCGTTTTTGATGCATCTCCATAGACTTGTATGGTGCGTTTTTCACGCGCGTGACTTGCAAAAGTAGAGCATGTCGAGATTTAAACGCGCGTTAAAAAAAACGCGCGTGTGTGCGTGAAAAAAAATGCAAGTCTGAAAAGACCCATTGATTACAATGGGTCAGAGTGCAATGCAAGTTCTGCGCGTCAAAAGCACACGCAGAAAACGCGCGTGAAAAACGCAAGTGTGAAAGGGGCCTCAGTGTCCGAGATATCGAATGCGAGTGCTTGCTGATTCTGTGACGTCACCCTGTTTCGCCACAAGGTGACGACTGTATGGGGTGGGAATCTCAAGGCGACACCCACCTGCCGACATCACAGGACCAATTTGATTGGTCCTGCGATGTCGATTGCTGAAACTGGACAGTCAACACAGACTGGCCAGTGACAGTGATCTCAGTCATTATAGAACATGTCATGACTGATCTCAGTCACGACAGATCGGGTCATAACAGATTGCGTCATGACAGATCATGTCAGGACAGATCTGCCGTTCTCCAACGCCCCATTCTGCATTTGGTAGTGTAGGAGAGATATGTATGATCTGTCCTGTAGGTACTGTGACAATCACTATTACACCCCCCTATTGTCCGTTTTTCCTTGCATTGTTTCCACCACAGTCTGCTTTTCCTTGCGTTATGCCCCCCATGGCGTATGTAGAGGATTTAGTAGTGCACACCTTGTGTAGAGGATGAAGTGCACACGTGTTTGGAGGAGGTAGTGGTTCACGCAATTTGAGAATGTGTTATTAAAACTATAAACCTTCTAAAATGTGTAAAAAAAATAAGCAAACAAAAAAATTATTGATACTTTTTGTCTAAAAAATAGAACATTTAAAAGCTAGAAAATTGCATTTTTTCAAATTTTTCCTAAATTGTTACATTTTTACAAAAAAAAAAAAACAACCAATCAGAAAAATTATACTTCTAATATAAACTACAATGTGTCACCGGAAAACAATCTCAAAATCAGTAAGAAAAGTTAAAAAGTTATTATTACATGAAGAGACACCGGTCAGATTTTTATATCCAAGGAATCCAGAACCGTTGTCCTTTCTTTCTTTCATGTTTAGTATTGACCCATGGACACAGCAGTAGAAATACATGTTTTCACTCTCCCACAGAGTTCTTACTATACAGAATGGAGCAGGTCCATGGTGCAAACCAATAAAAAAAATTATGAAATACAGCACCTTTGTATAAAATGAAGCCTGATAGCATAATTGACACATTGGCGCATATTTATCAGGAGTGACGTGGCGCAGAGGCCCTGAAATAATCCCAAATGCTAGCTTATTGCTAGCACTTGCGATTATTTGCCCCAATCCGCCCCCTTCATGACAGTGGGGCGTGAATGGGGGGGCGTGGCTTGCTGAACGGAGGGCGCAGCCAGCCATGAGTGGGCTGGCGTGGGGAGTTACTGTCGCAGTGCCTGTGCACTCACGGCTGCGTTTATTTCAATGTCTGGCCCTGTCTGAAGGCGGTATCCCGCTGGGAATATGCGGTGGCGGGCCTATCATGCACTGGTGTAGGATAAATGTCCCCCATTGTGGCTTCTTCTGGGGCATGATTCTGGCTTCTACACACCTTATATGATTAAGATAGCATTCACATTCTAAACAAATGAGGTCAAAATAGTAAAAACAACATATTCTTTTGTTCTATTATTATCTTTTTGTTAAAACATTTTATATTTCCAAATTTTCCATATTGAAAGTGATTTAAAGGAAATCAACCACTTGGAAATCCAGTATTGTAACCAAACCTACTTACTGGTCAGCATTTTCATCCAGATGCAGCTTCAGATCTTCATTAGGGCTCATTCACACGGCCGTTCATGGGGACATACATGCAGCCGCAAATTTGCGGCGATATATACGTCCCCATAGACGGCAATGTGTGGCGACCGATCCGCGACGTACAAAGCGATCGAGCATGCCGTATCTTTTTGCTAGTGTGCGGCCGTGCGCCGCTGTTTCCTATGTAGGGAGGAGGGGTCAACTGCCAGTGACATCACGTGGCTCTAGGGCAGGGGATTGGGATGGAGTAGGTGGACAGGGAGCACAATTATCAGCAGAGGGAGCACCACCTCCCAGGTAGTACAATAGGAGGGGGGGGGGTGGAGAGGAAATACGCAGGAGAGTGCCCTGTGTGACGTTAGCACAATTTTAAAAGAACCTTTTTTGTAAATTTACAAGGTTTTATGACTAATGAAGACCTGAACCTGCATCTGGATGAAAATGTTCAACAATAACTAGTTTTGGTTACAATACTGGATTTTCGAGGGGTTGATTTCCTTTGAATTCCCCATTTGAATATGGAAAATATGGGAAGATAAAAAGTTTTAACTAAAAACCGATAATAGAATAATAAAATATATGATGTTTTTAGTATTTTGTATATTTTGGGGGGGGGGGATTTGGATGTTAGAAGGTGTGTAGAAGTTTGAGGCTTGCCCTGGAAAATGCAATTAAAAACCTGGGGTTGGGCATTGATACTATTTGGCTTGATTTTATACAAAGAGCTTCATTTCATTAGTTTTGTGAATATAAAAAATACTTTTTAACTGTGAATTTGGTTTTATTAATTTGTACCATGGATCTGCCCCTTTTAGTACTTGTAGGGCACATAGAACATTGAGTGGGAAGACGTATATGTATTTGTAATGCTGTGTGCACGGAAAGAAAAGAAAGAAAAGAAAGAAAACAGCGGCCATTTGGGGGATGTAAAAAAAACTAGTGAACAAATGTGAAAGAAAACAGCGGCCGATACAACACTAACCCAAAATGGACTGAGTTAATAGGGGTCAGTATGCTCTTCTTGAAAATCACAGATAGCATACTAAACAAAGGAATGTGTGAACAAGCCCTAATTCAGACATTGGATTTCACAACAAATAAATGTAAAATGATTCAAAGATCCACTTGAACTTTTCTGAGAATGGGTCAATGTTTGTTTTGATTAAAATGTTGATTGAGAATTCTTTTGTTCTACAATCCAATGGTATTTTAAGATTACAGACTTCATGAAGGTCTTACGTGTATGCATAACAAAGTAGATCATCCAGAATGTATTTCTCCACATTTCCACATAATACATACATTTCCACATATATACATACACACACCGAAGCTCAGGCAATGTCAATCACATTGTTTTTTTTTTTGTTCATATTTGTTTTACAAGTTCATATGTTTTCGCAGCACATCAGACACCAATTAAAAAAAATATTAAAGTTGTTATTTTGTAATGTTCTTTTACACAAATTTGCAATGCGAAAAAACAAAGATAAGTTAGAAGCCTTACATTATTACATTAAAATATCTACAAAAATTATGCATAGTGAGAGCACTTAAAAAACCTACCTTGGGATGAATCTTCTTGAGTGAATACACGGTTATCTATTCCAACAGGTTGCCGAAGAAGATGTGGTTGTGAGTGGTTAATTTGTTTGGCACAATCTGATTGGTGCCTTGACATCAAACAAAGCTCAGGAATCATGTAAAAGATTAGGAAAACCCAACCATTGGCTACTAAAGCTATGGCTCTTACAGGGTCATCCCACTGAGGATTCTTGCCCAGCGATATATTTCCTCTTAGTAGCATTACTATCCAGACTACCCAAATGGCAATTGAAAAACACATGGTTATAAAAATATGGATACTATGTCTTATCCAGTATTTACAAGGCCCGCACATAGCAATCATTGATATTAGGAGTGTGACAGCCATCAATGCCAAAACATATATAAGTATGAGAACAAAGTCAATGTTGCGTTGTTGAAGATTGGCCGTACCCAGAACACATTCATTCATATTCCTACCAAGATAGATTGCTACATAAAGAATTGCTATGATAATTTGCACAAGTGAAAGGGCAATGACTGTCATTATCATTACCCACCATAACATACCTAGTCCACCCCGGATCAGTCTAACTAATTTACTAGCATGAACTAAAAGGCAAGAAAAACAGATGGCAAATAGGACGCCAAATAGAAAAAAACGTGTTGGGCAAGTACGGATATTTAGTCTGATGATGAAGGCAAATGTAAGACCAAAGATTCCAAATGTGCCAATGAGGAAGATGAATTGAATAGGAACCAAAGCCCTTTTGGCAGCGTCACAAATACGTGGTACCATAATAAGAAGTGCTAGCATGAGAGCGATCGTAAAAACAATCCCAGCTGCAGCCAGTGTTTCCACCACAATTCCCCATGTGCTGCACAAGTATTGGTAGTCCGGCTCAACATTACAAGACATCTTGCTTTAAGCATGTAACCAGGTGTGCCAGATCCTATGATGAAAAAAAATAAAAAGTAAAGATTACTGATTGAAAACACTCAATCAAACAAGTCTATATCCATATCTATGGATGCTATTTTGTATTCATAAACAATAGAATTGTCAAATTAACGACATCATATTACCTAGGAAAGTGAAGTTTGGATCCAGTCCTCTATTTGGTCACAGTTTAAAGTACATCTACCACCAGGATGAAGGACTGTATGCAAATGAGCCTTAGGGGCTCCAGACTCCATTGGTGTTAAGAGAGCCTGGAATCCCTCTGGGACATTTGCATACAGTCTTCATCCTGGTGGTAGATGTCCTCTAATTTCCTCCTTTGATCTTTGGAATAGCAAATGCAATGAGCAAACTTTACCTTTTAGCAAACTTAAGAGGACTGGACCGCTAAGGCTATCTGCACACTTATTTTGTATGCAGATTTTGTTGCCGAAAATTTGCAGCGAGATACAGTAGCATTAAAGTGAATGTGATTTTTAAAAAGTATTGGACAATTGGGGACCATTATCATTATTTCTGATAGTCAAATTGTCGCATTTTTGTCGTTTTTGCAACTTTTTACTCGTTTAAAAAGTACACCTTGGTCAGCACCTTGTGCAGTGTGCCTTATGTATCTTTGTTTTCCAGATGTTTTGTGCGACTTTTACTTATGTATCAATTTTTTGCTTGTTTTTGCGACTTTTCAGATGCAAATCTGCACCTGGTCCAGGGCAGGTGCAAAGAAAGGATTTTTTTATGCACCCTATTTTAACATGTAAATTGGAATTATTTCACATGCTTTAAATGTTTAACATTTTGCACAGTAACCTGTTTTTTGAAAATTCAGAAATGTTTGCATTTGCATTTACATTTTTTTTTTTAATTTATTGGTTACGTCTGAGGGTACAGTCATACGTCACATTTAACGATTGTGTTTAAAACAGCTGAGATTTGCTGTTTGCAACATCTGAAATTTGCGTAATTTAACAGCTGTTAAGACTTGCGTTAACAAACAAATGCGTTAACGCAATGTTAACTCATGTGTTCACATCGCGTTCTCTGTGCGTTTTGTAAATCCGAATGTTAACAGTAATGTAATTGGGCAAATCACCTCTCGTCAGATGTTGTAATAGGTTTCAAAACGCAATCAAAATCAAACCTGTGACCGCACCCTTAACACCAAGTGTGACCACAGCCTTATATGTCGTCATTTCCCTGGGGTGTGACTACAGTGCATAAAAATGCAGGACACAGCCTCAAATCCTAAATTAACAGTAGTGTTCTCTCTTGCATTTAACACCCTCACATGGCTTGTGTCCATGTGGATTTGAGACATTTGCAACAAAAAGTCTCAAAAAGAAGCCAAAATTTGCGCCTTCTAGGATAGGAAAAACTGAACATGTATCACAAGTAAAAAGACATGATCATACATCAAAAAATTCACCACAGAAAGACATAACTATGATACATGTCCCCCAATGTGTTTTTTCCATGTGGAAATTATTGCACGAAAAATAAAATAATGATCATGTTACTTTTCTTGTGTGGCCTCGCAGATTTTTGCATGCATATTTTTTTACAGTGAAGTCTATGGGAGAGTGAAAATCTGCATCAAATCTGCATTAACGTTTAGTTTTCATGCAGAACTCCCTCAGCTTAAAGGAGAAAAAATGCATGCAGAAAATGCATATAAAAAATGCACAAAAAACACAACACTAAACTAAACACTATATTAATTCAAAGCACAGTGTAAAATACAGTTGTTGTCCAGGGGCACCATTCTGTAAGTTACGAGTATTTTAAGGATACAGGGGCACATTTACTAACAACAGTGCAAACTGCACAAAATGTATTTTACCTGTGTAGTGCGCAGAGGGCGCCAGATTCAAGATTTCTGGCACCCATTCTTCATAATTCTGGCGCTCCCTGCTCGGCAGACTGCACCACTTTTTTTTGGTGCACTTTTAACATGGGGCTTGGGATATAATTCTGTCAGACTTGAATGTTAAATGTCGCCCATGGTCTGACTGATCACCGAAATGCCCCCTAATTTGTGTTGCATGATGCCTAGTGCAGCCTTGCCACAAAACGGTCACATGTGACACAAATATGGCACACTTCTTAAATACCAGTGTAAGCAGTTCCACTAAAAAGAACATGCTAAATCTGTGCACATGTGCTCCGGAAGTCAAAGAGACCAAGTTGGCAAAAGCTGCAGTAATCAGCTTGTGGTCCTGGTGGAAGTATTGTCTCCTGTGAAGAGTCCACGAGGATAGACCTAGCTAAGGGTGGATTTTTTTTTTTTTACATCAGTGAATTTTCACTGAACCCATTTTGGCTTATGGACACATAGAGATTTGTTTTCGCTTCCTGGTTTCAGTGATTTATTACTGATGAGTTACTGAACCATTCTTTTCAGTGGGCTTTTTCACACTTAAGTTTTTCTTCCCTGATCAGTGTTCATTTTAGAACCGGTTCTTTTTTGTGTTCACTGACAACAATGAATCAGTGGAAAAAACTGAAGCGTGAAAAGGCCCATTGAAAAGAATGGTTCAGTAAGGGATCAGTGAAAAATCACTGATGCCGGGAACCGAAAATTAATCTGTAAGTGTCCATAAGCCGAATGGGTTTAGTGAAAATTCTTTCATCTGAAAAAATCTCCAATGTGAAATCACTCTAAGGGCTCATTCACTCAAACGTTATATGGCCTATATGCAAACATGTTTTTTTCTGTCAAGATGGGATGCAGAGTGTACATTAATGAGTAAATAAAATCACTTTTTTGATCTTACTAATGAAACAAAGAGTAAAAAATTTAAAGGCTGAACATTTTTCATTGTTTCAACGTTTTCTGTTTCAATGAACAGCTTTACCCTTTTGTTGTATGACAGGGCGCATTGTCCTGCATGAAAATTGCTATATGACTGTTTATATAAATCTAGTTATTTCTGTATCTTAAAAAAGCTCATGTAATAACTGAAAAAGGACACTGTTTCTAACTGTCTCCCATTGATTTATATGTAAAAATTATAACAACCATTATGCATTTTTTTTTCCAAAAGTAAAAAAAAAGTACTGCAACCACTGTAATATTTTTCCATTAAAAAAATGGATGAATGCATAACGAATGAATGCCTAACTAAAAATAACAGGATGACATAAAATTTACAATGATGTCAATGAGATTTTTAACAGTTATGTTACTTTTTTAACTGAGGAAAGGAATGAAGGTTTAAATTGTACTGTCTCTTTCTATAGCATTATAAATTTCAAAAGTATGAAATACAGTAGACCAAACCAAGTTCTTTTAGAAAACAACTATATCTGGATGCAAAAAAATATATTTTTTAGTTTATATCTGTTTATTAGTATCTGCCTGAGGCTCCAAATTCTTAGCAGTGCAGGCTTAGCTACTCTATATAGATGTATCCAGTAAACGAATGTATTCTGTACACATAACATCATTTATCATGGGGGACAGAGGCCTGTTACAATAATTGCAGGTACAGGAATTGTCCTGGCTCCTATGCTTATTATCAGGGGTTCGTAGTATGAAAACAATATTATTAATAAATTGACACATTTTTTAATTATAACAAAACCTGAAAAACTGCCCTGACATGTCCAATTGATATATTTCAGATATAAGTGTTGCGCATCTTTCAATTTTCAAGTGTAAAAAGTAATGTCTAAAATTAGAGATTACAACTAACATAGTAATAGATATTTTAAATTATAATACAGAAAGGCATTAGTCCTGGAATCCGGAGCCATTGCAGGTAACTTTTTTTTTTATGCCACAGGCATTTAACTGTTTGGGTAGTAGATATGTAATATTCTAACCTTATCATTACTGTGAGTTTAAGTAAATAAAGCTTCAATGTGTGGTGATAAAAGTAAGTTATAGATTATTTTTTCTAAGTTGCAGTCTATATGAACCTTTGTCCTGTAAGTAATGTTCATACAGGTAAATAACTTTAACAATGAGTTTAGGACTTTTGGATCCATATGATTACAATTTTGTATCCAGTGGTATCAAACACTAAAGCTACATTACATTACTTTCTCTGTAAACCGTTTTATGTAAGCTACCACACAATCCAAAAGCAGAGGAATCGCCAACCTCTTTTTTGGGCAACTAGTGCCCCATTACTAAAGGCTGGAATGTTTACAAAATGTATAGCTCATACAGTCATTTCAACATTTTTATAAATAAAATAAGTAATTTACCTTTGGAATTTGTTGGTTGAAGAGGATAAAACATTTGAAAACAGTATACAAAATAATAGGAAATTACATAGGAAATTACCCATCACCTAATAGTGTTGCATCTTACCTTATTCTACTGCTTATCTCACCCAGTGATGCTATCACATACCTTGTCAGTGCTCCTGCGTTCTGCGGAACTAGTGTCTTCTAGCAATCTATAAACCCTCAAGTAGTTTCAGTCACAAAACAGGGTGTGTTAGAATTTGGAAAGAAAAGCAAGGAAGAGACACACCTGGACCTGTCTGACAGCTCTATTCAGTATTGAGAAAGAAGTGTGCGCTGACTAAAGAAGGTTTAACGGCAGGCAACAGGAATAAAGGCTCCCAACCAATATCACGTGTATGTTTTATGTCAAAACATGGACAGTAAAAAGAACAGCCTAATGTATTTCTTATAGGTGTGAATGTTACCTTGACATGGCTGTTTGGGGAAAATGTGAATATTTTCATCAGTAATAAAAAATAATTCTAGAGTTTCACTGGACCATGGTAAATACTACAAGAGGGATATTTGATTTCATCATAAAACAGGAAGGAGATATAGGGGCTTTTTTACTAAGGGTCTGGGGATCACATTTTCGTCAGACTTCCTGAGATTTTCCGGATTGGCACCAGGTATTTAGAAGGGGATTGTGTTGCATACGATCGGATTTTGGTGCAGCGGCTTTCATGCAACAGAAAAGGGTGGGCAGGCCAGCGGACAATCTGACTGATTCGGACTGAGCGCGAGATTGAACATTCAAATTATGTTGCATCCAATGCACTTATACACATCCAGAAGAAAATGGTGAACTCTGGGGAAGCAACACATGCAAGATATCGGGCGCATGATCTTAGTGAATCGCGGCAAAGTGCAGAACAATGCACTTTCGGGAGCTCTTAGGGACCGAGTAAGTAAATGTGCCCCACAGTATTCATTATAACAATCTGAAGTCTTATTAGTGCCCTTGGAATAGTCGATTATGATGTTGAACTTCTGTTCAAGCTACACATCAAAATCCAGAGCGTTCTAGAGGGCCCATGGCCGCCCAAACCACTCACTAAATTTTATACTGAGAAGCACCTTCACCCATGAAGATCCTTGTACTTAAGGACCTTTGAAAGTCCTGCAAAGGTCCTGAAACTGCAGATCAAAAGCAGGCAGAAGGGACATATCCTCCATTCCCCAAAAAGCTTGATGTCAAAAGTAGATTACATGGCAAAACACCTACGTAAGGGTTCAGAACAAGATAGATTTTGCTAATTAGGGGGTACTTCCCAAAATTTGGATGATCTATCTCGTCCTGGTGATCAACAGTGCCAGTGTTCCAGCTCGTCCCACAGCAGACCAGCTGTCCCTGCCGCTCCTCCCCAACAGGGAGATCTGTCCTTGCTCTTGACCCCCTTAACTGACGCTATCAAGCACAACCATGGTAGCTAGTGAGAGGGGATTGTGGGGTGCCAGGGGTTGCCATGGGTCTAATTGGCAAGCTATCTGTAAACCATTGACAGATAAAATACTGGATATTGGGTACAGTAAAAAAAAAGTTAAATAAAGATTTATAAAATAAATGTATAAAAAATTGCAACAAAAATTACCCATTTCCCTATACAGGCGGTCCCCTACTTAAGAACACTCGACTTTCATACGACCCCTAGTTACAAACGGACCTCTGGATATTGGTAATTTATTGTTCTTTAGTCCTAGGCTACAATAAACAGCTGTAACAGTTATCAAATGTGTCTGTAATGAAGCTTTAGTGTTAATCCTGGTTCTTATGACAACCCAACATTTTTAAAATCCAATTGTCACAGAGAAGCTCTGGCTGGGTTTACAATGATAAAATATACAGTTCCGACTTACGTACAAATTCAACTTAAGAACAAACCTGCAGACCCTATCTTGTATGTAACCCGGGGACTGCCTGTATATCATTATATTTTGTGCTAAAAAGTAATATAAATATGAAATGGCACAAAATTGGTATTGTTGCCCCTAGAGAGACCGTGGCCAAGCAGCAGCTGCCTTATTACACCTGTATTGTGAAAGTATAAAAAAGAAATAAAAAAACAAATTCTAATCTGCAATTTAAATGCTTTCTACCTCCCAAAAAAGGAATAGAAATCAATCAAAAAGTCAAATGTACCCCATAATAGTACCAATCTAACCATTAGCTTTTTCCACTATAAACAATCCTCTTTTGACAGAGGAATAAAAACTTTAAAGCTCATAGAATATGGCAAATGCGGTTTACATAAAAAGGTGTTTTCATTTGCTTTCATCATGTTTTTTTATACGGTACATTGAACTGTGTAAAAGTTTTAATACAAAACAAGTAGCAAAACAGCAGTTTTATTCTGTTCCGCCACAGGGAAGCGTTTTTATCATTGTACTATTTTTACCATAAAAATCAAGCGCTTGGAAAATCTACTACAAATCTTACTACTAAAAGCAAGACCCCATGTGCTCAGATAAAAAATCCTCTTGGAATTTGAGCAGGGAAAAAAAAAAAGTGCTGTGCCCTGAATGCCATTTCAGGCCGTGTCCTCAAAGGGAACCTGTCATTAGGGGACCTTTTTGTAGAATGGGACAGGCTCTCTGAAGTCAGAGATTTTTTAAAAACATGCTTGCTTTATTGATTACTGTGTCTGTGGGAACCTATAACGTGTTAAAAAGGGCCACTGGTGACATGTTCCCTTTAAAGTATTAAGAGAATGCTTCATTTATAATGAATACTTTATATACAGATATAAAAATAAAGAATTTAATTCCTAATTTTGTAATTTGTTCTGTCGGTATCAGATCATATTATACAAGAGATAATATCAAAAGGCTTTTAAATTGGATTCTAAGTCTACATATCTCGCTTGTAACTATGTCCGGAAGTGTAATGTGAGGCTTCTGGGCACTGAGACAGAATGTAAGAGCGTTATGACTGTGCCCTTTGTAGAGTACCCTTCTCCACTCTTTATACTTATGCTCTTGTTTATGTTTCCAAGGCATTACAGTAAAAGCTAGAGGATATGTTCTTTGATTGTTGGTTGCTATCCTAAGCATCCTGGCATTCACAACATTTAGTTGGCTAAGACGCCATCTCTCGTCTCTTGGCTGATTTAGAAGAGGGTAAAAATATTGTTGTTGGATGCCTCTGGTGGTAATTGATCTTCCATGAGAACAAAATAATTTCAATCCAGATTTCCAGAGTCTGGAGACCCTCATACATATAAGGGTTGGGTGGTTGTGCTAAATCGATAAGATTTAATCTATTGTATATTGATAGCTTTACTTATAATTACCAACGTGAAATAAATTGATCAGTATACATACAAGACATTTCAGACAACTTAATACAGGCATGTATCCTATTGAGTTCTCTAGGCCTTTTGAGATCAAATTAAAAATGTAATTATAACTTTATGATATCCAGCTGAGCACTTCTTCTTCTTGATCAAACATAAAATGAAATGTAAGTAACACATAGTACAATTGACAATGCATTTCTGAAATGTTTCAGTCCATTCCACATATCAAACATTCAATTAACTTACATATCGCCTCCTATTAAGATGCAGTATATATGCATTACAATTTTGATTAAAGGGAACCTGTCACCAGGGACCTCATTTTCACTAAGACAGGTTGCAGAAGCCCATTACAGCTGCATTGCAAAGATGCCTTTCTGCCTTCTAAAAGCATTTGCATTACAATGTAATTGTGTATTTTTACTCATCTGGCTTCCTGACAGAATCCTCTGTGTAGTTTAAGGGGTTGGGCTTTGGTTTGGATGCATTTCAAAAAGCAACACATGACTTGTCTGTGCTACTCACTCCTCAGCTTTTGGCCACCTTGTGCTTTTCTACAGCGCCTCCCTCTCTCACTGATGTTAGCTCACCACATTGTGCAGGAGGGATTAGCTGTACAGGAGCACAGATGTGGGGGCTGAGAGCTGAGGAGTTTGCAAAACAGACAAGTCACTTGTTGTTTTTTAAAATACATCCAAACCAAAGCCAACCCATGAGACTTCTGCCAGGGAGCAAAGAATTCTCCCAGTGTTCAAGGTAAGTATAAACACACAATTATATTGTAATGCAAATGCTTGGAGAAGGCAGAAGGCCATATTAGCAATCCAACTGTAATGGACTTCTGCATCATGTCTTTAGTGAAAATGAGGTCCCTTTAATTAAATAAAAATATCAGTCATAACTTTTTTTTGCCTCTCACCAAGCTGTGCCTTAGGTGTCTTTGTTGTGAATTCAGTAACTTCATTTTTTGATAGCTGAGTCTTTGGCAGTAGGGCAGGGAGAAGAGTGGAAGCCAGAAGCAAGGCACACTTTCTCCAATCGGTGGCAAGGGGAGGCCATTAATCCCTTAATTTTGATTAAGGGGAACCTGTCACCAGGGACCTCATTTTTGCTAAAGACACGTTGCAGAAGCCCATCACACCTGCAGTGCAAAAATGCCTCTATGCCTTTTCTAAGCATTTGCATTACAATATAATTGTGTGTTATAACTTACCTTGCACCCTGAAAAAATCCTGGGGTAGTCACATGGGCTGGGCTTTGGTTTGGATGCATTTCAAAAAACAACCTGTGTCTGTGCTGCAGACTCCTCAGCTGCTCAGCTCCTGTACATCTTGTCCCTCCCCCACTGATGTAATCTCACCAGGCTGTGAGCTCTGTGAAGGAGCATGAGGAGGAGCTGTACAGGAGCACAAAATTGGGGGCTAAGATCTGAGGACAACACATGTCACATGTTATTTTTTGAAATGCATGCAAACCAAAGCCCAGCCCCGGTGACTACCCCAGGATTTTGTCAGGGTGCAAGGTACTTTATAACACACAATTATATTGTAATTCAAACGCTTAGAAAAGGCAGAGAGGCATTTTTGCAATGCAGGTGTAATAAGCAACCTGTCTTTAGTGAAATTGAGGTCCCTGGTAACAGGTTCCCTTTAAGTCATCTCTGAGGGTTGGGTAGGGTTTTGTAGGAGCTTGCTGCCTTTTGGAGCCAATCTACAAAAGAAAGCATCTTCTTGCACTATTTGTTTGTGCTTTATCAACTTTATTATGCAATTTTGTGAAAGATAAGTTAGGGGACCCCTAAACAGTTTTCTGCATATGAGTGTGTTAATTTGCATAAGAAAAGTCCATGCGGCAAGTGTGTTTTGAAGGAAATCCTTACACCTGTGAGCATTTGGTGATCCTCCCCGTCCTCTTGCAAGTGCAAAAGGATACAAAAGGATACACACGATGCAGCGCTTTTTTTAATGAAAAATTCTTGCTTCTTTATTAAATCATCATTTATCGATCAGCACATAGTGGTATCCACAAACAGCTAAGCGTTTCGAGTAAAAAAACTCTTCATCATGGCTAACATGTACTATTGCTAATGTCCTGTTTAAAACAAAATTGGAACCAAAGAGAGGCTGATGATGTCACAGATAGATTACACAGTTGCATTCAGCATAAATTTTGTTCTCTCATATATATTGTCAATATATCTCTAGTAAATATAAAAAAGATAATATTTTTTATTTAAACCAAGGGGAAATCGAAGTTTTTAATTCCAAAATCCAGAAAGCTTCTATATTTCTGAGAATGCTCTCCCAGTTTCCCGCCCGTTCCTTGGGAAATACACCCTTTCATTGCCATAGCAGGAGAAGGAGTTTACCTGTCTGTTGTGAACTTAAATGAAATGTCTTGCAGCACCTGATATTCCAGTAGTTTTTTATATCAATATCAGATACATGCTCTGCTATCCTTGCTTTCATTTTTCGAATGGTGCTGCCAACATATTTTTTATTGCAGCTTGTACACTTTATGATTTAGACAATATGGCAGATGTCACAAATAATAAAAGACTTAATGTTGTATGTTTTTTCCTTGCTAGTGAAGTTTTTCTTTTTCTCTGTATATTGGCATATATTACACCGGCTACCTCCACAAGCATGAAAGCCCTTGGTTGATAGCCAGGTTTTATTTTTCTGATACTTTTTATTGCTATAATAGATAGCAGACAAAATAGACCTAAAGATCTTCCTCTTCTTGCCACACACTAAAAACCTTCGCTTACGAAGAGCACTGTCCTTATTTAATATCAGAACTTTTAAAAACGCTATGAATTTTTGATGGTTGGAATGTGAACAGTTACCTACAATAAAATAAGATCTCATAAGCAATATCTTATACCGCATATTCCTTTTCATTGTTGATTGGGCAATTAATTTATCCTCTGTATGTAGCTACATATACTTGCTTTGTTTATGTTTTTTATGATTTGTATTAAAGATAAAGTATTTTAGACATATCTTTCCTCAGATTGTATATAGCTCCAATAGGATGTGCTGAACGCTGGTGCTTTGGACAATTTTCTAATATCGGAATGTACTTATTAATTATTTCACAAATATTTTTGTATTCACTACTGTAAGGTGTAGAGAATACCAAATTACTGCGTTGTTTTCCTGTTTTCTTTTTTTTTTTGCATTTTTTGGATAGGCTTTAGCCCTTTTTAACATCCAATCTCTATAGCCTCTATTTCTTAAATTATTATCTATTTTTCTCACACTGTTCAAAAAAGATGTTATCATTTGTACAATTTCTCCTGGCTCTCATATATTCTCCTATGGGTATGGCTTTTATAGTGTTCGGTGGGTGACAGCTGTTCGCATCCAAAATTGTGTTGCCTGCTATAAGTTTTACATAGGTGTGTGTTTCTATCTTGTTGTTGTTCTCATTTACATCTAATGTGAGATCTAAAATATTGACTTTGTTCTGGAACAATTTACCTGTAAATCGAAAGTTATAGCAATTGGAATTGATGTAATCCAAAAAAAATTTAAAAGAAAAACTGTCACCTCTCCACACTAGAAGCAGATCATCTAGGAATCTACTATAATGAAAAATATGTGCAAGAAAAGGGTCGGTAGGGGTGTAAATGAAGTTCTCCTCCCACCATGACATCACAAGGTTTGCCATGGAGGGGTAGAACTTTGACCCCACGGGGGAGCCTTCAATCTGCAAGAAGTATTCATCATTAAATGAAAAATAGTTCCAACAGAAGAAATTCTTTTAGATTATTGTCATATGCACTGTATTTTGGTGGAAAGTACAGCCTCTAGTGCAACATTATGTGGTATGCATGAGTATAGGGATATCACATCACATGTGGCCCACTTACACTCAGGCTGCCATTCAAAATTATCAAAATTGTTTAGGACAGTAGAACTGTCTCTGAGATATCCTGGCACTCTTTGGACCAGAGGCTGTCGGTGTACATCCACCCAATCACTCAATCTCTCTCCTAGAGATCCTATTCCTGCTATGATAGGATGTAAGGGTGGGGCAAATATTTTTGTGCAGCTTTGGTAGCCCCTTTAAGTCATCTCTGAGGGTTGGGTAAGGTTTTGTAGGAGCTTGCTGCCTTTTGGAGCCAATCTACAAAAGAAAGCATCTTCATGCACTATTTACAGTATATGTGCTTTATAGACTTTATTATACAATTGTGTGAAAGATAACACAATCCTGGGAGTTCTATTGAGTTAGGGGAACCCAAAACAGGTTTCTACAAATGAGTGAGTTAATTTGCATACTTCATGCAAATATCTTTCTGCTTTACTTTCCCTTCATTTGTAAACCATCATGCAAAGCTAATACCAGCGTTTTCTATGGTTTTTAATGTGAAATAATGTGCTTTTAATGTTGTAATTCAATGGATTCTAAAGAATTTCCCTGGAGAGTTTCTGAAAATGATAAGTAGGGTTTAAGAGAAAGCTCAATATTTGCTTAGCAAGGACATCAAAGGCTATTTAGGATTGCCTCAGCAATAGGACACTTAGGATTCAATGGTTGCTTTCAACATTACTTTCTACAATACTTTGAAAAACATTGCTCTTGGTCCATAATGAGCCCCATATGCGGTTAAAGGTAGAGAGAGAACACTAAGGTTATATTTAGGACCATATTTACACCTCATGCTACCTAGGGCACTTAGTCTGGACACAGCCCCCATGATTTGCTTGTGTAAGTAATGTGGCCAGTTAGGAAATAAAAATAAATAAATAGGGAAAAAAACATAGGCCAGAAGGTCCCCCTCCTCATCAGGACGCCAAGGCCCTTAAGTGCCTAGTGACAAATACGGCCTTGGTTATATTCATGACTACTGGCCACTGGGGGCATGGCTACTGGGGATATTACTACTGGCTATTGGGAGCATAACTGCTGGCTACTGGGGACATTATTAAAGGCTTCTGGGGGTATTACTACTGGCTACTAGGTTAAACCTGGGAAGAGATTGGATTTGTGCCAACAACTCACCCTCAGAGAAATTATATAGAAGGTACAGATAAAAGTAAAAAAAAGAAGTGCTCCCCTCAAGCATTAAATCATACTTAATACGTGTAATTAAGAAAGATTCTTACCTGGTCCTGATATAAGACAGTGCATGTAATGTATCAATTATAGCCTGGAAGCTGTTCACATACTGGGCTCTCCTCCGTGTTCCAGGGTAACCAGTGAGTAGTTTCAGATGTAGATTCCGACTCACATTGGGGGTACGTATCGGACCAGTGCTCAAGGCAGTCACTCGGACCGAAGTTGAAAGTTCCAACAAGGGACTAGTTTATTTAGTGATGCAACGCATTTCGGTTCTGGACGAGGACCTTCATCAGGCAGTACATAAAAAAAACACTATTCTCAATGCATATATACACAAGAAAACTGGATATTTCCTCTGGCCAGTGTTAAAAAAAGAGATGGAAAGCATAAAAATATTGATAAAACATCATATTCAGACCAGAGACTAGATGTTAAAAAATATATTTATAGTATATTTATAATTTAAAATATATTTATAATATTTTTAATATGTATAAATATATTTATACATATTTAATATGTATCCAGTGGCGTAACTAGGAGAGACAGGGTCCCCTAGCAGACTACTGCATGGGGCCCCCCTTCCCACTTAAAATATACATATTAGTATAGTCACACATGCGAGTTACAATCACATATAAATACACTCATGTGCACACATAGCATATACACAAACATACAGTGCCATATGCAACACTCACATACAGTGTATGGAGACACTATATACACATCACAGATACTGCATATATACATTACATTATATGTTATATACATGTTATGCTGGACAATGTGCAGTACAATATAGATATAATGGTGCACATCCTTTATTCTTTATTGTGTCAGGTCGGATGACGGCCGCTATGGCTGCTACCGCTGTAGTTGCACCCCTGTATGTATCTATCACTCTCTCTGACTGTCTCTGTGTCTCTTTCTCTTGGGTTGTCTCTGTGTGTGTCTCTCGCCGACTGTCTATGTCTCTCTCTCTCTTTCAGTCTCTAGATGTGTCTCTCTCTCTGACAGTGTCTGTCTCTCTCTCTCTGACAGTCTCTGTGTGTCTCTCTCTATTACAGTCCCTGTGTGTCTCTCTTTGACTGTCTCTGGGTATCTCTTTCTCTGACTTTCTCTTTGTCTCTCTCTCTGACAGTCTCTGTGTGTCACTCTCTCTGACTGTCTGTGTACGTCTCTATCTGACAGTCCATGTGTGTGTGTCTCTCTCTGACAGTCTGTGTACGTCTCTTACTGACAGTCTCTGTGTGTGTGTCTCTCTCTCTGACAGTCCATGTGTGTGTGTCTCTCTCTGACAGTCTCTGTGTGTCTCTCTGAAAGTCTGTGTCTGTCTCTAACAGTCTCTGTGTGTGTGTGTCTCTCTCTGACTTTCTCTGTGACTCTCTCTCTGACAGTCTCTGTGTCTCTCTCTCTGACAGTCTCTGTGTGTGTCTCTCTTAAAGTCTCTTCGTGTGTCTCTGACTGTCTATGTTTATCTCAGTGTCTCTCTCTGACTCTCTCTGTGTCTATGGGGAAATTTATCAAAAGTGTATCTTAGACACTTTTGATAAATTTCTAGACTGTTCTAGTTGCCCATGGAAACCACCCAGAGGTCAAGTTTAATTTTTGCACAAAAAAAATGACAGCTGATATCTGATTGGTTTCCATGGGCAACTGGAACAATTTTACTTCAGACATTTCTGATAAATCTCCCCCTATCTTTGTATCTCTATCCATCTTACCTCACACATAAAATGTCTTATACTCATTGCCTATAGCAGTGATGGCGAACCTTTTAGTGACCGAGTGCCCAAACTACAACCAAGACCCACTGATTTATCACAAAGTGCCAACACAGAAATTTAAATCGTGATTTATACTCCCTTCTCTGTCACAGCTTTCATTGATACCAGCAACCTGAGGACACCAATAAAGCAGAAAATAGAAGAAATTTGGATGATCATTGTAGCTTCAATCCAGGGTCCCATAAACAGGAAGAATTGTCAGGACTGGAGCAGGAGCTACAATGATAATCTAGATCTGTCCATGACTTCCCACTCCCCCAGTAGTCCCAGGTAGTGTTGTCACTTTAAAATAGCTCTGTGCACAGCAAGTCCTGGGCTGTCTGGCACTGCAGGAAGATACCTGGAATCATCTCTGTTGATGGCCTGAGTGCCCACAGAAAGGGCTCTGAGTGCCACCTCTGGCACCCGTGCCATAGGTTCGCCACCACTGGCCTATAGTAACCAATAAAAGCTCAAAGCTCATACCAATGACCTGTGGCAGAATAGCAACCAATCCCTGCTCAGCTTCTAACTGCCAAAGCAGCAGCAGTCAACAATGGCTTTTGTATATGGTGGTTAATAAATGTATTCAAAAGCGCTGGGTGAAAATTTTTGCACAAAACCTAGTCTGTGACATCCCTGAGTCACAGAGAGCGGCTGTAAAAATTTGGTGCAGATTCCTTTAGCGGACATACATACACACACACACACACATACACTCAGCTTTATATATTAGATATTAGAGTCCTAAATACATTATAATTGGAAGTCTTACTGTGACTACATTAACTACTGGATAAAGGTACCTTTACTATATTGGCTACTGTGAGGGGAATGTTACTATATTACTACTGTGGGGACACTATCTCTAGAGGAACAACAGAACATTATTAAAGGGGTATTCCCATCTGAGCATTTACATTTAATTGAATTAATTTGTCATATGTAAACATTTCTTCAGTTGGATTAAAAAAAATGTTCTTGTGTGAAAATAATTTCTCATAATGTAGTCATTCTGTCCCTTAGAAACGACATGGCTTCCTTGGATACGACCACCTCACATTTTGTCAGCGGTCGCCAGACATGCGCTATTGAGTCCTGCCTTACCATCTGGCTTCAGCTCATTACTACAGGACATGAAGTAACTCCCATACATTTCATATACAAACACCTTTTGTTTCTTTGTGCAATCAATTCAGTAGAGGTGGCCGTATCCAAGAAAGCTATCTTGTTTTCTTCCACATATTTTACTAGAATCTTATGAGGCTCAGAATCTGGGGCCATTTTTCAAATTTTTGGGAAAATCACCAAAACTAATATTTAGATGGACCTGCTCAACTTTTAATTCACTGTGAGAGGCCTAAATAATAGCTTGAATTGTTAATGACCTCATTCAGGAAACTACACATCTCAACGTATGAAAAAACACTTTTAAGAAGTTTGTTAACCCTTTAGGTATTTTATAGGGGTTAAAACAAAATCGAAGTGTGATCTATAAATTGTAATATTTTTTGACAATACATTCATTTTGGGTGAAAAATTAAACATTTGTAGTGGATTAAATGAAAAAATGCTCCACAAAGTTTGATAAAGTTTGATGGTGGTAACCTGCTGTATTGGCGCACGGCCGGGCATAGAAGGGAAGGAGGCGCCATGCAGATCAGATTTGCTATGTCACATTGTACAGGCTTGAAATTTTTTTTTGTTTTTTTATTGTGGACCTATAGGGGCTTATTTTTTTGCCACATGAGATGCACTTGTCTGGCACATAATTTTGGGGCATCTATAGCTAATTGGTGAAATTTTATTAACTCTTTGTTGGTGGAGCAAATGAAAATTATCAATTTTTAGGAACTTTTTTTTGTGTTTTTTTTTGTCCGTTTACCATACCGTAAAAATAGTATATTGTTTTTATTCTATAGGTCTCCACGATTATGAAAAGACCTCATTTATATAGTTTTTTTTTTTTTTTTTTTTTTTAAATTCCCATTTTACTGAATAAAAAGTAATTTGGCAAAAATGTACATTTTAGCATCACCGACTTTCATATGCACTTTTTTATTTTTCAGCTTACAAATCTGGTTAATGGCTTATTTTTTGCAAGAAGGGATTGTTCTTTTTAGTGTTCTTATTTTAGAGTGTGTAACTTTTTTAAATCACTTTTAAAAGCATTTTTTTAAAGGGTATTAATTAAAAATCATCTTTTTTCGGAGTGTTTTTGAGGTCGTTTTTTACAGGGTTCATTTTGCAGGTCCAATAATGATTCTGTTTTATTATGCAGATTGTCATGGACGTAGCGATATGAATATATGTGGGGGATTTGTGTATTTTATTCAATTTTACTGAATAATAATTAATTTGGAGAAAATTTTGTTCATTTTAGCATCACCATCTTTTCATATGCAGAACTTTTTTATTTTTCGGCTGACAAATCTGGTTAGGGGCCTATTTTTTGCAGGAAGAATGGTTCTTTTTAGTGTTCTTATTTTAGAGTGCATAACATTTTTGAATCACTTTATAGAGCTTTTTTTTTTTTTTTTTTTTTTTAAATTAGCCTTGGAGCTCTAGGCAGACTTCAGAGCTGTTTAGAAGTGGATTGGACCAACCAGTAAGTGGCACGGGGGATCCAATCCATAGCAGGAACACCCTTACACGCCGCGGTCATGCTTCCCTCAGGGAGAATCCAGGCGGAAGCCGCTTTTTTGGACTTTATAAGACATCTACGCTTTGCACAAGTTCAGGACTTTTGTATGAAATGCTAGACTTTGTTTAGATTAGGCGTGTTAGGAATTGCAGGCTGTGTTTCAAACGCCAGAAAACACTCGCTTTTCACGTGATTTGGACTTTTACAGGGGATTCTGGGTCATGCATACATTATGCAAATGACCCAAACCAGGAAGTGGACTTTTGCTAGGTTCCCTTCCTTATTTTTCCCCCTTCTGTGTCTGTCTTTCAATAAAGCTTCGGGCATGTGTTACCCCAACCCTCTCCCCTTCCATCCCGCACCCTTTTCCGTTTTTACACTTTGTCGTCGCCGTAAATTAAATGCAATGCGTGTTTAGTTAGGTCAATTGAGCGAGCAATGTGCTAGTATAGTGATTTTATGGCATAGTTGAGATTTATACTTCTGTGTGCTGTTAATAATATGTGTGAAATTTATTTATTGTTTGTTTTGTGTTGTAGTCTGTGCTAAAACACAGTATATGCTGTATGCCTGTGCAAATGTATGTAGCTTTGACTTATATTCATTCAATAAAGCCTGTGTGTTTTCAACATTAAGTGTGGAGGTGGAGGGCAGGATGCTGCCGTCGTCCCTGAGGCAGGGACTGATCACGGTCTTGTACAAGCACAAAGGAGAGAGATGTGACCTGAAGAACTGGTGCCCCATCTCTCTGCTCAATGTGGATTACAAGATCCTGGCCAAGGTGCTCGCCAACAGGCTGAAGGGAGTCATTGAGAGATCGTCCACCCGGACCAGACCTGTGGCGTCCTGGGCCGCCGGATCGCTGACAACCTGGCCCTGGTGAGGGACACCCTGCACTACGTTGGAAGCCCCCGCGTCCTCGTGGCCCTGGATAGCCTGGACCAGGAGAAAGCCTTCGACCGTGTCTCCCACCGCTTCATGAGCCAGGCCCTGCGCATGTTCGGGTTGGGTAAGACGTTCTGCTCGTTTGTTGACCTAATGTACCTTGACATCCGCAGCTCGGTGTTGGTGAACGGCTGGAAGACTGACCCCTTCCCTTTGCTTTCGGGGGTCAGGCAAGGCTGTCCTCTTTCACCCCTTCTTTTTGTTTGCATTATAGAACTGTTTTCGGAGTCTATCTGGCAGAACGAAGGGATCAGAGGGATCACCGCACCGGGACCCGGACGCGACGAGGTCAAGTGCTCGCTGTACATGGACGACGTGACGGTCTTCTGTTCCGACCGGAGCTCGGTGACGGCACTCATCCAGACCTGCTATGAGTTCGGACAGGCTTCGGGGGCAAAAGTCAACTGCAAGAAGTCGGAGGCAATGCTTTTCGGAGACTGGCCAGGCCTTCTGCTTCGTGAGGGTTCACCAACTGGAGGGACTCAAGCCTGACCTGTGGAAACCAAAGACCGTGCACAAGCTCATCTGAACCAATTATTTGCTGGAGTTTGTCCCAGGAGACACCCAGGACACGGGCTGGACTGTTTAATCTGTGAGGACACAATAAGAGCAAGCCAGGCTGATGCCTAACTGAATTTAGACCCCCTGCTGTGAGCTAGGTTCGCCTCCCCAGGCGCCCACCGCCTAGCTCAGGGAGAATCCAGGCGGAAGCCGCTTTTTTGGACTTTACAAGACATCTACGCTTTGCACAATTCAGGACTTTTGTACAAGACGTTGGACTTTGTTTAGATTAGGTGTGTTAGAAAATGTAGGCTGTGTTTATCTGGCAAACGCCAGAAAACACTCACTTTTCACTTGATTTGGACTTTTGCAGGGATGCATACATTATGCAAATGACCCAAACCAGGAAGTGGACTTTTGCTAGGAAGGTTCCCTTCCTTATTTTTCCCCCTTCTGTGTCTTTCAATAAAGCTTTGGGCAAGTGTTACCCCCACCCTCTCCCCTTTCAACCCACACTCTTTCCGTTTTTACACTGTGTCGTCGCCGTAATTGAAATGCAATGCGCGTTTAGTTAGGACAATTGAGCTAGCAGTGTGCTAGTACAGTGTTTTTATGGCACAGGTGAGGATTAGACTCCTGTGTGCTGTAAACATATATGTGTAGATATTAACCCCTTAAGGACGCAGCCTGTTTGCAGGTTAAGGCTCGCAACTTTTTTTGGAAATTTGACCAGTGTCTCTTCCTGTGGTAATAACTTTTCAACGCTTTAAGATATCTCTGTGATTTTGAGATTGTTTTCTCGTGAGACATTGTAGTTTATGTTAGTAGTGTCATTTCAGTGATCCGTTCCTTTTTTGGGGGGTAAAAATTCAAAAATTTAGGAAAAATTTGAAAAAAATGACTATTTTCAAAGTTTCAAATGTTATAATTTTTAGACAAAAAGTGATACCACAAATTTTTTTTGATAGAAACCTTTTGCCATTGGTCTTCTTTTTATATCCATAATTTGTTTTACGTTTCCATTATTTTTATGGATGTGAGAAGGTTTGAAGTTTTAGTAGCAACTTCTCAGATTTTCTTGAAATTTGAAAAATGCGAACTTTTTGGTGATCAATTCAGTTTGGAAGTGCTCTATAAAGGCTTATGTACTATATACCCCCACAAGTAACACCAATTTATGAACCTAACATCTCAACCTATTCAAATCAGCATTTAAGAAGTCTGTTAACCCTTTAATTATTTTTCCGGAAGCATATGAAAATGGAGTGGAAATTTTGAAATTTCAATTTTTGATTTCAATCTTTCCAACTTAGCCCTAAAACGGATACATTCAGAAGGAATTTGAGGTAAATATATATTCCTAATTTCTTGCCCTGCTTCTTCCGAGTACGGCAATACCAGACATGTGGATGTCAGCTGCTGTTTCCCCGCACATCGATGTCCAGAACAGAGTTAGCGATACCGGGAATTTGGAAGGCCAATTTGGCTGCAAATATTTTGTGGTGCCACAGTGTAATTGAAGAGCCCCTGAAGTAAAAGTACAATAGAAAACCCCCCAAAATGTCACCATTTCGGAAACTAGACCCCTCAAAGAATTTATCGGTGGTTGTGGTGAGCATTTTAACCCCCGACACGCTGGTCAAAATTGAATGCAAAGTAAATGGTGCAGAGTAAAAATTGTGTTTTTATCTCAAAAATGTCATTTTAGTGCCTCATATACTGTGCCCAACCCATGCCACTTTAGACAAACACCCCAAAAATCATTCTGCGGGTTGTCCCGAGTACAGCAATACCACACATGTGCCAATAATTTACAGACTGGGCGCACAGAAGGGATGAGAACGGAAGGAGTGAAATTTTGATTTTCCAGCTCCGTTTTCACATGTTTGGATTTGGAGTGCCATGTCATGTTGGCAGGGCCCGTGAGGTGCCAGTGCAATAGAAACCCCCAATAAATGATACCATTACGGAAACTAGACCCCTCAAAGAATATATCGGTGGTTGTGGTGAGCATTTTAACCCCCGACACGCTGGTCAAAATTAAATGCAAAGTAAATGTTGCAGAGTAAAAATTGCGTTTTTATCTCAAAAATGTCATTTTAGTGCCTCATATACTGTGCCCAACCCATGCCACTTTAGACAAACACCCCAAAAATCATTCTGCAGGTTGTCCCGAGTACAGCAATACCACACATGTGCCAATAATTCACAGACTGGGCACACAGAAGGGATGAAAACGGAAGGAGTGAAATTTTGATTTTCCAGCTCCGTTTTCACATGTTTGGATTTGGAGTGCCATGTCATGTTGGCAGGGCCCGTGAGGTGCCAGTGCAATAGAAACCCCAATAAATGATACCATTACGGAAACTAGACCCCTCAAAGAATTTATCGGTGGTTGTGCTGAGCATTTTAACCCCCGACACGCTGGTCAAAATTAAATGCAAAGTAAATGGTGCAGAGTAAAAATTGCGTTTTTATCTCAAAAATGTCATTTTAGTGCCTCATATACTGTGCCCAACCCGTGCCACTTTAGACAAACACCCCAAAAATCATTCTGCAGGTTGTCCCGAGTACAGCAATACCACACATGTGCCAATAATTTACAGACTGGGCACACAGAAGGGATGAAAACAGAAGGAGTGAAATTTAGATTTTCCAGCTCCGTTTTCACATGTTTGGATTTGGAGTGCCATGTCATGTTGGCAGGGCCCGTGAGGTGCCAGTGCAATAGAAACCCCAATAAATGATACCAATACGGAAACTAGACCCCTCAAAGAATTTATCGGTGGTTGTGGTGAGCATTTTAACCCCCGACACGCTGGTCAAAATTAAATGCAAAGTAAATGGTGCAGAGTAAAAATTGCGTTTTTATCTCAAAAATGTCATTTTAGTGCCTCATATACTGTGCCCAACCCATGCCACTTTAGACAAACACCCCAAAAATCATTCTGCGGGTTGTCCTGAGTACAGCAATACCACACATGTGCCAATAATTTACAGACTGGGCACACAGAAGGGATGAAAACGGAAGGAGTGAAATTTTGATTTTCCAGCTCCGTTTTCACATGTTTGGATTTGGAGTGCCATGTCATGTTGGCAGGGCCCGTGAGGTGCCAGTGCAATAGAAACCCCAATAAATGATACCATTACGGAAACTAGACCCCTCAAAGAATTTATCGGTGGTTGTGGTGAGCATTTTAACCCCCGACACGCTGGTCAAAATTAAATGCAAAGTAAATGGTGCAGAGTAAAAATTGCGTTTTTATCTCAAAAATGTCATTTTAGTGCCTCATATACTGTGCCCAACCCGTGCCACTTTAGACAAACACCGCAAAAATCATTCTGCGGGTTGTCCTGAGTACAGCAATACCACACATGTGCCAATAATTCACAGACTGGGCACACAAAAGGGATGAGAACGGAAGGAATGAAATTTTGATTTTCCAGCTCCGTTTTCACATGTTTGGATTTGGAGTGCCATGTCATGTTGGCAGGGCCCGTGAGGTGCCAGTGCAATAGTAACCCCCAATAAATGATACCATTACGGAAACTAGACCCCTCAAAGAATTTATCGGTGGTTGTGGTGAGCATTTTAACCCCCGACACGCTGGTCAAAATTAAATGCAAAGTAAATGGTGCAGAGTAAAAATTGCGTTTTTATCTCAAAAATGTCATTTTAGTGCCTCATGTACTGTGCCCAACCCATGCCACTTTAGACAAACACCCCAAAAATCATTCTGCGGGTTGTCCCGAGTACAGCAATACCACACATGTGCCAATAATTTACAGGCTGGGCACACGGCAGGGGTCAGGAATAAAGAAGCACAATTTAGGTTTTCAAGCTTCGTTTTCACTAGATTCGTAATGGGGGGTACCCCCGAGGTACCAGTACAATAGAAACCCCCAAGTAGTGAACCTATTTTGGAAAGGGCACCCCTCAAAGAATGTATGTAGGCTTGTATGAGCATTTTAACCCCCAACACGCTGGCCAAAATTGAGTGCAAAGTAAATGGTGCAGAGTAAAAATTGTGTTTTTATCTCAAAAATGTCATTTTAGTGCCTCATGTACTGTGCCCAACCCATGCCACTTTAGACAAACACCCCAAAAATCATTCTGCGGGTTGTCCCGAGTACAGCAATACCACACATGTGCCAATAATTTACAGGCTGGGCACACGGCAGGGGTCAGGAATAAAGAAGCACAATTTAGGTTTTCAAGCTTCGTTTTCACTAGATTGGTAATGGGGGGTACCCCCGAGGTACCAGTACAATAGAAACCCCCAAGTAGTGAACCCATTTTGGAAAGGGCACCCCTCAAAGAATGTATGTAGGTTTGTATGAGCATTTTAACCACTAAGGTGCTGGCTCAAATGTAATACAAAGTGAGTAGTGCAGAGAAACAATTGTATTGCAATTTATCAAATATGCCATTGAAGTGACAAAAGTATTTTGCCCAACTCATGCCACTTTAGACAAACACCCCAAAAATCATTCTGCGGGTTACCCCGGTTAGGGCAATACCCCATAGGAGGCAATAATCTGTAGGATGGAGACACGACAGGGCTCAAAAGGGAATAACTTGTTGGAGCACAGACATTGTACTTTTTTTTTTCTTTTTGGCATCATGAAAGATTTGTAGATGGCAATAGGGGCCAGTACAGTAGAAACCCCTAAGAACTGACCCTATTTTGGAAACTACACCCCTCCATGAATTAATCTAGGGGTATAGTTAGCATTTTAACCCCACAGGTGGACCCCTGAAAAAGTGCATAATGGATAGTGCATAGTAAAAAATATCCATTATGTCATTTTGTGCCCAGCTGCTGCCACGGGAGACAAACACCCTAAAAATCATGATGCATGTTTTCCCGGGTAAAGCATACGGGACAGTAATCTACAGGCTGGGCACATGGCAGGGCTTAGAAGGGAAGATGCGGCATGCGGCATGATGTATAAGCTGTGCGTCAGGGTAACAACAGGGTACTCTAAAAATCCAGGGATGTATGATAAATTCGGAAGCAATCTTTCATACATAACCCTGGTTTTTCTGGGCATGTCTCACAGTGATGAATGGTGTCCTTCCTAATGCCATTTTTGGAGCACACCCTGCACCTCTTTTGTGACCTTCCCTTGCTGGCTGATTGGGGAACTACTCCTGGAAAGTGCTGCCCTGGTACAATACGTGATGTGGCCTCACTTCCAGATGTGCTAGCACTCTCCCCTTCCTGGTCTCCAAAAAGAAAGTACTTTATTACCACCTCTTGAAATTCCAGGAAAGTTCCCCTCTGGCCGGCATATCGATGCAGCACATAAGCATTATACAATGCCATCTGCATGATGTGCACGGCCAGCTTCTTGTACCACACCCTCGACTTCCGCATGGCATTGTACGGCTGAAGCACCTGGTCAGACAAGCCGCACAGATAGCACACAAAAAAAAAAAGAGAATGCACACCAAACCACACGGACAAGCCGCACAGATGGCACACAAAAAATAATGTGCACTAAACTACACGGACAAGCCGCACAGATAGCACACAAAAAAAAAAAGAGAATGCACACCAAACCACACGGACAAGCCGCACAGATGGCACACAAAAAATAATGCGCACTAAACTACACGGACAAGCCGCACAGATAGCACACAAAAAAAATAATGTGCACTAAACTACACGGACAAGCCGCACAGATAGCACACAAAAAAAAAAAGAGAATGCACACCAAACCACACGGACCAGCCGCACAGATGGCACACAAAAAATAATGCGCACTAAACTACACGGACAAGCCGCACAGATAGCACACAAAAAAAATAATGCGCACTAAACTACACGGACAAGCCGCACAGATAGCACACACAAAAAAAGAGAATGCACACCAAACCACACGGACAAGCCGCACAGATGGCACACACAAAAAGTAGCTACGTACGGGTACACCTACGGCGCTCTGGAAAAAAATATTACCAGGCACCGAAAAAAAACCTATGTGCACCGCGCAAAAAGGCGCTACAAATGCACCTAGCTTGCCCTAAGACAAACTAACTACCGCTAAGACTGCTAAAGATTCTGTGCAGCGCTATTCACACGGCGCACTGAAAAGTGCGTCCAGTGCAGAACAACGCTAACACAGCGCACTGAAAAGTGCGTTTGGGTTCAGAAGGACAAGACAGGGAAAAACGGAAGACACGTGGGATCACACAAGGCGATCACACAGGGAACACACAGGACACAGGAAAAAACAGATAGGATGGGAATTTGTAGGGAACAATAGGGATCAGATAAGGATCAGAACACTATTTATAGTGTAAAAGTGTATTTTGGTGCACACAGTAACGCTCTTTCCTCTCTCCAGCGATACCAAACCAAAATGGTGCCGCTGGAGGAAGAGGAAGGGGCTAAAACCACGTTTTTCAGCCCAAAATCGCTGTAATTGGCCAGTCAGGTTTGACTGGCCAATCACGGCGATCGGCGGGCGGGACCGATTTGATTGGTCGGGTGACGGAGACAGGAACTCCTCCTGCCTCTGTCACCCAATTCTCGTCCCGATGTCACCACGTCGCGAGACGTGGTGACAATTCTAAAATCCTATGCGCTCGCGCCGTAGCTGTACTGCGCTGAGCGCTAATCGTCGGAAGCTGCGCAGTACAGCTACGGCGCGGAGCGCTAAGGTGTTAATGTATTGTATATTTCATGTAGTAATACAGTATATGCTGAATGTATGTGTGAGTGTATGTAACCTTAATTTATGCTCATTCAATAAAGTTTGTGTACTCTAAACATTAAGTGTGAGTTTTAATTTTTTCACATGGTTCATTTCAAGGTCTATGCTGCAACACAAAATATACTATATGTATGTGAAAATGTATGTAACCTAGTCTTATGCTCATTCTATTAAGCAAATCTTATTTTATATTATTGTATGATTTTTGCTGCAACATAGTATATGCTGTATAAATATATATAATGTGATTTATGATCTTTCAATGAAGTGTGCTGTCAACAGTAAGTGTGAATCATAATTAATTGTGTATGTCAAATTGTGGTCTGTGTTGTGACACAGTATGTGCAATTGTAAGGAATTTTGGCGTATGTTCTATCACTAAAGCTAGGTTATGAAGATGCTGAAGCAGGATGCACATGCGAAATGAAGACTTACAATTGAGTTGCAGTACTCAAGAACTGAATAACGGAATGAAAATGTCACAATTGTGGAGAGTGTCTGGATAGTCCCTATAGATAGGTGAGTATATATGTGAATAAAGATTCAATGTCAGTTGGTGAAACTGTTGAAATGATAGGATGAAATAAGGATCTATCCAATAATAAATTATGTAATTCAGTTAAACAAAAAAAAGTTTTCAGCCTGCATGCTAAAAAAGTACATAGTATGAGAAGAAAAAAGAACAAAATCTATAATAAATATATATAATATATATAAAAAGAAACAGTCTTAGGATGAAATAAAGTGCTACGTGAAGAAAAACGTTATTCATTAAGAGTAAATTATATAAGTTTATTAAAAATAAATGCTGCTCAGCGGCGCCCACATTTAAAACATGGCAGAGTTCTAGCCAAGGAGGATTAAAATATACCCATGCGGCGTACAAAATGTAAATGGATAATACAGCACAGTATAAAAGGTGAATGCAGAATTAATGGGGGGAGGGGGAGGGGAAGGAGGAGGAAAAGACCTGGAGGGCAGCACACGCATGGATGTTAAGAAATATGAAAAAAGGGACATCAGTCAACTGGTGATCCACAAAACCAAAAACAGTCAATTAAGTATCAAACAGTCCATATAGAAAGTATGAGCTGGGCAACATTCAGATACCATTTTTTCTAGATGCAAAAGCAGAATGCAAATATAAAATTTGCAAGTATGTAGGGGACATAATGAGAGAATAACAAATTATGAAAGCCAAAAAATATATAGAAAAGCATACGTAAGTTTGTATGTTCTTTCTGTGCTTGCGTGGGTTTCCTCCCACACTCCAAAGAGCATACTGGTAGGTTGATTAGATTGTGAGCCCCATTGGGGACAGGGAATGGCAAGCTCTGTGCAGCACTGCATAATTCCTGTGTGTTAGATATATAAATAAAGGAATTATTATAATTATTATTCCTCTATCTTTCCTTATATGCATGACTTTTACCCCAGCTCTTTATATATTGTGCCTCAACTTAATATGCCAGAGATGTAGGTTAGCCATACATACAGAGCCAGTACCAGAAGCAGCTGGTGTTATCCGATCACGGGCGTTAACTCTGTGCACTTCATAGTCAAGCTTGACCGCGGCATGTAAGGGGCTTTCCATCTGGATCAGAACCCCCTGAGCCGCTTACCTGTGGGTTTTGATCCATTCTGTGGCTCATAAGTATTGCAGTGCAGTGATTTGGGCTTTAAAAAGTGATCAGAGCTTTTTTTTTTTCTTCTTTACATTGAAACTTTTTTTTTCTTTTTTACATTGAAACTTAGAGGCACCAATAGAATTCTGACAGGAGTATTTTGTAAAATGTGTAGACTTTCCACAATATTTTGTAAATATTTTATGTAAGAAATTATTATCATATAATACAATACAATACAACTTCATTGATCCCCTGGGGGGGAATTATTTCATAGATCATAACAACACTCATGATAAGAACTTTGAATAATTATGTCATCACATAATTATGTTATCACATCTGATAACCAGACTATGAAAGCATAGGCTCAGAATGAAATATGTGCACGCGTTCTTAAACACTTGTCAGCGAACATCAAGCACAGATTGTGGCAGTTGAATGGCCTAAAAAAATATTTTTACCCCTTCAGGAAACAGCCCTTTTAAGTTTTTGTGTTTCCATTTTTTTACTCCCCAGTTTCAAAATTAAATAACTTTTGTAACATTTCCATGGAGAGAGCTTCATAAGTTCATTCCATGTCGTGTACTGGGAAACTGGAAAAAAATTCCAAGTGTGGTAAAATTGACAAAAAAAACATGTTTGCGCCATATTATTTTGGGTCCTATTTTTATGTGTCCATAAAATCATAGATACCACATTTATATCAGTATTATTATGTTTTATTAGGTCCAAAAATGTAAATGTTTTGTAAAAAAAAAATTTTTTTTATTTTGCCATAGTCTGAGGCCAGTAACTTTTTCATACTTCAGTGTTTGTAGTTATGTAAGGTGTCATTTTTTGCAATTTGAAACATTTTCATTGCTACCATTATGAGGACTGCACAACCTCTTCACTTTTTATTAAAATTTTTATGTGTTGCAAAATGGCTTTTGAGGGTTTTCCTCCATTTTGGGGTTCACCGCTGGGAATAACCATTTTTATATATTGGTATAGCAGACATTTTGAGAAACGGTGATAGCTAACATGTTTATGATTTGTTTATTTATTTTTATATCAGTTCTAAGGAAAAGGGGGTGATTTGAACTTTTAGATTTTTTTTTTTTTACATTTTTCTACTGTATTTTTAGACCCCCTAGGGCAGTGGTGGCGAACCTATGGCACCGGTGCATGTTTTTCATGTGCGTTTTCAATGCATTTTCAATACAATTTCAATGCGTTTTTTATGCGCAGGTAATGCCCGTGAAAAGGACTCAGGACTGAGCTCTATATTTTCTATGGCAATTGATGCGTGAAAAATGCATTGCACTTGCATGTGTCTCAGAGTGCAATGCGTTTTTGATGCATCTCCATAGACTTGTATGGTGCGTTTTTCACACGCGTGACTTGCAAAAGTAAAGCATGCTGAGATTTAAACGCGCGTTTAAAAAACGCGCATGTGTGCGTGAAAAAAAATGCAAGTCTGAGAAAGCCCATTGATTACAATGGGTCAAAGTGTAATGCAAGTTCAGTGCGTCAAAAGCACGCACAGAAAATGTGTGTGAAAAACGCAAGTGTGGAAGGGGCCTAAGTTTTTGCGATCCCAACAAGGATGCCACAGACACACTGTTTTAGATTGTGCAGAATGACATGCCGGGGAGTCTCATAGACTCCTGGCTGTCGCAGCAGTGGATTGATGTCCCATGAAGACTAACACCTGATGGCTAAAACCTGCGATCAGTGCCAGCATCGATTGCGAGTGTTAGCAGTGGGTGTTTCCTGCATTATATAGCACACACCAAATGGGCCACAGTTACTAGAGCCAGTGACCCAGGTTTCTTTTATGTGCAAACTGCTTGTGTGAAAGTGTCAGTGCCACATATGTATCGCACATTTGTGTCATGCCTGCACTATACTGGATGCAACATAAATTTCTGCACATTAAAGGGTGTTCCGGTCTGGCAGAAGTGTTTCACACTCCACGTATTAAAGGTGCACCAAAAAAAAGTTGGTGCACTCTGTTGGGGCTGTGCAGAACTGACGCCACGATTCCTGAATCTGGACTGATTTTGATATTTGTGCCCCAATGTGTATGAAGGGGTCTCAGTCCATTGGGGAACGTCATAGTGCGGCAAGGGGTTAAACACAGAGCTCATGCCAAACAAGTCACTTCACTGAACAAGTACTCATTAATATAAACAATATGATGTGCACCCAGCAATTATCTAACCTGAAAAACCATGAAGAGATAAGCCACGATGTGTTGGTCATGTGTATGAAAAATATATAGTTATAATTCTGTATATTGTTCAATTAAAAAAAAAACAAGTAAAGGGCTCTCTAGAAGGTCAGGGCTGAATTTACTATTAGGCAACGCGACGCCCACCTGGATGGAGGAGGTCAAGCAGGGAAGTATTTATTTTTAAAAAGGGTGGCCAAGGAACCCTGGTAGATACAGCAGTGTGTTTATTGTCCTGCAAGAAGCAGCTCTAGAGCACTCACGGCACGCACAGTATGCTGAGCTGTAACAAGAGATGATAGATGCATGAACACAGCTAGAACACATTGCTAAACAATGGTCATAACACCAAATCCAGAGATAAATCTATGCAGAATAAAATGAATTACTTTGAAACTCACTGCATGTTTCTTTTGGGAATTAAATGCACATGTCTTCGGCTCCAATATGCATCTACCCTCAGGCCATGTTCACATGTGGCATTTGAAGTGCTTTTCAAAACACATTTCAAACCCAACCTGTGTCTGTGTAACTTGTGTGTATATGTATTTGTAACCTGTATAATCTATTTATATATAGTGGGGGGAAAGTCTTAAGTCAGCCACCAATTATACAAGTGCTCCCATATAAAATAGAGGCCTGTAATTGACATCATAGGTAGACCTCAACTATGAGAGACAAAATAAGAAAACAAATCCAGAAAATCACATTGTCTGACTTTTAAAGAATTTATTTGCAAACTATGGTGAAATAAACGTATTTGGTCAATAACAAAAGTTTATCTCAATACTTTGTTATATGTATCCTTTCTTGGCAATGATAGAGATCAAACATTTTCTGTAAGTCTTCACATGGCTGGAACACACTGTTGCTTGTATGTTGGCTCCATGCAGATTTCCTCTACAGCAGTGCTGTTTTGGGACTGTTGCTGGGCATAACAGACTTTCAACTCCCACCAAATTTTTTTTATGGGGTTGAGACTGGCTACGCCACTCCAGGTCATTGAAATGTTTCTTACAAAGCCTCTCCTTCGTTGATCTGGCGTGTGCTTGGAATCATTGTCATGCTGAAAGACCCAGCCACGTTTCATCTTCAAAACCCTTGCTGATAGGAGTGGGTTTGCACTCAAAATCTCACGATACATGGTCCCATTTATTCTTTCATGTACACAGATCAGTCGTCCAGGTCCCTTTGTAGAGAAACAGCCCCAAAGCATGATTTTGCTACCCCCATACTTCACAGTAGGTATGGTGTTCTTTGAATGCTATGTTGCATCCACTCTCCTCCAAACATGATGAGTTGTGTTTCTACCAAACAGTTCTACTGACTTTATCTGACCATATGACATTTTCCCAATAGTCTTCTGCAACATCCAAATGCTATCTTGTAAACTTCCGGTGGGTCCGGATATGTACCGGCTCAAGCAGGGGGACACATTTTGCACTGCAGGATCCCTGGTGAAATAATGTGTTAATGATGGTAGTCTTTGTTTCATTGGTCCCATATTTCTTCAGGCCATTCACTAATTCCCCCATGTGGTTCTGGAATTTTTGTTTACTGTTCTTTGATCATTTTGACCCCACACAGTGAGATCTTGCATGGAGCCTCTGATCGAGGGAGATTAGTTTTATTGTATATCTTCCATTTTCTAATTATTGCTCCCACTGTTGATTTTTTCACACCATAAGCTACTTGTCTATCGCAGATTCAGTCTTCCCAGCCTTTTGGAGGTATACAATTTTCTTTCTGGTCTTCACCATAGTGGAGTTTGGAGTGTGACTGTTTGATGTTGTGGACAGGTGTCTTTTAAACTGATAACAAGCTCAAACAGGTGCTAATCCTACAAGTAATGAGTGGAGGACAAAAGAGTCTCTTAAAATAGAAGTTACAAGACTTCCAGTTCTGCCGCTGCCCGAGTGTATAGACCTGCTAAATTGGGTCCAGACAAGGCTGCAAGGGGTCCAGAGTCAGCCTGCAGTGAACCCCTATCCCTAGATATATGGCGCCGTATCTTCTTAGGACCTCCCAGAAGTTGGGCGAGGAGATTCAACAGCATAATCCCTGCTTTGATGAGCATGAGTACAGGATTGCTATACTATAAAATGAGAGGGTTGCAATGCAGACTGATTAAGTGAAGGTCCAGGAGGAAAACAAAACACATTAAGGCCATATTGAGGATCAAGAGAACAGGGAAGAAGGAATGATTTGTGCATTGTGGGTCTTACCGAAGGAGTTAAATGCATTAAGAATGCTGTGCAAAAGAGAATTGACATACGCGCTTGGCAGGACCGCATCTGGCATGAGACGAGATGAAAATCTCGCCTCAGGCGGCAGGTGCCTGAGCCCTGTAATGTGGGTGATTTGGTTGGCCATTGCCACCCATATCGCCCACATGAGAAAAACAAAAAATCAATTGCGCATGTCTCTTTAAGAGACAGACGCAAATAATATACAGAGCGGCGCCAGCACAGATCCTTCCGTCCATGCCATGTTGATCTGGAAGAGTCAGGCAGCGTGCGATGACGTTACGCTGCCTGCGTACCTTCACAGAGCTACACAAGGCAGCCGAAGAGCCGGGAAAATGCAGAGGATGCGAACCGCGGCAGGGGAGCATGAATGAAGGTGAGTCAATTCCTTATTATTTTATAAAAGGGGGGGCTATATAATGAAAAAGGTGACTGTATATAATAAAAAAGGGGGGCTATATAATAAAAAAGGTGACTGTATACAATAACAAAAGGGGGCTGTATAAAATGAAGGAGGGGGGCTATATATAATAACAGAGGGAGTCTGTATATATTGAAATAGGAGTTGTATATATTGAAAGGGGGGCTGTATAATGAAAAAGGTGACTGCATATAATAAAAAAGGGGCTTATATATAATATTAAAGGGGGGCTGTATAAAATAAAAGAGGGCGTCTTTATATATTGAAAGGGGGTCTGTATATAATAGAGAAAGGGGGTCTGTATATAATAAAAGACAAAGGGCCTGTATTTAATAAAATACAAGGGGGTCTGTATATAATGATACAGGGGCTGTGTATAATATAATAACTGCCCTTTGTTGAGTATGTATGTATACGAATGTACGGTGTGTATAATATAATAAAGGGGCTACATAATATGTAAGGAGGTTGTATATTACAGAATATCGGAGCTGCATATTATATACTAAGGGGGGCTGTATATAATATAAGCAGGGATGCACCAGTGTTGGGGTGGGGGTGGGGGGTAATTTAAATTTTTGCCTCAGGCAGCAAATACCCTAGAATCGGCCCTGGCTTGGACATGTGCCACATGAAAAGAATTCATTGCATTGGTCAAGATCTTGAACTACAGGGCCACACACAAAATGCTGATCAAAAAATCCCAGGCAGGGGATAATGCGATACTTGAACTCTTGCAGGCGTATTGGGAGATGTAAACATCTGCTGACAAAGGGCAAACAAGTTCTCAAGCTTGAGGACTATTCCTAGGCGGAGGCGCAAGGCCAGGTCTTTGGTGACATGTGCTCTATGCCTTATAAGCACAAAATAAAGTTCCAGCTGGCATATCCTGCTCTCTTGAGAGCATTTTCAGAAAACTCCAAGGCCCAAGTGTTCTGCTTTCCATCGAAGACAAGATTGGCCCTAGGGGATCTCTTGAAGCATGCTTTGTCCTCGTGGAGCAGTCCAAGACAATCAAGTCAAGGAAAACCGTCAAGTGGAGAGTGCTCACCATAGGCTCACCACAAGCTTATTCTTGGACGGAAATGTGAGGCTTGCGACAATGACGTAAGACTTCCCCTCCGGCCACATGGGGAGACTAATGACAGATAAGATTGATTTGTTATTCTACCTTGCAACCCACGTCAGGGTAAAGGGAGCAGTTGGGTAGTATTTGGGGCATATCCTCAATATGAATCTGGGGGGATTCTGTTGGGGGAGAGGTGAAATTCCTCATTTAATAAATATGCAGCCTAATACAGGTGGAGGATGCGATGAAGATGATAAAAAAAAGAGAAGTCACAAATGTCACGAAAGGCCTGTCACGAAAGGCCCTGATGATCAGAGAAGACAAGCACTGAGCGATATATTTCTTGAGTTTTATTCCAGTATAGCAACAAGTTACATATCAGCGATGTCCTATGGAAGAGCACCGCAGCTTCCTCTCCAGACCCAGGTTCATCAACAACTCCTTCTAAACAAGTTTTCGAACAACAGCCCCACACCCAAATCCACCCCACACCTCCTCTGCTATCTGGTTCTCACCTACTAGGGGGGTGGGAATTGTTACCCTAGTACAGCAAACCCCCACTGGAGCTGTGGGGTCACTGAGACTTTTGAAGGAGTGTAGAACATTCCAGGACTGCAAACTTCCAGAGGTTTACACACATGATTATATACAAATACACATGAAACCCACTACAAAACACCATATAGTGATACATATCAAAAATACATCACAGCCTACCGTGACAACAAACACTAGCCTATTGGCTTAGCAGGTGATACAAATTTGTCACAAATTACCATTCCTTAGTTTTATTGTATTGTTTAGGGGGTTGGTTGTGCCCTTATGTTGTCTTCCACTGCCGGTCCAGATGCCTGGGCCTGTCTCTTTCCTCTGGGAGTGGTGTCATCAATATCTTGTATAATTGAGTATCACTTCTAAATTGAGTATAATTAAAACTGATTGGACTTAATTAGGAAAGGCACAGACCTGTCTATATAAGACCTCACAGCCCACAGTGCATATCAGAACACATGAGAATCATGAGGCCTAAGGAACTGCCCAAAGAGCTCAGAGGCAGAATTGTGGCAAGGCAAACATCTGGCCATGGTTACAAAAGAATTTCTGTAGCACTCAGGGTTCCTAAGAGCACAGCAGATTCCATAATCCTCAGATGGAAGATCTTGCTTTCCAGCAATCATGCGAGAAGAGCCTTGGTGACAGAGGTAAAGAAGCCAATTCCAAGAAAGAAATAAGGTGCACAAAAAAAACCTTATACTTTGGTACCTTCATCTTGAATCGAACTCTCAGAAGATATAAAGAAGTTTATTTACTTATACTTGCAGAAATTTATTATCAATTTATTTATTCACCCTGTCTGTAAGGAGTTAACCTTAAGCCTTCGCCCATTGTCTGTTTGTTGTAAACACCTTTTGACTGCTTTAAGATACACTACTCTTTGCAGGGCAGAATTGAGGAAAATAATGGGATCACAAAAAAAATGGTGGGGAGATTCAGTGAGGCTGGGACAAGACCCAAGGCTACTTCGTTTTAACCCCTTCATTACAATGTGCTGACAGCACATTGTAATGAATGAGGAGGAAAATGCCCATATACTGCCATACTGTAGTATGGCAGTATATGATAGAATCGATCAGACAACCTAGGGTTAAAGTACCCTAGGGAGTCTGAAAAATAATAAAAATAAAAATAAAAAAAAGTTAAAAAAAAAATTTATAATAAAAAAACCTAAAAATTCAAATCACCCCCCTTTCCCTAGAACTGACTTAAATATAAATAAACAGTAAAAATCATAAACACATTAGGTATCGACGCGTCCGAAAATGCACGATCTATCAAAATATATTAACGTTTTTTCAATGCGTTTAACCCCGTAACGGAAAATAGCGCCCAACGTCGAAAATGCCACTTTTTTGCCATTTTGAAAAATATAAAAAACTCTATAAAAAGTGATCAAAAGGTGCTACAGTCCTAAAAATGATATAATTGAAAATATTATCAAATTTTGCAAAAAATTACACCACCCACAGCTCCGTACACCAAAGTATAAAAAAGTTATTAGCGCCAGAAGTTGGCAAAATCAAAAAAATAATTTTTGTACAGGAGGTTTTAATTTTTGTAAATGTATGAAAACATTATAAAACCTATACAAATTTGGTATCCCTGTAATCGTACCAACCCAAAGAATAAAGTAGATATGTCATTTGGGGCGCTCAGTGAAAGACGTAATATCCAAGCCCACAATAAAATGGCGCAAATGCGTTTTTTCACGATTTTTACTGCATTTGGAATTTTTTTCCCGCTTCCAAGTACATGGCATGGAATATTTAATACCATCACTAAGAAGTGCAATTTGTTACACAGAAAACAAGCCATCACACAGCTCTTTACGTGTAAAAATAAAAAAGTTATAGATTTTTGAAGGTGGGGAGTGAAAAATGGACATGAAAAAACAGGAACGGGCCCGGTTAATGAAGCTGCCAAGTAAAGACCTGTAAGGCATCGGTTTCTCAAGAGACTCTAATGTACTTGTTTTGTTGCTTAGTTCTGCAGTGGGGCCTTCCACTTCTCTTTCCATTCTTTGTGCCTTCATCTGAAGGGAGGAGTACACACGATCGTAGGAAATCTTCAGTTTCTTGGCAATTTGTCACATAGAATGCCCTTTATTTCTAAGAATAAACTGCCAAGTTTCACATGAAAGTTCTTTATTGTTTTATACCATTGTACGAGTTTCATAGAACAAACAAATGTGATGCTCCAGATTCTCAACCAGCTCAAAGGAAGGTCATTTATAAGGCTTCTCTAATCAGCCAAACACAGTTAGCAAACACAATTTACCATTAAACCACTGAAGTGGTGATTGTTGGAAATGGGCCTTTATACGCCTACATAGATATTGCATTAAAAACGTTTGAATCTAGAATAGTCATTTATCACGTTAACAATGTGTAGAGTGCATTTATGATTCATTAAATGTTAGATTAATTGAAAGAAAATGTGCTTTTCTTTCAAAAGTAAAGAAATTTCTAAGTAAACTTTTGAGACGTAGTGTATTTCATCAAAATCAAGTATGATAAACCAGGTTATCTTACTCATAGATCCTGAAACTGTTATATGTGTTTTCAATGGTCTCCTTCCTTTTAAAATTATGCTAAAGAGGCTGAAGTCCTTCCCTAGCCGACCTGTGATCTGACTTTACAGACTGTTACTCTGTCTCACCCACTCTCCTACTGTCTCACTTGTGCAGGGTGATCCCTAACATAAACCAAACAGTCATACAAGTACAATGCAATCATTGTTTTGTATACATAGCTGTAACAGCGTATTTTCTTTTGTTTCGTTTTGTATACATTGAACCTTTTTTATATGTTACGTCTAATAGAAATAATTGAACTTTTTCTATTTAAAAATGTTATAGCTTGGCATTGATTTATTTTATTTAAAACAATGTGTACAGGAAAAAAAAAATAGTTTTGCCATCTGTTGATGCTAATAACTTTAGCATACTTCAGTTTACAAAGCTGTGTAAGATGTCATTTTATGCAAGATGAGCTGTTGTTTGCATTGCTACCATTTTGAGGACTGCGCAACCTTTTGATCACTTTTTCTAACATTTTGTATGTGTTCTAAAATAGTGTAAAATTGGCACTTTGGACATTAGGGTGCTATTTACTACTATGTGGACACCACCGAGAATAATCCTTTGTCTATTTTGATAGATCAGGCATTTTGGGATGTGGAGATAACTAATATGTTTGTGATTTTTACAGTGTATTTAGTGTTATATCAGTTCTATGGAAAGGGGTGTCATTTGAATTTTTTTTATACAAATTTTTTTATACTTTTTTAAAAATAATTTTTAGACCCTCTAGGGGTCTAACCTAACCATCTAAACCTATATTTGATATTTGATTGCAGTATATGGCATTTTCCATAGAATTCATTACAATGTGCCAAAAGCACATTGGGGCTTATTTACTAAGGGTCCGTGGCAGTACTTTCATGTTTTTTTCTGAGCTTTTTGGGATTTGCGCCGCTCTGACAGGTATTTAACAGGGGATTGTGTCAAATGCGATCGGTTTGTGGTGAAGCTGCACTGGCTTTCATGCAACAGAAATCGGGTGGGTAAGCGCGGGATTTAACTTTCAAATTGTGTCCCTAGACAATGCACTTACATCCTCCAGGAAGAAGAACGTGAACTCCGCCGAACTGGGTGGAGAAACGCTGCAGCAAACCCCACCTCTATATGACGAAGGCTCACCCCGTGAGACCTCTTCATACAACGTTAGCATCCCTCGCAGTACATGTACGCAGCAGAACGTTCAGTTAATAGTCTACAATTTGATGATTATAAAGCTTGGAATGATCTAAGCTACTTATTTCTAGTACATTGCACAAAAGACATCATAAAGACAATGAACACGAAAAGACAATTCCAAAGAATAACCAGGTTCATGATAAAAATACAGGGACAAAATAATCCTTTATCACATTAAAGGATTAAATACCAAACTACATTGTTCAGCAATTAGTTTTTTTATTGTTTACTGATTGAAATATGGATCACATGACAAATTTAAATAACTTTGAAGGGTGTAAAGAGGTCAAGTATGAAATATTCTTCAATGAGCTGGATGGGAATCTTTTCTTCCACACATGAGTCAGAATGTGTACATAAGTGAGAAATCCTTCAGGAATCCAGCCTCACTGGTACAGCAGAGAGTGGAGAGTTTCATATTAACTGAATGAATAACAATACGGACATTTTAAAGCAGTAGTATTGTAAAGAGTTGAATAAAATTTAAATTTAGGATAATGTAAGATAAAGTTTATTGTTGGCTCAGAAAAGATGTATTACCTGTATGTTAAAGAATTAAAGATTTATATTTTACATATTAAAAAGTGTCTACTGTTGTGTACAGGAATATTATAGTATTTAAGAAATTAAAGAAAGAGTATTAAGAAAGAATGTTGTGCAAAGCCCTGTACTATTGTAGACCATCTTTATGTCAGGACATGGTGCAAAAGGCGTAGGTTTCTATACTGACAAATCTATTTAAACTTCTGTGGTGACCTATGAGTAAGCCATGACAATCTGTTGAAATAGCACTATGATAACATGCTGTCCATGTAATGATGAAGAACACTGATTACATTATGTTAAATAGTAAAGTAAGTATGTGTGTCGCATGACAATAGAGAGGGCGTGTGAGATGAAAGAAAAGGGTTTGCTGTTTTGATTTTGGTTAGAATACAACATTAGAGGATGCACTTATCTTAATAAAGCAACTGGATTTCTAAGAACGTGTATTAACAAAACTCATGTGATTGAAAAAAAACAGATTCGCCTCCTGAAGACATTTTTTTTTTTTTTAAATGTTTTGTTTTCAGATTTTGCATCATATGAATGCATTAAAGGGATATTTCCATGAAGATTCCTAAATGGCTGTAACCCCGACAGGAACGTCTCCCTATTAACACTGTCCCCGCTACTGACCTAGAGGTGATTTACAAGGGTAGTTTAATGATAACGTATGTGAAGCATGTCCCAACATGCCATGTTTCGCCTCTTTGGGCTCTTCAGGGGATTCAACAAAATGCCAGAATCATCTACCAAAAAAAATAATAAATAAATCAAATCGATCATGAGGCAGAAATGGACCTTATAAATGTAAAAGATGCATCTGCCTCACAAAGGTTATGTATCCAATCAAATAGAAGGCTTAATATCTCTCTCCTTCCTGTGCCAGCAGTAATGCCTTCGGGGGCAGAAAAGAATGTCACACAGTGTTTCCCTATCTGTGTAAACCACCTCTAGAACATTAGGTTAGGGACAGCGTTAATAGGTAAACTAAGCTGGTATTCCCCAAAACCGGTCAGCCATTATCTGAGCCATGACATTTTAACTGAAGATGGAATAAAGCTACCTTTTTATTGAAGGTTTTTGCTGGACTCTTTTCAATTTTACTGGTTAAAAGGGAGAGGTTCCGGTTGGGGGTGATAGGTTTTTAGGGCTGCGCTCCAAAGTGAGGTTGTACAGGGTGTGTTAGACTTTCTTTTGTTAGGGTACAACAGGGGCATAAACTTTAAAAACCATTGTGACCGTCTTTTATTTGTGACAGCTGTTGACTATCCACCTGCTGACTTTTTCCCTACCACTTGTATACTCTGGCTTCTTCTCCTGAGAGTTATCAAAGGTGTCTGCAATTAAGCTTTATTGTTTGTTAATCATGGTTCTCATGACAATGCAACTTATTTAAAATCCAATTGTCAGAGAGACCAAAACAATTTGTCTGGAGTTACAATTATAAAATATACAGTTCCAACTTACATACAAATTCATCTTAAGAACAAACCAGCAGAACCTATTTTGTATGTAACCCGGGGATTGCCTGTACTGCTGTAGTTTGCTTGAAACTGCAAAGTGACAAGATGGTGCCTTCATCCAGGACAATATCGTTATGCAAAGACTATGGGGGTCATTTACTAAGGGCCCGATTCGCATTTTCCCGACATGTTACCCGAATATTTCCGATTTGCGCCGATTGTACCTGAATTGCCCCGGGATTTTGGTGCACGCGATCGGATTGTGGCGCATCGGCGCTGGCATGAACGCGACGGAAATGGGGGGGGCATGGCCGAACGAAAACCCGACGGATTCGGAAAAACCGCCGCATTTAATAACCGAAAATGTGTCACTTGGGAAGCGCTTACCTTCACCTGGTCCAGCTCAGTGTATTCCGGCACGTTCCGATGCTTTTCAGCGCAGCAGCGCCACCTGGTGGACGGCGGAGGAACCACCTTCATAAATCCCGTCCGGACCCGAATCCTGTTCAGAGAACGCGCCGCTGGATCGCGAATGCGCCGGGTAAGTAAATCTGCCCTTATGTCTGCTTAGATGTCCACACGTATATTAGCCTAAAGGGAACACCAAGTCTGCTGATTTTCACAAAATCTGTAATCTTCGTGTGTCACATGGACTGTCTGTGGTAGCTCACTGTATATTTGTCTCCACTTGGTCCACAAGGTAGACCTCCATAGACAATGAGGTTGCGTGTAAACGCTAGTGGTTCCTGAACAACTACAGGTGTTGGTTTTACACACACCTGACTGCAATTCAAATTGTCCTGATTGACTAATACTGGTGGACCATAGTATGTCTGGGGTAGATGGGGAACTCAGAAAAAGGGAAACTGTGGGTTCCACGAGTGGTGATGGGGTCAAGCACACCTTGGTAAAGCTTGGGGGATGACCAACATGCATCACAGTGCACAAAGGTCCATCAGCCGGATGGACTATAGCCCTTGGTATTCAGGTGTCAGTCAGATCAGGTAACCATAACCCAAAAGAACGGCCTCTTCACTTTCTGGTACAAGTCATACAATACTCAGGTGGCCACACACAAGTTTGATTATTGCAAATTCAGTGCGATGAGAACTGGGCCCCCAAAATGGGTAGGATCATGTAACTGAGGGCAGCAATACATTTGTGTGACTGAGAATGGGGTGAATCTTGAAGGATGGTGGTGTGGAAAACAGGGAACAATTGGGAATATAGGCCTCAACCTGCACTGGATGGGAAGGTCCCTACTTACAAGAATGACTCTTACTAGACAACAGTAATAATTGTGGCCAGATATGAGTTTGCATCCGGTTAACCCCGAACATTGACTCGTCTCCAGCGGTTGATGGTGGGACCTACGTTTTGGAAACATATGTGTGGGGTGGATGTAGTGGTTGCTCCCACCTTGGCAAAGCTAGACTAGCAGACATGAATAACTCAACAGAATGAGAGAGCTTGCAGTCAAAATCAGAAACACCAGTGAACACTTTTTCAACGATGTTGAAACAATTAATTACATGAGGAGGCAGAGGGTTGCTTCCTCAGCCTGTTTACAAAAACTTCCTTCAATAGTTCCAAATGTGAGGAGTAGAAAAGAAAATACCATCTCATCAAAAATGCCCCAAATAAAGGTCAGGGACTGACCATTTATTCAGGTTACTGCACTTGCTTTAAGTCATATGAAGGTAACGTTTTTGGAAAACTTTACTGAAGGGTTCTGTGGACAGTACACAGAGGTGGGCCCAGAAAGGATGACCAACCATGTCCAGTGATTAGCTTAAAGAGGACCTGTCACTCCGGAAAACCCACCCACCAGATGTGCCCCCCATAATCGTCAACCCAGCCCCTTTCTCCCTAGCCATTTTCTTTTTAAAATTTATGTGCAGTAAATAGATTTAAACCGATCCGACCTCTTACCAAATAAGAGGTCGGATCCTGTATCTGGTGTGCTGGCAGTCAGCGTTATTCATAAGGGGGCCGGCAGACACATCCCGAGCACGCCCCTGCCAGCGGTCACATTGTAGGAGAAGCCAGCAGCAGCACCACGGAGAGTCGGCATGCTGCCGATGCGATACTGCCGGCTTCTCCTACAATGTGACTGCTGGCAGGGGCGTGCTGGGGGCGTGTCGACCGGCTCCCTTATGAATAACGCAGACTGCCAGCACACTAGATACAGGATCAGACCTCTTATTTGGTAAGAGGTTGGATCGGTTTAAATCTATTTACTGCACATAAATTAAAAAAAAAAAAAAGGCTAGGGAGAAAGGGGCTGGAGGACGATTATGGGGGGCACATTCGTTGGGTGGGTTTTCCGGAGTGACAGGTCCTCTTTAAGTGTTCTGGGTCTGTGGAGAAATGAAAGTCAGATACAGATTAGAAAGAAATTGGACAGGGCAATGTACTCTGGCTAAGGTTATTGTGCCCTTCCATTTAGTCGAAAGTCCCTGAAGGTAGTAGTATTTAAGACTTACACAGAACTAAGAGATCCACAGAGCCAGGTAGTAGGTTTTTACCCCATGTCTATATTGATGCTATTGGAGTCCCAGGGGGGACCCCATCAAGTACAAAGCAGGATTTGAATCATTCATTGCAACATTAGCTACCCTCATTAAGAACAGAGGATAAGGATGTAGATTGGATAAACTATCTGTACTGAAACCAACAGAGATTTGTCAACTAGACTAGAGATATAGTCCTATGTTGGCAGAACAGCTTAGAATAACCTCCATCATGGCTTTCCAAAACAGGATGGCCCTGGAAATGATGCTGGTAGAGAAAGGAGGGGAATGCAAAATGATAGAAGTTTGTGACACCTATATCCAAGACAATACAGGCCCAAATGGGAAAGTGACAACACCCCCCTTTGAAATCACCTTGTTTTTGGCTTTTTCACTAGGCAAAACATTATTCACACTGCACATACTTAAATACAAGCCAAGGCACCTAACATTACCACAAAAAAAAAAAACTAAACAAAAAGCCTCCCCCTGACTAATAAAATGTCCTGCAGTAAACACCCCTCACTAATAAAATGTCAGGCAGCAGCCTCCTCTCCCCATTAATGAAGTGTCCACAACATAGCCATGGCGAAAGAGCTTCAAATTATACTTACCACCGGCTTCTTCTTCCTGCGGCTCCAGGTCCCACGGGGAGAAGAATCCGGAAGCAAGTATAGAGGGTTTTTTTTTTATCTTTAAAGCACACCTACAATTTGATTTGATGCATTATGAATCAAACATACCTTGGGAATGCTGTAGCTACACAAATGCAGAATCAGATCTTGGTTAATCCCTGAGCTAAGTGGTTTTGCTGCTAAAACAGATAAAACATTATCATAATAAAGCTTTGTGGCTTCTATGTCTGCTCTTGCTTTCCCACTTCTCGTAGCAGGAGAGTTTCTCTCTGATTGCATCATCACCTCCTGCAGTTTTCTTCCTGCCAGACAAAAGAAATAATTGCTGCACCATCCCCCAGCTGCTGTGTATGAGTGATACAGCTCAGGTTGATTAGTGCTTGACTACTTGTGCTTAGTCATTCTTTACTTAGCAGCCATTTGTAATTCCAAGCGCTCACATGTAATGTGTTACATGCTGACCCAGCTTTCCCAAGGTCCTGAATGTTATGTTAGCCAAGATATGATCCTGCATCAGTGTAGCTACAACATTCTCAAGGTATGTTTGCTTCATAATGCATCAAATTACATGGTAGGTTTCCTTTAACCCCTTAAGGACGCAGGGTTTTTTCACTCATTTCTCGCTCTCCGCCTTCAAAAATCCTTAACTTTTTCATTTTTACGTGTACATACCTGTGTGAGGGCTTATTTTGTGTGTAACAAATTTTACTTTCCCGTAATGTTATTTATTTTAACATGCCATGTACTGCGAAGCTGGAAAAAAAATTCCAAATGTGGAAAAATTGAAAAAAACGTTCTTGTGGGCTCAGTTTTTACAACTTTGACTGTGCGATCCGAATAAAGCAGAGGTGTTATTTGGAGCGCACAGTCAAATCACAGTCAAAATTAAACGAATGTGGACAAAAAAACTTTTTGCCATCTTCTGGACGCTAATAACTTTTTCATACTTTGAGGTACGGTGCTGGGGGAGGAGTCATTTTTTGCAAAATGAGACGACGTTTTCATTGCTACCACTTTATTCCATTTTTTATGTGATGTAAAAAGGTGTAAAAGTCGCATTTTGGACATTTGGGCGCCATTTCCTGTCTCTGAGGTCACCGCCTGCCATAACCATTTTTATATTTCGATAGATCGGGCATTTTGGGACGCGGCGATACCTAATATGTTTTTTTTTTTTTACTGTTTATTATGTTTTATATCAGTTCTAGGGAAAGGGGGATGATTTGAATTTTTTACACTTTTTTTTCCCCACTATTTCTTAGACCATCTAGGGTACATTAACCCTAGATGGTCAGATCGTTCCTACCAAATACTGCAATACTTCTGTATTGCAATATATGGCATTTTTGCAGGTCATTCATTACAATGAGCCACTGGCTCATTGTAACGAATCTGCAGAAACCATGTAGCCTCGGGTCAAACGAAGACCCGAGGCTACCATGGCAACCGATCGCCGCCCCCCCGATGATGTTCGGGGGAGCGATGATTGGAATAAAGATGGCGGCGCCCACACGCCTTATTTAAATGCCACCGGCGGCAACGTTAATAGTCACGATCGGTGCAAGCACCCGACCGCGGTTATTAGCGGTGGGGGTTTGCTGCAATGTGCAAGAACCCCCACCCTTGTATGAAGAGGACTCAGCTTGTGAGCCCTCTTCATACATTCCCTGCACCTCTGCGTTAGGGGTTAAGTTGAAGCTCTTTGGTCACAGTTGGTGGTTGGGGACCGCTTGTTGCCAGATGCAATTAAATACACAAAAAAACTTAAAAATAAAACTACTGAATATAAAAATTCAGGCAAACACAAGAGGATGCATGTTACTTAACTCAGTTCTAAAAATGTTGGTGTATTATATTTACAAGCATAAATGTTTAAAGCTTATGTTGACATAGTAACAAGACTTTAACCTTCAAAAAAAAAAAAAGCCTCAAATACCTAGAACCAATCTGAAATGATCATAAATATAGTTTAAAATACTAAACTATAACAAATTGGTAATCTAATAAGATGTTAAATGAGTATTTTGTTAAGAAACCAAGCAAATCATTTTCACTAGAATGGTGCCACAAAATAAGTTTTTGATCATTTTAAAGCTGTCCAATGAAAAAAATGTCCTTGTTCCTCATGGAATATTTCAGGTTTTTGCCTTGTTTATTTTCCTTTTCAGTGAGCTTTCTTTTTGAATTTTCCTCCTGCAACTTTTTTTCTTACTCCTGAAGAGCCTTCTGTATCATCGCCTTTGTCGTCCCGAGGTCGTTTTTTCTTTTCTCCTAGTTCTCTTAGTTCCTAGAATAGCAAAATATGAATTTGATTTGAAATTTATAGCAAAATACCAAAAGGGAGAAAACAAGAGGAAAAAACAAGGCTTCACTACAATTACACAAAAATGTAAATCTTTATTAGTGGACAACAAAAATGTATAAAAAAAGACTGAGAAGCATCTCAGAAAAGATACAAAAAGCACGCCAGGTAATAAGTCCTAAAACATATGATGTAGACACATAGCATACAGTGATAAAGACCCATGAGTATAGTAAGCAGTTCTCAACAGAGGTAAAAGTAAAATAATGATAGTGTGAAACCCATATGTAGCTTGCAGACACACTGGTGTAATAGCAAGTGTCACAAAAACTGAACCACAGCCAATGATAAATGAATGTATGTAATACAACAGAGTAAGAGCTAATGTGACAAAAGGAAGGACATGATTTTACCTGGCGTGCACCCCGACGCGCGTTTCAATCGCAGAAAGTCATTTCAAGGGATACAATTATTAAGTGGCTGTGACTAGATGTATTTTTTTTCCTCCTCAGGCCACTTGCCCAAAATCATCCAATGAAAAACTGACAGGACTAGGAAGGCCTCTGAGAATTGCTTTTTTTCCCCCATTGCACAAATGGATTGTATTGGCACATTATTGCACACGACTCTCAGCAAGGATTGGAGGAACGGACTGTGTAAAACATCTGACAAAGCACAGTACTGTCAGTGTGTAAGGGTGCTGATAGATGTAATCCGAAAAGGATGGGAGACCGTAGAAACCTAGAGGGGCGACCCAGTGTAGCAATCCAAGGACCCCATATGGTATCAAACTTTTTCATGGCTTTCCTTTTTCTACATACTCCTTTTTCTTATCTGATTACATCGCTCCTTCAGCTCTTTCACAGTGGGGGGAAGCGGTTGTATCCACTTGGCTGCTATGAGCTTTCAGACCTGATAAAGTATGCAAGACATGCCTAGAACATCACTTGTAATGGCAGTTCCAACTACTTGATTGACAGGGGGCCTGCTTTCTCTTCAGCCAGGTGAACTCTTCTTCCATCAGGAATGAGCGCTTGTGTGTGTGACTCCTCCATCCCTCCCTCCTCCCTCAGGGATTCTCTAAAGCGTGTTCAACCCCTCCCTCAGAAATTTTCTTCAGTATATCATACAGCCAGTGTGTCTCATTCTGGAGGCGGAAGGGAATGATCTGAAGGCACAGCAGAGCAGGAAGGACATGAAATGCCAGACTCAGCTCAAAGAAAAGACTTATTGGACTTGCATGGAATCATTTGCATAGATGGAGAGTCAACTTTGCAACTGTGTAACTTTACAGGCATGAAAAGGAACAATATAGGGATACTCGTACTGCATATGTAAACATATGGTTACTTAGTTTGGTATTGAATTGAATATTGGCCTCTAGCAGTACTTTAAAGGGAACCAAAACTAACCCAAAGAGACATTTTAAAGCTTATGTAACAAAAAGGTGCCCTGGTACCAATGCAAGTAAACTGTTTAACCCCTTTTCTCCTCTTCATGCAACATTTAAATGCCTCTGTCACTTTGATGGAGGAATTCAAATAGTTATCAGGTGGCTGCCCATGAGCCCTCTCCATACTCGCAAAACACACATTCATGGAATGAGATTCATTGAACTTACTATGCGAGCAAACCTCTGAGCCTCTGTAACTCTCTCATTTAGCATCATTACTTCCTCTTCTTGGGTTGGAAAGGATGGAAGCTTTTTGCCAATCAGGTGTTCTATTCTTTGAAACAGCTCCACGTCATACCTTAAAAGTGCAATCACAAAACAATATTAACTTTCAAGATCTTGTAATTATTGAAAAGATAAGAAGATTAAATGAAACCTACCATCTGGAACCTACTTACTAAAATAGATCCAATGCCAGTTTTCCCTGGCCAGTGTCATCAAGAAATGCATTTTTTACTTTTTCATATTTCACTGTACGGGCTTCTTTTTTTGTAATATCCTAATATGCAAATTAAGTGCAGGGGCTACTGTGGGCATCCCATAGTCTCTGCAAGGTCTGGGGGTTATGGCTATTGCACAACCCTCATACTCTGCAGGGATGCCTCCTATGTCTTCCAGGAATGCTTAAAACATCAGGAATGCAGGTCCACATATGCAAAGTATGTGCAAGCCCTTGCTCCAGCATAGGAGAATTGTGAACACGCAAGAGAGCATCTCTGTAGAGTATTAGGGTTGTGTAACAGCCATAACCCCCAAACTTTGCATAGACTATAGGAGTAGCCCCTGCACTTAATTTCCATTTAATAAAACTTATTTTGTACTTCGATCTATGGACTTCTTTGCCTGTAAAATGTAAGGATGACAGTGCCCAGATCCGTACTCCTGTTTGTTTACAGGGGCACAGAAGCCGCGCACAGGGAGCTTCCGGTCCGCGATGTGGCCGGCTCCTCTCATCCGTCCCTATCTCTCAGCGTTGTAAGCACTGGGAGATGGTGTCGGATGGGAGCTTCCAGTCAGCCGGAAGCTCCTGTGCGCCCCTGTATACAAACCAGCGCACAGAAGAGACTGACCGCGGCACAGGACATCGGCAGCGCCAGACGAGGCAAGTACATGTTTAACTAGCCCACCCCAGCTCGGCCCTCAGTATTTTTTAACACCCAGATAATCCCTTTAAATTCACTGACAAAATGAATGTTATTTAATTACAATGGCATTTGTGAAGGAGTTATATATAGTAGGACAAAAAAACCCCCAAAAGACCTGTGTGCCTATGTAGACCAGTCTCAGTACCAGAATATCAAGATTTATATGCAAAGCACGGTACTCTTAATACTTGAAACATAACTTTTATTCCGAATGATGTAATAGGTAACCTCCCATGGGACATCTAACAGAGGTAGTAATGTAACACCTTACCCAGCAACAAACTCATAGCCCTGTATAACAGTGGGGTAAATTATTTGTCAATGAGTTAACAGTTACCATTGAATTGTCTTACTATAGATACCCCTCTGGACCAGGTTCCTACCTGGTCCTTAGCAGTCAGGAGGGGGATTTTTCATTATTCTTACTTGAAGAGTCAGATGGAGAAGATGTAATGCGCAGGGAGCGTTTGGAAGTGGGGTGCTTGTTACCTACACAAGGGTCAGATATCTGGGTACTGCCCTTGTAAGGGCGGGAGCTGTACACTTGGGGAACATAGGTGCCAGATAGAAATGAGGGTGAACTAACATGCTCCCTGGGCACTACCTGTGTACCGAACCTGGAAGGAAAGTGTATAGACTGCTGCCTAGATGGTAATACTCTTTCTTTTTGACATGAGCAGTGGCAGACCTTACCAGAATCTTTGTTTATGTTTTTCTTAGTAGATCTTTTATGGTTTTAAGTGACATTGGGATTAAAAGTTATATTTTAAGTATTTATATATAGTTGAAAACAAGTAAACAGTCAGTTCACTTAAAATGCATGAAGTAAAATGCACCTTTCATTATGTTATGTGAAAAAACTCTAAAGATGAGGGTAGATATCTAGCGGCTCTAGCCCACTGGTGCCAGTACATAGATCTTCTATGAAATTTAACACTTCAGTTTTTCTAGCAAATCTGACAAAACTTTTTTTTAAAGCCTTGGACTTGGATTGCTTGTTCAAGCCTTTACACACTGAAATAAAAACATATTACAGTGTGTTATGTAACTAAAGAGCAGACGCATGCTCAGAGTTCAGAGGCAGTGTTGGGCACACATTGGTCCCTGGAGCTGCCAAAGGTAGGATTGGATCTGGATTGCATACTGAAAGTCAAATGTAAATATCATTTTTGTTGAAAGAAGATTGCATCACATTTGAGTGCCAAGTATTTTCTTCACCAACCCCTGAGAGGGCTCTAGCTCTATCCCCCTTATAACCTTTAGTAATCTCACATGGCATATCTATATACATGGCTATTCCGGTTATCTATACTGACACATATACAACTATACTGATCTTGTACTAATCCCATTTCCATGTCTCCATGCCAATGTTCTGTTTTCTCTCTATTTTTGATTGATACAGTAGCTGACTATGTATCATACCAAACTCTGAATTCCCCCTGCGAGGGGTATATGTTTTGCCATGACCTATTGTAAGGCACCATTCTGTTTGCCTTCAATAAAATTTTGCTGAAACTAAATACCATTCCCTTACTTGAACCACATACTATCAGGAGTGAGTTTTATTCAACCATAATAACAGTGTCTTTAGCTTGTTTCTCCTCTAGTGATACAGGGCTGAGCTCCGGACCTCTGTTATAATGCAGCTGGGATTTGACACCAATGAGTGGCGGCATACAGTTTACAGAACAGTGCCTGACAGCCCCAACTTTAACGGAGACAAGAAGCCCCATAGGAGCTGCAATACTGGATCACCAGTTAAAAAACAAGGCAAGTACACTATAATTTTTATTTCAGTGCATTTTAGGACCATTAAAACAAGGCCGTTCAGTAACGTGTACCCTGGACTCCTTAGAGTTCCGTAAAAGGATTAGGGAGCCCAGGTTAAGGAGACTAAAAGGGAACCTGCTCATCGAAGTTCATACATATGGCTCATCCACAATGGAACAGAGCCTGAATCTTTATTATGTTCATTCAACCCCGATGTATGTCCATTGAAATATTGCATATGATTAGGCAAAACAAAACCTACTGTGTTACAAAAGTAATAGCTTTTCCAGATCTTCCAGCACGAGCTGTTCTGCCTACTCTGTGTATGTAATCCTGGAAGAGAAAAAACAAATTAATAAATTAGCAAAAAGAAGAAACCTTTCCACTGCATCTCCCTAATAACTAAAGCTTTAACTACTTTAAAGGGGTTGTCTGTGGCCAACAAGTTAACCCCTATTCACAGAATAAGGGCTAACTTGCCGATTGGTGGGGAGGGGACTCAGTGATGGGACAACCAAGGATCACAAGAATGGCGGTCCATTGCATCCCAAATGCATAGAGCAGAAAGTTGCACAAATGCTCTCCTCATCTCCATGGCGCTCCATATATAGTCAATCTTATCTTACTTGATATGTAAAGTGAAGCATCCAGTCTTTTATCTTATCAGCCAGAGATTCCTGACCATAAAATGCAGATGGAGGGTCATGTGATCTCTAACTGGCGATTGTGCATGGACAGTTGGAGATCACATGACCCTCTATCTGCAGCCATTTTATGGACAGCAATGTCTGGCTGGCAGACAAACGACAAAGAAGTAAATTACCCAACATCCTGCCCCTTGGACATAACAAAAACATGAGGTAAAGTGGCCCACACATGGCTATCTCCGTCGGCACCACAGAACCCGTAATCAGAACCTTCCAATAAAGCTAGCGAACACTGCAGTGACATACCTTAAGAACGCCGGACCGAGTTTACGGTGGTGTGGCGTATTCACGTGAGGTGATATGAGGAGGCGGTCACTGCTGCATGAAGCCTGGCAGTCACCGCCGGCCTATGGCACGGGAGAGGTGGTCCAGGGAAGAAGCAGCGCCTCGGACCACCCCCTTATGAATACGCCTAGCTGTTAGCTTGATCCGGCGTTCTCAGGGTATGGGAGTGCAGCGCTTACTTTAGAAAGCTTCTAGAGCATTTTTTTAGGGCGACAGGTCCTCTTTAAAATAAACTTTATTTAGATGGATAACCCATTATGTAAATATACAAGGATTATAACAAATGATTACTTACTGCAGACCTTAATCAACAATACATACCTTAGAATGTGTTGGAATATCAAAGTTGATAACAACATCTACGTGTGGAATGTCAAGACCTCGACTTGCAACATCAGTGGCCAGGAGAACTGAACGGGACTTGGCCTTAAACTTATTTAGAGAACCAAGTCTCTTACTCTGCAGACAAGAGGAGAATATAAGCTATATATTTGCTTTCATTTCACAGAGGTTTAAAAAAACCTATGGGGCAGATTTTAAATGGAACCTGTCACCAGGATGTTTTTCAACAATGACAGGTTCCCAAAGTCCATTGCATTATAATTCCAAAGCTGCTTTTATCTCATTTCTGAGTAATATAACTTTTTTAGAAGGACTTTAGTTTGGAAATGCCCCCCAACTGGGACTAAGCCCTGAATTCTGGCAGGAAGCCAGGTCAGCTAATATGCTCCCTCCACACACATCCAGGCCATCCCTCTTTCTCACACAGGCTCTCCTATCACTGACATCAGCTCACCGCAGTTCCCTGCCTCGGTCATGTGCACTGAGAAGTGAAGAAGAGCTGCCCGTTCTCATCTCACACAGTGCATTTTTAAACGCCCCAAAAATGCATGTGTTACTGCATATTTACAATGTGTTTGGCTGGTTTGAATGGGTTTTCTCCATTTCTGAAAGTGTAAGAAGCTCTGTTAACATTTTCACGGCTACACTTCCAGAAATGAAGAGAAAACCCATTCAAACCAGCCAAATGCATGTTAAACATACAAGGGACAACAGGTCTACACTGCGCATGACTGAGGCAGAGTGCCAACGTCAGCAACAGGAGAGCCTGAGGTTGGGCCTAAAGCATTTAAGAAGGGATGCAGGAGCAGACAGCCATTTGGTTTTGAAATAGCCCACAACTGGGACTCGGCTCTTTATTCTGGCAAGGAGCTAAGAACAGCTAAAGTGAATATAAATAAACTATATTACTCAGAAATTAGGTTCCAAAAATGCATTGCATCATAATTCCGTAGCTCCTTTTATCTCACTGGGAGAACGCAAAGAAAAAAAAAAAAAGTTTCATTATAATTCAATCTTACCTGACTCATTTGCCCATGAAGAGGAATAGCTGTGAATCCAAGATTACGCAGCAAAAGGGCAATACGCTGTGTATTGTTACATGTGCTGCAGAAGATCATAAAAGAATTTCCAGCTAGTTCATTCAAGATATACACAAGATAGCTGTCCTGGAGGCAAGGATCACAAAGAAAAAACAAATAAAGCTAAACCACACTTGTAGGAGAAAAAAAAATAACAGTAACAAAAGTAAAAACACATCTAAAAAAAACTGTTACATAGGGGGCATCACAAGACCAAAAGTATTGCATACAAAAAGGTAATAAATTTGGATTCATACAATGTATTTATACAATTTATACAAATGTGTTGTTTAAGTGAAAGAAAAATAAAAAAAAATAAAACATATATCCTATAGTAATGATACTACACAAAGATTAAACTATTTGCGAAGGCTACATAAGTTTTTCTAAAAAGGTATGCCTAAAAAGGTATGTGGTCCTTGGGGAGGAACATATTATGTTTAGGGTGATATTCCAACAAGTCAATAGGAGAGGTTTCATGGCAAAGGTATATCAGCAATTGAAAAGAGAATGTCCAGCCATTCAGAGTTATAACAAATGGAAAGAGGAATTCATGGATTTATCAATGAATGAATGGATGGACTCTTTGAATATGATCTCAAAAGTTACTAAAAACATGTCCTATACCTTATCCCAATTTTTTTTTTTGATTCATGCAGTATTTTACACTCCTAAGATGTTGCATTTTAGGATCGATAAGAATGAGAAATGCCCGAAATGTGATCTGTTTGATGCAGATTTGGTTCACATGATGTGGAGGTGCCCAAAACTGCATAGATATTGGAGGGACATAGTCGAAAGACTACAATTAATATTTTCTAAAAATAGGTATAGCAAATACAATGGATAACAATTATACAAACTTCAGACCTTTTAAGTCTTTCTAAAGTATAAAAAAATAGTTCTTACAAAGTAATGTCTGCTCCGGCGTCCCGGAGGTTCAGCTTCACATGTCTGTTAATAGTGGCACCACTTTGTATGCATACTGAATGTTTCTGGTGAACTACAGGTCCCAAAATAGCAACATCATCGAGTGTATTAGAGTGTAGCTAATGGGGCATTTCACCTTCACATAAAGTAAACCGATTGCCTTTGTATGAATATGTTAATGAAAAAGACCAAGTTTACTTGGTTCAATATAGTTATCAATGACTACCACAAAGGCAGTGGGTGGGTGTTAAACATGTAAACATTCCCGGAGGCATTTCATTCGCCACCATATTTGATTGGATCTGTATGCTGTAGTATAAAAAAGTTATTAGCGCCAGAATATGGCAAATTTAAAGATGACCTGTCAGGTGAACAAAACATCTTAGCTGCTTATACTAAAGTAAGCAGTTCCCTTGCCCTCCCCCAGTTATAGCATTGTTAAATATGTAGCTTTATCGGAACATACTGATGAGCTAGGAAACAATCCACTACGTAGCAGTCCGATTGTCAGATCTAGCTTACAGAAGTCTGGTGTATTCTAGACGGGGCGGTCCAAGGCGCTACCCTGCCTTCAGCTTCTCTCGGGGCACCACTATAATATTATGGAATCCAGATGTTCCCATTTAGGCCATGATAGGGCACAACAGAGTACACTGTCAGGTTGAAGTAACAAAGTCCTCTCATGTAATTTCCCCAAATGAGTAAAGTCAATACCTTAAACTTGGAAGGGATGAAAATATAATACTGTTGTAGTTTTTCGACTGTTTGATATTTAGAGGACACTGCACATCTCACTGGGTTGAGCAAAGCAGCACGTTGCAGTTTTTGCACCTGAGTAAAGAAAAACAAAATAATTTAGCATTAATGGGTCAAGTGAACATATTACCTCATGTGCTGGCAACAAAACCTTCTTTGTAAGGCTCTGCTCATTTAAACTATACATGAATGACCCAAGGTAGGAAAGCAAATTTTTTACGAAAGGGCAAACAAGTACCTCTTATACATACAGGCGGTCCCCTACTTAAGTACACCCGACTTACAGACTAATCCTAGTGACAAACGGACCTCCGATGTTTGTAATTTAATCTACTTTAGCTTTAGGCTATAATGATCAGCTGTAGGAGTTAAAGGTGTATGTAATTAAGCTTTATTGTAAACCCTGGTTCTTATGACAATCCAACATTTTTAATACCCAATTGTCACAGACACCAAAAAAAATTCTGTCTGGGGTTACAATTATAAAATATACAGTTCCGACTTACATATTAATTCATCTTAAGCACAAATCTACGGAACCTATCCTGTACATAACCCGGGGATTGCATGTACTATCCCATACACCAAACAGTGTATGAAAGTTGTCAGTCAAACGCAAAGCTTAGGATATATTTAAGATAATATCAAGAGATAAAAATCACAGTTCTGCAACTAGGTCTCCCATATAATAAGAGGGCACTAGAATATCAGGAAGGAAAGTGAAATTCCCTGCAGGTTCAAGTATACATAATGGATTCAAAACAGCTCAAGGCCTGTGGCAAGTTTTACAACTCACTGTGAATACATTTACACAACAGTTGGTTTGTGGGGTGGTGTGCAAACTGGGTATTTGCCCTTCTTTTAATTTTCAGATAAATATGTTATACACTTATGCCGGGACAGCCACAGAACCACAAAGTCGATATTTTATAATGTGACATGTATCTCAAATCTATGTTTAAATGTCATGTACTTTTACTGATGGCAAAATTATACATTTTCCTTTCATTACAAAGACAGATGTGGCTGCAAAATTATCATGTGAGGAAAAGTAGATTGCAATGAGCTGACAGAAATGCAGCGGATTCCAATACCCAGCACACTAACAGACCTTTCAAGTGCAACAAATCTGCATTGAACAATATGGTCAAAAAGTTATAATATGGCTTGTGGGAGACAAAGAAAGTGGGCCCCAATCTGCCTCAGACCACACCCTTTTTCTAACCACATTCCAAAACATTTTGGACATCCTAGTGGGACAATTTTGAGAGGAGTTTTGCTTTTACGGTTTATACTGTATGACGGTACATAACATTGGGTATCTAATCAAATTCTAGTTGGACATGTGATGGCATATCCAACTTTTATTTTGAATTAATTTGGGAGTGTCCTTACTTCTGGACCTCCTTGAAAATATAACATTGCAAAAAAATAAATAAATAAATAAAAAAGGGAACACTCAAAGAACACATTCCAGATCTGACCGAACGAAATATTGTAATTGAATTCTTTGTTCTGTACAAAGTTGAGTGTGCTAACAAATTCGTCAAAACATGCATCCATCCATGGAAACAAATTTATTAACCAATGGAGGCCTGGATTTGGAGGTGACCCACAAAATGAAAGTGGGAAAAACACACAAGACAAAAAAGGCTCAGCATTGTGTGTGCGGCTTATATGTGCCTGTATAACCTCCATTAAAATGCCTTGGCATGCTCCCGATGAAGTTGCGGATGGTCTCCAAAGGTCTCCTCCCAGACCTGGACTAGAGCATTTGCCAACTCCTGGACAGTCTGTGGTGCAGCATGTCGTTGGTGGATGTAGTGAGATATGATGTCCCAGATGTACTCAATTGGATTCAGGTCTGGGGAACGAGCGGGCCAGCCCATGGAACTCCAACTACATGAGGTCTATCATTGTTCTGCATTAGGAGGAACCCGCATCAGCATATGGTGTCACAAGGGGTCTGAGGATCTCAACCTGGTACCTAATGGCAGTCAGACTACCTTTGGCGAGCAAATGGAGGGCTGTGCAGCCCTCCAAGGAAATTCCAACCTGCACAATTACTGACCCAGTGTCAAACCGGTCATGCTGAAGGATGTTGCAGGCAGGAGATTGCTCCCCACTGCGTCTCCAGACTCTTTCACATGTGCTCAGTGTGAAACTGCTTTCATCTGGGAAGAGCACAGGGTACCAGTGGCAAAATTTTAAATCCTGGTGTTCTCTGGCAAATTCCAAGCGTCCTGCAATGTTGTGGGCACAACCCCCATTTGTGGACGTTGGGCCCTCATACCATCCTCATGGAGTTGGTTTCCTACCCTTCGGGCAGACAAATGAAGACTTGTTGCCTGCTGGAGGTCATTTTGCAGGGCTCTAGCAGAGATCCGCATGCTCCTCCTTGCACAAAGGCAGAGGTGGCGGTCCTACTGCTGGATAGTTGCCCTCCTCCACATCTTTTGGTGTACTGGCCTTTGTCCTGGTAGAGACTCCACCCTCAGGACACTACCAAACAGACAAAGCAAACCTTCTTTCCCCAGCTCATATTGATGTGCCATAATGGATTGGCTGCACTACCTGAGCCACTTGTGTGGGTTCTAGATATGAGTGTGAAGGCATCACCAACATTAAAAATTGACAAAAGCATCAGCCAGAAAGCATAAGTACTGAGAAGTGGTCTGTGGTCTCCACTTTCAGAACCACTCCTTTATTGAGTGTGTCTTGCTAATTGCCTGTGAAATTGATTGTAAATCTGTGTTGCTACCTAAGTGGACAGTTTGATTTCACATAAGTTTGATTTACTTGGATATTGTGTTGTTTAACCCCTAGGCGCACCACGACGTTATACTACGTCCCCGGGGCTAGATGCTTAGCGCACCGGGACGTAGTATAACGTCTAGCTTCTGGGACCGGCTCACGAACGGAGCCGGTACCAGAAGCAGCGGCTGTCAGCTGTCTATCACAGCTGACACCGCGCTGTAACACCCGCGATCGGAGCCGGCTCCGATCGCGGGTGTTAACCCCTTACACGCCGCGGTCAAGCATGACCGCGGCGTGTAAGGGTGTTCCTGCTGTGGATCGGATCCCCCGTGCCGCTTACCGGGGGATCCGATCCTCTTCCGGGCAGCTCCGAGGACTGGCATGTGCCCCGGAGCTGCCCGGTCTCCATGGCAGCCAGACCCCTTCCGGGTCTGGCTGTAAACTGTCTGAGCATGCGCAAGCTTGCTCAGACAGTTTACACTGCTCTACAATAAAATAGTATTGTAGAGCAGTGTATTGAACTTAAACCAGTGATCAGAGCATCACTGGTTTAAGTTCAAGTATGTATAAGTAAAAAAAAATGCAAAAACACTTAACACTACACATTATAATAAATAAAAAATAAATACATAAAATATAAGCCCCTAAAATGTCACTTTCCCATAAAAAACTTAATAAAGTATAAAAAACATAAAAACACAAAAAACCCCCGCATGTTTGGTATTGCCGCGTCCGTAACAATCTGCATAATAAAACAGAATTGTTACTGGACCCGCACGGTAAACGCCGGAGGAAAAAAACGCAAAAAACGTTCCGAAAAAAGATAATTTTTAATTAATACCCTATAAAAAATGCTCTAAAAAGTGATTTTAAAAATTTTATGCACTCTAAAATAAGCCCACTAAAAAGAACAACTGTTCTCGCAAAAAATAAGCCCCTAACCAGATTTGTCAGCCAAAAAATAAAAAAGTTATGCATATGAAAAGATGGTGATGCTAAAATGAATAAGATTTTCTCCAAATTAGTTTTTATTCAGTACAATTGAATAAAATACACAAAACCCCCACATATTTGGTATCCCTGCGTCCGTAACAATCTGTATAATAAAACAGAATTGTTATTAGATCCGCAAAGTGAACCCCGTAAAAAACAACCTAAAAAAACTCTCTCTGAAAAAGATGATTTTTTATTAATGCCCTTTAAAAATGCTCTAAAAAAAGTGATTTTAAAAAGTTACGCAATCTAAAATAAGACCACTAAAAAGAGCTATCATTCTTGCAAAAAATAAGCCCTTAAACAGATTTGTGAGGTGAAAAATAAAAAAGTTATACATATGAAAGACGGTGATGCTAAAATTAACAACAATTTTGCCAAATTACTTTTTATTCAGTAAAAATGGTAAAAAATAAAAAATATATATAAATGAAGTATTTTCATAATCGTGGCGACCCATAGAATAAAAATAATATACTATTTTTATGGTATGGTTAACGGCCAAATAAAAAACACATAAAAATTTTCCTAAAAATTGATGATTTTCATTTCCTCCACCAACAAAGAGTTAATTAAATCTCACCAATTAGCTGTAGATGCCCCAAAATTACATACCAGAAAAGTGCATCTCATGTGGCAAAAGAAATAAGCCCCTATAGGTCCTCAATAAAAAAAAGAAAAAAATTATAGCCTGTACAATGTGACATAGCAAATCTGATTTGGATGGCGCCTCCTTCCCTTCTATGCCCGGCCGTGCGCCCATACAGAAGTTACCACCACATATAGAGTATCTGTGTACTCGGGAGAAATTGGGTATCAAACTTTGTGGAGCCTTTTTTAATTTAATCCATTTTAAATGTTTAATTTTCCACCCAAAATGGGTGTATTGTGAAAAAATATTACAATTTGCAGACTGCACCTCCATTTTGTTTTAACCCCTATAAAACACGTAAAGGGTTAACAAACTTCTTAAAAGTAGTTTTTCATACGTTGAGGGGTGTAGTTTCCACAATGGGGTAATTTACGAGTCTTGCTATTATTTAGGCCTCTCAGTGTCAATTAGAAGTTGAGCAGCTCCATCTAAGTACGGGTTTTGGCGATTTTACAAAAAATGTGAAAAATGATACCTAAATTCTGAGCCTCATAACATTCTAGTAAAATATGTGGAATCTTAAAAAACCATGCCAACATAAAGCAGATATTTGGGAAATGTAAGTTATGAATTTATTTGGGTGCTATGACTGTCTGCATCAAAAGTAGAGAATTTAGAACGTTGAAAATAAAGAATTTTTCAAAATTTTTGCCAAATTTTGTTTTTTTTCATAACTAAACGCAAAAGATTTCATCCAAATTTTTAAACTAATTTGAAGTACAATGTGTCACGAGAAAACAATCTCAAAATCCCCTGGATATCTCATAGCGTTCCAAAGCTATAACCACTTATAGTGACACAGGTCAGATTTGAAAAATGGGACCGCGTCCTTAAGGCCAAAATAGGCTGTGTCCCGTAGGGGTTAAGTGTTGAGCAGTGTTTATATAGAGGACGCCATTGACAACAGGTAATGAGCATTGTACCGAATGCAAAGAGAAAAATCACAACAAAGACTCACTTTTTTTGTCATTGTGGCAGAGAAAAGAAAGGTCTTACGATCACGCGGAATTACTTTTAGGATTTTGTCAACCTGTGTAGGGAAAAAAAAAAGTATTTTTAAAAATTACATGTAACCAAAAGTTAAAGACGAGTTTTACAGCACAAAAGAAAATATGATGGAAAAACCCTAACTTGGCTTATACTCTAATCAAGGAAAAAAACCTTGTACTCGCCTTCTGACGCCACACCCACACAAGTCTGTCAGCATGGTGCTTGTGACGGAATGCTTGAGAACACTGAGCTGATACCGGGGCATCAATCAATAGAAGAGGACCTTTTTTTTTGCTGGCTACAATACCGGGGGGTAGGGGCTGGCCACAATACCGGGGGCAGGGGCTGGCCGGCTGGCTAGAGTACTTTTATTTTCATATGACACAATATGATATATTGTTAGACAACCCCATTCATCTCTGGGCCTCCATTTATTTGGAATGCAGGAATCAGGGCTGTAGAGTGGGCAAGCCAAACTTCTGACTCAATAAAGTGGTCATGGACTCCTACAGCCGGTTTTCCTCGTCACTCTAGCATTTATAAGGCAAGTGCAGGAATTCCTTCCCAGGGACTTCATTACTGAGCAACTAAGCATGTACATAAAGTGCAGCAAACATTCCTCTCAACTAATAGAATAGAAGAGGGGTACACAACCCACACCCGACAGGATACATGCACCCAGTCAAGTCTCAAGTTGCGGCACACACCCTGCTGAGTACAATGAGCGCTTTCATAAACAATGCAGGAGGCTGGGAACTGCCTGTCACTCTTCTCTGTATATACAGTGGTGTCAGAACACAGAGCAGAGAGGACCCAGGAGCGGTAAGTACTTGTGACCTGTACTGTACTGCTTCAGAGTCTTGTCCTGCACAGCTCTGCGTCCTGATGCTGTGGCATACAAACATGGAGACAAGATGCTGCACGACTCCTCAGCCCTGGCTGGTATTGCTAAACAACTTGTTCATTTACAAGAAGCTGCGTTACTGTAGCTCAGTCACTTGAATGCTAAGCTTCACGACTATACAAAGGTCATTATTGGCTTTGTTTTCTGTGTTCATTCAGCCGTTCAGTGAGGGGTACCGAAGTGATCAGAGATTCATGACAAATTACATGAATCAATTTAGTGGATTAAGTTTAGTTTGTTTTGCTTTTCCATTTTTCACTCCGCTCCCTCCAGATGCAGCAACTTTTTTTTTTGTTCGTGCCTCAACCCCTTCAGGCAGCAGGGCATACTACACGGGCTGAGCTCTCTCCAAACACAGCGGGTATCAGCTGTATAATACAGCTGACACCTGCCTGTGACTGCCGCAGTTGGTACTGCCAATGATCGCGACAGTTAACCTGTTAAGTGTCGCGATGGAACCTGACCACGGCACCTTACTTACCATTCAATTGAATGGCCAATGGCCCCCCCCCCCTCCCCCGATCAGTTGCCATGGCAGCCTACAGTCTTATTGAGACTCGTAATGATCTGGCCAGCAGTAATATTTCAGTATTGCTGTATATAGTATAAGCAATCAGACTCAATTTGTTGCAAAATTGGAAAACATTTTTTAAGTACAAAATAATATTTTTTTAATCTAATAAAACCTATATCAATTTAGTATCCCTGTGATAGTAGAAACCCAAAGAAAAAAAAAATAGAGTAAGAAAATGCGCAGAATAAAACCAGTAAAAACCGAGCCCATAATTGTCAATTTCAATGCACTTGGAATTTTTTCCCAGCTTTCCAGTACATTGCACGAAATATTAAATGGCACGACTAAAAAGTACAATTTGTGACACAAATAACAAGAACTCTCACAATTGTGTAAACGTAAAAATAAAAAAAGTTATTGCTTTAGGAATGAGGGGGGGGGGGGGGAGAAATGATTTGAAATTTTAATTCTTTTTTATTTTATTATTTTGTTCTCCCTAGGGTACTTAAAACTTAGCAGGTTTGATCCCTTACTGTATTGCGGTATATTGTGAATATAGTGCTCCTATATTACAGTCTGTCTCCAACAGACTATAATACAGGTTTTCAAATGACAGCTATGAGAGTCTTTTAACTCCTTAACGCTCTGCGCCGTAGCTCTACGGCGCAGAGGTATAAGGAGTGTATGAAGAGGGCTCACGGGCTGAGTCCTCTTCATACAAAGGTGGGGGTTTTTGCAAAATGCATAAAACCCCCACCGCTAATAACCGCGGTCGGTGCTTGCACCGATCGCGGCTATTAACCCCCTAAACGCCGCCTGCAAAGTCGCAGGCGGCGTTTAAAAGACGGCGGCGCGTGGGCGCCGCCATCTTTTTTTTGATCGCCACGCCCCCGAACGTCATCGGGGGGTGGCGATCAGTTGCCATGGTAGCCTCGTGTCTTCTCTTGACACGAGGCTATCTGGCAGCTGCATATTCGTTACAATGAGCCAGTGGCTCATTGTAATGAATGTGCTGCAAAAATGCCATATATTGCAATACAGAAGTATTGCAGTATATGGTAGCAGCGATCTGACCATCTAGGGTTAATGTACCCTAGATGGTCTAAAAGATAGTGAAAAAAAAAAGAAAAAAAAAAGTTTAAAAAATAAAAAAAATTAATAAAATATTAAAAGTTCAAATCACCCCCCTTTCCCTAGAACGGATATAAAACATAACAAACAGTAAAAATCACAGACATATTAGGTATCGCCGCGTCCCAAAATGCCCGATCTATCAAAATATAAAAACGGTTACGGCCGGCGGTGACCTCCGAGGCGGGAAATGGCGCCCAAATGTCCGAAATGCGACTTTTACACCTTTTTACATAACATAAAAAATGAAATAAAAAATGATCAAAATGTCGCACAGACCTCAAAACGGTAGCAATGAAAACGTCGCCTCATTTCGCAAAAAATGACCCCTCACACATTTCCGTGCGCCAAAGTATGAAAAAGTTATTAGCGTCAGAAGATGGCAAAAAAATTTTTTTCTTTTTTGTACACATTCGTTTAATTTTTGAAAATGTATTAAAACACAATAAAACCTGTATAAATTTGGTATCACCGCGATCGCACCGAACCAAAGAATAAAGTAGGCGTGTTATTTGGAGCGAAGAGTGAAAGTCGTAAAAACTGAGCCCACAAGAACGTGACGCACGTGCGGTTTTTTTTCAATTTTTCCACATTTGGAATTTTTTTTCAGCTTCGCAGTACACGGCATGTTAAAATAAATAACATTACGGGAAAGTAAAATTTGTTACGCACAAAATAAGCCCTCACACAGGTCTGTACACGGAAAAATGAAAAAGTTATGGATTTTTGAAGTTGGAGAGCGAGAAATGAGGCGAAAAACCCTGCGTCCTTAAGGGGTTAAAGGCTCCCTAAGGCTACATTCACATTAACGTATGGAGGACGTATATACGGCCGATATACGTCCTCCATAGACGTCAATGGGCGCACGGCGCCCTACGGGAGCGGTACGGTGCAGCACACGTGCGGCACCGTACCACTCCGTACCCGGAAAAAGATAGGACCTGTCCCATCTTTTGCCGTAATACGGCGCCGTGCGCCATTACTTCCTATGGAGAGGGGCGGGGGTGAGCTGCGCTCTCCTCCTCTCCCCGTGCACTGCCGTTGCCTGCTACGGTACGGTACGGGCAACGGCAGTGTGAATATAGCCTAACTGTCACGGCAATCTAAGGTGGCGGCACCAATATGCACCACTGTTAAGTGGCTAACTTCCCCGAATGGTACCAAAACCTACTGTGAGTCCTCCCCACACACCTCTTCACGGCTGGCTGACATATATTTACAGTTGTGAAGGAGTTAAAGACTACATTTAAGCACTATATAATTTTACCTCCGATTCAAAGTCCATGTTTAGTATACGGTCAGCTTCATCCATGACCAAGTACTTAATGGCTCGAAGATTAAATCCCTTTGTGTTTTCAAGATGGTCAACAAGACGCCCAGGTGTGGCTATTCAAAAAACAAGGAGAAGTTTAATTCAGTAAGAGCCAAATGAGAACCCTAACCTCCAACTGCACTAAATATTTATTATATCATCTCTAGGTCATCTCCAATAGGGTTCTAGTGCCCATGTAGAAACCATTTATGTGCCTAGCTCAGAACATTTTTGCATAGCTTTCTGTATAGTCTTTTTACTACATCCCATCAATTATATACATTTTTGCCCCTTCCAAACTGCTTTTTACTGCCCAAATCTAAATAAAATGCAGAAATTTAAAGTAGAAAGTGATCCCCTTATAAAACATAAGGGTGTATATATGGATGATTACAGATGATATGATAAAGTCAGAAACCTTATATGATCATACACTGTGGATAGTAGTCTTTAATGAGACAACCCTTTACACAAGGTTGGCTTGCTGTACAGGTATGTGTGATTGTCACTTATAAATCGTTTTACCACTTTATAAAACGTTTTGCTAATTAACAAAAATCACACTATATCTAGTGAGGGGTAAACACATTTCTTCTTAGTGCAATCCAATAATAAATTTGCCTTAACTGATGTGTGTTAAACTTTGATGATGTGCAGATGCTGTGTATGCCTTATACAGTAGAAAAGAAATATATTAAATGAAATATATTGAATAAAAAGTATTTATACCAATTACAACATGAGGCTTCTTTGCCAGTGCTAGGGATTGGGACATCATATCAATTCCACCAACGATAACGGCTATATGAGAATTTTAAAAAAAATTACAGTTAGTTTTAACGCAAAATATGAACATTTTTATGCATGATTTATTCCACAAACATTTTAACAGTATTTTAAATTTAAAGTAACAAAAATATTAAAAATATTTTCTTGTGTGGTTTCCTGCCCCCACAGGTTACATAAATACATTAGGTGGCCAACTCTCTAAGAATTTAAAAACAAAGCATTAAAACAGTATTCCCGCCCAGTAGTAGTACTCTCTATGATACCAGCAAGCCATGCACCTGTGTGACCATGGTCAGATTTCATTCCACTGGAAGTAATCATAGAAGCTTCCTATAGAATGACAGCAAGCAGAGATCTAGAAAACCGGGAGGAATTGATACAGAAAGTATACTGGAAAATCTTATAATTTTTCATCATACAAATAATAATGTTAATTTGCAGATGTGGGAATACTCCTTTAATGTTACCAATAAGTATTCAGCAGAGTAGGTGGAGCTTGAATGTAAAATTAAACATACCGCTCTTTACGCCAATAGAGGAACCAAGTGCTTCAAACTGTTCAGAAATCTGAAATGCCAATTCTCTTGTTGGTGTAAGAACCAGGGCATAAAGTTTCTGTGGGTTTTCCAGCAATGTCTGTAGAATAGGTAACGCAAAGGCTCCGGTCTTTCCTGAACCTGTCTCTGCCAAACCAATGACATCCCGACCTAAATAAAGCAATAGATCATAAACTACAAAAAGCAACAAGTAAAATTATTTCCCTTACATTAAACAATGAATAATACACAGACTAAGCTTAAATGCACCTGACTATGAACATAGGGCATGCAGTTTCTGGATTCCACAGCTCCATACATGAACCACAAAAGATGGACCAGGGCTTTTTCCAGTCCCTATTGTGACTGGTGGAATCTTTTATTATTGTCATTGAGGCATGAGCGTCAATCACCTGTCGACGACATATGGGCAGGAAACAACGGCTCAGGGGACTGTTGTTTGCAGCCCATTATTTGCCTAAAACTGTGACAGCCCAAAGTAAGCATGCTGCTCTCATCTTGCAAGGCATTTGTGTAGAAATCAAATAAGTGGCAGAAGGGCCACAATCAGGGCAGGAATACTGGTACTGCCGCATGGGGTCTGGTTGCTCTTTCCTTAGGTCTGTAGTTTATTGTTTTATGATTCTGAAAATATGATGTGTGTGCAGAACAGGCTGGTCAATTGTATAGTGAAGGGAATAGCTCCATGCTGTTAATTCTAAGTTTCTTTTCTAGGTGATCCTGGCATGTCAAGCTTAGCAAAGATAAGCACCGGGATCAAGATGAATAGGAGTGTGGAGAGTATCCTTAGATTTTTTTTTTTAAGTTGTTGATTTACTTTAACGCCTTATTTCCCTTGTAAAGGTGCAGTAAGGAACTTGGAAACTGCACCTTCACTGGAGGGTCAAAGCAGAGGGACCAAGTGTGATCTACCTTCTAAATCAGCCAACAGTCCTTTAAAAGGGACACTACACAGAAAACAACATATCTTAATATGCTAAATTAAGATATTGTAGCTGCCTACTTTAACTCTTCATTAAGCGGTCAAATGAGCCACAATATATTTTGTGTGCATATACTGGATTTTCATTGTGTGCAATAGGAGTTATCGTTATAAACTTACCCTGAAGGGCCATAGGAATTGCCTCTAACTGAATCTTGGTTGGTTTCTTCCATCCTAGTTGTTCACATGTTTCACATAAAACTTCGGTTATTCCCTAAAATATAAATAAGATTTCATGTCATCATTACGCTTTCAAGAAATGCATCCAGGTCCTTCTTAAACTTTCCGCTGCTTCAATCATCGCAAAATTCTATAATTATGCAACCATAATCTCCCTGAACCTACTGAGCAGAATTCCAGTCTACAAAGATAGAAAAACCACTTTTACTGTAAATGTATAGTCTCCCCTCTTCCTAGGTGTATAAAGATCATAAAGGTCTCTATACTGTCCATTCAGGTAGCTGTACATTATAATTAGTTCACATTGTGGAAGTATTTTCTCCAAATACCTACAAATGTGATAATATGTGCAATCCACCCATTCCCATAATTACTTTGATCAGTCTCCTCTGCAACTGCTCGTGTTCAGCAAGATCGATGTTATACACTTGAGCCCAAAACTGTAAACAATATTCCATGTGTGGTCTGACTGGTTAGAAAAGGGGAAAACTTGAACCAATGAACATCCATGCGTTTAGATTGAAGGCATCAGATGCCTGGCAATATAGAGGCAACATCACTGATGCCCAGATGAACCATTTTCTTTGGGCTTTTTGAAACACAAAAGTTCTAAACTGACTACTGAAAAAGAAAAAAAAAAGGAAAAAGCTGCTACTTAGCGCTGCACCCTCCAGTGTATGTCACCCAGGCGCTCTTGGCTAATAATCATGACCGCCTCTGGAGCGTGTGCATAATTATTAGCCCATAGCGTCAGGAAGCCAGTGCACAGGAGTGCCTGGTGCCAAGTAGCAGCTTTAAGTGGTTTTTTTTTGCAGGAATCCCAGCATGTCAAGGCTAATGAAGATAGGCACCAAAATGTAGAAGATGCAGACAGGTATGTATTTTTAGTTTAAAGGCATACTGATGGTAGACTTTCCAAATTTACATGCTGGCTATTTTGCAAAGTCTCTACCCCCGTTTGGACAGTATACCATCAGTGTAAATGTGATGGAAGCTGCCTTTTAAATGACTACCACCCAAGTGGTAGTTTTCCCTTTAAACATTTAATATATAGTTGTACTTTTTTTCCCCACAACCAAAGTGCATAATCTTACAATGAGCCACATTTATCTTAAAGGGAACCTGCCATACAAATTAACCCACCCTAAATAAATACTTCAATTCAAAATATGAATAATAACCATAGTCCTCATCACTAAATTGTTCTATTCCATGTCTGCAATGTTAAAAAAAAAAAATTTAAAAAAATCAGTTTATAAAAACTTACATGCGACTTACCTGAGGTGAGTACAACAATAGTAAAGGGGTCCATTATGTATAATAGGGCAGATTTATCAAGCTGTCTTAAAATAAGAATGTTCTTAGTGGCCTATGGCAACCAATTACAGCCCAGCTTTCATTTTAGCAGTGCTCATGAATATTTAAGGGGAGCTGTAATTGATTGCCATGGGAAACTAAGAACATTTTTATTTTAAGACAGCTTGTTAAATCTGCCCCATTATACATAATGGACCCCTTTACTATTGTTGTACTCACCCCAGGTGAGTCGCATGTAAGTTTTACTTTTAGAATAAATCTGCCCCAGTGTTTAGAGCATTGCCTTGCCTGCCTGTTCTTCATTGACAGGTCTGTGTTAGGGCATGCTGTTACATCATTGGCCACTTAATTTCACGTGACCATTGTGATGTTCATTTGAAACGTCTACCCCATGTATGTATCTGATCACATGAAATCACAGCATGCCTCCATAGAGGATAGGGAGGAGTAAAAGTCCATGGAGGCATGCTGTGATTTCATGTGATCAGATACATACATGGGGTAGATTTTTTTAAATGTAAAGGACTATAGATGACATCACTCTGGTCACGTGACATGCTGAGAAGATATATGGGATATATAGAGGAGTAGATGGGAGGGGCCAGCCAAGCAGAACACTCCCACTCTGATGCAGGGTAATTTTTAGTGCGAGTGTCAGTTTTATGAGAACCTGTCACTAGCTGTATTTGTAAAAAATATGGTGACAGGTTCCCTTTCATTTACTTTTTATAACCCAAGCGTCCTGCTTCCAGTGTAATATTATACAATCCTCCACTGTGTTAATTACTGTACACAGCTAAGTATCACACACAATGATTACAACTCTAAAGAAAAGCTGCACTGTGTCAGAATGTTTTCATATTTTGCAGACGCCAGGATTGTATTGTACATATGCAGTTTAATAAAGAAGCAGATCCATCAAAGTGGAAAAAAAATCCAAATCGGCTGAAACCCCTGTATGCCCATATGCTGCATAGTGTACAAAGCAAACCATCACAGCCTAAAGTTACAGAGACCTTCTCTCACACCTCTTCCGCAAGCTTTCGGCAAAACACTATTTTCAGCCCGGAATTACCATGTTGTGCAGCCTGTCTTCTGCCATGATCCACCCTGTGATAACACACCACAGTTTGCAATCGGTCAGGGCATTGCTGGGAATTGTAGTTCGCCAGAGGTAAGGCAATAGATTACGTATCAAAGGACTGCTGACTCCACACACAATCGTCTCACCTTCCGGTTGTAGTCGTAAGAAACATTACCATGAAGCAATAATACAGACAATGTGAACATGTCCTTACCAAATCTCGGAAGGTTTTTTCTTCTTCCTCGATTACCGGGTCTTCCACGTGTGTCTCCATATTGGCTGTAAGAAACGAGCAGTGCACGCCGGGACTAGTCACGTGACAGGGTGATGCAGTTACTCGGAGCATGCGCTGTTGCACCCGAGAGTTATGATAAAGATGGTAGTTAGGGCATTGCGCGGTGGTGAAACAGGCTGGTACCTTAAAACGGGCAGAGGGCATCTTACAGAGGGAGTCTTGTATTTTAAGCCCTGTACTAGTGATCCTACTATGCGAATGGATAGATCAGCCTTGTTTTTAAGGGAAGGCATGTTGGGTTTGGGGATACAGGTAAATTTAGAGTCTAGGATAAAGGACATTGGATTGTCTTATAATAAATACTTCATTGTGAAAATTTAGTAGTGCTTTAACTGTAAGAATAATTAATGTGCAAAGAATTGAGCCCAAATATATCTGATTATAAGGTTAATATGCAGTGGCGTAACTAGAAGCTGATGGGCCACAGTGCAAAGTCTGTGCCAGGCCCCGGCTATAATGTATGGTTTATAGCAATAGTCTTCTCATATGGGAAAGTGACACCATAAGGGACCCCTAAACCTCTCGTGCCCGGGTGCGATCGCAACCTCTGCACCCCCTCAAGTTACGCCCCTGTTAATATGGACACAGAGCTTGTTTTCTTCCGTGTGCTATTGGTTTTTTAATTTCTGGTACCCATTGGGGTTCATTTACTGAGGGTCCAAAGGCCACACTTACGGTGGGTTTCCCAAATAGTTCCGTTTTGCACCATATTGGCCCGGGATTCTGGCACATGCGATCGGACTGTGGCGTACCGGCGCCGGCTTTCACGCGACTGAAATCGGGGGGCATGGCCGTCGGAAAACCTGACGGATTCGGAAAAATCACGGAATTAAAAAAAATTAAATTGTGTTGCAAAAATAGCACTCACATACACCGGAATGAAGGAGGTGAATTCCAGCGAACTCTGGCAGACGTCGCAGGACCTTAGTGAATGCCGGCAGAACCCGAATCAGCGTCGGAGAACGTGCCGCTGGATCACGAATGGACCGGGTAAGTAAATCTGCCCTATTAACTTCAATGGATCCATGCACAAGAACATGTTTTTCGCTGATCGTTGAGAAAACTTAGAGCAGGTACAATTCCTGCCCCAGTTTGCAGATCGTGCTTTCCCGTAGAAATCTATACGAATGCAAAATAAAGAGTCCGCACAGGTGTCATCCATGAGCCGTCCATATTTTTGAATCATTTGATGTGATTTCTTAGTGTGATTTCCAGTTGAGGCCCTGGTGCCGTATTTGACTTGGATCCTATTCTGCCTGCACCTCTCCTATTGCTTTGTCCCTGACTTCGATTCTGTGCTGCCCACCCTGACCTCCTGCCTGTCCCCGACTACGACTCTGCTTAACGTCTGTGTACTTCACCTTGGCTGCCACCTCGGACAAGTCACACCTGTGGAATGACCTGGTGGTACCACGCCACAACAAGTCCAACCCGCTTTGCGGCAGGCTCTGGTGAAAACCGGGTCTCAGATGTTGGCTGATGTTATCGTCCGCGGTGGTCCAGTGGGTCCACTACCCCTGGAGCCTGACGGTAAAATCTGGCCATGGTTCAGCCAAGGTTCCGCTACCTAAACTGGCTGATCTTACGACCGTCGTGGTCAAGCAGTCCCAACCGATTGCCACGCAAGGTGAACAGTTCGGACAAGCCACCGCCATGCTGCATCAGTTGATGGTTTCTCCTGCTACTCCAGTTTGCCTCCCTGCCACTGAACCCAGGTTGAGACTTTCCATGCCATCAAAGTATGATGGGGACCCCATCATATCACTAAAACTGAAATAACTAAATATCTGCTTTTCGGCTCCAAATTTTGAGACAGTCACAACCTGAAAATTATAGCCATAAAACAAATTAAAAAGTAAAGGCACCCCTAAAACCTATATATTTTTGAAAGCAGACAACCGGGCAATGCATTTGCCTTAACAGTTGACAGCCCAGACCACCCTCATGTAACTTTGTGACAAGGTTTTTACATAAAACTCTCATCAAAGTGGAGATTTAGGAACAAATAGGGATAATCAAAAAAGTGAGCAGATTTATATACACCACAATACACAACATCAAGAAATTATACTCCCAAAAATGCTTAAACAAAAACCATCACATATTTGGTTGCTAGTAACAAGATAGATAAAGGCCAATAGGAGTACCACACGTCAAAAAAATCTGTAACATATATACCAAGAAAAAGGGACGTGTTATAGGTACTGATGCTGTACACGATGGAGGGGACAATAGAAAATCTTAAAGGAAACCTACCATTTAGAAACTTTAGAGCAGAGGACTCTTTTTAAACTTTAGAGCATAAGAGGCTTCGGCGCTGCGTGCGCGCGCCTACATAGGAAATAGCGGAGATGTTGCTCACGGTCGCGCGCTCTAAATCTGCTCTAAAGTTTAAAAAGTGTTAAAACTGTGATACAGCGGTTTATAACACTAACGAAAGTAAGTACTGGCACCAGCTCACCCTGAGCTGGTGTTCGGTACTTACAGCTTACCCCTGCCATTCTAAATGGTAGGTTTCCTTTAAAAACAATTAAAAAGCACCATGCAGTGCTAAGTCTCAGATATAGCAACAAGACAAAATAGTATACAGAGGTAACGGGTGCTTGTTGCTATAGGCAACCCTAAGAATCTGATGCAAACAAAATAGGCAATAGGATTGCTAACCCACCTACCCTATACAGTCTAAGTGACCAGTATATTGCTGGAAGGTATATAGAGTAAACAATATGGCCATGTAAATGATGTGCAAGATAAATATACCAAACATTTAAGAGACAAATGAAAAAATATCACCGGGTATAGGGTAGATGGGGCTGGCTCCCCACACGTTCCGCCACCGAGCCTGGTGGCTTCCTCAGGGGTATGTGGCTCTTGACCAAGTATGGTCCTTATATACAAAAAAGTGCTGCTTGCTCACCTGTATGGAGCTGATCAAAGTATGGCGTTGGCGTGCGAGCGCGGGGTGCGCGCATGCGCCCGCCGCGCGGTCACATGACCGGCCCAATACTCCAGCCTCCAATTTGGGCGGGCCATGCAACGTCACGGCCGAGCGCACGCCCAGCCTCCGCACTCGCTGATGGCATAGGGATAAGGTTTATGACAGGAACGTCTAGTAGCATAGAACAGGATATGGAAGATGCATGACAGGACCGATATAGTGCATAGAGGACATCATTGGAGGGCTGGTAAATGCTGAAGGTAGAAGAAAGTTATTCAAAATCGACTTGTGCCAAATAAATGCAGAGAATCCTAGAGTAAAAAACTCCATAAGTCCATTTTTCGATGGTCTGGTTCCTTATTGGCAATTGCTGCATGCTCCTTCTTGTTGGAACAGTAAATTTTTATATGACCCTTATGTAAGGGAGGTAACGTAGTGCTGTGGCCCATAGAAGATTATATGAAAGAAGCTAAAAGACAACTTAACAACAGACAATTTTATTATGCACTACCAACAGATCCAACAGATACATTCAAAAGGAAAATAGATTGTCTGATTGCCACCGCAGTGGAACATGGAATCATCACACAAAAAGAGGCCAAGTATCTTCAAGTGGACAGACCGGTCACACCGACCTTCTATCTTGTCCCCAAGATCCACAAGTCCCTGGAATCACCACCAGGTAGGCCCATAGTGGCAGGTATAGGGGGACTGTGTGAGAGGATATGTATTTATCTAGATTTTTTCTTGCAGCCCATTGTCACCAACCTAGATTCCTACGTCAGAGATTCCATGCACCTTAACCTTTTTCTTGGTATATATGTTACATATTTGGTTGCTATCCACAAATAAGTTTAATAATATATAACGCAAGAAATAAAAAGCTCCTATTCTGTCAAAATCAATTTTTTTTTCCAAAAATCACTATGTAAACAAGAATAACTTTTTAATTCATACACACTACCACCTTCATGCAACTTTGCAGCAAATAGCAAAAATTTAAAAATTTACTCTAAAATATGTACAAATCCAGAATACTTATATAAAGAAAATATACTTTCCTAAAACAATAAGATGTGAGGAGATCATACATATCCCACATATGTATATTCACCAAAATATGCATCAAAGGGAATGTTAAATCCACAGGGGGAACCAAACAATTTTGCAGAAAATTAAACTGCGCTTCACACAGATCTATCATTGTATCAGGATTGGTGATAGGTGGATCCCCTGTACCACCGCGGACGATGACGTAAGCCAACACCTGGGTCCGAAGTCTAAGTGGCACCCGGTTTTCACCAGAGCCCGCCGCAAATTGGTTTTGACATGTTGTGGCGTGGTACCACCTGGTCATTCTACAGGCGCGAGTTTGTCCGCGGTGGCAGCCAAGGCGTGGTAAAGGAACGTAAGGCAAACTCGTGGTCAGGGACAGGCAGGAGGTCAAGACAGGCAGCACAGGATCAGAGTCGGGAACGTAACGGTAGGTGAGGACAGGCAGAACAGGATCGGAGTCAGGAACGGAATTGAGGTCACAACGGGAAATTAGGATAATCGCAGAGGGCTTGGAATATAGCTTTCTCTCAGGCATGGAAGCACAAAGATCCGGCAGGGGAATAGGAGGGGGCTGGAATTTATCAGGGCTGGCCAACGGCAATACAGAACTGATGCTCGCGCTGGAGCACGTACATCGCGGGGACCGCCGCTGGAGCCTGAGCAAGTACGTGAGACGCTGGGGCACACGGTGGTACATGGGTGCGCCTGCGACACGGGATATGGGTCACAGGGGCACCCGTGACAGGAGGATAATGTGAAGTAAAAACTTTATTCAGGAGCATGTGTGTGAATATCTCCGGTTCCGTGACACCTAGAAACACAATCGAGATTAATTTGAAGAAGAAGAGATTTTCCTCTTACAGCTGGTGCTGGGCAATTGACCACTTTGCCTACTCATAACGCCGGCCCTGCTACTGATCCTGCGTCAAGGGGACTCTTCTGTTGGTGACTATGCGGTTTAGTTCCGTACTTTGGCCTCTGAGTTAGTCTGGAACGATGCAGGACAAGTTAAAGACGCACTGCATGTGACCTGCCGTCTACTCTAAGTGATCTAATCTCTCTGGACACTCGGGTTGATATCCGGTTTATGGAGCGCTCTGAGGAGCATGTCATGAACAAGCGCAAGTCCGGGCACCTGCCTTCCAAAGACTGCTCCAAACACCTGCCGTGACAGCTGCAGAAAAACCAATGCAGGTGGATAGAGCCTGGCTGTCTCACCGGGAACATTCCAGGTGACGTCAGAAGGACCTTTGTCTTTATTGTGCCAGCCCACAACACTTTCTTGTCCTCAGCTTCCGGAAAAAGCTCACACCTAGGGTTCGTGGGAGAACCGTCCCTAGGTGAGAACAAAGCTTTTCACCGCTTTTCACCGGGACCGCATGGTAAGTGGGTGCAAGTCGGAGTTCTACATAAATAGAGACTGTCTTTCTATGTGCTACCTCGGTCCACATCTTCCCTCCTGTTGGGTCTTCAGTGGTTGCAGCTCCACACACCAGTGCTTAACTGGAAGACGGGGGAGATTCTTCATTGGGGATCTGATTGCTAGTCTCGCTGTACAGTGGTTCCTCATCCAGTACCTGTTATGGTCTCTTCTGTGGTCTCCAAGCCTCTGGAGGGTCTACCTGCTTCCTATCAAGACTTTGCAGATGTCTTTTCGAAAAAGCAAGCAGGAGACTTTGCCACCGCACAATCCCTACGACTGCTCAATTGATCTGCTGCCGGGTATGGGGTCGGGTGTACCCACTCTCTGTGCCCGAAACTGCAGCAATGTCGGACTACATCAAAGAGAACCTGCATCAAACCTAGCATACATATCCATGTTACCAAAGTTGGGAAGAGACCCGCAGACCCCAAGCTCATAGCGCCCAATCTCAATAATAAATCAAGATATAAAATTGATAGATAAAATAATGGTAAGACGCCTGCTGCCTGAATTAATGATTATCCCGCAAGTTGGATTAGTCAAAAATAGATCAGCAGTGACAAACATCAGACAAGTACTAACAACATTAGATTCAGTGAAGAGCCGCCAACAGTGGGCAAGAGAGTCTTATTATCATTAGATGTAGAAAAGGCGTTCAACAATTAGGCTGGACCAAGTCTTGGGCAAATATGGTATACAAGGGGCATTCAGAACATTGTTGACCACTTTGTATACGGACCCACAAGCTGCAATTTACACCCCAGGATATATATCAGGAAGGTTCAAATTACAGAGGGGAAGGGTGGGTGCAAGGGTGCCCACTATCACCCCTATTATTCGACCTTGCATTAGAACCATTGGTACAAATGCTGCGGCATCCATAAATTAACCCAGGCAAAGAAGTAGGAAGGGAAAAGGTGACGAATGCACTGTTTGCGGATGATATACTCTTATTTGTATCAGACCCTGTCAAATATATCCCCAAAATATTAACACACATAGCCAACTTTGAGAAACTCTCCGGCTTCAAAATTAACAATTCACAAAGTAAAATCTTGCTTTTAGACCCATTGGTATTCTCGGTGCAGGCAACACTTAAACACCTAGGACTACGCATCAAATACTTAGGTATAAATATTGGAAAAACATTAAGCATGCATTATGTTGCTAAAAACTAGCAATATCAGAGAAATAAATAATGCTTTCACAAACTTTGTTTGGCAAGGGAAAAAGCATTGTATCTCCTTACAGAGACTAATAGTGCAAAAACACAGGGGAGGTCTCAACTTCCCAGACATTCGCAGATACAACTTGGCGTGCCTTACCCTACACATAATAGACTGGATACATGACACAGATTACTACTGCAGATTAGAACAAGCGTTATTGCACTCTTGTGGCCTAGTGGCAGCGTTGCATACACCTTATGCAAAACTCCCACAGAAACAGTCATTACTTTTAAGGGATACAATTGCAGTATGGAAAATCATGAGGAAAAAAATGTAACTGTCTTTTCAGTTATCCTCACCCTGTGGGGCAATCTAGAGTTTTTAGTAGGGGATGAGAGAAGACTGTTCCAGACATAGGGGACTGTGGCATAACCACCATGGGGAACATACTACACCCCAGTGTGCCTAAAATGAAAATATTAGAGGAATTAAGAGAAGATTTTAATTTAGTGGGGAGACAAGAATTCCCCTACGCCCAGATTTACACATACTGTACATCAAAACTAAGAAACTTAGCAGGCGAATTCCTACCAAATAAATTTGATCAGATCCTAGGTAGCCGTACATTTAAACTATCCATTTCTCTTCTCTACTTACCTTACTGATAAATCCCAAATAGGAAGACACAGAAGGAAGACTTGCCTTCCCATACTGGGAGAGAAGGCTTGGGACTAATGAGATCTCATCCGCCAGGGATGGATGAGCCTAAGGAGACATGTAATTAGTGAAACATGGAGGGAATCCTTTTTTAAGCTTATGCATGCGGGAATTTACGCCTTTAATCTATCGCCGTCTGACAGTCGCTCAGGCAGAATCACAAGAATCAGAATCACAAGTTGCCCCAAGTGTAGCAGACCCCTTGTAGACCTGTCCTTCCTCACAACAATATTGGAAGGCATTACAAGTATTCCTGAGAATCTATTATAAGGTGACTTTACCTTTGCAACCATTGAGTTTCCTCTTCCATTCCTCGTCTCCACTGGAGCTGTAGGAGGAGGGGGATTTACGCCTGTCCCCTATCATTCATATACTCCTACTGATAGCAAAATTCTGCTTATTGGACCATTGGCTAGTGGCGACAATGCCAACGATCAGTGAAGTAATATTGCATGCGAAAACATATTTAAATATTGACAAAATGGAGGCGGAAATGGTGGGTGACAGGCGAGTGAAGACCTTCTTTTGCAAATGGAAAAACTTCATAACGATTCATTTGACTGACAATAAGACATTCTGATGACATTCTCACATTCTGATGAGAAAACTCCAACACACCACGTGGTACCATAACGAGTACTTAAAGGGCACACTAAGTAGGCTTCAGATACTGATGCAATGCAATCCGAATAGAGACTGACCCAGAGGGGAGAGTAAAACCCAACATACACTAGACGATATCACTGCAGGTTTAGGCTTTATTGTTTATAACAAGTTATGTCATTTCTACATATAGTGCTTGTTGCACTACAACACGCATTGTTTTGGAGGAAAATAAGACAAGTCGGAAGATGTATGATGTTAAGAAATGAAAGAAAATAATGTAACTAATCAAAAATGGAAAATGTTTTTTATTTATCACGAATGTTAATGTCTTGACGCTCTGCGCCGTAGCTATACGGCGCAATGGTGCAGTGGGTGTATGAAGAGGGTTCACAGTCAGAGCTCTCTTCATACAAAGGGGGGTTTGTTGTATATTTCAGCAAACACTGTTAACACTGCTTACACCGATTCCTGCTATTAACCCTTCCGATGCCGACGGCATTTAAAAGACGGCGGCACGTGGGCGTCCCCATTTTGGATTCGATCGTTGCTCCCTATTATTTTAAACTGAATTCGGAAGGAGACAGGCAACCAGTGCAGGGACTGGCAGAGACTGGAGGCATACGTGTATGATTTGGTCTGTAAGACAAGCCTGCCAGCTGCATTAAGAATAGATTGTAGAGGAAAGAGTTCAGTGAGTGGAAGACCGATTAGTAGGAAGTTACAGTAGTCTAGTTGAGAGTGAATCACAGCAACAATTAGCATCTTAGAAGTTTCAGTTGTCCAGGAATGGTCAGATTCTGGAGATGTTTCTGAGATGCATGCGCATGTGAATCCATTGTCACTAAGCGAGTCCAATGAGGCTCTGCATATTCAGTGGTTACTTGCATTGACCTGCCTCCTTGTTCCTGATTGACAGGTCTCACTGCTATAGAACATTCTGCTGTATGGAACATTGGCCACTTTATGTCATGCGGCCAGGGTAATGTCATCTAAGGTCCTGTTACATCTGCAAAGTCTACCCCATGTATGTATCTGATCACATCAAGTCAAAGCATGCGTCATAGACTTCTAACTCCTTCCCATGCCTCCATGGACATCTACACCTCCCCATGCCTCCATGGAGGCACGCTGTGATTAAAGCTACATCAGAAGATTCATCAGAAATTGTCCAAAAAATATACTACATGTATGTTATCAAGCATCTGAGCAGCTTCTAGATCATGTTTCTTTCATGGCATTATCCAGAAAATCAACTTGTGAGATGTAAATTGCTTATGAAGTCAAGGAGGCTGAGAGTTTAACACTGAGGTCAAGCTTTCCCTGCCTTAGGACATCCCCCTGACTGTAATTGATGGTCCTGCATAGAGGGACATCATTGACCAGATCTCCTGAAGTCCGGTGCGTGATATCAGGAGGTGTTCAGAGAGGGGGGGCTTTACTTCAGTGTTAAACTCTCCGCCTTTCTGACTTTATGCATCCACTTAACACCAAACTTCAAACTCGATACCAATCTGGGCAATGAAAGAAACATGATTGAGAAGCTGTTCAGCTGGTTGACTACATACTGATAGTAGTTTATTAGGCCAGTTTCTGATTATAGGTTCCCTTTAACCCCTTAAGGACGCAGGGTTTTTCCGCTCATTTCTCGCTCTCCAACTTCAAAAATCCATAACTTTTTCATTTTTACGTGTACAGACCTGTGTGAGGGCTTATTTTGTGCGTAACAAATTTTACTTTCCCGTAATGTTATTTATTTTAACATGCCGTGTACTGTGAAGTTGAAAAAAAATTCCAAATGTGTAAAAACTGAAAAACCACCTCACACATGTGCAGATTACCATACCATCCTGTAGGGGCGGCTACACAGATTCAGGCGCACTTGGAATTTTCCTCTGTGTTTGCGTCACGATTATGCTTACTCTTTGTTTACGTCACATTAACGCTTACTCTGTGTTTGCGTCACGTTTACGCTTACTCTGTGTTTGCGTCACGTTAACGCTTATGCAGCATGTGCATCACATTTGCGCTTATGAGCATTTGCCGCACTTACGCAACAGTTGTGCCATGTTTATGCTTATGCACCATTTGCGTCACGTTTACGCTTGCGCTTCAATTACGTTACGCTGCAATTGTATCATGCTTACGTTGCATTCGTGTTGCGCTTACACAGTGTTTGCATTATGGTTATTCTTACGCGCCACTTGCGTCAAGGTTGCGATTCGTTGAATTTGCAGCACACTTTCGCCTACGGGCCTCTTGTCTCACATTTATGTTTGCGTATATGCATGCGCACCACTTGTGGCGCGTTTTTATGTGCATGCAGTGTTTGAGGTGCGTTTACAGATTTTCTGTTTATGTTGAATTTGCGCCATGTTTAAGTTTACATAGCATTCGCCATTAATGTCGAGTGTGACTTGTGTTTTTGCTTATGTAAACGGCGCTTCCATTTACGGCACATTCGCACTTACATTTACATGCCATTTGCATTTATGTCTGGTTAGCTTCATCTTTACGATTATGTGGTATATGATTTGATGTCTCGTTTGCACTTACGTTTACACAGCTTTTGCGTTTACATTGCATGCGTGTTTACCAATGCGTGTAACATTGCATTTTTGTAAACATTGTGTAAATGCAATGTCAACAGAATATTAGAATGTGTGTGAACATAGCCTTTAGATGCAGATATAGAGAAATTACATCTCACCGTTGACAGTATGAGGGAAGATTAGCATAACACACGCCCCCAGCTCCTGCCCCAGCTCCTCCTCTCTGACCAAACACAGATTGTAATGGTCAGATCTCGTGACTAATAACTCTGCAACCGCGAGGGCTAGAAAGAAAATTCAAAGTGCCCGTGAATCTACACTCACCGGCCACTTTATTAGGTACACCATGCTAGTAACGGGTTGGACCCCCTTTTGCCTTCAGAACTGCCTCAATTCTTCGTGGCATAGATTCAACAAGGTGCTGGAAGCATTCCTCAGAGATTTTGGTCCATATTGACATGATGGCATAACACAGTTGCCGCAGATTTGTCGGCTGCACATCCATGATGCGAATCTCCCGTTCCACCACATCCCAAAGATGCTCTATTGGATTGAGGTCATGTTCAAGAGACCAGTCTGAGATGATTCCAGCTTTATGACATGGCACATTATCCTGCTGAAAGTAGCCATCAGATGTTGGGTACATTGTGGTCATAAAGGGATGGACATGGTCAGCAACAATACTCAGGTAAGCTGTGGCGTTACAACAATGCTCAATTGGTACCAAGGGGCCCAAAGAGTGCCAAGAAAATATTCCCCACACCATGACACCACCACCACCAGCCTGAACCGTTGATACAAGGCAGGATGGATCCATGCTTTCATGTTGTTGACGCCAAATTCTGACCCTACCATCCGAATGTCGCAGCAGAAATCAAGACTCATCAGACCAGGCAACGTTTTTCCAATCTTCTACTGTCCAATTTCGATGAGCTTGTGCAAATTGTAGCCTCAGTTTCCTGTTCTTAGATGAAAGGAGTGGCACCCGGTGTGGTCTTCTGCTGCTGTAGCCCATCTGCCTCAAAGTTCAATGTACTGTGCGTTCAGAGATGCTCTTCTGCCTACCTTGGTTGTAACGGGTGGCGATTTGAGTCACTGTTGCCTTACTATCAGCTCGAACCAGTCTGCCCATTCTCCTCTGATCTCTGGCATCAACAAGGCATTTCCGCCCACAGAACTGCTGCTCACTGGATGTTTTTTCTTTTTCGGACCATTCTCTGTAAACCCTAGAGATGGTTGTGCGTGAAAATCCCAGTAGATCAGCAGTTTCTGAAATACTCAGACCAGCCCTTCTGGCACCAACAACCATGCCACATTCAAAGGCACTCAAATCACCTTTCTTCCCCATACTGATGCTCAGTTTGAACTGCAGGAGATTGTCTTGACCATGCCTACATGCCTAAATGCACTGAGTTGCCGCCATGTGATTGGCTGATTAGAAATTAAGTGTTAACGAGCAGTTGGACACTTTACCTAATAAAGTGGTTGGTGAGTGTATATGCTATATATGTGTACCTGCTGTATGAGTGTGTATACTGTGTATATATATATATAGGCGGCACGCTGTATGTATTGTATACTTTATGGTGGCACGCTGTATACAGCATGCCTCCATATACCATATAATACATACAGTGTGCAGCCATATACCATACAATACATACAGTGTGCAGCCATATACCATATTATACATACAGCGTGCCTCCATATGGTATATAATGCACACGGCGTGCCACCATATAGTATATTTTACATGGCGGCACGCTGTATGTATGTATGTATTATATGGTATATGGTGGCACGCTGTATGTATTATATGGTATTTGGCAGCACGCTGTATGTATTATATGGTATATGGGAGCACGCTGTATGTATTATATGGTATATGGGGGCACGCTGTATTTATTATATGGTATATGGCGGCACGCTGTATGTATTAAATGGTATATGGCGGCATGCTGTATTTATTATATGGTATATGGCAGCACACTGTATGTATTATATGGTATATGGCGGCACCCTGTATGTATAATATGGTATATAGCTGCACACTGTATGTATTGTATGGTATATGGCGGCACACTGTATGTATTATATAGTATATGGCGGCACACTGTATGTATTATATAGTATATGGAGGCACGCTGTATGTATTATATGGTATATGGCGGCACGCTGTATGTATTATATGGTATATGGCGTTACGCTGTATGTATTATATGGTCTATGGCGGCATGCTGTATTATATGGTATATGGGGGCACACTGTATGTATTATATGGTATATGGCGGCACACTGGACCTATTATATATTACATGGGGGGCGCCGGATGTATTATATAATATATGGTGGCATGATGGATTGATTTTATATTATATGACGGATTGTTGTATGTAGTTTGTTCTCTGTGGTAGCTCGCTGTGTTTATTACATAGTACACGGTGGCACTCTATGTATTTTGCATTGCTTTATTTTCAAATTAAACCAATATGATTGGGTCTGGTGCTGACACTCCTTGATATATTACATATATGGAGGGGGGGGCGTCATTCTATAGCTCGCCTCAGGCAGCAGAAAGGCTAGGTGCACCCCTGGTGTGCCCCCTCTGGGGCAGCATCAGCTCATTTTTTAGCTTCCTATGTCCTGGTTTTTACCAAAAAAAGGCGTTTAAAACCTTAGGCTTATTTCTGTAATTTTTTCTCTTTTTTGATTATAAACAAGGCAATAAGAAGCTTAAAGAAGAGCAGATCCTGCCAGAGAGGGCACACTGCAGCATGTAAGTGTGCTTGGTTTGCAACCCTTAATCCTGGTGGTAAATGTCCTTTAATGAAATATTCCAATTGCTATTATCTATTCATTAGATAGTGGGATGTGTTGAGAATATTAAAATAAAAATGATTAATGAAAATTCATGAATTTGGTCTGGATTTGGAATAATACTCAAATCAAATTTCAGGCTAATCCAAATTCAGTGGAAATGACAAGTGTGTGGCCTCCACATGTATGACCTCTCGAAAACTGGGTGGAAGTTTCTCCTGAGTGATCTCCTCTCAGACCTAGAATAAAGCTTCAGTCAACTCTTGTCTGTGAAAGAGACATAATTACAAGATGTGCTTGATTGCTTTCTTGTTTGGGGAATGGGCAGGGCACTCCACAGCATCTTTGCCTTCATCATGCAGGAACTGCAGACATACTACAGCCACATAAGGCCTAGCATTGCTGCCATGCATCAAAAGAAACCCAGGGCCCACTGCACCTGCATATGGTTTTTAAATGGATCTGAAGATCTCAACCCAGTATTTAATGGCAGTCAGGACACATCTGGCTACTACATGGAGAACTGTTGAGCCCTCCAAAAATATGCCTCTCCACACCATTAGTGACCCAATGCCAAACTGGTCATGTTGAAGGCACCGAAATGTTATCCACAGTGTCCCTGTTCACATATGAACCTGCTCTCAACCGTGAAGAGCAAAGACCTTAAATATTGAATCTACAAAGCTTGGTGTTCCCTGACAAATGCCAATCTCCCTGCTTGGTGTTGGGCTGTAAACACAACACCAATATGGGTAGGTTTGGCCCTTTTGCCGCCCTTGTGGAGTTTGTCTCTGACAATTTAAGCAGAAATATCCCACAAATAGTCATAAAATGCTGTAGGGCATGCTGCTGGGAAGGGAAGCTACGCCAATTGGCTTTTGGATGGCTAATTTTGTTGCACATTTCAGGTGCTATGTGACATCTACTGAGGTCCTAAGATAGTATAACATTAAAAAGTGACCCCATTTTGGAAACTAAACCCCTCAAGGAATACAGTAACACAATTTTGGTGGTGGCATTACCCCTTGATTACATTTTATTTACCTTTTTTGGGGGATGCAGAAAAAAAATTCTATAATTGATTTTTATGGCACAGGTAGCAGAAGTGGCACTCAGAGCCAATTCTGTGGGAACCCAGGCCGTCTCCCCAACACAGAGTGCTGTTTCAGCGCTAGTTTAAAGCAACACATCCCTTTCAGGGTTCCGCTATGTTTGATGTTTTGAATTATACAGAAGCTGGCTATGTATCAAGAAAATTCTGTTTTCATTATTAACCCCCCTGTGTGGGGTACACGTTACCCCTTGACCCATTGTAAGGCATTTTCCTATGTTTTTTCAAACAATAGGGCTGGATTATCATTCAAACTCCTGTTCGGCAATTAATTCTGTTCAAGGAGATCCTGGAGAGAAGCTATAACGATAATTGTAAAAATGAAAGTTGTGGCCGAGCTGGGAGCAATAAGTTGCTGATTAGGTTGTGTCAGCACTTTGTGATACATAGTGGGTTTTTGCCTATAGTCTGTCCACTCGGCCTCTAAAAGGTTTGCCATCACTGCCATATAGCATACATTTTTCTATGGGTCAGTACAGTAATGGAGATATTCCATTTATATAGCTTTTTATGCTCAATCAATTTTGCATTGCTGTCCTCAAAGAGATATAACATGTAAAATCCGTGCAATCATCGTCTTCTATCCACTGAAAGTGGTTTAAAAGGCGTTGATACTCCTCAGTGTTTTGTATGTGTGAACTGTGGCTAAGGTATATGGTGAGTTTAGATTTTTCCAGTTACATCTGGTTCCTCTGCAGCCCAGGGCTTCCAGGAAATCTGCTATATACCTGCACATTACACCTCGCTAGTTCATACCTATTCCCAATTTCTGCTGTTTATTCCCTTGCTATTCTGTGTATCAGACCTCTGCTATGTTTACTCAACCTCTTTCTAGTAATTCGATTTTGTGCTTTGCCACCATCTTGGTTTTTACCCAATTCTGTCCATCTCTGCTTGTTTGGCTGTATATGTTATTTTGTCCCTCTGTGTCTTTATGTGTATGCTGGTCTGTCTCTGGCATCATCCTACCCGTCCTCTCCACCACCATCCAGCAGCTGATGACGTAAGTTCCCCCTATGAACTTGCAGGGTCTCTCAGGGTCTGTTAGCAGGTTCCCGCTATTGATTTTGGCCTTATCAGGGCAGTAGATCTGCTTTAGGCATGATGTAACCTGCAGAGATATTGCAGGGTGAGTTCCCCACTGCTTACCCAGTCTGACAGCATGTGCCAAGTCTGGTTGTGCTTGCACTGTTTGTTGGAGAGATAGCTGACATAATGGGACTTATTAACTAAGGGTCGCATTTCGCACTTTCGTCGTACTGTGCACGCTATCAGGATTTACACGGCTTTGACAGGTATTTAACAGGTGCCTGCGCTGGGATTGTGTCGCACGCAATCGGTTTTTGGCGCAGCTGCGCTGGCTTTCATGCAACAGAAATTGGGGCCTTGCTGTCAGACAATTCGACTGATTCGGACTGAGTGTGAGAAGACAAAGCATTTACATGCACCAGGAAGAAGAAGGTGAACTCCGGCAGACCTGAGCGGGAAATGGACACATGCACGATATCGGGCGCATGATCATAGTGAATTGCGGCACAGTGCATTATCGGTGGACTTTCGGTGAACTCCGCAGGACCAGGTAAGTAACTGTGCTCCAACATGTTTATGGCTTTAGGGCCGATTTAGGGATTATTTTTGCAGAACAAGTTGTACTTTTATTGGTAGCATAATGGGCTTTCTGATCACTTTTTATTGTGTTTTTTTGTTTGGTTAAATGTTCAAAAATTATAGCATGATTGTGGCATATTTTGTTATATATATTTTTTTCTTTTGCTATGATCACCCTAGGAATTCACTAATGATATTATTATATGGATTGATAGGGATGTGGTACGGCAGCAGATGAGATGAGAATAAACTGACTGGAGTTACAGAGACAATCTTCTACTGTCAAATTTATGAATCAACTATGATTGTGAATCAATTTCTACTGCTTCTGTGCAAATGGAACAGACAACATGCAGAAATTATTGGCAATTAGCAAGAAAATTCTGATAGAGAGTAGTTCTGTAGGTGCTTCTAATCCTTATGGGCTGTTGTTTTGGTCAATTTTGTCATTGCTCTCGGCCGTGGCGGTAGCATAAGTGGTAGTAGTTGTTCAGGTATTGCAGCTCATCCAGGATGGCTCATCAATGTGAGCCGTGGCAAGAAGATTAGTATTGTCTCTGAGCACAGTGGTCCAAAGCATGGAGCAAATACCAGGAGACAGACCATTACAAAAGGAGACGTGTGGTGGCCGCAGGAGGGCACCAACCCAGCAGCAGGATTGCTTCCTCCTCTGTCTTCAGGGCACAGATAGAGTTGAATGCAATGATGAAGTGCTCTGCACACACTTATTAGTCCTCTGTCGCAAAGTAATAACATAATCAGATGAAACAATAGGAATGAGTGCTCTGCTCGCAACAGCTTACAGTCTACGATTGATTTTGAGGGCACATTTGAAAGTATGGTAGATAGGTATTAGCTAGATAGTTCAAGGTAATGCATTCCAGAAAATAAGCGCAGCTTGGGAGAAGTCCGAGAGATGAGAGTGGGGGGTTCAAATTAAGGAAGAGATTACAGATAGACTGAGATGAGGGCAGAAAGGTAGAGTGGTGTAGCACTGTGCCTAGCTTTGTGGGAGAGGGTGATTAATTTGAATTGAATATGGAAGGTGATGGGCAGCCAGTAAAGTGAGTGCCACAGAGTGTAGGCATCTGTGCAGTGTGGGGATTAATAGATCAATTTTGCCTGATTGCAAAGACCGATTAGCAGGTAGTTAAAGTAGTCAAGACAAGAGTGAATCAGTGTGACAATTAGGGTTTAAGAGGTTTCCGTGGTCAAGAAAGGACGGAGAGTGCAAGTAATTGTATGTAAGGAGACAGTAAAAGTCAGAGAGAGAGAAAGAAAACAAAGACAGCAATCCTTCAGTCAAATGGAGTCCAATGGAATGTATGTATGTATGTAAGGAAACAGTAAAAGTGTTGTCAAAGAGAGAGGATGAAAAGAAAGCAAATTCTCAGTCCAATGGAGTGATGCACCCTGAGGAGGAGCTAGTGGTCCACATTATCAAATGCTGCAGAGAGATCAAGAAGAATGAGGAGAGAATAGTGCCCTTTGGATTTTGCAGTGAGGAGATTGTTGAAGACTTTAGAAAGAGCAGTTTCAGTGGAATGTATAGAGCGGAAACCAAATTGTAGGAGGATGAGATAGCAGAGAGATAACACGTTAGTAGAAAACAAACAAGTGTTTCAGGAGTTTGGAGATGAAGAGGATATTAGAAGCGGATCAATGAATAACAAAGAAAAAAGTGTTACTCACCAAGTAAAATTCTCTTTATTTTTGTGCCATTAAAACAAAAGCAGGCAGTCACAGGTGGGATACAACTGTGTTGTGTCGAGCCGGCACTTCTCTAGCCCTCTTTGTCTATGTTGTTTGAGCTGAGCACCAGTGGATCTCACAGTGTTGGGTCACTGTATATAAGGGACAAGGTTATGCCTCTCTTTTCTCTATCTTATGGAGATTAGAGACTGGTCCAGGGAGGTTTTAGCAATGGGGTTACACCAGCATATTTGAAGGAACAGGCAATTTCTTCTGAACCAGAATAAAAAGAGAGATTAAAAATTATAGTGAGTTGAGAAGTGACTGCTGGGGAGAGGGATTGCACGAGATGTGAGGGGATGGAGTTTCTATTGTGGGTAGTGGGACGAGCAGAGGAAAAGAACCTGGACTCTTCTTCCTGTGACAGGCTAAAAGGAAGAGAATGATCAGGGAGGTACAGGACAGAAGGGGATCCATGGCGCCTGTGTATTGCGAAAATTTCTGTCGGTTATATGAATTTTAGTTTTTTAAAATTGGTGGCCAGATCTTCAGCCCCAAGGTCTGTGACAGATGTCTTATGTTAGTAAGGAGTGAAGAGTATCAAAGAGTGTATTAGTATTATTAGGAGAAGAGATTAGATTGGTGAAATAGACCAGATTAACAAGGTGAAGGGCAGAGTTATGGGTTAAAAAACACCAAAATGGTACCATTGTGGGGAAGGGGTCTGACGCGTTTCGAACTAAAATTAGTTCTTAATCATAGCCTGAGCATGTATGGATACATGGGGGACCGCCCGGCGCATATTCGTCGGGTTTCCCGACTATTTCCGATTTGCGCGGCATTTAAGTGGGGTTTTTGGCGCACGCGATCGGGTTTTGCTGCAATCGCCCCAAATTGCATGTGACACAAATCGGGGCCGTGGCCGACAGACAATCAGACTGATTCGGACTAAGCGCGAGATTTACAATTCAAATTGTGTCGCAAGACATGCACTCACATACACTGGGAAGAAGAAGGTGAACTCCGGCAGACCTCAGCGGGGAAGCGACAGATGCAGGAAAATGGACGCACGATCTTGAAGAATCGCGACGGACTTCATCCTCGTCGGAGAACGCACCTCGGGGATCGCGACAGGACCAGGTAAGTAAATCTGCCCCATGGTGTGTTATATGCGTATTAAACGGAAGTAGACTAAAAACACATAATCAATTACATCAAGGAAAACAGGGGTGGCAAAAGGAGTGTAAATATAAAATAACACGCTGCTGTATAATTAATATATGTACATTATATCAGATCATTCCTTTGATTTAGAATGGTATATGTTGGAATACATGTTCATGTGGCTTTTGTTTTACGCACATCTTCTTTTATTAAGGTTTGAGGTACTGAAAATAATGGACACCTTCACATGGGGGCAACATTATCATTGGATTACGTGTGAAATCACAAGCAGAGAAGGGCAGCACAGTGAGATAACGGTTTGAGATCCAAAATGGGTGCAGGCTCGATGGGTCTGACTCCAAGACCCTGAAGGTCCAAAGGAAAAAGGCAGACGGGCAGCACTCTGTTGAATAGGGGTTATTTTATTTCACAAGTGGATACAGCGACGTTTCAGCTGACTCTATGCAGCCATTCTCAAGCATAGTGAGTAGTGGTACAAGGCGGGCTTAAATCCCCCGCAGGAAGTGACATCATATGCAACAACCAATCAGTGTACATAGTGATCGGTAACATAATCATAAAATATGCAAAGTCAAGAAAGTGGAACCCTGCACAGCAATGGTATACACCAATAATATAAACGACACACTAAAACGAATCCAATAAACAAAAGCCAAGCTGTGTGCCACTGTTTAGATACAAAAACATGAATTTTATTGTTGAAATCCACACCAAAACACAGACAATACCATAAAAACAATTAAAAATAGTACCAAAGTACATACAGTACAAATCCATGTTATTGATACCCTGGTAAGTACAACAACAAACCCCTCCTGATTGGGTAGCGTAAACCAAGATCAACCCTATAAGAGAGTAAACAAGTTGAAAGTGCCTGTGCATATAATCAGCTGGTATACAAGTAGACTGGTGTCTGAAAGGAGTATTCCTCACAAATTAGTAAAGTCGGTACAAGGCAAATCCCCAGTATACATTACAGGTTATCTGGCATTAGGCCAGGTAGCGCGTTGGCAACATCACAGAAGCGGGTTGATACAAGAGTCAGGAGGTGGAGGGCTCCCCACGCATTCCGTCTCTCAATGGAGACTTCCTCAGGGGTAAAGATGCAATATGTATTATTGACATGGCTAAAAATACAGGAGGAGAAAATGATGATATCCTCCAGCGGTAGTGGGTCGGTGTAACCATGGTGGTGGTTGCTGCTCAGTGTTGTGCAGTAAGTGATCTAAATCAAAAGAAGAAAGACAAAATAATTAATAATATGTACAGAATCCCATAGGATACAGAAGACCTACTTCCTAACATGAATATATGTGTAATCACAAACTATAGTTATTGGACCAAGGGAGACTCAATTCAGGGTGTTCAAATTGAATTCTACATTAAGACCCATAGGTTGTAATGAATTCAGTTTATATCCATTCGGTTTCCCGTTTTTTTAAGAACTTTCTGTCTGTCGCCCCCTCTCCTCAACGGTAGAACATAATTTATAATGCAGAACCTGAGCTGGAGTGTTTTGTGACCGAACTCTGAGAAATGTCTTGGTACTGGTAAATCCACTTTGGATAGATGACCGATGATTGTGTAATCTCAAACTGGATTCTGTGGTTGTCTCCCCTACATAAATTTTAGAGCAGGGGCATATTAACACATAAATGACATGGTCAGATCTGCAAGTTAGGTGGTGTTTAATCCGGTATGTGGTATTGGTAACCACCCGGTTTTAGTGTCGTAGCAAGGTTAGGTCTCCTGTCAATGGGACCAATGTCGCTTGACACAGATGGTCCTTCAAATTCCTGGGACGTTTATAGGAAAATATGGGAGGTAATTTAAATTCCTCTATATCGGCATGATATCGTGTAAGAATGGCCCAGTGTCTACGAATCAGTCTAGATACATGTTGGCTGTGCGCGCCATAAGTGGACACAAACGGAATTCTGTTAGTTATGTCCCCACCCTTCACGGAGGGCATGAGTAAGGTGTCCTTTTGGAGACATTTTACCTTTTACATGTCTAGCTACAAGCTGAGTGGGATAGCCTCTAGATATGAATTTATCTGACATTTCTTGTAATCTTGTATTTACTCGTGTTGGGTCATCTACAATCCTGCGGACCCTAATCATTTGACTATAAGGTAAGGAGTCTATTGTCCTTTTAGGATGGGCACTATCATAGTGGAGGAGATTATTACTATCCGTAGGTTTAACGTATAAATCTGTCTTAAGTCTGTCTCCGTCAATATATATACTAGTATCCAGGAATTGGATGACCGATTTCGAGAAGGACATTGTAAATTTAATGTCCGGATCCATCTGATTGAGCGAGTCAAAAAAAGCTGTAAAGTTGTCCATGCTGCCAGTCCAAATAAGGAAGATATCGTCGATATACCGCCACCACCCCAGTACATGTGTGTAGAGTGGTGACAGGTATACCAAAGACTCCTCCAGATCCGCCATAAAAATATTGGCGTAAGAGGGGGTCATGTTGGCCCCCATTGCAGTCCCAAGTAACTGCAGATAATAGTCATCTCCAAATAGAAAGTAGTTACATGTGAGTATGATGTCCAGTAAATCCAACACAAATTCCTGGCTGGTAAGAGAGAGATCGGTGGTGCCCAGAGCTTTCCTAATGCATGATAAGCCCCTTTAATGGTTTATACTAGTGTATAGACTTGTTACATCGAATGAGGCTAGAATGGCATCCGGAGGGACCTGTATATGACTTATTTTAGTGAGGAAATTGGACACATCACGGATAAAGGACTTGGCCGACATCGTTAGTCGGCACAGGGTTTTGTCCAAAGGCGTTATCAACTAGTAGTCTAAGTCTTTTCAAAATCCAGGGTAGAGGATTTTCAGACAGCTTGTGATAAACTTTCTTATCTGCAAGTTGATCCAAAATTTCCTGTACATATTTGTCCAAATCCATCACCACGACAATGGCTCCGCCTTTATCAGCGGGTTTCATAACCAAATTGTCGATATTGATCAATTCCGCATGTGCTAGTTTGGCAGTCCTGGGTAAATTATTACATATCCTAGGCTGGATGTCATGTGTCCATTTACCTTGTAGTGCTAGTACATCTTGTTTCACCAATGATATAAAGGTTTCAATAGCACAAGAGTTGACAAACAAGTTTTCAAACAAAACTCAGGTACATTATCATGTGTCATAGTTAATCTAGTGGGTGACTGTTGTTGGGAAAACCACACTTTCAGTTTTACAGATCTAAAGAATTTGGCCAATTCTCTCTCAAGCTTAAGCCAGTCTATTCTATCAGTAGGGCAGAAAGATAACCCCCTACTCAACAGATCCACTTGTGTATGAAATAATGTAGTGGAAGATATATTTACCACCAAGTCTTTATGTAGTGCACTTATCGCTTTTGGGTTATCGTTTTCAGTGTCTTGCCGCTCCTTGTCATAGGACTGTTGGTAATGGGACTGACTCCTATGACGACTGCCGCCCCGCCGGGTGTTTCGCCTCCTCCTTTCAGGTGGAACTTGCCGGTTTTGGTTTTATTCGGATGCAGTTGCTGTCTAGGCCCCTTCCTGGTAGCTTTATAATTCGTCGGCTTTCTCTCATTCGTGTCATCTGATTGCCAGTTGTACACTTTGCCGGATTTATAGTCCTCCGAGTCTCTGTGTCATTTATGGCGTTTAATTTCCTCTTGTTCCATCTTAAATTTCAGAAGAATCTGTGAGGATTTTTCTTTGTATGTTGTAAATTCAGTAGAGTCAATCAACGTTTGCAGTTGTGCTTCATGTGAGGAGATCCTCTGGGTAGTGGCACTAATTTCTCTCTATTCAAAAGGATGATGTCAAAGGCATATTTTTAGTCAATACTTTGAAGATCCTGCAAAATTCTGTCTTAGTAGGGAACAGATTAGGCCGTAGGTGAGGGCACAGGCCGCGTGGTATAATTTTTTTGTGATAATATTCTCCCAACAGGGATAGATGTAAATTTAACGTGATCAACCACCTGGATTCTGATTCAAATACTCTTTTGATGTCAACTTTAAAGGGAACACTCAAGAATGTAGTCTCTCCCAGAGGTCCACCAAGGATGCGAGTTACATCATCATCATTGTAGGAAAAAAGACAGGTGAAGTATTTTCAGTGCGTAGAACGTAGAGGTTCTCACTCACGTGCACAGCTCCGGAGTCCATGGTAAATCACAAGCAGAGAAAGGCAGCACAGTGAGATAACGGATTGAGATCCAGAATGGGTGCAGGCTCGATGGGTCTGACTCCAAGACCCTGAAGGTCCAAAGGAAAAAGGCAGACGGGCAGCACTCCGTTGAATAAGGGTTATTTTATTTCACAAGTGGATACAGCGACGTTTCGGCTGACTCTATGCAGCCATTCTCAAGCATAGTGAGTAGTGGTACAAAGCGGGCTTAAATCCCCCGCAGGAAGTGACATCATATGCAACAACCAATCAGTGTACATAGTGATCGGTAACATAATCACAAAATATATTATACTTATTACAACACAAAATGGTACTCTATACAGTGTAACAACACGTAAATAATTACGAGTGTGTGTGAGCATATATTCTGACTGAGGGACAACCACCGCAACACAACCGTTTGTTAACAACAACAGAAGGCACATGTCGGTTGGTTGCATAGCAACCAGGTAAGCTAAACCACATCGGGAAAATAAAAACAAAAGAAAAACGACAAGGTGACTCTTCCCAAAGTACTTTATGACAGCCATACCTGGCAAGCGCAGTGAGTGCACACTGTGTGGCGCCACCGATTGTTGCTGCACGGTCCGAATATAGGAGACTAAGCTCCAGGACCCCGCGATCCTGGTGTAGCCGTAAACACGTCATGTGACACTATGGGGGTTATTTACTAAGGGCCCGATTCGCGTTTTCCCGACGTGTTACCCGAATATTTCCGATTTGCGCCAATTTTCCCTGTATTGCCTCGGGATTTTGGTGCACATGATCGGATTGTGGCGCATCGGCGCCGGCATGCACGCAACGGAAATCGGGGGGTGTGGCCTAACGAAAACCCAACGGATTCGGAAAAACCGCCACATTTAAAAAAAAAAGTGTGGCTGGACTCGCGCTTACCTTTACCCAGGATAGCTTGGTGAACTTCAGTGCGTTCCGATGGTCTTCAGCGCAGCAGCGACACCTGGTGGACGTCGGAGGAACTACCTTAGTGAATCCCGGACCCGAATCCACCGCACAGAACGCGCCGCTGGATCGCGAATGGACGGGGTAATTAAATCTGCCCCTATGTGTCTCGCGAGAGCGGTGCTCATGCGGCTGTGGCCATCTTTAGATCTGACCATGTCATTTATGTGTTAATATGCCCCTGCCCTAAAATTTTTGTGGGGGAGACAACCACAGAATGCAGACTGAGATTACACAATCATCTGTCATCTATCAAAACATTGAAAGTGGATTTACCAGTACCAAGACATTTCTCAGAGTTCGGTCACAAAGCACACCAATTTGAACACCCTGAATTGAGTCTCCCTTGGTCCAATAACTATAGTTTGTGATTACACATATATTCATGTTAGGAAGTAGGTCTTCTGTATTATGTACATATTATTAATTATTTTGTCTTTCTTCTTTTGATTTAGATCACTTACTGCACAACAATGAGCAGCAACCACCACCATGGATACACCGACCCACTACTGCTGGAGGATATCATCATTTTCTCCTCCTGCCATGTCAATAATTCATATCGGTACCTTTCACTAACCACAGTTGTTATGGACAAATACCTGGTGCGCAGGTCAACAGCGCTGACAGCCTCTTAGAGGTGTTCAGACTCCGTGGGGTACACATAGCCATAAACAAGTATCTTGGGTATTTTGTTGCTGCAGATTGGCCCCTTCTGGACTTGTTGCCATGGGAGTCCTGTACCTTATTGTGTTGGCCTGGTAATTTGCTGTGCCTGGACACCATGGGGTATATCCCTAACTTCATTTACTCTTGTACTGGCATATTGGACACTTTTCCCTCACTAAAGATGGCCACAGCTGCATGAGCACCGCTCTTGCGAGACACATAGTGTCACATGACGTGTTTACGGCTACACCAGGATCGCGGGGTCCTGGAGCTTAGTCTCCTATATTTGGACCGTGCAGCGACAATCGGTGGCGCCACACAGTGTGCACTCACTGCGCTTGCCAGGTATGGCTGTCATAAAGTACTTTGGGAAGAGTCACCTTGCCGTTTATCTTTTGTTTTTATTTTCCCAATGTGGTTTAGCTTACCTGGTTGCTATGCAACCAACCGACATGTGCCTTATGTTGTTGTTAACAAATGGTTGTGTTGAGGTGGTTGTTCCTCAGTCGGAATATATGCTCACACTCACTCGTAATTATCTACACGTTGTTACACTGCATAGAGTACCATTTTGTGTTGTAATAAGTATAATATATTTTGTGATTATGTTACCGATCACTATGTACACTGATTGGTTGCTGCATGTGATGCCACTTCCTGCGGGGGATTTAAGCCCACCTTGTACCACTACTCACTATGCTTGAGAATGGCTGCATAGAGTCAGCCGAAACGTCGCTGTATCCACTTGTAAAATAAAATAACCCTTATTCCTTTGCCTTTTTCCTTTGGATTACGTGTGACATGACATCACTATACACATTATTCCACTGAATCTATCCCTTCAAGCAATCCAATACCATCTGGAAAAATACAGTGTGTTCCCGAATTTACAGATATCGTTTTTTCTAGATGTTTTGTATTTTTTGTTAACCAATAATTATTTCTCGACAAAGATTTTTTTCTACAGAGACAAGGGTGCCCTATGGGCTGAGGTTTTCCCCTTTGCTAACAAATCTCTTGGCATGGTATGAGGAAAAGTATATTCACACCATACATAATGCTTTTAAACAATTCATAATATGGTCTGGTTTTATGGTCGGGACAAAGTGACATAATACCACCCCTTGTAGATTACATGAATTCAAACCCTTATTACATCAGATTCACTTTTCACTTCTCCAATAAAAACATTTCATTTTTTATGATCAGGAGACTCCAATACACATAAAGTCATTTGTGAGTTGTTTCGTAAACCAATTGCAGGCAATACACTCCTGCTACACTATGCTACAAGTTCCCATCCACCTGACGTGAGAAAAAATCTCCAAAAAGAGAATATATCAGAGCTAAACGCATCTGTACACAAGAAATAAAATTTCAGCAAACTTCTAAACATATGTCTAGACGCCAGCTTAATAGAGGCTATACAAAAGCCATGATATCATCTAAAACAAGACAACAATTGTTACATAGCAAGAAATTATCATCAAAAAATGAGATGAAAATAACAATCAAATAACTTTTACCACTGATTACACTAATGATTATTACCATCTGTCCATTCTGGAACAAGACTCTGATTTATGTGAAATACCAAAAACAGGATGCCGTTTGCCGTTACACCCAAATTTATTCTTATCTACTGACAAATACAATTCTTGGCTATCTTCGATCAGCACCCCGATGCACTATGTGTAAATACATACAAAAAACTTTGTTTGTTACCTCGAGTCACAATAAAAAGTACAAAATGTGTACATTCATTAATTGTAATACCACTTACATGCTCCTCACAATAGTGTGTCAATCATGTTCTTTGCATCACAAAATGATGGCTAAAAAATAGAATTTCCGAACATATATCAGGAGCTCGTTCAGACTGCTCTAGTTCTACAAATATAAACAAATATAAACAACACTCGCAATATTTATGCAGTATGCAAGCATTGCAAAGAAGTTCACAATGGGGACACATCAATGGGGACACACAAATCACACCAAAAGGGGAGGGGATTGGTTGAAAGCCCTGCGTAATAGAAAATCCTATTGGATTCTCATGAATCTTGTACAGTCTAAATCAAGGTACAATGGGGTTTATTTACTAAGGGTCCTGCGGCCGCATTTCCGTTGGGTTTTCCGACGTTTTCAGGGATCGCGCTGCTGGCACAAATCGGGGGGGGGGGGTGGCGGACTGTCGGTCGATCCGACGGATTAGGACAAACTGTGGGGTTTAACTTAAAAATTGGGTCGCAAGCCATGCACTTACATGCATCAGGAGGAAGATGGTGAAGTCCGGCAGACCTGAGCAGGGAAGCGACACATGGGCGATATTTGGCGTGGACAATGCACTTTCGGGATCTTTCGGGATTTTAATACATTTTCAAAAATTAAATGAATGTGTACAAAAAAGAAAAAAAAAATGTTGCCATCTTCTGACGCTAATAATTTTTCATACTTTGGTGTTCGGAGCCGTGTGAGGTGTAATTTTTTGCAAAATGAGACGACGTTTTCATTGCTAACATTTTGAGGACTGTGCGACATTTTGTTCATTTTTTATTACAATTTTTATGTCATGTAAAAAGGTGTAAATCTCGCATTTCGGACATTTGGGCGCCATTTCCAGTTTTGGAGGTCACCGCTGGCAATAACCATTTTTATATTTTGATAGTTCGGCATTTTGGCATTTCTGCATTTTGGATGTGGAGATACCTAATGTGTTTGTGATTTTTACTGTTTGATGTTTTTTAACTTTTTTTTTTCACTATTTCTTAGACCCACTAGGGTACATTAACCCTAGATGGTCAGATCGTTCCTACCATATACTGCAATACTACTGTATTGCAATATATGGTGTTTTTGCATACGATCAATTATAATAAGCCACTGGCTCATTGTAACGAATGTGCAGAAACCATGCAGCCTCGGCTGCAACCCGAGGCTATCATGGAAACCGATCATGGCCCCCCAATCTGAAAAAAGATGGTGGCGCCCATGGCGGCGGAAGAGAAGTGGTTAACACCCACAACACCGACCACGGGTGAAAGCGATGGCTCTTTGCTGCAATAAGCAAAGTCCATCTCTGTATGAAGAGGGCTCAGCCCGTGAGTCCTGTTCATACACCTTTCATAGCTCTGCAGCGGATATATCCGTCGCAGAGCGTGAAGGGGTTAATCTCTGGGAGCAACGAGGGGTCTGACTGAGGTACCTGGGACCCCATCACTGAGACCCCCACCAATCAGCAAGTTAGGCCCTATCCTGTGGTTAAGACCTAACTTGGCTCCAGGGACAACCCCTTTAAGGGTACGGTAACATGGGGCGTTTACATTGCGTTTAGAAACACAATTCAAACGTTTGGGGGGGCTGGGTGCAGCCAAATCAGATATGCATTTCCAATGAACCACATGCAATCAGTAACAATCAACCAGCATTTTGCAACAAGAGCTTTCGTTTTTTTATGACAGTTTCTTATATGTATTGTAATGGTTGTCCTGGTAATGTTAATATAAAATGTATAATTTATATTGTGTCTTATACATTTTTATTAATTCAATTTAACAGTATTTATTATATGTTAAACAAAAAAAAAGTATGATTTAGTGTCATATAGAGAGATCTCTGAGAAGATCTATCTCTATACCAGTGCATTGAGCTTGTGTCACAGTGTGACTCTATAGAACAGTGATGGCTAACCTATGGCACTGGTGCCAGAGGTGGCACTCAGTGCCCTTTCTGTGGGCACTCAGGTCATCACCAGAGATGACTCCAGGTATCTTCCCGCAGTCCCAGACAGCCCAGGACTTGCTGTGCACAGAGCTATTTTAAAGTGACAGCTCTACCTGGGACTATTTTCTGCTTTATTGGTGTCCTCAGGTGCTGGTATCAATAAAAGCTGTGACAGAGAAGGGAGTATAAATAACAAATTACATTTTTGTGTTGGCACTTTGCGATAAATAAGTGGGTCTTTGTTGTAGTTTGGGCACTCGGTCTCTAAAAGGTTCGCCATCACTGCTATAGAAGCTCTAGTGAGAAAAAATCCTCCCACTGACAACCTGTAAGACTATAGCCTGTGGGGCACATTTATTAGGGCCTCTACGCCACTTATTGCTAGCCCTCTCCACCACCTTCACACCAATAGTGGGCTACCTCATGCAGGGTGTGGGCCAGCGAGGGGCCTTACTGTTCCTGCCCATTCCCTGCTGCTGCTGGCGACTTTTCACATGGGATAAGTCGCCAGCTGTGTTTATTTTGACGCCAAGCAGAAATAAACGCTGCTCAGCCTCTTGGTGGCGTGGTAGAGAGAGGAGGTTATGAATTCAAATCCCCCTGTGGGCATAAAATGTAAATGAATAGCATGACATAATTTACAGACCATGTGCCAGGGGAAGCCTGGCAAAGGATATACAAATGATTCCCTGTCCAATGTCTCTTCTGAGGATTCTCCCGCAGACAGCTACTATGAGTCTGTAGAACGGCACAAGTCATTCAATACCGAAAATGATGGAAACCCAGTATTGAACCTTCTGAGTTTGAAAGTATTGAGGATTTGATGCATCGTGCAACCCTAAAAAGAACAGTTCAACGCTACTCACATGGCACACTGAAAAATACATTAAGCGTAAATAGCGCTAGCACAGCGCACTAAAAAGTGACAAAAAAGGTATTACATATGCACCGATCTAATGATCAGTATACCTAAGTACCACTTTAGAGAAAACTGTGTAGCGCTATTCATAAGTCACACTGAAAATTGCTTCCAGTGTAGAATAACACTAGCACAGAGCACAGTGCATTTGGGTTCAAAAGATGATGGGATTAACGGATGACTAGTGCATACTTCCCAACCGTCCCGGTTTCGTGACTTTCACGATTTTTTAGTTCTGTCCCGCCGCCCCGGGACGGAGGTCAGGAGACTACAGGAGGAGGATGGAGGACAGAAGGGCACAGAAAGAGGAGGATAGACAACAGGTACCACACCATGTGAGGACGGGTGGGGGTTTGAGTACAGATAGAATTATGTGTAAGTTTGGGGAGATAAATAAAAGTGCAAAACCAATTGTAAAGGCAGGATAAAATTAAAGAAAGGGTTTTTTATGTTTTACATGTTGCAGAGTTGCATTAGGGGATATTATATTGGTCCACGGGAAGGGGGGGGGGCTAAATTAAGGGGCGTTGTACCATGTGGGGACCATCAAGTTCGATATTATACTATGCCTGTGGGTGTGACAATGAGCGTGGTTTAGAATAAGGGGGAGGGGCTTTGTGTCCCTCTTTGGCTATATTCACACTGCCGTTGCCCGCCCATACCGTACCGTAGCGGGCAACGGCAGTGTATGGGGAGAGGAGGAGGAGGTGAGCGCAGCTCACCCCCGCCCCTCTCCATAGCAACCTATGGCGCACGGCCCCGTATTACGGGAAAAGATAGGACAGGTCCTATCTTTTTCCCGGGTACGGAACGGTACGGTGCCGCACGTGTGCTGCACCGTACCGCTCCCGTAGGGTGCCGTGCGCCCATAGGAGTGTATGGGGGACGTATATCGGCCGTATATACGTCGGCCGTATATACGTCCCCCATACGTTCGTGTGAATATAGCCTTTCTCTTGCCCAAAAGTTAGGAGGTATGCTAGTGTGATAAATCAGGGAATGCACAGGAGATGATCAGGAAGGAATAGATGGGAAGATGGGAGTAGTAGTGGTGTAAGTGCAGTGTTACACTGTAGCAATTTGCTCCTCTCTCAAGCGATACCAAAGAAAACTGGAGAGCGGGAATAAACGAAAATAACATTTTTACTGTAAAAACGCTGTGATTGTACTCTCCGATTGGCCAATGACATAGGCAGGAGGAGAAAAGGGGACGGAATACCAAAAACTCCTTTTATCATTATAAAAGTAAAAGCGGGCATTACCTATGAGGGGTATTATGAGTGTATATGTATGTGTGCGCATGTGGGGGGGGGGGGGTTACAGAAAATGGCGCCACTCTGAAGTGGGTACTGAAAGGAGAAATGGAATTAAGAAGACACATTTTATGTTGCCAGATAGCATTAGGAGTTATTATATATGGGAGCTGGTCACATGAAGGGGGTATTACACCATGTGGTGCCATTAATATGATTATTATTGCTGGGGTGGGGTAATGAACTGGAAATAGGGATTGGTACACACAACGTCCATTTTCTCCTTTCTGTCCATTTCAAAGTTGGGGAGTAAATAAACCCATAAACCCCAAATTGGGGATTATTGTCTAATACAATATAATTTGTCAGCAGCTACTGCTCATTTGTGTGTGAAATCAACCCCCTCAGAATAAGCAACATCAAAATACGCGCTGTCCAGCCATCTCTGCACTCCTAAGATCGTTATCTCCTAGGCGTGCACCAGGAGCGCATACGCAGTGTGTAGAGCCACTTCCTGACAACGTCAGACTAAGAACCTGTGGAAAAGTACGCGTCACCAGCAGCTGCTTCAACGTCAGATCCCTCGGCGCATGCGTGGTCCTAAGGTGAGTCCCGGCAGGTGCCGATGCTTGGGTCTAATGATTGTAGATATATGTATAAAATCGATGACCGGCGTGAGATGCGCCGTTACACGGTACTGCGCGCTGGCTGCTGCGTGTGGGTGATAACACAGTTGTGGCTTTATATGTTGGCAATGTTGTTGAGCTACGCCGATTGTTGTGGGCGATGCTTGCAGGATTTCTCTCTGGGAGACGCATAACAAATAATTTTATTGTAAGATTCTTGTAGTTATCACCCTAAAGGAGGTGTTCCTGCCCCATTTATATGTAATGTACCATGGCAGCCGGTTGTGGGTGCGGTGGCAGCGTTACAATGTACAGAGTAATCGCTGCCACAAATAGAGTAGTGCTCACATTTATATTTGGGTCTGTTTGTGGATTGGATTTTGAGGGGGTCATCATCCACAGAATCTCATCAACCTCCTTTGTGGGTTCTGTAGGCACAAACTCTTCATACGATGTTATGTTCCATTCACATGACCGTAGGGGGATGTATATACGGCTGCAATCTTGTGGTCGTACGTACGTCCCCCATAGGCCGGTGATGGATGCTAGGAGCAATATGGTGCAGCACCATACCCTACCGCTCCGTACACAGGGAAAAGATAGGATATGTCCCATCTTTTCTCGTGTTACGGCGCTGTGCGCCATGCATCGCAATGGAGATGGGAGGGGTCACCACTCCTCCTCTCCATCGTGGCAATCGTATCCTAGCCCAGCGGCACATGTTCCTGTAATTCCACCACTGAAACGGCAGCAAGAAAGGTCATGAGTTTTGTTTTTTTTTCACTCCTAAAATAAAATGGTGGACTTCTCCTTTTTAAATTAAAATCTGCAATGGGAACAGCCCTCAAGGCCAAACTTGGAATGCATTACCTGCAGATTGGTTGCACGTCCTCTCCGTTTGTCAGATCCACAATGTAAATTAGTGGCAATGTGGTGTATGTGTTTTACAAACCACATGCATAAGGCTGCAGCTTTCCACTTGTCATAATTATGACATGCAGCAGAAAAAAAACTGCTTCCACGGCTGATTTCTTATGCAATGTGTGTTTTCGTAAATCCCATACACTACATTGTTATGGAATTATGTGGTGGATTTAATGAATGGAAAGAACGTGCAGCAAATCTGCAGAGATCAACAAAAAAATTGTTGGAATCATTCAGAAATCAACCTTTGTAATGCAAAGGTTGTGCTCTGCATCCCTGTTACGGCAAAATCATGCTCATAAAATGCATCCGAAACCAGGCGATTTTGGTTTGTTTCTGATGCCCGCGCAATTACCCATCTGCCACAGCCTGTGTTCACATCTGCCATTTACATTTAGATTTAGTTTATAACACGCAATACAACAGAGATCTGCCTAATTGCATTACTGGCAACATTTTTATTTTATATACGCAATTTTTATTTATTTATAGCATAAACATTCCAATATTGGCAGTACAAAGTTACATATACAACAATACACAAAGTTACACAAACAACACTGATTTAACAAGACATTAAAATGTCATGGTCCCCATATAGCAGTGATGGCGAACCTTTTAGAGACCGAGTGCCCAAACTACAACAAAGACCCGCGTATTTATCGCTTTTTTAAGTGCCAACACAGAAATGTAATTTATGATTTATATTCTTCTCTGTCACAGTTTTCATTGATACCAGCACCTGAAGACACCAATTAAGCAGAAAATAGTCCCAGGTAGAGCTGTCACTTTAAAATAGCTCTGTGCACAGCAAGTCCTGGGCTGTCTGGGACTGCAGGAAGATGCCTGGAGTCCTCTCTGGTGATGGCCTGAGTGCCCACAGAAAGGGCTCCGAGTGCCACCTCTGGCACCAGTGCCATAGGTTAGCCATCACTGCCATATAGTATTCCAAGGCTATAAAAGAAAAAGTGGCACTTTTAAAAAATAGTTTAATTATAGCTTCAATCTTTGGTGGATCATGATTTTTCCACTTACGGCTATTTCTGCTCCTGTGGCTTAAAATATTTAGCTTACTGCCCATCTAAGTTTAGAGGACATTGCTACCTATGTAAAGCAAGGCCAATTCTGGGCTAGGAATTATATTATTATTAACCCTGGATATTAAAGCAAACACTTGGTCCCATATCTCTCTAATAATTGGACATACAGGCAATGTTAACAAATTCGATTTCTGTTGATTTCTGTTTCAGGAATGCCAAGTAATAATAGAAAAAAATCAGGCCTTTTTTTACACATTTCTTGGCTGTGAAAAACAGGTGTCAATATTTATTTTCTAATGGATGATAACATGTCCAGCAGCAGCCTCCCCTCATTAATACAATGTCTAGCAGAGCTCCCTTAAAAATGTAATGTCCTACAGAGCCCCCTTAAAAATAATAAACTCTGTATTATTATTTATTACTTGCCTCTGCTCTCTTCTTCTACCCGTGTCTCTTCTTCTTCTACCTGTGGCTTCCCAGCAGTGCGGGCCTCTGCTGGTGCACATGATGTGCGTGTCATCATAGTTTGTGCGTGGGCGGAGCGCATAGATATGCCTCTGCCCACACTGCTGGGGAATCAGATCTATGGGGAGATGAGGAGCTGCATAAGATATATACACTCACCGGCCACTTTATTAGGTACACCTGTTCAACTGCTCGTTAACACTTAATTTCTAATCAGCCAATCACATGGTGGCAACTCAGCGCATTTAGGCATGTAGACATGGTCAAGACAATCTCCTGCAGTTCAAACCGAGCATCAGTATGGGGAAGAAAGGTGATTTGAGTGCCTTTGAACGTGGCATGGTTGTTGGTGCCAGAAGGGCTGGTCTGAGTATTTCAGAAACTGCTGATCTACTGGGATTTTCACGCACAACCATCTCTAGGGTTTACAGAGAATGGTCCGAAAAAGAAAAAACATCCAGTGAGCGGCAGTTCTGTGGGCGGAAATGCCTTGTTGATGCCATAGGTCAGAGGAGAATGGGCAGACTGGTTCGAGCTGATAGAAAGGCAACAGTGACTCAAATCGCCACCCGTTACAACCAAGGTAGGCAGAAGAGCATCTCTGAACGCACAGTACGTCGAACTTTGAGGCAGATAGGCTACAGCAGCAGAAGACCACACCGGGTGCCACTCCTTTCAGCTAAGAACAGGAAACTGAGGCTACAATTTGCACAAGCTCATCGAAATTGGACAGTAGAAGATTGGAAAAACGTTGCCTGGTCTGATGAGTCTCGATTTCTGCTGCGACATTCGGATGGTAGGGTCAGAATTTGGCGTCAACAACATGAAAGCATGGATCCATCTTGCCTTGTATCAACGGTTCAGGCTGGTGGTGGTGGTGTCATGTGTGGGGAATATTTTCTTGGCACTCTTTGGGCCCCTTGGTACCAATTGAGCATCGTTGCAACGCCACAGTCTACCTGAGTATTGTTGCTGACCGTGTCCATCCCTTTATGACCACAATGTACCCAACATCTGATGGCTACTTGCAGCAGGATAATGCGCCATGTCATAAAGCTGGAATCATCTCAGACTGGTTTCTTGAACATGACAATGAGTTCACTGTACTCAAATGGCCTCCACAGTCACCAGATCTCAATACAATAGAGCATCTTTGGGATGTGGTGGAACGGGAGATTCGCATCATGGATGTGCAGCCGACAAATCTGCGGCAACTGTGTGATGCCATCATGTCAATATGGACCAAAATCTCTGAGGAATGCTTCCAGCACCTTGTTGAATCTATGCCACGAAGAATTGAGGCAGTTCTGAAGGCAAAAGGGGGTCCAACCCATTACTAGCATGGTGTACCTAATAAAGTGGCCGGTGAGTGTATAATTACATACATACATACTGGAGAAAAACTGGGCTTATAGTTGCATATGTATATCACTGTGAGGTGCATTGGTGGAACCACCTTTGATTGCCAGAACCCTCTGTCTGCCTTAGCCACTAAATAGTGGACCCTTGTTTTGACAGTCTGGGGGTAGGGGATCTCGGCAGTTTGGCTTCCACCAATTTAAGTGTATAAATACTGGAATTTGCACTTAAGGTTTTATTGCTGTTTAAATTGTTGCATTATGTAACCATTATGCAGGAATTTAAATGAGCCCATGACTTTACAATTCCTATATATTTTCTTTTTACAGAAACGCTGACGGTTACATTACGTGAAATGTTTTCAGAATATGATTATGACCTTGATGAAGACAAACTGTAAGTAAAGCCTAAAAATAAAAACTATAGTTCACACCTGCATTTTACAGGTTCCGATCCCCTTTCCGTTATTGAAGGGGTTTTCCCACAAACACAGGTTAGGTTTTAACCACAGGATCCCAAAAACGAGGGGTCCGATGGGGTCCCATGTACTTCCGTCAGAACCCTTGTTGCTCCATCAGAGTAATGGAGCAGACAGCCGCGCATGACCATTCTGCTCCATTTAAATCTATGGAGCTGAAGGGAATTGCTAAACATCGCACTCGGCGATCTCCATCACTAAACCACTGAAAGGTCCTTAAGGACCAGTGGTTTAGTGTCCCAAATCGCCCTTTAGAAAGTCTGTCTGTCAGTATATTTTATACTTGCCTATAGATGTGTCTGAGGCACATCAGACCCATCTCAGGTGTTCCTGTGCAGTAATAGTGCAATGAAGCTGGAGCAGTACACCTCGGCTTCTTTGCCCAAGCGCTGTATCCACGGCGCATGCACAATGAAGCCAGGGTGTTGTATGCTGTTTCCACTGTGGGTGCACAGGTGTGGGGAGCACCTGAACGAGGTATGTAGGTATTTTATGTTAATAGTGCACACATAGGGATTTGGGACACTAAACCACCCACACGTCCTCTTTAAAATGTCTACATCTTAAATGTGTTATACAGTCACAACCACATGATGAGTACTAACTTGGTGATTGGATCACGAGAACGGGAGTGCGTTTTACCACTGTTGCACCCCAATAGAATGGAGCAGCAGGTCAGAGATGTACGCTGCCGTTTCGTTCACTGTCTATGGAATGGTGCTTGTGATCCATGGGGGTCCCATCACTCTGACTCCCATCGATCAGCAAGTTAGCCCGTTTGCTTTGTGCCTGGAAACCCATTTAAGGTTTGTCTCTTTTAATATCAAGGTTTCTAGTGAGCTTAGCATATATTAGATATGTAATACCATATCTTTACCGTATAGGCAAGGTATAAAAATAAAATACTCAATTTTTAAAAAAAAAAATTATGTGTGTATCTATCTGAAATAATAATGGCTATTTTTGTTTTTAGGGGTATACCAACGGTCCCAGGCACAGTAACCCTGAAAAAAGACCCTCAAAATGTAATAGGAATAAGTATAGGTGGAGGAGCCCAGCATTGTCCCTGCCTTTATATTGTACAGGTGGGTCATTTTTTTTCTCAACTCTTTAAATTGTATATATTTTTTTTATTTTTTTGTAATAAAATAGATACAAATATAAAGGTTCATAATCCTGGAGGGCTTCAACTGTGAAATAAAAATCGATTAAAAACTGCTCTAAACAGGGACATTAACATAACAAAAGACCCTCACCAGAGATTGGTTGAGCAGGCATATCAAAGCATCTACAATGTGCCAAGAAGCAGCAGAACCAGGACGTGGAGCACATCGGACAGATGAGAATTCAGTAAACCAGAGTGGCAGGTGACCCAGGAGAGTAGCGGTTTGTTTGATAAAATTCCCCTGTGTGTAGCAATTTAACATCCCTATTTTTGCATTGAAAACCAATTCTGCCCATGGATGCATAGGCCACAATTGTACTGCAGCTATTCCGCAGGTGACCATTTCCTAGTGATTTAAATACAGTAAATAGCGTATTGGATGAGATTTGTATGTAATTAATAAATGAATCATAATAAATGCTAGAACAGGCTATGCACATAGGCCTGCTTATGAGCTGAGTTGATGAGCTAATTTTTGCATATAATATCTTATGGTGTACTTATTCCTCATGCAGGTATTTGACAACACCCCTGCTGCACTGGATGGAACCATTGCAGCTGGAGATGAAATTACAGGTGTGAATGGAAAGTCTGTAAAGGGGAAAACAAAAGTAGAGGTGGCCAAAATGATTCAGAGTGTTAAGGTGAGTCATTTATTTTAAAATGCATCTGTAGATGTACAGAATTATCAAATCATAAAGCAAACATTAACCACTTGATGCAGAATTTCACTAATATATTTTATTCACCAGGTGTAAAAAAAAGGGTAAGAATGTTGGCATATCTTGTGAAATGCACATTGGAACAAAAACATATAAAAACATATGTGTCAAATATTTTTCAAAAATGGGGGGCAACTTTAAAATCTTAAATGGGAACTGCAATTTTTTATTGCAGATTCATATTCCCCCCAAAAATTACATTGTTTCAGTCTATGATTCAAGTCATTTTCATTGACAGATGGCGCTGTAATTGTCGAAAATCAAAATGGGTTAAAAAATGTTCAAAAATGGGGATATCTCAACAAATACAAATTGGATTGAAAAACAAAAACAGTGTGACAAATATTTTTTAAAAAATATATGGACTGATACTAAAGTTGACCTTGTATTTTCACACCCAGGGTGAGGTTGTGGGAATCTAATTTTTGGTGTAGAAACTACATTTAGCGTAACCCAGGAACAACGATGTAGACGTTGTAGTTTTCTGTTCTCGTTGTGATGCTGATTTAAAGAGGACCTGCTACCTATAATTTCGGCACTTACTAAAGTAAGCAGCTCCTAGTGCTTGAATAAACGTCACAGTGTTAGAGTGATGGCATTACCGGAAACCTCCGGTAACGCTATCTAACACTGCGGCAGGGTACAGTGTAATCATCGGACAGCTCGCAAAGCTGTCAGACGTATTCATGAGTCACTGCCGGCCTATGCAGCGAGTAAGCGGGGCGGTCCGGGAAAGAGGCAGCGCTTTGTGAGCGGTCCGATGATCACATTGTACCCCACCGCAGTGTTTGATAACGCTATCACTCTAACAGTGCGGTGTTTGTTCAAGCACTAGGAGCTGCTTACTTTAGTAAGCAGCTCCTAGTGCCGAAAATTTGGGTGACAGTTCCTCTTTAATGTCATGTATTGGAGAATTTGATTACGGTAACTTAAAGGGATATTACAGGAATAAGCATAATTCATATACAAATGGGTACTTAAAATATAAGCTTATATGTAATTAGGTATTTAAAATGTTGCTCCCCTTGGCAGAACAATGCTGTTGACATACACTGTAATGAAGAATTAACCCCTTAGCCCCCTCTGTTGGTCACTAAGGGGCCTTAGGCTACGCCAATGGGTTTCTCCGTCGGCCTAACCTAGGGTCTGCATGGGCCCCCCTGTGCAGGGAGGAGCAGTGTCCCCGGACCTTGCTCTAGATCGGAACTCTGTTCCGATCCGGCTGTTAACCTGTTAGATCCTGGGGTCTGGCTGGACCGAGTGGCTGTTCCCTTTCAGCCTAGAAGCCTGACACTTCTAATGCACTACAATACATAGATGGTTATTGCAGTGCATTAGTATGAACTAGTGATCTCATGATCACTAGTTCATATGAAAGTATTGTAAAAACATAGTACAAAAAAAAAGAATAAATAAAAATAAAATTCATTATAATGTCCCAAAAGCCCCTAACTCATAAAAAACTATAAATAATTTTAAAAATGTGGAAAAAGGCAAAATAAACTACAACATGTTAGGTATCACTACGTCCCAATATATACAAATGTAGAAACGATTATTCCTGGAGGTGAACCCCGTAGCGGAAAAGTGCGGTCAAATGTTCGAATCGCCACTTTTTTGTCCTTTCGCAACACTTAAAAACATAAATAGAAAAGTGATCTAAAGGTCGCACTGTCCCAAAAATGATAGCAATAAAAACGTCAGCTTGTCCGGGAAAAAAATTACACCTTAGTCAACTCCGAAGTCCTAAGTATGAAAAAGTTTATGGGAGTCAGAATATGGTAAAAGTATTAACAAAAAGTTTACATTTTTAGTAAAATCTATTAACACCTAATAAAATTTATATAAATTTGCTATCCCTGTGATCGTACCAAACCAAAGAATATATTAGAGATGTCATTTGGAATGTACAGTGAAAGACGTAAAAACAGAGCCCAGAAGTAAATGGCGCAAATGCGGGTTCTTGACAATTTTACTGCATTTTGAATTGTATTTCCATTTCCCAGTACACGGCATAGAATATAAAATACAGTCACTAGGAAGTACAATTTGTTACACAAAATACAAGCCCTAATACAGCTCTGTACACGGAAAAATAAAAAAAGTTATTGAATTTTGAATGGAGTGATAAACAGAAAGTAAAATAGAAAAAGCCAGTGACAGAGGGTTATAATTCCCCCTTTACCACATGATAAAAAGTTTATTCTCTGTGAAAAAGGTTTGTGGTACCTGAGGCCACTTTCACACGTGGCATTTTGGTTGCGTTTAGAATGGCTCCACTCGTCATCACATATTTTGGTTACATTGTGTTTCCAACACATTAACCGAACATGAAGGAAAAGCAGTCTGAGCTCAACATGCGATCACAGGTGAAATGCCACCTGTGAACGCGGCATCAGGGGCCATACAAACACGTCATGGCACTATTCTGCCCTACAAAAGCTCATTGCCCTTCCATGTGCCCTGACAGTTGGTTACATCCACAAATGGGGTTTCCATTTGGAAAAAACTGCCCAATATATTCCTATATGCATTTTCTACTTTTATTCAGTTAATGTGGGTTAATTTGCAGCTAAATGAATGTATTAATGATTAATATTAGTGAATTCCAAATCAAACCTTCATTTTGTTTGAATTTTTGTAAAATACATAAAGGGTTAACAAGCTTCCTACCTGCAGTTTTGAATAGTTTGAGGGGTGAAGTTAATAGAACGGGTGATATGTGGGGGCTTTCTATTAACAGAACTTCCCAAACCGCTATAGAAATGAAATGGTCCCTAAAATAATTGATTCTAAAATTTTCTTGAAAATTTCGATTCACTGTTCGATTTGTGATCTTTCTAGCATCGTAATAAAAAAAAGGACACTTATAACGCCAACACAAAGCTGAGATATAGTAAATGTTAGTAAGTAACTAATTTGGGTAGTAAGTTTGAAAAACAGAACATTTTGAAGTTTCAAAATAGCAGATTTTTTTCAAAATGTTTACCAAATTCATCTTTATTTTCATAAATAAATTCAAAATATATCAATCAAAATTAAATTAAATTAATTAAATTGAAGTACAAAATGTCACGGAAAAAAAACCTGCAAAAACAATTGAGTTAAAGCCTTCTAAAGTTATAACCGGATAAAGTGACACATGCTGGTTTTGAAAAATAGGCCTTGGTCAAATGAGCTTAGTCTCTAAGGGGTTAAAAAGCTACTGGCCCTTTAATCAGTCCTTGCTTTTTTTTTTTACACTTTACACAAAATGTAACCAATTTTAATTTAACTCCTTCCCGCCAAAGCCCCTTTTCATTTTTCACTCCTCACTCAAAAATCTATAACTTTTTTTTATTTTTCCATGTACAGAGCTGTGTGATGGCTTGTTTTCTGCATAACAAATTGCACTTCATAGTGACAGTATGTAATATTCCATGCCCTGTACTGGAAGCGGGAAAACGCATTTGCACCATTTTCTTGTGGGCTTGGATTTTACATCTTTCACTGTGCGCCCCAAGTGACATGTCAACTTTATTCTTTGTGTCGGTACAATCACAGGGATAACAAATTTGTATAGGTTTTATAATGTTTTCATACATTTACAAAAATTAAAACCTGTAAAGAAATCAGCACTCTCCATGCACCCAAACCCGGCATGTGACGTACTATTACGTCACTTGTGGTTAAAGGTGTGTGTGTGTGTGTGTGTGTGTGTGTGTGATTTTTTTTTTTTACTGTTTAAGCAAACTTTATTCTAAAATGATTGCAGTAAAATCTGGTGACTGTTCCTTTAGAGAGAACTAGTCGCCACTCCTCACGTGTTAGTTTTAGTAAATGTTTGCATTCTATATGAAATAGTAATATTGAGTTTCTTTTCTTAAAACTTTTACACTTAAAAGTTCTTACATTTAACGGCAATGGGAGCATGGCAACGGGAGTGGTATGGTGCCACACACATGCAACACCGTTCCATAGCCGGGAGAAAGATAGGACACGACGTGGAGGTGGTGTAGTCGTGATAATAATCGCTAATTCTTGCAGTGCATAGAAACTGACGTAGAAGCACTTATAAATCTCTCCCATTGTCTTATAGTTTATATGTATAGTTTTGGAGTAATGATGGAGAAAGAGCACATGGAAAAAGATTTTTACTAAATTAGAGATGTCGGGACATAAACATTCTTTATTTTTAAAAGAATTTATTAATATTATAATATTATAATTATTATTAAGTGGACATTAAAATATAGTTCAGTTTTTGCTGTTCATGTGTTAGAAACCATGATTGTCTCTGTAAATAATCATCTTTTCATTCAGGGAGAAGTGACTATTCACTACAATAAGCTCCAAGCTGATCCGAAGCAGGGAAAATCTCTTGATATCGGCAAGTTATCTGTTTTAATATGTCTTTATGTCTTTATATGTATTTTCCAATGTTACAGTTAAAACTAGAAGATTACATACAATATATTAAAAGACACATATGTGTCTTTTTACAAAGTGTATGAAAACTGCTGGTTTCATCTGTATATTTAGATTTTTTTTTTCCATTAAAGGACAACTTTAATGTACGCAGAAAGCTGCATTTATTTTGGCATGTGACGTTTAGCTCAGGTTACTGCTTTTGGCAAATTCATTATATAGGCGGTTCCCTACTTAAGAACACCTGACTTACAGACTACTCCTAGTTACAAACGGATCTCTGAATGTTGCCAATTTACTGTGCTTTAGCCCAGGGGTACAATAAACAGCTATAACAGTTATCAAATGTGTCTGCAATGAAGCTTTTTTGTTAATCTTGGTTCTTATGAGAATCCAACATTTTTATAATTTAATTGTTACAGAGACCCAAAAAAATTTGTCTGGGGTTACAATGATAAAGTATACAGTTCGGACTTACATACAAATTCAACTTAAGAATAAACATACAGAACCTATCTTGTACGTAACCTGGGGACTGGCTGTATTTGAAAGCCACTTAAAGAGAGCCTTTCTCTACCTTGGTCATGTCGTCACTTTCGCCCCTTTCCTGTAGGCTCTGCTTCACAGATTCTGGGGCACAAATAATATTCTTTCCAGACCCCATATATCACTCCTAGTAAATTACTCTTCTTCTCTGACACTGTCCAAGCAGTGGCAGGCATTGTCCGAGATGCTGCTGTGTAATTCTCCAGTGTGACTTAGCTGTGCTGTCAGTGCCACTCGGCACACAGAAGACAGGGTGATCTCATAAGTTAAAGCAAAGCGAGAGCACTATGGGTATTGACTGTGAATATGCAGAGGGTGAACTATGCCTTCATCAGGTGGTTCTGTTTCTGTCTTAACTTTTGCCTTTTGTATTTATTTCAGTACTAAAAAAAGTGAAGCATCGTCTGGTAGAAAACATGAGTTCAGGAACAGCAGATGCTCTTGGTTTAAGCCGTGCTATTCTGTGCAATGGTAATTTTCTCTTTTATTATTTAAAAGGAAACATGTTCTACAAAAGTGCCATATTAAGGGTCGGTGGGTAGTTTAGTGCCCCAAATTGTGCTGTATGGTTCCCTTAAAGGGGTTTTCCACTTTCAGCAAATAATTGTTATGGTTTGTTTAATTCCTCTACGACCGCCGATTGTAAATATATGTTGGGCTGTCATGAAGGGGAGTATGGAGATGGTTCACGGATCAATCCCTATGTCAGCTGTAGTACACAGCTGATACCTGATGAGAATTCCCGCAGTGCCTGCTGGCACTGATCGTGGCAGTTAACCTTTTAGGTACTGTGGTCTAATCCACCCACGGCACTGACATACCTTCAGCTGGGCACCGCTTTCTTTAATTTATGATCAAATGACCCTCCATGACATTACTTAACTTTTGTATCTCTGCGATCATACGGATCCATAGAATAAAGGAGAGTTTCTTCAAACACACCGCAAAAATAACCATAAAGCAGAATATCATGCAACTGTGTTTTTTTTGCCAATTCCACCACCAAATTTCTATCCACTGAACATAAACACTAAGAAGAAGAAGAAGAAGAAAAGCATTATCTAGAATGGCAATTCTAAACTTACCAAATGATTTAAAGAGTAACTGTAAAGATTTTTTGTTTCTCAAAAATCAATAGCTCTTGGGATGTAAAATAACTTTGGCTATTATCTTTCTTAACTATATGCAGCAGTTTCCTTGTTATAGCCCTCACATTACCTCATTGCTGTAATGGCTGCCTCCTCTTCATGTGCTGATAAGCCCTGGAATCTGTCAGAGAAACAAAGTGTAAACAAACTACGGATTCATGGGAGGGGAGGAGGTCATGTAACAGTGAATGCAGCAGAGCTCGATTTGTATGCAGATCTCCTTGTTCCCTATCAGTCCCTCCATCCCAGTCTGTGATTCTACAGAAGTTTTTCTGTCTGTCTCTGCTCTTCATGCTGCTCACTTCCCCCACCTTGTTATTGGCAGTATCAGCTCTGTCCAGATAAGCTATTAGCTCTTAGTGCTCACACAGCACAGGCTGCAGTCTGCATGTAACTGGGTTACTTATGATTTCTTTCACTTATTATATGTCCCCTCCTCCATGTGATGGAAGCTGCCACACTGTCACCATATACATCTTGTATGTGCACTGTGTGCAATGTGTATGCACAGTGTTCAGTGGATTTACTTGTGGGAAACACAAGGCATCATGGGATCTGTGGGCAAGCTAACTGGCCTCAGCCTTAGAGCATAGACTGACAGACATTAGTCTCCGCCCATTTCACCTCTAGTGAGAGATTTTTGTCAAACACTTTCATAACAGATAATGCCATAACTTTGGAAAGAAAAGGATGAGCAGCACAAAGTAGGCATCGTTCTGTTTGTTTTCAAAGGGGTAAGTAGTGTAGATTTGTACCGTGTTAGCCATGGAGAGCAGAAGAAGAGTGAAGAAATCAGGCGATACCTTTTGGAGGCTAACTGAGTGTGTATAAAATGCTGTGAATTTTCTGTTTCATGCATAACATCATGTCTGACGAAGAGAACTAGTATTCTCGAAAGCTCACCATCAAATATACTCAGCCTCAAAAAGGTATCGCCTGATTTCTTCACTCTTCTTCAAAGGGGTAAATCACATATAATAAATTGGTAAAATCACTATAGCTTTAGAGTTACGCTTTAAGTTTACTTTAGGCTTTGTGCTTCTTCTTGTTCACTATTTATGCTGATTTTCTGCATTATAACCTTGGGTGGTATTTACTAAAACATAATAGACTGTAGACAGTTTGGACTTTATTGATTTAGGAATAGCATTTGAAATTGGTGTACTCCTTTTGTAATGTTCTTTAAAAAGGAATGAATACCATGTTATGGTTTTTTGGGCTTTTTTTAGGCAGCCTTCATGCCAATGTGTTGTGTCTGTGTAATCAAACCTGTTTGCAGGTCAGATTCCAAGGACCAAGTACATTGTGCAGGGCGGGAGTCCTTGCATCATACAGAAATATGATGCAAGGACTTCTATTTCTGCACTGCCGACACTATAACAGTTCTTTCAGTGCAACACCTGCCGCCTCAGCTAATCAGCTGGGAGCAGATAGCCGGCAGCTTCATGCATAGTGTACATGATGTCTGACTTCACTGCAGGCACAACTCCCTTTCATTTTAATGAGTTAGACCTGCATTGCTTGTATGGTTGAGACATTGTCTGCAGTGACCATAGTGTCCATAGGCACCACTGCACTCAGATGATCATCAGAGGTATCGCTTGTCTGACCAATTGGCTTCTAATTACCTGTTTGTTTTTTTAAGTACAACAGAAAAACTTTTTTTTTTTTAAGTTTTGAGATACAATCGGTAATAAGCCAAATATAACGAATACATATTTATATTATAGATGGATTGGTGAAGAAATTGGAAGAACTTGAAAAAACAGCAGAATTCTACAGAGGTAATAAAAAGAGCAGTATATGAACAGATATGCTCCCCTACACAAATAGTATAAAAATGATTTGTTTTTATCACCTTATCTCCAAGTAGATAAAAAGTGATCCACATAACCCCAAATGTACCAGCGAAAAAATACAGCTTATCATGTACAGCTTATCAGCTAGACAAATAAGAAAGTCATGAAATCAAGAAGATGTCAATAAAAAAAAAACACAATTTTTTTCAGAAAATTGTTTTTATTGTATAACACTAGCAAAGCAAAAATAATAGATAAATAAATTAGGAGACTTAGAAATCCATCAGCAGATTTCCAGATTTTCACGAAAATTTTATATTCAATTATTTTAGCGGCCAATTGTTATTAATAGGTTTTAAAAGTTCTATTTGTTAGAAACTCCCCACAAAGTACCACTTTATTAAATTGCACCACTATTCAAAACAGCCCTTGTTACGCTCGTTAACCGTTTAAGCATCACGCGTGCTTAATAAATTATTTATTAAGCCCTTAAATCTACATGTGCAGGATAAAATGAGAAATCACATCTCAAATTCTGAGCGTTTTTGGATTTGGCGCTAATGTGTAAGGCTGGTGTATAATGAGTATTTTTTTGGGGGAGTCGCTGGTACTTACAGATGGTTTTTAGTGGCTCCTTCTTTAGGTGACACATCTCAAATTCTGTTGTGGATGTAAACCAGTTTATGTGCTCATAACAGAGAGCAGAAAGGGAAGGAGCAGCCCCATCTCGCTTATAGAAAGCAGATTTTCTTAAAAGTGACCTACCGTATATACTCGAGTATAAGCCGACCCAAGTATAAGCCGAGGCCCCTAATTTTACCATAAAAACCTAGTAAAACCTATAAGCTGAGTTTGGGTTTTCAGCACATTTTTTGTGCTGAAAAACTAGGCTTATACTCGAGTATATATGAAACTAAACCCCTCAAGGAAAATGGCAACACTATTTTGGGGTATCTATAGCCCATTGATTATATTTAAAAAAAACACTCAGCTCAGGGATTAACCAGGATATGTTTCTGCATCAGTGTATTCTGCATTCTCAAGGTATGTTTGCTTCATAATGCATCAAATCAAATGGTAGGTTTTCTTTAATTAACTTACTTGGAGGCATTGCAAAAAAAAAAAAAATCTACTGATACAGATTTTTTTGTTTTATACACCATATGGCATAGAGAACGTTATTTGTGTTATATGGGTCAGTAGGATTCCAGTTATGTGTAAATAATTTTGCTGGACATAAAAGGAGTGGAGAGAAAAATCACTTGTTTTTGCGTCGGCGTCTTCTAAGATGCATAACATTTAAGATTTTTTTTTGTTAAATGAGCTGTATTAGGGCTTACTTTTTGCGTAATGAGGTGTACTTTTTAATGGAATCATTGTGGTGTAAATGTGACTTTTTGATCACTTTTTATTGCTTTTTTTGGTTTGGTTTGATGAGCAATGATCATGATGCACATAGAAGCCCTATTAGAGCCACGGTCATGTTTGACTGCATTGCCTAAAGGGTTAAACAGCTGGGATTGCGGCTATCGCAATCCCACCTGTTACTGTGGGAGCCCGGCTGTCGCATAAAGCCTAGCTCCCACACTGCTCTCACCATTGACAGTTGTTACAGTGACAGCAGTGTAAGACGAAAATGTACGTCAAGGTGCATGAACTAGACGCCGACCTAGATGTACATTTTCGTCTAGGGTCGTTAAGGGGTTAAAGAGCTGCTTTTCAAGCTCTCACTATGCAGTCCAGTCAATATTTGAATAAGTGGATGAAACATCTTTTGTTCTGAACTATCAATTCTGTTTCCTTTTTGGCACAAGTTTTTTAAATCTCATCCCCGTGCCCTAGCATGAAAAGTCTTTTTGGAAAAAACAGAATCTCTCTGTCTCTATGATCCCAACACATATTGTTTATTTTCTGTAGTACAGGGACTACATTTTCCATGAAGCTTTGTACAGTCAGCAACTAGGCAAATTTGGACAGTAAATTATCTACCAAGACTGGATTTGTGTAGAAACTAACCTGTTCTAAAACAATTTAGGGTTATTCAAACGCAATAATATGACATTCACCAAATCCCACCAGACGTACGTGAGTGAGTGTGTGTGTGTGTATATATTATGTTGCACTATGTTCATTAAGGTAAATAATCCCAATTAAAATGGTTTGCGTAAATGTAATTTTTTGGGTTAAGACAATAAATGAAATTTATTTGGTTCATTTGTAAAATATTATATGCACACTTACAAATCTGTTTTCCTGTTATTTCCAAGGTATGATGGAACACACCAAACGTCTCCTAAGAGCATTTTTTGAACTCTCCCAAACACATAGAGGTAATATTTTGTTGAGAACATTTATAAATTATCAGAGTGTTCTGTAATACTGAATTCTGAAATACTTGGCTGCTTTCAGCGCCACACCTGTCCATGGGTTGTGTTGTGGTATTTCAGCTTATCTTCCTTTTACGCCGAAAAAAAAGTGCCAAGAGTGCCAAAAATGCTGCTGACCCAACATAATTCTGTCCTAATTTTCTGGCGTAAATTAAGCCGACTAATAAGAGAGTATGTGCAGAGTATGACTAGACAGTCTTATACTGCACTGGATTTATCATTCTGCACCAGGCACTTATATGAATCTGGTGCAGAATAAGACTGTGTAGTCTAACTCTGCACTGCCTAACCTTAGGACACTTTTCATAAATCTGCCCTAGTGTTTTTCTTTTAAATCTGGGACAGAACTGTTTAAGGTTTTCAGCAAATACCAAACAGTATGACATATTGACATCATTGAGGGGTTCATTCCTCTCCCCCTTCATTCATTTATACTACATGGCAGTACTCCACATGCATTTTGTACTACTTGGCGGTACGCTGTATGCATTTTATACTACTTGGCGGTACGCTGTATGCATTTTATACTACTTGGCGGTACGCTGTATGCATTTTATACTACATGGCGGTACGCTGTATGCATTTTATACTACATGGCGGTACGCTGTATGCATTTTATACTACATGGCGGTACGCTGTATGCATTTTATACTACATGGCGGTACGCTGTATGCATTTTATACTACTTGGTGGTACGCTGTATGCATTTTATACTACTTGGCGGTACGCTGTATGCATTTTATACTACATGGCGGCACCCTGTATGCATTTTATACTACATGGCAGCACCCTGTATGCATTTTGTACTACAAGGCGGTACCCTGTATGCATTTTATACTACATGGCGGTACGCTGTATGCATTTTATACTACATGGCGGTACGCTGTATGCATTTTATACTACTTGGTGGTACGCTGTATGCATTTTATACTACATGGCGGTACGCTGTATGCATTTTATACTACATGGCGGTACGCTGTATGCATTTTATACTACTTGGCGGTACGCTGTATGCATTTTATACTACTTGGCGGTACGCTGTATGCATTTTATACTACTTGGCGGTACGCTGTATGCATTTTATACTACATGGCGGTACGCTGTATGCATTTTATACTACATGGCGGTACGCTGTATGCATTTTATACTACATGGCGGTACGCTGTATGCATTTTATACTACATGGCGGTACGCTGTATGCATTTTATACTACTTGGTGGTACGCTGTATGCATTTTATACTACTTGGCGGTACGCTGTATGCATTTTATACTACATGGCGGCACCCTGTATGCATTTTATACTACATGGCGGCACCCTGTATGCATTTTGTACTACAAGGCGGCACCCTGTATGCATTTTATACTACAAGGCGGCACCCTGTATGCATTTTATACTACATGGTGGCACGCTGTATGCATTTTGCAATGCTTTACTTCACACCAAACCAATATGATGGGTCTGGTCCTGACACTCCCTGATATATTACATATATTGGGCGGGGGGGCATCTCTCTATGGCTCACCTCGGGCAGCAGAAAGGCTTGGTTCACCCCTTAAGTCGTGGACAGCCTGAACTCCAAAATATGTGGCTTGGCAGTTAGCTCATATGCAGGGCCTGAAAACCATGGCCATGTGCATGAACCCATAAAAATAAATGATGACATGTTCCAACCATTGAAACATGCCCATAAACATTTGCATCTATGAGCTCTTATAGTTATGTTATTCTTCTCCTATTCCGCTTTCCATTATCTTCTTTATGCCTGGCTGATCAGGAGATGGCATCTTTAAAAAAAAAAGTGTCTTTATAAAAATTCTACCCGTCTCTCCCTCCCTAGCCTTTGGAGATGTGTTTTCAGTAATTGGTGTCCGAGAGCCTCAGCCTGCTGCTAGTGAAGCTTTTGTGAAGTTTGCCGATGCTCATCGAAACATTGAGAAATTTGGAATTAGCCTGTTAAAAACAATTAAACCAGTAAGTCATTTTATTTCATGTTTCATGAAAATATTGAATCCATTTCCAGATTTGTGTAAAAATTATCATAGATGGACATAGCTGTTCTTTTGCGAAGTGATAAATTCTATTATATTGGGTTCATCATGTATTCCTATGGAAATCAATGCATTGGTTCAGAAACGTTTGATACTGGGTCGCACATGGTATGGGATGACACACATATCAATGTCAGTAATGAAATGGAGTATTATTGCTATAATATATTGTTTTAGCACTAAAAACTGCATATCATGGTGTAATTTATTAGGCTGCAACTAACCATTCAGTTAATAAAGCAAGTGAAATTCCTAATATAAATAATTGATTTTTAGAAAGCAAAACATAGTAAGAAAAAAATGGCATACTTATTAAACCTTGCATTATTGACACTAGCCAGAGTGGACAAGCACCTATTCTTATATATTTCTATAGATCAATATAAAATAAAGGGCAGCGGACTGTAGACTCACTATGCAACCAAACCAATTTTGTTTTTTTGTCCTCACTCATTTTCTAAGGGAAACCTACAGTCTTCAACCGTATAGGTGTGTGGATTTTGCCAGCGTTCATCATAGTCGCTCTAGCTTTGGAGAAGAGGTTGTGTTGCTGTAGCTGCACGCACTCGTCTGCAAAGCCGGAGCTTCGGAGGTTTCGGAAGAGGCAACTGGGGCGTGGAGTAGCCGCAGCTCCTGCTCCACGTGAAAAAATTAAGATAAAATCTTGATATAAACCTGTGCCACAAAAAATTTTATTTTTACAAAAATAGCATCAGGATGCAAGTAAATAAAGGAACCTGCCTGGTTGTAGGTTTCCTTTAACAGTAAAGGGGTTGTTAGACAAGTAAAGCAATTTATTAGGTGGGCTGGGAAGGGCTTTTAAAAAAAAACAACAAAACCTGTTATTCACCTCCTTCTGGCGCTCCCGGTGCGTGGCAGCTCCGCTCTGGGTGAGCATGCGTGGTGCTAACAGAAGCCCGGCAACTCTGCACTGGATGGCCGTGCCAGGTCACTGAAAGTAGTTTTTTTTTTCTTTTTTTAGAAAAGCCCTCCTCAGCTTAAATTTATTTTAATAGTCAGATAACCCCTTAACGACCTGGCCCTTTTTTTTTTTTTTCTATTTTTCACTCGCAACTATAAAAAAATCTATTTACTTTTTTTACAATATAGCAGTATATGGGGATTTTCCACCTCATTAATTAAAATGTGCAAATCGCACATTGTAATGAATTCGGTATTCAGAAGACCCAAGGCTGTCATGGTGACCTATCGCCGCTCCCTGATGGCGCCACGGGGAGCGCCACCCATGCGCCATCTTTTTGTAGCCGCCGGCATCAATCGCTGGTGCGATTGCAATATGCAGCAAAGACCTACCAGCTATGGAAAGGGCTCAGCCCACGAGCCCTCTCCATGCACCCGCACCTGACACGCACCGTAAGGGTAATAAGGATTTAGGGATTAGCTGGGAACACATTTATGTGCACCAAACGCACTGGCATAAACCTCTCAGGAGCAACTTCTCAAGTAACTCAATGACTGCATCCTCTAGGACTGGCAGTTGGGGTAAACTACAGCAATCCAATAAAAGAAACATATTTAAAAAACTTTATTGCAGTAGAAGCAGTAATGTCTTTTAATTGAAGCCCCTCAAGGAAATAATAGCTCAGTTCCCATTACTTGATGGACTTGCGTCTCCTTTCAGCCTTATATACTATGATACTATGATACTTTTGTGGGAATGAGTCCTATGTCTGGGCAGACTTGTTTATTCGATACGGTGCAGGCAAACGGGACATGTAACAGCTACGGACCGTTTTGTGTTCTCTGGCAAATTACTCTGAAACAAGATGTGGATTGAAAAGGATAAAGCCATTAGACAACCCTGTTGTACTAACCCTAATAAGAAGCAGCAGAGGGCAATTAAGGAAAAGCAAAATACTTTCTGTAAGGGGATTTTCCCTACTATATTTATGTTCTTTGTGTGAAAATTATTGAGTTGTCTGAAGCTAGATTTAATAAAAATGTAAGCAGCCTAGCCCTAGGAATATAGTATACTGGACAGGATGTCAGTATCTATTAATAAAGCAAAAGAAGCACAAAAACAATTCAAATAATAATAAACATTACATTTTTTTGACAACTGATATAAACTCTCTTTCAACAGATGCTGAATGATTTGAATACATATCTTAATAAAGCCATTCCTGACACAAAATTAACGATCAAAAAATATCTTGATGTAAAGTTTGAATATTTGGTAAGTAAATTGCATTTCTCCTTTTTTTTTCTTGCTACTGTTGACAGTTAATGGAAAGCTACAATGTCAGGTGGAAGAGCTATTGGAGAAATGACAGAAAGGAATTATTGCTTTCAGTCACTATTTAAGGCCTTGTTCACACCATTGGCTTCTATATTGCATGGTCACGGTGTGAGGAGGCCGCAAAATATAGAGCAGCTCCTATATCTGTGGTAAAGAACTTTAAATAGACGTTGGCAGGGAGTGAACGGAGCGGCCTATATGTAGCCTTAGGCTGGATTCATGCAACCTTTTGATTTGTGGAACATAAAAGACTGTTAAACATTCATGAGTTCTTCCATGTGTCCTTTGTATGTCATCTTGTTTGTTTTTTGGATTAGAAACTTATTTAGACAGTCCTTTTTTTTCTATCTGGGAATTTGGATCACACTTTCATATAAGTCAAGGAATTGACAAAATGACAAACAGATTCCATTCACTATCTTTTTTTTCCTCTTCCTCATGCTTTTTGAAGGACGATACCAGCATTGTTCAAGGAGACAGAGGAACCATGTTACTATCCCCATTAGGGGGATAACGTTACAGCTCTCTCCAGGGTGGAGGAGCCTTGTGAGGCAATCCATGGGTTCTAAATGCCTTCAAATAATGAAAAGGTTTCTGTCCTGGTCACTTCAATTCTCTCAAACAACATCAAAAAGTTAACTTTATTCTTAACTGCTGTGACTAATAGGTCAGGCGTTCCATTTTGCCACTATATGAATTCTGGTCGCAAGGGCTATTAATTGAATCAAACAATGAGCTTTATTCCTGACCTTTATCTCCTAGGACAGTGGTGGCGAACCTATGGCACAGGTGTTTCTGTGGGCACTCAGGCCATCACCCCAAGACAGAGTTCACCAAATAGGATCAAATCCACCATATCTTCTTGCAGTCCCAGGCAACTTAAGAAATGCTGTTCTCAGGGCTATTTTACAGCGACACTTGATTGGCTGATGGGAACTGCAAGAAAAGTGAGAACTGTTGAAAGAACTGCAATATCTTTGGAGGTTCTCCTGCTGGACCAACCATTCTTCCTCTACAGAGAGGAAAGGCTAATACAATTGAAATATGTTGAAGAACAGGTAGCAATAAGTTTCTAATTAAAATGCCATGTTGGCACTTCACGGTAAATCATAGAATTTGTCTGTAGTTTGGGCACTCGGTCTCAAAAAGGTTCGCCCCCACTGTCCTAGGAGGAGTACTGCAGGAGACACTTTTATTGCATTACCTAGTAGGGAGCGGACAAGGGTTTTAACGTTGTTCCAGAGTAAGGTGACCACAGGGCAATGGCACCAGGTATGGTGGAAACGGCTATTGGGTAGTTGAGGCTACATAGTAGCAAAACAGGAAGGATCATAATAAATCCTGTGTAATAACCTCAGTGAGGTTTCCGTCAGTAAACCCTGTTGGCTGCCTTTTGCTAAGATGGAGCAACACTGTCTCCATCCGGACAAGGAAAACTGGCAGCCCCAATCTGACTCCCACTTGATGTGCTGGGGGGGGGGGGGAGTTGAAAATAGAGTATAAAAAAAAGGAGTAACTTTGTAGGTATCCTGCATTGTTTTATAAGGGATGGACCTTATTGCTTGAGGTTCTGCTAGAGGTGCCAGAGCAAAAAGTGCTGGGGATAAGGGGCATTACTGATGTGTGCCCCTGAGGATCCAGATGGGAGTGTAATATATTACCGTATCCATGCTGCTGGAAGCTACACAGCAGCGTGAGTGGTTGATACCCTTCAACATGACTGTTAAAACCACAACTCAACCCTAAGGACTTGTTTACACACAGTGAAAAATTGTTGTGTAGGGTTTTTTTACAGCATGCATCTCCACTAAATTCAATACATTTTGATGGATTAATTCACAGGGAACATTTTTTAAATGGCCATGTCTGAACCATTTTACACAATTCAGCTTTATCAGAAGTATCTGAGTGCAAAACTGTTCTAGTTGCTCATGGCAACCAATCAATGCTCCACTTTTATTTTCCCACAGCAGTTTAGAAATTGAGAGCTTAGCTTCTGCTCAATCTCCACCTAGGATTCATGCTTTAAGCGTTTTCAGACTGCACTAACAGGCTGTGCTTGAATTGTGTTTTGAAACCGCACCACAGTGATTTTTCTTTTTCAACTTGATATTTTTCAGTCTTATTGTCTAAAAGTAAAAGAAATGGATGATGAAGAGTACAGCAGCATAGTAAGTATGATAAAAAATGTGCAACCATTTGTCTGTGAAAATCTGAAGATGAAAAGTCCTTTAACCTGATGACCTCTATTCACTTAATCAGTTATTAGTTTTGTGTCATGGAAAATAATATATAACATAAAAAGTGTAAGAAGTAATATAGGAAAATCAGTAAATTATTTTGCAATATATATGTTCACTGTAGCTATAACAATAACTCTTTCTTTTGTAGGCATTAGGAGAACCTTTGTATCGTGTTAGCACAGGAAACTATGAGTATCGCTTGATCTTAAGGTGCCGTCAAGAAGCACGGGCAAGGTTTGCCAAGATGAGGAAAGACGTCTTAGAAAAGATAGAACTTCTTGATCAGAAACATGGTAAGACTATTGCATTAACCTATTTTAAAAGGGCTTATTCAATTTTCATAAAATTGATTCTTCGTGTCTTACCTAGACAGCATAGTGGTGCAGTGGTTAGCACTACAGCCTTGCAGCTCTGGGGTCCTGGGTTCAAGTCCCATCCAGATATACAGCTGCAAAGAGTTTGTATGTTCTCTCTGTGTTTGCGTGGGTTTTCTACACTCCATTGCCCAAAACAGAGAATAGCATCCAAAGTAACTTCATTGTTTGCCCTCATAGATCTTATATTATATTTTGTGTTCTGTCTCTTCTTTCCAGTTCAAGATATAGTGTTCCAGCTTCAGCGTTTTGTTTCTGCCATGTCCAAATATGATGACCAGTGCTATGAAGTACTGAAGGAGGCAGATATTTTTCCAATTGAAGTAGACCTGGCGCACACCACCCTTGCTTATGGGCAGAATGATTTATTTACAGATGAGGAAGAAGACTCCGAAAAAAGAAATGAAGAGGAGAAGGAAGAGAAACTGATTGATGATGCATAGCAAATGAAAGAAAGACTAAATACATTTAATGTTTCTTTACTGTGTAATTATTTGTGTTGAAGGAAAAACCTGTTCATCAAAAAAGATACTTTATATACAAAATGTTTCTTAAAATGAGGGAGATGTAGCAAAACTAGTACATGAAAAATGTAGTTGACAACATGGCAACAAACTATAGCCAGCTCCTTCTTCAAGGGCCCTATGGATAATAAACCTACACACAGTTCTAGCTTTGATAAATCTCTCAAAATGTTTTGGGTTGGCTATTGTAATAGCAATCTATTATGTTGTATGTAATAAAAGATTTATTTAAAGAAATTATATGAACCTGCATGATAATATAGTTTCTGCAAATAAATTGGCAAAAAGCAGTCTACTGCAAAAAAACTCATTGATTTTACACTCACTGGCCACTTTATTAGGTACACCTGTCCAACTGCTTGTTAACACTTAATTTCTAATCAGCCAATCACATGGCGGCAACTCAGTGCATTTAGGCATGTAGACATGGTCAAGACAATCTCCTGCAGTTCAAACCGAGCATCAGTATGGGGAAGAAAGGTGATTTGAGTGCCTTTGAACGTGGCATGGTTGTTGGTGCCAGAAGGGCTGGTCTGAGTATTTCAGAAACTGCTGATCTACTGGGATTTTCACGCACAACCATCTCTAGGATTTACAGAGAAGGGTCTGAAAAAGAAAAAACATCCAGTGAGCGGCAGTTCTGTGGGCGGAAATGCCTTGTTGAGGTCAGAGGAGAATGGGCAGACTGGTTCGAGCTGATAGAAAGGCAACAGTGACTCAAATCTCCACCTGTTACAACCAAGGTAGGCAGAAGAGCATCTCTGAACGCACAGTACGTCGAACTTTGAGGCAGATGGGCTACAGCAGCAGAAGACCACACCGGGTGCCACTCCTTTCAGCTAAGAACAGGAAACTGAGGCTACAGTTTGCACAAGCTCATCAAAATTGGACAGTAGAAGATTGGAAAAACGTTGCCTGGTCTGATGAGTCTCGATTTCTGCTGTCAATATGGACCCAAATCCCTGAGGAATGCTTCCAGCACCTTGTTGAATCTATGCCACGAAGAATTGAGGCAGTTCTGGAGGCAAAAGGGGGTCCAACCCGTTACTAGCATGGTGTACCTAATAAAGTGGCCAGTGAGTGTACAAGGCATAGTATCATAGTAAAAGAGGTTAGAAAAAGACATCAATCCATCAAGTATTCCAATAGGTAACAAGTATAGACGGGCTAGATTACACCCCGTGTGGCTTACAGCTACAGTTAAAAGGGCAATTAATGAGAAAAAGAGGGCATTTAAAAAATATAAATCTGACGGGTCACCTGAGGCTTTCAATACTTACAAAAAACTTACCAAAATCTGTAAAAAAGAAATCAAATCAGCCAAAATACAAAATGAAAGACAGGTAGCTAAAGATAGCAAAACAAATCCCAAGAAATTTTTTAGGTATATCAATGCAAAAAAAAATGGGTCACAACAGGTTGGACCCCTTTATTCTGAAAATGGGGCATCGGTGACAGGAGACCAAGAGAAGGCGGAGATACTTAATAGGTTTTTTAGCTCCGTTTATACAATAGAAGAGAGAACTTCTGACTTGGGTGGTGCCAGTGCGGGTCATGGATCCTGTGATATACTAGGCTGGCTAAATGTAGACATTATCCAATCTAAGCTCAATAAAATCAATGTGTACAAAGCTCCTGGACCAGATGGGTTACACCCCAGAGTTCTTAAAGAACTCAGTTCTGTTATTGCTGTACCACTGTCTAAAATCTTCAGGGATTCTGTAATGTCTGGTGTGGTGCCAAGTGACTGGCGCAAGGCAAATGTGGTGCCAATATATAAAAAGGGCTCTAGAACTTCGCCTGGCAATTACAGGCCTGTAAGCTTAACTTCCATTGTGGGGAAAGTATTGGAAGGGTTAGTAAAAGACTACATACTGGAGTATGTGACATCAAATAGTATAATAAGTGACAGCCAGCATGGGTTTACTAAGAATAGAAGTTGTCAAACTAACCTTATCTGCTTTTATGAAGAGGTGAGCAGATGCCTGGATGGAGGAGCAGCTGTGGATATTGTGTTCTTGGACTTTGCAAAGGCATTTGACACTGTCCCTCATAGACGCCTGATGGGTAAAATTAGGGCTATTGGTTTGGCAGAAATCATTTGCAATTGGATTGAAAACTGGCTGAAGGATCGTATCCAGAGAGTTGTGGTCAATGATTCCTACTCGGAATGGTCACCAGTTATAAGTAGTGTACCCCAGGGTTCTGTGCTTGGCCCACTACTATTTAATATATTTATTAATGATATAGAGGTAGGAATTAATAGCACTGTGTCTATTTTTGCAGATGACACCAAACTGTGTAGTGTAATACAGTCTATGGAGGATGTTCATAGGCTGCAGGGTGACTTGGACAAACTGAATGTTTGGTCATCCACTTGGCAAATGAGGTTTAATGTGGATAAATGTAAGATTATGCACCTGGGGGCCAATAATCCAAAGGCAAAATATGTCCTTGGGGGAGTAAATCTGGGAGAGTCCCTTGTTGAGAAGGACCTGGGGGTACTAGTAGATCATAAATTGAATAACAGCATGCAATGTCAATCAGCTGCCTCTAAAGCCAGTAGGATCTTGTCATGTATCAAAAGTGGTATGGACTCTCGTGATAGGGATGTAATATTACCACTATACAAGGCACTGGTTCGGCCACACCTGGAATATGCTGTCCAGTTCTGGGCACCGGTCCATAAAAAGGATGCCCTGGAGCTGGAGAGGGTTCAACGTAGAGCCACAAAAATGATAAGGGGTATGGAGGGTCTCAGTTATGAGGAAAGATTAAAACAACTAGATTTATTTAGTCTGGAAAAGAGACGACTACGAGGGGACATGATTAATTTATTTAAATATATGAATGGTCCATACAAAAAATATGGTGGTAAATTGTTTCAGATTAGAGCAAATCAAAAGACGAGGGGGCACTGTCTCCGTTTGGAGAAATCAAGGTTTAATCACCGGAGGCAACAGGGCTTTTTTACTATGAGAACGGTCAATCTGTGGAATAGCCTGCCTCAGGCGCTGGTCACAGCAGGGACAGCGGATAGCTTCAAGAAGGGTCTAGATGCCTTTTTACACCTAAATAACATTGATGGTTATGTTATATAGAATTGTTTCCCCTAAATCCCTTCCTCATCCAATCCCTTCCCTTCCTTGGTTGAACTTGATGGACAAGTGTCTTTTTTCAACCGTAGAAACTATGAAACAACATATACATTATATTGCATTGATCCAAAAGAAGGCAAAAACCCTGCAGATATGATGCCAATTGGCCCAAAGCGGGGGAAAATTCCTTGCCAACCCCTAATATGGCAGTCTGAATAACTCCCTGGTTCAACAGAAACAAAAAGTTCTATTCCTATACAATGTGATATTATTGTTCTCTAGAAAGGCATTTAGGCCCCTCTTGAACATGATCAAATTATCAGCCATTACAACATCTTGTGGCAGAGAGAGCTTCCACAGTAAAATACCTGTGTCTATGTTGATGGTAAAATCGCCTCTCCTCTAGGCATAGAGGATGCCCCCTTGTCCTGGTCACAGGCCTAGGTATAAAAAGATCTTTGGAGAGATCCTTGTACTGTCCGTTCAGGTATCTGTACATTGTAATGAGGTCTCAGTCGTCTTTTTTCTAAACTGAATATTCTCAAATTTTGTAATCTGCCAGTGTATTCTAGCCCCCCCCCCCACCCCCTTATTCCCCAGAAAATCTTGGTTGCTCTCCCCTGCACCTGTTCCAGTTCTACTATGTCCTTTATAAACACTGGTGCCCAAAACTGTACACAATATTCCATGTGTGGTCTGACCAGGGACGCAGGTTTTTTTTTTTTTTTTGCTCATTTCTCACTTTCCACCTTCAAAAATCCATAACTTTTAAATTTTTCCGTGTACAGAGCTGTGTGAGGGCTTATTTTGTGCGTAACCAATTTTACTTTCCCGTAATGTTATTTATTATTCCATGCTGTGTACTGGGAAGCAGGAAAAACATTCCAAATGTGAAAACATTTTTAAAAACGCATGTGCGTCACGTTCTTGTGGGCTCAGTTTTTACAACTTTCACTCTTCACTCCAAATAACACCTCTACTTTATTATTTCGTTCGGTGCGATCACAATGATACCAAATTTATATAGGTTTTATTGTGTTTTAATATATTTTCAAAAATTAAACAAATGTGTACGAAAAAAGGGAAAAAAAAATTTGCCATCTTCTGATGCTAATAACTTTTTCATACTTTGGTGTACGGAGCTTTGTGATGTGTCATTTTTTTTTGCGACATGAAGTTTTCATTGTTACCATTTTGAGGACTGTGCGACATTTTGATCACTTTTCATTACATTTTTTATGTCATGTAAAAAGGTGTAAAGTTGCATTTCGGACATTTGGGCGCCATTTCCCGTCTCAGTGGTCACCGCCGGTTATCTACATTTATCTACATTAGACCTTATCTGCCATTTGTCAGCCCAGGCCTCCAGTTTCCACAAATCCCTCTGTAATGTTATACTATCGGCCTCTGTATTAATTACTTTACAGAGCTTCGTACCATATGCAAATATAGAAATTCTATTTTATAAACCCTATAAGAGGTTATTAATAAAAATTATTAAAAATTAGTGGCACCGCACTGGTAATGTCAACCAAATCTGACATTTTGCCATTAAACCCATACCGACATGTGACGTAATAATACGTCACATGCTGGTTGCGGGTGCATGGAGAGGGCTCACAGGCTAAGCCATAGATGGTAATTCTTTGCTGCATATTCTTAGCAAAGGCTTACCGTAGCGCCCGCAGTTGGTGCTGCCACCGATTGCAGGTGCTAACCTGCGCATGGGCACCGCCATCTTGGAGAGGATTATTGCTCCCATGACATCACCGGGGAGCGGCGATCCATCGACATGATGGCCTCAGGTCTTCCTCAAATCTCGTTTTAACCCTTTCATTACAATGTGCGATTAGCACATTGTAATGAATGAGGAGAAAAATCTCCAGATACTGAAACCCTGCTCGGCTGGGAACTGCCTAATACAATAATAGCACCTAACTATACATGTACCCGGCTGCAAGGCACACGTTCTTGGCCAGCAGAATATCAGGAGGCACTCAAGTTACCTTTGCTGTGTGAACATGGTCCAGCCTTTAGCTCTCCAGGTAGTGCCTCGTCTACTGCTTCTGGCCTGTGTATAGCCCACAGGTGTGACCCACACAGGCTAACATAGACCAAACAGACTTCTCCTGCTTACCACATGTCTGCATTAACCCTTGAGTTACTGCAGACAAATCCAGGGCTTTTTCCACGTACTTTTTATCTGCCTGTAGGACAGATAGCGGTTCTCCCAAATGACACCTCTCACTTTCTCACAACTGATATAAATATAAATAAACAGTAAAAAATCCTAAACACATCGCCGCGTCCAAAAATGCCCGATCTATCAAAATATAGGAACGATTTTTTCACTGCATTGAACCCTGTAATGGAAAATAGCGGCCAAAGTCGAAAATGCCACTTTTTTCCCATTAAAAAAAATAAAATTCTATAAAAATTGATGAAAAGGACGTCCTAAAACTTGCAGCGTTAAAAATGTCATTAAAAAAAATTACACCACCCACGGCTCTGTACAAAAAAATTATTAGCGCCAGACGATGGCAAATAATAATTTTTTTTGTACAGGAGGTTTTCATTTTTATAAATGTATGAAAACAATTATAAAACTGATACAAATTTGGTATCCCCGTAATCGTACCGACCCAAAGAAGAAGGTCGACATGTCATTTTGGGCGTACAGCGATATCCGTTAATTCCAAGCCCACAAGAAAACGGCGCAAATGTGTTTTTTCACCAATTTACTGCATTGCATTAGAAAATTTGTGAGGGAGTGAAAAATTAAAATGTAAAAACGAAAAAGGGCTGTGGCGGGAAGGGGTTAATGACGACCCTTTGTTTTCTATCACAAAGCCATTTGCTTACCCAAATACACAGACTTTCTCCTAGTCACAGCATTCTCATTTTATGCATCAGCCTTTTATGCGGCACTGTGTCAAATGCCTTGGAAAAGTCCAGATACAACATCCACAGCGTCCCCTCGGTCCAATCTAGAACTTTCCTCCTCGTAGAAGCTGATTAGGTTAGTCTGACAGGACTGATCCCTCACAAACCCATGCTGATGCTGGGTTATAAGATTATGCACAGTGAGATACTCCCGGATAACAACTCTAAAAAAAATATTTCCACAGCAACCGATGGAAACAACAGGTCTGTAGTTTCCAGGATCACTTTTTGACCTTTTTTTTTTTTTAAATAAGGTAAAGACTTGGTTAAAGACAGTTGAGAAGGCGACATTCAATAGATTGGCCCTTTTCTTCATCCCCCTCCACCATGACCCCCAAGTTATTCCTTAGAAGGAATTCCTGTTGCTTTTGATAGGTCAAATAAAGTAGTTTTTTACTATTCATATATTTGTAAAATAATTTGGGACTATTTTTACTTTCCACTGCAAATTTTCTTTCAGTTTCTATTTTTGCTGCCTTTATCTGTTTTTTTTACAGGATTTATTTTTCTTTTTATAATCCTATAACGCCTCATCATTACCTTTTGTGTTTGAGTAACGTCAAGAAATCTACCATTTATTTTCATGCACTGTAAACCATACATACCTTAAATGCTGTAGCAACACTGATGCGGAAACATACCTTCTTTAATCCCTGATCCGAGTGGTTTTGCTTAAAAAACAATTAGAAAATTCAGGACTTTGGGAAAGCTGGGTTGCATGCTGCCTGCCGTTCATAAACACATTATTCAGAGCTTCCTGAACTGTCCAGACAGGACTAATCAATCTGAGCTGGATGACTCATGAACAGCAGCTGTGGGATGATGCAGCAATTGATTAGTTCTGCCTGTCAGGGACAACACAGTGATTACATCATGCCTTATTAGCATAATGTTATACTTGTTTTTTTTTTCCAGCAAAACCACTCAATTCATGGATTAACCCCCAAAGGACGTAGCCAGTTTATAGCTTAAGGCTTTATATTGTTATAACTTTTGAACACTATTACTTATCAAAACTATTCTGAGATTGTTATTCCTCACATGTTGTACTTCATTTTAGTGGTAAATTTTGGCTGATAAGTTTTGCGTTTATTACGGTTTTTAAATCTCATATTTAAAATCTCATATATATACTCGAGTATAAGCCAACCCGAGTATAAGCCGAGACCCCTAATTTTACCACAGACAACTGGGAAAACCTATTGACTCGAGTACAAGCCGAGGGTGTAGTATACAGCCAGCCAGCCCCGACGTAGCATACAGCCTGCCCCCCGCAGTTTGCCAAACAGATAAAAAAAATAAACGTAATACTCCGTCGCAGCTCCCGGTGGCTTCTTCTCTCTTCTGTAGCCGGCAGAGTCACGGCCATGCCTCAGGGGGACTTAAATTAGTTTCTGAAGTTTTTAAGATGCAACATTTTAGAAATCAAAGACTTTGAATTATCATCTTCTCTTGCAATGGCTGATATGAACCCCTTCGACCAGATGACAATTGAAGATGGTCTCGGGGAAAGCCTCGTTCACAAGTTGGATAAAGAGAAGCATGTCCTGTGGCCACAGTTATAATCTTCCCTGTGAACCCATACTAGAAGTCAATAAATATTATTGTAATGTATTCTGTACTGTACTAGTTAATACTTGGAGAGATTTTAGGGACATAATAGGTATTAAAGGGGGGATTGAGTTAAGCCATTGTGGGGGATTTTTTTTTTTTTCCAACTCTATTTCTATTTTTCAGAAAAACAAAAAGCTTTTTTTAACGTACAGTCAGCACCTGTCCAGCAACCGCGCAACCACAACCAGGCTTGGCGCTAGCTGTCAGACTAGGTAAGTGGTGGCGAACTCACCCTGCAACGTTCCTGTGGGCTAAGGCCCTGCCTAAAGCAGATAAACCGCCCTGATAAGGGTGAACCCACTATCAGGAACCTAACTGACGGTCCCTGAGTGACCCTACAAGATGACAGGAAAAACCTATTTCGTCTGGCAGCTGCTGGATGGTGAAGTGGACAGGTAACCGGAATACAGGAATAGACCAGTGTTCACACTGGTGCACAGAATACTAACACAGGTCTGAGACAGGGAAAGCGGGATAACACTAGGAGGTAAACGATACTGAGGGACAAACAACAGATACAGGCAGACAAGCGGAGACAAACAAACCAGGTCAAAACCACAAAACACAGAATACCAAACAAGAGAGCAAGAGCACTTGATACACAGGTAAGACTTGAAATAACCAGTAGGCAGATGGGAGTAGGCAGGTATATAAAGCCTTTCCCGAACAGGTCTCTTGCAGCACACAGTGTCCATCAGGCTAGTAACCCTTGCTGAGCAGGGCTGAAATGCAAGGAGCAGGGTGTGGCTCAGATAATCCAAACACCAACACTAAGCCACAGTTCACACACAAATAAACGCCAACTATACTGCCAACTGCGGATAGAGCGAAGTTTAGGCATGGACGTTACACGTACACTTCCGCTCAGGCACAAGCATCTCTAAAAAGTATTGTGTTGCATACAATGCAAGTACAATTAGGTCAAAAACCATATGGCGGATCGGGAGCGTTGTAAAGAGAATATAGAGCGATAACTTTTAAGAATACACTATGATCTATTAAAAGAGATAACAAGGATAACAAAACGGTGGATCTCATCTCAGTGGCGACGTTTCGGTGTAATACACCTTTCTCAAGGCTTGAGAAAGGTGTATTACACCGAAACGTCGCCACTTGTTCCAATAAAAATCATCTTCATTTGACTTGAATCCTGGAGTGCTGCCTACCATTTCCATTTTAAAGTATAATCAACATTTATTAGACAAGACAAAATATGAAACAATATGAAAGTACAATAAGATGATGACTGTACAAGACTGATCACGCAGGATCAGAAATAGTAAGATCATTTGTTCGTTGTAAATGGTAAATTAGGGGTTGGAACCAAATCGAATTACTGTGAGTAAGAAACCCCAAGGTGCCGTCTCATACAGAATAACTATTACAATATGGCCGATACAGCCGCACAAAGAAAAAAGAGATACACACTCACCGGCCACTTTATTAGGTGCACCTGTCCAACTACTCGTTAACACTTAATTTCTAATCAGCCAATCACATGGCAGCAACTCAGTGCATTTAGGCATGTAGACATGGTCAAGACAATCTCCTGCAGTTCAAACCGAGCATCAGTATGGGGAAGAAAGGTGATTTGAGTGCCTTTGAACGTGGCATGGTTGTTGGTGCCAGAAGGGCTGGTCTGAGTACTGATCTACTGGGATTTTCACGCACAACCCTCTCTAGGGTTTACAGAGAATGGTCCGAAAAAGAAAAAACATCCAGTGAGCGGCAGTTCTGTGGGCGGAAATGCCTTGTTGAGGTCAGAGGAGAATGGGCAGACTGGTTCGAGCTGATAGAAAGGCAACAGTGACTCAAATCGCCACCCGTTACAACCAAGGTAGGCAGAAGAGCATCTCTGAACGCACAGTACATCGAACTTTGAGGCAGATGGGCTACAGCAGCAGAAGACCACACCGGGTGCCACTCCTTTCAGCTAAGAACAGGAAACTGAGGCTACAATTTGCACAAGCTCATCGAAATTGGACAGTAGAAGATTGTAAAAACGTTGCCTGGTCTGATGAGTCTCGATTTCTGCTGCGACATTCGGATGGTAGGGTCAGAATTTGGCGTCAACAACATGAAAGCATGGATCCATCCTGCCTTGTATCAACGGTTCAGGCTGGTGGTGGTGGTGTCATGGTGTGGGGAATATTTTCTTGGCACTCTTTGGGCCCCTTGGTACCAATTGAGCATCGTTGCAACGCCACAGCCTACCTGAGTATTGTTGCTGACCATGTCCATCCCTTTATGACCATAATGTACCCAACATCTGATGGCTACTTTCAGCAGGATAATGCGCCATGTCATAAAGCTGGAATCATCTAAGACTGGTTTCTTGAACATGACAATGAGTTCACTGTACTCAAATGGAAGAACTATATTCAGTTTACCCTTACTCGTTCCTTCTTCTAATTACTATTAGATTTGGGAAGAGAAAGGAAAAAAACGATGGTGCAGTACTTTTTTGATCGTAAAAATTGTTTTAATGGAAATACTCACAAGAGTAAAGATTAAAAAGGCCTTATGGATAAAACAAACACGCTTGGTATACCGCCCGACTCCGAGTTTCGCCGGATATGGCTTCTTCCGGGGCCACAAGAAAGTGGAACGAGTAGTGGAGGAACAAGTTCCCGGGTGGGAACAATTAGGAGTAGCACAGAAGCTACGAGCTACCTTGAGAATCCCCAGGAGGGACGCCGTGCCGAGCTACCTTATCCTGTATGAGGATTTTTCATGCCCTAGGCATGCAACGCTGAGGACATTGGGTATGGACTAAGGACTGTCCCCGTGAGTACCAAAAATCTCTGGTTGGAAAGGTACTGCACCTTTTTTCCTAAATGTGGAGTGGATGAATGTAGAGGCGGAGGATTAATCAATTTTGTACTGTACTCAAATGGCCTCCACAGTCACCAGATCTCAATCCGATAGAGCATCTTTGGGATGTGGTGGAACGGGAGATTCGCATTATGGATGTGCAGCCGACAAATCTGCGGCAACTGTGTGATGCCATCATGTCCATATGGACCAAAATCTCTGAGGAATGCTTCCAGCACCTTGTTAAATCTATGCCACGAAGAATTGAGGCAGTTCTGAAAGCAAAAGGGGGTCCAACCCATTACTAGCATGGTATACCTAATAAAGTGGCCGGTGAGTGTATATATATATCACCTATGGGGGGCTGCCTCTATATGCTACCAATGGGGGAGCCGCCTCCCCAAATAAACCTCCGAAAAGCGGTACAGAGTTTTGAGAAGAAAAAGCTTGGGGGTCGGATCGGCAGTGTCTGAAATAAGTACAGAAACATACAGGAGAGGGGATAGGGGGCAGCCCTGTCTGGTGCCATTCTTAATACGGAAGGGATCAGACAGGATACCGTTGGTTCGGACCTGGGTTGTAGGGGCCGAGTATAATGCCTGCACCAGGTCCAGGAAGCGAGGACCGATGCCCAACTGTTTCAGCGAGGCCCAAAGGAAACCCCAGTGCACACTGTCAAAAGCTTTCTATGCGTTCACCGAAAGCAAGCACATCTGCTGCCTGGTCGACTTAGCCCTAGAAATAAGAAGCAGAGTCTTATTAGTGTTATCGCGTGCTTCCCTCCCCTGAATGAAGCCCACCTGGTCATTATGGATAATGTCTGGGAGTAAGGGCCCTAGGCGGTTGGCCATTAATTTGGAGAGTATTTTTATGTCCATATTAATAATGGAAATTGGGCAGTAGCTGGCGCAAATGGAGTGGTCTTTGCCAGGTGACCTCCATTACCTCTGATTCAGAGAAGTCAGCCTCTAGGTCCTCACAGCCCTCCTTAGTCAGTCTTGGAAGAGCGGTATCCTTAATGTATGCCTGTATTCTCTCCAGCTCTCTAGCCCCAGCCGAGTCAGATAGCGGGCCCTGCAGGTTATATAAACTTTCGTAGTAGCTCTGAAAAATTGAATTAATCTCTTTGGGGTCATGGGTCAGTCTATCCGTACGGTCTTTGATTTGTGGAATATATGTACCGGTCGTACGGGGGTGAAGGTACCTAGCCAGGGCTCTCCCACACTTATTAGAATACTCATAGAAGAAACGCTTGTCCATAGCACTCAAGTAATTCTGGTTCAGTAATTCCTTCAGTTCCTCACGAGTATTCAAAAGTTCATTCAAAACCGCCTGGGACCCACCGTTTTTGTGTTCCTGTTCCAGGGCACTGATCCTAGACAGAAGTGCCAGGGTTTTGGCCAATCTCTCCTGCTTCAGACGGGCCCCGTGTTTAATAAATACAAGTTGGAGCATACCCTTGAGGGTCTCCCACTGCATTGGAAGGGGAGGCTGTTGTCCCGAGTGAGTAGTAAGGAACTCAGCAATTTGCTTATGGACATCCGCAAGACAAACAGAGTCCTTGAGCAAGTTATCATTAAGGCGCCACCGCCATGGCGAGGCAAAAAGGCCTGGGATATCTAGAGCGAGAGAGATCCCTGACCACAGGGACGGAGCCACCGATGCAGCGGGCCTCCATGTAAGGGCATGGTGACTCAAAAAGAACATATCCAGCCGGCTGTAAGACCAGTGAGCCGGGGAGTAATAGGTGTAGTCTCTGGATTGCGGGTGGAGGATTCTCCAAACGTTTATTAATTGTGATTCCCACAAGGCTTTACGTAGCTTCCGCATTTGGGCTGGGGCCAGGGAGGATCGCACCACGCAGCAGTCAACAGTCGGGTCCATCGGGAAATTAAAGTCCCCCCCCATAACCACTATGCCCTCCGAAAAGTCCCGTAGCCTAGCCAGGAATTCACTGCAGAGTCGTATCTGATCTCTATTGGGGAGGTACACTGAAGCCAGCGAAAGCAGGTGGCCCCATAGCTTTATTTTTACAAAGACATATCTACCCTCAGGGTCAGTCTGGGAGTCAATAACTTCGTGCAGCAGGCGCTTGTGGATAGCAATAGATGCCCCTCTTGACTTAGCCCCCGAGTGAGTGCTGTGGAACCAAGTCGTATAGTATCTGTCCCTGAAATTGGGGATGCTGACGGTGCGAACGTGGGTCTCCTGTAGGAATAGAAGGTCAGCCCTCAGTTTATGCATGCGAAAAAATACCTGACTGCGTTTCTGGGGAATGTTCAACCCCCTAGCATTTAGGGAGTAACAGGTAATTGGTGCCATATTTGTATCTAGCGCAAGGAAATGAACACGGTCCTAAGTGGATAGGTACTCACAGGGGGTGGATAACAATGGGGTAGGGAGACAACAGTAGGAAGGATTCAAAGAAAATCAAACAAAAGAAGAGGGGATTCAAGAACGACAAATAAAACAATAATAAGGCAGCTTCAAGGGCTGCTAAAGTTCTAGGGTCAAATTCTGTCGTAGGCAACAGAAATGAGCCTATTGGGGTCAAGTTATACCATGAGTAGACCTGCTAGTCGTGAGGCCCACTGGGAAACGAGCTGTCTATGCAGGGCGCCCCCTGGCGCCAGGGACTGCCAAATATACAGTGCACATTTATCCATGCCTTACTTTAAACAAAACACAGGCAAAGCAAACAAGTATAATATGCAACTGATGCAACGATTCAACATTGTAAATGTATAACAAGGCAGCCAACAATGGGCCAAGGATACGCTAGGGGACCAGAAACACTAGTACTGAGTATGAGGGTAGAGACCCAAGTTGTCTTGGAGGGAGGATGCAAAACCCAGTTAAAGGCAAAGGGTCCTCATCTCGGCTGGGGGGACCCTGGGCGTCATCTTCTCTTCTGTCAGGAGAGCGTCTCCTGCCTCTCCGGCGGGGAAACCTCTGCGGTCTTGGTGGTTGGAAGGATAGATTGGGCGGGAGGAAAGAGGGCCAGTCCGATATAGAAACATCCGGCAGATTAAGAGCAGCAAGGAATGCAGGAAGGTCACCAGGATGACGAAGCGCCGTTGTTAGGCCATCACGCCTAACCTGGAGGCGAAATGGGAAGCCCCAAGAATATGGTATATTTCTGTCCTGTAGGATGCTCAAGAGGGGCTTGAGGGCCCTGCGTTTCTGTAGTGTTAAGCGAGACAAATCAGGCAGCAGCTGGATTTCTGCATCCTGGAAGCGCACCCTGCCAGCCTCCCTTGCTCTATTCATAATTTGCTCCTTGATCTGGTATCTATGAACTCTACTTATGATGTCTCTAGGTCGGAAAGGATCATTTGGGCGAGGGCCCAGGGCTCGATGGGCTCTGTCAAGCTCTAAAGGAGAGTCCACAGGGACCCCAAGAATGTTGGTGAATATGGCTCTGAGGGTACCGTCAATCTGCTAGTTATCGATAGCTTCTGATAGTCCCCGAACTCTGATATTATTCCTGCGGCCCCTATTCTCGGCATCATCCAGCTGCTCCGTGAGAGCCAGAATTTATTGTGAGTGAAGAGAGATCTGTGTATCATGGGCTGCGAGTCTTTCAGTAACTGTGCGATGAGAGGACTCGTTGGTGGATACTCTCTGTTCAAGCTAATGAACCTCATCGCGCAGGCCGGCCATCTCCACTATGTACGATTGTTCAAGGCGAGCCACGTAACTCTCCATATCCTCTCTGGTAGGGATGGCTCTGATATAATTACGGAGGGCATGTAGGTCTGCCAGCACACCCGCCTCAATCGGGTTACATTGATAACTTGGAAAAGGCTGCGGAGAAGTTGAGGCTGCCCTCACAGGCGAATCACCAAGAGATTGATCAGGATCACTATCCTGGGTGCTATTGTAGTATAAGTGTGGGCTCCTTGATAAGGAGGACTCTGGAGGACCATGAGACTGTGCTGCCCGCGTATCCTGAGGCCAGGTGCCAGGAGAGTCGGAGGGGGCTCCCAGGGAGCACCTAGCGGGGCTAGCAAGTTGGTGTGGGGGCGAGGAGCCTTCAGGACTGTCACTGATGGGTATAACCCTGCATGATGGGAGGATGTAGATGTGGCTGACCCATAGGCAAGGGCCCCCGCTGAGCCTGGGGGGTAAAACTCAGGGGTCAGAGGACATAGGTCTGGAGCCTTCCCTGGCTGAGACCCAGTGGCCTCCTGCTCTTGTGAGACCCTAACCGGGTCAAAGTCCAGCACCTCAAAGGGGATTTGCCGCTCACCTGTCACCGCTGGAGCTGCAGAGGGGCTGTGCTGCGGAGTAGCGTCACTCCGGACTGGAGTGAGGCATGTGCCGTTCATCCCTGACCGGAGGGCAGCAAGGCCGGGAGATGATGTGTTTGGCCTCTCAGGGGTCCTTCGGCACCGGAACGCCAGTGTCCTCCGCTGCTACCTCTGGAGCCGGGGCAGTCGAGGGAGATCGGAGCCGCACCAGTGCGGTGTGCGCGGCATGTCGAGGACTCAGCGGATGTGTAGGCCCGCGCCTGGAGGTGAGAGGAGGCCGCGGCATACCCCATTTTGGCGCGCTCACCATGCTGCTCCGGGAGCCCGCGATCGAGTCCCTCCGCTGGCCGGGGTCCGGTGGAGATAGATCTATCAGATCCCTCGCGTCCGCTGGAGAAGGCCGCGTGTCCTGGGAGGCCTGAGGGGCCAGGTACTGGTCAATTCCCTTCAGTACGGGCCGCATTGGGGTTGGGGCGGCAGGCCCTGTTCCCCTCTTCTTTCTGGGACCCATGTGGGGTAGAATCGGGCAGGATGAGTATCGATTCTGCGGCGGAATCCTGGCTAAACCCGGGAGCTAAGCAAGGTTGCTTCCTTACTCCTCCATAGTCAGGCCACGCCCCCCTCAATACCATTTCCATTTTATATACAAGTAAGGACCTGGCCAAGATCCTTGGGGGGCCCTGCACCCCTCCTTTTGAGGAGTTGTTTCCACTGTGCGGACTTGAATTTTCCATGTTTATTACTACCTTTCATAGTTATAACAATCTTAACCCCACAGTTTACAATATTAACAAATATGTCAATTGTGACAGTCACCATGTAGTGTACCTCATCAGTTGTACCCACTGTCACCTAAAATACATGGGTTGCACGGTCAGGAAATTCAAAACTCGCTTATATGAGCACATCAATGATGCAAATAAGACATCTTTTCGTAATGTGTCCAATGTAGCCAAACATTTCAAAACAATTCATAATGATTCTTTTACACACATGTCAGCCATTATCATTGAAAAGGTTTCTGCACCAAAACGGGGAGGCGACTGGCGCAAAGTTTTACTCACCAGAGAAGCTTTCTGGATACTGATTCTAAATACCAGTTACCCCTATGGCTTGAACTTGTGTTCAGATCTTATACATTTTTATCACAAAGCAACAGGGCAAATATCCTTATTCTGTCACCAAAAGATATATATAACTCCTTAACCCCTTAATGACCGCCGTATCGGCTTTTTACGGCGGTCATTAAGGGTACTTCTTCTGACGCGTACGCCTTTCTACGGCGGCGCGTCAGAAGAAGATTTCGGGACACCGGGTCTCGCTGGTGCCGGTGTCGGGCTGTGCTCAGTTACTTACACTATACACTGCAATACAAGTGTATTGCAGTGTAAAGACTTGAATAAGCGATCGGATGATCTTTTATTCAAGCCCAGAAGTAGACAAAAAAGTAAAAAAAAAAAAATTAAATCTTTTTATAATATAATTAAATAAATAAAATAAAAGTCCCATAATCTCCCCAGTAACACATAAAATGCAAATAAAGTAAATAAAACACAAAAACACGTACATATTTGGTATTAATCTGTACAATAAATCTAAATCAATATTGAACCCGCTCGGTGAACTTCCCATAATATACAATTTTTCATCAAACACCATCACAAAAAATGTTCTAAAAAGTGATCAAAAAAAGTTACGTTCCCTAATATGATACGACTGAAAAGAACAACTGTTTTCGCAAAAAATAAGCCATCAACCAGATCTGAAAAATACAGAAGTTATGGCCCTGAAAAGTTGTCAATAGTAAAAACAATGCGATTTTCTCCAATATTGGTTTTGCTCAGGAAAATTGAGCAAAAATAAGAAAAACTATATAAATGAGGTATCACCGTAATCGCAGTGAACCAGAGAATAAAGATAAAATATTATTTTTATGTTACGGTGAGCGGGGGGAAAAAATGCTAACAATTCAAAATAAAAATTGATGATTTTGTTTGTGTCCCCCTTGAAATAGTTAATAAAATCTCATGAATAAGCTTTAGACTCCCAAAATGAATTATCTATACATTGTATATCATCCCGTAAATAATAAGACCTCATATGTTTGCATTACCAAAAAAAATAAAAGTTTATAGGTTGTACAATGTGACAATACAAATCTGCTGTGAATGGCGCCTCCATTCATTCTATACTCGGCCGTGCGCCTGTACAGCAGTGTACCACAACATATGTGGTATCAGTACACTCGGGAGGAATTGGGCATCAAGTGTTGCAGTGCATTTCATCATTTAATTTATTCTGAAACTGTCTGTTTGGCCTAAATGAATGTATTTTCCAAAAAAATTCTATATTTTCTAAATCGCAGGTCCATATTTTTTAACCCATGTGAAACACTTAAAGGGTTAATAGAAGTTGTTTTACATATGTTGAGGGGTGAACTTTCTATAGTGGGGTAATTTATGGGGTTTTACTATTATTTAGGCCTCTCAAAGTCACTTGAAAGCTGAGTTGTCCCTCAAAATGTGAGTTTTGGCGATTTTCATGAAAATAAGAAAAATCGCACCTAAAGTTCTGCATCTCATAACATCCTAGAAAAATGACCGGAAGCATAAAATATCATCCCAACATAAATCAGATATTCTGTAAATGTTAATTATCAAACTTTTTGGGTAGTTTTACATCTTGTCTGGAAACAAGAACATTTCAAACTTGGAAAATGAAGAATTTTTACAAACTTTTGCCAAATTTTCACTTTTTTTAGAACAAAACGCAAAACTTATCACTTAAATTTTATAACTAACATGAAGTACAGTGTGTCACGAGAAAACATTCTCAAAATCACCCGGATATGTTAAAGCGTTCCGAAGTTATAACCAATTATCGTGAGACATGTCAGATTTGAAAAATCGAGTCTGGTCATTGAGCTGAAAACTAGTGTCGGTGATAAGGGGTTAAGCAGTATTACGGTAAACAGTTAAAATGTAATTTTTATTAATTCCTCATAAAAAAATCAATAATTCAATAAATGTGCTCACACCAAGGACAATATAACACATGCCTTTACAACTCCCCTAGTGTATTAATTACCAGATAGAAGGCACACAAGATGAATATAAATACATATACATATGCATAGGGGTAGGTATCACCCTCAAGAAAAAGGTTCAGTAAATAAGGTCAAATACCTACCCTAGGGTACCTACTTGCTCTCCAACCCGTAGTGGGTCTTGCTTACCATATGTAGCAATAAAAGTTCCAATCGTCGGGCTTGGGAGGGAGCTGCCTCTTTCTTTCCTGGGGAGGGTGTGATTCCCTAGCAATGCTCACCCTAATCTCCAATAGCGCCCGCCCTCACAAGGGCAGTCCTAAGTACTGTCCCTTGTCATACGATATCACAAGGGGAGGTGTGATATTGTATGACAAGGGACAGTACTTGGGACTGCCCTTGTGAGGGCGGCAGCTATTGGGGATTAGGGTGAGCATTGCTAGGGAATCACACCCTCCCCAGAAAAGAAAGAGGCAGCTCCCTCCCAAGCCCGACGATTGGAACTTTTATTGCTACATATGTATGGGTAAGCAAGACCCACTACGGGTCGGAGAGCAAGTAGGTACCCTAGGGTAGGTATTTGACCTTATTTACTGAACCTTTTTCTTGAGGGTGATACCTACCCCTATGCATATGTATATGTATTTATATTCATCTTGTGTGCCTTCTATCTGGTAATTAATACACTAGGGGAGTTGTAAAGGCATGTGTTATAATGTCCTTGGTGTGAGCACATTTATTGAATTATTGATTTTTTTTTATGAGGAATTAATAAAAATTACATTTTAACTGTTTACCGTAATACTGCTTAAGGACTTATACATTTTTACTAACGCCATTGTCAGATTATTGATATGTTTCGCTAACGAGTGTTTTTCTATTTCCCTACGTCATTTCCTTATTCCTCCCCCCGTGGGTGTTTCCTTACCTGATAAATGCCTTCCGTCTCCACATGTGTATACGCCACTATGACTAAGGATTAATTTCCAAAACGCGTCAATGACTTCTCTCCTCTCCATGTGCACATGGCTTTTTAATTGTGGGATTAAAAGTTCGGTTTTAACATGTCTTTTCCAAATATTTTTTGATATTATATTTTTTCACCCTCGCTGGAGTTCCTGCATACTTTTCCTACATTGTCTCGGAGCGGCCCGACCTCCATACTCCATGCAACTAGTCTTATACGGTAGTTTCTTCAATGTTTGGTAAGCTGAAAAACGTTTTTTTTCTTTTGTCACTGATAAAAAGATATCTTGTTTTGAAACTTATTTTTTTTGCTATATGGATTTTAGTTAAAGGAAACCTACCACTTGTAGTGGCAGGTTTCCGATGGAAATACCGGGCACCAGCTCAGGGTGAGCTGGTGCCGGAGCTTATTTTAGTTAGTGTTTTAAACGTTATAGCTGGCGCAGGCAGGTACGCGCTCGGCGCTTACCGTGCACGTGGCTCTCATTCACTTCCTATGTAGCCGCGTGCACGGTAAGCGCCGAGCGCGTACCTGCCTGCGCCGGCTATAAAGTTTAAAAAGTGTTTTAAACCGCGATACCGCGGTTTAAAACACTAACTAAAATAAGCTCCGGCACCAGCTCACCCTGAGCTGGTGCCCAGTATTGCCATCGGAAACCTGCCACTACAGGTGGTAGGTTTCCTTTAAACATTGAAAACATGTAAAGGCTCCAGTTATAAGGGAATGATTTAATATAGTGGAAAAAAATCAAGGCATATGAGTGTGCAAATGAGAGACAGTGTAGAGGGGTAAGTAGGCTGAACTGTACTTGGGCTCAATGGAAGCTTTAATTGGACTTTTGGTATAGGTAGGGGCCTCATATTTTTTCTATTTTGCTTATCTCCAGCAAGGATAATAATTGATAGTGGGATTTTGGGGTGGGGGAGGGAGTGTTATTGGATCATGTTTTGTGATTCTGAATAACGTTGTACACAGTATGTTGTTTTTAATAATTGTTCTGTCTATTGACTTAATAAAGATATAAAAAAAGAGAATACTGTGCAGTTATATTAACACGGCGCACTGAAAAATGCGTATGGGCTCAGAAGGGACAGATGAGAGATGGGATTAAACGGATTACAAGTGTGATCACACAGAGAATACACAGGATGTAGAAATCAATCAGAAATCGATCAGGAGGGATCAGACAGGAAGATGAGAGTAGTATTAGTGTAGCGAAGGTGGAGTGTCACAATGTAAGGCTCAGGTCTCTCTCCTGCGATACCAAAGTAAAATGGTGCTGCTGGTGAGCGGAAACACCCTAAAGAATATCCTTTTTATAGTTAAAAATGCTGCGATTCGCCAGTCAAATTTGACTGACCAATCACAGAGCTTGCCGGGGCAGGGTTGGTTAACTGTGCACTCAGTGCTGAGCATCAATTGCCGGAAATGGTTAAGAGGTTAACCCTATGAACTTGGGCATAGGACATACAAGCTACAATACCACAGATAGTTACCAGGCAGTGGCGTAACTAGTAGAGCTTGGGCTCCATAGAGAATTTCTGCATGGGGTCTCCCTTCCCCTTAAAAAAATGTATACATATTGGTACAGACACGTTTATACAATTGCACACATTTACACACTCATGTACATACATTTCTACTATATACACACATAGGAGCACATTTACTTACCCGGCCGCTGAAGTTCATCCAAAGTGCATTGTCCGATGATCATGCACTCTAGCGGAATGCACATGATATCCTGCATGTGTCGCTTCCTCGCTCAGGTCCGTTGAAGTTCACCTTCTTTTTCCTGGTGTATGTAAGTGCATTGTCTTGCAACACAAATTGAAAGTTAAATCCTGCACTCAGTCCAAATCCGTTGGATCGTCTGACAGAACGCCCCCGATATCTGTCACATGAAAGCCAGCGTATCTGTGCCACAATCCAATCGCGTGCGACACAATCCTCTGCTAAATACCGGTCAAAGCTGCGCAAATCCCGAAAACCGTCTGACGAAAGTGCAATTCGAAACCCTTAGTAAATAACCCCCATAAAGTTCCAAACTCATACTCACTTTTATATACTCATATACACTTATACGCACGCACGCATTCATGCACTTGTATGTACATTTAAACACTAATACACAGTTTATACAAACTCATACAGAATATACACATACCGTTTATACACATGGAATTTGCACACATACTGTATAGTACATACATGTTATATACATGCATATAGTGTATACACAACATATACTAATACATACAGTATACACTCACCGTATATACACACACATGTGCAGTATAAACACATCATATACACACATAGGCGTTTATTTATCATATGCTGGCCGCTTCTCCGGCGCAGCCACATACATCAAGAGCCTTCGGCCTCTTGATGTATCTGGCGGGATGCTGGGCAGTGTGTTTCTCTACACCAGGCCCTGCCAGGCATAGAAATAAACGCAGCCAGCGAATTTTCACATATGAAAAATTTGCCGACAGCAGGAAGTGCACAGGCGCTGGGACAGGGATGCCCTGCGCCGGCCCACTTTCTGCCAGCCAGACGCGCCCCTCCATGCCCCACTGGCGTGAAGGGGGCAGATTGCTGCAGAAGCGTGCAAAAGCGCTCATAAATACCCTCCATACTTTATATAAATACAGCATATATACACATACAGTATTTACAGCATCTACACATATACTGCGTATATTTACAGAAAATCTACACATATTCATACACACCTTATACACTCATACAGAATATACATAAATACTCAAGCAGCATTTGTATATATGTGCAGGGTGGGCAGGGCACGGGCAGCTGTATAGTCATGGAGGCGCGCAGGAGGACATGGCGGGCGGGTAGGGGGATGTGGTGGTGGGCAGACAGGAGGAGCCGCGGGTGCGCAGGATGATGTGCTGCCGACTGTCAGAGGGGGCAGCCGACAAAGGTTCTATGTTCAGCACAGCAGGCGTTACTGCTGTGCTGTTCATAGGCACCCAGGGGTAAACTAGTAAATTTTAGTTTCTCTAACCATCCAGAGCCCCATAGCAGCATGGGCCATCCGGCTGTTGTTACACCACTGTCACTAGGAGGTAGCATAGGATAAGCAATGTATACATTGGCAAAAGATAAAATTATCTAGCTTTGCTTAAAAGGAACCTGTCAGCAGGGGACAGTACTGTACTGTACATGCCAAATGTTTTTTTTTTTTTCTAATTTCTGTGTTATATGGTGTTTGAAATAAAGTAAAGAATTTAAAGGGGTATTTCAACAAGTTTCTTAAATGTACTCATGATAGCAAAATAACACATTCTCTAATTCACTAGTATTAACAAAAATACAGAATTTCATAGATATAAGTCCAACCTGTCTCTATCAGTCCTGGTGTGCACAATTCTGTTGCCTCTGGTTCCCGACCCTGTATCTTCTGACTTTAGGCTCGGCAGCCATCTTGCTTTTCTTTCTGATGGCTGTGGAGCTGAGATATTCTCCCCCTTCTGCCTCTAGCCCCTCCCCCTTGAATTTCAGGACAGTGCTCTCAATAATACACAGACACTGACTTCCTGCCAGCAGCAACAGCCAGAGGAAGACTACAAGTCACAGACAGATAAAGAACTTATATGGGGAGGGGGGAGGAAGGCCCAGCACCCTTCCCCAGTATATCCACTCTATGACCCAATGACGTCAGCAGCCGGTTTCCTCGGTCTTAGAGGGCGCTGGCTGCGTCCAGCAACCACTGATATGTGTTTCTTTAAGATACATATCCCTGATTGCTGCTGGGGGCAGCAACAGCGCCCCAGGATGGGAGGCAGGGGTAGCGCCCTATGCGGTTGCCCACCCCTTGTCCCGGCCCTGGCTCAGAGAGTCCCTGCCCACATTCTGAAATCTTACACTGACCAGCCTAGGGAGTGATAGGAGCTAAAACAGCAAAAAAACTGATTAAAATAGAAATTGTTAAAAATGATCTTTATTGTTTTGACATCTCTGGGGATTGAAATTTTGATTTATTTTTTTCATGGGCAAACCCCTTTAACAGGAGGCATCATCAACCTTTAATTCTTCTTTCATGATGATTTTTTTTTTGTCATTTCATGACAGATCAATACACTGCTTTTATTGACATATGTTCTCACGATTTTTAAGTAAAAATTACAAATGGTTTAAATGAAAACATTCCCAGTTGTCTTAGCGTGCACTCTACACAAACCACAGGTGTTCTATAATAACAGCTAGTACTGTACAGGTCAGGCCCTGGAAGGAAGCTTTATATATAGTAACACGTCACTGTGTGACATTCCATACGAGCGGAACACTCATGAAACGTCCGCACTTTGCAGCTAGATAAGCCAATCACAAGGCGCATACTGGGAACATAGCGAAGGTGTAGCCAATCAGAGCAGCCAGCAGGGAGCGAGCGAGTACACTAACCGCCACTTATCGCGATAGTTTTTTCGGTCCGTGCTCTCCGTTCAGTAAGTAACCCGCAGCGGACAGACTCCCTGACAGCTGCCTGTGGAGGACAGCGGGCGCTGCGTGTCATTAACCAGAGAAAGGTTACTCCGACCAGTGTTTTCTCACGGCTTGAACCTTTTTCTCCTCAAAATGTCGGCGCAGGCCCAAATGCGCGCCATGCTCGACCAGCTCATGGGGACCTCACGGGACGGTAAGTGGTTCCGCTGCTGTTTTCTGTTAAACGCAAGTTTCACGTTGTCTGTTGCTTCGTCGTGAGCCGCGTGAGTTCTTCGTATGTACGTAAGGTGGAATGTGTTATTTACCTGGGGGAAGAGTGTGATTGACAGTGTGCCGCTCCGTGTACGAGACGAGCCCTCAGACATGTATCGTCTGTAGTCAGGAAGGCGGGAAAATAATCCAGCAACAAATAACCTGCGAACAAACCGTGCAGCGGAGTGACACGTCACGGGGAGGACGTACCATTACGTCATTTGTACGTACAGCTGTTCTTTCTTGCCGTTTTCTCTGCTAATTTTGCATTTGTTTCAGGACTGGGTCACGTGACTTATGCAGAACCAATAGATTCAATATGATATAATTCCCCACAGGGTATGTTTAGTGGAGGCAGGGAATGGAGGTAAAAAAGTTGCATCTGCCTCCCCTGAGCATTTATTCTGTGTACTCTTCAGTAAGGCCCCTTTTGCAAGAACATGGGGGAGTTTTGTGGTGGTTTGCACAAGAAAAGTCTGCCCCACATTTATAAACAGTTTTCTGGCACTCCTCCGGCTAGCACTACAAAAGGGGTGTGGCCCGTTAAAGGGGGCATGGGCTTGTGACAAAAAGGTCGATGCCCCAAAAGTACTCCTGACCCGACAGAATTCTGTCCTTATTTTGTGGCGTAAAGTAAGCCAACTAATAGGAGGTGCAGAGTATAACTAGACAGTCTTGTACTGCACCAGATTTATCATCCAGCACCAGGCACTTGAATGAATCTGGTGAAGAATAAGGCTATATTCACACTGCCGTTGCCCGCCCGTACCGTAGCGGGCAACGGCAGTGTACGGGGAGAGGAGGAGGAGGTGGGCGCAGCTCACCCCCGCCCCTCTCCATAGCAACCTATGGTGCACGGCGCCGTATTACGGGAAAAGATAGGGCAGGTCCTATCTTTTTCCCGGGTACGGAACGGTACGGTGCCGCACGTGTGCTGCACCGTACCGCTCCCGTAGGGTTCCGTGCGCCTATAGAAGTGTATGGGGGACGTATATCGGCCGTATATACGTCCCCCATACGTTAGTGTGAATGTAGCCTTAGACTGTCTAGTCATACTCTGCACTGTCTAAGGGTACATCCACACTTCAGGCGTGTTGGGGCTGCTCACCCCTCCCTTCTCCATAGTGAATAATGGCGCTCCGCTGTTCTTACGGCCAAAGATGGAGAACATTCTATCTCTTTTTTTTTTTTTTGTGCACATGGTACTGTAAGCACCATATGGAGCCGGCCCCATAGACAAGTATGGGGGACTTATATGCGGCAGTAAATTTTCGGCTGTATATATGTCCCCCATATGTTTGTGTGCAATGGCCCTAACCTTGGGACACTTTTTATAAATCTGCCCCATAATATTTCTCCAGTGCTGTATATCTGTGCCATATGGATCCATTTATGCATGACGTTTTTCATCCGTATGTCACTCTATCTATAGCTTGCAAATGATGGCTGGCTGACAGAATGCACTTCCCTCTGGTTTTGGTCTAACTGGATACTGCACGCATACAAGGCAGCATACGGCGCACAACCAAATTCCAGGCACATTTTAATAGTTCCCATAGACTTTTATAGGAAGTAACACTGAACAAAATAAGACATGCTCTATATATATATATATATTTTATTATTATATTTTTTGTCTTGCTCACAGCACGGTACAGTGTTTGGCTAGTTTTAATCTTTTTCACAGCTGCCTACACTTCCAGAAATGAAGATTCAAAGCAGCCAAAAACGGATGCGTTTTCAAAACTACTTAAAAAACGGCCCAAAACGGGTTCAAAATGTTACGTGTGCTGCCGGCCTTAGAAGCATGAGGAAAAATCACAGGCTGTTGTTTTATTTTTTTTTTCCCCCATTCAGATTTTCCCGATGGATGCTATGTATAAAGAGGAGATGGAGGTAAAAATGATTCCTATTATGCCTACAATGAACATGTGTTCATGTTCATTGTAAATATGCTGAAAGCTTTCCTGACATACGTGCTGAATTTGTCCAATAACGAATGTAGTCCAAAGAAAGGCTACAACACACAGGATATGTCACAGGGCAGATGCACCTCTCTGCCCACTGTGACCTCTGGTGAAGCTTTATTTCAGTCCCAGTCCAGGCTGGGACACTGTCACTGGGACAAAAAAAAATTGTCTGGAGTGTCAGTTTTAAAATATACCTGTTCCAACTTGCATACAAATTCAACTTAAATACAAACCCAAAGAATCTTAACACGATGTATATAGAAAGGTGGAAGTCAGCTCACCTTGAGGCACAGCAGTATATGACCAGGAGTCCAAGCACGGATTCTCTTTGTTCCAAGTCCAAGAAATATATAAAATGCAAATAATCCAGCTCCACGGACACGGACCAGGTCATGATTAAGGAGTTTTCTGAAACGCGTAGACCATAGCCGTGGCTCTGTGTGTGTGTTTCCCTCTGCTTGGCTGTATATCTCCTTTTTGTACTTCAATAAAGAATATATCACGTTTTTATCTACAACCGGAGTGTCCGTGGAGCTGGATTATTTGCATTTTATATATATATATATTAAATTAAGGGCCTATTGAGAGGCTTTTCCAATTTCAGCAACTAAATGTTATTGTTTTGTATAATGAAAAAGTAATACAATTTTCTAATATACAGTTTGTAGGAAGCCTGTTGGAAGTTTACTTCTAAGTGATGAAAATCTGTCTATGGTCAAGTGCACAGCTTTGATTACTGTTCTGTGGGTGTAACGAGCCATACGTCAGTGGGACATCACATTACCATGGACAGATTTTCATCACCTGGAAGTAAACGATCAGTCTGTGTATACACGTGGCGTCTCAGGATTTTTATGGAAACATTTTTAATGTTTACAAACACCTGAAGGCTACACAGATTTCCACAGTTCATCGGTAATGGTTCAAATATCCACTTCCCACCTATACTTTTGTTTTAAAGGAAACCTACCACTTTAAAATGGTAGTTATAACCCTCAAATACGTTGCACCAGCTTAGGGTGAGCTGGTGCTGGAGCATATCTTCAGTATTTGCAGAAACCGCTGTATTGGTTTTTAAACTGCTTTATTCTTTATATTCCAAGCGCGCTTTGGCGCACCATGATATGTGCTTGGCGCACCATGCACGCGCCTGATTCGGAAGTGCCGGAGAGCCGGTGACGTCACCGAGTTCTCTGGCACACTCACGCCTGCGCACCTTCAAATTTTTATCCTGGCCAGCTTCGCACGCGAAGTTGCGTAGGCGCAACTATGCCCGAGAGCTTGGTGACGTCACTGGCGCATGCACGGTCGCGCGCATGGTGCGCCGAGCACATATCATGGTGTACCGTAGCGTGCTTGGAATATAAAGTATAAAAGTTTAAAAAGCAACACAGCGGTTTCTGCAAATAATGAAGATATGCTCCGGCATCAGCTCACCTTGAGCTGGTTCAAGGTATTTGAGGGTTATAACTACCATTTTAAAGTGGTAGGTTTCCATTAAAGAAAACCTGTAGAGCCCTATTAACTGACAGCATTCTTTTAGCTAAAAATGGTTTCCAATATATCCCCATAATTCAACTTTGTTATATTCCATGGCATCAGAGGGGGCATGTCCTGCTTTGCCGGCCGGCCCTTCCCATCTTCTCTATTCCATACCATGCCATGTGACCAGAGTGACATTCTCATAGGTCCTTTAGTCTCCTAACTTTAGCAAACTACACCATGCATATATATGATCACATGAAATCACATCAGCCTCCATGGACTTCTACTACTCCCCACCCTCCATGTAGGCTGCTGTGATTTCATGTGATCAGATACTTGTATGAGGTAGATGTTGCAGATGTAATAGGACCATAGATGATGTCATCCATGACTTTACGTGCCCAATGATGTAACAGAGCTCTCTATAGAGAAGAATATCATGGCACTCAGACCAGTCAATCGGGAACGAGGTGGCAGGGTAGTGAAGGTAAAATTTTATTATGCATAACTCAATTAGGGTGAATGATTCCGATAACTAACTTATTTTTTTAACATTGAAGGCATGGAAGCCATGGAAAGGAACCTTTTCGGGATAAGGGCAATGCTTTTTAAACATAGTTTCAGCTGTCTTTATTTTAGGTTGGTTAAATTGCATGGCAGGTTCTCTTTAAATAGTCCCCCAAGTATTGGTATGAAGTTATGAAATTATACCAGCAGTTAGCCCCTGGCTAGCAAGGACTTTGTTTGTAGGCGATATCGTCATTAATCGTTCCTCAGACTCCTCAGTTGAATCATTCCAGGTGTGTTGTAATTGAAGATGGTGATAAAACTTCAAACCATTCAAGCCGGCCCTTTAAAGTTTTGCGTTTATTTACAAAAAAGGAAAAATGCGATAATTTCGAAAATACAGCGTTTTCAGGCAGATAGATTTACCACCTAAATAAGTTGCTGAGTAACATTTCCCATATGTTTACTTTACATTTTCATCATTTTTGAAATGTCTGGATAATTTATTTTGATGTCACGCGGCTTACAAATGAAATATCTGTTTTCCGTAAATGGTACCTCAGGTATACTTCTCACGATTTGTTCCCACCTCAATCCCTATTGGCCCAAATTCCTTCTCCCACGTACCTAGATAAAGATCTACAATTTTTATTTTTTTTCTATCAATTTTACATACGTAATTGCCAGTCTACCGTTTCTAGGACTACTTACACAGATCTCCATAAACCTATTAACAGGATTCTTCCCTTGAGTTATCTCCACCTTCACAGATTCTAATGCATGTCTCATCGGAAAGAAAATCCTCTCTCATACTGATCCATGACTTAAGAACTCCCTTTTCATAAATTTGCCCCAAAAGTTTAACCCCTTCCCGACATTTGACGTAATAGTACTGCATCGCGGGAGGTGCGTTCCCGCAAAATGCAGTACTATTACGTCAAGCTATATATTATAGCTGACACCCGCGATTGGAGATTTCTCCGATCGCGGGTGTTAACCCCTAATATGCCGCGGTCGCGCTGACCGCGGCGTGTTAGAGGCATTTGAAGTTAATTAAAGGGGGGTCCGCTGCTCCGATCGCAGCCCCGGGACTGCCGGTGCACGGGGCTGCGAGATCTTCCTCCGGAAGCCGGGTCCGTGCCTTCTGGCAGGACCCGGCTGTAAGACACTGGGCATGCGCAGCATGCTCAGTGTCTTACATTACACAGTGCAATACACCTGTATTGCACTGTGTAACCTGTAAAAAAGCTTGAACAAGTGATCAGAAGATCACTTGTTCAAGCTAAGATGTCAGTAAATGTAAAAATAAATAAAGGTTTTTTACAATAAAAATAAATAATAAAAGAAAGTGAAAGTCCCCTCAAACACCACATTTCCCTTTTACACAAGTAATAAAGTATAAAAAAACACTAAATCACGAAAAAACCCCACTTATTTGGTATCGCTGCGTCCGTAACAATCTGTACAATAAATCCTAATCATAATTTGAACCGCTCGGTGAACGTGGTAGAAAAAAGACGCCAAAAACTTGCAAAAATTAAAACTTTTTATCAAATTGCTTTACAAAAAATGTTCTAAAAAGTGATCCGAAAAAGTTACAAGCACCAAAATGATACAAATAAAAAGATCAACTTGTCATGCAAAAAATAAGCTTACAACCAGCTCCGTAAACCAAAAAATACTATAATTATGCCGCTATAAAAATGGCAATACTAAAACAAATGCAATTTTTTCTATTCTAGTTTTCCTTCAATAAAATTGGACAAATAAAACTATATAAATGAGGTATCACCGTAATCGTAGTGATCCGTAGAATGAAGATAATATATTATTGTTATGCTACAGTGAACACCCCCCCAAAATAATGCTAAAAATACAAAACAAGAATTGATGTTTTTATTTTCCTCCACACGTAAAAAGTTAATAAAATTGCTTCGATATGCTAAACACCCTCTAAAATAAAGGTTTTTTTACAGTGCATCTCATCTCGCAAAAAATAAGCCCTTATTTGTCTAAATTGCTTAAAAAATAAAGATTGTATAGCCTATTCCCAACGCGCGTTGTAATAGAAAGGTGCGGCGGGTAGTGACTTGCCAACACCGGTCAGACACAGTGATCGGGGTAAGACGGCGGCTGTTCCTGACAGCCATCCATCCTGCCCCATGGACCAGAATGCTATTGGCTCATCAATTCAGACGAGCCAATAGCAGCGAATTTACTTATGACGTCAGTAATACCGGTCATTATGTCTGTAGACACGGTGATCGGGGCAGAGTGGCGGCTGTTCCTGACAGCCACCAATTGTGCCTTGTGGTTCAGAGGGATTTTGTTGCCCCCCTCTGTCCATGTTTGCCGCTATTGGCTGGTCGATTTGGTCCAGCCAAAAGCAGCAATATTTGTCACAATGGGCATCGCTAGGGTGAATAAGAGCAACACTTGGCGATAATTTCCCTACTAAAACGAAGATATGGTACAAAAGTGCTGGCCGTGCACATTGTACAGATTATGCTGTACAACTCTTACGAGCTGTTCCAATGTGCAGGTCCTGCCGTATCATTTCTCAGTTTTCAAGAGGAAGATATTAGGAAACTAATATTGGGACAAGAAGGACGGGGCCCCAGTACCTCTGGTTTAGATGTTCCTGTGTTTTGCCAGGACAGCATTTTCCCGGTGAATTCTGCTGCTTCTAAAGGTAGGACTCAATAAAGAGTCTGTTCCAAAAGAGGAGTTAGGATGGACACTACTGTATTTTCCGGGCCATTAGGCGCATCAGTCCGATGCGCCTTATATATGGAATAATTCCATATATACGGCGCAGGGTCCGGGGGCGTGGCGGAGGTCCGGGGGCGGACCGGATACCCGACGAGAAGAGACGCGACGCGACCCGGAGACGAGACCCGACGAGACGCGGGGAAGGTGAGCAGGAGGTGGAGGATGGCAGCGGACCATACTTGCATAGGTCCCCGCTACCGGAGACAGCAGATCTCCAGCGGGAACTGCAGACCGACGCGGCAGAAGTTGTTCGTGCCGCGTGGTCTGCAGTTCCCGCTGAAGATCTGCTGTCTCCGGTAGCGGGGACCTATGCAAGTAGGGTCCGCTGCCCTCCTATAGGGCGCACCGGACTATAAGGCGCACTTTGGATTTCCAAGGAAATCCAAGGCTTTTATGTGCGCCTTATAGTCCGGAAAATACGGTATATACTAAGAGACCTGCAACACCTCCAGAGTGACAAAAGTTTAGTTGGTCCCCTGGTATATTCTACCTCCTTATACACTAGACATTCACAATTCACGCCCAACCTATTGTGAATTAATTTCGGTAAAATGAATAATTGTAACAACTGTTATGTCCCGTTGCTCCCTATACCCCTCCATTATTTCATAAGGGGTGCCACATAACGGGCACTGAACTTTCCAGAAATAATTGCAATTTCCATCTTGGACTCCATTGCACATCATATTTGGAAACCACCTGTATGTTCAAAATGCTCATTTCACCACGTGTATTACCCTACACCACATATTACACCTTGCTAAATTCCCCAAGGGGTGTACATTCAACAATTAGGGTCACTTGTCGGGTTTTCCTCTGTTTTGGTACCACTACGGCTCCCCAAATGCATCCTGACACATGTGAAGGATTTCTTGCAAATTTGGCCTCTAAAAGACAAACATCCCTCTTTTCCTCTACTGTGCCTCCATAAAGCATTTTATATGCACATGTGGGGTACTTCTACACTCGGGAGAAATAGTTTTACACCTTTTTCGGGGTTATTTAATATATTATCCCTTGTGGCTTACATAAATTAGGGGTAAAGTGACATTTATAGGAAAATTTTCACCTTTTTAATGATTCGGGCCTAATTGGATCATTCACCTGTAGGGGCAAATACATATATTACACATTGCAAAATTCTCTAAGGGGTATGCGTTCAAAAATTAGGGTCACTTTTCGGATTCTTCTCTGTTTTATACCACTAGGGTTCTCCAAATGCATGTCAAACATTTCTGTCAAATTTGGCTTCTAAAAGGCAAACATCCCCCTTTCCTTTTACTGTGCGCCCATACAACATTTTATATACACATGTGGGGTACTTATACACTTGAGAGAAATAGGTTTACACATTTTGGGGGGTTATTACATTTTTTTTATCCCTTGTGGCTATATAAAATTAGGAGTAAAATGACCTTTATAAGAAAATGTTCACCTTTTATCTATTTAAGTCCTAATTAAATCAAACACCTTTACGGACAAATACACATATTACACCTTGCTAAATTCTCTAAGGGGTGTGCTTTCCAAAATGGTGATACTTGTTGGGGTTCCGCTCTGTTTTGGTACCACTAGGGCTCTCTAATGCATCCTGACACATGTAAAGGATGTCTGTCAAATTTGGCTTCTAAAAGGCCAACGCCCCTCTTTCCCTTCTGAGCTTCACTGCGTACCCATACAACATTTTATTTGCATGTGTGGGGCAATTTTATACTCGGGAGAAATGCTAGTACACATTTTTTGGGGTTGTTTCATCTTTAATGCCTTATGGGATACAAAAATTTGCCGTAAAAGTGACTTTTTTGGGAAAATGTTCATCTTTTTGCTTTTAGGGACCTAATTGAAGCAAACACCTGTAGGGGAAAATACACATATTACACCTTGCTGAATTCTCCAAAGGGTGCACTTTCCAAAATGGTGACACTTGTTGGGGTTCCCCTCTGTTTTGGTACCACTAGGGCTCTCCAAATGCATCCTGACACATGTAAAGGATGATTGTCAAATCTGGCTTCTAAAAGGTCAAAGCCCCTCTTACCCTTCTGAGGCCCACTGTGTACCCATACAACACTTTATATGCAAAAGTGGTGCAGTTCTGTGCTTAGGAGAAATAGTTTTACACATTTATGGGGTTGTTTCATCTTTTATTCCTTGTGGCTTACAAAAATTTTGGGTAAAAGTGACTTTTTTGAGAAAATGTTCACCTTTTTTCCCTTTTGGGGCCTAATTGAATCAAACACCTGTTTGGGAAAATACACAAATTACACGTTGCTAAACTCTCCAAGGGGTGTACTTTCCAAAATGGTGTCTCTTGTTGTGGCTTTCATCTGTTTTGGTACCACTATGGCTCTCCAAATGCATCCTGACACATGAAAACTTTTTCAGCCATATTTGCCCTGCAAAAACGAAACAACGCTCTTTCCCTTCCAAGTGCCCCCCTGTGCCCGTACAGCAGGGTACAGTGACAAAATGGGTATTGGCATACTCAGGAGGAATTGCCCTCAACATTGTAAAATGCATTTTCCTTTTTAACCCATTGTGAAGGTGCAAATTTTAGTGTTCAATGAATCTATAGTAAGATAAAATTACATTTCTCTAATTTCACTTTCATTTATCTTTCACCCTCATGAAACGCTCATAGGGTTAACAAAATTCCCAAAGGTTGTTTTGAATATTTTGAGAGGTGTAGTTTCTAAAATGGTGGGGGTTTTCTGTCATGTGGGCCTTATAAAGTCACTTCTAACTAAATTGACCCTCCAAAAGTAGGTTTTGATGATTTTTGTGAAAATCGGAAAAATTGCACCTAACGTTATAAGCCTCCTAACATCCTAAATAAAGGAAAAGATGTTTGAAAAATGATGCCAAGTTAAAGCAGACATATGGAAAATGTTAGTTATCAAGTTACTTTAGTGATATGACCAACTTTCCAAAAAGTAGAAAATTTTGAATTTGGAAAACATTGTTTTTTTCAAAATTTTTGCCAAATTTCCATTTATTTCATAAATAAATACTAAATATATTGATTAAATTTCTCAACCAGCATGAAGTACAATGTGTCACGAAAAAACAATCTCAAAATCAACTGGATATGTTAACCCCTTAGCGCTATGCGCCGTAGCTGTACTGCGCGGAGTCCCGCGAATAGCGCTCAGCGCAGTACAGCTACTGCGCAGAGACGATGCCGGTTCAGCGCTGTATAGCAGCCGAACCGGCATCGTTAGCCGCGGGATTTCAACGGTAATCTACCGTTGACATCCCCGGCTAACACCCGCGGTCGGATTGGGCTCCGATCGCGGGTGTTTAACCCGTTAAATGCCGCGGTCAACGCGACCGCGGCATTTAACATGCATTCTGGGGGTCTTTACCCCACGATCGGCCCCCCCGCACCGTTTTCGGGGGGGGATCGCTGTTTTGGCACCTCTGGGGTCCGATCGAGACCCCAGAGAAGCCTGGAGGGTTTACCTTTAAGATGGCGTCTGTGACGTCATCTTAAAGGCAAAGTGTCAGCCTATGCATCTGCATAGGCTGGCACTGATAATACCCTGCAATACATTAGTATTGCAGAGTATTATCAAGAACAAGCAATCAGATGATTGCTTGTTCATATCCCATGGTGGATCATGTAAAAAAATGTAAAAAAAAATGTTTTTCAATAAAAAATTACTTTATAAATCACTAAAAATGCCCATAAGCCCCAAAACATATAAAGAGACATATAACACTCAAAAAAGTCTAAATCATAACACAAACCCCACATATATAGTATCACCGCGTCCGTAACAATCCATAGAATAAAACTAAATAACTATTGAACCCATATGATGAACGCCGTAAAAAAAAACGTTAAAAACCCGCCAAAAATTATGATTTTTTCCTCTTATATCCCACTAAAAATGCAATAAAAAGTGATCAACAAAACATATGTACTCCAGAATGATATTGTTGCAAAGAACAACATGTCCCGCAAAAAACAAGCCATCAACCAGCTCTGTAGCCAAAAACGTAACAATGTTATGCCACTTGGAAGACAGCGATGCAAAAATGATAGATTTTTCCCCACATTAGGGTTTTATTTGGCAAATTTAGTAAAACATAAGAAAAAATATTCATGTCTGGTATCCCCGTAATCGTATCGACCCATAGAATAAAGATAACATGATTATTAGGCTATACGGTGAACACAAAAAAAAAAAAAGTAAAAAATCCAGTACAGAATTGATGCTTTTCTACTCATGACCTCAAAAAAAGTTCCAAAATTTTCAACAATAGGTGATACCAACCCCAAAATGGTAACAATGGGAAAAGCATCTCATCGCGCAAAAAAAATGGCATCACATGGCCCAAATAACGGAAAAGCGAAAATGTTATAGCCTTCAAAAGGGGGCAACCAGAAAACTAAAATCCTGGCAGCTGCAGGGTGCTCCTTCCCTTCTGCGCCTTGCTGTGCCCCCATAACACAAGTAATGTCCACATGTGGGGGGTCACTGCACTCAGGAGAAATTGTAGAACAAATTTTATGGTGAGTTTTCTCTTTTTATCTTTTGGAAATGTGTAAATTTTAGGGCTAGATGAACGTATAACCGACAAAATTTGACCATTCTAAATTTCACCGCCATTTTGATTCAATTACTATGAAGATCTCAAGGGGTTAACAATCTTTGTAAATGCTGTTTCTGATAGTTTGAGGGGTGCAGATTTGAAAATGGGTTGGTTATTTAGGGGGTTTTGTTGCTAAATATCTAAAATTTGATTTCAAACAGTATTTATCCCCAAAATAGTCAATTCCGAAAATACGGAAAATCGCTATTCGATTTGTAGGCCGCGTGACGTCAAAATAAATTATCCAAACATTTCAAAAATTATGAAAATGTAAAGTAGACAAATGGGAAATGTTATTCTGCAAGTTATTTAGGTGGTAAATTTATCTGCCTGAAAACGCGGTGATTTTGAATTTCGAAAATGGCAAATTTTTCTAAAAATTCATCATTTTTTTTCTTTTTTTTGTAAATAAACGCAAAACGTATCAGCCAAAATTTACCACTAAAATGAAGTACAACATGTGGGGAAAAAACAATCTCAGAATCGCTTTGATAAGTAACAGTGTTCAAAAGTTATAACCATATAAAGAGACGCAGGTCAAATTTCAAAAAAAAGTTGCGAGCCTTAACCTTAACAGGCTGCGTCCTTAAGGGGTTAAAGCGTTCCAAAGTTATAACCACTTAAATAGACACATGTCAGATTTTAAAAAATGGGCCGTGTCAGGAAGGTGAAAAGTGGCTTCAGCGTTAAGGGGTTAATACCGATGTTAATCCAAAGGGGATATTTGTGGCTAAAGTAGTCATCCTTCCATCTTGTGTTCCCCCATATAGGAGTATCCTCAAAAATGTATTTGTTTTAAAATCCTCCCTAATAGTATTATATACTTGTATGAACATTCCTAGGGTTGGTAACTTTTTTTTTTTTATACCTCCTGCTTACCGCCATTTCAATCTGTGTGGCCAGATAATAATTCTTTAAATCTGGGAGACCCAGGCGACCATCCTGAATACTTCTATTCATTGTCTCCAGCTTGATTCTAGGTTTCTTTCCCCTCCATACTAAATCGGATAATATACCATCTATTGTCTTAAATAACCCTCGATCGATCCATATCAGGGAATTTACTAAGACATAAAGTAATTTTGGCAGAAGTATCATTTTGATTAATGCTATCCTAGCAGAGATGCCCAACATTTACCCTTTCCATTCTTGCACCTTATTTCTAGCATATCTTATTACTGGAATAACATTTAATTCCGCATATTCATTTATGTCCCTCGAGACTTTCACACCCAAATATTTAAAATGTTCACCATGTTCTATTATTTTTTAATGGGAGCGAAGGTAATTCCCTACCTTGCTCAACCTTCATGATCACTGACTTTTCACAATTTATAGAAATACCTGATATTATCCTAAATTCTTGAAATACCATCAATACTCTATCCACAGAATCTATACTCCCTAAATACAACAAAATATAATCTGCAAAAGTGATATGTTCTCGATTCTCTCACCGTACTGATGTCCAACTATCTCTTGAGCATTTCTAATTTTACAGGCAAGGGGCTCCATCATCATATCAATAACAAGGGTGACAAGGGGCACCCCTGCCTAGTACCCTTTCTAACAGGAAAGGCTTCTGACACCGATCCATTAATTAAGTCTCGCCATCGGTTCATTATACAATACTTTAATCCACCTGATAAAATTGGAACCTATTCCCATTACCTCCAATACTTCTCACATATATCCCCATTCTATTGAGTTGAAATCTCTGGCTGCGTCTAGGGAAAGAATAAGTCTTTATCCTCCATTATCTGGCATCCTTTGTATATTTGAAAATAGTCTTTTAAGATTTTCAGTGGTATTTCTTCCACTCATAAATCCAGCCTGGTCCCCATGGACTAGATCTACCAATATTTTCCTCAGTCTTTGGGCCAGTATAATGGCCAGTAGCTTCGCATTTGACGTCATTAGGGAAATAGGTCTATAAGCATCTACCAGGGAATTATCCTTTCCCTCTTTCGGGATTAGAATTACAAGAGCTTCTTTCATGGTCCCACACCCCCTCTTTCATATGCTTCTTGAAAGGTATCAAAGATTTCCTTTAATAACACCTCATTAAACAGTTGGTATACCAACTCCAAACCTGATGCCTTCCCCCAATTCTATGGGCCTAGGTCCAACTTGCGCATATTTGCCCTCATTTAAAACTCCCTAGCCTCACCTCTATACTGATATTGAGACGCCGTATATAGATTCCTAAAGTACTCCAAAAAAAGCTTTTCACTTCCTCTGTTCCGAATGCCCATGTTCCATCTTCTTTTTTTAATGGAGACAATATATTTTTTTCCCCTTTTTGATTCTATCCAAATAGTATTGCAAGAGACAGAGGTCGCACTAACATTTTTCCTGAAGGGTAAAAATACTCCTCTCACCATTTTTGAGGAGTATTTTTACCCGAGGAGGAGTATGAAAATTTCGGTAATACACCGCACACACTACACTCACGCACTGTGCACACTGCACTGTGCACACTACACTACACTCACGCACTGCGCACACTATACACTGCGCACACTCACCCGGCCTTGGTCTTAAGTCCCGTCGGGATCTGCGGGCAGGTAGAGATGGAGCAGGACAGGGAGCAGCAGCCCCGCTGTCCACAGGTCTCCCGGGGCCTGCGCTCTTGCTCCGGAGCGCTGCTGACACAGATCACTGTGTCACGTGTCCCGCTGAGCGGCCCGGCACGCTGTGATCGCCCTACAGACGTTTACCTCTTTTGCAGAGCGCGCCGAACCGCTCAGCCTGCGCTCTACAAGGAATAACTGCCAAGCGTAACTTTACGCATGGCAATTATTTTGGGGGGTAATGGCGCCTCATCACGCGTCTATGACGCATGGTGAGGCGTTAATGCGACCTCTGGCAAGAGACTTAATTCCTTTTTCAATTTGGTAAACATAAATTCCTCATACTTATCTAAACTGTTCTGACAACTATCACAATTACCCTTTGTAGGTGCTATGCATATCATCTGCTCGGCGTCACTTATTTCCTTTCTTAATTCCACCTCTTTAGCTTTTCTTTTGTATTTGAACACAGATACTTGCTTTGATAATATACCCCTTTTAAACCCTTTACATACTTCCCACACTACCAAATGTGAAACCGCGTCTCGATTTTTCACCAAAAATTCACTTACGGTATTTCCCTCTCCAACACCTCTTTGTTGCCATCCCGCATTAAATCTAGACATTCTATACTTTTCCTCCCCTTTCACTACCAATTTAGCATGCACCGGAGTATGATCGGAAATCCCCCTTGTGTTGTAAGATACATCTATCAAAGATTCAAGTGTGTATTTATTCCTAAAACAATCTATTTGTGAAAATCTTAAGTATGTTCTAGAAAACCAAGAATAGGCCTTTCCATTTGGAATTTTTCCCTCCAAAGGTCAATCCATTCAAACTCCTCTAGTAAATTTCTGAAATTTGTATTACCCCCCCCCCCCCTCCCCTTATTGTGAGTGGTTATCCCCTCAACATCATCCCATCTAGATTCAAATGTATTGTTAAAATCTCCAGGCTCTATCCAGTGTCCCCCTCAGGTGGCCGCCAGTTCCTTTCATCCGTCGGCTTCTCACAGCAGCGAGCTCTTACTCTACCTCAGTCCAATCTACTACCCTTGCAGTGATCACAGCCAGGTTCTGTAGATTCATGGGGACGGGGATCTTTAAACGGCTCGGGGCTCGTACCCTCCCATGGACTTGCTAAACGGCGTTGGGGAGGGATGTCTTCATGCCACGCGAGCACGTCCTCACGCTCTTCCTCCATCCCTCCTGATAACCACTCTAATGAAAGTAAATTGTAGAGGGATGCAGTACCGTTCTGTGCCACAGCATGGCACACAGGGCATGGTACCCATATTAATATCTAAAAGTTTTGGACAAAAAAGAATCTTTGGCAAGTTTTATATAATAGCAGCCATCAAATGAGCTCTATATATTTTTCTTTTGTGGAGATATGCCTCAAATTAAAGTATGTAGGTTCATCTAAGACAGTGATGGCGAACCTTTTAGAGGCAGAGTGACCCACCTACAACCAAAACCTACTTTTATGTCGCAAAGTGCCAACATGACAATTTAAGCAGTAACCTATTGATCCCAGCTGTATCACAAGTTTCAATTGTATTGGCATCCTGAGGACACCAATGAAACAGAAAGAAGATGGAGAAATTATAGCTCCCTTCCAGGTTCCCTTGAAGAGAAACAATTAGGGGACCCAGAGCAGGAGCTCCAGTGATAATCCATCTCTGTCCACACCTTCTTGCTTCTTGTGTAATCCTGGCAGCCAAGGAGGTGTCGCTTTAGCATGGCATGTCCATGGCTGTCTTGGACCACCATTAGTCCCATCTAGCAAATTCTGTGCTGGGGTGAAGGCCTGGGTGCCCACAAAAAGGGCTCTGAGTGCCACTTCTGGCACCCGTGCCATAGGTTTGCCACCGCTGATCTAAGAAATATAAATGCTCAATAATCACTGTTCATGTATCCTGTGTTTGAGGCCTTAGAAACTGTTTTTACCAAACATATGAGTGCCATGTCTGTCCTGAATTTTCTGGATTATAGCTTCTTAATTAGAATTCATGGTTTTGTTCTGCTTGGTAAGTTGTGCTGTGATTCCTGCCATCCTCTAATTTATATAGTGTTTTTGTTAAACAGAATTTAAAAACAGTTTGAAAGGAAAACATGGCTTGGTTTCCATGGTCAACAAAGACAGGTTTTTCTTTTAGACCGTTTAATAAATCTTCCTAAAAGTCTTGACCACCTTGGAGACTATACACACTGTCAATCAATGCATGATTTGTGAATATAACCAGGTATGTAGTTTTACATGGACCATGACTGGGATTTTATGTTTTAATTGTGCTGGTGGGATTCCATGGATCAAGATCTAGTGAAATATTCTGCAAGGAGTCCCTGCTTGCCAGCATAACATTAGTGCTGAACTGTTGCATATGATGCAGGACTCCTGTGTATGGCACTGTGCTCGGGCCAAGGTGTCAGACCAGCACACGGTCTCATTTCCATGGATCAAGCCTATTCATGTGCAGCTGGATTTAGTCTCTCAATTATGCAGAGAAACTGTGAGCTATTCTGTAATTAGCAGCAATTTGGATATAACTCGACATTAACTCAATATTATCAACTTAACAAAAATTTATTAGTTATCAGTAATTTATTATATGAAACTACATGCCTGGAAATTGTATTGAAACTGGTTTGGGAGGGAATAACTATCGATTTGTTTTTCATAACGTCTGGATCAACATGTACTTTGAAACTGTGTTAAAATGCTGGCAGACGCAATGTATTTTATACAAACTGAACAATCTGGCCCCCTTGTTTTATTTATAAAGGTTCAATGTATCTATGCCTGCCTACTTCAAACCGCAAGGGAGTATCAGAAAGGCCCCGCATTCGCCGAGCCGTGAGTTATAACAAACTTTTCAGATGTGTTAATGATTGTGGAGAAAAACGCAGTTGTATAACAAAGTGAAATCTTGCAGCTGCTTGCCCCATCTATATAAAATGAATAATAAAGCCATCAAGCATCAAGTCTCCCTATTGTAGACAGAGTAACTTGTGTTACCATGGTTGCTAACAAACTATTTTGTATACCAATTGGTATATGTTTTGGAATACTGAAAAAAACGTACCAATGTGTAAAGCTCTAATATTTGTATTATTTCGATGTATGTGTTTAGCTTTAGGAAAGTTAAGTTGAGTAAACCAGTGCGTCTTGATCTGCTTACAATGTATTTTTATGCCATTAAATCTTTCTTAATTTCTTGGAGACCATAGGATAATAATGGCATAAGTCAAGGCACAAAGTTACATTTTTTTTTTAGGTGTTCTATTCCTTAGAGTAAATTGTGTCATGAACATACACAAGCTGTGTGCAAGTCGCTGGGTTTTTCAGGCATACTTCCTGATCTGTTTCTGATAAAATACATGATTGACTTTGGATCTAAAATGTAGTTTTCATCAAATCCACTTCTTGGCACAAAGTGTTCATAGAGAATCACATCTGCACTGTTCTTTGGACATTGAAACGACTCACATTTTGCAGTTTAAAGGCCGGTAAAAATCTGCTGACCAAAGAAAGGTCATTGGAAGATTGACCCAATTCAATCTTTAGAGCTGCAACATGTTTCATATACATATTGTAAGGTAAGAATAGGATAGTTGGTTGGACATAAGTTCATATCATTAAAGGGGTTTTCCCACAAATCAAAGTTAGGCCTGTTAAAGATCTTTATCTAGGGCTCAAACAGCCCTTGCACAATTGTAAGGTGGTTGCCAAATTTCTGGATCTTTGATCCTAGACACAGACACCTGGTCATAAGCTGCACTCAAATCACTGCGTTTATTTCAAAGCGGGCAGATGTGTATATCAGAAAAGAAAAAAAAACCTGCAGAGGGTGTGAAAAGGTGATAAAATACTGAAATGCTATAGGGTAGCTTGAATATACCAGAATTTCCCAAATTGAACCACATTATTGGAAAAATACTAGACTAGAGGGAAACAGAATGTTTATACTAATTGTCCTTATATTAGCTATGCATAAGTTACAATATGGCCTTCAAGCAGAGACGCTACAGAAAAAGCAAGGTAAACAATAGCGAGGACAAAGTAATTTCTAAACAGTTCACGCAAAATGTTTGAATCATGACATGGCTGGAGAGTGGGAAACATGACCCCGGGCTAAGACAAGATGGCAGCTCTCACAGTCCCTAACTAGGTGGGGGTCTCAGTGATGAGACCTCCACAGATCACGGAAAAGAGGGGTCTGATGGGGACTCAGTTTCCTCAGTCGGACCAGGAGAGTAACGGAGCAGATGGCCGCGCGTGACCCTTCAGCTCCATAATCTCAAGGGAGCTGATGGAAATTTCTGAGCGAAGCGTTTTAATGCAGTTCGGCCACCGTAATGGATGTAGCGTGAACACTTGTCCTTTCCATACCCTTTTAGTATCTCTCATCAATGGGGGAGCTGGGAATGTGGGAATTCTGTCTTGTAGAGGTACAGTTCATCTTGATTGAATTTAAATAGGTAATAGATGAGTCTGCCACTGGGCTCGAATAAGTGGTGCTTCATCTTAAAAATGTGACTATACAATGGAGCAATTAACATGTAGTTGTAACCCACTTTCCATGGCTAAATGATTTGTCACACATTTTACTATTAAAGGACATCTGCCACCACATTTAGGGGTGGTAGACTGTCACCAAATGTATGCTTGTTACCTTAGGGGTTAATTGGAAGTCCTCCTGGCACTTTCCGGTACGTCTGCTATCCTTAAATATCCACTTATAACTTTATGGAAATGAGCCCGAGCTCTGCTAGCCGAGCACCTTCGTGGCTCCGTCGGAAGATAATTTTTGCATGCACCCTCGTTGATATTCCCTCCAGGAAGGCTGGCCACACGCTGAAGACAGTCAGTGACATCACCCGGCTGTCTCTGGCCAGCTGCCCACGACTTTGCACGTAGCTCAGGCGCATGTGCAGGTTAGCAAACAACCGGGTGACATCACTGGCTGTCTGCAGCGCTTGCAGCCGGCCTTCCTGGGGGGAATATAAGTGCGGGGGCGTGCACAAATGATCTTCCTATGGAGCCAAGAGGCGAACGGCTAGCAGAGTGGTGAGTGCTTCCAGCTCATTTCTATAAAGTTATGAAGTGGATATTTCAGGGTAGCAGATGTTCCAGGAGGACTCCCAGGTAACGGACATACATTTGGTGACCGTCTGACACCCCTAAATGTGGTGGTAGATGTCCTTTAAAGTTACTGTTTGCTATTTACCGTTTGGAAAAAACACAGAAATGTAACTTGCTTTCTTCTGTTCAATAAACTTTTATTGAAATTGGCAAATAACAAGGTTCAAAATAACATCGGTGAATCGGGTGCAAACTACATCAGCATGCATATGTATAAGTGTATATAAGACAAATGTCATACATCTAATGGTACAACTAAGAAGAATATGAATAGCCACTTCATGAAAAAAGAAAAAATAGTATTAGTGCCATAATAGAGGCTATGGGGGATATTTATCAGGACCTCTGCGCACCGCCAGTGGCGCAGAAGCCCTGAAATAATCGCAAATGCTAGCTTATTGCTAGCTTTTGCGATTATTTTCCCCAGCCCGCCACCTTCACACCAGTGGGGCGTTAAGGGGGAGGGTGCGGCCAGAAGGGAGTGGGCCGGCGCGGGGCGTTACTGTCCCCCCTCCTGCGCACTCGCTCCTGCCGGCGACTTTTCATACGTGAAAAGTCTCCGGCTGCGTTTCTTTCTAAGCCAGGCCCTGCCTGGTGTAGGATAAACCCTGCGCTGGTGGCAGCCCGATACATCAAGAGGCAGAAGCCTCTTGATGTATCGGGCTACGAATTTGCAGCGGCGGGATGCATACAAAAGATATTTTGAAGGACTATTTCTTGATTAGCAGAACTAAAACTTTAACCACACTAAACACATAAAGTGTGTGTGTGTGTGTATATATATATATATATATATATATATATATATATATATATATATATATATATATATACACACACACACACCTGGGAAAACGCATTGGGATTGATAGGAAGGGAGAAAGTCCGAGGGGGGGGGGGTAAGGGCTACGAGGGTTCGTCCACTTGATCCTAGATTATCTCCTGTTCAGTCTATACCCCCTCTATCCAAGAAGCAAATTCCGTTGAACTGCGGAGATCTATCCAAGGGGACCAAATCTTAGTATATCTATCAAACTGCGAGTCCTTCAATCCCTCTATAGCTCTCATTTCTTCCATCCTCATTACATTGTTCAGGGCTTCAGCCCACTGGGCTCGTAACTTGCTTTCTTACACTGAGACCACCATCGTTTAGAGTGTACATAGAGCCGAGACTTGGACATGCTTGCTCATTCTTTAAGATTTGTGTGTCCTGATCTTCTGTCAAGCAGACAATAGGATACAGCTTTATGCACTTGAATAGAATACAGAGCTTCTGCAATGCAAAGCAGTGCATCTGAGCAGACACCTTCTGCAGATATAGTAAGAAGAGAATATAATGTCACTTGGTGGGGAGTGGAGGCTGTTTTTTAAAGTGTCCATTCCCTGCAGAAGTCTTCTCATTGTTTCCCATTCAGTTTTTATTCTGAAAATCCATAGCTCATATTTTTAGTAATTCTATTTTAAACAAGCACCTTGGCAGCAAACTGAGTCACAATGGGTGTGTTTTCTCCTTTCCAATCTTCCTCAGCCACCTTATTCCCTCCTCCTTCAAGAATTTTTTTTTTTTTTTCAGGGTGTTGCTGTGTGCCTTAGGCAATGTCTCTCTTAACTCCCTCATTCCCTCCTCCCTCAGGAATATCTCTTCACGGAGTCAGTCTTCCTCGGCTCTCTCATTCCTGAAGCAGGGGGAAATGAGGGACATTTTGCCAAACAGAAAACACAACCCTGTTGGAGTTTGAATGGGAAACAGCAAGAAGACTTCTGTGGAAACCTACCATTAGGATTAAAAGGGTTGCCCGTTTTCCAAAAATAACTGATATTTTTTGGTGTAACAAAAAGTTACACAATTTTCCAATATACTTTCTCTATCAATTCCATTTTTCTGGATCTCTGTCCAGAATAAATGGACACGCATGTGCACGAGCCGTTAGTATCGCACAGCTCTGATTACTCTGTGATAATGGCTAATGCACCTTTGTATCCATCATATGACCACGGACCGATTTCTGTAAGTAAACATTAAAGCTTTCTATAGCTGGACAGCAAGCAGAGATCTAGAAAACCATGAGGAATTGATACGTAAAGTATATAGAAAAGCTTTTTAAAATTTTAACGTGAACTGGACAACCCCTTTAATGTCCAAGAATTTTATTGAACAGAAAACCGAGAATGGAGGGCATAGGACCGCCCAAAAGAATCCCTCACAGGGGAAAATTATACATGTTTTATGATACAAGGCAGTCCAATGGTAGTCCACCTGTTGAAGCACATAAAGGTGCCACGCATGGCAAGATCTATTGCAAATGTTAGAAAAGGAAAACCAAAAGAAAACGGGCACAATTTGCCCTCTCTTCACCCACGCAGGGTAGATATGAGACATCATCACAATTTACTACAGAAGTTTCCCACACAGGGGGTTGTCTAGCTTCAGTTCTCACCTGATCCAACAAAATCATCAAAACAAGGACAGGACAAAAAAAATGAGGGAGGGGGTGTACACAATACAACCATAGAGAAGACAACACAAAACCACAAAGGGAAAGTGAAGGGAGGGGATGGGTTAATGGGAATCCAAGACAACCTATAAATGTATAATAATCAGAGCTGTAATTAGGAGGAGCCCACGTCAGCTTGAGATTCGCTGAGCTAAGGAGCTACTAAGGTGGAGGGTGATGGCAGCTGCACGTACTCTATCTAAGGCAGCCACGTTTTATAATACTCTTTTATATTGTCGTCCCGTATTGCCGAAATCTTTTTATACAGCAACATCTGTGAGACCTGTCTACTGACAGGCTCAACGGATTTTAGTGGGCTGTAATATGAATTCTGGCTGCCATACAGCAGTACTGTACAGGAGTGGTGGACTACCCCTTTAATGGTGAAAACCATATATGTAATAGAATTTAAAAGTTCTCCTGACAATTCAGAATGGTATATAAAAAAAGCAATTATAGCCCTACCACTCATGCCGCTGTTTTGACACTTCCCAGTTTTAAATCTGGTCTTCTTATCAACACAGGTAGTAACTGCTCAGCCAGTCAAATGTTGTTACTTGTTCAATGATAGGGACAAGGAAGTAAACCCAGCAGGGACTTGGGAAGCAAAAATGATTGTTAGTGTCATGAGGAGAGCATCAGGTGGGCAGACCCATTATATTTTTTTTTTTTTTTTTTTTTTTTTTTTAAATAATTGATGCATTATAAGTACAACAGTTGTACATACCCTTGCCCATCTTTGCACCTACTCTATATTTGACCTTTTTTTACATAGTTGTTACATGGGGTACTTCAGCCTAGCGTTTACTAAATTGGATAAGCATCTCCATATCCTCTGCAGGTGAAGCAGCAGTAACAATATAAAGAGCCTCTTGTGAATTAGGTTTATTTCCCTTATACAATTGGCATTAGTATTTTCCATATTAATCCACTTTAGTTTATAAGATCTAGTAATATATTCTCATCACCCTGAGCTGCATAGTTCAATGTAACAAGCTTACCTTCAGATTAGTGTTGTGGGGAAAAATTGCCAGTATCCTAACCGATACATAGTTTATTCCGTTTGGATGTTGCCCTTTTGCTTTTTTAATTATCTGCATCAAAGGAAAAGCAAAAACATGGGAAAATCTGTGTGGGGCTCCAGTTGGTCACATCATGAAAAGTTTTGGCAGTCCACAGAGCACAAGAAGGGTAATGTTGGTAAAATGTTGCACACTAACAGTATTCCGGGGTCTTGGCTAGTGTAAGTACTCTTCAGGTTTGTATTACTCCTGGCTTCTAATGTTACTGTTACCTGCTATTATTAAAGGAGTTGTCAGAGACAAATGAAAAATACATATGTCTATGGTAGGGGGCTGCTTAAAGGAATACAGTTTGCACTTGCCACCACAGTCCTTCCTGGTGTCATGCGCTGCCATCTCTGCGATCCATGCCCCTGTTTGGACAGCTTCTGGTGGACCACAGAGGCAAGTACAACTTTTATTTTTCTAAGCACCCCTCCCCCACAGGCAACATATGTATTTTTGTCTCCGACAACCCCTTTGTTTCAAAACATTTGTTTTAAATATTATTTTGCTTACAAAACTAGAATAGCTTAGCTTTTTGTACCTGATGATCTGCTGTAGGAGTAGGCACATTTTCAATGCTTTGCAATTGATAAAACTGTCCCATAATTTTATAATGGAATGAGTTTTCATCCATTCTGTACAATGAATGACAAATCTTTACCCCTCTATACAGTTTTTTTCTGCAATTAACCAGTATTTAATATGACCACATCCATTATGTTTCAGAATCTACAAACGGATTGAAAGAATTGAAAGTATTCTGACATAATGCTTATAAAATTACTAAACCATGACACTTAGATTTTATTCCCTTCAACAAACTGATGCCTTTTTTTTTTTTAATGCTTAGTCAGTATTGAAAGGTTAGGCTGATCTTATAGTCCGCAAAACAAACTTTTTAATCTCTAATATGAGATCTTATCGGTCATCTTTTTCAGGTGATAGAACAAGACAACGTATCAAGTTTAGTGATGAGAGAGTTTGCAAAAGTCATCTGCTCAATTGCTGTCCGCATGATATACTCTCTGGAACGGTAGGTTTATTTCTCTTATTTGTGTAAGGCTGCATTCACATGAACATGTGATTTCCCCAGTCTTGTATTTCCATGCTGTATAAATCCATATGAACCCATATACACTCACCGGCCACTTTATTAGGTACACCATGCTAGTAACGGGTTGGACCCCCTTTTGCCTTCAGAACTGCCTCAATTCTTCATGGCATAGATTCAACAAGAGATTCCTCAGAGATTTTGGTCCATATTGACATGATGGCATCACACAGTTGTCGCAGATTTGTCGGCTGCACATCCATGATGCGAATCTCCCGTTCCACCATATCCCAAAGATGCTCTATTGGATTGAGATCTGGTGACTGTGGAGGCCATTTGAGTACAGTGAACAGTCTGAGATGATTCCAGCTTTATGACATGGCGCATTATCCTGCTGAAAGTAGCCATCAGATGTTGGGTACATTGTGGTCATAAAGGGATGGACATGGTCAGCAACAATACTCAGGTAGGCGTTGGCGTTGCAACGATGCTCAATTGGTACCAAGGGGCCCAAAGAGTGCCAAGAAAATATTCCCCACACCATGACACCACCACCACCAGCCTGAACCGTTGATACAAGGCAGGATGGATCCATGCTTTCATGTTGTTGACACCAAATTCTGACCCTACCATCCGAATGTCGCAGCAGAAATCGAGACTCATCAGACCAGGCAACGTTCTTCTACTGTCCAATTTCGATGATCTTGTGCAAATTGTAGCCTCAGTTTCCTGTTCTTAGCTGAAAGGAGTGGCACCCGGTGTGGTCTTCTGCTGCTGTAGCCTATCTGCCTCAAAGTTCGACGTACTGTGCGTTCAGAGATGCTCTTCTGCCTACCTTTGTTGTAACGGGTGGCGATTTGAGTCACTGTTGCCTTTCTATCAGCTCGAACCAGTCTGCCCATTCTCCTCTGACCTCTGGCATCAACAAGGCATTTCTGCCCACAGAACTTCCGCTCACTGGATGTTTTTCTTTTTCGGACCATTCTCTATAAACCCTAGAGATGGTTGTGCGTGAAAATCCCAGTAGATCAGCAGTTTCTGAAATACTCAGACCAGCCCTTCTGGCACCAACAACCATGCCACGTTCAAAGGCACTCAAATCACCTTTCTTCCCCATACTGATGCTTGGTTTGAACTGCAGGAGATTGTCTTGACCAGGTCTACATGCCTAAATGCACTGAGTTGCCGCCATGTGATTGGCTGATTAGAAATTAAGTGTTAACAAGCAGTTGGACAGGTGCACCTAATAAAGTGGCCGGTGAGTGTATACGTGATTTTTTTCATATGTATGTGTCACCGTATCTGGCTAAAATATGGTGGGCTGGCAAATGATGGATGGCTAACTATTGGGTTGTTGACAGAATGCACCACCCACTGGTTCTGTGTAATGCACGTATATACAGTGCAGCTTACGGTGCACAAGCGTATGCAACCAGTATTTTATACGTTCCCACAGACTTCTATGGGGCATACGGAAAGAAAATAGGACATGCTCTATATTTTTATACAGCTCGCTGACTGTATGGTGGGCAACACGGTATGTAATTGGATGGCTGTATTGCCCATTAAATTAAATGTGGCATTATGCTTCCCGTATATACTACCGTATATTCGGCTGTTTTCATACGTTCGTGTGAATGTAGCCTAAATAGCTGTGCAACAAAGACCTGTATTTCATTTTCGCCTGAAAGATCTTCAATGCTGTGTGATTGTTGCCTACTTGTGTATAGCCATGAACTGAAGAAAAAGATGCAAACTTTAAATTCTATGATTTGACATAATAAAATAAAAACCTATGTTGTCCTATGTTATTCTCTTTCCGCCAAAGCCAGTTTTCACCTCCCTGACCAAGGCGTATTTTTCCAGTGTAACATGTAAATTTGTGATAAACTGCTTCAACACACCCAGATTATTTTCAGGTAGTTTTTTGTGATACAATGCACTTTATATTAGTTGGACAATTCGGTTGATTATATATACAGGCAGTCTACATACAAGATGGATTGTTAAAGGAAATCTACCAACAAAATCAAGCATGGATAAACCAGAGAAACTTGCTTATAGATTCGGGCACTGTGACTGTGGTAATCTTCTTCTAAAATTTGTTAACAATGACCTCCTTCCTTCTAAAATTGGCTAATTAGCATAATTTTATGCCACGTTTATGGGGTTCTGGTAGGTGTTCGTAGAGCCCCTTAGTGCTGCAGCGTCACTGGTTGTTACATTGAGCGGGACATGTCTCGCCCTCCCTCCTCCCTCTGTTTGTGTAATTTAGCAGGAAATACAGAGATTGGGAGACATGTTCTTCTCATTGTAAGAAACAGTGAATTTTTTTTTTTTTTTCCCAGAACTTGAGGACTAAAGGCACTGGCAGGGTTAACATGAAAAGTGAAAAGACATCACTGAGGGGCTCTAGAAGCACCCCCTCAGGATCATAATCATAATTTTAAGTTGGTTTACGTGTGGGGTCATATGTAGAGTTTTGGTTGTGTTTTCATTGCTTTTTGAAACTTGTTACAACAGCTGAGAAGAGGTAATTTGCCTAATTACATTACTGTAACATTTGTGTAAATGCTAAGTAAATGTGGTGTTAACCCCATGTTAATACATGTGTTGACAAAAAGAACATGTTTACCTCTGTGACTGTTAAAATCATCTGTGTTTTTATTTTTTTTAACTGAACATAAGGTATGAAAAAAAAAACTGTTGTAACTTTCTGCTTGCTAAATCTGCATGGATTTGTGAATATGTAAACTGAAATACTTGAATGTATTTTTTTTCTTTTACCTCCCAGAGAATGGATCTTGGAGAATGTTTGAAGGTTCATGACTTGGCATTAAGAGCAGATTATGAGATTGCATCCAAACAGCAGGATTTTTTCTTTGAGCTTGATGTAAGTTTTATTTAACAAAAACCTTTTACATTACATGTTCCTGATGGCATTTCACAGCAATTAAATATTTTTATATTACACATCTAGTGTATACACCTGAGTGAAGTTGCCCCCACACACCCCTTTCTTTAAGTTTCAACAGCGTTTGTGGTACATTTGTGCAGCAGAAATTTTTTTTGGTGCCGCTATTGTTTTAGATGTTAAAGGGAACTTGTCACTAGGAGACCCATTTTTAGCACCCCAGTCTCCACAGAGCATAGTACACTGCCAAAGAGTTTTTGTATGAAAAATAGGCTTTACAGAAAAAAGATATTTTATATAGTACCTTTTCAATGCCATGTGCTCTCTAACTAGGCACTCTTCACCTGGGAGTGGCACTTCTACCTTGCAGCGCTGGTACCCTGGGTTCAAGTCCCCCCCCCCCCCCCCCCAGATCAACATCTACAAAGAGTTTGTTTGTTCTCTCTGTGTTTGCGTGGGTTTCCTCCGGTTTCCACCCACGCTACAAAACATACTGTAGGGTTGATTAGATTGTGCAGCCTTCCAAGTACATTGTACTTTGGAAGGAAAAAAACTCATCTGACCTGTGGAAAAAATTATCAATACATTAAAAATGATAGCAGCCCAAAGGTTTGAGACCAGTTTTGGCTTACCTTTTGATCTTTACAATTTTGTAAATATCTTCAAAACAAAAGCAGCACAAACATAACACAATTGATTGGCAATGTTTTGTTTGATTTAGGTAATGTAGGGGGCTGGTTGACCTCTGATGACCTCTGTAAACTTTTATTAATATCTTAAAAACTAGAGCGGCACAAACGTTTGACACCAATATTTGAACAAGGAGGGGGGGGGGCAACTTCACTTAGGTGGTGTATACTGTTTAAATGGTAGCCATTCTTGCAAAGTTTTCCAAAATTCTCTGTTTCTTCAGGCTGTGTGCCCCTTGAGAGATAATGAAAGTCTTCCCTACCAAGAGGAATACTTTTTGTTTGTTATAGCTCTATGAGCGTTCGCTATTTGTGGGATTAGTAATGGAAACTGCACAAATTCTTGCACTGTTGTAGTGTTGTATTTTAGTGAGGTATTCCCTTTTTTGTTTTGAACTTGTTTACCTTGCAGTCTATTGCACAGTTATTGCTTCTCTTATACACTGCAATACAGAACAGAGCGGTTCTGTCTATTAGCATAATCCAAAACCATGCCTAACCTAGTGCCATAATGGTTTAGTGGATTATTTTTTTTTTTATTTTTTTTTTTTTTTTATGATTGTGTAGGATCAATACAAATATAATTTGTGTATGTTCTTCTACAGGCTATGGATCACTTGAAGTCATTCATCGCTGACTGTGACAGAAGAACTGACATTGCAAAAAAGAGACTAGCTGATACTCAGGAGGAAATAAGTGCAGAAGTAGCAGCCAAAGTAAGGTCTTTACATTTGCATAAACATAGGCTTAAAGAGGAACTGTAAAGTAGTTACCCCTATCCAGCAGTTTATTTGCTATAGAAAGTGCTGCAGTAGCTGCTTCCTCTGCCTGTGCTGACATGACAAGCCCTGGAGTCTGTATAGTTTGTTTATACAACAGACTCCTGGGAGGGGAGAGGCTGCTGCTTTCTGCTCACAGGGGAGGCGGTCATGTGAGAGAGCTCTCTCTGTGTATGAAGCAGAGCTGGATGGGTTCCAAGACACTGGATATAGATGCCTCCTGCACAGAATAGTGAGGTACAAGATCTCCCCTGTTTCCTATCAGTCCCTCCATCACAGTCTGTCATTCTGCAGAACTTTCTTTCTCTCTGCACCTCATGCTGCTCCTCTCCCCCACCTTGTCATCTGTACTTTGTGCACTGTGCAGATAAGCTATTAAACCTTAGTGCTCAAACAGCACATGCTATAGACTTCATGTAGCTGGTTTACTTATGATTTCTTCCACTTATTACATCTTCCCTGATTCTCAATGTGATGGAATCCTGTATGTGTAGTGTTTTGTGGGAAACTAAAGGAATTTAATGCAAAATTACTTTGAGAACACAAGTCATCATGGGATCTTTCGAAAAAGCCAACTGACTTCAGCTTGAGGACATAGACAGGCATAGACCTCTGGTGAGAAAGATTTTTGTCAAACACTTTCAGAACAGAAAATGCCATAACTTTGGAAAAGAAAAGGGTGAGAGGCACAAAATAGGCATTGGTCTGTTTGCTTTCATAACTATACACTTGCTTTGTGCTCCAGTATAAGCTGTGTTTTTCAGCACAAAAAATGTGCTGAAAAAACACTAACTCGGCTTATACTCGAGTCTATAAAGAAATAAAGCCCTCTGTACTCAACTTTCCGAAAGCCACCCCGACATATTGGATGACCAAGTTATCACCGGAACAGCATGCCCAATATAAATGCAACAGCTATTGCAGTTTTGTTCTGTTCTATTCTTTGATAATGGCTCATTGGTGTTACTTGTTTCCCCCCCCCCTCCACCCAATACCATTTTCTTAGCAACAACATTCGTTGGTGCCCTGCCACTCCATTCATTCAGGGGCACATGGGAAACTCGTTCCTTTGACCAGAAAAACTAACTCCACCAATAAAACACTTATTTCAACTCCCTACAGATGGGGGATCTTTAGTCTATTGCACAGTCGATTGTATAAAGATGCAAACTTATTATTCAGCTGGTGACACACAGACACACCAGAAGAATTTAGTTAAATTTTATAGGGATTCCTAAGATTTATTGAGGAAATGGTGAAACAAAATGCAGTCTAGACAGAGGTAAAAACATGACCAATAATATACTAGATATGGTTTGTATTGCATATTTGTGAACAGCTAAATACACACAACAGGAAGGAGGAGATCTCCACAGAAGGGACATTGCTGATTAGGCTCTGCCACAGGCTGACTAGCCAGGGGCAGCAAATTGCTCCATATGGAATGATGGGGAGGCTAGGAATATTTGCCAAGTTGCTTAAGCGGACAGATAGCGGCCTTTATTCTCAAGGACAAGGGCTAGGAGTTCCTATTTTGTGGAGGCTAATTTTGCAAACCACTTTTCAAGGGATGGGGCATGGGTCTCCAGTTTGGCGACCTGGAGGAGTTGGTGTATCGCGGATTTCATAGAATCATATTGTGACATCAATTGGGTCGGTTCTGGAGAGTCTGGGATGGTGGTCCCCATAATGTGGATTGTGGTTAGTGCTGCCAACCAAAAGCGTTCCACTGATTAGTGGGAACTTAGTAGAACAGTATGAACATGCTCCTCCTGCAGATCTTATGGGTACTAAGAGTACTGGTGTCAAAGAAAAAAAAGATAATCTTTGTCCTTATAGCACAAACAGACTGTGTACTCCAGGTGTTTGAGCCAATCAGAAGGATTTAAAGGGAACCTGTCACCGGGAGACCCATTTTTAGCACTCCCCCAGTCCCCAGCATAGTACATACACTGCCAAAGTGTTTTTGTATAAAAAATATGTTATATTGTACCTTTCATTAGCATCTGCTGTGTGACTAGGCAGTTGCCTAATGGGAGGGGCTGGAAAGGAGCAGTCCCCCCCACCCTTGGGAAACATGTGACCTTTTGAAATATATGAATAACTCCCCTCACTCGGGATTGGCTGTAGAGGAGCAGGGGGCGTCGCTAAGCCCAGTGATGGGCGTTTTCATATATTTGAAAACGTCACATGGAGAAGCTGTTCCTCAAGGGTGGGGGGGGACTGCTCCTTACCAGACCCTCCTAATTGGCAACTGCCTAGTCACACAGCACATGCTAATGAAAGGTACAATATAACATATCTTTTTTTCTGTAAAACCTATTTTTAATACAAAAACACTTTGGCAGTGTATGTACTATGCTCTGTGGGGACTGGGGGAGTGCTAAAAATGGGTCTCCTGGTGACAGGTTCCCTTTAAAGGAAATCTACCACTGGTTAATAGCAGTATTTACCCTTATAGCTGTATTCATCCTGCTGGGAGCTACATAGCAGCATTAAGGGCGTTATGCCACGAAACAAATGACTTAAAAAAAAAAAAAAAAACTCCCAAAGAGGTTAAAATGTTTAAAAAAAGCTATTTTTACTGGTAACCTGGAATTAAAGATACCTTTCTATGTGTTATTGTGATGCGTGTTCAGCCTCTATTCTGTTCCACACAGAAGCAGATGTGGGAGGGGCCTATCCAGGGACATGCACAGCACTGACAGAGGCAGCTCTACATCACTGACTTTAGAGTCTACTTCCACCTGTGGTGTTCATGTAGTCTCTGCATGTAATGATCCATACTGGGCCATGTTACTGCCATGTTGTTCGGGGAGGACTGCCCTCTGTATAACAGGCTACTGTTACCTTGGATGTGCACTGTAAGCACCTGTGAAGCTGAGGCTTGCAGTAAGCAGTGGAGATCACAGGCATCACTCATGTATACAGCTAAGCTCTCTGCCCCTCCTCCTCTCTTGCTTCCTATTGGCTGCACTGTGTCAGCTGATCTCTGTGGAGAGGAGGAATATGCAGCAGCTGGCTGAATCCTTGTCCGCAGACTAGGCCAGATCAGATGTAGCTCAGGATGGGACACAGCTACCAGCAGGGGGCGCCAGCAACCATTCCATAATGCTTTATCTCAGTAAGGCTGCATATTTTTTTATAAATGTAAAAGCTGAAAGTACTTTTTTCAATGCATTGAGCTGAATTACAGCCATGTGCAATGGTGACACAACCTCTTTAATTTTTAACCAGACTACAGGAGCCGGCTCCTTCTAAACTTAGTTAATGTAAATGACGTGGAAGGTGTCTGGAACTGCTAGGAATTGCCATTGTTTCCCTCCTTACCCCACCTCCAGCCAACTGGACATTGACAAGTGTAAAGCTTGGCAACAGTACCAATAGCCTGCACCCGTTCAGTCAACCTCCGAATGTAGCCACAGCTCTATTAATTGCCCCCTTTGTGCATGCAACTTTAGCTCTCTTTTTATTAACCCATCCTGTGTACTCCTCCGATCTGTTATCCATCATGTACCAGATACCAGGCTACAGGCTTCTCTAGTCCCATTAAAAGAAATCTATAATTTGCTTTTATGCATTATGAACCAAACATACCTTGAGAATTTTGTGGCTACACTGAAGCAGAAACAAATCTTGTTTAATCCATGAACTGAGTGTTTTTGCTGAAATAACAATTATAAAATTATGATAATGAGGCTCTGTGGCTGCCCAGGCACTCTCAACCCCCTTATTATGCACTGCTCCAGCCTTGCCTTGCCCAGCATAAGCCAAGAATAATGTAACTGATTACTTCTTCCTTTCAGGGACAACACAATCGCTGCTGTGTAGGAGTCCAGCTCAGGTCGATTAGTCCTGCGTGGACAGTTCAGGCAGCTCTTTTGTGTACGTTAGCAAGTCTGCACCCAGCTTCCTCCAGGTCCTTCATGGGTTTGCCCATGAAAGAAAATTCTCAAATCTCAATCCTAGTGATGTTAATACAATAAATATCATTTGTAACCCTTTACCTTTACATTTTTTATTGGTTTTATTGCTGTTTTAGTTCCTAACACTCAGTGATGGTCAGTGTAATATACCAGATTGTGGGCGGGGACTCCCTAAGCAGACACATTATGATCCATCTTGTTCTGTGAGATGACAATGTAGTTAGATTATCAGGTTAAAAGGTTTATATTCACATTAATTTACCTTCTGAACATTGTACTAGTAACTGGCACGGAGAGATGAGAGATGATGAGATCCATGAGATGCCCATTACACACAATGACACTCTCCAGCTCTTGCTACATGAGACACACACACTTCCTTTAACCTCGGACTCTGTATATATGATGCCAGCTGATGGCTGGTTGAAGCAGCAGCATTTTTAGTTATTAAATTTATTATGCAATTCCCTTATAAACAATGGATGGACCAAAAACCAAGCTCTTGTCACCCCTTCACCCTCATAGACTTTAAGTTGTTGTTAGCAGGGCCCTCACTCCTATTGTTTCATGACTGTTATACAAATGAATTAAGACATTACAGAGTAATATCTTCCAACTGTAAAGTGCTACGAGATTTGATGGCGCTATATAAAAATTATTATTAGTATTTTTTAACAAGTTGTGGAAATTCCCAAGGCAACTTTTTACCTCCAAAAATCTCCTACTAACAATAAGCATTATTTTTTGTTTTGTATACATTTTCATTTATTTAACTTGTGACTGAAGAATGGTTTTAGAACTGTTGGTATTGTAACATGAAAATGATCACATTTTTTTTTCTTCTTAGGCAGAGAGAGTTCATGAGCTGAATGAAGAGATTGGAAAACTGCTAGCAAAAGCTGAACAGTTAGGAGCAGAAGGAAATGTCGAAGAGTCTCAAAAGGTTATGGATGAAGTTGAAAAGACAAGAATTTGCAAAAGAGAAGCTGAGGTTTGCTGCGCTTCTATTTTACAAAAATCAGTTCTAAAAGCTTGATGATAGAAGTACTCTTGATTTGGGAAAGCATTACTTGTTTTCAGTGGGGTTTTTTTTATTAATAATTGTAACATTGAATTTTTGCATGGGTTCAATTTGCTGTCAAAGCTTTACAGAAGATTTATTGAACCTGTATGTTTTCAATGTGTCAAGATAAAATAACTGGTTTAGTTTTTAATCCTGCATCATGACATAAGGCTTCCTGAAAGTCATGCTTGATGTCAAGGGAGTTGCCTTACAAGGTAGATAAGAGGTGTGGTTTTCCTTATCCCATCCTGGAAAACATATTTGCATATTTTCAAGGTAAAATAGATAGTCTACTTGTCTCTACTGCATAGCCTCTTCCGGCTCTAATTGGAGTGCAGTGTTTCTGTTAGTACATAAGAAGCTGCACTGATATTAACTCCAGGAACACTATTTTGAAAATTATTCCGCCTGGCTGCATCCAGTCTAGCACCAGCATTTGCCTCAGAACAGTGAAAAATTACAACTCTTTAGATGTTACCTTCCTCATAGTGACCGCATTCTAAATGAGTTCCATGCAAAAGTAAGTACTCCACAGCACTCCTAAATGGTACTAATAAAATATGCAACAAACTTTCTCACAGCTCCATCCACAATGTTTTTGTTTTTTTTACATTTACAAACAGGAAATTTACCGTAGTTCTATGCCAGCCTCAAGCTTCCAGCAGCAAAAGCTGAGAGTCTGTGAAGTATGTTCTGCTTATCTGGGACTCCATGATAATGACAGAAGACTAGCTGACCACTTTGGTGGCAAGTTGCACCTGGGCTTTATTGAAATACGTGAGAAATTAGATGAGTTAAAGGTATATATTTTTTTTCTTTCTTTTATTGTACAGAAATGCTGTGTATAGTCACCTAGGGTTTGCATAGTCTAGAATCGACATTTGAAGCTTGAATTTCTGCTATACATTACATAAGTATGAAGTGGCGCAGCCTTGGGGTTCAAAGATAATTTTATGAATTCAGCATTTCCTTAATTATCCTAACAATAATTAAACAGGATGTGTTATGTGACCTGCACAGTAAAAGCTGGAATACCAACAGCTCATGAAAATTAGCACAGCTGTATTTTGTCATTTCCACACATTTGGATTTTTTCCAGCTTCACAGTAAACTGTATGGCATATTAAATGGTGCTTCTGGCCAACAATTTGTCCCATAGATAAGAAGCCCTCATATGGCTCTATAAATTAAAAAATAAAAAATTCTAGCCTTTAGAATGTGGGAAGCCAAAATGTTTAAAAGCTATTTCTTTCAACTTAAATTTATTAGACTATGGCTTCTCAGGTCAACTGCCAAACCTGGAGCAACATTTAGCTAACCATTTGGGTATTGTAAATCTGTGGCCAGTACTCTCCACCCCGCTCCCCCTCCTTTCCTCTCTGCCTATTGTAGCCTCATGACAGCAGTAAGTTTTTTGCACAGAGTGGGAGGCGGGAAGCTGTCTTGCACAGTGCAACAGTCTGTGAAGCTACAGTATGGAGTGGCTCTGGTAACACCTGCTTCTGACTCAATAGGTTACATTTTGTTCATGAAATTAATGTCTTTACAGAAACCAAAGTAATTTAAACTATTTTAAATAGAGAATTGTAGCTGAAAAGCAGGAGAAGCGAAATCAAGATCGAATGAAGCGCAGAGAAGAGAGGGACAGAGAAGAACGTGACAAAATGAAAAGAAGGTGATTTCCAAATTTGTGGTGATTATTGCTTATTATTATGCATATCTCAGTGTTCCTTTTTTAAGGGAACGGTTCAACCGGAAAAAAAAAGTCAGAACCCAACATCTAGCGGCACTGAGAGCAAGAGATGACCGGGCAGAAGATGGTAGTTTTATGCTCTAGCTGTATTACACAAGTATTACATAAAATTTTACCTAAATGAAACTCAACATTAACTTAAGTTTAAATTGGTCAACGCCTTTCTCGCATGGCCCCATGATTCTAGTGGCAGCTTTCCGATCCCAGGCCTCAATGCCCATGTCTGTATGAATGGTCTGGTTAAACCGCCAAATGCGCAAGGTACAAGACCTTTATTTATCTAAGTTTAACAGACTTGTAATGTGTGTTTTAATTTTTTTTACACACACTATATACGGGGGGGATGGGGTTGGCTAGCTATATGCTAGAGGGAATGAGCTGTATACTGGGTGGAGGCTGTGACAGATGAGTTTTCCTCGATAAGCTTATACTCAAGTCAATGGGGCACATACCTGCTCCCGTGGCGATCCTGCAGCGCGTTGTCCGATGCTGATTCGGGTCTGCCGCCTTTCTCTAAGGTCCGTGCGCCTGATATCCACCAGGTGTCGCCGAGGTCCACCCATTGCTCACCTCCTTCGTCCCGGGGCATGTAAGTGCTGATCTTGCGACACAAATGCTTTTTTAAATTTTTCCGAATCCGTCGGGTTGTCCGATGCCCCACCACCACCACCAAAATTTCTGTCTCGTGAAAACCAGCGCCGATGCGCCACAATCTGATTGCATGCGACAAAATCCCGGGGCAATTCGGCGCAAATTGGAAATTGCGCAATTCAGACCCTTAGTAAATGAGCCCCAATATGTTTTCCCAGTTTATTTTGTGTTAAAATTGGGTACCTCTACTTGTACTCGAGTATATATGGTATATATTTTCGGGTCTGTATGAGTATTTATCCTCTCATTTTGTAATTGTTTAATTCGGTTTATTCATTTTGGTCTTTTATTTCTCCTCTAGTCTGTTATTAACCCTTTTAATTGTCAACCTATTTTAAGCCAAGTCAAAAACTTGGGCAAAAAAGGAAACCTACCATTCGATTTGATGCATTATGAAGCAGACCTACCTGAATGCTGTAGCTACACTGATGCAGGATCATATATTGGTTAATTCCTCTGCTGAGTGGTTTTGCTAATAAAACAGATATAAAATTATGATAATGAATCTCTGACGCTTCTATGGCTTCTTCAGCGCTTGGTTCAGCGCTTCTCCTAGCACGTGAGTTTTTCTCTGCAGGAGAGGATGATGTAATCTGGCAATAATCAATTGCTGCACCATTCCCCAGGTGCTGTGTAAGAGTGATCCAGCTCAGGTTGATTAGTCATGCTTGACTAACCGTCATTTGTAATTACAAGCTCCGTGTGTAATGTGTTTGTGAGCCAGCCTCATCCAGCTTTCCCAAGGTCCTGATATTATAATAGTTTTTTTCAGCAAAACCACTCAGCTCAGGGATTAACCAAGATATGACCCTGCATCGGCTATAGCAGCCTCATTGTATGTTTACTTCATAATGCATCAAATCAATTGGTAGCTTTCCTTTAAGACTCCTAATGTTTGGGTTTGGTTTTTATGGGACAAGTTTTTAGTTTTTTTGCTGGTTTCCTTTTCTTGGCTCAGTTGTAACAAATGTAATACTCACAAACATTGTATTGCCGTATTTTTCGGACTATAAGGCGCACAAAAAATCCTTTGATTTTCTCAGAAATCAAAGGAGCGCTTTATAGTCCAGTGCGCCTTATATATGAACCATACTTAAAGACAACAGCTGCAATGAACTGTGCACAGGTCTGCCACCTGCTGGTCATTCATCCTTATAATCAGGTGCGCCTTATAATCCGGTGCATCTTATATATGAACCTAGACATTTTAGCAGGCATTTATCGATGGTGCGCCTTATACTCCAGTGCGCCTTATAGTCCGAAAAATACTGTATATAGAATATTATATATTATCAGTATTATATATTAATACTGATGGGAAACTTTTTGGCCTTGGGTAAATGATGAGGATAACTCCTAGGAAATGTTGGTGCGTGAGCTTTTCTTGTAATGGAGGGGGGAGGGGCAGAGATTACACTGCATCCTGCAGACAAAGGAACTATTCATGAGAAGAATCTGCCATGCCCGACCATAATGAGATGGTTTACAGTCGGATCCCAAAGCAACCAAAATTGTATACACCAGAATTGATAGAAAGGTTGGAGTGATTAACTAAAATACAGGCGGTCCCCTACTTAAGGACACTCGACTTACAGACAACCCATAGTTACAGACAGACCCCTCTGACCTCTGGTGAAGCTTTCTGAATGCTTTACTATAGTCCCAGACTGCAATAATCAGCTGTAGAGTTTCTGTAATAAAGATTTATTGATAATCCTTGTTCCATTACAGCAAAAAAATGTTTAAACTCCAATTTTCACTAGGGCCAAGTTTTTTTTTTTTGTCTGGCTCTACAATTATAAAGTATACAGTTTCGACTTACATACAAATTCAACTTAAGAACAAACCTCCAGACCCTATCTTGTACGTAACCCGGGGACTGCCTGTACAGCATTTTACACATATAACAGTGAATTGGAGAATGTGTTATTTTGTTATCCTGGGTGTTTTTCCAATAATCTTGTCTTCGTGAGAATACCCACTTAATATTCAACTCTATTAAGAACCAGACACCCCATATTGTATGTATCCAAGAGACTCTTCTGACAGAACAGAAAGTGCTTGCCAAAAAATTTTGCTTACATCCACATAAATCACCTTTTTAGCTTATATTACCTGGTATCAAAGGGTGGCGTGCCCTGCTCGGCTGGCCCCTCCCATCTAATGCTCCCCATGCCTTATGCCTCCTTACTGGTCACAGTTCATGTCATGTGACCAGAGTGACCACATCTCAAGTACTTTAGCTTCTTAACAATAGCAAACTGTACCCCCTACATGTATCGGACCACATGAAGTCACAGCACTTGTACTTGGGGACTGTCTGCTAATATTCATCTACACACATATAAAGCTCTATGTACAGATGGGAAATATTGTGTCAATTTTTTTTACACTGTGCCTTGTGTTACATTCATGACATGTAACCAGTGACCTCATCGCAGGTCTCTCAGCCTTCTAATAATAGCAAACTGAACAACATGTATGTGATTACATGAAATCACAGCAGCCTCCATGGAGGATGAGGAGGAGTAGAAGTCCATGGAGGCTGCTGTGATTTCATGTATATAGTAATGTAAAAAGTCCCTTGGCAGCATGGGTTAAAATGCTCCCATACCCCTTGATAAAAACTTTACAAAATGGAGTTTTTTTTCTGGGGGGGAATGGGAATGGGAGAGTACTCCTACTATAATTTTTCTACTTTTATTAAGCGGGAAAGTTTTTTAATTTCTCTAAAGTACTTACCGTATATACTTGTGTATAAGCCGAGTTTTTCAGCACAAACCTCGGCTTATACACGAGTCGATCTAAAAATAAAAAACTTAATACTCGCTCTCCGGTGTCCGGATCCTTGGCTCGTGTCCATGCGATCTGCCGGCGGGTGCACACTATGACATCCTCACCGCATCATAGTGTGCGCCCACCGGCGGATTGCCGGGAACCATGCTGAAGATTGGGACCCGCGCCAACGATCTGGACACCGGAGGGTGAGTATTAAGTTTTATTATAAGTTTTTTATTTTTTAATTGACTCGTATATAAGCTGAGGTGAGGCTTTCAGCATTAATTTGTTGAAATGAGAATACCCCTTTAAGGCTCAGCCCCATTTTTTGTATTCTAACTTGCCTTGCTTTATATGGTTATAACTTTTGAACACTGTTGCTTATCTATGCGATCATGAGATTGTTTTGTTTTTTTCCCCTCACATGATGTACTTCATTTTAGTGGTAAATTTTGATAAGTTTTGTGTTTATTTATAAAAAAAATAAAAAGTGATGAACTTTTCGAAAAATTTGCCATTTTTGCAAATCTAAATCATTGCGCTTTCAGGCATTGTTTATTTTGATTTGGTATGGAACCTTTCTAACTGTGGTGATTATTGGGTTTATATTGTTGAACCAAGCCCTGTCGTTCCTTTATAGATCTAGATCCAGAGATGGACGGAGACATTGTTCTTCCTCCCGGGAACACAAGAGAAAAACTCGTTCCAGATCCCGTGATAATCGCCATCATCGAAGCCGGGATAGGAGTAGAGATCGCAGTACAAAATCCAAGTATGTTTTGTGATTTAACGAAGATCTGTCGCTGCTGGTAAAGGGTTACAAGTTCTCCCCATATCTCCCCAATTAGCTGCTAGTGAGGCACTGTACCTTTTTTAAAAAAATTTTTATGATGTGCAAATTCGCTTACTTGACTCTACAAGGCGGTCTTAATTGGCAAACTCACCAAAAGGAGAACTATTTCTTCCTGACTCCATTATTCAAGATATGAATCAGTTTTACCACTATTACTGATGGATACATCAATTGCATATAGTAGCAGCCATTTTTGTATTTTGGAATGTAAGGAAATGGTTTGGGAGAAGTCTTCCTTGGCAGTACTATAAAATGGTGTATTTTATGGCAAGTGTTGATACTCTTGCCCAAAAGCAAATTTCTTCAATTGCAATTGTGCATGTGTGTAATAAATGTGGCGCATATTCCAACTAGGCACTAACATGCCCATTTAGTTGCAGCCACAATACTGGTGCAGACCCTTTATAATGACCTTTTCAAGCAGTTTGCACTTTCTTCTCAGTACAAAGTTGGACAGAAAACTGGCACAAACACTTTAATAAATGTGGACCAATAAGTTTTCCCAGTTTTTTGTAGTAAAATTAGTTTGCCTTGGCAACGATATATACGATATCTCATTCCCCTAATTTCATTTTACATTAAAAAAAAAAACATGAAATTTGTTATTTCTAATTAATAGCAATTTTAAGCTAATAATGCACTTCCTCCCAGGTCCTCCAGAGAGAAGGAGAGAACATCAAGAGACCGAGATCGGTCAAGAGAGCGAACACATAAAAAGCGCAGCTATGAATTCGCAAATGGAAAATCGGGGGAACCAAGTTCTGAAGAACCTGAAGCTGGAGAGATATGAGACCAAGTCTGTCCCCATGGTTTAGATTTTTGAAAGGGACAGTAACAAGGCCAGTTGGCCCCTTCCGTTAGGAATATATATGAGTTCAAATCTTTTATTTGCCATAGCGATATGGCATATAGTTTACACAAATGTTCAATTTAGCCATTCAATTTTAGACCACTCACAAAAGAGTTTTAAGTGTTTCATTTTTAGTCTGTCCTAGCCCATAAATCTTAGGTTTTATTTGTTCCTAATTGCTTATGCTTTTCTTTCAGTGATTTTGTATAATTTTTTTTTTTTTGGCAAGTTTTTCATTTTTGGGGAGTTATCTGTATTTTATCTTTTATTTCATTGCTGGGAAATTGTTCATTGCTCAGTTCAGGCACATAAGCTTTTCAGAATGTTGTTTGTATAACACAAAAATTAAGTGACTGCAAAGTATTCATTCTGCTGTTATTGCCATTAGTGTTTGATTTATAGAATACTTTTCTTTGTTTTAGAGTACTTATTTAATACTTGGCCAACATGTTAGAATTTAATGGGTTTTTTTTTTGTTTGTTTTTTAAGACTTCAACTTTAACAGTGGATGTTTTACTGTTGCTTTACCTTCTGAACCGGTTTCCAGTGTATTGTATTGCAGTTGTATCCAATAAATTAACTATGGCACTATGTGGTCTGTAAAACATTTTGGTGCACAAACTGGTAATGGACAGAAAATACATTATTCATCTTCACGTGGCAGAACATTCGGATATTAAAATGCTAGGCAATGCCCATACTGATGATATAGTGTTACAACTATAATGCAGAAGTGGATCTGTCATGTAGCCCATCCACCATGCTAACTAGTTCTTGAACATGTAAAACTGGTTAAAACATTCCTTCGCAGTATTTATATGGTGGAAAGTGGGTGAAAAGATTGCCAAGTGAACAGAACTGTTATTCCTGTCCCATTTGGAGTTCTAAGTCTGTAGACATCAGCAGAACTTGATCCCATTCCACTTTTCTTTAGCCAAAATTGTAATTTGTCACATTGAAAGAAAAGTTAATACCATATATACTCTTGTATAAGCTGAGTTTTTCAGCACAAAAAAGTGTCTTAAAAAAAAAAACTTCCATACTCTCCTTCCAGCGTCCATGCGCTCTTCCCGCCGGCGCTCGCTATGATGTCATCAGCAGTGACTCCTCTGCATCATACTGTGAGCCAGTGGGCAGAGCACATGGACGCATCTCTGCCCGCTCTGCTACGAAAGAGGTTTTGGTTTTTTTTTTTAATACACCGCAGTGCTGCAGAGAATTTCATTATTTGGGGGTATTATTTTTATACTAGAGTCAATAAGTTTTCCCCTTATCACCATGACAGCACCCAACCGGAGAGGGGGATCCGCCTCCAGGGACAGGAAACTCAGGAATTTAAAGGCGCAGCCTGGCCTTCCTCCTTCAGTGGTTTCCTCTCCCTGACTGGGATCCAGGGAGCCTCGGTGAGGCTCCGTAGCGCGGTGAGAGGGGGAATGGGAGTCCCAGGTACCCCGTAGTGGCTGTGCAAGGCCCCCGCCAAAGGCTTAACAGTGGGTGAACAAGCCTTGGCGTGGTGGTGGAGAGTAGGCTGCGGGTCTCAGCACGAGTCTGTGGGTGTGAAATGGATCTGGCGCGTCCCATGGCCAGGATGGGATGCGGGGCGGCACTAGCTGATCGTGGCACGGTTGCTTCTTTTCCTTGATGCACACGGGAAAAGATGGCGTCAGCTCCACTTCCGACGGGGACCGGAAGTGGGGAGCTAGACGGCATCCCACGTGACTGATGACATCAGAAGGCGGTAAGTTCAAATTGGAGTTCCCACACAGGAGTCCTGTGTATACTTTACACCTGCAGCTAGCCACTGGATCTGTTTCAGCTCCAGTCTGCTGCTGTATTTCGGTCAGAAGACCCAGGAAAGTCTGCTTGCTCCCCACCAGGTGAGACGAGTTCGAAAGAAGGTGGTAGACATTCGGTGGACACCGCTACGGTAAATGCAGTTAGTGGATGGTCCACTGGATGGTGAGTGCAGCCTTACCAAGCCTTTAAACTGGTTCTTATGGTCTCTTATGTGATTTTTTTTGTTTTGTTTTGAGGAAATAGACTTGTAGGGGGAAATCTACTGCTAAATCTAAAAATCGTGTGTGTAGAATTTTGTGGAGATGACCTGCCCAACTCGTATCTGAAGCCAAACTGAGAGCAGTCTATTCAGCGTATGATCGGCCATTAGCAGTCGACTTTATTTGAGTCCATGCACACCTTTTATTCAGCAAGAAGTGCTCAGCTCTATGCAGGGAATTAAAAAAAAAAAAAAAGTCCCTCAGATCCCATAGCTCCCCAGGCACCTCTAGAGTGGTGGACAACTTGGAGTCCTAAGTCCAGAGGAACTGTCGTCAGACTTGGAAGAAGAGGATAAGTCAGGCAGGATACTGAGCATCTAATAAAGTTGGTCAGGGCAACAATGGAACTAGAGGATGAGAAAGAGGAACGGTCTGTGACAGAGATCATGTTCCAGGGATTAGGAGAACAGAAGAAGAGATTATTTCCCATTCACAAGAACATCTCCTCCCTTATTAAGGCGGAATAGAAAAAAAATCAGAGGAAAGTATTTTTTCCTAGGGCTATGAAATTAAAATATCCATTTGCGTAAAAAGATATGCCAAGCATAAAGCAAAGCGCCAAAAGTGGACGTTGTATATCCAGTCTCCAGGAAGGCGGCTCTTCTAGTAGAAGATTCGGGCGCTCTGAAAGACCCCATGGACAAGAAAGCGGATAGTTTTTTAAGACATTCCTGGGAGGCTTCCGCAGGAACTGTCAAGCATAATATTGCTGCAACGTGTGTCTCCAGATCACTTTTCATGTGGCTCACTCAGCTGGAGGAAAAGATTGTCAGGTGCTCCAAAATCGCATCTAATTACGGAGGTCACTACAGCACAGACGGCCTCAGCCTTCTTGGCAGGCGCATCAGTGGATGCCCTCCATTTGGCAGCAACGTGAGTCGCATTGTTAAAATCGGCTAGAAGAACTTTATAGGTGAAAAATTGGTTAGGGGACTTTGCATCAAAGAGTCATTTATGTAATATACCTTGTGAAGGGAGTTCCTTTTTAGGTCCAAGCTAGACAAGATCTTGGAGAAGGCAGCGGAGAGGAAAAAGGGTTCCCAAACACGGAACCACAAGGAAATTTTTTTTTGTCCCTCAAGGAAATTTAGATCACCACAGAGATCTGGGGACAGAAAAGAAGGATGGAGATCCTCTAAAAGATCAAAGGGCTTCATGTTCTCACGCCCTTCAGACTCCAGCAAATGCCCCATTCAGCAATGACGCCAGAAGACCAGTGAGGGGAAAAATGTAGAAAGATCACAGGGAGTGGCTGGATCCTGGGAATTATCCAGAACTGTCTAAAGTTACCTTTTGTCCCCCCCCCCCCCCCCCCCCCGCCCACTGTGCTTCAAGATAACATCGGTGTCAGGTCTGGAGGCTCAACAGGCCCTGGAGGCAGAGGTGAGGTCCCTACTGGGAAAGAATGTACTCAGCAGGGTTCCACTTCAGCACCAGGGTACAGGGTTCTATTCAACCCTGTTCTTCTTCAAGAAGCCAGATGGTTCCCTTCGTACCATTATAAACATGAAGCCTCTGAATCAATACTTGCGAATAGACAGGTTCAACATGGAGTCCATAAGATCGATGATAAACTTGCTCTTTCAAGACTGTTACATGGCATCTATAGATCTGGCGGATGCGTACTACCATGTCCCCATTCATCAGAACTGCCAGAAATACCTGAGAGTGGTGCCAGTGCTGGATGGCACTCTCCCACACCTCCAGTTCAAGGCCCTACCCTTTGGAGTAGCCATAGGTCCAAGGGTATTCACGAAGTTGATTTCGGCGGTGGCAGCCTACATAAGACCTCAAGGGATCTTTTGTGCCATATCTACACGACCTTCTTCTAGTAGGGAAGTCTTTGGCGGAACTAGAGATACAGAAGAAGATGGTTCTGGAAATCTTGCACCGTCTAGGGTGGATGGTGAATGTAAAGAAATCTTCCCTTTGACCTCACATATCAAAGATATTTCTGGGAATCCAGTTATCTTCAGAACTTTCTTCTGGCAATTTGAATCTAAGAGCCTCAGTGGAGGATTTATACAAGAAAGAGTCTCCTACAATAGAGAGATGAAGGTTCTAGGCCTCTTCATGGGAGCCATACCAGCAGTACCCTGGGTGATGTTCCACGCAAAGACCCTTGCAGTTGTACATTCTAAAGGCCTGGGATGGAGACCAAGTCAGTTTGGATCGGAAGATTCCGATTCCTCAAGGGCTTCCAAAATCCCCAGGATGGTGGTTAAAAGAGGAGAACCTCCAAGTGGGCTGTAAAAGGGATGCTGTGTTAGTTCTACCAATTATTATGCAGTATAACGATTAATATCACTACCTTCCCTGTACTGTTTACAATATTCTATATCTTCTTCTGTTTCTTGTCTCTGTGTTGTACACTATAATTAACCACACTCAGGGTTAATACTAAAAATATTTATTAACACACTAAAAGTATACAATGTTGAACGTAGTACCCACAAAACCCACCCCACAACAATGCATACAACCACACCCGCACACACATATAATAATCCTTACACCTAACTATCCCTATTATTACAGAGAATGGAGGGGAACAAAGAGATTACGGGAACAGGTATGGAGATAGGTTAGCAAGGGAATAGATTAATAGGGCGATGGGAAGGGATACAGGTACTAAGCCAACTCCCGGAATGTGGTAAGAAGTCGTCTGTGTGTTCATCCTCCTAGATGGTATAGAGGGGAGATCTTCCCTATGCTCCACACCCATACCGTTATAAGTCTCTCCTTTGCCCCCCCCCTCCAAAATGGTGGACAGCAGATTTTTAACCCTTCCTATCATGCATATCCAATCCAGGGTGTCACCCGTTCAGCTCCCCTCAGATGGGAGTAACAAAAGAACCTGGATTCCCATCCAGACAGAGATATGAAGTGTCTCCGAATAACTGGTCCTGGGGAGTTGGACGACTTTCCATAATAAAAGGAGGTTGATATCCAAAGGTACAGTCTGAGAAAAGAATGCAGGTGGGTGCTTTCAAAGGGGAAAGGAATGTGAGAGGGACACATATATTAACATATATAGACATACACCTATATACACAAATACCTATGTACATGAACAGACACTTTCCTTTTACATGGGCAAACCCTGGAGAGAGGAAAGACCATTGTCCTTGGTAACAGACGCAAGTGCCTAGGGTAGGGGAGCCCAGGTGAAGGATCTCCTATGCCCGGGGGCATGGAGCAAGGAGACCCAGAGGATGTAATGCACCTTTTAACAAGATTTTCAAGAATAGTTGTGCTTACAAAAGACCCGGCATTTCTACCCAAGGTAGCTTTATAGTTTCACCGGTCTCAGGAGATTAAGCTTCCTTCCTCCTGTAATAGCCCGTCTACAGATGGGGAAAGAGAGTATAGTAAGCTGGATGTCAAAAGAGCTATTGAAATCTACTTAGCCAGGTCTGAGGAATGGAGGAGCTCAGACAGCCTATTTATTCTTTTTGGAGGTAAGAAAATGTGAAAGAAAACCTCAGCTATGGCTATATCCAGGTGGATTATTTAGCTATTAGTTTGGCTTATATAGCTGCGAAGCAACAGTGCCCGAAGGGCTAAAAGCCCATTCTACAAAAACAGTTTCCACTTCTTGGGCAGAGTTTAGAGAGGTGTCAGTAAGCCAGATCTGCCAGGCTGCCACCTGGTCTTCTCCACACACCTTCTACAAACATTATAGATTGGATGTGGCGGGTGCACACAAGTTGTCTTTTGGGCAAAGAGCGTTTTATTCGGTGATCCCTCCCTAATTTTCTATGCTATTCTCTCCGGTTGGGTGCTGTCGTGGTGAGAGGGGGAAACCGGAAATTACTCACCGGTAATTGTGTTTCTTTGAACCACGACAGCACCCCGGGTATTCCCACCCTTTAATTTTTTTTTCTCTCTCCTCACACTTGGTGTGCAATAATGTGTGTGTGGCACAGGAGTGTTATGATAACTATTGGTAACTGGGGGTTCAGTTATAAGCATTTGAATGAGTCCGGTTGCCAGAAATAACCAAGCATTGAGTCCCAAACAGTCTCTGTAATCCACTAAAGGGGGAAGGCCAGGATGCGCCTTTAAAGTCCTGGTTTCCTGTCCCTGGAGGAGGATCCCTCTCTCCGGTTGGGTGCTGTTATGGTTCAAGGAAACACAATTACCGCTGAGTAATTACCGGTTTCCCAGTTATTACTCGATTATATACAGTATACCAAACGCATGTAACAAACATTAGGGTAGAATGCTTGCAATGATTGAAAGTAAACCTGCAATGACTGTAATAATTAATAATAGTTCCTTTATATAGCGCACACAGATTACGTAGCACTGCACACAGCTTGCCAAATTGGTCCCTCTCCCCAGAGGGGTTCACAGTCTAATATAAGGTATATTAATAATGTAACACCATTGAATGAAATGCGTGAAAAGAAAGGTATGAGGCAATATCAATTGACTGCATCGGAAGATTGCAGTTCAAAACACAGATCAATTTAATCTTTCTGGGAATATATACTGTAAATTTATATCAGGTGTATTCAGAAGAGCGGAGCAGATTTGATGGGTGCTAATTTTGTTGCACAGTTTGCATCTGTTTGCACTTTATTACCTGTGATGAGTGCCAAATCCAGTAAAACAAATCTTATTTATTTTAAAACTGTTTAAAATGAAATACATACAGCTTTTGTTAAACCTAGTTTATATTGTACAATTTTTCATTTTTACCTGCATAATTCCATGGTGATCTATATAAGGTACAATATACATGTTCAAAAAGATAGTATTACAAATGGCCTAATATATTGCCTGTCATATCTCCTGATGTCTCCTAATATATCGCCAACCTAGGCTACAGCTACACCTCATTGAATGTGGCATTTTGATTAAAAAAAAGAACCCTGTAAAACTGAGAACTTGTGGTGATTAATATTTAGGTTCTGAAATATCTTGTTTACTCCTACAGGTGTGTATGGGGGGGGGGGGGCTGGTAGTGGAAGATGGGAAAGGGGTTGTGGACTAGACCTCAGCATTTCAATTAGTATTCTGTATCTATGGGGACCTGTATATTTCTTGAACTGTGTCTTTCCACTGGGAGAGGGTTGAGACCTGATTTGTTTTCCAGTAACATGGGATTAAGAGTTTAGGTGCCGTCAATAGAGGTGTCTGTAAGTCATTATTCTGCAGAGTAAACCCAGAAGTGGGTTTACCCAATAGTATCACACTCAGTTGGTGGGCTATAGGTCTATTACCCAGCTTATCTATCTCATTTATAACCTCTTTCCAGAAAACTTGAATGGCTGTGCAGGACCACCAGATGTGTAATATATTGCCCACATCTTTTTCACATCTCCAGCAGTTTTCTGAAACATTTGTAAACACTCTATGTAGCCCGTGAGGAGTTTTATACCATCTATTGCTTATTTTATATTAGTTTTCCAGTACTCGAATACACCTGGAAAACCTGTTAGATGCCTGCACTCCTCTGAAAAATTTTCTTGTAATTCGCTCTACCATTGTTGTATAAAGTATGGCCTCTTCAGAGTTTGCAGTTTTAAGAAGCTCCTTGTAGGTTTCTGCTAATAGTTTCTTTTGTAGAGGGTCCTTAGACACTAACGTTTCCAGCCATGTGAAGTCAGTTTCTGGACTCTCCTGACAAGAACTTGGCGCATACAGCTGAAAAGTTGCTATTATGTAGGAAGTTCTTAAGCATAAGGCCTTTCTTTCGTGTTCGATATGCTGTGTCTATTTGGTCCTGTCCCTCAAAGAATTCTGCAATGGAGGTGTGTCTCAGATGCTTCTAGAAAGAGTGCATCTGTCTCCTGTTTTGGGTAGACCAGATGGGGCAATAGATCAAGTGGTATTAGAGGGTATTTGTGGGAATGGATTGGTGCTATGGTTTTTACCTCCCGGAGAGTATGCTAGTCCCTTATGTAATATGCTATCTGTTTTGGATGTTGCCAGTTGTATTCCCCATAGTTTAGCTCTACTTTCCAGGGGGTGTTAGTGCATTTTCTACTACCGTGTAAAGGCTGGGTTGAGGGGCCTGGGTGATCAGTAACCATCTGGCAAGCTTGATAGTAAGCTTTAGGGTCTGGTAGATTGATGTCTCCCCATGCTGGTCTCTGTGTTAGCAGTGCTGCTCGCAGTCGAGGCCTCTTATGTTCCACAGAAATTGGGATGTAATTTTGTTAAGTTTGGTTAAAAAGGACTTGGACAACCATATTGGGGCTGTTTGGTAAAGATAAATTAGTTTAGGGATGATGTAAGTTTTATAGATGGGATTTTCAATTTGACCAATTCCTTTTTTAATATTTGTGAGTAGGGAAACATAATTAAGCTGGTATAATCACTGAGGGCCTGCAGGAAATTGTATGCCTAAATATTTTATGCTATCCTTGGGCTAGTGAAATGGGGATTTTATTTGTAATGAATTTGCTACCGCACTGGGCAGTGTGATATTTACAATCTCTGACTTTGGAGAGCTCTCTAATTTTAAGGTGAATTTCTGAAACTCAGAAAACAACTGAGTAGTTATAGGCAAGAAGCCGAACTGGTTAGTGGTAAGGATTAGAGATGAGCGAGCACTAAAATGCTTTAGTGCTCGTTACTCGAGTCAACCTTTTTCCGATGCTCGAGTGCTCATTTCGAATAACGAACCCCATTGAAGTCAATGGAGTGAGGCGAGATAGAATCTGAAACACCCAACAATTGACCCTGACACTATAGGGGATGGCATGCGGAGGCAGCAGGCTGGAGAGTGGCATGGCGACATACCCCAAATGGACTCGGGCTTCAAACCAATTAAAAAAATTCCTTTTGGCGAGGATAACGTGGGGCACTGTACGTATTGGTATTTGGCCTGGTTATTGCGGCAGAGAGGAACCAAAGGAGGTGAGCAAGAAGCGTTGAAATGATTTCCTATGTGAACAAAAGGTTGACTGTATATTTAGTCCCAAGTGACCAAGTTCCATAACGTATCTGGTGAAACACCCGAATGAGCCTGACACAGCTCGTTTGCTAAGGGGACAACATGTGGAGGCAGCTATGGAGAAGACTTTTGGAGGCAGCTATGGAGAAGACTTTTGGAGGCAGCTATGGAGAAGGCGTGTGGAGGCTGCTATGTAGACGGCGTGTGGAGGCTGCTATGGAGACGGCGTGTGGAGGCTGCTATGTAGACGGCGTGTGGAGGCTGCTATGTAGACGGCGTGTGGAGGCTGCTATGTAGACGGCGTGTGGAGGCTGCTATGTAGACGGCGTGTGGAGGCTGCTATGGAGACGGCGTGTGGAGGCTGCTATGGAGACGGCGTGTGGAGGCTGCTATGGAGACGGCGTGTGGAGGCTGCTATGGAGACGGCGTGTGGAGGCTGCTATGGAGACGGCGTGTGGAGGCTGCTATGGAGACGGCGTGTGGAGGCTGCTATGGAGACGACGTGTGGAGGCAATGGGGACGGTTATGGCACCCGAGCTGAACGTAAGGAGGTGAGAAAAGAGGAGTGAAAAGATAGATTTTAGAGGTAAAAGGTTATAGGTTGAAGGTTGCTGCAGTTAAAACGATGTTAGTTGGATCTTGGGATGGAGCTGGCGGTCCGCTGCCAGGCGAGCTTTCACCTGTCCAAGCCTCTTTCTCTCGGCTCCTCCCCACCCAAAATGGGCCTGGGGGCCAGAAGCGTTTACTTTGAAAAAATTATAATTTTCAAAGCAGGTGGGGTCTTTTGAATACTTCATCCAGGAATAATGGAATAGCATAGCGGTTCTATTTTTTATTTTTTTCGGAAATGGTTCCATGATTAAAAGAGACAGTATGGGGCATCCATATATTGCGCCGCTATTATTGAAACTTCAGGTCTCCAGCATGGCGGCGACAGATGGGCCGAGTTCCATTATGCATCTGGTGAAACACCTGAAAATTCTGCCTGACACAGCTTGTTTGCTAAGGGGACGATGTATGGAGACAGTAAGGTTATAGGTTGAAGGTTGCTGTAGTTCAAACAATGTTAGTTGGATCTTGGGAAGGAGCTGGCGGTCCGCTGCCAGACGAGCTTTCACCTGTCCAAGCCCCTGCCTCTCGGCTCCTCCCCACCCAAAATAGGCCTGGGGGCCAGAAGCGTTTACTTTGAAAAAATTATAATTTTCAAAGCATTTCTAAGAACATTTTGTGTAAGATAAAGTGTAGTACTGTTCTTATAAGTAATTGGCCTGGTTATGGCAGGGGAGGGGAGGCAGTATATTTTGTAGATAACAGCAGGGTGGCGACAAAGTTAACAAGTTTGATATGGAAGCCGTTAAAACAACCCAAAATTTAACTGGACACAGCTCGTTTGCTAAGGGGACGATGTATGGAGGTAGCTATGGAGACAACGTGTGGAGGTAGCTATGGAGACAACGTGTGGAGGTAGCTATGGAGACAACGTGTGGAGGCAGCTATGGAGACAATTACATTTAAAAAAAGGTTTTCAAAACAGAGGAGCGGGTAGGTGGCCCTCCAGAAAAATTAAATACATATAGTACTATAGCTAAAGCCAGTTGGCCCTGGCAAAAAATAGCCAGTTGCCTCTGCTTTAGTGTACAAAGAGGAGGAGAATGAGGAGGAGGAGTGCATACATGAGAATTATTCAGGTTGAGCTGCATTCAACTGGTGGAGAATGGAAATCATGAGAAATCCAGGATTGATTCATCTTGATAAGCATTAGCCTGTCAGCGCTGTCAGTCGACATGCGTGTACGCTTATCGGTGATGATGCTAGCAGCTGCACTGAAAACCGGCTTTGACAACACGCTAGCGGCAGGGCAGGCAGGAACTTCCAAGGCGTACAGCACCAGTTCGGGCCACATGTCCAGCTTTGAAACCTAGTAGTTGTAGGGAGCTGTGTGATCATTTAGGACGATGGAATGGTCAGCTATGTATTCCCTCACCATCTTTCTGTAAAGATCAGCCCTACTCTGCCGAGACTGGGGACAGGTGACAGTGTCTTGCTGGGGTGACATAAAATTGGCAAAGGCCTTGTAAAGCGTACCCCTGCCAGTGCTGGCCTGCTCGCCTACTCTCCCTCGCTACTTGTCCCGCAGAAGTACCCCCTCTGCCGTTAGCGCTGTCAGAAGGGAAATACTGTTTCATCCTGTGCACCAGGGCCTGCTGGTATTCATGCATTCTCACACTCCTTTCCTCTCCAGGGATGAGAGTGGAAAGATTTTGCTTGTACCGTGGGTCCAGGAGAGTGAATACCCAGTAATCGGTGCTGGAATAAATTCTTTGAACACGAGGGTCACGGGATAGGCAGCCTAGCATGAAATCTCACACCGCGCAAGAATTCACTCCCCTCACTGGTCTGACTCTCCATTTCCTCCTACTCCTTTTCTTCTGCCCATACATGCTGAACAGTTAAGGACTGAGCAATGGTCCCCTCTTCTGTCTCGCCAACATTCTCCTCCTCATCCTCCTCCACCTCCTCCAATATGCGCTGAGAAACAGACCAGAGGGTGCTTTGGCTATCAACAAGGGAATCTTCTTCCTCCGTCTCTTGTGACGAGCGCAAAGCTTCAGACTTCATGCTGACCAGAGAGTTTTTCAACAGGCTAAGCAGCGGGATGGTGAGGCTGCTGATGGCGCGGCATCGCCACTGACCATCTATGTTAGTTACTCAGCACCTAACAGATATCAGACATCCACGTCCACTCCTCATTGTAGACTTGAGGAAGCTGACTGACCTGACTACCAGTTCTGGTGGAAGTTGACATCTGGCAGTCTACAATCGCTCTGCGCTGCTGGTAAACTCTGGATAACATGGTTAATGATTAATTCCACCTCGTGGCCACGTCACACAACAGTCGGTGAGCGGGCAGTTGGAGGCGGTGCTGCTTTGCCCTGAGAGTGGCAGCATCTGTACTGGACTTTCTGAAATGTGCACAGATGCGACGCACCTTCGTGAGCAAATCAGACAGATTGGGGTATGTCTTGAGGACATGAGATTTAACACATGGGCCAGGCATGACCGAGTTGCAGAGCCGCCACCAGGTTACGGCCGTTGTCACACACAACCATGCCTGGCTTCAGGTTCAGCCACAGATCGGTCTGCACTGTGATGCCCTGTAATAGCTCTTGGGCGGTGTGCCTTTTATTGCCTAGGCTCAGCAGTTTGAGCACCACCTGCTGTCGCTTAGCGACGGCACTGCTGCTGCGCCTTGAGCTACCGACTGATGGCGCCATGCCCACGGATGGTAATTTGGAGGAGGTGGTGGAGGAGGGGTGGGAGGAGGAGGAGGCATAGTAGACCTGAGAGACAGTGACCGAGGTAGGCCCCGCAATCCTCGGCGTCGGCAGTATATGACAAGCCCCAGGGTCAGACTCGGTCCCAGCCTCCACCAAGTTAACCCAATGTGCCGTCAGCGATATATATAGTGGCCCTGCCCAGCAGCACTCGTCCATGTGTCCGTGGTTAGGTGGACCTTGTCAGAAACGGTGTTGGTCAGGGCACGGATGATGTTGTCTAACACGTGCTGGTGCAGGGTTGGGAAGGCACATCGGGAAAAGTAGTGGCGGCTGGGGACCGAATACCGAAGGGCGGCCGCCGCCATGAGTCTTTAGCAGACTATAGGGCAGCATCTACAGGCTGAGTTATTTGGAGATGTGGACGTTGAGGGCTTGGGTGTGTGGGTGGGTGGAACTGTATTTCCTCTTGCGCTCCAGCATCTGGGGTATAGACAGCTGAACGCTGCGCATGGAGACATTGGTGGAGGCTGTGGAGGATCGTGGAGGCGAAGGTGTGGTTTTCGTGCGGGAGGTGTTTGTGCTGGGGTCCTGGGCAGGGGGCTGACTAGCAGAGGCAGCAGATGACACAGGGGAAGGAGCAGTGGTGGGCCCGGCCAGAGGTGAACGGCCTTGATTCCATTGAGTGGGGTGTTTAGCATTCATATGTTTGCCCATACTGGTATTGGATAAGCTAGTAGTGGTGGAACTCCTGCTGATCCTGGTGTGGCACAGGTTGCACACCACAGTCTGCCAGTCATCTGCTGTTTCTTTAAAGTACCTCCAGACTTGAGAAAATCTAGCCCTCGTCACGGGAGCTTCACTAAGTGAAACATTTGGCGCTGATGCACCAGCTCTGGCCCTGCCTCTCCGTCTGGCCCATAATACAAAAAAAGAAAAAATGGAGGGGGCCTGGAAAGTGCGCTTGTAACCGGACAAAGATCTCTCCAAGTAAATGGTTGACACAAATTTTATTGGTAGCAGTAATATCCAGTAACGCGTTTCGGGGAGACCCCTTCGTCAGACCAGAACTAGTAGAATAAATACATACATAAAATTGATGGAATACAATGAAATACATGAAATGTGAGCACATATAAAACAATTAATCAATTCATAGTTAGTAAAATGCAGTTATAGCGAAAATCTATACATATATATGGAAAGTATAATAAATGATTGTGTAAGGGATACACAGCAGTATAAAAAGTGTAATACTAAAAACCAAGGGAAAGAAGATGGGTGTGCAGAACGAGGAAGGTAAGGGAAATACTGGCATAATTAGCTGAGTAATTAGGATCATTAAGAAAAGATGGGCAGTAATTATAGTATATGTACGGGAAATGAATAGAGGGTGGGAAATGAAGTGGGCTTATGTAAAATAATGATATAAAATATGATATATAAATAAATACATAGGTAAATATACTTGTATAATAATTGGGGTGAACAGGCCAAGTAGCTAGAAGGCATGAGAGGCACAATAAATAATGTTAATTTAATAAGTTAATTTAAATAAATTAAAAAGTATAGTAATTGGGGTGGATAGGCAGAGATGCTAGAAGACATGAGAAGCCAAAATGATAATGAACTTAAATAATTTAAAAAATAGATAAATGGGAGACTTACATGGAACCACTGAGTGGGAACTCAGACTAGATGGGAAAACAAAAGACAGGGAATGAAAATGTGGACATTTGAATGACAGCCATAGAAAGACATTAAGGCTATACAGAGGGATGAAGCCCATTATACTTACAAAAGAGCGCCTGTGAGGGAGCTCAGGCGGTCAGCTACTGAAGGGGGCGCGCGAGGAGTAAGCCTGATATAAGAATGTGAACGCCGGCGCCTGCGTGTAGAGCGGCGGGCAGTGGAAGTCGGCGCATGCGCGCTGGTGATTGCGTGCAGATCAGCAAATAGTGGAAGCGGGCGCATGCGCGCTAGGATCGGGATACCGTTGCGTCTATATAGAGGAGATGAAAACGTAGGCACTGTGTGTATGTGCAAATGGAAATAAATAGCGGATGGGGAAGGATGGCGGCAACTAAGGGTATGAAGGTGTAACAAAAACTATGCATGACAGTACCTAAATGGTAAGATAAGATATTTATAGATCAATTTCGGTAGACAAATAAAATAAATAAATGGAAGGATGCATCTGAATGATTCTATAAAAAGTAATAAATAAATAAATATGGTGCATAGAAGGGTACATAAGTAATAGATAAATAAGGTACATAGGAAATAATTAGGGTACATAAAGAGGAAGCTTAGGTAATAAATAGGGTACATAAAAGGACAGCAAGAATGACATGATCTCGATGCCTAAGTAATAAATAAGCAGTGGGCCATAGGTCCACTAACATAAGATAAATAAATATGAAATAAGATAAGAAATAATAGTGCAAAATAAAGAGCAATGGTCAACACGCTACAAGGAACAAAGGGCCATACAATACTAAAAATAAGTAATAAAAAATAAAAATGTTATATAAATAAATTTCATATAAATAAATTTCATACGTTATTAAGATGTGTTGCGTGATATTGTATAGTCTATTATTTGGTGTTACCCTCGACTGAGTGGGAACGGACTTAGAGTGTGTGTGGAAATGTGTGTATTATTTAGAAGATATTCTCAAGAGATTCATTGAGACCAGCTGGCATGAGACACTGAAGTTTATAGATCCAGTACATTTCGCGTTTCTTTAGATGATCGAAACGCTGGGGGGTGGAGGGACTCACATGTTCAATAGGTGTTATGCTGAATTCCCTATAACTCTGTTTGTGGTACAGGGCCGCATGTCTCGATATACTATGAAGGAGAAAACCGTTAGTGATATTACTCCGATGTTTATTCATACGTTCTCTCAGTGGTTGGATAGTGCGGCCAATGTACTGTAATTTACAGGTACATTCAATTAAATAAATAACAAAGTTAGAACCACAGTTAAGGAAACTTTTAATTTCGAACACCTCTCCAGTTGTATTGGATTGGAAAGTAGACCTTCTGTGGTGGTTTTCTTTAAAGTACCTCCAGACTTGAGAAAATCTAGCCCTCGTCACGGGAGCTTCACTACGTGAAACATTTGGCGCTGATGCACCAGCTCTGGCCCTGCCTCTCCGTCTGGCCCCACCACTGCCTCTTCTAACCTGTTCTCGTATAGGAATCGCCTCCGTCTCACAAGCACTGTGTTCACCCGGCCTATCAACCCAGCTTGGGTCTGACACCTCATCATCCTCCGATCCCTCAGTCTGCTCCCCCTCAGACTTCCTGCCCTGACAACAATTTCACCACTGTCTGACAACCGTGTCTCCTCATCGTCCGACACCTCTCTACACACTTCTTCCACTAAGTCAGAAGGTCCTCATGACCCACAGACTGCGACCGGTGGAAAACCTGGGCATCGGGGAAAGAGCTCAGAAGCAACCTGACAAGTGGTTTGTGACTCTGGGAAGGGTCCAGAAAACAGTTCCTCAGAGTATGCCGGCTCAAATGCCAAATTTGCCTGGCAGGGGGCAGACTGGGGGGGAAGGAGGTTGAGCTGGAGGAGTGCTCACTTGGGTAACATGGGTGGACTGTGTGGAGGACTGACTGGTGGACAAATGGCTATAAGCATTGTCCGCAATCCACAACATCACCTGTTCGCACTGTTCTGGCCTCAACAGTGCTCTACCACAAGTCACAGTAACTTGAGACATGAATCTAGGGAGTGTAGCTCTGCGGCGTTCCCCTGCTCCCTCATCAGCAGGTGGTGTCTCACCCCGCCCAGGACCACGGGCTCTGACCCCTGCAGTAATTGGACACCCACGTCCTCGTCCTCTACCCCTAGCCCTTGGGTTCAACATTTTCAAAATTAAAGTCTATTATATAGACAAAATAAATATAAACTGTCAATTTTTTATTTTTTTTTATTGAAAAACGCTAATGTAGCCCTTACAAGGGCTGTTGGGTTCTTGGAGAATCACTCCTGCCTAACAGTAAGGTTCTTGGAGAATCACTCCTGCCTAACAGTAATCTACTAAAACACCCTAACGCTATCCTTGACCAGCAGGGATCCCTAACGGCATCCAGACAGAGAATGATCCGAGCAGTGGGGGCAGGGGCTAGTCTATTCCAGGGTCACCTGATCAGGCCAGCCAACCACTGCTATCGACATGCAAGTGTACCACGTGATGCTGGGTGTACTGCAGAGTCTCCTGGCTTGTGATTGGCTGTTTCTGGCCGCCAAAAATCGAAACGCCGAGAGATGACATTTTCTCTAGCGGGCGAAATACTCGTCCGAGCACCGAGCAGTTGCTTGTATGCTAACGAGTATGCTCGTTCATCTCTAGTAATGATCAATAGGTTGTCAGCAAAAGCCGCCATTTTATGAGCATATTCACCTATTGTCAAGCCTTTAATTTCGGGGGTTAGTCTTAATTTCCTAATAAGGGTTTCCATTACCATAATAAACAATGAGGGGGACGATGGGCAACCCTGTCTGGTCCAGTTTCTTATCAAAAAACGGTGCTGACAGGACCCAATTGACCCTAACCCTTGCATTGGGAGCCCTGTATAGCGTCAAGATAGCATATCTGAAGGCTGGTGGTATGCCAAACTTTTCCTGGGTAGCATATAGAAATGGCCAACTAACTCTGTCAAAGGCCTTCTCAGCTTCAGTGCCGAGAAGGACCAGCGGCAGATGTGTCTGTTTAGCAAGCTCTATAAGTCGGATAAGCCTACAGGTATTATCCTTTCCCTGTCTTCCTTGCACAAATCCCATCTGCTCCCTGCCTATGTGTCCTGGTAAGAGTGGATTCAACCGAAACACCATGGCCTTTGCCCATCATTTAAGATTGCAATTGAGAAGGGAGATAGGATGATAACTTCCACAGACCTATGGGTCCTAGCCCTCTTTTTTGTGGTATTGTTATATTTGCATCTTGAGCCTGTTTAGAAAGATACCCCCTTGCAATAGGTAGTTACACAAATCTGTGAAGTGGGGTAGTAAGATATACCGGAACGTTTTATAATAGGAAACTGGCCCTGGGCTCTTACCCGAGGCAATCAATGTAAAGACTATGTCTAGCTCCTGTTCCGTAAATAGTGCGGTTAGGGTGTCTGCATTTTCTGGTGAGATATCTTGGTATCTTGGAGTGTAGAAATTCATTTAGCTTATTTTTTTAACACCAGGTTTCTGGTATTACTGATTTAGCTGGGTTGGGAGTGTTATACAGATTCTCATAGAATTTTTTAAATGCTTCACAAATAAGTTCTGGTTTGTGTACTGGGCCCTTTAAATTATCTTGGATCTTAAGTATGTGAGATTCCTCTCTTTGTTTCCTCTATGCCTGTATGCAAATTCTTTTATATTTGATCCCTTAAAGGGCTTTGAAGGCTTGTGTATTTAATAAGTCTTAACCTGATGTCTCAAGTCATTTGGCTCTATAAAAATCGATGGGTCTGCTCTTTTCTAATGCAAGGTTTCTAAGAGGGAAATACGGATGAATAAATCATCCAATTTAGCTGAACGCTGTTGCTTAAGAAATGTGCCCAGGGAAGTCATTTCGTCTGATACTACAGCTGGGGTGACGTCTTTTGTGTGGTTGCTGTTGAAATATTCTCTTGTTTTCCCCTCTAGCATAGCTTTGTGTGTTGGGTCGGCTATTGCCTTTTCGTTGAGCTTCCAGCACCATGGGTTTCCAGGAACATTCCTAAAGTTTAGTGTGGCAATTACTGGAGAGTGGTCTGAGATATGTATAGACCCTATTTCTGTGGATCTTATCATGGGGGTATATTTTGCATGTGTGAACAAGTAATCCAACCTATGGTATGAGCCGTGGGCCATAAAGAAAAAGGTGTACTACTTAGTAGCAGGGTTAAGTGTGCGCCAAATATCTATAAGCTCCTGATCCGCCTAGTTCGAACCATACTAGAATTACCTTTCACTTAGGGCTCGTCTCGTGCCCCTCATGGAGCCCTTACGGGTCTTATGTAAAGACCTAATTATTTCCGTAGTACATAACAAAAGTTACAATTCACTTCAAACTAATGTGTGGCAACTGCCTTGTAACCTTGCAAGGTGCAGAGAACCAACTGCCCAAATAACACGACAATCTTGTCAACATCATTAAATACGATACCCTTCTGAAATTATTAATTAATATTTTCATTACTCAGGGTACATGAGTGTAATTACAGTGAGGAAAGTGGAAGTCCTCTTGCGGACCTGTAGTTACGTGCCTTACCTCAGGAATCTCTTCAATTTTGGCGACTTGTGCTTCGTTACCGTGTTCCATGGGTGCACAGTTGGAAGGGTGGGTAGTCACAGGTCTTGGTCAAACGGTAGCCAGGACGGGATTTCAATTGGTGATATGTCCAGTAAAGGCCACTCTGGTCCCCTGATCACAATTTGCTTCCCACCTTTAAATACATCCAGTCCAAATGGATTCAACCTTATAAATTGCAGGTTAGTGGTTCTGAGCGTCTACAGGAGTGGTTTAAGCCATCTTCTCTTGGCCAGAGTTGCAGGTGCTATATCCTGATAATGTGTGATCACTGAGTCCTCAGTTCTTCTCCTTTTGGTTTCGCTCTCAACGCCCTGTGGTACCTTTCTATATGTATTTGTTTCGCCTGCTCCTGTTTCAAGAGCGTAGTGAATTGCTCCTTTGCAACAGTGGGGAGAGCTTTGTGGGGGAAAGTCTCTGATAAGCCGCAAACGCAGATATTTTGTTTGCGGTTCTTCATATGTTCTGCTCTTCAGAGCACCACATTAATAAGGTTATAGTGGATTGTAAGAGGCTCTTGCACTTGAGTCAAAGTGTAGGATTTCTGCCTGGGTGTTCTGCCTTAATCTGTTCCACCCTATTCCCCAGGTGCTTTATATCAGTTTCGATTTCAGCAAAGTTTTTAGCTATGGGTTTGAGGGCTTGGAAAAGGATACATTTGATGAACTCCAATTTTATTATTTTTTACCATTTTACAGCATTATATAAGTTTTCAAAAAATGTATTAATTTTTATAGAAATGGAAAAGCATTGTTCAGGTAAATGTACAATGAACAAGAGCCCTTGGTGCAGGCTCGAAAAAGAAACAACAATTGACGTGTAAACAAAACGAAGGTAGGGATGTAGTTCACATAATAAATATTACCGAAGATTGTAAGTCCAAACTTTTGTGACTGCAACAAAGACTTCAAAAGAAGAACAAATTAAGTTGTATCGGTAAAGCAAGAGAAGTTGTGCAAAGTGTATCCAATAAGACATCATGCAAAAGGACATAGAAGGCAAGTCCCATTGGGAGGGTTCTACGACATCAATGCCAGAAATTCAAAAAAGTAAAACAAGTCTATTGACACCCTAATGGTCTCCTGCCATGGAGGAACACAAGGGACCCCAAATAGTATTGAATTTATCCACTGTACCCGACAAGACTACTCAAGCAGTCATTGATCATGACCCAGGGAAATAGATGAAGATATCCATGCCCATGGCATATAGAAATGTACATATTGAATTATCTTGGGTTTAGATTTGGGGACCTCAGGCATAGACTCATTTAAAAATGCTGTCAGGTTCCTTCAGCGAAGACATGGTTACGTACAAACCCAAGACCCCTGATCAGAAAGCCTCCTCTTTTGGGCAAGTCCAAACATTTTGGAAAAAATTTGTCGTCCTGACCACAACTGAAGATTGATTGGTACAAGGATACCAGATAAGAAAATACATGATATCCCGAGGCTTGGCTTTCTAAGCTATCAAAACCTTGAAACTAATGTACTTCTCCGAAGAGGGAAGTGAATGGGACTTGCGAAAATAATCCAGCGGCTGTAGACTGTCCCCCACCTAAAAGTCTGTGTTCTAAAAACCTCTTGTTCAGGCACCATTGACACTCAGGTGTTCTCAACCAAGAAGGAAAATCTGTGGTTGCAGCAAATTGTGACCATTGGAACATAAGTGACCGACAGATACTGTTTAAAGACAATATCCCATAGCGACTTCATCTGTGATAAAACCAGGGAGTGTGGTTTCAACTATAGTATTGCCAAAATCAGAATTGGGTGGAAGGCTCTGATTCTGAGGTGTGTATTATGCCCACAGAGCTGTAGGTGGTGTCGTTTTGTGGAAATTTTGATGTTGTTTTCAATGCTACCATTTTTAGGACTGTACGACCTTTTGATCACTTTTTAGAGAAATTGTTATATTTTTCAAAATGCCAAAAAAAGTAAAAGGTGCCATTTTCGACTTTAGGCGTTATTTTCCGTTACGTGGTTAAACGCAGTGAAAGACCCGAGGCTGTCATGGTGGCCAATCGCCGCTCCCTGATGTTGTCACGGGGACAGACAATCCTAGCCAAGATGGGAGCATCCATGCGCCACCGTCTTGGTGAAACCGCTGGCAGCTATTGCAGGAATAACACCCACAATCGGTGCTAGGACCGATCATGTGTGTTACTGGTAAGTCTTTGCTGCATATTGCAGCCCGTGAGCCCTCTCCATGTACCACACCGTACTATTACGTACTATTAGTTTGTGAAATCTTTCTGTATCCAAATCCGGCATTAACCACTCAATGACTCCCTATCGGCTTTTTGCGGCGGTCTCTAAGGGTACTTCTTCTGACGTGGCGCCTTTCTACGGCGGCGCATCAGAAGAAGATCCCGGGTGTCCCCACCGTGGATTGGACCTCCAACCCCCCCCCCCCCCGTGTGCTTACCGGGGGATCCGATCCCTCCTGCCTCAGCCCCGGGGTCCGGCAAGTGCCCGAGGCCGTTGGCTTCTCTCCCCGCCGGGTTCCGTCTCCTGGCAGGACCAGACGCAGCATGCTCAGTTACTTACACAGTATACTGCAATACAAGTGTATTGCAGTGTAAAGGCTTGAACAAGCGATCGGATGAACGCTTGTTCAAACCAAGAAGTGTAAAATGTAAAAAAGTGAAAAAAAAAATTGTCATTTTATAATATGATTAAATAAATATAAGTCCCATAATCTCCCCAGTTACACAGAAAATGCAAATAAAGTACCGTATATACGCATATACTCGAGTATAAGGCGGCCCGAGTATAAGCCGAGAGCCCTAATTTTACCACCAAAACTGGGAAAACCTATTGACTCGAGTATAAGCCGAGGGTGGGAAATGCATTGGTCACAGACCCTCCCAGTATATAGCCAACCAGCCCCCTATAGTATACAGCCAGCCCAGCCTGCCCCCAGTAGTATACAGCTTGCCCCCAGTAGAATACAGCCTGCCCCCAGGAGTATACAGCTTACCCCAGCATAAAAAAAAAAAACTTATATACTCACCCTCCGGTGGCCCCGATGCGCAGCGCTGCTCCCCCGATGTCCGCGCGGCTCGTCTTCAGGCTTCTGCTGGGCGCAGCCATTGCTCTCTCCCGGCCGGCGCCTAGTATGACGCAGAAGACAGGCGCGGAAGCCTGAAGACGAGCCGCGCGGAGATCGGGGGAGCAGCCAGATCTGACAACAGAAAAATACAGAAGTTATGGCCCTGAAAAATTGTCAATAGTAACCAATATAAATGAGGTATCACCGCAATCGTAGTGAACCAGAGAATAAAGATATAATTTTATTTTTACGTTACGGTGAGCAGGGGGATAGAGATGCTAAAAATCCTAAATAAAAATTGATGATTTTGTTTGTGTCCCCCTTGAAATAGTTAATAAAATCTCATGAATAAGCTATAGACCCCCAAAATGAATTATCTCTACATTGTATCTCATCCCGTAAATAATAAGCCCTCATAAGTTCGCATTACCAAAAAAAAAAATACATTTATAGCTTGTACAATGTGACAATACAAATCTGCTGTGAATAGCGCTGCTTCCATTCTATGCCCGGCCGTGCGCCCATACAGCAATTTGCCACCACATATGGGGTATCACTACACTCGGGAGAAATTGGGCATCAAACATTGAAGAGCATTTCATCATTTAATTTATTATGAAACTGTCAGTTTTGGCCTAAATGAATGTATTTTCCAAAAAAATCAAGTTTCTAAATCGCAGGTCCATATTGTTTTAACTCATGTGAAACACTTAATGGGTTAATAGACTTAATAGAAGTTGTTTTAAATACGTTGAGGGGTGAACTTTTTATAATAATTTATGGGGTTTTACTATTATTTAAGCCTTTCAAAGTCCCTCAAAATTAGAGTTTTGGCAATTTTCATGAAAATGAGAAAAATACCACCTAAAATTCTGCGCCTCATAACATCCTAGAAAAATGAGAGGACGCATGAAATATCATCTCAACATAAAGCAGACATTCCGTAAATGTTAATTATCAAACTTTTTGGGTAGTTTTACTTCCTGTCTGGAAAGCAGAACATTTCAAACTTGGAAAATTAATAATTTTTACAAACTTTTGCAAAATTTTCTTTTTTTTTCAGAACGAAATGCAAAACTTATCACTTAAATTTTATAGCTAACATGAAGTACAATGTGGCAACAGAAAACAGTCTCAAAATCACCGGGATATGTTAAAGCGTTCTGAAGTTATAACCAATTATCGTGAGACAGGGCAGATTTGAAAAATCGAGTCTGGTCATTGAGCTGAAAACTCGTGTCGGTGATAAGGGGTTAAACTTCTCCACTGAGACTATCATAGAGCAGGTGTATTTATACGGAAACTTGATTACACACAGTTGGGGGGCCGAATACTTTCGCAAGCCACATAAATGGTTTTTGGTGCCATGCCTCCTGGGACTTTTCCACATTTTGAAAGCTTTCTTAACCCCTTAAGGACCAAGCCACTTTAGGGCTACAAAGCCAAGCACAATTTTTTAAATCTGCCCTGTGTCAGTGGTTAGAACCTTCAAATGCTTTAAAATATACAGGTAATTGTGAGATTTGTTTTCTAGTCACAGGTTGTACTTCAAATTAGTGGAAATATTTGGAAGATATATTTTTGCTTTTTAATTATGAAAAGAATAGAAATTTTAAAAAATGTAGTTCTCAATTCTTTGCTTTTTAAGTAGATAATCATAGCATCCAAATAACATTTCCAGAATGTCCACTTTACGTTGGCATGGCTTTTTCTGCATCCTCTCATTTTCCTAGGTTAAGCGTCTTAGAATCGTGGGTGCAATTTTTTTTATCGCCAAAACCACCAAAACCTATGTTTACATAAAAACCCACATTAATTGCCCACATTTAAACCACATAACTTGCACCATTATAAAAACTACACCCCTCAATGTATTAGAAACAAACTTTAAGAAGTTTGTTAACCCTTTAAGTGTTTTACAGGGGTAAAAACAAAGTAGAGGTGAAATTTACAATTTGTAACTTTTTTGGACAATACATTAATTTTGGCCCAAAATTTAAATTCTCAATGGATTAAATGACAAAAGGCTCAACAAAGTTTAATAACCAATTTCTTCCAAGTATGCTGATCCCCAAAGAGATTACTGGAGCAGAACGGTCATGAGTGGCTATCTGCTCCATTAGTCTGACGGAGCGACGGTCCAATGGACCCCTCGTTTGACCCCACTGATCAGCAAGTTAGGCCCTATCCCGTGGATAGGGCCAAACTTTAGTTTGTGGGAAAACCCCTTAAAGGGTTCTCTATAATTTAAAAAAAAAAACATATCTATACAGTTCTGTCACTGGCTACCAGCCAGTTTTTTGGATCTTTGTTCTCCTAGGGTAAAATATAGTAACAAATAAGTTAATTCCACCTACCAACAGGAAAATACAGTGCGAAGAAATGATAGGGTGGTTGCTGCTCCTTGTGTTTGACAAATTTCGTAAGTTCATCTGGCTGCCCTTAGAATACAGGCTAGAGAAGCAGCCTTGGAGCGGCTGAGACTGTCTTTTAGAGTGAGCATGAAGTTAGTTGTATCAATAGCAAGCAGGTAACAGGAGCTTAAGTGAACAGTAATCAATCCACCAACATTAGAATCAGATGGGTCATCTAAGTCTTTGATCAGGTGTAATTCTACAGTAGAATTTATCACATAGACAGTCTTAGTTCTACGTTTTCAAGATGGTGTGTTACCATCATTTTGATGGTAAAACTGGCAAGACCAAAGTCAGGTGTTCACCTGCTCCTTCTCGACTGCAATAGCTGCAATAACTAATTCATCACGATTGGCGGTGGAAAGGCAAATAAGTTCTCTGTATTTCATTGGAAAGGACAGAGTGGCTGCTTGCCAAACATATTGTTACCATATTCTTGCTACAAATATTGAGACCCCCACTGATCAGCAAGTTAGGCCCTATCCCGTGGACTTTACTTCTTGGGAAAACCCCTTTAAGGGGATGGAAGAGTCCCAATGATTTCTCCTTTTAGAAGGTGACAAGATAAAATGGCATCTGACAGCAATTGGTAGGGATAATTTGAAATGTTGTCCTGGGGCTCTTTCACATTGGTGTTGATATTCAGATTCAGTTGCGCATCCATTTTATCTATGTTGTATCTATGATTGATTTTTGAAACATATTGCTTTGAAAAATTGACACTTTCATCATCATCATTGAAGAAAAATGGATGTTGCATCTTTTTTTGCGGACCCATGGACTCTACAGACAACGGATCAGTGGAAATGCAAGCCAATGAGAAAACACATATAGAAATTAATGGCTTTGTGAGGCATCCATGGAAATCACGGAACCACGGACGTGAAAAGCAAAACAAGATAAACTGAAATATCATATGGTCATAAGTATTTAGACAGCTTTTGAGATAGTACAGCCATTAGTCTTCTTGGGAATAATGCAGCAAGTTTTTTACTCCTGAATTTGGGGATCCTCTGCCTCTTCCTTGCAGTTCCCTTAGGTTGGATGGTGAATGTTGGTGGATGCCATTTTCAGGTCTCTCCAGAGATGCTCAATTGTGTTTCAAGTCAGAGCTCTGGCTGGTCCAGTCAAAAATAGTTACAGAGTTGTTCTGAAGCCACTGCTTTGTTATTTTATCTGTTTGCTTAGGGTCTTGTTAAAAGGTGAACCTTCAGCCCAGTCTTATGTCCTGATCACTCTGGATGAAGTTTTCATCCAGGGTATCTCTGTAGTTGGCCACATTCATCTTTCCTTCCATTGCGACCAGTGGTCCTCTCCCTGCCCCCATAGCATGATTCTGCCACCACCATGTTTCACTGCTGAGACTGTATTTGGCAGATGAGCAGACCCTGGTTTTCACATCCCGCTTAGAGTTAACACCAAAAAGTTTAGATCATATCAGATTAGAGATTCTTATTTCTCATACTCATATGGAAAATACTTCATGTTTTTTAGATAGATTTGGAAGGCACGGCCAAAATGATCAAATATCACGTATGCTGATGTTTGTATCAGGGAATCTACTGGCTGAAAATTTAAATGGTGTATAAAGATAACACAGCACCACTTATGGAGTCATGGAAACATCCTTTTTATTCTACAGAAAATTCTTAAAAATTACTCAATAAGATACATTTAAAAATGTTTTTTGGAAAATACATTTTCAATAGATTTGCAATAAAACAAGCATAAACAAAGTTATGTTGGTTGTATCAACCAATACTTATATCATGCAAAATTTTTCATCATGATAAAGGAAGCAAGACTCTTTCGAAACGCGTTTGATATTAATGCTGAAAAGCATATCACGCTTCTATACCAAATCGATATTACCGGCCGGTCTAACTTATGCTAAATCACTATTACAGTTTATGGACTTATTGAAAGAAGTAGAGTGAAGAGGAATTCTCCACTAAGCAGCTGCATGTATGCTGGAAACAACTGACACATTGTAGTTAGAGAGATACCTACTGCAACAGTATCCAGGGTGATCCTAGTCCTTGTAGTGTGCTTCACTATCAACAGTCTGCTAGACTGCGGCTGACATCACCACCTGCAGGAACTTTAATATCCAGGCACACACCTCAAGACGCTGGAATGCTTTAAGCAGGTTTTCGGACCATGCCCTACTGCTATAACTATGAGATATAATCGGGACTGTGAGTAAAACTATACCATACAAACAACTTGTGGTTACTGGCTATCCTGTATATACTATTTTTGGCTATTTCTATTCGATGTATTGTTAATTCTTGTCTGAAAAAGGGTGATAACTTGAGATGGGCGAATCGATTCTAATGAAGTGGAATACATTTAGAAATTCAGGAAAACTTTGGTTTGACATGAAACCGAAATTTACGGTGATTCGTGGGAACGATTGCCCCCCCCCCTTCATTAGCAAAATGCCCGCAAACACAACGTGTTACATGGGGCAGAGAACTCTGGGAAGAAAAAAGGAACACCCTCGATCACATGTGCAGACATCTAAGCCTGCTCAAAGTCCAGGGTGTCAGTTTTTGGGGATCTGTGTACGCCAAATTTCTATTCTTTTTGTTGCTAAAGTAGATATCAAGAAATCTGTGTTAAATCAAGATAGTTGATTAACCATTATCTCAGACAGAGAGGTGGCAGGTGGAGCAGGCACAAGTTGCAGCACAATAAAGGGAAGTCGCAGCAGGCGTGACTCTGTAAGGTCAGAACTGCCAGTGTCATCTAGCGGCAGTGTGTTGATCAAGTGTATTCTCGATTGGTTGACTAGGCCATCCACTTCCTCCCAAATGACATCTGACAACCCCAGCCAAGAGTCTGTGGGTTACTCAGATACAAACCTTAGTTGGCATGGCCCAGGATCAGGTCACCACTATACAGCGAGGACGAACTCTTTGAGGACAGTCTGCAGCTGCTTGGCATTGAAGAGGTAGGGCAGATATCCGCTGCTTCGAGCAGGAGGCAGAAAAAAAGAGATGTGGAGAGTGGCACGGGAGGTTATGTTGCACATCATCGTCGGAAGAAGAGGGTGTCAGCTTCCTCGTCAGACAGAGAAGCAGGCAGCAAGTTGCTACTGTGGCCATGAGTCAGCAGGGTGGCAGCAGTGCGAGAACGGGAGCCAAACAGCCGCAGGGTACAAAACCCGCCTCGCAGGTCCAAGTAAGCAGTAGCACAGGGGCTCAGCGAGGCAGCAGCATTAGTAGTCACTCAGTGCAGAGTGTTGGCGGTAAAATCACCAATTTGACGGTGTGGCAGTTTTTATGTTAAGACACCAGATGAGCTGAACGTGTGTATATGTAGAATCTGCAAGCAGAAAGTGAAGCGTGGCCAGGGAGCTAACGTTGGCACCACGGCCCTGCGTCAATACTTGCAGCGTTACCATCCAATGGCCTGGGAGAAACGTGTCTCAGATGTGGTGGTCCATCCTGCCGCCGCAGTGCAGTGCTGCTCTATCATACCACATGTGCAGGGCACAGTGGTGTTACGCAGTTCTACACCTGGTTTGCCTGGGTGAACAAAGTCACACAGGGGAGGAACTGCTCCGCGTCATGCAAGAAAAAAAGCAATGTGTGGCTTTTTCTGCGACAGCTGAAAATCGGAACCATGGTGACAGACAATGGAAGGAACGTGGTGTCCGCGCTGCACCGAGGAGGGATGGTCCTTGCGCCCTCTAGTTACAGTGGCAGAACGGTCTCCCCCAACATAGGCTTATATGCGATGTTTCCACCCGTTGGAATTCCACCCTCGATATGTTAGACCGCCTGTATGAACAGAGAAAAGCAATGATTTTTTGATGATGCAAGCGGACAGGAGTACTAGCCTGTATAACTTTGATGTCAGCCACTGGCAGCTCATGTGTGACACCTGCTGTTTGCTCAGGCCATTTTGAAGAGGCCACGTTATTTGTCAGTCGCCAGGACTACGGGATGAATAACGTAATTCCACTGCTTCATGTCCTGGAACAGATGCTTCAAAATCTGTCTGGTCAGGGCACTGGAGAAGTGGCGACTACATCTCATGGCCACATGAGTCCAGTGGGGGCTGAACTGGAGGTGGAGGAGGACTTGGAGCACAAGCAGAGTCTGGTGAAATTGCTGGTTTTTCTACTCAGGTGACAGGAGAGGTGGAGCAGGAGCATCCAGTGGAGGTAGAAGTCGAGGCAGATGACCCAGAAGCACCGTGGAAGTATAGATGGAGATGGAAGCCTGGAGTCACCTCAGAGTCACTTGTGCAGCATGCTGCTTTGCCTAACTAGTGACAGCCGAATAGTCAACATCCGGCATAGGGATGACTTTTGGCTCTCCACCCTCTTGGATCCTCGCTACCGGTCCAAAATGGGTGCCTTTTTTCCAGCTGCCGAGAGGGAGGAACAACTGGCGTACTATAAAGAAATACTGTGTAGACAGTTGGCCGCTGCCTATGTGCGCCATTGTCCATCCTCTGTCAGGTCTGACCAGGGGATTCCTGGCAGTCATCGCTCATGTACTACTGCCACGGCTGCTGTGGGGAGATGGGGTGGGGGTAGGAGTAGTAGCAGCTCCATCAGCAGCAGCTTAAAGGGATGATGCTTGTGCTGCAACTATTCTGTGTCACAGAAAAGCAGATGTAGGCTCATGCCCAGTACTGACAGACAGTTTAACCAGCTCTGGTAAATCCACCCCTATACTGATTACTATACTCTGGCTCCTGATGCTGGTTGTATGCGCCGGCATCAGGGCCCAGCATGTAATTGTACAATATGGTTAAAAGATCATTGGCGCGATATTTAGTATAGCTCCTGCATATGATGTAAACCCCACTCCCCTCGATATAAAGCTAAAGATGGATAGATTAATGATAGATAGACGATAGATGCATGGATACGATGGAAAAGTCCATGCAGCACACAGTTAAAAACTTCAAAATGGGTGTACACTCATCAGAGCTGGGTCTCAGGTCCTTCAACAATATCACTAGAAAGTAGGCCGCACTCCGAGCCAATTGTGGTAAAAAATTGTGGTTGTCTTTTATTCCATAATGCCAGTGCCATGTGCATCTGTGCCAATAGAACACCACACAGTGAAGTGGTGGGACGTCTTCCCATATGCTCAACATATTAACCCCTTCAGACTACGCTCCGTACATGTACGGCACAGAGATGCGGGGGGGCACGGACTGAGCCCTCTTCATGCAGAGGTGGGGTTTGCTGCATATTGCAGCAAACATCCACCACTAATACCCGTGGTCGTGCCGGGGGTGCCGCCGTGTGTGTGTGCCGCCATCTTGGTTCTGATCATCGCTTCCCCGAATGTCATCGATTGGTTGCCATGACAACCTCAGACCCAAGGCTGTCTGGTTTCTGCAGATTCATTACAATGAGCCAGTGGCTCATTGTAATGAATACTGTGTAAAAATGCCATATACTCCAAAACCGTAGTACTGCAGTATATGGTAGGAATGATCAGACCATCTAGGGTTCATGTTAATCATACACATTTGTTTAATTTTTGAAAATGTATTCAAACGCGACCTATATAAATTTGGTATCACCATGATCGTACGGAGCCAAAGAATAAACCTGATGTGTTATTTGGAGAGGACGGTGAAAGTCGTAAAAACTGAGCCCACAAGAAAGTGACGCAAATGCAAAAGTGACGCTTTTTTTGCCAATTTCAGCACATTTGGAATTTTTTTCCAGCTTCTCATTACCCGACATGGGATAATAAATATCACTGAGAAGTAAAATTTGTTATGCAGAAAATAAGCCCTCACACAGCTCTGTACACTGAAAAATGACAAAGTTATGGATTTTTGAAGCTGGAGAGTTCCAGTGTATAATGATACAGAATGTGCGTGAATAGGAAATCAGAATAGGTAATAATAGGAGATTCCAACACGGGTGTCTAATGGAATCTCAGTTCTTACATCTGGAACACTAGCCCATGATAATGTGCATGTGTAAACAAGCCAGCATTGCGATCTAGAAGAAGGGAGAGACTGCAATACTTTAATATGATAGGGCTACAGCCATTTTAGGAGCAGCCTGTGCTCTGGAGGGACCCTCTTAATTCCTGGATGTATTTACCTACAATGTGTCCTGTTTGCTCTGGTGGAGTCTGGTATTAGCAGCTCTGAGACATGTAGTGCAGATCACAGCCTGCACTCGACTACACACCTCATCATTCGGCCCCTCCCCCTCTCACTTCTGATTGGCTGCACCCTGTCAGCTGGTCTTCTTCAGTGTGAGGCAGTGGAGGAATCTGCAGTCAGAGATGTAAACTGACAAGCAGATAGTGAGTCCTTCTGCGCAGACTTGGTCAGGGGAGAAGGAAGGCAGGACGGACACAACTACCAGCAGGGGGAGCCAGCAGTCAACTCAAATCAGGATAACTCAGGCTGCATATTTTCTAATAAATGTAAATGGTGAAATTATAGTTTAGAAGGCACTGAGTTGAAGTATGTTTATGTGCTATGGTGGCACAACCCACTTAACCCCTTCACCCATAATTGCTTAGTTTTGATGCGCACCTTAAATGGAAGAAGTTTAGTCATTCCAATCTTTTTCCATTTAAGGATTATGAAAGCCACTGTCCTTTTAGGAACCTTCAGTGCTGCAGAAATTCTTTTGTAACCTTTGCCTGATTTGTGCCCTGCCACAAATCTGTCTCTAAGCACCTTGGGCAGTTTCTTAGACCTCATGATTCTCATGTGCTCTGACATGTACTGTGAGCTGTGAGGTCTTGTATAGACAGGTGTGTGCCTTTCCCAATCAGTTTTTTATACTTATGACCATGTGATATTTCATTTTTTCTTGTAGCTATTTTTGCAAATTTACTAAACATTTTTTTTCTGTCAAATGAGCAAAAACAATGAACTTTTTTGATCTTACCAATTGGCTGTAACGAAACAAAAAGTTAAATATTTTAAGGGATTTTAATACTTCCCGACCCACTGTACATTACAAGACTTTTTCACATCTCAGTTTATTTTAATGTTTTTGTTATGCTTATGTTTTTGTTTTTATGCTATGTGGATATAATGGATATTGATAACCGTTTTCTTGTGAGCTTGAATTTTACGGCTTTCACTCTGCTCTCCAAATGACAAGTCTATTGTCATATTCTTCGGGTCGGTACGATCACTTTTTCATACTTAGGTGTACGCAGCTGTGTGTGGTGTAATGTTTTGAAACTTTTAAAAAAAAATTCAATGTTACCATTTTAAAGACTGTATTGCCTTCTTATCACTTTTTATTACATTTTTCAAAATGGCAAAAAAGTGGAATTTTTGACTTTTTTTCCATTACGGGGTTAAACAACAGGAAAAGCCATTATTATATTTCGATATATTGGACATTTTGTGATGTGGCGATGTTTATGATTTTTACTTGTTATTTATATTTATATCGGTTCTAGGGAACGGAGGATGATTTTAATTTTGAGGGTTTTTTAATTGTTTAAAACATATAGAAATTGAACTAATCCTGTGTTGCCTGTGGCAAGTTATTTATAATTATTGCAGATTATTGTCCGCTTACCTTATCTACAGATTTTGGTATGTTACAGATTAATAGTGGTAAACCATTTTCTCTAATCTATAGCTTTACAGGCTGTTACATTGTGCATGAGCACTTCCACCCTTCTACTATTGCACTCACTCACATAATAAAATCTTTTGAGAGAATTCTTCTGTCTCACATGAAGGAGGCTATGAAGGGCAGACTTGACCCATTACAATTCGGATACAGCAACACAATGGGTGTGGATGACGTAGTGCTCTACCTTCTACATAGGACCTACTCCCCAACATAGGGGCAACATTTTTTTACTTCTCCAGTGCTTTTAATACCATAGACCCAGCATTGATGAGGGGAAAAATGACCCATCTCAACCTACAGCCCTCTATTGTCAATTGGATACATGACTATGTAGCGAATAGGCCTCAATTCGTACCAGCTGGGTTGCACAAGATCTAACACCGTTGTCAGCAACTGAGGCGTACCTCATGGTACCGTTCTTACACCATTCCTCTTTACCCTTTACACATCTGACTTTAGCCATAACTCAAACCTTGGCCATCTTCAGAAATGCTCAGATGAACTCATTTGCAGTATGGAGTGAAGACAATAACCTCATCCTTAATAGTGAAAAAAAATAAGGAAATGATAATTGACCTACGAATGTACAAAACTGCTCTGAGTCCAATCACCAAAGACCAAGCCATTGAATAAGTTGGAAATTACAAGTACCAAGGTGCAGGGGCATTGTTAGGTCAAACATTACAGGGAATCTGTATGGGGCACATTATAGGGGGATCTGTGTGGGGCACATTACAGGGGAATCTGTGGGAGGCACATTACAGGGGGGCTGTGTGGGAGGCATATTACTGGGGATCATTACAGCGGGGGCTGTGTGGGGCACATTACTGAGGGAGATTACAAGGGGGACATTACTGGATAGATGTGTGGGTGACATTATTGGGGGATGAGTGGGTGACTTTACTTGGGGGGGGGGCATTACTGGAAGAGATGTGTGGGAGACAATACTGGGGGCTGTGTGAGGACATTCCTTGGGGTGTGTTCACACGTGGCAGCAGGAAGAGCCTAGGTTTGATCTCACATGAGTTTCCAGTGATGATTATGTGATGGATAACGAGCGGCTGGTCTCTTGTATTTGTTTAAATGCCACGTGTGAGCACAGCCTTAGGGTGATGTCACATGTGGACATAAGATGTCTGTGTGGTGAACTCCACAGAAAGGAGACGTCGTGATGCCGAGTCCAAGGGTGGTTGCACATGTGGCGTTTTGAACCCGTTTTTAGAAAAAGCATCCATTTTTGTCCATTTTAAATTAAGATAATTGGTAAAACCGGACAAAAACAGATGCGGTTTCAAAAACGCATGCGTTTTTTAACGGACTGAAAATGCCTGACTAAAAATGGACTAACAACCGGTTCAAAACATCACGAGTTCCACCACCCTAATAATGAAGTGGACATGTCACCAGCAGTCACTGAATGTAAGTCAGGATTTCTCTGGTGTTTCTGTAGCTGTGTAGCCCCCTCAGTAAAGTTGTTATTGGCACAATCAGATGTGAGTGGGCTATTTACAGGAGGGGGCATTACTGAAACTGAAAGACTGATACAAATGCATTGGGGCCCGTGCCCCGGATCTTTTGCCACCCTAGCAAAGCCCCTGCAAAGGTGTCATAGTAGATGACAAATTATATTGGTCTGAAAACTGCAGCGTAGCAATTAAAAAAGCTGCATCAAGATCTTATTTTCTCAGGAAACTCGGGTCCTTAAATGTAAGCAACAAGATCCTGAGAATTGTATTGTTATATCTAATGGGGCATCATCAACGGATCATCATCAGCACTCAGATGGGCACTGTGACTGGTGACATGTGAGCCATACTGCTACATACATTTATATAGTGATGTTTTTTGTATTATAATACAGATTATATTTCTCCACAAACCTATATTGTCATTCATGAAATAATTCATGTTCAATATATATCAATAAATTGAACGCTTTTCGTTTTTCATTCAGCAAAACAAACAATAAATGCACTTATTATTTTTCTATGAACCAAATCGTCTTCACGTTTTCCAAAGAAACCACATAAAAGAGAAGCATAGCAGCTGTACGTTATGCTACTGATGATGAAGGCGGAGCCTTTGAAACATGTCTAGCGATACAGCGATAGAGTGATAACAAGTGATGATCGGCCGATCTAAAGTTATTGCTGGTTTTTAACATGATACGTTGCTCCAATCCCAGACGGAGAGAAGCGTTGTTACAAAATGTTACAGAATCATACAGAAATCTTGCAAAAGAAACTCTGCAAAAGTGAGCAATCTCTCTTTTTAAATGGCGGCTGCGATCAAGCCCCTGCTATACTTACACTTGTGGTGCGCCGGGACTTCAATGTGTGCATGCGCATGAAAAGAAACCACACTATAAGTAGAAACAAACGATAATACAAAATCCCGGTGGTAAGTAAAACATAGTCTATTATTGCACAAATATTGTATATCTACACACTGTTTGCGGAGACCGCAGCTCATACTATACACCCAAAAGGATATTATATCGCACTTTATTGACACAAAGAAAGTATATATTTTTAGTATAATCTCAGTGGGATGTGGATTTGGATTACTTGTGGATTTTTTATGGATACACTTTTTATGGAAACATTTTGAAAACTGTATGGAACCACACCAACTGTGCTAATACATAGCGGATCAGCTTAGCACATTCGCCAAATCAATTGATTTCGTAACTCCTTTATCCCGAAAGCTAACAAAATATAAAACTAAACCATCAGCTCCTACAGGACTAGTGTTGCCACCAACAACCAATAACCCCCCTGCTCAACCTCCCACCCTCCGCAACAATGATTCTGTGTGTTTGAATTTCCTGAGTGTTTACATGTATTTGTCTATATGTACTCCTGACTCGAATGATGTGTGTACAAAGCAATTTCTCAAAAGGGATCAAAGTATCGGCCGTGTCCTGAGTGACTCCCAAAACAGACTACAGCAAGTCTTTGGCTTGATTAAACTTCTGCACTATCTTTGGTTTTCACAGATCAGGTTTCAGTCCCTCCAGTTGGTGATCTCTCACAAAATAGACAGCATCTGCATAGTACTAAAGCGTGTCCAACTTGTCCCAGCCGAGCCCCCTTTAGAGGTAGGATACTCCAGGGATAGTTGTCTGTGGCCCCACAGTGTGACTCTGGTGTTGACTTTGGACAAGCGTTCTTGCCAGGACTTTAGGGCTGCGTCTTCCTTCCCAAACCAAATCCCCACAACCTTCATGAAGTCACATTGAATGATGAAGGGGAAAGGGGCAGAAGAAGTAAGCTCCTTGGTCCGGGTGGACCAACTGATGGCTTCCTTCAGTCTGTTTGCCAGCACCTTCAGCAGGATCTTGTAGTCCACGATAAGCAAAAATATGGGATGCCAGTTCTTCCGGTCGCACCTCTCACCATTCCACTTGTACAAGATTGTGATCAGTCCTTGTCTTAGGGAAGGCAGCACCCTGCCTTCCGCTGCCATTTCCACTTAGAGATGAGGTCCCCTGGTGCTACGTGGAGCATTGCCCGGAGTCCTGCCAGATCTGCTCTCAGCAGCCTTGTCATCTGCTGTTGTAGAAATCTGTGATGACTCCCATGATGGCCTGTTTTCCCATCTGCATGCATTCAGTTTCATCTAGCAATTCCTTAAGGCTTGTGTCGCCAGAGTGGACTTTCCTGAAAAATAAAGTTACACTTCTCACTCTTCTCCAGTTTGTCCACTTTGGCACAAAAGAAAATTTGCCCAGAATCCTTCTCAAAGTGCTTCTTAAGGCCCTTCTTGGTTTCCTCCAGCTTTTCTATCATGTCCCAACTCCAGTGCTGGAGGTCCTGCAGCGATCTCTGAGGCCTCTCTTTCCCGCAACTTCCTGTAGAGCCACTGTGTCCCTCATAAGCGGGAGCTTTGAGGGTTCTGGGCTGATCTTTGCAGCCACTGGTGGCAGCTACTGCTCGGAAAAAGAGGTTTCAGGGGTTGAAGCAGTTGCTGGGGCCAGGGGTTCCTCTTCCTTCTTCTTCTTCAGGATGTTCTTGGTCTTCTGGTTCTTGGTTTCAGTGGCTTTGCTTCAAGTAGCCATGGCTTCTTCCAGGCTTCCTCTGGAGATGGTCAGGCCTGCTCAGTTTCCGAGATTGGGTCGGGGCTATGCAAATTTTCCTCGATAAGTTCTTCCCAAGGCTTCTCCACTTCTCTTCAGATGAGCAGAGGTCCAAGCGAGTACTTTCTGTTTGTTATTAAAAGAACAATACTGTGCTTAAAGGAAACCTACCACTTGAAGTGGCAGGTTTCCGATGGCAATACCGGGCACCAGCTCAGGCTGAGCTGGTGCCGTAGCTTATTTTAGTTAGTGTTTTAAACCGCGGTATCGCGGTTTAAAACACTTTTTAAACTGTATAGCCGGCGCAGGCAGGTACGCGCTCGGCGCTTACCATGCGCGCGGCTCTCATTCACTTCCTATGTAGTCGCGCGCACGGTAAGCGCCGAGCGCGTACCTGCCTGCGCCGGCTATAAAGCTTAAAAAGTGTTTTAAACCGCGATACCGCGGTTTAAAACACTAACTAAAATAAGCTCCGGCACCAGCTCAGCCTGAGCTGGTGCCCGGTATTGCCATCGGAAACCTGCCACTACAAGTGGTAGGTTTCCTTTAATCTGTAGAAATTCTCTGCTTCTTTTTTGGTAAAAGGCGAAAGATTTTTAACTTTTGAAGAGAAACCCATATTCCCATTTTTAGGTAGCAGGGTCAGTAAGGCCAGTCTTAAATGTCACGTCCAAAAATTTCTGAAGCCCAGGGAATAACATCAAAATGGTAGCCAGTTGTCACATTTGTTTGTTACCGTCCTGCCGGTGATCGGGATTTGCATATAGAGTTTTTATTTGTAGTAAAGAACGATGATAAAAATATATCTTAAATATATTATAATACTAAACCATATTATAATATAACTAAAGAGACTGACTAGACAAGTAAATGTCAGCAGGATTCATGCTAATCTCCCTTATGTACATGTGGAGACCATGCTTGGGGATGTCTTTGGGTATCAGCTATTTGTTATGCTTAAACTAATGAGTCAGGAAAATAACAAGCAGGGGTGACATACCTGGCAGGGGAGATACCATGATCAAAAAGGTGGTTCTCACCTAAGAGATTGGTTTTCGACTCTGCCTTGTTTGTATCACCCTACCTATGATAGGCGGTGTGTATTCTTTTAAGAACAACGAGCTAATACCTGTACTGAATCGGCGAAAATACGGAATTTGAAGCAGAGAATTTTTGATCCTCGCATCGGCAAAGCCTTTCTTCAGCCAAGCACAAGAATCCCCTTCATCCAGTAGGGAATCTTCTGAACAAGAAACCTTCCTGCGGAATGAAAGATCGGAATCTCTCCTGGAGAATCCGAGAAATCTCTACGCAAGGAACCTCTGGGAAAGAAGGAAGAACTGCTTAGCCCGCCCTCTTGGGTCGACTAGCTCCGCTCACTCCAAGGGACAATCGAAGCTTTGCAAAGTACCTTCTTCTCTGCTCGCCTATCCCCCACCTACAAGCATCCAGAGATGGAAACCCCAAGATTGGAGGAAGAAACAATGATAGAAACCCCAGGACAGGAGTAAACCCCTGCTCCTGAGGTCTCCAGTCGGTGAGTCCCCTGCCCCAACTGCAGCTTCTACCCCAAAGCCCCACCAAAGCCCCAGCAACGACAAGTGGCCAAGCAAACCGGCCAGGAGCCCCCCAAGCTCCTCTCTTACAAGATGGACACCGTGGCGATGAGGCTCAAGGAGGTTCACAGAAGGGTGCCGGACATGTTAAAAGAGGTGTTCTGTAAGAAAATGCTTCTGGATCAAGGGATCAAGCCGGCCGAGATCTACATGGTTCAAGCCATGGTCATGGGATTATTCTACGTGACCTTCGTCTCGATGAACATGTGCAGGAAGTACTGGGAGGCAGTGAAGACGGCAACAGCGGAGTCCCCCTTTTCCAATATCATCAGCAACGGCTTGCTGCAGAGAGAGAAGAGGATAATGGTGTCGATGTGGAACCTACGCACTCCTGGTAAGGATATTTCCAGTTTCCTCAACAGATACTGTACCGTGATGAAGGAGCCCATCAAGCTCCTCAACTGCTACAGAGTCTGGATGGGGAAGTGGTCCACAACGGTGATGCTGGAGAAGGATATCCTGGCGGAAGACGGATTGGCGCACATGCCCCAGAGGTTCACGCTGGGCAACTCGTACAGACTGATCTACTACCCGGACATGTCGCAGATCTGCAGGAAATGCAGCAAGAAAGGGCACGTGGCAAAGGCCTGTACAGAGGAATCCTGCAGGAACTGCAAGGAAACAGGGCACCAGACCAAGGATTGCACCAGGATCTCCACCTGCAACTTCTGTGGCCACACGGTCTACAAAAAACTCCCGGACCAGCTACAAGTGAGAATCAGCGAGTTCTCAGAATTCACCCTCGTGGAGGAGCACCGAGAACCAGAAGAGGAGGAAGAACCGCCCGCCCGACCGGGAGGGTAACTAAGGGTGTATCGTCCCAGGGCTAACCACCTCTTTTCCTTCCTTCATGATGGCTAACATAACCGTTTTCTACATCAATGTTAGGAACATCAGGGATAGGTTTTGGTGTTGCAAGGTACTAAACTTTCTTACTTCCCAGTCTAGCGACATCTTCATGTTACAGGAATGTGCCCTCCCTTCTTCTAGGTCCTACTAGCACCTGGCGGAGCGCTGGAGTCTCTGTCCTTCCTTCTGGTCCGGTGGTGGCGACTGCAGGTCTGCCAGCGTGGCCATTCTTTCTCAGGGGCGGCGCTTTCATGCTTGATTCCGTCCAGGAGCTCGTCTGCGGTCGAATTCTTATCGTAGACGGCTCCTGGGTGGGTGAGCCCGTGCGGCTCATCAACGTGTACGCCTCTCCTGACCGGGATGAGCACCTGGTGCTTTTCCAGCGCCTCAGGCCGCACCTCGCCCCCACTAGACTGGTCGTGTTGGCTGGCGACTTCAACTGCCCCATGGAAGAGCACGGATGCAGCTCCGGTTCAGCTAGCAGGCTGGACCCCACGTCCAAACTGCTGATCGAGATGGTTGTCATGCCTTCTCAGGCATATATCTAAGTGGTTTTGCCAGCAGCTCCACCTGCTGATAGGTTCTTGTATTGCAGCCTCATTTATTCTGCCTCATGTTTCTGTGCAGACTAACCCTACTTAAGCTTTCTTACTTTCCCATCATGCTTTTCTCTAGCCTGGCCCCATGCATTTTCAGCAGCCATCTTGCTCCATAGAAGCTGACCATATTAATGTCTCTCTCTTGGACAGTTAGTTTATCTGTTGTTTTCCTCATCATAGGTGAGTTATTATGCAATTCATGTATCTTACAGAATGTGATATACTGATATTTGCTGAGTATCTTGTACTGATTACCATTATTTTCTTGTAGTTTTACACTGATCCTATTAATAAAAGTTGAAAAGGACCCCTTTGTTCAGCTTAATGAATTGATAGGAAAAGAATTTAGCTGTCTGACAACTCGTTCACAGGGACGGATTGAGGGTGTCAGAACAGTAAAATGACTACTATATAACGGGGTTGAAGCACAGATGCTGTCTTCTATCAGAACCAGAGATTGCAAAGCCAGTATTTCTTGCTCTGAGTGCAACAGTCAAGAACACATTACAGCTCTACACCCTGGGCCAGCACCACAGATTCCCTCACCCTCGGACAGTACTTCATAGCATGGCGGGGAGAGGATAGACAGTGCACCACCTGATGTGTCACCTCTGTGTACTCAAGTTTCCAGAGAAGGTCTAGGTAACAAATCTTGCTCAAAGATCTGTCCTGTTATAGTTTACCCTATTGGTCACAGAGAAAAAGCAGTTAAACTGTACGCCATCCTGGATGACCAGAGCAACAGGTCACTTGCAAGCACAGCCTTCTTTGACATCTTTAAAATCAAAGGACTTAATTTGTCCTACTCTCTTAAAACATGTACAGGATAGAGCAAAGAAACTGGGAGAAGAGCCACAGGTTACCAGATTGAATCTATAGATGGTCAGACATCCTTACCCCTTCCTACACTTATAGAGTATAATTCAATCCCAAACAATAGGGAAGAGATCCCCACACCAGAAGCAGCTCTACAGCATGCTCATTTGAGAAGCATAGCACATCTCATCCCCACACTGGATCATCAAGCCAAGTTGGTCCTTTTGCTGGGTAGAGACATTATCAGAGTTCACAAAGTGAAGAAGCAGATAAATGGTCCCCATAACTCGCCCTACGCTCAGAAACTAGACTTAGGATGGGTAATCATAGGGGATGTTCACCGAGAGAAGCTCCCCAACCCAGCACACCTGAATACTAGAGAAGGCAGGTATGCCACCAATTACCTGTGTGATAGAGATGTGATCACCCAAGGGTGCCCATCTTTATTTTATGTCTGTCAGTGCCACAATGAAACCAACTGTGACCACATCACTGAGCAGTGCACACGTAGAACAGGATTCACAGGTAAAAATTGCAAACAGAAATGTCTGCCAGAGATTTTCGGATATGACTGCCGTCAGACGTGTGAGTGTCTACACAACGCAACCTGTGACCATGTTACTGGAACCTGTTATTGCAACCCTTGTTTCAAGGGTATCCACTGTGATCAAGCTGCCCTAAAAATGGAGAAACTAATCCCTTACACCAAGATCAGCCCTGTGCATGGCTCTGAGAGACACTCTGCAAGTGCAGAGTGTCGTCATTGGCGTCATTCTCCTGCTGATCATAATGACCTTACTGGGGCTTTTCTTGTGCTACCAACAAAGGCAAAAGGACAAAGACCACGACATGCCGAACGTGTCTTTTTCCCCAGCAATGTGCAGGATAAATACAGATTACTCTCTCTCAGGTGCATGTTGTGTGGAAAGAAGACAGAATACACACACAATGGATAATGGCTTCAAAGATTGTATGAAAGAGTCAGATTGCAGCTCCAGCACCTCCTCTCTGAGCACCACTGAGAAACCTTATGCCACCATTACAGACCCTTCGGCACAGCAGTCCAAATACGAGAACGGTTACGTGGAGCCGCCACTCAGCCTTCTTCAGGACGCCCAACACCAGATCCCAAACTACATGAAGAAGCCTTGCGACCTGCAAAGGAACAGCCATATCCCCAGCCACTATGACCACCTGCCTGTCCTCCATGGTCCTTTGCATGGGGCATTTTGGGACAAGCAAAATGGGAAGCTGTTTCTTAGACCTGTTTTTGAACTTGTTCTATTTCTCTCTAGTTCAGTGGTTCTCAACCTGTGGGTCGGGACCCCAGCGGGAGTCGAACGACCAAAAACGGGGGCCGCCTAAATCCATCGGAGCCGCAATTTTACTGTGTTTTTACTGCGAGTTGCATGGTTTGGGGTCACCACAGCATGAGGAACTGTATTGCGGGGTCACAGCATTAGAAAGGTTGAGAACCACTGCTCTAGTTAAAAGGTTCATGTGGTATCCCTTGGAAACCACAGTGTCATGCCTTCTCAGGCAAATATCTAAGTGGTTTTGCCAGCAGCTCCACCTGCTGATAGGTTCTTGTATTGCAGCCTCATTTATTCTGCCTCATGTTTCTGTGCAGACTAACCTTTTCCTACTTAGGCTTCCTTACTTTCCCATCATGCTTTTCTATAGCCTGGCCCCATGCAGCCATCTTGCTCCATAGAAGCTGACCATACTAATGTCTCTCTCTTGGACAGTTAGTTTATCTGCAGTTTTCCTCATCATAGAACAGTCGGTGAGTTATTATGCAATTCATGTATCTTACAGAATGTGATGTACTGATATATGCTGTGTATCTTGTACTGAATACCATTATTTTGTTGTAGTTTTACACTGATCCTATTAATAAAAGTTGAAAAGGACCCCCTGTGTCCAGCTTAATGAATTGATGGAAAAAGAGTTTAGCTGTCTGACAACTCCTTCACAGGGAAGGATTGAGGGTGTCAGAACAATGGTAACTGAAGCGTCTTTAAGGGATGCGGTGGGCTCCATGGGGAGCGGCTCCGTAAACTACACGTGGAGCTGCCCCGATGGCTCAGTGCGTTCTCGGATAGACTTCGTGTTCACCTCCAGAACTGTCAAGCCATGCGGATACTCTATGATCCCCTGCTTCTTCTCCGACCACAGGGCCGTTTGGGTACAGGTAGCTCTGGGCCATGGTTTCCCATCTGGCCCGGGCTCCTGGAAACTTAATTGCGCCCTGCTGGAAGGGGAGGAGGCTCAGGCGGAGCTAAGAGAACTCTACATGGTACTCAGGAACGACAAATGCCTATTTGACACTGTAAGCGAATGGTGGGAATACGCTAAAGTTCAAATCCGTTGTTTCTTACAGGGCAAGGGCAGGCGGCAGGCGTCCGGAGCCAAGAGGGACTTCAGAAGGTGGCAGCGACAGCTGCAATGTCTGCAGGACCTCCAGCGCTGTGGCTGGGACATGAAGGATGAGCTGGCGAAGACCAAGGAGGGCCTGAAAAGGCACTTTGAGGAGGAAACCAGGCGTATCATCTTCCATGCCAAGGTGAACAACCTGGAGAAGGGTGAGAAGTGCAACTCTTTCTTTTTCAGGAAAGTCCACGCTGGCCACACGCCCCTGAACGAGCTGTGAGACGAGAACAGAAACATGCAGAGGGGAAAGGAGGCCGTCATGGGAGTCGCCAAGGACTTCTACAGCGACCTCTACTCCCAGAAACCCACGGATGACGAAGCCGCTGAGAGGTACCTATTAGGTAGCGCTAACACCCTTGATCCTACAGTTACCGAGGCCACGGACGCCCCTCCTTCAGACTCATAATATATTCAAAAGAAGAAAGAAGTATGCTATAAAACCCAAATTCAAAGTATAAACAAATTTATTTGTACCGTGGTACACCACAACACAAAAACACATATAAAAACATTTAAAAAGTGTGGAAAACACACAAACACAATGCAGCAGGAAGACCTAGCATATGGTGATGCTGGTCCTCCTGACAGCCACCAGCTCCCCCTACTCTCAGCGACCTCTCCTAACTACATGTATATAATAACAGTATAAACTGAAAAATGATGGCAATACATAAAACCAAGATAGCAAAAACCAAACAAACAACTATATGAGGGTATGAAGTACTCAATTGACAATAGAACCAAATCACTATTTGAAAATAAATAGTATGAAAAAATGCTGATAGGTCAATAAGGGTATCTACCTGTCATGTAAAGGATCCAAACCAAGGAGAGGTTAGGGGAAGCTGGGGCACAAAGCCCCACGCGTATCGCCAACCGACTGTGCCCCAGCTTCCCCTAACCTCTCCTTGGTTTGGATCCTTTACATGACAGGTACATCGATGGAGGGAGCCACAGCACGCCAAGGTTTCCAAAATATAAAGGCTTTATTTACATCAAAGGCATAGAGTACGCGACATTTCGATTCGCAATGAATCTTTTTATGCTTGAAAAAGATTCATTGCGAATCGAAACGTTGCGTACTCTATGCCTTTGATGTAAATAAAGCCTTTATATTTTGGAAACCTTGGCGTGCTGTGGCTCCCTCCATCGATGTTCCGAACTAAAGATTCATGTACCAGGATCTTCGGCTGCGAGCACCAAACTATATGAACTAACGTGCAGGATTTGGATTGCTGTCCTTCCCTCCCCCTTACATGACAGGTAGATACCCTTATTGACCTATTAGCAATTTTTTATACTATTTATTTTCAAATAGCGATTACACGGTACAAATAAATTTGTTTATACTTTGAATTTGGGTCTTACAGCATACTTCTTTCTTCTTTTGAATATATTATTGGTTTGTTTGTGTATGACTTTTGACCCTGACCATATATATTTAAGGAGTGCTAGTCTCGCCCCTTTTGTTTCTCTCCTCCTTCAGACTCGGTAGGACTCTGGGCAATGACGGTCTCCCGACCGAGCTCTATGTAGCCCTGGGCAACCTCATCTGCCCAGACTTGCTGGAGCTCCCTGAGGCAGGGACTGATCACGGTCTTGTACAAGCACAAGGGAGAGAGATGCGACCTGAAGAACTGGCGTCCCATCTCTCTGCTCAACGTGGATTACAAGATCCTGGCCAAGGTGCTCGCCAACAGGCTGAAGGGAGTCATCGGAGAGATTGTCAAGTCCTGCAGCATCTCGGGCCGCCGGATCGCGGACAACCTGGCCCTGGTGAGGGACACCCTGCACTACATCGGAAGCTGCCGCATCCGCGCAACCCTGGTCAGCCTGGACTAGGAGAAGGCCTTCGACCGTGTCTCTCACCGCTTCATGAGCCAGGCCCTGCGCAGGTTCGGGTTGGGTAAGACATTCTGCTCATATGTTGACCTAATGTACCTTGATAATCACAGCTCGGTGTTGGTGAACGGCTGGAAGACTGACCCCTTCCCTGTGCTTTCGGGGGTCAGGCAAGGCTGTCCTCTTTCACCCCTTCATTTTGTTTGCGTTATAGAGCTGTTCGCAGAGTCTATCCGGCAGAACGAAGGGATCATAGGGATCACCGCACCGGGACCCGGACGTGACAAGGTCAAGTGCTCGCTGTACATGGACGATGTGACGGTCTTCTGCTCCGACCAGAGCTCGGCGACGGCGCTCGTCCAGGCCTGCGAGGAGTTTGGACACGCTTCGGGGGCAAAAGTCAACTGCAGGAAGTTAGAGGCCATGCTTTTCTGAGATTGGCAGCTTACTTCTTCTGCCCCCTTCCCCTTTACCATTCAGCAGGACTTCATGAAGGTTCTGGGAGTCTGGTTCGGGAAGGAAGGCGCAGCCCTGAAGACCTGGCAAGAACGCTTGGCCAAAGTCAACACCAGAGTCACCCTGTGGAGCCTCAGACAGCTCTTCTTGGAGGGTAAAACGCTTGTCCTGCGTAACGAGGTGCTGTCCGTACTCCAGTACGCGGCTCAGGCGTGGCCGCCCCCGGCCCCTGTCTGTAAGGCTGTTACCAGGACCGTTTTTCATTTTGTTTGGGGCTCAAAGATGTACCGGGTCAAGCGAGCGGTCATGTTCAAGAAGCCAAGCAAGGGGGGCAAAGGTGTCCTGGACATCCCCACTTTGCTCTGGATCTTCTTTGTTTGCGACTGCGTGCGCAGGACCCTGAGGAACTCTGCAAGATCCGCGGGAAAGTCCATGTCCCGCTTTTTCCTCCTGCCCCTCTGGAGGGGGCTCGACTGGGACAAGTGGGACAGCTCCATCCCTTACAACTGGGACACGCCCTGGTACTACGGCCAGGCCGTCCGCTTCGTGAGGGAGCACCAACTGGAGGGACTCAAGCCTGACCTGTGGAAACCAAAGACTGTGCACAAGCTCATCCGAGCCAAAGATTTGTTGGAATTTGTCCCAGGAGTCACCCAGGACACGGCCCAGACCGTCTGGGCCAACGTGTCCTGGGCCAGACTGCTCAACAGGCACAAGGACATATCGTGGATGGCCATCCAAGGGGGGCTGCCCCTGCGGGCCTTCCCGTATGCCCGAAGACTGAGCAACACCCCCTTTTGACCCAGGTGCCCCTGGGTGGAGGAGACCCCTATGCACCTGTATTGGGGGTGCCCCTTTGCTCAGAGCCTGTTGGACTCCCTGGAGCCCCATTTCCAAGACTCTGTGCCAAGGAGCTCCATGACGCACCATGCGGTGCTTTATGGGCTGTTCCAGGGCATATCCAGGAAGCCTGCTCCTTATAAATTGCTATAAGGACGCCATCTGGTACGCCAGGAGACTCCTCACTTTTCACTTGATTTGGACTTTTACAGGGGATTCTGGGTCATGCATACATTATGCAAATGGCCCAAACCAGGAAGTGGACTTTTGCTAGGTTCCCTTCCTTAATTTTTTCCCCTTCTGTGTCTGTCTTTTAATAAATCTTCGGGCAAGTGCTGCCTTCGGAAGTCCTGCCGTGTCTGAAGAATTTAGCGGCAGAGAGCAGCTTGGCCACCGTCAGAGGGGCGTCCTTGGCCTCGGCACCTGCAGGATCAATGGTGTTAGCGATACCTGACAAGAACCTCTTGGCGGCTTAGACGGCTCTCTTCGCCCTCTGCATGCATCTGCTTTCGTCTCGTAATTTGTTCAGGGGTGTGTGGCCGGCGTGGACTTTCCTGAAAAAGAAAGAGTTACACTTCTCACCCTTCTCCAGGTTGTCCACTTTGGCACAAAAGATGATTCGCCTGGATTCCTCCTCAAAGTGCCTCTTCAGGCCCTTTTTGGTGTCCTCCAGCTCCTCTCTGACGTCCCAGCCGCAGTGGTGGAGGTCCTGCAGGGATCTCAGCTGACGCTGGAGGTCTCTGAGGCCCCTCTTTGCCGTGGCCGCCTGTCTTTGTCCTGAAAGAAAGAACGGATTTCAACTTTAGCATGTTCCCACCATTCGCTTACGGTATCAAATAAACATTTGTCATTCCTCAGGACCATGTAGATGTCTCTCAGCTCCGCCTGCACTCCCTCATCCGCCAGCAGGGCGCAGTTCAGTTTCCTGATCTCCTTGGAGGTTAACAAAAAGTCAATCCTAGAACGGGAAGAGCCGTTGGAGCTGCTCCAGGTGTAATTCACGGAGTTTGCCCCAACGGCGTCCCTCAGGGATGCTTCCGTCACTATCTCTATCAGCAGTTTGGACGTGGAGTCCAGCTTGCGCCACTCTTCCTCTATGACGCAGTTGATATCGCCGGCCAACACTACCTCCCTAGTGGTGGAGAGTTGCAGCCTGAGGTTCTGGAAAAGCTCCAGTCACTCACCCCTGTCAGGGGAAGCGTACACGCTGAGGAGCCGCATGGGCTCAGCCGCCCAGGAGCTGTCTACGACCTGAAGTCGGCCACAGACTAGCTCCTGGACGGAATCAAGCATGAAAGCGCTCCCCCTGAGAAGGATGGCGGTACCGGCAGACCTGCAATCGCCCCCACCGGACCAGTAGGAAGGACCATGACTCCATCCCCTGGCCAGATGGTCGTAGGACCTAGAGGAGGGGATACCGCATTCCTGTAACATGTAAACATTGCACGACTGGGAGGCAAGGTAAGTTAGTGGAGTCTGACAACGAAACTTATCTCTAATGCTTCTAACATTGATGGAAAAAACGGTTAGGTTAGCCATCATGAGGGAAGAAAAAGAGGGTTAGGTTGGGACGATACCGCCTTAGTTACCTGTCCGGTCGGGCGGCTTGCCTTGGTTCCATCCGGAACCTTTATGAGATTCTCCAGCACCTTGTCCAGATGCTGTTCTTCCGCGGTCAGGTCGATGGAGCTGGAGAGGGGGCCGTCTTCCCTGAAACCGGCTTCCAGTTCCTCGAAGAACTCCTCCTTTTCTGCGTCCTTTTCTGCCGCCTGGGGTGGTTCGGTTGCCTCCTTCAGCAGTTTCTTGCTGGTGGAGTCGCTGATGGGGCTGCCCATCTGTTTCTTCTGCCTTCGCCTTGGCTCTGGGGAGACAGGGTCGGAGGCACTGGTTTGGGGGAGGTAGGGGAAGTTTGTCTCTGTCATGGCAAGAGGAGAGGTGGCGGGGGAGGAGGTCATTAGTGTCACCTCTCCAAAGGAGTTGGGGATGGACTGGGGTAGGAGGGTTGCCTTAGGAGCTGGTGACAGAATTCCTGAGATGCTTGCTAGGGGGAGGGTGGCATTCTCAGCTGGGGAGAGGGGGGAGGAAAGGTTATGGAAGGTCAGGGAGGGCTGGGAGGTGGAAGGTGTCACCTTCTTTGTCTTACCAGACTTGGATTTTGATGCGAACTGCTTGTTCGTATTCTTTGACGCCTTCTTCCTGGGCTGAGGTGTCGACACAGCGGGCGTCCGAGCTTCAAAGCCCTTGGCCGGAGCCAGTGCAGCCACATCTGCCCAGGTCCTTTTCCTCTCTGAACAATCCTTGTATGTCCAGCAAGTCCGCAAAGGTTACATGTGGTTCTTCTTGGGCAATCCTTAGAGATGTGACCCGTCACCTGGCAGTTCTTGCACGTTTCCTCCTTGCAAGCCTTGATCACGTGCCCTTCTTGTCCGCATTTCCGGCAGGTCCGCGGCATGTCTGCGTAGGAGTTCCCCAGCGTGAAGGACTGGGGCAGGTGCTTGAGTCCGTCCTTGGCTTCCGGGTCCGGCAGGAGCCAGACGGTCGCCGTCCACTTACCCATCCAGAGGCCGTAGCAGTTCAGAATCTTGGTCGGTTTCTTCACCACTATACAGTACCTCGAGATGAGGGTGTTGATGTCGCTTCCAGGGGTCCGCAGGTTCCACAAGGACACCGTAATCTTCCTCTCTTCCCTCTGCAGCAAGCAGTTGCCGACAAAGTTGGAGAAGGGATAATCCGGGACCGCCGCCTTGATCGCTTCCCAGCACCTTCTGCAGACGTTCACCAAGATGAATATCACGTAGACCATGGCCTGGATTCCGAAGATGTCCGAGGTTTTCACCCCCTGGTCCAGCAGCATTTTCTCGCAGAACAGTTCCTTGGTCATGTCCGGCACCCTTCCGTCTACCTCCTTCATTTGCAGCGCCACCATGTCCCTCATATAGGGCAGGAGCTTGGGGGGCTCCTGGCTGGTCCGCTTAGCCGCTGGTGGCTGCTGCTCAGAGTAGGAGGCTTCAGGGGTAGAAGCAGCTGCTGAGGCCTGGGGTTCCTCTTCCATTCTCTCTTCCTGGGCATGCTTGTTCTTCTGCTTCTTTGTTCCGGTGGCTTTGTTCCTAGCAGGCATCTCAGCAATTCTGTCACCAGCCCCTAAGGCAACCCTCCCGCCCCAGTCCATCCACAACTCCTTTGGAGAGGTGGCACTAATGACCTCCTCCCCCGCCACCTCTACTCTTGCCATGACAGAAACAAACTTCCCCTACCTCCCCCAAATCCCTGTTTCCGATCCTGCCTCCCCAGCGCCAAGGCGAAGGTAGAGGAAACCGATGGACAGCCCCGTCAGCGACTCCACCAGCAAGAAACTGCTGGAGGAGGCGACAGAGCCGTCCCAGGCGGCAAAAAAGGACGAAAAGGAGGAGTTCTTCAAGGAGCTGGAAGCCGGTTTAAGGGAAGACGGCCCACTCTCCAGCTCCATCAACCCGATCGCGGAAGAACAGCATCTGGACGAGGTGCTGGAGAACCTCAAAAAGGTTCAGAAGGCAAGCCGCCCGACTGGACAGGTAACTAAGGCGGTATCGTCCCAACCTAACCCTCTTTTTCTTCCCTCATGATGGCTAACCTAACCGTTTTTTCCATCAATGTTAGAAGCATTAGAGATAAGTTTCGTTGTCAGACTCCACTAACTTACCTTGCCTCCCAGTCATGCAATGTTTACATGTTACAGGAATGCGGTATCCCCTCCTCTAGGTCCTACGACCATCTGGACAGGGGATGGAATCACGGCCCTTCCTACTGGTCCGGTGGGGGCGATTGCAGGTCTGCTGGCACTGCCATCCTTCTCAGGGGGAGCGCTTTCACGCTTGATTCCATCCAGGAGCTAGTCTGCGGCCGACTTCAGGTCATAGACGGCTCCTGGGCAGGTGAACCCGTGCGGCTCGTCAGCGTGTATGCTTCCCCTGACAGGGGTGAGCGACTGGAGCTTTTCCAGAACCTCAGGCTGCAACTCGCCACCACTAGGGAGGCAGTATTGGCCGATGATTTCAACTGCGTCATAGAGGAAGAGTGGCGCAAGCTGGACTCCACTTCCAAACTGCTGATAGAGATAGTGACGGAAGCATCCCTGAGGGACGCCGTCGGGGCAAGCTCCGTGAATTACACCTGGAGCAGCTCCAACGGCTCTTCCCGTTCTAGGATTGACTTTTTGTTCACCTCCAAGGAGATCAGGAAACTGAACTGCGCCCTGCTGGCGGATGAGAGAGTGCAGGCGGAGCTGAGAGACATCTACATGGTCCTGAGGAATGACAAATGTTTATTTGAAACCGTAAGCGAATGGTGGGAAGACAGACCTCCAGCGTCAGCTGAGATCCCTGCAGGACCTCCAACGGTGCGGCTTGGACGTCAGAGAGGAGCTGGAGGACACCAAGAAGGGCCTGAAGAGGCACTTTGAGGAGGAATCCAGGCGAATCATCTTTCATGCCAAAGTGGACAACCTGGAGAAGGGTGAGAAGTGTAACTCTTTCTTTTTCAGGAAAGTCTACTCCGGCCACACTCCCCTGAAAGAGATGAAAGCGAATGCATGCAGAGGGGGAAGAGCGACTTCTACGGCGACCTTTACTCCCGGAAGCCCATGGACGACAAAGCCACCCTCGATCCTGCAGGTGCCGAGGCCACGGACGCCCCTCTGACGGTGGCCGAGCCGCTCTCTGCTGCTAAATCCTTCAGACGGACTACGATCCCCCACAAGCGCCTCATGGTTCTTCGACATTTGAAACGCATTAATGCAGGAGTGGCTCTGCTTCAAGAAACCCACTTACAGGCTGAAGACTTCCACAGGATGAGACGCTTGTGGGTTGACTCTGTATTTGGGTCACCCGCAGTACAAGGTAAAGCAGGGGTTCTTATCCTCATAGGAAAAAAATTCCCAAACAAGGTTGAAGAGGTATATCAAGACACAGAAGGCAGGGTCATGATCTTACGCATCCAATCTCCAGTACAGGAATTTCTGCTATGTAACGTGTATGGACCAAACGTAGGACAGAAATCATTTTTTCAGAAACTAACAGGGGAATTGCTCCAGCTGCCCCCTATGCCCAAAATTCTGGGGGGAGACTTAAATTTAGTGGTACATCAAGGAGAAGAAAGACTGAGTGACAGGACAGGAGAAGGGAGAATCCTGAGGAACAGGGAAGAGAACACACTAAAATCTTTTCTGGCGGATACAGAACTCACTGATGTGTGGCGGTCTGAACATCCTGAGGGGCGGGAATACACCCATTTTTCACACGTCCAAAACTCTTGGTCACGAATAGACTACTGGCTACTCTCAACAGGCTTAACGAGTAGAGTGTTAGAGGTAACAATTCAAGACATGGTGATCTCAGATCACTTCCCAATCTCACTACATATATTAGAAGAGACTCCCAGGGGAACGGATTATATCTGGAGGTTCCCAAATACATTTGCTTTTAGAGAAGACTTTCAGACTCAATTAAGGGGCTGGTGGTTAGAATATACAGCGGAACACCCATTTCAGGACAGCGAGGCACAGCTTTATTGGGATGTGGCAAAGGTGGCGATACAGGGCCAGATTATATCTTACACTATTGGCATATGGGGGAGTGGGTGGAAGCTAAAAAGACATACGATCAGTGGCTTGAACATAAAGAATCACTATATCGTTCTAGGATGGAGACAAAACTGCAGAGAATTGGTGGACAAAGCAGGAAGGCTATTAGCAAGGTTTGCTAAAGGCAATATTCCCACCACCCCAATCATGGCAATGAAAGATGGCTCAGGTGCAACGAGGACAGACCCAATAGAAATTGTCAATATACTCAAAAATTACTATACTGACCTCTATTCCATCCCTCAAGGTCAAACTCTACCACTGACATCATGGCTGCCCTCATTGCATCTACCCACCATAACTAATGAAGATTTAGATTCCCTCAACTCACCGGTGACAGTTGAGGAGATACACAGCGCCATTAAAGTCTTAAAAGCATCTAAGGCCCTGAGGCCTGATGGCTTCTCAGGAGAATATTATAAGATACCGAGAGAACAGGTAACACCAACCCTAATGACTTTAATGGCGCTGTGTATCTCCTCAGCTGTCACCGGTAAGTTGAGGGAATCTAAATCTTCATTAGTTATGGTGGGTAGATGCAATGAGGGCAGCCATGATGTCGGTGGTAGAGTTTGACCTTGAGGGATGGAATAGAGGTCAGTATAGTAATTTTTGAGTATATTGACAATTTCTATTGGGTCTGTCCTCGTTGCACCTGAGCCATGTCTTTAATGGCTACCTGTCAGGAGCCCCTATCCCAGATGTAAATAATAAGGCACACATTAAAATACTTCCCAAAGAGGGTAAAGATCCTCTGATGCCAGCATCCTATGGGCCAATATCTTTGATAAATTTTGATCTTAAATTGCTTTCTAAAATAATGGCAGATAGATTAGCTGAGGTCCTTCCTAAACTCATCCACCCATCACAAGTGGGATTTGTTAGAGGACGGGCGGCAATTTTGAACATCAGGAAGGTTCTAACCACTCTGGATGCCATCAGCGAGGATCTGTATTCCTGGCTTTCTCTCAGCCCTTCTGTCTCCACAGAGGTACCCGTCAGGGCTGCCCCTTATCTCCCTTACTATTCAATCTGGCTATCGAGCCTCTATCCTATTTGCTGCGGACCTCACCAGATTGGGAGGGGATTACCATAGGAAACCGACAACTGAGAGTCACGCTGTTTGCGGATGACATATTATTATTCCTATCCAACCCGGTAAGAGATGTGCCTAGGGTTTTTCACCATTTAGAAGAATTTGGGTCCTTTTCAGGATTTAAGGTCAATACCAGTAAATGTGAATTGTTAGACCTTTCTAAAGATGGCCAGAAGTTAAATAAGAACGATTTGGGCGTGCCTATTAGTGTATCTAATTCCTTTATTAAATATCTAGGGATAAAAGTGGGAAAAGACCCTGACTCTTTATATTCCCTAAATTACCCTCCTCTCATACGTAAAATTTCTTTAGAGCTTAAACGGTGGAATAATTTACCATTATCTTTGTCAGCTAGGTGTCACCTGGTAAAAATGATGTAATTCCTAAAACTGCTATACCCGATGCAAACCATCCCATTGCTCCTCAAACATGTGGACGTTAATGCAGTAAACTCAGCTTTCACAAGGGCAGGTAAAAGGCCACGCATAGCGCTGCATAAGCTTCAATTGCCAAAGGACCAGGGAGGTATCAACCTACCTGATATTAGGAAATATAATGTTGCGTGCTTAATGCGTCATGTCATAGAATGTTTAGTAGGGAAATCTTGCTATTCTAATACAGCCCTGGAGTCCGAACTAATAGCTCCGACCACTCTGCCAAGCTTGTTACATACTCGCCTAGCCTCTCTCCCCTGGGAGGTCAAACATAACCTCCTCCTTACTGACACGGTAGCAGCTTGGAGGATTTGCAGGAAGATGATGGGATTACCCTTTCTGGCAAGATTTTGTATCTGATTCACATATGTATGATGTTTCCATAATGTCTTGAAAAAGATACACCAGTTTTGAATATTATTTCATTTATTATATCTGATAAAAAGAAAACTAATAAAATATGTTTTAAAAAAAAAAATCCTTCAGACCCGGCAGGACTCCGGACAGTAACGGTCTCCCGGCCGAGCTCTACTTAGCGCTGGGGGACCTCATCTGCCTGGACCTGCTGGAGCTCTACGGGGAGATGGTGGTGGAGGGCAGGATGCCGCCTTCCCTGATGCAGATCACGGTCTTGTACAAGCAAAAGGGAGAGAGATAAATCTAAATAAAGCGCGAAACGATTTGTCCCTGAACCAAGAACGTATCCACTTTGCTAACCCTCCCCTGTCGTGTACGCCATGTTTTAAAATGGATCAATAAAGAAAAAGAATTTTACAAAGGGTGGTGAGTGCCAACTTTCTTTTCTCCTTTATGAAGCTTTTTGCACATGACTATGTCCCACAGTTAGAGCACCACACAAAGTTTTAAAAGTTGTAAGTGCAGCGAGGACTCGGTATATGAGTCAATACAGAGTTCAAACCGTACGACACAAGAGCTTTCTCAATAGTGCCCCTGACCATCCTCTTCGTTTACTATTGTATGTAATTGTGACTTATGCTCATTTAATAAAGCTAAGTTTCTAACTACTCATGTGAGAAGAATTTTTGTGCAGGCTCAGGTTGTCCCGTGGAGGATCTGCCTACTTTGCGGGACCTTCAGGTGTAGTGATCTGTCCAATCCTTTCCATTGTTAAAGAAAAGATTTGAACTAGGCTTGTGCTATTCTTCAAGCAGGAGTACAAACACGTTTTATTTTTTTAGTTTTCTTGTCTTTGTGTTGTTTCAATCATGTCCTGAGGCTCCATTTGACCAGTTTTACAACCAGCCAGGAAGAGGCACTGGGCAGTGTGTCTCCGCACTCCAGGGAGTCTCTGTTTGATCATAGAAAAGTGCTCTTCCCCAGGTGACGAAATTTACACCTTTGGCCAGAGTGCGGCTCAGTTTGGGGGACTCTATCACACTAGAGGACGGGATCGCTGTCTATGCCCTGTCCTCGGGCCAAAGAATTTCTTCCTATTTCGATAGCAAGAGTTTTTTGTTTCCTTTTTCCTAACTGTTTGTAATTACCGTATGTGTATTGTTTTTATCTTTTTCATTTTATGTGACACTCTTATTCTTTGCGTGTACTGCATTTTTTAATGTAAATTAAAGTGTTAACTTTAATAAGCCTCCTCTTGTAGCCTTAAAGAATCTGAGTCTCCGAAGGAAATTGCGTTACCAGAGGTCATTGTTAGCATAGTCCATGTAGTAAGCGATTGCATGTTCTGTGTGAATTTATCCTGTTAATATCGTATAAGAAGTGAGTGCATGTGGTGTGTAAATCATCCGGGTACATTGTCTGTGTGGTTGAGGTGCCTACGGCCTTCTTTGCGTAAGTAACTCGTGGGTGGTGGCAGTGGATTGACAGGGGGCTGAGATTGCGTGGAGTAAATTTAGCGCTAGGACGCCATTTTGTGGAAGTGGGCGGAGCTTAAGGGCTAAATTCTGGGACTCCATAGAGTAGGTATCCCCGTGTGTGGACTCCAGTGACTGGGGGTCGTGACAGTTTAGTATTATAAAAGATTTAAGATATATTTTTATCATTGTTCTTAATTACAAATAAAACCTCTATATGCAAATCCCGATCACCGGCCCAATGCATGATGGTAACAAACAAATGGCTACCATTTTGATGTTATTCCCTGGGCTTCAGAAATTTTTGGACGTGACATTTAAGACTGGCCTTACTGACCCTTCTACCTATAAAACGGGAATATGGGTTTCTCTGCAAAAGTTAAAAATCTTTCACCTTTTACTAAAAAAGAAGCAGATTATTGTTCTTTTACTTACAAACAGACAGTACTCGCTTGGACCTCGGCTCATCCGAAGAGGAGTGGAGAAGCCTTGGGAAGAACTCATCCGGGAAGATTTGCATAGCTCCGCCCCCTTCCAGGAAACTGAGCAGACCTGACCGGAAGATTCTCATCTCCAGAGGAAGCCTGAAGCAAAGCCACCGAAACCAAGAAACAGAAGACCAAGCACACCCTGGAGAAGAAGAAGCAAGAAGAAGCTCAGCAGCGTCTTTAACCTCCAAAGCCTCCACCTCCAAGCAGCAGCTGCCACCAGCGGCATTTTTTTCCAGCTTTCCAGTACATTGCAAGGAATATTAAATGGCATCACTAAAAAGTGCAAGGCTTCCTGCAGATAACAAGCCCTAACGTATCTCTGGAATCATAAAAATAAGAATGAGGGAAAGAACGAAAATGCAATAATAAAAGAAAGTAGTGATGGGCTCTTCTTAGTGAGCAGAGCCTATTGAGCCAGATATCCTTTCACAGGAAGAGAGACTAAGTTTGTACTCCTGCTTGGAGAATAACAAAAGTATAGTTCAAATCTTTTCTTTAACAATGGAGGGGATTGGGCAGATCACTACACCTGAAGGTCCCACAAAGTAGGCAGATCCTCCACAGGGCGACCTGTGCCCGCTCAAAAATTCTTCTCACATGAGTAGTGAGGAACCGGGCGTCACCCCCAGCTTGTTATTTTCCTTACTCATTAGTTTAAGGCATAACCAATAGCTGATACCCAAAGACATCCCCAAGCATGGTCTCCACATGTGCATCAGGGAGATTAGCATTGATCCTGCTGCCATTTACTTGTCTAGCCAGTCTCTTTAGTAGTATTATAATATAGTTTATGTGATAACATTACTACTCCACCGTTTGTTTGTTTTATTTTTCTTGTCTTTCTTTGTGTTGTTTCAATCATGTCCTGAGGCTCCATTTGACCAGTTTTACAACCAGCCAGGAAGAGGCACTGGGCAGTGTGTCTCCGCACTCCAGGGAGTCTCTGTTTGATCATAGAAAAGTGCTCTTCCCCAGGTGACGAAATTTACACCTTTGGCCAGAGTGCGGCTCAGTTTGGGGGACTCTATCACACTAGAGGACGGGATCGCTGTCTATGCCCTGTCCTCGGGCCAAAGAGTTTCTTCCTATTTCGATAGCAAGAGTTTTTTGTTTCCTTTTTCCTAACTGTTTGTAATTACCGTGTGTGTATTGTTTTTATCTTTTTCATTTTATCTGACACTCTTATTCTTTGCGTGTACTGCATTTTTTTATGTAAATTAAAGTGTTAACTTTAATAAGCCTCCTCTTGTAGCCTTAAAGAATCTGAGTCTCCGAAGGGAATTGCGTTACCAGAGGTCATTGTTAGCATAGTCCATGTAGTAAGCGATTGCATGTTCTGTGTGAATTTATCCTGTTAATATCGTAAAAAGAAGTGAGTGCATGTGGTGTGTAAATCATCCGGGTACATTGTCTGTGTGGTTGAGGTGCCTACGGCCTTCTTTGCGTAAGTAACTTGTGGGTGGTGGCAGTGGATTGACAGGGTGGTGAGATTGCGTGGAGTAAATTTAGCGCTAGGACGCCATTTTGTGGAAGTGGGCGGAGCTTAAGGGCTAAATTCTGGGACTCCATAGAGTAGGTATCCCCGTGTGTGGACTCCAGTGAGTGGGGGTCGTGACAGTTTAGTATTATAAAAGATTTAAGATATATTTTTATCATTGTTCTTAATTACAAATAAAACCTCTATATGCAAATCCCGATCACCGGCCCAATGCATGATGGTAACAAACAAATGGCTAGCATTTTGATGTTATTCCCTGGGCTTCAGAAATTTTTGGACGTGACATTTAAGACTGGGAATATGGGTTTCTCTTCAAAAGTTAAAAATCTTTCACCTTTTACTAAAAAAGAAGCAGATTATTGTTCTTTTACTAACAAACAGACAGTACTCGCTTGGACCTCGGCTCATCCGAAGAGGAGTGGAGAAGCCTTGGGAAGAACTCATCCAGGAAGATTTGCATAGCTCCGCCCCCTTCCAGGAAACTGAGCAGACCTGACCGGAAGATTCTCATCTCCAGAGGAAGCCTGAAAGAAGCCATGGCCTCTTCAAGCAAAGCCACCGAAACCAAGAAACAGAAGACCAAGCACACCCTGGAGAAGAAGAAGCAAGAAGAAGCTCAGCAGCGTCTTTAACCTCCAAAGCCTCCACATCCGAGCAGTAGCTGCCACCAGCGGCATTTTTTTCCAGCTTTCCAGTACATTGCAAGGAATATTAAATGGCATCACTAAAAAGTGCAAGGCTTCCTGCAGATAACAAGCCCTAACGTATCTCTGGAATCATAAAAATAAGAATGAGGGAAAGAACGAAAATGCAATAATAAAAGAAAGTAGTGATGGGCTCTTCTTAGTGAGCAGAGCCTATTGAGCCAGATATCCTTTCACAGGAAGAGAGACTAAGTTTGTACTCCTGCTTGGAGAATAACACAAGTATAGTTCAAATCTTTTCTTTAACAATGGAGGGGATCGGGCAGATCACTACACCTGAAGGTCCCGCAAAGTAGGCAGATCCTCCACGGGGCGACCTGTGCCCGCTCAAAAATTCTTCTCACATGAGTAGTGAGGAACCGGGCGTCACCCCAGCTCGTTATTTTCCTTACTCATTAGTTTAAGGCATAACGAGGAACCGCTGTCCAAGACAGCCCCATGCATGGTCTCTTCATCTACCTCAGGGCGAGTGACTTGGATGCTGCAGATATGTATAATGTAATAGTCAGACTCCGCCATTCCGCTGTGTCATATTATCGCCTATCCTATATTTTCGATGCGCTTTTACAGATTTTTCATTTTCAAATAAAACGCTGTATGCAAATTCCAATCTCCCGCGCAATGCATGATGGTAGTAAACAACCGCGACGGCTGCCTAGCGTCGTGACGTCATTCCCCTGCGTTGGGCCGCCCTCTTTCTTACAGTTGTTGCTGGGAAGGTGCGGGGTTGCGTTAAGGAACATGGCCGACGTGTCGTTGGATGAACTGATCAGGAAAAGGGGTATGGCGGCGGCGGGGGCTTACAGCAGGTGAGTGATGCGGTAACGCTGCAGGGTTGTGGGTCTGTGCGGGGCTGCGGTCCTTGTTGTGCGGGTTATTACTTTTCATGCAGATGCTCCTTACAAGCAGGCCCCGTGTGCTGCGACCACCTCACTCTGCTGCGGTACCGGACAGGTTTCGCCTCAGCCCGATCTAAACTGTATAGATTTGGCCCTCACACTGCACAGTAGCGGCCCGTGTGTCCGGCGCTCCTGGGGTGTAGAATTATTCATCTGCTGGATTACTGGGCCGTGTTTAGTGTTGTGATATCTGTGTATTAGCAGTAAGAGTGACCTCCCAGTGTGTATAATGGCAGAGCACACGGGTGACTTCTGAGGCTACCACTGAGCACTGGAACAGGGGAGATGAGTCCCATCTATGACTGACCCGGACTAGGCCAAGCAGTGACCCTGCAGCCTGCATTCACATGTTCCTGTTGAATTGCAATTCAAGCGGATCAGACAGGGGCCTGGCCCAATTTCATGCATTTCAACTGAAACACATGCAATCAGAAACAATCAGCACATGTTTTGCATGTAAACAATGTGCCAATCACCTGCGTTTCAGACCCCAAAATCTCTTCACACAATTCAATCGGAATGTGTGAACTCAGCCTCACACTTCTGATACAGGAAGCATCTGTTACCATCCTGTGTCACTGGACTGTCCATAGATATTTATGTGGTGGCCTCATTAACCCAGAAGTGAAGGTAGGATTTACCAAATCCAAAAGGGAGCAGCACCGTGTAGTAAAATAAGTAGGGTGCAGGTCTTCTATAGGAGGTACGACATTGACCCCAATATCCAGAACCGGATAATGTTGAAGCCGCACTCCAATCGATGTGAGAAAAAGAGTTTAATTCAATCAAGACATTTTCAAGCATGCTATGGTGAAATAAACTCTTTTTCTCACATCGATTGGAGTGCTGCTTCAACATTAACTGGTAGGATTTACTTGTTTATTAGTTAACAAACTCTCTCCCCATATTAGCAAATGCTAAACAGAAAAAACGCACAAAATCGGTATATCCCTCATAATATGCAGCTCTACATCCACAAATGCCTTATTGCAGTGTGTACAGGCAGTCCCCGGGTTACATACAAGACAGGGTCTGTAGGTTTGTTCTTAAGTTGAATTTGTATGTAAGTCGGAACTGTATATTTTATCATTGTAATCCCAGACAGAATTTTTTTGGTCTCTGTGACAATTGGATTTTAAAAATGTTGGGTTGTCATAAGAACCAAGATTAACACTAAAGCTTCATTACAGACGCCTGTGATAACTGTTACAGATGTTTATTGTAGCCTAGGACTAAAGTACAATAAATTACCAATATCCAGAGGTCCGTTTGTAACTAGGGGTCGTATGCAAGTCGAGTGTTCTTAAGTAGGGGACTGTCTGTACTTTATATTTGACTGAGTTTATTGATCGACTCTTAAAGTTCTTATAAACATCTGCTCTTGTCTTTTTTTCTAGGGTGAATAATAGGGGGGCTATGGGAGGTATGAGATCCAGGATCCAACCTACAACAATGAGTCGAACTCCTACCACCAATTTTCAGAGAACATTTGACGCCCGCCAGAAGATCGGTGTAGCTGATGCTCGTATGAAGCTGGGCATAAAAGATGCCCGTGAAAAATTGGTTGCCAAAGATGCGCGGTTCCGTATAAAGGGTAAAGTTCAAGATGCTCGTGAGATGCTGAATTCTAGAAAGCAGCAGGTTGCTGTAGGAGGAAAACCTACTCAAGTAATGGACGCACGTGAGAAGCTGAGTCTAAAGAGGAGTGCACCAGCCATAACTATGAACTCGCCTGCGACACAAGGTTACTCAGCAATAAACATTACCAAGACCATCCAGGCAAGTGGCGGTACAGTTTTGAGGATGACACTGTTTTTGAAAGTGGTCAAGGGTAAAAATACTCTAAAATGCAAATATGAAAATAATCATACCATACCCTGTTTCTGTGTGGGATGTTTTTGCTGCTCCCGCTCAGTTGTTTGCCATTCGAGTGTAACTCATTGCTGCTGAGGCCAGTGAGTGACATCGCATCACCTGAAAACAGCCATTCGGGAGCACCAGTGCTGAAGCTGCGTGGCATAAGGGGTATTGCCCACATTTTAAAGTGTTGATTTGTGAGTTGAGTGGTTAGAGCTGGAAGTAGAAAGCTTAGTCCACTGTATAGCGACTCTTGTGGAGAACTACAATTTAGACTGTATATATTCTAGGCAGCTTGAAGAGCTGATTCAGGTAGGACTCAGGAGTTGCACATCGCAGATTGATAATCTATTTTTTTATGTTAACATCATCTTGGTTTTCTCTGTTAATTATTGACTATTTAAAATGATGTCAAATTGGCAATAATTACAGTTAGTTTATGGAGTGTTGGTGTCTTGTTCTAGAGCCTTCGGCTTTTCCTGTAGTGATATATCGGTGCCATCACACTGAGCGCCAATTTACACTGCAGAGTGTGGTGTGAAATTTGTTACATTTGTGGGATGCACCTAACGTCCTGGACTTTAAAGGGCATCTACCACCAGGATGAAGGATTGTATGCAAATGAGCCTGTGGGGTTCTAGGCTCATAGGCATTACTGGAGCCCCTCAGGTTTATTACAGTTCTTCATCCGGGTGGTAGATGTCCTTTAACTGGCTATATTGACCAGTTCTTTTTGGGCTGTTGGATCTGGCTGTTACACGGCCACGATAAAGGCCAAGTGTGCTACTTCATAGTTTAACAGCATGGAGGGGCTCTATTTATGCTCCCTGCAGCACTTCTCGAAGGAAGGAGGCCATGGATAACAAATATAAGATTACGACAGTTATTGTAGCATGGATCCACTAAGGCAAGGCCTATGGAGGGTATATGTCAGGACTTGGTCCTTCAACATCTTGAGAGAGATTTTGTGCAACTGTAGGGATGCAACCCTGGCATAAAGTGGCTGCTACCAGTGCTGCTAAACTGGGATACACAGGTAATATACATCTGGATATTTGAAGGCTTATTCCTATCTATGCATTCACATTTAATTCATCTGTGATTATATAATCACAGATGAATTAAATGTGAATGCCCAGATGGGAATAACCCTTTTGAAATATTATATATTATATATATTTATTATATATTATAATTGGGTGTTAAGATAATGTCCCATAAATGTTGTTATATGGTCCCTTATAAAAAATAGTTGTTCTTGGATACCGCCACCACCATACTCTGGCAGTGAAGGCCAGACATGCACTATTGGGGCGTATGCAAAAACAATTTGTTTCTTTATGCAGTTACTCCAGCAGTGGTGGTCATATCCAAGGACAACAATCTTGTTTCTAAAGGACAACACAGGTGAAATTTTTATCAATTGAAGAAATGCATGTAGATGGCAAATGAATTAAATGATATTGCTCAAATGAGAATACACTTAAGTCCAGTTCCACTCCTCAGCACAATAGTATATGTAAATTCTCAATGTTATTTCACCCGAATTTCCACTTAATGGCGGTTATTGTTGGAGGTACCTGTCCGGTGGCTTACCTCAGAGCGAACAAAGTTTCCCTGTTTCTGCTTTCTCAGTGAGGCCACAGAATGCAGATTGTTCAGAGTTAACATCATCAGAACCTAGTTACGTTATGCACAGTTAGGGTACAATCACACGCGGTATGCCCGAGAGGAGGAGGAGGTGACCCCTCCTCCCTCCATAGAGAATAGTGGCGCACGGCCGCACATACGCCAAAAGATAAGAGCATGCTCTATCTTTTTGCGGTGTGCGGGCCGGATCTGCGCTGCTATTGCCGTCTATGGGGGCGCAGACGGCCATGTGAATGTGCCCTTAGCAGGGACACAAGAGGCCAGGATTTCTCTTTATAAAGGTGATCCTGACAAATTGTGACCAAGAATGATACACTCTCAGCTACTGTACTATTGCCGATAAGTTTTTCTTACAAAGACTTTATTTACATTTTGATCATTTCCACATTACAAACTTTTCTGGCTGATGTGAAAGGGTGTTATTTCTTATGTCTTATTTATATGTGCATTTGCTCATGTGCAATGGTTTTCTGCTTTTACAGATAACACAGCCAAAAGCCATTTCTTCAGGTCTGACAAACACTGTTAAAGGAATGCGAATAAATGTCGTCAACCATCAACCCATAAAACAGGTAATTTATTGTAGGTTTAACATTAAGGTTTTTTTTCTAGCAAACGCTGTTGATGGTTGATGCCTGCACCGATTAGTGCCACATAGGGAGAGCACTTAGAAATGGGAGCAGTTGGCTCTGTATCCCTATAGTGTCCGCAACCTGTAAATATCTCTGTAATTCTATTGACATTGATAGTCATGGAGCCAGCTGCTTTTGTGTGTAATAGTAATTCCAGGAAAACACCTTTTACGGTTGAGCAAATCCTATTACAGTGTTTGGAGGAAAACATTTTAGTTAGCACAAAATAAATTCACTGGAAGCTGAACTGTTGGTAGAAAATAGAGCTGATCTACCACTGGCTTCCCTGTGTTGCTTTCGAAGCAGCCAGTATTATCTAAGATGCTTTCGTCTGATGCCCATTGATCTGAAAATGAAACGCAAGCACAACTTGTCCTGATCGCACGAGGATAGGTTTAAATGCATCTGCAATCATTCAGGACAAGATCCTCCCCACTCAGGTCAGCAGTATAAAATAAAGGTTTGTTGCAAGAAGCATTTTAAGGTGCACATAATAGTCTGAAGGGCATTGGTGGAGATCATCAATGAGGAATGCGCCAGAATGCTGGTGTAAAAATACTGAAAGCTAAAAAATATTGTCTCCCATCGTTCGCACAACTAATACAAGAAAACTATATAGTTTACATTGAAAGGGGCATGTCCTTTGCATGAGTGGGTGTGGCCTAAGTGAGGCTCCCATGCATCATATTTTGTCATCTTCATTTTTCTTGTTTATCAGCAGGTCTCTTCTCCACCAGATGTATATGATGATGGCATTGATGATGAGCTGGAACTTTCCCACATCCCCACAAAATTGATGAAGATCACAGCTGCCAGCACTGTGCAGAAAAGGGTAATTTTTGATGCTCTAGTTTGATTTAAAAAAAAAAAAAAAACACTTTGAAACATCGTTTTTGAAATAATACATCATGTCTGATGACGCCAATTACAGTTTTAGTAGAATACATAATCAAAATATAAACACCTCCCATTAACACCCCCCACGCTTGTTGCCACCCATTTGACAATAATCAATTGATTTTTTTTGTTTTGTTTTTTTTTTTTTTATTAAAGTGGGATATCTACACTTGTATTTTAGATGTTCTCTGATAATGAAGGTTTATAGTTAGTCAATAAAAAAATACTTCAGCTCAAACCTTCAGATACAGTAATAGCAGAACAGTAGTATGTGTGGTATACCGGCGTTTACTTCACTCTTATACAGTAAATATATTTCTTGAGGTGCTTTTATAGATGTTAGACATTGGAATGGCACCATATTATGTTTCATTTTAACATGTAACGTTAATAATGTAGCCTTTTATATGTCCGGCAGATAGTACTAGTTATTTATGCTATACATTTGTTACCTTCTGTGTTCACAGAAAATACATCTCTAGCTCTCAGTCTTCAGTTCCAATGTCGCTATCATTTATTCTAACTGACAGGGAAGATGCTATGGTTTCACAGAATCAGTATATGTTATATTACAAAAACAGCTCTTTAACACATTAGGGAATCCATTTTTTATTTAATTTTGTAAATTTGTTAAAGGGTTTTCCCACTAAACAAGTTGGACTCTATCCACAGGATACCTCCTAACTTGCTGAATGGTGGGATTCCAGGGATGATCAGCAAGTTAGGCCCTATCCTGTGAAAAATTATTTGGAGTTGAAGGGGATTTCCCATGAAAAAAATTCTCAAATTTCAATCCTCTAGTGATATTAACACAATAAAGATGATTTCTAACCCTTTACGTCACAATTTTCACAGCAATTTTAGTTTTATTACGGTTTTAGCTACCACCGCTCCCTAGGCTGGTCAGTGCAAAATTGAAGAGTGTGAGCAGGGACTCGCATTATGATCCATCTAGTTCTGTGAGCTGAAAATATGGTTAGATTATTAGGGTACATCTTTATATACACTTTCATCTGGCTTCTAAACATTGTACTAGTAACTGACACATAGAAAGAGAGATGAGACAGATCAGAGATGATGAGATCCATGAGATGCGTATTACACACAATGACAGTTAGTTCTCCTACTTCTCTGCTATTCCTCAACACACTACTACATCTTCTGTGCCTTCATCTCCCTCCCCAGATAAGTTCTTTATCTGTCTGTAGCTTTACACTCCTCACGTAGCTGCCGTCAGGAACTCTGTGTCTGTGTATCAGTGAGAGCGCCGTCCTGGAATGGGCTAGAGGCTTAGAACAGAGACAGAAATCTCAGCTCCACAGCTGTCAGACAGAAAACTAAGAAGGCTTTTCTGACCCTAAGTCGGGGCCTACAGGGCTGTTTTATGGCCATTTTAGGATTTAATATTGTGTCTATCAGTAGCAAACTGATTGTGATTGGACTGATCGCATGAATGATTATTAACCCCTCATCTCTGCACTTGTTTCCACATTAATGTCTAGGACATTTTTTAATTTTTTTTCCCGGCAATTCCTCAAACAACCTACATTTTTTTTTATTTTTCTGTCACTAGAGTTGTATGGGTTCTGATTTTTTTTTTTTTTTTTTTGGGGGGGGGGATTTAGTTTTTAATAGCACGGTTTGGGGTTTCATATATTCTACTGATGAGACTTTGAGGGAGGGGAACTTTCCAAGCGCCATACATTCGGAAATGTGGCTTCAAAGATGTAAATTTTAAAGTTGTTTTTGTTGTCTGGATAAATACCATTATAGTTTACTACCCTGGGTTGGCTGGTTGAGTGGAAGTACAGAATGTGTGTGATTTTTACTTTTTGTTTTTAAAGGGACGGACGGCACTTGTGTGTTTATACAAATTTTTTTAAATAATTTTTATTTATTTTTAATTTTTATAATGCATTGTCCCACAAGGGGACACTTGCTTGAGTTTGTTTGATCTCTTGTATAATGCACTTATACAACTTAATTACTTATGTAGTGCATTGCATTATATCTTCCCTGACAAGCATTTATTAGGCAAGGCCTACACCAGTGACTACTGTGCAACCCCATTGGCGCCCTGCAATCGCAACTGTAGGGGATATGGGAACTCATTGGGGCAAATTTATCAAGCTATCTGAAAGTCAGTATATTTCTAGTTTCCTGTGGCAACCAACCACAGCTCCTCTTTAAAATATTTATGAGCACTGGTAAAATGAAAGCTGAGCTTTGATTGGTTGCCATGGGCAACCAGAAATATTCTGACAGTTTGATAAATTTGCCCCATTATTTCTTTACCCGCTTAGGCACCGCAGTCCATGTTTGTCGAAGGGGTTAAACACAAGCTCCGGTCCTGGGTGCTGGGGCTGTGATTACGCTAGTAAAAAGAAGAGACTGTGTCTAAAATCTGAGTTTATTTATTTTGAATGTTTATTGCTATGTTGTAGGTGTTTTGATTTGTCAGAGAAAACTATACTTTATACCAATATTGTAGACGGACAAGCCATATGCCTGCGTTCACCATCATGTGCACCATGTTCTCCCCTAGAAATCATTCTTTTGGGGGAGAATACCCTTGTAATAGTATTATTGGAAAGTAAAGGTACTTTTAGGGCCTTCTGAATTCCACTGCTATTCTATTTAGTGCTTGTAATAAGGCTGTGTTCAGAGAACCTTTTTTCCATTTTTACTATTATATACCTGCAGCTCAAGAAACGTTATATTTTGTGGTCTAACTCTGATTTTATGTCCCATGTAGCCAGGAATGTCGGGAAACTCGTTCTCCCTTGGGCAGACGTTACCTCTCACCAAAGTGGTCCAAAATGATGCATACACTGCACCCATCCCTACACAGTCTGCCTCTGCAGCACCTTCACTGCGTACCAAGACGCTAACTAATGTGTCACGGACGCTTGTCACGAAAGAGCCTAATTCTACAATACAGCCAACTCCAGCAGAGGTAAGAATTATCATTTTGTACTTAGTATAGTGTAATAAATGGGACTGTTCAATAAAGGTATTGTACCAAAACTTGGAGCAGTTCCAAAACAGAAGAGATGCAGGTCTCTGCCTTTTTCTTTATTTCTTTATTTGCAAATCCTTTGTTCAGTATAAAACTACAAATGCAGAATGCTGCAATGGTAACATACGTAAAGCTGAAGACATGCATAGAGTTGGGTTTTCTTTGGTGCAGTTGTTGATTTGGCAGGAAAGTACAGTTTTTTTCCCATTCTTTTTGAATCCACTTTTGACTATGCTGCAAAAAAAAAAAAAAAAAAAACTGCACCAAAAAAACATCAAACACTGTGAGGGAGATTTTTCAGAAGTGTCTGAGATACAACTGTTCTAGTTGCCCATGGCGATCAATCAGAGCTCAGCTGTAATTTTACAAAGCTGAATTAAAAGCTGAATTAGGAACAGTTATTCCCTCAGACACTTCTGATAAATTTCCCTCTGTGTGTCTCCACCCTTTGAGCGACAATTTCCAAATGAACTAAAAGCTATTTTGTGGAGACACTAAAAAATTCTTCTTAATTCTTGTGACATTTTTTTTTTCCAGTCTGCTTTCAGCCCTTTAGAAGGCACAAAAATGACGGTTAATAATTTGCACCCGAGAGTCACCGAGGAAGATATTGTGGTAGGTACAGTATTGTCTAACCCAAATGTTTTTTTGTTTTTTTTTTTATGCAGGAGGTTTTAATTTTTGTAAATGTATAACATAAATCCTGTACAAATTTGGTATCCCCGTAATCGCACCGACCCAAAGACAAAGTAGGTATGTCATTTGGGGCGCACAGTGAAAGCTGTAAAATCCAAGCCCACAAGAAAACTGTGCAAATACGTTTTTTTAACAATTTCACTGCATTTGGATTTTTCTTTCCTGCTTCCTGCTACACGGCATGGAATATTAAATACCTTGACTATGCAGTACAATTTGTTACGCAGAAAACAAGCCTACAAAAACTGGGTGAAGAGAACTCAAAACCGCATCTCAAGCAAATAGGTACATAAAGAGCAAAGAAAAAGAGGATGCGTACAAGTAATCAAGTAATTTTATTGAGCAACCAAAAATAGAATATTAAAAACAATTAAAAACACAAATCATGGTAAAAATACCCACTGTGCATGGACAAGTGTACATGATAGAAAAAGCCAATATAAAATGTGTGCTCCATGTACAAAAGCAAGGTAACAGGTATAAAAATTGAAATTGTGTGAGCGGCACAATTTCTTCAGGGGATGAAGCCTACAAGTTAGGCGATACGCGTGGGGCGGTTTTCTCTGTGCTGGACGATCACTTGTAACATCTTTTATGTACTAAGCTTTATAGCAAAGTTTTATTGCCTATGTGTTGTTTCCATCCATAAGTGTGTTACTGAAATTGTGTTGGGTCACCTCTAATGTACTGTTTGGCATTTATCCCTATATAATATTTACCATTTATATGCTTACAAGGTCTTTCCGCTCACACAATTTCAATTTTTATACCTGTTACCTTGCTTTTGTAAATGGAGCACACATTTTATATTGGCTTTTTCTATCATGTACACTCGTCCATGCACAGTGGGTATTTTTACCACGATTTGTGTTTTTAATTGTTTTTAATATTCTATTTTTGGTTGCTCAATAAAATTACTTGATTACTTGTACGCATCCTCTTTTTCTTTGTTCTTTATGCAGAAAACAAGCCCTCACACAGCTCTGTACATGGAAAAGTAAAAAAGTTATAGATATTTGAAGGTGGGGAGTGAAAAATGGAATTGCAAAAATGAAAAATGGCCTTGGCGTGAAAGGGGTTATCAGAGATTAATAATTAATATGAAATATGACACAAGGATTCCCTGTCAGTCGGCCCAACAGAAGCAGAAACAAGTCGGTGCTGATGTTGCTTCCATGTATAAATATATACATTTATTAACTGTTTTCTTTATGAAAAAAATTTATAAAAATTGTGTTCTGGAAATTGTTTTGATTCCATAGTGAATCCAATATGATTTAAGCAACATATATTATGCATAAATATATAAATAATGTTTTTCATCAGGAGCTTTTTTGTGTATGTGGGGCCTTGAAACGTGCCCGTTTGCTGAGTCCAGGGGTTGCCGAGGTTGTGTTTGTGAGAAAGGAAGATGCAGTTGGTGCCTACAAAAAATACAACAACCGATATCTAGATGGTAAGTTTGGAGCTTCAGAGGGCACACATGTTTCTTTTCTTATTTCTGTTGATATTTTAATGTGGAGATAAGAGAAACTTATTGGAAAATTTATGTTTAATCCACATTTATCGAAGGGAACAACATAAACCTGAATAAAGAACCGGTAGATTCCAAAGTATAAAGGGTGGTCTCGCAGGACCTCAACAATTGAGCATAACAGCATTGAGATATTACAGAGAAATGAACAGTAGAAATGGGCTTTAATGATATGTGACAGAACAAGACAAACCAGACAAGGACAGGGGGAAGGGGAATGTAGAATGGCTTCCTGATCAACTATCTGTTGTACTCAATCGGCAATACATAAATTGGCTTCCTTATAGTTTAGATTAATAAATCCTGAAAGGCAAGGGTCAATTGATATTCCTCCCAGGGAGCCCAGGCTGTATTAGCTTTACCTGGATCTGGTGAGTCGTCAGCCACCAGCTCCTCCATTCTACCTATGTATCTTCCAATGTCGAGGGACCACTGTCCTTGCTGCTGTAAGAACGTGGCAAAAGAAACCGTTTTTGATGGAGGAGATGGTGCCCGGCAACACCGAGAGGAGGGCGACCTGTGGGCTGAACTGTACAGTCTTACCAAAAACCCTGCTGTACGTGTCAAACGCCAGAGCGCTTGAATCACCGAGCAGCTCCACCAGATTTGTAAAAATCTAAATGAATCTACTCCACAGCCTGTTTTCATGATGCCATTAAACATGGTTAATCCTGTGTTATGGCTGCATGACTAGATCACCATAGGCTCTTGTACAGGGGTTATTTGGACACTCTAAGAAATGCTTCATTGATGCATTAAGAAAATATATCATTTTATGCATAATGGACTGTTTAAAGTGTAATACCTACAATAGGGGAAAATATACCTTAATAAAGCCTATAGGTATTGAAAGAAGCCAATAAAATAATACATAACTATTTTTAAGCTGATAAACATCTTAATTTTATCACTATGTTTGAAATTTTAGGTCAACCAATGAAATGCAATCTTCACTTGAATGGCAGCGTGATAACATCAGACCAACCTATCCTTTTGTAAGTGGTGATTTTTTTGTAGCTTCAAAAGTAAAAATCTTTAAGCACTTGAAAGTGCAAAAGCCATACATTGGGAGTAATTTATATTCGGGTTTGTTTGTTTTTTTTTCCAAATGTACCACTTTTTCACTCAACCAGCATAGTTCACAATGCCTGTGTTTTCCAGTGTAGATCCTGATTTATATATTGGAATCCAGATGTTAATGTTTTAATCTGCAAAAATGTTCTAATCTGTGTGCAAATAAACTGCGCTCCCCTGCTGGCTTGGGAAAAAAAGATTAGAACGATTGCTCAAAAATTCGTGAATTTTTTTGACATTTACTACTCAGATGCCAGATTTATTGACCTCTAAGAAAAATCATGCAAGCCCAAAACCCTAAAAAAAACCTTACTTCCAGATTAAAGAAACATGCCCCCCATAGTCTATTCATTCTGAACATTATTAGTGAAATTGGTAAACTGTTTTCCTGTTGATGCACATTAATGTATTTTGCCATATTTACCGTATATTCCGGCGTATAAGACGACCTGGTGTATAAGACGACCCCCCTACTTTCCTGTTTAAAATATAGAGTTTAAGATATATTCGCCGTATAAGACTACCCCTTTTCTAACGCATACAAAACACCGGTAAAAATTTTTAAAAAAACAGATTTGAATTTAACATGGTCCTTTTTTTAATGTAAATTCTTATGACATGCAGGTATATAGCAGGAAAACTGTCGCTCATAAACATAAGGCATACAACAACAACATTACCATTACAGCACAGCCCCCAGTAGTATACAGCACAGCCCCCAGTAGTATACAGCACAGCCCCCAGTAGTATACAGCACAGCCCCCAGTAGTATACAGCACAGCCCCCAGTAGTATACAGCACAGCCCCCAGTAGTATACAGCACAGCCCCCAGTAGTATACAGCACAGCCCCCAGTAGTATACAGCACAGCCCCCAGTAGTATACAGCACTGCCCCCAGTAGTATACAGCACTGCCCCCAGTAGTATACAGCACTGCCCCCAGTAGTATACAGCACTGCCCCCAGTAGTATACAGCACAGCCCCCAGTAGTATACAGCACTGCCCCCAGTAGTATACAGCACTGCCCCCAGTAGTATACAGCACAGCCCCCAGTAGTATACAGCACAGCCCCCAGTAGTATACAGCACTGCCCCCAGTAGTATACAGCACTGCCCCCAGTAGTATACAGCACAGCCCCCAGTAGTATACAGCACAGCCCCCAGTAGTATACAGCACAGCCCCCAGTAGTATACAGCACTGCCCCCAGTAGTATACAGCACTGCCCCCAGTAGTATACAGCACTGCCCCCAGTAGTATACAGCACAGCCCCCAGTAGTATACAGCACAGCCCCCAGTAGTATACAGCACAGCCCCCAGTAGTATACAGCACAGCCCCCAGTAGTATACAGCACTGCCCCCAGTAGTATACAGCACAGCCCCCAGTAGTATACAGCACTGCCCCCAGTAGTATACAGCACTGCCCCCAGTAGTATACAGCACTGCCCCCAGTAGTATACAGCACTGCCCCCAGTAGTATACAGCACAGCCCCCAGTAGTATACAGCACAGCCCCCAGTAGTATACAGCACAGCCCCCAGTAGTATACAGCACTGCCCCCAGTAGTATACAGCACAGCCCCCAGTAGTATACAGCACAGCCCCCAGTAGTATACAGCACAGCCCCCAGTAGTATACAGCACTGCCCCCAGTAGTATACAGCACTGCCCCCAGTAGTATACAGCACTGCCCCCAGTAGTATACAGCACTGCCCCCAGTAGTATACAGCACAGCCCCCAGTAGTATACAGCACTGCCCCCAGTAGTATACAGCACTGCCCCCAGTAGTATACAGCACAGCCCCCAGTAGTATACAGCACTGCCCCCAGTAGTATACAGCACTGCCCCCAGTAGTATACAGCACAGCCCCCAGTAGTATACAGCACAGCCCCCAGTAGTATACAGCACTGCCCCCAGTAGTATACAGCACAGCCCCCAGTAGTATACAGCACAGCCCCCAGTAGTATACAGCACAGCATTAAAAAATAAATAAACTTATATACTCACCCTCCGGTGGCCCCGATGTTCGCGCGGCTCGTCTTCAGTGTTCCGCGCCGCCATTGATCTTCCCCGGCAGGCGCCTAGTATGACGCGCCGCTGGTGACGTCATACTAGGCGCCGCCCCGGGGAAAAACATGGCGGCGCCTAGCAGAAGAAAGAAGACGGCGCGGTGAGTATGTCCCATGCGCATCTTTTTGAGGCTGCCGGCAGCTTTGCCGGCAGCCATCGCTGTGAAAACACCCGCGATCGGTGCTAGCACCGATCGCGGGTGTTACCGGTAAGCCTTTGCTGCAATATGCAGCAAAGACTTACCGGCTATGGAGAGGGCTCAGCCCGTGAGCCCTCTCCATGCAGCGCGATCCGACCGCGATCGTCTTATACGCCGTCATTACCGGCGTATAAGACGATTACCGGCGTATAAGACGACCCCAGAGAAGACAGAAGATTTTTCTGTCTTCAAAAGTCGTCTTATACGCCGGTATATACGGTATGTTTTTTTTTTTTTTCCTTCATTGACATCCTATTCTGAAATAGATAAAAGAATCAGAATAGAACATGCCCTTAGATTTTTCAGAAGGACCACTAATCTGCACAAAAAACTGATGTATACATGGCCCTTTTAGAGTCAGCGGGTCAGTGCATTCAGACAAGCTTGGTCCATTGGTTGTCTGAATAGACTGGGTTGTAACATACTTAAATATACATACATTTTTGAACATGATTAATCTACAAATATCTAAATTGTTTTGTTTTTTTTTGTTTTTTTTACTAGAAGATTAAGTGATACGCCCTCAACATCAAAGAAGGATGGAGAATCTAGAAGAAACACAACGTCCTCCTCCAGTGCTGCTTCTAACCCTCCAGCTGAAGTAGACCCTGACACTATCCTAAAGGCACTCTTTAAATCCTCAGGGTCAGCAGCAGTTGTCCAGCCAACTGCCTTCAAGATTAAGCTCTGATTTGACCAACACATATTGAAGACTGTAATAGGAGAGATTTGGAGAACACTCTCGCCAATTTACAAATGGGGCCAGAGACTCTAGAATACTTAAGACTTTACTTTTTCTTCCTGAGGCTTTGTTTAGTGCTGATCACCAGCAGTTAGTATGTTGGAAGGACTCTGGCAGTTGTCATTGGACAATCAAATGCTTCCCAGCATTTTAGTACAGTCTTGCCTCTTTGTGGGCTGTTGCATTATTACATTGATAATTTCAGTTTTTCGTTTGCCCCCAGTATTCTGGCTACACGATTATGGTTATTCTGTTCCTGGGAAACTAAATGTACAGTGAGTTGCATAACTTGTTTAAAACTCTTCAATAATCTGTTTGTACTAAAAAAAGGATCTGTTGATGTTATTTTGTAGTTATTGTAATATATTTGGACCTAACTGGTTTTAACATTGAAGCTACATAATCCAGACATGAGCTGAGTTCCTAAGTCTCTATGCAGAACCTGGATTTTTACGATCTCACATTTCAAAAATTGTCCGTCTTTAAAGGATATTGCCATCTCAGTTATTTATGATATTCCTGGCTATATTGAGAACAAAGTTGCTTGAGTTCATGCTTCATAGAATAGAGAGATTGCCGTGCATCAGCGTTGAAAATGGCCAAGGAGAGCAGAGTGCATTGGCAGTCACCTCTCCATTCATCCCAGTAAGAAATCTTGCACCATGGCGTTCCTACATATTATGGTACAATTAGAGGACACCTGTCATCAGGTCTCTGTCACTATTCCTGTCATCTCTACCTGTTGGAGCAGCTCACAAGGATCCATCCCAGCCTTTATCTAGTCAATTCATACATTAACCATTGTAAAATCATCTTTTCTTTATTATGTAAATGAGCCTGGTCACATGGTCAGAGGCAGTGATGTCACCCCTGTTACCCCTCCCCTCTCCTCCCCCTGCTCATGTCTGTATAATTATTATTATATTATCTGTAAAGCATTGCTAGTGTCTGTGCTTTATGTGCTGACATGCTTCCTCCTCCTAATACACACGTGACACCAGACATCAGCTACACATGTACTTGACATGTTCTGCTATAATATGGCTGCCTGGAGCTGTTATATCTCTCCTATGCACACACAGTCTGCAGGGGGTGTGGCAGGCAGCACCAGAAAGCACATCATTATACAGCCTCACATCATTATATAGGCTGTCAGTCAAGCACTGGGGGTGTGGCTGTAGCTTTAGGACCTCATTGCTTAAGTTTACAGGCATGTAGAGAGACAATGAAGGGATAGAGGCAATGCTTTCTAATGACAGTTTACGAAAATATATTTAGTTTAGGGGGTTATTTTGCCTGACGGGTTCTCTTTAAAGGAAACCTTTCACTTGAAGTGGCAGGTTTCAGATGGAAATACCAAGCACCAGCTCAGGGTGAGCTGGTGCCGGAGCTGATTTTTGTTAGTGTTTTAAACAGCTGTATTGCGGTTTAAAACACTTTTTAAACTTTATAGCCGGCGCATGGAGGTACGCGCTCGGCGCTTACCATGCGCGCAACTCTCATTCACTTCCTATGTGGTTGCGCGCATGGTAAGCGCCGAGCGCGTACCTGCCTGCGCCGGCTATAAAGTTTAAAAAGTGTTTTAAACCGCGATACCGCGGTTTAAAACACTAACAAAAATAAGCTCCGGCACCAGCACCCTGAGCTGGTGCCCGGTATTTCCATCTGAAACCTGCCACTTCAAGTGGTAGGTTTCCTTTAAGGTTAAGGTACACAGGCTACAGCCAGGTCACCATAAAGCCATTTAATCTGTTAAGCCGAGTTCAGATTGATTGCCATGAAAAGGACCTCTCAATGCTAGCCTGGCACTTTTTTTTTTGTTTTGCCATTTAGCCATCCATTAAAATTCAAATAAAAAGGGACCCAACAAACTTGCTGTTAACAAAATGTTATTAATGAAATTGCAGCACGTACCTCAAAAAATGACCCATTACATAGCTAAAATACAGAAAGTCACGGGTATGAGAAAATGGTGATACATCTATGTTTTGTTATGTCTTAAAACTGCAAAATAATATCTGTCCTCATACTGACCCAAAGAATAAAGGCAAAGCATCATTTAAACAAAGTTGAATACTGTAAAAAATATTCACATATTCACCCAAACTAAAATTGATCCTCTACCCAGGGGCATGTTGTTTTATCATGCCTGCAAGAGTGGACGTAAGGGTTGGAGTATTGTGCCAGTAGGTTGCCATAACTGCTAGTAGCTTCTTAGAATCTACAAAGCTTGTCATTTGGCTTCCTATATTAGGCTGGATTCACACTACCGTTGCCTGCCGTACCGTAGGACGGCGGGCACGCGGGGAGAGCGCTGCTCACCCTACCCCTCTCCATAGGGATACATGGCGTGTGAATGAGGCCTTACAGGCTTCAAATCGGTGGTAAAGGCTAGGTTCACACCAGATTTTTGCTCTCATTTGCAATGATACAACAGTCGAATGGCTTATACTATGTATGCACATACAGTGGGATCCTGTTCCTCCCCCCTGAAAGCGTATATTCGGGGCGTTTTCCCCAGTGAGGTTATTGTACTTGTATGGACAGTGAGATCCCTGGGGACATCCACATAGGCTCCAATGGCCTCCAAAGGGAGTATACTTCCCTAGCTTTCTGCATCTTTATATCCTGTTTCCCACTAGATATGACGTATACTGTTCAGTTGGAGGCAAAAACGATGCTTTCGTCTGCCAGTATATGTATATTCTCTGCACAGCAAAAAAAATGTGCTGTGAATTTTTGGGTTTAAACAGCCTAAGGCATCATTTTGTCGGTAAAAACGGGCTGTGTCTCCCATATGCCACTGGACATGAGCCATATCTGCCAAAAAATACGGTGACCTGGCCAAACAGGCCAAATGCAGTGAACACAACTGTATGTAGGCCGTTTGTTGTGCACTCCCGTAGCCTTCTATGGCGTTACAATACTGCAAAAACATTGTTCTATTTTTTTTATGTTGCGGTCTGACTGACAGGTCACATTGTGGTAACTAGATTCATAGCTGTATTTCCTATTAAAGTCAATGGGGGCTGGAGGGTTTTTTTTGACTAAAAAAAAAAAACTTACGGTGAGCGTTTTTACATCAGAAAAAGAAAGTGTGTGAGACCTAAGCTATGCTCTTAACATCCAATGCATCCTTTTGTTTAAACGTTTATATTTAAATTTATAAGATAATTTAGAAGAAGGTAAGGGCTACAAATATTTTGTTGGTGACATCCATCTTGCAATCAAAGTTTTCCAAATCAAGGAGTATTAAAAAGTGAATGGGGTTGCTTTGTGATGCAAAGGTTGTTCTAACTGGGATACTATGCATGGAAAACTTGAATAATGAACATGACAAAAGAACACAGTACATCAGATATGCATTAAATTACATTCAGAATGCAGGCTAAAATAGGCAGACCTTTTAATTTGTCTGCTGTCTTGCCACTACTGTACTATGAAAAGAGAAATGCTTTGTTACGATCAGGATCCAAAAAGATAGTCTTGCATTCTTGTATGCTATATGTACAGTACAGATCAAAAGTTTGGAAACTTCTCATTGAAAGAGTTTTCTGTATTTTCCTGACTATAAAAATTGTAGAATCACACTGAAGGCATCAAAACTATGAATTAACACATGTGAAATTATATACTTAACAAAAAAAAGTGTGAAACACCTGAAAATATGTGTAATATTCTAGGTTCTGTAAAGTAGCCACCTTTTGCTTTGCACACTCTTGGCATTCTCTTGATGAGCTTCAAGAGGTAGTCTCCAGAAAAGGCTTTCACATCACAGGTGTGCCCTGTCAGGTTTAATAAGTGGGATTTCTTGCCTTATAAATGGGGTTATAAACCAGTTCTGTTGTGCAGAAGTCAGGTGGATACACAGCTGATAGTCCTACTGAATAGACCAGTGGTGGCAAACCCATGGCACGGGTGCCAGAGGTAGCACACTGAGCTCTTTTTGTGGACACCCAGGCCTTCACCCTAGCACAAAATTTGCTAGACATGATTTAAGGTTTCCTCCTGCAGTCCAAAACTATTTTAAAGCGACAACTCCTTGGCTGCCAGGGCTACACAAGAAGCGAGAAGGTATCGACAGGGATGGATCATGGTTGGAGCTCCTGCTCTGGGTCCCCTGATTCTTCCTCTTCAGGGGACCCTGGAAGGAAACTACAATCCAAATTTTCTTTCTATTGTATTGGTGTCCTCAGAACCCCAATAGGATTAAGACTTATGCTACAGTTGGTATCGATAAGTTACTGCTTAAATTGTCATCTTGGCACTTTGCGACATAAAAGTAGGTTTTGGTTGTAGTTTGGGCACTCTGTGTCTAAAAGGTTCGCCATCACTGGAATAGACTGTGAGCTTCTTTTTTTTCTAGCCATAATACAAATTCTAAGTAAAGAAAAAACAGTGGCCATCATTACTTTAAGAAATGAAGGCCAGTCAGTCTGAAAAATTGGGAAAACTTTGAAAGTTTTTGCAACTGCCTTTGGGGACACTATCAAGCGCTAGAAAGAAACTGTCTCACATGAGGACCGCCCCAGGAAAGGAAGACGGAGAGTCACCCCTGCTGCAAAGGATAAGTTCATCCGAGTCACCAGCCTCAGAAATCACAGGTTAACAGCAGCTCAGATTAGAGACCAGCAGCAGACACATCTCTACAAGAACTGTTAAGAGCAGACTGTGTGCAGCAGCCTTCATGATAAAACCACTGCTAAGAACAGGCAACAAGCAGAGGAGAATTGTTTGGGCTAAAGAGCACAAGGAATGGACATTAGACCAGTGGAAATCTGTGCTTTGGTCTGATGAGTCAAAATTTTAGATCTTTGGTTCCAACCACCATGTCTTTGTGTGACGCAGAAAAGGTGAATGAATGGACTCTACATGCTTGGTGCCCACCATGAAGCATGAAGAGGAGGTGTGATGGTGAGGGGGTGCATTGCTGGTGACACTGTTGGGATTTTAATAAAAATTGAAGCTATACTGAACCAGCATGGTTATCACAGCATATTGCAGCGGCATGCTATTTCATCCAGTTTGCGTTTACTGCGTTGACCCCAAACACACCTCTATGGAGCTGACGGAAATTGCAGAGTGCTGGGCTCAGCGATCTCCGTCAGCTCCATAGAGATTAATGAAGCAGAACGGTCATTCACGGCTGTCTGCTCCATTAGTCTGACAGAGTGACGAGGGGTCCGACGGAGGTATGTGGGACCCCGTCGGATCCCTCCTTTTCGTGATTTGTGGGGGTCTCTGCACTGAGATAGGGCCTAACTTTTGTTCCTGGGAAAACCCCTTTAAAGAAAATTCTACTACAGTTTTATTGCTGTTTTAGCTCCTATCACTCAGTGATGGTAAGTGTAAAGTTCCAGAGCGTGGGCAGGGACTCTCTACAGACACTTCATGATTCACCTAGTTTTGTGAGCTGAAAATGTGGTTTGATTATCAGGGTACAAGGTTTATACCTTCTGAAAATTCACTAGTATCTGACATATAGAAAGAGAGAGATGAGACAGATCAGAGATGATGAGATGCATGAAATGTATATAGCACACAATGACACTCTACAGCTCTTGCTACATGTCAGCTACATACACACTATCTTATCTGATGTGCCTGCTTACCCCTCGCCGGATAAAGAACTTATCTGCCTGTAGTAGTGATGTGTTGTTTAAAAAAGAAGTGAGCCGGCTCTGCTCAGTGAGCAGATGGCTCACTTCCTCCTGACCCAAACGGATTACATTGGGTTAAAAGTGGAGTGGTGTGGGGTGACTGACTGGCCTGCACCTCCCTATCATATATTTAATAGTGAGCCGTTCAGGAGCCAGAAGAGCAGGCTCTTCTTAGTGAACGGTGCCTAATGATCCAGCTCAATGAGAAGAGCCGGACTTGCCAGCACTAGCCTGTAGCTTGTAGTCCTCCTCTGGCTGCTGCTGCCTGCAGGAAGTCAGTGTCTGTGTATCAGTGAGAGCTTTATCCTTAAATGCGGAGTGGAGGGGCTAGAAGCAGGAAGCAGAGAAATACAGCATTTCACAGATATATGTCCAACCTATCTCTATCAGTCCTGGTCTACACAATTTCAGTTGCCCCTGGTTTCTGACCCTGGATCTTTTGACTTTAGGATCGGCAGCCATCTTGTTATACATAATTTGTTAATAACATTGAACTAGAGAATGGCATGACCTAATTAGGTTAATATTTGCAAAGGAGCACATTAAATGGGCCAAAGGGAAACGGTGCCACATTTTGTGGACTGATTAAAGCAAGGTTTTACTAGTGACTGCAAACAGTAAGTAAGATGACCCCACGATCGGTGAATTCAAGCTACAGAAAACACTATGAAGGCAGTAAAGTATGGTGGTGCAAAAATCAGGGCATGGAGGTGTTCCCAGTACAATGGTGTTGCGCTTATTTAAAGGGGTTTTCCCATGAAGGCCATGTACTCAGGATTACAAAATAACACATTTTCAATAGTTGGGCTTTAATGGATTTTTTTTTACTAGTAACTTGGTTTTACTCAGTTGTCTTCTGGTAACGTCATGTCTTCCTTTATTTTTCTGTTCCCCACTTTATTCTGTGTCTTTTAGGTTTTGGCTGCCACCTCATGGCATTTGAGCTGAGCTAAAAGTTTTTTGTTACAACAATGCCAAGAGTGACCCATTTCCCCCAGTATTTCAGAGACCGAATTTGCATAATCAGGAATATGCAAATATCCAATATCTGGCTACGTGGTAAAATGTGCCTATATTCTGTTTCATTGTAACAAAATCTTTTAAAAAACATTTCTGTAACTTTTGTAACTACATGTATAAGGTATTACTTAGGGGGGATCTGTGCAGAATTCATACTATAATAGCACAGTTGCACCGTCTCGATCTCAGTTTAAGCAAAAATGTTCCCTTTTCTCCATTCCATCCAGATAGTTACCCATAAACCAACAAAAATGCATAAAATATAAGTTTAGAGTTATTCAGCTCGTCGTATGAACTACTTGGATAACTAATAAGGGCCTGACCACTACGGGAAGATTCGGGGAAAAAAAATGTCTCCAGCCCCATAGAGAAACGCTCATACCATTATCTGCACCCAAACTAAACGAGAAACGCATGTAACTGAGCGGCGCATGCTTGGGGGGAAACGGTCACACGCACGCGCGCGGGAGCGTGCGCTCGGAGGTGGAAACTTTGTAATTGAGAATTTCTTCTACTTCCTGTGTGCGGCGGCAACATCAGGTGCGGAGCTGGTAAATGTTTGCAGTCACCAATATCTTCTCGTATCTGTTTTATTCTCTTTATGGCAGGGCAGTACTTGTGGAGGTCACGAGCAGCCGATAGGGGGCCTCATTGAGCAAGGTTAAGTGTCAGCCTGAATGTCATAAGTGACAGTGTAACGGTGTATTGATACAAGTATGTTGGTGACCTCCAGTCTGTGGCAGTCGGGATGCTGGTAGTTGTCTTGAAGTTGCCATTAGTATGTTGATCTGGATAGTAAGTATTTAAACTGAAGGCTCACTAGTTGTACCACCTGCAGCCTGTGTGGGTGCCAGGCACCTTTCAGGATGTGTATGTGGTAATATCTGTAAGGCGCCTTCTTTTTCATGTATTGGATAAGATGTTGTTTTTTTTTTCTGCTGCAGAATTGTGTTGCAGGGAAAGGGGGGGTTGGTCCGATTACCCCACAGCAGGATCCGGCACTATATATTGCACTATGTAAGCTATCCAAGAAGAAGACTGTGTAAGCTGTGTCTGAGCTTGAACAAGATCAGAAGATCATTTGTTCAAGCTAATATGTCCCTGAATGTAAAAAAAAGTGAAAACAAAGTTGTTTTTTTTTTAAATAAAATTAAACAATTAAAGAAAATGAAAGTCCCCCCAAACACCACAATTTCCTTCCTTCCACTTATTTGGTATTGCCACATCTGTAACAATCTGTAAAATAAATCAGAATCATGATTGGACCCGCTCGGTGAACTCTTAAAAAAAAAAACAATGCTGTAAAAATGGTGATACTAAAACAAATGGAATTTTTTCTATACTAGTTTTTCTTTGATAAAATTGGACAATTATAAATAAAACAATATAAATGAGGTGTCACTATAATCGTAGTGATCCATTGAATAAATATAATATATTATTTTTATGCTACAGAAAAGCATCCCCCCCCCCAAAAAAAATGCAAAAAAATCCAAAACAAGAATTGATAATCTTATTTTCTTCCACACGTAGACTTAATAAAATCTCATCAATAAGCTACTGTTTTTACAGTGTCTCGCAAACAATAAGCCCTTATTAGTCCTTCCCGGTGTGTGCTGTAATAGAACGGTGCAGCAGGAAGTGACTTGCCAACACTGTTCAGACACAGTGATGGGGGCAAGATGGCGGCTGTTCCTGACGGCCATCAATCCTGTCCTGTGGACCAGAGGGATTTCGTCGGCCTTCCCCCCAGTTCATGATCACTGCTATTGGCTGATCAATGCAGACCAGCCAATAGAAGCGATTTTACGTACGTCACCAAAATAACTTGATAACTAACATTTTCCATATGTCTACTTTAACTTTTTTTAAGGATGTTAGGAGGCTTATAACTTTGGTGTGATTTTGCACATTTTAACAAAAATCATCAAAACCTACTTTTGGAGGGCAAATTTAGTTAGAAGTGACTTTATAAGGCCTACATGACAGAAACCTCCCACAAATGACAGCTTGTATTGTTTCACAAGTTAAAACAAAATCCGGTGCAATTTAGAATTTTTTTTAATGAATGTATTTTTCAAAAATGTACACATTCTCGGAGGCTAAAATTCCAAAATGTTCCAAAAAGTTTGACACCCAATTTCTTCCTGAGTATAACAATACCCAATATGTTGTGCACGCCATAGCATTGAAGGGAAGCTGCGCCATTTAGAGAAGATTGCATTGCCACTTTTTAAAAGCTATACAATCTTTGTTTTTTTGCAATTAGGACTCATAGGGGCTTATTTTCTGTGAGACTTATGCATTTTACAACTACTTCATTTCAGTTTGTCTTTAGCTGATTAAACATTTTATTACCATATTTACTTGAATACAAACCAAGTTTTTCAGCACCAAAAATGTGTTTTAAAACCCTGTCTAGGCTTATACTTGAGTCTGTGAGGAAAAAAAAGGAACTGGCTATATACTGGGGGGGGGGGCAGGCACTGGCTATATACTGGGGGGAAGGCACTGGCTATATACTGGGGGAAGGCACTGGCTATATACTGGCGGACAGGCACTGGCTTTATAATAGGGGGCACTGGCTGGCTATATACTGGGACAGAGGCTGCTGGCTATATACTGGAGGCAGGCAGCTACGGACTTTATAATAGTTGGTAGGGGCTGGCTATGTACTGGGTGGCATGTACTGGGGAGGCTGTGACCAATGCTCCCACCCTCGGCTTATACTCCAGTAAATAGGTTTACCAGTTTTTTCATGTGAAATTTAGGTGCCTTGGCTTACACTCGGGGCGGCTTATACTCAAGAATATACAGGCCACCACAATGGACCGTAATTGAAACAAAGAAGGTGTTATGCCACCTGACAATACAATAGTTGTGGTTTATTAGATTACAGGCAGTCCCCGGGTTACATGTAAGATAGGTTACGAAGGTTTGTTCTTAAGCTGAATTTGTATGTATGTCGAAACTGTATATTTTATAATTGTAGTTAGTGACAATTGGAGTTTCAAATTTTTTTGCTGTAATGGGACCAAGGATTATCAATAAAGCTTCATTACAGACACCTTACATCTGACCATTGCAGTCTGGGACCATAGTAAAGCCTCCAGAGAGCTTCACCAGAGATCACAGTGGGAAGAGGGGTCCGTCTTTAACTATGGGTCGTCTGTAAGTCGAGTGTCCTTAAGTAGGGTACCGCCTGTATTTACTGGTTAATATTTTTTTTACAGAGCTGGTTTAGGGCTTTTTTTTACATGCTAAGTCATTCTTGTCAGTGATACCATTTTGACGCACATAACTTTTTGTGATCGCTTTTTAGAACATGTTTGTGAAGGGATTTTATGAAAAATGTAAATTTTTGGGTAGCTTTTACAATAATGTTTCCTATTTATTGTACAGATTGTCCCAGATGCTGCAATACAAAATATGTGGATTTTTTTTATTTTTTTTTTATTTTACTTTATTAGATATGTATAGGGGATGTTTGTGTTTAATTATTTTTATTTAAAAAAATTATATATGTATGTATATGTGTGAAAAAAACGTTCAAATTACCTCCCTTCCACTAGATAACATATAAAAATAAACACACATAAACATGTAAGTTATTGTGCGTCCCAAAAAGACTATCTATCAAAATATAAAAACGATAATGCCAGGTGGTAAAACCCATAACAGAAACAGATACAGCCAAATGTCTGAGTTGCCGCTTTTTAGCCATTTCACCACATATAAAACTGTTCATAAAAAGTGATCAAACTTTTTTTCAGTATCCAAAATGGTAGCAATGAAAACGTTGACTTGAAACGTATGAAAGGTTATTGTCAGCAGAGTATAGAAGATGGGGAAATAGTTTTTGGTACAAAAGGTTTACATTGTGAGTATTGAAACATATTAAAACCTATAGAAATGATATATACCTGTTATCATACTGACACAAACTGATCAAAAGATAAATTAGGTCATTTGGAACACACAATGAAAACCGTTAAAACAGAGTCCACAAGAAAATGGTGCAATTATCATTTTTCTTGAGCTTCCAGATACACAGGATATAAAATATTGAACCTAGGAGCTTGTACAATTGTATGAGGAAGAATAAAAATGTTTTTTATAGGTGGAAATTAAAAAAAACCAGATACAAAAATGAAAAAGGGCATTGTTGTTGGCACGAGGCACCTTCAAGTGCTGCAACCTTGTCATTGTATACATCAGATGCTCTCTGTATATAGAGCACTGTAAGAGTCTGAGAGTCAGATCTTCAGTGACCTAAAATATCCAGCATGAGCCATCAGTTTTAAAAAGTTGTATAATGTGAATTCAAGACCTGATTCATTCAGGTTAGAGTTCAGAGCAGGCATTTTGTTAAATATTAACATGCTCTTTCTGTCCTTTTACTCCACAGGTGACAAAGAAGAAATGGCGTTTCTGCTGAAAGGTAATTTTACTTTACTTAGGACCAAGCATACAGTTATAGTGGGGGTATTGTTGCAGTTTCTTCCTTCAAAATGTCCAAGTATGCCAAATTTGCAAATTTTCCAAACTCTCTCTACTTTTTGCTTCAGAAAACTTACTTCAGATGTAAATCCAGATGTTCTAGATGGTTTCATGAAGTGATTTTTCACTGAAGCAATTTCAGCTTATGGGCACATCCATACTTGTTTTTTCTTCCTGGCTTCAGTGATTTTTCAGTGATGCTTTGCTGAACGATTCTTTGAATGTGCTTTTTAACACTTCAGTTTTTCTCTACTGACCATTGTTTTCCAGGGTTCTCTTGAGTTTTCCAGTCGTAGCCAATTAGACCCTATCCTGTAGATAGACCCTAACTTGTTGATCGATGGGAGTCTCCGTGAGTCTCCCTTGTGATCCATGGTACCCCTGTCGTGGCTCGAGATGAATAAAACAGCCATCTCTATGGCTCTGACAAAAATTGCTTAGTATGGTGCTCAGCTATCTCTGTCAGCACCATAGAGATGAACGGAGCAGTCAGTGCTCATCAGGGGTACAACAGACTACTGTTATGGAGACCACACAATGACCTTCTATCCAGTGGACGTTTGAACATATAGCTCACAGAGAATTGCTATTATCTAATATATAAAGCTGAGTATGTGTACTTTTATTAACCACCATATACAGGAGCCAATAACAGGTCATTAATATGAGCTCTGAACTTTGATTGGTTACTCTCAGCAATGAGCATAAAACAGCTTATGTGTGAGGTAAGATAGATAGAGACAGAGACGGGCAGAGAAACAATCAGGGAGAGTGAATGAGTGAGAGACAGCCAGGGAGACTAAGTGAAAGAGGGACAGTGGTAGAACACAGGGGCCTCTCTAAATGTAAAATCTGGCGCTGAGCGAATTACTCCGATTGTGGGAGATGAATGAATCATAAAAGCATTTTTAATTAATTTTAGTTGAAAATTTACTTTGTCCCATCCATAAAATGCTGCAACTGGGTCAGGCCTGGTTACTTCTATAATAGAAAAGAACGAGGATGTTCTGATGTACTAACCTTAGGGAGACTTGACAAGTCAGTTAGCAGGGAGTACCTCCATATGCTAAAAAGTACCTGGTATTTAGAGGGCTTTAGTAGGGCCGACTCGATGTCAACCCACAATGAGGACAGTGACCCCCATTCATGGCGGGCAATTGGTATTTAGTCAAGTGCTGGACAGATGTACTATCCCTATTCTTATGGTAAGGCATAAGGCGTGCCTTAATTCTAGGTCGGTTACCTACTCAAATAAAATGTAGGACAGCTTTCTGGAAGGCAAGAAGGTCATTGGTAACTAAAAGAGAGACACCTGAATGGGAATAGGATCTTCGGGAGCACATTCATTTTTACCATCAGGAGATCGTGGATTTGCTCCAGGTGGTAAAGTCTGACTGAAGCTGCTTATATAAAGGAATACAGTTAGCAGAATATAGTGACTCAAACGAGGAGGTAATCTTAACAACCAGGCAATTTATATACTTCTCTTGGGAGGCAGTAAGCAAAGTTGAGATCAATCAGTTATTTTGTGTGATGAGGCAGATTATAATACAGCACCTGTGTCTTGTCATTAATTATCTTGAGGCAGGCAAATCATCCACCTATAGATTACTTTTATATAGCTTACTTCTAAACCCAAGATGTTATGGTTACTTATTACGTGAGCTAAAAGTTCCATGGCCAATGCAAAAAAAGGCTTAGGACAAGGGGAAACCCTGCCTTGTACCTCTCAAGTTAGGGATGGGTCGTCTGGATGTAGAGGGAAGTTTAAGGATAGCAAACGGGTTGGAGTAAAGTTGTTTAATTGTGGTGAGAAAAAACTCCTGGATACCACTCCGTTCAAGGACAAAGAAAAGATGATCCCAAGAGAGGCTATCAAATGCCTTTTTGATGTCAAGTGCTAAAAGTACCATTGGGGTTTATGAGGTGTTAGAGGTATGGATAAGGTTCAGGACTCTATACCAGCTTGTCAGCTTCACAAACTGTTATAAAGCATTTTTAACCCCTTACTTTACAATTTTACTTGCTTGCTTTTTAATTTTATTGCTGTTTTAGCACCTATAACTCCCTTGGCAGGTGAGTGCAAAATTCCAGGGTGTGGGCTCTAAGCTGAAAGTGTGGTTACATTATCAGGGTACACGTTTTATCTACACTTTCATTTCGCTTCTGTACGTGAATCTGACACATAGAAAGAGAGAGATGAAGAGATCCATGAGATGCATATTACACACAATGGGGCAGATTTATCAAGTGTCTGAAAGTCAGAATATTTCCAGTTGCCCATGGCAACCAATCACAGCTCACCTTTCATTTTACCAGTGCTCATGAATATTTTAAAGGGGAGCTGTGATTGGTTGCCATGGGCAACTGGAAATATTCTGACTTTCAGACACTTGATAAATCTGCCCCAATGGCTGACAGCTCAGCTACATCCACAACACACTAGATCTGCTGTGCCTTGCTCCCCCTTCCCAGATAAAGAACTTATCTGTCCTCACGCTGCTGTTGGCAGGAAATCAGTGCCTGTATATCACAACCAGAAGTCAGTGTATGTGCTTCAGTGAGTAAGCACCGTCCTGGACTACTGGGGGTGGGGCTAGAGTGCAGGGAGCAGAGAGAGAGAAACTCAGCTCCATGGCTGTCACACAGAAATCCACGATGGCGGGGGGCGTGGCCGAATGCCGAGCTAGGAGGACGCATACCGGTGAGCTCCCGGGATCCTGACCTCCATCCTGTCATTTGGATAGCCATCCGTGAAAATAAGCATCTGGGCACCCGGCGCAGACCTACCTGGCAATCGGAGGACTGAGTGGCGCCTGTCATTTGGAACCCCAGCCGAGTCGGAGGGACTGAAGCGGAGACCGGGCGCCGCCACTGTAGCTGGGGAACCAGTGAAGCAGGATCTGCCGCTGTAGGTGCCTCGCGCCACTGTGTCCCGGGGCCGGGTGCCGGGAACTGGTGAGGTGTCGGGCCTCCCGTTCGGGGTCGAGGACGGCCGCGGTGGCGGGGCGCGCGCAGCACGTGGTGTGCCGGCGCCATTGAAGATCTGGCGCGCCGCCTCCTCCTGCTCTCCGGGCGCTGCCTGCTCGTTCGCTCCTCCTTCCGGGACCCGGTGTCGGCGGCAGGTGAGGAGTCGGTCCTCCGGACCGTGACTGAGGGCGACCGCTGCTGTAAGGAGTGTGCGGCACTTGGTGTGCCGGCGCCATAGTGAAGTGGGCGCACTTCCCCCCCTGCCTTCCAGGCGCTGCCGCCGTTGTGAATCTGAGGGTCAGCTCAGGAACTACTGCCTCGGGGTCCTGTCTCAACTGCTGCTGAGAGGTAGGCTGCTTGTCTGCTCCCCTGGCCACAGAACCTCTCCTCACATAGCACACCCGTGTCAGTGAAGAAGAGACTTTCCTGACCCCCCCCCCCTGCTCACATCGCTATCTGGCACTGAAGGGGTTACTTCCACTATACTACATAGAGCTCGGTTTTAGTCCTTCTGCTGTCTACCCTGGTGTATCCTTAGTGACTGTCTGATTCAATTTAACCCTCCTTGAAAGCTTACTGGGTTACTGGTGCTGTATGCTTGTAATTCACACTGATAGTACAATGGGCAACAGGAGGAGAACAGCTAAACAAAGCAAGGCGCCATCAGGTGCCTCTGCGCCGCCATCCGATGACGAATCAGTTCCTGGAGACCCCCTGTACCATTCTCTTGACCCTCTGGATAACCAGGCGTGCTCCACCTCACAAGCTGTTTTAGCGCAAATTCAATCTAATGCGGCAAGGAAGCTGGGCAGGTTTTCACGCGCTCAGCCTACCTCTCCTCATGGATCTCCTGGTCCCTCACCCTCCATGTTTGATGGGTCTCAGAGCCCATTGCAACCTGACGATCCGGAGGACATCCCTATGGATCCATCTGAGGTGCTTGACAAGAAATTTGCTGAAGTGTTAGCGGCCATTAACTCCTGCCAATCTAAGCTAGTTAACAAAGTGGATGAGCTCCGTCAGGACTTTGTCATCCTGAGACATGACGTTCATAAAGCTAAGGAGCGGATAACGGAGACGGAGCGCCGCATTTCTGACGTTGAAGATGTCCAGAGACCAATGCCCGCTCAGATTACTGATTTACAACGTCAGATGGCTGCCGCTGCAGACAGGGCGGACGATTTTGAGAACCGCTTAAGGCGCAATAATATAAGAGTTGTTGGTCTCCCCGAGAAAGCTGAGGGTCCTGATCCGGTCGCTTTTTTGAAAAATGGATGAAGGACTTGCTTCCTGCAGAGACTTTTTCGCAGTTTTTCACGGTAGAAAGGGCCCATAGAGTCCCAACCCGCCCTGGCCCTCCGGGGGGAAATCCCAGGCCTTTCCTAGTTAGACTACTACACTTTAGGGATAGGGACGCAATTCTGCGTGCGGTTAGAGGCAAAGGGGAGATTCTCTTGGGTAATAACAGAATAGCATTTTACCCCGATTTTTCTGCTGCGGTGCGGAAGCAGCGCACCCACTTCAATGAGGTTCGCAGTCGCCTAAGGGATAAGGGGTACAAATATTCGATGATTTTCCCTGCACGCCTCCGTGTGATAGATGGTCAGAGGACCCGTTTTTTCACCTCCCCGTCAGAAGCCATGCAATGGGTGGACTCGGCCCCTAGGGCTCCTGGAAGTGCTAGGGCGGCCCCTCCTCCCTGATCTTGGGCTGGAATATACTCAAAGTCCTTCCTTTTAGTCAGGAGGCCCTACGTGCCATAACTGGGGTCCCAGTTCTAATATAGATAAGCACTGTCATACAATACTTCAAGGTGGATGCCTCCACCCCCTCTAGTAAATTACTGGGGGGTCACCTCTACACTGTATCTAAGTGATCGGTGCTATCCATCATTTACTTTCTAACCCCCTAACTGTAGGGGTCAGGTTCCCGGGATAAGCAGTTTTTTGGGTTTATCCTAGTTGGGGACCATAGTTCCTGGTAGTTAGATAGTTCGAGGGTATAGGTCTGCACTTCAATTGTTAGAGTGTTAGACAGGGGGTTATTTCTAATGTACAATTGGGTTACAGGTTTACTCATGTTAATGTTTTATTATGTGTTTTTTGTGGTAAAGTTGTGTGTATGTGTGTGTGCTTGGTTGTATGTGTCTATGTCCCCTCCATTTCTCTTTGCAGGTTCCAATTCTCCAACTATCCAGCCAGATCCATATCCCCCCTCACTTTTATGGCGCCAATTAAGGTAATAAGCTGGAACGTTAGAGGGCTAAATTCTAAATTTAAAAGAGCTATAATTTTGGATACCATTAAAAAACAGTCTCCCCATATAGTCTGTATACAGGAGACGCACCTTACAGGACAAAAAATTCTATCACTGAAACGTGCCTGGGTAGCTAGGGGTTACCACTCCTCATATTCAGTGTATGCAAGAGGTGTCTCTATACTGGTATCTAAATCCCTCCCAATAGAGGTGTTACAGGTGGCCATCGACCATTTTGGCCGTTTTGTCATACTGCATTGCTCCTTATGGGGGTCCTCCTTCACCATTGCCTCAGTGTACGTCCCTCCTCCTTTTGATACTGGCCCACTACAAGCACTGACAGATAAACTGGCAGCCATGCCCCCGGGTCCATTAATTTGTATAGGGGATTTTAATGCGGTGCCTGATCCATCTCTAGATCGCACTAGTGGGGTAGACCCTGCATCAACTCGATTAAATGAATGGATAATGTCCCTTAGCTTGAAAGATCTCTGGAGGGGGAAATATCCTTTGGGGAAAGAGTATACCTTTTACTCCTCAGTGCATAGGACCTTTTCTCAAATAGACCTGGCATTAGGCTCTCCTGACGTGCTCCCCATGGTTGACTCTATTTTCCACTGCCCCCGTAGTATCTCGGACCACTCCGCTTTGGTTCTCAATCTACTGATTGGTCCTCCCTGTGATTCCCGAATTTGGCGCCTGCACCCTGCATGGCTTTCTAATCCTACAGTGCAGATGAAAATGCAGACAGATCATAATGATTTTTGGGAAACCCATCATAACCATCCAGATCCGTTGCTTCTGTGGGACGCATACAAGTCCTCTACGAGGGGGGCGATCATCTCCGGGGTGGCAGGGCATAGGAAGGTCATGGGCGATAAAGAAAGAGGGCTGACCTCTAAACTACAGGTTGCTGAAAAGAGATACATAGAGAATCCCAGTGGGGACAATAAGAGGGCCTGGGCGCAGGTACAGCGGGAACATCTTGCTCTGGCCAAGGAACGCACTAGCAAACGTCTTTTGGCTTCTGAAGCCTCAGTTTTTGAATTTGGGGACAAAAATGGTAAGTTACTTGCATACCTCTCCAGGGCGGAACGACCATGTGCTTCGGTCCCCTTTATAGCAGATGCGAGTGGGGCCTTGGTACATGTTCCTACCTCCATAAATAAGGTGTTTACAGAATTTTATTCTTCCCTGTACAGTCCTAGCATATCTACTACGGCTGCCGAAATGGATGCTTTTTTGGATGACCTTCCTCTGTGGCGCCTAACCCCTGCCCAATCTCTAGAATTAGAATCCCCCATCTCAGCAGAGGAGGTGGAATTAGCTATTCAGTCTCTTCCGTCAGGTAAGACACCTGGTCTAGACGGGCTGGGGGGAGAATGGTATAGGAGTAAATGTGAATTTTTAGCCCCTAAGCTGCTTGATGTTTTTAACACAGCCCTGGAGCATGGCTCGTTGCCTCCCTCTATGAGAGAAGCCTTAATAGTAGTTCTCCCGAAGCCCGGGAAAGACCCTTCTCTCCCTGACTCTTATCGACCTATTTCTCTCCTTAACACCGACGTAAAAATTCTAGCCAAAATCTTGTCAACCAGACTAAATAAGGTGATTTTGTCACTGGTGCACCCGGATCAGACGGGATTTATGCCCGGCAGGGGAACGGATATTAATATTCAGAGATTATTCCTAAACATAGAAGCAGCTGTGGGTTCTCCTGATCATGGCTTTGTTCTTTCACTTGACAATTGCAAGGCCTTCGACTCGGTCGAATGGCCATATTTATGGGCCGTACTGGCTAAAATGAGAATAGGCCCCAGATTCCTGGCCCTTGTCCAGCTTTTATATCAGGGTCCGAAAGCCAGAGTCAGAACTAACCTGAATGTCTCTGCCCCCTTCCCCATGGGCCGGGGCACCAGGCAGGGTTGTCCGTTGTCCCCGTTACTTTTTGCATTGGCCATTGAGCCCCTTGCTGCGGCTATTCGCCTCTCCGCTGATATAGTTGGATTGGTGAGAGGGTCGATCACGGAGAAGGTTTCTTTATACGCGGACGACACCTTAGTATACCTTGGAGACGTTGGCGCCTCTCTAGTATCCCTTCTTTCCCTAATTGACAGATTTGGTTCCATCTCAGGCCTACGGGTAAATTGGGATAAGTCAGTTCTCTTCCCTTTATCCGGTAATACCAATCTTAACCTATCTATCCCCTTGCAGGTAGTATCCAGCTTTAGATATCTGGGTGTCAGGGTGTCCCGTAGGGTCCAGGATTATGTTGCATTAAATATTGACCCCCTGATAACAGACACAGAGAAACGGTTGCAAGCATGGTCCACATTACCCTTATCCCTTTATGGTCGCATCAATATTTTTAAAATGATCTATTTACCAAAATTCTTATATCTACTTCACTCCTGTCCGGTGCTACTCCCCAAACTAATATTTAAACGTATAGACAGTATCTTAAGAACATTCTATTGGCAAGGGACCAGCCCACGTTTCAGTCTGGCCGTGCTACAGGCGCCTAGATCTCGAGGTGGATTAGCGGCTCCTGACTTATACTTTTACTATCTAGCATCCCAACTTGTCTACGCACAGTGGTGGATCGACATAGATAGGGGGAATGCAGCCACTGCCTTGGCTGGGTCTCTGATGGGGTCATATGAAGCTCTTACGAACCTTCTATATAGGTACAAATCCCCGGCCCTAATCCCAATTCCTCTGCGTACCGTAGCTGTATGCTGGCGAAGAGCTCAATTGCTAGTCAGCCCCTCCTCTCCCCCTCCAGTGTCTCCCAGATCTCCCATCTGGTTAAACCCTTGGTTCCCACACCTTCTCTCCTTGCCTGGGTGGACGATGTGGGGGGCTGCAGGCGTCAAGTTCATCGGCCAATTGTTATCCTCAAATTCTGAGCTACTCTCCCTTCGTGAACTGAGAGAGAAATATTCCCTGCCCCCCATGGCGTCCTTCCACTACTCCCAACTGAGACACGCCTTTAAGGCCCAGTTTGGGTCCCTTACATTGTCCACTGAATTCTCTAAACTGGAAATCCTGCTAGGAACCCCTGATCTATCAAAAACTCTCACACAAGTGTACACTGTTCTGCAGGCACAGGGAGTTAGACCATTTGACCGGGCTCAGGGGCGCTGGAGAGAGGATATCCCAGACCTCTCAGAAGAGGAATGGGGGGAAGTTGAGCACTCATACTTTGACTCAGTGGTAAGCGCTAGGGATTTCCTAGTACAAACAAAATTCCTCCACAGAATTTATTACACACCGGTAAGACTTAATCGTATGGGGGCTAGACAGGATGATAACTGCTTCAGATGTCAGGTAGCCTGTGGTTCTTTCCTACATTGTGTGTGGGCATGCCCCAGGGTCAGTGCCTTTTGGACAGAAGTGCTAACATTCCTCAGCAATCACTTTGGTTTTCCCCATATAGCTAACCCTAAGGTTTGCCTCTTGGGAGTAATAAACGAGGTCATTGGTGGCCATTATGACAGGATCTTCTTTAGACTCGTTCTATACTATGCGCGTAAGGTGGTGATTATGTCCTGGAAGGATCGTGACCCCCCTCCCCTGCAGAAATGGATATCGCTGGTCAACAAGGTTATCCCTATGTATTACTCGGTATACAATAATAGACAATGCCCTCAAAAATTTGAACTTATTTGGTCTAGATGGAACATGAACTCTAACACTGCGGTGTAAAGTAGATATCATAAACGTATCCTTTTGTCTGGCTCGAACCCCATGTGAAGAGGGTGGAGTGTTATGTAGTTAGTGTTATGTCTTTGTATGTCTGCATGAATGGGTGTCTGAATGTTTGTTCATTAAGTTCCAACTGCGGCGATTACATGCTGTATATGTACTGATATGGTCATCTATTTCTGATATTAGAATGCTATTTGACCGAATGCAATATCTGAATATGCTGTCCTGCTATTCTCAAGTATTACTACGCTGCGCCGTAGTCTAATGTTTTAAGGTGTTATTGTTGAATTTAAAAAATTGAAAATTCATAAATAAAATCTTTTAAAAAAAAAAGAAATCCACGATGGCTTCCCCGACCCGAAGTCAGAAGTTACAGGGTCGTGTCTGGGGGCAACTGAAATTGTGTACACCAGGACTGATAGAGACAGGTTGAAATGATATCTGTGAATTTATCAAAAGGATAAAAAGGAATTGCACAAAAAGGAAATATATACTATCCAAAGATGTCGGAGGAGGAGAGGTTTTTAAAGAAAAATACACATTAAGAAACCATTGAATGAAATAGAAGAATAAAAAGGAAGAGTAAAAAGAATATGAATAATGAAGAAGTAGGAGATACCGTGAAACAGAACAAACTGAATTTGCCATTTATCACCAATTTTAATAAGTTGTCCTCTGCCTAAGGTCATGTATCTGAGCTGAAATCTTGGTGACTGCTGCCTTGAGGTCTGATCTCAACATAGTTTAAATTCTGTCAAACTTCATAGAGGATATCCCCTGCTTTCCGGCCATATCTTCTTGACATAGCATATCAAAATGTCCAAAAATTAGCTCACTGGTGCTTATTATAGCTTTTTCTGTGCAGCAATTGGAACAGACTTCAGGAGAGATAGCTGTTGCCGCGGGTGCCACATATGTGCCATACACATGTTGTTAAGAAAATGCCTAGAGGGAGGGAATAGGCCTTTTAAATATAGGTTGCAGCAGAGTGAGGTAGCCAAACAAAAATAGGGATCTGGGTGGAATTGCTGCTTAGTCCCTAGAGAGTGTTTGAGGGCCTGGTCCCAGAAGAGCACAACCTAACTGATTAAATACCTGGGGAAGCTAAGCCAGGAGCCTGTTTCAGTACATGTTGACTAACCAGGAGGCTGCAATAGGGGAGTGGGGCTTTGGAGTTTCAATCTGTCTTCCAGCATCTGGCTCTGTCTAGGGGGAGTACCCTGCTTCAATCCCGGGCTCTCTGTGGGGCCCTTAAATGACATGGGCTTCAGGGATGACAGATGGCACAAGGGATTAGATGGAAGCAGCCCAGAGAGGTGCAGTGCTGGCAATATGCGGTGGCTTAAAGGAATGGCCAGGGCCACCAAGAAGCACATCATGCTATTTGTATTGGCCCCGAGTGCCAGGTGGGGGGACATGTGTAGTCCCAAGGAGTTATTGTGATTACAAACCACCCTGATCTTTGTAGGAATAACCACTGCCAAAAATCACAAATTGTGGTACATTGTCATATAATAAAACAATATAAACACATTTCATCGTTACACAGGACTCCTTATCATGTTATGTATACTGCTTCAGAATTGCATTTTTTTGTCCCAATTTCTCCTAATTAAGGGTTAATTAAAGTTAATCAATCCTATGTACCCTCATAAAGTACCAATCAAAAATTCAACTAAACCTGCAAAAAAAACCTCAAGGAGCTATGGAGACCAAAAATTTAATTTATTAAATTAACAGGCGAAAACCTTGAACATCTGAAACACATTTAATGAACAAGTGTCCCCTTCAAAATCAAATTTACCTTTCTAGTTTAAAATCCAGCTTCATAAACTAGGGGAATATACAGTACTCCTAGATCCAGGCACCGTGAATGTGGTCATTTTCTTATGTTCTCTTCTTTTCTGTGGCCCCCTTCCTTCTAAAATCAACTTTTAAAAGCCCCTCCATGCTCTGGAATTTACAGGCTGTTACACTGTCTCACCTTTCCTCTCTGCTCCCTCAGCATTTCACCCCTCTATCTGCCTGATATACTCTCACTGCAGCAGAGGAAGTTTCAGCACAGTGGGGGAAGGGAAGTAGTCCTAGAACATGTGAATCTGTAGCATGGAGGGTCTCCGGTAACAACCCTCTGATCATTTACAAATTTTAATTTTAAATATTAACTGGCAACCTGCCAGAACACTCACTCAAGTCACAGGGGAAAGTCTCTACCTTCAGCTGATTCATATGGAGCATCTCCTTTAACAGTCTGTGAATCTCTAGGATGGAGGGTCTCCAGTAACAACCCCCAAACATTAGCAGTTCTAAAAACAAATATAAGAATATGAGCACAGTCACAGTTCCTGGATGTATGAGTGAATCATGCTTGATTTTGATGGCACAAGTCCAATTTTTTGCTTTTTGTTGTCAAATACACAACACGGTACATGATCTTTAGATTTCCCCTGTATTTGATAATTTGTGATGCTTTGTCTCATAAATTATCTATAACATACATTTAAGTTGGAGGCTTTAAATGAAACCTACCTACTAATTTGATGCATTATGAACCAAACATACCTCGAGATTGCTGTAGCTACACTGATGCAGGATCATATGTTGGTTAATCCCTGAGCTGAGTGGTTTTACTGAAAATACATATATAACATTCAGGAGCTTGGGAAAGCTGGGTCACACTGGATGAAGTAAACACATTACACACAGAGCTTGTAATTACAAATGGAGGCTAATCAATCTGAGCTGGATCACTCATACACAGCACCTGGGGAATGGTGTAGCAATTGATTATTCTGCCTTCAGGCACAAGGGATTACATCATCCTCTCCTGCAGAGAAAAACTTGCGTGCTAGGAGAAGCACTGAACCAAGCGCTGAAGGAGCCATAGAAGGGAAAGAGCTTCATTATTATAATGTTTTATCTGTTTTGTCAGTAAAACCACTCAGCACAGGGATTAAACAAGATCTGATTCTGCATTAGTGTAGCTACAGCATTCTCAAGGTATGTTTGCTCCATAAAGCATCAAATCAAATGGAAGATTTCCTTTAACAATAAAAAATTAGTAAAAGGTGTGTGTAAAGAAGCTGGCATAACTTTACTATAATGAAAGGGAACAAAGCCTGAGAAGGGCAAAGGTTAGGTACTGTAAGATAAATGTTGACCTCTGAGTGCTGTGATAAAGTTTAATCTACCTGGGCATCTCTCTTCAAAGTTAAACTGTACAATTTCTTAGAAAGTACATGAACACAAATGATGATATAGCAAGAAATAAAATAAATTCTCTCAGTAATGTCATCTGTTTTAATCCAAGAAGTGCTCAGGTGTCCTCCAAACACGGAAATAGATCTCTGGGTTCTGCATTAATAAGAACAGGACTAGACAAACCATTATTTCTATTACTTGAGGATTGCTTTACCACTTAGGGTGTTTACACATTGCATCTCAACTGCATAGCAATTAGCCTTGATGTGGTTTCTTAATTCATATTTTCATAAAATTTCATTTTGAATATTAGCTGGCAACCTCCCAGAACGCTCACTCGAGTCACAGGGGGCGTTTCTATCTTCAGCCGAGTCACAGGTAGCCTGTCCTAATTTTCAGTGAGTCAGTGAGTGTCTTGGTCAACATTTCCAGTAACTCGACTCTTCCCGTCATCAGCCTCTATTTGTATACGGGTGCTCATTAGTTATTGTCTCTTTAGTGGCAAACTGTATTAGGCATTAGTGGGTGTACCCTGCTGTCTTGACATCACTATTTAGCATCTGTATATCAACAGATATATTTGTTTTTTTTAAAAAGATGTCTATGTAACAATATTACATAAGCACCTATAAAACTCTTAAAGACTGGAGCAAAAAGCGAGCTCAATTATAAATCCCACCCTATGTATGTGTATATTGCTTTGTCTTTTTTTACACTAAGTATTTATTATTTCTTTTAACATCTGTGGTAAAGTGTATGGTAATATTTTGGATGCGTGTGGGGTCTTATAGCCATGGATGCTCCACTAGGGGGATTCCTGGAAAATATGCTAAGTTTTCCAGGATGGGATAGGTCTGGGGAAAGTAATCATGGGAATAGGTCAACTTCTTGAAACTTGTGCAAGGTGACATTGTGACTTTCTTTGGTTTGAAGGTATTAGACCTGAACCAGGGTAGTGAGGTATCTTCCTGTATAGTTTGAGCCGGGCAGGTGTAGGATTTTATGTTTTGTTTGCTACTGTACGTTTGGGGAAAAACCACAAAGCTTTGTCATTTCCAACCCCACAGTTTAAGCTGACCCCTTAGGCATCCAACCAGAGTTGATTACACAAAGGAGTCAAGCTGATAAATGTCAAGCAGTTAGCGTAATAAGTATGCTCATCCTAAAGCAGAGACTGCCGACAGTTATCACACACAGGATATTTTAATGTTACAAAACATTTAGATGTCACCCAGGTCACTGATAGCATATATATATAAAAAAAAAATATATATATGTTGGGCACGGAGACAGACTTGCAACCATTAAAATAATAACCTTTATTTATATAGCGCCATATAGCGCCTTACCGCTTTACAAATTATAGGGGACATATACAACTATTATATTACAGAGTACAATCATTTATATGGAACAATAGGAGTGAGGGCCCTGCTTGCAAGAGCTTTCAGTCTATGAGGATGAAGGGGGTGACACAAGAGGTATAAGAGCTTGTATAATGGTTCTTTCTAAGGGAACATAATAAAATACAGTAATTTAATTTAAAAAAATTTTGCTGCTTGAACCAGCCATCAGCCGCCATCTTATATACAAAGTCCAAGGTCATTGGGACTGCAGAGAAGCATGGAGCTTGGCATCTATCTAGTGTTTGCCAGATAATAAAATAATAATAATAATTTTTCTTTAAATAGCGCCATCAAGTTCCTTTACAAATCAACAGACTGGAGGAAGACATAAGATGGATTAGTAAAGAGAGAGTTGAAATTTCATGCAGTTAGTGAGTGTGATAGGTTTGCCTAAAGAGATTGGTTTGAAACTTTGGAGATTGGGTATTGGACTGATAGTACGGGAAAGGGCATTTCAGAGAATTGGTGCAGCTCGGGAGAAGTCCTGGAGATGTGTGTGCAAGAGGTTCAAATCAAGGTAGAGATTAATCTAACATCACTGGCAAATGGAAGAACACAGGTTAGGTGATAGACTGAGATAAGAGAGGAGAGCCAGGGAGGTGCAGCATTATGCATAGCTTTGTGGATGAGAGTTATTATTTTAAATGGTAATTGGAAGTGACTGGTACAAATTGGAGGCATCCGTGTAGCATTTGGTCTGAAAGACAAGCTTGGCTGCTGCATTAAGAATAGATTGTATAAGAGAGAGTTTAGTGATTGGAATTCCGATTAGTAGGGACTTACAGTAGTCTTGTTGAGAGTGAATCAGAGCAACTATTAGCATTTAAGAGGTTTCATTTGTAAGCAATGGGTGAAGTCTGGAGCAAGAGATTGAATATGCGCTGAAAAGGAGACGTCCGAGTCCAGCACAACCCCAAGACAATGGGCCTGCTGCCTCTGTGTTATAGTGATCCCACAGACCAAGATGGAAAGGTCAGGGTTGGGTTGGTTAATAGATGGTGGAAAGACAAGTTAAGTATTAAAAAAATTAAGTTTCAAGAAAGGAGAGGACATGATGTTAGAGACGGCGAAATTTTTGTTGAAATTTTGGATAGAGAGTGGTGCCAACTCATCTATGGGGCTTCTGATAATAGGAAAGTCTTTTATTTTATGGGTAATACATTTTTTTTTTCATAATTACAACAAACATTGTATAAGTTTTTAGCAGTGTTGGCTTCCGCTATGCCTCCCAAAAATAGTACAAGGAAGTTCTTGGGTGCATCATCTCCCAAGGTGAAAGAGAATGGAGGGTCTAAAGGTGATAACGTTACGAAATTAGATAAACTATGGAAGTCCCCCTCAGTGAAAACACGCACTGGTTTGACTATGCAGAAAAATCCTGAAAATGATGGTCAGGACCCAAAAAATAGACTACACGGATCGAGATTTGCTGTTTTGGAGGGTGAGGAACACGAGGGGGAAGATGCAGGTGTTGGGGGAGAAAATGTTATGCTTAGAGAGATCCTTGACTCTATTAAAACATGTAACTGTGCGATATTGGAACTCACAGATCAGGTGGGAGCTTTGAGAGGGGATGTTTCCCTCCTCAGAGAGGATCTGAACAAGGTGAGAGATAAACAGAAAATGGTTGAGGATAAAATTTTGAATATCGAGAAGGAGGTGGGTACTCTCAAAAAAGTTACCTCCTCATTGGAATTAGAAAATAAGGCCCTTAAAGGGAAACTCACGGATATGGAGGATCGCTCAAGAAGAGCTAATCTGAGGTTAATAGGGATACCAGAAAAAGCCGAAGGAGAGAATCCTGTAAGTTTTTTCAAAGAGTGGCTCCTGGAGAAAATAGGGAAGGAGCATCTTTCCCCCAACTTTGATATTGAACGAACACATAGAATTTCGTCAGTGTCTTATATCCCTGGTAATACGGGGGTACCTTTATTTGCAAAACTCTACTATCCAGGGATCGTGATATGATATTGCGACGCACACATGATTTAAAAGACTTATTAATTCAAGGTCCAAAAGTTGCGCTTTACCCGGATTTCTCTAGGGACACCCTACAAAAAAGAAAAAGTTTTTTGCAGGTAAAAAATAGGTTGAGAGAAAAGGGTATTATTTACTTATTGATGTTTCCGGCTAAACTAAAAATTATTTATCAAGGCCAGTCCCAGTTCTTCAGTACGCCCGAACAAGTTTCAGATTGGTTAGATCTTAAGGGACTATGAATTAAAAATGTAAAACTGTGTTATAACAATTCTGAACGGGTCAGTGTCGGGGGAGTAGGGGTTGGGCGGGGGTGGGTAAGTGGCCTAAGTAGGAAGAGTTCTACCATGGTAAGACAAGTTGATGGGGTTTTGGGGGAGGGTCGGTCCTGCAATCGTAATTTTGTTGGAGACACACCTCGATAAAGATTCCCTGGCTCTGATAGATAGAAAGTGGGCCAGCCAAGTGTATAACTCTTCATTTTCTAGAGGAGTCTCAATACTGGTTCACAGGTCAGTTGGTTTTCAAGTTTTGGACGCCCTTTGTGACTCAGACAGGAGATATGTTTTTTTCCATTCTGTTATGTCGGATAAGAAGGATCGTCTAGGGAAAAGAAATCATGCAAGTGTATTTGCAAGCTTTTCTAGGTTCTGCCAGGAAGTAGGTCGGAGAGACATGTGAAGGTCCTTAAATGGGGAATTGCTGGTATTCTATTGCTATAATAATAATTATAATTCCTTTTCTAGGATTGATCTGGCTCTTGCCAATGATCATGCTATTGGCTGGGTGGGGAAAATCCGATACGATAATCGCTCGATTTCTGACCATTCCCCATTGGTCCTTGAACTGTCTGGTTCGACTAAACCTGCTCTTAGGTTCTGGAAAATTAATGTGCACTGGTTGTCCCTTTTAACAGATGAGGATAAAATTAAGAAAGAGCTCTGCTGTCCCATTGCTGCTAATAGAACCTCTGAGAATCCTGGACTAATGTGGGATGCGATGAAATCCTTCCTAAGAGGGATACTAAACTCAGAAATGATATTTCATATTATAAACAGTGGGCCAGACAGGAGAGGACTTTAAAAGAGGAAGTAAAAAAAAGAGAAAGGGCTTATCAGGAGAATAGATCCCGAGACTCTCATGATAGCTTTAATAAGGCACAAGAGGAGTATAATAGATTTATTGAAAATAAGGCTATGCAGAAGCTATTTTTTCTGGATCAGAAGTCACATTGTGAGGGTGGTTCCCCTTCAAAAAGGGTTTTGCAGAAAGTTAAAAAACAACAGGAGTCAAATAGAATTTCCTTGATTAAAAATAGCTTTGGGGAAACAACTTTCAATGCACAGGAGATTAGTGGTATTTTCCTACAGTTTTTTCAAAATATCTACTCCTCGGATTTGGAGGCATCGTTAGAGGATATAAGTCACTACCTAGATAATATCCAATTTCCACGTTTATAGGCGGATAATATAGATATAGTCTCTCTTATCCTCCAGGCGTAACTCTTCACTGGGGTTGGACGGGTTACCATTAGAAATTTATAGCAGATTTGGTACTATTCTTCTTTCCCTTATGGTGGAGATCTGGGAATATGCACAGAAGGTGGGTAAGCTACCTGATTCTTGGTATGAGGCAAGTATAGTCCTTTAAGTACTGTCAAATTGCACATGCATTTAGGAAAGAAATACATCACGATAGGCTTATGATACAGGAGGGTGGTAATTACACTGAAATTTTAGATTCGGATCTGACTTCACTTAATTTGTCCAGGATTTAACGCTTGCTTAGGATTGGCATCGATCAGAATTTTAGCCATATAAGCCAAGTGAAATGGATTAATCAGGTCGGTTTGATCACTGAAGCACAATGGCGAGATATTTACAAGAATGTTGTTAGATCTTCTATTAATCTAAATCACAGAGGCACACAACTTAATATTTTATACAGAATTAATTTTTCACCATATTTAATGTTTAAAATAGGGTTAAGTGAAAATTCTAATTGTAGGAGGTGCAAAAGATCATGAGTCGACGTCCCCCACGTTCTATGGGACTGCCCGAAGATCATTTCATATTAGGTTGAGATTTTCACGATAATAGAGAACCAGCTCCAATGTTCCCTGCCGCGAGTGGCCACTTTTGGTGTACTAGGCCTGCTTCCGACTCTCTTGGATTCTAGATCAAAAAGTGACTTGGCCTTGAAGCTTATCCTCCTTGCGAGACTAGTATTAGGCAAACATTGGAAGGATGATAAATCTCCATCAGTGAAGGAATGGAGCAATTTAGTTGCCTGTACAAAATCTTATGAATGCACGTATGAGAAACGCTTTAGAAAGGGTAATAGACTTAGTGGTATATGGGATCATTTGTAATTATAACTAGGTAATCCTAATCTGGTTAGCCCAGCAGAAAAGAAGATAAATGACACACAGATAATATACGGATGGTTTTTCTTTTTGTTTTTGTTTTTTTTTCTTTTTTCTTTTCAATATCTCCAGCACAGGCAGAGGGTGGTAGGGAGGGGTTGGGGTGTTGTTGCGGGGAGCTTTGTTATGTTGTGTTATTTCTCTATTGCTCTAGAAGCTCTTAAATGTATGGAGCTCTTACATGTTGTTATTATATTACTGGCACTTTTAGCTCCCCTGTATGTAATATATATGTAATTGTGCATTTTGTATGATAAAAAATAATAATAATAATAACAAACATTTAAACAGTGTAGCTCAGTACAGGCCTCATTAATAACCTTGTATTTTACACCAGAAAACTTTCCTGCAAAGTTCCTTTCCAGGTTGTTCTTTAAACTAGAGCAATGAATTTGATATAACTGGAGATCTAACGGCACCTCTCCATTTTTACTTAAATTATGTAATAAGGTGGCTGCTGAAACATTTCCCACCCAGGGAAAGTTGGGAAGTTTCCTCTTGTCAAAATAGTATCCAGCTGGAAGTCCTACCTGGTGCAGAGTTCCCACATTGGCTCCAGACCCCATCAAATGAAAGTGTATGTTCAATAGATTTAAAAAAATAAAATAAAAGAAGTAGCAAGCAAAAAAAATCATCCCTTTTTCCGCTAAGTATGATTCCTAGTAGTTTACAGTATAATATTATTGACATGCTGTATTGCCAGGTGAATGATGGAGCCAGTCATTTGTCTCAGTGGTCAGATGACTTTTCCTCTTTGCAGCAACATTCAGGTGTCAGAAGATTGCACATAATTTAAAGTACAACTGTAAAGTATAAAAACGTTTGCTCAACTCAAAGCAAACACTAAGCAAAAATAAGTAATTTTCTAAATTAGCTATTTGCAGGTGTTTAGCTGCTAGCAGATGTCTTACCTCTTACCTTACCTCCTTAAGGCTACTCTCCTCCTGTCCTGCTTTATGGTAACCATGGTATCGTGCAGGACGACTGGAGAAGAAAGGAGGCTTGTTGGGAGGGGCAGTAGTAGAGGAGTGCAAGAAAAGAGGACCTGGAGTGATGTCACAAGCATGTGACTCATCACATCATTCAGCTCTTCCAAATACAAACATGCTATTCTGATCCATGTGAAAGCCCTTAGTGCTCTGGCCTCAATGCGCTTATAAGAAGGTCTAATAGATATACCAGTCTGTATCTAAGGCTAGGAAGAAGCCTGCAGCATGATATAGGTATGGATGCAATTGTTGTCAAAGGCTCTCTCCAGCTGTGCTAAAACACTTTACAGTTACACTTTTGTCAGTCCTGTAGCTATGTAAACAGGGAAGATGATTAGTCTATTGGGGGAAAAAACAATGAAGTATTCCTTTGAATAGACCTGAAAAATTGGAGAAATTGATACAGAAAGAATTATATTCAATTATTTAACTTATATAATGTAATAAGTGGAGTGGGCATGGAAAAGTTGCAAATTTGGCACAACTGAGATACTTTAAAGACAAAAAACTGATGCAACTGCAATGATACATTCCTATGTGTCCATACCCTTCTGCTTACTCATGGGAAAAAGATTTGGGCCTTTGCCTCTTTTCCCCATGGTGTGAGATTGGTGTCTTCTCTTTCCCTCTTTGTCTTTACCCCCCCCCCCCTCCTGGCTTTCCTTCATCTCTGTCCCCTACGATGCTTGTTGTGTTTGCCTAAGCAACACATTTTCAGTTTTTACAATAATGCTAAATAATAATGATAGTTCTAAATAAGCAACCTTGCTAATCTATCTCTGTATATTCTTTTTTAGTCTATTAATATTTTGGTGGTAACAGTAATGACCATTATCTGTGGTTGTGAAAATTAGACAGGGAGAATAGAACCAACCTTCCCCTCCCCCACCCTTTCGGAGATGGTGGGGGATAGAAACAGAGACACAGTTGACACTTGTTGCCTTTGTACTCAATTTCATCCCCTCATAGACCATTCAAATCATGTCTATTTATAATGAACTCCTGGGACTGCCCCTCACAGGCTAAAAACACATCAAAAATGACATAAGAGTAGGTATGTTGCCATATAAGACATTTACGTAAAGCTCACAATAAAATTTGAATAAGCTACTATCAATAAATAAAATAAATAAATTCTTAATTAATTTGCACTCACACTGTTTTTTTTTTTGATATATGTTCTTTCAGAACTGAGATTTAAAGTCCCATGGGGACACCTAGCAGCCAAGGCCTGGGGCTCATCTGAAGGGCGACCTATATTGTGCCTACATGGTTGGTTGGATAATGCCAACACTTTTGACAGACTTATCCCTTTGCTTCCCCAAGGTGAGTTTACAAGGTTTCAGTACTGTGTATAAAGTGGTCTTGCAGTCAGTCATATAATGTTGTGGCATATTTCGGTCATAAAAATGTCAATGCTAGGGGTTAGTGAACCAGAGCAATCAAGAAAACAAAGGAAGTGAGGTCCTTTTATCCTAACAGGCAGAAATCTTGGTCATCTGCTGTGAAAGGAACTTAAAGGCCATCTACTACCAGGATCAGGGATTGTAAACTAAGTACACTGACATACAGGTATGTGTTCCCTCTTGCAGGATCTGCTCTTCTTTACGCTTCTTTTGGCCTTGTTTTTACAAAAAAAAGGCTTTAAAAAAACATGCAAATGAGCCTGAGGGGCTCCAGTCACCATTAACACATATGGAGCCCAGAGCCCCTCAGGTTCCTTTAAATAAAAAAAAAAAACAGAGCATAAGAAGCGAGAAGTATAGTGAATCCTGGCAGAGGGGGCACACACCAGCATGTCAGTGTGCTTGGTTTACAATCCTTGTCCTAGTGGTAGATGTCCTTTAAGCACATCTCTTTGCAGTTTTGCTTTGTAATAATATTACTAATGATAATGATGCCTCTTTGATTTTTTTTTAAATCAGATATTTCTTTATTGTTTATACACAACACAAAATAAATAAACCCAACCCCACCGATCCCTTCCCATCCAAGGTTACAATCATTTCACAATATATTCAAAAATTGGAAGTTTTGACTGAGAATTTGTCATGCAGGGCATGCAGGTCATGCAGAAGAGGTCCCTTCAGAAAAGATCACAGAAATAGCACATTAGCTAAGAACAATAATCACCTTAACCCCAGGCTCTGTGACTGATATATCATGGTGCTATTGAGGATTATGAAGTGGTCTCAGGGGAAAAATTTTTTCCAGCTTCCCTGTACACAACATCGAATAATAAATGATGAATAAATAATAAGTTACCGTACATATTTTTGAACATGAAGAGTGAAAAATAATCCAAAAATACCAATCCTTTTCGGTATTTATTGGAATAAAAGTTTTGATAATGTAATATTACAGATTTCTAAAATAACATTTTAAAATATTTGTATTGTCATTAAACCCAATAGTATTTAATACCTTATTAATTATTTTGTAGATTATTACTATGTAGCTCTGGATTTCTCAGGACATGGACAGTCGTCTCATTTACCTAACGGAATGAGGTATCAGCATCTGGATTATGTAACTGACGTACATAGGGTAATAACATGTAAGTTCTCAAAATATCTACAAAAGCAAAACATATTTGAAAAAAAAAGGTTTTCCATTAAAATGATGCAAAATAATTAAATGAATTTTTTGTAATCAGGCTCTCTATATCTATTTCCAAAACCCTTTCAAAACCCATAAAAAAGTGAATAAAACATAGCTTTTCATTAAATATGAGGAAAGAGATTAAGGTATAATGATAACACCTGCAGCCTCTCCCTTGTTACTTGTCACAATCAGTATCTGATATCGCTATTGTGACCCTAGTGTATTGCCTTATTTTGAGGTTATCGTTATAGTTGGTTACTAGAGTAACTAATCCCTCTTAGTTGGGCCTAGGGAGGCTGGCAACTCTCTGGCGTTCTCAGGGTTCTGCTGTTCTAAAGCTATATCATTTTTTCTTTCTTTACATATAAAGATATATACAAAATATTTTTGGTTACACCAAAGTGATGGTTCTGCATCCTCAATGTGAGCAGTCCGCCACTAGTGGGCTCCTACCTTTTGAACTTAGTCTACTCCCAGTTACTTGGTGTATTCCATCTCTGTGTTATCCCAGTATCACAATATTTATATGAAGAAACAAAAAGTCCAGCTTCCAAATGACCGTGCAACGAAGATTGAATTAAAAAATTGTGAAAAACTTTATTCCATCACCTGCATAAAAACATTGTGCCAGGGAAGACAGCATGCAACTAGTCAACACGTTTCAGATACATCCTATCCTTATTCATGACTAACATAAGCATACACCTGTAGCATTCCATGCTCTAGGTCGTCGATATAACGACCATACCACCTGATATGGGAGAGAAGCGGAGAATGCCTCAATGGCGTCACAGCACTTTCAAGCAGTGCATCATGGGAACTGCAGTTTCTTTCATCCATTCATGGGTAAAAAAAATGTGTGCAAGCCAGCGCGGGGTGGAGATATTCAGCTAAAGTTGTTAAATCTGTATCTTTACCGTGGACACTAGAGTAGCAAAAAGGTCTTGCACAGGTTGGATATGTTTTGCCATTATTGATTATGTATTGAGAATGCATTTCATGTAACTGATTTCATGTTAAGTGTTCTGGTTTTATTATGCTCCTGTGGGGTTTTTTAATTTTTTGTTGTCATTGGACCTTGAGAATCATGTGATGTCTGTTGTAGAGCATATAATGCCTCAGGTGTATGCCTATGTTAGTCTTAAATAAGGATAGGATGTATCCGAAATGTGTTGACTAGTTGCATGCTGTCTTCCCTGGCACAATGTTTTTTATTCAAGTGATGGAATAAAGTTTTGCACAATTTTTTTAATGTAACCCCCATGCAATAATTCTTCATGTGCCTCAGTACTCTCAAGCCGGAGTGTTCCTTGCTCATGATCTGCACAGGTTCTATTGAAAGAACGATGACAACCGGAATTGAACTGACAGGAGTTCAGTTCCAGTTTTTCAGCATTTGGACCGGATGTTTCATCTAGCACTTGCTCATGTGCAAGCATTCTTAAAGAAGACCCAGATTTTTTTTTTCTATTCAGGAAAAAGTTTATTAATCAACAGACAACAAAATGGTAGCAACATAGCACATTTTAGGGCATTGTGAATCCAAAGCCAAACAAAGATGGTGACATTAGCAAGGTACAAGTTCAATGCAAAGTATGACAATAATAAGTGAAGTCATATCTATGACGCAAAATAACTGAAAAACTGGGGGAAGAAAGCGAGGAGAAAAAGAAGGTGGGTGGCAGTTGGAGAGGAAGGGAGTATGGGGAGGGGAGGGGGCAGCCAGAGGGGCAAGAGAGCATGAAGTCTATCCACATACTCATCAGTCTTGAAGCCGTTGGTAAACTGTCACCAAATTTTGACCCCCCCCCCTGACTAGCAATGGTTGCTGATAAAAGGTTACAAGTCCTCCCCATATCACCTAAAATTAGCTACCAGTGAGACACTGTACCTTAATTACAGATGTTTTTATGATGTGAAAATTAGCTTTCCTGAGACATGTCTAGTGGTTTGACTCTTCTCTTTGGCAATGAATTAAGGAGAAGAAGTCCATGGAGGCTGCTGTGACTTTATGTGATCACATAAATACATACATGGGGTACAGTTTGCTATTGTTAAGACGCTAAAGGACCCAAGATGCACCCTGATCACATGACATGAATTGTGACCAGTAATGAGGCATAAGTCATGAGGAGTAGATAAGTGGGACGGACTCCTCTGATGCCAGTTAATATAAGATAAAAAGTGTTTATGGGGATGTAAGCAAAACAATTTCTAGCTAAAAGAAGGGTGTCAGTTAGTTAATAGAGCTCTACAGGAACTTGTTAATGGCTTTATATGTGCAAATGTAGTGACAACTTTCCTTTAAGTTCATATTGCGAATTCATATTTTATGGCTTAATCTTCCTTATTTTGACTTTTATTGGCAAAATATTTCTATGTGTTTCTATTAAGTAACTGTACCCAATATTCCTGATCAATGATTACACACAACCTCCTCTAGTTTGTCCATGACCATAACTGAACATACTGGTTATCTGTACTCAGACCTCATGGGAAATATTAGTTCAGAATCACACTGCCAGAATTTCACCCCCAAAAGCTCAGGATGATATTCAGCTAGCGGTACCATGAAAATGTGTTGAATGAATTATTAGCTTCTAGCAGTACTTATAGTAGTAATAACTCGCTGGTTTTCCTCTTCTGGTCCTGGGGTAGGCAACTAATTTGAGATCGTAAACTTCTATAACAAGTATATTCCCTTTACTTTCAGACCTACATACCTCAAATTGTACAATTATTACATTTACATAGTATACATTTTTATAGTATATCTTTTCTGTTCTCTCCGCAGCTTTAGGTTGGCAAAGATTCTCAATAATGGCACACAGTATGGGTGAGAATTTACATATAACATTATGAATCTATTCTTTTTATTCTACCAATGAAACAACTACTGATGTTGGTGTAGTCAGAAATGTAGATGACCAAATAATTAAATCCCAATAGCCTCAGACCTAAGGTGATTGTAGACGTACTAGCATATTTGCCAGGAAGGTGTACAAGGTTTTTTTACTGAAAATTATGGAAGAGTTGGCAAGTTTGAGTAATTGTCATTACCAGAACTGGTTACGTGGTTATTTTACTTTTGTCTGCTCCATATTCTTCATTATCTGAAACTATACTAACTTTGTGAAGGGATTTTCCCATTAAACGAGTCTTTCCATGGTAGCACCAGATGTAGGCAAGCAAACCCTATAAATTTCTATGGGGAATGCCACATGTTTGGGCTGGCTGCGGTACAGGAGAAGGAGGAACCCTGTTCAATGATAGGAATTTTTCGACTGTTGCCAACCATGCGCTGGCATTGTTTGCGTTACAAAAAAACATACTCTTATTTTTTTTTATGATTGTTTACAGGTGGTGTTGTAGGAGGAGTGGTAAGTCAATTATGAATTTTTTTTATTTAGATAAGTGAATGCCAGTGGTACAGACCTTGCTGGGAGTATCTTGTTTAAACAGAAACACAGATATTGGATCAAACTTTAGAAGATAATAAACAACAAGGTGAAGCATGGGAGAAGGTGCTGGATGGTGGAAATATAGGAGGCATGAGGGACCAGGGAGCAGGGCCTTTTCATTGCTCTGCACCCATTTCACATGCTCTACCCCTCCCAGGAGTCAGTGTCATTGTTAAGTGGTGTAAAGTTACTGCTTCCCATTCCCTCAGACCAGAACACCAGGAAGGGATAGAGAAGTTAGATTTAGAGACAAGTATACTGCTGAGTTTTCTATATTCTGGATAACCCATTGAAGGTGTGCTGTTAAAGAAAAGAGGATTACTAACATTAAAGGAAATCTACCAACACAATCAAGCTTATATTTGTTATCTATGGTCTCCTTCCTTCTAAAATACAATTTTAAAATAATGCCAATGAACATGAAGGGGTCTGGTGAGTGTTTCCAGAGCCCCTCAGTGTGGTAGCTTCACAGGCTGTTACAATGAACAGAGTAGGTCTTCCCTCCCCCTGCAATTCCTGCTGCTGCTAGACTACACAGAGGGAAGAGGGATAGAGCAGAGGTTTGGTTGAGACATGTTCTGCTCATTGTGACAGCCTGTGAATCTGGACAACTGAGGAGCTCCGTTAACACACCCAGAGCCGTTCAGTTGATTTTAGAAGTAAGGAGGACATGGATAAAAAATATATAAGAAGATTATCACAGTCATACGTAGTTCCTGGATGTAAGAGTAAGAATGCTACAACTAGCTCTTTTAATAACAAATGGACATGGACATGGGGATTTTAGTATGTTTCCTCACAAATGGGATTACTTACCCGGTCCTGTGCGTTTCCCGATCCGGAGTGTCCAACGAGAATGCTCTGTGCCGCGATTCAGTTACATTGTGCGCCCGATATCCTGCATGTGTAGCTCCCCACTCAGGTCCACCAGAACTCACCATCTTCTTCCTGGTGTATGTAAGTGCAAGGCTTGCGACACAATTTTAAAGATAAGACCCACGCTCAGTCGGATCGTCCAACGCCCCCCCCCCCCAATTCCGTTGCATGAAAGCCGGTGCCGATGCGGCAAAATCTGATCACGTGCTACACAAACCCCTTCTAAATCCCTGTCCCAGCCACCCAATCCCCGAAAACGCCGGAAAACCCGACGGAAATGCGGCGGTAGGACCCTTAGTAAATAAGCCCCATTCTGTCTAAATGCAGAGCCGCAGAGACTTTGTGTGGCATCAGTTAGGTTTCATATTTGTGTAATTGTAGTAATTTTTCTTATTTTTTTTCTACCATCTGTAATGAAAATGTTTAGTCTAACCTTTTGCTTTTGCATATTCATCTTTCTATAGTTTGCCTCTGTATTTCCTGAGGCAGTTCATCACCTAATACTTCTTGATTCCTATGGATTCTTTCCTGTCCATTCAGTAAGTATTGTTTCGATTTAACATGGAGATTATTTTACCAGAATCCCCTATTGCTGTGAACAGATTTCTATTAAAATACTAGCAAATGGTATCTTTTTAAAATAACAATGAGATACATATTGATAAGAATAGATGTGCCTCCAGTGCTTCTCATCAAACAACAATAGTAAGGGGACTGCTCAGCCACTGGGATACTTAGTTCATGAGTCTGATGTATTCATGAATGCAATGTTCCACCATCCCTTCTCTAAAATTTGATGGCTGGCTCTGTTTCTGCATACATAGACTGTGAATCGCTGCTGGAAGGGTTAGAGGAACATTCTATTTATGCATATACCAAACTAGTAAATATTATTTGGCGACAAATACCTGTACTTGTGATTTTCTAGTAGATGTATTTCCCTATTTGCAAATTCTCCCCGCCCCCTCCTCACCATGTGTAGATACTTGACAGGCATCTGGATTATCAAAAGGGGCTGAAGCATAGGTCATCAATATGTAATAATAGATAATCTTTATTTATATAGCGCCATTAAATTCTGTAGCGTTTACAGATTTTGGGGAACATATACAAATAAAATAAAACAGAGAAATAGCAATCATATGAAACAATAGGAGTGAGGGCCCTGCTCGCAAGAGCTTACTGTCTATAAGGATAAGGGTGTGACACAAGAGGTATAAGAGCTTGTATAATGGTCCAGCCATTCTGAATGGACTCTTGGGTAAAACCAATTTGATTTGGCAAAACAGGTTATCCATATAATTTAATCAAGAAACGCTTTTGTAAATAACACTCTAAATATTACTTCTTTATAGAACTTGCTAATAAACCATCTAAAAAAGGCAATCATCCATTATACTCGCTTAGAGGGTGCAAATGGAGCAAAGGTTTATACACCTGAAGGGGCCATTCAACGGTATGACATTTTTTATATGCTTTCTTATATTTTCAACTCTGATATATTTTTGTGTACACAATATATATTAATTGCTGATCCTATCATTTTCATGTTACATAAAATAAAACTCCTTTATTATTGATATACTTAACCCCTTCAGGTTCTGTGACGGATATATCCACCGCAGAGCTATGAAGGGTGTATGAAGAGGGCTCACGGGCTGAGCTTTCTTCATACAGAGAGAGGCTTTGCTGCATATGGCAGCAAAGACCCATCATTAACACCCGCAGTCGGGGCTTGCACCGATTGTGGGTGTTAACCTCTTGTATGCCACCAGCAAAGACACCGGCGGCACTTAGAACACTGCGGCACATAGGCGTCGCCATCTTTCTTGCAATCGCAGCTCCCCCGAACGTCTTTGTTAGCATGGTTTCAGAAGATTTGTTACAATGAGCCAGTGGATGATTGTAATGAATCATATGGAAAAACGCCATGTACTGCGATATATAAAGTACCCTAGATGGTCTCAGAAATTGTGAAAACAAATTTAAAAAAGTTTTAAAAAAGGTAAAAAAAATTAATAAAATATTAAAAATTAACTGGTTCACGCTCGCCTGCCGTGTATTCACAGCGGCGGTCGGGTCTCGCTGCATGGAGAGGGCTCACGGGCTGAGCCCTCTCCATAGCCGGTAAGTCTTTGCTGCAATATGCTAGCACTTATCGCGTGTGTGCCGATCAGATAGCTGCGCATGGGTGCCGCCATCTTGCCTAGGATCGTCGCTCCCTGTGATGTCATCGGGGAGCGGCAATCCGTCTTTATGGTAGCCTCCGGTCTTCCGAAGACCCGAGGCTATTTCGTTTTAACCCCTTCATTACAATGTGCTGATAGCACTTGATGTGTTTTTTTTAAATGTATCCAAACCAAAGCCCAACCCCTAGGACTAAATAGAGGATTCTGTCAGGGTGCAAGGTAAGTTAAAACACACAAATATATTGTAATGCAAATGCTTAGAGAAGGCACAAGGCTGTTGGGCTTCTGCACCACGACTTTAGTGAAAATGAGATCCCTGGTGACAAGTTTTCTTTCTTTAAAGACTCAAATAAAATTAAAGCTCATAGTCTCATGATGCTTAAACTCTAAGAGCACCTGAGGATGCAGGGATGAAAATACAAGTGAAACACTGTGCTTTATATAATTCATGATTCTTTTACCTCCTTTACCTCTTTTGCATTTATTTAGGTTATTGGATGGCAATCCATCATTAACTTCCGATACAGCCAAAGTTCTCCTGCAGCGTGGGACTAAACCCGTGGATGGTGGTAAGTCCAATACTGTTATTGGACTACATGTTTGAGAGCCATGATAAAAAGGTGACCAAGCTAAATGTTACAAAACTAGTCCTGAGAAATCTATTCCATACATTACACTTTGAGTCCTGTGCTCTAGTTGTGAGGCATTAATGGCAAATAATAATAGCAGAAAATTATTGGAGCGGTAATAATGTGCTGGTCTCAGTAGAAGATTGGTTAATATAAAAAAGGATTAGGGAGAGGGGAGGTTATAAAAAAAAAAGGTAATAAAGTGAACTTTAAATGGACCTGTCACCCGATAACACTAGTATTTCCAATAACACTAGCAGTGTTACTTTAGTAAGCAGCTCCTAGTGCTGTTTTTAAGAGTGACAGGTCCTCTTTAACCTGCAATGGCTTTCACTTTCTTTTTTTTGAATCAGAACTTTTTATTGAACATTTTTTACAAACATTTCCCTCCAACCCCCGCCCACTAGTAGACGAACTCCCCGCCTCCTCAGACAGTCCAGACAGTATGCTAATCAAGCAATTCTCCTCCAGGATCTTATACAGTAGAGATGTAGGGGAGACAAGGAGAGACAAAAGAGAGCTCCTATAGTGTGTTACCCTCGTTATATTTGGATTTATTGTGATGTAGTGATACACTCACCTTTTGGAGTTGTGCAGGTAGGGCACAACTCCTATTGATGCTTGGTATGAGACTCAATGCCACTGCCTCGTTCCGCTTCATCAGATTCATGTAGCATGTGACATGAATCTGATGAAGCGCTCAGCACAAGCGCGAAACGCGTCATTCCTTTTATTGTTTTAATTCTTTTATATTTTATTGCCATAATTGGCTTCAATATAAGAAAATTTTTGAGCAAGCCAGCGCCGATTCCTTTACAAACGTTCCAAATAGGAGAGCAATGCACCCTTCCTGGATGCTATCCGTTTATTCTTCAAGGATCTTATACACACACAAGTACAGCTTATACAGTGTTTCTTGACATGTTATACATCAACTTTACACATATTCTTATGCATTTATAAAAATGCTGTAAGTGGATTGCGGAGTTGATGTGATGTTGGCAGGCCAGAAGTATCTATCCACTGCCCCCATATGTGCTCAAATTTTGTGTTTGCCTTCCTCTTGCATGGCTTTTACTTTCAGCTTTGCATCAGTCTTCTGGTATTTGGCACAGACATTTCAGCCAGATTTCCCAAGGGACAGGCTTTGACCAGTCCTCCTTGGATGAATCTTTCGCAAAACTTCCAGCCAAGTAGTTAGTGCCACAGACCAGAAGATCATTGCGGTGCCGGAAGCAGGATCCAGAGAGCAGGGTAAATACACTTTCTATTTTTTTTTTTTAATCTCCGGGTGTTTACCTGTATTATCACCATGAGGTGTTGTAAGAAGTGGCTAGGGATGCGCACACACCAGGCTACATTTTATTAGTAGGACATTAGTAGTAGGACACATCTACCATCAGTAAAACTCATGGTAGATGTCAATTAATGGAACATTTTGGGTACAAGTATCATCATTATATTCGAATTCTTTTTTTTTGTCACGGGGAAGATTTATCAGGGCTTACATGATACCATAATACTTTATTGATGCCTGGGGGGGGGACTCTTTTGTACATTGTGTCCTGGAAATTGTTACACATAGTTATAGATGTTACAATTACAAACATACACTATAAGAGGCACTTTCTTGCATGTTGCTGGTTCCTTATTTGCTTACAAATATAGTTACAGAACATTGCAATACAGCACAATACAGGTTAACATGACCACATTACATGACATATATTGAGGCGATTACGGTATGAAATACTCCAGTGACAATAACAAATAGACACAGGCCAGACAGACATGCATTGGGATTACTACAGTAGGGGTTCCCTTGTGGCGATAACAGTGATTGTGGTGAAACAATGTTGTGTTTTTGTTGGTTTGACAGAAGAGACTCTGCCTGTAGCTTCACTTTAGCTTTGTTCCGGCGCTTAAGCTGCCTCGTGCTGGGTACCACCGGAGTCTTGGTACAATGTACAGTGACTTACAATAAGCACTGTTTGTCATCAAGTTTTTTGCCGCGAGTTGTCCGTGGGGCTGATGCTGCCATATACAGCAGGAGGCCAGACCCTACTTCATCATACACTGTCGCACAAGCACTTGTGTTTGATAAAGTGTATAGTGTTTGATATAAGTGTGTAATTGAAAGTACATTAGAGTAATTCTGTTTCTTATTTTCTAGGTGTGGTTTTCAGTCGGGATATAAGGGTCACTCTGGTAAGTCTTTTGAAATCTAAGGAAAAATGCACACTACCTTTACAGGTAAACAAGTCAGCTATGGCCACACCAGCGTTTCGTTTCTTGACTTTCAGTTATTAAAGGAAATCTGTCATCAGAAATCTACATACACAAGTAGATCTAATGGTTCTTAATTGCACCTTCATCCCTAAACTGTATTTGTCATGTCCTGGTAAAGTCCTATAAAAATTTTATTTTAGTTACATGCAAATTACCTTTAAAGGGGTTTTCCAATCTGGACATTTTACATTTAATTTACAATACATTTCATTTGCCATTTGTGAACATTTCTGCAATTGGATGTTATTAAAAAATTTTCCTGTGTGAAGATTTTCTTATAAATGTTTCCATATTGTCCCTTAGAAATGAGATAACTTCCTCGGATATGACCACCTAACATTTTGGCAGCGGTGGCCAGACATGCACTATTGAGCCCTGCCTGACCACCTGGCTTCAGCCATCATTACCACAAGACAGCTGGGGACATGCAGCAACAACTTTTTGTTTCTTTGTGCAATCACTCCAGCAGAAGTGGCCGTATCCAAGGATACAGTCCTTTTTCTAAGGGAACATATGACTACATTTATGATGAATTATCTTCACACAGAAACATATTTTTTAATAACATCTTACTGAAGAAATGTTTATATATGACAGATTCATGAAACTAAATGTGGATGCCCAGACGAGAATACCCCTTTAAAGGCTATTGGTACGTGTACAAGCCTGGGAGACAAGGCTACTCCATCCCCCAGTATCCTTGTCATGCTACTCAGGACTGGATTGTAGGAAGAAAGGGGGCCACCAGCATTTTCCGACAGTCTCTTTAGTGATGTGCAGCAGTGGTTCCACCACACCCTACATGTACCTGCATCCATGCTGTGACAGTGACTCACTGGCTCTATCAGTGAGAGTGTGCCCACCCAGCCTGCCCATACTCAATCACATATTGCATACAGCATGCTTTTAAGGAGCGGCGCTGCATGCTGAGTGACACCTGATTCCCCCTTTCTTTGTACTTAACACTGGTGGCTGAACTGGTTGCCAGTCAAGTCTTATCCGATCAGTGTTATATTTACTTCTTCATAAATCACTCGTCCCGATATGTGAGAGGAGGAGAGAGAGCTCTAAGGGAAGCAGGGGCGTTTGGGACTGGGTGGTGACTAAGACAAGTAGACAATTTGGAATATAAAAGAACTGTTAATTTTTATTTTTTTTAATTAATTGCTCCTTGGAGGTAGAACAACCTTGCTTTATTTTTGTTACCTATATTCAGTGGTTTCTTTGTTATACCCCTCAGAGTAGCTCCTTCCCCCATCTGTGCTGACAAGCCAACAAATGGTTTGTGATCTGGCTCTTTATGGTGAACAACCTTAAAGCCAGAAGAATCATTCCCATCGCTAAAGCTATGGAGCCTGTCCTATAAACAACTCTGCAGACTCATAGAATGGGAGGGGCTCCTGATCCCTATTCACAGAAGAGGTCATGTGACAGTGCTCTTTTTGTGTGTGTAGCAGAGCTCAGTGTGTTCAGTGCTGTGAATACAGATATCTCCTACACTGAATAGCAAGTTACATTATCTCATCTGTTCCCTATCAGTTCCTCCATTCCAGTCTGTGGTTCTACAGAACTTTCTCTATCTCTCTCTTCACCTTATGCTGAACCCCTTCCCCCACTTAGTACTCGTCACTTTCAGATCTATTCAGAGAAGCTTTTGGAGGCGTAACAACAGCTGTAGCAGCTGCTATTGGGCCTGCACCGCAGAGGGGCCCAAAATTTATTAAGGCCACTCTCCTGGGCCCATCCAACCTCCACTTGCGCACCTCATCTTCGGGCTGCTGCTAGCCTGGTCTCCGGTGCACCTCATCTTCGAGACACCGCCACCCCTCATCATCAATTTCACATGCTGTTGTGCTAATGGAATAGAAACAGGTAGAAATAATTACCAATTAGCATGACACACACAATAAAGGATTGGCTCTGCAGATGGGGACCACAGGCCACTACTCAGTAACTATGCTTTCTGGCTAATGTTTTGGTCAATTTTGAATGTTGGTGGTGCTTTTACCCTTGTGGTAGCATGAGACTGACTTTACAACCCACACAAGTGGCTCAGGTAATGCATCTAATCCAGGATAGTGCATCATTGCGAGCTGTGGCCAGAAGGTTTGCTGTGTTTGTCAGCGTAGTGTCCAGAGGCTGGAGGCGCTAACAGGATACAGGCCAGTACATCAGAAGACGTGGAGGGGGCGATAGCAGAGGAACAACCAAGCAGCAGGACGTTACCTCCACCTTTGTGTAAGGAGGAACAGGAGGAGCACTGCCAGAGCCCTGCAAAATGACCTCCAGTGGGCCTCAAATGTGCATGTCTGTGCAGAAGCGTTCAGAAACCGACTCTATGAGGATGGCCACGGGTGAGGGTTGTGCTCACAGCCCAACACCGTGCAGGACTCTTGACATTTGCCAGAGAACACCAGGATTGGTAATTCTCCTCTCGCGCCTTGTGCTCTGCACAGATGAAAGCAGGTTCACGCTGAGCACATGTGACAGACTCTGGAGACTCCAGGGAGAGCGATCTGCTACCTGCAACATCGTTCAGCATGACCGATTCGTCAATGGGTTTTTTAGTGTGGGGTGGCATTTATCTGGAGGGCTCCACTTGCTCGCCAGAGGTATTGAGATGAGATCCTCAGACCTCTTGTGATACCATATGCTGGTGTGGTTGGCCATGGATTCCTCCTAATGCAGGACAATGCTAGACCTCATGTGGCTGGAGTGTCAGCAGTTCCTGCAAGATGAAGGCATTGAAGCTATGGACTGACCCACTCGTTACCCAGACCTGAATCCGATTGAGCACATCTAGGACATCATGTCTCGCTCCATCAACCAACATCACGTTGTACCATAAACTGTCCAGGAGTTGGCAGATGCTTTAGTCCAGGTCTGGAAGGAGATCCCTCAGGAGACCATCTGCAACCTAATCAGGAGCATGCCGGGTGTTGTAGGGAGGTCATACAGGCACTTTGAGGCCACACATACAATACTGAGCCTTATTTTGACTTGTTTTAAGGACAACATCAAAGTTGGATCTGCTTGTATTGTGTTTTTTCCTTTTTTATTTTGTGTTTGATTCCAAATCTAGGTCTCCATTGGTTAATACATTTGATTTTTTTTGTGATTTTGTTGTCACATTCAACTTTGTACATAACAAAGTATTCAATGAGAATTTTTCATATATTCAGTTCTAGGATGTGTTATTTGAGTGTTCCCTTTATTTTTTCAGCAGTGTATTTATATGTGCTACATGTACTTTATAATTAAATAAAATGTATAATTTAAGCTAATTAAATAAGCTTTATTTATCTTACCAGGAAATGACAAATATAGTTTAGGGATGAGGGTGCAAGTAGGAATCTACCATCAGATCTTCCTGACGGTAGGTTTCCTTTAAATCTAAAACAGTGGATTTTTTTTCTATAAATAGAAGCATAAAGGAAGGTCTATTTAAGTCTATGGGGAATGGTATACCTTCTGTTCATCTTCTGATTTTCATTTCTTTCTTGCTCTAAAAAAACTGCAGTTGTGAACTGGGCTCTTTTTTTAGGGACTTAGGAAGAAAACTGTGGAAAGTCATATTTCCAGAAGCTTATTGATCTACTGGCAGAATGGATGCTGTTCCAGTCTTAAGAGCAGGTGAAATTCTTCTCATATTACTAAGTTCTAACTTGCTTGAATATTTTTGTCCTATAGAATAATTCAGCGCCTCTATCGCTTGAGCAGTGTTTGCAAATCATGAAGTCGATGCAGTCTAATGTCCATGTAATACTGTAAGTATTCATTTGTGTTTTCAGAAATTTTCAACTTCGTCCTATGCACATGTTATATATATTTTTGTTGCCCAGCAGAAGTTTACTTTATAAACCACTTCCAGTATGTTCACAACTTCTAGAGCATGTTTCTTTGATGGTGCAGAATGGTGGCATTATCCAGAAAATTAACTTTGAATTGAACAGTAAAATGGTTGTATACAATAAGGGAGACTGAGAATTTAGCACCGAATTTATCATATGCCTGCATCAGAACACCCCTCCTGCTGTGATTGCAAGCACCAGACTTTCTGTGAGCTTGTTATCATGTCCATGGATTTAAGGGGGTCAATTATTGCACAGTAGGCGTTCTGTTCCCTGGAGAGCTTGACTTCAGCGCTAAACTCTCCACCACCGTGACTTTATGTAAGCGGTTTACATCTCACTTCAATGTAGAATTTCAGGATGGGGCCACCACACTGGTCCATGAAAGAAACATGATCTGGAAGGTTTAGATCAGGGGTCCCCAAACTTTTTACATAGGAGGCCATTCACTGTCTCCCTCAGACCGTTGGAGGGCCGGACTAAAGTTTAAAAATAAATATCAGTACATGTGACCGCATCCATAATACACTGGCACCCCCCTCAATTAATTATTTAATATACTGCACCCCCTTAAGAACTATTTTAAATATTGGCCCAATTAATGAATTAATTGGGACAATTAATTATTAAATATACTGGGACCCCTCTCCATTAATTATTGAATTATTTCCTATGCTGCCCCTCAAAATTATTTCCTATGCTGCCCCTCATAATTAATTATTTCCGATACAGCCCCTCATAATTAATTATTTCCGATACAGCCCCTCATAATTAATTATTTCCTATACAGCCCCTCATAATTAATTATTTCCTAAGCTGCCCCTCATAATTAATTATTTCCTATGCTGCCCCTCATAATTAATTATTTCCTATGCTGCCCCTCATAATTAATTATTTCCTATACAGCCCCTCATAATTAATTATTTCCTATGCTGCCCCTCATAATTAATTATTTCCTATGCTGCCCCTCATAATTAATTATTTCCTATGCTGCCCCTCATAATTAATTATTTCCTATGCTGCCCCTCATAATTAATTATTTCCTATGCTGCCCCTCATAATTAATTATTTCCTGTACTGCCCCTCACCATTAATTATTTCCTATACTGCCCCTCATAACTAACTATTGGCCCCCCGGCCACCACAATATTTTTACTGCCTTTTTTAATAAAAAAAATAAAAACCCTGTACTCACCTAAGTCTCCCGCGTCTTCTAATTTATTGTCACGTCCGGGCAGGAAAGGGTGCGCGGCCGCATGATGACGTCATCGCGCGGCCGCGCATCTAAGTTCAAAGAGCGATGTGCGCCGGGGTTGTATTCCGGCCACATCGCTCCAGTAATAGTGCTCAAGCGGCCGTTTCTGGCCACATCGAGCACTATACAGTGACGGGCAGGAGCTTCCTGTCCGGACAGACGGAGGATCCTGCCCACCTGTCGAAGGCCGCGGGGCCCGGCGCTGGCGCAGCTAGCGTCGGGGGCCGAATCGAAACGGGCCGCATGTGGCCTGTGGGCCGTAGTTTGGGGAATCTTGGTTTAGATGCTTTACAACATACTGGTAATGGTTTACTAGGTCAATTTCTGCTGCCCTGTTCCATTTAAAGGGAACCTGTCATCAGGGTCTTCATTTTTTACTAAAGACAGGTTGTAGAAGGCCATCACAAATATGCCATTCTGCCTTTTCTACGCATTTGCAGTACAATATTATTGTGTGTTATAACTTACCCTGCACTCTAAATCTGTCATAAGGGTTGGCTTTGGTTCAGATGCATTTTAACCCTTTAAGGACGCAGCCATTTTGTAGTTTAAGGCTCAATCCCATTTTTTGGATTCTGACTTGCGTCGTTTTATATGGTTATAACTTTTGAACACTGTTACTTATCAAAGCGATTCTGAGACTGTTTTTTCTTCACATGTTGTACTTCATTTTAGTGGTAAATTTTGGCTGATAGGTTTTGCGTTTATTTACAAAAAAAAAAGAAATAAAATTATGAATTTTTTAAAAAATTTGCCATTTTTGAAATTCGAAATCATCGCGTTTTCAGGCAAATAGATTTACCACCTAAATAACTTGCTGAATAACATTTACCATATGTCTACTGTACATTTTCATCATTTTTGAAATGTCTGGATAATTAATTTTTATCATATTTAGCATTAAACCACCCCCTATAGAACCAACCCATTTTCATATCTGCCCCCCACCCCAAACTATCAGAAACAGCTTTTAGGAAGATTGTTAACTCCTTGAGATCTTCATAGTAATTGAATCAAAATGGAGGTAAGATTTAGAATGGTCAAATTTTGTCGGTTAAACGTTCATTTAGCCCTAAAATTTACACATTTCCAAAAGATAAAAAGAGAAAACCCACCATACAATTTGTTATGAAATTTCTCCCGAGTACAGAGACCCCACATGTGGCCGTGACTAATTTTATGGGTGCACAGCAAGGCACAGAAGGGAAGGAAGGACCTGCAGCTGCCAGGATTTTAGTTTCCTCATTTGCCCCTTTTGTGGGCTATAAAATTTTCGTTTTTTCATTATTGGGGCCATGTGATGGCATTTTTTTTTTTGCGGGACGAGATGCTTTTTTTCCAGTGTTACCATTTTGGGGTTGGATTTCCCTATTGTTGAAAATTTAGATTTTTTGCTTTTTTTCTTGTTCACCATATAGCCTAATAATCATGTTATCTTTATTCTATGGGTCGATACAATTACGAGGATACCAGACTTGAATATTTTTTCTTATGTTTTACTAAATTTGCCAAATAAAACCCTAATGTGGGGGAAAATCTATCATTTTTGCATCGCCGTCATCCAAGTGGCATAACATTTTTACTTTTTTGGCTACGGAGCTGGTTGATGTTTGATGTTTATATGTTTTGGGGCTTATGGGCATTTTTTTATTGAATAACATTTTTTTTTTACTTTTTTACTTGTTCTACCATGAGACATGAAAAAGCAATCATCTGATTGCTTGTTCATGATAATATCTGCAATACTGATGTATTGCAGGGTATTAGCAATGTCAGCCTTTGCACATGCATAGGCTGACACTTTGCCTTTAAGATGACGTCAGCAACCCCTAATCCCTAAATGGTTCTTTTCCATGGCTGCAATGTTAAAAAATCAGTTTGTAAACTTACTGCATTGCACTGCCTCCTTGTTCCTGATTGACCGGTCTCACTGCTAAAAAACATGCTGCTTGTAGGAAAATATGCAATTAAGTTTTCCAGGATAGGGAAAGGAAAACCTCACCTCATTTGCTGTCTTGTAAGGAGCTTGTGAGGTCCCTCAACACCAGGCATGACTTTCAGTAATCCTAATGACATGATGCAGGATTAAAACACAACCAGAGTATCTATTCCAGAAGGAACAGATTCTCAATGGTGGACAGCCTTACAAGGTAGCAATAGAGACGTGCTTTTCCTTTTCCCATCCAATAAAACTTATTTGCATATTTTCCCAGAATCCCACAGTGGGGACGTCAATGGCTATAAATCTCCACATAGGATTTGTAAAAACGTGTCTCTCTGGTGATATAAATGAGGGAGCTACGATCAAAGGCACAAGTCCAACCTTCAAAACAATCCAAAAATAAATATATAAAGATCTTCTACCTCCAAAAAGACAGGGATTCCAGATTTTTTTATACGGTAAGTACATATATACACTCACCGGCCACTTTATTAGGTATACCATCTGAAGGCTACTTTCAGCAGGATAATGCACCATGTCATAAAGCTGGAATCATCTCAGACTGGTTTCTTGAACATGACAATGAGTTCACTGTACTCAAATGGCCTCCACAGTCACCAGATCTCAATCCAATAGAGCATCTTTGGGATGTGGTGGAACGGGAGATTCGCATCATGGATGTGCAGCCCACAAATCTGCGGCAACTGTGTGATGCCATCATGTCAATATGGACCAAAATCTCTGAGGAATGCTTCCAGCACCTTGTTGAATCTATGCCACGAAGAATTGAGGCAGTTCTGAAGGCAAAAGGGGGTCCAACCCGTTACTAGCATGGTGTACCTAATAAAGTGGCCGGTGAGTGTATATTCTTTATCCCTTGAACAACTTGTTGATCCTTGTTTATACCATCTCCAAAAGAAATGCTGCGTTACTTCAGATCAAATTTTCTCAATGTGTTCTTCTCTCACAAAGGATATACTGAGGGAGACAGATCTCAATAGTGCAACACAGGGATATGTGTAATAGTAAAATATTTATTATACTCACAAAACAAGTGTTAAAAAGCGCTTCATATAAAATCACAAAAATCCAGCATACATTGTTGCCCGACCCTGGGTTTCCCCGTGTCATCCAGCCCCTTTAAGTGCCCCAGGTTGCCCAGGACTCGGAAATACTATAGCCGGTGGGCCACTGCAAGTGCCCGCTTAGTATACACCCTGATGCTCTCCGTTTTTGGGCCGAGTTCACAACAGGCCCCATCACCTGCTCTCCTGGTGGATCGGGACACCCATTGCTGCACCCTGGAATGTCTGCTAGGAGTTTGGAGCCCCGGGGAGGTTTTCTTCTGTGGCCCAATTAGTCCCGGCAGGTGGTGACCGCACACCCTCGGCCTGACCGGAAGCCAAACACCATTTGCTGGCTTCAAGAAGTTTTTCCGGCCCCATAGCAGCCCTGAGCAACTTTTTGTACCCTTCTAGGAGTGCCCTGCATCCTGGATTTGCAGTCAGCAGGCCTCTACTCGACTGGCTCCACACATGGCCTACTAGGCCTCAGAAGCCTTAATTGAGGAGTCTACCCAGGCCTTGTGCTCCCTAGCACTGATAAGGTGCCTGGTATGCCCCTCTCTCTGCAAGCAGGATCATCTGCAGCTGTTGGATTCTCTGTTTAACTGCAGTCTTTTGGAGATGGATGCTCACCATCTTCTCAAGCCAGGGGTCCCCATGAGCCCTTCAGGTGCCAAATTCCCCGGACTCCAACTTTGCTGTCCTACTGCTATCTGCTCAACCCCACTGCCCTGAAACCCTATAATTTGCATGCCCTCCCATACCTGTGCTGTAACTGCTGAAATTGTCCTGGGATGTTATTTTACTAATCTGCATAGACTCCTCCGGAGGCTATCCCCCCCTCCACCCTTACATACATGCTGAAGTTTCCCTTGGCTCAATGTCCGCTATCTATTCGATGGCGCGCAGTTGTAAAGTGGTTGAAGCTACAGAAAAGCTGGAACATTTTAAGAGACCTCAATCTGCTTCTCATCCTCTTATGACCCTGCATCTACCTTCCTACACAGAAGTGTCTCTTTTAACGTGCTTGAAGCTTCCATCGATCCTGGTGGCTGCTATATAATATTGCATGCACTCCTTCATGGCACCCATTGAAACTAGCAAGATTTCTATGCTCCCATGGTGTTTGTGGGCTGGCGGTGGATACCCAACTTTTTTAGGACTGGGGTCCAGGGTCAAACTGGGGGCCTAGGGCCCACCAGTGATATAGATTTTGGGGGCCCATCTACTGTGACATGGAAATATTACCTGTATGTTTTTAGGCCACGTTTACATAAAGCGCTTTCATTGCGTCTGAAAGGCACAACAAAAGAAACAGGCAGAACGCATTCCAAATCACATCAGTATTAATGATAGTAAAACACGGATGTATTTTGAGGTGCATTTTTACCCATATGTTTGCAATGTGTTTTAAAACACAATGCAAATACATAATCTGAATGCAGCCTAAGACCTTGTGCACAAGATCCGATTGAATTGTGTTTTAAAATTCATTTTAGGCGCATGTGGAGAATCTCCTCTTGGGACACAAATCTGTTTAGATTTGAAAAAGATGGCGGAATCACGATTAAACCATCAGATACGGGAATATTGTTGTGATGGATACGCTAAAATATGCCCAAAGGTGTGGGGACCGGTTAGGAGATAGTACAGGCTATGAAGTTCTGAGGTCCAACCGAACATCAGACTACTTATTGGAATTCCAGAGAATTCTTGGAGAGGCCAGGTCACATAAATTGATTAGTGATGACGAATTTGAGTTTATGACCCCATCCACTCCGATAATGCTGACTTTCTATTGCCTCCCGAAGGTACATAAGGGTGTCACACCCCTTAAAGGAAGAGTGATAGTGTCAGGGTTAAATTGATCCGTCAAAACGTTGGCATACATATTGATACAATACTACCATTTGTCCACTCATTGCCATCTTAACTGACGGACACATTAAGGGGTTAACAATTCAGCAAAATCCCCTATTGGTAAGCATTGATGTGGAGGCACTCTACTCCTCCATTCCCCATGAAAGGGGGTTGGAGGCAGTGGAGTTCTTCCTTTCAACCAGAGATTCACAGTACCAAGCACATAGTGGGTTGGTCCAGGATCTCCTACTTTGACCAGAAATGTTTTTTTGTTTGATGGCCAAATCTACCACCAGCTCAGGGGCACAGCCATGGGGAGCCCTGGCACTCCCTCATATGTTAATTTGCTCCTGGGCTGGACTATATGTGTAGATCTCCAAAAATGTATATGTTTAGACTGTCATCTACTGTCAGCATTTTTAATGTGTGACTCTTCAAATGCCTGATCTTCTTCCAATTTTCTACGTAATACTGGTGTTCTTATGTTATTGGTTCTCTATGTGCCTTTATATTGCTTTGTTAATGTCAGAGATACTATAATACTATGCAGATATTCTTATGTCAAGGGTTCTCTAAATGTTCATACATTGCGTCGATAGAGTTTGAGAGGAGACTGGACCCCATTTTCATATGGTCTCTGTATTTGAAACTCAAATTTTACTGCAACCAGAAGCCGACTGCCTATATGCTTACTTGTGGCTGTTCAAAGTGGTAAACATGCCCATAATGGGATGGGATTTTCAGCGACCCGATGGAGACGCGTCTATCAAATCCTCCCCACCGAACTCGCTCATGCGCACTACTGATGGATCACACTCCCCGGCTGTGTACATTGTAGTCCACCGCACTAGCTTGCGGTGCACTGCGATCTGACCAATAGAAGCAACAGAATTGGTGGGTGCGCCCAATCTGACATGTGAGAGGGTGGAGTTGAGGCGGAAGTATTCTCTAGCTGGCGCAAACCAAATGGCCAGCCTGCATAACTTTGATCTCCTAGTCCACCATCAGGACTGGAAACGAGCAGTCTTTTTATCAGGGTGCTAGCTTACAGCAAGCCCTATGTGACACGCATGCCACTGGATGACTGGCTCTAGCTAAGCCACTCTTATGGACGGCCGGTACCAGCACTAAGACACTTCAATGCCTCTGAGTAGACAAAATGCGTCCGGGAATTTGAAGTGCACAGAGGGTATACTTCAACTAACAGGGACAGCTGTGGACTGCCCTTGTAAGGGCGGGAGTTATAAGGGACCCCATAAGGACAATAGTTTAATCTGGCATTCCCTACCCCCAGCCTGGGAGCAAACATGTCTGAATTACGGTAAGAGTGTTTTGACCATAATGAGCTAAGACATAAATCGGACTCTATTGCTCGTTGTAACACCTCCAGAGTGTATACTTCTGCAAGGTAATTTATTTGATATTTATTGGTGATGAAGTTATGTTTTAGCACAGTCTTCACTCAAATATACAGATTTGTGGCTTTTCGACAAATCTGTTTAGACCTAAATGCTCAGGTTTGTTAAGTAGTAACTTTTTTGCAATCTAAACATGTTTGCATTCCAGGAGGAGATTCTCCAGATTCACCTAAAATGTAATTCAATCTTGTGAACATGGATGTAAGTTCCAGCATTAGGTTGGGCCTATTAAAAGCAATCAGTGCCTCTGCCAGCTCCTATTGTGGCCCCTCTCATTTCCTCCTCATATTGTGCCCCTCATTTGCTCCTCATATTGTGCCCCTCTCATCTCCTCCTCATATTGTGGCCCCTTCTCATATCCCCCCCATATTGTGGGTCCCCTCTCATACCCCTCATATTGTGGCTGCCCTCTCCTATACCCCCATATTGTACTCCCACTTTTCCTCTTTTTCTTGTTTAAAATGAATTAAAATAAACACCACACTCACCTGTCCCCGTTTCCCAGCAGCTCTCCTCTTTTCATCTTCCGATGTGGCTGTGGTGCTGGCAGATCATGACATCATTACTCTGCGCCTGCTGGTATCACAGCCTTAGCAGGGGAACGATGATAATGCAGAGAGCTAATTGTTCCCTGCCTGCACCATCCAGTTATTCAGCTCTTTTTCCTCTATTGAAGTCCCATCAGTGGCAGGGAGTGGAGACCTCTCAGTCATGACCTCATGACCCACGGTGCTTTCACTGGCATAGCGGTGAGCCAGTCCGGCCCTGTTTCGGGACCTTCACTGTGGATGGTTCAAGTGGTTATCACAGAGTTTGGACTTCACTTGGGCCTTGGGATCAACCGGTCCAAATCACACACTCTCTTTGTATTGACCTATCAGTCCCTACCTTTGAGGTCGGCTCCCAGTCCGTTCAAGTGACTTCGGAGATATTATCTTGGCATGTCACACACTGTGCTCAACTTGCTGAATGTGTTCCCCTTGTTGGCTCTGGTACCTAAGCTCCACATTTCCATCTCTGCCCATGTGAATTTTGTCAAGATGATCCTTTTACCCCAAATCCTGCATGTCCTGCTTCAGTCTCCCGTGTCATGGCTGCATGGTCTCTTTTAGTTGGAGGGGGCAATAGGGCAAGGGTGGCCACCCATCTGTTGTTTCATTCCTGAAGGGGGTGGGACTCCGCTCCCAATTTCTAAGTGTCTCACTTCCCCGGGATGTTTCATTTTGAGAAGTTGTGTACTATGGCACTCTTAATTGGCCCGCACTCTGGCCTTTTCGCTTTACCTGAACACGTTCTTGGAACAGTAACATTAGAGGGGCATTCCCACTTTTGTGCCAACTGGCTTTGACAGGCTTACTCCCCCAGGGAATAACTCAGCCCTTCCTGAACTTGCCTTAAGAGTAATAGGGCTAGCTGGGGATCCAGAGGGGTGCACTATATGGGAAACTTCTGCAAGGACATTGTCCTTAGTTTGTTTCAGCAGTTGAAAGAGACTTATGACCTACCTAACTCCTTCCACCTTTTGTACCTTCATCTCCTAGCATGTACATTAACATGCATGTAATATTTAGAAAACACCTGTTCTGGGGTTGGGTCAGTGAGCTTGGCCCACTGACAGATGAGGAGTGGGACATCAATCTCTCCACGCCTTAAATGGTTTATCCCAAATCAGGAGACAGAATATTGCAGACCTATGTACTCTTCCAGGTGTATCTAATGCCTGCCAGAGTTAGTTAATTCTGTCCTTGCTTCCTAGATTTGTGCCCCAAGTGCTCTGCTACCCCAGACGCAGGTCCACTCATGTGGTTAAGGGGTTCTGGGTACAGGACCACAAATTCCTGTTCAACAGGATGGGTGTAAAAGTTTCTGAGTATATGTCTACTCCTGGTGGACCCGGAGCTGTTCCATTCTACCACAGATTGCTCTTTCCTGATTGAAACCCTAGTAAAACTTTAACCAGATTCTGGATGGCTCTTCTCACCTTACATTACAGTCAATGCTGCTCTTCCCCTCAACAAGTGGATATTTGTCCACAGGAAAATAAATTTAGTTCTAGCTGGGACAAATGGCTTGAATCACCATTTACTGATGCCCCGCATATTCCTACATAGTCACATAATTGAGCTTATATTTTAGTCTTTGCCATCTCTAGTGTATGCAATTGTGGGAGCTGAATCCAAGGCAGTGGTGGGATGCAGGTGCGTGGTTGTGTATTCTGTTTGATTTTGTTCTATTTTATTCTGTTTCTTGTTATACCTGTGTTGTATTGCTATATAGTCTGACTTGTATAGTCTGGCTCAAATTGAGAACTTCTATAGTTTCCAACGACCCATGTATGCTCAGACTTGTATTCCCTTTCTAATGGGTCCTACGAGACCAACCTAAATGTGATTTGTTCACTGTGCGAATTGTCTCTCCAAGTTCCCTTTAATAAAGTCTATTGTTGATTTAAGAATACCTAGTTGACACAGCCAAAAAAATGTAAAAAGGGATTTATTTTGGGTATCGTTAGCCTCTGATTTTGTTTTACCCTCCTGTGGCATGTTGGCAAACAGGCTGTGTATGACTATATTTTGAAACCTCTAATCTTCTGATCCTGACAATGTTGAAATTGAGTTATACAGATTGGACAGACCAGACATTATACATTCACAAATCTTTTTTTTTTTTTTTACAGGGCAAATGAGGGAATAGCCGCCGATCTAATGAGAGGAGTTTACACTGATGTAGGCCAGACCCTTTTAAGTGGATTTAAAGAAAATCTGAAGGGGGTGAGTCTATGTATTGAGATTTTTTATGGATGGTATTGTTGCACAATTCTATTTTGCATTAACTTGTACCTGATCAACTATTGACTTTAGTTGTCAGCAGGCACAGGCCCCAAGTCTAGAGCAACGTCTTTAGAGTTTGCAGTTTTCTCCTGCTCCCACGTCGATAATAGGAGCAGGACCAGGTATTCGGCTGTCAGATACAGCCGGACACCCATGGGAAAAGGTAGAAGTGGTTTATTACTGCTTCCACCTTCTCCTCTCCTCATTGCATCACGATGAAGATAGCACAATGTAGTGAAGGCAGAAGCCAGCACTGCCGCCGGCTCTATAGTGATTGTCGGGTCTGAAAGGGTTTGTCAGAGTTGCTGGGTCTAATTGGACTCTGCCCCAGACTTTTTATCCCACAGGGGGTCTATTTGCCACTATAACTGGGGCCCCTATAGATGGCCCAGTTACAGACTGGAAAAAAAATTGTGACAATGTCCCGTTGGGGTCTTTTATCACAGTACTAATAAATATTTACAAATAAACATCAATATTTACAAGGAAAAAAAAACCTCTTATACTTTACATCGCCATAGTCACCCTGTTTGCCTGAGACAATACAAATTGTATATCAAAACAACAGTCACAAACTAGGGAATTAATTTTGAGTCATTTTGAGTTAATATGAACATTATATTAACTATATAATATATTACAAAAGAAAACTTTTTATCTTTGGGGATTGTTGAAACCTAAAAAAAAATAATAATACATTTTTTATTTTGTAACTATGCTGGATGTATATATATATATATATATATATATATATATATATATATATATATATATATATATATATATATATATATTTGTTTAACTTTTTTATACAATACATGTTTTATATAACTAGAAAAAAATCAAAAGTAAGTGACAATTACTTTTTTTTATCCAGGCACCTTTTGAAATGGGTGCTGTGCAAAAAGTACATTTAGGTCTTACTTTTATTAAAATTGTGTTATTTGTTTGTCTTTTCAGCGCTTTCAGTCGACTGTTGTAGATGGAAATCATTTTGTACATTTGAATGAACCAGAAAAGATTGCCAAAATCATTGTTAATCAGCTGCATGAGCGTCCTTACACTCACTCCCATTTATAACATTGGTACTTGATGGAGAGATCTTGCACCTACTGCTGAAGTTAATTGTCTATCCTCAAGCAACTCCAACAAGATGTATATGTATTTTTTTATCATAAAGGAGAACCATTCCAAAACAGCCACTGATCAATAATGTTGATATGTTTGACATAGTAATAAAACAGTATTTATATTTGAACCTTGACGCTCATTATTCTGCTGCAGTAATTTCAAGAGCAAAAGCCCTAATGAATTATTAATTATGGCTGAAGAAGATGAAGGCAAGGGTGAATGTAAAAAAAACATTGTTTATTCCTATGGCAAAACTAATGGACCCATACTCATTAGATGTCACCTGAAGTTCCATTTATCTCACAGCCTTTGTACTGCTTAGGGCTGCTTAGGGCTGTTCCACACTTGCAACGCATGCTGCCCAGATCGCACAGCCTGAATGCTGCAAACCGGGAGTGAACTGACATGCTGAGTTCAGTCCTGGTTTGCAGCGTTCAGGCCGTGCGATCCGGGCAGCATGCGTTGTGAGTGTGATGCGAGTTAATCCTATCACACTCGCTAGTATGGAACGGGCCTTATGTTCCTAACTCTTCCAGAGGCAGTGAAAGTTTCAGTTACTATACCCTGCCCTTCTCAAGGTGGCATAACCGGATGGCTCAATGCACTCATTCACTGATGCAGACAGGCAGAATCGGCACTGGCAGAAACGTCCAGAGAGAGAGAGAGGATCTCCAGGGACTCAGGGGGCCCTTACTGTAGCTGCCGGCTACAGTCCAAGACCATCCTTGTTGGCGATGACTGCTGGATAACCTCAGCGGTCCACAAGGCAACAAAGATAAGGGACAAAAGAATGCCGGAGACCGCGAGAAACTACTTGAGTGACTGTGTTATGTAGTTTAGCGGGACATTGCCCTTAGGGGTATTATCAGCTGGTCGGTAAATGTTATGCTCATATAGGGTGGGTTGTCTTCCTAACATGGCGGAATATGAGGAAGTTAACAAAAATGTATTTGCATTGTTCATACCAGACGACTGTGATGACCATCACTCCACTGGTTTATATGTTATTGTAGAAAGCAATGATTTTTACTGTTTCTTCTTGAATTAAAATTTATTTGAATATGTTTGGCCGATTTAAAAGGGAGATACCTAAATTCATAATTTATACCAAGATAGTCAGAGAGAAATGTACCATATAAAACAACTCTTATGTCTTTGAAAGTAGTCTACTGGAATGTCAAGGGCCTTCGGTCCCCACAGAAGCTCTCAATGGTGTTGTGGCCTCGCTGCAAGAATGTCATTTGAACGACACAGAAACTAAGTTCATGAAGCGCCTGTGGGTGGCCGAGGCCATTGGCTATTCAGAATCCAGTAGAGGGGGGAGGGTATTAATGTTGATCCAAAAATTCAGCAATAACGCCAAGGTCTCACACAACATCAGAAGACAGGAGAATTTTACATGCCATCTTAGATACCCCTGCAGGAGAATTAAGTATGTACACTGTATACGCACCTAATGATAAATAATAATTTTACACTACTCTGATGACACAACTGGCACTGGACTCATCACCGCAGATAGTGGTGTCAGGGGACTTCTATCAGGTGATGCACCTGAGAGAGGACAGCTCGCAAAGGGGAATCACCAGCCAACCCCTCAGCTACAGCTACAGACCTAGCCCAAATGTCTTTGGACCTAAGTTTGGTAGATGCATGGCGACATCCGGAATACTAGTACATCTCGGTAGTGCATCACTCTTGGCCTCGTATAGACCATCATTTAGTGAGCACCATCTTGGTGGATAGAATCACACAAACGGACATTGAAAATATGGCCATATCGGACCACGCACCAGTAACATGATCTTTAAGCCACTCCCATGAACCAGGAACAGACTATATTTGGTACTTTCCATCCTATATGGCGCAAGATGAGACCTTTCTACAGAGGTTGAGGGGCTGGTGGACTGAATTTAAATTCTATAACTCGGACACTATAGAAAAACCAAGGGTTTAATGGGAGGCGGTGAAGGTAGTCATTACAGACCAGATAATGCATTATATGGGGCTAATACGCCCCAATCCAAAACAATCCAAACAAAAAGATACAACGACAGCAGTACAAGATTTAGGAGGGCATATATGACATACCTGATGTCACCTTCACCCACGAATTTAGAACACTGGAAAAAGGCTAGGACAAATTATGAACTACTACTACTACTACTACTCGAACAGCAGGACCACTATAAGTGAAGAAACATGAAAGCGCATCTATTCCGGTTTGGAAATAAATCGGGCCGAGTAATAGCGAACCTAGCAAAGGGCCAAAAACCGGCTATGCATATCCCAAAACTGCGAACTGCACAAGGCCAAATACAAGATAACCCCAGGGAGGTATTAAATATCTTCCGTCAATTTTATTCTGACCTATACAGAGACCCTGATAAGTACGACACTGTGAAGGGGGAGGCATACTTATTTCAGCTCACATTGCCAAAATTAACCCCGGAACAAAAAGCAACATTGAGCGCAGATGTCACCACGGAGGAGGTGACTGCGGCAATCAAGAGTCTCTAGGCTCTGGAAAAGTACCAGGGCCAGATGGCTTCACAGTAGAAGCATACATAGGGTTAAGGGACCAGATGGCGCGGACCCTAGTGAGACACTACAATGCCTTATTACAAGGATCCTTGTTACGCCCTTTTGCTAACTTGGCTTACATAAAAGTTCAATAGGGACCCCGTGCTACCCAGCTCACACAGGCCCATTTTCCTCATTAATCAGGGTCTGAAGTTGATAACAAAAATGTTGGCAAACGGCTTGTCAATTCTTATGCCCAAACTAGTTAGTAGCCCAAGTGGGTTTTCATCAAGGGTAGAGCAGCGGTGGCTAACATATGCAGAGTTCTCACGGTTCTAGACAGGGTTAGGGTCCAGCCGCCCACAGTGGGCAAGAGAGTCCTTATTACTTTGGATGCTGAAAAAGCATTCGACAAAGTGTGCTGGGGGTGGCTAAACCAAGAGCAGGATTGATTTGACTTCACAGTCCCTTTTCGAACATTGTTAAAAACGCTATATATCCGATGCCGGCCATATCCCCGGGATACCTTACACTAAATAGAGGGACGCGGCAGGGATGTCCGCTTTCCCCCGTCTTACTTGACCTAGCGGTGGAACCACTGGCACGGATGCTCAATCAATCCCAGTGTTAAGGCAAACCTAGCTAGATCAAATCCTGTCATTTCTACTTGCCTTATTTTCCTAAAAAGTACTGTAATAGAAACAATGAACTCAAGATGGTGCCAAGACAGAAAAGTTTTGAAGCTAAGGAATGCGGACCTGACGTCAATTTGCGACAGCAGGGAAATTCTCCAATCAAGAGACTTCATAAGCTGGGAACTCTCCTCCCCTTCTGTTTCTTTTTCCTATTTTTCTATATACCGTATATACTCGAGTATAAGCCGACCCGAGTACAAGCCGAGACCCCTAATTTCAACACAAAAAACTGGGAAAACCTATTGACTCGAGTATAAGCCGAGGGTGGGAAATGCATTGGTTACAGCCACCCAGTATATAGTCTGCCAGCCCCTGTAGCATACAGCCTGCCCAACCCCTGTAGTAGGAAAAAAAATAACACTGTACTCATCTTTCCGACGTCCCCCATAGGTCCTCTTCTGTCTCAGACTGTCTCAGACAGAAGAGGACCTACAGGTGACGTCAGAAAGGTGAGTTTTGTCTTTATTTTTTTAGTTGACTCGAGTATAAGCCGAGTTAGGGTTTTTGAGCACAAATTTTGTGCTGAAAAACTAGGCTTATACTCGAGTATATAAGGTAGTTTTGTGAAACCAAATAAAGCTTGTGCAGTGCTGATTTTTGCCCTGGGTAACAGCATTAGAAAATCTTGCATCAGCAATTCTTTGATTAGAAACACAGCCAACGCACACTAAAAGAGAATAACAGTTGGAGGCACTGCTGAGAATTGAACTCGCGATCAGGACCAGGACACCCCCTCGGCACCTTATGCAGCCTTGGGATCACCACTTCCCGACTGGGACTGATCAGCTCACGATCACGTTAAGTTTCAGATTACATATGTTAACCTGTTACTTGCCTGGGACTCGGGGAATGGTGATACTGTGGCTGTAGACAGCTGGGATTGGAGGGTAAATATGTATAGCCACCTGGTGTCCTGCGCGGGGCCTGAATTGTTAGATACTTCTGTGTGAAATTGAAACAAGTGCCTTGGCTGCTGTGTGTAAGCGCTTTGCTGAACCAGAACAGAAAGGGAGGGGGAGGATGTTTGAAGTTCAGGCAAGATACTGAGAGGAGTAGAGCGAAGCCACAGTGAAGATCAGGCATAGGGGCCGCCAGAATTAGGAGAAAAGGGAGATCGTTAAGGGGGGCCTTCTGATAAAACTCTAACTGACACGCAGTGAGCTAAGTCTCTGTAACTGGTGACCAGTGAGCTTGAAGGTCAGCCCTTAGGCGGGTGAGCAGCTGCACCGTTAAGGGTCTCGGACAAATTATGCTGCGGTTTCGGAATATAAAGGACATCCTCCTGGAGGGAACCACTGGTGCGATAGCGTTAGTTGAGTGCAGGGAAGGGAAAGATACATAGACAGAAGGTTGTTGAATTAAGTAGGACTGTTGGAAAAGTGCAAGTTGAGATAATGGAACAGAAGGGCTGGTAGCATTGTGGTGAAAAGAAAAGTAGTAGTGAAGGTTTGAAGGTTTTGGCATGTGTTAGAAGATCTGATGATTGTACAAGTGAGAAAACTTGATCAGATTTGCAGACACTTAGAGCCTCTGCCTTTGACAGACGGACCAGGACAGAGTGACAGGAATCCTTCAGAGAAAGGCGATAAGGGACATTTCAAAGTTTTTGATGTGGAGAGAATTTGAGAAAAAGAGATTTTATTATATTTTCCTCGTGAGGGAAAGATGGCATCTGGAATGCAGACTCCACCCCTGTGTCTGGCGGTTAGAGAAGATGACACGCCCTACCATCCTTCAGTGGTGGCATCTTAGGACAGTTTATTTTTCAGCGGCGGCCATCTTAAAACCATTATATTCCCTTCAAGTCCCTGAAAATTAATTGCCTATGACTACTCTATTGGCACCTGTTTTTTGTTGTTGTGGTTTTGGTTGAGTACCCTTCGGGTTTCTTGACAGGTGTCTGGAATAAACGCCGGCATAGCTTATTTTACCTAATTTCAGACTTCTGCTAAAGAATCTATCTTGGGATTGGAACGCTGTTTGTTTAGTTTATTATGGTCTAGTTAAAACTTATCTGATCCTGACCATTAGAGAATAATTACTATAAAAAGTTTTGCAATGTCTCTGGTACCTGCTTTCTGGAGTTTGTAGCATTAACTAGGGAGATCCTGGGGAGTTTTGCAATGTCTCTGGTACCTGCTTTCTGGAGTTTGTAGCATTAACTAGGGAGATCGTGGGGGCAGTGCAGCTAGGCTTTGCCTGAAATGTGTTATCTGTGTCTGTGTTTTCTTCAGAACTGATGTTGACATTCACAGAAAGCTGAATTTCAGCATATTGAGATGTCTGAGAATGCTGCTGTGTCTCTTATCTAAGAGACAGGCTAGTGCCAATGTTTACAATAGGGAGGGGGCACATTGTTGCATTTAAAGTTCCTTTTGACAGTCTAAGAGCCCTTTTTATGCCATGTAATGTCGATGAAGTCCCTCTGTGTACTACACGAACAAACTAAGCAAAGACAAGCCCCCCATAGATAGCGTAGAGCGCTGGGCTGGAGATGGTGGGTGGAGAGTCCCGTGTGTCTGGATGAGATAAAGCAGAGAAGTAAACGGTCATGGAAGAGTTTCACAGGAACTGTTTACAGCTTTAGAACACATGGGGGATGACCTGACAGTGTAGTGAAATCCAAGTGTACTTTCTTACCAAAGGACTAGACACATTTCTGTCAGACTTGCATATAGAGGGACTGATAAGACTGTGACAGAAAGCCAGGAAGAACAGAGACTTGGTAGTTTCACAGACCGCCGCAAAAGTTAGACTGACAAAAGTTGCGTTCCTGTGTGAGCCCGACACAAGTAGGCGTTCTTCAACTTGTGGGGCGGAGACATTACTGAAGTGACTGTATTGAGTGGTCGTGACGGCCTGAACAGGGCAGGACTAGGGGGGTGGTAACGAACAAGGACGTACCAGACAGAGTTACCTCCTCTCATTGTAGAACTGAAGTTTGACTCCTCCCCTGCTAGCCAGATGATGATTTTAACTCATTCCCAGTCAAGAAAAAGACCCAGAGAGAACAGCCGGATACATGTAGCTTTGTCTATGACCTCCAAGCTGCAAATGAGTGTCCCACACTGGCAGCAGTCCCTGAGAGTGACATATTATTCACTGTTATTGATTTGGCAAATGTTTTCCTCTCTGTGCCCTTACATGAAGATTCCCAGTACCTATTTGCCTTTACTAGTTTAGTATTCAAGTATACCTGGTGCAGATTCCCACAAGGGGGTAAAATTCACCCAGCCAGTACTCCACGGCCCTAAAGGGAGTAGACTGGCAGACTAGCCCCTTACTGGATGTTCTCCTTTTACAGTATGTGGATGACCTACTGTTTTTGTGCCTCCATTTTGCAGGTTTGCCAGAATGCATTTATTGACCTCATGTGTTTTCTGTTACAGAAGTGTTGCAATGTTTCCAGAGACAAACTCCAGTACTGCTAGGAGAAGGTGCTCTTCCTATGCCACTGGTTCTCAGCCACAGGCAGACACCTGACAGAGGAAAGAAAGCTGGCAGTCCAGAATATGCCTCTATCTCGAGGCCCTAAGCTTCTTCACACGTTTCTAGGACTGGCCAGCTACTGCAGGCCTGGGATAAGGTCTGCTGCCTCCAGCCTGATGCTGCCCCTTGATGACTGCATTGCCTCTTCTCCATTTGCCCTTAGTCAGGACGCAATTGATGCATTCCACAGCCTTAAGCTGGCAAATCCTGTCTGCCCCAGCCCTAGGAACACCCCACGGAACGAGACCTTTTATTTTATTTTGCACTAGGTATCTAGAGTATCTAGGCCACGCCTCAGGTGTCCTAGCCCAGGAACATGGTGGCCTCCCCAGTGGCCCACTATTAAGCCCGGTTAGATCCAGTCATGAGGAGAGCCCCTCATGTGTTAGTAGCTGCAGCCAGCAATCCGCTCAGCAAGGCCAGTGAGTTGATCCTAGATCACTCAGTTACTGTGTTAACCCCACATGACTTGCACATTGTCCTCACCCAAGTACAGCCCAAGCGTCTGAGCAAAGACCAGACAGCTCAGACTGTAGCGTACACTCCTGATGCCCCGTCACACTGAAAGGTTGCACAGCCCTGAATCGTACCGTTCTGTCACCAGTCTTCGGGGATTCGGAAGGGGGGGGGAATGGTGTTTAACCAAAATAAGAGCATTTAACCCAGATGTTGAGTTTTTTCTCGTAGATGGTTCCAGGTCTGTAAGAGAAGACAGATGGTTCGGCACTGGATATGCAGTGGTTAGTGGCGCACATGAGGTAGCAAAAGCAGAAGCATTCCCTTCACACAGGTCAGTGCAGGAGGTGGGTGACGGCACTCAGGGAAGCGCTACAGCAGGTGGAAGGTAAAAGGGCAAACATCTATACTCATGGTATAGTTTTGAGGTCTAAACACGACTATGAACCCATATGGAAGGCTAGAGATTTCCTCACCTCTGCAGGGACCCCCTTTAACCAGGGCACGCTGGGTAAAGAGTTCATGCATGCTCTCTTACTTCCACAAGAGGTGGAGATGGTAAAAGTAAAAGCACACACAATTTGGTAACTCCACAAGCCAAGGGCAAGTATGCGGTCGATAGGGTGGCGAAGGCAGCTGCACAGATGGAACCCAGAGACTGTCCTGAAGTCTCAGCGGTGAGTTCCGAGTTGGAAAGTTTGATCCACAGGTGCCCAGTCCCTGGTAGCCCGAGGGTCATCAGAAGTGAAGGGAGTGTGGAAGAAAGCTGGAGCCCAGATGCCGATGGGACCTGGATGCTGGGAGAGAGGGTGTGTCTGCCCAGTGCCCTGCACACGACGGACACATACACATATCCAAAATGGTCATGCTAGTGCTCATAAACTGCAAGTGCTTTGCCCCAGGCATTACTATCCCTGTCACTAGACTAGTGAAAGCCTGTATAGTCTGTACCCGACACAACTCGGGTAAGGTGGTAAAGACCCCACAAAAGGTGACACCCCACCCGCTGAATCCCTTCAGATGAATGTTATCCAGCTACCAAAAAGTGGTACGTAGGAATACGTGCTTGTGTGCATTGATCTCTTTCCAGGGTGGCAAGAAGCTTTTCCCACCAAGGCTACTGCCAGAGCTGCAGCCAAGAAGTTGGTGAGTGAAATTTTTGTTTTGGGTTTGGACTCCCAGAGACCATAAAGTCTGGTCGCGGAACCCACTTCACTGGACAGGAAAAGACCTGAAACCTTGTCCCTCCTGGGTGTAGAACAGGCCCAGCACACCCCTTACCCTTCCCAAGCTAGTGGTGGGGTTGAGAGACAAAATGGTACTCTTAAGTTAGAGATCCGGGAGGCCATGGAAGAAACAGGGAAACCATGGCTCGAGTGCTTTCCTGCTGCCCACTATTTAGTTAGGACCACCCTCAACAGAAAGATGGGATTGTTCCCCTTTGTGATACTTTTTGGCTGTGCACCCAAACTAGGCCCCTACATCAGATGGCAGGAAACCAGGTGGAACATGCCACACAGCTGAGCCAGGCCTTGGAAAAGGTCTGCAAAAGTGTTTCCAATTCTTTTTCAGATCCAGACAGAGACCTCAGTACGCATAACCTAAAGCCTGGAGACTACGTGGTGGTAAAGAAACACATCAGAGAGAGAGTCTGGAGCCCCGCTATGACATGACCCTTGCTGAGAATGGAGGAGTCTGTAAGATGGTGGGAGCGGCTTGTTGCATATGTATCCCGGATGACATCGCCCCCTATGGATTCATTACCCATGCGCTTGAAGAGATTGAAGGACTGTCCTGGGAACTCAAGAGAAACTCAGAAGTGGACGCTATATTCTTCACTTTGTGGTTGGGGGATTGGAAGTGGGGGTGATATTGGGGATTGTGATTTTGCTCTTGTCATTTATTGCGTGCTATGTGGTCCCTTACTCAAGTTACCTAAATTTGCATAATGAAGATATCCCTCTGAGATCAACAACCCCTGAAACATATCAAACAGCCCCATGGAGTAGGGAAAGGTAGGGTAGAGATTTGATTCCCATATTTGAAAGTCCACTAAATGGGAGCATACCCAATAGGGGTATGCTGTCATCCAGCTGGTGTAAAGGAGAACGACACACATATGGGCAGATCTGTAGGTGCTTCTACACCAAGAGTAGCTGAGAGAAATTGTATTGATTTAGAGGGGACTGTTAAGGTAAACCTAGCTGATAGATCAAATCCTGTAATTTCTACTTGTCTTATTTTCCTAAAAAGTACTGTAATAGAAACAATGAACTCAAGATGGCACCGAGATCTTAGACCACACCTCAAAGTTTTGAGGCCAAGGAATGCGGACAGCAGGGAAGTTCTCCAATCAAGAGACTTCATAAACTCTCCTCCCCTTCTGTTTCTTTTTCCTATTTTTCTATATAGTTTTGTGAAACCAAATAAAGCTTGCGCAGTGCTGATTTTTGCTCTGGGTAACAGCATTAGCAAATCTTGCATCAGCAATTTGTCATTCTTTGCATGCTTATTGATTAGAAACAAAGTCAACGCACACTAAAAGAGGATATCTTAAATCCTACAGCAGAATGGCAGTGGGTTCCGAGAGGGTGTCCAATGCTTTATTTGCAGATGACATTTTATTGTTTGTGTCCGATCCTATAGTACACATCCTCAAAATCCTTGAGCATATCAAACATTTCGGGTCGTTTTCGGGTTTCGCAATAAACAAATGAAAAGTTAAATACTTCCCTTAGATCCATTTACTTTTTCAGAACAAAACACTAATAGGACATTTGGCCTTAATGTTGCTAGGGATCACATTAAGTATAAAGATAGGCACCACATCGTGATCTCTTTACAAACTGAATTACCCCCCACTTTTCCATACAATAAAAACTGAACTAACATGATGGCAGTCATTACCACTTAATATATCGGGCAGAGTACAACTAATCAAAATGATTAGCTTTGCCAGACTTCTCTACCCAATACAGACCTTACGGTTATTGCCGAAAACCACAGATGTACAAGAGTTGAACAAAACATTTATTTCTTTTATATGGCAGGGGAAAAGATCCCGTATAGCTCTACAAAAACTAATGGCCAGGAAACTGAACGGATGGTTAAACTTTCCAGATGTAAGACGGTATAACTTAGCGTGTCTAGACACCTGATTGACTGGATAAACTCCACTAATTATTATTCCAACACCAGACTAGAGCAGGCAATGCTTGGATCCTGTGGCCTGGTGGCGGCCCTCCAAATTCCATATGGTAAACTACCACCAATAGCTAAGCAATCCCTAGTGATGAAGGATACAATTGCAACTTGGAAACTTCTGTGTAAAAGATATCACCTCTCTTACCAGCTTTCAAAATATCTTATGCTCTAGAATAATCCTGAATTCAAGGCAGGGTCATGTAGCAGGTTGCTCATACCATGGCGCACTCAGGTGATAGCTTGCTTCAAACAGGTACTACACTCCACCAAGCCACGGTTGAAGTCCCTAACTGAGATAACAGCTGAGTCCAGGTTGCCACCGCGACAGGAGTTTCAGTACTCTCAGTTACAAGCGTTCTGTGCCTCTAAGTTAAGGAACCTGTCGGGGAAATCATGTCGAATAGATTTTTACACAGTGATTGGAGGTCCAAATTCAAGGCACTCTATATCCCTTCTGTATATACTTTTAGAGCAAAGAAGAGGAGAATCAGAACCATTGGCTAGAGCAGTGATGGCGAACCTTTTAGAGGTGGAGTGCCCAAACTGTAACCCAAAACATGCATATTTTTTTGCAAAGTGCCAATACAGTAATTCAAGCAGTTACTTATTGCAATCTTCTTGCTCTGTGCTATACCACAGCTTTCAATGAAACTGAGGGCTCCAGAAGGAGAGGAAATTTGCAATGTAATTGGAGCGTCCCTTGACATCCACCTGAACAGGAAGATTCAGGGGTCGCACAGAAGGAACTCCAATGATAACCTGACCCTGTCCACACCTCCTCTCTCTTCCTGCAGTCTTAGGCAGACCAGGATGCTCCACATTAAAATAATGCTAAGCATGGCAAGTCCTGGGACTGCAGGAGGATCCCTGTCTGGCAAACTCTGCCATGGGGCAACAGCCTGAGTGCCCACCGAGAGGGCTCTGAGTGCCACCTCTGGCACCTGTGCCATAGGTTCGCCACCACTGGGCTAGAGTCTTCTCTCCCATCAATTGAGGAAATAATAAGCCAAGCTAAATTATATTTGTAGATAGATAAGATAGATGCAGAAAGAAAATGGGAGAAACAAGTAAAGCAGCTTTTCTGCAAATGGCATAAATTTATAATAAACCATTTACCAACCAAATACAAGAATTCATGAGAAAACTTAAAAATTCAGTATGGTATATGACGGAAGACCTGAGAGGCACACTAGGTAGACTCAAAGTCTAATCCATAGGACGAAAGGGCTGGAGTCCATATAAGGTATATGCCAGTATTGTCGACCGCTACTATTTAGCTAAAGAACCCAGAGGTTACTCCCACTTGGCCCGAGTTTGTTATAAAATTTTGTAGACCAAACAACCTGAGACCCAAGGGCGTGTAATACGCCTTAATTCTCGTAAATGTTGGAGGAAAATTGGAAAATGGAGTGGGGAAGGAGGTGATATCTGAGCGTACCAAAGGAAACAAAGGTATCAAACAAATCATTGAATAACCTGTGAACCTGTGTGAACAATGTACTTTGTATTCATGTACCTTTTCTTTTCCCAATAAAAATGGCTTAAAAAAATTTTCAGCAAAGTAATTGATATTGTTTGTGTAATGAAAAGCTATACAAGGGCGTGGCCGGATGTCGGGCTGAGAGGACGCACGGCGACGAGCTCCCGGGATCCTGATTCTCATCCTGCATAAAAGGCAGCCATCCTGCTACTCAGCTACTCCCCTGCGACTCCTCTCTCACTGTGGAGCTCCCCGACCCCATCAGGACAGAAATTAGGGAGCGGAGAGCGGCGGTAAGCCGGCAACCATACCAGCCACCGCGCGGTCGCCACGCTCTGCGCCATCACGCCACCCGGCTCCCATCTACCCGCCTGCTGTGCAATATACGCCTCTCCGCCTGCCGCTTGGAGGTCTCTGGGCGACCGGCGGCTAGAATCGGAATACTCGGCCTTCTATACGGAGGGGCTGCCGCCGACCGGAAGTGCGGGCCGCAGTCACTTCCGGTCCCCCGCTGCCGCGTCGCAGGCTCCTCTAACGGACGCTGGGACTGTCCGGGCGCATATCCAGCGCCAGCTCCCCACCTTCCTTCCTGGCCTGTGGAGCTGTGAACGTTCCTTGGACCCTGGATGCCGTCAATGGGCAAGTACTAGTTGGCTGCATTGCCAGACTGTCTCTGCCAAGATCAACCTGATACTAATGTGTGTGGCTCCTATCTGCCTGGCATTTTCGTTTACACTTGCATTTACTCTGCTGTGGGATCTGTCAGTGTGACTCGGTATTCTCCATAGCTCTGTCTCTCTATTGGAGGACTGCATCGGGGGACCTCTGGGCCCTCAGACATACTCATGCATCGAGCCTGATTAAGCACACCTACTCAATAAAAGTGGGCCATCTCCTAATCTATCTCACTGAAGGTATCTGGCTGATCGTCTGACCTACCTGCTGTCTCTGTTGCATATCTGCCTCTGCTTTGTGTAACCCCTTGTGATGGGCAATAGACGTAGGACTGCTAAACAGAAACTGGCGCCTGGTCCTTCGGCTCCGCCATCTGACGACGAATCTATTACTGGGGACCCTCCATTTCACTCATTAGACCCCCTGGACTCTCAACCAACTACCACATCACAAGCGGTGCTGGCCCAGATACAAACGCATGCCGCTCAAAAACTGGAGAGGTTCTCGCGGGCGCAACCCCAGTCACCTACAAGATCTCTGGACTCATGTCCCTCTATGTTTGAGGGCTCTCAGAGCCCCCCGCAACCGGGCTCTCCTACCAACCCTGATGACTCTCTGGATCCCTCTGCAGTGTTAGATCTGAAATTTGCTGAGGTCCTGGCAGCCATAAACTCTTGCCAATCTCTGATGGTCTCAAAAGTGGATGAACTCCGGCAGGATTTTGTTCTGCTCCGCCATGATGTTCATAAGGCCAAGGAAAGGATAACAGAGACGGAGCGTAGAATCTCAGAGGTGGAGGACGTGCAGAGACCTATGCCGGCTCAAATAAGAGATCTGCAGCAACAAATGAGAGCATCTATAGAAAGAGCGGACGACTTTGAGAATCGCCTAAGGCGCAATAATATTAGAATTGTGGGTCTGCCGGAGAAAGTGGAAGGCGCGGATCCTGTTTCCTTCATGGAGAGATGGCTTCGAGATCTCCTGCCGGTCGACACTTTCTCCCCCTTCTTCACTATTGAAAGGGCCCACCGAGTCCCAGCTCGACCGGGTCCTCCGGGGGGCTCACCCCGTCCCTTTCTTGCTCGCCTCTTACATTTCAGAGACAGAGATGCCATCCTGCGGGCGGTCCGCATCAAAGGTGAAATCCTGCACAGCGGTAATAGAGTATCCTTTTATCCGGACTTTTCAGCTGCTGTACGGAAGCAACGCACCCACTTCACAGAAGTCCGCCAACGTCTCCGTGAAAAAGGATATAAATATTCAATGCTGTATCCAGCCAGGTTACGAGTCGTCGATGGTCAGGTTTCCAGATTCTTCACCTCCCCTGCTGAGGCCCTGCACTGGGCGGATGCGGCTCCTAGAGCTGCTGCGGCCCCTCGTCCTCCGGACTAAATCGGATTACCAACATAAGCCTTAACAGCTGCTAATGCATACTTAATCTGTATTATTCATGCTAAGGCTCACATTGGAAGTTACTGTACTTGCATTAGTCTTGCATTCCAAATGTCCTCTTCCTTTCCCTTCTCCCTCCCCCTTACCCTTCTTGCCCTCCTTATGCCAATGTCCTTACTCTGCCCTTGCCCTCCCCATCTTCCTTACCTGTTTCTTTGCCTACCTTTCTCTTTCCACATTTCCCTACCGCTCCACTTCATTATACAAATACTGCTCTAAACGCTGCCTTACAGCTGTATGTATATCTACATTATTCAACGGATCAGGGTCCTGGGACAGGCCGAGGTTGTTCTGTCTTAGCTAGGGACCACTGTCCTGTGTTAGTTAATTGTTCTAGGGTATAGGTCTCCACTGCTGTGGGTTAGACAGGGGGTTACATAGTTGGGAAATAGGTTGTTTTGGTTTTGTTTGTATTGTACTGTTGGCAACTAGTATGGTAATTGTGTGGATTGTGAGAGTGATTGGATGGATGAATGTGGCTCCTCCCCCCTTGGGCTTTACTGGTATATGGATATCAATATCCTTTCTTTTTCCTTACCCCTTCAAATAATATGGCTCCGCTAAAGATACTAAGCTGGAATGTGCGGGGTCTTAATTCTAAATTCAAGCGAGCATTAATATTAGATTCTATTAAGAAACAGTCACCGCATATAATTTGTATTCAGGAGACTCACTTGACTGGGCAGAAGGTACTAGCGCTAAAGCGGGCTTGGGTGGCAAGAGGGTACCACTCCTCTTACTCTGTATATGCCAGGGGAGTCTCCATATTAATCACTAAGTCCCTCCCTATCGAGGTAACCCAAGTAGCATGTGATCACTTTGGAAGATTTGTCATACTGCACTGTGTTCTGTGGGGCACTACCTTCAATATTGCTTCTATTTATGTCCCTCCTCCTATGGACCCGTCACTGTTAACCCTTATTTCCAGTAAATTAGCTGGTATGCCTCCTGGTTCACTGGTGTGTGTGGGAGACTTTAACGCTGTACCGGATCCGTCTATAGACCGTACTAGTGGTATTGACTCCGCTTCAACACATTTGAATGATTGGGGCACTGCCCTTAGTCTGGTGGATGTCTGGCGGAGGAAATTCCCCATGGAGCGAGTGTATTCTTTTTATTCCTTGGCTCACAAAAGTTTTTCACGCATCGACCTAGCTTTTGTCTCACCTGATCTACTCCCAGCAGTGGATGCGATCTCCTACTGTCCCCGTAGCATATCGGATCATTCTGCTCTGCTTTTAACCCTATTGATTGGTCCCCCAGCAGATTCTCGTATATGGAGGCTACACCCGGCCTGGTTGACCTCCCCTGTTGTCAAAGAGGTGGTGCAGGCCACGCACCTAGAATTCTGGAGTAATAACACTGATCATCCTGATCCGCTGGCTGCGTGGGACTCATACAAATCTAGTGTCCGGGGGGCCTTCATTTCGGGGGTGGCAGGACAGAGGAGAGTGTACAGACAGAGAGAAACGGACCTGACAAGGACTTTAGGGGAGACGGAGAGGGAATTTTTAGATAACCCTAGTCAGGAAAACAAGCGCAGATGGGCACATGCTCAAAGGGAGCACCTGAGTTTGGCCAAGGACCAGACCAAGAAACGGTTGGTTGCCACTGAGGCATCAGTATTTGAATTCGGGGACAAGAATGGGAAGCTGCTTGCCTATTTGTCCCGAGCCGAGCGGCCATGCGCCTCAGTTCCATCAATTATTAACTCTGATAACAATTTGGTGTCTCTTCCCAAGGAAGTTAATGCTGTATTTAAGGAATTTTACTCTTCCCTGTATTCCTCCAGGTCCCCCGCCTCTGCCGAGGATACGGAGCTCTTTCTGGGAAATCTTCCCCTATGGACTTTGTCCCCCTCGCAGTCCTCTGAACTGGATGCTCCGGTTTCGGCCGAGGAGGTGGAGCTGGCGATTAAATCCCTCCCTCTGGGTAAGACCCCCGGGCTGGATGGGTTGGGGGGGGAATGGTATAAAGATAACAGTGACATCCTGATCCCCCATTTAGTTAATCTTTTTTCTATAGCTTTGGAGAGGGGTTCTCTCCCGAACTCTATGCGGGAGGCCTTGATTGTGGTACTACTTAAGCCAGGAAAGGACCCTCTATTCCCCGATTCCTATCGTCCCATCTCCCTCCTCAATTCGGACGTAAAAATCCTTGCAAAAATATTGGCTACACGGCTAAATAAAGTGATCACCTCCCTGGTACATCCAGACCAAACTGGTTTTATGCCTGGAAAGAGCACAGACATTAACATTCAGAGGTTGTTTTTGAATATAGCGGCTGCTAGGGATGTCTCTGATCCTGGTTATGTGCTATCACTAGACACTTGTAAGGCATTCGATTCGGTAGAGTGGCCGTATTTGTGGCTCCTGCTATCGAAAATAGGGATCGGCCCTAGATTCCTTGCCTTCGTAAGGATACTATACCATGAGCCCAAAGCCAGGATCAGAACAAACTTGGACGTTTCTGGGACATTCTCTATGGGGAGAGGCACGAGGCAGGGCTGTCCATTGTCCCCTCTCCTGTTTGCCCTTGCTATAGAGCCCCTTGCCTTGGCGATCCGGGAGTCTGTTGATATACGTGGCATGGTCCGTGGTCCGATAGTAGAAAAGGTGTCATTATACGCAGATGATGCTATTGTATACTTACAAGATGTTGGGCCTTCCCTAGCGTCCCTTTTATCCCTGATAGATAGGTTCGGTTCATTCTCGGGTCTCAGGATCAACTGGAGCAAATCTGTGTTATTCCCATTATCAGAAATAAATGTATCATCCATGTCTTTTCCGGTTCCCCTCCAGGTTGTTTCTCGTTTTAAGTACTTGGGTGTGTGGGTCTCTGGGAATGTCAGGGCATACCCAGAACTTAACCTTGAGCCTCTAATGACAGACACAGAGTCCCGCCTACGTAGTTGGTCCTCTCTCCCACTCTCCCTACTGGGCCGTATCAATATTTTTAAGATGATATACCTTCCCAAATTTTTGTATCTGTTCCATGTCTGCCCGGTTGTGCTCCCTAGGAAGCTATTTAGGCGCATTGAAAGTATGTTGCGTGCGTTCTACTGGCAGGGGGGTCCCCCTCGCTTCAGTCTGGAAATGTTGCAGGCCCCGAGGGAGAGGGGGGGTATGGCAGCCCCAGACATGTATCTGTACTACCTGGCCTCCCAACTTGTTTATGCTAGGTGGTGGATCGATATTGACAGATCAAACGCGGCCACTGCGCTGGCTGGGGCTCTCCTGGGATCGTATGAAGCCCTCACTAGCTTATTATACAGATACAAGTCATCTACATCTATCCTTATGCCGCTGAGAGCAGTTGCAGTAAATTGGCAACGGGCACAAGGGTTGGTCCATACTGCTGCCCCTGCTCCTCAGTCCCCTAGAACTCCTCTCTGGCGTAACCCGTGGTTGGTCAACTTTGTCTCCCTCCCTGGTTGGACTATGTGGGGGGGTGCAGGAATCAAATTCCTCGGTCAGCTCTTGTCTCCAACCTCAGAATTTCTTTCCTACACTGAATTAAGTGAGCGATTTAACCTACCGGCAATAGCGTCTTTCCATTACCTTCAGCTACGCCATGCATTCCAAGCACAGTTTGGCTCCCTCAACTTGTCTGTAGAGTTTACTTCTCTAGAAAAACTACTGAGTTCCCCGGAACTGTCTAGACCACTCACCCAATCTTATACCCTTCTTCAGTCCACGCGTAGAAGGCCCTTTGATAAGGCCCTTTTGCGTTGGAGGGAAGATATCCCAGACCTCTTAGATGAGGAATGGAAAGAAGTTGAATCATCCTTCTTTGAAAATATTGTAAGCGCTAGGGACTCTCTGGTCCAAACAAAGTTCCTTCATCGCATTTATTATACCCCTGAAAAACTACGTCGTATAGGCGTTATAGAGGAGGACACTTGTTTCCGATGTCAGGCTGCCAGTGGGTCCTTTCTCCACTGTGTGTGGTCCTGCAGCAGGGTTCAACCATTCTGGGCCGCAGTTATGGAATTTCTGCATACACACTTTGACATGCCCCGTGTCCTATCACCCAAAGTCTGCCTCCTGGGTATAATTAATGAATTAGTCCATGGGCATTATGATAAGATCTTCTGTAGATTTGCCCTTTATTGTGCACGAAAGGTAGTCGTAATGTCATGGAAAGATCCCGACATCCCCGCCTTAAAGAGATGGATTCTACTGATAAATAAGTTTGTACCCCACTATCGTACGGTCTATCAACACAGAGGTTGTCCGCAAAAATTTGACCTGGTCTGGGGAAGGTGGTGTAACACCCCGCGCACTGCTGCGTAAGGGTACGGACTCTTGTTTCTAGCATCCTCAATTACACTTGGTGTGTCAAGGGGGGAGGGGGAGGAAGTGTATGAATGTAGTTGTTGTTGATTTATGTGTGATGTACGAGTGGGTTGGTAGCTTGGGCTGCGGTAACGTTTCATTTACATTATACTATACCTAACAGCAATATTGTGTCTAATTATGTCTTATAAGGTCAAGGCGCATCGTTACTGTCAAAATATTGTTGCCGCAATGTATGTATGACAATGTATTTCTGTACTAAGTTGAATTATTGTTGTTCCTACAAATGTTCTAAAAAATTCCAAAAATAAACACTTAAAAAAAAAAAAAGAAAAGCTATACAATTTTCAAATATACTTTCTGTAGAACAGACAACATGCAACTTTCAGAGTGCCGGTTTACACTCCTTCCCCCAGTGATTCTGACATCACTACTGGGAGCAGGGATAAGGTATGTCTGTATTTTATAAATTCTTCTTTTGGTTTCCTAATCAGGATCTGAATGATTTGGATCCTGATAATGCAATCCAGGCCAGAATGTGTTAAATGCAGGGATAACAATAATCACTGGTATGCTCCAACACAGGAGTGTGGCGAGTATTATAAATCATTCTAAGAGGCTGTAAAAGCTTGTCTGTATAAATGCACCTCCTTCCAAATCCCCTGGACCTCAGAATCTGCCGAACTTCAGTGAAAGACCAGGGAAAAGGAAGAGTTAATTGGGTTTGCCCATAAAAGAAAATTCTCAAATTTCAACCCCCTTACTTTACAATTTTACTCAGTTTCATTGCGAATTTAATTCCTATAACTGATGATCAGTGTAAGATTCCAGAGTGAGCAGGGACTCTCTCGAAGCAGACACTTCATGAACCCTCTACCAAGGTTTTTATACACTTTCATTTAGTTTCTGATCAGTCTATCTACTAGTGATGGGTAGGTTGGCAAACGAGCCGGCACAAAGAGCCGAATCTTTCATGTGAACAACGGGAGTCTGCTCCCCTCAGTGAGCTGATCTCACCTACCCAGCCCCTAATTGGCCCCCTTTAACCCTACAATGTCAGGTTATCCCCACCAGCTGACTCTGTGACAGAGGCAAGCATGTTGTATGCCTTCAACACAGTGTCCGTCTTCTGAGACATTGCACACAAAAAATATTCAAATGTGCACCAGAAAAAAACTAGAAAACGTACACATACAAGCTGCACAGATAGCACACCAAAAAAAAAATAAATTGATAATACGCACCAAACTACAAGGACAAGCCGCACAGATGGCACACACAAAGAATAAATAAAGTGCACCCAACTACGGGTACACCTACGGCGCTCTGGAAAAAAATAATAGTACCAGGCACCAAAAAAAACCTGTGCACTGAGCAAAAAGGCACTACAGATGCACCTAGCTTGCCCTAAGACAACCTAACTACCACTAAAGATACTGTGCAGCGCTGTTCACACGGCACACTGAAAAGTGTGTCCAGTGCAGAACAACACTAAAACTGCGCACTGAAAAGTGTGTTTGGGTTCACAAGGGTCAGACAGAAGATGGGAAAAACAGAGGACCTGTGTGATCACACAGGACGCAGGAGGGAACAGATCGGGAACAATAGGAAAATCGTGTTTTGGTGCAAACAGTAATGCTCTGCTCCTCTCTCCAGTGATACCAAACCAAAATGGTGCTGCTGGAGGAAGAAGAGAGAGCTAAAACATGATTTCAGCCTCAGGATTGACTGATCAATCGCACCGATCAGCGGGCGGAACTGATCCGATTGGTCTGGTGACGTCAAAAGGAGGTTCTCCTGCCTCCGTCACGCTCATCCCATCGCAATGTCACCATGTCACTTGATGCGCTCGCGCCGGGTGCGCTCGCGCCATACTAGTACTGCACTGAGTGCTAATGGTGGAGTGCTAAGAGGTCAAAGAATGTTTGTTGCACAATATGTATAACTCACACTTAACACTTATTGGTGCACTCTTAAATGATAATATATGGATTGATGCAATTCACTTTGGAATATTCATGTGTTTTTGTACATTGTAATTATGTTCACATCCGAATCATTAACCAATGAAATTCGGATGTTTGATTGTTGATCATGTAACACTATGCTGTGCCACCAAAACGTCGCAACATGGAATAAAGACACCCTGCTTTTTCACTTGAATTTTGGAGTGCTGCCTTGTTCCTGAAGTAGAAAGCTAGATAGATATTAGATAGATATATGAGAGATACATAGATACAGTAAAAGAGAGATAGAAGATCGATTGATTGATAGATGGATGGATAGATAGATAGACTCCAAAAAAAAACATACTGGTAGGTTGTGTAGATTGTGAGCCCCATGGGGACAGGGACCAATTTGTCATGCTATGTAAGCGCTGCGTAATCTGTGTGCGCTTTATAAATAAAGAATTATTATTATGATAGATAGATAGATAGATAGATAGATAGATAGATAGATAGATAGAAGAAAGAGATATACAGATTAATAGACAAAAAGCTAATCCAAAAAAGAAGGCAGCACATGATACTTATAAGGTCAGTTTCTTTGCAGATGACTTACTTCTATCCATTACTAACTCCCACACATTTCTCCCAAATTTACTACAACTCCTCAATAGATTTTACCCAGTTTCAGGAGTTAAGGTCAACATGAACAAGTCTGAAGCTTTGGGTATGAACCTTACTCAAAGGACACAAGTAGCTCTAACTGATTCCTTTGGATTCAAAATACAATCTCACTATATCACATACTTAGGAGTACGCTTAACTATCCACAAGTCCACATTATTCCGCTGGAATCATGCACCACTAATACAACAATTTCAAGTAGATTTGAATAATTGTTCCAAACCTTCACTCTCCTGGCTAGGCCTGATCCACACAATAAAAATGGTGACCCTACCTAGGTTTTTATACCTTTTCAGATTATTATGCATCCCCATGAAAACCTTTATACTCATTCACTCGCACATTTCCAAATTTGTATGCAACAACAAACGCCCACGCATAGCTCTCTCCACCATGTTTCGACACAAATGGCTAGGTGGCCTGTCACTTCCTAATTTTGCCCTCTATTACAAAGCAGCACAAATTGCTCAATTTGCCACCATTGCCACTTTAAAAAATGTCCCCACTTGAATCCCAACTCATATACCCAGCATCCTTGCCAAGCCTGTTCTGGATAACAGGTCCCCTGTCCACCTCACTACAACCATCTTCCACCTTTCTCACTATAAAACTTTGGCGTTCCATTAGATTCCAACGAAAGCTACAATCAAACCCCTCTCCATTACTACCATTGTTTAATAACCCCACCTTTCCCTCAGGGATGGAACGTGGGGTTTTCAGGTGGTGGGAGGCAAAAGGCATATCTCAGATTAGGCATATGATGTCTGAGGGCAAAATTCTAACTAGCAATTAAATTATTACTAAATTTGTAGTCCCCCCCCCCCCCCTTCTGAACACTTTCGGGTTAATCAATTACTACATATTGTACGATCCATACACCGAGGCACTGCTGGGCGGCATTCAAAACCATTTGCCTAAATAACCCATTTGGTCGAGGGACAATTTCCCTCCTATACTCAATCTTTAACGCTCCTCCCCCAGACATCAAGTCAGGATTTATGGATCAGTGGGAATCAGATTTAGGCTGTGAACTGTGCTTGGCGAGACTGGGACATTGCTGCTCCACTCTGGCGAAGGGCAGCCTTCAGGTATCATTCACCTCCTTTAGGAGACCTCCCTTAGGTTACTACTTAGAGCTTATTACATTCTCGCCCCCACCTACCCAATGCCTGCTTCAGAGGCTGTAATGCTCTGGGTTATATGGCCCACATCTCGATAGAGGCGACCAGGACAGACACACTTCCTGTATTTGAAGGTATTTGGAACCTATGGATCACTGCACAGGGTTCACCTACCCTTGAGAGGGCTCTGTCCCCTTAAGGACATTGGTAGATTACACATGGTTCACCAATGTGTATGCTTGTTACCACTCTCACCTTTAGCGATCACCTATACTGATCTTGTACTAACTCCATTATCAAGTAATTCCAACCCTCCCCAACCCTTTGCCCTCCCGCACCCGCCTCCCCCATTCATTTGTTCAGTTTGTTTAATACAGTAGCTGGCTATGTATTATTTTGAAATCACTTCTATTAGATCCCCTGCGAGGGGCATATGTTATGCCATGACCTATTGTAAGGAACTGGTATTTCAATAAAATCTTGATGAAATTAAAAAAGAAGGCAGCACTCCCAATAAAGTGAAAAGATGAGGAATTTATTTTACCTCATGTGCAGCGTTTCAGCTTCAGTCTGCCTTTTTGAAGCACACTGAACTGACTGAAGCTTAAACATTGCACATGAGGTGAAATAAATTCCTCACTTTTTTCATTTTATTGGGAGTGCTGCCTTCTTTTATGGATTAAATTTGGTACTTTGTTAGGGTGCTAACAATCTTACCCAATCTCTTTGTTTTTATTATTTTTTTAGACAAAAATCTAAATAGATAGATTTTGGTTATAGATAGATAAATGGATAGACAGATATATAAATAGGAAATAGAGAAATTATAGGAGTTAGATAACAAGACATATACCCCTGTCCTGACACAGGCAGTGTCTTATATTAATTTTCACTCCTGAAGGTGTTATTTTTAGGGGATGTCTTATTTTTTAATGTACAAGGATTACAATTTTTGTTGTTTAAAGGAAATCAACCATTAGACATAAACAAAAAAAACACTAGAAATGCTATCATCCGCTCCTCTTCATCTTGATCCCGTTGCTATCCACCACTAGTCTTGACACACTGAGATAATCTAGAAAAGAAACTCATAATAGGCATCCCCACTCGTGGGGACAAGATGTTTGTCGCTCTGGGCTGCTAATTGTGCACGCCTCTCGCGTGACATCACCTCCCTTTCCCAGCATGGGAGAGGGAGGTGCGGGGGCTACATAGTTAGCAGCCCAGAGCGCCGGACATCTTGTCCCCATGCTCCATGCTGCTAATTCTAAGTTTATTTTCTAGGTGATCCTAGTGTGTCAAGACTAGAAGAGGACAGTGCTGAGATCAAAATGTAGAGGAGAGGAGTTTTTCTGATGGTTGATTTACTTTAACCAGTTCCTTACTGTAGTACAACTTTATACGTTGTATTTCAATTGTATTGCAGTATATTGTATGAGTCATCAGACACTCTAGGGTTAAATTACCCTAGGAGGTCTGAAATCATGATTTAAAATATAAAATAATATAAATATCATTTATAATAATATCAACCCCCTTTCCCGAGAACACATATAAAAATAAATAAGTGATGAAGGAAATTGCTGCTGGTATTCCAAGCTTGTTGGTTATAGCACCCAAAAAAGGATATCTCAGAGTTCCGATCTTAAAATTAATCTTGTACTTTATTTCATAAAAAATGAATAAAAATCATGACGTGTTTCGGTTCTTTACTAGAACCTTCCTCAGACAAAAAACATAAATCTTACATTGTGTTGTTCAGCATAAATACATGTACACCAGAAATATAATCTCCGGTACTCAGGAATCACATCCGGTTCAAACGGTTACCAGATTAGGGAGACGTATATTCAGTACAATGTTAGGATACATATAAAAACAAGTACAAAGGATTAATAGCAAATGAAAAGGACAAAGAAGGACCAATTAATCAGACTACTATAAGAAAATACTATGTCTTTAAATTTCTCCGTGATTCAAGGGTTCACCGGAGTTCAGTAGGATCTTTCGTTCGGAACACATCTTTAAAAGCTAAGCATATTAGTTCCAAGACAATGTGCCTAAAACAGGATCCATACTAGATGTTGAATATGATGGCTCGTGGTGGATTTTAAGTATGCGCATAACACACCGCTTGTATACCTGAATCTCTCTTTTGCCGGTACTGCTGTCCAGGAAAAGAGAGATTCAGGTATACAAGCGGTGTGTTATGCGCATACTTAAAAAAATTGTATTGAATATACGTCTCCCTAATCTGGTAACTGTTTGAACCGCATGTGATTCCTGAGTACCAGAGACTATATTTCCAGTGTACATGTATTTATACTGAACAACACAATGTAAGATTTATGTTTTTTGCCTGAAGAAGGTTCTAGTACAGAACCGAAATGCGTCACGATTTTTATTCATGTTTTATTCATTTTTATGAAATTAAGCACAAGACTAATTTTAAGATCGGAACTCCGAGATATCCTTTTTTGGGCGCTATGACCAACATGCTTGGAAAACCAGCAGTAATTTCCTTCATCTTGGATACCGTCCACCGGTGACCCTGGAACACGGAAGACGGGACCTGCTTGTGGAAGAGCTGCCAGGATTCTCGAAAGATTAATTATACATGCTTCTTTACCAATTATATCAGGTGAGAGTCCAACTATACATCGTTTTACAAGTTTTACATCGTTTAATGCACTAGGAGAGCGTTCGTATTCCTTTTTTGTCTTTTGTCAATCTATCCCACTACGCGGAAGAGGGCGCATACCAGTGCCGTAACTAGGAGAGGAAGGGCCCCATAGCAGACTTTTGAAGGGGGCCCCCTCCCGGCTTAAAAATATACATATATTACATTCCTATATACATGAACATACAATTCATCACTCATACATACACATTTATACACTGTTACATATATATACACACATATAATGCCAAATAAAGACATACAGCTTTCATTCACACATAACGTACTGTATTTATATACACCATATACACATACAGCATATACACATCACAGATACACACACATAAACAATATATATACCACAATATGCAGCATAATATGTATATAATGGTGCACATTCTTAATTCTTTAGTGTCAGGTCGGATGACGGGGCCCCCTGACACTATGGGCCCCATAGCGGCTGCTATGGCTGCTAGCGCTGTAGTTACGCCCATGGCGCATACATAGCTCTGTGCAAACCCACTCCCTTTCCCAGGTATACTCCAGCAAAAATAAATAAGTAAAATCATAAACATGTTAGGTAGTCCCATCCCAAAATGTCCAATCTATCAAAAGATATAACGATTGTTTCCGACAGTAAAACCTTTATCGGAAAAAGGTGCACGAATGCCCAAATTGCCACTTTTTTGCCATTTTGCAACACATAAAAATTTTAATAAAGCTCAAAAGCTCAAAAACTAAGAATAATTTTTTTCACAAAAGGTTTTAATTTTTTTAAGTGGTTAATAAGAAAATCAACATTTATTAATATACTGTAGTCTTGTCATCACATGCATCAGCATAACCAAACTCTGAATTTCATCAAGAATATTTTGTGACTCTTATTTCCATGTAGAACAATCTATGATACATCTGTAGATCCTATTATTTGAAGACATGTGTATCATCATCTTCTAGAACCTCATCATAACATTCCAAAACCTGAGTTTCATCCTGCCCCCTGACCAAGCAGAGATATGTAATGTGCCCGTCACCTATTCAGCAAAGCCTTCAGATCTTTAAATATAGAGGGTAGATGGTCCTATAGAGAGAGAGGAGAGGGAAACCGCCAACTGCACCCCAAGAATTACAAAAAAAACCCTGATAAAATCGACCCCCTTATCATAGAACTGATATAAAAATAAATACTAAAAATAAAAAAGTAAAATCATAAACATGTTAGGTATCGCCATGCCCCAAAATGCCCAATCTATCAAAATATATAAACGGCTATTCCCATTGTTGAAACATATATAGCGTACAAATGTCAGAATAGCCACTTTTTGCCATATTGCTTCATATAAAATTTTGAATAAAAAGTGATCAAAAGGTCGTACAGGCCCAAAATGGTAGCAATGAAAATGTCACCTTGTCCCGCAAAAGATTACACCTTACATAGCTACGTACACCCGAGTATGAAAAAGTTATTAACATCAGAATTGGGCAAAATCAAGATTTTATTTTTTTTGTACAAAAGATTTAATTTTTGAAAAAACAAAAAGTTAATTGCAGAAAATAGTACAATAACAAAACACAACTTGTGTTGCAAAAGAAACAAATCTTGCTACAGCTACAAAAAGAAAACAATAATCTACCATCTGTTTTTAGGCATTGTGACCTAAACATACCTTGAGAACATTGTAGTTACACTACTATCTGTAGTTTTCACGTAATTAAAGAACACAGGTGGCCGGCATCAACCTTCTAGTGTCACGATTCCTCCACGATCTTGCCGACTCGTAAACTCACTCCCTTCAGGGTGAACACAGAATGTCAAGGCACAGTATTCACATAAAGAGTAGAAAAGTAGAGTGGGACTCACCGGGATAAAAGTGAAAACTGTATTATGGAGACAAATCCAGGACAGGGGCAATGCACGCCACGGCTAGGCGACGGGCCGTTTCGCGCACTAAGCGCTTTCTCAAGCCTCAGACCTCAGTCATGTTTCTCACGCCCCTCATTCCAAATGCAGCTGTGCACCAACATGCTCCTCTGCTGGTATGATGTGTACGGACCTCCTTTTCCTCTGCGCATGCGCCCAATCCATTATGAGGTTTCAAATAATAATAATTAAGAATAATTCTTTATATAGCGTCTACAGATTAAGCAGCGCTGCACAGAGCTTGCCAAAATTAGAGAAAGATGGAAGGAAGTGGAAACAAAGAGGCAGAAGATCAGGTTTAACAGAGAACTGTTAACCCATTGTGATGTTAGAGGGAAAATTGGCAAAACATTCAGAGTTAAATTGTGAGGTAATGGGAAAATATAAGGAAAAAAAACATTAAACTTTGTTACATAATAACATATGTAATATTTCTCTCATATATAATAACAATATATGTGAGAGAAATGAATTCAGTGGTTGAAATTGGCTGATAGGTCCTCTTATACAATTTTCCAATATACTTTCTGTATCAATTACTCTCTGTTCTCTGCTTTCTGGAATTCAACAGAAGTCTATATTGTTTACTTATATACTGTATATTGTAAAAAAAATTGTCTGTGGATCAGACCTATTTACATCCTTCAGGACCACAGGAAATTTAAAAGTTTTGAATTAAAGGAAATCTGCCACTTGTTTTTATGCATTGTGAACCAAACATACCTTGAGAATGGTGGATCTACACTGATGCAGAAACATATCTTGTTTAATTCCTGAGCTGAGTGGTTTTGCTGAAAAAACTATTATAAAATTATGATAATGAGGCTCTGTTGCTTCTATGGCTGGCTCGGTGCTTTTCCTCTCACATTAAGTATGCACTGCTTGAGAGAAGCAGTCTGAGGCTTGAGAAAGCGCTTAGTGCGCTTAATGCGCAAAACGGCCCGTCGCCTAGCCGTGGCGTGCATCCCCCCCGCCCTGGATTTGTCTCCATAATAAAGTTTTCGCTTTTATCCCGGTGACTGTCACTCTACTTTTCTACTCTTTATGTGAATATCTGTAGTTTTGCTCAAAAAACAATTATAAAATTCAGGACCTTGGGAAAGCTGGATGCAGACTGGTAAATACATTAGTGGGAGCTTTCTGAACTGTCCAGACAGGACTAATCCTCCTGAGCTGTATCACTCATACACAGCAGCTGAGAGATGGTGCAGTTACATCATTGATTACTTCTGCCTTTCAGGCACAACACAGTGATTACATCATTCTCTCGAGCAGTGCATACTTAATGTGAGAGGAAAAGCACCGAGCCAGCCATAGAAGCGACAGAGCCTCATTATCATAATTTTATAATAGTTTTTTCATCAAAACCACTCAGCTCAGGGATTAAACAAGATATGTTTCTGCATTAGTGTAGATCCACCATTCTCAAGGTATGTTTGGTTCACAATGCATAAAAACAAGTGGAAGATTTCCTTTAATTAAAAACTTTTAAATTTCCTGTGGTCCTGAAGGATGTAAATCTGGTCTGGTCCTGCTACAGACACCTCTGTGACATCACATGACCACAGACAATTTTTTAACAATATACAGTATATAAGTATACAATATAGACTTCTGTTGAATTCCAGAAAGAGAACAGAGAGTAATTGATACAGAAATTATATTGGAAAATTGTATAAGAGGACCTATCAGCCAATTTCAACCACTGAATTCATTTCTCTCATATATATTGTTATTTTTTTTTTGATCAAATAAATTTTTATTGAAAACTAAACAGTAGTTTTCCAATTTTTTGCATTTAAACAACATAAACATTACAGCAAAAACACCCCTAACCCCACTCCCACTCCCTCCCTATCCCTGCTTGGTGGATGAATTGTCCATGCTTCAATGCAAACCATGTAATCGTATATAGTCCATGACAGATGATGTTCGTCCTCTGACAATATGAGATCCGTGAAAGGGTCCATCCAGGATATCCTTAGTCCTTATAGACTACACATACAGTCCCTTAAAGCTTAGAGCAAACAGCGGTATACACAGACATAAACCAAAGAGAAGAAGGGAAAAAAAATTAAAAAAATGTTATAATAATTTGGGATACGAGAATCTTTACATATATGATCCGCCATATTAGCTTTTAGCAAGACAATGATGGCTATCACCTTACAATGCTACTAATTATTCTGTCTCTAGTAAGGGTTAAGGGGGCTAATCCTGGAGCATCAAGCCATGGGCTTGTCTAGTCGTAATAAGAGATTGGCCCTAGAAATAAATTCACATATATTGTTATTATATGTGAGAGAAATATTACATATGTTATTATGTAATATTTGTTTTTTTTTCTTATATTTTCCCATTACCTCACAATTTAACTCCGAATGTTTTGCCAATTTTTCCTCTAACATCAAAATGGGTTAACAGTTCTCTGTTAAACCTGATATTCTGCCTCTTTGTTTCCACTTCCTTCCATCATTCTCTAATTTTGGCAAGCTCTGTGCAGCGCTGCTTAATCTGTAGACGCTATATAAAGAATTATTCTTAATTATTATTATTTGAAACCTCATAATGGATTGGGCGCATGCGCAGAGGAAAAGGAGGTCCGTACATATCATACCAGCAGAGGAGCAAGTTGGTGCACAGCTGCATTTGGAATGAGGGACGTGAGAAACATGACTTATGAAATATGCCATACCACTCTCCAGTGGACATAACAGACTGAAATCATGCCAGCACATTAATGTATGTCTTCAGAAGAAAAGAACATTGAGAATTGTCATGGAGAATTCCACATGAAAACCTGCATAAAATATGTGCAGTTTTATTGTATGTTTTTTGAATGCATAACCCCTTCGAGACTCAGCCTGTTTTGGTCTTTAGGGCGTGGTCCCATTTTTCAAATCTGCTGTGTCTCTATAAGTCAGTGGTGGCGAACCTAAGGCACAGGTGCCAGAGATGGCACTCAGAGCCCTCTCAATGGGCACCCATGCCATCACCCCACTGCAGACTCTGCCAGACAGGACTCAAGGACTCTTGCAGTCCCAGGCAGGCCAGGACAATAGAAGGAAGCTACAATGATAAGCAAAGCTTTTTCTCCTTCTTTCTACTGTATTGGTGTCCTCAGGTGCCTATACAATTTAAACATGTGGCAGAGCAGGGAGTAATAAGTTACTTAAATTGTCGCGTCGACACTTTGCGAAAAATATGTGGGTTTTGGATGTAGTTAGGGCACTCGGCGTCTAAAGGGTTTGCCATCACTGCTATAAGTGGTTATAGCTTTGGAAGTATCCTTCCAAAGATATCCAGGGGATTTTTAGATTGTTTTCTCGTGACACATTGTACTTCAAATTAGTTTAAAAATTTGGATGATATCTATAGTGTTTCGTTATGAAAAAAACTAAATTTGAAAATAAAGAACTTTTCCAAATATTTACCAAAGTTGTAAATTCTCTACTTTTGATGCAGATAAATAGACAAGGAAAATCCCGGCACTTCGAGGTAGATGAAAATCAAATATTCTTCTTTTATTTAACAAGACATCATAAATCAAGTATAACACGCAAGGAAAACACGTTTTTTCGGCTCCACCTGAGCCTTCATCAGCTGGCGTCTTCCTGAACAGTGGTGTTTCTTAAGCACATGAGCGTCCAATGAATGCACTGCTACTGGAACGCATCATCATTCTGCTGCGTCATCAATCATGTGATCACATAACGTGATCTAACATTAACCGTGTGACCGACCATGTGATCATGTCACGTGATCAGTTTAAATGAAAAACAAACACTAGCGGATGCTATCGTCTTGCAGGGAGATGCAATCGGACAAAACATAAGGTATATACATAATAATGGAACATTCATGTAAACATAATCACCATTTTGGACATTATTGTTTTTCAGCATAGTTTAAATCATGTTTTATATTCAAAAAACAATTTAAATACCAAATTCTCAAAATCGCTACATTGTAACATCTATTGTTAGGAGAATTAGTGACGTTGATCTCCTATCTGGAGACAAAATACATTTTTCACAGATGTTAGTATAAGGAAAAAAAAGGGGTTAGTATTAAGAATAGAAAAATAATGGGTTTTGTTCTATACCAAGTCTTCTCTCCCATTGTCAGGTGTACTCATGGGTTCTGTGTCTGTAAAAAGATAATGGAAGGGTCAGACTAGAGTTGGCCAACTTCATAGTCCCTATTTAAACCATGCGGTTCCAATGTTTTCAGTTCATGTATCCAAAAGGCTTCTTTTCGTAGTAACAATTTGTTGACATCTCCCCCCGTCTAGGTGGATCTACTTTGTCAATGACTTGAAATTTCAATTGTGGTAATGAATGGTTGTATTTTTTAAAATGTGCAGGTATTGGTAATAGGAGATTTTCTCTCCTAATGGTCGATTTATGTTGACCGATGCGGTCTCCTATACGCTGGCGGGTTTCCCCAACGTATAGGAGGCCACAGGGGCATTTGATGATGTATATTACATCTCTAGAATTACAAGTGAAAAAATCTTTAATTTTGTATGTACGTCCTGAATGGGGGTGAAAGAAGAGGTCACCTTTGTTAACATTATTACATTGTTGACAGCTTAAACAAGGGAAAGTGCCATGTTTCTTTGTTGCTAATAAAGTTTGTCGTGCTGTTTTTTAATCACTACCCAAGTCAGCTCTGACAAGTTTATTCCGCAATGTGGGTAATTTCTTGTTACAGATTAGGGGAGGTTCTTGGAACTCTGGTATATGTGGGTATATTTCTTTTATCAGATGCCAGTGTTTCCTGATGATTCTATCTATTTTGTACATTAGGGGGTGAAAATGTCTCACAAAAGGTAGTCGGGGTTTAGATATCTCTCTAGTTCTAATATCACTTATTTGTTTTGATTCCTCCAATATTTTTGTAGGGTATCCCCTCTGTATAAATCTATTTTTCATCTCTTCTGTTCTAATTTGTTTTAACATGGGGTCTGAGACTATTTGGTCAACTCGCTGAAATTGAGACTTTGGGATTGACCTCTTAACTGAAAGGGGATGAGCACTGTCGAAGTGTAAGAGGCTGTTCCGGTCTGTTTCTTTTCTATAAATGTCGGAAAGTAACATGCCGTCTTCCTGTTTAATGATTTTGGTGTCTAGAAAGCTTACTTCTTGTTGACTGTATGTCATGGTGAATTTTAATTCCTCCCATATTGAATTTAAGTCATTCAGGAAGCTCAAGAGGATGTCGAGTGGCCCCTCCCATATGCAGAAAATATCGTCTATGAAACGCCTCCAAACCTTTATATGTCTCTCAAATAAAGGGTTGCAATAGACAAATTGATTCTCAAAGAAGGCCATAAACGAATTTGCATATGGGGGGGCCACATTCGACCCCATGGCCGTACCACGTTTTTGTAAATAAAAGTCATCCTGGAACATAAAAAAATTATTGTACAAAGTAAGTTTTAGGCTTTCCAATATAAATGTTTTTTGTTCAGTACTATATTCACTATTTCAGAGAATCCATTCAACAGCCTGTATCCCTTTATCATGCTCTATAGATGTATATAAACTTGTAACATCGATCGTGACCAACCAAGTCTCAGATGAGATATTATTAATGTCTCGTACAATTCTCAGGAAATTTCCTGTATCTAACAAAAAAGAAGGCATTTTCTTAGTTAAAGGAGTCAGCAATTTCTCCAGTGTGATTGCTAATGGAGAGAGTAGTGATTCCATGGAGGACACAATAGGTCTCCCAGGTGGGTTATGTAGAGTTTTATGTATCTTAGGCAATACATAAAAAAATGGAATTATTGGTGACTCCTTATGTAAAAACTTTGCAAGTTTATCATCAATCACCTTGTCACATTTATTTCTTACTATCAGATCTTCAATTTTTCTTTTATTCTCTACTGTAGGATTTCTTGATAACTTCTCATTGGTTACACCATCAGAGAGTTGGCGTCGGATTTCATTCCATTATTACAATGGATCCGCCCTTATCGGCCTGTTTTATTATTATATTATTTTTATGTAATAAATCATCCAATGCCTTTCTCTCTGATGGGGAGAGATTTTGATTAAAACGATAAGTACCTTTTTTAATCTCGATAATTTCTTTTTCTATATCTCTATTAACAAGTTGTACAAAAGTCTCAATCGGGTGGTGTAATTTAGGTGGATTATAGCGACTTTTAATAGAGAGGCCCAGTTCAGACAACTTAAACATCTTATGTGTCTCAGTAGTGTCCTCTATTTGCCTAGGAGTCAGCTCTGATGAAAAATGTGTTTTTAATCGAATATTACGAAAAAATCTCTGAAGATCAATGTCCAGATTGAAAGTGTCCCCCCCTCTCCATGGACACATAGAATACCCCCTCTTTTATTTGATCCTCCCTTTACATTTAGTGCACCACTTTTATTTATTTTTCTCTATTCATAATACCCTAACTTTATGTACTCCAACCCCCCCTCCCAAAGTGGCTCCTGCCCTCTATCCACCTCATATTGTGTTCCCTCTCCTCTCGTTGCAGGGTATTAAACAAAAAAAAACTGACCTTACTTTTCCTTCATTCCCCCACAGCAGCCCTGCTTCCTCTTTTGCTCGGGCTCTGAAAATGACTTGGAGGAGGGGGCAGGGCCAACCTAGGGAGGGCGCTATATCCTCACATGTCTGTTGAAGAGATAAGCTGACATGTGAGGAGGTAGCAAGCAGCTGATTCCGCCTCCTCCTCCGCTACTCTGCAGCTATAGTGAACAGGATCAGGCAGAGGCAGGACAAAATGGGGCTGTCTGGGACAATCTACCAATCGCCTGTAGCTTTACTCTACTGTGTGTGTTCGTCTTTGAATGCGGGTAGGAGTGGCCAAAGCCGGGACACCCTGCAGTGTGAGACAGGAAAAGAATATAAAGTCAGAAGATTTACCGTTGGATCCCAGGGCAACCAAAATTGTATACATCAGGACTGATAGAGACAGCTTGGAATTATATCTGTGATATTCTGTATTTTTGTTAATAGCAGTGAATTAGAGAATGTGTTATTTTTCTATTATCCTGAGCATATTTGAGAATCTTGTCTTCATGAGAATACCCCTTTAATATCTAATTTGTAAGGAGAATAGTCACCTACTTTCTCCTTTACTTTAGCATATTTACCTTATATACTTGAGTATAAGCCTAGTTTTTCAGCACAAAAAATGTGCTGAAAAACCCAAACTCGCCTTATACTCGAGTCAAAAAAATAAATCAAAACTCACCTTTCCGGCGGCCCCCGTAGATCTTCTGTGCGATCCATCCGCTGCAATGGTATTGTTGTGCTGCACAACGGGGGGGGGGGGGGGGGGGGTTATATACACTGGGGCAGGGGCTGGCAGGCTATATACTGGGGAGGCTGTGACCAATGCATTTCCCACCCCCGGCTTATACTCGAGTCAATAGATTTTCCCCTTTTTTTGTGGCAAAATTAGGGGCCTCGGGTTAACTTATACTCGAGTATATACGGTATATTTATTTTACAATAGTATACCAAATGTCTTTGTTTATAGCTTAGGAAAAAAGAAATGATACTTTGGACACTGTTAGACAGTAACATCTCCACATAAACAGTCCATTCTTAACAACGATCAGTTCCTGCAAAGCTTTGCTTCTAGTTGATTGATTTCATAGTAATAGACCAAAATCAGATGTCTGTTTTGGTTAGAAAGTGAGAGCTTTCTGTACAAAGATTTTGCCAAACAAGGCCACCTTAACAGCATGTGGAGACTTACAGCCATTGACACTCCAATGGGGGATTCTGGGAATTATGCAAATACATTTTCCAGAGTGGGATAACCCCCTCAACATTAAACAAGACTTTAAAGAAGCCAAACCAATATATCTATTCCAAAAGAAAAAGATTCCCATCTGTAGACCTCCCTGTTTCCATATCTTTGCATCTGGCATTGAAACACATGTGATCAGTAACCATTTTAGACCTTAAGGACCAGGCCTGATGTTTAAAATTTTCCCTGTGTCATTATAGGAGGTTATAACTTTGTGACGCTTTAACATATCAAGGGGATTTTGAGATTGCTTTACCGTCACACATTGTACTTCAAAGTAATAGAAACATTTTGATGATATCTTTTGTGTTTATATGTGTCATATCATGGTGGGGCCAGGATATGTCAGTCTGCATCCAAAAGCAAATGTAAATTTTCGAAGAAAGAAAGAGGGGATGCATATATACAAAGTTAAACAAAACTGCACTGTATTCTAAAGATATAGTATCTGGCACTTTATTATGAGTATTCTAGCTAGGGCTGTGCTATATATAAGATGTATGACTTTTGTACCATCATATGTCCATCCTCTGCATAACATATTTCTGACCTTATATTCAGAATCTACACTTCACTCAAGTGCCACTCTTATGGCAACTTATGTACGCTCAAGCTATGCAAATTACCCAAAGAATACCTTTAACAACCATTCTTTCTGTAATAATTGTTCCAGGGTAACTCACCATCATACGTTTTTCTGTGGATATGTCACCGTTGTTAATTTATAGTTTTCTCACGTAAATGGTATGATGGGATACTTACCTATGCTGTAAATACATGGCGCCACTTTTCCTGTGATTTTGCGATATTGTATTATTGATATATAGACTGCGCCTTACCTACCTGATAACCAAGGCTTTACGTAGCACCAACGACCAGGGTGCAATACACTACGCATGCGCCGATTTCGTCCCAGTCTGCTGAGACGCAGTTTGCGTTCCATACAGCAGGCAATTAATACCTGATGACGCACTTCCGGCCAATGAGAAACGCACTGCGCATGCGCTATAATCTGAACCGGAACTGCACGCCGAGCAGTTGCGGGTATATAGGGCAGTCCTCCTCCATTACCCATTTATTCCTGATGAAGCCTAGTTGATAGGCGACACGCGTCGGGTCATCCGTCTTCAGACGCAGGTTGGGACCAAAAAAAACTTGTTTTTTATCTATTGGTTATGTGCTTAGATTGTGCTTGATTCAATTGTTGATTAATTTAACCCTGACCATGTAGACCTTATGGAGACCGGAAACTTAGACTTACCACATACAGGTATCATCTGTTATACTGTCCGGTTATTCATTCACACCTATTTTCACTTTTTTCACACCTATTCGTACACACAAGTCCCATACCTTTGTCTGACCTTGTTTTTTCATGTATGTCCGATTCAGGACTTTTTTTTAATGGTTTTTAAAACTGTATGCTTTTGTATATGCTGTATAATAAAAATCCATTTTTTTAACTTTGTATATATGCATCCCCGCTTTCTTTCTTTGAAAATTTATATCTTTTGTGTTTAGTCATGAAAAAAATTGAAATTTGGCAAAAATTTCTAAAAATTATTCATTTTCAAAGTTCAAAATTTTCTGCTTTTCAGGCAGATAGTCATAGCACCCAAGTAACTTTATAACTAACATTTCCGGAATGTCTGCTTTATATCGGCATAGGGTTTTATGCATCCTCTCTCTTTTCTAGGTTGTTAGGAGGTTCAGAATTTTGGGTGCAACTCCTCAGCTTTAACTGACTTTGAGAGGCCTAAACAGCAGTAAAACCCCATAAATCATGCCATTTTAGAAACTACACCCCTCAATGTGTAAAAAAATCAACTTTAACCCCTACGGGACTCTTTTGGCCTAAAGGACGCGGACCCATTTTTCAAATCTGGCCTGTGTCACTATAAGTGGTTATAGCGTGGGAACGCTATGAGATATCCAGGGGATTTAGAGATTGTTTTCTCGTGACACATTGTACTTCAAATTAGTTTAAAAATTTGGATGAAATCTTTTGCGTTTAGATATGAAAAAAAACAAAATTTGGCAAAATTCTTTATTTTCAACGTTCTAAATTCTCTACTTTTGATGCAGATAGTCATAGCGCCCAAATAAATTCATAACTTACATTTCCCAAATATATGCTTTATGTTGGATGGTTTTTTAAGATTCCACATCTTTTACTAGAATGTTATGAGGCTCAGAATTTAGGTATCATTTTTCACATTTTTTGTAAAATCACCAAAACCTGTATTTAGATGGACCTGCTCAACTTCTAATTGACACTGAGAGGCCTAAATAATAGTGGGACTCGTAAAATACCCCATTGTGGAAACTACACCCCTCAACGTATGAAAAACCACGTTTAATAGGTTTGTTAACCCTTTACGTGTTTTAAAGGGGTTAAAACAAAATGGAGGTGCAGTCTGCAAATTGTAATATTTTTTCACAATACACTCATTTTGGGTGGAAAATTAAACATTTACAATGGATTAAATGAAAAAAGGCTCCTCAAAGTTTGCTACCCAATTTCTCCCGAGTACACTGATACCCCCTATGTGGTGGTGACCTGCTGCACGGCCGGGCATAGAAGGGAAGGAGGCGCCATCCAGTGCAGATTTGCTATGTCACATTATACAGGCTATAATTTTTTTCTTTTTTTTATTGTGGACCTATAGGGGCTTATTTCTTTTGCCACATGAGATGCACTTTTCTGGTACGTAATTTTGGGGCATCTATAGCTAATTGGTGAGATTTAATTAACTCTTTGTTGGTGGAGGAAATAAAAATCATCTATTTTTAGGAAAATTTTTATGTGTTTTTTTTGGGCCGTTAACCATACCATAAAAATAGTATATTATATTTATTCTATGGGTCGCCACGATTACGAAAATACTTCATTTATATATATTTTTTATTTTTTCCCATTTTTGATGAATAAAAAGTAATTTGGCAAAATTGTTGTTAATTTTAGCATCACTGTCTTTCATATGCATATTGTTCTTTTTAGTGGTCTTATTTTAGATTGCGTAACTTTTTATAATCACTTTTTAGAGCATTTTTAAAGGGCATTAAGAAAAAAGCATCTTTTTTTCAGAGAGTTTTTTTTTTTTACGGGGTTCACTTTGCGGATCTAATAACGATTCTGTTTTATTATGCAGATTGTTACGGACGCAGGGATACCAAATATGTGGGGGTTTTGTGTATTTTATTCAATTGTACTGAATAAAAACCAATTTGGAGAAACTCTTATTCATTTTAGCATCACCATCTTGTCATATGGATAACTTTTTTATTTTTTGGCTGACAAATCTGGTTAGGGGCTTATTTTTTGCGAGAACAGCTGTTCTTTTTAGTGGGCTTATTTTAGAGTGCATAAAATTTTTTAAATCACTTTTTAGAGCATTTTTTACAGGGTAGTAAAAATTATCTTTTTTCGGAACGTTTTTTTTCCTCCGGCGTTTACCGTGCAGGTCCAGTAACGATTCTTTAATGTTTTTTTATACTTTATTAAGTGTTTTTATTAGAAAGTCACATTTTAGGGGCTTATATTTTTATGTATTTATTTTTTATTTATTATAATGTGTAGTGTTAAATGTTTTTGCATATTTTTACTTATACATACTTGAACTTAAGTATGCTCTGATTGCTGGTTTAAGTTCAATACACTGCTCTACAATACTATTTTATTGTAGAGCAGTGTAAACTGTGTGAGCATGCTTGCGCATGCTCAGACAGTTTGCAGTCAGACCCGGAAGGGGTCTGACTGGCAGGGAGAGCGGGCAGCTCCGGGGCACATGCCAGTCCTCGGAGGATCCGGTAAGCGGCATGGGGGATCTGATCCATAGGGGGAAGACTCTTACCCCTGTAAGGGGTTAACACCAGCGATCGGAGTCGGCTCCTAGACAGCTGACAGCCGCTGCTTCTGGTACCGGCTCCGTTCGTGAGCCGGTGCCAGAAGCAGGACGTTATAGTGCGTCCTGGTGCGCTAAGTATCTAGCCACCGGGACCTACTATAACGTCCTGGTGGGCCTAGGGGTTAAGAAGTGTGTTAACCTTTTAGATGCTTCACAGGGGTTAAAATAAAATGGAGGTGTAATTTACAAGCTGTAATTTTTTTAGACAATTTTTTTAATTTTGGCCAAAAAACTCCACAAAGTCTGATGCCCAATTTAAGTATGAGGATGCCCCATTTGTGGTGGTGACTGCTGTATGGGCGCACAGTCGGGCATAGAAGGGAAGCTGCGCCATTCAGAGCAGATCTGCAATGTCTCATTTTACAGGCTATAAAATGTTTATTTTTTTGTAATTTGGACATGTGGGAAATTATTTCTTTTGTGGATGAGATCCACTTTTCAGGTACATCATTTACAGGGGGCTCAATAGCTAATAATCAGATTTTATTAACTCTTTCTTGGTAGTGGTTAAAAAAAATAATTAATTCTTGTTTATGGTTTTTAGCATTTTTTCCCCCGGACATTCACCACACCATAAAAATAACGTGTTATCTTTATTCTATGGGTCATCGCGATTACAGCAATACCCCATTTATATGGCTTTTTATGGTTAACTTGTTTTGCAGAATATAGAACAAATTTTGTGAGAAATTAGCTTGTTTAGGAATCGCCATGTAACAATGAGCAGAACATTTATATTTTTTTTTGTTTACAGGGCTGGTTTAGAGTTTATTTTTTGCGGAACAAGCTGTACTTTTTCTTGGTATCATGTTGGGGTAAATTTTACTTTTTGATCACTTTTTATGCGGTCAGATGTGAAAATGTAATCATTTTTGTGAGGTTTTTTTTTTTTTTACGGCGTTCACCACACGGGTTCAGTGACCATTTTATTTTGTTGTACAGGTTGTTCAAACGTTGTGATGCCCAATATGTTGTGTTCTTTGGTGATTTTTTTATGTTTTATTTGATTACTGCATGGGATGGGACTTAAGGGGACTTTTAGTCTTTTTTTTTAATAATTTTTTTAGTTGCACTTTTTTTTTTTACCATTTTTTTTACTGTTTTATTTTGTCCCAGAGTGGGACATGAACAAGTGATCATTTGATCACTTGTTAATTGTAATATACTGCGATACTAATGTATTGCAGCATTCTACATAGGCTAACGGCTGCACTGTTGGATCGTGCACAGTGCACGATCCTAGCAGGCAGCTACTATAGGCAGCCCTAGGTCCTTATAGGAACTCAGGGTTGCCATGGTAATGATCGGCACCTCCGTGCCCTGATCGTTGCGTCGATGCACCACAGACGCCGCGGTCACTATGACAGTCACGATCTCGGCTACCGCGTACTGCCGGAATCCCGCGGCGATCGCCCGGACTCAGAAGCTGATTCTACGGCAAGGTGCTGGAACGGTGCTGGTGCAGAAAGGGGTTAAAAATACAACACTTGGTGTTGTTTAACAATCACGTTTCCATGGAAATGCATAGGCTATAAGACCCCCAGGCATTTACATTGTGTTTGTAAATGCAATACAAATGCTTTTTCAACTCTCTATGTCATCGTTTAAAGACTAGTAAGCACTACAACCAAGTGCAAAAGTTTGGAAAGACGTACTGTCTATTTCTATTTACTGCAACTCACTTAAATATAATTGTGAATATATTTGTTTTTGGGAGAAAAAATATTATTGCATAGTAATAATCCACATATGTCCTTAGTGGATGAAATCTAGGAGAGACCCTTGAGAAGGATCTGGGTGTACAAGTAGATAATAGATTACACAATAGCATGCAATGTCATTCAGCTGCCTGTAAAGCCAGCAAGATTTTGTCATGTATCAAAAGTGGTATGGACTCTCGTGATAAGGATGTAATATTACCACTATACAAGGCATTGGTTTGGCCTCACCTGGAATATGCTGTCCAGTTCTGGGCACCGGTCCATTAAAAGGATGCCCTGGAGCTGGAGAGGGTTCAAGGTAGAGCCACAAAAATGATAAGGGATATGGAGGTTCTCAGTTACGAGGAAAGATTAAAACCATTTATTTAGTCTGGAAAAGACAACCAAGCGGGCATATGATTAATTTATATACTCAAGTATAAGCCGAGTTTTTCAGCACAGAAGCACCATAGTTTCTGAAGCAAGAAGAGGACCTGTGGGGGGGGGGGGGCGTTGGAAAGGCAAGTACAGTGTTAATTTGTTTTATTAAAGTATAGGCATACTCAGGGCAGGGGCTGGCAGGATATATACTTGGGGGGGGGGGGGGCAAGGGCTACCTATATACTGCAGGGGGTGACAGGTTATATACTAGGAGGCAGATGTGTGCTGGCTGGTTATATACTGGGTCTGTGAGGCTGAGGCTGTGACCCATGTATTTCACACTATAGGCTTATACATGAGTCAATAGGTTTTCCCAGTTTTTGTGTTAAAGTACCAAGGCTTATACTCGAGTATATATGGTAAATATATAAATGGTCCATACAAAAAAAAAAATGTATAGTGGAAAGATGTTCCAGGATAAATCAAAAGGGGAACTGTCTCTGTCTGCTGGAGAAAACAAGGTTTAATAACCCAGGGTGACAGGGCTTTTATACTATGAAAACTGTCAATCTGTGGAATAACATGCCTCAGGCGCTGGCACAGTAGGGACAGAAGAGAGTTTCAAGAAGGGTCTAGATCAGTGGTCCCTTTTTACAGCAAAATAACATTGATGGGCAAGTTATTGTAGCCGTTTTCCTTACATCCTTCCTTGGTTAAACTTTGTGGATATATGTTTTTTTTTTTTCAACCGTCACTTACTTTACAAAGTTATGTACAAAACACAATAAGTATTTTTAATGATGTAGCTGTCATATAAATGTGTTTTTCAATCTATATAGTCCATTTTTATGAGTATTCCTGGTAATTTTTGCTGAAATGTAATATGTATATCCTGAATCTGTTACTGATGACGTGAGTTTTTCTTCACGGCTGGTTGTCCCATCGATCAGTAAGGTCGGAACTTTCTCTGTGCTCGCATTAGTGCAATCTTCTGCTTATCTTCCTCAAACTTCTTCCGCAGCTCATCTAAGTCTGCAAAGCAAAAATTCATAAAATATGTCACTTTCACATATCAGTTTTTTTTCCCCCATGCATTTTATTGACCAACTGCAGCCAAAATAATAAAAAAAAATTTTTTGGGAGCGTGAGGAAAAAAAAACGACTGCACACAGGCAACAATATTCAAAATATAAAAGGGCTTATTCTCTGCAAGTTTTGATGGGGTCTAGTTGAAAAGGCTGCACATAACATTTGTAGCATAAGGCACTTACGTTCTTTCGTTTTCGTGCGCTGCTGCCAAGTGTAGAAGTTTATAAGTTCTTTCTGGGCTCTCTTTTTCCTCTCTTTTTCTACCAGTCGGCTATTCATAGCTTCTGTGCGTACGGTGCCTGGGCGTCGCCCCTTTCTGGTCACTGTTATCCAGCCTTCCTTATCTGGCACCCCTTCTTTTTCCTTGGCCTTTACCTCTTTCTTTTGAAACAGAAACAACAAAATTGTGGAGATTAAGTTATTTTGATTAAAGAAAATGTTGCCAAGTTTGGCACACATCTAAAGCCATAGAGGTGCTTTGCACCTGGTCTCTGAGCTCCCTGTGGAAAAGAGCATTTCTAAACGCAACATAAACACCCTATGTGACCACACACTAGACATTGAATTCAGATGAAACTATTTTTCTTTTAAAGAAATGCATCGGTATCATTATACTTTGCTGGGTATCGTATCGCACTCTAAATTCCGATATCAGGGCAACCCTACTCTGGAAGTTGAATCAGTTGTGAATCCAGTTGGTGGATAGTGGGGGTGGACTAGCTATACCAAAAGAAGAATTTTATACTATAAAGAAAGATTCCTTGTCTTTGCACCGTCATGGGAAGCCTTTAAGGGCATATGAGGGCTATTTATATTACATATTTTTTTATTTAAGGAAATCTAGAATTTGTTTTTATGCATTGTGAACCAAACATACCTTGAGAATGCTGAAGCTACATGGATGCAGAAACATATCCCTGAACCAATTGGTTTTGCTCAAAAAACCATTAGGACCTCAAATGACTATGTAGAGAAAATACACACGGACATAGTGTAGACTGTGTCAGATAATCATAACATTTTTTATGTCTCAATCTACTCACATAAAAGGATAAAAAATGCGCATAGTGGATTGAGCTATTGAAAAATTTTGAGTAGGAAGGACTGCAGCGGCTTCGTGTCTGAATGGCATCTTATTTTCGTTGAAAGTTTCTGGCCGTTTTATGGTTTCAGAGAAATCATATATATATTTGATCCCTGAAAATTATATGTTGGATGATTGTAAGACCCATCCAAGAGCATATGTATAGCTCATAGACTGATAAGATGCAACACTTGTGTGCTGATTTATGATATAATTTCTGTACTCATGGTTGCTGGCTAAATACTTAGACTAGTTTCCGGCACTTATACGAAGGTTACATTCACATGGCAGTCAGGCAGATGTTCAGCCATATACATGTCCCCCATAGACGGCTATGGTGTCCAGAGTCTGTATGGTGAGCACAACAGTGACTCTACGTTAGTGTGAATGTAGCCCTAATGGTAGGAGGATGTCGGCCCAATGGACTAAGATGAATTTAGAGGTATGTTAGAACTAGTTCCTTGTTATCTCCCAGTGAAGGGAAACAAATGTCACAATTGTTCATAATTTGTAGAGTTTACAAAACACCAGCTATGCTATATAGATATGGTATATGGTGTACTTGTTTAGTTAGCCCCATCTTAAACCCCAGATTGGAATGGTTAGGAGGGGGGGTAGTTTAAGTGGCTGTGAGGGGTCTGTTCGTTTGGGCTTTGTTTTAGGTTTTGTATGTCTTGCCAGACACCTTCCGGTTTATGGTTCTTATTTGTCAACTGTTTACATCTCTTTGCTGTTTAAATTTAATAAAAACATCATGGAAAAAAAAAAAAAAAAAAAAAAGCACACTAAAAGCTTTGGTTATACCAAAGGATGTTATGGCTAAGTCCTAGGGTTTCAACCCTTCTAATGTTGCCTAATGCCATCATTTCCCTCGTATGAATCCTGTTTGGTCATGATGAATTGTTTACAGAATTTCAGCGTTTTAACCAGTAGCCAGGATTGCGGCTAGCATTGGCATGTGGATTAATATTTAAGATAATCTTTAAACGGCTTGCATGATAAAACAGGGAAAAATTACTCAGATCCAGGCAACATGATTGTGGTAGCCCCTCAGACTCATTAGCATAAATTAAATGGTTGCTTTTAGAAGGAAGTAGGCCAACAAATATAAGAAGGTTACCACAGTCGAGGTGCCTAGATCTATGTGTCCATGGCTTGATGCTTGATTTTAATGGTAGATTTTCTTCAATAGTAGAACGAGAAGATGGGATCCCCACTGCAACTGTCATGTTTTACAATATTATTGTAGCCTCTGTAAGCAATGCTAGTAGGATTTCTTTTCACAGGGTAGAGCAGTATATAACTAGGAGGGACATAAAACTCAGCATCTCCAGAGATATGGCTAGTTGCATAGTTGGAATTCTAAGCTCATTTCTTAAGAAATTGCAAAAACAACCAAAAATGACTACCTTTTTCTCTTTGCCATCATATTTATCCATATACTTATCGATTTCAGCTTGAAGAGCAGCAACATCTATAAAAGATGCCTCATAATCGCTTATCCACTCTAAAGGAAAAATAAGAAAACAAGTTTCAATTTCAGGTAACATCCAAGTTATAAAAGTAGCATTAGTGCATCACAGCTTCAGTCTTCTCCTTTAATCACTATGTAACAATGAACAAGCACCAAATAGAAGCAGCATATTAAATGTGGTCGCCACCTAATTGATGGTTGTTGATCATTAACTAGCCTTATGCGTCACAAAAAATAAATAAATAACAAACAAAAGTTTTTTGGTCTTTCTCCAAAAAGGAGTGGTCTAAATAATTTGAACTTTTCCATAGACTCTCCATATCCGTTAAAGCACAGGAAACCAACGTTAAAGTTCTCTCCCACTGGTACTAGTTTATCCCTTCTGACCCAACGAATGCTGGCGTTGTTGGCAATCACAAGGAACAATGTCACCTATCTGTTGGGAGTGTCCTGAACAACGTCCATTTCGGACTATGGGAATCCACCAGGGTGCCAATGAGCTCCGAACTGCTTGCAGAACTCACACTACTACATAGGATGGAAGAGATCACTGAAGACTCCAACTCCTCAACTGAACATGGGGACCATGGCTAGATTTCAAAAACTCTCTGGCATATACCTCCTTCATGTAATTTGCCCAAATTGATCTCTAGTCATTGGTCTTCTAGGTGGTCGAACTAAAACAACAATCCCTTTCAAAAACCTACCCACGTTTACCCTCTTACCTGTCCCCCCCTTGCCCATTAGACCCCCCTACTACACTTCCTGGTCCTTCTAACTAAGAAGTACTAAAGGTTATGATCTGAATTGCCAGTATGTTGCTTTCATTGCCTCTTGGTTAGATACATCAATTTGACTCTTATTTATTGTAGTTTCTTATATATTTATCAGATACAGATATTTGAAATGTACAGGCCCCGGAAAAATGTTTGAATACATGGCAAACCTTGTTATGTGCCTAAATATGCCACGTCTACTTTATTTCCCTGCGCCTGCTTGCACTAAAGGCTAGGTTGTGGCTATTCATGGTCATCGGTCTGAATACTGATTTTAAGTTTATAGAATAAAAAGTATAAATTATACAAAAGGTTTTTGGTAGTGAACTAAACACAGAAAACAAAACAAATAAACTGGGCCATTAAAGCTCTGCAAACTCATTATTAAAGGGCTTATGTGATAAATCAGATTTTCTTGCATCCAAAACACCGAAAACCATATCAAATCTGATCCAAAAAAAAAAATAAATAAATAATGAAATGATCAAAACTCACTCTCTATTCCAGCTTTTATGAAATTATCTTCTTTTGATATGACCAATGCGCTACTGAATTTTTCAATTCCAAATTCTTTTTTGAATACTATGTACGCCACCTTAAAACCCTGTAAAACACAATAATTATTCAATTTAGAAAATGTACAAAATTAGATTAAATATTTTTAATGTAGTCAATAAAATAGATTATTCATCCCTCAGAACACAAATTAATAAATGTTACATATAACAAAATAATTACCATAATACCAAAATAGTAAAAGGAATTTTCCTGAAATTCTAAGAAAACTTCTTTAAAATAGTCAAACTTGTTCTCCTTCCCTTCTTATCTGCTTTTAAAATTTCTATAAATAGCCTCTTGCTAGCAACAAGAACCTCATTAATGCCTTCATGACTGCCATACGGCCATACACGTACTACACACACTTCAAGTTTACACCATTTTAAATGGTCATATCTGCTGAATCGTCACACATAGAAACACAATTTTAGTGTCCTATTAAGGAGTAGAATTTTCCCTTTAATAAAATATCATGTGTTTCTAGGTGAAACAGTACCAGAGATTATGATATCCAATGTAAAAATTGCAGTAAAAATAGGATTTTTAAATAAAGTTAGTCTGGAATTGAAAACTAACAGTGGATATCTATGGTTTCGTTTGAACAAGAAACACAATCCTGATATGACATTAAAAAGGGGGATTCTCCTCTTTAATTGGACACCAGAATTGTCGATATGACAAGAACTGGACCACACACACGCACACTATACAATGAACTATTACCGTTTAGACTACATTAATAAAACAAACTCGAAATTCTTCAGTACATTTTGATCAAATGACATAAGCCCACTAACCACTTCATGGTGACCTCATTCTAGTGGATAATGGGGGCATCACATGGCATCCACCACAACTGTAACGCAGCACCATCAGGAACCAAGACCAAGTTGTCCCCTAGCACCCATACTAGCAGTGATAGTCCCCAGCAGCATCACACCACAGAATCAGAAGATGCCATACAATACCCCATGTGTGAACACGCCTTTACAACTCATTGTTCCATGTGGTCTCAGACACTAGCTGAGGGGAAGTAGGTGGTCACTATATGCAGTCTCATGCCAATTTAAAAGAACCTGGGTCGACAAGGGGCGGACTGCTAGCGGCAATTGAACATTGCATGATGTGCAGTCCAGTTCTTTTGTCCCTCCAAACGTTGGAAAAGTACATGCACCCTCTGCCTCTGAACTCATCAAATGGTGATTTACTGACATTGTACATATAACATTTTAGAAAAAGTTTATACAAATTTACCTCATAAAAAAAGTTATTTGTTATCTATGACCTCTGTCATAAAAATTTTGCTAATAAGAATGAGGGGCTCTGTGTTTCCAGAGCACCTTTGTTGCAATGATCTGGTGTCCCCTTCCCCTGCATTTTTTGCTGCTGCTAGATTATACAGGCAAAGGGAGGGGGTGAGAGCAGGGGGAAGGCGAGACATGTTCTGCTCAGCCTGTGAAAATACATCACAGAGAGGCTCTGGAAACCCACCAGAACTCCTCGGTCTTATTAGCATAATTGAAAAGTTTATTTTAGAGAAAAGGAAGGCATGTGTAATAAACACAAGAAAAAAAAAAATGAGGTAGTCAGCTCACGCACCTATATCTTCATTCCCAATAGGTAGCGTGGTGGAGGGTGCACGGAAGAGGTAAAGCTGTGCCGATCAGCTGAAGTAATTCAGGAAGAAGGGTTGGGCTACAGCACTCCAAAAAAAGATTCCTATGTCAGTTTGAAAAGTAATTTTCATTCCATTGGCTTAAAAAAGGGGAGACCTCGTCTGATGCATCCTTCTGTAGCGACCTACGCGTTTTGAACATACATATTCACTTCTTAGTCATGAGTCAGGTCTGACTAAAAACTGAATATGTATGTTGGAAACCCGTATGGAATTGCATGTAATAAAAGTTACTTTTTAAACTAACATAAGAATCTTTTTTGGAGTGCTGAAGCCCGGCCCTTCTTCTTGATGTATAATAAACATAAGAAGATTGCCACAGTCCCAGAGCCTAGATCTATGAGTAAGAGTGCATCCAAAAGCGTGCCCACAGAGCTACGGCCGGTTAGGCACACGTCAGGTGCTGTGGAGAGGAAGAGGAGAACGCTGCTTGACCTTCCCCTCTCCATAGAGAATAATGGTGCAAGGTGGTGCTTACAGCTAAATTATAGTACAGGCTCTTTCTTTTGTGCGGCCATGGCATGGCATGGTACAGTACAGTGAGCACACGTTGTGCTCACCGTACCGAGCCCGGGCGCCATAGACAACTATGGAGGACGTATATGTGGCTGTATATACGCCCCCCACCATATGTTTATTTGCATGCACCCCAAGTTTCCCAGGTTTATCACTGCTTGATTTTGATGGTAGAATTCCTTTAAATGAACCACTAACTGCCCTGCAACTAAGCAGTAGGTGTTTGTAGAAAAACCACAGAATAAAAAGCTGGCCACAGTGCTGGGCTAGTCACCTCAGCAGCTATCTATCTGTGCTGCTATTTATCAATGTTCTTAGTCTCACCTTGGACATTTTCTGGTTAAAATGGGTGCTCCTCTTTGCAGGTTTTCCCACACGACATCCTGGCTTGTCCAGTATTTCTACAGACTCCACGCTACCATAAGAACTGAAGGCCTCTGATAAAGCATCCTGGAGGGAGCAGGATTGTGATGAGAACAATTTTGTAACCACAAAAATAAGGTGTTTGAAATGATGGACACTTAACACTGTTTCGCATTGCTTACACAAAAAACATGTTGGTGCTCATTCTGAAACGCATGTGATTCGGCCAAGCCACCTGGTGTTTTTGGTGTATTTTTCTTTTAATTGCTCACCAGTGCTGTTCGGCTATATCCCTCCCCGTTGCATTTTTTGTTATGTTTAAAAACGCAGCAAAAATGCCACATGTGAATTCACCTCAGGGATAAGACAAAGTTGCAGTTAGTGTGTGAATCATGGACTTGTCCTTTTACACGGACCAAACATACTGCCATACATCATAGTAATATATAACACATCTAGTCAGATCCCTGGCACTGTGGTTGGTCCATGATTCAGCTATTAACCACAGTGGTGTATTTAAAGAGGACTTGTTACCCGAAAAAACGCCATTTTTAGCAATGTTACACTGCCAGCTTTATCACAAACCTCCAATAAAGCTAGCAGACACTGCAGCGCCATAGCCTCAGAACGCTGGACCGAGCTTACAGCTGTCCAGCGTATTCAAGAGGGGGTGATCCAAGGCGATACCTCTTCCGCGGATCAGCCCTCCCACACCATAGGCCGGCGGTGACTGCCAGGCTTCATGCGGCAGTCACCATCTTCTACCACTTATGAATACGCTGGACCGCTACTACATCTGGGGTAGTGCTAGGGTGACAGGTCCTCATTAAAGCATTAATACAAAATGCACAGAGGAAATGTGAAGAGGACACAACGGGTGAAGCGCAGCCCAGCCCATGGGACAAAGGTTTGATGACCTATCCTCAAATTATAGATAAAATTTTATCTTCATAAAAATATTTTGGAGGTGGCACAAAACATTTTGGTCTGGATTTACAAGCAGCCAATCCACAGCAGCAAAGAGGAACCGATTCAAAATGCATAATCTGTGATAAAGACACTTTTACTTCAGTTATGATCAGACTCTTCTATTCCCAAAGCCTCTCACCTCAGTGATGTATCCGGGAATGTTAATGACGAACAGTGTGCGATTCCGTGGCCGTGTGTCATCTAAGTGCTCCTGAGTAGCATAGAAGCAGTGGTGCGGCGCCTCCTCCTCCGAGAAGCGGACCGGGACGGCTGCAGAGATAAAGAGCGACATAATCAGCCCTGTCCTGCAGGCAGGTGATTGCCCGAGCGGCCATTGCCTGTGTGCTGCAGCGTCTGGCAGACGGATCAGTTATTAAACCGATACCCTGTGTTTGCCTGGAAATATATATTTAAATAAAGGAGGGTTTTTTTGGGCCGCAACAAACGGATTATCCTGAGTCTCTCAAAACCTTAACCAAACTGCAACCATTTACCTATGTATCCATCAGCAGCCTCTAACGTGGGGACAGCTTTGGACGGCGCCATATTATCGGTGACATCACACGAAGAAAGGGATTCTGGGAGTTGTAGGACGCATGGACTACGGATGTGACGCGTGTGGTCACATGACTGTGGCGGCTATATATTGGTGGGGGCTGGTGCGGTTTCGCAGCAGTGTCGCGTTGTTGGTTAGTGGTAGTTACGGCTCCCGTGCACTGTATCTGTTTATCATCTGTGTAGTATAGAATACTGTGCAGCAGTTATCCCTTCCGGTTACTGTTATAGGTTTTCTCCCCAAAGGGCATCGATAATTAAGGAAGCCACAATGACCTTTTCGGTCGTTAAACATTTGTAAGAGGACCAGCCAGTGCCAGGTCGATTTTAGGACCTAAACCAACTAAAGGTCCATATGGACCTGTGGTTTAGGGTCCCAAATCGATTTGTTAATTGTTGTTAATTAAATTGAGCTCTGCTAAATTAAAAAAAAAAAAAAAAAACTTTATACTTGGCAGTCTGATAAGGCACATTGGACTCCCATCTGTGGGTTTAGGGCCTCATCACGGCTTCACTTGCTGTAACGTGAGAGAATGGGGCACATTTACTTACCCGGTCCTGTCGCGATCCCCGAGGTGCGTTCTCCGACCAGGATGAAGTCCGACACGATTCTTCAATATCGTGTGTTCATTTTCCTGCATGTGTCGCTTCCCTGCTGAGGTCCACCGGAGTTCACCTTCTTCTTCCCGGTGTATATGAGTGCATTGTCTTGCGACACAATTTGAATTGTAAATCCCGCGCTTAGTCCGAATCAGTTGGGTTTTCTGTCGGCAACGCCCCCCGATTTTTGTCAAAATCCGATCGCATGCTCCAAAAACCCTGCTTAAATAAGTGAGGGTGTGCTAAGCCAGCTTCACTTGCTGCAATGCTCCAGGTGAACATAGATACACGTTTTTTAAATTTCTTTATGTGACCAAGTAAATTACAATTTGGGAAACTAAACCAACGGTCTATAAGGACCTGTGAGTTGTTTAGTGTCCAAAATCACCCTGACAGGTTCCCTCTAAGCGTGATGCATGATTTTTACCATCTTCTAACACTAATAACTTTTTTATACTTTTGTTATGGAGCTGTGTGAGGTGTCATTTTTTTGCGAAATGGTAGCTGATGTTTTCATTGCTACCATTTTGCGGACTATGCAACATTTTGATCACTTTTTATCACATTTATGTGATGTAAAATGGTGTAAAAGTCGCGTTTTGCTCATTTGGGTGCTTTTTTCCTTTATGTGGTTGAGAACCGGCGATAACTGTTTTTAGATTTTGATAGATCGCTATTTTGGGACTCGGCGATACCTAGTGTGTTTGTGATGTTTACTGTTTATTCTGTTTTATATCAGTTTTAGGGAAAGGTGGGTAATTTTAATATTTTATATTAAAAAAATTAATTTTTTCTTAGACCCTCCAGGGTACTTTAAAGAGAACCCGTCATGCAAAATAACCCCCCTAAACTAAATATATTTTCATAAACTGCCATTAGAGAGCATTGCCTCTATCCCTTCATTGTCCCTCTACATGCCTGTAAACCTAAGCAATGAGGTCCTAAAGCTGTATGCAAATGACCTGTGAAATGTCCAATGAAGCATTAGCATATTCAAGCTGTCCACTCTATTCATGAGTGGGAGGAACAGCCACACCCTCAGTGCATGACTGACAGCCTGTATAATGATGTGAGGCTGTATAATGATGTGCTTCCTGGTGCTGGTGGCCACGCCCCCTGCAGCCTGTGTGTGCATGTGTGTGTGTATAGGAGAGATACAGCAGCTCCAGGCAGCCATGTTACAGCAGAACATGTCAGATTCATGTGTAGCTGATGTCTGTGTCTCTCACCTGTATATTAGGAGGATGCAGCATGTCAGCAGATGCAGCACACACACTAGCCATGCTTTACTATACATTACACACAGACATGAGCAGGGGGAGGAGAGGGGAGAGGTAACAGGGGTGACATCACTGCCTCTGACCATGTGACCAGCCTCATTTACATAATAAAGAAAAGATGATTTTTACAATGAATAATGTATGAAATAACTAGATAAAGGCTGTGATGGGATCCTTGTGAGCTGCTCCAACAGGTAGAGGTGACAGGACTAGTGGCAGAGACCTGATGACAGGTGTCCTTTAACCGTAGATGGTCTAATCTTTTCACATAGGATTACTTACGATGAACCACTGGTTCATTGTTAGGACGCGGTCACACGGTGCAGTTTTGTTGCGTTGAAACGCATTACAACAGCTGAGGACAGCTGTTATTATATTAACATTTGCATTTACAAAACGCAGTGTAAACGCAAAGTCATGTACAAGATACATAGTCATATACAAGCAAAGGGTCGATAGTAACCGGATTTTATGTACCGTATATACTCGTGTATAAGTCGAGTTTTTCAGCACAAAAAAATGTGCTGAAAAACGTCCCCTCGGCTTATACACGAGTCAATACATATACTTAAAAAATATTTAAAAAATAATAAACTTATATACTCACCCTCCGGTGGCCCCGACGTGCAGCTCTGCTCCCCCGATGTCCGCGCGGGTCCTCTTCTCTCTTCCGCGCCCGTCTTCTGGCTTCTCTAACTTCGTGCTGGGCGCTTCCATGTTTTCCTCCCAGGCGGCGCCTAGTATGACATCAGCAGCGGCACGTCATACTAGGCGCCGTCCGGGGGAGAACAATGGCGACGCCCAGCACGAAGTTAGAGAAGACAGAAGATGGGCGCGGAAGCCAAAAGAGGACCCGCACGGACATGGGGGGAGCAGCGCTGCACATCGGGGCCACCGGAGGGTGAGTATATAAGTTTATTATTATTTTTTTTAATGCTGGGCTGTATGCTACTGTGGGCTGTTCTGTATGCTACTGGGGGCAGTGCTGTATACTACTGGGGGCAGTGCTGTATGCTACTGGGGGCAGTGCTGTATGCTACTGGGGGCAGTGCTGTATACTACTGGGGGCAGTGCTGTATACTAGTGGGGACTGGCTGTATACTAGTGGGGACTGGCTGTATACTACGGGGGGCAGGCTGTATACTACTGGGGGCAGGCTGGCTACATACTGGGGGGTCTGTGACCAATGCATTTCCCACCCTCGGCTTATACTCGAGTCAATAGGTTTTCCCAGTTTTTGATGGTAAAATTAGGGGTCTCGGCTTATACTCGGGTCGGCTTATACCCGAGCTCTTATAGAATAATTTTGTCTTCAAGACCGGACACCATGATTTGAATTGGACTCCCATCTGTGGGTTTAGGGCCTCATCACGGCTTCACTTGCTGTAACGTGAATGTACTGACAAAAAAAATCACCAAAAAAATCAATAGAAATCAAATTTATTAACCAGTGGAGGCCTGGATTTGGAGTCACACACAAAATTAAAGTGGAAAAACACACTACAGGCTGTTCTAACTTAGATTTAATATCTGTAAAACAAGACAAAATGGAGATCAGTATTGCAGATGTTGCAGGCAGGAGATCGCTCTCCACGTGGTCTTCAGAATCCCTCATGTCTCTCACATGGGCTCAGTGTGAACGTGCTTTCATCTGTGAAGAACACAGGGTGCCAGTAGCGCATTTGCCATTCCTGGTGTTTTTTGCATGCCAAGCATCGTGGATTATGTTGGGCTGTTAGCACAACCCCCATCTGCAGACATCAGACCCTAATTCCATCCTCATGGAGTTAATTTCTAATAGTTTGTGCAGACACATGTACATTTGTATACTGTTGGAGATAATTTTGCAGGGCTCAGGCAGTGCTCCTCCTGTTCCTCCTATCACAAAGGCAGAGGAAATGGTCCTGCTGCTGGGTTGTTGCCCTTCAATGGTCCCCTTCATGTCTCCTTGAGTGCCTGTCTCTTGGTAATGCTTCCTGTCTCTGGACACTACGCTGACAAACACAGAAAACCTTCTCCCTACAGCTTGCATTGATTTGCCATCCTGGATAAGCTGCACTGCCTGAGCCACTTGAGTGGGTTGCTGAGGCGTTGCAGACTGTAAGCAGGGCTATAGCAAGCAGGGACATAGCACCACACACACAGTCTGACTGCTTACGCCAGGTCTGGTTGTAATTGCGCTGTTTGCTGGCTCTTGATAGAATAACCAGCCATATGTACTTAAATATGGAGGCCATGGAAGCTGTAGTTTGGTTCATAATCTGGCTAAACGTGTGCAGCAGCAGGAACAGTACCTCCTTTTGATTTCAAGTTAGTATGTGTTTGGGTAGCTTTACTTTATTTTCAATCTCTTAACCCCTTGCCGCTCCACGCCTTACTAGTAGGGTGATGGCTCCCATGATAAGTTCTCAGCGCTGTGCTAGTATGGTGCGAGTGCACCCGGGCTCTTCCATGTCACCACGTCACGTGACATCGCAATGAGACGCGGGTGACGGAGGCAGGAGAAGCTCCTGCCGATGTCACCTGACTAATTGGATCACCTTGCGTGATCACACTTGTCTTCCGGTTTTCCCATCTTCTGTCTGTCCCTTCTGAACCCAAACGCACTTTTCAGTGCGCCGTGTGAAAAGCGCTGCATAGTATCTTTAGTGGTAGTTAGGTTGTCTTAGGGCAATCTAGGTGCATTTGTAGCGCCTTTTTGCACTGTGCATATAGGTTTTTCTTTGGTGCCTGATGCCTATTTTTTTCCAGAGCGCCGTATCTTTTATTTATGTGTGCTGGCTAGACGGTTTATCTGTGTAGTTGGGTGCACATCATCTAATTTTTCTGGTGCAATCAGGGACTATTGGAGCACAAGCATTCTGTACCACACCTCAAAGTTCCGCATGGCGGTAAGCAGGATGCGCTTTGAAGCCATCTATAAGTTTTTGCACTACACCACCAACTCACAGAGCCCACCCAGATATGACCCATGATCATTTATTTAAGGTCAGGCCCATATTAGATCATTTTAGTGCCAAGTTTGCCCAGGCATATACCCCCGCCAAACATGTGAGCATAGACGAGTCCCTGGTACAATTTAAAGGGAGACTTCAATTCCGCCAGTATCTGCCCAAAAAGAGGGCAAGGTATGGCGTGAAGATGTATAAGCTGTGCGAAAGTACATCAGGGTTCAGGTTCAGGGTATATGAAGGGAAGGACTCCACTATAGTTCCCCAAGAATGCCCCCTCCCCCTTCCTGGGTGTTACAGGGAAGATAGTTTGGTATTTGGTGCACCCACTGCTGCACCTTGGTTACCACCTCAACCTGGACAATTTCTACACCAGCACTACCCTGTTTAAGTGCCTCGCTTCCAGAAATACTGCGGCATACGGCACTGTACGCAGAATCAGAGAGGTCTCCCTAAGTCGCTGCTTGGGCAAAAACTTAAAAGGCTTGACAGCAGGGTACTATACAGCGACTCTGTATTGTGTGTTGAGTACAGGGACAAGAGAGAGGTCCTTGTATTAAACACAATACATGGGCACACCACCAGCATGTTGGGGGTTAAAATGCTCACCACAATCCCAGATAAATTCTTTGAGGGGTCTAGTTTCCTAGATGGTGACAACTTTGGAGGTTTTAGATTGTACTGTTACTTCAGGGGCCCTTCAAGTACACTGTGGCACCACAAAACATTTGCACCCAAATTGGCCAACCAAAAACCCAGTAGCACCAACTCTGTTCTGGACATCGCGGTGCGATGAAACAGCAGTTGACGTGTCTGGTATTGCCATACTTAGAAGAAGCAGGGCAAACATTTTGGGATATATATTTACCTCAAATTCCTTCTGAATGTGTCCATTTTAGAGCTAAATGAGAATAATCTTATTCAAAAATTGAAATTCCAATCCATATTTGTTTGCTTCCAGATAAAGAATTAAAGGGTTAACAGACTTCTCAAATGCTGATTTGAATAGTTTGAGATGTTAGGTTCATAAAATATTACTTGAAAAAGTTGATAGAAAAACTTGAAACCTTCTCACATCTATAAAAAATGGAAATAAGACCAATCGCAAAAGTTTCTATTAAAAAAAATGTGGTTTGACTTTTTGTCTAAAAAGTAGAACATTTTAAAACTTTGAAAATTGAAATTTTTTTCAAATTTTTCATAAATTATTGAATTTTTATCCCCCCCTCCCAAAAAAAACTGATCACCAAAATGACACTACTAACATAAACTACAATGTCCAACGAGAAAACAATCTCAAAATCACAGGGATATCTTAAAGTTTTGATACTGAGCCCCCTCATTATATACACTGCCCTCCCCCACAAATTGTATATACTGGACCCCCTCATTGATTATATACATTGACCCCTATGAGTTTTATATACTGCACCCACTCATGAATTTACATAATAGGCCCCTTCATTATATATTCCTTTATTTTTTTATATATATATATATATATATATATATATATATATATATAATATTCACACTTTGCATGTTAAATCGTGCGCAGAAAAATAAATTTGAAATTTGTGCACCACTAGTCTTATACTGCAGCAGATTCATCATCCAGCATCAGACACAGTGAGGTACATTTACTAAAGGCCGTGCGCCAGTTTTCTATCGGGCTCGACACATTCTTTTTAGTGCAGCTGCTTGAGCAGGTATTTAATAAGTGGTGCGGCTGCACTAGGCAACATGCGACACAAATTGTGGGGAGTTCCAGTGCTCATTCGGATCATGTGTCAGATCTATCGTGCAATATCCGACAGAATTGTGTTGCACGCTCCATGTGAGGCCCCTTCTACACTTGCGTTTATCACGCACATGTTCTGCGTGTGCTTTTGACATGCAGAACTTGCATTGCACTCTGACCCATTTTAATTAATTAATTTTTATACTTGCATTTTTTTTTTCACACACACAAGTGCCTTTATTTTCATGCGCATTTAAATCTCAGCATGCTCTACTTTTGCAAGTCACGCGCCTGAAAAATGCACCATACAAGTCTATGGAGATGCATCAAAAACGCATTGCACTCTGAGACACTTGCAAGTGCAATGCGTTTTTCATGCATCAATTGCCATAGAAAAGAAAGAGTCCTTTTCACGCGCATTATTGACACGCATTGAAATTGCATTGAAAACGTGCGTGAAAAACCGAGACACTGAACAAACTCTGACTGAAAAACTGATTGAACTCTGATGCAAAATGTCAGTTTTTCACTGACCAAACCCTAATCGCACCCTGATCAAACTCTGACGTGATCTGCAACGCAAGTGTGGAAGGGGCCTGAAAGGTGCACCAAAAAAATGTGCAGCAGTGCAGGGGGCGCCAGATTCATGAAGAATGTGCACCAGTAATCCTGAATCTGTCACACACTACACAGGCAGACTACATTAAGTGCACTGTTGTTAGTAAATGTGCCCCAGTGATTAATCTGGCGCAGCAGAGGACTGTTTAGTTCTACTCTGCACTGATCCGACACATTTCCGACGGAAAAAAGCATCACCTAGTAGTGGACAGTAGAAAATGAACAGTACCCAGAGAGCGTCCGCGTTGTTTTGTTTCAGACCTGCAACGTGTTTGAGTTGAAAAACGTATAAATCTTTTGTTACAGAATCATGGTGGATCCCAATAATGACTTTGGAATGGAGTCTTATACATTGAAGGGATGGAACTGAAAGATATATATTGACATTCTAACATTAAATATATATCGGCTGTGCACTGAAAGCCTATGAAAAGCTTGTAGTGCATAGGTGTGTGTGCAGATCGCTGATCGCTAGGACTTGGCGCTCTGTAGACGATGTTGCGCACAGCCCTCTTGTAGCTCAGTCTGCAGATGCAATTACACGGCTGCGGGTCACATAGCTGCCGGCAGGGGGCGCTCTCCCTCGTCGTCTCGAGCAGCCGTCCTGATTTTTGCGTTCATTTGCTTCTTTACACCCGTCTACAAGAATGTAATCGTGATAGGAAGCAGCCGAGGCGCCCGTTGCTTCGCGCACACCCTTCTATATTAGTAAGTACTGCGGTACCGCTGCGATTCTGCTCTTCAGCAGATGTGAACGTTTCACATAAGATGATGTTATTAGCTGGCGGGATTCATGCACAACTTCTTCCGTGACTTGGGTCTGGAGATGACTTCTTCCTCAGCTGGGAGCGGGTTGTGAGGCTCCCCGGACATCACTCATGTCCTCCACAAGTTTCCTGACGTGGAGAAATGTTGCGCCACTTTGCAGGGCATCCTTTGTTCTAGCGCCCCTGAGGAGAGGGGGCTGTAATGTATAGGAATGTGGGGGCAGGACTCGGCCACTGCTCATAGTGTGTGACATGCTGTATACCACTAGTGGGATCCTGCTATATACTGACATGCTGTATACCACTAGTAGGATCCTGCTATATACTGACATGCTGTATACCACTAGTAGGATCCTGCTATATACTGACATGCTGTATACCACTAGTGGGATCCTGCTATATACTGACATGCTGTATACCACTAGTAGGATCCTGCTATATACTGACATGCTGTATACCACTAGTAGGATCCTGCTATATACTGACATGCTGTATACCACTAGTGGGATCCTGCTATATACTGACATACTGTATACCACTAGTGGGATCCTGCTATATACTGACATGCTGTATACCACTAGTAGGATCCTGCTATATACTGACATGCTGTATACCACTAGTAGGATCCTGCTATATACTGACATGCTGTATACCACTAGTGGGATCCTGCTATATACTGACATACTGTATACCACTAGTGGGATCCTGCTATATACTGACATGCTGTATACCACTAGTGGGAACCTGCTATATACTGACATGCTGTATACCACTAGTAGGATCCTGCTATATACTGACATGCTGTATACCACTAGTGGGATCCTGCTATATACTGACATGCTGTATACCACTAGTGGGATCCTGCTATATACTGACATGCTGTATACCACTAGTGGGATCCTGCTATATACTGACATGCTGTATACCACTAGTGGGATCCTGCTATATACTGACATGCTGTATACCACTAGTGGGATCCTGCTATATACTGACATGCTGTATACCACTAGTGGGATCCTGCTATATACTGACATGCTGTATACCACTAGTGGGATCCTGCTATATACTGACATGTTGCTGTATACCACTAGTGGGATCCTGCTATATACTGACATGTTGCTGTATACCACTAGTGGGATCCTGCTATATACTGACATGTTGCTGTATACCACTAGTGGGATCCTGCTATATACTGACATGTTGCTGTATACCACTAGTGGGATCCTGCTATATACTGACATGTTGCTGTATACCACTAGTGGGATCCTGCTATATACTGACATGTTGCTGTATACCACTAGTGGGATCCTGCTATATACTGACATGTTGCTGTATACCACTAGTGGGATCCTGCTATATACTGACATGTTGCTGTATACCACTAGTGGGATCCTGCTATATACTGACATGTTGCTGTATACCACTAGTGGGATCCTGCTATATACTGACATGTTGCTGTATACCACTAGTGGGATCCTGCTATATACTGACATGTTGCTGTATACCACTAGTGGGATCCTGCTATATACTGACATGTTGCTGTATACCACTAGTGGGATCCTGCTATATACTGACATGTTGCTGTATACCACTAGTGGGATCCTGCTATATACTGACATGTTGCTGTATACCACTAGTGGGATCCTGCTATATACTGACATGTTGCTGTATACCACTAGTGGGATCCTGCTATATACTGACATGTTGCTGTATACCACTAGTGGGATCCTGCTATATACTGACATGTTGCTGTATACCACTAGTGGGATCCTGCTATATACTGACATGTTGCTGTATACCACTAGTGGGATCCTGCTATATACTGACATGTTGCTGTATACCACTAGTGGGATCCTGCTATATACTGACATGTTGCTGTATACCACTAGTGGGATCCTGCTATATACTGACATGTTGCTCTATACCACTAGTGGGATCCTGCTATATACTGACATGTTGCTCTATACCACTAGTGGGATCCTGCTATATACTGACATGTTGCTCTATACCACTAGTGGGATCCTGCTATATACTGACATGTTGCTCTATACCACTAGTGGGATCCTGCTATATACTGACATGTTGCTCTATACCACTAGTGGGATCCTGCTATATACTGACATGTTGCTCTATACCACTAGTGGGATCCTGCTATATACTGACATGTTGCTGTATACCACTAGTGGGATCCTGCTATATACTGACATGTTGCTGTATACCACTAGTGGGATCCTGCTATATACTGACATGTTGCTGTATACCACTAGTGGGATCCTGCTATATACTGACATGTTGCTGTATACCACTAGTGGGATCCTGCTATATACTGACATGTTGCTGTATACCACTAGTGGGATCCTGCTATATACTGACATGTTGCTGTATACCACTAGTGGGATCCTGCTATATACTGACATGTTGCTGTATACCACTAGTGGGATCCTGCTATATACTGACATGTTGCTGTATACCACTAGTAGGATCCTGCTATATACTGACATGCTGTATACCACTAGTGGGATCCTGCTATATACTGACATGGTGATGTATACGACTAGTAGGATCCTGCTATATACTGACATGTTGCTGTATACCACTAGTAGGATCCTGCTATATACTGACATGTTGCTGTATACCACTAGTGGGATCCTGCTATATACTGACATGTTGCTGTATACCACTAGTAGGATCCTGCTATATACTGACATGGTGATGTATACGACTAGTAGGATCCTGCTATATACTGACATGTTGCTGTATACCACTAGTAGGATCCTGCTATATACTGACATGTTGCTGTATACCACTAGTAGGATCCTGCTATATACTGACATGTTGCTGTATACCACTAGTGGGATCCTGCTATATACTGACATGTTGCTGTATACCACTAGTGGGATCCTGCTATATACTGACATGTTGCTGTATACCACTAGTGGGATCCTGCTATATACTGACATGTTGCTGTATACCACTAGTGGGATCCTGCTATATACTGACATGTTGCTGTATACCACTAGTGGGATCCTGCTATATACTGACATGTTGCTGTATACCACTAGTGGGATCCTGCTATATACTGACATGTTGCTGTATACCACTAGTGGGATCCTGCTATATACTGACATGTTGCTGTATACCACTAGTGGGATCCTGCTATATACTGACATGTTGCTCTATACCACTAGTGGGATCCTGCTATATACTGACATGTTGCTCTATACCACTAGTGGGATCCTGCTATATACTGACATGTTGCTCTATACCACTAGTGGGATCCTGCTATATACTGACATGTTGCTCTATACCACTAGTGGGATCCTGCTATATACTGACATGTTGCTGTATACCACTAGTGGGATCCTGCTATATACTGACATGGTGATGTATACGACTAGTAGGATCCTGCTATATACTGACATGTTGCTGTATACCACTAGTAGGATCCTGCTATATACTGACATGTTGCTGTATACCACTAGTAGGATCCTGCTATATACTGACATGTTGTTGTATACCACTAGTAGGATCCTGCTATATACTGACATGCTGTATACCACTAGTAGGATCCTGCTATATACTGACATGCTGTATACCACTAGTAGGATCCTGCTATATACTGACATGTTGTTGTATACCACTAGTAGGATCCTGCTATATACTGACATGCTCTATACCACTAGTGGGATCCTGCTATATACTGACATGCTGTATACCACTAGTAGGATCCTGCTATATACTGGCATGTTGTTGTATACCACTAGTAGGATCCTGCTATATACTGACATGCTCTATACCACTAGTGGGATCCTGCTATATACTGACATGTTGTTGTATACCACTAGTAGGACCCTGCTATTTACTGACATGTTCTGTCCCTACACATGATGCCATTTTATTGCTCTTTTTTTTTTTAATTATACAAAACTTTATTAAAATTTTCCATCCACGTTCCATCTATTATAAATCAAAGTTTAATAACTAAAGGCAAATGGTTTGGCGAAAATAACGTGGGGACCTCATCACTTTTATATATTAGAATGATGCAAAACTTGAGGAACGCAGACCCAATGGCTTCCCTACCCCCCATCCACACACTGAGGCCACATTCACACAACACGCTTGAATTGCTTTTTGTCGCATTGATGAAGGGTAATTCCTGAACGCAGATGTGTTTAGATGTAAATTCTTGCATTTGGCAACTAGCAACACATGTTTTGCTAGTTAAGGGAAACCTACCATGAGCGAATCTACCATCAGAAGTAGATCTGATGGTAGATTCCTCTTACCTGCCGGTGACCTAATCTGTAATTTAATAATCCTGGAACCCAACCTAACTTGTTAAAAACTTTATTTTAGTAATATGCAAATTAACTGCAGAGGCTACTGGGGTGTGTAGTAGCCCTATCGCCCAGTGCTTGGCCAGGCTAGTACACGCCTCAGTAGCCTCTGCAGTTAATTTACATATTACTGTATGAGGGCGCGTTCACACAATGCATTGCTTTTTTGACGCATCTGGAAAACCACTCGCATTCCTTTTCCATTTAAATGCATGTGTTTGCAGCCCTCCTGTCTCTATGTTGCGTTTTTTTAAAAGGACACAATCTTCTAATTACTTTGCGTTGTGTCACGTTGCGTTTTTACATTTGCGATTTGCTGGGAAGCAGTTTCCCTTAACTCTATAATCAAAATCCCAACTTTTATGTGTTTTTAAAGGGTACAGGAGACAATTGCTTTCATCTGTCAATTGCCTGATTAGGATTATAAAATGCATTTGCAAACAGGTCTTTTGCTGCGTCAAAAACACAACACATCATGTGAGGGCTTGTTTTTATTATTCCATGTTGTGTACTGGGAAACAGGGAAAAAAATTCCTTTGCAGTGAAATTGGTGGAAAAACGCATTTGGGGCATTTTGTTGTGGGTTTGGATTTTACACCTTTTACTGCTTTAATTCCCCAATTGACATGTGTCCTTTTATTCTTTGGGTCGGTCCGATCACGTGGATACTAAATTTATATAGGTTTTATTACATTTAGAAAAATGGAAACCTCTATTACAAAAAGCAAATCTTCATTCATCTTCTGGCACTAATAACTTTTTCGTTATGGGTTTAAACACTGGGAATAACTGTTATTATATTTCGATAGATCGGATATTTTGGGATTCCTGACATATTTATGATTTTTACACTTTATTTATACTTCTATTAGGTTGGTTTGGTCCTCTGTCGCGGGCGCCTAAAAAAGTAATAATTTTTTTTTTTTTTAAGTCACCCCCCCCCCCTTTCCCTAAAGCTGATATAAAAAGAAACAAATATAATTCAAAACATGTTGGGTATCAGTGCTTCCCAAATGTTGTGATCTATGAAAATATAAAAACAACAATTCATGTTGGTGAACCACATAACAGAAAATAGCACCCAAATATCCAAGACACTATTTTGTCATTTCCCAAAACTTGAAAAAATGTAATAAAAAGTGATGAAAAAGGACATACAATAAGTAACAATGGTAGAAATTAAAATGTCTGCACATTCATTAAAAAAAAATGACACCATACACAGATCGGTATACAGAAGTATGAAAAAGTTTTTAGCATCAGAAAAGTGAATAAAAAAGGTTTTTTGGCTTTGTGTCTAAGACATTTTAGACCTTTAGGACCAGGCCTGATTTTTTAAATTTGCCCTGTGTCATTATAGGAGGTTATAACTTCGTGGCACTTTAACATATCCAGGGGATTTTGAGATTGTTTTACCGTCACACATTGTACTAGAAACATTTTGATGATATCTTTTGTGTTTACTTATGAAAAAAATTGAAAAAATAGTCATAGCACCCAAGTAACTTTATAACTAACATTTCCGCAGTGTCTGCTTTATATTGGCATAGGGTTTTGTGTATCCTCTCTCTTTTCTAGGTTGTTAGGAGGTTCAGAATTTTGGGTACAATTTTTCTCATTTTTATGAAAATCGCCAAAACCCTTATTTAGAGGCACCTCCTCAGCTTTAACTGACTTTGAGAGGCCTAAACAGCCATAAAACCCCTTAAATCATTTTAGAAACTGCAACCTTCAATGTGTAAAAAAATCAACTTTAAGAAGTGTGTTAACCCTTTAGATGCTTCAAGGGGATTAAAACAAAATGGAGGTGTAATTTACAAGCTGTAATTTTTTTTAGACAATATACCGTATATACCGGCGTATAAGACGACTTTTGAAGACAGAAAAATCTTCTGTCTTCTCTGGGGTCGTCTTATACGCCGGTAATCGTCTTATACGGCGGGTCCCGGTGCATGGAGAGGGCTCACGATACCCCATTAATACGGCTTTTTTATGGTTAACTTGTTTTGCAGAATATAGAACTCATTGGGGCAAATTTACTTACCCGGTCCATTCGCGATCCCGCGGCGCGTTCTCTGCGGTGGATTAGGGTCTTCCGGCGATTCACTAAGGTACTTCCTCCGACGTCCACCAGGTGTCGCTGCGGTGCGCTGAAGTACCTCTGAATGCACTGATCTTCACTAAGCGCGAGTCCAGCGACACTTTTTTTAAAAAAAATGCAGCGGTTTTTCCGAATCCGTCGGGTTTTCGCACGGCCACGCCCCCCGATTTCCATTGCGTACATGCCGGCGCTGATGCACCACAATCCGATCGCATGCGCCGAAATCCCAGGGCAATACAGGGAAAATCGTTGCAAAACGGAAATATTCTGTTAACCCGTCGCAAAACCTTGAATCGGGCCCTTAGTAAATGACCCCCATTTTGTAAGAAATTTGCTTGTGTTTGTATCGCCATGTAACAATGGGCAGAACATTTATATTTTATCGTTTACAGAGCTGTGTTAGAGCTTATTTTTTGAGGGGCAAGCTGTACTTTTTCTTGGTATCATGTTGGGGTAAATTTTTCTTTTTGATCACTTTTTATGTAATAATTTTTGTGAGATTTTTCTTGTGCTTTTGCGGCGCTCACTGTACGGGTTCAGTGACAATCTTATTTTATTGTATGGGTTGTTACAGACGTTGTGATACCCAATATGCTGTTTTTTTTCTTGGTGATTTTCACTTTTTTAAGTTTTATTTGATTACTGCATGGGATGGGACTTAACGGGACTTTTATTCTTTTTTAATAATTTTTTTTAGATGCATTTTTTTTTTTTTTAACAGTTTTATTTTGTCCCAGGGTGGGACATGAAGAAGTGATCATTTGATCACTTGTTCATTGTAATATACTGCAATACTAATGTATTACAGCATATTACTTAGTCAGCCTATGCATTCTGCATAGGCTGGCAGCGGCACTGTTAGATCGTGCACAGTGCACAATCCTAGCAGGCAGCTACTGTAGGCAACCCTGGGGTCCTTATCAGAACTCAGGGTTGCCATAGTAACGAACGGCACCTCCGTTAAACAGTCGGGATCGCGATACTGCAGGATCCCGGCTACCGCGGAGATCACCATGACGTGATTCTACCTACATCCTATGATGTAGAATCACGTCAAGGTGCGGAAAGGGGTTAAAACACAAAAAAAACCAAAATATTAAGGGGAGTTGTGATATGGAGCCCAAAGCGAAAGCCATAAAATGGATGTTTTTTTTGCCAATTTCAGTGTATGTGGAATTTTTTGCCTGCATCTCAGTACACTGCACAAAATATTTGCTAGGAAGTACAATGTGTTAAGCAAAAAACAAAGTCCTCATACAGCTCTGTACATAGATAAATAAAAAAAGTTATGGATTTTTGAAAAGATGGAAACACAGATACAAAAAAGAGCAAAGTCATTAAAGAGGACCCTTCACCACCCCAACCCCCAATGTAACGTAAGGGCTTGCTTGGATTTTCCTGTACATTGAATGTTCAGAGAACGGTTCACATATCTCGGTAACACTGGGGGCTAGGAATAAGATTCAAAATGCCCCGGCATCAGTATGCAAGCCCCTACATTTTAGTATGTTAGATTTAATAAGTTGGGGGTGGTGAAAGGTCCTCTTTAAGGTGGCATGACATTTTAAAAAACACTGCTATACTCCTAGGTACGCAAACTACCCTGTTTCCTTTCCCCTGAAAATAAGACCTAGCGGCAGTCACTACTGCAGCTCCCCCCACGTCATACATTGGTAGCAGTAAATCTTTTAGATACTCCAAGAGGTTGTGACGTTGGTGAAGAAATCATGGAATAAGATCAGGACTAAGCTCTACAAGCAGCTACATGCACAAGGGCTCATTTCAGGAAAGTGCTATACTATACATGAGAGTTTGGGGGCAATGATTTCAAGAGAAACTGAGTCACAATGAATTCAGCATGAAATTCAGAGTTTGGAGAGTTATAAGGATGTTAGAGAAGTTGTTTTTTTGTTTAACAATAAATGTTAATTCTAGTTCATGGAAAAAGAAGACATTCCCTGAGAATAAGACCTAGTATCTATTAATATAGGACACTGGGGCACATTAACTTACAAGGTCACTCAAGTTCACAAAAGTGCGTCTATAATGCTGCGTGCAGCGTTTCACTAAGATCAAGTGCCAGAAATCATGCATCTGTCTTTTTGTGGTGCACCTTTAACATAGGGCGTGCAAGACAATTTGAAAGTTTAATGATGGTGCCCGGTCCGAATGAGTCGAACCGAACAGCACACCCCCTAATTTGTGTTGCATGGAAGCCAGCGCAGCTGCGCCACAAAAGGGTCACATGCGACACAATCCCAGCGCAGACACTTCACAAATACCTGTGCAAGCCGTATTAGCCATTAAGAAGGTGAACAGTCCGACTAAAGTGCATTGCGCGACCCTTAGTAAATGTGCCCCACTGTCTTATTTTTGGAGGAAACACGGTAGCTAAAAATATCTGCTATTTAAAACCTTTCCAGGCCTTGTCATGCATACATACATCCTCCATAACCTGATATACCTGTATGTACATCACATATTACACCTGTATATACACTCACATATTGCATGTTATATATGTGTATATATTACTTATATACCTATTACTTGTTGTACCTGTGTGTGTGTATATATAAATATATATACATATACACAGATTACAGATTATACCTGTATATATACACATCACATATTACACCTATATATACATATATTACATGTTACACCAGTATGTAATTCAGACAGGGTACAGCAATCGTTATATACAGCCCCCAGCAATAACTATACACAGCCCCACCAGCAATAACTATATACAGCCTTCTATTAGAACTATATACACCTCCCCCAGCAATCCCTATATACAGCTCTTCCAGAAATCACTATATACAGCCCCCAGCAATAACTATATACAGCCTCCTATTAGAACTATATACAGCCCCCCCCAGCAATCACTATATACAGCCCCCCCAGCAATGACTATATACAGCCCCCCAAGCAATGACTATATACAGCCCCCCCCAGCAATAACTAACTATATAAAGTCCCCCTATTATTACTACATACAGCCCTCTGTTATAACTATATATTGTAATGGTAGGACACAAACAAGGACAGTGAGCCCTGGCATACCCAATCTGTCCCTACCTACTTATTGGGTCCCCCCTAAACGGAGGCCAATAACTGGGCGACATTCCCTCCCTGGGTAAGGTGAGGACACGTAACAAATACAGACAAACAAACACAATAAGGGGAGATATACAATCCAAGTCGGCAACAGCGGGGAACAACAATAACCAAATCACAATACAAATAGAGTAGTCAAGACACGGTCAAGAGATCAGAAACCAGAAAATACAAGAGAGCTTGTGAAAACCGCATAATAGCAGTAGATACAGAGATCAGACTGAATAACCAGCATGGTCTGATGGGAGTAGCAGGTATATAAGGCTGTTGCCGGACACGCCTCCAGCAGCCACTATGGGAACTGTCCTTAAGGCTAGTAACCCTTGCTGGGCAATGTCTTGGCTCATTTAATCCAAGACACATTTCACACACAGATTAAAGCCATCTATTCTGCCAACTGCGGATAGAGGGACATTTTGGCACGGAAGTTACATTTATACCCCCTATATACACTCCCCCTATTATAACTATATACACCCCCCAAAATAACTATATATAATTTTTTTTTTTTTCTTTTTAAAATTTATTTATTTAGTATTTTTTACTATTTTTTTTTTTTACTATGAGCCCTCTCCATTCACCCGCAGGCGAAGTGTTACTTAGTACCTATGTCACATGTCGGTAAGGGGTTAAGTGCATCTGGTATAATTTTTGCAGTACGTCATCTATTAGTTGTGCCATATAACTAGGTGCATGTGCCTTTCACAGTATAAAATCTACCTAGGCGTGCCATATACTTAGGTGCATATTTTCTGTAGTGCATATTGTGCCATATATACCATATAAACCTATACCATATTGGAGGCATATAATATGCTTGCCTCAGATACTTAGTCAGCTAGGAGGGATGAAGGCTCATTTTTCCTTTCATCACCCTCATCTGCTAACAACGTGGAAGAAGGCATCCTAGGCCTTCTGCGTAAAAAGTGCCTGGGGCTTTTACTGACCTCATTTGGGTAACCCCAATTATTTATTCCCCTCTGGTATCAGACTATATGGCCAATGCTGGGATACAGTATGACATGACATGGCAGGGCTCAGAGCAGTGGACTTTTTAAAGGTTTTATTTGAAGATGAATGAATTAATTAATTAATTGATGATATTCCACACACATCTCTACAGCATATTGCCCAAAACCCTACTTCTTTTTATGCACAATCCCACAGGTGGACCCCTGTCACTGCAGTAACGATTTAAAAATATCGGGGCATAATACTGCTTATGGGGCTAGTAAAGAAGCCTTCATTCAAGGACCATTGGTGCGTTTGAACAAAAAACCAATCTGCATACGGATGTCATGTGTAATGCCCCATGTGACTGCATCCTAAACATTCAGATAATACTTTTTTTCTTTTCTTGAAAGTATCATATCGTATCGAGTATCGCAATACTTTTCTGGGTATCGTATCACACTCAAAATTCTGGTATCGGTGCAACCCTAATATAAACCTTGTACCCTGATAATCTAACCACATTGTCACTAGATGGGTCATAATGTGTTTGTAATATTCCACACTCTGGAATATTACACTGACCATTACTGAGTGATTGGAGCAAAAACACCAATAAAACTGGATAAAGTTGTAAAGTAAGGGGTACAAAACTATCTTTATTGTGTAAACATCACTAGGGGATTGAGATGTGAGAATTTCCTTTTGTGGGAAAACCCCTTTAAGTACAACGACAAGAGAAAAGTTCTTGTATTAACAACAATACATGGACACCCCAGCACACTGGTCCTATTATGAGGTATAAGTACAGAAACCCCCAGACCTGACTGCATATTAGTGTATAATAAGTACATGTGAGGGGTTGGGTTGTCGCACCAGGTGTTTCAGGCTTATAATGCCATGCAGAAATAGAGGGTGTGGTACATGCGTATCATGCAGGTGGCACTCTATAATGCATACATGTTACATCAATATGCAGGCCACAGGAGAACTTCCCTGGAGTTTCAAGAGGAGGTACTCAAATATTTGCTACCAGGATACCAGGAACGCGGAGTGCCAGTACTCCTAGAAGCGATGCCACACATATTGTACCAGGGCAGCACTTACCAGGAGAAGTTCCCCAAACTGCCAAGAAGGACAACAAACAGAAGAGAAGGACACAAAAAAGGTGTAAGATGTGTTATAAAAGGGACACTCGGAAAGACACAATTTATCAATGAGACACATGCCCTGAGTGGACCATGTATGAAGGAGGGTTTTAAGCATTTATCACAAATTTTTATTAACCATTTTTTTTAAATATCCTTATGTACTCTGCACAGCTTATACATAATGCCGCATTACACCTTCACTTCTGAGCCCTTCCGTGTGTGCAGCCTATTGCCACAAATGGGTTATTGCTGTACCCGGGAGAACCCACATAATGATTTTCGGGGTGTTTGTCTCCAGTGGCTTGTGCTGGGCACAATATATTTGGTAGCAAAATACATTATTGAAAAGAAATTCATTATGCACTATCTTTGGGTCACCACCTGTGGGTTTAAAATGCTTACTAGACCCCTACATTAATTAATTTAGAAATATAGATTCCAAAATAGGGTCAGATATCAGAGGTTTTTATTGTATTGGTGCCTCGCACAGAACCCGCATAATGATTTTTGGGGTGTTTGTCTCCAGTGGCAAAATATATTTGATATTTGAACAATAGTTATATTTATTTAAAAATAAAATATTAAATAGAATAACAACATATCCATAAAATATCATAGGATTATAATACTGAATTATATATATGTACAATATAATCATTGATTACATATATCCAACTAAATTTATTCCCTATGTTCTAATGTAGTAAATGCAATTTTGCAAATAAAATAAATAATATATTTAGAAGGTTTACATCAAAGCTGTATCAAAGCTCTTAACACTTTATGTAGTTATATTATTAGACCAGGTTGTAATTGAAAAACGCTCTTAGTGCACCTTTGTTGACAAGTCCGAGAGATAATAATAGAAGAATTCTTGCAGAATATCACTCACGATTGATCGATCATTTTAGGTAGCTCCACTTTTATATAAATAACCCAGTGGATCTCAGAAAACGTCATTTAAAGGAAACCTACCACTTGAAGGTTTCCGATGGCAATACCGAGCACCAGCTCAGGGTGAGCTGGTGCCGGAGCTTATTTTAGTTAGTGTTTTAAACCGCGATATCGCGGTTTAAAACACTTTTTAAACTTTATAGCCGGCGCAGGCAGGTACACGCTCGGCGCTTACCATGCGCGCGGCTCTCCTTCACTTCCTATGTAGCCGCGTGCACGGTAAGCGCCGAGCGCGTACCTGCCTGCGCCGGCTATAAAGTTTAAAAAGTGTTTTATACCGCGGTTTAAAACACTAACTAAAATAAGCTCCGGTACCAGCTCACCCTGAGCTGGTGCCCGGTATTGCCATCGGAAACCTGCCACTTCAAGTGGTAGGTGTCCTTTAATGGTAGCGGTTTTCATAAGGGTTTGGTGCCATAAATATACCGTGTGTTGCTTTGGCCTACTGGAGATATTCAGCGAGTTTCTGCAAAGCTGTGAGATCATGCATATGAGATCTTCACTGCAAAGCTAAATAAGAATATTTGTAGAAAAAATTAAAATGTTAGAGACAGCCAGAGATCATGGGAGTGCCAATGCCTCCATAAACATGATGGCAGGGTCTCAAAGGAGAGCTACTGGGTCTGATTAGAGACATTTTCCCCCTTCGGGAGTCCTGTAACTGGTGCAAAACTGGTAACAAAACCAAGCACTAGTCATCCGATGTAGTGCTAATCTTTTCTTAATCATCAGAAAACGGCCATTGTAAAAACCTTGCAAGGTATTTGTTAGGAGGAAATAAACTAGTACGTATTGTACAAGATCAACCACTGTCATTTTAGAAACTTACTGTTTGTAAATTTGAGAGAATGACCTCAATAGTGCTCATTGCCTCCAAGGAATCACAAATATGTCATCTATTCTGTCTATAGATAATTACTATTTTACTAGGAAAACCTTCATGGTGCATTTACTCTTTCATTTATTTTTTTGCATGCAGTTTTTGACACCAAAATCAGGCGTGTATCATAAAGCCAGAGAACATATATAAAAGAGAGCTGATTTTGGGTTAATGCAAAAATCTTCATGTATAAAAAAAAAATGCCTATGATCTACACATGGAACCTATTCACTGAGTTATGTTTACTCAGAAGACAGGAAGAGAGAAACTTGTGACTGAATTTCTTAGAAATCCTTCCTTCAACTGTCATGTTGCCTCTGACCCCGCTTTATGCCGAGCATTTCTCTTTTCAAAAGAAATCTATCATGAGAAAGTGCCATGGAGACTTGTCATCCTGTTTATCTATTCAGGAAATACTTAATAGAAATTTGGTGCTTTTTTATTTTTCATTGTCAGTGGATTGAAAAAAAAGCTCTGCAATATTAAATTGATCATATTGGCCATTGGAGCACAGACAATAGGCTGACATTTCCTGCTTTGTGAAGCTCATTATACAGCTTTTCTGTACAGCATTCAGACCTGTGGTAATACAATGTATACAACATGTATAGAGGTTCTTTGTATATAGCAAATAAAGAAATTATTAAAATATCTCTGGGTCACTCAAGTAAAACCTCTCCTTTTAATAGAATTGGTTATCAGCATATAAATTATGGGATCTGGCAACCCCACCAATCAGTAGTTTAGACCTACAGAGGGTGCTGCTTCTGCTTTACAGGCTTGTGTTATTCATCAAACACATGGAATTTTTGTAGTTCAATACCAATACAATATATAGTGTTGTGCTTGGTATAATGTAAAGAAGCCATATTGCTTACCCTAGCAGCAGATCGGTGGGTTTCTGAGTGTCAGACACCCACCAAGCTGATATAAATCACCTATCCTAAATATAGGTGCTCAAAAAAGTAATCTTGGAATACCCCTTCAAGTTCCACCATAAATTATACATACTGGTAATCAAAGGTCGCATTAATGCCTGTACAAGCATCATAGATACTTTTACTTCATCATTGAAATTTTACTTCAAAAAGGCCTAATGCATTACAAACGCATAGATTTTCCACGTACTTGCTGGGCAATGACCATGGCAGCAGTCGCTGCAGCAGTGGCGGATTAAGGCCCCTTCTCCACTGGCGTTTTTCACGCGCGAGTTCTGCGCGTGCATTTGACGCTCAGAACTCGCATTGCACTCTGTCCCATTGTATTCAATGGGTCTTTCTCCATTAGCGTGGTTTTTAACGCGCGTGCTTGCGTTCGTTTGCACGCGCGTCAAAATCGCAGCATGCTCTATTTTTGCGGGTCACGCGCGTTTTTCACGCCCCATTCAAGTCTATGGAGATGCATCAAGAACGCATTGCACTCGCAATCATTGCAAGTGCAATGCGAGTGCAATGCGTTTTAAACGTAAGGGTTGCTAGGTGACCAGAATAACATTATTTCCCCTGCTCGCGATCGAGCATTTAATTAAAAAAACACAATGAAGAACAGTGAAGAATAGAATAAAATCATTGTACACAGTGAACACAGTGACCACAGGATCATTTAAGATAAAAACACAATGCAGAACACAGTGCAGAATAGATTACAGATGTTCGGCACATCTGCTTACTTGTCGGGAGATACGCGCGGAACGGTGCGAACAAAATAGCATGTGAAGAACAATATATATGTGTGAAGAATACATTGCAGATGTATGGAAACATCTGCAATGTGTTCTTTACACACATATATATTGTTCTTCACATGCTATTTTGTTCGCGCCGTTCCGCGCGTATCTCCCGACAAGTAAGCAGATGTGCCGAACATCTGTAATCTATTCTGCACTGTGTTCTGCATTGTGTTTTTATCTTAAATGATCCTGTGGTCACTGTGTTCACTGTGTACAATGATTTTATTCTATTCTTCACTGTTCTTCACATCTGCTAAATTGTCGGGAGATAATATACGCGCGGAACAGTGAAGAATAGATCGCCGATGTTTGCAAATTATCAGAAGACATTATTTTTCAATTAAATAACACATTTTAATCCCAAACCATGGTCCCTTTGAAATATGCTCGAGTCTCCCATTGAATCGCGCGTCAAAAATGCGCCGAAAACGCAAAAAAAACGCAAATTACTCCAAGGAAAAATGCAACAAAAACGCAGCAAAAACGTCAGTTTTTCACGCATTGCACACGCACGTGAAACGCAACGCTAGTGTGCAAGAGGCCTAAGGCTACCAATGGTCCCAAGCTGTATAAAGATTCTAGCCCCCCCACTGTTTTTACATAGGGGTTTCCATTATCTTCATCCATTATAGATGAGAATAAGGATTTTTGCCCACAAACCGTGGTAAAAATTGCATGACTTATATTGTGGTCAGAGTATGTTCAGAGTTTTACTGTTGGTTACACAGCTGTGAGTATTAAAACCGCTCTGCTCTCCCCTGGCTGCAGTATACTATGAGTATTATTTTCAAACTTCAAGCTGAAAGTGAGGGGACTAACCTCTCTTCTCAGAGTTATTTAACCAAACACACGCAGATTACATGTGAGCTCATCCATAGACTCCTACTATAAAATATGGATCTCTATGGGAGGGAGTAGCTTGATTTTTTTATTTATTTTTTTATTCTCAGCAGAATGTGTTAAAGTTTATTAGAAAAATGTACCCCCTACCCACACACAATATAATAAATTATCTCAAATGACGTTTACACTTTAGAGACAGTCACTGGATGGTCTAAATACCTAAATTATTGTCTAATAGCTAAACCATAAAGGAAAATACAATCTAGGTATTTGATATTTATAGAAAAGAAACATAGGAGAAGGGGCGCCACATTTGTAAATCTGAATTCCATAGACCCCCCCCCCCTCGGATTGTAATGGGGGGGGGGGTATCGGGTGCATCTCCCCTCACCTACTCCAAAGAATACTAAGTCCTGCTGCTATTTAACACAGTGTCATTGATGCTGGCATGATCTGCCATATTACTCACTTATGTATTGCATATATACATAGATGTGATGTGTGTATACGTAGTTGTAACATGTAATGGGTTTAATGTCAAATAATTTGTGTATTTTTATACATAGCTGTGTACAGACAAGCCTAGGGCAATATATATATATATTTTTTTTTATTCAATTTTTATTGAGTTTTCCAAACATATTGACAGGATAATAGCATAGTAAAGTGTCAGATGTATACAAAACATTACAACGTATCAATAATTGTTGCAATTCCGATACATGAGAGTACATTTTCACAAAGGAATGGTAATGGTTTCAAGATTAGCATGGCAAGATAAGTCTCTACAGCATACCATTGCGACTAAGGGTTTGTTGGACCCGAGTCCGTATTTTTATAGTCCATCTGATACTTTATGGTTTCTTCTTGTATATTCTGACCTGCAGTTTCTTTGAATATCTCTAGTAGGGCCGCTCTCTCAATAGCCCAGTTTGACATTCTAGGTCTGTCAATTTTACAGATTACTGTACAAAACCATGTCAAATAAACAAACTTAACAAATAAAACAACTTTAATGAACCACGACCCGGGATCAGCAAAATGGGTGTTTCTGTTAGTAGTTAAATGTTATTCTTGAAAGTACGGACACTCTATCCATAGACCCCATTCCTTTTTGTATTTTCGATATTTTTGTTCTTGATAAGATATATATTTCTCATATAGGCAACATGTATTTATTAATTCTATGATTTCCTTTATTTAAGGACTGTCCTTCGTTTTCCAATGCCTCGTAATAATTAATTTTGTGGCCATTAATATGTGTACTATAATTGTTCTAGTGGACGGGGGAAATTTCTCTATTCCTATGAGCAAGGGTGCAGAAAGCTCAACTGTTGATCCTGTTATAGTGGATATCAACCTGGATGAATCATTCCAAAGGTTTTTTATAGTGGAGCAGGTCCATACGATAGCCTAGGGCAATATTAAGCCCCAGCAATTGAAATTTGACGTAAACTTTGCAAAAGGCAGGTATTGCTCAAAGGCAGCCCTGTACTGTTTCATGGCGCACTGATTGTTAGAGATTCTGAGGGGAAGAAGTTAAAGGGAACCTGTCACCATGTGTACCCCTCCAAATCCGACAAGCAGTACCTTGTACATCAGGATGAAAGCCCTCAGAATATTTTTTTATAGGTGGGCAACATTGCTTCATTTCTCCAAAAAGGACTTTTAATCCTCGCCCATGCAGTCAAACAACCCCTGTCTCCTTTTGGCCGTTTCCACTGACCACCCCGCTTCTTCCATGTGACGTCACACTACAAATTGCTCTTGGCTCCAGATCTCAGGTGTACTGCGCATGCTCAAGCACTCCAGCAATTTGGAGGGTGGGATTTGAAAATGGCCTGCAGGAGGCAGGGTTGCTTGACTGCATGGTCGAGCTACGTCACCTCCTTGATTGCATCATGTGCAAGAATAAAAATAGTTTTAGGAGATATGAAGCAATGTTGCACCTATAAAAACATGTTCTGAGGACTTTCAGCCTGCTGGAAAAGGTACTTTTTGTGGATTTGGAGTGGTAGACGTGGTGACAGGTTCCCTTTAACAAGTAAAGTTGGAGTTTACAGCAATTACCAGTGTAAATTACAGCCAATCTCAATAGGCTGGGCTCATGGGCACGCCAACTTTTCCCACAAGCACAATATCACATACATATGGTTGGGTAAGCGGTAATACACCATATTCTCACTTTTTGCAGTGATAGATATTATAACAATGTAAACAATGAAAAAAAAGCAGCCATCAATTTCTTTATTTTTGTTAAACCCATATGCAGATGTTTTATGTATAACTGCTGCTTTAAGAAAAGAAAAAGTAACTTACTTTTTGGACTTCTGTTTGTAGAATGGATGCACATTTTTTTGGAAAATGAAGTTGTTATTTGACGCATGGAGACTTTGAAATGGTTGGAGGGGGGACTTGTCCCCGGCAAGATTCAAGACAAATTCTTTACTCTGACCCTGGTCCTACTTCTCCTGTTGCTCCCCAGTCTCGTTACCGCCTTTTCCGGAATAGTGAAAGACAACTTGTTGAGCGATCTGTTTGTACTCTTCAGGCCAGTGGCTTCTATTGGGGTCCTCTTCCGACGGGTGAGGCACATTCCATGCTGGCAAAAGAGACAGTTGGCACATTCCTTGTACGTGACAGTTCTCAGGGAAATCACCTTTTCAGTGTCAGTATCAAAATGGAATCTGGTCCAGTTAGTGTGCGGGTCCTGTTTTTTAAAGGGCGGTTTTGGTTGAGAGAACTTTTTTCGGATTGCCCAGTAAAACTTCTAGAGCTGGCAGTTGAGAGGAGCAAGAAGAATCCACTTTTTTGCCAAAATGGGATTAAATTGGTACTGTTAAAGCCACTGCGAAGGACACAAGTCCTCAGTTTGCAACAGCTATGTCGTCAATGTATTGTGACAAAGTATGGGAGAGAAGGATTATCCAGACTGCCTATTCAACCTGCACTCCGTAACTATATAGAAGAATTTCCTTTCAAAATATGAAGACCCATAAAGGTGAGATCATTGCTGATTGACTACAAGCTAATATATACTTAATATACCGGCAGTTTTGACCATGCAGACCTGTGAACAGTACTAGACAATCATAACTTTGTAGTAGGAGAATAACGCTGAAACATTAATTTCTATTTCAGGATTATTGCTTCCTAGATACAATAGGATGTGTTCTCTCCCTGCTGTAGTTCCTCCTCCTCAATCACTGCTGTACTACATGAAACATAAAAATGGCTCTAAATTCAAATTCAAATGTAATAAATGTATGTTTATTGAAATGTAAGAGTAGAAGAGAGGGGCAATGAGCAAGTAACAAAACAAAAGTTTTCACACATGACATGATTACAAACAGCAATAATATGAGGAAGAATGTGTTGCGTGAAGTAACCTCGTCCCCCTGGAGTTAAAGAGCCCTAAAAACAAACAAAGCATAAATTCGACAGAAACAACCTTTTTGAATGACTGAAAAAGAAATTTATGCTATTAAAATTCTGTGGTTCTGCAGCATTATTTTCTGTTGGAGAGCCTTTGGAATCATGACCTTGGATCAGATAGTATCTTACCAGGAGCTTACTACAGTTATTACTCAGATAAGAGAACTCCAGGTTTGTGGAATGACTCAATGCATGGAATATAAATACTTTTTTCACTGTCCTGCTGATATTAACATATACAAAGCAATGATTATACAGTGCTTTAGGGCAGCTATAAAGCATTATATTCAGCTTTTAGTGTTTCAGATGGTGGACATTATCCCTCCAAGGACATTACCATCAGAATAGCTGATGCTAGATGTTTATACTCACCTCCCTGTCTCGTGCCATGATGCAGTAATTTTCTTTTAGTATGTCTAATAAGGCTTTTAAAAAGATGTAAAAGAGCGTGAGACGCTGTGCCGAACGCCTCTTGATGCCTCCGATTAGTAATTACTCCTAGCGCCCGTCTGGCTCCACCCACACAGAGGTCAGAGAGCAGGTGTGATGCCGCTGGCTCTTTCTTCACAAATTCTCGCACTATGGGTTATCATAGCAGAGTGTATGCATGTAACCCTATGATCACACATAGTGCAAGAACGGCAAAGCATTCTGACCACTGTCTAGGCAGAGCCAGCCGGGCCGGGAGACATGAATAATTACTAATCAGAGGAGCTAAGAGGTGCTCGGCAGAGCGCCTCAGGCTCATTTACATATTTTTATTTCTCTGAAACAATGCACTCCTCAGACATACTAAAAGAAGATTACTACATATCGGCACAGGGCGGAGAGGGGAGTATAAGCATCTACCATTAGGGATTCTCATGGAAGATGTCCTCTAAAAGCTTTGCTATGTAGGAATACATATTTTTTTATATTCCTAGATGAGGTTAATTAGTTATTAGTTTAAGTTATTTGTTATACACTCTATAGTTATTAGATATATACCACATAGTTATTAGCTACATACTCTATAGTTATTAGTTATATAACCCATCAAACCCCCAGAGACTTTCAGTTTGCATCAGTCATCATTTAGTACAGAACTGAAATAAAAAGACAGAATATTCCTTAAGTGGATTTTCTGGGGGGTTTTTGACCGAAAGGAAAAAAGCAACAGGTAGGATCTAAAATAAAATTGAAGGGACAGAGAAAGAAGTTTAAAGACTGCACTTAAAGGGCACCTACCACCACGAATCTACCTATAAAGGTAGATCGGGTGGTAGGTGGATGTATGGGACGTGAGGATAGCCCTTTTTAGAGCTAATCCTCACGTCCCCGCTAGCGTAGCATAAACTTTATTGCCTTGATATGTAAATTTTATTAAGCGGCTACTGGGGCGTGGAGTAGCCGGACACGAGGCTACACGGCGCGGCTACTCCACGCCCCAGTAGCCGCTTTCCCCGCCTACCCTGTGATCTTCGGCGCGCAGCTCCTGGCAGCTGCGCGCCCTCGTCCGAGAAGCCGGAGTTCTGCGCATGCGCAGTAACTCCGGCCTCGTTCCCGAGATCGCGCATCCTCGGGCTCCGAGCGCAGGCGCAGAACTCCGGCTTCTCGGACGAGGGCGCGCAGCTGCCAGGAGCTGCGCGCCGAAGATCACAGGGTAGGCGGGGAAAGCGGCTACTGGGGCGTGGAGTAGCCGCGCCGTGTAGCCTCGTGTCCGGCTACTCCACGCCCCAGTAGCCGCTTAATAAAATTTACATATCAAGGCAATAAAGTTTATGCTACTCTAGCGGGGACGTGAGGATTAGCTCTAAAAAGGGCTATCCTCACGTCCCATACATCCACCTACCACATGATCTACCTTTATAGGTAGATTCGTGGTGGTAGGTGCCCTTTAATGATGAGTTGTACATACAGAAAGTGTTCATTCATTCTGGCAGTATCCTCTGATGGAACAGAGCAGAGAACTTTACAATTAAAAGTGAAAACCATCTTTCTATGCCATGATCTCCATAGCACAGCCTGAACATTACTGCTAATGTAGGTTAAGACTAAAAAACTATTCATAATATGTAATTTTTTTTTTGCACCTTACAGAGAGACAACGTGAGACAGCCAGTGCCAGAATATCATCATCAGATCTCCCTGGACCATTTATGACGAATGTACCATAACCTTGCCTGAGCGATCATGTAAATATTCCTACTTTGGTGGCATACAGTCAGATACACACCTGTAATGGCCATTTGTAGAAGGATTGGCACTTGCATTGAACTTCAAATTGAACCAAAATCGCTTTAACACTACATGACACAAGTGGGGATCTACTGCTCCTTCAATATGCCTACGTTTAGTGCGATTTCCAGCAGACATTTTTTTTAATGCTGAGCCTTAACAATACAGCTCTTTTAGTTTACCAGGAATAAGTTTGTTGTTTATACCTTATGAATGTAAGTAATGATGAGTTGAGGAAGTCTGTTTTATACACACCCACGCTGCCCTATTTTATCTCCTAGAGCAGTGGTCCTCAAACTGTGGGTCGCGACCCTGGCGGGGGTCGAACGATCAAAACGCAGGGGTCGCCTAAAGCCATCGGAGCCACGATTTTATTGCATTTTTTGGCACGAATACAATATTCTTGTACATGGTTTGGGGTCACTGCAACATGAGGAACTGTATTGCGGGGTTACAGCATTAGAAAGGTTGAGAACCACTGTCCTAGAGCAACACAGTAATTTTCTGGATACCTATGTTCATTTTTAGGTATTTTCCTATCTAATAAGAGTACAGAGAAGTAATTATTTTTTGTTATTATTGTCTCGTACATCTCTGTACACTACTGCTTCTCTGGATGGGATAACAATGTGACTACAGTTTTACTGATTCTTGTTCCCAGGCATTGCCCCTGTTTACAGTTGCCTACATTGTATTCTATTACAGCTAATAATGCATGTTGTTATCCTTCCATCTACTCTGCTATTTCACTTCCTACTGCCTTGGCAGGTAGATATTTTTATTCACATGTTCATGACACGTTATTATCTTTAGCTAAGTATGGGTGTCTAACATCAAAATCTTTATTATATTTATCATCAAAAAGTCTTTGTCACACCATATGTAATGCTAGACCTCCCTATCAGATTAAAAATGGTGCGTGATTTCAATTTGAGAAAGAGAAAGTCCATCATTGGGCTTACAAAATTACAGCTCCTGGCTTTATTTTACAATAGACATTAGCACTGCATCGCAGTATTTCTCAGTATTGATATTTCCTGTGCTGCTCACCACTTCAAGCTACTGGATTAGACTTTCTCCCCCTCCTCTCTGGACCCTCTTTATATCCACATTTCACCCATTGGTTATAGCTGCCTGTCCTCATCGGTCATCTTTGTTCCCTTGTCAAAGCAAAATTTTTAAAATCCAATTGTCACATTAATCAAAAAATAATTTTTCTGGAGTTACCCTTACTAGATAGATTTATTCCGACTTACAACTTAAAGGGGTTATCCCACAAATCAAAGTTGGGCCCTTTCCACAGGACAGGGCCTAACTTGCTAATTAGGGGGTCTCGGTGATCACAGATCACGAAAACATTACCTCAGTCGGACCCTCGTCGATCTGGGAGAGAAATGGAGCTCTATAGAGCTGACAGAGATCGCTGAGCATGGCTATCCTGTGGATAGGGCCTAACATTAATTCTTGGGAAAACCCCTTTAAGAACTTACCTACAGAACCTATCTTGTAAGTAAACCGGGGACCGCCTGTACATACAAATACTATACAATTTGCTAGGGATACTTGCGGTAATAGATATAAGGGCTGGAACCGGTACTTATGCGTTTAATATTCACAACTCCTAGTGTCAGGCCTGGCATATGTAAGTACAACCTTGGCTATGAGTGTTGTGGTTGTTCTCGTACTGAATGCAATCATCAAATGTTCACAGATGTCCTAATATTGTCCAGACTAACCTCTAATAGTTACAGATCTACTCAATATTTGATGCTGCTACTATATAGTTACATGTAACCCATCCCCTTAAATCAGTATTTCCCTAACATTCTGCATAGGGCAAAAAAGGGAATGTTACAGGTATGTACGGAGGTGTGGTGGCAGTGTTATCTATTTGGGTGAAAAGTACCGGTAAACTATTGATTTACTCTCTTTATGGCCTTATATGTATTAAGTCTTTCATTCACAAAAATATTATCAATTTGGCAACGTATCAGTGTTTTTTTAGATTACTGGAGGCGACACAAGCAGGGGATACAGAACAAGAGCACACTCATGTGGCTGCGTAAGAGTCTTACAAATCACCCTTTTGCATAGATAATAGGAAAACCACTGCATGTAATGGCGTGGTTTGGTAGTAGTTTTTTAACTTATGGTTAAGTGATTAAGTAAAGACTAGATGTACATGGAATATGCAGTGATTACTTGAACGGGTTGTTGGAAAATATTTGTGACATATTTTTGTAACAAACGTGTACTCTCAGCTGCTGCTTCCTGCTGCTGTTGTCATGGCCAGAATGACTGTGATAGGGAGGTGTCAGTATACAACCATCACTGCGGCTGCCAGTCACTGATCTCAATTGTATACACATAATACAGCGGAATCCAGTGATTGACTTAAGTTGCGATGTGTGTATAAAGACACCCCCTGCTGTGGCATATTACAGTGCTGATATTGGAGCGCATCACTGGAAGTATAGCTGATATATTTGAGTTATATTTAAAGGGGTATTCCAATCTGGGTATTTACATTTCATTTTATTCATCTGCCTTATATATACATTTCTTCAATTAAATGTAATTTCCCATAAACGTATTCATGTTGTCCCTTAGAAACAACATAGTTGTCCTTGGATACGACCACCACCAATCATCTGGATTCAGCGTTCATGACCACAGGACGGTTGAGGAACATGCGGTAACTCCAGCTATTTAATGTGCAAAAACAATTTGTTTCTTTGAGCAATCACTCCAAAGGTGGTTGCATCCAAGGACAACAATGCCGCCTGTAAGGGATGGCTATATTAGTGGGAAATTATCTTCACACATGTACACTTTTTTAATAATATCCAATTGAACAAATGTATCTTTGTATATGTAAATTAAATATTAATGCCCAGATGGGAATACCCCTTTAAGAATTGCCTGCACATTTGCATAAAAAACGTTTGAATCAACCCTTGAAGGAATATGTAAATTCACACACACCCGAAACATTTGTAATATAATTATTAGTGGTTTTACTGGCATGTGTTTTCTTATATTTGTATCCAATATGATATAATGTAAATTTATTAACCTTTTAAGGACACAGCCCTTTTTCATTTCCTTTTTTTATATTTCTGTGTACATAGTTTCATAACGGTTTGTTTTCTGCGTAACAAATTGTACTTGCTAGCGATGGTATTTAATATGCCATGTACTGAGGAGCTGAAGAAATATTACTAATGTGGTGAAATTGTCAAAAAACATTTGCAGCATATTCTTTCTGTTCCTGTTTTTGCAGCTTTCACTGATTGATCCAAGTGACACCTCCCTTTTATTTTTTGGGTCAGTATACAGTAATCACAGAAATACCAAATTTATATAAGTAATATTGGGGCAGATTTACTTACCCGGTCCTGTCGTCATCCAGCGGCGCGTTCTCTGTGGAGGATTCGGGTCTTCCGGCGATTCACTAAGGTAGTGCGCCCGATGTCCACCAGATGCCGCTGCTGCGCTGAATTCCGTCGGAGTTCACTGAAGTTCACCGTCCTACCCTGGGTGCAGGTAAGCGCGTGTCAAGCAACACTTTTTTTTTAAAAAAAACTGTGGTTTTTCCAAATCCGGCGGGTTTTCTTACCAACACGCCCCCCGATTTCCGTTGCGTGCATGCCGGCGCCGATGCGCCACAATCCGATCGTGTGCGCCAAAATCCCGGGGCAATTCAGGGAAAATCGGCGCACATTGGAAATATTTGGGTAATGCGATGGAAAAACGCGATTCAGGCCCTTAGTAAATGACCCCCATGATGTTTTAGTAGATCTGAGGCCAAAAACTTTTTCATAATTCAGTGTACAGAGCCGTATAAGATTTGCTTCCATTCTGGTGACTGTATGTCCTTTTGACCGTTTTTTATTAAAAAAGTTTGTGTGGTGCAGAATGCCAAAAATGTGGCAATTTGGACATAGCAAATCGTCTATTTTCCGTTATGGGGTTCACCACTAGGAAAAACTGGTTTTATATTTTGATAGATCGGACATTTTGGGTCATGGCAATACTTCACATGTATATGATTTAGGCTATATTCACACTAACATATGGGGGACGTATATACGGCCGACGTATATACGGCCGATATACGTCCCCCATACACTTCTATGGGCGCACGGCACCCTACGGGAGCGGTACGGTGCCGCACACGTGCGGCACCGTACCGTTCCGTACCCGGGAAAGAGATAGGACCTGTCCTATCTTTTCCCGTAATACGGCGCCGTACGCCATAGGTTGCTATGGAGAGGGGCGGGGGTGAGCTGCGCTCACCTCCTCCTCCTCTCCCCGTACACTGCCGTTGCCCGCTACGGTACGGTACGGGCGGGCAACGGCAGTGTGAATATAGCCTTACACTGTTTATTTTTATATCAGGTATAAGGAAAGGAGGGTGATTTGAACTTTTAGCTTTTTATAATTTTTTAAAATGTATTATTCTTTACTGTATTTTTAGACCCCTCCCCCCCTAGCGACCTTGAACCTTAGGTGATCTAACTGATCTTAACATGATCTGCAGTACTACTGTATTGCAGTATATGGAGATTTTCTCAATGATGTATAGCAGTGTGCACTGACTCTTGGCTGTCACAGCAGCGGATCGACACCCATCAATTACATCAAATTCGATGACCCAGCCCAAAATGGCGGCGCTCATGCATCTCCGGCATTTAAATGCCTCCAGCGGCTTTGCGTTGGGGAACAACCTCATAGTGTGGCAAGGGGTTTAAATAAAGTATCTAAAAAGCTAATATTGATTATATCGGATATAAATATCTTTGACCCTTCTCACAAGACAATTTATCATTGTCGACGATTGTATGGGATACATAAAAGTAATTTCTAATATCATAAATGTGTTGTTTACGATAAGCAGAAACATGCACATACCCATATAAAATATCTCAATATATAATTGTGATATATCATAATACTAATCTACAATAAATAGCCGCAAGGGAAAATTTGTTAGATTTTAAGAGGACCATTCACCACCCCAAACCTATTAACTTTAACATACCAGAATGTAAGGGCTTGCTCACTGATTCTTTTTATTAAAAAAGTTTGTGTGGTGCAGAATGCCAAAAATGTGGCAATTTGGACATTGCAAATCGTCTATTTTCCGTTATGGGGTTCACCACTAGGAAAAACTGTTTTTATATTTTGATAGATCGGACATTTTGGGTCATGGCAATACTTCCCATGTATATGATTTATTTTTATATCAGGTATAAGGAAAGGAGGGTGATTTGAACTTTTAGCTTTTTATAATTTTTTAAAATGTATTATTCTTTACTGTATTTTTAGACCCCCCCCCCCTAGCGACCTTGAACCTTAGGTGCCCCGTTCTCTGACTATTCAATGTACTGGATCATCAGAGAAGAGGTGCTTGTGTGTATATGCTAATCTTCTCTGACACCGTCCAATCAGCGGCGGACTGTGTCAGATCGGATCTTCCTTGGGCACTGTGAACTTGTAGAATGGTCTCGCTGTTCTACAGCTGCATGCTCCCCATTCGGTTTGTTAATTTTATATGCCGGGTGCCCGCTGCTGCTATGTGCGGTACATAGAACACAGCATGATCTTGCAATATCACGCTGTGTTTTATGTGCTGTTCTGTGTGGAAATGCTCTGGACATAAGGAATGATCTACGGAGGAGGCACCGCTGATTGGACGGTGTTAGAGAAGATTAGCATATACACACGCCCCCACCCCTGCTGCAGCACCTTCCCTCTGACAATCCAGTACATTGAATGGTCAGAGAACGAGGCTCATATCTCGGTAACGGTGGGGTCTAGGAATACAATTCACCTCCCCCAAAAGACCCCCACCAAATATGTCCCCCATAATCCTCCCCCAGACCTATTCTAGCAATGTCATTTTTTTTTTTAAATTTAGGTTGGCAAGTAAGTTTTAATTGATCTGATCTCTTACCAAATAAGAGGTCGGATCCTCGTATCCTGTCCCCTGGCAGTCGCCTTATTCATGAAGGGGCCGGTCAACACACCCCCTCCACACCCCTGTCAGCAGGGACCTGTACGAATAGCCAGCTGCAGGGCATATATTGTGCAATCTCTACTGGCTCTCTGCGATATTCATATTCGTGAATATCAATATTCAATTCCAGTGATAGTTTACATAGTAGTAAAATCCACTTGCTTTGTAAGAAAACTGCAAGAGCTTTTGGGGTCTTAAGATTAGCAAAAATGTACTTACAGCTAGTAGTATACGGTCTGTAGCTGTTAATAACGGCACACCTTTCTCCGGAGTCCCCAAGATCTCCAACGCAGAATTGCAAAGCTACAGATCCCTTGCACTTCTGTACTGCAAGTACAAAGAAGACCTGGTTTCTTCTGAGTGCTGGGTAAGTATGTGCATTCCTTTTGATGTGGTAGTGGTATCCAGGAATGAACAGTAGACAAAGGATCAGCCGATCCATATGACTGGAGAAAAGTTGATATCCCCACTATTAGATTCGATACTAGACACGTTTTGCAAGTGACTAACTTCTTCATCAGTAGCAAATATAGCTGCTATCTTTTATGAACGTGTGGACTATATAGGCCATGTACTGACCACTTGAGATGTACAGAAAATCCATACCCGACCAATACAACTGAAATGAAACTGCATGTATTCAATATATCTCTAGCATGTCCCCTGCGGAATCAAGATTCATGTATGTAATCTTCATGTCTGGAAATTCTTATTTACATTTACTACTTGTATATATTTATATATAAGGTGAATGTATATAATAATTTTTGTATTTTTATTGCTTCTACTAGTAGCAACAATACTACTATATTACTATCATAAGATGAGGTGTGAGTAATTTACTATTTAGTTTTTTTTTCCTTTTGAGCATTGGGTTTTATGTGCTGTATGTGTATCTATATGGTTACTTTTTTGTACAATCTTGTATTGGTTTGGTACAGATTTTCTATAGATCTCAAGTAGGCAGTACATGGCCTTTGTAATCCATAGTTTCATAAAAGATAGCAGCTATATTTGTTTTTGCGTCTAGCATCAAATCTAATTGTGTGGATATAAACTATTCTACAGATGTATGAATCTGCCGATCCTTCATGTACTATTCATTGTTGAAGACCGCTACCACATCAGAACCTAACATGGGGAATGCACATACTTACACAGCATTCGGAAGAAACCAGGTCATCTTTGTACATACAATGTGTTACTACACATGCCCAAACTTCTGTACTGCGCAAGTGCAAGGGAACTGTAGCTTTGTCAGACTGCATCGGAGATCTCCGGTATGCCGGAACAAGTGTGCCATTATAAACAGCTACAGACAGTATTCAGTACCATCTGTAAGTAGATTCCTGCTGAACTAGAGACCCCACAAGCTCTTGCAATTTTCTTACAAAGTTATTGGATTTTACTTCTATGGGAGTTAACCCCATAATTTATATTTATGAAATGAAACATACTGTGCCATCTTCAATGGAACCATAAACTTTTGAAGCATTATAAAAATGTCTTGGAATAGTCTGTTTAAAGCATCGTCTACCAACTTGTGATTGTATACCTATCATCTAGTGTGTGATATAAGGTCTAAATGCCGACAAAAATAAGTCAGACCTCTATTAGAAACTTCTCCATGAAGTTATTCCTGGTATACATTTTATAAATTATTATTTTGTATCTCATACAATCTTCTGACAAATTGTCTTGTGAAAAAGGTTAAAGATATTTATAACCAATATTAATAATAATAATAATTTATGCATATTTTAATCCATTTACATGAAATGATATTGGATACAGTTACATCTACTTGTGCCGGCTTTAAACATTCTATGCAATAGTTGTAATATTTACCTTTTGAGGTATCAGCTTTTTGTACTGTGCACAGAAGACGGGCAAACTGAAAGTCATGAATGACAATATAAAGAACCAACTCGATTCGGTGAATTATACAGAGTGCCAATTTCCTTGTTTTTTGTTTTCTTATATTTGCCTGATATCTTTTCCCAAATCTGCTATTGCTGTTTTAAGCAACACTGTTTACTGAAAAAAAAAAACATTCTGGGAATAAAATATAAAAAAACCCTCAGAATAGCATTTTTAATGGAAGGCTTAAGGCTTAATAGGCTTCCCAAAAATTGTAAAAGTTACAAAGTAAGCACACAAGTACTATCACTTCTTAAAGAAGCTTGTTCATAAATGTTGTCAAAGTGATAGCTAACACAATTTAGTTCCCATGTTTATAGAGAACAATAAACTAAACTGCAAACAGTCCCAAGTAAGCAAGATCATATTTGCAGCCACTCATATGGAAAGAGCATGCATTGTGAAATCCAAAAATGTACAGGCAAATTTCATCTTCTATATTGGAATGTGATCACTTAATATGCTTACATTACTGTAATGTGGATATCTACCCAAGAATGCAAACTTAGGAATGGTTAATGGATTACATTATTTAATATATTTTGGATCCTTTACTGCAACCAAAATTCCATACATTTCCAGCTTCTACTGGCTTCCGTTATTACAAGGGCCATGGAGGATTCTATGACTTACTGTGAGACAGATATTGTGGATATAACCAATTGTAGCGAGGACAATGAGCCAATTGAAAACAGATGCAGAAAATGAGGATTGTTTTGAATCCACAAAGTTTAGATTTTTGGGTGGACATCTGAACTTTTGTGACTTGTGTGTAAAAGAGCAATAAACATTGTATTTTTTTACATAGATGATAACAGTGTTAAGCGGTTTAGCTCAGTTTTGCTACCAAAGTTGTATTATATGTTATGTACAATATATAAGCTATTTCAGAATGTTTGCACTTATGGTATATTGAGTGTTATTTTTTTTTCTTTTTGAATTTGATAAGCTAACAATTATTGAAGAATAAAACATTGTATTACTTTTTCATATGAGTTTTATTTTCCCTTTTCTATTCTATTCTATTTCTGCTTCTTGCAGTGTATACTGCCAGTATCAAGAAAAAGTACACTTCCAGATGTGTTGCTATGTTGATGCCATATTTGTTTTATATTAATTGTTAAATGAAATCTACCACAATGAAATAAGTATTTAAGCCAAGCATACCTCCTTGTAGATTATTTAACATTGTATCCGGATCTTATGTTGATGAGCCAGAAAACCACTTGAGATCTGCCGAAAACATTTTTTTAAATTATGAAAATAGCCTCGACGCTCCTGTGGACATCACACAGGGCGCTGCGGTGCTCTGGCTGCTTATCATTATGCAAGCGTCCTGCTACTGTGTAACTCCCAAATGGGGTGTAACTCCCCATTTTGTAGTTCCTTAGAGTTAGGTGACGATATGCTGGGAGAGGGAGGTGGCCTCACGCTAGAGACGTGCATAATTAGCATCCCGGAGCGCCAGAGATCTTGGCCCCTGGCTGCCAATTATAAGCTTCTTTTTTTAGGTGATCCCAGTGTGTCAAGATTAAATAAGATTCCACGCAAAACAGCTTTAAGCAGCACAAGATTACCCATATCCGGACAACGAAAATTTTTGATAAAACGTCACTTTTATCAGTAATCAAAAATAGCAGTAGCATACCTACTGAGTGCTCAATCGAGAAATGTTTAAAAACACAGATGTACAGGGCTCAATCTTTACAAGCTATTGGAGTATTCATATTGTAAAAAGCCTATTGCATCAAATCCTACCGTGGGTAGCAACACTATTGTCACTATTATCATGTAGAATTGAAATCAAATAGATCACTTTCATACCAACAGCATTGATAGTTTAAAGAGTTAGTAAATATATACAATGGACTATTATCATCTAATTCCATGTATCTAATTCTGTAACATGAGATCTATCCGATCCCAATTATATACAGAAGACTGTCATTCCGTTTTTTGTTTGATGTATTAACGGCCCTGTAGTGGTCCAGTACTCTAGCAAAAGTATCAGTAACAGACAACAAAGTGCAAAGCCCAGGTTATTAAAGCAGTTTTATGTGAAATCTAGTCTAAACTCCCTGCCGTGACATTAGGTGCAATTCTTGTAAAATATAAAAAAGATTAAAGAAGAACACTACTGGGATGAAGAGGAGCAGAGATGAACATTTTTAGATTGCTAAACAAAGTGGTTATTTTCCTTTAAAAACATACATGTGTTCAGTCAATGTGGGGCCCTTGACAATTGCAAGTTTTTGTGACTATTTAGGTCTCTTCATCAGACATGGTACAACAAAGTTGCCCCAACATCTTGCAATTATCATCATTTTGTTTAATTAGCCAATACAAGGTATCAACAACTCTGGATTTTATCTAACCACTGGCTAACACGGTACAAAGAACCTTTTAGCTTTTCAGGTAAGTGTGAAGTGCAAGCAAGTTTGTCACCTTTTAAGATTTACTTATTTTGTCATAGTTATATCATTGACTGGGTGTGATGATACTATTAGAACTAGAGATGAACAGACCCATAGTTTCAGTTTGGGTTTAATCGCACGCCCCAAACATTTTACTGTATTGGCTACCAAACATCCAGTCTGGTGAAAAATTAACGTATCCTTGCCACTCGCCGTTGCCATTCCCGCAGCGGAACCTGAAGTGAAACTATGGGTCTGCTCATCTGTAATCATAACCTGTCAAGAAAAAGGTGCATAGACAACTAGTCTTGGGGCTAGCTGTCGGTCTAGGCAAGAGATGGTGCCCTTACTCGGCATTGCCCCTGTGGACAAGGACCCTGCCTGCAGCGTGTACAGGTAAAGATAATAACAAAGATAGAGAGAGAAGTCAAGTCAAAGTCACAATTAGATCTGAGTGGAGGTACCAAATAAGAATAAAGGGGTATAATCAGTGGTCCAAACAATCAAACACATAGAGCAGCAGTAAGTCATAGAATAACAATCACAGGCAAGGGAGCCTGGGAACAGGGAAGCTGTATAGGGGGATAAGAAGGAGACCTCTTGGAAATGATTTAATTTGAGCACTGTACTTTGAGCTATGGTCGACTTTCTTGTAGGAAAATATCAAGTGTTTTACATTTGACTTCTTTAATGTTTTTCTTGCCTGTTTTCATAGTCTTACACCCATTGAGCTGTTAAAGCAGTAATGCTACATGCTTAAAGTTTTTCAAGTCATTTAAGCCTTTTCTCTCTGTATAAATGGAATCTATGAGATTTGACTATGCTATATTGTTTAGATATGGTGTTCACACTGTTTGCATTTACATGCAAATATATCTTGTAGGGTAACTCCTGTTGCACCACGGCACCAACACTCATCCCCAGTTTCAGGGAAAAACCTATGTAGGAGGTAGGGCATGTGGTACCAGTGCATCATCAGTGTGTACTGATTTTCCTTATGTGTAGTACACCAAGAGGTTTTGGACACGCTTTGCCAAATCAACCTCCATGTCTCCTGAGATATAGGTATTCCCACTACTCGTTCCAACTTAGCCATGCATGAGTGTGTGATTTGTCAGGGGGCAACAATACTGCATCAATTATGCATCAGAAATAAGACCCGAAGTGTGGGTGGCAGACGTGCAAATATATTCAAACTTTGTGAACTTAGAAACCTCTTCAGAGTTATTAAATGATTGTAATAGGTGTCGAATGATGCATGTAGTGGAGGTGCGAGGAGGGCAGTAGAGCAAATCTCTCAGGGTTTTGAAGGGGACAAATATCAGCCAATCGGAATAGCCCTTTAACATGCCATGGTTTGGTATCAGACCCCACATGCTGCATGGACAGAGGGTGTAGTAAAGACTGCATAGGGGAGCACTGGAGCACCAGTCTACCCATACAGGTTTCCCAAAGCTTAAATGTGAAGGAGATAGGGCCATGTACGGGAGTATCTGGGAGGGGCATATTCCGTGACCACAACTAGGAATTAGGATGGAAGGGCACAAGCCCCAGCTTTTCTATTTCCATCCATTTAGAGAATGCTAGTAATGTGGACCAGGCCATTATCCGTCTTAGGTGAGCCGCCTTTTGGGACTTAATTAAATCTGGTACTGAGAGGCCCCCCCTAGACTTGTGAGAAAAGAGGAAAAATCTTGGGATCCTGTGTCTATTTTTAGCCCATATAAATTGGAGGATAGAGGCCTGTAAGGATCTCACCATTCCCAGTGGGACAAGTTTTGGAAGGGTTTAGAATAAATAAAAATGGTATTTTTCATGGCCGCTATTGTACCAAATAGAGATAAGGGGAGGCTTTTTCAGTTGTTAAGTAAAGTCCTTATTTTCCCAAACACGGTAGGGTAATTGTGCTTCTGGTATGAGCTGTGTATATGAGGGAGTTAAGAATACACCCAAATACTTGATCATGTCATAAAGCTGATACCCGCCGGAAATAGAAAAAGCTTGGTCTGTGAGCCCTTGCCATACACCCCTTCATGACCATCCAATGTATATTTTATTGTTGGCTGGTCGTTAAAGAGGTATTCCTTGATTGGCCAAACCTGGCAGAGATGGGAACACAGAGGAAATTCTCTGATTAACCCAAATGGGTAAACAGCCCAAGGTGGCTCTGCCATACCATTTCTGTAAATCTCGGTCTTTCAATATTATTCCTTGTACTGGAACTTTCTTTGGGTTTTGCAAATAGACTCCTGTGAGGGCCTCCTTGTATATGTTGTATTTCTTTCTTTCTGGAATAAAAATACAGTTAGCTTGCATTGTAGAATTGGTGCTTCTGAAGCCACAACTCTTCTGGAAGCAACTTTCACATAAATGAAGATAAAAGCTAGGCACCGCAGTATATCAGTTCTACACGGTGCAGTTTATGCAACCTTGTAGCTGCCAGCTGTGCCTTATAGGTAAAAAACAATTAATACTACTATGAAAAGTTTTATTGTAGGCTAAGAATCCATTTGCATTGTGTCATCAAAAGCTGCAGAAGAATTTGACCAAAACCAGAGCATGTTGCTGTGATAACCAAGAGAGTATGAATTCAATGCAGAGTGTGAATATACCCTTCTCACAAGTCAAATAGAGGGGATAGGATTTTAAAGCAAAAAATTAGAAGGTAGTTTAATTATAGTTGCCTTGTATAATTTCCAAAGCTCAAGTAGTTTTTTTACAGGAAAGATTATCCTATTTTAAACATTGTTGATAAGAAATAAGTCTTCAAAATAATATAAGATGGGAAAATGGTCTATTCGGTCTACTAGTAAAAAGGTATAATTAGGCTGATCACAATTTAGGTAACCAAACACTCTTTAGGCTGAAAACAGGTGAGCTTTGCAAATTTCTATTGTTTTCATTATATAGTTAAAAGGGGTAGTAAAAACTACATGGTCACATATAATAACTGACATTACCCCACCATTGTATTTAATGATACGGTGCTCATGAAGAGATAATAAAAAATGCAAATTGGTTACTGATAAAGTAAATTTTGGCAATCTTATGTCAGTGTATGCACATGAAAATTCAACGAACATCCAGAAAAAAGTCACAAAATGTCTCATAATTTAAAATGGAATGGCCATAGTTCTGTGCCACAAGTGTCCAGGTTGCTTGGTCAAATGACATTGTACAGCAAGTATTTCTGGCAGTGTTTTCTGAGTAAAGTTCTCCTGGATGTATCTCCATTATATCCATTGTATATATTCATAAACGTGTCAGTCTTGATGATGTAAAGCAGTGTATCCTCTCAGACTGTAGCAATGAAAAATATTCAAAGAAATATAAAATTCTTCCTGAAAAATAAATAACAATAATACTTTGCATTATTGATCAGGGCAAACAATGTTAATAACATCTCATATACATTTGCAATTCAGTTCCTTCCCAATCTGTAAAGCGTACATCTGTGTTTACATAGTGTTTTTGACCTTTATGTTGTAGTTCCTATATAAATTTCCCTATCTGTCCCCTGGGAACCTTTTAGGCCCCTTTCACACTTGTGAGTGTGATGCCCGGATCTCCCAGCCCGAACACTGCAAACCGGAACTGAACTGACATTCGGAATTCAGTTCCGATTTACGGTGTTCAGGCCGGGAGATCCGGGCAGCACTCGCTGCGATTGTGGCGCAAGTTCACCGCATCACACTCACAAGTGTGAAAGGTGCCTTATATCCACCTGTAGATGGGTGGGGTTGATATCATCGATTCATAGAAAACCTTGTACCCAAAGTTGTGTGTAATAAAATGTGCAGACGTTTTCTTTACTGTTCGGTTATGATTCATTTAAGTCAAGACTCTGCCCTTTGCAGGACATAGAGAGATATATTTGCATATTCTGCATAGATCATATATTTCTCCTTGCATGGTATGCAGGATGGGAACATTTAGTTGGCTCAACCAGGTGTAATTTTGTTGTAGATGAGGTTTAAGGAATCTGATGCATTTGATTTCAGCAGCTGCCTGCAGGGTAATTTTGCAGGAATGGATTGCCCCGCGTGCCCTGACTCATCTGTTTTATTTGGACAAACGTTCTCATATATTACAGATGAACTGGAAACAGGTTTCCACCTTGAAAGAAGATAAGGTAGAAGCATTCTTACAGACTTGGGAATCAGTTTTTTACAGTTCTTCCTGGCAGCATTCAACCAAAACAAAATACACTTTCCGACATACTACTTGGTATCTATCCAGGGTGATCCTGGAGGAATGTGGGAAGGACAGGTGTGGTATGTGTTACATTTTTTAACCCCTACAGGACCAAGCCATTTTTGTGTTTCTGTTTTTCACTCCCAACTTTTCAAAAGCCATTTTATATTTCCATTTACGGAGTTGTATGAGATCTTTTTAACTGAGATTTTACTCCCTAGTTTCACCATTTACTATTTTGTGCAGTGAAGTGGAAACTAGAGAAAAAAAAATTCCAAATGCAATGCAATCAACAAAAAAATTTGGGTGCATAATTTTTATCGCTTTATTCTGGGAGCCAGTACAATATCAGTACATACCATATTCATATAATTTGGTTATGTTTAAATTAACCCCATCATGACCGCCGAACATAAATATACAGCAGTCCTCTTCTTACATGGTGGGTGTCAGCTGTGTAACCAGGAACTGCCGCAGTTGGTGCTGGCTGTGATCGTGGCAGTTAACCTGTTAGGTGCTATGGTTAAACCTGACCATGGCACATAACAGGTATACTGCAGGGCGTCTCCATCTTCAAATGGCGCTCGGAGCCCTCCATCCGAGGGTGCTGATTGGCACAGTGACAGCTGGGAGCCTATTAATGGCTCCCATAGCTGTATTTATTACAATAGTAATAGTACAATATACTGCAGTGCAATTGTATTACAGTATAAGTGATCAGACCCCCTAGAGTTGAAGTACAATGAAAGCCGTACAAATAAAGCCCATCAGAATATTGCACAACTGTGTTTTTTTGCTAATTTTACCCTTTTGGATTTTTTCCCAAATTCCCAGTACATGGCAGAGAATATAACAGTCGATACAGATGATACCCCATTACATTTTTCACTCTATGGTTCATTGCAGCCAATTAATAAGATCAAAAAAGTAGGTTTTAATGTACACTGCACCCCATCTTGACAGAAAAAAACAGAAATGTAGATATTTTTGCTTATTTATTAAAAAATAAAAACTGAAATATTACATGGTCATTCAGACCCTTTGCTGTGACACTCAGGGAGCAGTCCAGTCACATGTTTAACGCATGCGTTAAAAAACGCATTGCAACAGCTGAAGAGAGATTAGCCTAATTAAAATGCTGTTAACACTTGCATTTACAAAACACAACCGTTAATGCAGTGTTAATGCACACTTTAACACAAGCGTTAACATTTGTGTTTTGTAAACACAAGTGTTAATAGCTGTTTAATTGGGCAAATCTCTCTTCAGCAATGAGTTTTTAAACACGTGTCAAACGCAATGTGTGACTGCACTCTCAAATGCTGTGAACCTTTGCTGTGACACTCATATCTAATTCACATGCTGTCCATTTCCTTCTGAACCTCCTTGAGATGGTTCTACTCCTTCAGTGGAATCCAGCTGTTTTCACTTAAACTGATAGAACTTGATTAGGAAGTAGGGAGATGGGGGAAAGTTTCACAAAGTCAAATATCACCTTATAAACAAACAGTGTATACTAGAAAAGTAAGTTTTTTGTTAGTATTTTCTATTAATCCAGAGAGTTTATGTACCGTATATGCCGGCGTATAAGACGACTGGGCGTATAAGACGACCCCCAACTTCTGCCCTAAAAATATAGAATTTGGTATATACTCACTGTATAAGACTACCCCTCTCCCAAATGAAAAAGAGTCTGCTTAAAACTTTGCAAAACAAACAAGAGAGCAAGTGCCTGGTGATCATAACTGTAAGCTGCGATATTAATGAAGATCCGACATGCTTCTGTAAGTGCCGCCTGTGACCCCCAGCTCTGTGACGCCGACCGCTGTGACACGGCGGCTGCATTAGCATACAGCGCGCCGTCCCGTCAGCGCGTACTAAGCCTCTTCTAATGACTGTGAGAGGCGGACTGCCGCGCATGCGCGGCGGTCCCAGGAAGCGGCTCTCTGTGCGCTGACGGGAAAAAAAAACACCTCACACAGTGCGGCCCCCGTATATCCGGCGTATAAGACGACCCCCCCACTGTAGCCATTATTTTAAGGGGTTAAAAAGTAGTCTTATACGTCAGTATATACAGTATATGTATAGGTTGGACTTGATGGACTGTTTTTTTCTAATTTTTTTTTTACCATGTACTATGATACTGCAGCCCCCCACTAGTCGGGGCTTTATGGCAGAGTGTACCAACGGAAGCCTCTCCTCAGTGCAAGACATATGAAAGCCGCATACAGTTTGCAAAAAGACACATGAATGTCTCCCAGAAATAAGATTCTTTGGTCTAATGAACTATAAGGCCCCTTCCACACTTGCGTTGCAGATCACGACAGGGTCTGATCAGGGTGCGATCAGGGTTTGGTCAGTGAAAAACGCACATTTTGCATCAGAGTTCAATCAGTTTTCAGTCAGAGTTTGTTCAGTGTCTCAGTTTTTCAGGCGCGTTTTCAATGCAATTTCAATGCGTTTTTCAGGCGCAGATAATGTGCGTGAAAGGACTGTGTTAAAAAAAAAAAACGGGCACGGGCAATTGTGAAAAGCCCATTGATTACAATGGGTCAGAGTGCAATGCAAGTTCTGCGCGTCAAAAGCATGTGCAAAACACGCGCGTGAAAACCGCAAGCGTGGAAGGGGCCTAATTGTAAGTGGTATGTGTGAGGAAAACCAGGTGCTGCTCATCACCTGCCAAATACAATCCCAACAGTGAAACATGGTGGTGGCAGCATCATGCTATGGGGTGTTTTTCAGATGCAAGGACATGATCACTGGTTTCAATTGAAGGAAAGATGAAACAGAGATATCCTAGATGAAAACCTCTTCCAGAGTGCTCAGTGCTCAAATTGTATTTGAAGGCTATGGTACAGTCTTAAAACATCAAGTGTAACTTTTAGGCTTTTCTAGTCATTCTCTCTCTATAGTATTGTAGCTACCGTATACACTCGAGTATAAGCCAACCCGAGTATTAACCGAGACCCCTAATTTTACCACCAAAAACTGGGAAAACCTATTGACCTGAGTATAAGCCGAGGGTGGGAAATGCATTGGTCACAAACCCCCCCAGTATATAGACAGCCAGACCGCTATAATATACAGCCTGCCCCCTGCAGTATACAGCCAGCCCAGCTTGCCGCCAGTAGTATACAGCCTTCCCCCAGTAGTATACAGCCAGCCCAGCTTGCCCCCAGTAGTATACAGCTTGCCCCCAGTAGTATACAACTTGCCCCCAGTAGTATACAGCCAGTCCCCAGTAGTATACAGCTTGCCCCCCATAACATATAGAGACATGTTATGTACAAAAACGTCTAAATCATAACACAAACCCCACATATATAGCATCTCCGCGTCCATAACAACATGTAGAATAAAAGTAAATAATTATTGAACCCGCACAATGAACGCCGTAAAAAAAAATTGTTAAAAACCTGCCAAAATTTTACCTATTGAATTCCACAAAAAATGCAATAAAAAGTGATTAAAAAAATACCTGTCATGGGTGCTCCTGTGACACATATCACATGCCCCTTGCTGCCCCCCGGTGCCATGCTCGTGCCACTTATCTGTCCTTGCTCCGGCACAGGCTCCACCATCCCGGCGCGTCCCCACCTCCTAGGGCACACGCGTTCCAGCGCTCGAAGATTTAAAGGGCCAGCGCACCGCTGATTGGTGCTGCCCATCCCCTGGAAATTGCATAAAAGCCAGTCTCTCCCAGCATTCCATGCCAGACCTTCGTGCTTATGCTGTTGAGAAAGCGTGTGTCCCTGCCTTGTGCCTGTGTTTGGATTTCTCATTGTGATCCCGGTTCTGTACTTGACTTTGATCCTGTTCCTCCTACCCTAACCTCCTGCTTTGTTCCTGACATTGATCCTGCGCTGTCTCTCTCGACCTCCTGCGTGTCCCTGACCAAGATTCGCCTGATGTCTTTGTACCTCGCCTTGGCTGCAGACAAAGTCGCACCTGTGGAACGACCTGGTGGTACCACGCCGCAGCAAGTCCAACCCGCTTCGGGGCGGCTCTGGTGAAACCCGGGTACCACTTAGATTCCGGTCCCAGGACCCCTGGATCCTGACAATACCTACTCTAGAATGTTACTGGTGTAAGGTATAACATGTCCCACATAAACAAGCCATCAACCAGCTCTGTGGCCAGAAAAATAAAAGCGTTCCTCTTGGAAGACGACGATGCAAATACTATAGATTTTTCTCCATATTAGGTTTTATTTTGCAAAATTTTGTAAAATGTAAGAAAACATATCTAAGTATGGTATCCCTGTAATCCTGTAGTTGACACATAGAATAAAAATAAGATGTTTATTGGGCTTTATGGTGAACGCCAAAAAAAATGTCAAAAATCAGTTACATAATTGATGATTTTTGTCAGGATCAGTGGATCCTCTGGACCACCGCGGGAGATGGAACTAGCCGACACCTGGGACCGGAGTCTAAGAGGCACCTGGTTTTCACCAGAGCCCGCCGTAAAGTGGTCGTTCCACAGGTGTGACTAGCCCGCGGTGGCAGCCGAGGTACCTTAGCAGAAGACAGTCTTGTAGTCAGGTCCGGCCAGGGTCAGGGCAGGCGGCAGAAATGCAAGTTCAAGTCAAAATCCGGGGTCAGCAATAGGAGGTCCAGGCAGGTGGGAACGGGAACACAGGCACACGGAACACAGCAACATGGAGGAACTTGGGTAACACACAGGAACGCAGGAATACACAGGAACGCAGGAATAAACAGGAACGCAGGAATAATCACCAGGAAGGCGTGAGGCACAAAGATCCAGGGAAGAGTAGAAGCCAGGAGAGGTGAGTGAAGTGAGCGGGCTGCAGTGGGGGCACACGGAGGGGCACGGATGCGCCTGCAATTCGTGACAGGGATCGCGGGAGCACCTGTGACACTTTTCTACTCATCCATGCCCAAAAAAGTTAATATGTTTTCAACAATACGGGATACCAACCCCAAAATGGTATCAATAGAAAATAAATCTCATCCAGAAAAAAAAGTTCCCACACATGGCCCCACCAATAGAAAAACTAAAATTTTATAGCCTACAAAAGTGTAGGACAAAACCTGGCAGCTGCAGGTCCCTCCTTCCCTTCTGCGCCTCGCTGTGCACCCCTATAACAAGTAACATCCACATGTGGGGGTCTCTGTACTTGGGAGAAATTGCATAAAACATTTTATGATGGGTTTTCTCTTTTTATATTTTGGAAATGTGTACATTTTAGGGCTAAATGAACCTATAACCAACAAAATTAGACCACTCTAAATTTCATCTCCATTTTCTTTTAATCACCATGGAGATCTCAAGGGGTTAACAATATTCCTAAAATCTGTTTCTGATAGTTTGAGGGGTGCAGATTTGGGTTGATATAAAAGGGGTTTGTAATATTTCATTAAAAATAATAATGATCCCCAAAAAAGTCAATTCTGCATTCTCCTTGAAAATACAGAAAACTGAGGTTCCATTTGTAAGCCACGTGACATCAAAATACGTTTTCTAGACATTTCAAAATTTATGAAAACCTAATTTAAACCTATGGGAATGTTATTCAGCAACTTATTCAGGTTGTAAAAGCATCTGCCTGTGCAACACCCTCGCCGATGCAAGGCAGAGCTGTGTTTGCAAATACGTCCCACCATGTAGCTTGCAGCCTGTGTAGGGTCTGATTAGCCTCACAGCATGTCACTACCTAACACTAGATAACACAGATGAACTCTGCAGTGGTAGATCCTGCCTGGCAAGGCAGGAGTTAATTTTTGATGTGATGTAAGATGTGTCATCCAATCACATGTGTTATCCTAATGTATTGTAAGCTGGGATGTAATTGGAGGAGTAACCACCACATGACCAAGAGCAGAGAAAAAGTGACGGTTGGAGATTTCCAACAGTCAGTTCAGTCAGAGAAGTAAGTCTGACAGGATTCAGTCAGAAAGACTAGCCAGTCAGACAAAGCAGTGAGTTAGACAGAGAGAGGAAAGAGGTATCATCCTACCTTCCAGGGTGATACCTGAAGGACTCCAGGATAAAGCTGAAGCATCCTACTAGGACACAGCTACCTCCCAGCCTGCCCTTGCATCCAGGCTGATGATCCCTCCTGTGGATCCCTCCAAATGCATCTCAGCACTCCACCATTTTGTTAAGGCACGTTGCTGCGGTTCTTGTCGGTTCCAATAAAGAACTGTAAGTTGTTTTTGTTCAACGTCTGCCTCCGTCTGGTCCCTGCTACTACGGCTGTCACCATCACGGGCACCCTGTCCACCACACAGAGACTCATACTCCAGACCCCAAAGGGTTGCCCCAGGGAGATCCGCTATAGCAGCCTCTCCCTCATCATTTCTTGCCAACACCACCCTGCTGGAGACCTGCCAGGCTGTAGGACAGCCCTCCAGTTCCCCCATACCAAGCACTGTGACACTAGCGTGCCTAGGCCGCAACCGCCAGCCACTTAGGTACTGCGGGCCCCGGCTGACTCCAGGCCCCGAGAAAAGGCTAGGCCCCGGTGGGGGATGTTGCAAGTGGCGTCACGAACACAGGATCATTACTTCTGTGCCTTATTCTGGCACTAGAGACTATCCTTTATTGAAAAACTACTGTGCTGCCTAACCCTGCTACCATTCGGGTATAGGCCCAAGTGATTTTGTGCTATATTTCACATTGACTTTATTACTGCTGCCAAGCGCTGTCAAGCATCGCTCCAGCAATCAGGGGGTTAATCCCTGCTAGCTAACTGTTAGCTCAACTACAGCTGGTGCAGAGCGGTTGAAGCATTTACCTCACAAGGCTGTGGCGCAGCAAGTATTTCCAGCCCGCCAAATCCTCACTGGCGGGAACTCCAGAGTCGTCACTAAGCTCCGCCCCCTGCGCGAGTGGAGCGAAGCACCGTGGAGGAGGAGCTGGAGCGTATGCGGCCGGCAACGAAGAGGGTTAATCGGCCATCTTGGATTTCGGCGCAGGCCGCGCCTGAAGCCTGCCAGCAGCGTGCACCTCATCCGGAGTTCTGGCGCACGTGTCCTGCGACTGGAGGAGAACACCGCTGAGCATCACCGAGCCCCTGAGCATCACCGAACCGCGGCTGATCCTGAGTGAGTACCGCTGGGGAAGTTAAAGGGGGGTAGAGATTGTTTCCGATGCTAGGTTATTGGCTCACCTCCCAGGGAATAGTGACTGTGTCTTAAAGTGCCCACGTCCCATTCTAGCCATCGCCCATAGCAACGGACATTGTGTAACCCTACAGACTTCCCTCAGCTAGGCCAGTCATGTCCGCCCAGGACGAAGATACGGGACTGGAGCAGGTCCCCTCCCCTGGTCCCTCCTCAGGGTACCGGAGCATGTTAAGCCCTCCAGAGAGTCCTTTCACCCCTGCTACAGTCAGGGTCCCTGGGACCCCCACCATGATGCCTCTGACTATGCCATACTATCCAGGGGCCCCCTGGTTACCCCACTACAAGGGAGAATCACACACTCTCCCTGAATTCAGGGACAAGTTGTTAGCCACCTTCGCCCTGTACCCGTTCACAGAGGAACAGAAAGTGGGCATCCTAACCGGGCAGTTGAAAGGACCCGCTCTCCGGGAAGTCAAGTCTTGGCCCCAAGAACAGTGTCAGAATGTGGTCCAAATTCTTGATAGGCTGCGCAACACCTTTGACAAGTGTACTGCCTCAGAGTTGAAGCAGCAATTCTTCGGGAAAAGACAGAAGCCCCAAGAGTCCCTCCGAGACTTTGCCCTCTCCCTACAGGAGACATGGAAGGCCATAACCCGTCTTGATCCCAAAGACGCTGAAACCTCTGATCAAACCCTGAGAGAACAATTCATTAATGGACTTGTTGATAGAAATCAAAGGTGTCAACTAAAGATCATCTCTTCTCAAAATGCCCAGGCCTCCTTTCTTGAGTTTAAGGAAATTGCCATTGACATATTAGGGGACCGACCGCCTACTGGACCGCAGAAAGAGCCTGAATCCGTGGAAATGGAGGACTCTGCTCTAGCTTGCCATCCAACGCAGTCAACATCACCTACTCCTGCGGCTACGGAAGTTGCTGGCTTAGCAGGACTGATCCCTAATCTGGCCCATTTGGAAGTGACTGTCTCCGCTATGAGGAAGAAACCTCCAGAGAACTCTGTACGGTCAGCTACCCCTCGTGACTCTCCGGCCAAACAGCGCCCAAGAGAAGCGAAGTCGTTAAGCACCTGGAGTCAGAAGAAACCCCGCCAGCGGTGCAGCTACTGCCATAAATATGGGCATGAAGAGGATGGATGTCGTCAGTTAAACGACAAACCCTTGGAGCTAAGAGACGACCTCCAAGGGAAGAACCTGTAAGTCCCCGAGATGCTAACTGGATGCCCTGGTTCGTGGGGACTCGCCCCATGGTTCATGTAACCATCAACGGAGTTACCCTACCGGCCTTAATTGATACCGGCTCTCAAGTGACCACCCTCCGGAGTGCTGCCTTCGAGAAATGCCGAGGAGGAGCATCCTCAGTCCAGCCTCCCAAGGCTTACTTGAACATTATTGCTACGAACGGAAAACCCGTACCCATCCGTGGCTACTGGGAGCCCACGCTAACCATTGGAGACACTGAGTTAACCAGACAGGGCGTAGTGGTGACACGAGTGCCCGAAAACGGTAACTTCTCCCTGGTACTGGGTACCAATGTCCTCCGCCACTGCTACCCTGAAGTGCTGAAGGCTCTCCACGACTCACTGCCAACAGTGCCCAACGGTTCCCGGAAGGTAATTCAGGAGACTATGCAGGTTCTAGCGGCGCAACAGAAGTTTGCTGGCCCTAATGGTGAAATCTGCAGAGCCCGGATCAAGGATCCCCAACCTGTCCGCCTTCAACCTGGGACTGAGACGTTAGTATGGTGTCGAGCCTGCGTGGGCGTCCAAGGTCAAGACTACCAGGCGATAGTAGAACCTCTACCAGCTGATGAAGACCTGCCCATTCTAGCAGCCCGGAGCCTAGTCACTGTATCCCGAGGACAAGTACCCATTCGACTACTAAATGTGGGAGACTCCCCAGTGGATCTGAGAAAGTACCAGGCCGTAGCCACTCTCTTCGGCGTCCATCCTGAAGACTTGGTGGAAACCTCTCTGTCTGCCTCCCAACAGTTGGAACTGAAGCAAAGTGCTGAAGGTGAGCCTGCCGAGCAATCCTGGTGGCTTGAGCTCAATATTGGAGACGACGATTTTACTCCTGCAGACCAAGTACAAGGTGTCCTGGATGTCGTTATGAAGCACCACCAGGCCTTCAGCAAACACCCACTGGATTTTGGGCAGACTACCCTGATCCAACATACCATCCCTACTGGCTCTCATCCTCCTATCAAGGAACGATACCGGCCCATACCTCCAGCCCGCTACCAAGAGGTGAAAAAGCTGGTACAAGAGATGAAGACAGCCAACGTTATCCGGGAGAGTCACAGCCCATGGGCTGCCCCGCTGGTCCTTGTGAAAAAGAAGGATGGATCCCTTCGATTGTGTGTTGACTATAGGAAGATCAACAATATCACCCACAAGGATGCCTATCCTCTGCCTCGAATCGAGGAATCCCTCGCAGCCCTAGGGTCAGCTGCCTACTTCTCTACCCTGGACCTGACCAGTGGCTACTGGCAAGTGGCCATGGCGCCGGAAGACAGAGAGAAGACGGCTTTCACCACCCCAATGGGCCTGTTCGAGTTCAACAACATGCCGTTCGGACTATGCAACGCCCCAGGCACATTTCAACAGCTGATGGAGAGATGTTTGGGTCATCGAAACTTCGAGACCGTCCTGCTATACTTGGACGACATCATCATCTACTCCAAGACTTATGAAGACCACCTCCACCATCTGGCTGAAGTCTTCCAAATCCTGACCCAACATGGGTTGAAGGTCAAGCCATCCAAGTGCCACCTGCTACAACCTAGCGTCAAGTACCTGGGACATGTGGTGAGCGCTCATGGAATTGAGCCGGATCCAGAGAAGATTGCAGCTGTCCACGACTGGCCTACCCCATCAACCATACGGGACATCAAAAGCTTCTTGGGATTTGCCAGTTATTACAGGCGTTTCATCCCGAAGTTTGCCCAGCTGGCGGCTCCCCTGCAAGAACTTCTAAGGGGCCTGCCAAAAGAGAGCCAACGTTCCCGAGTATCCATTGAGTGGACAGCCGAACGAGAAGCTGCCTTCCAGATGCTCAAGCAACGGTTGACTGAGCCTCCGGTGTTGGGATATCCAGACTACAGTCTGCCTTTCACCCTATACACTGATGCCAGCAAGCAAGGCCTAGGGGCTGTACTATCCCAGCTCCAAAACGGAACTGAAAGGGTCATAGCCTACGCCAGCCGTTCCCTCCGAGAACCGGAGCAAAACGACCAGAACTACAGTTCCTTCAAGTTGGAGTTTCTGGCGTTAGTCTGAGCTGTGACCGAAAAGTTCAAGGACTACCTGGCTGCATCCTTCTTCACTGTCTTCACAGACAATAACCCCTTGGCGCATCTGAACACCGCTCGTCTTGGAGCACTGGAACAACGGTGGGCCTCCAGACTTGCCAACTTCAACTTTACCATCAAGTACCGGGCTGGTAAGACCAATGACAACGCCGACGCTCTGTCCCGTCTCCCTGACCAGTGGGAGGGACCCTCCACGGATGCTCAGTGGGAAGATGTCGAGATGCCAGCGTTCTATGCCCGGTTTGTGCGTCAAGATGCCCAGAGAGTTTACTCCTTACCGTCAGAGGCAGCGCCAGCTACTCCTCAAGAAGAGTCAGAGCCCCCTGCGGAAAAGGACCTCTGGATAAGTCTTCAGGCTGATAGCCGCGCCATAGGAGAAGTAATGGACTATCTCTCTAGTGGGCGAGTGCCTGAAAGAATCCGCCGCAGAAGAGCTGATGGAGAACTGTCTCACTTGTGGCGCCAGAGAAAGACTCTGAACATGCACCAGGGTCTGCTACAGAGAATAACTCTGGACCCTATCACTTATGACCGGCTGTACCAGATTGTGATTCCCAGGAGGGACGCCAAGATAGTACTGGATATGTACCATGACCAGTCCGGACACTTTGGCGCTCAGAAGACTGAAGCCACCCTCCGAAGGCGCTTCTACTGGGTCAACATGAAGCCTGGTGTCGGGAATGCCCAGCCTGCGCCATCGCTCGAGGAGAGCGACACAATCAAAGGGCCCCTCTACATCCCATTGTGAGCCAACGGCCCTTAGAGATCCTGGCATTGGATCATGTGGATCATCAAGTTGGAGCCCAGCAGATCTGGTCACAGTTATGCTCTCACGATCATCGACCACTATACCAAATTTGTGGTTGCAGTACCTGTCAGAGATCTATCTGCAAGGACCACCGCAGCGGCCCTGTGGAAGAGCTTCATCCTCCCCTATGGCTGTCCAGACCAGATCCTTACGGACCAAGGAACAGCATTTGAGTCCCAAGTCTTCCAGGAGCTGTGCACTCTATATGGCTGCAAAAAGCTGAGGACCACAGCCTATCATCCCCAAGGCAACGGGCTTTGTGAAAAGATGAATCAGACTCTAATCAACATGCTGAGGACTCTGACCCCTGCAAAAAGGGCTGACTGGCCAAAACTGTTGCCCGAATTAGTGTACCTGTACAACAATACCACTCATTGCTCCACAGGATACACCCCGTATTATATGATGTTCGGGAGACACGGCCATCTCCCTGCTGATATGACCTGGGACATGGAGTCCCCTGATTCCCAGTCTTTACTCCCCCAGACTGACTGGGTTCACGAACTCCAGAGGCGCCTGGCGGATGCCAGAGAAGTTGTGGATCTGCGGTTGGAAGAGGCCCGAGAGAAACAAAAAAGAGACTTCGATCGTAATGCCTGTGCTGAGCCTCTTGCCCCAGGAGATCGAGTGTGGCTGCGCAACAACCATCCCACCAGTAAGCTAGATGGGCGTTGGGAGCGTGAGCCATACCTAGTTAGGGACAGTCTCTCCCCTGAAGTCTACGAGATTTCAAGAGGAGACCGTCCACTACTCCGGGTACATAGGAACCGGCTGAAGAGATGTCTTCGCCCTTTTGCCCCTATGTCCACACCTCTCACCTCGACCCCCAACTTACAGACCTCCTTGTGTTCACCTACCCCCAGTTTCTTAGAACTTGTGACTGTGCCTCAACTCTGTTTTGTTGTTTCCACTCCAGTAAGAGGTACCCCAGAGAGACCATCATCCCCACCGCAGTCTCCAATACTGCTGCCTGTGGAGGATGATCCGGCTCCAGTGTCTGCAAACCCTGAAGCATCAGAGGCAGCTCAGACTCCGACTCCAGCGCCTGACTCAGAGGAGGACGATGAGGAGGTTGTTATCTTCTCCAGGCCGGAACTTCGGAGGTCTCAAAGGGAGACAAAAGGTAAAGCTCCTGCGTACCTGCAGGAGTACCAACTGGTGTCACACAGAAGGAGGAGACAAGTACCCTTTTCTGACACCGAAGTACTTACCACCGAAGAAGATACTGAGTAACCCCTGATGGGCTGTAGCCCACTTCAGGTACTGTGAATACTGTGTACATATATAAATATTATTTACGCTAACCCTATAGAGCCAGAGACTTTCCTGAGACTCTCACCCTATTTATTTATTTCAGTCAAGAGACATACCTTGAACTGCCCACTGTCATGTGCTATGATAGCACCCCTACAAAGGACTCTGTCCCTCTACACAAAGAGGAGACCCTTTGCATCTTTATTGCACTTTTCCCACTTCAAGGGCTGTACCCAGAAGATGGACTTTGCTATTAAAGACCTTCTGAGAGACTTTTGCCAACCTCAAGGAAAAGTTGCTACTTTATTTATTTTTATATTGCACTTAATGCCTTCCTTTTAGGTACGGACATTCTACATGCACTTTTATGCCTTTCCTTTTCAGGTAAAGAGACATTCTATGCTGCTACCCTGAGTAGCCTAACTATCTGTAACATTTGTAATGTTATAAGATGTGTACCCATTGGGCTCCTAAGCCAATGTGAGTTTACAACATGTTTGCACACTGTCAATATATGTCAGTAGTTTGCACTAACCTTTTATAGGCTTTTCAGATTGTACTGTGGCTGTGTCGGACCGTCTAATCTGTAAACCTTGACCGCTTTCTTATGCCTCAAACCAAAGCTTTGCAAGTGGGGGTAGTCCGTAAACTGCGGGTCCTTAGGGGACCGGGGGTATTACAGAGATAGCACCTGGATGCCACTCACACAAGGGTAAGAATGTCAGTCGGCAGGTACTTGTACATTGTACAATGTTTTATTGTGTCACATATGCCAATGTAATGCATATATACACTATATATTTGTCGCCAGGGAAGAAGTGTTTATATAACAAATATACAGGCCCCGGTGCAAGGAGTGGATTACAGTACATGACACCACACCTTTCCTACTGTACAGTTTGGTTTAATGGCATCAGCAACCAACTGTCACACATGTCCTTGTCTTAGTCCGACACCAACCCAGGTGCCTGTCTCCAGGACCATGGGCGGTTTGTCCCTACAGATCATGTAGCCTGCACTTCACAGAAGTGCCCCTATCTACCTCTGCGCCCCAATCAGTCTGTAGTCGAGCCGAGGGCGGCTCTTTCAATTGCCCCGGGGGTATGCAACACCCTCGCCGATGCAAGGCAGAGCTGTGTTTGCAAATACGTCCCACCATGTAGCTTGCAGCCTGTGTAGGGTCTGATTAGCCTCACAGCATGTCACTACCTAACACTAGATAACACAGATGAACTCTGCAGTGGTAGATCCTGCCTGGCAAGGCAGGAGTTAATTCTTTGATGTGATGTAAGATGTGTCATCCAATCACATGTGTTATCCTAATGTATTGTAAACTGGGATGTAATTGGAGGAGTAACCACCACATGACCAAGAGCAGAGAAAAAGTGACGGTTGGAGATTTCCAACAGTCAGTTCAGTCAGAGAAGTAAGTCTGACAGGATTCAGTCAGAAAGACTAGCCAGTCAGACAAAGCAGTGAGTTAGACAGAGAGAGGAAAGAGGTATCATCCTACCTTCCAGGGTGATACCTGAAGGACTCCAGGATAAAGCTGAAGCATCCTACTAGGACACAGCTACCTCCCAGCCTGCCCTTGCATCCAGGCTGATGATCCCTCCTGTGGATCCCTCCAAATGCATCTCAGCACTCCACCATTTTGTTAAGGCACGTTGCTGCGGTTCTTGTCGGTTCCAATAAAGAACTGTAAGTTGTTTTTGTTCAACGTCTGCCTCCGTCTGGTCCCTGCTACTACGGCTGTCACCATCACGGGCACCCTGTCCACCACACAGAGACTCATACTCCAGACCCCAAAGGGTTGCCCCAGGGAGATCCGCTATAGCAGCCTCTCCCTCATCATTTCTTGCCAACACGACCCTGCTGGAGACCTGCCAGGCTGTAGGACAGCCCTCCGGTTCCCCCATACCAAGCACCGTGACACTAGCGTGCCTAGGCCGCAACCGCCAGCCACTTAGGTACTGCGGGCCCCGGCTGACTCCAGGTGGGGGATGTTGCACCTGAAAATGAGATGACTTTGAATTTTGAATTTTAGCAAATTTTTCAAAAAAGTCATGAGTTTTTACACTTTTTTTAATAAATAAACTCAAAACCGATCAGCCAAAATTTACCATGTGACAAAAAAAATCTCAAAATTGCTTTGATAAGTAAAATTATTAAAAAGTTATAACCATATAAAGCGGTGCATTTCAAAATATAAAAAACGGGACTGAGCCTTAAGCTATAAACTGGCTACTTCTGGTTAAGAATCTGTGGGAATACATCTTTAAGCCTATCACATGATACTGTCTACTGATCCACAATATGTAAGGATATCAATTATAATTGTGTTTGTTAGTATGTTTATCTATGCTTTTCAGGTGTGATATAATGAATTGAGCTGCTGCATCTTAGTATTGTGTGTAATGCTTCCTGAAAAGCTGCTGTATTTAAAGAAAGGCAATCTACCAACAAAACCAAGCATGATAAACAAGGGACACTTACTCATAGATCTGATGTGACTGGTAAACTTATGTGTAAGCCATGGCCTTGTACCATCCAAAATCAACTTTTAAAATTATTTCAAATATCATGAGGGGCTCTGGTATGTGTTCCACAGGCACTCAGTGCTGTAGCTTCACAGACAGAGGGAGGAGGGAGAGAGCAAGGGGTTGAGTAAGACATGTTCTTCTCATTGTAACAGCCTGTGAAACTACAGCACTGAGGGACTCTGGTAACACCCCCAGAGCCTTAAGGCTCATTAGCATATTTTTAAAGGTTGATTTTAGAAGAAAGGAGGCCATGATTAACATATATTAGAAGAATAACACAGTCGTGGTGCATGGATCTATGAGTAAGTGTCCCTGGTTTATCATGCTTGATTTTGATGGTAGATTGTATTTAAACATATAAACTGCCTGATACAAATATAGACATGTAGAACTTAGAGGACAGAAAGCCTATACAGGATTATATATTAAACAAGGGACTTGTGTGTTTCTTGAACAGTTTTAAGTAACTGTGTTTTGGAAACTTTGAATGGAGATTTCAGACAGTATACTTATTACTTTTGTGGTTTGGAAAACACTCTTGTTGTACAGATTCTAGATCTGACCATGATTCCTCAAAATAATCAAATTTAATTTCACAAATACACATATCTTAAAGTGGTTGTCTTACTATTAAAAAAGGGCTTTTAAAAAAATAAAGCTTTACTCACCACGTCCAGCATTCCTGGTGTGCCGCTGATTGCTTAAAGGGGCATGGAATCTCCACTCCGACTGCTTCCAGGCGTCTGCCACCCGTCTCCTGCTACAGCGCTGGGACATATGAATAAATGGGTGTGCCAGGCACCAGGAAGTTGCCATATTGGAGTTTCCGTGCCCCTGTAAACAAAAAACACCAGGAGAGCAAGACTCTGCCTGTCAGTAGGTGATTATGTACTATTAATATTTAAAGGGGTTTTCCCATGAAATCAAGTAAGGCCCTATTCACGGGATAGAGCCTAACTTGCTGATCAGCGGGGGTCTCAGCGCCGTGCTCAGATATCTCCATCAGCTCCATAGAGATAAATGGCCGTCTGCTCCATTAGTCTGATGGAGCTACGAGGGGTCCGACAGACCCCTTGTTTTTGCAGTCTGAGACCCCACTGATCAGCAAGTTAGGGCCTAACTTTAATTTGTGGGAAACCCCTTTAAGATCTATTTTATTCTTATATTAATTCTTAGTAAAATAAAAGGTAGTTATTTACCACTTTAATCTCAGACAAGCTTCATGATAACTGATAACTATGTTTAAATTGAAATTTTTTGCTACAGAAATATTCATCCAAAGCCAGAAGTTGTTTCAGCTGGATGAAGCAATAAAAGGCATCAAACAATGGTCCAGTGGTCTATTGTTTGTGTCCCGTGGGCTTTGTGTTATTGGAGGGTGTGCACTGCAGATGTCAATTCTAAAAGACAATCCAGGTCCACAATAAGAGCAGAAATAGCACCTGCCCTTTCTTTTCGTTGCACGGGCAGTTGGTTATTGCACAGGGCTGTAGAATTCAGAGGCATGAGCTCATAGAAAGTTATGGGATTAAAATATAACTACAGTCTGAACAAACTTGTAGTGTCCATGCAGATTTAGACAAAGTGATTAAAGGGGTTGGCAGGATATTAGGTAATTTACTAATATACATATTAAAAGTTATGCAGCGCTTTCTAAATACCCCTTTAACTCTTACTAGACAGAACTATCCACAAACTCACTAAACCTTCATCACATAATATATCTTCCACAATGAATGAGAATGTAAGAAAAAGAAAAAATATTTAATGTTTCAATAATTAATGTTTTACAGGCGATCCCCTACTTAAGGACACCCGACTTACAGACAACCCATAGTTACAAACAGACCCCTCTGACCTCTGGTGAAGCTTTCTGAATGCTTTACTATAGTCCCAGACTGCAATGATCAGCTGTAAGGACAACTTAAGAACAAACCTCCAGACCCTATCTTGTACGTAACCCGGGGACTGACTGTATTAGCGAACACTGGAAGTCTTGATGGTCATGTCACGTGTTTCCAATTTATTTTGCCACTATTGCCAAAAGGTTCCAGAAAAAAGTGAGTACTCTAATTTCCTTTTGAGGAACCGTGCAATGCAATCATAGGGTGGTGTCTTCACTGTGTCTTCACAGGACAACCCTGGGTATTTTGATGCCCCCTAAGCCTGCCATCATCATATATTTATTTAACCCTGGCAGAGGCTTAGACTAATAGGTTGCCTGTATTTTAGCATTATAGTTAAAATACATTTCACTAGATATTGATGCAGAGAATAAAGTTATCATGTTATTAAGACTATAGTATGAACAGTGTAAATTCTAAATGAAAAATTGCTAATTTTTTTCCCAATTTCTCCTGTACTAGAAGATTTCCAGTAACTATAAATAACTACATGTACTCCAAAAGTAATACCATTACTTTTGAAATATAAGAAAGTGAAATATAAGAAAGATTCTATAATGCCATTGATGTTATGCAGCACCAGCATCACAAGATCTATAATCAATGCAACCATGACATGCAATTTCATGTTTGCCACAACGGATTATAGAGTACATTTACTTACCCGTCCCTTGCGTGATCCCCACTGTTCGTTGTCCCACGATCATGGACTCCAGCACGATTCACTATGATCGTGCGCCCGATTTCCTGCTTGTGTGGCTTCCCAGCTCAGGTCCGCCAGAGTTCACCATCTTCTTCCCAGTGCATGTAAGTGCATGGCTTGCGACACAAATTCAAATGTTAAATCCCGTGGTCAGTCCGAATCCTTTGAATCGTCCGACAGGCCGCCCCCCCGATTTGTGTCACATGAAAGCCAAAATTGTGGCACAGACACGCCAAAATTCTATCACGTGCGCCCTTTTAAATGCGCCGGAATATCCGACGTTTGTGTGGTCCGCGGACCCTTAGTAAATGAGCCCGTATGTGTTTTCTGTATGCATTTTTACATTAGCGTTAGAAAAATCCTCACTGACATCACAAATTAAAAACAACAGAATAATTTATGTTTTATCTTCACAAATATGATGTTTTGCAGTAAAACATATATACATTGTAGTAAGGTAATATTTTACCAGTTATTTTTACAATACTAACCTTTTTTTGACATCTTTAAACAGGAGGGGTGTGCAAATTTCTCTGAAATGTAGGGTCCCTTTGTTCACCTTGTAGAGCAGCAGAAACACTGTTTAGTTGGGACATTGGCACAGCATCAGGTCTCCTCTTCTGGTTTGCCCTGGTATTAGGACTCATTTTGTGGCTCTGCTTTTGTTGTCTACTATTCCGAGTTCTTCTGAAGCTGCTTGAAAGCCGTCCAGAGAGTGTCCTGACAAGACCCAACACTCCAGTATTCTTTTTGAGCCCAACATCATCAGCCAATTCCTCTGGTGGCACTTCAATATTCCCAGTATACCAAAACACCCACCAGATGAGACTGAGAAAGATCACAATTGATCCTGCATAGATTAGGAAATCATAGAAAAAGACATTGGCAAATACACCAATTAGGAGAACAGCCAGACCAAAGACATCAAAGGCCACTGCCAGCCAAAAGCAACAAGTACAACGACCAAGCCCTGCTCGACTAAGGGCCATGGTAGAGGGAAGAATGGCAGAAATATGTTGATCCTGGATATTGCAATTTTTCGATCAAAGTTCACGTTTGAAACACACCTACCAGCAAAATATCCAGGTGCATTGTACCTGCTCACTGTCAAATAGCTTTATGATCTCATCATAAGGTGAGGTTGGATGTAGTAAATGATTAACGATGGAGAGGTAAGTGAGCTGTTCCCATCTGATAAGACTGCAGTTCCTTTGGAGCTCAAACTGATTTCACAAGCTGCTGTATCTGTGGTGCATAGAAGCTGATAAAAGGTTAAAGCCACAAGGGATTCTGTTTAGTGCATAATATCCTCTGTGCCACCTGTTATCTATTCTCCAGGGATTGTCAGTCTCCTTATATTCTGAGTCAAGACTAGTTTATCTTCTTACGTGGGCTGGCATATATGGTAATGTTCTAAAATATACCTGTGAATAACATCTTCCATCACTTTTCTTTCTGTCTTCTGTGGTCTTCTCTGATCAGGTTTCAGTCAGCACCCTTGTGCTTTTTATTTCCAACAACAAAACACGCTTAGGCTGTTCAACGCTCAGCTCTGTACCTGCTGCACTGCGACAGGTAAAGAACCTGTTTCCTGTTCCCGTAAGCAAACAGTTCAGGATTAGACAGGTTACCTGGGAACCATGGAGACGGCACTTAAACGCCTCAGGTGTAGAAACTTAACCTCAAACAACTGGAAGGTGGAGAACTTGTCTAGAGATATAAACTTTGTGTAAGTTTTAATAAAAATATAAAACAAGACTTGTTAATTCATGAAAATGAGGTCTTGAATGCAAAGAGAAATTTATATAACTAATGACATAATAACTAATGTATGTACGTTTGAAGAAAAGGGAATATTTACATTTTTTATTTCCTGCATTATATTTATGTTTTTAACGTGAAAATAATCGGAAATTCAATGGAAAAAACTATACCTATAGCTGCTAAGGCGCTCCTGTATAGGTCACAGTTCCTATAGTTGTTGTGCCTAAACTTTCACTTCCCAAGAGTATTGACACCTAAGGTGTGACTTCTGGGCATTTTCAATTAATTTGTGTACGGCAACTATGAGAATTTTTTTTTACGTTTGTTGTTTGCACACATAAAAATTAAGAAAATGACCTTGATATAAACACAAAAGTCACTGGCATGCTGGCTTTAGACATTGCTAGGCCCATTTCTTCCACCGGGCAGGTCAGGCTGCAGTCCCGGTCAGAAGAAACAGGGGGAGCCAGAAGCCTCCCAATACCCCCAATAGTAGGGGTAACTTCAGTGTGCTGGCTACCTATATACTCAGGAGAAGGGGGCTACAGTGTGCTGGCTACCTATATACTGGATGGGGAGGGGGCTGCATTAAATTTTTTATTTTTTTTAACTTTTTATTCAAGCACTGTACATTACAAAATAATTGACGTGTGTATACAATAGCACATTCCATACAACAACTTTATACACAATAGACAATTAAATACCTCTATACCAAGTATTTTCACCCACTCCCCCCACCCTCACCCCTACCCAACCCTTCCGGCGACCGGTGACCAATAACCAGCCCATACCTATGGATACATTTGGACGAACAAGAATGATAAAAAGAAATCATACTATGAGAAAGAAGATTCCATAACCCTGCACCCAAGTCTACTTGGGCTATTACTCATTAAGTCTGTTAAGCCAGATGTCCCTCATCCCAGCTCTCTTTATGCCACTTTCATACTCTTCATACCTTTATGAATAAAATAGATTATCCAGTCTTTCCTCCCAGGCCTTAACCCTAGGCACATCCTTATCCTTCCAGTGTCTTGAAATCGCTATAAGAAGCCATAAGAAGTCCTTTTAATACACTCGGGATACAACTCGATGAACCAACAATACCTATTTTGGTGCCCAGGATGCAAATCTGTATATTTAAAGGAATAACACAGTTAAATACTCTCTGCAGTTTATCCACAACATTGGTCCATTATCGATACAACTTTGGGCACCTCCATAGCATATGCAAAAGTCTGGGATACAATATGGGACATGTTCTTAACGTTCTTACTGGTCATATACAATGAATCCACCCATTCCTCCTCTGTCAGGTCCATTATGTCTTTCTGCCATCTTACATAACACTCATTTGCCGGGAGGTCATTCATACTTTTAATCATAATTTTATATATTCTCTCCCATTGATACTAACCCTGGCCAGGGCACCACTATATAAAAGTCTCAGTTTATAAATTGTGGCCTGAAACCCATTCTTCTCAATACCAACCACATATAGTCCCACTCGACGCGGTCAAATGCTTTGACTGCGTCCAGTGAGACCATCATTTGAGTGCCTGTTAACTCACTAGGACACTGCATACACCACCACATACGTAGGATATTATCTCTGACCGATATCCCCGGCCTGAACCCCGACTGGTCCTCATGAACCACTGAATGTACAACCTTCTGCAACCTGGTTGCAAGAACTTTTGCTAGTAACTTATAGTCGGAGTTCAGCAGGGAGATCGGCCGATATGCATCCAGGTCTTTGGGGCATTTCCCCTCCATGAGAATTAGGACTAAAATTGCCTGGGGTAGTAAACCTTCATACGCTGAGTGGTTTAAAACTTCCAACAGAAAGGGGAGTAAAACATCTGTATACTGTAATATAACCTTCGGTGGTACTCCGTCAGAGCCAACAGCCTTACCCCTAGGGAGATCTTTTAGGGCCTCACTCAACTCCTTCAAGCTAAGAGGAAGTTCTAGAGCATCCCTCTCCTCCATTGATAACCTAGGAACAGGAACACTATAGTTTCATTTCCTTCCTTTTCCCCCACCGTTAACTCGGAGGAATACAACCTCTCAAAAAAGAGCCTAAACTCCTCTCTGATTCCTTCTTGGGTTGTTACCAAGACTCCATCTCTCCTTTTTATGGCACCAAGAGTATTCCTCCTATTTTGAATTTTCAACAGATCCGCCAATCTTTTCATTGACAAATACTCCCTCAATATAGCTCTTTGGCCCTTTCTTTTTTTTTCTCCCATGACGCTTTCTCAAGACAGTGGGGCAGATTTATCAAGCAGTCTGAAAGTCCGAATATTTCTAGTTGCCCATGGAAACACATCACAGCTCCCCTTTAAAATATTCATGAGCACTGGTAAAATGAAAGCTGAGCTGTGATTGGTTGCCATGGGCAACTGGAAATATTCTGACTTTCAGACTGATTGATAAATGTGCCCCAGTATCTTATTTAAAATGAAATAAAACTAAATCAAATTAAACCAAAAGGGCTTAACTTTATAAAAGGTGATGCCAGTTATACTTTTTTCTTGTGAACCACACTGGAGAATGGTCTGAGAGGCCTCTCGCCCCTATTGCTACCCCCACCACTAAATCACTGCTGAGATCATTTGCCAGCACCAGGTTGATTTGGGAGCGAGAACTACATGACTTAGAGTAGCAAGTGTAATCTCTCCTTACAGGGTTCTTCTCTCTCCATATATACCTATATCCTAGCTCCAAGATCAACCTCCCAAAGATTGTAATTGAATGTTTAGCCAATGTTACACCATGCTGACTACTTTTAAATCTGTCCAGACCTTCATTTATAACTTGGTTAAAGTCTCCCAGCAGGTAAATCGGTTCCCCCTCGGTTCCGCTGCGGGCGGAAGATAAATTCCCACCAATACCATACTCACTCCATTCAGTGAGGCATGCAGAATAATATATCTACCTAAGGGGTCAATCCTTATCCCGCGTTCTACAAATCTAACCCTCTTGCTTATCATAATACTGACTCCGCGAGCATACGAAGAAAACGTAGTATGATAATAGTGACTTATAAATGGTTTGTACATCCGCTTACAGTTAACCCCGGAGAGGTGAGTTTCCTGCAGACAAATTACATCTGGCTGATATGAGCAACATAAATCAAGAACAGCTTTCCTCTTCAACTTATCACCCAAACCCCCAGAATTCCATGATAGCACCTTTATCATACTATGTCGTCGGTAGAATAAGTCAAGCCGTACCCTCTCCTTACTCTTCTACATGACCTAATCATAAGCCGCCAGTCGCCAGAAGGTCCCCCCTCCCCCTTCTCCCCTCCACCCCATCCCCATTGCCCAGAGTAATAGTACCCTAGACTCATCCTGGAGCATTCTTTTGGCTGGAGCGAATGCGCCTGCCTGATAGCCTCAGATTTTTATGACCCTCTCCACCCATTCATTTGCTTCTCTAACATCATCAAAAAAAATGGGCTTTCCCCTCATGTATTACCTTCAACTTGGCAGGATAGGACATGGAGTAGACCACCCCCTTTTCTCTTAGTCTTTTTTTGAGGCTGGGGAATTATTAAATTTCAGCTGATCCATAGATCGTGCGGCCTTCAATATATTGTCCCTATCCCTCGGGGACAAGAGTCTCATCAGGACATTTCTAGGGTGGGAGCCAACCGGGCAAGCCTTGGCTGGAACCCGGTGGGCACGGTCCACCAAAAATACCCCAGTGCGGACCCCCTCCTGAAAAGTAGCCACCAACCATTCAATGACAAATTTGGTTGCATCCTCACCCTCTACTCCATCAGGGAAACCAACAATCCAGAGGTTGTTTCTTCTCGACCGATTCTCCAAGTCAAGCAGTAAACTTGCTAACTATACACTGGGTGTGGAGGCAGAGGCTGCAATGTGCTGGCTACCTATATACTGGGGGGACTGCAGTATGCTGGCTAGTTATATAGTGGAGAGGCTGTAGTGTGCTGGCTACCTATATACTGGGTGGGTTGGTGGGTCTACAGTATGCTGGCTATATATTGGGGGCTGAGGGGGGCTTTAGTGTGCTGGCTATTTATATACTAGGGGGCCGCAGTGTGCTGGCTACCAATATACTGAGGTAGTGGGTCCGCAGTGTGCTAGATACCTATAAAATGTGTGAAGAGAGGGTTCGACAGCAAGTGGGGGGACAAGTGGGACTTCAGTGTGCTGGGTACCTATAGACTTGTGAAGGGCTTCACAAGTTTCAGCTTCAGTGTGCTGGCTACATATATACAAACTGGCCACGGAGGGGTTCAGGGTGCTGGCTACCTATAAACTGGATGGGAAAGTGGGTCTGCAGTGGGCTGGCTACCTATGTACTGGGTGGGGAGGAGGCTGCAGAATGCTCGCTACCTATATACTGGGTGGAAGGGGGGGGGCTTCAGTGTGTTGGATACCCTTTTACTGGTGGGCATGGGGGATGCAGTGTTCTGGACACCTATATACTGAAGAGGTTGCAGTGCGCTAGATACCCATATACTGGGGGGGGGGGGGGAGTTGGGGATACAATGTACTGTATACCTTTATACTGGGGGGAATTTTTATCCTGTTTTTAAGCTGCTGTTGTGAATATTCATTGTTTGGCTTCTTAAGTTTTCTCCCTGTGGTTACCAGCTCAGCAATACCGTCCTACAGGGCTGATGCCTTAGTGGTATACAGTGTGTGATCATTAATATGTATACAGTGTCATGGGTGTCCCCTCCTCACCCCTAGCTCCCCCCGTTCTTCCTTACCTCTCCACACTCCTGCTCCAGATTTGGCATCGCAGTGCGTGCCCTGCCACCTAGGGCGTGTGCGTGCCGGCGCTCAGTTGGCGCTAATTGGTGCTGGCCATTTCCAGGAATTTTATAAAAGCCTCCCAATTCCTGCATTCCCCGCCGGATCTTTGTACTACATCCCGCTTCGTGGTGGGCTCTGGTGAAAACCAGGTGCTACTTAGACTCCACTCCCAGGTCTCAGCTTACACCAACGCTCCTGGCGGTGCAGAGGATCCACTACCTCAGATCCTGACATATAGATGTATCATCACATATATATAATAGAGAAGGGCACAGTAAATACATCTAATAAACTGAGAATGGGACACAGTATATAGCTAATATATGGGGCACAGTATCTACAGTGGTGGCCAAAAAGTGGTCAGATAATACTAGTTTTCTTCCAGAAAATGATTGCAATCACAAATTCTTTGATATTGATATATTCATTTATTTTGCTTGCAATGAAAAAACACAAAAGAGAATGAAAAAAAGTCAAATCATTAATCATTTTACACAAAACTCCAAAAACGGGTTGGACAAAAGTATTGGCACCCCCGGCCTAATACTTGGTAGCACAACCTTTAGACAAAATAACTGCGAACAATCGCTTCCGGTAACCATCAATGAGTTTCTTACAAGCTCTGCTGGAATTTTAGACAATTATTCTTTGGCAAACTGCACAGGTCCCTGAGATTTGAAGGGTGCCTTCTCCAAACTGCCATTCTGAGATCTCTCCACAGGTGTTCTATGGGATTCAGGTCTGGCCACTTTAGAAGTCTCCAATGGTTTCTCTCAAACCATTTTCTAGAGCTTTTTGAAGTATGTTTTGGGTCATTGTCCTGCTGGAAGACCCATGACTTCTGAGGTAGACCCAGATTTCTCACACTGTGCCCTACATTATGCTGCAAAATTTGTTGGTAGTCTTCAGACTTCATAATGCCATGCACACAGTCAAGCAGTCCAGTGCCATAGGCCGCAAAGCAGCCCCAAAATATCAGGAAACCTCCACCATGTTTGACTGTAGGGACCATGCTCTTTTCTTTGAAGGCCTCTTTTTTCCTCTAAACTCTATTTTTGTCTCATCTGAGCAGAGAACATTCTCAAAACGTTTTAGGCTTTCTCAGGTAAATTTTGGAAAACTTCAGCCTGGCTTTTTTATGTTTCTGTGTAAGAAGCAGGGTCTTCCTGGGTATCCTACCATACAGCCCCTTTTCATTCAGACACCGACAGATAGTAAGGGGGTGACACTGTTCTACCCTCGGACTGCAGGGCAGCTTGAACTTATTTGGATGTTAGTCGAGGCTCTTTATCCACCATCTTGCGTTGAAATCTCTTGTCAGTTTTTCTTTTCTGTCCACATCTGAAGCACGGGTGTGCCCACGACCCGGGACGTGGGTCGCAGGGACACCCATGACATAACTATTATAATATACAAATATAATAACAATTATAATAGAATGATATAAATTCATGACAGGCACAATGGTATTTTCCACTAAATGTAGACCATGAATAAGTCGTAACAGCCGAAACGCATAGGTCCGTGTGTTTTTTCCTCTCACGACAGGCACAATGTTATAATTTGAAGATACTGTACATTTTATTTAAAGGGGGGGCACTGTATATCTTAGAATTAATTCAGGGAGAGCAATGTCTAAGGTAACTTAAATAGTGTTTGCCCTGTGCACAGTATATATAGATGATAGAGGGGACAATGAGGGTAAAAAGTTCATATTGGGACTACTTGAGACTATTCTCAAATGGAATTATTTTATGTTTAATGAGGAATTTTATGTACAAATGAGAGGCAAGGCTATGGGGTCCAATCTGGCCCCAGCCTATGCCAACATCATGATGGCGGATTTTGGAGATTTCTGGAGTGGAGTGGTGGAGATACATCGACGACGTCTTTTCCATCTGGCTAGGGGACCCCCCATCCCTGAATCTTTTTTTGGATTTTTTGAATGAAGTTGATCCAGACATCAAATTTACTGTGGTGGTTTCTGACTCCACCTTACAATTTCTTCACACTAAGGTATATGTGGTGGGTAACAGTTTAAAGACTGAGTTCTATTTAAAACCTACAGATTACAATACTATATTTAGGCATGACAGCTAACACCCTCAGGGCATGGTACGCTCCCTACCTTTCAGCCAACTACTTAGGGTTAAAAGAATTGTGTACAATGAGGAAAAACAAGAAGCGGACTTAGTCACCATGGGCAGAAAATTTATCCGGAGAGGATACCCTAAACACATCATAAGTGATCATATAGAAATGGCACAAGCTCTGGATAGAACTATGCTGCTACCCAATTAAACTGATACGAAGAGTAATACTCACATACCAATTTTGAGTCCCCATGTTCTGAACAGGGAGCTTCCTCTAAATGTCTTTCTATAAGTATTATTGCGATATACCTTACATCTTATCAGATATATAATTTTTGCTATACAGACTGTACTCTAACTCACTATTGACACTTCCCTCACTAATATGCCTTTTTCTGCTTTTTCTATTTATTCTATACAACTTATACTGGACACAGGAGTGGACTATATTGGGATTTTTCCTTAGTAGGGTGACCATCGGACAACTTGGCATTCTTTGGAGCTTGTGGACCCGTAAAAGGAGGCAGTGATCCCGGATGGACCTGGTTAATCTTTCCAGGCAGCAGGCATGATTTCTTCAATCACACAGGCCTGGCAATAGCTGCTTACCTGTGGACCACGTAGCGCTTTGTCGTCCTTTCAGCTGTGCCGTCTGGTTCGTCTCAGTCCCCCTCCAGTTGTTTGGCTGTTTATTGTTTTAATTTACGGACTTTCCCTTTCCCATCATGGCTACGATGGGGGCAGCAACACATGGGCATGTCCATACCCATGACTCCAATTACTCACTGGAGGTTGATGCTCTCATGGAACCTCCAAAGTAATCTGGGTAAATTCACACGGACTGCGTTTGAATAACTAGTAAATTTCTGTATTGCATTGTTTCATTTGCACTAGGCACTTTTGTTACTATGCACATAGCCATGAGGTTTTTACCTTCGTCTGTTTATTCAGAGAAGACTCAGTTGCCTCTAAGACTCCTAAATATTACCAATCACGTTATTCTTCTAAATTTATTAATACGTATCACCTTATGTATTATGTACCCGATTACAATACACATTATGGTGTTTTAATTGTTTATAAAGAATCTGTATATGACGTCAAATTTGAACATGCGCTGGTGATCACATCACCACCATTTAAGCCAGTTGATTGTTAGCACATAATGCTTGATAATTAGAGATGAGCGAGCATACTCGAGCTTGATGCTCATTCGAGCATTAGCGTACTCGCAACTGCTCGGTGCTCGGATGAATATTTCGCCCGCTCGAGAAAATGTCATCTCGCGGCGTTTAGATTTTTGGAGGCCAGAAACAGATTCAATCACAAGCCAGGAGACTCTGGAATGCACCCAGCATGACGTGGTACACTTACATGTCGATAGCAGTGGTTGGCTGGCCTGATCGGGTGACCCTGGAATATACTAGCCTCTGCCCGCGCTGCTCGGATCATTCTCCGTCTGGAGAATGATCCGAGCATTCTCGGATCGGGTGACCCTGGAATATACTAGCCTCTGCCCGCGCTGCTCGGTCATCTCGCAGCGTTTAGATTTTTGGCGGCCAGAAACAGAGTCAATCACAAGCCAGGAGACTCTGGAATACACCCAGCATGAGGTGGTACACTTACATGTCGATAGCAGTGGTTGGCTGGCCTGATCGGGTGACCCTGGAATATACTAGCCTCTGCCCGCGCTGCTCGGATCATTCTCCCTCTGGATGCCGTTAGGGAGAGAGCTGCTGCTGGTCAGGGATAGCGTTAGGGTGTTCTAGTAGATTACTGTTAGGCAGGAATGATTCTAAAAGAACCTTACTGTTAGGCAGGAGTGATTCTCCAAGAACCCAACAGCCCTTGTTAGGGCTACATTAGCGTTTTTCAAAAGTTAAAGTGACAGACTCAGTCACAGCACAAAATCATTTTGTGTGCTGTCATTGTAGGTTAGAAACTAGCCAAAGCAATCATCTTCTGTGGTTGCTGTGTGACCCAAAAAAATGTTATTGTTTATATTTCTGTTTTGTCTATATAATAGACTTTAATTTTGAAAATGTTTAACCCGAGGGCTAGGGGTAGAGGACAAGGGCCTGGGCGTGGGCATTCAATTACTGCAGCTTTCAGAGGCTGTGGTCCTGGGCGGGGTGAGACACCACCTGCTGATGAGGGAGCAGGGGAACGCCGCAGAGCTACACTCCCTAGCTTCATGTCTCAAGTTAGTAGAGCACTTTTGAGGCCAGAACAGTTCGAATAGGTGATGTCGTGGATTGCGGACAATGCTTCAACTAATTTGTCAGTCTTCCACGCAGTCCACCCATGTTACCCAAGTGAGCACTCCTCCAGCTCCTCCACTTCAACCTCCTTCCCCCCAGTCTGACCGCTCCCAGGAAAATTTGGCATTTGAGCCGGCATATTCTGATAACCTGTTTTCTGGACACTTCCCAGAGTCACAAACCACTTGTCAGGTTGCTGCTGAGCTCTTTCCCGATGCCCAGGTTTTCCACCGGTCGCAGTCTGTGGGTCATGATGACATTCTTGATGTAGTGGAAGAAGTGTGTAAAGAGGTGTCGGACGATTAGGAGACACGGTTGTCAGACAGTGGTGAAGTTGTTGTCAGGGCAGGAAGTCCGAGGGGGGAGCAGACTGAGGGATCGGAGGATGATGAGGTGACAGACCCAAGCTGGGTTGATAGGCCGGGTGAAGACAGTGCTTGTGAGACGGAGGCGAGTCCTATACAAGAACAGCAAACAAAGGCATATAGCCAGCACAAAACGGTGGAGAGGTAAAAAAAGTGTTTCTTTATTGTTCAAGGATTAAAAGCCTCCATACAGGACATCACAGGCGGCGTCACAGAAAGACGCATTTCGACACAACAGTGTCTTTATCAAGAACAGGTTGGAAGAAGCAGTGGTTCGGCCAGACGGAGAGGCAGGGCCAGATCTGGTGCATCAGCGCCAAATGTTTCACGTAGTGAAGCTCCGGCGGCGAGGGCTAGATTTTCTGAAGTCTGGAGGTTCTTTAACGAAACAGCAGATGACCGACGGACTGTGGTATGCAACCTGTGCCACACCAAGATCAGCAGGGGTTCCACCACTACTAGCTTAACCACCACCAGTATGCGCAGGCATATGAATGCTAAACACCCCACTCAATGGAACCAAGGCCGTTCACCTCCGGCCGGGCCCACCACTGCTCCTTCCCCTGTGTCACTTGCTGCCTCTGCTAGTCAGCCCCCTGCCCAGGACCCCGGCACAAACACCTCCCACATGAAAACCACATCTTCGCCTCCACGATCCTCCACAGCGTCCACCAATGTCTCCATGCGCAGCGTTCAGCTGTCTATACCCCAGATGCTGGAGCGTAAGAGGAAATACAGTTCCACCCACCCACATGCCCAAGCCCTCACCGTCCACATCTCCAAATTACTGAGCCTGGAGATGCTGCCTTATAGGCTGGTAGAGACCAAGGCCTTTCGCAACCTTATGGCAGCCACCTCTCGGTATTCGGTCCCCAGCCGCCACTACTTTTCCCGATGTGCTGTCCCAGCCCTGCACCAGCACGTGTCAGACAACATCATCCGTGCCCTGACCAACCCCGTTTCTGACAAGGTCCACCTAACCACGGACACATGGTTGATGTGCTGCTGGGCAGGGCCACTATGTATCGCTGACGGCACAATGGGTTAACTTGGTGGAGGCTGGGACCGAGTCTGACCCTGGGGCCGCTCTTATACTGCTGACGCGGAGGATTGCGGGGCCTACCTCGGTCACGGTCTCTCAGGCCTACTATGCCTCCTCCACCTCCTCCGAATTACCATCCGTGGGCTTGGCGCCATCATTCGGTAGCTCTAGGCACAGCAGCAGTGCTGTCGCTAAGCCTGTTGAAAAACTCTCTTGTCCGCATGAAGCTTTGCGCTCGTCACAAGAGACGGGGGAAGAAGATTCCCTTGTTGATAGCCAGAGCACCGTCCGGTCCGTTTCTCAGCGCGTATCGGAGGAGGTGGAGGAGGAAGAGGAGGAGAATGTTGGCGAGACAGAAGAGGGGACCATTGCTCAGTCCTTAACTGTTCAGCGTGTATGGGCAGAAGAAGAGGAATTGGAGGAGGAGGAGGAGGAAATGGAGAGTCAGGCCAGTGAGGGGAGTGAATTCTTGCGCATTGGGACTCTGGCGCATATGGCAGATTTCATGCTAGGCTGCCTATCCCGTGACCCTTGCGTTCAAAGAATTTATTCCAGCACCGATTACTGGGTATTCACTCTCCTGGACCCACGGTACAAGCAAAATCTTTCCACTCTCATCCCTGTAGAGGAATGGAGTGTGAGAATGCATGAATACCAGTAGGCCCTGGTGCAGAAGCTGAAATAGTCTTTCCCATCTGACACCACTAGCGGCAGAGGGCGTACTTCTGTGGGACAAGTTGCGAGGGAGAGTAGGCGAGCAGGCAGCTTGTCCAGCACTGGCAGACCTTTGCCAGTTTTATGTCACCCCAGCAAGACACTGTCACCTGTCCCTAGTCTCGGCTGAGTAGGGGTGATCTTTACAGAAAGATGGTGAGGCAGTACGTAGCTGACCATACCATCGTCCTAAATGATCACACAGCTCTGGGTTTCAAAGCTGGACATCTGGCCCGAACTGACGCTGTACGCCTTGGAGGTTCTTGCCTGCCTTGCCGCTAGCGTGTTGTCAGAGCGGGTTTTCAGTGCAGCTGGTGGCATCATCACCGATAAGCATACACGCCTGTTAACTGACAGCGCTGACAGGCTGACGCTTATCAAGATGAATCAATCATGGATTTCTTATGATTTCCATTCTCCACCAGGTGAAAGCAGCTCAACCTGAATTATACTCATGTATGCACTCCTCCTCCTCATTCTCCTCCTCTTTGTACACTAAAGCAGAGGCAACTGGCTATTTTTTGCCAGGGCCAACTGGCTCTAGCTATAGTACTCTAGGGGGCAGATTAACTTACCGGGCCCATTCGCGATGCAGCGGCGCGTTCTCTACGGTGGTTTTGGGTCTTTCGGCGATTCACTAAGGCAGTTCCTCCGACGTCCACCAGATGTCGCTGCTGCGCTGAAGAGCATCAGAATGCACTGGAGTCGGGCTGAGTGAAGGTAAGCGCGTGCCGAGAGACACTTTTTTTTTCTAAATGCGGCGGTTTTTCCGAATCTGTAGGGTTTTCGTTCGGCCACGCCCCCGATTTCCGTCGCGTGCATGCCGGCGCGGATGCGCCACAATCCGATCGCGTGTGACAAAAACCCAGGGCAATACTGGGAAAATCTGCGCAAATCGGATATATTCGGGTAACACGTCGGGAAAACGCGAATCGGGCCCTTAGTAAATGACACCCTTTGTATTTAATTTTTCTGGAGGGCCACCTACCCACTCCTCTGTTTTGAAAACTTTTTGGACTGCCACATACAGGCACTATCCAAATTTATTTGTCTCCATAGCAGCCTCCACACGTCGTCTTTATAGCTGCCTCCACACGTTGTCTCCATTGCTACCTCCACACGTCGTCTCCATAGCTGCCTCCATACATCGTCCCTTTAGCAAACGAGCTGTGTCCGGCAAAATTTTGAGTTGTTTTAACGGCTTCCACATCAAACTTGTTAATTTTGTCGCCACCCTGCTGTGTTATCCACAAAATATACCGCCAAACTTTTATGATTGACCGATATTATTTCAGCGCTACTTGCGCATCCATTTACATTCCCCTCCCCCGCCATAACCAGGCCAATTACTTATAAGAACAGTACTACACTTGATCTTATACAAAAGGTTCTTAGAAATGCTGTTTGTAGCCCCCGTCTGCTTTGAAAATGATAATTTTTTCAAAGTAAACGCTTTTGGACCCCCAAGTCCATTTTGGGTGGGGAGGAGCCGAGAGGAAGGGGCTTGGACAGGCGAAAGCTTACCTGGCATCGGACCGCCAGCTCCATCCCAAGATCCAACTAAAATAGTTTGAACTGCAGTAACCTTTAACCTACAACCTATAACCTTACTGCTTCCAAACATCGTTCCCTTAGCAAACAAGCTGTGTCAGGCAGAATGTTCGGGTGTTTCACCAGATACATAATGGATCTCGGCCCATCTGTCGCCGCCATGCTGGAGACCTGAAGTTTCAATCATAGCAGCGCATTATGGATGCCCTATACCATCGCTCTTAATCATGGAACCATTTCCGAAAAAAAAAAAAATAGAACCTCTATGCTATTCCATTATTCCTAGATGAAGTATTCAAACAACCCCGCCTGCTTTGAAAATTATAATTTTTTCAAAGTAAACGCTTCTGGCTCCCAGGTCCATTTTGGGTGGGGAGGAGCCGAGAGGCAGGGGCTTGGACAGGTGAAAGCTCCATCCCAAGACCCAACTAACATTGTTTGAACTGCAGCAAACTTCAACCTACAACCAATAACCTTTTACCTCTAAAATCTATCTTTTCACTCCTCTTTTCTTACCTCCTTACGTTCACTTCAGGTGCCGTAACCATTCCCATTGACTCCACACGTCGTGTCCATAGCAGCCTCCAGATGCCGTCTCCATAGAAGCCTCCAGACGCTGTCTCCATAGCTGCCTCCACACGTTGTCACCATAGCAGCCTCCACACGTTGTCACCATAGCTGCCTCCACACATTGTCTCCATAGCTGCCACCACATGTCGTCTCCATAGCTGCCACCACACGTTGTCTCCTTAGCTGCCTCCACATGTTGTCCCCTTAGCAAACGAGCTGTGTCAGGCTAATTTTTCGGGTGTTTCACCAGATACGTTATGGAACTTGGTCACTCTGTCACCACCATGCTGTGTTATCGACTAAATATACCATCAACCTTTTGTTCACATAGGAAATCATTTCAGCGCTTCTTGCTCACCTCCTTTGGTTCACCTCAGGTGCCGTAACCATTCCCATTGACTCCACACGTCGTGTCCATAGCAGCCTCCAGACGCTGTCTCAAAAGCTGCCTCCACACGTTGTCACCATAGCAGCCTCCACACGTTGTCACCATAGCTGCCTCCACACATTGTCTCCATAGCTGCCACCACACGTCGTCTCCATAGCTGCCACCACACGTCGTCTCCATAGCTGCCACCACACGTCGTCTCCATAGCTGCCACCACACGTCGTCTCCATAGCTGCCACCACACGTCGTCTCCATAGCTGCCACCACACGTCGTCTCCATAGCTGCCACCACACGTCGTCTCCATAGCTGCCTCCACATGTCGTCCCCTTAGCAAACGAGCTGTGTCAGGCTAATTTTTCGGGTGTTTCACCAGATACGTTATGGAACTTGGTCACTCTGTCGCCACCATGCTGTGTTATCGACTAAATATACCATCAACCTTTTGTTCACATAGGAAATCATTTCAGCGCTTCTTGCTCACCTCCTTTGGTTCCTCTCTGCCGCCATAACCAGGCCAAATACAAATACGTACAGTGCTACACGTTATCCTCGCCAAAAGGAATTTTTTTAATTGGTTTGAAACCTGAGTCCATTTGGGGTATGTCGCCATGCCACTCTCTATCCTGCCGCTGCTGCCCCTGCCTCCGCATGCCGTCCCCTGTAGAGTCAGGGTCAATTATTGGGTGTTTTAGATGCTATCTTGTCTCACTCGGTCACTCTGTCATCGCCATGCTGTTGCCCATAATTTTGGCATAATGGTGCGATTAAGCAGCCTCAGAGGCATCCATGCATGCTGCCCCTGCTGTTTCCTGTCAATTTCCGTGGTGTTTCCATCATTTTCTGAGGTTTCCAGGTGTTTGGCCAAACTTCCCTGTGCAGAGCCTTGGTCCCCTTGAAAAATGCTCGAGTTTCCCATTGACTTCAATGGGGTTCGTTATTTGAAACGAGCACTCGAGTATCGGAAAAAGTTTGACTCAAGTAATGAGCACTCGAGCATTTTAGTGCTCGCTCATCTCTATTGATAATGCCTTTAACCCTTTCATGACCCATGACATAATAGCCCTATTAAGTCTTTGCATATCGCAGCAAAGACTTACCGGTAACATCCGGTACAAGCACTGATCGTGGGTGTCAAAGCTGCCGGCGAAAAAAAAAAAAAAGATGGCGGCGGTTGGGCGTTGCCATCTTGCCGAGGTTCGTTGCTCCCCGTGTTGTCATCGAAGACCCGAGGCTGTCTCTTTTTGATCCTTATTACAATGTGCTGATAAATGAGATGAAAAATCCCCATATACTGCCATACAGTAGTATGGCAGTATATGGTAGGATCAATCAGACAACCTAGGGTTAAAGTACCCTAGGGAGTCTGAAAAATAGTAAGCGTAAAAATTAAAAAAAGATTTTAAAAAATGTATAATAAAAAACCTAAAAATTAAAATCACCCCCCTTTACCTAGAACTGATATAAATATAAATAAACAGTGAAAATCATTTACACATTTGGTATCGCGGCGTCCGAAAATGCACGTTCTACCAAAATATAACAATGGTTTTTCACTGCATTTAACCGCGTAACGGAAAATACCGCCCAAATTCGAAAATGACACTTTTTTTCAAATATAAAATATAGAAAAATATAAAAAAATTCTATAAAAACTGATCAAACAGTCCGAAATATGGTAGCACTGAAAACTTCAGAGTTTTTAAATTTTGTAAATGTATGAAAACATTATAAAACCTATTCAAATTTGTCAAATTTGGTTGGACAGTATCGTAGCAGACCACTGGTCCAGGAACCTTTTCCTGGCCTGGCACCTGGTCTTCCTCTTCTTCCTCATCTGTCACTATTACATACTCTGTCATGACCTATAGCACACAAAGAAAAGTTGATGGTAGAGCTGACGATGGCGCCCTCAGCGCTGACCATATTGGTGCCATATTGGAAGAAGTGCCGCATTGAACAAATGTCCGTCATGGACAGAATAGGAAAACCCTTTGAGCCCTTCAGAGATTCAAAGAGCCAAATTGATAGATCCATTTAGCATCTATTTGCAGATGCCCCAGAATTTAATAAATCACAGTGTCCGTTGTGGTGAGACATCAAATGTGTCTAAATCGGAGTATCAGCCCCTGTGCTTATTGAACTAAGATTTTTCGACATTCATTTTTCTAAATTCCTGTATTTTGCACACATAAAGTTTGGGCATGATGCCATGTATACGACTTTAGCCTTCTCACAGTTAATAAACTACTGTCTTCCATCAACTGTATTAAGGAAAGTTTTCCTGACTGGCAAATGTGGGCAAAAAGAGAAATTTCCACAGGGATAATTTTCCTGCATGTTTGACCATAACCAGGTCAACACAGGATTCTGAAGAGGCAGAAAGCTCTTAAAAAGATGATAATGCAAGTTTTTACTGTATCTAAAATTTATATTCCGATGTCTGGCTAATACTGGATCGAAATGTATATCTGATTTCAATATGGACCAATGTCATAAGTACCATTGCATTGGATGACTTTTGATGGAACACTTTTGGGATCAGACTCCTCCAAGAGTACATCATGTGAGCTATGTTTGGTCACACAATATGCGTTGTTGTAGAGGATGTCTTGGATAACCACGTTTGCGGGATCTCAAATATAAATTATCCCATTGTTCAAAAATATTTCTCATTAGAGCAATTCAGTGTGTGGAATAGCATTTGTCCTGCCCCTACCCCCGGGGTCTATGCGGAGCTTGACAGGCAGTTAAACGCCTTCCTGCAGTTCAACAAATGAGACTGGGTGAAAGTCCGTAGTCCGTAAACTGATGTAGGATTAGGGTGAAACTGAAGAAAAACAGGAATGTACAAGTTATTAGAATAGCACGATAAAATATCAGGAGCATCTTGCATACATAAGATTAGCATATAACAGGAAACAGTCTGGGACCAAACATGGCCGACTATGAGGTTGGGCCTATCTGTGCGATTACAGATCTATACATTACACTTCATATAACAAGGTTTATACAGAGTGGTCCTATAACTGCTAGTAGCTAGAGATTCTTATAGACTGTCTCCTTACCGGCTATACTACAACAAGGGTTAAGATGGATGAATATAATGTGGTCTTCTCTCTGTGTAGACATGAAGGGAACTGCCCTTCTCCTACCCATAATCCTTTGTATCTGCCAATGGGTGGAGAAAACAGGATGTAAGTAATTATTAACTTTGGCCATTAGATGGCGCTTGAAAACAAATGTGTTACATAATGTACAATACTATGAACATCATTTAACCTGCATAACATTTGCCAGTGGGCAGCACAGCATCCTTTCAATCATTTTTGATACACAAATCTCTGACCAATCAGAAATCTTAAAGACTATGAAATTGATCATTTAGACTCACAGATGGATTGTGGTTGATTTATCAACGTGTTGCAGAACAGACCAGTGCAGAGTTAGGGTTGTTCCACACTTGCGAGTGTGATGTGATGAACTTGCATCACACTCGCAACGCATTCTGCCCGGATCTCCTGGCCCAAACGCTGCAAACCGGGAGTGAACTGACATGCTGCGTTCAGTCCCGGTTTGCAGTGTTCGGGCCGTGCGATCCTGGCAGCATGCGTTGCGAGTGTGATGCGAGTTCATCACATCACACTCGCAAGTGTGGAACGGGCCTAAGATTACTCTTATGCTGCATTCAGACGACCGTATGGGGTGCTGTACAAGCTTGCGGCATACATACGTTCCCCATACAGTGCTGCACATGTGCTATCTTTTCCCATATTACGGGCCATACGTAATGCATTGCTATGGAATGGGGAGGGGTCACCCCTCCTCCTCTCCATCACAGCGGATGTATGCCCCCCCCAGCCGTAGCCGTGCAAGCATACATCAGTGTCAATGCAGCCTTATTCTATGCCAGGTTTGTTATGCTGGATGATAAATCTCACTTATTATAAGACTATGGAGACATACTTTGCAATTTGCAATAGTTGTTCTAGTTCAATACATGAAATAAACCAATTTTGTCGGTGCAACAACCATTTCTTTTTGGTGCACAGACTTTTTCCTTTGAGATCACTTCCCCTTTTCATATAAATCGGAAAAGTGCTCAAAATGGTCTAAAACCCTCAATAAATGTGGTGCAAGACGTTACAGACAGTTTGTTGGTGCAAATGACTCCAGAAATTGTGAAGGAGAAAGCTTGATAAATCTCGCCCATTGTATTAAGAACTGTTAGTATCTTGTATGTGACTCTATCCATTGGGCAATTAATAATATATATGACAAGTACTGCACCTCCTTCTCACTGAGAAATTACATCTCCAAATACAATAGCAATCCTGTTTTCCTGAAAATAAATGTTATAGTGCACTCTCCTGACTTCTCTTCTTTTTGTCTTTTACCTTTGTTCTCCTTTACACACAAGAAAACAACACACAGCAATAAGGGAGAAGGTCAGATTTTTCAATACCACATTTTTGTAAACATCTTTATGCACCGTTCAGGGTAAAACATTTTCTCCTTTTATTTTGCGTTCTTACTCATTTTACTGGACTGCGTTTCCATGGAAACAAGATGCTATGAAATGAATCTGGATTAATGTTCAGCTAATGGCTTATCAGAAAAAAATATAGCATAGCAGACATTAAGTCCAGACAATGCATTCCTACCCCTGTAAACCTAAGCCATTCGAAGAAAATTATTGAATTCTTTAATAAGGGTAAATCAGATTTGAATATGCATTTTTTTTTTTAGATCATTTTGCATTTTGCATTGTCGGTTGGCTATTTCAGAGCTTTGATAAAGGGTTAACCCATAGAAATTGTATTGGTATTGTATTAATTGCTCAGTATTATTACCTTTTAATTAGTCTCCTGTCTGCCTTTTGCTGTCACTATAAATAACAAATGATGTCCCCCGAATCCGGAAGGGTTAAAAACACTTATCTTTGTCATTGTGTCATGTGACAGCACCAGTATTGCAGAGGTCCAGCCCCTTCAGTCACTATAGCTGCAAAATTGTGCATGAGCAAACAGAGATAAGTGTGAATGCTGACTAAGGAAGCTGAATTTAAGCTGTTCAGAAAGGAAAAAAAGGGAATAACCACATTATCAAGTGCAGTGTAAAAGGAATAGACGATCAGGTGGAAAAATGTGTGGTGGGATTCTCATCTTGTGAAATATTACTCAAAGCAAATGATCAGGTCTTTGTCTGATGAAGCACAGCCTTTTCTATGAATCGTCTACAAATTGGTCACTTCGCATAGGTATATATTGGAGAAAACATGCGAAGATATCCATAGGACACGCAGATGATTCAAACTTAAACAAATTCAAACAAAAGGGACTGCTGATATTGTTCATTAGCTTCTTTTATATGGTCAATACAAAGTGTTTTGAATCAGTACTGGAGCCATTATCAGGTGCAGGAACAACCCTTCAACAAAATCTGGGAAAAAATTCCAGAGGAAGGAGACATGGAAGAGTGCAAACAGTTGATAAAGAGATATATAAGGCTACATTGAGGAGAGGAAATTTGCCTAATTAAGTTGTTGTAATAATTTTTGTTTACAAAACATAATGTTAACGCATGCATTAACATACATGTTAATAGGTGTTTGTAAATGCAAATGTTAACAGCAATGAAGTTTAAGCAAATCTTCTCTCCTCAGTTGTTTTATTATGTGAATGCACTGCACGGACTGCTTAAAAACAGACCAAAAACGGGTTCAAAACGTGATGTGTGGCATCACCCTCAGGGCGCGTTCAAAACCCGGTGCTATCACACAGGGGGCGGGGCTCGGGGCGATCGCATATGCGTTTCCCAGATAGCATCGCGTTACGAACGCGACAGTAGCGGAATGTGTGAATGCGTCCTTAGGCTGAGGCACTTACCTCTACTGGCTCCTGGTTGTGCTCCAGGACCCGGCGTGCAGGCCGCACGCCTCCTGCCTTCCAGGCCACACGCTCCCGCAGCTAGGGCGCGCACGCGCTGACTTCTCTGACCCTAAAGTGCCACCATCCTTCCCATTGTTACTGGTCACTTCCGGGTTTCCTATATAACCCGGCGGCTCCCTTCACTCCCCGCAGGATCTTCAAGTCTTCCCACTGAAGTGAAAGCCTCCCGTGTGTTTCCGAGGTCCCTTTTCCTGTGCGTTTCCAGACACCTCCATATCTTCAGGTCCGTGTACGGTGGTCCGCATCCTGTGGTCCGTGTCTGGTCGTCTGTATCCTGTGGTCCGTATCCTGTGGTCCATATCCTGTGGTCCGTGTCCGGTTGTCTGAATCCTGTGGTCCGTGTCCGGTGGTCCGTATCCTGTGGTCCATGTCCTGTGGTCCATATGGAATTTCCCTTCCCCCTCACATCCACAGATATCAAAACAATGAGAGGTTAACGTTATATTTAAACACATGTACAATATACATAATTCATAAGTAGATAAGTACAGAACAATACGTACAAAAAAGCCATTAAATTTGATAGGTCATGTATACATTCTTCTCAGTCTATATAACAGAACTAAAGGTTCCTTCCTAATAAGTTTAACTATATCCGATAAAGAGTATACATATTGCACTGGGTGTATAGAGATATATCTGTACTGTTGTTTATCATTGCTCAATAAATATATACAGAGTCGCATTTGCCATGAGGCAAGATGAAAATCTCGCTTCAGGCGGCAGAATGCGGAGCCCTTAAAGGAGCTGCAAAATTTGCTGCTCTAATGTGGATGATTTGGGCAACCGTTGCCTCCTGAATCGCCCACCAGATAAATAAATCACACCTATCTCTTTAAGACACAGTTGCGATTTACATGTGGTGTGACGCAGCACCTTTCCGGCTGCTTGCATCGCTCCGTACTATGCAGGGAAACAGGTGGTGAGTAATGATGTCACCCAGCCTGCCGATAGGTAGTTTTATTATTTTTCATGTACACTTTTTAATTAAATGTTACTATATAAATTTCTAAGGGCCGAATACTGCTATAAAGGGGTAGGGGTGGAGTAGGGGCTTCTATATATATTTATATGGGGTCAGATTTGTTTTATACTGGGGGGGCTGTATATATTTTTATAGGGGCAGGTTCCGTTCATACTGGGCTGGGCTGTATATATTTATACGGGGCCAGATTCTTCTTTTCTTGGGGGAGGGGCTGTATATATTTAAATGGGGCCAGATTCGTTTTATACCGGGGGGGGGGGAGGGAAGCTGTATATATTTATATGGGGCCAGATTCTTCTTATACTGCGGCGGGGGGAGGGGAGGGTATATGTATATGGGGCCAGATTCTGTTTATACTGGGGGGGCTGTGTATATTTATATGCGGCCAGATTCTTTTTTTCCTGGGGGGGGAGCTGTATAAATTTATATGGGGCCAGACACCTCTTTTCCTGGGGGGGGGGGGACTGGATACTGTTTATACTGGGGGGGGTCTATATACATTTATATGGGGTCAGATTCTGTTTATATTGGGGGGGGGGGTCTGTATATATTCATATGGGGCCAAATACTGATACACTAGATGTTTCTGTATATATTCATATAGTGCCGGATACTGTTTATACTGGGGGGGAAGGAAGGGGTCTGTATGTAACTAAGCTAAACATATATAGCTATATTATAATATAAATAAACTGGGGGTGGCTGTATGTGAGGTTGTATATAAATGGACTGGGGTGTCAAGGGTTCTCCCCTGTGCCACACAGTGTTATTACCTGTCCCCTGGCTGGGTGCGCATCACCATCCCTGGGTGCGCACCGGCTTCAGAAAATTTAAAGAGCTAGCACATCGCAATTGTCGCTGGCCATTTCTCAGAATTCTATATAAACCTGCCTATCCCTGCACACCCTGCTGGATCTTCGTGCCTTGTGGCTTAGAGAAATCTTTGTCTCATGCCCAGTGCTGTTTTTGTGATTTCCCATTGTGACCCCAGTTCTGTTCCTGACTACGCTCTTCTCCTGCTTTCCTTGACCTATTGCTACGTCCCCGAATCTGATCCCGTGCTGACCTCCTGCCTATCCCTGACTACGATCCTTCTTAACATCTGTGTACCTCGCCTTGGCTGCCACCGCGGACAAAGTCGCACCTGTGGAAAGACCTGGTGGTACCACGCCACAGCAAGTCCAACCTGCTCCAGTGAAAACCGGGTGCCACTTAGATTCCAGTCCCAGGTGCTGGCTCATGTCATCATCTGCGGCGGTCCAGTGGATCCACTACCCATGAAGCCTGACAGTAAGATCTGGCAATGGATCTGGCCAAGGTTCCGCTACCGAAACAGGCTGATCTTACTGATCTTACCCCCGTCCTGGTCCAGCAGTCTCAACAGATTGCCAAGCAAGGTGAACAGCTTGGACAAGTCACCGGAATGTTGAAGCAATTGATGGTGACTGCCAGGCTAGAGGTTTTGGATCCTCTGGACCACTGCGGACGATAGCACAAGCCACTACCTGGGACCGGAGTCTAAGTGGTACCCGGTTTTCACCAGAGCCCGCCGCAAAGCGGGTTGGACTTACTGCGGCGAGGTACCCCCAGGTCCTTCCACAGGCGTGACTTGTCCGCAGTGGCAGCCAAGGTCGAGGTACGGAAATGGCAGGCAATCTCGTAGTCGGGGACATGCAGGAGGTCAGGACTGGCAGCACAGGATCGGAGTCAGAGTCGTAGCAACAGGTCAGGGCAGGCGGCAAAAGGAGCGAAGTCAGAATCGGAACTAGGGTCACAACGGGAATTCACACAAACAGCACAAGGCATAGACACAGCTTTCTCTAAGGCGCAAGGCACGAAGATCCGGCAAGGGTAACAGGAAGAGGCATGGTTAAATAGATTAGGCGGAAAAGGCCAGCGCCAATTAGTGACGCGCTGGTCCTTGAAATTTACAGAAGTTGCCGCGCGCGTGCCCTAGGTGTCGGGGACGCGCGCACACAGCCGGGAGGGGCTGAGCAGCAGCAGCCGGAGCAGAAGCAGATGCGCCAGGAGCGGGGACGCGTGAGTGGCGCTTGCGGGGGACAAATGTCACGGGTGAGCCCGCGACCCGAGGCATGGGTCGCGGGACCACCCGTGACAGTGACTCAGCAACAGCGCCAGGTTCCTGCAGCTTCTCCTGCTACTCCAGTTAGCTTACCTACCTCTGAGCCTAGGCTGAGACTATCCATTACATCTAAATATGATGGGGACCCCAAGTTGTACAGGGGTTTCATCACCCAGTGTTCCCCGCACATTGAGCTTATGCCGACACAGTTTGTCACGGAATGGTCTAAGGTGGCATTGATCATCAGCCTCTTCTCTGGGAAGTCCCTGGCAATGGGCTACTCCCCACTGGGACAGAAAAGACCCGGTTACAGCTGACATCAACTCCTTCTTCGATGAGTTCCAATCCTTCTTTGAGGAACCTCCATGGGCGTCTTCAGCTGAGACCACACTGCTGAACCTGCATCAAGGGGACTCATCTGTTCCGTACTTTGGCCTCTTAGCTAGCCTGGAACAATGCAGCCCTGTTTGCAACCTTTTAAAAGGGACTTTTGGGACAAATTAAAGACGCGCTGCCTGCACCTGTCCTGCCATCTACTCTTTTAAAAGGGACTTTTGGGACATATTAAAGACGCGCTGTCTGCACCTGTCCTGCCATCTACTCTGAGCGATCTCATCTCTTTGGCCACTCGGATTGATATGGTTTATGAAGCGCTCTGAGGAGCAGCGTCTCGAGCAAGCGCAAGTCTGCGTCTGACTTTTGGCTTGTCTGGCTTCTGCAGTCCAAAGATTGCTTCAGCCACCTGCTGTGACCGCTGCAGAGGAACCAATGCAGCTGGACAGAGCCCGGCGGTCTTCCCAGGAACGTTCCAGGTGAAGTCAGGAGAACCTCTGTCTCCATTGTGCCAGCCCGGAACACTTCATTTAGTCCTGCCCACGCCGTTCTCAGCCTCCGGGGGGAAAAGCACGCACCTAGGGTTCTTGGGAGAAGCATCCCTAGGTGAGAAGAAAGCTTCTCCACGTCCTAACATACCTGTCTTACTCAGCTCCGTGAAATGTAATCAGTTTCAAGCCTCTGTCTTCCTGGATTCCGGTTCGGCAGGAAACTTCATGGATGCTGCCCTGGTCTATCAGTACCGTCTTACTGTGGTCCATCTCAAGAAGCCGCTCATCATCTCATTCGTCAGTGGGCAGATTCTCTAAGACCCGATCCTGTACCGCACTGAGCCCCTATGCCTTCAAGTGGCGGCCTTGCACAAGGAGAGACTCTCCTTTCACATGCTAACCCGATGCATGTCTTCAGTTCTTCTGGGTCTCATGTGGTTGCAGCGCCACGGACCCGTGCTCCACTGGCAGATGGGTGAAGTTCTCCGCTGGAGACCAGAATGCCAGTCACGTTGTCTGGAATTACCTTGTCCCATTTCCACCATCTCGCTTCCGAAGTCCTCCAGGCCTCTGGTGGGTCTCCCAGCTCCATATGTGGACTTTGCTGATGATTTTTCGGAGAAGCAAGCAGAAACTTTGCAACTGCACCGACCCTACAATTGCCCTATTGACCTGCTGCTGGGTGCGTCACATCCACGGGGTCGGGTGTACCCACTCTCTGTTCCCGAGACTGCAGTGATGTCGGCCTATGTGAAAGAGAATCTACAGAGGGGGTTCATACGTAAGTTCTCTTCTCCTGCCGGTGCAGGGTTCTTCTTTGTGGCCAAAAAGGATGGGGCACTCCGTCCATGCATAGACTATTGTGGCCTAAACAAGATCACCATGAAGAATCCTTTGCCATTGATCTCGGAACTCTTTGACCGCTTATGTGGAGCCATGGTCTTCATCAAACTAGACCTCTGTGGTCTTATTCAGATCCGTGAAGGTGATGAATGGAAGACTGCCTTCAATACTTGTGATGGGCACTTTGAGTGCCTGGTCAAGAATCTCCTGTATTTCCAGACTCAATGTCAGGCACGCTGGTCACTCTTCTTTTCTCCATTCAACTTCGTAATTCACTTCCATCCAGCTGAGAAGAATGTCAAAGCAGACTAATGGTCAAGTGGAGAGGGTCAATCAGACTCTGGGCTGGCACTAGGGCACTTTGTCTCTGCTTGTCAGGACAATTGGTCTTCTCTCCTACCCTGGGCAGAATTCTTATATAATTCTCTGTATCTACCCATGCCGCTCTTTTCTTTGTTGTTTTTGGACGACATCCATGCCCACCTCTTCCTATGTCTGAGCCTTCTGATGTTCCTGCTGTGGAGGAATTGGTTCAAGATCTTTAGTCCATGTGGGAGCAAACACGGCAGTCTCTACTTTGGGCGTCTGCACGCACCACAGCCTAGGGCGACGCAGGTCTCCTCCAGTCTTTTCTCCAGGTGATAAGGTGTGGCTGTCTTCTAGATATGTCCAGTTGAAGATTCCCAGCTACAAGCTTGGTTCTCGCTATCTGGGTCCATTTGAGGTGCTGAAGTGCATCAATCCCGTGGCCTATAAGCTTTGCCTTCCTCCCACTATATGCATCCCAAACTCCTTCCATATCTCCCTGCTGAAGCCAGTCATCTTGAACCGCTTCTCCCGACAGGTACCTCCACCCACTCTTGAGGCTGATGCAACTGATGTCTATGAGGTAAAGGAGGGGAGGTCCTAAATATGAAGTTGGTCAGAGGACAGCGGTTCTTTCTCATCAACTGGAAGGGGTTCAGTCCGGAGGAGACGACCTGGGAGCCTGAGGACAATATCCTGGACCATGATCTACTGTGGAGATTTCTTCAGCCTAAGAAAAGGGAGAGGCCGAAGGGGGGCGGATGTTTTTATGATTTCCCATTGTGACCCCGGTTACTTTACGGACTACGCTCCTCTGCTGCCTGTCTTGACCTATTGCTAGGTCCCCGACTCTGACCCCGTGCTGCCCATCCTGACCTCCTACCTGTCCCAGACTATGCTCCTGCTTAACCCCTGTGTATCTCGCCTTGGCTGCCACCGTGGACAAAGTTGCACCTGTGAAACAACCTGGTGGTACCACACTGCAGCAAGTCCAACCCGCTTTGCAGCTGGCTCTGGTGAAAACCGGGTGCTGCTTAGATTCCGGTCCCAGGTGATGGCTTACGTCATCGTCCGCAGTAGTCCAGTGGGTCCACTACCCCTGAAGCCTGACATGGGGCAATTTAATAATTAAACCAGGGGGTTGTACCATGTGAGAGGCTGTATATAGTCAAACTGAGGGGGCTCTAAATATGGGGGCAAGATATTAATTAAACTGGGAGGAACTATATATTGGGGTCAGATAGTAATTCAACAGGACTGGTGGGAGACTGTAAACTGTATATATATGCAACATCCCCCACCGGGGCCTAGCCTTTTCTTGGGGCCTGGAGGCAGCCGGGGCCCAGAATACCGGAGTGGCTGGCGGTTGCGGCTTAGGCACGCTAGTGTCACGGTGCTTGGTATGGGGACCAGAGGGCTGTCCTACAGCCTGGCAGGTCTCCAGTAGGTGGTGTTGACAAGAAATGATATAGAGGGAGAGGCTGATGTACTGGTTTTCCCTGGGGCAGCCCTTACAGTCTGTAGTTTGTGTCCCTGGTAGATGGATGGGGCGCCCTTGATGGTGATACAGCCATAGCAGGGACCAGACAGAGGCAATGTTGTGCATAAAAGTAACTTACAGTTCTTTATTCGAACCCAGGGGCAGGCTGGGATGTAGCTGTGTCCAATGCTGGAAGCTGCAGCTTTTAATCCTGAGTAGGTTCAATATCAGCCCTAAAGGTGGACTGACACCCTGTAGCTCTGTAGTGAGAGCTGAGGCCTAGTAGCTTCTCCTGTGGTGAGAGCTGGGCCTGAGAGATCTGCTCTCTCTGAAGTTTCTGGAGCTCCCTAACTCCTCCCCTGACTAAGGTTTTAGTTACTCCCATCTACCAGGGACACAAACTACAGACTGTAAGGGCTACCCCAGGGAATACCAGTATATCAGCCTTTCCCTCTATATCATTTCTTGCCAACACCACCTGCTGGAGACCTGCCAGGCTGTAGGACAGCCCTCTGGTCCCCATACCAAGCACCGTGACAATAGCGTGCCTAGGCCGCAACCGCCAGCCACTCCGTTATTCTGGGCCCCAGCTGCCTCCAGGCCCAGAACTTACAGTTCTTTATTCGAACCCAGGGGCAGGCTGGGATGTAGCTGTGTCCAATGCTGGAAGCTGCAGCTTTTAATCCTGAGTAGGTTCAATATCAGCCCTAAAGGTGGACTGACACCCTGTAGCTCTGTAGTGAGAGCTGAGGCCTAGTAGCTTCTCCTGTGGTGAGAGCTGGGCCTGAGAGATCTGCTCTCTCTGAAGTTTCTGGAGCTCCCTAACTCCTCCCCTGACTAAGGTTTTAGTTACTCCCATCTACCAGGGACACAAACTACAGACTGTAAGGGCTACCCCAGGGAATACCAGTATATCAGCCTTTCCCTCTATATCATTTCTTGCCAACACCACCTGCTGGAGACCTGCCAGGCTGTAGGACAGCCCTCTGGTCCCCATACCAAGCACCGTGACAATAGCGTGCCTAGGCCGCAACCGCCAGCCACTCCGTTATTCTGGGCCCCGGCTGCCTCCAGGCCCCAAGAAAAGGCTAGGCCCCGGTGGGGGATGTTGCATGTGGCGTCACGAACAGGATTTCTACTTCTGTGCCTTATTCTGGCACTATAGACTGTCTTTTATTACAAAATCTACTGTGCTGCCTAACCTTGCTGCCATCCGGGTTTAGGCCCAAGTGACTTTGTGCTTTTCCACATTGACTGTGTTATACTGCTGCCACGTGCTGTCGAGCTCCGCTTCAGCACTCAGGAGGTTGATCCCTGCAAGGAACTTTGTCAGCTCTGCTACATCTGCTGAAAAAGCGCTGCTGCAGCACTGAAGGGGTTAACCGCTGCAAAATCTGTGCTACGCAGCAAGTAATTCCAGCCCGCCAAAAGTCACTGGCGGGTATCCACAGACTGCACAGGTTAGGCTTCACCCCCTGCGCAAATGGCGTGAATCCTGCCTCAGAGCGCTGTGGCACAGGAGAAAATTCAGCCTGCCACAGCTCTTGGCAGGAAAGACTCAAGCTCCGCCCTCTGGCACGAAACTCTCCCACACTGCAATGCTAGTGAGAGCCCACGAGGTACCTCAGAGCCAGCGCTGCCGCCATCCAGCATAAGAGAGGTTAATCGGCCATCTTGGATTTTTCCACATGCTGTCTCCCTAGTAGTTACAGACTACTATAACTTACGAAGCTTCGGTTTGAGGCGTAAGCCAACGGTCAGGATTTACATATAAAAGACGGTCCAACACAGTCATACTATCACCTGCAAAGCCTATGAAAATGTTAAGTGCAAACTTACTGACAATAAATGACAGTTGTGCAAACATTAAATGACATGCATTGGCTTTAGTAGCCCAATGGGTAAATTGCTTGAACGTTACAAACGTTACAAGAGAATGGCTACTCAGGGTAGCAATAGCAAGTGCCACAATGTCCTTTTACCGGTGGAGAAAAACATAGGATATGCAAACAGAATGTCCCATTCCTGCAAATGGAGAGCATTCAGTGCAACACAAAAGTCATTAGCAATTTTTCCTTTGGTAATAGTTGGCTAAAGTCTCTCAGATGGCCTTTAAGGAAAAGTCCATCTTCTGGGCACAGCCCTTGATGTGGGGAAAAATGCAGATGAAGGGTCTCCTCCAGGGATGGAGGGACAGAGTCCTTCACAGAGGTCTCTGCATCAGCAGAGGTTGATGCTAATGTAGCATATAATACTGGTGAACAGTTCAAGGAGAGTCTCTTGACTGAGATAAATAAATAGGGGAAAGAGTCCCAGGAAAGTCTCTGGCTCTATAAGATATACGGGCACTCATCCTAACTGGGAGTAGCAGAAAAATGGTACATATTTACAATATATACATAGTACCTGGTAAGGGCTACAGCCCGTCAGGGGTTACTATTCTTGCTGCTCAAGAGCAATGGCTGCAGGCATGGAAGCAGGAACTGCAGAATGGACATCATCAGCCTGGGTGAAGAAAGCAGCGTTGAGATCTGTCACCTGGAGACATCTGGTGGTAGAAACTGGAACTGCTGACATGGGACACCCAGGAGCTGGAGATGGAACAGCAGGGAGGTCATCTGCGGTGATAGGCATCTCAGCAAAGAAAGAAGGCAGGCACTTCCCTGACTGACCTTCAGTAGCTGGGGACGCTGTAGAGTGCATGATGATGACCGCAGGAGCTGTAACTTCTTCATTGCTGACAGCTGAAGGATTGTTGTTCCTGGACTGACCTGTAGCTCTTGGGGGCGCTGTTGCGCTGGCGGTGGTAACCTCTGTAGCTGGCAGGGCGTTCTCAGCGGACAGCCTGGGCCTCTTAGCAGGTGATCCTGGATACTCAGCAGGCTGGTCAGCATCATTAGATAAGGGGTCAGGCCTCTTTAAGAGAATTCCTTTTGTAGCTGGGCCTCCTATGGGGAGATGTTGGCCCTCTGCAGGGAGGCCGGACTGTACCCCAGCCGGGGCTAAGGGAGATATAGTGACAGTCACTGTGATATAGGCCCTGGGGGCTATGGTACTCACATCAGAGGTGGTCCTCTGGAGGTCCGTAATCAGAGGAGGCAGCCGCTGTGGAGAATCCGCCATTGAAGACTGCATACGGGAGACAGCAGATGGAGGTGCCCGAGGCTTGTGGTCTGACCATGCGACACTTGGTTCCTCATTTCGGCGGCTGTGCGGCATGTCGGCAGGACAGGAGACAGCATGTGGAAAAATCCAAGATGGCCGATTAACCTCTCTTATGCTGGATGGCGGCAGCGCTGGCTCTGAGGTACCTCGTGGGCTCTCACTAGCATTGCAGTGTGGGAGAGTTTCGTGCAAGAGGGCGGAGCTTGAGTCTTTCCTGCCAAGAGCTGTGGCAGGCTGAATTTTCTCCTGTGCCACAGCGCTCTGAGGCAGGATTCACGCCATTTGCGCAGGGGGTGAAGCCTAACCTGTGCAGTCTGTGGATACCCGCCAGTGACTTTTGGCGGGCTGGAATTACTTGCTGCGTAGCACAGATTTTGCAGCGGTTAACCCCTTCAGTGCTGCAGCAGCGCTTTTTCAGCAGATGTAGCAGAGCTGACAAAGTTCCTTGCAGGGATCAACCTCCTGAGTGCTGAAGCGGAGCTCGACAGCACGTGGCAGCAGTATAACACAGTCAATGTGGAAAAGCACAAAGTCACTTGGGCCTAAACCCGGATGGCAGCAAGGTTAGGCAGCACAGTAGATTTTGTAATAAAAGACAGTCTATAGTGCCAGAATAAGGCACAGAAGTAGAAATCCTGTTCGTGACGCCACATGCAACATCCCCCACCGGGGCCTAGCCTTTTCTTGGGGCCTGGAGGCAGCCGGGGCCCAGAATACCGGAGTGGCTGGCTGTTGCGGCCTAGGCACGCTAGTGTCACGGTGCTTGGTATGGGGACCAGAGGGCTGTCCTACAGCCTGGCAGGTCTCCAGCAGGTGGTGTTGGCAAGAAATGATATAGAGGGAAAGGCTGATATACTGGTATTCCCTGGGGTAGCCCTTACAGTCTGTAGTTTGTGTCCCTGGTAGATGGATGGGGCGCCCTTGATGGTGATACAGCCGTAGCAGGGACCAGACAGAGGCAATGTTGTGCATTTACAGTTCTTAATTCGAACCAACGGTAACAACACGCCAAACGATTCTGTACAAGTGCAGTACTGGAATGCTCTTGGAAAAGAACCTCAGGAGTTGTGTCACCAGCCTGGATGCAGGAGCAGGCTGGGATGTAGCTGTGTCCAATGCTGTAAGCTGCAGCTTTTAATTCTGACAAAAAATCCATGACAAAAAAACATATGTAACATAATAACAGGGTGGGATATATTAGTTATAGGATACAATAGATTACTTTGCATCATGTAAACCAAATGTTCGGGGGCCTATATTAATAAAATAGGGGTTTTGTATATTGATTGGTGTCCTGTGCATGCTATAATTCCAGTAGAATATATATGTATATATAAATATATATATATATATATATATATATATATATACATATATATATATTGAAGGGATGTTTTATATGTGTGGAGAGTGTGGTCAATTGTGTTGTGAGGGGTATATATTATTTAGGAGCACAGTGTTGTTATCCAGGGGACTTTATACTGTAAGTGACCTTGGTATTTTTAGGGACACCGGTTGGAGATTCGCTGCACAGAGCTGAAGATATTTGGCCGTGAATTTAGCATTGATATGTCATGGGTTGAAGAACAAGAAATAAAGCCCTACTGATGGAAGAAATTGTCATCTATAATGTACTAAATGCCACTAATGACTCCCAGAACCTGTAGCCAGTCACACAGTGTCAGTGAGCCTCTGCCTGTAACCCCAGCCAAAACCTTTTTGGTCTCTGTGACAATTGGATTTTAAAAATGTTGGATTGTCATAAGAACCAGGATTAACAATAAAGCTTAATTACAGACACCTTTCATAACTGTTACAGCTGATCATTGTAGCCTAGGACTAAAATAGAATAAATTACCAATATCCAGAGGTCCGTATGTAAATAAGGGTCGTATGTAAGTCGAGTGTTTTTAAGTAGGGGACCGCCTGTATAATATTATATATATATATATATATATATATATATATATATTATATATATATAGGGCCGATTCTAGCATATTTGCTGCCTGAGGCGAATATTAAAATGCTGCCCCCCCCCCCGCTCCCTGTTAAGTAAATGCTGAAAACGTTACTAACAATTAACAACCCTACAGACAGCTCCCTGACACTGTGTGACTGACTACAGGATCTGAGAGGCATTAGTAGTAGTACTAGTACTTTATAGATGACAATCTCTTCCATCAGTAGAACTTTATTCCGGGTTCTCCAATCCATGGCGTATCACAGGTGAATTCACGGGCAGATATCTTCAGCTCTGTGCAGCATCTCCACCCGGCGTCCCTAAAAATACCACAGTCACTTACAGAATAAAGTCTCCTGGATAACAACACTGTGCTCCTAAATAATATACCGTATATACTCGAGTATAAGCTGACCCGAGTATAAGCCGAGACCCCTAATTTTACCACCAAAACTGGGAAAATCTATTGACTCGAGTATAAGCCGAGGGTGGGAAATGTATTGGTCACAGACCCCCCCCAGTATATAGCCAGCCAGCCCCCTATAATATACAGCACTGCCCCCAGTAGTATACAGCACTGCCCCCAGAAGTACACAGCACTGCCCCCAGTAGTATACAGCACTGCCCCCATTAGTATACAGCACTGCCCCCAGAAGTATACAGCACTGCCCCCAGAAGTATACAGCACTGCCCCCAGTAGTATACAGCACTGCCCCCAGAAGTATACAGCACTGCCCCCAGTAGTATACAGCACTGCCCCCAGTAGTATACAGCCTGCCACCAGTAGTATACAGCACAGCCCAGAATAAAAAAATAAACTTATATACTCACCCTCCGGTGGCCCCGATGCGCAGCGCTGCTCCCCCGATGTCATCACGGCTCCTCTTCTGGCTTCCCGGCTGCTCTTCTTGCTTCAGCGTGCTGGGCGCCACCATTGTTCTTTCCCGGGCGGCGCCTAGTATGATGCGCCGCGGCTGACGTCATACTAGGCGCCGCCCGCGAGAAGAACATGGCGGCGCCCAGCACGCTGAAGCAAGAAGAGTAGCCGGGAAGCCAGAAGAGGAGCCGCGATGACATCGGGGGAGCAGCACTGCGCATCGGGGCCACCGGAGGGTGAGTATATAAGTTTATTATTTTTTTAGTCCATTTTTAATTTTTGGTAGTATTGACTCGTGTATAAGCCGAGGGGACGTTTTTCAGCACATTTTTTGTGCTGAAAAACTCGGCTTATACACGAGTATATACAGTATACCCCTCACAACACAACTGACCTCACTCTCCCCACATACAAAACATCCCTTCATTATATATATATATATATATATATATATATATATATATATATATATAGTCTACTGGAATTATAGCATGCTAAGCACCAATCAATATACAACACCCCCAATTTATTAATACAGACCCCCCCCCAACATTTGGTTTACATGATGCAAAGCAATCTGTATCCTATAACTAATAAATATATAGCACCCCCTAATGAATATATATATATATATATATATATATATAATATAACCAAATCAATTATGTCCTATGGAGGAGTACGGGTAGTTTCCCCCCAATCAAACTTATAACACCCTAAAGAAGTAGGGGAACTTACAAATTAGCTTTTTTTTAATAAAAATTTTCTTTATTTTTTAGTCATTAATAAAATACCATTTTTAACAGTTGTTGAAAATTTAAAATGATCCCAAATAAGTTGAGGTTCAAGCAGCCCAGATATCGCAAGTCAAAGGTTCCTGATGTTACATTGCATTACAGTCTCATACATTAGTATTCCTACCATTTAAATAAATTTTTCTTTGTATTGAACAGAATTCGTTTAGATTACCTTGCTACTGAGCTGCCTTGTGCCTCTCGCCCCGACGCGCGTTTCGCCTATTGCTTCCTCAGGAGGCGTGTCTAACTGAGAGGATGTCCGGTTATTTAAGGCCCTGGGAGTGAGACATGTGATCGCTGTGTCTATTGTAATTGGTAGATGCATGTTGCTGTGTTCACCTGTTGATTGGCGCATGTCCTTTTGTTACGTCCGCCTGTACTGATATGGCGACGTCCCTCTTCCGGTCATCACTGCGCATGCGCTGTCCGAGCGAGGGGAGAGGAGAGGAATTCTGTCTCTCGCTTCAGACTGGCGCACGCGCACTGACATTTGACGGAGGAGATCGTTGCCGGCAGAGTTCACAGCCGGAATGCGCACACAGGAAAGTGTATGTAGAGTACTATACTAATTGTGTCCCTGAATTTATTAACCTGTATATTCAATTCTGTATTTCTAACCTTTCTAACTTTGGGTGAATATAATGTTTTGCTAGAATGTGCCACGAATATATAGATTAAAGTGCTTATAGTGCTACAAAATGTTGTTGATATAGAATCTATGTGCCAAAGTTGCTAGTGTGAATGGGTGTCAAACATAATACTGTGCTATCAATGTCATCCCAATAAAATATTGTTGTCACCCTATTCAAACCCCCTGTAAAGTGCTGAGTGCCCTGTGCTATCAATGTCATCCCAATGGGATCTTGTTTTCACCCTATTCAAACCCCCTCTAAAGTGCTAAGTGCCCTGTGCTATCAATGTCATCCCAATGGAATCTTGTTTTCGCCCTATTCAAACCCCCTCTAAAGTGCAAAGTGCACTTGTAGTGTTTGTTGCAATATGATTATCTTATTGAAATATTATAATATACATTATTAGTGTTGATTAAATAAAGTGCTGCGTGCTAGTGAAGTGTAGAGTGCTATTTATCCATTCTAGTTTACATGGATTTGATAGAAATTAAAGTGCTAGATACTACATAAGAATAGTCACCCAAGTGGTCGTTGCATCTGGAAGAACATCTGTGCGGCTTAATTTTACAGATGTAAGGGATTTGAAAGATAGACGGTTATAGTACTTAATACTTTCATTATTAATTTTTGCTTTTTCTTTTTTCTTTTATATTACCGCCCATCATCCACTATGTCTTTGCAGTTCGTTTTTGATGTTAGTCCCATTTATTCATCTTTTTTTCTCTCGCACAGGTCTTCACCTCCCCTCTCCATAGTCATCTACTTCTGCATCCGTCTCTCCCGGTAAGTCATCCTTCCCATGGCATAATGGACATCACAAGATCTAAATATAAGGATCAAGAGTTAAAAAACAGATACACAAACAATTTCATAAAAAGGATCCGAAGGCTAATGATTCATTCAGTCCTAAAGGTGCCATTGTGCCTAATCTAAAGATCCATTTGCATTCAATTTGTGACAGTTTTTTCATTAGGTCCCCCCCACGCATGCCCAGTTGTACCTTATCGATGCCTCTGAAGGTCAATCCTCTGGTATTACATTGATGGTATACTTTAAAGTGTCTTGGTAACGTTTTCAATGCTTCAATATGTTCTTCAGTTTTGGCATTTTCTATGTCACGGAGATGTTCCCCAACTCGTAGCTTAAATTCCCTCGTCGTTAGGCCAATGTAGATTTTTCCGCATAGGCATGTTGCATGGTATATTATTCCCGAGGTTTTGCATGTGATATATTGTGTGATCTTGAATTCCTTCGTGTGATTCTGATCCCAAAAAGTATTGCATCTCTCGATATTTTCACATGCTTTGCAGTTTTTACACGGGAAGCATCCCCATTTCGGACCTTTTGTTCCAAATGGGTTCGTCTTTTCAGGGATAAAATGGCTGTGAACCAATCTGTCCTTTAAATTTTGTGCTCTTCGTGCCGTGATTTTTGGTCGTTTTGAGACCAGTTTGCTCAGGTTTTTATCTGAATGTAAAATTGGCCAATACTTGGATATCGTAGCAGTCAGCCTCTTCCAGTCATTATTGTATGTCGTAATCAGGCGTGTGCTGTTACCTTCTTTTACTGTTTTCCACCTTTTCTTTTCCTCATTGGGGCATAGCAGTTCATTTCTGGGTGTAAACTTAGCTCTTCGGTAAGCTCTTCTAATGTTCCTCCTCGAATACCCTCGTTCTAAGAAGCGTTCTTTTAGATCTTCAGCCTGTTGTTCAAAGTTGGATTCATTGGAACAAATGCGTTTAAGTCTTAAAAATTGTCCTACTGGTATACCTTTTATTGTTGAGGGGATATGTGCTGATTCCGCATGTAGCAGTGAGTTAGTGGCAGTATGTTTCCGATATACTTCAGTTTCCATCTTTCCTTCCTTATCCACTTTTATCTTGACATCTAGGAAGTCAATTTCCTATCCCACCTTGTATGTCAGTTTGATGTTAGTTGTATTATTATTCAATTCCTTCATAAAATCCTGTAATTCCTCCATCGTCCCTTGCCACAAAAATAGTACGTCGTCGATGTATCGCATCCAATTATGGAGGTGTTCGATACCTCGGGTGGGGTCTGTTTGGAATATTTTTCTCTCCCATGCTCCCAAAAACAAATTCGCATATGAGGGGGCGCATGCCGCCCCCATTGCAGTTCCCTGTACTTGGAGGAAATAACGATCTTTGAATGTAAAAAAATTATGTGTCAAGATAAATTCCATTAGTTTCACCAGGAGTTCTGAAAGATTTTCGGGGAGATTACTCGATTCTAGGAAAAATTTCACTGCTGCCAAACCATCTACATGCCTAATCGAGGTGTATAAGGCTTCTACATCCGCCGTTACTAGTAACATGTTGTCTTCCATCACAACGTCATTCAGCCTGTTTAGGGCAGCTGTCGTATCCTTAATAAAAGAAGGTAGTTCTTTCACTATCTCTTTTAAGAAGTGGTCCACAAATTGACAGATTTTTTCGCACATACCTTCATTTCCAGAGACGATGGGTCTCCCCGGTGGATCTTCCTTATCCTTGTGGATTTTGGGTATAATATAAAACGTCGGAATCTTTGCCATTTTGTTAATCAGTCCCTCCATGGTGTTTTTAGAAATGACCCCTGTTTGTACCGCATTTGTTAGGATATTTTGCAGTTCCTTCTGAAAGTGAGAAAGGGGAGATGTATCCAATCGTTTGTAACAGTTTTTATCGTTTAAAAGTTTAAATACTTGTTTTTCATATTTATCCTTTGCCCAGATAACCAAATTCCCCCCTTTGTCAGCTTGTTTAAACTCAACATCCTTCCAACCTTCCATCTCTCTTAGTGCTTTCCTTTCTCCCCTTTTCATGTTATTAAATTTTCCCTCAGAATTAGCATTTTCCAGATCGTACATTACTGCTTTCACAAATGCCTCCACTGCCGGACACTGTGAAAGGGGGGGACATTTTGTCGATTTTATTTTTATTATCCCTTCTGTGAGTTTACAAGTAGGGGAATTTGTCTGGGTTGAGCTTACCTCAGTTTCCTCCTCCTCATTTTCTAGCGATTCTAATAATTTGATTACTTCCTGATCTTGCTGGGTGATGTAAGTCGGTCCTTTCATGTGCCATTTTCTTAGGATTAGCTTACGTGCAAATAGATTCAAATCCTTCATTACTGTGAAGAGATCAAGATTGTTTGCTGGAGAAAAGCTTAAACCTCGAATTAATACATTTTTCTGTACATCAGTTAAAGTATGATTAGATAAATTTATTACCTTCAGTTGATCTTGTCTCGAGGATTTGTTGCTTCTTTCATTCTGGGGGTCCAATTTCCTCTTTCCACCCCAGTAGTTTCTTGTTTTTCTTGTATAATCCATGTTTTCCCTTTCCTGTTTTTGTGGCAAGGGACGATGGAGGAATTACAGGATTTTATGAAGGAATTGAATAATAATACAACTAACATCAAACTGACATACAAGGTGGGATTGGAAATTGACTTCCTAGATGTCAAGATAAAAGTGGATAAGGAAGGAAAGATGGAAACTGAAGTATATCGGAAACATACTGCCACTAACTCACTGCTACATGCGGAATCAGCACATATCCCCTCAACAATAAAAGGTATACCAGTAGGACAATTTTTAAGACTTAAACGCATTTGTTCCAATGAATCCAACTTTGAACAACAGGCTGAAGATCTAAAAGAACGCTTCTTAGAACGAGGGTATTCGAGGAGGAACATTAGAAGAGCTTACCGAAGAGCTAAGTTTACACCCAGAAATGAACTGCTATGCCCCAATGAGGAAAAGAAAAGGTGGAAAACAGTAAAAGAAGGTAACAGCACACGCCTGATTACGACATACAATAATGACTGGAAGAGGCTGACTGCTACGATATCCAAGTATTGGCCAATTTTACATTCAGATAAAAACCTGAGCAAACTGGTCTCAAAACGACCAAAAATCACGGCACGAAGAGCACAAAATTTAAAGGACAGATTGGTTCACAGCCATTTTATCCCTGAAAAGACGAACCCATTTGGAACAAAAGGTCCGAAATGGGGATGCTTCCCGTGTAAAAACTGCAAAGCATGTGAAAATATCGAGAGATGCAATACTTTTTGGGATCAGAATCACACGAAGGAATTCAAGATCACACAATATATCACATGCAAAACCTCGGGAATAATATACCATGCAACATGCCTATGCGGAAAAATCTACATTGGCCTAACGACGAGGGAATTTAAGCTACGAGTTGGGGAACATCTCCGTGACATAGAAAATGCCAAAACTGAAGAACATATTGAAGCATTGAAAACGTTACCAAGACACTTTAAAGTATACCATCAATGTAATACCAGAGGATTGACCTTCAGAGGCATCGATAAGGTACAACTGGGCATGCGTGGGGGGGACCTAATGAAAAAACTGTCACAAATTGAATGCAAATGGATCTTTAGATTAGGCACAATGGCACCTTTAGGACTGAATGAATCATTAGCCTTCGGATCCTTTTTATGAAATTGTTTGTGTATCTGTTTTTTAACTCTTGATCCTTATATTTAGATCTTGTGATGTCCATTATGCCATGGGAAGGATGACTTACCGGGAGAGACGGATGCAGAAGTAGATGACTATGGAGAGGGGAGGTGAAGACCTGTGCGAGAGAAAAAAAGATGAATAAATGGGACTAACATCAAAAACGAACTGCAAAGACATAGTGGATGATGGGCGGTAATATAAAAGAAAAAAGAAAAAGCAAAAATTAATAATGAAAGTATTAAGTACTATAACCGTCTATCTTTCAAATCCCTTACATCTGTAAAATTAAGCCGCACAGATGTTCTTCCAGATGCAACGACCACTTGGGTGACTATTCTTATGTAGTATCTAGCACTTTAATTTCTATCAAATCCATGTAAACTAGAATGGATAAATAGCACTCTACACTTCACTAGCACGCAGCACTTTATTTAATCAACACTAATAATGTATATTATAATATTTCAATAAGATAATCATATTGCAACAAACACTACAAGTGCACTTTGCACTTTAGAGGGGGTTTGAATAGGGCGAAAACAAGATTCCATTGGGATGACATTGATAGCACAGGGCACTTAGCACTTTAGAGGGGGTTTGAATAGGGTGAAAACAAGATCCCATTGGGATGACATTGATAGCACAGGGCACTCAGCACTTTACAGGGGGTTTGAATAGGGTGACAACAATATTTTATTGGGATGACATTGATAGCACAGTATTATGTTTGACACCCATTCACACTAGCAACTTTGGCACATAGATTCTATATCAACAACATTTTGTAGCACTATAAGCACTTTAATCTATATATTCGTGGCACATTCTAGCAAAACATTATATTCACCCAAAGTTAGAAAGGTTAGAAATACAGAATTGAATATACAGGTTAATAAATTCAGGGACACAATTAGTATAGTACTCTACATACACTTTCCTGTGTGCGCATTCCGGCTGTGAACTCTGCCGGCAACGATCTCCTCCGTCAAATGTCAGTGCGCGTGCGCCAGTCTGAAGCGAGAGACAGAATTCCTCTCCTCTCCCCTCGCTCGGACAGCGCATGCGCAGTGATGACCGGAAGAGGGACGTCGCCATATCAGTACAGGCGGACGTAACAAAAGGACATGCGCCAATCAACAGGTGAACACAGCAACATGCATCTACCAATTACAATAGACACAGCGATCACATGTCTCACTCCCAGGGCCTTAAATAACCGGACATCCTCTCAGTTAGACACGCCTCCTGAGGAAGCAATAGGCGAAACGCGCGTCGGGGCGAGAGGCACAAGGCAGCTCAGTAGCAAGGTAATCTAAACGAATTCTGTTCAATACAAAGAAAAATTTATTTAAATGGTAGGAATACTAATGTATGAGACTGTAATGCAATGTAACATCAGGAACCTTTGACTTGCGATATCTGGGCTGCTTGAACCTCAACTTATTTGGGATCATTTTAAATTTTCAACAACTGTTAAAAATGGTATTTTATTAATGACTAAAAAATAAAGAAAATTTTTATTAAAAAAAAGCTAATTTGTAAGTTCCCCTACTTCTTTAGGGTGTTATAAGTTTGATTGGGGGGAAACTACCCGTACTCCTCCATAGGACATAATTGATTTGGTTATATTGCATGTAACTTTCTGTATGATTACAGATTTAGTCCTACAATGGATTTTAAAAATAAAGAGAAGCAATGGCAACAACATCTGAATGAATTTTTTAAGAATGGTCCCAATATGGTTTTAACTGAAGATACTCAGAAAAATAATGAATGTATAGCCTTAAAGCAGCTATGGCACAAAAAACTTAAACTATGGTGGAATATTGCAACACTTGAAAACTATGTATCCAAAAAGGTGATACCTAGAGGCCTAAGGATTCAGATCCCTCCTAGCCAAAATGGTCTGAATGAAGAATTTAAGGAGAGATGGATGGAGATTGTTTCTCGTTGCTCGTATGCTTTGATGAACCTTATTATTGAAACCAATAGACAAACATTGTCTGAATGTGAAAAGGAAATAGAAATCAGCAGAAAAAATGTGGAAACCCTTTTAAAAAAAGACAAAATGCAGGAATTTTGCAGTGAACTGGAAAAAAACATGGAAGTCTGGGAGAAAGAGATTAGCGAAAATAAAATGAAAAAGCTACAGAGAGATTTCAAAGACTACGACAATCATAAAATATATTTCTGGCAATGGAAGAAAAAGGAACACTACCGGGATAATCGACAGAGATCCTATTCAACTTCATCTAGTGTCTCACATGGGGGAAGTGTAACCCTGGATTCAACAACACAGGAAAGGGAAAACATGGATTATACAAGAAAAACAAGAAACTACTGGGGTGGAAAGAGGAAATTGGACCCCCAGAATGAAAGAAGCAACAAATCCTCGAGACAAGATCAACTGAAGGTAATAAATTTATCTAATCATACTTTAACTGATGTACAGAAAAATGTATTAATTCGAGGTTTAAGCTTTTCTCCAGCAAACAATCTTGATCTCTTCACAGTAATGAAGGATTTGAATCTATTTGCACGTAAGCTAATCCTAAGAAAATGGCACATGAAAGGACCGACTTACATCACCCAGCAAGATCAGGAAGTAATCAAATTATTAGAATCGCTAGAAAATGAGGAGGAGGAAACTGAGGTAAGCTCAACCCAGACAAATTCCCCTACTTGTAAACTCACAGAAGGGATAATAAAAATAAAATCGACAAAATGTCCCCCCCTTTCACAGTGTCCGGCAGTGGAGGCATTTGTGAAAGCAGTAATGTACGATCTGGAAAATGCTAATTCTGAGGGAAAATTTAATAACATGAAAAGGGGAGAAAGGAAAGCACTAAGAGAGATGGAAGGTTGGAAGGATGTTGAGTTTAAACAAGCTGACAAAGGGGGAAATTTGGTTATCTGGGCAAAGGATAAATATGAAAAACAAGTATTTAAACTTTTAAACGATAAAAACTGTTACAAACGATTGGATACATCTCCCCTTTCTCACTTTCAGAAGGAACTGCAAAATATCCTAACAAATGCGGTACAAACAGGGGTCATTTCTAAAAACACCATGGAGGGACTGATTAACAAAATGGCAAAGATTCCGACGTTTTATATTATACCCAAAATCCACAAGGATAAGGAAGATCCACCGGGGAGACCCATCGTCTCTGGAAATGAAGGTATGTGCGAAAAAATCTGTCAATTTGTGGACCACTTCTTAAAAGAGATAGTGAAAGAACTACCTTCTTTTATTAAGGATACGACAGCTGCCCTAAACAGGCTGAATGACGTTGTGATGGAAGACAACATGTTACTAGTAACGGCGGATGTAGAAGCCTTATACACCTCGATTAGGCATGTAGATGGTTTGGCAGCAGTGAAATTTTTCCTAGAATCGAGTAATCTCCCCGAAAATCTTTCAGAACTCCTGGTGAAACTAATGGAATTTATCTTGACACATAATTTTTTTACATTCAAAGATCGTTATTTCCTCCAAGTACAGGGAACTGCAATGGGGGCGGCATGCGCCCCCTCATATGCGAATTTGTTTTTGGGAGCATGGGAGAGAAAAATATTCCAAACAGACCCCACCCGAGGTATCGAACACGTCCATAATTGGATGCGATACATCGACGACGTACTATTTTTGTGGCAAGGGACGATGGAGGAATTACAGGATTTTATGAAGGAATTGAATAATAATACAACTAACATCAAACTGACATACAAGGTGGGATTGGAAATTGACTTCCTAGATGTCAAGATAAAAGTGGATAAGGAAGGAAAGATGGAAACTGAAGTATATCGGAAACATACTGCCACTAACTCACTGCTACATGCGGAATCAGCACATATCCCCTCAACAATAAAAGGTATACCAGTAGGACAATTTTTAAGACTTAAACGCATTTGTTCCAATGAATCCAACTTTGAACAACAGGCTGAAGATCTAAAAGAACGCTTCTTAGAACGAGGGTATTCGAGGAGGAACATTAGAAGAGCTTACCGAAGAGCTAAGTTTACACCCAGAAATGAACTGCTATGCCCCAATGAGGAAAAGAAAAGGTGGAAAACAGTAAAAGAAGGTAACAGCACACGCCTGATTACGACATACAATAATGACTGGAAGAGGCTGACTGCTACGATATCCAAGTATTGGCCAATTTTACATTCAGATAAAAACCTGAGCAAACTGGTCTCAAAACGACCAAAAATCACGGCACGAAGAGCACAAAATTTAAAGGACAGATTGGTTCACAGCCATTTTATCCCTGAAAAGACGAACCCATTTGGAACAAAAGGTCCGAAATGGGGATGCTTCCCGTGTAAAAACTGCAAAGCATGTGAAAATATCGAGAGATGCAATACTTTTTGGGATCAGAATCACACGAAGGAATTCAAGATCACACAATATATCACATGCAAAACCTCGGGAATAATATACCATGCAACATGCCTATGCGGAAAAATCTACATTGGCCTAACGACGAGGGAATTTAAGCTACGAGTTGGGGAACATCTCCGTGACATAGAAAATGCCAAAACTGAAGAACATATTGAAGCATTGAAAACGTTACCAAGACACTTTAAAGTATACCATCAATGTAATACCAGAGGATTGACCTTCAGAGGCATCGATAAGGTACAACTGGGCATGCGTGGGGGGGACCTAATGAAAAAACTGTCACAAATTGAATGCAAATGGATCTTTAGATTAGGCACAATGGCACCTTTAGGACTGAATGAATCATTAGCCTTCAGATCCTTTTTATGAAATTGTTTGTGTATCTGTTTTTTAACTCTTGATCCTTATATTTAGATCTTGTGATGTCCATTATGCCATGGGAAGGATGACTTACCGGGAGAGACGGATGCAGAAGTAGATGACTATGGAGAGGGGAGGTGAAGACCTGTGCGAGAGAAAAAAAGATGAATAAATGGGACTAACATCAAAAACGAACTGCAAAGACATAGTGGATGATGGGCGGTAATATAAAAGAAAAAAGAAAAAGCAAAAATTAATAATGAAAGTATTAAGTACTATAACCGTCTATCTTTCAAATCCCTTACATCTGTAAAATTAAGCCGCACAGATGTTCTTCCAGATGCAACGACCACTTGGGTGACTATTCTTATGTAGTATCTAGCACTTTAATTTCTATCAAATCCATGTAAACTAGAATGGATAAATAGCACTCTACACTTCACTAGCACGCAGCACTTTATTTAATCAACACTAATAATGTATATTATAATATTTCAATAAGATAATCATATTGCAACAAACACTACAAGTGCACTTTGCACTTTAGAGGGGGTTTGAATAGGGCGAAAACAAGATTCCATTGGGATGACATTGATAGCACAGGGCACTTAGCACTTTAGAGGGGGTTTGAATAGGGTGAAAACAAGATCCCATTGGGATGACATTGATAGCACAGGGCACTCAGCACTTTACAGGGGGTTTGAATAGGGTGACAACAATATTTTATTGGGATGACATTGATAGCACAGTATTATGTTTGACACCCATTCACACTAGCAACTTTGGCACATAGATTCTATATCAACAACATTTTGTAGCACTATAAGCACTTTAATCTATATATTCGTGGCACATTCTAGCAAAACATTATATTCACCCAAAGTTAGAAAGGTTAGAAATACAGAATTGAATATACAGGTTAATAAATTCAGGGACACAATTAGTATAGTACTCTACATACACTTTCCTGTGTGCGCATTCCGGCTGTGAACTCTGCCGGCAACGATCTCCTCCGTCAAATGTCAGTGCGCGTGCGCCAGTCTGAAGCGAGAGACAGAATTCCTCTCCTCTCCCCTCGCTCGGACAGCGCATGCGCAGTGATGACCGGAAGAGGGACGTCGCCATATCAGTACAGGCGGACGTAACAAAAGGACATGCGCCAATCAACAGGTGAACACAGCAACATGCATCTACCAATTACAATAGACACAGCGATCACATGTCTCACTCCCAGGGCCTTAAATAACCGGACATCCTCTCAGTTAGACACGCCTCCTGAGGAAGCAATAGGCGAAACGCGCGTCGGGGCGAGAGGCACAAGGCAGCTCAGTAGCAAGGTAATCTAAACGAATTCTGTTCAATACAAAGAAAAATTTATTTAAATGGTAGGAATACTAATGTATGAGACTGTAATGCAATGTAACATCAGGAACCTTTGACTTGCGATATCTGGGCTGCTTGAACCTCAACTTATTTGGGATCATTTTAAATTTTCAACAACTGTTAAAAATGGTATTTTATTAATGACTAAAAAATAAAGAAAATTTTTATTAAAAAAAAGCTAATTTGTAAGTTCCCCTACTTCTTTAGGGTGTTATATATATATATATATATATATATATATAAATTTATTTTTATATATCCCTGCTCTCATATATTTAAAGGCCTTGTTATTTACCCCCCAATTAAATTATATACAGCTCCCATATACAGATCCCCTACAGCTTAAATAAAATCTTGCCCCACATATACAGTCCCCTCCCAGCCTAGTAATACACTCACCGGCCACTTTATTAGGTACACCTGTCCAACTGCTCGTTAACACTTAATTTCTAATCAGCCAATCACATGGCCGCAACTCAGTGCATTTAGGCATGTAGACATGGTCAAGACAATCTCCTGCAGTTCAAACTGAGCATCAGTATGGGGAAGAAAGGTGATTTGAATGCCTTTGAACGTGGCATGGTTTTTGGTGCCAGAAGGGCTGGTCTGAGTATTTCAGAAACTGCTGATCTACTGGGATTTTCACGCACAACCATCTCTAGGGTTTACAGAGAATGGTCCAAAAAAGAAAAAACATCCAGTGAGCGGCAGTTCTTTGGCGGAAATGCCTTGTTGATGCCAGAGGTCAGAGGAGAATGGGCAGACTGGTTCGAGCTGATAGAAAGGCAACCAAGGTAGGCCAAGGTAGGCAGAACAGCATCTCTGAACGCACAGTATGTCGAACTTTGAGGCAGATGGGCTACAGCAGCAGAAGACCAAACCGGGTGCCACTCCTTTCAGCTAAGAACAGGAAACTGAGGCTACAATTTGCACAAGCTCATCAAAATTGGACAGTAGAAGATTGGAAAAACGTTGCCTGGTCTGATGAGTCTCTATTTCTGCTGCGACATTCGGATGGTAGGGTCAGAATTTGGTGTCAACAACATGAAAGCATGGATCCATCCTGCCTTGTATCAACGGTTCAGGCTGGTGGTGGTGGTGTCATGGTGTGGGGAATATTTTCTTGGCACTCTTTGGGCCCCTTGGTACCAATTGAGCATCGTTGCAACGCCACAGCCTACCTGAGTATTGTTGCTGACCATGTCCATCCCTTTATGACCACAATGTACCCAACATCTGATGGCTACTTTCAGCAGGATAATGCGCCATGTCATAAAGCTGGAATCATCTCAGACTGGTTTCTTGAACATGACAATGAGTTCACTGTACTCAAATGGCCTCCACAGTCACCAGATCTCAATCCAATAGAGCATCTTTGGGATGTGGTGGAACGGAAGATTCGCATCATGGATGTGCAGCCGACAAATCTGCGGCAACTGTGTGATGCCATCGTGTCAAAATGGACCAAAATCTCTGAGGAATGCTTCCAGCACCTTGTTGAATCTATGCCACAAAGAATTGAGGCAGTTCTGAAGGCAAAAGGGGGTCCAACCCGTTACTAGCATGGTGTACCTAATAAAGTGGCCGGTGAGTGTATACTGTATCCCATATACAGCACCTGCAGCTTAGTAATATACTGTATCCCATATACAGCCCCCCAGCTTAGTAATATACTGTATCCCATATAGCATCCCCCCCCCCCAATATAAAATAATTATGGCCCCATATAATATATACAGAATCCTTCCCCAGTATAGCATCCCCCCCCCCCAGTATAAAATAATTATAGCCCCAAATAATATATATAGCCTCACCCCCCAGTATAAAATAATTATAGCCCCAAATAATATATATAGCATCCCCCCAGTATAAAATAATTATAGCCCCAAATAAAATATACAGACCCCCCCCCCTAGTATAAAATAATTATGGCCCCATATAATATATACAGCACCCCCCCCCCCTTGCATGAAATAATTATAGCCCCAAATAATATCTATAGCATCCCTCCCTCCAGTATTAAAACAATCATAGCCCCAAATAATATATATATAGCATTACCCCCAGTATAAAATAATTACGGCATAGCCCCAAATAATATATATATAGCTTCCCCACCAGTATAAAATAATTATAGCCCCAAATAATAATAATATATATATATATATATAGCATCCCCCCCAGTATAAAACAATTATAGCCCCAAATAAAATACGTAGCATTCCATCATCCCCCCCCAGTATAAAATAATTATGGCCCCATATGATATATATAGCATCCCCCCCCAGTATAAAATAAATAGGGCCCCATATGATATATTTAGCATCCCCCTAGTATAAAATAATTATGGCCCCAAATAATATATATAGCACCCCCCCTAGTATAAAATAATTATGGCCCCAAATAATATATATAGCATTCCCCCCCCCCCCTAGTATAAAATAATTATGGCCCCAAATAATATATATAGCACCCCCCCCCCTAGTATAAAATAATTATGGCCCCAAATAATATATATAGCATCCCCCCCTAGTATAAAATAATTATGGCCCCAAATAAAATATAGAGCATTCCCCCCCCCCCCCGCCCCTAGTATAAAATAATTATGGCCCCAAATAATATATATAGCATCCCCCCCCAGTATAAAATAATTATGGCCTCAAATAAAATATAAAGCATTCCCCCCCCCCTAGTATAAAATAATTATGGCCCCAAATAATATCTATAGCATTCCCCCCCCCCTAGTATAAAATAATGATGGCCCCAAATAATATATATAGTACCCCCTATCCCCCTAGTATAAAATAATTATGCCCCCCCCAGTATTAAACGTTTTCTAGACCCATATAGTACCCCCCCCCTCCCAGTATAACATGAAACCTCCCCACATTTAATTAAAATACATTAAAAATAATAAAATACATACTCACCTGCAGGCAGCTGCTCCCTCGGCGCGGCTCCGGTCTTCACGCGGCTCTCCTGTGAGCCGCGGCTCCGCACAGTGACACAGGCGCTGTGACATCATGACACCTGTGTCACTGCTTAGAACGGAGCGACGCAGCTGCCGGAAAGGCGCTGCGTCGCTCCGCATATAAATCGCGCCTGTGTCTTAAAGAGACAGGCGCAATTTATTTAGCTGGTGGGCGATTCGGGCGTTAATGGACGCCCGAATCGCCCACTTTAGAGCGGCAAATTTCGCCGCCCTTTACAGGGACCCGCATTCTGCCGCCTGAAGCGAGATTTTCATCTCGCCTCATGGCAGATGCGGCCCTGTATATATGTAATTACACCATTATATATACACTAACCGGCCACTTTATTAGGTACACCATGCTAGTAACGGGTTGGACCCCCTTTTGCCTTCAGAACTGCCTCAATTCTTCGTGGCATAGATTCAACAAGGTGCTGGAAGCATTCCTGAGAGATTTTGGTCCATATTGACACGATGGCATCACACAGTTGCCGCAGATTTGTCGGCTGCACATCCATGATGCGAATCTTCCGTTCCACCACATCCCAAAGATGCTCTATTGGATTGAGATCTGGTGACTGTGGAGGCCATTTGAGTACAGTGAACTCATTGTCATGTTCAAGAAACCAGTCTGAGATGATTCCAGCTTTATGACATGGCGCATTATCCTGCTGAAAGTAGCCATCAGATGTTGGGTACATTGTGGTCATAAAGGGATGGACATGGTCAGCAACAATACTCAGGTAGGCTGTGGCGTTGCAACGATGCTCAATTGGTACCAAGGGGCCCAAAGAGTGCCAAGAAAATATTCCCCACACCATGACACCACCACCACCAGCCTGAACCGTTGATACAAGGCAGGATGGATCCATGCTTTCATGTTGTTGATGCCAAATTCTGACCCTACCATCCGAATGTCGCAGCAGAAATTGAGACTCATCAGACCAGACAATGTTTTTCCAATCTTCTACTGTCCAATTTCGATGAGCTTGTGGGGCTGGTGAGGAACCAGCGGTCATGGTCCACATTGGAACTAATGACAAAGTAAGAGGTAGGTGGAAGGTCCTTAAAAATTATTTCAGGGATTTAGGCCATAAGCTGAAGGCAAGGACCTCAACGGTAGTTTTCTCCGAAATACTGCCTGTACCATGTGCCACACCAGAAAGGCAGCGGGAGATCAGGGAAGTAAATAAGTGGCTCAAAAGTTGGTGTAGGAAGGAGGGTTTTGGGTTCATGGAGAACTGGGCTGACTTTTCTGTCAGCTACAGGCTCTACAGTAGGAATGGGCTGCACCTCAATGGGGAGGGTGCAGCTGTTTTGGGGGAAAAAATGGCTAGAAGGTTGGAGGAGTGTTTAAACTAGAGACCTGGGGGAGGGCAACAACACTTGTGCAGGGCAAATAGACAGTATAGATAGAGAGCTGGGAAGAGTCATAGTCCGTGGGGGAGGAAGGGGAGCTGGAATGAGATTGGGGAATAAGAACAAAAGGATTACGGACAGGGAAAACCATATAAAGTGTATGTACACAAATGCCAGAAGCCTCACAAACAAAATGGAGGAACTGGAACTCTTGATGTTGGAGCGGAAATATGATATAGTGCAGTGATGGCGAACCTTTTAGAGGCCGAGTGCCCAAACTACAACAAAGACCCGCTTATTTATCGCAAAGTGCCAACACAGAAATTTAATTTGTGATTTATACTCCCTTCTCTGTCACAGCTTTCATTGATACCAGCACTCTGAGGACACCAATAAGGCAGAAAATAGTCCCAGGTTGAGCTGTCACTTTAATATAGCTCTGTGCACAGCAAGTCCTGGGCTGTTTGGCACTGTAGGAAGATACCTGGAGTCATCTCAGGTGATGGCCTGAGTGCCCACAGAAAGGGCTCTGAGTGCCACCTCTGGCACCAGTGCCATAGGTTAGCCATCACTGATATAGTGGGTATCAGCGAGACATGGCTGTTACTATAGATGGCTATAGTCTTTTTAGAAAGGATCGTATAAATAAAAAAGGGGGAGGGGTTTGTTTACATGTGAATTCTTGCCTCAAGCCTGTCAAGCATGACATCAGTAACGCAAATGCAAATGTGGAGTCCCTATGGGTGGAGATAAGGGGAGGGAAAAAGAATAATAAAATATTACTAGGGGTTTGTTATAAGGTTCCAAATATAATGGAGGCAGCAGAGGAAATGCTAATAAGTGAAATGGATGCGGCTTCAAAGCATGGTGAAGTACTTATCATGGGGGACTTCAATTACCCAGATATTGACTGGGGGGCAGAAACCTGCAGGTCCTTCAAAAGTAGCAGGTTCTTGTCAACAACAAAAGACAATTACCTGTCGCAACTAGTCCTGGAGCCAACAAGAGGGGGGGCACTGCTGGACCTTATCCTTACCAACAGACCTGATAGGGTATCAAAACTGCAGGTTGGGGGGAACCTAGGGAATAGTGATCATAATATCATTGATTTTGTATTACGCTTTACTAAGAGCATTAGTGAAGGGGCAACCAGCACTCTAAACTTCAGGAGGGCAAATTTTCAGCAACTAAGGGAAGACCTTAAAGGCATAGACTGGGATAATGTTCTCAAAGACAAAAGCCCCCCCAAAAATGGGACTTTTTCTCATATATTCTGGTATGTGTTTCCTGTGAGAAACACATACCTTATGGGAAAAAGCATAAAAGGAACAAGAAAAAGCCAATGTGGCTAACTAGTCTTGTAAGGAAAGCAATAAGCGAGAAAGATAAGGCGTTTAAAGGAAACCTACCACTTGTAGTGGCAGGTTTCTGATGGAAATACCGGGCACCAGCTCAGGGTGAGCTGGTGCCGGAGCTTATTTTAGTTAGTGTTTTAAACCGCGGTATCGCGGTTTAAAACACTTTTTAAACGTTATAGCCGGCGCAGGCAGGTACGCGCTCGGCGCTTACCGTGCACGCGGCTCTCATTCACTTCCTATGTAGCCGCGTGCACGGTAAGCGCCGAGCGCGTACCTGCCTGCGCCGGCTATAACGTTTAAAAAGTGTTTTAAACCGCGATACCACGGTTTAAAACACTAACTAAAATAAGCTCCGGCACCAGCTCAGCCTGAGCTGGTGCCCGGTATTTCCATCGGAAACCTGCCACTACAAGTGGTAGGTTTCCTTTAAGGTGCTAAAACGTGAAGGTAGCGATGAGGCATTACAGGATTAAAGAGAGAAAAATAAATCCTGTAAAAAGCAGATAAGGGCCGCAAAAATAGAGACTGAGAGAAATATTGCCATGGAGAGCCAAAATAATCCCAAATTATTTTTCAAGTATATAAATGATAAGAAACTAAAAACAGAGAGTGTGGGTCCCCTTAGAAATAACATGGGGGTCATGGTGGAAGGAGATGAGTAAAGGGCCAGTCTACTGAATTTCGCCTTCTCAACTGTCTTTACCCAGGAAAATCCCCTGGTGGAAGACAGAATGAGGAATAATGTAAATTCTTTTTGGAATGTCAACAGTTACGGCGCCGCCTCGCAACCACTAAGATAGATAAATCACCGTGGCCAGATGGCATACACCCCCGGGTTCTGCATGAATTATGTAGGGTGATAGACAGACGTTATTTTTAATATTTGAAGATTCACTGAGGACTGGTTATGTTCCACAGGACTGGCGCATAGCAAATGTGGTACCAATATACAAAAAAGGATCAAATAGCGATCCTAGAAACTACAGACCCGTGAGTCTAACTGCTGTGGCGGGGAAAATATTTGAGGGGTTTGTTAGAGATGCTATCCTGGAGTATCTCACTATGCACAACCTTATAACCCAGCGTCAGCATGGCTTTATGAGAGATCGGTCCTGTCAGACTAATCTGATTGGTTTCTATGAGGAGGTAAGTTCAAGACTGGATCTGGGGGATGCTGTGGATGTTGTATATCTGGACTTTTCAAAGGCATTTGACACCGTGCCACATAAAAGGTTGGTATATAAAATGAGACTGCTGGGAATAGGAGAAAATCTGTGTATTTGGGTAAGTAATTGGCTTAATGATAGAAAACAGAGGGTGGTCATTAATGGCACATTCTCAGATTGGGTTGATGTTACCAGTGGAGTGCCACAGGGGTCAGTATTGGGGCCACTTCTTTTTAATATTTTTATTAATGACCTTGTAGTGGGTTTACACAGTCAAGTTTCAATATTTGCAGATGATACTAAGCTGTGTAAAGTAATAAATACTCAGGTCGATATTTTAGCATTACAGAGGGATTTGTGGAAGCTTGAGGAGTGGGCAGAGAAATGGTTGATGAGGTTTAATGTAGATAAATAAGTTATGCACTTGGGCCATGGAAACAAAAAGTATAATTATGTTCTAAACGGTCAATTACTTAGTAAAACTGGAGCTGAAAAGGACTTGGGGGTATTGGTGGATGGTAAACTTAATTTTAGTGACCAGAGCCAGGCGGCTGCTGCTAAAGCAAATAAAATAATGGGATGTATCAAGAAAGGAATAGATTCTCATGATAAAGACATAGTTTTGCCCTTATACAAATCCCTGGTCAGACCACACATGGAATATTGTGTACAGTTTTGGGCACCAGTGTATAAAAAGGATATAGTAGAGCTGGAACGGGTGCAGAAGAGAGCAACCAGGATTATTAGGGGAATGGGGAATTAGAATACACTGACAGATTACAAAATTTGGGATTATTCAGTTTAGAAAAAAGACGACTGAGGGGAGACCTCATTACCATGTACAAATACCTGAACGGACAGTACAAGGATCTCTCCAAAGATCTTTTTATACCTAGGTCTGTGACCAGGACAAGGGGGCATCCTCTACGCCTAGGGGAGAGGCGATTCTACCATAGACATAGACAAAGGTTCTTTACTGTACGTGCAGTGAGACTATGGAACTCTCTGCCGCAGGAGGTTGTTATGGCGGACTCTATGTACATGTTCAAGAGAGGCCTGGATACCTTTCTGGAGAGAAAAAATATCACGGGTTATGGGGATAAAACATTTATTTAATTCTTAAAGGTTGGACTTGATGGACTTGCGCCTTTTTCCAGCCTTATATACTATGATACTATGATACTATGAAATTGTAGCCTCAGTTTCCTGTTCTTAGCTGAAAGGAATTGCACCCGGTGTGGTCTTCTGCTGCTGTAGCCCATCTGCCTCAAAGTTCGATGTACTGTGCGTTCAGAGATGCTCTTCTGCCTACCTTGGTTGTAACGGGTTCCGATTTGAGTCACTGTTGCCTTTCTATCAGTTCGAACCAGTCTGCCCATTCTCCTCTGACCTCTGGCATCAACAAGGCATTTCCGCCCACAGAACTGCCGCTCACTGGATGTTTTTTCTTTTTCGGACCATTCTCTGTAAACCCTAGAGATGGTTGTGCGTGAAAATCCCAGTAGATCAGCAGTTTCTGAAATACTCAGATCAGCCCTTCTGGCACCAACAACCATGCCACGTTCAAAGGCACTCAAATCACCTTTCTTCCCCATACTGATGCTCGGTTTGAACTGCAGGAGATTGTCTTGACCATGTCTACATGCCTAAATGCACTGAGTTGCTGCCATGTGATTGGCTGATTAGAAATTAAGTGTTAACGAGCAGTTGGACAGGTGTACCTAATAAAGTGACCAGTGAGTGTATACACCATCAGTTTTTCACTACTATGTGCAATTATGGATCAAGGACAATATACCAGTTTGGCCTTATCCAATCCAACAATAAGTGATACAAAGTATGCAAAAACTTTTTCATGAAATGCAAAAAAAACCCATCAAAATGAAAAAGTTACGACTTTAGGAAGATGTTTTTTATAAAATGGCATTTGCATAACACAAGCAAAACACAAGCAATAACTTACTAACTTGCTATATGGTAAATAGCACATATTTTTAAATTCAATAATACATTCCAAAATTTTAAGGTTTTTTTCAGCCTTTCCCTAACAAATTCAATAAATAATTAATAGGCACCCCAAATGGACACCATCAAAAATTGAAACTTGGTTTGCAAAAAAAGCCTTTCAACCAATTACATACATGGAAAAAAAAAGTTATGGCTTTTAGAATTAAATGTGAAAAAAGTGAAAACTGACCGTGTCCTGAAAGCCGAAAGTGTCTAAATCCTGAAGGTATTATATTAATGTATAACAGCACTGTATTCATTAATTATATATATACTGCTCAAAAATACCCGCAAAAAACAAACAAAAAAAAAACATTCTGGTAAAAAAGTTGTTACTTGATAATTTTTGCAGTCTTTATATTAAAGGACATCTACCATCAGATTACCTGCTGGTAAATGACTATTATGTACCTCCTCGTCCTGTCCCCGTGTGTCCCAAGCTTCATTTCTTATATCTTTGCAGGGCTGTATTTCTGTAAAAAATAGATTTATAAGATATGCAAATCAGCCTGTGGCTAAGAGAAATGGTCTGTGGTCATCACCTACAGAACCTTGTCTTATAGAGACTGTCTGTTAATTGCTAAACATTTCTATCTGTTATCTATTCTATTTGCACAACAGTAGGATAAATTGATACATTGGGCCACATTTACTTACCCGTCCGGAAGAGTTCACTGAAAGTGCATTGTCCGACGATAATGCAGTGTGCCGCGATTCACTTAGATCGCTTACCCGCTCAGGATCGCCAGAGTTCACCTTCTTCTTCCCGGTTCATGTAAGTGCTTGATCTTGCGACACAATTTGAAAGTTAAATCTCGCTCTTAGTCCGAATCAGTCAGAGCGTCCGACGGCACGCCACACGATTTATGTTGTATAAAAGCCAGCGCTGCTGCGCCAGAATTCGATCGTGTGCTACTCAATCCCCTGTTAAATACCTGTCACATCCGTGCAAACCCTGAAAACAATGGAAAATCTGTCAAAAGTGTTACGAAAGTGCGACCGCGGACCCTTAGTAAAGGGTAGCCCCAATATCAGTGTTGATTGCTAATTGCACAGGTTTGTTTTACAGAAGTCTGATTGACTTAAAGTTACATTGTGCTGTTTAAGAGTTCTTTTTATTTTTGAGTAGTGTATAAATATGCTGGGCAGATAGGGCAGATAGGTGCCTGTACTGTTTTTTTTAGATTAAAAGTCTAGTTGTAGTGAGAACAATTAGACATCACGATGATCAGTGACTGCCAGTCTAGTGTGACATGGAAGTCAGTGAAGGCATAATACTGTATAGTGATACATATATGACCACATAACACGTTACCCACACACAAGTCCAGTGATTCTAGATTCACCCCGCACATCCATGGAGTTTACTCACAGGCAACTATGTTTAATCCACATAAATCCCGAGAGTTTTTATTTTAAAGAATTGTAAAAGCTCCCAATTTTTATAGCTGACTTATCACATGGATAAGTAGATTTATATAACTTGGGTTTTATTGATATTGATTTTATTTTTTTACATTACTCTTTGTATAAATGAAAATAATAATATTCCACTTATTCCCTGGTCACACAGCCTCCAGGAGATGTCACCCAGGCCTGGCAATGCCTGCAGCTGCATTCTTTAAGGCGGGCAGCAGAGGGCGCGCTCACGCGTCACTCCGGGTCCTTGCTCTGGGTTTCACTTGCTCCTGTGTAAGAGTCAAGATGGACCCGACTGAGCATGAATGTGATAGGGAGGGCGCCCAATGAAAGGAAAAGGGGGAGGAAAATAGGAAGGAGGAGGGGACAGAGGAAGAGGAAAAAAAGTAGGAGGAAATTAGCAGCAGCCGCCACCACCCCCTTTCCTCTCAGACCTGAGTGTCTGATCCCAGAGTGCGCTCCCCCACCCCCCTCCCAGTGTCTCCTCACAGACAACCCCAACCTCTCGGATCATCTACTCTCTGCCAGGGCAGCCTGATCCTACGTCTGATTGTTTCCAGAAAGCAACGAGACAAGACTATCGGGGGGAGGCCGGGGGATTACCCTGTGGTGAGCGGCATGGGGCAGTGACCTGCGTAAGGTAAGGGCCGGGGCTCCGGGGCATGGTCTGGGGTGTGTGGAGTTGGGTCACATAGCAGTGTGTGTGGCCCGGCCTCTAGTCAGGGGAACAATGCCCGAGCCCTGCTCCTCCACCAGCACGGAGATGGGAGCTGCTGACAAGACGTGGACTTTGCATATCAATGCATTCATTATTACACTGCTGGGGATGCGGTGCTGTGTGTCTGTACAGATGATGTATGCACTGTGTCTATATACTACATGTGGGGCTCTGTGTGTGTGTATATATGGGGTATGTGTGTGTACTCCATGTGTATGTATATACTACATATGGGGCTCTGTGTGTGTATACATGAGGCTCAGTGGTAGAGGGGGGCTGTCATACCTTGGCTGTTTATTGTGTAGGCTCCTGTGCATATAGATGATTGAGCAGTGTATAAAGTTCAGGAGGCCGGGCTAACATGGAGGCCCATTCATTCCCCTGGGGAGGTGACCCCTCAATTACCATTTACTGAATGTCAGGAAATACACATCCTAGTGTGTGCCTGGTGCAGGCTCCTTAGTGACTACGCATCAGTATATAGGGGATGTCCGGCCTCGCTGCTGTCATGTGACGCGCTGCTCCTTGTACGCTGTGCTGTGTTTACAGATGCTGCTTTCTCATGTCAGATGCCTCCCACCCAGGGCAACAGGCCTCCCCTAATTGAAAATACCACATATAGTGCTTCCGTGTATATAGATTATAGCTAATGCAGCCCCATCTCACTAGGCGGGTCTAAACAATGTCTCCCCAGAATACATTTCAGTTTATACAGTGACCCCCCCCCCCCCCCATTTAATTTATAGAAGTACATCATCTTTCAAACTAACATATAGTTCCTGCCGTGAATTCTTGTAAAGATGCAAAACGTAAGCACAGCACCAGGAAAAGGGTTCCTATGCACATATATGTAGTATCTCAAATTATTTTGAATATCTACAGTGGCATCCAATTCACATTTATATAGTGCCCCCATAATTAATATAAATATACTCTGTGACCCTGTGAATGTAGATCTATATACTGTGCTCCTTACACTCCCCATACAGAGAGATATAGATATAAACTGTGCAGTTACAAATTTAGCCCCCTTTCACACAAAAGTTTAGGGGACCTATATGCAGGCGCACAATTTGAGGCCGGATATTGGTTCCCATAGGCGCCTATGGCGGCCACGGTACGCTGTGTACATGCGTGTGTAACTGTACTGTAGAAAGCATGCTATATCTTATCCCGTGTGTACAGGCGGACTGCACTGCTCCCTATGGAGAGGGGAACAGGACTCTCTCCTGCACCTGGCTGTATGCTCACCTAGCCTACGACCTGGGCTAGCCATACGTTCCAGTGATAAGGACCATATATTCTGTACCAATTACAGCTATATACTGTGCTTAATCTGGTGGATTAGGTTAGGATTATTTACGCAGGATGTGATACACATTAAATGTTATTTTAACAAACTTTTTACTCGCATGCACATATATAAAAATTCATATAATTTTACAAATAACACAGATGAATATGCACAAGTACAGTCCATTGGATCTCTATTGAACTATACACATACATTTATGGAAATAATACATATTGCACACACATGATTGTGCAGACATATAGTTCATTGGATCTACCTTGGACTATATACAATTACCTATATTTGGAGAATAGATGGATCATTATTGTTCTGTGAAGAGCCAAGGAGTTTTCAGATGAAATCTCCAGCAAGAAGGCTGAATATTGTGGTGCAGCTACCCCTCCCCATTCTGCTCCGTCACAACAGCAGAGGAGAGAGGCTGGAGAGGAGAACATGAATGGCTTGACAAGCTGTAGGTAGCACAGGGAGAGGGGCCATAGGGTGCACTGGAGTCAGGATGGGAGACACCAAAGAGAAGAGATGATGTGTGAGGGTGCACATGGTGTGGGGGAGTGTTTCAAGGCAGCTCACGGAAGATACCTGTGATGTGCATAAAAGTCCTTATGTAAAGATGAAGTGCTGCCCCCTTTAGGATGGAGCAAGCTGATGCCAGAGTCAGATGTCTCACTTCATAGTAGGTGCGGTACTGCTGATTCGTTGGCAATTTGGAGCAGGTGGAGGATGGAGGCTGGTACCCCCCACCTGCTCCGCATTGCCAGCTCCCCGAGCAGAGGCCCATCCCGGCCTTTGAAGAATGAGTAATATAAACTGATTGGGCAACTGGTTGCTTCACACCTTTACCTTTGATAAATCTCCCTTATATCTATGTAAATGTACAATGTGGCTTTTTGGAAAGGAGATGACTTGTGGTAAACTCTGATTATGATGCAGGAGATGATGGTATGTCTCTAGTTACATGAAAACGACCACTGTGTACACATTGGATAAAATAAATCTAAGCCTGTATGCGTTAATACAGTTTCCTCCATTGCTCATTCACAATGACAGACGTTCTCTATTCTTTAAATCATATTGCTTTGATTACTTGAGTATACGGTTAGGGTGAGTTATTCACCATGTAAGTATATCCCTTAAAGTGAATCATTAGGCTACAATCACTCAATGTTCAGAGTATATGCCAGGAAACTTTCGTCCTATACGCTGATTATGTGCACAGATATACACTGTCAGGTGAGGGCATCCTTTTTGCATCTGTTTGCCAAGTATATGTAAGCAAGCTAATTCTTTCTATGCTTCTTCCTCTTGCTGAGCAACATATATGGTCAGTAAAGACCACGATTGCCTATGAGGGACTATGCACCTGTATTGCATCCATCCCTGGTTCTCTGGGAGGTCCCTGGTGATGTAACCATCTGTTTAAGGTACGTCACAGGAGAAACGCTGGCTGCTGTCCATGCTTACAGTGGGATACATCCTAGCCCTCTGTCTAAAGGACATGTTGGGAATCTGCCAAATGTATCCTTACAATAGAAAGTTACAATGGGGTGTGAATGTAGAATTAAAGGTTCCCTCGATGAATCAGAATACTGTATTGTTTACTCAAATTGGACCAGTCTGTCTTATGTCTTCTGCTCCCTGCTGTAAAAAGAAAAATTCAACTGTGATCAGCTTTGCTTAATGCATGGACCCTAAGTTGGGAATCTACTGGCAGCATGTTATATAATGCAAATAGAGTGCTAACCCAGGGTGACCTAAGCACCCTCCTGCTTGGGCCTTTTTGAGATTTTTTTTGGGGGGGAAAGGGAAGTACCGTATTTTTCGGGCCTATAAGGCGCACCTCTAATAAATGCCTGCTAAGACATCTAGGTTCATATATAAGGCGCACTGGAGTATAAGGCGCAGGATCAAATGCAGTACCTAAAAATGACCAGTAGGTGACCTGTGCATAGTTCAAGCCTGATACACTTCACGGGAAACTTGTCTCCAGCGTGTTAGAGAGCTCTGATCTCAGAGGTATGGGATGCTGGGGGTTAATGCAGGGTGATGCAGCAGGGGTTAAGCGGTGTCCCTCTGCCCCTTCTCCTTCCCTCCTCAGCCAGGGTGTTATTCCTGTGGGGTTCCCTGTGGCTCCTTCTCTTTTCTGTTACAGGGCTGTCAGGTATGGGGGATTGTTTACTGATGATGATGATTGCCTCGTGGTCGGCACTATGGCAGCTCCGTTCTCTCTCCGTGGTAGGGGAGGGCTGGATGGGCACAATGTTAGTTGTGGTGCCAGGGCACTTCAGGAGCTAGGGACCCTGTATGCTGTGTGGGAAGGTGCAGGAAATTTCTGGGGATGGAGCTATTAAACACTAGTAAATATACAGTACATCTTGTCTGTAGTACATTTCTGTATAAGTTCATATATAAGGCGCACCGGCCTATAAGGCGCACCATTAATTTCTGAGAAAATTAAAGGATTTTTGGTGCACCTCATTACTCCCATCTTAATCTGTACAGTATCTTGAAAATGGTATAATTACAGAAATAATAAAGATGGAATCAGTGGCGTAACTAGAAGCTGATGGGCCCCAGTGCAAAGTCTGTGCCAGGCCCGACTATAATGTATGGTTTATAGTAATAGTCTTCTTATATGGGAAAGTGACACCATAAGGGCCCTGCACCCCCTCAAGTTACGCCTCTGGGTGGGATGATGGTGCATTATAATGTGGTAGGCGCTGCCCCAAGTTTTATTGTTGTTGCCGGTTTACAGGAATTGCTGCCCTGATTGTTTCAATCCTCAGCATTCTTGGGATTGGGAGTCCCTTTCTCACTAATTGATGGATGTGAATGGCAACGTGGTGTAGCCTTAATCCTTATGTAATGCCAGAGACCTTGGAAAAGTGCAAAATCTAAAACTAGGTGGAGGAGTAAAGTTGTATAAATTCTGCTCACTTGCGTATGATATCAGAAGATCTTAAGTGCAGCCTGCTCCTTGGAGCAGTGGATGTCAGCGTCCTGAATCCTTTGATGCACTGACAGTCAAAGTCCTTTTTTATTTTTTTTCCCAATACATATTCATATACATCACAACATTCAGCTTTGGGCAGAAGCCTTCATCAGGAGGTAAACTATTTTCTATTTAATACCTACCTACCTGATGATGGCTTCTGGCCAAAGCAGAAATGCCTTGTGATGCATCTGCTTGTGTATTTTAAATAACATACGTTTGACTTGAAGTTGCACTACCAGGTCTGGAGCCTCCTGTTACTTGCAACCGCACAGTTACTATTTGATGGAGTGACCTATCACACGTGCAACATGACGCACTATTCAGTACTCAGAAGTTTTGGAAATTGGCAATCACAGCTCTGTATGAAATTGCTGCATACAGCCGGTAGCTGTGCTCTGCCACTTCTCTCACTCTCCTAGACATTAAATGGAGCGGCAGGATACATGTTTGACCTGCTACTACATTAGTCACATTAAAGGGGTTGTACCAACTTTAATTATTCTGCAGAATCTGACTGGTGGGGGCTCGACTGTCAGCGGATCCCATTCCTACTAATTGAATGAAGCAGCTGGTTGAGTGTCCTGCCTCTTCATTGAATACTATGGGAGCATCAGAAATTGCAGAGCACAGCTCGGCTTTCTCTAACAGATCTGTTGAAATATCTGTATTTGTAAATACCCGCATTTCCTATAATAATTCTATATCTTTTTTTTCTTTCCTGTAATGATGCATTTGTAGTTTTCCTCTGGTTTTTCTACTCGACATGCATGCATACATTGTCTAGTATGTTGCTGCACAGTCTCGCATTGTCCGATCGGTACTGACTCTATAGGGACACACACCTTTGACTGATGCAATGGTACCACTCAGGAGGAACAACAGAAGGCAGATTTATAGATTTATCATTGTAATTCTATATTAAATTAGCAAAATGTAACTTGTAGGATTGGTAACTGATCCCTAACCACTATGTACAAATACATCCTATAGAAAAATTTAAAATAGAAACTTTTTTTTAGTTATCCCTCCCAAACTTTCTTAACTCCAAAAAGCATGTGTTGTTATTGATGACTGGGGTTCCCCCCACACATGCATGCTAGGCTCAGCCGGGTGTGCATATGTTCTAGTAGTTTTCCACCCTAGAATAATAGTATCAAGGAGTTGAAATCCAACATCTGCTATTGATAGATAGTCAGGAGGATGTCATACAAATAAGATGGTCGGCTGATCCTATCCTAACGAAATTATTTTGCTTGTCACGTTGTTTGTATGGCTGGATTATGTATACTTTCTATATAATTTTCCCATGATTTTCATGCCCTGTTTTTGGCTGTGGGTCAAATTACTGGACCCATTGGCATCTGGCCTTTATACATCGGGGCTTCTGTTTTATCCTTCTAAAACAACAGGACAACACAAATGTGAAAATGGCTTATATAGTAAACGCACTGTACAACATAGGCGGTTTAAAGAGGACCTGTCACCAAGAAATTCGGCACTAGGAGCTGCTTACCAAAGTACGCAGCTCCTAGTGCTAAAACAAATGCTGCAGTGTTAGAATGATAGCGTATTTGAAAACACTGCAGTGGAGTACAATGTAAACGCCGGACCGCTCTCAAAAAGGTCCGGTGTATTCATGAGCGGGGTGGTCCGAGGCGCCGGTTCTTCCCCGGACCACCGCGCTTGCTCCATAGGCCAGCGGTGACTGCAGCGCGTCATGTGCAGCTCCTCATGAATACACAATTGTGTACATTGTACTCCGCTGCAGTGTTTTACAAAACTCTAATTTTTGTATCGTCATCTTCTAAATGGGATAACATTTTTATTTATTTGGCTACAGAACTGGTTGATGGCTTGTCTTTTGGTGGACATGCTGTGCTTTGCACCAGTATCATTCTATATAATTATGGAGTTTTAAATTTTTGAGGTTTTGGAATTTTTTTTACATTTTTATTAGTTCTACCATGGGACATGAACAAGAAATCATCTGATGTATTGTAGGGTATTAGCTCAGTCAGCCTGATTGAGGTGGAGAGACCCCAGGTAATTTAAATGCTGCGGTTGCATTGACCACTGCATTTAACAGGTTGAACACCGTGATCGGAGCTCACTCCGACCGCTGATGTTACACTGAGGTCTCAGCTGTTAGTTACAATGACGGTCTAAGCTCTGATTTCAAGCTAATGAAAATAATTTAACACTCCAGATTCTTGTTTTACAAAAGGCTTTCTTGATCTCCCAACATTGGTTCTGTAGCTTCAATAAATGTATGGCTTTTATACAAATCTGTGAGAAATCTGTGTTCATGCAGCCTTGAAGGGATTTTCCATTTTGAGGATATTAATGGCCTATCCTTACACCATGTATTTCAGTTCATTACAACTTGCACTCAAGCATATACTAAATTTAACCCCAATTTTGGCATGTATAAATAAAACAAAATTGTGGTGGATTTTTGATTTGAAAGTGTGAATTTAGAGCGTAACTGTAAATCTATAGTGATTTTAAAAATTATTATATGTGATTTCCCCTTTTGAAAACAGAAAGAACTATGCCTACTTTGTTCGGCTCGTCCTTTTCTTTCCAAAATTATGGCATTTTCTGTTCTGAAAGTGTTTTACAAAAGTCTTTCTCACTAGAAGTGAAGTGGGCAGAGACTAATGTCTGTCAGTTTATGCCCTCAGGCTGAGGCCAGTTAGTTTGCCCACAGATCCCATGATGCCTTGTGTTCTCTCTCAAAGTAGTTTATCATTAAATTTATTTAGTTTCCCACAAGTAAATCCACTGAACACTGCACATACAGGATGTATATGGTGACAGCCTGGCAGCTTTCATAACATGGAGGAGCAGGGAACATGTAATGAGTGAAAGAAATAAGTTACCCAGTTACATGTAGCCTGTGCTGTGTGAGCACTAAGGGTTAATATCTTATCTGGACAGAGCTGATACTGTCAAGGTGGGGGAAGTGAGCATTGAGAAGAGCGCATACAGACAGAAAAACTTCTGTAGAACCACAGACTGGGATGAAAGGGAACAGGGAGATCTTGTACCTCACAGGGCTTATCAGCACATGGAGAGGAAGCAGCAATTGCAGCACTAAGGTAATCTGAGGGGGATAGTAAGGAAACTACTGCATATAGGTATTAAAGATAATAAGCAAAGTTATTTTGCATCCCAAGAGCTATTGCTCTGTGAAAAAAAAAAACATTTACAGTTAACTCTTTAATTTAAAAAAAAAATCCCTTAAAATATGCCACAAACAGAAAATGTTTCACACCTCCTAAATTTCCTACCTATATCGTAGGCATATGATACATAAATAATCATGAAATTGATGAAATTATAACTATATAACTGAAATAACCAAAAATCTTCCTTTCAGTTAAAAATTTTAACAATTTTAATCATATTATGTAATGGGAAAAAAAGTCTGTTATTTTACAATGGAAAAAATTAACATGGGCTTATTATGTAATTTTTTTTTTTTTTTTTTGCTATAAATAACTGGAGTGCAAAGCAGAACTTAACAGATGCAGGTGTTAACTTTGTCTAACCCATATATATATACTGTCCCTGCAATTATACAATTTTTTTTTGTAGGGTTATTGGTTAGACTGGATGGCACGTGTCTACATAAAACATATCTGCTATGTGATGCATCTCTGAGTACAGGCCGTTCCCGACTTAATCCGTTACGATGGCTATATATGTTCTATTTGCACATGTCGTGTGCAGAAAGGACGTTTATAAACGTCATGACAGTGACCAACGTCAAAATGGTACATCTCCTGAACCCTGGCAGGTAGAAACACAATGTGTATAGATACTTCATAGAACCATAGATATCAACTCTTAAAGTTGTAGTAAAAAAAATAGATTTTTATATAAAGCTTTTTATGTGCGATCTGTCAGATTGTGTATGTATGCTTCACAGAACCGGAAATATCCACTCTTAATATTACTATTGGACATCTCGGAAAAAGAAAGCTACATATAAAAATGTAATTTCTTTACTACAACTTTAAGAGTGGATATCTCTGGTTATACTTAGTTTGCACAATTACAGAAGTATATGCACCCTCTGAATTTGTAGCTGAATTTAGGGAATGGGTGATGTAATGATGCTGTACATATTAATTAAATATTTTGGTAAACGTTTATTCGGCTCTACTACTTATTAAAGGGGTTATCCGGGTGTTAAAAATTACTGAGGGCCAGGCTGGGGTGGGCTATTTAAACATAATAAACATCTACCTACCTCGTCCGGTGCTGCCGATGTCCTGCGCTGAGGTCAGTCTCTTCTGTGTGCCGGTTTGTATACAGGGGCGCACAGGAGCTTCTGGCTGGCTGGAAGCTCCCACCCGACACCATCTCCTAGCGCTTACAACGCTGAGAGATAGGCCCTAAGTAATTTTTAACACCCGGATGACCCCTTTAATGGGAACCTGTCACCAGAGACCCTTTTTCAGCCTGGGAGGGGAAAGAAGTTTTTTTTCAAAGTTAAAGAAGAGGTGCGGGGGACTTTACTGTAGTATAGACCCAGGTTACAGTGAACAGATACACCAAAAAGGCCCCATATGCAATCTCCTGACGAAGCATCTGTGCGAAACGCGCGTCGGGTTTTCCTGTTGGTCCTCCCTCTGACTGCCTCTGTGCTATTTACACCATGCCCTTAGGCAAGTGTCGCCTGCCTTTTGACTTGGGATACTAATACCGGATGGTACCTCCGGTTGACCATTTTGTCATTGTAGTACAGAGGTCCACTACCTTCCAAAATTAGTCCTACTTTTGGACTTAATATTTTCTTTTTTTACCTCTTTTTGGCACCATCTGTGAGGCAGTATTAGGATAGGGGGGCCATAGGTTCTCTGTGTCTGTCCCACATCCATCTGGGACATTGCCTGTTCCCCTTATATTTCCGACTTTCAGGAATCCCTTTTGAAAGTGGTGTTTATACATTGTATGAGTTATATTGAATAAAGTAAAAAAAAATTTTATATTCACAAGCTCTTTTGTTCTTTGGTCTTTACAGTAAACAGATGTAAGAGATATTTAATATGTCTGCAGGGAAGCATAATTAATACTTGTTCTTCTAACAAATCAAAATTAAGAAATTTCAAATAACATGGGGACATAAGTCACACTTACACGCAAATTAAACTTCAGAACAAACTTACAGGGGAAGATTTATTAGAAGTTTCTGAGGTAAAACTCTTCTAGTTTCCCATGGAAACCAATCGGAGCTCAGTTTTAACTTTATAAACGGCTGTGGAAAAATGAAAGCAGCGCTCTGATTGGTTGCCATGGGCTACTAGAACAGTTCTGCTCTCAGACACTTCTGATAAATGTCCCCCACAGAATCTATCCTGTATGACGTTACCCAGGGTCTGCCTGCATATGTAAAATGTTTGAAAATGAAACATTTATTTAAAAAAAAAAAAAAAAATGCTATAAAGAAAAAAAGTCATGTGTTAACGTTAGCAGTAGGTACCTTACATTTATTACACAGCTACTTGGACTGTTTTGCCCCTAGTAGGCAGTATAACTGCAGTGTCTGAGTCCAGCATGGTTTGGGCAGGTCTGATCCGTCACTCGACAGAAAGCAGCATCTCTGAGCTGCCATTTATTCTTTTAATCACCATGTGCCTACACAGACTGGTAGACTGTTCTCTACTGTAAATACTAGTAATTTTTCTACTCTTGATCTTCAATGTTTTTTCCTTTTAAAGCTGATAATATCAGCATGCTGGGTTTTGTAGTCATTTTAGCAGCTGTGTGCCTGTATCTCTATATTGTCCATTAATATCTTATTATAACAGACTTGGCATGCTGGAACTTCTTACACTACTTTCCCTGTGTACATAGGACAGGGGATATGTGTTTTTTTTTGTTGTGGATTGAGGAAGTAGGGTTGATTCCTTTTTTTTTTTTTTTTTTTTTTTTTTACTTTTTTTCCTATGGAGAATTATGACTGCACAAAGTATGAAAAGGCTACATTCACATGCCATGCGTATTCTGGGTGCAATAGGACGGGAAGTAAGTGCTCCTCACCCCTCCCCTCTTCATTGAAAGACGAGCAGCTTTGCCGAAAATCTGCATTTTGAACCGAACATACCTTGAGGATGCTGTAGCTGCACTGATGCAGGATCATATCTTGTTTAATCCCTGAGCTGAGTGGTTTTGATGAAAAAACAATAATAATATTCAGGAAAAATCAGCTCTGTCGCTCCTTTGGCTGGCTCTGCACTTTTCCTTTCACATTAAAGTGGTATTCCCACTAAGACACATTTCTTAACTGTACTCAGGATAACAAAATAACACATTCTCTAATTATTACCAAAAATACAGCATTTCACAGATATAATTCCAACCTGTCTCTATCAGTCCTGGTGTAGACAAGACCTTGTAAATTCTGACTTTAGGGTTGGCAGCCATCTTGCCTGAGGCTTAACGGAGTCTCTCCCCTCTCTCTTCTCTCTCCACCCGCATCGTCCACAAAATCTAGTGTGACGTGGAATAGCAGATATGTAGCAGGGCTGACAGTGTGTAATTAGGAATCTCTTGGATCTCATCAACTCTGATCTGTCTTTGTGTCAGACACCAGTACAATTTTCAGAAGGTAAATGAGAGTGTATTTAAACTTGTACCCTGATAATCTAACCACATTTTCAGCTCCTGGATTATGTGTTTGCTTAGAGATTCCCCACCCACACCCTGGGATTTTGCACTGACCAGCCTAGGGAGTGCTAGCAGTGAAACTGAGTAAAGTTGTGAAGTAAAGGGTTAAAATGATCTTTATTGTGTTAACATCACTAGGGGTTGAGTTTTGAGAATTTTCTTTCATGGGAAATCCTACCATTTGATGCGTTATAAAGCAAACATACCTTGAGAATGCTGTAGCTTCACTGATACAGGATCATATATTGGTTAATCCGTGTGCTGACTGGTTTTGTTTAAAAAAACAATTATAAAATTCAGGACCTTGGGAAAGCTGGATGTACATTACACACAAGCTTTCTGAACAGCCAAGACAGGACTAATTGCTGGGGGATGGTGCAGTAATTGATTATTCTGCCTGGCAGGGAGAACAGTGATTACTTATGCACTGCACCAGAGAATGATGTAATGTGAAAGAAAAAGCGCCAGCCCAGGGACAGAAGCTTTATTATCATAATTTTATCAAGCAAGATATGATTCTGCATCAGTGTAGCTACAGCATTCTCAAGCTACGTTTGCTTCATAATGCATGAAATCAAATGGTAGATTTCCTTTAAATATAGAGCACGTCCTATATTTTGAGTTCTATCCAACCGGCTCTGTCATGGTGCGGTGAGACACTATGGGGCAAATTTAGCAAGCTGTCTGAAAGTCAGAATATTCTTAGCTTCCCATGGCAACCAATTACAGCTGAGCTTTCATTTTACCAGTGCTCATGAATATTTTAAAGTGGAGCTGTGATTGATTGGTTGCCACGGGCAACTAAGAATATTCTAACTTTCAGACAGCTTGATAAATCTGCCCCTATGTGTCTCTACACCGCGGCTGGTTGCCATAGAGCTCAATGGGGGCCATTCAGACATGTAAAGAAGAGAGGTCACACGTTCAGGAGGTAAACATGGAACATGGAGTCATCTTTTCTTTTAACTCAGTGTTGTGCTTTTCCTTTTTAATTCCTTCCAGAATGTGATCAAAGTCTGGCACTGTCCAACTGATTGCAGACAGTCCCCATTGTACAAGGTATTTTAGATTTAGGTTCTTAAGTTAAATTTATTTGCAAGTCAGAACAGGTATGTTTTATAATTGTAACTGACAGTTTTTTTTTTTGTTTTTTTTTGTCGGTGTGACAATTAGACTTTCAAAATTTTGTCATGGGACAAAGGATTATCAATAAATCTTCATAGACTCCTTCCAGCTAGACACTGCAGCCTGGGATTAATGTGAAGCATCCAGAGAGCTTCACCAGAGTCCACAGTGGGCAGTGAGGTCTGTCTGTAAGTTGGGTGTCCTTTAAGTTGGGAGCTGCTGCCGAAACGCTGACCCCCATATGTAAATTATACTTTACTACAAAATTGTAACTTGCCTTCCCTTTCCCTCTAGGGACCTGATTTAAAAATCTATATCTGCATTCCAGTCAACATTGATGGTTCGTTCACACGCACCACTTTGACTCCTCTTAGAAACTGAATGAAAGCGCATGGGGAGGTTGCACGGCACGATCACATATGCGTTGCTATGGAAACGTTTGTGATCGGTAACGGCACCTGGGCTTGCATTTAAACAATACAATACACTGGGTGCTGGTTACCGATTTTTATGTATTTGTATAGAAATGCATGTGATTGGGCCGTGGCACACACCCGTGCACTTTGATTCCATCTGACTGCACCCTTAAAGTGCTTGTCCAGTGAAGCTCAGACATGCTCCCAATGCAGTCTGTCACAGCTACCAATGCTTAAGGTGTCTTGCCGATGAACGCCTTTCACATCTGAGTGCCGTCCGAGTCTACATTGGACAGTACATAGACATATAGGCAAATTTTTCGTGAAATCAGAATAAACTGTTCCAGTTTTAGGTCAATTAGGATTGTCAAAATGATTTATATTTGCTGAATGCCAAAATAATAAGAAAGACAATTGAGGCATTTTTTATTACTTTTTGCAAAATTACTATGCCTTTTAAGCAATTTGGGACATCCAAACGATGTCATTGTAGCTTCTGATTCATTGCAACATCTGAGTTAGAGACACGCATGTGGTTGTATTTTAAGGCACACCTGAAACACACTGCCTCTTTGTGTAACATCATGTCAAAGTCTAAAGAAATCAGCCACCATATCAAAAAAGAGAAATGTGGACTTGCACAAGTTTGGTTCATTCTTCAGCCTGCTAATACCAACCCAACTGTGAAACATAGGGGTGGCAGCATCATGTTGTAGGGTTGTTTTGCTGTAGGAGGTGGTTCACTTCACAAAATAGGTAACATCATGAAGAAAGACCATTATGACCATACCAGCCTGGAATTTAAAGCTTGGGAGTAAATGAAAAAGTGACCTGAAGCATACTGCCAAATTGGATACAAAGTGGCTTAATGTAATTCCCGAGTTGTGCCTGAAGGCAGAATAATCGATTGCTGCAGCATCCCCCAACTGCTGTGTATGAGTGATCCAGCTCAGGTTGATTAGTCATGTCTTGACTAACCTCCATGTCTAATGAAAAGCTCCGTGTGTAATGTGTTTATGTAGGCAGCCAGTCTGATCCAGCTTTCCCAAGGTTCTGAATGTTATAATAGTTTTTTTCAGCAAAACCACTCAACTCGGGGATTAACCAATATATATGATCCTGCATCCGTGTAGCTACAGCATTCTCAACGTATGTTTGGTTTATAATCCATGAAATCAAATGGTAGGTTTCTTTTAAAGGGCACCTACCACCACAAATCTACCTATAAAGGTAGATCGGGTGGTAGGTGAATCAATGGGACGTGAGGATAGCCCTTTTAAGGGCTAATCCTCACGTCCCCGCACTGTTTTATAAACTTTTATTACTTATATATGTTAATTTACTTATGCGGCTACCGGGGCGTGGAGTAGCCGCATCTGAGGTTACACGAGGCGGCTACTCCACGCCCCGGTAGCCACATTACCCCTCCTACTCACCATGTTCGGCGCGCAGCTGCTCGTAGCTGCGCGCCCTCGTCCGCCGATCCTGCCGACTGCGCATGCGCAGAACAGCAGGCCCGCGCCTGCGCAGCCCCGGCTTCAGAGCAGTGACCGCGCAGGCGCGGGCCTGCTGTTCTGCGCATGCGCAGACGGCAGGATCGGCGGACGAGGGCGCGCAGCTACGAGCAGCTGCGCGCCGAACATGGTGAGTAGGAGGGGTAATGTGGCTACCAGGGCGTGGAGTAGCCGCCTCGTGTAACCTCAGATGCGGCTACTCCACGCCCCGGTAGCCGCATAAGTAAATTAACATATATAAGTAATAAAAGTTTATAAAACAGTGCGGGGACGTGAGGATTAGCCCTTAAAAGGGCTATCCTCACGTCCCATTGATTCACCTACCACCCGATCTACCTTTATAGGTAGATTTGTGGTGGTAGGTTTCCTTTAACATTGTCTGCGTCCAGTGATCAGCGCAACGCATCCATCAAATGCCTCATCTGGCTCGTGAGCCATAGGTTCCCGACCCTTGCTTTATGTGCATGTCTGATGTTTTACATATTCAATTGATATTGTCCTATTTCAGAAAATAGTAGCATGTATTACTGTAATCTGTTTCATGAATTAAACTCTGCCATTTAAGTCCATGGATGCATTAAAATAAATACTCATTGGCATGGCATCCTTGTGTGGTCATTTTTCATGCATTTGAATGCTAAAAAAAAGAGTAAGTAGCTTGGAGTTGTGAAAATCTGGCACAACTTGGATAACACTAGGTCTACAAAAATGCATAGACCGATAGCACTAGGACTGAAACTGGATGATTTTCACTGAACAAAAAAATTCGCTCATTCATGTTCTTCACTGGGTATAGCATCCTAAAATATACAATACTGTATATTTGAAGCTTAGCTGCCATGTTAATAATACCAGTTAAAGCAACATTAATAAACCAATAGCATCATATGGCTCAATGATACTGCAAATGTTGGTCATTAAAGGACATGTACCACAAGGATGAAGGACTGTAAACCAAGCACACTTCTATGCTGATCTGTGTCCCCCACTGGCAGGATCTGCTCTTCTTTTAGCCTTGTTTTATGTATAAAAAAAACTTGTAAAAATTATGCAAATGAGCTTCAGGGGCACCAGGCCCCATTTACATCTATGGAGCCTGGAGCCCCTCAGGCTCATTTGCATCATTAGAAAAAAAAACAAAAAAAAAAAAACCCCCTTTGAATACAAGGTCCTAAGAAGCTATAAAAAGAGCAGATCCTGCTTGAGGCGTCACACATCAGCTTATGCGCTTGTCATATAATCTTTCATCCTGGAGGTAGATGTCCTTTAAATCCTTGGACCAATTTTTCTACTTGTTTAAAACTGTCTTAAGGCTGCGGGGGACACAGAAATGTCTACACCCAAAATGGCTGGGGGACATGGAACAACACATAGATGTACCCCTGACAGTGTATATCTAGGGCACTTTATGCGGGGAGTTCGTGTTAAGCAGCCTTAGGAGTGTACTTTTTAAAGTGTATAAGCAATTTATTTTGTAGTTAATTATTATTGTAAAAGTTGTAGCTAAAATTTTTTTTTTTCTTTTGGATTATTGAGATTTTGGGTATCCCAACGTCCAAAATTGCCAGATCAAAATTTTGTATGTTTTGGAGTGTGGGAGGAAACTGGAGGAAACCCGCGTAAACACGGAGAGAACATACAAACTCTTTGCAGGTGCTGACCTGGATAAGACTTGAACCCAGGACCGCAGGGCTGATCCACCACTGATCCATCATGCTGCCCATTAATATCTTGGTGATTGCACTGATCCAAAAATTTACAGGTGATCTGTCATATAGTCCATAAAAAAATACTAAAAGTTTACCTAGAAGCCTATAGAACTGATAAAAATAAACATGTTGGGGATCTCCGCGTCCCAAAACCCATAATGGAAAATAACGCCCAATTGTCCAAAATGCCTTATTTTCACCATTTTTTATTCACCAATATTAATAAAAATGTAATCAAAAGGTCATACAGTCACCAAAATGGTAGCATGTCCTGCAAAAAAACTACACCTCACACAGCTCCCTACATCGAAGCATTAAAACGTTATTAAGCGTTATTTTTCTTCGTACAGAATTTTTTAAAAAATGTATTAAAACACAATGAAACCTATATAAATTTGGTATCCCCGTGATCGTACCAATCCAAAGCATGAAGGAGACATGTCATTTGGAGAGCAAAGTGAATGCCATAAAAAACACATACCTGCAAAAAAAAATTAACTGTGTTTGGAATTTTTTTTCCCACCTCTCAATATGGAATATATTTTTGGGAATCCCCCCCCCCCACACACACTTTTAATGGAATACTAAATTATTGAGGGACCCAAATGTTGCACCTTTCCACCGTGGGTGAATAAAACGCTTTAATACCTCAAGGAGTGCTGCTTTGCCTTCTTTTCATGCTGCTTTCATGATCCAGTATACTGCTGTGCTGCTCTACCCCGTATATTTCCGTTACTATGAAGTATAATTTACTTAATTTATGCGGAAAACCAACTAACACACAGCTTTGTATAATAAAAAAAAAAAAAAAGCTATCAATGTTTGAAGGTGGGGAGTGAAACGGGTCAAGTCGTTAAGGGGTTAAATGGTTCAATAATAGATGTAATGCAGATAAGTCTATGTAAACAATTAAAAAAAAAAAAAGGCTTGGTTTTTGCTATTGGTAGGACTAAAAATGAAAAAGGGCCTCGTCTTGGAGGGAAGAAAAGCAATATTAGGCGGCATTAAAAGGTGACGGTCCCTCTTTATGGAATGGATTTTTGTATGATTTTTATATATGATGCTAATAATTCATTAAATGGTTCCTAGGAGCCACGCAATTACCAACCTTCTATACATTAAAAGCTATTAAGCTGTGTGTATATATAAAAAAATATCCTAAAAACCGATTGTAATGGGGTACGTGGTGCCTCTTCTGGTTTGCTCTGGGATCCAGGCCTGGTGCTGTGACGTAAAGACCGGCCCTGCGTGTGCTGAAGTATAAAGAGGCTCTAATTAGCACGGATAAGCACCTGCTTTTAGCATGTATGGCTGCTCTCATCGAAAACTGCCGCCGTGTTGCCATGGAGAGGGGATTGCTAAAGAGCCCACAGTTTACACAAGCTGGCTTTTGTAGGGATTCATCTTTGGGGGGGAATAGTAATTGCTATGATGATAGAAATCAACACTACATTCTTTGTGTGTCAGTTCTCATGACAGCAGAGGGTTAATGAAGAATAATTAAGCAGAAATTAGCATTTTTCTAAGTTTACCTTGACGATTCTTAATGTTTAAGCCATTCTAGTTTGTTCAAGTCCTGCTAAACCTTTAAAAATATCATCTGAAATATTACAATGCTGTAACAGTGAGGGCTAGCTGCAGAGGTTGGGGACTTGTGTAATCATACAGGTCCCATACAAGAGCTCACTGCCACCCCAAGATCTATAAAGGCTTTTATCAAACTGTGCAAACCATAGTAAAGTTCTTTCCGGGCCACCCTGACTGTTCCACTATTGTGTACACTAGACTGTTGGAGGGTCCATCTGCACAGAGAGCAAATCTTGGACTTCATAAGGCCTATGGAATAATTGCTGCCGCCTTCTATATAGTCTGCGAAGTAACCTCTACATCAGGGATGTCAAAATTAAGTACACAGCCAAAGTTAAAAATGTGGACAAAGTTGCAAGGTAACCTATTGAAATTGAAAAAAATTTGTATATATCCTCATGGTGGTCGTGTGAATGCAGCCTTAAATTCATGTTGTAGTAGGTCATGAATCCGATCACAAAATCTGAGAATTATTTGGGAATACAAATTTATTACCCTCTTTGACTCCCTTCCACACAGTACTTCATTTATCAATGGGATTCATGACCCACTACAACATCTAACAAATGTTATCCTAAGATAGTAGGATCATCAGAGACTCCAGAGTAATTCGCTTGGAGGAAATAAAGCATCACACTGCCCAAACAATCTTAGTAACACCTTCATTCTCTGCACTGTACATGTATGGCGCAGAGGTGCTGAGGCTGTAGGTTTGCTGCATATTTCAGCAAACTCCCTCCACTAATACCAGATTGCTAGCACCAATGGTGAGTATTGACTCTTCAGATCTACTGTCGGCGGCATTTAAAAGACAGCGGTGCGAGAACTCCCCAAAAATCATGATGCTTGTTCTCCCGGGTACGGCAATATCCCATATGGGGCAATAATCTACAGGCTGGGCACATGGCGGGGCTTAGATGGGAAGGTGCTTTGCATAGTACATCAGGGTAAAATCTACATCTAAAGGTCCAGGGATGTGTGATAAATTCGGAAGCAATGTTTCATACATAGTCCTGTTTTTTCAGGACATGTTTTACAGTGGTAAATGGTTTCCTTCCGAATGCCTTTTTTGGAGTACACCCGGCATCTTTTGTGTCCTTCCCCTCTTGGCAGTTTGGGGAACTACTCCTGGAAAGTGCTCCCCTGGTACAATACATGTTGTGGCCTCGCTTCCAGAAGTGCTGGCACTCCCCCCTTCCTGGTCTCCAAAAAGAAAGTGCTTAATAACCACCTTTCGAAACTCCAGGAAAGTTCCCTTCTGGCCTGCACATCAATATAATGCTTGCAAATTATATAGCCCTATCTGAATGATGTGCCCGGCCAGCTTCTTGTACTACACCTTCAACTTCCTCATGGCGTTGTGTGGCTGAAACACCTGGTTCGACATGTCAACCTCTCCTATTTTGAGGTAACTTGTACTGGGACAGGGGTGGTGTTGTGCCCATGTATTGTTGATACAAGGACTTCTCTTTTGTCCTTGTACTTAACACAAAATACAGAGTTGCTGCTTAGTGCCCTGCGCTGGTGCTAATTTTTTCGCCAAGCAGCGACTTGGGGAGACCTCTCGGATTTCTGTGTACAGTGCCGAATGCTGCAGTATTTCTGGAAATGAGGCACTTGAAAAGTGTAGCGCTGGTGTAGAAATTGTCCAGGTAGAGGTGGTAGCCCTGGTCAACCAGTGGTTGCACCAAATCCCACACCATCTTCACCGTAATGCCAAGGAAGTGGGCATTCTGGGGGCACTGTAGTGGAGTCCTTCCCTTCATATACCCTGAACTTGTTGGTATACCCTGATGTATAAGCTGTGCGAAAGTACATCTTCACGCCATACCTTAAAGGAAACCTACCACTTGTAGTGGCAGGTTTCTGATGGAAATACCGGGCACCAGCTCAGGGTGAGCTGGTGCCGGAGCTTATTTTCGTTAGTGTTTTAAACCGCGGTATCGAGGTTTAAAACACTTTTTAAACTTTATAGCCGGCGCAGGCAGGTACGCGCTCGGCGCTTACCGTGCGCGCGGCTACATAGGAAGTGAATGAGAGCCACGCGCATGGTAAGCGCCGATCGCGTACCTGCCTGTGCCGGCTATAAAGTTTAAAAAGTGTTTTAAACCGCGATACCGCGGTTTAAAACACTAACGAAAATAAGCTCCGGCACCAGCTCACCCTGAGCTGGTGCCCGGTATTTCCATCAGAAACCTGCCACTACAAGTGGTAGGTTTCCTTTAACCTCTTATTGGGCAGGTACTGGCTGAATTGAAGTCTCCCTTCAAAATGTAACAGGGACTCGTCTATTGCCACAGTTTTTTTGCAGGGGTATATGCCTGGGCAAACTTGGCACTAAAATGGTCTAATATGGGTCTCACTTTAAACAAACTATCATAACTGGGGTCATCTCTGTGTGTTGTCGGTGTAATGCAAAAACTTATGGAAGTGCATCCTCCTCATCGCCATGCGTAACATCGGGGTGTGGTACAGAATGTCTGTGCTCCAGTAGTCCCTTATCAATGACTTCTTTACAAGCCCCATAAGAAGTATTATGCCCCAATACCTCTCCATCTCTGCAGTTACAGGGGTCAATCTGTGGGGTTGTGCATAAAATGAAGTGGGGATTTTGGCAGATTTGTCTGGACTACAATTCAATGGCTCCTCATTAAAAAGAAATACCTAAAAAAGTCCACAGCTCTGAGCCCTGCTCCAGGTTGGCTCAAATAGTCTGGGACCTGAGGGGTATAATTATCTCTGGGCTACCTATGTGGGGTCTGTGGAAGCCCCAGACATTTCTCCCACAGAAGTCCCAGGCATTTCTCCAGCATTTCTCTAATCCCTATGACGCCTTCTCGGTGGTTCTTCCAGATCACTGGAAGATGAGAAGAAGGGGACATCATCCCCACTAGTTGACTCTTTGTAAGAGGCCAGCATATTGTATGCCTCCAACACAGTGTACATCTTTTGAGACATTGAACACAGAAAAATAAGATGTGCACCAGAAAAATTAGATAACGTACACCAGAAAATTAGCTAATGTGCGCCCAACTACACGTATAAACCGCCTAGCCGGCACACAGAAAAAATTAGATAATGCAACCCAAACTACCCGGACAGGCCACGCATCCGGCACACAGTAAAATTGGGTAAGAGCAGCAAACTACAGGTACACCTACAAGCTCTCTGGGGAAAAGAAAAAAATCTTTGTGTGCCATGCAAAAAGGCACTACAAATGCACCTAGCTTGCCCCAAGACGCCCTAACTACTGCTAAAGATACTGTGCAGCGCTATTCACACAGTGCACTGAAAAGTGCAGAACAAGGCTAACACAGCGCACTGAAAAGTGCATTTGGGTTCAGAAGGGACAGGCGGGAGATGGGAAAAACAAAGGACAAGTGTTTCACAGATCACACAGGGAATATACAGGACACAGGAGGGAACAGATAGGGATCAGACCGTGCAAGGCTACATTCACACGATGTATGCCCGCCGTGCCGTAGTTCGGCGGGCATACAGCGGCGCTGCGGAGAGGAGCAGGGGATGAGCGCAGCTCGCCCCTGACCCTCACCATAGGAATATACAGCGCACAGCGCCGTATTGCGTAGAAAGATAGGACATGTCCGCATGTGTGCTGCACCGTACCGCTCCCGTACAGGGCCATGAGCCCATAGAAGTGTATGGGAGACGTATATACACCCCCCCCCCCCCATACGCTCGTGTGAATGTAGCCTAAAAGTGAATTTGGTGTAATTGTAACGCTCTGCTCCTCTCTCCATTGATACCAAACCAAAATGGTGCCGCTGAAGGAGGTAGGAAATAACTTTTTCTTTTCAGCCCCAAAACTCTGCATTTGGCAAGTCAGACTTGACTGACGTCAGTAGGAGATTCTCCTGCCTCTGTTACCGTGTGACATGCAATGCACTAGTTGTGCGCAAATCATGGGAGTCAGCACCGCAATAGTACGAGGGGTTTAAGGACCTCTTGTCTCAACTTTTTTGTCTTTTCGTTCATATTTTTTTGCATCACTTCTTTGTTCATTGTGTATAACATCTGTCACTTCATAAAGCCTGTTATACCATGCCTGATGAAGTGGCCTAAGCTGTCCCGAAAGCTTGCTTGTAACATCTTATATTTCAGTTGGCCAATAAAAGGTATCGCAATCTCAAGGTTGCTTTATTTGACCTATCAAAGCAACACATATCTGACAGTAATTTAGCCACCACTGTTTTACATCCCTCCTGTCCTTCAAAATTTTCCAAATGTAGTAATGCCGTGTTTTGCCACAACGCCATAGGGGTGGTCTGCAGATAGGGGGCAGCTTCCACAGGGTATAATGGAAAAAATCAGTTTTTGAGTAAAAGAAGATCTTTTAGGAAGCGGGTCCTCTCAGAGAGGTGGTCTTCTGGAGAGGGTTCCCTGTATATACAGTACAGACCAAAAGTTTGGACACAACTTCTCATTCAAAGAGTTTTCTGTATTTTCAGACTATAAAAATTGTAGATTTACACTGAAGGCATCAAAACTATGAATTAACACATGTGGAATTATTTACCTAACAAAGTGTGAAACAACTGAAAATATGTCTTACATTCTAGGTTCTGCAAAGTAGCCACCATTTTGCTTTGATTACTGCTTTGCACACTCTTCAAGAGGTAGTCACCAGAAAAAGTTTTCACATCACAGGTGTGCCCTGTCAGAGTTAATAAGTGGGATTTCTTGCCTTGGTTGGGACCATCAGTTGTGTTGTGCAGAAGTCAGGTGGATACACAGATTATAGTCCTACTGAATACTGTTAGCTGCTTTTTATTCTAGTCATAATACAACTTCTAAGTAGAGAAGAATGTGTTGCCATTATTACTTTAAGAAATGAAGGTCAATCGGTCCCAAAAAATGAGAACTTTGAAAGTGTCCCCAACTCCAGTTGTAAATTGCTACTAAGAAACTGGCTCACATGAGGACCACCCAAGGAAGGGAAGACCCAGAGTCACCTCTGCTGTGGAGGATAAATTCATGAAAGTCACCAGCCTCAGAAATCACAGCTTAACAGCAGCTCAGATTAGAGACCAGGTCAATGCCACACAGAGTTCTAGCAGCAGACACATCTTTACAACAGTTGTTAAGAGGAGACTGTGAGCAGCAGAGTTCATGGTAAAATAGCTGCTAGGAAACCACTGCTAAGGACAGACAACAAGCAGAGGAGACTTGTTTGGGCTAAAGAACACAAGGAAATCTTTGCTTTGGTCTGATGATTCCAAATTGGAGTTGCACAGCATCTTGCAGTGGCATGCTATTCCATCATATTTGCGTTTAGTTGGACCATCATTAATTTTTCAACAGGACAATGACCCCAAACACACCTCCAGGCTGTGTAAGGGCTATTTGACCAAGAAGGAGAGTGATGGGGTGCTACCCCAGATGATCTAGCCTCCACAGTCACCAGACCTGAACCCAATTGAGATGGTTTGGGGTGAGCTCGACCGCAGAGTGAAGGCAAAAGGGCCAAGAAGTGCTAGGCATCTCTGGGAACTCCTTCAAGACTGTTGGAAGACCATTTCTGGTGACTACCTCTTGAAGCTCATCAAGAGAATGCCAAGAGTGTGCAAAGCAGTAATAATAGCTAAAGTTGGCTTCTTTGAAGAATCTTCTAATATAAGAAATATTTTCTGTTTTTCCACACTTTTTTAACTCATGGAATTATATACTTCAGTGTGAATCTTCTACAATTTTTATAGTCATGCAAATACAGAAAACTCTTTGAATGAGAAGTTGTCCAAACTTTTGGTCTGTACTGTATGTAAATACTATTATGCCGCCATGTATTTTTTTTTTTTATATTCCGATCTTGGTGTTTTATAGTGTAGGTGGACATGTTTTAGGGTGTGTTCACATGTGGCAGTAATGCATCAGAACAGCTGAGTAGAGGAGATTTGCCTGATTTGCATGCATTTGTTAATGCAATGTTAACGTTATGTTAACATTTCTGATAACAAATACATACTTTAACTCTAGCATTGTTTGCCAGCATTGTGTTCAGAAACGCACACATAAACATTATATTATTACTATGTTAACCTATCTTAACTGCATGTTAACAGGTGTTAACATTGCAATAACGCTTACATTTTGTAACAGCTATGTAATCAGGCTATTCTCCTCTTCTTGGCTGTTCTGATGTGTTTGGAAAGGCACGCGTTAATGCCACATGTGAATGCACCCTTAGGATATCTTTTTATTTGTGATGTAGTAGATAACTGTATGATGCAGAGATCCAATGCTCTGTATCTTCCTTGCCTAGCTCTTCACTAGATCTCTGTACAAGTGGTAACACTGATTCTGTATCCTGATTGGCTGAGCTGTTTGGGCTTGTTCATGTGAATTCTGTTGGCATCACTGCCTGTAGCTAATTTCACAACCAGGAAGTCACAAAAAGCTGAGAGAATATTACTGATAGCCTCATATATCTATTAGCACTATATCTCAGGATAGCACAATACAGGTATCGTTGCAATTGTCAAAGGCTCTCTAGCTGTGCTGGAGTTTATTTTGTGTTTGTAACTTTACAGTTACTCTTTAAAGGACACCTGTCAATTAAAAAAAGAACCAGTCTGTGATGAACAAGGGAGATCCACCTACCAGATATTGTCCTGTTCTGCAAGCCACCCATATTCTTTACTTCCCTCATCCTTGGCTAAATTAGCCTTATGGAGCTAGCTAGGGTGTTATCTAACACTACAAAGGCTGCAGAGTAACTTTGGCTCTGTAGGGGGTAGCTATTAACAAACACCTTTTACAGCCGCCGCGTCACTAAAAGGCTTAAGGAACCCCCCCATTTCCAAACAAGAGACGAGTCATAAAAAATATTAGGGACCTTTTTTGGAACCTGTATCATCAGGGTATCATATCAATATGTCTAATTAGGTTCTAGCATTTTTTGGGTCTAGAGACATAAATATCCCAGGATGGAACCATAGCAAATGGGTCAGATTTGCTATTAATGCAATCCAGGAATTCCACTGGATCCAATGATACCATAACCCTGACCCTATGACTTCCCTCTTGAGAAGCTATGACTTCTCCAAGGTTCTGGACTTAATACCAGGTAGGAGGGACCTATAAGTCCTCCTGGGGGTGTTCAGGGGTGTGTCTGCACCTTATATAATCAGAACATGCTGATGCTTTTGTCTGGGAAACCATTTACCATTAAGCGCAGAGGAAATATCTTCAGGTGTGGTTCCATTAGGCCAACATATGGATTATGTTTAACTGTATATCTATTATGTGTACTGTTTGTCTAGTGTGCCCTTAAGGCAATTAAATATAAAATGTAACCTGTTTTGCTCTTTTATCTCGATCCACGTACCCCAACGTCTGTGTCTCAATTGTATACACTCTATATAATCCTGTTATGGAACGGGCTTATATTAAAGGAGAACTGGTGGCAGCTTAATTGGGTTGATATGGTTCTGTTTCACTGAGGCTAGTGAAAGGGGTGTTATAGCCATTCAGGGTTGTGATTTATGGTTGTGCCATATCCAGAAGTTATGTGGACAACTTCAGTCACCGCCTGCGCCTTCCAGAACCCTTGCGTTCTGGGAGTGTCTAAAAAGGATAACTAAGTGACCTTGCATACTCTTCAGGGGTCCGAAACGTCACGGTTTCCTTCACATGGCCCTCTTCCATTCCACTGATGTAGATCATTGATGTTGTAGAACTTACTGATAAGCTCCGCCACACTCCGGCGTATTCATGAGGAGGTCGTCCAGGAACTCCCCTCTCTTCTGTCTCTCCTCCCCTCCCACACTAGGTGCTGTCGGTGACTAGATGCTGCAGTCACCACCCCCTGGATGCCCCCTCATGAATACACTGGGCCACTGTAGGATATAGCTGGCAATCGGACCTCTAAGTGCACATTGTGGTGGAGCTTATTGGTATGTTCTGCTACATCAATGATTTAGAAACACAAACTTCTGTGATTCCCCTCTTTAATTTGACGCCAGAACTGTGCTTCTAGGTTTCGCTGTCATGATGTCTATACACTGCACGGGGTAAGTGCAATTAGGACGTATATAGCTGTATTGCAGTTGTGAAGGGGTTAAACATGGTATACCCATTGGCTTAATTAGTGGCAATTTTTTTTTTTTTTTTAACTATTTAAAAAAAATTTAGTGGCAGTATTGTTGCCATATTATTGTCATGCCATTGCTCAATTTGTTTCCAGTCTGTTATCTAATAGAACTCTTTGAATTGAAAAAAATGTTATAGTTGAATAAAATTGAATAAAATGTCAACATATAAGAGTTTTTTTTTAACAACATTTTTTTTTCTTTTTGTAATAAACATGGAGCCCTTTCCATTTCCTTTGAGTGTTTGATGCAAATTGCTGCAAACACGCACTGGTAACACTTGCTATCGATGCTAGCAACGATTACCGGTGTTAACCCTGTGATCGCTGCCATCTTGGCTTTGATTGTTGCTCCCCGCAACGTCGTCTTGGAGCAATGATCTGTCTCCATGACAGCCTTGGGTCTTTGTTAGACCTGAGGCTGGAATTGATATAAATAGTAAAAATCGTTAACATGTTGGGTATTGCCGCATCCCATCCCATGTCCGATCTATCAAAGTATAATAACGGTTATTCCCAGGGTTTTTACCTGTTAGAGAAAATGCTGCCCAAATTTTTGAAACGTACAAAAATTTTTATAAAAAAAGTGATCAAACGGCCCTACAGTCCTCAAAATGGTAGCATTGAAAATGTCATCTCAAGTTGCAAAAATGACACCATTATACAAAAAATGACTAAAAAAAAAAAAAAAGTGGTAAAAATGCACATTCACCATTTCTCCGGTGGACACTGTTTTTACAGCTTTCACTGGACTACAAATAACTCACGTATTTTTGGGTCAGTAAGATCATGGGAATACCCAGTTTATATAGATTTTATTATATTTTAATAGATTTAAGAAAAATGAAAATATTTTGTACTAAAAAAAAAATCTTCATTTTGCAACGTTTTCATACTTAACCGGTTAAGGACCGGGCCCTTTCCTGTTTTTTCATGTCCATTTTTCACTCCCTACCTTCAAAAATCTAACTTTTTTTTATTTTTACACGTAAAGAGCTGTGTGACGGCTTATTTTCTGCGTAACAAATTGCACTTCATAGTGATGGTATTAAATATTCCATGCCATGTACTCGGAAGCGGGAAAATTCCAAATGCAATGAAAATGGTGAAAAAACGCATTTGCGCCACTTTCTTGTGGGCTTGGATATTACGCCTTTCACTGAGCGCCCCAAATGACATGTCTACTTTATTCTTTGGGTCGGTACGATTAAGGGGATACCAAATTTGTATAGGTTTTATAATGTTTTCATACATTTACAAAAATTAAAACCTCCTGTACAAAAATAATTTTTTTGATTTTGCCAACTTCTGGCGCTAATAACTTTTTTATACTATGGTGTACGGAGCTGTGGGTGGTGTCATTTTTTGCGAAATTTGATAATATGTTCAATGATATCATTTTTAGGACTGTACAACCTTTTGATCACTTTTTATAGATTTTTTTAGATTTTTCAAAATGGCAAAAAAGTGCCATTTTCGACTTTGGGCGCTATTTTCCGTTACGGGGTTAAACGCATTGAAAAACCGTTATCATATTTTGATAGATCGGGCATTTTCGGACGCGTCGATACCTGATGTGTTTATGATTTTTACTGTTTATTTATATTTATGTCAGTTCTAGGGAAAGGGGGGTGATTTGAAATTTTTGGTTTTTTTATTATAATTTTTTTTTTAAACTTTTTTTTTATTTTTATTTATACTATTTTTCAGACTCCCTAGGGTACTTTAACCCTAGGTTGTCTGATCGATCCTATCATATACTGCCATACTACAGTATGGCAGTATATGGGGATTTTCTACCTCATTAATTACAATGTGCTATCAGCACATTGTAATGAAGGGGTTAAAACTAAATAGCCTCGGGTCTTCGGAAGACCCGAGGCTACCATGGAGATGGATCGCCACCCCCCGATGACGTCACTGGGAGCGGCGATCCCAGGTAAGATGGCGGCGCCCATGCGCCGCTATCTGTTTGAGGCTGCCGGCAGCTTTGCCGGCAGCCCACGCTGTGAAAACGCCCGCGATCGGTGCTAGCACCGATCGCGGATGTTACCGGTAAGCCGTTGCTGCAATATGCAGCAAAGACTTACCGGCTATGGAGAGGGCTCAGCCCGTGAGCCCTCTCCATGCAGCGCGACGCGACCGCCGCCGTGAATACACGGCGGGCGGTCGCGAACCGGTTAAGTATATGGAGCTCTGTAAGGTAATTTTTGTTTTGTATGATGAGCTGACTTTTTCAGTGCCACCATTTTGAAAACTGCAACCTTTTGATCACTTTTTATTCAATTTTCTTTCTGTGTGTTGTGAAATGGAGAAAAAGTGGCGTTACAGACATTTGGGTGCTATTTTCTGTTACAGGGTTCACCTCCAGGAATAACCATATATGTTATAAGTATAGTATAAGCCGACCCAAATATAAGCTGAGGCACCTACCTTTACCCCTAAAAACTGGGAAAACCTATTGACTCGAATATAAGCTCAGGGTGGGAAATACATTGGTCACAGCCTCCAGCCAGTATATAGCTATCCATGCCCTCTATATACAGCCAGCCTGCCCTAATTGGCCCAATTCATTAAAACAGAAAGTCATTACTCGCCTTTCCGATGCCCCCCGCAGGTTTTCTCTTCAATCGGTCCAGCAGTGGCAGATGCATGCGGCGTACAGGCTCTTGCGTCCGCCGCCGCTTACATTAAAATGTGTGCCGTCTGCACACAGAATACTATTGCAGCGGCAACTGAAGTCGCACAAACCTGCCGCTGCCAGACAGATCGAAGAGAAGAACTGCGGGGGGCATCGGAAAGATGAGTATTGACAATGTTTTTTTCTGACTCTAGTATAAGCTGAGTTTTGGTATTTCAGCACATTTTTTGTGCTTTCAAACTCTGCTTATACTCAAGTATGTACGGTAATCCTTTTTTATATTTTGATAGATCAAGACTTTTGGGACACAGAAATATCTAACCTGTTTTTTTTTATTTGGTTGGTTTACTTTTATATCCGTTCTTTTAAAACTATTTTTTGACCCCTAGTTTACTTTAACCATAGAAGGTCTGATTTCTCCTACCATATACTGCAATACTAAAGTGTATGCTTCTGACATGCTGTTCTAGATCTTTGAGCATGTAGACCTAATACGTTATAATGCATTGAGGGGTTAATTTAACCTGCAAAATTTGTAGGCGGTGGAGGCTCTAGTATGACTAGGTATATGTTGAATTCCACATAAGGGATTCTTTAGGCTGGCATCATTGACCCTTTTTGGGATGTCAATTTCTATTCTACAGTATTCCCTAACATGTGTACAGTTTCATTATGACCTGATATTCTATGTTTGTGGATTTCCCAGTTTATTTTTTCAGAAGTGTTCGTCACATCTAGGTGTAAATGCTTTACTGTTCCCATAGTCTTTCACTGCAAGCTAAGGCTGCGGCCTTGTTGTTTCTATGGTAACCTGGATTGAAATAGCTCAGATATAATAAGGAGCTTTAGATCTTGCAGGAGGAAATGCCACCCGTGATGGTGGTTTGAATCACATGTCTGTCTTCTCAGGTCTTGATTATATTTACATGCATTATCATCAATAATTTTTTTTTTTTTGGTTTACATTTTTATAACTTCTGAAAACTACATATTGTATAGAGAATGACTTTGCTTTAAAGAAAACAAATGATAGAAGGTAGACCTTTCCTCTTACGGGTACTGCATTCAACAGCATTTTCCATAGCGTCCCCCATGACGGCCCCAACTGGAGGATGACCCTTGACCTCTGTAGGGACAGGAAGCAGAGAGGTTAAATACCCCACCCCGGCATCCGTACACCAGTGGCTTCCTGTCCCTACACAGGGCAGGGAGTAGAGAGAAGTCTCTCCTCATCCCCAGTAGTTGGGACGGTGAGGGGGGACCAGTGTGGCGCAGGGAATCGTCCCTTACCCTAAGGCAGTCTCGGCCTCGATCGGACTTCGGTCCTTTCCTCTGCCACAAGACAGAGATGCCTTCTTCTCCGGCTCTGCCCGCGGCTCTGCGCAGCTAAGGACACCCGGAGCGTGTCCATCGCGGCGGTCACGTGGGCCGGCCGCCGTCCGACTCTGGTGACGACTTCCGCCGGAAATGACGGGACCGGATGTGACGTCACGATGGCGCGACCCGGAAGCAGGAGCGTGGAGCGGTAAGCTTGAAAAAGCAGGTATTCACGTTGATCTGAGGTCTAATAGTCGCACTCTGGTCCTGACGAGAGTAGTCGCTAGAATCGGACGCTATTTTGAGCATTTTCCAGCCAACAAGGTCGGTTAACATGCTGTATGGTTGCCTCATATGTGTCATATGTGTTATATACAATTCAGGTCTATATAGACATGTGTATATCTTTCTTAGGGGCTTGTGCTGTGTAACCCTCAAGATACCTCAGGTACTCCTTTGTTATATTCCACTTGATTAAATGTCACAGTCTATCTCACATTTCTATAAATGTTTAGGCTTGCTGATATCAGTGGTCCCACAATTGGGAATATGGAGACACATGGCATGGAGGCTTCAAGTCTGGACCTCATATCCTTGAACCCTGTAAGTAGGGTCAACCGGGGATAGGGTGGTGGGTCACCCACATGTCCCTATATTTTCACATGAGGTGTCGGTTATGGACTAATTACCTCTCCTTCTCCTTGGCAGGAGCCCAGGGAAAAGGAGAAGGATAAAGGGAGAGCTAAAGATCAGTCCGGCACAAAGAAAACCACTTCCAGAAAGTGTAATATGTGCTTAGAGAAACTCCCTACGGACTATAAAAAGCCGGTCTGTAAAACCTGCGTAGATAATCTACTCAGAGAAGAGAGAACCTCATTTGTGGATGAAATGCGTAGCTTTATCAGAGAAGAAGTTAAAACAAAGAGTTATAGAATCCATGTCAGATTATACATCAGACTCAGAAGGGACCAAGGAGTCTACGGATATGGAGCCCGGTCCCTCAAATTCAGCCAGTAAGATGGAGTCGAGATATTTGTTAGCATCCGAAGATCTGGAACCCTTACTAAAAGCTATGAGGGATACCCTCAAAATTGAGGAAATAGAAGAGACCAAATCTATTCAGGATGAATTATTCGGACTTCTTAAAGTTAAGAAGAGGCGAGTGTTTCCCATAAATGACACTCTTAAGGAACTAATACTAGAAGAATGGAGAGAACCGGAGAACAAAATCTCCATATCTAGAGAATTTAAAAGTCGTCTGTCCTTTGATGAAACAGAAGCCAAAATTTGGAACACTACCCCTAAGGTAGACATCCAGGTCACAAAAATGACCAAGAAGACGGACCTCCCGTTTGAGGATGCAATCCAGTTAAGAGATCCCCTGGATAGAAAGGCGGACAGCCTTCTAAAGAAGACATGGGAGTGTGCCATGTTAAACCTAAAATCAAATATTGCCACAACATCCATGGCACGGACTCTCTTTCATTGGATTACCGAACTGGAGGGTCATGTCAGAGACGGTACTCCTAGGGAGATGCTATTGAGTACATTTTCAACATTGAGAGCAGCCACCGCCTTCATCGCAGATGCCTCAGCGGAAGGAGTTAGAATAAGTGCCAAGGAAGGGGCACTATCAAATTCAGTTAGAAGATCACTTTGGCTTCGCCAGTGGACGGGCGATTTCAGATCGAAGTCAAAATTATGTGGTATTCCATTTGAAGGGGAATACCTATTCGGTTCCGAACTTGACACGCTGTTGGAAAAAGCGGCAGACAGAAAGAAAGGGTTTCCGGAATCCAGAAGTAACCAAAGAAAGCAGCCCTTTCGAGACTCTAAGGACAGAAAACAGCCCTTTAGAGGGAAAGGCAAACAGGGCAGGTGGAGCTACCCTAAAGGAGGGAGAGGAAGGGGCTTCCTTCTCAGTGCCAGCAACTCGGCCCCAGCGTTTAGAAAACAATGACGCCAGGGTGGGGGGAAGACTATTGAAGTTCCACTTCCAGTGGACTCAGATAACATCAAATCCCTGGATACTAAGTATTCTTCGGGAAGGTTATCATCTAGAACTAACCTCTCTTCCCCCCAGAAAATTTGTTTTGACAGAGCAGCCCTCAGGAAACCTCTCAAACTCGCTGTGGTCAGAGATACAAAAGCTCATTCAATTGGATGTCATCATCCCAGTACCTCAGACACAGTTAAAAGAAGGACACTACTCTCCCCTCTTCTTGATAAAAAAACCAAATGGCTCTTTCAGGATGATATGCAACCTGAAGAATCTGAACAAGTACATACGATATCGAAAGTTCAAGATGGAAACAGTGAGCTCGGCAGCAGTTCTGATCCAACCAGGAGCGTCTATGTGTACGATAGATCTGAGGGACGCATATTACCATGTGCCAATACATCAAAAATCTCAAAAATTCCTCAGATTCGCAGTACGATCACCTTGGGGAGAAGAGGTCCACTATCAGTACAAGGCGCTGCCTTTTGGGATTTCTTCGGCCCCCAGGACATTCACAAAGATCATGATCGAGGTGATAGCTTTCTTGAGGCGGAAAGGGATTCTAGTCATCCCCTACCTGGACGATCTGTTACTGGTGGCCAGTTCGAAACAAGAGCTTATACACCACCGAGATTTCACAATGAGGATCCTTCATCAGTTAGGATGGATAATAAACCTGGAAAAGTCCAAACTAAACCCAAGTACAGAGGTTGTGTTTCTAGGAACGTTATTAGATTCGATACAGCAGATGTCCTTCTTACCGCCAGAGAAAGCAATGAGACTAATGCAACATGTCATATTGTTTCAAAAAAGAAGTCATTGCACGATAAGGGAAGCCATGAGGATACTGGGCCTTATGACATCTTCCATACAGAGTGTACAGTGGAGCCAGAGTCACACCAGAGTCCTTCAAAGTTGGATATTGGCCTCCTGGGACAAAGATCCCCAACATCTAAATCAAAAGGTCCAGATTCCGGAAGCTGTCAAGCAATCCCTGGAGTGGTGGATAGATACTTCCAACCTGGGAAGAGGGATATCATGGCATCCCTGGCCAGTGATAAATATCCGGACGGACGCAAGTCAGTCAGGATGGGGAGCGGACATAGCAGGCCTTCCCGTTCAAGGTCTTTGGCCGTCCTCGACCAGATCCCGTTCCTCGAACTTCCGAGAACTGAGAGCTGTTCTAGAGACTTTAAGAGCAAGTGCTCAAAGCCTGAGGGGAAAACATGTAAAAATTTATTCAGACAACACCACCACGGTGGCTTATCTCCGTCATCAGGGGGGTACCAGGAACCCCGATCTCCTCAGTCTTTCAGACGAGATATTCATCTGGGCAGAAACCAACATCCGCTCTCTTTCAGCCACCCATCTAAAAGGAGAATTGAATCAAGTAGCGGACTATCTCAGTCGTCAGACGATAGACCACAACGAGTGGTGTCTAAACGAGAACATCTTTTCAAGTCTCATACAAAAATGGGGACAACCAGTGACAGATCTTTTTGCCACCAGCAAAAATACAAAAGTTCCTCATTTCTTCTCTCTGGATCCAAATACTCCGGTTTTCCAAAGGGATGCCTTCAGCCAGTCCTGGAGCGGACCTCTAATGTACGCATTTCCTCCTATACCTCTCATAGCGAGAGTGATTCAGAAGATCAGAGAGGACCAAGCAAAGGTTATACTCATCGTTCCCTGGTGGCCAAAGAGGAACTGGTTTCCATGGCTAGGAAAGATGGCATTGGAAGGACCTGTCATGCTGGAACCTCTAAACAACCTTCTGTTCCAGGGTCCAGTGTACCATCCAGATCCACAGGCTCTCCGGCTCTCGGCTTGGATCCTGAAAGGCAATTGCTGATATCCAGGGGACTATCAAACAAGGTAATTTCCACACTCAAAGCGAGCCGCAAACCAGTTACCCACAAAATCTATGCCAGGATATGGGGAAGATTTGTGTCTTTTTGTGGCAGGACTCCTCCTAACCAAATGTCCCCTAATGTCTCACAGGTGCTCGACTTCCTGCAAGCAGGGTTTGACAAGGGCCTTAAGACGAATTCCTTAAAAGTCCAGATTTCAGCCCTCAGTGCCTTTTTCGACACCCCATTAGCCGAAAATAGATGGATCCAAAGGTTTGTCAAAGCTACGGCTAGACTAAGACCTCAAATAAAACAGAATATCCCCAATTGGGATCTTTCATTAGTACTGGATTATCTCACAAAAATACCGTTTGAACCTCTGGAGTCGGTCAAGCTTAGAGAGTTAACGCTAAAACTCACCTTTCTCATAGCCATAACAACAGCTAGGCGTTTGGGTGAGATCCAGAGTTTGTCTATTAAAGAACCTTATCTTAAAATATGTGAAGATAAGATTGTACTAATGTTAGATAAAGCCTTTACTCCCAAAGTAGCTTCATCTTTTCATCGTAACCAAGAGATTATTCTGCCTTCCTTCTGTCAGAATCCAAAACATCCCAGAGAACAGGAGTGGCATACGCTAGATGTCAGAAGATACCTGCTACATTATCTGGAAGTCACCAAATCCTGGAGAAAAGACAACAACATTCTCCTACAATTTAGAGGAAAGTGCAAGGGCAGAAAAGCTTCAAAGGCATCCATCGCCAGGTGGATAAGAACAGTCATCAAAGAAGCTTATGATGCCAACAACCTGGACATTTCAGGGACTATTAGGGCCCACTCGACCCGAGGAGTGGCAGCCTCCTGGGCGGAAAAACGGGGCGCCTCGTTAGAGGACATATGTAGAGCAGCTACCTGGTCTACTCATCTAACTTTTGCCAAACACTATAGGCTAGATGTTCAAAGTGCTAGAGACCAGTCCTTCGGAAGGAAGGTCTTACAAGCTGTTGTCCCACCCTAATTATTTATCTGGTACATCTCCAGTTGGGGCCGTCATGGGGGACGCTATGGAAAAGGAGAATTATTCTCACCGTTAATTCGGTTTCCATTAGTCCACCATGACGGCCCATATATATTTCCCACCCTGTAATTTGGAAAAAGTTAAAATTGCCTATTTGTTCTGTGTGCATCGATAACATACAATAAATGGGTTGCATCCAAGGCCGGTGTAGTTATTTAGAAGCCACTGGTGTACGGATGCCGGGGTGGGGTATTTAACCTCTCTGCTTCCTGTCCCTACAGAGGTCAAGGGTCATCCTCCAGTTGGGGCCGTCATGGTGGACTAATGGAAACCGAATTAACGGTGAGAATAATTCTCCTTTTTTCATTCATTTTTCGCTCCCCACCTTCAAAAATCTATAACTTTTTTCATTTTTCTGTTTACAGAGCTGTATGAGGACTTATTTCTGTGTAACAAATTGTACTTGTTAGCAATGGTATTTATTATTCAACGGCTTCTACTGGGAATCGGGGTAAAAAATTCCAAATGCGGTGAAAATGCGGAAATTTATAAATTTGTGTTTTTAATGCATTTTAAATGTGTTGCTAAATGGTGAAAAAATGGCATTTTGACACTTGGGCGCTACTTTCCATTAAGGGGGTTTATTGTCAGGAATAACCATTACTATATTTTGATAGACCTGACATTTTGGGAGGCGGTGATGCCCAACATGTTTTAGAATTTTACTTTTATATCATTTCTAAGAAAGGGGAGTGATTTGAATGTTTAGATTTTATTTCATTTTTATTTTTTTACTATTTTTCAGACTCCCTAGGGAACACCTGAGTGAAGTTGACCCCTCAACCTTGTTCAAATCTAACAAAATTGGTGTCAAACGTGTGTGCTACTTTTGCACTGGTTTGTGCAGCAGAAATTTTTGTCTGTGTCGCTATTGTTTTAAAGATATTAAAAAAAGTTTCCAGAGGTCAATCAGCCCCCTCCCCATTACCCAAATCAAACAAAACCAGTGCAAGTGATTTATGCTACGTTTTTGCTGCTCAAATTTTTTTGTGCTGCTTTTGTTTTGAAGATATCATTAACTAATTTGTAAAGTTCAAAAGGTCAGCCCCCCACATTACCAGATCAAAGAAAAGAGGTGTCAAATGTTTGTGCTGGTTTGTGGTTTTATGGTTATTATGGTTTTTGGAAGATGGGTAGTGAAAAATTGAAATGCAAATACACAAAATGGGGAGGTTGTTGAGGACCTAGCTGTTTATGCTTTACCTATTCTCACTATCTAGACCTTTTATTTTTCTTATGACCTAAGCATATGATAAGAATGATTAACCAATGGCACTTACTCCTAGATCCAGGCACCGTGACTGTGATAATATTCTTATATGGGATGTTGCCCGAGACCCTCCGTGCTGTAGTTTCACAGGCAGTTATACTGTATAGGAGCACTTTATCCCCTCTGTGTAGCAAAACTTACTCTGCTTCTCTTAGAACAGGGAGAGGGCTAGACAGTGTGTGTAGTCAAAGCACAGTGGAGATCTGATAACCTCCCCAGCCCTTCTGGCTAATTAACATAATTTTACAAGTTGATTTTAGAATGAAAGAAGGGAGGCCAAGGATAACATATATAAGATGGTGACCACAGCTATGAGTTAAGTGTCCCTTGTTCATCATGCTTGATTTTCCACTGTAGATTTCCTTTTAATGGATGGTTTGCTTTAACAGTGATTTTTAGGGTCATTTTATTTATCATATGCTTGTGCTTGCTTATGAAAGTTTTCTGGCTGTAGCGAGTGTGCAAACGTGGCTATTGCTTGCCATGTGCCAGTAATTGTTAATTTTTTTCCGGGGCTAGTATGCCTTACTATCAAGACACTGTCTATTATCAATTCTAGACAATGCACTTTTTGTTCTTGTAGGACTCCTGTTTTGTAACCTCCATTATCACGTTTTAATAGGGTTGTCAATTTTTTTTTTCCCCGACCCAGGGCCAGATGCTGCTACCAGGACCTTTTAAACTACTTAACCCAATAAGTGTTCCACAAGGCACCCTATAAATGTCTCCTTGGGTAGAGAATGAAACAAAAAAAATCCATTCTGCCACTTTTTTAGCAATTGTTTTTTTTTCAATCAAAAGAGCACTATTATCGCTTGTTTTATTTTGCAAGATAATATCTAGTTTTGTAAGGTACTGTAGATGTAACCAAATGACTTTTTGATTTTTTTGGAGGCTGAAAGCACACATATGTCTTTTTAGCATTACCGTATATACACGAGTATAAGCCGACCCGAGTATAAGCCGAGACCCCTAATTTTACCATCAAAAACTGTGAAAACCTATTGACTCGAGTATAATCAGAGGATGGGAAATGCATTGGTCACAGACGGCCCCCAGTATGTAGCCAGCCTGCCCCCAGTATGTAGCCAGCCTGCCCCCAGTATGTAGCCAGCCTGCCCCCAGTATGTAGCCAGCCTGCCCCCAGTATGTAGCCAGCCTGCCCCCAGTATGTAGCCAGCCTGCCCCCAGTATGTAGCCAGCCTGCCCCCAGTATGTAGCCAGCCTGCCCCCAGTATGTAGCCAGCCTGCCCCCAGTATGTAGCCAGCCCAGCATTAAAAAAAAAAAAAAAAACTTACCCTCCAGTGGCCCCGACGTGCAGCGCTGCTCCCCCGATAAAAGCAATATAATACCCTATGCCTGCAAACAATAATTTAAAAGCTGCTCCCCCGATGTCCGCACGGGTTCTCTTCTGGCTTCCGCGCCCCGTCCTCTTTCTTCTCTAACTTCGTGCTGGGCGCTGCCATTGTTCTCCCCCGGATGGCAGGCGCATAGTATGACTCCATAGTATTCTGGGAGAAAAACATGGCGGCGCCCAGCACGAAGTTAACCCTTTCAGGACCTGGCCCTTTTTTTGTTTTTTCATTTTTCACTCCCCATGATCAAAAATCCATAACTTTTTTATTTTCCATGTCCAGAGCTGTGTGACAACTTGTTTTCTGCGTAACAATCTGCACTTCATAGAGATGGTATTTATTATTCCATGCCGTGTACTGGGAAGCGGGAAAAAAATTCCAAATGCAGTGAAATTGGTGAAAAAACGCATTTGTGCCGTTTTCTTGTGGGTTTGGATCTTACGAATTTCACTGAGCGCCCCAAATGACATGTCTACTTTATTCTTTGGGTCAGTACAATTATGGGGATAACAAATTTTATATAGGTTTTATAATGTTATCATACATTTAAAAAAATTAAAAAGAAAGAAATGTTTGACATGCATTTGGAGAACCCTAGTGGTGTAAAACAGATAAGAATCCGAAAAGTGACCATAATTCTTCAACGCACACCCCTTGGAGAATTTGGCAATGTGTAATATATGTATTTGCCCCTACAGGTGAATGATCCAATTAGGCCCTAAAATTAAAAAGGTGAAAATTTTCCTATACAGGCAGTCCCCGGGTTACGTACAAGATAGGGTCCGGAGGTTTGTTCTTAAGTTGAATTTTTATGTAAGTCGAAACTGTATATTTTATAATTGTAGATCCAGACAAAAAAAAAATTGGCCCCAGTGACAATTGGAGTTTAAACATTTTTTGCTGTAATGGGACCAAGGATTATCAATAAAGCTGCATTACAGACACCTTATATCTCATCATTGCAGTCTGAGACTATAGTAAAGCATTCAGAGAGCTTCACCTGGGGTCAGAGGGGTCTGTCTGTAACTATGGGTTGTCTGTAAGTCGGGTGTCCTTAAGGAGGGGACCACCTGTAAATGTCACTTTTACCCCTAATTTTTGTAAGCCACAAGGGATAATCTATTAAATAACCCCGAAAAAGGTGTAAAACTGTTTCTCCCGAGTGTAGAAGTACCCCACATGTGCATATAAAATGCTTTATGGGCGCACAGTAGAGGAAAAGAGGGATGTTTGTCTTTTAGTGGCCAAATTTGACAGAAATCCTTCACATGTGTCAGGATACATTTGGAGAGCCGTAGTGGTACCAAAACAGAGGAAAACCTGTAAAGTGACCCTAACTGTTGAATGTACACCCCTTGGGGAATATAGCAAGGTGTAATATGTGGTGTAGTGTAATACACGTGGTGAAATGAGCATTTTGAACATTCAGGTGGTTTCCAAATATGATGTGCAATGGAGTCCAAGATGGAAATTGCAATTATTTCTGGAAAGTTCAGTGTCCGTTATGTGACGCCAAGTTTGTGCCACTGTAAAATGTCAGCTCTCGGATTAGGAAACCATGTTTCCTGATACGAGAAAGACCCAACATGTGATCCTTAATGCTAGCCAGAAAATCCAGCAGGGCTCCGGAATGATAAAGCACTTGGAATATAAATAAATAATAATAAATAAATAAAGAACGTGGAGAAAGGATCTGCTAACAAATCCAGAGACTTAGGCTACATGCACACGATGTATGCCCGCCGTATCGTAGCACGACAGGCATACATCGGCGCTGCGGAGAGGAGCAGGGGATGAGCGCAGCTCACTCCCGCCCCTCTCCATAGGAGTATGCAGCGCATGGCGCCGTATCACGTAGAAAGATAGGACATGTCCTATCTTTCTACGGGCTACGGAGCGGTACGGTGCTACACGTGTGCTGCACCATACCGCTCCTGTACAGGGCTGTGAGCCCATAGCGATGTATGAGGGACATATATCGCTGGATATATACGTCGGCGTAAATTGTGAATGTGTTGCGTATAAGGAGGTGGAATATACCAAGGGACCAACTAAACTTTTGTCACTCTTAGGAACAGCCGCCACCCTGCCCCGATCACTGTGTCAGAAGCTATCGTGGGGCGCTAGTAGGCCAAATCGTATCTACAACAGCGATAAATGGCTGGAAATAATCTGTATTGCTTCTTTCTCCTGTTTTTTCCGTTTTTTACTCCACTGTCTACACCGGCCTCTATTCGAGGTCCGGGTATTTTGGAGCTGTGGGAGCTGCTTAGAACAAACCATCCATCTACTCCTGCTATTGGCTTCAACTAGCCATACGATCCGGAACCCTTCCCCAGGTTGGGCTACAAACTGCACTGTAACAAGGTGCTTTCAGGTGAGCAGTACTCTCTTCTCTCACCAACCATTGATCCCAACAGTATTACACGAGGCGCCGTCCTCTCTTGTTGTTTTTTCGTTCTGTTTACACCGATCACTGTGTCTACAGACATGGTGACCGGTATTACTGACGTCATAAGTAAATTCGCTGCTATTGGCTGGTCTGCATTGATGAGCCAATAGTAGCGATCATGAACTGGGGGGTGGGGGGAACGTAACCCATCTGTTCCATGGGGCAGGATGGATGGCTTTCAGGAACACTGTGTTCACTGTGTGTGAACCATGTTGGCAAGTCACTACCCGCCGCACCGTTCTATAACAATGCGAGTTGGGAATAGGCTATACAATCTTTATTTTTTTTTTTTTTATCAATTTAGACAAATAAGGGCTAATTTTTTGCGGGACGAGAAGCATTGTTTTTTTTACAATGCTTCTCGTCCTGCAAAAAATAAGCCCTTATTTGTCTAAATTGCTTAAAAAAATAAATAAAGTGGGTTTTAGTTCATTTTAGTGGGTTTTTAGCTTATTGAAGCTATTTTATTAACTCTTTACGTGTGGAGGAAAATTAAATCATCAATTCTTGTTTTGGATTTTTAGCATTTTTTTTGGGGGGGGGGGTGTTCACTGTAGCATAACAATATACTATCTTTATTCTACGGATCACTACGATTACGGTGATACCTCATTTATATAGTTTTGTTCATATTTGTTCAATTTTACTGAAGAAAACTAGAATAGAAAAAATTCCATTTGTTTTATTGCCAATTTTTATAGCGGCATAACTATAGTATTTTTTGGCTGACGGAGCTGGTTGGGAGCTTATTTTTTGCGTGACAAGTTGTTCTTTTCCGTGGTATCATTTTGGTGCTTGTAACCTTTTCGGATCACTTTTTAGAACATTTTTTGTAAAGCAATTTGATAAAAAAATGTAAATTTTTGGCAAGTTTAGGGGTTAAAGGGGTTTTCCCATGAAAGAAAATTCTCAAATTTCAATCCCCTAGTGATGTTTACACAGTAAAGATCATTTTAAACCCGTTACTTTACAATTTTACTAAATTTTATTTCTTTTTTTTGCTCCTATAGCTCATTGATGGTCAGTGTAAAATTCCAGAGTGTGGGCTCTTACCAGACACTTCATGTACAACCTTAACCCCTTAACGCTGAAGCCACTTTTCACCTTCCTGACACGGCCCATTTTTTCAAATCTGCCCTGTGTCACTATAAGTGGTTATAACTTCGGAACGCTTTAACATATCCAAGTGATTTTAAAATTGTTTTCTCGTGACACATCGTACTTCAGGTTATTTGAAAAATTTTGGTGGTATGTTTTGCATTTATTTATGAGAAAATCAGATATTTGGTGAAAATTTGGAAAAAATTTTGATTTTTGAACTTCAAAATGTTCTACTTTTTCCATACATAGTCATAACCGCAAAAAAACGTAATAACTAACATTCACTAAATGTCTAATTTATGTGGACATGGTTTTTTATGCATACTCTTATTTTTGTAGGATGTTATGGGGCTTTGAACGTTAGGTGCAATTTTTCACATTTTCATAAAAAACGCAAAATCCTGCTATTGAGGGACCTGCTCAGGTTTCAAATCACTTTGAGAGACCTAAATAAAAGTAAACCCCATAAATTACCCCATTATAGAAACTACGCCCCTCAACGTACACCGTACACTAAAAATATTATATTATCTTCATTCTATAGGTCACTACGATTACGGTGATACCTCATTTATATAGTTTTTCATTTATTTTTACAATTTTACTGGATAAAAACTAATGTAGAGGAAATCTCATTTGTTTTTGCATCGTCATCTTTTCGGAGACGTAACTTTAATATTTTTCGGTTGACAGAGCTAGTTTAGGGCTTATTTTTTACGTGTTGAGTTGTTCTTTTCAGTGGTACCATTTTGGCGCACATAACTTTTTTTGATCACTTTTTAGAACATTTTTGTGTAGAGATTTTATGAAAAATTTACATTTTTGGCGTGTTTTTCGGGTTTCGTTTTTACGGCGTTCACCGAGCGGGTCCAATAATGTTTCTGAGTTGTGGGGTTTTTTGGCGATTTTGTGTTTTTTTTCACTTTATTGCATGTGTATAGGGAATATTTGTGTTTAGGGGACTTTAAAGGAAACCTACCACTTCTGACGGTAGGTATGAGATACAAACACCGGGCACCAGCTCAGGGTGAGCTGGTGCCGGTGCTTAGTCTCGTTAGTGTTAAAACCGCGGTATCGCGGTTTTAACACTTTTGAAACTTTCTAGCAGAAACTGCTTCGGCGCTGCGCGCAATCGTGCGCGCGCAACGCCTGCGGCGTTTCCAATGTAGGCGCGCGCACGATCGTGTGCACGAAGCGCCGAAGCAGTTTCTGCTAGAAAGTTTCAAAAGTGTTAAAACCGCGATACCGCGGTTTTAACACTAACGAGACTAAGCACCGGCACCAGCTCACCCTGAGCTGGTGCCCGGTGTTTGTATCTCATACCTACCGTCAGAAGTGGTAGGTTTCCTTTAACTTTATTTAATTAATTATTTTTATAAAAAAATTATTTTATGTAATGTTTTTAACATTTTTATTAACTTTTACAGGTTAGCTTGAACAAGTGATCCACTGATCACTTGTTCAAGCTCTTCTTCACATTACACAGTGTAATACAGCCGCATGCGCATGCTCAGTGTGTTACAGCCGGGTCCTGTCAGAAGGCGAGGCACCGGCAGTCCCGGCAGTCCCGGGGCTGCGATCGGAGCAGCGGACCCCCCCCGGTAAGCGCCGCGGGGGGGTGTCCGATTCTTCTGAAATGCCCCTTGCACGCCGCGGTCAGCGCGACCACGGCGTGTCAGGGGTTAACACCCGCGATCGGAGAAATCTCCGATCGCGGGTGTTAGAGGCAGGTGTCGGCTATAATATATAGCTGACACCTGCAGCTTCTGGCGCCGGCTCCGTTCATAGTACTGCATTTTGCGGGAACGCACCTCCCGCGATGCAGTACTATTAGGTCAAATGTCGGGAAGGGGTTAATATCACTTTTTATTCAAAATTTTATGTGATGAAAATTGACGAATATTTTGCGCTTCAGACATTTGGGCCCTATTTTCTTCTATAGGTTTCACTGCCAAGAATAACTGTCTCTATCTTTTGATAGAGCTGGCATTTTGGAACGCTGCAGTACCACTGCCCTGCCCAGTTGGTTGCCTAGCAACAGTTGAGAAAAGAACGGACCGCATATGGATGCAATCCGTGTTTTTTTTTTTTTTTTTTTGTGGATTTTGTTGACTTCTATGGAGGTCCGTTTATCTGCATCTGAGAAAAAAATGCTGCAAATTTTATCTCGCTGTGCACATCTGTGAAAAAAACAAAACAAAAACAGACCCATAGGAAACAAAGGGTCAATATGCCATCCACAAAAGAAAACTGATAGCATACGGACCTCAAAATTGCCCGTCTGAATGAGCTCTACAGCCTAACATTCATTTGTTCCCTCCTACAACTAACCTCTACATGTGAGGGGTCTTCATACTCTATAGGTGCACAGCTTGTTATATCACAGAATAATCAGAGCTGTGTGTTATAACAAGCTGTGCACCTGTGTGACCAGGGTCAGATTTCTGTCCATAGAAGCTTTCTATAGAATGACAGCAAGCAGAGATCTAGAAATCCGTGAGGAATTAATACAGAAAATCTTAGGAACATTGTATAACTTTTTATTACACAAACCATAACATTTATTTTCTGAAATAATGCACAGATATATCTCTTTTATATAGCGCTATCAAATTCCATAGCGCTTTACAAATCATAAAAATAAAATAAGACTTTACAGAGTAATAACATAGTCATGTGGACTATATAAAAAGCTAAAATATATATACTGTAAATTACAAAAAAAAGCATTTCCACTTTTTAACCTCAATACTAAAAATCTTAAAAACGCACACAAAAAAATTAAGACCCTGAATGCGCCACATTCGAAAATTCAATAAAAATGCCCTGGTCATTTAAGCCTCTTTAGCCTGTGTCATTAAGGGGTTAATGGACCTTCCTACATAGAAAACAAAAGACGTGGACTGCTGCATTCATCCCTGCAGAATAGTGATGGGATGTCCGGCTCTTCTTAGTGAGCTGGATCATAAGGCTCTGCTCACTTTGAAAAGCCGCCTCTTCTGCCTCCTGAACGGCTTCCTATTAAATGTATAGTAGGGAGCCTCAGGCCAGTCAGTCACCCTACACCACACATCTTAACCCGATTTAATCAAGGTTAAAGGGGGAATGGTGAGCCAATTAGTGGCAGGGTAAAGAGCCGGCTCTTCACGAACGACTCATCACTATTGCAGTACCATGTACTGGTCGGGACTGCTGCATTCATCCCTGCGGGACCGTGTACTGGTCGGGACTGCTGCATTCATCCCTGTGGGACCGTGTACTGGTCGGGACTGCTGCATTCATCCCTGCAGGACCATGCACTGGTCGGTCGGGACTGCTGCATTCATCCCTGCGGGACTGTGTTCTGGTCGGGACTGCTGCATTCATCCCTGCAGGACCATGCACTGGTCGGTCGGGACTGCTGCATTCATCCCTGCAGGACTGTGTTCTGGTCGGGACTGCTGCATTCATCCCTGCAGGACCATGTACTGGTCGGTCGGGACTGCTGCATTCATCCCTGCAAGACCGTGTTCTGGTCGGGACTGCTGCATTCATCCCTGCAGGACCATGTTCTGGTCGGGACTGCTGCATTCATCCCTGCAGGACCGTGTTCTGGTCGGGACTTCTGCATTCATCCCTGCGGGACCGTGTACTGGTCGGGACTGCTGCATTCATCCCTGCAGGACCATGCACTGGTCGGTCGGGACTGCTGCATTCATCCCTGCAGGACCATGCACTGGTCGGTCGGGACTGCTGCATTCATCCCTGCGGGACTGTGTTCTGGTCGGGACTGCTGCATTCATCCCTGCAGGACCATGCACTGGTCGGTCGGGACTGCTGCATTCATCCCTGCAGGACTGTGTTCTGGTCGGGACTGCTGCATTCATCCCTGCAGGACCATGTACTGGTCGGTCGGGACTGCTGCATTCATCCCTGCAAGACTGTGTTCTGGTCGGGACTGCTGCATTCATCCCTGCAGGACCATGTTCTGGTCGGGACTGCTGCATTCATCCCTGCAGGACCGTGTTCTGGTCGGGACTTCTGCATTCATCCCTGCGGGACCGTGTTCTGGTCGGGACTGCTGCATTCATCCCTGCAGGACCGTGTTCTGGTCGGGACTTCTGCATTCATCCCTGCAGGACCGTGTTCTGGTCGGGACTTCTGCATTCATCCCTGCGGGACCGTGTACTGGTCGGGACTTCTGCATTCATCCCTGCAGGACCGTGTACTGGTCGGTCGGGACTGCTGCATTCATCCCTGCAGGACCGTGTACTGGTCGGTCGGGACTGCTGCATTCATCCCTGCAGGACCATGCACTGGTCGGTCGGGACTGCTGCATTCATCCCTGCAGGACCATGCACTGGTCGGTCGGGACTGCTGCATTCATCCCTGCAGGACCGTGTACTGGTCGGTCGGGACTGCTGCTTTCATCCCCTGCAGGACCATGTACTGGTTGGGATCCTCCTCATGGCACTGCCCTTGGGGTAATCACGGGATAGTCGCTCCATTATGTAGCAATGGCACATTTCTTCCTTGCACTAAACTGTTATACTAATCTATCTTAATGTAATGGATGAAACGCCCCGTCTGTTTATACGTCCCTGTAGCTACATCCATAGCACGTTATATAGCTATCTCCATAGCACGTTATGGCTTTCTACCTTGTTTCTCTAATAAAGCTAGGTGAAGGGGGGAAAAAAAGTGCGATACAGAAGATACAGGAAGTGATGTCAGAGGATGGCCGTGATGTGTGTGCAACTGATGAGAGAAAGCTAGAGAGCAGAGCAGGACTCGCAGGTATTGCTGAGAGGGGCACAGAGAACATGGACGGCCGCACTGTGTGTACGCGACGTGCTGCGTGCGGTGGCGCCACTCCAATGGTCATCCAGTCATTGCGGCTGGAGGCTGCGCTGCGCAGAATGCTGAGCAATACGTCGCTGCTCTGTGCTCTCCTCTACGCATCCATCTTTATTGACAACGTGACGCTAGGAGCGGCAGCTCGGATTGTAGAAGTGAGGGGAGAGCGGGAGCCCGCGGTGCGCTGTACATGGCAGAGCCTGCGCGCCCTGTGCATTAACACCTCGTCTGCCGGACGTGCACGGCATTGTAGAGAGTGCCCGGGGAGGGAAGGATCCTCATGTACAGCATCAGCCCCTGTTTACACTGCTGTCAAACGCTTCTTCTAGTAGTGCCGTGCGCATTGTCTTCTAGTCGTTGATGTGGATGTGTACCCGTTTTCTGTCATATGTTAAAGGCAACCACCTAAAGTAATTCCTTTTAATGACGCCTCCCCTTTATCATACAGAAAAGAACAGTGTTATTATTATTAACAGTTATTTTATTTTATTAGTAAGGAACATTTAGGGCACCAGTCAGCAGAAATGCACCTAATAAAACTCTACCATGTTGGTCAAGCAGCTTAAAGGAAACTTACCACTTGGCCGTGTGTGCGCCTGAATAGGAAGTGGTAGCGCGCATGGTGCGCCGAGCACGGACCTCGGTGCGGGGAAGCTACTACCGATACAAACATTAATAAAGCGATTAAATGCTTTAAAACTGTTTAAAAACATAAAGAAGATAAGTGCCGGCACCAGCTCACCCTGAGCTGCTGCACAGCATGTCCTGCTTATAAGCCCTATCCCAAGTGGTAGGTTTCCTTTAACAAAACCTCCAGGTCATGTTTCCTCCATGACCCAGTGTGATAGCGTTGCCTAGCAAATCAATTTTGAAGTGAGCAGTAAATTTGTTGTATGATGTAATGGAAGCAGAGATTTTAGTACTGGATCCAAGCTCTCACTACATTCCTTGTGCAGTGATTAACATTGTGCACTAGACTTGTGGAGAGCCACTTATGATTTTCCTGGACAGAAGTACAGGGAAGGGAGAGCTTGACTTTAGTACTAAACTCTCTGCTTCTATTGCCTTTTTTCCTTTAATGTCTGTTGTTGTTTTGATCAGGCTCAGAAGTCAGTGGGGGTTATTTGCCATATGCATGCTGTGCCAGCATATGATGTCCCCATTTTTGAATAAGTGCCTCTGGTTTATCATGCTTGATTTCCTTTCATTAAAATGTACCTCATCTGGTCACAGACCTGCAACGGTTTTAGCTGCATCTGTAGTCATTCTGCCAAATGACATGCCAAATAACGTGTGACCACATGTTCAGTTTTTCAGATGCAGTTTTAGATGTCGAAACCTGGAATAGCGTAAAAGTAGGAGGAGTATAACCTTTCAATTATTTGTCTGGAGCCATTGTCATCCACATTTGGCCCCAAAACCTGCTTTTGAAAAACTGAACGTGTGGACGCACCCTGATATCTTAGTGCTCTGTGATTTTGCTTTTTTTTGTGTGATGACTACATGGCTAGGTGTAACAGCTCATCAACACTGTGATTAGTAGAAATTTACCCAATGAACGACTACCAGTATGTTGTCAAGCAGATAAACCCCTCCAGATAGTTTTTCTTTCATGGTCCATCTTGGTGACATTGTACAGAAAAATAATTCTATGCCGTATACTGGGAAGCAAGAAAAAAATTTCAAATTTAGTGAAAATGGTGAAAAAACACATTTGTGTCGTATTCTTGTGCCCTTGGATTTTTACTACTTTCACTGTGCGCCCCACATGACAGGTCTACCTTAGTCTTTGGGTTGGTACGATCACGGGGATATCAAATTTGTATAGGTTTTATAATGTTTTCATACATTTACAAAAAAAAAACTGCTGTATAGCAAAAAATTCTTAATTTTGCCATCTTTTGGCGCTAATAACTTTGGTGTACAGAGCTGTGGGTGGTGTCATTTCTTGTGACTTGATGTCGTTTTCAATGCTGTGATTTGTAGGACTCTACAGCCTTTTGATCACTTTGGGCGCTATTTTCTGTTACAGGGCTAAACTACTGGAATAACCGTTATTATATTTTGATCTGACATTTTGGGACGTGTCGATACCTACTACTACTGTATTGCAGTATATGGAGTTTTTGAACAGTATTCATAACAATGAGCCACTGGCTCATTGTAATGAATATGACGTAACCAGAGGCTGTCATGGCAATAGATTGCTGCCCCACAATGACGATGTTTTTGGATGATGTGGGGGATGAATTGGGAGTTTATGTACTCACTTTTACATATAGGTTACTTTTTTTTATAAAAAATTATCTAGTGTTCGCTTGTTTTTAGTACCTGTTGTTGAAAATGGAGCCTTTTCTACCATACAAAATGCATAAAACAGAACCTTCTACTTATTTTCCTTATCTTAGATACATCTTTCATCTCTGTAATGCTTTCATATCTAATTCAGGGAGCAGATTCTGTAGATGTATAATTTACCAATGATTATACTAGAAGCGTGATTTATTAAAATTATTGATAACAAAATTGTGTGTTTTTCGAATGGCAAATCACTGAATTAAAAGGACCCAAACAATACTGAAATTAGGGTGCAATGTCACTTTAAAACTTTTAACGTGTAAAACGAGTGTGCTCTTATTGATGGTGAAAATATTGGAGGATATACTAAAAGACTACATACTTCTATGGATATTGTGTTCTTGGACTTTGCAAAGGCATTTGACACTGTACCTCATAGACGCCTGATGGGTAAAATTAGGGCTATTGGTTTGGCAGGAATCATTTGCAATTGGATTAATAACTGGCTGAAGGATCGTATCCAGAGAGTTGTGGTCAATGATGCCTACTCGGAATGGTCACCAGTTATGAGTGGTGTACCCCAGGGTTCTGTGCTTGGCCCACTACTATTTAATAAATTTATTAATGATGTAGAGGTAGGAATTAATAGCACTGTGTCTATTTTTGCAGATGACCCTAAGATGTGTAGTATAATACAGTCTTACAGGCCTATAATTGCTTGCCGAAGTTCTGGAGCCCTTGGTAAATATTGGCACCACATTCCCCTTGCACCAGTCACTTGGCACTGTACCAGTCATTAGGGAATCCCTGAAGATTTTAAACAGCAGCACAGCAATACCAGGACTGAGCTCTGGTCCAGGAACCTGGTAGACCTTTATTTTATTGAACTTATACAGGAGGTCCCCTACTTAAGGACACCCGACTTACAGACAACCCGTAGTTACAGACAGACCCCTCTGACCTCTGGTGAAGCTTTCTGCATGCTTTACTATAGTCCCAGACTGCAATGATCAACTGTAAGGTGTCTGTAATGAAGCTTTATTGATAACCCTTGGTCCCATTACAGCAAAAAATGTTTAAACTCCAATTGTCACTGGGACCAAATTTTTTTTTTGTCTGGATCTACAATAATAAAATATACAGTTTCGACTTACATACAAATTCAACTTAAGAACAAACCTCCGGAGCCTATCTTGTACGTAACTTGGGGACTGCCTATATTGTATCATGTCTACGTTCATACAGTCCAGGATGTATGACCCGCACTGGCACCACCTACAGCAGAAGTTCTTTCTTCTGTTGTATAAATGGAGCTTTTTTCCCACATTTTTATCATTAAAGAATTTCTTAGGATTTGTTTGAACACCTGTCTTTTTTATTTGGACAGGGGGAGGCAGATGAGCAGGCGCAGAATTCCCAGTTTATCCCTTCCATATCCTCCTTTATTTCATCCCCCCCCCCCCCCACCTTTCCAGCTCGTCATTACTAACTGAAGTGTCCCTTATCTACAGCCTTGTGTGTGAGACCTGTCAATCGGGCACAGGGAGGCAGGGCAATGCACGGGAATGAAGTACTCTGCAGGAAGCACTGTGAATATGTGGATTGTGCTCGCCTCGGGGGAGTTACATAAAAGTTTACAAAATGATTTTTGCATTGCATGGAGAGGAACCATTTAAAGAAAATAGCAATGTTTTTTATTCCTAGTTTTAATGAAGCATGCATTTTGGGTGGGTTAGTTTTTTAATAGCAGGTTCCCTTTCAGTTACATTTTATTTTTTTAATAAACAAAAAAATTAGTCATATACAGCAAATCCTTGGGCCTCATTCACACAATATGGATCCTGTTTGTGGCAGAATTTAGGCTACATTCACACGATGTATGCCCGCCCGTATCACGGGAAAAGATAGGACATGTCCTATCTTTTCCCGTGCTATGGAGCAGTACGGTGCCGCATGTGTGCTGCACCGTACCGCTCCCGTACAGGGCTGAGAGGCCATAGGAGTGTATGGGGGACGTATATCGGCCGTATATACGTCCCCCATACATGTGTGTGAATGTAGCCTTACTGTCACAGTTTACACTAGGGCAGGGGTAGGGAACCTATGGCTCGGGAGCCAGATATGGCTCTTTTGTTGGCTGCATCTGGCTCTCAGACAGATCTTTAATAAATAGTGATGGCTGCTGTGTGTCTTAGACTGATCACCAGACACAGGCAGCAATGTTACCACTGCCTGTGTCCTCTGTACGTCCCAGGCGCCATTGCTGCCATCGCCTGAGCCTGGGTCAAAGAGAAGAGCATGGGAGCGATGACAATCAGGCTGGGGGGGGGGGGGTGAATATTTATTTTTTGTTGTTGTTGTGGCAACCTATCTACTGGGATTATGTGCTGTGGCTACCTATCCATAGGGAGAATGTGCTGTGGCTACCTATATAGTGGGGACATATGCTGTGGCTACCTATCCACTGGGAGTATGTGCTGTGGCTACCTATCTACTGGGAGTATGTGCCGTGGATACCTATATACTGGGAAGCATGTGCTGAGGCTATCTATACACTGGCGGGCATGTGCTGTGGCTACCTATTTACTGGGAGTATGTGCTGTGGCTACCTATTTACTGGGAGTATGTGCTGTGGCTACCTATTTACTGGGAGTATGTGCTGTGGCTACCTATTTACTGGGAGTATGTGCTGTGGCTACCTATTTACTGGGAGTATGTGCTGTGGCTACCTATTTACTGGGAGTATGTGCTGTGGCTACCTATATACTGGGAAGCATGTGCTGTGGCTACCTACCTGGACCACTACAATGATGGTCTTCACCAGAACCCACTGCAAAGCAGTATGGTCTTGCTGCAGCGTGGTACCACCAGGTCGTTCCACAGGCGCGACTTGTCCACGGTGGCAGCTAAAGTCGAGGTACAGGATCACTAGGTAGTCTCGTGGTCAGGAACAGGCAGACGGTCACGGCAGGCGGCAATAATGCAAGGTCAAGGATGGAGCAAGACGTCAGGGCTGGCAGCGAAGGAGCAGAATCAGGAAAAGGTCCGGGGTCACAACAGGAGGTCAACACTTGGGAAGGAAAAACTGGGGAAAGCTTCCTCATAGGCATGAAGCACTAATATCCAGCGGGGATTGCTGGGAGCCGCCGGTCTTTATAGGAACCTGGGAAGTGGGCAAGGCTAATCAGCGGCACGCTCTTTAAATCTGCGAGTGCCGGCGCGTTGGCCACGTAGGATGGGAGCCAGAAAGTGATGAGTTAAGTGAACTCGGAAAGGGGGCGCCGCCAGAGAGAATGCCTGCGATTTTAGACGTAGATCGCAGGAGCACCGTGACACTGGGACTACCTATCTACTGGGGGGCATGTGCATATGGTCGGCTTTTACGGAATAACATTTTAAAATATGTGGCGTTCATGGCTCTTTTAGGCAAAAAGGTTCCTGACCCCTGCACTAGGGCATCAATTAGGTGAACTACATAAAGATGATCTACAGCCTTAGTTTGCCTTCAAAGGACTGACATAGAAAATCATACGTCATTCACATGTCAACAAGTGCTATTTTGTGCATAACACATGACAAGAAAGTCTCTTTAGAATGTAGGAATACTGCATGTTATTAAAAATTCAATTGCACATGTGCTACGTTGACCACTTCACTTTTTTGTGTTGTTGACCTTAATATGAAATAATCAGATAATTGCAATAAAAGTTGTAAAAATTTTTTTTTTTTTGTATTGTAGGAAGGAAGAGCTCGACACGATGCAGTCCTTCCGAGAGCAGAGCAACTACCATGGGAATCCTCCAAATTATCCACCAGAAAGTCATGGAACCTCAAGACTGGAAGAGTACAGCCCCCGACAACAGACACAAATTTTCCAAGGCAGCTATGGGGGGCGTAGAGGTGGAACAGCCACTCCGACTGCTGTACCGGCAGGAGAAGGCTCTAACCTGCAAAATTACCAAGCTTACCGCAAAGAGTCTGGCGAGTTCTATTACCTAGGTAACAAAGAAACTGGCACCCCATCTGGGCCAACACAGCAGCGTCGGGTACCTGGCCCAGTGCAAAGCTACGGTCCACCCCAAGGAAATAGTACCAGCAGCTCAGGCTTCAGCAGCCACTATCCAAGAGAGAGTCACCACAGCCATTTTGCAGGACAGCATTCTTCTTCTGCCAGTCTTTCCCAGTACTCACAGGATTTTCCTGGGTCCTTCTCACCAGGCAGTGGACAGTATTCATCACCTGTTCCGAGTCAGCAGCTGAGAAATCAACTGTATCAGTCACATCAGCCTATTTCACAACCTGGTAATCCACCTGCATCCACCGGGCCCTCACATCTACAACAGATACAGCGTTCTGCCAATCTCAACTCCCCTTCTGGATATCCTCTTCGAATGGGGCAATTTGGACAGCATTATCCGTCTTCTCCGGGGTCATCTAGTTCCTATCCTCCTCAGAGGTTTGGACAATCGGGAACAAACTTTGAAGCTTACAGCCCTGGGGGAACAAGCTCTCCATATGAGAGTCATATGTCCGGTTCCTCCTATGGGGCCCAACAAGGATACAGTAGTTATGCCAGCCAGCACTTAAAAAACTTTGAGGCAACTAAGATGCCTCAAGGAGGGAGTCAGGGACAACCGCAGCAGACCCCTTCACTTTTAATGCAGTTCTCAAACTCCTCCTCTAAATTACTTTCTCAAAACCAGACTGGACAGTATAATCAATCTGAAGTTCCTGTACGATCACCTATGCAGTTCCAGCAGAACTTTAGCCCCATCTCCAATCCCTCTCCAGCTGCTTCTGTAGTACAGTCTCCAACCTGCAGCTCCACACCATCACCCCTGATGACAAGCAATGAAAACATTCAGTGTGGTCAAGGAAATGTCTCGCTACAATCCAGAAACCGTATATTGCCAATTATGCCCCAGTTAAGTCCTAACACACAAATCACAAGTTTTAAAGGTTATGGTGTTGAAGGTCCACAGGAAAAGCGTTTAACAGATCCAGGTCTGAGTAGTCTTAGTGCACTCAGCAGCCAGGTGGCTAACTTGCCTAATACGGTTCAACATATGTTGCTTTCTGATGCATTAGCACCTCACAAAAAGGGAGGGAAACGGACTTCTCGGAAAACTGACAGTTGTGCCAATTCTGAAACTTCATCCCAAGCTGAAGAGCAACTAAAATCGCCAATGGGAGAGTCATTAGATGGCAGCTGTTCTAGTAGTTCAGGAGATCCAGGTGAAAGGGTAAGACAGCTAAGTGGCCAGAGCACCAGTTCAGAAACGGGTTATAAGGGACAGCCTACAGAGAAACCACCTTCCCCTGTCCATGCCTGGCAGAGTGAACCTTCAGGAAAGACTTCTGTTCAAGATATTGATACAGTTTCAGAGCCAGTAGAACCCTTTCAGGAAATCTCCAAACCAAGTGAGAAGTCAGTTGGGGTTATTGTTTCAACAGAAACTGTGGCTAATAGATCCGAGAAAGCAATGGATGAGACTCCAACACTAACTAATAACGATGACGAATCAACACCAGAGCCTGAATTGCCTGAAACTGCAAAAGAAGAGGATGCCAACATGTGTCCAAATTCTCAGAACGGAGAACCTAATACAATTGATACTAGCTCAGATACAATAGGTAATGTTCCTGCAACAGAAACTGACAAATCTCCTGTTGGAGCTGGATTTGGGTACAAAGAAGCATCATCTAACCCTCGAAACGCTAGTTTGACCCCACAACCTAAAAATGCAGAAACTGGAAATTTGGGTGGACAAAGTGAACGGAAAATGGGAAGAAATGACAAATATCCGAGCCTCTTGCAGGAAGTCCTTCAAGGGCACCATCAGCAAGAAAGAAGATATGTAAGAAATGCACCAGACCAACCTCCAGTTTCTGAAAGTCCTGAAGTACCAATGAGGCCAAATGTTCTCATGAACCAGGCCACTGATCAAGCTAATCGGAGCCTGCTTGGAAAGACCATAACTCCACATTTAGAATCCGCACATTGGGGCCAGTGGGATAGGAAACCTACATCAGAAATAAAACAAATCAATTTGGCTGATTATCCCAACACCAGAAAGTTTGAGGGTGAACCACCAGTTTCTTGCCTTGAACCCAGCAGTGGTCCTTCAGAAAGAAGATCTGTTATCTGTGACATCTCCCCTCTTAGACAGCTTGTGCGTGATCCAGCTGCTTCTCATCATGTTGCATCTAGTCAAGAAAGATCGCAAGATGGAAGACCTGGACAGTCTGTTATTTTGCCCAGTGGAATGTTATCTTTAGAAAAGTCAAGTAGCCAAAGTGGAATTCCTAAGGGAGAAGATACAGAGCCATCTAAAATGCACAGAAAACGAACAGGTGAGCAGAGTATTCCATACAGTTCCAAAGAGTCTCCTAGAGGGAATGCAAGTCCACGATCCATGACCTATGACTCAAACCAAGAATATAGCTCACATGGCCGTTCTTCTAATCCCAAAAGAGGCACAGGAAGAGTAGGAACTCGAGGAAGATCACCTGCACAATCTCAAGATCTTACTGAAAAGCTAAAATTGTCTCCAGGAAGGAGTCGTGGCTCCTCAGATATTCATCACATAAATCCAACAATGAGTCTTTCAGAGCGAGCAAGCAGAGAGGCTTTGTACTCTGCTTTTTTTCAGAATGCTGAAAACTCTGCTCTTGGTTACCATACTAACTCGAGATCAAGTTCCTATGGAGAACCTCTTCCATCATTCACATCTTCTCTACATTACAAAAGACAGATGTACCAGCAAGAGGAATACAAAGAATGGTTAGGAAGCTCTGCTCAAGCTATACTTGCAGCATCACAACATCGTCAAGATTTACAGAGGAAAAGCCCAAGACAGGAGTCCTTTCATGTTCGAAGTCCTGCAAGGAGTGAAAATGAAGGGTTAGCATATAGCCAGTCGGGCTCATTTCATGACGCTAGCAACATGGATTTTAGCCGTCAGATACGTATGAGTGAGAATACTTCTTCAACTTTAACATCTGGGGACTTCAAACGAAATAGTCAAAGAACCCCTCCAGGAGATCCAACAGGTTGGCACCTAGCGCGACAGTCTTCTCCTGCAAAAAAGGCTGGATCCCCTGCAAATGCAAATCAAAAGCCGTTCAGTCCCAGTAGAGACTCTGAAATGCATGGTCCTAGGCCAGGAGATCCAACTGAGCTTACAAAAACTGGGTGTAATGCTCATCGTCAATCAGGACCCGAAGAAGTCTCTCACCATAACCCTCTGATTATGAGAAGAAAAGTGCGTTCTTTCATCTCCCCCATTCCAAGTAAGAGGCAACCATCTGATGAAAAAGGACGTCCTGTTGTTGCCGTGTCAAAAGAAGGTCCTGACAGAGCACTTGCTTCACACATTCGTTCACCAAGGGGAAATGAACACGAATTTTCACCCTTAACAGAAGAGCAATGCAAATCTGGTTTCGAACAACAGAGCCCCACAACAGTTACTCTTTCGAGTCCAACTAAAACAAAAATTCTCCCTCCACGCAAAGGTAGGGGTCTTAAATTAGAAGCCATAGTGCAAAAAATTACATCACCCAATGTTAGGCGGACTGCTGCTCAATGTAGCACTGAGAGTGTTGTTGAACCTGTAACACTGGATGATATATTATCTCTTAAAGGTAGAGGTACGGAGGCTGTTACTGGTTCCATTGAAGAGGCACCTGAAAGAACAGTGGCTGCTGTGCCAGATATTTCTAACACTGATATTTTGAAAATTCAGAGCCTTTCACCAAAGTCTTTAGAAGCCTGGCCTGTTAATGATGACAAACCAATAAAAAAAGAAATTGAAGAACAATTTATGGAAACCAAAGACCTCCCACAGACTGGACCTTTAATGCAGCAAGCATCCAACCATTATTTGGAAGCAAGAGGAAACTCTCCAGCTGTGGAACAGAAATGCTCTTTGCCACAGCTTCAGCCTTGTGAGGTGCCGGATAAGGAAAAGGTAGTTAATGCACCATGTCCTGTTACTCCTATCATACCCCCTAAAGGATACTTCCCATCTGGAAAAAAGAAAGGTCGCCCTATTGGTAGTGTCAACAAGCAGAAAAAGCAGCAGCAACTTCAGCAGCAACTTCAGCAACAACAACAACAGCAGCAGCAGCAGAATGTGCAAGACCAGCAGCATCTTCATTCTCCTATTGCCACAAACATAACACCTGTTACCCCTTTGCAAGAAACGCAATCTGTTTCAGAGCAGGGATTTGAGTCTGAGCCTAAACCAAAAAGGAGGAGGAGAGAGAGGAGAAAACAAACTGGAACTACTAGAAGGAGGAGGGGTAAGCAAGCAGCTCCTATTGTGGCTCCTATAGAACCAGAGATCAAATTAAAGTATGCCAGTCAACCACTTGACAAAACAGAGACCAAAACCAAATCCTTTTTCCCTTATATCCATGTTGAAAACAAGGAGGAGTTAGGTTTGTCTTGTGTCATTATAAATGCTGAAGAGGAAGAACAAAGGTGGCGAAAAGTAAGCTCTGTGCGAAAAGATCAAAGATCCACTACTCCACAACCTTCAGAGAGTAAAGCTCTTCCAGTGTCCAGCTTTATGGTACAGGGACCTGCTGTCACAGAATCTACATCAGTTGGACATCTTGTCTGTTGTTTCTGTGGAAAATGGGCAAATTATAAGAATCTTGGTGACCTATTTGGTCCATTTTATACACAGGAATATGCATCTACTCTTTCCAAAAACCCACCACCCAGAAAGTCCTCAGAAACCCCTCAGAAAGTGAAGGTCCGACATAAAGACACATTGGATGGTTCAAAGAGTGACTCTGATGAAGAGGAGGAAGAGCCACAGCAAGCCAGGGAACAGCGCAGTTTGTCTTCACATCCCCGTTACAAACGCCGAAATCGCTCAGGAGACTGTGCTTCTTCAAGACACGCTGTACCTTCCCGAAGGAAGACCACTGATTCCTGTGAACTGATCTCTTTGGACACTAGTGGATCAGTCCCTACAGATGGAGTCCCCGACCCAGGATTTCAGATCCCCCAGCTACCTCTTGACAGCAATGAATTTTGGATGCATGAGGCATGTGTCCTTTGGGCCAATGGTGTCTACTTTGTTTGTGGACGATTGTATGGATTGCAGGAGGCTTTTGATGTTGCCAGAGAAATGGTAAGTGAACTGATGTCTCTTGTGCCTTTTTGTTTGTTGTATTTCTATTATTTTTTCAACAGGTATTTTTTAACCAGGGATAGCTATAATACAGACTGTATATAAGTGATGAACTGTCTTTCAGGTTTTGGCCACTAGGCAACCTCATACACACCTTGATGAAACGCTACGTCATGGATTGCCTGAACAGAAGTTGTTGAACAAATTTGGAAATGCTTTAATTGGCTATTAATGCACATGGATATATTTATAGTATTAATTTCCTTTTATAATTTGCCACCTTTTAAGGTAGTTTATTACCTCCCGAAACGATATAAAGTGATAATAATAATTCTTTATTTATATAGTGCACACAGATTACGCAGCGCTGCACAAAGCATGTCAAATCGGTCCCTGTCCCCATGGAACTCACAATCTAAACAACCTAACAGAATGTTTTTGGAGTGTGGGAGGAAACCGGAGTACCCGGAGGAAACCCACGCAAACATACAAACTCTTTGCAGATGTTGACCTGGGTGGGATTCGAACCCAGGACCCCAGTGCTGCAAGGCAGAAGTGCTACTCACTCAGCCACCGTGCCGCCCTAAGTGTTGGCCGCATGTTGTAGAGAAATGCAGTGTGATATTGCGTGTTGTAGGCAATCCTCAATAGATGTGTTTCAGATAACTTTTAAAGATAGAAGTTTGTGAGCATATAGCTCATGTTTGAAAAAATCACGTTTTGGCGCCCGTTTCTGGATTTTTCACTTTTTTGTTTATTTTTACTTGTTTTTTAATCATAAATTTTCTCTGTGATTTTAATTATAGTTTAATTTTTTATGAGACTTGTTTCATACCCGTACCGGGTACGTCATCCGGAGACGCGTATTAAACGCGTCTCCTAAATAATAATTTTTTACTGTGATTTTAATTATACAGGCAGTCCCCAGGTTACATACAAGATAGGGTCTGGAGGTTTGTTCTTAAGTTGAATTTGTATGTAAGTCGAAACTGTATATTTTATAATGGAAGTTCTAGAAAAAAAATTTTCTTTTGCCCCAGTGACAATTGGAGTTTCAAAATTTTTGGTGTAATTGGACCAAGAATTATCAATAAAGCTTCATTACAGACACCTTACAGCTGATCATTGCAGTCTGGGACTATAGTAAAGCATCCAGAGAGCTTCACCAGAGGTCACAGTGGGCAGAGGGGTCCGTCTGTAACTATGGGTTGTCTGTAAGTCGGGTGTCCTTAAGTAGGAGACCGCCTGTAGTTAATTTTTACTTGTTTTTTAATCATAAACAATAAAAAAGTGAAAAGTCCAGGAACGGGCGCTGAACGTAATTTTTTTTCAAACATGAGCTATATGCTCACAAACTTCTATCTGCAACATACCCACTGGTCGGGAGACTCTGGGTCCACCAAGGGCCGTCCTGTGGATTTGGTCTACAAAACCACTACAAGTTGGTTGTGGCTTATGACACAACCTTTCAAGGTGAGCACCTAGTTGTAATTATCTACTGGAGATTGGCATTACTTAACCTGCTACACTATATTTTCGTTTTCCACCTTTTTTTCTCTATACCACAAATATTCAATCAGATAACTTTTAAAGGTTTGAACAGTGAGGAACAGCCCGACACATTTTAGTAGAGAGTTCCGGAGTTATATACTCCATAAACATGCTATGAGGAGTATTTCCTACCCTGAAAATGTATTGCAACTTTGCAAGTACATATAATATGTATGTATGTGTGTATATAGTTATATATTATGTGTGTGTGTTCATGTTTAGGCTTTAAAACCATTATTGTAAAAAGAGTGAAATTGTGACTTTTAAATTTATAATTTATTGCAAAGTCAGAAAGTTACTAGATTCTCTATTAACCACTTCCTTTCTCTGCTCTTTCCATCGGGGGCATCATGCAATGTACTGCAATAGAATTGTTTTGCAATATATTGTGGATACAATGCTTCAGTATTGCAGTCTGATTCTAACAGACTGTAATACAGAATGCCTAATGACGGCTATAGTCACACGTTGTATTTTAGTTGGGTTTTCATTTTCGTTTTGAAACTCGTTAATACAGCTGAGGAGAGGTGATTAGCCCAATTACATTACTGTTAACATTTAAACATGATAACGCATGTTTGTTTGCACATGTGGTAACAATGCGTTAACACTGCGTTTACATTGCAATTTGTAAATGTAAATGTTAACACTAATGTGATTAGGCAAATCGCCTCTCCTCGGCTGTAGTAATGAGTTACAAAACGCAACGTGTGACCGCGTCCTGAACCAGGCTTATAGCTGTCATGGAGACGGATGAGTACCCTCCAAAGACGTCACGGGTGGCTCCGTGACTCATTTGGCAAGCACTGTTGGGTGCTGTGGTTGGTTTTGATGTAAATAGTCATACAGCAATAAGCGAGTACAGTAATTTTTGGACTATAAGGCGCACCATCAATAAATGCCTGCTAAAACGTCTAGGTTCATATATAAGGCGCACCAGATTATAAGGATGAATGACCAGCAGGTGGCAGACCTGTGCACAGTTCAAGGCAGCTGTTGTCTGTAAGTACGGTTCATATATAAGGCACACTGGACTATAAGGCGCATCTTTGATTTCTGAGAAAATCAAAGGATTTTTTGTGCGCCTTTTAGTCCGAAAAATACAGTAGTTAATTATCAGAGAGTCGCATCAGTTTTGTTGTGAATCCTAAACTAGAGGTTTAGCTTGGGAGAAACAAGGAAATCTAAGCTAGAATTCTGGAAAATGCATTTCTGTACATAGGGGAAAACCCTTCATGCATTTCTAGACTTTAATCAATGACACCTGAGCTGATCTACTTTTCATCCTGCTCAGGCCCCCTGTGGTTGTCAGCTATATGCTCCCAGTAAGTGCAGCCCCTAATATCAATGTTTCTTTAAAGAAGTCAACTTATCTCTTGCATATGTGCGATTTGCTTACACTTTGTGCAAAAGGACGTTTATAAAGGTCATAACAGTGGCCAACTTCAAACGGCTATGTTCCCTTGAACCATGGTATCTAGAACCACAATTCTTCTGTCATATTAACCTACAGGACTCTGCTTATTTTGGGCTTTAGGACGCGGCCCCATTTTTCAAATCTGCCCTGTGTAACTATAAGTGGTTATAGTTTTGGAATGCTATTAGATTGTTTTCTCGTGACACGTTGTACTTCAAATTGGGTTAAAAATTTGAATAATATCTTTTGTGTTTAGTTATGAGAAAAAAATTGTGGCTAAAATTTTGAAAAATTCTTTATTTTTAAAGTTCTAAATTCTCTACTTATGATGCAGATAGTCATGGCACCCAAATTCATAACTTCCCAAATGTCTGCTTTGTTGCCATGGTGTTTAAGATTCCACATATTTTACTAGAATGTTATGAGGCTCAGAATTTGGGTGCCTCCTCAACTTCTAATTGACTGAGAGGCCTAAATAATAGCTAGACTCGTAAATGACCTCGTAATACCCCTCAAAGTATGAAAAACCACTTTTCAGAAGTTTGTTAACCCTTTAGATGTTTTACAGGGGTTAAAACCAAATGGAGGTGCAGTCTGCAAATTGTAATATTTTTTCACAATACACTCATTTTGGGTGAAAAATTAAACATTTTGCAATGGATTAAATGAAAAAAGGCTCGACAAAGTTTAATACGCAATTTCTCCCGAGTGCACCGATACCCCATATGTGGTGGTAACCTGCTGCATGGGCGCACGGCCGGGCATAGAAGGGAAGGAGGCGCCATCCAGAGCAGATTTGCAAATTGTACAGGCTATAAATTTTTTTTCCTTTTTTAATGTGGACCTATAGGGGCTTATTATTTTTGCGACATGAGATGCACTTTTCTGGTACTTAATTTTGGGGCATCTATAGCTAATTGGTGAGATTTTATTAACTCTTTGTTGGTGGAGGAAATGTAAATCATCAATTTTCTGGCTGTTTACCATACCATAAAAATAGTATATTATTTTTATTTTATGGGTCGCCACGATTACGAAAATACATCATTTATATAGATTTTTTTTTTCCTCATTTTTACTGAATAGAAAGTAATTTGGCAAAAATGTTGTTAGTTTTAGCAACACCGTCTTTTATATGCATAACTTTTATGCTCACAAATCTGGTTGAGGGCTTATTTTTTTTGTCATGGCCATAAGTTTTGAGAATAATACAAATGTTAATTTTTACAAAGACTGCATCAGGTTTTATAATGGCATTTTGTATATACTCCAGAATGTGCTAAAGAGTGATCAGCAATTAATTGCAAAGTCAATATTTTCCTGGAAAATTAACTTTTTCCCCCAAAACACATTTCAACGTCATTGCAGGCCTGCCTTAAAAGGAGCAGCTAACATCTTTTCAGTGATAGCTCCATTAACACAGGTGTGGGTGTTGATGAGGACAGGGCTGGAGATCAATCTGTCATGATTAAGAATCTCACCACTGGACATTTCAAAAGGAGGCTAGTGCTTGGCATCATTGTTTCTCTTCTGTTAACCATGGTTATCTCTAAAGAAACATGTGCAGTCATCATTGTACTGCACAAAACTGGCTTAACAGGGAAGAGTATCGCAGCTAGAAAGATTGTTGACTGAGGTGCAATCTATCGCATCATCAAGGAATTCAAGGAGAGAGGTTCCATCGTTGCCAAAAAGGCTCCAGGGCGCCCAAGAAGAACCCGCAAGCGCCAGGACCCGTCTCTTAAAAGTGTTTTAGCTTTTGGATCGGGCTACCAGCAGTACAGAGCTTGCTCAGGAATGGCAGCAGGCGGGTGTGAGTGCATCTGCACTCACTGTGAGACTGCGGAGACTCTTGGAGCAAGGCCTAGTGTCAAGGATGGCAGCAAAGAAGCCACTTCTCTCCAGAAAAAACATCCGGGACAAACTGATATTCTGCAAAAGGTACAGGGAGTGGACTGCTGAGGACTGGGGTAAAGTCATTTTCTCTGATGAATCCCCTTTCCGATTGTTTGGAACATCTGGAAAACAGCTTGTTCGGAGAAGACAAGATGAGCGATACCACCAGTCTTGTCTCATGCCAACTGTAAAGCATCCTGCAACCATTCATGTGTGGGGTTGCTTCTAAGCCAAGGGAATCGGCTCTCTCACAGTCTTGCCTAAAAACACATCCATGAATAAAGAATGGTACCAGAATGTGCTCCAAGAGCAACTTCTCCCAACCGTCCAAGAGCAGTTTGGTGATCAACAATGCCTTTTCCAGCATGATGGAGCACCTTGCCATAAAGCAAAGGTGATAACTAAATGGCTCAGGGAACAAAACATAGAGATTTTGGGTCCATGACCTGGGAACTCCCCAGATCTTAATCCCATTGAGAACTTGTGGTCAATCATCAAGAGACGGGTGGACAAACAAAAACCAACAAAATGCAAGCATTGATTGTGCAAGAATGGACAGCTATCAGTCAGGATTTGGTCCAGAAAGTGATTGAGAGCTGCCAGGGAGAATTGCAGAGGTCCCGAAGAAGAAGGGTCAACACTGCAAACATTGACTTGCTGCAATAACTCATTCTAACTGTCAATAAAAGCTTTTGTAACTCGTAATATGATTGCACTTGTATTTCTGTATGTGACAAAAACATCTGACAAACACACATAAAAACCAGAGGGCAACAGATCATGTGAAAATATAATATTTGTGTCATTCTCAAAACTTATGGCCATGACTGTACTTTTTTGTGTTCTTATTTTAGAGTGCATAACATTTTTTAAATCACCTTTAGAGCATTTTTTATGGGGTATTAATGGGGTTCACTTTGCGGATCTAATAACGATTCTGTTTTATTATGCAGATTGTTATGGACGCAGAGATGCCAAATATGTGGGGGTTTTGTGTATTTTATTCAATTTTACTGAATGAAAACTAATTTGGAGAAAATCTTGTACGTTTTGGCATCACCATGTTTTCATATGCATAACTTTTTTTATTTTTCGTCTGACAAATCTGGTTAAGGGCGAGAAGAGTTGTTCTTTTTAGTGGTCTTATTTTAGAGTGCGTAACAATTTTTTTTAATCACTTTTTAGAGCATTTTTTTTTTTTTAAAGGTATTTATTAAAAATGATCTTTTTTCAGAACATCTTTTGCATTTTTTTTTCTCCAGTGTTTACCGGGCAGGTCCAGTAACGATTCTGTTTTATTATACAGATTGTAACGGCAATGCCAAATATGTGGGGGTTTATTTTGTGTTTTTTATACTTAAGTGTTTTTATGGGAAAGTGACATTTTAGGGGCTTATATTTTTATGTATTTATTTTTTATTCTGTGTAAACTTTAGTGTTGTTTTTACTTTTCCATACTTGAACTTGAACCAGCGATGCTCTGATTGCTGGTTCAAGTCCAATACACTGCTCTACAATATTTATTCATTGTAGAGCAGTGTAAAGTTTTTGAGCATACAGACTCATGTGCAGACCGGTTACAGTCAGATCCGGAAGGGGTCTGACTGCTCAGAACATCGGACAGCGCTGGGGCACTTGGCAGACCTCGGGACTGCCCAGAAGTAGATCGAATCCCCCGGTAAGCGGCACAGGGGATCCGATCCATAGGGGGAAGACCCTTGCACGTCGCGGTCATGCTTGACTGCGGCATGCAAGGGGTTAGCACTCGCAATCGGAGTCTGCTCCCATTGCGGGTGCTAGCGCACGCTGATAGCTGTGATAGACAGCTGACAGTTGCTGCTTCTGATGCCAGCTCTCTTCGTGAGCCAGTGCCAGAAGCCAGACGTTATAGCACGTCCCGGTGCGGGAAGTATCTACCTGCAGGGACGTACTAGAACGTCCTGGTGCGCCTAGGGGTTAAACAGGAGAATCTTCCCTTTTATCGCAATTTTGAATTGTGCCCCCTCCAGCCTGCCATCTGAAGACAGAATGTAGGAGCTGCAAAAAAAGACTTGCCTTACAGTTTGCAGAATTGCAAAAGTACATGCACCCTCTGCATTTGTAGCTGAACTTGGGGCGAGGATGAGGGAATGATGCTGTTCACATCTATCACATATTTTGGTAAAAGTTTCACTGCTTAAAGCTTTTTTTTCACATTAATATAATTAATAAGACTATCCTATCAAGTTAGTTTGTTTTATTGCCATTTGAGACTAAGTGAAAATTGTTTTTGTATGTAAAGCTTTTCAAAAGATCTCGGCATTTACAAAAGAAATGCGAAAAACCACAGAACGGCAAACATTGACCTGGACATTCAGGCATAAATGACCCTTGGTCACAACATACATTAAAACATACATTTTTATTCCTAAACTTTGCATGCAGTCTGCAATTCACATTTAAGATAAGGTGCCCAAAGTACATACACACAACCAATCATGCAGTATCCAGCAGTCACAAAATGTGTTAAACAAAAAAAAAAAAGTTATGATGTAACAGACTTTCTTGCTCTGTTACCATAGTAATGATGTGTAATTGCCATCACTGCAAATAGCCCCACTGTGATGGGTCTCACCACAACACCGGCCATAATGGACATTGTCCAACGATTTGCAAGGAAGAGGCAGAGGATCCCCAAATCCCGGTGCAAACTTGTTGCATCGTTCACAAAAAGATTCATGGCTGTACTAGCCCAAAAGCTGCTTCTACTCAATACTGAGCAAAGGGGCTGAATACCTATGACCATGGGATATTTCAGTTTTTCTTCTTTAATAAATTATCAAAAATATCCACCTTTTTTGCCAAGATGGGGTGTAGAGTGTTCATTAATGAGCGGAAATTTTTTTTTTAATCTTGGCAATTGGCTGCAATGAAACAAAGTGAAAAATTTTAAGGGGTCACTTAAAACTATGATTAAAAAATGTCATCCTTATCCCTAAAAGGTCCCTTTCCAAGGTTGCAATGTTAAAAAATCAGTTTGTAAACTTATATGCAAGTGATATTAACCCGTGCCTGAGGGTCATTGATGCCTGAATGTAAAATTTTGTAAAGTCTGTTATACCTTTTCTTCAAATGACGATATCTTTGGAAAAGCGTCATGAAAAAAAACATAGATGCGAGACTTTAACTTGAAAGGATAGTTTTAATATATATTTTTTTTTACGTATAATTACAGCCAAACCTAGTGATGATCACATAATGTGCCCAGGTAGGTGCTGGACATGTGATATGGACATGTGACCAGCAGCCATCTTCTGTCCTGTGTCTGGTCCACTGGAAGAAAATAAATGGACAGAAAAAACATTTTTCATTTTAGAAAATGTGCATGAACTCTTTTCTGCTAAGGGGAGTAACATTTTAACCCCTTCCCGACGGCGCACGCCGCGGGCCGAGCCCTCTCCATAGCCGGTAAGTCTTTGCTGCATATTGCAGCAAAGGCTTACCGGTAACACCCGCGATCGGTGCTAGCACCGATCGCGGGTGCTTTCACGGCCGCCGCCATCTTGCCGCGGATCGTCGCTCCCCGATGACGTCACGGGGAGCGGTGATCCATTGCCATGACAGCTTTGGGTCTCACGAAGGCCCAAAGCTGTCTTGTTTTAACCGATTCATTACAATGTGCTGTATGGCAGTATATAATAGGATCGATCAGACAACCTAGGGTTAAAGTACCCTAGGGAGTCTAAAAAAATAGTAAAAGTAAAAAAAAAAGTTAAAAAAAAAATTATAATAAAAAAACTTAGGTATCGCCGCGTCCGAAAATGCCCGATCAAAATGATAATGTTTTTTCACTACGTTTAACCCCGTAACGGAAAATAGCGTCCAAAGTCGAAAATGGCATTTTTTTGCCATTTTGAAAAATATAAAAAAATTAATAAAAAGTAATCAAAAGGTCGCACAGTCCCAAAAATTATAGTAATGAAAACGCCATCAAAATTCGCAAAAAATGACACCACCCACAGCTCCGTACACCAAAGTCTGAAAAAGTTATTGGCCCCAGAAGATGGCAAAATAAAAAAAAAATATTTTGTACAGGAGGTTTTAATTTTTTTAAATCTATGAAAACATTATAAAACCTATACAAATTTGGTATCCACGTGATCGTACCGACCCAAAGAATAAAGTAGACCTGTCATTTGGGACGCAGAGTGAAAGCTGTAAAATCCAAGCCCACAAGAAAACGTCACAAATGTGATTTTTCACCATTTTCACTGCATTTGGAATTTTTTTCCTGCTTCCCAGTACACGCCATAGAATATTAAATACCGTCACTATGAAGTGCAATTTGTTACGCAGAAAATAAGCCATAACACAGCTCTTTATGTGGAAAAATAAAAAAGTTATAGATTTTTGAAGGTGGGGAGTGAAAAATGGAAGTGAAAAAACTAAAAAAGGCCAAGTCGTTAAGGGGTTAAACAACACATTCTTCATTACATAATGGAATCTGTAGAGAACAATAAAACATAAAAATGGTCAATTAAAATGGAGCATCTTGATGTATCTGGCATGTCAGAGGGGCAGGGATTTTACGCCAAAAAATCTTCCTTGCGTATTAGTGGCCCGGAGGTAATTTTGCAGGGATTTGGCACGGTTTCTCCTTGCACAAAAGAATAGGAAGCATTTCTGCTGCTGGGTTGATGACATCCATTGGAACCCTCCACTTCTCCTAAAATCTCCTTAATGCTTCTCCTATTAAGGTAGATCCGATGGCAGGTTTAACTAATGAATGACATGGGAGACCTTTTTAGGGCTAATCCTTGAGTGGCCTGTAACTTTATAAATCTTTTATCACCTAATAAGCAAATATCTGAAAGAGGCTACTGGGGCGTGGAGAAGCCAGAGCTGAAACTACACGGAGCGGCTACTCCACGCCCTAGTAGCCTCTTTGAATCCTCCTCCTACGAGATCTTCAGCAAGCAGCTCCTGGTAGCTGCATACACTCCTCCGACTATCTATGCAAAGCTGGCGGCTGCGTGTACTTGGCTCCGAAGCTGAAGCAATTGTGCATGCGCAGTAGCTCCGGCTTCGCAGCCGAGGACGCGTAGAGTCTGTGCAGAGAGTCTATGCAGAGCGCAGACCAGGCTACTAGGGCATGGAGTAGCTCCGTGTAGCTTCAGCTCTGGCTTCTCCACACCCCACTAGCCGCTTTCGGATATTTGCTTATTAGGTGATAAAAGATTTATAAAGTTACAGGCCACTCAAGGATTATCCCTAAAAAGGGTCTCCCATGGCATTCATTAGTTGAACCTGCCACCAGATTTACCTTAATAGGTAGATCCGAGATGGTAGATTTCCCTTTAATTGCAGACACCTTTTAATAACTGTTACCGCTGATCATTGTAGGCTGTGACTAAAATACAGTAAATTACCAACATCCAGAGGTCCGTTTGTAACTAGGGTTTGTCTGTAAGTCGGGGGTGTTCTTAAGTAGGGGACCGCCTGTATTCAAACTTTTAACCAGCCCTGCTAAATACTATTGTTTTGGCCAAAATATAAAAGACTTCCTCCTTGTAATTGGATGACCTGATGCATGTGATCAGTCACATGCTTGTGACATCACTCAAGGTCCTGGAGATTTCTTCTTACTGCCAGCAATATTGAGGACTGATATTCTCCTGCAGCTACAGATCATTTCCTAGTGCCCCTCCCAACAAGATACACCCGCCATCCTCTCCAGAGTAAAGATACAGATTCCCATGGCAACCAATCCAAACAAAGTGAGAAAGCAGCCAGAGGACAAGGTAAAACCCCCTGACAGCGGGCAAATGGCTACAGATGGCTAATAAGAGTGAGCTGGAGAAATGCTTAGCTTAATGCAGAGTTGGACAAAAGTTTTTGTTCTTACAGTTACAGACCTACAGTACCTAGCTTGTACATAACCTGGGGACTGCCTGTATAACATTTAACCTGTCTTCCATTTGCACAACAACTGGAAAAATTGATTAACAATTGTCTATAGTTGCACACGTTGATTTCAGGAGTGTGATATTAAGTTACATTGTGTTGTTTTAAAGAGGTCCTGTCACACAGAAATTTGGCTAAAGTAAGCAGCTCCTAGTGCTAAATCAAATGCAGCAGTGTTACAATGATAGCGTTATCAGAAACCTCAGAGTACAATAGAAACGCCGGACTGCTCTCAAAGCCGTCTGGCATATTCACGAGGGGCGGTCCAAAGCACTGCCTCTTCCCCGGACCGCCCTGCTTGCTCCATAGCTCGCCGGTGACTGCTGCGCGTCATGTGGCAGTCACCACGCACAATCGCGCCCCTCCCCATGACTGCTAAGAAGCTTTATTATTAATCTTTCTCTTCATGACAACCTAAAACTTTTGAAAATCCAATTGTCACGGAGACCCAAAAAACCCCAAAACTTTTCTATAGAGTTGCTTACAAAATATACCTGTTCCGACTTGCATACAAATCCAACTTTGAGTGTAACTGTAAAGTTAACTGACAAAAAATAGTTATACATGTATTCATGAGGGGGGTCCAAAGCACTGCCTCTTCCCCGGTCCACCCTGCTTGCTCTATAGCTCACCGGTGACTGCTGCGCGTCATATGGCAGTCACCGCCCACAATCACGCCGCCTCATGAATACCCCGGACCGCTTATAGCGTGGTTGTACTCCGCAGCAGTGTTAGTGTGATCAGAAACTTTCGATAACGCTATCATTGTAACACTGCTGCATTTGTTTTTGCACTAGGAGCTGCTTACTTTAGTGTGAATAAGCAGTGTGTGTGTATACATTACAAAGTTTACTATCCTACCTAAATAAACCTGATTTCCAGTATTTGCACCTAATGGCTGCTAAATAGTGATAAATATTTATAGTATGGGGGAGTGTGACATGGTAACATGATCACCCCTTTATAGTTAGTAGAAGACTTGAATCTGTTTTGTGAGCTTGACCACACTTTTTTCTTTGGCCTAAGTGGGACCACTACAGTACTTATGAAGGCAGATGCTTTGGTACATTTCTGGTCTGGAATGTTTGCTATATTGGTAAGGATTACTTACATTTTTCAAGAACATTAATAATCTGGTACCAAAGTAGATAAGGTTGAAAAAAAGACCTATAATTTCTACGATGTTGATCCAGAGGTAGGAATAAATCAGGAAAAATACCTTCCCAAAGCTAATAATTTAAGATCTTACCTCATTAAATGTTCTCCCCTTGCTTTCTAAATTTGTACCATGGCCAAACTTTTCATTGGTGGATGGAAGGACCTGCCTCACCAAAATGGTGCTTATGCACTAATTGCTGTATATAGGTTAGTATATATGCCTGCTCCTTAGGTGTTACTTTAGATTCCAATCATTGATTATGAGATCTTTTCTGGAAAAAGGGAATACTTTGTATTGCTGTATATACCCGAGTATAAGCCAAGTTTTTCAGCACAAAAAATATGCTGAAGAACCCTAACTCGGCTTATACAAGTCTATTAAAAAAAAAAAGTGTACTCGCCTTCTGACCCCCCCCCCCCCCCCTTCTGTCCAACTGTTCCGGCTCCCTCTCTCCGTGTGGTGCCGTCGCTCGTGTGTGTGCCGAAGGCGCTGTAAACACTATAACATCAGCTGACGTCACAGCTCGAGCAACGGCACCGCACGGAGAGAGGGAGCCAGAACATAGTTGGACAGAAGAGGACCATCCTGGCTTTCAGCCGCAACTGCTCTAGAGGCAGGATTCTCGGGCTGAGGAATTTGTATTATGTGACTATCTGCTCGATGGTTCAGTTGTGGGAAAGGACGAAGCAACTGAGTCATGGGATGTATGCCATTTACACCCTTCTGCTGTTATATGAAATTGCCTAAATTATTTAGCCTCCGGGGTTGAAATTAGAAATACTTTCCGAGGTGTGTACGCCGTGAGCTTTCATGGCATATATGCTGATCATGTCCAAAAGAAGAGTATTTTTTAAAATATTTTTCTTTCAGACAGATATGTGCCTGATAAACTGTGTATACCCATGTATATGACATTGTGGTACGAGGGCAGAAGGGGAACGAGTGTTATCTGGCATCTGGTTCACAGATTTAGAGCTGATGTACACAAATGTCTGCACTTTGCCGGCTGCAATCGGGAACATGATCACTTGTAATTGGCGAGTGAGTGCTGCTCACACAAACTGCGACAATAGAAAGTGGTTGTCCAACCATGAAAAAGGGCAGGAATACGACCTGCTTTATCATTTGTGCACTACCCGTGGTGCATTCATTCATGCTTAGTATATGTCTTGAATAAAGTCCTTTGGGATTGTTTGTTTATTTTCCAAAATGGGATCATTGGTTGGAGGGGGGGTGAGAAGTTATTTCAGGGACATATCTGTGAGAGGGTGTGGTTAACAGTTTTACCTATTTAAATACATGTATGCACAGATAATATTTGGAAAGGAAGAGTTCTGCTTACGGAGGCTGCCAATTAAGGCCACCAGAAAACAAATGGTGTAGGTAAGACCATATTAAGCGGTAACTTATGCAGCTAATCATTGCACAAGAACAAGACACACTTAAAGCAATGGATAAAAACATTGATAATTTGAAATCTCATGTACAACAGGAAAGCCATAATGAAGTAACCAAAAAAATAACTTGCAATTGAAGTAAACTGGAATCACAAATAACAGAGGTTAAAAAAAAAAATCTAAATTTCAAAGGGACCTAAGGATTACACCCACAACAAAGTGTATGTCAGAAAACCAGGAGAGGGCAGAATGCATTCACAGGACAAAGTTCCCTTTTCATCCACTGAATGGGAGTCTGATACAGACTATTAACATACACCAGAAGAATCACAACTTGCATAAAACAATTCTACAGTACAGTAATAAATAAGTTAAAACAAGGCGGCCTCGGGTCTTTGTATGACCCAAGGGTGTCATGGTAACAGATTACTGATTACAATGATCTAAGACAATACAGCTTTTAAATGCTGCCAACAAAGGGTCAGCACCCGCCAACGGTGCAAACGGTGTTACCGGTGGGTGTTGCAATATGCAGCAAACACCCACCTTGTATGAGGAGGGCTCAGTTCGTGATCCCTCTCCATACAGTGGGAGACAACGTGTGATGTACTAAAACGTCATAGGGTGGTAAGGGGTTAAAGATAAGACTTGCCCCGTACTATTTTATTCGTCAGAGTAACAACTCCCTTTTTATTCATTGGGTTGGTACGATCACTGAGATGCCAAATTTATATAGGTTTTGTTACGTTTGAATTCTAATTTAAAAAAAAATTGTTTGTCCAAAATGATATAACATTGCTATATTCTGACGCCAGAATATTTTAGTTTCTTTAGTGTACACAGCCACTTGTGTCATTTGCAGGACAAGTTTCAAAATGGCAGAAAAAGGGTGATTAGGACAATTGGTTGTTGTTTTCTGTTACCGGGATAGACTGGACATTATGGGACATGGGGATACCTAACATATTTTATAGGGTGTGATTCAAATTTTTTCCTAAAATTTATTTCAACCCTCCTAGGGTACTTAAAAGGGGTTTTACCACAAAGCAAAATTAGGCTGAGACCCCCGCAGATCGCAAAAACGAGGGGGCTGAGACCCCCGCAGATTGCAAAAACGAGGGGTCCGACCAACCCATTGTCGCTCCATAAGAGTAATGGAGCAGACAACCGCGTATGACAGTTCTGCTCCAATGATCTCTATGGAGCTGACGTAAATTAGAGATTGATGGAGCAGAACGGTCATGCACAGCCATCTGCTCCATTAGTCTGAGGAGCGGCAAGGGGTCGGTTGGACCCCTCGTTCTCGCTATCTGCGGGGGTCTCGGCACTGGGTCCTGTGGATAGGGCCTAACTTTGTTTTGTGGGAAGACCCCTTTAATCCCAGGGTGTTTGATCACTTATACAATATAATGCATTACAACTGTTTTGCAGCATATTGTAGATATACTGTCCTTTAACTGACGGGGAAGACGCCACTGCCTTGTCACATGACTTGTGGTGCAACTGTACAGATTAATTTCGCTCACCTTTCACTCAGGGCACAAATAGAGCATAAATCTCACCTCATACAGCTCCAGCACCCCAATTATTAATCCACTGCCACCATTATTGCATTTATACCGGGACTAATAAGTATCCCACTCTACATCCACTCATGCTTCCCAAGCAGTCACCTTGTTACACCACTAGACATGCATGCTCAGCTCTCTAGCAGTCACACAGCTAATCACACTTTACAAGGCTATGAGTTTGCAGAGCATACAGGGACCAAAATTAATGTAAAAACTTTAAATTCTAAAAAGGTGTTCAGTGCGTCAAATTTTTATTTAAAAAACCAAAAGAATTACAAAATAAAATGACACAACACAGCAAAACAGTTAAAATAAAAAGGGAGAAAAGTAACAAACTTACAAATTTAAAGAAATTCCTGATTCCCTGGAAGTGGGAGGAAAATTGAACACACCAGCTTGTCAAGCAGCCCCCATAGAGGGAACACTATTTCCTGTATCTCATATTGTTTTATAAGATCTCTATTTAGTTCAAGTTTCAGAACCTCCCATTGATTAATTAGTCCACAGGGTCATTCAGGATTGGACAAAGTGTTAATGAGGGGAAGAGTCCAGGAATATTCAAACAGTTTCTTTGTTTCCAAGTCCTGATGCAAGGATGGGGGTAGGTGTGGAGAAAAGATGACCAGATGTCTTTTAAAGTCATCACAGAACATTAATCATGAAGGTCAGAGTTTTATCTGGCTGTAAAGACTCCAGGATGATGTAAAAGCTGCCTGGACGCTTCAATAGATGCCAATTGTCATGTAGTTCAACAAAGCTAGTAATTGCCCTATCGTTAAACAAATTTTACACGTTCAAGATATTTCCTATTTGACAGGACCGGCGCATAGTAAATCTGGTGCCACTATATAAACAAGCAATGCAGGAAATTACAGACCTGTGAGTCTAACTTCTGTTAGAAAAGTGAGAAAATATTTAAGGGGTTTGTTAGAGATGTTATCCTCGATTATCTCACTGTACATAACCCAGAATCGGCATGGGTTTATAAGGGATCGATCCTGTCCCAGCATTCATAATTATATATATTTATAATAATTATAAATGGTCGGACAGGACCAGGGAACTCTGGTCTCAGTGTAGGTCATGTAAAATTTCCAGAATATGACATTTATGCATGGAAGAAGTTTCTAGCGATGTTTTCCCTGTATTAAATAGCAACTTGATAACATGTATGCATACTATACCTTATGGGTGCTGACCACCGGTATAGGAGTATCACCGGCAGTGAACACTGACTCCAAAATAGTAGTAACAAAATTCACATTTATTTGTGTCATTCAACATATAAAATCAAATATAGAAAGTATTTTAAAAGTTTTTTAAAAAGTGAACTATAAGATCCTTCTAAGGCGTTTCAGGTCGGACAACCCTTTCTCAAAGATAGTAATAAGGGAATGAATAGTCAGCAGACATTTATGCAAAAAATTACGTCTAAAACAGCTGGCTCATTAGTGACTTCACCAGTGAGAGGCCAATCAGGCGCGAGGTCAACCTAAATAGCATATGTAAACATATAGGTCATAACCATATCAGTACAACAAACATGTCATTACAAAAACATCTAAAAGCTTCACAGAAAGTATAGGCAATTTACAAGTAGTAGAAGAGCAGATCTATGTGATGTTTCCGGCGCTCAGTGCCTGCAGGCACGCTGCGCCCGCGCGGGTACGAGGCCCGTGCATGCGCTGTAAGCTGTAGAATTTTAAGACGCTGCGCTAGTGCGCATGCGCAGGGTTTGGAGATCGGGTGTGTATTGAGCGACAGGATATCATGCCTAATGCGTCTGCGTTGATACGATATTGAAGTCAATACTGAATTATATTCTGTTATATTACATTATATGTTCTCCAGACTCTCATTAAGACCAGCAGGGGTCAAGCTTTGCAACTTGTAAATCCAAAACATTTCTCTTTTGTTTTAAGATTTTATATCTATGTGGCACAATGGGTTTAATATGTTCTATAGGGGATACTGTAAATTCCTTATATTTCTTATTATGAAACATGGCTGCATGTCTGGACACACTCTGTAATAAAAAAACATGACAAATGTTGTTCCTGTGTTTATTGAATCTCTCCCTTAATGACATTATGGTTCCCCCCTATATATAGTAGCCTGGACGTGCATTCCAGTAGATATATACGTAACTGGAGCCACAATTTAGGAATTTTTTAAAGGGAACCTACCACCACGGATCTACCTATAAGCCAAAGCCACTGCGGATGCGCAGATACCAGGCTATGAGGAGCTGCACGCCGAAGTTATCTGGATCAAAGAGGCTACTGGGGCACGGAGCGGCTACTCCACGCCACAGAAGCCACTTTAGAAAATTTAGATATTAGCAAAATAAAAGTTATTAAAATATTGTGGGGTTGTGAGGATTAGCCCTTAAAAGGGCTATCGACACCTCCTATAGATGCACCTACCACCCAATCTACCTTTTATAGGTAGGTCTGTGGGGTTAGGTTCCCTTTAATTGTATAGTTCTCTTTTGTGATCTCAGATATAAATGCACTCCTTCTGTGTTGTATACTCTTGCAACACTTGCATCTAGTGTGCCCGCATTTAAAACTACCTATGGTTTTTGGAAAAAGAGAACAGGTGTCATTTTCAGTTTTTTTAGCTGGCTTGGGGCTAGGAAGTTTTTGAGTGACCTGGATTTTCTATAGGTGAGTATCGGGTTCTGGGGGATGAGATCTTTGAGGTAGGGTTCATGCCTCAAGATGCTCCAATGCTTCTGTAATATCTTTTTAATGTTGTTACCTTCTTTAGAATATGTAGTTATGTCTAGGTTTAGTCCTAGGGACTAGATAATGTTGTTGGCTGGAGGTTCCTGCTTTTAGACAGGCAGCAGAAACAAGAGACTGGGGATAACCCTTAGATCTGAATCTCTTTGTTACAACGGCACTTGTCATAATCCTTGTCGAGCGTGTAATTACCCCTGATACACATATACTGCCTGTGTAAGTGGATAGCAATAGCTATCAAGATTTTAAAAGCAGTCCCAATGAAAAACTGCTGGTAAACATTCCTTTTGGGCAGTATAAGCGTATCAGGCGTACCATCTTGGACAGTAAAGCCCTGGAGGAATGTATGGATCCTGATAACGTATTGCACGTTTTATAAATTACTGATATTTTCCCCTCCTGTATGTAGTAGTTTTTAGTTTATTCAATGGTGCCCTTTTTAGGGTATAACATTTTTTTTTCCATTAGTGTGACAATTTTATCAGTCAATATGTTATAGACACCTCAAAAACTTACAACTTGTCTCTCTTTCAGAGACTTGGACTGAAAAATAGTTATAGCTTTTACAATTTGAAATAAAACTCATGGATTGGTAGATTGAATGAACATACATGAAATGCATAGGAATACTCTGGGTACTCATGTGCTTTGTGTATTGTTGATTTTTCTAGGTTCTGCTAAAATTAGTTTCCCTACTGGCAATATGCTATACTGACTATACTGTGATTTGTTCATTGATTTTTGTATTTGATGGAATAAATGTCTTGTAATCTTCTCACTTTTTTCTTCTTTACAATAGATCTGTGCTCACTGCCAGGAACCTGGAGCCACCCTAGGGTGCTTCAATAAGGGTTGCGTCTGCTGCTATCACTTCCCATGTGCCATGGACTCAGGTAAAGGCAGAATTACTGAATGTTAAATGGCTATTTTGGTGTTAATTTAACAAAAAATATGTATATGCTTTTTATTTCCCCAAGTTTCACAATAGGTCATCCATTAGTACAGCAAAAGCTCATACTTAACATCATATTTTAAAAAACGTTTATATCTCAGTATAGCTATGCCTCCAGTATCCAGTCCATGGTCATGTCACCCATTACTTGCGTGTGTTGGCTGGCCTGGTGGTGATATGTCTTTACCTGCTAAACTGACAATATATTTACTTCTTCATGATGACCAGTGTTTTCTGGTTTATTTTCTGAATCCCCTTGCACTTTCTGACTGTTAATACAAATTTTGCCTCATTCACATGGCTGCACAAAGCTGCATTACCACAACCTAAAAATTATGTAGTGCAGCCTAGTTTTTAGGACCATCTCCAGTAATATACCTATCCAACCTGAACTATATATTGGGTTAAATCTAGGAAGTCTGTGAGCAGAGGTAATTCAATTTAAGATAATGTGCAACTGGTCATCTATTTATGTTACTATGTGCCTATCATCATCCAAAAGGTGCCAACACCAATAGGGATAGAAACTACATTTTCATTTTGCTTCAGCTGTCAGTTCATTTTGCAACAACTTAAAAGCAAATTTAAACCTTTGAAGCTATTTTTTTTACTTTGTATTATTCTGCTCTATTTCTCAAAGTTTACCATCTGCCTTATTGAGCGTTTCAAATTTTTCAACTTGGTAAATTATGCTTTATTGCAAATAAGGCTACAAAAAATTCTTGGGCAGATATTATGGAGCTCTGTTTATCAGTCCCAGGAGTTGACCTATAATAATTATCTGTCTTTATGAATGGTATCATAAGGTCCTGGAAGGGCAATTGTTCACGGATAGGGATCACATAACCCTCCATCTGTGGCCATTTTATGGTCAGGAATCTCTGGCTGATGAGGTAAGACAGGAGGCTTCACTTTACATATAAAGAAAGCGGAGCAGAACTATTAAGATGTACACTCACCGGCCACTTTATTAGGTACACCTGTCCAACTGCTCGTTAACACTTAATTTCTAATCAGCCAATCACATAGCGGCAACTCAGTGCATTTAGGCATTAGATGTAGACATGGTCAAGACAATCTCCTGCAGTTCAAACCGAGCATCAGTATGGGGAAGAAAGGTGATTTGAGGCCTTTGAACGTGGCATGGTTGTTGGTGCCAGAAGGGCTGGTCTGACTATTTCAGAAACTGCTGATCTACTGGGATTTTCACACACAACCATCTCTAGGGTTTACAGAGAATGGCCCAAAAAAGAAAAAACATCCAGTGAGCGGCAGTTCTGTGGGCGGAAATACCTTGTTGATGCCAGAGGTCAGAGGAGAATGGGCAGACTGGTTCGAGCTGATAGAAAGGCAACAGTGACTCAAATCGCCACCCGTTACAACCAAGGTAGGCAGAAGAGCATCTCTGAACGCACAGTACGTCGAACTTTGAGGCAGATGGGCTACAGCAGCAGAAGACCACACCGGGTGCCACTCCTTTCATCTAAGAACAGGAAACTGAGGCTACAATTTGCACAAGCTCATCGAAATTGGACAGTAGAAGATTGGAAAAACGTTGCCTGGTCTGATGAGTCTCGATTTCTGCTCAGACATTTGGATGGTAGGGTCAGAATTTGGCGTCAACAACATGAAAGCATGGATCCATCCTGCCTTGTATCAACGGTTCAGGCTGGTGGTGGTGGTGTCATGGTGTGGGGAATATTCTCTTGGCACTCTTTGGGCCCCTTGGTACCAATTGAGTAACGTTGCAACGCCACAGCCTACCTGAGTATTGTTGCTGACCATGTCCATCCCTTTATGACCACAATGTACCCAACATCTGATGGCTACTTTCAACAGGATAATGCGCCATGTCATAAAGCTGTAATCATCTCAGACTGGTTTCTTGAACATGACAATGAGTTCACTGTACTCAAATGGCCTCCACAGTCACCAGATCTCAATCCAATAGAGCATCTTTGGGATGTGGTGGAACGGGAGATTTGCATCATGGATGTGCAGCCGACAAATCTGCAGCAACTGTGTGATGCCATCATGTCAATATGGACCAAAATCTCTGAGGAATGCTTCCAGCACCTCGTTGAATCTATGCCACGAAGAATTGAGGCAGTTCTGAAGGCAAAAGGGGTCCAACCCGTTACTAGCATGGTGTACCTAATAAAGTGGCCGGTGAGTGTATATTGGTTACCTAATATCTTGCCCTCCACATGTACACACACATTACAAAAAAACATAAGGTAAAAATGCCTCTAAAAAATTTGGGGGAAATTCACAAGGAGTGAACTGCTGTGGTAGTCAGTGCTTCAATAGCCACCACACAGACATATCCAGAACATGGGCTACAAGAGTCTCATTCAATGTGTCAAGCCACTCCTGACCAATAGACCGTGCCAGAAGTGTCTTACCTGAGCCAAGGAGAAAAATAACAGTCCAAGGTGGTGTTTTCAGGTGAAGGTGAATTTCATTTACCTTGGATTTCATTTGGAAATCAAGGTTGTAGAGTTTGAAGGGGAAGCAGAATCCAAACTGCTTGAGGTTTAGTGTGAAGTTTCTACAATGAGTGATTGTTTGGGGATCCATGTCATCTATGGGTGTAGGTCCATTGTATTTTATCAAGACTAAAGTCAGCGCAGCCGACCAGGAGGTTTTAAAGCAATTCATGCTTCCCTCTGCCAACGAGCTTTTTGGAAATGGAATTTTCATTTTCCAGCAAGACTTGGCTCCCGCCTGTCCACACTGCCAAAAGTACCAATACCTGGTTTAATAACCACAGTATTGCTGTGCTAGGTTGGTCAGCAACCTCTCCTGACCTTTACCCCACAGAGTGTCTAAGGCTTATTGTCCAGAGGAAGATGAGATCCCAGACCCAAGAATGCAGAGGAGCTGAATACTGCTATCACAGCAACCTGGGCTTCCATAACAGCTCTGCAGTATCATCAGCTGATCTCCTCCATGCCACGCCGTATTGAGTCAGTCATTCATGCAAACGGAGACCCGACCAAGTATAGAGGGCATTTACTGTACATACTTTTCATTTGGCCAAAATTTCTGTGTTCAAAAGATTTTATATGGTTGGTCTTGTATGGTCATTTTCTGAGATGACTTGGCTTTTCCTTGGCTGTAAGGCCGGCGGCACACGTAGTGTTTTGAACACGTTTTTGGGCCGTTTTTAAGCAGTCCGATAAAAAAACGTTTTTGACCCGTTTTATTTAAGAAAATTGGTAAAACAGCTCAGAACTGATGCATTTTTTAACGGATTGCTTAAAAACTTTCCAAAAACTGGTTCAAAACATCACGTGTGCCACTGGCCTAAGCCAGAATCCTCAACATTAACCCCATAGCGCAATAAGACGTACCCTTACGTCTTACTGCGCATGGGGGAGTATGAAGAGGGCTCACAGGCTGAGCCCTCTTCATACTCACCGGGCGTTTGCTTCATAATGAAGCAAACGCCCGTCGCTAACACCCGCGATCGGTGCTTGCACCGATCGCGGGTGTTAACCCTTTGATTGCCGCCGGCAAAGCTGCCGGCGGCATTAAAGAGCCGGCGGCGCGTGGGCGCCGCCATCTTGCTCCGATCGTCACTCCCCGTGACGTCACCGGGGAGCGGCGATCCGTTGCCATGACAGCCTGGGATCACACAAAGATCCCAGGCTGTCATGATCGGGGCTATCTATTATAATGTGCGATCTGCACATTATAATAGATGGTATGCAAAATCCCCATATACTGCCATACTGTAGTATGGCAGTATATGGTAGGATCAATCAGACAACCTAGGGTTAAAGTACCCTAGGGAGTCTGTAAAATAGTAAAAAAAATAAATAAAAAAAAGTAAAAAAAAAAAAATTATATTAAAAAAACATAAAAATTCAAATCACCCCCCTTTCCCTAGAACTGATATAAATATAAATAAACAGTAAAAATCATAAACACAATAGGTATCGCCGTGTCCGAAAATGCCCGATCTATCAAAATATAATAACCGTTTTTCACTGCGTTAAACCCCGTAGCGGAAAATAGCGCCCGAAGTCGCAAATGGCATTTTTTTGCCATTTTGAAAAATAGAAAAAATTCTATAAAAAGTGATCAAAATGTCGAACAGTCCTAAAAATAGAAGCATTGAAAACGTCATCAGAAGTCGCAAAAAATGACACCACCCACAGCTCCATACACCAAAGTATGAAAAAGTTATTAGCGCAAGAACACTGCAAAATGAAGAATTTTTTTTCTGTACAGGAGGTTTTAATTTTTGTAAATGTATGAAAACATTATAAAACCTATACAAATTTGGTATCCCCGTGATCGTATTGACCCAATGAATGAAATAGACATGTCATTTGGGGTGCACAGTGAAAGCTGTAAAAACCAAGCCCACAAGAAATGGCGCAAATGTGTTTTTTCATCATTTTCACTGCATTTAGAATTTTTTTCCCGCTTCCCAGTGCACGGCATGGAATATTTAATACCATCACTACGAAGTGCAATTTGTTACGCAGAAAATAAGCCATCACACAGCTCTGTACATGGAAAAATAAAAAAGTTATAGATTTTTGAAGGTGGGGAGTGAAAAATAAAAACGCAAAAAACGAAAAAGGGCCTGGTCCTTAAGGGGTTAAAATAAAAACTTGAAAAGTTCACTCTGTGTAATTACTATGTACTATGAGTTTCACTTTTTGAATAGAATTACTGAGAATAAAAATGTTTTGCTGATTTTCTAATTTATTGACGAGCGCTTGTTAGGACTTCACAATGTTCTCTAATTTTGATCTCCAGTGTATATTGAGTGCACATATTACTGTAACACACAGCTTTTTTTTAGTGAAACCCCATTTTGCAGTTCTATGCCTTTTTTTTTTTTAACTTTTTTTTTCATTTTGCAGAATGTTTACTAAATGAAGATAACTTTTCTGTACGGTGCCCTAAGCACAAGGTAAGTGATAAGTTACTTATCTCATGGTTCAAAAAAATTTTTTATTTAGATATGACCGTAATTGTTAAGCATCCCCTTTTCACGGTCAGACTTCATCCCTGTGGCATCCCTTTTTTTTTCATGGATTCTAATAAACGATGGTGTTATGAGTGATCCATGATAAATGGTTCAGACTAGGACATGGGGTACTTTTTAATGGAACTGACACGGGGTCCATAACAGTAAAGGACACGTACTGTGCATTCAGCCCAAGTTGTCCACAGAATAACCAGTTAATCAGTGTGGATCCAAGCGCCACGCTGCCGCTCCATTCATTCTCTGTGGGACTGCCACATATATGTCTTTACTCTGTTATCTGCCGCAGATGGCCAAGCTCCCACAGTTGGAGCCCACAGTTAAGTCCCAGTGTTAGATTTCATGTTTTAACTCTATCCTGACTGCCCACTATCTTTTGACAGCAGGTGGTGCAGGTCCTGAGTCTACAGCGTCATCAAAAGACGTTTCTGTAGTTTCTCCTGCTCCTGTGCTACCCATGTGTCTGACAGCCAGAGACCCTAGGGTTTATTACTGCTTCTGCCTATGGTGCTGTCTGTTTTAAATGAGTTAAATAGAGCTGATTGGTCTAATCAGACCCAGTACAACTATGCCCCTGCCATCTGACCCCACTGGTGTTCGTTTACCCCTGTAACTGGGGCTTTTATAGAGGCCCCAATTAAAATCGAAAACTTCTAAGGAAAAAAAAAAGCTAAAATAAATTCCTAACATTTAATTTTTAACTAGACTGTCACAACAAACTGCCCAAAATTGTTTAAGGTAGCACACAAGAAAAGAAGTTATTGCCGATAATACGCTAAAAATGCCCCGTCATTAAAGCCTCTTTAAGCTTGGTCATTAAGGGGTTAAACATAATTTGTAGTGTAGTGCTTTCTTGAATTTGGTAGTTTGTATGAATTATATTCTCTTTATTTCTTTTAATTACATCCCCTTTTCATAGACCAAGACAATAAAAGGTGTGTCAGCAGAACAGCCTGAACAAGGCTGATGGAGGAAGAATGGCTAAAATATGGAGATAAATTCAAGCACAGGTGGGTAGTGCACAGATTTTATTTTTTGTCATCTATTCTGCTATTTATTTAAGCAGTACAGCAGATAATCATTGATAACCATGGCACACTGTTTTGATTTCTAGCAATACACACAAAAATGATCAGTTTTTGTTTCCATGTTTTGAATTGTTGCATAACGTCTACAAAAGGAAGCTAATATGCTAAACCAATATTTCATAGTATCATATCATAGTATATAAGGCTGGAAGGAGACGCAAGTCCATCAAGTCCAACCTTCAAGAATTAAATAAATGTTTTATCCCCATAACCCGTGATATTTTTGCTCTCCAGAAAGGCATCCAGGCCTCTCTTGAACATGTACATAGAGTCTGCCATAACAACCTCCTGCGGCAGAGAGTTCCACAGTCTCACTGCTCTTACAGTAAAGTACCTTTGTCTATGTTGATGGTAGAATCGCCTCTCCTCTAGGCGTAGAGGATGCCCCCTTGTCCTGGTCACAGGCCTAGGTATAAAAAGATCTTTGGAGAGATCCTTGTACTGTCCGTTCAGGTATTTGTACATTGTAATGAGGTCTCCCCTCAGTCGTCTTTTTTCTAAACTGAATAATCCCAAATTTTGTAATCTGTCATTGTATTCTAGTCCCCCCCATTCCCCTAATAATCCTGGTTGCTCTCCTCTGCACCCGTTCCAGCTCTACTATATCCTTTTTATATACTGGTGCCCAAAACTGTACACAATATTCCATGTGTGGTCTGACCAGGGATTTGTATAAGGGCAGAACTATGTCTTTATCATGAGAATCTATTCCTCTCTTGATACATCCCATTATTTTATTTGCTTTAGCAGCAGCCGCCTGGCTCTGGTCACTAAAATTAAGTTTACCATCCACCAATACGCCCAAGTCCTTTTCAGCTTCAGTTTTACTAAGTAATTGACCGTTTAGAACATAATTATACTTTTTGTTTCCATGCCCAAGTGCATAACTTTACATTTATCTACATTAAACCTCATCAACCATTTCTCTGCCCATCCCTCAAGCTTCCACAAATCCCTCTGTAATGCTAAACTATCGACCTCAGTATTTATTACTTTACACAGCTTAGTATCATCTGCAAATATTGAAACTTGACTGTGTAAACCCACTACAAGGTCATTAATAAAAATATTAAAAAGAAGTGGCCCCAATACTGACCCCTGTGGCACTCCACTGGTAACATCAACCCAATCTGAGAATGTGCCATTAAAGACCACCCTCTGTTTTCTATCACTAAGCCAATTACTTACCCAGATACACAGATTTTCTCCTATTCCCAGCAGTCTCATTTTATATACCAACCTTTTATGTGGCACGGTGTCAAATGCCTTTGAAAAGTCCAGATATACAACATCCACATTTACACCAGTTTTCACTATATTCTGCAAATATCCTGTTTTAAAATTCCATTAATTACGAATAATAATCTAAATTATAGTGTGTAATATATGTATATGTGTGTGTATATATGTATGTGTGTGTGTGTATATATATATGTATTAAGTTTCTGACAAGCGTTTTTTGCACTTGGTGATTTGTGCACCAAGTTTTGCAACTTTTAGAGCAATTGTGCTGCTGATGCTACTTTGTCAAAAAGTGGATGTAGCAGGATCGGCTTGGCAAGAAGTACCAGTTTTGCCAAATGTCCCCTTTTGGCTTTTTCTCCACTAACACAGTTGACTTGTGGTTGGTATGGTGAATGGCTGGAATGTCCACTGGTGTGGAAGTTTATATACATGTCATTGGCTTTCCTATTGTTGTTGTTATGGTTTTTTTTTTTAGTTATTAACCCCTAGGCGCACCACGACGTTATATGGAATGGAGCCGGGGCCAGAAGCTGCGGGTGTCGGCTATATATTATAGCCGACACCCTCCTCTAACACCCGCGATCGGAGATTTCTCCGATCGCGGGTGTTAACCCCTAACACGCCACGGTCAGCGCGACCGCGGCGTGTTAGGGGTTAACTGCGGAGGCTAGGGGCATTTAACTGGATTCGGACCCCCCCCGCGGCGCTTATCGGGGGGGTCCCGCTGCTCTGATCGCAGCCCCGGGACTGCCGGTGCCCGGGGCTGCGCAATCTTCTTCCGGGTGCCGGGTCCGTGCCTCCTGGCAGGACCCGGCTGTGACACACTGAGCATGCGCATCTGTATTACACTGTATTAGGGGAAGAATAGCTTGAACAAGTGATCAGTGGATCACTTGTTCAAGCTAACCTGTAAAAGTAAAGAAAAAAAGTTAAAAACAGTGAATAAACACAATTTTTAATAAAAATAATTAATTAAATAGAGTTAAAGTCCCCTAAACACAAACATTCCCTATACACATCTAATAAAGTAAAAATACCTGAAAATCACCAAAACCCCCCACATATTTGGTATCGCCGCGTCCGTAACAATCTGTACAATAAGTAAGAAACATTATTGGACCCGTACGGTGAACGCCGTAAAAACAAAACCCGAAAAACTCGCCGAAAATATAAATTTTCATAAAATCCCTTCACAAAAATGTTCTAAAAAGTGATCAAAAAAAGTTATGTGCCCCAAAATGGTACCAATTGAAAGAACAACTCAACACGTAAAAAATAAGCCCTAAACTAGCTCTGTCAACCAAAAAATATTAAGGTTAAGTTCCCGAAAAGATGGCGATGCAGAAACAAATGAGATTTCCTCTATATTAGTTTTTCTCCAGTAAAATTGTAAAAATAAATGAAAAACTATATAAATGAGGTATCACCGTAATCGTAGTGATCTATAGAATGAAAATATAGTATTTTTAGTGTACGGTGTACGACCCCCAAAATATACAAAAAAAAAGAAACCCCAAATTGACAATTATCTTTTCCTCCATACATTAAAGAGTTAATAAAATCTCATCGAAAAGCTACAGACCCACTTAAATGAAGTATTTGTAAAATGCATCTCATGTCGCAAAAAATGAGCCCTTAAATGTCCAAATTGCCAAAAAAATAAAGATTGTATAGCCAATAAAAAGTGACAATGCATAATCTGCTCTGAATGGCGCGGCTCCCCTTCGATGCCCTGGCGTGTGCCCATACAGCAGGTTACCGCCACATATGGGGTATTGTTATACGCGGGAGAGATTGGGGATCAAATTTTGAGGAGCGTTTTGGAATTTTATCCACTGAGAATTTGTACATTTTATGAAAAACACATACATTTAGCCAAATAAAATGTAATTTCGAAATTGCATCCGATTTTGTTTTAACCCCTGTAAACCAATTAAAGGGTTAACAAACTTCATAAAAGTTGTTTTACGTACGTTGAGGGGTGTAGTTTCTATAATGGGGTAATTTATGGGGTTTACTTTTATTTAGGCCTCTCAAAGTGACTTGAAACCTGAGCAGGTCCCTCAATAGCAGGATTTAGCTTTTTTTATGAAAATGTGAAAAATTGCACTTAACGTTCAAAGCCCCATAACATCTTACAAAAATAAGAGTATGCATAAAAAACCACGGAGGTATAAAGTAGACATTCGGTGAATGTTAGTTATTACGTTTTTTGGTGTTATGACTCATGTGTGGAAAAAGTAGAAAATTTAGAATTTCGAAAATTGCTAATTTTTCCAAATTTTCACCAAATATCTGATTTTCTCATAAAGAAATGTAAAACATACCACCAAAATTTTTTAACTAACATGAAGTACAAAGTGTCACGAGAAAACAATTTCAAAATCACTTGGATATGTTAAAGCGTTCCAAAGTTATAACCATTTATAGTGTCAGAGGGCAGATTTGAAAAAATGGGCCGTGTCAGGAAGGTGAATAGTGGCTTCGGCGTTAAGGGGTTAAAAATGCTCTAAAAAAAGTGATTTTAAAAAGTTACGCAATCTAAAATAAGACCACTAAAAAGAGCTATCATTCTTGCAAAAAATAAGCCCTTAAACAGATTTGTGAGGTGAAAAATAAAAAAGTTATGCATATGAAAGACGGTGATGCTAAAATTAACAACAATTTTGCCAAATTACTTTTTATTCAGTAAAAATGGGAAAAAATAAAAAATATATATAAATGAAGTATTTTCATAAACGTTGCGACCCATAGAATAAAAATAATATACTATTTTTATGGTATGGTTAACGGCCAAAAAAAAAAACACATAAAAATTTTCCTAAAAATTGATGATTTTCATTTCCTCCACCAACAAAGAGTTAATTAAATCTCACCAATTAGCTATAGATGCCCCAAAATTATGTATTAGAAAAGTGCATCTCATGTGAAGAAATAAGCCCCTATAGGTGTACAATAAAAAAAGGAAAAAAATTATAGCCTGTACAATGTGACATAGCAAATCTGATTTGGATGGCGCCTCCTTCCCTTCTATGCCCGGCCGTGCACCCATACAGCATGTTACCACCACATATGGGGTATCACTGTACTCGGGAGAAATTGGGTATCAAACTTTGTGGAGCCTTTTTTCATTTAATCCATTAAAAATGTTTAATTTTCCACCCAAAATGAGTGTATTGTGAAAAAATATTACAATTTGCAGACTCCACCTCCATTTTGTTTTAACCCCTATAAAACACGTAAAGGGTTAACAAACTTCTTAAAAGTGGTTTTTCATACGTTGAGGGGTGTAGTTTCCACAATGGGGTAATTTATGAGTCTAGCCATTATTTAGGCCTCTCAATGTCAATTAGAAGTTGAGCAGGTCCATCTAAGTACGGGTTTTGGCGATTTTACAAAAAATGTGAAAAATGGCACCCAAATTCTGAGCCTCATAACATTCTAGTAAAATATGTGGAATCTTAAAAAACCATGCCAACATAAAGCAGACACTTGGGAAATGTAAGTTATGAATTTATTTGGGTGCTTTGACTATCTGCATCAAAAGTAGAGAATTTAGAACATTGAAAATAAAGAATTTTTCAAAATTTTTTGCCTAATTTAGTTTTTTTTTAAAACTAAACGCAAAAGATTTCATCCAAATTTTTAAACTAATTTGAAGTACAATGTGTCACGAGAAAACAATCTCAAAATCCCCTGGATATCTCATAGCGTTCCAAAGCTATAACCACTTATAGTGACACAGGCCAGATATGAAAAATGGGGCCGCGTCCTTTAGGCCAAAAGATGCTGAGTCCCATAGGGGTTAATTGTTGTTTCGGTGTGTGTATGTGGCACCAAAATAATTTAACATATTAGAGGTTTAGTGGTGGTGGAGGTTTCCACGAAATAAAATTTTAATCCCGAGTGACACAATGAATATAATTTTTAACCCTTATACTTTGCAAATTTACCTTTTATTGCTATTTTAGCCGCCACAACTAAGTGATGATCAGTGTAAAATTCCAGAGTGTGGACACTCTGTGCTAACAGATTGTGTGCTGACAATGTGTTTAGATTATCAGGGTTCAGGTTTATGTACACTTTTTTTATTTAGCTTCTAAACCTTCTACTAGTATCTGAAACATTCGAAAAAGAGAGAGGAGGCAGATCAGTGTCATGTGATGAATTTAAGACATAATGACACACTCCAGCTCTGCTATCTCGTAAAGATTTTATCTTGTCTGTAGCTAGTTCAGTAAGCTCTCTGCACACTGCTTGCCAGCATAAAATTTACAGTCAGATCCAGGGACAACCAAAATTGTAATCCTGAATATACTTAAGAAGCTTGTCTTCGGGGAAATATCCCTTTAATATATATTCGCAAAAAGAGATTGAAAGCATAGAATTTCCATTACTGTTGAATATTCATTAGTAATGTTTTTGACACTGGTTTCTATGTAATAGTGGTTGTAGCAAGTTTTATATTTATTCCCTACCTGCAGGATAGGAAATAAATGTATGAGGTAAATGCAGAACACAGAACTATATCCACACAATTAACTTCCATAGGACCTCCAAATTAGTTTACAATTCAACAAAAATGCTAAAAAGAGGTATTGCAGTATATTGTATGAGTGATCAGACCCCATAGGGCAGTGATGGCCAACCTTTTAGAGATTGAGTGCCCAAAATGAGACCTAAAACACACAAGCTTTTCCCAAAGTGCCAACACAGCAATTTAGGCAGTAACAAACTTATTGCTACCAGAATCTTTGAGCTCCAATCCAACCCTGTCCACATCTCCTCACTCTTCAGACAGGACCAAGCAGCACAGGATGGGTCACTTCTTGGACTGCCTGAGACTGCAGGAAGGTGTCACGTCAGGCAAACTCTGTGCCTGGGAGACAGCCCGTGTGCCCACAGAGAGGTCTCCGAGTGCCATCTCTGGCACCAGTGCCATAGGTTCGCCACCACTGCCATAGGGTTCAAAGTGTATAACCATACCCAAGACTAAGAAAAAAAATGCATCTCTTAAAAACTGTTTTTTGGCATCTGCCAGATTTGACCACTCAGAGAATTATTTTTCTTATCAACCATTTATACTATGATGTGACTTATGATACAAAGCAGTGGGGTCTGTGTAGGAGGGATAGGAAATGTTGTCTGTCGTGACTGAATCGACTTCCAATCTGAATAAGGCTCCAAGCACACTTGCGGCTGTACATATGTCCCCCATAGACTGCAATGGCCTCATGGAGTGATACTGTGCTGCACATGTGCGGCACTGTACTGCTCCATACACAGGAAAAAGATAGGATATGTCTTATCTTTCCTTGTGTTACAGCCTGTACACCATGCATTGCTATGGAGAGGGGTCACCCCTCCTCCTCTCCATGGTGCCAGGCAATATGTCTGCCCATCGGGCGTACCTTCGTGTGCATGCGGCCGTAGGGTAAGAGCAGCATGTTTATCACATATTGGCACACCTGTATCAAACTTTATTTTTTGTGTACACACAATACTGCATTGTTTTTAGACTTTCCGTCATTTGCTGTTATCTCATTAAACAAAATAAAATATATAGATTTAGACGTTGTATTAAAAACTGCATCCACTAGTTACAGCTTTTAGAACGTAATAAGTCAAATATAATTTTAGTATCACTGTAATTGTACGGATTCACTGAAAAAAGATACAAAGATCTCATTTAAAAAATATATTTACCACCACCAGATCTGCGATATTGTCTAATTTGGTGCACACTGGCAAACAGGTTGTCATGTAGGGAAGTCCAATAATGTTCCTGTGAGCTGTGTATCCACACCACCCAGGGATGACAGTCCCAAACCACAGTACCAACAAACAGACATCTTAAAGGGATATTCCCACAAAGATAATATTTTTAAGTATACTCAGGATAACAAAATAACACATTCTCTAATTTACTGTTATAGCTGTGAAATGCTGTATTTTTGTTAATAAGTGCAACCCGTCTCTATCAGTCCAGGTTTACACAATTTCAGTTGGCCTGGGATCCCACCGTTAATCTTCTGGTTTAGGGTCAGGCAGGACAGATTTTCTCATGGAAAGCTTCTACTGTCACACACTGCAGTGTCTCGGCATAGTCTCTCCCCCTGTATTCCAAGACAAGCTCACACACAGACACTTCTTGACAGCAAACAGGCAGTGTGAGGAGACTAATTCTACAAGCTACAGGTGTGAAGGGGAATATTTGTATATGAGCTTATAGTTTTATATTTTTATACTTATATACTTTTATATAGCTGGCAAATACAAAAGTTTTAACTCCTCACCAATATACTCAGATATGTTACTTAAGATGGCGCCGGCATCCACTGATACTACACAGCCAACACCTATTGCCGGAAATAGATCAACATGCCCGATTCCAAGAAGGCTTCATCACTCATATCGAAACTTAAGGTTTTGACAACGCCCAGAACATTATCTGCCCAGATACTGGAACTGACCAATTGGAGTGCACTAGATGTTAGACTGAATTTGCTTAACCCTTGCCCTCTATGATGCTATATGATGTATAACCACACCTTTCTCTCTTCTGTATAAAATCTGCTAACACAGATATAAAGTTAGTCTTGTTGTGCTGAGTGTTACGAGCTTGATTGAGATTGAGACTGAATAACCTTATATCAGATTCTTTCTTGAAAATGTGCACACTTGCTCTGTCTAATTTGAGGTGACTGACCGGACCGGTTAATTGTCGATTACGACCCTGACACAGGCAAGATCAGATCTTTATATCAGGGGAAGGAGGTGCAGCAGAGCTGACTGTGTGTGTATTAAAGCTGAGTTGGCAGAGCAGACAGTGTTTGTTGTAGCTCAGATGTAGCAGAACAGTAGTGTCATGGTATGTTATAACCATACCATCCCATTTTTTTAACATTTGTTTCCTGGTTGCCTTGGTAACCAGATGTAGTATTTGAATGTCCTCGCAGATCAGTATGTGCTGAAATGACTTAGTAGACCTAAATCGGGAGTGAGGCAACCCAGATGCATCACAGTGATTGGTATGAATCCAGACTGCATCTGTGTGCTTTGATATATGAATTAATATAGATTTCCCACCTTCTGCTTACTGTATCCTCCACCCAGCTGCTTTGATAAACATTCTTCTCACTTTTGTACATTATTGAATCTCCCAAACCACCTGAGTTACATGAATGTTTTGTCCTGCTTCAGTTTCAAGTTAATACTCTCTAATTTTTAAAGTAACTAAGTCTTTCAAGCATTTTTTTTCTTTTAGAAATGAATGTTAAACTCTGAAATATACTTCATTGAGTAAAGTGGCTTCTGTGTCTTTTTTTTCTGCTTTATTCTCATAACCGTTCTACAGATTAACTTGCCATTTTTCCATTACATCAGTTACAGTTTTGTTTAAACCTTTCATGGCCGCGGGTCATTCATACCTGAAGATCCAGGTTAACTTTTGCAGTTTTGTTCTTTATCTTCCCACCATGACTTCTGAGACTATTACTTTATATAATGGGTTTATTAATTAAATGTGTTTTAATACAATTATCACATAAATGGCTAAATGACCTTTTGATCACTTTTTATTGAATTGGCAAAAAAGTGGCATTTTCTACTTTGGGCACTATGTTCCATTATGGGGTTAAACGCCAAGAATAACGGTTATTATGTTTTACATATATGAACATTAAAAAATATCTCAGCTCAAATACATCTATGGATAAATGAATGGAATACAGGCAGTCCCCGGGTTACATACATACAAATTCAACTTAAGAACAAGCCTACAGACCCTATCTTGTAAGTCGGAACTGTATATATTTTATCATTGTAATCCCAGCCAGAACTTTTTTGGTGTCTGTGACAATTGGATTTTAAAAATGTTGGGTTGTCAAAGAACCAGGTTTAACGCTAAAGCTTCATTACAGACACCTGTGATAACTGTTACAGCTGATTATTGTAGCCTAGGACTAAAGTACAATAAATTACCAATATCCAGAGGTCCGTTTGTAAATAGGGGTCGTATGTAAGTCGAGTGTTCTCAAGTAGGGGACCGCCTGTATTTCAAAACAAAAAGAATCCAAATTATCAGTTTCCAAAGTCAATGTAAAATCCTTAGTGGATAGAAGATGATTCAATATGTACAGAAGTACCTGTGTTTCATAAGTCGGAGTACAGTAGACACAAGTTCCCCCAGAGAACACTGGGATTTTCTGTCTGAATTGAGAGTCGTCCCTCCGGACACTGGATTCAATCTCCAAAGGTTCCACTTTTCTGAGTTGCCTTCTTTCAAAACACACAAACGGGATGAAAATACCAACACTAGTGCACCACCATTTGAGTATGTAAACATGTAAAACTTTAAAACATATAAAACTCCTTTTCAGTATCTCAACGTTTTACACATTTTGTGATTATAATAAATACTTTTTGGAGAACTGACTTGGGAGTTTTTAAATTTCTTCCAGATTATTTTTTTCTCCAAGGTTGAAGTCAGTATAGATTTTCTGTAAAATAGAATAACCCTTACCAAAAAACCTCCCTTAGGCCAGTTTCACATGTCATTTACATTATATTACAGGCAGTTCCCTACTTAAGGACATCTGACTTACAGACAACCCATAGTTAGACAGACCCCTCTGACCTCTGGTGAAGCTTTCTGAATGCTTTACTATAGTCCCAGATTGCAATGATGAGATGTAAGGTGTCTGTAATGAAGCTTTATTAATAATCCTTGGTCCCATTACAGCAAAAAAATGTTTAAACTCCCAATTGTCACTGGGGCCAATTTTTTTTTTGTCTGGATCTAAAATTATAAAATATACAGTTTTGACTTACATACAAATTCAACTTAAGAACAAACCTCTGGACCCTATCTTGTACGTAACCCGGGGACTGCCTGTATACCTTTTCTCTGTAGGACCCTCTACTGGTTTTTCATATGAATATTGATGCATAAAACTGACCTAGACCCCACTTTGTGGTCTTGACCTGGTCTCTTACACACTGGATTTTGAATGAATGCCAGTTCCATTGGTGTTTTCAATAGTGTTGGATTCAATGGATTTTTTTTACCCTCTTTTTCAATAAAGACACTAAAAACTTTATTGCTTGTCAAAAAGAGTTTGAAAATTTTATGTGTTAGAACTGATGCACTGAACTGATGAATGGAAGTTTCATTCAAAACTGTTTAATACAGTACCACAGGGAAATTTGAGTTACTTTTACCTCTGTTGCGTTTGTTGTGTTACCTTTTAACCATTTACCGTAGTCGGCCCTTTAAATTAAAACCTTTGTTTTTTATGTCTTTCAGGTAAAAGCTTTTTAAACAAAGGGGATCATCACACCATAATTAACAGCTCCAGTTCTATGGGTGGACATTGCCTTCTCTTGGGATTCATTCCATTTAACTAAAGCATTAATGTCATTGACACAAAGGTGGCATCAAGAACTTGATCTCTTAATCCACAAAATGCTCCATATCAGACAATGAAAGAGAATGGCTGTGTAATTTAATATGGGAAGTATTAAAATATATAAATATATAAATATATTTTTAATCTGAAATGGAAAGGCGCAAAATCTTTGTATGGTTCGGATTAAATATCATTTTAAACCTATGTTATGGTAAAACAAAGACTTTTGAAGACCGTTTTAAAACTATTTTGTTCACTCTCTGACCGTTGCTCTACATGCTACAAAGTTGTTTTCTTTACCCAGTTAAGCTCTATTCTTTCAGACCAGAATTTTCCGCTATCAAATGCATATATGGATTGAAAGTTTGTACAGAGCCTGTGTATTCTGTGCAGGAAATGTTATCTGCGCAAGCTGCAGTGTTGGCAGCCCTTTTATGTAAATCTTGTAAAAAAAATAAAACCATCTGGCCAGAATTTAATATGCAAATGCAGTGATGTCAGAGTATTGTATTTGTTTCCCACCTTCATTCCCCCACCTCCGCTTTACAGCTGTATATACTTTATTACTTTTATTTTTTTTTCTTTTTAAATATCAAAAATTCATTTTGGACAATTTCTTGAACAGTTATTAGTGTAAGAATGCAAAACATGTTGGTCAGTGAGCTTTTTTTTTTTTTTTTTTTTAAATCACTTATGAACTATATAAATATATTTTTATATTTTGTGTACATTGGTCCACACCAAGGGAGGGGGTCGTAGGTGCCTTTCTGACTTCATGAAACCGTTACAATTTGCAGTTAGGTGTTTCATCAACTTTTTCTAGAAAAAAGGAATTAAAAGGAAAAAAAAATAAAGGTCCTTTATCATTTTATTTTATCTTTCTCGGTTTTCTGTGCGTTGCCTATATGTTGCATACATATTGTCAATACTTGCAGAAAAATGTTTCGTTTCAGTACTTGGAGCAGTAGTCAATTTTTGAGGACACAAAAGTCCTTAAAGTATGGGGATCCTTAATGAGATATTCACTTCAATGAAAACAATGGGTGCTACACTATGGAGAATTTAGTTGTCAATATTTGAAGCCTGAAAAGTCCCAGAGGTTGTTGTACTCTTTTAGTCATTTCCATAATCATAAATAGGAGCTTAGCTATGCTGCTTCTGTGACTTCTGTTTGCCTCTGTGGGAATTTCAGGGACAGCCACTTCTGCTTCTGTAACTCCCAACTACATCCAGGACGTATGGGAGGTGTTAATTATCTCAGACAAGAAGAGCTGAGATGGGAATAACCCTTTAATATTTTGTGCTTGTTAACCGGTAACAAATGTATTTGCCAGCTCTGTGTTACTACTGGATTAAAATATGTTTAATGTAGATGTGCTGGGTATGATTATTTTATACATTTACAGCTTCCATTTACCATTTAATAAGTGACACATTGGCATTTTATATATATTTATATTCCAGGATGGCCCCAACCTTAATGTCCAAAAGTTGTGGTGCAGTTTTTTTTTTCAGGTAATTCATATAAAATTAGTTTGAAATGTATGTATTGTATACAGCATCAGTCTCTGTAGTGGGGAGCACTCGGTCCATATGAACCAGTCCTCATTAATAAAAAAAAAAAAAATCACCATCTATACACAATCCTTAGACTCTACCTGTATTTATCTCCGGTCTCCAGCTCTTTTCTACAGTAAAGTGGCCAGATGAGGTGCCAGGTTATTCAAAAGCAAGAGCCTAAGATTCAGACTAGGCAGAAACAATGCGTGTTTCCTTTTCCAACTCCACAACAGAACCAGTTCTACAAAGTTATTCCACCTCACATGGCATGTTCTAAGGGAAATTATATACAACACGTAGTGCAGTCTGTTTCATTAAAATTTTTCTGTTTAGTTAAATGTTCTATTTACAAAGTAAAGTAAAATTGGCCTTTTGTGAACAAATGGGCACTGATGCTATTGGTGTGCTGTTGGATTTTATGAAAGGACCATTTTAGACCACTTCAAACTTTTAACGGATTATGCATGGGCGCCGCCATCTTGCCGAGGATCGTCACTCCCAGTGACGTCATGGGGGAGCGTCGACCTGTCTCCATGACAGCCTTGAGGCTGTCTCGTTACAGCACATCAGCACATTGTAATGAATGGGGAGGAAAAGCTATATAAATAAAGATTATTATTATTATTATTATTATTATTATCCCCATACTGCAATACCGTAGTAGTATATGGTAGGATCAATTGGACAACCCTGGGTTAAAGCACCCTATGGAGTCTGAAAAATAGTAAGAAAAAATTTAAAAAAGCTTTTTAAAAAATTATAATAAAAAAACCCTAAAATTTCAAATACCCCCCCTTACCCTAGAACTGATTATAAATCTAAACAGTAAAAATCCCAAACACATTATGTATCGCCACATCCGAAAATGCCCGATCTATCAAAATATAATAACCGTTTTTCACTGCATTTAACCCTGTAACGGAAAATCGCGCCCAAAGTCGAAAATGGCACTTTTTTGTGCCATTTATAAAAAAGTGATCAAAAGGTCGTACAGTCCTAAAAATTGTAGCACTGAAAACGTCCTCAGAAGTCGCAAAAATACACAGCTCTGTACACCGAAGTATAAAAAGTTATTAGCACCAGAAGATGGCAAAATTTTAAAGAAATTTCTACACAAGTTTTTAATTTTTGTAAATGTATGAAAACATTCTAAAACCTAGACAAATCTGTTATCCCCGTGATCGTACCGACCCAAAGAATAAAGTAGACATGTCATTTATGTGGTGCCAATATACTAAAAGGATCAAAAAGTGATGCTGGAAACTACAGATCTGTGGTTCTAACTTCTGTTGTGGGGAAAACATTTTGAGGGGTTTGTTAAAGATGCTATCTCACTGTACATAACCTTATAACCCATTGTCAGCTGGCACATACCACTAACACATAGGCACAGGTACTAATGGGTATTAAGAGCTTTTATAGTGGGAATATATTTTAAACATATTTTACAGGAAAGTTTTATTGGGCTGCATTCCCACTACCATATGATTTCTCGAGTTGCGCATCTTTGTGCTGTATGAGCCCTTAGGCTACATTCACATGAACATAAGGGGGGTGTATATACGGCATATATACGTCCCACATACACCGCAATGGCCTCACAGTGCTGTGCAGGAGCAGTACGGTATGGCGGCCATACATTATGCGAGTGTAGCCTTACTATGTTTTTATGTAGTAATACAGATCTTAAAAGTTATTTGTTTTCAAACTGTAAAAAAAAACTAAGAAATAAAGAAAAAAAGAATAGTTAAAACGATAAGTATGTTTTATACTATGTAGTTAAATTGCTCATTGCTATATGTTTATTGCCCAATATTGTTTCCACTGTGAATGATTTCTTCCTTTGTAAATAACCATCAGTCTACACCAGGGTGGTCTTCTCTCGAAAATGACATTTAACATATTTAAGTACTACAAAATACATTAGTGGCGCGCATGCGCACAATAGATGAACATAGTGTGCTCCATGTACTGAAACGCAAGGCACCTCAGAACGCATGCGCCACTTTTGGCGCACGGGGTGAACCTCCGGTTCAGTGGATGACACAAAGCACCCTAGAACGCATGCGCCACTTAGTTTGACATTTGGCGCACGGGGTGAACTTCCGGTTCAGTGGATGACGCGCGACACATGGAAAATGGCGCGCATCTCGGAACATACCCCGTGGACCAAACCATCATACTCCTTAAACACACCCGGAAACAGGGCGGCGAGTAACCCTAACGAGGTAAGAGACTACCAGCCCATTCGTTGACAGGTGGGTGGGACTTGATACATATATAAGGGAAGTGTGTTCATTAGGCCAATGCTCACTAGCCAAGGTATACCACTTAATAAAGGTGGACCCGACCCCTCTTCTGGGGAAGTTTCCAGGAAGGCCTGTATGTGACCTATATCCAGGATTCCTGGAATCCCAGATTTGATTGTTATCTTCTCCCCCTCCTGGACTTTTTGTCAGTCCTCAGTAATCCCCCTGATGATTCGCCGCGAACGGTGATGAAACGCGTAGGGTAGGGAGGGACGGGGAGCACACTTGTTTGGCTATACCTTTAGGGCATAACAGTACACCGGTCTAGGGACGACTTGGGTACTGTCCTTGTCAGGACGGGAGCAATAGGGACAACTAAGTATATAGGGAGAGAAACTATTCCCCCCTTAGGTCTCTCAAGGATACCCATCCTGCAGCCCGATACTCCACCTGGTAAGAATGCTCGATTTTTAATATTTGTTTACTGCATTTAGTGTTTGTTGTTGTTTTTAAAGTGATTGAGTAAAAGTTAAATTTTAAAGGACCTAGTCCGATGCTTGTATATATATGTTACTGTGGTTCAAACAGCATTAGTGCATAGTGCCAGAGGGATTTGGCTTTTTTGTATTGTTTCCACTGTTCCCATATTTCTTTTTAAAATTTCCTCATATTGATGTATTTTGTGTATTTTATTTATTACTGTTGAAATATTTGGTTTTGGACACTTTACAAAAAAAAAATCATCAACCCCTAGCCAAAATCTTTGAACTTTAGCACAGTCCCACCATATATTTTAAATTCAACCCAGGTTGATTGCAATGCCGGCATCGTGATTGTGTGGGCGAGAATGTTGCTAACCTTGAGAGTGGTAAGTAACCCCTTAATTGTAGTTTGTGTATGGTTTCTATTTGTTTGATACATCAGTGTGCTCTTTGATCATGTCATTGCATTCCACTAGTTACTCCTCGAAACTCTTCTCCAAATCCTTTTCATGTAGCTCATCTTTTTCTTATGGTTTGAAGATAGTAGATCCCTCATAAGCTTTTAAAATAACCCCTCTAAGATTAAAAGTGGTCTGGAGTCTTGAGGGATTTTAACGGCCGATGACAAATTTTACAAATTATGTTTTTCCTTTGCATCGAACTTTCTAGTTTTGCGTATTGCAAAAATAATTACAAGTGGATCTGTATAGCGTCATTTATTAAAGGGGATTAGTTTTTCTCTCAGTCTAGGTCTGTTGTTCTAATACTTATTTTATGCAAGCTCATATGATGTAAATCTTGGAAAATTCCGTTCCCTATTTGCGTTCTATCTCTTCAAGGTTGATTTCCATATTGTTACTTCCTACACATTCTAAGAAAAGATACTAGTATTATCGAATCAAATATCATGCTGACAAGTGGTCAATTTGAATCCATTGTCCTGGAGGTTTGTCCTCCAAAAGTTCTTGACCTTCTCCAGGATTACTGCTTTTGATATGCTGCTTGATCGGGGACACCAATGCCCCCTTTACCCATTGATATATACCTTTTTATTTATTTATTTTTTGGCCCGTTGAACTTGAATATGAGGTTCTGCAACTCTTTGATTATTTTAAGTGAAAAATTATAAAGCATAATATTTAAAGAATTTTTGGTAAGATCTACATTTTAGTTGTGCTTATGCTGGTGAGCAGTTGTGTATTATAATATAGGTGATGTGGGCAGTAGGCCATGACCACCCACCAAATGTTATTCTTAAAGGGACCTTCATCCATGAAATCCTTGTAAATCTGTTCCCGCTAACAATACACATGTATACAAGAGCCATGTCCGAACCTTTTGAAGTGCCTCCAAAGGTCCTGCAATCGCAGATTGAAAGCAGACAGAAGGGAAGTATCCTCCATTCCTCAAGAAGCTTGATTCTACCACCATATGTAGGAAGTGATTCCAGACTTGTAGGGGCTATAATATTCATACAGCCCAGGGCCCATGGCAGTCTTAATCCGTCACTGCTGGTGAGCCATGATAAAGGCAGCTTACTGTACTAAAGGAGTTCTTTTTTTGTATTCTACAATAATCTTTTGGAGTGCAAGCTCTCAAATGTGAATACTTTCCTCAAGCGCTTTTCTCTGTTTACAAATAATTTTAACAACTTCAAGTAGTTTATTTCATTTAATTTGTATAAAGATACTTCTGAAAATTTATTGACTGTTTCTCTAAGACCATTTTAATACCGAAGTGAATCTCCACAATTTATAACCAGGTCATCCGCATAAAGTCCTATAAGATATTCTTTTGAGCCTGAATTTATATGCTTTGTATTGACAATTACACAATTTATTTGGACTATGCAATATACACATACATGAAAAATATGTAGAGGACAGGGAGCATCCCTTGTGCCAGTGCCATAAAAAGAAAATGAAATGACCACAAGAGGTCAGCAAATAGCAACAAAAAAAGTCACTGCGCAGCAAAGTTGTACATAGTGGTGTTTAAGAAAAGAAAAATCCTTCTAACAGCAGAACTGTGAAATTAAGTCTACTCTGCCTGGACTGGAATATTTGTTCAGAGGTGCTAGAAAGCTGGTCAACTCCTGCAGTACAAAATGATTGTATGACTCAAGAGTTGAATAATGTGCAGTGGTATGAGCTGTTTGATTTCCTAAAAATCATTGTGTCTTATTATTCATCCCATTAGCCCTTAAATTTACACATTCACAAAATATAAAAAGGCAAAAACCCATCTTAAAACTTTCTGCGGTGATACCATTTATGTGGGGTTTGTGTGGTGATATTCACTTCATTTTCTATTTTCATTTTTTAATGAAAACATTTTAAAATGCTTTTTTCCCCTTTTTAGTAGTCCCTCTGTGACATGAGAAAAGAAATGTCTGATTGCTTGTTTATTATAATACCATTCAATAGTGATGTAATTTATGGTATTAGATCTGTCAGCTTATGCAGTTGCATAGGCGATCGTGGCGTGGGAATCGGATGACACCTTGAGCTTCCGGATGCAGATTACATCTTCTGTGACCAGCCGAATCCTCATCAGCTCGATCGATATATCTGTCACTGAGCAGCAAGTGGTTAATTTCATGTACATTTGATGGAAACTACACTAAATCCTGCCCATGAGGTCTTTAAGGACACCTGTCTGTCATCACCACCTCTTAGAGCAGCTCACAACGACTACATCTCAGCCTTTATCTAGTTAATTTTTCCAATAATCATTGTGAAATCATCTAATTTTGTACATGAGTCTGGGCATGATGTCACCCGTTACCCCTTCCCTCTCCCCCTCCTGCTCATGTCTTTGTGTAATGAATAGTGAAGCATTGCTTTCTTTGTACTTTACTGTATCTGCTGCCTGTGAGAAACACAGACATCAGCTACACAGTTACCTGACCCGTTCTCTCCTCTATACACATGTGACACAGAGATCAGCTACTTAAGTACCTGATTCTCCCATACACATGGACCGCATCCTGTAGCGGCTGAATCTCTTAAGGGCTGCAGCGGACATGGTCATCAGCACACAGAGGCAGCACCAAAAGTGTCACATTGTTATACAGGCTGTCAGTTGTGTATAGGAGTTTCTCATACACACACAGGCTGCAGGGCATGTGGCTGCCAGCACCAGGAGTGACACATCCTTACACAGGCTGTCAATCATGTGTATAGGAGTATCTCATACACACACAGACTGCAGGGGACGTGGCTGCCAACACCAGGAAGCACACAAAAGATGCCAGCACAAGGAGTGACACATCATTATACAGGCTGTCAGTCATGTGAATAGGAGTATCTCATACACACATGGACTGCAGGGGGCCCTAGCACCAAGAAGTACATAGAGGAGCCAGCACCAGGAGTGTCACATCATTGTACAGGAGGATCTCATACACACATAGGCTGCAGGGGGTGTGGCTGCCAGCACTAGGAACCATGTAAATGAGCCAGCATGAGTAGTGTCCCATTATTATACAGGCTTTCAGTCATGTGTATAGGAGGATCTCATACACACATAGGCTGCGGGGGGCCCTAGCACCAAGAAGTACATAGAGGAGCCAGCACCAGGAGTGTCACATAATTATACAGGCTGTCAGTCATGAGTACAGGAGCATCTCATACACACACAGGCTGCAGGGGGCGCCAGCACCAGGAGTGTCACATCTTTATAAAGGCTGTGAGTCAATCACTGAGAAGTGTGGCTGTGCCTGATCTCATAAATTAGCTGGACTGCTGAATAAGAAAAGTGCAACATCCCCCACCGGGGCCTAGCCTTTTCTCGGGGCCTGGAGTCAGCCGGGGCCCGCAGTACCTGAGTGGCTGGCGGTTGCGGCCTAGGCACGCTAGTGTCACGGTGCTTGGTATGGGGGAACCGGAGGGCTGTCCTACAGCCTGGCATGTCTCCAGCAGGGTGGTGTTGGCAAGAAATGATGAGGGAGAGGCTGCTATAGCGGTTCTCCCTGGGGCAACCCTTTGGTGTCTAGAGTATAAGTCTCTGTGTGGTGGACAGGGTGCCTGTGATGATGGCAGCCGTAGTAGCAGGGACCAGACGGAGGCAGAGGTTGAACAAAAACAACTTACAGTTCTGTATTGGAACCGACAGGAACTGCATCAACGTGCCTTAACAAAATGGTGGAGTGCTGAGATGCAGTTGGAGGGAGCCACAGGAGGGATCATCAGTCTGGATGCAATGGCAGGCTGGGACATAGCTGTGTCCTAAAAGGCTGCTTCAGCTTGTCCTGGGTTGCTTCAGGTATCACCCTGGAAGGTAGGATGATACCCCTTTCCTCTCTCTGTCTAACTCACTACACTCTACTGTCTCACTGCTTGGTCTGACTGGCTAGTCTTTCTGATTGAATCCTGTCAGACTCACTTCTCTGACTGAACTGACTGTTGGAATTCTCCAACCGTCACTTTTTCTCAGCTCTTGGTCATGTGGTGGTTACTCCTCCAATTACATCCCAGCTTACAATACATTAGGATAATACATGTGATTGGATGACACATTTTACATCACATAAAGCAATTAACTCCTGCCTTACCAGGCAGGCTCTACCGCTGCAGTGCTTATCTGTGTGAGGTATAGTTGTTATGTAGTGACCTGCTATATGGTGGGACGTATTCGCAACCACTCCCCTGCCTTGCATCGGCGAGGGTGTTGCATACCCCCGGGGCAATTGAAAGAGCCGCCCTCGGCTCGACTACGGACTGATTGGAGCGTAGAGGGCCAACCGCTGGACAGCAACGGGGAACCTCTGGGGGGTCCGTGCAAGTGATGGCTGGTAGAGGTAGATATAAAGAGGACACTTCTGTGAAGTGCAGGCTACATGATGTGTAGGGACAAACCGCCCATGGTCCTGGAGACAGGCACCTGGGTTGGTGTCGGACTAAGACAAGGACATGTGTGACAGTTGGTTGCTGACGCCATTAAACCAAACTGTACAGTAGGAAAGGTGTGGTGTCATGTACTGTAATCCACTCCTTGCACCGGGGCCTGTATATAACACTTCTTCCCTGGTGACAAATATATAGTGTATATATGCATTACATTGGCATATGTGACACAATAAAACAATGTACAAGTACCTGCCGACTGACATTCTTAACCTTGTGTGAGTGGCATCTAGGTGCTATATCTTTAACACCCCCGGTCCCCTAAGGACCCGCAGTTTACGGATTACCCCCACTTACAAAGCTTTGGTTTGAGGCATAAGATAGCGGTCAAGGTTTACAGATTAGACGGTCCGACACAATCCGTAGTCCACACTACAATCTGAAAAGCCTATAAAAGGTTAGTGCAAACTACAGACATAAATTGACAGTGTGCAAACATTTCGTAAACTCACATTGGCTTAGGAGCCCAATGGGTACACATCTTATAACATTACAAACGTTACAGATAGGTCGGCTACTCAGGGTAGCAGCATAGAATGTCTCTTTACCTGAAAAGGAAAGGCATAAAAGTGCATGTAGAATGTCCGTACCTAAAAGGAAGGCATTAAGTGCAATATAAAAATAAATAAAGTAGCAACTTTTCCTTGAGGTTGGCAAAAGTCTCTCAGAAGGTCTTTAATAGCAAAGTCCATCTTCTGGGTACAGCCCTTGAAGTGGGAAAAGTGCAATAAAGATGCAAAGGGTCTCCTCTATGTGTAGAGGGACAGAGTCCTTTGTAGGAATCTTCTGCTGTGGCAGAGGAAGGGGTGCTATCATAGCACATGACAGTGGGCAGTTCAAGGTATGTCTCTTGACTGAAATAAATAGGGGTAGAGCCTCAGGAAAGTTTCTGGCTCTATAGGATAGGTGAGTATTCAGCCCAACTGGGATAGCAGAAATAAGTCTATGTACAATATACACAGTACCTGAAAAGGGCTACAGCCCATCAGGGGTTACTCAGTATCTCCTTCGGTGGTGAGTACTTCGGTGTCAGAAAAGCGTACCTGCCTCCTCCGTCTGTGTGACACCAGTTGGTACTCCTGCAGGTACGCAGGAGCTTTACCTTTCGTCTCCCTTTGAGACCTCCGAAGTTCCGGTTGGGAGAAGATAACCTCCTCATCATCCTCCTCTGAGTCAGGAGGTCTGTAAGTTGGGGGTCGAGGTGAGAGGTGTGGACAAAAGGACGAAGACATCTCTTCAGCCGGTTCCTATGTACCAGGAGTAGTGGACGGTCTCCTCTTGAAATCTCGTAGACTTCAGGGGAGAGACTGTCCCTAACTAGGTATGGCTCACGCTCCCAACGCCCATCTAGCTTACTGGTGGGATGGTTGTTGCGCAGCCACACTCGATCTCCTGGGGCAAGAGGCTCAGCACAGGCATTACGATCGAAGTCTCTTTTTTGTTTCTCTCGGGCCTCTTCCAACCGCAGATCCACAACTTCTCTGGCATCCGCCAAGCGCCTCTGGTGTTCGTGAACCCAGTCAGTCTGGGGGAGTAAAGACTGGGAATCAGGGGACTCCATGTCCCAGGTCATATCAGCAGGGAGATGGCCGTGTCTCCCGAACATCAGATAATACGGGGTGTATCCTGTGGAGCAATGAGTGGTATTGTTGTACAGGTACACTAATTCGGGCAACAGTTTTGGCCAGTCAGCCCTTTTTGCTGGGGTCAGAGTCCTCAGCATGTTGATTAGAGTCTGATTCATCTTTGCGCAAAGCCTGTTGCCTTGGGGATGATAGGCTGTGGTCCTCAGCTTTTTGCAGCCATATAGAGTGCACAGCTCCTGGAAGACTTGGGACTCAAATGCTGTTCCTTGGTCCGTAAGGATCTGGTCCGGACAGCCATAGGGGAGGATGAAGCTCTTCCACAGGGCCGCTGTGGTGGTCCTTGCAGATAGATATCTGACAGGTACTGCAACCACAAATTTGGTATAGTGGTCGATGATCGTGAGAGCATAACTGTGACCGGATCTGCTGGGCTCCAACTTCACATGATCCAATGCCAGGATCTCTAAGGGCCGTTGGCTCACAATGGGATGTAGAGGGGCCCTTTGATTGTGTCGCTCTCCTCGAGCGATGGCGCAGGCTGGGCATTCCCGACACCAGGCTTCGATGTCGGGCTTCATGTTGACCCAGTAGAAGCGCCTTCGGAGGGTGGCTTCAGTCTTCTGAGCGCCAAAGTGTCCGGACTGGTCATGGTACATATGCAGTACTATCTTGGCGTCCCTCCTGGGAATCACAATCTGGTACAGCCGGTCATAAGTGATAGGGTCCAGAGTTCTTCTCTGTAGCAGACCCTGGTGCATGTTCAGAGTCTTTCTCTGGCGCCACAATTGAGACAGTTCTCCATCAGCTCTTCTGCGGCGGATTCTTTCAGGCACTCGCCCACTAGAGAGAGAGTCCATTACTTCTCCTATGGCGCGGCTATCAGCCTGAAGACTTATCCAGAGGTCCTTTTCCGCAGGGGGCTCTGATTCTTCTTGAGGAGTAGCTGGCGCTGCCTCTGACGGTAAGGAGTAAACTCTCTGGGCATCTTGACGCACAAACCGGGCATAGAACGCTGGCATCTCGACATCTTCCCACTGAGCATCCGTGGAGGGTCCCTCCCACTGGTCAGGGAGACGGAACAGAGCGTCGGCGTAGTCATTGGTCTTACCAGCCCGGTACTTGATGGTAAAGTTGAAGTTGGCAAGTCTGGAGGCCCACCGTTGTTCCAGTGCTCCAAGACGAGCGGTGTTCAGATGCGCCAAGGGATTATTGTCTGTGAAGACAGTGAAGAAGGATGCAGCCAGGTAGTCCTTGAACTTTTCGGTCACAGCCCAGACTAACGCCAGAAACTCCAACTTGAAGGAACTGTAGTTCTGGTCGTTTTGCTCCAGTTCTCGGAGGGAACGGCTGGCGTAGGCTATGACCCTTTCAGTTCCGTTTTGGAGCTGGGATAGTACAGCCCCTAGGCCTTGCTTGCTGGCATCAGTGTATAGGGTGAAAGGCAGACTGTAGTCTGGATATCCCAACACCTGAGGCTCAGTCAACCGTTGCTTGAGCATCTGGAAGGCAGCTTCTCGTTCGGCTGTCCACTCAATGGATACTCGGGAACGTTGGCTCTCTTTTGGCAGGCCCCTTAGAAGTTCTTGCAGGGGAGCCGCCAGCTGGGCAAACTTCGGGATGAAACACCTGTAATAACTGGCAAATCCCAGGAAGCTTTTGATGTCCCATATGGTTGATGGGGTAGGCCAGTCGTGGACAGCTGCAATCTTCTCTGGATCTGGCTCAATTCCATGAGCGCTCACCACATGTCCCAGGTACTTGACGCTAGGTTGTAGCAGTTGGATGGCTTGACCTTCAACCCATGTTGGGTCAGGATTTGGAAGACTTCAGCCAGATGGTGGAGGTGGTCTTCATAAGTCTTGGAGTAGATGATGATGTCGTCCAAATATAGCAGGACGGTCTCGAAGTTGCGATGACCCAAACATCTCTCCATCAGCCATTGAAATGTGCCTGGGGCGTTGCATAGCCCCAACGGCATGTTGTTGAACTCGAACAGGCCCATTGGAGTGGTGAAAGCCGTCTTCTCTCTGTCTGTCTTGTACCAGCTTTTTCACCTCTTGGTAGCGGGCTGGAGGTATGGGCCGGTATTGCTCCTTGATAGGGGGTTGAGAGCCAGTAGGGATGGTATGTTGGATCCGGGTAGTCTGCCCAAAATCCAGTGGGTGTTTGCTGAAGGCCTCTTGGTGCTTCATAACGACATCCAGGACACCTTGTACGTGGTCTGCAGGAGTAAAATCGTCGTCTCCAATATTGAGCTCAAGCCACCAGGATTGCTCGGCAGGCTCACCTTCAGCACTTTGCTTCAGTTCCAACTGTTGGGAGGCAGACAGAGAGGTTTCCACCAAGTCTTCAGGATGGACGCTGAAGAGAGTGGCTACGGCTTGGTACTTTCTCAGATCCACTGGGGAGTCTCCCACATTTAGTAGTCAAATGGGTACTTGTCCTCGGGATACAGTGACTAGGCTCCTGGCGGCTAGAATGGGCAGGTCTTCATCAGCTGGTAGAGGTTCTACTATCGCCTGGTAGTCTTGACCTTGGACGCCCATGCAGGCTCGACACCATACTAATGTCTCAGTCCCAGGTTGAAGGTGGACAGGTTGGGGATCCTTGATCTGGGCTCTGCAGATTTCACCATTAGGGCCAGCAAACTTCTGTTGCGCCGCTAGAACCTGCATAGTCTCCTGAATTACCTTCCGGGAACCGTTGGGCACTGTTGGCAGGGAGTCGTGGAGAGCCTTTAGCACTTCAGGGTAGCAGTTGCGGAAGACATTGGTACCCAGTACCAGGGAGAAGTTACCGTTTTCGGGCACTCGTGTCACCACTAGGCCCTGGCACTCGTGTCACCACTAGGCCCTGTCTGGTTAACTCAGTGTCTCCAATGGTTAGCGTGGGCTCCCAGTAGCCACGGATGGGTACGGGCTTTCCGTTCGTAGCAATAATGTTCAAGTATGCCTTGGGAGGCTAGACTAAGGATGCTCCTCCTCGGCATTTCTCGAAGGCAGCACTCCGGAGGGTGGTCACTTGAGAGCCGGTATCAATTAAGGCCGGTAGGGTAACTCCATTGATGGTTACATGAACCATGGGTTCGAGTCCCCACGAACCTGGGCATCCAGTTGGCATCTCGGGGACTTACAGGTTCTTCCCTTGGAGGTCGTCCCTTAGCTCCAAGGTTTTGTCGTTTAACTGACGACATCCATCCACTTCATGCCCATATTTATGGCAGTAGCTGCACCGCTGGCGGGGTTTCTTCTGACTCCAGGTGCTTAACGTCTTCGCTTCTCTTGGGCGCTGTTTGGCCGGAGAGTCACGAGGGGTAGCTGACCATACAGAGTTCTCTGGAGGTTTCTTCCTCATAGCGGAGTCACTTCCAACTGGGTCAACCGATCGAGTATTTTATGCAGGGTGTCCGCCAGATTAGGGACCTGTCCTGCTAAGCCAGCAACTTCCGTAGCCGCAGGAGTAGGTGATGTCGACTGCGTTGGATGGCAAGCTAGAGCAGATTCCTCCATTTCCACGGATTCAGGCGGTCGATCCCCTAATATGTCAATGGCAATTTCCTTAAACTCAAGAAAGGAAGCCTGGGCATGTTGAGAAGAGATGATCTTTAGTTGACACCTTTGATTTCTATCAACAAGTCCATTAATGAATTGTTCCCTCAGGGTTTGATCAGAGGTTTCAGCGTCTTTGGGATCAAGACGGGTTATGGCCTTCCATGTCTCCTGTAGGAAGAGGGCAAAGTCTCAGAGGGACTCTTGGGGCTTCTGTCTTTTCCCGAAGAATTGCTGCTTTAACTCTGAGGCAGAACACTTGTCAAAGGTGTTGCGCAGCCTATCAAGAATTTTGGCCACATTCTGGTGCTGTTCTCGGGGCCAAGACTTGACTTCCCTGAGAGCGGGTCCTTTCAACTGCCCGGTTAGAATGCCCACTTTCTGTTCCTCTGTGAACGGATACAGGGCGAAGGTAGCTAACAACTTGGCTCTGAATTCAGGGAGAGTGTGCAATTCTCCCTCGTAGTGGGGTAACCAGGATAGTATGGCATAGTCAGAGGCATAACGGTGGGAGTCCCAGGGACACTGGCTGTAGCAGGGCTGAAGGGACTCTCTGGCGGGCTTAACATGCTCCGGTACCCTGAGGAGGGACCAGGGGACGGGACCTACTCCAGCCCCGTATCTTTGTCCTGGGCGGACATGACTGGTCTAGCTGAGGGAAGTCTGCAGGGCACACAATATCCGTTGCTATGGGTGATGGCTAGAATGGGACGTGGGCACTTCCTAGCATCGCAAACAATCTCTACCCCCCTTTAACTTCCCCAGCGGTACTCACTCAGGATCAGCCGCGGTGACAGGACAGCTCCGGTGCACGAAGGACTCCGTTCCCGATGTCCAGCAGGCAGCAGGGGCACGGTGATGCTCAGTGGTGCTTTCCTCCAGTCGCAGGACACATGTGCCGGAACTCCGGATGAGGCGCACGCTGCTGGTAGGCTTCAGGCGCGGCCTGCGCCAAAATCCAAGATGGCCGATTAACCCTCTTTGTTGCCGGCCGCACACGTTCCAGCTCCTCCTCCACGGTACTTCGCGCCACTCGTGCAGGGGGTGGAGCCTGGTGACGACTCTGGAGTTCCCGCCAGTGAGGATTTGGCGGGCTGGAAATACTTGCTGCGCCACAGCCTTGTGAGGTAAATGCTTCAACCGCTCTGCACCAACTGTAGTTGAGCTAACAGAGTCCGTTGGCAGGGATTAACCCCCTGATTGCTGGAGCGCTGCTTGACAGCGCTTGGCAGCAGTAATAAAGTCAATGTGAAATATAGCACAAAATCACTTGGGCCTATACCCGAATGGTAGCAGGGTTAGGCAGCACAGTAGTTTTTCAATAAAGGATATTCTCTAGTGCCAGAATAAGGCACAGAAGTAATGATCCTGTGTTCGTGACGCCACTTGTAACATCCCCCACCGGGGCCTAGCCTTTTCTCGGGGCCTGGAGTCAGCCGGGACCCGCAGTACCTGAGTGGCTGGCGGTTGCGGCCTAGGCACGCTAGTGTCACGGTGCTTGGTATGGGGGAACCGGAGGGCTGTCCTACAGCCTGGCAGGTCTCCAGCAGGGTGGTGTTGGCAAGAAATGATGAGGGAGAGGCTGCTATAGCGGTTCTCCCTGGGGCAACCCTTTGGTGTCTAGAGTATAAGTCTCTGTGTGGTGGACAGGGTGCCTGTGATGATGGCAGCCGTAGTAGCAGGGACCAGGCGGAGGCAGAGGTTGAACAAAAACAACTTACAGTTCTTTATTGGAACCGACAGGAACCGCAGCAACGTGCCTTAACAAAATGGTGGAGTGCTGAGATGCAGTTGGAGGGAGCCACAGGAGGGATCATCAGCCTGGATGCAATGGCAGGCTGGGAGATAGCTGTGTCCTAAAAGGCTGCTTCAGCTTGTCCTGGGTTGCTTCAGGTATCACCCTGGAAGGTAGGATGATACCCCTTTCCTCTCTCTTTCTAACTCACTACACTCTACTGTCTCACTGCTTGGTCTGACTGGCTAGTCTTTCTGATTGAATCCTGTCAGACTCACTTCTCTGACTGAACTGACTGTTGGAATTCTCCAACCGTCACTTTTTCTCAGCTCTTGGTCATGTGGTGGTTACTCCTCCAATTACATCCCAGCTTACAATACATTAGGATAATACATGTGATTGGATGACACATTTTACATCACATAAAGCAATTAACTCCTGCCTTACCAGGCAGGCTCTACCGCTGCAGTGCTTATCTGTGTGAGGTATAGTTGTTATGTAGTGACCTGCTATATGGTGGGACGTATTCGCAACCACTCCCCAGCCTTGCATCGGCGAGGGTGTTGCAAAAGGCTCATTGGATCTCTCTCAGGTCATTTACATACAGCTTTGGGACCTGATTATTTAAGTTTACAGGCCATGTAGAGGAACAATGTAGGGACAGGGGCAATGCTTTCTAATGACAGTTCATGAAAATCTATTTAGTTTTGGAAGGATGCTTTGCCTGATGGGCTCTTTTAAAAATCAGTTTTAGAGGGTAGATGGAGACGCAAGGTGTGGGAGTACCACTGTATTCACCAGACTCATGGCAGAGAAATGGGAAATTATGACTGCCATCAATAGAGGACTTTTGCATCCTAGAAGTTGTAACTATGTCTCTTTACGTGACAAAGCAGGAAAGATTAGCCAACTACCCAATTACAGCCTAAAAATTGCCTGTAAAATTGCTAATACAAGACTTACATAGAGTCTAAATCCAAACCTGCTACCCAGGTGGTGACTTATGCATCACACATCACATTCACCTGGCGTGTTCAAGTGAGTTGTTGCAGGCAAAGGCAGCAGCACAGTGTGATACCATGACATACCGCTGCTACAAATACATTTACATTTGGCTCCAGATCCAAAGTCTATTAGCTACACCCCCCACGGGACTGTGTGCAGTTACACTAAAATAAGAATTTGAAAGCGTGGCCTGGCTGAATTAAGCCACAGGTGAAGTTTTATTGTGCGCTTGCATATGATAAAATCCCCGCCACTGCCGGATCTGGATACTTTAAGGGGCTCCTGCAGTGAAAAAGTGCTCTAAGGAAAGGGGGTGATTTAATCTTCCTTTTTTATTTTTTACTATTATTTTAGACCCTCTATGGTACTTTAACACTGGAGGCTCTGTTCACTCATTACTATATACTGCAATACTACTGTATTGCAGTATATAGTAAATTTACTAATGATCTCTTTTAGCCTTATACAGCTGACACCCACTGTGTATGGAGAGAACTCAATCCATAAGCTCTCTCCATACATTCCCCACAGCACCATGATGTTATAGTTGGGGCATGCACACCCCCATTTTCTCTCCCTGATGAAGTCACCCCGGAGACATTTATCGGTGCTGGCTTATATACTACACAGAGCTGGCTATATACTAAAGGTGGCTGGCTGGCTATATACTACTGGGGGCTGTCTGGCTATATACTGGGGAGTCTGTGACCAATGCATTTCCCACCCTAGGCTTATACTCGACTCAATAGGTTTTCCCAGTTTTTTGTGGTAAAATTAGGTGCCTCGGCTTATACTTGGGTTGGCTTATACTCGAGTATACTTCAAGTTATTGCTACTAAAGGTACTGCTAGAAGCACAATTGATTCTTGAGGTTCTTCTCACAATAGCATTGATCAGTTGCTAAACCTCAGTGAGGGACTCACTATTTATATTTAAAACTACATTACATTGTTATTTGGACGCCTAGGGCACTAATTATTCAAATATTATTTAAAGGGAGCACTGTATTCTTATTGTGGGGTACTATCTATTATTAGGTTTGCACTAGATCTTTTGTTATCAACCCCTTCCCGCAGCCTTTTTTGGTTTTTGCGTTTCCATTTTTCACTCCCCACCTTCAAAAATCTGTTACTTTTTATTTTTCCATGTACAGAGTTGTGTGAGGTTTTGTTTTTTGCAAAACAAATGTTCCATGCCGTGTTCTGGGAAGCGGGAAAAAAAAATACTTAGGTGTACGGGACTGTGTAAAGTTGTGAATTTTTGCGGGATGAGCTGATGTTTTATTTACTACCTTTTTTGAAGTCTGTACGGCCTTTGATCACTTGTTATAAAATTATTTATATGTTTCAAAATGGCAAAAAAGTGGCATTTTGAACATTTGGGCGCTAGTGCATTACTGGGTTCAACACGGAGAATAACCGTTATTATATTTTGATAGAAGGGACATTTTGAGATGTGGGGATACCTTACATGTTTATGATTTTTACAGTTTATTTTTATATCAGTTCTAGGGAAAGGGGGTGATTTGAATATTTAGCTTTTTTATAATTTTTTTTTTTTTTTAACTATTTTTCATAGGATTGGTCCTACCATACACTGCAATGCTACAGTACGGCAGTATATCTGGATTTGACACGTGATCTATTACAAAGTACCATTGGCACATTGTAACAGGTCTTGGAAATATAACAGAATATACTTCTGTATTCACAGAATATATTATTTATTCACTTAGATTGTAGTTATTCTAATGTAGTGGGGAGCTGTATGTTTTATAGTAAATTATAAGTGGCAATGTAAATATTATTAATTTAGTACACACATAATTTATCCTAGGGCACAGTGTGGTTAGTTGTGGTGTGAGGGGTATACATAATATTATTTAGGACAGGGGTCCCCAAACTACGGCATGTGGCCCGCGGACCGTTTTTATGCGGCCCCCGTCGCATCCTGCCGCGGCCCCCAGAAGTCGGGCACTGTTTGCGCGGCACCTTTTCCTGTCCAACAGCCGCAAAAAGAAAGAAGACGCGGGGGCCAGAGGTGAGTAAAGGATTTTTAATTTTTTTTTTTAACAGTAGTAAAAAGATATTAGGGGACCCTAATATATGAAACAATTCATTATGGGAGCAGCATATAAGACAACTAGTGGTGGTGGTGGGGGGGGGTATATAAAATAACTAATGGTGGCGGGGGACATATAAAATAACTAATGGTGGCGGGGGACATATAAAATAACTAATGGTGTGGGGGAGCGTAGGAAATAATTAATGGTGGGGGGTATATAAAATAACTAATGGTGGGGGGGCATATAAAACAACTAATGGTGCGGGGGGGGACATATAAAATAACTAATGGTGGGGGGGCGCATAGGAAATAATTAATTAATGGTGGGGGGCAGTCTGTTAATTAATGGGGGGGGGGGGGTAGCATAGGAAATAATTAATGGAGAGGGGTCCCAGTATATTTAATAATTGACCCAATAAATTAATTCATTGGGCCAATATATAAAATAGTTCACAAGAGGGTGCAGTATATTAAATAATTACTTGAGGGGGGGCCCAGTGTATTACGGATGTGTCACATGTACCGCTATTTATCCGGCCCTCCAATGGTCTCAGAGGGACAGTGAACGGCCCCCTATGTAAAACGTTTGGGGACCCCTGATTTAGGAGCACAGTGTTATTCAGGTGACACTATAGTGTAAGTCACTATAGTGTCTTTAGGCTCACAGAGGAGCTGCAAGGAGGCGACTACATGTGAGCGTGAATTCTTTATCGATATGTGATGGCCTGAAGAATCTCGGTGCACTTTTATACCTGATGGAGAAGAGCATCACCTGTGAGTAACTAAATGTCACTTCTGACAATCCTGTACAAAGTTGTAGAAACAGAAGTCCTGAGGAAGGAAAGATAGGGAGGCCTGGCGCAGCATTCCTGCATATAATATGGTGCCATGGGGTGCAGGAGCCATGTGGATAAATTACACAGGTCTGCTGTACCCCATAGGTCCATATTTTACATTGGTTTGCTGCAGCCTGACCACCTTGGTTTTCTTACACATGACTGCTGCCACCCCCTCTATGTATAGTACTCATGTACATAGGAAATGTGCAAAAATGTAATAATTGGGGCTCCAGTTTTGGGCGCTGGACGGCCTAAGTTGGTGGAGTGTCTACACCAGCAGATAGATTTTGACTGATTCAACCCACACCAATGGTTTAGGCAGTGGACGTTTTTATTGAGGATAAACTACAAGTAAAAAAGTGACTATCCAAATAACAGCAATAAAAGCTTGGAATCTATAAATAAATTAGTCACTTTTTTACTTGTAGTTTATCCTCAATAAAAACGTCCACTGCCTAAACCATTGGGTTGAATCAGTCAAAATCTATCTGCTGGTGTAGACACTCCACCAACTTAGGCCGTCCAGCGCCCAAAACTCGAGCCCCGATTTTTACATTTTTGCACATTTCCACTACTGGTCCATTGGCTGATGGTACCTGTTACCCGGGGAGCTATGGAGCTGCAGGAACATGTTGGGCCCTGAGGACCATATCTTATGGATTATACACTGCATACCACCAAGTGGTAACCAGGTGAGCAATATTGCTTAACTCCTTACACCGCATCTGTGACAGTATCACACGAGGCGCCGTCCTCCCGTTGTTCTTCTTTTCTTTTCATTGTACATGTACATAGGAGGCAGTTTTATTTTTGCAATTATATTCTTGTACATAGGGGTCAGTATTATAGCAGTTATATTATACATAGGGGTAGTATTATAGTAGTTATATTCTTGTGCATAGGGGGCAGTATTATAGTAGTTATATTCTTGTACATAGGGGTCAGTATTATAGTAGTTATATTGTACATAAGGGGGCAGTAGTATAGTAGTTATATTCTTGTACATAGGGGTCAGTATTATAGTAGTTATATTCTTGTACATAGGAGGCAGTATTATAGTAGTTATATTCTTGTACATAGGGGGCAGTATTATAGTAGTTATATTCTTGTACATAGGGGGCAGTATTATAGTAGTTATATTCTTGGACATAGGGAGCAATATTATAGTAGTTATATTCCTGTACATAGGGCACAGTATTATAGTAGTTATATTCTTGTACATAGAGGGCAGTATTATAGTAGTTATATTCTTGTACATAAGGGGCAGGAAGTTAGCTTGCATATGGGAGAAAGTATTTTAGTAGCTTTATTTTGTATATAGAAGGCAGGATTGAATGTGTTATTCTATATGTACCAACATCTACCATCAGCCAAGCACTATTTTTAAGAATCTGACAAGCCACTATAATTGGCTATAACTTTGGAACACTTTAACATATCTAGGTGATTTTAAGATTAGGTTTTCTCAGAAGACATTTTACTTTATGTAAAATGTTACAATAAAGTTTGAAACATGTAAACTTGTATCTGTCATGTGTTCTGCATACTTTCAGTGCTTGAACTTCTCTACCTATTTTCTACTTGTACATGCAAGCTGGCCTGGCCTTTGTTCCGAGACATGAGGACTTCTTGGGGATATATTGCTCTTTGGTGAGTTAATAGCTGGACTTAATTTTGCTACTGTACAAATTTTAAATATTTGTAAAAATTGAGTGATACATTTTGCATTTAGGTATTAAAAAAAAAAGGAAATTTAGCTAAAATTTTGAAAAGTTCTATACTTTCTACTTTCTAAGTAGATTGTCATACCTCCCCAAAAACTTACTGTATTTTTCAAACTATAAGACGCTCTTCATTATAAGATGCACCCCAGATTTAGTCTTCCAAAAAAGGAAAAACATATTTTACACCAATTAAAATATCCCTGTTGGGGATCTATACATTTACACACACAGCTCTACTACATCCATACATTTGCACACAGAGTTTAGCTATACACAAACAAACAGAAATGTGAACACACTCAGCACTGCTATACATACACACATAGGAACACACTGGGAACTGCTACATACATTAGGCACTGCTATACACAGTGGGCACTTCTACACATACTTGACTCTGCTATGCACACAGGGCACTACTACATACACTTTGCTCTGCTATGCACACACAAATACACCACACAATGACTGGGCACTGCTATACACAGAAACACGCACACAAGGAACACACTGACCACTGCTATACACAGAAACACACACACAAGGAACACACTGTTCACTGCTACAAACAGAAACACACATACACGTCTACTATACACAGAAACACACATAAAGAACACACTGGGCACTGCTATACACCTAAGCACGCACAGAACTCTGCTATACACTCATAAGGAACACACTATGCACTACTATATAAATAAACACACACACAGCATTGCAATACACACATAAGGAACACCATAGGTAACTACAATTCACATAAACACACACACTGGCTGCAGTACTGTATGGTTAAAATTTATGACAGATTCCACCTAACTCTGGCTGATGACAATCTCCCTTTAACAGGATTTTTGCTGTTGCATGCATGCTGATAATTTCCTTAACTCATACTTTGTTAATCTGTTTCTGGTGTCAGATTTTATATATTCAAAGCTGAAAAGAACTGTTCACTAGCCTAAGATGATCCAAACCAAGTAACCAAAGCAATACCAAGTGCCTCCATTGACTTTTAATGATTTGGCAGAGAATTGCACTGGATTTAAGGATTTTATTTTCACAGGCGCTGTTGCTGTTTCCAACTGTGCTGTCTTCAATTTTCCCAAGCGTGTCAAGCAGGTGATATCATTTATTTTTCCCGATCAAGCTTTCTTGAGAAAGAAAGTTCTTCAAATTGAGGTTTATCTGGCACAGTAAGAAAACACAGAGTTGCCTCCATCTTACAGAACTGTACAAGTCTGTTACTAAAATTTAGCTTTGCAACTGCTACGATGCTTGGAAATTCCTTGTAGACTATCGGATGCCTTGTAGGATTGTCATCAAATGTTGTAGAATTTTGTAAATGCTCTTTTAGATTTCAGCTCTTTAAAAGTCTCTTTCAGAAATCTACAGTTCTCTCTAATATTTTGATATCACAAATCATCTTTTCTGCTGTTTTTCTAGCTACACTTCGTAGTTGTTTGTTCAGTACAGTGCGAAGTGCAGTGTAAAATCTGTATAAAAACATAAGTTTGGTAAGCCAGGCCATATCAGTGAGCTCTGGATATATTTCTGCCTTGGACTTTTCAAAGGCATCTGGACTTTTCAAAGGCATTTGACACTGTGCCGCATAAAAGGTTGGTACATAAAATGAGACTGCTGGCACTAGGGCAAAATCTATGTATTCTGGTTAGTAATTGGCTTAGTGATAGAAAACAGAGGGTGGTCATTGATGGCACATTCTCAGATTAGGTTAACGTTACTAGTGGAGTGCCACAGGGGTCAGTATTGGGGCCACTTCTTTTTAATATTTTTATCAATGACCTTGTAGTGGGTTTACACAGTCAAGTTTCAATATTTGCAGATGATACTAAGCTGTGTAAAGTAATAAATACTGAGGTCGATAGTTTAGCATTACTGAGGGATTTGTGGAAGCTTGAGGAGTGGACAGAGAAATGGTTGTGAGGTTTAATGTAGAGAAAAGGAAAGTTATGCACTTTGGCTATGAAAACAAAAAGTATAATTATGTTCTAAAAAGTCAATAACGTGGTAAAACTGGAGCTGAAAAGGACTTGGGGGTATTGGTGGATGGTAAACTTAATTTTAGTGACCAGAGCCAGGCAGCTGCTGCTAAAGCAAATTAAATCATGGGATGTATCAAGAGAGGAATAGATTCTCATGATAAAGACATAGTTTTGCCCTTATACAAATCCCTGGTCAGACCACACATGGAATATTGTGTATGGTTTGAGCACCAGTGTATAAAAAGGATATAGTAGAGCTGGAACGGGTGCAGAGGAGAGCAACCAGGATTATTAGGGGAATGGGGGGATTAGAATACAATGACAGATTACAAAATTTGGGATTATTCAGTTTAGAAAAAAGACGACTAAGAGGAGACCTCATGTACAAATACCTGAACTGACAGTACAAGGATCTCTCCAAAGATCTTTTTATACCTCGGCCTGTGACCAGGACAAGGGGGCATCCTCTACGCCTAGAGGAGAGGCGATTCTACCATCAACATAGAAACAGGTTTTTTACTGTAAGAGTAGTGAGACTATGGAACCGCAGAAAGTTGTTATGGCGGACTCTATGGACATGTTCAAGAGGGGCATCTTTGAGGATATCTCCAAAATTTTCCGCTTTCTTCACTGGCAGAAATAGCTTCTTGATGTATAATACAATGGGACTCAATGATTTCATGTTTGGTTTCTTTATCAAAATATAGCATGAAACCAGAAGTTGCCCCAACCATAGAAGGTGCCCCATTACTAGAATGGAAACAACTTATTCTGGTCTTATGTCTTAAATATCTACTTTGAAGTTTTACCAGGTCTTCTGTCATGAGGTCACCAATGGCATAACAACCAATGACTGCTAGCCTTGCATGATTATTTATATCTGTGCTTTCATCCAAGCGCATGGAATAACAGGCTGCCTTTTGTAGGTCACTGGTGAGGTGCTGACTAAAATCACTTGCCATACGCTGGACTCAATCCTTAACAGTATTTTTACTTAGTGCCATCTCCGCAATTTTATCCTTCTTTGGGAAATAATGAAAAAAGATATTACTCCCAGACAACATGGCTGCTTTTATATTCTCCCCATCAGAAAGCGGCTTACCATGTTAAGCTATATACAGCAACATTTGCAACTGGCTGAAGTCAGATGATTGGTTTTTGAAATATAGATAGAAAATCTAAGATACTGGGAATAATATTTCCTCAATAGCCCTTTAAGAACCTTTTTTTCTTTCTATTTCACCAGGTTGTGCAACAGTTTTATGGTTGGTGTCTGATACTTGAAGTGCAACACACTTTTTTGTACATTTTTTTATTGGTTGCAAGAGAAAATTAACAAGATGAGACAACCACAACATAATGACTATGTAGCCATGCAGAAGAGAGACTATTAACATCAGACTTCAGAATATCAGTTGATCATGGAGGAAGTGCAAATCTGCAGAAATGTGTGAAAGCACAACTTATAATGCAGAAGGGTTGCAGTTAAGGGCATTCCCACCAAATATGCAGCATAGAGCCAGTAGCCTGAAGACATCTCCAACAAGCGGGAGGGCAGGTAGGATAGATGGAATGAAGTTTGGCTGGAGTCCAATACCATCTAGATAATACTTTGTAATTAGTTACCTCCGCCCTGCAGGAAACCGATAGCTTGTGGCCAAGTTCATAGGCTTTGGACCAGTCTTCTGGTGTGAATGTTTTATCAAGTTCCTTCTCCCAGTAACTCACAAAAGGGTGGGGGGGTGTTTGGCTCCACCCATTTGTCTTGGAAAATACTGTAGATCACTGAGATTAAGTGAGGTATTGCGGTAGGGGAGGTACACAGTTGCTCAAAGGGCCTAAGCTCTCGGTTTAGGTTGAGACGGCCCTTGTTGGAGTTATAAAAGTGTGACCGGTGTGTGTATTCCCAGAATGCTTGTGAGCTGCATGGGGCTAAAGTAACGACCATATGAAGTGGAATGAGCGAGGGACTCTGCAAGAAGTTTCTAAATATGAGAGGGGAGCCAGGCTTGAAGAGAGCCTAAAATCCAGGCTGGCATCCTGAGTCCGGGTTATCTCTAATATGGCCATGATTTGTGGATTGAAACTCTTGCCTCTGCAATTATCTTTAGATTCATAATAAACCACCATTTCTAGTACGTGACTCATTTGCAAATCTTAATTACATTTTAGGGTCCAGATCTGTCGTAAATTTACCTTGGTTTCGTTCCACTTGATCTCAGAGGACCATGGGAGTTCAAAGGACTCAAGGAAAAGTCTGTTTATGCATAAAGTATGACCATTTTCAAGGTGTGTCCTGTGCATTGGATCAAAGGGAAGATGTAATTATTATGTTGGGGAATCTTGGTGTAGCTTCATTCCTATCAAGAGTGCAACAATTCAGACAAAGAAATAACATATACAGGCAGTTCCCTACTTAAGAACTTAGGCAAAGTGGGCACTTTCCTCCCACACCACTGCTCTTCTTCAATATCTTCAATCTCTGATTTCAAATGAATCTAAAATTGTGTTTCTAGGTACCATGGATCCAGAGATTCGGGTTTGAAGTGAGAATATCAGGTGCGATTTTTATATTTAAAAATAACTCCTGACGGCATTTTAACAGTAAATATCTGACCTGACAATTAGAAACACAATGTTAGATTCATATAAAAGAGGAGGCTCTCTTCGTTCATAGGTAAAAACCGACCAGAACATGTTCTTAAAGTTGTATGTAACACCAAAAACACACACATGTTCTGGAATAAAGTTTTTATTTCACACCATCCTCCATTACTTACACCTATGTTATGACGTTCTCACTCAAATTCTTATGAAGCGCGGAAGGTTCTGTTATTGTGCAGATAATACATTTGCACACATCTAAAAGTGACTTTTGTTATCTCATTAGCTTGGGTTATGGATATTTAGTTATTTATTTGGGTCACCAGGGAGCGCACAATGATAGATCTGTGTGAAGTTCAGTGCAATTTTCTGCAAAAACAGTTTGGTGTCCCCTGTGGATTTAATGTTCTCTTTGCTGCATATTTTGGTGAATATACACATGTGGGGTATGTATGATCTCCCCTTCATCTTGCTGTTTAAGGAAAAGTATGTTTTCTTTATATAAGTATTCTGGATTTGAAGTTGCATGAATTTAAAAGTTACAGGGGGTCCCCTACTTAAGGACACCCGACTTACAGACAACCCATAGTTACAGAAGGAAATATCCCGGCACTCACTTCTTGCTTCGTTGCAGTTAGTTTTATTGTTCAGTGGTCACATATATATGAGTATCGCTGGTTCAAGTTTGTATAAGGAAAAAAAAAAGTCAAAAACAGTAAAGTTAACACATTAGAATAAATAAAAAATAAATATATTAAAAAATAAGCCCCTAAAATGTCACTTTCCCATAAAAACATTAATAAACTATAAAAAACACAAACACACAAAAAAGCCACATATTTGGTATTGCAGCATCCGTAACAATCTGTATAATAAAACAGAATCATTACTGGACCTGCACGGTAAACGCTAGGGGGGAAAAACGCAAAAAATGTTCCGAAAAAAGATCATTTTTTAAAAGGTATTAATTAAAAATTATCTAAAAAGTGATTAAAAAAAGTTACGCACTCTAAAATGAGACCACTAAAAAGACCAACTCTTCTCGCAAAAAATAAGCCCTTAACCAGATTTTCAGCGAAAAATAAAATAGTTATGCATATGAAAAGATTGTGATGCTAAAATGAACAAAATGTTCTCCAAATTAGTTTTTACTCAGTAAAATTGAATAAAATACACAAAACCCCCACATATTTGGTATTGCTACATCTGTGACAATCTGCAAAATGTGACAACCCACAAAATGAACCCCGTAAAAAACAACCTCAAAAACTCTCCAAAAAAAAGATAATTTTTAATTTATACCCTTTAAAAAATGCTCTAAAAACTGATTTAAAAAAGTTACACACTCTAAAATAAGACCACTAAAAAGAACAATCCTTCTCGCAAAAAATAAGCCCTTAACCAGATTTGTAAGCCGAAAAATAAAAAAGTTATGCACATGTAAGTCGGTGATGCTAAAATTAACATTTTCGCCAACTTACTTTCTATTCAGTAAAAATGGGAAAAAAATTTAAAAAACTATATAAATTAGGTATTTTTGCAATCGTGGTGACCCATAGAATAAAAATAATATACTATTTTTATGGTATGGTAAACGGCCAAAAGAGTTATTAAATTCTCACCAATTAACTATAGATGCCCCAAAATTATGTACCATAAAAGTGCATCTCATGTGACATAAAAATAAGCCCCTATAGGTCCACAATAAAAAAACATAAAAAAGTATAGCCTGTACAATGTGACAATGCTAATCTGATCTGCATGCCACCTCCTTCCTTCTATGCCCGGCCGTGTGCCCATACAGCAGGTTACCACCACATATAGGGTATCACTGTACTCAGGAGAGATTGGGTATCAAACTTTGGGGAGCCTTTTTTCATTTAATCCATAACAAATGTTTAATTTTCCAGCCAAAATAAATGAATTTGTAGACCACACCTCCATTTTGTTTTAACCCCTATAAAACACCTAAACGGTTAACAAACTTCTTAAGTGTTTTTTCATACGTTGAGGGGTGTAATTTCCATAATGGGGTCATTAACACTTCTAGCTATTATTTAGGCCTCTCACCGTCAAATAAAAGTTCAGCAGGTCCATCTAAATATTAGTTTTGGTGATTTTCCCAAAAATTTGAAAAATGGCACCCGAATTCTGAGCCTCATAACATTCTAATAAAATATGTGTAATCTTAAAAAACCATGCCAACATAAAGCAGACATTTAGGAAATGCAAGTTATGAATTTATTTGGGTGCTATGACTATCTGCATCAAAAGTAGAGAATTTAGAACTTTCAAAATAAAGAATTTTTGCCAATTTTTGCCAATTTTTTTTTTCATAACTAAACACAAAAGATATCATCCAAATTTTTAACTAATTTGAAGTACAATGTGTCACGAGAACATGGGATAAATGGATAACCAGCTCGTACTACCAAGGGCAATCCTAGATCTACCAGTAGCCAGTCTCAGGTCTTTGTTAGTCTGGTTTAACTGTTGAATTGTTTTTGAATGTTTTTGACTGTTACTAACGGTTACTTCTTACTATGCATAAGTTCTTTTAGTAATATCCTCTACAAACTAAAGAAACTGAATGTATTATCCTCGCATGGTGTTAGAATACCACAAGAGGAAAATGACTCGAGTACTCTCATTACAATGTACATAGAACTGAAAAGACATATGTAACAACATATTATGTCTCATTGTATATGTACCTATACTAAAAAATGTTTCTTAAAAAAAAAAAAAATCCCCTGGATATCTTATATCATTCCAAAACTGAATGTCAACTAATTTGATCTTTTCCCCTCTGACCAAGGTGTTAAAAAAAATGTAATGACCCCACTTGTTATGGATACACCTGCCTTTTTATTGGACACTGCAGCTTTTTTGTTGCTAATTAGGGACATCAAACAAGTGGGGATAGATGATATTCTTGTGACTATAGATGTAGTCAGTCTTTATATCTCAATTGAGCATGATAAGGGTCTTGAAGCCACTAAGAGGTTACTCTCAAGGGATCCTAGACTATCACCAGGACAAAGGGAATTTCTAATCGACATTCTTACAGTAGTATTGAGAGACAATTACTTTTTGTTTCAGGACAGCTTTTTCCTGCAGTGCGTAACGGCTATGGGGTCGAACGTGGCCCTGTCATATGCAAACTGTTATATGGCAATGTTCGAGGAAGACTATGTCTATACGCACCATTTATACCAGAGACATGTCAAATTGTGGAGTCGTTTTATCAACGAGATTGTTTGCATATGGGCGGGGCCACGAGAAGCCCTTGATGAGTTTATTATTTTTCTTAACTCCATAAGAGAAGAGCTGCAGTTTACCACTACCTCTGATTTGACTCAGGTTAGCTTTCTTGACAAATTACTGATGCAAGGGGCTCTCTTACAACTGATTTATATCAAAAAGGGACAGACAGGAATAGTATTCTCCATTTTAAGAGTAATCACCTGTACTCAACCAAAAAATCCATACCAAAATCTCAGTTTATCAGTTTAGATTAAAAGAGATGGAACACAGATTTAGGCAGCGGGGCTATCCAGATGGGATTTTGAAGCAAGCGCAATTATCAATAGAGACATCTCAGAATGTTAGAACTGATGTTAGGAGAAGAATTGTCTTTTCACATCAATTTCACCCTCTTAACTGGAGAATTTATATGATTGTTAAAAAACACTGGAGACTTTTAGGGACTTCATTTCCGAATGTGGAGGAATTCAAAAGCCCTCCTTTGATTTGTAACAAGAAGGCTCCGAACTTGCGTACAAAACTAGTGAAAGCAGATATTGGCAGTGCACAAAGGGTCCTGCGACAAACCTTTCTTGCCACTAGAAAAAATGGAACATATCCATGCCTTAATTGTGCTCAGTGTTCTAACATAATGAGAGGAGATACATTTTACCATCCCCGTTTAGGGCATCCATTTAAAGTGAAAGGCTTTTTCACATGCAATTCCACAAATGTGGTTTATCTTATAAGTTGCCCGTTTGGTTACTTTTATATTGGAGAGACGATGCAGCGGATCTCTGAGCGCATCGGCAAACATAAATCCACGATCCGGTGTAATGATGTTTCCCAACCCATCCCCTTTTATTTTCAGAAATGTGGACACACTATTTCACAGCTTAAATTGATGGTAATATAAAAAATTGAACAACCTAGACAGGGAGGTAGTGTGAAACAGCTCCTGTTACGCAGGGAAGCATTCTGGTTTTACACTTTGAACACCTTGGAGCCACAGGGGTTAAACTGTGAATTTAATGTAACAAAAACATAACTTATTATTGAGCGATCCATTTATTTCTTCTTATACCTATATTTATGCTGATTCCGATTTGTTTCTCTTTTGTTTTTCCCATTTGCCTATAGAAACGGCTGGTGAAATGATTGATGTATGAAGTGCCGCCTCCTGATGGTCTCACACCTCGATCTGGATTTTCCGAGGATGTGACGTCAACAGTAGGGGACTTATTCACATTCTATATAATATGTGTCTATAGCAAAGTTGACAAAGGCTTTGAAAGCCGAAACGCGTTCTATATGTACACTCACCCGCCACTTTATTAGGTACACCATGCTAGTAACGGGTTGAACCCCCTTTTGCCTTCAGAACTGCCTCAATTCTTCGTGGCATAGATTCAACAAGGTGCTGGAAGCATTCCTCAGAGATTTAGGTCCATATTGACATGATGGCATCGCTAAGTTGCCGCAGATTTGTCGGCTGCACATCCATGATGCGAATCTCCCGTTCCACCACATCCCAAAGATGCTCTATTGGATTGAGATCTGGTGACTGTGGAGGCCATTTGAGTACAGTGAACTCATTGTCATGTTCAAGAAACCAGTCTGAGATGATTCCAGCTTTATGACATGGCGCATTATCCTGCTGAAAGTAGCCATCAGATGTTGGGTACATTGTGGTCATAAAGGGATGGACATGGTCAGCAACAATACTCAGGTAGGCTATGGCGTTGCAACGATACTCAATTGGTACCAAGGGGCCCAAAAAGTGCCAAGAAAATATTCCCCACACCATGACACCACCACCACCAGCCTGAACCGTTGATACAAGGCAGGATGGATCCATGCTTTCATGTTGTTGATACCAAATTCTGACCCTACCATCCGAATGTCGCAGCCGAAATCGAGACTCATCAGACCAGGCAACATTTTTCCAATCTTCTACTGTACAATTTCGATGAGCTTGTGCAAATTGTAGCCTCAGTTTCCTGTTCTTAGCTGAAAGAAGTGGCACCTGGTGTGGTCTTCTGCTGCTATAGCCCATCTGCCTCAAAGTTTGACGTACTGTGCGTTCAGAGATGCTCTTCTGCCTACCTTGGTTGTAACGGGTGGTGATTTGAGTCACTGTTGCCTTTCTATCAGCTCGAACCCATCTGCCCATTCTCCTCTGACCTCTGGCATCAACAAGGTATTTCCGCCCACAGAACTGCCGCTCACTGGATGTTTTTTCTTTTTTGGACCATTCTCTGTAAACCCTAGAGATGGTTGTGCGTAAAAAAATCCCAGTAGATCAGCAGTTTCTGAAATACTCAGACCAGCCCTTCTGGCACCAACAACCATGCCACGTTCAAAGGCACAAATCACCTTTCTTCCCCATACTGATGCTCGGTTTGAACTGCAGGAGATTGTCTTGTCCATGTCTACATGCCTAAATGCACTGAGTTGCCGCCATGTGATTGGCTGATTAGAAATTAAGTGTTAAAGAGCAGTTGGACAGGTGTACCTAATAAAGTGGCCGGTGAGTGTATATGTGACCACTGAACAATAAAACTAATTGCAACGAAGCAAAAAATGTGCATATCAAATTTCCAGAGGACGCCAGCTACACATGACCGCCCGACCCTGGGTTTCGCCAACTTCTTCCAGGCCAGAAAGAAGAAGCTGAAGTTGGCGAAACCCAGGGTCGGGTGGTCATGTGTAGCTGGCGTCCTCTGGAAATTTGATATGCACATTTTTTAAACTACTATTGTGAGTATATTTTAAATAAAGAATACCCTGTTTTAAAGAACATACTATGCTATTCGTGCGAATATTTTCTTCCAGCGGCCCGCTGGAGACAGTGGCGGGATTGAAGAAAGAAAAACGCACGAAGGGAGTTCTGAACAGTGGTCTAGTCTTGTCGGAGGTTCGAGTGCTATATAAATCGTGGATAGACGATTCCCGTCCCATCACAGTAAAAGCAGAGATATATCCCAAAAAAAGGAAGGACGATTGAACACTTTGGAGCTCTGGTCAGAGTTATTTTTTATCTCATTTGCAAAAGTTTTTTGGGACTATTTTATTTTTTCTGGATCGGTCCTGTGGCTGTTTTCTGTAGCTCCTGCTTTGTGAAGAGTGCTGCACAAACGCTTTTAAATTTGTTGTATGTTATTATGTTTGCACTTCATATCATGTATTAAATCTAAAAACTAATAAGTCTGCTTGTAGTCTTAAAGAAATTAAGTTTTAGAAAATATATCAGTTTTAAGTGATCATATAGCTAATTGTTTCTAAATTGTTTAGGGATTTAAGTAGACAGGTGTCAAATAATAATAATTCCTTTATTTATATAGTGAACACAGATTATGCAGCGCTGCACAGAGCTTGGGACACACAATCTAATCAACCTACCAGTATGTTTTAGAGTGTGGGAGGAACTCGGAGGACCCGGCGGAAACCCACGCAAACACAGAGACAACATACAAATTCTTTGCAGATGTTGACCTGGATGGGACTTGAATCCAGGAAACCAGCGCTGCAAGGCTGTAGTGCTAACCACTGAGGCACCGTGCTGCCCACAATAATTTAGTGAGAGAAGTATAAGCAGTGGCAAATAAAGTTTCAGCTAAAATGAGTGCCAGGGTTAAGAGAGAGGAATTTAGCATAAAGGTGCCATCTTACATAGGAGGACTTTACATACTAAATTGCAAGGCTCTCTGGGGTAAGCACACACCGTTGACTATACCTGAGAGTAAGGGTTCATTACAATATACATAATGCTTTGCCATTTCATTCAATAACTCTAAATGACTCTGTCCAGGCCTCTAGGAATGATCTTCCACTATCTACTTTAGATTTTTTTGCTGTACTCGTATTTGAAGAAAAACCATTAGAAAAACAAATTAAGCACACAATAAAAATTTTAATGGCTATCACTATGTTCTTACAGATAAGCCTACAACAGGGAAGGGTCAGCAGGATTGGCATGTATCACGCAATGTCATGTGTGAACTCTGTTCCCTTTCAACCCTACCACAGGAACCACTTTTGCCAACTGCTGTCCATGTAACATGTGCGCTTCCCACCTTAGCCCAATCAGGTAAGGCAAGAAAGTATTCCCATGATGACCTGCATTTCTTCATTCACTGTGGGGCAATTTCCAGGCGATCGAAAATGTATTAATGCATAAAGAAGACCCGTTAGCTTGATTGGGACCTTGTGGACCTGTGGTTCAGGGTCAAAAATTGACCTTTTTGATGCCTTGGATGTCTAGGTGTAGAAAAGCAAACAAATAAACTTTTATATTTACCTAGATGTGAGTATGATGGGGCACATCAAACCCACATCTTCAGAACCCAAGCTGAGACAGTATCTACGGTACTTGCGCAGTGAAGCCAGGGTGTAATACAACGGTTTCACTTGCTGGACCATACAGGCACAGAGGAGAGAAGACTGAAAAGTCCTGATCTTTCAAATATGGTGGTGAACCCGTAACTGAAAATAGTGCCAAAACGTCTGACTTGACACTTTGTTGGCATCAAAAGGTCTTTGTTATCAAAAGGTTGTACATTCCCCAAAATAGAAGCAATGAAAGTCTCATCTTGTCTCTCGAAAATGACACATCTTTGTACACTATAGTAGGATAATGTTATTAGTGTCAGAATATGGTGAAACTAATAAATTAGTTTTTTGTACAAAAATGTAAAAAAAAAAAATCTAAAACCTGTATGAATGTGGTATTCCTGTAACCGTACCAACTTAAAATAAACAGGAGGTGTAATTTGAAGTGAAATCGTAAAAACTATCCCCACATGAAACTGCGTTTTTTCATAAATTTCATCACTTTTGAAATTATTTTCCTGCCTCCCAGTACATGGCATAGTATATTAAAAAGCATCACTTGGAAATACTACATGCTAAGCAGAAAACAAGCCTTCAAATAGCTCCATACACAGAAAAGTAAAAAAGGTAAGGAGCAAAAAATGGAAACACAATAACTAAACAGGGAATTAGCAGTAAGGAAACCCACTCAAACACGGAGAGGACATACATACTCTTTGCAGATGTTGACCTGGATTGGACTTGAACCCAGGTGGATCCGAGTGCTACAGGGTTGTAGTATAAACCACTGAGCCACAGTGTTGCCCCCCCCCCCCCAAACACACCCCAAAGGGGTGGGGATAAAGGGATAAGGGATTTGGTGTCATTGGTAGATTTTTTAAAAATATTTGACATATATTTTTAGTTTTTTTGGTCCGATGTGGATTTTGTGAGATATTCCACCATCCCAACCTTTTTGTTACACCCCGTATATATATGCTATATCAGATTATTATGCATCATTCATTGATCTAGGTCCCTACTCTTGGATGAATGAGGATATGACATGTTTCACATCCTTCCCTAGTCAATTTGATTGAATCTTTAACCCCATAATGCAAAAAGACTCTACTGTATGTCTTGTAACGTGAGGGGGAGTATGAAGCGGGCTCATGGGCTGAGCCCTCTTCATAATTACCGAGTGTTTGCTTCACAATGGCGCAAACACCCGTCACTAACACTCGCAATTGGTGCTTGCTCCGATCACGGGTGTTAACCCTTTGATCGCTGCCGGCAAAGCTGCCGGTGGCATTAACATGGGCGCCATCATTTTGGTTCGGATCGTTGCTCCCCGTGACCTCTTTGGGGAGTGGCGATCCGTTGCCATGACAGCCTTGGGTAACACAAAGAGGCTATCATGCTTTAGGCTAAAAAAAAAAATTAAAAAAGGGGAAAAAAATTATATTACAAAAAACCTAAAAATTCAAATCACCCCCCTTTCCTTAGAAGTCATATGAATATAAATAAACAGGAAAAATCATACACACATTAGGTATTGTCGCGTCTGAAAATGCCTGATCTATCAAAATATAAGAACTATTTTTCACTGCGTTTAACCCTGTAATGGAAAATTGTGCCCAAAGTCGCAAATGGCACTTTTTTTGCCTTTTTGAAAAATATTAAAAATTCGATAAAAAGTGATCAACACACAGGTCACACAGTCCTAAAAATGGTAGTATTGAAAACTTCATCAAAAGTCGCAAAGAATGACACTACCCACAGCTCCTATACCAAATTATGAAAAAGTTATTAGCTCCACAACAAAATGAAGAATTTTTTTTGTACAGGTTTTTATTTTTGTAAATGTATAAAAACATTATAAAACCTATACAAATTTATTATCTCCGTGATCGTACTGATCCAAACAATGAAGTAGACATGTCATTTGGGCGCACAGTGAAAGCTGTAAAATCCAAGCCCACAAGAAAATGAAGCAAAGCATTTTTTCATCATTTTCACTGCATTCAGAATTTTTTTCCTGCTTACCAGTACATGGCATGGAATAATAAATACAGTCACTATGAAGTGCAATTTGTTACTCAGAAAACAAGCAATCATAAAGCTCTTTAAATGGAAAAATAAAAAAGTTATAGATTTTTGAAGGTGGGGAGTGAAAAGTGAAAACGCAAAAATGAAAAAAGGGCCCAGTTCTTAAGGGGTTAAGATAGTACTTAAATCTTTTAAAGGTGATAAATACCAATAAGCTGATTGTAACTAGTTGACCAGTTGGTACCATATCCATTCTCAAAAACCTAGTATTTTTCTGTCATCTTTGTGGCTGCATTGGTGCCACAGGGTGAAGGTAATCATGTTCCAAGTGTTTACCCAAGCAAAATACCGTATCCACATTTCCCTGCATGTTATTTACCCCAACTCTAGTCCTGCTGAAAACCTACCTGAAAGTAATGATCAAACGCCTGCGCAGTGCAGCTAATGATAGAACGCAAAGGCAAAGACTGCGGCATTCCATAATATCACACATTACACAGTACAAACCATGACTTTGCCTTAGGTGAACAAGAGATCCCCCCCTCCTTGCTCAGGGCTGAAACTGATTGTATCTTCTCCATAAAAAATTCATGCATTTCTTATTTCATTTCCTCAATCTGACTCTCTAATTGAATGATTTAATGGTTCCTTTGCAGCATAGATAAATCAGTCTTCTATAAAAATGTAACATCTGCAGGTATCTCTGGCAACCAGTGATCTAAAAATGGAATTTATCCCTGATAATGATAAAGTGAAGGTGCCTTTGTGGTTGTCATAGAAACAAAAGAAATGCATGGAAAATGTTCTTTCCAGAAAAAACTTTTTTGACAGTGTTTAGAGAATAGCCTTCGTCAGCGGATGCGTGTGTTTGACATAAAAGTAAACTGTGAGGAGACTAATTAGATTATAATATGAGGTTATTATTTCACTTTGTTACATTTTATAACACATTGGTTTCTATGCTCAGAATGGGAAAAAATAGGTAAAAGTAAAGCATAATAAACTGTATCAATCTGCTTGGAACTCTAAAGTCAAGAGAAAAATAAAGCACATGCTTTACAAATTCTGTAGTGTCAGGCCAAAATTTTAAAAACATATCTGATTTTTAATGGGTGTTTAAATTAGATAAATACAATCCCAGATGAAAACAGAGTCATCATTTTATACAAATTAAGCTAAATTGAAAAATTTGCAAAAACAAAGTAGAATTCATTTAATCAAAGTAACTATTTGCTGCAAGAATTTCTCAGTCTCTTAAATCAATGTGAGTAATTTAGACTCAGTCTTCACCACATTGCTTCAGATCATTGAGATTTGTTGGCATAATTGTACTTTTTGTTTCCATGGCCCAAGTGCATAACCTTACATTTATCAACATTAAATCTCAACAGCCATCTCTCCGCCCATTCCTCCAGCTTCCACCATGTCGCTCTGTAATGTTATACAATTTCCCTTGGTATTAATTACTGAAATATTGAAAGTTTACTGTGTATCCTCTCTATGTGGTCATTAATAAAAATCTTAAAAAGAGAGCCCAATACTGACCCCTGTGGCACCCCACTGGTAACTTTAACCCAATCTGAGAATGTGTCATTAATGATGACCCTTAGTTTTCTATCACTAAGCCAATTACACAGATTTTCCCCTAGTCCCAGCAGTCTCATTATGTACCAACCTTTTATGCGGCACTGTATCAAATGCCTTGGAAAAGTCCAATTACACAACAACCACAGCCTTCCCCAGATACACACTAGAACTTACCGCCTCAAAGAAGCTGATTTGATTAGTTTGACAGGACCGATCCCTCATAAATCTATGGTGATGCTGGGTTATAAGATTATGTACAGTGAGATAATCCAGGATAGCAACTCTAATAAACCCCTCAAATATTTCCCCACAACAGAAGTTAAACTCACAGGTCTGTAGTTTCCAGGATCGCTTTTTGATCCTTTTTTGGCACCACTGTTGCTATGCGTTAGTCATGTGGAACAGGAACTGTACTTAAAGGGGTATTCCCATTTCAGAAAATAAATGAATGTGTTTTTGTGATGAAACGTTGTACAATTTTCCAATAGACTCTCTGTATCAATTCCTCATGTTTTTCTCTGCCTGCTAAAATTTTATAGAAAGCTTCATTGTTTATTTCCAGTGGACAGAAATCTGACCATGGTCTCACTATAGCCCACATCTCTGATTACTATCTATGATACTAACGAGCTGTGCACCTGTGTGACCATGGTCATATTTCTGTCTACTGGAAATAAACATAGAAGCTTTCTACAAAATCACAGCAAGCAGATATCTAGAAAACTGTGAGAAATTGATATAGAAAGTATATTGGAAAATTCTATAACTTTATAACTTATACAAACAAAAACATTAATTTGCCAAAATGGGAATGCCCCTTTAACCCCTTAAGGACTTAGCCATTTTAAAGCTTAAGGCTCAGACCCATTTTTTGTATTCTGACATGCCTTGCTCTATATGGTTATAACTTTTGAACACTGTTACTTATCAAAGCAATTATGAGATAGTTTATTCCTCACATGTTGTAATTTATTTTAGTGGTAAATTTTGGCTGATAAGTTTTGCGTTTATTCACAAAAGAATTTTCTGAAAATGTTTCCATTTTCGAAATTCAAAATCATTGCAGTTTCAGGCAGATATATTAACCACCTGAGAAACCGCTTTCAGGAAGATTGCTAACCCCTTGAGATCTTCATAGTGATTAAATAAAAATGAAGGTGAAATTTAGAATGGTCACATTTAGCCCTAAAATTTACACATTTCCAAAAGAGAAAAAGAGAAAACCCATCTTAAAATTTGTTATGCAATTTCTCCCGAGTACAGAGACCCCCACACGTGGCCGTTACTTGTTTTATGAGCACACAGCAAGGCGCAGAAGGGAAAGCGCACCCTGCAACTGCCAGGATTTTAGTTTCCTCATTGGCCCCTTTTGTAGGCTTTAAAATTTTAGCTTTTCCGTTATTGGGGCCATGTGATGGCATTTTCTTTTTGCGGGATAAGATACTTTTTCCAGTGTTACAATTTTGGGGTTGGAATCATGAGGTCATGAGTTGAGAAGCATTGTGTTCACCGTATAGCCTAATAATCATGTTATTTTTATTCTTTGGGTCGATACGATTATGAGGATACCATAATTGAATATTTTTTCTTATGTTTCACTAAATTTGCCAAATAAAACCCTAATGAAAAATCTAACATTTTTGCATGGCCGTCTTCCAAGTGGCATAACATTTTAACTTTTTTGGCTACAGAGCTGGTTGATTTTTTTTCGGGACATGTTGTACTTTGCAACAGTATCAGTGTGGAGTACATGTTTTTTTTGATCACTTTTTATTGAATTTTTTTGTGGGATTAAATTGGTAAAAATCATAATTTTTGGTGAGTTTTTAACAGTTTTTTTTACGGCGTTCATCGCATGGGTTCAATAATTATTTACTGTTATTCTACAGGTTGTTACGGATGCTGTTATACTATATATGTGGGGTTTGTGTTATGATTTAGACTTTTTTGTACATTATATGTCTCTTTATATGTTTTGGGGCTTAAGGGAATTATTATTAATTAATTTTTTTTTTTTTTCATTTAATAACATTTTTTTTAACATTTTTATTTCTTCCACCATGGGACATGAACAAGCAATCATTTGATTGCTTGTACATGATAAGACTCTGCAATACTGATGTATTGCAGGGTATTAGCAGTGTCAGCCTATGCACATGCATAGGCGACACTGTGGGGGATATTTATCATGCGCTGGCGCTCGTGCCGGTCCACTCCCGTCTGGCCGCGCCCCCGCTCAGCCGGCCGCGCACCCCCTTCACGCCCCTTCACGCCCCACTGGCGTGAAGGTGGCGGATTGGGGAAAATAATCGCAAAAGCTAGCTATAAGCTAGCATTTGCGATTATTTCAGGGCCTCTGCGCCACTGGCGGTGCGCAGAGGTCCTGATAAATATGCCCCTGTGCCTTTAAGATGACGTCACAGACTCCCGATGCCGGCTTCGCTCTGGTGCAGATTCTTGTCTGCATAAACACTAAACAACACTGCTAAAGACTGAAATACTGATGCAAAGACAATCAAGATGGAAATGGCCAATTTGGGTTCGGGGTCAGTTCAGGACTGTTCCACCCTAATCGTGAGTATCCAGATATGGTACATGTATTTTTTAAATCCAAATTTTAAAGCAATCACAAATTTTTAAATCAGATGGTATTTATTTAAGCGGGTAGATTAAAAAGTTACAAATCCACATTTCTCCTTCAAAGTCACTATAATAAATCTGATATCAAAAAGACATCTATTGGGGCATATTAATCAGAACCTCTGCGCACCGCCAGTGGTGCAGAGGCCCTGAAATAATCGCAAATGCTAGCTTATTGCTAGCTTTTGCGATTATTTTCCCCAATCCGCCACCTTCACGCCAGTGGGGCGTGAAGGGGTGTGAAGGGGGGGCGCGGCCGGATGGGAGTGGGCCGGCATGGGGCGTTACTGTCCCCGCGTCTGCGCACTCGCTGCTGCCGGCGACTTTTCATACGTGAAAAGTCACCGGCTGCGTCTTTTTCTACGCCAGGCCCTGCCTGGCATAGGATAGACGCTGCACTGCTGGCAGCCCGATACATCAAGAGGCAGATGCCTCTTGATGTATCGGGTTGCGAATTTGCAGCGGTGGGGCGATCATACATACATGATAAATATCCCCCATTGAGTTCCAAAGAAACTCCAAAAAAACTGGATTAATTTGCTTACCAATGATAAATCTGTGCCCTTATCAAAATCATTAAATGGCTGTTATTGGGTAGCCACAGATTACAGATTGCACAGTAATCTGCAATTCTTTTGCAAACCATTATACATTTATAAATATGATATATATTGTATCCATGTAACTGTAAAGTTAAGTGGAAAATTCATAACATCACCTTTACTGTTTGATATTGAAGATTTTATTTTTGTCATTTTGACTCTTGTCCCAGTTCCAAGCTAGAATTTTTCTTCCACATGATGATATTATCATTATTGTTTCCACAGTAACAACATACCTAAAAAGACTGAGGTCAATGAGCAAATCCTCTAGGGAGCCAGGGCCTATAAATATTTCAAATGTGTATATATATTTTACACAAACTGATGAATGACTAACACACCAAGAAAGGGAAGCAGTGTGACCTTAATCTTGTTTTCCCACGAGTTTTGGATGAGTTTGTCGGATATTAAAACACCAAGAAGTGATCAGAAGTAACATCTCAAATCTTTTCATCACATATGGTAATATTTATGAGGAGCTATGACAAGAAACAGATGTTGTAGATTGCCCTTAATATTCACAGTGTAACATGATTTTGCAGTGGTGGTTTTTAGGCCAGGAAAGAGTCAGGGGATGGGGCCTTAGAAGAAGTTCTTACTGGGACTGGGTATGAAGAAGAGCTGTGTGAGTGTAAGTGAATGAATGTAGCACCATTGAGTGTGTTCATGTGAGTGAATGTATGGGGCAGACAGTGAGTGAATGTAACAAGAGGGGTGAATGGATTGTTGAAGCAAAGCTTTATGAGTGAATGGGCAATATGCAGCAAAGACTTACCGGTAGAGATGGTCGAATTTGTCAAAATTCGATTCAACCAGGTTCACCAAATTTTTCAAAAATTAGTTTAGACCCGAATCGAATCATGTCGAATCACGTTAAAAACCAGGTATTTCCTGGCTGAAGAGAGCCTGTAGGGTGTTGTAGAACGTTGTGCCATGCTCAATTATGCATAGGGAGCATGGTTGGGTCTTCAAACAATGCTGTGTTTTAATATGACACGCACATGATAGCCGCCACTTTTAGAATCGCTTCACTCTTCAATTCCATGGGCACTTACAAGGGCCAACTTGACCAAATAAGTGAAGCGGGAATGCAGCCGGACAAGGCAACGTCTGTGCCAATTCGAAAGGACTGAACTGAGGGCCAAGATCCCACTATAACATCAAAGAGTGCACTCTTTTTACACTGACATCAGATGATTCCATAGATTACAACAGAACCTGTTCTGTTAAACGCGGTTACATGTAGAAACCCCCCAAAAAGAGTGGAGATGGTGTCAGCAGTAATTTAGCCCTTCATTTTATATGTCAGTGTCCGATTTCAGTAAATAAGATATTTGCATGTCCTCTGTGTTCTGTATCCACTCCTGCTCTTGGCTATCAATCCTGAGGATTTTCATTCCTTCAGACAGATGAAATGAAGGGGAAAACCAAACATAGTGGCAACGTCATGGAGTGGTGGAGGGTGAAAACAGCATTATGAAAATCACAGGGTGTTCCAGGGAGACAGCGGTAGTAGGCTGCAGAGTGGCACAATGACAGAGTGTGGAGGTGACGGCAGCAGCAGCATGAGGTCAGAGAGTGGCACAATGATAAATTCTTTAGCTGGCAGCAACATGGTGGGCCAAAGAGTGGCCCAATGACAGAGTGAATAGGTGGCAGCAACATAGTAGGCCACAGAGTGTGCCACACACTGCCAATGACAGTGTGTGGAGGAGGCAGGAACATGGTAGGCCACAGAGTGGAACAATGACAGAGTGTGGAGGTGAGTGACAATTCCAATCCCTGGTAAAGATGGTGGCAGGCAGATGGAGCAACTGGCAGCAGATGTGCAGCATCAGAATAGTGGGTGAGACAGGTAGTTAAAATGCAGACTCATTTATCAACATTTTGGGGGGGGGGGTGTCATGGCTGATCTAATCTGATGCATAAAGCATTGGTGTGTTGAAATCCTGGCCGATCCACACCTGATTCATCTTGACAAAGGTCAACATTACGGGTGGACAAGCGGGTTCTCCATGGGGTACTGAACTCCCCTGGTGAGACCTAACAGAGGATGGACAATGGCGCATATAGACAGGGGTCAACTGTCTGCACAGTATTTCTTTATAGTGTGCCACTTGTTGCTCGCTCTCGGCAGCTGGAAAAAAGGCACCCATTTTGGACCGGTAGTGTGGGTCCAAGAGGGTGGAGAACCAAAAGTCATCCCTATGCCGGATGTTGACTACTCGGCTGTCACTAGTTAGGCAAAGCAGCATGCTGCAGGCAAACTGCGCAAGTGACTCTGAGGGACTCCCTGGACTTTGAGAAAAAAATCACTGCAGCAACTATGTGGATATCTACTTTATCAACCAAAAGCACTTGAAATGGGGAGTATACACAACCACAAAAACAGACACCCTTGACTTGGAGTAAATAATCAATCCAGCAGCTTCTCAGCACAATGAGATAGATGCTACAGACAGCACATGCAGTGACGAGATTGGAAATGGCTGCCTGTTTTTAAAGAGCTGTGACATCACATAACCCTGCCAGTCGCTGATTGGCTTTCATGTCTGCACATGTGATCAAGGGAATCGTGACAAATTGTAGGTTTCCTGAAATTCGGAACGAATTCTGATTTCTTAGAATCGATTTGCCCATCTCTACTCATAAGCTCTCTACTGCCTGCTCAGCGCAGGAGCAAAACTTTACGATCCTACCGAAATGGGTATAATGTCCCTAACCTCATTCGTTCCTCTACCCCTCGTTCCTGGACATGTGCTGGAGATGTGAATCTGAACGGGGAGACATGTTCCATGTGTGGTGGTCGTGTGACAAAATTAAACCGTTCTGGGATAGAGTGTTCAGGGCATTCCAATCAATAACAGGCTCTCATGTCTCAGGCACTCCTGAAATAGCACTCCTCTCGATTCTACCGGGGTCGATAGGAGCTTAGAAACATAGCATGCTCATATTTTGCCTGATCTCAACAAGATCAGTGATACCACGTAAGTGGTGCAATTCAGCTCCTCCCACAATGTCAGAGTGGCTACAGAAGGTAATCCAGATCTTCTGCATGGAAGAAGCGATGGCTGATATCCATAATTCCTCAGAAAAGTTCCTTAAGATATGGCAGCCCTTGTTCTTATTTCAGGGGACCCACATCTTCTGATAGCTGTTAGAGGAGAGGTAGGAGCTGAGACCTAGTCCAGTCCCCCTCCCTTCTTTGTTTCCTTGTATTGTCATGTCGCTTTCACTCCCCTCACCATACCTAATCTATGTCTTTCTCCCTCCCTTGTCCGATCAGTAAGCATGTCCCGCTCCCCGTCCAGTTTGTTGTACAACAACTGCAAACATTTATCCAGGCTTTTAGACCTGTTTTTGAGCATGGCAGTTGCGGTGTCTGGCAAAAAACATAGTTTCTGGAAAAGTGGAGAGTCCCGTCGTAAAAAAAAAATTGCCTATGCCCCATAAAATTAAGTAAAACAGCACACCAACTAAAAATAGGTCTAAAATAGAAATTGACAGTCAAATTTATATATTAGATAGCCAAGATGATTGTCTATAAAATGATCGTAGTCCCATTCATTGTAGTGGATGGTGAGATATGGAGCCTGAAAGTCAAAAGTTCAAAACACTGTTAGCCTTTTTAGCTCTTCATTGTAAAGAATCTTCACATGTAGAATGATCTGTTAACTTTTGGTAGCAGACTAGTACCTAGAAAAAGTACATTTTCCTAAAATATAAACTATTGCATAGTCAATGTAAATGTTGTTAGAATCTGCAATACTTGTTTGTTTCCTGTAATCAGGTTAAATATAAGCCAAGCAATCATGACCTATCTGCAAAGTCAGGGGGCCGGCACTCTAGGGATCCTCCACCCTTCAGTGCTATCTTACATAAACCTTCTATTTTCCTGCTAAGAACAATTAATCTGGAAAGGTTTGCTCGGGAAATCCCATCACTGCACAGAAGTTATTGTAATCATTCTCCCTAAAGCATTTGGGAAGGTTTTACAGTAACTGAGATTTGCAGACCCACCCTTATCATAAAAGGTATATAGGGCCATACAAAGAAGAGGTTTTCATAGAAAGTATGGATCTACAGGGCAACTGAATGACCTACAAAGTTTTCAAATATTATGTATCGAGTTGAGGTTCATCATCACTTTATAAAAGGGACAGGAAAGCTTTATCTTTTACAATCACCTATACTGTAGTGCTCTCTATCTTCTGTATTATCTGATGAATTTGGCTTGGATTACAAACACGAGGTTGGACTTTGTCAAACAAATGACCTACATGCATTAACCCCTTCCCGACATGTGATGGGTGACGGGCTGAGCCCTCTCCATAGCCGGTAAGTCTTTGCTGCATATTGCAGCAAAGGCTTACCGGTAACACCCGTGATCAATGCATCTTGGTCATCTTGGCGGAGACCGTAGACCTATGACATTATCGGTCGCCTTGACAGCCTCGGGTCTTCGTAAGACCTGAGGCTGTCTTGTTTTAACCCATTCATTACAATGTGCGATTAGCACATTGTAATGAATGAGAAAGAAAATCCCCATATACTACCATAATGTAGTATGGCAGTATATGATAGGATCGATCAGACCTCCTAGGGTTAATGTACCCTAGGGAGTCTGAAAAATAGTAAAAATAAGAATAAAAAAAGATAATTAAAAATCCTAAAAATTCAAATCAACCCTCTTTCCCTAGAACTGATATAAATACAAATAAACATTAAAAATCTATCAAAATATAATAACGATTTTTCACAGCATTTAACCCCGTAATGGAAAATAGCGCCCAAAGTCAAAAATGGCCCTTTTTTGCCATTTTGAAAAATATTAAAAATTCCATAAAAAGCGATCAAAAGGTCATCCTAAACAGTCCTAAAAAAGGTAGCATTGAAAATGTAATCAAAAATTGCAAAAAATTACACTACCCACAGCTCCGTATACATAAGTATGAAAAAGTTATTAGCGGCATGAAAATGACAATATATATATATATATATATATATATATATATATATTTTGGACAGGAGGTTTTAATTTTTGTAAATGTATGAAAACATTATAAAATCTATACAAATTTGGTATCTCCATGTTCATACCGACCCAAAGAATAAAGTAGACATGTCGTTTGGGGTGTACAGTGAAATCTGTAAAATCCAAGCCCACAAGAGAACGGTATAAATGCGTTTTTTCACCAACTGCATTTAGACTTTTTTCACGCTTCCCAGGACATGACATGGAATATTAAATACCATCACTATGAAGTGCAATTTGTTACTCAGAAAATAAGCCATTACACAGCTATGTTGATAGAAAAATAAAAACGTTAGATTTTTGATAGTGGGGAGTGAAAAATGAAAACACGAAAACGAAAAAGGGCTGTGTCGGGAAGGGGTTAATAAACATACCCAATACATAAGTAAACCTTCCTGTTTCCCCTCAACATATATGATAACACTGGTTGCCTTCAGACTACCACTAGGGTGAGCTAAATGCATACAGCTACCATAGAACTCTAATGCTATGGAACTAGGATGGAAAGCAGGAGGTCAGAACTAGTTGTCCCTTCTAATTTTGGACCATATGGCAGTGATATGGTTTTCCTTATGCTAGATTAAGAACTGACAAAATGAATCCATAAATCACATAACAAATTTGAAAAGTGTAATTTTTTTTTCATAAAAACTTTATTAGCTCTTTCCAGTACTAAATAGTAAATTCTATTAAACATGAAACATATCACAAGCTGCATTGCCTCCAAAACCAATGATTTAAGAAAATCTTGCTTGGGGGATAGGTATTACGCTGCAGGTATTACGCTACAGAATGTCTGTAGCCAGGGCCAATTATAGCCTTTTTGCTGCCTGAGGTGAAAAAATTTAATGCTGCCCCCCTCAGCTTACTTCTTATTGCCTGCTACATTGGTTTACTGAATTTATAGACACGTTTTTATAAAGTGTCTACAACCTGATCTAAGAATTCTGTCAAAAATGACTAGCAATTGATTACATCTTCACAAAGCGGCACCGACTCCCTGGCCCCCTGTGGCTGACACTACATGGCTGATGCCATCCACACATTACTATCAGATGGTGACACAGACAATAGTGACATCTAGTACCTTACAGAATACAATCTGCTCCATCAAGAAGAGGATTTCATTACAATTTCTACCGGCCAGCTCCATGAAGCACAACTTCACCCTACGCCCCTAAAAATATCATAGTCCTTTACAGTATATTGATTAAATTAGTTATTGTATATCATATATAGCATCCACTAATTCATTTACAGCCCCCTAAGGCCGGGTTCACATGATGCTTTTAGATTGTGTTTTCAAACCCAGTACAAATGCATCACAAATATACCCCCCCCCGTAAATTATTTAAATGCTTCAGTATACAGCACTATATATGCAACCAAATGAATTATTTACAGTTACATTAAAATACAGTCCCTATATACACCCTGCCACCATGTGACACCACCAGTTTCATAAAAATCAGATCCCTATATATAGTGCTCAACAAATTTACTTAAATAGAGTACTACATATACAGATGCCCCCAGTTATATACAGCTCCATGTACAGATAATCCAAAAGGTATATTATATATATTATATACATCCCCCCATATAAGTATCCAGCCCCAATACAAAGATAGCCCCAGTTCCATTATATACAGCCCCCCTACATGTACATGTTAGTATCCACCTCCCATGTACAGATGCCTCCAAGAATATTATACAAAGCCCCTATGTTATATTATGCACAGTTCCCCATATACATATACCCCCATAGTTATATTATATATAGCCCCCTATATTAGTTCCCACCTCCCCTCTACAAGCCCCAGTTATTTTACATATAGCTGCTTCCATCCCTCCATATATAGCCCCTGTGAGACACTGAAGGGGTTAACTGTGGATGGGCGGTATGTTTCCCCTAGGTTTTGCTACTATGCAAGGCCTTAGTGCTGAGGTTGTGTTGTCCAGCACCTTGGACACAGGTGGTGGGAACAGCCAATCAGGCTAATAAAGCCGCTCAGCAGGGCTCAGAATGTTGTCTCTCTCTGGAAGGAGGCTGGAGAGCACACAGCACTGACCTCTGTGCCTGGAGCAGCCAAGTGATTTTCTTAGTGGTGAGTCAGAGAACCATTGTTTAGTTAGTACCCTGACGGGTAGGACATTATTTTGTTTTGATGCCTGAATGTGAAGGCTGTTTTATTTTGATTCCTGCTGAAATAAACACAGGCTAGACCTGTTTTGGACTGTACTTTGGTGTCCCTGTCGTGAACTGCATCACAGCACCCCGCTACCACGGTCTCTACTGGGCCAAATCTCCCACACCCCCTATATACAGGTGTGCCCCCCCCCCCAGGAACATCATACACAGTCCCCAGGTATTAATGATTAATATAGCCTCCTCCAGTGAGTAGATCCCCCCAATGAAGATAAAACATGTGGCCAGCTTTAAAATAATAAAACTAATACTAACCTATAAGAATGCTGTGCCGGCCTCTTGTCACTGTGGGCGCGATCGTTGCTTCTGGCGAGGCTTCCTCCGGCAGCGTCTTCTATGCAGAAGTGCAGGCGGCGTCATCACGGGGATACGCTGGATACGGGGTGATGCTGATGCGACGCTCCCTCCACTAATTGCGTCTGTATCTTAAAGGTACAGGCACAATTCATTTTTTTGATGGCCGATTTGGGCAGCCGTGGGCTCCCGAATCACCCACATTTAACATCAACCCACCACCCCCAACTCAGGGTTTTAGCATGTGCCGCCTGTGGCAAGATATTCATCTTGCCTCATGGCTGATGCGGCCCTGTCTGTAGCACACTATTAATGTGTCCTCAAAAGCAATGCATGAATGTTTTTATTTATGTGTGTGCCTTTTTGTATTATGGTAAGGATGTGTTGTAGCATGGTGTGTACATTTTATGTTTGTTCATGTGGTTTTGGTGTATTGTTTTGATTGTACTATCATGTTTTTAAATTAAGGACAGTATAGAACATCTATATTTCCCTTCAAGGACAAATTATTATTAGAATAGTATTATAATATTACTATGATTATTATTGTTGTTATTATTACTTACTCATAGATCCAGGCACCATGACAGTGGTAATCTTCTTATAATTTCTTTTCACTGGCGTCTTGCCTTCTAAAATCAACATTTAAAATCATGCCATGAAGATTCTGTTGGTTTTACCAGAGCCCCTCTGTGCTGCAGATTAACAGGCTGTTACATTATGAAGGAGCAGGGGGAAGGATGAGACTGAGACGTGCTCCAGTGTAACAACAGCATGTGAAGTCAGAGCACAACGGCTTTTGTAACATGCCCATAGCCCTTAAGTCTCATTAGCATAATTTTAAACATTTTTTAGAAGGAAGGAGGCCATGAATAACAAATATAAGATTATCACAGCCATAGTGCCTGCATCTAGAGTAAGTGTCCCGGGTTTATCATGCTTGAGTTTGATGGTAGATTTCCTTTAACTCTTTTCATTTGCTAAGTAGTTGTCACGTCTCTTGTTCACAGTGCTGGACTGAGAGGTAGGTAAGGGTTAATCCCTTAACGATCTGGCCCTTTTTAGTTTTTTCAATTCCATTTTTCACTCACCATCTTCAAAAATCTATAACTTTTTATTTTTCCACATAAAGAGCTCTGTGATGGCTTATTTTCTGTGTAACAAATTGCACTTCATAGTGACGGTATTTAATATTCCATGCCCTGTACTGGGAAGCGGAAAAAAAATTCCAAATGCAGTGAAAATGGTGAAAAAACACATTTGCAACTTTTCTTGTGGGCTTGGATTTTACGGATTTCACTGTGCGCCACATATGACCTATCTGCTTTATTCTTTGGCTCGGTACAATTACGGAGATACCAAATTTGTATAGGTTTTATAATGTTTTCATACATTTACAAAAATTTAAACCTCCTGTACAAAATTCTTTTTTTGGATTTTGTCATCTTCTGGCGCCAATAACTTTTTCATACTTTGGTGTACGGAGCTGTGGGTGGTATAATTTTTTTCGAATTTAGATGCCGTTTTTATTGCTATAATTTTTAGGACTGATCACTTTTTATGAATTTTTTATATTTTTCAAAATAGCAAAAAGTGCCATTTTCGTGTTTGGGCGCTATGTGGTTAAACGCAGTGAAAAAACTTTATTATGGTTTGATAGATCGGGCATTTTTGGACACGGCAATACCTAATGTGTTTATGATTTTTACTGTTTATTAATATTTATATCAGTTCTAGGAAAATATTGAATATTTAGGGTTTTTTATTAGAATTTTTTATTTTAACTTTTTTTTATTTTTACTTTTACTATTTTTCAGAGTCCCTAGGGTACTTTGACCCTAGGTTGTCTGATCGATCCTATAATACACTGCCATACTGCAGTATGGCAGTATATTTGGATTTTCCTCCTCATTCATTCAAATGTCCAATTAGCACATTGTAATGAATGGGTCAAAACGAGATCTTTTTGAAGCCGCTGGCAGCATTGTCCAGCAGAAAACTGAGGCAGACCTTTAGTAAATTTGCCCCATTGTCTGTAGGTGCGCTACAGATATGTGTGTATAATTTAAATAGCATGAATGGCATAGCATGAATGGCATGAATGGGTTTAAAGAGAAGGCTGTATATTTCTAGTAATAAATGAACAGCATAAAAGCAGGGAGATCATGTTGTTACTTCTATTAACCTTTACAAAGTTTTATTAACTTTATTAACCTCTTGAGGATGCAGCACTTTATAGTTTTTCTTACTAGGGGCAGTTGTTTATGATTTCGTTTTTTATGTGTTGTAGGGAAAGGTTGGTGATCATTTTTTCAACTTTTTTAAAAGCTGTGGTAGTGACTCCACCACTCTCCCTCCCATTGTCTTCTCCTGCCTTTTCCTAACATAAGGCAAAGACAATGACCTTTCTTATTTATTTTCGTTTCGTTTCGATGAAACTGCCTCAATTTCTGCTTCCATATGACACTTTAGTAACAGAACGAGTGGCTTGGTCACAAAGGTTCAGAGAGCTGGCGGCTGCCGACCAGATTAAAGTAGTTTGCCTGCCAATTCTGAATCCCTGGTGTACCAGACCTCAAATGTGAACAGTAAATAATGTTGTATTGCTGCCTGCTATAACCATGCTTCCCTAGCAGGAGCTATATATATATATAATCTATCAGTTTAATTATTATTGCATTGCACATATTATGGGCTTAAAGCATTTTCTTAATAATTTTTAATTCAAATTCTCAAAATGTGTACTCTGCAACTCGTACATAATCTCATAATTCTCAAATTCAGTCTCATAAGTATTCTGCTTTTGTGGATGTATTCTGTTAGTAGAACAGAAGTAGCTTCCTCTGATTTCTCTATAAACCCTGCAAAGCAGTCTGTTCTGCAAATGAAAAGTGTAAAAGAGTAAAAAGTGTTAAAGAGTAAAAATGGTTATACATTTTTTTATAAAAATATATTGGGAAAATATAGTGAGTAGCACTTCTGCCTTGCAGCTCTGGGGTCCCACCCAGGTCAACATCTGCAAAGAGTTTGTATGTTCTCTCCGTGTTTGCGCAGGTTTACTCCCACACTTCAAAACATACTGGTAGATTGATTAGATTGTGAGCTCCATGGGGACAGGGACCAATTTGACATGCTTTGTGCAGCGCTGCGTAATCTGTGTGCGCCATATAAATAAAGAATTATTATTGAAGTACAGCAAATGTCAGGTGTCGTTGTGAAAAGGGAGACATGAAGAAGAGAAAATGGTTGCTTCCTAGTGCAAACTTTTCAAATAAACCAGTGGGAGACGTTTTGGTGCATATAGTCACTAACCTGGTAACTTATCTGGAGATTTCTGGTCTTGGTCTGCATCACCATATGAAGAACTCATCCAAAGCTTGAAGATGTAAAAATATGTAAATATAAAATATTGGGTTTTAAGAAAACCTTGACTTAAAGCACTTTTCGAAGGAATTAAGCCTAATCCGTTTATGTGTGCATACTGTGTAGATGTAAGCAAGATCTATAACCATTGTTTATACATATTTTATATGTATGTAATTTGTATGTATAAATGCCTTTGTAATATTAACGGCAGAATTAATAAATAGCTCTGGCAAATCAATTACTTAATGGAACACAGAAATGACACCCAGCAGTCTCAATGAACTTCTGTTACTTATTTTACAGGAAATGTCCAGCATTTATGACAGCAATAGTGTTCGATGTTGTTGTGTGAGCACAGAGAACAGGCTACCAACAAATAGCAATGTCAGTTTATCCACCCTACACTTCTAACTGGGATATTGCATGATGTAAATAAGCTTTAAGGTAAGTAGGTTTATGGTATAGTGAATTCCAGAGCCATCACTGACACTGTAAATGTACACTGCATTTGCATCCTTATAAGGAAGAATATCTGTCACCAGGTGCAATTATTTTTCTAGCTGAGCAAAACCAGAGGGTAGGGAAATTGAAAGTTAATTTAGTACTCCAAGAAAATTCTATACAGAGCCTTAAAAAGTACAGTATAGGACATGAGGTACAGAGAAAGCTGAAAGTAAATGAGATAGGAAGTCTCAGCTTGTAATGTGTCTTGCATTCATCAATAATAAATATAACAGATTATGCAGCGCTACACAGAGCCTGCCAAATCAGTCCCTGTCCCAATTTTATATTTACTGAATAGGTAATTCATATGCTTGTTGGTTGGTGATTTGCCCTGATACTATTTGAACTATATGTGACTTGGTGCCAAACATTTGGCCCTTCTATTTTTTTTTTCTTTCATTTCATAGATATTAGAAGTGGTATAGCAAGAGTCCACTGGACCCCACAGCAAAATTACCAATGCGGCACCCCCAATAATGACGAGCCCCATTATAAATATCCGTTGTGCCTTGTAGACAATAATGAAATACATATAGGTACTGTATGTTAATTGTGTTGTGGAGGGGGTTTCATATTATTATTACTATCCCTTTTTGTGCCTCCGCAAATACATTTACCTATCTCAGAGTTATTGTAGGTAAAGTGCTATAAGCTATATGCTGAGGTTAAAAATTTTTACATTTCATTCTCCCTTCTCCTCTTCCAGCCCCCTCAGTTAGGCGTACCTCCCTCCCTATGATTTAATTTGACAGATACTGGTAAACCCCACTGTACAACATACTGTATACTCACTAAACACAAAAAAAGCTATATACACATATTGTATACACATGTATCTTATACACAAACATATATAATCAAAGCGGTAGTGTTTAAGGGTCCAGGGTAGGTTGATTGGGCAGCAATCTCTCTGTGTACAAAGATTCGGTACCAGAACCAAGATTACTTCATAGATACAGTACCAGAAACAAGCAGCTTAACCCCTTACTGACATTGGATGAAATAGTACGTCATGGTCGGCAGTGACTTCCCTCATCATGACGTAATACTACTTCCAGCTTTTGGCATCGGCTCCAGAATGGAGTCGGCATCAGAAGCTGCGGGTGACAGCTGTATGTTACAACCGACACCCGCCTCTAACACCCGCAATCCAAGATTCCTCCAATCACTGGTGTTAACCCTTACAAGCCATGATCACGCATGTAAGGAGAATCTGAAGTGTTGAATTTAAAGATGGCGATATGAAAAACAAATGTGATTTTCTCTATATTAGTTTTTCTTCAGTAAAATATATAAATAAAGCATCAGCGCAATCATAGTGGTCTATACAATAAGATAAAGATATAGAATAAAGATAACATATTATTTTTATGGTAGGGTGAACAACCCCTAAAAGTAACATCTCATCAATAAGTTAAAGACCCACTAAAATGAGAGTTTTTAAAGTGCATCTAATCTCACAGAAAACAATCCCGTATATGTCCAAATTGCCCCAAAAATAAAGATTGTATAACCCTTAAAAAGTGACAATGTAAATCTGCTCTAAATGGCACACCTTCCTTTCAATACTCTGGTGTGTGGCAATACAGCAGTTTAGCACCACATATGGGGTATTGTTATACTCAGGAGAGATTGGGAATCAAACTTTGTGGAGTGTTTTTGTATTTTATCCACTGAGAATGTGTACATTTAAAAAAAAAATACATTTATTTAGCCAAAAAAATTAAAATTTCAAAATGGCAAAAATTTTTTAACCCCAGTAAAACAATTTAAAAAGTTAAGAAACTTAATAAAAGTTATTTTACGTATGTTGAGGGGTGTAGTTTCTACACACTGAAAGTGACCTGAAACCTGAGCAGGTCCCTCAAAAGCATGATTTTCAGTTTTTTTCTAAAAATGTGAAAAATCGCACCTAAATTTCCAAGCCTCATAACATCCTACAAAAATGAGAGGACGTGTAAAAAACCATGTCAACATAAAGCAGTCATTCAGTGAATGTTAGTTATCAAGTACTGTTGCTGTTATGACTATTTATTGAAAGTAGAAAATGCAATTGAATTACAATTTCAAAAGTCAACAATTTTTCCAAATTTTCACCAAATATCAATTTTTTCATAAATAAATGCAAAGCATATCACCAATATTTTTCAACTAACAGGAAATACAATTTGTCATGAAAAAACAGTATCAAGATCATCTGGATGTGTTAAAGCATTTCAAATTTATGACCACACATGTCAAATTTGAAAAAACGGGCCATGTCAGGAAAAAGTGAAACGCCTGATGGGTAAAATAAGGTCTATTGGTTTGGCAGAAATAGTTTGTAATTGGATTGAGAACTGGCTGAAGTTGTGGCTGAGTTGTGGTCAATGATTCCTACTCAGAATGGTCACCAGCTATGAGTGGTGTACCCCAGGGTTCTGTGCTTGGCCCACTACTATTTACTATATTTATTAATGATATAGAGGTAAGAATTAATAGCACTGTGTCCATTTTTGCAGATGACACCAAGCTGTGTAGTGTAATTCAGTCTATGGAGGATGTTCATAGGCTGCAGGGTGACATGGACAAACTGAGTGTTTGGTCGTCCACTTACAAATGAGGTTCAATGTGGATAAATGTAAGGTTATGCACCTGGGGGCTATGAATCCAAAGGAAAAATATGTCCTCGGGGGAGTAAATCTGGGAGAGTCTCTTGTTGAGAAGGACCTGGTGGTACTAGTAGATCATAAATTGAATAACATCATGCAATGTCAATCAGCTGCCTTTAAAGCCAGTAGGATCTTGTCATGTATCAATAGTGGTATGGACTCTCATGATAGGGATGTAATATTATCACTGTACAAGGCATTGGTTCGGCCTTACCTGGAATATGCTGTCCAGTTCTGGGCACCAGTCCATAAAAAGGATGCCCTGGAGCTGAAGATTGTTCAAGGTAGAGCCACAAAAATGATAAGGGGTATGGAGGTCTCAGTTATGAGGAAAGATTAAAACAACTAGAATTATTTGGTCTGAAAAAGAGACGACTACGAGGGGACATGATTAATTTATATAAATATATGAATGGTCCATACAAAAAATATGGTGGTAATTTGTTTCATATTAAATCAAATCAAAAGACGAGGGGGCACTGTCTCCTCATCAAGGTTTAATAACCAGAGGCGAAAGGGCTTTTTTACTATGAGAACTGTCTTTCTGTGGAATAGCCTGCCTCAGGTGCTGGTCACAGCAGGGACAGCAGAGAGCTTCAAGAAGGGTCTAGATGCCTTTTTACACCTAAATAACATTGATGGTTATGTTATATAGAATTGTTTCCCCTAAATCCCTTCCTCATCCAATCCCTTCCCTTCCTTGGTTGAACTTGATGGACAAGTGTCTTTTTTCAACCGTATAAACTATGATGATACTATGATACTATGACTTTGGCGTAAAGGAGTTAAAACATAGTTAGAGGATCATAACACATATTACAATAACAAAAAAAACTTAATCAGAACCAAGCTTAAAAAAAAAACAGGACCAGAACCAGAATCAAGCTTCCACAGATTAAGGGCGAAGGTGTACAGCCCGTGTAAACGTGCAGTATGGTGGCACAATCCGATGGGCTTATTGAATCCAAGGACGTTCTCTCTGCCGGTCGCACAGCTGTTTGGCTGGCTGAGGGAACATCCTTGTATTATAATGCAACATCCTTGCATTTTTTTCTAAAAATGTGAAAAATCGCACCTAAATTTCCAAGCCTCATAACATCCTACAAAAATGAGAGGACGTGTAAAAAACCATGTCAACATAAAGCAGTCATTCAGTGAATGTTAGTTATCAAGTACTGTTGCTGTTATGACTATTTATTGAAAGTAGAAAATGCAATTGAATTACAATTTCAAAAGTCAACAATTTTTCCAAATTTTCACCAAATATCAATTTTTTCATAAATAAATGCAAAGCATATCACCAATATTTTTCAACTAACAGGAAATACAATTTGTCATGAAAAAACAGTATCAAGATCATCTGGATGTGTTAAAGCATTTCAAATTTATGACCACACATGTCAAATTTGAAAAAACGGGCCATGTCAGGAAAAAGTGAAACGCCTGATGGGTAAAATAAGGTCTATTGGTTTGGCAGAAATAGTTTGCAATTGGATTGAGAACTGGCTGAAGTTGTGGCTGAGTTGTGGTCAATGATTCCTACTCAGAATGGTCACCAGCTATGAGTGGTGTACCCCAGGGTTCTGTGCTTGGCCCACTACTATTTACTATATTTATTAATGATATAGAGGTAAGAATTAATAGCACTGTGTCCATTTTTGCAGATGACACCAAGCTGTGTAGTGTAATTCAGTCTATGGAGGATGTTCATAGGCTGCAGGGTGACATGGACAAACTGAGTGTTTGGTCGTCCACTTACAAATGAGGTTCAATGTGGATAAATGTAAGGTTATGCACCTGGGGGCTATGAATCCAAAGGAAAAATATGTCCTCGGGGGAGTAAATCTGGGAGAGTCTCTTGTTGAGAAGGACCTGGTGGTACTAGTAGATCATAAATTGAATAACATCATGCAATGTCAATCAGCTGCCTTTAAAGCCAGTAGGATCTTGTCATGTATCAATAGTGGTATGGACTCTCATGATAGGGATGTAATATTATCACTGTACAAGGCATTGGTTCGGCCTTACCTGGAATATGCTGTCCAGTTCTGGGCACCAGTCCATAAAAAGGATGCCCTGGAGCTGAAGATTGTTCAAGGTAGAGCCACAAAAATGATAAGGGGTATGGAGGTCTCAGTTATGAGGAAAGATTAAAACAACTAGAATTATTTGGTCTGAAAAAGAGACGACTACGAGGGGACATGATTAATTTATATAAATATATGAATGGTCCATACAAAAAATATGGTGGTAATTTGTTTCATATTAAATCAAATCAAAAGACGAGGGGGCACTGTCTCCTCATCAAGGTTTAATAACCAGAGGCGAAAGGGCTTTTTTACTATGAGAACTGTCTTTCTGTGGAATAGCCTGCCTCAGGTGCTGGTCACAGCAGGGACAGCAGAGAGCTTCAAGAAGGGTCTAGATGCCTTTTTACACCTAAATAACATTGATGGTTATGTTATATAGAATTGTTTCCCCTAAATCCCTTCCTCATCCAATCCCTTCCCTTCCTTGGTTGAACTTGATGGACAAGTGTCCGTATAAACTATGATGATACTATGATACTATGACTTTGGCGTAAAGGAGTTAAAACATAGTTAGAGGATCATAACACATATTACAATAACAAAAAAAACTTAATCAGAACCAAGCTTAAAAAAAAAACAGGACCAGAACCAGAATCAAGCTTCCACAGATTAAGGGCGAAGGTGTACAGCCCGTGTAAACGTGCAGTATGGTGGCACAATCCGATGGGCTTATTGAATCCAAGGACGTTCTCTCTGCCGGTCGCACAGCTGTTTGGCTGGCTGAGGGAACATCCTTGTATTATATTTCTATATAATGCAGGGACTCCCGTCCTTTGCTGTGTTTGCAGCCCATGGGATCATGCCACCATACTGCATGTTTACACGGGCTGTACACATTCGTGTGAAACAGCCATAAGCCATTTTTTACAAATATATCCAAAAACTGGCAGCACAGAACCAAGTTTACTACATAGATACAGGGCTGTAACCCAAGAAGGGTAAGACTGACAGCCTTATACTGCTTCAGATTTATCGCAGCATCTGATGTATGTTTCTTTACACACTTGGAGATATACACATATTTTTACCCACAAACATACAAATTCAGATCAACATATATACATAAGTAGATGCTTTGGTGGTATAGGACCCTAGGACGACAATGCCTCCTTACACCAAAGTGAAAAACATGTTGACAAGGACAAAACAATACAAACAGATAAGAATGGTTGCCATGCCAGGTCACAACAGAGAGAACAAAATCACGAATACAGAAGCAAAGTCTGAGCAGGAGCCGTGATCAGGATACCAAGATCGCAAACATGGTGGGGAGTTCCGTAAGAAAAAACAGAGTTTTGTCTATGCCTACCTTCTCCTGGACGCACAATCCCTTAAAGGGCTATTCCAGAAATATGATACAAAAAACCCACAATGCTATAAATAAATAAGTATAACAAATCTCAATGTCAGTCACAAAATGGAGCTTAAATATTTTGATTTTATGATTCACTAAATGTTATGGGCTTTCTAAAATAGGCGGAGTTATCACCAAGATGGCCGCCACTGGAAACTACAAGTCCCATGATCCTTTAGTTTTCAGTAAATCCTCCTCCCTCTCATGCTCTGCTACCAGTGATGATGTAACAGACTCACCTGTTCTGTTACCAAAGTAATGATATGTAACTGCCATCATTGCCCCAGTGAAACCGCACTGCTCGGATCATTCTCTGACTGGATGCCGTTAGGGAGAGAGCTGCTGCTGGTCAGGAATAGGGTTAGGGTGCTAGTAGATTACTGTTAGGCAGGAGTGATTCTCCAAGAACCTTACTGTTAGGCAGGAGTGATTCTCCAAGAACCCAAAAGCCCTTGTTATGGCTACATTAGCATTTTTCAAAAGTTAAAGTGACAGACTCAGTCACAGCACAAAATCCTTTTGTGTGCTGTCAGTGTAGGTTAGAAACTAGCCATAGCAATCATCTTCTGTGGTTGCTGTCTGATTTCTTCTGTATGTTTTGTTCTATTAAAAAAAGAACACAAAAAAATAAAAAAACACAACCCCCCCCCCAAAAAAAAAATAAAAAAACACACACACAGTTTATTTATCTGTTTTGTCTATATAATAGACTTTAATTTTGAAAATGTTGAACCCGAGGGTTAGGGGTAGAGGATGAAGGCGTGGGCATCCAATTACTGCAGGGGTCAGAGGCCGTGGTCCTGGACGGGGTGAAACACCACCTGCTGATGAAGGAGCAGGGGAACGCCGCAGAGCCGCACTCCCTAGCTTCATGTCTCAAGTTACTGGGACTTGTGGTAGAGCACTGTTGAGGCCACAACAGTGCAAACAGGTGATGTCGTGGATTGCGGACAATGCTTCTAGCCATTTGTCCACCACTCAGTCTTCCACGCAGTCCACCCATGTTACCCAATTGAGCACTCCTCCAGCTCCTCAACCTCCTTCCCCCCAGTCTGCCCCCTCCCAGGAAAATTTGCCATTTGAGGTGGCATACTCTGAGAAACTGTTTTCTGGACCCTTCCCAGGGTCACAAACCACTTGTCAGGTTGCTGCTGAGCTCTTTCCTGATGCCCAGGCTTTCCACCGGTCGCAGTCTGTGGGTCATGATGACCTTCTTGACGTAGTGGAAGAAGTGTGTAAAAAGGTGGCGGACGATGAGGAGACACGGTTGTCAGACAGTGGTGAAGTTGTCAGGGCAGGAAGTCCGAGGGGGGAGCAGACTGAGGGATCGGAGGATGATGAGGTGACAGACCCAAGCTGGGTTGATAGGCCGGGTGAACACAGTGCTTGTGAGACTGAGGCGAGTCCTATACGAGAACAGGTTGGAAAAAGCAGTGGTGGGGCAAGATGGAGAGGCAGTGCCAGAGCTGGTGCATCAGCGCCAAATGTTTCAGGTAGTGAAGCTGCCATGTCGAGGGCTAGATTTTCTAAAGAAACGCCGGATGACCGACGGACTGTGGTGTGCAACCTGTGCCACACCAGGATCAGCAGGGGTTCCACCACTACTAGCTTAACCACCACCAGTATGCGCAGGCATATGAATGCTAAACACCCCACTCAATGGCACCAAGGCCGTTCACCTCTGGCCGTGTCCATCACTGCTCCTTCCCTTGTGTCATTTGCTGCCTCTGCTAGTCAGCCCCCTGCCCAGGACCCCGGCACAAACACCTACCGGGCAAAAACCACACCTTCGCCTCCACGATCCTCCACAGCGTCCACCAATGTCTCCATGCGCAGCGTCCAGCTCTCTATACCCCAGACGCTGGAGCGCAAGGGGAAATACAGTTGCACCCACCCACAAGCCTAAGCCCTCAACGTCCACATCTCCAAATTACTCAGGCTGGTAGAGACCGAGGCCTTTCGCAACCTCATGGCGGCGGCCGCCCCTCAGTATTTAGTCCCCAGCCACCACTACTTTTCCCGATGTGCCGTCACAGCCCTGCACCAGTACGTGTCAGACAACATCATCTGTGCCCTGACCAACGCTGTTTCTGACAAGGTCCACCTGACCACGGACACGTGGACGAGTGCTGCCGGGCAGGGCCACTATATATCGCTGACGGCACATTGGGTGAACTTGGTGGAGGCTGGGACCGAGTCTGACCCTGGGGCCGCTCATATACTGCCGACGCCGAGGATTGCGGGGCCTACCTCAGTCCAGGTCTCTCAGGCCTACTATGCCTCCTCCTCCTCCCACCCCTCCTCCACCTCCTCCTCTGAATTACCATCCGTGGACATGGCGCCATCAATCGGTAGCTCTAGGCACAGCAGCAGTGCCGTCGCTAAGCGACAGCAGGCGGTGCTCAAGCTGCTGAGCCTAGGCGATAAAAGGCACACTGCCCAAGAGCTATTACAGCTGAACCTGAAGCCAGACATGGTTGTATGTGACAACGGCCGTAACCTGGTGGCAGCTCTGCAACTCAGCAGACTGACACTGCGCTCGTCACAAGAGATGGGGGAAGAAGATTCCCTTGTTGATAGCCTAAGCACCCTCCGGTCTGTTTCTCAGCGCATTTTGGAGGAGGATAAGGAGGAAGAGGAGGAGAATGTTGGCGTACATAGCTGACCATACCGTCGTCCTAAATGATCACACAGCTCCCTACAACTACAGGGTTTCAAAGCTGGACATGTGGCCTTAACTGGCGCTGTACGCCTTGGAGGTTCTTGCCTTCCCTGCCGCTAGCATGTTGTCAGAGTGGGTTTTCATTGCAGCTGGTGGCATCACCTGTCGACTGACGCTTATCAAGAGGAATAAAGCCTGGATTTCTCACGATTTCCATTCTCTACCAGGTGAAAGCAGCTCAACCTGAATAATGTATGCACTCCTCCTCCTCATTCTCCTACTTCTCCTCCTCTTTGTACACTAAAGCAGAGGAAACTGGCTATTTTTTCACGGGGCCAACTGGCTCTAGCTATAGTACTCTATGTATTTAATTTTTCTGGAGGGCCACCTACCCGCTCCTCTGTTTTGAAAACTTTTTTGGACTGCCACATACAGGCACTCAATCTATTTAATTTTTCTGGAGGGTCACCTACCTGCTCCTCTGTTTTGAAAACTTTTTTGGACTGCCACGTACAGCCACCATCCAAATTTAATTGTCTCCATAGCAGCCTCCACAAATCGTCTTTATAACTGCCTCCTCACGTTGTCTCCATTGCTACCTCCACACGTCATCTCCATAGCTGCCTCCAAAAGTCGTCCAGAAAGCAAACAATTTTGGGTTGTTTTAACGGCTTCCACATCAAACTTGTTAACTTTGTCGCCACCCTGGGTTATCTACAAAATATACCGCCAAACTTTTATCACTGACCGATATTATTTCAGTGCTTCTTGCGCATCTGTTTATGTTCCCTTCCCCTGCCATAACCAGGCCAATTAGAACAGTACTACTCTTGATCTTATACAAAAGGTTCTTAGAAGTGCTGTTTGTAGCACCCGTCTGCTTTGAAAATTATACATTTTTCAAAGTAAACGCTTCTGGCCCCCTGGCCCATTATAGCAGCGCAATATGGATGCCCCATACTGTCGCTCTTAATCATGGAACCATTTCCAAAAAAAAAATAAAATAGAACCGCTATGCTATTCCATTAATCCTAGATGAAATATTCAAACGACCCCACCTGCTTTGAAAATTATAATTTTTTCAAAGTCAATGCTTCTGGCCCTCAGGCCCATTATGGGTGGGGAGGAGCCAAGAGGCAGGGGCTTGGCCAGGCGAAAGCCTGTCTGGCAGCGGACCGCCAGCATCATCCCAAGATTAGGAAAACTCAGAGGCATCCATGCATGCTGCCCCTGCAGTTTACTGTCCATTTCGCCTCCACGATCCTCCACAGTGTCCACCAATGTCTCCATGCGCAGCGTTCAACTGTCTATACCCCAGACACTGGAGTGCAAGAGGAAATACAGCACATCATCCCCTTAGCAACGAGCTGTGTCAGGCTACATTTTCGGGTGGTTTACCGGCTGTGATTTTCTGGTGTTTTATATGGGTCACTCATTTTGATAATGGATGCAAAGCTGTATGACTGAGTGCGCGTCCCCCCCCACATGCCTCCTCACGTCGTCTCCATAGCTGCCTCCACACGTCGTCTCCATAGCTGCCTCCACACGCCGTCTCCATAGCTGCCTCCACACGCCGTCTCCATAGCTGCCTCCACACGCCGTCTCCATAGCTGCCTCCACACGCCGTCTCCATAGCTGCCTCCACACGCCGTCTCCATAGCTGCCTCCACACGCCGTCTCCATAGCTGCCTCCACACGTCGTCTCCATAGCAGCCTCCACACGTCGTCTCCATAGCAGCCTCCACACGTCGTTTCCATAGCAGCCTCCAGACGATGTCTCCAAAGCTGCCTCCAAAAGTCGTCTCCATGGCTGCCTCCACATGTCATCCCCTTAGCAAACGAACTGTGTCAGGCTAATTTTTCGGGTGTTTCACCAGATACGTTGTGGAACTTGGTCACTATGTCGCCACCATGCTGTGTTATATACTAAATATACCGTCAACCTTTTGTTCACATAGGAAATCATTTCCTCCTTTGGTTCCTCTCTGCCGCCATAACCAGGCCAAATACGGATACGTACAGTGCTACACGTTATCCTCGCCAAAAGGAATTTTTTTAATTGGTTTGAAGCCTGAGTCCATTCGGGGTATGTCGCCAAGCCACTCTGTAGCCTGCCACTGCTGCCGCTGCTTTCGCATGCCGTCACCTATAGTGTCAAGGTCAATTATTGGATGTTTTAGATGCTATCTCGGCTCACTCGGTCACTCTGTCATCGCCATGCTGTTGCCCATAATTTTGGCATAATGGTGCGATTAGGCAGCCTGTTTCCAGGTGTTTGGCCAAGCTTCCCTGTGCAGACCCTTGGTCCCCTTGAAAAATGCTCGAGTCTCCCATTGACTTCAATGGGGTTCGTTATTCGAAACGAGCACTTGAGCATCGGAAAAAGTTTCACTCGAGCAATGAGCACTCGAGCATTTTAGTGCTCGCTCGTCTCTAGTGTGGTGTTAATCAATCCAAACAGCAAAGCAGCTAAACCCATGTTCACTCACAGAAATTCAAGAGATAAAATCAGCACCTCCTCAGTCACATATCATGAACAGTGTCTGCTTTCAGAGCTTTGATAGTACTTGCAGAAACCCTCCCCATCTTCCCATACTGACATTGTTTCTCTCTGCTTGCAGTGCACTACTCCCGTGAGGAGCTGCTGGTGGGGGGGGGGGGGGGTTAGTGTTCTTTTAAATGTAACACAAGCAATGCAAACTACAGCTGCTGAGTTGAATATAGTATCAACTGAATTAAAAGGCTGCCAGATGGTAGCTGCAGGATTTCAGGGGTTCAATCCTACTGGCAACTTGTATACTTCATTGCAGCTAGAAAAAAATTGAGAGGAGATTTATTAAGAATGGAGGGCCCTTAATATATCTCCGCTCCCCCTCTTTTCTGCTAACACTGACTTTGCTCGCCTGCTGTTCCTCCAGAAGTCAGTAAGGTTGTTGGGTGGGGGCTTTGTGCAGAGCAGAGGAAAATGCTTTGTTGTGCTCCAGTGCAACGGCACAAGGATAGAGGTAACAGAAGAGGTTAGAAGATCCTCCGTTGGCCAGCCTGAGCTAGTTATCAAGAAGCAGGGTTGCCTACTTCTTCTGTATCCGCTGAAGACAGATGTGTCACTGTGCGCAGGGGATATAACACATGGTGTAGCAGCTGCATATAAAATATCTGCCAACGCTGTCCCAATTGGACTGCATCCTGTTCCATTGCAGAATGAAGATACTTGCTCTTTCTATGTGTATGTTCTAGGGCAGGGTCCTGCTGTGAGGAGGGGCCTGATGGGGACTTTTGAAGAAGGACAACTGAGGACTCAACTTTCATCTGCATTTGACATTTAAGGCAGCAGCACAAGTTACAGCAGTTAAAGAATGAAGAAGAACTTCATTTGCAGGACTTAGCCAATTCTGATGTCTTGAGCCCTGCAGTCCTGACACTACAACAATTCACCTCATGGAAGTTTTGGCTCCATTAATATCAGAGAACTTTGATACTCGTAGAGGAACTGAGTAGAGGTGTGTGTCACCCATGTTATTTGTATTGGCAATAGATCCATTGGCAGCAATGATCAGAGAGTCAGAAAAAATTAAGAGCTAAGTAATCGAGATGGAAAGGAATACATTTCTCTATATGTATTTTGGAGATAAGCTCGGTAGCCTCAGCAAAAAAAACAGTCCAAGATGCAGTCAGAGAGAGCGACAGAGAGATTTCAGTCTGTAAACAGGCTTTGTCTTGTTTTTTATTGCAGGAGACTCCAGAAAGGTAGGTTTTGTCTCTCCGCATGGTCTCCTCTGTAACACACACAGTGTAGATATTTGTAGCTCAAGGAAGGGCTGAGCTCCAACACATGGGTTTCCTGAGAGCTACCAGGAAAACCTGTGCTGAACAGGAAGTGAATGATCAGCCCCACTACCAGCCTGCCAATCATTCCAAAAATCTGGGCCAAAGAAAGGATTTTCCAAAATCACTTAGCAAACTATGTGTTGCTAAATACACTCAGCTTTCCTGGACTTTTTACATCTTACTCAACTTTCCCTGGTTGAGATGTCCACTTCCTGACCAGAAAACTTAGAGAAATATAGAGATCTCCTTTCCGGGGCTGGTTATAGACAAAGTGGGTCCCTAAAATAAAACTATTTTATGAACAGTCACATGTAAGAGGCTCCCTTTAGCCCTGCACAATTACACAGAAATTTCCAAATCGTAGTATGTAGAGATGAGCGAGCACTAAAATGCTCGGGTACTCGTTATTCGAGACGAACTTTTCCCGATGCTCGAGTGCTCGTCTCAAATAACGAGCCCCATTGAAGTCAATGGGAGACTCGAGCATTTTTCAAGGGGACCAAGGCTCTGCACAGGGAAGCTTGGCCAAACACCTGGGAACCTCAGAAAAGGATGGAAACACCACGGAAATGGACAGGAAACAGCAGGGGCAGCATGCATGGATGCCTCTGAGGCTGCTTAATCGCACCATTATGCCAAAATTATGGGCAACAGCATGGCCATGACAGAGTGACAGAATGAAGCTAGATAGCATCTAAAACATCCAATAATTGACCCTGACACTATAGGGGACGGCATGCAGAGGCAGAGGCAGCAGCGGCAGGCTAGAGAGTGGCATGGCGACATACCCTAAATGGACTCAGGCTTCAAACCAATGGGTGGCAGAGAGGAACCAAAGGAGGTGAGCAAGAAGCGCTCAAATAATATCGGTACATGATAAAAGTTTGCCAGTATATTTTGTGGATTACACAGCAGGGTGGCGACAAAGTTAACAAGTTTGTTGTGGAAGCCATGAAAACAACCCAAAATTCTGCCTGACACAGCTCGTTTGATAAGGGGACCATGTATGCCTACAGTTCATGCCAGTCGCTGCACTGGCTGCCAGTCTCCTTTCGAATACAGTTTAAAATAATAACCCTCATCCATAAAGCTCTGTATAATGCTGCACCCCCCTACCTCTCCTCTCTTATCTCAGTCTATCGCCCAACCCGTGCTCTTAGATCCGCCAGTGATCTTAGATTAACCTCTACTCTAGTGCGGACCTCCCACTCGCGTCTCCAAGACTTCTCTAGAGCTGCACCAATTCTATGGAATGCTCTGCCCCGGACTATCAGACTAATACCTAACCTCCAAAGTTTCAAACGTGCTCTTAAAACCCATTTCTTTAGGCAAGCCTATAACACTCATTAACTGCATGAAGTTTTAACTCTTCTACTAAACCGTCCTGTGTCGTCCTCCCATCTGTTATCCAGCAACCAACAGGCACCAGACTTCTCTGCAGTCCCATTCACCCTGGACCTGGTATATAAGATGACGGCTGAGTGGTTCAAGCGACAGCAATTCCATTTATTATATTTTGTTCTATTCCCTAAGAAGAATGGCTTGACCATTAAATATTCTTTTACCTCGGGTTACCCCATCATCTTCATAAACCGTAAGCTCTGGCGAGCAGGGACCTCACTCCTGTTGTTCCTTACAAATGTTGTGCTCTGTTACATTACATTTGTATTTGTTTCCTATGATTTGTAAAGCGCTACGGAATATGATGGCGCTATATAAATAAAGATTATTATTATTATTATTATTATTATTATTATTATTATTATGGAGGCAGTGAACTAGTAGTAGATTAAAGGTGCTGCAGTTAAAACTATGTTAGTTGGATCTTGGGATGGAGCTGGCGCTCCGCTTCCAGGCGAGCTTTCGCCAATCCAAGCCCCTGTCTCTAGGCTACTCCCCAAACAGCACTTCTAAGAACCTTTTGTATAAGATCAAGTGTAGTAGCGTTCTTATAAGTTTGGGATATGGCGGGTGAGGGGAATGTAAACAGATGCGCAAGAAGCGCTGAAATAATATTGGTAAATGATAAAAGTTTGCCAGTATATTTTGTGGATAACACAGCAGGGTGGCGACAAAGTTAACAACTTTGATGTGGAATCCATGAAAAGAACCCAAATTTCTGCCTGACACACCTCGTTTGATAAGGGGACGATGTATGGAGGCAGCTATATGGATGACTTTTGGAGGTAGCAATGGAGACAACGTGTGGAGGCTGCTATGGAGACAATTTAATTTGGATAGTGCCTGTATGTGGCAGTCCAAAAAAGTTTTCAAACCAGAGGAGCAGGTAGGTGGCCCTTCAGAAAAATGAAATAGTTTGAGTGCCTGTATGTGGCAGTCCAAAAAAGTTTTCAAACCAGAGGAGCAGGTAGGTGGCCCTCCAGAAAAATGAAATAGATTGAGTGCCTGTATGTGGCAGTCCAAAAAAGTTTTCAAACCAGAGGAGCAGGTAGGTGGCCCTCCAGAAAAATGAAATAGATTGAGTGCCTGTATGTGGCAGTCCAAAAAAGTTTTCAGACCAGAGGAGCAGGTAGGTGGCCCTCCAGAAAAATGAAATAGATTGAGTGCCTGTATGTGGCACTCCCAAAAATTGTTTAAAACAGAGGACCGGGTAGGTGGCCCTCCAGAAAAATTAAATGCATAAAGTACTATAGCTAGAGACAGTGGGCCCTGTCAAAAAATAGCCAGTTTCCTCTGCTTTAGTGTACAAAGAGGAGGAGAAGGAGGAAAATGAGAAGGAGGAGGAGTGCATAAATTATTCAGGTTGAGCTTCCTTCACCTGGTGGAGATTGGAAATTATGAGAAATCCAGGCTTTATTCATCTTAATAAGCGTCAGCCTATCAGCGCTGTCAGTCGACAGGCGTGTACGCTTATCGGTGATGATGCCACCAGCTGCACTGAAAACCCGCTCGGACAACACGCTAGCGGCAGGGCAGGCAAGAACCTCCAAGGCGTACAGCGCCAGTTCGTGCCACATGTCCAGCTTTGAAACCCAGTAGTTGTAGGGAGCTGTGTGATCATTTAGGACGATGGTATGGTCAGCTACGTACTCCCTCACCATCTTTCTGTAAAGATCAGCCCTACTCTGCCGAGACTGGGGACAGGTGACAGTGTCTTGCTGGGGTGACATAAAGCTGGCAAAAGCCTTGTAAAGCGTACCCTTGCCAGTGCTGGACAAGCTGCCTGCTCGCCTACTCTCCCTCGCTACTTGTCCCGCAGAACTACGCACTCTGCCGCTAGCGCTGTCAGAAGGGAAATAGTGTTTCAGCTTGTGCACCAGGGCCTGCTGGTATTCATGCATTCTCACACTCCTTTCCTCTCCAGGGATGAGAGTGGAAAGATTTTGCTTGTACCATGGGTCCAGGAGAGTGAATACCCAGTAATCGGTGCTGGAATAAATTCTTTGAACGCGAGGGTCACGGGATAGGCAGCCTAGCATGAAATCTGCCATATGCGCCAGAGTACCAACGCGTAAGAATTCACTCCCCTCACTGGCCTGACTGTCCATTTCCTCCTCCAACTCCTCTTCTTCTGCCCATACACGCTGAACAGTGAAGGACTCAACAATGGTCCCCTCTTGTGTCTCGCCAACATTCTCCTCCTCTTCCTCCTCATCCACCTCCACCTCCTCCGATATGCGCTGAGAAACAGACCTAAGGGTGCTTTGGCTATCAACAAGGGAATCTTCTTCCCCCGTCTCTTGTGACGAGCGCAAAGCTTCCGACTTCATGCTGATCAGAGAGTTTTTCAACAGGCCAAGCAGCGGGATGGTGAGGCTGATGATGGCGGCATCGCCACTGACCATCTGTGTTGACTCCTCAAAGTTACTCAGCACCTGACAGATATCAGACATCCACGTCCACTCCTCATTGTAGACTTGAGGAAGCTGACTGACCTGACTACCAGTTCTGGTGGAAGTTGACATCTGGCAGTCTACAATCGCTCTGCGCTGCTGGTAAACTCTGGATAACATGGTTAATGTTGAATTCCACCTCGTGGGCACGTCGCACAACAGTCGGTGAGCGGGCAGTTGGAGGCGGCGCTGCGCTGCCCTGAGAGTGGCAGCATCTGTGCTGGACTTCCTGAAATGCGCACAGATGCGGCGCACCTTCGTGAGCAAATCAGACAGATTGGGGTATGTCTTGAGGAAACGCTGAACTATCAGATTTAACACATGGGCCAGGCATGGCACATGTGTCAGTCTGCCGAGTTGCAGAGCCGCCACCAGGTTACGGCCGTTGTCACACACAACCATGCCTGGCTTCAGGTTCAGCGGTGCCAGCCACAGATCAGTCTGTGCCGTGATGCCCTGTAATAGCTCTTGGGCGGTGTGCCTTTTATCGCCTAGGCTCAGCAGTTTGAGCACCGCCTGCTGTCGCTTAGCGACGGCACTGCTGCTGTGCCTAGAGCTAGCGACTGATGGCGCCATGCCCACGGATGGTAGTTCGGAGGAGGAGGTGGAGGAGGGGTGGGAGGAGGAGGAGGCATAGTAGGCCTGAAAGACCTGGACCGAGGTAGGCCCCGCAATCCTCGGCGTCGGCAGTATATGACCAGCCGCAGGGTCAGACTCAGTCCCAGCCTCCACCAAGTTAACCCAATGTGCCGTCAGCGATATATAGTGGCCCTGCCCGGCAGCACTCGTCCACGTGTCCGTGGTCAGGTGGACCTTGTCAGAAACGGCGTTGGTCAGGGCACGGATGATGTTGTCTGACACGTGCTGGTGCAGGGCTGGGACGGCACATCGGGAAAAGTAGTGGCGGCTGGGGACCGAATACCGAGGGGCGGCCGCCGCCATGAGGTTGCGAAAGGCCTCGGTCTCTACTAGCCTATAGGGCAGCATCTCCAGGCTAAGCAATCTGGAGATGTGGACATTAAGGGCTTGGACGTGCGGGTGGGTTGCACTATATTTCCGTTTTCCGCTCCAGCGTCTGGGGTATGGAGAGCTGAACGCTGGTGGATGCTGTGGAGGATCGTGGAGGCGACGATGGGGTTTTTGTGCCAGGGTCCTGGGCAGGGGGCTGACTATCAGCTGACACAGGGGAAGGAGCAGTGGTGTGCACGGCCGGAGGTGAACGGGCTTGGTGCCACTGAGTGGGGTGTTTAGCATTCATATGCCTGCGCATACTGGTGGTAGTTAAGCTAGTAGTGGTGGAACCCCTGCTGATCCTGGTTTGGCAAAGGTTGCACACCACAGTCCGTCGGTCATCCGGTGTTTCCTTAAAGAACCTCCAGACTTCTGAAAATCTAGCCCTCGCCGCGGGAGCCCTCGCCGCGGGAGCTTCACTACGTGACACATTTGGCGCTGAGGCACCAGCTCTGGCCCTGCCTCTCCGTCTGGCCCCACCACTGCCTCTTCCAACCTGTTCTGCTATAGGACTCTCCTCCGTCTCAGAAGCACTGTGTTCACCCGGCCTATCAACCCAGCTTGGGTCTGTCACCTCATCATCCTCCGATCCCTCAGTCTGCTCCCCCCTCGGACTTCCTGCCCTGACAACAACTTCACCACTGTCTGACAACCGTGTCTCCTCATCGTCGGACACCTCTTTACACACTTCTTCCACTACGTCAAGAAGGTCATCATCACCCACAGACTGCGACTGGTGGAAAACCTGGGCATCGGAAAATTGCTCAGCAGCAACCGGACAAGTGGTTTGTGACTGTGGGAAGGGTCCAGAAAACAGTTCCTCAGAGTATGCCAGTTCAAATGCCAAATTTTCCTGGGAGGGGGCAGACTGGGGGGGAGGAGGCTGAGGTGCAGGAGCTGGAGGAGTGCCGATTTCGGTGACATGGGTGGACTGCGTGGAAGACTGACTGGTGGACAAATTGCTCGAAGCATTGTCGGCAATCCACGACATCACCTGTTCGCACTGTTCTGGCCTCAACAGTGCTCTACCATGAGTCCCAGTAACTTCAGACATGAACCTAGGGAGTGTAGCTCTGCGGCGTTCCCCTGCTCCCTCATCAGCAGGTGGTGTCTCACCCCGCCCAGGACCACGGCCTCTGACCCCTGCAGTAGTTGGACGCCCACGTCCCCGCCCTCGTCCTCTACCCCTAGCCCTCGGGTTAAACATTTTGAAAATGAAAGTTATAACTTTTTTTGTGTTTTTTAGTTTTTAAAACCAAACAATGCTATCCTATTGCTATGGCTATTTTCTAGCCAAGTATGAAAGCACACTGATGAGATGACGCTGAGTTATGAAAAAATAAACGTAAAATAAAAAGAAACTGCCAGACTGTGCCTAATTGAAATCAAACCCCTAATAAATTTTCCCACTTTGGTGTTTGAGGTGGATATGTGTGTCACTAAGAGCTAAACACAACGGTAGCAAGTCCCCCTGCAAATTCCTCACAATATGGTACTAGCTGCCAGCAAGCCCAGCCACAAGCAAACAAAAAAAAAAAAAGTATAACGTTATTGTAGCCCTAAGAAGGGCTGTTGGGTTCTTGTTGAATCACTCCTGCCTAACACTATTCTAATAGAACACCCTAACGCTTTCCCTGACCAGCAGCAGCTCTCTCCCTAGCGGCATCCAGACACAGAATGATCCCAGCAGCACGGGCAGGGGCTAGTCTATTCCAGGGTCACCTGATCTGGCCAGCCAACCACTGCTATCGACGTGTAAGGGTACCACGTCATGCTGGGTGGAGTGCAGAGTCTCCTGGCTTGTGATTGGCTCTGTTTCTGGCCGCCAAAAACAAAACGGCGGGAGCTGCCATTTTCTCGAGCGGGCGAAGTATTCGTCCGAGCAACGAGCAGTTTCGAGAACGCTAATGCTCGAACGAGTATGTTCGCTCATCTCTAGTAGTATGGTAAGGAAATCTGTAACATAAGGATAAACATAATTCTTCCAAATCAACAAATGGAGAGAAATCTTATGTCAATTGTATTTTCTACAACTATCAGACTCCTAACATATCAACTCATAACTAATTCAAGTCCCAAATGTATATATATATCATAAACATTTTATATTTCATTAAGAGTAGTTTTACAAATAACTTAAATCTGTAAGAAATGTAAATGTCCATAGAAAAAGAATTCAAGTAGCCAACAAATGAACTCATATTACCTTATGCACACCATACACATAAGTTTTGCAGCCCACTTGTAGCAGGTAGCAGGAGGTCTGTTTTAGCCCATGTGACAGTAGATAAGCTATTTAGTTGGAGCTGGTGGTGCTAGTGAAAGAAATTGATTAGTCTTGCTTATCCACTGTATTCCCGACATTTTTTCGCGCTTTCATTTAGCATTTTCTGTCACCATGGTCATATGAAGGCTTCTTGTTGTGACACAAGTTTTACTTTCAAATGACACTATTTTGAGGCAATTATAATGCATTGTATAATTTTTTTGTAAAATATGGCCAAGATAGGATTTGATTGAAAAAAAAACTAGGTAAAATGTTATTAAAAACAACCACAAATAAAACTAATTAGCATATACAGTATTTCTTACCTACATGTATAACTAATTAAATGAGACAAAGAAGTACAAGGTTGTTGGTTAGGGGTGCGGTCACACGTTCCACATGCATTGCGTCTTGAAATGCAATGCAACCGGAATAGAGAAGGGCTTGTGCTGATTGGAGGGAAGGGGTAGAAGGCCAATTTTCGTATCATTGGATACATTTTTTAAAAAAAGATTTGACACATGTATTTTTCCTTTTTTGATCCAATGTGTATTTTGCAAGATATCCCAGCATCCCAACCTTTTTGTTACACCCTGTATACCATATATGCAAATTATTTCTCAACTAAAATATCTCATGTAGGAATGCACTGAATCTTCACACGGTACATGTGTTTTGATTATAAAGCTCTTATGTGAGGATGTTTCTGGGAAGTAGTGTGAAAAATGAACTGGCTTCAGCCATAAATATCCTAGATTTGTGTATATTATTCTTTGGAACAGACCTGCCCTTTTCCTTTCTCTGTTAAGTGTATTTGCAGAACACAGTTTTGTCTTTTGTCTTTGCCATTGTTGTATATTAGATAAACACAACATCTATTCCCTTGATAGAAATTAAAATGACACTGAAGATTAAAGCAGAAAATATGATATCTTCAGGAATATGTTATTCATTTTTAAAAAGTCTGTAAGGATAGTTTCACATGCAGAGTTTTTGGGAAATAAGTTGCAATGTTTGGGCTAGTGTTTCACACATTTTGAGCCAAAGCCAGAAGAGTTTTTCAGAGGTATAGGAAATATAAAGTAAAGAACATTTATTATGGACTCTCTCAAAATATGTTTTGAGGGTAAATTAAAGGGGTTGTCCACTTTAAGCAGATTTCAGCAGATAATTGATATTGTTTGTTTATTGAAAAGTTATTACATTTTCCCATATAATTTCAGTGTCAATTCCTCACTATTTTATAGATTTCTGCTTGCTGTCATTCTATAGGAAGCTTATATGTTTACTTCCTGTAGATAAACACTGGTCCATGGTCAAGTGATGTCACACAGTTTTGATTTTACTGTGTGTTATAATGAGCTGTGCTTCTGTGTGAGATCACGCGACAATGGACCAGTGTTTATCTATAGGAAATAAATGATGAAGGTTCCTGTTGCATGACAGCATGCAGACAACAAGCAGAGATGAGATCTTGGAAATCGTGAAGAATTCATACAGAAAGTGTATTGGAAAAAGTGTAAAACTTTTTATTACACATACAATATCAATTATTTACTGGAAGGTGCTTAAAGAGGACAATCCCTTAAATTATTGTTAATGGGGTTTACAGAGATCCAATTGGGACTCATCAGATGATGGCCAATCATTTGTAACTGTTATTTGGTTGGAACATGCCCTTTTGATTCAAGTCATTTGGATAGTTGACATGGACATGTGGATATGTCATAAAAAGCTTCAATCAACCACTCAACTCTACCTGTTCATTTCCCTCTACTTATTAAAAAAAGTATTAAAAGTATTAACCCCTTAAGGACGCAGGGTTTTTTTTCGCTCATTTCTTGCTCTCTTCCTTCAAAAATCCATAACTTTTTCATTTATATTTTGTGCGTAACAAATTTTACTTTTCTGTCAAATTATTTATTATTCCATGCCATGTACTGGAAAGCTGGAAAAAAATTCCAAATGTGGAAAAATTTTAAAATAGTCATGTTCACATCACATTCTTGTGTGCTCAGTTTTTACGACTTTCACTGTGCGCTCCAAATAACACCTCTCCTTTATTCTTTGGTTCGGTACGATCACGATGATACCAAATAAGTACAGGTTTTATTGTGTTAACATATTTTCAAAAGTTAAAAAATTGTGTAGGAAAAAGAAAAAAAAATTGCCATCTTCTGACACTAAATACTTTGATGTACGGAGCTGTTTTATGGGCCTTTTTTTACAAAAATGAGCTACCATTTTGAGGTCTGTGCGACATTTTGGTTACTTTTTATTCCATTTTTATGTGATATAAAATGGTGTAAAAGTCGTGTTTTGGACATTTGGGCACTAATTCCTGTTATGTGGTTCACCACCGGCAATAACCGCTTTTATATTTTGATAGATTGGGCATTTTGCATTGATACCTATTCTATCTGTGACTTATACTGTTTATTAAGTTTTAAATCAGTTCTAGGGAAAGGGGGGGGGATTTGAACTTTTAGGGGGTTTTTTTAATTATTTTTAAAACTCTTTTGAAACTTTTGTTTTTACTATTTCTTAGACCCTCTAGGGTACATTAACCTTAGATGGTCTGATCGTTCCTACCATATACTGCACTATTACTGCACACCTGTAGCTGTACGGCACAGAGCGTCAAGGGGTTAAACAAAATCTGTGTATTCTCTAAAATCATGTGTAAACTCTATCTGTGACTTATAGAAACACTCCAGTATTTTTTTTATTATGCCCTGTGTCACGAACCCGACTCACCGGAGTTCACACACTGGGATAACTACTCTACTCCGCCCACTTCCACAAAATGGCGTCCTTACGCTAAATTTACTCCACAGAATCCACACTGCCACCACCCACGAGTTACTTACGCAAAGAAGGCCGTAGGCACCTCAACCACACAGACAATGCACCCTGATGATAACTCAGCACATGCACTCACTACTTACACGATATTACAATTATAAATTCACACAGAACATGCAATCGCTTACTACATGGACTATGCTAATAATGACCTCTGGTAACGTCATTCCCTTCAGAGACTCAGATTCTTTAAGACTACAAGCAGAGGCTTATTAAAAAGTTTTAATTTACATAAAAATGCAGTACACTCAAAGAATTAAATTGTCAGATAAAATGAAAAAAGGATTAAAACAATACACATACAATACTTACAAACAGTTATGGAAGAAGAAACAAAAAATTCTTGCTAGTGGAATAGGAAGAAATTCTATGGCCCGAGGACAGGGCATAAGCATCGATCCAGCCTTCTATTGTGATAGAATCCTCAGTCTGAACACTACTATGTGGCTGCTTCATTAATTTAAACCCAGGTGATTTTTGACCCCCACCCCTGGCTGTGATGTCACTGTGAGGGGGATTTTTCTATCCCCCTCCCATCAGTGAGCTACTTTTTGGGTCTGGGTTTTTATCAGAGCCCCATAACTTTTGATTGGAAGATGGCACAATTGTGCCATGGCTTCCAACCAAACGGGCATGTTATTCCCATTAACCCCATACCAAACTCGGGGTGTCTTAGCCTAATATCATGGGTGTTCTGCTATTGGCTGCCTTCCATTGCAGCTACTGTTCTGATTTTCGGTCCAGGAGTGTGTCTAGACCCCATAACTGTCCTGTGTAACTTGGGACCTATAATTATGAATTTTGTCCCAGTTATGGACAGCTATGATATTCCCCTTTGGAATTTGGAGGGAAGAACATGCAGTCTGTGGCTTCTTTTCATCCCCCACTAGCTAGACTACTCTGGCGTAAAGGTGTTAATTTTACCACTTAGGAAGACCATGCTTCTCTGATAACACATACACTCCCTGGGGTGTTATAAACACCCTGCTAGGCTAATCTTCTGGCTGGTCTTAAACAAATAGAGCCTAATGATTTATAAAAGGCAGAATGAAACAACACAAAGAAAGAAAAATAAAAAAACTATATAACAAACAAACTGTGGAGGAGTAATATTATTATCACACCTCCCTCCAGAGATATGGCATGGGATTTTGATATTCTAATCAATATCCCAAGCCATTGTCCGCCGGCTCTCCCTGCCGTGACAACCCATCCGCATTCCCATGTTCACTGCCCTTCTTGTTTTGAATGGTAAAGTCATATTGCTGTAGGCCTAGACTCCATCTCAGCAGCTTTCCGTTATCCCCAGATACCCGGTGAAGCCAACTGAGAGGGTTGTGGTCCGTTACCACGGTGAACTTTCGGCCATATAAGTAGGGCTGTAGTTTCTGTAGGGCCCACACCATAGCAAGGCATTCTTTTTCTATGGTGGCATAGGCCACCTCCCTGGGTAAGAGTTTCCTGCTTTGAAATAGGATGGGGTGCTCATCTCCCTCTGGGTTGACCTGGCTGAGTACCGCACCCAAGCCGTAGGCGCTGACACTTCCCAGGCTTGATGGTGAGACCGGCTTCCCGGAGGCGCTTGAGCACCTGTGACAGGTGTGTCAAGTGCTCCTCCCAAGTCTGGCTAAACACTGCAATATCATCCAGGTATGCCACAGCAAACCCTTCAGACTTACTTAGCAGTTTGTTCACCAAGCGCTGGAATGTGGCAGGGGCATTCTTCATGCCAAAGGGCATGACTTTAAACTCATATAGTCCAAAGGGGGTGATGAAGGTGGACTTTTCCTGCGCCTCCACTGTCATAGGAATCTGCCAATACCCCCTACTTAAATCCATGATGGTGATATGCTGGGTGCTGGCGAGTTGATCCAAAAGCTCATCTATGCGGGGCATTGGGTAAGCGTCAAAAACTGTGATGCTGTTCAGCTTCCTGTAGTCCACACAGAAGCTTGTGGTCTTGTCCTTTTTGGGGACAAGCACTACAGGTGATGCCCACGCACTTTGAGACTCTTGGATCACCCCCAGTCCCAGCATTTCCTCCACCTCCCTCTTAATGTCAGCCCTTACTTCTGTAGAAACCCGATATGCACCCTGTCTGACTGGTGGGTGTTCCCCCGTGTCTACATGATGAGAGGCTAGTGGGGTTTTTCCTGGTTTACCGGTGAAAATGTCAAGGTATGGGTTGAGTGTCTCTCTTAGCTGGGATTTCTGAGATCCAGACAGCTGGGCACTGACTATTGCATCCTCAATGGATGCCACTAAGTCAGGCAAGGCCTCCCTTTCTCCCTCCTCTGGTATGCTGCAAACTGGCAGGTCATAGTCAACTACATAGTCAACTACAGAGACCTCTGGTGACCCCAATTCTCCCTCCCATGACTCCTTCATGAGATCTAGATCTAGCCCCGTACCTTCCTGCCATAGAGAAGCTCAAAGGGAGAGAATCCAGTCGATGCCTGCGGTACCTCTCTGTAAGCGAATAGCAGGTGTGGTAGATAACGATCCCAGTCCTTCCCATGGGTATCCGCAAACGTCCGGAGCATCTGTTTGAGGGTCCCATTGGTGTGCGGGTGATAAGGACTGGCTACCAAGTGCTGCACCTGCATTTTCTTACAGAGGCACTGCATAAGGTGAGACATAAACTGGGTCCCCTGATCTGTGAGCATCTCTCTGGGGAACCCTACACGAGAGAATATAGTGAGGAGCGCATCTGCCACCTTGTCAGCCCGGATGGATGACAATGTCACGGCCTCTGGGTAACGTGTGGCATAATCCACAACCGTCAGGATGAAGCGTTTACCTGAGCTGCTGGTGACATTCACAGGGCCTACAATGTCAATAGCAATTCTCTGGAAAGGCTCCTCAATTATGGGTGAAGGGATGAGGGGTGCTCGCTGTACCTGGCCGGCCTTCCCCACCCTTTGACATACTATACAGGAAGGCAATATTCCGCCACATCATTCCCCATATTGGGCCAATAGAAATTCAGCTTGAGTCGACTTTTGGTTTTACTTATCCCCAGATGGCCTGCTAGTGGTATCTCGTGGGCAACTCTCAAAAGCTGCTCCCGGAAAGGGCGAGGTACCACCAGTTGCCTATCAAGGGATACATCCTGCTGGGGGTCAGTGTGAAGGCTCTGTCTATATAGCCTACCCTGGTCCCATGTAATACATTCCTTGTCCCCCTCCTCAGGGGGCTGACCAGCCCTCTCACGTAGCTTGTGTAGACTCTCATCTGAGTGCAGGGCGTCCAGAAACTGGCGACGCTCTGACTCTGTACTGGTTAATAGTTTAACCCTTTGACTGGTCTCAGCCACTGGTGACAGGCTGTCAGTCTGTTCCTGTTCCTCTGTGACCCAGACAGCTGGAGGTTCAGGACTCAGGCAACGGTGAGCTTCCTGAAGACCCCGACTGCGAGTTACAGCGGACACGGACACACCACACTCCACCTTTTGGCGCAGAGCTGTGGGTGTTAACATACTACCACTCTTAGCCACATTATTAACACAGTTAAACTCTACATCATTACTATGTTCACATTCATGGTCTATGGCATTAAAAGCTAGGTTAGAAACAGGTAAATGGTTACTACACATTTCAACAATATCACATGATGCATCATCGTCACAGTCTACAGTAGGCATAGTCCCAACAATATCAGATGTTAACTCACGTGGGGCACCAGGGATGCCTGTGTCTTCATCGGCATCCTGGATTACATATCTAGAGACCAGACGCCCCAGGTCGGTCCCCAGCAACACATTGGTGGGAATTTTATCCGTTACACCCACGTCTGTCATCCCTCTCCCCGCCCCCCAATCCAGGTACACCCGGGCCATGGGCAATGCAGGGGTGAGGCCTCCAACTCCAGCAACTGTAAGAATCCGTCCTGGGATGAGATCCTCCGGCTTGACAAGTGAGGGGTGCACAAGGGTCATTTCTGCACCGGTATCCCTCAACCCCATTGTGACATTGTCACCCACAGTAACCTCCTGTAGGTTGTCACCAACCACCCGCTTACTCCCACCCACAAACAAAACAGATGGTGAAGACGATGTTGGTTTGGGCAAAGGGGTGGTCTTCCTCTTCTCTGGGCATGTAATGCTGATGTGCCCCGATCGGTTGCAAACAAAACACCTGCGTTGGGCTCCAGCTGGCTTAAATGACGAAGCAGGGGATGCCCCAGAAGATTTGTGGGAAACTGTAGAAGAGTTAACAGGGGGCTTACCCCCCTTCCATCCTGCAGTTGCAGGTTTCCGTGCCTCGGGCACTCTGCTGGCAGCAAACACATCTGCCAGCTGGGCAGCCTTTTCCAAGGATTTTGGCTCCCGTTCTCGTATGAACTGTCGCACCTCCGCTGTACAGGTGTGAATAAATTGGTCCATGGCAATCAGGTCGTCCATCTCCTCTAGAGTGGTCACACCCCATCCTCTGGACCATTGTTTCACCAGGTTTAGCAGTTTCCTGGCAAACTCGGCATAGCTATCCGTATCTGTCCGCCTGACAGTACGGAAACGCTCTCTGTATAACTCTGGAGTGAGGTTAAAACGCTGTATCAGAGCCCTTTTGATAGCCTCATAATCGTGCTCCACAGAGGCAGGTAAGGCTACAAACGCCTCCAGTGCTTTGCCTTTAAGTCCAGGGGTAAGGTATCGGGCCCATTCAGCCGGCGGCAGTTGGAATTGCCTGCAGACCCTCTCAAATCCTTGTAAAAAGACAACCAGGTCCCATCATTCTCCAGGACAGGAAAACGATCCAGGCGGGGCCTAAAAGAAACACTGTCCATGGACTCACTCTGTGATGATGGTGAAGTTCTTTGCTGTTGTTGGAGCTGTATCTGGGCCATCTGCAGCTCATGCTCCCGCTCTGCTTGGCGTTCAGCAAACTCACGTCTACGTTCCTCAGCCGCCCTCTCTGCTCGGGCAGCTTCCAGCGCTGTTTGGCGTTCAGCAAATTCACGCTCTGCTTTGCGCAGCTGGGCTGCTTCTCGGGCAGCTTCTCGGGCTGCCTGTCTCTCCCGTTCTTGCATCAACAGCTGTATCCTAAGGCTAGGATCACAGTCACCGATCTGCTGGAGAATTAGAGAAAAAGAAGTGTCCATACCACTGCCATGCCCAGCCGGTTGCGAGACATCTCCTATCGGTTCCTCTGAGGCTGGAGGTCCCTGGTCCGGTTCCGCAGAAGGATGGGACTGCACATCAAACTCCACCAGCGTTTGAATTATCTCCGCCTTGTTCTGGCCCGTTGTTATTAGCCCTCTCTCCGCACAGAGAGTCAGCAGATCAGCCTTGGATCTGTTTCTGTATACCTCTGCCATCTTAGCAGTGGTCTCAAGTTAGCAAACAAAAGATAGAAAAGAAAATAGGGGGAGGGGAACTGTTTTGTACGTATATATATTGTGGTCTGTAGTATTAGGAATACTTCTGCCCTTAAGTGAAAGGGTTAATTGCTTAAACCAAACACTTAAAGCCTTAACAGTGCAATAAAAAATTATACACTATCCCACCGTTATGCCACCAATCTGTCACGAACCCGACTCACCGGAGTTCACACACTGGGATAACTACTCTATGGAGTCCCAGAATTTAGCCCTTAAGCTCCGCCCACTTCCACAAAATGGCGTCCTTACGCTAAATTTACTCCACAGAATCCACACTGCCACCACCCACGAGTTACTTACGCAAAGAAGGCCGTAGGCACCTCAACCACACAGACAATGCACCCTGATGATAACTCAGCACATGCACTCACTACTTAAACGATATTACAATTATAAATTCACACAGAACATGCAATCGCTTACTACATGGACTATGCTAATAATGACCTCTGGTAACGTCATTCCCTTCAGAGACTCAGATTCTTTAAGACTACAAGCAGAGGCTTATTAAAAAGTTTTAATTTACATAAAAATGCAGTACACTCAAAGAATTAAATTGTCAGATAAAATGAAAAAAGGATTAAAACAATACACATACAATACTTACAAACAGTTATGGAAGAAGAAACAAAAAATTCTTGCTAGTGGAATAGGAAGAAATTCTTTGGCCCGAGGACAGGGCATAAGCATCAATCCAGCCTTCTATTGTGATAGAATCCTCAGACTGAACACTACTATGTGGCTGCTTCATTAATTTAAACCCAGGTGATTTTTGACCCCCACCCCTGGCTGTGATGTCACTGTGAGGGGGATTTTTCTATCCCCCTCCCATCAGTGAGGTACTTTTTGGGTCTGGGTTTTTATCAGAGCCCCATAACTTTTGATTGGAAGATGGCACAATTGTGCCATGGCTTCCAACCAAACGGGCATGTTATTCCCATTAACCCCATACCAAACTCGGGGTGTCTTAGCTTAATATCAGGGGTGTTCTGCTATTGGCTGCCTTCCATTGCAGCTAATGTTCTGATTTTCGGTCCAGGAGTGTGTCTAGACCCCATAACTGTCCTGTGTAACTTGGGACCTATAATTATGAATTATGTCCCAGTTATGGACAGCTATGATATTCCCCTTTGGAATTTGGAGGGAAGAACATGCAGTCTGTGGCTTCTTTTCATCCCCCACTAGCTAGACTACTCTGGCCGAAAGGTGTTAATTTTACCACTTAGGAAGACCATGCTTCTCTGATCACACATACACTCCCTGGGGTGTTATAAACACCCTGCCAGGCTCATCTTCTGGCTGGTCTTAAACAAATAGAGCCTAATGATTTATAACAGGCAGAATGAAACAACACAAAGAAAGAAAAATAAAAAAAAATATATAACAAACAAACCGTGGAGGAGTAATATTATTATCACACCCTGTAGTACACAATATTCTATTTGTGGTTTGACTATTTATTTGTATCACAGAAAATTTTTGGGGGAGATTTATCATACACCGGTGCTCCTGTGAGGTCCAACCTAGTGTAGTTTTGCATAAAAACCAGCAAAAGAAAGTTTTTTCAAAAAAATGCAGGCATCGGGCGGGAACGCCATATTCCCACCCCCTCCACCAGCCGCCGCACCCCTCTACGCCCCCTCAATGCTCACATGGCATGGAGGCGGCATAACCCCCCACACCTCCCATCACTCTGCACCCCATCTCACACAATTCCCTAAATGCTTTGGTAATGCTAATTTTTATTTGGTCCTGCCAATAAAGCTACTAAAGCTAATAAAGTTGAATTCAATTGAAAGAACAACCATCCTTTATGTAAAGTTTGAGACTGCAGAACACCCTAATCATTTCCCTTTGGTACTCATTTTGGATATCATTTTGCAGAAAATTAACACCTTAAAAATTGTTCCAGTGTTTGAATTCATCTATCTTTCTATTCGGCTCAGGATGAAAGGCTGAGGAGAAGGACAGAGAGATGCCCAGGCAACCAGAAAGCTCTCTCCAGAACCTAGACACAAATTGTACACCGAGTTCAGAAACAATATTTTCTGGGATTCCATGCAGACATAGAATGTAGTTAATAAACAAGGAGGCTAAGACCTTAGTACTGGGGATTTTCTTTAGGGATATCAAATGACACAACTTAGAAAACCTATCACATACCACCCAAATAACTGTTTTACCCTAGGACAGTGATGGCGAACTTTTTAGAGGCCGAGTGCCCAAACTGCAACCCAAGCAAAAAACTTATTGCTCCCTGTTCAACAACTTTCAATCATTGGCCTCCTGAGGACAGCAACACAGTAGAAAGATGGAAAATTTTCATCATTTTAGCTTCTTTCCAGTTTCCCTCTGTACACAGAGAATCGTGGGGATAGCAGGAGGTCCTCCAAAAATAATTCGACCCTGTCTAATTCTCCCTCTTCCTACAGTCCCAAGTAGCGAAGTCAGTATCAAAATATGGCTAAAAGCAGCAACTTTTAAGTTGCTTGGAACCTGAGGAAAATTCTTTGAGTCCTGTCTGGTGTGCTAGGGCGATGGCCCAGGTGCCCTCAAAAAGAGCTGAGTGCCGCCTCTGGCACTCATGCCATAGGCTCGCCACCACTGCCCTAGGACTTAAGTAAGTACATAATAATGTCTATGGAATTATGATTCCAAGGCTTATTAGGGAGAGGAAGTGGATGGAGGAGCCACTCAGGTGAGCATTGAGGAACCTTCGACCTCACACAAACTGACTAGGACGGCCACCAAAAGGACCTAGACAACAGATACTTGGTACCAGCAAAGCTCGGATGCCTGGCTGACATTGACAAATGTATTTCTTCAAGTACACAAAGATGAATATTAGGGGGAACAAGCAACCTTTGGTAAGCATTAGAAATAGATGTGGCCAAATCCTGATAGCAATAACAACATTGGGAGAAAGGATTTTTCAGAAGCAACTCCAGTGCTTCTCTAGAAAAACTGTGAGATGGGTCCCAAATTGAATTTTTTTTACATGTGGAGCCTGACATTTAGACAATTTAGCAAATAATTGATTCAGATGGTAACTTGATAGTACATTTCTGACATGTAAATGATTGACCCAATCTGGAGCAAACATATCATCAAAATAAACAACAACTTAATGACCCAGAAGATCCTGGAAGATATCATTAACAAATTGTTAGAAGACAAGAAGCATTGCACAACCCAGGCGGTAGAACAAGGTATTCTAAATGTCCTTCAGCAGTATTGAATGCAGTCTTCTATTCATCTCCTTCCCCAATCCAAATCAGATTGTAGGCCCCATGGAGATCAGTTGGAGAACTAACAGGCATCCACTATCTGAGTGACCAAGTTGGGGATTAATGAGAGAGGATATTGTTTTTTACAGTAATGTTATTGAGCTCACAATAGTCAATACAAGGCCTAAGGCCAACATCTATATTTCCAACAGAAAATTAACTCTTTTGCCTATCCTTAAGGTACTCGGGGTTGCAGAGGCTACTTGACAACTGTGAACTTGCCAGCACAGGTTGGCTTCAGGGGATCTCTGTGTCTATGCCACTGGGTCCACAGTCGACATAGCAATGTAGCCTATAATAGTATAAATGCAACTAGACCCCACTGAAACTTGTTGAGCAACCCCAATAATGATGGTGTGCTGTAATCCCACCATGTGTCAAACGGTTAGGAAGACTAAAAAAAATTGTACAAATATAGGGATATATGCACTAATGCATTCTGTTGTAGCAATAACATTTATTTATACCTTAATAAAACAATTATACATGCCAAAAACTGGTAGTCATTGGGGCTCATTTACTAAGGGCTCCGCGGCCGCACTTTCGTCGGGTTTCCTGAATTTTTCTGTCTTGCGCCGAATTCTGATGGGATTTTGGTGCACACGCTGGCTTTCACGCGTCAGAAATCTGGGGACGTGGCGTGGGGATTCGGAAAAACAGCGCAATTTAAAAACCAAAAAGTGCTGCAAGATCAAGCACTTACATGCACCGGGAAGAAGCAAGTGAGCTCGTCAGAAAACGCGCTGTGGGATTGCGACTGGACTGAGTAAGTAAATGAGCCCCAATGTGTGTCCATGCAGAAAATAAATGTACCACTGAATTCCACTGCATGAATAGTCTTGCATATAGTAGTGTAGTTATGAAGTTCCGGTACACTGAATCGCATGCTAAGCATGTCGTACTAAAAATGGAAGGGGTCAGAGGATGGACATATTCACTGCAGGTCTGGATTTGGAGAAATTCGGTCAGAAGTTTTTCTCCACAAGTAGGGAAAAGAGAGAAGAACGTATTATATGCCATTCATATTAAAAAATCAGTAGCCCTATAGGCAATATAGAAGATTACGCAGGAACTGCACAAATATAGAAGAGGTAGGAAAACTCAACAACTTAGAGACAAAAATATCATGAAAAAAATTATTGGAAGCTTAGGGAGAAAGTAAGAGAACTAGATAGAAGCCAGCTTTTCACACCTCGACCTATAAAGTTAAACCGATACGGGAGAATTATCAGTTGGGAATTCAAATATAATATTGCCATTTAATACTAAATACAGACAAATAAAGCATATTGTTTCATAACACTGCCATTTTTCACAAGAGGACAAAACCATAGGACTACCCCTTCCCAACAAACCACTGATCGTCTACACAAAAGCACCCAACCTCAATAATAGAATAGCTTCAAACATTAAGGAGAAAGTCATTCATCTCATATATGGCTGGACATAAAGGGGGTCATTTACTAAGGGCCCGATTCACGTTTTTCCGACGTGTTACCCGAATATTTCCGATTTGCGCCGATTGTACCTGAATTGCCCCGGGATTTTGGCGCACGCGATCGGATTGTGGCGCATCGGCGCTGGCATGCACGCGACGGAAATCAGGGGGCGTGGCCGAACGAAAACCCGACGGATTCGGAAAAACCGACGCATTTAAAAACCGAAAATGTGTCTCTTGGGAAGCGCTCACCTTCACCTGGTCCAGCTCGGTGTATTCCGGCGCATTCAGATGATTTTCAGCGCAGCAGCGCCACCTGGTGGACGGCGGAGGAACTACCTTCATAAATCCTGTCCGGACCCGAATCCTGTTCAGAGAACGCGCCGCTGGATCGCGAATGGGCCGGTTAAGTAAATCTGCCCCAAAGAGTTTTTATAGGTGTGGATTATGTACAGGCTGTCAAACCACAAATTTTCCAAGAAAGACAGATATACCCATTGCAAATTACACATGAAAACATGTAGTAGTAAAACAGGGAACATTGCAGGAATTCCCCCCGGCGAGCCTTACTTCCCTTCCACACAGTATAATTCTTCCCTTATTATCCTCTATCTCCCCCTCACACTGTATACCCCAAGCTCCCTGTCACATTGTGGCACTCATCGCCTCCTCACATTGTAGCCCCCTGATAGTGTGCCTCCAGTTCCCCCTCATATTTTAGCCCACCTGATATTGTGCTCCCCCACTTACCCTCATATTTATCTCTCTCTTATTGCGCCCCCGGCAGCTCCTCCTCTTATTGTGAACCCACAGCAACTTCCCCTCTTATTGTTCACCCCCAGCAATTATTCCTCTTATTGAAGAGGGAGGTGACGTCACGCAGGAGAGACACATAATTAGCAGCCTAGAGTGCCTCACATCTCGTCCCCATGCTCTGGCCTGCTAATTATATTCTTATTTTCTAGATGATCCCAGCATGTCAAGCTTAGAAAAGAACACCACCGGGATCAACATCAAGAGGAGCGTAGGTAAGTATTTGTAATTTAATATGTCTACCAACTAGTGGTAGGTTTCTTTTAACAACTAAAAAGTTTTAAACACAGATACTCACCTCTCACCATTCCCTCACAGCAACTCCTCTCCTTTCCTTCTGCTGTGTGTAGTACTGAAGCAGGTAGATGATATCATTTCATAGTGCTTGTCTGCTCTGCTACACACAGCAGTGGCAGAAGCACAGTGATAATGTAGAGAGCTAAAGGATCATTAGGATCATTACATTATCACTGTAATCAAATCTTTCAGCATTTGGAGGATATTGACAAAGTTGATGTCCCAGGACATACCTCCTGCCAGAAGGGAAAGTGAGACAGAGACAGAAATCCGGGACTATCCTTCTGGATCTGGGACTGTTGGGAGGTATGCTTACATAGGTCCTGCACATACAATGTAAACACATATAAATGAAAAGCACAGCACAGACATCACATAGCATCATTGTACACAACAGATACATGCCACACAAATCAGCCACACAGCAAAAATAGTTGGGAAGAGTCTGCCACTGACTCCCTCCTCTTTGCATAGCTATAATTATTTTGGACAGACTCGGATCTGTCGTACAAAGCAGCATGGGGCTCATCCTAAGCATTAGATGCACAGTTGTCTGTGCATACGACCTGGACTGAGATCAGCGGCCATGTGATTGGTGATCTCCATGGAAAGAGGTGGAGCACGTAAGCTGAAACAGACTCCTTTCAATTGCTGAAGACCCAGACGCAGGATTCTTCTCATCTGCTGTGCACTGTCATCCGGATGCCTGCAACTTTGTGTCCATATAGCAAAGGCAGAGATAAAAGAAATCACTTCATTGCATGAAGATCCCTCCTGCGCCTTGTGACCAAGAGTATTCCAGGAGATGGACAAACTCCTTAGGTGGATCAGATGTATTAGTCTGTTGTGACTGATGGGTGTTGTCTAAAGGGCTAAAATATACAGATTTTTCCCAAATAGTTTATGGGGAATCTTCTCAGCTTCCAATACTTGGAGAGAGAAAAGCGGAACTGCTGTTTTACAGAAACAGGAGAATTTCCAGGCAGTGTACCCTGACTGAGGTAAGAGTGAGAATCTTCTTACACAGCTCCTCTCATTATTATCAGCAGGCTGCTGATATCATTTATGTATCTTACCTGTATACCTTCATACATATCTGACTACAAAGGATCATTGATCCCAAACTTACAGGTCCTGGAAAAATAAATCTCAAGCCTTGTAGTTTTATAGAGATAACCATTAATATCACTGTTTGATTCAATGACCATAAAGCCAAGGCTACTCAGTGATTTTTGCTGTTATCCAGTTGTGATCACAAAGATCCTATTGTCACCCTCCGACAACCCTGAGGGTCACAGTGTAAGAACATTCACTGAGTTAAAATCACTGCAGTCTAAATGTGTTTGTGGTATGAAAATGATTGTCCATCAGTGATTTATTTATGGTTCACAAGTCCTATCAACAGTCAGGCATAAAACGCTACTGTTCTGGACTTTGAAGTTTCCAATATGCAATAATAGGAATGACTTTTCAGGATTTTTTAAATATTATTTTTATTTATAGAGCACCATTAATTCTATGATGCTGTAAAGTTCGTAAAGGGATTCACATACATTGCATAAAAACAAAATAAGCTCGAAAGACACAATACTGCACTTATCTCTACTTATGGATAATATATTTAGTGTTTATTCAAAAGTATCATTCCAGTAATAACAGAAATGAATGTTAACCATAAAATATATCAGTTTATACCCATTAAATATTCATACAATGCTCAGAAATAGAACACAGGCAACACTTACCGGTAGATTTACAATTCAATTACTGGTGTGGAAATACTATCATATAACAGTACTAATTGTATAAAATAGAACTTTTCTCAGTCTACTTGGCAATTCTGTCCTAAAAACCTCATTTGTAATTACTACTTAAAACTACTTAAATGGCCCCACAAAAAATACTTATTCCCTTAGACACAGTATATGGGATAACTTTCTAACTGCATGTGAGTGAAACATTGGGGTGCATGTATGAAATGCTTATATGGGGCCGTGCACCCCCTCCACTGTTTATAGGGAATACCTGTAAATATTATTCGTGGAAAACCCCTTCATTTTAGTTTTCTAATATCTTTGTCATATTTTTTAATATATTGAAGACTAATATATTTTCTAAATAAATAAGGTCACCAAAATATATGAATATGTACACATATAACATATGAGAGAAACTTGTAATGTTGTAACATTGACACAACTGCTAGTGATTTCCAATGCTTAGTGCAATATTCCAGAGAACAGGAGTGTCAAGATTTTTTGTATTGAATAACGCAGATTGTTGTTCTGTATATAAAGAAATAGTTGTCATTACAAACGGTTCTGTGAGCTACAGAAAAGGACATAAAGGCAGTTAATAGGTGAGAACTGAATATTTATTTGCAGCTTGCATTTCCAACTATGACTTTAGCTGTCCTTATCTCTGGTTCTGTAGACCACAAAGCCATAACATAACATTGACATAACTGCTAGTTTTCAAAGCTTGGTGCTTTATTCCAAAGAACTAAAGTTTCAGGATTCTTTATATTTAATAAAGTAGATTGTGATGACAGATGTACTTCACATGCAGAGCAATATAATATTTAAGGGAACCTGTCAGCAGGTTGTACCCCTCTAAACTACTAGCCCCCTGGGGTAGGCTATGAAATGTCTAAATTTTCTCTTTAATATTAAATTTCAGCAGTTTACCTATAATAAAATCTCCCCAAAGTCAGGCAAATATGACTCTTCTCATCCCATTTTTACATGAGATGAGTCAAGTTTAGTTGTTCTATGTCATCATTTCAAAATATAGCCCATTGGTTCTATGGCACCTAGAAACAAGCCTTTTATGTCATAGTAAAGATGACAATCTCCTCTTTCAGGCACTCTCAAGCGTGAAGTTCGGTGAGCTACATAACTGGATATATAGGCAGTTAATAGGTGGGAGCTGAAAATGTATCTACAGCTTGCATTTGCAATTATTACATGATCTATGCTTATCTCTGGTTCTGTGGCTTACTACCCCAGCAACCATTGAACTTGACTCATCTCATGTGAAAATGTGGTGAGAAGAGAATAATAAAATAATTATCTTTATTTATTTAGTACCATCATATTCTGAATCACTGGGGTCATATTCAAATAAAACAAGACTTAACAGAGTTAAAACATAGTCATATAGAAACAACATGATTGAGGGCCGTGCTTGCAATATTTTACAGTCTGAGGGTGACTTACATAAGCGGTTACACAAGCGGTAAAATAAAGTAATATTAGTAGTAGTTTAGTGGGGTACAACCAGATGACAGGTTGTTAAAGCTATATTGTTTGCTAAATCCAATAGCTATAGTTATTTAAAAAAAAAAAAAAATTGGCAAAGTTTCCAGCATCTAGAGGTGCAAAGCTGGTAGAGACAGACATACCAAACAGACCTGCAGCTGTGGAGCTAAAGGAGGTCCGATAAAGTATTAACTCAGGGAGCTGAATATATGCACGTAACACAGCTTTTGCTGTCGTTTCTCAAGTACGTCTTGGTCTGCACCTTGTGCTGTACTTGTACTTTTGCAACTTTTAGGCAGAGGAAGGATTTTTAGTTTTTTGGACCCTGTTTTAACATGGAAATTGGAATTTGTTGACATGCTTTAAGGCTGCGTTCAAACATGGCGTTTACATTGCATTTTGAAATGCATTGCAGAAAATGTGTTTTCTTCATTGCAGGTAGTGTAAGAAGCTGTGGAAATGTTAACATCGCTGCTTACACTTCCACCGATGAAGAGAAACGCTTTCAAAACAACCAAATGCATGATAAACGCATGGATGTAAAATGCATGCCTTTCTGCGATTCTTTAAAAAACGCATCCTAAACGCCACGTGTGACCAGAACCTTATATTTTGTCATCTCCCTGGGGTGATATAGATGCAGGCCACAACCTCACATCCAACATTTATAGTGTATTGTCCAATCCTGTACATAACCCCTCTCACATGACTTTAAGACATTTGCAACAAAAAGTCTCAAAAACAAGCCAAAAGTTGCACCTATCACTGACTTCAGTGACGTCAGTGATAAAGCTCCCCCATAGGATTAAAAGAGGGTGTACTTTCATTTTACTAAGTGTTGCGCTGCTCACTTTCGTCGGATTGTGCACCTTTTTCGGGGATTTCAGGTATTTAACAAGTGTGTGCACTGGGATTTTGGTGCACGTGATCCTTTTGTGGCACAGCTACGCTGGCTTCCATACGACACAATTCGGGGGGCCTGCCAGCGGACGACTTGACCAATTCGGACTGAGTACGGGATTTAACTTTCAAATTCTGTCGCAAGCCCAAGCATTGAGATGCACCACTAAAAAAGATGGTGAACTCTGTTGCACCTGTGCGGGGAAGCGACAAATGCAGGATATTAGGCGCACAATCTTAGTGAATCACGCCACAATGCATTGTCGGCGGACAATGCACTTTCAGTGAACTCCAGCGGGAATGTAAATGAGCCCCATAGTGTTAAAAGTTCATAATAAAAGTTTATAATACAAATTGTTAAACTTTCATTGTCTAATGAAAAGCAGTTTCTAGTAAGACCATTTTGGGGTATCGCAATGTCTCAGTGTGGGAAATACCTGTTGACGTGTACATCCAGGTGCAGAAAGGTGTCAAACAAATGGGCATTCAGTATGTTTAAAATTGGGTTTATTAAGGTGAATTTTCTACTTAGGATTGGAGGGTCACTTTAAGTCCTTAAGGCAAATAATTAATAGCAATCTTATTTTTAAACTTATGTGGTTTAAATACCTGAATAAGCTGCAGAGGGATCAGTTATAGAATAGCAGTATGGGTTATATACCTGATAGTAAATTATCATGTAGAAATAGCCCTTGCTCATCTTGCATTCTGTGCTTGTGCTGTTTTACAGTTGTGCGCCATGATGAAAACGGTCTCCAGTGCAAGCTGCACACTCAGTGTTCCAGCAAAAAATTCCTATCGTATGGTTGTCCTTGGTGCTTCTAGGGTCGGCAAGAGTTCCATTGTTTCACGATTTTTAAATGGGCGCTTTGATGACCAGTATACACCAACAATTGAGGATTTTCACCGTAAACTATATAATATTAGAGGAGATATGTACCAGTTGGATATTTTAGATACTTCTGGCAATCATCCATTTCCTGCTATGAGAAGACTCTCAATATTGACAGGTAAGAACATGCAAATAAAGTTAATCTGTATGGAAAAGTTAACACCTTCCTGGTTCCTTATCCCACCCTTCTTATATGCCCACACAGTATTATACCTTAAATAATAGCTCTTACAGTATGGTCTACATTTACTAAAAACAGTGTTGTATGCCTGTGTAGTTTGCAGGGGGCGCCAGATTCAGGATTTGTGGTGCTCGTACTTTATAAGTCTGGCGCCCCCTGCACTGTTCTGACATTTTTTTTTTGATGCACCTTTAACATGGCTGTTGGACTTTGCATTTTAAATCTGGTGCACGGGCCGACTAAGCACTGGAACGACCCCCTTTCAGTGCCGAAATTTGTGTCGAGTAAAGCATGTTGCAGCCGCGCCACAAAACGGTCGCATGTGACACATATGTGGTGCAGACACTTCTTAAATATCTGTACAAGCATTTTACACCTAAAAGAATGTGCAAATTCCGACGGAAAACTTGCACACAGCCCTTAGTAAATGTGCCCAAATATTCGCTAGAAATGCATGAAAATAAATTTTTTGCCAAGCAGTAGGATTGAACAGCACATTAAATAAACGATAAAAATGTAATTTCAGAAACTGAAGAGTTCATTTATGTCATGTTTGCCTGTGGTTACATGTACAGCCATATATTCACATAGTCAATAGACCTGGAAAAAAAACAAATTCAGAATTTTTGGGCCAGTGTATATTTAAGTCAAACCACTTCAAATGTGACATACATATACTCTCCCTAAATTATGCCTGGTGTTATGATATAAAGGACAATCCATGTGCCCCTTCTAGCTTGAGCAGGTTCCTTCCCCATATCAATATGATTGACAGATTTCTTTGAATTCAGTAGAAAGAGAGAGATGACAATCACTGTGTGTGGGTAGAAAGTGGGTTGCATCGAAGTAACTTTTTACATGAAAGTACTGCATGATTGAAAATGACATATCCCTGAGCTCATTGTCTTCTCCTCTATTAAATGCTGCCCTCAGGAGAACTGACAGATCTGATTTGATATTAAGTGGACATTGAAAACAGTTCTTTTGCATGGATCAAACTATATTTCCAGGTCAATCCTTCATTTAACAATAATGAGATCCACTCTAACAAGTTACAAAAACATGGCTCATTGAGAGATATTTTATAGATGTGAGTAGGAATGTGTTTTGTACTTGAAACATAAAGGTTTTTTCTTTTGTATAGCTTGTTTATAAGCTCCATACGCCTAAACTTACTGCTTACCCCCTTAAAGGGAACCTGTCACCTCGTTTTCAATAAGACAGGTTACAGAGGTCCATTACAGCTGTATTGCAAATATGTCTTTTCTGCCTTCTCTAAGCATTTGTATTACAATATAATTGTGTGTTATAACTTACCTTGGATCCTTAACCAAAATAATAGAATTAATGGAAAGTATAATGAATGTTTACATATATTGTATTGCACACAATTGTGCTACATTAGCAACTCTAAATACAAAATGGCCTCTCAGATAGAAAACAATAATACCAAGGCAAAACACAGAGAGGAAGCTGCCACAAATCCCATAAAATAATAATTTTATTAATACACAAGTTAAAAAACAATTCATACATAAAATAATAATGTGATGAATGCATAGGAAAATTGGTGCTGAGCAGCAGGTCTATAATACATGTAACACCTAAATGTGGTTAAACATATATAAGGGTATTCACTGAGGTATATCCCAAAATTCTGGAACAAAGTTACATCAAGATACATAAAAAATAAATAACAGGAAAATGTCCAAAGGTGTTAGGAGTACATATTGTAAAGTGCCAGAGAATAAAAGTGGAAGAGCAAGAGCTCCAAGATATAGCATCAAGAAATTCAGTACAGGCAGTCCCCGGGTTACATACAAGATAGGGTCTGTAGGTTTGTTCTTAAGTTTAATTTGTATGTAAGTCGGAACTGTATATTTTATCATTGTAACCCCAGCCAGAACTTTTTTGGTATCTGTGACAATTGGATTTTAAAAATGTTGGGTTGTCATAAGAATCATGATTATCAATAAAGCTTCATTACAGATGCCTGTGATAACTGTTACAGCTCTTTACTGTAGCATAGGGCTAATGTACAATAAATTACCAATATCCAGTGGTTCGTTTGTAACTAGGGCTTGTATGTAAGTCGAGTGTTCTTAAGTAGGGGACCGCCGGTATATTACCTCAGGTAAGTGAAGAGAGACCATGCTGCCCAGCACCAATTCCTGACACGTGTTTCGGTCAACTGACCTTTGTCAAAGGGGGTGATGTCAAGGGGATCCTGGCAGAATCCTCTGTGTAGTCCCAGGGGTTAGGCTTTGGTTTGAACGCATTTAAAAAAAGAACATGTGACTTGTCTGTGCTGCTCACTCCTCAGCTCTCAACACCACTTTTGTGTACAGGAGCTGTACAGGAGAAAAACGGTGGGGCTGAGAGCTGTGGAGTCTACAGCACAGACAAGTCACATGTTGTTTTTTTAAATGCATCCAAACCAAAGCCAAACCCCTGGAACTACCCAGAGGATTGTGTCAGGGTGCACTGTTATAACACACAATTATATTGCAATGCAAATGCTTAGAGAAAGCAGGAAGGCAGATTTGTCTGCAGATATGATGGGCAGCTGCAGCCTGTCTTTAGTGAAAATGAGGACCCTGCTGACAGGCTCCCTTTAAATCTACATAATTCCTCAGAATCTGGTCTTTCCCTTAATAGTAACTCAGCACAACATGTATCAAAATGCACTTCTCTACAGTCACAGATGTTGGCTGGTTACAGGCTCATATATCTTTGTTTTAATTCTCATTGGATCTATGTACCAATAAAACAGATATACCTTTTGTGTTTAGATGGCAAGCTCCTGCGAACAAGGCCTCCATCTCTATCTTTTTATATTGAATAAAATGATTATTTCAGGATTGTATACTGTGCTGAAAACAGAAAACATTTTTTTTCTTCAGTAATATCTATTTCTAACTTAAACAGTTTTCTTCAGTCTTCCACTTACTATTTTTTCTGTGATGCTGTCCCTTTTAACACCATATGCTTTTTAGTACTCTTTTTTTCCACTCCGCCACACATCTGCAAGTATATTCACATAGAACATGTACTTGCTACAGAATTCAAGTTAAATTTCCTATCTCAAGTTCACAGTCGTAGTCTAAGTTAAAGTGTAGCTCTAGGTATCAGAGCGGCCTCATATCATGTCATGACTGTAAATGCTATTACTTTTACCAGTGCTGTGCACATTGCTGGTGCAGACAGGAACCAGATAGACAGATAGACGCGGTTGTGCTTTACTTTCTAACAGGGTTCAAATGATGAGAAGCTAGGGGCATTGCTAAGGGACATGGAGGGGGAAAGGGTAACAGGGTAGAACGTCCATGCATCCAATAGCTCTTCCGCCTCATTGACTGGATCTCTGAAGGAAATCAAGAGGAATAAAAATTGTTTTTGTAGAAAAGCAGCAATACCTCAGATTCAAACTAGAGCCATTGTAACATTTTTACAGCCATTGATAAGATACTCTTCAGCGTTTATAAAGTACAGCATTTCATAAAGCATTATATGGTTGTCTCGCTGCCCAAGCTCTCAGTTTCTGTTCTTGCCATCATTACAAAACTTTTGTCTGGAGATTTAGAAGCCATTAACTGGATAGAATTAGCCCAAAATGTACCATAATATTGTTTAGTAACTGACCTACAAAATGTAAGCATTCTAATTATAAATGTACAGTTGATGGACTGTTTCACACACTGCTATGTTAGTCTGTTTTTTGGAACAATTGACTATTCTGTTTTTTTACATGCATTCCTGGTTGTAGCTTGACAATACAAATGCTGTTCAAATAATCACTTTGTGAAGGTGGCTTTTAACCCAACTATGTTCCCTTTGTCCAAGTGACTGTAAATTTGTTGCATCCAAACTTAGTTCCATACAACGAGAATATTTTTGCAGCTTTCAGCAAATTATATCTCTATAAATGTGTTTGTATAAAATTTAAAATGAAATCGTTTTGTTCCAGAATTGCGATGTTTGTGATATATATATTGCAGACATTACATTCCTGTTTTTTTTCTTATCACCTTCATCAAATCCAAAAATGTTCTCTAGCTCCCTCCATTCATTTACTTGTTGCAGATGTAACAAAACATCTCAACTTGTCGGATGCAACAAAAAAAGTCTCATCTGAGACACAAAAGTCTCAAAAATAATCACAAAATAACACACAACGAGGTGATAAATCCCCCTATAATTCCTTGTCTACTATTGCAATCAGTACAATTTTTTTACCTCCTTTTAAAATTAAAGCACCTTAAAATGCTGAACCTTTCTTTTAGGGATGTCACTAGGTCAGTGGGTGCACTATTAGGTGGGGGGGTTCCTTTCCGTGGACAATGTTAGGCAGGGTACCACAAACAGAGTGGGCATTATTAGGAAGGAGGAAACAATTTGAGAGGGAGGCGTTATTAAGAAGAGGGCCACAATTATGGGGGCATTATGTGTAAGGGAACACAATGAGAGGGAATTAGTGGGGTAACAGGGATTAAGTGTGGGTGGCATTGAGTGCCAAAAAAGAGGGCTTTTTTTAGTGAGCTTGATCATGAGGCTCCACTCACTTAAAAAGCCAGCTCTTTGGGGTCCTAAACGGCTCCCTATTAAATTTATAATAGGGAGCCTCGGTCCAGTCAGACACGCCTCTCCACACAAATTTTGTCCCAATTTTATTGGGTTAAAGGGGGTGTAGTTATCTGATTAGGAAAAGGGTTAAATGAGCCATTGAGACATGACAGGCATATGATAGGGACAGTTGTTTTTGTACATGTGAACATGTGAGGGGGTTATGTACGGGCATATATACTACTGGAAATTCAGCACATATGCTTTAGAGCCCATGCCCTGCATCTTTACTACTCTAACAATGCCCCTGCTTACTCTGCAAAGTGAGATTTATGATAAAGTAGCCAGACTTGTCTGTACTTCCAAATAGATGATCAATAACCTTTGAATGTCTGAAGTAGTAGTAGTAGATAATTATTTTACCAAGTAACTCAGGCAATAGAGGTGTTTGCTGCTGCAAGGGTTACATTATTAATTCATTATTCCATTCACGCTACATTCAGAGATGTCACTGGATATTACTGGATAATAATCACTTCTCAATGTGTAGGGCTGACATACCGTGTTGAAGAACTATATCTAAGCTGGCATTATATAGGTATCCACCTTATAACTGAGCTGCCTTGATAGAAAAGGTATACAATTGATATTCTGTGTCCAAAATACATAAAAGTTATTTGGCAATGAGGGTGAACAACATATGTTTGGGTCTCTGAGCTAAACTTTTGACACACTTTTCATTTTTGTTCATACTAAAATTTGTGATGTTTTGTATTTAATCTTTATACGCGCTATCTATTTGTACTTCTACAGGTGATGTGTTCATACTCGTCTTCAGCATTGACAGCAAAGATTCCTTTGATGAGGTGAAAAGGCTGAGAAAGCAAATCCTGGAAGTAAAATCATGCGTTAAGAACAAAACAAAAGAAACTGGAGAATTTCCCATGATGATCTGTGGAAACAAAAGTGATTGTGGGGAACACCACCGCAAGGTACGCACGGAAGAGGCAGAGCGTCTTGTTTCTGGGGATGAGAATTGTGCCTATTTTGAGATCTCAGCCAAGAAGAATATAAATGTGGATAAAATGTTCCAAGTTCTTTTCAGTATGGCCAAGCTTCCTAATGAAATGAGCCCTGCTCTTCATCGCAAGATCTCTATGCAGTATGGAGATTCATTTCAGCCAAAGACTTTCAGATTAAGAAGGCTTAAGGAAATGGATGCATATGGCATGGTCTCTCCATCTGCTAGACGACCTAGTGTAAATAGTGATCTAAAATATATAAAGGCAAAAGTGCTTGGAGAGAGTCAAGGGCGGGACAGAGAGAAGTGCACTATTCAGTAAGTTGATCTTGTGGCATTGAGCATAACAAAGTGCCTTTGAGCTTGCCAGGAACTCATATCTTACCCTTCACATTGTAGAAACAATTACAAAGCAAGAACCATGTCAATTTGATGGATTTTGTATTAATATCCTCTGGCTTGATTTCAGACTACAAACCCTGTGAAAACCACAAATGCGATAAGAACTTAAGACGTTTAATGTACTTTTTGCCGAATTGAACACCTTCTAGTATCATGCATCTTGAGTTCATTGGTGCCACATTTCTCTTGATGTGAATGATAAATAAAAGTAATGAAGTGTATACCTAATGGACAATTGTGTAAATTTACAAAAATATTGAACTTATCGATTTCATGAACAATTATGTAGTTTTATTAAATATAATAATGACAAAAAAGACTTCAAAAACATTAAAAGATAAATTAAAACGTACATCTTCCAGAGTAATTGTGAATATTGCACCTAAAGCTTTTATATTGTATCTCAGATTTATAAGTTTGTTATAGTGGAAAAACAGTCAGATTTTAGATTTTTTTTTAAAAATGGAATTACAAAAATAAGTATCCATTTTTTTTTTAGTTTTCTTTGTGCTAATGAGCTTTAAAATGGCCCACTTAATTGTTTAGTCAACTGCATGTTGCTAGGTATTAAGTGTGCACAGATTATGTAAAATGTAAGGTTGATGTGAATATGTTCTAATTCTCCTTTTTGTATTGATACATTATCATGCAGTGTTTTTTATTTTACACATTACTTCTGAAAATTATATATATATAAAATTATTTCTGCTCCGCTTTTGCGCTTTTGATAGCTATTGTGCTATTGGATAAAAATTGCAAATCATCCGTGTTCACAAGTTTTTATTTCTAATGCAAGTTTTGGAATTTTTACTGTATGTTTATTTAAATTTGTTCAGAAATTAATAGTATTTTCCCCCCATTTATAAAGAATATAGTTTCACCAGATTTAACCTCTTAATACTAATCTAATTTTCACCTTGAAGAACAAGCCTGTTTTTTCAAATCTGCCATGTGTTACTATATGTCAGGGGTCCCCAAACTAAGGCCCGCGGGTCACATGCGGCCCTTGGACCGTTTCCATCCGGCCCCATCCGGCTCCAAAAGCGCCAATGATTAGGCTCATGCTAGGGCCCCCACCGGGCCTCCGTCCGTCCACACAGCTAGCTCCTACCCATCAGTGTATAGTGCTCGAGCTTCATGCGGAAACAGACGCTTGAGCTCTATTTCTGGAGGTGGAGGGATGTGGCTGGAAGACAACCCCGCCGCAAATTGCTCCTTGAACCTGGATGTGCGGCCGCGTGACGCCTTCAACAATTCAATTCAATGACAATTCATGGAATGAATGGAGGGGTAAAGCATAGAAATAACAAATGGTGGGGGGTCGCATAGTAAATAATTAATTATGAGGGGCAGCATAGGAAATAATTATGAGAGGCAGCATAGGAAATAATTAATGGTGGAGGGGCAGCATAGGAAATAATTAATGGTGGGGGGCAGCATAGGAAATAATGGTTAAGGGGCAGCATAGGAAATAATTAATGGTGGAGGGGCAGCATAGGAAATAATTAATGGTGGGGGGCAGCATAGGAAATAATGGTAAAGGGGCAGCATAGGAAATAATTAATGGTGGGGGGCAGCATAGGAAATAATTAATTATGAGGGGCAGCATAGGAAATAATTAATGGTGGAGGGGCAGCATAGGAAATAATTAATGGTGGGGGCAGCATAGGAAATAATGGTAAAGGGGCAGCATAGGAAATAATTAATGGTGGGGGGCAGCATAGGAAATAATTAATTATGAGGGGCAGCATAGGAAATAATTTATTATGAGGGGCAGAATAAGAAATAATTAATGGTGGGAGGGCAGCATAGGAAATAATTAATGGTGAGAGGGGCAACATAGGAAATCTAATGGTGGGGGAGCAGCATATGAAATAATTGATGGTGGAGGGGCAGCATAGGAAATAATTAATTCATTTGGGCAATATATAAAATAGTTCACAATGGGGTGCAGTATATTAAATAATTAATTGAGGGGGGTAGTGTATTACAGATGTGGTCACATGAACTGCTATTTTTTTTATAAACTCCAATGGTCTGAGAGGGACAGTGAACAGCCCACTATGCAAAAAGTTTAGGGACCACTGCTATATGTGTTAATAACTTTAGAATGTTTTAACTTGCCTAAGTGAATTTAAGTACCGTATATTTATTGTGACATGTTGTACTTCATGTAAGTGGGAAATTTAGGTTTTGCATTTGTTAAAAATTTGGTGAAATTTCAGAATCCTAAATGTTATGCTTTTCAGACTAATGGTCTTGTAACTATTATTTACTACATGACTGCTTTATGTTGACATGATTTTTTATATCATTTTATTTTATAAGGTTAATTTTTCAGGTTTATAATTTGAATAGCAATTTTCCAATTTGTGAAGGAAATTTCATAATTAAATATTTTAGACAGCAATTTATTTTTATAGATTTTTAAAAGTCATACTTATTAGAAACCCAGTAAAAGCACGCCATTTAGAAATATGCCCCTATCAACCTATTTAAAACAGCTTTAGTTAAAGAACATCTGTAAAGTATAAAAACTTTTGATTAACTCTGCACTTAGCTAAAATAAACAATTCTCTCATATACTGTCATTAGCCATCTTCAGCCATTTGCAAGCTAGGAGGGGTTTTACCTTGTCCCTCTGGCTGTCTTTGTTTGTTTGGAATCCTTATCGAGATGGTGAAGAGGAGTAGAGGGTGGATTGATGTTGTTGGGAGTGGTTATTAGCAGATTTGCACGCCCCTAATCAGTAGCCTGCTGGATGCAGGAGAATATCAGTCCTGACAGCATGTAAAAAAACTCTAAAAAAAACTCTAAAAAAAAACTCAAAGTGATATTGAAAGCAGGTGCCTGATCAGTTCTAATAAATGGCATCGGATCCTGCACAGTATATATACAGTGCAGCCTCTTTGCACAGGAAATGGGTGATCTGCACAGGGCAGCTTCCATTGAATATAAGGGCAAAATAATAAAAAAATCAGTGATTGAACAAAAAAAACCTGTTTAATTAGCAAAGGGGTCCTCTCAGAGAGGTGGTCTTCTAAAGAGGTTTCACTGTGTGTGTATATTGTCATCATGTGTTCATCATTTTATTCCTATGTACGGTAGGTGTTTTATGGTGTAGGTGGACATCTATATCTTTTTCTTGGTGGTGTAGTAGATTACTATAAAAACATTTCTAACTATGATGCAGAGATCTACTGTTCTGTACCTTCCCTGTGTTGCTCTGCCCGAGATCTCTGTACAAGCAGTAACACTGATTCTGTGTCCCGATTGGCTGGGTTTGTGCACGTTCAAATGAATGCACTCAGTGCTCTGGCCTCACTGCCCTTAGCTGATGTCACAACCAGGAAGTCCCGCCCACTTCAGGAAAGGTTGATAGCATTTTTCTATTACCCCTTTATTTCATAATAAGAAGAAGCCAGAAACATTATTGTTGTAATTGTTTGTTAAAGCCTCAGTCCCGCCGTGCTAAAACAATTTTTTGTAAAGTAACTTTACAGTTGTGTTTTAAGCTTTTTAACCCGTTCTCGTCGGGTTCCGGTGCATGGAGAGGGCTAACGGGCTAGCACTGATCGCTGGTGCAAAGCTGCCGCCATTTTTGTGAGGATCATCGCTCCCTGGTGAGCGGTGAGCAGTCGCCATGACAGCCTCCGGTCTTCCGAGGCCTGTCTTGTTTTAACCTATTCATTACAATGTGTTATCTGAACATTTTAATGAATAAGGTAGAAAATCCCCATATACTGCCATACTGTTATATGGCAGTATATGGTAGGATTGATCAGAAAACCTAGGGTTAAAGTACCCTAGGGGATCTGAAAAATAGTGAAAGTAATAATAAAAAAAAGTTAAAAAAATTATAATAAAAAACCCCTAAAAACTCACATCACCACCCTTTCCCTAGAACTCATATAAATATAAATAAACAGTAAAAATCATAAATATATTAGGTATTGCCGTGTCTGAAAATGCCCGATCTATCAAAATAATATATATATTATATTATAATATAATAACGTTTTCTGTGTTTCACCCCGTAACAGAAATTGACGCCCAAAGTAAAAAATTGCACTTTTTTGCTATTTTGAAAAATATTAAAAAATCAATAAAAAGTGATCAAAAGGTCATACATTCCTAAAAATGGGAGCACTAAAAATGTCACCAAAAGTCACACAAAATGACACCACCCACAGCTCCGTACACTGAAGTAGTAAAAAGTTATTAGCACCAGAAGCTGGCAAAGTCCCCCAAAAATGTTTTATACAGGAGGTTTTAATTTTTGTAAATGTATGAAAACATTATAAAACCTATACAAATTTGGTATTCCCCTAATTGTACCGACCCAAAGAATAAAGTAGACATGTCATTTTGGGTGCATAGTGAAAGCCGTATAATCTTAGCCCACAAGAAAACAGCAGAAATGAGTTTTTCCACCATTTTCACTGCATTTGGAATTTCTTTCCTGCTTTCTAGTACGTGGCATGAAATATTCAATACCATTACTATGAAGTGCGATTTGTTATGCAGAAAACAAGCCATCATAGAGCTCTTTACGTGTAAAAATAAAAAAAGTTATAGATTTTTGAATGTGGGGAGTGAAAAATGGAAATGAAAACACAAAAAAAGAGCCAGGTTGCTATGGGGTTAAGTTGTGTTTATTTGGACCAAAAATTTACACATTTATGCTAGATTAAAGATGAAAATATAAATCAAAACTTGTGCAGTTTCTCTTGAGTATGGCGATATCCCACACGTGGATGGTACCTCTTTTATGGGCCTACAGTAGGGCCTAGAAGGGACGGATGGCCACTGAGATTTTGCTTGGTGGATTTTGAAGAAATGTACCAGAACAATTGAAACCCCCACAAAGACAAGATTTTGAAAACTACACCCCTCAAGGAAGGAATACAGTAGCCATTTTAACAACACATGTTTTTCATGGAACTTAATTCACTTTGACTCATGTAAGTAAAAAATTAATTATTCTCTAAAGAAAGTTGCTTTGGCTCCAAAACATTAGGGGTTAAAGATGTAATTATACCCGGTTGTTTGCTGTGGGGGGCTTTTGCAGTTTGCTGTAATGGATTTCGAGTGCTATGTCACATTTGTGGAGCCCCTGAGATGCCAGAACAGTAGAAACCAGCAAAGAGCTATACCATTTTGGAAACTTAAACCCTCAAAGAATTTATAAAGGGGTATACAGCAAATGTTCCAGAGATGAGGATGGTGAAGACAGGATCTATAGGCTGTGCTGAGTTAATTGGGTGCTCCAAATCCAGGATTTCTCTCTACTGTATATCATAGATAACAAATTACTTATGTGCTATGAGTCAGTACGATTACAGCAATTTATACAGATTGTTTTATGTTTGAGTAGTTTTGCAGGATAAAAGCTAATTCGAGATAAAAGCACTATTTTGCATTACCATCATCTATGAGGTGCTTTAGGGCTTAATTTTTTGCGGGACAAGTTGTACTTTTTATTACTTTCAATAAAAAAAGCATAGATCATATCCTATCTTTGGACCATTTTCTATCTAGAGAGGAGGGGTTAGGAGCACTCACTCCCCCTCTCCTCCACCCTGCTATGTGCTATGCCCAGGTTATGGTTCAGGTGAACACGAGACCATGTGAAAGAAGCCTTAGGCCCCTTCCACACTTGCATTTTTCACACGCGTGTGCTGTGCGTGCTTTTGACGCGCAGAACTTGCATTGCACGCATTTAAATCTCAGCATGCTCTACTTTTGCAAGTCATGTGCGTGAAAAAATCACCATACAAGTCTATGGAGATGCATCAGAAATGCATTGCACTCTGAGACACACGCAAGTGCAATGCAAGTGCAATGCGTTTTTCATGCATCAATTGCCATAGAAAAGATAGAGCTCAGCATTATCTGCGCGTGAAAAACGCATTGAAATTGCATTGAAAATACACGTGAAAAACTGAGACACTGAACAAACTTTGACTGAAAACGGATTGCAATCTGATGCAAAATGTCAGTTTTTCACTGACCAAACCCTGATCGCACCCTGATCAGACTCTGACGTGATCTGCAACGCAAGTGTGGAAGGGGCCTAAAAGTTTAGGTGTTAGGCCTCATGCACACAGCAGTATTTGGGGGCCAAGGCCCCCATAGAGCTATATTGTGTACGATTGCGGTGCAGCGAAACATGGTGGGTGCACCAGGTCTCACAGCACTGTAATTTAGCCAAGCGCCCACTCTGCAAATAATATAGCAGATGCTATGCCCATCCCTTACCAATATAGAGATGAATATGATACTTAGCCCTTGTGTAGCCTAGCCAATGCATAATGATTTTTTTTTTCAAAAGAAATACACTGATCGTTTTTTGCTAACTTATTGTTAGCCTAAATCAGGAATGGATGAACACTCAGAACAGGTGCAACACTTTCCATTATACCTGTTTTTGGCTTACAATAAATTCTGCAATGAGAAAGGCACTTTAGAAAGATTTACAGTATATACTGTATTATGTCCACCAAAGGGCCTGATAAGTTGGGCCTGATAAGTTGAGCGTTACTCCAGTACTGCATTTGTACCGAATCGTTTGGCGTGTTGTTACCGTTGGTTGAATAAAGAACTTTAAGTTACTTTTATGCACAACATTGCCTACGTCTGGTCCCTGCTACAGCTGCATCACCACCAAGGGCGCCCCAACTATTTACCAGGGACACATACTACAGACTCTAAGGGCTGCCCCAGGGAGAACCAGCACCACAGCCTCTCCCTCCATATCATTTCTTGCCAACACCACCTGCTGAAGACCTGCCAGGCTGTAGAACAGCCCTCCGGTCCCCATACCAAGCACCGTGACACTAGCGTGCCTAGGCCGCAACCACCAGCCACTCCGGTATTCCGGGTCCCAGCTGTCTCCAGGCGCCTAGAAAAGGCTAGGCCCCGGTGGGGGATGTTGCACAGGATTAAAACCAAACCAGTCTATCTATTCCAGAAAGAACAGATATCCAAATGTAGACAGCACTGTTTCAGTGTCTTTGCATCTCTTCAGTACAGTTTAGGGAACTGGTTTAGCTAAGTGAGAAGCTTTTGACCAGGGACAGGAATTAAGTGCTCTCCAGTACTTTCTGAGAGCAGCGTAAGGAGAGCACTAACTTTCTGACTCTGTATACCCTTAGTATCTTCTACCGCAGTGAAAATAACTGCATTATGTAGCAGTGACATTAACTGCATCTGTATAACCATAGCATCTTGTTTATTATGACCGGTTCACAAATCCTGGGAGAAGCGGGTTAACAATCCGTTTCCCATCCCTTGTTTTAGGGGAGCTAGGGGAGCTAGCTTAGGTGGATGTGTGTCCCCTGGTCTGCAGCTCCAGGATCACAGTGCAAGAAGAGAAACAAGGTAAGTATTTTTGTTTATACGCAATTGGCTACTGGGGACATCACTGTGACTGCTGGTTATTGGGGGCATTATTGTGGCTACAGAGAACATCACTGTGACTAGTAGTTACTAGGGGCATCACTGTGTCTATTGGCTACTGGGGCTATCATTGTGACTGGCATCCGGGGACATCAATGTGGATACTGGCTACTGGGGCACCACTGTAACTACTGGGGGCATCAATGTGACTACTGGGGCATTACTGTAACTACTGGGGGCATCAATGTGACTACTGGGGGCATTACTGTAACTACTGGGGACATCATTGTGACCACTAATTTCTGAGGGCATCCCTGTGACTACTGGCTACAGGGGGCATCAATGTGACTACTGATGCATCACTATGACTGATGAGTACTGTGGCATCACTGTGACCATTTGTAGGCTATGTGACTAGATTATGTACTGTGAATGGTCATTGTTAATATTTAGGTGACTGTGGTGGCACTGTTACTATATTAGTTTGTTAATGTGTGGTGGCAGTGTGCCTAAATTGGCTACTGTTTGTAGACATTGTGACTATATTGGCTACTGTGTGGGGGAAGTTTGACTTTGTTGGCTACTGGTTGGGGAACCATTACTATATTGGCTACTGTAAGAGAAATGTTACTATATTGGTTACTGTGGGGGCATAATAGAGATCTCTAGGGGAAGAACAGACCTACCTACCGCCATACCACCCATTAGGGTCCCACAATCCACCACCCGGTGGTGGGGAAAATAGAGATAGAGAACAGGCCTAACCTACCACCAGACCGCCCATTAGGGTCCCACAATCCACCACCAGGACCAGGGACTGGCGGCTTCCTGGGGGCTGAGCACACAATGAGCCCTGTAAATAGACTGCACTTTAAACTGGTGCACTTTTCTTCTTCAGGCTGCCTCAGCACACAAGTCCCTCTGATGATTCCAATTGTGATGAAACGCGTCAGAGATATGTAGGCAGATGGGGGGAAGCGCAATGTGACAGGGACAGTCTTGGTACTTCTCTTGTAAGAGCAGGAGTTATTGGGGACTTGATAGGGTAAGCACCACCCTGATACATACCCCTTTCCCGCAGATATTGCTACCACAGTGTGTCTGAATCACGGTAAGACTCGTCCGACTGCCAATAGCAGACTGTGAGGAGAAAGGGCAATATTGTATATTTGTTTTTTAACTATATTTCTCCAGGTTATCTGCCAGAACCCAGAATTGGTACAGTATACCTGTTTTTACCCCATGTCACAGAATCTTTGTGCAAGTTTTAATGTGATATAATAAAGTTTAGAATTTTTAGGCACTATTTACCACTCTTGGGGTTTGATCCTTGCTTGTTGATACTCAATTCTTGTAGAGGGCCAAACAGAGATTATAACATATAATAACGCATGGTTTTCAACAATGGAACAAGGAAAAGAAAACATCCAAACAGCCTGGACACCAGTAAGTCATTAAGGCCACCGATTACACACTATAGGTAGATTCTGTGTCTCTCAATTTGGGTATGTCTTCCTGGCTGGTATCCCAGGGTGCCGCTCTGCAGCATACTCACAGGTAATTAATCAGCATTGGTCAGGTGACAAGCCTCTGTCACAGGATTCTAAGGCTCGAGGAGTTAGTTAAAGGGACCCAATGCCCATATCACCATATCAAGTGAAAAAGCGGTACAGCGTGTCATATAGAAAAACAATGCAGCGTTAGAATGTCTGTCAAAGATCTAACAAGGTTCAATAAGTTCCCTTGTGCAGCACCACATATTCGGGCTGTTGCCTAAAAATTATTGGCATCTTCCATATGGACCACTAGTGCTGGATGAATTACCAGGTGTATGTCATGGAGGACCCCAGACCATACTTAAATCAAAGTCGCTGCAGAATATAAATCTCAAGCATCTGATATACTAGGGCTGAACAAAAAAAAAAGAGAGTCAATATGCCAATAGAAGGAGAGGTAAAAGAAGAACCTAAGTCAGTGATGGGCAACCTTTTGAGCTTGGTGTGTCAAAATTCGCCAAAAAACCGAGCACAACTCGGGCGATGTGTCACCTTTAGAAAAAAAAACTAATTTTGTGATATTTAAATAAAAAATATGTATAATTATTTAACTTAACTGCTTAGTGACTTCTTTGTTAATCTGTCAGTTGGTTTCTTTTGTTGGTCTTGCTGTTATTTAACTTGTGTGGGGTGCCATGAACTAAGATAAGTGAGGGGGAGGGGGAATTCTTCCAGTGATGGCGGACCTATGGCAGTCCAGCAACAGCTGGACTGCCACATGTTCGCCATCACTAGTGCAGCTATTCTGTACGTATAATGAGCTCCTCCTAGTGACTTTTTTGTTGCTGAATTTCATTGGCCAAATCTTCAATTGAAGGTTGGTATTTTAATTGAAGTTAATCTGTCAATCTGTTTCTTTTGTTGGTTTTGATATTATTTAATGCTGAGAATAAGGTCAGACAAAAGTAGGTGGAGGGAAAAATAGTAAGTACAGCCATTGCTATATTTTTCTGGGTGCTAAAAGTGTCTGGTAACTGATTCCAGGCACTCCAAATTTCCTGTTCATAGTGGCACTCCTCTTGATTCTCCAAGTGGCACCTTTCTAGATTCTCAAGCTTTGACCTCAAGTCAACAAACACCTGACCCCAGATGCTGTCCTGAAATTCTGCAAGTTGCATCTCCAAGTCATCAATTTGTATCCATTGGAAACTATTTAATTCCAAACTACTGTAGACTACTACATCAGGATACTTAATTATTTTTATGGTCTGTTCTAGGCTTCTAAATTGATTAACCCTATCACTGAACTGGTCAAGTAAGGAGTCTAAAACATGCTGGTACTTTATATGCAAGGGTTCCATTTCATTTTCTACAGCTGCACTACTTTGTTACTCAAGGAAAATACTTATAAGTTTTAGTTTCTACATCTCGCTTGAAAATTTTAAGTTTACAAAAGCTTTTATGCATTCAAACATAACATCAATACTTTTGCCAAAACCTTGTATAGCTTTAAGTTCAGTTCATTAACAGAGAGATCTGTAAAAAACACCAGGTTGTTGACCCACTTATTATCGTAGAGCTGAGGAAAGTTTCCCAGATCCTTATCCTCAAGAAATACCTTAATTTCTTCAAAGCACTCCATAAAGCGCTCAAGAACTTTGTCTCGGCTCAGTCATCGTACATTATTGTACATCAGCAGTCCACTGTAGGTGAAATCAACTTCCAGTAAAAGTGCAGAAAATTCTCGCTATTTTTGTAACAACTGACATTAAGTCGTTTAAGTCAGTGAATCCTGCTTTGGCACATAAAGCCTCCTGATGGATAATACAGTGAAAAGGCACAATCAGGTGTCCAATAGCTTCTGTAAACAATGTAACAAATCCGACTTTTTTCCCCATCATATTTCGCTTCCTGACGTACTTGTTGGCACTGATACTAACTTTATCAACTGTTCTGTCATTGTGAGACCATCAGAATATTGACCAATAATGGACTGAGCATGTGATGTGACATAAGTAGTTTCATCAAGAGAGATCAAAAAATATTTACAATTACTTATGTCTCTCTTTAATTGCTGTTGGATATTTGTGTTCAGTCTGATTATTCAGTCTTTTATGATATTTCTACTGAGTGGTAACTCAGATATTCTCTTACTAATTGCATCTTTATTCTGCATATCATGAAATAGAGCTGGTGCACATCTTAAGAGAGTTTCTTTAATAAATTCTCACTCACTGAGTGCTTTTCCATGCTGAGCTATGTAGTGAGCAATGCTCAGACTTGCAGATGTTAAATTTGTAGAGCTTTTTACAAATGTAAGGATGGAATTAGATTGGCTCTTATGAAGGTGTAGCTGCGTGGAAATGTATTCCTTCCTTTCATCCTCACTTTTTTTCAAGAGCTCGGAATGATTAGTTTTGAAATGTCTATTTATATTCCATGTTCTGCTTACTACCGTTTCACTACATAGAATGCAAAATGATCTGCCATTTTTTTCTAAAATGCCATACATCTCAGTCCATGTATCTTGAAAGGGTCGGCTACCACCACTTTACTGAACCTTGTTTTATTTTTTTTGGCTTCTCCATCACAGGGGCAGTGACAGAATATTTACAGATAGCGCTGCAGGCAATTAGGGGTTAACTGTCTATTAGGAAAGGACAGAGTTAATAAGCAGAAATAGTTAATAAGTGTGCGCAGTGTGATAAGGAGTATATACTATGCTGCAAGATGGCGTTCCTTATGTAAATTAATGGCGGGAAACGGCACCTATAGCACAGGCCTCTTCCAGCCTCCCCCTCACTTATCTCAGTAATGGCCAATCACAAAGATATGCGATATCACCGGGCCTCAGATATGCGTCCCTCGCGGCGTTCTGCTGCTCTCTAAATGAATGAAAGAAGCGGATGTACAAAGTAGTCCAAATTCATATAATAACTATGAATTCATAACAATAAAAACACTCAAACCAAACTAATGTCCCCGGTACTCCAAGGCATAGTTGAAAACAGGCTATATTGCAAATACAAAGAACAATATCAGTCACATATATAATATAAAGCCATCTACCAGCTCCATAGCCAAAGAAGTAAAAATGTTATGCCACTTGGAAGATGGCAATGAACAAATGAAAGATTTTTCCTCACATTAGGATTTTATTTGGCAAATTCAGTAAAACATAAGAAAAAATATTAAATTATGGTATACCCGTAATTGTATCGACCCATAGAATAAAGATAACATAATTATTAGACTTTACTGAACACCAAAAAAGAAAAAAATCCAGTACAGAATTGATGCTTTTCTACTCCTGCCCTAAAAATAAGTTCCTACATTTTCCACAATTGGAGATACAAGCGCCAAAATGGTAACACTGTAAAAAGCATCTCATCCCGCAAAAAAAAATGCCATCACATGGCCTCAATAATGCAAAAACTAAAATTTTATAGCCTACAAAAGGGGCCAATGAGGAAACTGAAATCCTGGCAGCTGCAGGGCGCTCCTTCCCCTCTGCGCCTCGCTGTGCGCCCATAAAAAAAGTAACAGCCACATGAGTGGAGTCTCTGTACTCGGGAGAAATTGCAGAACAAATTGTATGGTGGATTTTCTCTTTTTATCTTTTGGAAATGTGTAAATTTTAGGCTAAATGAGCATATCACCCACAAAATTTGACCCCCCCTTCCATAAAGTAGTGCACATTAACCCCCGCTGTCTAACACCCTTAGACAGAGACAGGACTGGCAGTGCTCAATTCCTCAATTGAGATCCCCCCAACAAATAACAAAAAAGCAGTGTACCTTTTAACTAGTTTTAAGGACATTGGGGCAGATTTATCAAACTGTCTGGAAGTCAGAATATTTCTAGTTGCCTATGGCAACCAATCACAGCTCCCCTTTAAAATATCCATGAGCACTGGTAAAATGAAAGCTGAGCTGTGATTGGTCGCCATGGGCAACTAAAAATATTCTAACTTTCAGACAGCTTGATAAATCTGCCCCATTGTCTCCTGAGAAGTGCCCCCCAAAGCAGTGTACATCACATCACAGCCCAGCCCGGTAGAGAGCTCACTAAATAACTTACCTAACTTGCACAGACTCCAACGACACCTCTGGCCTCCGTTACTCCTCGTGTGCAGATGTTCCCGTGCAGGCACAGCACAGGTCGCGTCTTTGCGAGCCAGTGCTGCTCTGTCTCCATCTTCTGACGTCATTGCGCGGCCTCCGCAGACCAAGATGGGAAGACAGGAGCAGCAGCTGAATCACCGACCGACCGCCCGACAGGCGCCAGACAATGGCGACTGGCGCCAGACAACAGCTGCCGGCCACCGACAGCCCCGACCAGTCCGCCCCTGCACCGGTGTGTCACTGTAAGTGGGTACGCGTGTCATAGGTTCGCCATCACGGACCTAAGCCATGCAGAGTAGTGAGTGTCTTCACCAATGTCTTGGCCATAAAAACCATGTATAAGATTCCTATATCCACATGAAATTAATAAAAATAGTGTAAACATCAAATTGTTATGTAACAAAGAAAGAACAACATCCCCAACTGAATTAATGCAGAAAAATACCCAGGGGTAATGTCTTAAAATGGTCAAGAAAAAATCCAGATTCAAACCAAGTGGTTGAAAGGTGTTCAGCCAATATATTCATTCAAGATCTCATTTTTACACTCGGGGTAGGACGTGATCAATGATGCAACACTTTGGTTGGCAAATATTGGGGCTCATCTACTAAGGGTTTCGTCAGATTTTGCACCTTTTTCGGGGACTGCACGGCTTGGACAGGTATTTGACAGGTGTCTGTGCAGGGGCGTTACTGTCCCCGCGCCTGCGCACTCGCTGCTGGCAGGCGACTTTTCATAGGTGAAAAGTCGCCGGCTGCATTTTTTTCTACGCCAGGTCCTGCCTGGTGTAGGATAAACGCTGCGCAACTGGCAGCCCGATACATCAAGAGGCAGAAGCCTCTTGATGTATCGGGCTGCGAATTCGCAGCGGCGGGGCGATCATACGCTGGCGCACGAGCGCCAGCGTATGATAAATATCCCCCATTATGTCCAGATTGATGAAAGTGTCTAGAAACGGGTAGATCCATCTTACGGGTTTTAATTGATGACCTATGGCAGTGATGGCGAACCTACGGCACGCGTGGCACGTGCACCATCTCCACTGCCGTCTCTATAGAACTGGCCAGGCAGGAAAAGCTGCCGATCATCAAGAGCTCCAGCGATCTCTCTTACTGTGGGCTGCATCAGACCTGCTCTGTGCTCAACAGTACTGCCTAGAGATACAGCAGCAGGTCAGTGCCCGCCCCTCCACTCCCTCCCCCTCCCCCTTCAGCCCGGGAACACAAGCAGAGTGAGAGAGAACTACCCAAGCTTACAGAACACCCAGTGAGTACAGAGGAGTGCAGCTGGAGGCAGGAGCTGCTGTGTGTGTATTACACAGGCAGCAGGCAGGCAGCTTTGGGACACTAAACAACTATAGTTGCTTATTGTTTAGTGTCCCAAACTGCCCTGTATGAAACATGTCTGTGGCCACATATATACTGCCCTCAGCACAGATCTCTTGTCACTATGCCATGCTTCCAGTGACGTTGGGGTGCACTAAATTGCCCTCACTGACAGCATGGCACAGGTGCCCAGAGTTCTGGACCAAGGGAAGTGTGTATATATATATATATATATATATATATATATATACACTCACCAGCCACTTTATTAGGTACACCTGTCCAACTGCTCGTTAACACTTAATTTCTAATCAGCCAATCACATAGCGGCAATTAGGCATGTAGACATGGTCAAGACAATCTCCTGCAGTTCAAAGCAAGCATCAGTATGGGGAAGAAAGGGGATTTGAGTGCCTTTGAACGTGGCATTGTTGTTGGTGCCAGAAGGGCTGGTCTGAGTATTTCAGATACTGCTGATCTACTGGGATTTTCACGCACAACCATCTCTAGGGTTTACAGAGAATGGTCCGAAAAAAAAAAAAACATCCAGTGAGCGGCAGTTCTGTGGGCGGAAATGCCTTGTTGATGCCAGAGGTCAGAGGAGAATGGGCAGACTGGTTCGAGCTGATAGAAAGGCAACAGTGACTCAAATCGCCACTCGTTTCAACCAAGGTAGGCAGAAGAGCATCTCTGAACGCACAGTACGTCGAACTTTGAGGCAGATGGGCTACAGCAGCAGAAGACCACATTGGGTGCCACACCTTTCAGCTAAGAACAGGAAACTGAGGCTACAATTTGCACAAGCTCATCGAAATTGGACAGTAGAAGATTGGAAAAACGTTGCCTGGTCTGATGAGACTCAATTTCTGCTGCGACATTCGGATGGTAGGGTGAGAATTTGGCGTCAACAACATGAAAGCATGGATCCATCCTGCCTTGTATCAACGGTTCAGGCTGGTGGTGGTGGTGTCATGGTGTGGGGAATATTTTCTTGGCACTCTTTGGGCCCCCTGGTACCAATTGAGCATCGTTGCAACGCCACAACCTACCTGAGTATTGTTGCTGACCATGTCCATCCCTTTATGACCACAATGTACCCAACATCTGATGGCTACTTTCAGCAGGATAATGCGCCATGTCATAAAGCTGGAATCATCTCAGACTGGTTTCTTGAACATGACAATGAGTTCACTGTACTCAAATGGCCTCCACAGTCACCAGATCTCAATCCAATAGAGCATCTTTGGGATGTGGTGGAACGGGAGATTCGCATCATGGATGTGCAGCCAACAAATCTGCGGCAACTGTGTGATGCCATCATGTCAATATGGACCAAAATCTCTGAGGAATGCTTCCAGCACCTTGTTGAATGTATGCCACAAGAATTGAGGCAGTTCTGAAGGCAAAAGGGGGTCCAACCCGTTACTAGCATGGTGTACCTAATAAAGTGGCCGGTGAGTGTATATATATATATATATATATATATATGTATATGTATATGTATATGTGTGTGTGTGTCGCCAGACATGTGTCATGTGGTGATTTGATGGTAAATTCACCTGCCTGATTCCATGTAGATTTGCTGTTCAGTAGTGTTCCTCACTGGATGGGGGTAGTGTTCTCCGCTGTATTTGCTCCTGCTTTGTGATATAATTAGTGATGTTGGACTTTCTTTAGTGGTCTGTTCATTATCAGTATGGTGGTATTTATCTTGTTGTACTGGTAATGGTCATCATGTAGCAGTATTTTATATGTCCCTTATAGAGTGGTATGGTGTGATCTTAGGCTAAAGTGTTGGCACTTTGCAATGATTACATGGACTTTGGTTTGGAGTTTGGGCACTTGGTCTCTAAAAAGTTCGCCATTAGAGATGAGCGAACATACTCGTCTGAGCTTGATGCTCGTTCAAGCATTAGCGTACTCAAAACTGCTCGTTGCTCGGACGAATACTTTGCCCGCTCGAGAAAATGGCATCTCCTGCTGTTGTGATTTTTGGTGGCCAGAAACAGAGCCAATCACAAGCCAGGAGACTCTGCACTCCACCCAGCATGACGTGGTACCCTTACACGTCGATAGCAGTGGTTGGCTGGCCAGATCAGGTGACCCCGGAATAGACTAGCCCCTGCCCGCACTGCTCGGATCATTCTCTGTCTGGATGCCGCTAGGGAGAGAGCTGCTGCTGGTCAGGGAAAGAGTTAGGGTGTTCTATTAGAATAGTGTTAGGGCAGGAGTGATTCTACAAGAACCCAACAGCCCTTCTTAGGGCTACAATAACGTTTTATTTTACTTTTTTTTGGTTTGCCTGTGGCTGGGCTTGCTGGCATTAGTAGTGCAGCTAGTACCATATTGTGAGGAATTTGCTGGGAGACTTGCGACCGTTGTGTTTAGCTCTTAGTGACACACATATCCACCTTAAACACCGAAGTGGGACAATTTATTAGGGGTTTGATTTGAATTAGGCACAGTCTGCTGATTTATTTTTTTTTACGTTTATTTCTTTTTATAGCTCAAAGTAATCTGGCAAAGCAGTGTGCTTTCAGTGTAGGCTAGAAAATAGCCATAGGAGAACCCCAACGGCTTACTTAGGCCTACAATAGCGTTATATTTTACTTTTTTTTGTTTGCTTGTGGCTGGGCTTGCTGCCACTAGTAGTGCAGCTAGTACCATATTGTGAGGAATTTGCTGGGAGACTTGCGACCGTTGTGTTTAGCTCTTAGTGACACACATATCCACCTTAAACACCGAAGTGGGACATTTTATTAGGGGTTTGATTTGAAATAGGCACAGTCTGCTGATTTATTTTTTTTTACGTTTATTTCTTTTTATAACTCAAAGTCATCAGGCACAGCACAAAATCCAGTTGTGTGCTGTCAGTGTAGGTTAGAAACTAGCCATAGCAATAGGATAGCATAGTTTTGTTTAAAAAAATAAAAATTTAAAGTTTACACTTTAATTTGGAAAATGTTTAACCCGAGGGCTAGGGATAGAGGATGAGGGCGTGAACGTGGGCGTCCAACTACTGCAGGGGTCAGATTCCGTGGTCCTGGGTGGGGTGAGACACCACCTGCTGATGAGGGAGCAGGGGAACGCCGCAGAGCTACACTCCCTAGGTTGATCATGTCTCAAGTTACTGGGACTCGTGGTAGAGCACTGTTGAGGCCAGAACAGTGCGAAGAGGTGATGTCGTGGATTGCGGACAATGTTTCTAGCCATTTGTCCACCAGTCAGTCTTCCACACAGTCCACCCATGTCACCGAAATCAGCACTCCTCCAGCTCCTCCACCTCAGCCTCCTTCCTCCCAGTCTGCCCCCTCCCAGCAAAATTTGGCATACTCTGAGGAACTGTTTTCTGGACCCTTCCCACAGTCACAAACTACTTGTTCGGTTGCTGCTGAGCTATTTTCCGATGCCCAGGTTTTCCACCGGTTGCAGACTGTGGGTGATGATGACATTATTGACGTAGTGGAAGAAGTGTGTAAAGAGGTGCCGGACGATGAGGAGACACGGTTGTCAGACAGTGGTGAAGTTGTTGTCAGGGCAGGTAGTCCGAGGGGGGAGCAGACTGAGGGATCGGAGGATGATGAGGTGACAGACCCAAGCTGGGTTGATAGGCCGGGTGAACACAGTGCTTCTGAGACAGAGGCGAGTCCTATAGCAGAACAGGTTGGAAGAGGCAGTGGTGGGGCCAGACGGAGAGGCAGGGCCAGAGCTGGTGCATCAGCGCCAAATGTTTCCCGTAGTCAAGCTCCCGTGGCGAGGGATAGATTTTCAGAAGTCTGGAGGTTTTTTAAAGAAACACCGGATGACCGACGGACTGTGGTGTGCAACTTGTGCCCAACCAGGATCAGCAGGAATTCCACAACTACTAGCTTAACTACCACCAGTATGCGCAGGCATATGAATGCTAAACACCCCACTCAATGGCACCAAGCCCGTTCACCTCCGGCCGGGCACACCACTGCTCCTTCCCCTGTGTCATCTGCTAGTCAGCCCCCTGCCCAGGACCCCGGCCCAAACACCTCCCGTGCGAAAACCCCATCTTCGCCTCCACGATCCTCCACAGCATCCACCAGCGTTCAGCTCTCCATACCCCAGACGCTGGAGCGCAAAAGGAAGTATAGCGCAACCCACCCACACGCCCAAGCCCTCAATGTCCACATCTCCAAATTGCTTAGCCTGGAGATGCTGCCCTATAGGCTGGTAGAGACCGAGGCCTTTCGAAACCTCATGGCGGTGGCCGCCCCTCGGTATTCGGTCCCCAGCCGCCACTACTTTTCCCGATGTGCCGTCCCAGCCCTGCACATCCGTGCCCTGACCAACACCGTTTCTGACAAGGTCCACCTGACCACGGACACGTGGACGAGTGCTGCCGGGCAGGGCCACTTTATATCGCTGACGGCACATTGGGTTAACTTGGTGGAGGCTGGGACCGAGTCTGACCCTGGGGCTGGTCATATACTGCCGACGCCGAGGATTGCGGGGCCTACCTCGGTCCAGGTCTCAAAGGCCTACTATGCCTAAAACTCTCTGGTCAGCATGAAGTCAGAAGCTTTGCGCTCGTCACAAGAGACGGGGGAAGAAGATTCCCTTGTTAATAGCCAAAGCACCTTTAGGTCTGTTTCTCAGCGCATATCGGAGGAGGTGGAGGAGGATGAGGAGGAAGAGGAGGAGAATGTTGGCGAGACAGAAGAGGGGACCATTGTTCAGTCCTTCACTGTTCAGCGTGTATGGGCAGAAGAAGAAGAGTTGGAGGAGGAGGAAATGGGCAGTCAGGCCAGTGAGGGAAGTGAATTCTTGCGCGTTGGGACTCTGGCGCATATGGCAGATTTCATGCTAGGCTGCGTATCCGTGACCCTCGCGTTCAAAGAATTTATTCCAGCACCGATTACTGGGTATTCACTCTCCTGGACCCACGGTACAAGCAAAATCTTTCCACTCTCATCCCTGGAGAGGAAAGGAGTGTGAGAATGCATGAATACCAGCAGGCCCTGGTGCACAAGCTGAAACAGTATTTCCCTTCTGACAGCGCTAGCGGCAGAGGGCGTACTTCTGCGGGACAAGTAGCGATGGAGAGTAGGCGAGCAGGCAGCTTGTCCAGCACTGGCAGGGGTACGCTTTACAAGGCCTTTGCCAGTTTTATGTCACCCCAGCAAGACACTGTCACCTGTCCCCAGTCTCGGCAGAGTAGGGCTGATCTTTACAGAAAGATGGTGAGGGAGTATGTAGCTGACCATACCATCGTCCTAAATGATCACACAGCTCCCTACAACTACTGAGTTTCAAAGCTGGACATGTGGCACGAACCGGCGCTGTACGCCTTGGAGGTTCTTGCCTGCCCTGCCGCTAGCGTGTTGTCCGAGCGGGTTTTCAGTGCAGCTGGTGGCATCATCACCGATAAGCGTACACCCCTGTCGACTGACAGCGCTGACAGGCTGACGCTTATCAAGATGAATAAAGCCTGGATTTCTCTGGATTTTTATTCTCCACCAGGTGAAAGAAGCTCAACCTGAATAATGTATGCACTCCTCCTCCTCATTGTCCTCCTTCTCCTCCTCTTTGTACACTAAAGCGGAGGAAACTGGCTATTTTTTGCCAGGGCCAACTGGCTCTAGCTATAGTACTCTATGTATTTAATTTTTCTGGAGGGCCACCTACCCGGTCCTCTGTTTTAAGCAATTTTTGGGAGTGCCACTTACAGGCACTCAATCTATTTAATTTTTCTGGAGGACCACCTACCTGCTCCTCTGGTTTGAAAACTTTTTTGGACTGCCACATACAGGCACTCAATTTATTTAATTTTTCTGGAGGACCACCTACCTGCTCCTCTGGTTTGAAAACTTTTTTGGACTGCCACATACGGGCACTATCCAAATTAAATTGTCTCCATAGCAGCCTCCGCATGTCGTCTTTTTAGCTGCCTCCACACGTTGTCTCCATTGCTACCTCCACACATCATCGCCATAGCTGCCTCCAAAAGTCGTCCATATAGCTGCCTCCATACATGGTCTCCTTATCAAACGAACTGTGTCAGGCAGAATTCTGGGTTGTTTTCATGGCTTCCACATCAAACTTGTTAACTTTGTCGCCACCCTGCTGTGTAATCCACAAAATATACTGGCAATCTTTTATCATTTACCGATATTATTTCAGCGCTTCTTGCGCATCTGTTTACATTCCCCTCACCCGCCATAACCCAAACTTATAAGAACGCTACTACACTTGATCTTATACAAAAGGTTCTTAGAAGTGCTGTTTGGGGAGTAGCCTAGAGACAGAGGCTTGGATTGGCGAAAGCTCGCCTGGCAGCGGAGCGCCAGCTCCATCCCAAGATCCAACTAACATAGTTTAAACTGCAGCACCTTTAATCTACTACTAGTTCACTGCCTCCATACATGGTCCCCTTATCAAACGAGCTGTGTCAGGCAGAATTTTGGGCTGTTTTCATGGCTTCCACATCAAACTTGTTAACTTTGTCGCCACCCTGCTGTGTAATCCACAAAATATACTGGCAAACTTTTATCATTTACCGATATTATTTCAGCACTTCTTGCGCATCTGTTTACATTCCCCTCACCCGCTATAACCCAAACTTATAAGAACGCTACTACACTTGATCTTATACAAAAGGTTCTTAGAAGTGCTGTTTGGGGAGTAGCCTAGAGACAGAGGCTTGGATTGGCGAAAGCTCGCCTGGCAGCGGAGCGCCAGCTCCATCCCAAGATTCAACTAACATAGTTTAAACTGCAGCACCTTTAATCTACTACTAGTTCACTGCCTCCATACATGGTCCCCTTATCAAACGAGCTGTGTCAGGCAGAATTTTGGGCTGTTTTCATGGCTTCCACATCAAACTTGTTAACTTTGTCGCCACCCTGCTGTGTAATCCACAAAATATACTGGCAAACTTTTATCATTTACCGATATTATTTCAGCACTTCTTGCGCATCTGTTTACATTTCCCTCACCCGCTATAACCCAAACTTATAAGAACGCTACTACACTTGATCCTATACAAAAGGTTCTTAGAAGTGCTGTTTGGGGAGTAGCCGAGAGACAGGGGCTTGGATAGGCGAAAGCTCGCCTGGCAGCGGAGCGCCAGCTCCATCTCAAGATCCAACTAACATCGTTTTAACTGCAGCACCTTTAATCTACTACTAGTTCACTGCCTCCATACATGGTCCCCTTATCAAACGAGCTGTGTCAGGCAGAATTTTGGGCTGTTTTCATGGCTTCCACATCAAACTTGTTAACTTTGTCGCCACCCTGCTGTGTAATCCACAAAATATACTGGCAAACTTTTATCATTTACCGATATTATTTCAGCACTTCTTGCGCATCTGTTTACATTCCCCTCACCCGCTATAACCCAAACTTATAAGAACGCTACTACACTTGATCTTATACAAAAGGTTCTTAGAAGTGCTGTTTGGGGAGTAGCTGAGAGACAGGGGCTTGGATAGGCGAAAGCTCGCCTGGCAGCAGAGCGCCAGCTCCATCTCAAGATCCAACTAACATAGTTTTAACTGCAGCACCTTTAATCTACTACTAGTTCACTGCCTCCATACATCGTCCCCTTATCAAACGAGCTGTGTCAGGCAGAATTTTCAGGTGTTTCACCAGATACATAGTGGAACTCGGCCCATCTGTCGCCGCCATGCTGGAGACCTGAAGTTGCAATCATAGCAGCGCAATATGGATGCCCCATACTGTCGCTCTTAATCATGGAACCATTTCCGTAAAAACAATTAAAAATAGAACCACTATGCTATTCCATTATTCCTAGGTGAAATATTCAAATGACCCGGCCTGCTTTGAAAATTATAATTTTTTCAAAGTAAACGCTTCTGGCCCCCAGGCCCATTTTGGGTGGGGATGAGCCGAGAGACAGGGGCTTGAACAGGCGAAAGCTCGCCTGGCAGTGGACCGCCAGCTCCATCCCAAGATTAGGCAGCCTCAGAGGCATCCATGCATGCTGCCCCTGCTGTTTTCTGTCCATTTTGCCTCCACGATCCTCCACAGCGTCCACCAATGTCTCATTTCAACTCTCTATACCCCAGACACTGGAGCACGAGAGGATATGCAGCACATCATCCCCTTATCAAACGAGCTGTGTCAGGCAGAATTTTCAGGTGTTTCACCAGATACATAGTGGAACTCGGCCCATCTGTCGCCGCCATGCTGGAGACCTGAAGTTGCAATCATAGCAGCGCAATATGAATGCCCCATACTGTCGCTCTTAATCATGGAAATCGTCTCCATGGCTGCCTCCACATGTCGTCCCCTTATCAAACGAGCTGTGTCAGGCTCATTTTTCGGGTGTTTCACCAGATACGTTATGGAACTTGGTCACTATGTCGCCACTATGCTGTGTTATCGACTAAATATACCATCAACCTTTTGTTCACATAGGAAATCATTTCAGCGCTTCTTGCTCACCTCCTTTGGTGAAGCCTGAGTCCATTTAGGGTATGTCGCCATGACACTCTCTAGCCTGCCGCTGCTGCCGCTGCCTCTGCATGCCGTCCCCTATAGTGTCAGGGTCAATTATTGCATGTTTTAGATGCTATCTAGCCTCATTCGGTCACTCTGTCATGGCCATGCTGTTGCCCATCATTTTGGCATAATGGTGCGATTAAGCAGCCTCAGAGGCATCCATGCATGCTGCCCCTGCTGTTTCCTGTCCATTTCCGTGGTGTTTCCATCCTTTTCTGAGGTTCCCAGGTGTTTGGCCAAGCTTCCCTGTGCAGAGCCTTGGTCCCCTTGAAAAATGCTCGAGTCTCCCATTGACTTCAATGGGGCTCGTTATTCGAGACGAGCACTCGAGCATCGGGAAAAGTTCGTCTCGAATAACGAGTACCCGAGCATTTTAGTGCTCGCTCATCTCTATTCGCCATCACTGACCTATGGTTATGCAGTCTTATTCTTTTTGGACACGGACATGTCAATACATATATGACAAAATCATATCTATATGTCAAATGTTGTCTAATAGGATAGGTCTTATTAGTGGAATTATTGGTGAGTGAACAAATACCCTTTAATCATGAGGCTACAGTTTTCACAATTCATGCAAGGGTAACAACTAGGTTTCAGTGAATTAGCAAGGTTTCTTATACTCTTTACTGGCCCTCTTTACTAAATTACTCAGAAATGTCTTTCCCCTCCTGCATAACAACAGAGGAATCTCTTGAAACCCAGTAATCATGATGTAGCCAGGTAAGTATAGGCCAATGTTTCCATATTGATTTCACCATATAGTGTGGGTGCCATAAGTCATGATACACAGTAATCTCTTGGGATGAGTAGGAGGAGTCGTCTTAGCCCCCGGGAGATGCTTTATCCCGGCTCTCTGCCAATTCTGGAGGATATCCCCTGTAGACAAACTTCCTCGCCATTTCATCTTATTGTTGCTCTGTGTCATTCAGGTTATCTACTATCCTGTGGACCCTAATCATTTGGCTACAGGGGAGAGATTCAATAATTCTCCTTGGATATGCACATCGAACCTCAACAGGTTGTTACTGTCCACTGGTTTCAAATGTAGGTCAGTCAATACTCTGTCACCTGTCACATATACACGTGTATCCAAAAACTGTACTTGCGACTGAATAAGTCATGGCAAATTTAAGGGATAACTACAATTAAGGAATTTTTAAAAAGGTCATGAAAGACTTAATGTCCGTTCATATTGGTCCAATGACGTTTTAGAACACACACAGGGCGATAAGCACAAGACCACATTTTGAGGTGCTGTTAAAATTTCTGTATTACAGCGATAATAGTTATTGTCCTGCTGCTGGTGACCATGCCCAAGACCGATTGTACAAAATTAGGCCAGTAGTGACTCATTTTAATGAGAAATTTATGGAGACTTACACCCCACAAAAAAATATAGCCATCGACGAGTCACTTGTACTCTTTAGAGGTAGGCTTATATTTTGGCAATATTTGCCAAGCAAAAGAGCTAGATCAATGTTTACAGGCTCTGTGAAAGTGAAAGCCAAAGTCTGGATCTATGAGGGAAATGACTCTGGACTCTGTCCACCTGAGTACCCCCCTGTCCTAACCACAAGCGGTAAAATTGTGTGGGATCTTTTATTCCCCCTGATGGGTAAAAGCTATCACCTTTACATAGATAATTTCTATACAAGTGTCGCTCTCTTCCAGTGCCTGGTGGACCTTAAACTGAAATGGGGTGAAAGCAAGTCCTTGTGTCAGAGTAACATCATGCTGACAAGGCCAAGAGATGTTTTTGTCCTCACATCTATTCATGCAGATTACAGCACCCCTGTCTCCGTTAGAGGAACCAATGCCACAGTCCTCAAGCCTCAAGTTTTCATAGAGGAGTACAGCCAACACATGGGAGGGATTGATCTAGTTGATCAAATGCTTCAGCCAAATAATGCAATTCGATAGTCCCGCCGTGACAGCTGCCAAAAGATGGCAAAATTAAAAAAAAAAAAATTGTACAGGAGGTTTTAAGTTTTTTAAATGTATGAAAACTTTATAAAACCTATACAAATTTGTTGTCACACAGATCTTTATGTGGAAAAATAAAAAAGTCATAGATTTTTGAATGTGGAGAGTGAAAAATGGAAGTGAAAAAACTAAAAAGGGCCAAGTCGTTAAGGGGATAATTCATCCGATAATTTCTTTGAAATGATGTCCTCCTCCACAGCCTGTTGTAAAATTGATGATAACTGCATGCAAAAAGATGAGAGGGGGTTAAAAGTAAGTTTTCTATAACATTGCTTATCTTTGTGTTGTCTGTAAGCCTCTCTTTAGTACATTTACAAAGGCCACGATACCACGTTCCCGCCTTTATCCGCAGCCTTGATCACTATAGTTCTTCAGTTTATTGAGGCAGTTACGTTCATCTCTTGTTAAATTACCATTATGTACATATTTAGGAATCCTCTCATATTGTTTGGTGATCATTTTCACAAAAGCATCTATTGCTGGACAGACTGTCAGTGATAGAAAGACGTTTGATCTGCTCTTGATGCAGGACGGAATAGTATTAATCCTCACTGATGAGTTAGTATGAAAACTTAACTGAGAATGCAAATAAATCTAAATTTAGAGAAGGTACAAACATTAGGCCCTTTGATAATAATTTTGTTTCCATATCTGAAAGTGGATATGTTGATAAATTAATTACCTTCAGCTACCCATGGTTGTCTTAAATCTAATCATGTTTATTCATTCTTATCCCATGTGATTGAGAGTGAGAGTCCCTTTTAAGTTTGTTTATGTTGAAACTTTCCACGTGTTGGCATCCTGTAGGATATTTCACTTAAAGTACTTGAAGCATGAAAATAGACCATCATGCATATGAGCCGGGGAGGTGGGTAGACCCCACGTGTATCGCTAGCAACGGGTGACTTCCTCAGGGGTAAGTGACAGCAATATGCCTTGTACTGTATACATATAAGGCCCCCCCCCCAGCAACACAGCCAAAAATAATAATGTGGTAATAACCTGCAGACAATACGAGGCACCATTGACAATGCGAGGTCAATTGATCCACGCATGTGCAAAGAGTTCCGAGTCATGTGAGTAATCACATGATCGGGAAAAGAATGGCAACTGCCAAAGCCGGCACATGCGCTATTTATGAAGATTTGTGCAGTATGGAGCAAATAAATGTTGATTACACTATTGGCAAACTAATAAGCCCGAACGCCCAATCTATACTAAAAAAAGAGAATACTAGCGTGTATACAATATGAGTAGAGATGAGTGAACACACTCGTCCGAGCTCGAACGAGCATTAGCGTACTCGTAACTGCTCATTGCTCGGACGAATACTTCGCCAGCTCGAGAAGATGGCATCTCCCGCCGTTTTGAATTTTGGCGGCCAGAAACAGAGCCAATCACAAGCCAGGATACTCTGCACTCCACCCAGCATGACGTGGTACCCTTACACGTCGACAACAGTGGTTGGCTGGCCTGATCAGGTGACCCTGGAATAGACTAGCCCCTGCCCGCGCTGCTCGCATCATTCTCTGTCTGGATGCCATTAGGGAGAGAGCTGCTGCTGCTGCAGGGATAGCGTTAGGCTGTTATATTAGCTTACTGTTAGGCAGGAGTGAGTCTACAAGAACCCAACAGCCATTGTTAGGGCTAGAATAACGTTATATATATTTTTTTTTTTTTGCTTGTGGCTGGGCTTGCTAGCACTAGTAGTGCAGCTAGTACAATATTGTGACGAATTTGCAGGAAGACTTGCGAACGTTATATTTAGCTCTTAGTGACACACATATCCATCTCAAACACCTAAGTGGGACAATTTATTAGGGGTTTGATTGAATTAGGCACAGTCTGACGTTTGTTTTGGGTTTTTTTTTCAAAACTTAAAGTGACTTAAAATCCAGTTGTGTGCTGTCAGTGTAGGTTAGAAACTAGGCATGCAAGAACCCAACCGGCTTTCTTAGGGCTACAATAGCGTTATATATATATATTTTTTTTATTTGCTTGTGGCTGGCCTTGCTGGCACTAGAAGTGCAGCTAGTACCATATTGTGACGAATTTGCAGGGAGACTTGCGACCGTTATATTTAGCTCTTAGTGACACACATATCCATTTCAAACACCTAAGTGGGACAATTTATTAGGGGTTTGATTGAATTAGGCACAGTCTGCTTTTTTTTTTTTTTTTAACTTTTCTTTTTTTATATAACCCAAAGTCATCAGGCACAGCACAAAATCCAGTTGTGTGCTGTCAGTGTAGGCTAGAAACTAGCCATACGAGAACCCAACAGGCCTTCTTAGGGCTACAATAGCGTTATATATTTTATTTTTGGTTGATTTGCTTGTGGCTGGCCTTGCTGGCACTAGTAGTGCAGCTAGTACCATATTGTGACGAATTTGCAGGGAGACTTGTGAACGTTCTGTTTAGCTCTAAGTGACACACATATCCATCTCAAACACCTGAGTGGGACAATTTATTAGGAGTTTGATTGAATTAGGCACAGTCTGCTTTTTCTTTTCTTATTTTTTTTTTCAGAACTAAAAGTCATCAGGCACAGCACAAAATCATGTTGTGTGCTGTCAGTGTAGGTTAGAAACTAGCCATAGCAATAGGATAGCATCGTTTTGTTAAAAAAAACAAAGACACAAAAAACACAAAAAAAACAAAAAAAAAAAACAAAAAAACACAAAAAAAAATTACAGTTTACACTTTAATTTTGAAAATGTTGAACCCGAGGGCTAGGGGTAGAGGACGAGGGCATGGGCGTCCAACTACTGCAGGGGTCAGAGGCCGTAGTCCTGGGCGGGGTGAGACACCACCTGCTGATGAGGGAGCAGGGGGACGCCGCAGAGCTACACTCTTTTGGTTCATGTCTCAAGTTACTGGGACTCGTGGTAGAGCACTGTTGAGGCCAGAACAGTGCGAACAGGTGATGTCGTGGATTGTGGACAATGCTTCTAGCCATTTGTCCACCAGTCAGTCTTCCATGCAGTCTACCTATGTCACCGAAATCAGCACTCCTCCAGCTCCTCCACCTCCACCGTCTTCGCCTGCTACTTTTTCTTGTTCCTTAACATGAAGAAATGGCTTGCAGGAAAAAAAATTTAGCTCAAACGAGGAAGTCATCTCCGAGACAGAGGCGTATTTTGGAGAGTTCGACAAATCCTATTTTTTGGAGGGGTTAAAAAAAGGGCAGGAGCGTTGGGAGAAGTGTATGTTTCTAAAAGGGGACTATGTTGAAATAAAAAAAAAAAAATGGTGTTTTCATTTCTAACAAGGGTACTTATTGAACCGCCCTTGTACAGCCTCCCTAGTAATAACTATATTCAGACCTCAGTAAACACTATATACAGCTCCCTAACCATAACTATATATAGCCCCCCCTGTAATCACTTTATACAGCCCCCCAGTATTAACTATATACAGCCCACCCCAGCATCAACTATATATACCCCCTGCATCCTGCAAAACGGTTCAAGGGTATTGGGGAATTGTTCTCTGGTATCATACAGTTATTTATTTAAGTATTATTATATTTTTAGTCTACTTTATTGTACTCAAGCTAATTATTAGGTGTATACCACATATACTTACTCTTAGTCAATGTTGGACTGGCCCACCAGAGTACCAGAGGATCCTCCGGTGGACCCTTGTTCAAACCAATACTGAACCCTGCAGAAAACAACCCAATCTGCTAGAGTCTATTTTCTGGAGGATGATGAAAGTTGACCCACAGATTTAATTTGTCTCATGGGCCTAAGGCACCCCAGACCGGTAATGCACAGTGTTTTGCTTTTGGTAGGCATTTTCCCTGACAACAAGACAATATATTCTCAAGGAACAGTCCAAATGTACTGAATGTTCCAAGGAGCAACCTAAGACCATCCAATTATGCATCCATTTTAGAAGTCCTATGACAGCTGACAGCAAAACCGAGTGAATGGTATTAACCCTACCCTCAGTTGCCAGAGAGTAATTGTAGCTGGAGTAGTTGTGTGAAACAGTCAGGACTGACACATTTAAAAATGAATAAAAGAAGGGAAATGTTAAAGTAAATATCACAACATTTTTATTTTAATTATATGTTTCCGATATCTAGGCATTTTATAATATTATACTTCTTTTAATAACATACACATTGCAAGCCAATGGCCTATTCAGAACTATGGCCTGTGGAGCCTGGAACCCAGGGCAAGTGGTCACAATAAAATGATACTTGTACAGGTTGTGGTGGCCGCTTCCTATTTCAAAGGTATGCGATGGCCTGTGATACGGTGAACAGAAGAGATATCCCATGCTCTGCTGCACACTAAGGAGAGTTCTGTATAAAGGTTTTCGCTTCTCCTCAGTTCTCCAAACCAGGTGCAAATTGAACATTTGGTTCAGGAGAGCAATGTTCAGATCACCCACTCAGAAAGGGACCAAGTGGACCTAAGATCAGTTGGACAACTGGGAGAATTCATAGTTGAATGAATGACTGGTGCATATTGTAATGTACAGTATTTAAACAGTTACAAACAGTTTGAAGAAGGTCTGAATTAGAAAAAAAATCCAATGTCTACATTGAGAAATTATACAACCCAAATTGTTGGAGTGAAAAATTCTATTTTGTTTAGTTACATTTGCAACTTATGCTTGGTCTACCATTTTTAAGGCTTATGATTTAAAAAATCCCACCAATAGTGTTTTTTATGAAAAGAAAATTCTGTCAAACATTGGATAAAAGGCACATTTTTAGTGGACTTCTTTATAGCATGTTACATAGCATCTAGCTGTTTATAATTGTTTATTTATTAGCTCTTTTCTCTTTTCTATGTGACTTAATATGAAATATGAAAAATAATGTTTACATTAAAAAGCACACAAATAATAATAAAAACACAATAAGATATGGTTGAGATTCAGTTTATATTTTACAAGCAATAAAAATATTAAAATTGTGTTTGATGGGTGTTTGAAGACCCATTATTATTTGGTTTGTTAACAAAAATACTAAAACTGACCTTTTTATATCTTCTGAAGACCTTCACTAATTGAATCACAACTTATACAAAATCTCATAAAACATGGAAAACCACCCATGTTTCAGAGACCTGACACTTAATAAGTAGACAATGACTACAAGGAGAATTATAGAATGGCATAGAAGTTACAAATTTATATGTTTTCTATCTATTTTGCTATTCTAGAAATACTTTACTATGCCTGAAGTCTGTAAATAACAGGCTTTCAATTTGTAGAATGTCTGTCATGTCAAATCCCCAGTTGGAACTTTTTATTGATAGCAGCAAGAACTTTCCCATCAGATGAGCAATATATTTCCTGATTTATCTAAATCTGCGTCAGCATCTGTTGCCTCTGGCAAGAATCACAGGAAGCAATCAGCAGTGCCCTAAATTGACCATTACATTACACACTGCTCTATCTAAAAAAGGTTTGACAAAGTTCACTCATTTCAGTCAATAATGATCATCAATGGTTCAGAGGACTAAAGTATGCAAGATAATTTTTTTGTTTGTTTTCTAAAATATAGAAGTCACTTAGATTAAGGTCATGGCTCTTCTTCATCTGTGAAGGGGAGACATTTTATCAACTTTCTGCAGCATAATTTTATGGTGCAGCTTGTAGAAGATCCCACAAGAGGTGATGCATTGTTGGACCTTGTGATTTCTAACAATGAGGAGATTGTCCAAAATATCAGTGTACGGGAACCCCTTGGTAACAGCGATCATAATATAATTATTTTCCTCTTAAACTGTAAAAAGCAGAAACAGGTGGGAAGATCGAAAACTTAGAATTTTAAGAGGGCTAATTTCCAGAAATTCAGGGCTGTGCTACAGGATATAGACTGGGATCAGATACTGTCACATGGTGATACTAATGTTAAATGGGAGAAATTCAAATCTATCCTGGGTCATTATACTTCTAAATTTATTCCAATGCATAACAAGTATAGACGGGCTAGATTACACCCCACGTGGCTTACAGATACATTTAAAAGGTCAATTAATGAGAAAAAGATGTCACCTGATGTTTTCAATACTTACAAAAAACTTACCAAAATCTGTAAAAAGTAGATCAAATCAGCCAAAATACAAAATGAAAGACAGGTAGCTAAAGATAGCAAAACAAATCCCAAGAATTTTTTTAAGTATATCAATGCAAAAAAAAATGGGTCAGAACAGGTAATGTATACTGGAGACCAAGAGAAGGTGGAGATACTTAATAGGTTTTTTAGCTCCGTTTATATGATAGAAGAAAGAACTTCTTCTGACGTACGTGGGTGGTGCCAGTGCGGATCATGCATCCTGTAGATCTTTTATTTTATATAAAAGTAAAAAACATAACAATACAAACCAAACATAATATACAATATATACAAAATATATACAATCTTACCTGCTGGTCCAGCCACATTCACACCTAGCAAAAACAATAACTTAAAATACACCAAAATGAATAAACACCAAATACCACAACCCCCACCCAACCGATTATCACATTCTAAACCAAACCAATAAACAAAGACAAGCCACACCCACAAATAAACATAAATGACTATAAATATACATAAACCCACCCCACACCCTCTAATAGCAAACCACCCCACACCCATTTTTTTTTTTAAATATATAATAACAAACACATAATACACATAACACTACACTAAACTAGATCCCTCGCCCGCACCCTCTCCTCCCCCCCAGACACTGGTCTAACGTCCAAAGTTTGCGTTAAATAGTCCAGACCAGTGCCCAAGGTCAGTTCATAAATCCAAAAATCCCACCATCATTACCCCCCTCCCAACCTAACACTCGAACCCAAAACCCCACTATATACAATATATACAGTATTTACAATATAACATAAAGAAAACAGAATACAAATAAAACCTGAACAACATCAATCAAAACCACATAAAACCCAGGTTCGGCGCCTGCAGCCCTATATCACTATAACCTCAGAACACAAAACAAAAATCTACAGTGCAGCATCAGCCCAACACCAGGAGAGGAGATGACAGACTAAGGGACACTAAAGGAGAACCCCCTACAAAGGAGAGAGGCCCTCCCCATGCCCAGCCTCTCATACTCCAGAGAGCGCACCTTCACCAGGTCACCCATAATGTTCCTAACCACCTCATCCACCGGGAGGATTTTACACTGCGTCGAAACTAAGCACCGTGCGTTCCACATGTGGTACCTAACCACTAGGCTAGCTAGGAATAACGTGCAGCGGTCCCGGCCACCCAGGCCTCTGAATGCTCCATAGGCCCACTCCGCATAGGAGAGACGGGCCAACCCGGGCCAACGGATGGAAGCGCCCACCCGGTTGTACACCTCTGTGTTAAAGGGGCACTAAAGCAGGAAGTGGTCCATGCTCTCCAGCAGACCACCGCACTCCTCCCGGGGACAACCCCTTTCCTCAGAGCTCCTACACTTCAGATTGTCCCTCACACACAGCTTTCCATGGAAGCAGCGCCAAGTCACGTCCCAAAACTTCAAGGGGATCCTGATGGAATTCAACAAACTCAAACCCACCCTCAGATCCTGACTTGGGCAATCCCTGAGGGCCAGAGGCTTCTGGAAATGGGTCAACAGAATCCTCTTGTCAAGGATTTTGACATGGTCCTGATCTCCCACATTCCCAGAACCCACCGGCGAATCACCTTCAGAACCGGGGTAGCGTAAGCCGGAAGATGCCCATGCGGTGTGCGAAGATCCTTCACTTGTCCTCCTGTCTCCCATTCCTGGAAGAAAGGCCAAAACTATCCCCTACAGGAGCATACCCACGGAGGAGCCCTCTCTTTCCAGAGGTCTGCTACATTGATCTTAAGAAAGGTATTCACTAGGAACACCACAGGGTTGACCATACACAACCCTCCTTGTCTCCTCGTGCGGTAAGTAACCTCCCTCTTGATTAGGTTCAGCCTATTCCCCCATAACAGCTGGAAGAACAGACTGTACACCCGAGTCCAGAGGGGTTCTGGCAACATGCACACACTGCCCAGGTAAATCAGCAGCGGGAGCAGGTAAGTTTTGATCAGATTAACCCTTTCCCTGAGGGTCAAAGACCAACCCTTCCACTGGTCCACCTTCTGGGCGGCGATCTTAAGCCTGCCATCCCAGTTTTGCATGGGGTAATCCCCCTGGCCAAATTCGATGCCGAGAACTTTGGCAGAGTCCTGGGGCCCTGGAAGAGTGTCCGGGAGATCAAAGCCTGAACCTCCCTCTCCCAGCCAGAGACTCTCACACTTATCCCGGTTGATCTTGGACCCAGAAGCCTCTGACTAGCGGTCAACCTCTGACATCACCCATTGCGCCTCCCCTCCCGAGAACACGAAAACGGTGACATTATCGGCATACGCTACCACTCTAAGAGCGGCCCATGATCAACCCTCCTAAGGAATGGGTCGATCGCGAACACGTACAGTAGTGGGCTCAGAGGACAACCCTGGCGAACACCAGACCCGACCTCAAAAGAGCGGCCAATCCAACCGTTCACAAGCGGGAAACTCTCTGCCCCTGCGTACAAAACTTTCAGCCAGTTGACAAACCCACCCGGCAGGCCATACCTCAGAAGGACAGACCAGAGGTACTCGTGGTTAACCCGATCAAACGCTTTTGCTTGATCCAAGGACAGCAAGTACCCCTTCCAGTTACCAGCCCTGCTCTGCTCCACTGCCTCCCGGACACAAAACACAGCACTAAATGTACTGCGGCCTGGAACAGAGCAGTGCTGGGTCCCCGAAAGGAGCCGGGATGCAAACTGCACCAGCCGATTAAACAGCACCTTTGCCAAAATCTTTCTGTCCGTATATGGGGCAACACGAGATCGGTCCTTACCCTTTGACAGAAGATAAGGCGGAGATACTTAATTGTTTTTTTAGCTCCGTTTATACGATAGAAGAAAGAACTTCTGACGTACGTGGGTGGTGCCAGCGGATCATGCATCTTGTAATATACTAGACTGGCTGAATGTAGACATGATCCAATCTAAGCTCAATAAAATCAATGGGGCTCATTTACTTACCCCGTCCAGTTGCGATCCTGCAGTGCGTTGTCCGACGAGGATTTGGGTCTGCCGGGATTCACTAAGGTCATGCACCCGATATCCATCAGGTGTCACTACTGCGCCGAGGTCCGCCAATTCATCTTCTTCTTCCTGGTGCGTGTAAGTGCTTGAGCTTGCGATACAATTCTTTTTTAAATTCCACGTTTTTTCTTATTCCGTCCGGTTATCCGACGGCCATGCCCCCTTTTTGTCGCGTGAAAGCTGGCGCCAATGCGCTACAATCCGATCGCGTGTGCCAAAATCCCGGGGCAATTCGGCGCAAATCAGAAATATTCGGGAAACCCGACGAAAGTGCGGTGTTTGGACCCTTAGTAAATGAGCCCCAATGTGTACAAGGCTCCTGGACTAGATGGGTTCTGTTATTGCTGTACCGCTGTTTAAAATATTCAGGGATTCTGTAATGTCTGGTGTGATGCCAAGTGACTGGCGCAAGTCAAATGTGGTGCCAATATATAAAAAGGGCTCTAGAACTTCGCCAGGCAATTACAGGCCTGTAAGCTTAACTTCCATTGTGGGGAAAATATTGGAAGGGTTAGTAAAAGACTATATACTGGAGTATGTGACATCAAATAGTATATTAAGTGACAGCCAGCATGGGTTTACTAAGAATAGAAGTTGTCAGACTAACCTGATCTGTTTCTATGAAGAGGTGAGCAGATGCATGGATGGAGGAGCAGGTGTGGATATTGTGTTCTTGCACTTTGCAAAGGCATTTGACACTGTCCCTCATAGGCGCCTGATGGGTAAAATTAGGGCTATTGGTTTGGCAGAAATCATTTGCAATTGGATTGAGAACTGGCTCTGATGGATCGTATCCAGAGAGTTGTGGTCAATGATTCCTACTCGGCATGGTCACCAGTTATGAGTGGTGTACCCCAGGGTTCTGTGCTTGGCCCACTACTATTTAATATATTTATTAATGATATAGAGGTAGGAATTAATAGCACTGTGTCTGTTTTTGCAGATGACACCAAGCTGTGTAGTGTAATACAGTCTATGGAGGATGTTCATAGGCTGCAGGGTGACTTGGACAAGCTGAGTGTTTGGTCATGCACTTGGCAAATGAGGTTTAATGTGGATAAATGTAAGGTTATGCACCTGGGGGCTAATAATCCAAAGGCAAAATATGTCCTTGGGGGAGTAAATCTGGGAGAGTCCCTTGTTGAGAAGGACCTGGGGGTACTAGTAGATCATAAATTGAATAACAGCATGCAATGTCAATCTGCTGCCTCTAAAGCCATTAGGATCTTGTCATGTATCAAAGGTGGTATGGACTCTCATGATAGGGATGTAATATTACCACTGTACAAGGCATTTGTTCGGCCTCACCTGGAATATGCTGTCCAGTTCTGGGCAGCGGTCCATAAAAAGGGTGCCCTGGAGCATGAGAGGGTTCAACGTAGAGCCACAAAAATGAAAAGGGGTATGGAGGGTCTTAGTTATGAGGAAAGATTAAAACTAGATTTATTTAGTCTGGAAAAGAGATGACTACGAGGGGACATGATTAATTTATTTAAATATATGAATATGATTAAATCAAATCAAAAGACGAGAGGCACTGTCTCTGTTTGGAGAAATCAAGGTTTAATCCCTTTTTTACTATGAGAACTGTCAATCTGTGGAATAGCCTGCCTCAGGCGCTGGTCACAAGAGGGACAGCTGAGAGCTTCAAGAAGGGTCTAGATGCCTTTTTACACCTGAATAACATTGATGGTTATGTTATATAGAATTGTTCCCCCTAAATCCCTTCTTCATACAATCCCTTCCTTGGTAGAACTTGATGGACAAGTGTCTTTTTTCAACCATATACACTATGATACTATAAAAAAAAAGTGAGTAGAATTATGAATAATTCAGTACTCTTCAGAAAATACATCATACCCGGGAGAAATTGGGTATGTGGAGCATTTTGGCATTTTATCCACTGGGAATGTGTAACTTTTTTTGAAAAATACATTCAATTAGCCAAAAAATAAATTCAAAATTGCACCTGATTTTGTTTTAACCCCTGTAAAACAAATCAAGGGTTAAAATATTCATAAAAGTTGTTTTACATACATTGAGGGGTATAGTTCCTGAAATGTGTCATTTATGGGGTTTTACTATTATTTAGGCCTCTCAAAGTGACGTCAAAATCTGTGTAGGTCCCTCAAAAGTCTGATTTTTCATTTTTTATGAAAGTGTGATAAAATCACACCAAAAGCCTCATATCATCCTACAAAAATGAGAGGACGCATAAAAACATGTCAACATAAAGCAGACATTTTGTAAATGTTAGTTATCAAGTTATTTTGCTGTTATGTCTATATAAGGGGAACAAACATAAACTTAAAAGTGTATTAGCAAGAGTACAGTGTTCTGGTTAAAAAATGGCATTAAACTAAACTCTAAAAATAAAATATACTACATGTATCCAATGAAACAGTATGTCACAGTATGTAAAAATACAAATACAAAGATAAAATGAAATAGCGTCACAAAAACTTTACAACTTATATATTCAACTAGAAAGGTCTTACATATACATTTGACTGATAAACTGTTAATGTTTCTAAAAGGAAAAATTTCACAAGGGAAACCGTCACAGAAAGAGAGAGGAGTTATTTACAGTTTAACAGAGGTATGTGATGATTTTGCCTGCTTGTGGAGGTAAGTATCACCAAGAAACTTTCTGCCTTAACGCATAAGGCCCGTTCCACACTTGCGAGTGTGATGCGATGAACTCACATCACACTCGCAACGCATGCTGCCGGGAACGCACGGCCCGAACGCTTCAACGCGGGAGTGAACTGGCATGCTGAGTTCACTCCCGCGGTGCAGCGTTCGGGCCGTGCGTTCCCGGCAGCATGCGTTGCGAGTGTGATGCGAGTTCATCGCATCACACTCGCAAGTGTGGAACGGGCCTAAGGGTGTGACTTCTCCACCTCCTTATTCCTCCATTGTGTTTTAATTGCGTGCTGTAAAGCACTGGACTATTATGCGCATGAATAAATGCTGTCAGTGGCATGTTGTCTCATACAAAGTTAGGGACCTGCTTCCATTTATTCCATTAGTAGTTACAGTGGTTAAAGTCTGAACTTGCAATAAAAGCCCTTAGAGGATAGGCCAATCCTAAACATATTTAGTATAAAATGTTCAGAAAATTTGGGGCAGCATGGTGGCTTAGTGGTAAGCATTACAGCCCTGCAGCACTGGTGTCCTGGGTTCAAGTCCCAGGGTCAACATCAGCAAAGAGTTTGTATGTTTTCTCTGTATTTGCGTGGATTTCCTCTGGGTCCTCTGGTTTCCATCCACACTCCAAAACATACTGGTAGGTTGTAGAAAATGTAATCCAAGCACACCAATATGCAGTTTAAGGCTTTTAATATGACACACGGACAATATTCATTTAAACATTTTCGCCTGGCAAAGCAGCCTTTATCAAAAACACAGCCCGACAAGGTAGAGCGTATTCAATCTAATGGCGCCTAGGTAAGGTACAGCAGTATTCCAGGGGAATGGCGCATACTGGTAGGATGATTAGATTGTGAGCCCCAATGGGGACAGAGACTGATTTGACAAGCTCTGTGTAGTGCTGTGTAATCTGTGTGCCCTATATAAATAAAGGAGTTTTAATTATTATTATAAAATGTCCAAACTCTGGAGTTGAAAATGTTAAAATTTTGGAATGGATGCGTGTTTTCCATTTTAATACATTTTCCAGCAAAAAGCTTTATTTTGCGCTTCATTGTTCAATCTCACTAAATCCTTATCTTACCTATAGATTTCATGAGTATCTAACTCTAATATATTTAATGGTAAAGAACAATGAAAAATGAAAAAGTACATGGGGACCAAAGAGGCGCTATTTATAACTTACAGGAGTTTCAGCATCTGATAAAAACAGATTCAACTCCAATAGTCAATTATGAAATTTTACAGAATGAACAATAAAAACTGGTAGCTATACATAAAAATTGATTACCAAAATGTCCTTATAATGCATTTCAGGTCCTTACAACCCTTCCACTGATAATAGACAAAGGCAAAAAGAACCTCATCTGGTGGAGATACAGTGGCATATAAACATTTAGCGTGATAGCCAATCAAGAACCGCCTCTACATAATGATTTATGCAAATCAACAAATTGTAAAATACAAAGTCATTTACTTACAGCATTGTATACAGTTAAAGACTAAGTCCAGGGAATGTGTATGTTGCATGCACAGATGCATGCACGGTACGGGCCAACCCTGTGTTATGTAGCCAATGTGCAGGCAATGGCAGCGTTGAAGTATCAGGAGTTAGTCCACAACCGCCATTCACTAATGATCTAACCTTTTGTGATGGTTGGGTTAAAGTTCTGCATGATTGTTCAATTTGTGTTGGAATAATAATATTGTATGCAACAACTACTTTTGTATGTATTACATGTATGAGCCTTTGTCTAGGGACATTGTCAATGTTAATAAAGTTAGGCTGTCAAAGAAATAATAAAAAAAAAAAAACTCTCTGAGACAGGAAGAGACAGCACAGACATCTTTCCTTGCTTGCTGCAGATGGACTGATAGCAGTACAGACATGTTATCCTGTATGCTGAGAAATTCTGTAAGTTCTGTTCATAAATAAAGTTCTTTTACTATTCCACTACTGGAGAGTGATCTGCATAATCTGCTGCTAACAATTTGTGCTTTGTTGAAATACCTTAGTGAGAAAAGATCTTTTTAAACTAATAATCTGGTCCTGTACTAATTCTAGCACTGTTCCAGTGAACTATCCATTTAAGAATAGTATGGATATCAAACTGGACTAGATTCAACATCTAGCCCCAAAGCAAAATTACCCTTGGATAGGTTTGTAGCTGATGATTGCAATTTGTCTATTATAACTACACATAACATCAGTGAAATAAAAATAGGCCCCTATGATGAGGGAGATAACTCCTTGTTTTTTACACCTCTTGCTTTTATTCACAAGAAGATAGTCCCAGTAGATCAGTTTCAGATACATCTTTCAACAATTCTATTTCTTTTTTAGGACTACCACAAAAAGTAAAAAAACACCCCTGTTTACCATCATACACCAATGCTAAAGGAGAAAATCCACCTAGCTCCCCCCACTCGGTATAAAAAGAACCTATGGGCAGTCAAGGACAGGGCACAGGTGGACAGGGGTGGCGGACTCCCTTGGGAGTGCCGTCCTTGACTGCCCATAGGATCGTCGCCTGTACTCCATTGACCATAATCCTCTCTTCGGTACTCATCCATGTTTTTGTCTTGCTTACCTTGTAGCAATATTTCTTTACTCTTTCATGGACTTTGAGGTTGGTACAATTCATCTGGCCGGTTCACACCGTTAGGGGACCATACCTTACTCTTTGGCATTTAGCTATTGAGCATTTATCTTACTATTGGGCAGACAGGTTGGCCTTGTATCACTTACCTAGTGTTGGTCGGGGGGTTGTTTACAGTTCACTATACGAGGTGACTGTATGTACTCATGTATATAGTATTTTTAAATGATTTTAAATGTGTGTACTTCTTTGATTGTCTGTCATGATGAATTTTGTGTAATAAATTTGGATTTACGTTTTGTACCGCATATGAGCCTTTAAATGCAATCTTTTCTTGTGGTATTTTCATGTTGGTATTTGTGCATTGGCTTGAATATTATTTGGCTGTGCTACACCCCCTCTTTTGTTATTACAGATCTACAACACTTACACCCACAGCCGTTCAGACCAAAACCAACACTAATATGTCTTTTAAAGAAAGGAAAACCATAAAAAATCTACTTGTTAGAACTTGTTAGTAAGTTCAGAAAAGGGGAGACTTTAGCCCTTTCTACTTGATACATCTGATCGAATTAGAAATGTATTACAAAGCCCCTGGAAGGATTCTTACTTATTTATTACTATTGACATTAGCTGGTGGTACACTTACATACCACATGATCTAGGGTTAAAACGTGATACAGTTAAAAGAGAGACCCAAACACACCAAAAAGAATTTTTACTAAAGGTGATTGATTTTATACTCACACATAATTAATTTTCATTTCTAGACCAAGTCTATTTGAAAGTTACTGCCACAGGGAGCAAATTTGCCCCTGGTTTTGCTAATTTGTATGTAGGTGTTCTTGAAGAAAAATCACAATTTATTCAAGAACTGTATATTCTATAAACACTTTATAAATGATATCTTCATTATGTGGAATGAGAGTATAGAAGCAAGAACATTTGTTGAAGACCTAAACATTAATTCCTGGGTACTGTAGATGTAGATTATATAGAACAGAGTAAAATCATAACAAAAAAGTTTAAAGCTTTTCTTTGGCTTGTGCGAGAGCTGGCATGCTAAATTCAGAAGCATGTTTGGTCTCCACAATACATTACAGCTCATTCTGAATTTCCAACCAGCTCATTCAAGTCACAGAATTAGAAATATGTATATTGGAGAAACGCTGGGATATACTTCTGCATGATGCCTTCTTAAAAAAAAGATATTCCAGCCAATATATTTACTTCCCCTACGTACATTCTTTCCATATTGTATTCATTAACCCTTTAACGCCGAAGCCACTTTTCACCTTCCTGACACGGCCCATTTTTTCAAATCTGCCCTGTGTCACTATAAGTGGTTATAACTTCGGAACGCTTTAACATATCCATATTTTAAAATTGTTTTCTCATGACACTTTGTACTTCACGTTAGTTGAAAAATTTTGGTGGTATGTTTTGCATTTATTTATGAGAAAATCAGATATTTGATTTTCAAAATTCAAAATGTTCAAATTTTTCCATACACAGTCATAACCGCAAAAATACTTAATAACTAACATTCAATGAATGTCTTATTTATGTGGACATGGTTTTTTATGCATACTCTTATTTTTGTAGGATGTTATGGGCCTTTGAACGTTAGGTGCGATTTTTCACATTTTCATAAAAAACGCAAAATCCTGCTATTGAGGGACCTGCTCAGGTTTCAAATCACTTTGAGAGACCTAAATAAAAGTAAAACCCCATAAATTACCCCATTATAGAATCTACACCCCTCAATGTACGTAAAACAACTAACTTTTATGAAGTTTGTTAACCCTTTAATTGTGTTACAGGGGTTAAAACAAAATTGGATGCAATTTTGAAAGTAAAATTTTTTTGGCTAAATAAATGTGTTTTTCAAAAAATACCAAAACGCTCCACAAAATTTGATACCCAATCCCTCCCGCGTAAAACAATAGCCCATATGTGGTGGTAACCTGCTGTATGTGCACATGCCAGGGTATCGAAGGGAAGCTGCGCCATTCCGAGCAGATTATGTATTGTCACTTTTTATTGGCTATACAATCTTTATTTTTTTGGCAATTTGGACATATAAGGGCTTATTTTTTGCGACATGAGATGCACTTTACAAATACTTCATTTTAGTGGGTCATTAGCTTATTGATGAGATTTTATTAGCTCTTGAATGTATGGGTGAAAAGCAAATTGTCAATTTTGGTTTACTTTCTTTTAATATTTTTTGGGGGTCGTACACCGTACACTAAAAATACTATATTATCTTTATTCTATAGATCACTACGATTACGGTGATACCTCATTTATATAGTTTTCATTTATTTTTACAATTTTTATGGATAGAAAATAATATCTCATTTGTTTTTGCATCGCCAACTTTTCGGAGACGTAACTTCAATATTTTTTGGTTGACGGAGCTAGTTTAGGGCTTATTTTTTACGTGTTGGGTTGTTCTTTTCAGTGGTACCATTTTTGCGCACATAACTTTTTTTGATCACTTTTTAGAACATTTTTGTGTAGAGATTCTATGAAAAATCTACATTTTTGGCGAGTTTTTCAGGTTTTGTTTTTACGGCGTTCACCGAGCGGGTCCAATAATATTTCTTGGTTATTGTACGGATTGTTACGGACGTGGCGATACCAAATATGTGGGTTTTTTTGGCGATTTTGTGTTTTTTTCACTTTATTGCATGTGTATAGGGAATATTTGTGTTTAGGGGATTTTAACTGTATTTAATTAATTATTTTTATTAAAAAATGTTTTTATTAAATGTTTTCAACTTTTTAAATTCACTTTTACAGGTTAGCTTGAAAAAGCGATCCACCTATTGCTTGTTCAAGCTCTTCTTCACATTACACAGTGTAATACAGATGTAATGTGTACTGCGCATGCTCAGTGTTTTACAGCCGGGTCCTGTCAGGAGGCACGGACCCGGCTACAGGATGAGGATCGCGCAGCCCCGTGCACTGCGATCGGAGCAGCGCCGCGCGGGGGTCTGATTCACTTTAAGTGCCCCTAACACGCCGCGACCACGGCTTGTTAAGGGTTAACACCCGCGATCGTAGAAATCTCCGATCGCGGGTGTTAGAGGCAGGTGTCGGCTATAATATATAGCCAACACCCGCAGCTTCTGGCCCCGGCTCCGTTCAGGAGCTGGGGCCAGAAGTTTGGCGTAATAGTACTGCATTTTGAGGGAACGCACCTCCCGCCATGCAGTACTATTACGTCAAATGTAGGAAAGGGGTTAAAACAGGTCTTTATCTGATGATTTTAACTTTATCCAATCTATTATTGCAACTTTATCACAAATATCAATCACTACCTCCTGATACTTTGTTTTCTGTTGACTATTTACATCAAACTGGATCGGGTCTTACTGGTACATGTGATATCTGGTTCCTACTACGCATGCGCTTGTGTTAGCTAGTCCGTGGCACGCATCCTAGATGCCTGGCCTTATAATCTTTTACTGTATACAACACTGTAAGTAAATGTCTTTGTATTTTACAATTTGTTGATTTGCATAAATCAGTATGTAGAGGCGGTTCTTGATTGACTATTACAATTGAGACCTTATGTCTGTAAATGTTTACATACAACTATACTTCCACCAGATGAGGATCTTTTTGCCTTTGTCTATTGTCTAAGGAAGGGTTAGAAGGACCTGAAACATTTTGTTAGGACATTTTAATGATTCATTTTTATATATACCTTTCAGTTGTTGAATGTTCTTTCTGAATAATTTCATAACTGACTATTGGAGTTGAATCTGTTTTTATTAGATGCTGATACTCCTGTAAGGTGTTAATAGTGTTTCTGTAGTTCCCATATACTTTTTCATTGTTCTTTACTTATTCCACCCAGCCCCTTTAAATTGACTGGTTTTGTGGAGCCTGGGAGCTGCAATTCATCTTCAGCCTTCATTGGATCTTACAATCCTTCGACTTTGAGTACCACGTTTGGGGTGATATATCAAACCAAGTGGGTTCTAACCAAATGAGGCTCCCTCTGCTGTTTCGGTTGGTTTAGCCTGCACCACCATCTCCCGAGCAACAGGGCCAGTAGCACCACTATCACCAAGCCTGTCCACACCATCCATTCACCTTTCTATCACCAAAATTGCCTGGCTTCCAGATTACACGTCCTCCACAAGTCGCACATACCAACTTCTGCAAGTATTTTGGCCAGAAACGTCGAGGGTGCCCCTTGAGGTGCATCTTGGTCTATTTGAATATTTGGCAACAAACTGTAGCATCCTATTAAGGACTGTATGCGAATATGCTGGTGGAACATATGAGTAGTATTCCTGAGCTTAAGTTTGCTCTCGTCGTTTTATTTATAAAAATGGTCATGCAGAGCTTGAAGCAAATAAATACACTTAAAAACAAGATAAAAAGACTTGGGGAAGTGGGATTTTTAAATACAATTAAAATGGTGGTCCTTCTTATTGTACATTTTTTTATTCCCTCCCCATCCAAGTGAAAACCTCGGACCTGTCGGTCCTTCAGCGTGATGTGTTTAAATTTATTTGGAAGGCGAAGAGGCAGAGAATACACAAGTCACATTAGGGTATGTCTGTTCTGTTTCAATGTGTCCTCAGCCATTATGGTTTGCACTGGAATTAGCCCTGATTGCACCACGTTCGCCAGCGGCTGACATCACAGTTGTGCGCCAGCTGCGATGTGAGTACGGATTTGTCGCGGACCTGCTGCCGGCATGAAAATAGAAGAGACGCTGCCCACGGTGCTAATATCAAAAGCAAACCAGTGTGGTGTGTATGAAAGATCCTCAAGAAAATTCAAATTGGTTCAAACAATAAGCACAAAGTTTATTAAAGACACCATTAAAAACATTTAAAACAGCATGACAAGGTTCATGCCTACAGAGGGAATGGTTATGATGCAACCAAGAAGAACCCTCCACATTACCCCCCTGGGTATAACAATGCAGACAATACAAATCACAAACGTTCAAATGTAAGCATGGCTGAGAGAAAGCAGGTAAGTACACAAATTACAATCTAGGTTAGAGGCACAAATAGCCGATCAATAGAAAAGCCATATTATGCTAACATCAGAGCCAGATATTACCCAATTGGGACTGCATTCAGGGGGTACGTGGTTGCGAGCCCCACGCGTATCGCCACAGTGTGTGGCTTCCTCAGGGGTGATTAAACACTGGGGTGTCAGGGGTATTTATATAAAACCCTAATTGAGTTGTCCGCCAATTGCGGCCCTTCTTACCTGGCTTCCGCCTGCGGTTGCGGCGACCGCGAACCTCCCGCGTCGTCACTCGAACCACGCGCATGCGCAGTCACCCCGCTCCTCCTCCTCCAGTACGGGGGACTGCGCACGCGCGGGCCGAGCGACGATCGCGAGAGTAGTGCCGCGATCGCTACATCACAGGTACGGGTATAGATACGTATCTTGGTATATATAGAAAGGGGAACAGTCATGTGGTATAAAAACAGTTGATGGGGATAAATATAGTTAAGACACATATAAAGACATAAAAAGGATCAGTATTCAAATTGATGTCAATGTTATAATAATTCATCTATAATCAGAGTCATGTGCAAATTAAAGTGACCTGTGCGAAAAAATACATTAGTGAATTTATATCTGTGGCTCCAGTTGTTTTCTTTCCTTTCTTTTGTCTTTTATTTCTCAGGACCATTCTCTGGAGTTAACAATGTATGAAGATGTTTGTGGACATGATGTGCATTGTGCATAAGCTTCATGGTGTCGAAAGGGACCACCTATAGTGAATAAGGGAGGGAGGGGAAGAGAAGGAAAAAAAACAAAAATAATAAATACATAAGACCTTCATGAAAAAGAAGAAACCACACAGTGATTTGAGTGTACTTATCAGTGTAAGTGTATGTATGAGTGTTGACATATAGTTGCATTGGAAATTCAATGCTCTCCATATATGTTCACAGTCATATAATTGGTGAGTGTGTGAAATTGTTTTAATTAAACATGATACAATTTTTTGATTCCCATAGTTATTATTTTTTGTAGAAACCAGTGAAGAGGAATTCTTCGTTTAGTCCCCTGGGAGTCATGGCTTGAGTTAGAAAGATCCACTTGGTCTCTTTTTGTAGTAATTGTGGGACTACACTACCTCCTCTTATATTAGAAAAAACTTTTTCCAAGCCCGTGATTTTAATTCCTCCACACTTACCTCCGTGGAAGTGATGAAAATGTGAGGCAATTGAGGTCAAGCTTCTGTCTTTACTGATGTCCCGTCTTGCTGTGGAGATCGTGGAAAGATGTTTCTGGATCCTTTTGCGCAGCTCCTGTGATGTCTGCCCTATGTAAACCTTGGGGCAAGAGCATGTAATTGCATAGATCACGTTCTTTGTACGGCAATTAATGTAATGTTTGAGATGATGTCTCTTACCGTCTATGGGATCTGTAAAGTCGTTAGATGATAGCATATATTGACATATATTGCAGTTTCCACATGCGTATGAGCCTGTTAATTTCTTTCCACCTGTTGATTCTCCCCGGCGGGTGTAATGGCTTTTCACTAGAATATCTTTGAGGTTACGTGCCCTCCTTGATGTTATTGTTGGGCTCACATCGATGTAGGACTCCAATTTGGGTTCAGTCAAGAGTATATTCCAGTTTTTGCCCAATATGTGATATATGTCCTGCCACTGGTTATTATATGTGGTGATGAGTCTTGTTTTCTTCTCCGGTACTCGATATCTTGGTTTTAGAATCTCCTCTCTGTGGGCATTTTTGGCTCGCATATAGGCTTTAGAAATTACTTTCTTGGGGTAGCCCCTTGGGGTAGCCCCACGGTGCTGTCACGGACCTGCTGCCCCAGTAAAAATAGGAGAGTAGCTGAATTATGCTGAAAAACTCATCTTATACTCCAGGATATACAGTATTTCACTTTAAGAGGGGTCGTGATACCCCTCCCCGTTGATGTCCCACCAGGGTAACAGATTGTTTCTTCTCAAGTATTATCATTGTGATCTACTGAGTGCTGGAACTGAACCTGTGGGTTAGTTTACACTGTTAGAAATTGGTTATCATTGAACATGAATATGCTCACCATGTTACTGTATATTTGATTTTATTTGGGATTATCAATAAATTGGTATGTTTGATACAAAAAAACAAGATAGAAAAGAATCAGCAGGGCAATACACATTTCATGTCTGCACTGGACTCTTCCTCAGTTGCTATCTATCTGTTTCTTTCATGCCGGATATTTAACCGGTTCACGGGTCCCGCTGCATGGAGAGGGCTCACGGGCTGAGCCCTCTCCATAGCCGCTAAGTCTTTGCTGCATATTGCAGCAAAGACTTACCGGTAACACCTGCGATCGGTGCTAGCAAAGCTGCCGGCAGTCTCAAAAAGATAGCGGCGCATGGGCGCTGCCATCTTGCCTAGGATCGTCGCTCCCCGTGACGTCATTGGGGATCGGCGATCCGTCTCCATGGTAGCCTCGGGTCTTCTGAAGACCCGAGGCTATTTCGTTTTAACCCCTTCATTACAATGTGCTAAAAAAACTAAAAATTCTAATCACCCCCTTTCCCTAGAACTGACATAAATATAAATAAACAGTAAAAATCATAAACACATTAGGTATCGCCGCTTCCGAAAATGCCCGATCTATCAAAATATATTAACGTTTTTTCACTGCGTTTAACCCCGTAACGGAAAATAGCACCCAAAGTCGAAAATGGCACTTTTTTGCCATTTTGTAAAATATAAAAAAAATCTATAAAATGTGATCAAAAGGTCGTACAGTCCTAAAAATTATATAATTGAAAATATTATCAAATGTTGCAAAAATTGACACCACCCACAGCTCCATACAACAAAGTATAAAAAAGTTATTAGCGGCAGAAGATGGCAAAATCAAAAAAAATTTGGGGCGCTCAGTGAAAGCCGTAATATCCAAGCCCACAAGAAAATGGCGCAAATGCGTTTTTTCACCATTTTCACTGCATTTGGATTTTTTTTCCCGCTTCCCAGTACATGGCATGGAATATTCAATACCATCACTATGAAGTGAAATTTGTTACGCAGAAAACAAGCCGTCACACAGCTCTTTACGTGTAAAAATAAAAAAGTTATAGATTTTTGAAGGTGGGTAGTGAAAAATGGAAATGAAAAAGCAGGAAAGGGCCCGGTCCTTAACCGGTTAAACATCGGTGAGATATGCCACTAACACATTGGGCAGCGCAGCTAAAGTATATACGGCCGTATTATATTCTATTCATTTTGGACTATTAATCATATAACCATTAATAGTATATTAATGGATAACATCACTTTTCTTCTTTTTTATTTATAAATACTTGCCGTGGATATTGAAATTGTATATATCACATTTTTCTATAGAAAGGGTGTAATAGATTATAAATTAGAAAAGTTACATACATCCCAAAAGTAATCCTTATCCAGTAGATGTTTTTCAAAATAATAACTTTCATGTGAGTATTGTTTCTGAAATTTCATTAAGGCCTTCAGATTGTAAGGTATTTAATTTGAAAATTTAAAAGATTTCATGTCTCTTCAGGGCTTATAATCTATCTAGTATCTGGAATGTGATCTATTGAAGTGATACATAATGGGGCACATTTACTTACAGGGTCACTGGAGTTTACTGAAAGTGCATTGTCTGTCTATGATGCAGCTTGCGGCTATTCACTGAGATCGTGCGCCAGAAATCATGAATGTGTCGCTTCCCCGCTCGTCCGACAGAGTTCACCATCTTTTTTGTGGTGCATCTTTAACATAGAGCGTACAACACAATTTAAAAGTTAAATGCCGCGCTCAGTCCGAATCAGTTGGACCGTCTAGCAGCATGCCCACTAATTTTTGTTGCATGGAAGCCAGAACCGCTGCGCTACAAAAAGGGTAATGTGCACCACAATCCCAGCACGTCATCGGGGGGCGGCGATCGGTTACCATGGTAGCCTCGGGTCTTCTTTTGACACGAGGCTACATGGTTTATGCAGGTTCGTTACAATGAGCCAGTGGCTCATTGTAATGTATGACCTGCAAAAATGCCATATATTGCAATACTGTAGTATTGCAGTATATGGTAGGAGCGATCTGACCATCTAGGGTTAATGTATCCTAGATGGTCTAAAAAATAGTGAAAAAAAAAGAAAAAAAAAGTTAAAAAAATTAATAAAATATTAAAACTTCAAATCACCCCCCTTTCCCTAGAACAGATATAAAACATAACAAACAGTAAAAATCACAGACATATTAGGTATTGCCGCATCCCAAAATGCCCGATCTATCAAAATATAAAAACGGTTACGGCCGGCGGTGACCTCCGAGGCGGGAAATGGCGCCCAAATGTCCGAAATGCGACTTTTACACCTTTTTACATAACATAAAAAATGAAATAAAAAATGATCAAAATGTCGCACAGACCTCAAAATGGTAGCAATGAAAACGTCGCCTCATTTCGCAAAAAATGACCCCTCACACATCTCCGTGCGCCAAAGTATGAAAAAGTTATTAGCGTCAGAAGATGGCAAAAAAAATTTTTTCTTTTTTGTACACATTCGTTTAATTTTTGAAAATGTATTAAAACACTATAAAACCTATATAAATTTGGTATCACCGCGATCGCACCGAACCAAAGAATAAAGTAGGCATGTTATTTGGAGCGAAGAGTGAAAGTCGTAAAAACTGAGCCCACAAGAACGTGACGCACGTGCGTTTTTTTTTCAATTTTTCCACATTTGGAATTTTTTTTCAGCTTCGCAGTACACGGCATGTTAAAATAAATAACATCACGGGAAAGTAAAATTTGTTACGCACAAAATAAGCCCTCACACAGGTCTGTACACGTAAAAATGAAAAAGAGAGCGAGAAATCAGCCGAAAAACCCTGCGTCCTTAAGGGGTTAAACACCCGAAAAAGGTGCATAGTCTGACAAAAGTGCGCAGCGCAACCCTTAGGCCCCTTCCACACTTGCGTTTTTCACGCGCGTTTTCTGCGCGTGCTTTTGACGTGCAGAACTTGCATTGCATTCTGACCCATTGTAATCAATGGGTCTTTTCAGACTTGCACTTTTTTTCACGCACACACACGCGTTTAAATCTCGACATGCTCTACTTTTGCAAGTAACACGCGTGAAAAACGCACCATACAAGTCTATGGAGACGCATCAAAAACGCATTGCACTCTGAGACACTTGCAAGTGCAATGCAAGTGCAATGCGTTTTTCACGCATCAATTGCCATAGAAAAGATAGAGCTCAGTCCTGAGTCCATTTCACGTGCATATTCTGCGCGTGAAAAATGCATTGAAATTGCATTGAAATTGCATCAAAAACGCGCGTGAAAAACTGAGACACTGAACAAACTCTGACTGAAAACTGATTGAACTCTGATGCAAAATGTGCGTTTTTCACTGACCAACCCTGATCGCACCCTGATCAAACTCTGACGTGATCTGCAACGCAAGTGTGGAAGGGGCCTTAGTAAATGAGCCCCAATCTATGTACTCCTTGGTGGTACTGAACACAATGACTAGCTAAACTTTGCTTGGCATTTTTGTGGTTAATATTAAAGCGCTGGTGGTTTAATCTGCAGTGGAATGGCTTGGTTGTTCTCCCCACATATTTCGATTGCAAACACATTCCATAAGACATATTACATGTTCCGATTGACAATTTAAGCTGTATTTTATCTCAAACTTCTCACCCCTAAAATGTGACCTGAATGTGTCTATTTTGTGTCTAATTGTTTTACAACATAAACCACGATTTCTGAAACACGTAAAGCTTCTTTTCCCCCTGTTTATTGTTTTCTTTTCAATGTGTTGTCTAGGTCCATTCATTTTAGCTCTTGTATATAATTTGGGACTGTTATTCATATATAAATACATTTATTAGGAGTATCTGATTTAATATAATTTAATGGGACAGTAAATAATAAATTTTGAGGGGAGTAAATAGTATGTGTGGAACATTCTAAGGGAATAATGTTCTAGCCATATTTACACCCAGTCCTCTAAAGGCATGTATTGTTGTTACATAAAATTATGTACACACGTAATAAGGCTTTAATCTATATTATTTTGCTCAGGATCCGTCAATTTACAGCTTTTGACTTGACGTGCACCATATTCATCATTATTACAATACACAATGCACTGAGAAATATTTTCCAATTTTAATTTATTAATATAGCTTATGCATATTTGCCATATGCTGTCATGGTTTTTTCCTTCTTAGCTTTTTCCTCACTTAGTTAGACAGCTGCTCATGCACTCATATGTAAACAATGAAATAGAGTTGAAAGTTACAGGAATTACTAATGTATACATAACCAAATTCCAACAGAGACTTTATCCCATATACTATATACACCAGAAAAAGATGTGCAAGTCAGCCTTAAATGTAGATATTCTGGTTAAACACAATTGTCTCGCCACATTTTATTTTCTCACTGGATGTATGTAAAGCTATGAAGTCAGGAAAATTGGAATTGTGTGAACACTATATAGTACACATATTTAATAGGGAATAAACTGTACATATGCCATAAATGTGTAATAGATTCAGTTCTTATATCTAAGTAAATCAAAAACAAGATGACTAAAATAATGTTTTAATATGTTTATGTATAAAAAGCACAACAATATTTATGGCCAGAGCATTGCAATCTGGACTTACCTTGGGTAAGGTTTGTTTTTAAATCCCCAGGTAGCCATGCAGGCTGGCTCAATTCGTTCAGGATCTCCCCCTTTAAAATGAAGCTATATAAGATTACATCCGGGACAGTCTCGAAAAGGGCACATCTTTCCTTTTAACTCACCTATGGGGGCTGATGTCTTTATTGTTGAGAAAAAAGATGGTCGGCTTAGAACATGTGTTGACTAACATGAACCTAACTCCTTAACCCCTTAAGAATGCCGGGTTTTTCGGCTCATTTCTCGCTCTCCAACTTCAAAAATCCCTAACTTTTTCATTTTTACGTGTACAGACCTGAGTGAGGGCTTATTTTGTGCGTAACAAATTTTACTTTAACATTTAACTTTATTTTAACATGCCGTGTACTGCGAAGCTGAAAAAAAATTTAAAAAGTGGAAAAATTGAAAAAAAAACGCACGTGTGTCACGTTCTTGTGGGCTCAGTTTTTACGACTTTCACTCTTCGCTCCAAATAACACGCCAACTTTATTCTTTGGTTCGGTGCGATCGCGGTGATACCAAATTTATATAGGTTTTATTGTGTTTTAATACATTTTCAAAACTTAAACCAATGTGTACAAAAAAAGAAAAAAAATTTTTTGCCATTTTCTGACGCTAATAACTTTTTCATACTTTGGTTCACGGAGATACGTCATTTTTTGCGAAATGAGGCAACGTTTTCATTGCTACCATTTTGAGGTCTGTGCGACATTTTGATCATTTTTTATTTCATTTTTTATGTTATGTAAAAAGGTGTAAAAGTCGCATTTCGGACATTTGGGCGCCATTTCCCGTCTCGGAGGTCACCGCCGCCCGTAACCGTTTTTATATTTTGATAGATCGGGCATTTTGGGACGCGGTGATACCTAATATGTTTGTGATTTTTACTGTTTATTATGTTTTATATCCGTTCTAGGGAAAGGGGGGTGATTTGAATTTTTAATATTTTATTAATTTTTTTTTTTATTAACTTTTTTTTTTCTTTTTTTTTCACAATTTTTTAGACCATCTATGGTACATTAACCCTAGATGGTCAGATCGCTGCTACCATATACTGCAATACTTCTGTATTGCAATATATGGCATTTTTGCAGCACATTCATTACAATGAGCCACTGGCTCATTGTAACGAATCTGCAGAAGCCATTAAGCCTCGGGTCAAAAGAAGACCCGAGGCTACCATGGCAACTAATCGCCGCCCCCCGATGCAAAAACCCCCACCTTTGTATGAAGAGGACTCAGCCCGTGAGCCCTCTTCATACATCCCTTATACCTCTGCGCCGTAGAGCTATGGCGCAGAGCGTTAAGGGATTAATGACGTAGCCTGTTTTTGCTCAGACCTTTTATTTTAAATTTGACCAGTTTCTCTTTCTGTGGTAATAACTTTTCAACACTTTAAGATATCCTTGTGATTTTGAGATTGTTTTCTTGTGAGACATTGTAGTATTATCATTTCGGTGATCAATTTCTTTTTTGGGGGGTAAAAATTCAATAATTTAGGATTCTTTTTAAATGACAATTTTCAAAGTTTCAAATGTTATACTCTTTAGACAAAAAGTCAAACCACAATTTTTTTTTTTGTAGAAACCTTTTGCCATTGGTCTTTTTATTTCCATGATTTGTTTTACATTTTCATTTTTTTTACGGATCTGAGAAGGTTTCAAGTTTTAGTAGGAACTTTTCAGATTTTCAAGAGATTTGAAAAATGCAAAATTTTTAGTGACCAATTAAGTTTGGAAGTGCCCTACAAAAGCGTATGTGCTATATAACCCCACAAGTAACACCATTTTATGAACCCAACATCTCAAACTATTAAATTTAGCATTTGAAAAGTCTGTTAACCCTTTAAATATTTCTCTGGAAGCAAACAAAGATGGATTGGAAATTTTGAAATTTCAATTTTTGAATAAGATTATTCTCATTTAGCCCTAAAATGGACACATTCAGAAGGAATTTGAGGTAAATATACATCCTAAATCTTGCCCTGCTTCTTTTTAGTACGGCAATACCAGACATACCACAATTTATCTGGGGTCGGGGTGAGCATTTTAACCCCCAACATATTGGCCAAAATCTAATGCAAAGTAAATGGTGCAGAGTAAAAATTGCATTTTTATCTAAAAAATTTCATTTTAGCGCCTAATATACTGTGCCCAACTCATGTCACTTTAGACAAACACCCCAAAAATCATTCTGTGGGTTTTCCCGAGTACGGCAATAGCACACATGTGCCAATAATTGACAGGATGGGCCCAGGGCCGGTTCTAGACAAAGTGGGGCCCTGGGCAAAACTAAAAGCGGGGCCCCAAATTAAAACAATTTTATGACCAGTCACAGTCAGCAAGAGGCTCCATTTAGTATGGTAAAACAAACTGTAATATGGGAGAATTTTATAGGAGATAGATGATAGGGAGATTGATGGGCAGCACTGTGGCTCAGTGGTTAGCACTACAGCCTTGTAGTGCTGGTCAACATCTGCAAAGAGTTTGTATGTTCTCTCCGTGTTTGCGAGGGTTTCCTCTGGGTCCTCTGGTTTCCTACCATACTCCTAAATTACTGGTAGGTTTATTACATTGTATAAGACGACTTTTGAAGACAGAAAAATCTTCTGTCTTGTCTGGGGTCGTCTTATACACCGGTAATCCCGACCGCCGCCGTGAATACACGGCCCTCTCCATAGCCGGTAAGTCTTTGCTGCATATTGAAGCAAAGGCTTACCGGTAACACCCGGTAGCCTCAAAAAGATGGGGGCAGTGCTGTATACTACTGGGGGCTGTGCTGTATACTACTGGGGGCTGTGCTGTATACTACTGGGGGCTGTGCTGTAATGGTAATGTTGTTGTTGTATGCCTTATGTTTATGAGCGACAGTTTTCCTGCTATATACCTGCATGTCATAAGAATTTAAAAAACGGTATTAATTATAATTATTATGATAGAAGATAAGTATAAAAGATGATAGAGCTTTCTAGATGCAGAACTATAAAGTAGATGATATATACAGGATATAGATATGAGAGAAATACAGGAGAAGAGAAAAAGACTGAAAAATAGATAGAGAAAAAGCGAGATATGTAAATGGTCAGATTATAGGAGATAGATAGCTAGACAGATAGATATTTAGACATGAGATAGATGATAAGCATCTTCACCCGGGAATTCAACCAAGGGGTATTAACCCTTTCACTGCCAGGCATCTCTGGATATTTTGTTGCGTTATTGACCAGAGCAATTTTTACAATCTTGACGTTTAAAAATAAAATCGAAATTACAGCAAAAGGAATTAAAGTAAACTGCAGCAAACCGCATATTTTCTGAAAGCAGACAATTGCCCCATTTTCAAAATTGTATTAAAGAATTTATAGACATAGGCGCCTTCATGCAATTTTGATTCAAACTGAAACATTTTATAAAAAATACTCCAAATTTAAACGTTGATGGCAAAAAATGTGATGAACAGAAAATATTTACCTTCACATCTCCTAAATGTAATAGATGGACATGTGTAGAGTTCACAAATGTCCCATATTGATATGTTCACATAAATAAATCCACATAATATCACTAAAACTTAAATAACTAGATATCTGCTTTTCAGCTTTAAATTTTAAGACAGTCACAACCTGCAAAATATAGCAATAAAACAGAATAAAAAGTAATGACGCCATAAAACCTATAGAATTTTGAAAGCAGACAACTAGGCGATGCATTTTGCAATTAACATTCAAAATTTCCTCTAAAATATGTATAACCAGAATACTCCAGAATACTTATAAAAAGAAAATATACTTTCCTAAAACAGTAAGATGTGAGGAAATCATACATACCCCACGTGTATATGAACCAACATATGCAGCAAAGGGAACGTTACATCCACAGGGGACACCAAACTGTGCGAGCGTCACACAGATCATTCATTGTCACACAATGGTGACCCAAATAAATAACTGTATATACACTCACCGGCCACTTTATTAGGTACACCTGTCCAACTGCTCGTTAACACTTAATTTCTAATCAACCAATCACATGGCGGCAACTCAGTGCATTTAGGCATGTAGACATGGTCAAGACAATCTCCTGCAGTTCAAACCGAGCATCAGTATGGGGAAGAAAGGGGATTTGAGTGCCTTTGAACATGGCATGGTTGTTGGTGCCAGAAGGGCTGGTCTGAGTATTTCAGAAACTGCTGATCTACTGGGATTTTCACGCACAACCCTCTCTAGGGTTTACAGAGAATGGTCCGAAAAAGAAAAAACAACCAGTGAGCGGCAGTTCTGTGGGCGGAAATGCCTTGATGCCAGAGGAGAATGGGCAGACTGGTTCGAGCTGATAGAAAGGCAACAGTGACTCAAATCGCCACCCGTTACAACCAAGGTAGGCAGAAGAGCATCTCTGAACGCACAGTACATCGAACTTTGAGGCAGATGGGCTACAGCAGCAGAAGACCACATCGGGTGCCACTCCTTTCAGCTAAGAACAGGAAACTGAGGCTACAATTTGCACAAGCTCATTGAAATTGGACAGTAGAAGATTGGAAAAACGTTGCCTGGTCTGATGAGTCTCGATTTCTGTTGCGACATTCGGATGGTAGGGTCAGAATTTGGCGTCAACAACATGAAAGCATGGATCCATCCTGCCTTGTATCAATGGTTCAGGCTGGTGGTGGTGGTGTCATGGTGTGGGATATATCTTATTGGCACTCTTTGGGCCCCTTGGTACCAATTGAGCATTGTTGCAACGCCACAGCCTACCTGGGTATTGTTGCTGACCATGTCCATCCCTTTATGACCACAATGTACCCAACATCTGATGGCTACTTTCAGCAGGATAATGCGCCATGTCATAAAGCTGGAATCATCTCAGACTGGTTTCTTGAACATGACAACGAGTTCACTGTACTCAAATGGCCTCCACAGTCACCAGATCTCAATCCAATAGAGCATCTTTGGGATGTGGTGGAACGGGAGATTCGCATCATGGATGTGCAGCTGACAAATCTGCGGCAACTGTGTGATGCCATCATGTCAATATGGACTAAATTGAGGAATGCTTCCAGCACCTTGTTGAATCTATGAAACGAAGAATTGAGGCAGTTCTGAAGGCAAAAGGGGGTCCTACCCGATACTAGCATGGTGTACCTAATAAAGTGGCCGGTGAGTGTACATAAACCTAATGAGATAAAAAAGTCACATTTAGATGTGCGCCATTGTATTAACAGCACGATAACAGAACCCTCCGCGCTTCATTAAAATGAGAGTGAGAACGTCATAACATAGGTGTAAATAATGAAGGATGGTCGGAAATAAAAACTTTATTCTAGCACGTGTGTGTGTTGTTGTTGTTACATATAACTTTATGGACATGTTCTGGGTCGTGGGGTTAATATGTAGCGACATTAGGTCAAGATGATCGAATGTTCATCGTATCAGTCAATTTTTGCAACAAAAAAAAAACTATCACGAAATAAAAGGCAAAAGAGAGAAAGTGTGTTCTCAGATAGTTCTGCATAGAGAAGGGTTAAAAACATGAATATTAGTTGATATTATCCCTTCTCAAAATGTAATAACATATAAAATGAATATTTCCATTATCTGTGAGGTGCAGCAGCTCCTGTGTGCAGGAAAGTCTCCCTGTAGCTGATGGCTAAGAATCTGGAGTGGGGTACATATCAGAGGGCTGTATCTCTGGCTCTGTAAAACATAGAGCCTTGCTTCTTTTTTCCTATGAAAGAAGAGACTCTCCTCTTTTATATAAATCTAAATGTGTGTTTCTAAGTATCAGGAAAACTGAGATATTAACTGTTAAACTGCCATTGGGAGATATATACAAATGTCACCTGATATTCTCACTTTAAACCTGAATATCTCTGGATCGATAGCACCTAGAAACAAAATTCAAGATTCATTTGAAAGAAGAGATTCACCCCTTTCAGGGGGCCCTGGGTAATTGCCCACTTTGCCTACCCATAGCGCCGGCCCTGGATGGGCCCACAGCAGGGCTGAGAAGGGAAGGAGCGAAATTTTGCTTTTGCAGCTCCGCTTTCACACGTTTGGATTTGGAGTGCCGTGTCATGTTCGCAGGCCCTGTGAGGTACCAGTGCAATATAAACCCCTGAGAAATTATATCATTTTGGAAACTACACCCCATCTGGGGTTGTGGTGAGCATTTTAACCAGCATTTCAACATGCTGGTAAAAATCTAATGCAAAGTAAATGGTGCAGAGCAAAAATTGCGTTTTTATCTCAAAAATGTAATTTTAGTGCCTAATATATTGTGCCCAACCCATGGCACTTTAGACAATCATCGCAAAAATCATTCTGTGGGTTGACCCGAGTACGGTAATACCACATGTGACAAAAATTGACAGGCTGGGGAGACGGCAGGGCTGAGAAGGGAAGGAGCAAAATTTAGCTTGTGGAGCACCCTTTTCACTAGACTGGTGTTGGGGTGCCCCTGAGGTACCAGTACAATAGAAACCCCCGGGTACTGACCGCATTTTAGGAAAGGGCACCCCTCAAAGAATTTATTTAGGGTTGTATGAGCATTTTAATCCATAAGATTAACCCATAAGAGTCTCAAATGTAACACAAATTGAATGGTGTCGAATAAAATTTGCTTTGCAATTTCTCTTACTTTGTCATTATAGTGTCTAAAGTATTTTGCCCAATTCATGCAACTGGAGGCAAACACCCCAAAAATCATCAAGCAGGCTCTCCTGGGTACGTGGCAATAATCCACAAGATGGAGACATGGCAGGGCTCGGAAGAGAATGGCATTTGGAGTACTGACATTTACATTTTTTTGGCACCATAAAGCATTTGTAGATGCCCTTAGGGATAAGTACAGTAGAAATCTCAAAGAATTAGAAGTCCCTATACACCCCTCCATGAATTAATCTAGAGGTGTAGTGAGCATTTTAACCCCACAGGTGGACTCCAATGATGATGCATAATGGATGGTGCATAGTATGAAATATTTATTATGTCATCTTGTGCTCAGCTCCTGCCACGGGAGACAAACACCCCTAAAATCATGATTCAACCTCTCTTGTCCTTGTACCTAGGACGAGGTGCACAAATAAAATGTCCCCACACTCGTCCCCACTAGCAGACTCCATATCGTATTATAATTATATACCTCCAAGTCAGTATATGTCTTCTGGGACATGATGGGGAGATAGTACGCAACCTACACAGTACACGCCTGCTCCACTACCCAACGCCCGCTCCTCCAACCAATGCCCGCTCCTCCACACAACGCCTGATCCTCCACAGAACGGATATTTCTCCACGCTATGCCTGCTCCTCCACACAATGCCTGCTCCTTCACGCTACGCCTACTACTACTCCTTCACGCTACTACTCCTAACAGATCGCACTTCAGCGGTTGTGAGGGATAGGGAAAACGTACAATGGGGTGGGGTTAATCGTGTGTTTTGGGGTACAGTAAAGGGACAGATTACTAGCAAAACTCTCTCCAATACCACCAATCACAAAATGGCGATATTGGAGAGCATTGTGCTAGTAAGATCTGCCAAAAAATCGTCACAGATCGCTGTCATTGGCCAGTCTGTATTGACTGGCCAATGGCGACGATCGAAGTCACAGGACCAATCAAATTGGTCCTGTGATGTCATCAGAGGGGTGTCGGCTGGCGATGCCGACACCTCCCACCAAGGTGTCACCCTGTCTCAAGACAGGGTGACGTCCAAAAATGCAAATGGCGCTCGCATCCGATATATATCGGACGCTGAGCATTATGACACTGCGCTCAGATATCGGATGCGGAGCGTGAACAGGTTAATTTTTTTTTTTGTGTGTGTGTGTGTTTTTACTTTTTTTTTTTTTTCTATTACAAGTTTTCCCCTGTAACTGAGGCATGTATAAGAGCCTCAGTTACAGGGGAAACGCCAATCTGTGACTGTGGACAGGTGATCAGAGCTGTACTGGGTCTAATTTGAATTAATGAATTCTCTAAAATTGATCTCCACTCGCCCTACAATCTTATCCAAATCAGAGAGGGGGGAAACAATAGAATTAAACACACCAGAAGGGCATTTTGAGTACCTGGAAATGCCTTGCAGTATTCTAAAAGTTGGTAAATTTTTTTGAGATTTTCAGAGCCAATGGGGGATATTTATCATACGCTGGCGCTCGTGCGCCAGCGTATGATCGCCCCGCCGCTGCAAATTCGCAGCCCGATACATGAAGAGGCTTCTGCCTCTTCATGTATCGGGCTGCCGGCTGCGCAGCGTTTTTCCTACGCCAGGCAGGGCCTGGCGTAGAAAAAAACGCAACCGGCGACTTTTCACGAATGAAAAGTCGCCGGCAGCAGCGAGTGCGCAGGCGTGGGGACAGTAACGCCCCGCGCCGGCCCACTCCCGTCCGGCCGCGCCCCCCGCTCGGCCGGCCGCGCCCCCCCTTCACGCCCCTTCACGCCCCACTGGCGTGAAGGTGGCGGATTGGGGAAAATAATCGCAAAAGCTAGCAATAAGCTAGCATTTGCGATTATTTCAGGGCCTCTGCGCCACTGGCGGTGCGCAGAGGTCCTGATAAATATCCCCCAATATGTTTCCGTTTACTTGGATAATATCCTTATCTTTTCTCCAGAATGGGCCAATCATATACAACATGTCAGGGATGTACTATTAACTCTTTAAGGACACAGGGTTTTTTGTTTATTTTTTGCTCTCCACCTTCAAAAATCCATATCTTTTTCATTTTGTTTGTACAGAGCTGTGTGAGGGCTTATTTTCTGTGTAACCAATTTTACTTCTCTGTGGCGTTATTTATTATTCCATGCAGTGTACTAGAAAAAAATTCCAAATGTGGGGAAATTGGCGTTACTTTTTTATTGGCTCAGTTTCTACAACTTTCACCGTGTGCTCCAAATAACACCTCTGCTTTATTCTTTGGTTGGGTACGAGCACGGTGATTGGTGGCTGGGTACGATACAGGTTTTATTGTGTTTTAATACATTTTCAAAAAAATGTGTACAAAAGCAATGGGGGTCATTTACTAAGGGCCCGATTCTCGTTTTCCCGACGTGTTACCCATATATTTCCGATTTGCGCCGATTTCCCCTGAATTGCCCCGAGATTTTGGCGCACGTGATCGGATTGTGGCGCATCGGCGCTGGCATGCACGCGACGGAATTCGGGGGCGTGGCCGAACGAAAACCCGACGGATTCGGAAAAACCGCCGCATTTTAAAAAAAAATCTGTCGCGGAGCTTGCACTTACCTTCACTCGGCCCGGCACGGTGAACTCCAGCGTGTTCCGATGCTTTTCAGCGCAGCAGCGCCACCTGGTGGACGGTGGAGGAACTACCTTAATGAATCCCAGCTGGACCTGAATCCAGCGCAGAGAACGCGCCTCTGGATCGCGAATGGACCGGGTAAGTAAATCTGCCCCAATGTGTCCAAAAAAACAAAAAATAGTTTTGTCCTCTTCTGATGATAATAACTTTTTCATACTTTGGTGTATAGAGCTGTGAAAGGTGTCATTTTTTACAAAATGAGCCGACGTTTTCATTGCTACCATTTTGAGGGTGGTGCAACCTTTTCATATCTTTTTATTCGATTTTTTTTATGTGATGTATAATGGAGAAAAAGTATTTTCTTGGACATTTGGACGTTATGGGGTTAAACACCTACGCTGTTATTATATTTAGATAGATCGGACATTTTGGGATGCAGCAAGACCTAACTTGTATATGATTTTTACTGTTTATTTATATTTATATCAGTTCTAGGGAAAGGACATGATTAGAATTTTTCGGGTTTTTTTTTTTTTTCAATATTTTCAGCAAACCTAGGGTACTTTTACCCTAGGTTGTTTGATTGATCCTTCAATATACTGCCAAAATACAGTATGGCAGCATTTGGGGATTTTCCCCATGATCTATTACAATGTGCAAATTGCTATCATGGTAACAGGTCGTTGCTCCCTGACGTTACTGGGAGCCACAATCTAAGCCAAGTGCCACAGTTTTTTTTAATGCTGGTGGCAGCTTTTCCAGCGGCAATCGAAGAGTTAACACCCGCCAATCGCATGTATAACCGATGGGTGTTTGCTGCAATATGCAACAAACACATCCACCTTGTATGGAGACGGCTCAGCCCATTAGCCCTCTCCATACACCTGCACTAATAGGTCACACGTCGGTAAGGGGTTAATCCAAAATGTTTATAATGTAATGACATAGGGTCTTCTAGTTGTCTATTCCCTTCTTAGAAAGGGACATCTAGGAAGTGGGTTTAGCATTAGGGTCCACTGTATCACCTATACATTCTCAGGATCTATATTATACATAGGTTACACCGACACAGCTTACTAATACATGCACGCTCAGGTTACACAGACAGATTGCATATACATATTTACACACAGGTTACTCAGACACTCAGTGGTTAGACGCTATAACATACAGTGTAGGCAAAGCGGTGTGGTGCCAACGAGCCTTACACCTGTACGACATCAGATGACCAGGGACCGTTGTTTATTTGCAGAAAGTAAACACTGAAGCGGAGATCTGGAATACTGTGAAGCATAAAGATAAAGAAAACATATTGGAAAATTGAATAACGTTTCGATACACAAAAAATATTAATTATTTTCTGGGAGTGCTGAAAGTGGACAACCCCTTTAAGCTTTTCTTAGCAGAAAAATCTTAATATCTTTGACTAAAGGATAAACACCTGTTTAGATTATTCAAGTAATTTGCAACATATCCAGGCATTATGTATCACTGAGAAAACATATCATCATGCTAGTGTTGTACTGTGGTGTAGTCTATTTTTATTGATTATTCTTATAAAGGGAGCTTATTAGAGGGTAGTTATAATGAGTTTTAACAGTTTTAGATATCTGTAATATAAAGGGGTGTTTCTATACCTATTGCCTTTATAAGTTGGTGCTTTATAAGTAGCTGCAGGGTGCAGTTTCATCATTCTTCTGTTTCCATGGTAACTGCCTGCCTGCAATTTATAATGGATTTCTTGTCTAAAAACAATTTAGCGGATGATGCATTGAGACAAATCTATAATGTTTCTGTCTCCATGGGAATGAATTTGCACAATAGGAAGCTCCACTAGTCAGAGAAGCAATATTATCTAACAACAGAGCTTTGATCTGAATGATTGATTAGTGTTTCTAGAAACGGTCACTTAAGCCTCCAATGGGCACATGCTAAGCACTATAGGAGGTCATATAGACATAATAACAGACGTACATAAAAATATCCATGGACACTCAATTTATTCTTTCAGACGTAAGAAATTACATTTTACATGAAATTTGCAAATTTAAAGTCTGTTTCGGAGCGACATGGGGAAATAAACCTTTCTTTACTATATAAATCTAATTTATGACAAAATGCAGAGGCTGGGAGCTACAGTTCATTTTTTCATTGCTGTTGATAGAATTTAATTTAAAGAGAACCTGCAATCCTAAAAAAAACTTACTAAAGTAAGCAGCTCCTAGCCCCACCCCATTTTTAGCAGTGTTAAACTGCTAGCTTTATCAGAACCTTCCGATAAAGCTTGCGAATACTTCAGTGGCGTACCCTGAGAACGCCAGATTGAGCTTACAATGGTCCGGGGAAGAATCAGCATCTCGGACTGCCCCCTCATGAATATGCGGACCAAGCTTACAGCTTACTAAGGGTATGGCAGTGCAGTGCAAATTAATTCTAACATATACAGTTTCCCCCTTTAATTATTATAACAGTGATTTACATATATACTTCTCCAAAACAAAGCTTAGTGCATAAATACATAAGTATAGTACTAGAACCGATCTTCATACAGAAACATAGCACCAGGACCAATCTCGCTCCCTATATACATATATGCAGTATCCCACATGATTTTACATATGTACAGAGCCCTCTAATTTACATGTATACAGCACCCTCATAATGAATGAGTACATGCTGCCCCCCCTTTTAATACATACTGTGCCCCCGGTAATGAATATGGATAGATCCTGTGCCCCCTGCATTAGTTATATTCTGGGTGCCTCTCTATTAAATACCATTCTCCCTTTATTAGATATTTATGTGATGTTGCATCTGTATGCATTGTTGCATTGATCATACACTGTATACCATTAAGGCATCACCACTGCAGAATGGTATTGCTGCATTGTTAATCACAGGGAGAAAACTAAAGAATCCAAACAATGAATATTCACAATGGTAGCTTAAAGCATGATGACCCACCAAAGTATATAGTATCCAATGCACTGCCCCAGTATATAGGGAGCCAGCACACTGCAGTCCTTCCCTGTATTTAGGGAGCCAGCACACTTCCCCCCAGAATATAAGTATCCAGAACACTGCAGCCCTCCCACCCTCAGTATATAGGAAGCCCTAGCACACTTACCTACCTGCGCTCACTGTAACCACATGGTCACTCCCGCGTCGCCGGCGTCCTCTCACTCACTGGCTATATACAGCAACCAGTGATATGTGTATCTTAAAGATATACATATCACCTCAACCCGGCACTGATTTGAAGCAAACCCCACGTCTGAATGACTAGGGTTCACCCCTTGAGCCCTTTTCATACATCATTAAATGTTCCATGCTGCAAGTGTACAGCGTGGATCACTAAGAGGTTAAGGAAGAAAGAGTGTTACTTTGGTCACCTTGCTGGCAATTGTATCTCTCGTAAGCAGGATCTCACTGTTTTTGACTATTTGCGGTTTGCAATATCTACAGCTGCAATTACACAATATCCAGGTTCTAGAACCTTCCTAGAGAGTTTGCGACTCCCCCTAACAGCTCCTGACCTGGAGAGGGTGCTATTCGCAACTACCAGTCTTCCTATGCATTGGCAGGGGTGTTGCACCATTAATACTCAAGGTCCTCTGCTTGTGGCACTAGAATACTCATGTTTGAGTGCATTGTATTCTACTTCTATTTTTTTTTAAAAATAACTTAAAATAATTACATTGTAAATGTCTCAGTATCTTTATATTTAGAAATCTAAAGAGCCTCCTCCCTTTAGTGTACCTAAAAGTTACATTTGCTTTTATTTACATCATTTTCAAAGATGTTCTAGTTTCACAATAGAAGCAAGGAGTATTCCTGTGCAGGGAGAAGCTATAAAACTTATCCTCAGCTGTCGGACCCCTACTGATCAAAAAATGCTGGCACATCCTGTCGACATATATTCTTTATTTCTCTGTCTGCCACTATGTCACGTACATGATCTAAATTCTGCGTGGAGCTCTCAATTCCGCATAGATTACGCACAAGTATTGTATGTAGTTAGGAAGCCTTTATTCTTTTGTACCATCTAATGTTTTTCACAGACCTTTCTTGTTAATTTCACTTCTTCGTATCATTTTATTTACATGATATCCATGAGGGTAACTCTAAACTCAAAGCCCTTGTTTTAAAACTTTTTTTTAACCTCAGCTTTTATTGTTGAATAATTGAAAGCTAGACACGTATTAAAGGAAGTCTTTCATCAAAGCTTCATAAACCAGGGACACTTATTCATTCCACCTGCCAGTGGTAATTAGAGATGGGCGAATTTGTTGAAATTGGGTTCGACCTGATTCGCCGAATTTTTTGTAAAAATTTGATTCAACCCGAATCGAATCATGATGAATCACGTTAAAAAACAGGTATGCTGCAGAGAGCCTGTAGGGTGTTGTAGAAGGTTGTGCCATGCTTAAATATGCATAGGGAGCGTGGTTTGGTCTTCAAATAATACTGTGTTTTAGTATCACACGCTCATGACAGCCGCCACTCTTAGAAACGCTTCACTCTTCATTTCCATGGGCACTTACAGAGGCCAACTTCACCAAATAAGTGAATTGGGAACGCAGCCTGACAAGGTAACATCTGTGCCAGCTCAAAAGGACTGAGCAGAGGGCTAAGATCCCACTATAACATCAAAGAGTGCCCTCTTTTTAAACTGATATCAGATGATTAGGATTAGGACAGAACCTGTTCTGTTAAACGCGTATACGTGTAGAAACCCCCCAAAAGAGTGCAGAGGGTGTCGCCAGTAATTCTGCAATGACGTCACTGATCATTTTGCCCTTCATTTCATCCGTCATTGTCCGCTTTTAATCGGTCAATAATCCATCGGTATTGCTAAAGCCAAAATCAAACAGGAGTGGATTCAAAACAGAGATGACCAGTAAATGGGATATTTGCATGTCCTGTGTGTTCTGTATCCACTCCTGCTTTTGGCTATCAATCCTGAGGCTTTTCATTCCTTCTGACAGATGAAATGAAGGGAAAAACTAAAAATATTGGCAACATCATAGGCCGCAGAGTGGAGGTGGCAGCAACATGGAAAACCTCACAATGAGTGGAGTGTGGAGGTGGCGGCAACCCAGTAAGCCACTGAGTAGCACAATGATAGAGTGTGGAGGTGGCGGCAGCAGCAACAGGAGCCCACAGAGTGGCACAATGATAGAGCGTGGGGGTGGCATCAGCAGAAGCAGCAGCAGGAGCCCACAGGTGGCAGCAACATCGAAAGCCACAGAGTGGCACAATGATAGAGCGTGGAGGTGGCGGCAGCAGGAGCCCACAGAGGGCACAATGATAGAGTGTGGAGGTGGTGGCAACCTGGTGAGCCACAGTATGGCACAATGATAGAGTGTGGAGGTGGCGGCAGCAGAAGCAGCAGCATGAGCCCACAGGTGGCAGCAACATGGAAAGCCAAAGAGTGGCACAATGATAGAGTGAGGAGGTGGCGGCAACCTGGTAAGCCACAGAGGGGCACAATGTTAGAGTATGGAGGTGGTGGCAACCTGGTAAGCCACATAGTGGCACAATAATAGAGTGTGGAGGTGGCAGCAGCAGCAACCCACAGAGTGGCAAAATGTAGTGTGTGGAGGTGGCAGCAACCTGGTAGGCCACAGAGTGGCACAATGTTAGAGTATGGAGGTGGTGGCAACCTGGTAAGCCACATAGTGGCACAATGATAGAGTGTGGAGGTGGCAGCAGCAGCAGGAGCCCATAGAATGGCACAATGATAGAGCGCGGAGGTGGCAGCAGCAGGAGCCCACAGAGTGTCACAATGACAGATTGTGTAAGTGGCGGACAATTCCAGTCCCTGGTAAAGATGGTAAGAGGCAGCAGATGTGTGGCATCAGGCAGGTGGCAGCATCAGAATAGTGGCTGAGGCAGTTAGTTAGATCATGGCTGATCTAATCTGATGCATAAGGCATTGGTGAGTTGAAATCCAGGCCGATCCAAGCCTGATTCATCTTGACAAAGGTCAGTCTCTCCACAAGCGGGTTTTCCTTGGGGTAACGATGGCTCCCACCGCACTGAATACCCACTGGCCGGGCAGAACAGCTTCTCTACTGCAAACTCCGCAAGTTGCGGCCACGCATCAAGTTTGGTTGCCCAGTAGTCCAGGGGATCCTCTACCTCGGTGGAAAAGTGCTGTCCAAGTAGGCCACCAGGGTCTGCTCCATGTCATGGTGGCTGGTGAAGGATGTTGCTCATTAAGGACTCCAGACTTAAGCTGCTGCTAACGGAGCTGCTACTGCTCCTACACCCCCCCCCCCATCTCCCCACAGCAGCCGTGGCAGTAGTACGTGAGCGATCACTGCCAGGAATCCCTCAGTTAGACCTGACAGAGGTTGGACAATGGCGCACAAAGGCAGCGGCCAACTGTCTTTTCAGTATTTCTTTATAGTACGCCAGTTGTTCCTCCCTCTCAGCAGCTGGAATAAAGTCACCCATTTTTGACCGGTAGCAAGGGTCCAAGAGGGTGGAGAGCCAAAAGTCTTCCCTATGCCGGATGTTGACTATTCGGCTGTCACTAGTTAGGCAAAGCAGCATGCTGCGGGCCATCTGCGCATGAGTTCCAGGACATGAAATGACGTTATTCATCCCGCAGTCCTGGCGACTGACAAATACCGTGGCCTCTTCAAAGGGCCTGAGCAAACGACAGGTGTCACGCATGAGCTGCCAGTTACACAGGGGAGTACTCCTGTCCACTTGAATCATCAAAAAATCATTAATGTCTTTTCTCTGTTCATACAGGTGGTCTAATATATGGAGGCTTGAATTCCAACGGGTGGAAACATCGCATATCAGACTATGTTGGGGGAGGCTGTTCTGACGCTGCAACTCGAGGAGTGTTTGCTTGGCTTTGTAAGAATGACTGAAGTGCATGCACAGTTTCCTGGCCATTTTTAGAATGTCTTGCAGATGGGTGGAAGACTTGAGGAAACGGTTTTGACAACCAGATTGAACACGTGCATCATGCAGGCGCATGGGCCAGCCATCCTCGGTGCAGCACGGACACCATGTTCCTCCCATTGTCTATCACCATGGTTTCAATTTACAGTTGTGGCGGAGAAAGCCACAGATTGATTTCTTGTTGCATGATGCGGAACAGTTCCTCCACCGTGTGACTTCGTTTGCCCCGGCAAACCGGGTGTAGAACTGCGTGGTATGATGGAGCAGCACTTTTGTGGAGATTTTGTGGAGGCTGAGATGGTGGTGGAGAAGGAGGAGGCGGACACAGGTACAGGAGCAGCAGTTTGATAACGTGGAAGAGAAAGCGCTGACTCTTGTTCAAGTTGTTGGTGTGGCTGGGTGGGTAGCACATTTACCCAGTGGGCCGTAAAGGACATGTACTGGCCCTGACCGTAGTTACAGCTCCACATGTCCATGCTGCCGTGCACCTTGGAAGAAACTGATAAGCTCAAGGACTAGCCCACCTTCTGTTCTACATATTTGTGAAGGTCTTGCACTGCCTTTTTGGAAAAAAAATTGCTGCTTGGAACAATCGCCTCTTTCAACAACTGCTGGAACCATACGTAACGAGGAGCAGGAGTATTTGGAACAGGATATAATGTCAAAGGCTAACAGTTCCCTTGGGCAAAGGTGCTGGAGCCTTGACTGACTGAAATGGCATGTGTGCACTAAGTGCTGCTGCTGTTGCTGCAGCGGCAGCATGGACCTCCACATCTGTTCCACTTTTATCCCATGCCATTGGATGGTGACGCTGCGTGTGTTGACACAAGTGACAAGTGGTGCCAACGTTAGATCCCTGGCCATGCTTTACTTTCTGCCCGCAGATTCTACATATATACACACTCAAATCCTCTGGTGTCTTAACAAAAAACTGCCAGAACGCCAAGGTGGTGGTTTAACTGTCAACATTCTGCACTGAGTGACTTCTAATGCCGCTGCCTCGCTAACCCCCTGTACCATTACTTGCTTGGACCTCCGAAGCGGGGTTTGTACACCATGGCCATTTGGCTCCTGTCCTCGCACTGCTGCTACCCAGGTGATTCACGGCCACAGTAGCGACTTGCTGCCTGCTCCTCTGCCTGACAAGCAAGAGATACTCTCTTCGCCCGACGATGATGAATCCCTTGCTACACCCGGCTCACAAGTGCGATCGCCTGCATCATAGTCAATTTGCGTTTCCCTGTCACTGCTATTCTCCTCAACGGTGTCAGTATGCACAGCCTGCCTACTGCATAAAGCAGCGGATGTCTGCCCCAGCTCTTCACTGCCAAGCAGCTGCTGACTGTCCTCAAACATTTCTTCCTCGCTGTATAGTGGAGCTGAGCCCAGGCCACCTAGTAGCTCTCTGACTAAGGGACATGAACAGGACAGAGGCTAGTTGAGAACAGCTGAGGGCCGCTGACCTGCTCCTGGGCCATGCCAACTAATTGTTGTATCTGACGAACCCACGGACTCTTGGCAGGGGTTGTCAGATGTTATATTTGAGGAATCGGGTGACCTAGACCTAGACCTAGATCAACACACTGCCACTAGATGACAACGGCAGTTCTGTTGGCCTCACAGAGTCACCCCTGCTGCGCACGTCCCCTTCTTCCTGCTCCACCTGCCACCTTTCTGTCTGACACAGTGGTTAATCAACTACATGGATTTGACAAATATTTCTTGCTCTCAGCTTTAGCAACACAAAAAGTATGGGAATTTGCGTTATACAGATACCCCACAAAGGACACGCTGTAATTGGAGCAAAAATCACTCTATAAACTACGAAGTTTTGACACGTATTTCTTGCTCTCAACTTTAACAACACAAAGTATGGGAATTCGCGTTATACAGGTACCCCACAACAGACACCCTGTAATTGGAGCGGAAATCGCTCTATAAACTATGTGGATTTGACACGTATTTCTTGCTCTCAACTTTAGCAACACAAAAAGTATAGGAATTTGCGTTATACAGATACCCCACAAAGGACACGCTGTAATTGGAGCAAAAATCACTCTATAAACTACGAAGTTTTGACACGTATTTCTTGCTCTCAACTTTAACAACACAAAGTATGGGAATTCGCGTTATACAGATACCCCACAACGGACACCCTGGGAGAGGAGCAGAAATCACTCCAGCAGCTGTGCGGATATGACACAGATTTCTTCCTAGTGGCTTCAGTATCAAAAAAAGAACTGCTATTAGGGGTATACAGATCCCCCTAAACGCACACCCTGGGAGAGGGGCAGAAATCACTACAGCAGCTTTGTGGATATTAAACAGATTTCTTCCTAGTGGCTTCAGTAACAAAAAAGAACTGCTTTTTGGGGTATACAGATCCCCCTAAACATACACCCTGGAATTGGAGCAGAAATTGCTTCAGCACAGTACAGTAGAAGCAGCTGGATGCTACAGATAGCACATGCAGTGTGAAATGCTGAGATTGCAAATGGCTGACAGTTTTTATAGGGCTGTGTGACATCACATAAGCATTCCGATCACTGATTGGCTTACAGGTCTGCAGATGTCATCGAGGGTATACCTTTCCCCTTCCCAGGGTTCTCTGTCCCATGTAACACATTGGGGCAGATTTACTTACCCGGTCCATTCGCAATCCAGCGGCGCGTTCTGTGCGGTGGATTCGGGTCTGGCCGGGATTCATTAAGGCAGTTCCTCCTATGTCCACCAGGTGGCGTTGCTGCGCTGAAGAGCATTGGAACACACTCAAGTTCATCGGCCTATTCCTAGTGAAGGTAAGTGCAAGCTCCGCAACACATTTTTTTTTTAAAATGCGGCGGTTTTTCCGAATCCGTCGGGTTTTCGTTCAGCCACGCCCCCCCCCCCATTTCCGTTGCGTGCATGCCAGCGCCGATGCGCCACAATCCGATCGCGTGCACCAAAATCCCAGGGCAATTCAAGGGAAATCAGCGCAAATTGGAAACATTCAAGTAACATGTCGGGAAAATGCGAATCGGGCCCTTAGTAAATTACCCCCATTGTGCTCGTGTCCATTTAGCTAAAAAAAAGCAGGAAAAAAATTCATGACAAATTGCATTTTCTGTGAAATTCGTATTGAATTCCACTTCGTTCGAAACGATTCACCCATCTCTAGTGGTAATCTTCTTATATAGTCTTCTATATATCCATGGCCTCTTTCCTTTTTAACTTTTTAAATTATGCTAATTAGACAGAAGAGCTCTGGGAGCCCCTCTGTGTTGTAGCTTCACAGGCTGTTACACTGTGCAATAATATTATTAAAAAATAAGCACTCCACTCCCAGTAGCCTCTGCAGTTAATTAACATATTACAGAAACAGAGTTTTTAACAAGTTAGGTTGGGTTCAAGGATTATTAAACTACAGATTAGGGCAGAGGCAGGCAGGAGGAATCTACCATCAGATCTACTTCTTTAGATTCCTCATGGTAGGTTTTCTTTAAGAGGAAAATTACATTATTGTGGTGTATTGGTGGTGTAAAACCCCTCAACATATCATAACCTACATCCCCTCCCTCTACGAAGACCAAATTCATGAAAAAAACAATCCCAAATTGCTGATAACTAAAACTCCACTGTACAGTATGCTATTCTTTAATATACCACCTGCTGTTATCGCATATGAGTGCCTCTCACCTCTTTACAGGTCAAGCCTCAAAAGTCCTGTTTCTTTACCAAAAACACAGCCTAATATACCAACAACCAACAACAATACTATTGTCCCATCATTTGACCATATCTCCATATCCCCATCTACATGTCACTAACTATCCAATCCCAAACCCAAATCAGCGCTAAAAAACCAATGCATTTTAACAAAACCCTCGACATTTTCCTTGGAAAGATTCCACTCAATGCCTTTCAGTTTGTGTAACAGATTGTGCATTTGGATCTCTGCATCATTGGTGAGGTCCGTTTGAGAGAACAGCTCCTGCACCTTGTTCAGACAATCCAGATTGTCCAATGATGATCGTGGACGGGGTGTGGGAAATAGGTGCATCCGTGATAAGTCAATAAACAGTCTTTCAAAAAGACATTACAAAACACGGAAGATTAATCATAACCCACTCAAAAAAAGTAAATATGCTAGTGTCAGGGAGCGCATAGTTACAAAAATCGGAAAACATCAACGTTAGAACATGAGGAAAAATAAAAGAGAAAAATGGCTCACCATGAGTAGGTCCGACACTATAAGAGAACAACTGTGTGCGCTGAATCCTAGTTCCGGTACGGAATACAGACGACTGCTTGGCTCAAATCAATTAGAACAAAATGAGGGAAGGATTTCAGCATTCCAGTGAAAAAAAAAGGGTTGTTAAAACATAGAATTTAATATATCTTCATAAAAACCATGCTTGTAGCAGGTATCACAGGCATGGAGACACAAAACACAGGACACGAAGACAGGGCTGTGGTAACTCGTTTCGGTGTAGCAAATGTGTACACCCCTTCCAAGGGCAGGGGCTTAACCCGAGGGAAGTACGATCTCAATGTGAAATATAACCAAAAAATACAAAAAAGTAAATTTAATAAAAAATACATGAGATCCTGTTTGAAGCTAAGACCCTTGGGAAGGGTCAGATTTAAGATCCAAAGTGTTTCTCTAGAGAAAAGGGCTTATTTACCAGTCTTAAACCCTAGCACAATAGTGAGCGCAAAACAATTTAAGAAAGTCCATTCAGGCTTTACGAATGGTATGCAAGTTACAGCCATTGAACAAGTCTCCCGACCACATTGGGGAGTAGACTGCTCTAGAGAAGCATTTTGGATCTTAAATCTGTATACCCGCTTTCCCAAGTGTCTTAACTTCAAACAGGATCTCATGTATTTTTTTTAATTAAATTTATACTTTTTTGGTTATATTTCGCATTGAGATCGTACTTCCCTTGGGTTAAGCCACTGCCCTTGGAAGGGGTGTACACATTTGCTACACTGGAAACTCACCCGGGTTCACTATGTTTGATTATTTAAACCCTGTGCTAGTTACTTTGGCTTGGCATGAGTAAGTACTATAAAACAATACATAAATAAATAACATCTGTTGTATATTACCTCTTATGTATAGGTCCTCTACAGTACTGTAAGTAACACACATATATATCTCATAACTATATGTATTTATATTCCTAAAATACATCTAAATAGGTTTTCTGAAGGTTACCTTCTAAAGAACGACCTTGTTTGCTGATATTTTTATTCCATCTTAAATTGAATGTTTCTACACCTTTATATACTAATGGAATTTATATAAACAAACAATGGAAGTCTATATTTCCACCTACCGGCCATTTCACCCATTAGGAATATTTTAGGAGCATAAATGTGTATACAGCAGTTATGATACATAAATGTGTTATATTTATATCATTGTAGAGAAAGATACATGAAGGATATTTAAGTACTTTTATTCTATATCTATGTTTGTGTGTAGGTCCTATTTTACCTGACGGGGTCAGATAACCTATTTAGATGCACTTTAGGAATATAAATACATATAGTTATGAGATATATGTGTGTGTTACTTACAGTAATGTAGAGAAAAGATACAATAGAGGAAACAGATGTTATTTATTTGTGTACTATTTTATTCATTGTTTGTAGGTATCTTTATGCATTAAATACAATTTTATTATTACAGACATATCTTTACTTCTGCCAGTTTCTAATTTTCAGTTTTTGTGTCATGTCAGGTGGATGGGCCCCTTGACTCTCTAAGCCCCATAGCAGCTGCTATAACTGCTACTCATGTAGTTGCACCCCTGCCTTGTACATCTCTGTGAACGTAAAAGTAAAAAAGTTATGGCTTTTGGAAGGAAGGGAGTAAAAGACACAAATACAAATAGGGCTCAATGAAACCAGACAATAGCTCCCCAGGGTATCTTCCCAGTTCTCAACAGATCCATTTTTTACGCAACAACTTAAAATTACTGCATGTAACTTTTACCAAAAAATGATGATACAGTAATGTCATGGTCCTAGCATCTCAGACCTGCCCCATTCACCTGCATAGCTGTACCCCTCACTGTGACTCCGCCCCCCTCATGCCTGCCAGCTACTAGACCTCCAGCAACCAAAATACAGTGAGTGTACTCTACAATGTCTTTATAGGACTCAGCAGCAGAAGTCTCCTCAGGACACTGATACTACTTATTATTCAGTTGGAGGAAGGGAAATGGTGAAGGCCCACTTCTCCTAACTGGAGGAGAAAAACCAGTTCTCTACTCTTGGTTCTGCTTCCTACTTGTAATAGCCAGGAGCGGAGTGTAATGTATGCAATATGCTGCCCTCTGCTCCTGGCTACTACAGGTACTGTAGAGGAGCAAACAAAAAATTGATTGTATTCACATGGAAAATGTGACAGCTGACCGAATGATGAACCGAAAACCCCCTGTAAAATCCTTCAAACCATTGCATGGAGGAAACCGCATCGGCCAATGGTGTGAATATGATCCAAGGGAAGAAATTTGCTCATCCAGCATACAAAAAATATGGTAAAAAATCAGTTCTTTACATGTAGCCCTTGCTCATTACTGTGAAGAAGCAATGTCAGCAGAACGCAGGTGAATTGCTGGTGGGGCATGGGACAGAATTGGTAACGTTATGCACTCTGCCCGGCCAGCACTTAAACAGGTTCCTTCTGGCATGGCAAAGGGGCATTAACAGTGTCATTTACACTGTCCCACTCCTCTGATACACAGCCAGGCGCAGCAATATCAGAGAGCAGGGGAGTGAATGCCCTGTAATCTGCCTGCTACATGAGTCAAAGCAAGGGCATGGCCAACTTCCAGCAAACCCCATACTCTGTATATATAAATGGAGTACAGATCTGTTCTAGCAACAGCAAAATCTGTAACAAACGTTAGAAAATACAGTAATAAAATACATTACATTTTTTATTATTACAACTCATACTTTAAAAAAATGTAAAGTTTTTTAAAAGTTTAGTTACACTTTGTTTATTAATCGTACCAAGGATATCATAAGAATAAGACAAATCTTTATCTTATTACTATACCTAGACAACAATGGTTTCAAGCTTAGGGATATAAAATGAATATTATCATATATTATTATATAATATTATGAAATATGGGATATGTTCTGGATCTCCACTAATAACCCATGTCATGATGTCTTTCTTGTCAAATTGACATATCCCTTTGAAATGGACTAGATGGAGGCCTCCATCTTGAAAGAGGATAGAGCAGAGAGTTTCGCGCTAGAGATCTAACATCCTCTTGATATGTTTTGTCACATTGATCAAGTGTAAATTTTTCATTTTTTAACACATTGTTAAAAAATATATTTATATATATCATGCTTAGTGCTCCTAAACAGCACAAGTACAGACACATGCTATTTTTGTTGTAAACACACTTCAGTGCACAGTTCTGATCAGGGGCAGTTTAAGACTACCATGGGCCCTGGGCTGTATGAATATTATAGCCCCTACAAGCCTGGAGTCACTTCCTATATATGGTACTAGACTCAAACTTCTTGGAGAATAGTGGATGCTTCCCATCTGTCTGAAATGACTTTCTGTACATGAGTATTGAGAGCATGAACAGATGTACAAAAATTTCATGGGTGAAGGTGCTTTTTAAAATTTATCAGCATGGCTGTTCACAGCCATGCTGATAAATTTTGAATATTGAGTGAACCAGAGGCAAAAACGTCCTTGATTTTGGGCCATAATAATACATGCTTTGTGTTGTGAAGGTGCTTTTTAGTACAAAAATTTAAGTGGTTTGGGTGGCCATGAGCCCCCTAGAAGGCTTGGGCCTCAGTCTACTGGCCAAACTGCCTATATTGTAATAGTTTCACCCATGTTTTTTGGTGAAAACATTTGTTCTTTATCTCCCAGGCATTTTAGCCAATGTGATGAAAACCTAAATGACAAAATATTATATTGGAAGCCTAGATCCACCTGCATACTAATAGATAATGGTCAAAATGTGCAATTCAGTATATTTTTCCTTTAAAGGGGTTTTCCCATGAATCAAAGATAGGCGCTATCCACAGTGATGAGACCCCAACAGATCATGAAAACTAGGGGTCGGATGGGTCTCCGTCACCTCCATAGAGAGTGATGAGTGGCTGTCTGCTCCATTATTCTCCGGGAGCAATGAGAGGTCCGCATTAGGTATCTGTGACTTCATTGGAGACCTCGCTTTCGTGATCTGTGGGGGTCTCATCACCGAGACCCCCCCCCATTCAGCAAGTAAGGCTCAATCCTGTGGATAGGACCTAACTTTGATTCGTGGCAAAACCCCTTTAACCTTCAGCTGTAATATTTTGTTATTACTGAATGCCATATCCTGCCTCAACCAAGAGTTCTGCTTTAAGGAGTTCTTGAGTTAATTTCCTTTTATTTAAAGGAATATTTCAGTCAAAACTAATTCATTAAATATAAAAATTAAAATTTTAATTTCATTAAAATTAAATTGCATGGTGCAAGTATTCACTGTATTCCTAGACCGTTGCTAGAACCTAGAGTCATGCTCCTCCCTTCAGGCCCTGCACAAGTAAATTCAATGAATCAGCTGTGACTGGAGTGATCATTTAATTACATTATTGGTACTTTCGGCTCTCTTTAGCTCTTCTCTACATTACAACAAAATACAACAAAACATAAAGTTCTATAGCAATTAAAGTAGTTTAAGAACACTGGACAATTCTGACAGCTGCTTGCATATTACACAAACACAACTAGAGTACCTGAGCTTTTTGACTGACAAGTAGGTGGGAGAAAAGAAAAAGAGAGAAGTCAGGGAAACACAAGGGAAAAACATTAGATTCTTGTCTTTGAAGTTAGATCTTTTTATCTTGATTTAAACTGACTTTGAACTATTGATGACTCATATTCTAAATGGTTTAGAGAAACTTGTAGATAAATTGCTGGCTGATAGAGTGAAGAATACAAGGAAGTAACCATGTGTTGTCTGATACACTTGCATTTATTCTGCCATGTAGCTGTATGAGACGTCTATCTCCTGCTGCAGAAAACATTCCCCAAACCATGGCACTTCCTCCGCCGCCTTTCATTGATTTATTTAAACACTTTGGGCTCAATCTTTCCCCTCATAATGTTTCCTATCAGATACAAAATAATTAAACTTGCTTTCATCACTAAAATGAACAGTGGACCGCTTCTTTTTTGTCCACACAACATGCTCCTGCAAAAGTAAAAAGTAAGAGTATTTGGACTGAAAGCCCACTCTAAACGATGCAAAGTATGACGCGACAGATCCTTACTTTGTTCAGTGGTGAACTGGCAAGTGTTGAAATGATTCTCTATGGAGATTCTCTGTAGTATCCTGTCCTCTCTTTACTTTGTCTTTCCAGAGAAAAATTAGTTTGTGATGTTGTAAACATTCAATACTCTCAAGATGCTTCTAGAAGGATTGGGTCACTTTGGACCAGCACACCATTTATGCAAAGTCAGTAAAAACTGGAATCATAGTATCATAGTTTTTACGGTTGAAAGAAGACGCTTGTCCATCAAGTTCAACCAAGGAAGGGAAGGGATTGCATGAGGAAGGGATTTAGGGGAAACAATTCTATATAACATAGCCATCAATGTTATTTAGGTGTAAAAAGGCATCTAGACCCTTCTTGAAGCTCTCTGCTGTCCCTGCTGTAACCTGCGCCTGAGGCAGGCTATTCCACAGATTGACAGTTCTCATAGTAAAAAAGCCCTGTCGCCTCTAGTGATTAAACCTTGGTTTCTCCAGACGGAGACAGTTCCCCCTGGTCTTTTGATTTGATTTAATCTGAAACAACTTATCACCATATGTTTTGTTTGGATCATTCATATATTTATGTGAATGCCATCTTGGATTGCTTTGTGACGGCTGTGGAGCTGAGTGTCCTGGGTTGCAGGTGCGCCTGTGTGCCCCTGGAGATGGGCCGGAGCCTCACTCACCTTCCCTTGCTCCAGTGGAGTTCCCCAGGCTTCGTCACACGTGTCCCCAACTCCTATGGCACGTGTGCGCTAGCTCTGTAAGATTTAAAGGGTTAGCACGTCACTGATTGTCGCTGGCCAGCCGCCTGCCCTGATAGATTGCCGCTGGTGCAATACTGGAGTCCGATTCCTGTAGTGTTAAAAATGTTTCCATATATAACACAATGCTCCCAGATGCCTATTTACTGCCATTTCTTGTCCTGGACTGATTTCTGTTAAAACTTTAATAGCTTGTTTTTTTATAGGAGTTAGAGGCAAACGTGCAATCTTTGCAGTAAACAATGAACTTGTATGGAAACATGTAAGTTCTGTGTATCGGGCAAAGCTTTCAGATTCACATTACCAATAATGATTATCAATGGAATTCAACCCTATTATGTAAATTTTTGCCACTGTAGAAAACTCTAATTTCTAAAATTATTAATTATCTTAAATACCAAAATGGTGTTTCCAGTGCACTAATAATATTTTATAGCTTTTTCATAAATTACATGGGATATCAAATGGTACTTTTTAAAAGTAGATCATAGTCTGCTGCGGAAAGTAATGACTTGCAGGAGGCAAGAAGTATCTTGAATCTTTATCTGCTGAGTAAAACATGCATCCAAGCATTTGGGACCCGATCTTTAAACCCCTTAGCGCTCCGTGGCAGATATATCCGCCATGGAGCGCAGTGACTTAGCGCTCAGTGGCGGATATATCTGCCACTGAGCTGATGAAGGGTCGGCTCTAGATCAGAGCTGAACTGGTATCGGGAAACACAGGGTGCCGGCTGTAACTAATAGCCGACACCCCAGTGTAACACCCGCAATCGGAGTGGACTTTCCCCCACGATGCCCCCCCCCCCGAACCGTTTTCGGCTATGGCAACTCTGGGGTCAGATCTGGACCCCAGAGATGCCTGTAAGAACTGCTAGCAAGATGGCGTCTATGACGTCATCTTACTGGCACAGTGCCAGCCTATGCATGTGCATATGCTGACACTGCTAATACCCTGCAATACATCAGTATTACAGAGTATTATCATGAACAAGCAATCAGATGATTGCTTGTTCATGTCCCATGGTGGAAAAAGTGAAAGTAAAACAAAAAATGTTATTCAATAAAAAATAAAGTAATAAATCAATAAAAATGCCCATAAGCCCCATAACATATAAAGAGACATATAACCCCAAAAAAAGTCTAAATCATAACAAAAACTCCACATATATAGTATCACCGTGTCCGTAAAAACCAGTAGAATAAAAGTAAATCATTATTGAACCCGTACGATGAACACCGTTAAAAAAAAAAAATCTAAAAAACATATGTACTCCAGAATAATATTGGTGCAAAGAGCAACATGTCCCGCAAAAAAAACAAGCCATCAACCAGCTCCGTAGCCAAAAAAGTAACAATGTTATGCCACTTGGAAGACGGCAATGCAAAAATGATAGATTTTTCCCCACATTACAGTTTTATTTGACAAATTTAGTAAAATGTAAGAAAATATATTCATGTCTGGAATCCCCGTAATCGTATCGACCCATAGAATAAAGATAACATGATTATTAGGCTAAACGGTGAACGCAAAAAAAAAGTCAAAAATCCAGTACAGAATTGATGCTTTTCTACTGCTGCCCTCAAAATCGAGTTCCTAAATTTTCAACAATAGGTGATACCAACCCCAAAATGGCAACACTGGAAAAAAGCATCTCATCCCACAAAAAAAATGCTGTCACATGGCCCCAATAACAAAAAAGCAAAAATTTTATAGCCTACAAAAGGAAGCAACGAGAAAACTAAAATCCAGGAAGCTGCTGGCCACTCCTTCCTTTCTGCGCCTCGCTGTACACCCATAAAACAAGTAACCGCCACATGTGGGGGGTCTCTGTACTTGGGAGATATTGCAGAACAAATTGTATGGTGGGTTTTCTATTTTTATCTTTTGGAAATGTGTAAATTTTAGGGCTAAATGAACGTATAACCGGCACAATTTGACCATTCTAAATTTCACCTCCATTTTGATTCAATTACTATGAAGATCTCAAGGGGTTAACGATCTTCCTAAAAGCTGTTTCTGATAGTTTGAGGGGTGCAGATTTGAAAATGGGTTGGTTATATAGGGGGTTTTGATGCTAAATATGTAAAATTTCATTCAAAACTGTTTTTATCTGCAAAAGAGTAAATTCAGAAAATACGGAAAATCGCTATTCGATTTGTAAAGAAGACATATGGGAAATGTTATTCAGCAACATATTTAGGTGGTAAATCTATCTACCTGAAAATGTAATGATTTCAAATTTCAAAAAAGTGAAATTTTTTCAAAAAATTCATCATTTTTTCTTATTTTGGAAAATAAACGCAAAACTTATCAGCCAACATTTACCACTAAAATAAAGTACAACATGTGGGGAAAAAATAATCTCAGAATCGCTTTGATAAGTAACCATTTTCAAAAGTTATAACCATATAAAGCGACGCATGTCAGAATCCAAAAAATGGGGCTGAACCTTAAGCTGTAAAATGGCTGCGTCCTTAAGGGGTTAAAACTCCAGCAATGCCTCTAACTGTTTACTACTTGGCTGAGTCACTTACAGACTTAACAACGCAGTTATAACTCATAGACGGCTTTAGCAGAAAGCTGTGAAAATAAGTTGTGTTAGTGGGTCATTGGATCCAAAATTACTTTTACACCAGGGTCATTAACCTTTATACATACCGTTATGGAATATTAAAGTACAGTTTATAAATATTAAAGCTGAATAAAGGACATTACACTTTTCTATCAAGTGGGTGAGTGCCGTTGCTATCTTCTACGTGTTGCTGTAACAATATTATAGATTTGGAGGCAGCCTGACTTTACTGCTTTTGGAGAGAGCATATTATGCATTGAATTTTTTACTGTTATCCCTTAGGAGACGCACTCTGCCAGAGATGTTTGGAAGCAGCTTATTTCCTCTTTTTACTTTAAATATGCACATTTGGGTCAACTAAATTCTTTCTTGTATGCACTGAAAAGGCCTGTGCAAAATTAACTACGCTAACATCTGGCTCTGTTGGCCAAGTCAGTGTTGATTTTGATTGTTTCATTGTTCTCCTGTGACCATATGTTATATCACTGATTAAATATGGCTATGCATCTACTGACAAACCTTGCTACATATTTTATAGCATTGAGCAGTATTTTCTGTTAACACATTAGAATTGAATGCCCCCAACACGGTTTGAAATTGATCCAACAATCTTTGCTTATGCATCGCTACACCTAACATATTTTTATTCACATTCAGTGATCATATCTTTTTGAAATGAAAAACCAGGTCATGCATGCAGCCAGAAATGTAAAAAAAAAGTAAAACAAAACACTCATTGGCCCACATTTACTAAAAACTATGCACTTTGGTGCCTCCTGCACTGCTCCAACAGAGTGCACCAACAATTTTTTGGTGCACCTTTAACATGGTGTGTGCAACACACTTCCGTTGGACTCTGCATGATAAATGTGGCGCACAGTCCGACTGTGCACCGGAACGCCCCCTTCAATGACAAAATATTTGTAGAATAGTGCAGCCGCTATACAAAAGGGTGCGTGCGACATATGTGGTGCGGACACTTCTTAAGTTTGCTCATGAAAGAATGTGCAGAGTCCGCCAGAAAACTCTCACAAGGACCTTAGTATAAGTGCCCCATTGACATAAAATGTCACTAATCAAAGTTTCTATATTTTTCTTTTTATTTGTGTTCATTGTAGTGATCACATAAGTAGTATAAGGAAAGAATTGTTGTCCATGTAATGGGTAGTTAATATCTGAGGGTAACCTTGACCTGTGGATCATCATGAGTGTGTATTAACCACTTAGATGAAAAGGTCATTGGTGACCAGGACAACGAAGGAGTCAGATAGAAGGAAGGGAAGGCGATGTAATTGTAGGTTTGTGTTATGAAGTTGTATGGCAGACAGAGACCCGATAATAGTCTCCATGTCTACAAACTATGGAAGGCTAGTAAGCCTGTCCAAAGACTGGCTATAATAGGCTTGTTTTCAGCATTGGATTGACAATGATAATACATTGCAATACATAAATTGCATTGATTTATAGAACCAATCTTGTGATCACATGTTGAAGCCCCTTATGGTACATTAAGAATGTTGTTAGAAATTTGAGCAAGACCCCTTATGGAACTACTTACATATTGTTGTTAAAGGGGTACTCCAGGAATAAGCATAATTCATATACAAATGGGTACTCAAAATATAAGCTAATGTGTAATTAGCTGTTGTTTAAAATTTTGCTCCCGTTAGCAGAAAATGCTGGTGACATAGACTGTAATGAAGAATTAAAATGCTACTGGCCCTTTAATCAGTCCGTTAATTTCCTCCCATTAATTTCCTTGCAGAGCAGCCACAGGACAGAAGATGGCCGCTGGTCACATGTCCACATCACATATCCTGCACCTCCCCATGTGATCACCACTATTTTGGCTGTAGTCGGTTGGTTGCAGTGCATCCAGTATGGGCAGTGTGTAGTGATTGCAGTTACACATCATTATATGGTAATAGACCAGGAAAGTCTGTTATATCATCACTGGGAGCAGAGCATAAGGGGGAGGAGGAGTTACTGAGAACTAAAGGATCATGGAACTTGTAGTTTCCAGTGGCGGCCATCTTAGTGAAAACTCCACCTAGCCATAAATTTTGTAAATCATAAAATAAAAGCTCCGTTTTGTGACTAATGACATTGAGTATTGTTGTATTCATTTATTTATATCATCATGGCTTTTTGTGTCAGATGTTCATATTCCCGGAATACCCCTTTAAGTACATTTGTTACATCTCAGACATGCCTCTGTGTTATGTTTACTTTTGCTGATCCCTGATAAAAGTAATTTTATTATTCGTGTTTAATAGCACAATGGTGCAACCAGGGCTTTACCATAGCCTAGAGCACCACTGTGCATGTATATACTTCTACTTCTCTTCCTCTCACTGTACCTCACTTGCAAGCTCCTGAGAGAGATGTGAAGGCTGTCGTATAAGGCAGTACAAGAAATAAAAATTATACCTACTCCATTAAACAATTACAATACAGAGGATGCACTTTATATTCATGCAATATTTAAATCAAGGGTTTGTACGAGGGTATAAAAACCCTGTAAACATGTACTTACCTGCGCTGTTCCTCCCGGCGTCCAGGGCTGCAATCTCTCTGGTCCGTGCCCCATGTGGCCGCCACATCTACCTATCCCTACCTCGGCAGGGACTCCGGGATGGACCGTGCAGGTAGGTACATGTTTATTTTTTTTAACCAGCCCCATCCCAGCCACTCAAGGGTTTTTTATACCCTTGGACAACCCCTTTAAGTGTCTAAAGGCAGTTTTACATACATTCATGATTTTTAAAGTCTTCTTGCCTAGAATTTATAATGATAACTTGTCTTAATATGAGTAAAATTGTTTACATAATTATATACACTGACTATTTAGCAATAAATCTATATGAACTCTTATATAGACATATACAGCCTCTTTAATATACCAAGTACACAAAAGTTTTGTGTTAACTGCATATATCCAAGAGTTAAAACAAAAACAGAAGTAGGGTTTATGCATAAATACAGACCCAGAGCGAAGTGCTTTACATAAAAATTAATAAAGAACAAAACCTTGTACATACATATACCAAAAGAACCAAGCTTGGTACATAAATGCAGCACCAAAGCAAAGCTCATTAGATAAATACAACACCAGAACCCTGCTGGGTATAGAAATACTGCACCAGAAACAGTACCTATATACCGCATGAGAACTAAGGTCAATGTAATGAGGATTCTCGACTCGGGAAGGACAGAGAGGGTAGGGAGCCATAAACTGAGCCCCACCCCAAATAGTGACCTAAGGCTATCCCTCCCTAGGTCACTGTGCAGACATAAAACAAGACAAACAAATGTAAAACAGAATTAATCATGGTCAGAGGAAGGGGTCAAAGCAGAGATAAAAGGCATAAAAACACAGAACAGAATATAAAGCAGCAAACAAAGTGCGAAATAGGTCAAGCAAAACTAAAACCTGCACTGGACTGAAAGAGAACTCCAGACGATTGGAGCAGAGGTCTGTCAATCAAAACATTAACTGTTGCTGTAGCAGACAGCAGGAGGAGAGGTGAAAACAACACCAAATCAGCCAGCAAGTTAAGTGCGTATTCACACAGGCAACACTAGACAAATCAACCCATCCTCAGCGTAAACCACAGACAGAGGAGGACGCCACCATGGATGTTATAGTCAATGTTACATCTGTGTTAGCGTTTTCCTCAGTTAATACTGCTAGGCTGGGGAGACGCTGAATTTCAAGCTGGTTCATTGCAGTCACAGTCTGCATAGTGCTCTAGTGGAAGGGCTACTTTTCAAGTCTGTCACCCGAGCTCCCTGCAAGCTTTGTTCTGGACCAACAATTGTTAACCTACTCTGACTCTCAAAGCTCTTCCCCTTTACTTGGAGCAGAGATCCTACTCATATAAATCTTCTGTGTAGGTTATAGCCATTGCCAAATAAAGTTGGTTTTGTATTTGTAGTTTCCTACTTTTGGCTCTTGTTTCTTGACTATTGTTTGAATTTCCGATTTTGTAATGGAAAAGCAGGAAGAACTCCAAGGTGAAGATTTACTGTATTTGAAGAGTGTCAATGTTTTGGTGACTGTCAAAATCCAGAATAAACAATATATTCTAATAACTCATACATTGAAAATACAGGCAGTCCCCTACTTAAGGACTCCTGACTTACAGAGGACCCTTAGTTACAGACAGACCCCTCTGCCCCTGTGATCGCTGATGAACCTCTCTGAAGCAGGCTGCAATGATCAGCTGTAATTAAGCATTATTGATAATCCTTGGTCACATTGCAGCAAAAATGTTTGAAAATCATTTTTGCTGCAATCATTTTCAAAATTGTCACAGAGAATTTTTTTTTTTGTCTGGAGCTACAATTATAAAATTGTCTGACTTACATACAAATTCCACTTAAAAACAAACCTAAAGAATCTATCTTGTATGTATATCAACCAATATATACAGTGGAAACAAAGTATTCAGACACCTTTAAATTTTTCACTCTTAGTTTCATTGCAGACAATTGGTGAAAAGTTCTTTTTTTGCTCATTACTGTACACTCTGCACCCCATATTGACAAAAAAGCTGAAATGTAGATATATCTGCTAATTTATTAAACAAGAAAAACTCAAGCATCACATGGTCATTGTCAGGATCAGTGGATCCTCTGGACCACCGCGGGAGATGGAACTAGCCGACACCTGGGACCGGAGCCCAAGCGGCACCTGGTTTTCACCAGAGCCCGCCGCAAAGCGGGTTGGACTTGCTGCGGCAGGATACCACCAGGTCGTTCCACAGGTGCGACCAGCCCGCGGTGGCAGCCGAGGCCGAGGTACCTTAGCGGATGACAGTCTCGTAGTCAGGTCCAGGCACAGGGTCAGGGCAGGCGGCAGAGATGCAACGTCAAGTCCAAGTCCGAGGTCAGCAACGGGAGGTCCAGGCAGGTGGGAGCGGGAACACAGGCACACGGAACACAGCAACACGGAGGAACTCGGGTAACACTGCAACACAGGACTCAGCAGCGGGAACACACAAGAATACACAGGAACGCAGGAAGCTTTCTCTTAGGCTATGAGGCACAAAGATCCGGCAAGGGTTACAGGAAGAGGCAGGCTTATGAAGAATTGGGCAATATGGCCAGCGCCAATTAATGGTGCGCTGGCCCTTTAAATTTGGAGAAGGTGCCGCGTGCGCACCCTAGCAGTCGGGGACGCGCGCGCACAGCGGAGGGGAGCGAGCTAGGAGCCGAGACGGGTGAGATGCGCTGGCGGCGTGCTGGCGGGGGCAGGGCAGCGCGGGTGAGCACGCGACCCGCGATGTGGGTCGCGGGACCACCCGTGACAGTCAAAAGTATTCAGCCCCTTTGCTCAGTATTGAGTAGAAGCACCTTTTGAGGTAGTACAGCCATGAGTCTTTTTGGGAATGATGCAACAAATTTTCCACACCTGGATTTGGGGATTTTTTTCCTTCCAGACCCTCTCCAGTTCTCTCAGGTCAGATGGTGAACTTCGTTGGTTAACCATTTTTAAATCTCTTCAGAGATTTTCAATTGGGTTTAGGTCAGGGCTCTGGCTGAGACAGTCAGGAATGGTCACAGAATTGTTGTGAAGCCACTGCTTTTTATTTTAGCTGTGTGCTTAGGGTCATTGTCTTGTTGGAATGTAAACCTTCATCCCAGTCAGAGGTCCAGAGCACTCTGGAAGAGTCGAGAATAGGTTTTCATCAAGGGCATCTTTGTAAATGGCTTCAGTTTCAACCAGTCGTCATGTCCCTGCAGCTGAAAAACACTCTTGTAGCATGATGCTGCCATCACTATGTTTCACTGTTGGAATTGTATTTGGCAGGTGATGGCCAGTGGTTTCCTTCACACACAATGCTTAGAATTGACACCAAAAGTTCAAACTTTGTTTCATAAGACTAGAGAATCTTATTTCTCACCACCTGGGAGTCCTTCATGTGTTCTTTTGGCCAACTGTATGCAGGCTTTCATATGTCTTGCACTGAGGAGAGACTTCCATTGGCACACTACTTTGGCACAGGCCATAAAGCCCCAACGGGTGGAAGGCTGCAGTGATAGTTCAGTTTGTGTAACTTTCTCCCTTCTCCCTACTGAATCTCTGAATCTCCGTCACAGTGATCTTGGGGTTCTTCCTTACCTCTCTCACCAAGGCTCTTCTCCAATGATTGCTTCGTTCGGCTGGACAGCCAGGTCGAGGAAGAGTGGTGGTTGTCCAAAACAGGTGTGTGCCTTTCCTAATCAAGTACAATTAGTTTAAATAAACACAGGTAGACTCCAATGAAGGGGTAAAACTATCTAAAGGAAGATCAGAAGAAAATGGACACAATGTGAGAATGTACAGTATGTACATATTTATGACCATGTGATATTTCAGTTTTTCTTGTTTAATAAATTAGCAAAAATATATATAATGAATATATAATAAATGAAGAAAAAATTTTTTTGATCTCACCAATTGGCTGCAACATAACAAATAGTTAAAAATTAAATTCTTTCTTTGACAACTGTACGACCCTCTTGCATTCTCCTGTTCCACATCTACATAACCTTGCCGCAGCCTCATGTGTAACACCACATGGTATCCTGCAGAGTTGTTCCCCAGACTTAACACATATTCATGACCTCCTGCCAGTTCCTTTAGACCAGTGATTTTCAACCTTTTTTGAGCCGCGGCACACTTTTTATACTTAGAAAATCCTGGGGCACACCACCAACCAAAATAGCACAAAATTACACTAAAACAGTCATATTATACATATAGTTAATAATATAGATTCTAAATGTATTTTACTCACTCATTGTGAAACCTGGGCCTGTTTCGATAAACACAAAAGGGATATCCTGGCAGGAATGGTGGAAAGACACACAAAGCTCTTCCTCAACAGTTCTCAGTTTCTCCCTGTTTTTAGTATATGGTGCTGATTATTATGTGACTCATATACTGCAATATAAAGGGGTACAATGAGAAGTGCTATGGCCATGAGGCCAGAGGACAAGTGCCAGCTCATATACTCGGCATATCAGCTGGTACTTGTAGTACTCCAGCCTCATGACTATAGTATTTCTCATTTTACATTTCTCATTGTTATATGCAGTATACTGCTGGAGTACTAAAAGTACCAGTTCATATGCTGAGTATTCTGCCAACAGTTCATATACTCAGCATATAGTCAGCATTATTGGTGGGCATTACCTTGGCGGTGGGCAAATGCGTGAGTCTCTCCACTCTTAGGATGATGCGCCGGCCTTGGTGGTATCATTTTGTCGCACGAGGTTCAAAGTTTGCACATGTGTTATTGTACACGTCTCCTACATTGTAACAAAAACACAGGGGGCACCATAGTTTGGGGAAATTTCCCCGCGGCACACCTGACCATGTGTCGCGGCACACTAGTGTGCCACGGCACACAGGTTGAAAATCACTGCTTTAGACATTTTGTATATTAAATTTACTGGTGGCTAAAGGACCTGTAATAATGTCCCAATCACAGGGTGGTGATATCATCACAGCTTCTTTAGACCAACCAGACAATTATGACTACATATCCTTCTTGTCCCTCCAGCCTCTTAACATGTTTTCCCAAATAAATTGTCCCTTCTATTCCTCTGCACATCCAGTCCTGTTCTGCCTCAAACATCTCCCCTTCTCTCCTACATGCCTTACACATCTTCCCTTCTCTCCACCCAGAACTGACCGATACTGAGATATGTGGGACATCGCTGCTCTGTTATGAAACTTTTGGGCCCCAAATCGCAATGGGTGATTTGGGGCCCATAAAACCTATTAAGAGTAACCAGCTGTAGCTGAACCTAGTGATGATCACATGACCTGCCCAAGCAGGTGCAGAACATGTGAGGTGGACATGTTATCAGCCAACTTCCGTCCTGTTCCTCCTACACTGAAACAGGCCAGCAAGTTTTAATAACAACTAATTACATATAAGCTTATATTTAATTATCCATTTGATATTGATTATGCTTATTACTGGAATACCTCTTTAACCTGTCCCTTTTTTGTTTTTGCATTTAATTGATTCTCTTAGAATGTAACTTAAATACTGTTCCGCCATACTCCATAATTTCCTAACTGCTGGACATTGCCATAAGCAGTGTATTAATTTTGCATTAATTTCTCCACACTTAGGACATTCGTTCTTGCAACCTAAGATATTTTTTCCATATGGGATATTAAATGCCCGATATGCCCTAATTGATATTTTCCATTGCATTTCCCTTAATATTTCTGAACTAGTCATATTCTGTAAATTCCTCCAACCTTTCAACCTTTTACTTCATCTTCTGAGATGTAATCCATTATATCTTTAGACCATTTACTAGCCACTTTCCCCTTAAATGGGCTCTCTTCCTCGGATGAAATATTCTTCCTAATGATAGCAATTGAGGGGTTGCCGTCCTTCGCATCAAGAATTTTGTTAAATTGTTGCCAATTGCCTGTCCCTATTTAGTCCATAATCTGTTTTAATCTGTTCAAATGTTTTTATCTCCCTTTTCCTGTTATCCACTAAATCATAGATTTTAAAAATACCCTTCCTTTCCCAAGCTGCAAGCCACCCCTGCTCTCCTTTCCATTTGTCCATGTTAAGAAAACCCCTAGAGACAAATATCCCGATATATCCGCTGGTAACTGATATTTCCTCCTCATCGTTTTCCAAACAGCTCTTGTATCTCTTAAGAGAATAGAGGCTTTACCTGTAGTCTTCAAATTTACATTCTTTTCATGTAAAAACCTCCCTAATGTTAAAGGTTGGGTCAAGCTCTCTTCCACCTCCAAGTCTACAAACTTGTCCTGTTTATTTAGCCATTGTGCCACAAATCTCATAATGCAGGCTATATTATATGTTCTTATGTCAGGGAATGACAGCCCACCTATACCTTGTGATTTTTGCAAATATTTGATAGATACTCTACACCTCCTATTCCTCCATAAAAAATTTTGAAACATACCATTTAATTTGATTACATCCTTATGTTTAAGTAACAAAGGGAGCCTCTGCATTATATATAGCAACCTTGGAAAGATAACCATCTTAATTAAATTTTTCCTGCCAAATAGTGAGAGCAGAAGTTCCATCCACCTTTTTAAATCGTGAGCTATATTTTCTAACAACCCTGTGTAATTTAACCCATACACTTTTGTAGTGTCTCTATCTAATCTGACCCCTAGATACCTAAAATTGTTCTTCACAATTTTTAACCCCCAATCCTTATTCCAGGACAGATCCTCCCCCCTATCCAATAGTAACACTTCTGTCTTGTGCAAATTGATTTTATACCCGGAAATATCTTTGTAACTTTTTAACAAATTAATCATTTTGTGTATATCACCCTGTACATTTCCTATAAACAATAATAAATCATCGGCAAACAAAGTCATTTTAATTTCTTTACTGCCCAACCTTATACCCATTACATTCTTATCATTATGAATCTTCCAGGCTAGTGGTTCTAAAGTTAAATTAAATAATAATGGCGAGAGGGGACAACCTTGCAGTGTACCCCTCCCTAATGAAAACTGTTGTGACATAACCCCTTGTGTTATTACTTGTGCTAGTCGCTTACTGTACATCATTTCAATAGCATTTTAAGCATAACTTTCTTGAGCCAGGGCAAGGCCACGCTGTCATTATGAAGACTTGTTTACGGCATAATAAATTGCACTTTATAGTAATGGTATTTAATATTCCATGTCATGTACTGGGAGGCAGGAAAAAAATTCCAAATGCAGTGCAATTGGTGAAAAACGCATTTGGGCCATTTTCTCGTGGGCTTGGATTTTACGGCTTTCACTGTGCAATCCCAAATGACATGTCTACTTTATTCTCACGGGGATACCACATTAGTATAGGTTTTCTAATGTTTTCATATATTTCCAAAAATGAAAAATGGAAAAATACTTCTGGTGCTAATAACTTTTTCATAATTTGATGTATGGAGCTGTGTGTGGTGTCATTTTTTGTGACATTTGATCATGTTTTTTTAATGCTACCAATTTAAGGGCTTTACAGCCTCGTCACTTTTTATAGAATTTTTTATGTTTTTCAAAATGGAAAAAAGTGGAATTTTTGACTTTGGGCTCTATTTTCTGTTAAGGGTTAAACGCTGGGAAAAAAAACGTTATTATATTTTGATTGTACATTTTGGGTTAGGTATAAACATATCTCACATGTTTATGATTTTTACTACTTATATATATCAGTTTTAGGGAAAGGTGGGTGATTTGAATTTTTAGGTTATGCAGCAATATGCAGAAAACACCCTCCAATATGGAGAGGGCTCAGGCCGTGAGCCCTCTCCAAACATTGCCAGGCAACGTCGCATGTTACACATCACACACCGTTAAGGGGTTAAAGTAAATCTACCATGAAAATCGAGCATTATAAACCAGAAACACTTACTCATAGATACAGGCAACGTGACTGTGTTATCCATGGCCTATTTCCTTCTAAAATCAATGATTTGACTTTACAGACTGTTACACTGTTTAAACCTCCCCCTGCTCCCTCAGTACTTATGTATCACAGTGCCTGGATCTATGAGTATGTGTCCCTGCTTTATCATGCTTGATTCGGATGGTATATTTCCTTTAACATTATCGCATTATGTATGTAAATGAAAAAAGCTTTGAAAATACAGGCTACATTTCTAAATATAATCGTCTTCCGAGTAAATAAATGAGGAAAAGAAACAGAACATCCTGGTCCATTTTGTATACGCTGGGTACCTCAGGGGGAAATGGAAAATATTCTTGTATGACTTTTATCAACATCTGTCCTCTGAGTTTTAGATCCTTATGTGACTAAAAAGGTTAGCTCCATGCAGCAAAACTCTCATGTCCATTTTCAGCCACGGAGACGTTTTTAATGTTTTTTCCATCAAGTTATCCAAAGTCAATTGCCCTGGAACGTATAGCTTTCCATCTAAACAATTAACTTCCCCATAAGCTATTAAATGTAAACTGAAGCTTATGAATAGATTTATGTTCTATTTTAATTATTTTTTAGTTGTAGTATTGTAGAGTAGAGTTGTAGTGTTCAAAGTGCTTGTAACGTCTTCCTCTGTCTGCTGATTTTTGCTTGTATGAGCTGTGTGTGAACTGTGGCCAACTGTGTTTGAATTCATTCTCCACGCCCTGCTCTCTGCAGCTCAGCTCTGTCCAGCAAAGGGTTACTAGTCTGAAGGTCAGCTGATGTGGTCTGTTGCTTTATATACATGCCCAGGTCCATCACACCTTGCTGGTTATATTACTATATCTCAGCTTTGTATCTTGCCTGTGCTTTTGCCATTGCTATTCTATTGTTTATACTGGCTTATTGATCTCGGCTATTATACCTTTGACTATCCCTCTGATTCTGTACAGTATATGTTATCTTCATTGTGACCCGGACCCCCGATCTTGCTTTTTGTGTTATTTGTTTTTAGGTCTTGTTTTGTGTCTACACTGTGGCTTAAGGAGGGATTGTTGTCCCGTATCGACCTAGGATAGGTGAGGCTAGTAGGCAGGTGACAGCTTCGAGGAACTCAGATTAGGATCACTGTCCCTGTCTGTTCCTACGCTTCTATTGCCTGTCTGTTTGAATGATAAAAACAAGTCTATGTCTGGACAAGCCCTGATAGGGGACAATGCCAGATGAGTTGGCCTCCTACGGGGACAAGACCTGAACTCAATCCAGATGGTTTGGGGTGAGCTGGAACGCAGAATAAAGGCAAAAGGGCCAATAAATGCTAAGCATCTCTGGGAACCCCTTCAAGACTGTTGGAAGACCCCTTCAGGTGACTACCTCTTGAGGCTTCAAATATTCTCCCCAGTCCTTTCTGCCCCGACTGGCTGCACCATGCTGTGTGCAGTCACTTCCTGGTTCTGAGAGGTGAGGCTGTAGCAGAGCGAAGCAAGGAGCAGGTGCTATCTAAAGGGAAGCTCTGCCATGATCATCCAGCAGTCAGTGTGCTCCCTACTCATGCTTCTACTTTGTATATACACACAGGGACTGTCAAGGGACCCTTGCTGTTAAAGTGGGTTTCCCATTAATTTTTAACCCTATACTTTACAACTTTACTCAGTTTTATTGCAGTTTTAGCTTCTATCACTCAGTGATGGTCATTGTAAAATTGCAGAGTGTGGGCGGGGACTCTCTAAGACACTACTTAATTCCCTTGCTATGAGCTGTTGTTTGCTCACAGAGTGCTTAGAGTATCAGAGTACAGGTTTATCTACAATTTTATTCAGCTTCTGAATATTCTACTGGTATCTGACACATAGTAAAAGAGACATAAGACAGATCAGAGATCAGATTTATTCTCCTCACACTACTGCTTGCCAACAAAAAGTTTCTTTGTGTGAGTTCATCTTGGAATGCAGGGGACAAGGCCAATGCAGAAATACTGCAGTGTGCAGACAGTAGAAGATATTGACAAGAAGCATCTACCGTGCCTGTACACCAGAACTGATAGAGATAGGTTGGAATTATATCTGTGAAATGCTGTAATTTTTGTTAATAACAGTGAATCAGAGAATGTGTTATTTTGTTATCCTGAGCATATTTATCTTGTCTTTGTGGGAATACTCTTTAATAGCGCAGCTGACATGCTCCTGCATTTGCATGATATAAATAGCGACAGCGGCCAGCCCGTTGATCAATCAGGTACTTTCCCAGTGGAATGAATGGCGAGTCCACCACTGGATGTACATAATAGCTAAAATACCTCTGAAAGAGGATCTGTCACCAGATTTCGCAATGCATTATTTACACTTCTAAACAAATCTTAGGCCCCCTGCACAAGAATGTGACGTTACCAGGTAACAACTAATTGACATTTACAACAATATATGTGAGGGTCCTGCCTACAAATTCTAACCCTCAAAGAAATAAAAAGGAAGCGTACGATGTAAAAATGCTTACTTTGTACAATGATCCAGCTTATTTTCTACAATATTGAAGAAAACGCTTAAAATTCTGCAAGCCATTCACCAACATACATGCATTAGCATAAAAGTAGGTTAAATGGAGATTAGGAAATTTAAACCTAAATTCACCCTTACATTTTACATGCATCATGCAACATTTTTTTTAGGTGTGTATAAATATCTTACACTCAGGCTATAAATCAAGCAAAATACAAACAAAAATAAAACTTAGATGAGCCAATGCTGGCACCTACAAGTATATACAACGGCGGATCTTCATGTAGGCAGTATGGCGTGGGAGGGGCCCACATCTGTCCATACCCAGGCCCTATATGAAGTTACGCCATGAGCCTTAAAAAAAAAAAAAAAAAACTATGCTCACCTTCCGGCTTTTTCTCCTCGGCCCTGCGGCTCCGTCTTCTCCTCTGCCTGCCCGGGTGCATCACTATGAGGCGGTGGTATCGTGGCCGCGTGACATCTTAGTTAATGCCTCGATGGCACTTACACTATTACTTCATTGTGATGAGCTCGGGCCGGAAGATGGAGAAGAAGGAGACGTGGGGCAGAGAAGAAGAAGCCAGAAGGTTAGTATAGTTTTGTTTAAATTGTTTTTGAAGAGAGCCTGGCTGTGGACATCTGGGGCAGACATTTCATTAACAGAGGGAATCTGGGTTGAACATTTCATTAAAGGGGGCATCTGGAATGGACTTCTCTTTAAAGCAGGCATCTGGAGTGGACATTTAATTAGGGGGTATCTGTAGTGGCCATTTTATTAAAGGGGGGCATAAGGAGATGACATTTCAGTAAATGGGTACTCTACTGTGGACATTTCAGTAAAGGCAGGCTCTGCTGTGGACATTTCAGTAAGGCAGGCTTTGCTTTGGGCATTTCAGTAATGAGAAGCGGCTGCATTTCCTAGCCTAGGGGTTGTCCACCAGTCAATAAGTTTTCACAGGTTTTTTTTGGGGGGAGGGGTAAATTAGGAGCCTCGGGTTATACATGAGTATTTAGAGTATGTGGGGGAGTTCATCTGCAGGAGAGGAGCTGCACAGAGCTGGGCAGCCAGGAGTAGTATCCACATCTCCAAAACTGTCTGAAAGATCTGGTCTGGACGGCAGTCGGGGTGGAGGGTTTCATGCAGTTTGGGAATGTTCGGTTATAAGAGCACAATTCTAGTTCATCATTAAATTACTTTTACAAACAGTAGAAGATTAAGGATATAGAGTAGTACTTAAATCCTAACATCCGCACACATGTTGGTTTAGATGCTGGTAGAGGGGCCCTAGTCGTGTGCACATGGGACACTTAATCCGCCACTGAGTATATGTAGTCTTAGAGTTAGATTGTATTTGTTGTGGTTCATTTCACCTTCACTGGTCTCTAGGTTAAACCACTCTTGATGTACTACTTCTGCGTATCCTCATAGTACACTTATCATCCCCTTTAAACTACTACCACATAGGGCGCCTTTGCAGCAACATAAATAATTAGCACGTCTGTTACTTTTGTGGGTGTTTCTTGTGATGTTGACCAGCTCAACCTTGTAGCCTCTAACCTAAAAGTCACATTATGGCATATTTAACACAACACAACCAGCTACCTGCAAAATGGTGTAGAGACATTTACTTTGGGTGGTTTCTAGCAAATGTTGCATACAGTATCATAACAGTAAAATAACAAATTTATAGAGTAGAAATGTAATGTTCAACTGTAAAACATAACAGTCTAAAAGAATACTGAAATATTTGGGGGTGGTTGAGAACAAGAGGAAAACTTTTCACAAACCTCTAATTTCATGTCTATTTATATAAAATATCTACATAATAAAAAATGTTATATTGGACAGAGACTTAGAGGTTAATAACATAGCTATGAAGGGATTGGGGACAAGGTCAAGCAGATGTTGTGGAAACAGCTGTCTTTGGGTCGGGTTTGTGTCACTATGACGTTTTTGTTAGACTGTCTGTTTCCCACAAGCAGGGTTGCTGTAATTTAAGTTATATGATTGCATTCTACTCCATTAACAAAATTATGCAAAATTAACAAAACCATGCCTGGAATTTACTTTAGTCAGTATTTAAATAAATGGAAAAGAAAAAAAAGAAAAAATGTAGAGCTATTGGAATTTCACGTGAGCTTTTGATAACCGCCTGTCACAGGCTGGACACAGGCACATGTTGACTTCACGCCAACTTGTGTCACTACACAGTAGATGAGCTGCTGGGGGAGAAGAGGAGGAGAGACCGCAGCAGCTGAGGTGCGCTGGAGGGAACTATTAGTTTTATTATATTTTACAAGGGGCTAGTGTATACTATATACCTATGGGGGGCTGCCTCTGTATGCTACCTATGGCGGAGGTGGTCCTGCCTCTATATACTATGTATTGTAAGCTTCATTGTAAGCTTCATTGCACACACCTTTGATAACCCTTGCAGTTGATTATTTCATCTTTGGGGCAAAGTCAAGTAATCCATAGGTCCGTCTGTAGCTAGGAATCATCTGTAAGCTGGGTGTTCTAAAGTCAGGGACTCCTTGTATGGCAGATGGCATTATTATTATACAATATAACTCTTCCAACATGAAATAAGCCCTCATATACGGTAACTATGTTAGCAAGAAAATTAAAAGATCGTAAAATGATGACAGGCAGAAATAATTACATAGTAAATAAAAAATGAAGCCCTGGAAATTATAGAGGGGGGAGTTGTTCACATATAACTATGTTGATTGTGGTTATTTTAGATAGTAGTTGATTATCATTTTATCTGCCTTTTAGCTGGACCATGGAAGCCCACACTTCTTAGGCCCCTTCTCCACTGGCGTTTTTCACGCGCGAGTTCTGCGCGTGCATTTGACGCTCAGAACTCGCATTGCACTCTGTCCCATTGTATTCAATGGGTCTTTCTCCATTTGCGTGGTTTTCAACGCGCGTGCTTGCGTTCGTTTGCACGCGCGTCAAAATCGCAGCATGCTCTATTTTTGCGATTCACGCGCATTTTTCACGCACCATTCAAGTCTATGGGGACGTATCAAAAACGCATTGCACTCGCAAACATTGCAAGTGCAATGCGAGTGCAATGCGTTTTAAACGTAAGGGTTGCTAGGTGACCAGTATAACAGTATTTCCCCTGCTCGCGAACGATCATTTAATTAAAAAAACACAATGAAGAACAGTGAAGAATAGAATAAAAACAGTGAACACAGTGAACACAGTGAACACAGGATCATTTAAGATAAAAACACAGTGCAGAACACAGTGCAGAATAGATTACAGATGTTCGGCACATCTGCTTACTTGTCGGGAGATACGCGCGGAGCGGTGCGAACAAAATAGCATGTGAAGAACAATATATATGTGTGAAGAAGACATTGCAGATGTATGGAAACATCTGCAATGTGTTCTTTACACACATATATATTGTTCTTCACATGCTATTTTGTTCGCACCGCTCCGCGCGTATCTCCCGACAAGTAAGCAGATGTGCCGAACATCTGTAATCTATTCTGCACTGTGTTCTGCACTGTGTTTTTATCTTAAATGATCCTGTGGTCACTGTGTTCACTGTGTTCACTGTTTTTATTCTATTCTTCACTGTTCTTCACATCTGCTAACTTGTCGGGAGATAATATACGCGCGCGGAACAGTGAAGAATAGATCGCAGATGTTTGCAACTTATCAGAAGACATTATTTTTCAATTAAATAAAACATTTTATTCCCGAACCTTGGTCCCTTTGAAAAAGTCCCATTGACTTAAAAAACCGCGCGTGAAAAACGCACCGAAAACGCAAAAAAACGCGAACAAAAATGCAACAAAAACGCAGCAAAAACGTCAGTTTTTCACGCATTGCACCCGCACGTGAAACGCAACGCTAGTGTGCAAGAGGCCTTATTCACCTACCTTTTTGCAAATCATATACATTTCAGACTTCCTCAAATTATACCCCAGTCAGGTCCTTTTGGCATAGACAGTAAAACTAAATTTACCCCTCCTTATCTTTCTTTTTCTTTCTACATTTTGGGTACACGGATCCCACCTTATTTGTTGCTCTTTATTGGTGGACTTATGTTTTTCTATTTGTTTTCAAAGCTTTAACAATATTTGTAGGAAAAAACACAAAAATATTTTTGTATTATCATACATTGAGGGGTTAAATATTTAAATACTAGAAACAACTAAATGAATACATAAATCAAAAACAAGAACATGTCTGTAAGAGAAAAAACAGTCAGTCAAATCTAAGAACTCTGCTAATAATTGCAGTTGGATAATGGTAGCACTTCGCAGTAGAAGTTGATTTGTTAAGTACAGTAATGGTGATGCATTTGCTTCACACATTTATGTAAATGTATGTCAGATCTAGGGCAGAGAAATAGCATAATAATGTAGGCATGATTACCTGCTACTTATCTGCTTCATGAAAAATCCCTTCATTAACGATTACAGTTTAATTGTTGTATTTCTCAGAACATTAAGTGAGGAACAAACAGAGATGCAGAAAAGCTTTGTAGATTTATGCAAATGTTTTATGCATTTATTTTCATGGATTGGGGTATTGTAGAGGATAGCAGTTCTTAGGTTACCTTATTATTGCAGTTGTTTGTCTTGTTTATTTTTCTTCACATTACACAAACGAAGAAAGAGGCAGCTCTCCAAGTAAGCAATGTAGTGCATTCACCAATGGAACAGGAGTGGCGCTTCCATGGGGGAAAAGACCACATCTCTTTATTGGAGTCCAGCCTTTCTGTGATGTCTGCGTTTGTGTCCTCGCCACAACTGGGAGTCGAGTTTATTTTGAGGCCTTCACCCTAATCTATTTATTGTGCTGCTTCACTCTCTGTACTGTATTTTTTGTTTTATTGTGCTTTAAGAAAAAAACCTGTCATCAGGTTTTCACCATTAATTTAATAAAGCTATTAATGAGCTATGGATTTTTATAATAAAACCGAATGGAAAACAGTAAGAAGAATTGTGTCATTGGGTTTAATGGTGAACATCTGATGACAGGTTCCCGTTTTATTGGACTTTGCTTGAAAGTAGAAAACTGACATAACTACAATGATAAACTCCCCCTATGTGTGCTCTATCACACCTCCATATAATTCATATTTATAAGTCCCATGCAGGCAGGAAAAGGACAGTTGGTGTACCTTGTCCTTTCTTATTTTCCTCCACCCATCATGGTTCTTTACTCTCCTTCCATATATCTATTTACATATATGAAATAATATTTTATACACATAACTATGGCATTTTCTATTAGAAGCAATACCTTGACAAGGACAAGACACTTTTTGGTGTCTTTCTATGTAACCATAGTGGACTTTTGTGCCACCATATAAAGCTATAAAGCTCTGTCACATGCATGAGACCTTATTGTCGCTAGTAGCAGATTACATACAGATACAAGTGGAAATTTAAAAATGATGTAAATGTTGGTTACTGTATTATTACAGGACTCATGTACACAGTAAATGCACAGGCTCAATGTTTTCTCATGGAACTTCCTGCCAAGACAGTATATTTCACATTGCAGAGCAGCAGCTGCAGAGAGACTGCTGACGTTCTTGTGTCACAGACCTCTTGGTCCTCTGGCATATTTCCAGTGGGGATTAAGAATATAGATCCTGGAATTGAGGGATTCAAGGTTTAAGGCCAGCTGGATTTCCAAGTCTCTTTCAAATGAAAATAAAGTGCTAAGAGGAATAAACACAGAAAATACTACACAGGAGAAGCAAAATACTACACAGTAGAAACAGAGTTAACAGTTTCCTAATTTGGCTTGCATCTGTTTCCTAATGTCTGTTCTGTAATGTATGTCTGTTCGGATATGTGCTCTGGTTTATAACTTATAAGACTGTGCAGCACCGAATTACTCTACAGTTCTGCAGCCTCATATAATTGCATTATAATAAAATGGAAACAGCAGTGAGTCTCATCCTTTTCAAGCAAGCATAAAAGATGTCCAGCTATCGAAAAGACTGCTTGAAATCCTCCGAAAGAAAATATATAACATTTCAAATAGCTTTTGTTATAGCATGAGTTGACCTTGGCCCTGTGTGCCGAAAAATGTGGTTAGACAATTTAGCTTTCATCTCTTACAATACCTTTATACATCACTATCTGCTTGCATCAAATGGTTTGTTATGTAAGCCTTTTTTTCTAAAAATAAATATAATAATGTTATTGTGAAAGACCCAATTAAAACTTACATTCTACACTAGTTTATTAATCAACATTATACTGGAATGGAAGAAATACATCTGGTAAATTCCCTCTGCATTAACTCCTTCCTGGTGATGCTCTTTTATGGTTTTGTGTTTCCATTTTTTGCTCCCCTCCTTTAAAAATCCATAACTTTTTTATTTTTCCGTTCATGGAGCTTTATGAGAAATAGTTTTCTGCACAACAAATAGTTTTAGTGTCTCACACATGTTTTAGTGTCTCAGGCACCAATAACTATTTCGCACTTTGTTGTATGGAGCAGAACTACTGTCCACTTTTAGTTCTGCAGTGTGAGGACCATTGGAGAGTCAAACTTGGGGATTGGTTCATGGTCATGGACATGGTCATGGACACCTTAGAAGCCTTGGGCTTAGGCCCAAACCACCTATCTTATAATCCACAATTGTGTATATGTACTTGTGTTATGGTGCTGTTATGGTGCTGCATGAAGTTCATGTATATCAAGCAGCATTAAGGTTTTAAGAAAACATAAAAATGTAACTATGTGCGTCCTATGTGTGACAAAAAAAATAAACCTCCACCTCGAGAAAAGGCTTAAAAGTGTCAGTTTATTTAAAGACAAGGCACATCGCCTGACTCAATTCATAGCACTAGCGACTAGAATCCATATATCAGCAAAATGGAAGTCACCGGATCTATCCTTTACAGCGGTCAAGAAGAGGATTTACCTATTGGCGCTGAAACACTATGTAGTGAATAGAGGAGGCAGTCGAGACCTCTATATACATGGTGGCCACATACAGCTATGATCACCACATCTGCCTACAAAAGGGGCCTTTCTCTCTTTAACTGGGGCTCTCGTAGAAGTCGCAGTTGCTGGGGAAAACATGTAAGAAGAAAATAAAAACTTGTAAGAAATAAAAATAAGAAAATACTCTTTGAAAATGTCCCTTATGAGGCAAATATAAATGTTTAAAACAAACACACATAGTATAGAAATAAATATAAAGAAATACACAATAATATTTCCCAATCAAATAAAAATAATCCCCACTACACTATAGAGAAAATTGCCGTAGTTGCCCTGTTTGCCTGAGACTATGCATATCATATATTAAAATGACCATCACACTATAAGAAATTTATAATATTAATTTTGAGTTAATCTGAGAATGTAAAAAAAATGTTCTATACATTACAAAATAGCAATTTATTCACTTCTTGTAACTTTAAACCCAAGTAAAACTCCATGCACAATTAATTTTCTTAACCAGCCCTATGTGTCATGAAAAATAAATGCTGCAAAAGTTTAACGGTAGCACACAAATTAGGTTATGAGAGGAGAATTTTTCAAAACTCGGCGAGTTTGCCGAATTTTCCGACAAAATTCGACCCGAATCGAATCATGGCAAATCACGTTAAAAAACAGGTATTTCCTGGCTGCAGAGAGCCTGTAGGGTGTTGTAGAATGTTGTGCCATGCTTAAATATGCATAAGGATCGTGGTTTGGTCTTAAAACAATGCTGTGTTTTAGATGACACGCACATGACACCCGCCGCTCTTAGAAACGCTTCACTCTTCATTTCCATGGGCCAAATAAGTGAAGCGAGAACGCAGCCTGACAAGGTAACGTCTGTGCCAGCTCGAAAGGACGGAGCTGAGTGGAGAGGGTGTCGGCAGTAATTTAGCGTTGACATCACTGATCATTTTGCCAGTGTCTGCTTTCAATCTATCAATGATCCATCAGTATTGCTAAAGCCAAAAACAAACAGGAGTTGATCCAAAACAGAGATGACCAGTAAATGGGATATTTGCATGTACTGTGTGTTCTGTATCCACTCCTGCTTTTGGCTATCAATCCTGAAGCTTTTCATTCCTTCTGACAGATAAAATGAAGGGGAAAACCTAGTAGCAACGTCACAGAGTGGTGGAGGGTGAAAACAACATTATGGAAATCACAGGGAGTCAGCGGTCAGTTGGCAGCAGAATGAGTAGGCCGCAGAGTGGCGCAATGGAGGTGGCAGCAACATCGTAGGCCACAGAGTGGCTGAATGATACAGTGCCTAGGTGGCCGCAGCAGCATCATGAGGTCAGAGAGTGGCACAATGACAAATTCTGGTGGTGACAGACACATGGTAGGCCACAGTGTGGCACAATGACACGGAATGGAGGTGGCAGAAGCAGCAGCAGGAGTTCAGAGAGTGGCACAATCACAGAGTTTGGAGGTGGTGGCAGCCGCAAGAGGTCAGAGAGTGGCACACTGAAAAATTCTGGTAGTGGCACAGACATGGTAGGCCACAGAGTAGCACAATGACAAAGCATGGAGGTGCCGGCAGCAGCAGCAGGAGTTCAGAGTGGCACAATCACAGTGTGTTTAGGTGGGCGGCAGCAGTAGCAGCAGTATGAGGCTAAAGAGTGGCACAATGACAAAGTGTGAAGGTGCCGGCAGCAGCAGGAGTTCAGAAAGTGGCACAGAGTGTGGAGGTGGGTGACAATTCCAGTCCCTGGTAAAGATGGTGGGAGGCACATGAAGCAACTGGCAGCAGATGTGTGGCATCAGGCGGGTGGCAGCATGTGGCTGAGGTAGGTAGTTGGAATCCAGACTCATTTCTCAACATTTGGGGGAGGCATCATGGCTGATCTAATCTGATGCATAAGGCATTGGTGAGTTGAAATCCTGGCCGATCCATGCCTGATTCATCTTGACAAAGGTCAGTCTCTCCACATTACGGGTGGATAAGTGGCTTCTCCTTGGGTTAACGACGGCCCCCACCGCACTGAACAGCCGCTGTGATGCCACACTATTGGCCAGTCAAGACAGCTTCTCTACTGCAAACTGCTCAAGTTGTGGCCACACATCAAGTTTGGCTGTCCAGTAGTCCAGGGTATCCTCTACCTGGGGTGGTAGAGTGCTGTCCAAGTAGGCCACCACCTGGTGCAGGGTCTGCTCCAAGTCCTGCTGCTGCTGGTGGTGGCTACCCTCCTCACTAGGCGGGTGAAGTAAGCTGCTCACTAAGGACTCCAGACTTAAGCTGCTGCTGATGGAGCTGCTACTGCTCCTACCCCCCATCTCTCCACAGCTGCTGTGGCAGTAGTACGTGAGCAATGACTGCCAGGAATCCCTGGTCAGACCTGACAGAGGATGGACAATGGCACACATAGGCAGCGGCCAACAGTATTTCTCTATAGTAAGCCAGTTCCTCCCTCTCGGCAGCTGGAAAAAAAAGGTACCCATTTTGGACCGGTAGCGAGGGTCCAAGAGGGTGGAGAGCCAAAAGTCATCCCTATGCTGGATGTTGAGTACTAGTTAGGCAAAGCAGCATGCTGCAGGCCATCTGAGCAAGGGACTCTGAGGGACTCCCGGCCTCCATCACCACTGTATACTGCCACGGTGCTTCTGGGTCATCTGCCTCATCTTTTACCTCCTTCGGATGCTCCTGCTCCTCCTCTCGTGTCACCTGAGTAGAAAAATCACTAATTTCACCAGACAGACACTGTGCTCCAATGTCCTCCTCCTTCTCCAGTTCAGCCCCCACTGGACTCATGTGGCCATGAGATGTAGTCGCCACTTCTTCAGTGCCCTGAGCAGAAAGATTTTGCAGCATCTGTTCCAGGACATGAAGCAGTGGAATGACGTTATTCATCCCGTAGTCCTGGTGACTGATAAATAACGTGGCCTGAGCAAACGGCAGGTGTCACACATGAGCTGCCAGTGACTGACATCAAAGTTACACAGGGGAGTACTCCTGTCCGCTTGCATAATCAAAAAATCATTAATGGCTTTTCTCTGTTCATACAGGCTGTCTAACATATGTAGGCTGGAATTCTAAGAGGAAACATCGCATATCAGCCTATGTTTGGGGAGGCCGTTCTGCCATTGCAACTCAAGGAGGGTGTGCTCGGCTTTGTAAGAATGGATGAAGTGCATGCACAGTTTCCTGGCCATTTTTAGAATGTCTTGCAGATGTGTGGAAGACTTCAGAAACCTTTTGACAACCAGATTGAACACATGCTCCATGCAGGGCGCATGGACCATGCCTCCTCGGTGCAGCGCAGACACCATGTTCCTCCCATTGTCTGTCACCATGGTTCCGATTTTCAGTTCCGATTTGAGTTCCGATTTGAGAAAGCCACACATTGATTTCTTCTTGCATAACGCGGAGCAATTCCATCCAGGCAAACCAGGTGTAGAACTGTGTGACACCGCTGTGCCCTGTACTTGTGGTATGATGGAGCAGTACTTGGAGGCTGAGGTGGTGGTGGTGGAGGAGGAGGAGGCGGACATTGGCACTGGAGCTGCAGTTTGACAACATGGAGGAGAAAGCGGCATCTCCTGCCGTAAAGGACATGTACTGGCCCTGACTGTAGTTACAGCTCCATACGTCCGCGCTGCCATGCACCTTGGAAAAAAACCGATAAGCTCAAAGACTGGCCTACCTTCTGTTCTACATATTTGTAAAGGGCTGGTACTGCCTTTTTGGAAAAGAAATTTTGGCTTGGAACTCTCCACCTCGGTTCAGCACAAGCCATTAGTACTCTGAAGGGTGCAGAGGCCACAACTTGGAAAGGGAGGGAGTGCAGTTCCAACAACTTGGACAGGAGCACGATCAGCTTCTGCACCTTAGGATGGCTGGACGTATACAGTTGTCTCTTTGAAATTGCCTTGTTCCACATTTCTCTCAGGCCATCGGATGGTGATGATGCATGTGTTGACGCAGGGCCGTGGTGCCAACGTTAGCTCCCTGGCCATGCTTCACTTTCTGCCCGCAGATTCTACATATACACACGCTCGGATACTCTGGTGTCTTAACCAAAAACTGCCACACCGCCGAGGTTGTGATTTTACCGCCAACACCAACGCCGCTGCCTCGCGGTTAGACCCCAACAAACCATATATTTTCTGAAAGCAAACAAGTGCCTCATTTTATTTGCATTAATGACTTTATAGACATAGGCACCTACATGCCCTGCAGCTCACAACTGATAAAATGCCCTGCAGCTCCCAAATGATGGTCCAAATGAATGCTCTGCAAACAACCCCCCCTACTGAGGAAATGCACTGCAGCCCCCGATAGTGAAATGCCCAGCAGCTCCCCTAATTATGAAATTGTCTTCAACCCCCCTAATGATAAAATGCTTTGCAACCAACCCCCCCGATGATGAAATGACCTGCAGCCCCCCCAATGATGAAATGACCTGCAGCGCCCACCCCCCCCCCCCTACTGATGAAATTCCTTGCAGCCAGTCCCCCCCCCCCCCCCCGCCTACTGATGAAATGCCCTGGGTGTATAAAAAATGTACTTACATACTCTGCCGGCACCCCCCTATTCTTATACACGAGTATTTATGGCAGACAGATTAAAAAGTCTACTTAGATGATGACTAAGGCTGATTAGCCAAAACGTGTTGATCTTTATTGTTCCGATGTGTTCATGTACATGTTGTGTTTTGCATTTAAAAAATATCCAAGAAAAAAGATATATTGGACTGCACTATATTGGACAGAATTCTTCTAAAATCTTCAAACGTTATTTAATAACATACTCACATATATCTGTAAAAAAAACATTGACAAGGAGCTAGGAACACTGAAAGCCCAACAAGGTGACGGGCAAGGTCACGCTTACGAGAGGCCAGATGAGGCGGGAGTAAGCGCAAAACGTCCGTCGCCTCGTTGGGCTTACAGTGTTCCTAGCTCCCTCCCTTGTGAATGTCTTTTTACAGATATATTTTGTATGTCATGAAAAAGAAATTGAAGATTTTAGAAGAATCGTGAGTGTCGCCCAATATTTATTTCTTCTTGCTATATGGACTGCTTTATATATTAAGTATAGATCACCACAATTTCAGAAATATCTAAGGTTACCACTCTTGAAAATGTCCAGTGGATCCTATATAAATGTAATAGTGTGAATAGTGGATTACGTTTAAAGAGACAGATGCAGTGCCACTTTTTGGTATGAATATTCTTTGATCTGTTGCATTTAACAGTTGACAATGTGGACCACCATCATGCAACTTTGTAGAAAAAAACTAATTATTTAAAAATGTATGAAAATATACATTTTTCCATAAAAGTCACATCAAAGTGGAGGTTTATTCACAAATACAAATGTAAAAATGTAAAAACTTCAAGAATTTACACACCAAAACAAGCTAAAACAACACCCATGCAAAATTTAATTGTAATCCACAAAAGTAAAAAGCTCCTATTAAGCTTCTGTCATAATCATTTTTTTTTTTTCAGAAAACACACCTCACATGTATACAAAAATAACTTAATACACAGAATCGATAAACAGAACCACACAACCACCATCATGCAACTTTGCAGCAAACAGTGATAAAATGTATAAGTTTCATAAAAATACAAAATTTCCAGTAAAATATGTACAAATCCAGAATGCTTATATGGAGAAAATGTAGTTTCCTAAAAACAGTAAGATGTGATGATTTTAATTCATACCCCACATTTGTAAATTCTCCAAAACATGCCGCAAAGGGAGTGTTAAATCCATGGGGTTTGTGTGTTTTTGATGTGTGTTTTATGATGTGTGTTTTATGTAAAAATTAGAGATGAGCGAGCACTAAAATGCTCGGGTACTCGTTATTCGAGACGAACTTTTCCCGATGCTCGAGTGCTCGTCTCGAATAACGAGCCCCATTGAAGTCAATGGGAGACTTGAGCATTTTTCAAGGGGACCAAGGCTCTGCACAGGGAAGCTTGGCCAAACACCTGGGAACCTCAGAAAAGGATGGAAACACCACGGAAATGGACAGGAAACAGCAGGGGCAGCATGCATGGATGCCTCTGAGGCTGCTTAATCGCACCATTATGCAAAAATTATGGGCAACAGCATGGCCATGACAGAGTGACCGAATGAGGCTAGATAGCATATAAAACATGCAATAATTGACCCTGACACTATAGGGGACGGCATGCAGAGGCAGCGGCAGCAGTGGCAGGCTAGAGAGTCTCATGGCGACATACCCTAAATGGACTCAGGTTTCACCAAAGGAGGTGAAATGATTTCCTATGTGAACAAAAGGTTGACGGTATATTTAGTCGATAACACAGCATGGTGGCGACATAGTGACCAAGTTCCATAACGTATCTGGTGAAACACCCGAAAAATGAGCCTGACACAGCTCTTTTGATAAGGGGACGACATGTGGAGGCAGCCATGGAGACGACTTCCATGATTAAGAGCGACAGTATGGGGCATTCATATTGCGCTGCTATGATTGCAACTTCAGGTCTCCAGCATGGCGGCGACAGATGGGCCGAGTTCCACTATGTATCTGGTGAAACACCTGAAAATTCTGCCTGACACAGCTCGTTTGATAAGGGGATGATGTGCTGCATATCCTCTCGTGCTCCAGCGTCTGGGGTATAGAGAGTTGAAATGAGACATTGGTGGACGCTGTGGAGGATCGTGGAGGCAAAATGGACAGGAAACAGCAGGGGCAGCATGCATGGATGCCTCTGAGGCTTCCTAATCTTGGGATGGAGCTGGCGGTCCACTGCCAGGCGAGATTTCACTTGTCCAAGCCCCTGTCTCTCGGCTCCTCCCCACCCAAAATGGGCCTGGGGGCCAGAAGCGTTTACTTTGAAAAGATTATAATTTTCAAAGCAGGCCGGGTCGTTTGAATATTTCACCTAGGAATAATGGAATAGCATAGTGGTTCTATTTTTAATTGTTTTTACGGAAATGGTTCCATGATTAAGAGCGACAGTATGGGGCATCCATATTGCGCTGCTATGATTGCAACTTCAGGTCTCCAGCATGGCGGCGACAGATGGGCCGAGTTCCACTATGTATCTGGTGAAACACCTGAAAATTCTGCCTGACACAGCTCGTTTGATAAGGGGACGATGTATGGAGGCAGTGAACTAGTAGTAGATTAAAGGTGCTGCAGTTAAAACTATGTTAGTTGGATCTTGAGATGGAGCTGGCGCTCCGCTGCCAGGCGAGCTTTCGCCAATCCAAGCCCCTGTCTCTAGGCTACTCCCCAAACAGCACTTCTAAGAACCTTTTGTATAAGATCAAGTGTAGTAGCGTTCTTATAAGTTTGGGATATGGCGGGTGAGGGGAATGTAAACAGATGCGCAAGAAGCGCTGAAATAATATCGGTAAATGATAAAAGTTTGCCAGTATATTTTGTGGATTACACAGCAGAGTGGCGACAAAGTTAACAAGTTTGATGTGGAATCCATGAAAACAACCCATAATTCTGCCTGACACAGTTCGTTTGATAAGGAGACCATGTATGGAGGCAGCTATATGGACGACTTTTGGAGGCAGCTATGGCGATGACGTGTGGAGGTAGCAATGGAGACAACGTGTGGAGCCAGCTAAAAAGAAGACATGTGGAGGCTGCTATGGAGAAAATTAAATAAATTGAGTGCCTGTATATGGCAGTCCAAAAAAGTTTTCAAACCAGAGGAGCAGGTAGGTGGTCCTCCAGAAAAATTAAATAGATTGAGTGCCTGTATGTGGCACTCCCAAAAATTGCTTAAAACAGAGGACCGGGTTGGTGGCCCTCCAGAAAAATTAAATACATAGAGTACTATAGCTAGAGCCAGTTGGCCCTGGCAAAAAATAGCCAGTTTCCTATGCTTTAGTGTACAAATAGGAGGAGAAGGAGGACAATGAGGAGGAGGAGTGCATACATTATTCAGGTTGAGCTTCTTTCACCTGATGGAGAATGAAAATCCAGAGAAATGCAGGCTTTATTCATCTTGATAAGCGTCAGCCTGTCAGCGCTGTCAGTCGACAGGCATGTACGCTTATCGGTGATGATGCCACCAGCTGCACTGAAAACCCGCTCGCACAACACGCTAGCGGCAGGGCAGGCAAGAACCTCCAAGGCGTACAGCGCCAGTTCGTGCCACATGTCCAGCTTTGAAACTCAGTAGTTGTAGGGAGCTGTGTGATCATTTAGGACGATGGTATGGTCAGCTACGTACTCCCTCACCATCTTTCTGTAAAGATCAGCCCTACTCTGCCGAGACTGGGGACAGGTGACAGTGTCTTTCTGGGGTGACATAAAACTGGCAAAGGCCTTGTAAAGTGTACCCCTGCCAGTGCTGGAAAAGCTGCCTGCTCGCCTACTCTCCCTCGCTACTTGTCCCGCAGAAGTACGCCCTCTGCCGCTAGCGCTGTCAGAAGGGAAATACTGTTTCAGCTTGTGCACCAGGGCCTGCTGGTATTCATGCATTCTCACACTCCTTTCCTCTCCAGGGATGAGAGTGGAAAGATTTTGCTTGTACCGTGGGTCCAGGAGAGTGAATACCCAGTAATCGGTGCTGGAATAAATTCTTTGAACGCGAGGGTCACGGGATAGGCAGCCTAGCATGAAATCTGCCATATGCGCCAGAGTCCCAACGTGCAAGAATTCACTCCCCTCACTGGCCTGACTGCCCATTTCCTCCTCCTCCAACTCCTCTTCTTCTGCCCATACACGCTGAACAGTGAAGGACTGAACAATGGTCCCCTCTTCTGTCTCACCAACATTCTCCTCCTCTTCCTTCTCATCCTCCTCCACCTCCTCCGATATGCGCTGAGAAACAGACCTAAGGGTGCTTTGGCTATCAACAAGGGAATCTTCTTCCCCCGTCTCTTGTGACGAGCGCAAAGCTTCCGACTTCATGCTGACCAGAGAGTTTTTCAACAGGCCAAGCAGCGGGATGGTGAGTCTGATGATGGCGGCATCGCCACTGACCATCTGTGTTGACTCCTCAAAGTTACTCAGCACCTGACAGATATCAGACATCCACGTCCACTCCTCATTGTAGACTTGAGGAAGCTGACTGACCTGACTACCAGTTCTGGTGGAAGTTGACATCTGGCAGTCTACAATCGCTCTGCGCTGCTGGTAAACTCTGGATAACATGGTTAATGTTGAATTCCACCTCGTGGGCACGTCGCACAACAGTCGGTGAGCGGGCAGTTGGAGGCGGCGCTGCGCTGCCCTGAGAGTGGCAGCATCTGTGCTGGACTTCTTGAAATGCGCACAGATGCGGCGCACCTTCGTGAGCAAATCAGACAGATTGGGGTATGTCTTGAGGAAACGCTGAACTATGAGATTTAACACATGGGCCAGGCATGGCACATGTGTCAGTCTGCCGAGTTGCAGAGCCGCCACCAGGTTACGGCCGTTGTCACACACAACCATGCCTGGCTTCAGGTTCAGCGGTGCCAGCCACAGATCAGTCTGCGCCGTGATGCCCTGTAATAGCTCTTGGGCGGTGTGCCTTTTATCGCCTAGGTTCTGCAGTTTGAGCACCGCCTGCTGTCGCTTAGCAACAGCACTGCTGCTGTGCCTAGAGCTACCGACTGATGGCGCCATGCCCACGGATGGTAATTCGGAGGAGGAGGGGTGGGAGGAGGAGGAGGCATAGTAGGCCTTTGAGACCTAAACCGAGGTAGGCCCCGCAATCCTCGGCGTCTGCAGTATATGAGCAGCCCCAGGGTCAGACTCGGTCCCAGCCTCCACCAAGTTAACCCAATGTGCCGTCAGCGATATATAGTGGCCCTGCCAGGCAGCACTCGTCCACGTGACCTTGTCAGAAACGGCGTTGGTCAGGGCACAGATGATGTTCTCTGACACGTGCTTGTGCAGGGCTGGGACGGCACATCGGGAAAAGTAGTGGCGGCTGGGGACCGAATACCGAGGGGCGGCCGCCGCCATGAGGTTTCGAAAGGCCTCGGTCTCTACCAGCCTATAGGGCAGCATCTCCAGGCTAAGCAACTTGGATATGTGGACGTTGAGGGCTTGGGCATGTGGGTGGGTTGCGCTATACTTCCTTTTGCGCTCCAGCGTCTGTGGAGGATCGTGGAGGCGAAGATGGGGTTTTCGCACGGGAGGTGTTTGGGCCGTGGTCCTGGGCAGGGGGCTGACTAGCAGATGACACAGGGGAAGGAGCAGTGGTGTGCCCGGCCGGAGGTGAACGGGCTTGGTGCCATTGAGTGGGGTGTTTAGCAGTCATATGCCTGCGCATACTGGTGGTAGTTAAGCTAGTAGTGGTGGAACCCCTGCTGATCCTGGTTTGGCAAAGGTTGCACACCACAGTCCGTTGGTCATCCGGTGTTTATTTAAAGAACCTCCAGACTTCTGAAAATCTAGCCCTCGCCACGGGAGCTTGACTACGGGCAACATTTGGCGCTGATGCACCAGCTCTGGCCCTGCCTCTCCGTCTGGCCCCACCACTGCCTCTTCCAACCTGTTCTGCTATAGGACTCGCCTCCGTCTCAGAAGCACTGTGTTCACCCGGCCTATCAACCCAGCTTGGGTCTGTCACCTCATCATCCTCCGATCCCTCAGTCTGCTCCCCCCTCGGACTTCCTGCCCTGACAACAACTTCACCACTGTCTGACAACCGTGTCTCCTCATCGTCCGACACCTCTTTACACACTTCTTCCACTACGTCAATAATGTCATCATCACCCACAGACTGCGACCGGTGGAAAACCTGGGCATCGGAAAATTGCTCAGCAGCAACCGGACAAGTGGTTTGTGACTGTGGGAAGGGTCCAGAAAACAGTTCCTCAGAGTATGCCGGTTCAAATGCCAAATTTTGCTGGGAGGGGGCAGACTGGGGGGAAGGAGGCTGAGGTGGAGTAGCTGGAGGAGTGCTGATTTCAGTGACATGGGTGGACTGCATGGAAGACTGACTGGTGGACAAATGGCTAGAAGCATTGTCCGCAATCCACGACATCACCTCTTCGCACTGTTCTGGCCTCAACAGTGCTCTACCACGAGTCCCAGTAACTTGAGACATGATGAACCTAGGGAGTGTAGCTCTGCGGCGTTCCCCTGCTCCCTCATCAGCAGGTGGTGTCTCACCCAGCCCAGGACCACGGCCTCTGACCCCTGCAGTAGTTGGACGCCCACGTCCACGCCCTCGTCCTCTACCCCTAGACCTCGGGTTAAAAATTAAAGTGTAAACTTCAAATTTTTTTTTTTTGTGTTCTTTGTGTTTTTTTTTTTAAACAAAACGATGCTATCCTATTGCTATGGCTAGTTTCTAACCTACACTTACAGCACACAACTGGATTTTGTGCTGTGCCAGATGACTTTGAGTTATAAGATAAATAAACGTAAAAAATAAATAAATCAGAAGACTGTGCCTAATTCAAATCAAACCCCTAATAAATTGTCCGACTTCGGTGTGGATATGTGTGTCACTAAGAGCTAAACACAACGGTCGCAAGTCCCACTGCAAATTACTCACAATATGGTACTAGCTGCACTACTAATGCCAGCAAGCCCAGCCACAAGCAAACAAAAAAAAAAAAAGGAAAATATAACGCTATTGTAGGCCTAAATAAGCCATTGGGGTTCTCCTATGGCTATTTTCTAGCCCACACTCAAAGCACACTGCTTTGGCAGATTACTGTGAGTTCTAAAAAGAAATAAACGTAAAAAAAAATAAATCAGCAGACTCGGCGTAATTCAAATCAAACCCCTAATAAATTGTCCCACTTCGGTGTTTGAGGTGGATATGTGTGTCACTAAGAGCTAAACACAAGTCTCCCTGCAAATTACTCACAATATGGTACTAGCTGCACTACTAATGCCAGCAAGCCCAGCCACAAGCAAACCCAAAAAAAAGGAAAATATAACGCTATTGTAGGCCTAAATAAGCCGTTGGGGTTCTCCTATGGCTATTTTCTAGCCCACACTCAAAGCACACTGCTTTGGCAGATTACTGTGAGTTCTAAAAAGAAATAAGCGTAAAAAAACATAAATCAGCAGACTCGGCGTAATTCAAATCAAACCCCTAATAAATTGTCCCACTTCGGTGTTTGAGTTGGATATGTGTGTCACTAAGAGCTAAACACAAGTCTCCCTGCAAATTACTCACAATATGGTACTAGCTGCACTACTAATAGCAGCAAGCCCAGCCACAAGCAAACCAAAAAAAAGGAAAATAAAACGTTATTGTAGCCCTAAGAAGGACTGTTGGGTTCTTGTAGAATCACTCCTGCCTAACACTATTCTAATAGAACAACCTAACGCTTTCCCTGACCAGCAGCAGCTCTCTCCCTAGCGGCATCCAGACAGAGAATGATGCGAGCAGCGCGGGCAGGGGCTAGTCTATTCCAGGGTCACCTGATCTGGCCAGCCAACCACTGCTATTGACGTGTAAGGGTACCACGTCATGCTGGGTGGAGTGCAGAGTCTCCTGGCTTGTGATTGGCTCTGTTTCTGGCCGCCAAAAAGCAAAACGGTGGGAGATGCCATTTTCTCGAGCTGGTGAAATACTCGTCCGAGCAACGAGCAGTTTCGAGTACGCTAATGCTCGAACGAGTATGTTCGCTCATCTCTAGTAAAAATGTATGTTTACATGCATTTTTTAAATAATTTGTGTTTTGTCACAAAGTTGCATGATGGTGGTATAGGCTGTCAAATGACAGATGTCAAATAACAAATGTAAATGCTAGGTTCTCTGCTTTAAAAAATATATATGGGAGCCATGGCCTTGCTATGCAGAAGTAAGGACATGTTTGCCTCATGCTCCCGCTCCGGTCCTGTAACTCACCCGACCACTACCACTAACTGGGCATAGAAGAAGGGGGCGGAGGCTCTCCCTACTGCCCTGGTGAATCCTTCTGCAGGAATCGTTAAGTTCTTCCAGATGGACCCCCATGCAGAAGCACCCAAGATGCCCGTCATGGCCCTGCACACATCTTCTGCCACACATCAGCTAGAACCTCTGCCGGAACACGTGCCGTCTCCATCACCTCTGGCCAGCCCACGGTTGGCATCTCCAGCAACTCCCTCGGCTCCCAGCTATCCAGCAGCCGATACCTCTACCTGCAGCCGAGCACATGGGGACTCCTTCCCCATGAGGGAATGGCCACCATTTCACGGGGGTCACATACAGCTGCAGGCCTCAGTCAGTACACCACGAACGCCAGCAATGCCGGGGAGAGATGTTCAGCCACAGACCATCCTGCTGCAGCAGCCAAACTGCTCACAGTGAGTAGACCGCATGGGCCCTGGGAAACTGATGGGGGTGGCCTGTGCACTGCTCTCGGTAGCTTCAGGAGGTGATGGGGATAATCAAAGTCCACAAACAGACACTGTCCCCTGAGGCCGCAGAGGTGGAGGTGCTATCCACCCTTCTTTGGGGACTTGAAAACTTTTCAGGAAGCACTTTATATGACAAGAGGACAATATGAAATGTTATGTGTCTAGTCTGGAGGCTGCTTATAGAGAGACGCATTACGTTCTGAGGTCCGAGTTATCGAAGAGCAGGTATCCACAACAGAGCACACTGCTACAACTGCAACCTCAAGACTTGACCACCACGAGGATCTCTTGGCTTCACCCTCTATGCAACTTCAACACTTAGCCGACATCATAGATGATGCTGAGAAATGGGGCAGGAAAAACAACATAAGAGTGGGAGGCCTCTCTGAATCCATGGAGCCCCTTCACCTAGATTCCACTCTCCAACAGTTGTTTAATAAGAACCTGGAAGTGCCACACACCTAGAGCTTAACCAGGCACACAGGCCCCGGGCCCAAATCCACCTCACTCTGAGAGTCCTAGAGTTATAATTTGGTACATAGGTACCAATTAAAGGATAACATTATGAGGGTGCTGAGGAAGAGGGGCCCATCGGACTTCCTGATCTTTCACTCCTCACCTAAGCGCAGAGCACTGCAGCCCCTACAGGCAGTCCTACAACAAGGTCAATTGCAAAATTTGTAGGACCTCCAGGTCCAACGAGCCATATATTCTCCCCGCCCTCAGCAGATACCTTGCGCTTCCCTCTGTTGAAGTACACAACTGGCCTTCTCTTCCCACACTTCCCCAGGGTGTAAGGTGGGGTCTCCCATGGCTTACACAGAGGGGACCCCGCAGTGGCGGGAACAACCCCCTGGTGCAAGCCCCACCGCTCCTACAGCCACATTGATATGTTTTGGTTTAGCCATCATGCTCTGGCTTGGCAGCCGGCCGCCGCTATTGCCCCAATCTCCCTTACTGTTAATGTACCCGGCCTGTACTCGACCCCTTGGCGTAAATGACAACCTCCTTAAAAGATGTTGTCTGTAAAGCAGAGGTCAAGCAACGGATCTCAAGTTTCTTGGAGTTCCGTTCCCAAGATCGATCCTCTATCCCTGTACAATGGGAAACCTTAAATGGTATGTTCAAGGGGGAATTTATCAAACATGGGGTGCCCCTGAAGTGTGAGAAGGCCACCAAGGTACAGGATTTGGTTAACATGATCCAGACACTGTTGAGGATGTTAAGGAACATACTAGACCAAAAGTACCTTAGATGTGGGACAGAAATAAAAGGTTTCATTATGAGCACTCCAACAGATGGGTAGGGCCTCTGGCTAGTCTACACCCCAGGACAACAGCCAAATACATCCTGAAAATACAAGACAGAGGGGGACAGCTGGCACATGACCTGGCTACAATTTGTGATATTTTTCGCTAGTACTGCAAGGAAATATACAATATTTGGGGCAATATTTTGACATGCCCCGTGCGCTGGTCCAGGTCAAGATCAATGCACATATTGGGGAGACAACTTTCCCCAGTCTATGTAAAGGGGACAGAGGGACCCTTGAGGAAGGCAAGTCGGGGGCTGGAAATGTTTACAACCCGTTTTTTGAAGACCTCATATAAGAATTAGTCCCAATCCTAACTAAAGTTTTTAATGGACTCTCTCTCAACTCCCTTCCTGAGTCAGTTGCTCAGTGCATCCATCTCTGTCATACCGCATACAGTATGCACAAATTACTGCCCCATTTCCCTGATTAACATGGATATTAAATTGTATTCCAAACTCCTAGCCAATCATTTGGGGGCAGTCTTCCCTCCCATTATCCATGGAGATCAGCTTGGTTTCATGCACGAGAGGGAAGCTCAGGAGAACATCAACAAAACGTTTGTGTTAATCTCCAAGGCCAAAACTGCAAAGCAGCCAATCTGATTGCTATCAGTGGATGCTGAAAAGGCCTTCGACCATGTACACTGAGGCTTCCTATTGGCAGCTTTTGCCCAAATAGGTGTGGGACCAAGGTTTATGGGTATGGTTAAAGCTCTCTACTTTGGCCATTCAGCCCAAGTGAGAACTAATGGGATCCAGTCTAAACCACTCTCCATCAGAAATGGAACCAGTCAGGGTTGTCCCCTGGCGGTGGTTTTGCGTAGGTACCCTAGTGTACACGGTCTTCACGTGGCAGCAAGGCAATATAAGACAGCACTGTAAGCAAATGATCTACTCTTGTACGTGTCCCAGCCCTGAGTCTCTTTCCCATCTATCCTATGCGAATTATCATGATTTGGCCACTATAGTCATTTTAAAGTTAACCTCTCCTAGTCTGAATTAACATTAACCTTTCTCAATCAGAAGCCTCTCACCTGGTTCCCCAGTTTCCCTTTAAATGGCCACACATTCACTACTTGGGGATAGAAATACCAGCAGACCGATCTCCGCTGAATAGCCTTACCCATAACACTCTTCTGGATCACACCATAAGAGATCTAACCAGATATCTTAGTAGCTATCTGTCTTGGTTTGGGAGAGTCAACATCCTCAAAATGTATGCGAAGCCTAGGTTCTTATATGTGTACCAAACTCTGGCAATTCGTCCAACCGGTTCCATTTACTCTAGCCTTTGCCCAGCCTTCCGTAGGTTTGTGTGGGAGGGGGGACCAGTCAGGTTAGGGCACGATAGAGTAGCACAGCTAAGTCTAGTGGAACTCTCCCAAAACTCTCTGGTAAGACTGAAAGGCCTCTCACCCCTCTGTTTAACAACCCCGATTTTCCCCCGAGAATGAACAGACATAGATTACTGTGCTGGAAAGTGGTGGCGGACACCCACTTGGGAATGGTGATAAGTGGATCCTCATTGCTCCTGTGGGATTGAATGCAAAACTCCAACCGTGATATAACGTTATCTTGGTTGAAATATCAACAATTAGCCTCTTATATTAACCATGGCGTGGACTAATGATTTGGATCATCCTCTAAACATGTGTTATCCCAACTGTATGCCATCTTACTAGACGAGTCATCTCAAGGGTTTCAGAAAAAAATTAAATTTGATCCAGCACTCATATCAAAGAATTAAAAGCTTCATATTCTTTATTTTAATCCATGGTTATAAGAAAAAAAAAAAGAAAAAATTCAATGCGTAGGTCTGCCGCATGCACTTTTTAATAGTGAGCATGTCATCTCTATGTATGTGATGTACTTGAATTTTTTCTTTTTTGTTTCTTATTACCATGTACTAAAATAAAGAAAATGAAGGTTTAATTCTTTGATACGAGTGCTGGATCAAATTTACTTTTTTCTGAAGCATCATACCTAGAACGGCACAGGATTTTCTCCATTGAGACTCAGGCACCGTTCACACTAGTTCTGGATGTGGGATATTGGAATACAAATATTTTGCCAGATAGGTGAGCTGAAGATCTATTTTATACATCCGTTTCTTCTCAAGGGTTCCCAAGGTTTACATCTAACTGGGAGACAGAGATGTCGGTTGAGCTTACTGATGCAGAATGGAAGAAAGCCTTTCTGTTCTGCACCTACTGCCCCTGCCCTATAGCACTCAGGAAAAGAACTATAAAATATTGTCCAAATATTGGTACAGGTACCCTCTCAAACGTCACAAAATGTATCCGGAAGTGTTGGAAATCTGTTGGAGGTGGAATCCATGTTGAGTATGATATGTATAACTGGGTTACTAGTAAGATCATACAGGCATGCCCCAAAGTGGTTCTCCTCTCTGTGTTGCAGGACTCCATCTCTTCTATTAAAAAGGGCCTCTTTTGTCACTTTCTCGCGGCAGTGAGAACGGTGATTCCACAACACTGGAACAGCCCCCACCCACTAATGTGGAGTGGATACAAGAGCTCCAACTTATACAAACAATGGTGAAGAAGTGAAGGTGAAGAAGGAATGGTGGCAGATGATTCCCCATATCCAAGCTAAAACAAACCTGGCTTGGGTTCCTTGGGAGGAATACCAGACTTCTTCCTCTAGAGCCTCTGTGAGTACTACCTAAAAAGATAGTCTATGTGGAAGGAAGATCTAGAAAGATACACCCCCCACCATTCCTTTTATCCTAGCCAACTCGCCCTCGCACCCCTCCTTGGATGTCTTGTATGTACCTTTTGTCCGATTTTGGTTTGTTTGCTCCTTGACCAGTAGTTTGAGTGCCAGACTCCGCAGCAGTCGCACCAAGGTCATGTTCTAAAGACTACTCTGAGTAAATAAAATGTTGCATTTATGTTCATCCTATGGATAATGGCGGTCCTGCACAACCACCACGCACATTTGAGAATTCTATGTTTGTATGTTGGATTCTTTAATTTCTTCAATAAACTTGGATTAAACATTAAAAAATACATAGGTTTTATGAGTGACTACTTTTTAATCTGTTTAGGTGCTATATTTTGCAGGTTGTGAAAATTTTTAGCCAAAAAGCAGATTTTTTATTATTTCAACTTTAGTGATTTTATGATGATTTATTCATGTGAACATATGACTACAAGGTATTTATGAACTCTACACATGTTCATCTATTACATTTAGGAGGTGTGAAGCAAATAATTTTTCGTTTGGGGTGCCAGTTCCAGACTAAAGCAAAAAGTCTCCTATAGTAGCTCCTTTTATTAATGATGTTATGCTTCATTCAGTTGAAAATTTTTCAAAAATTGGTTCAAAGGTTTAGTTACTTCTCCACATAATGGAATGGATTTAACAAATCCCATCCTGTGAATAAAATCAGCTGCAAGTGAATTACATCAAAGGAAAATTGAAATTAAGCCCTGCCTCGCCTCTGGGGTCTTTAACAAGGGTTTTTACATACTCCAAAAAGAATAAATTCTTCTAGGGTGCCATCACACATTTACAAATGCAGAGTTAGTGTACCCTAAGTGCCCAATCACTTATGTGTTTCTATGGAAACGCAAGCGATCGCTAACCAGAACGTTCACCAAGGCCCCTCCCCATACACTAGCGCTGCATAAATGAAATGCAAGTGGTATGTGTGACAACACCGTAAAGAAGGGCCTACATGATATTATCCTGGTTTCCTGCTTTAATAAGATATAATTTCCATATCTTGCTCTTAAAATTATGACATAGACCACACCATGCTTTGCTGTGAAATAGAACCTTCCAGGTGTTACATAATGTCGATACCACATTCACATCAAAAGTATAAACTCTACATGTGATAGGGATTTCCATACTTCCAAATTTCTATAGCATCAAAGGGGTAATGGATGTTATAGATTTTCTGCATATGCAATTTTGTAACATAAAAGCAAGGGTACACCAAAGGTTAATTGTTGCAGAGTTGTTGGTGACCGTTCTAAATGATGAATAACTCTATCCAAATCAAAAGTTAGTTGTAGTGAAAAGAGAAATATAGGGCAAGCAGGTCAACCATGCTAATAAGCTTCACTGACTAAAATGAGAAAAACAACATTTTCCCTTTATGTAGGAACATTTCGCTAGACCGTTAGAGATTTCTGTCAATAAATAACCAAGTGCATATACTTTACATTGTCAACACACAAGCACCGAACTGGTAATCCGATATTTATCTCCAAACTCCATCAGCAAGCAGACTGTGCTAAGAGATTATCCAATCCTAAATTTAAAATGTATGTCTATCACTAATAAATTAGTTAAATTTGATCTACAGACCAAAAAATGATGTTCACAAAATGAAGGAACTTAAGGCCCATTTGCGCCTTGATGACCGAGGCCTATTTTTAGCTTACCCAATTGTTTTTGAGTTTGTTTTTCCCGTGACATTTTGTACTTCAAAATAGTGGGAAATTTTGTTTGATATATTTAACATTTATGAAAAAAGGTGAAATTGTTAAACATTTTGAAAACAATTAGCTATTTTCAAACTTCAAAAGTTTATGCTTTGTTAAACTGATAGTAAATAATTTGGTAAGTAATATTAACTAACATTTACCATATCTCAGCTATTACGATGTTACAAAAAACACAAATCAAACAGCATTCTCTCAAATTTTCAAGAAAATTTTGGATTCAATTCTTTACGGACCATTCCATTTCTGTAGTGGTTTTGGAAGTTCTGTTAATAGAAAACCCCCACATATCAGACACGTTCTATTAACCCCTCAATCTATTCAAAAGAGCAGGTAAGAAGCTTGCTAACCCCTTCTGTATTTTACAGAAATTCAAACAAAATGAAGACATGTAAGGGTATCTGGGAAATTGGGCAGGTGATACCCTTAATGGCGCAAATAGAGGAGATAAGACCCACCGTGGAAGTACAGAGTTTACATAGGTGCTCAAAAGGAGTAGGGATCAAGGCAGGAGCTGACTGATAAATGGAGGTCACATAGTGTTTGATCTGTAAATAATGAATGGGACAAGGGAGGGAGATCATGTTTGGAGTTCTGGATAGGGGAGTAGTTTCTTTGTTCCAGGATCCACCAGGTCTTCAATTTGGAAGAGACCGTCAGGGTGCCGTTAACCAGCCGCCGTCCGGCTAACCGGTAAATTAAGATGAAACAAGAAAGAAGTCATCACAGTTCTGGGGGAGGCCAGGGGGAAACGCAAGAGCCATAGGGCCCAGAAGAGGGGGGAGCATAAGGATCAGTTCATAGCAGGGAGTTGAGGTGGGCCAGAGCCAGCCACAGCTTCTCTACTTCCTTCCATTTGGAGTATGCAGGTAGTGTAGACCAGGCTGGTATTTGACGTAGATGAGTGGCCCAGTAATAGAGAACAAGACTGGGGAGGCAGAGGCCTCCATTGGTCTTAGGCCCAGACAAACTTCAGAATGGAGGCTTGCAGAGAGCGGAGATCTTTAAGCGGGACTGGAACAGGAAGGGTCTCAAAAAAATAGATGGGAGGATGGTCATTTTTATGGTGAGATACAACCAAATAGCGAAAGGGAGGGGAAGTGGAGACCATTTAGCAAGAAGTGAGCGTATGTGGGCATACATAGGGGGAAAGTAATATCTGTAAAGAGAGGCGTAAGAGGGGGATATATGGATTCCTAGGTAATGTATAGTATATTCATGCCACTGATAAGGAAAGTTGGCTTTATGAAGGGAAGTCTGATCTAAGGAGAAATTTATGGGGGGGGGGGGGCTTCTGTTTTGGCAGTATTGACCTTGTATCCCAAAAGGTGGCCAAATTCACCCAAAAGAGAGTGACGGGCTGGGAGTGAGAGGGAGTGAAATTTTGAATTCCTTATAATGTACTTTAAGTCCGGTAATGTCTGGGTGGGAGCATATAGCCAACACGAAGGGCTCTATGTTCAATACAAACAAAAGGGAAGATAAGGGGCACCCACGTCTAGTCCCGTTAAACAGGGGGAAGGGAGTCGATGAGGTATGAGGGAGGCGTATCGTAACCGAGGGTTGTCGTAAAGGCCTCTGATCGCCGTTAGGAAATGGCCTCTCAGACCAAAATGTTCAAGAATTGAGAATAAAAACGGCCACCGAGGTGATCAAAGGCCTTCTCTGCATCCAGACTTAAAAGGAGAATGGAGTCGCACACTCTGCCTGCTGCGTCCACCAAGTCTATGACCCTACGAGCCAGTAGTTAAGTCGAGTCACCAATACTTTGGTGAATAACTTAAGATCTCAGTTCAATAGAGCTATTGGTCTGTAGTTTTTGCAATCCAGGGGGTCTTCCCCAGGTTAGGGGATGAGTATTAGAGAGGAATGGGTCATAGTCGGAGGGATGGGACATTTGTTTAGAAATGAATTAAACAAGTTAGTAAGTCTAGGCACAAGGATAGGGACAAAGGTACAGTTATAGTCATAGGAGAACCCTTTGGGTCCAGGGGACTTACCACCTGGGAGATCTTTAATTAAGGAAGCCACTTCCTATTAAGCAATAGGCTCATTGAGGGAGGATATAGCTTGGAGGGGGTAGGGTGGGGAGATGGCAAGAGTCCAAAATAGAATACAGTCGGTCATCTCTAGTTCGAGGGTCCGGTGGGAGTTTGGGTGGTAAAGAATAAAGTTTAGCATAGTAATCCCAAAAGAGGCTGGAAATCTGCAGGATCGCAGGTTCCGGTACCGTTAGGAAGACGTAGGGCATGGGGAGCACTTAGCTGTGTAGCAAGAAGAGTGTGGGGCTTATTTCCCCATGAGTAGTATCTGTGTTTAGTGTAGAAGACAGCTTTGTCTGCTTTTTGGAGAAGTATGTCTCTAATTTGGGATCTGGTTTCAATTAGTTTGAGGGTGCATTTAGTCAGAGAGCCGGACATGGAGGATTCTAGACGCCCCAGGATAGCATGGAGGTCAGTCAGTTGAACGCTTAAGGTGGGACCCAACAGAGATGCAATGGCCTCACAATACTGCTTTATGTGCCTCCCATAAGGTCACTACAGAGGTGACAGAGCCATCATTCTGAGCATAGAAGGTCTTGAGGTGAGTGATAAGCTCTTCCTTCAAGTGAGGAATCTGGAAAAGCCTCTCATTCAGTCGCCAGTGCACCCCCATACCCACCGGCTAGGCGAGTAAACTACCAGGAAGATAAGTAAAACTTGCTTCAACACCAAACAGGGGTTACATCAGATCCAAACAACTGCAAACATCATACATAAGTTTTCAGTAAACATGAACAGCAATGAATAAGCCACACACATACAAATATCCTGCACATATAAATATATACCAGCATTAAATATACTGCCCTAGGGCAGGCATAGAGATCACTTATTGTTCAAATTAGATTGTCACTGTTTACTTTCATGTCTGTGTTGGCCTAGTCCATCCCTTTCTTCTTCCTGGCAATCCATGAGAACATCATGGCAAAGTCTTCCGGCCATGATTTATCTCTGCAGAATTTGCTGGTAACTGTGGCCTCTGAAGTACATCTACAGACTCCATCTCTAAAATAATCAGTCAATTTAATGTCCCCTAGATGACAGCTAAGTGGTGCTCCTTAACCTGAACACTATGGGCCCCTTGCATATACAGATAATATACTGTGACCCATCAATACAGTATAATATTTACTACTATATAGTTTCCCCCTCATTAAAGGGGTGTTCCCATTTCAGCTAATAAATGTTATTGATTGAATAATGAAAAAGTTATACAATTTTCCAGTATACTTTCTGTAGCAATTACTCACGGTTTTCTGTATCTCTGCTTGCTGTCCTTCTATAGAAAGCTTCTATGTTTATTTCCAGTGGACAGAAAGCAGAGATCTAGAAAACCACAAGGAATTGATAAGGAAAGTGTATTGGAGTATTGCATAACTTATCATCAAACAAACAATAACATTCATTTTCTGAAATGGGAATCCCCCTTTAATTCATATTTAACACCAGCAAATCCTAATTAATTTAGATAGCACAGTACATCCAGTGTATTTGTAGCCCAGCACAGTACATTCCCCAAGTATATAGATAACCAAGCACAGGCCCTAAGAATATAGGTAGACCAGGCCAGCACATGCCCCCAGTATATACAAGTATATACATAGCCCATACCAACACATACCTTCAGTACATAGGTAGCCCAGCTCATGCCCCAGTAAATAAGTAGCCCATAATATGCTCCTATTATATAGGCATCCCCAAATATGTCCCCTGTATATAGGTAGATTTTGGTACATTATTTTATGTTGCCAGATATTTTATTTAATTCTGACCGAATAACCATAAAATAAATCGATATAATGGCGCCCACTTTGCGCACAATGTTGTTTTAACTTAAACTCTACAGCATATACAGCTATAGTACAGTTAACTGTATTTATAAATTTAATGTGAAATAACTAATTGAAATATTACACATTTCTTAATAAATGATCTATATGAAAATATGAATATATTATTACAATATAATAATTAGCCATGATATTTTCCTGTGCCTCTGCAGCAAAACAAGGTCGGCAAAATACAACATTACGTGGCCGCGACAAAATATCATTCTCTTTTTGTTATGTGCTAATGTGGATATGCTGCTTGTTTTTTCTATATAAATAATGAGATTTTATTGATTGTATTTCCAAAATTCAAGTGCTTAATAACAGTAATGTGCTACTGCCATCTATTGCACATTTACAGTAAATACAATGCAATGAATAATATATACTGCAGACTAAAGCTCATAGAAACTACGAAATGATGGCTCTGTACACACAAAAGGGTTGTACAGAGCTGCAATCTGGTACTCAACAAAATGATGGTGCCGTATTGTACTTCTATATGCATCACACGCACACAATATTTTTTTTTTTCAAGCAGTCATGTGAGATTTATGTTTCTTTTTATGCACCATTGTATTTTTATATTTTTTGAAGCTGTGACTTGACATACTTGAGTACTACAGCTTAGCAGGGTATTTTCTGTATCCACACAAATATATCTAGCAAAGGGGGTTGAAAGAAAAACAAATGACAGCAATGTCAGTAGTGTAACGTCCATACCTTTTGTCAAACCTCCCCCTTCTGGTTAAAATGACAGGTACCACATCCCATCAGTATTTACAGAGACCAATATATTTACTATTATTACTAACTGCATTGCTGACTGTAGAGTCCTTTTTTCAGGCAAAAACTCCCCTGTGTTAATCCCGTTGGTGTAGATGGAATAGATAGGTTTTATGTGTAGGGATGATTGATCCGAATGGATTGTTCAGTGACAAGCTGTGACTGAGTCATATTGCTTATCATGTCTATCATGTTAGAACCTGAGATAACATTATTCTTGTAAATAAATTTGCCTTTAACATTCCATGTTGTAATGTTGCTGTTTGGACCAGCCTGTTTTGAGCTGATGCCAGGCTGTAACTAACAGAGTGGGCTCTGATCTCGGGTATTTAACCCGTTAAATGCTGTGGTCAGCGTGACCAGCGTCAGCGTGAAATTAATAAAAAGCCCTATAACATATAATGCACAAAAAAGTCTAAATCATAACACAAACCCCACATATATAGTATCAGCGTGTCCGTAACAACCTTTAGAATAAAAAGTAAATAATTATTGAACCCACGTGATGAACACCATAATAGAAACTGTTAAAAACCTGGCAAAAATTATGATTTTTACGCATTTAATCGCACAAAAAATGGAATAAAAAGTAATTAAAAAACATATGTACTACAGAGTGATACCGTTGCAAAGTACAACATGTTATGCCATTCAGAAAATGGCGATGCAAAAATGAAAGATTTTTAGGGTTTTATATGGCAAATTTAGTAAAACATAAGAAAAAATATTCAAGTATGATATCCTTGTAATCGTATTGACCCAAAGAATAAAGATAACATGATTATTAGGCTATAAAGGTGATCACCAAAAAAAAATAAAAAATTCTGTACAGAATTGATGCTTTCCCCCCTCTTCCTCAAAAAAAATCTCATCCCGCAAAAAAAATGCTGTCACATGGCCGCCATAACAAAAAAGCTAAAATTTTATAGCCTACAAAAGGGGCCAATAAGGAAATTAAAATCCTGGCAGCTGCAGGTCCCTCCTTCCCTTCTGCGCCTCGCTGTGCCCCCATAGTGCAAGTAACGGCCACATGTGGGGGTCTCTGTACTCGGGAGAAATTGCATAACAAATTTTAAGATGGGTTTTCTCTTTTTATCTTTTGGAAATGTGTAAATGAACGTATAACCAGCAAAATTTGACCATTCTAAATTTCACCTCCATTTTTATTTAATTACTATGAAGATCTCAAGGGGTTAATAATCTTCCTAAAGTGGTTTCTGATAGTTTGAGGGGTGCAGATTTAAAAAAGGGTTGAGGGTTGGGGTTTTTTAATGCTGAATAAAATTTCATTTAAAACAGTAATTATCCCCAAAATAGTAAATTCTGAAAATATGGAAAAACGATATTCGATTTGTAAGCCGAGTGACATCAAAATACATAATCCAAACATTTAAAAAAAAAAATTTTCTTTTTGAAAATAAATGCAAAACTTATCAGCCAAAATTTACCACTAAAATGAAGTACAATATGTGAGGAAAAAACAAATGAACAAACTCATAATCACTTTGATAAGTTAGTGTTCAAAAGTTATAACCATATAAAGCGATGCGTGTCAGAATACAAAAAAATGGGGCTGAGCCTTAATCTATAAACTGGCTACGTCCTTAAGGGGTTAATAAAAGGTCTGTATTTTTTGTTAAAACGTGGATTGACATTATTTACAATTTCAAGAACGGATTGGCTTTTATCAAATGTTGTATTTGGCATTTGTTGATGACCAGGAGTAGGTGGTGTAACAAAGTTTAAAGGGGGTTTCCCACGAACTAAAGTTATGCCCTATCCAGACTAATAGAGCAGAGGGCCGCGTAGGACAGATCTGCTCCATTCATTTCTATGGAGCTGGCAGAGATCGGTGAGCGCGGCGCACAGCAATTTCCTTCAGCTCCATAGAGATTAACTATGAGCAGAACAGTAATGCGCGGTTGTCTGCTCCATCAGTCTAACGGACCCCTCATTTTCACGATCTGTGACCCCCACTGATCAGCAACTTAGCTCCTACCCCGTGGATAGGGCCCAACTTTAGTTTGTGGGAGAACCCCTTTAATGTCACTAGTTATTTAGTGTCCTGTTTAAAAAGTACCAAGTACTTTGTAGTATGTGTCAGTGTATCTTTTAAATTTTCACATTATACGGCAAGCCAGTCCTGCAGTAAATACTTGCAATTTAATAATTCAGACACTGTAAAGAATGTTGGTTGCGGGTGTAATAGGCTGACTTATCTTGGAGAGTTTGTGATTGCGCACCAAGTACATTTTAGCTGTGTGTTCCCATCCTAACTGCGGACCTATGGACGCTCCAAATTGATAAAATTTTTCTTTGTGGCCAATTTTTTATCAATAAGTTTCCTTACAGCTTTACACCCCTCTCTAAGATATTTTTGAAACAATTTCCCCTATGGCAGAGATTAAATTATGGCTTGTGATAATCTGACTGAAAGAGTAGCCTTCACCAGCATTTTTCTGAGTGCCCAATTGCACCTGAATCTCTCTGACATCTGGTGCAGAGTGTGGTTTGGAAAACCAAAGAAAAAGCTGGTACGGCGCTATTGAAACGGTATTCTTCCGGTAGGATAATAGGTTTATTAGTTCCAAAGTAAACGCGTTTCGGGCAAACTGCCCTTCTTCAAGTACAATATGGAGGGGGGTTTCTATACAATATTAAAAACGTTCAATCAATGGTCAAACAATATTTAAAAGTGGATACATATACAGTACAATGGATCATATGTAAGATAAAACAGTTTTAGTGAATAGTTAAAATTATAATTAATACAATTCAATTGATATAATTCATAGGAAAAAGGAAGTATACATATAGATATAGACAACAATCGATTCTAGAGACGAGGGATATTTATCCACTAGTAGGGGTTACATGGCATATATGAATAAATAATTAAATAAATAAATATTATATAGGTAAATATGGGTATACTAGGTAGTAGTTAGCATGAAAGAAATTCAAAGTAGGATAAAATGAGACCTAAATAGTTAGTACTTACAGTGGTTGAGCTCCAAGGTATGTTTGAGCGCCAACACACAGGATACACGGGCTTGGTGAATGCCGCGTGTATAAACGCTAGGTTGGCGGAAGTGAAGGAGAGACCGGACCGGAAGTAGGCAGCCGGTGCTAGGTAACGTGTTGTCTTGGATACCTAACGCGTTGGGTGTCAGTGGTCGGCACGGGATCGCGGTATGGCACGGAACCAGAAGTAAACGCGTTGTCATGGGAACTTAACGCGCTATGTGTCATAAATAAGCACTAGATCGTGACGCGGCACAGAAACAGAAGTAGGTAAAAGGAGTTCATACTAGTAGAATTAGAGGTGATCGTTGGATACAGTTACGAATATATATATATATTAAAAGGTTAATTAAATAATTAAATGGTTCAATCAACATAAAACATTTGGATAAAGGATAAAAGAGGAATAAAAAGGACAATAAACGAAGGAGAACAATAACGTTGGTTACCCAATGGTATGGTGTAGGGTGATGAGCATAAATTATCTAGGGTCTTCTAAGGTTTCATTTAGACCATCGGGCATAAGTGTTTTCAATTTAAAAATCCAGAACATTTCGCGTTGTCTAAGTTTATTAAATCTTGAGTGGCAGGCAGTATCAATTTGCTCAATGGGGGTGACACTTACAAGAGACAGAGAAGACTATAGAACAGGGAATATTAAGCATTGGATTAAAAACAAAAACAATAATAAACACCCTGTCAAACCACCTAGCGACATTAAGTTCCCACCATCTCAACCCAGAAATTACACCAATTCTAATTTTACCTATCAAAACAGGGAGCTATCCAATTATCCTATTCCAGTTAGAAAACCACAAACTCACAAGAATAATACCCCCAATTATGACAAGAGTGAGCTCCAGAACAAACCACCATTAAAACCGACTAGCATGAATCTTACTAAGTCCTTAACATTTAAAAACAGGGGCTTACCTACATCACCGGACCGAATAACCTATTCGACACCCATGCCTACTAACCTTGAACCGATCTGTATAATAACCAAACCACCAAACAGGTCTCTCAAAGCCAATCCAGAGGAAGAACCCACAAAGAGTCAAAATAAAAATAAAAATAATGGCTGCATATTATCTCCGAACGATTCACTCTTAACAATCCACGACTCACCTACTTCCCCCGATAACACACTACAGGACAATACCAAAAGTCCGAGTGGGGAATTCTTCACCCCCAAATCCGCTAACTACTTTGGGCCTAACATCCTTCTACCAATTGACAACACTCTTCTGACTGATACGACGGTTTTTTTAGGACTACCACCCACTGTAAATCTGACTCCTACTTACAAACTAATCCCGGAACTAACAGACATATCGGTTCCAGCACTCCCAGTAAGCCTAAAACGAAAAAAACCAGAAGACGGGGATGCAGAGCCGGTAGACACGTCTTTAGACGAACCACTAAACAGAAAGACGAAGAAACCAGCCAACCACCCCCCAAAAAACTAACACATCTCAAAACTGAAGTCTCATCATCTAAAATAAGCATTACCAATAAAGTAACCGATAAGAAGGAAACTGTAAAAATTTTTAACCTTTCTAAACATACTCTTACCCCTTGTGAAAATTCCCTTCTAGCAAAGGGTCTTTCCTTTTGTCCTGCCACACCAGCCAATGAATTCGACCTATTCATAGACATTAATAAATACATTCGCAAACTTACCCTTACCAGGCACTTTAATATCAAGGATACCACTACAGACCCAGGACCCACACCAGCCGAAAATACACCCACACCATCTGATCTAACCTTTAAACACACCGATCTTAAACCTCGATCAACCTTTTACCCCACTTACCATAAGGGAGGTTTTATCGATACCTTCTACACGCTAGTCACCACGGACATCAGCAAATTACTTAATTCAAAAAACAAGACCTCACAAAAGGACTCAAGAACTTCAAAGAAGACCAATACCCCTCAAATGTCCATCCACAATGACAACCTCTCTAAAGGAGAACGCCGCGCACTCTCTGAATTAACTAGAAATACTGAGATAGTAATCAAACCCGCTGATAAAGGGGGTGGGATTGTTATTCTAGACAGGGACTCATATATTCTAGAGTCTTTACGACTATTATCAGATACAGATTTTTATAGAAAAATGGATCACAATCCAACCACTCTCTTTAACAAAGAGTTGGAAACATTTCTTAGAAAGGGCCTTACAGAAGGCATTCTAAATAAAAATGAATTTCTATACCTTCAAATACAAGAACCAATCACTCCGTTATTCTATTATTTACCAAAAGTTCACAAAAGTATCATTAATCCTCCCGGCCGACCTATTATTGCAGGAATCAACTCCATCACTTCAAACCTGTCGCACTACATTGATCTTTTTTTACAGAAATATGTCTTAAACTTGAGCTCCCACATCCAAGATACTACCGATTTTATTAATACCACTCTAAATCACCCTTGGGCAAACACTTATTACTTTCTAACTATGGATATCTGCTCCTTATATACCAACATTGACCACAGCCGTGGAATACAATCAATTAAATATTTTCTGGACAAAGACCCTGAAAATTTACCGTCACAAATTTCATTTATCCTTGATGCTATACTATTCATTCTAACCCACAACTATTTTACATTCAAGTCAGATATCTACATCCAAACTAAAGGGACCGCCATGGGCACTAAGTTTGCTCCCAGCTTTGCCAATCTTGTCGTCGGTCATTTATAGGAAACCTTCCTTTACCTACACCCACTATTTACCAAATGTAAACTGTACAAACGTTTCATTGACGACATCTTCATCATATGGGATGGCTCTCTCGATGAAATTAATTCATTCACACACGACCTAAACCTGAATCCTTGGGGACTACAATTCACGTTCACTGCAACTAAAAACAAAGCTGAGTTCCTTGACATTGAAATATTCCCGAATCCAAACAATGTTCTCAACACTCGTACTTTTTTCAAATCCGTTGATAGCAATAGCTATCTAGACTTTTCTAGTGCTCATTTTAAAAAATGGCTCCTGAATGTCCCCTACGGACAGTTCAAAAGACTCAGAAGAAATTGCACCACTAACAAAGACTTTTCAGAACAATCCGCCCAACTGGCTAGAAGATTCAGAGACAAGGGCTACCCCACTCAATTAATCCGAGATTCAAGGTCTAAAGCCGAATCAATGAACCAAAAAGATTGTCTACACAAAAAAACAAAGAACACAACCCCCTATGACCCTACAGAATCAAAAAGAAATAATTTTACATCTAACTTCATTTCCACCTTCTCCCAACATTCTTCAAGGATAAAACGTATTTTTAATAAACATTGGAACATACTACTTCTTGATCCACATCTAGGCAAGTCTCTATCCAAAACTCCGAGATTTACCTATAGACGTAATACCACCTTACGCAACTCATTAGCACCCAGCTGCCTTAAAAAACCCAACAGTCACATTAACAAATCTAAAGTCTCTTTTTTTCCGGCCATAAAAGGATCCTATAAATGTGGACACAATCTTTGCAAATGCTGCCATTCGATCTCACACCGAAAAAAAGAATTCCACTCAAATATCACTAAAGAATCCTTTCCCATTAAATCATTTCTAAACTGTAGCTCATCCTTTGTAATTTATTTGATCGAATGCTCCTGCGGGCTCCAATATATAGGGAGGACTACACAGACACTCAAAAACCGTCTGAATAACCATAGATCTAATATTCTAAAAGGATTCCCCAAACACAGCGTGTCTAGACACGCAGCAGCCGTACATGACTGTAATATGGAAGCCTTTTATGTCACCCCCATTGAGCAAATTGATACTGCCTGCCACTCAAGATTTAATAAACTTAGACAACGCGAAATGTTCTGGATTTTTAAATTGAAAACACTTATGCCCGATGGTCTAAATGAAACCTTAGAAGACCCTAGATAATTTATGCTCATCACCCTACACCATACCATTGGGTAACCAACGTTATTGTTCTCCTTCGTTTATTGTCCTTTTTATTCCTCTTTTATCCTTTATCCAAATGTTTTATGTTGATTGAACCATTTAATTATTTAATTAACCTTTTAATATATATATATATTCGTAACTGTATCCAACGATCACCTCTAATTCTACTAGTATGAACTCCTTTTACCTACTTCTGTTTCTGTGCCGCGTCACGATCTAGTGCTTATTTATGACACATAGCGCGTTAAGTTCCCATGACAACGCGTTTACTTCTGGTTCCGTGCCATACCGCGATCCCGTGCCGACCACTGACACCCAACGCGTTAGGTATCCAAGACAACACGTTACCTAGCACCGGCTGCCTACTTCCGGTCCGGTCTCTCCTTCACTTCCGCCAACCTAGCGTTTATACACGCGGCATTCACCAAGCCCGTGTATCCTGTGTGTTGGCGCTCAAACATCCCTTGGAGCTCAACCACTGTAAGTACTAACTATTTAGGTCTCATTTTATCCTACTTTGAATTTCTTTCATGCTAACTACTACCTAGTATACCCATATTTACCTATATAATATTTATTTATTTAATTATTTATTCATATATGCCATGTAACCCCTACTAGTGGATAAATATCCCTCGTCTCTAGAATCGATTGTTGTCTATATCTATATGTATACTTCCTTTTTCCTATGAATTATATCAATTGAATTGTATTAATTATAATTTTAACTATTCACTAAAACTGTTTTATCTTACATATGATCCATTGTACTGTATATGTATCCACTTTTAAATATTGTTTGACCATTGATTGAACGTTTTTAATATTGTATAGAAACCCCCCTCCATATTGTACTTGAAGAAGGGCAGTTTGCCCGAAACGCGTTTACTTTGGAACTAATAAACCTATTATCCTACCGGAAGAATACCGTTTCAATAGCGCCGTACCAGCTTTTTCTTTGGTTTTCCAAACCACACTCTGCACCTAACTATACCGGTTAACCGTTCCCCCAGAAGGACGACACCGGCTACCTGATGGGCAGCTATTGATATAACTATATGCGTTTTATGAGCGCACTAAGGTGAGCATAACATATAGGGGGGGTGTAACTTACACCCTCCCACAGAACGTCTTTGGACGCTTACTGATATATCCTCCTACCCCACAATAATACACGAGGCGCCGTCCTCTTGTTTTTTGCCTTCTCCCCCCCCTTTTTTTCTGTTGTTTTAGCACTTCTCTGACATATGGTCAGTACTATGTACAATGACTAAAATGAGCAAAGGTCCTAGATTATTTCATTTTGAGCTATTTTTCTTTAGACTATAAACATCTAGTAAAGCTGGTGGGAAGAAGCCTGATCTTAATTGACGCTGCTTGTGGTATTGGCTCTTTAATCTACTCGCAAATGCCAGAAGGTTTTTGTGCGGCATCCTCAAAAGCTTCTAAGAAAAAACACATTTTCCCAGGTTACATTTCATAGCATCATCATAGTATATTAGGCTAGAAAAAGATGCAAGTCCATCAAGTCCAACCTTTAAGAACTAAACAAATGTTTTTCCCCAATAACCTGTGATATTTTTGCTCTCCAGAAAGACATCCAGGCCTCTCTTAACCCCTTGACGACGGGTGCATGGGTGCTAGCACCAATTGTGATTATTGCTGATTATTCTGTCCAGTAAAGATTAAATGGCTTCATGAATTACGCTTACAGCCTCTTCACATGGCTGTATACACCAAGTTTACAAACCTAAAGTGATCTATGTACTCAACACCGTTGAAGCTCGGTAGGGTTCCCAGTCTGAAAAATATGTTTCAGTGCTTGATCCTCATTTTCATACAGTATCTTGGGGTTTGATCCCTGGATCAGTTGTGCAGCCTGAATATATTATCTACTTTATAATGACCATTTAGAAGGATCCAGTACATTGAATGCTCCACAAAGTTGTCTCCTCATAGACATGAACCATCATAATCATGTCTTGTGTGGGGTGTATTTACACTGATCAATTGGATTAGAAAGCCATCATGTTCAATTGGATTTGAAGTTCTTAGTGATGTGCTGCATCGTATTCACCCTGCTTCATCTGCGTATAAATATCTCCTTACTGCCAGTGACCTCTTAAACTTCATCAGCAGCATTAAAGTCCTCTTTATTGCCCTTGATCATTTAAAATGCATTGCTTTACACTTGTTGTTACCCATCATATCTATACGGAAAGCATGTAACTCCAATATTTTTTTTTTAAACTCCGGAAATAGCTGCCGATACTCCTGGCACAGCACTGATACATAGGTTATTTAGTTGGGATTATGTGTAGTAGTGCTCAACTGTGAAAAAGTGTTCACACAATAACAGATTCGCTCATGTAATGGGATAAGTCAGACTTTTAAAGCACTTCTAGTGCTTAATTGATTACATACATCTTCAGACAATTGCCTTAGCTCCCTATGACAGAGGTCTGTAGATGTGTGTTCTTGATGCGTATGTGTGACAAGTGTTCATTTTGACAGACCAATAGAGGACTTCAGGGCTGCCAAGCACATATGCAATATAACCCTTGATAGATCCTCTGGGTGGTATAGTTTCCAAAATAGGATAATTTGAGGTGGGGTTTTACTATTCTGGTACCTTGGGAAATTTCAAATACATAATGGAACTTGAAAACCTCAAAATCTGCACGCCAAAATTAAATGGTCCTCCTCCTGTTTTGTGCAATGCTTTGGGCCCCTAAAGTAGTTTCTATTCACGTGTGGGGTATTGACGTAATTTTAGGAAACTGCACGACAAAATCAGAGCTTTAAATTTCCTCATTTTAATCTGCCTGAACATGTAAATTATAGGGGAACATATTACACTGAGGTAAACAGTTTTCAATGGTCTAACATGACACTCATCTCATCTCCATTAAAGTTTTTTTCCCACGAATGCAAGTTAGGCACGTCGCTTCATCAGACTAATAGAGCAGACAGCCGCACATGACCGTTCTGCTCCATTAATCTCTATGGAGCTGATGGAAATAGCCGAGAGCCGCGATCTTGGCGATCTCCATCGGCTCCATAGAGATTAATTGAGCAGAACGGTCATGCGTGGCCGTCTGCTCCAATATTCTGACTGAGCCAAATAGAAGTTTTTTTTAAATACATAGAGGTGTGTAGTTTCTATAGTGGGGTAATTTATGGGGTTTTACTATTATTAAGGCCTTTCAAAGTCACTTGAAAATTGTCCCTCAAAATGTTAGTTTTTGCGATTTTCATGAAAGTTACAAAAATCACACCTAAAGTTCAAAGCCTAATAACATCCTTAAAAAAAAAAAAAAACTTAACCCCTTAACGCCGAAGCCACTTTTCACCTTCCTGACACGGCCCATTTTTTCCAAATCTGCCCTGTGTCACTATAAGTGGTTATAACTTCAGAGCGCTTTAACATATCCAAGTGATTTTGAAATTGTTTTCTCGTGACACTTTGTACTTCATGTTAGTTAAAAAATTTTGGTGGTATGTTTTGCATTTATTTATGAGAAAATCAGATATTTGGTGAAAATTTGGAAAAATTAGCAATTTTCAAAATTTTCTACTTTTTCCACACATGAGTCATAACACCAAAAAACGTAATAACTAACATTCACCGAATGTCTACTTTATACCTCTGTGGTTTTTTATGCATACTCTTATTTTTGTAGGATGTTATGGGGCTTTGAACGTCACATGCAATTTTTCACATTTTCATAAAAAAAGCAAAATCCTGCAATTGAGTGACCTACTCAGATTTCAAGTCACTTTGAGAGGCCTAAATAAAGTAAAACCCCATAAATTACTCCATTATAGAAACTACACCCCTCAACGTACATAAAACAACTTTTATGAAGTTTAATTGGTTTACAGGGGTTAAAACAAAATCGGATGCAATTTCGAAATTACATTTTATTTGGCTAAATAAATGTGTTTTTCATAAAATGTACAAATTCTCAGTTGATAAAATTCCAAAACGCTCCTCAAAATTTGATCCCCAATCCCTCCCGCGTATAACAATACCCCATATGTGGTGGTAACCCGCTGTATGGGCACACGCCAGGGCAACGAAGGGAAGCTGCGCCATTCAGAGCAGATTATGCATTGTCAATTTATAATGGCTATACAATCTTTATTTTTTTGGCAATTTGGACATATAAGGGCTTATTTTTTGCGACAGGAGATGCACTTTACAAATACTTCATTTAAGTGGGTCTGTAGCTTTTCGATGAGATTTTATTAAGGCCCCTTCTCCACTGGCGTTTTTCACGCGCGAGTTCTGCGCGTGCATTTGACGCTTAGAACTCGCATTCCACTCTGTCCCATTGTATTCAATGGGTCTTTCTCCATTAGCGTGGTTTTTAACGCGCGTGCTTGCGTTCGTTTGCACGCGCGTCAAAATCGCAGCATGCTCTATTTTTGCGGGTCACGCGCGTTTTTCACGCCCCATTCAAGTCTATGGAGATGCATCAAGAACGCATTGCACTCGCAATCATTGCAAGTGCAATGCGAGTGCAATGCGTTTTAAACGTAAGGGTTGCTAGGTGACCAGAATAACATTATTTCCCCTGCTCGCGATCGAGCATTTAATTAAAAAAAACACAATGAAGAACAGTGAAGAATAGAATAAAATCATTGTACACAGTGAACACAGTGACCACAGGATCATTTAAGATAAAAACACAGTGCAGAACACAGTGCAGAACACAGTGCAGAATAGATTACAGATGTTCGGCACATCTGCTTACTTGTCGGGAGATACGCGCGGAACGGTGCGAACAAAATAGCATGTGAAGAACAATATATATGTGTGAAGAACACATTGCAGATGTATTTAAACATCTGCAATGTGTTCTTCACACACATATATATATTGTTCTTCACATGCTATTTTGTTCGCGCCGTTCCGCGCGTATCTCCCGACAAGTAAGCAGATGTGCCGAACATCTGTAATCTATTCTGCACTGTGTTCTGCACTGTGTTTTTATCTTAAATGATCCTGTGTTCACTGTGTACAATGTTTTTATTCTATTCTTCACTGTTCTTCACATCTGCTAAATTGTCGGGAGATAATATACGCGCGGAACAGTGAAGAATAGATCGCCGATGTTTGCAAATTATCAGAAGACATTATTTTTCAATTAAATAACACATTTTAATCCCAAACCATGGTCCCTTTGAAATATGCTCGAGTCTCCCATTGAATCGCGCGTCAAAAATGCGCCGAAAACGCAAAAAAAACGCAAATTACTCCAAGGAAAAATGGAACAAAAACGCAGCCAAAACGTCAGTTTTTCACGCATTGCACCCGCACGTGAAACGCAACGCTAGTGTGCAAGAGGCCTAACTCTTTAATGTATGGAGGAAAAGAAAATTGTCAATTTGGGGTTTCTTTTTTTTTTGTATATTTTGGGGGTCGTACACCGTACACTAAAAATACTATAATATTTTCATTCTATAGATCACTACGATTACGGTGATACCTCATTTATATAGTTTTTCATTTATTTTTTACAATTTTACTGGAGAAAAACTAATATAGAGGAAATCTCATTTGTTTCTGCATCACCATCTTTTCGGGAACTTAACCTTAATATTTTTTTGGTTGACAGAGCTAGTTTAGGGCTTATTTTTTACATGTTGAGTTGTTTTTTCAATTGGTACCATTTTGGGGCACATAACTTTTTTTGATCACTTTTTAGAACATTTTTGTGAAGGGATTTTATGAAAATTTATATTTTTGGCGAGTTTTTCGGGTTTTGTTTTTACGGCGTTCACCGTACGGGTCCAATAATGTTTCTGACTTATTGTACAGATTGTTACGGACGCGGCGATACCAAATATGTGGGGGGTTTTGGTGATTTTCAGGTATTTTTACTTTATTAGATGTGTATAGGGAATGTTTGTGTTTAGGGGACTTTAACTATTTAATTCATTATTTTTATTAAAAATTGTGTTTATTCAGTGTTTAACTTTTTTTTCTTTACTTTTACAGGTTAGCTTGAACAAGTGATCCACTGATCACTTGTTCAAGCTATTCTTCACCTAATACAGTGTAATACAGATGTATTACACTGTATTATGTGACACACTGAGCATGCTCAGTGTGTCACAGCCGGGTCCTGCCAGAAGGCACAGACCCGGCACCCGGAAGATCGCGCAGCCCCGGGCACCGGCATTCCCGAGGCTGCAATCAGAGCAGCGGGACCCCCCCGGTAAGCGCCGCGGGGGGGGGGGGGGGGGTCCGAATCCAGTTAAATGCCCCTCTGATCGCGGGTGTTAGAGGAGGGTATCGGCTATAATATATAGCCGACACCCGCAGCTTCTGGCCCCGGCTCCATTCAGGAGCCGGGGCCAGAAGTTTGACGTACTATTACTGCATATTGCGGGAACGCACCTCCCGCCATGCAGTAATAGTACGTCAAATGTCGGGAAGGGGTTAAAATATAATTCCAACATAAAGCAGACATTACAGAAATGTTAGTTATTAAGCCTTTTGGGTATTTTAATCATCTGCCTGGAAAGCACAACATTTAACAAATTGATACGTTTTTCGTCAAAAATTGGCAAAAATTCTGAAAAATTCTTAGTTAAATTTTACAACTAAAGTAAAATTTAAGTACCACATGAAGTACCACATGTCACGAGAAAACAAACTCGAAATCTAGATATGTTAAAACATGTTCCGCAGTTATAACCAAATATTGTGACAGATGTCGGATTCTAAAAATCGAGTCTGGTCACTAAGCTGAAAACAGGCATCAGTTAAAGCAAAGGGGTTAAAGCAAACTTGTCATCAGGCTTTCACATGTTCACCTAATAACAGTTTCCCATAGTCCGGTTTATGCTAATTGACAATATGCTTTTATAATTAAGATTAGTGGCTCTAATCACTTTTGAAAGTTGATAAAAGTATACCTGTCCACAAACTGCATCAAGTCACTGAGTCGTCATTATTATTATTTGCAAATAGCTTCCTTGCAGCACAGGGTCAGCTCAAGCTTGCATGAAGGAGAGATGAGGAGGAAGTATAGTTGTCAGAAAGACTGGCATCTCCCCTTTTTATTTATTTTTATTTACATTCTGAACTCTGTCCACTTCGGAGAGATAAGGCAGCTAATGATTAACCCTTTGCATACCTAGGGAATATTTAAAGGGAACCTGTCATCAGAAATTGGTCTAATAAACCACTACTAGTATACTGTCAAGTAGCGTAACATTTTTCTTTCATGGTCCTGTGTGGTGGCCTCCTCCAGAAACTGAACCTTTGAAGCGAGATTTAACACAAGAAAAAAAAAAAAAAAAACTTCAGCATATAGGTATACAAACTTGGCAGTTTAGCCATTTTTCAGACAAAACATGGAAAAAGGGAAAGAAGGGTATAGCTACAGAGGAGTAAAGTGGTTATAAAAAATAATAATAAAGACTAAAACAAAATAGCTTAATTCCTATTTTTTTCCTTTATTTCAGGTACTCAACAGCCCCCACCATCTCACTCCCCCCCAAAAAAAGTTTAATTTCATCTTTCAAAATTGCACAAAGGAAGTTAGACGTACAGAAAGCTACAAATAAAATAAAAATGTAAATTTGTAGTATTTACTTTATAATGCCACAGGAAAAAAATATTGCCTTAAATGTATAATACAAGATGCGAATATGATAAAACAAGCACCATGCCTTGTCAACTAAATTCTGAAAATAAAAAAAACTAGTTAAAAATTTATTATAACTATGGAAACAAAAGGCACTTAAAATTTGTTATTTGCAACTACGACGTGTTTAATTAAAGATTTCAGGGAAAGGAAGATAACTTATTTGTAAGGTATATGAAAATATAAAACCAAGTATTTTAAAAACTGCTTTAACTACAAAATAAACTTACTTTTAGCTCTGGTTTACAGAAGCCTAAGCCAGAAGTTATACCCAAATAGTCAGCATATCTTCATGCAGCTCAGATTTAAGGTCCCAAATATTTTTTTTACCTCACCTGTGCCTGTATTCCCAAGATTCCGGTGCTAATGGAAGTGGAGGTCTGATGAACCGATTCTAATGGAATTCGAGAATACAGTCATCAATAAAAATATAAAAGCTTAAGTCATGCTGGGTGTTTAGGGGCTGTAGGTCAAATAAGAGTTTCTATTTATGGATGGATTTACATTCAAAAGCCACTTCTGGCGGCGACTCAAAAATCGTGCACATTTTTCAGCAAAATTTAAGGTTTGGTGTACATGATGTGAATCTTCATCCAGAGAACTCACGTGAAGAATGATCAAAAACTGCAAAGAAAATCTGCACAAAGTGCAGATTTTTGCAACATAAAAATAAAATTTGTCTCCAATTTGCTTCATGCCGATTTACACATGGAAGAAAAAACAAGTCACCAGCATGGTTTATAATTCCAATTTCTGGAGAATATGGGGAAAAAATATGCTTCACATGGAAGAAAAATGACACCAAGATAAAAGGTTATCGATTCCTACCTTTCTAACATCCTATCATTATTTCGAAGCATTTAGGTAGAAATTCTCCATGAAATGGGCCGCATCCCTAAGCACAAGTTTTAAAGTTTCAAATCTACCATCTTTAAAGCATCATTTCTGTTGTAGTATAATTAATCTACAAAAAAGAATAAATGTCATTTCAGTTCCTTTTTATTAAATTTAGGGAGCACGTTTTTTTTTTTTTTTTTTTTAAATAAAACTTTAAATAAATGAATGGCTTTAATAAAAAAAAAAAAAAAAAAAAAAAAAAAAAAAAAAAAAACACCACTTCACAACGTTCTAAGCCCTAACAAGGGCAGTTTGTCCTGACCCTGTCCTCACATTATAGATTGAAAACAGACGCCATTATGTGAGGGAAAAAATTGTGGTCCATTGAAAGTCTTAATCTGAGGTTGCATTTACCTAATTTTAACAAACTTGTCAGGCCATCTTGCCACCATTATTATACTTTATTTATTAAACTGCCCCTGGTGTCAAACTAAGGTTACCACAACACTACTCACCTTATCAGCTACTGCAATGTATATTTATCCCTTAACAATCCTCATTATCTAGCTGACAGGGGGAAGGGGCTGTTGTGTGAAAACGGGTATCCTACATTCAAGTCTATGGAATGCAAAAAAAAAAAAAAGCGACCGTATATATTTTGAACAAAATAAATAACACAAAACTAAAAAGGAAACCTACCATTTGATTTGATGCATTATGAACCAAACATACCTTTAGAATGCTGTAGCGCTTTTCATTTCACATCAGTTATGCACTGCACCAGAGAATGATGCAATCGCTGTTCTCCCTGCCATGCAGAATAATCAGTTGCTGCACCATTCCCCACCTGCTGTGCATGTAGGGTTAGAGCGCAGGTTGATTAGTCCGGTCTTGGCTGTTCAGATAGCTCTGTGTGAAATGTGGATCCAGCTTCAGCTTCTCAAGGTATGATTGGTTCATAATGCATGACATCAAATGCTAGATTTTAAGTCGAAAGATTAAAGGTTATTAAAAAATGATGTGAGACACAGAATCAAAGCTTATTAGTCTGGCGATTCCAGCATTCCCTATTTTATAGGGCAGATTTATTCAACGGAACAGGTCATGAGAGGGTCATTTTTGCATGATGACAAATTTCAATAACATCTGGCATGTATGTTATTTTAGAAAATCCATTTGTCATGCATGCAAGTAACTGATTTTCTTAATTATATGGTTCCCTGTGGCAAGTCCAGGGGGTGGCAGTTTGTATGACACTTTCTTGCTCATGTAAGCAGGGAAAAGTAGCACAGGAGAGACTGACTAAGGGGGTAGGGGCGGAATGATTTGAGGAGGGGGGAGAAGGCATTGTGGAGAAGATGACTTGTGCCAATTGAACTCCAACACGATGGGCACCAAGATTAAATATACACACAATACATTCTATAAATTTACCATTAGATGCATTTAAAAAAAACGGAAAAACAGAAAGGTCTTGAAATATATAAGTATTGAACAGAACGAGGCAATAATGAAATTATGTATTGCATTCTTTGTGCTCTAATCCATGGAGTGTCAATTAAATTAGAAATTTTTACATAAAAAGAACAGTTTTGACATCCAAAATTTTGACTCGTGCCTTTTGGCATTAGAGGAAATATACCACCTGATTTAACATCTACAAAGCTCTGAAAAAGGGGGAGTGGCGGCACGGCAGAAGGTCTGCGTGCCTAAAAAAAACAAGGTAGTGTGCCATACACACACTACAACAACTAGGGAAGGTGTTAAAGGACATCTACCATCAGGATTGTAAACCAAGCACATCAATATGATGGCGTGTGCCCTCTTTTGCAGCATCTGCATGTCTTTTAGCTTCTTATGCTGTGGTTTTTGAGAAGAGGCTTTAAAAATGATGCAAATGAGTCTGAGGGGCTCCAATCTATAGAGCCCGGAGCCCCACAGGTTCATTTGCATTATGTTTAAAGCCTATTTTTCTTAAAACCCAGGGCATAAGAAGCTAAAAATAGATTCCGCGAGAGTGGGCACTCATTAGTATGTCAGTGTGCTTGGTTTACAATTATTCATCCTGGTGTTAGATGTCATTTAAGTAGGTCTTAACGGTCACACTCTGCAAAAGAATTATCACACTGATAAATCTGGCACAAAAAAAAAAAAAAAAAAAAAGACTAGTGATAAACTCTGCACTGGTGTACCCTGCTACACATTGGTCAATTTCCCACAATGTTTGCTTTGTAGTTCTTTTTGTCATTGAGGCTACTTTAAACAACTGTACCAAAAGATTCAGGTTTAAACCCATATTACAACCACAACTCCAAGATACCCTTCAGGTAAACTAGGCAAAGCTCACTGCCTAAGGTGACTTGTAGAGATCCAAGCTCTGCTGCCTTACCAGAAACATGTTAGAGCAGCCAAGTGCTTTGCATTCATATTGAACTTCACAGCTACCATAAATACCGCAAAATCCAGCAATAACCAGGTTTTTATTTCCACACGCCCCAGGAATTCTCCCAAGCAGCCGAATCAACCAAAACAGTGGAGCCAGGAGTAAAGCTGCAGTTGCCAGGGCCAGCCACTACAGACATTAGGGCTGTACTTTCAGCTGCTTTCCCTGGTTATTCTGACACTGAAGGTCACAAATACCATGAAGCTGAAAAATTGTTTTAAGGCTGACCATTTACAAGTGCTGTATCTAGATATTGGTAAAAACTAGTGATGAGCGAGTATACTCGTCCGAGCTTGATGCTCGGTCGAGTATTAGCATACTCGGACCGGCTCGTTGCTCGGACGAGTATTTGCCCTGCTCGATAACGAGCATTTAATTAAAAAAAAAAAAAGTGAAGAACAGTAAAAAGATACAAAACATTTAATTTAATTGTTTAATTGAAGAAACAGTGAAAGAACACAGTGCAGAACAGATTGCAGATGTTCGGGAACATCTGCGATCTGTTCCGGAGACACGCATGCAGAACGGTGTTCTCCGCAATAGTATTTGAAGAACAATATGTGTGAAGAACAACTTGCAGATGTTTCCAAACATCTGCAAGTTGTTCTTCACACATATTGTTCTTCAAATACTATTGCGGAGAACACCGTTCTGCACGCGTGTCTCCGGAACAGATCGCAGATGTTCCCGAACATCTGCAAGCTGTTCTGCACTGCATTCTTTCACTGTGCTCGTTCAGTTTGTAATTTTACTGAAAAATGCTCGGGTCTCCCATTGATTTCAATGGGGCTCGTTACTCAAAACGAGCACTCGAGCATCGGGAAATGTTCGGCTCGAGTAACGAGCACCCGAGCATTTTAGTGCTCGCTCATCTCTAGTAAAAACTCAAAATTCATTAGGGCCAAGAAGAAAAATATTTTCCACTCAAAATCTATTGGCATTATATTTGAATTCGATAAAGGGCCATATTTAAAAGGAAAGCAACCACGCAAAAAAACCCTAGACACACTCATATTCACTCCTCTTCATCCCAGGTCCATAGTTAGTCCTGATAGTCCGGGAATCACCTTGAAAAGAAACTTGTCCGGCGCTCTGGGCTGCTAAATTATGCAGGACCCCGCACTTCCCTCTCCCATGCTGGCAGACGGGGGTGACGTCCCCTCGCCCTCCCATTCTCCCAGGTTGTGCATCATTAGAAGCTCTCACTGCGAATTCCAAGTTTCTTTTCTAGGTGATCCTGGCGTGTCAAGACTAACAAAGGACAGCACCAATATCAAGATGAAGAGGAGTGGAAGCAAGGAATTCTAGGGTTCGAGTGGTTGAGTTTCTGTAACCAATCTTAGTGCAGTTACATCAGTATTAGTTTTGTGCCTGATCTTTTGATTGGGTGTGAATAGATGCTATCAAGTACAGTTGCTGAACAGATGTGATAAGGTCCAGAAAGACAGGTACACAAGAATACTGTACAGATATTGTTTCAATTAGTTTGAACGGTACTTAATACAGCGTTTTCATAACCTGTACTGCTCAGCACATAGTTGGACTTCTCCAAACCATATCTAAAGATCAAGTTGGGAGAAATTCAACTGGTAACAGTTTTGGAAGTAGCCTCTGCACGAACCTGTACCATATACCAAATGGATCAAATTTATCAAGTGTCCCAAACTTAGACCGTACAAATTTTAGGCTTTTCAGTTATTTTGAGCCAAACCAGGTGTGGCAGAAACGACAGAACAGGTGTCACTGGAAAGACTTGCCCTTGCCCTTATGGCAAACTAGTACCAAAAGTATGTAACAGCCGTCTGAAACCTTTTGATTAATGTGGTGCAAGGAGAAATATACAGATAATTGGTGCAAACTGCAACCAAACTGTGACAGTTTGATAAATGTGCCCCAATAAGTGCAGTAGGACTGCCTTCACAGCTATAGAGCTCATAGGTTATTAAGATGTTACAATGTATGTGCACATTAACTTCAGTCTAGTACATAAACATAAATCACTCACCATATACAATACAAAATACTAGGTTAGGTGTTACAATTCATAACAGACTTGCCAGGTAACCTTTTTTTAAACTTTGAAGAGTGTGCAATATATCAACCAAATTCACATAAATAATCAGAGAAATAAAATAGAAGATACTTTCAAGTATTAAACACTGGTGGAAACAGTACATTTTAATGTTTTTTTTTTTTTCACTTAATACTTTTTATCTTGAAAACTTTTGCAACCAGCATTACAGTGCCACCTTGTAGATGCTCTCAGTACTTTTTAATGAATGCTTGATGAATTACTAGGATACTCATAGCAAATTTTACCATTCATTTCATGATTTCCCTTCTATAATTTATGGGGCAGCATTTATCTATTAAAAAAGGAACAAAATTCAAAGCTTTCCAAAACAGTATTTTAAATTTTTGTGCAAGAATTTCATTAAAAAGCTTTAATCCTACATGACTTTTAAAAGTTGTAATTGTTAAATAAAAAAAATAAGGCAATTAATTATACTTCTAGACCATTTGGAAAAAGGAAAAACAAGTCCCACTGGAATTAAATAATGATCAGTGAAATTCCACAATATAATTTTTTTTTTTTTCGTTTTGTTTTTTTTAAACAGTGGGCAAAAATGGTGTTCTGCGTTTTATTTTTAACTACGTTTCGCCAGAAACCTTGTTCTGCAATTCTCAGTAATATAGAATGGAATGCAAACATATCCACTTCATGTGGTTTATGCTCTATGATACCTGCAAGAAAAATAAATATAAAACAATCATTTAGCCCAGTGATTTAATGTTACAGAGGGAAACACCTTCCCCTCCATCTATCCGCGACTTAGAAGAAATCCTTTTGTAGCTTGATAGCACCATCTCATAGCCAGCCATGCTTCCGAACAGTCTCTCGCTGTCTTCTTCCTTTTGCTTTGATCAAGTATTCTTCCGCTTTCCACAGTGCTCAGGATTAATGTAAACATAGACCGCACACCGCAGCTTTTTTTACCGACGGCAAAGCACTTTCCCATAGGACAGTCCAAGCCAACCAGAAGAATAAATTTTAAATCAAATTTGTCCTCTTGGTTCTATCGATCAGTTGTCATGGGTTTTTACGTTGTAATTTAGAGTCCCCTTTACTTTGCGCTGCATCTTGAATATAAAAGATATTACATTTAGAGATCTTTTTAAAATGAAAATTAAAAAAAAACAAAAAAACACACAAAAACCCAACTACTTACGGCAACATACAGAAAAACCCATGAAACCAACTCTTAATTGCCACAGCCAGTCAATATATTGATAATCAAAAAGACCACTGTGATCCTAATTTGGTGTTTCCAAAGCTAACAGATAAGCATTCTACTGCACCATAATATTTTTTCAAATTTTGAGTAGTCTCCAAGCGGCTGCTCTACGCTGCACTAACTCACATAAAACCTTTCAAAGGACATCTAGGATTTTAAACCAATCACAATGACATACTGCAGGATCAGCTCTTATTTTAGCTTCTTATGCCTTGGTTTTAAAAATAAAAAAAAATAAAAAAAAGCTTTACAAAGTATGCAAATTAGTTTGAGGGGCTCCAGGGAAAGAAGCTTTGCACTTCTAATTTTTCCATTGACTTAACTATATATGAGGGCTTTTTTCTGGGGTACATACTATACAACGTATTTTTTGGGGGACAGGTTGAAAATCTATTGCAGGCTTGCCAATGTTTATTTAGGTTTGTCATTATGGAATTAAAAAGTGCACCTCAACATTTGTTTTACACAAATACATAGCTCTTGGGATGTAGAACAACTTTTCCTTTTATCTTTGTAACCTTTACATGGCAGTTTCTTTGCCATCTTCCTTTGCTTGGCCTGGTTCTACAACAGCCGAGTCTCCATCTAAGGCTACATGCACACTGCCGTTGCCCGCCACACCGTAGCACGGCGGGCACACGGCAGTGTGCGGGGAGAGAAGGAGGAGGTGAGTGCTGCTCACCCCCGCCCCTCTCCATAGGAACATATGGGCCACGGCGCCGTAATACGGGAAAAGATAGGACATGTCCTATCTTTTCCCGGGCTACGGAGCGGTACGGTTCCGCACCATACCGCTCCCGTACCATGCTGTGAGCCCATAGAAGTGTATGGGGGACGTATATCGGCCATACATACGTCCCCCATACATGTGTGTGAATGCAGCCCAAGCCTGGTTACTCTTATGAGCCGTACATGTGGTAATAAGACATGTAGAGAAAGCAGAAAGGGTCTGCTGTTGCTCACAGAGGAGGAAAGAGGTGAGAGTGTTCTGTGTGTATAGCAAAGCTGAATGTGTTCAGTGCTGTGCATACAGATGTTTCCTACACAGAGTAGTGAGGTACAAAGTCTCCTGTTCTCCATCAGTCCTTCCAAATTTATATAATTATTGATGAAGTATGCCCATAAAACATAATGATAAAAAGTGAATACTGAATTAATACTGAACAATGTCATCATCCTATTTATCCATTCATGAGGCACATCAAACTCCTCTCTGGTGCTCCTGGTGCCTGCAGAGTGATTCAATGAACCTGGTTACTGCACCTCTACATGCACCATACATGAAAAATAGGCATAAAGCAAAGGATCCAGTTGAGCAAAAGGTTCACTTTTGTACACCATCATTCTCTACTTCCATAAACCTACTTACAGAAACTGGTCCCTGACCACCCACTGCATTTGACAGCTGTCAGACAGGCAGAGAAGGTAGGAGTGATTTTTTTTTTAGTGCTTCTGCCTTTTCTACACTGCATAGCCCTACTTAAGGGCTGAATATGGGAGCAGGCACTGCACAGGATCTATAGACCCAGAGTTCACATGATCGTCGTGTCTGCAAGGGTTAAGCAGAGCGGCTGAGTTTTAAAAACCAAGAACAACATGTTATTTTTTAATTAGCCCATGTGTCAGCAAAAAAAGCTGCAAACATTTTCAAGGTAGCATTAAAAAAAAAAAAAGAAATTTATGGCCTCAAAAGCAATAAATATGAAAGTTCCCTAAACATGCTCTGGTCATTAAAGGGGTTGTCCACTTTCAGCAAAATATTGTGTAAGGAAAAGTTATACACTTTCTGAATCAATTGCTCACGTCTTTTTAGATCTCTGCTTGCTGACCTGCTATAAAAGCTTTTTTTTTTTACTTCCAGTGGATAGAAATCTCTCCATGTGGTGTGATGGAGATGCACAAGCCATTATCACACAGCTCCAATTACTCTCTGTAATACCAGTTTGTGCAGCTACGTGTCCATCACATGTGAAGATTTCTATCCACTGGCAGTAAACAAAGAAGCTGTCTATAGCAGGACAGCAAGCAGAGATCAAGAAAACCTTGAGGAATTGATAGAGAAAACGTATTGAAAGAAAGAAAATTGTATAACTTTTCATTATACAAATCATATGAAATATTTGCTGAAAGTGGACAACCACTATAAAGCATTTACGGGCCTGGTCATGAAGGTGTTAAAAGGTTAACTGTCATTTTGAAATAATCAAAATCCTCCATAAGGGTTCTGCAATGTTAAATTGTGACACTGAGGAAAATGATCAGCAGGAAGTTCAGAGTGCAGCATGTTCAAAGGACACAACAACTGTACAAAACTATCCCTATTCTGGATATTCACCTGAAACCTTTACTTGTACACTATTGAATAGGGTCAGTTGCTTTCCTAAAATGAACAAAAATAAAAACATCATATTTTACTCCCCTATTCAGAGGTATTCTATACAGACGTAGGTTTAGTAAAACTTATATGAAATGACTACAATGCAAGGAAAAACATTAACATTAGGCAAGCGCTTCCCTTACCTGTGTACCCTTGTTGCAAATGAGGAGGCAAAACTGAGTGAGAGATGGTTGGTGTGTGCGTAGAGGTGGTCTGTAATCCTTTAAGTAGATCTGCAATACAACGGTAAAATGGAAAAAATATAAATCTAAAATGTATATTAGCGGATTTATTAAAGAGATAAAAAATGTATTGAGAGAACTGTAAAAGCTTTTACTTCAATTCAGACAGTTTTTAAATAATAATTAACCTCCAATTATGCTGGTTTAACCCGTTCACGACTCGTGACGTAATAGCACGTCACGGGTCGGCCGCAAGGGCGCTGCTATCTTTTCGAGGATCGACGCTCCCCATTACGTCATTGGGGAGTGGCGATCCGTCGCCATGGTAGCCTCGGGTCTCCCTATGCATTACAATGTGCTATCAGCCGCGTCCGAAAATGCACAAAATATGAAAACCGTTTTTCACTGCGTTTAATCCCGTAACTGAAAATCGCGCCCAAAGTCAAAAATAGCACTTTGTCATTTTAAAAAAAATGTTAAATTCTATAAAAAGTGATCACAAGATCGTACAGTCCTAAAATTGATAACATTGTAAACGTCCTTAAAATCCGCAAAAAACGGCACCACCCACAGCTCTGTACACAAAAGTATAAAAAAGTTATTAGCGCCAGAAGATGGCAAAATCCCCCAAAAAAATTTTGTACAGGAGGTTTTAATTTTTTTAAATGTATGAAAACATTATAAAACCTATATAAATTTGTTATCCCCATAATTGTACCGACCCAGAGAATAAAGTAGACATGTCATTTGGGGTGCACAGTGAAACCCGTAAGATCAAAGCCCACAAGAAAACGGCACAAATGTGTTTTTTTTTACCAATTTCACTACATTTGGAATTTTTTTCCCGCTTCCCAGTACACGGCATGGAATAATAAATACCATCTCTATGAAGTGTAATTTGTTACGCAAAAAACTAGATGTCACACAGCTCTGGACATGGAAAAATAAAAAAGTTATGGACTTTTGATCATGGGAAGTGAAAAATGAAAATACAAAAAAGGGCCAGGTCCTGCAAGGGTTAAGGATTTTGTTATTGCACATCATTTGAGTGCTGGTGGACTATTTTTTGGGCTGGTTTTGCAGTCACAGGAACTGAGGGCACCTGCAGCTATTGCGATGACCAGAGACTTAAAGTCAAGTGCAAGACCATTAATTCAAATTGGACAAAACAGTCACCCAAAGGGTCAATAATTCCCAGCACACCAAAAACATAATTTTGTAAAATAGAAGTTAGGTGTCCCAAAGGTCTAGTCACAGTCCAGACCATAACCCAATTGAAAAGCGGTTGTGGGACCTAAAGTGTCCTGCACATAAATGATGATCTCACTTGATAATGAACAGAGATATATCTATCTATTGCATTAATATTTGTGAAAGATGAGCATCACAGGTCTTACTTTGTGTGAGATTGTGGTGGAAAGCTGCTGAGGTAGAACCTGGGGATGTTACTGCGCCAGCAGTGTCACTCCCAAAGTTGAGCAGCTCCAAGGGAAACTGGAAAGGCATTGTGACCGGTACCAGTCCGCCCAACATGCCAAATGGATTAAGAGGAGCCGCAGTCACATTTGGGTTCGTTACAGACAGAGGTGATGTCATGAGAGTCAACGGTGCCGTATTCGCAAGGAGAGATGCTGCAGCAGACTGTAAAAGAAATAGTATATGACATATGTATGAGTATATGTTTGCCCTCAATCATTTTTCTGATATTATGGTAAAGCCTGTTTTGTTAAACTCACTTTTATTTGGGGGGGGGGGGGGGGGGAGCACACCTTAGGCGAGTTGCATACAAGTTCAAAAACAGATTCATATTTTATTTATACATGTATATATTCATAATAATATACCTGTGTGAAGATCATTTCTCATAATTGTAGTCATGTTGTCAAATACCTCCACCCATGCACCTTGGCAGCGGTGGCCACATGTGAGATATGGAGATGCCCAACCACCTTGATTTAGTGTTCATTACCACAAAACGGCTGCAGGACGTTTCCACAATCTTGTATAATTACATTTACGGCAAATTATCTTCACACAGGTCACTTTTTAATAACATCTTGAAGATTCGTATTTATATAGGAGATAAATCAAACTGAATGTCAATGGCCAGAGGAGAATACACCTTTAACATCTTGACAAATTAAAAAAAAAAAAAAAAAAAAAAAAACACACAACAACAACACAGAAAAACACATATATGCATTAAGAAAGTACACCCTTCTGGAATTTAGTATCATACATCCGCTATAAAAAAAAAAAAACATTGGGCCCTTATAAAAGTTCTAAAAATTAGGCAAATAGCACCTGGCACCATGTCAATATTTAAAGGAAACCTTCCACCACGGATCTGTCTATTAAGGTAGATCTGGTGGCAGGTTCCTCTAATGTAGAGTATTATAGCCTTTTTAAGGGCAAATTCGTTCATGGACCAGAACTTTTATACATTTTAATTCCCCTAATATTTTCTAAAGAGGCTACTGGGGCATGGAGTAGCTGGAGCCGCGGCTACACGGCGCGCCTACTCCACGCCCCAGTAGCCTTTTGCGTTCTGCCTACCAATGCATCTTGCTGCACTCGTCTGCAAAGCCGGGTTCTGCGCATGAGCATAGAGCAAGCTGCCAGCTGCGGGGTCTCGGCTCCGAAGACGTAGCTACTGCTCATGCGCAGAACCCGGCTTCACAGACGAGAGCTACCAGGAGATGCGCGCTGAAGATGCATTGGTGGGCGGAACGCAACAGGCTACTGGGGTAGTTTAACAAAAACTAGCCAAAATACACACGCATTGTCTGAAAGATTAAATACACCCTTAATGCTTTCATAGGAAAAAGCAAGGCAGGAATCAATCAGGGTCTGCAAATCAAATGTTTTAGGATTAATTCACCATCAACAAATATGACCACCTCTACAAAAGCAGAAATGTTGGCACTTTGATGGACTTTGCTCTAGGTATGTAGTCACAGTGCACCAAAAGCAGGTTTTTGGGAACAGGGAGTACCCTTTTTTTTCTTAACCAACCTCTAGCATGTCCCCCATGGGGTTTACTGCAGGAAGAAATGTAAAACTCATTTAAAAGGGAATCTGTCAGCAACTAGCCCCACAAACAGTAAGTTTTATGTATTATGAACTTCCCCCAGAGGTCCTTTTTTCATATTCCTACATTACAGCATTCATGAGAAATCAGCTTTTATTCTTCTGTAACGCCCATGTCATTCTACTGCAATACAGAGATCTTGCGCATGTGCAGTCCACCGGAGATCTTGGAGCCTGCAATACGCATACTGTGCATTGAGTGGTCAGGGGTGAAGGGGTGCTACCTGACAGCCCCACCTCCTTGACAGCATCTTACAAAACAATAAGCAGATTTCTCATTAATGCTGCAACACAGAAAAATGACAAATGGACCTCCGGGGGACGTCCATAATACATAAGGTGGTACTGTGTGAGGGCTTACAGGTTCCCTTAAGTCAATCACAGACTGAAAAATCAGGAAGAATTTTCTCGAAGCCAACTAGGAGATGTAACAGGGCAAGTACACATAAATTCGCTCAAAAGGGTCACAAGATATTAGTCCATTTGGCACATGTATGAAATACCCTTTCTACAATTTCCTCATGTGAAACCAAAAATATTGTTTCCAAAGTGATGGAAATATGAACAGAGATTATAAATGTATATAGGCAATCTTATAGGCTCAATGGGCAGTGTTATTTCAGACACACCCATCTTTAGTTCTATAGTCCCTAGAACCATGCTAGCAGTTCTGTAAGCTACAGAACTGGTGACACAGATAGGAACAATCACTACCAGCTGCAGGGTACTGTGCTCCTCACAATGACTATTAGGGTCAGAGGTCAGAAAAAGAGGAAATGCCAATATAAGGGTTATAAAAGAGGGGTTAAAGATTTCAGCCAAGGACAATGCCTTTATTTTAGCTCTATTAACTGACGGATACCCTTCTTTTAGCCAATGTTCCACTTACATCCACATAAATCACCTTTTATCTTATATCACCTGGCATAAGAGGGTGCATTTCCTGCTCGGCAGGCCCCCTCCCATCCAATCCTCCCCATGCCTCCTTACTGGTCACAGTTCATGTCATGTGATCAGAGCGACATCATAGGTCAGTGGTGGCGAACCTATGGCACTGGTGCCAGAGGTGGCACTTATAGCCCTTTCTGTGGGCACTCAGGCCATCACCAGAGATGACTCCAGGTATCTTCCTGCAGTCCCAGACAGCCCAGGACATGGTGTGCACAGAGCTATTTTAAAGTGACAGCGCTATCTGGGTCTACTGGAGGAGTGGGAAGGTGTGGACAGATCTGGATTATCATTGTAGCTCCTGCCCTGACAATTCTTCCCGTTTATGGGACCCTGGAGGGAAGCTACAACGATCATCCAAATTTCTTCTATTTCTGTTTTATTGGTGTCCTCATGGTGTTGGTATCAATGAAAACTGTGACAGAGTATAAATCACAAATTAAATTTCTGTGTTGGCACTTTCTGATAAATAAGTGGGTCTTGGTTGTAGTTTGGGCACTCGGCCTCTAAAAGGTTCGCCATCACTGTCATAGGTCCTTTAGACTCTTAATAATGGCAAACTGTACCGCATGCATGTATCTGACCACATGAAGTCACAGTCACAGCCTCCATGGACTTCTACTCCTTTCCATCTTCAATGGAGGCTGCTGTGATCTTATGTAATCACAGTGGTGTACAGCTTGCTATTCTTAGAAGTCTATAGGACCTGCGATTATGTCACTGGTCACATATCATGAATGTAACAAGGCATTGTGTAAAAGGATTGACACAATATTTCCCATCTGTACATAGATTTTTATAGGTCTGTAGTTGATTACAACAAGGATCCAACAAGGTACAAGGAGGCAGAGCAGGGATTTGAGCTGTCAGTCACAATCATGGGGCGTGGATCACTGGTATATCCGACTCTTCTCTCTCAGGAGAGTCTGAAAACACTAATTTGCAGTTCAGCAAAATGGCTGTAAGGTATGGGGGGGGGGGGGAGGAGGACTTTAACCCTTTATCAGCAGGTACTGTTAGTCGGGGGTGGGGGCAAGTTCTGGTGACAGGTCCTGTTTAAGCGTCTAACCTCCTCTTTGAGGTGAGAGCTGCTAGCAAAGATTGAATCTTTTCAGGTGTATGATTGGGATTCAAAAATTCTGATCCATGATGAAATATAAAATAATATATAATATAAATATATATATTACACACTGTATATACTTGAGTATAAGTCAACCCGAGTATAAGCCGAGACTCCTAATTTTACCATCAAAAACTGGGAAAACATATTGACTCGAGTATAAGCCGAGCGTGGGAAATGCACTGGTCACAGACCCCCCCAGTATATAGCCAACCAGCCCCCTATAGTATACAGCCAGGCCAGCCTGCCCCCAGCAGTATACAGCACTGCCCAGCATAAAAAAAAAACAAAAAAAACCCCACTTATTTACTCACCCTCCGGTGGCCCCGACGTGCAGCGCTGCTCACGATGTCCGCGCGGGTCCTCTTCTGGCTTCCGCGCCCGTCTTCTTTCTTCTCCAACTTCGTGCTGGGCGCCGCCATTGGCGCTTAGTGTTAGGCGCTTAGTATTAGGCGCTGTCTGGGAGAGAAACATGGCAGCGCCCAGCAAGTTAGAGAAGACAGAAGACGGCCGCGGAAGCCAGAAGAGGACCCGCGCGGACATCGGGGGAGCAGCGCTGCACATCGGGGCCACCGGGGGGTGAGTATATACGTTTATTATTTTTTAAGTATTTTTAACTCTTATATGACTCGTGTATAAGCCGCGGGGACGTTTTTCAGCACATTTTTGTGTGCTGAAAAACTCGGCTTATACACGAGTATATACGGTATATGGAAAATTTATTTTAAAAATGCCTTAAGTTAGGAAATTTGACAGTGTTCTGCTGCATCAGTTTTATAAAATTATCAGCTGCTGGATAATACATATGGCATAGTTAAAGACCAACTATTCGTACTTAAAACCTCCTATTAGTTTACCAAGGACATGTCGGTTTTGGTGTAACAGATGTAAAGCGTTTTAGAAAGATTACTTGCGCAAACTACAACTAAAGTCCAAATTTGTACATCTGCCCTAATTTGTTATTGGGTTTGTCTAAGGGTGCGGTCACACGTTGCAGTTAAAACTGCATCGCAATTAGTTTTGGGATGTTTTAGGTGGAATTACTTATTTTAACAAGTGTAAGACATGAAATCAAAAGGTGAATGAAATTTGTGGAACAGCTTTCTCCTTCAAAATTAACCCATTCAGTTAATGTCTTTCACCTGTGTAATTGACAAATCTGCACCTAAAATTACCTCAAAACTAATTGCAATGCAGTTTTAACTGCAACGTGTGAACGCACCCCAAGATTAAGGGTGCATTCAGACGCACGCACGAACGGACGGACAGACAATCCCAGGCAAGAACACCCCCTTCATAGACAAGCGTCCGACTCGGCGGTGTCAGTACCGTGACACACCGTGTGCTCACTGCAACGCCACCCATAGAAGTTTATGGGGGCCATATTCTTGTTGCAAATCATGCACACAGTTCATGATGTACCTGTATTTGTGATCGCCATGTCGGATTTGAACTAATAAAGAAAAGTATTTCTTCACCTAAATTGTGAGTGCCGGATCCTCTTTCCATTACAGGGATGGCCCAATGACCAATGACAAGCTGTTGCAGTAAAAAAAAAGCTCTGTGCACTGTATAGAGGGAGAAAAGGCAACACCTGCTTAGTCCTATTTAGCAGGTTGTGGACAAGCCCTTGAAGTTACTAAAGTAATATAAATTTCATACTGCAGAATAGGTTTATCATTTGGTTCCATAAATGCTCGAAATGAAACAGCAACTGCTCTTCACTTGTATTTGGTTTCTTTCACAAATCCTTAAGTGGAATCTATTGTGAAATGAATCATTCTGCTTATTGAAGCAATATTCCTTATTAACTCACCTGTACAGTAGCTGCTGCGACAGGAGACCCTGAGGCAGATGGTTGTCTGTGAGGCATTGGCTGTTTAGTAGCACCCAGCGCTCCAGTTCCTGTTCCCCCGATAATAGTCCTATTTGAAACATTAGAATTTTGACTGGCTCTGCTAATAGGCACACTTAGGACAGAGCTAGGAACTGTGGTCGTAATAGGTCCAGGGTGTGTAGGGTTTAATGACTTGGGAGACGGGTTGGGTGCTTTTATAGGCTGGTGAGGTGGTTTTGGAGATGGGCTTTGTATTTTTGGAGGTGGGCTAGACAGCTTTGGAGAAGGGACAGGAGACTGTACAGGAGAAGAAATAGTCATTTTTGGAGAAGAACTTGGCTGCCTAATAATAGGTGACACTAATTTGGGAGAAGAGCTAGGCATCTTGGGCGTTATAGAAGGGTTTCTCACTCCCTGAAGAACTACCGTGCCACGACCAGAAGGTATTGGGCTAACTGTTGGTGAAGGACGTCCAATGGTCATGCCACTTGCCAATTTATGATGTGGAACATTCTGCAGGACAGGAGTACAAGCGCTGGAAGAACTGGGCGACACGGTTGGTTTAGGTGAAGGAGCCATGGTGTAAGGAGACTTGAAACCTGGGTTTGAACTGTGAGTGCCAACATTCTTTGACATTAAGTTACTAGAGGTAGAAGATGCAGCTGTTCGAGATATTGGTGTATGTTGACTGCTCCCTGGAGAAGGTGAAGAAGGTGGTCGATAACCAATTGCTTTTTCAGGAGTTTTGATAATGGGTGATGTGGAAGAGATCTGAGGACTGCTGGTCAGGCGTACAACAGGGTTAGTATGAGATTTGCTTATTGTAGCTTGCAAAGGAGTAACATAGTTTTGCTGAATGGGTGGATTGACCTTGACTGTCTGCAAGGAAGAGTTCTGTACTTGTGACGATGAGGAAGAAACATGAGCATGTGATGAGGACGTTAATGACACTGAAGTGGAAGATTGTGATGTGGAAGAAGCTACGCATGCCGTTTTAAGCTGAGAAGCAGAAGATGCTTTCATTTTAGCGGGTGTAGAAGATGACGATACCTCAGCTTGCAAAGACCTTTGAAATCCTTGCTGTAGAAGCTTAGCCGGCAGTGGTTCCAATGACACTTTGGGATTCTGAATGGATGAACCTGCAATGAGCCCAGACACCACTGTTGAATGGGCTGTTGCATGATCCTGGGGCTTCTTTGGTACAAGGGTTGAGTGGCCTGCAATGAGACTAGTGGTATGCTGAGGAGTATCAGCCTTTTTAGGACCACCCAATGGCAATTTGCTCATAATAGATGCTAGCTTTTCTTCTCTGAGGGCAACTTTTGGCCGGGAGGTTGGGGTTTCAGAATGAGAACTGGATGATGCGCCAGATCCATTGTTTAGAACGGCCAAAGCTTCAGATATTGAATCTAGTGAAGGAGTTTTGAAAGACAGTTGTTCATCTAAGGAGTCATCCAGGCAAATAGTCTCAGAGCAACTGGAGCTAGCCAGACCTCCGATGGGAGTAACATTTAGAGAAGGTGTACGAGACACTGTCGAGAGGGGTGTGGAAATTTTCTGTTCCTTTTTAGGGCTTGATTCCTGAAAAAAAATTAGAATAATGAAAAATGTTAAGTGGGTACATCTTTAGCAAAATATTTAGCATATAATGTACAGTCACATAATTTGTTCATATACATCGCTGACCGAAACATTGGGGGGGATTTATACGATGAAGGACCCCTCCCCATCCCCAGACAAAGTGAAGGCTGTGGTCAACCAATGTATTTGGAGGCTGCTTGCACTGGCGTACAAAATTCCAGAACTGCGCCACATTCAGGTGGCGGTCTGTTGAAGTCTACACCTTGGTTAGGACCCAGATCCCTCTGCTCTCTGTGCTGCTCCACCATTTCATTAAGTCATTAATATGACGCCCTGCTTATCATCTGTTTGCAGCCTCTCTAAAGTACTACAGCTTCCATTCATTTCCACAGTAACCCTACAAATCTGTAATACAGTGCTAAGAATTGCCTACATCCATCTTTGCTGACAGCCCTGCACATTGCCGATTGGATCCCCACTATTCTCATGTCAAGGAATAGACGAGAAAATCTAAAACAAACCTGTGATTTTATAATCACAGCAAGTTAAAGAGCAAGCGGAGCAGATCTGAAACTATTTACATGTGGCAGGTTCACAAGCTAATATAAATTGTAAATCTGTTTATTTACATAAAAATCAATACCTTAACTTTTGGTTTTGGGACCAAAATAACTTTCTTCTTAGCGCTATAGGTAAAACAGAAAAGAATACAAAAGTTAATCAGCAATGTTAAATTAATTATATTACAGAAATAAGTTTGTCAGTATCCATATTACTACAGCAACGATGACTACAAAATTAGTTTCATAATGTGTAAAGGAACTTCTATAGCTTTATAAATATTTTGTATAACTGTAGACCATATCAGCATATTACAGAAGGGTAGTATAATATTACACAGGTATTAGTGAAAGCTGGAGGCTCGAGCTTGCTTTTAAAATTAAATAAGTGTTGTGCATGTTGGTAAAAAATAAAGTCTAATTATGTGTTCAATCGTAAATAGAAGAGCAATGAAAATGTGCTTAAAATTAATATATAACTCAAATTGTACATTAGTTTGAAAAGATTTTAATAAAAGTTAACTACGGTGCACAGACCGCTACTGGATAGAAGAACGAGCAGGAGGAGGAGAGTGACATGGCCATCCCTTTAGCTTCTACCCAAGTGTTAATTGTTGTCATAGTGAGTATGTATGACTGTCTTGTTTGTACCCTTTTCCCCAACCCCTCTAGACCGGTTAGGCATAGTGTTGATGCCGTCTTTGGTATTTGTTTTATTATTGTAAACATTTTATACTGTTAGATTTCACATTTTGATACGCAAATGGAAGATTTAAACTGTTGATATCCTTTGGGGAAAAAGATTCCTCTCTTGTCTTTCAGTTGTTTTACTATTGAAAAACTTCAATGTGAAATATGTACGTGATAATTTGTCTGTTATGTATTTTTGAAAAATGATAATAAAAATACAATTATAAAAAAAAAAAAAAAAAAAAACTACGGTGCACATACAATTTTGTGTTGAGCAGCATAAATTCTGATTTGACGTACTAATTTGTTGTGACGTGAATGTGAGTTGGAAAAAATAATCCATGCATTTTAATTCCCGCACAGAAATTGCTGTTCAATGTGAAAAATAAAATATTGATCATGTTGCTTTTTTTGGGCTTCCTTTTTTACATTGAAGTCTACAGACATGCGAAAATCTGCATCAAATCCACAGATGCAGATTTTGGTTTGCAATGATGTCAGATCAGGTGAAACAAGAGGAAAATAAAAAGAAGCCATATGGAAAAACCCATGTATCAAAAATGCACTACAAATAACACAAACCTGCATCAAAAAACACACAAGAACCACATGTATCTGATATAGATTTTCCATATAACAATCCAGAATGTGTGCAGATATTGTAAGGGTTAAAAAAAAAAAAAAAACCACGTCCATGGTCGGTCCACAAATCATGAACTGTGCAGTGGCCCGATTTCCTGGATTGAGCACAGAGCCTCCACAGTGTACTCCGTGCATCATAATGATAAGTAAGGCGTGGAGTTTATTCTTCACCATTAAACAGCAGCGTCGCACTGTAATCATGACGCTGTGCATTACAGATCACTGATTCACAGTGTTCAGCCTCAGGGTCAAAACACACCACTGTGGGTGAGACACACAAAAAAATTTGCAGTACTCTGGATGCTAATCTCACCCACGTGCCCTGAACAATATTAAAGCCAGTGGCGGACAGTGATAGAAGCCTTAGAATTACAGTCTGCAAATACAGGCAGTCCCCGGGTTACGCACAAGATAGGGTCCGGAGGTTTGTTCTTAAGTTGAATTTGTATGCAAGTCGAAACTGTATATTTTATAATTGTAAATCCAGACAAAAAATTTTTGGCCCCAGTGACAATTGGAGTTTAAACATTTTTTGCTGTAATGGGACCAAGGATTATCAATAAAGCTGCATTACAGAAACCTTACAGCTGATTATTGCAGTCTGGGACTATAGTAAAGCATTCAGAAAGCTTCACCAGAGGTCAGAGGGGTCTGTCTGTAACTATGGGTTGCCTGTAAGTCGGGTGTCCTTAAGTAGGGGACAGCCTGTACTTGAAAAGCTTTTCAGACCTATACCCCATTGTGTATTTGTTAATATATTATACAAGTTTGGTATAGAAGTTACCGGTTATATTCATGGACCTTCTCTGCCAGAAGATCAGAGTTGCCAAAGTAGGTAAGCCTACAATAGCCAGCCCAGAATTACAAACTGGAAAGTACACGCTCCTCTCCCGTAACCTTATGTAAGGCTAGGTGATAATTTGACTGTCCGTTTTCCTATATTCTAATGTGGGAGAATACGTTGCATATCTTGTACGCTAGTTGTACGACTCCGCATTATATCTCATGTCTGCCAATAATGCTGTCTACTGTATCACAGTTTTTCATTTTATTGTTATGGATGAAACAAATATTTTGATAAAAATTACATGAAAAAAAAAAGAAAAAAGAAAAAAAGAAAGTCTTTAAAGACCTAGAACTTTAAAAATGACTAAAGAAGTTGGGGATCCACCTAGTTCTTTAATGCATGACCCAAATCTGAAACATTTTCTGTGATATTTGGAGAACTGGCAGTCCCCGGGTTACGCACAAGATAGGTTCTGTAAGTTTGTTCTTAAGTTGAATTTGTATGCAAGTCGTACCTATATATTTTATAATTATAGCCCCAGACAATTTTTTTAGGTCTCTGTGACAATTGGATTTTAAAAATGTTGGATTGTCATAAAAACCAGGATTAACAGTAAAACTTAACTGCAGATACCTTTAATAACTGTTATAGCTGTTTATTGTAGCCTAAGGCTAAAGTACAGTAAATTTGCAACATCCGGAGGTCCGTTTGTAACTAGGGGTCGTCTGTAAGTCGGGTGTTCTTAAGTAGGGGACCGTCTGTAATTTATTTTACTATGGCCTAATTTGTATCAACCAATTTTTGCTCCATTTTTGAAACACCACTGGGATCACAGGTTGCTGGACGCAAGCCATTATTTAAGCTATTCTACAACAAAACTTCAGCAACTGAGGAACAATTTATAAAAAAAAAAAAAAAAAAAAAAAATACAGACCCTCGCGCCCCAACAATATTGTACTGATAAAGATACTTACGGAGCAGAAGTTAGGTGATTATGTACACTGCGACTCTCTTTGAATAGCATTCTATAAATGAAATTTAATAAAAGTCAAAACAATTACCTATAAAATGTTGAATTAAATGACGTTAAACAGCACGGCTATTACCTGGACTGCATCCAACCTTTTGGCCACAATGGTTTAACTTCGGTTTCTATAAAGTTCTTCAGGTAATCTTCAGCCGACTGAGTTTTATTGGGTTCAAGTTCATAGCATCCTAGTTTAATCCTTACGAGATTGCACAGTAAATTCCTAAGTAAAATAGTTTACGGATGAGAAGTGAAGTGACATTTTCATGCAATTTGATATTCATGGGAATCAAACTTTCAGTATGGTAGTATACAAGCAAGTATCCCTGTTTAGGACTAGAAGTTCACCGCCCCCCCCCCCCCATCTGTCCATAAACAATTGCCAGTTAGGAGATCACTTGACCCTCCATCTGCAACCATTTTATACTCAAGAATCTCTGGCTGATGAGGTAAGACCAGAGGCTTCACTTTACAGATCAAGAAAGTGGAGCAGAACTTTTAATAGATGTATATTGGTAAATTACCAAATATCGTGCCCCCCACAATTGTAAAAAAACATTTGGTAAAGTGGCCAACCCCTTTAAGTGTTACATCAAATTACCTTATTGTATCATCCCAGCAGAACTTTTTCCTTGGACCCATTACTCTCTTTCCAGGCTTCTCTTCATCCTCCTCCTCTGAAGGGTTGCGGTCACGATCATCATCAGCTTGATGCCTGTAAACAAATCACAATCAATCTTAACACTTAATGATATTAAAGAGAATGTATCAAAATCAGGCATGGATACACAAAGGACACTTCTAGATCCAGGCACCTGGGTTTCCATAGCCCCTCTGTGCTGCATATTCACAGGTTATTATAGACCGTCTCACCCCGTCCTCTGCTCTGTGATCCCCCCTCCCTCTGCCTGATGTAATCTCACTGCAACACAGGTCGTTTCCGCACACAGTAGGAGGGGGAAGTGCTCCTTGCACACTATAACAGCCAATGCATCTGCAGCACTTGGGGGCTCTGGGAACCACCCCAGAAATCCTTCAGGCCCATTAACATATTAAAGTTGCTTTTAGAAAGAAGGAACCTTTCAGATTGACCCATAAAAAAATAAATCTTAAAATTATGATTAAAAAGCATTGCCCAAACGGTTCCTTTCCATGGCTGCAAAGTTAAAGTTTGTAAACTTACATTAATATGATTGGACTTGCATCGGGCAAGTTGAATGTGAGTCTCGAATATTAATTGTTTACGGCCCTGCCTGTTCTGATTGACAGTTCTCACTGCTAAACCATGCTGCCAGTATGGAACCAGCACTTAGGGATCATCTGCCAATCTTCAACTACAGATATTATATACTATATGTATAGAAGCTAAGCCTTTAACTTGTCTAACACTGCTAGACTGCAGCATTATGATGAGAAACACTTAGTGAGCTGTTTCCAGAGACAAGCCCGATATTGAAAGTTAAACAATTCTGTAAATCTGACTGTTCATGAGGCAGTTCTTCTATATCTGGAAATTGTTAGAGATGTTGCCTGGTTGGTTACCGCCACCAACCCACGTCAGTGTAGAGGTTGTTCTCTAGCCCTAGAATAATTATAGCCATCTATAAAGCGGAATCTAATGGTGGCGATACGGTTTCTAAGAACAAGTTAATATACTCACTAAACAAATATTATTCAGTACATTTTTGTTGAAAAATGCCATTTTTCTTATGCTGAAACTGTAACCTCTTTCTCAGTTTATCATCAACACATGTGCATAGAACCCTATAAAACACTATCATATGTTTCTAGGACAGTTTAATAAGTAGTTTATATACATACTTGGCATTTCTAGCCTGATTGTGCGCTTGACAGTCTTCCTGGTATCTGTTCAGCTGACCAGGCATCACATTACTGATCGCAGTTTTTAGTTTTTGTAGTGGTTCTTTCAGTCGATCATCCTGGTAATTTTAAACAAAAAGGCATGTTAAAAATACTGCAACAAAATATCTCTGATGGGTGAGAAACTTTCAATGGATTGTGAGATAGGGGTTGCGATGAAATTTTCCCCCTACAATAGGCCAATTATCAATTCTTTGGATTTTTTTTGGATTGTAGGTTGATAGGTTTAGTATTGTAGGTTGGACTTGAAGGACCTGCAATACTATTATACAATGGGATGGTGACTGTGTCATGATGAATGTATACCATATATACTCGAGTATAAGCCGACCCGAGTATAAGCCGAGGCCCCTTATTTTGATTGTAGTGAGTGCAACAAAATATTAGGTTAAGGGAGCCATCATTTCTGCCCAGGCCTCATTCAGGAGATTTTTTTTTTTTTTTTTTAATAAATTCTGCTGAAGCCTGGTTGGAAAGCAGAGTCTGCCTTTCATTTGTTCATTTTCATAGAAATTTTATTTATTTTTTCTTTTGTCAGATTCAAGTTATTTCTGTCCCCATTTGTGGGGTTTTCTCTCATTAGATAAGAGGTACCGACAATTTTGTCCACGTGTGTATGTACAGCATTTATAGAATAAAATTCATACCTGTATATGAAGGTGTAGTTTCTTTAGTCGTTTGACAAGAGTATCCTTATTACATGGTACAAAAGCTTCAATGTAGCCATAAACCCCATTTCTATTTGCTGGGCCGAGATCCTGTAGCTGCAACTCAATGCTGTCAAAAAACAACTAGGGTTCAGATTAATGAATTTCTGCAGTTTCACAAACAGGGAGCAAAGGCACATACAAGCCATGTAAGAGGGGATTGCATGCCTTACAGGATTTAGGCAATTTGGGCTAAAAACAATGTACAAGGAATGTAAAAGTACAGTGCAGCATTGTTAATGTATGGAGAAGGCTCAAGCGCTGAGCACAGCAGACAACCGCCACTTATAACCACGATCGGTGCTGGCAAACACCACTTGTAAGTGTGCAACAACTTACACAGTTCCACACACCAAAACATGAACTACGGCGAAAAGGAGAAATGTTTGTTTGAAAGATTTCAATACATAAAAATATAATATATATATATATATATATATATATATATATATATATATATATATATATATATAATGGAATATTTTAAGGGGTTGTTCAAGAGTTTAAGAAATATTAGGATCTGTGCTTTTTTTTTTTTTTTTTTTTTAAACTTCCTATTCACCTCCATCATCCACCAGATGTCCCATGACGCGGTCAGTCTGATTTTCGGGGAGTTTCTGGCGGTGCACGCCCACCCGTCACCATATCCCAGCGACTGATACAGTGTTTTATGTTTTTTAACAGCCCCAGCCCGGCTCCTAATTATTTGGAACGCTCGAATAACACATTTAATAGCAGCATAAGAAAGTACAATCTATAAAAATATGTGAATCAGAAAAACAAAGCTGTTTTATGTTTTTGCAGGTAGGGAGAAAAAAAACGGAAATGAAAGAACATAAAAATGAGTTTAACCCCTTAATGATCGCCCTATCGGGATTCTACGTCGGTCATTAACGGTACTTCTGACGCGACGCCTTTCTACGGCGCCGCGTCAGAAGAAGATTTCGGGACATCGGGTCAGTATAGTGCCGGTGTCGGCACCCCTGTTTAACCCCTTACACGCCGCGGTCAAGCATGACCGCGGCGTGCAAGTGTGTCCCCCGTGGATCGGACCCCCCCCGGTGTGCTTACCGGGGGATCCAATCCCTCCTGCCGCTGCCCCGGGTCCTGACGAGTGACCCGAGGCTGTCGGCTCCTCTTCTCGCCGGGTCCTGCCTTCTTGGCAGGACCCGGCTGTAAGTAACTGAGCATGCGCGGCATGCTCAGTTACTTACACTATACACTGCAATACAAGTGTATTGCAGTGTAGAGGCTTGAATAAGCGATCGGATGATCGCTTGGTCAAGCCAAAAGATGGAAAATATGTGAAAGTAAAAAAAAAATAAAGATTAAATCATTTTATAATAATAATTAAATAAATAAAATAAAGTCCCATATTCTCCCCAGTTACACATATAATGCAAATACAGTATATAAAACACAAAAACACGAAAAATGTACATATTTGTTATCACCGCGTCCGTATTAATCTATACAATAGATCTAAATCAATATTGAGCCCACTCGGTGAACGATGAAAAAAAAAAAAAACTACGAAAAACTTCCCGTAATATACAATTTTTCATCAAACACCATCACAAAAAAAGTTCTAAAAAGTGATAAAAAAAGCTAAGTTCCCTAATATGATATGATTGAAAAGAACAACTCTTTTAACAGAAAAATACAGAAGTTATGGCCCTAAAAAGTTGTCAATAGTAAAAACAATGCGATATTCTCCAATATTGGTTTTGCTCAGGAAAATTGAGCAAAGATAAGAAAAACTATATAAATGAGGTATCACCGCAATCGTAGTGAACCAGAGAATAAAGATAAAATATTATTTTTACATTACGGTGAGCGGGGGGAAAAAAATGCTAAAAATCCAAAATAAAAATTGATGATTTTGTTTGTGTCCCCCTTGAAATAGTTAATAAAATCTCATGAATAAGCTATAGACCCCCTAAATGAATTATCTATACATTGTACCTCATTCCGTAAAAAATAAGCCCTCATATGTTCGCATTACCAAAAAAAATAAAAAATGTATAGGTCGTACAATGTGACAATACAAATCTGCTGTGAATGGCGCCTCCAATCATTCTATACTCGGCCGTGCGCCCGTACAGCAGTTTACCACCACATATGTGGTATCTCTACACTCGGGAGGAATTGGGCATCAAACGTTGCAGTGCGTTTCATCATTTAATTTATTCTGAAACTGTCAGTTTGGCCTAAATGAATGTATTTTCCAAAAAAATTCCATAGTTTCTAAATCGCAGGTCCATATTGTTTTAACCCATGTGAAACACTTAAAGGGTTAATGGACTTAATATACGTTGAGGGGTGAAGTTTCTATAGTGGGGTAATTTATGGGGTTTTACTATTACTAAGGCTTTTCAAAGTCACTTGGAAGCCGAGTTTTCCCTCAAAATGTGAGTTTTGGCAATTTTCATGAAAATGAGAAAAATCGCACCTAAAGTTCTTCACCTCATAACATCCTAGAAAAGTGAAAGGATGCATAAAATATCATCCCAACATAAAGCAGACATTCCGTAAATGTAATTTATCAAGCTTTTTGGGTAGTTTTACTTCCTGTCTGGAAAGCAGGACATTTCAAACTTGGAAAATGAAGAATTTTTACAAATTTTTGCCAAATTTTCACTTTTTTTCAGAACGAAACGCAAAACGTATCACTTAAATTTTATAACTAACATGAAGTACAATGTATCACGAGAAAACATTCTCAAAATCACCGGGATATGTTAAAGCGTTCCGAAGTTATAACCAATTATCGTGAGACATGTCAGATTTGAAAAATCGAGTCTGGTCATTGAGCTGAAAACTAGTGTCGGTGATAAGGGGTTAAAGAACATCTACCGCCAGGATCAAGGCTTGTAAACCAAGCATACCGTGCACACTGCGCAGCGCAGCGTAATCTGTGTGCGCTATATAATAAAAGGAATTATTATTACTGGCATGTACCCCTTGTGGCAGGATCTAGTCTTTTAGCATCTTATGCCCTGGTTTTTACACAGATACCAAAAAAAAAAACAAATCCTATTTGAAACTCATTTAGGACAATTTTGAGAGCTAAAAGAAGAGCGGATCATGCCAGAGGGGGCACACACCAGTATGTCAGTGTGTTTGGTTTACAAGCCTTCATCCTGGTGGTAGATGTCCTTTTTAAGGGATTTTTCAAAAACAATTAATAGCCTGTACTCCGGATCATTCATTAGCGAGGTCCAACACGCTGTCCGCGCAATGATCAGCTCACACTATAAATAAGTAGGAACCTTGCTTTTAAAAATGCAATGTGCAAACTCTTCCCCAAGAAGCTTTGTTACGCCTTTGCATTTTATGAGTTACTGGTCATATGCACAAATGCATTTGAAAAATATTGTATTTAAAAAAAAAAAAAATCAATAGCAAAATAAAAAATGTTTAACATACTCTAACAAAATGTTATTCATCTCTTGAGTGAAAAATTTTTTCCGACCTTCTTCATCAAACATCTTTGCAGCCTGTGGGGTGGATGAAACAAAAAAAGAAAAAAGTTATATGCTTATAAAAAGACAAACAGATGTAAATATTTGTACACACACCAGTATCTTAAGAACATACCACTCGCAGGTCCTCTATTCTTTTTTCCAATTGAGCTGGCAGACCCTCGGGAAGAGGTGGGATTTGTTTTGGAGTCTGCACTGGATTTGACTGCATCATGCTGCCATTTTCTCCCTGATCCGAAGCTGCAGGACTGTCATTGGATGCAGAATCCAAAAGTTTATCCAAGTCAAAATCCCCAAGCATTTCAAGTGCACATTCTGCCTCTTGCAGAAGCTCTCGCTCACTGCCACCACCAAAGATGGCAAGGACTGGGTCATTACCGAGGGTCAAATCAGACAAATCGTTGGAAACAGGAGCTGCATTGGGCTTTGGTGGCGCAGAGACAACGGTTACAGTGGGTGGGTTTTGCTTGTTTTCAGTTTTTCGCATTGCATCTTTTTCCTTCTGAAATTTCTGCAGCATTGCAGCAAGAGCCATAGAGTCTTTGTACAGCTTCTTCTTCTTTTTATCAGGTTTATGTGCATTAAAGGCGACTACCCTAAAATGTAAAAAGTGTACAAAAAAAAAAAAAAATTACCAAAAAGCTTTACTTTACAGATAACCAAAATATGTGGGTGTCAACAAACAGAATAGATAAGTGACCAATCAGACCAAATTTCCACTCATTTTTTTTCAGAAGCCCCCCAGCTGCTAATACATAGCTCTGCACCAAAGTACAACATTAGTTGCAGGGCCTAGATCTATAGTCCTCACTTCCATATTACAACACAAACTGTATCTGAAGGAAATGGTCCTGAAATGGCTAAAGCTTAAAAGTGAAGAAAAACTCTTTACCCCAACGACTTGGCAACTTTGAGTTTTCTTGGTGGTTTTTCCTTCTCCCCAGAGTCGTCTTTTCTTTTACGTTTCTTAAGCGACCGATCTTCATCTTTCAACTTCACTACCTGTAGAACAAGAACAGAAAAAATAAATTTCCCAGATGCTTACAGGGCGGAAGTGTATGTCTTTTTGTTATTCTGAAAAATAAAGAGTTGATTTAAAAAAAATATAAAAAAAACCACCACCTTCCATATTCGCCTTCCGGCACTCCACGTGGCTCCTCTTCCATTCAGCTCTTCAGGTTTAAAAAAAAAAAAAAAGCTGAGCTGAATGGAAGAGGAGCCACAAGGGAGCATCGGGCAGCACCGGAAGATATAGTAGTTTTTTTTTCTTTTTAACACCCAGGGGCTGCAGGGCCAATCATAAATAGAGGGCAGCTCATAAGTGGAGGAGGCTGCTGGGAATTTCATTACTCGAGGAGGCTGTGACAAATGCGTTTCCCACCCCATACTCGAGTCAATCTGTGACAAAATTTGGAGCCTCGGCTTATACTCGAGTACTGTAAATGTGCTCTATTGTGCAGGGAGGGGTTATTTGCTTGCTTACTTTTGATGATTTGTGCTTTTTATTGTCAACAAAATCTTCAGTTTCTGAATCTGACGCTTGACGAAACTGCAGAGTTCCCGTGTTGATGTAAAATCCACCGTATTTCGTAGTTAATGACGCTGGAACCAACTCATCATACTAACATTGAGGGAAAGAAAATTAAGCTTGTTTAGAAGATGCTCATTGGCGTTACTTTAGTATAACTACATTGTGTACACAACAAACCATATGAGTAGCATTGTTATAGAAAAGGGGGCAACGTGCAGACAGATGAAGGGGTCAGGATTCAGTGTAACATGTAATAAATATCAGTATTAGTGTGGGAGTCATAGGGAGAACTTCATGCATGACTTTTCATTGAGACAGCAAAAGCAAACTTTTTTTTTCCCCCTCACAAAATCTCCTCAATTCCAACACTGACATTGGACACAGTTGCAGAAACAAGTACCGGAAATAAAAATTGAGACAAAAAGGTGCCTTTACATGTGCTAAATACATTGCGATTTGCAACAAAATGCAAACGCTTTTTTGTGGAGATTTGCATAATTGCATTCAGTTATCATAGCGTTTATGTAAACATGATGTTAACATTGTGTGTCTACACCGTGTTCACTTGCAATGCAATTTAGAAAATGTCCTCATATTGTGTGCAATTGTGCAAATTTCCTTTGCTCTTGTGTTTCAATGTGCAATGGGGGAGATTTGTTTAGAAATGTCAGAGCTCAGCTTTCATTTTCGCGCAGCAGTCTAAAAGGGAGGGGGCGGTGGGGAAATGCTGAGAGAACAGGAGACAGGGCAAGAACCTCCATACTGAAACTTCACGTGCGGTTACACAGTTTTACCAATTTCTGTTAATCCCCCTGCTCCTTCAGCACTTCCTCCTCCCTCTGCCTTATGTGATCTCACTGCGGCAGAGGAAGTGTTCCTTGCACACTAACAGCCCGGGAATCTGCAGCAATTGAAAAATTGATTTTAGAAGAAAGGAGGCCATGGATAAATACAAGATTATCGCAACCATGGTGCCTGGATCTATGAGTAAAGGTCCCTGGATTATCATCCTTGATTTTGGTGGGCGATTTCCTTAAAATAAAATGTTTCCATGGGTCATTTGCCATTTTTAATATTTTTAAACTTTACATACTTTTAGATGTGCCCATCACATACACTGCACAATAACTATTACAGTTTATATATTAAAAAAAAACCATACGCTATTACTATTGAGCAGGGTATAATAGTAATAAAGGATTGGCATGACAGGACGTCATCAGAAGAATGTCAGAAACAGACTGTTACCATTCTATTACTTACCCTTTCATTAAAAAGGGAAAGTAACCTCTTAGATGTAGGTGGGTCTTATTAGATCATGGCAGGGGGAAGTCAATGATCCATTAACCGAACTATAGAACAGCATAGACCTGACATCCATGTTGCATGTACAGCAGACATGAAAAAATAGTTACATTTAATGGTAAAACTTCGGAAAAATTCTTGATTTTCAAAATGTTCTACTTTTTCCACAGTCATAACAGCAAAATAAACTTAATAACTAACATTACCGAATGTCTAGTTTATGTTAACATGGTTTTTTTATGTTTTTTTATGTTTAAGATGTTATGGGGCTTTGAACTTTAGGTACAATTTTTCATATTTTTATAAAAAAAAAAAAAACACAATCACGCTATTGAGGGACCTGCTCAGGTTTCAAGTCACTTTAAGAGGCCTAAATAAAAGTAAAACCCCATTATAAAAACTACACCCCTTAACTTATGTAAAGTGTGCAATTTTGAAATTGTACATTCTTTGAAAAACATTCATTTGCCCAAAAAAAATGAAAAATTCTCAGTGGATAAAATACCAAAAATCGCTCCACAAAATTTGATACCCAATTTCACCCGAGTACGCCAATACCCCATATTGTATGGGCACACGCCAGGGCACTGAAGGGAAGCTGCGCCATTCAGAGCAGATTATGCATTGTCCCTTTATAATGTCTATACAAAAACTTTATTTTTTTGGCAATTTGGACAAATAAGGCCTTATTTTCAGTGATATGAGATGCACTTTAAAAATACTTCATTTTAGTTGGTCGTTAGTTTATTGATTAAATTTTAACAACTCTTAAAATGTATACAGGGAAAGAATATCGTCAATTTTGGTTTCCTTTTTATTTTGGGGGGGGGGGCGTACACAATACCATAAAAATAACATATCTTTATTCTATGGATCACTACCATTACAGAGATACCTCATGTTTTTTATTTCAGACATAACGTTTATGTTTTTTTGGTTGACAGAGCTGGTTTAGGGCCTATTTCTTACGTGTTTAGTTGCCCTTTTCAGTGGTACCATTTTGGCACACAACTTTTTTTGATCACTTTTTATAACATTTTTGTGAGGGGATTTTTTGAAAAATTTACATTTTTGGCAAGTTCTTGTTCAAAAGACCCTTACACGTTGCGGTCTGGGGTAATCGCCCGGGATCGGAGGAATTTCCAATGACGGGTGTCGGCTATAATATACAGCCGACACACGCAGCTTCTGGCACTGGCGCCAGAAGCTGGATGTAGTACTAAGTCCAATGTCGGGAAGGAGTTAAAATATAAACCAAAATGTAATTAATGTTAAAATTTTGCCCCCCTTAACAAAAAAATACTGGTGACATACACTGTAATGAAGTATTAAAATGCTACTGGCCCTTTAATCAGTCAGTGGATTTTTTCTGCGCAGAGCAGACACAGGACAGAAGATGGCCGCTGGTCACATGTCCTGCACCGTTGCAAAATGTCGCACAGCCCTCAAAATGGTAGCAATGAAAACATCGTACCCCAAAGTATGAAAAAGTTATTAGCGTCAGAAGATGGCAACTTTTTTTTCCTTTTTTGTACACATTCGTTTAATTTTTGAAAATGTATTAAAACGCCATAAAACCTTTATAAATTTGGAATCGTACCGAACCAAAAAATAAAGTAGAGGTGTTATTTGGAGAGCACAGCCAAAGTCGTAAAAACTGAGCCCACAAGAAAGAGACGCACGAGCTGGTTTTTTTTTTCAATTTTTCCACATTTGGAATTTTTTTCCAGCTTTGCAGTACACGGCATGTTAAAATAAATAACATTACGGGAAAGTAAAATTTGTTACGCACAAAATAAGCCGTTACACAGGTCTGTACACGTAAAAATGAAAAAGTTATGGATTTTTGAAGGTGGAGACCGAGAAATGAGCCGAAAAACCCTGCGTCCTTAAGGGGTTAATATATACCTTCATATGCTTTTGTGTCAGATGTTCATATTCCCGTATTACCCCTTTAACCGTGGTTCACTTGTCAACTCGAAATCATTACAGGGTTACTTACAAAATCCATATGTTCCGACTTAAAGAACCAATCTACAGAACAGAATCTACATGAACAGTAGTGTCCATGGAGAAGCTGCCCATAAATGCTTCTGTATTCAACCCCCACCCCCCATTTTAACTCCTTAGTGACCGAGCTCATTTGTGCCTTGATGACCAAGGTCTATTTTTATAACTTTAGAAGGCTTTAACTTACCCAATTGTTTTGTTTTTCTGTGATATTCTGTACTTCAAGTTAGTGGAAATATTTGTGAAATATTAGTGAAAATAGTTTATCAATTTTGAATTTATTGATGAAAAAAAGGTGAATTAGGTAAACATTTTAACTAATTTGGGTAGTAAGACTAACTAACATTTACCATATTTCAGCTTTGAGTTGCAGTCGTTTTAGAGGAGTCCTTTTGTTTTATTAAAACGCTAGAAAGATCCCAAATCGAACAAAAAAATTTTTTAGAATAATTTATTTTAGGGACCATTTCTATAGGGTTTTTTGAAGTTAAGTTAATACCCCCCCCCCCCCATATGGTAGGAATCTTGTTAACCCATTATGTATTTTACAGAAATTCTAAGAAAATGAAGGTTTGATTTGGAATTCACTAATATTTATCATTTAGCTGCAGAATTTGCCCACAAACTGAATAAAAGTAGCAAATGCATCTAGTAATATATTGTGCAGTTTTTTCCAAGCAGGAGGACACCCCACGTGTGGATGTAACCCGCTGTCAGGGCACATGGCGAGGCGCGGAAGGGAAGGAGGCATTGAGCTTTTGTAGGGTAGCATAGTAATGCCTTTACCCTATTCTGACTTTTTCAGACTTTGGAGTACGATATTGACTAAAGTGTAATTTTTCTAGGAGCGTGCTCACTTTTTCATTGCTACCATTTTGGGGACTCTGCGATCTCTAAATCAGTTTTTATTACATTTTGTATGTGTTGTGAAGGGGTAAAAAAATGTGGCGATTCAGACATTTAAGCGCATTTTTCAATGACTGGGTTCACCGTCTGGAATAACAGGTTTTATATACTTCTACATTAGGAATTTTGGGACGCTGTGATTCTTGTGTTTTTTTTTACCCTTTTCCACTTTTTTTTTTTTTTTTTATAGGTGATACATAAAAGTTTTATGTATTTTTTGTACTTTTTTGTTTTTACAATACTAGCATATGAACTAGTGAACATGTGATCATTAGTTCATAGTAATGCACTGCAATAACCATGTATTGCAGTGCATTAGAAGTGTTAGACTATGCATCTGCATAGGCCGACAGGCAGCTACTTGCTGGACCGAGCATTCATGTGTCTTAGGCAGACCCGGGGACCTTCATTAGGTCCCCACATATGAAGACGGCACCCGGCGATCGTATCGCAGGATGCCAGGAGGAGAGGGCGGGAGCCCCCCCTCCTTCTGAAGGTACGCAGATCCCGCGGTCACTACAATGCCCGCGGGATCCAACGGGTTAACAGCCGTATCGGGACACTGTTCCAATCCAAACTGTTAGAGCAAGGTCTCGGCTGTCATAAAGACAACCGGGGCACTGCTCCTCCCTGCACCCGTCGACCCAGCCTAAGGTCCCTTAGTAACCGACAGAAATACATATGGGTGGTCACTAAGGGGTTAAAACAGACACTTATTAACAAAATTAGCTTATTAACACTGCATCTCCACACCTGTTTGCCACCTTAACAACCCTGCTATTTCTCCATTGTTGTTAAAGCCTTCTACAAGCTATAACTTCATTTTTATTTTTCTGTCTCTTTAGTTATATGGGTCTTGTTTTTTGGGGGGGGGTGAAAAGTAGCAGAATTTTGTTTAGTAGCAGAATTTTGGGTTGCATATATCCTACGGATAAACTTTTATAAACCCTTTCTGTCAAATATATTTTTTTTAAAAAGAAAGCAAATCTGCAAATTTTCTTTTTCCAAAACAAATTTTCTGCATTTACTACAAAACTTTTCGTCTCTGGGTTATAGGCAAACAGCAATGACAACGTTATAGGGTTTTTGCATTCCTTTTTAAATGAACTTCATCTAGTAAAATCCTTTAGGGGAAAAAAAGAAAGTGGCATAACTTTAGAAATTTTTGTCAACGTGTCTGTGAGAGGGCTTACTTTTGCATAAAGACCTGTAGCTTTTTATTTGTACATACTTATGTTTAATATAATTTGCTTCTCCTTTATTTGTTGCACAAGATAAATACCATTATAGTTTTTAAGCCGAGGTAGGTACAGATATGGAAATGCAAAATGTGAAAGGATTTGGGTTTTGTTTTTTTTACTTTATTTTGAATACTTTGTTCTACAAAGGGACACTGAAAGGAGATCACTTGATCTCTTGAATATTGCACTTTAATACACTGGAATGCTGCACATTTAACGGACAGATATGGACAGGTTTTCCATTAAGTCATTAGTACATTAGCCAGCTCACCAACCCATGAGGCAGATAGAGCATGCCATGCTTTTTGGTGGACCACAACACGTTTTGAGGATGTGGAATTTTAATAATAAACCATTATTGGGCTATAGCAGAGTGCTGTAAACTCATCTTTCCGCTTTCTACTAGGCCATACCTCCATCAAGGATCCCAATCTGACATGTGACATCAACGGAACCCCAAGAATACAGCTGCAGGGTGCCAATGGGAGATAGAGAGCCAACTCCCTTTGCACCAAAGTAACATGGTCCAAGTTTGATCACAGTATCCAAGGGGGTTAAACACCCAAGATCATAAAAAGCCAATGCTCATTAAGGGTTTGTGCCATTAACCCCTTACTACACCCCCGCTCTCCGTTAGCACCGATCGCAGGAATTTTCACGCAGATTGCCGAAGACCCAAGGCTGTCTCGTTTTAACCCCTCCATTACGATGTGCTATATACTTACATACTGTGGTATATGCTAGGATCGATCAAACAACCTAGGGTTAAAGTACCCTAGGGAGTCTAAAAAATAGTAAAAATAAAAATTCATATCATCCCCCTTTCCCTAGAACTGATATAAATATAAACAGTAAAAATCATTAACACATTAGGTATTGCCACGTCCAAAAATGCCCTATTAAAGTATAATGATGGATTTTCACTGCGTTTAACCCCGTAAAGGAAAATAGCACCCAAAGTCAAAATGCCACTTTTTTGCCATTTTAAAAAATTCTATAAATTCTATACAAATTTGGTATCCCTGTAATCGTACTGACCCAAAAGAATAAAATAGACATGTCATTTGGGGTGTACAGTGAAATCCGTAAAATCCAAGCCCACCAGAATATGGCGCAAATGCGTTTTTTCACGAATTTGAGTGCATTTGGAATTTTTTTCCTGCTTCCCAGTACACGTCATGGAATATTGAATATCATCTTGAAGTGCAATTTGTTACGCAAAAAATAATCTATAACACAGCTCTGTACATGGAAAAAAAAAAAAACAGTTATAGATTTTTGAAGGTGGGGAGTGAAAAATTAAACCGCAAAAATGAAAAAGGGCATCGGTGGGAAGGGGTTAATAATATTCAATCCCTATCCACAGGATCTGGAATAAAGATATGATCATTGGAGGCAGCCAGTGGTGGGTCTGAGCAGTTCCCCTTATCTGCTTTGTATTTCTGGGTTTTGGGTGTACTATATGCCAATACAATCAAGGAAAATGGAGCAAAGGACAGAAAAACTGAAAAAAAAAAAAATTATAATTCAGACTGCTGGACAATCATTTCCGCTATAAGAAATGGCAAAATAGCAGCTGCCAAATGCAAGTGTGAATTTTTGTCCTCCTGCTGCATGAACTAGCCATAGACTTTCTTGGACATCTCTAGCTCTGGGGCAGATAGGAGTGCTTACAAGAAGTTACATTCTGTAATACACACTTAAAATTGAGGGGAAAAAAACCAAAAACTTACTGCTTCAGAGTTATCAATAAAGGGATCGGTCTCATCATAACCATAACCTATGTCAATAAGATCCTGCATGCGATCCTTTCGATGACGGTGACTTTTCACACCCTATAAAAGAAAAATAAAAAATTCAATGGTATATATTTAAAAATCCAGATGCATGTACAGACAGAGACTCATCTTTTCCCACACTCAGACAGTGCAGAGCAAACAAAATAAAAAGAGAAAAAAAAAACAAAAAACTTTGAAGTCGGGAAAAAAAAGTGTAATTTACTTCCTGCTTGAAGAAATCGTGAAGAGAACCCGTCAGGCAAATGAACGCCCAAAACTAAAAAATCTAATACAGGCAGTCCCCGGGTTACATACAAGACAGGGTCTGTAGGTTTGTTCTTAAGTTGAATTTGTATGTAAGTCGGAACTGTATATTTTATCATTGTAATCCCAGACAGAACTTTTTTGGTCTCTGTGACAATTGGATTTTAAAAATGTTGGGTTGTCATAAGAACCAAGATTAACACTAAAGCTTCATTACAGACACCTGTGATAACTGTTATAGCTGTTTATTGTAGCCTAGGACTAAAGTACAGCAAATTACCAATATCCAGTGGTCCGTTTGTAACTAGGGGGTCGTATGTAAGTCGAGTGTTCTTAAGTAGGGGACCGCCTGTATACTATACTATAATATATACATGCCTGTAAACTTCAGCAATCAGGTACTAAAGCTGTATGCAGATGACCTGAGAGAGGTGCAATGAGTCATTATCATATTCAACTGTCCAGCTTATTCATGAGTGGAAGGTACAGAATGGTTTGATTTTGTCAGTAATATTAAAAGAGAAAAAACCATGCATCTTAAAATTATGCACTCTCCCCAGAGTACACAGTTATGTCCACATGTGGGGTGTATACTTGTATGGGCGCAAAGCGAGGTGCAGAAGGGAAGGAGGGCCATGCAGCTGCCAGTTTGCCCTACAGAATTTAGTGGCTTTTTTAGTGGGTTCGTGGGAGCACTTTTGTAAGCTATAAAATATATATATATTTTTTTTAAAGTACATCACCAGGATGAAGGATTGTAAGCCTTCTTTTAGCTTCTTATGCCTTTGATTAAAATATGCAAATGAGTCTGAGGGGCTCCATTAACACCTATGGAACCCAGAGCCCCTCAGGGTAATTTACATAATTTAAAGGATTATTTTTGTAAAACCCAGGGCATAAAGAGCTAAAAGAGAAGATCGTGTGAGAGGGGACACACACCATTATGCTTGGTTTACAATCCTTCGTCCTGATGGTAGATGTCCTTTAAAGAGAACCCGTCATGCAAAATAACCCCCCTAAACTAAATATATTTTCATAAACTGCCATTAGAGCGCATTGCCTCTATCCCTTCATTGTCCCTCTACATGCCTGTAAACCTAAGCAATGAGGTCCTAAAGCTGTATGCAAATGACCTGTGAAATGTCCAATGAAGCATTAGCATATTCAAGCTGTCCATCTTATTCATGAGTGGGAGGCACAGCCACACCCCCAGTGCATGACTGACAGCCTGTATAATGATTTGCTTCCTGGTGCTGGTGGCCACGCCCCCTGCAGCCTGTGTGTGCATGTGTGTGTGTGTTTAGGAGAGATACAGCAGCTCCAGGCAGCCATGTTACAGCAGAACATGTCAGATTCATGTGTAGCTGATGTCTGTCTCTCACCTGTATATTAGGAGGATGCAGCATGTCAGCAGCTACACCCCTGAGGAAGTCGTCTTGTACGACGATATGCGTGGGGAGCTTCCCGCTGATGTCCTCTTTCCTTCCTCCCACCTGTATGCCATTCCAAATAGGTTTTGTATAGTTCACCTTTCTACCTCACTGCTTTTTTACAGAGCTGTGCCTTGTGCAATAGACAACTTTTCAACTCAGCACCACTTGGTTTTTATTTGACATTGGCATAGCATTATTGTTCTTGTTTCTACACATGCTCTTTGTTTGGTAATGGCTACAGGTGATGCCAGTCAGTTACCTGTCTATTTTGGGAGGTTGGATATCATTATTAATGATCCGACATCAGTGGTACGGTTGACACATACCAGGGTCACCGTTGTGGATGACATGTATATTATGTATTTTAAATGTTCTTAAACGTATGTCTTTGGATTGGTTTGTCTTGTTGTATAATAATAAATATTGATGTTTTTTCACTGTATTTACCTATTAGCCATTTTTCGTGCATCTCTGTCTCCTTCTATATACAATGTCAGCAGATGCAGCACAGACACTAGCCATGATTTACTATACATTACACACAGACATGAGCAGGGGGAGGAGAGGGGAGGGGCAACAGGGGTGACATCACTGCCTCTGACCATGTGACCATGGGATCCTTGTGAGCTGCTCCAATAGGAAGAGGTGACAGGACAAGTGACACAGACCTGATGACAGGTGTCCTTTAAGGTTGCTATATGATGGCCTATTTTTTAGTGGGATGGACTGCATTTTTCAGAGATATCGTTTTGGGGTGGCTACACCCCATTGATGAAAATTTATTAAGTGTTGGGTTTGAATGTAGAAAAGACATAAAGTCTAATTTTATATTATAAAACCTAATGTGTGTGTGTGTGGGGGGGGATCCTTAATTATTGCATTGCCAATTTGCAAGTGGCATAACACTTAATTTTTAGTCTACATAGCTGGTTGAGAGCGGGTTTTTGCTGGATATGCCATACTTTACAACAGTACCATTTTCATACAAATACATTTTTTTTATTGCATTTTGTCTGCGATAAGTTAGATAAAATCATAATTTTAGGTGTTTTCTTTTTTTAACACTTTCTTTTTATTGTAGTGGTCTCTACAGAGGTGGCAAAATATATATATATATATATGGTTTGTATGAGGATTTTCACTATTATATTATGGGCTTAAGGGGAATGTTTATTAATTTATTTAATCTAAAACATTGCTTTTTCCTTGTCCCACTGGGGGATTGCTTTTTCATTATAATATCCTGCAATACTAATGTACTACAAGTCTATGCTGATACATAGGCTAAAGGGATACATCTGTGACAGGACTTTACAGGCATTTATAAAGGACAACCCAGGGGTCTTAGATCAGGCCCCAGGGTTGCCATATGGACAATTGCTGTTACCCCAAAAACGCTTTTTTCGGTGCTGATCGAGCAGGGAATCTACCTGCAGGCATTTAAATGTGTTGACCATGGCATTTAGCAGGTTCAGATCGGAGCGGGTGTTGGGGGACAAATCCATGTGCAACAGTTGCTAAGCCCAAATACCCTCAATGAGTGGGGCGTATCAACAATGTAACTCACCAGGAATTGTCCCAGTAAGCGGAATGATCTTGAGACCACTGCGCTCCACTGTGCTCGCTATAGCCAACACAGAACCTGATGGCACTCAGAGCAGTTACAGTATCTAGAAACGGGATTTACCACAGTTGTTTTTGTGTGAAGTAAGACCTCAGCAACAGTCAGGCTGTGATAAGCAGGAGCTTTCGTGTTGCTATTGGGTGCAAGACAAAAGGGAGAAAGCTCACAGCATAGGGAATAAGTAACAAGGTGTTGTCTCTAAAAATCATTCAAAATGGTGGGACCCCTTTCTCTCCTTTTAGGAATAAATCTGTTGCAGAAATAAATCGGACATAAATTCTGTACTGTGCACCATTCTCAGCACTCGAGTGCTGCCATTAAACATGCATGTGTACCCTGTAAGTGCAAACACACAGACAGGCGTTGGAGATGTGGCAGATATTTAGTAATTTGATTACTTTATTGAATTTATTACCAGCAGCTCTCAAACCACACCCATTATAAACTCCATAAAAGGAAACAGATTTGGTTCACACCAAATACCTACTGTGAAGGAAACCGTGACGTTTCGGACCCCTAAAGGGTATGCAAAGTCACTTAGTTATCCTTTTATAGACACTCCCAGATTGCACGGGTTCTGAGAGGCGCAGGAAGTGATTCAAAGTTGTCCCCACAACAATAAATCACAACCCTGAATGACTAAAACATCCCTTCCACTAGCCTCAGTGAGAGAATCTTATTAACCTAATGAAGCTGCCACCAGTTCTTTAATATAAGCCAGGTCCGTAATGATATAATGGGATTATATAGGGTGAGAAACAAACAGTGGCATGTATATAAACAAGAAACCCGGACATGAGATTCGTGGATCCAGATAAATGAGCAACACAGGTTAAATTATATATTTAATTGCCTTAAGGGCAAACTAGACAATACAGTACAGTAAACAGAGTACAAAGGTAGCACTTCAAGTAACAGCAGTTCAGCAAGTTCGTTACCTAGTGTGTGGGCCTAATGGAACCCGATAGTCCACACCTCGTCTGCACTTGATGTTAAAATGGGTTCCCAGACAAAAGACTTGACCTCAGAGGCGTCTGATTATATCAGGAGCAGACACACCTCTGTCCACTCCCAGGAGGGGTCATGGGTTCCTCCTACCTGGTATCCCGTTTTAACCGGTTCAGGACCGGGTACTTTCCTGTTTTTTCATTTCCATTTTTCCCCTTCAAAAATCTATAACTTTTTTATTTTTACACAAAAAGAGCTGTGTGACGGCTTGTTTGCTGCGGAACAAATTGCACTTCATAATGGTGGCATTGAATATTCCCTGCCGTGTACTGGGAAGCGGGAAAAAAAAAAATTCCAAATGCAGTGAAAATGGTGTAAAAACGCATTTGTTCCGTTTTCTTGTGGGCTTGGATTTTACGGCTTTCACTTCAAGCCCCAAATGACATGTCTACTTTAATCTTTGGGTCAATACGATTACGCAGATAGTTGCGAGCAACGCTACTAAACAACATATTCTCTTAATTCTGAGACTAATAAACGCTAAGTTTTATCATGTGTTAATAATATATTTTTTGTCCGGATATGGGTATCTTTGTCTGCCAATAGCAGTATTGTATTCTTTCAAGTAAAAATCCCTGCCGCGACATTTGGTCCATCTCTTTATAATAACATTTTTGACTTTGGACGCAATTTTCTGTTACTGGGTTAAACGCAGCTGATAGCACATTGTAATGAATTGGTTAAAACGAAATAGCCTCGGGTCTTTGGAATACCCGAGGCTACCATGGCGACGGATCGCCGCTCCCCGATGACGTCACGGGATGCGAAGATCCTCAGAAAGATGGTGGTGCCCTTGCGCCGCCATGTTTTTGATGCCACCGGCGATCAGCAAGAAAACACCAGCACCGATCGTGGGTGTTACCAGTAAGCCTTTGCTGCAATATGGAGCAAAGACTTACCGGCTATGGAGAGGGCTCAGCCCGTGAGCCCTCTCCATGCACCAGGACCCGACCGTGAATACACGGCGGGCGGTCGTGAACCTATTAAAGTAGGGTCCGGGCAAATTCCTGGTTTTCATTGATACCAAACCTGACCCATTTGCTATGCTCCTACTCAGAGATATTTATATCTCTGGACCCAAGGGTGCTAGAGCCTGAATCGGCATATCGAAATGATACTACGGGAGCACTGGATTGAAAAATGTATTTGCCCTTGGGCTGAGATAGACCATAACTATCCCTAATAAACCGATTGGTCCTATGAGTTTTAGAGCTGTTTGCCTCCTGTTTGAAAATTGGAAGGAAAATCATCTCAAGTCTTCAGAGACTATGAGGCTTTGAAGCTCGGCACCGTGCCTTGCTAGCTCCATTAGGCTAATTAAGCAAAGGCTGGGAGAAAGTGGGGAATTTGTTCCCGTGTGAAGATAATTTCTCATAAATGTAGCCATGTTGTCCCTTAGAAACGAGATAGCTTCCTCTGATACGACCACCTCACATTTTGGCAGCAGTGGCCAGACATGCGTTATTGAGCCCTGCCTGACCACCTGGTTTCAGCTATCATTACCGCAGGACGTCTGTGGGACCTGCATTCTCCCGGACATTCCATACACAAAAACAATTTGTGTCTTTGAGCAAACCCTCCAGCAGCGGTGGACGTATCCAAGGACAGTCTAGTTTCTAAGGGACCATTTAACAACAACAGGTAAATTTTTTTTAAATTACATTAAGAAATGTATATATATGGGAGATTAATAAACTTAAATGTGAATGCCAAGACAAGAAAACCCCTTTAAGTAGTAGAATGTGTCCTAGTCGGAATTTTCACAAATCACTGACTACAGTTCATAAGAATCCATGAATAACGGATGATGGGTAGATGCAGGTTGACCGAGATGTTGATGCCCGTTTTTCACAAGAATCTGAATCCTGAATCTGGAGCCCTCTGCACTATATACAGGCAAACTGCACTTTGTGTTCTTAGCAAATGTGCCCCATTGTGCCAAAAGGAGGTGAAAACACATGAGCATCCTGACAAAATATATAATTTCTATATCAAGGCAGTTAACCTGTTGAATGCCCCAGTCCACCACGGCACCTAACTTACCATTCCATGGGCTCTGCCATCTTGGATGGCCGATTGCTAATGCCAGCAGATGGCAGGGTATTGGAGATCAGCAGTAACATTGCTATATACTGAAATACAGTAGTATTGCAGTATATAGTATTAGCAATCAGACCATGCGTGGTTAAAGTACCCTGGATGGTGTGAAATATTGAAATAATTTATTTTTTATAACTTAATTAATAATTAAAAGGAAAAGTTTAAATCACCCCCTTTTCCCTAGATCACACATAAAAATAAACAGTAAAAATCATAAACATGATGGGTATCGCCGCACCCCAAAATGCCAGTTCTATAAAAATATTTTTAAAATGATTCCCGGCTATGAACACCTTAACGGAAAATAGTGCCCAAATGTCCAAATTGCCACTCCCCCCCCACCCCATTTTTCCATCCATGAATATTTGAATAAAGATGATCAGTCATAAAGGTACCGAATTTATATGAATTAATACATGTGTTTCTCTCCACACTTCCCACATACAAATCTCCACATACAGAGCTGAATAAAGGCCTGTTTTGTGTGTAAGAAATTGCAGTTCCTAGTGACCATATTAAATATTCCATCCGGTGTACTGGGAAACTGGAAAAAAAAAAAAAAAGTGTGCCATTTTCTTTTAGGCCCCGTTTTCATGGCTTACACTGTGTGCTCCAAATGACAATTCCTCTTTAGTCTCTCGGTCAGTAAGATCACAGAAATACCAAATACATGACAAATGCGTATATTTTTAACCCCTTAACGCGAAGGCCCTTTTTCTGTTTTTGCGTTTCCATTTTTCACTCCCCACCTTCAAAAGTCTAACTTTTTTTATTTTTCCACGTAAAGAGCTGTGCTTGTTTTCTGCATAACAAATTGCACTTCATAGTGACAGTATTTAATATTCCATGCCCTGTACTGGGAAGCGGGAAAAAAATGCAGTGAATATGGTGAAAAACCACTTTTGTGGGCTTGGATTTTACGGCTTTTACTATGCAACCCAAATGACAATATGGACAATTTGGATACAATATGGCAGCGCCGACGAACCAGTTGGTGTTTGCTGCAATATGCTGCAGCCCATGAGCCCTCTCCATACACCTGCAGATGACATGTGATATACTGTTATGTCACATGTCAGTAAGGGATTAAAACTGTTCCCTCACTCCAAAAAAAAAAGGAAAAATATTATGTAAATATGTACAACTAAACCATATATCTTAATTTAAATACATTAAAATTAAAAGACCCCCTTATAATACTCTACAATTGTTTTTCTTCTATGCACTATACAAGCTCCCCTTGCTTTCTTATGAAAGGGTATATGGAATTAAACTCTGGTAAGGTAATGATCCACCACATCCATATATCGTATTTTTCGGACTATAAATATATATGAACTGTACTTACAGCTGCCTTGAACTGTGCACAGGTCTGCCACCTGCTGGTTATTCATCATTATAATCAGGTGCGCCTTATAAACCGGTGCGCTTTATATATGAACCTAGACGTTTTAGCAGGCATTTATTGATAGTGCACCTTATAATCCGAAAAATACGGTACTGTACTTTTCCCCAAACTGCTTGCACAAGATAATAAAGCAATTACATCAATATGAATTCTCCCAAATGTGCAACATGGAAGAATCTACTTACATATTTTGCTTCAAACTTCTTGGCCATTCTTTCTACTTCAAGCCTTTCACGTTCTTCATCATTAAATGGATCATTAGTTGGTGGAATTTTTGCCTAGAATGTAAATTATAGAAGAAAGGATTATTAGGGGATCATGAGCTACTGATTTACAACAAAACTTCCATGTAGAGTTTTCTCTTTATTAGATAAAGGAATAACATTAACTGAAATAAAAACTGTGATACCAAGCAGCAGCTCTAGAAGAAACCGTATGCCAATTACCTATATGTATAGCATTTTAGTCTGCAACTGGAGCCTTATTGATACAAAAGTGATACCTGCAGTGTAACAGAACCAAATCATATGTTATATTAGCCAATATATCTCAAAGATCACGCCAAAGGTGAAGTCAGAGACCATGCATACTTTACAAGAGACCTTCTGATTGTGAAGAGCCAGCAAAAACATCCAGCATGCACATGTGCCCAGCACAGAGACCAGCATTGCCAACAACCCAGTGTTAAATACACTGTAATATGGTTCATTAAGTCACCAACAGATCAATACAGATGAAAGCTTAAAGAGGACCTTTCACCACCTCACACATGTGGAGCTTAGTATGCCATTCTATAGGGGCAGCTACACAGTTTCAGGGGCACTAAGAAATTTCTTTGTAGCCCCCACGATTACAGAGATATCAGTCCTGGTATCTGGCCATTGTAATCTGTGTTTGAGAGAAGATTAGCCCAACACACGCCTCCAGCTCCTTTATGACCACACTGTCCAATCAGTGTGTGATCTCTCTATGCTCATCTAGATGCTGTGTATTGGTTAAAATTCTAATATTCTGCTATTCCATGTAGAAATAAACACCATGCATGTAAACGCCATGCATGCCGCATATAAACTCAATGCAATCACCAAAAAAAAAAAAAAAACCGCAAATGCTACATTGATGTAAACGCAGATGCCAAGTAAATATAAACAGTAAATATCAAAATGGAATGTAAACCGAAATGTGCCGCGGACACCAAGTAAAAGCAAATGCTATGTATACACCATATGAATGTAAATGCAATGCAAGCGCTACGTAAACGCGACGTAAATATGATTGCACAAATGTAATACAAATACATCAAATTTATGTTTACATTGCTTTTGCAGTCACCTTACATTTGGCTTCTACATTCACATCACGTTTACATCATGTTGTCAATTGCATTTACATTAATTTTGCAGAATATTAGCGGAGCGTGTGCCTCCAGCTGATTGGACAGTATGAGAGAAGATTAGAATAAGACACCTCCAGCTCCAGACCCTCCTCTCTGGCCAAACACAAATTATAATGGTCAGACACCATTTTACGATACAAGAAAATTCAAAGTTCCCCTGAATCTGTGTAGCAGCCCCTACAGAATGGCATGTTCATATCCACATGTGTGAGCTGCTGAAGGGTCCTCTTTGAAGAGGATCTATCAGGGTGATTTGCAACACTCAACCACGCACAGGTCCTTCCTAATTGTGCAAGTGCAACCGCTGTATATACAAAGCCTAAACAGTGAAGCCGGGGTGTAAACGTGTTTTTTGCACACATCGGGACTTGCGGGTGGTTTAGTGTCCCAAATCCCCCTGACAAGTCCTCTAAGTAAGTCTGGACCGGCGCTGTCCTCCTTACGGTCCGAGGTTTCAGCAGTTCGGTTTTCGCTGCGGTCCGCCTCAGCCAGCTACTGGGGCGCCCCGCACATAGACCAATACGGCTTCTGGGGCAAGGCAGGTGCGCCCAATCACGGCGCAGCTGGGCGGGGCTTTGTGGTTTAAAGAGGCGGAAGTTACCTCTGTCTGGCGCGCTCACCATGCCAGCCTGCAGATAAGAGGTCACCTAGTCCACCACTGTGACCGGTGACCCGCAGTCAAGTCTAGGACATTTGCTTACAGCTCTGTCCACAATCTACCTACTAGCCCTTGGTGCAAGTAAATTTGGACCACGTCCGGTGCACATACAGTCGGACCATCTTCCAGCACCAAGTCTTCTTAAAGTCCCTCTGAAGAGTATAACGAAACGCGTCAGGGACGCTTCATCCTTTTTTGGTGCTCGTAGGGGGTATGTCCCGGTACCTGTAGGGTCAGCTGTGGACTGCCCTTGTCAGGGCGGGAGTTGTGTGGGTCCACTAGGGTGAGCTCTTCCTCCTCCTTGAGGCACCCCCACCTCCTACCCGTGGATGCAACTTACGTCCGAACCACGGTAAGACTATTGTTGTCATTGACTAATGTCTTCACTGGACGGTGCACTTTTTGTATTTATTTGAGTTCGTATCTTCTGCATATGGTGTCCCATCTAGATGACAGGGTAGGTGACACTTCTTTTTTGACATTTTTTATATGATATTATTAAAGGTTATATTTTAATGTTTACATACTCACCTCCTGAGCTTATTCATATTTCTATAATTTTTGTGAGTATATTTGGCTTATCTTTTGGTTATATGTGACCACACTATGGCTGGTTTTTTATCGGCAGGGATCGATAGACAAGCATGGCTATCTGAGGCTAAAGACGTTTTTTCGGAGAAGGATTTAGTTCAAAAGAAATACACCCCATCTTTCCAGTCCGCTTTCAAAGACCTCACTAGACTTTACAAGGACCACTGCACATCGTGGTGGGAGGTCCAGAGTCTGGAAAATTATCTTAAGAATGGTATTGTCCCCCGTGGTCTAAGGATCACATTGACTCCGGGTAGTCGTCTTAAGAGCACCACCCTTAGTACGAAGTGGGAAAAAGAAGCAACCGCCAGTTCCCTCAGGTTTATGGGCATCCTCCTTGAGGAGGAGAAAACTAACTTAGATAAACTTGATAAGGCACTCCAGGAACAAATAGATTTAGTTAAGAATTTTGCAACTGAACCCGAGTTCTCAATTAAGGAAACATCCCTGAAAAACACTGTTGATAAATATCAATACTTTCTCAAAGAGAGGAAACACAGGCAATTTGTTAGGGATCTACAGGATTTCAAAGAGAACAAGGTATACACAGTACTGAATTCACGCCCACAATCAAGAATTACAGACACTGAAGTCTCTTCCACAGAGGCGGAAATTTCTGATAGTGAAGGCCCTCATAAAGAGAGAAAAGGGAGGAACACAAAAAGGGGCGGTCCAAGGGGCAATAGGGGCAGAGGTATTGTCCCCCGTTTTTTAGAGAACCCGTATCCCCTAAGGAACCGAAATTTAGCACCCAATCCAACAGCTCCCCCCAAATAATCAATCTCTCGAAGAGAGCACTCAATAACGGGGAAATGGCAGTTTTATCTAAAGGCCTATCATTTGTTCCCTCTTCAGATTTTGATGCATTCACATGGACGAAAGACGTGCATTTATTTGCACGTAAATTGCAGTGGCAAAAATTTTTTAATAAAATAAATGAGAAATCGGGTAGAGAATTGGGAATACCTCCCGATATGGTGGCGGACGTTAGACTTCTGGCCAGTCTGGAGCATTCTGAACCCAAAACAGAGGGCCAGGGTCCTTTCACTTCTTTAAAAAATAGAAGCTCTAAAATGCCCCCACAGGGCGACCTCTCGTGTGTGGACGTGTTTGTGGAACTGGTGTGTTCAGATCTCAGACAGGTCCAGCCCCCTTCTTGCAGACATAACTGCACCAAGGAGGAGATTGATGCACTTTGCACACTCGAGAAGGACAGTACCCTTACTATAAAACCTTCGGATAAAGGGGGTAATATCGTGATAATGGATGCGAAGGACTATGCACAGATGTGCAAAAGTTTACTGAATGACCCAACGGGTTACGAGGTACTCGGCTCTAATCCTGGGCCGAGGTACCAAGTAGAACTACGGGCCATACTGGGAATTGCCAGACGGAATAAACTTATTAGTGATGACGAATACGAATTTATGGATATAAAAAAACCGGTGACGCCGACTTTTTATTGCCTCCCGAAAATACATAAGGGGACAACACCCCTAAAGGGTAGGCCCATTGTATCCGGTGTAAATTCGATATGTCAAAATGTGGGTGTGTACATCGACACCATCCTCCGTCCATTTGTGCATTCCTTGCCATCGTATCTTAGGGACACAGCTGATCTCCTACGACACATCGAGGGTCTGATTACTGAACCTAACACACTCCTTTGTAGCATTGACGTTGAGGCTTTGTATTCCTCCATCCCCCATACAAAGGGACTGGATGCGGTAAGTTTTTTTCTCTCTACCAGGGGTACCCAGTATCAAGCACATAATGGACTGATTCTTGATCTTCTCACGTTTACCCTCAACAGCAACTCCTTCCTCTTTGATGGCCATATTTACCACCAGCTCAGGGGTACCGCTATGGGGAGCCCTTGCGCTCCCTCATATGCCAATTTACTCCTGGGCTGGTGGGAGGCCACAGTGGTCTTTGGCGACACTCCACCGATAGGGATTGAACAGGTCGATCTATTTTTGCGATATATCGACGACATATTCGTCCTGTGGAAGGGTGAGGCATCTGACTTTGAACGTTTCGTAGAGTCCCTTAATCATAATCACATTGGGCTCCGCTTCACGTCAGAGAGTCACACCAGTACCCTCCCTTTCCTGGATGTACTCATCACACGCTCCCAGGACGGTATGTTACACTCCTCTATATATCGCAAACCGACCTCAACTAACTCACTGCTGAGATGGGAGAGTCACCATCCGTACCCACTCCGCAAAGGTATTCCCAAGGGCCAATACCTGCGAGTCCGCAGAAATTGTAGCTCCCTTAATGACTTCCATACACAAGCACGGGACCTACGGACCCGGTTTCGTGAAAGAGGCTACCCGGATGAGGTTCTGAGAGAGGCGTATCAAAGCAGCCTCAGGACCAACCGTACTGAACTCTTACAGGGTACTCCGAAACGAACCAGGATGGAAGCGGACACTAAACTTCGTATGGTTGCCACCTTTGATAACGGCTCAAGGGAGGCTCGAGCCATCCTGGAGAAGCATTGGCCCATTTTGCTGATGGACCATGATCTAAAGACCCTAGTAGGGCCGACACCGTCCATCACATTTCGGAAGACACGCTCCATCAAGGACAGGGTGGTTAAGAGCCATTTTGTTCCTCCTAAATCCCAAGGTACTTGGTTGGATAGACGTCCGCTTGGGAGCTTTAAATGTGGGGGCTGTGTCGCTTGCCCATATATCCAAACGGGTAAAACATTCACCAGCAACGTCACAGGTAAAACCTATAAAATCCGGGACTTCATTAATTGTAGGTGTTCCGGGGTCATCTATAAGGTTACCTGTGACTGTGGTTTGGAGTATGTAGGCAAAACGTTTAGGGAGTTTAGAAGAAGAGTAGGGGAACACCTGGGAGACATCCAACATGGACGCGACAAACCTTTGTCTAATCATGTCACACTGCACCACAATGGGGACGCCTCCGTGGTACGATTCATGGGTATTGAACTTGTCCCCCCGCCTCTCAGAGGGGGTAACTGGGACAGAACTATCCTCCAGAAGGAAGCGAGGTGGATATTTACGTTGAACACTGTGTACCCCTTGGGCCTAAATGAGTTATTGTCATCTACGCCGTTTTTGTAATGTCTCTTGCTACATATATACTGGGGTAGAGGGGTTACTATACTTCAGGCCACTGAGCTTGTATCCACCCCATACCGTCATTGTCCCCACTCTTATGTTTATACGTCTATATAACATAGACGGTGTATACACCTTTCATAAGTACACTCTTGTCTTTACCGGATAATTTTTTGATTTTTAGTACTGTGATTTCGGTGCCGAGAAACGGCACCTTTCTCCTCTCTCCCATGTCTGTCGGTCCCCCATGATTGAATCACCACAGTACAAGTGGTAATTACGCCCACAGGAGATGGGCGTCACATGTTGCCTCGGCAACGGTTTACTCTAACCCGCCCCCCCCTCTTTACTCTGCGCATGCGCACTGTAACCTTGTCTGGACCGGCGCTGTCCTCCTTACGGTCCGAGGTTTCAGCAGTTCGGTTTTCGCTGCGGTCCGCCTCAGCCAGCTACTGGGGCGCCCCGCACATAGACCAATACGGCTTCTGGGGCAAGGCAGGTGCGCCCAATCACGGCGCAGCTGGGCGGGGCTTTGTGGTTTAAAGAGGCGGAAGTTACCTCTGTCTGGCGCGCTCACCATGCCAGCCTGCAGATAAGAGGTCACCTAGTCCACCACTGTGACCGGTGACCCGCAGTCAAGTCTAGGACATTTGCTTACAGCTCTGTCCACAATCTACCTACTAGCCCTTGGTGCAAGTAAATTTGGACCACGTCCGGTGCACATACAGTCGGACCATCTTCCAGCACCAAGTCTTCTTAAAGTCCCTCTGAAGAGTATAACGAAACGCGTCAGGGACGCTTCATCCTTTTTTGGTGCTCGTAGGGGGTATGTCCCGGTACCTGTAGGGTCAGCTGTGGACTGCCCTTGTCAGGGCGGGAGTTGTGTGGGTCCACTAGGGTGAGCTCTTCCTCCTCCTTGAGGCACCCCCACCTCCTACCCGTGGATGCAACTTACGTCCGAACCACGGTAAGACTATTGTTGTCATTGACTAATGTCTTCACTGGACGGTGCACTTTTTGTATTTATTTGAGTTCGTATCTTCTGCATATGGTGTCCCATCTAGATGACAGGGTAGGTGACACTTCTTTTTTGACATTTTTTATATGATATTATTAAAGGTTATATTTTAATGTTTACATACTCACCTCCTGAGCTTATTCATATTTCTATAATTTTTGTGAGTATATTTGGCTTATCTTTAAGTCCTCTAAGTAAGCCAAATATCCCTCTATAATACCAGTTCGCCCTTTCAGGTGAACATGTGCTAGCAGCTGGAGAGGAGCTCCATAGAGAAGAGCAACATGGCAAAATATAGGACATATCCTACATTATATCTCTCTGTGCACGGTCACGGTGTGGTACAACGTGTTCTCACCGCACCGTGACCGGGCGCCATCGGCATCAATGGGGACCGATATGCGTCTGTCACACTACAGCCAGGTGAATGCCCCCTTATTAATACACAAGGGCTAAACTCCATATATATCTGATACCTGGTGCGTGCAGAATCAAGCCGCGGTATACTGACAAGTTATTAAAAGAATGGCACATGGACTAGGAGTAAGGGTCGCAGACGGGTATAAGATAGGAACATATAGGACACCTGATCACTAGTCCACACAAACGTAAAAGACACCCTAACAATCTTGACAACTAAATGCTTACGTCACTTGGGGAATGGACTGGAGGCGGCGTCTATGGAATATTTCACTACAACCTACTAGATCCAACGCAACTTGTATAGACAGCTATAACATTTGATGACCAAAATGTAATGTTAGATCAGCCAAACAACAGGTGTAACTGTAGACCTAACAGTCCTTCAGGTTCATTATGTTCTCTGATTATGACCTAATACACCTCTACCAGTTTGTTTCCAAGCAGATAAACATCCCGCAGATCATGTTTCTTTTCATGAAGTTATCATCCAGAAAAATTAACTTTGAAATAAGATGTAACTTGGTTGTATACAGTCATGGAGGCGGAGAACTCTGTGCTGAAGACAAGCCTCTTACCGCCTCAGATCTTCCCTTCAGCTTTCCAAAAGTGCACAATGTAAATCACATCAGAGGGTATTCTGAGGGGGGGGGGGCATAGAGATGAGCGGGTCTCATGTTTGCGTTCAGTCTCAGCGACCTGGACACATTGCTTGATTGGTGGACAAACATCCAATCCAACAAATTGACACTGGTAGTCATGTCTGATTGGCTAGAGGGACAACCCAGGCCAATCACAGTCGTGTCCAGATGCTAGCGGCGTCCATTTGTCGGATTGGCTGTCCGGCCTCCATTTCAGCAATATGTTCGGGTCGCGTGGGCCACACGCCAATCATCAAGTCCACTTAGCTACAGTGGAGGGGGATCATGATTTGCCGAAGGCGCTAAACTAAAACACCTCCTAGGATTTATAGCACCAAATTTACATTACACTGGGTCATGGGCATCTAGAAAGTGTTCATCTACCTGAGGACAGACTAGCAGTGGTTTATTGCTGACAGATTCACTCTAACCTCATTCATATAACCTTGCAGCTTAGATCGGATACAAGTTTCATTGAAAGATAAACGTGCAGGAGACTTGTGTGAGAGCAGAGCTGCACATGACAGGCCCTGTACAGGGAGCTCATCCTCTCACCTCGTCCTTGGCCCCGCTCCCCGCTTTCTTCTCATTCTGCATCAGCAGGCGGTAGCTGAACTCCGCGCAGCTCTCCTCCGTGGGGTCGGTCAGTGTCAGCTGCAGCCGGATGGTGCTGCGGGCGCTCGGCTTCTCGTCCTCCGCTTTGCTGTTGGCCTTGGCAGGGCACGGTCCGGCCTCCTTGACCGTAGTGGAAGAAGTGGCTGCTTCTCGCTGCGGCCGCTGAAGGGAGGTCTGCGATGGCGGCCTCTGCTGCATCCCGGGGATCGGAGGTCGTACTACCTGGGAGCGCTGCACTGCCGGAGGAGCGGGAGGATTCCGCTGCTGCTCCGCCATCAGGCTTCCTGCAGTCTCGCGTGGCTTCACGGGTGACAGACTAACAAACGGCACCCTGCGCGGCTCCGCCATTCCGGACTACACGGGCAACACCGGGCACAGCGCTCTGCTGCCGGCTTATACTTCACGTCGCTTGTGCTCGAACTCAAGCCCGTGTAGTCGGAGCGCGGGGTGACGGCAGAACTCCTATGTACGGCTAGCCGCCACCAGCTCCATTACATTAACTGTCCCGTCTCTCGCCGCCATCTTGGACCCCATATAAATAATAACAGGGCCACTTTCCAGCGAGCATGCGCTGAGAGGTCGCCGAGTATGGGCGTGAAGAGGACGTCATCACGTAGCTCATTCTCCTCGTTTTGCATTTGTTTGGACGTGGTGACGCAGGATTACACTGCCCCCTGACTACGGGAGCGCGTGCGGTGTCATGACAACGGGGACGCCGTGTTCACTGCTTCAGCGATGCTGAGATGTTAGGGAGACGTTTGGCGACTGCTGCTCCTAGAGATGTGTCATGTCCGGGGGTCTCACCCTTGTCACAAGAGCTAACCATTCTAGTACTAAGGGGGGATCTGTGTATTATTGAGTAATATATTCTAAAAGTGCATGTCAGTCCAGTTGTTCAAGTACTTAAAGGGGTTTTTCAACTCTAGTTGTTTGTTTCACAGAGAGGCCTTTAACCTCTTCAGGTCTAAGCCAATTTATGGTTTTAGGAGTAGGCTTTAAAATTTGCCCTGTGTTCTTATAGGAGGTTATACCTTTGTAATGCTTACAAGGCAAGTAGTGGTTGTAGGGGACTCTATAATCAGGAAGACGGATAGAATAATTTGTCGCCAAGACGGTCTCAACCGAATGGTTTGCTGTCTCCCTGGTGCCAGGGTTCGGCATGTGGTGGAAAGGGTGGATAAATTACTGGGAGGGGCTGGGGATGACCCAGCTGTCGTGGTCCATGTTGGTACCAATGACAGAATAGATGGTAGCTGGAGGAGTCTGAAGAATAATTTTAAAGATTTTAGGTTCAAAGCTTAAGGGAAGGACCTCCAAGGTAGTATTATCCGGAATTCTACCTGTGCCATGCGCTACACAGAGCAGACAGCGGGAGCTCAGGGAGTTAAATGCATGGCTCAGATCCTGATGTAGAGGGATTTGGGTCCCTAGGGCATTGGGCTGACTTTTCATTGGGGCACAAGCTGTTTTCTGCAGAAAACTTGCACCTAAATGGAGGAGGATCCTAACAGGGGTGTCGGAGCATTTAAACTAGCATCGGGGGAGGAGGATAAGGAAGACACTGAAGGGGTAGACGGGTCAGAGAGGGGGCAGGTTATGTTGGTGGGTGGTGATGTGGGCGGTGTATGGGGGACTAATGTAGTGAATAAGGAGATCCACAAGTTACAAAACAATAGTGATGATATATGTGCCAGTAAAATTACTTTCAATCAGAAAAATAACTGTGGAAAATTAAAGTGTATGTTCACAGATGCCAGAAGTATCACAGGCAAAATGAGTGAGCTTGAGGCTCTGGTATTAGAGGAACAGTTAGATGTTGTTGGTGTAGTAGAGACATGGCTTGATGCATTGCATGATTTGGGGTGTTAATATTCAAGGTTTTACACTCTTTTGGAATGACAGAGCAAATAGTAGGGGAGGTGGTGTATGTCTGTATGTCAGAAGAGACTTAAAAGCGATTGTGAATGAGTCAGTGGTCTCAGAGTGTGAGGAGGCTGAAACTTTGTACGTTGAAATTCAAAGCCAAGAGAGCTTTGAGAAAATTATATTTGGTGTAATTTATAGACCCCCTAACATCTCTGAGGAAATAGAGGGTCACCTATATAAACAGATGGAGCGGGCTGCACAGGAGGGGACCGTAGTGATAATGGGAGAATTTAACTTTCCAAATATAAATTGGGGTCAGGGGTCTTCTTCATCTGGGAAAGGGAGACATTTTATCAACTTTCTGCAGGATAATTCTATGGTGCAGTTTCCCACAAGAGGTGATGCATTTGCAACATCCCCCACCGGGGCCTAGCCCTTGAGGTGAGGCCTGGAGACAGCCGGGGCCCGCTGTACCGGAGTGGCTGGCGGTTGCGGCCTAAGCACGCTATTGTCACGGTGCTTGGTACGGGGGAACCGGAGGGCTGTCCTACAGCCTGGCAGGTCTCCAGCAGGGTGGTGTTGGCAAGAAAAGATGAGGGAGAGGCTGCTATAGCGGATCTCCCTGGGGCAACCCCTTACTGTCCCGAGTGTGAGTCTCTGGGTGATGGACAGGGTGCCGGTGATGAAGGCAGCCGTATTAGCAGGGACCAGACGGAGACAGAAGTTGAAGAAAACAACTTACAGTTCTTTATTTGAACCGCAGGAACCGCAGCAAACGTGCCTTTAACAGGTAGGTAGGGTGCCGAGATGTGAGTTGGAGGGAGCCTCAGGAGATAGTTCACCAGCCTGGAAGTAGAGGGCAGGCTGGGAGGCAGCTGTGTCCTGGTAGGAAGCTTCAGCTTGTCCTGTAGGGCTTCAGGTATCACCTTTAAAGGTAAGATGATACCCCTTTTCCTCACTACACTAACTCTAGTCTAATGCTCCACTCTTCAGAGGCAGGGGCTAGGCTCTTCCTGCTGTGGTATGGGCTAGACAGAGATTGCTCACTCACTCACTCTAAGATTCTACTACACTGGAATCTCTCTCACTGAGAATCCCCTAATGTTCTCCAGAACATTCCTGGCCAGAGGTTTTATTACCTCCCTTTGGTCAGGTGGTGGCTGCTCCTCCAATCACATCTCAGCTTACAGAGCACAGGATGTAACACATATCATTGGATAACAGCATCTGGCATTATACAAAATACTTAACCTCTGCCTTGCCAGGCAGGATTCACCACTGCAATACCCCTATGTCCTATCAGGACCATGTAATGTAATGTAGGTACATGCAGGTGGGACGTATTCGCAAGCACTACCTCGCCATTGCATCGGCGAGGGTGTTGCATACCCCGGGGGCAATTGAAAGAGCCGCCCTCGGCTCGACTACAGATGTTTTGGGGCACAGAGGGGGCTAAGGGCACTTCTGGGAAGTGCAGGCTATGTGAGGTGTAGGGACAAACCGCCCATGGTCCTGGAGACAGGCACCTGGGTTGGTGTCGGACTAAGACAAAAAAACATGTAGCTGTATGACAGTTGGTCGCTGACGCCATTAAACCGAACTGTACAGTAGGAAAGGTGTGGTGTCATGTCCTGTAATCCACTCCTTGCACCAAGGCCTGTATATTTGTTTTATCAACACTTCTTCCCTGGCGGCAATTATATAGTGTATATATGCATACATTGGCATATGTGACACAATAAAACATTGTACTACATAGAGACGGTCCGACACAGCCACACTACAACCTGAAAAGCCTATGAAAGGGTTAATGTAGACTACTGGCATACATGACAGTGTGCAAACAGGTTAATTCACATTGGCTTAGGAGCCCAATGGGTACACATCTTGAACGTTACAAACGTTACAGAGGTGGATAGGCTACTCAGGGTAGCAAGATAGTAAATGTCTCTTTTCCTGCAAAGGAAAGGCATAAAAAGTGCAAACAGAATGTCCGTACCTAAAAGGAAGGCATTAAGTGCAAAATGATAATTTACATGGCAACTTTTCCTGGTAGTATCTGGCGAAAGTCTCTCAGAAGGTCTCTAGTGACAAAGTCCATCTTCTGGGTACAGCCCTTGATGTTGGGAAAAGTGCACTGAGAAGCAAAGGGTCTCCTCTATGTGTAGAGGGACAGAGTCCTTTGAAGAAATTATCTCTGCTGTGGCAGAGGAAGGGGTGCTATCATAGCACAGGACAATAATCAGTTCAAGGTATGTCTCTTGACTGAGATAAATAAGGGTAAGAGTCTCAGGAAAGTCTCTGGCTCAATAGGGTTAGGACAGAAATATACAATATGTACATAGTACAGTACCTGAAGCGGGCTACAGCCCTTCAGGGGTTAGTCAGCATCTTCTTCGGTGGTAAGTACTTCGGTGTCAGAAAAACGTACCTGCCTCCTGCTTCTGCGTGACACCAGCTGATACTCCTGCAGGTACGCAGGAGCTTTACCTTTTGTCTCCCTTTGAGACCTCCGCAGTTCCGGCCTGGAGAAGATAACAACCTCCTCATCGTCCTCCTCTGAGTCAGGCGCTGGAGTCGGAGTCTCAGCTGCCTCTGATGCTTCAGGGGTTGTAGACAGTGGAGCCGGATCATCCTCCACAGGCAGCAGTATTGGAGACTGCGGTGGGGATGATGGTCTCTGCGAGGTACCCCTTACTGGAGTGGAAACAAAACAGAATTGAGGCACAGTCACAAGTTCTAAGAAACTGGGGGTAGGTGAACACAAGGAGGTCTGTAAGTCGGGGGACGAGGTGAGAGGTGTAGACATAGGGGCAAAAGGACGAAGACATCTCTTCAGCCGGTTCCTATGTACCCGGAGTGATGGACGGTCTCCTCTTGAAATCTCGTAGACTTCAGGGGAGAGACTGTCCCTAACTAGGTATGGCTCACGCTCCCAACGCCCATCTAGCTTACCGGTAGGATGGTTGTTGCGCAGCCACACTCGATCTCCTGGGGCAAAAGGCTCAGCACAGGCATTACGATCAAAGTCCCTTTTTTGTTTCTCTCGGGCCTCTTCCAAACGCAGATCCACAACCTCTCTGGCATCCGCCAGGCGCCTCTGGTGTTCGTGAACCCAGTCAGTCTGGGGGAGTAAAGACTGGGAATCAGGGGACTCCATGTCCCAGGTCATATCAGCAGGGAGATGTCCGTGTCTCCCGAACATCAGATAATACGGGGTGTACCCTGTGGAGCAATGAGTGGTATTGTTGTACAGGTACACTAATTCGGGCAATAGTTTTGGCCAGTCAGCCCTTTTTGCAGGGGTCAGAGTCCTCAGCATATTGATTAGAGTCTGATTCATCTTTTCACACAGCCCGTTGCCTTGGGGATGATAAGCTGTGGTCCTCAGCTTCTTGCAGCCATATAGAGTGCACAGCTCCTGGAAGACTTGGGACTCAAATGCTGTTCCTTGGTCTGTAAGGATCTGGTCCGGACAGCCATAGGGGAGGATGAAGCTTTTCCACAGGGCCGCTGCGGTAGTCCTTGCAGACAGATCTCTGACAGGTACTGCAACCACAAATTTGGTATAGTGGTCGATGATCGTAAGAGCATAACTGTGACCGGATCTGCTGGGCTCCAACTTCACGTGGTCCAATGCCAGGATCTCCAAGGGCCGTTGGCTCACAATGGGACGTAGAGGGGCCCTTTGATTGTGTCGCTCTCCTCGAGCGATGGCGCAGGCTGGGCATTCTCGACACCAGGCTTCAATGTCGGACTTCATGTTGACCCAGAAGAATCGCCTTCGGAGGGTGGCTTCAGTCTTCTGAGCGCCAAAGTGTCCGGACTGGTCATGGTACAGTTCCAGTACTATTTTGGCATCCCTCCTGGGAATCACAATCTGGTATAGCCGGTCATAAGTGATAGGGTCCAGAGTTCTTCTCTTTAGCAGACCCTGGTGCATGCTCAGAGTCTTTCTCTGGCGCCACAATTGAGACAGTTCTCCATCAGCTCTTCTGCGCCGGATTCTTTCAGGCACTCGCCCACTAGAGAGATAGTCCATTACTTCTCCTATGGCACGGCTATCAGCCTGAAGACTCATCCAGAGGTCCTTTTCCGCAGGGGGCTCTGACTCTTCTTGGGGAGTAGCTGGCTCTGCCTCTGTCGGTAGGGAGTAAACTCTCTGGGCATCTTGACGCACAAACCGGGCATAGAACGCTGGCATTTCCACATCTTCCCACTGAGCATCCGTGGAGGGTCCCTCCCACTGGTCAGGGAGACGGGACAGAGCGTCGGCGTTGTCATTGGTCTTACCAGCCCGGTACTTGATGGTAAAGCTGAAATTGGCAAGTCTGGAGGCCCACCGTTGTTCCAGTGCTCCAAGACGTGCGGTGTTCAGATGCGCCAAAGGATTATTGTCTGTGAAGACAGTGAAAGATGATGCAGCTAGGTAGTCCTTGAACTTTTCTGTCACAGCCCAGACTAACGCCAGAAACTCCAACTTGAAGGAACTATAGTTCTGGTCGTTTTGCTCCGGTTCTCGGAGGGAACGGCTGGCGTAGGCTATGACCCTTTCAGTTCCGTTTTGGAGCTGGGATAAGACCGCCCCTAGACCTTGCTTGCTGGCATCAGTGTATAGGGTGAAAGGCAGACTATAGTCTGGATATCCCAACACCGGAGGTTCAGTCAGCCGTTGCTTGAGCATCTGGAAGGCAGCTTCTCGTTCGGTTGTCCACTCAATGGATACTCGGGAACGTTGGCTCTCTTTTGGCAGGCCCCTTAGAAGCTCTTGCAGGGGAGCCGCCAGCTGGGCAAACTTCGGGATGAAACGCCTGTAATAACTGGCAAATCCCAGGAAGCTTTTGATGTCCCGTACGGTTGATGGGGTAGGCCAGTCGTGAACAGCTGCAATCTTCTCTGGATCTGGCTCAATTCCATGAGCGCTCACCACATGTCCCAGGTACTTGACGCTAGGTTGTAGCAGGTGGCACTTGGATGGCTTGACCTTCAACCCATGTTGGGTCAGGATTTGGAAGACTTCCGCCAGATGGTGGAGGTGGTCTTCATAAGTCTTGGAGTAGATGATGATGTCGTCCAAATATAGCAGGACGGTCTCGAAGTTGCGATGACCCAAACATCTCTCCATCAGCCGTTGAAATGTGCCTGGGGCGTTGCATAGCCCAAACGGCATGTTGTTGAACTCGAACAAGCCCATTGGGGTGGTGAAAGCCGTCTTCTCTCTGTCTTCCGGCGCCATGGCCACTTGCCAGTAGCCACTGGTCAGGTCCAGGGTGGAGAAGTAGGCAGCTGACCCTAGGGCTGCGAGGGATTCCTCGATTCGAGGCAGAGGATAGGCGTCCTTGTGGGTGATATTGTTGATCTTCCTATAGTCAACACAGAATCGAAGGGTTCCATCCTTCTTCTTCACAAGGACCAGCGGGGCAGCCCATGGGCTGCGACTCTCCCGGATAACGTTGGCTGTCTTCATCTCTTGTACCAGCTTCTTCACCTCTTGGTAACGGGCTGGAGGTATGGGCCGGTATCGTTCCTTGATAGGAGGATGAGAGCCAGTAGGGATGGTGTGTTGGATCAGAGTAGTCTGCCCAAAATCCAGTGGGTGTTTGCTGAAGGCCTGGTGGTGCTTCATAACGACATCCAGGACACCTTGTACTTGGTCTGCAGGAGTAAAATCGTCGTCTCCAATATTGAGCTCAAGCCACCAGGATTGCTCGGCAGGCTCATCTTCAGCACCTTGCTTCACTTCCAACTGTTGAGAGGCAGACAGAGAGGTTTCCACCAAGTCTTCAGGATGGACACTGAAGAGAGTGGCTACGGCTTGATACTTTCTCAGATCCACTGGGGAGTCTCCCACATTTAGTAATCGAATGGGTACTTGTCCTCGGGATACAGTGACTAGGCTCCTGGCGGCTAGAATGGGCAGGTCTTCATCATCTGGTAGAGGTTCTACTATCGCCTGGTAGTCTTGACCTTGGACGCCCATGCAGGCTCGACACCATACTAACGTCTCAGTCCCAGGTTGAAGGCGGACAGGTTGGGGATCCTTGATCCGGGCTCTGCAGATTTCCCCATTAGGGCCAGCAAACTTCTGTTGCGCCGCTAGAACCTGCATAGTCTCCTGAATTACCTTCCGGGAACCGTTGGGCACTGTTGGCAGGGAGTCGTGGAGAGCCTTCAGCACTTCAGGGTAGCAATTGCGGAGGACATTGGTACCCAGTACCAGGGAGAAGTTACCGTTTTCGGGCACACGTGTCACCACTACGCCCTGTCTGGTTAACTCAGTGTCTCCAATGGTTAGCGTGGGTTCCCAGTAGCCGCGGATGGGTACGGGTTTTCCGTTCGTAGCAATAATGTTCAAGTAAGCCTTGGGAGGCTGGATTAAGGATGCTTTTCCTCGGCATTTCTCGAAGGCAGCACTCCGGAGGTGGTCACTTGAGAGCCGGTATCAATTAAGGCCGGTAGGGTAACTCCGTTGATGGTTACATGAACCATGGGGCGAGTCCCCACGAACCTGGGCATCCAGTTAGCATCTCGGGGACTTACAAGTTCTTCCCTTGGAGGTCGTCCCTTAGCTCCAAGGGTTTGTCGTTTAACTGACGACACTCATTCTCTTCATGCCCATATTTATGGCAGTAGCTGCACCGCTGACGGGGTTTCTTCTGACTCCAGGTGCTTAACGACTTCGCCTCTTTTGGGCGCTGCTTAGTCGGAGATTCACGAGGAGTAGCTGACCGTACCGGGTTCTCTGGAGGTTTCCTCCTCATAGCGGAGATAGTCACTTCCACCTGGGTCAACCGATCGAGGATTTTATGCAGGGTGTCCCCCAGATTAGAGACCTGTCCTGCTAAGTCAGCAACTTCCGTAGCCGCAGGAGTAGGTGATGTCGACTGCGTTGGATAGCAAGCTAGAGCAGATTCCTCCAATTCCACGGACTCAGGCTCTTTCTGCGGTCCAGTAGGCGGTCGGTCCCCTAATATGTCAATGGCAATTTCCTTAAACTCAAGGAAGGAGGCCTGGGCATGTTGAGAAGAGATGATCTTTAGTTGACACCTTTGATTTCTATCAACAAGTCCATTAATAAATTGTTCCCTTAAGGTTTGATCAGAGGTTTCAGCGTCTTTGGGCTCCAGGCAGGTGATGGCCTTCCATGTCTCCTGTAGGGAGAGGGCAAAGTCTCGGAGGGACTCTTGGGGCTTCTGTCTTTTCCCGAAGAATTTCTGCTTCAACTCGGAGACAGTACACTTGTCAAAGGTGTTACGTAGCCTATCAAGAATCTGGACCACATTCTGACACTGTTCTCGGGGCCAAGACTTGACTTCCCGGAGAGCGGGTCCTTTCAACTGCCCGATGAGGATGCCCACTTTCTGTTCCTCTGTGAATGGGAGCAAGGCGAAGGTGGCTAACAACTTGTCCCTGAATTCAGGGAGAGTATGTGATTCTCCCTCGTAGTAGGGTAACCAGGGGGCCCCCAGATAGTAGGGCATAGTCAGAGGCATCATGGTGGGAGTCCCAGGGACACTAGCTGTAGCAGGGCTGAAGGGACTCTCTGGAGGACTTAACATGCTCCGGTACCCTGAGGAGGGACCAGGGGACGGGACTTGCGCCAGTCCCGTATCTTCGTCCTGGGCGGACATGACTGGCCTAGCTGAGGGAAGCCTGTAGGGTTACACAATGTCCGTTGCTATGGGCGATGGCTAGAATGGGACGTGGGCACTTTAAGACACTATTCCATGGGAGGTGAGCCAAGAACCTAGCATCGGAAACAATCTCTACCCCCCTTTAACTTCCCCAGCGGTACTCACTCAGGATCAGCCGCGGTGACAGGACAGCTCCGGTACACGAAGGTCTCCGTTCCCGATGTCCGGCAGGCAGCAGGGTTCAGTGATGCTCCGCGGTGTTCTCCAGTCGCAGGACACGTGCGCCGGAACTCCGGATGAGACGCACACTGTTGGCAGGCTTCAGGCGCGGCCTGCGCCGAAATCCAAGATGGCCGATTAACCCTCTTCGTTGCCGGCCGCACTCGCTCCAGCTCCTCCTCCACGGTAGTTCGCGCCACTCGCGCAGGGGGCGGAGCCTAGTGACGCCTCTGGAGTTCCCGCCAGTGAGGATTTGGCGGGCTGGAAATACTTGCTGCGCCACACGCCTCTGAGGTAAATACTTCAGGCGCAGCAGCGCCGGATGTAGCAGAGCTGACACAGTCCTTGCAGGAATTAACCTCTTGAGTGCTGGAGCGGCGCTCGACAGCACGTGGCAGCAGTATAAAGTTCAATGTAGAAACACACAAATACTTGGGCCTAAACCCGGATGGCAGCAGGGTTAGGCAGCACAGTCTTTTTCTTAATAAAGTACAGTCTTTAGTGCCAGGATAAGGCACAGAAGTAAATATCCTGTGATTCGTGACGCCACTTGCAACATCCCCCACCGGGGCCTAGCCCTTGAGGTGAGGCCTGGAGACAGCCGGGGCCCGCTGTACCGGAGTGGCTGGCGGTTGCGGCCTAAGCACGCTATTGTCACGGTGCTTGGTACGGGGGAACCGGAGGGCTGTCCTACAGCCTGGCAGGTCTCCAGCAGGGTGGTGTTGGCAAGAAAAGATGAGGGAGAGGCTGCTATAGCGGATCTCCCTGGGGCAACCCCTTACTGTCCCGAGTGTGAGTCTCTGGGTGATGGACAGGGTGCCGGTGATGAAGGCAGCCGTATTAGCAGGGACCAGACGGAGACAGAAGTTGAAGAAAACAACTTACAGTTCTTTATTTGAACCGCAGGAACCGCAGCAAACGTGCCTTTAACAGGTAGGTAGGGTGCCGAGATGTGAGTTGGAGGGAGCCTCAGGAGATAGTTCACCAGCCTGGAAGTAGAGGGCAGGCTGGGAGGCAGCTGTGTCCTGGTAGGAAGCTTCAGCTTGTCCTGTAGGGCTTCAGGTATCACCTTTAAAGGTAAGATGATACCCCTTTTCCTCACTACACTAACTCTAGTCTAATGCTCCACTCTTCAGAGGCAGGGGCTAGGCTCTTCCTGCTGTGGTATGGGCTAGACAGAGATTGCTCACTCACTCACTCACTCTAAGATTCTACTACACTGGAATCTCTCTCACTGAGAATCCCCTAATGTTCTCCAGAACATTCCTGGCCAGAGGTTTTATTACCTCCCTTTGGTCAGGTGGTGGCTGCTCCTCCAATCACATCTCAGCTTACAGAGCACAGGATGTAACACATATCATTGGATAACAGCATCTGGCATTATACAAAATACTTAACCTCTGCCTTGCCAGGCAGGATTCACCACTGCAATACCCCTATGTCCTATCAGGACCATGTAATGTAATGTAGGTACATGCAGGTGGGACGTATTCGCAAGCACTACCTCGCCATTGCATCGGCGAGGGTGTTGCACATTGTTGGACCTTGTGATTTCTAACAATGTGGAGATTGTCCAAAATGTCAGTGTCCGGGAACCCCTTGGGTACAGCGATCATAATATAATTATTTTCCTCTTAACCCCTTAACGCTCTGCGCCGTAGCTCTATGGCGCAGAGGTATAAGGGATGTAAAAAGAGGGCTCACGGGCTGAGTCCTCTTCATACAGAGGTGGGGGTTGTTGCATATTGCAGCAAACCCCCACCGCTAATAACCGCGGTCGGTGCTTGCGGCTATTAACCCTTTCAACGCCGCCGGCAAAGTCGCCCAAAATGCCCGATCTATCAAAATATAAAAACGGTTACGGGCGGCGGTGACCTCCGAGGCGGGAAATGGCGCCCAAATGTCCGAAATACGACTTTTACACCCCTCACACATCTCCGTGCGCCAAAGTATGAAAAAGTTATTAGCGTCAGAAGATGGCAAAAAAATTTTTTTTCATTTTTGTACACATTCGTTTAATTTTTGAAAATGTATTAAAACACAATAAAACCTATATAAATTTGGTATCACCGTGATCGCACCGAACCAAAGAATAAAGTAGGCATGTTATTTGGAGCGAAGAGTGAAAGTCGGAAAAACTGAGCCCACAAGAACGTGACGTGCGTTTTTTTTTTCAATTTTTCCACATTTGGAATTTTTTTTCAGCTTCGCAGTACACGGCATGTTAAAATAAATAACATTACGGGAAAGTAAAATTTGTTTCGCACAAAATAAGCCCTCACACAGGTCTGTACACGTAAAAATGAAAAAGTTATGGATTTTTGAAGTTGGAGAGCGAGAAATGAGCCGAAAAACCCTGCGTCCTTAAGGGGTTAAACTGTTAAAAAGCAGAAACAGGTGGGAAAATCGAAAACTTTGAAATTCAAGAAAGCTAATTTCCAGAAATTCAGGGCTGCACTACAGGATATAGACTGGGATTAGATACTGTCAAATGATGATACTAATGTTAAATGGGAGAAATTTAAATCTATCCTGTGTTTTTATACTTCTAAATTTATTCCAATAGGTATAGACGGGCTAGATTACAACCTGTATGGCTTACATCTATAGTTAAAAGGGCAATTAATGATAAATAGAGGGCATTCAAAAAATATAAATCTGACTCGTCACCTAAGGCTTTCAATACTTACAAAAAACTTACCAAAATAAAAAGGAAATCATATCAGCCAAAATACAAAATGAAAGACAGGTGGCTAAAGATAGCAAAACAAATCCCAAGAAATTTAAAGTATATCAATGCAAAAAAAATGGGTCAGAACAGGTTTGACCCCTTTATTCTGAAAATGGGGCATCGGTGACTGGAGACCAAGAGAAGGCGGAGATACATAATAGTTTTTTTTTAGCTCCGTTTATATGATAGAAGAAAGAACTTCTGACATGGGTGGTGCCAGTGCGGGTCGTGCACCCTGTAATATACTAGACCGGCTGAATGTAGACATGATCCAATCTAAACTCAATAAGATCAATGTGTACAAGGCTCCTGGACCAGATGGGTTACACCCCAGAGTTCTTAAAGAACTCAGTTCTGTTATTGCTGTACCGCTGTCTAAAATCTTCAGGGATTCCGTAATGTCTGGTGTGGTGCCAAGTGACTGCCGCAAGGCAAATGTGGTGCCAATATATAAAAAGGGCTCTAGAACTTTGCCAGGCAATTACAGGCCTGTAAGCTTAACTTCCATTGTGAGGAAAATATTGGAAGGGTTAGTAAAAGACTAAAAACTGGAGTATGTGACATCAAATAGTATAATAAGTGACAGCCAGCATGGGTTTACTAAGAATAGAAGTTGTCAAACTAACCTGATCTGCTTCTATGATGAGGTGAGCAGATGCCTGGATGGAGGAGCTGCTGTGGATATTGGGGCATATTTACTTACCCGGTCCATTCGCGATCCAGCGGCGTGTTCTCTGCGGTGGATTCGGGTCCCGCCGGGATTCACTAATGCAGTTACTCCACCGTCCACCAGATGCCGCTGCTGCGCTGAATTTCCCCGAGGCCGCTGGAATGCCCTGAAATTCACCGGCCTATACTTGGTGAAGATAAGTGCAATTTTCGCAACACATTTTTTAAAAAAAATGCGGCGGTTTTTCCGAATCCGCCGGGTTTTTGTTCAGCCACGACCCCCGATGCGCCACAATCCGATCGCGTGCGCCAAAATCCCGGGGCAATACAGGGAAAATCGGCGCAAATCGGAAATATTCGGGTAACACGTTGGGAAAGAGCGAATCGGGCCCTTAGTAAATGACCCCCATTGTGTTCTTGGACTTTGCAAAGGCATTTGACACTGTACCTCATAAACGCTTGATGGGTAAAATAAGGTTTATTGGTTTGGCAGAAATCATTTGCAATTGGATTGAAAACTGAGTTGTGGTCAATGATTTCTACTCTGAATGGTCACCAGTTATGAGTGGTGCACCTCAGGGTTCTGTGCTTGGCCCACTACTATTTAATATATTTATTAATGATATAGAGGTAGGAATTAATAGCACTGTGTCTATTTTTGCAGATGACACCAAGCTGTGTAGTGTAATACGGTCTATGGAGGATGTTCATAGGTTGCAGGGTGACTTGGACAAAATGAGTGTTTGGTCATCCACTTGGCAAAGGAGGTTCAATGTGGATAAATGTAAGGTTATGCACCTGGGGGCTAATAATACAAAGGCAAAATATGTCCTTGGGGGGAGTAAATCTGTGAGAGTCGTTTGAGAAGGACCTGGGGGTACTAGTAGATCATGAATTGAACAGCATGCAGCTGCCTCTGAAGCCAGTAGGATCTTGTCATGTATCAAAAGTGGTATGAACTCTCATGATAGGGATGTAATATTACCACTGTACAAGGCATTGATTCGGCCTCACCTGGAATATGCGGTCCAGTCCTGGGCACCAGTCCATAAAAAGGATGCCCTGGAGCTGGAGAGGGTTCAACATAGAGCCACAGAAATGATAAGGGGTATGGAGGGTCTTAGTTATGAGGAAAGATTAAGACAACTATATTTATTTAGTCTGGACAAGAGACGACTACGAGGGGACATGATTAATTTATATAAATATATGAATGGTCCATACAAAAAATATGGTGGTAAGTTCTTTCAGATTAAATCAAATCAAAAGACGAGGGGGCACTTTCTCTGTCTGGAGAAAACAAGGTTTAATCAGCAGAGGCGACAGGGCTTTTTTACTATGAGAACGGTCAATCTGTGGAATAGCCTTCCTCAGGCGCTGGTCACAGCAGGGACAGCAGAGAGCTTCAAGAAGGGTCTAGATTTTTACACCTAAATAACATTGATGGTTATGTTATATAGAATTGTTTCCCCTAAATCCCTTCCTCATGCAATCCCTTCCCTTCCTTGGTTGAACTTGATGGACAAGTGTCTTTTTTCAACCGTATAAACTATGATACTATGATATACATGAGACTAAGGGATCATGAGACTGTCTTCTTGTCACACATTATACTTCAAAGTAATAGAAACATTTTGACAATATCTTTTGTGCTTAGTTATGAAAAAAATGGAAATTTGGAAAGGATTTCTAAAAATTATTCATTTTCATAGTTTTAAATTTTCTGTTTTTCAGCACCCAACTTTATAACTAACATTTCCCAAATGTCTGCTTTATATCAGCATGGGTTTTTATGCATCCTCTTTTATAGGATCTTAGTTGGGGACAGGCAGGAGGTCAGGATGGGCAGCAAGGAATCAGAGTCGGAAACGGAGCAACAGGTCAGGGCAGGCAGAACAGGATCAGAGTCAAATACGGAACCAAGGTCACAACAGGAAATAACACAAAGAACGCAGGGCATCAGGGAACAGGCTTTTTCAATGCCACTAGGCACGAAAATCCGGCAGGGTGTGCGGGGAGAGGCTGGATTAAAAAGAATTCTGGGTAAGGCCAGCACCAATTAAAGGTGCGCTGGCCCTTTAAATCTTCTGAAGCTGGCACGCACTCACCCTAGAAGACGGGGATAAGCATGCGCAGCCAAGGGACAGGAAGCAGTAGCAAGGACAGGTGGGTAAGAACCACAGGGCGCAGGGGCACACCGAAGGGCACGGTGAGCCCGCGACCTGAGACATGGATCGGAGGAATACCCATGACAGTAACCCACCCTTTGGCCTCCCCCCTTCTTGGGCCGAAGGAATCTCTACAGGAGATTCTGGTCCAGGATATTGTCCTCGGGCTCCCAAGATCTCTCCTCAGGCCTGAATCCCTTCCAGTCTACCAAGAAGAACCGCTTACCTCTCACCAGCTTCATGTCTAGGATCTCCTTTACCTCAAAGACATTGTTGAAGTCAGGAGCAGGAGTTTGGAGCCAGGAATCCTTAATCAAACATACCTGGAGGACAAGCAGACTTTGTCACCTGGAAAGAAGATAGGAGGAGGTCTGCGTTTCTTATCCACTTGAAGCTTGGTTCAAGCAGAAGCCAGAAGCAAGGAAAGACGAGTCTGCTCCCAAATGGACTTCAGATCCTGTACCAACTCCTCCACTGCAGGAACGTTCGAGGAGACAGGTAGAGGAAGAGGACTTGGGTGCAAACCATAGTTGATGAAGAATGGAGCAGAGCCGGCAGATGCAGTATCCAGGGAGTTATAAGAAAACTCAGCCCATGGCAACACAAGCCACTACCTGGGACTGGAGTCTAAGTGGCACCCAGTTTTCACCAGAGCTCACCGCAAAGTGGGTTGGACTTGTTGCGGCGTGGTACCACCAGGTCTTACATAACGGGAATCACAAACAGGGCATCACATAACGGGCACTGAACTTTCCAGAAATAATTGCAATTTCCATCTGGGCATCCATTGCACATCATATTTGAAAACCACCTGAATGTTCAAAATGCTAATTTCACTAACATGTATTACACCATGCTAAATTTCCCAAGGGGTATGCTTTCAACAAATAGGTTAACTTTTTGGGTTTTCCTATGTTTTATACCACTAGAGCTCTCCAGATGCACCCTGACACATGTGAAGGATTTCTGTCAAATTTGGATTCTAAACATCCCTCTTTTCTTCTACTGTGCACCCATACAACATTTTTTCTGCACATGTGGGGTACTTTTAGGCTACATTCACACGACCGTATGATTTCTCCAGTCCCGTATTTACGGGCCGTATGAGCCCGTATATACGGACCGTTTTTCATCCGTATGTGCACGTATGTCACCCGTATCCGTACCGTGTCCGTATAAAATACGGTGGGCTGGCAAATTATGAAAAATGATGACAAAATTATGACAAAGGCTTGTCCAACCCCAAATTTGGTCACCTGACTGGCCCAGACTCCATTTTGCCATTTCTGAGAGCGAGGTTAGACTCCATTGCTTCTTTTGGCTGTGGTTTCTGGCGTTTTTAGCTCCAGCGATGTCATACAATCCCACTGATGATCTGCTCCTGAACTGGGCCCTAGTGACGATTCTCCGAAGGCGTTTGGCAATGCAGACGGAGAAGCGGAAGAGGACCCGGCGGTTTTGGATTCATCCCATTGTTGCTGAGCGGCCTAGGAGAGGTCACTTCAGCAACTTGTACACTGACCTGCGGCAGCATCCGGACAAGTTTTTCAGCTACGTTCGGATGACTGTCACCTCGTTTGACCGTCCTTTGGAGGACCTGCGATCGGGGCTTCGGTTACAGGATACCAACATGAGGCGGTCCGTCACACCAGAGGAACGGCTCATCGTGACACTGCGGTAAGTTTTTCATATGTACATACGTTTCATTATTTCAAGATGGACTGTGTGTTTAAATATTAAATGTATATTTTTTTTTTTTAAGGTTTCTTGCCACTGGGAACTCGTTTGCTTCACTGCATTATGAGTTTCTGCTGGGTGTTTCCACCATTTCAATGATCGTGCGAGCGACCTGCGAAGTGATATTGGAGCGATTGAAAGCTGCGGTGATGCCTGAGCCTACTGCTGAAGACTGGATCCGGATTTCGGGTGGTTTCCATGAATCTGCACAGTTTCCAAATTGCATTGGGGCGCTGGATGGGAAACACATCCGTGTAAAGAAGCCGGCTCACTCAGGGTCCCAATTCTTCAATTATAAACAATATTTTTCTGTGGTCTTGTTGGCTTTGGCTGACAGTGACTACAAGTTTATAATTGTGGACATTGGGGCCTATGGAAGTTCTGCGGATGCAGCGGTCTTCAGGGCTTCCAGAATGGGTGAACGGCTTTGCTCCAACCAGCTCGCCCTTCCAGAGCCAAGATGTCTACCTGGATCAATTGGACATCCTGCACCATTTGTGATCGTTGCTGATGAAGGCTTTGGACTTTCCTGTCATGTGTTGCGACCATTCCCTCGGCGTGGTTTGGATGAACGAAGGCGCATTTTCAATTACCGGCTCACTCGTGCGAGACGGTACGTGGAGTGTGTGGGATTCTAAGCAACAAGTGGCGGGTTCTACATAGCTCAATTCAGATGGACCCGGACAATATTAAGAAGGTAGTGCAAGCCTGCGTTATTCTTCACAATTTCGTTTGGATCCACGATGATGCTTCAGATGGTGAACTGGAGGGACAACATCCAATCTCCCTGGACAACACTCTCCAAGGACGACCCGGAGCGGCAGGACTGTTCGTTCGTGAGCAGTTTGCCTCCTACTTTGTTTCTTCAGAGGGTGCAGTTCCCTGGCAGTTGGATGCTATTAGTGGACGTTGAGGCTCTGGACTATTAGATCAGTTTTTTATTATTTTTCCTCTTTTTTGTTTTGGTAGTTAGTGTAGGGACTCGCAAGAGATGGGGCCCCTTGACGTGGGTTGTGAGCTTAAAACTTAATTGACCCATTTTTGATTTGTGCATTTTGTGCCACAAGTTAAAAATAAGTCAAAGGAGTTAACAAAGACCTCATCATTAAGTGATCATGTTTAAATAAATATATTTTTTTTAAATTGTGTATCGTGTTTTGTTGGATGTGGGGGTGGGGAGTGAGGGATTATTTCACTGTACACATGAGTGTATGCAGGCCATGTATCCTTGTAGCTTGATTGCTCAATGACACGGTCTGCACAGACCTTTGTGGTTGTGGCACAGTGCATTATATAAAAACTATTTCCCAAATAAACACAGTAGACTTTACTTTTTTTCATAACTTTTATGAAAATAAATTTCAAAACTATATACATAAAATAAACAAAAAAAAATTATAAGTCAAAGAATTCCCTGGACATTCCCCCCATTGAGGCCTGACTATGTGATGGCACTTCATACGATGTGGGGTACATCCGAGTGGGCCGTGGAGGGCTGGGTGGGATTAGAAAACAATGTGGCCATATGTAATCCGTAAAAAAACGGTACGGATACGGACAATTTCATACGGTCGTGTGAATGTAGCCTTACAGTCAGGAGCAGGGGCGTTGCTAGGTTCGTAGAAGATCCGGGGCACGGGCCCCAATGCATGTGTATCGCACTTTAAGTAATGCCCACTCCTGTAAATAACCCCCTCACATTTGGTTGTGCCAATAACAACTTCACTTCTGGTATATACAGCTACAGAAACCACAGGAGAAATCCCTTCTGGTTACATCCAGTGACTGCAGGTGACGTCTCCTCCATCCTCTCCATTAGGCATCACCACATGTTATGTTCCTCATTATCCCTACATCTTGGTTCCCTGACAGTGTTATTCTGCTGCTGTCCTTAACAATCTCCCCCAAATACTGTAGGGCCGGTTCACACGTATGTCTTGTGTTTCACTGGAAAACGTATGAAACCAAGGCCTGTCCTAGTGCAATGTGTGAATGCGCCCTAAGAGATGTGCCCCAAACAGTGCCCTAAACAGCCCCTCAGTAATGTCCCCCACACAGCTACCCCCCAGTAATGTCCCCCACACAGCCACCCAGAAATATCCCCCACACATCTACCCCCAGTAATTTCCCCCATACAGCCCCCCAGTAATGTTCCCATACGGCCCCCCAGTAATGCCCCCCATTAATGTCCCCCACACAGTCCCCCAGAGAGTAATGTGCCCACACAGACCTTCAGAAAGTAATGTGCCCACACAGCCCTCCCAGTAGGTCATGTGCCTACACGGCCCCCCAGTGTGTCATGTGCACACACAGCTAATCCAAGTAATTAATGTGCCCACTCAGCTCCCCATGTTCTCCCCCTTCCCTTAGCTGCTATTATGTTTCCTTCTCACCCCAGAGATGCAGCTGTGTGCATTACTTTCCCCTGCTGGTAATGTGATCATGACATCATGACAGGTCCTGCAGCCTCCAGGAGTATTATTCTAATTTCTCCCGGAGGCTAGCACCTGCAGGGGAAAGAATTGCACATGTTGCACATGTAATGCACAGAGGGGAGGATGTCCGGGCAGCGGGAGATATATCATGCTTACCCAGGGAGATCCAGGGCTGTGGCCAAAAGATCCGGGGCTCTTCACCTAGCGATGCCCATGCTCAGGAGGAATTTTTTTACACATTTTTTTTACAAAAATAAGAGGTCAAAGTGACCTTTTTTTGACCTTTTTCCTTTTTAGGGCCTAATTAAATCAAAAACCTTTATGGGCAAATACACATATTACATCTTGCTAAATTCTCCAAGTGGTGTACTTTCCTAAATGGTGTTGGGGTTCTCCACTGTTTTGGTACCATGAGGGCTCTACAAATGCATACTGACACATGTAAAGGAAGTCTGTAAAATTTGGCTTCTAAACCGCCAATGTCCCTCTTTCACCCTTTTTTGGGAAAATTTTAATCTTTTTCCTTTTAGGGGCCTAATCAAACACCTGTAAGGGCAATGTCATGGCCATGGGTACCCCTGCGACTAATATCCCGAGTCGAAGGCGCACCTGTGTGCCTTACTGTGTCCCCGGAGCCTGCCTGTTAACTTACCTCTCCCGGCTTCAGCGGCGGCCTCTTCGCTCCCCGCGGTCTGGCGCGCGCGTTCCCGTCTCCTAGGGTACGCACGCTGGCTCTGTAAGATTTAAAGGGCCAGCACGCCGATAATTGGTGCTGGCTAGTCATCTGCCAAGATAAATTCCTGCCCCCTCCTGTGTCCCCTGCCAGATCTTTGTGCCTCATAGCCTTAGAGAAAGCTTTCCTGATGCCCTGTGAGATATTTCCCGTTGTGACCTCAATTCCGTTCCTGACCTCGCTCCTGTGCTGCCCATCCTGACCTTCTGCTACATCCCCAACTTCGACTCCGTGCTGCCTGTCCTGACCTACCGCTATGTCCCAATTCCGATACTGTGCTGCCTGTCTCGACCTCCTGCCAGTTCCCGACCACGAGTTTGCCTGGCGATTCTGTACTATGCCTTGGCTGCCACCCCAGATAAAGCCGTGCCTGTAGAACGACCTGGTGGTACCACGATGCGGCAAGTTTAACCTGCTTTGCGTCGGGCTCTGGTGATAACAGGTACCACTTAGACTCCGGTCGACAGGCAAATACACATATTAAAACCTTGCTAAACTCTCCTTGACACAAGGATATTGGGAGGGGGCTGTAGGGGTCCCGATGATAAAATCTGCTTATATGCTGACGATCTGGCTCTCTTTTTGCGAGACTCTCCTGCATCAATACCGGTATCAATCAATGTAGTTGAGGAATTTGGTAAATTCTCAGGTTTGAAAATAAACTGGGTAAAATCTATTATGCTGGCTTTAGACCCACTAGTAGAAAGTTGGGCGACTGACAATGTTACATTATCTTGTGTTGAGAATTTTCGATACCTGGGTGTGGAAGTCTCAAGTAAGTTAGAAGAATGTTATAGTCTTAATCTTGCTCCCTTAGTTGGAACATTGAGGAAAAGAATTGGAGGCTGCAATAAACTTCCACTCTCCAGAGCAGATAAGATCGGGCTTATTAAAATGGTCATCTTACCAAAGGTATTATATTTTTTGTCAGCGTCATCAATTTGAGTCAAAGAATCTTACTTTGAATTGATTGAAGCAATACTGAATAGTCTGATTTAGGTCAGAAAGAGAGTCAGGGTGAAGATAGACTTTCTCTATAGGCCTTGTAGGCAAAGGGGGACTGGGTCTACCCTTTTTTCGGGGGTACTACCTAGCTGCGCTGATTGGACGGGCTCTCTTTTGGAAGGAGAGACATATCATAAATGGTCCCTAGGTAGTGCCTTGAAAAGATCCTGGATAGCGTTCAAAAAGATATAAGGAGTGTATGTTTTTTTTTTAATTATACCCCTCTTTGGTTTAACACAAATCTGATTGGAGTAATGGGGTTACCTGATAGGAATTTTTGGTGTGGATTAGGTATTAGGTATATGTCACAAATTATGATATAGGGACAATTCATATACCTCCTTTCGATGCAAAGGATATATGGTTTAAAAACTGAAGATCTGCTTAGGTATTTTCAATTAAAAATACCTAAGTGGGCGCGGCCCAGTGGCTTAGTGTTTAGCAATACAACCTTGCAGTGCTGGGGACCTGGGTTCAAGTCCCAGGGTCAACATCTGCAAAGAGTTTGTATGTTCTTTCTGTGTTTGCGTTGGTTTCCTCTGGTTTCCTCCCACACTCCAAAAACATATTGGTAGGTTGATTAGATTGTGAGCCCCATGGGGACAGGGACCGAAACTTTGTGCAGCTCTGCGTAATCTGTTTGTGCTATATAAATAAAACAATTATTATTATTATTAAAACACGCAGTGAAACATAATGCACATTGGATAAAAATTAAGTGAAGGAAGATGGAAGGCAATTCACAGAAACACAAAAAAATGTGTTTCTGCCACTAAACTGGAACCATAGGTTAATTTATTTTAATCTTGTACTAGGTATACTACACTCCAATGGCATGGTGTAAAATGAAACTGAAGGTAGAATCTAGGTGTTGGAAATACCAATCGATGGAAGCAGATTTTTTACATGTGTCCGACCATATCAGACTTTTAGAAGGATAGATGATACACTTAAAATTGATCTTCCTCTAGTAATATCTACAGCAATTTTTGGTCTGTTGGAAGACCCAAGAATGGCTAATTTATATGGCAACCTAATTATAAGATCATGTGGCAATGATAATTAAAGTCCGAATTATAGGGCTCTAAAGTTCCTCCGAAAGCAGAGAGTTGGTGGAGACTATCCTGCAGATCAAAGAATATGAATATTATTGATATAAAATGACACAAAAGGAACAAAAATGGAATAGGATCTGGTCTTCAAGTCAGTAAAAAATATATATATATATTTCTTCTCCACTGTCAGCGGACATGATAAGGAGGTTAGAAGTGCAAGATTAGGTGAGCGTAGGCGTATTAGATTACCTCTATTGAGGAATAGGTGTAAGAAATAAGGCGGCTGAATTTATGAAATTGAATGTTTAAAGCTTTAGTAAGATCGGGGGAACTACAATGTTAAAAATCATGTTAATTTTTTTTTTTTCTAATATGCTCACTTCTGGCTTTACCTCTGTATGAAATTATGAGATTATGAAATTTTTGTATAATGCCGATATAAATAAATTTTTGGATTCCAGGAAAAAAAAAATACAGGAGGAGGAGAAGAAAAGAAAAAAAACTCTCCAAGGGGTGTACTTTACAAAATGGTGTCTCTTGTTCTGGCTTTTGGTACCACTAGGGCTCTCTAAAAGCATCCTGACACATGAAAACTTTTTCAGCCATATTTGTCCTCCAAAAACGAAACAATGCTCTTTCCCTTCCAGTTGCCCCCCCTGTGCCCGTACAGCAGGGTACAGTGACAACATGGGTATTGGGATACTCAGGAGGAATTGCACTAATCATTGTAAAATGCATTTTCCTTTTTAACCCATTGTGAAGGTGCAAATTTTAGTGTTCAATAATATATTGTAAGATAAAATTACATTTCTGTAATTTCACTTTCATTTAATTTTCACCCTCATGAAACGCTCATAGGCTTAACAAACTTTCCAAAGGGTGTTTTGAATATTTTGAGGGGTGCAGTTTCAAAATGGTGTCATTTGTGGGGGGTTTCTGTCATGTGGGCCTTATAAAGTCACTTCTAACTAAATTGGCCCTCCAAAAGTAGGTTTTGATGATTTTCGTGAAAATCTGAAAAATTGCATGTAAAGTTATAAGCCTCCTAACATCCTAAAAACAGGAAAGGATTTTTGAAAAATGATGCCAAGTTAAAGAAGACAGTTAGAAAATGTTACTTATCAAGTTATTTTAGTGATATGACCAACTTTCCAAAAAGTAGAAAATGTTTAATTTTGGAAAACAGTTTTTTTTCCTGAATTTTTGCCAAATTTCTGTTTATGTCATAAATAAATACTAAACATATTGCTTAAATTTCTCAACCAACATGAAGTACAATGTGTCACTAAAAAACAATCTCAAAATCAACTGGATATGTTAAAGCGTTCTAAAGTTATAACCGCTTAAATTGACATGTCAGGTTTTTAAAAAAAAAGGGCCGTGTCAGGAAGGTGCAAAAGAGCCAAGTCATTAAGGGGTTAAAGGGGCTTTCCAATGAAACACAGTTCTCAAAATGTAATCCCCTAGTGATATTTATACAAGAAAGAGAATTTTAACCCCTTACTTTTTTTGTCAGTTTTATTGCTGTTTTTGGTCTTATCACTCCCTAGACAAAGTAAGAAAAGTAAGAATCCAGAGTGTGGGTGGGGACTTTCTAAGCAGACACATCATGATTCATCTGTGCTATGAGATGCTGTGTGCTGACAATGTGTGCTGAAGAGTATTGTAAGCATTTTGTGACAGGGTGGTGGTGTGAACTTTCTTTTAAGGCCCTGTTTTTCTAGAACCAGTTAAGGATATCTGGGTAGCCATCCAGACCTCAGTTCCTTAGAACAGGCCATGGCCCTGGCAGTTGGAATTGATCGTAGGCTTTGGAACAGATGATAAGCGAGAGTAGATCTTGATTGTTGCCGTGTGTCATCTTCTCTTTCTTCTAAGAAATATATCCTTCCTCCTTATACCTCTGAACAAGAACCTATGCTAAGGCCAGGACCAGGAGAGAACACTGCTTCAAGAATTCCCTGCTTCTGTATTGCACTAAACTGGGCCACTATCTACAGAACTGCCCACTTCATTGAAAAAACTTCAGTGATAATTGGGGGAGTCAGCTATCTTCTGAAACAAAATACGGGGCTCCCACTAACTTTATTGATTTTACATTTGTTTTAGAAATGGGCCTGTATTGAGTGGAGATGGACCCTCCTTACCTGATTACTGGAGAGGTTTTTACTCCATTGAGGTGGGGGTGGATTCATTTCAAAGGTATACCTGCAGGTAGGGTGTTTGTGGTGTTTTTTGTCATGCACAATTTGTCATCTGACATTATTTTGTTTAAATATGCATAATCCAGCCTTAGACATTCATCTCCGGAATGAGAATGTGATTTTGTTGTAAGATATCCCCTCAGTGTATACAAAGGACATAGTAGAACTGGAACGGGTGCAGAGGAGAGCAACCAAGATCATTAGGGGAACTTAAATACAATGACAGATTACAAAATTTGGGGTTATTCAGTTTAGAAAAAAGACAGCTGATGGGAGACCTCTTTACAATGTACCAATACCTGAAAGGGCAGTACAAGGATCTCTCCAAAGATCTTTTTTATATATAAATTCCTTTTTATATGTAGGCCTGTGGCCAGGACAAGGGAGTATCCTCTACGCTTAGAGGAGAGGCGGTTCTACCAGCCCCATAGATGAGGATTCTAGAGCAATGAGGCTCTGCGGCAGGAGGTTGTTATGGCAGACTCTTTGTACATGTTCAAGAGAGGCCTGGATGCCTTTCTGGAGAGCAAAAAAAAAAAAAAAAAGCATGGGTTATGGGGGGAAAAAAATTTGGTCCAGAGACTGATTGGACCGGTCCCCTGACATCCAGACTAGCAGGGGAGGAAGTTATCTGTCCGTAACTCCTAGCTCAACTATCTAAAACCCAGAATGAAGGCATAAGGAAATCAATTAAGACCGTCAGGAGAGAAATAAGGCAGTTCAGGAAGTGCAGGACAGAATTCAAACTACTGTATATACTCGAGTATAAGCAGACTTTTTCCAGCACAAAAAAAATGTGCTAAAAAACCCTAACTCAGCTTATACTTTAATCAATGAAAAAAAAAATCTCTGTACACATCTTTCTGACGCCCTCCGCAGGTCTTCTGTCTTCAGCCGAAGATGGAGCTGAAGAGAGAGACTTGAGTTTTTTGTTAGGCTGGGCAGGGGACAGCTGGCTATATACGGGGTGGGGGGATTCACTGGCTATATACGGGGGAGTGCAGGCACTGGCTGTATACTGAGGGGCAGGCACTGGCTGGCTATATACAAGGGGCAGGCACTGGCTATATACTTGGGGGGCAGGCACTGGCTGGCTATATACTTGGGGGGCAGGCACTGGCTGGCTATATACAAGGGGCAGGCACTGGCTCGCTATATACAAAGGGGGCTGCTGGCTATTTACTAGGGGGCATGTGCTAGCTTGTTATTTACTGGTGAGACTGTGACCAATGCATTTCCCACCCTCGGCTTGTACTCGAGTCAATAGGTTTTCACAGTTTTTTGTTTGAAAATTAGGCACCTCGGCATATACTCGGGTCGGCTTATACTCGAGTAATATATATATATATCTATATATATCTACAAAATCACAGTCAACAGCTCATCTTTTTTATGGGTAGAGGATGGTGCTGAAGCCATGTTACACTTAGTGAATTTGATCTAGACATACAATCAATACACCCACTTGGAGGACGTATTTTAGGGTTGTCAAGGCTTTTATGTACAACAAATTCTATGAATTTTTAAAATATTATGTATAAGAACATCAGTTTCAATGCTTTTGCAATCAGTTTTGAGATGGTTATAGGTGCAGTTTCTTATTTTAATAAGTGAAAGACATTAACAAGTGAATGATATTTGTTTTCCCCTTCAAATTCAAATTTACCCGTTCAGTTTATGTCTTCACCTGTTTAAATAAACAAAACTGCACCTATAACCATCTAAAAGCTGATTGTGATGCAGTTGTAACTGCAACGTGTGAATGCACCCTGTGGCTGCTGGTTACTGGACCCTTAACCAGTCTGATAATGAGGACATAAAATATTGATGGTCTATCCTTAAGTTAAGCCTAGAAAAAAAAATGATGTGGTTTTAAAATATACATTTTAAATCCCTTACGTAACACAAGAAATTTCCTTTATGGTGGAAAAGTCTATCAATTTTAATGTTATTAATATTATGACTTATACACCAACATTTTGAAATTCAGTTATAAATATCTATACATACATTTTTGGTATCAAAAGTAAATTTATCAAATAACCATATTTTTATTTTTGTCATGTAAAACCTGTAATGCAAAAATAAAAAAACAATCTTTTACAACTGTACAAAGTCAAATCACAAAAACAAACATACAATAGTTAGAATTTAAATGAAAAAACATGTTTACTGTAGAGCAGTGTTTTACAGTTTAGGACTTTTCATCACCTTTAACAATTAGTACTCTTTGTATTCTTTATAAGGGCCACCCTACCGTTTCCGATACAAATATATTTTATTATTCTAGCCCCAGCTGTTTCCAAGCAGTTAGTGTTGCCACCAAAAAGCCAATGTAGCACTCTACTGTCAGTTGAGTGGTGTTGAGATGTAGCAGACTGCAGAAAGCCTCGGTAGCATATTTGGTACCCCAAGAATGCTCCCAATTGCTTGGGAAAGGTTGTAGGTAGGGGGGGGGGGGGAAATCTGCCTGCACTGTAAACAGAGGAATGAAGCCTGGTTCATTATGCAAAAAAGTGGAGTTGGTGGAAGGTCCTCTTTAATGATAGAGAAAGTTCAAAATTGGTTTTAAAATTACTGTACATTATAAAACGTTGTATTTGTCTTGCAGCATTGTATGTGCTCTGTTGACCTTTTATGACCAAGCCCATTAACAGCTTTCAATACTAGAAATGGATCCAAATGGAGAGGATGTACAAAGAAAGAACTTTTACTTTTCCTTGTTGGATCCTTATCTGGCATTGGTTTAAATAATAGCATCCAAGTGCACGTGTTATAGCCAAACAACACTGCAAGTGCATGAAGCCAGGGACATGGTCGTTCCACAAAGATTGTTAATGGTATAGGCCATTGTTAAGAGCTCAGCAACTATTAATGTAGCATTGCCATATGAAGCCCCTTTGCTGCGCATCAATTTGTAAAATATCTGATCTGCTACACTGTTTGAGTAAGGGGTGAAGGAACGCGAATAGCCTGCACAGAGCCCAGGTCTCTGGAATGGGATAAAATGCTGATAAGGAAGCTGGCATTTTTGTAAAATATCAGTGGCTGATCTCACAAATATTTTTTGCGGAACTCATTTGCACAAATATACTGTACTTTAAAAACTTTTAAAAAGCCAAGAATAGATGGTAATAGAAAACGTATCATTAGTGAAGTAAACCGGTCACATTGATTGTCCTTTTCTTGGTAGTCTTTCCATGAGAGAGATGGTGTCTTCTTACCTGACCTGAGATAACATTTCAACAAATATAAGGTTCTCGTCAAGGTACATAGTGTAAGGTCAAACTGGTACACGATTATCCTTGCCCCATTTCTTCATAATCCGGATAATGTATTCAACTTGTGTGCTGCCAGTGCTCCTTAGCAAGTGAAGGACTTCTCTTAAAGTTTCTCTGTAGAAAACAATCCCAACATATGGTGTGAACACTACAATATTAAAAATCCATACATGCAATTCCTAATACACACATACTGTACTTTACAAATGATCTCACAAACAACAACTGCCTTACACTAAAAGTTTCACCATTTGCCATAGAGGGCTTCAAAATCCCCCTTTATATTTTAATTTCTCACAGGTTTTTTTTCATAACATTTTATTAAGTTTACGTTTCATTACAAGAAATATCAGTAGGCATTTAATGAGATCTCAAAGAAAACATCGGATCACAAAGTGAGATAATTTTCATGGTAGAACACTGCAAAATAACATGCTTATCAAAGTAAGGGACTGTTTGAGATCCTCACATGCTTCCATCTAAAAAAATCCAAAGTTTACATATCACTTAAATGCAATGATTTCTGTTCCGATCCAGAGAACTACAGGATATCAAAGTAAGTCACAATTTGGACAGAAACACTGTAACATTGAAGCTGCAGTCCCTCTTTCCACCAGACAATAAGAGATGTACACAGAGGATCAGTCACAATCCATCTTACAATTGGAGCTAAAGATTATGCCACCTTTTCGCTGGGTATTCTCATCTGGGCAATCACATTTAATTCAATCTGCCATATATATACAATTCTACAATTGGATGTTGTTTGAAAAAAAATTACTTGTGTGAAGTTCATTTCCCATAAATGTAGCCATGCTGTCCCTTAGAAACGAGATTGTTGTTCTTGGATACCGCCACCGCTGCTGAAGTTATTGAAACAAAAAAATTGTTTTTGCATGTGGTAGTGAATGCTGAATCTGGGTCATCAGGCAAGGCTCAAAAGTGCATGTATGACCACTGCTAGAAGAGTGCGGGTGGTCATATCTAGGGACGACTATCTTGTTTCTAAGGGACAACTTGGCTACATTTATGGGAAATCTTCACACAGGCCCATATTTTAAAATAACATCCAATTGAAGAAATACTTTAATATGGGAGCTGAATCTAATTAAATGTGAATGCTGTTATGTGAATACCCCTTTAATGAGAATACAGGCGGTCCCCTACTTGAGAACACTCAACTTACATACGACCCCTAGTTACAAACGGACCTCTGGTTGTTGGTAATTTACTGTACTTTAGCCCCAGGCTACAATAATCAGCTGTAACAGTTATCACAGGCGTCTGTAATGAAGATTTATTGTTAATCTTGGTTCTTATGACAATCCAACATTTTTAAAATCCAATTGTCACTGAGACCAAAAAAGTTCTGGCTGTGATTACAATGATAAAATATACAGTTCCGACTTACATACAAATTCAACTTAAGAACAAACCTACAGACCCTATCTTGTATGTAACCCGGGGACTGACTGTACTCCTATTTTACACTCGTTACAACGTTTTATCAACGCATTGTTAGCATGTGCGTTAACACCACAATTACACTGCGTTCTGTAAACATAAATGTTAACAGTAATATAATTAGGCAAATCACCTCTCCTCAGCTGTTGTAATATATTTCAAAACGCAATGAAAACGCTACCAAAACGCAACGTGTGTCTGTGCCCTCAGTCCTGCTCTCAGCTGAGGATGGAGCCAAATGTTGCAGTAAAAACTGCAATCAGTTTTGAGGCGATTTTAGGTGCAGTTTCGTATTTTAACAGGAAATGAACTGAACAGGTTAATGACATTTGTTAAACATGTTACCCTTTGAAAATCAAATTCACCCTTTCAATTCATCTGTTAAATTAATAAAACTGCACCTAAAACCACCTCAAAACTGTTTGTTTTAACCGCGTGTGACCGCACCCTGAGGGCCTGTTAACACGCTGCATTTTCATTGCGTTTTCAGTGCAATACAACAGCTAAGGAGAGGCGATTCGCCGAATTACATTACTGTTAACATTTCCGTTTACAGAACATCGTTAAGTACTGTAAATAGGCAAATCACCTCTCCACAACTGTTGTAATGCGCTTCAAACGAATTGAAAATGCAGCCAAATTGCTGCGTGTGACCGCACCCTCAGTGGTTTGCTGCAGTCGCATTTAATCTTCTATGAGCTAAATACATTCACAGAAGCTACATGAAACTCTCTGGTAGCAGCCATTTTATTCTGGATTAAGACTGGACAAAAAGGATGTCCAACAAGGATGTCCAAACAGGACTGATGGAAGGTGAGTGGCTTTAACTTCTTTTTTTTTTAAAACCAATTTACCCACCTCTACCATTTTTTGTCCATCTGGCAATAAGGGAACCTGTCATCAAATACAAAATCTCTCTGAACTACAGTAAAAAGCCTAAACCGAACCTGTCACCACACTCCCACCTCCAAGCCCACAAACAGTACCTTCTTCTGGAAAATGTACATTTTTTTTGGCATATCTGCAGTATGAATGAAAAAAATATCATCTTTTATCCTTTTGTACTTTGCAGTCAGATAACCCACCTCCTGCAGTCAGTTTGCTCTGCCCAGTCCTTGCATCAGGCGTCCCAGCCCTGCCTACTAACTACGAAGCTTTCTTCCGCTATATGGAGATCTTGCGCATGAGCGGAGTGCCTGTGATCTTGGAGCCAGCGCTGTGTGTACTTTCCTGGCTTCCTGCCTACACTGCATATGCGCTGCTTTACATGACATTCTAGGAGATGCCGCATGCGTGGTGTGTCTGACTGCATCGTACAAAAGAATAAAAAATGAGCAAGCAGTGCATGAGCGGAGTGCAAACATTTAGAATCCAAGTCTTTTCAGCGATGCTTTGTTTACCTTTTTATGAACCATACTAAGTAAGGGGGTACATAATAAACGTACTTAGTATAAATACTCATATCATTGAGTTCACATTGTAAGCCACTTACTTGGGTTCCCGTCCTGCCAAAATCATCTGAAAGATACCAACACAAGCTCCACGTTTTCCTTCCCAGTATTCAGGACTTGGATCAAGTCTTTCCAATACATCAAATGCCTTAGCAGCATAGTAAAACTGGCCCATCTATATAAAAAGACAATTGTTTGTAGAGAAAACACATTAGTTACCCCGTAATATTCAGGGAAAAAGGAACTCTACTTATCAGAATTGCTTCCTTTACAAAACAATACAAAAATAGAAGGCAAAAGCAAAGCATTTCATATAGCCTGTCATCAGAGAGGTCAATTTTACCTGAAAACAGGTTCTAATAGCTTTTGGCACATTCATCTTAAAAATGACTTGATGTAATTGATTATTTCACATAAGCGGGCTCCCCACTCATGGTGCATGGGTGAGGCTGAGGAAGGGGGAGGAGGGATTGAGGAGAGGATGACTTGTGCCAATTGAACTGTCCACCTATCCCCAGGACTCGCCAAACGCTGCTGGCAGGGTGTAATGTAAAATAGATTAAAAGGCACAGATTTATTCATATTGCTAACAAAGGCATTTTTGATATGAACATCCAATATGCTATTGGAAACTGTCTTTAGGTAAAAATGACCTCTCTGATGACAGATTCCCTTTAAGTCAGTATGGTTACTGTACATAACTGGAGGGACAAGCTATACTATCAATTGTTGTATCAATACCAAAGTTGGAAATACTGCTATATAATACATGATAATTGGGTGTAGAGGGTATTTGGATTCCTCTGGATCAATGAACAACAGATTGGACTTGATGAACTTGTGTCTTTTTTTTCCAAAATTATTACCTACTTAACTATTTGTGTAGCAGAATTAGAGTGGAACAGTGTCTTTATTTTATACTAAAATGTTAACGGGAACCTGTCAGCCTAAATTGACTTAACACCTTTAAGAACAAGTCTCTTTTATGTCCCAAGACGTTTCTTTTTTTTCCCTTTATCCCAAGACATCACTAATCATCTCTCCTAAAATCTGGTGCATGATGTCAATCACAAGGGGGTGTTCTGAGATGGAAAGAGTCTTGAGAGTGCTGAATACTGTTCTATGTGAGGCAGTCAGCCAGCACCAGCTAATAAATGCCAGCGGCTGCCTCCTGTTAAGTCCGTTGGCTCTGTAGCCACCGTGGTCACAGGGTAAATCCTGACTGTGCGCATGGTCTACCTCAGAATTTTTTCGGGCAGCTATGGAAGATGATGCTTGTTCCCCAGCAGCCTTAGCTTTGGTGATTCTATCACCACAAGTAAAAAAAGAGGTTACGGGAGATTTACACAATGTCAGAGGAAGAAGTAGTGAAACTAAAAAGGAGCAAAAAGAAGGTGGTCGTGTCAGACACCTTCCAGTCAGATCCTGAGGACAAGGCTACTTGCAGCTATGTCACATGTTGTTGGAATGACAGAGGTGCTAAATCAAACTTCATTTTTAATAACATAAATAAAGCTGCATCACCTGGTAGTTCGGCTCGTTCTGGTGACATATCAAACTACAAGTTCCAGGAAGTGTTATGTAAAATGTGAAGGTCTCCAGAAGAAGATTGGGAGTCAGAGACATTCACTAGGTCTGCTGCCTCTTCTGAGAGGGGAAAACGCAGTGAAATGCAAATGACCAGAGTGGGGTTAGCAGGAAAGTCCCCCACCAAAAAACTATTTAACCAACACTGGATCATGGCCAGATATTGATTCAGCTCTGTTGTCCGATAGTCTGGATTCCATTTTATGCAATTTAAAATGTCAGACCCGGTTGTCCAAGGCAGAACAAGAGGGCAGCTTATAAATGGCCAAAAAAATCCAGAGGCTGTTAGTGTCTCAAATAGCACTGGCTATTAAGGGCTATAAGCAGACATTTAATTTTGTCACTAACGTAAGGAGAGCCAAATGTCTCACAACTGTGGGAACACAAGTTTCCGAACATGGAAACAGCTAACTTTTTGGCCCAGGAAAAGTCAAACCAAGATCCCGGGTCAGGAAATCATTTGCAGATTTAAAGAAACCTGCCCATACTTTCCCTTTCGTGCAATGGGTCAGTCATACAAGTCCCAGGGACAGACCTGCGTCTATACCCAGAGACCATATAGAAAGGAGTTCACAAAGGCAAGAGGCATCTCTGTTAATGTCAGACGCTTCCCTCACTGGTTGGGGAGCTTTTTTTTAGCAATGTTGCCATAAGATGAGTTTTATTGGATGAGGAGAAAAGGCTTCACATAAAGTTGCTAGAATTGAGGGCAGCATGACTAGCATGCCTTCATATGATAAATAATATAGTCCTCATCAACTCTACAGACGTACAACAAAACAGGGATAGCATATGTGAACAAAATTGGGGATACACGGTCCAGGCAGTTATGCTCGGAAGCCCTAGATTTGTGGAATTGGGTGATAGAGAGGAACATAGACCTGAGAGCTAAATACGTTCCGGGTCAGTCAAATGAGATTGCAGACGCTATGTCCAGACAGAAATAGCGTGACACAGAAAATAACTCAACAATTCAGTCAGAGACAGATAGATCTGTTCACTTTGGAGACTAAAACTCAAACTCAAGTCTTTGAAGCAAGAACGTGGTCTCCAAGGGTATGCAGAGTGGATGCTCTAAACTTTCTAACCTTTCCTCTGCCGAATTTAATTCTACACACACTACAGAAAATTTGTGAGGAGAACTTTTCACATTTAGTCCTAATCTACGCACTTTGGCAGTCAAGGTTCCCAAGCTACACTAAATGAGGATACTCAGGAAGAACACAGCGGAGTGCATGCAGGGTGCATGGGACCTATTTCAACAACTTCAGCAATTAATGTAGATTTCAGCATTAATAAGCTGTTCAGATACCCAGAACTAAGAGAACATACTACTTAATTGGTCTTTGAGACAAAAAACATGTTCCAGATACAGATCTATAATACAGGAGTTTCAGCCACGGAAGACCGAAAAAAGGGTACAAGAATCGGTCGACATAGAATGCGACATAGAATGTGTTAGAGTTCCTGGCGTTGAAACATAGATCATAGATCTAATACACCTAAAACAATTGGTTCTGCTCTTAATATTATTATCCCCAACCTGAGTGAGAACAAAATATTTTTGCATCCAGACCAATTGTCCCTAAATATACATCTATGTGGGACATAGAAATATTACTCAAATATTTAAGTTCTGTTATTCTCAAAGGTAGATCGAAAACCTCACACATAGATCAGAGTTTGGTGGAAGCTGATTTAATTGAGGAGACATAAGAGATTACAGAACTGTTCATCAGCTCTAGGACTCCGATGGAAAGCATCTCCAAACACCATTTTGGTGGATTCTTGAAGCAATGAGCAAGGTGGGTGTAGACACTAGCATCTTCAGGGCATATTCAGTCAGAGGTGCTGCTGCCACTAAGGCAATTGCAAAGAAGGTAGCATTGGACACGATACGAACAGCAGCTAGATGGTCATCCAGAAGCACATTTGTCAAATAGTATTGGAGACCCGCTGAACGGGAAAGACTTGATTTTATGAGAGCCAATACCAGGTATGTGCTTATCTACCCGTCATCTGGTGGTGGGTGGCTGCCTCCCAAACAATAAAGCTCAGTTTGCAGGAATCTGTGAGATGCAAACTGCATTTGTTCTATGGCACTGATGGCTATCCTTTAAGATACAGAGTGCCCAAACTACATACAAAACCAACTTACATGTTGCAAAATGCCGACATGACAATTTACGCAATAACTTATTGATCCCTGCTGTATCACAGGTTTCAATCGTATTGGGATCTTGAGGACACCAATACAATAGAAAGAAGATGGAGAAATTTGGATTGTAGCTTCCCTCCAGGGTCCCTTGAAGAGGAAAAATCTGGGGACCCAGAGCAGGAGCTCCAACAATAATCTATCTCTGCCCACACCTTATAGCTCCTCATGTAGTCCTGGCAGCCAAGGATGTTGCTTTAAAATAGCGCTGAGTATGGCACACTCTAGACTTTCTTGGACCACAGGAGGAAGGCTTGAGTGCTGTCTGGCAAACTTTGTGCTGGGGTGAAGGCTTGGGTGCCCAAAGGTTCGCCACCACTGTTCTAGGGAATAGGTCAGCCACCCAGCAACAGCTCCCATCACTACAAGTGATATGTATCCTAGTAGTGTCTCATAAGAAACTAAAACACATACAATTCTATTCCAATAGGATCGAGCCATTTAGAGTTATTTCCAGGCAAAAAAGAAAATTAAATTTTATGTAGAGTGAACATAAGCTGCAAGTGGCAAAGATCTGGCAGTCTTGGTTTTGTTTAAAAAAAATAAGAGAATGAACAAACACCACACAGGCCTACATAATGGTGAACAAATGGTCTTACATAAGTGTTGAGCGTCTAAAATATGAATTCTAGGGTAGAGGTTGGGTCATAGGGCCTTCTGGGAAAAAATTCTGAGGTAGAGCACGGAGATACGGAACGCCGTTACTTTCATTCAAGAGGACATTCTTACCTTGTAACAGTCATTGGCAATAAGCTGCAGGAGGCTAAAAGATTCTCCAGATGTTTCCATTTTTAGATACAGTTCCCATGCCAGTCTTGGTTTCTTGTTCATTATATCTTAAAGAGAACCCATCAGTCAATTTAACCACAAAACTAAATATATTTTCATAAACTGTCTTTAGAAAGCATTGCCACTATCCCTTCATTGTCCCTCTACATGCCTGTAAACTTAAACAATCGGGTACGAAAGCTGCATGCACATGACCTGAGAGAGGGAGCAATGAATCATTATCATATTCAGCTTTCTAGCTTATTTATGAGTGGGAGGTACAACCACGCCTCCCAGTGCTTGACTGACAGCCTGTATAATGATGTGACACTCCTGGTGCTTCCTCTCTATACTTCCTGCTGTTGGCGGCCTCACCCCCTGCAGCCTGTGCGTGTATTCAACTATTCTAGGATGCAGCCATGTGTATAGCAGAACATTGTTTAGCTGATGTCTACGCTTTCTTACTAGGCAGTGTGGAAGTATGTAAACTGCATAGTAAGACAGCATAGCAAAGGGACACATGCACAGTGAGACACGTCAGGTGCCCTTGCGGCCCACTGTGCGTGTCTGGATTAACCTAAGTCACGAGTGTGTGTGTGTGTGTGGGGGGGGGGGGGGGGTAGAGGGAAGTTGTAACCTAATCATATAAGAAATATTTCAAAACATGTTTCCTAAGCACTGTTTACTGTCTATTGTAAGCGGTCCCAATTTAAAAAGGGACCTGTGGCGAAAGGTTCCTTTTAAAGAGGACCTGTCACCCTTAAAGTAAGCAGCATCTAGTGTTAAAACAGATGCAGCATAATTAAACTGCTATAGCAATAGCTACTGCAATAGCGCTAATAAACCATGCTGCGCTGTACACTAGAAACGCTAAACCGCTCTCAAAGCGGTATGCTGTTTTCATGAGGGGGCGGTCCGAGGCACTGCTTCTTCCCCGAACCACGCCGCTCACTCCGTAGAACAGTGGTGACAGCCATGCCTCATGCGGCAGTGACCACTCCTAATCCCCCCACCCCATCAATATGCTGGACCGCTTTGAGGGTGTGTTTCTAGTGTACAGCGCAGCAGTGTTTGTTAGCGTTATCGGAGGTTTCGGATAAAGCTAGCAGTGTAACAAGTGCATCTGTCTTAGCACTAGGAGCTGCTTACTTTAGTAAGCAACTCCTAGTGCGGTTTTTGAGGGTGCCAGGTCCTTTTTAAGGTAGGACAGAGGCAAATTTCTGAATTTATTTCCAGGGTTAATCTTTTGTTACGACTAGATAAGTTTGTTTACCAAAAACGAAACTCACTGAAAAAATTTGATGCCATGTGGGGTCCATGGCTTGATGCTCCAGGATTAGCTCCTCTAACTATTATTAGAGATAGAATAATTAGAGGCACCGTAAGGTAATGGTTATCATTATCATATTAAAAGATAATGATGGGTAATTATGCGGAGGTCTATGACTCACAGACTATTAGCAACTATTTTTTTACCAATATTGTTTGATTATTGTTAATAATGTATATTATTGTTTTCTCTGAGATACATAGTGTGAAATACGAGACTGACCGGAACCAGGGATATCATGGATGGACTTTCTCTTGAAACCTATACCCCCAGACGGAGGACTTCAGTCATGGACTCTATGCACATGTCTGCTACATGGACATTTTACCCACCAAGCAGGGGAAGGGAGGGGGGTGGGAGGTCTGTGTTTTATTGTTTATACTATTAAATGTTAAAAAATGGAAAACTATTTTGCTGGTTTTCAATAAAAATTTTATTTGATCCAAAAAAAAAAAAAAGGTAGGACAGAGGCATAGTTATCCATTTCCCACCCGGGAAAACTTATTTGCATACTCTTTTTAAAATGTTATTATGATGATGATTATATGACCTGCTAGGGCAATTCCCATCATGAATAAATCCTTTTAATCTACAAGTACTAATTTAAATATTCATTTTAACGCATCAATACTTACAACATCGAGCAAGCCAGCTCAGGTAAACATAATCATTCTTAATCTTCTCACTTTGAATAAGTAAGAATACCTAAAATAGACAAGTTCAAAATAAAATGAATAAAACAATGGACATTGCATCTTACCTATAAACATGATCTGTTTTTTAGTTGTATTGTATGTATAGTATATGGATAACACACATACCATATTTTTCGCACTATGAGACACAAGTTTAATACGTACAAATCTTGCTAAAAACATACCTGCATCTTAGTCTATAGTCACAAGGATCCAACACTGCCAGGCCCTCTTGACCATTGTCCTGTAGCAGCATCGCCTGTGTGCGCTACTGTAGCAGACATGTCCGTGGGTGTGATTGTAGCAGACATGTCTGTGTGTGAATATACAATGGGGCTCATTTACAAAGGGTCCGCAGAGCGCATTTTCGTAGGGTTTCCCGACGATTTCTGTTTTGCGCCAAATTGCCCTGGGATTGTGACGCACGCGATCAGATTTTAGCGCATAGGCTCCGGCTTGCAGCGACATAAATCTGGGGGCATGGCCGTCAGACACCCCGATGGATTTGGACAACGTGCAAGATTTAACATTTAGAATTGTGTCGCAAGACACGCACTTACATGCACCAGGAAGAAGAAGGTGAACTCCGGCGGACCTCAGCGCGGAAGTGACGGATGCAGGAAGTCGGGCGCACGACCTTAGTGAATCGCGGCAGAACTGAATCCTCGTCGGAAAACACACCGCGGGATCGTGACAGGACCGGCTAAGTAAATCTGCCCCAATGAGTCTAGTCAAAAATGCACTAGTAAAAGTGCTTCACTCACTACAAACGTGTAACCACTATAGCAAATGGCTAGCTGCAGAATTTACATGTTGTCTGCTTGAGACAAAGGGAATTGTATGTCATACAGACTATCTTTGTGGTATCTACAACTGCTTATACACAATTTAATGTTGAACAACCCCTTTAAGTTAAATCATTACTCTTTCGCAACATATTATAATTCATACAATTTATTTCACACCACGCTGCATCAAATGACAAGGATCATTGTGAACTCACCTCCTCAGCTTCTTTGTAATTTCCAGCTGCAGCCTTGGCTTGAGCATAGTTAAAGTTAAAGGTATCATCATTGTAGAAGTAACTCTGAATTTAAAGAAAAAACTGTGAGATTAAATTTTTATGCAATTAGAACATTTTTAATAGAATATATATACTTTAAGTTTGTTCATATAATTCCATTCTCCTTAAAACTATTAAGATCATCAGTTTGGATTAGGACTAGAGATGAGCGAACACACTCGTCCGAGCTTCATGCTCGTTCGAGCATTAGCGTACTCGTAACTGCTCGTTGCTCGGACGAATACTTTGCCAGCTCGAGAAAATGGCATCTCCCGCCGTTTTGATTTTTGGCGGCCAGAAACAGAGCCAATCACAAGCCAGGAGCCTCTGCACTCCACCCAGCATGACGTGGTACCCTTACACGTCGATAGCAGTGGTTGGCTGGCCTGATCAGGTGACCCTGGAATAGACTAGCCCCTGCCCGCGCTGCTCGCGTCATTCTCTGTCCGGATGCCGTTAGGGAGAGATCTGCTGCTGCTGCAGGGATAGCGTTAGGCTGTTATATTAGCTTAGTGTTAGGCAGGAGTGAGTCTACAAAAACCCAACAGCCCTTGTTAGGGCTAGAATAGCGTTATATTTTATTTTTTTTTTTTGTTTGCTTGTGGCTGGCCTTGCTGGCACTAGTAGTGCAGCTAGTACCATATTGTGAGGAATTTGCAGGGAGACTTGGGAACGTTCTATTTAGCTCTTAGTGACACACATATCCATCTCAAACACCTAAGTGGGACAATTTATTAGGGGTTTGATTGAATTAGGCACAGTCTGCTGCTTTTTTAGTTTGACTTTAATTTTTTTTTCAAAACTAAAAGTCATCACAGTTGTGTGCTGTCAGTGTAGGTTACAAACTAGCCATAGCAATAATCATCATCTTCTGTGGTTGCTGTGGGATTTCTTCTGATCGTTTTGTTAAAAAGAAATAAAAAATACAAAAACATTAAAAAAACACAGAAAAAACAAAAATGTTTACAGTTTACACTTTAATTTTGAAAATGGTGAACCCGAGGGCTAGGGGTAGGGGTAAAGGACAAGGGCGTGGGCGTCCAACTACTGCAGGGGTCAGAGGCCGTGGTCTGGACGGGGTGAGACACCACCTGATGATGAGGGAGCAGGGGAACGCCGCAGAACTACACTTCCTAGGTTCATGTCTCAAGTTACTGGGACTCGTGCTGTTGAGGCCAGAACAGTGCGAACAGGTGATGTTGTGGATTGCGGACAATGCTTCTAGCCATTTGTCCACCAGTCAGTCTTCCACGCAGTCCACCCATGTCACCGAAATCAGCGCTCCTCCACCTCAGCTTCCTTCCCCCCAGTCTGCCCCCTCCCAGGAAAATTTGGCATTTGAACCGGCATACTCTGAGGAACTGTTTTCTGGACCCTTCCCACAGTCACAAACCACTTGTCCGGTTGCTGCTGAGCTCTTTTCCGATGCCCAGGTTTTCCACCGGTCGCAGTCTCTGGGTCATGATGACATTGTTGACGTAGTGGAAAAAATGTGTAAAGAGGTGTCGGACGATGAGGAGACACGGTTGTCAGACAGTGGTGAAGTTGTTGTCAGGGCAGGAAGTCCGAGGGGGGAGCAGACTGAGGGATCGGAGGATGATGAGGTGACAGACCCAAGCTGGGTAGATAGCCCGGGTGAACACAGTGCTTCTGAGACGGAGGCGAGTCCTGGACGAGAACAGGTTGGAAGAAGCAGTGGTGGGGCCAGACGGAGAGGCAGAGCTGGTGCATCAGCGCCAAATGTTTCACGTGGTGAAGCTCCCGTGGCGGGGGCTAGATTTTCGGAAGTCTGAAGGTTCTTTAAAGAAACACCGGATGACTGACGGACTGTGGTGTGCAACCTGTGCCACACCAAGATCAGCAGGGGTTCCACCACTACCAGCTTAACCACCACCAGTGTGCGCAGGCATATGAATGCTAAACACCCCACTCAATGGAAGCAAGGCCGTTCACCTCTGGCCGGGCACACCACTGCTCCTTCCCCTGTGTCATCTGCTAGTCAGCCCCCTGCCCAGGACCCCGGCCCAAACACCTCCCGTGCGAAAACCACACCTTTGCCTCCACGATCCTCCACAGCATCCACCAATGTCTCCATGCCCAGCGTTCAGCTGTCTATACCTCAGACGCTGGAGCGGAAGAGGAAATACAGTGCAACCCACCCACACGCCCAAGCCCTCAACGTCCACATCTCCAAATTACTTAGCCTGGAGATGCTGCCCTATAGGCTGGTAGAGACCGAGGCCTTTAGCAACCTCATGGCGGCGGCCACCCCTCGGTATTCGGTCCCCAGCCGCCACTACTTTTCCCGATGTGCCGTCTCAGCCCTGCACCAGCACATGTCAGACAACATCATCCGTGCCCTGACCAACGCAGTTTCTGACAAGGTCCACCTGACCACGGACACGTGGACGAGTGCTGCCGGGTAGGGCCACTATGTATCGCTAACGGCACATTGGGTTAACTTGGTGGAGGCTGGGACCGAGTCTGACCCTGGGGCTGGTCATATACTGCCGACACCGAGGATTGTGGAGCCTACCTCGATCCAGGTCTCTCAGGCCTACTATGCCTCCTCCTGCTCCCAACCTTCCTCCACCTCCTCCTCCGAATTACCATCCGTGGGCATGGCGCCATCAGTCGGTAGCTCTAGGCACAGCAGCAGTGCCGTCGCTAAGCGACAGCAGGCGGTGCTGAAACTGCTGAGCCTAGGCGATAAAAGGCACACCGCCCAAGAGCTATTACAGGGCATCCTGGTGCAGACTGATCTGTGGCTGGCACCGCTGAACCTGAAGCCAGGCATGGTTGTGTGTGACAACGGCCGTAACCTGGTGGCGGCTCTGCAACTCGGCAGACTGACACATGTGCCCATGTGTTAAATCTCATAGTTCAGCAGTTCCTCAAGACATACCCCAATCTGTCTGATTTGCTCACGAAGGTGCGCCGCATCTGTGCGCATTTCAGGAAGTCCAGCACAAATGCTGCCACTCTCAGGGCAGCGCAGTGCTGCCTCCAACTGTCCGCTCACCGACTGTTGTGCGACGTGCCCACAAGGTGGAATTCAACATTAACCATGTTACCCAGAGTTTACCAGCAGCACAGAGCGATTGTAGATTGCCAGATGTCAACTTCCACTAGAACTGGTAGTCAGGTCAGTCAGCTTTCTCAAGTCTACAATGAGGAGTGGACGTGGATGTCTGATATCGGTCAGGTGCTGAGTAACTTTGAGGAGTCAACACAGATGGTCAGTGGCGATGCCGCCATCATCAGCCTCACCATCCCGCTGCTTGGCCTGTTGAAAAACTCTCTGGTCAGCATGAAGTCGGCAGTTTTTGCGCTCGTCACAAGAGACGGGGGAAGAAGATTCCCTTGTTGATAGCCAAAGCACCCTCAGGTCTGTTTCTCAGCGCATATCGGAGGAGGTGGAGGAGGATGAGGAGGAAGAGGAGGAAAATGTTGGCGAGACAGAAGAGGGGAGCATTGCTCAGTCCTTCACTGTTCAGCATGTATGGGGAGAAGAAGAGTTGGAGGAGTTGGAGGAGGAGGAAATAAACACTCAGGCCAGTGAGGGGAGTGAATTCTTGCGAGTTGGGACTCTGGCGCATATGGCAGATTTCATGCTAGGCTGCCTATCCCGTGACCCTCGCGTTCAAAGAATTTATTCCAGCACCGATTACTGGGTATTCACTCTCCTGGACCCACGTTACAAGAAAAATCTTTCCACTCTCATCCCTGGAGAGGAAAGGAGTGTGAGAATGCATGAATACCAACAGGCCCTGGTGCACAAGCTGAAACAGTATTTCCCTTCTGACAGCGCTAGCGGCAGAGGGCGTACGCAGCTTGTCCAGCACTGGCAGGGGTACGCTTTACAAGGCCTTTGCCACCCCAGCAAGACACTGTCACCTGTCCCCAGTCACGGCAGAGTAGGGCTGATCTTTACAGAAAGATGGTGAGGGAGTACGTAGCTGACCATACCATCGTCCTAAATGATCACACAGCTCCCTACAACTACTGGGTTTCAAAGCTGGACATGTGGCACGAACTGGCGCTGTACGCCTTGGAGGTTCTTGCCTGCCTTGCCGCTAGCGTGTTGTCTGAGCAGGTTTTCAGTGCAGCTGGTGGCATCATCACCGATAAGCGTACACGCCTGTCGACTGACAGCGCTGACAGGCTGACGCTTATCAAGATGAATAAAGCCTGGATTTCTCAGGATTTCCATTCTCCACCAGGTGAAAGAAGCTCAACCTGAATAATGTATGCACTCCTCATCCTCATTTTCCTCCTTCTCCTCCTCTTTGTACACTAAAGCAGAGGAAACTGACTATTTTTTGCCAGGACCAACTGGCTCTAGGTATAGTACTCTATGTATTTAATTTTTCTGGAGGACCACCTACCTGCTCCTCTGGTTTGAAAACTTTTTTGGACTGCCATATACAGGCACTATTCAAATTTAATTGTCTCCATAGCAGCCTCCACACGTCGTCTTTATAGCTGCCTTCACACGTTGTCTCCATTGCTACCTCCACACATCATCTCCATAGCTGCCTCCCAAAGTCGTCCATATAGCTGCCTCCATTCCTCATCCCCTTAGCAAACGAGCTGTGTCAGGCAGAATTTTCGGTTGTTTTCATGGCTTCCACATCAAACTTGTTAACTGCTGTGTTATCCACAAAATATACTGGCAAACTTTTATCATTTACCGATATTATTTCAGCGCTTCTTGCGCATCTGTTTACATTCCCCTCACCCACCATAACCGAGCCAATTACTTGTAAGAACAGTACTACACTTGATCTTATACAAAAGGTTCTTAGAAGTGCTGTTTGTAGCCCCCGCCTGCTTTGAAAATTACAATTTTTTCAAAGTAAACGCTTCTGGCCCCCAGGCCCATTTTGGGTGGGGAGGAGCCGAGACAGGGGCTTGGACAGGCGAAAGCTCGCTTGGCAGCGGACAGCAAGCTCCATCCCAGGATTAGGCAGCCTCAGAGGCATCCATGCATACTGCCCCTGCTGTTTCCTGTCCATTTCCCCTCCACGATCCTCCACAGCGTCCACCAATGTCTCCATGCGCAACTTTCAACTGTCTATACCCCAGACGCTGGAGCGCGAGAGGATATACAGCACATCATCCCCTTATCAAACGAGCTGTGTCAGGCAGAATTTTCAGGTGTTTCACCAGATACATAATAGAACTCGGCGCATCTGTCGCCGCCATGCTGGAGCCCTGAAGTTGCTATCATAGCAGCGCAATATGGATGCCCCATACTGTCACTTTTAATCATGGAAGTCGTCTCCATGGCTGCCTCCACATGTCGTCCCCTTATCAAACAAGCTGTGTCAGGCTCATTTTTCGGGTGTTTCACCAGATACGTTATGGAACTTGGTCACTATGTCGCCACCATGCTGTGTTATCGACTAAATATACCGTCAACCTTTTGTTCACATAGGAAATAATTTCAACGCTTCTTGCTCACCTCCTTTGGTTCCTCTCTGCTGCTTTAACCAGGCAAAATACTGATACACACAGTGCTACACATTATCCTCGCCAAAGGGAATTTTTTAAATTGGTTTGAAGCCCGAGTCCATTTGGGGTATGTCGCCATGCCACACTCTAGCCTGCCACTGCTGCCGCTGCCTCTGCATGCCGTCTTCTATAGTGTAAGGGTCAATTATTGGATGTTTTAGATGCTATCTAGGCTCATTCGGTCACTCTGTCATTGCCATGCGGTTGCCCATAATTTTGGCATAATGGTGCGATTAAGCAGCCTCAAAGGCATCCATGCATGCTGCCCCTGCTGTTTCTTGTCCCATTTCCGTGGTGTTTCCATCATTTTCTGAGGTTTCCAGGTTTGGCCAAGCTTCCCTGTGCAGACCCTTGGTCCCCTTGAAAAATGCTCGAGTCTCCCATTGACTTCAATGGGGTTCGTTATTCGAGACGAGCACTTGAGCATTTTAGTGCTCGCTCATCTCTAATTAGGACGTTTTTAAAAAATCACAAGCAATGTATTAATAAAATTTACTATGGAGCTGTAAATAAATACCAATGCACTGACCTTGATAGAGTTAAGGTAAATCAGGACATCATCAAACTGACGAAGTAGAAAAAAGCAAGAAGCCATGCACTGTCTTCCTGGTATCGTATCTAAATGATTAAAATAATAATGTTGTAATAAAGCGTCCTTTCAACATAGGTTATCAATTCATGAATGAGGAAAAAAAAAAAAAACTCCTTTAAGCACAGATTTGTGAGTTCAGTCCAGAAAGTGAGTTGATCAGGAAGGGAGGAGGTATGAGAAGCAAAGTAAATTGGAAAAAGAAGCACTTTGGTCAGATACGATATATTACAAGGTTTCTTATATCAACTTGTACTATTGATACACTATTCATCTCATATTCATTTCTACCGATGATTGAAAAGCAAGTGAACATTTAAAGGGAACCTGTCACCAGGAGACTCATTTTTAGGACTCCCCCAGTCCCCACAGAGCATACTGTATTACATACACTGCCAAAGAGTTTTTGTATGAAAAATAGGTTTTACAGAAAATAAAGATATGTTATATAGTACTTTTCAATACCGTGTGTTGTGTCACTAGGCACCTGGGAGCAGCTATAGAGGAGCAGTTCCCCCCCCCCCCCACCCTTCGTAAACCGCTCGTCCATTTCAAATCCCATGCCATAGTTCATTTACGGCACAGGCTTTACAAGGCTGTCTGAGCCATCGAGCAGCTGCAGGGGACCATGGAGAGAAGACACATATTTGTGTTTTGCGCCGCATTTAACAGGGTTTTTTGGCGCACGCAATCGAATATTGGCGCAATTTACGACCTTTTTGGCCGACGTTCATGCAACACAAATCGGGGGGGCCGTCAGGAAATTCAAATTGTGACGCAGGACATGCACTCACATACACCGGGAAGAAGAAGGTGGACCTCAGTGGGGAGGTGACACATGCAGGACAACACAGCTCGGGGATCGCGCAGGGACGGGTAACTAAATGTGCCCCAATATGTTTAATTGTTATCACCAACTGCAAAATGCTCTAGACGCACAGAATCAGGATACTCCATTGACCATTAGACATCATCTGGTCTAACACCTTAATCTCCCGGGAGATGGAAGAGGGGTTATATCATTAATCTATAAACAACTGCTTGGGGAGCATCATAAAAAGTTCCCACTAACAGTCCATTCTAAATGGGAAACAGATTTTGAGCTCTTGAGAGATGAGCAGTGGACATCTGCCCTGGCCTGGACACCTGAGCTGTCTCCTAGTGAGAAACAAAGGTATTCCCAATTATTTCTTTGCCACAGAACTTATAGGAGCCCAGCGTGGTTGCTTAGGGTATAGGGCATAAGGAGGGATGACTGTTGCCCTCGTTGCAACAATGAAGGTGCGCCCTTGCTACACATGATGTGGGAGTGTCCTCATTTGGGAGCTTTTTGAAGGGAGGTGTTTGAACTTGTTACCTCTCCCATTGTATGTATTTTACGATTGGTAGATGAGATATCAGATGAGAGGGGAGTAAGACTGGGTATAGCTCAGATGCTATACCAGGCAATAAAACAGGCTGCCCCTCCTACTAACCAAGATTTTATTAACAAAATGAATAACGTTTCAAAGGCCACACAGGAAGGAGGGATGATAAGTAAGAAGTATAATATCCTGAATATTTTCATGGACATTGTTGATTTCATGAAGGCATACGCATTGTCAGACAGGACGCTGTTTACATGATGGATAAAGAGAAAGTTTAAAGAATATTTTGTCAAATGCACTTTGTGGTGGTGTCGCTAGTTTGGTTTTGCTACATGATGGATGGTGGAGTGTGAGGAACTTTTGTTAATACTTCTGGATTAGAAGCAATAGAAGCAGTGTTGTACGATTTATGAATATAGTTTTATTCCACTGTGAAGATATCCCACTATTGTCTATAAATACTAGCATCTGTGAGTGAAGCCTAATTGACGTGGGCAAGACTTACCACATTCACTAGCTGATCCACCGACAAGCTGAAAGAACTGCTGAGCAATTTTAAGATGATCTCTCTATATACAAGTAACAAAAGTTCAAATAAGAATACACAAAATATAATAAAACAATTGATAACATAATATCATAATAACATCTATATGGAATAAAAAATCCTGAAAGATAATTGACCGATATTACTGTAAAAATCAAAATGTGTCTACAAAGCAATTTAGCTTTGAAAATTTAAACCAAAAAAACTATGTGCAACTCACCGATCCCAATTCTTGCCCTAATGCAGCATTTACAACACCCTTGAGAATATATTCCTGCATTACAGAGACACATATAGGTTACTGTTAGTAGGACTGATTATTTTAAATTACTAAAATTACTGAAATTTTGTTTGTTATACACTTTTCAAACTAAACAACAAGAAAACACTAAAAACACTAAGATGCATACATATACTTTTATTGCACATCTTATATTTAAATGCTTTTAATATTATAAGTGAATAGATCAACACAGCAATTGTAAGGTTGTCTGCTAACCTTAAAGATAATCTACCACCAAAATCAAGCATGATAAACCAGGGACACTTGCTACATGCACCATTACTGTGGTATATTTTTTTATCCATGGCATCCTTCCTTCTAAAATCAACTTTTTATAAGTATGCTAATGAGCCTGAAGGGCTCTCATGGGTGTTTCCAGGGCCCCTCAGTGCTGTCGTTTCGCAGGCTATTACAATGAGGACAGCAGGTTTCCCCGCCCCCTGCACATCCTGCTGCTGCCAGCTCACAAAGGCAGAGTGAGAGAGCAGGGCATTGGGTGAGACATGTTCTGCTCATTGTAACAGCCTGTGCATCTGCAGCACTCAGAGGTTCTGGTAAGGCCCTCAGAGCCCTTCAGACTTATAAGCATCATTTTTAAAGTTCATTTAGTAGGAAGGAGGCCATGGATAACAAATAGTACCACAGTCATGCTGCCTGGATCTAAGTGTCCCAAATTTCTAATTAAAGTTTAAAGAGTGCATACTTTGGTTACCCTTTTAGCCACCAATATCAATATTTATGCAAAGTTATTTTTAAAATTACACTTTGGACAATGTGACAGGTTTCCGAGTTCAGAAAATAAATAGGGGTTAGGCTTCATTCACACCGCCGCAAGGCGGGCGTATATACAGCAGACATATTTTCCTCATAGACGGCAATGGGCGTACCGCTCTGTACCCCGTAGAAAGATAGGACATGTCCTATCTTTCTCCGTAGTATGGCGCCGTGCGCCACATGTTCCACTGGAGAGGGGCAGGGGTGAGCTGCGCTCACCTCCTCCTCTCCCCGCGCGCCGCTGTTGCCCCCGTGCTACGGTACGGTGGGCAACGGCAGTGTGAATGTAGCCTTAGTTTGAATCTTCATGTTGTCATTTTCACTTTCAATTAATTTTTGTACAAGTTAAACATTTTGAAATTACTCCCAAGTCTATGAGAGATGCAAAATGTCCAGAAGCCTCAGAGTTCCAGAATTAATGTTGAATATCAGTTTTCTGCATTCAATGTCATCACTATTAAGAACTTGTGTTTTAAAAATCTTCTGTCTAAGATTACTATATGGTTGGGACAAAATCCCCACCAACTACGTGCTAGGTGATCTCACAGGCAAGAATGACATCTTTGACAGGGAGGTGTGTCTGTCTCACCAGTGGTTGCAGTTTAACACTGAAGCTTTATTCTCACGTTAACAAATCAGTTTTATTATTATTAAATTACACATTTTTTTTTTATTTTTGATCAGTATTAATCACTAGTAAATTTGAAAAGTTTTTTTTACCTGTGGAGTAATTGGTTCCAGGTCTTTAATTAAGTTAAATGCTTCCTGAACATCATCTAAAAGAAAAGAAAAAAGGATGCAATTGAAATCCGTTTAGCGGTATGAATTTTAGTGAGAAAATATGAGCGGTTAATAAGGGTTTTAGCTTGCAAGGGGTTGTTCACAAAATAAGAAACAAGACAAGCCTCCTTTGCTGTAAGAACTGTGGAATAGCCTGCCTCAGGTGCGGGCCACAGCAGAGGCTGAGGGGAGCTACAAAACGGGTCTAGATGCCTTCTTTACATCCAAATAACATTGATGGATATATTAGAATATACTGTAGAATTGCTACCTTACATCCCTTTCCTGCCTTGGTTGAACGTGATGAACATAAGTTTTTTTCCAACCATAATAACTACCGGTATGTAAGATTGAGGGTCTGTTATAGTTTCTGGCTCTGTGCTATTTCCACGTCGCATTGCTGATTGGTACAGCACTGCCCCAGCTAGAACTGTGAATAGGCCACAGACAACCCCATACACATGTATACTCAGTTCAGTCCAGCATTACATATGTCTTTACAGCCAAGAGGGAAGCAAGCCAGACTCTATCTCCTACAGATATTGGCAATAGTCAGAGTTGGTTCAACCACTATTGTATAAGGCCAGCACTATAAATCCCAATACGGCCAGCTTGTAGACCACAATAAAGTTACCAGCATTTACCTTGTCTAAGATAGTAAATAACCAAGTTTAGCCGAGCTTCAGGAATAACATCGACCAAAGGTGGAAGTACTTGCAGTGCTCCCTCTCCAGCACGGAACACCACCTCACAAAATAAAAGATTGATGGTGTAATCTGCCATTATGAGCATTATTGAAAAGCCAATTAGCAAACAACTAAAACATAACTTACAAGATTGTGTTTAATTAGCTCCTTCGCAAATTCAAACGAGGATAACGTATTGTCCATTAAACTTTTTAATTCTGCCTGCATCAATAAAAATTATAGAAAAAAAATTTTAAATTACAAGTTGAACATAGAACATGATGGAATATATTGCAGATTTCACATACATTATATATCAAGATGGAAATCCAGTTACATTACATGCAATAAAGTACAGTAAGCAATCCAAAAAATTCTATTCCAGCTCCACATACAAGGTGGCAATGTACACATAAAAGTGTTGAGTATTTTCCTGCAGTGCAGGACACCCTAATGACTGTATGTCATTAATTTCTTCATATACTTCCTATTGTAAGCCCAATAATACCTCAGCATGGCATAACATGGGCAGCTAGATAATGTACCATCTCTGCCTCCTGTGAGGACAGACTGATTATCCTTTTCTCTACAGCATCATAAAAATCTAAGAAAATATAAGTATACGGTGAGGAAGGCTCGCAAGTAATTATAATATGAGTTTGTGCTAACCCTAGGAGGAGTCTGTGTGGTAGAGTCCATGCAGTTGCATCATCCAGTAAGCCAGGTGAGTTATTTTCAAATATAAACATATACATAAGGTAAAACTAACTTCATATATACCTTGTATTTATAATTACTACAGAATGAATGAATAAAACATTCTTGTTAATAGAGTTTCTGTGCTTAAAGTAAATATACCATCAAAGACAAGCATAATAAACATAGGGGCACTTACTTATAGATCCAGGCACTGTGACTGTGATAATCTTTTTATATTTTTTATCCAAATTCTTCCTTCTAAAATCAACTATTATGCTAATGAGCCAGTAGGGCTCTGGAGGGCATTAAACACAAACACAGTAGGAGGGGGAAGTGCACAGTGTAACAGTGAATTTGTAGCAAGCAGAGGCTCTGGTAACACCCCCAGGAGCCTTTCCGACTCATTAACATAATTGACATTAATTTTCGAAGGAAGGAGGCCATGAATAACAATATAAAATGATTACCAATGTCACGGTGCCTGTATTTATGAGTAAGGAGCTCTGGTTTACCATGCTCAATTTTGATGCTAGATTCCCTTTAACTCCTACCCTACCATGGACGTAAGGACCAAAAAAGGATGAATTCCACCAAAGCAAGTATACGCAATAAAAGAGTATTAATTTATTGTAACCAATCATAAAAGCACATTTAAATTAGACAACAGTGCACAGGAGGGATAACCTGGCACAATACAGTGTGGGCACAAAAGATAGACACGGGAATATATACAAGTCATGCAAAGACAAAAAGTCTGCTAAATTTACAACAGATAAATGTTTATACACCTACTGGGTACATGGACCATACTGAAACATCCTGTGGTAATTATGACTAATAGAACCCTCATAGTATTATAGTAACCATGTCAAAAAAAAAAAAAAGCACATATTTCCTTACCCATAGGAAAAGTCCACACACCGTCCCCAACACACGTTTCAGCTGTCAAGCCTTCATCTGGGGGTCCAGATGAAGGCTGAAACGTTCTTTGAAAGGTAAAAAGGGTGCACTTTCCATGAGGAGAGTGGAGATTCTCGCCTGCGGTGACACTCCCTGGCGGACAAGGTGGGGCCGTATCTTGCATGTCAGTATTGAAAGAAATCAGGACGTGTCACTTTAAAATAACACTAATTGCGGTACGCCGACTGCCAGAGAGTTGGTCTGCAGGAAGGGCGGCGGCAAAATCATTATGGCAGCTGTTGCGGTATCCATAACTGTATCCAATACTGTGACCCCAGGGAAGAACTCTAAGGTGTAGCTCGCTATGGGCAAAGGGGGGGGGGGGGGGTGTAGTGGTTCTGTGCAATCCCACCACCGCTGAAATCAATGTCTTCATGAGCTTCTGGGCTGCCAGCTCTGTATCATTGCTGAAGGTGACTCTGCATGTTAATGAGTTAATAATAATGCTCTTCCTACTCCAGATCACTATTGCTGTAAGTTTATATGTGTCTTTGTGAAGTCAGAGCTGGTGGATGTGGTTCTTTAGAGTGGATGGGTCATATAGATGGGGGAGGGGAAGTGCTGAAATCTTCAGTTATTGCTAACATGACAGTGCTGGTTCTTGTAGTGCCCCTGCCGTGTGCCGTGTCCACTGTGATATCTGTGCCAGGGAAGAGATAATGTAAATGGTAACTGTGTGTATTACATGCTTTAAAGGGAACCCGTCACCACTATTTTCACAAATACAGGTAGTGGCAGGTTCCCATAGAGCTCTAGTAACTATCTGACACCCTGCTTTTAGCTAAAAATTGTTCCCCTCAGATCCCCATAAAATCAGAGTTATAATCTTGCCTGGTATCTATGCAGCTTTGGAGCTAGTCCACGGGGGCGTGGCCTAATGTCATGTGACCAGGGTGACATCATCAAAGGTCCTTGAGCTACTTAATATGAAAACTATACCCCATGTACATATCTGACCACATAAAACCATCACAGCAGCCTCCATGGACTTCTACTCCTCTCCATGCAGGCTGCTGTGATTTCATGACATATATGCTTAGTGTACAGCTCCTAATGCTACAAAAGCTATAGGACCTGCGATGATGTCACCCTGGTCACATGACATTATAGCAGCATACAGAGATAGGGATGGGGAGGAGCTGCTGGATTCAGCCCGAGGAGGCCACGCCCACCTGGACTACATGTAGCCATGCTTAGTTACCAGATAAAACTATAAAGTTGAATATATGGGAATCTCAGGGGCATAATTTTTAGCTACAAGCAGGGTGTCAAATAGTTATTAGAGCTCTATAGGAACCTGTCACTAGCTGTATTTGTGAAAATAGTGGTGACGGGTTCCCTTTAAGTGTGTATAAGTATGTGCATGATCAGCATATGGTGGTGTATGATTTGCAGTGTAAAGTATAGGCTAGAAGAATATTCCAACAATGTAATGTGGTTTTCTGCAGACAGACACAGTCAACTGTAAGGGACCGCCAACCTACTGGTTACCGCTTACTGCGTGATCACATGTTCATGCCAGTAGCGCCAGTGACACGTCACTGCGAGCCAGTATACCAGAGGCTCCTCTACAAGCACGAGCAGTGAGGGGTGTTTTTGAGAAGTTGCATGGACAGATGCAGTTGAGGTGTCCACCCCAGCTTTGCTACATCTGTCCACCTCAACTCATTTCTGAAGGGGACAGATTTAGCAGGGCTGGTACAGGCAGTCCCCGGGTTACATACAACATGGGGTCTGTAGGTTTGTTCTTAAGTTGAATTTGTATGCAAGTCTGAACTGTATATTTTATAATTGTAACCCCAGACAAAAAATGTTTGGTCTCTTTAACAATTGGATTTTAAACATGTTGAGTAGTCATAAGAACCAGGATTAATAATAAAGCTTAATTGCAGACACCTGTGATAACTTTTATAGCGGTTTATTGTAAATTACCAACATCCAGAGGTCCGTTTGTAACTAGGGGTTGTCTGTAAGTTGGGTGTTCTTAAGTAGGGGACCGCCTGTACTGCCCCATAGACAGCATGGTCACCGAGACCACGGTGTCTATAGGGTTACACAGCCTAGATCGAGAGTGGTTATATTGCACTAATCTAATATTTTTCATACATTAAGTGAAAAGATAATATATATTTGGGCTGCAATACAAAAATCTATGCTTACTTCAGCAGCTTTTCCATTGTAGAGACGAAAGTGATTGCATGCTTTCAGATTGAGAGCAATAGTACTGTCAGGAACCTGTTGTAAATAGACTGCAAGGACTTCCTGCGACACATCGTAATAATCTAGTTTATAGTAGCAAAGAGCTACATAGACGTTCAATGCAAGGAAATCCCTGTAAATAAAAGATCAATGACTGGTTACTATAGAGAACACACCAAGAAACCTTATTATTAACATGTGCATGCCATTTAATCCTGAAGCACAAAATTATAAATGTGTAATACGTCACTGAATCGCAGTTTAACAGTGTTTGAAGAAACATGTGTCCAACCCACCCCTGCTTCACACACAATAAGACACATTTACTAACACGGTCCCTGCGCGACCCCTGAGGTGCGTTGTCCTACGAGGATGAAGTTTGCCGCGATCCACTAAGATCGTGCGCCAGATATCCTGCATGTTTCGCTTCCCCGCTCAGGTCCGCCGGAGTTCACCATCTTCCCGGTGCATGTAAGTGCTTGGCTTGTGATTCAATTTTAAATGTTACATCCTGCGCGTTGTCCGAATCCGTCGGATCGTCCGTCAGCCCACCACCCGATTTGTGTCGCTTGAAAGACGGCGCAATACAATCCGATTGCATGCGACGCAATCCCAAGCGCGATCCCCGAAAGCGTTGGGAAACCCAAAGGAAATGCGGCCGTGGAACCCTAGTAAATAAGCCCCAGTCTATTCAATAAAATAGATTTACCCATAGAAGTGTAATACGTTTTAGTTAAAGGAAATCTAAATAAAAAAAATCAAGCATGATATAACAGGGACACTTACTCATAGATCCAGGCACGGTGTCTGTGGTAATCTTACTATATAATCCTCCTGGTAATCTTCCTGTGGTAAGCCTCCTTCCTTCGAAAATCAAAGTTTCAGATTATGCTAATGAGTCTGAAGAGCTCCTGGAGGAGTTACCAGAGCCCCTCTGTGCTGTAGCTGTTACACTGTCTCCCACTGCCCCTGCTCCCTCAGCATTTCCTTCCCCCTTCTGTCTGTTGTAATCTCACTGCAGCAGAAGTTTCAACACACAGCGAGAGTAGAAAAATGTAGCAGCCTGTGAAGCTACAGCATGAAGAGGCTCTGGTAACACCCCAAAGACGTTCAGGCTCCTTTACATATTTTTAGAAGTTGATTTTAGAAAGGAGGAGGACATGGATAACAAATATAAGATTACCACAGTCACAGTGCCTGGATCTATGAGTAAGTGCTCTTGGTTTATCATGCTTGATTTTGATGGTAGATTTGCTTTAAGGTTTGAGACAACCTTACAATTGTGGTTTTGGTAGATTTCCTATAAATGTAGTGAGTGTTTTTCAGACAGAAAAGTTTCATAAAGTGTGGACAAAAGTAAATTAAAGGAAACCTACCATTTTGCAAATTATTGAAAGAGGCAACTGGGGCGTGGAGTAGCCGGAGCTGAAGCTACACTCCAATAGCCTTTTTCGATCTTCCTACTCTGACATATTCAGCGTGAAGCTCCTGATAGCTGGGTGCACTTCATAGAATATTTATGCATATTTATGTAAGCTACGCTTACTCAGCTCTGAAGTTGGAACCCAGCACGCGCAGCTGCCAGCTCAAGTGCAGCTCCTGGTAGCCATGTAGCTTCAGCTTCAGCTCCAGCTACTCCACGCCCCAGTAGCCTCTTTCACTAGTTTTCATATTAGGGCTTAGTCCTAAAAAGGGCTCCAATGGCATTTATTAGAGGAACCTGCCACCGGATCTACCATAATAGGTAGATCCAAGATGGTAGGTTTCCTTTAAGTGGATGTGGGGTTGTAGAGAAATATACTGACTCCAACTCCAGCTAGCAAGTAAAATGAATCCATGTAAATATTGTATAAATCATAAAGGTACAGCTTTTTGCATATTAACTTTCATAGGAATTTAGAAATTATTTATATAGATAAATGTTACATTTGATTAATTTACGGTCCTTAATTATTAAAACAGTAAGACGACTTACAAAGAAATTGCATTTAAAGGACATCTACCACCAGGATGAAGGACTGTAAACCAAGCACACTGATACACTGGTGTGTGCCCCCTCTGACATTCAAAATTATGCAAATGAGCAATAGGTGCTACAGGCTCCTTTGATATCTATGGAGCCCTGAGCCCCTCAGGATCATTTGCATAATTTGTAAAACCTTTTTTTACGTAAAAACAATGTCCTAAGAAGCGAAAAGCAAAGCAGAACCTGACAGAGGGGGCAAATAACAATATGTCAGTGAGCTTGGTTCACAATTTTTCACCCTGGTAGTAGATGTCTTTTAAACTTGTTTCACAGGTTTACTCTACAGCACTGGAGTAGTCTGTAGAACCAGAAATACAATACAAATAACACATTATATACGAAAAATACATCTAAAATGATATACATGTATGGTATATACTTATGTTACTGTTACCTGTTTTCCAATAGTATTCTCTTGTAGATGTCTATTGCTTCCTGATAATGAGATCTCATGTAGTGTATGGATGCAAGACTCAGCTGATCCTCAATGATATCCTGCAAGTTCTGGTGAAAGACCATTAGTCTCTTCTCATCGTTAAACTATTGTAAGAAACAATATGTTAAGTTACAAGATGAACATGACATTGACTCTACCAAGGATGGAAATGTTAAAAATAGCTGAAGAATCATCATTGAGAAATGATTGCAGGTGATTATTACACTATTAACGGCTTTCTAATAATTTTCTAGCTGACACATTCCATTTAACAGAATAGTGGGGATCAAAGCTTATGTATGGTCCTATCATTTTTCTGAATAAAGTATTTTATAAAATGTAATAGTGAGTGTTATTCATCCAAGTTAGTTATTTAGCATGCTTGGATGGATGTGTCATTATCATGTATTTATGGTATAATACTTAGAACAATATTTATGTTTATGCAGCTGTAATTCCAATGCATACATATATGAACCCGGATATCCTAGAAGTGAGATGGTAAAATGAGGGTAGAAGCATGTTTTAAGCAAACCTTAAACCTGTAATTTCTAGCTGGTGACAGGTTCCAATAGCCTATGCTATGCCGATTTTAAAAATACCTTTATTAGCCTCCTGAATTATTGCAGTACTTTATACAAGTTTAATTCACATTTCCTGGCTCCCTTCCAGCAGCACGTGGAGAGTCCCCGGGAAGGGGACAGCTGCAGCCTGTGTCAGTCTCCATTCCTCCACACTTATGCAGTTCCTCACCCCTCCACACTTGCTGTCATGTGCACTAAGCAGGCAGAGGAGATGGTGATGGTGAGAAGAGAGGAAGAATGCATGAGGAGATACACGTACACAGGTTGCAGTGGAAACCTCCCTGGTACTCACCGCAGGTTGCTAGCAGGGAGCCAGGTAATGTAAATTAAACCTGTATAAAATAATGAAATTATTCGGAATGCTGACAAAGGCATTTTTTTAATCACCATAAAGTTGGAGCCTGTCAGCAGTTAATTACATTCCTGGTGACAGGTTTGCTTTTGGTAAGGTAGCATTAAAATGTATTGTATATTGTTAAAAAAAAAAGTGTAACGAAAAATCAACATATATATGATTTATAAACGTTGCTCAACTTTCTCTTTAATTTTTTTCTGAAGATCCGCAGTACACCAAAATGTCACAATTGTACATAACAGAAAACTACTATAAACCAAATATTAGATAAGATTTTATACCTTATGTGCCAAGTGGAAAAGCAAGCGATTCTGAAGGTGGCTTTTTGGAGCTGAAAAAGAATTGCATGTGAAAATGTACATGAATTTAAATAAATAGAATAAACTGCATAAATAGAACAAATGAAGCAACAACTGTTACAGTATCTATACTTATACTCTTACTGTAAATTCAATTTCTGTAGATACATTTTCTATAAAGTGGTGCTAAGAACCAGTACCAGTACAGGCAGTCCCCGGGTTACATACAAGATAGGGTCTGTAGGTTTGTTCTTAAGTTGAATTTGTATGTAAGTCGGAACTGTATATTTTATCATTGTAGCTCCAGCTCGAACTTTTTTGGTCTCTGTGACAATTGGATTTTAAAAATGTTGGGTTGTCATAAGAATCAGGATTAACAATAAAGCTTCATTACAGACACGTCTGATAACTGTTACAGCTGATCATTGTAGCCTAGGACTAAAGTACAATAAATTACCAATATCCAGAGGTCCGTTTGTAACTAGGGGTCGTATGTAAGTCGAGTGTTCTTGAGTAGGGGACCGCCTGTACTGGTATTTCTCTAAACTCAACAGCTTTCCTGTGAGCCGACATCCCAACTCAGCTCCAACAATGTTCCCCAAATATTATGCTTATACTCAACTATATACGGTACATAAATTTGGTATCTCTCTGATGGTTGTAGCCCCAAACAATAAAAGGATTAAGCCCCATAAGAAAATGGCAGAAGTCTATGTCACAAGTTTTTTTTTTGCCATTTCCACCATATCTGGTTTATTTTCTCATCTCATCCAAAGCCCCAACTCTTTCTTTAAAATGGCCTTTTAGACATAATTGAGAACACAGCAAGTTTTAATGTAGTGGTAGATAGAAATTGATCTAATAAGATCTTTATGTGCTAATACATTATCCTTTTTAAATACTTTTTAAATCCAATAAATGTTTCCCTCCTGTCCTTGCACAAGCCACATCTTTTTGATCTTTCTGCAGTAAGAGAAAAAAGCTTAAACAGCTATATTTTTGCCATTTTGGCCTTTTTTTCCGTTACAGCATTACGGCACATAGAAATGGTGCACATCATGGTATGGTACACAAAAATGGATTTATTAAGATATATCTATATGCGTCCACACATTACACTTTTTTTTAAATACCGTACTAGTTTTTTTTACTCCCCTCCTTGCACGAGCCACATCTTTTTTATTTTTCTGTCACTTTTTTGCCAATTGGGACTTTTTTTCCTGTTAAAGCTTATAACATAGATACAAATTTATGATACGATTTATTTGTTTATATATGCATTCTATGCGCCAATCAGTTGCCATGGCAGCATGGTGGCTTAGTGGTCAGCATTTACAGCCTTGTAGCACTGGGAACCTACCTGGGTTCAAGTCCCAGGGTCAACCTCCGCAAAGAGTTTGTATGTTCTCTCCGTGTTTGCGTGGGTTTCCTCCCACACTCAAAAACATACTGGTAGGTTGATTAGATTGTGATCCCCATTTTGGACAGGGACCAATTTGGCAAGCTCTGTGCAGCGCTGCATAATCGGTGCGCTATATAAATAAAGGAATTATTATTATTATGACAGCTGGAGGCCCCAGCTGTCATTTGGCATTCACAGCTACAGTCTGCTGGAGGCAGTAACAGACAAGCAGCAATACAGTAGTATTGCAGTATATTGTATAAGTGATCAGATCTCCAATGGGTTCAAGTACCTTGGAAGCCAGAAACCACACAGTCAAAACAAAGCCCATGAGTATTTTTTTTACTAATTCCACCATATTTGGATTTTTCCCTCTGCTTTCCAGTACATGTCAAAGAATATTAAATGGTGCCACTATAAAGAAAAATTTGTCCCAGAGATAAAACAAGGCCTAATATGTCCTTGTAAATGGAAAAATCAAAAAGATATGGCCTGTGGAAAGAGGGGAGTGAAAAAACAGGAATGCAAAAACCTGACAAAACATTCTAAGGTGCTTGTAAATATATTGTTGTGAATTTCCTGCCTCTCTATTACAGTCTGCCTCATGTAAACTAATAGAAGTCTACAGACTCCTAGCTGTCAAGGCAACTGACCAGCATCCATGTCACGTCCATACGCTGGCACTGTATAGGTGCTTGTGTCTAGGTTTGGCATCAATCACAGTTAGTGGCAAGCATTTGCTAAAATACGGAAGACACCTGCCCTGTGAACTCTCTCTATCCACCTTTGATGATCAGTCACCATAATTTTTAATTTTATATAAAGTATATAAAAAGTAAAATCATATAATATGGAATGTAATAAAGATGTAATAGTTTAGTAGCCAAGACAACCTCTACACAAAGTAAATACAATGGGACAGATTTATCAATCTGTTTTACAACATAATTTTGTGGTAACTTGAACTAAAAACTGTCTGTGCCCATTTATTAAAGGGGTTTGCCCATGAAAGAAAATTACAATCCCCTAGTGATGTTTACACAATAAAGCAATTTTTCTCAGTTTTATTGCTGTTTTAGCTCCTATCACTCCCTAGGCTGCTCATTAAAATTCCAGAGTGTGGGCGGAGATTCTCTAAGCAGACAATTCATGATCCCTCTTGTGCTGTCAGATGATGTGTGCTGATAATGTGCTTAGATTATCAAGGTTTATCTACACTTTTATTTAGTTTCTAAACATTGTACATCATAAAAGAGAGATGATGAGAACTACGAGATGGATATAATACATAATTACATTCTCAGCCCTGCTATCTCAGCCTTGACATACACAGTCAGCTTTGCAGTGCCCCTCTCCCCAGGATAAAGACCTTATCTGCTTGTAGCCTGTAGATTTACTCCCCTCACGCTGCTGTTTGCCTAATAATGTCTAGTCTAACTCTAGCAACCCTTATTGACAGAAAAATTGTGTAAATAAAAATGGTGCAATTGCTTTTTTTTTTTTTTACCTACAATAAAAACTAAAGCTTCTTAAAACTTGTGGCAGAGTATATATAGTTTTGGCATTAATGACAGTATTAGTATCAAATTATAAATTCTGGTATTTAAATTAATATATAATATTAATAATAATCTATTAGCAATATTTATGTGTGGAATCACTTGCCTTTGTTGGCGGCCTCTTCTGCTTCTTTATACATTCCCAAAAAAAAGTACGTACAAGCCAAGTTCACCCAAACATCAGGATTACATCCTTCCTGTTGACTTGCATGCTTGAACACCTAATAAACAGCAAAACATCACCATGTAGATATTTTTCTCCATACAGTAAGATGAAATGGGCCAAGTCAAAAGATACAACCATTGTATTAAAGTGTGTTTAAGAAAACCTGTGGCCAAATTTTTCACAAATACAGCTAGTGACAGGTTCCCATAGTGCCATATTAACTAACTGACACCCTTCTATAAGTTAAAATTTGTTTGCCTCAGGTCCCCACATAATCAACTTTATAATTTTGCCTGGTAGCCCCTCCAAATGCCATCTCAACATTCAGTAATAATGTCATGTGACCAGTGTGATATCATCTTAGGCCATTTTTGGTCCGTTTTAAAGAATGCGTTTTAATGGTAGGGTGGCATAACCTTAATATTAACAAACTGTACCCCATGCATATATCTGATCACATGAAATCACAGCATGCCTGCATGGACTTTTGCCCCTCTACATGCCTCCTTGCAGGTGCTGTGATTTCATGTGATCAGATATATGCATTTGGTACAGTTTGCTAATGTTAGAAGGCTAAAGGACTTTAGATGATGTCACCGTGGTCACAATACATTATTGCTGAATGCTGAGGAGTCTTTAGGAGGATCTGCTGGATTAATCCTGACTCGCTCTTAATATCCCCAAATACCAGGCAAAATTATGAAGTTGATTATATGGGGATCTGAGGGAAACAATTTTTTGCTAAAATAAGGGTGTCAGGCTCTATGGGAACCTGTCAGTAGTTGTTCTTGACTGCAGCATTCATGTGAGTATGAGTGGTCTTTATTTTTATCATAACTTATTTCTTGATTTGACTATGTCCTGTACAGCCTCTTTTAAAATAATGATACCACCTTTCCTATATGTTGTTGGACAAGTGGTATTTTTCAATGCTGCCATTTGGGTTTATATATAAACTTATTGATCAAGTTTTTAAATTTTTATTAATTCTTCCTCAGGGTGAAAGGAGAAAAAAAAAATTCAGTTCACTTATCAGTGTCTGCTGCCATCGCATGCCATATTACTGGCATCGTGGCTCACATCAATGAGCTACAGTGCCAGTAATACAACAAAGCTGATGGGTCGGTGTCACCCAGTAACTATATCCTGATTTATCAGAATATATTGCTCAAAATGGTTGTACAGCTACATTTATTTGAGATAAGAATAGTCTGATAATACATAACTATAATCATTTTCAACAGTAGGTTCAATCAATTTCTGTGATGCGGACATACAGTACCTCAAGAGATTTTTTGTAGTCACCCAGGTGAAACGAACAGTAACCAATCCATAAATCTGTGTCATCTTCACTCTCTCCAACCTGACGTTTAAACTATAAAGAAAAGCCCAAATAGTTGTTTTAAGAAAAGTATCAGTATTGTATCACAAAGTAACCAATGATGTAATAAGAATCTTTACTAATGTAGTACAAACATATTCTGCAGAGATTCCAAGTACGTGTAATATAATAAATATGGTCCATGATATTGTTTTTTTAGCACATCAAAGGGTTTTTTTCTGCTGCAACATCGGGATACACGGGGTGACGGCTGTAACTAATAACCGACACCAGAGTGTAACAACCGCGGCTCCAATCGCAGGTGTTTAACCCGTTAAATGCCATGGTCAGTGCGACCGTGGCATTTAACTTTCCTTTGGGGGGTCATGAACAAGCAATCAGATGATTGCTTGTTCATGTCCCATGGTGGAAACAGTAAAAAAAAATATGTTATTCAATAAAAATTAAAGTAATAAATCAGTAAAAATGCCCATAAGCCCCATAACATATAACATAACGCTCAAAAAAGTCTAAATCATAACACGAACCCCACATATATATCAACGCATCTGTAACAACCCGTAGAATAAAAGTAAATCATTTCTTTTTCTTTTATTTGTAAATAAACGCAAAACTTACCACTAAAATGAAGTACAACATGTGAGGAAAAAACAATCTTAGAATCACTTTGATAAGTAAAAGTGTTCAAAACCATATAAAGCGAGGCAAGTCAGAATCCAAAAAAATGGGGCTGAGCCTCAAGCTAAAAAATGGCTGCTTCCTTAAGGATTTAAAAAGTCAGAAGGCGAACAAGAGGAGGCTCTCTTTCCTCCTGGGAAAACCGTAGGGTGTGGTCTGAAACGTATGCTTATGCGTTTCTATAGAAACATATGCATTCGGTAACCAGAACCCAGTGTCTTGCATTACTATTTTTGCGCAGATTTTTAAACAATCGCAAACATAAATCCATCAGTATGCGGCGTTACACCCCACATACAATGGTAAATTTGTTTCCCTAGTAACATTTGCAAAGATTACGTAAAAACACCTTTATGATTAGATTATGGAAAAGAAAAAAAAAAAAAATTGCAAAAATACAACAATGGGATTATACTGTACAGACACACACCAGATCTAAAATTATTATAGTGGCCAACAATAACGAGTTCCTTCATGACTACAGTTCAGCGCTGCTGTAATACACAACAGTTGTGTGCTGCTGGTCTGACATCAGATAGGGTATGTAATATCCTTCTAGCATTCCTTGTTAGAGGATTCCTACTTTCTAGCTGCAGATGAACATTTTTCCGTGTACAGAGCTGTGTGAGGGCTTATTTTCTGTGTAACAAATTTTACTTCTCTGTGATATTTGATATTCCATGTGGTGTAATGGGAAGCTGGAAAAAATATGAAATGTGGTAAAATTGGCAAAAAAACGCATTTGCGTCACTTTCTTCCAGACTCAGTTTTTACGACTTTACCTGTGCGCTCCAAAAAACACCTCTGCTTTATTCTTTGGTTTTGCAAAATGTACCAAATTTATACAGGTTTTATTGTGTTTTAATACATTTTCAAAAATTAAACAAAAATGTACGAAAAAAAACGGATCTTCGCCATCTTCTGATGCTAATAACTTTTTCTTGCTTCAGTGTACGGAGCTGTGTGATGTGTAATTTTTTGCAATATGAGCTGATGTTTTCAATGCTACAATTTACAGGACAATGTGACCTTTTGATCACATTTTATTACATTTTGGATGTTATGTAAAAAGGCGTAAAAGTAGTGTTTCAGACATTTCGGTGGTATTTTCCGTTATGGGGTTCACCGTCGGCAATAACCGTTTTTTTGTTTTGCTAGATCGGGGCATTTTGGGACAGGCCATTGGCTCAATGTAACGAAAATGCAGAAAGCAGACAACTTCACCAACCTCAGGTGTTAGCGACGGGCGTTTGCTGCAATATGCAGCAAACCTCATGCCATCCTTAATGGCTCCATGACTGATATATTGGTCATGGAGCGGTAAGGATGATGCCACACATGGCGTTTTGAACCCGTTTTGGGTCTGTTTTTAAGCAGTCCGTCCAAAAAAGCATGCGTTAATAAACAAATCCATTTGTGAAAAACGCATGCGTTTTTGACCAGATAATTGGCAAAACCTGTCAAAAATGGATGCATTTTCAAAAAACGCATGCATTTTTCAAAAACTTTTTTAAACGGACTGCTTAAAAATGGGTTAAAAACGTCATGTGTGGCATCACCCTAAGGTGTTAATGGCCTGTATCTCCTATTCTATATCACACAGAGGAAAAGATCTAATCAATCTCAGGCAAAAGTTGACTCTTTTCAGCTCATTTGCATAGGACTTTGGCTGGGATTTTTTTTTGTAAACTGGCGAAACTTAACATAAAGGTGAGAATGCTAGGAAGAATATTTCATACTTTACCGGAGGGTGTTGATAGTTTAGGTTTTTACTGGTGACAGCATCCCTTTAAAATGGTTTGGAAGTGAATGAGTACAGGTAAAAAATAGTAATCTGAGCAGATTGCTGTACTAATAAATACTAAAAGTGGCTGAATGCTGACAAGGGCAATTCTGCTAGTGGCATCTTTTGGTATTGTTTACCTAGAAAAGTCACAGGCATTAGATAGAAGAGATAGAGGGCTTACTGAATCTTCAATCCTCCATACCTAGCTCCTAAAAGTCACTGCAGTAAAAGTCCACCCTTCTTAAATGTTAAATACAGTTAAATATGTATAAAGAGTAAGAACCTACCTCCAGTAGAGTTATTGCTCCAGTGAAGTCTCTTTGGGTCAGCAATTCATCCAGTTTGGGAACTTTCTTTCCCTTCTTTTTGTTTTTATCGCTGGTCTGCTGTACATCGCTGCCTACAGCAGGTTTGGCTCGTGATAACATCTGAAAACAAAAAGTTATTTTATTTGGTACAATAGATGATAAGCTCCATGTACAGAATAGGCGATTACTATGGACCCCAGCATTCACCTGATCAATGAATGAGGGGAGGATGAGTGGCTGAGCATGCACACTCAAAGGGACTGACTGGTGGACAGAATTGCTCCACATTTATGGCTCCCCCCCCCCCCATATTCTGAGCCCCATATCCAGTGTAGCTGAAGACTTAGCAGCAGCCAATCCCCACCATTAGAGAACTGGTAACATGTTAGATGCCGCCATGTTACACCCATATTATGGACAAGCACTGACTATACATCCATCATCTCTACTCCTCACCATTTTCAGAGCTTCTAGAGCAGGAGCCGATAGGGAAGCAGTAACCGGCAGCGCTGAGGATCTGCTCACATCAAAAACGACTCTGTTGCCCTAGTAACAGTCACCTAACATCCGCGCATGCGCTGAGCACGCTCCTGACGCATAACGGAACCTGCAGTTCACCATTACGTTATGACGGTTGTGTAACACGTTTGGGGAGCGTTATAACAAGACGACCTCCAGTGCTAAGCCAGGCGATAGGACGTTAGGGGCACCTATACCACCGGCTAAATGTGTCCTAACAAGCCACTTCCTGTACGCTTTATTACTTCCGGCTTTGGCTCTGTAACGAGGCTTGGGACGCGGAAGTGTTAATGCGCGCGTCCATATGCTGTGAGCAGCTGTAAAGATGTGTCATAACGGTGTAATCCACGTTTTTGTCGGAGCTCCCGTGATTGCGCCGTCTTTTCAATCCGCTAAGGACAGATCGGCTTCAGGAGGCGGCACAGCTGTGTGGAGAGACATCCCTTATGCTCCTAATGGATTGGATGCATGTAGGGACAGTGATAGAAACCACCAAAAATCAACTGAAAAGTTTACAGAACCGGCATTTGATCGTCAGGGTGAAGCTCATGAAACTTTTGCCAGAACTTGTAACCAGGAAACTGATTTAGGGCAGAAAATGGCCACTGATATGAGGGAGGTCATTTCAGATTTGGCTTCTAGCACTGAACTCTGCCATATAACATACGGTGTGCAGAGTGATGACTGCAATGAATGCACTGCTCTTGATGTCATCAGAAGTGATACCAGCAGTTCAATATCTGCTGAAACGGAGTTTCTTACAATTCTGGCATCTAGTCAGCTGGTTGTACAAAGTCCTGGGAACAACGGAACTAAAGTCACCAATCGATGCACACCTGGACCATCAGAATCTGTACTGAAAGATATGGCATCGGACTGTACCGCCACATGTTCTGCATCTCAAGATGCTTTTACTTCCTCTTCAGATCTTTTCACAGACACACCAGATGAAGTGTTTGACAAAAAGACATTAGAATCCCAGAAAAATGAACATATAGAAAGTGAATCTGCTGCAGAACTAAGACATTTTGAGGATAATTTTGGGAGCTCAAACATCAAAAGGAAGAATTCTTTTTCCGAATCATCCCCATCCTCTAACCATAACCAGCAATCTAAAAAATCGAAGCAATCCACGTCACCAGCAAGTGCTACAAAAAAATCTAATAAACTTTGGCAACAAACTCCTTCAAAGTCCTTAACTCTTCTGAAGCATTGCTCAGACATGAAGAAGGAGTACAATGTTATGGTAGTTGTGTTACAGCCCTGTCATGTAAAAGAAATCAAGGTCAAAAGTGGCCCAAACGTTGGTTCCACCTTTCCATTAGCAAAAATTGTTGTTATAGACCAATCAGAGGTTAAACGTGAAGTGTTGATGTGGAGAACTGCAGCGTTTTGGAGTTTAGGTCTACTTCCTGGTGAAATAATTGTGCTAACAAATTTGTCCATTTGTGAAGATAGATGGAGGGGGGACATATTTCTTCAGTCAAGCTTCAGGAGTAAACTAGTAAATCTTGGAAGCTGTTCTGTTCTCTGCTCAATAGAAAATTCCAATACTGTAGAAAATTCTGCTGTAAAAGAGTTATTAAATTACATTCACAAAAAGCATATTTATTTAAGAGAACTTTCCCCACGACAAACCCAGATGCTAGAGCATATACAGTATGTAAGCCTCGCTTATCTTCAACCAGAATTATTGCTGCATTCAATGTTGAAGGTGATTCACATATCCATTCTTAAGGAAGCCACTTACCATTTTAAAGGAACACAGCAAAATAAAATCATTCTGACTGTTGAACAGATCTGTGGACAAACAAGTACATTAGTTCTGTGGGGAACATGTGTGTCGTGGTGTGATCAGATCCACCTTAAAAGAGATCATATCTGGGTTTTTAAGTACTTATTCTGTAAGAAGAACATTATTTCAGGGGAACTTGAATTACACACTACTCCATGGTCATCCTGTGAATGTTTGTTTCATGATGACCAAAGGGCTATAGATTTTTGGAAGCAGTACAACAAAACATCAGAAAAGCAGATGAGCCTTTTAAGCATGGTGCAAGATCGATGTTCAGGGGAAATACAGGTTAAAGGTAGTATATTGCAGTTAGAATTTAAGATTCCAGGCAAGCCAAAAATATTAATGAGCAGTGAAACCTCAATTTCTGATATTTTGGAGTATCTGCCTTATATTAAATACACAGGCTGTGAAAAATGCAAAAGAGAACTTAATATTGATGACAATGATGTGTATGAACAGTGTTATGTCTGCCTACCCTTCAACCAGATATGTATTTTCTATAGGTCAGCACAAATGACTATTATGAGCGAAGGATGTTTTGTATCTATTCAAGTGCCACCTGATATTCTTGAGAAGATGTTTTTGAATATTTCTCCTAAACTATTAAACCACGTTTTTCCTAGCTGTCCTGACGTGACTTATGGTACAATTGTGGCAGATCTATGTTACTGCCTGTTAGCAGAAACTGAAGAATCATTTATCTTCACCATAAAAAGCCAGTTTATGCTTGATGAAAATAGCATGCCATTGGAAGAGGACTTTCATCTTTTAGATTTTCATATAGACTTTTGAGATGTTTACTATATTACATTAATTTTATTTACAAATATGGATTTAGACCTTTTTCTATAAATGTAAGCAACAAAATTATTTTTGCATAATAAAGAATTATGTCTTAATTTGTTAAAGATGCCATAACCTTGAGTTACTTATTCAAGTAAATATGGGGGTCATGGTGGAAGGAGATGAGGAAAGGGCCAATCTACTGAATGTCGCCTTCTCAACTGTCTTTACCCAGGAAAATCCCCTGGTGGAAGACAAAATGAGGAATAATGTAAATTCTCTTTGGAATGTCAACAGTTTAACCCACGAAGCGGTACGGCGCCGCCTCGCAACCACTAAGATAGATAAATCACTGGGCCAGATGGCATACACCCCCGGGTTCTGCATGAACTATGTACCGTGATAGACAGACCGTTATTTTTAATATTTGAAGATTCACTGAGGACTGGTTATGTTCCACAGGACTGGCGCATAGCAAATGTGGTACCAATATACAAAAAAGGATCAAAAAGTGTTACTGGAAACTACAGACCTGTGAGTCTAACTTCTGTGGTGGGGAAAATATTTGAGGGGTTTGTTAGAGATGCTATCCGGGAATAATCTGATTGGTTTCTACGAGGAGATAAGTTCAATACTGGACCTGGGGGACGCTGTGGATGTTGTATATCTGGACTTGGTATATAAAATGAGACTGCTGGGATTAGGGGGAAAATCTGTGTATTTGGGTAAGTAATTGGCTTAGTGATAGAAAACAGAGGATTGTCCTTAATGGCAAATTCTAAGATTGGGTTGAGGTTACCAGTAGAGTGGCACAGGGGTCAGTATTAGGGCCACTTCTTTTTAATATTTTTATTAATGACCTTGAAGTGGGTTTACACAAGTCAAGTTTCAATATATGCAGATGATACTAAGCTGTGTAAAGTAATGAGGCCGATAGATTAGCATTACAGAGGGATTTGTGGAAGCTTGAGGAGTGGGCAGAGAAATGGTTGATGAGGTTTAATGTAGATAAATGTAAAGTTATGCACTTGGGCCATGGAAACAAAAAGTATAATTATGTTCCAAACAGTCAATTACTTGGTAAAACTGGAGCTGAAAAGGAATTGGGGGGTATTGGTAGATAGTAAACTAAATTTTAGTGACTAGAGCCAGGAGGCTGCTGCTAAAGCAAATAAAATTATGGGATGTATCAAGAGAGGAATAGATTCTCATGATAAAGACATAGTTTTGCCCTTATACAAATCCCTGGTCAGACCACACATGGAATATTGTGTACAGTTTTGGGCACCAGTATATAAAAAGGATATAGTAGAGCTTGAACGGGTGCAGAGGAGAGCAACCAAGATTATTAGGGGAATGGGGGGGATTAGAATACAATGACAGATTACAAATGTACAAATACCTGAATGGACAGTACAAGGATCTCTCCAAAGATCATTTTATACCTAGGCCTGTGACCAGGACATTCTCTGCGCCTAGAGGAGAGGCGATTTTACCATCAAAATAGACAAAGGTTCTTTACTGTAAGAGCAGTGAGACTATGGAACTCTCTGCCACAGGAGGTTGTTATGGCGGACTCTATGTACATGTTCAAGAGAGGCCTGGATGCCTTTCTGGAGAGCAAAAATATCACGGGTTATGGGGATAAAACATTTATTTAATTCTTAAAGGTTGGACTCGATAGACTTGCGTCTTTTTCCAGCCTTATATACTATGATACTATAAACCTATGTAACTGTACAGGGCACATTGTGTAGTTGAGTCCCAGCAGCATTTAGCATGAAAGGAAGACTTGTGAAAGCACCATGCGTCAGCCACTCCTTTTGGCAACCTGTGTGTTCTATTGTGACCACAAATGCCTATGCTCTAGCAACTACTCCATGTGTACCTCTACCAAATCCACCAGCTTAGTCTTAGTTCACCCAATTATCCCAGTGAACAGTGAACATTATCTGCAGTGAACAGATATGAAAATGGAAGCTTTTGCTTCTGCATTGGATTGGAAATTGAAGGAGTCTGGAGGTGCTACTACAATCAAGGCTGTGGAGTCGGTTAGCCAAAAAATTAATGAATAAGAAAGAAGTACTCCAGCTCATCTAGATCCACAATATTGTCCTTAAGCATGGTGCTGGAGAACAACTCCAAACAAAAATTCATGGATCCAGCTCTTTGACAAAATAAAACCTCCTTTATTGTTCAATCCATGGCGTCCACAGGCACAATACAGGTGAACATGTAAAAAGTCAACATGTTTCTAGCACTGTTGCGTGCTCTTACTCATGACTGGGGGATGTGGAAGGCTTCCGGTATTAACCCCTTAAGGACCAGGCCCTTTTTCGTTTTTGCATTTTTATTTTTCACTCCCCACCTTCAAAAATCTATAACTTTTTTATTTTTCCATGTACAGAACTGTGTGATGGCTTATTTTCTGCGTAACAAATTGCACTTCGTAGTGATGGTATTAAATATTCCATGCAGTGTACTGGGAAGCAGGAAAAAAATTCTAAATGCAGTGAAAATGATGAAAAAACACATTTGCGCCATTTCTTGTGGGCTTGGTTTTTACAGCTTTCCTGTGCACCCCAAATGACATGTCTATTTCATTCATTGGGTCAATACGATCACGGGGATACCAAATTTGTATAGGTTTTATAATGTTTTCATACATTTACAAAAATTAAAACCTCCTGTACAGAAAAAAAATTCTTCATTTTGCCGTGTTCTTGCGCTAATAACTTTTTCATACTTTGGTGTATGGAGCTGTGGGTGGTGTCATTTTTTGCGACTTCTGATGACGTTTTCAATGCTTCTATTTTTAGGACTGTTCGACATTTTGATCACTTTTTATAGAATTTTTTCTATTTTTCAAAATGGCAAAAAAATGCCATTTGCGACTTCGGGCGCTATTTTCCGCTACGGGGTTTAACGCAGTGAAAAACGGTTATTATATTTTGATAGATCGGGCATTTTCGGACACGGCGATACCTATTGTGTTTATGATTTTTACTGTTTATTTATATTTATATCAGTTCTAGGGAAAGGGGGGTGATTTGAATTTTTATGTTTTTTTAATATAATTTTTTTTTTTTTACTTTTTTTTATTTATTTTTTTTACTATTGTACAGACTCCCTAGGGTACTTTAACCCTAGGTTGTCTGATTGATCCTACCATATACTGCCATACTACAGTATGGCAGTATATGGGGATTTTGCATACCATCTATTATAATGTGCAGATCGCACATTATAATAGATAGCCTCGATCATGACAGCCTGGGATCTTTGTGTGATCCCAGGCTGTCATGGCAACGGATCGCCGCTCCCCGGTGACGTCACGGGGAGTGACGATCGGAGCCAAGATGGCGGCGCCCACGCGCCGCCGGCTCTTTAATGCCGCCGGCAGCTTTGCCAGCGGCAATCAAAGGGTTAACACCCGCGATCGGTGCAAGCACCGATCGCAGGTGTTAGCGACGGGCGTTTGCTTCATTATGAAGCAAATGCCCGGTAAGTATGAAGAGGGCTCAGCCTGTGAGCCCTCTTCATACTCCCCCATGCGCAGTAAGACGTAAGGGTACGTCTTATTGCGCTATGGGGTTAAATACACCTGGTGTTCTGAAAGGACATTCCCTCCTTGCCACATCCATCCTAACAAACCATAGTAACATAGATATACATAGTAAGAAAAACAGATTTCCCATGACAATAAGTAATATCTACATTGTGTGACATGAACTTCTGAGCAATACAATGAAAATTAATATTTAGCACCAAGTGTGAGTTCCCCGTCCGTTGTTAGGGAAACCCAACGTTGTTTCTAAATCACAGTCACGTGACAACCTCACGGTCTGCGCATATGCAAATATCCTACTACACCATATGATCCTGATTTCACCCTCCGTTGGAACCAAATACTGTCAGAATGTTCCTTTCAGCTAATTGCGTTAATTGTGGAGCAGCAACGTAAAAACATTCAAATCATACAAACCAATATTGACACTTTAACTATCCAATTGCAACAGCAAATCACTCCTGAATCGTTTGAAGTGTTTTTACAACAAACAAACGTCTGGACATTCAAGAAAGACAAATAATGGAGGTGAAAAAATCCAAGTTCAATCGTGACAATGTGGATTACTTGAAATATAGAGTCTATGTTAAAGAACAGTGAGCACCTCGCTCTATTTTAAGAAAGCGCAGTAACAAAAAACGCTCTTTGAGCAAAGTTTCTTTTTCTTCATCTGAAAATGAGTCTGACTATTTTGCTGAACACTCTGATTCGGATAGATCTACCCATTTAGAGGATAGTCAGACAAAAAACGATGCACCTCCTTCTCTGCATGCCACCTCAAAAAATCGAGGAGAGCAGGGAGAAACTTCCAAAGAATTAAATCAATACATAACACGCCAAGCCAACAAGGGCAAGAACAAGAAAAAGTGACAAACAGTTACAGTGTGATTCATTTATCAGTCTGTGTTTTCTCTCATAATCAATTGTCACTTTTATCTAAGGGTCTTAGTTATGCCCCAACAGGAACATGGACTTATTTGCAACTATTTGTGATGTTAACAAATTTATTCAGGCGTTAACAGTGAAGAAACATTTTCATTCAAGCGTAACAAATACTTCTTCCATAATAAAACTGAGTAATCTGTGGTTTTACCCCATTAACTCCAGAGTCTCTGCAATGGATCTCTTTCAGGAGGTGGTGGAAAGGGATCTCACATTGTTACGTACAACTATCGGAAGTTCAATGAACAGGAATCTCACCGGCGGCGAAGAACAGGCTATTAAAGAAATTCAAGATAATCCCTGTACCATCATATGTCCCTCGGACAAGGGAGGTTCCATTGTTATTCTTGACAAAGAATTATACCGGACTTCAGTCTTACAAATGCTAAACGACGGTATTACCTATTGAAAACTTACTACAGATCCCACTTCTACCATCACCAATACTATGAAGAATTTACTGAAGGAATGATTACATCTACAAGTCTTTGATGAATCCAATGTGTCCACACTTTTACGCTTTGCCCAAAACGCATAAGGGGTCTTTCCCTTTTAGCTATCGTCCTATTGTTTCTGGGAATAATTCCTTATTTGAGAGACTTAGTTCTTCATTATTATCATTCTATATTCCAGCATATATTCAGGACAGCAAATCGGTTCTTGCAGCCATGGACAAATTTGTTTGGTCCTCTGACTGTGCATGGCTCTCGTGTGATGTCACGGCCCTGTATACCTCTATACCTCATGGGCTGGCGTGCAGGGCCGTGGCATACCACCTGTGGGGTGGGGTGCCCTAACAGGTGGGGTGCCCTATGGTGGCCCGCTTCTCTCCCTCATTGGCAAAATTGTATGGTGCCATGTGGGAAGAGCGGGTCCTATATCATGAATCCAATCCTTTTTTTTGTCACAGATACAATGGTATGGGAGGTATATCAACGACTGGCTCATGGTGTGGTCTGGCACTGTGGGACAGTCGTCGATTTTTATCTCCTACATCAACCAGAATGACTTTAATTTGAAATTTACTTTTGGTTTTCAGGAACATACTATTGCTTTTTTAGATATCAGATTATCAGGTGATCCATATACTCACAAAGTAGTTACCGGTCTTTATCACAAACCTACAGGTGGGAATACACTGTTGACAGCTGATAGTAACCATCCAAAGCACACTATTAGGAACCTACCCATAGGAGAGTTTATCCTAGCAAGAAGAGCTTCCTCGACACAACAGAATTCTGACAAAACATGTGTTGATCTTCAAATCCGCCTGAATGAAAGGGGATATGGAAAAGTTCTTTGTTCCTGGGCACATAGGATAACCGATTACCAACCCTGTTCACATTTTTACAAGACAAGCCATGTACTCCTAATGTATACAACACAAGACCACATTTCAGCACAAAGTACAAATATCAGTATGAGCCAATTTTTCTACCATAAAAAGATACACTCCCATTTTACAGTATGATGACACATTTAAAGATATATTATTGGACGGCATCACTTTTGTTCCCACCAAGGCTAATACCCTTGTTAATTTATTGTCACCAAATTATTTTGTTTCACAGGATGCCCGCACCCCATGCATATAAAGGCAGTTATTGTTGTGGCGGCAATCGCTGCAACATCTGTAAACATATGTTCAAAATTACAACATTTACATCTTTTAATACTAACAAAACCTTTTGAATCACTGAGGAGCTGGGTTTGATGTCACCCAAAGATACAAATATAAGAGAGGGAATCACAGGTATCGTATAAAATGTAACTTTTAATAGATATTTATTAAAATAAGACTCTCCAATGTGTGCAACCGTGTGTACAGAATTGATGAAGACGTGACACACTGTCGCAGATGATGGATAAAAACGGACTGTTCCAGCTCAGAGAGTGTAACCTACATGTATCATTGGTAGGTGTTGGTTAGCTCAGTGGCCGGGAGGCAGGTACATCTATAATGTGAGGAGATGTTCCCGTTGCCCCGTACTCTAGTATGGATACGTTGAGGCAGCTTAGGGGGTAATTCCCTGCACGTAACAAGTCCTAGTGTGCTACATAGACTAGTGTCCTAGCTTCTCATCTCTCCACCTCTACGCGTTTCGCCCCTGATAGTGGGGCTCGTCAGGAGACACCTAGAGGATGAGGTAAATAGAATGAAGATTTATATCCTCAATTCATTCAGGACATACAAAAAAAAAGGAAAAATGTACTTAAGAAATTCTGGGGGATCCTCTGTCATGATAAAGATCTAAAAAACAGGATAGATATCCATCCGGCAATTACCTAGAGAAGGGGTAAGAATCTGGGCGACCGGCTAGTTCATAGCCATCTGGCACCGATCGCATCAGATAATACCTGGCTCCACAAAAATAGGATCAAGGGGACCTATAAATGTGGAGACTGCAGGGCATGCAAACATATTAACCAAAGTAAATCCTTCTGCAGTGTAACTACGGGGGTTTCCTACCAGAACCGTGAATTCATCAACTGCCGTACCATGGGGGTTGTTTACGTGGCCACGTGTCCATGTCCTCTGAACTATGTGGGGAAGACCATCAAAGAATTCAGGGTTAGGATCATGGACCACATAGGTAACATCAGAAGAGAAGAGGACAGACCCCTGGCCAACCACATCCACAAATACCATGGCGGCAACCTGGATGCCCTGAAATTTCAGGGCATTGAGAAAATTCGACCGTCTCCCAAAAGAGGGGACTGGAATAATAACATCCTAAGGAAAGAAGCCCAATGGATCTTCCGCATGAAGTGTGTGAAACCGGAGGGTCTAAATGACAACATTTCTTTCGCACCATTCATCTAAACTAGTCCCCTCTACTGTGATCTCTTGAGGACAGCACAAAAAGGGCTTTTTTATATCCCATGATGTGTGCTATGGCACTTTTGACTACTGCTCTTTATTTATTTAATACATTTGACTTGTAGACACATCCAACTGCACGGATGCATCGGTATGACGGTCTGATGCATTGATATGACGATCTGATGCATCGATATGACGATCAGATCTAACCTTCTGGATATGTACATACTGGTATATAGGGCTGCATCGTTCTCCCCTTATATCATGAATTTTACCCTGCTATTCCTCTAGTCGCGATCCAGAGACATGACACTTACCGGAGTAATGCCATCCAGGCACGCCCCTAATAATGAAGGGATCATCCCTTACTAGACGCTGGTGCTCTTGGCGGTTTGTTATTGCCACCGCCCACTGCCGTGGCGCCCTATCATTTTCGCAGCGGCGGTCTTACAGCGTCACGAATCGGAGGGGCGTGGTTTGGCTAGTTAGCCACCACCTACCGGTTTGTGCCAACCAATCATGTAGTAGTGGGTGGGTCTAAGACGTCACAAGCACCACCCATGGGCTCTATTGGACGGGACTGGATTTTTCTCCAATGACGCGACGCGCCCGGCCCACAAGGCGGAGCTTTCTGGATTTATATTCCAGCTGCCGCGCCGGCGGCTACTACTATCATACGCTGGCGCCCACCATCAGGACACCAGCGTTCCTTTTCCTTTTTTTTTGTATGTCCTGAATGAATTGAGGATACAAATCTTCATTCTATTTACCTCATCCTCTAGGTGTCTCCTGACGAGCCCCACTATCAGGGGCGAAACGCGTAGAGGTGGAGAGATGAGAAGCTAGGACACTAGTCTATGTAGCACACTAGGACTTGTTACGTGCAGAGAATTACCCCCTAAGCTGCCTCAACGTATCCATACTAGAGTACGGGGCAACGGGAACATCTCCTCACATTATAGATGTACCTGCCTCCCGGCCACTGAGCTAACCAACACCTACCAATGATACATGTAGGTTACACTCTCTGAGCTGGAACAGTCCGTTTTTATCCATCATCTGCGACAGTGTGTCACGTCTTCATCAATTCTGTACACACGGTTGCACACATTGGAGAGTCTTATTTTAATAAATATCTATTAAAAGTTACATTTTATATATTTTTTCCCCAACGATACCTGTGATTCCCTAACAAAACCTTTTACATTAACAGCTACATAAACCACTTGGGTAATTTACTTAATTGAATGTACACATTGCTCCCTACAGTATGGGGGTTGTACAGCAAGAAAACTAAAAGACCCTATTTCAGAACACATCTCGGGAGCCAGTCCCAGAACCCTAGCGAGCAACCACAGCATCACGGGAGCCTCTAAACACTTTCGGGATGGACACGCAGGTAGTGTCACGTGTATGCGAGTCATGGGGATAGATCGCATCATTTCTAATAGAAGAGTAGGTAACAGGAACTAACAACTTTATTTAAAAGAGGCTAAATGGATATTAACATTGGGCACACGTCACCCTTTAGATCTCAATCACCGTAATGATCTTGCATACATCTATTGAACTTTTCGTGTTATAATTTCATTCAACTAAAATTGTATTTTACATAAGTCTTGTATACTCTATAATATCATTGTTATTTTACTATTGCAATACGTCACCTGTAAGTATCCAGTCAGCACTAATTCTTTTGTGTGCTTAGGCTTCCGCCCCGTAACTGTTTTGATTGACACATGGTGTCACGTGGCCTTCACCAGTCACATGACTTGGGGCGGGTCATTTGAGTCTCTTTTTGCTTTATATATCGGCGTTCATTTGTACTACTCAGAGGTATGAATAAGGACCATGTGAGAAAGGTCCGAAACGCGTTACCTTAGTCCTGTTTGACCAAACATGGTTTTATCATATTTTTTCCCTTTTTTGTTCTATTTTGACCATTTTAACTATTTTTGAAATAAACGTTTATTATCTTTTACCTGCTGGTGCTGAAGGATTTTTTTCTTCTGAGCACATAGTACAATGCCACTGTTGAAGTGGGCATTTAGGGCCCCCTGAAAGAGGAGAATCTCTTCTTTCAAATTAATCTAAAATTGTGTTTCTAGGTGCCATGGATCCAGAGATATTCAGGTTTAAATTGAGAATTTCAGGTGTGATTTTAACATATAAAAATCATTCACGACTGTATTTTAACAGTTAATGGGGCAGATTTACTTACCCGGTGCTGTTGCGATCCTTGCTGTGCATTATCCGACGAGGATTCGGGTCTGCAGCGATTGACTAAGGTCATGCGTCCAATTTCGTTTATGTGTCGCTTCCCCGCTGAGGTCCGCCGGAGTTCACCTTCTTCTTCCTGGTGCATGTAAGTGCTTGATCTTGCAACACAATTTTGTTTTTAAATTCCGCGGTTTGTCCGAATCAGTCGGGTTGTCTTGACGGCACGCCCCCTTGATTTCTGTCGCGTGAAAGCCGGCGCCGATGCACCAAAATCTGATCGCGTGCGCAAAAAACCCGGGGCAATTCGACACAAAAAGGAAATATTCGGGAAACACGACAGAATTATGGTCTGCGAACCCTTAGTAAATGTGCCCCATTATCTCCGTTTTCCTAATACTTAGAAACACAAATTTAGTTTCAAAGAAAGAGGAGCCTCTCTTCTTTCATGAGAAAAAAAGTGAGATTCTAAGTGTCACAGAGCAAGAGATAAAGCCCCCTGAAGTGTGCCCCCTCCAGATTCTTAGCCGGCAGCTACAGGGAGAATTTGCTGCACACAGGAGCTGCTGCACCTCACACATAATGGAAATATTCACATTATATGTTACTACATTTTGATAAGAGATAATATAAACTAATATTCATGTTTTTAACCCTCTCCTATCCAGAACTATCTAACACTCTCTTATTGCCTTTTATTTTAATTTTTTTTTTAAAATTGACTTATACGATGAACATTCGAACCTCTTTGCCTAATGTCGCTACATATTAACACCACGACCCCAAACATGTCCATAAAGTTATATGTAACACCGTTTTTTTTCACACCATTCTCCATTATTTACTGTGGAGAGTTCTGTTATTGTGCGGCTAATACAATGGCTTTTGTTATCTCATTAGCTTGGTTTATAGATATATAGTTATTTGTGTTACCATTGTGTAAGGGAGCAAACAATGATAGATATGTGTGAAGCTCAGTGCAATTTCCTGCAAAATTAGTTTGGTGTCCTCTGTGGATTTAATCTTTGCTGCATATTTTGGTGAATATACACATGTGTGGTATGTATTATCTACTCACATCTTAGGCTACATTCACACTACTGTATGGGGGACGTATATACGGCCGACATACGTCCCCCATACACTTTTGTGGGCTCACGGCACCATACGGGAGCGGTACGGTGCTGCACACGTGCGGCACCGTACCGCTTCGTAGCCCGGGAAAAGATAGGACATGTCCTATCTTTTCCCGTATTACGGCGCCGCGGCCATATATCGCTATGGAGAGGGGCGGGGGTGAGCTGCGCTCACCTCCTCCTTCTCTCCCCGCGCTGCCGTGTGCCCGCTGTGCTACGGTACATATTTTAGAGGAAATGTAGAATTTTCGTGCAATTTTTCCATTTTATCACCGTTAGATTTTGACAAAATCTTTATTTTGTGCATTAGCAACCAAACATGTCACGGTTTTTGTTTTAGCATTTTAGGGTGTATAAATTCTTGATGTTGTGTATGTGGTATATATAAATCTGCTCACTTTGTGTTATTATTTTTAAATCCCTATTTGTGCGTAAACCTCCACTTCGATGTGAGTTTTATGTAAAAATGTACGTTATCAAGGCATTTTCATTGACCACAGGGTAATGATATAGCCCACAGGTCTTAAGAAAAAAGACAGCAGTAATAAGGGAATAAATGCTGATAACCGGCAGAATGTGGGGCTGAAATAGACAAACTATTACCTGGCGTGCACCCCAGGTAATATTTTATGACTGATTTTATTTCTTTCACGTTTAATAAACATTTTTGGTAGGGTGACTATTAAAGCTGATAACATCTCACTTGGAAATGCTCCCTTTTCCTGTGCCAGGTTGAATAGCTTATTTAAATGCGGGGTGAGTGAGGTTATAAATTTTTTATAGTATTCCCCTGGAAGTCCGTCAGGGCCTGGTGTCTTATCGGATGGAAACGATTTAATAGTTTTTATTATTTCCTCTGGGGTGAATTTAGCGTTAAGAGACTTTAATTGTTCAGATGAGACTTTGGGTAGTGATATCGTTTTAAGAAATGAGTTTATAGCTATTTTTGTCGGTACTGAGTTCGTGGGATCATTTTTTAAGTTATAAAGTCCCTCATAATATGCTGCAAAAGCTTCAGCTATGCCTCTAGGGGACATGATTTTCTCCTTAGTGTTGGGGTGATGAATCAATGGGATTTTCGATTTAAGGGCTCTTTGTTTTAGTTTTTTAGCTAATACAGCCCCTGCTTTATGGTCCTGTGAGTAGAATTTTATTTTTATTTTTTTTAGGGAGTGTGAGTAATTAACAAGATATAAATTTCTCAGGTGATCTCTAGCTTCCCGTAATTTTTTGTAAGTATCGTGTTGGTGGTTTGTCTTGTGGAGTGCTTCTAACATGGCTATCATTTTTGTTGTGTTATTTATTTCTTTCTTTCTCTGAATATTTGTTTTTATCCCTATTTTTATGAGTTCCCCTCTTATAAATCCTTTATGTGTGATCCATACTGAAAAGAAATCAGTGTTCTCTTGCGTATTAAATGTCATGAATTCTTTAGAAGCTTTTTCTAGGAATTCAACATGTTTGTTATTTGAAAAAACTGTTGTATTGGCCCTCCATACAAAATCATTGATATTTGATAGATTGTCTGAAATTGTAAGAGATATTGGAGCATGGTCTGACCAATGTATCGATCCAATATTAGTATTTTCTACTCTGTCTAGTAGGTCTCTGTTAACTAAAAACATATCTATTCTAGAGTATGTACAATGTCTGTGAGAATAAAAAGAGAAATCTTTTTCGGATGCGTGTTGCACTCTCCATGCATCAAATAGCTGGTTACGCCATATCCAGGGATTGAGAATAAAATCCCTTCTCGGGGATTTAGCTGTTGTGTCGAGTTTGAATTGATTGATTGTATTGAAGTAAACCTACCGACATAACATCCAATTATAGACCAATTTCACTTTTAAACCATGATGTAAAAATATATGCTAAAATATTAGCAAATAGGTTAAAACCAATTATTCCCACACTAATTCACATGGACCAGGCTGGTTTTACGCATGGCAGGCAGGTACCAGATAATACAAGGAGAATTATTAACACCCTTCAACATTGCGAACTTCATAAGAAAAGTGCAATAGTCCTCACTGTCGACGCCGAAAAGGCGTTTGACAGAGTGATTTGGGAGTACGCATTTGAAGTATTAAACAAATTTGGTATAAAAGGCGAAATATATAGCGCCATAAAAGCACTATATTCGAATCCTTTAGCCCAAGTATTTACAAATGGCATTCTATCTCCATACTTTAAATTGACAAATGGCACACGTCAGGGATGCCCCCTTTCCCCATTATTTTTTAATTTATCAATAGAGCCTCTAGCGGAACTTATAAGACAAAATTAACAAATAAAGGGAATCAACATGGGACAATTTCAAAATGTTATCTCCCTATTTGCGGATGACATAATCCTCACACTAAGCGACCCAATCAACTCTTTACCAGAAACATTAAAAAATATAGCAGAATTTAGCAAGATCTCACATTATAAGATCAATAACACAAAATCCCAAGCATTACCGATAAACCTGAAACCCTCTACACTGAAACAACTAAAAGTCACATATGATCTAGACTGGCAGGACAAATGGATCTCATATTTGGGTGTGAAATTAACCTTTCCGACTAACCAACTAATACAACTCAACTACTATTCGTTATTAGCAACAATTGATAAAGATTTAGAATCCTACTCCAAAACAATATTATCCTGGTGCGGCAGAATAGCGGCATACAAAATGATGATACTCCCTCGCTACCTTTTTATTTTTAGAAGTCTTAATATACCAGTACCAGAAAACTTCTTCAAAAAAGCCCACTCACAGCTTTCCAAATTCATCTGGGCGGGTAAAAAACCCAGAATAGCACGAGGAATCTTGACTAGAGATAAATTAAATGGAGGACTCGGTTTACCAGACTTAAAAAACTACTACTATGCGGCTGTTTTGGATCAAACCAGTCACTGGTGGGGGGAACCCTTGAAAAACTGGTGCAAACAAGAAGTACATCTAAATAACAACTTCCCACTGGCATTTAGATTATATAATGGACTATGGGGTCTATCTAATTCTACTCCTAATACAACTACAATTAAAGCAGCAGATCAAGCTTGGCAGGAACTTATCCACAAACGGAACTCCAACAAAACTACATTTCCATTAAGCAGAATCCCCCTGGAATATCTCAGTTCCAAGACACCTAACTTAGACCTAACGACATGGAAGGCCAAAGGAATCAACACACTCCAGGACATATGGGGCCACAAATTTATTCAATCTTATCAAGAAATCTCCTCAAAATACAATCTACCTCAAGGAGAAACACATAAATACCTGAGAATACGAAGTATTTTAAACGGTACCAATCAGCATGTCCCTCAAATAGACCAAACTATACTAAACTACCTGGACAAAACCTCCTCAAAGACCAAAGGAATAGCTTTCTTTTATAAACTTTTACAAGAAAATATCAAACAAGACAAACCTCCATTTATGGCTAAATGGGAAAGAGACCTACAAAAATCATTCACTCCAGCTCAATGGAAAAAAGCATTAACAACTATATATTCTACATTCCGCTGTGTGTCTCACCAGGAGGCAATAATAAAAACCGGAGGCAGAGGTACACTTCTTCATATTTTATGGGACTGTCCTATAATCTCACCTTTATGGAATTCCGTTACCAATATCCTATCTCACATATACAAGAAACCAATAAGCCTATCGCCACAACAAGCGCTGCTACTAATAGATTTAGCAAGCTTAGACAAGAAGCATCATACAGTACCTGCACAATTACTAATGACTACCAAACTCACTATAACCAAGCACTGGAAAGACCCTAAATGCCCACAACTGGACGATATATTAAGTCAATTAAATACCACATGTGCCTACGAGAGAGCAATAGCCGACCAAAGAGGGAAAACTGCCTTAATGGAAGACCAATGGAAAGTCTGGACTAATTCTCAATACTATGAGTGACCAACCCAAACGCATCACCTATCTTCAGAATACCAAATGGCAAGACTACTATAAGGATTATTTTACAAAATGCTAATTTGCTTTTTTTCCTTCTTGTTCCCTCTTTCACATTCTTATTAAATTTTATTTTTTTCTTTTTAATACTTTCTTTATTTTTATTATGGTTATTTGTCTCCTGACTAATGGACGACTTACAGATCTGGACTCATGAAGTAATGACCGGTCTAGATCTAGTCCGAGTAATAACAACAATAGAAGCATTGATAGACATGTTTTAACCAACTAACACAAACAAATACTACTGATAGTAGTGCCAATGCTTAAGGACAAACATGTAATCTGTTCTTTATATACAACTGTATGTAAGACTTTTCGTTTTTCTTTAAATAAAAATTTTAAAACCCCCCCCAAAAAAAAGAAGAAAAAAAATAAACATTTTTGACATATTTTTGTTCTGTAAAGCCTTGATTTCATTTCCTCTTGTTTTCCTTTTTCGGTTCTTATTTTCTACTGTATATATAATCTACTTTATAGTTCTGCATCTACAAATCTCTATTATCTTTAATTTTTATCTTCTATCATAATAATTAGAATTAATAATTCCTTTATTTATATAGCGCGCACAGATTACGCAGCGCTGCACTGTGCTTGCCAGGTAAGTGGATCCCCAATGGAGCTCACAATCTAATCAACCTACCCGTAAGTTTTTGGAGTGTGGGAGGAAACCCACACAAACACCGAGAGAACATACAAACTCTTGGCAGATGTTGACCAGCACTGCAAGGCTGTAGTGCTAACCACTGAGCCATCGTGTTGCCCATCAATCTCCCTATCATCTATATAAAATTCTCACATATTACAGTTAATTTTACCATACTAAAGTAAGCCTCTTAATGACTGTGACTGGTCATAAAATAGACCAGTCACTACATTACCTTAGACCAACCTGCCCTTGCACCCTCTGATGTTACCTCCTCTACCCGCTGAAATTCTGTGTAGCTAAACATTGAGCGCATATGTAATAAAGTCCCCTGGCTTTAAAGATGATGTCCTTACTTTGTTATGCATCTGCTAGAAATTTAGCTGTGGGTGGAGGAGCAAATAATCAATAGCTGCCCCATCCCCCAGGTGCTGTGTATGAGTGATCCAGCTCAGGATGATTAGTCCTGTCTTCACTGTTCAGAAAGCTTGTGTGTAATGTGGATCCAGCTTTCCCAAGGTCCTGAATTTTATAATTGTTTTTCACAAAACCGTTCAGCTCAGGGATTAAAGATATGATTCTGCATCAGTGTCGCTACAGCATTCTCAAGGTATGTTTGATTTCATGCACCATGAGACAAATGGTAGATTTTCTTTTAGAATAAAACAAATGTTTTTTCCCCATAACCCGTGATGTTTTTGCTCTCCAAAAAGCCATCCAGGCCTCTCTTGAACATGTACATAACAACCTCCTGCAGCAGACAGTTCCATAGTCTCACTGCTCTTACAGTAAAGAACCTTTGTCTATGGCGATGGGAGAACTTCCTGTCCTCTAGGCAAAGAGGATGTTGCCTTGTCCTCGTCAGAGGTCTAGGTACAAAAAGATCTTTGGAGAGATCCTTGTACTGTCCGTACAGGTGCATTGTAATGAGGTCTCCACTCAGTCATCTTATTTCTAAACTAAATAATCCCAAATTTTGTAATCTGTCATTGTGTTCTAGTCCCCCCATTCCCCTAATAATTTTAGTTACACCTGTTCCAGTCCTACTGTGTACTTTTTATACAGTGGTGCCCAAAACTGCAAACAATACTCTATGCCTGGCCAGTTATTTGTGTAAGGGCACAACTATGTCCTTATTATAAGAATCTATTCCTCTATTGGTACATGACATAATTCTATTTGCTCTAGCAGCAGCTGCCTGGCTGTGGTCACTAAAATTAAGTCTTTTTCAGCTTCAGTTTTACCAAGTAATTGACTGCTTAGGAGATATATCTATACTTTTTATTTCCATGGCCCATTTACATTTATCTACATTAAACCTCATCAACCATTTCTTCATCCACTCCTCAAGCTTCCACAAATCCCTCTGTAATGCTATACCATCGACCACAGTATTTATGACTTAACATAGCTTAGTATTATCTGCAAATATTGAAACTTGACTGTGTAAAACCACTAAAAGGTCATTAATAAAAATATTAAAAAGAAGTGGCCCTAATACTGACAGCTGTGGCACTCGACTGGTAACCTCAACCCAATCTTAGAATGTGCCATTAAGGACTATCCTCTGTTTTATATCACTAAGCCAATTATTTACCCAAATACACAGATTTTCCCCTAGTCCCAGCAGTCTCATTTTATATACCAACCTTTTTATGCGGCACAGTGTCAAATGCCTTTGAAATCTTCAGATATAAAACATCCACAGTGTCTCCCATATCCAGTCTGGAAATTACCTCCTCATAGAAGTCAATCAGATTAGTCTGACAGGACCTATCCCTCATAAACTTATGCTGGTGCTATCTTATATACAGTGAGATACTCCAGGATAGCATCTCTAACAAACCCCTCAAATATTTTCCCCACAACAGAAGTTAGACTCACAGGTCTGTAGTTTCTAGTATCGCTTTGATGTATGACAAATCCTCAAGTGCCAATTAAGGATTCCAGTTTGCAGTTTCCGTTAATCACCGATGACATGCTAATTAGTTACTGATTGTTTTCAATGGACTAATAATGGTAATATCCATTTTTGCTGCTTCAGTTAAGCCTGCTGTTTTTATCTGAAGCAACAGAAGACCAACAGAGGACTCCCTGTTTTTTTTTGTTTTTTTTACTTTTTCTTGTATTTTTAATATTGTTATCTATGGATGACAGAAACATCAATTAATCCATAATTTTTTTGTACTGAATATGCTCTTATTTTTGCATTCTAGAGTTTCATTGCAACTTTGGACAAAGCAGAGGAATTTAAAAAAACGGATTACTATAAAACTGAAAAATGAAACTAACTGACACTAACAGAAAGTGTTTACAATCAGATTTTTAAAAAATAGAAAACATGAACAAAAGTATCCCACAAGTACGAAATATGACCTTGTCAACAGTCCGGAGCCAACTGGATCGAGGAATGAAAGACTCTCCATTAATTTGCTAGTACAGGCAGTCCCCTGGTAACATACAAGATAGGTTCCTTGGGTTTGTACTAAAGTTGAATTTGTATGTAGGTCTGAACTGTATATTTTTGCTGTAATGGAAAAAAAGATTATCAATAAAATTTCTTTACAGACATCTTACTGCTGATCATTGCAGCCTGGGAGAAAAGTACAGCATTCAGAGAGCTTCACCAGAGGTCGCAGTTGGCAGAGGGGTTTGTCTGTAACTAGGGGTTGTTTGTAAGTCGGGTGTTGTTAAGTAGGGGACCACCTGTATATCAAAAACACATTTTACGTATTTCTGTTCTAAAGTCATCCGGTATTTGAAACATGGACATTAACATCCGTTTTTCATGGCCCATTGTGGCCAGATTCTTGTGCAGGTAGCCCTAGATTTATTTGTTATTTTGTTCTGTTATTGATATTCATGACAATTTATTATTTTATTTTTTTAGATACATCGATAAATCACTAGACTTGTTAGTTTAGGTGAGTCTGACATGTGTTGTGTATTTGCTCAAATGTTTTCACACAGTGATAGGAAAAAGAGAGGAACTTCTTTATCAGATAATTGAGGAAGTGAAGACACGCCATGGGAAAAAACAGGTTACTCAATAGAGTTTTAACATGTGTATAGCATTACCTAGCTGTGTACATATTTCCTTCATGAAATTAACTTCATTATGTTAACACATTCCCACCACAGTTACTTTTATTTCTCCATTTTTTAGCTTTCTTCAAAACAATAAAATAGATTAATCAGACTTGTCTGAGAGTAAAACTGTTCTAGTTGCTCATACCATTGAGAGATCAGCTTTCATTTTCTCACATAAGCTTATACAATTAAAGCCTGCCTCTGCATGGTTTACATGGACTTCTAGAACAGTTCTGCTCTCAGACACTTTTTATAAATCTCCTCCTATAACTTTATTATCGTTTTTCTGCTCACTGTGTAAGGGCTGTTTTTAGGATAAATAAAATTGTTTAAACAGTTTGTTTTGTTAAATTAAGTTTTTTAAATAAATATAATGGTCTGGAAATGAATGGGAAAACTGTTGTCATTTTTGGACCTTACACTGTGTGAAATGATCACCATGATGAGCATGGAGACGAGCTTCACTGAGTTCGTTTTAGGCAGTTTGTGCCAAAACTCTTTGGTTATACAATCCGATTGATGCAGCAGCAGTAGTCTGGATAGCTGATCTCAGACAATCTCGGTGGAGACACTTAGTACATTTGTGAGGCCATTTGGATATACTACCACAAACTCCGAAACACCTTTAGAGATTACTATAGTAGGAAAATGAACATTCAATTCATGGGCAACATCTCACTGCAGTCAGCATGCCAATTGCATGCTCCCTAAAAAACAACTGTGGCATTGTGCTGTGTGATAATACATTTTAACCTGTTGCCGCTCCATGACGTCGGCTGACATGGTGATATCGCAATGAAACTTGGCTGGCGTAAGATAGAAAACCTTCTGTTCAGCTGACCTATCGGAGTGGTCCCGCAAATCTGACTGACCAGTCACAGCATATTTACAGTAAAAAGTTACATCTTCGGTGTATTCCCGTTCTCCAGGGGCACCATTTCACTTTGTTATCGCTGGAGAGAGGAGCACATTGCACTACTCTAAACTACTACTACTCACATGTTCCTCTCTTATCCCTTCCTGATAGTCTCCTTTGTTCTGTGTATTCCCTGTGTGATCACCTTGCACTATGCTAGTGTTATTCGTAGCTGGACACACTTTTCAGTTCGCTGCGTGAATACTGGCACACAATTTTCTCTATAGTGGTAGTTAGGTATCCCTAACTATTAACTAGGGGCATGTGTGGCACATTTTAGTGCACGGTGCTAGTGCTATCTAGTCAGCAAACAGGGACTATTGGACCACTGACATTTTTTACCACACCCAGATGTTCCGCATGGCCATTAGTAGGATGCAATTTGAAGCAATCCATAAATTTATATGTTCAATAAGTTTTATTAAAGTTTTGCAAATTTATATAACAACGTAGAAGAAGCAAACAGTGTAAAGAAAATCTAAATCATAACAAACAGTACAGAGAAAAAGGGATATACTAGAGATTATGCTTTTGGATATATATTATGAGTATAATATGTACAATGGAGAAACATAAGTAGGGCCCCTGTTGGGTAGGCAGCTTGAGACCTAGGATTCTGATACTAATAGAAACAAGGCCCTGGGGCCAGAAGAAGTTCTGCGAGCACTGAGATTGGTCCTAACGATGTAGGCTGGCGGCTTGATGTGCAGCGCCCTATGTCAGTTTGAAAGCAGAATAGTAGAGCTTCCAGCTCCAGGGTGTCAACAGGGGCTCTATGCTTGAGGGGTGTGTTGTGGATTATAGTATATTTCTCATGTAGTATATCGCATTAAGAGCCCTACTTGATTAATAGTGGGCTATACGTCCAGAGCAAAGGTCAAAACAAAGCATTCATATCAACAAAACAAATCTAGGAAGAATACACAGACATAGGATATAAAAGAAGAGAAAAGAAAGCGGGGGAAAGAGCAAGGAAAGGTACAAAAGGCATCCAAGAGGGAGGGAGGAAGAGGAATCGGGAATAGGCAGGAGTACCCCCCACCCCCACCACTACCGCTCACCCAGATTCCAGAATATCCTTCAAGGCTGAGGATTACAGAAATACCACCCAGGGTTGTCAAAGTTTGAGAAACTTTACTGAAGTGCCATTTGTATCTGCCATTATTTCTTCCATGCAGTAAATCTGGAGCATTTCCTGGGCCCAGTCAGAGATAGAGGGATGAAAGGAGGATCGCCACTTTCGAGGAAAGGCCGAACGCGCTGCTAATAAAACAAATGGAAGCAGGCTGCGCTTTAGTTTCCCGGATCTCCCCGGGTAATATGGAAAGCAAAGCTCTTTCCGGTTCACCGGCAATCGGGGCGTTCAGATAGGTCTTAGAGATCTCAAATACCTGGTTCCATAAGGGGAGAAGTGTACCGCACAATCACCATATGTGGAGCATGTCTCCTTTCTCCATACCGCATCTCCAATACGTGTTTGCAAGCGAGGGACAGATATAGTGCAGGAGGGCCGGAACCCTATACCTTCTTGACAGTATTTTGTAGTTGCGTTCTTGCAGAGCACACGCAATTGAGAGTTTGTGGGTAAAAGGGAAGGCCTTGTCGCAGTCTTTTGCCGACAAAGCCACTCCCAATGTCCTCTCCCAGCTAGCGACATGGCAGGCTAGAGTTGTCTGACTCTTTTACTAAGAGACTGTATATTTGTGAGATACAGTGTTCTGGAGGAGATGTTTGGCGGAAGAGTTCCTCAAAGGAGTTCAGAGGAGCATTAAAAGCTGTATCAGGACCCAGGCAACCAAGAAAGGAGCCTAGCAGAGAGAGCTCTATCCATGATAGATGGGATGTCTCGGGGGTCGTAGCTAGGTCCCTGAGTGAAGGTACCAGGGCCTTGCCCACGACGTCTTGCATGCAGAGATCCTCGTGAGCCGAACAGCCGATCTAGAGAAAGCGGGTGGGAATTCTGGATTTGTGAATAGGGGTGTCAGAGGGCTGTGTGGTCCGTACCCACTGTTTAGATGCTTGGTAATCGTGCCAATCCATTAGCCTCACTAAGGAGGATGCCTGATGATATAGTCTAAAGTCAGGCAGACCCACTCCCCCGGACAAGGTACCGCCAACCAATCCTCGGGCGAGTTGTGCCCCAGATAAAGTGTAACAAAGCTGAGCGGATGGATTTAAAAAAGGATGCAGGCGGCTGGATCGGAACTCTCTGGAAAAGGTAAAGGAACCGGGGTAGTATACCCATGTTAACGAATGCAACCGAACCAAGATATGTGTTTTTTATCATAGAAAGAGAAGTCTTTGAGCGTACGTTCCAGGAGTGGCAGGTTGTTCAAGGAGTACAGGTTGGAAGGTGTCATGGGTGGTCCCGTGACCCATATTGCGGATCGTGGGCTCACCTGTGCCCCACCGTGTCCGCAAAAGCGGTGCCAGCGCAAATCACCTCTCCCCATTCCGGATCCACGGGCAAGGTCCGTGCACTCATGCTGGCTTCAGGAAATTTAAAGGCCAGCGCACCGCTGATTGGTGTGCTGGCTGAACACCTCCACCTGCCGGATCTTTGTGTCTTGAGGCCTAGAGAAAGCTGTATTGATACCTTGTGCTGTTTTTGAGAATTCCCGTTGTGACCCCGGTTCCGTTTCTGACTTTTGCCATCACTCCTTTGCCATCTGCCCTGACCTGTTGCTATGTGTCCAACTCGGATCCTGTGCTGCCCGTCCTGACTTCCTGCCTGTCCCCGACTACGAGATTGCCTGCCATTCCTGTACCACGACCTTGGCTGCCACTGCGGGCAAGCCACGTCTGTGGATCAGCCTCGTGGTACAACGCCGCAGCAAGTCCAACCCGCTTTGCGGCGGGCTCTGGAGAAAACCGTGAGCCACTTAGACTCCGGTCCCAGGTAGTGGCTTGTTTCCTCATCCGCAGTGGTTCAGAGGATCCACTACCTCTGAGCCTGACAGAAGGGTTGCTAAGAACCTGTATCCCCAGGTATGTAATTGTGTCCGAATGCCATAGAAATGAAAAGAGATCTTTAATGGACTAGGCCTCAATAGATGGTAGTGAGATGTTTTAACACTTCCAATTTGCTATAATTAATTTTGCTCAAGTTGCTCAACTGGCCGTAGTGCTCCAACTCTGCAATTAGGGGAACGAAATTCTAGGATGCATCACATATAGCAGGATGTCATGTGCAAATTATGCAGCCTTAAGCTGTCGTTGGCCGACAGGTGTGCCGTGAATATTAAAGTTGTTTCGAATAGCAAACGCCAAATGCTTTATCACAATGATGTATAATAGAGGAGATAGAGGGCAGCCCTGACGCATGCCATTATGGGCTCGGAGAAGAAACCATCATTTCGGGCCCTAGCTGTAGGATGAGAGTAAAGAACAAGGATTTTCCCCAAAAATGGCCAATTCCTAACTGTGAGAGTGCGGCTAACATGAGACCGCAATGGACCATATCAAAGGATTTCTCTGCATCGATCGACAGGAGGCAGGAAGGGATTGAGTGTTTACATAAGTGTGTTGTCAAGAGAAAAGTTTTGTTTAGGTTATCCTTAGCTTCCCTTTCTCTCACGAACCCCACTTGATCAGTATGGATCACATTTGAAAGGTGAGGAGCTAGTCGTTCAGCCAAAATCTTAGAGAATAATCTCAAGTCAATATTCAGCGAGATAGGCCTATAGCTGGGAGTAGCTTTCCCTGGCTTCAATAGGATGCTAATGTTGGCTTCTAGCGACTGAGGGTGAAAGGCCATAGCAGGAGATATGGTCTTAAAGAGCTTTGTCATTTGGGGAGACAGGGTATCCCGGAAAGCCTTATAAAAGGTCAGTGTGAAACCGTCTGGCCCCGGACTTTTTCCGGAAGGGGAGTTTTTGATGGCCTCGGAGATCTCTGCCTCAGTGAGCTCCGACTCCAGCTCCAATACTACCCCCGCTTCTAAGTGGGGGAGCGCCGTTTCTTCAATATAGGCCTTTATATGTTCACTCAATACACTAGGGTTCATGACCTGTCCCTTGTTGTTGTATAGAAGTGAGTAAAAGGACTGATTTCTACCGGATTATGCATTATCCCCCCAGCTGAAAAGATGCGCGGTATGTGTGAGGTACTCTCTCATGGGTGTAAAAGGCAGGCCAAAGGTCTCCCGCATCTATTAGACCGCTCATAAAGTTGACTCTTGAACCGCATATAATTGGCCATGGATTTATGGTCTAACAAGGTCCAGCTATTATCTAAGATTAATTCTGCTAAATCTCCAGGTGTTTGTGACAATTTGGGGCACATTTACTTACCCGGTCCAGTCGCGATCCAGCGGCGGGTTCTCCGACGCTGATTCGGGTTCTGCTGGGATTCACTAAGGTCCGTGCGCCGATATTCACCAGGTGTCGCTGCTGCGCCGAGGTCCGCTGGAGTTCACCTGCTTTTTTCTGGTGTATGTGAGTGCTTGATCTTGCGACACAAATGGCTTTTTAAATTCTGCGGTTTTTCCGAATCCTTCGGGTTGTCCGGTGGCCACGCCCCCAGATTTCTGTCGCGCGAAAGTCGGCGCGATTGCGCCAAAAACCGATCGCGTGCACCACAATTCCGTGAAATACAGCGCAAAGAGGAAATATTCGGGAAAAACCCGACGGATTCGCGGCTGTGGACCCTTAGTAAATGTGCCCCTTTGTGTCTTGTCTCCAGAGTAGTTAGTTGTTGGAGCACGGAAGTTAGTTTAGCTGAATTTTCTCTCTTCAATCTGACTCCATGATCAATAAACCGACTCCTGAGTTCGTACGTAAGTGCCTCCCACTTCATCGGGAGCAATGTGTATCTTTGATGTTTTGGATAGAAAGAGAATCCTTGAGCAGATTGTCGTTAAGACGCCATGCCCAAGGGTGGGGTATTGCCAGCGAGAGATAAGTCGGGGCATAATCCGATAATACTATATTACCATTAGAGGCAGTTTGCTCCCAGGTCAGTCCCCTCTGTTTAAGAAGAAAGAAGTCGATGTGACTGTATGAATTGTGGGCCGAGGAGAAATAAGTGTAGTCACTATCATATGGGTGTAGTATTTGCCAGATGTCCACTAACTGTAGGCCATGTAAATCCCTCTTAAGGGGCCCCAACTGTTGAAGCGAAACATGACTCTTCTCTGAGGATGTGTGGGATCTAGCATCTAGAGGGAAATTGAAGTCACCTCCCACCATCAACATCCCCTCCAAGAACTCCAATAGAGTTGTTAGAATGCGCCTGCATGCTGCCACTGGGGAATGGTTTGGAAGGTATAAGTTAGCAAATTGAAAAGTTTGACCATGAATCAGGAGTTTAAGGGAGACATATCTACCTGCTTCGTCTATCTCCTGGCCTAGGACCACGTGAGGATTGCAACTGACACTCCTTTGAAGCTTGAACTCCTTTAGAACTGTGGAACCATGCTTTCAAATAACGGTCTCTGATCAGTGGAGTGTGGCCGGTGTTGAAGTGAGTTTCCTGTAAAAATAAAACCTTTACCCCTTGTTTATGCATACAATAAAGGATTTGGGAACGTTTTTGGGGAACATTTAGCCCCCTGCTATTCACGGAACCTAGCTTTGCAGTCGTCATGGTGGGATGAGTGCTACAGCTCTCCAAAACTGTATGGGGACACCAGGAGTGCGCCAGGAGAACACTGGGAATGGAAAGAGAGTTGACCAGGTACGTTGGCAAGAAAGACAACCACACCTCTGACTCAGGTCTAAAAGCGGAAAGAGAGAGGAAAACACTGAAAAAGGAAAAGACAAAAAAGAGGGGTATCAATGTGGATATGAAGTGGGTAAAGGTAACAAACTAAGAGGAAAATATAAATGGGTTCAACTATCAAACCCTAACACGTGGGTGAGGGAATATAAACTGCGTATGCGCCCCCCAGGTGGGGAGTTGTAGGGCGGCCGTGTCTCGAGCCGCCATGCCTAGAAAAAAGGGAGAAATTACTGAAAAAACAACAATAGGCATCACCTAGCACTAAAACCTATGATGCTAGTCAACAATGATTTAAGAGAATTTCAATATGCCCCAAGAATAGTTCCTTAAACGAGAAAAGGATATATAAATAGTGATCCGGGACATGTTAGCTGTAGCTGATCATTGTAGTAATGATCAGCTACATACTACCGCGGGTATGTCCTTGGGATGAGGAATGGTTTTATATATATATATATATATATATATATATATATATATATATATTATATATATATATTTGTGATACTTTCATGCCCCAATTGGAGGTGGAATACAACAGGTTTAGGGGATATTGCGTTGCCGTAGAACTTCCAGGTGCCTTCCGTTTGAGTAGAGTCAATCGAGAAAGGTCAGGTAGTAATTGCACTGGAGTTTCCTGAAATAAGATCTGATCATTTGGAGAAGGACAGGCCTGCAGAGCCCAGTGAGCTCTGTCAAGCTCCACTGAGGTGTCGTCTGGGACCTCCAGGAAAGAGTTGAAGAGGGTGCGGAGCACTGAATGCAGCTGGCCAACTCTACTGCTTCTGAGAGCCCGCAGATGCGGATATTGTTCCTTCTGCCCCTGTTCTCAGCATCGTTCAGTTGGTCAGATAGGTATTGGAGTTGGAAGGAGTGGGCGACAAGGCTCACTGAATGGTTATCCACTTGGTCTTGTAAAGTGGTCTGAGTCTTCTCCACTGCAGCGGCTCTGGCCTGTAGTTGTTGGACCTCCCCCCTTAGGACCGTTATCTCAGCACTGTAGAATTGGTTGGAATGGCCTTCAAATGCGCCTTAAGTGTGCTCAGGTCCGCCAAACCCTCCAGAGGTTGGGCAAGTAGGAACGACTGGTTGCACTCGGGTACAGGATACATGGACGCGGGGGAGGCTCTTGGGCCCTCAGGGCTAAGGGCCACAAATACCCTCAGGGACAAAGCCGGAGAATGCAGGATATGAGGTTGAGATACAGTGTCCCAAGAGATGAGCGGGTCCGGTTGATGAAAATAAGGAAAGAAAGGAGAAGCCACAGGTCCTTCTTGCAGGACCGGAGAATGTGGCACTGTTCGTCGATACGGGACCTCATTAGGCTGTAAATGTATGCGGGAGCTGCTGAGGTGCAACGAGGGGCCTGGTGCTTGTGGCCTGGGTAGGGGGCAAACCTGTGCAGTGTAGGGACCCACAGGAGGGGTCGGCAATGGGAGTCTCCCAGGTCCAGACCCCCCTGTTGCTCCAGCTTTGGAGTGAGGTCAGGTTTGGGGCCCTTCCTGTTAAATCCAGAGGGCCCCCGAAAGAGAAGGCCTGATGAACCTTTGCCGCCACCTGTAGAGAGGGTCCTGGTGCAGCTGTGGGCAAACTGGGGGCAGGAGGGGTCTGGGTCAGGACGTCCTACCACTCGCCTGGGCCAGGGCGTGGTGCTGGTACCGGACGACCAGGAAGGGTGGTCTGATCTGAGGTGTGACCTGCCACTCCGTCTCCATCCAGCCCCGATCCCGGTTCGATAGGTGCTGCTGCAGAGATGGCATCTCCGACTTCTCCGCTCCCGGCACGGGCAGCAACCTCTCCCATTGCAGGGCACGCCATTGCAGGCCGCACCACATGTTCCGGACATCGGTGCTGGCTGATAAGTGGGGTGTCTTGGCTTCTCCCGGGAAGACTTGTTAGTGGCCTAGCGCCGCCATCTTCATCCTTGTGGGAGCCGTGGCTGCAGGGGCTGGAGTCAAAAAGCGGTTTATACCCCTAATGGAGACCCGAGGCTGGGCTGTTGCGGGGTTCTGTGGGGTCCCCCTCTTCTCGGACCCATAAGTAACGGGGTGTTGGGTGAGGCGTATGGCACTTGGGCCTAAAGCGGAGCGGGAGCTAATGTGCAGCTCGTCTGCTCGCCTCCATACCAAGGCCACTCCCTATCCATTAATTTTTACATAACACACAATGCCCATCCAGATGTGATCCCAATTATGATCGGTTATTTAAGATAAGGTTCATCCTAGAACATTTAAAGGGGTTGTCCACTTTCAGCAAATATTTTAAATGGTTTGTCTAAGTAAAAGTTATCCAATTTTCCAATATACTTTCTGTATTAATTCTTCATGGTTTTCTAGATCTCTTCTTTCTGTCATGCTATAGAAAACTTCTATGTTTACTTCCAGTGAATAGAAATCTGTCTATGTAATTTGATGGACATGCAGGTGCATGAACCATTATTATCACAGAGAGTAATAGGAGTTGTGCAGTAATAACGGCTCGTTCACCTGCATGTCAGATTTCTATCCACTGGAAGTAAACATAGAAGTTTTCTATAGAAGGACAGAAAGCAGAGATCTAGAAAACCCACAACGAATTGATACAGAAAGTATATTGGAAAATTGTAAAACTTTTCCTTACACAAACCATATCAATTCTTTGCTGAAAGTGGACAACCCCTTTAACCCTTTAACGACTTGGCCTTTTTTAGTTTTTTCACTTCCATGTTTCACTCACCATCTTCAAAAATCAAACTTTTTATTTTTCCACATAAAGAGCTGTGTGACGGCTTATTTTCTGCGTAAAACAAATTGCATTTCATAGTGACGGCATTGAATATTCCCTGCCGTGTACTGGGAAGCGGGAAAAAAATTCCAAATGCAGTAAAAATGGTGAAAAACACATTTGGAACGTTTTCTTGTGGTCTTGGATTTTACAGCTTTCACCGTGCGCCGCAGATGACATGTCTACTTTATTCTCTGGGTCGGTACGATTACGGGGATAACAAATTTGTATAGGTTTTTATAATGTTTTTTCATACATTTACAAAAATTAAAACCTCCTGTACAAAATTTGTATCTTCTGGCGCCAATAACTTTTTCATACTTTGGTGTATGGAGCTGCGGGTGGTGTAATTTTTTGCGACTTTAGATGGCGTTCTCATTGCTATAATTTTTAGGACTGTACGACCTTTTGATCACTTTTTATTAATTTTTTTTATCTTTTTCAAAATGGCAAAAAAGTGCCATTTTTGAACTTGGGCGCTATTTTCCATTACGGGTTAAACGCAGTGAAAAAACTTTATTATATTTTGATAGATCAGGCATTTTCAGATGCGGCAATACCTAATGTGTTTATGATTTTTACTGTTTATTAATATTTAACAGTTCTAAGGAAAGGGGGGTGATTTGAATTTTTAGGTTTTTTTATTATAATTTTTTTTTAAAACTTTTTTTTTTTTTTTTACTTTTACTATTTTTCAGACTCCCTAGGGTACTTTAACCCTAGGTTGTCTGATCAATCCTATCATATACTGCCATATTGCAGTATGGCAGTATATGGGGATTTTCCTCCTCATTCATTACAATGTGCAATTAGCTTCGGGCCAGCTTCGGGTCCTCTCCATGCACCGGGACTCGGCGCGCGTCGGGGGGGGGGGGTGTTTTGGTCAGTCTGGGGCAGCACTAACTTAATTATTATCTGCGGCATACACTCACCGGCCACTTTATTAGGTACACCATGCTAGTAACGGGTTGGACCCCCTTTTGCCTTCAGAACTGCCTCAATTCTTCATGGCATAGATTCAACAAGGTGCTGGAAGCATTCCTCAGAGATTTTGGTCCATATTGACATGATGGCATCACACAGTTGCCGCAGATTTTACGGCTGCACATCCATGATGCGAATCTCCCGTTCCACCACATCCCAAAGATGCTCTATTGGATTGAGATCTGGTGACTGTGGAGGCCATTTGAGTACAGTGAACTCATTGTCATGTTCAAGAAACCAGTCTGAGATGATTCCAGCTTTATGACATGGCGCATTATCCTGCTGAAAGTAGCCATCAGATGTTGGGTACATTGTGGTCATAAAGGGATGGACATGGTCAGCAACAATACTCAGGTAGGCTGTGGCGTTGCAACGATGCTCAATTGGTACCAAGGGGCCCAAAGAGTGCCAAGAAAATATTCCCCACACTATGACACCACCACCAGCCTGAACCGTTGATACAAGGCAGGATGGATCCATGCTTTCATGTTGTTGACGCCAAATTCTGACCCTACCATCCGAATGTCGCAGCAGAAATCGAGTCTCATCAGACCAGGCAACGTTTTTCCAATCTTCTACTGTCCAATTTCGATGAGCTTTGCAAATTGTAGCCTCAGTTTCCTGTTGTTAGCTGAAAGGAGTGGCACCCGGTGTGGTCTTCTGCTGCTGTAGCCCATCTGCCTCAAAGTTCGACGTACTGTGCGTTCAGAGATGCTCTTCTGCCTACCTTGGTTGTAACGGGTGGCGATTTGAGTCACTGTTGCCTTTCTATCAGCTCGAACCAGTCTGCCCATTCTCCTCTGACCTCTGGCATCAACAAGGCATTTCCGCCCACAGATCTGCCGCTCACTGGATGTTTTTTCTTTTTCGGACCATTCTCTGTAAACCCTAGAGATGGTTGTGCGTGAAAATCCCAGTAGATCAGCAGTTTCTGAAATACTCAGACCAGCCCTTCTGGCACCAACAACCATGCCACGTTCAAAGGCACTCAAATCACCTTTCTTCCCCATACTGATGCTTGGTTTGAACTGCAGGAGATTGTCTTGACCATGTCTACATACCTAAATGCACTGAGTTGCCGCCATGTGATTGGCTGATTAGAAATTAAGTATTAATGAGCAGTTGGACAGGTGTACCTAATAAAGTGACCGGTGAGTGTATATACATATCCAGGTGCCATTATACTGTAAGTGACTGTGGTATTTTTAGTTGCGCAGTGTGGAGATGTGCTGCATGGAGCAGGAGATATCTGGCAGAAAATTCTGCAGCCATAAGTAACAGTACTTCTGGACCCAAAGTCACTTGACTTTTCACTTGTGAAGTACGACATCCCACTTCTGGCTGCATCTAATCAGTCCTGTACAATCATGGCCAAAAGTTTTGAGAATGACACAAATATTATATTTTCACATGATCTGTTGCCCTCTGGTTTTATTGTGTGTTTGTCAGATGTTTTTATCACATACAGAAATACAAGTGCAATCATATTATGAGTAACAAAAGCTTTTATTGACAGAGTGAGTTGATGCAGCAAGTCAATATTTGCAGTGTTGACCCTTCTTCTTCAGGACCTCTGCAATTCTCCCTGGGAGCTCTCAATCAACTTCTGGACCAAATCCTGACTGATAGCAGTCCATTCTTGCACAATCAATGCTTGCATTTTGTTGGTTGTTTGTCCACCCGTCTCTTGATTGACCACAAGTTCTCAATAAGATTAATCATAATCTCTATGTTTTGTTCCCTGAGCCATTTAGTTATCACCTTTGCTTTATGGCAAGGTGCTCCATCATGCTGGAAAAAGCATTGTTGATCACCAAACTGCTCTTGGACGGTTGGGAGAAGTTGCTCTTGGAGGACATTCTACTTTGTACATTGTACTTCATGTTAGTTGTAAAATTTAAGTGATAAGTTTTGTGTTTCGTTTTGAAAAAAAGTGAAAATTTGGCAAAAGTTTGTAAAAATTCTTCATTTTCTGAAATGTTCTGCTTTCCAGACAGGAAGTAAAAATACCAAAAAAGCTTGATAATTAACATTTACAGAATATCTGCTTTATGTTGGGATGATATTTTATGCTTCCGGTCATTTTTCTAGGATGTTATGAGGTGCAGAACTTTAGGTGCGATTTTTCTCATTTTTATTAAAGTTGCCAAAACTCACATTTTGAGGGACAACTCAGCTTGCAAGTTACTTTGAAAAGCCTAAATAATAGTCAAACCCCATAAATTACCCCACTATAAAAAGTTCACCCCTCAACGTATGTAAAACAACTTCTATTGAGTCTATTAACCCTTTAAGTGTTTCAGATGGGTTAAAACAATATGGACCTGCGATTTAGAAACATTTGAATTTTTTTGGAAAATACATTAATTTAGGGCAAAACTGACAGTTTCATAATAAATTAAAAGATAAAACGCTCTGCAACGTTTGATGCCCAATTTCTCCCGAGTGTACAACCGAGCATAGGATCAAAGCAGCGCTATTCACAGCAGATTCGTATTGTCACATTGCACGAGCTATAAATTTTAATTTTTTTGTTAATGTGAACATATGAGGGCTTATTATGTACGGGATGAGATACAATGGGGGTCATTTACTAAGGGCCCCACTGTGTTTTCAGTGGCAAAGGGGGATCTTGTGTGTAGTCACTGGGGTTGCTTGGATACTTTAAATGTGGGAGGGGTGTTAGTTGTCAGTAAGGGACCGCTTGGATGTTGTCAGTGGGGGAGGGGTGAGTGTGTAATGTCACTAGGGGGAGCTTGGGTATTTTCACTGGGGGAGTGGAAGCTAGTGTGTTGTCATTGGGAGAGGAGAATTATTGGTTGCTGTCAGTGGGGAAGGGGTGTATGTGTTGTCAGAAGAGAATGGGAAGCTTTTTGTCAATTCATCTTTTCTTAAAGGGGATTCAATTTTTTTACATATGGCTCTGGCGGTAAAAATCTAATAAACAACAGTGATACAGCATTGATCAGAATCAATGGCTGTAAGCCTCCACATGCCTGCAAGGCGGCCTTTATTGCCAAATTATGCATATAATACCACGTATAAGAGGAGAAATTCATACACTTGATGCCATTCATGGGACAATGGTTTTCTTCTTTAATGCCTGCTGCATACATTTTCACCCTTCACCAGAAGAGGACGTTGCAAAAATGGTCGGTTAATGTCTGTTTTTAAACGGCTGATGTGCACCAGTCTTGCTTCCATTTTTCATGTATTCTAATGAACTACTCTACGTTTCAATGGAACGGTCCGTTAGCAAATCAATTATGGGCACCGACATTAAAAGATATTGCATTTAGTGCAGCCATCTGTTCAAAATATGGATATCAAACTGTCGAATGCATCAGCCCTAACAACTGACCATCTTCTGTAATTTTTACAAATATGATTACCCTGGTATATGTGACATCATATTCTGTTTTGTTCCTTTGAAATTATGTTTTCAACAAATCAGATTGTTAAAACTTAATATACTTTTATCTTATCCTGTTTTACTATGCCATTTGCTTTAGCTGCTATGTTTTGTTTGATTTGCTCACACATGTCTCCTGTATATTGCTGCTGGAAACATGTAATTGACTCATGTTTTAGCAAGGTAAACATATGTTGCAGGAAATCTATATAATTACTTAGTACAGAAATAAAACACTAAAAAATTAAAAGGTTAGGTAGCACATACAGATTAACCAATGCTAGAGATAGAAAGCACACAAAACGTGTCCATTGAGGATAAATGGATGAAAATTAAAAAATTCTAATAATATTCTATCAAATGTCGTTTAGGGATAATATACAACTTTTTCAGGATGTAAACCCAATGTTTGTGTGGATTAACAAGGCATGTAAGAGTAAAAATGTCGGAGCAAAAAATTTGAAGCATATGTTAGCATACTTCTTCTAACCTCCTAAACTAATTGGGACCATTTTTAACGCTCCTAAGCTGAGATGGGGAAGCACCCCATGTGGGAATTGTAATATGTGTCCCTTCATGACTAGATGTACCTCTTTCCTTGATTCATCTGGTACTCTCATTTAATATCGAATGGCCCATAAACTGCAGCACAAAAGCTGTAGTGTATTACACAGTGTACCCGTGCCCTAAAATATATATTGGGTTGACGACACAGGAGTTAAGAATCCAAATAAGGGAATACATAAGGGGAATTGAAAATGCTAACAATACTGTTGCAAATGAAGTGTATGGCTTGAAAATTATCTCTTGAAATTTCTTCCAATGATTGCAACTCTACCCTTTTTCAGGTCAGGGGTATTGATCACAACAACTTGGATTTAAAAGGTAGATCCCCAATGAAAAGGTTACTTCAATTGGAGACTAAATGGATATGGAAATTGAAAACAATGGGGCAAATTTACGTACCCGGTGCTGTCACGATCCCCGATCCGGAAGGTCCGACGAAGATGAAGTCCGGTGCGATTCACAAAGCTCATGCGCCTGAGTTCCTGCATCTGTCGCTTCCCTGTCGAGGTTTGCCAGAGTTCACCTTCTTCTTCCCAGTCCTTGTAAGTGCGTGTCTTGCGACACAATTTGAAATGTTAAATCCCGCACGTAGTCCAAATCCGTTGGGTTGTCCGATGGCCTGCCCCCCGTTTTGTGTCGCGTGCAAGCCGGCGCTGATGCGCCAAGATCTGATCGGGTGCGCCAAAATCCCCTATTAAATGAGGCGCAAAACGGAAATCATCGAAAAACCCGACGAAATTGCGCTCTGCGGACCCTTAATGAATGAGCCCCAATGAATCATTTTGGTCTTAATGAGAGTCTGTCATTTGTGGCATTCCTCTGATCATAGGTAGGTACCTAGACACAATGGGGCTCATTTACGAAGGGTCGCGCTGCTCCCTTTTGTCGGACTGTTCGCCTTTTTCGGAGATTGCACAGCTTGAACAAGTCTTTTTTTTGGCGCAGCTGTGCTGGCTTCCATGCGACACAAATTGGGTTGCTGTCAGATTATCTGACTGATACGGACTGAGTGCGAAATTCAACTTTCAAATTGTGTAGCAAGACAATGCACTTACATGCACCAGAGAGAAGAAGGTGAACTCTGGCGGTCCTGAGCGGGGAAGCGACACATTCAGGATATCGGGCACACGATCTTAGTGAATCGCGGCACACTGCATTTTCGTTAGACAATGCACTTTCGGTGAACTCTGCAGACGGGTAAGTAAATGTGCTCCGTGGTGTTGTGAGTCTTGCAATACACACTTTCCTGCTGGTTTGGTGTTTTTAACGTTCTTTTAACTTTGTGTGTTCAGATTTGAATTGATATCTGTTCATAGAAGATCTTTCCTTCCCCCAAATTCCATACTGAATGAATGATGATAGGATTGTGTATCTCTTATTTTTATATCAGCTGTGCCGATTGTATTCTTGTTATTTATTTCATCCCAGTAAGACCCCTTCCACACTTGCGTTTTTCATGCGCGCGTTCTGCGTGTGCTTTTGACGCGCAGAACTTGCATTGTACTCTGACCCATTGTAATCAATGGGCTTTTTCAAACTTGCATTTTTTTTATGCACACGCACGTTTTTTTAACGCGCATTTAAATCTCAGCATGCTCTACTTTTGCAAGTCACGTGCGTGAAGAACGCACCATACAAGTCTATGGAGATGCATCAAAAACGCATTGCATTCTGAGACACATGCAAGTTCAATGCAAGTGCAATGCGTTTTTCACGCATTAATTGCCATAGAAAAGATAGAGCTCAGTCCTGAGTCCATTTCACGCGCATTATCTGAGCATGAAAAACGCATTGAAATTGCATTGAAAATGCACGTGAAAAACTGAGACACTGAACAAACTCTGACTGAAAACTGATTAAACTCTGATGAAAAATGTCAGTTTTTCACTGACCAAACACTGATCGCACCCTGATCAGACTCTGACGTGATCTGCAACGCAAGTGTGGAAGGTGCATTAGCAATTCAGATAACATCCAAACAGTTAAAGGGGTATTCCAGGAATCAGCATACTGTAATTCATATACAAATGTGTCCTTAAAATATAAGCCAATATGTAATTAGTTGTTGCTCCCCTTAGCAGAAAATGCTGATGACATTCACTGTAATGGAGAAATAAAATGCTACCGGCCATCAGTCTGTTGATGGCCGGCGGTCACATGTCCACATCACATGTCCTGCATCTGCCTGGGCAAGTCATGTGATCACCACCAGTTTTGGCTGTAGTCGGTTGGTTGTAGTGCAGCCAGTATGGCCAGTGCTGTGGTGATGGCAGTTACACATCATTACTATGGTAACAGAGCAAGAAAAGCTGTTAGATCATCACTGGGAGCAGAGCATAAGAGGGAGGAGGAGTTACTGAGAACTAAAGGATCTTGGGACTTGTAGTTTTAAGTAGCGGCCATCTAGGTTATTACTCCACATACTTTAGAGAGGCATAAAAAATTGTGAATCATAAAATCAAACTATTTTATCTCCATTTGGTAACTAATGACATTGAGTTTTGTTATATTCATTTATTTATAGCATCTTGGGTTTTTGACGTTCATATTCCCAGAATACCCCTTTGTCTTTTGTAACTGTACATATGGTTGATAGTGAAATTCTATATTTGATCTGCATTATCTAACAAACCAAGATGAACCATGTTTTGGGACCATTTTGAACCCTGTGTATAAATTTATTCCTATTTATCATATTACACATTTTTATGTCAGAGAACTTTAACAATATTTATGATATGATATTTTGAATTAAATGAATTTTTATTACAAATTATGTCTGTGATTACTGTGCAACACCCCTGCCGATGCAAGGCAGAGGGGTTGTTGCGAATGCGCCCCACCATGTAGCTTGCAGCCTGTGTAGGGTCTGATCAACCCCACAGCAGGTCACTACATAACACAGGGGAACCCTGCAGCGGTAGAGTCTGCCTGGTAAGGCAGGAGTTAATTCTTTATGTGATGTAATCTGTGTTGACCAATCACATGTGTTATATATTGTATTTGTGAGCTGGGATGCGATTGGAGGAGGAACCACCACCTGACCAGTGGGAGTAATAAAACCCCTGGTCAGAAAAGTTTTAAAAAGAGTGAGAGAGTGAGTGTTGGTGGATTAGAGACTCAGAAGAGTCAGAGTCAGTCAGTCAGTGCAGTAAGACAGACCAGATCAGACCAGTTGGTCAGAATGCAGCCAGAGCTCAGCTCACTGCCTGAGCAGCTCTGAAGAGCTAGCTAGTGAGAGAAAGGGGTATCATCCTACCTTTAAGGGTGATATCTGAAGCAACCCAGGACAAGCTGAAGCATCCTACTAGGACACAGCTACCTCCCAGCCTGTCCTTGCATCCAGGCTGGAGATCCATTCCTGTGGTTCCATCTCCAATTGCAGCCCCAGCTTTCTACCTTTTGTCAAGGCACGTTACCTACTGTTCCTGTCGGTTCCAATAAAGAACTGTAAGTTACTTTTGTTCAACGTCTGCCTCCGTCTGGTCCCTGCTACTACGGCTGTCACCATCACGGACACCCTATCCACCACACCAGGAGTCATACTCCAGACCCCAAAGGGTTACCCCAGGGAGAACCGCTATAACAGTCTCTCCCTCATCATTTCTTGCCAACACCACCCTGCTGGAGACCTGCCAGGCTGTAGGACAGCCCTCCGGTCCCCATACCAAGCACCGTGACACTAGCGTGCCTAGGCCGCAACCGCCAGCCACTCAGGTATTCTGGGCCCCGGCTGTCTCCTGGCCCCAAGAAAAGGCTAGGTCCTGGTGGGGGATGTTGCAACTGTATATTGTCACATATTGGTAATTCAACTTTTGCACATTTTCCACTACGCACTTTTTCATGGATTTTTTTAGGGATTTTACATGGTATGCGTCAGGTTCGCAGGGAAAAATGATGGGACTTCTGGTGGTGCTAGCAGCGCTCTCCGACCTCTGGCGCGTATCCGCGCAAACTCCACCTCTCGTCCGCTATCAGCAGTCTCTGGCTTGCGCTCCGGGCAGCGGCTGCTTAGACCTTGCGCTGTTTAGTGTTTGTGTTCTGGACTGCTAGGAGTTGTGGTACCTCTGCATGGTGTCTGCGATTGTTCTTGGTTATTCTGCACCATGAGGGGTTAATTCCCAGAAGTTATCCAGCTCCAATCGGATTATGGAGGTGGGGTTCTGGCTGCATAAATTGCAGCTTCACTAGTCACCTGTGCCAGTGTTTGAATTCCCTTTCATTGCTTGCTCCTTGCTATATGTTGCTCTGTGTTCTGAATTGTTGTGATCTTGGCTAGTTTTTGACGTTGACTCTTTTGCTTACTGAATTTGCGCTTGACATACCCTCTTGTTGTGACTCTGTGGCTATTTTACTACTCTTATGTGTTTTATGTTTGTCAGTCTGTTCGTGTTTTCCCTTCCCGCACTTATCCACTGTATTCCGAGTCTTCAAGTAGTCGCCCCACGGTTTAGTGTGTGTGGGGGGGCTATAGGTTGGTGCATGCTTAGGGCACACTATCCCCTGTCTTCTGTGTTACACAACCCTAACAGAAACAAAGGCTGCACATAGGTCTGCATCCTGTATCCGACCTGCTACATTCTCTCCTCCCATGGGGCCTTTGTCGGCTGTGGTTGCTCAGATCCAGACCCTAACTCAGCTTGTTCAGGATCTCACTGCCCGTCTCCAAATTCAGGAAGCTATGCAGGTCCTGGGGCAGACACCACCGCAGGCTCCACTGCCACCTGCACCTGAACCTAAGGCCCCCCCGACTTGTGTTTTGGTGACCATAAGAATTTTTTTTTCATTTTGGGAAGGATATAAACTTTACACCCTCTCTCATCGGGAACAGAGACACAAGGGGTGGGCGTGGGTTTTTCCTTTTGCACGGCGATCTTCCAAATTGGGCCTTCTCTCTCCCATCTGACTCTCCGTCCCGTTCTTCTCTTTATGCTTTGATTTCTGCTTTAGGCCAGATTTATGACAAACCTGATCGCCGAGCACTGACAGTTTCCCACCTTAGATCTCCGTGTCAGGGAAAAGAGACAGCGGAAGATTATTGTGCCCAATTCAGACCGTATGTGACTGGCACGCAAGTATGTCCTTGTCCTTTGGGAGGGGGACAGGGACACCTTCTACCAGTTTGTTCAGCAACTAAATCAAAAAACAATAGGTATGCATTTCACATTGGAGATACACAAGAAACACATCCACTTTTTGGACCTCACAATACAAATAAATGATACAGGACACCTCGAAACAACTATATACAGGAAGGAAACATCTACCAACAGCCTCCTGGAGTGGCGAAGCTGGCACCCGGAGCCCCTTAAAAGGGGCATCCCAGTGGGCCAATATCTCCGAGCCAGGAGGAATTGCTCAAATGAGGACGAATTCATAAAAGAATGCGGAACACTATATACGCGATTTCTTATGAGGGGATACCCTAAAAAAGTCTTACATAGGGCGCTTAATAGGTCCAAGTCAACCAGGAGAGAGACACTCCTACAAAATAGACTGCCACAACAGGGTAAACAGTAGATTAGATGCATTGGCACCTTTGATGGACATACTGAGCAAGTACGACAAATTCTACAAAATTACTGGCCACTGTTAACAGCTGACGATGATATCAGAGAAATAATAACATCATATCCCAGCATAACATACCGAAGGGGACAAAGTCTCAAAGATATGCTAGTGCACAGCCACTACTCAGGAGGAAGACTAACCAACCAAAGTCGACTAACACCTAGAACCACTGGATCATACCCATGTGGAGACTGCTCATTTTGTCAATTTATGTTAAAGAAAAAGACTTTCACAGATGCTGAGGGACTTAAAACCTATGAAATAAGGAAGTATATTAACCCTAGAATGCATACCTGGGGCCTCACAGGCCCGCTCTGTTAGTTGTTTTCTTTTTACTGCAAGAATACTTTAGTTAGAATTCTGAAACTCTAGGTATTCCTCAGTTATATAGTTGTTACTCATTTCCAGTTGTTCATATATTTATATGTTACAGGCATTTCGGTATAATAACTCTTTTTTTGTAAATATCCCAAATTCACATACCTGGGGCCTTTTAGGCCCGTACTAGGTTTACATGTGATCCTAAGTCTTTTTGTCAATTTTCCATTCTGGAAAAAATATAACAATGGACAACTACTTTACCAGTCTAGAACTGGCCAATATTTTGCTTCAGAAACAAATTACAATTCTTGGTACAATGAAGCAAAACCGCATAGAAATTCCTCCAATCATGAAGCACAATCAAAATCAACAACTTTATGATAGTGTATTTGGCTTCTGCAATCAAGCAATAATGGTGTCTTATAAAGCTAAGAAAAAAGAAAAAAAAACAAAAAACTGTACAATGCACCATGATGGAAGTATAGACACCAATAACAGGAAACGGAAACCCAAAATAATCTTGCATTATAATAAAAACAAAGGAGGAGTTGACAAGATGGACGAAATGATTGGAGAGTATACGTGCAAGAGGCAGACAAAATGTTGGCCTACAGTTCTGTTTTATAATATGGTAGATGTGTCAGCCCTCAATACCTATATGCCTACCATGATGGAGAGAAGCAGCACAAAATGCTTTCCAAGGCAAACAACAGAAGCTATGATCAGATGTGGTATACGTTTTCAGGAACATCCAGAGCCAAGAGATAAAAAAAGAAAGCAATGTTACATTTGTCCAGCAAAGAAAGAGAGAAAATCGGAGCGTGTCTGTACAAAATGTCTGCAAGGATCATTCTTCCGAACAGATAACGTGTGAAAGATGTTGCGGTCATAAGTAAATTCAAAAAGGAAACTTTGAAAAGGGACATTCCTGCAACATGTTTACTGCAACTTTTATATAAAAAAAACTTTTAGACCAAAAAACGTTATTATAAAGAGTTATATTGAATGAGTATATTGGGTGTTTTAAACCTGTTCAGTAACTTTATTGTTTTTTTGCACAAAATATTTTGAATTATTCACATCTTAGCATGCATTCTCACTAGTGCTGGTGTCTGCCAGGAGGTGATCCGTAATGGATATGATCTCTTGGTAACTCCTGTTAAGGCTGCCGAAATGCCCGGATTCTACCAGCCTTAGTGCTAGTAGGAATGCATCCTTTGAAAGGCCCACAGGCCCTTTAAAAGTTAGAATGAGAAGTCATTTATCGGACATCACAAACGATGGAGTTGGTATCTCGGCAGCATCTAAACACTTCAGGGACATCCACAACAAATTCATTCGTTACTTTAAGTGGACAGGAATAGAAAAAGTCACACGCCCGATAAGGGGTGGAGAAATTAAGAGAAAGCTTCTTAACCGAGAGACTTATTGGATTTTTGTCATGGAAAGTAGAGCGCCGCTGGGTCTGAACAAGAGACTTGACCTCATACTTACATACTGAGTAGATAATTGATGTAATTATAACAGTTTGTACATAGAATTGTATAGATACATAACATAATGCATTGTATCCACGCCCTCATACAGATATGAATATAACAATATTAACCTGCAGACTTTGTTTCACATAATCCAGCAGTATATGATCTGAGAAGTATATACATAGATGGATGAGGTTGGATATCATGTTTACATTGCATGGATTCCTGTATAGATCTATACAACAACAAACTAATGAAATATGAGGTCTTCAGATCTAAGTGTTACTGTAATGTTTTATGTTCACAATCTTTCAATTTTGTCCCATTGTTACACATGTTTGTATGTATATGCGACTACTGTTATGTATCACAGGCGGAAGTAAGGAACATTTTTAAATTTATTTTCGATTTTATACTGTTTCTTGTAATGGATATACTCACCAGCTACAGCATGACACATCTCCCGATCATGTGACTTGGAGGGGGCGTGTTCCATTTCTCCCCGGATCTTTGAGATCAGGTGATTCATTTTTTGGGATAGAAGTTTCTCCCATGGCCCTCCCACTCACAAGACCGGAGGGTGGGGAGCTAGATACCACTCAGCTGTTCAGGTTTTTTAAAAGGTGAGCATGTAGTGAATGCGTACAGGTTATGACTAAGACGATTTTCGTCGAAACGCTTAACCGATTGTTCCTCGTTTTTGTTTTAGCATTTTGTCACTCAATAAAGCAGGCATAGTTTGGCACAGCACAGCCGTGGACTTCCTTTTGTTGTGCCGGTTCGCTTTTCTCCATTTTCTTCGTTATTATAAAGAATTATATCGAATGAGTATATTGGGTGTTTTAAGCCCGTTCAGTTACTTTATTGGTTTTTTTGCACAAAATATTTTGAATTATTCACATCTTAGGATGCATTCTCACTAGCGCTGGTGTCTGCCAGGAGGTGATCCGTAATGGATATGATCTCTTGGTAACTCCTGTTAAGGCTGCCGAAATGCCCGGATTCTACCAGCCTTAGCTGGGGACACCAGGAGGTCAGATCCATTACAGATCCCCTCCTGGCAGACACCAGTGCTAGTAGGAATGCAGGGTTAATAGTAAATCCATTGGCGTAGTGTATATAGCACAGTGTAAATATCCCAAACTATACGTGGGAAATACTGTACAAGAACTACGAAGGAGAATGTCATCGCATTTAAGCACAATAAGCACAGATAAAGACACTACCCTAACAAAACACATGAAACTGGTGCACATGGAGATCTAAAACAACTGCGATTCTGGGGAATTGACCAGCTCAAGACGGGAGAAAGACGATGAAACATAGACAAACGACTCATGCAGATCGAAGCACAATGGATTTATCGTCTTCGCACATTAAATCCCAGAGGTCTCAATGAGGGCTTTACTTTTGCACCTTTTCTTTAAAATAGCCCAAAAAACTGACCCCAAGGGACATCAGAGTAATTTAAGGACAAATCCTCTACCACTATCTACAATACCAGTATAGGAAAACATTAAACTTGGACAGCTGAAGGCAGTCCAAGTGAGGAACTATAACAAAGAAGCAGTAACTCAGTATTAAATACAGCAATCGGATGCCAGAATGCACAATTGTCTGATACAATTGTGACATCAAGAACAATGAATAAGGGAAAAGATAGCCCCATAAAGAAAAAGAGGGGTATGGGCACATGAAAACATGGGAATGTACTTGAGACTGTAGAAGCACAAAATCCTAAGCAGCCAAAAATATGGCCTATAAGATATAAGAGACATAGATATATGTGTAAATCCATCACCCCTCCATTTATTTATTTTTTATTTTGCCATCTTCTGGCGCTAATAGCTTTTTTTATAGTTTGGTGATGTCATTTTTTTAGACTGATGAGGTTTTCATTGCTATCATTTTAAAGACTATACCAACTTTTGATCACTTTTTATTGAATTTCTTTCAAAGTGCCATTTTTGACTTAGGGCACTTATTTCCGTTACGGGGTAAACGCAGTGAAAAAAATGTTTTTATAGATCAGGCATTTTAGGATGCAGCGATACCTATTTTGTTTATGATTTTTACGTTTTATTTATTTTTATATCAGTTCTAGGGAAAGGGGGGGTGATTTGAATTTTTAGCTTTTTTTATTATTTTTTTTAAACTTTTTTTATTTTTACTAATTTTCAGACTCCCTAGGGTACTTTACCCCTAGGTTGTCTGATCGATCCTATCATATACTGCCACACTACATTATAGCAGCATATGGGGATTTCCCTCATTCATTACAATGTGCTGATCACACATTGTAATGAAGGGGTTAAACTGATGCAGCCTAGGGTCTTCGGAAGACCTGAGGCTATCATGGCGATGGATCGCCGCTCCCTAATTACGTGACGTCAGCGCTCTGCTAGCACAGACCACAGGTGTTACCAGTAAGCCTTTGCTGCAATATGCAGCAAAGACTAACCGGCTATGGAGAGGGCTCAGCCCGTGAGCCCTCTCCATGCACCCACACCTGGCATGTGATGTACCGTTACGTAACATGCCGAGATTTTGATTCGGTTCGAAACAAATTTTCTCAGAAAATTTAGCGAACCGGGTCTAATCGAATTTTCACTCATTCACCAATCTCTACTCACTGTACATAACCTAATAACCCAGGATCACCCAGCATTTTTATCAGTTATTGGTCCTGTCTAATCAGACTAATCTGATCAGCTTCTTTGAGGAGGTAAGTTCTGGACAGGCCCTTAAGATGGCTGTGGATGTTGTGTGTCTATACATTTTCTAGAAAAAAAAGCAAATGGGTTTTCCAGGATGGAATAAGGAAACCCACGCCTTTTTCTGCTACCTTGTAAGGCAGGTATTGACATCAAGCATGACCTTCAGGAAGCCTGATGACATGATGTGGCATTCAGAGGCAGGTCGGTATAGTTCAGGGTCCTGCTGAGCTCAGTTGTAAGTGTCTGGACAGCAGGCCTCGGACCCATGTGCTACTTATTCTATCATGGGCAGTAAGATCTAAGAGTCAGAGCTTTTATAACCTCCCCTTGTGAGGTGGCAAGCTCAATCCAACCAGTAACTCTGTATAATATTATAATAACAATGCATATTATTGGTCTCCATTAGTAACATTCCTTCTCAGGCAGATATTGAGCAGTTGCAGTACCAAATGGGGCTTGTAGATGATGGCTTTTCTAAAGGAAGGACATCTTATATAAGGCATAATACTCTTCCTTAAAGGTATTTGTCCTATCGAACCTATACAGATTGCAGGATTAGTGGGTCCTACTTATTCAACATCCCGCTGGACCGGTTATGTTACGAGACAGCACTGTTTCGAATTGGTTGGGTTTTTTCAGTATAGTGTAGGAAACTGGTTTGGCTAATTGAGAAGCTGAAGTTCATGCTTGATGTACGGATGTACAATTTCAAGATGTTTTTAATCAGCTTGTTTCTTTTTTTAAGTAATATTTTTGTCAATAAAATAATTTAGTTTTTTGAAGCCTTTATGTCTGTTCTGTCTTTTTTGCTACTTATTATTTACTAAGCATTTAACCCCTTAACGCTGAAGCCACTTTTCACCTTCCTGACACGGCCCATTTTTTCAAATCTGCCCTGTGTCACTATAAGTGGTTATAACTTCGGAACGCTTTAACATATCCAAGTGATTTTAAAATTGTTTTCTCGTGACACTTTGATGCTTTGATACTTCATTTTAGTTGAAAAATTTTGGTGGTATGTTTTGCATTTATTTATGAGAAAATCAGATATTTGGTGAAAATTTTGAAAAATTAGTCATAACATAGCCATAACCACAAAAAAACGTAATAACTAACATTCACTAAATGTCTAATTTATGTTGACATGGTTTTTTATGCATTATCTTTATTTTTTTGGCAATTTGGACATATAAGGGCTTATTTTCTGCGACATGAGATGCACTTTACAAATACTTCAATTTAGTGGGTCATTAGCTTATTGATGAGATTTTATTAACTCTTGAATGTATGGGTGAAAAGAAAATTGTCAATCTTGGTTTACTTTCTTTTCGTATTTTTTGGGGATCGTACATCGTTCACTAAAAATACTATATTATCTTTATTCTATAGGTCACTACGATTACGGTGATACCTCATTTATATAGTTTTTCATTTATTTTTACAATTTTACTGGATAAAAACTAATATAGAGGAAATCTCATTTGTTTTTGCATTGCCATCTTTTCGGAGACGTAACTTTAATATTTTTTGGTTGACAGAGCTAGTTTAGAGCTTATATTTTACGTGTTGAGTTGTTCTTTTCAGTGGTACCATTTTTGCGCACATAACTTTTTTTATCACTTTTTAGAACATTTTTGTGTGTTTTTCGGGTTTTTTTTACGGCGTTCACCGAGCGGGTCCAATAATGTTTCTGAGTTATTGCACGGATTGTTACGGACGCGGCGATACCAAATATGTGGGTTTTTTTGGCGATTTTGTGTTTTTTTCACTTTATTGCATGTGTATAGGGAATATTTGTGTTTAGGGGACTTTAACTTTATTTAATTCTTTTTATTAAAAAATTATTTTATGTAATGTTTTTAACATTTTTTATTAACTTTTACAGGTTAGCTTGAACAAGCGATCCACTGATCACTTGTTCAAGCTCTTCTTCACATTACACAGTGTAATACAGAAATCTCCGATCGCTGGTGTTAGAGGCAGGTGTCGGCTATAATATATAGCTGACAAACGCAGCTTCTGGCGCATGCTCCGTTCAGGAGCCGGTGCCAGAAGCATGACGTAATAGTACTGCATTTTGCGGGAACGCACCTCCCGCGATGCAGTACTATTACGTCAAATGTCGGGAAGGGGTTAATAATACAATTACAATGCAGAGTGGGGGTTAATTTTCTAAAGGTTATCATTCAGAGCAACACATTACTGTAAATGAGGTAGGACCTTTGGTTTGGGGGACTAGATGTGCCGGAAAGATTCCCTTTAATGGAAATCTAGTATCAAAATCAAGCATGATAAACAAAGGGCACTTACTAATAGATCCAGGCACTGTGACAGTGGAAATCTTGTATTTGTTATCCATGGCCTTGTATTTGTTATCCTTCTAAAACCAACTTTTTAAATTATGGTAATATGCCTAAGGGGCTACTCTAGCCCCCTCTGTGATCTGGCTTTACAGACTTTTACACCGTCTCATCTTGCCTCCTGCCTCTTCAGCACTTGTGTAGTGAGCACATTTGGTCAATTTCTTATCAAATATATTTACTATTTAGTTATTGCTTTATTTGGTTATCTGCTGTTTTAATGAGTTCTTAATGACTATAAGTTCCCCTGGTGCAGTAATTATAAGTAGTATTTCATTGGCATGATCAGTTTTCTGCCAAAGTGTAATGACTTTTATCTTTTTGTTATCTACTCTAGTTAATGTGTCACCAGACAATTATGAGATAGGAGTAGAAGGAAGTAACCTGTAATTACAGTTACCCTTGCAGTTCTGTTATTTGGAGTTCATCAGTGATATCCTGGCAAATTGTTCATAGAATATGGTTGAAGAAACATGGCAAAGCCAGTGTTGTGTTTGTTCATGCATCTGCTGTGTTTGCCATCCTTGGTGACTTCAAGCTGCAGCCACGGAAACTACACGCTAAATATGATTATACTGAATGACCCAACAACAGAATGGAATCTATTATCTATTAAAGGAGCTGTAGAACTTGGGTTGTCAGTGCTCCGAACTGATCTCCGAAATGCTCTAGGAAGGGAAGGTATGAGCTATTGATGTTATCATTATGTCCTTTATTTATTATATATTTAATATATCCTAAACATTTAGTGCTGCTAAAATGCCATACATAATTAGCAACTTCTGTGCAAGAGCCAACAAGTTCATTGTATGAATCTGTGGATTGTAAATATACAGAACAGATAAGTTATGTATGTGACTCCTGAACAGTAGGCATGTTAAAGCTTGGCAGCACCTTTAAATGGCTATGCATGGTAGAGTCACAACATGTATTGAATTCTCTAAGGATGCTATTTATGTAAATGTCTATTCCTGCATCTTGTTGCAGCAATGAAAATGTAGAAATTTTGCATTATCATCAGATACATTATTTTTTTTTTCTCCCTTAAAGGGAATTTACCTGCACAGACATTGCACCAAAAAGCTTATTTGCTTAAATAGAAAAGTGTTATTCTCTCTTCAGTGAAAAAGGAAAAAGAATATTATGCCTGGTAAACTTACAAAGTTCATTACTTGTGGGATGGTATGGAAGCTTGTACACTCTTCAAATATATACATACGGTATATATTTATTACAATAAGAAAAGTTTCAGAAGATCAGGCAATCATAACCCTCTCATATTATCATTATCATATTAATCATATTATTCTGAATAATTGTATAATAATAATAATAATAATAAAATAATACTGTATATCAGCACTGCAATATATGCACTAATGCGATCCTAATGTATAAAAAGTACAGGCAGTCCCCGGGTTACGTACAAGATAGATTCTTTAGGTTTGTTCTTAAAGGAAACCTACCACTTCTGACGGTAGGTATGAGATACAAACACCGGGCACCAGCTCAGGGTGAGCTGGTGCCGGTGCTTAGTCTCGTTAGTGTTAAAACCGCGGTATCGCGGTTTTAACACTTTTGAAACTTTCTAGCAGAAACTGCTTCGGCGCTGCGCGCGATCGTGCGCGCGCAACGCCTGCGGCGTTTCCAATGTAGGCGCGCGCACGATCGTGTGCACGAAGCGCCGAAGCAGTTTCTGCTAGAAAGTTTCAAAAGTGTTAAAACCGCGATACCGCGGTTTTAACACTAACGAGACTAAGCACCGGCACCAGCTCACCCTGAGCTGGTGCCCGGTGTTTGTATCTCATACCTACCGTCAGAAGTGGTAGGTTTCCTTTAAGTTGAATTTGTATGTAAGTCGGAACAGTATATTTTATAATTGTAACTCCAGACACATATTTTTTTTCTGTCTCTGTGACAGTCGGATTTTAAAAATGTTGGATTGTTTTTAAGAACCAGGAATAACAATAAAGCTTCATTGCAGACACCTTTAATAACTATTATAGCTTTTTATTGTAGCCTGGGGCAGTAAATTACCAATTACCAGAGGTCCTTTTGTAACTAGGGGTCGGCTGTAAGTCGGGTGTTCTTAAGTAGGGGACCGTCTGTACAATATTTTAAACCACTCTTAACTTATGTACTCATGTACTGAGTCTCCTATTTCCTATGTCTGTGCATAAAGACCATTGCCATAAGATCCATTACCTAGTGGGAAATATTGTAAAGATGAGTATTATTGTAATTTAGCAATTGCATTTTTATAGCTTTTGACAATTTTTTTTTCTTTCTACTCCTTTCCTTGTTACCATAATTTTTAAATGATCCTCTTCATTTGTTTTTAATTAGATCATTTTATAATGAAAAGATTTGCAGCTTTCTTCTACACCATTACAAGTTTTAAATTTCTCAGCAGTTTTAAGATCCAATATTTCATGAGATGTTTTATATTTTAAGCCTTTGGACCCTTAACCCCTTAAGGACCAGGCCCTTTTTCGTTTTTGCGTTTTTATTTTTCACTCCCCACCTTCAAAAATCTATAACTGTTTTATTTTTCCATGTACAGAGCTGTGTGATGTCTTATTTTCTGCGTAACAAATTGCACTTCGTAGTGATGGTATTAAATATTACATGCCGTGTACTGGGAAGCAGGAAAAAAATTCTAAATGCAGTGAAAATGATGAAAAAACACATTTGCGCCATTTCTTGTGGGCTTGGTTTTTACAGCTTTCACTGTGCGCCCCAAATGACAGATCTACTTCATTCATTCAGTCAATACGATCACGGGGATACCAAATTTGTATAGGTTTTATAATGTTTTCATACATTTACAAAAATTAAAACCTCCTGTACAGAAAAAAAATTCTTCACTTTACAGTGTTCTTGCGCTAATAACTTTTTCATACTTTAGTGTACAGAGCAGTGGTTGGTGTCATTTCTTGCGACTTCTGATGACGTTTTCAACGCTTTTATTTTTAGGACTGTGCGACCTTTTGATCACTTTTTATAGAATTTTTTCTATTTTTCAAAATGGCAAAAAAATGCAATTTGCGACTTCGGGCGCTATTTTCCGCTAAGGGGTAAAACACAGTGAAAAACGGTTATTATATTTTGATAGACCGGGCATTTTTCGGACGCGCGATACCTAATGTGTTTAGGATTTTTACTGTTTATTTATATCAGTTCTAGGGAAAGGAGGGTGATTTGAATTTTTATGTTTTTTTAATATAATTTTTTTTTTTTACTTTTTTTTATTTTATTTTTTTTACTATTTTTCAGACTCCCTAGGGTACTTTAACCCTAGGTTGTCTGATTGATCCTACCATACACTGCCATACTACAGTATGGCAGTATATGGGGATTTTGCATACCATCTATTACAATGTGCAGATCGAACATTGTAATAGATAGCCTAGATCATGATAGCCTCGCATCTTTATGTGATCCGAGGCTGCCATGACAACGGATCGGTGACGTCACGGGGAGTGACGATCGGAGCCAAGATGGCGGCGCTTGGCTTTTTAATGCCGGCGGCAATCAAAGGGTCAACACCCGCGATCGGTGCAAGCACCGATTGCAGGTGTTAGCAACGGGTGTTTGCTTCATTATGAAGCAAATGCCCGGTGAGTATGAAGAGGGCTCAGCCCGTGAGCCCTCTTCATACTCCCCCATGCGCAGCAAGACGTAAGGGTACGTCTTATTGCGCTATGGGGTTAAGTTATATTACTAAACTAGAGATTCTTAACCTCTTCGACACTTCTTTTTAATTTTTGCGTTTTCCTTTTTCACTCCCCACCTTCAAAAAAATCAATAACTTTTTAAAATTTTTCCATGTACAGAGCTGTGTAATGGCTTGTTTTATGCGTAGCAAATTGCTCTTCATGGTGATGGTGTTAATATTCTATGCCGTGTACTGGGAAGCGGGAAAACATTCCAAATGCGGTGAAAATGGGTAAAGGACTCATTTGAGACGTTTTCTTGTGGGCTTGGATTTTAAGGATTTTACTCTGCGCCCCAAATGATATGTCTACTTCATTCTTTGGGTCTATACGGTCACAGGAATACTACATTTGTATAGGTTTTATAATTTTTTCATGCATTTACAAAAATGAAAACCTCCTGTACAAATTTATTTTTTATTTTTTTTTAATTTTGCCATCTTCTGGCACTAATAACTTTCATACATGTACGAAGATAACATTCGGTGTTCCATTTTTAGGACTGTACAACATTTTGATGACTTTTTATAGAATTTTTTATAGTTTTCAAAAAACTGGCATTTTCATAGTTTGTACGGTTGAAAAAAGACACTTGTCCATCAAGGAAGGGAAGGGTTTGCATGAAGAAGGGATTTAGGGGAAACCATTGTATATAACATAACCATCAATGTTATTTAGGTGTAAAAAGGCATCTAGACCCTTCTTGAAGCTCTTTGCTGTCCCTGCTGTGACCAGCGTCTGAGACAGGCTATTCCACAGATTGACAGTTCTCATAGTAAAAAAAGCCCTGTCGCCTCTGGTGATTAAACCTTGATTTCTCCAGACTGAGACAGTGCCCCCTCATCTTTTGATTTGATTTAAACTGAAACAACTTACCACCGTATTTTTTGTATGGACCATTCATATATTTAAATAAATTAATCATATCCCCTCGTAGTCGTCTCTTTTCCAGACTAAATAAATCTAGTTGTTTTAATCTTAACTCATAACTAAGACCCTCCATACCCCTAATAATTTTTGTGGCTCTACGTTGAACACTCTTCAGCTCCGGGGCATCCTTTTTATGGACCGGTGCCCAGAATTGGACAGCATATTCCAGGTGACAAGATCCTACTGGCTTTAGAGGCAGCTGATTGACATTGCATGCTGTTATTCAATTTATGATCATCTAGTACCCCCAGGTCCTTCTCAACAAGGGACTCTCCCAGATTTACTCCCCCAAGGACATATTTTGCCTTTGGATTATTAGCCCCAGGTGCAGAACCTCATTTGCCAATTGGATGACCAAACATTCAGTTTGTCCAAGTCCCCCTGCAGTCTATGAACATCCTCCATAGACCGTATTACACTACACAGCTTGGTGTCATCTGCAAAAATAGATACAGTGCTATTAATTCCTACCTCTATATCATTAATTAATATATTAAATAGTAGTGGGCCAAGCACAGAACCCTGGGGTACTCCACTCATAACTGGTGACCATTCTGAGTAGGAATCATGGACCACAACTCTCTGGATACGATCCTTCAGCCAGTTCTCAATCCAATTGCAAATGGTTTCTGCCAAACCAATAGCCCTAATTTTACCCAGCAGGCGTCTATGTGGGACAGTGTCAAATGCCTTTGCAAAGTCCAAGAAAACAATATCCACAGCTGCCCCTCCATCCAGGCACCAGCTCACCTCTTCATAGAAGCAGATCAGGTTAGTCTGACAACTTCTATTCTTAGTAAACCCATGCTGGCTGTCACTTATTATACTATTTGATGTCACATACTCCGGTATATAGTCTTTTACTAACCCTTCCAATATTTTCCCCACAATGGAAGTTAAGCTTACAGGCCTGTAATTGCCTGGCAAATTTCTAGAGCCCTTTTTATATATTGGCACCACATTTGCCTTGCGCCAGTCACTTGGCACCACACCAGACATTATGGAATCCCTGAAGATTTTAGACAGCAGTACAGCAATAACAGAACGGAGTTCTTTAAGAACCCTGGGGTGTAACCCATCTGGTCCAGGAGCCTTGTACACATACATTTTATTGAGCTTAGATTGGATCATGTCTACATTCAGCCAGTCTAGTGTATTACAGGATGCATGACCCGCACTGGCACCACCCATTTCAGAAGTTCTTTTTTCTATCGTATAAACGGAGCTAAAAAACCCATTAAGTATCTCCGCCTTCTCTTGGTCTCCAGTCACCAATGGCCCATTTTCAGAATATAGGGGTTCAACCTGCTCTGACCCTTTTTTTTGCATTGATATACTTAAAAAATTTATTCGGATTTGTTTTGCTATCTCTAGCCACCTGTCTTTCATTTTGTATTTTGGCTCATTTGATTTCCTTTTTACAGATTTTGGTAAGTTTTTTGTAAGTATTGAAAGCCTTTTAACTGTAGCTGTAACCCACGTGTAGCTGTAAGCCAAGTATAATTGTAGAATTTCTGGAAATTAGCCTTCTTAAAATTCAAACGATTTTTCCCACCTGTTTCTGCTTTTTACAGTTTAAGAGGAAAATAGTTGTTATGTTATGTTATGATCGCTGTTCCCAAGGAGTTCCTGGACACTGACATTTTGGAAAATCTCCGCATTGTTAGAAACGGTCCAACAATGCATCACAAGGTCCAACAATGCATCAACTCTTGTGGGATCTTCTACAAGCTGGACCATAAAATTATCCTGCAGAAAGTTGATAAAATGTCTTCCCTTCACAGATGAAGAAGAGCCCTGACCAGGGCCGGCGCTATGGGTAGGCAAAGTGGGCATTTGCCCGAAAGAGGATAGGTGTCATGGATCTAGAGATATTCAGGTTTAAAGTGAGAATATGAGGTGCGATTCTTAAATATAAAAATCACTTCCAAACATATTTTAACAGTTAATGTATCTGTTTTCCTGAAACTTAGTAACACAATTTCTTTCATAGGAAAGAAATTTCTTTCATTGGAAAAAAGAAGTGAGGTTCTATATGTCACAGAGCCAGAGATACAGCCCTCTGAAGTGTGCACCCCCCTCCAGATTCTTAGCCATTAGCCTACAGGGAGAATTTGCTGCACACAGGAGCTGCTGCACCTCACAGATAATGGAAATATTGGGGCATATTTATCATACGCTGGCGCTCGTGCGCCAGCATATGACATCCCCGCTGCTGCATATTCGCAGCCTCTTGATGTATTGGGGCAGCTGGCTGTTCAGCGTTTAATCCTGTCCTCTCTGGTGTAGAAAAATGAATATGAAAAGTGGCCCGTGGCAGCGAGTGCGATGGCGCGGAGACAGTAAAGTCCCGCCCGGCTCACTCTTGGCCGAGTGCCCCCTCCGCTTGGAGGGCCATGCCCCCCTTCCCGCCCCACAGGCGGATTGGGGCAAATAATCGCAAGTGCTAACAATAGGTCCTGATGTCACTACATATAAACACTGCGACCCAGAAAATGTCCATAAAGTTATATGTAACATCAAAAACACACACATGTTCTGGAATAAAGTATTTATTTCATACCACCCTCCATTATTTACACCTATGTTATGACTTTCTCTCTCACTTTCTTATGAAGCGCGGAGGGTTTTGTTATTGTAAGGCTAATACAATGGCACACATCTAAAAGTGACTTTTGTTATCTCATTTGCTTGGTTTATGGATCTATAGTTATTTATTTGGGTGACCATTGTGTAAGGGAGCAAACAATGATAGATCTGTGTGACGCTCAGTGCAATTTTCTGCAAAAATTGTCTGGTGTCTAGAGATGAGCGAGCACTAAAATGCTCGGGTACTCGTTATTCGAGACGAACTTTTCCCGATGCTCGAGTGCTCGTCTCGAATAACGAGCCCCATTGAAGTCAATGGGAGACTCGAGCATTTTTCAAGGGGACCAAGGATCTGCACAGGGAAGCTTGGCCAAGCACCTGGGAACCTCAGAAAAGGATGGAAACACCACGGAAATGGACAGGAAACAGCAGGGGCAGCATGCATGGATGCCTCTGAGGCTGCTTAATCGCACCATTATGCCAAAAGTATGGGCAACAGCATGGCAATGACAGAGTGACCGAATGAGGCTAGATAGCATCTAAGACATCCAATAATTGACCCTGACACTATAGGGGACTACGCAGAGGCAGCGGCAGCAGCGGCAGGCTAGAGAGTGTCTTGGCAACATACCCCAAATGGACTCAGGCTTAAAACCAATGGGTGGCAGAGAGGAACCAAAGGAGGTGAGCAAGAAGCGCTCAAATAATATCGGTAAATGATAAAAGTTTGCCAGTATATTTTGTGGATTACACAGCAGGGTGGCGACAAAGTTAACAAGTTTGATGAGGAAGCCAAGAAAACAACCCAAAATTCTGCCTGACACAGCTCGTTTGATAAGGGGACCATGTATGGAGGCAGTGAACTAGTAGTAGATTAAAGGTGCTGCAGTTAAAACTATGTTAGTTGGATCTTGGGATGGAGCTGGCGCTCCGCTGCCAGGCGAGCTTTCGCCAATCCAAGCCCCTGTCTCTAGGCTACTCCCCAAACAGCACTTCTAAGAACCTTTTGTATAAGATCAAGTGTAGTAGCGTTCTTATAAGTTTGGGTTCTGGCGGGTAAGGGGAATGTAAACAGATGCGCAAGAAGCGCTGAAATAATATTGGTAAATGATAAAAGTTTGCCAGTATATTTTGTGGATTACACAGCAGGGTGGCGACAAAGTTAACATGGAAGCCATGAAAACAATCCAAAATTCTGCCTGACACAGCTCGTTTGATAAGGGAACCATCTATGGAGGCAGCTATATGGACTACTTTTGGAGGCAGCTATTGCGATGACGTGTGGAGGTAGCAATGGAGACAACGTGTGAAGGCAGCTAAAAAGACGACGTGTGGAGGCTTGTGCACCAGGGCCTGCTGGTATTCATGCATTCTCACACTCCTTTCCTCTCCAGGGATGAGAGTGGAAAGATTTTGCTTGTACCGTGGGTCCAGGAGAGTGAATACCCAGTAATCGGTGCTGGAATAAATTCTTTGAACGCGAGGGTCACGGGATAGGCAGCTTAGCATGAAATCTGCCATATGCGCCAGAGTCCCAACGCGCAAGAATTCACTCCCCTCACTGGCCTGACTGTCCATTTCCTCCTCCTCCAACTCCTCTTCTTCTGCCCATACACGCTGAACAGTGAAGGACTGAACAATGGTCCCCTCTTCTGTCTCGCCAACATTCTCCTCCTCTTCCTCCTCATCCTCCTTCACCTCCACCTCCTCCAATATGCGCTGAGAAACAGACCTAAGGGTGCTTTGGCTATCAACAAGGGAATCTTCTTCCCCCGTCTCTTGTGACGAGCGCAAAGCTTCCGACTTCATGCTGACCAGAGAGTTTTTCAACAGGCCAAGCAGCGGGATGGTGAGGCTGATGATGGCGGCATCACCACTGACCATCTGTGTTGACTCCTCAAAGTTACTCAGCACCTGACAGATATCAGACATCCACGTCCACTCCTCATTGTAGACTTGAGGAAGCTGACTGACCTGACTACCAGTTCTGGTGGAAGTTGACATCTGGCAGTCTACAATCGCTCTGCGCTGCTGGTAAACTCTGGATAACATGGTTAGTGTTGAATTCCACCTCGTGGGCACGTCGCACAACAGTCGGTGAGCAGGCAGTTGGAGGCGGCGCTGCGCTGCCCTGAGAGTGGCAGCATCTGTGCTGGACTTCCTGAAATGCGCACAGATGCGGCGCACCTTCGTGAGCAAATCAGACAGATTGGGGTATGTCTTGAGGAAACGCTGAACTATGAGATTTAACACATGGGCCAGGCATGGCACATGTGTCAGTCTGCCGAGTTGCAGAGCTGCCACCAAGTTACGGCCGTTGTCACACACAACCATGCCTGGCTTCAGGTTCAGCGGTGCCAGCCACAGATCAGTCTGCGCCGTGATGCCCTGTAATAACTCTTGGGCGATGTGCCTTTTATCGCCTAGGCTCAGCAGTTTGAGCACCGCCTGCTGTCGCTTAGCGATGGCACTGCTGCTGTGCCTAGAGCTACCGACTGATGGCGCCATGCCCACGGATGGTAATTCAGAGGAGGAGGTGGAGGAGGGGTGGGAGGAGGCATAGTAGGCCTTTGAGACCTGGACCGAGGTAGGCCCCGCAATCCTCGGCGTCGGCAGTATATGACCAGCCCCAGGGTCAGACTCGGTCCCAGCCTCCACCAAGTTAACCCAATGTGCCGTCAGCAATATATAGTGGCCCTGCCCGGCAGCACTCGTCCACGTGTCCGTGGTCAGGTGGACCTTGTCAGAAACGGCGTTGGTCAAGGCACGGAGGATGTTCTCTGACACGTGCTTGTGCAGGGCTGGGACGGCACATCGGGAAAAGTAGTGGCGGCTGGGGACCGAATACCGAGGGGCGGCCGCCGCCATGAGGTTTCGAAAGGCCTCGGTCTCTACCAGCCTATAGGCCAGCATCTCCAGGCTAAGCAACTTGGAGATGTGGACGTTGAGGGCTTGGGCGTGTGGGTGGGTTGCGCTATACCTCCTTTTGCGCTCCAGCATCTGGGGTATGGAGAGCTGAACGCTGGTGGATGCTGTGGAGGATCGTGGAGGCGAAGATGGGGTTTTCGCACGGGAGATGTTTGGGCCGGGGTCCTGGGCAGTGGGCTGACTAGCAGATGACACAGGGGAAGGAGCAGTGGTGTGCCCGGCCGGAGGTGAACGGGCTTGGTGCCATTGAGTGGGGTGTTTAGCATTCAGATGCCTGCGCATACTGGTGGTAGTTAAGCTAGTAGTGGTGGAACCCCTGCTGATCCTGGTTTGGCAAAGGTTGCACACCACAGTCCGTCGGTCATCCGGTGTTTCTTTAAAGAACCTCCAGACTTCTGAAAATCTAGCCCTCGCCACGGGAGCTTGACTACGGGCAACATTTGGCGCTGATGCACCAGCTCTGGCCCTGCCTCTCCGTCTGGCCCCACCACTGCCTCTTCCAACCTGTTCTGCTATAGGACTCGCCTCCGTCTCAGAAGCACTGTGTTCACCCGGCCTATCAACCCAGCTTGGGTCTGTCACCTCATCATCCTCCGATCCCTCAGTCTGCTCCCCCCTCGGACTTCCTGCCCTGACAACAACTTCACCACTGTCTGACAACCGTGTCTCCTCATCGTCCGACACCTCTTTACACACTTCTTCCACTACGTGAATAATGTCATCATCACCCACAGACTGCGACTGGTGGAAAACCTGGGCATCGGAAAATAGCTCAGCAGCAGCAGGACAAGTGGTTTGTGACTGTGGGAAGGGTCCAGAAAACAGTTCCTCAAAGTATGCCGGTTCAAATGCCAAATTTTGGTGGGAGGGGGCAGACTGGGGGGAAGGAGGCTGAGGTGGAGGAGTGCCGATTTCGGTGACATGGGTGGACTGCGTGGAAGACTGACTGGTGGAAAAATGGCTAGAAGCATTGTCCGCAATCCACGACATCACCTCTTCGCACTGTTCTGGCCTCAACAGTGCTCTACCACGAGTCCCAGTAACTTGAGACATGATGAACCTAGGGAGTGTACCTCTGCGGCGTTCCCCTGCTCCCCCATCAGCAGGTGGTGTCTCACCCCGCCCAGGACCACGGCCTCTGACCCCTGCAGTAGTTGGACGCCCACGACCACGCCCTCGTCCTCTACCCCTAGCCCTCGGGTTAAACATTTTCCAAATGAAAGTGTAAACTTGGAAAAAAAAAAAAATTGTGTTTATTTTTTTTTAGCTTTTTATTTTTTTTAACAAAACGATGCTATCCTATTGCTATGGCTAGTTTCTAACCTACACTGACAGCACACAACTGGATTTTGTGCTTTGCAAGATGAGTTTGAGCTATAAAATGAAATAAAGGTAAAAAAAAAAAAAAATCAGCAGACTCTACCTAATTCTACTCAAACCCCTAATAAATTGTCCCACTTCGGTGTTTGAGGTGGATATGCGTGTCACTAAGAGCTAAACACAACGGTCGCAGGTCTCCCAGCAAATTCCTCACAGTATGGTACTAGCTGCACTACTAATGCCAGCAAGCCCAGCCACAAGCAAACAAAAAAAAGGAAAATATAACGCTATTGTAGGCCTAAGTAAGCCGTTGGGGTTCTCCTATGGCTATTTTGTAGCTTACAATGAGAGCACACTGCTTTGCAAGATGAGTTTGAGCTATAAAATGAAATACAGCTAAAGAAAAAAAAAACAGCAGACTGCCTAATTCTACTCAAACCCCTAATAAATTGTCCCACTTTGGTGTTTGAGGTGGATATGTGTGTCACTAAGAGCTAAACACAACGGTAGCAAGTCCTCCTGCAAATTCCTCACAATATGGTACTAGCTGCACTACTAGTGCCAGCAAGCCCAGCCACAAGCAAATAATAAAAAAAAAAGTATAACGTTATTGTAGCCCTAAGAAGGGCTGTTGGGTTCTTGTAGAATCACTCCTGCCTAACACTATTCTAATAGAACAGCCTAACGCTTTCCCTGACCAGCAGCAGCTCTCTCCCTAGCGGCATCCAGACACAGAATGATCCGAGCAGCGCAGGCAGGGGCTAGTCTATTCCAGGGTCACCTGATCTGGCCAGCCAACCACTGCTATCGACGTGTAAGGGTACCACGTCATGCTGGGTGGAGTGCAGAGTCTCTTGGCTTGTGATTGGCTCTGTTTCTGGCCGCCAAAAAGCAAAACGGCGGGAGATGCCATTTTCTCGAGCGGGCAAAGTATTCGTCCGAGCAACGAGCAGTTTCGAGTATGCTAATGCTCGAACGAGCATCAAGCTCGGACGAGTATGTTCGCTCATCTCTACTGGTGTCCCCTGTGTATATATAATGTTCCCTTTGCTGCATATTTTACTGAATATACATACACATGTGGGGTATGTGTGATCTCCTCACATCTTACTGTTTTAGGAAAGTATGTTTTCTTTATAAAAAGTATTCTGGATTTGTACATATTTTAGAGAAAATTTTGAATTTTCATGCAATGTTTGCTGCAAAGTTGCATGAAGGTGGAAGTGTGTATGTATTTAAAAGTGATTCTTGTTTAGATGGTGATTTCTGGAAAAAAATAGATTTTGACAGAATAGGAGCATTTTTATTTTGTGTGTTATATATTTTTAAACATATTTGTGGATAGCAACCAAATATGTCATGGTTTTTGTTTTAGCATTTTTGGGAGTGTAAATTCTTGATGTTGTGTATTGTGGTATATATAATTCTGCTCACTTTGTGTTATTATTTTTAATATAACTGTGTTTTTATTGGGTTTTTTCAGTTTTTCAGGCTTTTACAACATTAATGAATGTTACATAGTCCAAAATTGTTATACAGTATTGATGCATCTGTTTTAAAACAAAGTGAAGAGACTAGGTCTTGTCAACTGACATAGACCCATTTATACAATAAGGGGAAGATTCCCCAAAACCATGTCATTAAGTGTTATTATTTTTAAATCCCTATTTGTGCGTAAATCTCCAGTTCGATGTGAGTTTTATGTAAGAACGTACAAACATAATAATTTGTGTTTGTCACAGTTACATGACGGTGGTCAAATGTTAATTGCCAAATGCATCGCCTGGTTGTCTGCTTTCAAAATTATATAGGTTTTACGGGCGCCTTTACTCTTTAATCTGTTTTATTGATATATTTGCAGGTTGTGACTGTGTCTTAAAATTTCTAGCTGAAAAGCAGATATTTAGTTATTTCAGTTTTAGTGATATTATGATGATTTATTCATGAGAACATATCAATATGAGGCATCTGTGAACTCTACACTTGTCCATCTATTACATTTAGGAGATGTGAAGGTAAATATTTTCTGTTTGGAACAAATGTATCTCTCATATCTATATTCTGTATATATAATCTGCTTTATAGTTCTGCGTCTAGAAATTTCTATCATCTTTCATATTTATCATAATAATTATAATTAATAATTCCTTTACTTATATAGCGCACACAGATTACGCTGTGCTGCACAGAACTTGCCAGGTCAGTCCCTGTCCCCAATGGGGCTCACAATCTAATCAACCTACCAGTAGCGGAGGATCCGGAGGAAACCCACACAAACACCGATAGAATATACAAACTCTTTGCAGATATTGACCAGCGCTGCAAGGCTGTAGTGCTAACCACTGAGCCACCGTGCTCTCTCTTCTGTCTAACTCCTATAAAATTCTCCCATATTACTGTTTGTTTTATCATAATAAAGGGAGCCTCTTACAGACTTACTTTCCCAATTTATATTTGGAAAGTTAAAGTCTCCCATTATCACTACGGTCCCCTCCTGTGCAGCCCACCTCATCTGTTTATATAGGTGACCCTCTATTTCCTCAGAGATATTGGGGAGTCTATAAATTACACCAAAAATAATTTTCTCAAAGCTCTTCTGGCTTTGAATTTCAACCCAAAGTGTCAGCCTCCTCACACTCTTCTGAGACCACTGTCTCATTCACAATTGCTTTTAAGTCTCTTCTGACATACAGACATACACCACCTCCCCTCCTATCTGCCCTGTCTTTCCGAAAGAGTGTAAAACCTTGAATTAATATTCAACACCCCAATCATGCGATGCATCGAGCCATGTCTCCGCTACACCAACAACATCAAGCTGTTTCTCCCATTTTGCCTTTGATACTTCTGGCATTTGTGAACATACACTTTAATTTTCCACAGTAATTTATCTGATTTAAAGTAATTTTATCGGCACATATATCCTCACTCAGGGGCACACCTACCAAGAGGCAAGTTGAGGCAGCGCCTCCTGGTGGGCGAGGGGGGCGGCACCATGCAGGTCAGTCACTGACTTGCTTGGCCTCTCTTGTGACCGCACCGACGACTCCGTTCCCGGCCGCCCGACCCGCCTTCACCCTCAGGCCGCCTCTCCAACCTGCCTTCCTCGGCAGCCCAGCCACCCCTCCTGTCCGCGGCCACCTCCCGTCCCCCTTTCACAGACCCCAGCCTCCCGGCCCACCTCACTAGTCTGAGGCCAGCCTCTGCTGGCCACCCAGCCAGCCTCGCGCCTCTAAGGCCCATCTGCAGCCCGCCTCTCCCGGCCGCGGCCTCACCCTATCGTGGCTCGCCTCACCCGTCCGCGACGCCCGGCCTGCCTCTCCTGGCCAGTCTCACCTGTCCGCGGCCTGCTTCACTCGTCTGCAGACGGTTCCATCCGTGTACGTATATATGTACCTATATCCTTAGATGGGTGTATGTATGTATGTGTATATATGTATGTTTATTTTTATAGCTGTATACATGTATATGCAGTATGATGAGTGTGTGTATATGCATACTGTATGAGTGTATATGGTGTGTGTGTGTATATAGTGTACGTACTGTATGTGTGCATGATGTCTATATGCTATATGTATGTGTAGTGTACAGCCATATAGTATATGATACATACAGCGTACTACCATAGAGCGTGTACGTGGCACATGCAGCGTACCACCACAGAGTGTGTAAGTTGCACATGCAGCGTGCCGCCACAGAGCGTTTACGTGGCACATGCAGCGTGCCACCACAGAGCGTGTACGTGGCACATGCAGCGTGCCGCCACAGAGCGTGTACGTGGCACATGCAGCGTGCCGCCACAGAGCGTGTACATGGTACATGCAGCGTACCGCCACAGAGCGTGTATGGGGCACATGCAGCGTACCGCCACAGAGCGTGTACGTGGCACATGGAGCGTACCGCCACAGAGCGTGTACCGTTCTTTGTGGTAGCTCGCTGTGTTTTTTATACATGGAGGGATGTTCTATGTATTTTGCACTGCTTTATTTTCACATCAAACCAATATGATTGGGTCTGGTCCTACGGATACGGAGGGGTGGGGGGGCGTCTTTCTATAGCCCGCCTCAGGCAGCAAAGAGGCTAGGTTCACCCCTGTCCTCACTATTGTTTTGTAACTTGTGGATCTCCTTATCCATTACCTTAGTCCCCCATACACCGCCCACCTCACCACCCACCAACATAACCTGCCCCCTCTCTGACCTGTCTACCCCTTCAGTGTCTTCCTTTTGCTCCTCCCCAAATCTTAGTTTAAATACTCCGCCACCCCTGCTAGGATCTTCTCCCCCAGCACAGCAGCCCCCCTTCTATTTAGGTGCAAGTTATCTGCGGAAAACAGTTTTACCCCAATGAGGTCAGCCCAATGCCCTAGGAACCCAAATCCCTCTGATCTACACCAGGATCTGAGCCATGCATTTAACTCCCTGAGGTCCCGCTGTCTGCTCTGTGTAGCGCATGGCACAGGTAGAATTCCGGATAATACTACCTTGGAGGTCCTTCCCTTAAGCTTTGAACCTAATTCTTTAAAATTATTCTTCAGGCTCCTCCACCTACCATCTATTCTGTCATTGCTACCAACATGGACCACGACAGCCGGGTCATCCCCACCCCCTCCCAGTAGTTTATCCACCCTTTCCACCGCATGCCGAACTCTGGCACAAGTGAGACAGCAAACCATTCGGTTGAGGCGGTGTTGGCGACAAATTATTCTATCCGTCTTCCTGATTATAGAGTCCCCTACAACCACTACCTGCCTTGGCTTACCTGCACTCCCATCCACCCTACTACTAGCTGGTCTGCTCCCCCGGCTGTTAGGGAGAGCAAGATCCGCTAGAGCTGCCATTTCTGTCACTGAAGTCCTTACATCATTACACCATTTTGCAATTTTGCTTGGATGTTCAGAGTCGGAATTGGCCTTTCTTGGATCCCTTTCTACCCCCTCTATTTACAGTAACCTAGCTACCCACCTGGCCCTGCTGGCTTTCATCTCCACCCTCCACTTCTACCCCGCTTATTGCTTGCTCAGTGAGCAGCATACTCCTCTCAAAATTGTCGATTGCTCGCAGACATGCAACACCTTCCCCCAGATCTCTTACACGATATGGGCACATCTGTTGCAGCGGTATTCACCCTGGAACTTCTGCTCCAGCAGTGTATACATATGGAAGAGTGTGCACTGGAGCATACCACCAACCTTGCTAGCCATATCCCAGGTACAAAACTGTGAGGAGTGTATAAATAAAAAGATATAAAATGTAGATTACTTACAGTTCTGTGGACTCCTCTTTTTCAAACTCCGCTTTTTTCAACTCCACTTATGCTCACAAGCCATTTAGAAGCACAAGCCACAATTGAGCAAGCTCAAAACTGAGTTACTTCCACTTAATTTATCTGGTGTGAACACTAATCCCTCCTCCCAATTAGCAGACAGGCAAAGAAAGGGAAAACAAAAAGCTATTTAAATTGTGACACTAAGAAAAGTGCCTTGCTATTACTTATATACTCAATGCAAAATCCTCCAAACCACAGATTCACTCTTAGCACACACAAAAATCCGCTTTTTTCAACTCCACTTATGCTCACAAGCCACTAAGAACCACAAGCCAAGCCATTTTTGATTTGGGTGCTATTTTCTGTTACGGGGTTACATGCAGTGAAAAAACGTTATTATATTTTGATAGATCATGCATTTTTGGACGCGGGGATAACTAATGTGTTCTGGGGAAAGGGGGGTGATTTTAATTTTTTTTTTTTAATATATCACTTTTTAAAAAATTTTTTACTATTTTTAGCCCTAGATTGTCTGATCGATCCTTCAGTAGTATGGCAGTAATCAATGGTTTAAAACATGACAGCCTCGGGTTTTCGGAAGGACCAAGGCTGTCCTGGCGACCGATCAACCCCCCAATGACCTCCACTTTTTTTGTTGGACGGGTAGCACCAATTGCGGGTGTTACCATTAAGTGTTTGCTGCAATATGCAGCAAAGACTTACGGCTATGGAGCGGGCTCAGCCCGTGAGCCCTACCAATGCACCCACACCCGACGTGTGACATACTATTACGTCACATGTCGGGAAGGGATTAAAGTGTCAACTCGGGATTGGGAGTTTGAATGAACCGATAATATTAGATGAAAGAGAGTGGGCTTCGGATAATTATGTTAAAGTAGTTTTCCCATTAAAGAAAGTTCTCAAATTTGAATCCACCTGGTGATGTTTAATCAATAAAAAACATTTTAACCCCCCTTACTTTACAATTTTAACCCCCCTTACTTTAGAATTGGGCATTTACATTTAATTTAATTCATTTGCCTTATCTAAACATTTCTTTAATTGGATGTTATTAAAAAAAAATGTTTCTGTGTGAAGATAATTTCTCATAAATGTAGTGATGTTTTCCCTTAGAAATGAGATAGCTTCCTCTGATACGACCACCTCACATTTTGTCAGCAGTAGCCAGACATGCACTATTGAGTCCTGCCTGACCTCATGGATTCAGCATTCATTACCACAGGACGTCTGTGAGACATGTAGTAACTCCTGGACATTTCATATACAAAAACCTTTTGTTTCAGTAATGGGAATAGTTGTTTATTTTTATTTATTTTTTCATACCTTAGTACAACTTTCCTGATGTAAAAGCTGTGTGATAGAAGATAAACAAAGTGGAAAAGGAGGAGTGTCTGTGGTCTTACAACAGCCATAAACCAAATAAGTTGCAATGCACAATGGTTATAAATTAACAACCAATTTAGTTGCCACAGCTGGCAACTTCAATTTTTCAATATCGATATTGTTCTAGTTTGCACATTTCCTGCATAGAAGTAGTTAAATGACTAAAGCCTCAACTACATGCAGGCACTTCATAATATCACCTATATACATAGTTGCATCATCAATTTACGATTCAGTAAGGGAATATTGGATTCACTTTCAAATAATAGAAGCTCTGCAGTGTGAAAATATATTATTGGTCAGCACACAATTGTGGACTAATCTAGTTAAAAAAATGGGTATTCCTGAACTACAGAGTTGGGGGGGTGGAGGAGCATGAGAGTGTGAGGACACGTGCACCACAAGTACATCCCTCCCCGATGCTGATTAGCGAGTCTATGCGTTTGACCCGGGGCAGGCTGCGAGTTTCGAGGCAGTAAAGATCCCCGTCCCCTGCAAACTTACAGCTGTGTAGGGTGTGAGCGCTATACGCAGAACGGTGAACGGATATGAGATTGGACCAAGGCAAGTACAAGCTTGCTGCTGATGTGAGGAGCTGACAGACAAGAGGAACTGGCTGCCACCAGAGGAGTACACTGGATACAGCCTGCAGGAGCGGTTTGGACCCCTTGAAGTCCCGGAGATCGCTGGTTGTCTGAAGGCACAGACCGCCGGGATTCAAGATCTAAGTCGTTGGGCTCTGTCATACCGGTACCAAGTGGCTATCAATCCTACAGCCGAGGAGGGGAATTGGAAAATTCCTAATGTATAACTTTCTTCTTGTTTCTTAAGGAGCGGGCCGTGACCTTGCAAATATGTGCCGTATTTTGGCCAATCTACTTTGGACTGTACAGAGGTTAATAATTGGTCCGTGTAGTACAAAATATATGGATACAACATCTGAACTTTCTCTTTTCTACCTTACTCTCTGGACTAATCTTCGCTATCAGTTGGTCTATCCAACTTTACGTTTATTTTTGAGATCTGTATTTAACCCATCAACAGTTCAGGCTGGTGGTGGTGGTGTCATGGTGTGGGGAATATTTTCTTGGCACTCTTTGGGCCCCTTGGTACCAATTGAGCATCGTTGCAACGCCACAGCCTACCTGAGTATTGTTGCTGACCATGTCCATCCCTTTATGACCACAATTTACCCAACATCTGATGGCTACTTTCAGCAGGATAATGCGCCATGTCATAAAGCTGGAATAATCTCAGACTGGTTTCTTGAACATGACAATGAGTTCACTGTACTCAAATGGCCTCCACAGTCACCAGATCTCAATCCAATAGAGCATCTTTGGGATGTGGTGGAACGGGAGATTCGCATCATGGATGTGCAGCCAACAAATCTGCGGCAACTGTGTGATGCCATCATGTCAATATGGACCAAAATCTCTGAGGAATGCTTCCAGCACCTTGTTGAATCTATGCCATGAAGAATTGAGGCAGTTCTGAAGGCAAAAGGGGGTCCAACCCATTACTAGCATGGTGTACCTAATAAAGTGGCCGGTGAGTGTAGTCTTCTGACTATTACTAACAGATATTGTCGTCTGAGCTGTATATCGAATACTAACAGGTGATATTTTCTGCTGATCTGTATATATGATATTAATAGGTGTTATTCTCTGCTGAGTTGTATATCTAATACCAACATGGATATAGTCTTCTGAGCTGTAAATCTAATATTAGTGGGTGATATTTCCTGCTGAGCTCTATATCTAATAATAACAGGTGATATTGTCTGCTGTACTTCTGGGGGTGAAGAGGGAAGGGGAAAAGGGAAGAAAGAAAAGAAAAAGAAAAAAATACCTGCTTGGGGAAGGAAATGGCATAAAAAATAAAAGGACCCTGTAAAAGACTCTCCACCAGGGGGAAAGGTAAAGGAGAAAGAATCTCTAAAATTGAAAATATTTGAATAAATCGATTATGGAGGAGCCTCAAGAAGTTCAGTCTGTGATGTCACAGGAAGCTCTGAGTAAATTTCTCTAAGGGATATATATCGGATCAGATTAAACCGTGTTTAGAGGTGGTTAAAGAAGTTAAGTTGGATCTAGCCGCAATGAGGAAGGAGTTTTGGGGGAAAGGATGAAGGAGGTTGAGACAAGGTAACAATGAGTATTCTACATCTGTACTAAAAAATGAATTAAAAGAGGTCACGTTAGAAAATAAAAACTTTGCTCACAAACTACTGGATCTTGAAAATAGATTCAGAAGGAACAATGTGAGGGTAAGAGGCCTACCTGAAAAGAAGGGAGGTGATGATCCAGTGGGATTTTTTACGGATTGGTAAAAAATATGGAAGTATTCCATATTGAGAGAGTGCATAGTTCCCCCAATGTTAAGAACTCTAGGAGCCCTGCCGAGAGTTCTTTTGGTTAGGTTTCTGTCCAGTAGAGACAAGGAGATGGTACTTAGGGAAACTAGGAAACAAGAAGTAAGGTGGAATGGCAATAAAGTTTTGTTTTTCCCAGACTATCCAGCGGATGTTCAAAAAAAATTATATGTGTTTAAGGATGTAAAGAAACAACTAATGGGAAGGGGTATTAAGTACTCGCTTGTATACCCCGTTAGATTGAAAATATTTTGAGGGTACAACCTGTATTTGTGATTATCCTAATGAGGTGGATGGATGGTTCAGACATCATACTAAATAAATCCTATAGCGTCATGGGGTGGGGGATGCCTAAATCTCATGCTAAGTTAAGGATCTGCCGATCATGTCCATCCCTTTATGACCACAATGTACCCAACATCTGATGGCTACTTTCAGCAGGATAATGCGCCATGTCATAAAGCTGGAATCATCTCAGACTGGTTTCTTGAACATGACAATGAGTTCACTGCACTCAAATGGCCTCCACAGTCACCAGATCTCAATCCAATAGAGCATCTTTGGGATGTGGTGGAACGGGAGATTCCCATCATGGATGTGCAGCTGACAAATCTGCGGCAACTGTGTGATGCCATCATGTCAATATGGAGCAAAATCTCTGAGGAATGCTTCCAGCACCTTGTTGAATCTATGCCACAAAGAATTGAGGCAGTTCTGAAGGCAAAAGGGGTTCCAACCCGTTACTAGCATGGTGTACCTAATAAAGTGGCCGGTGAGTGTATGTACTTACTCAGTCATGCAATTGTAGTATCCAACTTGGTCTATTACATAGTTTCTCCTATTTTTTTGTATTCCATAAATCCCTTATGGTGGAAATTTTATCATCTAAAGAGGGAGGTATATTTTCTTATTGTGTAGTATCTATGGGAAAAAATGGTATTGGCATCAGTCTATATTCCACCGCCTATAAGTCCAGATGTATTGTATGCTCTTTGATTTTTTTTTAATTGGATAAAAAGGATGTTATGTTGATAATAGTAGGAGATTTTAATAATGCACTTGAGCCTAGATGCAAAGATACAAAAGGAAAGCTAAAGAGGTTGAATTAAGAAAGGAAATTAGAGAGCCTGAACAGATAATATGCATAGCACCTACAAAGGGTAATTGGGACAGTTGGGAAAATATTTTAGATAAGTATGAGGAATTTATGTTTACCAAAATGAAACAGGATTTAAGTATTACAATACTATGTGGATGTGGATATATCAGGAGGGGGGAGGATTAGCTAATCTAGTAAAAAATCAAAAAGGGAAAAAGTATATTGCATCCATAAAAAAAATGGAGTAGGAACAGAGGAAGTGAGGAAAGTTTTTCTTGAGTATTTTAGGAATCTGTATTCAGCCTCCCAATATCAGTATCGAGGGAAGGCTAGGCAATTTCTAGTGAGGGTGAATATTCCAAAGTTGGAGCAACAAAAGTCCATTTGGTTGGATAGGCCCTTAGAAATGGGGCAATTGAGGGAGGCTCTGGCTGCGTCTAAGAGGGGGAAGGCAGAGGTATACCAACTGTTTAATGAAGTGCTATTAAAGGAAATCATCAACATGTTTCAAGAAGCATATGAAAGAGGGGGGCTGATGGGGACCATGAAAGAAGCTCTTGTAATCTTAATCCTGAAAGAGGGAAAGGCTAAAGCCCTTGTAGATGCTTATAGACCTATTTACCTAATGACAGCAGATGCAGTTACTGGCCAAAGATTAAGGAAAATATTGGGAGATCTAGTCCATATGGATCAGCTGGATTTATGATTGGAATAAGTACTACTGAAAATTTTAAGAATTTTTTCAAATATACAAATGATGCCTACAAATGGAGGATAAAGACTTGTTTTATCCGTAGACGCAGCCAGAGCTTTCGACTCAATAGAGTAGGGATACATATGGGATGTATTGGAGGTTATGGGAATAGGCGCCAATTTTATCAGGTGGATAAAAGTAAAAAATAAAAATTATTGGAAAAAGATTAACCAGTTGTCAGCTAATTATGACGGCGCAAAGAGGAAAATGTAAGTGGAATAGAGGTCCGGTATTCCTTATGGTCCGATACAAACAGTCTATTGATTTTTCCTCTGCATCTACGTCATTCAGAGAGGAAGAATCTGTATAGGTGCAGAAAAGATTGCAGTAAACAGGGTAAACAGTACCTTACATCAGGTGAAAATTAATAAAATAAAGTCTCAGTGCACTCCCTCTGTGTGGCGCTCCTGTGGATCCCGTTGTTACGCTTGCGGTGTATAGCGTGTGGCTATGCAGCCCTCCGGTGTACAGCGTGTGGTTGTGCAGCCCTTTGGTCCTTCCATCTCGGGAACTCCACTGCAACACTTTACGATCCGCTTTGGTCCACAGAGCACCCGTACGGAGAGAGACACAAGAAATAGTGCAACACAATTTCTTTTTGGGAAAAAAAGTTTCTTTAAAGAGAACCCGTCATGCAAAATAACCCCCTAAACTAAATATATTTTCATAAACTGCCTCTATCCCTTTATTGTCCCTCTACATGCCTGTAAACCTAAGCAATGAGGTCCTAAAGCTGTATGCAAATGACCTGTGAAATGTCCAATGAAGCATTAGCATATTCAAGCTGTCCACTCTATTCATGAGTGGGAGGCACAGCCACACCCCCAGTGCTTGACTGACAGCCTTTATAATGATGTGAGGCTGTATAATGATGTGCTTCCTGGTGCTGGTGGCCACGCCCCCTGCTGCCTGTGTGTGTATAGGAGAGATATAGCAGCTCCAGGAAGCCATGTTACAGCAGAACATGTCAGGCACTTGTGTAGCTGATGTCTGTGTCTCTCACCTGTATATTAGGAGGATGCAGCATGTCAGCAGATGCAGCACACATACTAGCCATGCTTTACTATACATTACACCCAGACATGAGCAGGGGGAGGAGAGGGGAGGGGTAACAGGGGTGACATCACTGCCTCTGGCCATTTGACCAGCCTCATTTACATAATAAAGAATAGATGATTTTACAATGACTAATGTATGAAATAACTAGATAAAGGCTGGGATGGGATCCTTGTGAGCTGCTCCAACAGGTAGAGGTGACAGGACAAGTGACACAGACCTGATGACAGGTGTCCTTTAATATTATACTCACTAACTTTACACCGGAGGGCTGCATAGCCACACGCTTTACATTGCAAGCGTAACAACGGGATCCACAGGAGCGCCACACAGAGGGAGTGCACGGAGACTTTATTTTATTTATTTTCACCTGATGTAAGGTACTGTTTACCCTGTTTACTGCAATCTTTTATGCAGATTCTTCCTCTCTGAATGACGTAGATGCAGAGGAAAAATCAATAGACTGTTTGTAGGTGGATAAAAGTGTTGTATAAGGAGCCAATGGCAAGATTGTTAATTAATGGATCAGTCTCAGAAGCCTTCCCCGTTAGTAAGGGTTCTAGGCAGTGGTCGCCACTGCTATTTGACCTGTTGAAGGAGCCCCTTGCCTGTACAATTAGAAATGCTCAAGAGATAGCGGGTTATAAGTATGATGGTGAGATAATTGATAATATATCACTTTTTGCAGATAATATTTAGTTGTATTTAGGCAGTATTGACCCTGTGGATAGAGTATTGAGGGTATTTCAAGAATTTCAGATAATTTCAGGTATTACTATAAATTGAGGTAAGTCGGTGATCATGAATGTAGATCAAGTTAGGGAATTAACCCCGCTCCCAATAAAAATAATAGAACATGGGGAGCATTTCAAGTATTTGGGTGTGAAGGTCTCGAGGGATATAAATTAATATGTGGAACTAAATGTTATTCCAGTAATAAGATATGCTAGAGATAAGGTGCGAGCATGGAAAGGGTTAATGTTGGGCATCTCTGCAAGGATAGCATTAATTAAAATGATACTTCTGCCAAAATTACTTTGTCCTGGTTAATTCCCCAATATGGATAGATCGAGGGGTATTTATGCCGAAAGATGGTATTTTATCCGATTTAGTATGGAGGGAAGAAACCTAGAATCAAGCTGGATACAATGAAGAGAAGTATTCAGAATGGTGGCCTGGGTATCCCAGATTTAAATTATTATTTTGCTCCACAGATGGGGAAATTAGTGGCTAGTGGATTTCGGTCCCGTCTGGGAAGAATATTTAAGATCAAATGCAAGGGTCTGGAACCATTACAACCTAACCCAGATTTTGGAAATGGTACCCGTGACAGTACCCCCCACCCTCATTTGGCCTCACCCCTCTTTTTGGTTTGCAGGAACCTCTGCAGGAGGCTACAGTCCAAGATATTGGCCTCTGGCTCCCAAGATCTCTCTTCAGGTCTGAACCCCTTCTAGTCAAGAAGGAAGAACCGCTTCCCTCTCACTGTCTTCATGTCCAGAACCTCCTTTACCACGAAGACATCAGTGGAGAAGATTGCAGAGAGAAGGCTTCAGGAGAGAGACGCGGAAGGTGCTCGGGATGCGCATAGTGGGAGGAAGGCGGAGTTTATAAGCCACAGGATTTATGCACTTTATCGCCTCGAAGGGCCCCAGAAAACATGGACCAAGCTTGTAGCTGGGAATCTTCAGCCAAACGTATCTGGATGATAACCACACCTTGTCACCCGGAGAAAAAACTGGAGGAGACCTCTGCTTCATATCAGCTTGGGTCTTGGTGCAGACTGACGACTGAAGCAAAGATTGACGTATTTGTTCCCAGATCGATTTGAGGTCCTGAACCAATTCTTCCACCGCAGGGACATCCGAGGGACAGAGGTAGAGGTGGGCGCAGAATTGGCCCAAAGACTAAAAAGAATGGGGCAGCTCCAGCAGGCTTGGGATCCAAAGAGTTGTAGGAGAACTCTGCCCACAGTAACAGGGTGGACTAGTCATCCTGATGGGCAGAGCCAAAATGCCAAAGGTAACAGCACAGAGTTTGGTTGACACTCTCTACTTGCACATTAGTCTGAGGATGATAAGCAGAGGAGAAGTCCAGCTTGACCTGCAGTTGATTGCAGTGGGAACGGCAGAATCTGGAAACAAATTGGACCCCACGGTCCGAGACCATGTGCAGAGGGAGTCCATGTAGTTGGAAGATATGGAAGAAGAACAGACAAGGAGCTGACGGCAGACCTGGCAGCAGAACAAAATGAGAAATCTTTGAGAACCTGTCAGTTACCACCCAGATGACGGAATTTTCAGAGGAAGAAGGCAGATCCGTAATATAGTCCATGGAGTCCATGTGAGTCCACGGGCAGCTGGGCAACGGCAACAGGAGACCAGCAGGTTTTAGGCAAGATGGCTTCTTAAGAGCATAGGAGGTGCAGGAACCCACAAACTCCAACACATCTTTGACCAGGTCAGGCCACCAATGACCAGTAATGAGAAATGAGGGCAACTGAACTCTGCACCCTAGGATGCCCAGCCACTGGAGAGCAATGTCCCCAAGTCAATATCTTTTTCTTAAAAGCAGGTCGGGCATATGTCTTGCCAGGAGGGAGCTGCCGCAGATCCACTGGAGCAGCAAGAATCAGTCTTTCAGGAGGGATAACATGCTGCGGAGCAGGTTCTTCACTGACAACATCCGAGGCATGAGAGAGAGCATCGGCCTTGACATTCTTATTAGAAGGGTGGAAGTGGATAAGAAAATTGAAGCAAGAAAAGAAAAGGGACCAGCAAGCTTGTCATGGGTTGAGGAGCACTCTGGAGGTACAGGAGATTCTTGTGGTCTGTATATATACAGACTGGATGACGAGCTCCCTCCAAAAGATAGAGTAAGAAGAGTAATGGAGCCTCTGCACAACTTCACATTCCCATCATATTTGGAAGGCATAGAGAGCCTTGGCCCAGGTTCTGTGGAAGATAGACAAACCGGGCTAGCAGGTGGAACCGCAGGAACTTGACATGGCTGCTGGGAGGACAATAGCTGTTTTTCCTAGCTGCTGACCTTGTACAGAAATATGCTGGGAATGCCTGGCCACAATGGTGGGGAGATCAGCCACTTTTGGTAGTGGATCCTCTGTACCACCGCGAGCAACACCTGGGAGCAGAGTCTAAGTGGCACCTGGTTTTCACCAGAGCCCAACGCAAAACGGGATGGAGTTGCTGCGGCAGGGTACCACCAGGTCTCTCCACAGGCGCGACTTTGCCTTTGCTAGTGGCCAAGGCGTGGTACAAAGTCGTCAGGCAGAATCATGGTCAGGGACAGGCAACAGGTCGAGACAAGCAGCACGGAGTCAAAGTCGGAAAGGAATCCCGGTCACAACGGGAAATCAGCAGACAGGCACAAGGCAACCAAACAACTTTTCTCTGAGGCATGAATCACAAAGATCCAACGGGGAATGCAGGAAATGGCGGCTTTTATAAAACTCCTGGAAATTGGCAGTACCAATTAGTGTTGTGCTGGCCCTATAAATCTTCGAGCGCTGGCGCGCATTCCATGGGTGGCAGGGACGCACGGCCGGCGCTGCTGGATCCGGAGCGGGAGCGTGGAGAGGTAAGATAGTACAGGGGGAGCTGGGGGCCGTGGAGGGGCCAGAGACCGGAGCGAGGCACAGGTGTACCCATGACCCAGGATGTGGGTCGCGGGACACCTGTGACAGAAAGTAAGGGGTTAAAAATGATCTTTATTGTGTTAACATTAATAGGGGATTGAGATTTGAGAATTTTCTTTCATGGCCAAACCGCTTTAAGAATGCCATGTAGTATTAGAACAATAATCTAGGTATTTTTTGTCACGGGTGCCCCTGCGACCCTGGACTCTCGGGTCCTGACCTGCTACGTCCCCGACTCCGATCCTGTGCTGCCTGTCCTGACCTTCTGCCCGGCTACGACTCCGATTTTGCCTGCTGACTGTACCTTGCCTGCTGACTGTACCTTGCCTTGTATCTTGCGGTGAGCAAGTTTCGCCTTCGCCTGTGGAGCAACCTGGTGGTATCCTGCCGCACCCAGGGGGTCAGCTTACGTCATCGGTCTTGGGGGTTCAGTGGGTCCACTACCCCTGATCCTGACAGTACGATCTGGCCAAGGATCCCACCAAGGTTCCACTGACTGATCTCACTACCATCGTGACCCAGCAGTCCCGGCACATTGCCGTGCAGGTCCAGCAACTTGGTTAGTTCACCTCCATCTTACAGCAACTGTTGGCTACCCAGCGTCTCGGGTCGAATCAAATTTTTTTGAAATTCAACAAATTCGCCCATCTCTAACTTAGTAGTGAGAGAAGCGTCCCTAGGTGAGAGCAAAGTTTTTCCACGCTTGAATATACCTGTTCTACTCAGCTCTAGGACAGGTAGCCAGTATCAGGTTTCTGCCTTCCTGGATTCCATCTCTGCAGGAAACTTTATGGATGCTGCACTTGTCTGCCTGTGGTCTGCCTTGAGAAGCCGCTGGTCATCTCGACCGTCAGTGGTCAGATTCTCTGTGATCCAGTTCGGTACCGCACTGAACCTCTATGGGGCACATTAAGTAAGGGTCCGCGGACCGCATTTTCGTCGGGTTTACCAACTTTTTGCTCCCCATTTTTGCTCCGCATCAGTTTTGCTCCGCATTTAACTGGGGGTTTTGGCGCACACAAACAGATTTTGGCACAATCGCGCCGACTTTCATGCGACACAAATTGGGGGCGTGGCCATCGGACAACCCGACTGATTCGGACTAAGCGCAGGATTTAACATTCAAAGTTGTGTCGCAAGCCATGCATTCACATACACTGGGAAGAAGAGTGAACTCTGGCGGACCTCAGTGGGGAAGTGACAAATGCAGGAAATTGGATGCACGATCTTGGTGAATCGCGGCAGCTCCGAATCCTCATCGGACAACGCACCTCGGGGATCGGGATGGGTAAGTAAATATGCCCCTATGTCTGCAAGTTGGGGCGTTGCACTCTGAAACACTGTCATTTTATGTTCTCCCCCAGTTTACGTCCTCCGTGCTTTTGGGCCTTCCGTGGTTACAGCATCACGCACAGCTGCTCAACTGGCAGATCAGGGAAATTCTTTGCTGGAGACTAGAATGTCTGTCTGTCTGTCTTGTGGTCTTGTGAGACTCCATCCTGTGACTACTACGTCTTCTCTGGTGTCCTCTAAGCCTCTGGTAAGTCTCCCCACCCCATGTATGGACTTTGCTAATGTCTTCTCAGAGAAGCAAGTGGAGACTCTGCCACTGCATCGTCCCTACGACTGCCCTTTAGAGCTGCCGGGCACGTCTCCTCCATGAGGCCAGGTGTACCCATTCTCTGTGCATGAAACCATGGCTATGTCAGCCTATGTGATGGAGAATTTGCAGAAGGGTTTCAGTCGCAAGTCCTCTTCCCCTGCTGGTGCTGGACTCTTCTTTGCAGTCTTAACAGAATTACGGTGAAGAATCGCTACCCACTATCTCTGATCACGGAAGTCTTCACCAAATTAGACCTATGTGGGGCGTATAATCTCATCCACATTCATGAAAGCGATGAATGGAAGACCGTCTCCAATACTTGTAAAGGGTCAGATTTATCAAGTGTCTGAAAGTCAGAATATTTCCAGTTGCCCATGGCAACCAATCACAGCTCAGCTTTCATTTTACCAGTGTTCATGAATATTTTAAAGTGGAGCTGTGATTGGTTGCCATGGGCAACTGGAAATGTTCTGACTTTCAGTTGCTTGATAAATCTGCCCCATAATGTAATGCACCAGCCATGTCCCAGGAGTTTGTTAATGACATTTTCAGAGACTTGCTGTATACCTGTTTTGGTCTATCAAAATATCCTGGTGTTCTCCAGGGACCTTGAGTCCCATCAGGCCCATATACAGCAAGTTCTCAGGTGCCTAAGGGCTTATATGCCAAGCTCAAGAAGTGTCAACTCCACCAAAAAAGTCTTCCTTTCCTCTGATGCATCATCTCTGACAAGGGACTACAGATCGATCCTGCCAAGTTGTCTGTGGTACTTTAGTCGCCTTGCCCAATAGGACTTCGTGCTACCCAGAGATTCCTGGACTTTGCTAATTGCTACTGGCAGTTAATACCGCATTTCTTCTTCCTCGTGACTCCCATTGTGGCACTGACAAAGAAAAATGCCACTCCTAAACTGTGGCCTCAGGCGGCTTAAGAAGCTTTCTCCAAGCTGAAGTCTGCCTCTGGCTCTGATCTTGTTTTCAACTGGCCCATACTGAGAAGAATTACTCCATAAGTGATCGGGAGCTTCTGGCCATTGAGCTTGCTTTGGAAGAATGGTGTTATCTTCTGGAAGAAGCTCGTCGGTCTGTATCCACACAGATCACAAGGTTCTCCTATACCTCCAGACCAGTCAGTGTCTCAATCCACAACAGGCTCATTGGTCCCTCTTTTTCTCCTGCTTTGACTTGGGCTGATGCTTTTTCTCGTGCCTTGGAGCCAGCAGGTCTGCTCCTGCTGTTGCCGATATGCAGTTTCCCGTGGACTTACAGAGCCATGGACTATGTTACGGATCTTCGACCATCTTCTGTTAATACCATCATCTGGTTGGTCACAGACTGCTTTTCCAAGATATTTCACTTCATTCCTCTGCCTGGGCTATCGTCATCTCCTCGTTTTGCCAGCCTGTTCTTCCTCCACATTTCCCAGCTTCATGGACTCCCTCTGCATATTGTCTCGGACCGATGGGTCCATTTTGTTACCCGGTTCTGGCATTCTCTGTGCAGCCAACTCCAAGTTAAGCTGGATTTCTCCTCTGCGTACCATCCACAGTCTAATGGACAAGTGGAGAGAGTTAATCAGACTATGGGCTGCTATCTTCGTCATTTTGTATCCTCTCAACTGGTCTATCCTGTTGCCTTGGGTGGAATTTTCTTACAATTCCTTGGACTCTCAATCTGCCGACTCATGGACAACATCCGAGCCCACCTCTCCCTCTCTGTGCCTACTAGTGTTCCTGCCGTGGAAGAGTTGGTTTAGGATCTCGAGTCCATCTGGGAGCAGACTTGTCTTTCCCTATTTCGAGCGTCTGTTCGAACCAAAACCCAGGCCAACAAAAGATCTTCTCTCCGGTTGATAGTGTGGTTGACCTCCAGGTATGTCCGTCTGAAAATCCCCAGCTATGAACTCGGTCCTCGTTTCCTAAGGTCATTTGAGATACTGAAGTGCATCAACCCTGTGGCTTATAAGCTTCATCTCCCTCCCACCATGCGCATCCTTCCAAGTCTGTCTTCTAAAGCATGTCATCCTGAACCATTTCTCCCGGCAAGTACCTGCTCCTGAGGCTGGTTCCACCAATGTCTTTGAGGTAAAGATCACTTTTGCAAGTCAGAAGAATCCACAATGATGGTACATCGTATCCTTTTTATTATTATACAAAGGAACTATGCGTTTCGGCGCTGGACAAGAAATTTTATTTTGTTATTACTCTGAACCTGACGAAGGTGCTTGTCCAGCGCCGAAATGCGTAGTTCCTCTGTATAATAATAAAAAGGATACGATTTTAACAGATGCGCTATCATTGTGGATACTTCTGACTTGCAAAAGTTTGAACAAAAACTGTCCATACCAGATCCTGTGAGGTAAAGGAGTTCCTCGACACAAATCAGTTAGAGGGAAACTGTTCTTCTTTATTGACTGGAAGGAGTTCAGACCAGAAGACAGGTCCTGGGAACGTGAAGACAATGGGGCACATTTACTTACCCATCCGGAGGAGTTCAGAGAAAGTGCATTGTCCGACAATAATGCACTGTGCCGCTTCCCCGCTCAGGTCCGCCAGAGTTCACCTTCTTCCTGGTGCATGTAAGTACCTGGTCTTGCAACACAATTTGAAAATGAAATCCCGTGCTCAATCCAAATTTGTCGGATCGTCCGACGGAACACCCTTACGTGAAAGCCAACACAGCTGCGCCGCAATCAGATCGCGTGCGATACTATCCCCTGTTAAATACCTGTCACAGCCTTGCAAAACCCGAAAGTTTCAAAGTCCTACAAAAGTGAATCCACGTTAGTAAATAAGCCCCAATATTATGGACTGTATTGTTCTTCAAAGATATTTTCAGGTCAAGAAGAGGGGGAGGTTGAACGGGGGGGGGGCGGGGTGTCACAGGCGCACCCGTGCTTCTCCGGGTGCCCCTCCACGCCAGCAGTAGTGTCACTCATCGGACCTCTGTGAGATTCAGAGGGCCAGCGGGCCACTAATTGGTGCTGCCTGCCGTCTGACCTGTTAAGTAGTCAGCCCTTTCTTTGACCCCTGCCAGATTTGTGTTCCCTTATACCATTGAGAAAGTGTTCCCTGACTGTCTGTGGATTACTGGTTGTGACCTCCTACTACGTTCCTGACTTCGATCCTGTGCCACCTGTCCTGAACCTCTGACTACAATACTGATTTTGCCTAATGACGCCTGTGGAGCGACCTGGTGTTGTCCCGCTGTAGCAAGTCCAACCTGCTTTAAGGGTGGGCTCTGGTGAAAACTGGGTGCCACTTGGACTCCACTCCCAGATGTAGGCTTACGTCATCGCCTGCGGTGGTTCAGTTGGTCCACTACCCCTGATCCTGACGATAAATATTTCTATAAATTTTCTTTTGTAAGTTCCTAGCTTTGAATTTAGTCTGCATTTAGTCTGAACCTTTCCTTTCCATTCCTTGCATAAGGAAAAGAAGACAAATAGAATTGATCTATATAATATGTATCTAAAATTAATATTTTTGCATATTTTCTACACAGGAGAAAATATAACTTTAAATGTTGACTACCATGTGTATACCACACGTCCCTACTTGAAACCAGGATGTGTATCCAGTGGTTGTGAAGGGGTAGAGAAACTGAAGAAGCTCCTAGTAAGTCCTTCAAAATTCTATACAATTTCTACCATATGTAATATGACTTTTACATTCCTGCCTTAAAGGGAACATGTCACCAGCTTTTACACATCTAAATTAGCAGGACCCTCCAGTGGCATAACTAGGAAAGGTTGGGCCCCATGACAAACGTCTGCATGGGGCCCCCCTTCCCCTTAGGGCGAATTAACACGAACGTGTGCCCACCGTACCTCAGCATGGAGGGCACACGTCGGTACATGGGACAGGAGGAGGGGGTGAGCACTGCCATATTATTGGCCATATTACACGAAAAGATAGGACATGTCCTACCGTGTTGCCCCGAAAGTAAGACACTGGGAGTCATTTACTAAGGGCCCGATTCGCGTCTTCCCGACGTGTTACCCGAATATTTCCGATTTGTGCCAACTGTACCTGAAGTGCCCCGGGATTTTGGCGCACATGATCGGATTGTGGCGCATTGGCGCCGGCATGTGTGCGACGGAAATCGGGGGGCGTGGCCGAACGAAAACCCGACGTATTCGGAAAAACCGCCACATTTAAGAACGGAAAATGTGTCGCTCGGGACACGCTTACCTTCACTCAGCCCGAGCCGGTGAACTCCAGCGCGTTCAGATGCTTTTCAGCGCAGCAGCGCCACCTGATGGACAGCGGAGGAACTACCTTATTAAATCCCGGCCGGACCCGAATCCAGCGCAGAGAACGCACCGCTGGATCGCGAATGGACCGGGTAAGTAAATCTGCCCCAGTGTCTTACATTTTTTTTTACCCTCAAAAGTCCCACTATATTTTACTTTCGGGGTATGTCTTATATTGGGAAAAAAAATTGTCGATTTTTGTTTTAACCATAAAATTAACATTTATTAACAACCTGAACAGTATGGTATTCACCACAAAACAGTTTTATACAGTGAAAGCAAGTGTCAAGAATGTCTTGTTACAACTGTATAATGACGGTTTGAAAAACGGTAAGAACGAACAGTCTGAATATGTTATACTGGAACAGATTTATTCCATGACAACCATGTCATCATCATAAACATCCACACTCTGAGGTTCCTGTGGATTTTCTTGGGACTCCCGGGACTCCATTTCCTTCTGAATCATTGGCCCATATCTCTCATGGGTAGCAACAGCACTGTCCTGAAATGGGCAGGTCTTGTCCAGGTAGCCAGCTCGCAGTGCACTTGCAAAGCAGGTGTCAGTGATCTTATCCCATGAATTCTTCACCCAGTTCACAATCTCTGGCAGTCTGGGCTTCACAAAGTTCCCACGTACATTTCTCTCCATGCGGTTTTCAATGTAGTCATTGATTTCCGCACGCAGATGGTCCTTAAACGGCTTGTTAATGGCGATATCCAGAGTCTGGAGATAAGCCGTCATCCCTGCAGGAATCATGATTTGGTCGATTCTCCGCTCATGAAGGAAGTTTTTCATCTCTTTAGCACGGTGTGTGCTGGCTGCATCCCAGATCAGCATCCCTCTTTTGTTCCCTCGCATAACAAGCGGCAGCATTAAATCAAGCCACTTCCTTATAACAGCTTGTTGCCCTTTGCAATGAGTAGCGGGGTTACTTTAGTACCATCCAGTCAAATCGCCAAAATACAGGTGACACGTGCACTTTCATAAGCGGTGGAGGGAACGTACACTGAGGAGGCACCTTGTTGATTAATGGTGGTTTGAGCTGCTTGGCCCATGAACACGGCAGTTTCATCCATGGCGATCATGTTGCAAAGACTGTATTTAGAGAAGTCAATGTCATCCACAAACTTCTTGTAGGCTAATGCACGTTTAACAATCTCTGCATCTTCCAGCCTAAAGAGGGTTGTGGATCTTCTCAAAGACAGGTCATTGCGTTCAAGAAAGTTATCCACCTAGTGCTGTGATGCCTTGAATTGGTCAGGGGAAATGTCAAACTGTGGTGCCACTGCAAGGGCATATTGTCATATTGCGCGCGCACGGCCGAGGACGAAGGAGCAGCGGCAGCCAGAAAGGAAGAGGCCAGGACAGGAGCCGGGACCCGTAAGTTGCGCTTGCGGCACGCAGGCGGGGAGCGAGAGGCACGGGTGACCCCCCGATCCACGATATGGATCGCGGGACCACCCGTGACACATATTCACGAATCTGAGCCCTGGTCACCACCAATGTCTTTGCTCTCCTGTCTGCAACCCACTCGGAGACCAGGATTTCCAGCTCTATAAACATTGGTTGCTGACCACATCCGATCTTGCGCTTTTTGGCCATTCCGCTGTCCACTTTTTCACTCAGTTTAGTGTATTCTGCACGCCATTTTTGGACCAGTCGGTGATCCAACATTTTCTCCTTGTGGAACTCCACTACATTTTTGCCCCAAGATTCTTCGACAATCGCTTTTTTATACTCCACGGTGTAGCTCTTCCTTTTACCACTGGGACCGGAAGCGCTCATGTCTAGGGGCAAAAATATACCGTAGCGTATGGTATAATCACTGCTTATGGTTCCGTATCACAGTCTCCCATAGGGTTGCAGCCCATACAGTATCCCACACATCTCACCATACAGTATCCTACACATCTCCCATAGGGTTACAGCACAATACAGTATCCCACGCATCTCCCATAGGGTTACAGCACCATACAGTATCCCACACATCTCCCATAGGGTTACAGCCACATACAGTATCCCACAAATTTCCCATAGGGAAAGAGGTGCTGGGTAGAGGTATGGCTTCTCCTTCCTCGTGGAGCCACTGGTCCAATCAGAGGCTGCACATGCCGGCATCAAGCTCCCACCCACCCTTTGGCCGGCTCCAACCCGCCAGCCACATACCTCCTACCTCCGATTCCCACCCCTCCGCTCCCGGAACTTGTATGGTGCTCCCGCCCCCGCCGGCCGACATTGGACTGCCGCCAGCAGCCGGCATTACCCCCTCCACTCCCGGTACCTGTATAGTGCTCCTGCCCCCGCCGGCCGACATCGGACTGCAGACGGCAATCCCCCCTCCGCTCCCGGTACCTGCATAATGCTCCCGCCCCCGCCAACACGTTCACTATCACCATCATCATTCGAAAGAGCTGCTGCGGGGAGAGGTGCATTGCCAGCCAATGGGGAACATATATATACGTCCCCCAATGGCCGTATGAATGTAGCCTTAAAATATACATACATATTTGTACACAAGTTTATACATTTACAAACATTTATACACTTTCATATACACACATTTCTATACTTGTACACACACATACTTACATGTATACACTTAGTCATGCTGCATACACATATGTACAGTATATACAGCATATACACACACAGCACATACACTTACAGCGCACCCACACACATCATACACACAGCATATACACTCACAGGGCGCACATATACACAACACAGCATATTCATACACTCACAGCATATAACAAACACACCATATAACAAAGTGGAAGGAAAGACGGAGACCACTTTGGTGGTCTGGACCTATAGTCAATATTTAGATTCACATATGTTGCATTTCTGCAACAGAAGAGGTTCTTAGACCGAATTAAAAAAAACAACTTATTTGTATCAATTATTAAGAAACCAGATCTATGTCTGTGTCTATATTTAATTGGGATATATGTAACAAAACACAACTAAAATTTTTGTGTGTACTAGACCCGAATGCCGCTGCAGTCGGACCTCGGTCTAGCTTAAATAGCCCTAGGCCTTATCACCAATAATAACCATTGAACTCAGCCCCGTTACCCCCTGAAGATGCCATATTTATGGCGAAACATGTCAGGGGGGGGGGTCTAATTTTAACAGTGGTGATGAGGCATAGGGTTATTTAGTCTAGACAGAGGTCTGACTGCAGCAGCACATGGGTCTAGTAAACAAAATAAAGGTAGATGGTGTAGGAACAATAGGGTTGTTGTGTGCATATAGGAGTAATTTACTCTAAGAGTAGGGAGAGAGCGAATACCATGGACATACAACAAATAACATATAACAGTCTGGTTTGTAAAATATAATAAAAATACTAAAATATACATAATAAAAACAAACTCATAATGGAATGATGACCCAGAAATTATTTGCTAATTAATGCTATCTAAGCCCCCTTATTCGTGTTGAACAGATGGATAGAACTTGGCACAAATGATTTTTTATATCTTTCAGTCCTACACCTGATTTTCACACCAATTATGCCTTCGGCTTTTTTAATAATCTTCCTGCATTTACATTGGTCCTGAGCAGATAGACACGGACCCCATGCACAAGCCCCATACATAAGAGTACTAAGTACCACGGACTCGTAAAAAGTAATCAAAAGGCGGGTGTTCACAGAAAAGGCTCTGAGCGATCTCAGGAAAAACAACTTATTAGTTGCCTTCCTGTAAACGTAATCCGTCTGATTGCCACTTTAATTTCATCAATCATTATACCCAGATATTTATATTCCCCATCACGTTCAATTTCAACCCCTCCAATGGTTCAAACGTGGAATTCCTTTTCCTTGAATAATCAACTATGATCTCTTTAGTTTTTGACAGATTTAACTGCAGGCTATTTACAGTACACCAGTCACAAAATTCGGACACACTTGTCCTATATATTTCTGGATGAAGCACTCTTGGTCGTTCCTACGGAAATCCACAAACTGTCCCTTGAGGGACTCCTATGCTGGACAGAGCTTCCTCTGACCAATAATTTTAGTAATTTCTCAACTAGGCGCTCTGGCACAATACAGTTAAAAGCACTACTAAAATCAAAGAATGTCAGGTGGACAGTGTTCCCTACATTATCCAAATGAGAATACACCCTTTCCAACAAATAGATCAACGCATCATCAGTACATAGTCCAAACCGATAGGCAAACTGTAACGGATCCAGAAGTGGAGAAATAACCACGCACACCATATACACAACACAGAACATGCACACATAGAACAGAACATGCATTCATAGAACAGAACATGCATTCAGCGGGAGGAGCGAAGGATCGGGCGGGTGCTCCGGAGTCTGTGCCGTTGGGTGGACGGGGCATACAGGAGTCAGTCAGCCGTGTCATCCGTGGGGGGGGGGCAGGGAGAGAGGAGAGATGGGGGATGGGCGGCCAGCCTTGTAAGCGGGCAGGAGGGAGAGTGGCCGGCTGTGCCGCTGGGCTGTGGGGGGAGGACGGCCGGCTGTGTGGGCAGGAAGGAGGGTCAGCCGGCTGTGCGGGCAGGAGGGAGGGTGGAGGATTATCATTTGCCTTGGACCAGAGATAAGGGCAGTTGTAGACCTAATTTAGATTGCAAGTTGCAGATAAAGATCCAATTTCTGACTAATTCTTTAACTGCCCACAGCCTACAGCACGCAGAACCTCATACTGATCACTAGAGGTCTGACTGCTAGGACCCCCATTGATAATCAAGCATGTGTTCTGCCACTTAATTTAATATTATAGTAATGTCGTAAATTCTCTGTCTTTTGGAATGCCAGAGATAGCAGAGCGCTGTGCTCAGCAGTTTCCAACAATGTCATACTAATGAATTGAGTGGCAAGATGCATGCTTGTCTTGCCACTCCTTCCATTAGTGAGAATGGGAGCACCATTCTTATAATCAGTGGGGTCCCAGCAGTCTGACCCTTAATGATCACCTTTCTGTTCCGTATTCCATGGATAGTTGGAAGCATTTTTTCCCACTATGGGCCATTTGCCATTCACCTGCCATAGATCTTTTGCCTTCAGCACTGCAAGATTATAGGTTGGACCTAATGAACCTGTGTTTTCATTCAAAGCTTTTCCTTTATGATACTTTAATACATACTACTTTGGCTTTTTTTATTCTACAGGATAAGAGAGGATGTGCAATCCTTGGTCCTTCGTGTTCATATGCCACATACCAGATGCTCTCGTAAGTAAATTATCTAACAATAATAGCCCAAAAAGCATGCTGCTTCTTGATATCACTGTATGAACACTTGTGCCCATGGTTATGTTGCAGAATTTATATATTTTTTTCAGGGCTACTTAACAAAAAAATCATGGACAGCTAATATTTTTGAATGCATATTGGGAGTTCTTGTAGACAGAGCCCTTATTTCTATTTCTCATCTGTGCATGTTGTTATTCTGTAATGTCTTATTTTATTTGTGGGCGATTAGGAAAATGCATGCGATAAGTAACCAGACCCTGGTGTTTTGTATTGTTAACTGGTTAACAATATCAAGCGTTTCCCTGAAAGTGCATAAGCAATCGGCCAAGGCCCGCCAGTCCCCTCCCCCCCCACCTCTTTGCACTAGCGTTGCGTTCATAATGCACATGACCACGGCAAGTGAAACAGAGTATTATCGGAAATTGCATTCATACCAATACTTGAATTCCCTACAAATGTACTGATCACAAATATACTTTGTACAATAAAATGGTTTCCTGCCAGAGAGCCCTGTATTTGTTTTTTTAAATTGCATATGACATTTTTATTTCAAATACCGTAAGTCCTTTCTACTGCCAAATTATATGACCTTTTCTAGTTAATAAGATTATATTTATTTGATAAGTGGTCGCATTCAATTAAATTATCTCTAAGGTTTTTAGAGTGGGTATCTGCTATAATGTATAGAGAATGCACCTGCTGCTAACAGCCATGATCAGTGATAGAACAAATCAGGCTTTGTTGACCATTTAAGTTCTATCTACAGTCTAAGGGTGGTTTCACATTGGTGTTTTTTCACATCAGTGATTTTTCACTGAACCCATTTTAGCTTATGGACACATACAAATTAGTTTTCTCTTCCTGGCTTCAGTGATTTTTCACCATTTTTTTCAATAGGCTTTTTTTCAGTTTTTTCACTAGAACAGGTTCTAAACTGATCACTGATTGAAAAATCTGATGGAGCCCATTGAAAAATCGCCAAGGCCAGGTAGAGAAAAGCAATCTGTATGTGTCCATGAGCCAAAATGGGTTCAGTAAAAAATCACTTACCGTATTTTCCGGACTATAAGGCGCACTTAAAAGCCTTGGATTTCCTTGGAAATCCAAAGTGCGCCTTATAGTCCGGTGCGCCCTATATGAAGGCAGCGGACCCTACTTACATAGGTCCCTGCTACCGGAGACAGCAGATCTCCAGCGGGAACTGCAGACCACGCGGCACGAACAACTTCTGCCGCGTGGTCTGCAGTTCCTGCTGGAGATCTGCTGTCTCCGGTAGCGGGGACCTATGTAAGTATGGTCCGCTGCCCTCCTCCACCTCCCCCTCACCTTCCCCACTCACCTTCCCCGCGTCGCCGCGTCTCTTCTCGGCGTCGCGTCCCGTCGGGTCTCCGCTCCGCCCCCGGACCTCCGCCACGCCCCCGACCCAGCGCCTTATAGTCCGATGCGCCTTATATATGGAATTATTACATATATAAGGCGCATCGGACTGTTGCGCCTTATATTCCGGTGCGCCTAATGGCCCCAAAAAATACGGTATGTGAAAAAAAAAATGCCAGTGTGAAACCACCCTAATCCAAACAGCAGCGAAACAGTTTAATGAAGAGGTGACGATAGCTGGCAGTGAAGTTCCCAAGCCTTTCATTATAAATTCTCTATTACACCCTGCCAGGTAGTAGTAAATTGCAGTTTATTACATGAGATGTGAGCCTGAAATACAGATTAAAAAAAAATGTTCAAACAATATGAAAGATACGGTAAATCATGAAAATAAAAATCCTCCCCTTTATCTAGAGCACATATAAAAATCATAAATGAAATTATCAACATGTTAAGTCTCCCAAAATATTATAACAGCAGCTTCAACTGCTTTGCATTGGGTAGAAAATAGTGACTTCTCCTGGCCGTTAAATATCACTGCGTAATTTTCTACCCAGATGCTTTGAGCGTTTGTGTGGAAAATACCATAGTCAATGGATAATGTCACATCCCATCCATTTGCTATAGAGGTAACTGAGTCATCCACAATTTATTATTGCCTATGGCCATGAGACTGTACAGCATCTCATTATTTTACTATCTGGGCTTAATAAAAAAAAAAATTGTGCTAACTTCTTTTTAAAACATCAAATAAATATTAAATTACCAAACAAAAAACAAAAAATCCAGACTAAACCTTAAAATACTTCCAAAATAAAGTTGGAACAGACCCTAAAATAAATGCAACAATTCTAGCCCGGTTTCTCTGATGTTCTCAACAGGTTGAAAGATATATTTGCTCTTCCCGTAATTTCAGCAGGAAGCTTTGGTTTGTCATGTGACTACAAACAATTTCTCACACGCATTTTAATGCCAGCCAGGAAGATAACATACTTTTTTTATGAGTTTTGGAAATACAAAGAGTCTGGAATCAAAACGGAATGGAATACTGTATATATATACAAAAAAGAGGATAACACAGAATCCTGCTATTGGTAAGTAAAAATATAAAAGAAACAAACTTGAATAATTAAATTCTGTTCAGATATTAAGTGTTGAAACTCAATTGTGACTGTGACTGTAATCACTTCCCCATCTTAAAAAAAAATCCTCTCTTTGGGTGGCTGCTGTTAATCCACTTCATAACCCTGGATAAGTGTGTATAGTTGCGCTCACCTCTTCCCCCATCCCCTGGTCTTTATGTCATTCCTTTTTCGCTTTCACCTTCTCTTTCTCAGCACTGTCTCTGCTACTACAGTAGTTGTCTCCGGCCCAAGTTGAGGCCTAGCTGTTTTTCTTCTATGTATTATATAAATATGTGCAATACTGGTTTGAAACCATTGCCGCCCCCCCCCCCCCATTCAGGGGCAGCCTACTTGCATTGTAGCTTTCTTAGTGACAATTAGAAAGGATAATTTTAGGTTAAGTATTATTTTATTAAGCAGGTGCACAAAGTGTAACAAAAGGTACGTGTTGCATTATGCAGCCCTTGTTATATTTCTTCTATGTTTATGCATATTGTAATTAGGTGACTAATATTTCAATTTATAAGTGATGGTAAAACAACCTGTGTTAACCCTGCGGCAGGTAGATACTGGGTTAGACTGTGCCCAGTTTGTACATGTAATGCAGGTATTTTACTCCACAGGGTGAATCTCAAGGTGAAAAGTGTCCCTCCCGTAAGTCATTGCATACAAAAATGCCCCCACAAATGAATCATAAGAATTATAATACAATTATAACCAGCTACCACTCAAATTAAAAACATTAAAAAGATTAATTGCTTCCACATGTATGTACAGTTAGTATGTACAATGCTTCTAATTCATTTTGGCGTATACAGTAACACTTTAATTAGGATATTTTGTCCTTCAAACTATAATATTGTGCTTCCCATGAATTATTATAATTGGGCAGTACATAAAAAGATCACCAGAAGTAAGCATAACACATGGATACAGCACCAGGACTGAGCAAAGTACATAGATACAACACCAGGCTCAGTATTTAAATTCCACACCAGATCCAAGCTCAATATAGAAATCAGCGAAAAACAGAAATAATCCAACTCACAATACGATCCAGGGTTTTTATAAAAACATACTGACTTTCTTTATTTCAATCATTTAAAAATTATATACAAAACAAAGGAAACCCACAACCGCAGTTCACATTCTATGCGTTTCGGAAAGATTCCTTAATCATGACCTAGCGTGGTACATGTGTTTAAATCACCCACGTTTGCAATCACATGACCTCTCTATGAGAACTTGACAAGTGTTTGTGTTTTGTGGACTTGGAACAAAGTTTCTGTGCTCCAATCTACCAGAAGTAACCGCAAAGCCCTCAGGTGAGCTGACTCGCCTTCCTTCCTATATCCATATAGAAATACACCACCAGAACCAGGCTCCATAGAGAAATATAACATCAGATCTGGACCCTTTACAGAAATACAGCACCAAAATGTTTTTTTTTTTATACACAAGTACATTATAAGAACAAGGCAGCTCTATGCAGAAATTCCGCTCAAGAACTAGACTTAGAACAAAGGCACAGCACTAGAACTGGGATTTGTGCAGAAAAACGGCACCAGAACCAGGCTCAGTCCAAAAACAACATCAGAAAAAGGTCCAATGTAGAAATACGGCATCAAAACCAGGCGTCGTTCATTAATCATACAGCATCAGAACTAGGGCCCATGCATACATATATTGAGTACCCTAAGTTTCTTCACACACATACAGAGCTCCCCAATTTAAATTCAGGTCTCCTATAATGAATTTATATATAGGGAGTGGGGCAACTTTGAAATTTTATATTGGAACCCCCTTTTTTTATTACAGATTTAGATTCTATATATTATTCAAGTAATTTCCATTGGCACTGTAATTGTCAAAAATCAAAATGGGTAAATAAATTGTTCAAAAATGAGGATAGAAAAACAAAAAAAATGTTTCTCAAAAGATCTATCTGATAATAAGGTTAATCACCCTGTATTTTCACCCCCTGGGGATGAGGTGGGAAATCTAGTTTTTTAAGCAGAAACTACATTTATTGTAACCTAGGAACAACTACAATGGGAGTTTTCTGTTCTCTTCAGGGTGCTGGTTTAATGTGAGCCTCCTTGCCTCTCACACATCAGAGAGCTGGATTAAGGGCTTGAATTTGGTAACATTGGATAGCTTTTAGGAAAATTTAGCACATGTCTATTTTGAGATTTTGGATATTTATTGAAATATTCCCTTTTTAAAAGTTTTTGCAAACATTTTAGATTTTTTTCTTATTACAGCGCTATCTGTCACCATAAAAAGACCTGTCATTTTCTCTGAGGAATCTGAATCTACAATAAAAAAATGGGGGTTCCTAGTGAGTAGGGAGGAATAGGGAGCCGAGTTTGGTATAAATGGATAGATTTCTGAAAAATATTTGACTTATATATTGTTAGTATTTTGATCCGATGTGTATTTCACAAGATATTCCACAGTCCTGACCTTTTTGTTACACCCTGTCTACTGTATGTCCCTATAATCAGTCTCATATATTATGGGACACTTGTAATAAATAAATATATCACATATGTTCCCTTTAATTAATACATATATACTGAGTGCCACCATATTAATCAATATACACTGTTACCCCTATAACCGATCAGTATACACTGTGTGCCTCCCATTGTCAATGAATGCATACTGTTTATCCATTGTAATCAAGTAATATATACTGTGCGTCGTCTGTAATCAATTAATATATACGGTGTCACCTGGAATCTATTCATCTTTACTGTGCCATCGAAATCTATTAATATATATATTGTGCCCCTTTAGTGACTTGATCTACACTGTGCTTCGTGGAATTCATTAATATATGTAGTCAGTCTCCAGGTTTACAGACAAGATAGGTTCTTTAGGTTTGTTCTTAAGTTGAATTTGAATGTAATATATTTCATAATTGTAGCTCTAGACAAAATATTTTTTTTTCCTTGTGACAAATGGATTTTCAAAATTTTGTGCTGTCAGGGGTACAAGGATTAACAATAATACTTCATTACAGACACCTTACATCTGATCATTGCATCCATAGAGCTTCACCAGAGTTCACAGGGGCAGAGGGGGTCTGTCTGTAACTTGTCTTTTGCTGTGCCAGATTTATCACTGTGATGATAAATTCTGGTGTAGTATAACCCAGCTGGGTCGCGCTGCCGGGGGCTTCAATAAGATGGCAATGCATGGGCGCAGATCGCTGCTCCGTGTGACGTCATCGGTTGCCATGACAGCTTCAGGTCTCGCGAAGGCCCGAAGCTGTCTCGTTTTAACCCATTCATTACAATGTGCTAATTGCACATTTTAATGAATGAAGAGGAAAATCCCCATATACTGCCATGCTGCAGTATATGATAGAATCGATCAGACAACCTAGGGAGTCTGAAAAACAGTAAAAGTAAAAAAAAAGTTAAAAAAAAAGTTGTAATAAAAAAACCTAAAAATTCAAATCATCCCCCTTTCCCTAGGAATGATATAAATATAAACAGTTAAAAATCATAAGCACTTTAGGTATCGCAGCATCCGAAAATGCCTGATCTATCAAAATATAATAACAGTTTTTCACGGCGTTTAACCCTGTAACGGAAAATTGCATCCAAAGTCAAAAATGGCATTTTTTGCCATTTTGAAAAATATAAAAAAAATAAAAAGTGATCAAAAGGTTGCACAGTCTTAAAAATGATAGCAATGAAAACGCCATCAAAAGTCGCAAAAAATTACACCACCCACAGCTCCGTACACTAAAGTATGAAAAAGTTATTTGCGCCAGAAGATGGCAAAATAAAAAAAAAACATTTTTTGTACAGGAGGTTTTATTTTTTTAAATGTATGAAAACTTTATAAAACCTATACAAATTTGGTATCCATGTGATCATATTTACTTAAAGAATAAAGTAGACATTTGGGGCGCACAGTGAAAGCTGTAAAAATCCAAGCCCACAAGAAAACATTACAAATGTGTTTTTTCAACATTTTCACTGCATTTGGAATATTATTCCCGCTTCCCAGTACACGGCATGGAATATTAAATACCGTCACTATGAAGTGCAATTTGTTACGTAGAAAATAAGCCATCACACAGCAATGTACATGGAAAAATTAAAAAGTTATAGATTTTTGAAGGTGGGGAGTGAAAAATGGGCCAAGTCGTTAAGGGGATAAGACTGTCAGTTCCTACTTTAGATCTAGTTTTAGTTGGTCTAAACTGTGCGCCAGAATTTTTTACTTTTCCCGCAGGCCATACCCCTTTATCACAAGGCCTATTTTTCTTTTATATATGTGACAGCTGTGCTGTGTTATACTGTATGCTGATGTATACTGGCTTTTGAAGGCCAAAAGAACACATGGTCGCCTGTCCATTCAACCCAGTTGCAAGAAGGAGTCATAGAGATTTAGTTTACCTTTGTTAGTCATAGAGATTTAGTTTACCCTTGTTCTCTAGAAGTGTGATCAATTTACTTCCTATGGAATGGGGATAACCCTTCCATAATTTACAGTGCTACAAAAAAAGTCTAGCATGGTGTCCCTTGGTTAGGGTTACATTTATTATTTTTGCAAAAATGAATAAATATGTGACCTATACCTTTTCTTGCAGGTATATTAATGCCTTAGAGCTCACAGTGTCCTATTTCACTCGTGCAGTTAAGTTTAGGGAAATCTTCAAGAAAGAAAGTGACCTGAAAAAAGTTCTTGAAAATCCAACTCGGGAAAGCAATGGTATGAACTTAAATGTTAGAAAATAATAAAGAATTGCTGCATAAATAACATTATAACATTGCTCTAGTGATGTCAGTCTACATGCACTAAATTTATAACAAAAAAAAAAAATCTATAAAAAAATGTATTTCATCTAAACACTAATATTTGTGTTGGGGTTTACTTTTTGTGGACCAATTTGTAGTTTTCATTTTTTTTCCATTTCTTTTATCTTTTTATTATTTTTTTTTGCATGGACAAATCAGTGATTATTCTATTTTTTAATTTGTTAAACATAGTGCAGCCTGCCAAAATTAATTATATATACAGTGTTATATATGCAGTGCCCTTCTCCCAAATTATAATGAATACAGATCTCCTCCTGCATTGATTATTGTACACTGATAAGCAAAAGAGTAACAATGTTTTGAACTTTTGGCTTGCAGGCTCCATATCTCGTCATTCACCACAGCTTTTTCTATAAAATGATGGTAGCTTCATGTTCGATTATCTTGGCTATGTCAAACGTTTGAGTTGCAACTTTAGCATATACTTAGTTATGCCCTTTCTTGTCATGTACCTGCAACTTTAAAAATCAACTTTAAAATTATGTTAATGAGCAGTTAGCAAAAATGGGCTCCAAGGGATGTATTATACTGTATTATACCCTTTGAGGTTGTCATAATTGTTATTGTCAGACTCTTCCAGTCTTTTGACCTTAAATGCCAGAGAGGAGTTTTTGACGATTTATTAACCCCTTAACACTCTGCGCCGTAGCTCTACGGCGCAGAGGTATAAGGAGAGTATGAAGAGGGCTCACGGGCTGAGTCCTCTTCATACAAGGGTGGGGGTTTTTGCATATTGCAGAAAACCCCCACCGCTAATAACCGCGGTCGGTGCTTGCATCTTTATTACGGTGCTTGCCATCTTTGTTACGATCGCCGGGGGGCGGCGATCGGTTGCCATGGTGGCCTCGGGTCTTCGTTTGACCTGAGGCTAAATGGCTTCTGCAGATTCGTTACAATGGGCCAGTGGCTCATTGTAATGAATGTGCTGCAAAAATGCCCCATATTGCAATACAGAAGTATTGCAGTATATGGTAGGAGCGATCTGACCATCTAGGGTTAATGTACCCTAGATGGTCTACGATATAGTGGGAAAAAAAAAGAAAAAAAAATTTAATAAAATATTAAAAATTCAAATCACCCCCCTTTCCCTAGAACTGATATAAAACATAATAAACAGTAAAAATCACAAACATATTAGGTATCGCCGCATCCCAAAATGCCCGATCTATCAAAATATAAAAACGGTTATGGCCGGCGGTGACCTCCGAGGCGGGAAATGGCGCCCAAATGTCCGAAATGCGACTTTTACACCTTTTTACATCACATAAAAAATAAAATAAAAAATGATCAAAATGTCGCACAGACCTCAGAATGATAACAATGAAAACGTCGCCTCATTTCGCAAAAAATGACACCTCACACAACTCCGTGCGCCAAAGTATGAAAAAGTTATTAGCGTCAGAAGATGGCAAAAAAATTTTTCTCTTTTTTGTACACATTCGTTTAATTTTTGAAAATGTATTAAAACACAATAAAACCTATATAAATTTGGTATCACCGCGATCACACCGAACCAAAGAATTAAGCTGAGGTTTTATTTTGAGTGCACAGTCAAAGTCGAAAAAACTGAGCCCACAAGAACGTGACGTTTTTTAAAAATTTTTCCACATTTGGAATTTTTTGTCAGCTTCGCAGTACACGGCATGTTAAAATAAATAACATTACGGGAAAGTAAAATTTGTTACGCACAAAATAAGCCCTCACACAGGTCTGTACACGTAAAAATGAAAAAGTTATGGATTTTTGAAGTTGGAGAGCGAGAAATGAGCGGAAAAACCCTGCGTCCTTAAGGGGTTAATGACTTTATGACTGAAATCGGCTGACACTTGTCTCTCCCTCAGAGAGGAAAGACTCTTGCAGTCACATGACAAAAGACTTGACTTTTCAGCAACAGAAATATTAGTGATGTGTATAGGAAAGTATATGGGAAAACTACATGACAGTCTACCTTTAAACATTTCCTTCTGTGTTTCGGGTGCTGGTAATAGACAATCTGTCCTCCTCCTCGTTTGTAAAAATCTTGATGATGTGATTATGTTGCATGCAGGAGCTTAACTAGAAGATGCTTGGTCCTACAGCAGATTGTTGCATCGGTCCTCCTTCCCCTTAAACATATGTGAGTGTAGAAATATGTATATTTTATTATTAGTGATAAGCATACCCGAACTTCAAAGTTCTGGTCCTTACAAAATTTGGTGAGTTGGGCACCCATGGACCCAGAGACCAAATAGGCACCTCTGTTCAGGATCCAGCTCTGTGTTGAGGGAATAAGCACCAAGCTGCTTGATTGGTTGCTGAATGAAGCAGCTTGCAGCCGCTTAGCAACTGCAGGCATGTCTTTTGTAGGCCTCTTTGACATCTATTATTAAATATTGTATGAAATATTGCTTGACATCTGACTCTGCAGTATAAGAGCAGGGTAACATGTCTAGATGCCATTACACACAGGAGACAGAGCAAGTTGCTGCTTTTCATAGTGTCAGGGATTTCTCAAAATACAGTAATTGCGCTTTTCAGGGCACCTAGGCAGGGCCGGATTAAGGTTGGTGGGGGCCCTTGGGCGCAAAATCTGGTGGAGGCCCCCAATAAGTGTAGCGTACACACACGTCCTCCTGCTTCCTTTCCACTACCAGCAGTAACACCGCTACATACAGCCGCCTCATCCCCAGTAACACAGCTACATACAGCCGCCTCGACCCCAGGAACACAGCTACATACAGCCGCCTGGCCCCCAGTAACACAGCTACATACAGCCGCCTCATCCCCAGTAACACCGCCACATACAGCCGCCTCATCCCCAGTAACAAAGCTACATACAGCCGCCTCATCCCCAGTAACACAGCTACATACAGCTGCCTCATCCCCAGTAACACAGCTACATACAGCTGCCTCATCCCCAGTAACACAGCTACATACAGCCGCCTTGCCCCCAGTAACACCGCTACATACAGCCGCCTCATCCCCAGTAACACCGCTACATACAGCTGCCTCATCCCCAGTAACAAAGCTACATACAGCTGCCTCATCCCCAGTAACACAGCTACATACAGCTGCCTCATCCCCAGTAACACAGCTACATACAGCCGCCTCATCTCCAGTAACACAGCTACATACAGCCGCCTCGCCCCCAGTGACACAGCTACATACAGCCGCCTCGCCCCCAGTAACACAGCTACATACAGCCGCCTCGCCCCCAGTAACACAGCTACATACAGCCGCCTCGCCCCCAGTAACATTGCTACATACAGCCGCCTCACCCCAGTAACAAAGCTACATACAGCCGCCTCACCCCAGTAACAAAGCTACATACAGCCGCCTGGCCCCCAGTAACACAGCTACATACAGCCGCCTGGCCCCCAGTAACACAGCTACATACAGCCGCCTCATCCCCAGTAACACAGCTACATACAGCCGCCTCCCCCGCAGTAACACAGCTACATACAGCCGCCTCGCCCCCGAGTAACTAAGCTACATAAAGCCGCCTCATCCCCAATAACACAGCTACATACAGCCACCTCACCCCCAGTAACACCGCTAAATACAGCCGCCTCCTCCCCAGTAACACAGCTACATACGGCCGCCTCATCCCCAGTAACACCGCTACATACAGCCGCCTCATCCCCAGTAACACCGCTACATAAAGCCGCCTCGCCCCCAGTAACACAGCTACATACAGCCACCTCACCCCCAGTAACACCGCTAAATACAGCCGCCTCCTCCCCAGTAACACAGCTACATACAGCCGCCTCATCCCCAGTAACACCGCTACATACAGCCGCCTCATCCCCAGTAACACCGCTACATAAAGCCGCCTCGCCCCCAGTAACACAGCTACATACAGCCGCCTCGCCCCCAGTAACACAGCTACATACAGCCGCCTCATCCCCAGTAACACAGCTACATACAGCCGCCTCATCCCCAGTAACACCGCTACATACAGCCGCCTCGCCCCCAGTAACACAGCTACATACAGCCGCCTCATCCCCAGTAACACAGCTACATACAGCCGCCTGGCCCCCAGTAACACCGCTACATACAGCCGCCTGGCCCCCAGTAACACCACTACATACACCCGCCTCATCTCCAGTAACACAGCTACTTACAGCCGCCTCACCCCCAGTAACACAGCTACATACAGCGGCGACAGCACAAAACATATATATATGTACATATATATATATATATATATATATAGAGTATATACATACATTCCATATACACAGTATTACCACATCATTCACATATATAAATGTACACACATATCTATACACAGTATATACATCTATACACAGTAAATACACAGTAGATGCGTAAATACACTGTATATACACATATACACTGTATATACACATATACACACACAGAAAAACACATATGTATATACTTACCTGTTAGGGTTGACCGGGTGCCTGTTTGTTCGGGCGGGTGGGGGGTCTTGACGGTGCTTGTTCGCCAGGAAGTCGGTCGGTTGCTTATTCGGCCGGGGAGGGGGGGGTTGCCGGGTGCATGTTTCGTACGGGGGGGGGGTGACCGGGGAGCGGGAGTGGTGAGCGGGTGGAGCGGGGGGCAGGGGTGGTGAGCGAGAGGAGCGGGGAGCGGGGGGTGGTGAGCAAGAGGAGCGGGGAGCGGGGGGTGGTGAGCGAGAGGAGCGGGGAGCGGGGGGTGGTGAGCGAGCGGAGCGGGGGGTGGTGAGCGAGCGGAGCGGGGAGCGGGGGGTGGTGAGCGAGCGGAGCGGGGGGTGGTGAGCGAGCGGAGCGGGAGGTGGTGAGCAAGCGGAGCAGGGAGCGGGGGATGGTGAGCGCGGGGAGTGGTGAGCGAGCGGAGCGGGGGGTGGTGAGCGAGAGGAGAGCGAGCCGGGCGGGGAGCCGGAGGCGATGTTAACCTGGGATTGAGCGGGGTTGCTTGTCACCAGTGGCGGGGGGCGGCTCCCCACGCAGCAGGATGAGTGGGCGGACAGTTTATGTAGGGGCTTGATCGCCGGGGAGGAGCTCACCTATGCACGGAGGCGGAGGGCGGCGTTCCGCCCATGAGGGGGGGCACGGGAGGTGCGAGCTGGTGGGGGCCTCTAGGGGGGGCAAGATGGTGGGGGCCCCGGGGCTCGAGCCCCGGGAGCCCCGCCTATAATCCGGCCCTGCACCTAGGTGTAATTTGGACTCAGAGGGATGGCAAGAGATAAAAGGGAGAAAAAAATAGCGCCTTTTAGGATAATTGATTATATATTGCAGAGATAATATGCACAACCCAAGAAGGTGAGCAAATAAGGCAATACCTCTAAATGGGGCAGAAAAGGTCTTTTCTAAAAAGAAATGACCGTGTATACTTGAGTATATGCCGAGTTTATCAGCACAATAATAACGCCCCCAGAACATCCTCTTCTTCCTTGCGATGCTCTGGCTCCGTGTCCTTGCATGCTGCGTCGCACACACCATTAACTCAGCCATTTGCTGACATCATAGTAGGGACATGGAACCGGAACATCACAAGGAAGAGGAGGGGGGGGGGGTCAGAAAGGTGAATACAGAGTTTTGTTTTTTTCTTTTTGGCTATAGTACTGGGGCAGGGGCTGCTGGCTATATATTGGGGGCAGGGGCTGGTGGCTATATACTATGGGGCATTGGCTGGCAGGCTATATATACTAGGGAGCAATGGCTGGCAGACTGTATACTGGGGGAATGGGCTGGCTTTATACTGGGAACAGGGACTAGTTTGCTATATTCTGGGGTGCATAGACTGATGGGCTATATACTGGGGTGCATGGACTGATGGGCTATATACTGGGGTGCATGGACTGGCTATATGCTGGGGGCATGGTGTGGCTTGCTGTATACTAGGGGGCATGGGCTGGCTGTATACTAGGGGACATTGGCTGGCTATATACTGTGGGACAGGGGCCTGGTTAGCTATATATTAGAGGGCATGGGCTGGATAGCTATATACTGGGGACATGGGAGAGCTAGCTAGCTAGCTTTATACTGGGTGGAGGTTGTGACTAGAGATGAGTGAGCACTAAAATGCTCGAGTGCTCATTATTCAAGTCAAACTTTTCCGATGCTTGAGTGCTCGTTTCGAATTGTGAACCCCATTGAAGTCAATGGGAGACTCAAGCATTTTTCAAGGGGACCAAGGCTCTGCACAGGGAAGTTTGGCCAAAAACCTGGAAACCTCAGGAAATGATGGAAACACCACGGAAATGGACAGGAAACAGCAGGGGCAGCATGCATGGATGCCTTTGAGTCTGCCTAATCGCACCATTATGCCAAAATTATGGGCAACAGCATGGCAATGACAGAGTGACCAAGTGAGGCGAGATAGCATCTAAACACCCAATAATTGACCCTGACACTATAGGGCAGCGGTTCTCAACCTTTGTAATGCTGTGACCCCGCAATACAGTTACTCATGTTGCAGTGACCCCAAACTATGCGATTTGCAGTAAAAACACAATAAAATCGTGGCTCCAAAGGCTTTAGGCGACCCCTGTGTTTTGGTCGTTCGACCCCTGCTATAGGGGATGACATGCAGAGGCAGCGGCAGGCTAGAGAGTGGCATGGCGACATACCCCAAATGGACTCATCCTCGCCAAAACGAATTTTTAAAATTGGTTTGAAGCCTAACATGTAGCACTGTATGTATCAGTATTTGGTCTGGTTATGGCGGCAGAGAGGAACCAAAGGAGGTGAGCAAGAAGCGCTGAAATGATTTCCTATGTGAACAAAAGGTTGACGGTATATTTAGTTGATAACACAGCATGGCCAAGTTCCATACCGGTGAAACACTCGAAAAATGAGCCTGACACAGCTCGTTTGCTAAGAGGACGACATGTGGAGGCTGCTATGGAGACGGTGTGTGGAGGCTGCTATGGAGACAATTAAATTTGGACAGTACCTGTATGTGGCACTCCCAAAAATTTTTTAAACCAGAGGACCGGGTAGGTGGCCCTCCAGAAAAATTAAATATATAGAGTACCTGTATGTGGCACTCCCAAAACATTTGCAATACTGAGGACCGCGAATGTGGCCGTCCATAAAAATGTAATACATACAGTACTATAGCTAGAGCTATAATGGCAAAAAATAGCCAGTTTCCTCTGCTTTAGTGTACCAAGAGGAGGAGACAGAGGAGAATGAGGAGGAGGAGTGCATACATGAGAATTATTCAGGTTGAGCTGCTTTCACTTGGTGGAGAATGGAAATCATGAGAAATCCATGCTTGATTCATCTTGATAAGCGTCAGCTCTGTCAGTCGACAGGCGATGATATCGGTGATGATGCCACCAGCTGCACTGAAAACCCGCTCTGACATCACGCTAGCGGCAGGGCAGGCAAGAACCTCCAAGGCGTACAGCGCCAGTTGGGGCCAGATGTCCAGCTTTGAAACTGGGGTGACATAAAACTGGCAAAGGCCTTGTAAAGTGTACCCCTGCCAGTGCTGGACATGCTGCCTGCTCGCCTACTCTCCCTCCTCCCTCACTACTTGTCCCGAAGAAGTACGCCCTCTGCCGCTAGCGGTGTCAGATGGGAAAGACTGTTTCAGCTTGTGCACCAGGGCCTGCTGGTATTCATGCACTCTCACACTCCTTTCCTCTACAGGGATGAGAGTGGAAAGATTTTGGTTGTACCGTGGGTCCATGAGAGTGAAAACCCAGTAATCGTTGCTGGAAAAAATTCTTTGAACGCAAGAGTCACAGGATAAGCAGCCTAGCATGAAATCTGCGATATGCGCCAGAGTCCCAACGCGCAAAAATTCACTCCCCTCACTGGCCTGACTCTCCATTTCCTCCTCCTCCTCCAACTCCTCTTCTTCTGCCCATACACGCTGAACAGTTAATAAGGACTGAGCAATGGTCCCCTCTTCTGTCTCGCCGACATTCCCCTCCTCTTCCTCCTCATCCTCTTCCACCTCCTCCGATACGCACTGAGAAACAGACCGGAGGGTGCTCTGGCTATCAACAAGGGAATCTTCTTCCCCCGTCTCTTGTGACAAGCGCAAAGCTTCCGACTTCATGCTGACCAGAAATCTTTTCAACAGGCCAAGCAGCGGTATGGTGACGCTGATGATGGCAGCATCGCCACTGACCATCTGTGTTGACTCCTCAAAGTTACTCAGCACCTGACAGATATCTGACAGACATTGGCGGATGTTGTGGAGGATCGTGGAGGCGAAGGTGTGGTTTTCAAGCCGGAGGTGTTTGTGCCGGGGTCCTGGGGGGGGGGGCTGACTAGCAGAGGCAGCAAATGACACAGGGGAAAGAGCAGTGGTGGGCCCGGCCGGAGGTGAACGGCCTTGGTTCCATTGAGTGGGGTGTTTATCACTCATATGCCTGCGCATACTGGTGGTGGTTAAGCTGGTAGTGGTGGAACCACTGCTGATCCTGGTGTGGCACAGGTTGCACACCACAGTCTGTCGGTCATCTGCTGTTTCTTAAAAGAACCTCCAGACTTGAGGACATCTAGCCCTCGCCACAGGAGCTTCACTACGTGAAACATTTGGCGCTGATACACCAGCTCTGGCCCTGCCTCTCTGTCTGGCCTCACCACTACCTCTTCCAACCTGTTCTGGTATAGGACTTGCCTCCGTCTTCACCCGGCCTATTAAGCCAGCTTGGGTCTGTCACCTCATCATCCTTCGATCCCTCAGTCTGCTCCCCCCTCGGACTTCCTGCCCTGACAACAACTTCACCACTGTCTGACAACCGTGTCTCCTCATTGTCAGACACCTCTTTGCACACTTCTTCCAGTACATCAACAATTTCATCATCACCCACAGACTGCGATTGTTGGAAAACCTGGGCATCGGGAAAGAGCTCAGAAGCATCCTGAGAAGTGGTTTGTGACTCTGGGAAGGGTACAGAAAACAGTTCCTCAGAGTATGCCGGATCAAATTCCAAATTTTCCAGGGAGGGGCCAGACGGGGGGGAAGGAGGTTGAGGTGGAGTAGCTGGAGGAGTGCTCACTTGGGTAACATGGGTGGACTGCGTGGAAGACTGACTGGTGGACAAATGACTTGAAGCATTGTCCGCAATCCACGATATCACCTGTTCGCACTGTTGTGGCCTCAACAGTGCTCTACCACGAGTCCCAGTAAGTTGAGAAATGAAGCTAGGGAGTGTAGCTCTGCGGCAATCCCCTGCTCCCTCATCAGCAGGTAGTGTCTCATCTCGCCCAGGACCACGGCCTCTGACCCCTGCAGTAATTGGATGCCCATGCCTTCGTCCTCTACCCTTAGCCCTCAGGTTCAACATTTTCCAAAAAAAAGTCATATTTCATAGACAAAAAAAAATATAAAAACTGTAAATTGTATTTGATAATTTTTTTTTGTTTGTTTTTTTTTGGATTTATAGAAGAACAAAACGTGCAGAAGAAATCAGACAGCAACCTCAGAAGATGATTGCTATGGCTAGTTTCTAACCAACACAGACAATTTTTTTAAAATGTCCTGGTATTGATGTGAACAAAAAACTGTATTTTATTACGCCACACTTGACGTACAGTACGCTTCACCGGCAGAGAGAATGTGGATTGGGATTTCTGGAGACTAGCTTTCTAAACAGTGGCAGGCACAACCATTCAAGTACAGTAGACAAAATTTGATTTCTATAACGGAGATTTCCCACCCCAAAAAAAAAATGAAAAAGAAAATTTATTTTTATTTTTTTTTTGTTTCGTTTTTTATTTCTTAATGAACGAAACACGTAGAAGAAATCAGAAAGCAAACTGAAATGAGGATTGTTGAATGTCCCGGTACACATACTGGAGTATGTGACATTAAATAGTATAATAAGTGACAGCCAGCATGGGTTTACTAAGAATAGAAGTTGTCAAACTAAACTAATTCTAATCTGCTTCTATGAAGAGGTGAGCCTGGATGGAGGAGCAGCTGTGGATATTGTGTTCTTGGACTTTGCAAAGGCATTTGACACTGTCCCTCATAGACGCCTGATGGGTAAAATTAGGGCTATTGGTTTGGCAGAAATCATTTGCAATTGGATTGAAAACTGGCTGAAGGATCGTATCCAGAGAGTTGTGGTCAATGATTCCTACTCGGAATGGTCACCAGTTATGAGTGGTGTACCACAGGGTTCTGTGCTTGGCCCACTACTATTTAATATATTTATTAATGATATAAAGGTAGGAATTAATAGCACTGTGTCTATTTTTGCAGATGACACCAAACTGTGTAGTGTAGTACAGTCTATGGAGGAGAAGTTTTGGGACGTGACTTGGCGCTGATTCCATGGAAAGCTGTGTGTGAGAGACAATCTGAAGTGTAGGAGCTCTGAGGAAAGGGGTTGTCCCCGGGAGGAGTGCGGTGGCCTGCTGGAGAGCATGGACCACTTCCTGCTTCGGTGCCCCTTTAACACAGAGGTGTACAACCGGGTGGGCGCTTCCATCCATTGGACCGGATTGGCCGGTCTCTCCTATGTGGAGTGTTAGGTACCACACGAGGAAAGCACAGTGCTTAGTATCGACGCAGCTTTATGTGGTTTAGATTTATGTTGTATTATTTTTTCTTTGTAATGTTTTAAATACTGTATATATTGTATATAGTGGGGTTTGGGATATAGTGTTGGGAGGTTGGGAGGGGGGTGATGGTGGTGGGATTTACGAACTGACCTTGGGCACTGGTCTGGACTACTTAACGCAAACTTTGGACGTTAGACCAGTGTCTGGGGGGAAGGGGAGGGTGCGGCGAGGGATCTAGTTTAGTGTAGTGCTATGTGTATTATGTGTTATTATATATTAAAAAAAAAAATGGGTGTGGGGTGGTTTGTTATTAGAGGGTGTGGGGTGGGTTTATGTATATTTATAGTCATTTATGTTTATTTGTGGGTGTGGCTTGTCTTTGTTTATTGGTTTGGTTTAGGTTGTGATAATCGGTTGGGTGGGGGTTGTGGTAATTGGTGTTTATTCATTTCTCTGTATTTTAAGTTATTGTTTTTGCTAGGAGTGAATTGGGCTGGACCAGCAGGTAAGATATTGTATATATTGTATATTATGTTTGGTTTGTGTTATGTATTGTTATGTTTTTTACTTTTATATAAAATAAAAGATCTACAGTCTATGGAGGATGTTCATAGGCTGCAGGGTGACTTGGACAAACTAAGTGTTTGGTCATGCACTTGGCAAATGAGGTTTAATGTGGATAAATGTAAGGTTATGCACCTGGGGGCCAATAATCCAAAGGCAAAATATGTCCTTGGGGGAGTAAATCTGGGAGAGTCCATTGTTGAGAAGGACCTGGGGGTACTAGTAGATCATAAATTGAATAACAGCATGCAATGTCAATCAGCTGCCTCTAAAGCTAATAGGATCTTGTCATGTATCAAAAGTTGTATGGACTCTCGTGATAAGGATGTAATATTACCACTATACAAGGCATTGGTTCGGCCTCACCTGGAATATGCTGTCCAGTTCTGGTCACCGGTCCATAAAAAGTATGCCCTGGAGCTGGAGAGGGTTCAACGTAGAGCCACAAAAATGATTAGGGGTATGGATGATCTTAGTTATGAGGAAAGATTAAAACAACTAGATTTATTTAGTCTAGAAAAGAGACTACTACGAAGGGACATGAACAATTTATTTAAATATATGAATGGTCCATACAAAAAATATGGTGGTAAGTTGTTTCAGATTAAACCAAATCAAAAGACAGGTGGCACTGTCTCCGTCTGGAGAAATCAAGGTTTAATCACCAGAGGCGACATGGCTTTTTTACTATGAGAACTGTCAACCTGTGGAATAGCCTGCCTCAGGCACTGGTCACAGCAGGGACAGCAGAGAGCTTCAAGAAGGATCTAGATGCCTTTTTACACCTAAATAACATTGATGGTTATGTTATATAGAATTGTTTCCCCTAAATCCCTTCCTCATGCAATCCCTTCCCTTCCTTGGTTGAACTTGATGGACAAGTGTCTTTTTTCAACCGTATAAACTATGATACTATGATACTAATGTGAACAAAAAAACGTATTAGATTACGCCACACGTGACGTACAGTACGCTTCACCGGCAGAGAGAATGTGGATTGGGATTTCTGGAGACTAGCTTGCTAAACAGTAGCAAGCAGACTAATCTAGATGAAATTGCATTTGCACCACTGACAGCACACAAAAGGATTTTGTGCTTTCACTTTCACTTTTGAAAAAAAAAAAAAAAAAATCTGCAGACTGTGCCTAATTCAATCAAACCCCCAATAAATTGTCCTACTTAGCTGTTTGAAATGGATATGTGTGTCACTAAGAGCCAAAAATATTGTTCGCAAGTCTCCCTGCAAATTCGTCACAATATGATAGTAGCTGCACTACTAGTGCCAGCAAGCCCAGCCACAAGCAAATAAAAAGAAAAATAAAATAACGCTATTGTAGCCCTAACAAGGGCTGTTGGGTTGTTGAAGAATCACTCCTGCCTAACACTATTCTAATAGAACACCCTAACGCTATCCCTGACCAGCAGCAGCTCTATCCCTAACGGCATCTAGGAAGAGAATGATCCGAGCACCGCGGGCAGTGGCTAGTATATTTCAGGGTCACCTGATCAGGCCAGCCAACCACTGCTATCGACATGTAAGTGTACCACGTGATGCTGGGTGTACTGCAGAGTCTCCTGGTTTGTGATTGGCTTCGTTTCTGGCCACCAAAAATAAAAACGGCGGGAGATGCCATTTTCTCGAGCTGGCGAAATATTCATCCGATCAACGAGCAGTTGCAAGTACGCTAATGCTCGAATGGCATCAAGCTCAGACGAGTATGTTCGCTCATCTCTAGTGAACACCTATTTGTGAATGCAATGTTACACACTTGTGGATCTGATTTATGACATGGTACCAATTTCTAACTGTTGTTTCCACTTTAGTTCTACTGATGTGTGGCTCACCTGCTGATGTCAAGGCATTAATAGAACCCATGAAACTTCCTGAGGAAATCGTCATCATTCTCATTGATATTTACAAGTAAGTGTTCACACTGTCACTGTTCAATATGGTTAGCACACATTCTAAATTTTGATCAAAAGCTTATTTGTAGGTTTTATTTCCTTAATTTTCTTAAACTAATGATAAAGAAACAGGTTGTGAGGGAATGCATTCTGGGTTGTCTTAGAAGAAAGGGCCAGTTTCACTGTAGAACTCCAAGTTCTGATATTTGTCCCACAAATAACAAATCACACAAAGCTGATTTTAATTACATTGGATTGTTATCATTAGAACATTGAAATTTGTGTTCTGCATTGATTTTCGATGCACGAATAGCGAAATGCCCCTGGATCAGTGCCAAGATCAGGGCCTAGGCTGGTCAGTGTAAGATTCCAGAGTGTGAGCAGGCACTAGCTGAGCAGACACCTGCTGATTCCTCTGTGCTATGGGATGGTGGGTGCTGACAATGTGCTTAGATTATAAGGGTACGGGGTTTAGCTACACTTATAGCTTATATAGCTTCTGAACATTCTACTGATGTGACACATAGAAAAAAAGAGATGAGACAGTTCAGAGTCGTGAAATGGATATAAGACACAATGACACACTCAGCTCTGCTACCTCACCTAACCAATAAAACACACTGTCAGCACTGCTATGTTCCTCTCCCCCGAAGACCTTATCTTGTCTCTAGAGTTTGAAGAGCAGGTCTACTCTGCCCCCTGCTGCTGGACAAGAAGTGCCACACGCCTGCAGTGCAAGAAGCTATTCATGCTAGAGGAATCTGCCTGACAATAGTCAGGAGTTTATGATTGTATCCAGGGACAACCAAAATATAAATATCAGGAATGGAATTATATCTGTGAAGTTATGTATTCTTTTAAGAGAATGTGTTATTTTGTATATATATATATATATATGAATTTTGTCTTTGTGGGAATACCCCTTTAAGATAAAAGAAGTGTCTCCTTTTCCCTTACCATTTGCATCCCACGCTGCATTTGAGGGTGTTTGAACGTTGTGATGGCAGCTATGTCAGGCCTGGAATTACCATAAAAATGTCTAAATGTCAATCAGCTTATACTAACAGTTGATGATGCTTTGGAACACTAAAAGTACACCAAAGTATTATATAACTGATCACCTTCTGGTTTCACCTATTGGTGGTAAAAAAATCACAAATATTAACCAATAAAAATAAAAACATAAGAGTGACAGAAAGTGAATCAATTTTTTCCTTAAAGTTTGTTAAATTCACCACCCCAAAAAATAAAAGATAATCAGTACCGTGTACCCTTAAATGGATTTGCTGAAAACTACATCTCGGCCTGCAAAAAATATACATATATATGTATACACACCGTGTCCACAGCGCCAAAACTTAAGGTGTACTGAAGGGGTTAATTCAGGCCATAATGTTTCTTTTTAAGAGAGTAGCTTACTTTGCTCAATAAATGTTTTAACTTTCACTTTTCTGCACACAGCACCGAGTATTTCGAAAATAAAACCTCTCTGCCCTATATGAAGAATGTATTGGTGTTAACTTTGCCTCCTTCCAATTTTTCTGAAATATCCAATAATTCTAACACAATTCAATTGGTAAGTCAGACTGTTTAACAGACACTGACATCAGGAATCTTCACCGTTTGTTGTCGTGTCAGCCTAAATTCCAGATTATTTAACCAGAAAATATTTATATTTTACAAGAATTGCTATGTTTTTGTGGAATGACTGATATGTTTACCATACATCTACAGTTTTGGTTTGAGATCTTGTGTACAGATTGTAAATACAATCTATGGATTGTTGTTATTGTTCTATTACCTCAGAAGAATTTTGTTGCTAAAGCTTTTGTAATTGTTTTCTTTTCTAAAATATTTCAGTTAAAAGATGATTATGCTGCTGGATACTTGGATGGGGTTCTACTGTTTGGACATGCACTGAAGAACTTTCTTAAAACAGGAGATCAAACGTTCAATTTTATCAACAAATTTCGGAACATCACCATCAAAGGTTTGATTTAGAATCCACTAAATTAGTGTGTGATTCCTAGACCTAAAAAAATATTATCTTCACGTGAGCTGTCATGGCAACCGATCGCTGCCCCCCGATGACGTTCGGGGGAGCGACGATCGGAGGAAACATGGCGGCGCATGGGCAAAGAAGCAGTTAACACCCGCGATTGGTGCAAGCACCGACCGTGGGTGTTAGCGATGGGTCTTTGCTGCAATATGCAGCCCGTGAGCCCTCTTCATACACCCTTCATAGCTCCGTGGCGGATATATCCATCACAGAGCGTGAAGGGATTAAGACTGGCGTTTATAACGCATGTGGACAGGTACCTACACACACACATACAGACATGTGGACAATCAGACTCGCACTCACATGTATATACATACAGTACACAGACACATGCTGGCAAACACATTTATGCAAATATATGCAGATGCATGCACATATATACACTGTGGGAGATTTGGCCCAGCAGAGACTGTGGTAGCGGGGTGCTGTGATGCAGTTCACGACAGTGACACCAAGGTACAGTCCAAAACAGGTCTAGCCTGTGTTTATTTCAGCAGGAACAAAATAAAAACAGCCTTCACATTCAGGCATCAAAACAAATAATATCCTACCCGTCAGGGTGCTAACTAAACAATGGTTCTCTGACTCACCACAAACAAAAATACTTTGCTGCTCCAGGCACAGAGGTCAAGGCTCTCAAGCCTCCTGTCAGAGAGACAACACTCTCAGCTCTGCTCAGCGGCTTTATGCAGCCTGATTGGGCTGCTCCCGTCACCTGTGTCCAAGGTGCTGGACACCACAACCTCAGCACTAAGGCCTTGCATAATAGGAAAACCTAGGGGAAACATACCGCCCATCCACAGTTAACCCCTTCAGTGTCTCACAACACACACTCACACACATGCAAATACATGCATGCATAGACATATAGACGTGCTCATACAGACACATGCACACAGACACACACTCACAAACATGCAGATACTTTATGTACAAACACACATGCATTCAGATACATACATAAAGATAGACAGACACATGCATACACTTTTAAACACATATGTGTATTTAAAAAGGTAATAAACTATTCATTTATTTACACACACACCTACATTTCTCACAGGCTTGCAATCTTCCTAGGCACAATCAGGCACACTCTCATAGACTCATTCTGCAGGAGTCAGAGGCGCACACATGGAGCATTGCTACAGTGGACACTGCACACTTCCTCTTGCTGTGCTGGAGCTGTACACTTTGTCATACACTGTCCTCATGAGCTCAGACCCTCCTCTCTTTTCACTGACCCAACAAGTGAAGGAGTGTAGGAAAAGTGAAAGCACAGGCTTTGCATCAGTGCAGGTACCCCACTACAATGGCTCAAAGTGGGGCTCTAGCCAAAACTAAAAGTGGGGCCTGAAAATAAAACATTAGTATACTAAATAAAAAGTTAGTATGGTAAAACGAACTGTAATATGAGAGAATTGTATAGGAGATATATGATAAATGACCAGATTATATAAGGTAGATAACTAAACAGATAGATGATAAGCATCTTCACCTGGTAATGCAACGAAGGGGTATTAACCCTTTCACCGCCCAGCATTTGTGGATATTTTGTCGCGTTATTGACCAGAGCAATTTTTGCAATTTTGACAAAATTACAGCAAAAAGAATTAAAGTAAACTGCAGCAAACCACATATTTTCTAAAAGCAGACACTTCCCCCATTTTCAAAATTGCATTAGAGTTTATAGACAGGCGCCTTCATGCAATTTTGATTAAAACTGAAACATTTTATAAAAAATACTTAAAATGCGACTTTGATGGCAAAAAATGTGCTCCAGAAAATACCTTCACATCTCCTAAATGTAATAGATGGACATGTGTAGAGTTCACAAATGTCCCATATTGATACGTTCACATAAATGAAATCCACATAATATCACTAAAACCGTACTAACTAGATATCTGCTTTTCAGCTACAAAGTTTAACACAGTCACATCCTGCAAAATATATCAATAAAACATAATAAAAAGTAAAGGCGCCAGAAAACCTATAGAATTTTGAAAGCAGATAACCAGGCGATGCATTTGCCAATTAACATTCAAAATTTCCTATATGTAAATTTCCTAAAATATACTTTCCTAAAACAGTAAGATGTGAGGAGATCAGACATACCCCACAACAAAATCCACAGGGGACACCAAACATTTTTTGCAGAAAATTGCACAGATCTATCATTGTATGCTTCCTTACACAATGGTAACCCAAATAAATAACAATATATCCATAAACCGAGCTAATAAGATAATAAAAGTCACTTTTATATGTGCGCCATTGTATTAGCCACACAATAACAGAACCCTTCATGCTTCATAAGAATTTGAGTGAGAACGTCATAGTATAGGTGTAAATAATGGAGGATGGTGTGAAATAAAAATTTTATTTCGGAACATGTGTGTATTTTAGCTTTATGGGCATGTTCTGGGTCGCGGTGTTAATATATAATAGCAACATTAGGGGAAGAGGATTGAATGTTCATCATATCAGTCAATTTTCGCAAAAAAAAAAATCTATCACGAAATAAAAGGCAATAAAAGAGAAAGTGTGTTCTCAGATAGTTCTGCACAGAGAAGGGTTAAACACATTAATATTAGGATATTATCCCTTCTCAAAATGTAGTCACATATAAAGTGAATATTTCCATTATCTGTGAGGTGCTGCATCTCCTGTGTGCAGCAAATTCTCCTTGCAGCCTGATGGCTAAGAATCTGGAGGGGGCACTTCAGAGGGCTGTATCTTTGGCCCTGTGACACATAGAACCTCACTTCTTTTTTTCCCATGAAAGAAGAGAGTCTCCTCTTTCATATAAATCTGAATTTATTTTTCTAAGTGTCAGGAAAATGGAGATATTAACTGTTAAACTACCTTGGGAGTGATTTTTATATATAAAAATGGAACCTGATATTCTCACTTTAAACCTGAATATCTCTGGACCCATGGCACCTAGAAACAAAATTCAAGATTCATTTGAAAGAAGAGATTCTCCCCTTTCACTGCTTAAAACTGCCCTGACAGGGGCTATGTTGTGTTCAATAAGGAGATTACACAAAGGAGTGCACCCAGTTCACCTTCAATCTTAGTAACAGCAAGGTATTTACGCAGCTTTGTATGGTCACAACTGCTGAATGATTTCATTTAATCTTTGACTTTTTTTATACATAGGATCTTCAGGTCCAATAATACTGGATGAGATGGGAGACAGAGATCGAAGTCTGATTCTATTGTACAGCTGTGTGATAAACAATAAAGTAAGTAATAGGGGAAAGTTCTCACATTTTAATCTGCTAGTGATGTTTACACAATAAAAGATACTTCTTTACTCCTTATGTTACAATTTTAAATTTCACCCCTTATTTTACCATTTTAAATCGGTTTTATTACTGTTTTTGCTGTTCAGGGTAAGATTCCAGAGTGTGGGTGGGCACTAGCTGAGCAGACACTTCATGATTCTTCTGTGCTATGAGATGGTCTGTTCTAACAATGTACTTAGATTATCATGGTACAGGTTCTTCATTTAGCTTCTGAAGAGTCTACTAGTATGTGACGCACAGAAAAAGAGAGATGAGACAGATCAGAGTCATGAGATGGATATAACACACAGTGACACACTCAGCTACTGCTGTCTTCTGTACACGCTGCTAAGAAGCGTGTAGAAGCACGCTGCTGCTGAACCAGGAAGTGCCTGTGTCTGTAGCTCTCTCTGCCTTCTACTCCTCCCTCTGCTCCTGCAATACAAGAGAAGCTAAAAGAATCTGAGTTTACGGTCTAGGGACAACCAAATTGTGTACACCATAGCTGATACCATGACGTTGGGGAACATCATGATGCGGCGAGGGATTAAAGCAGCAGTTTGCTGTTCCATCAAAATCATAAAGGTGCCGTTGCATTATACTGTGCAGATTGATCAAAATCTTTAACCCCTTAATGCTCTGCGCCGTAGCTCTACGGCGCAGAGGTATAAGGGATGTATGAAGAGGGCTCACGGGCTGAGTCCTCTTCATACAGAGGTGGGGGTTTTTGCATTTTGCACAAAACCCCCACCGCTAATAACCGCGGTCGGTGCTTGCACCGATCGCGGCTATTAACCCTCTCAACGCCGCCAGCAAAGTCGCCGGCGGCGTTTAAAAGATGGCGGCGCGGGCTACCATGGTAGCCTCGGGTCTTCTTTTGACACGAGGCTACATGGCTTATGCAGGTTCGTTACAATGAGCCGGTGGCTCATTGTAATGTATGACCTGCAAAAATGCCATATATTGCAATACTGTAGTATTGCAGTATATGGTAGGAGCGATCTGACCATCTAGGGTTAATGTACCCTAGATGGTCTAAAAAATAGTGAAAGAAAAAAAAAGTTTAAAAAATAAAAAAAAAAATTATAAAATATTAAAAGTTCAAATCACCCCCCTTTCCCTAGAACGGATATAAAACATAATAAACAGTAAAAATCACAAACATATTAGGTATCGCCGCGTCCTAAAATGCCCGATATATCAAAATATAAAAACGGTTACGGGCGGCGGTGACCTCCGAGACGGGAAATGGCGCCCAAACGTCCGAAATGCGACTTTTACACCTTTTTACATAACATAAAAAATTAAATAAAAAATGATCAAAATGTCGCACAGACCTCAAAATGGTAGCAATGAAAACGTCGCCTCATTTCGCAAAAAAGAAGATGGCAAAATTTTTTTTTTCTTTTTTGTACACATTCGTTTAATTTTTGAAAATGTATTAAAACACAATAAAACCTATATAAATTTGGTATCACCGCGATCGCACCGAACCAAAGAATAAAGTAGGCATGTTATTTGAAGCGAAGAGTGAAAGTCGTAAAAACTGAGCCCACAAGAACGTGACGTGGCGGTTTTTTTTTCAATTTTTCCACATTTGGAATTTTTTTTCAGCTTCGCAGTACACGGCATGTTAAAATAAATAACATCACGGGAAAGTAAAATTTGTTACTCACAAAATAAGCCCTCACACAGGTCTGTACACGTAAAAATGAAAAAGTTATGGATTTTTGAAGTTGGAGAGCGAGTAATGAGCCAAAAAACCCTGCGTCCTTAAGGGGTTAAAGGGACTTTTGCAGTACAGTTTGCAGTTCCATCAAGGGACTGATGCTGTATACCTTGCAGTTCTAACAAAATCTTAAAGGTGTTGATTAGAGATGAGCGAACATGCTCGTCCGAGCTTGATGCTCGGTCGAGCATTAGGGTACTCGAAACTGCTCGTTACTCGGACGAATACTTCGCCCGCTCGAGAAAATGGCATCTCCCGCCGTTTTGCTTTTTGGCGGCCAGAAACAGAGCCAATCACAAGCCAGGAGACTCTGCACTCCACCCAGCATGACGTGGTACCCTTACACGTCGATAGCAGTGGTTGGCTGGCCAGATCAGGTGACCCTGGGATAGACTAGCCGCTGGCCGCGCTGCTCGGATCATTCTGTCTCTGGATGCCGCTAGGGAGAGAGCTGCTGCTGGTCAGGGAAAGCGTTAGGGTGTTCTATTAGCTTACTGTTAGGCAGGAGTGATTCTCAAAGAACCCAACAGCCCTTCTTAGGGCTACAATAACGTTCTACTTTTTTTATTTTAATTTGCATCTTTTACCATTTTGTGAGGAATTAGCAGGGGGACTTGCTACCGTTGTGTTTAGCTCTTAGTGGCACACATATCCATAGCAAAGGCCGAAGTGGCAAAATTCAGTAGGGGTTGGATTTCTATTAGGCAATAACTCAGTGTCATCTCATCTGGCATAGTAGTGTGCTTCCTTTGATACTTGGCTAGAAAATAGCCATAGGAGAATACAAACAGCTTCTTGAAGCCTACAGTAGCGTTCTATATATTTGATTTCTGGTTGATCTGCTGGTGGCTGTAGTTTCTGCAGTGCATGTACTTGCCAATTCTGAGCAATTTGTAGTGAGACTTGCGACCGCTGTGTTCTGCGCTTAGTGGCGCACATATCCATAGCAAAGGCCGAAGTGGCAAAATTCAGTAGGGGTTGGATTTCTATTAGGCAATAACTCAGTGTCATCTCATCTGGCATAGTAGTGTGCTTCCTTTGATACTTGGCTAGAAAATAGCCATAGGAGAATACAAACAGCTTCTTGAAGCCTACAGTAGCGTTCTATATATTTGATTTCTGGTTGATCTGCTGGTGGCTGTAGTTTCTGCAGTGCATGTACTTGCCAATTCTGAGCAATTTGTAGTGAGACTTGCGACCGCTGTGTTCTGCGCTTAGTGGCGCACATATCCATAGCAAAGGCCGAAGTGGCAAAATTCAGTAGGGGTTGGATTTCTATTAGGCAATAACTCAGTGTCATCTCATCTGGCATAGTAGTGTGCTTCCTTTGATACTTGGCTAGAAAATAGCCATAGGAGAATACAAACAGCTTCTTGAAGCCTACAGTAGCGTTCTATATATTTGATTTCTGGTTGATCTGCTGGTGGCTGTAGTTTCTGCAGTGCATGTACTTGCCAATTCTGAGCAATTTGTAGTGAGACTTGCGACCGCTGTGTTCTGCGCTTAGTGGCGCACATATCCATAGCAAAGGCCGAAGTGGCAAAATTCAGTAGGGGTTGGATTTCTATTAGGCAATAACTCAGTGTCATCTCATCTGGCATAGTAGTGTGCTTCCTTTGATACTTGGCTAGAAAATAGCCATAGCAATAGGATAGGATTGTTTGGTTTTAAAAACTCAAAAAAAAACAAAAAACACAAAAAAAAAAAAAAAACACAAAAAAAACACCAAAAAAAACAAAAAGAAGTAAAAAAAAAAAAAAAGTTATAACTCTCATTTTAAAAATGTTTAACCCGAGGGCTAGGGGTAGAGGACGAGGGCGGGGACGTGGGCGTCCAACTACTGCAGGGGTCAGAGGCCGTGGTCCTGGGCGGGGTGAGACACCACCTGCTGATGAGGGAGCAGGGGAACGCCGCAGAGCTACACTCCCTAGGTTCATGTCTGAAGTTACTGGGACTCGTGGTAAAGCACTGTTGAGGCCAGAACAGTGCGAACAGGTGATGTCGTGGATTGCTGACAATGCTTCGAGCAATTTGTCCACCACCAGTCAGTCTTCCACGCAGTCCACCCATGTCACCGAAATCCCCACTCCTCCAGCTCCTGCACCTCAGCCTCCTCCCCCCCAGTCTGCCCCCTCCCAGGAAAATTTGGCATTTGAACCGGCATACTCTGAGGAACTGTTTTCTGGACCCTTCCCACAGTCACAAACCACTTGTCCGGTTGCTGCTGAGCAATTTTCCGATGCCCAGGTTTTCCACCAGTCACAGTCTGTGGGTGATGATGACCTTCTTGACGTAGTGGAAGTGTGTAAAGAGGTGTCCGACGATGAGGAGACACGGTTGTCAGACAGTGGGGAAGTTGTTGTCAGGGCAGGAAGTCCGAGGGGGGAGCAGACTGAGGGATCGGAGGATGATGAGGTGACAGACCCAAGCTGGGTTGAGAGGCCGGGTGAACACAGTGCTTCTGAGACGGAGGAGAGTCCTCGACCTGAACAGGTTGGAAGAGGCAGTGGTGGGGCCAGACGGAGAGGCAGGGCCAGAGCTGGTGCATCAGCGCCACTGTCAACTAGTGAAGCTCCCGTGGTGAGGGCTCTTGCGGCGAGGGCTAGATCTTCAGAAGTGTGGAGGTTCTTTAAGGAAACACCGGATGACCGACGGACTGTGGTGTGCAACATTTGCCAAACCAGGCTCAGCAGGGGTTCCACCACTACTAGCTTAACTACCACCAGTATGCGCAGGCATATGAATGCTAAGCACCCCACTCAGTGGCAACAAGCCCGTTCACCTCCGGCCGTGCACACCACTGCTCCTTCCCCTGTGTCAGCTGCTAGTCAGCCCCCTGCCCAGGACCCTGGCACAAAAACCCCATCGTCGCCTCCACGATCCTCCACAGCATCCACCAGCGTTCAGCTCTCCATACCCCAGACGCTGGAGCGGAAACGCAAATATAGTGCAACCCACCCGCACGCCCAAGCCCTTAATGTGCACATCTCCAGATTGCTTAGCCTGGAGATGCTGCCCTATAGGCTAGTAGAGACCGAGGCCTTTCGCAACCTCATGGCGGCGGCCGCCCCTCGGTATTCGGTCCCCAGCCGCCACTACTTTTCCCGATGTGCCGTCCCAGCCCTGCACCAGCACGTGTCAGACAACATCATCCGTGCCCTGACCAACGCCGTTTCTGACAAGGTCCACCTGACCACGGACACGTGGACGAGTGCTACCGGGCAGGGCCACTATATATCGCTGACGGCACATTGGGTTAACTTGGTGGAGGCTGGGACCGAGTCTGACCCTGGGGCTGCTCATATACTGCCGACGCCGAGGATTGCGGGGCCTACCTCGGTCCAGGTGTTTCAGGCCTACTATGCCTCCTCCTCCTCCCACCCCTCCTCCACCTCCTCCTCCGAACTACCATCCGTGGGCACGGCGCCATCAGTCGGTAGCTTTAGGCACAACAGCAGTGCCGTCGCTAAGCGACAGCAGGCGGTGCTCAAACTGCTGAGCCTAGGCGACAAAAGGCACACCGCCCAAGAGCTATTACAGGGCATCACGGCGCAGACTGATCTGTGGCTGGCACCGCTGAACCTCAAGCCGGGAATGGTTGTGTGTGACAACAACCGTAACCTGGTGGCGGCTCTGCAACTCGGCAGACTGACACATGTGCCATGCCTGGCCCATGTGTTAAATCTGATAGTGCAGCGTTTCCTCAAGACATACCCCAATCTGTCTGATTTGCTCACGAAGGTGCGCCGCATCTGTGCGCATTTCAGGAAGTCCAGCCCAGATGCTGCCACTCTCAGGGCAGCGCAGCGCCGCCTCCAACTGCCCGCTCACCGACTGTTGTGCGACGTGCCCACGAGGTGGAATTCAACACTGACCATGTTATCCAGAGTTTACCAGCAGCGCAGAGCGATTGTAGACTGCCAGATGTCAACTTCCACCAGAACTGGTAGTCAGGTCAGTCAGCTTCCTCAAGTCTACAATGAGGAGTGGACGTGGATGTCTGATATCTGTCAGGTGCTGAGTAACTTTGAGGAGTCAACACAGATGGTCAGTGGCGATGCCGCCATCATCAGCCTCACCATCCCGCTGCTTGGCCTGTTGAAAAACTCTCTGGTCAGCATGAAGTCGGAAGCTTTGCGCTCGTCACAAGAGACGGGGGAAGAATATTCCCTTGTTGATAGCCAAAGCACCCTGAGGTCTGTTTCTCAGCGCATATCGGAGGAGGTGGAGGTGGAGGAGGATGAGGAGGAAGAGGAGGAGAATGTTGGCGAGACACAAGAGGGGACCATTGTTGAGTCCTTCACTGTTCAGCGTGTATGGGCAGAAGAAGAGGAGTTGGAGGAGTTGGAGGAGGAGGAAATGGACAGTCAGGCCAGTGAGGGGAGTGAATTCTTACGCGTTGGTACTCTGGCGCATATGGCAGATTTCATGCTAGGCTGCCTATCCCGTGACCCTCGCGTTCAAAGAATTTATTCCAGCACCGATTACTGGGTGTTCACTCTCCTGGACCCACGGTACAAGCAAAATCTTCCCACTCTCATCCCTGGAGAGGAAAGGAGTGTGAGAATGCATGAATACCAGCAGGCCCTGGTGCACAAGCTGAAACAGTATTTCCCTTCTGACAGCGCTAGCGGCAGAGTGCGTAGTTCTGCGGGACAAGTAGCGAGGGAGAGTAGGCGAGCAGGCAGCTTGTCCAGCACTGGCAAGGGTACGCTTTACAAGGCTTTTGCCAGCTTTATGTCACCCCAGCAAGACACTGTCACCTGTCCCCAGTCTCGGCAGAGTAGGGCTGATCTTTACAGAAAGATGGTGAGGGAGTACGTAGCTGACCATACCATCGTCCTAAATGATCACACAGCTCCCTACAACTACTGGGTTTCAAAGCTGGACATGTGGCACGAACTGGCGCTGTACGCCTTGGAGGTTCTTGCCTGCCCTGCCGCTAGCGTCTTGTCCGAGCGGGTTTTCAGTGCAGCTGGTGGCATCATCACCGATAAGCGTACACGCCTGTCGACTGACAGCGCTGACAGGCTGACGCTTATTAAAATGAATAAAGGCTGGATTTCTCAGAATTTCCAATCTCCACCAGGTGAAGGAAGCTCAACCTGAATAATTGATCCACTCCTCCTCCTCCTCCTCATTTTCCTCCTTCTCCTCCTCTTTGTACAGTAAAGCAGAGGAAAATGGCTATTTTTTGACAGGGCCCACTGGCTCTTGCTATAGTACTTCATGCATTTAATTTTTCTGGAGGGCCACCTACCCGGTCCTCTGTTTGAAACAATTTTTGTGAGTGCCACATACAGGCACTCAATCTATTCCATTTTTCTGGAGGGCCACCTACCCGGTCCTCTGTTTTAAAAAATTTTTGGGACTGCCACATACAGGCACTCAATCTATTCCATTTTACTGGAGGGCCACCTACCTGCTCCTCTGGTTTGAAACATTTTTGGGACTGCCACATACAGGCACTCAATCTATTCCATTTTACTGCAGGGCCACCTACCTGCTCCTCTGGTTTGAACAATTTTTGGGACTGCCACATACAGGCACTCAATCTATTCCATTTTACTGCAGGGCCACCTACCTGCTCCTCTGGTTTGAACAATTTTTGGGACTGCCACATACAGGCACTCAATCTATTCCATTTTACTGGAGGGCCACCTACCTGCTCCTCTGGTTTGAAAAATGTTTGGGACTGCCACATACAGGCACTATCCAAATTAAATTGTCTCCATAGCAGCCTCCACACGTTGTCTCCATTGCTACCTCCAAAAGTCGTCCATATAGCTGCCTCCATACATCGTCCCTTTATCAAACGAGGTGTGTCAGGCAGAAATTTGGGTTGTTTTCATGGATTCCACATCAAAGTTGTTAACTTTGTCGCCACCCTGCTGTGTTATCCACAAAATATACTGGCAAACTTTTACCATTTAGGGATATTATTTCAGCGCTTCTTGCGCATCTGTTTACATTCCCCTCACCCGGCATATCCTAAACTTATAAGAACGCTACTACACTTGATCTTATACAAAAGGTTCTTAGAAGTGCTGTTTGGGGAGTAGCCTAGAGACAGGGGCTTGGATTGGCGAAAGCTCGCCTGGCAGCGGAACGCCAGCTCCATGCGCATCATGCGCTTCTTGCGCATCTGTTTACATTCCCCTCACCCGCCATATCCCAAACTTATAAGAACGCTACTACACTTAACTTGGTGCAGGCTGGGACCGAGTCTGACCCTGGGGCTGGTCATATACTGCCGACGCAGAGAATTGCGGGGCCTACCTCGGTCCAGGTCTCAAAGGCCTACTATACCTCCTCCCACCCCTCCTCCACCTCCTCCTCCTCCGAATTACCATCCGTGGGCATGGCGCCATCAGTCGGTAGCTCTAGGCACAGCAGCAGTGCCGTCGCTAAGCGACAGCAGGCGGTGCTGAAACTGCTGAGCCTAGGCGATAAAAGGCACACCGCCCAAGAGCTATTACAGGGCATTCCACATCAAAGTTGTTAACTTTGTCGCCACCCTGCTGTGTAATCCCCAAAATATACTTGCAAACTTTTACCATTTAGGGATATTATTTCAGCGCTTCTTGCGCATCTGTTTACATTCCCCTCACCCGCCATATCCTAAACTTATAAGAACGCTACTACACTTGATCTTATACAAAAGGTTCTTAGAAGTGCTGTTTGGGGAGTAGCCTATAGACAGGGGCTTGGATTGGCGAAAGCTCGCCTGGCAGCGGAGCGCCAGCTCCATGCCAAGATCCAACTAACATAGTTTTAACTGCAGCACCTTTAATCTACTACTAGTTCACTGCCTCCATACATGGTCCCCTTATCAAACGAGCTGTGTCAGGCAGAATTTTGGGTTGTTTTCATGGCTTCCATGTTAACTTTGTCGCCACCCTGCTGTGTAATCCACAAAATATACTGGCAAACTTTTATCATGTACCGATATTATTTGAGCGCTTCTTGCTCACCTCCTTTGGTTCCTCTCTGCCACCCATTGGTTTGAAGCCTGAGTCCATTTAGGGTATGTCGCCATGACACTCTCTAGCCTGCTGCCGCTGCCTCTGCATGCCGTCCCCTATAGTGTCAGGGTCAATTATTGGATGTTTTAGATGCTATCTAGCTTCATTCTGTCACTCTGTCATGGCCATGCTGTTGCCCATAATTTTGGCATAATGGTGCGATTATGCAGCCTCAGAGGCATCCATGCATGCTGCCCCTGCTGTTTCCTGTCCATTTCCGTGGTGTTTCCATCCTTTTCTGAGGTTCCCAGGTGTTTGGCCAAGCTTCCCTGTGCAGAGCCTTGGTCCCCTTGAAAAATGCTCGAGTCTCCCATTGACTTCAATGGGGTTCGTTATTCGAGACGAGCACTCGAGCATCGGGAAAAGTTCGTCTCGAATAACGAGTACCCGAGCATTTTAGTGTTCGCTCATCTCTAGTGTTGATACATTATAACTTGAAGTTCCATCAAAATCCTAAAGGTGCTGTAGCATTGCAGTTTGCAGTTCCATCAAGATCTCAAAGGGGATTTTTTTCAGTACGGTTTGTATTTCTATTAAAATCTTAAAGGGGTTGGGGCAGTATAGTTTGCTATTCCATCAACATCATAAAGGGGCTGTTGCAGTATAATTACAGATCCATCAAAATCAAGGTACTGTTGCATTATAGTTTTTACATACACAATTTTTGTATAGTCAGTACCAGTCTTAGTACTATTTACAGCAACTTAACTGCATCTGTGTATTTCTTAATTGAAGTGTCCATGTTTCCTGTATCCATTTATTCCTAAATTGCATTGCCAGTGACAATACTAATTACATAAATATATGCTAAATATATACTAAATACGATACAATATGATAGTACTTTATTGATTCCCTGGGGGGAAATTGTTTTGTACCCATTGTTCCGACAGTTGTTATACACAGAGACAGACTTAACCCCTTCGTGTCTATGCCATTTTAGACCTTTAGGACCAGGCCTGATTTTAAAATTTTGCCCTGTGTCATTATAGGAGGTTATAACTTTTTGACACTTTAACATATCCAGGGGATTTTGAGATTGTTTTACCGTCACACATTGTACTTCAAAGTAATAGAAAAATTTTGATGATATATTTTGTGTTAAGTTATGAAAAAAACTTAAATTTGGCAAAAATTTCTAAAAATTCTTCATTTTCATAGTTCAAAATGTTCTGCTTTTCAGGCAGATAGTCATAGCACCCAAGTAACTTTATAACTAACATTTCACGAATGTCTGCTTAATATCGGCATAGGGTTTTATGCATCCCCTCTCTTTTCTAGGTTGTTAGGAGGTTCAGAATTTTGGGAGCAATTTTTCTCATTTTTATGAAAAACGCCAAAACCCTTATTTAGAGGCACCTGCTCAGCTTTAACTGACTTTGAGAGGCCTAAACAGCAGTAAACCCCCATAAATTATGCCATTTTAGAAAGTACACCCCTCAATGTGTAAAAAATCGACTTTAAGAAGTATGTTAACCCTTTAGATGCTTCACAGTGGTTAAAACAAAATGGAGGTCTAATTTACAAGCTGTCATTTTTTTAGACAATATATTCATTTCGGCCAAAAATTAAACCATCACAAAGTATTAAATGACAAAAAAACTCCACAAAGTTTGATACCCAATGTCTCCCGAGTATGAGGATGCCCCATATGTGGCGGTGACTGCTGTACGGGCGCACAGCCGGGCATAGAACGGAAGGAGGCGCCATTCAGAGCAGATCTGCAACGTCACATATTACAGGCTATAAAATGTTTATTTTTTTTGTAATTTGGATATATGGGAGATTATTTTTTTGTGGATGAGATCCACTTTTCAGATACATCATTTACAGGGGGGCTCAATAGCCAATAATCAGATTTTATTAACTCTTTCTTGGTGTTGGTTAAAAAAATCATTAATTCTTGTTTATGGTTTTTAGCATTTTTTTCCTCGGACGTTCACCGTACCATAAAAATAATGTGTTGTTTTTATTCTATGGGTTATCACGATTACGGCGATACCCCATTTGTATGGCTTTTTTATGGTTAACTTGTTTTGCAGAATATAGAACTCATTTTGTGAGACATTTACTTGTTTTTGTATCGCCATGTAACAATGGGCAGAACATTTATATTTTTTTGTTTACAGCGCTGGTTTAGAGCTTATTTTTTGCGGGACAAGCTGTACGTTTTCTTGGTATCATGTTGGGGTACATTTTACTTTTTGATCACTTTTTATGCACTTTTTATGCGGTCAGATGTGAAAATGTAATAATTTTTGTGAGGTTTTTTGTGTTTTTTTTTTTACGGCGTTCACCGTACGGGTTCAGTGACCATTTTATTTTATTGTACGGGTTGTTACGGACATTGTGATACCCAATATGTTGTGGGTTTTTTGGTGATTTTCACTTTTTTTATGTTTTATATGATTACTGCATGGGAGGGGACTTAAGGGGACTTTTATTCTTTTTAAATAAGTTTTTTTTAGTTGCACCTTTTTTTTAAACTTTTTTTTTACTGTTTTATTTTGTCCCAGGGTGGGACATGAACAAGTGATCATTTGATCACTTGTTCATTGTAATATGCTGCAATACTAATGTATTGCAGCATATTACATAGTCAGCCTATGCATTCTGCATAGGCTGACAGCTGCACTGTTAGATCGTGCACAGTGCACGATCCTAGCAGGCAGCTGCCATAGGCAGCCCAGGGGACCTGATCGTGCCTCTGGGTTGCCATGGCAACGATCGGCACCTCCGTGCCCTACACAGAGGGTGCCGATCGTCGCGCCGATACACCATAGACGCCGCGGTCACTATGACCGCGGCGTCTATAGGGTTAAACAGTCGGGATCGCGATAGTCGCGATCCCGGCTGTTACTGCGGGATCCCAGCTACCGCGTACCGCTGGGATCCCGCGGCGATCGCAAGGGCTCAGCTTCTGAGCCCGGGCGATCGCAATGACGTGATTCTACGTCAAGGTGCGGGAACTACCCGCATCCTATGACGTAGAATCACGTCAGGGTGCGGGAAGGGGTTAATGCTACAGTTACATTCATACACTATGATAGGCACGTTATTACATGTGGCTAGTTCCTTTGTTGCAAACAAACAGTTACAGGACAGTACAGATAAACAAGACCATATTACATTATATAAGGTGAAACAATTACAGTATGAAATACAATAGTGACAATAACAAATAGACACAAGCTAGACAAACTTGCATAAGGGGGTACTGCAGAAGGGGTGCTGGTTCGGTGCTAACAGTTATTGGAGTGAAAGTGGTGTGCTACAATAGATTTGCAAATTAGACAAATTAGTTATAACCATCAAGTGTTAACAAGAGGGTGGAGAGAAGACAGAGAAGGAGTCAGGAAGTCCCCAGAAAAAAACAGCAGGGAATTGGTTATGCTTTTATACATACCAATACACAAGAAATTTGCAGACATAAGACTTGCTTGAGACACTACCCCCAGATTTTCTCCCACCAATCCATCACCATTGCCCTACTTTTCAGTCTCACGGTTTCCTCCCACAATCCAAGTTTCCAGCTGCCCCCTCACTGTCTTTCTAGCTGCTGGTTGGGTCCACTCATTACTGCCAATACCATTCTGACATCTGTGTAAGATGTTTTTTGCAGGACAAGCTGACATTTTCATTGATACCTTTTGTGGAACGTACAACCTTTTGATAACTTTTTAATGCTAATATTTGTTTTGCAAAATGGGAAAAAAATGGCAATTTGTGCGCTTCTTTCCATTACAAGGTTCGCTGCTGGGAATAATTGTTTTTATATTTTGATAGATCAGATCTTGAGACCCGGAAATTTGTAGTATGTTTATGGTTTCACTTGCTTTTTAAACAGATAGAAATAGATTTTCCAGAATTTCAAGGAAATTTCAGAAATACATTTTTTTGTGGATAATTATTTTCTAAGAGCTCTGAAATTTATATTCAAAACTACAAATCACAATTTTCAAAACATCATCCCTCAAACAATTTAAAAACCGCTTACAAAGCTTGTTAACCCTTTGAGAGCTTCACAGTAAATAAAACAAAATGGAGAGGAAATTTAGAATGGTCTTATTTTGTAAGTAATACGATAATTGAGCCCTAAAATTTCACTTTAATGGCGCAAGTTATAGAATATTCCTGATAGTCATTCCATGTAACTTCTATTTTTATGTTAATGTGGCAATGTGAGGGCTTAATTGTTTTCTGGAAGAGATCTATTTTTCAGTGATACTGTTTTGGGGAGCTATACCTTATTGATGAAAATGTATAAAATTCTGCAATAGAATTTTGACACATTTTTTGGTGTTCAGTGTATAGCCTAAAGCAGACACAAAGGCTGCTGCAGCTACCCTCCCCCCTTCCCGGTCCTTGCACCAGAGTACATATATTTTTCCATGTGCGGCTTCTTTTTGATAATATTGTACAGACGGTCCCCTACTTCAGAACACCCGACTTACAGTGGACCCCTAGTTACAAACGGACCTATGCTAATTGGTAATTTACTGTACTTTAGCTCTAGGCTACAATATAAAGCTATAATAGTTATTAAAGGTGTCTGCAACTAAGCTTTATTGTTAATCCTGGTTCTTGACAATCCAATATTTTTAAAATCTGATTGTCACAGAGACCAAAAAAAGTCTAGGGTTACAAATATAAAATATACAGTTTGGACTTACATACAAATTCAACTTAAGATCAAACCTTGTATGTAGCCCAGGGACTGTCTGTATATATATATATATATTATATATATATATATATATATATATATTTTGTAGTCCAAAAAATTAAAATGTGGGCCTTCTGAGGAATAGCATGGGGGTCATGGTGGAGGGAGGGGAGGAGAGGGAAAAATCTATTGAATCCCGCCTTCTAACCTATTTTCATGCAAGAAATTCCAATGGGTTTGCAAATACAGTAAAAAAAATTTTTTTAAAAAATCGAATTTCAATCACCCACTTTTCCTAGAACGGATATAAAAACAAGCAAATAAAATCATAAATAAGTTGGTATCCCCATATCCTAAAATTCTTGATCTATCAAAATATTAAAATGGTTAATAGTGCCCAAATTTCTTCCACTTTTTGCCACTTTGCAACGCCTGAAAATTGAATAAAATGTGATCAAAAGGTCATTTAATCAAAAAAAGCAATAGAAATTAAAATAAATGTCATCACATCCCATAAATTACTACACCTTACACAGTTCTGTACACTGAAGTATAAAAAAAATTATTAGCCTCAGAATATGGCAAAATGAAAGGTATTTTTTTTTATACAAAAGGGTTCAATTTGAAAATAATCTATTAAAACTAAATAATACATATAAAAACTTGGTATCCCTATGATCGTAACGACCCAAAGAATAAAGTCCAGGGGTCATGTGGAGCAAAAAGTAAAAATCTGTAAATGCAGAGCCCACAAGAAACTAGCATTTGAAATTTTTATCTCTGCTTCTCAGCACAGAAAATCCTATATAATTAAAAAAAGATAAAAAAATAAGCCCTTGTAAAGTTGTGTACACAGAAAAATTTATATTTATAAATAAAGTTAGATTTTTTTATGGAGAGGAGCAAAAAATGGACACTTAAAATAAGAAAAGGCCATTGGCCGCAAGGGGTCAATATTGTTTGGATGTCCCCACAGCTGGACCAACCACCTCAGCTGGCAGCCCTAGGCACTGTGTCTATAGTGCTTAGTGGTAAATACAGACCTGTTCGTAGGAACATAAAAGTTGTTAGGTTGATGAAGCGCAAGCTATGATTTTAATTATGTGTATTATGGTAATGAAATATACATTCTTCTGGTAAGTGGCATTTTTGTTGTCTTTTTTAAATGTTAGTATCTAGGTCTTCTTTGCAATCAAGACATCCCCAATGGTCCTTTAGCTAAGGTGCCGCTATTGGGTATAAATGGTGTAGGATATATCCCCTTAAAATTATGGCTTGCCTAAAAATGATGAAGCAAATGTTGGAGTTTTGCCAATTTCATTGCCCAGTGATTTCCAGCCCCATGGTGGCCAAGTGGTGATCAGTTTTCAATGTCCAATTTTAAATCAATCACAAGTTAATTAATTCTGGGACACCCTGTGTTAAAAAGACTCCATTAGATTAAGGTCTCGAAGTAATGTAATTTTGTATAATCTTTTTTAATCTATATTTCATATCCATTTATCCTGAAACCTCTTTTTTCTGTTTAGTATAAAGAATTAATCCAGTTTGAAACTAGTACTAATGCAACAAGTGTACTAGACACTACACCAACATTTGTATGGAAAAATCATAAGCTTCCTAGTGATGTTCCCGGAAAAGGTAAGTTTACTCTTCAATTACAATAGACTTGGAGTGTCAACTCCATTATGCTTCCAATATTATAACAAAAAAAGCAAACTGTAGTTAATGTATAATTAGACATACTTTTATTTTATTACAGGACCTAACATCATGACAATTGCAGTTTTCACCTTAACCATAGCCATTATTCTTGTTCTTATCATCGCACTCCTTGTTTTCAGGTAGGTTACTTATACAGGCAGTCACCGGGTTACATACAGGATAGATTCTGCAGGTATGTTCTTAAGTTGAATTTGTATGCAAGTCGGAACTGTATACTTTATAATTGTAGCTCCAGGCAAAATGTTTTGGGTCTGTAAGACTATTGGATTTAAAAAACGTTGGATTATCATAAGAACCAGGATTGACAAAAAATCCTGTAGCATAGGGCTAAAGTACAGTATATTACCAAAATCCAGAGGTCCGTTTGTAACTAGGGGTCATATGTAAGTCGGGTCTTCTTAAGTAGGGGACCGCCTGTATAGAGACGAAAGCACTGTTCATAAGAAGCACTTCAGTAATATCCCTAAGCTTGTCTGCTTACTTGATTGCAATATATATGACAGAAATGCTAAGTGTGAGTTTCTCTGCAGTGCAGTCTACTCTCTCTGCACTGATCATTCACCATCTTGACTGTTAACACAACATATCCTGCTGGGAGGTCAATGGGAGACTGCACTTCTGTCTTCCACATTATAACTGTATGATAGAAGTGTGTCCAATTATCAGTAGTAGCTATGATCAGAGTTTGTGTTCTCTTGTGTGGGGAATCCGGGTGGTATACTCCATGAAGTTTCAGTGAGCCCTGTGCCTCGGACAGTGACCCATGTAGTTATTGGCTAGAACATGACCCAACCAAAGTTAAGAATGCAATTATCAGAGAAAAAGAAACGACAAAAAAATGTATTAGTGACTAACTCTATGTATATTTCAGCTGTATAAGGACAGTGAGTCCATCCTTGAATTAAACAAATGTTTTTTCCCCATAACTAGTAATATTTGTGCTCTCCAGAAAGCCACTCAGGCCTCATGGCCAGGCCTTGAGCATGTTCAATGAGTCCCCCATTACAACTTCCTGCGGCAGAGAGTTCCATAGTCTCACTGCTCTTACAGTAAAGAGACTTTGTCTATGGTGATGGAAGAACCGCCTCTCCTCTAGGTGCAGAGAATGCCCTCTTCTCCTGGCCTCAGCCCTAGGTATAAAGAGCTTTTTTGGAGAGATGCTTGTACTGCCCATTCACGTACATTCTAATGAGGTCTCCACTCTTTAAATACATTTAGTGATTTATCATTGTATTCTATCCTGTTCCCCTTGGATGCTCTCCTTTGCACTCTTTCCAGTTCTACTATGTCCTTTTTATACACTGGGGCCTGTACACTGGGGCCTGAAACTGTACACAATATTCCATGTACGGCCTGACCAGTGATTTGTATAAGGGCAAAACTATGTCCTTATCATGAGAAACTATTCCTTTTTTGATACATCCCATAAGTTTATTGCTTTATTAGCAGTTTCCTGGCTTTGGTCACGAAAATTAAATTCAAGTAACACGAAAGAGACAACACTCTGTGTTAGCATTGTGCCCATGGAGAGACGAATACATGCCAAGTACTAAAAGAAATATCCTGGCACTCTTCTTTTGCTGAAGCTTTTTCATCGACGTGTTTCGTCTTACTACTAAGCCTTTATCAACTGCTCATACACTGCCAATACAAACAAAATATAAACAATTTTTGACGTCACACCACCGGCAAATCCAGGTCGATGTGTGAGACAATCAGAAGGCAGAGTAATAGATGGATATGGAAAAAAAGAGGTTTCTGGGGTAGTGGACCCACTGAACCACCACAGGCGATTACGTAAGGCAACACCTGGGAGCAGAGTCTAAGAAGTACCCGGTTTCCATCAGAGCCTGCCGCAAAACGGGTTGAAATTGCTGCGGCGTGGTACCACCAGGTCACTCCACAGGCACGACTTTGTCCACGGTGGTGGCCAAGGTGAAGTGCAGAATCGTGAAGCAGAGACTGAGTTGGGGACAGGCAGAACATCAGGACAGGCAGCACAGGTTCAGAGTTGGGGACATAGTGGAAGGTCAGGAAAAGGAAACGGGGTCACAACGGGAAATCACAATCGCAGGAATAACGCGGGATGCGCATAGTGGGAAGGCGGAGCTTATACACCACATGATTAATGCGCTTTAGCACCTCAAATGGACCCAGGAAACGAGGATCAAGTTTGTAGCTGGGAATCTTCAAATCTTCCAGGAGGAGGATCGCATATATTATATATATATATATATGCGCACACATACACACACACACAGTGAACCTGGGTCGTGATCCTATCGCATCATCAAATATTTCACCAGAGCGATCCTTTTACATATTGGTAACATTAAAGTCATGGTTTAACCCTTGTGGCTTCAGGGTGTTAAGAATATATATATATATCCAGTTCACCACAGTCAGTGTTTGTATCCATGAGTAAGCGCCACTGGTTTATGATGCTTCATTTTTATGGTAAATTTCCTTCTAAGTGTGGAATAGTAATGTTCCCTAAAGATAACACGTGATCACCAGCATCTACAAACATATTTATTTTATTATGTCCAAGTTACATAATACTACATGAACCCCGGCCAGGGAGTGTTGGTTGCGTATTGCGGTTGCGTATCGGATGGCTATTGATATTGACTATTAATATGCATGACACCCATAATTGGCTTTTAGCGTATTGGCTTTTATTTGTGACCTTAAAGTTTACTTTGTTGTTGGCACTTGCATTTTATAATAGTATACATCACATGATTTATTATAGGAATTGAGCGGGCCCTAGATAAACTGGGTTTGTGCATGGTCACATCTCACACCAACTAGTTTGGCACCAACTAGGGGCACCTCACCATTTCAATAATATTGGCCAGGGGAGATGGATAGAGGGAAGTGACCGTACCCACTCTATTCTATGTTGTTATGGTACTTTTAATTGATTTTATATGTCACATGTATTTGTATTTTTCTGATAATAAAGATTGTGTTTTACTTAATATTTTGTTCCTTTGTAGCACACTTTTTTTTCTGCAGTTTTCATACTTGTTACATAATACATTATAATTTAACAATTAAATATAATAGATAAATCACGTGCAATGGATTTTGTAAAACATTCTAACAAAGTAACAAAAACCTTCATGTGTCTCCTTGTAAAATAAGAGTTACACAGTAGAGTGAGAATTTTTTTAAGTGAGAGATGAGATCCATGAGATGGATATAAAACACAATGACACTCCCAGCTTTGCTAACTCACCTATAACACACACAGAGTCAGCTCTGCTATATGCCTCCCTCCCCCTCCCCTGGATAAAGACCTTATCTGTCTGCAGCTAGTAGAGTAAATCTCTGCACACGTATGTATAATCAACATTTATTGGGGTGAACACAAAGAAAAAGAAGTACTGTACAGTTAAGTGATGGCAGTATATGACTGATCGTGCAGGATAAGGTACAGCATGGATCACATGTTCATTGACTTTTGGGGGAAAGAGACCACATCGTAGATCATTGGCTTATGAGCCTCAGAATGCCATTTCAATCAAAGTATCCATTGCCAAATATGGATAATTAGCAGAGAAACCATGCCTTTAAGGGCTGAAGTGGAAGTGGCATACACTATCTATGACAGGAGCAAGTCTTGGAATTCCTGGGAGCTTAAATACATGTCCCATGGGGCCCATGCAGTATTCATCTTACCTGGGTCTGCGGAATCATTGGCCACTAACTCCTCTATTCTACGGATAAACCCGATCTCTGCACACTTATGATAGCTGACTGGAAGTGAAACCATAGTCAGAAGATACACTCACCGGCCACTTTATTAGGTACACCATGCTAGTAACGGGTTGGACCCCCTTTTGCCTTCAGAACTGCCTCAATTCTTCGTGGCATAGATTCAACAAGGTGCTGGAAGCATTCCTCAGAGATTTTGGTCCATATTGACATGATGGCATCACACAGTTGCCGCAGATTTGTCGGCTGCACATCCATGATGCGAATCTCCCGTTCCACCACATCCCAAAGATGCTCTATTGGATTGAGATCTGGTGACTGTGGGGGCCATTTGAGTAGAGTGAACTCATTGTCATGTTCAAGAAACCAGTCTGAGATGATTCCAGCTTTATGACATGGCGCATTATCCTGCTGAAAGTAGCCATCAGATGTTGGGTACATTGTGGTCATAAAGGGATGGACATGGTCAGCAACAATACTGGCCCAAAGAGTGCCAAGAAAATATTCCCCACACCATGACACCACCACCAGGAGCCTGAACCGTTGATACAAGGCAGGATGGATCAATGCTTTCATGTTGTTGACGCCAAATTCTGACCCTACCATCCGAATGTTGCAGCAGAAATCGAGACTCATCAGACCAGGCAACGTTTTTCCAATCTTCTACTGTCCAATTTCGATGAGCTTGTGCAAATTGTAGCCTCAGTTTCCTGTTCTTAGCTGAAAGGAGTGGCACCCGGTGTGGTCTTCTGCTGCTGTAGCCCATCTGCCTCAAAGTTCGACGTACTGTGCGTTCAGAGATGCTCTTCTGTCTACCTTGGTTGTAACGGGTGGCGATTTGAGTCACTGTTGCCTTTCTATCAGCTCGAACCAGTCTGCCCATTCTCCTCTGACCTCTGGCATCAACAAGGCATTTCCGCCCACAGAACTGCCGCTCACTGGATGTTTTTTTCTTTTTCGGACCATTCTCTGTAAACCCTAGAGATGGTTGTGCGTGAAAATCCCAGTAGATCAGCAGTTTCTGAAATACTCAGACCAGCCCTTCTGGCACCAACAACCATGCCACGTTCAAAGGCACTCAAATCACCTTTCTTCCCCATACTGATGCTCGGTTTGAACTGCAGGAGATTGTCTTGACCATGTCTACATGCCTAAATGCACTGAGTTGCCGCCATGTGATTGGCTGATTAGAAATTAAGTGTTAACGAGCAGTTGGACAGGTGTACCTAATAAAGTGGCCGGTGAGTGTATATGGTCATATCCAGAGGCAACAAAAATTGTGTACACCAGAATTGATAGAGACAGGTTGGTCTTATATCTGTAAAATGCTTTATTTTTGTTAATAACCGTGAATTAGAGAATGTGTTATTTTGTTATCCTGAGTACAGTATATTTAAGAATCTTGGAAATACCCCTAAGAGAAGCTATAAAATCACATGTACAAAACTACTACCAATATTCTCCAAATTTCTAGGTAAAAGGGAGAATGAATTCTAATGATACACAGGATATTATTCATATACTAATTTATAATTAATCTAATTTTTTTTTTCTTAGAAAGTATCGCAAACAACAAGAACTACAACAGAAAAAGTGGTCACATTTAGCACCTGAGAAAATTTTGCCACTGGAAACAAATGAGACTTCTTTAGTCAGCTTGAAGGTGATTCCTAACACAGTGGGGGAATTCGTATAGTTTAGATTCTTTTATACAGTTTTTCTGTTTTGACTTTCTGGTTCTGAGTCTTAATGCCATTTTACATGCATTTTAGGTGTTTTTTATTCATCAGATCTGTTTAATTTAGGCATTCTGGATGTTGTTAATTGTTGTGCCATTCCCCATATTGTATATCGTAAGTTACATTTTAGCTTCATTCTACATGATGCAGTGATTATGTACATAAGAAATATTAAGATTTTTTTTTATCTATAACTTGGGCAACAACATTTTTTTTATTGAAGAAATAGCTTTTTGTTGCATAATTTTTATGGAGAGGAAATGATGGAATAAAAATTGTCACTGTTCAAGGGAACAAGAGCCCAGTTGTGAGTCAGTGTCAGGGTCCTGGAGTGATTGCATGGTCACAGAAACTGTATGACACATAAATACTTCCCTAATGTACAGTACACACAATTTTGTAGAAAGGAGTTTAAAGCTATATTTAAGTATTATAAAATTTAATTTCATTAATTAAATGCTACTTTTATTTTTTCTTTTAGATTGATGAAGATAAACGACGGGAATTAATACCAAGATGCAGGCGAGGAAAATATGATAAAAAGGTATAGCATTTGAGTAAATTTATTTTGGTTTTATAATAGTATCATAGTATATAAGGTTGGAAAAAGCCATCAAACGATCAAGTTCAACCTATTAAACTATACTGTGCTTATCCAGAAGAAGGCAAAAACCCTGATCCAAATTGGCCCAAAGCAGGGAAAAATTCCTTCCCCACTCCTAATATGGAGGTCAGAATAACTCCTTGGATCAACAGAATATGTTCAAATTATAAAATTATCATGCGTGGAGAGTTCCAGTGTCTGACTGCTCACACAGTAAAGAATCCCTCCCAATGGCGATAGTAGAACCGCCTCTCCTATAGGCATATATAATCTTTGGAGAGATCTCTGTATTGACCATTCTGATATTTATACATTTGCAATAAGATCTCCCCTTAGTTGTCCTTTTTCTAAGATGAAAAACCCCTAGTTTAGTAATCATTGTATTCTAGTTCACCTTTTCCTCAGGTTCAGTCTAGAACTTACCTCCTCATAGAAGCCAATCAGATTAGTCTGACAGGTATGTAGTTTCCAGGATCACATTATGACACTTTTTGACATACTGGCACCACATTTGCAATTTGTCAGTCCTTTGTAAGAATCCGTCCTTAAAGGAAACCTACCATTTGATTTGATGCATTATTAAGCAAACATACCTTGAAAATGCTCTAGCTACACTGATGCAGGATCATATTTTGGTTAATCCCTGAGTTGAGTGGTTTTGCTGAAAAAACTATTAGAAAATTCAGGACCTTAGGAAAGCTGGCTGCATACATAAACACATTACACACAGAGCTTGTCAATACACATGCAGCTTAGTCATGAGTTAGTCAAGACATAAGTAATCAATCTGAGCTGCATCACTCATACACAGCAGCTGGGGGATGGTACAGTAATTGATTATTCTGCCTTTAGGCACAACCAAGGGATTACATTGTCCTCTGGTGCAGTGAATAACTAATGTGCTACAAGTTGAGCTGAACCAGCCATAGAAGTGACAGAGCTTCATTATCATAATTTTATAATTGTTTATCAGCAAAACCACTTGGCACAGGGATTAACCAAGATATGACCCTGCATCAGTGTAGCTACAGCTTTCTCAAGGTATGTTTGCTTAATAATGCATCAAATCAAAAGGTAGGTTTTCTTTAAGCAATCTTTAAATATTAGAAATATGAGTCTGTCGCAATACATATTTCCATCTGTACCCGGGTTTGTATGCCATCTAGGTCTGGTGATTTGTCTATTTTAGTGCTGCTAGGGCATTACCACACCTCTTCCTGGGTTAAGCAGCTGATATTTAATGGAGGATTTACATTATTCCTGATCATGTCATTTCCTATGGGATTTTCCTGGGTAAAGACAGTTGAGATGGCGACATTCAATCGGATGCCCCTCATCTCCCTCCATTATGACTTCAGATTATTCCTAAGAGGGTACCCACTTTAGTTTTTTACTATGTATAAAATAATATGGGGTTATTTTTACTTTCCTCTGCAAATTTTCTTTCAGTCACTATTTTTGCTGTCTTTAAATGTTTTTTTATAGGATTTATTTTTCTTTCTATAATCTGGTGTAACACCTTATACTTTCTTGTTTTAGTAACTTAAATGCTTTATTTTTCTCATTTATTGTACACCTTACAGTACTAGTTAAACACATAGTTTATTTATCTTTTAAAAACATCCCATTTATTTTTGAGAAAACTGTTCCAGTTTTTGCCCTCAAGGTCCTCTCGTAGCTGTTAAAAATGTTTTTGGCAAATCCTTTTCCATATGCCTTGCTAGGGCTTACAGATCTATTGAAGAGGAACCCTAACAGAGAAGCTACAAAGATAGGTTTTTACCATGGAGAATCTAGCTTATCTCTGGATTATAAATAATAGATTTTCATGATCGCTTTTTAAAGGACCCTTATAAAGGGGATTTAGAGTTATAAACTGCTACTAACCTATTATCAGTGGCATATAAACAATATGGTCTCTTTATAATTTGGTGAAATTCATCATAACGCGGAAAGACTTTGGACGCAAAGTCACAGTGGCTATCCTCTCCCAACCTGACTGGTCAGGTAAAATGTCGCAAGTCTTATGGTTGTTATGATGTACCTTGGGTATGGAAGGAGTCAGACCAGGAGGGGAAATCTCACCATGACTCTTCTCCTGCCTCAAGATTCCCTACCGGTCATTGGTATAAGGCAATCAAAGTAATTTTCTTCATAAAATTGATTTTCCGGGGATACAGACATTTATCATTTTGATCCTGTCACTGTCATGCATAACAGGTTAGTAGTGGTTTACTGGCCTATACAACATGGTAACTTAAAACAAATTAGCATAAATCAGTAGTACATGTGAACACAAAAAAATGTTGTAATATATCTAATGGGAGTAAAATTCCTGTTTCTCCACTCATTTTTTAGGTTATAATCCTGAAAGATTTAAAACATGATGGGAATTTCACAGAAAAACAGAAGATGGACCTTAACAAAGTAAGATGATTTTACAATATTAGTATAGCACCAGCTACCCAATGTGTTCTTTATATACAGCTTAAAAAAGGATAGGTATGTATGATCATATATAGAATGACTATATTTACATGACAAAGGTATGCCCATATACAGAAACAGAAATTACACATATTTTAATTCCAGGGTTTAACACACCAGGGTTAAATAGAAGACAATTGTTTAACATTTTTAGAAGGTTGTAAAATTAGTTAAATACAAACTCACATGAGCAATAACACAGAACTCCTTCTCCTGCAATGTAATTATTTAATCAACAAATATTAGGCCAGAATAGAAAAGCCATGTGTAATAAACTAAGAATCCCATCCCCCAATAATAAACAATAACTTGTAGAACCACTTTTGATGGGACTAGTTTGATGAAATACTTTTGTGTCTGACTTTAATCCTTCGTTGTGGTTGTCTATGTATGTTTATTTTCTCAAATCTCTTCCTTTGAACCAGTCACAGAGGAAGAAGTGGCTTTCCTCTACTCACCCCACTACCTGCATCAGTGACCCCATCCCCTCACATCTTTTGCAGTCACTTCTCACCTTACTAAAATCTTCACCCATTTTGTGCTGCTTATTAAAGACCAGTCTGTAATCTCCTTTTCATCTCCAAAACTCCTGGTCTATTCTTGACCGACTATCTCTTTGCTAACTCCCTCCTTGACCCCCTACAATCTGTTTTTCACACCATGCACTCCACTGAAACTGCTCTTTCTAAATTCTCCAATAATATCCTCACCACTAAATTGAAAGGTGACTATTCTCTCCTGATTCTTCTGGATCTTCTCTGCAGTCCCATTGACCTTGGACCTTGTATACAAGATGACAGCTGATGACTGGTTCAAGCAGCAGCATCTTTATTTATTAAATTAGGTTATTCTATTCCCTTATAAAGAATGGCTTAACACACTGTACAAGCTCCTATACCTCTTCTGTCACCCCCTCATCTTCATAGACTGTAAACTGTGTGCAGGGACCTCACTCTTATTGTTCCACTTGACTGTTTGTTGTAAAGTGCTAGGGAATATGATGGCGCTATATTAAAGATAATAATAATCCTTATTATTATTAAACTGTGTTTTTGGGAACAGTCCACTGTACTATTACTCTTTTTCTGCATATATGGCAACTGCAAATTACTGCTACTCCTATCCTCCATACGGTGGAAGTATCCATGCCTTTGAGATTTTTCCTTACTTTTAAAAGTCAACCAAATGTATTTTGTTGATTTTTTTATGTGATATAGGAACAGAAAATATGAAGTATGTGTGGAGTTTAAATAAAATGATAAGAGCTTTTGGAAATGTTTGCAAATTAAAAAAAAAAGTGTGGTGTGCATATGTATTCAGTCCCCTTAATGATATATTTTGGAGGACCTCCTTTACCCACAATAAGAGCTGCAGATATGTTGGGAAATGTCTCTACCAGCTTTGCACATCTAGAATCTAGACTTTTTACCTATTCTTTAGGTAATTTATTTAACAGGGTGAATGTTGACAAAGAGCAAGTCATTGTACATACACCCCCCCCCCAATTCATTGTGATTGTTATAACAAACAGTCCCCCTTTCAATTTAAAATATTAAATAAATTTAGTATACGGTACTTCCCCTGCACTAAACCATAAACAGTGACACCACCTCTAATTAAAACATGCACAGTGTCCCTCAAATTATAATATAGTGCCTGCCATGAATTATTATAATCATGTAGTGCATAACTACAGCCCCAGAACCAAGATCAGTATATAAATACAGCAAATGTACTGTGTTCCATACAGAAGTACAGCACCAGAAATCAAGTGATGTACAGAAACACAGCAACAGATTCACGCAGCGCATAAATCGTGTTAAGTTCTGTCATTAATATTGGACCTGAGATGTCTGGTGGTCTGACTGCTGGAAACCACTGCGATTGCCAGAAAATGGAAATCTAAGTCCCCCTTCCCCGCCCTAAGGAGAATATGGCTTTTGCAACTGGTGAGCCCTACCGGAAGTCCCATAGAAGCCAGCAGAGTGAACAACAAAATTACAATTCCCTGTGGATAGTGGATAAATATCTCAACTCTGATAATTAAAGAAGTTAATGTCTACTTGATTTCCTTAAATGATGGCACCTGACTGGGTTCAATACATTCTGTAATACATTCTGTAATGTGAAAGGGTAGGGGGGAGGAAGAACAATAAGTATTAGCAAGGCAAGTCATACCAGAAGTGTACATCAAGATCAAAATCAATAAACAAGAGAATGTGCAAGTCCATGACAAAAGTCAAAACAAGAAGACTATGCAAATGCCCACATCAGAAATCCACAGAATAGTAAGAGAAAGCCAAAAGGTCAAAACCTTTTGCCAGTTCAGCAGTGATCATGCACAAAGACAGGAACCACGAAACTGGAAAATTAACTTCAGAGCAAGGTCAGGCAGAGAATTTATTTGGCCAGTAATCAGCTTAAGACAGGTGTAGGAAGGATCTTAGAGTTTTAACCTCTGAATAGAGATGAGCGAGCACTAAAATGCTCGAGTGCCCATTATTCAAGACGAACTTTTGCCGATGCTCAAGTGCTCGTTTCGAATAACGAGCCCCATTGAAGTCAATGGGAGACCCGAGTATTTTTCAATGTGTCATTTTATTGAGAAATAATGTCTTCTGATAAGTTAGCAGATGTACGGAAACATCTGCAATGTGTTCTTCACAAAAGAACACATTGCAGATTTTTCCATACATCTGCGAACTTATCAGAAGACAATTTGCATTGATTCGAGCAGTTCTCGAGCGGGTGAAGAACTCGTCCGAGCAACGAGCCGTTTTGAGTACGCTAATACTCGAACGAGCATCAAGCTCGGGCGAGTATGATCGCTCATCTCTAGTAATGACACTAACCCTGTAATAAACTTTACCACAATGTTATCCCTTATATTCCCTTCAATCCTTGGTGTTTATTATACTTTTGTTTGTTCACTAATAAAAGCAAATATATTGAAAAAAAAAGTCCAATACCGCTCACCTCTCAAGATCCATGTAGGTCCAATCACATTTCAGGTCCATGCCATGGAACAAGTTGTCCAGACACCAACGAAACAAAGACTGGAGACCACTTGAAGGAGTTCTGGCACTGGACAAAAAAAAATCTTCAATGTTTTTTAGATTACATTAAAAGAGTGACTACATACTGTAACGGGATTAGCTCTGGGATCGCCGTCTCCTGGGATAGACGGGCACTTTTTGGCACAACACAGTCACAGTCCACTCCAGACAAGTTGGGTGCAACTGGCCTCAACCAGTTTTATTAACTTCAAGCAGAAAAAAGTGGCAAAACAAAAACAATACAGAAATAAAATCCTAGGCCGTCTGGCCACTAACTATACAATACAGTAGTTTCCTCACTGCCAAGAAACTGTACCTACTGTACAGCTTCCCAACCACAGCATACAGAAATTGGCAACTCACATAAGGTTTTTCCCAGGAGCACAGAGAGAGCGGCTCCTCTTGTGCAGCTTCTGACTTTTTAAAGCAACATCTCAGAGTTGCTGGTGATTAGCCCCAATCACCTCAAACACCTGGAGTGGCTGAGCAGAGTAGGGACCAAGCCCTACACTCCAAACTGCAGCAGCCAGGTCTTCCAGACCAGGTTTTGGCTCCCTAGATAGTGTAGGACAGAAACCTAGGGGAAACATACACACCATTTAACACTTTTCCCCTGGTCCTGTCACATATCCTCCCCCTCTGTTTCGACCTCGGGGCCGGAACACTCTGTGCCAATGAGCATTAGACCCTTGAGAGGGCATCTGCATTACCCATCTGCCGTCCTGGTCTGTGTTCCACTACAAAACTAAAGTTCTGTAGAGACATAAACCACCATGTTACTCGCCTGTTCTTCTCACGGTTTTGACACATCCACTTGAGTGGGGCATGGTCAGTGACAAGTTTAAATGTCCTGCCTATCAAATAGTACCGGAGCGCTTCCAATGCTCACTTAATTGCCAAGCATTCCTTCTCTACAATGGCATACTTCCTTTCATGGTCATTCAATTTCCTACTCAGGTAGACCACGGGATGTTCTTCGTCTCCCCTAACTTGTGACAACACAGCACCTACACCAACATCAGAAGCGTCTGTTTGTACAACAAATTCTTTGGTAAAGTCTGGTGTTATTAAGACTGTCTGGGCACAAAGAGCTTGTTTTAGGCTCTGGAAAGCCTGCTCAGCTTCAGTGGTCCATTTGACCATGACCGAGTCTTTAACCAACCTTACGAAAGGCAAAGGGGCAGCAATACTTGCAAAATTTCCAATAAACCTCCTGTAGTAGCCAGTTAAACCCAGAAATGCCCTTACTTGTTTTTCATTTACAGGCCTGGGCCAGTTTTGTATGGCCTCAATCTTGTTTATTTGGGGCTCGATAACACCTCGCCCCATAGTGTACTGTTAGGGTTGGGTAACACAAAAGACAGGGGATAGTGTGCCCTGAGCTTGCCCCAACCGCTGTCCCTTCCTATGGCCCCCCCCCCCACGCTAAACCGTGGGGCGACTACTTGAAGACTCGAAATACACTGATAACTGTGGGAAGGGAAACACAAACAGACTGACAAACATAAAACACAAAAGAATAGTAAACTAGCCGGAGTAACAACGAGAGGGTACGTCAATAGCAAAATCAGTAGGCAAAGAGTCAATGTCAAAAATGAGCCGAGGTCAACAACGATACAAATACAGATACAGAGCAAGTCAAACCTAATGCTGAGCGAGTGGAGAAGGGATTTCAAACACTGGCACAGGTGACTAGTGAAGCTGCAATTTATGCAGCCAGAACTCCACCTCCAGAACCTGATAGGAGCTGGACAGCTACTGGGAATTAACCCCTCATGGTGCAGAACAACCAGGCATCATGCAGAGGTACCACAAGTCCCAGCAGTATCGAACACAACTCCTAGACAGCGCAAGATCTTAGCAGCCGCTGCCCAGGACGAGAGGTGGAGTTTGCACGGATACGCGCCAGGGGTCGGAGAACGCTGCTGGCACCAGCAGAAGAACCGGAAGTCCCAGCATTCTCCCTAGCGACCCTGACAGTACCCCAGGTATCTAGCCTCTTCCTGTCCAAGGGCACATTTCTTTGGATTGGCTGTCAAACCTGCTTCCCTGATAAAATTCAGTACTGCTTGAACCCTTGGTAGATGACTTTCCCAATCTAAACTATGTATGATGACATCATCTAGATAGGCAGCTGCATATTTTCTGTGCGGACGTAAAATTCTGTCCATCAGCCTCTGGAATGTGGCTGGAGCCCCATGCAACCCAAATGGAAGAACCACATACTGGAAATGGCCATCAGGGGTGCTAAAGGCCGTTTTCTCTTTGGCCTGCTCTGTCAATGGTACTTGCCAGTAACATTTTGTAAAATCTAAAGTAGTGAAATACCTGGCGTTATCCAACCTATCAATTAACTCGTCTACTCGAGGCATGGGATATGCATCAAACTTTGATACTGCATTCAATTTTCGTAAAATCATTGCAGAAACGCAGGTTACCATCAGGTTTTGGGATAAAGACTATAGGACTAGACCAGTCACTGTGCGATTCCTCTATAACTCCCAGTTTGAGCATCATTTGCACTTCATCTGCAATCGCCTTACGTCTGGCCTCAGGTACCCTGTAGGGCTTTTGGTTCACTCTGACCCTTGGCTCTGTTATGATGTCATGTTTAATAACATTTGTTTTTCAAGGCAAGTCGGAAAACACATCCCTATTGCTTTCTACAAACTTCTTTACTTCTTGGATTTGAGCACATGATAAAGTGTCAGGAATTTTAACCTCTGGTACCCGTGGAACACCCTCCTTTTTACCAGTATTGTTAACCGCTACCAATACCTCCCGTTCTTTCCAGGGCTTAATTATATTTACATGATAAATCTGGTAGGGCTTACGTTTTCCTGGCTGGTGCACACGATAATTTACCTCTCCCACTTTTTCTACAATTTGTAATGCTGAAGGGAGCTCAGGCTGCAGCCACTTTTTAGCCAGATGAAACAGGTCATACATTTGGGACCTTACTGGTTTATCCAACTGAAATGTCCAGGTATGTACCCGCTGTGCTCTGACAGCCTGTGTAAGACGAGCAAGAATTTCAGCTTTCAGCTTAGGGAATTGTCTGGCATCCTGCTCACTTAAATCAAAGTAGGCTTTCTGAGACTCACCACTGAGGAATGGAGCCACGACATCTGCCCACTGGTCGGCTGGAAGATTCTCCCGCAATGCCGCTCTTTCAAATATGGTGAGGAACGCTTCCACATCATCCTCAGGGGTCACTTTTTGCAGAGAGGCTTGCACTCTTTTCCTAACAGAGACACTTTGGGCCTGAACTTGAGGTCTTTCAGACAGCACTTTAATCTGTTTATCACCTCTGTTTATCACCTGCTGTTCTCTGAAGGCCTCATACTGCTGTGCATTTGTCAGTTGCTGCTGTGCATTTGTCAGTTGCTGCTGTGCATTGGCCTCTTGCTGCTGTGCATTGGCCTCTTGCTGCTGTGCATTGGCCTCTTGCTGCTGCTGTGCACAGGATTGTTGCAGCTGAATGTTAGTCTGCATCAGCTGTTTAATAAAGTCCTCCATGTCTGCAGAGTTGGATTTTGCAATAGCAGCAGACTTAACCCACGACATTCAACTTGCTGGATTTTGTGCCAGCGCAGCCTCCACCATTTGTAACGGGAGTAGCTCTGGGATCGCCGTCTCCTGGGATAGACGGGCACTTTTTGGCACAGCGCAGTCACAGTCCACTCCAGACAAGTTGGGTGCAACTGGCCTCAACCAGTTTTATTAACTTCAAGCAGAAAAAAGTGGCAAAACAAAAACAATACAGAAATAAAATCCTAGGCCGTCTGGCCACTAACTATGCAATACAGTAGTTTCCTCACTACCAAGAAACTGTACCTACTGTACAGCTTCCCAACCACAGCATACAGCAATTGGCAACTCACATAAGGTTTTTCCCAGGAGCAGAGAGAGAGCGGCTCCTCTTGTGCAGCTTCTGACTTTTTAAAGAAACATCTCAGAGTTGCTGGTGATTAGCCCCAATCACCTCAATCACCTGGAGTGGCTGAGCAGAGTAGGGACCAAGCCCAACACTCCAAACTGCAGCAGCCAGGTCTTCCAGACCAGGTTTTGGCTCCCTAGATAGTGCAGGACAGAAACCTAGGGGAAACATACACACCATTTAACACTTTTCCCCTGGTCCTGTCACAATACATGCAGACAAGCTGATGCGTTGCAGGCGAAAAAACATTCCTTCATTTTTCTCCAGTTTTTGTTCACTTATATACTTTAACAGGCATTCACAAAACAGATGTAGCTATACTGAGAATACCTTGCATACAGATGTACTTTATTCACTAATTTTATAACTTCTAAAGGCAATTTGGACTTTAAATTTGATTTAGGGTCATCAGAGTACAAGAAGCTGAATACATGCATTCCACACTTTTTAGATTTAGCATTTCGAGTATAAGCCGAAACCCCTAATTTTACCACAAAAAATGGGAAAACCTATTGACTCGAGTATAAGCCGAGGGTGTAGTATACAGCCAGCTAGCCCCCTGTAGTATACAACCAGCCAGCCCCTGTAGTACACAGCCTGTCCCAAGTAGTATACAATCAGCCTGCCCCCATGAAGTATACAGCCTGCCCCCATGAAGTACACAGCCTGCCCCCAAAAAGTATACAGCCTGCCCCCAAAAAGTATACAGCCTGCCCCAAAAAGTATACAGCCTGCCCCAAAAAGTATACAGCCTGCCCTCAGTATGCCTAGCGAATAATAAAAAAAAGTAAACTTAATACTCACCCTCCGACGATACTCACCTTTGATGCTTAGTGGCGGCTCCCGGTCCTCGGCGCGGGCTCCTGGTCCTCGGCGGCAGCTCCCGATCCTCTGCGGCGGCTTCTCTCTTCTATCTTCACGTGCCGGCAGTCGCGTCCATGCGACTTGCCGGCGGGCGCACAGTGCGATGCGGCGACACCGCTACATCATATTGTGCGCCCGCCGGCAAGTCGCATAGACGCGACTGCCGGCACGTGAAGATAGAAGAGAGAAGCCGCCGCAGAGGATCGGGAGCTTCCGCCGAGGACCAGGAGCCGCCGCCGAGGACCGGGAGGCGCCGCCGAGGACCGGGAGCCGGAGGGTGAGTTTTAATTTTTTTTTTTTATTATTATTGACTCGTGTATAAGCCGAGATGAGGTTTTTCAGCACATTTTTTGTGCTGAAAAACTCGGCTTATACACGAGTATATACGGTATTTTCTGAATATAGATACAACATGGAAATGCTATTTTATTTCTGTATATTTCACTGTTACTGGTAACAACATTTCCTTTATATTCTATGCTTTTATTTGACTTTTGATCTCACAACTATACATTTCTCTTTTATACAACTCTTCAGCTTCTACAGATAGATTACTACAATCTGACAAAATTCTATGGTACAGTGAAGAAAGAAGCTATGATATATGGTGTTATTGAATACTGTGAAAGAGGTTCCCTCAGAGTAAGAATATTTTTTTTATTTAGTAAATGTTTACATAGCGTAAGAATATTTCCTTTATTAAAAATACATTTTAAATATATTAAAACCTGCTGTACCGCAAGAATTAGGGGAGTTCCCACATTTCTCTGCCTATGATGAGAAACATTGGAGGTCTTGTGCATGTTTTTTCTTGTTTTTTTTCTGGGTTTTGAACTTGTTTAATTTATCTTAGAGGTTGATATATTAAGCAGCTGAGATTGTGGGGGGTTTGCGACTTTTAATTAAAAAGTCGCCCAAAAGTCTCCAAAGCTTCTTACACCCTTCCTAAAGTTTTACCTATGCCTGATCGGGAATGGAGTTTATTTGCGACTTTTTAACCATCATTTGCACCCAAATTGTGACTTTTTCATATGTCCACATCTGGATTTTAAAAATATATCAAGTAAAACGCTGAAAAATTCTTGCTCGGCTTACTTTGCTAGGCGATTGAAAAAGTCGCAAATTTAAGCTGAACTACATCAAATGTGCCAAAAAAGTTCCAAAAGTAAGAGAAAAAGTGAAATATAAAATAAGACAAAAGAAAAATAAATTGACTCACCACTCTTCAATAGTGCTCAGTATTTCTTCTTCATTCAAGTGAAGACATGTACATTCTTACAAAATGGCCTTGCAAGGGAGGGAGGTGAAGGCCGAAAGCCCATTGGAGGCGCTTCTTCCGGCCTCTGTGTATTGGGATTAAAAGAATGGAACCCTGCTGTCAAAATCACCTGTGGTGTCAATTAAACCTTACAACATAATAGGTCAAAGCATATGACACTCAGGGCACCTTGGCCCAATAGGCTATACAGTAATGAAAACAAACTTCTGTTGGCTAACTCACCCGGCATGTCGTCGCTCCACCTGCTACGCTAGTGACCACCTCCTATCATGAACGGGGCTGTACACACCATTGCGTCATTACATCGCAACAGTGGGAAATCATATGGAAGATCCTTAAAGCCAGGAGCTGACCAACTACGCCATATGGGTCATATATAGTCACATATTTAAATAGAGATATACCACAGGGTATTAGATATGGGTAATACTGAAGGTACACTATTGCATAGTTAAACACACGGTATAACGGTTCCAATTACAGCATATGGTAAAAAGACACCAATGACTTCCTAGCGGCCCTTAATAAGCAAGTGTGGCAAGAGAGCTTCTGGTTGGCCTCTATAGATGTAGAGAGCGTATACCTCACAAAGGAGGAGTTCTAGCAGTAAGAGAAGTTGTGTCAAAAGCAGGAAAAGGGGAGGACTACACTAATTTTAGCAGCAAAGCATTACAATATACACTCACCGGCCACTTTATTAGGTACACCATGCTAGTAACGGGTTGGACCCCCTTTTGCCTTCAGAACTGCCTCAATTCTTCGTGGCATAGATTCAACAAGGTGCTGGAAGCTCCTCAGAGATTTTGGTCCATATTGACATGATGGCATCACACAGTTGCCGCAGATTTGTCGGCTGCACATCCATGATGCGAATCTCCCGTTCCACCACATCCCAAAGATGCTCTATTGGATTGAGATCTGGTGACTGTGGAGGCCATTTGAGTCCAGTGACCTCATTGTCATGTTCAAGAAACCAGTCTGAGATGATTCCAGCTTTATGACATGGCGCATTATCCTGCTGAAAGTAGCCATCAGATGTTGGGTACATTGTGGTCATAAAGGGATGGACATGGTCAGCAACAATACTTAGGTAGGCTGTGGCGTTGCAACGATGCTCAATTGGTACCAAGGGGCCCAAAGAGTGCCAAGAAAATATTCCCCACACCATGACACCACCACCACCAGCCTGAACCGTTGATACAAGGCAGGATGGATCCATGCTTTCATGTTGTTGACGCCAAATTCTGACCCTACCACCCGAATGTCACAGCAGAAATCGAGACTCATCGGACCAGGTAACGTTTTTCCAATCTTCTACTGTCCAATTTCGATGAGCTTATGCAAATTGTAGCCTCAGTTTCCTGTTCTTAGCTGAAAGGAGTGGCACCCGGTGTGGTCTTCTGCTGCTGTAGCCCATCTGCCTCAAAGTTCGATGTACTGTGCGTTCAGATATGCTCTTCTGCCTACCTTGGTTGTAACGGGTGGCGATTTGAGTCACTGTTGCCTTTCTATCAGCTCAAACCAGTCTGCCCATTCTCCTCTGACCTCTGGCATTTCCGCCCACAGAACTGCCGTTCACTGGATGTTTTTCTTTTTCGGACCATTCTCTGTAAACCCTAGAGATGGTTGTGCGTGAAAATCCCAGTAGATCAGCAGTTTCTGAAATACTCAGACCAGCCCTTCTGGCACCAACAACCATGCCACGTTCAAAGGCACTCAAATCACCTTTCTTCCCCATACTGATGCTCGGTTTGAACTGCAGGAGATTGTCTTGACCATGTCTACATGCCTAAATGCACTGAGTTGCCGCCATGTGATTGGCTGATTAGAAATTAAGTGTTAACAAGCAGTTGGACAGGTGTACCTAATAAAGTGGCCAGTGAGTGTATCTTGTCTCACAATGCGTTTATTTTCAAAGACGTGTGGCACGTTCAAAAAGATGGAACAGCAATCGGCACACCTGTGTCATGCATGGTCCAGTATGGAAGAAGCATTTCTGGGAATGATGACCTGCACCTCCCTAATAGAGATGATCCAATTTCCTAATGACCGCTTTAAGAGGACCTGTCACCCTAATAATCTATCTAGTAGATGCTTACTAAAGTAAACAGCTTCCTCTCCCTAACCCAGGTGTAGCAGTGTTAAATTGATAGCCTTTTAGAACATACCGATAAAGATGGCAATCACTACATAGTGTTGCGAACGCTGGATCAAGCTTCCAACGTACTCGTGAGGGGGCACGCCAATCTCCTCTGCTTTTCCCCTGCACTGCCCCTCACACACTATATGCCGCCGGTGACTGCCAGGCTCCATTCTACAGTCACCGCCCCCTCATGAATACGCCGGACCGCTGTAAGCCTGGTCCGGCATTCTGAGGGCTACATAGTGCAGTGTTTGCTAGCTTTATCGGAAGGTTCCGATAAAGCTAGCAATTTAACACTGCTATTACTGGGAAAGGGCTAGGAGCTTCTTACTTTAGTAAGCAGCTCCTAGAGGGTTTTTTTAGGGTGACAGGTACTCTTTAACTAGTGCTCCAACAATCAACAGTGGAAGAAACTTCTTTCCCAGCCATTAAACCTTTTTGAAGGTTCAAAAATAGGAAACCCCATGAAGCAATCTACATTACTGGTTTAATGGGGTGATGCTTTTTTCCAATAAAAATACACATATACATTTTGTAAAATTGTAAATGTAACAACTCCTAGAACAAAGCTGACTTATTATTTATATTTTGTAATTAATAGCTAGTTCCAATATCTAGTTCCAAATGTTATAATTAAAACTAGAAACTTGAGTTTATACTAGATCAGAGATGGACAGACTCACAGACCCTGCATCATATGCCGTTGATACAATACAGTGAGATTCATTATACAGTACAAAAGTAGTGTTCGGAACTGCAGCTCTGGTCCCATTCAGTTAATGTGGCCTGGAGACCAGAAATCTCCTTTAATCAGTTGCTTATTGCTTTATGACTATAAATGTCATACAGCAGTAAAGGCTTTATGGTTGAGCCCTCTCCATATCCGACAGGTGTCAACTGTATCATACATTTGACACCTTCCAGTAACTGCTACATTCATTGCTGGCACCAATTGCAGAAGTTATCCTGTCGAACACAACATAACAGTTCTTTACCAGGGCACCGCCGTCTTCAATGGCCGATTGGTGCCCTCTGTGATGTCATTGGGGGTGCTGCTCAGTTGCCATGGTGGCAGAAGCCTTCAGCTCATAGCAGTCACAAGCGGGCCTGAAATAATAATAATAAAAAAATGAATAAAATTTTTATATTTTTTTGAAACTTAAGTCCCTAGAATACATATAAAATTAAATAAGTAAAATAATAAAACATTAGGTATCTCCGTGTCCCAAAATGTCCAATCTGTCAAAAAAAGCAGAGAACAATATCTTCTGTAATTCCTGTCACATAAAATAGCTCCCAAATGTCAACACTTTTCAACCAAACAAATTTTTTATAAAAAGTGATCAAAAGGTCAAACATTCCCTATCATAATCAATGAAAACGTCATGAAAATTACACCTTACACAAGTCCATACACTGACGTATGAAAAAATTATTTACGTCAGAATATGGCTAAACTAAGAATTCTTTTTCTAGTATTAAAACATAAAAACTAGAACAAAATATAAAATGATGCCACTAGAAAGTACAATTTGTCCCACAGATAATAAACCCCAAAGTGTCTCTAAGTGTATAAATAAAAAAAAATGCTTGTTGAATGAGGGGACTAAGTAACGAAAATGCAGAAATAAAAAAGGACACAGTAAGGAAAGGGTTAAGAATATTTTTGTTTGTTTCATTGAAAAATGGGTGCTCTTTGTTACTTCATCATCAGTGTTCTCATGGCCTCTCAAAGACCTATAGTTTTGACATGGCTCTATTAAGCCAATTAGATTACCTTTTAGAGAGTATACCAAAAATACAATAAGCCCACTCAATTAGACAAAACTAAAATGTACTTAATACTCTAAAAAAATTAAAAAAAAGGAATTTTTAAAGTTAAAGGAAATCCAACACATGGATGCAGTATTGTACACCAAGCACATCTACACGCGGTGTGTGTCCCTGAAACATGATCATTTTTAATTAATACTTTTTTAAAAAATGCTCTAAAAAGTGATTTAAAAAATGTTACGCACTCTAAAATATGACCACTAAAAAGAACAACTCTTCTCGCCCTTAACCAGATTCGTCAGCCAGAAAATAAAAAAGTTATGCATATGAAAAGATGGTGATGCTAAAATGAACAAGATTTTCTCCATTAGTTTTTATTCCGTAAAATTTAATAAAATACACAAAACCCCCACATATTTGGTATCGCTGCGTCCGTGACAATCTGCATAATAAAATAGAATTGTTAATGGACCCACTAAGTGAACCCCGTAGAAAACAACCTCAAAAACTCTCCAAAAAAAGAATTTTTAATTAATACCCTTTAAAAAATGCTCTAAAAAGTGCTAAAAAAACACTTAAAAGAACAACACTTGCAAAAAATAAGCTCTTAACCAGATTTGTCAGCCAAAAAAGAAAAAAGTTATGCATATGAAAAGATGGTGATGCTAAAATTAACATTTTCGACAAATTACTTTTTATTCTGTGCGCCCATACAGGAGGATACCACCACATATGGCGTATTAGTGTACTCAGGAGAAATTGGGTATCAAACTTTGTGGAGCCTTTTTTCATTTAATCCATTTCAAATGTTTAATTTTCCATCCAAAATGAATGTATTGTCGAAAAATATTACAATTTGTAGACCGCACCTCCGCTTTGTTTTAACCCCTAAAAAAAACCTAAAGAGTTAAACCAACTTCTTAAATGCGCTTTTTCATACGTTGAGGGTTGTAGTTTCCATAATGCGGTAATTTACGTGTCTATCTATTATTTAGTAATTCACATACCGAAAGAGGAAAATAATAAGTAAAAATATATAAAAAGACAACCTAGTGGTTTAAAAATCAATTCCTTTTTATTATTATGTATATATATTTAAATGACAAACAAAGACAGGGCAACACACAGAAAAAATTGCACAAAACCCAATAGTAAACTATGACATATAGCAGCAAGGGTTCCCTACCATGCCAAAGTAAGGCATCTAAGAAAGAGTACAAGAATAATTATTGTCAATACAAGTAACAGGAAATGTAGTGCTAAATAAAGGGACAACCACAAGAGCTTGCAAGTATGAGTCCCCCAGACGAAGCCGTTTCCTGGCGAAACACGTGTCGGGGTCATTGCACATATCCAAAACGGTCTGTATGTGATCCATTTACCTGTATACTTGCAAGCTCTTTGCCTGCTATAGTCTTGTATGTAGCTAGTGTTCATTCTGCCTCCTAGATTCTGGACCCTTTTGCCTAAATCTTTGACTATCTGTTTGCCTAATGATTTGGCAGATTTACTTTATTGCCCCGATCTGTATTTGGTGACCATTTTTCTCTTTTTGTGTTTTCTCCACATTTGCACTTTGGTTTAGGAAGAGAGCGTCTACATTTATGGATGTTTTATACCATTAAAGTACTATAATAGCAGTGATGAAGGACAGTTATAGTTTGTGTAATATTTATTAAATTTGTTGCATTTGTTCTTTTAGATGCTAACTAATAGACCTTTTTCCCATCTCAGGATGTCCTCAATGATAAAATATCCTACCCAGATGGCGCTTTTATGGACTGGGAATTTAAAATATCTGTCCTATATGATATAGCTAAGGTAAGACTATATAAAGACATCTATTTAGCTTACAGGTAAAATTATGTAGCCAGGTATCATTTGGTGTAAAAGGAAGCACCTATATACTTCACATTTCATTTATGAAGTATAATTGCTGTGGATTTTTTCTGCAATAAATAAATGTTACAAGTTAGCAAAGTAATTGGATAGTTTTATAGTAACTTTATAATTTAATTATGTGTTCTAGTAAACAGACCCAGTTTACAGTTTATCAGATTTAGTGATGATATCCAGAGTAAAATGTGTATGATATACACATATTCAAGGCCACACGTTTTAAAGCTAATGGAAAAAACTTTCATGTCTAGAAATATACTACTCTAGAGGATTCAACAATAGTACATATTGGATTCATACAGTATAATATGGCCAGTAATACAAGATGTATTGGATATACAGTAATATATAAAGTCAATGGGGCAGATTTACTTACCCGGTCCAGTCGCAATCCAGCAGCGCGTTCTCTGACACTGATTCGTGTTCTTCCGGGATTCACTAAGGTCTTGCGCAAGATGTCCACTAGGTGTCGCTGCTGCACTGAAGTCCGCCGGAATTCACCTCCTCCGTTTTGGTGTATGTGAGTGCTATTTTTTAAAATTCCGCGGTTTTCCCGAATCAATAGGATTTTCCGACAGCTGCGCCCCCCCCCCCATTTTTGTTTCGTGAAAGCCAGCGGCGATGCGCCACAATCGATCGCGTGCGCCCAAATTCCGGGGCAATTCAGCGCAACTCGGTGAAACCTGGCGGAAAAACACGATTCGGACCCTTAGTAAATGTGCCCTAATGTCTTGATTTAATGATTGATCAATCCATGATGTATATTCCACTTCTATACAGCAAGTTATTTGTTACCCAAATAATTTTTTAATTACAGGGAATGTCCTATCTACACTCCAGTAAAGTTGAGGTCCATGGCAGACTTAAGTCAACTAACTGTGTAGTTGATAGTCGTATGGTAGTGAAAATTACTGACTTTATTTGTAATTCTATTTTGAGTCCTAAAAAGGGTAAGTAATGGGTAAGTTTTAGGTCTCAAATTCTGGGCCAATAAATGCCATAATAAAACAGGGTGACCTAGCAATATCATTTTTGCATGTAGCCAACACCAAGGGAAGGGGCAGCCTTCGGGTGAAAATAGAAAAAAAATCTATACGTATTCCTCCTTCCCTGGCTCCTGTCACAACCCTCCACTTCCTGGGTGGTCAACACAGAAACCTACAATGCCCTACAGAGATGTAAACCTTTTTAATCAAATTCCTCCCAAAATGCTTGTGTGTTGTGCCAAAAGCAGATCACCAGTGTATAATGAAAGTTATGATGTATCATGGGTAATGGATACCTTTATGAATATTCTATTTAAATTATATAAAGGTGAAATACTGTACACAATGAAAGCAAGATTGTTTATTTAAGATGCATTATTGAAACGTGGATAGGACTTTGGCAAGGATGTACAATTTTCTTTAACTTGGTGTGGGAGATCAATCATTATTTTTATGCCAGAATTCTGTAGCATTTTGCACCAAAAACCTGAAATGCCTTTACTATTTTAGACCATTTTTAGGCACTTTTCTAACTTGTGCAAAAAAGGGGCATGACCTCTGAAAAAGGGGGGCAACAAGTCTGTGCGCCCGAAAATTAAGTAATCAAAAAAAGAAGTGTAAACTAGACTAACTAATAGTTTGTCTAAAGTAGGACTCTAAAGTCTTTTACAATCATGCTGGCTGATACTTCCAATGCAGTATGAGATATATTCCTCTACAGCTGTCATCTTGGACCAAGCGGAAGCCATTTTAGTCTGTGAACTTTCTTTTTTTTGATAACTGTTTAGAAATTACTGTGTCCTCGCTCCTCTCTGCAGCTCCTCTATTTGAAGGCCATTTTGTGACTTATGCAGAGCTAAAACAAGGACAATTAGTATAAACATGCTGTCTCCCTGAAGACAGTGCTTTGTGTAAGAAATAATATATAAAGTTCATCTACATGTTTTGGGAAAGTGAATTAATGGGGAGATATATGGCCAATAGCATTGCAGTATTCTATCATCTTTTCACGTCCCTTTGATCTTCTGTGTTTTATGTATGTGGCTGTGTGTTCTCTGCATTTTCTAAGAGACTGGTGTGTCTTAGTTCCTGCTCTCATCCCGGGAACGTGGAGCCCTGAAAGGGTTTGAGTCCCAGATAAAAATCTCTTACTATGATAAATCTGGCATATAATAAGGTCTCATGCATACTGACTGTAAATGGGGGCCATGAGCAGCAAAAATGTCAGCTATTTCACGGCCCCCATCGACGTCTATTGTACACTGTCCTGGTGCAGTGAGGCACATCTCTCAATGAGGCTTTTTGTTTAATTTGTTCATTTGCCAATGTCCACCAAGCAGCCTGTACTGGACACACAGTACACTCTCTTCTGTAACATTTTGATAAATATCCCCAGTGTAAAGAAAAGTTGGGGATTTGGAACTCTAATTTAGATTTTGAATTCCAATCCCAGACTTGTTATAAAACCAAGCCACAAAAGGTACACTTTTCTTAAATTATTTATCATTAAAGATTTGTGGATGTCTCCTGAACACATTCGCCAAAATGGGGTTTCTCAAAAAGGTGATGTCTATAGCTATGGAATTATTGCACAAGAAATTATCCTGAGGAAAGAAACATTTTACACAGAACAATGCCATGATCACAAAGGTAAAATCAATTATATAATGTATAAACTATCAAGCTATATTAATGTACTGACAAATTAAATTGTACATCACATATGAATGTAACATTATTGATTTACTTATTAAAGGGGTTGTCCGAGAGCTATGAAAATTAACTAAAGGTGGCCGGAGGGGGCTGCTTAAAAAACATAAAGAACTACATACCTTCCGGCACCCTTTGGGTGCCCCGCGCTGCTGACTCTCCGGTCCGGGTGCCATGTAAACAAACATGGCCGCCGGAGCAGCGCTGGACTCACCTTCCGGCCGGCCATGGCCAGGAACGCCTTTCCGTCCCTATTAACAGCATTGTGAATGCGGTCCGGAAGGTTGTCGGGTCCGGCCGGAAGCGGAGTCCAGTAATGCTCCGGCAGCCACGTTTGTTTACATGACGCCCGGACCGGAGCAACAGCAGAGCGGGACACCGGAGGGCACCGGAAGGTAAGTAGTTCTTTTTTTTTTAAAGCAGCCCCCTCCAGACACCTTTAGTTAATTTTCATAACTCTCGGACAACCCCTTTAATTACTTTACTGATTTACTTACTAATTTAGAAAGAGCAGATACATAAAATTATAAAGTAGAGTTATCAGAGGTTCCATATAACAAAAAAAAGATCTGTCTACTTAACCCTTTATATTTGCAATGCCACTGCTAAACATTTACTGAGGTCAAATTAAACAAAAAAGAAAATGATCATGTGAAAAAACACATAGACCTGGGTGAGGGGCTACAGTATATCACTGTTCTGTGTACCTCGCTGGCTTTGTCGTAGCAACTTTTCAGACACACTCCATTGCTGTGCACCTTTTCAGATGTACATCACTGTTGTGAGACTATTCAGATGCAAGTACTGCTGTACAACTTTTTAGGTGTAATGGAACTTGTGCCTAAAAATTTGCACTGCCGTGGCCTGTGAATGACAAGTTGCACAGCAGTGGTGTGTGTCTGAAAAGGATCCATGCCTTGCACCTGAAATGTCACAAAAAGACAGAAAGAAACAGAATAGTGATATAAACACCCCTCCCCCCTCCAGTGTGTTCTTTGAGAAATTTGCAAAGTTTGATTTGTGGAAAAAAAAATTGTTAATTGTTGATTTTATCTGAGTTATGAGAATTATGATAGAAGCACATCCTATATGAATAATAATTTATTACGTGTTGTCTTCCTTTACCATAGAAAAGATTGGAAGAGTGAAAAACTTTAAAGGGGATTGTCCGTTCCGACCAGACCTTCATCTGGATAAAGCAGAGGAGAGAGAGATAGAGGTGGGATGCATTTATCAGTAATGGATTCTTGACACTTTGGCACATGTAAATCAAACCAGGAATTCTGGATACCTTGGGGGACCTCAAGTGAACTTAGCCAGCTCCAGCTTCTGGTTCTCGTGTAGCTCCAGTACTTCTGGTTTCACAGGTTGTCACTATCTGTAATAGAATAATTTACTTTTTGTTAATTCAGGAGGGTAGAAAGGAAAGTTAGTACCCCTCTGCCCCCAACTTGGAAATGACCTTAGATTGTTCCCTAAACAAAATAATGCAAGGGATAGGAAGTAGGAAAACCAAAGCCAATCTCACAACCATATATCAACACAGTATAGAATCACTATAAGAAATCCAGCCCCAAGAAATCTTTATAACTGCCTGATATGATTGTTGAGATGCAGCTGAGCAAACTACTGAAGGTTTTAATGCCTTGCCTTGCCTTTCTAGTAAAGCAAACTTCTCACCAGGGACCTTATTTTCACTAAAAACAGGTTGCAAAAGCCCATTACAGCTGTTTTGCAAATATACATTTCACAATATAATTGTGCGTTATAACTTACCTTGCACCCGGACAGAATCCTCTGTGTACTCCCAGGGGTTTGGCTTTGGTTTGGATGCATTTCAAAAAAACAACATGTGACTTGTCTGTGCTGCAGACACATGTTTTTTGAAATGCATCCAAACCAAAGCCCAACCCATGGGATTACACAGAGAATTCTGTCTGGGTGCAAGGCAAGTTAAAACACACAAAATTATATTGTAATGCAAATGCTTAGAGAAAGCATAAAGGCATATGTGCAATGCAGCTGTAATCGGCTTCCGTAACTAGTCTTTATTGAAAATGAGGTCCCAGGTGACAGGTTGTCTTTAAACCAGGACTGGAGAGAGGTGATGTGACATTTTATTCCACATTTATTTTTAAAATAAACACCATACTACAAACTCAAAACTTAACTAAACTTTTAGGGAGACTCCCAGGGTGTACCCTAGACGTCCTAAAAAAATTGGAATATTATAATAACTAATAAAAAAATATAAAAGTTTAAAAAAAAAACCTACTTTGCCTGGAAAGGAATGGGGAGCATATTTGTCTACTTGACCTCAATCTCTTTCTATGTAAAAAAAAAATTGGTTAACGTGTCCCTTTCCTACAATTAAAATGGTAGGCAATGGCAGTCCCCGTAAGTTCCAAAATGTGTTGAGGCTGTGGTGTGATTCCCCATTAAATGAAATCTACTATTTGATTTCATGCATTATAAACCAAACATACCTTGAGAATGCTGTAGCTACACTGAAAGAGGCGTGGTTTTCCTAGAAAACTTTGCATATTTGGACAGAATCCCTATAGTAAAGCATCCATGGCTATAAGACTCCACACGCCTACGTGGGGGACTTAATTGGCACTATATGTAAGGAGAACTCTTACTTCCCGACCCTAGCCTCACAAGCCTCCTACCCAGCTAAACCAGTTTCCTGAGGAGACCCAATCAGTTCGAAACAGCGCAGTCTACAGTTGGGAATATGTTCCTTCTGGAATAGATATACTGGTTTGGTTTTAATCCTGCATCATGTCATAAGGCCTCTTGTGGGTCATGCTTGATGTCAAGGGAGCTTACAAGGTAGCTAAAAGAGGAGTTGTTTTCCTTTTCCCATCTTGGAAATATTTGCATATTTTCTTTGAAGCTACACTGATGCAGGCACATATCTTGTTTAATCCCTGAGCTGAGTGGTTTTGCTGAAAAAAACAATTATAACAGTCAAGACCTTGGGAAAGCTTGATTGCTTCTGCCATTGATTAACACATTACACTGAGCTTTCTGAATTGTCCAGACAGGACGAATCCACCTGAGCTGGATCACTCATACACAGCAGCTGGGAAAGGGTGCAGCGAGGGTGCCTGTCAGGCACGACACAGTGATTACAACATTCTCTGAGCAGTCCATACTTAATGGAAAAGGAGAAGTGCCGGAGTTAGGCACATAAGCAACATAGCCTCAATATTATAATTTTAGAATAGTTTTTTCAGCAAAACCACCCAGCTTAGGGATTAAACAAGATATATTTCTGCATCAGTGTAGCTACAGCATTCTCATGGTATGTTTGGTTCATTATGCATCAAATCAAATGGTTGATTTCCCTTAATGTCATAAACTGCCATTCCTTCAGTCCATCTTCATTGCATTACTGCAAACCTTGATGGAAGACTTGCCATAAGGTGAAGCGTTGGGAATTTCTGACCTAGAATAGTCAGTGCTTATGCTTTTTGTGTTTGTATTTCTACTGGTGAATAGAGAATATTTGTTCATCTCTATCTGATTTTATGTTACACAGTCTAGGGGGTTGTTTGTTTCTTTTTTACTTTAGTTACACATTGATTTGGTGCATTGTCCCTTTTATGCACCTATTGCATAGCTTTTAGAAAATTAGAGAAGTTGTTGGCTGCCTCAGGTTTTGCCCTATTTAACTCGGCAGAGTAGATGTGCTTGTTTGTATTTGCACCTTTTTTGGGACTAATTGCCAAAAAAGACGTAAAACTATGCCAACGAAACTTTGGCACAAAATGCCTAAAAAATGCATAAATTGTGCCAAATGAAAGCTGGGAGCAGAAAAGAAAGTGAGAGAAGAAAATAAGATAAATAACTCACTATATGTCACTGCCATCCTACACTACCTCTTCCCATTGTGATCAAAGTGGTATGACAGACCCATTGTATTATTGGTGGCTCGATTTACTATAAAACTGGTGCAGCCCTCCTCAATTCCCGGGGGCAATACCAGTGAAGCTGATAATGAAGAACAGTGTACAAACCACAACGAATACAAATCAGTTTTACTAATATTAGTGGTGGTTGCAATTTGTTAAAACTGTGAACAGTTGCAGAATTTGCTTATGGTATACTTTCAGGTTTATATTCTTGTGAAAAATTGCTGGGATGAGGATCCTGAGAAGAGGCCAGACTTTAAGAAAATTGAAAGTACCTTGGCAAAGATTTTTAGGTACGCTATTTTTACATCCAGTAACAAAATAACAGCACGTTACAGTTCATTTTAAGCTTGTTAACCAAGAGTAGTAGTTATTGGATTATATGATACCCATGTGACAAATGGCCTGTAAGGGAATGTTATGGTCCTGAAACCCTCACCGCTTAGAATTAAAGAGCCACTTTGCTTAAAGGGGTTGTCCTGCCACATCAAGTTTTCTCCAATCCACATGATATTGGATGCCTTGCTGGTCAGCGGGGGTTCCAGTAGAGGGAAATTTATGTATTACAAGAACAGTAGTCCCCAAAGTAACCCCAATGACAGAACAGCTAGTTGCAAATTGCGCATAATGGATGAAGCGCTAGACAGCGTGAAATGGCTGTGCACTTTTGTTTTCTCCTCCCTCCCTGTTATGGCTTGTGCCATGCCTGTATAAAGTTTTTGTAAGTATTCACAAATAAGTAATTGCAACACCAAGAAGACTCCAGATGGTGAGTGCCATTCCTTTTTTCTGCTCTCCATTTTTGCTTGCAAGTTTCAAATTCTTCTGTACATTGGGAATAGATCACCACTGCCTGCTGCTGGAACTTATTGTCCACTCTCATAGTCCTCAAATTTACTCGTATATGTTTGTCAAGTTACCTATGGTTCACAATAATTGGAGCAGTAGCCAACCCGTCTGCTCTTTTTTCTGCACTATAGTCATTTGTATGGTGCTGACAAAGATAACTGATTGAAGTACTTGGCTGCGTCTCTCAGTCGACACAGTGAATGGTGTAGCAGCTCGCTACTACACTCCGTTGGTTTAAGGTACAACAAATCCCTGTTTCCATGATCCATGGAGGATCCTATCACTAAGACCACCACTGATCAGCACGTTATCCTTAACTTGTTGTAACTGAACAAACCCTTTAATAGACAGATTTAAAGCTGACCTCATTCTAGTTCATTTGAAAACACCAGTGTATTTTTATAATTTTCTCTTATATAGCACAAAGCAAAGATGGGCTATAAATACTGAAGTTTGAAAAATCCCTTTATGGAATTTTGGTTATGACAGTCTTAAAAAAAAATCTCTGCTTCTTTATGTAGCAACTTCCATGATCAGACGAATGAGAGCTATATGGACACCTTACTGAGGCGATTGCAGCTGTACTCCAAAAATTTAGAGCATTTAGTTGAGGAACGTACCAAGCTGTACAAGGCTGAAAGAGACCGGGCTGATCGATTGAACTTTATGCTTCTGCCAGGGTAAGTGTCTCTCCTGCTTACAATTACAATTATAATTACAATTATCACATACATAGAGAAAACATGTTAATTCTACAGCTTCAAATTTATATGGGTTTTATTATATTTTAATGCTGCTTTTACTGTTGACAGTTGTCAATGGTGACAGCAGTTGAGGATGAAAATGTATGCCCAGTGGGACAAATTAGCCGCCGACCTGGACATACATTTTCGTCCAAGGACGTTAAGGGGTTAAAGAGTAAACTTCAGATCGAAAAGGCCACAAACAAACAGCAACTGAAAACTACAGTGAAGACCTGACAGAGCATTACAAAGGAGGAAACAAAAAGTTTGGTGATGTCCAGAAGTTCAAGACTTAAAGGGGTTGTCCACTTTCAGCAAATAATTGATATTGTTTGTGTAATTCAAAGTTATACAATTTCCCAATATACTTTCTGTATCAATTCCTCAGTATTTTCTAGACTTCTGCTTGCTGTCACTCTATAGAAAGCCTACGTATTTAATTCCAGTGGATAGAAATCTGTCCATGGTCTTGTTATAAACATGCTTGTTATTATTACAGAAAGTAATCAGAGCTGTGTCATATAACGAGCCATGCACCTGTGTGACATCACATGACTATGGACAAATTTGTATCCACTGGAAATCCACTGTCGAAATATTTATGGATGTAAATGCAACTTAAGCATGATAAGTTAAGTAAGGTTCTGAAATGCAAACTACAAAAATTATGTACAACAGAAAACTTTAAATTTTTCTCTTTTGCTGCAGGCCTGTGGTAAAATCCCTTAAAGAAACAGGATTAGTAGAACCAGAATTTTTTGAAGAAGTCAGCATTTACTTCAGTGATATTGTTGGATTTACTACAATCTGCAAATATAGCACACCAATGGAGGTTGTAGATATGCTAAATGATGTGTATAAAGATTTTGACCGCATTCTAGATCACCATGATGTTTACAAGGTATTGAGCTTAATCGTATCTTTGTAATTCAGTAGGGTACAGAGTCATTAAAGATATAGGTTCTTCAAGTTTGTTGTACAATCCTGTGTTTAATCTATATTTTGTAACTCCAATGAAATTACTAGTATAGCAAGCATGCATTTATGATGCTTGCATAAGCTGTTTTATTCCTCCAAAAAAGGTGAAGGTGTCGAAAATAACCACAGACTTTTTATGCATTTGCCAGACAAATAGGAAGGCGGCATTCTCTGCATTATAGCTTCTGCATCTCCTGACATCTACCTACACACAGGCACTGAAGAGAAAACTGAGGAGCTGCAGTGTGGAGTCTTTTGTTGAACCGTGTTGTAGGTTCCTTGAATGTTTTAGGCAGTGCATGAACACAGCATGATGCCTGGGAGAGGTCACGTAGGAGCTGTGTGGTCATGGTGGGCATAGCTATCATAAGCCCCTTTGAATGTCAATGCCTTTGGACTGCACAGGCACCACAGCTAGAGGGACGAGTCACAACAGGGAGGAGTCGCAAAATAAATGTATAAAAAAATTAATTTTCTATGTAAAAGAATTTCTATGCAGGAAAAGATTTATACAAAATTTATGCAAAATTACTACAAATTTTGTGCTCTTCCTCAACTAAAAATATTCCCCAGAAATGCTAAGATGAGTATTCTTCCTGCCAAAAAAAAAATTAGTGGGACATCTGGTAGCAACAAATATAAACAAAATCAGCCAGAAAACTATGGAATTGTGAAAGGGATTGTTCAAATTTCTTATAGATTTTAGTTTTCCTTTTGCTATTTTATTTTCATATACCACCAATGCAAACCCACTAATTGTATGATTCTGTAAACAATAACAGCAACATTGAGTTGCCATTGACGGTGTAGGAATCATGGACTGCTCAGTCATGTTTCCCAGACCAAGAACTGTACTGGGGATGGGATTCATATGATTTTATAAGTCTTAGTTTGTCAAAAAACCTATGTTACCTGAATAAACAAGATCCTATCCTGCATCCTGATAGCTACTGCAATCTAAAAGTATGTTTGGTTTTAAAAATAAATCTGAAGACCATGTTGACTTGAAGGAAATCAACATTTCTTCAGAAAAACAGACTTTAAAAAGTCCAATAAATATCTCCTTTAGTGTTTTAGGTTTATGATAAATCCTAAATGTTTATATTCTTCTCAGGTTGAAACAATTGGAGATGCTTATATGGTGGTCAGTGGTCTTCCTAATCGTAATGGAAATCGACATGCAGTGGATATATGTAGAATGGCTTTGGATCTTCTAAGTTTTATGGGATCTTTTGAACTAAATCATTTGCCTGGCTTACCTGTATGGATCCGGATTGGAATTCATTCAGGTATTCACATTTTTGAGCCATTTTAAATATGTTAGTGAAGCTTTTTTACTATTTTGACTTGAGACAAATTCATAAATCAGAAGTTTGTGCACTGGTCTTAATCATCTGATCCTATGATCTACTAGCATGAGATGAGAAAGATTTATTGAGCGGTTCCTGCATGTTTTGAATTAGTAGAAAGATAATATTTCTTTTTTTCCCTCTTTAAAGATTGTTTGTTTAGATTTTATCTTCCCTCACCATAACTCATTTCTCACTGTTAACTTGTTTATCATGTTTGTTCTGACCAGGACCATGTGCAGCTGGTGTTGTTGGAATTAAAATGCCAAGATACTGCCTTTTTGGTGACACTGTAAATACAGCTTCAAGGATGGAGTCTACAGGATTACGTAAGAATCATTCAATATAAGGGGAAAAAAACATTTCATTCAAAGGGAATATTATACATGACTGTGGTACTACTCCTAAAATGGGCTTCTCAAAATAGCAAAACTGTCCCTTATGTTTCTGTAAAAAAAAAGACCAAATAGGATTGACTGCTTATATTGCAGAATGTTAAGGTAGCACTAACGCTATTACCAATAATTATGGGTTTTGGGACTGAGTGAGTGAACACAAGGGTGGATTGCACAATCTATACTTTTTATGCTATTTGTTTGGGTCAGCAAGGATTGAAACTATAAGATGTTAAGATGTCACTGTTCCATTCCTGCCTGTATTGTGGTGCAGGCAGTCATTTTCAAAGGGCATTGGTGAGAGGCACTACAGGCTACAAACAATGAAATGTTGGCCATTGTTTGCTGCATGCAAACTGCACATGACCATGTTCATGATGCCAAACACTATGTTAGTTAATGTATGTTAAGTATAAACTAACCAGTGGAATAATTATTTCTGAGAGCAAACCATTTTCCCCCAACAGGTACGGAACTGAATGGCTAATTTTCCTGGCCATCACTTATTACTGCTGAGCTCCTTGCTTTTGAAGCACATGATCCCAAATATGCCCTGACAATACTTTGGTCACTTACAATAAAGGGTCCCCTGGATAACAGCCACATTCTACAATGTGCTAAATATACCCTCACACTACAACTGACCACACTATACCCATGTATGCCTGTGTAAGAATATACAAATTCTCTCTTATATAAAAAATACACACTGAATGTGATGCACACGGAATTATAATATTGTAATATATAATATGCCCCCCATGGAAATGATCATGTAGAAATATTTATATGGTTTCCTCAAATTAAAATATATATTCCAATTTATTCATTTGGAGTCAAATAATGCCCATCTAAATAAATTAGAAGATCTACAGTGCCCCATGAATTAAAGTTTATACTGTGACATGTAAAGCTCCTCCCAAATATATTAGATGAGAAACATCACTATATTAACCCCACAAATTAATCATATCAAATACAGTGAGGTCTCAAAGGACACCTGTCATCACTATTTCTGTCACCTCCACCTGTTTGAACAGCTCACAAGGATTCCATTCCAGCCTTTATCTAGTCAATTCATACATTAATCATTCTAAAATCATCTTTTCTTTATTATTTGAGGATGGTCACGTGGTCAGAGGCAGTGATGTCACCCCTGTTACCCCTCCCCTCTCCTCCCCCTGCTCATGTCTGTGTGTAATGTATAGTAAAGCATTGCTAGCGTCTGTGCTTTATCTGCCTACATGCTGTCCTCCCATACACATGTGTGAGACACAGACATCCGCTACACATGAATCTGACATGTTCTGCTATAACATGGCTGCCTGGAGCTGTTGTATCTCTCCTATACACACACAAGCTGCAGGGGGCATGGCCACCAGCACAAGGAAGCACATGGAGGAGCCATTACACCATTATACATCACATCATTATACAGGCTGTCAGTCAAGCACTGGGGGTGTGGCTGTGCCTCCCACTCATGAATAAGCTGGACAGCTTGAATATGATAATGACTCATTGGACATCTCACAGGTCATTTGCATACAGCTTTAGGACCTCATTGCTTAAGTTTAAAGGCATGTAGAGGAACAATGAAGGGATAGAGGCAATGCTCTCTAATGGCAGTTTATGAAAACATATTTAGTTTAAAGAGAACCTGTCAGGCAAATTAACCCCCTAAAGTAAAAAAAAATCACCTCCCTTTTCTTAAAAGCTACATAAATAAGTAACCAAATTGAAAAATGATCAAAATGTCCTACAGGTGCTAAAATAGATGAATTAATGAATCAATGCCAACATCAGCTCATCCTGCAAAACATGACACCTTACTGGTGGACTCTGTCCACCAATGTATAAAGAAATTACAGGGGTCAGAATTTAGCTATGCAGAGACTAAATTTTTTCACTATTAAAGATATTCACTATTAAAGTTATCAAAGCGGACACCTCGAGCATGACAAAAACTATATTGGTTTCTATGTAATGGTGTTCATCAAACGGGTAAAGTGGATGTGTCATTTGGACTACACGATGAAATATACCACCAACAAAAAGCTTTTGAGGTGAAACTGGGTAATGGGCCACTGCCAGTCACCACCAACTTACAAAATCACCAACTCTGTGTATAAAATACACTATGAAGGACACATGTACATAAATGTGAGAAAATATTTTATTAATTACCGTATATATTCTAGAGTATAAGCCGAGTATATACTCGAGTCAAACAAAAATCGACACAAAAAAAAAAAGAAAAAAAAATCAAAACTCACTGACGTCAGCCCCCTTGGGTCTTCTTTGCGATTCTTTGGTCACGGCATGTCCGTGCGATGTCACAGGCACTGACATCAGCCGCCGCCGCTACAATAGTATTGTCTGTGCGCGGCAGGGACCTGCCGCTGACCGAAGAATCGCACAGAAGATCCGAGGGGGTCGCCGGAAAGGTGAGTTTTGATTTTTTTTTTTTAAATCAACGGGGCGGGGGTCCGGGGCACAGGGGCTGGTAGGCTATTGACTGGGGCACAGGCTGGAAGGCTATATACCAGGGCACAGGGACTGGAAGGCTATATACCAGGGCACAGGGGCTGGCAGACTATATACCAGGGCACAGGGGCTGGCAGACTATATACCAGGGCACAGGGGCTGGAGGCTATATACAGGGGGACAGGGGCTGGCAGGCTATATATCAGGGCACAGGGGCTGGCAGGCTGTATACTGGGGCACAGGGGCTGGCAGGCTAAATACTGGGGCACAGGGGGTGGCAGGCTATATACTGGGCACAGGGGCTGGCAGGCTATATACTGGGGCACAGGGGCTGGCAGGCTATTTACTGGCGCAGGGGCTGGTAGGGTATATACTGGGGGGCAGGGGCTGGCTCACTGGTTATATACTGGGGGGCCGCTGGCTATATACTACTGGGGGCTGACTGGCTATATACTACTGGGGGCTGGCTATATACTGGGGGGCTCCAGGGGCTATATACTACTGGGGGCTTGCTGGCTATATACTTGGGGGGGGCTGTGACCAATGCATTTCCCGCCCTCGGCTTATACTCGTGTCAATAGGTTTTACCAGGTTTTTGTGGTAAAATTAGGGGTCTTGGCTTATACTCGGGTCGGCTTATACTCGAGTATATACGGTAATATACACTCAAAATATTATTTCTCCCAAGAGTGACATAAAAGAAAGGCAGACATAAAAGGACAAACAGACAGACTAAAAAACAATGTACATAGATCAGGTGTAAACAATTATACAAATAAGACTATCCCTGGCACAAGAGGGACACTACATATAAGTGTGGACTGTAATGATTCCACACAAGCCTACATAAGCAATAGCAGAATGACCCACAATAGGGTACACAACACATTTGAAGAGACCCCTATGATAGATGGGGGTAACCCCGGCAACCCTGGCAATATGGGTAAAATAAGGGTTAGCCTTTCATCGATAAATACAGTACAGAGTGTAATTTGTCACCAGTTGTTTATCTGAGCTATAATTGAGTCTGAGATCTAATTGTATGTCCTTTTAAGGAACATTTATTTTTTATTGTGCCCCGATATGCAACACCATAAAATAAAAATCAAAGTATTCTGAGTTGCACACTTAACCCTTTTGGGAGCTACCTCACAGTCACGGATCGATCCCACGTCCAACAAATAGTAAAAATAAATAAAAACAGTCTGACCGGAGCTCCTTTTATGTCTTCTTGTATATCCTTTAGCAAATCCACAATTTTGTTCCACTTTCCCTCTTGGAAACTTTTCTAGTGCAGTTCCACACAAGCGATATTTGGATGAGGATAGACCACTGTTCAGACAGTCCAGCTGAGTTTTCTTATATCTTGTAACCACTTCATAAATGTAGGGCTACTACAGAAATGATTTAAGCAGCAATAGTGCAGTATGTTCAAACAGATTAAAATTTATTCAGATAAAACATACTCACAAAGGAAAAGTAAAAATTGTGCATATAAAATCCACCATGCGGACGCCAGTCTCGCTAGTTCGCCCGACCCAGGGTTTCGCTACCACGGCTTCTTCCGAGGCGCAGGAGTATGTTTTATCTGAATAAATTTTAATCTGTTTGAACATACTGCACTATTGCTGCTTAAATCTTTTCTGTAGTAGCCCTACATTTATTGAGTGGTTACAAGATATAAGAAAACGCAGCTGGACTGTCTGAACAGTGGTCTATCCTCATCCAAATATCGCTTGTTTGGAACTGCACTAGAAAAATTTCCAAGAGGGAAAGTGGAATGAAATTGTGGATTCGCTAAAGAATATACAAGAAGACATAAAAGGAGCTCCGGTCAGACTGTTTTTATTTATTTTTACCATAAAATAAAAATCGGATGTACTTTCTTTTTTCATGAATGTACTTGCAATTTGTTATAATCGCATATCACATATTATAAACACATGCATTCTTCTTTACAGCTTTACGAATACATGTAAGTCAATCAACCATATCTATACTGAAGAGGACTGACTGCAAATTTCAGTATGAAGTAAGAGGGGAAACCTATCTCAAGGTAGGAACAAGTAGGATGTTTATAACTAAATGATAATGTATATAAGAATACTATACATACCGTATATTCCGGCGTATAAGACGACTTTTGAAGACAGAAAAATCTTCTGTCTTCTCTGGGGTCGTCTTATACGCCAGTAATCCCGACCGCCCGCCGTGTATTCACGGCGGCGGTCGGGTTGCGCTGCATGGAGAGGGCTCACGGGCTGAGCCCTCTCCATAGCCGGTAAGTCTGTGCTTCATATTGCAGCAAAGGCTTACCGGTAACACAGCGTGGGCTGCCGGCAAAGCTGCCGGCAGCCTCACAAAGACTGCGGCACATGGGCGCCGCCATCTTACCTGAGATCGCCGCTCCCCGTGACGTCATCGGGGGGGGCGGCGATCCGTCTCCATGGTAGCCTCGGGTCTTCCCTAGAACTGACATAAATATAAATAAACAGTAAAAATCATAAACACATCAGGTATCGACACGTCCGAAAATGCCCGATCTATCAAAATATGAAAACGATTTTTCAATGCGTTTAACCGCGTAACGGAAAATAGCGCCCAAAGTCGAAAATGGCACTTTTTTGCCATTTTGAAAAATATAAAAAAATCTATAAAAAGTGATCAAAAGGTCGTACAGTCCTAAAAATGATATAATTGAAAATATTATCAAATTTCGCAAAAATTGACACTACCCACAGCTCCGTACACCAAAGTATAAAAAAGTTATTAGCGCCAGAAGTTGGCAAAATCAAAAAAAAAAATTTTGTACAGGAGGTTTTCATTTTTGTAAATGTATGAAAACATTATAAAACCTATACAAATTTGGTATCCCCTTTATCGTACTGACCCAAAGAATAAAGTAGACATGTCATTTGGAGCGCTCAGTGAAAGACGTAATATCCAAGCCCACAAGAAAATGGCGCAAATGCGTTTTTTCACCATTTTCATTGCATTTGGATTTTTTTTCCTGCTTCTAAGTACATGACATAGAATATTTAATAAAATAAAAATTTAAGGTACAGTATGGTAACATTTACAGTAAAATGAACGATGGTAATGTTGTTGTTGTATGCCTTATGTATGAGCGACAGTTTTCCTGCTATATACCTGCATGTCATAAGAATTTAAATTAAAAAAAGGACCATGTTAACTTCAAATCTGTTTTTTTTTTTAATTTTTACCGGTGTTTTGTATGCGTTGGAAAAGGGGTAGTCTTATACGGCAAATATATCTTAAACTCTATATTTTAAACAGGAAAGTAGGGGGGTCGTCTTATACACCAGGTCGTCTTATACGCCGGAATATACGGTAATATTGTCTTAATATGCCCCCCACCGTTGCACATCATGCCAGATTTATTAAGTTGCTCTAGTCACATATTAAATCCATGTAATCCTTCATATCTGCTTTAAAGTATAAGGAGGTGAATTAAACACTGATTCCACATCCCCTGGGTGACTTATCCATGGGCACTGATAAGGTCTAAAAAGAGAGAGGATATACATTTCTTATGTTTTCCCTACTTCCAAATAAAACGTCAGCAACTGTTTAACATCATGAAAGGCTTAGATACATTAGTATAGAAGCACTCATTATATTATATTACATTATCTTATTCTATTATCTTATTATATAAAACATTTTTTATGATGATAAATTATTTTGAATCCATTTTTCTAAATATTAAAAAGTAATCACAAACTAATGCTTTCACATTCTGAAATACTATAAAGATTACCACCAAACTGTGCACAAATGTTGGGTCAAGTGCAGGGTTAAAAATCTTCAGCGTGGTATTGATATGTCACCAACACCAGGCTGAATAGTAAGACGTCTCTGTGAACATTTTCCATTCAAGCTCATTGTTGTGATTGTTGCAGGTTCAATGATGCACAAATCCTATCAAGTATTTATGACAAATCTAGAGGATAATGTTTGTGGAAAAACCCATGCCATCACAGTATTGGTTTCTACTATCAAAATCAAGCTTGATAAACCAGGGACACTTACTCATAGATCCAGGCACCATGATTTGTATTTTTCTTATATTTGTTATCCATGGCCTCCTGCCTTCCAAAATCAAAAAATGTTATCATGGTGGCTGCCCCACAATACATCGTTCCTAGCAGCCACTACTTTTCTGGGAAGGCCTTCCCTGACCTGCACCGACAGGTTATGAAGAAAAGAAGATGTGCACTGTACAATTCCATTAGTCACGAGGTGCACATCACAACTTATATGTGGTCAAGTAAGCATGGACGGGGACATTACACCTCTTTAACTGCCCACTGAATTAATGTAGTGGAGGCAGTGGCCTATATACTTCCACTACGAACGATAACCGGACATCACTCATTGCCTCATCACTCATTGAACCACCAGTATCAAAATAGCCATGGGGAAACGCAGCAGGTCATGCTGAAACTCATCTGTTAGGGCAAAAGACCACACCACACAAAGTAGGGAGAAATACTTAAAACTACATAAAACTACAAAAACTACAAAATTGCCATGTTTAGTAATGAGCCTTTTGTTGCCGTAAGAAGGACCCTGTGTTTCCAGTTGCATCTTTTATGGTAGTAAGAGAAAAGACTAGGTTTTTCCAATAGCCACCAGTGGCCACCCTGCTGTATTCTCTAAAAAAAAGAATACACTAGTGGTGGAGTTCCCATGTGACATTGATGGCTTGTCACTGGTGGTCCCGCGACCCATATAGCATCGCCTGCACATCTTACCCGTCCCGATTCCTGTCTCGGTCCTATCCGATGTGCATGCACGTCCCTGACTCCTAGGGCGCCCGCACTCTGGCTTCTCTAGATTTATAGAGCCAGCGCTCTATTAATTGGTGCCGGTCATTTTCACTAATTCCATATAAGCCTGCCTCTTTCTGCAAACCCTGCCGGATCTTTGTGCCTACGCCTTAGAGAAAGCTCCCAGAGATGTTCCCGCGTTCCTGTGTGTTCCCGGGTTCCTGTGTGTTCCCGCATTCATGTGTGTTCCCGCGTTCCTGTGTGTTCCCGCGTTTCTGTGTGTTCCCGTGTTTCTGTGTGTTCCCTTGTTCTCGTTCCCATCTGCCTGGACCTCCCGTTGCTACCCCCGGAGTGGACTTGACCTTGCATCCCTGACCCTGTGCCTGAGCCTGACCACACGACTGCCTCCTGCTAAGATACCGTATATACTCGAGTATAAGCCAACCCGAGTATAAGCCGAGACCCCTAATTTTACCATCAAAAACTGGGAAAACCTATTGACCCCCCCAGTATGTAGCCAGCCCCCAGTAGTATACAGCCAGCCCCCAGTAGTATACAGCCTGCCCCCAGTAGTATACAGCCTGCCCCCAGTAGTATACAGCTTGCCCCCAGTAGTATACAGCTTGCCCCAGTAGCATACAGCCTGCCCCCAGTAGTATACAGCCAGTCCCCAGTAGTATACAGCACTGCCCCCAGTAGTATACAGCACTGCTCCCAGTAGTATACAGCACTGCCCCCAGTACAGCTTGCCTACAGTAATATACAGCCAGCCCAGCATTAAAAGAAAATAATAAACTTATATACTCACCCTCTGGTGGTCCCGACATGCAGCGCTGCTCCCCCGATGTCCGCGTGGCTCCTCTTCTGGCTTTCGTGCCCGTCTTCTGTCTTCTCTAACTTCGTGCTGGGCGCCGCCATTGTTCTCCCCCGGACGGCGCCTAGTATGATGCGCCGCTGCTGACGTCATACTAGGCGCCACCTGGGAGAAAACATGGCGGCGCCCAGCACGAAGTTATAGAAGACAGAAGACGGCGCAGAAGCCAGAAGAGGACCCGCGCGGACATCGGGGGAGCAGCGCTGCACATCGGGGCCACCGGGGGGGTGAGTATATAAGTTTTTTTTGTTTTTTTTTTTATTTTTTACGTTTCAGTATATGTATATTGACTCGTGTATAAGCCGAGGGGACGTATTTCAGCACATTTTTTGTGCTGAAAAACTCGGCTTATACACGAGTATATACGGTACCTCGAACTCGGCTGCCACCGTGGGCTAGTCGCACCTGTGAAACAACCTGGTGGTACCCCGCTGCAGCAAGACCATCCTGCTTTGCAGCGGGCTCTGGTGAGGACTAGGTGTCACTTAGTTTCCGGTCCCGGGTGTCGGCTAGTACCACCTCCCGTGGTGATCCAGAGGATCCACTCATACCAAATCCTGACATGGCTCAGTGGCAGTTGACTATGCTCCCTTCCTGGAGATTAGATGCCACATTTACCATTCATTAAAGTTTCCCTGAAAATGTTGGTGTGTTAAGTCTTGTTTCCTTTTATGGATTATATTCAGCAGGGTTGGCTCCAGGTTTCAGTAGGCCCCTTTGCAGTGAACTCAAGTGGCAGCATTAGAAATTCCAAAACCCTCATGGTTATTTTATGTAAAGCCCCCTATCTCCTAAGGATTCATTAGACACAACCTCCCTCCCCCCACGGATTCCTTTTGTACAGCCTTTTGTGGGCCTTCCAGCAGCTCTGGGCCCTTGCACTTGCCTAGGTATGCTCAGTGCAGGTGTGGGCCCTGATATTCAGTGTAGATTTGATGAGATCTCAATGGAGGATGAGCACTATTCAAGGACAAATTTCACTGATTTCCAGACAAGCTCAGGGTTTGTTGCAGCCTGGGGAAAACCAGAATGAGGAGCTTTGGCAGTATTTTAAAACCTCTGTAAACTGCAACAAAGACATTTATGCTTGTGCTCAATGACATCTTATTAACCCTTTGTGGGACCTTCATAATGAAGTACTCTCCACAGCAGAGTGGAATCAATATAAAACTCTAACTTTTATCCATATGACAAACTTGCTGCAAAACTTTAAAAAAAAGTCAGTATCAGTGCTCACTTTTTATTCATTTTATAACTCCTCCGTGTTTGTTTTGCTCTTGTTTTGTTTTTACTTATTTGATGTAGGTATTACTGCATGCTATTCATTGTATGAAGTGTGCACTATTCTCACCAACCACAATTTTTACTGACCACAATTTTCTGTACCATGTTTAAGTCTGAGCTATTCTCACTGACTTCTCTGCACCAGGTATAAGTGTGCGCTATTCTCACTGACCACACTTTTCTGATCCATGTATAAATGTGCTATTCTCACTGACCACACTTTTATGATCCACGAATCAAATAGCATTATTCTCTGATAAAAAAAAACTTTTCTAAACTACATATAAAAGTGCAATGCTCTCTGACAACAGGATTTTTCTGAACCACAAATTAAAGTGCAATAATCTCTGTCAACAGGACTTTCCTGAACAACGTATTAGTATGCGCTGTTCTCACTGACTAGTTTCTGAACAATGTATTAAACAGCAATATTCTCTGACAACAGATCATTTCTGAACCACGTATTAAAGAACAATATTCTCTGACAAACAGGACTTTTCTGAAATACGTATAAAAGACAATGGGGCAGATTTATCAAGCGGTCTGAAAGTCAGAATATTTCCAGTTGCCCATGGCAACCAATCACAGCTCAGCTTTCATTTTACCAGTGCTCATGAATATTTTAAAGGGGAGCTGTGATTGGTTGCCATGGGCAACTAGAAATATTCAGATAAATCTTGATAAATCTGCCCCAATATTCTCTAACAACAGGGTTTTTTTTTTGATACATGCATTAGTGTGCTATTCTCACTGACCACACTTTTTTGATCCACATATTGGTGTGCGCTATTCTCACTTACCACACTTTTATGAACCGTATATTAAAGTGCAGTATTATTTGATTAAAAAAAGTTTTCTGAACTACATATAAAAGTGCAATATTCTCTGACAACAGACCTTTTCTTAACCATGTATTAGCCCAATATTCTCTCAAAACAGGACTTTTCTGAAACATGTATTGACCACTTAACACTACTGGCCTTTTTAGTTATTCAGTTCCCATATTTTTCTCCTCCAAAAAATCCATAACTGTTTTATTTTTTAGTGTATAGATCTATATAAGAGCTTGTTTTCCATGACTTGGCACACTTTGGTATCATTTCACTGGATGATATTGTCAAAAGTTGTAAACTTCAAAATTTTCAAACCTTAATAATCACCAATAACATCCCACAAATGTTTTGGTATCAGTATTTGTTTTCTGGTGATGTTCTAAATAAGATTAAAAAAACCAAAATGAGATATCAGATATCAAATTCTTACATACGGATAAGGAGATAAAAAGGGGGATCTCGATGATTTATCATAACATAATGCGTAAAAAGGTTAACAAGAAATTGGACTTTATGTTGAAATGGGAAGCCCATCTGAACAAATAATTTTGATCTAGGAACCTGGCTGAAAGCTATGAAAAATACATGTAAATTAGGGATACATATGATAATTTTTGTTGGAGGCAAATGGTGGGAGTGTCCATCAGTCAAGGAATTTTGGGATTATGCATTTGTTTTGATATTTAAAACTATTAATAATAATATAACCCCAAACCCGGAATTAAGATGGTAAACATAGGTATGGAGAATATACCGCCAAAATTGAGGTGAACAACACACAAAATACTGGCTGCTACCAGAACTGAGATTGTAAGCAAATAGAAAAGCACCCACCCACCACAAAAAGAAGCAGTTCTGACACCGCTTAGTATCATCTGTACGAATCATCCCTAGGAGATAACAACCTTCTAAATTCTGATGTAAGGGGGAAATGGGACAGTCTGATTTGTTGGTGTAAATAACATAATCAAGAGAAGTAGAAAGGTAAGGAGTAAAGAATAATAATCTGGTAATAAGGTAATAATAACCTTTATGTCCAGTAAGAATCTAATGGGAATAATAAAAGTGTATAAAAATGGTGGATGTAGGTCCACGAGTTGCATTATGTGAAATTGAATATGTCAGGATTCGGGGACAGTGGATCCTCTTGACCACTGTGGGAGATGGTACTAGCCGACACCTGGGACCCGGAGTCTAAGTGGCACCTGGTCTTCACCACAGCCCGCCTCAAAGCGGGATGGTCTTGCTGCGGCAGGGTACCACCAAGTCGTTCCACAGGTGCGACCAGCCCGTAGTGGCAGCCGAGGTCGAGGTACCTTAGCAGGAGATGGTCTCGTAGTCAGGTACAGGGTCAGGGCAGGCGGCAGAGATGCAAGGTCTGACAACACTCAAGTGCCTGCTCCCATTGTAGTACACAGAGATGCAAGGTCAAGTCCAGGCAGGCAGATGGGAACGGGAACACAGGCACACAGGAACGCAGGACACGGAACTCAGGAGCAGGAACACACGGGACCAAGAACGCAGGGTACACGGGAACACACAGGAACGCACAGGAATGCCTCCCTCTCTTCTTAGGCCTGAAATCACTGAATCAGGCTCTTGTCCAGGACGTTATCCTCTGACTCCCACAATCTCTCCTCAGGACCAAACCCCTTCCAAGAATGAATCGCCTACCTCTCACCGACTTCATGTCGAGGACCTTCTTCACCTCGAAGACATCGGTGGAATCAGCCTGAGGCGCCATAGGAGGAGGTACTTGCCAGGCAAAGGGGTTCAAAATGACTGGCTTGAGAAGAGAAACGTGGAAGGAGATGGGTATGTGCATGCTAGGAGGCAGTCACAATTTGTAGGCTATTGGGTTGATGTGACTGAGGACCTCAAATGGACCCAACAACTGGGGTCCCAATTTGTAGCCAGGGATCTTTAGTCGGACGGTTCTGGAGGACAACCAGACCTTGTCACTGGGAGCGAAGACAGGAGAGGGTCTGTGTCTTTTGTCCGCTTAACACTTGGTCTGAACAAAAGCTTGGAGCAATGAAGTACGGACTTGTTCCCAAACAGCTTTTAGGTCCTATACCAATTGGGCTGTGGATGCAGTCCATAATTAATATAGAAAGGAGCAGAAACAGCAGAAGTGGAGTCTAGGGAATTGTAGTAGAATTCTTCCCATGGAAGAAGAGAAGCCCAGTCGTCCTGATGGGCGGACACAAAGTGACGGGGTAGCAACCCAACGTCTGATTCACCCTTCCCCCTTGGCCGTTAGACTGAGGGTGATGGGCGGAAGAAAAGTCCAATTTCAGCTGCAGCTGGTTACAAAGAGACCTCCAGAACTTGGAGACCAACTGAACACCTGTTCTGGGGAAGGCCATGAAACCGGAAGATGTGCTGGAAGAAGAGACTGGCAAGACGCGGAGCAAAAGGCAAACGTGGTAGAGGGACAAAATGGGACATTTTGGAAAAGCGGTCAGTCACCACCCAGATGACTGTGTTGTCAGATGATGGCGGGAGATCCGTAATAAAGTCCATTTCCGCATGAGACCATGGACAAGTAGGAAGGGTAACGGTAACAGAAAACCAGCAGGTTTTTGTTGTGAGGGCTTATTGCGGGCACAAGAGGCACAGGAACCCACAAAATCCCAATACCAAGTCAGGCCACCAATAGAATCAGGAAATGAGGGCCACAGAGCGCTGCACCCCAGGGTGCCCAGCCACACAAGAAGAATGTCCCCAGGTCAGGATCCTCTTTCGAAGACCAGGTCGCACATAAGCCTTCCCGGGAGGTAGTTGCCGTAGGTCCACTGGCGCTGCCAGCACAAGTCTCTCTGGAGGAAAGTTATGTCTCGGAGCAGAATCCTCCCCTATAACATCGGAAGCACAGGAAAAGGCGTCAGCTTTAATGGTTTTCTCAGCAGGACGGAAATGGATCTGAAAGTCAAAGCGGGAAAAGAAGAGAGACCACCGGACTTGACGCGGGTTCAGTCGATGAGCTGTCTGAAGGTATTTAAGGTTCTTGTGGTCCGTGTAAATGCTAACTGGAAATCGTGCTTCCTCCAGAAGATAGCGCCACTCCTCCAAGGCAAGCTTGAATGCCAGAAGCTCACGATCTCCAATAGAATAGTTTCGCTTGGCGGAGGAGAACGTTTTGGAGAAGAAGCCCCAGGTGAGTGTTCGGCCCTTAGACCCTTTCTGGGTAAGGACCGCCCCAGCTCTCACTGAGGAGGCATCAACTTCCACAAGGAAAGGCTTTTTAGTATCAGGTCGGGTAAGAACTGATGCAGAGGAAAAGGCAGTCTTTAATTTCATGAAGGCCTTCTCCACAGCTGGAGACCAGACACGAGAATTGGCACCTTTCTTCGTAAGCGCCACCATTGGAGCTACCAGAGACAAGAAACATGGGATGAATTGTCTATAATAGTTCGCAAAGCCCAGAAATCTCTGAATGGCACGTAGTTCCACTGGGCGTGGCCACTGAAGAACCACAGACAACTTGACAGGATCCATCAGCAAGCCTTTATCAGAGATTATGAAGCCGAGGAATGGAAGGCTCTTCTGATGAAACTGGCACTTCTCCAGTTTGGCGTAAAGATGGTTAACCCTGAGGCGGCTGATCACTTGCCATACATCGGACTGGTGAGACTCAAGATCCACAGAATACACAAGGATATCATCCAGGTATACCACAACACAACTTTATAACAAGTCCCTAAAGATGTCATTAACAAACTCCTGAAAAACGGCTGGTGCATTACAAAGTCCAAAAGGCATAACTAAATATTCAAAATGACAATCACAGGTGTTAAAGGCGGTCTTCAACTTGCCCTCCTTCCTGATGCGGATGAGGTTTTAGGCCCCACGTAGATCCAATTTGGAGAAAACTCTTGCGCCCCGTAGACGGTCAAACAGCTCTGTGATCAGTGTAGTGTGATCAGGATAGCGATTCTTAACGGGGACCTTGTTAACACGGTGATAGTCAATACAGGGGCAGAGAGAACCATCCTCCTTGCAGACAAAAAAGAAACCTTCACCAGCTGTAGAGGAGGATCTGCATATGAAGCCCCTTTGCAGATTCTCCTTGATGTACTTGATGTAAATGGCCGCAGTCTCAGGAACCAAGAGCGGGTACACCCGACCCCGACGAGGAGAGGAACTGGGAAGCGGGTCAATGGGGAAATAGTAGGGACAATGTGGAGGAAGAGTCTCAGCCTGCTATTTGGAAAACACATCTGCGAAGTCCAGGTATGGAGGGGGAAGCCCCTCTAGAGACTTGGGAGACCAGGTTGAAGTCCTGTCGTAGCGGACGAGGAATCTCCCCAGAGGACCAGTCGAGCACAGGCGCATGATGCAGTAACCAGGAGTGGCCCAGCAGTTCGCTGTAGAGGCTGAGTCCAGGAAAGCAGAAACCTGGACTGGGTCACCTGAACCAGAGCCGAGCAGCACAGGAATGTTCAATCTTGGAGAAGCCTCTATCTCAGCTAGATGTCCAGAAGAGGCACAATATAGGCAGAGGTTCTCCAGCCGTCGCTGGTCACGTTCTTGCGGAGAAAGGCGGGATCTATCCACTTGCATGGGTTCCTTAGCAGTAGGGAAGACCGGAAACTGGGCAGGCCCTTGAAAAACAGGGGCCAAGCGATATAGGAGTTGGACCCGAGGTTGGGCCTGTTCCAGGCGTAGTTCATCGGAACGCTCTGAAAAACGGATATCTATCCGAGTGGCCAGTGAAATAAGACTACTCAGAGTAAACTGCAAGTCCGGGGCAGACAAAGGGTCCTTAATGTGGGTAGAAAGTTCCTTTTTAAAGGATGCCAACAAAGCCGCTTAGTTTCAGAATAACTTCAAAGCCAGGGTGCAAAAACGGACAGCATAGTCATGCACAGATGCATCTCCTTGCGTCAGATTCAGCAGAGCCGTCTCCACCGATGATGCACGGGCAGGTTCCTCAAAGACAATCATAATGAGGATGGAGATGCTTCCGACATTTAAATGCCCCCGAAAACCTTTGCTGACAGCATTTAAATGGTTAACACCCACACGATGCATACATTAGTGTTCATTATTCTTACTGACCTTTTGAGCACAATATTATCTGACAACAAGACTATTCTGAATTACCGTATATACTCGTGTATAAGCCGAGTTTTTCAGCACAAAAAATGTGCTGAAAAACCTAATCTCGGCTTATACACGAGTTAATAAAAAAAAAAAATTAATACTCACCCTCCGGCTCCCGGTCCTCGGCGGCGGCTCCTGGTCCTCGGCGGCAGCTCGCGATCCTCTGCGGCGGCTTCTCTCTTCGATCTTCACGTGCCGGCAGTCGCGTCTATGTGACTTGCCGGCGGGCGCACAATATGATGTAGCGGTGTCGCCGCTGATGACGTCATCAGCGGCGACACCGCCGCATCGCACTGTGCGCCTGGACGCGACTGCCGGCACGTGAAGATCGAAGAGAGAAGCCGCCACAATGGATCGGGAGCTGCCGCCGAGGACCGGGAGCCGCCGCCCAGGACCAGGAACCGCCGCCGAGGACCGGGAGGCGCCACTTCAAATCAAAGGTGAGTATCGTCGGAGGGTGAGTATTAAGTTTATTTTTTTATTATACTGAGGGCAGGCTGTATACTTTTTGGGGGCAGGCTGTATACTTCATGGGGGCAGGCTGTATACTTCATGGGGGCAGGCTGTATACTTCATGGGGGCAGGCTGTATACTTCATGGGGACAGGCTGTATACTTCATGGGGGCAGGCTGTATACTTCATGGGGGCAGGCTGTATACTTCATGGGGGCAGGCTGTATACTTCATGGGGGCAGGCTGTATACTTCATGGGGGCAGGCTGATTGTATACTACAGGGGGCTAGCTGGCTGTATACTACACCCTCGGCTTATACTCGAGTCAATAGGTTTTCCCATTTTTTTGTGGTAAAATTAGGGGCCTCAGCTTATACTCGGGTCGGCTTATACTCGAGTATATACGGTACATTTAAAAAAAACTATATTCTCTGGAGTTGTATGAAATACATATAAAAGTGCAATATAAAATGACAAATGACTTCTCAAAACCAAATAAAAAGCGCAATATTCTTTGATTTTATAAAAGCGTAATATTCTCTGACAACAGGACTTTTCTGAACTACATATAAAAATGCAATACTCTATGACAACAGGAGTGTTCTGATGTTCTGAATCGCAACTGTGATATTCTCTATGGCCACACTTTTCTGTAACACACATTTTGTGTGCATTTGTGTGCATTATTCTCACTGAGCACACTTTTCTAAACCACATAGTAGTGTGTGCTGTTCTCAATGACTAATTTTTTTCTGATCCATGTATTATTGTGTGCTATTCTCACTAACCCCACTTTTCCAAACCACATCTAAAGCCCAATATTTGGCGACAACAGGACATCTCTGAACTATATATAAAAAGCATAATATTATCTGAGAACAAGACTTTTCTGAGCCAAGTCAGAGAATATTGCTCTTTAGTACAACATAACTTTTCTGAACTACTTATAAAAGTGCAATATTCTCTAACAAGACTTTTCTGAACTACCAATAAAAGCACAATATTCTCTGATACCAGCACTCTTCTGAGCTATGTATAAAAGCAGAATATTCTCTGAAAACCAGACTTTTCTAAATCAACTATTAAAGAGCAATTATTTCTGACAAGACTTTTCTAAACTACGTATAAAAGCGCAATATATCTGTACCATGTATTAGTGTGCTCTAGTCTCACTTAGCATACTTTTCTTAACCACATTTTGAAGTGCAGTATCTTCTGACAATAGGATTTTTCTGTGCTATCTATTAAAGCATGATATTCTCTGACAAGACTTTTCCAAACCACATGTTTAAGAGCAATATTCTATAAAACAAGACTTTTTCTGAAGTACCATATATACCTGAGTATAAGCCTAGTTTTTCAGCACAAAAAAATGTGCTGAAAACCCAAACTCGGTTTATACTCGAGTAGAGTAAAATATATAAAAACTCACCTTTCCAGCTTCCCCCACTGCTGTCTATATACTGGGTCAGGGAGCTGGCTATATACTGGGGCAGGGGGCTGGCTATATACTGGTGGATATGGGCTGGCAGGCTATATACTGGGGGGCAGGTGCTGGCTATATACTATGGGGCAGGGTCCGGCAGGCTATATAATGGGGAGGCTGTGACCAATGCATTTCCCACCCTCGGCTTATACTCGAGTCAATAGGTTTTCCCATGTTTTTGGTGATAAAATTAGGGGTCTCGGCTTATACGTGGGTCGGTTTATACTCGAGTATATACAGGTACATATAAAAGCACAATATTCTCTGACTACAGGACTTTTCTGAACCACATATTAAACCACAATATTCTCTAACAACACTACTTTTAAGAACCTTGTATTAAAAAGCAATATTCTCTGATAACAGCACTCTTCTGAACTATGTATAAGAGCACAATATTGTCTGACAACAGGACTTTTTTGAGCCATGTATTAAAAGGCAATGTTCTCTGATAACAAGACTTTTCAGAACTACATATAAAAGCATAATATTCTTTGACAAACTGACTTTTCTAAATTATGTATAAAAGCACAATATTTTCTGACAACAATACTTTTCTGTATTTGGATTATTACATTTTTAACCAACATAGGAGCAACTTTGCAAACATGATATGATTGATGATTTTTCTGTGGTTGAATACATTACAAAGATATGATCTTCAAGATCTTGCTTGATCATGCAGTATAGGCTGCTAATCAGGTCTGGTCTTTGCAACTATTTCTGTCTTATCCTCTATAATAAGGGCAATTATTACAAGTTTCCACATGTTTCAAATAATAGGATCAACTTCTATACACTCCAGAGCCCTGGCCAGAGCAATTGCTGCTGTTTCACAAGTTCCTGCCTAGCTGAATGACCATATGATGAGTAGCAAGCTCTCCCTTGCTATCTCTTGTGTGTAATGGTATCTGGACATGTGACACTGCTCTTATACTGCAGAGACATATGTCCAGCCAATCACAGTCATGCCTAAGGAGGAAATGTCTGTGTTTGCTAAGGGTCTGGAAGCTAATTGATTGGTTGCTTCAGCATTAACAAAATTGAACAAACCAAGATAGAGAAGAAAATAATAAAATATGTGTTATACCATATTGATGCGCTGCAACCTGTCCTTGTCCCTACATAATGTGATACCACATGGCTTGTTGGAGAATTATGAATGAAACCTATTATTCTTGGAACCTATTATTGTTGGAAGTAAAAGTCCAACAATGTAGCACAACTTAAAACAGAAAGAGTCTAGTAATGTCAAAAAATATAAATACTTTATTTTGATCAAGTAACAAACACTGGTTAAAAAATGATCCTGCCCCAGAGGGGACACAAGACAATGTTGCACACCAGACAACAGATCATAGTGCAAAAGTTGGGTATTTGATAAAGGCACCAATGGCCATATCTATCAGTACGGTATTGATGGGAAGCATAAACCAATTACAGATACATCCAAAACAGTAGTCATTAAAAGTAGATGAAGTATAGCTTACCCATGTTGAAGTGATCGTTGCCTGGAATGACAACAGTGATTGGTTGCTTCAGCAGTAAATCAAGCAGCTTCACTTGTTTTTACCCAAACACAGACACAGATCTTGGATAATGACAGGTTTTTCAGGCTATGGGTCCGTGGGTGCTAAACCCATGAAATTTGGTATGGACCCGAACTTTGTAGTATGTGTCTGATCATCACTGGTCTCTGCCCAAAAGTCCTTGCCTCTCCCAACGTTGGGAGATTCCATTTTACGGCATAATTCACATTTTAGCTGTAGAGATCCTTGCATTGTCTAAGTAATTAAGAGTTTGCACAACTATTCAAAAGGAGTGATGGTTGTCATTAATGTTCTGAACCTATGTGCTAAAAATGTGCCTAGTCATTGCAAAATTGTATTCTTCTCTTTTAGGGAAGAGGCACAGAAACTACATATTGGCTTACAGGAGAAAAGGACCAGCAGTACAACCTTCCCATACCTCCATCTGTGTAAGTATTCTCATAAAACAGGCTTTTCATCCAGCTTCATATTAAAGATGAGAATCTCTTACCTACAGTGAGGGAGTGGGAAAAAGAGATGGAATCGATGCTGGTAATGGCATATAGTGATTGTAAGAGTAGTGGTAGGAAGAACTGGTGGGGATATTGAGTATGGAGTGGTTGGCCGGGAGTGGAGGAGATAAGAGGGTGGTGGATGGAGAGTATAGTAACTTATTTATCAATTTTACTTTTATTTTTTTTTAAGTAATTTATTTTTTCTGTATTATATTAATGGAGTTATAGATGGTTCTGAGGAGTGTTGTGATGGGTTTGATGAGCAGAGGAAGAAAGGGAAAAAGGGGTAAAAAAATAAAGAAGTTATGTAGGGGAAACCGATATACAGTAGTGTGTATAGTAATTGGAAATTGTATGAATTGTAAACTGTTTTTATATTCCTAATAATTCATTTATAAGAATAATTTAAAAAATTAATAATTAAAATGATAAGAATCTCACCTTTCAAATTACATCAGGCTTGGGATTCTGGGAGCTACAGAACCAGAGATACAAGGCAGGTAAAGGCATTGTTGGAAATATGGTCTGCAAATAAAGATCCAATTGCTTCAGTTTTCTATAACTGGCCATATTTTATGTTCTTTAGCTCCCAGCACCATCTTGAGCAAAAGATGACTCCTCTCTCCACCTTTTCATGTGACTTTATAGGTCATGTCTTATAAGTAAATGGGAAGGATTTAATGTAAAAGAGGAAATGCTAGAAAGGATATTTCGTATCTACCTGAGGGGGCTAGTCGTTAAATGGGTTAAATCTGTAATCCCTTTAAGTTTGAAATTTAAAGGGTCATTTCCATCTAATACATGATAGCCTTTCACTGGAATATACCATTATTGCTTATTTAGCATTGAATCTCCATCCTAAACTTTTTCCTGCACAGGTTAATGGGACTTACTTCTCTTGATATACAGTGAACAATTACAATCACATGCTTGCAAATTTCAAATTTGATTTTTTTTTTTAATGTAACATTTTTCATACAGTGTTACGATAGATAAATGTGTGTTATACTTTATAATGTACATAATATTGCAATGTGCATAGCAAGTTTTCATTGTAGAAGGTGTGAAAATTGTTAACTGTGAAGCCTCATTGAATAACCAAACATTTTTTTGTTGTTAAAACAGGGAAAATCAGCAGCGTCTCCAATCAGATTTTGCAGAGATGATTAACGAATCACTGAAAAAGAGAGAAGAAGTGGGCTATGAAATTAGACCACTGACCCGTGTAGCAAGTTACAGAAGTGGTACATTGGAATACCTACAAATAGCCACACATGGTCCGCCCAGCACTTATCTGTAAAAGAAGGATTTATACATTACTACACTGACAAAAGATGAATGTACATGGCACATAGAACTCAGAAAAATAAGCAATGTTTTACTTAAGTGAAGTTCATATAACAGTAATTGTGTGAAATACCATAATAATTAATGATTGGTATCAGGTTTTCTTGCTTTTAGTAGAAATATATACAGTTACCGTAAGTAGGAATTGTGAAATAAACAACTAAATCTTTGTTGCTGTCACACAGCTATCAATAATAAACTGTTCTTAATGTAAAATCCGTTTCAGACAGTATTACTGTGGACAGTGCATCTTACAAAGCAGAAAGTAGGGGTGCAAAGCCCTTTTTGGTCATATGTCATATTGTGCTACTTTAAGGGGCAAATCTGCAGAACACTGAGGCAGGCGTGATAAAAATCGGCTTCTCATAATGAGCACATTATTACTGATGCCTTTATTAAAAGTACCAGCTTTGTCTCTGTTAAAAGTCCTAGAAAAGTGCTTCTACATAACTAAAACTATGCATTAAACAAAATAACCTATACAGCAAGGAAAAAAACAAGCTGTGTTTTCCTTGCTGTATAGTAAGGATAAAGAAGACATTTTTTAGGAACTCACTGACAGGGTCGGCTCCAGATTTCAGTAGGCCCCTTTGCTGTGTACTCACATGGCGGCACTAAAAATTCAGAAACAAAAACACTATTCTGTTCCCTAAATAAAGTTTATCATACCAAACATCCTCTTCATGGTTTAATCAGATACAGCCCCCTTCTCCCCATGGATTCCTTTTGTGGGCCCCTCAGCAGCTCTAGGCCACGGCACTTGCCCAGGTATGCCCAGTTCTGGCACCGGCCCTGCACACTGACCAGACATACCCCTTACCGACATAGTACATGACATAGTGCGTGACACATCGGGTGCGAGTGCATGGAGACGGCTCACATGCTGAGCCCTCTCCATAGCCAGTAGGTTTTTGCTGCATATTGCAGCAAAGACTTGCCGGGTGTAAACATGCCAACCGCCGCTTGCTAAGCTGCCAGTGGCTTAAAAAAAATGGCGCATGGGCATTGCTTCTTGGTGAGGATTGTCGCCCAATCAAAACACCCCCCCCCCTTCCCGTGACGATCCTCGCCATGACAGCTTCGCGTCTTCCGAAGACCTGAGGCTGTCTCGTTTTAACCCTTATATTACACTTTTGACCAGTGCCCACACTGATGATGAATGTCACACAACTGGGATACCTCGAATTGAGTGAATTGTCGTTTTTACAGACCTGCATCCTATTAAAACCTGTGGGATCAGCTAAATCGCAGTGTAGCGGCTTGGAACTCTATATCTCAGAGCCTCAATGACCTGAGGGCTGTCCTTTAAGAAGCGTAGGATGCAACTAAAAATTAGTCAACTTGTGAACACCAAGAGATGTTGTTGCTAAGCTGTAACTGTGGTTCACTGCCCCGTGACAAGTTATTTGGACACCAACAATTTTTGTGGAATATACGCACCACAGCTTTTGGCTTTTGTTTCAATAAATAGTTTGAGGCAATACTCTAACTTTTGGCATTTCACATTGAAAAAGGCTCATGTATTTGTGAGCCAAATCCTTGGAATGCTGCTACATTTTTTTTAAATATATATATATATAATTATATATACACATATTGCTCAAAAGAATAAAGGGTACATTAAAATACCAAATCCTAGATCTGAATGAAATATCCCAGCTGCAATTCTTTAATCATTACATAGTGGAATGAGTTGAGAACAATAAAACATATAAACAAACAAATAAAATTAATTAATAAATGAAACAAACAAATGCAGTGTTTGTGGCCTCCATGTGCCTGTATGATCTCCCTACAACACCTGGTCATGCTCCTGATGCGGCAGAAGATGTCCTATTGAGGAATCTCCTCTCAGAACGGGATTAAAGCATCAGTCAACTTCTGAACAGTCTGTTGTTCAATATGGCATCTATGTCTCATGGATGGCCCGAGACATCATGTTCTAGATGTGCTCTATTGCATTAAGATCTAGGGAACGGCAGGCAAGCATCAGTGCCTCCATCATGCAAAAACTGCTGACACACCACAGCTACATAAGGTCTAGCATTATCATACATCAGAAGCAACCCACTGCACCTCCCTCGACAGCCTACCCCTCTTTTTGAAGGAATCTTTGTAGGAAGTTATGGTCCAGGATGTCAGGCTCCCATGATTTCTCCTTAGGCCCAAACCCCTTCCAGTTGACAAGGAAGAATCGCTTCCCTCTGTCTTTGTGTTCAGGACCTCCTTAACCTTGAAGACATTGGTGGAGTCAGCCACAGGAGCAAGAAGTGATACTTGCCAGGAGAATCTGTTCAGGATGACTGGCTTCAGGAGAGATACGTGGGAGGAAGGCGGAGCTTATACGCCACAGGATTAATGCACTGCAGCACCTCAAAAGGACCCAGGTAACAGTGTACCAAGTTTGTAGCTAGGGATCTTCAGCCAGACATACTTGGAGGATAGCTACACTTTGTCACTTTAAGAGAAGATGGGAGGAGGCCTGCATTTTTTGTCAGCCTGGGTCTTGGTTCGAGCAGATGCCTGTAGCAAGGAGAGTCTGCTCCCAGATAGACTTAAGATCTTGAACCAACTCTTCCACAGCTGGAACATCCGAAGGCACAGAAAGAGGAAGAGGAGGGTGTGGGTGCTGTCCATAGACAATAAAGAAGGGTGTGGAGCCTGGAGATTCAGAGTCCAAGGAGTTCTAGGAAAACTCTGCCCATGGCAACAGAGTGCACTAGTCGTCCTGACGGGCAGATACAAAATGACGGAGATAACAGCCCAGAGTCTGGTTAACTCTCTCTACTTGTCCATTGGACTGTGGAAATCCAGCTTCACTTGAAGTTCACCACACAGGGATTGCCCCTGTCTGAAACGATGTGCTAAGAAAGTCCATGAAGCCGGAAGATGTGGAGGAAGAACGGTCTGGCAAGGCATCAACATCTTGGAGAACCGGTCTAGTATTACCACAGGAAGGTGGAAAGTCTGTGATAAAGTCCAATTGCAGCTGGGTATCGATACCAGCAGGTTTGAGATGAGATGGCTTGTTTTGGGCACAGGAAGTGCAGGAGCCCACATCTTTGAAATGAGAATTAAGGACAACAGAGCGTTGGACCCCAGGATGCCCAGCCACATGAGAGCAATGTCCCCAAGTTAATATCCTGAAGGGTAGATCGGACGTATGCCTTGCTAGAAGGAAGCTGCCAAAGGTCCACTGGAGTGACAAAAAACAATCGTTCAGGAGGAATGATGTGACAGGGAGCTGGTTCTTTCCCAATAACATCAGAGGCAAGGAGAGAAGGTATCAGCCTTCACATTTTTTTCTGCAGGACAAAAGTGAATCAAGAAATTGGAGCAAGAAAACAGAAGAGTGACCAGCGAGCTTGTTGTGGGTTGAGGCGCTGAGCAGTCTGGAGATATAAAAGGTGCTTGTGATCTATAAATATGCAAACCAGATGGCGAGCTCCAGAAGATAGCGCCACTCTTTCATGCCAAGTTTAATGGCCAATAGTTCTTGGTCATCTATGGAGTAATTCCTCTTCGCAGTAGAGAAGAACCCACAGTTGAGAGTTCGGCATTTGGACCCTTTCTGGGTGAGAATGGCTCCAGCACCAACGGATGAGGCGTCAACCTCTAGCAGGAATGGTTTCTCAATATCAGACTGGGCGAGAACGGAAGCAAAGGTAGAGTTCAGCTTAATGAAAGCTTCTTTAGCCATCAGAGTCCACAGCTTAGGAGCAGCGTTCTTCTTAGTCAGTGCCACAATGGGTGATACAAGGGAGGAGAAATGTGGTATGACCTGCTGGTAGTTGAAGCCCAAGAATCTCTGGATGGACCGAAGTCCTACTGGGCGAGGCTACTACAGAACCGCAGATAGTTTTGTAGGATAAATCTGTAGTCCTTTGTCAGAGATGATGTACCCGAGGAAGGGAAGACACTTTTGATGGAATAGACACTTCTCAAGCTTGGCATACAGGCGATTGGCCCTTAGGTGCCTGAGTACTAGTCGTACCAGAGCCTGTCGAGACTCGAGGTCTGCAGAGAACACCAGGATATCGTCCAAGTAGACCCCGACACCTAAACAACCACAGCATGAATTTACCACTGACAGGTAGCCAAGCTAAATTGATGGAGACAATAACGTGTCTCCAAAGTAATGTACTTCCTCCAAGGTAAAGCTATAAATGAGCTAAGTACCTAAAAGGTAAACGGCGGAATATAGAATACACCGGAATGATCTAATACGCATGAATTCCAGCACATATAGTTCTTATATACCATAGTGAATAAAGGATATGGTGATTCATAGGAGATGAATCATCTCCAAAACCAGACATGCTGGAAAAAATCCATGTGAAATAACCACAACAGGTCAATCAAGAAATAAGGTCCTATGTATACCTTGCGTCATCCTGTCAGTGGATTGGGCCACGTCCCAGACAGAATCGCCTCGATGTACGTTTCACCCTGTGGCTTCGTCTGGAGGTGTATGCAAGTAAAACGGAAGTATATATACTAGATGAATTTGATGATTTCACTACACCTGGAATACAGCTGGTGATCCAAACGTCATGACCAGATACTTGAAGTGTCTTTCAGGAGTATAGAAGGCGGTCTTCCACTCATCACCTTCGCAGATGTGGATGAGGTTATACGCCCCATGTAGGTCAGAGGTCACATTGGGCAGAGGGATCCATTTAAAATTATGGGTTGTTTGTAAGTCTGCTGTCCTTAAGTTGGGGACTGCCTGTTATCCTACAAATTTCACTTAAAACAAAAACCCACAAAAACTTGACATTTGTAAAAATATTTATTTACATACAGTACAATGTAACAATGCCTCTTGCAAGCAGAGTATTAACCAATATAAGGCTCCTTTCAAACGAAATTTGCTCACCTGGCGGTAACCCAGGCGAGCACATGGCAGCAAGGTGGAGAGCACTGCTCACCCCTCCCTTCTTCATAGGAAGAAGCATGTACTTACGGGTAAAGATAGAGTTTGCTATCTCCCCCCACCCCGGTACGGAATGGATGGATGTATTGCCCATTGAAAGGCATGGGAACGTATGCAACCTGTACTGCAACAGTACGGTACAGGTTACATATGGCTTTTTTCACATGTTTGGGTGAAAGTGGCCTTAATCAAAGATAACCAGTGCATACCTGCTATTACATTGAGAGTTGAAGTGATGTTTAGAATTTGGAAATTATTGAACAATCATAGAAATCCTATTGTAAAGTTTCTTGGTAGCAGTGAAGAAGCCTGATGAGTGTCTACTGCAAATCAAGTAAAAAGTTTACTTGGGGAAACCAAAAAAAAAATTATCAATTTAGAAATATGTAAAGGTGTTTGCATTGTACATAAAAGAAGTCATCAGAGTTGTTGGAACTAACCAAATTATCTCCTATGTTGAAATTCTGTGTAAAGATTTTGTAGCTGGACAAAATCGATACAAATACAAAAATACTTTTCACAAAAAAACGCAAAGATACACTGTACATATGACTCATTTCATGCACTTTATCCAACTATAATACAATTTCCATTTTATGTTAGGAGGGACATTCAAGTTGTAGAATTAGTAGATGTGCAGCAACCAATACAACTCAATGTTCCATTTATCTTTAAAAACACAGAAATATGGTAAACTGTACATAGAGAACAAGTGTGCAAGACAGATCAGCCTGCACAGCTCCTGAACTGTTTTTATTAAGATGAATAGGGGGAAAAAAAAGAAGAAAATCAGCAGAAAGTGGTCATGGAGAAAAAAAAGCATTTTGAGGTTAAAGAAATTGCTCTTTGGCATTGGGATATGTGAGAATGTAATAAATCAAAATATTGATATGTGGAGACCAAATACTGAGAGACAGTTCCTTAAGGCACAAAAGAAAATGTTCACAGGTATAATAAAAGTAAAATAAACCCAAGAAAAGACATTAGCATGTTAATTCATATTACATGGCACAAGCATTTGATCAGTGTGAAGTCCCCAGCCTGTGGGGATTAAATACAAGGTATGATTTTGTGTATGAATAAACCACAAAAACACTGAATTTCCTCTGTAATACTTGTCATTTTAAGAAATAGAAATCAAGTATCAAAGCAAGGCATTCCAATTCTTTTCAGAATGATATATCCAATGCATTACTTCGGTCAGTAGTTCATCTTGCACAGCTTTTAAAATACAGATTAGTCTACTTCCACTCAAGTCAATTTATTTAGTTTTTGGCCTACTTATATGAAATCTTTTAGGATTTGTGTAGTCTTAGAAACCAAATAAATCCACAGACTTCAGAACATTGGTCTTCACAAAAAGTCATTTCAAAAGCTCTTGGCAGAAATGCAGTCTTATGTGTGACAGTAGGCAAGTGCTGTACATGGTCTCCATTATGAAAACCCAGTAGTTCAACAAAAATAGAGATGATCTCCTCCATGAAATCTAACAGAAAACTTGAGAGCAGACGTTCCACTATTTCCTAACTGCTCTGAGTGGCGATAACATCTGTTGACTGTGGATCGCAAAAAGGTCCAAAGCGGCCATAAATGTCCTTTGCCCGAACAGCAAAATAATATTTGCTTCCAGAAACAAACTGCGTGAGAGTACATGCCATTGGAAGAGGTAGCGCTTTAACTTCCCCAATTTTTTTCCACTGTGATGAAGATGTTGCGGTTGGGTCTTCATGATAAGCATATAGATGGTAGCTATCCACTACTGCACAGGTGCGATCTACCTCTAATACACTCCATGATAGCACAATCCCATTTTGGCTTTGTACTCTGGCTAATTTTAGGTGAGGTTTTTGTGGGGGTGATGTTGAGGAGGCTTCTGGAGGAAGGCGCTGGGGGTGAGGAGCTTCAGGAAGTGGTGCTGGATGGATCGGTCTTGCAGGTTCCTACAAAGACAAAAAGATTTTTGGGGAAAATAAACATAATTTTAAATACTGTCGCCCACATCATCAGTACCAGAGCACAATAAAATATAGGGATTGCAAAGATTAAAATATACAGAATCTGGTTTACAATGATTTGGCAACTATAATTAACCTTACTAAAGCATGAGTGGCTACTTACTTGAGGAGGTCGATGATGGACTGTGAGCTGTGGTCCAGTAGATCCCATAGGCATCCCATTATTTACTACATACGAATTTGTTTGTGGCATTCTGCCAGGTACTCCTAGAGATGAAACAAAAAAATATTTATTGCCTTTAAATAATTTAATTGTCGACCAAAGCTTCCTCCTCACACAAGCAACTTACTTGGCTTAGTATTCATATAGTCTAAAAGGGGAGATTGGAATAAGAGTCCGCCAAGTACCACTGTATTTGGCTTCTCTCATCTTAAATCAAATAAAGATCATGGCATGTCCAAATTACTCATGGTCAATCTTTTTTTTTTACCTCTCAGCCATGGAGGAAAGTGGAAGAAGAAAGGTTCACATACTCATTTGATGGTCAACAGGCCTACTACATATGTTAGCTGTATAAAAATGTAGCAACACTTATGAATCACGTATGAATATATTTAGGAGAAAAGGCAAAAGAGATCATGATCAATTTTAAATACTAAAATATCATATATGAAACATGTACAAAGTTTTTCCAATATTTTTCACATAGTGTTGTATAGCATTTCAATTCTCCAATTCTAAAAATAATGGGGCAGATCTACTATTAGGGTCTGAAAAAAATGGATCACGATCTGTTCCAGTTTACCACCAAGTCTAATGATTAAACCTATTAATTGGCTTGGGTTAACCTATAATTTTAGCGTATTGCACAATTTCTGGCAGAGCTTAGACCATGGCACTAAGGTGATGAATTTGAAGTCAAAATATATGTGTGTTTCTGGTATAACCTTACCTCCAGTTTGAGGACTGATCTGCCGTAGGTTTTGGCTTTGCATGACAGTGTTGCGCACAGGTGTCTGCACGGGTACAGTAGGGAGGGCAGTTGAAGTGTAAACCATATGTTGGTTGTTTGATGCTCGAGGAGCTGCGGCTCTTGGTGCCGTCTGAGTCCCGGGGCGCTGTGTTATATTAACTGTTGTTTGTGCTGGAGAGGAAGTAATAGGATGGTCAATATATTTTGCAAGTCATTTTTTTTATCTGTAAACTGCTATTTGCACTATAATAGTATTACCCACAACACTAAAGTATTTAGCAAATATTTGGACACATCTAATATTATATTTCAATAATCACAGATTCTTTATTGTGCTATTTAACAGCTCAAAACAAAAGGTCAAAGCAATAGTGTAGAGTGCACTAAATTCAGAAGTTCTGACTATGATGGATACAATATCCTGGGCCTTCTATAATTATCTCTACCTTGGACCTCCCTTGACATAATACTTTATTTGTCCCTAATGTTTCCCTCTGAGGGTCAGTTCATAATTGTTGTTTCATCGGGACATTGAGAACAAAATCCAGTGAAAATCTTTCCATTATACATTCTTTCTGTATAGTCTCCATACTAAAACTGCTGCAAAAACTGCTAATATAAAAATAAAGAACTGGGTAAATGTACTTAACATAATAAAATGTTTATCACAAATTGGACACATATGTTATAATAGATCTAAAAAAAGCAATGTGTTGACAGTACTATAGCCTGACATATATTGCCAACTTAATAGGAATCTTCAGTTTAGAAGCCATTTTCAAAGAGTTAAAATGTGTTTTCCAGCTTAGTGACATCAATGAGTTACCAATTTAATGGGTCATTAATATCAGATAACTATGTTTCAATTCAACCTCCCAGGCAGATCAAGATGATATTTTCTATGTATTACATATTCTTATATCATAAAGCTGTTGTAACGAAAGGCATCTTAGTATTCCATTGACCTATAATATACAGTCATGGCAAAAGTTTTGAGAATGATACAAATGTAAATTTTTACAAAGTCTACTGCATTAGGTTTTATAATGGCAATTTGCATATACTGTACTCCAGTGATTGCTCCAAAACACATTTCAAATTCATTGCAGGCCTGCCATAAAAGGAGTCGTTTCAGTGATTGCTCCATTAACACAGGTGTGGGTGTTGATGAGGACAGGGCTGGAGATCAATCTGTCATGATAAAGTAAGAATCATATCATTGTTTCTCTTCTGTTAACCATAGTTATCTCTAAACAAACACATGCAGTCATCATTGCACTGCACAAAACTGGCCTAACAGGGAAGAGTATCGCAGCTAGAAAGATTGCACCTCAGTCACCCATCTATCACATCATCAAGGAATTCAAGGGTGCCCAAGAAGGACCAGCAAGTGCCAGGACCGTCTCATAAAAGTGTTTCAGCTTCGGGATCGGGCTAACAGCAGTGCAGAGCTTGCTCAGGAATGGCAGCAGGCAGGCATCTACATGTACTGTGAGGCGGAGACTCTTGGAGCAAGGCCTGGTGTCAAGGAGGGCCGCAAAGAAGCCACTTCTCTCCAGAAAAAACATCCTGGACAGACTAATATTTTGCAAAAGGTACAGGGAGTGGACTGCTGAGGACTGGGTAAAGTAATTTTCTCTGCTGAATCCCCTTTACGCTTGTTCGGAGAAGACAAGGTGACCGATACCACCAGTCTTGTCTCATGCCAACTGTAAAGCATCCTGCAACCATTCATGTGTGGGGTGGCTTCTCAGCCAAGGAAATCAGCTCTCTCACAGTCTTGCCTAAAAACACATCCATGAATAAAGAATGGTACCAGAATGTCCTCCAAGAGCAACTTCTCCCAACCGTCCAAGAGCAGTTGGTGATCAACAATGCCTTTTCCAGCATGATAGAGCACCTTGCCATAAAGCAAAGGTGATAACTAAATGGCTCAGGTAACAAAACATAGAGATTTTGGGTCCATGACCTGGAAACTCCCCAGATCTTAATCCCATTGAGAACTTGTGGTCAATCATCAAGAGACGGGTGGACAAACAAAAACCAACAAATTGTGGCAAAATGCAAGCAGTGATTGTACAAGAATGGACTGCTATCAGTCAGGATTTGGTCCAGAAGTTAATTGAGAGCTGCCAGGGAGAATTGTAGAGGTCCTGAAGAAGAGTCAACACTGCAAATATTGACTTGCTGAATTAACTCATAATAACTGTCAATAAAAGCTTTTGTTACTCATAATATCATTGCACTTGTATTTCTGTATGTGATAAAAACATCTGACAAACACACATAAAAACCAGAGGGCAACAGATCACGTCATTCTCAAAACTTTTGGCCATGACTGCAGCTACAAGGAAGTGGAAAACAGTTTGTTGAGGTTCCAGCAATGCATTTAATGTTGCATTCATTTAATAACGATCAACAATGAAAAACACATGCTGCTACTTACAAAATGCATATATATTTTCATTACATCTACAACGAATTTCAAAATGCCCTAAAGAACAAAGTGCAGAAAAATGTAAATTTTCTGGTACCTGTTGGTAAAACATGTATAGTGGCTTGAGAAGGAAGACCAGCTGGTGCAGAGGAGGTCTGCACATTGTTTGCCTGCAGTTGGCGGCCCATAGATTGTAATGACGGACCGCTTGCAGGTAAAGATGAAGCGTTGCTCCTCCTTGAATCTATAATAAGCAAAAAACAAAAAACTGAAACACAGCCATACCATCATTTTGCATCAGTTCACTAACAAATCTTTTATGGTTGTTATGGAAACAGCATTTTGAAGGTTTCGATGTTCTAAGAAACCGATTGCTGATAAAACTCCTGTGACCTACATTTTTAGTTGTTCAAGAAAAGGTCACATAAACATCATATATAGGATACATTGTACTCTACTGAAAGCAAAAATGATACTTTATGACCTCAAACATTTACTTACCATGGGTGGATAATTCTGCCTCATCATCCAAGGTAAGATCAATCACACCAGCCGCACGTTTACCACCCTAGGGAAATATTAATAAATGAAATATGGGAGCACAAAAGGGGACATTTTATGTAGAATGTACTTTACTGACAATACCATGCTCTTTTTAGCAAGGTAAAAATTCCTTTAATTTATTTAAAACATTATTTACTTGGTAATTGGTATTACATTTTTTTCCCAATTTGTAGTCTGAAAATAAAGTACCGGTATGTACAACACTCACTTACACATAATACACTTAAAACCATACACCATGTTGACCTTAAACAAATGGTCTAATAGCTCCAACATTTTCCCTGAGACACTACAGGAACAACATGTTACATGGCATTTTATTAGGCTTAAAGACAATAATGAAATCTGCAAGATTTTAGGATTCTTTTTCTAATATAGTGTCATTGAAATTTTAAAATTCATCAAAAAAATACTTAAAACTATGTTTTACAATAAAAACTTAAAAAAAACAGGTCATTTTCTAATATTCCCTTCTAAGAAACCTAATAAAAACAGTGATGAAACGAACAACATATAATAAAATGCAGTGAACAAACCTGTGCACTAGTGTCAGCTAGGGGACGCTTGTTTGAAGGAGTCTCTGCTGTTGGTGTCCGATTAATCTGCAAATCTGTAATTTAAATGCAATATTTTACTATAAATATGAAACAAATTGTAGAGGATAGGCATAAAGTTATTTCTGCCTCCCCCTAAAAAAACTATTAAAGATGACATATACTCACCGGATCTGCTCCCAGAAGGTGATTCAGTTGTGGTGGAGTTGTTATAAGCAGACACTGGAGACTTCAATTGTGGCACATTTCGATTACTTGTCTGATTGTATACACTGGATGTTCCAACATTGGGCAGCGACTGCCTGGAGGATAGCGCTATTGAATGTGACGTTGGCATATTCTGCACGGCCATTGGGGAATTAATAGAACTCATTGAAGAATTTCGCTGGATCCCCGAGTTGGACATTGAGGGGCTGTTCATTGCTTTAGTTACAGGTAGAGACACTGGGGTTTTTGTAAGATTGCTGACTGCAGACGGATTCTGTACAGGGATAAACTCCACATTGCCAGATTGCTGATTAGTCACTAATGTCCCTGTAGCACCTTGTAGGATCTGTGGTACATGGAGGATTACTGGTAATGACTGCAGAGACACAGACACTGGCTGGGTGTTACTAGTAGACACTTGTTTGTTTCCAACAACAGTTGTATTAGAAGGTGAAGGAATGACGGGAGTCATAACTGGAGCTGAAGTAACCGGTGGTAGAGATTTGGATTGACTGCTCACAGTACTCTGAGATGCTCCAATACTGGAAGCATTAACTGTTAAGAAAGAAAATTACATTACTGCTTAATTTAAAAATAAATAAATAAACTTTCAAGTTTAAACTATTAAGTCCTGAGCTTACTTTTCTGCTGAATTAATTTCCAGTCAGGTGGTGGCCTGGTTTGTAGGCTGTTACTGGCAGGAGACTGGTTCACAGGCACATGCGTAGTGTTTGATGAGCGAAGTGTTAAATTAGAAGAGCCTTGAGCAGAGGATGAAGCTTTAAAAAAAATGAAAGTCTTTCATCCACACAAAAAAGGATATTACTTGAGACAAGATCTGAAAAAAAGGTAACCATGTCATGTTTTTACTACATGGAGCATCTCACCTGCAGGAGAAGACTGGACATTAACTGTATTGGCATCTCCCACATTTCGTTTCGTTTCCAACATTTGCCTCACTGTTCCAGAATTCCTATAGATTGAAAAACAGGATTGCATGAGATATATATATAACAACACATCTTCCTAAAAATGTAGAAATTGTATCAGTGTCGTCCAGTAGGTCAGCACAACAAAGGTAAAAAGCTATGGTCACATTTGTCCACAATTTGGCTCATTTGATAAATTTAGCTCATTTTAAGAGTCCAACACTGCACTATTTTCATTGAATATGCCCCAATGTACTCATGTATTGGCAAAAGCTGCATGAGCCTGTATCTAGGCCAATGAAGATTAAAAGAAGGATTTTCCACTTTTTTCATGTTACCGAGAGCATTTTCTTTTACCAGTGATGGTACTGAAGTGAATGTTCCCCCTATTGGGCTATTCTAATATGAAAAATATGAAGTTATGGATTTAAAATATTACATATTACCTTTTCCGTTTGTCCAGATATATCATACTCAAGTATAATTACATACTACACTGTGCACTCATTGTTAGTTACAAGCAAGTTACAGCAAAACACAACAGCATCAAAAGCTTACCTGAGATTCCCAGTGTTGGCGCTTTGCGCAGAATCATTTACTGCAGTTTTCACTGGTGATGCAGGCTGGGTGACTGTGGCTTGAGGCTGAGGAGGGGTAGTGTAGAAAACAAGCGTTATTCCATACTATTGGTATAATCTGAGACCAAGGCCACTTGCCACGAAAAAAAACTTTAATGTGTAAAATTTTATCCAACATTCTTATTAAACGCTAAAGAAAATGCTGGTTACAAACAAAGCAATCTCTAAAACAAGACTGTTGACACCTTTAACAGATTCAACCCCCCCCCCCCCCAATAAAATAAAACGTGGTGAAGACGGAACTGTACTTCCATTAGGAAGGTGACATTTACAATGATGTGACATAAGTAACCTAGATCTGTCCAAAATTTATACCCCTTCTTGATATATATGAGGAGGCAGATTTATCAGACTTGTCTGAGAGCAGAGCTGATCTAGTTGACCATTGCAAACAATCAGGGCTCAGCTTTCATTTCCAGCTCTTTATAAAATGAAAGCTGAGCTCTGATAGGTTGCCATGAAAAAATAAAATCGTTCTGCTAGAAGACACTTCTGGTATATCTCCCACTATCTACTTACACACAAACATGGCAAGAATTAGAGTGTGCTCTATGAAAAGGAGTATATATGTTTAATCCACAAAATAGTGCATCTAAATTTTATGTCTCAAAACCATGTCCATAAAGCTGTAAAGGAAAAAGAAAAAAAACACTTTCCATTATGGTAGAAATAGGATATTTTTTTTACCTCTGGTCTTTTCTTAAGGTCCTCCTTTGCTGTTCCAAAACGCTTTGTTAAGCGACTTATTTTAGCCTGGGGGGAAAAAGCAAATGCTGTACTTCACAATATCTTTGGTACAGCACAGTTTGTGAATATAAAAAAATTACAGAAGGCTTTACCTGCATAGAATGAAGAGCCTTCTCATGTTTCTTGCCTTCAATTTTCTCCACTCTCGATTTCAGTTCAGCTATTTCTTTGTCAAAGTCTAAACATTGCAAGGCACTAAGCTTTTCTTCAAACATTTTCTGGATCACCTAAGAATGAACATTAATGGATGCTTTAATAGTGTTTGTACGATTATCATTTTCTACATTTCTAGATTTATTGAATTTTTACTTGAGCATGTTATCTAAATTACTGACTGTTGAAGACATCGAAGTACAAGGCTTCATTTACCTGAATCATTCCACAATAGATTTCCCACTGCTATAGCCAAACTAGGCCACAGGTAAAGACTACCTTTGCTATCCCTTACTAGTAAAGCAGTTGCTGCCGATACAATGATTGGAGACAGCAAAGAGTCAGTAAAGGAAATATTCTCATAACGTTATGTCATTTTATAATAATGACTACCTCCATTCAGTATGCTATTAGATTTCAGAGGCTTGTGGTGACAAGGTATTGGCAGCTGCACATAAGTTACAGCCTGTAACTGCTGTAGTAGCATTACACACACTGTCAATGTGACATTACACGTCTATATACAAACTGAAGCCAGCAGTTATGGGGGGGGGCACAGCTGAATGACATAAAAAGCTACATTTTATCCCCGCATAACCCATACAGTTATAAAAAAAGGTATCATTTTTTGAAGACATTGCCTTAAAAAACCGAGCAATGGCATGGCCAGTAAGGGGTGTTAAAGGGCATGAACAGGTTTATTTCTATACATCATACATCAATTTAACAGTATGGCTGTACCTTCTGTAGTTTCTCATTCAGGTCATCACCTGCAGTAATCTTAACCTTTAGTTCTGCCTCATACTCTTCACCTTCAAATCGCCTCCTCTTTGAGTTCTGACTGTCCAAATCTTCAGATTTAGAACGCTTTCTTCTGGAAAGTTCCCCTGTTTAAACAAAAATATAAATACATAAAAATGTAATTTAGAAAGTGAGGAGTATAAATTACAGTTTGGTGCAAAATGTCTACTTTCGGTCCTACTTTAGACCTAGTTTTAGTTGGTTTAAACTGGCCGTGCTCCTTTCCCCTTTCAAAAAGCCTTGTTAAATGTGGGGCAAGGCATTTACCACTTTAAGTGTGTTAATTAATTCCCCCCACTGTGTCATTTGTACTAAACTATTTAAAGTGTACCTTACCTCAAGAAACTTTGCAGTATTCAGTGGTCCAGTATGTGTATATGATGGGTAAACACTGTTTCTGCTTATAATATGACTATTTTTAAGGAGCACTAATCCGGTTTCACTAAAAATAAGATCTATCCCAAAAATAAGCACTAGCATGACTTTAAAGCTTTTTCAGGGGAAGGTTGAAATATAAGCCCTACCCGAAAATTAAGCCTTAGTCTATTTTTTGAACCATGGCACCTACAAAAACATTTCTGGTATGATTTTCAAATGGAGAAGCCCCCTTTAATATCACATAAGAATTGTGTTACAGTCAAGAGCATAATTTTCATACAGATCTCATTCCCAACTAAGTTTAACAGTGGATATCTATAGTTCTGTGAAACCGAAAAATACAATCTTGATGCAGTATTAAAGTGGATATTCTCAGTTTAAAAAACACATCAAAAATTGTGGTACAGAAGTTTTAAATTTAATCTTAATTTACATTTAAAAATTAGTTAAGCAATTTAAATTCTGCCCACTTCCAACCTGCCAGGTGAAGGCAGCATGGACATGTGATACAAGCAGCTGCATATACAAGAAGGGCTCATATAAGGAAAGCGCCATTGTCATTATATTTGAATAAATGTTTACTCATTTTGTTGGAGACTACATTGTGATTTTTTGCTTGTTTTTTAAAAAAATAAGACATACCTTTAAAAAAAAAGACCTTATCCATTTTTTAGATTTAAAAAAATGTAGCATGAAGCTTTTATGTATATGACACCTCAGTGAACAGCTATTGGTCTTTCTAGCAAGACAGAATTCTGTAGAATTTCAGGATAAAAAGCATATTTGGAAGGAAACATTTTTAAATACATCTAAATCAGAGCAATTGGAGTAGTTAGGAATCATTGTAATGACTTCACTTCCTCTTACTAAAGACTATGGTTGGTTTTAGCCAATAATTACATTTCAAAACCTTCACTTTGTAAAACTACAAAATTCTCTCTACACACAATTATGCAAAGGAGACTGGTAAATCTTACCTCTCTCTGGTTGTGGTTCATCTTTATTCTCTGGTGCTTTGTGTTCATCATCAGGTTTTTCCTTTGGCTCTTCAATAACTTCTTTAACATCACCTGCAGCAACACAATGGTTCAAATATTTAATGGCCCAGACTAAGATTTTACATTAAAATGAGACTTTTCTACAATATAATTCTCACTTTTAAACAGGTATGCAGGGAAGTCTTATTTTCCAATCCCCAGTAAAAAAAAATCCACATTATACTGTATGTAGTGTATGTTAAAGCAAGCACACTTAATTGTGACCTATATACATAGATTATCACACACATATGCACCTATTCACTGTTACACAGACAGACCTATAATCTAAAACAGCCTTCTGACAACTATACAAACTACCTGCTAAGATGGATGTGTCAGCAGATGCCATCAGTCTCCACTCATCCCAGGCCAGTAAGGGATGGGAAGTACAGAGAATGTATGAATCAGACTGCTGTGCTGATTCCCCCCCCCCCCCCCTTCTCTTCATATACCCAACTAGAGAGATGGAGGTGGTGAGCAGAGCAGTTTATGGATGATATTCTGTGCATGCTCGAATTTAGCAGCTACAGGGGGAGGGTGCACCGTGTGTGGGAACATAAGAGCAGAGTGTAGACAGAGCAGAAATGATGGAGCTGCTTCCTGTAATCGCTGAGCAGAGATGGAGGAGCACACAACATAACCCCACTCCTCACCATTTTCTGACCCTCAGATTTGAAGAGTTTTACTGTATGAACTGTCCTTAGCATCTAAAATGCTTGACAGAAGGTAGAAAACATAGCATTAGCAGAGAAATGGTTGTACGTAAATGAATGTATATTGGAAAAATGTTAGTTGTCCGCTATTGCTAGTATAGGAAAAGAAGAAAGATTCAAGAAATTGAATTGAACCACAAAAGTTTACTCAAGTTAGTAAGTCATTTCTATTACATGGTAAATGTTTAAAAAAAGAAAAACTTTTAAAAGTACCAAAAATAACTAGTTGTTTCTTACCACAGACTGCTAGTTATCCTTTTTATTTTGAATGGAATAGCGCAGCACACTACATAAATATACATTCATTAACTGATTGCAGACAATTCTCTGTTTTCTGCCTTCCTCTACGCATCTCCCTTCTGCCAAGCATTTTGGTTGCTAAGAACAGTCCTTAGAATTAAACAAATCTGAGGGTTAAGAAGTGGGGTGATGAGTGGGACTATGTAGTGTGCTTTTTCATCTCTGTTCAGTGATTACAGGAAGCAGCTCCATCATGTTTTCTCTTATGTTTCCACATACAGTGCACCCTCCCCCTTCAGCTATTAACTTTGATATTCTAGCAGGCACAGAATATTATCCATAATCCATATCATCCATCATCCATCCATCTCTCTACATGGCTACAGTTGGGTCAGTGAAGGGAAGGGGGTAAAATCAGCACAGCAGTCTGATGCATACATTCCTGTACTTGCCATCCTCCACTGTCTTGGGGTGAGGGGAGAGTGATGGCATCTGCCAAGCAGCCTAGCTGACACATCCATCTTAGAAGGTTCTCTGTATAGTCATCATAAGTCTGTATTAGATTATAGGTCTATCTGTGTAACAGTGCATAGATGTATATGTGGGTGGTAATCTATGCATATAGATCACTGGTACTGTACTGCATGTTTGTATGAATATGAGGATGTAAAACTGACATTGAGAGGAAACCTCAGTCTTATGGGAAGTGAGGGAAATAGCAATGGCCTCAGTGCCTTTAGGTGATGCCCACTTCAAGAGCAGATAAAGTAGGGATGATAGATAGATCAGGCAAGGAAGAAGCCAGCAGCATGATATAGGTAGTGTTGGAATTGTTCTCAAAGGTTATCTCCAGTTGTGCTAATACAATTTTTTGTAACTTCGGAGTAAGCTTTAAAATGTATTCTGTGGCACACATGACTTCTTGATAACCTACATGTGTTTCTGGAGGCAGGGTGAAATAAATGAACCATCTAAATTACTATTTTTATTATTTAATAGTGTTCATAGTTCTACCTACATAATAACTTTATAGTTTGGATTATCATCAGTATCGCTATTTCAACAATATTTTAATTTGTCCAATTAGCTTTATTTAATAAATTGGGCAGAATTTTTTTTTTTAATTTCACGTGTTAGATTCACTGTTTTGATTATTTATACAAAGGCCACTATAATAGTGTCACAGGGAGGAATAAAAGAGGAAGGGGGGTTTAGTATACAGATAGTGTAAACCCCTCCCTAGATACTGAAGTCAGCATTGATGAAATATCCAAGTAAGGCTACATTCACACACATGTATGGGGGGACATATATACGGCCGACGTATATACGGCCGATATATGTCCCCCATACACTTCTATGGGCTCACGGCCCTGTACGGGAGCGGTACGATGCAGCACACGTGCGGCACCTTACCGCTCCGTAGCCCAGGAAAAGATTGGACATGTCCTATCTTTTCCTGTGATACGGTGCCGTGCGCTGTATCTTCCTATGGAGAGGGGCGGTGGTGAGCAGCGCTCATCCCCTGCTCATCTTCGCAGCGCCGATGTATGCCCACCGTACTACGGTGCGGCGGGCATACATCGTGTGAATGTAGCCTAAAGCAGACAGGTTCAGCTTTATCTCTTTAACCAGCTGCTGCAGCAGGATGTTTCTGTAGTTGGTATCTACTTAGCAAAAATATATAGCTATGAGATATTTTTGAGAAGACAAAACATAGAACACGTGTGCTACCTTTTTAGAAGGCTTGGTTGCAGAACCAAAGAAAAATGCTTCACAGATGCAATTCAGTTGAATATAAATGTATTTTCCAAGCAGGTAAATGTGTTTCAGGTTAAAAAAAAATGCTGGTTGGACGCTGCTCTGGCTTGTTTAACACAAGAACGCTGCACGTGGAGTATATAGGAATACCTATATTCTATACCCTTATTCCAACTGTACTTGAAGAAGGGTTTCTTTTTTAAACCGAAACCCATTTACCTGCTTGGAAAACAAATTTATATTCAACTGAATTGCATCTGTGGAGTGACAATTAGTAGCACCGTGCCAGCATTTTTCTTTGGTTCTGCAACCACACCTTCTAATAGGCTCACTAAGGATGTGTTCATCAGTGATGATTATGCAGACCAGCTCAAGGGCAGCTTCTTTAAGGACATCTACCACCAGGATGAAGGATTGTAAACCAAGCACACTGACATACTGGTGTGTGTCCCCTCTGGCAAGATCTGTTCTTCTTTAAGCTTCCTATGCCCTTGTTTTTGAGAAAAAGAAAGGCTTTAAAAGTATGCAAATGATCCTGAAGGCTCCATTAACACCTATGGAGCCTGGATTCCCTCTGGCTCATTTGCATAATTGTAGAAGCCTTTTTTTAAACCAGGGCATAAGTAACAGATCCTGCCAGAGGGGGCACACAACAATATGTCAGTGTGCTTGGTTTACAATCCTTCATCCTGGTGGTAGATGTCCTTTAAACGCTATGTTCATACCAACTACATGCTCTTTTTGAGATTACCAAGGTGAGCATGTTTTTAGGGGGGACTGTGATAACTAACATTCATAACTCCCCCCTAATAAGCTCTATATCTTATCCTAAATCTTGAACTCATCACCCACAATACTACATGAGGCGCCGTCCTCTGTTTGTCCTCTTGTTTTTTTATTTTCTCTCGATTTTTGTTATATTTAAGTTGAGCACAAACATTACATAAATATGATTAAATCGCATTCCACAACAAATCCACAATAATTTTAGCACTATTCTAAGAACAGCACAAGCAAATATGCAAGCAAAACGGAACCAAAAAAACATGTCTACATTTTAGTGTATGCAACAAGAACAAAACATTATGGGACACATTTACTAAGGGCTTTGCGCCATACTTTAGTCGGACTGTTCACATCCTTCATGGCTAAAACGGTGTGCACAGTATTCAAGAACTGTCTGTACTGAGATTGTGTCGCACACAACCCTTTTGTGATGCTTGGCTTCTATGCAACACAAATTAGGAGGCATGCCGTCGGACAGTCCGACTGATTCAGACCAAGCGCCGTATTTAACTTTCAAATTGTGTTGTACTCTCTATGTTACCACAAAAAGATGGTGAACTCTGTCGGACCTGTGAGGGGAAGTAACACATTCATGATTTCTGGCGGACAATCTTAGTAAATCGCTATACGTTGCATTATAGACGGACAATGCACTTTCAGTGAACTCGAGTGACCTGCTAAGTAAATGTGCCCATATGTGATAACTGTTTCTATAACACATCTTTAACCCCTTCAGGATGTTTAATTTTATAAAGAAAAAAATATGTAATTAGAAAACCAACCAATAAGTCTCAGGCCCCTTTTACACTTGCGTTTTTCACGCAAGTGTTCTGCGTGTGCTTTTGACGTGCAGAAACTGCACTCTGACCCATTGGAATCAACAGGCTTTTCCAGACTTGCATTCTTTTTTATTCACACACGCACAGTTTTTTTAATGCGCATTTAAATTTCAGCATGCTCTACTTTTGCAAGTCACCCACATGAAAAACGCACCATACAAGTCTATGGAGATGCATCAAAAACGCATTGCACTCTGAGACGCTCAATTGCCATAGAGAAGATAGAGCTCAGTCCTGAGCCCTTTTCGCGTGTGTGAAAAATGCATTGAAAACACGTGTGAAAACTGAGACACTGAATAAACTCGGTCTGAAAACTGATTGAACTCTGATGAAAAATGTCAATTTTTCACTGTCCAAACCCTGATCGCCCTCTGACCAGACTCTGATGTGATCTGCAACGCATGAGTGAAAGGGGCCTAACATGTCATGAAATAAACAGAGCAAAAATAGCTTTTATATGTAAAGTGTTTTCAACAATATTTTCATTTAAAGCAGCGTAGAAACAAAACTGCAAAAATGTACCTGGTCAATAGCCCATTAATAGGTGATCGGTGGGGGTTCGACATGTCTTTCAGCTGATGTACACTACAGACAAAGATGGAAGTTGACTGGAGAAGTCAACCACTAGTTTAGCAATCATCCTGGTTCACTGCAGGGGCTACTCAAATTCAGGTAAATGGTAGCGACACCTGTAATGGTGCTACACTACAGAAAGTGTATTTAATAAGCCGACTGTTGGGGTTTCATGTGTAGCAGGTCACAATCACTGATTAATATGGTTTATGGTTACTGCTGAATGAAATAAAAGCATAATAATATAAAAGGTCAGTACCTTCATCAGTGGACACCTTCTCCTGCAGTGGTGAGCTTTCCTCACATGGTTTTTCTTCATCCGAACGGACTAAAAATGCCTCACTTGGTAAGGTCTCACTGGTTTCGTGCTTTGCTGGTGAAGCTGCGATACTTTCAGTTTTCTCCCCCTCTTTATCAAGGTCAGTTTCAAAATTTCCTTTCTCCTCCGGAAAACACTTGGGTTCATCTCCAACCGGTGCAAGTTTTTCAAGAATAGGTATAATCTCTTCAGTTTCCATTTCATCCGCATTTTCTAACTCTGGCACAGTTTGCACATCTGGCAGAGATTTATCACATGAAGTTTCTGCAGTTACAGATTTTTGCTCTAAATTTTTCAAGTTCTGGTCAACTTCCATGCTACTTGATATAGCCTCTTCCCCAATATCATTTTGATCCATCTCAAGATCTGAAACTTCTCCTTTATCCACTGAAGAGGACCCATTTTCTTCCACACTGACAACTGGTAAAACATTTACATTTTGTGACTCACTTACAGATTCTGTACTTTCTTGCTCTTCACTATGGTTTTCATTTTCTTCCATCTTCTGTATTTCACTATGTAGTTCTTCATTACCAACTTCATTCTCCTGCTCCTCTAGTGAGAGATCATCCTTTTCTACAACATCGATAGAGTCTCCATTCTCATCATCAGGAGGCTCATTAAGGATTTTACCCTCTTCTATATTACTCTCTGTTTGGTCAAGAGGACTCTCTGATATAATGTCCTTGTCTTCAATTTCCGATTTTTGTACAATGGAATTCTCCACAGGACTTTCATCTTCCAATTTACTTGCCTCTTCTGAAACGCTGCAACTTTCCTCCTCATTGGTTATATTTGGGGAAGTCTCTTCCTCTGGAAATTCAGGTTCACAAGAGACATCCTCCAGAAACAGTCCATTTGAATCACTTTGTTCTACACTTTCTTGGGGAATATTTTCAACATTTTCTTGAGAAATTATCTGATCACATTCTTCTGCAGTTGAGCAGTTTTGGACATCTGCCTCAGTAGGCTCAATTTTTTCACTCTTTTCTTGACTTACAACACTTTCATTAGGGTCAACATCAAGCATCATCTTTAAATCATTGCTGTATTCAACTTGTCTTAACCCTTCTTTTATGTCAGACAGTTTTACTACAGGAACCTCATGACAATCACGGTTAACATCTAAAATGCCATTTAGATTCTGTGTGTCCTCCATAGGTTCTCCCTCATTGTGGGTATAATTCATATCTGAATCACCATTTTCATGAATACCATTAACCATCTTATCCTCTGTAGATTTGAGCAGGTCCTCCTTAGCTTTGTGTACAGATTCTAATTGTTGGCGGTCGCTTGCTTTCATTGTCTTTCGAGCTTTGAAGATTTTCTTCTGAGGTTCCACTGCTGTTTCCATCTCAAACCTATAAAACAAAAATACGATAGTATATTATTATCAAATATGATATTTAATGGTTCTGCAAGATAAGTGTAAACTATTTAAAGAAACCCTTCACCCAAACACGTAAAAAATACTTTAGATCCAAGTACATACCTACACACCTGATGCTTCAGGTATGTAGGTATTCCCCACCCTTATCTAGTCTCTCCTATCAGAAAGCTTCCCTGCCAGTCAGTGGTCATTTTAAAAGAGACCTGAAGGGGTAGGTGAATAAAGCAACAGTGGCACATAGAGTAGAAAGGAGGTATCATGTGCAAAGTTTAGATATATATTTGGTTGAAAGGCCATGTGAATAGTGGAGGCTCACTATAGGAAGAAGTGATCATGATATACTGTATGTAATTGACAGTAAATTACTAAAAAATATATTTAAAAAAAGAACAACTGAAAGCCATTATTTTTCACAAATCTATAGTACAAGCATATTCCAAAGTTAACTATTTAAGAAAATAATGGGCGCTATTTTTGTTTTTTCCTTTCTGGGCCGTGAAGAGCAATGCATCCAAAAGTTGTTTGGACTTAGACTTACCTCTGTACATACTTAAAGATCTTACTTTCTAGTTCCGCTCTACAAAAAGTAAAAGTATATCCAGTGACTGTAAGGAGTAGAGGCACTAGAAACTAACGACTTCTCCTTATCAGCGGGTTGTGTGAATACAGACCATAAGACCATTTAGACTGAAGTACAATAAAGAAAGGGATGAAAATAGTCCCCCATTAAAGTCAATCATTAAACTCAAGAGCTAAAAAAGACTCTACTACAGCAGAGTTCCCATAACACAATAAGTTTGAGAAAATGGCTGTGTCTTCAGGAATTAGCATATAAAAGTATGGCAATAACTCTGGGCTTTATCTATCATTCAGGTGAAGAAGAAAATGGCTTGTAGGAAGACATATTCCACAAGACTTTACTTGTTACTTGTGCTCTTCCAAAATATACATTCATTAAATGCCAACATGGACTGCATATTGAAATTCATGAAGACATCTTAAAGGAAATCTACCATCAAAATCCAGCATGATAAACCAGGGACACTTAGTATAGATCCAGGCACTGTGAATGTGGTAATCTTCTTATATTTGTTATCCATGGCCTACTTCCTTCTAAAATTAATGTTTAAAATTATTCTAAAGCCAGAAAAACTTTGGTGTTACCAGAATTCCTCTGTGCAAGCTCTTACACTATGTGCAAGGTGCACTTTCCCCTCCCATTGTGCTGCCAGATTACAGCAAGTTCTGATGGAGCAGGGGGGGGGAGACATTGTAACAGCCTGTGAAGCTGCCACACTAAAGGGTTCTGGTAACACTCCTCAGAGCCCTCTGGCTCATTAGCATTATTTTAAAAGTTGATTTTAGAAGGAAGGAGACCATGGATAACAAATATAAGAAGATTACCACAGTTACAGTGCCTGGACCTATAAGTAAGTGACCCTGATTTATTATGCTGGATTTTGATGGTAGATTTCCTGTAAGCTATGAGTTTTTCCACCACACGTTTAGCCGCCAATGCGTTACATGCAGATTGTATGATGGATTTCACCCAACGCAGTGAAAATGGCAGCCCGAAAAAAGAGCTCATAATTTTGCTAAGATTTTACTCCACACACACACTAAATATCTAGAAATTCTGTAATTCATAAGCATTTAGATACACACATGTCATATGGCAGATAAAGTAACACAAAATATATTGCTTAGTTAGGGCTTGTTTCTGGCTATCAGGTCTGTTCTTTGAGATTACAAAACTGGCCTGAATCTAAAATAAATTCCCCTCTATTCCCCATCTTTTACATTTTTATTTAGGACAAATAAGTTCTCTCTAACACGAGGCGTATCAAGTGCATTGCCCACTTTACATTACTCTCACCACTTATATATGTCAATAGTTAGGATTTGTGAACTTTTGTTTCTACGAATGTAAAAAAACTAAAATTGGGATGAAGAGTCATGAAATAAAAGTGCTCGTGGAGCATTAAATAAATCAGTTTATTTCATCACATTATGGAATAAGTTTATTTTAATTTTCTAAGTGATTGGCATACTTCTAAGACAACCACTTTTTCTCAAATCTTCTTACAATTTGTTACATTATCAGTTCCAATATGCCAGGTGTAATACGCTAAAAAAGAATAGTAAGCTCCCACGGATCCACTTACATATCAGTTTTTTTTATAAATGTGTTAGTGTACCTTTAAGAATACTTATAATAAGGCCTGTTTTATCTGCTATGAATAAAAACTGCAGCCAGAAGAGCCTGCTCTATTCCATCATCCTTTTAGTTCCCTGGAGGAAAAACAAGGCAAAGAATTGAAATGTAGCATCAAGAATATCTTTAAAAAAAATCATACCAGAAAGGGAGCCCCCTGCAGCCATGGTGCCGTCAAAGATCAGCTCTCCCGGCAAATAGCTGTACCAGCCCTGTCTGATGACAACCAAATCAGGGAAGAATTTGCATAGGAGCCACCATTGGTTTTTATGCCTCACATTATGCAAACCAATCAGGAAGTGTAGGAGACAGCTGACAGCACAGAGAGGGAGGGGATGGAGAAACCTGCCTAGCAACAACAGTAAGAATAGGAAATGTCATGCCCAGAGATCTGATCAGGATATGAAGATGGAAGCAGATTGTGGCAACTTTTTACATTAGACAGAAGAAATGCTACACCTGGTTTAACCTAATTTAGACACTAAACACCAAATGGTACAGAATATAAAATAAATAAGCCATTTCTTCCATCAGTAGAGCTTCATAGGAAAATGCCTTTAAGTAAATAAAAATTCTTCTAGCAGTAGTTGGCTGACATCATTAAGTGACAAATAATACTGAGAGGCACAAAGACATCCACGCAATACTTGGCCAAAACTGCTGCATTTACCTCTTATGTGACATATGTGATATTATACACTAACTGAACAGCATGTCTCCCACTCAGTATGGCACTGCAGCGCTTAGTGAAAAGCATCTGCAGCACAGCTCCCAGTATAATAATTAGGAGCTGCTCAGCCGAATTCATACAGGAGTCAAAAAGACCTAGACAGACAAGAGCTGGTGAACCAAGCTGTATGGACCATGCACCATTTTCTTTTTTTCTTTATTTTAAATTTATTTTATTATTTATTTTGATGTAAGAAGCCACCTAGGACCTTTTTGAAGCTCTCTGCTGCCCCTGCTGTGACCTGCTCCTGAGGCAGGCTATTCCACAGATTCACAATGCTTACAGTAAAGAAGCTTTGTCCTCTCTGGCGATTAAATCTCTTTATTTCTCTAGATAAAGACCTAGTCTTAATTTTTATATGGGCCATTTATATAAAATAATTCTGTCCTACCTTAGTTAGTTTTTTTTAAACTAATCTAATTTTTTTAATCTTTCCTCATAATTGAGTCCCTCCATACCCCTTATTATTTTTGTGGCTCTTTGTTTTACTTTCCGCAACTCCAGGACATCCCTTTTATGAACTGTTGCCTCTGGTGATTAACCGCAAAGACAATCCCTCCCTAGGTTACTGTACAGACATGTATCAAGACAAATAAACAGAAAAGCATTATGAAAAACACAACAAGTGGTAGTCCACGTGGTAGTCCACGTCGCAACATACAAGGAACAGAATCACAAATACAGAATAAAAGTCACTAAACTAAGCCAAGTATCAAATACCAAGAGTGCCAAAGTACCGTACTACAGCAGAGCAGAAAATGAGCTAGAAAAATAATTTGACCAGCAAGAAATGAGCTGCGTGTAGGATATTTATAATGAAAAGGAACTCTGCCCCAGATGTTAGGAGCAGGCACTCACAATACAATAGCGCTAACTCTTGCTGGTCCAAGGCTTAGTTGCAGAGCGATGTGTGTGGTGAATACAATTCACAGCCAGCCACTAGAACATAATTCACATTGCCAGACAAGAGTATACCAAAGGAATCGTCATTGTTTCTTCGACTTATTGGCGCGAATTGAGGAAGACACAGCCCCGGCATGTAACAGTGCCTTGTCTTTTGATGTAATTTAACCTGGAACAACTTTCCACCATTCTTTTTGTATGGTAATTTATATATTTATATACATTAATCATGCCCCCCTTTAATTGTCTCTTTTCAAGACTAATCAAACGCAATTTGCTAATAACTAAGCTCCATACCCCTTAATTGTTGGCCCTTTGTTGTACCTTATCTATCTCCAGGGCATACTTTAAATGTACTGGTGCCCAGCAGTGAACATTCCAGTTGAGGCTGAAACAATGATGTAAATTTGAATAAAAAGTGCTAAAAAGGTTGTACAGTCCCAAAATTATGGGTTTAATTATGACCTCTATATCATAAAGAAGTTAAATAATAGTGGGCCCAGCACTGAATCTTGGTGACTATTCGAAGTAGGAATCATTGACCACAACTCACTGGATAAAAACCTCCAACCAGTTTTCAAACCAATCGTATACGATTTCTGCCAAACCAATTGACCTTATTTTACCCATTAAGAGAGACAGTTTTAAATGCCTATAACACTACAAGTGCTTCTCAATAAATTAGAATATCAGCAATAAGTCACTTTAACATAAATAAGCACATTAAGAAGTTCACTCTGTTGGTAAGGACTGTATTTATATTGTTCCCTTATAAAGAATGGCTGGACCATTATACAATCTCTTTTACCTCTAGTGTCACCCCCTCATCCTCATAGTCTGTAAGCTCTTGCGAGCAGGGCCCTCACTCCTATTGTTCCATATGAATGTAGACAGGTTCACTTTAAATACTTTCTTGGGCTTTTGTTTGCCATCTCAGGCCACCTGATTTTCATTTTGTATTTTCATTTCATTCTTAAAGATTTTGGTAAGTGTATTGTAAAAAATAATAATCTGTATAATATAGGTGTCAGGTGACCCTTCGGATTTATAAGCTAACGCTTTGTGTAGTGGTTGTATTACATCCCTATCCTGGGAGTCGATACATGACTAAATCCTGCTGCCTTTAGAGTTAGAAGAGTAACATTGCATGTTAATATTTAATGTATGATCTACTAGTACTCCCAGTTCCTAGGACTCACCGACATTTACTCCACCCCAAAAAATGTGGCACGTGGATTATTGGCATATAAATGTAACCTTACATTGTCCAGGTCTTGGAATTGTGTAAAGCAGCTGTGTCTGTGGGTTTTTGCGACTTTTTTGTGATAAGCTGCACAAATGTCACAAATTCTTCTGTAACCACTTCTGTAACTTTTCCCTACGCCTGCTCAAGGTTGTCGTTTATCTGCACCAATGTTGCAACTTTCTACTGTGATTTGCACCAAAAAGGAGTCTTTCTGGATTTTCAAGTTAACCAAAGTTTGCCCTTCCAGAATTTTTCTGTGTTGTGCCTAAGGTAACAAGTGGAAAAGTTGCTAATTTCGCCATAAATATACAAATGCACTATAAAAGTTGCAAGCACCTTTTTTGTACAGGCCACATATATATGGTAATTATGTTCCTTTTCCTGATGTTCCTTCACAACTTACATTAAGGAATTACTGTTTTAGTTTAAATTTATAAGGGCATTAGCATACCATTACCCCTGCATTTTTACTAGGTTCCCGAGACTTAAATTCATCACAAGAGGCAAAGTGATCAAATGGATTGGTGATCTCTGAGACCATAATGTAGTCACTGACTACCTGACATCAAGCCCCCTCCCAAACCAAAGGTTCTACCTCATTTACTGTAGTGGGTTGCATCTCCAGTGAATTATAAACTTACCCACCCACACTTTGCATGGCAATCCTGTGAATAGAGTCAGCCAGGTGTTCCTGAGTTCACCGGAGTCAGGCTGTAACGCCCCCTTCCTCCTCTGTGCTCCCGTAAGCAGCACACCACCTACTAAGCTGCAGCACAGAAAGAGATATGAATGACATGTGCAGGGAGCGTGATTGCAAGATGACAGACCAATGACCTGATGCAGGTTAGCTCAGCAAGGACCGGCTGACTCAAGTCTCCAGATTAAAATGCAGAATGGGTGGAGGGTCATTTTATAATTAACACTAACACTAATTTCAATCTCATCATGCAGAGCAACTCACTACAGAAAATAAGGTAGGATATTTTATTTGGAGGACTAGATGTGCCTGACATGTTCTCTTTAAGGAACAGTCTATATTAGGCAGTAAATTAGTTTTGCACTGCTCTGAATGCATTACTGATGATATATCTATTGCCAGCCTAGTTTGCACCTCTAAACGGTCTATAAAGTGCAAATAAATACAAATTTGGTGCAAAATATGTTTAGGACAGAATTCTGGTATATTTTTTAAGATTCTTTCCCTCAGTATTGGCTCATAAGGATGATGTTATTAACAGTTTATTGCTAAATGTAGGACGTAAGGACAAAGGGCAATCACTGTCATACTTTTGAGACACCTTGGCCACAGAAAGGCAATCAAAAACGGTTTCAGTTCACTGCAAAACTGTAGTTTGTGTTTCCAGAATTGGTTGTTCTTTTTACGTTGGGAGAAGTGTTCGCAGATTCCATAATCATGTAGTACAGACTAGGCCTGTTGTAAAAATTCTTATGCAAACTGCTCAAAATAATAAATGGAACACTACATCCTAGATCTCCATTAATAAAATATTCCAGCTGCAATTCCTTATTAATTACATAGTGGAATTTGTTGAGTATAAAACTTAAAAATTTTCTATGAAAATCTAAATTAATATTACATGGAGGTCAAAGTGGCATATTTCGGGCTTATCCAACTTCAATGGAAATACCTGAAGACAAGGAAATGCAGCTCAGCAGTGTGTGTGGCCTCCACGTGCCTGTATGACCTCCCTCCAAAGCCTGGAAGGGTTCATCAGGAACCAGTACGGTCATTTTAGGAATTACTCAAGTCTTCTGAAGGCTCTTGCAAATAGGCATGGACACAAATAACCATCCTTCCTTCCCTGAATATTTCAAGGAATGATAACCTGTACCATGCACAGCCCTTCCCGAAAAGTATTCCTTGATGATCTTTAGTGTTTGTAAAGCAACAATGAGCATTCACAGTAAAAAGAAATTGGTCAGGGATCAATAATTTGTTTTTAAAGCAATTATTTTTGGTTTGTTTCTTTTTTTACTAATATGATCAAGGTCCTTGATGCAAGATTGATCATCTTTAAAAAGCAAGGATACCATATAAAAGCATTGGCATGATGTGCAGGTAGCCCTCGTGTTCAGACAAGATAGGTTAGGTAAGTTTGTTCTTAAGTTGACAAATTTTTGTTTGTCTCTGTAACAGCTACATTTTCAATATTAATTAACAATAAAGATTCTTTGCAGACACCTTTGACACCAGTAAATTAAGAGCATCCAGAGATAAACACCAGAGGTCAGTTTGTAACTAGAAGATATCTGCAAGACAGATGATCTTAATATTGCATTTTATTACTGAGAATGTTATACTGAATGTCAATAATCCTTGTGTAAAGTGGAAATTTGCTGAAAAAATAAAAAAAAGTAATCAAAAATTGTTTCTATTTTTAGTTATCCATTCATGATGGTGATCTACGTTTATCAGCAAATTGATCTCCCCCCCCAAAAAAAAATGACCAGAACAATACACTATATAAAACACTAGAGTGCGCTGCAACAGCACCTTACAATATGTAAAGAAACATTATGAGTAAACAAATAGAAAGTTATTATGGTGATTGCTGCAAATATCACTATCACCATTCTTAAAACACTACATTAGCACATGGTGAGGCAAAACATGTCATTTGGGTAACACAGTAACAATAACTATGTGCACGACAAGCATAATACAAAGTATCTTATGTATGAATGGACATAAAATCTATGCTTACAGGTCCAAAAACACAGACTTAAAATCACCTAATGCCATATTTATTTTTTTTTAGCAGTTTTACATATTCATACAATCACACACATCAAAGACACACAGTATCATAAAGTCCCCTGTGGGTGGCGCTTTGACAGAATTACTTCTCATTCAATAGGGTTGCCACTCCCCCAAATATATTAATCACCTTCAGTCAGCCTGGACAACAACTTTGCAGCTTTAAGAAAAAGTGTCATTAGTTTTAGAAGTATCATTACAAAGATGTGCGCTCGCAGAACAGGATAATAAAATACAAAATAAACTGCCTTACCTGACACAACGCTTGTAGACCAATCTTCCCCTTTTTGGACACACCGCCCGTTGCAACCCAACATGTATTTAATATCACACATACAATATATATTAAATTATAAAAAAAAAAAAAAATGAAGTGTGTATCAAGAAACAAATATAATCAGGTTATATTTAACATTGATAAAAAGACTGATCCACACAGGCATGTAAAAACTCAAAATATAAAAATCTAAATCATCAGCAAATTCAAAAAGACCCAAGGCAAAGTATAATCTGTAGAAGAGTGAGACTGCTCGTGTAGTTACTATGGTCTGGACTCTTTGTACTGCTTTTCTGTGCTTGCCATCTAAGAGTACTGCAGCAAATGTGTGCAGCGAGGCCCCTCCTACCCCACACACAGCAGCACCAGCAGACTAAACTAATCTCTCACAGAAAAGACAAATAGGACATGATGAGGCAGGGGTTCCTCATATACTGGCCAATAAGAACCTGGAGATAAGGACCTGTAGGGATATGCTAAAGGTTCAAAGCTAAATCAGAGGCTGAGCCTCCAAATTCCATGAAAACCTGAAAATTTGAACTTTTTGTTTAATACTGATTCTGTGAAGAATTTGACACATTAAAGCGGAACAGTAGTTTATATTTCAGGAAGTGCACAGCAGCACAGGAACAGAAAAGCCATGTGCCCTCACACCATGCCCTGTGTTTTTCGATCAATTAGACGGTCATGTTACTAGTAAAACAATAACTACTGTAGGTCATTTAAGCACCAATGCAAAGATGACAACATAAAATGTTTATATAAAAAAATAACATCGGAAGTTTCAGAACTTCTGACTATAGCGGTTACCAGCATCAAACATATGTAGTTGTACGGTGTTATATATGGGGGACGTAGCACAGAGCTACCGGTAAGAATCTGTAGAAAGAATCAGTTGTCACTCATTTAAAGATTAGAAAAAAATTTACGTAAAATGACTCGGGTTGCAGATCTATGGGCAATGTTTTCCTCAGGATTTAAGAGTGAGCTACTTGTCAAGGATTTGTCGGCTCTGTTGACATTTTTTTAGAACTGTGTTAAGGCATTCCCCTGTAAATCTTATTGGCAATACACAAGGGTGTGCCCTGTACATACTCCTAATTGTACAGTGGGTTTTGATAAATTGCATTGTCTAGAGAAATAACATGAGAAATAATATGAGTAACAGTCATATATTGCTTTATTCAGATTTTTTATAGATTGTAAGATTGTTTTATCTGGTCATTTTATTAACCTGTAATACCTTATTTTGTTTCAACCCACAAAAAAATTAATTGATTGTTTTTAAGAAATTCCATTGTGTTATGATCTACATCTAATGACTTTTTCGTCTTTGGTTCATCGAATTATTTGGTTGTGATCTTATTTTGTTTGTATATGTTCCCCAGGATCTATAAAATACTTTGCAATGTGATTATTTCCAGGAGGAACAGCAGAGGAACAGCCAAATGCAGTGGTATAAGAAAGGACTCGAGAGCACTGCTATGTATTGTAAAATATTTGTCCAGAACTTAAAATAACAGAAAGAAACTGGAATTAACATTTACAGATTATAGAAACCTGCCATGTGTGAACATGGGCCGAGCATCGGTGTCTATAAAGATTTGTTTCTTAAGCCTTTAGAACCATAAACCTAATTATTGTCTTTGAGTTTTTCGCACTCATTTTAGGCGTCAAATCTTCCCTCCTGCAGGCAGATTTCACTGACTATGAAGTAATTATAATAATACAGAATATTATACGTTTTCAGGTTCTGTTATTGAGTAGTCAATAAAGAAGAAAATCCCTAATCTAGAATGAACCTTGTGGCATAATACTCAAATGTCATGTGATCTACCCCAGAAGATGGTAAAACCTCAGAACGGATCTGGTGCAGCGGAGATCTACTGGTTATGACTGAGGATCTAGAGCTTGGTAACAGCAGCTCTTTTGTTTCTTGTGAGGTGACTCACTGGAAAATTACAGCTCCACCTCCTGCATTCCATCCTCCCTTCCCCCAATGTTTTCTCATTAGCAGGAGCTCTGCCTGGATTTTTTGCAGAGAACAAGATCCCAAACACCCTTGCAGTGCTGCAACAAACCTGACGGCATGCATTGGTTGGAAACGCTGCAAGTCACAAATCAACAAGGTTTCTGTCAAGGTCACAGCAATGTGAGAGGCTTCCTAAGATCAGATCACACTGGCTGCAGCAGCGACCAAATGTGTGGCGTAAAATAAGGTACAAAAAACAACAAAATGTACAACAGAACTATAGAAGATTGGAAAAAAATAAATGTACGACAACAAATGCTCCAAATAGTTTTTAATATAGGCGATACTTTAAGCCTATTTAAAGTCTGCAAAAGGCGATAAGGAATAATTTCTGCTAAATGTATTAAATACAGGCGGTAATTGTTATAAACGTATATATATATCTTCCATGCGAAAGGCCAATGTAACATAAGAACAATTTATTCTCCCTAACTGTAGTTGCAATTTCTAGTGCATAGAGATATATAAAATAAAAGAAAATACAGTAAGGATACAATGAGCAGCCATGATACCCTGTGGCCTAAGGGAAAGTCTATCATGTGTAAGCGAGTTGCAAATAATTTATCAAGCGTTCTACAGTGCAACTGGCATTATTAACCTGTTATTTTCCATAAACACATAGGGGTAGATGTACTAATGTGTTGGTCTTTAGACCAGTGTAGGGTAAAAAATAGACACTTCTTTTCTGGTCCGATTAATCCCCATGTCTGATGCTGGATGATTACTGAGTGGGTAGCACTTCTGCCTTGCAGCGCTGGGGTCCTGGGGAGTCCCACCCAGGTCAACATCTGCAAAGAGTTTGTATGTTATCTCTGTGTTTGCGTGGGTTTTCTCCCACACTCTAAAAAATACTAGTAGGTTAATTAGATTGTGACCCATATGGGGACAGAGCCAATTTGGCATGCTTTGTGCAGCGCTGCGTAATCTGTAGGCGCTATATAAATAAAGAATTATTATAATAAGACTGGAGAGTCATAGTTTGCTTCTAGTAGTTGGTCTAATAATCTGGCTGCCCCACAATATTAAATTCTCTATGTGGCCACGCCCCCTTTTACAGACATCAGGAAAACTAATGGTCTGATGTGGAAAACTAAAATGGTCTGATGTGGAATTATCAATACTACTCCTTCGGTTTTCTGCTCACAGTCAGAGTTTTAATGCAATGAATATACATCATCAGATAAAGGTTAAATTATATATTAACACATAGACACAAAGAGGAAATCTCCCATCAAAATCAAGCATGGATAAACCAGGGGCACTTACTCAAAGATCCAGGCATGAGACTGTGGTAATCTTTTTATATTTGTCAATACGGGGCCTTTTTTCTTCTAAAATTAACTTTGTATATTATGCTTATGAGCCAAAAAGGTTACTGAGGTAGTTCCCAGAGTCCCTCCATGCTGCAGATTCACAGGCTGTAACAGTGTGCAAGAAGCCTACTGTGTGCTGAAGCTTCCTCTGCTGCAGTAAGATTACATCAGGCAGAGGAAGGATGAGTGCTGAGCAGGAGCAGAGGGGGAGGGGAGGCAGTCTAACAGACTTAGAATCTGCAGCATGGAGGGCTTCTAGGCTTTTTAGCATACTATTTAAAGTTGATTTTAAGTGGCGTAACTAGAAGCTGATGGGCCCCAGTGCAAAGTTTGTGCCAGGCCCCTGACTATAATGTATGGTTTATAGTAATAGTCTTCTCCTATGGGATAGTGACAACATAAGGGACCCTTAAACCTCCGTGCCCGGGTGCGATCGCAACCTCTGCACCCCCTCAAGTTACGCCCCTGTTGATTTTAGAAGGATGGTGGCCTTGGATAACAAATACTCATAGATCCATGTACAGTGACCGTTGCCATCTTCTTATATTTGTTATCCTTGGCCTCCTTCCTTCTAAAATCACAGAAATCCCCTAGATGTGACCCCACTTTGGATACTTCTTTGGTCTCTATATATGGGAGTAGCAAGTATTTAGACCTTTTTATATCCATGTCACATTTGTGAGGTTTATTTTGTTTAAAATAAAGAGAATTTACAAAATGGATCCCAGATTTAATATTACAATTTCTTCTGTAATGATAAATGCACCCAGCATGGCCATTATGTTTTTTCTGCACAATTGGCTGGGCCTACAATGGAGGGAGTGCATTTTGCTTTTCTGGACACAGTCCAGGCTGCCACCAATTCTAGACCCAATCTGCCATTTACAAAGAAATTCAGCAATGAACATCAAAGAAACCGGGAACAGGAACACGGAAACAGGAACACGGGAACACAGGATCAGGAACTGGAACACTGGTACACAGAGCCTCCCAGAGCTGCCGTATTGATGTGAACTACCTCCCAGCCCCATAGGTCTTTTGCTTGATGATACTTCAAAGATTCTCTATGGGGTTGAGGTAAGGGGAAGATGGTGGCCACACATTCTCTTTTTATGCCCATAGCAGCTAATGACACAGAGGTATTATTTGCAGCATGAGATTGTCATGCAAGGAGATAATTTTGCTCCGGAAGGCACAATTCTTCTTTTTGTACCATTGAAGAAAGTGGTCAGTCTGAAACTGTATATGCTTTGCCGAGGTCATTTTCACACCTTCAGGAACCCTAAAGACGCTACTAGCTTTCTCCCCTTGATTCTTGGCCAAAATATGACTCCGCCACCTCCTTGCTAATGGCGCAGCCTTGTTGGGACATGTTGGCCATCCACCAACCATGGACTACTCCATCTGGCCAGTATTTTTAATAAATTATGAAAGAATTGTATAGTGCGATTTGTACCCCTTTAATAGCTAGTTTTTTATAGCAGACCCCAGACTTTCTAACTGCGCTAGAGGGCTGCAGCATTTGCTACGCAATGTCTACCCAACTTATTATAATGCTGTATACAGAGAGGTTTTGGAATAGTGGCATTTCTCCAACAGACTGAAGCATGGCAAGTGTCAGGGTTCTAGGAATGGGTCTGTGGACATGGCACTGGCACTTCCTAGTTTCCCATAAGGACCGACGGCTCCCATCACTCCCCGCCGGATCTTTGAGCTCATTAGCGATTAGAGAAAGTTTCCTGTCCCTGCGTTATTCCCTGTTCATTGTGCCTGTTCCCGTTCCTCGTTGATCTGCTGTTGTGTCCTTGACCTGTCCTCTGACCTCTGCATCTCTGCCTATGCCCTGACTGCCTGCCTGTGCCTGACCTCGAGCCTGGACTGTGATTCTGTACTTCGACCTTGGCTGCCTCCGCGGGCTAGTTGCACCTGTGGACGGACCTGGTGGCACCCCGCCACAGCAAGTCCATTTTGCTTTGTGGCGGGCTCTGGTGAAGACCACTAGGTGCCACTAGGATTCCAGTCCCAGGTGTCGGCTAGTACCATCTCCTGCGGTGGTCCAGGGGGTTTACTGACCCCGAGTCCTGACAGTAAGATCCGGCCATGGACCGAGCCAAGGTCCCGCTTACACTAGCTGATCTTACCAGCATTGTTGCCCAGCAGGCCCAGCAGATTGCTTCACAGGGGGAGCTGCTTGGCCAAGTCACCGCCACCTATGCCGCATTCCTAGCTGAATACCGATTCATGTTCAACTCCTCCGTGGGTGAATATGCTGTCAAGTTCCGTACCCTGGCTTCCAAGCTCTCCTGGAAAGAGGTGGCCATGTCTGCAACATTTAAGAAAGGACTGTCATCCCAAGTTAAAGATGCATTGGCCGCCCGTGAGCTGCGAGCTACTTTGAGTGGTCTCATCAACCTGGCCACTCGGATAGATGTGCGGTTCATAGAGCATGCTGAGGAGTTGCATCATGAGCATTCGCAGGCCCGGGCTCGACGTCTTCCTCGTCTGGCTCTTGCCTTCCAAAGGCCTCACCAGCTTCCGGTCCCACAGTCTGCGCTCCGCCAAAGAACGTTCCAGACGTTGTCAGGAGAATCTCTTCTTATAGAGTGCCAGTTCGAAGCACTTAATTGGGGCTTGTCCAGTCCGTCTGCAGCATCCAGGAAACGCCAGCACCTAGAGTTCTTGGGGTAAGCGTACAGTTCCTGTACTCCTGTGTCGGTACCCGCACTCCTATGCAAGTCTCAGCTTTCTTGGAATCTGGCTCTGCGGGGAACTCTGTGGATGCCGCTCTGGTCTCCAGGCATCACATTCCTCTCATCACATTTGTCTCTCTACAAATTGGAGCTCTTTATAAAGAAAAACTCTCCTTCTACATGCTGCCATGCTCCACCTCATCTCTTCTCCTGGGTCTTCCCTGGCTTCAACTCCATGCTCTGGTCCTCAACTGGAAGACTGGGGAGATCTGGCGTTGGGGTCCAGAATGTCAGTCCTGCTGTATGGTGGTCCCTCTACCTGTCTTGAATTCCTCCGTGACTTCCAAGTAGCTGGAGGGGTTACCAATGTGTTACCATGCAATGTGTTACCAATGTGATACTGATGTTTTTTAAAAAAAAAACAAGCAGAGACTTTGCCTCCACATCGCCCCTACGATTGCCCAGTGGATCTTCTGCCTGGAACCTCTGCTCCCAGAGGCCGCGTATCCTCTCTCAGTTCCAAAGACTGCTGCAATGTCAGCTGCGGCAGGCCAGAGATAGGGATTGTCGCCCTTCTTGATGACCTTCACAATAGGAGACACAAGAGAGGAGAAGTGTGGAATAAACTGCTGGTAATAGTTTGCAAAGCCCAGTCCTACTGGACGTGGCCATTGAAGAACCGCAGACAACTTAGCAGGATCTATCTGAAGACCCCTGTCAGGCCAAGGAACGGAAGACTCTTCTGATGGAACTGGCACTTTTCAAGTTTGGCGTAGAGGTGATTGGCTCTTAGATGACTGAGGAATTGATGCACTTCGGACCAGTGGGATTTAAGGTCCGCAGAAAACACCAGTATATCATCTAGATAAACCACGACACAGGTGTATAACAAGTCCCTGAAGATGTCATTGACTAACTCCTGGTTTGTGCAAACAACATAACCAGGTACTCAAAGTGCCCATCACGAGTGTTAAAGGCGGTCTTCCACTTGTCACACTTGCGGATATGGATGAGGTTGTAGGCCCCATGAAGGCCCCATGGTTCAGTTTGGAGAAGACCTTGGCTCCACGTAGGCGGTCAAACAGCTCAGTGATCAATGGCAAAGGATAGCAGTTCTTAACGGTGACCTTGTTAAGACCGTGATAGTCGATACATGGACAGAGTGACCCATCCTTCTTGGTCACAAAGAAGAATCCTGTATGAACCCCCTCTGCAGGTTCTCTTTGATATAGTCTGACATTGCTATGGTTTCAGTCACAGAGATGGGGTACACCCGACCCCAAGGAGGAGAAGTACCCGGCAGCAGATCAACAGGCAGTCTTAGAGATGGTGCGGTAGTAAAGTCTCTGCTTTCTTCTTTGAAAAGACGGCAACAAGTCCTGATAGCCAGCTAGGAAACCCTCCAGAGGCTTGGGAACCACCATGCAGAATCTCCCCCATCTTCCAATTAAGAACAGGTGCGTGGAGCTGCAATCACGGAAGACCCAACAGAAGGGAAGACGTGGCCGAGGTAGCACATAGAAAGACCGTCTCTCTTTGTGTAGTGCTCCGACTTGCAGTAACAAAGGCTCAGTGCTGTATCGGATCAAAGAGGAGATGAACAAGGAGATGACCAGAGGCTTCTCGAGGTGGACCACAGGGAAGTGATGCCGGGAGACCAGAGAGGCATCCACAAAGTTTCTTGCAGAGCCGGAAGTCAAAAATCTGGAAGTGAGCACCTGTTTCTGAGCTGAGCAGGACGGGAAGATTCAGATGTGGAGAAGCTTTGTTCTCACCTAGGGGCGCTTCTCCGAAGAACCCTAGGTGCGAGTGTTTCCCGGACGCTGAGGACAGAGTGAACAGGTCTGAAGAAAATGTTCTGGGCTGACAAAGTCCCTTTTTAAAGGTCGCAGTCAGGACTGCATCATTCCAATTTAGCTCAGAGGTCAGGGCATGGAATTGAACCGCATAGTCACCGACATAAAAGTCCCATTAGCGCTGGTTCAAAAGTGCAGTCTCAGCTGAAGATGCCCATGCAGGTTCCTCAAAGACGGACTGGAACTCAGCAAAGAAGAAGGTGATGTAACTGGGTCTTTTCTGTCCCATAGAGGCAGGGGTGTACAAAGCCTGTCTGCTGCCTGAGGCGAGCCATAGAGAGACGCCCCCCCCACCACCACCACCCATATATGTATCAGGTAATGTCAGGAACAGATCCATCATATTGGTTTGGTATAAAAATAAAGTATACAGTGTGCAGCCATGTAGTATAAAATGCATACAGAATATCACCATGTAGTATAAAATGCATACGGTAACCGCCATGTAGTATAAAATGCATACGGTAACCGCCATGTAGTATAAAATGCATACAGCGTATCGCCATGTAGTATAAAATGCGTACAGCATACTGCCATATAGTATAAGATAGATACAGCGTGCCGCCATTAAGTATAGAAAAGATACAGAGTACCACCATGTAGTATAAAATGCATACAGAATGACGCCATGTAGTTTAAACTGCATACAGCATATCTCCATGTAGTACAAAATAGAAGTCCTGATAAATATTACAAATACAGCTGTACATACAGCATATATACACATATACAAACAGTAGATACAGCATACACACACACTGCACTTACATATAGCAAATATACACATATATACATTATATATATATATATATATATATATATATACTCACCGGCCACTTTATTAGGTACACCTGTCCAACTGCTCGTTAACACTTAATTTCTAATCAGCCAATCACATGGCGGCAACACAGTGCATTTAGGCATGTAGACATGGTCAAGACCATCTCCTGCAGTTCAAACCGAGCATCAGTATGGGGAAGAAAGGTGATTTGAGTGCCTTTGAACGTGGTATGGTTGTTGGTGCCAGAAGAGCTGGTCTGAGTATTTCAGAAACTGCTGATCTACTGGGATTTTCACGCACAACCATCTCTAGGGTTTACAGAGAATGGTCCAAAAATGAAAAAACATCCATTGAGCGGCAGTTCTGTCGGCGGAAATGCCTTGTTGATGCCAGAGGTCAGAGGAGAATGGGCAGACTGGTTCGAACTGATAGAAAAGCAACAGTGACTCAAATCGCCACCCGTTACAACCAAGGTAGGCAGAAGAGCATCTCTGAACTCACAGTACGTCGAACTTTGAGGCAGATGGGCTACAGCAGCAGAAGACCACACCGGGTGCCACTCCTTTCAGCTAAGAACAGGAAATTGAGGCTACAATTTGCACAAGCTCATCAAAATTGGACAGTAGAAGATTGGAAAAACGTTGCCTGGTCTGATGAGTCTCGATTTCTGCTGCAACATTCGGATGGTAGGGTCAGAATTTGGCGTCAACAACATGAAAGCATGGATCGATCCTGCCTTGTATCAACGGTTCAGGCTGGTGGTGGTGGTGTCATGGTGTGGGGAATATTTTCTTGGCACTCTTTGGGCCCCTTGGTACCAATTGAGCATCGTTGCAACGCCACAGCCTACCTGAGTATTGTTGCTGACCATGTCCATCCCTTTATGACCACAATGTACCCAACATCTGATGGCTACTTTCAGCAGGATAATGCGCCATGTCATAAAGCTGGAATCATCTCAGACTGGTTTCTTGAACATGACAATGAGTTCACTGTACTCAAATGGCCTCCACAGTCACCAGATCTCAATCCAATAGAGCATCTTTGGGATGTGGTGGAACGGTAGATTCGCATCATGGATGTGCAGCCGACAAATCTGCGGCAACTGTGTGATGCCATCATGTCAATTTGGATTAAAATCTCTGAGGAATGCTTCCAGCACCTTGTTGAATCTATGCCATGAAGAATTGAGGTATATATATATATATACACATATTCATATATATACACACAAGCATATACACACATACACACATATACACATATATATATACACATACATACACACATACATATACACACATATATATATATATATATATATATATATATATCGGCTATGTTAATATTTTTTTTAGTACAAAATTGTTTTATTAAGAGTAAGGTAATACAGAAGTCTTGTATCATTTTTTAATGGCTGAGTTCCGGGATGCACAGAAAGTAGGATAGAGTTGTTCACACATCCTCTGGTATGGCACAACACTCGCCCACAACCCTGAACAGCTAAAAGTCCCCTTTCACTAGCCTCAGTGAAAAAGAGAGTACAGTAGGCTGCCACTAACTGCTTGCTTAAGGAGTGAGGAGTCAACTCAGTAGCATGTATTAAACCAAGACACAGACGTGGGAATGTGTGGATCGAGATAAAAGAACAACACAGGTTTAAAAGGACCTGTCAACAGAATTTGACCACCCTGACTAACAAAGCTGATAAAGGGTTACAAGTCCTCCACATATCACCTAAAATTAGCTGGCAGTGAGGCGCTGTATCATAATTACAGATGTTTATTGGATATGCAAATTAGCTTTAGTGACTCTTTTGTGACTCATGTCTTGTGTTTGTGACTCTTCTATCTCTCAGGCTGCCAGTGAACCACGCCCCATTACTGTGACTGACAGCTCTGTGTCTCTTCAAATCATTGCCCTGCCTCCTTGTACCTAGGGACTGTCTGCTATTCAACTACAGACATATAAAGCTCTATGTACAGACGGAAAAAAATACTGTGTCAACTTTTTACACTGTATTTTGTGTTACATTCATGACATGTGACCAGTGACATCATCACAGGTCCTTTAGCCTTCTAAGAATAGCAAACTGTACATCATGTATCTGATTACGGGGAGGATTAGGTGGGAGGGCCCATGGCCTCCTCTGATGCCAGGTAATATAAGATAAAGGTGATTCATGTGGATGTAAGCGAAACAACACATGCAGGATCTCGGGCGCACGATCTTGGTGAATCGCGCTGGACTTCATCCTCGTCAGATAGTCCGGATCAGGAATCGCGGCGGGACGGGTAAGTAAATGTGCCCCATTGTGTTTCTTTGTAGCACAAATCATATTTCACCTATGTCAGATTCTCTCTGCTTTCAGCTACTTCCTGGAAACTGGAGCAGGAAAAACTGACTGCACTAGGATGACCTTAGTACAGTTTCTTTTTTTCTTCATGCACCCATAGACTTGAAAGGCGCAATTTTTTCGTCACATAAAAGTAGGACATGCTCTACATGTGACGCATCGCATTGTATAGCCGACAGACAGCAAGAAAAAAAAGTCCAATGCGATGAGGGATGGCATTGGACTTGCACAAGAGAATTGCACTTTGGGACTTAGTGGAACCCTATTTTCTCTGTTCCCATGGTTTCCAGCTATCTGTATCAGTGAACTGTTTGTGACACTTTTGTTTGCTGACATAGCCAGTGATACACTGCATGGAATCCCCTACTTCAATAACACAGTTTTCACAATTTATTCTGATCATTTTGACTGATACCTTGAAAGATTTCTGACATTATTATTCTGCTGCTGCTTTAATTGTTTGAGCATGGTTTCTCCTTCTTGTGCAACTAACTGCCTTGCTCTTTCTAATTTCTTCCAAAATGACTGGATTATATACTTCCGACAGAAAAATGACTGTCAGTTTTGAGATGCTTTTACAATGAAATATTAAAAAACAACATGTAAAGACATATTGTTTTGATGTTTAGTTTAACCCCTTAACGCCGCAGCCCTTTTTCGTTTTCACATTTTCATTTTTCACTCCCCACCTTCAAAAATCTATAACTTTTATTTTCCCATGTACAGAGCTATGTGATGGCTTATTTTCTGCGTAACAAATTACACTTCAAAATGGTGGTATTTAACTTTCCATGCCGTTTACTGGGAAGCGGGAAAAAAATTCCAGATGCAGTGAAATTGGTAAAAAAACAAACAAACATATTTGTGCCTTATTCTTGTGGGCTTGGATTTAACGGATTTCACTGTACGTCCCAAATGACATGTATACTTTATTCTTTGGGTCGGTACGATTACGGGGGTACCAAATTTGTATAGGTTTTATAATGTTTTCATACATTTAAAAAAAATTAAAACCTCCAGTACTAATAATTTTTATTGGATTTTGCCTTTTTCTGGCGCTAATACATTTTTTATACTTTGGTGTATGTTGCTTTGGGAGGTGTAGTTTTTTGAGGATTTTGATATCGTTTACAATGTTATCATTTTTAGGACTGTGCGACCTTTTGATCACTTTTTATATAATTTTTTTTTTTTAATGGCAAAAAGTGCCATTTTTTATTTTGGGCGTGATTTTCCATTACGGGGTTAAACGCAGTGAAAAACCGTTATCATATTTTTCGGACACAGCGATACCTAATGTGTTTATGATTTTTACTGTATATTTATATCAGTTCTAGGGAAAGGGGGGTGATTAGAGTTTTTTGTTTTTTTTTAATTTTTTTTTTAATACTACGTCACATGTCGGTAAGGGGTTAAAGAGATGAGGGCTTGCTTTCTGCCAAACAAATTTGGAAATTTTTTTACAGCTTTGCAGGTTATTGCAATATTAAATTGTTCCACTAGAAAACTTACCTTATATACTCGAGTATAAGCCTAGTTTTTCAGCACAAAATTTGTGCTCAAAAACCCTAACTCGGCTTATACTCGAGTCAACTAAAAACATAAAGACAAAACTCACCTTTCTGACTTCACCCATAGGTCCTCTTCTGTCTGAGACAGTCTGAGACAGAAGAGGACCTATGGGGGACGTCGGAAAGATGAGTACAGTGTTATTTTTTTCCTACTACAGGGGCTGGGCAGGCTGTATGCTACAGGGGCTGGCAGACTATATACTGGGAGGCTGTAACCAATGCATTTCCCACCCTCGGCTTATACTCGAGTCAATAGGTTTTCCCAGTTTTTTTGTGTTGAAATTAGGGGTCTCGGCTTATACTCGAGTATATACGGTAATTTGATAATGCATAATATAAAATGCTAATAAATACCAAATGCAGTTGAAATTCCTTGGGGATTATTTTTTGCTGTCTTCACTTTGTTGTCCAAATCACACATCATTTATTGTGCAGCATAATCTTAGAGGTATCAAATTTATATAGTTTTTTGTTATGTTTAGTACATTTAAGAAAGACTAATTTCTTCCTATTTTATAATCTGACACCCATAACTTTTTTATACTGTGAATGAAGAAAGGTTTAATTCTTTTGGAAACGGCATTACTGTTTGCTTATTAAAATATATAGCCAAGAAAATGGTAAAAAAAAAGTATCAGTTTGAACATTTTTTTCATTGCAGTGTCAACATTTCGGATAATTCTGTATATATTTACAGACATGGAGATGCCTAACTCGTTTATTTTTAATTTCATATATACTCTGGAGGAAAAGCTGATTTACATTTGTACATTTGTTTACTTATTTTAAGTTTTATTTAGTTTACTATTATGAGCCTAGTGCTGGATGTTACTGGACACAACTTGCCCATGCCAACTAGGGGAAGCTGGGCCCCATAGCACATTTTTGCATAGGACATATTTGTACACACAGATGTTTATACAATCATACACATTTATACAAACATATGTACACACATTTATAAACCTTACATACACAAACATAAGTTCTACACTCATACATACACATACATTTATACATACAGTATATACAAACTCATACAGTATATACACACACAGTATCTACACATCCATGCTTTTACACACACATACATCATAAGCACATGATATATACATACGTACATACAGTATATACACATTTTTATTAAAAATAATAGAAGCATTTCAAATCGTACAGTCAACACCGCAGATATGCAACACAGATTAACTAAACAATTGGCCAGGTAATGTGAAGTACTTTATTTGCAACTCCTTATGATATTATAATAGCATGGATAAGATTGCAGCTCTGGATGTGACTGGAGTGTCATGGGTGACATCATTGAAAACAGGTATTTAACAGGTGTCTGTGCTGGGATTGTGGCGCAGCTGCGCTGGCTTTCATGCAACAGAAATCGGGGGGGGGGGGGGTATACATACCATACACATATACTGTATATACATATGGGGGGTAATTTACTAAGGGTTTCCCGGAAATTACCGGTTTGCGCCGTATTGGCCCGGATTTTTGGCGATCGGATTGTGGCGCATCGGTGCCGGCATGCACGCGGCGGAAATTGGGGGGCGTGGCTGCCGGAAAACCGACGGATTCGGAAAAAACGCTGTATTTTTTTTTCAAAAATGTGTCGCTCGACACACACTTACCTGCACCCAGCAACGGATGGTGAACTCCAGTGAACTCCGACGGACATCTAGAAATGCACAACAGAATTAGAACAGAATGTTGCATTATGGAATATGAGCTTGCAATCCATCATCTTCATTGTCATCTTCTGCCATTACTTTCACCATCACTCATTTCTGTGATCCCCAGGTATGTGTGCTTTCCTCTTAACTCAGTACCAGAAGCCCCAGCCATCTCAAGCAATAGTCTTGTATCTAAAACTTTGTCATGTATTGGTATGTGTGAATGCATAACTAATTCCCTGCTGTTTTTCTGGAGACTTCCTGACTCCTTCCTGTTAATACCTGGTAGTGATAATTAATTTGGTGAGGCCAAAACATAAGATAAACAGGTGCTGAAGCAAAAATATAGGACAAGAGTCAAGAGCAGAACTGTCTCTCAGCAGATTCAAACAATATTGGGGGTCATTTACTAAGGGCCAAATCACGTTTTTCCGTCGGGTTACCCGAATATTACCGATTTGCGCCCATTTTCCCTGAACTGCCCCGGGTTTTGGTCGCACGTGATCGGATTGTGGTGCTTTGGCGCCAGCATGCATGCGATGGATATCGGGAGGCGTGGCCGGCAGATAACCAGACAGATTTGGAAAAAACGCTGTATTTTTTTTTTTTAAAGTTGTACCCAGCTTGTACCCAGCCCATCAGCAGCAGCAGGGGCTCCATATCGCATGACTGGAACCTGGCAGCCAAGAGCACCAGTTATTGCGGCAATTGAGCACATGAAATGTAAATGATCACAACTATTGCCTTACTGCAAATCAGGAGGAACACTGCACCCCTAAGCCCCTTCTGTCTAGCTTGTGTCTATTTGTTATTGTCACTATTGTATTTCATACTGTATGTATGTAACTGTAACATTAAGCCTGTCTCTGTGTATAACAACTGCTGGAACACTATGTACCAAACAATTTCCCCCCAGAGTATCAATAAAGTACTATCATATAGTATGTGTAAGAAATTAAGTCCAGACTTGTGGGGGCTTTAATATTCATACAGCCCAGGGCCAAAGGCAGTCTTAATCTGACCCTATATGTATATATGTATATGTATCATATATGTATTACATCTCTATTTTGCAGTTTGTGTGAACTCCCATGGTTCTTAATTGTGGATGTAGTGCTATTTGCATATTTGCATATTCCATTTACCTGGCCATGAACTGTTATCAAGCTCTGCATAAACAAATAGCATCAGTTATTTTAGTTATTCTAATACTGAATACAAGAATCTTTGTCATCAGAGGAAAGTGATTTTCTTTCACTTACTTTGAGGAAATGAGTTTCTGATTAATTCTGTCTTGCAAGAAAAGCTCACTGAAATGTCAGGTTACTTAGAAGATCTAGGGGGAAGAGAGTAGGGAACAGTTAGTTACAGCAACTATTTCTCCACCCTCCAGCAAAGTAAGAACAATAACTAACGGAAGACTCTAGAAAAGAAACTTTATAAGGTTCAGTTCACTCTTGCCCCTGCAAATGGAAATTGTAATGGAAAAGGAGGTGAACAGATAGGGGCACATTTACTTACCGGTCCAGCGATTTACCCGAAAGTGCATTGTCCAACCGGAATGCACTCTGCCACGATTCACTTACATCGTGCACTCTGCCACGATTCACTTACATCGTTGCTTCCCCGCTCAGGTCCGCCGGAGTTCACCTTCTTCTTCCTCCTGGGTGTGTAAGTGCTTGATCTTGCGACACAATTTTAAAGTTAAATCTCGTGCTCCGTTGCCTCCATTACAATGATGTTGCTGCTCTATTTTTTCCGCTACTTCATCAAAATAGCAATGTGTCAACTAAACATAATTCTAATGTACACACATTGGAATATTGATACAAAGTTTCTTTAAAGGATACACTTCATAGTGTAATCTCAGTGATTTTTAAAAATCTATTATGAAGCAAAACATCAGCTACTCTGACTATGGCACAGAGGAATACACGAAGAGGACTACAGTACAACATTAAAATAAAACCTTACTTGTCAATTACACTATTAATATCTGGGTTTAACTCCCACATTTGTCGTTATCGGTATAATTCATATTATACCCACTGTGTATGGCACTGACTTAGCTACTGTGTCAGAATGTGTTTAGCACTCTTGATTTGCACAATAGACACTGAAAATAATAGTTTTTGGTTCTGCTACATGACGTTTATCTTATCTTTGTGAAAAAGGACCTACTGGTATTTTTGTTTAAAAGTTTTCATATGTTGGTAAAGCTACACATTCATACAACATTTACTTCGATTATAGCGTGGCCCACCAATTAATTGACAGTGGGCCAATACCAACGGATCCAATAGTATGAAAATGACAATCGCATAAAATTTTTACATCATAGTCTACATATAAGACTAATCTACTTCCAATGTATAAGAGATGGTTAAAGGGGTTGTCTATGTATATAAAAATGTTAATATATGTATACATAGCATATACATAGCTCTCTCTCTGCCAGCCATCACTGCTGGGTCTCTGTTTGTTTACAGAGGCCTGTAGTGCCTTCCTGACCACAGCCGCACCTGCTCCAGCAATGGTTTCAGGCAGTAGCAGGCAAACTGCTGTGGGTGGGATGGCACTGCCCACCTTTGCAAACAGAAACTCGAAAGTGATGGCCAGCACCACAGCTGAACAGCGTAGGGAGTAAGGTGAGTATTTGCTCTTTAATATTTTAAAGCCCCCCGAGCCATATATTAATTTTTTTCTACATCTGGACAAGACCTCTAAGTTATTGTGTTAAAAGATTTGTTTCGATTTTTATATGTTTTTAAACCTATGAAACATTTTTAAATATTTCACATTTCGATTCTGTAGTATTATGCATCTTGGCATTGGTGCTCAGTTTCAGTGTCTCCGTTGTGTCTCTGTTTTGTTTCTATGATGCATCTGTTTTGTCTCTGTGTTTGCAAAAAAAATGGAAGGTTTAACATTGCTTTGAAAACATCACACCTGGTTTTTAAGCCTCATCAGTGGAAAAAACAAATGTTGCATTGTTTTTTTTTTTGCCAACCCATAGACTTCTAATGGACGTTTTTCATAAGCCAATGTGAAAATACCCATAGAAATAAATAGCTTTGTTAGGCATCCATGGAAATCACTGAATCTTGGACGTGAAAAACACCGCCAATGTGAAAGAGCCCTTAGTGTGAGGCTGACTAGTTATGACTTGTTAAAAAAGAATGATATGCTATTTGGCGTGTAACCAAATCAAAACTAATATTAGTCTGATTGCACTGGTAATGGTGGAATGTATATTTCATGCATTCTCTATGGCATTCATGTAGATTATCCTCTTTGTAGGACCAGAATGATTTGCTGATCACCACAGAGATCACTGCCAAATAGCCTCTGTTTCCCGTTGCACCAGCAAGCTTTCACAACTGCACATTTCTCATTCAGCCAAGCGTTACACTATGTAATCTGAGGAGCAGGACAGGCGGGGGATGGTAGACTATAAATGCAGCTCCTTACAAGGAGCGTTTCTGTGGTAATGAAAACCGTAAGACATTTGTCTGAGGAGCCGGGTAATAACACAGCTTAACCATGAAAACTAGAGTTGCTAATTACAGTATATTAATGTTACCTGAATAAGCTGTGATAATAATATGTGTATGTATCTCTACAAATAACCAGTTTACACATACTTTTATTAAGCGGTCTGCGCAGTCATATTGTTTAACAGTTTTGCATTTCTATATATTTAATGTCATGGCACTACAGTTACATTTATGCATTTGTATAGTTCTGAGTTGTGTTGCGTGTTAGATCATATTTTTGTGTTTCAAGCCTGTTTATACTTTATACTGTGCTACATTTCTTTAAAATCTCTATTTATAGGAATTGCAATAATTCATGTCATGCCCCAGAGAATAACCATGGTAACCATAGATACAGAACAGAGCAAGCAGAACAGGAGGAGCCTATAAAAAGGACTGAACACAACCTAAAACATTCCAAGCAAACCAATGTTCCCCCTAAATGTATAGTTGATAATATCTACTATATTTCAAATTCTACACATGTGTAACACGCCTGTGCTAGCACATGTCCTGCTGCAAAGGCTAATAGCAGTATCCTGAGAAATAAAAGAACTTCCCATCCCCTGCCCATGCTAAACAAATGGTTCTACAACTAATGCTTTAGTAAAACTCACCAAAGATACCAATCCCAAATACTTAATGGTTTTTAATAAAAGTATTACAGTGTGTTATAGTATTAAAGATGACACAAAGAAATCAACAGGTAACACATTTTTTATTTTAATGCTTACTTTATTTTTATTATTTATTTCTCTTGTCATATGTAATGTTCACATTTTAATGTTCTTCATGGTCATTACTAACTATACGGTAAATGTGTGTATACATGTACATATGAATTTGTAAATGAGCGTATTAAATAACTGAGCATATAATAATAATATTAATAATAATCTTTATTTATATAGCGCCATCAAATTCTGTAGTGCTTTACAAATCATAGGGGACATATACAACTATATTACATTACACAGAACAAACAGTCATATGGAACAATAGGAGTGAGGGCCCTGCTCGCAAGAGCTTTCAGACCATGAGGATAAAGGGGGTGACACAAGAGGTAAAAGAGATTGTACAATCGTCAAGGGAACAATATAAAATAATTTAATAAATAAAAATTCTGCTGCTTGAACCAGCCACCAGCCGCCATCTTATATACAAGGTCCAAGGTGAAAGTGACTGAAGAGAAGCCTGGAACTTGGTATATATCTGGTCTTTGCCGGATAACAGACGGGAGATAGGACATAGAATGGATTAGTAAAGGGAGAGTTGACATTTCATGCAATTAGTATGAAAGGCTTGCCTAAAAAGTTGGGTTTTAAGAACATGTTTGAAACTTTGGAGGGTGGGTATTAGTCATATTAAAGTGTGTAGATGTATAATGAGTGTAAAATGTATTTGTATTGGTCTATAAATGTATGCATAATGTATATAACTGTATGTGTATGAAGGTTAGAAAGATGAGCCTATACATGTATGCGTATCACAATAAAAATGTATATGTATGTATAAATGTGTATATAAATTAAAAAAAAAGAAAAAAATATAGAAATATTTAACATGCTTCAGCAAAACTTAAATATATATTGAACTAAAATCTAAAGGGCTTTTCCAGGTATAGAATATTAGAAGCCTTTCTCTAGTATAGGTTATAGGTTATTAATGAAGATGTGACCTCTGCAGCAGCCCTGAACCGCCTCTGCTTTTGTCTTTGTCCTGTGTGTAGTAAAGATGCTGGAAGCACTGTTCTCCTCTGATTGGTGGTGCCACATCATCATCCATCTTGATAATCTATCCTACTGAAAAGCAGCTTATATTTTGTGGCTGCAAAATCTGCCTCCAATGATATTTTAAAGGAAAACTGTCATCAGACTTACATAATTTTAATAGATGTAGGTACTATGGCTTATATCATGTTTAAGGGAAGGGGGGCCAGGAGTCAAATCTTACAGTAATAAAAGACAAGGAAACATTCACTATGAATTTTATGTTTATAAATATACTAAAAACAGACAATTATTAGGCGCTCTTTTACTTGACTCAAAGCGGAGACCCAGTTTTGGCCAAGTTTTAGCTGTTGGATAGATGTATTATATTCTTGATTATGAAGTCTTTAAAATCCTGGATTCTAAATCCGAACAAGACAGAAAAAGGTTGCCTAGTTGGCTAACTCACTTTTCAAGTCAAGAAAAATACATCCATAAATCGGTAAGAAATCCAGCAGAATGTACCAGTACCATAAGTAAAACATAACTTTTAATAATTACTGATAAAATAAGTTCACAGTGAACCCCAATAGTATTCATTTTAACCCTTTCATGTGGAGCTTTTGCAGCCATACTTTGCATCAAGACTGCATAATCCACTACATTACTTTATTCCCCTGATGAGTGCGTCACACGACGTATGAAACGCGTAGGGATTACATATTAGGGACTAACAGGGTCTGAAAGGGACAGTACCGGGACCGTACTTGTCAGGACGGGGGCAATATTGCGGGGTCAGGATACAAAGTGATCATAGGGCTTAATAGGTCCTGTACCTCCGGACCAGTACCGCTCGACCAGGAGACGGCGCATCGAAGACTGGTGAGATCCACCCTATTATTCCTTACTGTCCGGATTAATGTTGGTCCGTGGTTTTGAGATGATGCACTGTGTCATATGCTATACAGGAATGCACTAAGGCATGGTGAGGTATTACTGGGGACCGTGTCAGACGAGACTTATTGGAGGTCTGAACGAGCTCCCTTTCTGATGTGTTTTTGCTGACTAGATGGTTGATGCGCATACTATTGTGGTTCACTGTGAACTTATTTTATCAGTAATTATGAAAAGTTACGTTTTACTTATGTTACTGGTACATTCTGCTGAAAATCCTGGATTCAAATTAGATCCACAGGCGGCATTCCATAACCTGGTGCATTGGAAAATTAAATCTATGTTCCTGAAGTAGGGTTCTGCATATCTGCAAAGTCTATCCATGCGGATAGCTTGATCATCACGTTCCATTGGGGCAGCCTATTCAAGCCTGGGCTGCTTGATAAGGATTTTGTAAGAGTGGGTAAGAGGCACTGTCACCATTTCTGCTTAAAGTGTTTGGCTGTGATGTAGGCAAGAGTTAAAACACGGAGTGATTGCTCAACTGTCTCTCAAACAGCCCATGAACCTGCTATAGGGCCAGTTAAATTTGCCTAAATTCTGCTTCATTTAATTACCCCTTGCCTCGTAATTGTGTACTGCATTTCCATCTGGTTGTGACCCTGGCTTGTTCCACTGACTACTCTATTAAGTGTAAACATGCATGCTTAGATAGATACCTAATCCTTCCTGCCCCTATGGCAGGATTAACATCAAATAGAACAAAATCTTTTGTTCCCATAACCTGTAATAATTTTGTTCTCAATGCATCTTGGCCACTTTTTGACAGGTACCAAGTATCAGCAATAACAACATCCAGCGGCAGAGAGTTCCATAATCTATGATGATGGTAGAACTCAATCGCCTCTAGGCATAAAGGGTTCTCCCTTGTCTTGGCCATAGGTCAAGAGGTGTGTAAAAGGACCTGTGTAATATCTATTCATTTATTTAAATAAAAAATGTATTCCCCGACAACCCCTTTAACCACATAGTTCTTCTTCACATACAGTATATGTTTCCATCTTTTTAATATTTTATTGAAAATGTCCCATTTATTTTGGGTACTTTCGTTTTTGAGGACATTGCAGTTTATGGCAATTAGATATAACCGTAGGTGATAAAAATGTGCCCTCCTAAAGTTTAGAGTGTTTGTTGCCCCTCTACTAATTTTATTAAACAATAATTCAAAATTATGATGCTGAGGTCACTCTTACCCAGGTGATCTCCAACCTGTAATTTTGATATCCTATCAGGTGTGATAGATGGTAAAAGAGGAGTGCCCCCCTCTTTTTGAGTCCTGGACTAATTGTTACATGTAATTGTCTTTTGTAGCCTTTGTAGGACCTGCAGCCATCTTCCCCCAACCAGTCTATATCCGGGTACTTGAAGTACCTCTTGTTAAGCTCTTCACAGTGTTTTGAGGCCAAAACTATCTATTTATTATTATTTATTTATAGAGCACCATTAATCCCACGGTGCTGTACAATCAGTAAGAGGTTCACATACATAACATTAAGACAAGAACAAATGCAAGTACAAATATAAAACTACAGCTATCAGGAGACAAGTGGAAGGAGGACCCTACCTGTTAGATCTCACAATATATATGGGAGGGTAGATGGAGACACAAGGGGGAGATTTATCACTGCTTCTATGCACAGTGAAAAAATTTGCGATTAAAATCGTGCATACGCCAACTCCACACCATGTGGGCGTGGAGGGGGCGTAGTGGGGTGGGAACTTTGTGTAGTTTTGCTCGTGGGGTGGGGGTGGGGGCGAGTGTGAGAGTGTATTTGATTTCAGGTAAATCTTGTGTATTATACTTGGAGCCTTGTAAAAATAATACCCAGGTAATACTCCTGAGGAGACTCCAGTTTTGTTTTAATGCCTCCTGTTTTACTGAAGATATTTCTGGTTTAAAAATATTTAGGACCTCTCTGTAGCATAGGTGATCAGCTGGAGATAGTCGGGGCTCTAGTAAGATCCAGTTCTGATTTATGTTCCAGTCATGTGGGCTATTTACATATCTGTCTTAGGCTACATTCACACGAACGTATGGGGGACGTAATATATGGCCGATGTATATACGATTCAACACACCATACACTTCAATGGCCTCGCGGTACAGGAGTGGTACGGTGCAGCACATGTGCGGCATCGTACCGTTCCGTAGCCCGTAGAAAGATAGGACATGTCCAATCTTTCTACGGAATACGTTGCCGTGCGCTGTGTATTCCTATGAAAAGGGACGGGGTGAGCAGTGCTCTCCCCCTCCTCTTCTCCACTGCGCCAACGTACTACGGTATGACAGGCATACATTGTGTGCATGTAGCCTTATTCACAGTAATAGGGCTGGACTGAATGATCATCAAGAAACTATTCCAGGCAAGTTTCGAACGTTAATAGTCTGTGAAGCAACTGCTACATAAGCAATTTTCTGGTGTTTTAGATAAAACCGTAATTTACCATTGCTGTACTTTTAACCCCTTTTCCCCGTTTTGCTGAATAAGAGTATGTATTAAACAATGTGGTAGTTTCTTGACACATTTTATTTGATATATGCCGCTGATTTGGTCAATGATATATTCCAGGTGAATAATTTTGTGCTTAGTACAGAAGCGTTACTCACTTCCATCCCATTCCACTCGTGTATGTTGTCAGAGTCTGCTCCGCATATTGTGGCTTTCTGCTGCGGCTGTTTAAGCTGATGAACTCGTCTGAGCTGGAACTCGTCTGAGCTGGTTGAAACCGGTTCTATCCAGTTCTTTCCACTTCAGGGCAGCAGCTGCTGTTTCCTGCTAACAAAGAAGCAGTGACATTGCCAGCGCCTAAACATCTCCCCTGTAATTCACAGTCCAGGCACATACAGCAGATGACAGCTAATTCAGGCACTGATAGAAATACAATCACAATGATTGTGGCTTCACCTCATACAAGGATTTCTCCGCTTCTGCTAATAAGGTCTTGAAACTGGGAAATTATTATCCAGCCTGACCGTGGGCTGTTTCCTTATAGAGCGCATGTTAATGGTCACTGCATATAGGGATTCACGTGTAATAATTGTATGAAATCTGGTAAGATGTCACTGGTTATTGATGGCAGTTATTATTATTATTATTATTATTATTATTATTATTATTATTATGGCAGTATACAGCGAACTCATGGCTAGGGCACAGAAAACCTATGGGTGCACCATTAAAATATCTACTTGTTGTCAGTGACTGTAAAAATATTTTGACAGTGAAACGGCTTGCTTTACCACCTACACATGCACCTTACTCAAAGCTTTAGGCTGCATAAACATGGTATATAGTGTTATACAGGACACAAACCACGGTAAAACCCGCCAACGTCATTTATAAAAGACGATCTGCTGTACAGACAGGAATTTGATCTTTCCCATCTCTTCCAGTTCCAGAATCCGTGTAATCCACAGCCTGGTGCATGAGCCAATATAAAGTGAATGGGGAATGCTTTACTAATGTCTGTAAAACCTCGTTATATGCATGAGCCCTTACTTACATTGCTGATTTATTTCTTCAATTATTAATGGAATTTAATGCATATTTCACAAATATGTCCAGAAGGGATTTGTGATATTGTTCATCCAGTTCCTCCTGGTTCATTTATATGATGGCAAAAGGCCCAGAACTGCTAAAAACAACTGTGGAAAGCTGAGTAGAGGTTAATATGCACTCCATAATTCTGCTCATTAATTTTGCATCCATCATTAATTTTAAGAAAAAAAAAAGATATACCAGTATTTTTATTATGCCTATCGTTCCTTGCCTGGTTTTGGCATACAAAATGATGGCGTCAAATACTGTGTGAGCATTTTCCCTGGCTCCTCCTCTTGCACAAGTAAATATGGAAGTGTTACATACTGTACCAACCTGCATGTACACAAGGGTCACCTTGTCTTCCAACAGCAGGGAGAATTCTTGTTTGTGTGTAGTCCTTCCAGCCGCACTTAATCAGTGCTTGTGAATGAGGTCGTAATGAAGACCATTTAAAAAAATTTCAATTGTGACAATATGTAGGTACATAAGAATTTGCTGTAGGGGAAAAAAAATTCTAGCAGGTCTTTTTATGGTTTTGAATAACCGTTTAGATCAGGCTCACATAGGAATAGAAGAATGGATATTCTGGACTAGACCCAATGTCATTTTGCCAGAGAAGCAGGACTTTTTTTCTGCCATTTTTACACTGAGCCTCTAACACAGATAAGCAGGCTATGAGAGATCAGTATCCAAGTCTCTATGAGACTGTCATGGCAACTGAACAGCGACCTCCAATGACGTCACGTCCATCCAAGCACCGACCACAGCAGCTAAAGACCTGTGTCAGCTGTGTTATACAGCCCGATAACGTTCCCCCATATCTTTTGTCTTTGAACACTAATAACAATGAGTGACAAAAAACAACATTTGTGGGTATTAACTACTTAATGACCACTGTATTGCTTTTAAGAGTACTTGTAGAAGAAGATTGCAGTACATTGGGTCTTGCAAGTGCGCGTTCCGGAAAATTTCTGTCAATAATGACTGTGATGTGTCATTGGATTTCTCCCATGGATCGACCGCCGAGTATCTGATTTATCCTGTGGCAGTCCCTGGGTTCTGACTGCAGGACACAGCTGTAACTAACTGATCATGCGTCAGACAAACACTTCTTCAAACACAGGTCAGAAAAAAAAACAAAAATAAAAGTAAAAATTGAACTTCTGGTTCCAACACTGATTGAGGTAAGCCCGCTGGCCACTCCACCAGGACCAGTTCCAGCGAGTCACATAATGGAGTGTTAAATGTATGTAGTGTTACTTGCTCCAAAGTGGTCAAAAGTCCATACAGACCTCCCACTGGCATAGAAGCGCATCAGCACACTCGCCAAGATGTCGCCGACAGAGATGTGGCCCGCATCAGAAGCACAAGCCCTGGATAGCCAGAAGTTTGCACCATCAGAACAAGCACTAGTAAGTTGTGAGAGAGGCACAGGGGAGCTGGATTATTAGCTGCTTGCAAGTGAGGTAGCAAAATGCTAAAAGTATAGAAAATCTGGAAAACGGTGCAGAAACTTGCCTTTGCTGCGAAAGGTCTATGAGGAAGGGTTCCACAGGAAGAAGACTGGTGGAACATGCACACCATGTTGTGCCACCATTGTATTCCCAGCAAAATGACCAGTCAGATAGCCTGAGGACAAGACCCAGACAAGCCACTGCCAAGTATCTCAATCATGCGGACAATGAGGAAATTCTGAGAGCTTACAGGAATCTGCACTCTCCAATCTACATCAAAGATCAGAAAATATTACTATTCGCTAATTACTCAGTAGCTGTGACTAAGCGGCACAAGCAATTCAGCCCGGTATGTTCAACATTGATGGCGCATAATACCTGTTTTTAACTAGCCTACCAAACAGTACTATGCTTCAAGACACAAGTTTGACCAACAAAAAGCTGCTGTCTTCATTGAACAATTACTGGATGAAGCCATTCTGCATCAGCACAAGTGGACCTGACTATGGAGCTGGAATATGAGAGAGCTGGAAGATCCCTCGAAGATAGAGGGACTCGCCAATGTTACCCCCTGAACCCCTGAGTTGTACATGACCATAATCGTAGTGAACCAAAGAATAAAGATAATGGGGGACATTTACTTAGAGTGTCGGTGTCTGCATTGGCTTTGTTACCGACCTGCTCTCGGTAAGAAGACACACATTTAATATTGTAGAGCTGTGCAGAGACATTTCTGTCCCCGAGCCCATTTTCTGTCCCCGAGCCCATTTTCTGTCCCTGGGACCAAAATCTGTCCCAAGCACCAGAAATGTGTCCAACAGTCCCTGCTAGACCAGTTTTCTTTTGGTCTACTTTCCGCCAGTTTACAGCGCCCAAAAATGGCTGTGACACATATTAATTCTGTCTGAGTTTCCACTCCGCCAAAGCCACGCCCTTTTCGGAGAAGAGTCGGAGCAGACGGAAAAAGTCATTTTTTCTGTCCCCGAGAGCTAATAAATAGGTCTGAGAGCAGAACATGTGGTGAGTGCGCCACAAAACTGGCGGAAACGCCATAGTAAATGTCCCCCAATATATTATTTTTAAGTTAAAAAAGTGCTAAAAATCCAAAACAAACATTGATGATTTTCTTTGAAATACTTAATAAAATCTCACAAATAAGCTATAGAACCCCCCAAAATTAGAAATAACCCATGACAATTCAAATCTGCTCTGAATGGCGCTTCTTTCATTCGATGCCCACCAACTTCCAATACAGCAGTTCACCAATGTATATGGGGGATTTTTATTCTTGGGAGAAATATTTTATCAAACACTGCAGAGCATTTAATGATTTAATCCATTGTGGATGTGATTTTTTTTATTTTTTTCCAAAATAAATTACAGTTTCTAAATCACACTTTCATTTTGCTTTTACCCCTGTGAAACACCTAATGGGTTAACAGACTTCATAAAAGTTGTTTTACATATGTTGTGGGGTGTAGTTTCTATATAGTGGGGTAATTTATAGTGTTTTACTATTATTTAGGCCTCTTAACCCCTTAGCTCTACGGCGCAGAGGTATAAGGGATGTATGAAGAGGGCTCACGGGCTGAGTCCTCTTCATACAAAGGTGGGGTTTTTTGCAAAATGCATAAAACCCCACCGCTAATAACCGCGGTCGGTGCTAGCACCGATCGCGGCTATTAACTCCCCCGTTGCCGCCGGCAAAGTCGCCGCCGGCATTTAAAAGACGCCGGCGCGCGGGCGCCGCCATCTTTTTTTCGATCGCCACGCCCCTGAACGTCATCGGGGGGCGGCGATCGGTTGCCATGGTAGCCTCGTGTCTTCTTTTGACACGAGGCTATCTGGCAGCTGCAGATTCGTTACAATGAGCCAGTGGCTCATTGTAATGAATGTGCTGCAAAAATGCCATATATTGCAATACAGAAGTATTGCAGTATATGGTAGCAGCGATCTGACCATCTAGGGTTAATGTACCCTAGATGGTCTAAAAGATAGTGAAAAAAAAAAGAAAAAAAAAAGTTTAAAAAATAAAAAAAATTAATAAAATATTAAAAGTTCAAATCACCCCCCTTTCCCTAGAACGGATATAAAACATAATAAACAGTAAAAATCACAAACATATTAGGTATCGCCGCGTCCCAAAATGCCCGATCTATCAAAATATAAAAACGGTTACGGCCGGCGGTGACCTCCGAGGCGGGAAATGGCGCCCAAATGTCCGAAATGCGACTTTTACACCTTTTTACATAACATAAAAAATGAAATAAAAAATGATCAAAATATCGCACAGACCTCAAAATGGAAGCAATGAAAACGTCGCCTCATTTCGCAAAAAATGACACCTCACACATCTCCGTGCGCCAAAGTATGAAAAAGTTATTAGCGTCAGAAGATGGCAAAAAATTTTTTTTCTTTTTTGTACACATTCGTTTAATTTTTGAAAATGTATTAAAACACAATAAAACCTATATAAATTTGGTATCACCGCGATCGCACCGAACCAAAGAATAAAGTAGGCATGTTATTTGGAGCGAAGAGTGAAAGTCGTAAAAACTGAGCCCACAAGAACGTGACGCACGTGACGTTTTTTTTTAAATTTTTTCACATTTGGAATTTTTTTTCAGCTACGCAGCACACGGCATGTTAAAATAAATAACATCACGGGAAAGTAAAATTTGTTACGCACAAAATAAGCCCTCACACAGCTCTGTACACGGAAAAATGAAAAAGTTATGGATTTTTGAAGTTGGAGAGCGAGAAATCGGCCGAAAAACCCTGCGTCCTTAAGGGGTTAAAGTCACTTGACAGCTGAATCTTGGTGATTTTTATGAAAATGAGAAAAATCTCATCTAAAGTTCTAAGCCTAATAACATCCTAGAAAAATGAGAGGACACATGAAAAATCCTGCCAACATAAAGCAGATGTTCTGGAAATGTTAGTTATCAAGGTATTTGGGTGGTCTGACTATCTGTCTAAAAAGCAGAATATTCCAAACTTTGAAAATGAAAAATTTTTCAGAATTTTTAGCAAATTTCCATTTTTTCTCAACAAAACTTTTTACTGTTTTGCCCTGACTTGCCCGGGTTTTTAGCGTACATGATCGGATTGTGGCGCATCGGCTCCGGCTTGCATGCAACACAAAGTCTGAAACTGTCCTGGATCCAGGTTAAGTATATGTCTATGATTGATTAAATGTTCATGTGACAACAAAGCTACATGAGTGAGGACTATCTTTTATTTTATTATTCTGAAGAGGGTGTGGCAGTCTGGCTATCAAGCAAACGTTTTGTTTCTGGATCATAAAGAACGTTGGATTTCATGGCTGTGTTATTCACCTATGAGGTGGGGAGGGATCCGATCTCTGTGCAGCTTCTCCTGTTTTCTATGTATGAAGTAGAGGCGTAGGTTTTGTGTGTTTTTTCTTTTATAACAGACTAGAGAGAGTGGCCTTATATTTGTTATTCAGAGTTATTCTTTGTGTGCTGCTCATGTATACAGAACAGATGGGTGGGGGATGGAAGGAGGGTTAGGCTCAATGCTCATGTTTCTGCTCTGGATGGTGGTTGAGTCTTTCATCTGTGTGTGGGGGAGGGTTGGCTTATTTCCTCTCACATGCTTATGCACCGTGCGTTTGGGGAGGTGTGAACCCTTTGTCGTTTCGTTCACACATTGCAGTTTAAACTACATCTCAATTACATTGTAATACGTTTTTATGTGGTTTTAGGAGCATTTTCTTAATTTAATAGGTGTAAAACATGATTTGAACAGGTGAATTTGATTACAATGCAGTTGAAATGCAGTTTTAACTGCAATGTGTAAACATACTGTCCATGTTCATGTTAACAAACAATTGTCTTCTGATTTTGCTTTTAGATCACTTGTTTTCTTTTCTTGATTGATTGATATGCAGCTCACAAAAAATCTCTTTCCTGTGTCACTTTTTAAATTCAAACCAGCAGATTAGTAATGTGCTATATGTAATGTGCTAGTAATGTTAATATGAAGGAATAACAATTTAATATATATAGAGCACTGCAGAATTTACTAAATAATTTATAACAAAATTGCTAAAATTGCATTATTACTAAATGGTTGAGATTTTTATTAGCACTTGAATTTTTTGGTTTGAAATTTGCAATGATTTATGTAATTATGTAATTTTATATATTTATATAATATATACGTTTTTGGTTTCTTACACACATTAGTATCAGTGTCATTTATAGCATAAATATTTGCACTACAAATAATTTAAAATCATTGAGCTAACGCATTTCAAGTATTCAGAAGTTATTTAATAAATGTGCAGATAGTTTTTTTCTGTACATGAAACGCGCCCTCTGGTGATAGAGTGTAAGAACTGATCATTTTTCTATGTTAGATCTAAATTAGCCCAAATAAATTATGTGCATGGAATCACAAAGTCACCAATCAGATGTGTACAGGTCTTTTTGATTTGAATGACTTCAGCTCATCTGCTGCCACAGGACATCACTAGTCTCTCACACTGCTCTGGTGGGGTTTTGTTTCACTCTTCTTCCAGTGTCTCTCACATTTCTGTGACTACTGTGGGTTTCTTAGCTTTAGATTTGTCGCCTTGAATGTTTGAAAGGTTTTCTATTGTTTTAGTCTTTTACAACAAGGTTGTATGGAGAGGGCTCACAGGCTGCATATTGTTTGCACCGAACAGGGGTGTTATCCCTTTGTCAAAAGGTGGCGGCACATGGGTGCCCCAATGTTGGCTTTGATTATCACTCCCTGTGACATCAACGGGGAGTAACAATCCGCTTACATGACATCACCAGGTCTTTAAAAGTCTCGAGGCTGTGTCATTTATGCAGATCTGTTGCCTTATGTCCCTAGATACAAGACAAGGTTATAATAATAATAACAATTCTTTTATATAGCGCACACAGATTATGCAGAGCTTGCCAAATTGGTCCCTGTCTCTCATGATCTCTAATCACCCTACCCGTATCTTTTAGAGTGTGGGAGGAAACCGGAGGACCAGGTGAAAACCCATGCAAACACGGAGAGAACATACAAACTCTTTGCAGATGTTCACTCTGGGAGGCAGCTGCAAGGCTATAATACTAACCATTATTCCACCGTAATTATGAAGTTGATTCTATGGGGATCAGAGGGAAACTATTTTTAGCTACAGGAAGGGTATCAGTTAGTTAATAGCAGAGGCGCACCCGTTTCTCAACTCGCCTCAGGCGTTGCGCCTCCTGTTGGACAAGGGGGTGGCAACGTGCTCCCTCCCCAGCCAGCCGGCACCGATCTCCGCCATCAAGCTCCCACCCCCCTGTGGCCGGCATCAAGCTCCCACCCCGCGGACATCAAACTCCCACCCCACTCCAGCCGACATCAAGCTCCTACCCCACGGGCATCAAGCACCAGCCCACTGGGCATCAAGCGCCCACCACCCACTCTCCGCATACCTCCGCTCCTGACTCCGGCATAAAGCTCCCGCCCCGGCCGTCTCCAAGCGCCCATCACCCACCCGCTCCCCATATACCTCCGGTCACCTGCCCCCCCAACTCCCCTTGCATCGGCATCGAACTCCCGCGGGCCAGCTCCAATCGCCCGCCTTTTGGGCATCCCAAACCCCTCCTCCGCTCCCGGAAACCCCGCCCCCCCGGACAAGGCCGAACGTTCCAGGACCATAAAAGAAAGGTAAAGTTACTTTATCTGTGTGTGTGTATATATATATATATATATATATATATATATATATATATATATATATATATATATATATATATATTTATATATATACTCAAAAGAAAGTCCAAGCGGCACAAACCTCGTTTGAAAAAAGTGGGTGCAGGCGTCCCAGGACTGGGCCACGAGTCCTCTTACAGGGCCGAAACGTCGCTGTTACTGTTACTCACCATGGAATAAAAGACACCTTGTATTTTTATATACTTCGGAGTGCTGCCCGCTTTCTTTATACTTATATATACACTCACCAGCCACTTTATTAGGTACACCATGCTAGTAACGGGTTGGACCCCCTTTTGCCTTCAGAACTGCCTCAATTCTTCGTGGCATAGATTCAACAAGGTGCTGGAAGCATTCCTCAGAGATTTTGGTCCATATTGACATGATGGCATCACACAGTTGCCGCAGATTTGTCGGCTGTACATCCATGATGTGAATCTCCCATTCCACCACATCCCAAAGATGCTCTATTGGATTGAGATCTGGTGACTGTGGAGGCCATTTGAGTACAGTGAACTCATTGTCATGTTCAAAAAACCAGTCTGAGATGATTCCAGCTTTATGACATGGCGCATTATCCTGCTGAAAGTAGCCATCAGATGTTGGGTACATTGTGGTCATAAAGGGATGGACATGGTCAGCAACAATACTCAGGTAGGCTGTGGCGTTGCAACGATGCTCAATTGGTACCAAGGGGCCCAAAGAGTGGCAAGAAAATATTCCCCACACCATGACACCACCACCACCAGCCTGAACCGTTGATACAAGGCAGGATGGATCCATGCTTTCATGTTGTTGACGCCAAATTCTGACCCTACCATCCGAATGTCACAGCAGAAATCGAGACTCATCAGACCAGGCAATGTTTTTCCAATCTTCTACTGTCCAATTTCGATGAGTTTGTGCAAATTGTAGCCTCAGTTTCCTGTTCTTAGCTGAAAGGAGTGGCACCCGGTGTGGTCTTCTGCTGCTGTAGTCCATCTGCCTTAAAGTTCGACGTACTGTGCGTTCAGAGATGCTCTTCTGCCTACCTTGGTTGTAACGGGTGGCGACTTGAGTCACTGTTGCCTTTCTATCAGCTCGAACCAGTCTGCCCATTCTCCTCTGACCTCTGGCATCAACAAGGCATTTCCACCCGCAGAACTTATGCTCACTGGATGTTTTTTTCTTTTTCGGACCATTCTCTGTAAACCCTAGAGATGGTTGTGCGTGAAAATCCCAGTAGATCAGCAGTTTCTGAAATACTCAGACCAGCCCTTCTGACACCAACAACCATGCCACGTTCAAAGGCACTCAAATCACCTTTCTTCCCCATACTGATGCTCGGTTTGAACTGCAGGAGATTGTCTTGACCATGTCTACATGCCTAAATGTACTGAGTTGCCGTCATGTGATTGGCTGATTAGAAATTAAGTGTTAACGTGCAGTTGGACAGGTGTACCTAATAAAGTGGCCGTTGAGTGTATATATATGTGTATATATGTATATATGTGTATATATGTGTGTTTGTATATATTTGTGCATTTGCTGTAAGAGTGTTCATGTATATTCTGTATATGGTGTGTGCATTTGCTTTATGTATGTGCAGTGTGTGTATATGCTGTACATACTGTTTGTATATGTCTATATATGCTGTATGTATATGCAGTATTTGTGATATTTATCATGGCTTATATCTTGTACTACATGGCGGTACTCTGTATGCATTTTATACTGGCTGTATGCATTTTATACTACATGGCGGTACGCTGTATGCATTTTATACTACATGGTGGTACACTATGCATTTAAACTACATATCACCCGTACCTCTCGCCCCCCGCCAGCGCGCCGCAAGCACGACTTACGGGTCCCGGCTCCGGCCCTGGCTTCTTTGGTCCCCGCCGCAGCTGCTCCACCATCTTCGACCGTGCTAGGAGTCAGGGACGCACGCGAACCGGCTTCTGCAGATTTAAAGGGCCAGCGCGCCACTAATTGGTGCTGGCTATTTCAGGTAAATCTATTTAATCCTGCCTCTTCCTGTGATCCCTGCCAGATATTTGTGCCTAGAGCCATAGAGAAAGCTTTGTTTATGCCGTGTGCTGTTTCTTTGTATTCCCGTTGTGACCCTGGTTCTGCTTTTGACTTCGCTCCTTTGCCGCCTGCCTTGACCTATTGCTACATCTCTGACTCTGATCAGTGCTGTGCTGCCCGTCCTGACCTCCTGCCTGTCCCCGACTACGAGATTGCCTGCCGTTTCTGTACCCTGACCTTAGCTGCCAAGTCACGCCTGTGGAACGACCTGGTGGTACCACGCCGCAGCAAGACCATCCTGCTTTGCGGCGGGCTCTGGTGAAAACCGGGTACCACTTAGACTCCGGTCCCAGGTTGTGGCTTGTGTCATCGTCCGCAGTGGTCCAGAGGATCCACAACCTCGAAGCCTGACAATAACGGTACACTGTATCTATTTTATACTACATGGCGGTACGCTGTATGCATTTTATACTACATGGCCATACACTATGCATTTTATACTAGATGGCGGCACGCTGTATGCATTTTATACTACATAGCGGTACACCGTATGTATTTTATACTACATGGCGGCACACTGTATGCATTTTACACTACATGGCGGTACGCTGTATGCATTTTATACCACATGGCAGCACGCTGTATGCATTTTACACTACATACCGGTATGCTGTATCTATTTTATACTACATGGTGGTACGCTGTATGCATTTTATACTACATGGCGGCACTCTGTACGCATTTTATACTGCATGGCGGTATACACTATGCATTTTTTACTACATGGCGGCACTCTGTACGCATTTTATACTACATGGCGGAACACTGTATGCATTTTATACTACATGGCGGCACGCTGTATGCATTTTATACTACATGGTAGTACACTATGCATTTTATACTACATGGCGGCACGCCATATGAATTTTATACTACATGGCGGCATGCTGTATGCATTTTATACTACATGGCGTTACACTATGCATTTTTTACTACATGGTGGCACGCTGTACGCATTTTATACTACATGGCAGTACACTGTATGCATTTTATACTACATGGCGGCACGCTATATGCATTTTACACTACATGGCGGTACGCTGTATGCATTTTATACTACTTGGCGTTACACTATGCATTTTTTACTACATGGCGGCACTCTGTACGCATTTTATACTACATGGCGGTAAACTGTATGCATTTTATACTACATGGCGGCACGCTGTATGCATTTTACACTACATGGCGGTACGCTGTATGCATTTTATACTACATGGCAGTACACTATGCATTTTATACTACATGGCGGCACGCCATATGAATTTTATACTACATGGCGGCATGCTGTATGCATTTTATACTACATGGCGTTACACTATGCATTTTTTACTACATGGTGGCACGCTGTACGCATTTTATACTACATGGCGGTACACTGTATGCATTTTATACTACATGGTGGCATGCTATATGCATTTTACACTACATGGCGGTTGCTGTATGCATTTTATACTACATGGCGGTACACTATGCATTTTATACTACATGGCGGCACACTGTATGAATTTTATACTACATGGCGGCATGCTGTATGCATTTTATACTACATGGCGGTAGGCTGTATGCATTTTATACTACATGACAGCATGCTGTATGCATTTTATCATGCCTTTGGGGGCATTCTGCAGCCTTTTGTCAGCTGGAAGCTGTACCTTATATCTCTGGCTATCTTTGTGTGGGTTGGGGGGCCATGTGATTCTGTAGCTAGACAGAGTAGAGGAGGCTGAGGGGAGGGGTTACTAGCACATGCACTCTGGGGATAAGTAAAAGCTCTCAGCAGCTGCATGACCTGCCATGATGTCATGAAAAAGTGACTGATCACATTCTTCAGTTCTTTCAATTACATACCAGGAATGGTATGTAGCAGAGCTCTTTGTGTTTGAAAGTTTGATTATAGTAGAGATGTATCAAAGTATCATAGTATATTAGGCCGGAAAAAGACACACATCCATCAAGTCCAACCACTAAGAATTAAATAAATGTTTTATCCCCATAACCCGTGATATTTTTTCTCTCCAGAAAGGAATCCAGGCCTCTCTTGAACATGTACATAGAGTCCACCATAACAACCTCCTGCGGCAGAGAGTTCCATAGGCTCACTGCTCTTACAGTAAAGAACCTTACACAAAAGATTAGTATGTATAAAAGTGTGAATGCACAAATAAAGCCAGAGCTCAGGCTCCCCATTAATTCTAATGCATGGCATCAGATCCTGCACACACAGCACAGTGTATGTACAGTGCAATCTCTCTGAGCAGATCTCTTTGCACAGGAAAGTGGTGTTCTGCAGATAGGAGGCAGTTTCCATAGAAAAATCAGTGATTGAATAAAGAAGTCTTTCAGGGAGGGGGTCCTCTCAGGGAGGTGGCCTTTTGGAAATATTTTACTGTGATGCTGCCATGTGTTCATCTTTTTATTCCTATGTAAGTGTTTTATAGTGTAGGTGGACATATTTTAGGGTGCGTTCACATGTAGCAGTAACACTTGTGGTTTCAAACGCATCAGAACAGCTGAGAAGAGGAGATGTAACAAACACATGCATTAATGCCATGTTAACACATGTGTTAAAGTGACATTAACACATAATTGGGAGTGGCCAGCTTTCAATTCTGTTTGCTTAATACCCGCTGTGACCTTGATTCCGTTCCTGACTCCGCTCCTCCACTGCCTACCTTGACCTTTTGCATTGCCCCTGACTCACAATTCTGTACTTCGCCTTGGCCGCTGCAGCGGACTTGGTCGTGCCTGTGGAGCCCCACAAATATGAGGATGAGGCCAAGTTATGCAGGGGCTTGATTACTCAGTGCTCCTTACATATTGAACTGATGCCTTCACAGTTCGCCACGGAACAGGCTAAGGTGGCTTTCGTCATCACCCTTATTAGCGGGAAAGCCCTGGCAAAGGCTACTCCCCTCTGGGACAGGAACTATCAGGTCACGGCTACTCTCACCACATTCCTCACTGAATTCCAGTCCGTCTTTGAGGAACCTGCCTGGGCTTCTACTGCTGAGACCACACTGCTGAACCTGCATCAAGGGGACTCCTCTGTTGGAGACTATGCAGTCCAGTTCCGTACTTTAGCCTCCGAGCTCGATTAGAATGAGGCAACCTTGCTTGCTACTTTTAAAAAAAGGCTGTCTGTCAGATCAAAGACACCCTGTCTGCACAGGAGTGTTCTAATCTCTCCGGCCACTCAGATTGAAATCTGGTTTACTGAGTACTCTGAAGAGCAATGTCTGGAACAACTGCAAGTCAGGACCCGACGTCTGCCCCACCTGGCTCCAGTCTTCCAAAGACGACCTCAGTCATCTTCCGTGTCTGCTGCAGAGGTGGATAGAGCTTGTCTGTCTTCCCAAGAGCATTCCAAATGAAGACAGGAGAACTTCTTCCTCTATTGTGCTGGTCCAGAGCACTTTCTTACCTCTTGTCCAGTCCATCCACAGCATCCGGGAAATGCACACACCTGGGAGAAGCGTCTCCTCGTCTGAATGTTCCTGTTCTTCTCAGGCAACCTGGTTCAAATTTCAGCCTTCCTGGACTCTGGCTCTGCAGGGAATTTCGTGGATGCTTACTTGGTCTCCCAGCATCACTTTCCTGTGGTTCGCCTAGAGAAGCCACTGGCTATCTCTTCCGTCAGTGGACAGATTCTCCATGACCAAGTCCAATATCGTACTGAGCCTCTGTCTCTGCAAATTGGGGCATTGCACAAGGAGAGACTGTGGTTTTATGTGCTCCCCTGGTCTCAGGGCCAGTTCTAGACAAAGTGGGACCCTGGGCAAAATTAAAAGTGGGGCCCTAAAATATAACTATTTTATGACAAATCACAGTCAATAAGAGGCTCCTTTAGTATGGTAAAACAAACTGTAATATGGGCTAATTTTATAGGAGATAGATAGAGGATAGGGAGATTGATGGGCAGCACAGTGGCTCAGTGGTTAGCACTACAGCTTTGCAGCGCTGGTCAACATTTGCAAAGAGTTTGTATGTTTTCTCTGTGTTTGCGTGGGTTTCCTCTGGGTCCTCCAGTTTCCTCCCACACTCCGAAAAATTACTGTTAGGTTGAGTAGATTGTGAGCCCCATTGGGGACAGGGACTGATTTGGCAAACTCTGTGTAGCATTGTGTAATCTGTGTGCGCAATATAAATAAAGGAATTATTAATAATAATTATTATGACAGCAGATAAATATGAAATATGATAGAGATTTCTAGATGCAGAACTATCAAGTAGATTATATATAAAGTAGATAGATAGAGATAAATAGAGTAGAAGAGAGATAGAAGATTGATTAATAAATAGAGAAAAAGTGAGATATATAAATGGTCAGATTATAGAAGATAACTAGACAGATAGATGATAGATATATAGACAGGAGATATATGATAAGCATCTTCACCTGGGAATTTAACCAAGGGGTAGCAACCATTTCACCGCCAGGCATTTCTGGATATTTTGTCACGTTATTGGCCAGAGCAATTTTTACAAGTTTGACGTTTAAAAATAAAATCGAAATTACGAATTAAAGTAAACCACAACAAACCACATATTTTCTGAAAGCAGACACTTGCCCCATTTTCAAAATTGCATTAAAGAGTTTATGGACATAGGCGCCTTCATGAAATTTTGATTCAAACTGAAACATTTTATAAAAAATACTTAAAATTTTACTTTGATGGCAAAAAATGTGCTCCAAACAGAAAATATTTACCTTCACATCTCTTATCAGCTAGCAATAACCTGCAAAATATAGCAATAAAACAGAATAAAAAGTAAAGGCGCCATAAAACCTAATTTTGAAAGCCGACAACTAGGCGATGCATTTGGCAATTAACATTCAAAATTTCCTCTAAAATATGTACAAATCCAGAACACTTATATAAAGAAAATATACTTTCCTAAAACAGTAAGATGTGAGGAGATCATACAGACCCCACATGTGTATATTCACCAAAATATGCAGCAAAGGGACCGTTAAATCCACAGAGGACACCAAACCATTTTTGTAGAAAATTGCAGTGAGCTTCACACAGATCTATCATTGTATGCTCCCTTACACAATGGTAACATAAATAAATAACCAAATATCCATAAACCAAGATGAGATCATAAAAGTCACTTTTAGATGTGCACCAATGTATTATCTGCACAATAACAGAACCTTCCGCGCTTCATAAGAATGAGAGTGAGAACATCATACAATAGGTGCAAGTAATGGAGGATGATGTGAAATAAAAACTTTATTCCAGAACATGTGTGTGTTTTTGGTGTTACATATAACTTTATGGACATGTTAATATGTAGCCACATTAGGAGAAGAGGATCGAATGTTCATCTTATCAGTCAATTTTCGCAAAAAAATACTATCATGAAATAAAAGGCAATAAGAGAGAAAGTGTGTTGATAGATAGTTCTGGATAGGAGAGAGTTAAAACATGAACATTAGTTGATATTATCCCTTCTCAAAATGTAATAACATATAAAGTGATTATTTCCATTATCTGTGAGGTGCAGCAGCTCCTGTGTGCAGGAAATTCTCCCTGCAGCTGATGGCTAAGAATCTGGAGGGGGGGACACTTCAGAGGTCTGTATCTCTGGTTCTGTGACACAAAGAACCTCACTTCTTTTTTGCCTATGAAAGAAGAGAGTCTCCTCTTTTATATCTAAATTTGTGTCAGGAAAAGTGTCAGGAAAACGGAGATATTAACTGTTAAACTGCTGTCTGGAGTGATTTTTATATATAAAAATGACAGCTGATATTCTCACTTCAAACCTTAATATCTCTGGAACCATGGCACCTAGAAACACAATTCAAGATTCATTTGAAAGAAGAGATTCTTCTGGGCAATTGTCTACCCATAGCGCCGGCCCGGCCTGGACTATGTCCTCAGTTCTTTTCAGCCTCCTGTGGTTGTGGCAACATGCTCCAGTGCTCGACCTGCAGACTGGGGAAGTTCTTCGTTGGGGACCGGAGTGCCATTCTTGCTGTCTCATGGCTCTCCATCCAGTGTCTGCTATGTCTTCTGCAGACTCTTCCAAGCTGCTGGTGAGTCTTCCCGCTTCTTCTATGGACAATGCAAGTGTCTTCTCTGAGAAGCAAGCGGAGATTCCGCCACCGCACCGTGCCTACGACTACCTCATTGACCTGCTGCCGGGTACATCTCCTCCACAAGATCGTGTATACCCATTATCTGTTCTGAAACCATGGCTATGTTGGGCTACATCAAGGAGAATTTGCAGAAGGGATTCATCTGCAAATCATCTTCCGCTGGTGCTGGATTCTTCTTTGTGGTCAGGAAGCATGGTTCCCTCTATCCGTACATCAATTACTGCAGTCTCAATAAAGTCATGGTGAAAAACTGCTACGCTTTGCCTTTCATCACTGAACTTTTTGATTGCCTGTGGGGTGCCAAGGTTTTCACCAAGCTAGATCTGAGGGGGGGCATTTAACCTCATTCACATCTGTGAATGCAATGAATGGAAGGCAGCCTTTAATACTCGTGACAGACATTTTGAGTACCTTGTAATACCCTTTGGACTCTGCAATGCTCCAGCAGTGTTCCAGGAATTTGTCAACAATATCTTCAGAAACTTGCTCTACACTTGTGTCGTTGTCTACTTGGAAGATATTCTGGTGTTTTCTTCTGACCTGCAGTCTCATCAGGTCCACATCCGGCAAGTTCTCAGGCGCTTATATGCCAAGCTCGAGAAATGCTAATTTCAGCAGAGTAGTCTTCTGTTCCTATGATATATTGTTTCTGACAAAGGACTACAGATGGATCCTGCCAAGTTGCCTGCTGTACTTCAGTGGCCTCGCCCAGTGGGACTTGTGTGCCATTAAGAGATTTCTGGATTTTGTCAATTATTACCAGCAATTTATTCCACATTTCTCCTCTCTTGTGTCTCCCATTGTGGTGCTGACAAAAAGGGAAGCAAATACTAAACTGTGACCGGCTGAAGAAGTGTTTTCCCAGCTTAAGTCCCCTGTCGCCTCTGCCCCTGTTCTCACACAGCCTGATACGGAAAATCCATCCCAGCTGGAGATTGATGCCTCCTCAGTGGCAACTGGAGCTGTGCTCACCCAGAAAGGGCCTGAAGGCCAAACTCTCACCTGTGTTTTTTTTTTCAAGCTGCTCTGCTTAATTTCTCTGCTGCTGAGAGAAATTACTCCAAAGGAGACAAGGAACTACTGGCCATTAAACTTGCTCTCAAAGAATGGCGTTATCTTTTGGAGGGAGCCTGCCATCCGGTCTGGGTATATACAGATCATAAGAATCTCCTTTATCTCCAGACTGCTCAACGCCTCAATCCACGGCATGCCCTGTGGTCGCTCTTCTTTTCACGTTTTAACTTCTTGATTCACTTCCGTCCTGCTGAGAAGAATGTCAAGGCTGATGCCCTCTCTCATGCCTCTGATTGGGGAAGAACCGGCTCCTCAGCATATTATTCCTCCTGAGTGACTGGTTTTTGCTGCTCCAGTGGATCTTCAACTGCTCCCTCCTGGCAAGACCTATGTCTGACCTGCACTGAAAGATGATATTGATTTGGAGATATTGCTTTTGTGTGGCTGTGCTCTGTAGCCCACATTTCCCGTTTTTATTGGTGGCCTGATCTAGTCAGAGATGTCTGGGATTTTGTGGTGTCTACACTTCCAGTGCTCGTAAAAGCCATCTCGCCTCAAACCAGCTGGTCACTACTGCTGGTCAACTGCCCGTGAACTCACGTGGCCATGGACTTTATCATGGATCTTCCATCTTCCTCTGGGAATACCGTCATCTGGGTGGTAACTGACCGGTTCTCCAAGATATCCCATTTTGTGCTTCTGGCAGGTCACACCACACTGCCAACTGCAAAAAGTCCAACCCGCTTTGCAGCGGGCTCTGGTGAAAACCGGGTGCCACTTAGGCTCCACTCCCAGGTATCACCTTACGCCATCGTCCGTGGTGGTACAGATGATCCACTACCACTGATCCTGACATATATCATCATTTAAATAAGAACAGAACTTCAAAAATTGACTTGGACATTCAGGCACCAATGACCCTCAATCATGAAGGGATTAAACAACTAACATGTCATGTATCTTCTTCATCGGTTCCAGATGCTCATAGGAACTTCTCCAGGCTGTGACTTATTGTTATATGATTTTCATGTGATATGATGTAGCACATTAGGACCCTTTAAAAGTAACACTGTCATATAAAGTAGAGAGTCCCCTGGATAAAACTATGTCGCACTCTGTGCTCCTAAATAAAAATATTTAGATGGATTAGTTGGCTAATCCAAACAATGGGGGAAAAAGTATACAATAATCAAGATTCAAAATAACATAATCAAATTCTGCCTATATTATTACTGTTCATATACAGTGGGGGAAATAAGCATTTGATCCCAGGCTGATTTTGCAAGTTTACACACCAACAAAGAATGGAGAGGTCTGCCCTTTTTATTTGAGGCACACTTTAACTGTGAGAGACAGAATCTAAAAAGAAATCCAGAAAATTATATGATTTTTAAATAATTAATTAGCATTTTATTGCATGAAATAAGTATTTTATCTGCTACCAACGAGCAAGCAATGGCTCTCTCAGTGCTGTTACTTTTTCTTTAGGAAGCTCCTCCTACTCTGCACTCATTATATGTATCAATTGTACCTGTTTAAACTTGTTTCTGTATAAAGACACTTGTCCACACAATCAGTCAATCACACTCTAATCTCTACTCCATGGGCACAACCAAAGATGACCGTCAATCTTCCCCAGAACATCCAGAAGAGAAGGTCATGTTGTCATATGAGACCAAAATAGAACTTTTTAGAATCAACTCCACTTGCCGGGTTTAGAGGAAGAAGAAGGATGAGTACAGCGCTAAGAACACCATCCTAAACGTGAAGCATGGTGCAAACATCATACTTTGGGGTTGGTTTTCTGCAAAGGGGACAGGACGACTGCACTGTATTGAAGGGAGGATGAATGGGGTCATGTATCACAAGATTTTGGACAAGCATTGAAGATAGGTCGTGGTTGAGTATTTCGGTATGACAATGACACAAAACACACAACCAGCAACTAAAGAGTGGCTCTGTATGAACCATTTCAAGGTCCTGAAATGATCTAGCCAGTGTCCAGACCTGAACCCAATCTGAAATCTTTGGAGGCAGCTGAAACTCAATGGCGCAGTTTTACTTACCCAGTCCTGTTGCGATCCCATGGTGCGCTGTCCCACGAGGATTCGTGTCTGCCGCGATTCACTAAGGTCGTGTGTCCAATTTTCTCAATTTGTCGCTTCCGCGCCGAGGTCCGCCGGAGTTCATCTTCTTCTTTCTGGTGCTTGTAAGTGCGTGTCTTGTGACACAATTCTAAATGTTAAATCTTGCGCGTTGTCCAAATCCGTCAGGTTGTCTGACAGACCGCGCCCCCCATTTCTGTCGCGTGCAAGCTGGCGGCGATGCACCAAAATCCAATCGCGTACGTCAAAATCCCAGGGCAATTCACCACACAACGGAAATTGTCGGGAAACCTGACGAAAATGCGCTGCGCAGACCCTTAGTAAAAGAGCCCGTATGTTGTCCAGCAACAGCCTCAAAATCGGAAAGATCTGGAGATCTGTATGTATGAGGCATGGGCCAAAATCCTTGTGTGCAAAGTTGGCCAACAAATATAAAATATAGGAAATGAATGACCTCTGTAATTTGTCTCTGTAAGTAATTTGCGTTTTGTTTTTCTAAGGGCTCAAATACTGCAATAAAATGCTACGTGTACATGTGGATTCTATGTTTATTACCTGTGACATACAACATAATGCTGCTGCCTGTCAGATTGCAGGACCAAGCGTTACAACATGTATGGCCACACTTATGGCACCCTGAAAAATGTAACCCGGTGTAATCTGGACATGATAACCTACTCACATCACTGTAAAACCAAATCGGCTATATCCAAGAACCAATTGTAGTGGTTTTCTTGGCACAAATCTGACTCCTGATAAAAATACTACCTCTAACGTCAGATCCTGCTGGAGAACAGGTTTGTTTCTTTTATTTTTATCTTTTTGAACTGTGTGAATTAGAGATAGGCGAATTTATCAACATTCAATATGACCCGGTTCACCGAGAAAATTTGATTCGAACCGAATCGAACCAGGAGAAAAGTAAAAAGAAATATCTCTCATACCCTTATATCTAGAAACTTGCTTTGAGGAAAGTGGAAGCTTGTTTGGAGTGCCCACGTGTTGCTGGCTTGATTATCCAAAATAGTCCAAATAGAAAAGAGTATACGTGGCACATCCCATAAAAATTTCAATACTTTATTCTTCTTACATTAAAAAGTGCAAAAAAGTGACATGTAGGCAGCCCACCTACGCGTTTCAGCTTGCTCTCAAGCCTTAGTCATGGTGCAAGTAAAAACAACAATGGTATGCAGTTAAATTGCCTTCATGCACCTGATTAACCAAATGTGTCATATCCGCTTTAAAGAAACCATTCTTGGTCGGCTAGTAGCAGTCTGAATTACAGGTACACTCGTAGCAGCCGTAAGCTATTTACATTCAATGTATCCAGCATCATTAATTATAGATTTTGTATGGCAGTGTAAAATACAGGTAAACATATTGCAATGGTGGATATTTTGTATTCAATACATTGTGCAACATCAATTATACAGTAGTTGTTACATTGTTCGTGATTCATGTGATAGTTTGATTGGACAATCTCAAACGGGTAGTATACACAGGGAGATAAGATACGAGAGAGGGGGGGGGAACAGAATAATGTTTCTGTCCTGTGTAGAAAGGAAATATGCGTACAGTGACGACAGATAGAAGAGCCATGGAAAAAAAAAATATGTTAACAAATCAATGTATATAAGACAGATCGTTTTTAGAATTCATACCTTTTGGATACCTGGAGCCTAGTGCTAGAATCCAGTATGCTTCTCGTCTGAGGAGTATTTTCCTCCAATCACCTCCTCGGGCTGGACGAAAAACTTGTTCCGATGAAGTGGAGGGAGGAAAAATCTTGATTATGGCATTCTATAAAATGTTTGGCTGCTCCGGAAGCATTAGTGTCACAATTTTTAATGTTCATAATGTGTTGGCTGATTCTAGTTTTTAGAACTGTGCACCCTACATATATATATCAGTACATTGAGTGCATCGTATTGAATAAACTACGTGATGGGAGTCACAGTTCATGAATGCATTTTATTTTCTGTGTCTTATGTGGATTGATGTTGAATTCCAATGTCTCATTAATCGCATATTGACAAACATTGCAACATGACCCTCCACATTTATAGAATCCTTTCACTGACAACCAAGTTCGAATCGAATCACGGCATGTGAAGTAATGGTACATCGCATGCCAGGTGCAGCTGCATGGAGAGGGGTCACGGGCTGAGCCCTCTCCATTACCGGTAACACCCGCGATCAGTGCTAGCACCCATCGCGGGTGTTTTCCCTCCCACGGTCGCCAGCTTCAAATAGATGGTGGCGGCGAGGATCGTCGCTCCCCGTGATGTCATCGGGGAGCGCTGATCCGTCGCCATGACAGCCTCGGGTATTCAGCTTAACCCCTTCATTACAATGTGCAATCACCACATTGAAATGAATGAGGAGGGAAATCCCCATATACTGCCATACTGTAGTATGGAAGTATGTGATAGGATCAATCAGATAACTGAGGGTTAAAGTACCCTAGGGAGTCTGCAAAATAGAAAAAATAAAAAATTATAATAAAAAAATGAAAAAATACAAATCCCCCCCCCTTCCCTAGAACTGATATAAAAATAAATAAACAGTAAAAATCATAAACACGATAAGTTATTGCCGCGTTAGAAAATGGCCCATCTTTCAAAATATAATATCGGTTTTACACTGCGTTAAAACCCGTAACAAAAAATAGCGTCCAAGTCGAAAATGGCACTTTTTGCCATTTTGAAAATATAAAGGTCATACAGTCTTTAAAATGATAGCAATGAAAACTTCATCAGAAGTCGCACCACCCGCAGCTCCGTAAACCAAAGTATAAAAAAGTTATTAGCGCCATAAGATGGCCCCATCTGTAAAAAGTAAAAAAGTAGGCGTGGCCATGCAATCTGGATGGAGTCACTAAACTCCACACAAACTGTGGTCTAAATCAATATGTACAGTGCAGAGAAAGAGGCTTATTTTTTTAAAAGAACACATCAATACAATACCTGCTCCGATAAACAAGAAAATAACTCTAATACAATACTATAATATACTATAATACTGCTCCCTATGTAGAAGAATATAGCTACTAAATACTGCTCCCTATGTAGAAAAATATAACTACTATAATACTTCCCTCTATGTACAAGAATATAACTATTATAATACTGCCCCTATGTACAAGAATATAAACTACTAGTAGAATAAACTACTATTACTACTGCTACTATGCCATATAACATTGCCAGCCAGTCCCCTGTATAAAGCCAGCTAGCATCCCCCAGTATATAGCCATCCTGTCCCCAGTATATAGCCAGCCTGCCCACACACAGCATAGAGCCAGCTAGCCCCCCCACAGTATACATCCACCCAGCCTCCCACAGTATATAACGAGCCAGCCCTACCACCACAATATATAGCCAGCCAGCCTCACCACCACAGTATATAGACAGCCCCCCTACAGTATACAGCCACCCCCCACAGTATATAACCAGCTACCCCCACCCTCACAGTATATAGCCAGCTCCACCCCACAGTATATAGCCAGCCAGCCCCCCACAGTAGATAGCCAGCTGGCCCCCCCACACAGTATAAAGTCAGCCATACCCCCACCCCTCACAATATATAGCCAGCCAGCTCCTCCCCGCAGTATATATCAAGACCTCCCACACATAATATAGCCATCTGCCGCCCCTGCATACAGCCAGCCCCCCTCACAGTATATAGCCAGCAAGCTCCCCCCACAGTATATAGCCAGCTGCCCGCCCCCGCATACAGCCAGCCCCCAGTATATAACTAGCCCCCCCTGTATACAGCCAGCCCCCTGTATACAGCCAGCCAGCCCCTCTGTATACAGCCGGTCCCCCCTGTATACAGCCAGCCCAGTATTTAGCCAGCCCACCCAGTATACAGCCAGCCCCCCCCCAGTATATAGCCCACCCCCCAGTATATAGCCTGCCCTCAGTATAAAACCAGACCCCCAGTATATAGCCAGCTACCCCAGCATACAACCAGCCCTCCCAGTATGTAGCCAGCCCCTCCAGTATATAGCCAGGCCCCCCTGTATACAGCCAGCCCCCCAGTATACAGCCAGCCTCCCTGTATACAGCTAGCCACTTCCCTACTTCCCCACTTCCCTACAAAAAAATAATAAACCATGAGCTCTCCTTTCCAATGCTCCCCCGAAGCTCAACTACACACCACACCAGCCCCAAGTCACCGGGGAAAAAAAAAATTAAAAAATTTGTTCCCACAAATCACCGTAAACTTCAGATTTGTGACGAACCGAAGTTTTCCTGAAATTCAGAACAAATTCCAATTTGGTAGAATCAATTTGTGTGAATTGTTCATTATTGGAAGTTACAAAAGTGAAAATTATTATTTTTTCAAAAGAAATGCTCTGACCATGGTCTGGATTCTCTGTTGTGTTTTTTTATATCTTAATTTTCATACCTTTTCTTCAAGAACCTGCTCTGTATTTTTTAACTTCAACCTGAAACATTGTATGATTATTCTAATTTCTACATAACCATGTCATGGGATGTTACTCTCCACATGGGGAGGATGACAAGATGGGGAGGATGACAGGATATAGCCTGCCCTTCCTTTTCTTTTTTTTTACAAATTTTTCCAGATGTATGCCATGTGTATTATTAGGTAAAGAATTTTATAGGGGTATTCCCACGAAGACAAGTTTCTTAAATGTACTCAGGATAACAAAATAATACAATCTCTATTTTACTGTTATTAACAAAAATACAGCATTTCACACGACCCTGTAACTTCTGACTTTAGGACATCCTGGAGCTGAGTTTCTACAGCTTTCTGCTCTGTGTACTGTAGCCACGCCCCCTGCACGGAGCTCAGAGACACATATACTGATTACTTCCTGCCAGGATATTGTGAGCAGAGAGGAGCTGCAAACTACAATGAGATAAGTAATCCAGGGGAAGGGGGAGGCAGGCACACATGTGTGAGATGTAGCAGTGCTCACCGTGTAATAGTGTAGAAGTCTGTCATGCTTCTGTCTGTCAACCTCTGTCTGTCAGCCTCTGTGTAATGTCATGCATCTCTCATCTGTCTCATCTCTCTTTCTATTCAGAGAAAGGGAAAAAAAGCAGAAACGCGATACGGGCGCCACATGTGTGAATGCAAATAGGCAAGACAATATATTCTCTTTGCTTTAAATGGAATATTGCTCACCTATTTGGGTTGTACTATCGGTACAGCACGAGGAGAAGGCTTTAAGCGGCGTCTCGAGTGGTATCAGGCGGCTTTCCTGGACTTCATGTCAGCGGGATTGTTCATGAAGAAGATGCAATGTCCAGAATATAGGGTTCCAGGATGATATGTAATTAAATTATGTAAATTATTATAAATTATTACATAATTGCACAATGAAATTTGAGAATTTTCTTTTGTGGGAAAACCCCTTTAAGTAGAGCACTATGGAGTTAATGGTGTTCTACAAATAAATAATAAAAATAATAATAATTAAGTGCAATAGCATTTGTTTTATTGAATGGGGTTTTTCTCATATGTTGTTTACACATTTAAGAAGATATAAATGACTTTTTGTATTGTATTATACTGTAAAAGCAATAGTTTCCACTTGTCGCCTTTTCCTCTTTTACACATATTATATCAGCTTTTCATAAACCTGCAATGGAGATGTGTCTCACTAAGGGGTTACTTCTCATTTAAAGCTCACATATCGACAAATCACAGAACACATAGTTCATATTCTTGCTTATATCCCTTACAAAATGTTACACAATTCAACACGTAGAAAATTTCTTGTACTACCTCAGTCTCTTAAAGCGAACCTGTCACCACATTTTCACAAATATAGCTAGTGACAGGTTCCTATAGAGCCCTAGTAACTATGCAACACCCTTATTTTAGCTAAAAATAGTTTCCCTCAGATCCCCATAAAATCAGAGTTCTAATCTTGCCATCCATATCTATGCATCTTTTGAGCAAGTCAAGGAGCTTGGCCTAATTTCATCAGGGTGACATCATCACAGTTCCTTAACATTAGTAAACTGTACCCCATGTACATATCTGACCACATAAAACAATCCCAGCTGCTTGAATAGACTTCTACTCCTCTCCATGCAGGATGCTCTGATTTTATGTGATTCAATATGCTGTGATTTCATGAGCTATAAGCTTGGTGTAGAGTTTTCTAAAGCTAAAAAGCTGAAGGACCTGCGATGATGTCACCCTGGTCCCATGACATTACAATTGCATACAGAGAGAGAATGGAGAGGAGCTGCTGGATTCAGCCTGAGGATGCCATGCCCACCTCAACTTGCTGTAGCCATGCTTAGATACCGGATAAAACTATAAAGTTGAATATATGGGAATCTCAGGGGAACAATTTTTAGCTGTAAGAAAGGTGTCAGTTAGTTACTGGGGCTCTATGAGAACCTGTCATTAACCTGTATTAGTGATAAATGTGGTGACAGGTTCCCTTTAAATAGTCCATTTCTTGAAGTAAAATCATCTTGCATCAGGTTTACTAGCTTTCCCTCTTTTACCATCAGCTAATCATAAGGGTGGAGAGTAGGGGGGGTTACTCCCTTTTTACCCACATAAGTACTAAATTAGTATTTTAATGGTGTATAGGTTAAGAGGTGTTTCTTACACATCAATCTATTTATCTGCTCCTGTTGTAATTGCATTTGTGAAGCGATAATAATAAAGAGTGAAATTTTTATACACAAATTTACTGGAGTGCTGGATGGAACTTGTATTTTCTATTTATGAAGACCTCCAAATATATTTATATGCAGCACCTTTCTCAAATATTTAAAATGTATTTGTATATTTTACTTATTTATACTAGCCACGCTATTATAATTCGTTGTGCACTGTACCAGCGAATATATTTACATTTGTACTACACCTCCCAATATATATTTATTAACATATATAGTTGCCCCCTAATATATTTATTAATACACAGGAAATCCTAATATATTTCCTAAAATAAAATATTGCCATACTGGGTTTTTGCAGTTTTAGCAAATGGCCTATTTAACTGCAAATAATGATTACATTTGTAATTCAATATAAATATTAAAAATTTTCCATTTTTTTAAGGACTCATTAGACTTTTGTTTTAGGCAAATATATGATGCATGCAATAATATACTTTTTTAATAGTGAACAAAAAAGATAAAAAAAATGTCTATTTTTGTCATTTATTTTTAAGACCATGTGGTCTGAATAAAATCATCATCAAAACAAGGATCTCTTACTGCTAATCTTAGAACTCTTTCACAGGATCCATGGAGTCATCCAGCATGAGGCTGGATCTTCCATGGGCCTATAACTTACAATTTATCCCACACTTCCCTTACTGACCCATCTCTTCTCACTAAAAACATAGTGAATGGAAATAATTACACTTATGAAGCTGAGTCTGCATTTTCTGAGCTAAAAATGTCATTTATATCTGTCTCTGTTCTTCATCATTCTGATGTCTCCCAACTAGTCTTCTTGGAGAATGATGTCTCATCCATTTGTGCTATAGCACTTCTCTTTCAAATGAATGCTAAAGGGAAAGCAGTGTCCTCTGCCTTCTTCTTCAAGATTTTCTCTCCCGCTGAAAATAGCTATAGTATTGGAGACAGCAAGCTTTTGGACATCAAATTGACTTTGAAGGAGTGAAGATATCTGTTCGAGGGATCTGCACACCCAGTAATTATTTATATAGACCACAAATGTCCAAAACTTTTTCAAGGTCGGTGGTCCCTGTTCTTTGTTACATTTGATTTTGACCGTTCTGGTGAGAAAAACATATAAGTGATCCTTCTTGTCAGTTGTTTCTCTTCAGTTTAAAGGAAAACATTTTTTTGTTCTGCTGACAGGAAAAATATTCTCTCCTGAGAACACAATTCTATGTTGGGTGGTTAATCTGGGACTCGTAGGGTTAAACTTTTTTACCCTTCAATATTGGTAGCCTTCTATCTTCAAGAATGTACGTGAATAGTTCCATGTATGTTCGAAGTGTGCCCAGAACAAGAGTTCCCATTCTAGACATAACCCTACTAGTTCCTAATAGTTCCTGGTAACCGTTAGAGTAAGGCTCAACAGGTAGGTTAAATTATGTAACTACCGACAACAAAGACACAGACATTGTTTGCTGCGTTTTAGGGAGATCTCAAAAGTTCTCACTCAAATATCTTTTTAATACACATCCCTATGATGCGAGTTTCTCAAGTAGACACAGGGAGGAGTTCTGGGTGTTAACAGGTGGTACAATTATACGTGGCAAATTACACAATTTCCTGTGATTTGGTAATATCTTGGCAATATTTAGAAATCTGGAATTCTTTACTTTTCTAAAGTTAGACCTAAAAAGGAGACATCTGATGCCTTAACCCCTTCACGCTCCATGCTGTACATGTACGGTGCAGAGGTGCAGGAGGTGTATGAAGAGGGCTCACGGGCTGAGCCCTTTCTGAGCCCTCTTCATACACAGGTGGGGTTTGTTGCATATTACAATAAACCCCCTCCGCTAATTCCCGTGGTCGGTGCTTGCATGGATCACGTGTATTAACTCAACCGATGCCACCAGCAAAGCTGCCAGCGGCATTTAAAAGATGGCAAATAAAAAAGGAAGAAGAGAGACCATACTGGCGCCACCTGTGTGAAATCAATTTGAGCTCAATTAATTTTTATATTAATATCAGTGCGCTCACCTTTTTTGGTTGTACAGTCGGTACAACACGTGAAAACAGCTTTAGTGTTATGGTGGTTTAGGCGGCCGTCCTGGACTTAGTGGCGACAGCGTTGCCACAAAAAAAGGTAAAGTGTGTGAATCGCGGTTTCCAGGGTTATGCATTTCCTAATCACTCGTATTCCATCCTTTTCATCAAGTAGTATCTTTAATAATGAGCTATGTAATACGCGTTTCGAGCCTGACCTAGGCTCTTCCCCAGTTACATCAAGCTTAAAATTGTACAAAGGTATGTCTTGCTTATAAACTCATGCTTTTGGCGCGAAGATCAGGGAGAACTTACGCCAGCATGACATCAAAATGTAAACAACAACATATATATAGTATTGTCCATTCATAAAAACAATCGGGAATTCCTGTTACCGTATATATATTTAAGTTGAAAGACCTTAAAAAAGTGCATAATAAGAGACATATAAGAGGTATGTAAGCAGAATAATGCTTGATAAAATAGCAACAATCATATTAGAAAATTCATAAAAAGTTAGTTAAAACCACGAGGAAAGTAGGTGGAGCAAAAATGCTTGTGGTCTGGTATGTTTGGTTTTATAAATATACCTGGGGTAGCTCAACTGGGTAATAGATATATTTTATATGATACCTTACCTATTTAAGAGGTAACGCTGTATCATAGCGTAGAAATTGAGAAGGCTACGGAAGCTGAGATGGTTCAAGGGAAAAACTCGAAGTTACGTAATGCTTCACTATAAGTATTGCGGATGCCCAGATGGTGGAAAAGGCAAAGACTCGAAGTTCCGTACTGCTTGACTACAGCCGGATCCTGGCATATCTGGCAAGGTAAGGAGGACCTATAATCTAGTATTTTTATGGAGTGTGAATTTGTGAATGCTAGGGAAAAAATTGGCCCTAAGCTCGGTGGGATGATTTTTCATCAGGGTGAGAGAGGCTTTCTGTTTGGGTAACTAGTCTTGCCTGCTTAACAGCGTCCGTAATGATCACGTTTGGATACTTTTTTTCCTTGAATCTGTTTTCTAAAATAAGACATTGTTCATTAAAAGTTTGAGTATCAGAGCAGTTTCTTCTCAATCGCCTAAATTGGCTGTATGGGATATTTCGTAACCACTTTTTATGACTGTTGCTTTTAAAGTCGAGATAACTATTCACATCAACATTTTTGAAAAATGTTTTTGTGGTAAATTTATTCCCATGGTGCCCTACTATGAGGTCAAGGAATCCTACTTGTTGTGTGCTCTGGTTGAGAGTAAAAGTGAGGCCCCAATCATTCTTGTTAATTTTTGTGCAGAACTGCTGGAGACGTTATCACCCTGCCAGATAATGAACAGATCATCAATATATCTTTTATACAGCTTGAGAACTACATCTAGGAAAACTCAATGAAACTAAATTTCAAGCAATGAAAACGTCGGCTCATTTTGCAAAAAATGACACCTAACACAGCTTTGTACGCCAAAGTATGAAAAAGTAATTAGCGTCAGAAGATGGCGAAAAAAAAAATTCTTTTTCATACACATTTGTTTAATTTTTGAAAATGTATTAAAACACAATAAAACCTGTATAAATTTGGAATCACCGTGATCGCACCGATCCAAAGAATAAAGCAGACATGTTATTTGGAGCGAACGGTGAAAGTCAGAAAAAACTGAGCCCACACGAATGAGACGTAAACAGGTTTTTTTCCAATTTTCTACATTTGGAATTTTTTGCCTTTTTCACAGTACATGGCATGGAATAATAAACAACGCCATGGAGAAGAAAATTTGTTAAGCACAAAATAAGCCCAGAGCATACAGATCTGTACACGGAAAAATGAAAAAGGTGGAGAGCGAGAAATGAGCGGAAAAATCCTGCGTCCTTAAGGGGGTAATAATATCATGAAATGTCCTTGGCATTCTACAATTATTATAACTGGATAATTGTGCAACAAATGGGGTAAAGATGATAACACACTTTATAAGTGGACAATATGGAAGCATAATAATAATAATAATTTTTATTTATATAGCGCCATCATATTCCGTAGCGCTTTACAAATCATAGGGGACAAATACAAATATAATAAAACATGACAGAGCAAAAACAATCGTATGGAACAAGAGGAGTGAGGTCCCTGCTCGCAAGAGCTTACAGTTTATGAGGAGGAGTCAAGTCATTCTTCTTGAGGGAATAGAACAAAATATTATTCGTATATATGCATCCTAATCCTGTATATATGAATATGCAGACATTAAAATAAGTTCTGACCATTATTCTCACATAACCTATTGCTATGGATTTCATCACTTATCTTACTTCCTCTGAAGGCTGCAATACTGTCTGGGTCATTGTGGATCGCTTTTCCAAAATGTTTTCTGCGTAAAAAATTGCACTTCATAGTGATGGTATTTATTATTCCATGCCGGGAGCTTTGCCAGCAGGGATGTGATGGTTGACCGATCGTGGGTGTTACCAGTAAGCCTTTGCTGCAATATGCAACTAAGACTAACCAGCTATGCAGAGGGCTCGGCCCGCGAGTCGTACCCTGCACCTCCTATTAGTTAGCTCACTTTATGCCAGGAAATTGGGACAAAATTCTGTCGGGTCAGCAGTATTTCTTGTGCACTGACCTATTTTGGGGGGGAAGGGGACACGAGGCCACGCCCCAGTCTTAGGCCAAACCCCTTTTATCGAGCCCTTTATAAATGTGGTGCAGATCGTTTTTCAGTGCAAACTATGACAGAATTCTGTCGTGGACAGAATCTCCCCCATTGTGTCTGCACAGACCTCCCTTTCACATTGGGGAGAGGTTCTAAGCTGTTTGCCAGAATTCTTGAGTTAAAAAAAAAACCCTGTCTGAAATGCTTTATGCAGCAGATTTATTATAAGTCATCAGATACCGATGAAGACTGGTCTAGTCCTACTATGCAACACATTAATAGATCTCCCCCAATTTTGTCTGTCCAAGGTGTCCAATTTACTTCAAAATTCTGGAGAGCCCTGGATCAACTTCTAACAGTAAAATTGGATTTCTTTTCTGCCTACTATCCAAAATACAACAGTCACGTGGAACATGCCAGGCAGATCCTTGAGAAATATCTCCATCTCTGTTGAGAACTGATAACTGGCTACAGCTACTTCCTAGTCATACGGGTGAGTCTACTCCTGCATCTCTATTCATACTTTCGCTCTACATATGTTGGTGAACTCTAAAGTTCCTGCAGCTAAAAAAAACAAAACAAAAAAAAACCCAAAAACCATTATGAAGATTTGCCTTTGTAAAGCCAACTTTACAGTCTCAAAGGCCATGTATGTTCCACTGAGGATTCTGAGTAAGGGATATAGAATTTTTCGACATTTGGGAGTCTATTCCTTCCTTGAAAGTTTTTCTATTAATAGTATTCATGAAAGTAGATGCCTTATTTGTGTAAGTACTGATGCAAAGGTTTCCTTTGGAAAACCTATTTGCATATCCCTATATCAGGATCCCCAGTTGAGCATGAAGTCATGATATTCAGGACTATGCATGGCTGTAGAGGTAACCTATACAAAATCTCCATATGGAGCGAAAGATAACCTGTCAGTAGGATTCGGGACACAATCTCCCACAAGGCACTGTGTATTGGTGGTTTAGGGTCCCAAATTGTCCTGTAGTTTTTGATCCAAAAAACTATATACTTGTATTGATCCGGAGCTCTCAACACATGTGCAGCGAGGTAACAAAACCGGCATAGTACATCTTGGCGTCACTGCGCATGTGTTGTTATTATGGCATATGCACAATTCATGCAAAAAATGCATTTGAGTGAAAAAAAGCAATCGTGCAGCCCACTGCATTTGAGATAGCCTAGTCTCCATTTCCTAATAACCTCTAAAAGTTGGCAGTCATCCATGAAGATGAAACTAGATCATTGTTGACTGGATTAACAAAGTTATTCAAGTAGTATGGTCTCTCACCTCCCTTAAAAATGCCTGGAGTTGTGTGTCATTATTTGGTTTCAATGGGCATTGGTCAAAATGAAGCAGTCATAAGTGTGGGATGTGGCCAAAAGACGTCCATTTCTATGTCGTTCTGTGACTCTTCCAGTCTCTCTGTAGTAACCTGCAGAGGATGTTTGTTAAGGAGATCGCACTGAATAGCCAAATCCCTCTGGCAATATGCACAAAATTTGTCCTGGCCACAGGAAAACAAAAGCATAGTACTGGCCACTAAAACTTTTACTAGTAAATTTAAAAACCACTTCTTTCTAAATAATAGTACACACATAAACATTAAAAAATTGGAGCAGTCTTACCAGGTCGGGTGTCAGGCTTCAGGATAGATATCCTTATGAGACCTAAGGAGGGAATTGGTATGCACTCTCCCTACATGCTAAGTAGTCCCTATTGCCCCAAATGCTCCAGTCCTGACAAGGACAGTACCCATGTCGTCCCTAGACCAGTGTACTGTTTTGCCCTAAAGGTACAACCAAAAAAGTGCTCCCCGTCCCTCCCTTCCCTACGCGTTTCATCACCATTCACGGTGAATCATCAGGGGGCTAGTGAGGACTGAAAAAGACTCCAGGAAAGGGAGAATAATAGTAAGTCTGGGGGCCCTAGGAATCCTGGATATAGGTTACACGCAGGCCTTCCATGGTGATTCCCCAGAGAGGTCTGGTCCACCTTTTTCTAGTGGTATACCTTGGCTAGTGAGCATTAGCCTATTGTGGGCACCTCCTTTATATACAATAAGCCCCACCCATGCGTAAGCTCATAGGGTGGTGATCAATTACCTGCATGTGACTGTTTATCACTATGCTTCCGGACGCCATCAGAAGTATCCCGGTTCAATCCGCAGGGTGTATTTGGAGAAGCGTGCCATTTTCCGTGTGTCGCACATCATCCACCTCTGCTGAACCGGAACCTCATACTATGCGCCGGAAGTCATCAAGGTGGCTGTCAGGAGAGATGCGCACATGCGTATTAGGGGGCCCTGCGGTTCAACCTGTGGAACGCACGTTACCCATCTCTATGCGCATGCCACCGATATATCTATCTTGCTACGGAACACTAAGGTGTAGCAACACCTTTAAACCATTTAGCGGCGCTTTAGTTATTGCGCTGTGTGTCACCCTATAATCAAGGAGATTGCACTGGTTTCAGACAACATCTTGACTACTGTCTGGGATTTTAAGTATTAGCCAGGGGTCACGCCGGGGGTCAAGCACTGTCCAGTTAATGTCACGATTCAAACTTCATTATTTTGTAACCTGCCTGAAAGAGTTTCTCCTTGACACTTGAGTTTCTCCGATATGGGTTTCTATTGGATATCCCCAATTCGATCAAAGAAAGTTTGGCGCGGTCCGTTCCGTTAGTATTTTTTTATTATATACAAAATCAAAATATAATAAAAACATAAAAAGCAAAACGCGTTTCGAACCCGTAACGGGTTCTTCGTCAGTTGCATTACATGGTGTGTATTGGTAGCTCATATATAAAGCAATAGTGTTTGGTGGGTTGATGACCCGGTAACCAGGTGACCTAGCAGTATTAACAATAGATTGCCGAACAATCAATGAGGGACTCCTCTAAAACAATCTAAAAACCACTAAAATTAACATTTTTTCTGAATATCATGGACATAAAATGCTGATCTATAGGTGAAAGAACCTTTATAGTGTATTGCTGTACTTAAATTGTGTTGATAGAGTGAATACCTTGCTGCATGATTACTCACTATCCGCTATGCAGTCTGGATCCTTAAAAAAACTACTAAAATGGCTTCCCTCTGTTGTGAGAACTACAAGTACGGAAGCACATAGGGACCAAAATTTCTCCTACGGAGGCTTTGGGAGACCAAACTAGTTCCATGGTTTTCACTTCAGAGTTTACTGGATAAGGTAAGTGGACTACATGATATTGAATGCGCTGCGAAGAGCCTATATACTTGTGTATGTCAGTTCTTGCGTTATAAACTCCAGGGTAAAGCAGTTTAATAGAATGGGACAAAAAAAAAAAAAAAAAAAAAATTGTGTGTTCAGATTTTAAACTAAAATCGTTTCTGTGACCTCATTTAGTCCATCGGGTTTTAAGGTTTTTAATCTGTAGATCCAGTATATTTCCCTTCTTTTTAAAACTTCGAATCTACTGGATACGTCTTCAGTTATGTGGTCTATTGGTATGATATTAAACTTTCCTTCATTTTTATGTTTTATCTCCATGTGTCTCGACAGGCTGTGTTTTTTATTTCCATGACTGATGTTAAAACGATGTTGGTTTAGCCTGCAATGTAGGGGTTGAGTTGTTCTGCCAACATATTGTATTCCGCACTGGCATTCAATGAGGTATACGACAAAGCTTGTCTGGCAATTCATGTTCATATTAATACTGAATGTTTCTCCCGTTGATTTTGAGTGGAACATGTCTGAATTATGGACAGAACTGCACAGATATGGACACGTATGTGAAGCAAGCAAAAATAATTGAGGACAGACTCCTGGAGAAAAAATATCCAAAAGAAATTGTCACCAACGCTAAACAAAAAGCAAGCCAAAAAAGCCAACAGGAGTGCCTACAATCTGTAAAGGAAAAAGTAAAAAAGGATAACAGTAATAACACCAGGTTCATCACAACATACACTACCAACCATAAAGAGATAGAAACCATAATTAGAAAACATTGGCATATCCTTTTGAATGACCCTTATTTAGAAAAAAATATTTCAAAAAATCCACAGTTTACTTACAGAAGGGCCAAAACTTTAAAACAACGGCTAGCCCCCAGCATTCCTAAACAGCATAGGAAAACTAATCATACAAAGACCATAATGAGCAACACAAAAGTCTCGAGATGTAACAAAAAAAGATGCCTATGCTGTGAAACTATCAGACATAATTCAGACATGTTCCACTCAAAATCAACGGGAGAAACATTCAGTATTAATATGAACATGAATTGCCAGACAAGCTTTGTCGTATACCTCATTGAATACAATATGTTGGCAGAACAACTGAACCCCTACATTGCAGGCTAAACCAACATCGTTTTAACATCAGTCATGGAAATAAAAAACACAGCCTGTCGAGACACATGGAGATAAAACATAAAAATGAAGGAAAGTTTAATATCATACCAATAGACCACATAACTGAAGACGTATCCAGTAGATTCGAAGTTTTAAAAAGGGAAATATACTGGATCTACAGATTAAAAACCTTAAAACCCGATGGACTAAATGAGGTCACAGAAACGATTTTAGTTTAAAATCTGAACACACAATTTTTTTTTTTTTTTTGTCCCATTCTATTAAACTGCTTTACCCTGGAGTTTATAACGCAAGAACTGACATACACAAGTATATAGGCTCTTCGCAGCGCATTCAATATCAAGTAGTCCACTTACCTTATCCAGTAAACTCTGAAGTGAAAACCACAGAACTAGTTTGGTCTCCCAAAGCCTCCGTAGGAGAAATTTTGGTCCCTATGTGCTTCCGTACTTGTAGTTCTCACAACAGAGGGAAGCCATTTTAGTAGTTTTTTTAAGGATCCAGACTGCATAGCGGATAGTGAGTAATCATGCAGCAAGGTATTCACTCTATCAACACAATTTAAGTACAGGCAGTCCCCGGGTTACATACAAGATAGGGTCTGGAGGTTTGTTCTTAAGTTGAATTTGTATGTAAGTCGAAACTGTATATTTTATAATGGAAGTTCCAGACAATTTTTTTTCTTTTGCTCCAGTGACAATTGGAGTTTCAAAATTTTTGGTGTAATTGGACCAAGAATTATCAATAAAGCTTCATTACAGACATCTTACAGCTGATCATTGCAGTCTGGGACTATAGTAAAGCATCCAGAGAGCTTCACCAGAGGTCACAGTGGGCAGAGGGGTCCGTCTGTAACTATGGGTTGTCTGTAAGTCGGGTGTCCTTAAGTAGGGGACCGCCTGTACAGCAATACACTATAAAGGTTTTTTCACCTATAGATCAGCATTTTATGTCCATGATATTCAGAAAAAATGTTAATTTTAGTGGTTTTTAGATTGTTTTAGAGGACTCCCTCATTGATTGTTCGGCAATCTATTGTTAATACTGCTAGGTCACATGGTTACCGGGTCATCAACCCACCAAACACTATTGCTTTATATATGAGCTACCAATACACACCATGCAATGCAACTGACGAAGAACCCGTTACAGGTTCGAAACGCGTTTTGATTTTTATGTTTTTATTATATTTTGATTTTATATATAATAAAAAATACTAACGGAACGGACCGCGCCAAACTTTTTGATCGAATTGGGGATATCCAATAGAAACCCATATCGGAGAAACTCACTGTTCCCACACCGGACGGGTAAACCCACCGGAACCCCAAGAGGCTGCAGACCGCTCCAATTTTAACAATACCTGCTATATGTGTTGTGCCATTTTGCGCAACTCAACAAGGTGAGTGTACACCTATACAAATTATTGATATCCAGCTTTCCTGAGTTAACCTACACATTCAGCGCCCTTTTTTCTTGTCTCCTGTCCCCACTTTATCTCCTTGACACTTGTTATAGAGCAGCGATGGCGAACCTATGGCACCGGTGCCAGAGGTGGCACTCACCAGAGTCCTTTTTGTGGGCACCCAGGCTGTCTCCCCAGGGCAAAGTTCACCAGAAAGGACTCCAATCTTCCTGCAGTCCCAGACAACTTGAGATGCTGCTCCCTAGGTGACACATCCTTGACCGATTGGAACTGCAGGAAGAGTGAGGTGGTGTGAACAGGGTCGGATTATCTTTGGAGGTCCCCCTTGCTGGCCCCATGATTCTTCCTGTATAGAGAGACCCTGGAGAGAAGCTACAATAATAGTCTGAATTTGCCCTCCTGCTTTCATCTGTATTAGTGTCCTGAGGGGGCCAAACAGTTGAATGTTGTGGAAGAACAGGGAGCAATAAGTTACTGTATAAATTATCATGTTGGCACTTGATAGTAAATAAGTGGGTGTTGTAGTTTGGGCACCCGGTCTCTAAAAGGTTCACCATCACTGTTATAGAGGATTGTTCTCTTGTTCTCCAACATTGCTTATCCCTTGTTTTGGTTAGTAAGGAGCTTAACTTTTTCCCAGAATGTGCTGGTGAATTCATTATGGCCAATAGCATTGCAGTATTCTATTCACGCCTCTTTGATGACTTTTATGTCCTTTTTTGATATACGACTGTGGTTGTGAAATAAAGGGGGAAGAAGAAGATTTTTACATGCACTAAGAGACTGATGTGTGTCTTGGTTTATGTTCAAATTCTGATACCGCGACAACCATGAAATGGTTAATTTGAAAGCCCTAGATAAAAATCTCTAACAATGTTCTAGGACACCAAGCTCAGTGGCCAACTGCATCTTAGAGCATCCTTCTTGAAGCCTCTAAAAGGCAAGGTAATGATGATCAATTGTTAGGGGTCATCTTGGTCTTGAAATTATTGGGTTCATGGACTAAATATCCGTTATGAATTTTGTTAAACATCTTGTTAGAAAACAGCAAGTTGTGCAAAAAGTAATGAAACATTGACGTGTGGATTCAAAGGTTTTGAGAAGGTGACATTACATTTACTATAGGTTCCACTAGCCAAATAGCCCTTACTTTTTGTGAGGTGAATTTCAATTAAAACTAAAAACACAGAAAACATTGACATTTGTAAAAAAATATTTATTTACATACAACGTAACAATATCTTTCAAGCAGAGTAACAACTAGATAACCAGTGCTTACCTTCTTAGAATTATAGATTATTACATTGAGAGTTGAAGTGATATTTAGAATGGAAGAATTTGCCAACTGCAGAAGTTCTAATGTAAAGTTTCTTAGTAGCAGCTGAACAAGCTTAGTCCTGGTGACATAGTGTGTACTGCAATACCATTAAGGATTTAAAATATGTAAAGGGGCTTGCCTTGCACATTGAAGTCGTCACCTGAGTTGCCGGAACTAACAAAACTAATTCCTATGTTGAAATTCTGTGTAAAGATTTTGCAGCTGGACAAAATCTATATGTATACAAAAATACTTCTCAGAAAAAAAGAAAAAGCAAAGATACACTGTACATATGCAATTTCTCCAAATATAATAAAATTTCCATATTATGTAAGGAGGAACATTCAAGTTGTAGAACTGGTAGATGTGCAGCAACCAATACAACTCAATGTCCCATTTATTTTTAAAAACAAACACAATTACAATGTAAACTGTAGAGAGAACAAGTGTGCAGGACAGATCAGTCTGCACAGCTCCTGAACGGTTTTGTTTTTATTTAGATTTTGAGGGGAAGTGGTGGTGGGGAAGGGGGGAGGAGACCAGAAGAAAGTGGACGTGCAACAGAAAAAATTAAAAACATTCTAAGGTTAAAAGCAATTGCTCTTTGGCATTGGGGTATGGGACAAGGACTAAACACAGGGGAAGGTGGAGAACAAAATACTGAAAGACAGTTCCTTTGCAATTTAAGGCACAAAAGAAAAAAGTTCACAGAATGGTATAAAAAAAGAAAAAAAAAACAAACACAAAAGAAAAGTAAAATTGTTTGTTAATTCATATTACATGTCAAAAGCTGTTGATCAGTGTAAAGTCCCCAGCCAGTGGGGATTAAATACAAGTTTTGCCTTCGTGTATAAATAAACCACAAAACACTGGATTTCCTCTGTAATACTTAGTGATTTGTAGCTCTTAAAATGACAAGTATCAAAGCAAAACATTCCAATTCTTTTCAGAATGATATAAGAAATATGTAGCCTTGATCAGTAGTTCAACTTGCACAGCTTTTATAGTAGCTTTTAAGCTATTGCCAATCAAGTCAAGTGACTGTTTTTGGCCTTTCAGGATTTGTGTAGTCTGGGAAACCAAACCAATCCACAGACTTCAGAACATTGGTCTTCACAAAAAGTCATTTCAAAAGCTCTTGGCAGAAATGCAGTCTTATGTGTGATAATAGGCAAGTGCTGTACATGGTCTCCATTATGAAAACCCAGTAGTTCAACAAAAATAGAGATGATCTCCTCCATGAAATCTAACAGAAAACGTGAGAGCAGACGTTCCACTATTTCCTAACTGCTCTGAGTGGCGATAACATCTGTTGACTGTGGATCGCAAAAAGGTCCAAAGCGGCCATAAATGTCCTTTGCCTGAACAGCAAAATAATATTTGCTTCCAGAAACAAACTGCGTGAGAGTACATGCCATTGGAAGAGGTAGCGCTTTAACTTCCCCAATTTTTTTCCACTGTGATGAAGATGTTGCGGTTGGGTCTTCATGATAAGCATATAGATGGTAGCTATCCACTACTGCACAGGTGCGATCTACCTCTAATACACTCCATGATAGCACAATCCCATTTTGGCTTTGTACTCTGGCTAATTTTAGGTGAGGTTTTTGTGGGGGTGAGGTTGAGGAGGCTTCTGGAGGAAGGCGCTGAGGTTGAGGGGCTTCAGGAAGTGGTGCTGGATGGACCGGCCTTGCAGGTTCCTACAAGACAAAAGATCATTTTAAATACTGTGATCATCCTCATTACCAGTAACAGAACACAATCGAATATAAATTTAAAACAACAAAAAATACAGAAAATACTATATTATAAAATAAAGGATGGTGATCAAGCATGAGTGGCTACTTACTTGAGGAGGTCGATGATGGACTGTGAGCTGTGGTCCAGTAGATCCCACAGGCATCCCATTATTTACTACATAAGCAGTTGTTTGTGGCATTCTCACAGGTACTCCTAGAGATGAAACAAAAAAAATGAATAATTTGTTGCATATAAAGCATTTAACTGTTGACCAAAGCTGGCAGAAGGATATGGTCAGATTCCCCTCTTCCTCATACAAAATCAGCTTGCTTGGCAATGCATACAAGTGGTCTAGAAGGAGAGATTGGAATAAGCCTCTGCCTGCAACCACTATCTCAGTGGCTTAATTTATATATAAAAAAAAAAAAAGAGCATAAAAAGATTAAGGGATGTAAAAATTTATCCTTTTTTAATGCATACCTAAATACCACATATGACATTATTCACAATGCTGTATTGCACCGCAATGGAAATTCATAAGTGTTAACAGATGCATTATAGTATCTAATGCGAATTGTGATAGATATAAATGTTAGACTAGATGATGCTAGACTGAAACCTGTTTATTGGCCAAGTTTATCCTAGAATTTTAGTGCATTGTACAATTTCTGTCAAAGGTCAAAATATATGTGTGTTTCTGGCATAACCTTACCTCCAGTTTGAGGACTGATCTGCCGTAGGTTTTGGCTTTGCATGACAGTGTTGCGCACAGGTGTCTGCACGGGTACAGTAGGGAGGGCAGTTGAAGTGTAAACCATATGTTGGTTGTTTGATGCTCGAGGAGCTGCGGCTCTTGGTGCCGTCTGAGTCCCGGGGCGCTGTGTTATATTAACTGTTGTTTGAGCTGGAAAGGAAGAAATATGATGGTTAATAGGCTTTACATTCTAAACAAATAATATTTGTAAACTAGCACCGTTAGGATGTATTCACATTGACGTTTGCCAGCCGTACCGTAGCTGCTCACCCTCGCCCCTCTCCATAGAGAAACATGGCGCTGTATTCCTAGGACATCTTTCAGTTTAGGGTCTCTATTATGTCAATGGCAGTCTATTGTAGAGATATTTTATAATTTGTCCATTTTAGGCATATTTATTGCACTCTACTAATGCAAAAACTGCAGCACAAATTTGGCATAAACACAATGGCTCACATTTATCAAAAGTAGTGCAAACTGTTCTATGTGCCGCAGATTCATCAAATCTGGCTCCCCCTGCACTGCTCTGGAAGTGGGCACCATTTTTTTGGTGCAGTGTTCATGCTGCAGAATTGTGGTACACATCCAACTACCTCTTGAGGGATCTTATAGCACACAGTGCAAACACAAAACTGTCTGACTTTGCACTAGAAAGCATGTAAGAACTCCTTAATAAATGTGGGCCGACGAAAACTAATTTCTCTGCAATTTCTTTACAAACCAGAATCTTAACACAGACATTATTAGTGCTGCCATCTATGTCGGACAAGTGGCAACAAATTCTAAATTACTCCTGATATACAAATAGTAAACATTTCAAAATGAATTGTTTCATTAATGCTACACCACATTATGTGTATATCTCATAAGCTACATGTGGGGTGCATCACTAGGCGACTTAAGGTATGAATTTGTCGCCACATGATGGACAAACAGCAGTGCTGATATCTCAGCTTTGTCTAAATATGTTAGGGATGTGTACCCAGGCAATAGCACAAAATTGTAAAAAAGCATGGCATAGAAAAAAAGTGATCTGCCCACAGAGAGGAGGCAATGACCGTAAGGGTCGAATTCACACGAGCGTATGCCCGCCTGGGCACGTCCAGCACACTGAAGAGGAGGAGGGGTGACCCCTCCCTTCTCCATAGAGATGCACAGCATATGCACATGCGGACGGGGAGAGATGGGATAAAATAAGTAGGCAAATATATTATTCTAAGTTTTTTTGGTTATTTTAATGAATATTTAATATTTGGTTACATATAGTTTTTGTGTGTAGGAATATATATTTTTGGTATTTGTATCCTACATGAAATACTTCTTTAGTTAATCTTATAAAGTAGCATTGAATGTAAATTTAAATAAAGAAGAAATTGTTTTACTGGATCCCAAAGGATGCTGAACATTTGCGTGAATTCCTCTCCCGGTTATTTCCCAGGTTCATTGTAAGCAAAAACTAAAAGAGGTTTAACACACAAAACAGGTGCCAATCTTTCCATTATACCATATCCTTGTGTAGTTTTCATTGCACAACGGATGTAAAAAAAAAAAATCTGATAAAATAACCAAAATAAGAACTAACCTATATGTACATATTACAAAAAAAATTGAATGCAAAAATATGGCAACATATCTGTCACCTCTGCAAAAGCAAAGTGTTTTTTTCAGCTGATGTTTATAAGCCTTACCGTGAGCCTGACAACAGGGAGCCCCACAGCTCAACTGATTCTATCTGTGTAGTTGCCAAATCAGGCACAACAGATTAGGTTAGTTTAAATTGTCAATTCTGGCTCCTAGGATGATCATGACAACATATATATACACTTATATGAAGCTGGAATACACCCCACTAATAAGCAATAGCCTAATTTTCAATTAACCTTATGGTACAGCTACAGGAAAATTGAAAACAGCCCATTGTTGAAGTTAAAGCAGTGGGTCATTTTAACTCCAGCTGTTTTATGCAATGTGTTTGAATAGCGTTTTGTGAATAGTAACATGCAATGTCCTTACATTAAGATTGTAAAGCACATGTTGCAATTTACAAATTTTTTGATACATTTGCAAAGTGTTTCAAAATGCTTCAAAGATAAAAATGTAGAAAAAAAAAAAAGTGTAAAACGTACCTGTTGGTAAAACATGTATAGTGGCTTGAGAAGGAAGACCAGCTGGTGCAGAGGAGGTCTGCACATTGTTTGCCTGCTGAGGCTGCATTTGGCGACTCATAGGTTGTGATGACTGACCGCTTGAAGGTAAAGATGAAGTGTTGCTCCTTCTTGAATCTATGAAAACACACACACACAAAAAAAAACGAAATTAAAAAACGCTTCCATTGACAGTTCAAATGGGAATACATCAATGTCAGAGCCATATGAACAGAACATAAAATACATTTTTCTTTTTAAAAGACACTTTTTTTTAAGCACCAACACATACTTACCCTTGGTGGATAATTCCGCTTCTTCATCATCCAGGGTAAGATCAATCACGCCGGCAGCACGCTTTACACTCTAAGGAAATATGAATAAATTAGAACTTCTGGGAGCACAAACGGGGAGGGGATCCAGTAGTATTCTATCAAATTATTTCAATTACTAGGAAATATTTCATTAGTTACATTCCCCCCTCCACACACCCCCAATATAGTATGTACACTCAAATATACATAATAGACTTTCATAAATACATATATTGTGTACGGAGCATAAACGTATGGCAGCAGAGCTGAAGATCCATCGTTTTACCCAAGACACTTTTGTTTAGTTTTTGTTATGTTTCACAATAAGAACTACATTTAAATAAAACAGGTTCTTGAAGGGATTGTTTAAAAATTCCCTAATAAAAAAAGCACTGAAGCTAACAATATATAATAATTCACAAACCTGTGCACTAGTGTCAGCTAGGGGACGCTTGTTTGAAGGAGTCTCTGCTGTTGGTGTCCGATTAATCTGCACATCTGCAGTTTAAATGAAATATTTTAGTATAAAATAAGAAACAACTTTATGGTTATTCTCTACAATTACGGAGGACATATGAATCCAGAAAAAACAAAACTACTCACCAGATCTGCTCCCAGAAGGTGATTCAGTTGTGGTGGAGTTGTTATAAGCAGACACTGGCGATTTCAATTGTGGCACATTTCGAGTATTTGTCTGATTGTATGCACTGGATGTTCCAACATTGGGCAGCGACTGCCTGGAGGATAGCGCTATTGAATGTGACGTTGGCATATTCTGCACGGCCATTGGGGAATTAATAGAACTCATTGAAGAATTTCGCTGGATCCCCGAGTTGGACATTGAGGGGCTGTTCATTGCTTTAGTTACAGGTAGAGACACTGGGGTTTTCGTAAGATTGCTGACTGCAGACGGATTCTGTACAGGGATAAACTCCACATTGCCAGATTGCTGATTAGTCACTAATGTCCCTGTAGCACCTTGTAGGATCTGTGGTACATGGAGGATTACTGGTAATGACTGCAGAGACACAGACACTGGCTGGGTGTTACTAGTAGACACCTGGTTGTTTCCAACAACAGTTGTATTAGAAGATGAAGGAATGACGGGAGTCATAACTGGAGCTGAAGTAACCGGTGGTAGAGATTTGGATTGACTGCTCACAGTACTCTGAGATGCTCCAATACTGGAAGCATTAACTGTTAAGAAAGAAAATTACATTACTGCTTAATTAAAAAATAAATAAATAAACTTTCAAGTTTAAACTATTAAGTCCTGAGCTTACTTTTCTGCTGAATTAATTTCCAGTCAGGTGGTGGCCTGGTTTGTAGGCTGTTACTGGCAGGAGACTGGTTCACAGGCACATGCGTAGTGTTTGATGAGCGAAGTGTTAAATTAGAAGAGCCTTTAGCAGAGGATGAAGCTTAAAGGGAAAAAAAAAAAAAAAAATCATTCTTTCACCCACATATAAATGGACATTAGTTGAGATCAAATCTACATGAAATATTCAAAAGTGACATGTTTGTACCACATGGAGCATCTCACCTGCAGGAGAAGACTGGACATTAACTGTATTGGCATCTCCCACACTTCGCTTTGTTTCCAACATTTGCCTCACTGTTCCAGAATTCCTGCAGATAAGAAACAGAATTGCATGACATTAGAAGATCAGCACTACAAAAGGTAAGGACTAGAGCTGTAGGAACACTGACCACTATTTGTGCCTATTTTCTATATTTTTACATTTAAATAAACACAAAAAAATTGGACTGAACACAAAAATGAAAAGAAGCAACATGATGGGAAAACTAAAACATAATATATGCCTGCCAATCTCAGTATATCAAAATTAATTATGTACCGTATATACTTCATTGTAGGCAGAGTTTTTCAGCACAATTTGTGTGTTGAATAAGCCCCACTTGGCTTATACTCAGGTATATAAAAAAAAAGTACAACTCAGTGCTCACCTTTCAAACACCCCCGCAGGTCCTCTTCTCGATTCCTGTGAGCAGGCAGCAACAGATCTGTGCACACACTATGATGTCAGCTGCTTACATCAAAGTGTGTGCATGCTCAACGCGCATGGACCTGTTGCTGCCTGTGCACAGGAATAGAGAAGAGGACCTGCGCCCCCCCCCCCCCCCCAGAGGGTTAAGGATGAGTAATGGGTCTATGCCCCAGCACTTTGTCAACTCTGGATAGTGACATAGACACAGACCCATTATCCTGTGCCCATTCAGAGTTAACACTGGCAGCAAGCAGGTAACACCCAGTTGTCAATTTACTCATAACAAGTGAATTACACAAGTTAAAAAAAAAAAGTTACTTGATTATGTACTGCAACTTTAAAAATAATTCCGCACAATGCAATCATATTACAGCTTACCTGAAATTGCCCATATTGGTGCTTGGAGCAGGATCATTTACTGCAGTTTTCATTGGTGACGCAGCCTGGGTGACTGTGGCCTGGGTGACTGTGGCCTGGGGAGGGGAGGTGCAGAAAACAAATGTCATTTTTTTTTTACTACTCATTTAATTTCAGTCATTTGCTAAAATTAAATAAATGGTTAACATGTCATCTCATAAAAGGAGTCTGATAATACAATCGCACTAGGTGTGTTTTACTTCAGATAATTTATTTTTACCTCAGGTTTCTTCTTAAGGTCCTCCTTCGCTGCTCCAAAACGTTTTGTTAATCTACTTATTTTAGCCTAAACATAGAAAAAAAAAAAAAACAAAAAAAAAAAAAACACAATTAAAAATTACATTTGGGAGAAAGACTTATTTTATGTTCATCATCAACAAGACAAGGTTATTTGATTATCTGACAAGGGCTTGTTTTTTGCAGTAAGAGCCCCCCCCCCCCCCCAACGTTCCACTGATTTCATTTGGGTTAAAGGGAACCGGTCACCAGATTTTCACTAATAAACCCAACAAGTAGTTGATTTATCACTAAAGATGGGTTAGGTGAATGTGCATATGAAACTGGTGGGGTCGGTACCTCAAACAAGGTTAAGAATCACTGGTCTAAACTCATGGTGTCAGTTTCATTGTAGGATATGAGTTGAGCCAATGCAGAAAAAAAGTCAGCGCTATTTTTTGTTGGTACTGAGAGAAATGGGGAGCAGCGCCAAGCATGTAGGTTTATTTTTTTGTTGGCTCCTGTAGAAGACGAGGTGGGGTTTTCCATTTTATGTGCTGAAAAACTCGGCTTCTACACAAGTATATATGGAAGTTTTTTATGCTCAGCCAAGATCATTACAGCCAAAGCAATACCACTTTTTCCAGGCAGTCCCCTACTTAAGAACACCCGACTTACAGATGAGCCCTGTACTGTACTTTACCCCTAGGCTACAATAAACAGCTATAATAGTTGGAGTTACAATTATAAAATATATAGTTGCATATATATGCATAGTGACTTGCATACAAATTCAACTTAAAAACAAACCTACAGAATCTTGTACATAACCCGAGGACTGACTGTAGTTATGGGTAAAACTGCAATAATTGCCATTTTTTTCTCTGAATTATTTAGGTATATAGGGAACTTACAAATATGATACCATGATTGTCCATACTCCTGTACTGTAGTGCATTACTGACCTCCATAATTGGCAAACCAAGAGGCCATGATCAGGCCTCTTGCTGCTCATATAATTCAATGCAATAATACAATAACATCTGTACTGCCGTGTATTATAACGGTGGGTTTTACATTGACATTAAATCTATCAGTCCATTGGCTTGGTATAACAAATTTCCATAGTTGACAAACATGGAGGACATGATTGGGCTTTCAGGAGCTATGGCAACCCTAGGGTTGTCAGGTTGACAAAGGGAAACCCTTCTCTCTGCCTGTCTCCTTAGCTACCGTGTTCAACCTTTTTGGCAGTTATGGGGTTAAACGGTACAGAACCAAGCTTTCTCAATTCAGACGACATGCTTCAGGAGCCAGGCTGCGTGTTACAGCTGGTCTGCTGCTGCTGATGTCAATAGTACATTCACAGTATCAATGCAACCATTAGGACGAGTCCTAATTTGTTAAGTCTCAGGTAGTCAGGACAAGCCAACTTATCCTACATTGGCAACGTTTTAAAGTAAAGTGAAAAATTTAAGGAAAATGTTACCTGCATAGAATGAAGAGCCTTCTCATGTTTCTTGCTTTCAATTTTCTCCACTCTCGATTTCAGTTCTGCTATTTCTTTGTCAAAGTCTAAACATTGCAAGGCACTAAGCTTTTCTTCAAACATTTTCTGGATCACCTAAGAATGAACATTAATGGAGGATTTAATAGTCTATGATTATCATTTTCTACAGATTATTTATTACAGGAAAATGCCTTTATCACCCCATCCACAGTATAGGAGATATCAGTCCTACCAGATAACATGCTCAAGGAAAGATTCAGTTGACCTAACTGAGTAACTGACCAACTGACTGACCAACTGAATTACCGGTTGAAGACATCCAAGTACACGGCTTCATTTAACCAAATTATGCCATAAGAAATTTTCCACTACTATCCCCCTTCTAGGACAGAGGTGAAGACTATCCCTGCCATTGCTTACTAGCAGTGTCTCACCAGGGTTCCTATGGCCCACAAATAAAATGGACTCTGGGATCCCACCTACAGCTACAAAGAAATATTACATGTGAAACCGCAAATGTGTTTTTCCCATTGTGTTTGCAATGGGAAATTTAAGTACTACTACAGTGTGAATACAGCCTTAGTGCCCAGTGCACAAGTTGCAATAAAATTGTGTTTTGAAACTTATCTTCAATAATAAAAAGTGTGTATGGAGCAACTCCCTTAGTTTTCCCCTCACATTATGGCCCCATTACATTGCTTCCCCTCCATTCTCCCCCCACTTACTTATTGGGGCCACAGCCCCCCCCCCCCCCAAACTCATAATGCCCCCCTCTCCTCATCTTGTTTTTGTGTAATTAAAATAATAAAACCTTTATGTGGGCTATGAATCTGACAGGAGTGATAACATCACATTACACCTATAGGCTCTGCGGCACACAGCAGGATTACAGGCGGGTAATGATACAGCTCTCTACATTTATTTTATTCAACCATCTGTAGACTGGACACAGATAGAGTTAGAGTCCCAGAGGGGGGAGAAGTCAGCAGGTGTCACGGCAGATACAGATATTAAGGAAATATCCTCAAACAGCATGTCATTTTTTTGAGATGACTACCTCCAGGCAGAATGCAATTAGGACACCAGCAGTGATGGGGTGTGAATGAGTTTATGCTACATACAACATAGAATGCACAACAGATTTACTGTTGCAAGAGCTGTAAAATATTACTAACATGCAAGGGCTGATATTAACTTGTACCTTCTGCAGTTTCTCATTCAGGTCATCGCCCGCTGTAATTTTAACCTTTAGTTCTGCCTCATACTCTTCACCTTCAAATCGCCTCCTTTTTGAGGTTTGTCTGTCCAAATCTTCGGATTTAGAACGCTTTCTTCTGGAGTGATCACCTGTAAATGATTTGGAAAGTGAGCCGTTAAAAATGACACCCTGCACAATATTAGGCTTTTAAAAGAAATGTGCATCTATAGGGTCGTTCATGGTTTTTTGGAGTTTGCGAAATATTAAAGGGGTATTCTCATCTGGGCATTCACATTCAGTTTGATAATTATGCCATATATAAACATTTCTTCAATTGGATGTTATTAAAAAAAATGTTCCTGTGTGAAGATAATTTCTCATAAATGTAGTGATTTGGTCCCTTAGAAACGAGATAGCTTCCTCGGATACGGCCACCTCTGCTGGAGTGATTGCACAAATAAACACAAAGGTTTTTGTATATGAAATGTCCGGGAGTTACTACATGTCCTACAGCCGTCCTGTGGTAATGATCGCTGAAGCCAGGTGGTCAGGCCGGACTCTATAGCTCATGTCTGGCCACCACTGCCAGAGTGTGACGTGGTCGTATCCGAGGAAGCTATCTCGTTTCTAAGGGACCATATGGCTACATTTATGAGAATTTATCTTCACACAGGAACATTTTTTTTTAATAACATCCAATTGAAGAAATGTTTATATATGGCAGATTAGTGAAACTGAATGTGAATGCCCAGGCGAGAATACCCCTTTAAATACTGCAACTTCACAGAATTGTGTTGTACACTGTATGTTAAACGCCCCCCCCCCCCCTCAAAAAAAAAAAAAAAAAAATGATAGTGCACACTTCCAGAGCAGTGCAGGGTGCACAAGATAACTGAAGACTGTACACCAGGATTCAATAATCTGGCGCACTCTACACACTTGAAAGGCAAACTGGACATTGGCCCAGATTTATGAAAAGCACAAATGTTTTCTCTGTACCTAATAAACCTCTACCAGTATTTTGTCAAATACAGTAGATCAACACGGTCACGTTTATTTCTTGGCCCAGCGTGGGGACACCATTTTGAAAATCAATTTGTTAGCACAATGTCAAGGAGGTGGAGAGCAAAGAGCAGAAGTCAAACTCCTCCTGCCTTTGAAACCCCATGGATAAAGCAGGATGATGCTGCCTTGGTTGCGGCATTGTCTTATGGCGGTTTGCGCTTCTCTCACTCCTCCAGACCAGAGAATAGGCAGGGAGGAGGGGTAGGCATACTCCTCTCTCCACGATGCACTTTCCAGGTTATACCTCCTGTACCTTCTCTTACTTTCCCATCTTTTGAGGTCCACACCCTCAGACTTTTCCGCCCATTCTCTCTTCGTGTGGCTGTAGTATACCGTCCTCCTGGCTCACCCTATCAGTTTCTTGACCACTTTGCCTCTTGGCTCTCTCACTTTCTATCCTGTGACATTCCAATCATCATCATGGGAGACTTCAACATCCCTGTTAACACTCCCATTTCCCCTCCTGCCTCTCAGCTCTTAGCACTGACTACTTCTCTCGGTCTTTCACAACTCTGCGTTTCCCCCACTCATAGTGAGGGAAACATCCTCGATTTGATCTTCTGACCATCTTCAATATCTAATTTTACCAATTCTTTCTTTCCACCTTCAAACCATAACCTCCTTTCTTTTACTTTCAATAATCCTTCACCTTCTCAGAATCCTTCCACCCATCATTCATACCGGGCCCACGTGCAATAGATACTCACCCACTCACAGAAAACTTACAGTCTGCACTATGCCACATATCCTCTTTCACCTGTCCAAACCTGGCTACTAACCACTATAATCACACTGTCAGAAGTGTGCTAGAAGAGATGGCACCGCTCACTATCCGAAATTTTCAACACACACGCAGGCAACCTTGGCACACTGAACAAACTCGTTTCCTTCGGCAATGCTCCACTCTGCACTTCACCTTGCCAAACAGGTCTTTGATACCCTTCCCTCCTTACTAACACCAAAGGTGCAGCCACCTGTCACAGACATTGGGGCTGAAGATCTGGCCACCTACTTTAAGGATAAAATTGATTGTATTCGCCAGGAAATAATTGCCCAATCCTCTCACCCCACTAATCCCCTTCCTTCTGGTGCACCTTGTTCACTCTCTTTCTTTGAGCCAGTCACAGAGGAAGAAGTGTCCAGGCTCCTTTCCTCTGCTCGACCCACTACCTGCATCAGCCCCATCTCCTCACATCTCGTGCAGTGTCTCTCCCCAGCAGTCACTTCTCACCTCACTAAAATCTTCAACCTCTCTCTTCTGGCAAGCATGCTGTTATCACCCCTTTACTAAAGAAACCTTCAATAGACCCATCCAATTCTACCAACTACAGACCAGTTTCTAACCTCCCTTTATACCAACATTTAATAACTCACTTCAAAGTTGATTTTCAGGATGATGCCACTGAGCTGGACCATGAAAGAAACATGATGTGGAAGCTACTTAGCGGCTTGTGAACATACCGGTTGTGGTTTATCAACTACATTTCCGCTGACAGGTTCAATTTAAACAGTTTACTCCTCTTTGCACTTACTGGACTACAGAGTTCTACAGTTTCTGGTCATAATGTGACCTGCAGCAGTTCTATCCAAACTGCTCTTTATTGAATGCTAGTTTGAGATATAAGTGGTTAGGTCTCCTCCTACATGGAGATTTTATGTGATCGGACAACTTACTGAGGGGCTATGGTTCTTGCCATCAAGATGGAACTACCGTATATAGAATTTCAGAATGAAAAGGAGATTTTGTGGTGGTTTTTGCTAATATCATTGGCAAACTACAAAAATCTATCTATGAACCGATGTGAAAAGGAAACTGGTAAATCTTACTTTTCTCTGCTTGTGGTTGATCTGCATTCTCTGGCTCTTTGTGTTCATGTTCAGGTTCTTCCTTTGGCTCTTCAATAACTTCTTTTACATCACCTACAGCAATAAAAGGGTTTTACATTAAAATTAGTTTCCTATCATATAACACAATTATCAATTGGCGTCAGCTCCATACAGTTAAATGGTGCAGAACGGATATATGTGGCCGTCTGCTCCATTCATGTCAGGGAGTGACAAGGGGGTCCAACTGAGGTACCTGGAGGCCGCTATGACGGTGTCACAGTGAAATAAAAGGAAAGGAGGAAGAGGAGTTAGGGGCTTGAATAGAAAAACTATATGCAAGTATACTACATGAATAAAGATGTACCATCAGTTTCGCTATGCACCGTGATTTCAACATTATAGAGCTATTAAAATAAAAATTATGCGAATTAATCTGGGGCATTCCAGCTACATCGCCTGTGCACAGTGCATAGAGCAGGTGACGTCAGGTACCAGGTGGGACTTGTAACCAGGGGGGAGAGAATAAATTAAAAGAGGAGTCGATCTGGTGAAGTAGCCTGTACTGAGAAAAAAATATTTCCCCAGGAACTTGTTAGTCTACTATCAGTAAAACTACAGCAATTTCCTTTTAGAAGCTCACTATATGATTTTGTATTTTAGAATAAGCATACAATGATGTACCAATGATAACTATAAAGTGTTCATAAAATGCTTTTAACTTTAAATATAATCCCATTCCTCTGCACACCAACAGAAATTTTAGCACTACTCAGCCAATAGATTACAACATATCACCAAAAAAAAAATAAAAAAAAAATTAAGGCCCAATTCACAGCTCTGTGAGCGTGCATCATGGCATCATGCACACGGGCCGTGATCGGGCCACAAAATTTGTGGAACTGGGAAATCTAAGGGTGATGCCCACACAAGGCATTTTTAGTCCGTTTTTAAGCATGAAAACGCATCCTTTTTTTTCTGTTTTCCCAATTATCTGAATAGATAAACAGGTTGTAAGCAGCCAAACACATGGTAAATGACCAAAAATGGACGAGTTTTCAAAAAATACATGCATTTTTAAAACAGGCTGAAAATGCATGCTTAAAAACTGACCAAAAACACCATTTGTGGCATCACCCTAGAGCAGTGATGGCGAACCATTTAGAGACAGAGTGCCCAAACTTCAACCAAAATCCACTTTTTTATTGTGAATTGCCGCCATGGAATTTTATACAGTAGCTTATTGCTACATATTCTTCCACATCTTCCAATTGTATCGGCCCCCTAAGGCCAACAGTACAGTTGACAAGAGGAGGGTAAATTCAAACTACCATTGTAGCTTCTCTCCATGGCCTCTCTGTACAGGAGAAGGGGTGGGTCCAGAATGAGAACCTCCAAAGATAATGCACTTCTGTCATCACAATCTCACTTTTACCGCAGTTCCAAACAGCCAACAAAGTGTCACTTTAAAATAGCGCTGAGAGCAGCATCTCTTAAATTGCCTGTGACTGTAGGAAGGGTCAGTGTTTGGTGAACTCTGACTCCGCAGAAAGGGCCACCACTGCCCTAGAGTCTGATAGGTGATTAGCGGGGAAGATTATCAGCCAGTTTACACTATGGATGGAGTTGGAAGTTGACAGCACCACCTGTAGTGTAGCAGCTGTCCCAGGTGACTGCAGGAGCTGCTCCCATTCAGGTCAATAAAGTAGACCCATAGTGAGCCTGAATAGGTGCTGCACTAGAAAGGTATTTATTTTCTGTCTGTAGTGTAAATCAACCGATCGTCAGGCTTCCATGTCACAATTGCCTATTAATAATTTCGGGCCAGAAACCTGCTTATTGCAATAAAAGCAGAATAATATAAAAAGGTCAGTACCTTCATCAGTGGACACCTTCTCCTGCAGTGGTGAGCTTTCCTCGCATGGTTCTTCTTCATCCGAAAGGACTAAAAATGCCTCACTTGGTAAGGTCTCACTGGTTTCGTGCTTTGCTGGTGAAGCTGCGATACTTTCAGTTTTCTCCTCCTCTTTATCAGGGTCAGTTTCAAAATTTCCTTTCTCCTCTGGAAAACACTTGGGTTCATCTCCAACCGGTGCAAGTTTTTCAAGAATAGGTATAATCTCTTCAGTTTCCATTTCATCCGCATTTTCTAACTCTGGCACAGTTTGCACATCTGGCAGAGATTTATCACATGAAGTTTCTGCAGTTACAGATTTTTGCTCTAAATTTTTCAAGTTCTGGTCAACTTCCATGCTACTTGATATAGCCTCTTCCCCAATATCATTTTGATCCATCTCAAGATCTGAAACTTCTCCTTTATCCACTGAAGAGGACCCATTTTCTTCCACACTGACAACTGGTAAAACATTTACATTTTGTGACTCACTTACAGATTCTGTACTTTCTTGCTCTTCACTATGGTTTTCTTCCATCTTCTGTAGTTCTTCATTACCAACTTCAGTCTCCTGCTCCTCTAATGAGACATCATCCTTTTCTACAACATCAATAGAGTCTACATTCTCATCATCAGGAGGCTCATTAAGGATTTTACCCTCTTCTATATTACTCTCTGTTTGGTCAACAGGACTCTCTGATATAATGTCCTTGTCCTCAATTTCAGATTTTTGTACAATGGAATTCTCCACAGGACTTTCATCTTCCAATTTACTTTCCTCTTCTGACATGCTGCAAGTCTCCTCCTCATTGGTTATTTTTGGGGAAGTCTGCTCCTCTGGAAATTCAGCTTCACAAGAGACATCCTCCAGAAACAGTCCATTTGAATAACTTTGTTCTACACTTTCTAGGGGAATATTTTCATCATTTTCTCCAGACATGGTCTCATCAGGTTCTTCTATATTTAAGCAGGTTTGGCCATTGGTCTCTGTAGGTTCAATTTGATCTTTTTCTTCCTGACTTGCAACACTTTCTATAGGGTCAAGATCCAGTGTCATCTTTAAGTCACCACTTTGTTCAACTTGTTTTAACCCTTCTTTTATGTCAGACAGTGTTACTGCAGGAACCTCATGAGAGTCATGGTTCATATCTAAAATGCCATTTAGATTCTGTGTGTCCTCCATAGGTTCTCCGTCATTGTGGGTATAATTCATATCTGAATTACCATTAACCATCTTATCCTCTGTAGATTTAAGCAGGTCCTCCTTAGCTTTGTGTACAGATTCTAATTGTTGGCGGTCACTTGCTTTCATTGTCTTTCGAGCTTTGAAGATTTTCTTTTGAGGTTCCACTGCTGTTTCCATCTCAAACCTATAAAACAAGAATAAGTCAAATTAACTAGCATCCAGTAAGCACATAGGAGGTACACTGCAGCAACAAACATCCATAGCAGCACAGAGTAGGAACCTATAGTCTTAGACTTCCTTACCCTGCCTTGTATTGGGCAATGTTCTTGCAAAAGCAGTGGTAATAACCAGTCAAAATCTGCCCAATTTTTAGGCTGGTTCTTTTTTTAAAAAAAATCAACAATAAAACTTTATTAAAAGGGCTTTTAGAGATACAATGCACATAGTGAATAAAGCATATAAATAGGCTGGTTCTTTAAACAGCCAGCACACAGCGCCATGTTCTTCAATGGGCTCATACAAGCGGCTGTGCTTCTCATGTCCCCATGTAAGAGCCATTCTACAGTCATGGCTGTGGGTAAGGTCCTTACACACTGATGACACATGGGCTGCAGCCAACGCACCACATGCCCATGGTTTGCAGATCGATATTGCACACATTTGCACACCCTTCAGTTGCATCATTCCCCTGCCTCATCACATCTCTCCTAGAAAACTACTTACTTCTGCAAGTCGGCTTGTGTAGGTTACCTACATATGTTATGGTACGGCTAGCAGATGGCCAAAATTAATTTTTATAAATTTGTGTGCAAGTAGCCAGAAACAAGATTTTAATGGATTCTCAAACTATAATCTATATGAGTGATCCATCAAAAATGTTTCCCATGTGGCTATAAATCAGTCACAAAAAAACTGAGGAAAAGTATAAAAAGTGTCACTTCTCCACCACACATTTAGCAGCCAATGTGAAATATTCAGATTGTGTTATAGACTTCACCTAATGCAATGAAAATGCCAGATTGTGTTATTTAAAATAGAACATAGCTTGAAAAATTGCATAATGCACTTATATTTCCTTTAATTTTACTCCATATACAACAAATAATTATAATAATAATCCATCATCATGTACATACAAACATGTGTCTTATGGCAAATAAGGTAACAAGCAGTAGACACCTTAGCTAAAGCTTCTGGATAGAAGGCCAATGGCCACACCAGCCTTGAATGGATATCAGCTGTGAAAGACTGTTACCGGTATTTTCTACTGCCGATTTGCGATGATCAGTTTTTAAACCTATAGTGTTTAAATCATTAAAAACGGTTCTGACTAGGACATCTACACTAACTGATCAGTCACACGGAATGTTACAATAACGGACAAAAATGCCGAACTAGGAGGCACAAAAGCGCACCTGTGACCCTAATCTAACAAAACTGCATTTGGGATAAAGCCTTAGTACAATGCAGGAGTCATCATCATATAAAACTCATTTTGGAGCCTGGGATCCTACAGGACAACAGCGAGGAGCGCAGTATGTGGTTACCGTAATTACCAGACTATAGGACGCGCTACGGAGGAAGAAAAAAGGTCTTAGCGCATCTCAGGCTGTAGTCAGGAGGGTCCAGTGCGACCAGACCCTCATGATCGCTGCCATGTAAATCGGGCAGAACGCTGACCAAGCGTTTCGTCTGATCTCAGAGAACAGTCTCTGCCCCCTCTCCCCGACACCAACACCAACCTGTAGTGCAGGGAAGAGACACAGCCTGACTAGGAAGGAGGACCGCACGGAGAGACGAGGGGAGATGCTACAATGGAGTTAGCAGAAGTAGGTGTGATTTCACTGGTCACGTGCTACCAGAGATCATGTGACCGAAATTATATAAGAGGGACTTCCTGTTTCCTGCCTCATGCTGTGTATATGTGGTGGGGTGCAGTGATCAGCCAGTCCCTGCTGTGTGTGTATATGTGGTGGGGGTGCAGTGATCAGCCAGTCCCTGCTGTGTGTGTATATGTGGTGGGGGTGCAGTGATCAGCCAGTCCCTGCTGTGTGTGTATATGTGGTGGGGGTGTAGTGATCAGCCAGTCCCTGCTGTGTGTGTGTATATGTGGTGGGGGTGCAGTGATCAGCCAGTCACTGCTGTGTGTTTGTATATGTGGTGGGGGTGTAGTGATCAGCCAGTCCCTGCTGTGTGTATATGTGGTGGGGGTGCAGTGATCAGCCAGTCCCTGCTGTGTGTATATGTGGTGGGGGTGCAGTGATCAGCCAGTCCCTGCTGTGTGTATATGTGGTGGGGGTGCAGTGATCAGCCAGTCCCTGCTGTGTGTGTATATGTGGTGGGGGTGCAGTGATCAGCCAGTCCCTGCTGTGTGTGTATATGTGGTGGGGGTGTAGTGATCAGCCAGTCCCTGCTGTGTGTGTGTATATGTGGTGGGGGTGCAGTGATCAGCCAGTCACTGCTGTGTGTTTGTATATGTGGTGGGGGTGCAGTGATCAGCCAGTCCCTGCTGTGTGTGTATATGTGGTGGGGGTGCAGTGATCAGCCAGTCCCTGCTGTGTGTGTATATGTGGTGGGGGTGCAGTGATCAGCCAGTCCCTGCTGTGTGTGTATATGTGGTGGGGGTGTAGTGATCAGCCAGTCCCTGCTGTGTGTGTATATGTGGTGGGGGTGCAGTGATCAGCCAGTCACTGCTGTGTGTTTGTATATGTGGTGGGGGTGTAGTGATCAGCCAGTCCCTGCTGTGTGTATATGTGGTGGGGGTGTAGTGATCAGCCAGCCCCTGCTGTGTGTATATGTGGTGGGGGTGCAGTGATCAGCCAGTCACTGCTGTGTGTTTGTATATGTGGTGGGGGTGTAGTGATCAGCCAGTCCCTGCTGTGTGTATATGTGGTGGGGGTGTAGTGATCAGCCAGTCCCTGCTGTGTGTATATGTGGTGGGGGTGCAGTGATCAGCCAGTCCCTGCTGTGTGTGTATATGTGGTGGGGGTGTAGTGATCAGCCAGTCCCTGCTGTGTGTGTATATGTGGTGGGGGTGTAGTGATCAGCCAGTCCCTGCTGTGTGTGTATATGTGGTGGGGGTGTAGTGATCAGCCAGTCCCTGCTGTGTGTATATGTGGTGGGGGTGTAGTGATCAGCCAGTCCCTGCTGTGTGTGTATATGTGGTGGGGGTGTAGTGATCAGCCAGTCCCTGCTGTGTGTGTATATGTGGTGGGGGTGTAGTGATCAGCCAGTCCCTGCTGTGTGTATATGTGGTGGGGGTGTAGTGATCAGCCAGTCACTGCTGTGTGTATATGTGGTGGGGGTGTAGTGATCAGCCAGTCCCTGCTGTGTGTATATATGTGGTGGGGGTGTAGTGATCAGCCAGTCCCTGCTGTGTGTGTATATGTGGTGGGGGTGTAGTGATCAGCCAGTCCCTGCTGTGTGTATATGTGGTGGGGGTGTAGTGATCAGCCAGTCACTGCTGTGTGTATATGTGGTGGGGGTGTAGTGATCAGCCAGTCCCTGCTGTGTGTATATATGTGGTGGGGGTGTAGTGATCAGCCAGTCCCTGCTGTGTGTGTATATGTGGTGGGGGTGTAGTGATCAGCCAGTCCCTGCTGTGTGTATATGATTGATGCTGATAGTTATCCCCCTAACCCCAAAGGGCACAACATCCTAAATGGGTGAGGGTCTACCCGATTGGAATCCTACTCATCAGAACACCCCAGCAGTTTCTGAGAATGGGGTGCCTTTTCTTACTGTGTGAAGCAGCAGGTGTATTCCATTCATAGATAAGTGCTGGAAATTACAGAACAGCGCTCAACAATCTCGTGAATGGAGAGGATAGGTATATTTAAAGGAAACCTACCACTTGGGATAGGGTTTCTAAGCATCAAATGCCGTGCCCCAGCTCAGGGTGAGCTGGTGCCGGCGCTTATCTTCGTTATGTTGTTAAATGGTTTTAAAGCATTTAAAAACTTTATTAATCTTTATATTCGAAGTAGCTTCTCCGCAACGTGCTTTAAAACCGTTTAAGAACATAACGAAGATAAGCGCCGGCACCAGCTCACCCTGAGCTGGTGCACGGCATTTGCTGCTAAGAAGCCCTATCGGAAGTGGTAGGTTTCCTTTAAGTACCCTGGGGGAAATTTTAAAAAATATAAAATAACCCCTAAAAATCTGTTTTCTCCTTATTTTATGTGTAAAATAAAATAGCCAAGTTAATGGGTTTTTACCAGGTCAATAACAACTAAAAAGTACCGTAATTCAGTTTTTTGCCTTTAAATATAACATATATTATATAAATAAAAATGAGGTCCCTGGTGACAGGTTCCCTTTAACACTCAAAGACAGGTTGCAGAAGCCCATCAGACCTGCATTGCAATCATGCCCTTCTGCTTTAAGTATTTGTTTTGGAATAAAATTGTGTGTTGTAACTTATCTGGCTTCCTGACACAATCCTCTGCTAAGTCCCAGGGGTTGGCTTTGGTTAGCATGCATTAAAAAAAAAATATATATATATATATATCTCATGTGACTTAGTCTGTGCTGCTCACTTCTCATCCCTAACCTTTGTACTGCTTCACAGGAATAGAGGTCACAGGCTGGTGAGCTGACATCAGTGGGGGAGGGAGGAGCTGTACAGGAGCAAAGGTGGGGTCTGAGAGATCAGGAGTGAGCAGCACAGACAAGCAACATGTTTTTGAAATGCTTAAAAGAGCCTAAATGGCTCCCTAAATTAATTTATATGAGCCTCAGTTCAGCCTGTCCCCCAGATTTTTATCAGGATAAAGGAGTTGTGGTTAGCCCATTGTTCAGAAGAGTCGGCTTGTTCATCGCTAGTTGTCAGAAAGCCAGGTAAGTTAAAACACACAATTATATTGTAATGAAAATGCTTAGAGAAGGCAGAAACGACATATTTGCACTACAGGTGTGATGGGCTTCTGCAAACGGTCTTTAGTGAAAATGAGGTCTCTGGTGAAATTCTGGAGTAATTTTGACCTGAAATTACAAATTTATTTAGGGGTTTAGACCATTTTCAGGCAGTTTCTTGACTTTTCCGAAAAAAAAGTGACTGGGCGTCATAAAATTTAGACGTAAACTAGACTAATTAATAGCTGGCCTAAATTACTAAACTACTCCAGATACATCCAGCACTAGATTGTTCACCAACACTTTTTATACATCTTCCTTGAAGTGTCCAATAACATTGTTCTAGTGACCCCGTATAGTTTGGATCTCGATTCACATTTAAAATTTAATCTGGAAGCAGAATACTGCAAGCTTATATTTTATGACAGACATTTATCATACGCCAGGGTATGATGAAAGCCACCCTAGGAAATATCTTTGGCCTCCTGATCTATCCAGCGGCCGGCGGCATAGAGGGGAAAATAAAACAATTCTTGGTGGTTCGCAAGGATTTGAGATTATTTCAGGGCCGGTCATACTGAACCTGAAACTGCCATACGAGCCCAAATAAGTGCCCCTTATTAGCTCTAACCTATTGCATTATGAGAACTATTTTTAGTTATTCTGCAACAAAACCAAACTTAAACTAGTCGATTAGATTATTGCTCATGTTGCATCCTTGATAGTTAGATCTCACACACACACACACATATATATTTATTATATACACACACATACAGTGTACCTTTAATAACAATGAATAAAACCTGTATTATCCACTATGAATAAAAACTAGACAGAAGAGCCTGTTCTATTCCATCAATATTTTAGTTCCCATAAGAACAAAATAAAATAGGCAAAGAATTGAAATGTAGCATAAAAAGTGGGTAAAAAAAAAAAATCATACCAGAAAGGGAGCCCCCTGCAGCCATAGTGCGGTCAAAAGATCAGTTCTCCTGGCAAATAGCTGTACCAGCCCTGTCTGATGACAACCAAATCAGGGAAGAATTTGCATAGGAGCCACCATTGGTTTTTATGCCTCACATTATACAAACCAATCAGGAAGTGTAGGAGACAGCTGACAGCACAGAGAGGGAGGGGATGGAGAAACCTGCCTAGCAACAACAGTAAGAATAAGACCAGGATGTGCAGATTGTGGCAACATTTTACATCAGACAGAAGAAATGCTGCACATGGACACGGTTTAACCTCATTTTACCACTAAATGATACAGAATGTAAAAAGAAAGTTGTAATTAGTGGAGCTTCGCAGGAAAATTCCTTTAAAAGGGATCCTGCGACCAACTTGTTAAATTACAAAATGACCTTATATGGGAGGATTATTGTGTTCTGGTGGGGTCTTTATAACCGGGCAGCATGCCAGAAACATGATGTTATATTCATAGTCTTCCTCCCAAAAGCCTCAAAAAGCCTGATTTCGTCACTCTTCTTCTAGTCTTCCCCCAGTCAGGGAGTTGGGGTGCAGGGCCCAGCAGTCACCCTAGCACGCCTCCTCACGGCTGTTTGGGCATATAACCCGGCCTCCTTCCTTCTCTGCCGCCCATGCCCTGGCTTCCTTCATACGGTTGAAAAAAAAAAAAGACACATGCCCATCAAGATCACCCAAGGTAGGGAAAGGATTTAGGGGAAACAATTCTATATAAGATAACGGTCTATGTTATTTAGGTTTAAAAAGGCGTCTAGACCCTTCATGATGCTCTCCACTATACTTTTTGGAGCATTCATATTAATCATATTCAAATTAATTATGTCCCCTCGTAGTCGTCTCTTTTCCAGACTAAATAAATCTAGTTGTTTTAATCTTTCCTCATAACTGAGACCATCCATAGCCCTTATCATTTTTGTGGCTATGTTAAACGCTCTCCAGGTCCTTCTCAACAAGGGACAGTCCCAGATTTACTCCCCCGGGGGGGGGGTTTCTCTGCCCAAACAGTGAGGAGCCGTACCAGGCCGACTGGTGGGCCTTGCACCCCAATGTCCTTACTGGAGGAAGTCTGTGAATATAACATTTTTCTGGCATGCTGCAGCGTAGACCGGTTATAGAGACACCACCAGAACACAGTAATCCTGCCGCATAAGGTACATATTATAGTTCAACAGGGTACAACAAGTCAGTATAGTGTTGAGAAACATATTGGTCAAAAATGCATTTTGCCAGTAGCCATGTGTTGTGCATTATTAATCATTAAGGAAAAACAAACACATGATATCACTAATAAAGACGCATTTGCTAAGTTTTTAATGCATTAAAAAAAATATATGCAAAACCACTCCATGAGCAGCAAAATTACTTACAAATCATTCTTCCACACACCTCAATCTGCTGATACCAGTGACATCAGAAAATAATACTGATAGGAACAAAGATATCCACACAATAAGGCCGGTGAGGCGTTTTTGGTGCATTTTTGTATCCTTGCAAAATGCAACAGTTTTGCACATTGCCTTTTTAAATAGGTTTTACTATTTTTGTTTAACCCCGTAACGGAAAATAGTGCCCAAAGTCGAAAGTCAATCCCATTTTGAAAAACATAAAAAAATCCAATAAAAAGTGATCTAAAGGTCGTACAGTCCTAAAAATGGTGGCATTGAAAACATCATCAAAAGTTACAAAAGAATGACACCACCCACCGCTCCGTACACTGAAGTATGAAAAAGTTATTAGTGCCAAAAGAGGGAAAAATGAAGATTTTTTTTTTTAACTAGAGGTTTTAAATTTTTGTAAATGTATGAAAACATTATAAAACCTATATAAATGTGGTATCCCCGTGATAAGTCTTTTGAAGGTGGGGAGTGAAAAATGAAAATGCAAAAAATGAAAGAGGGCCTGGCGACAAGAGAATGAGAAGAGACTAGTATAATTTTTTTTCTGCTTAAACATAAAAAGGGTAATTTGGAACACTAGACTACCGGTCCAAATCATGCAACCAGATCACTGCGGCTGTACGTGAATGAGTACGGCTGTCTGAATGAGGACCAAGCTATGATTTTTTTGATGCATAAGTAAAGATCTATAGAAAATAGACCATAGTGCAGCTAGTCCCTGGGTTACCAGCAAGATTACTACAGCCTGGGGCTAAAGTACAGCAAATAACTAACATTCAGAGAGCATCACCAGAGGTCACAGTAGGTAAAGAGGTCCGTATAAGGCGTATAAGTCGACTGTGATAGCTCAGATGTAGCAGTGCGGAGAATGTCATTGTGTGTTATATGCATCTCATGGATTTCATGTCACATCTTTGATCTGTCTCATCGCTCATCTGTCAGATACCAGTAGAATGTTCAGAAGCTAAATAAAAGTGTAGCTATACCCTGGACCCTGATAATTTAACCACATTGTCACACTCTGGGATTTTACACTGACCATCACTTAATGTTCACCATTGGTCAACTAACGCAAAAGGTTCATCTGAATAAGGTGAAGAAGGTCCGGCCTCATCCAAGACACCTATAAAAGGTATAATAGGTCATTTGTGAACCTTCCTGGCTTTGCATAAAGGGATAACCATGTCATGCAAGGAACCAGTGGCCATACAACTTGTGTAGCGTGTAACAAGCTTGAAAGGTAAAATATGCTAAATGAGGCAATGTAGTATTGTTAACACTGAGCTCACCACTAAGTATTTTGCTATACATGTAATAGCGTATCAACAGCCACATCACAACCTATTGTGGCAGACATCTGCAGGAGTTACTTTAATGCTTCTTTAGGGGGAGATTTCAAGAATTTATTAGTCTTCTGTCATATATTTGACGCACAATGTTACGCCTGACAAAGTATGCTCCTTCTTTGCCACCTCATTGTTGAACAGGATTAAGAGCCTTATGTCCAATTGACTTCTATAGTCCAAATAAGAAACTGCTCAGAGTTTATTCTCTGTGGCACAAGATTCAAACACGACCAAGAATGGAACTGTGCCATTATTATTTATTCATGTAGCAACAAAATGGTAGAAGTAATCCCTTAAGATTCCATTGCATATCGAATGTGCAACGAGCACTTCCACACCCACTAGCCCGTAAGGCTCATTTGCATAATTTTACAAAATAAGATTACCACAGTCACGGTGCCTAGATCTTTGAGTAAGGGTTCCTGGTTTATCATGCTTGATTTTGATGGTAGATTTCCTTTACAGAATATGTTGTGAACCACTAATGGAGCCAATGCTCTGTATACTGACTGCAGCCAACTCAACACACAGGAAAATGTTGTTTTTATTATTATTTTTTTTAATATTATATATTAACCCCTTAAGGATGTAGCCATTTTGTAGCTTGAGGCTCAGCCCCATTTTTTGTATTCTGACTTGCGTTGCTTATATGGTTATAACTTTTGAAGACTTTTACCTATCTTAGCGATGAGATTATTTTTTTCCCCCACACGTTATGCTTCATTTTAGTAGTAAATTTTGGCTGAGAAGTTTTGAGTTCATTTACAAAAAAATTAAAGAAAATGATGATTTTTTTCTTTGAAAAATTTGCCATTTACGAAATTCAAATTATCCTCGCGCTTCCAGGCAGATAGATTTACCACCTAAATAAGTTGCTGAATAACATTTGTCTACTTTATATTTTCATAATTTTGAAATGTTTGGATAATTTTATTTTGATGTCACGTGGCTTACAAATCGATTATCGGTTTTCCATATTTTCAGAATTGACTATTTTGGGGATAAATACTGTCTTGAATGAAATTTTAAATATTTAGCATAAAAAAACACTATAAATCAACCCATTTTCAACCCATGACCTCTCCGCACTGCCACATGGAATTATAAAGTTGACTTTTTATTCTTATATGCTCTACACATGAATATGTTTTCTTATGTTTTACTAAATTTTCCAAATAAAACCCTAATGTAAGAAAAAAATATGTTCATTGCAGTCTTTCAAGTGACATAACATTTTTTACTTTTTTGGCTACGGAGCATAGTTTGTTGTTTTGTGGGACATCTTGTACTTTGCAACAGTATCATTCTGAGTATATATGTTTTTTTAATTACTTTTTGTGGGATTAAATAAGTAAAAATCATAATTTGATGGGTTTAACTTTTTTTTACACCGTTTATCTTGCAGGTTCAATAATTATTTACTTTTAGTCTACAGGTTGATATGGACGCTGTGATACTATATATGTGGGGTCTGTATTATGATTTAGACAGTTTTTTGCGTTATATGTCTTTATATATTATTGGCCTTATTTTTTTATACCATGGGACATGAACATCTGATCGCTTGCTCATGATAATACCCTGCAATACGGATGTATTGCAGGGTATCAGCCATGTCAGTCAATGGACATGCATAGGCTGACATTGTGCCTTTAAGGTGACGTCAAAGACGCCATCTTTCAGGCACTGTCTGCAGACAGCCCTGGGGTCCCGATTGGGGTGTTGACTGTTAGTTACAGCAGGCACCCCATGTATACTGATGCCGGTTCCGTTCTTCAACTGGGCCGGCATCATATATCGGATGCAGAGCGAGAAGGGGTTAAAGGACTGGGGGCCTTTATCATTGCAGGAGCTTAGATGCTGTGAACCACTAATGCAGCCACAGAGAAATGCCTATTCACTTACTAATCAACTCAGGCAATTTACCTTTTTTATGGGACATCCTCACATGAATACTCACTGGTACTGTTTGGTTTCCGTTTACAACATTGCAACCATAAGTGGACGGGACGCAGCCCAATCACATATGTGTTTCCAGTGAACCACATGCGAATGGTAACCAGCACCTGATGTCTTGTATTCTATATTGTACACGCAACCCAAATGCATGACCGAATTAGGTGGAGGCCTCTGGGTGTAAAATCACGGTCCAACTTAATGTGGGAGGGTCAGTCGTACACATTTATATTCTAAATTATCATCAATATTCTAAACTTTTTCCTACTTAGATGTTAGCTTAGCTGCTGTCATAACTAGCATAGTGGCAGTTAGGCCTCATGCACACAACCGCTGGGGACACGTATATCAGGCTGCAAAGTTGCGGCTGGATATATGCTCCCCCATAGACAGCTATGGTGCCCAGGCTTGATACGCCCACCGTTCCGTGCCCACAGAAGATAGAGCTTGCTCCATCTTTGGCCATAAGAACGGCCATGCAGTGCGACCTCCTATTCAGAGGGGAGGGGTGAGTAGCGCTTATCCCTCCTCCACAGCAGTGTGCCAACATGTGCTTCCCCGGGCGAGCACACGTCCATGTGAATGCACACTAATACTACTGCGCAAGTCATACAAACCACTATTTCTCTGAGAGTCCTCTCTCCTACTCTCCTAGATTTGCCTGAGTGATCTGTGAGGAGCCCAACATTGATTGGTCAAGACTTGGCTGGCAACACACAGCTGTGAGCTGACTGTTGGACATTGCTGGTGGGGGCCCCCTTATGAGTAAAATGGTGTGCGCCCCTGTAGCCCTCCCAATAATTCGGCACTGCAGGCATGTCCATATTTAGCAAGGTGGTTAAAGGGTTGTTCAATTCAAATGAGGAAAGTCAATTCATGGTCATGTGACATCCATCAGATGACCAGGAGTGGTCTGAACATCTTCTGTGCACAGTAAGTGATGGTCTGCCAAATCCACTCCTCCTCTGCCTTTTCATACCTCGCCAACATTACGTCTGGCGATCGAAGGATTTACTGTTCACATTGACCATTTTCTCTTTCCCATTGCAACAAACTTGCACCCTCAGAAGAACCAAGCATGCATGTTACAGGGAGATTAGCCCATGAACTGTTCTGCTGACACCCATGTTTATTTCCCCCATTATCCTATTTTTTGCTGCATTGTTATCCAGGTACGAACACAGGGTCCCTTTTTTCTGAATGTAATAAGCAGAGATCGTCCGTTTTATGCATCGCCTTAAAGAGGTTAATCGTGTCTTAAAGAGGTTAATCAAATACAGTGCGTTTCCTGGAAAATGTTCCTTGACCATTGTCCATTGGATGCTGCAGTTGTATAATCGCACTGAGCAGCCACACACCTGGAAGGTGGGAATCATATTTCAAAATTTTAAATGCAGTTGTGTAAATATATTTTTATTAATGAGATTTCTACAATATTAATTATCCTCAAAAGCCAGTATCGGTCACCACTTTCCTGAAGTGGTGTATTATTGAGCAGGTTACCCTGGAAATGAACGTTTATTTTCAGAAACTTGAAAAAGAGTAATGGAAAAATTTTGGTTTTCATTTTAGATGATCCATTGTCAGTTTAGATAGGTCAGCAAACTAATCTCCATTTAAAAAAAAAAAAAAAAAGAAAAAAGTACAATACAGTCTGTCAACACTAGAGTGCGCTGCAACAGCAACTGACAAAAAGTAAAGAAACATAAGTAAACAAATTGAAAGTTATTGTCGTGCTGCATGTTTTTCGGGTAGCACGGTAACAATAACTGTGTACAACAAGAAAAATGCACAATATCTGAAGTATCTATATTTTGGATATTAAAAAAAAAAATCATAAAAGTATAAACACACAGTTTAATATAAAGTCCCTCGTGGGTGGCGCTTTGGCATAATGACCTCTCATTCAGTAGAGTTGCCACTCCCCCAAATATATTATCTTCATGTTTTCTAGACACCAACCTCGCAGCTTTACGCCACGTTCCCTTAGAGTGCTTGAATTGCGTTTTAACGATTTCAATAATATTGGGAGGTACTCTTATGCATTTGGACATAAACCTGCATTTGGATGGTAGCAACCCAGAAACGCAAGCGTTTATGTCTGAATACATATGTATTCGGGGAAGATTCACTCCTAACATGCTCGAAATGCACCTTAGGCTGTGTTCACATGATGTGTTTGGATTGCATTTTGAAAAGAAGCACACCATCAAACGCATATGCGTTTTGATCTAAACCTACGCGTTAAACAGCATCACGTTTTGCATTGTTCAGGCTAAAAGAGACGACTGTGGTTAATCTGTGAATCATTACAGTCCACTGGGAAGAAGGGACTCCTTGTATCTTATATCATTATGATGCATGGAGTCCTGTCCCTGGCACCGTGGTCTGCCATGAAATTCGGGCCACAGATGTCTGAAAGAGCCCTAAATAGTGATCTCTGATGTTCAAAGGCAAAACACATGATGATATTTAACGCTTGCATTTATGTCAAAACGCATTGGTGGTGCGTTTCCCCGATGTATTTCAAAACACATTGCAAACGCATCATGTGAACGCAGCCTTAAGATACAGTGTCATTAGCTATAGAAGTATCATTATAAGGATGTGTGCTCATAGAACAGTATAAGAAAATACTAAAATAAACTGCCTTACCTGACACAACGCCTGTAGACAAACCGCCCGTTGCAACCCACATACAATATATATATTAACTTATAAACAAAATACTGTGTGTATCAATAAACATATATATGTTGTAGTGAAAAAGACTGATCTACACAGGCAATATAAAAATCCAAAACATCAGCCAATGCAAAAAAAAAACCCAAGGCAAAGTATAATCTGTAGAAGAGTGAGACTGCTCGTGTACTTACTATGGTCTGGACTCTTTGTACTGCTTTTCTGTGCTTGCCATCTAAGAGTACTGCAGCAAATGTGTGCAGCGAGGCCCCTCCTACCCCACACACAGCAGCACCAGCAGACTAAACTAATCTCTCACAGAAAAGACAAATAGGACATGATGAGGCAGGGGTTCCTCATATACTGGCCAATAAGAACCTGGAGATAAGGACCTGTAGGGATATGCTAATGGTTCAAAGCTAAATCAGAGGCTGAGCCTCCAAATCCCATGAAAACCACAAAGTATGAACTTTTTGTTTAATACTGATTCTGTGAAGAATTTGACATAAACTACTGTTCCACTTCTTGTATTTAATCTTTCAGGAAGTGCACAGCAGCACAGGAACAGAAAAGCCAAGCAACAAATCACCACTGTTCGTTACATTAACACCAATAGATAGATGACAACATAAAATTTTAATCATAGCAAATAAATAATAATTTCTAGCTATATGAATTACCTGCAAAATACCTCACACAAACATTTTTGTCCTGAACAGTTGGCACGTGTGTCACCGGCCTAACACTTTACATTTTTGGATAAAGCGTCTTAACTTTGCGTCTTCTCCCTTGCGTTTTTTGAGGTGCGTTTTCATTGCGTTGCGTCTTTTGAAAACGCATACGTTGTGGTCTGCGTTTTGAAACGCAAGCAATTACATGCACAAACTGCAACAAAAATACCACTCGTGTCATCGGCCTAAAATGTGACGATGTACCAGCACAGAGCTACCCATTTGAATCTGTAGGAATAATCAGATATCACCCTAATCTTCCTTACATAATTTTTTTTTAATTCATTTACTTGAACACTCCATGTTTTAGATTTAATGATTTAGAGATGTGAGAGTGACCTGATTCGAGGACATGACATTCCCCTGTTAATCTTCTTGGCAATAAACATGGGTGTGTCCCCTGCATAGTCAGTCCTGATTTTACATTGTGTTTGGACAAACTGCATTGACAAGAAAAATTGTAACACCCAGTTATTGATTTCTTCACACATTTTATACATTGTGTGAAGGACTCTTGTATCTGACCATCTGTCTTTTCTTTTATGTACCCCATATTCTGTAATGTGCTGCAGAATATGATAAACTATATAAAGACGATTTCTTATTTCCAGGAGGAACAGCAGAGGAACACCATAATGTAATGCTCTAAGAAAGGATCCAAAAGGATTCAGAATGGTTGCTATCTGTGAAATGCAAACAGCTCAAAGCAATTGGAGTTTACAGATTTAGGTTCTAGAAATCTGCCGTCTGTAAACACGGGCCAAGAATTAGTGCCAATTTGTTTCTTAAGCCTTTAGAACCACAAACCTAATTATTGTCTGGGAGTCCTTCGCACTCATTTCAGGCGTCAAATCTTCCCTCCTGCAGGCAGATTTCACAATGAAGTAATTATAATATTACAGAATATTATAAGTTTTCAGGTTCTGTTATTGAGTAGTCTATAAAGAAGAAAATCCCTAATCTCGAATGAACCTTGTGGCATAATACTCAAATGTCATGTGATCTACCCCAGAAGATGGTAAAACCTCAGAACGGATCTAGTGCAGCGGAGATCTACTGGTTATGACTGAGGATCTAGAGCTTGGTAACAGCAGCTCTTTTGTGTCTTGTGAGGTGACTCACTGGAAAATTACAGCTCCACCTCCTGCATTCCATCCTCCCTTCCCCCAATGTTTTCTCATTAGCAGGAGCTCTGCCTGGATTTTTGCAGAGAACAAGATCCCAAACACCCTTGCAGTGCTGCAACAAACCTGACGGCATGCATTGGTTGGAAACGCTGCAAGTCACAAATCAACAAGGTTTCTGTCAAGGTCACAGCAATGTGAGAGGCTTCCTAAGATCAGATCACACTGGCTGCAGCAGCGACCAAATGTGTGGCGTAAAATAAGGTACAAAAACAAATAAAAATGTACAACAGAACTATAGAAGATTGTAAAAACATAAATGTACAACAACAAATGCTCCAAATAGGTTTTAATATAGGCGATACTTTAAGCCAGTTTGATGTCTTCAAAAAGCGGTAAGAAAGTAATTCTGGTAAGAGCACAACACCGTAATTGTGAGAGAACAATTTTACTCAGTTTTTTCCTCCCCAATTAAAGGTTGCAAATTGTAGTTCATACAGATCTATAATGCAGTTATATTCATTAAAGAGGTACCTATTAAAAAGAGGGCCTCATCAAGAAAGGGGGCTTTTACTAATAATGGGGTCAAATAGGGGACAGTTATTAAAAATGGGGGCACATACTATGAAAGGGGGGCAAAAAAGGGCACTAACTATAAAAGGGGGCAACTACTAAGAAAGGGTGCAAAAAAGACCAGTAACTATAAATGGGGCCACATATGAAGAAAGGAAGGGGGCAGTAACTCTAAAACGGATAATTAAAGGGCTCTTCTCACCTGGACATTAACATTTAATTTAAAGGGGTATTCTGGGAAAATGAATGTCTGACACAAAAACCCATGATGATATAAATAAATGAATACAACAATACTCAATGTCATTAGTCACAAAACGGAGCTTAAATAGTTTGATTTTATGATTTACAAAATTTATGGCCTCTCTATAGTAGGTGGAGTTATCATTAAGATGGCCGCCACTGGAAACTACAAGTTCCATGATCCTTTAGTTCTCAGTAACTCCTCCTCCCTCTATGCTCTGCTCCCAGTGATGATCTAACAGACTGTCTTGCTCTGTTACCATTGTAATGATGTGTAACTGCCATCACTACAACACCGGCCATGATGGGTACACTGCAACTAACCGACTACAGCCAAATGTAGTGGTGATCACATGACCTGCCCAGGCAGGTGCAGGACATGTGATGTGGACATGTGACCAGCGGCCATCTTCTGTCCTGTGTATGCTCCGCAACGGACCGCGTGGAGGAAATTAACGGACTGATTAAAGAGCCAGCAGCATTTTAATTCTCCATCACAGTCTATATTACCAGCATTTTCCGCTAAGGGGAGCAAAATTTTAAATAACAACTAATTACACATTAGCTTATATTATGAGTACCCATTTGTATATGAATTATGCTTATTCCTGGAATACCCCTTTAATTCATCTGTCCTATGGTAATGAACGTTAAATCCAGGTGGTCAGGCAGGACTCAATAGCACATGCCTGGACACCACTGACTGGGAGTGGTTGTATCCAAGGACAGCTATTTTGTTTCTAAGGGACAACATAGCTACATTTCTGGGAAATTATCTTAACACAGGTATATTTTTTAAATAACATGCAATTGAAGAAATGTATATATTTGGCAAATGAATTAAATGTTCAGAGGATAATACTCCTTTAATTTAAGAGAATGGAGAACAACCTAAAAGAGAACCTAAACCTTGGAAGGAAGTGAACAATTAAACTAATAATGGTAAGGTGGGAACTTATCCGAAGAAGGAGAAAATTAGTGGGTGCTAAATTCAAAAAGTAGGGAGACACTAAAGTTCCGAGTGTCATGGTTCGCAGGGACGAAGCGTCTGAGAGTCTATTGGCTGAGTCTGTGGATTCCCTGTACCACCGCGGGGGATAACGATGCTAAGTGGACTCCTGGTCTTCGCCAGAGCCCGCCGCAAAGCGGGATGGTCTTGCTACGGTGGGGAGCCACCAGGTTGCTCCATGGGTGCGATTAGGCCCCCGATGGCAGCCAAGGTAGGGAAACAGGGCAGGCAGGGCCACGGGAAGGCAGGACCTCGGAAGACCACAGGATAACTGGAACGCAACAGGATTATAAGACCGCCACAGGAACACGGGAAAGCAACAGGAACACTGGAAAGCAACAGGAACACGGGAACGCCACAGGAACACGGGAACTCGGAGGCGTCTGGAAACGCTCAGGAATCACAGAGGCGTCTGGAAACGCACAGGAGGCTTTCTCTTCAGTAGAATGACCTGAAGATCCGGCAGGGGATGCTGGGAGTCGCCAGGCTATATAGCAGAGCCAGGAATGCCAGCGCCAATAAGGAGTACGCTGGCCTTTTAAATTCTTAGAGAGTAGGCGCACGTGTGCCCTAGCAGCGGAAGCGCGCGGCCTAGTCAGGAGGCAGGATCGCGGGTCACCCATGACACCGAGACGGCAGAGAATGCACTAAACTTCTGAGGATGAGACTAGTATTGCCCTTGGGTCCAGTGAACTTAAGTTACACCACTGCTAAAATGGTTCCACAATAAATGTAGCACAAGGCATGTCAGTTTCTGGTGCACACAGCTTGATAACAGAAGGCATATGAATCTCCCCATCCCCTGATCTTCTGATGCTAATAACTTTTTTACAGAGCTTTGTAAGGTGTAATTTTTTGTTAGATGGCAATTTAATTGCTACCATTTTTGAGGACTGTATGACCATTTGGTGTTTCGGAGATTTGGGTGCTATTTTCCGTTATTGGGTTCAACCAAGAAACTGTTTTTATATTTTGATAGATAGAATTTTGAGATGCAGCAATATCAAAAATGTTTACTATTTCATTAGTTTATTTGCATATGAGTTCTAAGAAAAGGGGGGTGATTTGAAAGGGGGGGTTAAGTTGTTTTTTACATTTTTCTTTTTATATTTTTTAGACACCCCCCAATGAGCCCTCTCCATACTCCCTTAACAGACAAATATGTCAAAAGTCGTGAGGGGGTTAAGCTTGCACACACAAGTTTTACACTCGTGACATGGTCAATTTCATACATTGTCAAGCAATAGAATTTTTAATGCAGCAAATATTAATTACCATTGTAATGATGTGTAACTGCCATCACTACAACACCGGCCATGATGGGTACACTGCAACTAACCGACTACAGCCAAATGTAGTGGTGATCACATGACCTGCCCCGGCAGGTGCAGGACATGTGATGTGGACATGTGACCAGCGGCCATCTTCTGTCCTGTGTATGCTCCGCAACGGACCGCGTGGAGGAAATTAACGGACTGATTAAAGAGCCAGCAGCATTTTAATTCTCCATCACAGTCTATATTACCAGCATTTTCCGCTAAGGGGGACAAATATGTCAAAAGTCGTGAGGGGGTTAAGCTTGCACACACAAGTTTTACACTCGTGACATGGTCAATTTCATACATTGTCAAGCAATAGAATTTTTAATGCAGCAAATATTAATATATATCATAATATACATGCTACATCATATATTTGTAGACAAACACAGAAATATTAAAGGGATTGTCAACTTCCAGCAAATAATTTATATTGTTTGTGTAATGAAAAATTAGGCAATTTTCCAATATACGTTCTGTATCAATTCCTCACAGTTTTATAGATCTCTTCTTGCTGTCCGTCAACAGGAAGTTTAATTGTTCACTTCCTGTAGACAAAACAGGTTGATAGTCATGTGATATCACATAGGTGCAAAGACACATGTCTATCAAGTTCAACCAAGGAATGGAAGAGATAGGATGAGGAAGAGATTTAAGGGAAACAATTCTTTATCAGCTCTGTCCAGATTGACTTTTAACCCTTAGTTCTCACACAGCACAGGGTATTGACTCCATGTAACTGGATTTCTTCCACTTATTACATGTTCCCTGCTCCTCCATGTGATGGAAGCTGCCAGGTTAGTAACCATATACATCCTGTATGTGCTCTGTGCAGTGGAAACTAAATGGATTTACTGCTAAATTACTTTGAGAAAGAACACAAGGCATCATGGGATCTGTGGGCAAGCTAACTGGACTCAGCCTGAGGGCATAGACTGACAGATATTAGTCTCCGCCCACTTCACCTCTAGTGAGAAAGATTTTTGTAAAACACTTGCAGAACAGAAAATGCCATAACTTTGGAAAGAAAAGGACGAGCTGCACAAAGTAGGCGTCGTTCTGTTTATTTTCAAAGGGGGAATCACATATAATAATTTGGTAAAATCACTATAGCTTTACAGTTACGCTTGAAGGTACCAGCTATGGCTGTTGGAGCTCTTCTTCTACGGCCTCATGCACACGAACGTGTAGATAACATTAAAATGGCTGTATATACGACCAACATGCGGCCCCATGCATTCCAATGAGTAATACTTGGCCGTAATATCCATGTACTTGGCCGTAATATCCATGTACTTGGCCGTAATATGCACCGTACTGTGACATATAAAAATATAGAGCATGTCCTATTTTTCACTGTATTTCCATTTAGTACGGCTCGTAGAAGTCATCGGGAACATATACAATATGGTGCATACGGCTGCTGCCATCCATCATTTGCAAGCCCACCGTATTTATACAGTGCAATATGTTGCCATACGATTGCAATAGGTCCCATATTTATGAACAGAATATAGGCTTGTATACATCATATGATCATGAACATAAGGCCTAAGGCTGGTGCCACACGTACCACACGTACCCGGTGGGTATGGCTTTGTCTGCGTTTGCAAACGCAGACAAAGCGGTACGTGTGGCACCAGCCTAAGGGTGGTGACACATATGGCGTTTTTAGTATGCGGTTTTTACAATCTGAAAACGCACTAACTAAAAACGGCCCAAAAACGACATACAAACCCCATGTGTGTCACCACCCTAAGGGTGTTTTTGGTCCGTTTTTCCCAATAATCTTAATAAACAGGTTGTAAGCAGCCAAACACATGGTAAACTGCCAAAAACGGACTGAAAACGGATGTTTAAAAACGGACCAAAAACGCCATGTGTGACATCACCCTAAGGCTGCTGCCACACGCACACGCACCGGTAGGCTGGGCTTTGTCTGTGTTTGCGCTTTCAAACGCAGACAAAGCGGTGCGTGTGGCACCGGCCTATGGCTGTATTCACACGACCGTCGGGGACACGTATATACAGCCACAAATTTGCTGTATATAAGTCCCTCATAGACGGCTATGGCACCTGGGCTCACTACGGTAAGTACAACGAGTGCATATAGCAGCCGTGTGGCACCATTTCCTATGGAGAGGGGAGGGCTCACTTGTCCTCCTCTCCAGCGCGCCTCTAGTACACATACATGAAGCTACGTCCGTACAGTAGTAACTCTGGCAGTTGATCGTGTGCAAGCCAGAAGGGAAGCTCCTCCCACCTCCAGAAGCGAGGGGGCGGGGCCGCACACCATTTTACTTAACTTGAAGGAGCCATTTTGAGTTCCAGTGAGAAAACCCATGAACACAGCTCTCCTATGCTGACAGGGAAAACCTGAAAAATAACAATTACCTGTGTAATAAGACCGTCTCCATTAAACTCAGAGGGAGCACAAGCAGTACCAGGAGGAAGCGTTCACAGAGCCCCTTCCTCAGTCCTCAAGCTCCAACATTCAAACTTTAATGTGAATTGCTCCACCCACTTCTAAACTCCACTTAACATAATCGGTCGTTATTCAAATTAACTGCTTGAAAAAAAAACTGCCAACTTTTCTCTTTGGCCAATTATATGCAACGCACCGCTATCAGGGCAGTAATGCCAATAGTACCATTAGGCCGCGTTCACACGATGAATTACGTTGCGTTTTTGACGTATTCCAAAGCCTTCAGCCTTCATCACGTGCTGAGCTTACAATGCGTCTCCACTGCATTTGTTAAAACGCAAATTCACCTCAGCAAGTGTACACGGTTCAATGCTTTGGAATGCGCCAAAAATGCAGCAAAAAATATGACGAAACGTGTGAACGCGCCTGAGGTAAAAGGGGCGTGGCTGCACCAACCACCACTGCTCCAATTTCTTCATTTTCCTCTGCCTGTAGCTGAATAAGAGGAGCACAGACTGATAATCAGGCACTATACATCTCAGCACTGCCAGCAGGGCGGGCTATCTGGTTATTATGCGTGGGCTGGCTCACCTGCTTCTATGTAAATCCACCTTCTCTCTCTGCACATATACCTCAGGCTTAGATGATGAGAAACCCCGCCCTAGCAGGCACTGATTGGCTGCTGTAGTTGTCAATCACACAGTACGCGGGCTTATGGACCGCAGCTTCATCATACATTACTAAGCGAGTATGTGTAAGCCAGTCAGCACGGGGGAGGGCGGGGACTGTCATCTAAGCAGGAAGTCACATGCCACGTGTCAGTGAGGCAGCCTGAGCTGTGTGAGGAGCTGGGACAGTGTCATGTATGCTAGAGTCAGACACAAGGTATGCAGGAAATATAGAGGGAGAGTCACCCAGCTTTCTACTGCCTCCAAGTGCTGTACAAGGCTTCACTGTCAGGGTCATTATAGTTAGCATCTGGCTGACAGAAGCAACATTCATGAAAAAACAACAAGGCTTTTCTAAACTGCACAGTGGTAATAGGTTACTGCTTCCCTAAGACCTGTGTGTGTATGTATGTATATTATTCAGGCAGTCCCTGGGTTTCAAACAAGATAAGGTTAGTTCTTAAGTTGGATTGTATGAAGTCAGAACTTGAGTATTCATGAGGGTGAAATAACTCTCTACACCAGCTATAGCTGCTCTATTTTTACGCCAAAACCAGAATACCAGTCGGACATATAGAATCCCCAAAAATGTCAGATTGTGACGCAGCGGTACAATTTTGCGCCCAAAAACAGAATAAGGGTGATATCACACGTGGCGATTTTGGTCCGTTTTTAAACATCCGTATTTGGCAGTTTACTATGCATTTGGCTGCTTACAACCTGTTTATCTATTAAGATAATTGGGAAAAACGGACCAAAAACACCACTTGTGGCATCACCCTTAGGTAACATGCATGACGTTTTGAACACGTTTTTGGCCCGTTTTTGAGCAGTCCGTCAAAAAATGCATGCGTTTTTGACGTTTCAGTAAAGAAGAAGGAAAAGGGCTGGCACTCACCATAAAATTAAAGAACTTTATTCCATCAAAAAAGGATAAAATAGCCGCAGGAGGGAAGGTTACAGCAGGAGACGACAAAAGGCAACGGCCCGTTTCGCGCTTCATTCTGCCTGAATGGACGGCGTTCTCACCTGCGTTCTCTCTCGCATGCGTTTTTGACCAGTTTCAATTAAGATAATTGGTCAAATTTGTCAAAAACGCATGCATTTTTCAAAAACGCATGCGCTTTTTGATGGACTGCCTAAAAACAGGCCAAAAACGCCACGTGTGCCATCACCCTTAGGGTGATGCCACACATGGCGTTTTGAACCTGTTTTTGGTCTGTTTTTAAGCAGTCCGTTAACATCAACAGTCCGTTTAACGCATCTGTTTTAATGGGCACCCACCACCTTGGTTCTACCTATAAAGGTAGATCGGGTGGTAGGTGGATGAATGGGACGTGAGGACGTCCCGGCTATCTTTAAGAAAACTTTAATCGGGGGATATGTAAATTTTTTTAAGCGGCTAATGGGGCGTGGAGTAGCCGGACATGAGGCTACACGTCGCGGCTACTCCACGCCCCAGCAGCCTCTTTTCTCCTCCTACCATTGCATCTTTGGAATACCGGCGTTCTGCACATGCGCAGAACGCAGGCCTGTGGGTGCGTGGCCACAGCTCCGAGGCCGGAGCTACTGCACATGCGCAGATGCCGGGTACTCCAGCTACGAAGAGCTGCGCGCCGAAGATCCAATGGTAGGCGGAGAAAAGAGGCTACTGGGGCGTGGAGTAGCCGCGACGTGTAGCCTCATTTCCGGCTACTCCACCCCCCATTAGCCGCTAAGATAATTGGTAAAACCTGTCAAACAACCTGATTTTTAACGCATGCGTTTTTTTAACGGACTGCTTAAAAACCCAAAACGGGTTCAAAATGTCATGTGTGGCATCACCCTAAGTTGTTTTTAAAAAACGACCAAAAATGGTTTTAAAACGCCATGTGTGGCATCACCCTTAGCAAATTTTCGTAAGCGCCGGTTTAAGGGCCATAACTTTTTTTTTTGCATTCTACCTTAAATTTTTTTGCTATTTTTTTTTTCATAGAGCTAGTTTAAAAGGTAAGGGTGATGTCACACATGGCATTTTTAGGCCGTTTTTGGGCTGTTTTTAGTTAGTACGTTTTCAGATCTTAAAAAAAACGTGGTAAAAAAACGCATGCATTTTTAAAAACTGCATGTGGTTTTTGAAAACGCATGCATTTTGTCCGTTTTTAATTGTGCAAATTCGGAAAACCGGACAAAAAAGCATGCGGTTTAAAAAAGGGATGCGTTTTTAAAAAACTGATGCGTTTTTTACTATCTGAAAACACACTAACTAAAAACGTCCCAAAACCGCCATGTGTGACATCGCCCTAATAAAAGTTTAAACATTTTTTAAAATTTTTATTTTGGGTTAAAAGTGGAAAAAGGTTTTTTTTTTTTGTAATTTATAGTACTTTTTTTACATTTTCAAATGAACTCTAAATGAACATTATTAATGAATTCCCTATTTGGTTTAGATCGTTTTGATATATACAGGCGGTCCCCTACGGACACCCGACTTACAGACAATTTATTCCACCACCAAACAGCAACGTTTCAACTTTTCCGTAAAGGCATTATCAAGCATCAGCTGACTTATATAGTAGTGAGATCACCAACATGTGTGAAAAAGTGTGACATCATATATATTTGTACAACAGTAAAACAAGCATGAATTCCTATCACTGATACAATGAAGCTACATCAGAGATAAAGTGTTACATCATCATATTGCAACATAACGTGTTCCATGTTAAAATATCATTTTTAAGGTAACGTGTGTGTTACCATGGTTGCTAATAAACACACCATGGGTGTACTGGCCGATCGAGGAAAAATTCCCCGTCTGCATGTATCCAATCAAAGTGCTCAGTGCATAAAACAATAGAAAAGTTAAAAACACAGTTGAAAAGTTGACTTTTCTATATATATATATATATATATATATATATATATATATAATATACACTCACCGGCCACTTTATTAGGTACACCTGTCCAACTGCTCGTTAACACTTAATTTCTAATCAGCCAATCACATGGCGGCTACTCAGTGCATTTAGGCATGTAGACATGGTCAAGACAATCTCCTGCAGTTCAAACCGAGCATCAGTATGGGGAAGAAAGGTGATTTGAGTGCCTTTGAATGTGGCATGGTTGTTGGTGCCAGAAGGGCTGGTCTGAGTATTTCAGAAACTGCTGATCTACTGGGATTTTCACGCACAACCATCTCTAGGGTTTACAGAGAATGGTCCGAAAAAGAAAAAACATCCAGTGAGCGGCAGTTCTGTGGGCGGAAATGCCTTGTTGATGCCAGAGGTCAGAGGAGAATGGGCAGACTGGTTCGAGCTGATAGAAAGGCAACAGTGACTCAAATCGCCACCCTTTACAACCAAGGTAGGAAAAGAGCATCACTGAACGCACAGTACGTCGAACTTTGAGACAGATGGGCTACAGCAGCAGAAGACCACACCGGGTGCCACTCCTTTCAGCTCAGAACAGGAATCTGAGGCTACAGTTCAGGCTGGTGGTGGTGGTGTCATGGTGTGGGGAATTTTTTCTTGGCACTCTTTGGGCCCCTTGGTACCAATTGAGCATCGTTGCAACGCCACAGCCTACCTGAGTATTGTTGCTGACCATGTCCATCCCTTTATGACCACAATGTACCCAACGTCTGATGGCTACTTTCAGCAGGATAATGCGCCATGTCATAAAGCTGGAATCATCTCAGACTGGTTTCTTGAACAGGAGTGGCACCCGGTGTGGTCTTCTTCTGCTGTAGCCCATCTGCCTCAAAGTTCGACATACTGTGCGTTCAGATATGCTCTTCTCCCTACCTTGGTTGTAACAGGTGGTGATTTGAGTCACTGTTGCCATTCTATCAGTGGGAGCCCTCCACCTCCTGACCACTTTACCACCCCGTTTGTATGCTGCTATCTTACTGGCTTATTGCCAGGTTATTTGTCTTTTTTGCACTAGGGTTTGCCTCCATTACCTGTATTGAATGTATACCATGATTGCACTGTAGGCATTAATTTACCTAGCATTTACTCTTATGGCAGCTTGATACATGCATTTGCACTTTATACCTGTTTTCTCATTACTTAGGGGTGGCTTGGGTGCATATTGCCCATTCAGGAGGTGTCTTGTTTCTGCACCGACCGCAGTGCACAACAGGGTAGACAATTGTATGTACTTTGGTACAATTTTAATTGATTTTAGATATGTGTTTGTGTTCAGTGTTTGATACAAATAAAACTTATTATGTTTTTCTGAACCCATTATGTCAGTGACACACTGCTTTTTCTGTTTTTTTGTTTTCCCAGTTCTTGGTGGTAAAATTAGGAGTCTTGGCTTATACTCGAGTATATACGGTAGTGACAATCTCATATATATAGCAGGTGTGGAGTAACCACGCCCCTTCCTAAACAAAGTGCTAAAGTATCAAGTTTAGAGGTTTTTGATTATGTCTTATTCCCAATACACACTCACCGAGGCAGATTTGCCACATATCAGTGGGGACACTGACCTTTGTGTTGTCCTGGAACATCATAATCCCCTTGTTAGGAGTTAATGTATTTTGCCTCATGCCACCTTTTACATACTGCATAAAAACAATCCCTCAAATTGCAAAAGGAATGATTTAAAGGACACCTGTCATCAGGTCTCTGTCACTATTTCTGTCACCTCTACCTGTTTGAACAGCTCACAAGGATCCATCCCAGCCTTAATCTAGTCAACTCATACATTAATCATTGAAAAATCATCTCCCCTGCTCATGTCTGTGTGTAATGTATAGCAAAGCATTGCTGGTGTCTGTGCTGTATCTGCTGACATGCTGCATCCTCCCATACACATGTGACATCAGACATCAGCTACACAAGTGCCTGACATGATCTGATATACATGAATGCCTGGAGCTGTTGTATCCTTCCTATACACACACCGGCTGCAGGGGGCATGGCCACCTGCAAGCACATGGAGGAGCCATTACACCATTATACAGGCCGTCAGTCGGGGCGTGGCCTGATGCCGACCTAGGAGGACGTGCACCGCGGAGCTCCCGGGACCTGGCACCCTATCACCCTTCCCAGGCAGCCATCCTTACCTGTACCCCCTCCAGTCTGCTCCCCGGTGCCGCGGGTACTTGCCCCCATACTCCGGTGGCGGTATCGCGGTGGTCACCGGCTCCGTGAGGTCCCCTCCAGCACTTCACCTCCTGCGGCCTTCCACGTGTCCCGCGCGGCGGCGGGACCATAGCCGCCCGGCATCGCGGCTGTATACCGGAGAGGTGCTGAATACCGGGGGAGGGAACCCCCCCCCCCGTGCTGTGCCGCCGACCCGCTGTGCTGCTGACCTGGGGGATCGTGGCAGCGCTCCAGCCAGCCCTGTATCCGGCCGGAGGCGCCATCTTACTGGACTCCCCTGCGCTGCCTGAGGCCTAGGCGCGCAGGGTTAACCCTGTCACTGCCGGACTGCAGCCAGGAATAAGGTAGGGAAGTAATTCCCCTGCTACTGCCCTCCTCTCACCTGGGGACCCCAAGCTGTGCAGCCCACCATACTCCCAGTGACCCCCTGCTCCTGGGTTTTGTTTTATATTAACCCTTGCAGTGCCGCTGCAATAGTCCACGTGGGTTTGGACTGTATCTCTGCTAATTACTGGACGCTAGGCTCCTCGATTGTTTATCACTGGCCCCCTCTGTCCAGACGCCATGGGTAACCGGAGGAGGACGGCTAAATTGCAAAAAGCGGCGTCCGGGGTGTCTGCGCCTCCATCGGATGATGAATCCATCCATGAAGATCCTCCATTCCAGTCCCTGGAACCCCTGGATGCGCAGGAATGCTCCACATCACAAGCCGTTCTTGCACAGATACAGTCAAACGCTGCAAAAAAATTGGGGAGATTCTCCCGCACACAGCCCTGCTCTCCTCAGGGGTCCCCAAACTCCTCTCCCTCCCTCTTTGAAGGCTCCCAGAGCCCGCCGCAGCTTGTAAGTTATGAGGAGGGCGCTGATCCGCCTGACGTGGCCACTGAACTGGACCGCAAATTTGCAGAGGTGCTGGCGGCCATTAATGGGTGCCAATCCAAACTGGTTACCAAGGTGGATGAGCTGCGACAAGACTTTGTTCTTTTAAGACACGATGTTCACAAAGCCAAAGAGCGAATAACAGAAACTGAACGCAGAATATCTGAAGTGGAGGATGTCCAGAGGCCTATGCCGACACAGATAAGAGAGCTTCAGCGCCAAATGTCTGCTTCCATCGACAGAGCTGATGACCTCGAAAACCGCCTGCGACGGAACAACGTCAGAGTGGTTGGCCTCCCCGAAAAAGTGGAGGGGTCTGACCCGGTATCCTTTTTTGAAAATTGGCTCAAAAATATGCTGCCTGCAGATACCTTCTCCCCGTTCTTCACAGTAGAAAGGGCCCATCGTGTGCCATTCCGCCCTGGCCCCCCAGGGGGCAATCCAAGACCCTTCCTGGCCCGGCTGCTGCACTTTAGGGACAGGGACTCTATCCTCAGGGCTGTCCGTACCAAGGGAGAAATTCTCTATGCCAACAGCAGAGTGTCCTTCTACCCTGATTTCTCTGCATCCGTCAGGAAACAGCGAGCACAATTCACCGAGGTCCGTGCCCGTCTCCGTGACAAGGGGTATAAATACTCCATGATGTACCCTGCCAAGCTCCGAATAGTGGATGGTCAGAAGACTCGATTCTTCACTTGCCCAACCGAAGCACTTCACTGGGCTGATGCAGCTCCACGGGCTCCAGCTGCAAGGCCCGCACCTCCTGAGTGACTGGACTCACATATCCTTTTGTCTGATGTGCAGTGACTGTGCTGGACTTGGTCCTGAGTGGTTATCCAGGGGTCCCAAATCACTGTTACAGTATTCTAATATTTGTTTACACTTTACGTGCCTCACAAATGTACCCTGTGATTGATTTGCGCATTCTTCTTGGTCATCTTGACCAGTGCGCCATTTATGGCACTCCATTCTCTCCCTCCCTCCCTCCCCCCCCCCCTTCCCACCTCCCCCTACCATTACCTCCCCCTACCATTACCTCCTTGCGTCTTCCTCCTTCCCCCCCCCCCCCTCCCCTATTTCCTCTTGGTTCTCTCTAAATATGGCTGCCTAATAACCTCCTGATCATCTATTCATTAAGGGTTGAAGGTCCCGGGACAAATGGTGTAGGTTTGTCTTGAGTTAGGGACCACTGTTCTACTATTTGACTGTTAGTGGGTATAGGTCTACACTACTGCTGTTAGGGTGTTAGACAGGGGGTTTGTATTCTTGGGATTGTTAGTTCAGTTCTGTTATATTTGTTATGCTCACTGTTGTCTGTCTGTCTATGTCTTTGTGGTATGAAAGGATGAATGCTTGGTTGCTCACGTCTCCTTCCCCACACCCCTTTCCCTTCCGCTAAGATGTCTTCACTTAAGGTAATGAGCTGGAATGTGAGGGGACTTAACTCCAAATTCAAGAGGGCCCTGATGTTAGACGTCATTAAGCGTCAGGCCCCCCATATTGTATGTATCCAAGAGACACACCTTACGGGTCAGAAGGTCCTCTCCCTGAAGCGGGCCTGGGTGGCTAGAGGTTACCATTCCTCCTACTCTGTTTACGCCAGGGGAGTATCCATACTCATATCCAAAGCGCTTCCCATAGAGGTCATACAGGTAGCACCGGATCACTTTGGCCGTTATGTAGTCATACATTGTGCCTTGTGGGGTTTTACCTTTACTATTGCGTCTATTTATGTCCCACCTCCCTTTGATCCAGCAGTATTGCATCTAATATCCAGTAAGCTGGCTGCTATGCCTCCAAGCCCGTTACTCTGTATTGGTGATTTCAATGCCGTCCCTAATCCCTCCTTGGATCGTACAAGTGGTCTGGACACAGGCTCGGTCCGTCTGAACGAGTGGCTCACCTCTCTAGACCTCGCCGATGTTTGGCGTAGTAAACACCCTCAAGAGAGAGAATATTCATTTTATTCCTCTGTTCATAAGAGCTTCTCTCGGATTGATCTGGCCTTTGTCTCCCCCGATATGATGCAGCACGTTGACCAGATATCCTATTGCCCGCGCAGTGCGTCAGACCACTCCGCCTTGTTCATTAGTCTCCTTATAGGCCCTCCCAGCGACTCCCGCTTATGGCGCCTGCACCCGGCTTGGCTCCTGTCCCCAGCGGTCCAGAGTACTGTTAGGGCAGCGCACAGCGAGTTCTGGGATGTACACTCAACCCATCCTGATCCCCTTCTAGTCTGGGACTCGTACAAGTCCTCGGTACGGGGGGCATTCATGTCGGGGGTAGCTGGCCATAGGAAGTCCTTGAATGCCCAGGAGGAAAGGCTGACGGCTGTACTGGTGACTGCAGAAAAGGATTATCTAGAGAAACCTACTCCGGGGAATAAAAAGACTTGGGCTCAGGCGCAGAGGAACCATCTAGCTGTAGTGAAGGAGCGCACCAGCAAACGCCTGCTAGACAGGGAAGCGTCCATCTTTGAATTTGGAGATAAAAACGGGAAGCTGCTTGCGTATTTATCGCGGGCTGAACGCCCCTGTGCTTCCGTTCCCTCTATTGTTGATGGTAACGGAGCATTGATCACAGAACCCCGGGCCATTAACTTGGTATTTCATGAATACTATTCTTCTCTTTACAGCTCCAGATTGTCCGCCTCTTCCGTCGAGATCTCCGGATTCCTTGACAGTCTTCCACTTTGGAGGCTCACACAGGCACAGTCATCGGAGCTTGATGCTCCGCTCTCGGCAGAGGAGGTGGAACTGGCCATCCAATCGTTGCCCCCCGGTAAGACACCTGGACTTGATGGGCTGGGAGGTGAGTGGTATAGGGATAACTGTGAGACTCTGGTCCCCCTTCTCCTCAGCCTATACTCCGATGCGCTTGATAGTGGTTCCCTCCCCGACTCCATGCGAGAGGCCCTTATTGTAGTTCTTCCTAAGCCTGGCAAGGATCCCCTGCTTCCTGACTCATACCGCCCAATTTCCCTCCTAAATTCAGATGTTAAAATACTAGCAAAAATTCTGGCAACAAGGCTTAACAAAGTAATACTATCATTGGTTCACCCGGACCAGACAGGCTTTATGCCTGGGAGGGGAACTGACATAAATATACAAAGACTACACCTGAACATTGCAGAGGCAGAGCGGTCTCCAGACCCTGGGTTTATATTATCCTTAGACAATTGTAAGGCGTTTGATTCTGTGGAGTGGCCCTATTTGTGGACCCTTTTGCCTAGAATGGGTTTTGGCCCTCGATTTACAGCATTGGTTAAGCTACTGTATAACGATCCCAAGGCTAGGGTGCGGACCAACCTTAACATCTCACCTACTCTCCCTATGGCCAGGGGCACTAGACAGGGTTGCCCACTATCTCCCCTCCTCTTCGCACTCGCCATTGAGCCCCTTGCTGTGGCGATCCGCCACTCTGAGGGCATTAAGGGCATAACTAGAGGTACTATTATTGAAAAGGTATCTCTCTATGCCGATGATACACTTGTATACCTTGGGGATGTGGGCCCCTCTCTGGAATCCCTTCTGGCCCTGATAGAACGTTATGGGGGGTTCTCAGGCCTTCGGGTTAACTGGGACAAATCGGCCCTATTTCCCTTATCTGAGGTAGGGGTACACTCCCTCCCCGTCCCAGTCCGGGTGGTGTCCACCTTTAAATATCTGGGAGTCCAGGTGTCACGCAAGGTCCAGGCATTTACGGAGTTAAACATTACACCCCTGATAGCTGCAACGGAATCGCGCCTAAAAGCCTGGTCCACTCTCCCCCTGTCTTTGTACGGGCGTATTAATATATTTAAAATGATTTTTCTCCCAAAATTTCTATACCTTTTCCATGCCTGCCCTATACTACTTCCTAAGAGTCTGTTTAAACGCTTGGACGGCATTCTCAGGTCCTTCTACTGGCAGAGTAGTGCCCCGCGATTCAGTCTAGCGCTGCTTCAGGCTCCCAAGTCTAGGGGTGGACTGGCTGCCCCGGATCTGTATCTTTATTACCTGGCTTCCCAGCTAGTATATGCCCAGTGGTGGATAGATATAGACATGGGTAATGCAGCTACTGCACTGGCTGGTGCCTGCTGTACAGGTATAAGTCCCCATCTGATACCCCACTTCCCCTACGTACGGTAGCGGTGTGCTGGCGTAGGGCACAATCCCTGGTAGAACCGAGCAGCTCTCCCCCCCTCTCGCCTAGGACTCCATTGTGGCTCAATCCGTGGCTCTCTCACTTCCTCTCCCTCCCAGGCTGGACAATGTGGGGGGCAGCAGGGGTGAAATTTGTAGGCCAGCTCTTATCCCCGGAAGCAGAGTTACTCAGCTTTAACGAGATAAGGGAGAGACATACTGTACCCAATACGGCCAGCTTCCATTACACGCAACTGCGACACGCATTCAAAGCCCAATTCGGCTCCTTCAGCCTGACAGTGAAATTCTCCAAACTAGAGACTCTGATGAGTACCCCAGACCTCCCTAAGCCACTCACTCAGTGCTATGCTCTCCTACAAGAGCAAAAGTCCAGACCGTTTGATAGAGCCTGTGAACGCTGGAGACAGGATATCCCTGACCTGTCAGATGATGACTGGAGGGAGGTCGAACTGTCCTACTTCACATCTGTAGTGAGTGCGAGGGACTTCCTGATCCAATCTAAATTCCTCCATAGAGTATACTTCACCCCTGCTAGACTATTTCGCATGGGAGCAATGCCTAATGATCTTTGCTTTCGCTGTCAGGCTGAAGTCGGATCCTTCCTGCATTGTGTCTGGTCCTGCCCTAGGGTCCATGTCTTCTGGTCCGAAGTGCTGGAGTTCCTTAATTTACACTTTGATTTCCCACGCTTACTATCTCCCTCTGTGTGTCTCCTCGGCATCATAAATGAAGTTGTCAATGGCCACTATGACAAAATTTTCTTTAGGTTTGTCCTATACTACGCCCGAAAAGTGGTGGTGATGACCTGGAAGGACCAGGAGCCCCCTCCATTAAAAAGATGGATACTACTCATTAATAGTGTCATTCCCCACTACCGGTCCCTGTATGCCAACAGGAAGTGTCCCCAGAAGTTTGACCGCATCTGGTCCAGATGGTGCGCGACTCCCCATACAGCCTTATAATCACATGTGATTTATATTCCTCTCCATGATGAAGGAGACTGAGCGTGCTGGTGTGTGTGTGTGTGTGTGACTGATTGTCTACGTGTCAATAGTTATTTGTGTTGTATCAAGATGTCTGGCTGCAGTATCCTGCTGTTATCTACTATGTAATATCCCTCAGGTAGTTTTGAAACGCAGTAAGAACCTGACTGTTACCATGGCTGTTGTATAATAATCCTGTATTGGGGGGAAGGAAATATGTGACAGACAATCTTGATTTCTGGTTTTGTTTATTATGTTTGTATAAAAATTCAAAAACTGCAAAAATAAATACTTTTTAAAAAAAAATACAGGCCGTCAGTCAAGCCCTGGGGGTGTGGCTGTACCTCCCACTCATAAATAAGCTGGACAGCTTGAATATACTAATGACTCATACAGCTTTAGGACCTCATTGCTTAAGATTACAGGCATGTAGAGGGGCAATGAAGGGATAGAGGCAATGCTCTCTAATGGCAGTTTATGAAAATATATTTAGTATAGAGCTTTAATTTGCCTGACGGGTTCTCTTTAAAAAAAAAAGTAAAATAATCTAGTATCACAATATTTTGAAGTATCTTTATAGTATAACACTACCAATAAATTAGGTATCTCAATAATCATTTTGATCCAGAAAATAGAGGTTTTTATACAAATTTTCCTTTTCCATTTAATGGGCAACACACAGTACCCTAAATACTTTACTCCATAATGTGTTCTTTTCCATGGCTGTGTGTCCGTTCCTTAAAAATAGGCAGGTTTGTGAAAAAAATTTATGTCATTGCGATAGCATCTGGGCACCGTGCGTGAAAGATGGTTGCTAGGATACACTGGAATCAGAAAATCCAATGGAAAGTAAACAAAAAAAATAATTGCAACTTGCCTGTTAATAACAGACGGATACAAGACAGATGCCACATGTTTTAAACTTGGCCATAAAAAACTGATGAAAAAGCTTGTGTGAATATAGCTTAATGCTTACATTTTATAAATGCAATATAATTACCTTAATAAAATGTCAGAATTAATGTTTTACCTCCTACCCAATTCATTCATATTTGCAGGCGTGTTCAGCAAGTTCCCCAAAATAACCTCATCAAAAAATAGCCTGCAAACAGCTATACGGTCAACAAATAAGCATAATTCACAGCTTTGAGAAAGAATCATTGCTAAAGATTGATATAAACTGTGTTGTCTCTAGGGGTTGATGTCCATGTAATTTTTTGTTCTAGGGGTAAGTAAAGGCACATTACACCTCTTAGCTACTTGCCCAATTTGCACTTTCCTACCACGGCCCATATTTTCAAATCTGACATGTGGCACTATAAGTGGACAGAACTTTGGAATGCTTTGACATATTCTTGTGATTTTGAGATTGTTTTCTCATGACGCATTGCACTTTTTATTAGTTGAAAAATTTGGGTGATATGTGTTGCGTATATTTATGAAAAAAAACTGATATTTTCCAAAAATTCAGAAAAATTAACGATTTTTGAAATTCAAAATAACTTGATAACTAACATTTACTGACTGTGTACTTCATGCATTCTCTCATTTTTTAGGGTGTCATGAGGATTAGAACTTTAGGTGCAATTTTTCACATTTTCACTCAAAACACAAATCACACATTTGAGGGACCTAAATAATAGTAAAAGCCCAAAAATTACCTCATACTTTATACGGTTGAAAAAAGACACTTGTCCATCAAGTTCAACCAAGGAAGGGAAGGGATTGCATGAGGAAGGGATTTAGGGGAAACAATTCTATATAACATAACCATCAATGTTATTTAGGTGTAAAAAGGCATCTAGACCCTTCTTGAAGCTCTCTGCTGTCCCTGCTGTGACCTCATTATAGAAACTACACCCATCACTGTATTTAAAACAATGTTTATGAAGTTTGTTAACCTCCATTTTGTCAAACACTTAGAGGGTTATGAATGGAGCCAGCACCAGAAGCAGTGGCTCCGAACGCGACTATTAACCCCTTACAAACCACAGTCAAGCATGACTGTAAGGGTCTTCCCACTATGGATCGGATTCCCGCTTACCAGGGGATCCAATCTACTTCTGGGCAGCATGAGGTCTGCCAAGTGCCCCGGGGTTGCCGATCTCTTCTGCGGTCAGACCCCTTCTGGGTGACTGTAAGCTGGGTCTGACTGTAAACTGTCTCCGCATGCGTCTGCATGCTCAGAGAGTTTACACTGCTTTACAATGATTAACCCCTTCCCGACATTTGAGGTAATAGTACTGCATCGCGGGAGGTGAGTTCCCGCAAAATGCAGTACTATTACGTCAGTGGATAGCTTGTTCAAGCTAACCTGTAAAAGTAAATAAAAAAGTTAAAAACATTAAATAAAAACATTTATTAATAAAAATAATTAATTAAATAAAGTTAAAGTCCCCTAAACACAAATATTCCCTATATACATGCAATAAAGTGAAAAAAACACAAAATGTACATTTTTCATAAAATCTGTTCACAAAAATGTTCTAAAGAGTGATCAAAAAAAGTTATGTGCGCCAAAATGGTACCACTTAAAAGGACATCTCAACACGTAAAAAGTAAGCCCTAAACCAGCTCTGTCAACCAAAAACTATATAAATGAGGTATCACCGTAATCGTAGTGATCTGAAGAATAAAAATAATATAGCATTTTTAGTGTACGGTGTACGACCCCCAAAAAATACAAAAAGAAAGGAAACCAAAATTGACAATTTTCTTTTCACCCATACATTCAAGAGTTAATAAAATTTCATCAATAAGCTAATGAAATGAAATATTTGTAAAGTGCATCTCATGTTGCAGAAAATAAGCCCTTACATGTCCAAATTGCCAAAAAAATAAAGATTGTATAGCCAATAAAAAGTGACAATGCATAATCTGCTCTGAATGGGGCAGCTTCCCTTCGATGCTCTGGCGTGTGCCCATACAGCAGGTTACCGCCACATATGGGGTATTGTTATATGCGGGAGGGATTGGGTATCAAATTTTGTGGAGAGTTTTGGTATTTTATCCACTGAGAATTTGTACATTTTTTGAAAAACACATTAATTTAGCCAAAAAAAATGTACTTTCAAAATAGTATCGATTTAGTTTTAACCCCTGTAAAACAATTAAAGGGTTAACAAACTTCATAAAAGTTGTTTTACGTACGTTGAGGGGTGTAGTTTCTCTAATGGAGTAATTTATGAGGTTTTACTTTTATTTAGGCCTCTCAAAGTGACTTGAAACCTGAGCAGGTCCCTCAATAGCAGGATTTTGCTTTTCTTATGAAAATGTGAAAAATCGCACCTAACGTTCAAAGGCCCATAACATCCTACAAAAATAAGAGTATGCGTAAAAAACCATGTCCACATAAAGTAGACATTCGTTGAATGTTATTTATTATGTTTTTTTGCTGTTATAACTATATGTGAAAAAAGTAGAACATTTTGATGTTCAAAAACCGAGAATTTTTCCAAATTTTCACCAAATATCTGATTTTCTCATAACTAAATGCAAAACATACCACCAAAATTTTTCAACTAACATGAAGTACAAAGTGTCACGAGAAAACAATTTTAAAATCACTTGGATATGTTAAAGCGTTCCGAAGTTATAATCACTTGTAGTGACACAGGGCAGATTTGAAAAAATGGGCTGTGTCAGGAAGGTGAAAAGTGGCTTCGGCGTTAAGGGTTTAAGTATTGCAGTGTATTGGACTTGAACAAGTGATCAGAGCATTGCTGGGTCAAGTTCAAGTTTGTATAAATAAAACCTGCAAAAAGAACAACTCTTCTCGTAAAAAAATAAGGCCTTAACCAGATTTTAAGTGTTTTTATTATGTGGTTTTGTTGTCACTGTGTTTATGTATTAATAAAGTTTTTTTGATATTACCTTAGTCCATCATACGTATCCTCTCTTTTGTTCTTTTGTTGGTTACATGCTCTCCTAGGATACGTGGACTTATTTGTTATCTGTATACATTGGTAGTGCCTGTCCTATTCTTTGTTTGGCCTTAACCAGATTTGTCAGCCAAATAATAAAAAAGTAATACATATAAAAACTGGTGATGCTATAATTAACATTTTTGCCAAATTACTTTTTATTCAGTAAAATTGCGTAATCATCGTGATCCATAGAATAAAAATAATATACTATTTTATGGTATGTTAAACGGCCCCCAAAAATCTTACCAATTAAGATTAAGATTAAATTATATACCAGAAAAGTGCTATGCCTGGCCATGCACCCATACAGAAGGTTAACAAACTTCTTAAAAGTGATTTTTTCATATGATGAGGGTTGTAGTTTCTATAATGGGGTAAATTACGAGTCTAGCTATTATTTAGGCCTCTCACAGTCAATTAAAAGTTGAGCAGGTCCATCTAAATGCGGGTTTTGGTGATTTTTCAAAAAATGGGAAAACATCCTGAGCCTCATAACATTCTAGTAAAATACGGGGAATGTTAAAAAACCATGCCAACATATAGCAGGTATTTGAGAAATGTAAGTTATACATTTATTTGGGTGCTATAACTATCTGTTTCAAAAGTAGAGGATTTTGAACTTTGAAAATAAAGAATTTTTTTAATTTTTTTTTAACATTTTCATTTTTTACATATTATGCAAATGAGCCTGAGGGGCTCCAGACTCAATAGATGTCAATAGTTAAAAAAATATAATAATTAAAAAATGTTTTTTTTTGTAAAATCAAGGGCTTAAGAAGATAAATGAAGAACATATCCTAACAGAAGGGACATACACTAGCATGTAAGTGAGCTTGGTTTACCAAGCCTTCATCCCGGTGGTAGATTTCCTCTTACTCTTTAATGTGTGTTTTGGATTTGTAGCATTTTTTTTGGAGACCTGTTCACTGTACCATAAAAGAAGTATATTATCGTTATTCTATGGACCACTACCTCATTTATATAGTTTTCTATAGACTTGGCCAATTTTACTGAAGAGAAACTAAAATAGCAATGCCATTTTGCCATTGTTTTAGAAATTCCATTTTCTGAGGCATAACTTAGAGTACCTGTAAAGGTTTTTTTTCCACAAATCAATAACTCTTGGGATGTAAAATAACGTTTACTATTATCTTTGTTACCTATATTAAGTAGTTTCCTTGCTATCCCCCTCAGATTACCTCAGAGCTGCAATTGCTACTTCCTCTCCATGTGGTGACAAGCCCTATGAATCCGTACTTTGTTTGCACTTTTTTTCTTGGTCGGTTTCATGGGAAGGGAGTAGCTGCTGCTCCCTGCTCACAGAGCAGGAGGTCATGGTGGTAGTGAATGCAGCAGAGCTGAATGCAATTGTCTCCTGCACAGAATAGTAAGGTACACAATCTCCCTGTTCCCTAGAAGTCCCTCCATCCCAGTCTCTGATTCTACAGAACTTTCTGTCTCTGCACCTTATGCTGCTCCCCTCTCCCCCACCTTGTCATCAGCAGTATCAGCTCCGTGCAGATTAGCTATTAACCCTTAGTTCTTACACAGCACAGACATAGATTTCAGGTACTAATTATTTATACCACTTATTACATGTTCACTGCTCCTCCATGTCATGAAAGCTGCCAGGATGGTCACCATAAACATCCTGTAGGTGCACAGTGCAGTTTTCAGTGGATTAACTTGTGGAAAACTAAATGTATTTAATGCTTTAAATTACTTTAAGAGAGAACACACTGCATCATGGGATCTGTGGGCAAGCTAACTGGCCTCATCCTGAAGGCATAGACTGACAGACATTAGTCTCCGCCCACTTCACCTCTAGTGAAAAAGATTTTTGCACTTTCAGAACAGAAAATGCCAGAACTTTGGAAAGAAAAGGACGAGCAGCACAAAGTAAGCTTATTTCTGCTTGTTTTTAAAGGGTGGAATCACATATAATAATTTGGTAAAATCACTATAGCTTTACAGTTACACTTTAAGTATTTTTTTTGGGTGACGGAGCTAGTTGAGGGCATGGCAAGTTGTTGTTTTCAGTGGTACTATTTTGGTGTTTGTAACTTTTTGTGATCACTTTTTAGAACACTTTTGGGAAGAGATGCAAAATGTACATTTTTGGCAAGTTTTTCAGGTTTTTTTTTTACTGTGTTCACTGAGCGGGTCTAGTAATGTTTCTAATTTATTGTACAGATTGTTATGGACGCGGCAATAGCAATATGCGAGGCTTTTATTATAAGTGAATAGGCAAGGGTGGTGTTTATGGGATTTTCACTTTTATTATTTTTATTAAAAATAAACTTTATATTTTTAAACCTCTTTTTTTTTTTTTGCAGGTTGGTTTGAACAAACAATCCTGTAATTGCTTGTTCAAGCTCTCATTGAGCTAACACACTGCAATACAAATTCCCGGATGCAGGACTTAATTTGAGATGGCGCATCCCCAGGGCAGTCATTAGACCTCGAGACTACCATCATTTTGCCCTATTCTGACGCTAAGAACTTCATACTTCGGTATACAGACCTTTATAATGTGTTTTTGCGGAACGTGATGACATTTACATTGCTACCATTTTGGGTACTGTATGACCTTTTGATCACTATTATTAAGTTTTTTTGCTGTTGCAAAATGGTGAAACTGTTTTTTTTTTACATTTGGGAGCTATTTCCATTACAAAGTCAATGCAGGGAATAACCATATGCATATGTTGATAGATCGGAACTTTTGGGATGTGGCTTATTTATGTTTGCTTATTTATTTTTATATCAGTTCTAGGGGGTGATTTGACCTATAAACCTTGGGAATCTGATCATTCCTACCATATACTACAGTATTGCAGTATATGAAGAATATGCTAAAGATCCTGCGCAATGACAAGTCTTGGAGTTTCATACAGACTCCAGGCTGCCATGGGAACAGATCCATCCAACCCAAGATGGCTTTGCCAGTGACAGATAAATGGTTAACATCCGCTATTGGTGCTGGAATCGATCATGAGTGTTAACCATATACCTGCCGCTTACAAAGTAATATCGATTTCTGTTGATGTAATGTGTACATTTTCAAACACTTCAAAACACTACAACAAGATGCAAAGAGGCTATTGTATAAAAAGCCACCTGGGTGCACCTGGATTTCCTCCCTCCTGTTGTCATTTAAATGTGTATTTGAATACATTCTTCAAAAGTTAGACAATTGTTGTTTTATTTCTTCAATAAGTCTTGCTAAATCTGAAAATATTACTACCACAGAATTTGTATGGCATCATTCAAGACTTTATTAAAATGTACATTGGAAAGTTATTGAACAATTGAAAAGCAGATCATGGTTAAATGTAATCTATAATCTCAGATTTTCAGGACATAATAATGTCATGAAAAGTCTTGGAGTGTTAGATTTACTTTAGGGAGTTGTTCTTCGGAATCCTCTGAACTTTTGGGACGTGGCTTATATATGTATGCTTATTTATTTTTATATCAGTTCTAGGGGGTGATATAACCCTTGAGAATATGATCATTCCTACCATATGTTTTATTTCTTCAATAAATCTTGCTAAATCTGAAAATATTACTCCACAGAATTTGTATTGCATCATTCAAGACTTTATTAAAATGTACATTGTAAAGTTATTGAACAATTGAAAAGCAGATTCATGGTTAAATGTAATCTATAATCAGGAGATACCGAGGATGAGGAAACAGATGCTTCTGCAGCGTTCCAAACCTCAGATAAAGCAGTCACAGAACCCCACTTAAGGGCATGCTGCAGGCTCTCCGGGCCTCTCTAACATCAAACCTTCTAAAGGTGGTGAGTCCCCTTCAATCCACTATTTCTGAAATCCAAGATCAGGTCACACACGTTGAATCTAAAATGGCAGAATACGCCTCTGAGTTTAATAATCTAGAGGACGGGCATCAAGAGCTCGAGGAAAAAGTTTCCCAGATGCAGGAAAAATTGGTCCACTATGAAGACGTAACAACATCAAGTTTAGAGGAATCCCAGAATCTATACCTAACCACCAGTTGCGGGAATATGTTATGCAGCTTACTTAAGCATGTCTAAAATCTCTAACAGAAAATGAACTATGTGTGGATAGGGCTCACAGGGTCCCCAAGCCAAAAAATGTACCGGATTCTACCCCTAGAGACGTTTTGGCACGCTTCTCCTTCTACCACACTAAAGAAGTTAACTGAAGTTAAAACTCACCACAGCATAACATGGGCTTTAAAACTGTCTCCATTACTGTCATGGGCCTGAGCAGCTTACAGAAAAGAGATTTTCTGTGTTGGCAGGTTATTACCCAAAAATGTGACATAATATTATTCGCACAGGAGACAAACTTACCAACAGAGAAACCTCCACGACTATAGCACAAACACTTCCCAACAGTCATCTCATCCACATTTACCAAAAAGAAAAGAGGAGTGCTGGTAGCTTTTAGGTACACACTGGCAGTGGTAGTACACTCTCAAATAGTGGACCCCCCCCCACAGAGCAGATACATAGTGGTGATCTGCACTATCAACAACATAGATTCTATACGCTCCCAAGAAACACCAGTTGAGATTTGTTCGCAAGGCAATGAAAGTGGCGAGTAAAGTGCAGAGGGGTAACCTACTACTCTGCGGGGACTTTAATACCCCCCCAACACCATCAATTGATACTACATCACAAAACCCTGACTCAAATAAAAGACTCGACCGGGTTATTTCAGAATACTCGTTATTTGATGTCTGGAGAGTTCTACACACAGACGAGAAAGATTTCACTTATTTTTCTTCTTCTCATACTCAAGAATATATCTATTTCTGGCGGATAGAGATCTACTAGACAGAGTTGAAGAAGTAAATATAGGTGAGATTTCATGGTCTGATCACGCTCCAATTTCTATCTCTCTGACCAACATCCTAAGCATAGTGATTATATCTGGAGGTTGAATACGTACTTACTAGCAAATTACCAGAATGCCAAAGCAATAGAGAAATACATACAAGACTATTACCATTACAACACAGCATCTGAACTAGATGAGTTTACTTTAAGGTCAGCCCACAAAGTATACGTTAAAGGACTTATTTCAGACCTGAGCGGCAGAATAAAACGCCGAAGAGATGCTCAAATAGAGAGTACAATGAACAATATCCGAGATTTAGAAGCCATCAATAAAAAAAAGCTTTGAATCCCTCTTTTGTAGAGCGCTTAAAAAAAGGAAGAGACCACCTTCGTAACTTACTTTTATATACAATCTAAAACTGAAGCTCTACTCACAAGCCAACAAGGCGGGAAAATAACTAGCCTCTAGAGTTAAAAAAAAAAAAATTAAACAAAAGAGGAGAATTTAGAATACAAAACACCCTATGACGAGGGAAAAAATTCAATCCCCTAGAGGGATAGCTAAAGATTTTCAGGACTACTACAGCGCTCTATATAACTTAAAAGATAACCTGGAAATCCCAATCCCCTCACAAGCATCCATTGAAAATGTAAACTCCCTCCTCCTTTTTAACATAAACTGTTAAAATTATGGTATTGAGCCAGAGGGCTCCTTGAAGAAGAAATCCTCTGCTCTGCTCGGATAACACCTACCAGTGTCACAGGTGCTCCTGCGACCCATGTTCCAGGTCGCAGACGCACCCATGTGCCCCCTCAAGCCAGCACCCTCAAGCCAACGAGCTCCAGCGACGGTCTTAACACTTCAGTGCGCGTCCCGATCTCGGCTAATTGGTGCTGGCCACCTGACTACCTATAAATGTTCAGCCTCTTCCTGTGACCCCTGCCGGATATTTGTGCCTTGTGCCTTTGAGAAAGCTTTGTTCCTGATGCCCTGTGCCTTTCTTCTGAATTCCCGTTGTGACCGAGGTTCCATTCCTGACTACGCTCCTTTGCTGCCTGCCCTGACCTACCGCTACATCCCCGACTCTGATCCTGTGCTGGGTGTTTCGACCTCCTGCCTGTCTCCGAACAAGAGTTTGCTTGACGATTCTGTACTCCCCCTTCTACGGACAAACAAAGTCGTGCCTGTGGAAAGATCTGGTGGTAGCACGGATCAGCTAGTCCATCCTGCTTTGCGGCGGGCAACCACGTGGAAAACCACGTACCACTTATACACTGGTCCCAGGTGTCGGCTTACGTCATCGTCCATGGTGGTTCAGTGGGTCCACTACCCCTGGTGCCTGACAACTAGAAGGAATAGTTTCCTAACTGTAGACAACACTGTTTTGACCTGGATTTGTCTTCGCAAAGTAGAAAAAGAGGGTAGGGAATATAGGAAAGGGAAAGGTGTGAGTGTATCTTAAAAATTAACTTTTATTTATTGCTTAAAAATCTTCAACGAGTATTTTTGCTCATATATGGATTTGTCCCTTTAGTACAGTGTAGGGAACTCGTTTGGCTGAGTGAGAGGCTTTTGACTAGGGTCGGGAAGTAATATTTCTCCTTATGGATCTGTTTTCATTTATATACTGATGTTTTTTATATTGCAACTGCACAATGTGGTTATTATTATTCAGTTTAGTGCATTTTTCTTTGTACGTGGCATTCAATTTCTCATAGTTAGTGGAATCCTATTTTCTCTGTTCCCATGGTTTCCAGCTATCTGTATCAGCCAACTGTTTGTGACACTTTTGTTTGCTGACTTGGCCAGTGATACACTGCATGGAATTTAACACGTTGCAGTTAAAACTGCATCACAATCAGCTTTGAGGTGGTATTAGGTGCAGTTTTGTCAATTGAACAGGTGAAAGACATGAACTGAATGAGTGAATTTGATTTTGAAGGGGAAACCTGCTCCACAAATGTCATTCACTCATTCAGTTCATGTCTTTCACCTGTTCAATTGACAAACTGTACCTAAAACCACCTCAAAGCTGATTGCGATGCAGTTTTAACTGCAACGTGTGAACGTACCCCTACTTCTGAAATTTAATGCTGCACTGATATGACACTTTCAGTCCCTCTCAATTTGATAAATGTGTATGCCACCTGTAAAGCTTCCTAACATTATAATTCTGCTGCTTTGAAGATTGTTTGACCATGTTTTCTGCTTGTAGTTCCTGTGTCCTAGTTCAGATTTTTCCCAAAATGACAACGACTTAACTTCAAACAGAAACACGGCTGTCAGGCTTGAGATGCTTCTACAAAGAAACATTGAAAGAAAAATATATCTAAAATTTTAAAACGTGATACAACACTGTAAATGCATTTTACCTTTTAAAGACGAAGCCTTTTTTTCGGATTTAATTTTTTTGCCCCGCACATTCCAATAGCCATAAATTTAGCTTTCTAGTGACACCACAATATTTACTAGACATCACAGGGTGGCAAGGTTGCACCAGCAGACACAGGTTCAATTGCATAATGCAAATTAAATTTTTTTTTTAATGATAACTTTCCTTTTTTACCTGTAATTTATGTCTGGAACTCCTCTGTATAATGTTGGCATTCTTTTTGTGGGATCTGGGAGTTGGCAGACGCTATTAAAAATATCTCACATTTTATGCATACAATTTTAGGCCGCATTTACACAAACATATGCCTGCCCGACCATAGCTCTCTCCATAGAGATGCATGGCGTACTGACATATCCTATATTTTCCCCGTATACAGAGCGGTACAATGTCACACACATATAACTCCATGTGCCCATTGCGGTCTATGGGGGACGTATGTACAGCTGCAAGCTTGCGGCTGTACATACGTCCCCCATACGGTCATGTGAATGTAGCCTTAATGAAAATAAGAGGACTGTTCAATAAGTAGCCCTGTTTGACAACAGAGGGCATTCCTGAGGATAGTTGGTGTTATCATTGTGTGCTGCCATCTATCAAACAACTGCAAAACAAATTGCAGACTGATTGATTGGTTAGTTTGGATTTGGCAGCCATTTGAGTAAGACGTGTTTCGTGTTTTTCGCTAAGATGGAAAAAGAGCAGTATCGTTCGGTAATTCGCTTTTTGTTTTTGGATGGGAAAAAATGTGAGCAGATAAAAGCAAAGTTGGATGTTGTTTATAGGGACTGTCAGGTTCGCTAGGGAGAATGCCGGGACTTCTGGTTCTTCTGCTGGTGCCAGCAGCGTTCTCCAACCCCCGGTGCGTATCCGCGCAAACTCCACCTCTCGTCCCGGGCAGCGGCTGCTAAGATCTCGCGCTGTCTAGGAGTTGTGTTCGGAACTGCTGGGACTTGTGGTACCTCTGCATGGTGCCTGGTTGTTCTGCACCCTGAGGGGTTAATTCCCAGAAGCTTCCAGCTCCTATCAGGTTCTGGAGGTGGGGTTCTGGCTGCATAAATTGCAGCTTCACTAGTCACCTGTGCCAGTGTTTGAAATCCCTTCATCACTCGCTCGCTGCATTAGGTTGACTTGCTCTGTATCTGTGTTGTTGTGACCTCGGCTAGTTTTTGACATTGACTCTTTGCTTAATGATTTTGCTCTTGACGTACCCTCTCGTTGTGACTCCGGCTAGTTTACCATTCTTTTGTGTTTTATGTTTGTCAGTCTGTTTGTGTTTCCCTTCCCACACTTATCCAGTGTATTTCGAGTCTTCAAGTAGTCGCCCCACGGTTTAGCGTGGGGGGGCTATAGGAAGGGACAGAGGTTGGGACAAGCTCAGGGCACACTATCCCCTGTCTTCTGTGTTATCCTACCCTAACAGAAACACTGGCCACACATTGGTCTGCATCCTCTATATGACCTGCTACATTCACTCCTTCCATGGAGCCTTTGTCAGCTGTGGTCGCTCAGGTCCAGACCTTAACTAAGCATGTTCAGAGTCTGTCTGCCCGTCTTCAAATGCAGGTTTCGGGGCAGACAACACCGCAGGCTCCACCACCACCTGCACCAGAACCTAAGGTTCCTCTCCCTGACTTGTTTTTTGGTGACCATAAGACATTTTTTTCATTTAAGGGGGATGTAAACTTTATTTTTCTTTACGCCCTCACTCATCGGGCACCGAGACTCAAAGGGTGGGCGTGGTCATTTCTCTTGCGCGGTGATCCGCAAAATTGGGCCTTTTCTCTACCACCTGACTCTCCATCCCGCTCTTCTCTTGACGCTTTGTTTTCTGCATTAGGCCAGATTTATGACGAACCTGACCGCCGAGCACTGGCAGTTTCCCACCTTAGATCTCTGTGTCAGGGAAAACTGACGGCGGAAGATTATTGTGCCCAATTCAGACAGTATGTGACTGACTCGCAATGGAACAACTGTGCCCTAAAAGACCAATTTATGTCCGGACTGTCAGACCGAGTACAGGACTTAGTCTTAGCTTATGCCGAGCCACAGACATTAGATGAAGCTATGACTCTGGTCGTCCGAGTTGATTGTCGCCTAAGATCCAGGCGATCACCTCGGGTGTCCCCTGACTGTCAGCCAGCGGCCAGTCTGTCTTCAGGCCGTCAAGAATTGGAGTCCATGGAGCTGGATAGCATCTGTCCTGCACAGCGGAAGCAACATCGAATAAGACGCCATCTTTGTTTCCGCTGTGGAAGTCCTGATCATCAGATACACAGCTGTTCCAAGAGGCAGCAGCAGGAAAAACTTCCACTCCTAAGCAGTAATCGAGGGGACTGCTTAGGAGCTCAGGTACTCCCAGTTGTGTCTAGAATGTATTTACCTTGTACGGTTAAGTTTCAATCTGTTTCCTGTACTGGTCGCGCCTTCTTGGATTCAGGCGCTGCATCTAATTTAATTGATTATAATTTTGTCTCTCAGTTTTGTATGTCATTGATTCCATTGTCCACTCCTATCCAGATGTCAGGTGCGGATTTGACCCCTCTACAGGCAGGGTTGATTGAATTCCGAACCCCGCAGATAAAGCTTATGGTAGGAGCTATGCATGAAGAATGGTGTTCTTTCCTAGTTATGGAAAATTTGTCTGAAAATGTCATTCTTGGTCTACCCTGGCTCCGGATCCATAATCCGGTAATTAATTGGGAAACTCTGGAGCTGGTTCATTGGGGTCCTCACTGTAAGGATCACCTGACCAGAGTTTCATTATTTACAGTGGTGGCGGAAGATCAGAGTCTTCCAGGTTTTCTCTCTGACTACTCAGATGTGTTTTCAAAACCCTTGTCCCAAGTCCTTCCTCCTCACAGGGAGTTTGATTGTAAAATTGACCTTCTTCCTGATGCTAGATTGCCAAAGGGTCGTATATATAACTTGTCAGTACCAAAACGGGAGTCACTGAAGAGTTATATTGATGAGAGTTTGGCAATCAGACATATCCGTCCCTCTGAGTCGCCCACTGGGGCCGGGTTCTTTTTTATTGAGAAAAAAGATGGTGGTTTACGGCCGTGCATTGATTATCGAGAATTAATTAAAATAACGGTAAAAAACTCAGGTTCTCTCTCCTTGATCCCAGATCTCTTAAATCAGGTTTCTGGGGCTCAAGTTTTCTCTAAATTAGATCTCAGAGGGGCTTATAACCTGATTCGGATCTGGGAAGGGGACGAGTGGAAGACCGCATTTTTGGGACACTTTGAATACCTGGTTATGCCCTTTGGTTTGAGTAATGCCCCAGCGGTGTTTCAAGGGTTTATGAACTCCATCTTTCATGATTACATCGGTGTGTTTATGGTGGTGTATCTAGAGGATATTTTCTCTCCTGATATGATTTCTCACCAGCAACATCTCCGCCAAGTACTTACCAGGTTGCGCAAAAACCACCTCTTCGCTAAGCTGGAAAAGTGTGTTTTTTGCATCCAGACGGTTTCCTTCTTAGGTTATGTAAGGTTCAGGCGCTCACGGACTGAGATTGGTAGGCCAAACCCAATCTTAAGGCCCTACAACGTTTTTTAGGTTTCGCTAACTATTATCGGAACTTTATTAAGAACTTTTCCGTGATCGCCAAACCCCTCACGGATCTAACCCGTAAGGGTGCTGATCCGAACAATTGGTCCCCTGCCGCTTGCTCTGCTTTTGAAACTCTAAAAGCGGCATTCTCGTCAGCCCCAGTTTTGGTTCCACCTGACCTCTCTCTACCGTTTGTTGTGGAGGTAGATGCCTCCGAGGATGGAGTAGGTGCAGTGTTGTCTCAGGGGTCCTCCACTCTCACCAGACTTAGGCCCTGTGCATATTTCTCTAGAAAGTTTTCTTCTTGTGAGAGGAATTATGATAGTGGTAATCGAGAGCTCCTTGCCTCTTTGAGAGTGGGCATTTGAAGTCTGGCGACACTTTTTGGAGGGAGCTCTTCATCCGATAACTGTGCTCACGGATCATAAGAACTTAGTATATTTGGATACTGCTAAGCGTTTGAACTCACGTCAGGCTAGGTGGGCCTTGTTTTTCTCTCTCTTTAATTTTGTGGTCACCTACCGACCTGGGTCAAAAAATGTGAAGGCTGATGCCTTGTCCCGTAGCTTTGGGACTCCTGAGCTTCCAGAGGCTACTGACAGTAATATTTTGTCTCCAGGGGTTGTGCTGGCAACTGTCTCCTCCCACCTCTCCTCTCAAATTTTAGCAGGACAAAGATCTGCACCTAAAGACCTTCCGGAAGGCAAATTATTTGTTCCTCTTTCTTGTCGTTTGAGAGTGTTATAGGAGACGCATTGCTCGGTATTGGCAGGTCATCCGGGTCACCTTGGATCTCTTAAAGAGAAGTTACTGGTGGCCTCACATGACTAATGATGTGCACACATTTGTCCAAGCCTGTCAGGTCTGTGCGCGAGGAAAGATTCCCAGGAGACGTCCTGAAGGGCCTCTTCTTCCGCTTCCAGTTCCCACCAGGCCATGGTCTAAAGTGTCTATTGATTTTGTCACTGATCTGCCAGCATCTCAAGGCTATACAGTGATTTGGGTGGTAGTGGACCGTGGACACTTTGTTCCATTAAAAAAGTTACCTTCAGCTGAAGAATTGGCTGAATTGTTTATACAGAATATTGTACGCCTCCATGGTATACCAGATGATATTGTGTCAGATAGGGGCGTACAATTTGTTTCCAAATTTTGGCGAGCATTTTGTTCTAGACTGGAAGTTAATTTGTCGTTCTCAATGGCGTTTCACCCTGAGTCTAATGGTCAGTCCGAGAGAATGAACCAGGAGATGATTCAATATCTGCGACTCTTTGTCTCGGACAGTCAGGACCAGTGGGTGAAATTCCTTCCGTTGGCAGAATTTGCTATTAATAATCACTGTAGTTCTTCCACTCAGGTTTCTCAATTTTTCTGCAATTATGGTTTTCATCCTCGTTTCTCCTTTTCATCTGTGCCTGTCTCTAATGTTCCTCGGGCGGAAGCTATTACATCCAAGTTGCGCACGCTCTGGTCGCAAGTTCAGGAGAATATTCAGAGGGCACAAAATTCTATGGTCCAACAGACTGAAAGAAGGCGCACTAACTCCGATACGTTTGTGGTGGGGGATAAAGTGTGGTTATCAACAAAAAAATCTTAAATTGAAGGTCCCCTCTTTGAAGTTTGCGCCCAGGTTTGTAGGTCCATTTGTTGTTACTGAAGTTGTTAACCCGGTTTCCTTCAAGATTACACTTCCAGCAGGGTGGCGGGTTCATAACACCTTCCATAAGAGTCTTCTAAAGCGCAGTGTTGAGCCTGTTTTGCCTCTTCCTGACCCTCCTTCTCCATCTATTGTGGAGGGGAATCTGGAATTTGAGGTGGAAAAAGTTGTGAATTCCAGATGGGTAGGTAACTCCCTGCAGTACCTGGTCCATTGGAAAGGTTTTGGTCCTGAGGATAGGTCTTGAGTTCCGGCTAGAGATGTTCATGCTCTGCGGTTACTCAGGTTATTTCATCAGGCCTATCCTCAGAAGCCATCTTTAAGATCTAGGGGTCCGAAGGCCCCCCCGCCGGGGGGGGGGGTACTTTCAGGTTCGCTAGGGAGAATTCTGGGACTTCTGGTTCTTCTGCTGGTTCTTCAGCAGCGTTCTCCAACCCCCGGCGCGTATCCGCGCAAACTCCTCCTCTCGTCCCGGGCAGCGGCTGCTAAGATCTCGCGCTGTCTAGGAGTTGTGTTCGGAACTGCTGGGACTTGTGGTACCTCTGCATGGTGCCTGGTTGTTCGGCACCCTTATCCAGTGTATTTCGAGTCTTCAAGTAGTCGCCCCACGGTTTAGCGTGGGGCGGCTATAGGAAGGGACAGAGGTTGGGACAAGCTTAGGGCACACTATCCCCTGTCTTCTGTGTTACCCAACCCTAACAGGGACCCTCCGCCATCTATGACCACAGTTAGAAATTGGTTCAACTAATTTAAATGTGGGCGAACATCTGTTTTTGATGAGGAGCGACCAGGATGCCCGGCAGATGTGGTTACCGAGGAAATCATTCAAAAGTCCACGACATGATACTTGCCGGTCGACGAATGAAAGTATGCAAAGTAGCAGGAGCTATAGGTTTGTCGACTGGAATGGCAATTAATATTTTGCATGATAAGTTGGCGATGAAAAAATTGTCGGCCCGATGGGTGCCGCGATTGCTCATGGTGGACAATAAGTGGATACGGCTCTTAACCTCGAAGCAGTGTTTAGAGCAATTTAAGCGAGATCCGAAGGAGTTTTTTCTTCGAGTCGTCGTTGATGAATTCATCATTACACACCAGAAACTAAGCAACAATCAAAACAATGGATTTCTCCCGGAGAATCTGCTCCAAAGAAGGCAAAGACAGTCCCATCGGCCGGAAAAGTCATGGCGACGATTTGTTGGGATACGAACGGCGTCATCCTCATCTGTTATAAATAGGAAGAACGATCACTGGACAATACTACAGTGAGTTATTGGACTGTTTCGACAAAAAATTGAAGGAAGACACGGCCACATTTGGCGAAAAAGAAGGTGCTGTTTCAACACGATAACGCACCAGCACATTCATTCGTATTTGTCGCCGCCAAAGTGCATGAATTGCGTTATGAATTGCCACAGCACCCCTCGTATTCACCTGATCTGGCTCCCTGCGACTTTGGTATGATAGAATTTTATGCAGACATTTTCATTGGGGACTGTATGAAAATTTGATCACTTTTTATAAAAAAAAAATGTTGTATAATGGTGAAACAGTGATGATATGGACACTTGGACACTATTTTCCATTATAGGGTTCACCCCTGGGAATAATGGTTTATATATTTTGCTAGATGAGGCATTTGTAGCATGACAATACCTAACATGTTTATTATTTAATTTTACGTTTTATATTTTTAATTTAACTAGTAACTAAAGGTTTTTTTTTTTTCAACAAATCAGTATTTGATGGCCAGTAAAACAACTTGGCCTATTATCTTTGTTACCTATATCCAGCAGTTTCTTTGCTGTACACCTCAGATTATTGGAGTGCTGCAGTAGCTGCTTCCTGTTCCTGTGCTGACAAGCCCTGGAGTCCATAGTATAAACAAACACCCTGTTGCTCCTTGCTCACAGAGGAGGATGCTATGTGACAGAGCTTTCTCTGTGTATGTGGAAGAGCGTGGATACAGATGTGTCCTGCACAGAATAGTGAGGTACAAAATCTCCCTGTTCCCTATTAGTCCCTCTATCGCAGTCTGTGATTCTACAGAAGTTTCTCTGTCTCTCTCTGTACCTCATTCTGCTCCCCTCCCCCACCTTGCCATCAGCACTTTGTGCACTGTGCAGTTTAGCTATTAACCCTTAGTGCTCACACAGCACAAGCTATGGACTTCATGTAACTGGTTTACTTTTGATTTCTTCCTCAACTTGAGGGCATAGACAGACAGACATTAGTCTCCGCCCACTTCACTGGAGAAAGAACACTTTCATAACAGAAAATGCCATGACTTTAAAAAAAGAAAGGGGGGAACAACAAATTATTATAACTTTACAGTTACGCTTTAACCCCTTCATGCCGGTGCTCTTTTTTGTGTTTCTGTCTTTTGCTCCCCTTAAATATAAATCCATAACTTTCTTATTTTTCTATGTACAGAGTTTATAAGAACTTGTTTTCTGCGTAACAAATTGTACTCTATAGTGGTGGTATTTGATTTTCCAAAAAAGCGCTTTTGCTCCTTTTCCTTGTGGACTCTGTTTTTACGGTTTCCTCTTTGCGTTCCAAATTGCATCCCTCTTTTATTCTTTGGGTCTGTGCGATTACAGGGATAATTGCTTTTCTACAGGGAAAAAGGATTGTAAACCGAGCAAACTTACATACTGGTTTGTTCCCCCTCTGGTAGGATCTGCTTCTGTTTAAGCTTCTTATGCCCTATGTAACACCTATGTAACTTGGAGCCCCGCAGGCTCATTTGAATAAATTTAATAGCCTTTTCTTGTAAAAACCAGCGCACGAGGAGCTAAAAGAGGTGGCACACACCAGTATGTTATTATGCTTGGGTTACAACCCTTGATCCTGGTGGTTGCTGCCCTTTAAAGTACTTCTACGTGTGCTTGTATCATGAAAGCAAGTCAGTTAGAGAAAGAAAACAATCTTCTGGCTATTTGTACCATAGTGTTCATATGCAAGAAAATATCATCTATTGCTATGATGGCAGTAATTCTCAATCAAAACAAAAAAAATGTATAAAGCATGAATAAAGCTGAAGAAAAAGCCATGACAATGTTAATAGCTCATTTAGAGTTCAGGATTTTATTAATCAGAAACCTGTTATGGATTACCATATGTACTCGTGTATAAACCAAGTTTTTCAGCACAAAAAATGAGCTGAAAAACTCTGCCTCGGGTTATACACAAGTCAATAGAAAAAAATAAACTGACATACTCACCTTCCGGTGCCCCTGATGCTTGCTGCGGCTTCCCGATGCTCCCGTCCCCGCGGATCCTCTTCTGTCTTCTCTATGCTGTATTAGCCGGCAGAGGCGCGGACATGCGCTCTGCTGCCCCGCGCACACTATGATGCGGCAGTGTCACTGCTGATGATGTCATAGTGTGTGCCGGCCGGCAGAGCGCATGGTCGCTAATAATAACAGTGACATAACAATTGTTTTGCTATTCAGATTATGAAGATATTCAACATGCTTCAATGAGGGATTCGGTTTCACAGTTGCAATATTTTAGTTACCTTGGTCCAAAAATAAATGCCAGGAAGGAAGAAAGCAAAAGTAATTTTTGAAATTGATTGAAATTTTTATTAAAATGAAATATCTATTAAGAAAGATCTGTTGGTGAATATAACAAGTCATAGCAGCAGACATGTAGGAAAATGAATGATCAGGTGAGTGCAGTATTGTTTTATTTTAAGCCCTAGACAACATGGAATCCACATTATTCAAATAACCTATTTCAAAGTAACACACGATGCAACCATCATAGGGTTTACTTAATCATTCTTATATTTTCTTTTTATTACATAGGTTACATTTATTTTATGCTTTTATTCTTAATAATTCTGCCATAATTATTTTCGTGGCACACATACCATATATATGTTTTTTTTCAGCTACTTTCTAGGAAAAGTTACCTATCAGTCCCCATGGTAAAATTGTAATGCTCTTGGGGAATTGTTCAGCATCTTACTCTTGGAGTGGGCTGATTGTTGCTAGGTAATGCCATGTTATGTTATAATGTCTCACTGATATTTAACAGCATTGCACAACAGAATCCACATTCAATGATGTACACTGGCCCATAAAATGCAACAAACTATGAAAATGTAAGATTAATTTTATTTTATGGAATGTAATTTACCTTTTTTGTAATATATGTTAAATATAGCAAAATAATTCAACCAAATTAAATAGACACTAATAAAAGGCCAAAATGTGCATAGAGTCATAGTGGTAGGCCAAGTCCCATGTAGCCTAGTATATTGTTGTTATACATTTTAATGACAGCTTTATTGTACTTGCATTATAGGTATTTATTGTCTCCCTATTTTACAGTTTGTGTGAACTTTTTTGACTGTCATCCATGGCTCTTTGCATATGCTCATTTTGCATTTAAAGTATGAATATCTTAAATGGTGATACATTTTAATCAGGATATGCATAAATAAATAACACCAGGAGCTTTAGTTACAGTAATATGGGTCACAAGACTCATATTTCAACATATGTCATTTAAGGAAAGTGATTCTCTCTCATACTGGGGCATCCTGGCTGGATAAATACTGGGGGCTGGCTATATGCTGGGGGCAAGGAGCTGGCTAGTTATATGCTGCGGCTAGGGGGATAGCTGGCTATATACTGGGGGCAGGGGCTGGCTGGCTATATATATGGGGGGCAGGGGCTGGCAGGATATATAATGGGGGCAGGGGTTGGCTGGCTATATAATCGGGGCAGGGGCTGGCTAGCTACATACTGGGGGGTGGGCTGGACATATATTGGAAGCAGGGAGCTGAATAGCTATATACTGGGAGTGACTGTGACCAATGTGTTTCCCACTAGGATTATACTCGAGTCAATAGGTTTTCCTATTTTTTATGTGGTAAAATTAGGTGTTTCGATTTATACTCGAGTATGTACGGTATTCTCCATGGCATTAATGTAGATTATCTGATTATTTTCACCACAGAGATCACTGCCAAATAGCCTCTGTTTCCCGTTGCACCAGCAAGCTTTCACAACTACACATTTCTCATTCAGCCAAGCGTTACACTATGTAATCTGAGAAGTAGGATAGATGGGGGATGGTAGACTATAAATGCAGCTCCTTACAAGGAGCGTTTCTGTGGTAATGAAAACAGTAAGACATTTGTGTGAGGACCCGGGTAATAACACAGCTTAACCATGAAAACCAGAAAATGTATAGAATGTTTGTGCCAATTATTTAAATGTTACCTAAATATTATGTGTCTGTATCTCTACAAGTAATACACAAATTTACCCATATCTGCACAATTTTTTAGAAGCGTTAGTAGCAAAGTAGGGTTTTTGCATTTATATACTTGTATTGTCATTGCCTTTATTTACATGCACTGCTGTTATATATATATATATATATATATATATATATATATATATATATATATATATATATGTTAATCTGGGAATGGTGTATATGTATGAGTATGTTAATTTACTTTTTTTGTGTATCAAGCCTGTCTATACTTTATACTGTGCTACATTTCTTTAAAATCTCTTTTTATAGGAATTGCAATAATTCATGTCATGCCCCAGAGAATAACCGTGGTAACCATAGAAACAGAGCAAGCAGAACAGGAGGAGCCTATAAAAAGGACTGAACACGACCTAAAACATTCCAAGCAAACCAATGTTTCCCCAGACAATGAAATTATAGGAATAATGGTAAGATGGGGGGGGGGGGTGATGGGACAGAAGTGAAAGAGGTATACACATGAGGAAAAGGAAGGAGAGAGAAAAATAAAAGTGGGGGAAGGGGGTTATCAGTTATTTGTTGAGGGGTTTATTCAAAATGCTCCTTGTATTCTGGGGAGTCTTTAAAGGGAAACTGTCACGAGGAGACCCATTTTTAGCACTCCCCCAGCCCCCACAGAGCATAGTACATACGCTGCCAAAGTGTTTTTGTATAAAACATTGGTTTTACAGAAAAAAAAGATATGTTATATTGTACCTTTCATTAGCATCTGCTGTGTGACTAGGCAGTTGCCTAATAGGAGGGGCTGGAAAGGAGCAGTCCCCCCCCCCTTAGGAAACATGTGACCTTTTCAAATATATGAATAACTCCCCACACTCGGGATTGGCTGTAGAGGAGCAGGGGGCGTCGCTAAGCCAAGTGATGGGTGTTTTCATATATTTGAAAAGGTCACATGGAGTAGCTGTTTCCCAAGGGTGGGGGGGACTGCTCCTTTCCAGACCCTCCCATTTGGCAACTGTCTAGTCACACAGCACATGCTAATGAAAGGTACAATATAACATATCTTTTTTTCTGTAAAACCAATTTTTAATACAAAAACACTTTGGCAGCGTATGTACTATGCTCTGTGGGGACTAGGGGAGTGCTAAAAATGGGTCTCCTGCTGACAGGTTCCCTTTAAAGAGTAGCCATGGGTGCCATATACGGGTGTTTTTCTCGGTGTTCAAGTTTTACACAGCCGTGAGTTTTTTCATCCTATACATCTTTGGTGGGTTTCATGATTTCCTGTACCCACTCGACAAACGGAGAGGTCACTGGGATTTTCCAGTGGCCAAATAATTATGAGGGCTTGTTCTCGGAGCACCTTTATAAATCATCAGAAACACGCATTTATGGTACGTTCTCAGATGCAGTTTTTGATGACCCTCGACCCATATCGCGGGTCACAGGTTCACCCATGCCTCTTACTCCCCGCTGGCGTGGCGCCCGCACTTTTTACTTGTCCCAGCTCCTGTCTCTGCTTCTTTGGCCGTGCATGCGCATCTCCGACTCCTATGGCTTCAGAAGATTTAAAGGACCAGCGCGCCGCTAATTGTCGCTGGCCATTTTCCAGAACACCATTTAAGCCTGCCTCTTCCTGCACACACTGCCGGATCTTTGTACTATATGCCTTGTAGGAAGCTTGTATTGTTGCCCTGTACTCGTGTATTGACTTGTGACCCTGGACGTGTTGCCATTTACGCTCAGCCCTTACCTTCTGCTCTGCCTCCGACCCTAAACCTTTGCTACTTGTCTTTACCTCCTGCCTGTCCCCGACCACTAACCTGCCTTCCGTTTCTGTACCTCGCCTTGGCTGCCACTGCGGACAAAGTCGCACCTGTGGAGCGACCTGGTGGGACCATGCCGCAGCTAATCCAACCCGCTTTAGCGGCAGGCTCTGGTGAAGACCGGGTGCCACTTAGACTCCGGTCCCAGGTGTTGGCTCACATCATCGTCCGCAGTGGTCCAATGGGTCCACTGCCCCTGGAGCCTGACACTAATATGGCGGTCATTAATGGGTTAATGAAATTACTGTAAAGCTGTATACCTGTACAACCAAAAATATGGATAATATTGTTTTTAATGGGTGATCAGTTGGAGATGGGCGGTGCTCCGGTATGCTCCATTTCCGATTTGCATTCCCGTGAAGCCACCTGTGCTGCTTGCAGCTCCGTCCTATTCATGTAAATGGGGCAGTGCTCAACCAAGCACATCTGCTGTACTGTATATAGTGTAATGCTTGGCAGAAGGTGTGTCCTTAACGGACAGATACATTAAAATCATAACTATAAAGATCAACTTTAAATATTAAAATTTTATAAAAGTTATAAAATGATTGTCGAAAACTTATTGGAATGTTAATATTCTGTAAAGCGACTGCTATGGAAGCAGTTTTCTGGCGTTTTAGGTAAAGTGATCCTTTACCATTGTTGCACTTTTAACCCCTATTCCTGGATAAAGCTATAAATACAACAACGTTGTATTTTCTTGATGGATTTTATTTGATACAGGATGCTGATTAGGTCACAGACCAATGATATGTTCCAGATTAATAATTACGTCCATCCCATTCCACTGCTCCGCATATTGTTGCTTTCTGCTGCGGCTGTTTAAGCTGATGAACTCGTCTGAGCTGGAACTCGTCTGAGCTGGTTGAAACCGGTTCTATCCAGTTCTTTCCACTTCAGGGCAGCAGCTGCTGTTTCCTGCTAACAAAGAAGCAGTGACATTGCCAGCGCCTAAACATCTCCCCTGTAATTCACAGTCCAGGCACATACAGCAGATGACAGCTAATTCAGGCACTGATAGAAATACAATCACAATGATTGTGGCTTCACCTCATACAAGGATTTCTCTGCTTCTGCTAATAAGGTCTTGAAGCTGAGAAATTACTATCTGGCCTGACCGAGGGCTGTTTCTTTATAGAGCGCATGTTAACCCCTTCAGGTATAAGCCATTTTAGGGCCTTATGACCAGGCCTCATTTTTAAATTTGTCCTGTTTTATTATAGGAGGTTATAACTTTGTAACACATTGTACTTCGAAGTAATAGAAAAATTTTGATAACTGCATAACTAACATTTCCTACATGTCTGCTTTATATGGGCATGGGTTTTTATGCATCCTCTTTTTTAGGTTGTTAGGAGGTTCAGCACTTTGGGTGCAATTTTTCAAATTTTTATGAAAATCGCAAAAAACCCTTTAAGTGACTTTGTGATTAAATTATGCTATTTTAGAAACTGTACCCCTCAATGTGTGAAAAATCAACATTAAGAAGTGTGTTAACAATTTAGGTTGTTTCACTGGGGTTGAAACAATATGGAGGTGTAATTTACAAGCTGTAATTTTTGTGGGGCAAGCTGTACTTTTTCTTGGTAGTATGTCGAATTAAACTTTACTTTTTTATCACTTTTTATGAGGTCAGATGTGAAAATTTAATATTTTTTGTGAGGATTTTTGTGTTTTTTTTTTACGGCATTCATCGTACAGGTTCAGTGACAATTTTATTTTATTGTACGGGTTGTTACGGATGTTGTGATACTCAATGGGGCTTATTTACTAAGGGTCCGCTGACCGCACTTTCGTCGGATATTCCAACGTTTTCGGGTTTTGACGGCTGGGACGGGTATTTAAATTGTGTCGTGTGGATTTTGGCGCAATCGCTTCATGCGACAGAAATTGGGACTGAGCGCTGGATTTATCTTTAAATGTGTTTTGCAACACATGCACTCACATACACCGGAAAGAAGAAGGTGAACTCCAGCAGACCTAAGCGGGGAAGCGACACATGCAGGAAATCAGGCGCACAATCTAAGTGAATCGCGGCAGAGTTCATTATCGTTGGACATTTCAGATCGGGGATCGCGCCAGGGACGGGTAATGTGCCCCAGTATGTTGTGTTTTTTGGGGTGATTTTCACCTTTTTATGTTTTATTTGATTATTGCATGGGGGACCTTTCAAATAATTTTTTACTTGCACTTTTTAAAAAAAACAACTTTTTTTCACAGTTTCAATTTGTCCCAGGGTGGGACATGAACAAGTAATAATTTGATCACTTGTTCATTGTAATATACTGCAATACTAATGTATTGACGCACATTACATAGTCAGCCTATGCATTCTGCATTGTGCATAGTGCACAGAGTTGCCATGGCAATGACTGAGGGTCCCGAGCGTCGCGGCGATGCACTATAGACACCGCGGTCACTATTTTTTTCATTCTTTTAATTAAAGTTTTACCATTACAGTTGCATATCCATCACATAAAATTACAGCTATTAGCATTTCTATATCATCAGTCAAGTTTGTTCTATATAACAGATCTTTAAAGACATGAATATGTCTATTCCCTGTTTAAGCATCAGGATAGAGGCCTTATTTATCAGAAAGAAGATAAAAAAAAAAAGAAGAAGACACAAATAGAAGAAAAAGCTACACTTGGTACACTTGCTTAAGGTTGGTTCTTAAAGATTACTTTCACATCTGGACACTTAGGATCTTTCCAGTAAAGTGCTTTAGTTTTTCTTACTTCTGCAAACATTCTTTCTAAAGTCCACCTAAATTCTGGCGGGATTACCTCCACACAAGTTCAGAAGAGCAAGTTCCGGACTTAGCTCGATCTCTGGGCTCAAAATCTCTTTAATCACTATGACCGCAGCGTCCATAGGGTTAAACAGGCGGGATTGCGATAGTCGCGTGCCGGCTGTTACGTACTGCCGGGATCCCGCGGTGATCACCCAGGCTCAGAAGCGTAGTAATTCTACCCGCATCATATGCCCTGGAATCACATCATGGTACGGGAAGGGGTCAATGGTCACTGCATATAGGGATTCACATGTAATGATTGTATGAAATCTTGTAAAATGTCAACTTTAATTGATGGCAGTATACAGTGAACTCACAGCTGAAGCGCAGGAAACATCTGTGTGTATCAGGTTTAAAATCTACTTGTCAGTGAATGTAAAGAATTTTGTTCACAGGATTGTTAATACATCAGGCACAAATCTATATAATTTTTTGACATTCTCTACAGGTACAGACATATATTTGCTTAAAAAAGAGTCCCCCCCCCCCTACCCGAATGGCTTTAACAATGACTACAGCTGTATTTTGGCTGTATGTTTTTCACCCCCATGGCACCATATCTGCATAAAATAATTGTCTAAAACCAATTATAAATGTAGTGCAATTTACGACAGTTTTCGAGTTTCCACAGGGACCAAAAATTATTTGGCTGGAGTTAAAATGACTAAATATACAAGTTCCGACTTACATATAAATTCGTTTAAGAACAAACCTACAAAACCTATCTTGTATGTAACCTGGGGAATGTCTATACATTATAATAATAATAATAATAATAATAATAATCTTTATTTATATAGCGCCATCATATTACGTAGCGCTTTACAAATCATAGGGGACAAATATAATGTAACATGACAGAGCACAACAGTCGTATGGAACAACAGGAGTGAGGTCTCTGCTCGCAAGAGCTTACAGTTTATGAGGAGGAGTGGGATGACACAAGAGGTAAAAGAATATATAACGGTCAAGCCATTCTTCTTAGGGAATAGAACAAAATATAATAAATGGAATTGCTGTCGCTTGAACCAATCAGCCGTCATCTTATATACAAGGTCCAGGGTGAATGGGACTGCAGAGAAGTCTGGTGCCTGTTGGTTGCTGGATAACAGATGGGAGGAGGACACAGGACAGGTTAGTAGAAGAGATAAAACTTCATGCAGTTAGTGAGTGTTATAGGCTTGCCTAAAGAAATGGGTTTTAAGAGCACGTTTGAAACTTTGAAGGTTAGGTATTAGTCTGATAGTCCGGGCAGAGCATTCCATAGAATGGGTGCAGCTCTAGAGAAGTCTTGGAGACGCGAGTGGGAGGTCCGCACTAGGGTAGAGGTTAATCTAAGATTACTGGCGGATCTAAGAGCACGAGTTGGGCGATAGACTGAGATAAGAGAGGAGAGGTAGGGGGGTGCAGCATTATACAGAGCTTTGTGGATGAGGGTTATTATTTTAAACTGTATTCGAAAGGAGACTGGCAGCCAGTGCAGCGACTGGCATGAACTGGAAGCATCCGTGAAGCGTTTAGTCTGAAAGACGAGCCTGGCTGCTGCATTAAGAATCGATTGGAGAGGAGAGAGTTTGGTGAGTGGAAGACCGGTTAGTAGAGAGTTACAGTAATCTAGACGAGAGTGAATAAGTGCAACAATTAGCATTTTACAGGTTTCAAATGTGAGAAACGGTCGGATTCTGGAGATGTTTCTGAGATGCATCCGGCAAGAGCGAGCAAGAGATTGAATGTGTGGCTCAAAGGAGAGGTCGGAGTCCAGCACGACCCCGAGACAGCGGGCCTGCTGCTTTGGGGTAATGGTGACCCCACAGACTGATATGGATAGGTTAGGATAGGCTCTGTTAGTGGATGGTGGAAAGACAAGAAGTTCGGTCTTAGAAAGATTAAGTTTCAGGAAGAAAGAGGACATGATGTTAGAGACAGCAGAGAGACATTCACTAGTGTTCTGGATTAAGGCCGGAGTGATGTTACGTGCTGAGGTATACAGCTGGGTGTCATCAGCATAAAGATGATATTGAAAACCAAATCTGCTGATGGTTTGTCCGATGGGGGCAGTATAGAGGGAGAAGAGAAGAGGACCTAGGACTGAGCCCTGAGGAACCCCGACAGAGAGCGGAACGGAAGAAGAGATAGATCCAGAAAAGGAGACACTGAAAGTGTGGTCAGAGACATAGGAGGAAAACCAAGAGAGTGCATAATGTTATGTTATCATCTGCACTTTTGATATATACAAATTTGTTAAAAAAAATGTAGTTCCTCTTTAACACCTTCCCACGAAGACAAGTTTTTTAAATATACTCAGGATAACAAAATAACACATTCTCTAATTTGTTGTTATTAACAAAAATACAGCATTTCACAGATATAATTCCAAGCTGTCTCTATCATTCCTGGTGTACACGATTTCAGTTGTCCCTGGTTTCCGATCCTGGATCTTCTGACTTGACTGTTTGAGGCTGTGGAGATGAGCTTTTCTCTGGTCTCTGCCTCTAGCCCTCATCCTTGCATTCCAGGAGGAGCTCACACACACCGACTTCCTGCAAGCAAACAGCACATCACATTGTGAGGAGTAGTGATGGGAATTACGGCTCTTCTTAGTGAGCTGGCTCTTCTGGCTCCAGAAAGGCTCCCTATTAAATATATAATAGGGAGCTGCAGGCCAGTCAATAACCAACATCACTCCACTTTCAACAGGATTGTATCGGGTTAAAGGGGGCGTGGTGAGCCAGTTAGGGACTGGGTTAAATGAGCCATTGGTTCACTGATGGGAGCCGGCTACCGTCACTGCAAACTACACATCATTAGTGAGGAGAGCTACATGAAGATAAGTTCTTTAACTGGGGGAAGGTGAAGGGAGGCACATCAGATCTAGTGTGTTGCGCTAAGAATGTCATTGGGGCTCATTTACTAAGGGTCAGCGGAGCGCATTTTCATGAGGGTTTCCCGCCGATTTCCGTTTTGCACCGAATTGCCCCAGGATTTTGGGCACGCAATCGGATTTTGGCGCATCAGCACCGCCTTGCATGCAACAGAAGTCGGGGGGGCGATTTGGAAAAACCTCTGAATTTTAAAATGGGATTGTGTTGCAAGATCAAGCACTCACATGCACCGGGAAGAAGCAGGTGAACTCTGGCGGACCGCGGCGGGGAAGCAACGAATGCAGGAACTCGGGCGCACGATCTTAGTGAATCGCATCGGACTCAAATCCTCGTTGGACAACGCACCGCGGGATCATGACAGGACCGGGTAAGTAAATCTGCCCCAGTGCGTGTAATATGCATCCCATAGATCTCACTATCTCTCATCTCTGATCTTTCTCATCTCTCTTTCTATGTATCAGATATTAATACGTTTAGAAGGTAAATGAAAGTGTATATAAACCTTTCACCCTGATAATCTAACCACATTTTCAGCAAACTGTATCACATAGCACTAGCGGGATCATAAAGTATCTACTTAGAAAGTAATAGAATTTTCTATTATGGACAAACCCCTATAAGGACATGGCCAAAAATGGCCTTCAAAACACAGAACTTTTTTTTCCAAAAGATAATAACTTCATATTTTATTTAAATTTTTATCTGACATGGCATATAGGGACTTGTTTTTTGCAGTTACAATTGTATTTTCCAATGGGTAAAATTTTATGGTAAAATAGCATGAGGATTCAAATTTTCCGGCAACTGCTTGTTTTTTGTAATTAAATCTTTTATGCAGTTCACTGTACTGTATAATAAACATGCTAACATTTTTCTGTAGGTTAGCACAATTAGGGAGAGTTACTACAAATAAAAACTCATTTCTAAGGAAACCGCATTTTCATAAGTGTCGAAATATTTTGAGGCTTTAACTTTTTTATTCCTCAATCAAAAAAGGGTATTTAGGGCTTGTTTATTGCAGGAAAAGGTAACGGTTATATTGCTGCTTTTAATCGCTTTCTATTACATATTTTTAGGCGGTAGGAAGCACTAGCATTGAATTTTTAAATTATTTTTTAACATTTTTATACCCCTGACAATACAGGTATAGTAATGTAATAGCTGCTTGGCCAAGGTCGCTACAGATGCAATGGTAACAATTCTGTTTTTGTGGGGGGTTATTTTATGTATTCAATATACAAGTATATATATATAGGGAAATGGGTGGTGTTTTTTTTATTATTTTGTTTATTTTTACTTTTTTTTACTGTCCTACTAGGGGACTTACACTGGGGATACATTGATCCCTTATACAATGCATTGAAGTACTTCTGTACTGCTATGTATTGTGCTTGTCAATCTTTTACTGCCATTTTGCCTATGAGACCCAGTCTTGGACCGTACCTGGCAGACACCCTGGCACCCACTATCACTGTTTCTTCTGTCTCTTCTGTAAGGAACAATCTCCCTGCCGTGCAGATGCAGCAGAGACCAGGCTGTATGGTCTCCTGCTGTGGATGGCACACTGACAGTGCTAGCAAGATCCTGATGACATTACAGATCGTCCTTATGTGGCAACGGTCCGCTAATTAAGGAGATCTATATATTGTCCAAGATCTAAATCGTCCAATGGCGGGAACCGGTTAAATGACTGTTAATTGCATTTACATATGTTTAGATATGGCAGCCTCTTGTCTGTGGGTCATAGGAAGCATTGGATTACATGTCTGTTTTATTCATTGTCAAGTGGGAAGGGACAAGGTAAAGTTTTGTGTTTCATTATTATTTTTTTTATGACAGGCTTATATAGTGAGGGAGTGGCCTTATATCTGTTCTTCTGAGCTGTTCTTTGTGTGCTGCTCGTGTATTCAGAACAGATGGTGGAGGAGGGAGCGGCTCAGAGCTCATGTTTCTGCTCTGGATGATTGTCATCTGTGTGTGGGGGAGGGTTGGCTTATTTCCTCTCACATGCTTATGCAACGTGCTGCTGGAAGAAGGGTGGACTCTGTCCTTGTTTATGTTAACAATTGTTAAAATGATGCTTTTGATGCTGTTTCTAGATTATTTTGTTTTGTCTTCTAGATTACTCTGATCTGCATGTTTAGTTTCCTAATATTTTTATTAAAGAACGCCAAAATTAAGCTGTACAATCCTCACAGCTACAACTTCCCCACGCAGGGGGTCAAATCTAAAAGAGATACATGGGAGGTTGCATAATAAGTTGAATATTCCTTCCTATGTTTTAGATAAACAACCCATAACCTTCCAACTGATTAGCATTTTTAACCCCTTTTCCCTGTTTTGTTGAATAAAAGTATAAATAAAGCAATGTTGTAGTTTCTTGATGGATTTTATTTGATACAGGATACTGATTAGGTCAGGTACCATTGATATCTTTCAGATTAATAATTATGTCCATCCCATTCCACTCCTGTCCAAGTAGCTGCAGACAAAGGAGAAGTAGACGGCAGACAATGGGGGCACATTTACTTACGAGGTCACTGGAGTTCACTAAAAGTGCATTGTCCGTCTATAATTCTGTGCCCGAAGATTCACTAAGATTGCGCCACAAAAGGATCGCGTGCGACACAATCGCAGCGCAGACACTACCCGCGCAAGCCGCTTCAGCCATTAAGAACATGCAGGGTCCGACAAAAGTGCGCAGCGCGACCCTTAGTAAATGTGCCCCATTGAGTTGAGAGATCCCTAGTCCCGTTGTTCTGCTGTCCCCTCCCCCAACATCTCTTATCTAAGCTTTCCATTCATGCTGTGTACTGTGGAAGATGTGCACTGGGGGATGGGTGGACTCTGTCCTTGTTTATGTTAACAATTGTTAAAATGATGCTTTTGATGTTGTTTTAGATCATTTTGTTTTGTCTTCTAGATGACTCTGATCTGCACTTTAAACGCATTTTCCCTGTTTTGCTGAATAAAGCTATAAATAAAACAATGTTGTAGTTTCTTGATGGATTTTATTTGATACAGGATACTGATTAGATCAGAGAATAATTATATATTCTAGATTAATAATTATGTCCATCCCATTCCACTTGTGTATGTTGTCAGTGTCTGCTCCGCATATTGTGGCTTTCTGCTGCGGCTGTTTAAGCTGATGAACTCGTCTGAGCTGGTTGAAACCGGTTCTATCCAGTTCCTTCCTCTTCAGGTCAGCAGCTGCTGTTTCCTGCTAACAAAGAGGCAGTGACATTGCCAGCGCCAAAACATCTCCCCTGTAATTCACAGTCCAGGCACATACAGCAGATGACAGCTAATTCAGGCACTGATAGAAATACAATCACAATGATTGTGGCTTCACCTCATACAAGGATTTCTCTGCTTCTGCTAATAAGGTCTTGAAGCTGTGAAATTCTTATGCGGCCTGACCGTGGGCTGTTTCCTTATTGAGCACATGTTAATGGTCACCGTATAATAATGATTCACATGTAATATTGTAAGTGAATCTTGCACAATATCACCGGCGGTTAAAGAGGTTTTCTGGCAATACAGAGCAGGCCAAGTCGAGCTTAAAAATCTCTGCTAGAAATAACTAGAAATATCCATCAAAGACAATGTAAATATCAAAAACACCCAAAAAAATGTATAAACATTGTTTCTAAACCAAAAAGGAGGAGTCTATGTTATTCAATAAAAATCTGTAAATTTTTAATCCAAACATAACTTAATACATAGGAACATCACATAGTGATCATTATCTTTCTACCAATTCATAATCGATATAAGAGGCCCCAGATGAAAATAGGGCTACACAGAATACAAAACCGTCTTCCAGTGTCCAAAAACCTATAATAGCATCACATCACAATATTTCATGTAAACTCATGTCCATAACTCATTTATGATTGATGGTATAAAATGGCTACAAGCCCCCATTTAACAATCCAGCTTTTCCCCCAGGGGAACACAGGAGGAGGATGCCACTTTTTGTCAGCTTAAGTCTTGGTGCAGTCAGTGGCACAGAGAAGAGACTGACGGGTCTGGTCCCATGTTGTTTTAAGGTCTTGCACCAGATCCACTACCGCCGGGACATCGGAGGGAGTAGACAGCGGAAGCGGAGGACGAGGGATTCATCCATAGACCACAAAGAACGGAGCTTCGCCAGCAGACCCTAAGTCCAGGGTATTGTAGGAGAACTCAGCCCGTGGAAGCAGATCAGCCCAGTTGTCTTGACGGGCTGAGACAAAGTGGCGTAGAAAACAGCCCAAAGTCTGGTTCACCCTCTCTACCTGACCATTCAACTGAGGGTGGTAGGCAGAAGAAAAGTCAAGATGAACTTGCAGCTGGTTACACAAGGCCAGAACTTGGACACAAACTGGACCCCTCATTTAGACATGATGTGCAGCGAAAGTCCATGCAGCCGGAAGATATGTTTGAAGAACAAACTGGCAAGCCATGGAGAAGATGGAAGAGCTCAAAGGGAACAAAATCCGACATCTTGGAAAACCGGTCCGTCACCACCCAGATGATGGTATTGCCAGTGGAGACAGGCAGATCAGTAACAAAATCCATTGCCGTGTGAGACCACAGGCGACTGGGTATCGGCAACGGAAGTAACAATCCAGCCAGTTTGAGACAAGAGACTTTGTTACAGGCACAAGAGGAACAGAATCCCACGAATCCCGGACATCTTAGACCAGATCTGGCCACCAGTAGTAGCGGGAGATGAGGGCCACGGACTGTTGCACCCCTAGCTGCCCAGCTAAACGCGAAGAATGTCCACAAGACAGAATCCTCTCCCGGAGGGCAGGTCTGACGAACGTCGTGCCGGGAGATAGCTGCCAAAGATCCACTGGAGCTGCAACAAGTTGTTCAGGAGAGATGGTATGCCGAGGGACTGGCTCTTCTACAACAACAGCCAAAGCACGGGACATCAGCCTTGATATTCTTGTCGGCAGGAGGGAAGTGAATCAACAGGTTAAAGCGAGAGATAAACAGGGACCAATGGGCTTGTCTGGGATTCAGGTGCTGGGCTGTCTGGAGGTACAAGAGGTTTTTGTGGCCCGTGTACACACACACGGGATGGAGAGCACCCTCCAGTAGATACTGCCATTCCTCCAGAGCAAGTTTGATTGCTAACAGTTCTCTGTCACCGATAGAATAATTTCTCTCCGCGGAAGAAAAAGTCCTAGAAAAGAAGCCACCTGTGAGAGTTCAGGCCTTAGGCCCTTTCTAGGTGAGCACAGCTCCAGCTCCAACGGAGGATGCATCCACCTCAAGATGAAAGGGTTTCTCTGTGTCATGTCTAGTGAGAACAGGAGCCGAGGCAAAAGCGGACTTCAACCTGGAGAACGCCTCTTCAGCCGCAGGGGGCCAGGTACGGGGATTGGCATCTTTCTTGGTAAGTGCCACGATGGGAGAGACCAGAGTGGAAAAATGCGGAATAAACTGCCAATAATAGTTAGCAAAACCCAGGAACTTCTGTAGGGCTCATAGACCTTCTGGACGAGGCCACTGTAGAACTGCAGATAACTTATCAGGATTCATCTGGAGGCATCTGTCTGAAATTATATAGCCGAGGAATGGGAGGCTGCGTTGGTAAAACTGACATTTCTTCAGCTTAGCGTAGAGACGGTTGGCCCGGAGGCAGCCAAGAACTTAAGACCAAGATATCCTCCAGGTAATCCACAACACAGGAGTACAGCAGATCCCTGAAAAAGTAATTCACAAACTCCTGGAAGACAGCAAGGGCATTACAGAGTCCAAATAGCATCACAAGGTTTTTAAAGTGACCTTCACGGCTGTTAAACCCTGTCTTCCAGTCGTCACCCTTGAGGTTATAAGCACCATGGAAGTCCAGCTTCGAGAACACCCTGGAACCGCGCAGTCAATCACAGAGGCAGGGGGGTAGCAGTCAATCAACGGCATTGGGTAGCAGTGGCAAAGTCTCTGTTTGTTTTATGGAAACAGCTGGCAGACCCTCCAGAGACTTGGTTAATACTGAAGAAGTCAGGACAGGTAGAGGTGTCACCATGCAGCATGATTGGCATTCTGGACCCCACCGTAGGATCTCCCCGTCTTCCAATTGAGGACCGGAGAATGATGTTGCAGCCATAGGAGACCCAGGATGACAGGTGAGGTGGAGCGTGGCAGCATTTGAAGACTGACGGGTTCAGTGCGGTACCAGATCGGAGAGGAGCTGGCTGCTGATCAAGAAATGACTAGCAGTTGCTTGAGAGGAACCACCGGAATGTGATGCCGGGAGACTAGAGTGGCACCCACAAAGTTCCCTGCAGGACCAGAGTCCAAGAATGCAGAGACTTGCACAGGAGTGATGGTACCGACAATGAGGAGCGCTGAAACTGTCAGATGTGGAGACAGACTGGACAAGCCCGATGAAGTGCTTGGGACTAGCACGATACAAGCAGAGGTTTTCCTGACAACGTCTGGAGTGTTCCTTAGCTGTGAGTCGGACTCTGTCAACTTGCATAGGTTCCACTGCAGAGTGTGCGGCAGGAGGCTGGAGCGGCCTTTGGAAAACCAGAGCCAAATGAGGCAGACGTGGAAGCCGGACTTCCAGTTGCTTGTGACGCAACTCTTCAGCACGCTCCATTAACCGCACATCTCTCCGGGTGCCCAGGGTGATGAGACCATTTCAGAGTAGCCCGTAGGTCACGAGTGGCCAATGCATCCTTGGCCTGGGGAGACAGTCCTTTTTTGAAAGTTGCTGACAAAGCTCAGAAGCCAGGGTGCGGAACTTGACGGCATACTCGTCCAAGTCTCCTTGGCACAGATTCAGCAGCGCCATTTCAGCTGAGGAGGTTCGTGCGGGTTCCTCAAACACGGAGCGGAATTCAGACTGAAAGGTAGTATGGGTTGCCGTGACTGGATTGTTTCTACCCCATAGAGGGGTAACCCAGGCCAGGGCTTTTCCAGAAAGGAGGCTGAGGATGAATGCCACCTTGGAGTATTCGGTGACAAACTGGGATAGCATCAGTTCTATGTGCATCGAGCACTGTGTAATGAAGCCCCTGCACAGTTTGGAATCACCATCGTACTTGGCGGGTATCGAGAGTCAGAGCCTTGGTTCTGCTGCCGGAAGACTAGCCGGAGTGACCAAAGAAGTTGCAGGAACTGCCGCCAGAGTAGCCGCTGGAGCCTGATACTGGTGCTTGGAGAGAAGCAGTTGTTGCAGAGCGATGGTAACTTGACCAAGCAGTTCTCCTTGAGCTGCAATCTGTTGGGACTGCTGGGCGACAACGCTGGAAAGATCAGCCAGTACTGGAGGTGACACCTTGGCGGGATCCATCGCAGGATCTTACTGTCAGGGTTCGGGATCTGTGGATCCTCTGGACCACCGCTGGAGGTGGTAGTAACCGACACCTGGGACCAGAATCTAAGTGGCACCTGGCTTTCACCAGGTGCCACCAGGTCGTTCTACAAGTGTTACTAGTCCGTGGTGGCAACCAAGGTCGAGGTACCTCAGGAGAAGACAGTCTTGTAGTACAGTTCAGGCACAGGATCAGGGCAGGCGGCAGAGAAGCAAGGTCAAACTTGAAATCCGAGTTGGCAACAGGAGGTCAAGAGCTCCCAAAGTCTAACAGCTCAAATATCCGGCGGGGAATGATGGGAGCCGTCGGTCTTTATAGAATCCTGGAAATGGCCAGCGCCAATTAGCGGTGTGCTGGCCCTTTAAATCCTTGAGTGCCAAGGGAACGCAAGCGCGTCCTAGCTGGGACGGGAGCCGGATCGTGAAGAGGTAAGTTTGGGCTGGGGGGAGCTGCGACACAGAGAGGGGCATGGGTGTACCCGCGATCTGAAACATGGATTGCGGGAGCACCCGTGACAGAGACCGAGAAACACTCCGACACACATTTCATACTTACTGCTTGAAAATCTCTGCTTGCCGAATGTAAAGACTCTTCTTGGTCACAGAATTTTGTATACACCTCATACATCAAGTAGAAATCTTTATTATCTCTTGACACTCTGTACAGATATATTTGCATACAAAATAAACTCTTCAAATAGCTGAAGGCTTATTCAGACATCAGTTTTTTTTCTCAGTAAGCTATGCACGATCTTCAAGGACACCACACTGACCGTGTTTAGTTTTGTCATATTTATATAGCATTTGTTAATCATAGTTTTCAGGTATGTAAAAAATGGATGGTTTAGTTAATAACCTGGTTCTAAAGCATCATTAGAGAACCATAGCCTATTGTGATTTCATAAAGGTAAATCAACTATACCACTTGTACATATATCTGCTTTTTACCTGATGAAGGCATTAGTTCAATGCTGAAACGCGTTGTTTTATATACCTCTTATATATCTTTTGTATTATAGGTCTGTATAACCTACATTAGAAGGTGAGCATTCTACTATTTGTTACTAAGCTATCTATCACCTTCACTTAAGTCTCCTGCGCTTTGTGTTCCCCTATATCTTCTAGTCCATACTCTCAAACTGAAAAAAAAAACTTACTGATATTGCTCATAAATTTATTTAAACAACTCTTAATGCAGTCCCCTGTTTCTTCAAATGTGTCTCTTGCTCATATATGACATTGTTCATCCAGTTCATTCTGTTTCATTAATATGATGGAAGAAGGCCCAGAGCTACAGAACTGTTAACCCCTTCAGTACTCAGCCTATTTTGGCCTCTAGGACGGGGCTCCATTTTTCAAATCCGCCCTGTGTCTCTATAAGTGGTTATAGCTTTGGAAGGATATAAGATATCCAGGGGATTTTTCGTGACATATTGTACTTCAAATTAGTTTAAAAATTTGGATGATATCTTTTGTGTTTAGTTATTTAAAAAATGGAAAACGGAAATTTGGCAAAGATTTTGAAAAATTCTTTATTTTCAAAGTTCTAAATTCTCTACTTTTGAAGCAGAACAGTGATAGCACCAAAATGTATTCATAACCTACATTTCCCAAATTTCTATTTTATGTTAGATGGTTTTTTAAGATTCCACATATTTTACTAGAATGTTATGACTCTCAGAATTTAGGTGCCATTTTTAATTTTTTTTTTTTTCGAAACTCTCCAAGCGCCGTATTTAGATGGATCTGCTCAAGTTTTAATTGACTTTGAGAGGCCTAAATAATAGCTAGACTACCACATTATGGAAACTACACCCCTCAACATATGAAAAAGCACATTAAAAAAGTTTGTTAACCCTTTTATAGGGTTTAAAACAAAATGGAGGTGCGTCATACAAATTGTAATATTTTTGAACAATACATTCATTTTGAAAATTAAACATTTGCAATGAATTAAATGAAAAAAGGCTCCACAAAGTTTGATACCCAATTTCTCCCCAGTACATCGATACCCCTTATGTGGTGGTAACCTGCTGTATGGGCGCATGGCCGGGCATAGAATGAAAGGAGGCGGCATGCAGATCAGATTTGCATTGTCACATTGTACAGGCTATAATTTTTTCTTTTTGTAATGTGGACATATGGGGCTTATTTTTTTGCCACATGAGATGCACTTTTCTGATACATAATTTTGGGGCATCTATAGCTAATTCGTAAGATTTTATTAACTGTGTTTAGTATAGAAAATTAAAATCAGAAATTTTTGGAAAGATTTTTTTATTTAGTTTTTTTGGCCGTTCACCATTATTAAAATTATTTTTATTCTATTCTCTTCACCACAATTTTGGAGATACCTCATTAATATAGATTTTTTAAAAAAATTTTTCCCTATTTGACTCAATAAAACTAATTTGGAGAAAAACATGTTCATTTTAGTATCACCGTCTTTTTGAAAGTATAACTTTTTATTTTTCAGCTGACAAATCTGGTTTTAAGGGCTTATTTTTTGTGAGCAGAGTTGTTCTTTTTTGCGGTCTTATTTTGGAGCATGTAACATTTTTTAAAATCACTTTTTAGAACATTTTTAAAAGGGTATTAAATAAAAATGATCTTTTTCGGGAAGTTTTTTTGGGTTTTCTGTACAACGTTCACCATGCGGGTCCAGTAATGATTCTGTTTTATTATACAGATTGTTACAGACGCAGCTATACCAAATATGTGTGTTTTTTGTGTGTTTTATTCAGTTTTACTGAATAAAAACGAATTTGGAGAAAATCTTGTTCATTTTAGCATCACCATCTATTCAGATGCATAATGTCTGGTTAGGGGCTAATTTTTTGCGAGTAGAGTTGTTCTTTTTAGCAGTCTTATTTTGGAGCGCGTAACATTTTTAAATCACTTTTTAGAGCATTTTTTTTAAGTTTACTGAATAAAAATTATCTTTTTTTGGAACTTTTTAATTTTTTACGGGGTTCACCTTGTGGGTGCAGTAATGATTCTTTTTTATTATGAAGATTGTTACTGACGCAGTGATACCAAATATGTGGGCTTTTTGTGTATTTTAATCAATTTTACTGAATAAAAACTATTTTGGAGAAAATCTTGTTTAGCATTTTAACATCACCATATTTTCAGATGCATAACTTTTTTATTTTTTGGCTGACGAATCTGGTTGAGGGCTTATTTTTTATGTTCTTTTTAGTGATCTTATTTTAGAGTATTTTCCTTTTTAAATCCCTTTTTAGAGCATTTTTAAAGGGTATTAATTAAAAATGATCTATTTCCATAACTTTTTTTTTCCTGGCGTATACTGTGCATGTTCAGTAACGATTCTGTTTGTAGCTTTTTTTGTGTATTTGTGTTTTTTATACGCTATTAAGAGTTTGTATGGGAAAGTGACATTTTAGGGGCTGTTTTTTTTTTTATTTCTTTTTTTTTAATGTTTTAAAAGTATTTTTTCACTGCTCTACAATACTAATAGAAGGGGTCTGCTTGCCTGGAACACTGGGCAGCCCTGCGACATTCAGCAGACCTCGGGGCTGCCCAGAGGTGGATCTGATCCCGCTCCACTCCAATCCTTAGGGGGAACACCCTTGCACGCCAACACTCATGATTGGAGCTGGCTTTGATCGTGAGTGTTAGTGTGCAGTGTCAGCTGTTATATACAGCTGACAGCCGCTGCTTCTGGTGCCGGTTCCATTCATGAGCTGGTGCCAGAAGCAGGACATAGTAGAAAGTCCTGTTGCGCAAGGATGTACTATTACGTCCAGGTGCGTGAAGGGGTTAAAACACAATAGCAAAGGTATAAACATCCTTTTTTTCTACTTTTTTTCCTTGTATGGACATAACTCATAGGTATATTCACATGTGGCAGTTTTGTGCAAAAATATTCTGTTACCACTTTGCTATCAGCATATTACCTGGCTCCTCCTCAATCAATGCTCCTGTAATTCATTTTATATGTTCAGAAAGCATGATTAACTATAGAGAATTATAGTTTCACAACTCCACACCGGCTGTATTATTACAGCGTGTTCTGGAAGTGTTGGACAAGGTCAATGTTCATCACTGTAGCAACTTGCATGTACACAAAGGTAACGCTGTCTTCCAACAGCAGGAATAGAGCTTGTTTAGGAGTGGCTGGAACAGGGGAGTAACTGAGAGGCAGGACCCCATAGCAGACTAAAGAATGGGGCCCCTACACCCTCAAAAATATACATATCTGTATACTCACACATTTATACACTCTTACATACATACATTTATACACTCATGCGCAGACATTAACCCCTTAATGACCGCCGTATTGGCTTTTTACGGCGGTCATTAAGGGTACTTCTTCTGATGCGTACGCCTTTCTACGGCGGCGCGTCAGAAGAAGATTTCGAAACACCGGGTCTCGCTGGTGCCGGTGTCGGGCTGTGATATCACAGCCCAGACCCGCCACTTACACGCCGCGGTCAAGCATGACCACGGCATGCAAGTGTGTCCCCCATGGATCAGACCCCCCCGGTGAGCTTACCGGGGTATCCGATCCCTCCTGCCTCAGCCCCGGGTTCCGACGAGTGACCAGGGGCTGTCGGCTCCTCTCTGTGCCGGGTTCCGCCTCCTGGTAGGACCCGGCTGTGTGCAACTGAGCATGCTCAGTTACTAACACAATACACTGCAATACAAGTGTATTGCAGTGTAAAGGCTTGAATAAGCGATCGGATGATCGCTTATTCAAGTCAAGAAGTAGAAAATGTAAAAAAAAAGTTAAAAAAAAAAATGTAATCTTTTTATAATATAATTAAATAAATAAAATAAAAGTCCCATAATCTCCCCAGTAACACATAAAATGCAAATAAAGTAAATAAAACACAAAAACACGTACATATTTGGTATCACCGCATCCGTATTAATCTGTACAATAAATCTAAATCAATATTGAACCTGCTCGGTGAACTACGTAAAAAAAAACTCGAAAAACTTCCCATAATATACCATTTTCCATCAAACACCATCACAAAATATGTTCTAAAAAGTGATCAAAAAAAGTTACGTTCCCTAATATGATACGACTGAAAAGAACAACTGTTTTCGCAAAAAATAAACCCTCAACCAGATCTGACAACAGAAAAATACAGAAGTTATGGCCCTGAAAAGTTGTCAATAGTAAAAACAATGCGATTTTCTCCAATATTGGTTTTGCTCAGGAAAATTGAGCAAAAATAAGAAAAACTATATAAATGAGGTAACACCACAATCGTAGTGAACCAGAGAATAAAGATAAAATATTATTTTTACGTTACGGTGAGCGAGGGGGGGAAAAATGCTCACAATCCAAAATAAAAATTGATGATTTTGTTTGTGTCCCCCTTGAAATAGTTAATAAAATCTCATGAATAAGCTATAGACTCCCAAATTATCTATACATTGTATCTCATCCCGTACATAATAAGCCCTCATATGTTCACATTACCAAAAAAAAAAAAAAATTATAGGTCGTACAATGTGACAATACAAATCTGCTGTGAATGGCGCCTCCATTCATTCTATACTCGGCCGTGCGTCCGTACAGCAGTTTACCACCACATTTGGGTATCAGTAAACTCGGGAGGAATTGGGCATCAAGCGTTGCAGTGCGTTTCATCATTTAATTTATTCTGAAAATGTCAGTTTGGCCTAAATGAATGTATTTTCCAAAAAAATTCTATAGTTTCTAAATCGCAGGTCCATATTTTTTAACCCATGTGAAACACTTAAAGGGTTAATAGACTTAATAGAAGTTGTTTTACATATGTTGAGGGGTGAACTTTCTATAGTGGGGTAATTTATGGGGTTTTACTTTTATTTAGGCCTTTCAAAGTCACTTGAAAGCTGAGTTGTCCCTGAAAATGTGAGTTTTGGCAATTTTCATGAAACTAAGAAACATCGCACCTAAAGTTCTGCACCTCATAACATCCTAGAAAAATGACCGGAAGCATAAAATATCATCCCAACATAAAGCAGATATTCTGTAAATGTTAATTATCAAACTTTTTGGGTAGTTTTACATCTTGTCTGGAAACCAGAACATTTCAAACTTGGAAAATGAAGAATTTTTACAAACTTTTGCCAAATTTTCACTTTTTTTCAGAACGAAACGCAAAATTTATCACTTAAATTTTATAACTAACATGAAGTACAATGTGTCACAAGAAAACATTCTTAAAATCACCCGGATATGTTAAAGCGTTCCAAAGTTATAACCAATTATCGGGAGACATGTCAGATTTGAAAAATCGAGTCTGGTCATTGAGCTGAAAACTAGTGTCGGTGATAAGGGGTTAAAACACTTTTACATATCTGTCACAGTAGCTGCTGACAACATGGAGGAAATAGACGGCAATTGAGTTGAGAGATCCCTAGTCCTGTCATTCTGCTGCCCCTCGTCTGACATTCCTGATGATGAACAAATGCCACACGGATATGATAAAACGGATGAACACATTCAATGTGGTGTCCTTAAAATTCATAGCATACTGAGAAAAAACTGATGTGTGTGCAACACCCTCGCCGATGCAATGGCGAGTGGGTGCTTGCGAATAAGCCCCATAACAATGTCACCACATCACAAAGGGAAATTGCAGTGGTTAATCCTGCCTGGCAAGGCAGAAGTTAAATCTGTATATGATGTAAAAGACCAGTACCCAATGATATGTGTTACATCCTGTCTCTGTGAACTGAGAGGTAATTGGAGGAGCAGCCACCACCTGACCAAAGGGAGGTAATAAAACCCCCTGGCCAGGAATGTTCTAGAGATCTTAGAGAGAAGTCTCTCTCAGGAGAGAGAGGAGAGCAGTCTCTCCCAGAAGGGAGAAGAGACCGGTCCTAGTCAGGCCCTCTGGGTCTGCAGGACGCAAGCAGAGAGTAGTTAGCTGAGCAGCAGCTCAGAGTCTCTAGCACACCAGACCAGTGCAGGAAGAGCCTAGCCCCTGCCTGAAGTGGAAGATAAGACTAGAGCTAGTGTAGTGAGGAAAGGGGTATCATCCTACCTTCAAGGGTGATACCTGAAGAGATCCAGGACCGAGCTGAAGCCTCCTCTAAGGACCCAGCTGCCTCCCAGCCTGCCCTATACATCCAGGCTGGTGAACTACATCCTGTGGCTCCCTCCAAATACCTCTCCAGTACTCCACCATCTTGTTAAAGGCACGTTGCTGATGTTCCTGTCGGTTCCAATAAAGAACTGTAAGTGTTTCTGTTCAACCTCTGCCTCCGTCTGGTCCCTGCTACTACCCCTGCCTACATCACCGGCACCCTGTCCATCACCCAGAGACTCACACTCGGGACATTAAGGGGTTGCCCCAGGGAGATCCGCTATAGCAGCCACTCCCTCATCATTTCTTGCCAACACCACCCTGCTGGAGACCTGCCAGGCTGTAGGACAGCCCTCCGGTTCCCCCGTACCAAGCACCGTGACAATAGCGTGCTTAGGCCGCAACCGCCAGCCACTCCGGTATCGCGGGCCCCGGCTGTCTCCAGGCCTCACCTCAAGGGCTAGGCCCCGGTGGGGGATGTTGCATGTGAATAAGCCCTTTTTGTAAGCGGACCACGTGTAGGTGGTCATTACTACAGCCATTTCAAGAGAGTTTCATTTGTGAAACTGTGACCAAGAATTTTTACATTCAACAAGCAGTATTGCCAAAAAACCTCTTTAACTGCCGGTGATATTGTACAAGATTCACTGCCATTATTACACGTGAATCCCTATATGCAGTGACCATTCACATGTGCTCAATAAGGAAACAGCCCTCGGTCAGGCCGGATAGTAATGTCTCAGCTTCAAGACCTTATTAGCAGAAGCAGAGAAATCCTTGTATGAGGTGAAGCCACAATCACTGTGATTGTATTTCTATCAGTGCCTGAATTAGCTGTCATCTGCTGTATGTGCCTGGACTGTGAATTACAGGGGAGATGTTTTGGCGCTGGCAATGTCACTGCCTCTTTGTTAGCAGGAAACAGCAGCTGCTGCCCTGAAGTGGAAAGAACTGGATAGAACCGGTTTCAACCAGCTCAGACGAGTTCATCAGCTTAAACAGCCGCAGCAGAAAGCCACAATATGCGGAGCAGACTCTGACAACATACACGAGTGGAATGGGATGGACATAATTATTAATCTAGAATATATAATTGTTCTCTGACCTAATCAGCATCCTGTATCAAATAAAATCCATCAAGAAACTACAACATTGTTGGGTTAAAGGGGTTAAAAGTGCAGATCAGAGTAATCTAGAAGACAAAACAAAATGATCCAAAACAGCATCAAAACCATCATTTTAACAATTGTTAACATAAAGAAAGACAGAGTCCACCCATCCCCCAGTGCACATCTTCCACAGTACACAGCATGAATGGAAAGCTTAGATAAGAGATGTTGGGGGAGGGGACAGCAGAACAACGGGACTAGGGATCTCTCAACACAAAGGTTCACGTTTACTAAGGGTCGCGCTGCGCACTTTTGTCAGATTGTGCATGTTCTTAATGGCTAAAACGGTTATTTAAGAAGTATGAAGGGGAGTGTATATCAGCTGTATGAGGAATAACTTTTTTAAAGCTATTTTTGTGATATGTATGGTTATTGCAGACTCCTGTTCGTGGGTCCCAGTAAGCGTTGGAGGTCAGGACACCAATTGGGGAGGGCCAAGATCTTTGTTGTGCTTCTCCTGTTTTCTATGTATGTAGTGGTAGCACAGGTTTATATAGTGAGGGAGTGGCCTTATTTCTGTGCTGCTGGGTTATTCTTTGTGTGCTGCTCATGTCTACAGATCAGATGGTGGAGGAGGGAGCGGCTCAGAGCTCATGTTCCTGCTCTGGATGCTGGTTGTGTCATCTGTGTGTGGGGGAGGGGCGGCTTATTCCCTCTCACATGCTTTTGCAACGTGCTGCTGGGGGAAGGGTGGACTCTGTCTGTGTCGAAGCAAACAATTGTTTTCTGCTTTTCCTGTGGTTTCTAGATCATTTTGCTTTGTCTTCTAGATTATTCAGGATAATTTATGTTAAATGCAGCTCATAATTCACTACTTTGTAAAGGTAATACATTATACTGCAGTGTAAAGCACATCTCGTGTCACTTTTTAAATTAAAAGCAAGCAGATTAGTGTATGATGTAAAATAATACTGATATAAAAGAATAACATGGTAATATCTGTATAGCAATGCAGAATAAGGGTTACCTAAATGATGATCAATTTACTTATATTCAATGTTTTATAAATTAAATAAAGAAACATCTTGCAAAAAAATTGTCTGCTATGTAATTGCCTGACTACAGTAACATGTTACAGTCGTGCATCACCAATGCAGTAGTTGGTCTTCTACGTGACCTGTCACCTAACACTCATCTGCCCAGTATACTCCTGCATTCTTCAGGACTAGGCAGGACTACATACTGCACATTTCTGTGACTTTCCGGAATAGATTTTCATTTCTAGAGTTAACAATAGTATGTATTGCATTTTGTGTGGGGGAGGGTTCGGCTTATTTCCTCTCACATCCTGGTGGACTCTGTCCGTGTTAGTGTGAACAATTGTTTTCTGTTTTTGCTGTGGTTTCTAGATCATTTTGCTTTGTTCTAGATTATTCTGATCCTTTATGTTATAAGCTCACAATTCAAATACTACATTATTCTGGAATATAAAACACATCTCTTTCCTGTGTCACTTTTTAAATTCACAATAAGTGGCTTTTGATCTAAAATAATACTGATATGAAGAATAACATGGTAATGTATGTATAGCATTTTAGAATTAAAGGAAACCTACCACCACGGCTCTACCTATTTATGTAGAACGGACAATGCACTTTTAGTGAACTCGGGTGACCTTGTAAGTAAATGTGCCCCCATTGTCTCCCTTGTTGTCAGCAGCTATTGGGACAGATATGTGAAAGTGTATAAATGTGTGCGCATGAATTTATAAATGTGTGTATGTATGTAAGAGTGTATAAATGTGTGAGTATACAAATATGTATATATTTTGAGGGTATAAGGGGGCCCCATTCAGAAGTCTGCCATAGGGTCTTGTCTCTCTTTGTTACTCCGCTGTCCCAGCAACTCCTAAACAAGCTCTATTCCTGCTGTTGGAAGAACAAGCACTGTTCCTGCGTTACCTTTGTGTACACGCAAGTTGCTACAGTGATGAACATTGACCATACCCAACACTTCCAGAGCACGCTGTTATAATACAGCTGGTTTTCATTTTTTTTCCAGTGAAAATTATAAAAAATATATATCTTTAACAGTTTTTTTTATTCATTTAAATGTTTGTATGGTTTATGTTTCATTCTGAATAACCATTTAGATCAAGTTCATATCTCTGTTGGATTTTAGTTTTTCCATATCAACAGAAAAATAGCTATTCTGGTCTGTTCCGAAGGGACTGTCGCTGTATCTACCATGTTGCCGGTGAAGCAGAATTTATTATCTTCCATTTTGATACTGAATCTCAAACACTTGAGCTTACGAACCATAATACATGCTGAAAGAGGAACTTAACCCTTCAAGTAATTCTATATTTTGAATTCCTCTGTCATGTACATGACTTTCTTCATTTGCAAGTTATGAAAAAAATAGTTCACATAAATAAAGTCACATGGTCCTTTAGTAACGAAGTGCAGCTGTCCTTGGATACGACCACCACTGCTGGATTGCACATAAAAACAACAACACTAGGACATTTATGATGGTGTTTTCACCAGTTTTGTTGCCCTCTCACCGTATGTTCTGCTTTTTGACCTACTTATTAACAGGCGGGCCCATAAAAAATGATTTTGTCATCCTGCTCCTAAAATTGGCGTGGCTTTGGCGGAATGGAAACTCTGACACAATTAATATGTGTCATAGCTGTTTTTGGGCACTGTAAACTGGCAAATAGTAGACCAAAAGAAATTTGGTCTAGCAGGGACACAACAACGTGCTACTGCACTCAGCTTACACTAGCGTGACCGGACAGCAGGGAACTTGCCTTTGAAAAGGGGCATTTAAAATCAAATTGTGTTCCACTGCAATTTTTCTCATAGACCTTGGATTAATTGTACCATAGTCAATAAAATGTAGATGGCAGTTGGAATGCCGAAGGCAAAACTCACCACTCCGCCTGGACAAGCTGTCGGACTCAACGGTCATCCACTGATGCCTTGCCGCAGCGGCCATTGCTACACCCCAGGCCCGCATGCTTAGCTTTTACTCCAACTGCTAGACACATTTCTGAATCTCGGGACACATGTTGGTCCCAGCGACAGAAAATGGTCTTGGCGCCAGAAATATATCTGCACAACAACACAATAGTAAGTATCTCCTTTACGAAAGAAAGTCGGTAACCAAGCCAAGGCAGGCACCAACAATTTATGTAAATGTACCCCATAGTTTTTGCAAATAAAACAGCCGTTCCGTTGTAATGAATACTATATCTAGTATCTCAATAGTGCATGTCTGCCCACCGCTGGAAGAGTGTGACAGTGGCGTATCCAAGGAAAACTATCTTGTTTTTAAGGGACCATTTGACTACATTTATGAGAAATTATCTTCACACAGGTTAATTTTATTAATAACATACAGTTGAAGACATGTACGTATGTAGCAGATGAATTCACTTAAATGTGAAAAATGTTTACTATTATCATCTGCACTATTGATATATCCAATTTTATTTAATATAATAATAATAATCTTTATTTAGATAACGCCATCAAATTCCGTAACGCTTTACAAATCATAAGTTCAGCTACACTATAAATTATATTTTAAGCTTATTATTGTTTTGTGATTACCTGTAATTTATGTAATTCCTTAATGTTCACCGTATCATGTTTTTAGGGTCATTAAGGGTACTTCTTCAGACCAAAGCCTTTCTACAAAAAACACATTGTAATTTATATGTATTGGAGTGTGTAAGGGCAAGAAAAAGTGATCAGACAAATGTTTGTTCAACCCCAAGTCTGATAGAAATGTACAAAGTTAAAAATAAAGTTAAAACATATTTATAATACTAAATAAATAAAAAGTCCCTAATACACCAGGAAAAACCCTAAAAATCCTACATATTTAGTATCACCACATCCGTAGCAATCTGTACAACCAATCTAAATCAATATTCAACCTGCAAAAAAGATGAAAAACTAACTGCAATATATGATTTTCACCAAATACTTTCACAAAAATGTTCTAGAAAACGATTTCTAAGTTGAATACCTGTCAAAGCTGCGCAAATCCCGAGAAACCGCAAACAGTCTGACAAAAGTGCGATCTGCGACTTTTAGTAAATAAGCTCCACTATTTTATTGCATGGTTGGTGGCCCAAAGTGTTAAAAACTAAAAGAAAAATGTATAATTTACTTTGTGTCCACCTTGAAATAGTTAAAAAGAAATCTCATGAATAAGCTATCAACCCCAGCACAAAATGAAGTATCTGTACAGTGTATGCCAACCCGCAAAAAATTACATTACCTAAAAAAATGTATAGGTTGTACAATGTGACAACCTATAAAAATTTTCTCCGAAGTCTTAAAAAATAAGCATAGAAGAGTAATATTTTGATGAGTCATGCTTAGAGGCTGCTGGTGTCATATTAAAGATACTAATCTCATCCAACAGATCACATCGGCTGTCTGTACAGACACTTCCCCTACAGCCTCTAAACTTGACTCATCTCAGGCTTGTAATGCTATTCTCTGACTTCAGGGGAGATTTATTATAGGCCAATGGGTGAGATGTCACATATAAGAGGGAATTCTAGAAAGGACATTATACACCCTACCTGATAGGGCTAGTAGTTTAATGGGGCATAATCTGATGAGACAGGTTCCCTTTTAAGTTTACTGTAAAAGGTATTGTGGCCAACATTAAACATTTTTATATCTTCTTTTAGCTTCTTATACCCTGTTTTTTAAAAAAAATTATGCAAGCCTTGGGCTCCATAGGTTTTAATGAAGCCTGGAGACCCCCAGGCTTATTTGCATAATTATTAAAGCTTTTTTTTCTTAAAAATAAAAACATAGGATCCTGCCAGAGGGGGCACACACCAGTATGTCCCTTGTGCTTGGTGTACAATCCTTCAGCCTGGTGGTAGATGCTGTAGAGATGTTGCTATGTCTTTTTTTCTCATAGATCATAGAGGGCTATGCAAGTATGAAGGGGAGTGTATATCAGCTGTATGAGGAACAGCTTTTTTAAAGCTATTTTTGTGATATGTATGGTTATTGCAGACTCCTGTTCGTGGGTCACAGCAAGCGTTGGAGGTCAGGTCACTGTTAGTCAATTCGGGGAGGGCCAAGATCTTTGTTGTGCTGCTCCTGTTTTCTATGTATGAAGTGGTAGCACAGGTTTATATAGTGAGGGAGTGGCCTTATTTCTGTGCTGCTGGGTTATTCTTTGTGTGCTGCTCATGTCTACAGATCAGATGGTGGAGGAGGGAGCGGCTCAGAGCTCATGTTCCTGCTCTGGATGCTGGTTGTGTCATCTGTGTGTGGGGGAGGGGCGGCTTATTCCCTCTCACATGCTTTTGCAACGTGCAAAAGGGTGGTGCTGGGGGAAGGGTGGACTCTGTCCGTGTTGATGCGAATAATTGTTTTCTGCTTTTGCTGTGGTTTCTAGATCATTTTGCTTTGTCTTCTAGATTATTCAGGATCACAATTCACTACTTTGTAAAGGTAATACATTATATTGCAGTACAAAGCTTGTGTCACTTTTTAAATTCAAAACAAGCGGATTAGTGTATGATGTAATATAATACTGATATAAAAGAATAACATGGAAATATCTGTATAGCAATGCAGAATAAGGGTTACCTAAATGATGGTTACCTTTATTTCATTTACAAAACATTGAATATATGGGGCGGCTTATTCCCTCTCACATGCTTTTGCAACGTGCTGCTGGGGGAAGGGTGGACTCTGTCCGTGTTGATTGTGAACAATTGTTTTCTGCTTTTGCTGTGGTTTCTAGATCATTTTGCTTTGTTCTAGATTATTCTGATCCTGATCCTTATTCTGATCCTTATTCTGAACCATAAGCTCACAATTCAAATACTTCATTATTCTGGAATACAAAACACATCCCTTTCCTGTGCCACTTTTTAAATTCAAAACAAGCAGCTTTTGATTTAAAATAATAATGATATGAAGAATAAATGGTAATGTATGTATAGCATTTTAGAATTAAAGGAAACCTACCACCACAGATCTACCTATTAATGTACATCGGGTGGTAGGTTCATCTATTGTACCTGAAAATAACCCTTTTAAGGGTAATTTTCTAAAGAGGCTACTGGGGCGTGGAGTAGCTGGAGCTGAGGCTACACGGTGCCGCTACTCCACACCCCAGTAGCCTCTTTGATCCTTCTACCAGATTTTTTAGGCACGCAGCTATCCTCACGTCCAATAGATGCACCTACCACCGGGTCTATCTTTATAGGTAGATCCGTGGTGGTAGGTTTCCTTTAAGGTTATCTAATTGATGATCTCTTTGTAAATGAATTAAAGAAACACCAACAAAAATTTGTCTCTTACAGTCATGCATCACCAATGCAGTAGTTGGTCTTCTACGTGACCTGTCACCTAACACTCATCTGCCCAGTATACTCCTGCATTCTTCAGGACTAGGCGGGACTACATACTGCACATTTGTGTGACTTTCAGGAATAGATTTTTCATTACTAGTGTTAACTATAGTGCGGATTGCATTTTAGCAAAATTCTTTTATTTCTTTTATTACCATTTGGACTTTCGGGTTTTAAAGTAGATGCATATATTATAGTATAAATATTTGAACTGAAATAATTTCAAATGATTTAGTTGACACATTTCAGGAGTTCCTCGTCACAAACCTCTCACTCCAGACCACTTTCCGACACTGTACTGAAGAGATGCAACCACTCGACAACAGTCCTGTCTACAGTTGGGAACCTGTTCTTTCTGGAACAGATATACTGGTTTGGCTTTTATCCTGCATCATATCATTAGGCTTTCTGAAAGTCATGCTTTATGTTAAAAGACATCTACCACCAGGTTGAAAGACTTTATGCAAATGAGCCTGAGGGGCTCCAGGCTCAATTAACACCTTTGGAGCTTAGAGATTCTCAGGCTCATTTGCATACAGTACTTCATCCTGGTTATAGATGCCCTTTAAGGGAACTGCCTTACAAGGTAGCTAAAAGAGGCGTGGTTTTCCTTATCCTATCCTGGAAAACTTTTTTACATAATTTTGCAGTTATTAAGTAATTAGGCAGTTTATTTCTCTACACAAAAAGTGCCTTCTGGCAAGAGAGTATATGAACTGATTTTGTTGGTGGAGTAGCGCAAACCAAAAATTTGTTATATTCATTTCAATATTGTTTAAAATATCAATAGTGATTTATAACTTGTTACTTTACTTGTAGATTCTATTTAGCAGAGAATTCAACAGTGTCACTGCTTTTACAGCAAAGAATCTTTGTCTATGGCAGAGGTGGAACTGCCTATGTGTAAAGGATGCCCTTTTGTCCTGGCCACAGGCCTACATATGAAAGAGCCCGGAAAAGATCTCTGCACTGCCATTTCAGGTACAGTATTTGTACATTGTAATGAGGTCTCCCCTTAGCTGTCGCTTTTTCTAAGCTGAATAACCTCAAGTTTTGTTATGTCATTGTATTCTAGCCATTGTTTAAAAATATATATATTTTTTTTACATTTTTTATTAAAATAATAACGCCAAAATCACCCTGTTTAACCATCTTCTAAAAAAAAATTCCAGGTCATCAACAGAGTCCACTAAATCTGACGTTCATGACATAGACAAGATCTCAAAATAAGAAAAAAATAACCCTAACTAACCCTAGCCCTGCTAACCCAGCTCTCACCATAGCACTGCTAACCACACTAATCATAACTTTTTCAACCCTTTCCCTGTTAACCCATCAACACTAACCATAGCTCTGCTAAATGTGCTAACTAAAGCCCACTTCTCCGTTAACCCTATGACACTAACCCTTTCTCTGCTAACGCACCTAACCACATCCCACTAAATATAACCCTGTTATCCCTTTCCTTGCTATCCTTGTGGGATTAACTTTAACCCTGCTAACCCCTCTAACTATAGCTCACTAACCCTAACCTGATAAACCTTTCACTGCTAACTCTAACTCATGCTTAACTCATGCATCAGATCACATCCATCTGAAGAGACATTTCCAGGGCAGCCTATAAATGTGACTCATCTCAGGCACATATGACTGTTTTTAGTTCATTTTCTTATGACTTTGGATTAGATTTATTAAAGGTAAATGGGTGAGATGTCACATGAAGAGATAATTCTAGAAAGGACATTTCATAACCTATTTGAGAGGGCAAGTAGTTTAATGTAGTAGTTAAATTTTTTGTGTGCTGCTTATATATCTTGATCAGATGGGTGGAGGAGGGAGGCTCAGAGCTCATGTTTCTGCTCTGGATGCTGGTTGTGTCATCTGTGTGTGGGGGAGGGTCGGCTTATTCCCTCTCACATGCTTTTGCAACGTGCTGCTGGGGGAAGGGTGGAGTCTGTTCCTGTTGAAGCGAACAATTGTTTTCTGCTTTTGCTGTGGTTTCTAGATCATTTTGCTTTGTCTTCTAGATTATTCAGGATCATTTACGTTATATGCAGCTCATAATTCACTACTTTGTAAAGGTAATACATTATACTGCAGTGTAAAGCACATCTCGTGTCACTTTTTAAATTCAAAGCAAGCAGATTAGTGTATGATGTAATATAATACTGATATAAAAGAATAACATGGTAATATCTGTATAGCAATGCAGAATAAGGGTTACCTAAATGATGATCTATTTACTTATATTCAATGTTTTATAAATTAAATAAAGAAAAAATTGTCTGCTATGTAATTGCCTGACTACAGTAACATGTTACAGTCGTGCATCACCAATGCAGTAGTTGGTCTTCTATGTGACCTGTCACCTAACACTCATCTGCCCAGTATACTCCTGCATTCTTCAGGACTAGGCGGGACTACATACTGCACATTTCTCATTTCTAGAATTATATTGCATTTTAGAAAAATCAAGTCTCATTTATACCACAAGTATTTGAACTAAAATTAATTTTAAATTGTTGAGCTGCCGCATTTCAGGAGTTCAGCAGTTATTTAATAAATAGGCAGATGATTTATTTTTCTATATGAAAAGTGCCCTCTTGTGGCAGAACTGATCATCTTTGGAAACCACATTTCTTTGTTACAATTTCATTTACCAAAAAAAACTAGCAAAACTGTACATGAAATCAAAATATAAACAAAATGGAATAAAATAGTTCTGCAGGCAACCCAGACTACTCATTACTGTGAAAAGTTATAGTTTCTTTATAGCATCAACCAAAATTTAATGAAATACATTTCAATACTGTATAAAATATCAATTGTGATTTATAGCTCTTTACTTCACATTAAGATTATTTTTAGCTTTGCTCTATTCTGTCACAACACCAAGTGCCAATGAGAAATGACATTACATATCTACTTGTCTGATGCTGAATATGTATTTTGGTACATGAGCTATGTTGCAGTAAGTAGTGTAAAACCTGCTCTTCTGAATTTTCTCCTCTCAGTCTCTGCATGTTAAATATTGTACAAGAACCGCTGTGAATATGCTGAGTTACATAACTACTTTGTAGCCCATTACATTTGAGACACATTTCAAGAGGATTCTCCAAGAAAGAAAGTCTGCAAATCTAAGTCAAATCAAGTCCCCCTTTGATCATAACATGATAAACATTATCCATTTACTTGCAATTTCATTCCGTTTTTTGCTGTTTTTCCTCTTATGACTGCAGAAGCTCTCTAACATTCAGTTATGTGGATGGGCACTAGCAGAGCAGACATCTCTCTCCTCATGCAATGTGCTGAACATTTTAAGGAAAGGGACATTGTATAGACACATCATATTGTGATGTGATAGTGCACGAATGGATAAATAATGCCTAATAGATGAATCAATGGATTATACATAAAGAATATATAATTTCCTTTTGGTCCATACGGCAGCACACATTTGGAATTCTTCCCCTATGTACAACTCAGAGAACAGGTAACATGCAGCAGTAGACAATTAAACAATTAGTGTCTTGGCTGACTCCACCTATATAAGGCCGGAGCACAAACACAACCCTTGTATTTCTTTTTCTCTTAGGTTTTAGAGAAGAGTTGAGGTCCTGTGTGTCTACACAGAAAAAAAAAACAAAAAAAAAATATCTAGATAATAAGTTTTCTAGGTCCTGTGTGTCTTTACACAGAACACTTGGATGGACCGGCCTGGGCTGTATACCATTGCATGCGGTCCCGGAGGAGTCAGTACAGCTATCCTGTAATTACAGGGGTAATAGCTGAGGCTGTGGTGTGTATAAGCCACCATGTACACTGACAGATGAGATCCTCCTGCATCTCCTACCTGCTGTGCCTTGTGGTTCATCACCCTGCGTGCCTCACCATCAGACGCCTGGATCCCCTCCTGCATAGGCCGCAGCCCAGGCTGTGCTAGTCTGGCCTGGAGGAGCCCGTACAGCTTTCCTCTAGCAGATTAGAAAACAAATTGGATACAGCAGTGAGGGCCCACTAGTAGTGTTAGTCGCACTAGTGTCTGTATGGTATCTAAACGAAATCCTTGTAATTGTGGGCCACTCTCGTAACGCATGTAAGGAGTTTTAGTCCAAGACTACAAAGACACAACAGGTACCCCTTACTGGAAGGAGAGATGGACATAAACAAGGTGGAGGGTATTAATATAAAATTTCAATCTTTATTGATTACAAAAAACAACAACATAAAAGCAAAGGAGGGGCCAACGGAACGGCTCCAATATGTGTACATACAATATGGTATATAGGTGTAATACAGTGGTTTGGCACAGATACAGAAGGCGGAAAAACCAGGCAGGGGATGGAATATGTTTTAAAACAGGTAAAGTTAGAGCTACATACTGGGATGTGTTGGTTATGTGATAACTCCATAGAATGGTTTTCTATGGAGAGAGGTTATGTGACCCACAATAAGGGTAAGTATGGTGTATTGTAGATGTATGTTGGCTCTTACCAGTAATGAGTGTTGCTGGATTCCGCTGCCGGGTTTAGACCGCGTCCCCGACGCGCGTTTCGGCTTGAGGGAAGCCTTCACCCCCCAGACGAAGGCTTCCCTCAAGCCGAAACGCGCGTCGGGGACGCGGTCTAAACCCGGCAGCGGAATCCAGCAACACTCATTACTGGTAAGAGCCAACATACATCTACAATACACCATACTTACCCTTATTGTGGGTCACATAACCTCTCTCCATAGAAAACCATTCTATGGAGTTATCACATAACCAACACATCCCAGTATGTAGCTCTAACTTTACCTGTTTTAAAACATATTCCATCCCCTGCCTGGTTTTTCCGCCTTCTGTATCTGTGCCAAACCACTGTATTACACCTATATACCATATTGTATGTACACATATTGGAGCCGTTCCGTTGGCCCCTCCTTTGCTTTTATGTTGTTGTTTTTTGTAATCAATAAAGATTGAAATTTTATATTAATACCCTCCACCTTGTTTATGTCCATCTCTCCTTCCAGTAAGGGGTACCTGTTGGAGCTTTCCTCTAGCACACATCACTGACACATGAGATTGCTCCTGCATCTCCAACCTGCTGGGCCTTGTGGTTCATTAACCTTGCGTTAACCCTGTGAGCACCTGGTTGGCCTGCTTCCTGTCCTGGACATTCTGGGGTTTCTCTTGCACATGTGTCAGCCATTGCTATGCATTGGTGCATTTTACATTTGCATTCACCTATTGCAGTCATAATATCATGCAACCTCACAGCAGGTCTCAGCTACTAGCTAACTTCTGAACTCTTCAAGACGAGGTGTGCTGTGTGTTAATACACTGTACCCACAGCCTCTATCTGGTGAAATGTGCAGGTCTATCTATGATCTTTATACATAGTGAAATAATGTAATAACGATACAGAGCAGACTGATACCAGAATCTCTAAGTTCTGCTTCTATGTATGTTCTCCATAGTCTGCTCTAGATGAATGGCATTGGAGAGTGATCCTCTCATATCCAGGCTACAGGACTCCTCATACAGTGATGCATACCTCCCAACATTTGGGAAAAGGAAAGAGGGACAAAATGGCGGCACGCGTAGCGTGCCGCGGCGAACCCCCTAAGCCACACCCCCAATCACTCCCTGGCCACGCCCCAAATTTTAGCCATATTAAAAATAATAAAAATCATAATTAAAAAAAAAAAAAAAAAAAAAAATATTATCCTCATTGGGATTTGAACCCAGAACCTGCAGTGTCCATGTACAATAATAACACAGCGCCTCAACCCACTGAGCTATAACCTCAGTGATTAACAAGTGAAGAATTTTGGTAACTAAGAACTATATACTGCCTTGGTATATAGGGAGGGATCTTCTCAGATTATTGTAATTATTGAGACTATTATTATTATTATTATTATTATAAATTTTATTATTATGGAGATGATTATTAATAATGGTAAAAATAATAATAATCATCTCAATAATAATAATAATTATTATTATTATTATTATTGAGATGATTATTATTATTTTTACCATTATTAATAATCATCTCCATAATAATAAAATTTATAATAATAATAATAATAGTCTCAATAATTACAATAATAATCTCTGAGAAGATCCCTCTCTATATATCAGGGCATTAGTCTGTGTCACAGTGTAAATGGCAGATAACATGTCTTACTTACCAGAAATCCTCAGCTCTGTATCACTGGGCTTATAGCTCAGTTAGTTAGGCTCCTGTCTATGGTGCAGAGGGTCCCAGGTTCGAATCTCAGCCTGGCCAAAACTTTATTTAATTTAATTATATAAAGAGCTTGTGTCTGGGGAAGCCCTGGAGACCATATATGGACAGATACTGATCTGACCTGATGACGTGGTCCCTGCTCTCTCCACTAAGCCGACACTTCTCTGAAAAGGATTCCCTCCCGATGTCTGCTCTGGGGAACCCTAGTGACCATATATGGACAGATCTGAAGCTGATGACGTGGTCCCTGCTCTGCGCTAAGCCCGACACTTCTCTGAAAAGGATTCCCTCCCGATGTCTGTAGAAGCCATTCTGTACTGTGAGTTCAGACTTTCAAAGTATTTACTATGCGGACACAGCGCCGGGACACAGCGGGACCTGGGGGGAAAATCCGTGACAATATCATAGCTGCCCGTGACGCGGGGCAGGGGTACGAAAAACGGGAAAGTCCCGTCAAAATCGGGACGGTTGGGAGCTATGAGTGATGTTGGCTGCATATGGCTTGTAATACACATCTTACCTCATACTAATGCGTCCTTTGCGTTTTCACTAGACGTTAGGGGCGTTGCTAAGGTCCCAAAACATTCTGGGAATGGGCACCAGGAATTTTGACATAAGTTACTGTACTTGTTTTACCCATTTTAAACCTGTAGTCCATACACTAACAATGTAAAATGTTCAATACACCAACCCGCACATAGCACAACCAATAAACCATCATAAAATGCTGTACAAACTTTGGGGGACAGTTGGCATAAAAAATTCTTAAATATATAATAAAATGGATTAAAACATACCAGAATAAAGATTCTGCAAACGAAAGATGCATTGTCTGTGGTTCCTGAGGGTCTCATTACCATGAATTATCTAGAATCCCTGTTTCTTTTCAACTTTGTAGTAAAAACTAGCTCATTTAAATGCAAACAGTTAAGTTTGTTGGAGTAATATGAGTCTGTTATATAGTTTGGACAGAAAACATTCAATCTACTGTAAGATAATGTTAAGAAGAAAAAAAAAATGGGATAAAAAAAGTGCCACTGCTGAAAGTAGCCATAACAATAGGAATCTACCTTACACTACACTTGAATAAATGTTCACTAATAAATGTGCCGGCGCTTATTTTCATTATGTTTTTCAACTGATGTATAGAGTTTAAACGCTTTAGTAATCTTTATATACAAGTACCTTCACCGCACCATGCGCGCGACCACTTCCTATTCAGGCGCACAAAGTGGCAGCGCGCATGGTGCGCCGAGCACGTACCACGGTGCGGTGAAGGTACTTGTATATAAAGATTACTAAAGCATTTAAACTCTTTACATTGGTTGAAAAACATTATGAAAATAAGCGCCAGCACCAGCTCACCCTGAACTGGTGCACGGCATTTGCAGCTTATAACCTCCATCGGAAGTGGTAGGTTTCCTTTAAGGGCTCATTCAAACGGGCATCTATGTGGTGCATCTGCAAAAAATACATCTGCTTTCAGTTTGTTTTGTGTCAGTATTATATCGGCCTCCATTTATTCCCCATACAGGACTAGACCAATACCTTGGCTGTAGATTAAAGCTTAATGGGACACTGTCACCAAATTTTACCCCATTTAACTATAACCCCCTGCAAATAGGGTATTTAATATCTTTTAGCATTCCCTTTTTTATGTGAAACCTCGCCTCTTTCTCTATAAAAAATATTCTCCATAATCATAAGAAAAATTAGCATAGAAGAGTCATATTTTACCTGAGATGAGTCAGGTTTCACTTCAGACACCCCTATCTTTGGTTTAATAGGACCTAGAAACATACTGCTGGTATCATATTAAAAATAATAATCTCATGCATCAGGTCACATCCATCTGAAGAGACATTTCCAGTGCAGCCTATAAATGTGACTCATCTCAGGCACTTATGACTGTTTTTAGTTCATTTTCTTATGACTTTGGATTAGATTTATTAAAGGTAAATGGGTGAGATGTCACATAAAGAGATAATTCTAGAAAGGACATTTCATAACCTACTTGAGAGGGCAAGTAGTTTAATGTAGTAGTTAAATTCTTTGTGTGCTGCTTATATATCTTGATCAGATGGGTGGAGGAGGGAGGCTCAGAGCTCATGTTCCTGCTCTGGATGCTGGTTGTGTCATCTGTGTGTGGGGGAGGGTCGGCTTATTCCCTCTCACATGCTTTTGCAACGTGCTGCTGGGGGAAGGGTGGAGTCTGTTCCTGTTGAAGCGAACAATTGTTTTCTGCTTTTGCTGTGGTTTCTAGATCATTTTGCTTGGTCTTCTAGATTGTTCAGGATCATTTACGTTATATGCAGCTCACAATTCACTACTTTGTAAAGGTAATACATCATACTGCAGTGTAAAGCACATCTCATGTCACTTTTTAAATTCAAAGCAAGCAGATTAGTGTATGATGTAATATAATACTGATATAAAAGAATAACATGGTAATATCTGTATAGCAATGCAGAATAAGCGTTACCTAAATGATGATCAATTTACTTATATTCAATGTTTTATAAATTAAATAAAGAAACATCTTGCAAAAAATTGTCTGCTATGTAATTGCCTGACTACAGTAACATGTTACAGTCGTGCATCACCAATGCAGTAGTTGGTCTTCTATGTGACCTGTCACCAAACACTCATCTGCCCAGTATACTCCTGCATTCTTCAGGACTAGGCAGGACTACATACTGCACATTTCTCATTTCTAGAATTATATTGCATTTTAGAAAAATCAAGTCTCAATTATACCACAAATATTTGAACTAAAATTAATTTTAAATTGTTGAGCTGCCGCGTTTCAGGAGTTCAGCAGTTATTTAATAAATAGGCAGATGATTTATTTTTCGATATGAAAAGTGCCCTCTGGTGGCAGAGTATAAGAACTGATCATCTTTGGATACCACATTTCTTTGTTACAATTTCATTTACCAAAAAAAACTAGCAAAACTGTACATGAAATCAAAATATAAACAAAATGGAATAAAATAGTTCTGCAGGCAACCTAGACTGCTCATTACTGTGAAAAGTTATAGTTCTTTATAGCATCAACCAAAATTTAATGAAATACATATCAATTGTGATTTATAGCTCCTTACTTCACATTAAGATTATTTTTAGCTTTGCTCTATTCTGTCACAACACCAAGTGCCAATGAGAAATGACATTACATATCTACTTGTCTGATGCTGAATATGTATTTTGGTACATGAGCTATGTTGCAGTAAGTAGTGTAAAACCTGCTCTTCTGAATTTTCTCCTCTCAGTCTCTGCATGTTAAATATTGTACAAGAACTGCTGTGAATATGCTGAGTTACATAACTACTTTGTAGCCCATTACATTTGAGACACATTTCAAGAGGATTCTCCAAGAAAGAAAGTCTGCAAATCTAAGTCAAATCAAGTCCCCCTTTGATCATAACATGATAAACATTATCCATTTACTTTGCAATTTCATTCCGTTTTTTGGTGTTTTTCCTCTTATGACTGCAGAAGCTCTCTAACACTCAGTTATGTGGATGGGCACTCTCTCTCCTCATGCAATGTGCTGAACATTTTAAGGAAAGGGACATTGTATAGACACATCATATTGTGATGTGATAGTGCACGAATGGATAAATAATGCCTAATAGATGAATCAATGGATTATACATAAAGAATATATAATTTCCTTTTGGTCCATACGGCAGCACACATTTGGAATTCTTCCCCTATGTACAACTCAGAGAACAGGTAACATGCAGCAGTAGACAATTAAACAATTAGTGTCTTGGCTGACTCCACCTATATAAGGCCGGAGCACACACACAACCCTTGTATTTCTTTTTCTCTTAGGTTTTAGAGAAGAGTTGAGGTCCTGTGTGTCTGCACAGAAAAAAAAAAAATACTATCCAGATAATAAGTTTTCTAGGTCCTCTGTGTCTTTACACAGAACACTTGGATGGACCGGCCTGGGCTGTATACCATTGCATGCGGTCCCGGAGGAGTCTGTACCGCTATCCTGTAATTACAGGGGTAATAGCTGAGGCTGTGGTGTGTATCGGCCACCATGTACACTAACAGATGAGATCCTCCTGCATCTCCTACCTGCTGTGCCTTGTGGTTCATCAACCCCGCGTGCCTCACCATCAGACGCCTGGATCCCCTCCTGCATAGGCCGCAGCCCAGGCTGTGCTAGTCTGGCCTGGAGGAGCCCGTACAGCTTTCCTCTAGCACACATCACTGACACATGATATTGCTCCTGCATCTCCAACCTGCTGGGCATTGTGGTTCATTAACCCTGCGTTAACCCTGTGAGCACCTGGTTGGCCTGCTTCCTGTCCTGGACATTCTGGTGTTTCTTGTGCACATGTGTCAGCCATTGCTATCTATTGGTGCATTTTCAATTTGCATTCACCCATTGCAGTCATATCATGCAACCTCACAGCAGTTCTCAGCTGCCACATAATTTCTGAACTCTTCAAGACGAGGTAAGCTGAATGCTCAGGTCTCCTACTCTGTTTCCCCTAAAATAGGACATCCCCTGAAAATAAGACCTAGCAGCAGCCATTGCTTCATCTCCCCAAAAGATGTACAAGTATTAGTAGATCTTTTAGATGCTGCAGTAGGTTATGACATAGGTGGAGAATTTGTGTAATAACATCACTGACTGTTGCAGGACAAATGCGTTACAAGCAGCTACATGGACATGAAGTGGTCATTTAAGGAAAGTGCTATTGCTAAAAATGAGAGATTGGGGCCAAATATTCCAATAGTTCAGAGTTTGGAGAGATATAAGGATGTTTGAGAAGTTGATTTTTTGTTTTCACCAATAAATGTAAATTCTTGTTCATGGAAAAATAAGATATCCCCTGAAAATAAGACCTAGTGCCTCTTTAGGAGCAAAAATGAATATAAGACGCTGTCTTATTTTCGGGGAAACAGGGTATGTATCCCGGCTGAATGCACTGATATGTCTACCTGCTGAATACTCGGGTGTAATATCTACCTGCTGAATACTCAGGTGTAATATCTACCGGCTGAATGCTCGGGTCTCATGTCTACCTGCTGAATGCATAGATCTTCATTGCTGATGTTTAATTGCTGATGTTTATCTGCATTTCAAGTGTCCCCAGGGTTTATATGCAGAGTCTGTGATCTCTGCTTGACTTAGAATTATCTTACCGATATTTCATGTGTATAATCTGTGATCTTTACACTGTGAATATACTAACCATTTTTCTCTGGACTAGTCCTCCAGTATGTAATGAGCATGCGCTTAGCCTCTGGTATGTAATGAGCGTGCACTCAGCCTCTGATAAGTAATGAGCATGGCCTGTGTGTTAATACACTGTACCCACAGCCTCTATCTGGTGAGATGTGCAGGTATCTATGATCTTTATACATAGTGAAATAATGTAATAATGATACAGAGCAGACTGATACCAGAATCTTTAAGTTCTGCTTCTATGTATGTTCTCCATAGTCTGCTCTAGATGAATGGCATTGGAGAGTGATCCAGGCAGCAGAACTCCTCATACAGCGATGTTGGCTGCATATGGCTTGTCTGTACACATCTTACCTCATACTAATGCGTCCTTTGTGTTTTTACTGGACGTTAGGGGCGTTGCTAAGGTCCCAAAACATTCTGGGAACGGGCACCAGGAATTTTGACATAAGTTACTGTACTTGTTTTACCCATCTTAAACCTGTAGTCCATATACTAACAATGTAAAATGTTCAATACACCAACCCGCACATAGCACAACCAATAAACCATCATAAAATACAAACTTTGGGGGACAGTTGGCATAAAAAAATTCATAAATATATAATAAAATTGATTAAAACATACCAGAATAAAGATTCTGCAAACGAAAGATGCATTGTCTGTGGTTCTTGAAGGTCTCATTACCATGAATTATCTAGAATCCCTGTTTCTTTTCAACTTTGTAGTAAAAACTAGCTCATTTAAATGCAAACAGTTACCGTATTTTCCGGGCCATTAGGCGCACCGGAATATAAGGCGCATCAGTCTGATGCGGAGCGGAGACGGAGCGACCGGAGAGGTGAGCGGAGACGGAGCGACCGGAGAGGTGAGCGGAGACGGAGCGACCGGAGAGGTGAGCGGAGACGGAGCGACCGGAGAGGTGAGCGGAGACGGAGCGACCGGTGAGGTGAGCGGAGACGGAGCGACCGGTGAGGTGAGCGGAGACGGAGCGACCGGTGAGGTGAGCGGAGACGGAGCGACCGGAGAGGTCAGCGGGGAAGGGGGTCCTTTCAGGGGGGAGGATGGCAGCGGACCATACTTACATGGGTCCCCGCTACCGGAGACAGCAGATCTCCAGCGGGAACTGCAGACCACGCGGCAGAAGTTGTTCGTGCCGCGTGGTCTGCAGTTCCCGCTGGAGATCTGCTGTCTCCGGTAGCGGGGACCTATGTAAGTAGGGTCCGCTGCCCTGCGCCATACATAGGGCGCACCGGACTATAAAGCGCACTTTGGATTTCTAAGGAAATCCTAGGCTTTTATGTGCGCCTTATAGTCCGGAAAATACGGTAAGTTTGTTGGAGGAGTAATATGAGTCTGAATGTTTTCTGTCCAAACCATATAACAATCTACTGTAAGATAATGTTAAGAAGAAAAAAAAAAACGGGATAAAAAAGTGCCACTGCTGAAAGTAGCCATAACAATAGGAATCTACCTTACACTACACTTGAATAAATGTTCACTAATAAATGTGCCGGCGCTTATTTTCGTTATGTTTTTCAACCGATGTATAGAGTTTAAACACTTTAGTAATCTTTATATACAAGTACCTTCACCGCACCGTCGTCCGCGTTCGGAGCACCATGCGCGTGTCCACTTACTATTCAGGCGCACAAAGTGGTAGTACGCATTGTGCGGTGAAGGTACTTGTATATAAAGATTACTAAAGCATTTAAACTCTTTTCATCGGTTGAAAAACATAATGAAAATAAGCGCCGGCACCAGCTCACCCTGAGCTGGTGCACGGCATTTGCAGCTTATAACCTCCATCGGAAGTGGTAGGTTTCCTTTAAGGGCATCTATGTGGTGCATCTGCAAAAAATACATCTGCTTTCAGTTTGTGTTGTGTCAGTATTATATCGACCTCCATTTATTTTCACATATGATCTAGTCAGTAAAAGAAAAAGGACATGTAAATAGCCAGAAAGACAATTAAGGGTCAGTATGCTATCTTTGCAGCATAATGATGTGAAAAATGGATGAATCATTATACAACAGGCTTAGCTCTTTGAATTCATCCTACAGTCAAAATAGATATCATGACCTATAGAAACGAGAGAAGCTTTTGAGAAACATTTATTAAATATAGTGCCAACCTATGTTCCAAACATACAGTAATATCACAACTTGGTGTAAAAAAATGTTGTTAATTTTGCACAACCAATTGACTTCACTACAATAATAAATTTGAAGGGTAGATAAACTATTTCTTGTGAACTAGTAAGTGACGCCTTTTGTGTTTTATTGGCAAAACGATCAATAACGGCTTCATCTGTAATTGGATTGAGGATTTTTTTCTCTACTGAAAGGATGGCCAGATGATTGAGTCTGGACTGACCCATTGTCTGTCTTAGCCAGTTATGAAGACGTGGTAGTGCTGAAAATGACCGTTCACAGCTGCAGCTACTTACTGGGATAGTTAAAACTATTTGAATAACTTTCTTTAGCGTTGGAAACATAAGTGGATCCAAGTCATCATACAGAGTGTTCATTATGAAGTTTGTTGCACCTTCCAAAAATGTTTTTCCACAAGCACTTCTTCTTGTTTTAGTTCAATTTTAAAATGTTTAGCCAATGCATGCAAGTCAGAGGAAAGATTGTGGATTGCATGCTTGAATCCTATTGAGAATGTCTGTCTGGCTTTATGCTAGAAAATCAGTTCAGAGAGAATTCTGTCCAAACATGGTAAAGTAAATTTTGTGTTAGTGCATCTAGTATATTTATCTCTTCCCTCATTCCACATGTTGCTTGAGCCACAAAGTCATCCATATTTTTCCGTGGTGCTTTGGGTTCTGGAATGGGCATGTTGTTTACATTAAACAAAGCTACTGATTCATTGTATATTTCAGTTCCTTTTTCAGGTGTTCTTATATTATGTAATGTTTGGTACACTGCCTCTTCATAATTAACTGCAGTTGCTAAGTCTAAATCTTCTTTTTGCAGTAATCTATGGAAACCTTCGGTTGTAGACAGAAGGGAATTAAACATAAACAGGCAAAAAACTGTAGACAACTTTTTCATGCAAATGAGTAATCCCATTGCGACAGGTGATCTTATTGCTGAAAGACATTGAACAACAGAAGAGTAATTTGCAATAACTGCCTTTACGGATCGAATCTGGCAGGACCAGCGGGTGTCTGAGTTGAACAAGCTGGCTTGCACCTAACCCTAAACTGTGTGAACATCAGTGAATTTGTTATGGTGGACAAGAGAGGTTGTAAAAAAAAATGTGTAGAATGTTTCAAAAAAACCCTTAGCTTCCGGTACTGCTTTGCAGGTATAAAGAGAACAAAATTTAGCTCATGGGCATAGCAATGAACATAGATGGCTTCTGGATGATTTTCTTGAAATTTGGCTTGCACCCCACCACTTATGCCAATCATAACAGCTGCTCCATCATAGGTTTGTGCAACACACAGTGGGGAGATTTACTTACCCAGTCCTGTCGCTATTCAGCAGCGCGTTCTCAGTGGAGGATTCGGGGCTTCCGTCGATTCACTAAGGTAGTGTGCCCGTTGTCCACTAGGTGTCACTGCTGCGCTGAATTCCGTCGGAGTTCACTGAAGTTCACACTTTTAAAAAAAAAAATACTGCGGTTTTTCCGAATCCGTCGGGTTTTCTTACGGCCACGCCCTCCAATTTCCGACGTGTGCATGCCGGCGCCGATGCGCCACAATCCAATCGCGTGCGCCAAAATCCTGGGGCAATTCAGGGAAAATCGGCGCAAATCGGTAATATTTGTTTAACCCGTCTGAAAAACGCGGTACGGGCCCTTAGTAAATGACCCCCAGTATCTTTTCTAATCCATGTTCCCTGAGACTATTCTCTATAGCACCTGCTATAGTCTGGGCATCAAATTCTTTCAACTCATTGAATCCAAGAAAATGTTCAGTAGGTACGCCATTTTCAGGTGTAACACATCTCACACAAAGTGCTAATAATTTTCTGTAGCGACCATCCCTGGCTTCATTAGCCATTACAGAAAACATTCCTGCATTCATAACATTGCTTACTTACTTGGCAATAACTTCATCTGCACAGGACTCAAGAATTTCATTTTGTAAAGACTGAGATGTGTAGGTAGCATTATTCGGTGGACTGTAGTTTTGTTGAAAGGGGTCAAATGTTTTCAATAAATTTAAACACTCTAAAAAGTTCCCTTTATTTAGACTGCCATCAGTCTCATCGTGGCCACGAAAGGGTATTCTACTGTGTATTGTTTACATGGGAAATAAAAGGCTGCATTTTGCTCAACAGAATACTCAAACCAATGCTTCTCAAACCAATGATATGGAAAGAACGTTTACGCTGCCCATACTGTTCAAAAGGAAAGTGTGCTAGCTTCGGTTGCATTGGGCCTTAGATCTGCATGCTGTAGATCTGTATCTCATCTGTTTCAGTTGCAGAGTTAGAGCTGTGCTGTGCTTCATTTTGTTTTCCCTGTCCCTGGGATATGCTGTGTAGCTAAATTTTTTTCCAGGAAAATAACTTCTAATATCCATATTTAAGTGCACTAATATGCAAAAAAAGAAAAGAGAAACTGATTCCTGATCCACTCTAGTATCATTATCAAACAAGGTAGAAACATATATATGGTGTATAAATATATATGTAATATATATGTAATATATATATATATATATATATACACACTGTGGGGAAATTTAAGTATTTCATACACTGATGTTTTTGCAAGTTTTCCGCCAAAAACAAGAGATCTGTAATTTTTATCATGCGTACTGGTTCACTGCTCCATACAGATTTTCTCCAGATCTTTCAGGTATCTTTAAAAGACAGAATTCTTGCTGGTTGGTTGCTCAAATACTTATTTCTTTGAACGGACCCTGTGTACTGACACAGGCAACACCTTCCATGAGTAGGTAAAAAGGCACTTAACTCAAAACCTCCTCATTCTTTGTAGGTGGGAAAACTTGCGAAATCAGCAGTGGATCTAATTCTTATTTCCCCCTATATACACAAGTACTGTGAATAACTATGTACAACTAAAATAGGTTACCCTGAATGATACCGCATTAGACACTGGGGTCAACCGATGTAAGGCTCCCCATCAGTCATATTAAAAGTTAAAATGTATTTTTAGGGTTTCATTCAACTTAGTCCCTTAGCAAACAAGCCATTTTAGAGCTTCAGGACCCAGCCAGATTTTTCAAATCTGCCATGTGTCACAATACTCAGGTGATACTTAACCCCTTAAAAACCCAGGGTTTTTTCGCTCATTTCTTGCTCTCCACATTCAAAAATCCATAACTTTTTCATTTTTCCGTGTACAGACGTGGTGTGAGGGCTTATTTTGTGCGTAACAAATTTTACATACATGATTTCATTTATTCCATGGTGTGTACTGGGAAACAGGAAAAAAAATTCAAATGTGGAAAAATTGAAAAAAAAAATGCACGTGCCTGATGTTCTTGTGGGCTCTGTTTTTACGAGCGATTGTGGTACCATTTATACAGTTTTTATTGCGTTTTAATACATTTTCAAAACTTAAATGAATGTATACGAAAAATTTTTAAAAGTTATTCTGATGCTAATAACTTTTACATACTTCAGTGCACGGAGCTGGTGGGGTGAGGTGTCTTTTTTTGCGAAATGAGCTGACTTTTTCATTGCTACCATTTTGAGGACTGTGCGACATTTTGATCACTTTTTTATTATATCTTTTATGTCATGTAAAAAGGTATAAAAGTCATGTTTCGGACATTTGGGCGACATTTGCAGTTTTGGAGGTTACCGCCGTCAATAACCGGTTTTATATTTTGATAGATCAGGTATTTTGGGATGTGGTGATACCTGATGTGTTTTATTTTTACTGTTTATTATGTTATGAAAGGGGGGTGATTTGAATTTTGAATTTTTTACATTCATTGTAACGAATCTGCAGAAACCATGCAGCCTCGGGTTTGATGAAGACCTGAGGCTGTCATGGCAATCGATCGCCGCCCCCGATGACGTTCGGGGGAGCAAAAGTCAGAAGAAACATGGCGGTGCCATGTTTTATGTGCCACAGGCAACTTTGCTGGCGGCAGAAAAAAGATTAACACCCACGGTGCAAGCACTGACCGCAGTTGATAGCAATGGGCAATATGCAGCAAAGCCAATCTCTGTATGAAGAGGGCTCAGCCCGTGAGCCTTCTTCATACACCCTTTATAGCTCTGTGGCGGATATTTTTCTATTTTTCTGTTGCAGAGCGTGAAGGGGTTAAGAACGCTTTAAAGGATAAAACAATGCAAGACACAGAGTTCTGGTTACCAATCGCTTGCGTTTTCATAGAAACGCGTATGTGATCGAGCCAAAGCCCACTCCCATACCATAAAAAAAGCTTTTGTAAACCCATGCGACCGCACCTCAGGTGGCAGATGGCAATGTGTAAGGCTGCTTTACACACTTGTAGCGTGCGCTGGCTGGAACATCAGGCCCAAATGCTGAGTAACTGAAACTGAACTCAGCATGTCAGTACAGCTCTGGCTGTCAGCGTTCAGTCCAGACGTTCCAAGGAGCACATGGAACACATCACACTTGCTAGTGTTTAACCCCTTAAGGACGCAGCCATTCTGTAGCTTAAAGGAGTATTCTCGTCTGGGCATTCATATTCAGTTTCATTAATGTTCCACATATAAACATTTCTTCAATTAGATGTTATTAAAAAAAAAGTACCTTCATGAAGATAAATGTAGCCATGTGGTCCCTTAGTAACAAGAATGTGTCCCTGGATATGACCACCTCTGCTGGACGGACTGCACAAAGAAACAAAAGGTGTTTATATATGAAATGTCCGGGAGTTAATGCATAACACCACAGCTGTCCTGTGGTAATGATGGCTGCAGCCAGGAGGTCAGGCAGGACTCAATAGCTCATGTCTGGCCACCGCTGCCAGGTTGCAGGTGGTCGTAACCGAGGAAGCCATCTTGTTTCTAAGGGGCCACATGGCTACATTTATGAGAAATTATCTTCACACAGGAACTTTTTTTTTTAATATCCAATTGCAGAAATATTTATATATATGGCAAATGAATTAAATTAAATGTAAATGCCCTGATGGAAATACCCCTTTAAGGCTCAGCCCAATTTTTTGGATTCTGACCTGCGTCACTTTATATGGTTATACCTTTTGAACACTGTTACTTATCGAAGTGATTCTGAGATTGTTTTTTCCCCACATGTTGTACTTCATTTTAGTGGTAAATTTTGGCTGATGAATTTTGTTTATTTACAAAAAAGAAAAAATTATGAATTTTTTAAAAAATCTGCCATTTTCAAAATCATTGCGTTTTTCAGGCAGATTTACCACCTAAATAAATAGCTGAATAACATTTCCCATATGTCTACTTTACATTTTCATAATTTTTGAAATGTCTGGCGGCTTACAAATCGAATATATCGCTTTTCAGAATTGACTATTTTGGGGATAAATACAGTTTTGAATGAAATTTTACATATTTGGCATCAAAACCCCCTATATAATCAACCCAGTTTCAGAAAACCCACCATACAATTTGTTCGACAATTTCTCCCGAGTACAGAGACACCCCCCCCCATGTCGCGTGACTTGTTTTATGGGCGCACAGCGAGGGAAGCAGCGTCCTGCATCTGCCAGGATTTTATAGTTTACTCATTGGCCATTTTTAGGCTATAAAATTTGCGCTTTTTCGTTATTGGGGCCATGTGACAGCATTTTTTTTTGCAGGATGAGATCCAACTCTGGGGGTCATTCCATCACATTGACTTAATACACAGGGTCGGTTCAGACACAGGCAACACCTTCCATGAGTAGGTAAATAGCCACTTAACTCAAAACTGTGGGAGTTGGTGCATCTGGCTTGGTGTAATATCAACAAGAAGAAGACGGAGGTACTTCTCTTCAGATTGGCCAAAGTCTTTATCAGAAGCTAGGTGTCCTCAACAATACATTGAGTATACACTTCTGTAACCTTCCCACCTGACAGATCCTGACCTGCCTCAGAAGTATCACTGCGCGGCATCCACTGTCCTATCAGATCTTCATATTCCCATCCTGCCTCCACATCGGGATCGGGATAGACTCCATCGCTCTGCATTGCCAGTCATGTCATTAAAGCTTCCATACCTGGAGGCCTGGTTACTTCCATGGAACTTCTGAATCTTCAACTTCAAATTATTCTATTCACATTGAAGAAGAATAATGAAAGTCTATAATGTATTTTTGGAAATATTTCCCCTGACTTCAGCTAACAAAACAAACGTAAGAGAAAAATATATCTATATAACCAGAATGGGTGGCGCTGACTCTAAGTACTATCTTTTACTGGAGTGTCTACATCAATGATGCATCAATTGACTCTTCTCCAAAGAAATTATAAAATTGCTTTATTCATAAAAGCTAATAAAATTTCCAAAATGATAAAATGAAGTAACTTACAATTCAGTGAAATTAGTCATGTCCTTGTGACACATTTCGGGGTCCTGCCCCTTTCTCAAAAACAAACCGACTGGTGTATGGGATACAAACAAGCATATATAAATGTACCTGGAAGCAGATCAGGTCACATGACTTCGTTAACTTTTTTTTTTTTTTAAACAAGTATAATTCGTGTATAACAACCATTCTCAAAAACTAGCAGAACAAAATTGTATCACGTTGAAAACTACCTATGCAATGTTTGTGGGAAGTAAGATTATATATACTCAATTAGACCAGATGGAATAAGCGTTGTTAAGTTTATATATCCAGGACATTTTGCGATGTTTCAATGTCTTAAACCGATGGGGTACATTGCTTTTAACCATTTCAATGGGTGTGATGGTAAATTGCTTATAGTCGTGACATTCTGCCGCGTGTTTGGAGACACTTGGCGAAACCTTTGTCAATATTACTCCGATGTTTATTAAGTCTCTCCCTCAGTGGTTGAATGGTCCGTCCAATATATTGTAGTTTACACGTACATTATTACATAATTACATAATTACTACTACAATTCAAAAAGTTTTCAATGGGAAATAATTCACCTGTGATGAACTGAAATTTGTACGTCTGTGAGTGATTGACTCGCAACATTTGCAGCGTGTATGGCTGCATTTGAATGAGCCAATGGTCTATGGAAAGAAGGATATAGAAGTTTTTATAGAGCCAGTAGATGGTTTCAAACGGCTTGGGGCTAGGATATTTTTCAAAGTTTTCGAGCGCCTATAGGTTAGATGTGGCTTCGCAGGAATTATGTTTTTGAGGTAAGGATCATTCAGAAGAATCCCCCAATGTTTTTCCAAAATTTTCTTAATATCTTAGTGCTCATTTGAGTATGTGGTAATAAAATTTAAGCAATTTTCTTTAATATTCTTTCCAAGACTAGTGTCTTTGGGTACTAGGCAGCTTGCTTGGTCAAGTAAGCCGGCTCTCGCACATGCCTCACTTAGAAGGGGGTCAGGGTAACCTTTAGTTTTAAATCTTTCGTTCAAGATCTTGCATTGGGATAGAAAATCAGAGTCATTTGAACAATTGCGACAAATTTGTTTGAATTGAGTAGCGAGTCCGTATAGTCCTGGCATTTTTTTTCTGCTTGACACTTTCTCCTAGCAACTCTCCTAAAAGAGACATTTCCCATGCAGCCTCTAAAAGTGACTCATCTCAGGCATGTATGACTGTTCTCAGGTCATCTTCATATGACTTTGGATTAGATTTATTAAAGGTAATTGGGTAAGATGTAAGATGTAACCTACTTGAGGACTAGTAGTTTAATGGGGTAAATCTGATGACAGGTTTCCTTTTAAGGCAACTGTAAAAAACATGTTTTGGCCATCATTCAAAGGGAGGTGAAATAAACAACAATAGGGTTATCCTGATAAACACAATTCCTGTTATCCAAATTTAATGCTGTAGACATGTTGCTGTGTGTTTCTCAGGTAATTTTTACCTCCTAGTATGAAATGGAGTGTGTATCCGGTGTACATATCTACCCTGTTTCCCCGGAAATAAGACAGTGTCTTATATTTGCTCCTAAAAGGGCACTAGGTCTTATTTTCAGGGAATGTCTTATTTTTCCATAAACAAGAATTTACATCTATCGTTGAACAGAAAATCAACTTCTCTAACACCCTTCTGACTCTCCAAACTCTGAATTTCCTGCTGTATTTCTTGTGACTCCATTTCTATTGGAATCATTGGCCCCAATCTCTCATGTTTAGTAAAAGCACTTTCCATAAATGACCCTTCTTATCCTGGTAGCTGCTGGTATCACATTTGCAGCACAACAGTCATTGATTTAATTCCATGAATTCTTCCCCATGTCACAACCTTCTGCAAAATCTAAAAGATTTACTAATAATAATGTATGATGTGGGGGGAGCTGCTGCAATGGCTGCCGCTAGGTCTTATTTTTAGGGGGCCCTTATATTTCTAAACCTGAACAAAATTGTACTAGGTATTATTTTCGGGGGATGTCTTATTTTAGGGGAAACAGGGTATGTGCATGATTCAATTAATGTTCATGTGACAATACAGACCTATAATAAGGAGTATTTTTTTTTTAATTTCATGTGATATGTGTTGTTATTGCAGACTCTTGTTCACGGGTCATAGGAAGTGTTGGATATCAGGTCAGTGTTTATCTATAAGATAGGGAAGGCTGCTCCTGTTTTCTATGTATGTAGTGGTAGCACAGGTTTATATAGTGAGGGAGTGGCCTTATTTCTGTGCTGCTGGGTTATTCTCTGTGTGCTGCTCATGTCTACAGATCAGATGGTGGAGGAGGGAGCGGCTCAGAGCTCATGTTCCTGTTCTGGATGCTGGTTGTGTCATCTGTGTGTGGGGGAGGGGCGGCTTATTCCCTCTCACATGCTTTTGCAACGTGCTGCTGGGGGAAGGGTGGACTCTTTTCCTGTGGAAGCGAACAATTGTTTTCTGCTTTTGCTGTGGTTTCTAGATCATTTTGCTTTGTCTTCTAGATTATTCAGGATCACAATTCACTACTTTGTAAAGGTAATACATTATACTGCAGTGTAAAGCACATCTCGTGTCACTTTTTAAATTCAAAGCAAGCAGATTAGTGTATGATGTAATATAATACTGATATAAAAGAATAACATGGTAATATCTGTATAGCAATGCAGAATAAGGGTTACCTAAATGATGATCTATTTACTTATATTCAATGTTTTCTAAATGAAATAAAGAAACATCTTGCAAAAAATTGTCTGCTATGTAATTGCCTGACTACAGTAACATGTTACAGTCGTGCATCACCAATGCAGTAGTTGGTCTTCTATGTGACCTGTCACCTAACACTCATCTGCCCAGTATACTCCTGCATTCTTCAGGACTAGGCAGGACTACATACTGCACATTTCTCATTTCTAGAATTGTATTGCATTTTAGAAAAATCTTTTTTTTTTAAATTACCATTTGCACTTTTGGGTTTTAAACTAGATGCAAGGAAATCAACAATGATTGCTGTAATCATTATATTATACATTTATATCATGTACATAAAACTATTATTATTTTACAGAAATTAGTCTCATTTTATAGCACAAATATGTGAACTAAAATTAATTTTAAATTGTTGAGCTGCCGCGTTTCAGGAGTTCAGCAGTTATTTAATAAATAGGCAGATGGTTTATTTTTCTACATGAAAAGTGCCCTCTGGTGGCAGAGTATAAGAACTGATCATTTTGGAAACCACATTTCTTTGTTACAAATTTATTCACCAAAAAATTAGCAAAACTGTACATGAAATCAAAATATAAACAAAGTGGGATAAAATGGTCCTGCAGGCAACCCAGGCTACTCATTACTGTGAAGAGTTATAGTTTCTTTGTAGCATCAACTAAAATTTAATTAAATAAATTTCAATATCGTTTAAAATATCAATTGTGATTTGTAGCTCCTTACTAAACTTTAAGATCATATTTCTCAAGTGCCAATGAGAAATGACATTAGATGTCTACTTGTCTGATACTGAATATGTATTTTGGTACATAAGCTATGTTACTGAAAATAGTGTAAAAACCTGCTCTTCTGATTTACCGCCTCTCAGTCTTTGCATGTTAAATATTGTACAAGCACCACTGTAAATATGGTGAATTACTTTACTTTGTATCCCATTACATTTGAGACACATTTCAAGAGGATTCTCACAGCATGATTATTGTATATTCTAAAATAAAAAATTAAATTTAAAGGATCTGCCCAAGAAAGAAAGTCGTCAAATCAAGTCCCCTTTTGATCATAACATGATAAACATTATCCATTTACTTTGCAATTTCATTCCGTTTTTTGCTGTTTTTCGTCGTATGACTGCAGAAGCTCTCTAACATTCAGTTATGTGGATGGGCACTAGCAGAGCAGACATCTCTCTCCTCATGCAATGTGCTGAACCTTTGAGGGAGAGGGACATTGTATAGACACATCGGGGCAGATTTATCAAGCTGTCTAAAGGTCAGAATAATATTCGTTGCCCATGGCATCCGTTTACAGCTCAGCTTTCATTTTACCAGTGCTCATGAATATTTTAAAGGGGAACTGTGATTGGTTCCATGGACAACTAAGAATATTCAGATTTTTAGACAGCTTGATAAATCTGCCCCATCATATTGTGATTAAGTACTTATTTTGTAAGTGCATGAATGGATAAATAATGCCTAAAAGATGAATCAATGAATAATACATTAAGAATAAATCATATGATGCTGTACACTCCTAATGGATTAGTGTAATTCATATATAGATGCTATACATATCGATTTTTGATACTGGATTAGTAGTTTCTAATCACATGTATTAGTAAAATAATTTGTAAAAATATTTGTGATTAGGAACTACTGATCCAGTATCAAAAATTGATATATATAGTGTGATATATATATATTATGATTGCTAGAAAGGACATTTCATAACCTACTTGAGGACTAGTAGTTTAATGGGGTAAATCTGATGACAGGTTCCCTTTTAAGGCAACTGCAAAAAACATGTTTTGGCCATCATTCAAAGGGAGGTGAAATAAACAACAATAGGGTTATCCTGATAAACACAATTCCTGTTATCCAAATTTAATGCTGTAGACATGCTGCTGTGTGTTTCTCAGGTATTTTTTACCTCCTAGTATGAAATGGAGTGTGTATCCGGTGTACATATCTATGTGCATGATTCGATAAATGTTCATGTGACAATACAGATGTATATTAAAGGGGTATTCTCGTCTGGGCATTCACATTCAGTTTCATTAATCTGCCATATATAAACATTTCTTCAATTAGATGTTATTAAAAAAAATGTTCCTGTGTGAAGATAATTTCTCATAAATGTAGTCATTTTGTCCCTTAGAAACGAGATAGCTTCCGTGGATACGGCCACCTCTGCCTGAGAGATTGCACAAATAAACAAAAAGGTTTTGTATATGAAATGTCCAGGAGTTACTGCAAGTCCCACAGCCGTCCTGTGGTAATGATTGCTTAATCCAGGAGGTCAGACAGGACTCTATAGCGCAAGTCTGGCCACCGCTGCCAGAGTGTGACGTGGTCGTATCCGAGGAAGCCATCTCGTTTCTAAGGGACAAAATGACTACATTTATGAGAAATTATCTTCACACAGCAACATTTTTTTTAATAACATCTAATTGAAGAAATGTTTATACATGGAAGATTAGTGAAACTGAATGTGAGTGCCCAGACGAGAATACCCCTTTAAGGAGTATTTTTTTTTTATTTCATGTGATATGTGTGGTTATTGGAGACTCTTGTTCGCGGGTCATAGGAAGTGTTGGATATCAGGTCAGTGTTTATCTATAAGGTAGGGAAGGCTGCTCCTGTTTTCTATGTATGTAGTGGTAGCACAGGTTTATATAGTGAGGGAGTGGCCTTATTTCTGTGCTGCTGGGTTATTCTTTGTGTGCTGCTCATGTCTACAGATCAGATGGTGGAGGAGGGAGCAGCTCAGAGCTCATGTCCCTGCTCTGGATGCTGGTTGAGTCATCTGTGTGTGGGGGAGGGGCGGCTTATTCCATCTCACATGCTTTTGCAACGTGCTGCTGGGGGAAGGGTGAACTCTGTCCGTATTGATGTGAATAATTGTTTTCTGCTTTTGCTGTGGTTTCTAGATAATTTTTCTTTGTCTTCTAGATTATTCAGGATCACAATTCACTACTTTGTAAAGGTAATACATTATACTGCAGTGTAAAGCACATCTCATGTCACTTTTTAAATGCTAAACAAGCAGATTAGTGTATGATGTAATATAATACTGATATAAAAGAATAACATGGTAATATCTGTATAGCAATGCAGAATAAGGGTTACCTAAATGATGATCAATTTACTAATATTCATTGTTTTCTAAATGAAATAAAGAAACATCTTGCATAAAAACATTGTCTGCTATGTAGTTGCCTGACTACAGTAACATGTTAACACTAGAGATGATCGAGCACTAAAATGCTCGGGTACTCGTTATTCGAGACGAACTTTTCCCGATGATCGAGTGCTCGTCTCGAATAACGAGCCCCATTGAAGTCAATGGGAGACTCGAGCATATTTCAAGGGGACCAAGGCTCTGCACAGGGAAGCTTGGCCAAACACCTGGAAACCTCAGAAAAGGATGGAAACCCCACGGAAATGGACAGGAAACAGCAGGGGCAGCATGCATGGATGCCTCTGAGGCTGCTTAAACGCACCATTATGCCAAAATTATGGGCAACAGCATGGCCATGACAGAGTGACAGAATGAAGCTAGATAGCATCTAAAACATCCAATAATTGACCCTGACACTATAGGGGACGGCATGCAGAGGCAGCGGCGGCAGGCTAGAGAGTGGCATGGCGACATACCCTAAATGGACTCAGGCTTCAAACCAATGGGTGGCAGAGAGGAACCAAAGGAGGTGAGCAAGAAGCGCTGAAATTATTTCCTCTGTGAACAAAAGGTTGACGGTATATTTAGTCGATAACACAGCATGGTGGCGACATAGTGACCAAGTTCCATAATGTATCTGGTGAAACACCCGAAAAATGAGCCTGACACAGCTCGTTTGATAAGGGGACGACATTTGGAGGCAGCCATGGAGAGGACTTCCATGATTAAGAGCGACAGTATGGGGCATCCATATTGCGCTTCTATGATTGCAACTGCAGGTCTCCAGGATGGCGGCGACAGACGCGCCGAGTTCCACTATGTATGTGGTGAAACACCTGAAAATTCTGCCTGACACAGCTCGTTTGATAAGGGGACCATGTATGGAGGCAGTGAACTAGTAGTAGATTAAAGGTGCTGCAGTTAAAACTATGTTACTTGGATCTTGAGATGGAGCTGGCGCTCCGCTGCCAGGCGAGATTTCGCCAATCCAAGCCCCTGTCTCTAGGCTACTCCCCAAACAGCACTTCTAAGAACCTTTTGTATAAGATCAAGTGTAGTAGCGTTCTTATAAGTTTGGGATATGGTGGGTGAGGGGAATGTAAACAGATGCGCAAGAAGCGCTGAAATAATATCCGTAAATGGTAAAAGTTTGGCAGTATATTTTGTGGATTACACAGCATTGTAATCAACAGATGCGCAAGAAGCGCTGAAATAATATCGGTTAATCATAAAAGTTTGCCAGTATATTTTGTGGATAACACAGCAGGGTGGCGACAAAGTTAACAACTTTGATGTGGAATCCATGAAAACAACCCAAATTTCTTCCTGACACACCTCGTTTGATAAGGGGACGATATATGGAGGCAGCTATATGGACGACTTTTGGAGGTAGCAATGGAGACAACGTGTGGAGGCTGCTATGGAGACAATTTAATTTGGATAGTGCCTGTATGTGGCAGTCCAAAAAAGTTTTCAAACCAGAGGAGCAGGTAGGTGGCCCTCCAGAAAAATTGAATAGATTGAGTGCCTGTATGTGGCAGTCCCAAAAATTGTTTAAAACAGAGGACCGGGTAGGTGGCCCTCCAGAAAAATTAAATGCATAAAGTACTATAGCTAGAGCCAGTGGGCCCTGTCAAAAAATAGCCAGTTTCCTCTGCTTTAGTGTACAAAGAGGAGGAGAAGGAGGAAAATGAGGAGGAGGAGTGCATAAATTATTCAGGTTGAGCTTCCTTCACCTGGTGGAGATTGGAAATTATGAGAAATCCAGGCTTTATTCATCTTAATAAGCGTCAGCCTGTCAGCGCTGTCAGTCGACAGGCGTGTACGCTTATCGGTGATGATGCCACCAGCTGCACTGAAAACCCGCTCGGACAACACGCTAGCGGCAGGGCAGGCAAGAACCTCCAAGGCGTACAGCGCCAGTTCGTGCCACATGTCCAGCTTTGAAACCCAGTAGTTGTAGGGAGCTGTGTGATCATTTAGGACAATGGTATGGTCAGCTACGTACTCCCTCACCATCTTTCTGTAAAGATCAGCCCTACTCTGCCGAGACTGGGGACAGGTGACAGTGTCTTGCTGGGGTGACATAAAGCTGGCAAAAGCCTTGTAAAGCATACCCTTGCCAGTGCTGGACAAGCTGCCTGCTCGCCTACTCTCCCTCGCTACTTGTCCCGCAGAACTACGCACTCTGCGGCTAGCGCTGTCAGAAGGGAAATACTGTTTCAGCTTGTGCACCAGGGCCTGCTGGTATTCATGCATTCTCACACTCCTTTCCTCTCCAGGGATGAGAGTGGAAAGATTTTGCTTGTACCGTGGGTCCAGGAGAGTGAATACCCAGTGATCGGTGCTGGAATAAATTCTTTGAACGCGAGGGTCACGGGATAGGCAGCCTAGCATGAAATCTGCCATATGCGCCAGAGTCCCAACGCGCAAGAATTCACTCCCCTCACTGGCCTGACTGCCCATTTCCTCCTCCTCCAACTCCTCCAACTCCTCTTCTTCTGCCCATACACGCTGAACAGTGAAGGACTGAACAATGGTCCCCTCTTGTGTCTCGCCAACATTCTCCTCCTCTTCCTCCTCATCCTCCTCCACCTCCTCCCATATGCGCTGAGAAACAGACCTGAGGGTGCTTTGGCTATCAACAAGGGAATCTTCTTCCCCCGTCTCTTGTGACGAGCGCAAAGCTTCCGACTTCATGCTGATCAGAGAGTTTTTCAACAGGCCAAGCAGCGGGATGGTGAGGCTGATGATGGCGGCATCGCCACTGACCATCTGTGTTGACTCCTCGAAGTTACTCAGCACCTGACAGATATCAGACATCCACGTCCACTCCTCATTGTAGACTTGAGGAAGCTGACTGACCTGACTACCAGTTCTGGTGGAAGTTGACATCTGGCAGTCTACAATCGCTCTGCGCTGCTGGTAAACTCTGGATAACATGGTTAATGTTGAATTCCACCTCGTGGGCACGTCGCACAACAGTCGGTGAGCGGGCAGTTGGAGGCGTCGCTGCGCTGCCCTGAGAGTGGCAGCATCTGTGCTGGACTTCCTGAAATGCGCACAGATGCGGCGCACCTTCGTGAGCAAATCAGACAGATTGGGGTATGTCTTGAGGAAACGCTGAACTATCAGATTTAACACATGGGCCAGGCATGGCACATGTGTCAGTCTGCCGAGTTGCAGAGCCGCCACCAGGTTACGGCCGTTGTCACACACAACCATGCCTGGCTTCAGGTTCAGCGGTGCCAGCCACAGATCAGTCTGCACCGTGATGCCCTGTAATAGTTCTTGGGCGGTGTGCCTTTTATCGCCTAGGCTCAGCAGTTTGAGCACCGCCTGCTGTCGCCTAGTGACGGCACTGCTGCTGTGCCTAGAGCTAGCGACTGATGGCGCCATGCCCACGGATGGTAGTTCGGAGGAGGAGGTGGAGGAGGGGTGGGAGGAGGAGGAGGCATAGTAGGCCTGAAAGACCTGGACCGAGGTAGGCCCCGCAATCCTCGGCGTCGGCAGTATATGACCAGCCGCAGGGTCAGACTCGGTCCCAGCCTCCACCAAGTTAACCCAATGTGCCGTCAGCGATACATAGTGGCCCTGCCTGGCAGCACTCGTCCACGTGTCCGTGGTCAGGTGGACCTTGTCAGAAACGGCGTTGGTCAGGGCACGGATGATGTTGTCTGACACGTGCTGGTGCAGGGCTGGGACGGCACATCGGGAAAAGTAGTGGCGGCTGGGGACCGAATACCGAGGGGCGGCCGCCGCCATGAGGTTGCGAAAGGCCTCGTTCTCTACTAGCCTATAGGGCAGCATCTCCAGGCTAAGCAATCTGGAGATGTGGACATTAAGGGCTTGGGCGTGCGGGTGGGTTGCACTATATTTCCTTTTCCGCTCCAGCGTCTGGGGTATGGAGAGCTGAACGCTGGTGGATGCTGTGGAGGATCGTGGAGGCGACGATGGGGTTTTTGTGCCAGGGTCCTGGGCAGGGGGCTGACTATCAGCTGAAACAGGGGAAGGAGCAGTGGTGTGCACGGCCGGAGGTGAACGGGCTTGGTGCCACTGAGTGGGGTGTTTAGCATTCATATGCCTGCGCATACTGGTGGTAGTTAAGCTAGTAATGGTGGAACCCCTGCTGATCCTGGTTTGGCAAAGGTTGCACACCACAGTCCGTCGGTCATCCGGTGTTTCCTTAAAGAACCTCCAGACTTCTGAAAATCTAGCCCTCGCCGCGGGAGCCCTCGCCACGGGAGCTTCACTACGTGACACATTTGGCGCTGATGCACCAGCTCTGGCCCTGCCTCTCCGTCTGGCCCCACCACTGCCTCTTCCAACATGTTCTGGTCGAGGACTCTCCTCCGTCTCAGAAGCACTGTGTTCACCCGGCTTCTCAACCCAGCTTGGGTCTGTCACCTCATCATCCTCCGATCCCTCAGTCTGTTCCCCCCTCGGACTTCCTGCCCTGACAACAACTTCCCCACTGTCTGACAACCGTGTCTCCTCATCGTCGGACACCTCTTTACACACTTCTTCCAGTACGTCAACAAGGTCATCATCACCCACAGACTGCGACTGGTGGAAAACCTGGGCATCGGAAAATTGCTCAGCAGCAACCGGACAAGTGGTTTGTGACTGTGGGAAGGGTCCAGAAAACAGTTCCTCAGAGTATGCCGGTTCAAATGCCAAATTTTCCTGGGAGGGGGCAGACTGGGGGGGGGGGAGGCTGAGGTGCAGGAGCTGGAGGAGTGCCAATTTCGGTGACATGGGTGGACTGCGTGGAAGACTGACTGGTGGACAAATTGCTCGAAGCATTGTCGGCAATCCACGACATCACCTGTTCGCACTGTTCTGGCCTCAACAGTGCTCTACCACGAGTCCCAGTAACTTCAGACATGAACCTAGGGAGTGTAGCTCTGCGGCGTTCCCCTGCTCCCTCATCAGCAGGTGGTGTCTCACCCCGCCCAGGACCACGGCCTCTGACCCCAGCAGTAGTTGGACGCCCACGTCCCCGCCCTCGTCCTCTACCCCTAGCCCTCGGGTTAAACATTTTGAAAATGAAAGTTATAACTTTAATTTTTTTTTTACTTTTTTTTTGTGTTTTTTTTTTTTGTGTGTTTTTTAGTTTTTAAAACCAAACGATGCTATCCTATTGCTATGGCTATTTTCTAGCCAACTATGAAAGCACACTGCTATGCCAGATGAGATGACGCTGAGTTATGAAAAAATAAACGTAAAATAAAAAGTAAATGGCAGACTGTGCCTAATTTCAATCCAACCCCTAATAAATTGTCCCACTTCGGTCTTTGCGATGGATATGTGCGTCACTAAGCGCTAAACACAACGGTCGAAAACACACTTGTAATGTTGATATATTTACGTTTCGTGAAACTAAGTAACTAAATTCAAAAATTCTGCCTGACTGGAAACGTTTAAAAGACTAAATAAATTTTATTGATTACTATTAAAAACGTGTGGATCTAGTCCTACCACATAAATCTATAATTTTGCTTTTCAGGCATTGGCCAGCATTGACGGACTAGTATAGTGGTCCTATCCCCGAGACAGCCCTGTTTAGGGAATTTATATTGCACTGTCCCGGTATTGCGAGCCACAAATGGTCTATCATAAAGTGCTTGTTTGATAGCTTTGATAGGCCTGTATGTAGGTGCTGGTGGTTACCAGAGACCTAACTCAGAGTAAGCGTTGCTAATTACACCTAACGCGTTTCTGCATCCCATTATTTGTGCTGGGATACGTCCTCAGAGGTGCTTTGAACTGTACAAGGATGATGATTTTAGGTATTAGGTCACATCCCTAGCATTACCCCCCACGGCATTGTAGCAGGCCGTCACGCGGCCGCCTCATGCCGGGGGTTATATCTGGTTAAACCCGCCCCTACCCGGGAACCATCGGGGGGCGTGTGTAAAACCCAGCTCAGAATTTGTCAAATACTCATTTGACTTGCAGTCCGTTGCGTCCGGGATCAGGATACCTCCGCTTATTCGGGCTCCCAATTCGGTGTGACGCACGAGACTCCGTTTCACCCTTGTGTCGCATCCCCTCGCGCCGCGAGAGTGCGTCACATGGTGTCACGTGAGGAGTCACATGATCGGAGGATCATGTGCTTGTTTCTATAGAGACGAAGACTATGCAGGATTTCTACTTAGTGGCAGATAATTGGAGAAAGAAGAAACGAGGTGGCATTGATTGCCAAGGGAAAATTCACTAGAGCTGGACCAGCTCCTAGGTAAGGTTATAGGTATTGGCCTATTTGGTACAGTATTAAGAGAAATATGATGTCTCCTATATATATATACACATAAACTCGATGATGTTGTAGGCATGCAAGATATGAGTCCCGCAATCATCACAAGGATTGATTGAGAGGAGGACCCATCCCTAGGTGTATTATTTATATGAAACAGGCGAAAGGTACACAGTCATTTAAGCCTTTTGGTTTGACTGTACCCAAGGTGAATATCCAGCGGGATTCTCTTTGGCAGACTATTTTGTCATAGTCGCCCCCTCTGGTTAAAGGGTTAACATTTTCTATACCCTGAAAACTGATCACCTCAGGACGTCCTTGATGGTGCTCCCAAACATGCCTAGCGACAGGGGTATCTTGTTTGTTGATAATATCTCTGACATGCTCTCCGATTCTCGTTCGCAATTCGCGGATTGTTTTTCCGACATATTGGATAGAGCATCTGCAGGTAAGTAGATAGATGACTCCTGTGCTTCTGCAGGAGATAAACTTCTTGATGGAGAATGTTTTGCCCGTATTGGAGCTATAGAAATTGGATCCTTCTCGGATGTATCTGCAATTCTGACATCTTTTACACTTAAAGGTGCCCGATGGAGGCTTGGGAAGCCAGGTTGATTTGGTCATCGGCATTAAATGGCTGTGAACCAGGTTATCGCCTAGATTTCTCCCTCTACGAAAGGTGATCTGTGGTACATCACCTATAGAGTTGCCAATGTCCGGGTCTCGTTGAAGGATCCCCCAGTACATTTGGAGGGCCTGTCGGACCACCTTGTGCCCCGCATCAAAAGTCCCTATTATACGGGTCTGAGATTCCATGGTGTTTTTCGGGCGAGGATTTAAGAGGTCATTTCTGTTTGTGCAGAGCGCATGTTGGTAAGCACTTCGCAATACTTTATCGGGGTATCCCCGTTGACGGAATCGTCGATGCAGGTCTGTTGATGATGAGATAAAGTCCGGAAGGAGAGTATTGTTCCTCCTAGCTCTCAAGAACTGTCCTTTAGGTATGCCTCTTAACAGGGACTTGGGATGGTAACTCTGCCACCGCAGCAAGTTGTTTGTCGCTGTCGGTTTACGGTACATGTGAGTAGTTAGTAAGCCAGTATCTAATTTTTTGATAGTAAGATCCAAGAACGTAATCTGAGCCTTTTGAAATTCAGATGTGAAGTAGAGCCCTATTTCATTGTTGTTTAAACAGGCTACAAAGTCCTTGTATTCATCTGCGGTGCCTTTCCATAAGATGAGCACATCGTCTATAAAACGTAGCCACAGTGTTACGTTATGGGTCCACTTGTCCATGGCTTCACTAAACACTACCTCCTTCTCCCACCAGCCCAGGAAGAGATTTGCATACGTGGGGGCGCATGGGCTCCCCATTGCAACTCCCCTGAGCTGGTGGAAGTATCTGCCATCGAACACAAAGGTATTGTGCTCCAGGACGAACCGGAGAAGCTCCAATGTGAATCTGTTGTGCTTCTGGCATTGGATGTCTCTAGTGTTTAGAAAGGACTCAACTGCATGATAGCCCTTTTGATGTGGAATTGAGCTATATAAGGCTTCCACATCGAGACTGGCTAAATGTACATCAGGGTCCAGTTGTAGGCCTTCAAGGCGTCGTAAGACATCCATGGTGTCTTTGATGTATGAGGGTAATGTGGCAACAAAGGGACGCAGAATGTAGTCAACATACATGCTTATATTCTGAGTGACACTATTAATGCCACTCACAATAGGTCTACCCTTTAAGGGGTTTAGGCCCTTGTGAATTTTTGGAATACTGTAAAAGGTGGCTGTGGTGGGATGTTTTGGGAGGAGAAATTGATACTCTGTTTGACTGATTAGTTTTTCTCTGAGAGCATCTTTAAGTATTGCCTCTAGTTTGTTACGTAGGGTCATTTTTGGATTTGAAGGCAAAACTCTGTAACATAGTTTGTCATTTAGAATTTTTTTGCTCATCAGAGTGTATTGTTCTCTGTCCATAATAACCAGGTTACCGCCTTTATCCGAAGGCTTTATTATTATGGACTCATCTTTCTCAAGGTCTTTAAGAGCCCACCATTCATCACGCGAAAGGTTTTGACACTGAGTTTGATTCGTATGTGTCTTTCGCAGATGATCAGTAACCAACTGTAAGAAGGTATCAATCAAGGTGTTGTCATTTAGGGGGGGAAATTTAGTTGATTTCGGTCTAAAATTGGTAAAGGGGCCCTCTCCCTCCTGTAGATTGCCTTCCTCCAGGAGGCTTTCTAATGTCATTAGACAGTCAAGGTCTGCGGGTTCTAAGCCCAATTCCTGGCATTGGCGTTTATCATGCTGTTGAAAAAATTTTTTCCATTTCAATTTTCTACAGAAGAGATTTAGGTCTTTTACCCAGGTAAACAGGTCAAATGATGGTGTGGGTACAAATGACAGACCCCTCGAGAGCACTGCATGTTCCACTGCTGTTAGGGTTCTAGTTGAAAGATTAATGATCTGCATTGTATCACTTTGGGGTGTCAATAGGTCCGTCAATTTTCCTTTCGCCCCCGAAGTTGGTATTCTAGGGGTGGCGGATCCTGAGATAAAAAACCCCCCCTATTTGCTCTTTGTGGTCTGCCTCTGTCACTGTTTCCAGTGCCTCTGGCTCCTCTCCCTCTGCCTCGCTTGGGGGTGCCTCCACGTCTGCCTCTACCTCTGGAGGTACCTCTGCCTGAAGTGTCACTATCGGAATTCTCGTTTTCAGACGAGGTAATATCAATCTCAGATTCTTGGACCCTAATATCCCCCTTGGGGTTCAGGTCTAGAATGTTTCCTTCCTTAAAGTCAATAGTGTCTCTGCAGAATTGAAAGTGCTTCCTTTCTTTAATTTGTGCAGTGAAGCGTTCGATCGTGTTCTGCAGTATCTGTTCCTTGCGCTCAAACTCAGGATTGTTTGAGAATTTTTTTGCGCTTTCTATGCTTGTTTTTAACTGTGCATCAGAGGACACTAATTTGACCTTTTCTTCCTCCAACAGGAGGTTCATAAAGCGGAGAGAGGAGTCTATGGATTCTCTTTCCCACTTTTTCAATAGGGCTGGGGATCTTATCCTAGCAGATGGTATTAAATTGATACGTAGGCCCCTAGGAACGATGTTGTTTCTTAGGTATGTTTCTAGAGATTGGACCTCCCACCAACCTCTTAGATGGTCCTTGTATGTTTTAGTTAGTTGTCTGAACGCATTGGCAATGGTGAGATTTTGTGTGGGTGGAGGTAGGTCTTTGTCTGAGAATACTTCTCTGGCTTCTGTCAGCCACTTACTCGTATCTATTTCCCCTGTGAGAAATCCTGCCATCTCATATGAACATAAGGTTTTGGATAAATTTTACCTAGGTACAAAAACACACTTGTAATGTTGATATATTTACGTTTCGTGAAACTAAGTAACTAAATTCAAAAATTCTGCCTGACTGGAAACGTTTAAAAGACTAAATAAATTTTATTGATTACTATTAAAAACGTGTGGATCTAGTCCTACCACATAAATCTATAATTTTGCTTTTCAGGCATTGGCCAGCATTGACGGACTAGTATAGTGGTCCTATCCCCGAGACAGCCCTGTTTAGGGAATTTATATTGCACTGTCCCGGTATTGCGAGCCACAAATGGTCTATCATAAAGTGCTTGTTTGATAGCTTTGATAGGCCTGTATGTAGGTGCTGGTGGTTACCAGAGACCTAACTCAGAGTAAGCGTTGCTAATTACACCTAACGCGTTTCTGCATCCCATTATTTGTGCTGGGATACGTCCTCAGAGGTGCTTTGAACTGTACAAGGATGATGATTTTAGGTATTAGGTCACATCCCTAGCATTACCCCCCACGGCATTGTAGCAGGCCGTCACGCGGCCGCCTCATGCCGGGGGTTATATCTGGTTAAACCCGCCCCTACCCGGGAACCATCGGGGGGCGTGTGTAAAACCCGGCTCAGAATTTGTCAAATACTCATTTGACTTACAGTCCGTTGCGTCCGGGATCAGGATACCTCCGCTTATTCGGGCTCCCAATTCGGTGTGACGCACGAGACTCCGTTTCACCCTTGTGTCGCAACACAACACAACGGTCGCAAGTCTCCCTGCAAATTCCTCACAATATGGTAGTAGATGCACTACAGCAAGGCCAGCCACCAGCAGCTCAACCAGAAATAAAATATATAACACTATTGTAGGCCTAAGTAAGCCGTTTGGATTCTCCTATGGCTATTTTCTAGCCAAGTATGAAAGCACACTGCTATGCCAGATGAGATGACGCTGAGTTATGAAAAAATAAACGTAAAATAAAAAGTAAATGGCAGACTGTGCCTAATTTAAATCCAACCCCTAATAAATTGTCCCACTTCGGTCTTTGCGATGGATATGTGCGCCACTAAGCGCTAAACACAACGGTCGCAAGTCTCACTGCAAATTCCTCACAATATGGTAGTAGATGCACTACAGCAAGGCCAGCCACCAGCAGATCAACCAGAAATAAAATATATAACGCTATTGTAGGCCTAAGTAAGCCGTTTGGATTCTCCTATGGCTATTTTCTAGCCAAGTATGAAAGCACACTGCTATGCCAGATGAGATGACGCTGAGTTATGAAAAAATAAACGTAAAATAAAAAGAAACTGGCAGACTGTGCCTAATTGAAATCAAACCCCTAATAAATTGTCCCACTTTGGTGTTTGAGGTGGATATGTGTGTCACTAAGAGCTAAACACAACGGTAGCAAGTCCCCCTGCAAATTCCTCACAATATGGTACTAGCTGCAAATAAAAAAAAAAAATGTATAACGTTATTGTAGCCCTAAGAAGGGCTGTTGGGTTCTTGTTGAATCACTCCTGCCTAACACTATTCTAATAGAACAGCCTAACGCTTTCCCTGACCAGCAGCAGCTCTCTCCCTAGGGGCATCCAGACACAGAATGATCCGAGCAGCGCAGGCAGGGGCTAGTCTATTCCAGGGTCACCTGATCTGGCCAGCCAACCACTGCTATCGACGTGTAAGGGTACCACGTCATGCTGGGTGGAGTGCAGAGTCTCCTGGCTTGTGATTGGCTCTGTTTCTGGCCGCCAAAAAGCAAAACGGCGGGAGATGCCATTTTCTCGAGCGGGCGAAGTATTCGTCCGAGCAACGAGCAGTTTCGAGTACGCTAATGCTCGAACGCGCATCAAGCTCGGACGAGTATGTTCGCTTATCTCTAGTTAACACTCATCTGCTGGGTATACTCCTGCATTCTTCTAATTACATGTATTTGAAAATTATTTGTAAAGATATTTGAATTATTTTGGACCTGACGAAGGGAGTTGCTCGCTCCTGAAACGCGCTGTGCGTCCACTGTTGAAAAATAAAAACCCATCACACGAACAGAGTATGCGTCCGTATATTTCTGGAATTTTTTTTTACTTGACACTTTCCCCTCTGGATCCTTTGGATTCTTGAAACCAGTGGGCACTGCACCTCTCCTAAGAAACGCATGATAATTCTGTGTATCTCTATCTATTTTGGCTACTCTCTAATTGCGCTGTGACATTTTGTATATTTTGTATACAACTAAATAATACCAGCCTAAAGGTGTCCCAGCACCTGGCTATCTGTTGATGGATTGTATCCATCTCATTCCGTTACTCCTGGTGGTGATGTGTACTGGAGTAATGGTAAAGGGGTTCTTGTTAATAATTATAATAATAATAATAATATTTTTTTAAATTCCTTTATATAGTGCACAATTATACAGTGCAACACTGAGTTTTTTTTTTGGCCAAATTTGTCCCTGTCCCAAATGGGGCTCACAAGCTAATCAACCTACTAGTATGTTTTGGAGTGTGGGAAGAAATAGGAGGACCCGGAGGAAACCTACACAAACAAGCATACAAACTTTTTGCAGATGTTGACCCTGGGACTTAGAACTGCAAGGATGTAATGTTAACCACTAAGCCACCGTTCTGCCCCTGCTAGCCTTTTTACTGGCATACACTAAGCCATTAATTTAGTAATGGATGCCCTCTTTCACCATTAAGGTGAAATTAATTTCTCATATCAACGCAATTTTAGGGCTTCAGCACCAAGCTTGATTTTTAAGATCTGCCCTGTGTCATTATAAGAGATTATAACTTTGGAATGCTTCAACATATCTAGGGGATTTTAAGATTGTTTTCTTGTGACACATTGCACATCAAAATAGCTGAAAAATTTGGATAATATTTTTTGTGTTTAGGTGGCAAAGCAAAAATGTATTTTTCCTCAAAAGTATTTTATTGTGCAAAAGTAAGAGCATTTTATAAAAAAAATTATATATAAATATGGTATTGCCATATGCTTATTAAACCAAAGAAAAGGGTTATTATGTTATGTAGGTTTGACGATATAAACAGAATTTTTTTTATTAGAAAAAAACCACATCAAATTTTTGTTTATTTTTTTTTTTAAATATTGCATAGAAAGAGTTAAGAAAAGTTTACCAGTAGGGCAAAATTGTACTTTAAACATTACATTTGCTTACAGTGGCAGAGAAATATAAAACAAAGAAATTGTGTTAACATGGACAAAAATTGTGTTCCATGGGCAACTAGAGCAGTTTTGCTCTCAGACACTACTGGCAAATCCCCCCATGAGAGTGGCGGTGATAGACAGTCTATAGTTGCATACTGCTCTTAGCTAAAACAAAATAAAATGGGTTATTTCCACTTCGTCCTCCATGACGGCCCACCTGGAGGATGCCCCTTGACCTCTGCAGGGACAGGAAGAAGTGGAAGAAGAAGGCCGCCGCAGCGCGATCCGGAGGTTGTACGTGTGGCGGCTGAAGAAAAGACTACATATCCTGGCGTCCTCGAGGTCGAATGGCGACTTCCGGCCACGTCCGGAAGTGGCGCCAAAAAGGCGCAAAGCATCCCTGGGAGCTGGGAAGGCCAGTGGTAGCCTCTTCAATGGGGGATGGGCTCCCCATTAAGGTATTTAAAGCGGGCTAGTCACGTTGATCTTAGGTCTAAGATCTCTGTGGATTACTGCTGGTTCTCGTGTCTCCTGCGCTTTGGTAGTCTCGTTATGGCTGGTGAAGCAGACCTGACTTTCCTGCATCCTCCAGTCTCACTAAGTGGGGTAAATTGTGCAGGAAGTGGTTTTACGTTATGTAAAAGATATCGGGGCACTTATTATCCTCCTATTGCCTTTTAGGAAAAAGACCAGGGGTCTAGGGGAAAAGGCAAGGAGGATAAAGGGGATAAGGCTAGTAGGCCTGAAAAACCCGAAAATCGGAGAAAAGCAGAGTAAAGAAATGCAATATGTGTTTTCATTCTATGCCCGAATCTTACAGGAAGCCAATATGCAAAACCTGTATAGATAATTTTATGAGAGAAGAAAAAACTTCTTTCCTGGATGAACTTAAGGGTTTTATTGAAGAAAAAGTAATGTCTTCAGTAACTGCAGCTACATCTAGACCTTCCCAAAAGTAAAAAAGCGAGAATTGAACCTGACTCATCGCTATCTGAGGAAGGGGAAGATTCTGAGGTTCCGTCATGTTCCATGTTTGAAGGTGATGATCCGACAGACTCGCAGGAGTCAGTTAAAACTGTGAATTCAGAGACACCTGTTCCAACTAGAGGAGTTGGACAATCTCCTGAAAGCCATTAGACAGACCCTAGAGATAGAAGATGTTCTTCCTCCCAGATCTAAGGAAGAGGAATTGTTCGGTAGTCTAAAAACAAAACGTCAGAGGGTATTTCCTTTAAACGATACTATAAAGGAACTTGTATCTGAGGAATGGCGTGAACCAGAGAAAAGGATAGTCTTGTCCAAAAACTTCAGCCTTTTTTGACCAGCCGCTCATTGAACACAGGTGGGTTAAAAGGTTTATTAGAGCATCCTCTAGGTTAAGACCTCAGGTTATTAACAAAACTTCTTCCTGGGATCTGTCCTTAGTTTTGAACACTTTATCAAAAGGACCGTTTGATTGCTATCACCTCAGCCAGAAGGCTAGGTGAAATACAGGCGATATCAATCAGAGAGCCTTATATGAGAATTCTGGAAGATAGAATTATTATGTTAGATCCTAACTTTGTTCCCAAAGTAAATTCTAACTTCCACAGGAACCAGGAGATTATAATCCCCTCCTTTTGTGAAAATCCGTCCTCCGAGAGAGAACACGAATGGAACTCTTTGGACGTAAGACGCTCTGTTATCAGGTACATAAAAGTTACGGAGCCTTGGCGTGTGGATCATAACCTCTATATCCAATTTCAGGGGAAAAACAAGGGGAGGAAGGCTTCAAAGGCAACCATTGCTAGATGGCTGAAGACGGCAATATCCAGAAGACACTGGTCCCTGCAGGAATACGAGTGCATTCGACCAGGGCTATGTCCACATCCTGGGCAGAGAGAAGAGGAGCCTCGTTGGAGCAGATCTGTAAGGCTGCAACGTGGTCCACCCCTTCTACATTCTCAAAGCATTACAGACTGGACTTACCATCTTCAAAAGACCTTGCGTTCGGACGCAAGGTTCTTCAAGCAGTTATCCCTCCCTAAATCCTTACTTATTTTGTAAATCTTCAGGTGGGCTGTCATGGGGGACGAAGTGGAAATCATGAATTAGTTACCTACCGGTAATTCCATTTCCATTAGTCCACCATGACGGCGTATATATTCCCACCCTTATGTAAAGTTTTTGCTGTCTAGGTTTGTGGATGAAACTTTGTATGTGATGATAACATACTAATAAAATTGTTGTATCCTCCTCAAGTGTGGTTATTTTGGAATCAATGGCGGGGAGGGAACTTTTAACCTCTCTTCTTCCTGTCCCTGCAGAGGTCAAGGGACATCCTCCAGGTGGGCCGTCATGGTGGACTAATGGAAATGGAATTACCGGTAGGTAACTAATTCATGATTTCCTATTACCTACAATGCCGAGAGCTACAGCTAGTCTAATATATAAAGCTGAGTGTATGTGTGTATGTAAGTCCGCTAAAGGAATCTGCACCGTCACATTTACAATCACCAAATTTTGCAGAGCAGCTCTCTGTGACTCGGGGAACATCATGGACAAGGCTTTGAGATCAAATTTTAACCCTGTGCTTCCCAAAATACACTTATTAATCACCATATACAGGAGCCATTGTCTCCTGCTGCTGTGGCAGTTAGAAGCCGAGCCGCGATTGGTTGCTGTTTTGCCACAGGTCATTAACCCCATAGCGCAATAAGAAGTACCTGTACGGGGAGCGGCAATACATTTTTATGACAGCCTCGGATCACACAAAGATCCGAGGCTATCATGTGCAACATCCCCCACCGGGGCCTAGCCCTTGAGGTGCGGCCTGGAGACAGCCGGGGCCCGCGGTACCGGAGTGGCTGGCGGTTGCGGCCTAAGCACGCTATTGTCACGGTGCTTGGTACGGGGTAACCGGAGGGCTGTCCTACAGCCTGGCAGGTCTCCAGCAGGGTAGTGTTGGCAAGAAAATGAGGGAGCGGCTGCTATAGCGGATCTCCCTGGGGGCAACCCCTTAATGTCCCGAGTGTGAGTCTCTGTGGAATGGACAGGGTGCCGGTGATGAAGGCAGCCGTATTAGCAGGGACCAGACGGAGGCAGAAGTTGAAGCAAACAACTTACAGTTTATTGCAACCGGCAGGAACTGCAGAAAACGTGCCTTTAACAGGTAGATGGAGTGCCGAGATGTGAGTTGGAGGGAGCCTCAGGAGATAGTTCACCAGCCTGGATGGTAGAGGGCAGGCTGGGTGGCAGCTGTGTCCTTATAGGAAGCTTCAGCTTGTCCTGTAGAGCTTCAGGTATCACCCTTGAAGGTAGGAACGATACCCCTTTCCTCACTACACTACTCTAGTCTAATAGCTCCACTCTTCAGAGGCAGGGGCTAGGCTCTTCCTGCTCTGGTATGGGCTCGACTGAGATGCGCACACACTCACTCCCTAAGTCTACAAGATCTCTCTCAACTAGAATCCTTGCTGAAAGAACTCTGGAAAGACCCAGAACATTCCGGGCCAGAGAGTTTTATTACCTCCCTTTGGTCAGGTGGTGGCTGCTCCTCCAATCACATCTCAGCTACAGAGCACAGGATGTAACACAGACATTGGTTGACATAATTACATCATACATTAACATCTGCCTTGCCAGGCAGGATTAACCACTGCAATTTCCCCTTGATCCTATAAGGACCATGTAGTGTAATATGGTGTTACCTACAGGTGGGACGTATTCGCAAGCACTACCTCGCCATTGCATCGGCGAGGGTGTTGCATACCCCGGGGGCAATTGAAAGAGCCGCCCTCGGCTCGACTACAGATGGTTTGGGGCACAGAGGGGGCTAAGGGCACTTCTGGGAAGTGCAGGCTGTGTGAGGTGTAGGGACAAACCGCCCATGGTCCTGGAGACAGGCACCTGGGTTGGTGTCGGACTAAGACAAACATATGTAGCTGTATGACAGTTGGTCGCTGACGCCATTAAACCGAACTGTACAGTAGGAAAGGTGTGGTGTCATGTCCTGTAATCCACTCCTTGCACCAAGGCCTGTATATTTGTTTGATCAACTTCTTCCCTGGCGGCAATTATATGGTGTCTATCTGCATTGCGTTAGCATATGCGACACAAGTACCTCCTGACTGACAACCTTACCCATGTATGAGTGGCATCCAGGTGCTATCTGTGTAACACCCCCGGTCCCCTAAAGACCCGCAGTTTACGGACTACCCCCATGTGCAAACCTCAGTTTGAGGGATCAGGTAGCGGTCAGTGTTTTACATAAAAAGACGGTCCGACACAGCCACACTACAACCTGAAAAGCCTATAAAAGGGTTAATGCAGACTACTGGCAGAGATGACAGTGTGCAAACATTTTTGTAAACTCACATTGGCTTAGCAGCCCAATGGGTACACATCTTGAACGTTACAAACGTTACAGAGGTAGATAGGCTACTCAGAGTAGCACGGTAGTAAATGTCTCTTTCCTGCAAAGAAAAGGCATAAAAAAGTGCAAGCAGAATGTCCATACCTAAAAAGGAAGGCATTAAGTGCAAAATGATAATAAATTACATTGCAACTTTTCCTGGAGGTTGGCAAAAGTCTCTCAGAAGGTCTCTACTGACAAAGTCCATCTTCTGGGTACAGCCCTTGAGGTGGGGAAAAGTGCAATGAAGAAACAAAGGGTCTCCTCCATTTGGAGAGGGACAGAGTCCTTTGATGACATCTCTGCTGTGGCAGAGGAAGGGTGCTATCATAGCACATAATCTCTTGACTGAGATAAATAAGGGTAAGAGTCTCAGGAAAGTCTCTGGCTCTTTGGGGAAAATGGAGATAAATACAATATGTACAATGGACATAGTACCTGTAGAGGGCGACAGCCCTTCAGGGATTAGTCAGCATCTTCGCTGGGTTCCATAGGGACAGGATCCAGAGTCACTAAGGAATCCTGTGCTTCCTCAGCGGGAGTAGGTGCCGGCTGGGGACACCCGGTGGCAGCAGTGGGTACTGCAGGTGCAGCAACATCCTCCGAACCTTCAGGGGGAGGAGCACTGTCGCCCGGGGTGTCGGCTGTTCCAGCCGGGGGCTCAACTGAGCCAGGGACCACAGAGGGGTCCATGAAGACATAAATGGGAACCTGCGGCAGCGCCGCGGCTCCTTCCGGCTCCGGTTCTTCTGGGGCCGGGTCATCACCCCACTGGTAGGTGACAACTGGAGAAGAGGGCCTAGTGGAAGCCTCCGGACAAGGCTCACCAGCCGGGATGTCCTCACCCACGGAGGAGCCGCGGGACCTGACAATGCTCCCAGCAGGGGAACCGGTGGGGGTGGCGCCCTGTATCATGCCCGGCCCATGGATGGCAATGGGACCCGTACTCACGATTACCGTGGATGGGGCATTCACATGGGTCACCGCCCGGGGACTCGCAGCCGAGGAAGAGGAGGTGTTCGGGGACTCCGGCCACTCGTCGTCCTCATACCAGTCATCCTGCGGGTAGTAGCGGTCCTCATCGGAGTCGGGGATCCGGATCACACCAGCCGCCCAGGGTCCACGCGGTCCTTCCTGCAGGGAGAACTCTATGCACTCGCCTGGCTTGAGGTTGTGCTGGCTCTCCGGCAGATCAGGCCTCTTGACGGACCGGCGGGGTATAAATACTTCCCGTCCGGTATAGTCCTGTGTAGCGAAGCCATAGCCCTTCCGCTTGTCGAAGAACCTGACCATGCCGGTGGTGCGGTTCTTCTCGACCCAAGCTCCCGCTGTGGATCTGCCGGCCATATACCGCTGGGCCTCCTTCTCTCGGCGTCGCTGCTCCGAGACAGCGTCTCGGAGTCGCCGGCGGGTGGCCTCACCTCGGCCTCGAGGCTGCGGAGGTTCCGGTGCTGGGGCTCGAGGCTCCGGTTCGGGTTCGGATCTCCTTGGGCGACAGGTAGGTGCCGGAACAGGAGCAGGAACCACCGGAGGGTCAGGAACCACCATAGCGGGGCTAGCAGGCCGCGTAGCCGGAGGGGTAGGCCTCGGAGCAGGTGGGACGGCCATACCAGGCCCAGGCGTTGGCTCCGCAGGAGTCGGGGCCTCTCCACGTGGCGCCTCCACGTGGGCCCGCGCTACCGGAATGGCAGCCGGGATAGGGACGAGGATCCGCCCGGGTGGAATCGGGTACTGCGTCACCGTGTGGTAGCAGGTCCGGGTGACGAAAGCCCGAGTAATTCCTCGGTGCAGCCGATGTCCCGCGGAAGGTCTTCGGACGGGCTGCGCGGAGACTACCACCATCGTCTCTAGGACTTCATAAAACTCAGGACGCTCCACAGGAGGGAAGAGCGGAGGACCCCACATGATGTAGTCCTCTCTGCTCCACATCCACTTGAGATCTCGCGCTTCTCTGAGGCAGGGCAGGACGTCCGCCTCAGGCCGGGGGGTGGAGTCTGAGTCCTTCCCGCCAAGAGCTGTGGCGGGCTCTAATTTTTCCTGCGCCACAGGAGGCGGGGTTCGCGCCATTCGCGCGTGGGTGGAGCTTGGTGTGTCATCTGGATTTCCCGCCAGTGAAGGTTTTGGCGGGCTTGAATTATTTGCTGCGCCACAGTTTCTGAGGTAAAAATCTTCAGGCGCGGCAGCGCCGGATGTAGCAGAGCTGGTACAGTTCTTGCCAGGATTAACCTCCGGAGCGCTGGAGCAACGCTCGGCAGCACGTGGCAGCAGTATAACACAGTTCAGAAACACACAAGTCCTTAGGCCTAAACCCGGATGGCAGCAGGGTTAGGCAGCACAGTCTTTTTTAATAAAGGAAAGTCTTTAATGCCGTAATAAGGCACAGAAGTAAATATCCTGTTCGTGACGCCACTTGCAACATCCCCCACCGGGGCCTAGCCCTTGAGGTGAGGCCTGGAGACAGCCGGGGCCCGCGGTACCGGAGTGGCTGGCGGTTGCGGCCTAAGCACGCTATTGTCACGGTGCTTGGTACGGGGGAACCGGAGGGCTGTCCTACAGCCTGGCAGGTCTCCAGCAGGGTGGTGTTGGCAAGAAAAGATGGGAGCGGCTGCTATAGCGGATCTCCCTGGGGGCAACCCCTTAATGTCCCGAGTGTGAGTCTCTGTGGAATGGACAGGGTGCCGGTGATGAAGGCAGCCGTATTAGCAGGGACCAGACGGAGGCAGAAGTTGAAGCAAACAACTTACAGTTTATTGCAACCGGCAGGAACTGCAGAAAACGTGCCTTTAACAGGTAGATGGAGTGCCGAGATGTGAGTTGGAGGGAGCCTCAGGAGATAGTTCACCAGCCTGGATGGTAGAGGGCAGGCTGGGTGGCAGCTGTGTCCTTATAGGAAGCTTCAGCTTGTCCTGTAGAGCTTCAGGTATCACCCTTGAAGGTAGGAACGATACCCCTTTCCTCACTACACTACTCTAGTCTAATAGCTCCACTCTTCAGAGGCAGGGGCTAGGCTCTTCCTGCTCTGGTATGGGCTCGACTGAGATGCGCACACACTCACTCCCTAAGTCTACAAGATCTCTCTCAACTAGAATCCTTGCTGAAAGAACTCTGGAAAGACCCAGAACATTCCGGGCCAGAGAGTTTTATTACCTCCCTTTGGTCAGGTGGTGGCTGCTCCTCCAATCACATCTCAGCTACAGAGCACAGGATGTAACACAGACATTGGTTGACATAATTACATCATACATTAACATCTGCCTTGCCAGGCAGGATTAACCACTGCAATTTCCCCTTGATCCTATAAGGACCATGTAGTGTAATATGGTGTTACCTACAGGTGGGACGTATTCGCAAGCACTACCTCGCCATTGCATCGGCGAGGGTGTTGCACATGTTTCAGGCTATCTATTACAATGTGCGATTTGAACATAGTAATAGATGGTGTGCAAAATCCCCATATACTGCCATACTGTAGTATGGCAATATATGGTAGCATGAAACAGACACCCTATGGTTAAAGTACCCTAGGGAGTCTGAAAAAATAGTAAAAAATTTAAAGGAAAAAATAAAAAATTATATTAAAAAAACCTAAAAATTCAAATCACTCCCCTTTCCCTAGAAGTAATTTAAATATAAACAGTATAAATCATAAACATATTAGGTATTGCCATGTCCGAAAATGCTCGATCTATCAAAATATAATAACGTTTTTCACTACGTTTAACCCCGTAACGGAAAATGGTGCAAATGCCATTTTTTTTGCCATTTTTAAAAATATAAAAAATTCAATAAAAAGTGATCAAAAGGTCATACAATCCTAAAAATAAAAGCATTGAAAACTTCATCAAAAGTCGCAAAAAATGACACCACCCACAGCTCTTTCACAAGTGTGAAAAAGTTATTAGCGCAAGAAGACGGCAAAATGAAGAATTTTTGTAAAGGTATATAAAACATTATAAAACCTATACAAATTTGGTATCCCCATGATCGTATAGACCCAGTGAATGAAACAGACCTGTCATTTAGGGCACACAGTGAAAGACGTAAAATCCAAGCCCACAAGAAATGGCTCAAATGTGTTTTTTCATCATTTTCACTGCATTCAGAATTTTTTTCCCGCTTCACAATATACGGCATAGAATATTTAATACCATCACTATGAAGTCCGATTTGTCGTCACACCGCTCTCTACATGGAAAAATAAAAAAGTAATAGATTTTTGTAGGTGGGGAGTGAAAAATAAAGACTCAAAAACAAAAAAGGGCCTGGTCCTTAAAGGGGTTATGCCACGAAACAATTGACTGCAAAAAGCTGTCAAAGAGGTTAAAATATTTCAAAAATCTATTTGTAATGGTTACCTGGAATTAAAGATCCCTTTCTATTTGTTATTATGATGCTTGTTCCGCCTCTATTCTGCTCCACAGAGAAGCAGATGTGGGAGGGGCCAGGCACATGCACAGCACTGACAGAGGCAGTTATTGCACAACTCAGTGCTACAGAGCGCTCAGCCTTCAGAGTCTCCTTCCACCTGCTGTTCTCAAATAGTCCCTGCATTTACTGATCCAATAGAAGTCCAATAGAAATGTGTCATACGCCCCATGTTAAAAGTACACCAAAAAAAAGTTGGTGCAGTCTGTCAAAGCAGTGCATGGGGCACCAGATGCATGAAGAACGTGCGTAAAACATCCTGAATCTGGCGCCCCCTGCACACTACACAGGTCACTGCACATAGTACACATGTACTATGTATTCTCACAGCATCATGGTCGGTCAGGCTGACATGCATGGATGCATAGATAAATAGGTGACAGCTTCTCACATGTTACTGATCTTTAGCTACTTTCCTGCTAGTCAGGGACAGGGGCCCCTTTGCAGGAGAGCAGTGTAGCATGGAGGGACAGTGAATGGTGTAGAGTACAGGGGGAGGACAGCAGTGTAACATGGAGGGACAGTGAATGGTGGAGAGTACAGGAGGAGGACTGCAGGGTAGTATGGAGGGACAGTGAATGGTGGAGAGTACAGGAGATGCATCAGGAGAGGTCAGAGCTCAGCCTGTTACTTGTGTTATCTCTGCAGCCTCCTGTGTGACCTGACTAATGGTGGAGGGAGGAAGGGCTGCTACATTGCTATGATCCGTGTTAGGGGAGAACTCCTCTCTGCAGCAGATAGTCATGTCTGGCTGCAGTTACCTTGTATCTGTTGCTGTAGGCTCCTGTGTGACCTGACTAATGGTGGAGGGAGGAAGGGCTGCTGCATTGCTATGATCCATGTTAGGGGAGGACTCTCCTCTGTGCAGCAGATGTCATGTATGTCTGCAGTTACCTTGTATCTGCTGCTGGAAGCAACTGTGGAGCAGTGGAAATCACCTCATTCACTGGTGTAGAAGGCTGAGCTCTCTGCTCCCTGTCTCACTTCCTATTGGCTGCAGTGTGTCAGGTGATCTCTCAGTGTGGAGTGATCTGTAGTGCAGAGCAGCTGGTGGAATGTTTGTGCGCAGACTCGGCCAGATCAGCTGTAGCTCAGGACGGGACACAGCTACCACTAGAGGGCGCCAGCAACCAGGACAAAAGGAGTTATCTCAGTAAGCCTGCATATTTTGTAATAAGTGTAAATGGTGAAAGTACTTGTCACAATGCATTGGACCCAATTACAGCCATTTGCTATGGTGACACAACCCCTTTAAGGGGTTAATATGGGCTTTGATTGGTTACTATAGGCAATGAGTATAAAACAGCTTATGTGTGAGGTAAGATGGATAGGGATGGAGAGATGGGGGGAGGGGTGATTTATCAGGTAAAACTGTGCCAGTTGCCCATGGAAACCAATCAGTAATTTTATAAATGACTGTTGGAAAATGAAACTTGAGCTCTGATTGGTTCACAGTGGGCAACTAGAACAGTTCTGCTCTGACACTTCTCATAAATCCCCCATAGACAAAGTGATGGTAAAAAACAAATATAGAGACAGTCACAGTCAGAGACGGGCAATGACAGTCAGAGAAACCCAGAGCTGAAGACAGAGATGGTAGGAGGCAGACAGAAACATGAACAGTCAGACACAGACACAGTCAATGACACTTATAGACAGACAGTCGGAGACAGAGACGTTCAGAGACAAAGATACAAATAAAATATTTTTTGTTAACCTATTCTATTTTGTTATAGCTAAGAGCAGTTATTTACTATCCCAGGCAATGCCTATATATAGTATATATATAATAATTAGTGGAGATGCTATATGAACATCAGTGGCGTAACTAGGAGAGACAGGGCCCCCTAGCAGGCTACTGCATGGGGCCCCCCTTCCCACTTAAAAAATATACATGTTAGTAAACTCACACATGCGAGTTACAATCACATATAAATACACAGATGTGCATATACACTCACATACAGTGTATACAGACACCATATACACATCACAGATACTGCATATAAACATCACAGTATACACTCACCGGCCACTTTATTAGGTACACCTGTCCAACTGCTCGTTAACACTTAATTTCTAATCAGCCAATCACATGGCGGCAACTCAGTGCATTTAGGCATGTAGACATGGTCAAGACAATCTCCTGCAGTTCAAACCGAGCATCAGTATGGGGAAGAAAGGTGATTTGAGTGCCTTTGAACGTGGCATAGTTGTTGGTGCCGGAAGGGCTGGTCTGAGTATTTCAGAAACTGCTGATCTACTGGGATTTTCACGCACAACCATCTCTAGGGTTTACAGAGAATGTTCCGAAAAAGAAAAAACATCCAGTGAGTGGCAGTTCTGTGGGCGGAAATGCCTTGTTGATGCCAGAGGTCAGAGGATAATGGGCAGACTGGTTCGAGCTGATAGAAAGGCAACAGTGACTCAAATCGCCACCCGTTACAACCAAGGTAGGCAGAAGAGCATCTCTGAATGCACAGTACGTCGAACTTTGAGGCAGATGGGCTACAGCAGCAGAAGACCACACTGGGTGCCACTCCTTTCAGCTAAGAACAGGAAACTGAGGCTACAATTTGCACAAGCTCATCGAAATTGGACAGTAGAAGATTGGAAAAACGTTGCCTGGTCTGATGAGTCTCGATTTCTGCTGCGACATTCGGAAGGTAGGGTCAGAATTTGGCGTCAACAACATGAAAGCATGGATCCATCCTGCCTTGTATCAACGGTTCAGGCTGGTGGTGGTGGTGTCATGGTGTGGGGAATATTTTCTTGGCACTCTTTGGGCCCCTTGGTACCAATTGAGCATCGTTGCAACGCCACAGCCTACCTGAGTATTGTTGCTGACCATGTCCATCCTTTTATGACCACAATGTACCCAACATCTGATGGCTACTTTCAGCAGGATAATGCGCCATGTCATAAAGCTGGAATCATCTCAGACTGGTTTCTTGAACATGACAATGAGTTCACTGTACTCAAATGGCCTCCACAGTCACCAGATCTCAATCCAATAGAGCATCTTTGGGATGTGGTGGAACGGGAGATTCGCATCATGGATGTGCAGCCGACAAATCTGTGGCAACTGTGTGATGCCATCATGTCAATATGGACCAAAATCTCTGAGGAATGCTTCCAGCACCTTGTTGAATCTATGCCACAAAGAATTGAGGCAGTTCTGAAGGCAAAAGGGGGTCCAACCCGTTACTAGCATGGTGTACCTAATAAAGTGGCCGGTGAGTGTACGTTATATACATATTATGCTTGACATGTGCAGTACAATATAGATATAATGGTGCACATCCTCCATTCTTTATTGTGTCAGGTCGGATGACGGGGCCCCCTGACACTGCGGGCCCCATAGTGGCTGCTATGGCTTCTACCACTGTAGTTACGCCCCTTATGAACATATGAAATATGTTTGTTTTAGTGTATGTTTTAGATGAGGAGCACAACATGGTCAGATATATTGTAAAATGTATAATATACACTCAAGATTTGAAGGATTTTTTGTAAGCAGTACACCATACCCCTAAGTATGTTTCAGTTTCACTCTCCATAGTGAGACAGGAGCGGACCGAAGCTTTACCTCGGCGATTGTGCCTTTTATCTTTCACTTAAGGCACGGTGCAGGCGCCGGCGTTTACCCTCCGACAGCACACTTCAGCCACTGAGCTGGACTGTTATCTCCTGGTTGTGTTACTTGTCTGTTTTTGGGTCTGCAGAAGGTTTTTATAACCAAAACGCGTTACCTAGACATTTTACCATTGTTGTTTTAAGATGATGCCATTTCTGTAAATTATTTATAATAAAAATTCCTTGTTTTAATAGAATTGTTCAAAGTACCTTCAGCGATTTTACTATTGGGGACATTAATTGGCCTATTAGCGCCCTCCCCCCTTTATTCAGTTTTTTTACTCTATCGTTTATACCGGCCTCTTTCTGTGGTCTGGGTTTTTGTGGAGCTGTGAGGGCTGCTTTGTCCAAACCACTCATCTACTTTAGCAACTGGCTTTTGTTTGCCAGATGATCCGGAGCCCCTCCCCAGGGTGGGCTTTTTGTTCTTTCTACAAATCCTGAATATGGAGCCCTCTTCACACTACACAGGCAAACTGCAAGTAATGCAGCTTGCTCTGTTTTTAGTAAATGTGGGCTATTGTGATCCCTCTTGTGCGGTGTGCTGACACAGTGGTTAGATTATCACGGTACAGGTTTATATACACTTTCATATACCTTCTGATAATCACTAGTAACTGACACACATAAAGAGAGATGAGTCACACAAGAGATGATGACATCCAAGAGATGCATATAACACAGAATTACATGCTCATCTCTGCTACATCTCAACCACAACATACACTATCAGATCTGCTGTGCTTCCCTCCCACTCCCTTGGATAACAACCGCATCTGTCTGTAACTTGTAGCTTCACTCTCCTCACATTGTTGCTTGCTGGCTAGAAGTCCTGTAAGAGCTCGTCTTGAAATGCAAGGGTGGGAGCCACTGCAGAGAGCAGCTCAGTGCAGACAGGAGAACAATTTGTCTTCCCAACCCTAAAGTTGGAAGATTCGTGGTTAGAACCTTGGGCAACCGAAATTGTGTACACCAGGACTGATAGAGACAGATTAGAATTATATCTTTGAAATGCTGTATTTTTGTAAGTAATGGTGAATTAGAGAATGTGTTATTTAGTTAACCTCAGTATATTTAAGAAATTTGTCTTCGTGGGAATACCCCTTTATATGAGCTCAGCACATATATGGCCACTGGACATAAATATCCATTGAACTATTGAACATTCAAGCTGATTACTTTATTTTATTTTAATCACAATAGACACTGCAACCAGAATATATAAAATATAACGCACCCACCTAAAATTATTAGATATAGTATCTCACAAGATTTTATTTAAAAAAAATCTATTAATTTACTTATAGCCCACTAAAAATACATATATAGCACACCGCTAATAGATAAACATATATAGCACCCACCAATAAATATATAAATATACATCCAAAAAATGTATTTTCATACAGTCCCCTTAAATATATACATAGCCTAATGTCTAATTTATCTACTGTTCCTCATATACAGACTTCCCAACTGAATCCATTATGTACAGCTCCTCACTTTATTCCATTATAGACAGCTACCATAGGTTTTTGATTATAAAAAATTTCCTATATACGGTCCACCAACTTTATTTTGTATACAGCTTCCTCATTTAATATAATTGCAAACAGTCCCCTAATTTAATCATGTACACCCTCTAAGTACCTAATTTAATTATAGAAATCCCTCTGTTTATTCTTATACATACAGCCCCCATATCCCCCTAATTTATTTATTGGCAGCCTCATGCTACCTCTAGGGGTGAGAGCAATGACAAAATGCAAAAGTAACCAAAAAGGACGAGAACAGAGAAGTGGTCTGTTGTCATCACCTACAGAACCACTCCTAGGGGTTGTTTTGCTAATTATTTATTCCTGATGTCTGTTCCTTTTGCAAAACAGTAGGAGAAATTGATGCACAATCAGTGTTGATCCGTAACCTCATGGAAGTGTGATTGACTTGGAGTTACTTTGGGAGGATGTTATTAAGATTGTTGTTTTAAACACCAATATTAAAGTTTCTGCCCCCTGGGTGCATTCTACACCAGTGTGGACCGTAGACCAAGTCTGAATTGGTAGAGATTTTTGCTGTACAATTTGCCGTTTCTAAGCTATAGTAAATGTGGTGGGGCCGAGGCCCGTCCGCGCCCATTTCTAAAGACCCAAAGTAGCATGTGGGGAGATTTATGTACTATATTCTATGGTATAAAACTGATAAAGAATACATAATGGATTGTGTTTTTAAAGTGCTGAAAGTTGAGCAGTGTACAAAGCATGTGCACAGTTATGAAATAAGAAAAGTTGTACACCTTCCAGCATCTCATGGCACTTACTTCTCGGCTCTTCTCTTGGCTTTTCTGATGGGGGCATCTGTGGACAGATTTAAGCCGCACATGATTGTGCTGGCCTGTGTCATACAGAGTGTGTAGAGAGTGGAATTTCTGCTGCAGATCTAGTGGATTTTCTTATCTGGACCTGCCCATAGTATTTAGCAGGTCTGTATTTCTGGTGGGTGATTCGGGTTCCAGAAAAAAGGGGAGACTGCATTATGTACCAAACCTCCAGGATTATCCCAACAGTGCAGATTCCAGGATACAGTGAGGATGCATATTTATCAAAGTGGCTTAGAGAATTTGTGGCACATGAGTAGTTAATGTCTGAAATGGAATTTTGGCAGAACTAGGTTTTCCATGTGCCACTGGTGCACTGAAGTTTACTTGCGCACTTCATAAATTTGCCTACCACATCTGGATCGACATGATGAATATGGAGTATGCTGACTAAAGTGGAAAGAGGAGTGTGTAGCCAAAAATGATCAAAGAACTCCAAAAATCAGCAGATGCTACAATTTTTTAGAAAATACGAAGGCAGAAATTGGAATGCATAATATAGGAATAAATTCAATAATACATTACCATTTTGAGGTTCTTTTCCAGAACGTCTAATCTGTGCAAATCGGTAGCCCAGAACAGATGTAAACCTGTTTCCTCTATTAAAGGGGACCTGCTGAAACTCTTGGTCAGTGATTTGCAGTTTTCTGTATTGACACACTGCGCATGTGACATTTCATCAATTGCATTTCCTTTTTTTTTTTTATAAAGCCTATTAATGGGAACCTAGATCAAGGTTCCAATAATCAGTTTAATACTTAGTCACAATCTGCTTTTATAATTAACATTACTAGTTCCACTCACTTTTAAAAGTTGATAAAAGCATACCTGGCTCCATTCCAGGTAAATCCATTTTACCTGGAGTCATCACAATTATCTGCACACTGCTCTCACAATTTTACTTCTTGCTCCCTCCTCATGCAAGCACAAGCTTATCCCTGTGCTGTTAGCAAATCTGTCATCTCACGTCTGCATGAAGAGAGATAAGGAGGGAGCAGGAAGTAGAGTTGTAGGAGCAGAGAGGAGATAATGAGAATGACTTGATGTCTTGATCCAGTTTGCTGGCATAGAACAGGTGTATTTTTGTAAATATTTAAAAATGTGTGGATGCAGAGTGGAAATTAATATAACATGCTTTGTGCAGCGCTGCATAATCTGTGTGCGCTATATAAATAAAGAATTATTATTATTATAAAAAGGTTATGGGAAACTGTCATTAGGAAACAATGTGAAATCATGATGACAGGTTTACTTTACAGTGGGTCTATCAGCTCTGAAGTCACCCCATAGGTAAAAGAAAGCTCACTTTCCCAGCTATCCTTCATGTTAGAGAGGATTTGACAATAAGCACCCATTTTCTTCTTTTCTATGCGCTGAGGTGCTGGCCATTGGTATCTCTATAAACAATGATATATCTGGCATGGAAACAAGCCAACAGGTACACTTGAAAGCATGTTCATTCATTAAAGGAAATCTACCATCAAAATTAAGTATAGATAGATCAGGGGCACTTATTCATAAATCCAGGCCCAATAAGTGTGGCAATCTTCTTATATTTGTTAACCATGGACATCTTCCTTCTAAAGTCAAGTTTTAAATTATGCTAATCAGCCAGAAGAGCTCTACCCTGATGCAGGTTCACAAGCTGTTACACTGTGCAGCAATGTATCCCCCTCCTCCCAGTACCCTTGACACTAGCCCCCTCCTCTGCCTGCATTGATATGACAAACTGGGAGGGAGGGGTTAGGTGCTCCTGCACGGTAAAGCTACAGCACAGAGGGGCTCATGTGACACAAAAAGCTTTCAACCAGCTTTGTTTCAGGATAACCATTTTTCAACCATTTGTGACAATTTATATTTTCTCCAAATTTGTTGTTATTAAGTAAAATTGGGAAAAAAATAAATTAACTATATAAACGAGGTTTTGCCATAATCATATTGACCCATGGAATAAAGATTGCATATTATTTTAATGGTACAGTGAGGGCCCAAAAAAAAATTTAAAAATCACCTAACAATAATTGATTATTCTCTTTTCTTCTACCCAGAAAGAGTTAATAAAATCTATAAAATAATCCATAGACGTCTCAAAATGTGCATGTCCACATTGTACAAGTACAAAGCCTGTCTTCTGTTGCTCCTTCCCTTCAGTGGCCTGCTGTGTGCCCAATAGTTTACTGCCACATATGAAATATTGTTATACTCAGGAGAAATTGGGTTTCAAATTTTGTGGTGCCATGACACTTTCTGAAAACAGAACATTTTTAATGTTTCTTAAATAAATCTAAATAGAGACATATCACCCAAATTTTACAACTAACGTTAAGCACATTGGGGGAGATGTATCAATCTGTCTATGCCAGAAACCTGAAGTACAGGCAGTCCCCCTACTTAAGAACACCCGACTTACATACGACCCCTAGTTACAAACGGAGCTCTGGATTTTGGTGACTTACTGTACGTTAGCCCTAGGCTACAATGATCAGCAATAACAGTTATAAAAGGTGTTTGCAATTAAGATTTATTGTTAATCCTGGTTCTTATAACAACCAAACATTTTTTAAATCCAATAGTCCTACAAACCCAAAAAATTTTGCCTGGAGCTACAATTATAAAGTATACAGTTCTGACTCGCATACAAATTCAGCTTAAGAACAAACCTGCAGAATCTTGTACGTAACCCGTAACGGGGCTTGTCTTTGGTAACATAATGTAATATGTTATATGTGTGTAATATATTTAAGTGACACGTGTCAGATTCTAAAAAAAGGGCCTGGTGAGGAAGGTGAAAACTGGCTTCGTCGGCAAGGGGTTAAAGAATGAATATTTTTCTTTTTTATATTCAGAACATATTGGCATACTCCCACATACTAATGAATCACAATTTTTCTTGTGTTTTTATGTTACTGTGTTGCTAACTGCTCATGTATACAGATCAGATGGGGGGGGGGGGCTCAGAGCTCATGTATACAGATCAGATGGGGGGGGGGGCTCAGAGCTCATGTATACAGATCAGATGGTGGGGGGGGAGAGGCTCAGAGCTCATGTATATAGATCAGATGTGAGGGGGGGGGAGGGAAAGGCTCAGAGCTCATGTGTACAGATCAGATGGAAGGGGGAGGCTCACAGCTCATGTATACAGATCAGATAGGGGGGGCGGGGAGGCTCAGAGCTCATGTATACAGATCAGATAGGGGGGGCGGGGAGGCTCAGAGCTCATGTATACAGATCAGATAGGGGGGGCGGGGAGGCTCAGAGCTCATGTATACAGATCAGATGGGGGGAGAGGGGGAGGCTCAGAGCTCATGTATACAGATCAGATGGTGGGGGGGAGGCTCAGAGCTCATGTATACAGATTAGATGGGGGGTTAGGCTCAGAGCTCATGTATACAGATCAGTTGGGGGTGGGGGAGGCTCAGAGCTCATGTATACAGATCAGATGGTGGGGGGGAGAGGCTCAGAGCTCATGTATACAGATCAGATGTGGGGGGGGGGGGGACAGGCTCAGAGCTCATGTTTCCGCTCTGGATGCTGGTTGAGTCTTTTATCCGTGTGTGGGGGAGGTTTTGGCTTTTTTCCTCTCACATGCTTATGCACCGTGTACTTGGGGGAAGGGTGGACTCTGTCCTTGCTTATGTTGACAGTTGTTAAGTCGGTCGGATGGTGTTTCTAGATCATTCTGGTCCTTTATGTATTATGCAGCATATAATTCACTACTATTGAATGGTAATATGCAGTGTGATGAACAATGTAACATCTGTACAGCGCTACAGAATATATAATGTACAACAGTTTTCTTTTTGTTTATATATATTTTGATCTTTTTATGTAAATCAAAGAAACAATGGCCTGTAGCACATAACACCTGAATCACCTTTGTAATTACGGAAAACCTTTTTTGACCGAGGGTCATTGGTGCCTGAATGTACCTTAAATATCATAAGTTTTTCATGATATATGAGACTTTAACTTGATAGGATAGTTTTATTATGTCAAATGTTTTTTTAGGAGACATACTTTTTTTGTAATTTTTCCCATTTAAGTTTTTTAATAAGTAAAAAAATGTAATAAACATTGACAAATATGTTAGAACATTTACAGCGCCAATCTTTTAGCCTCCTATAGGTTTGGCTACAGATGGAGAGTGTGCATGCACTTCTGCAAACTGTAAGATCTGTCTCCCTGTTGGTCTTTCTCCTTGTGCCTTCAACTGACAGGCTGGAGGGGGATGGGGCACTTCAAACGGTTGACGCATTTCAGATATATAGACTTTTCATTTCTCTTTGAAAAGCGCCCTCTGGTGACAGAGTGTGAGAATTCATTTTAGAGATATTTTCCCTTACAATTTTTAAGCTAAAAACCACCAATACATTTTCTATACCATGAAAAGATATAGTTATAAACAAATCATAATAAACTGGTCTATAATGCGTCTATTTATGCAAACACATTACTGGAGGCAGCCTGAAATAATTCCAAATAATTGAAATGAAACATTTTAGATTATCATCAGAAAATTAATTTATATAGTTAGGTGGTTTATTTCACTCCTTGGAAATGTCCTCTGGTGACAGTGTCAGAATCAGTCGTGGATCCATTTTCTTGTTGTTTCAACTTTTTCTTTAGAAACCGAAAACATCTTTGTTGTGTATAGAAATAGATATATACTGTATAGAGCCTATTTACCATATATACTCGAGTATAAGCCTAGTTTTTGCTGAAAACCCAAACTCGGCTTATACTCAAGTAAAATAAATATAGGTTTTACCAGGTTTTTGTGGTAAAATTAGGGGCCTCGGATTATACTCGAGTATATACGGTAATTGTAACATGAAATGGCCCACTTGTACTACAGTCTGCCAGAGGGAGGCTGTAATAGATGAGCTGTACGATGACAAGTCAATGAGTAACAGTGTTTTGGACTTTTGACTTAGGCCGGTGCCACACCACCGCTTTGTCTGCCTTTGAAAGCGCAGTCCACTCAGTCCACTGAAGCTGTGAACGTGACATTTCCATAGTTTTATAGTCTGGTTAATTCACTCGGTACTAATACAGTTCTTCCATACAACTAATTAGGTTGAGATCTGGGAAATGTAGTGGCAAATAAAGCAACTGTACTTCATTGTTATTGATTTATTCGCCAATTGCAATGATTTTTGTTTTGTATTGTGGAGGTTGTGCCACATCTACACGTGATATTTGTGTGATTTATTAAAAGACATCTACCACCAGTATCAGGAATTATAAAAGCTCACTAACATACTGGTGTGTGTGCCCCCTCTTGCAGGACCCACTTGATTGTCGGCTTCCTATGCCCTTATTTTTAAGATAAGGCCTGATGGGCTTTATATTTATATAGCGCACACAGATTACACAGCACGGCACAGAGCTTGCCAAATTGGTCTGTCCCCATGGGGCACACAATCTAATCAACCTACCACTATGTTTTGGAGTGTGGGAGGAAACTGGAGGACATCCACGCAAACACAGAACGTACATACAAACTCTTTCCATAGATGTTAATGGAGCCTGGAGCCCCTCCTTGTATAATTTTAAAAACCTTTTTTTTCCCTAAAAAACAGGGCATTAGAAGCGTAAAGAATATCAAATCATGCCAGAGAATGCACACACCTGCATGTAAGTGTGCTTGGTTTACAATCCTTGATCCTGGTGGTAGATCCAACAACATGTCTGCATGCTAATGGGGGGTTGTTTTTATTCTATGCAAGGGTTATATATAAGGGTATGACCATGATGCACGTTTCTTGTGTCTGTTTTATTCATTTGTATAGTGAGGGGGGGGGGTTCATGTGTTAGGAAAAGGCACTTTTTTTTGTTTAATAAAACAGACCTATCCAGTGAGGGAGTGGCCCTGTATATGTTTTGCTGTTCTTTGTGTGCTGCTCATGTATCCAAAGCAGATGGGTGGGGTAGGGATAGGCTCGGGGATCATGTTTCTGCTCTGGATGATTGTAATCTGTGTGTGGGGGAGGGTTTGTTATTTCCTCACATGCTTATGCAATGTGCTCTTGGAGGAGGGGTGGACTCTGTCCTTGCCTATGTTAACAATTGATTTGTTGGCCTGATGGTGGTTCTAGATCATTTTGGTTTGTTTTCTGGATCATTTTGGTCTTTTATGCATTTTGTAGAATATTATTCACTACTATAGAATGGTAATACATCATTCTGTATGATTATCTGTGTTATTCATCTGTAAGGATGGTTGGGGAGGGGGGGCAATATCTCTGGGCTGCTGCTCTAGATTTTCATGTGAAAAAATGTTCTTTATTTGTTTACTAGAATAGATTTCTATACTGAGGGTGTGCCCTCATATTTTTTCTTCCGAGCCATTCTTTGTGTGCTGCTCATGTATACAGAACAGATGGTGCGGGAGGGATAGGCTGAGTGCTCATCGTTCTGCTCTAGATGTTTGTTGAGTCAGCAGCATGTGTGTGTTGGGGGTGGCTTATTTCTTTTCACATGTTGAATTGAGTACAGTAAACATATTTATAGGAATGTTTCTAATTTTTCCTCGTCACAAGAGTAACAAGGAAATTAGAGGAAAGAGACTGCTGAACAGCAAGAGGTGCTGCAGCAGCTTTGGCTTGACATTGGAGGAGAGTATGGACCTGATTGGCCAGCTTAGATACCATGCCTTGTAAGCGCTCCATGCGATCTGCAACTGAACTGGAGGCAGTAAAGATCTAGTGACTTCTATAATGTAATGCATTCTGGGAACAGATTATAACAATAGTCATAGACAGCAGAGCCTGAAACCCACTTCCCAATTGTACCTGCCCGATTACATTACAAATCCTAAGTGCAGGTGCGATTGTAGCCTATTTACTGCCTGAGGTGAAAATCACCTCCCATATTATATAATATGCAGCCCCCCTTATATTATATACCCCTTATTATATTATATACATCCCCTTTATTATAAAATATGCAACCCCCCTTATTATATTAAATACAGACTCTCTTATTTTATTATATATAGCACCCTTTTATATAATATGCAGCCACCCTCATTATATAATATACAGTTCCCCTTATTATATACAGACCCCCTTATTATAGATTATGCAGCCCCCATTATTATATAATTGACAGCCCCATTATTATAGTTGTAGTAATAGATGTAGTAATTTACCCATTTCTAAAAATAATAATGCGGTTACTTACCTTAGCAGCCACACTCCCTCGCTACCGCTCATGTCCTCTTCATCTTCCTGGCTTTTCTCCTGCCTCCTGGTCTGTGCAGGGGCGCAGACAGTGTAGCGTCAGAGCAACAGAGCGGCACAGACAAATGGATCTCTAAAGGATCTCATAGATACAGACGCAAATGATTTTCCTTGTGGTCACCCGAATCGCCCACATAATGGTCTCACATTTTGCCGCCCTACTCAGGCGAGATTGACTAAGCAATAAGGGGCACTGGTGTAGGGACAAAACCTCAAACTAAAGTGAAAAACACAAATACTGGACAAGACAATATAAACAAAGAAGAAGAGTCATCAGAGCTGAGCCTGAACCACGAGATCCAACAGAGATCAGAATAATAAGAACATCTGGGGCTTTGTAAGACATGACTATAGCAGGCATCGATAAACCAGAGCCAAGCTGCAGGAGAGTTATTCGTGTTGATAGAGATTTTTATCTAGGGCTTAAATCTACCTGAGTGAAGTTGCCCCCCCCACCTTGTTTAAATCAAACAAAATTGGTGTCAAACATTTGTGCTACGTTTGTGCTGGTTTGTGCAGCAAAATTTTTCCTTTGTGCCGCTATCGTTTTTAAGATATTAATGAAAGTTTCCAGAGGTCGTCAGAGGTCAACCAGCCCCCTCACATTGCCCAAACCAAACAAAACGGGTGCTGAACAATTCTGCTACGTTTGTGCTGGTTTGTGCTGCTCAAATCTTTGTTTGTGCTGCTTTTGTTTTGAATAAATGAACAAAGAATTAAAGGTCAAAAGTTCAAGCAGCCCCCCCACATTAACCGAATCGAACAAAACTGGTGTCAAACGTTAGTGCTACGTTTGTACTGGTTTGTGCAGCAAAAATTTCTGTTTGTGCCGCTGTAATTTTTAATATATTTATACTTTTTTCAAGAGGTCATAGGTTCTTTACTTCTAAAGTAAATGTGTTTGCTAGCTCCCCCTGGTGATCAAACCAGGGAAGTGTCACTAGGTTTGTTTTTTACCAGTTCATCCTAAACACCTTCAACCTATGTAAACACCTGAACATACTTTAAAAATGATAGCGGCACAAACGCAAATTTTTGCTGCACAAACGTAGCACTAACGTTTGACACCAGTTTTGTTTGATTCGGTTAATGTGGGGGGCTGCTTGAACTTTTGACCTTTAATTTTTTTGTTCATTTATTCAAAACGAAAGCAGCACAAACAAAAATTTGAGCAGCACAAACGTAGCAGAATTGTTCGGCACCAGTTTGGTTTGGTCTGGGCAATGTGGGGGGCTGGATGACCTCTAGAAACTTTCATTCATTTTTCATCTTAAAATCTATAGTGGCACAAACGAAAATTTCTGCTGCACAAACCAGCACAAACGTAGCACAAACCTTTGACACCAATTTTGTTTGATTTGAACAAGGTCAGGGGGCCAACTTCACTCAGGTCCCTTACTTCAGTTGCAAGGTGACTTTCTTATTAACCCTTTCATGGCTGCCCGGTGCAGAAGAAAAGAGCACAAAGCCAAGACCCCAGTCTCTTAGTGAATGTAGAATCTCCCCTCTTTATTAGCGCTCAGCCGCATATATCAAATACAGAATTATCAGCATAGGGGGGCATGACAAGGAGATAGAATACTGCAATGCTATTGGCCATAATGAATTTACCAGGACATTCTCCAAAAAGGTTCATAAATTGTTCACTGTATTCTCAGAGGCCTTTGTCACAGATATGTTTATATTATCCCAGCTACAAAATGTACAGAGAATGGCTCCAACAGCTTCTTGCTAGCCAAAAAAAGATATGGGGAAGAAAAACAGTCTGAAGGACAACTATCTCTCACATGTGTCAAGGAGAAACTTGTACAGGCAGGTTACACAAAAATGGCTCAATCATGCCATTAGCTGGACGATGCTCAGCAACGCACCTGGCTAATACTAAAATGCCAGCTTTGATCTAAAATGGCGTCTGTTTGGTTCTCTTGGTCCAAAATGGCTGCTGTAGAGGAATATATAACTAACAATTCCCCCCTATTTGAGACTTGCAGACCTATAACCTCCTAAAGCAACCTCCTCAAACTCCAGGTACCTTCAGATGGGCTAAACCCTCACCTGCTGGACTTAATCCTATAGCGACTGGCCTCTGGGGGATCTGGTGAAGCCATAAAATAAAGGTTTGCACACTCAAATCACATAACTAAGTTGCCATAGTTCACAGGTTTGTAAAATCAATAAAGCATATTGTAAGGAATGACTGATTCAAGTCTCACGTGCTACTGCCCTCGGCAAAATCAGCACTGCGCAGGTCCACGATGCCAGCGCCATCTTAAAATGTATTCTCTGTTTTAGAACTTTTAGGAAAATAAGCAAGTAGAAATGACAGGGTTTTCTCTATCTGCTAGGTTTACCTTAACAGTGTCACCACGTGTTGCTGCTCTCTGGAAGGGATGGTAAGACGTGGTGCACCCCAGTGGAAAATTAGTCTAGAGAGTCTGGGCCTATAGTGAACAGTTTACTTATTTACTGAAGCATTTCAGCTGCAAAGCAATACAAGCAAAGCGCAGGGCTGACTTCTTCAATGTGCTCCCTGATAGAAGAGGTGTTCTACACTGAGGAAAGGCCTAGGCTAGCTGTCCCTCGATTTCTCAGTACACTGGTACCCTGGCAAAAGACTTGGAGCTAGTCTTAGGGTCAATAACAGAGTATCCCCGTCTCAGCTTCTTCTTCTGGCTGTTCAGGTAGACTTCCAGTTTTCTCCTCCAAACTCTGTCCCCTAACTGCAAGACACGAGGGACTGGGATTGTTCTCTTAATTTGCCTTCTGTTTCCGCGAAAAGAATGACAAAGCATTCTCTTATAGACTTACACTGACTCCCCCCATAGGTTAGGCTGCTTTTCAGGTAGTCTGTTTTTCTTCTGCAAAATAATTTCTTCTATAGGTGTGTAAAATTACTAACTTTCTTTTAGTTACAGATATGCAGTCAGAAAGTCTCTCCATGTTCATTAACTATTTTCATGGGTCTACACAGATATAGTACCAATGGGCTGAATGTATATAACAAAACACAATAGATTAATGCATGTTAACTTTTGAATAAAATAGAATAACTTTTATTATCCCCATAGGGCAAATTAATAGTGTCACAATACTAGCACAATTAAAAATACAAACGCACAACACACACAAATATAAATAAGATACAAATAATAGGCATTTATAAGAGAAACATTAAGAACAATAAAAACCTATTATAATTCAATACTTACCCGTGTACTGGCTAGTCCTGGATTTATTGTCTAAAATCAAGTCTAGTTTAGTCTGCATTGTGCAGCTCAAAACCCTATCCCAATTCTCCAACGGTACTCCCACAATAGAACTTGCTTTCTTAAAGGGAATATGTCACCAGGGACCTCATTTTCACTAAAGACAGGTTGCAAAAGCCAATTACAGCTGTAATGCAAATAACTCTTTCTGCCTTTTCTAAGCATTTGTATTACAATATAATTGCATTTTATAACTTACCTTGCACCCTGACAAAATCCTCAGTTAATTCCCATGGGTTGGCTCTGGTTTGGATGCATTTAAAAAAAAACATGTGACTTGTCTGTGCTGTGCACTCCTCAGCTCTCAGCCCTCACCTTTGAGCACCGGTACAGCTCCTCCCTCCTGCTCCTACACAGAGGTCACAGCCTGGTGAGCTGACATCAGTAGGAGAGGAAGGAGCTGTACAGGAGCACAAAGGTGGGGGCTGAGAGCTAAAAAGTGCACAGCACCGACCGTCACATGATGCTGTTTGAAATGGATTCAAACCATAGCCAACCCCTGGGACTTAGAGGGTTTTGTCAGGGTGCATACAAATTTTTGAAGACGGCACAAAGTCATATTTGCAATGCAGATGTAATGGGCTTCTGTAACCTCTCTTTATTGAAAATGAGGTCCCTGGTGGCAGGTTCCCTTTGACCATTTTTTAAATCTGCAGTCTGCTATACGCACGTTATTACCCCAGCACGTATTACCGCTGCATAGTAAAGTGCACTCGCTACTACTGACTGAAAGAGCGAAATTCACATTCTACGCTCTGTTATTTCTACACTTTTTCTCTGAATTATTATGCCAAGATGCCAAATTATGCCAAATTACCAAAGTTCAATGCTCCTCTGAACCAGGGTACTACAATTAATTTTTTGAGCAGTGTATTTATTAGATGATCAGTAGCATGAGCGGGCTGTACACTGACTGCTGCATGATCATGGCAGAGCTTACCTTGCTCTGCTCTGGTGGTAAAAGACTTTTTTTTTTTTTTTAATTACAGTTTTTGCATGTGTACAAGCTGTCTTGTGTGCATGCTGCGACACCTGATTGCTGATCAGTAACATCTTACTAATCATTTAATCTTGTTGTAGTGAATTTTTAAACCACAGTTTCTTTTTAAATCTAAAATAATAAAAATACATTAGTGCCTAGGGTTTACTGTTTCATCTCCCCACCTGTGTTAAAGCACAACATAAACACTCCCTTGAATAGATTTTACACACGTGTTCAAGCACAACATTTACACACATGCCCCACCCCAATAAAAATGGCAGATTCGTCCCAAAGATCCTGTTCTGCATATGCCTTCCTTGCAGACACTGTTATTGAAGGGGGGGATGCCCCATTCCTTTATTTTTCCTCCTCTGGTGATGAGGGGCTTTCAAGAAGGCCCATGGCCACCCCTGAGAATTATGAGCACCCAAATTCTGAGTTCTTTGACAGGTTAGGAGTTAGGAAGGCATATACCCCTTTACAAAATATATGTGTAGATGAGTAACTTATAGAATTCAAAGGCAGGATAGTCAGTCTCTGATTACGGCGTATATACTACCCCCTTAGCCGGCAATAGGTGCACGTCGCCCTACGGGAGCGGTACAGTGCAGCATTGTACCATTTCGAAGCCGGGAGAAAGGACATCTCCTATCTTTCTCCCGTTATACGGCGCCGCGTATTACTATGGAGAGGGGTTAAGGGGAAGTACAAGTAAACAAGAATGGGGCTAAAGGGTTATCCAGTTCTCCTACCTGGATTGTTGTAGGTTGGTTGCTTAGTATTTCTCTGGTTTTACTGATCTATCATAGAGATACATGGGGATACATGGAAATATGTTGAGTAAATATGATGTGTATGTGTGGCAGGGTGGCAATGCTGCATGTTCCTTGTACGTGGGTTAAAAGGAACGTTGAATTTCATGGCTATGTTATTCATTTACAAGGTGGGGAGGGACAAGATCTCTGCTGCTTCTCCTGATTTCCATGTATGAAGAGGTTTAGTGTTTACTATGACAGGCTTATACAGGGAGTGGCCTTATATCTGTCCATCTGAGCTGTTCTGTGTGTGCTGCTCATGTATACAGATCAGATGGTGGAAGAGGGAGAGGCTCAGAGCTCATGATTTGGTGGATTGTGGTTTAGTCGTTCATCTGTGTGAGGGGGAGGGTTGGTTTATTTCTTCTCAAATTATCTAGAAACAGAGTCGGATCATTTCTAGATCGTTGTGTTTTCCTACAACATCTCTTGTTCTGCATGTAGCACAGTATTCACTGCTATAAAATAGTAATATATAATTCTGTAATAAATACACATTTGCAACTTTTTCTATAATAAATACATATTTATATATTTTTTATGTGACACATCCAGGAACAGTGACAGTGATCTATAAGGTGGCTGGTTCTCCTATTCATCGGCCTCATTGCAAAGCAAAGTGAAAGACAGGACTAATCTGTATAGCATTCTCCACAAAGCTGTACTACTTATCAATACTACATCCCTTTTTACAGGTAGATGCGCTGTGTCTTGAATCTTTTAACCCCTTAATGACGAATGGCTGGGTGAGGGAACTCCATAAGTGTAAAGGAGAGGAGACTGGCACGGGCTCACAGGCTGCAGATCTCCCCCCTTACAAACTGCTGGAGCTAGGTAATGTGAATAAAACTTTACTACTTTACTACTTATAAACTACTGAAATGATTCAGAATGCTGACAAAGGCATTTTTAGAATAAGGTTGTAAATTTTTTTTTTGCATTTTTAGTTACAAAAAGTAGAAGATTTTTTGTACTGTAAAGTACATTTAAAAATACTTAGAAATTAATGAATGACTATTATAAATTAACTCCAAAGTATGTAACACTTATTTTGATATATAATATGTATAGTTTCAGGCAAACCAGGCAAAATGGCAATGTTTTTATAGTGTAAGAAGGATTTTTAAAAAAAATTGTATTGGGAATTATTTAATGTGTATTTATAAATACATTTATTTATGTGATGTGTGTGTTCTTTTACATTTATATGTCCCCCATCCCCCATGAGGTCATGGACCACTTTGGGGGACATTTTCACATTTTTTATTTTAATTAGATGTTTTCTTTTCATATTTATATTTCCCCTGTAAGTGGGGCATCTATATTTCTGATCAGTGCTGTGCTGATTAATATCTCTGATTAACCCCTGCAGACCCAGCGATCATGTGGCGGCTCCCATATTCACTGCATCTCCCTTCTCCCTAGAGTCTCTGGCTATCTCCATCCTGCAGCAATGTCGAAAGCGGCTCGAGCCCATCACCAAATAACGTCTATAGACAGTGGCCAGGCTGCCAACAAGCATATGCTTGTAGATTAGCAACATCAGGTAGATTGGTAATTATCAGGTATGGTCAGTCCTCGGAATACCTTTTGACCAAAAGGCATATGTTTTGTAAGTAGTAACACATGCTTTGCTTTTAACAGTAAAAATATTAATTAAAGGGGTATTCTGAGAATATGATCATCTGATATAAAAACCCATAATGTTATAAAGAAATGAATATAACAAAATTCTTTGCCATTAATCACACAACAGAGCTCAAATAGTTTGCTTTTATAATTCACAAAATTTTGGGGCTTTCTAAAGAGTTATCTCCAAGATGGCTGCCATCCCATGATGCCGCAGTTCTCAGTAACAGTTTCTCCCTCTTATGCTCTGCTCCCAGTGAGGATCGAACAGACTGTCCTGCTCTGGTACCATAGTAATGATGTGTAACTGCCATCACTGCACATTACCTCACTGAGATGGTGTCTCACCACAACACCGGCCATAGTGGATGCACTGCAACCAACCGACTACAGCCAAAAAAAAATTGATGATCTCTTGACCAGAGCAGGCAGGTACAGGACATCTGATATGGACATGTGCCTGGTAGCCATCTTCTGTCCTGTGTCTGCTGAAAGCACCCTCTGGTGGCAGAGTTTTAGAATCAGCCTTGGATCTATTTTCTCTTTATTACAACTTTGTCTAGAAACCATCATGATTTTTGCTATACATAGAAATAGATAGGTTACAAGTCCTCCCAATATCACCTTAAATTATCAGCCTGTGGGGTCTGTACCTTAATTACTGCCATTTTTCTGATATGCAAATTAGCTTTTCTGACTCTCCTGAGAGAGAAGAGTTGGATATACCAGTGATCCACGCCCCATTATTGTGACTGACAGCTCAAATCCCTGCTCTGCCTCCTTGTACCTAGGGACCGTCTGCTAATATTCAACTACAGACTTAAAAAGATCTACCGTATATTCCGGTGTATAAGATGACTTTTGAAGACAGAAAAATCTTCTGTCTTCTTAGGGGTCGTCTTATACGCCGGTAATCGCGACCGCCCGCCGGGTCGGTCGGATCGCGCTGCATGGAAAGGGCTCACGGGCTGAGCCCTCTCCATAGCCGGTAAGTCTTTGCTGCATATTGCAGCAAAGGCTTACCGGTAATACCCGCGATCGGTGCTAGCACCGATCGCGGGTGTTTTCACAGCGTTGGCTGCCGGCAAAGCTGCCGGCAGCCTCAAAAAGATAGCGGCGCATGGGCACCGCCATCTTACCTGGGATCGCCGCTCCCCGTGACGTCATCGGGGGCGGCGATCCATCTCCATGGTAGCCTCGGGTCTTCCGAAGACCCGAGGCTATTTCGTTTTAACCCCTTCATTACAATGTGCTGATAGCACATTGTAATGAATGAGGAAAATCCCCATATACTGCCATACTGTAGTATGGCAGTATATGGTAGGATCGATCAGACAACCTAGGGTTAAAGTACCCTAGGGAGTCTGAAAAATAGTATAAATAAAAAAAGTTAAAAATAAAAAAATTATAATAAAAAACCCTAAAAAAACCCCTTTCCCTAGAACTGACCTAAATATAAATAAACAGTAAAAATCATAAACACATCAGGTATCGACGCGTCCGAAAATGCCCGATCTATCAAAATATGATAACGGTTTTTCAATGCGTTTAACCCCGTAACGGAAAATAGCGCCCAAAGTCGAAAATGGCACTTTTTTGCCATTTTGAAAAATATAAAAAAATCTATAAAAAGTGATCAAAAGGTTGTACAGTCCTAAAAATAATATCATTGAAAATATTAGCAAATTTCGCAAAAAATGACACCACCCACAGCTCCGTACACCATAGTATAAAAAAGTTATTAGCGCCAGAAGTTGGCAAAATCAAAAAAATAATTTTTGTACATTTTTGGTATCCCCATAATCGTACCGACCCAAAGAATAAAGTAGACTTGTCATTTGGGGTGCTCAGTGAAAGACGTAATATCCAAGCCCACAAGAAAATGGCGCAAATGCTTTTTTTCACCATTTTCATTGCATTTGGAATTTTTTTTCCCGCTTCTGAGTACATGGCAGGGAATATTTAATAAAATAAAAATTTAAGGTACAGTATGGTAACATTTACAGTAAAATGGACGATAGTAATGTTGTTGTTGTATGCCTTATGTTTATGAGCGACAGTTTTCCTGCTTTATACCTGCATGTCATAAGAATTTCAATTAAAAAAAGGATCATGTTAAATTCAAATCTGTTTTTTTTTAAAATTTTTACCAGTGTTTTGTATGCGTTGGAAAAGGGGTAGTCTTATACGACGAATATATCTTAAACTCTATATTTTAAACAGGAAAGTAGGGGGGTCGTCTTACACACCAGGTACAAGTACCATATATTTACATCTCCACCAAAAGTGCAATATTCAAACAAGAAGAAAACAGATCACAAGAATATTTCTATATCATTCTGACCTTTGTCAAGCTAGATCTGTAACAGAAATTATGTATGTGCCTACTTGATGTATGTGCCTACCTCTTTTGCTCATGCGCAGAACGCAGGTCCGCGTCTGCACGGTCACTGCGCCAAAGTTGGAGCTACTGCGCATGCGCAGAACTCCAGCTAGTCAACGCCCCAGTAGCCTCTTTAGAAAATTAGCATATTAGGGAAATAAAAGTTATAAAAAGATTCGGGGCTAATCCTCACATCTCCTGTATCTGTGGGGAAAGAGGGTAAAATCTCTGTTTTGCTTCTCTTGATTTTCATTATTGAGGAAAAGGCACAGACTTGTATAACGAGGGAGTGGACTTATATCTGTTCTTCTGAGCTGTTTTTTTTTGCTCAGTGATGCAGATCATACGGTTTGGGAGGGACTGGCTCAGTGCTCATGTTCCTGCTGTGGATGGTTAATGAGTCAGCCATGTGTGGGGGAGGGTCGGCTTCTTTCCTCTCACATGCAGCATGCACCTGGGGGAAGGGTGGATTCCTGCCTTATTTATTTTAACAATTGTTTTGTTGGTCTGAGGCTGTTTCTAGATAATTTTTTTTTGTTTTCTTGATCCTGGTCCTTTATGTATTATGCAGCACATACCGTAATTCATGATTACAGAAGGTAATATATAATTCTGTGTGATTTAATATCTGCCCAGTGCTACACAATGCATGCCAAATAAATGTTCATATATTGACATTTTTTATTCTTTAGTTTTCTTTTAATCAAAAAACTACCATCCTGCAGCATTTGTGTTTCTTTTAATAAAAAAAACTACCATCCTGAAACAGTGTATATGTTCTTGTTTTATCTTTGTCATAATTTCAATTGTCATAGATAAACCATTCCTGCAGCTGAGTAGATCCCAGTGTGAATTGAACTATATGTTTACTTGGATTTCTATGGGCCCTGGCTATTACATGCCCCAGAGCACACAGTGATTGCTCCAACGAGATTTATGGCAGATCAGGTGAGGGGGGGATTTGAAAGTACAAAGACAGGAAGTACAAAGATAAGTGCTCTGGGGTGTGTGTAATAGAGCACTTACAGTGCATCTACATAAAAATATATATTTCCATTCATGCTGATGGTTATTCTACCACAAAGTTTCATCATTTTCATAGTGACCTCACTTTTGTGCTGCTGTTTGAGTTAAAAATACATTAATAGTTGTAAGAATTATGGCTATATTCATAAAAGTAACCTGATGAAAATCTGAAATGACATTGCACAGTGCACATTTGGAGTGTCAATCTTCTCAAAGTTTTGGAGTGCGCATTATGTATGGTGGAACTGAAAATAAATTACAGGGAATCTGATCTAGATAAGGAAATGGTCTAAAAAAATTTCTGTGGGTACAAGAAAAATGAGTTAATTAGTAATGTTATCATGTTATTAATATATAGATGTATCTATAAAATTGACAAACATTAGTATTATTAGTATAAGTACCTGCACTAAAAATAACTGTAAATTGTTGAAATGACGCATTTCAGGTTTTCAACTAAACAGATGGAAAGACATTTCATTTCTAGAAAAGCGCCCTCCGGTGACAGAGTGTAAGAATCTATTTTAGAGAGATTTTCTTTTACAGGTTTTTTTTCTATAAAACACCAATATTTTTTTCTGTACATTGAAAAAGAATTGACAGAAACAAATCCTAATCCGTTTTGTTGGAAATTTTATTGGTTCTCTCATTATTATGATGAAATTGCTTTCATTGTAACGTAAGAAAATATGTACAAAATGGAGAATGTCACAGTTTTATTAACTCCAACTTTCCTTTAAAGTGTAGGCTGAAGATCAAGCACCACAATGGATGTTCATTAAATTCCGACTAGTGGACAACACAGTGTGATAATTTGATTGTTGATAAAATGGTTTGCCAGCTTAGGATGCCAGATAATTTTTATATGCCAGTGAAAAAAATCTGGCATGGCGTTAAAACATATAGCAATGACAGTCCTGAAGCCCTTTGTAAGGCTCCTGGTTGCCTGAGATCACTTTGTGGTGGAGCTAAAGGAGAAACAGCAGAAGCCATCTCCTTCTATAAACTCTTTAGGTGCTGGAATATTTTAGTAATTTGATTCAAACTTGCGAAGCATTAGTATACTCCTGTGCTGATAACTCCTACCCTCTGTCACTACAACACAAAGTATTGTATGGATTACATTTAGTGTATTATTTCCCAAGGGCTGATTGCAAAGTGTTCCCCAGATCCTAATTGTAAACTCTTGAAAGAAGAGGGAGGAGTTCATGATATTTCAGTTTTGGAGATCAAAGGTTCCTTTTATCCTGGCTCTTCAATTGCTCAGCTGGTGTTTGCACCCAAGCCCAGTTTCAATGCAGTTTCGATGCAGCGCTTACACTAAGTTTTTTTTTAAAAGGTGTACTGGAAGTTGAGACCTTGAACAGGATGGGGCTTCTCCCCTCCGCATATACATTTTTACTGCAATGCATGTTATGTGTTTTGCATTGCTCAAACATGCTTGTTACCGATCACATGTGTTTCATCAGAAACACATATGTGCTAGGGACAAGCCCATCCCCATTCCACTTGAATTGTGTTTCAAACAGAAAGAGCCGGATTATAAGGGGGCAAGCTCTATATAGTTATTATAGAGGTGTGTATATAGTTATAGGGGGTGTATATAGTTATTATAGGGATCTGTATATAGTTATAAGGAGGCTGTATATATAGTTGTTATAGGGGGCTGTATATAGTTATAGGGGGCTGTATATAGTTATAGGGGGCTGTATGTAGTTATTATAGGGGATGGTATATAGTTATAGGGGGCTGTATATAGTTATAGGAAGGCTGTATATAGTGATTGCTGGGGAAGCTGTATATAGTTGTAGGGAGGCTATCTGTAGTTATTATATGGGACTGTATATGGTGGTTGCAGGGTGAGCTGTATTTAGTGATTGCAGGGGGAGCTGTATATAGCAATTGCTGTTCCCTGTCTGGACTACATTCAGTGGGGGCCCCCACCAACCTTAATCCGGCCCTGAGGGGAACTACAAGTAAACAAAAATGGGGCTAACCTGTTTTCCTACCTGTATTGTTGTAGACATGTTGCTTAGCATTTCTGTGGACTTGCTGTATCTTAGAGATATATGGAAACATGTTGAGTAAATGTAGTGTATACATGTGCATGTTACAATAACCATTGACTTCAACATGGCTACAAGCTGGAGAGGACTAGATTTTATTTTTATATTTTATATGAAAGGGTATGTCAGACTGGCTATGCTGCACGTTTCACGTCTGTAGGTCATACTGAACATCTGACTAGGGTGTAACTAAACCTTTAGTCAAGGGAGGAGTTAGCTCTCTTGAGATCAAGCTCTCAACACAGGAGGAGCTCTGAGCACATGCTCTGCACACAGGCCCCCTAGGCCTCACCTCAGCTAGTACAGATAGAGTGACACAGGACAAACAGGACAAAGCTGCAGCTTCCAGGATTGGACACTGCTACATCCCAGCCCCTGCATCCAGGCTGGTGACACAACTCCTGAGGTTCTTCTCCAAAATCACTCCAGTACTGCATTTGTACAGAATCATTTGGCGTGTTACCATTGGTTGAATAAAGAACTGCAAGTTACTTTTATGCACAACATTGCAACATTATGTCTGGACCCTGCAACGTCTGTATCACCATCATGGGTGCCCCATCCATCTACCATCCATACTATCCATACCCAGGGAGAACAGCCCTCCGGTCCCCATACCAAGCACCGTGACAATAGAGTGCCTAGGCCGCAACCGCCAGCCACTCCGATATTCCGGGCACGGGCTGTCTCCAGGCCCCAAGAAAGGGCTAGGCCCCGGTGGGGGATGTTGCACAAGGTCAATAGCAAAGATATTGAGGCACATTTACTTACCCGTTCCCGGATCCAGAGTGTCCGACGAGAATGCACTGTGCCGCGATTCACTAAGATCCCGATATCCTGCATGTGTCGCTCCCCACTCAGGTCTGCTGGAGTTCACCTTCTTCTTCCCGTTGTATGTAAGTGCATTGTCTTGCGACACAATTTTACAAGTTAAATCCCGCGCTCTGTCCGAATCAGTCGGATTGTCCGACGGCCACGCCCCCTGATTCCTGTCGCACTTCTAAATCCCTGTCCCTGCTAGATTAATATGAACACCTTTAATATGATATGGAATAGGCAGATTTGTTTTACCTTTTCTTTATACTTATACATTACCTCTAGACATTTCCATAGCAACAACAGGCATTGTCTGTTTTTCCTGACAATATGTTAACTGGCGCAGGGTATGAGGCAGAGGCAGACCATACCACAATATGAAATTAATAATTAAATTTTGTAAGGATTTTAGCTGTCACTGTAATGATGACAGGAAGTCTTGCTGAACATTAAATATATCCATAAAATATTATTACATAAAACACTCAACTAATTGATGCATTATGAAATGTCATATCTAAAGGTTGAGCTTAGTCATTGATGAAAGTCAGACAGGTATAGGTACATCAGACACATTTATTGGAGATGGACACTCCAAGGTACTTCTATATTCCCTACACATCCCGCTTACAACAGTTTCCATGGCAGCCAACATGTACTTAGGCCATTACCATGGGAACCTATCAAATTCTTAGGCTTGAAGGTTTTATAACTATGTATTGAGACTTGTTTTGTGACTTTAGGTTGTTTTATTTAGTCTCTATTAGTTTTCTATTAGTTCTCCTAAAGAAAGCCTATGGGTGGTAAAAAACGTGTAAACCCAGGCTTAATCTTGATATTTTACATATTTTTGGTGAAAATTTAAAAATCAATCTTAAAAACTTTCAGTATTAATACAGTCTAATCATATTGGGTATAGAAGTGGGCATCTATTATAATGATCCCCTTGAGGACCAAGTTGATTTTTAACTTTAGGACCTGGCCTGATTTTTTTACTCTAGGAAGGTAAAGGAAGTTGTTTGATACTCCAAACAATAAAAATCCAATGTATTATTCCAATAAAAAAGTACAAGAGTATATGTTCTGTAGGTGAGACCTACTCGTTCCCGAATGTAGCAACATGCATTTCTTAATCCAAGGCAAAACGACCTGAAAGACATGCAGAATATTTATAGTTTGTGGACAGCTGATGAATGCCAGTGCATGCGTATAGTATCTTCAGATAAAAATCTCCCCTCAGCGGATGCCCGATGCCCGGTAGCGAAATTTGGGGCCATAATGTGGGCCATTGCCGCCCGAATCACCCAAATGAAAAATCAATCGCACCAGTCTCTTTAAGAGACAGACGCGCATGATGTACAAAGCGGCACTGGCACAGATCCATCTGTCTGTGTCGCTCTGTACTCTGAAGGACTCAGGCAGTGTGCGATGATGAAGAGCCGGGAAGAGGACGCAAGCGCCGACGGGGGAGCGTGACAGGAGTCAAGGTGAATCATTGCTTTATTATTTTTATAAAAGCGAGGCTGTATATATTATAAAACGGGATGCTGTACATAATGTACATAATAGAAAAGGGGGGCTGTATATAATATTATAGAAAAATGGGGGCTGTATATAATAAAATAAGGCGCTACATATTATAGAATAAGGATGCTGTGTATAATATAATAAGGGGGGTGTATATCATATAATAAGGCGGCTATATATTAATAAAGGGGGTTGTATATCATAGAATACAGGAGATGCTTATTTTATAATAAGGGGGCTGTATATAACAGAGGTTGCATATTATATAATATGGGAGGTGAGCTGGACATTATGTAACCTGGGGGTGTTTTTTAACCATAATTTAACTACATTTTACTTAATCCAGGTGGGCTGTATATAATTTAACTTGTGGGTAAAGTATTATATAGGAGGGGGCTGCATCTAATATAAATATAGGAGGGGGCTATTTTTAAAAGGGAGGGTGGTTTAAATGGGGTATTGTATGTAATTTGAGTGAGTGGGGGAATGTTTTAAATAAAAATTTGGGGCGGCAAATCTTTATATAGTTACACGTGGGAGAATCTGGTTATAGGGGTCAGATTTTAATTAAACTATAGGAGCTGTATATAATTTAATTGGGGTAGGGGAGCTTTTATAATAAATTTTTAAACGGTTCTATATCCGCTCTGTGTGTGGTGGGGTAGAGTGGTCAGTTGTGTTATGAGAGGTGTACAGTATATGATTTCTTTAATGAATCATTAATTAACTTTGTATAGTAAGTTATAGGTTATGATACACCCTCCCCCTAGATAAATGTGTAACGGAAGTTACCTGCAAGATGACCTAATTCGCACTTCGTCACTAGGCAACATAACAAATGTTTTTCTCTGGCTTCATCTGTGTTTCCTCTGCCCCGTTAATAGCAAATGCTAATGGATATCTTTAAAATGGCTACTTAGGACAATGTAAAAACTATACTTTATATGGAGCCTTGTCATATACCGATTTCAAATCCTTCCTGAATCTTCCTTCCTGATCCTTTGATACTTTTGGGGTGTCAAGTGCCAAGGATCAGGAAGGAAGATTCAGGAAGCAAACAAAATAAGTATTTGACAACATGCTTAACATTTCATAATGGTGTTTGATATGCCTAGATTGGTAAAACTATGCTGGGAAATTTGCTGGACATATTTTCTACTTAAGAGATGCCTGGGAGAAGATATGACATAATTAGGAAATATGTCCTGAACTCATTTCATAGACGATCTGGTGTGGGCGGGAACGGAGTCAGAAGCAACAGAGTTCGTACAATACCTCAATCATAACAACATGAACTTAAAGTTCACTTCATCCCTTCAAAAACATAAAATTAATTATTTGGACATTACATTAGAAGGTAATCATACAATATCTGTTAGTCCATACACCAAACCCACAGCTACCAACTCCATATTAAGGGCAGATTCTCGTCACCTCAAACATGTAAAAAATATACCTACAGGTGAATTGATACATCATAAGAGAAATTGTACTAATAAGAAAAGACTAAAGTCGACTTCCGGTTCTGGCGCTGATGGGAATGGCAGCGTGCTAAACAGCTCCCGTGTTCCCCCGCTAAGCTCAGCCCCCAGATCGGCAATCTAAAGCCATCCAGGCCAAGAAAGGGAAGGAGACAAGCCTGGAAATCAGGATCTACTAGTTTATGGAGCTGTATTTGCTTCGGAGCGGGCAGAAGCTAATAAAACACACCCGGCCACGTGTTGCGTCATCAGACTGTCCTCCTGTCATGGCACCGGCGGAAAGAGAACCGGAGGCAACGGAGACGGTGTCACCGGAGCTACAACTACCAACATTTAAGGTCCCCAGAGAGGAGTGAGAGATCAGTCTACAGTCCCAGACAGCAGACCATAGCGAAGCGGACCAGTAATACGCCATACCGCAGCATTCCACCTGCTCCGTCGGAGAGGTGAACTATTAGATCCTCGATAAAGCGCAATGAGGAAAAGATAGAGGCCATGGAAAAATCACTAGGTGATAATACCGCAAAGGCTAATGCGCTACACTCTCAATACGAGGACTTGCGCTCCTTATCCGCTACTCTGTTAGAGCGTGTGGAAGATCTCGAAAATCACTCGCGGAGGAGCAATTTACGAATTGTGGGCCTACCTGAAGACCATAATGGTCAATTGAGAGAAATATATGAGGAGGACTTACCTAAGGCCTTGGGCCTGAACAGGAGGCGGCAAGTTGAGAGAGTGCACAGGGTAGGACCGCCACGCAGAAGGCTGCAGCAGAGTTCGGAGGGGCAGTCAATGAAACCGAGACAAGTTATTGCGAAGTATTTGAATTACTCTGATAAGGAGGACTTACTACGAGCCTATTGCAACTCTCCCTCTCCCCTGCTGGTCCGTGGCCATGAGATCTTGATTTTTGAGGACTTTTCTCTGACAGTCACTTAAAAGAGAAAGCTATTTTCACTGTTGTGCTCTACACTATCACAGCAGAATGTCTGATTTCAACTGGCATACCCCACAATATTACGGCTCACTACCACAGACGGAGTACAGCATGCTTTTCAAGACCCGGCAGAAGCAGAGGAGTTTTTGGAGACTGTGCCGCATGATTCTTTACCTAAGAGGGTGCGTCGAGGTGCTGCACGGAGGACGTCGGAGGAGAGAAGCCACAGAGACTATAGTGATCTGAATTTGCGATCCCCGAGAGCCAGCAGGGATAGTCGCGAGGGGCGTCCACTAGCCCGTAACGACAGAGTAAGAAGGAGCTAGCTTAATTACCAGAGATGATGTCTGTAATGGCGGTATGAAAGAAGTTGTTTCTGTGGTTTGTTTATTGGGACAGTCGCCTGGCCTGTACTCGATGTGCCAGTTCTTGCTGGGCATTTCATGTTTTATGACATTCAATTTTTGTAGCTTAAACTTACACCTTACACAATGACGGATGTCGTTAATAGTTAGCGGGGATGGTAGAAGGCGCTCCAGAGGGGAAGGTACTGAAAGGGTGCGTTTTGTTGTTACTGCTCTTCCGGAAATATTATCACTGATAGTCATGTGCGGGGGTGGGGAATATCAAGTCTAGCACCCGTGCCATTAGAAAAAAGGGAGTCCACAAAGGAGTGTGTAGTTGTTAGGTTTGGTGAAATTTAACATTATCCTGAGAAACACATACCTTTCTCGTGCAATAAGTATGCTTCTTTTCCAAATTTTTGGTTATAATAGTGTCGTGTTTTATCCAGCAGGGGTGGAACAGTGAGACAGTGGGCATACTCACTGAAAGACTGGGCGACATCTCTGTCACTGGATGATGCTTGGCGTTTAATGCATCCGCAAGACATAAGAGTATACCCATTATTCCCATCCACATGACACCTGGTCGAGACTGAACTATTTTCTATTGAGCCCGACACTGATGCCAAGAATCACCCAAATTCAGATAGAAGACATGGTGATTTCAGATCACTCCCCCGTCATGTAAGAACTCGCTGACAAGACCACAAAGGCAGTGACATACTGTGGAGATTTCCCTCCTTCTTGACCAAAGACGAGTATTTTGTACAATTATTGCGAGGGTGGTGGACGGAATATATATCGATGGAAATGGGAGGCATGCCACAGACTCGATGTTGTTAGTAGTAGTAGTAGTAGTGTAGTTAGGGGCCGTATAAGAGACCGTGGGTCCCATGACCCACCTTTTAAGAATGAAACGCCCAAACGGTACAGTGGCGGTATCCCCAAGGGAGATAAATGATATACTGTGGAAGTATTTTGAAAATTTATATAAATAATCTCCCATAGGAGAAGACTGCGGGCAATCTTTTTTGCAAGACTTGGAGTTGCCCCTATTGTCACAGGTGTACGCTCTTAATGCACCGATAACAGTGGAGGAGATACAACGGACGATAAAGGCTCTTCCTAGTGGCAAGGCACCTGGGCACAAGGCGGTACATGAGCAAGTTGCCCCTACATTCTACACGGCATAAATTAAGTTGCTTCTCAAAGAGGGTAAAGACCCAGAGTATCCCAGCTCTTACAGACCCATCTCGTTGATGGATGTCGACATTAAAATCCTCTCTAAAATCTTGGCGAACCGTTTGGCGATGATGATGCCGTCTCTTGTCTCTCCACTCCAAGTAGGCTTTACGGTGGGTCGTTCAGCTGTGACAAATGTGAGACGAGTTCTGTTGGCAATGGATGCAAGCTCTCATCTACCCCCTGGGGCTGTGGCTCCTGCCTTGATCCCCCTAGAAAAGGCTTTTGATAATGTACGTTGGGGGTGGCTAAGGCAGGTGTTACACCACATGGGATTTAAAGGTCCTTTTTGCAATTATTTAACATCTCTGTACGGGAACCCCAGCGCCAGAATTAGTACTCCAGGTTTTATCTCGCAACGATTTCCATTGCAGAAGGGCACGCGACAGGGATGCCCCCTTTCTCCTCTGTTATTCAATCTTGCATTGGAACCCCTGTCGCGTGTCCTGGCAAACACAACAAGGTTTGTGGGGATAGGAGTGGGGGACAAGGATCTGCGCCTGGCTTTGTTCGCGGATGACATAATTTTGTTCATGAAAGACCCTGTTCGTCATCTACCGGCGGTAATGGAATTACCAGATAAGTTTGGAGAGTTCTCAGGCTTTCGGATAAACAAAGCAAAATGCGAAATATTGTTTCTGGGAACGGGGCGACAAGACAGGCCAGGTATCGCAAGCATCTGCAACATGGTGGCACAGACATGGATACGGTACCTGGGGATCAAAATTGGCAGGAACACAGAATCCCTCTACCTTCTTAATTATACCCCGCTATTTCAGAAGATCACCAGGGAATTGCAGCAATGGCATGATCTATCTCTCTCCCTGCTGGGACGAAATCAGCTCATCAAAAGGATGAGCATTTCAAAATTAATATATCCAATGCAGACCCTGCCGATACTTCTGAAACATGGGGACGTGAGCTCACTTAACAAGGCGCTATCACATTTCTTATGGAAAGGGAGGAGGCCCCGGATTAGGGCACAAAAGTTGATGGCGGGGAAAGACGAGGGAGGGATGAACCTACCGGACGTACGTAACTATAATCTAGCGTGCATATTCAGACATGTGGCTGATTGGCTTAAGGGCTCTAGCTACTTCTCGGACTTTGAGCTGGAATCTGCCTTCTGCTCCCCATGGGACTTATGGACGCTACTACATGTACCACAGGGTAAACAACCGGTAGAAATGAAGGGCTCGAGTGTGCTCAAAGACACCATAGCAGTGTGGAAAATAATTCGTAGGGAGTACAAACTGTCATGGAAGGTCTCCAAGCACCTTCCTCTTTGGAACCATCCAGGATTCTCGCATGGACGCCAGAGCAGGTTATTCCTAGAATGGAGAGAGAAGGGGATAACAAAAGTTGACGACTTATTCCATCATCAGGAGCACAGGTGGTTAACTAGGGAGGAGGTCAACTCGGATATAGCAGAAAAATTTTAAAGGATTGGAAATCGGTTAGATTTACCTGAACGAGGTATGAAGAGACACCCAATTTAGAATACAGCATAGAGCCATTTATTCCCAGATTCCCAGATCGGTTAACGGCCTGTCCCAGATGCCAGTCGCCAGCAACTGATCTTTTTCATGGCTTATGGGAGTGCACACACACTCAGTCCTTCTGGGAAGAAGTGGAGCAAATAGGAACAGAAATATGGGGTCGTCCAATTCAAAGGGACCCTGTGACATATCCATTTCATTATGATCAAACACAAGAGGACAAAATACTTCCACAAGGGGGAGGTTTGCCAAGGCTTTTTCACACAGTCAGCTTGGTTGCAAAGAGGTGTTTACTGCAAAAATGGCTTGTGCCACAAACTCCGACTAGGAGTGATATTGTGGCGCAGATGAAGAAGCTATTCCAGCTGGAAAGATTAGAGACGGAGAGGGGGAAATCAAAATTGACAGCTAAGCTGTTTAAGAAGTGGAGAGGGTTCATATTGAAATTCTATAATGCTGCTGAAAGAGAATACATTTTTCGTCCTTTCACTTTAACACAATGGTATCTACTGGAACAGCTGAAAGGGTCCTAAGGGAGATGGGGTATTGGTTAGTACGAAAGGGGAGGGCGATTTTTTTCATTTAGTTTTGTTAAATATTGGCTGCAAGCAACATTTCGATAAACTCAGGAATGTGTAATATCTTGCTTTTAAGACATAAGAAATTATATGACATGTCTTCATTGTTGTCTTATGGGCCTGCGAGCCCGGTCTCTGTTGTATTGTAATGTTTTGAAAAATTCAAATAAAAATAACAATTCCTTGTTTTTTTCCACCACATACAGTACAGAATATTATCAAATAATAAACATAATAAAAAGGCACTTACCCATTCTCAGGACAGATGACATGTTGTTTAACCCCTTAACGCCTAAGCCACTTTTCACCTTCCTGACAGGGCCCATTTTTTTTCAAATCTGCCCTGTGTCACTATAAATGGTTATAACTTCGGAATGCTTTAACATATCCAAGTGATTTTGAATTAGTTTTCTCATGACACTTTGTACTTTATGCTAGTTGAAAAATTTTGGTAGTATATGTTGCGTTTATTTAGGAAAAAAAACTGATATTTGGTGAAAATTTGAAAAAAGTCTTGATTTTTTTAAATTGAAAATGTTCTACTTTTTCCATACGTAGTCATAACAGCAAAAAAAAACCTTGATAACTAACAGTAACCGAATGTCTGCTTTATGTCTCCAAGGTTTTTTGTGCATACTCTTTTTGTAAGATGCTATGGGGCTTTGAACTTACGGGGCTTTGAAGGTACGATTTGTCAAATTTTCATAAAAAACTTAAAATCACACTTTTGCAGGACCTGCTTAGATTTCAAGTCACTTTGAGAGGCCTAAATAAAAGTAAAACCCCATAAATTACCCCATTATAAAAACTACACCCCTTAACGTATGTAAAACAACTTTCATGAAGGTTGTTAACTCTTTAATTATTTTACAGGGGATAAAACAAGATCGGATGCAATTTTGAAATTTACATTATTTTGGCTAAATGAATGTGTTTTTCAAAAAATGTACAAATTCTCAGTGGATGAAATACCAAAACGCTCTCCAAAGTTTGATACCCTATGTCTCCTGAGTATAACAATCCCCCATATGTGGTGGTAACCTGCTCTGTGGGCACACGCCAGGGCATTGAGGGGGGAGCTGCGCCGTTCAGAGCAGATTATGCATTGTCCCGTTTTTTTTTGTTTTTTTTTGGTTTTCAAAGAGCTTTATTGTAAAGATAGATTTTACATGGACATAGTTTTACATTTTATCTGGTAGCTTTCCTTTTTTACAACTTTAGTATATCTTACATAGTTAACGGTGGGAGAGGGGGATAAGGGGGGGGTGGAGGGGGGGGGAGGATCAGATTGTCCTTTTCCTGTTTCATGACGCGAAGTCCGAAATACTAAGCGGCAGCAATAGTAGAGGGGGATGGGGGGGGGGGGGAGGGGTGAGGGAAGGTGAGAATGGGTAGGAGGGGAGAGTTACAAGTGATAGTCCTGGAGATTAGTTTTACAAGCATTGTCCCGTTTTATTGGCTTTACAATCTTTTTATTTTTTGGGAAATTTGGACAAATAAGGGCTTATTTTTTGCGACATTAGATACACTTTACAAATACTTCATTAAAGTGGGTCATTAGGTCATTGATGAGATTTTATTAACTCTTAAATGTATGTAGGAAAAAAAATTATAAATTTTGGTTTCCTTTCTTCTTGTTATTTTTATGGTAAGGTGAATGGCCACCAAAAAATACTTTATCTTTATTTAATGGATCACTATGGTTATGGTGATATCTCATTTATACTTTTTTTTTTTAATATTTTTAAAATTTTTATGAATAAAAACTAATACAGAGAAAATCTAATTTATTTACGTATCGCCATATTTACAGAGATATAACGCTAATATTTTTTGGTTGACAGAGCTGGTTTAGGGCTTATTTTTTTGCGTGTTGAGTTGTCCTTTTCAGTGATACCATTTTGGCGTACATAACTTTTTTTTATCACTTTTTAGAACATTTTTGTGAAGAGATTTAATGAAAAATGTAAATTTTTGGCGAGTTTTGCGGGTTTCGTTTTTACGGCGCTCACCAAGTGGGTCCAATAATGTTACTGCATTATTGTACAGATTGTTACGGATGCGGCGATACCTAATACATGGGTTTTTAATGGTGATTTTGTGTTTTATTACTTTATTAGATATCTATAGGGAATGTTTGTGTTTTAGGGGACTTTAACTTTATTTAATTAATTCTTTTTATTAATAAATGTTTATATCAAGTGTTTTTAACATTTTTGTTTTACTTTAACAGGTTGGTTTGAACAAGCGATCACATGGGTTAAAACAATATGGACCTGCGATTTTAGAAACTTTAGAATATTTTGGTAAAAGACATTCATTTAGGCCAAAACTGACTGTTTCATAATAATTAAATGATGAAACGCTCTGCAACATTTGATGCCCAATTTCTCCCGCGTGTACTGATACCCCATATGTGGTGGTAGACTGCTGTACGGGCGCACGGCTGGGCATAGAATGAATGGAGGCGCCATTCACAGCAGATTTGTATTGTCACATTGGGGCAGATTTACTTACCCGGCCCATTCGCGATCCAGCGGCGCGTTCTCTGAACAGGATTTGGGCCCGGACGGGATTTATGAAGGTAGTCCGTCCGCCGTCCACCAGGTGGAGCTGCTACGCTGAAAATCAACTTAACGCACCGGAATACACCGAGCTGGACCAGGTGAAGGTAAGCACGTCCCAAGCGACACAATTTCGGTTTTTAAATGCGGCGGTTTTTCCGAATACGTCGGGTTTTCGTTCGGCCACGCCCCCCGATTTCCGTCGCGTGCATGCCAGCGCCGATGCGCAACAATCCGATCGCGTGCGCCAAAATCCCAGGGCAATTCAGGTACAATCGGCGGAAATCGGAAATATTCGGGTAACACGTCGGGAAAACGCGAATCGGGCCCTTAGTAAATGACCCCCATTGTATATAAATTTTAATTTTGTTGGTAATGCGAACATATGAGGGCTTATTATTGGTGAGGTGAGATACAATTTATAGATAATTAATTTTGGGAGTCTAGAGCTTATTCATGAGATTTTATTGCTCACCATAACGTAAAGATAAAGGTTTTATTATCTTTGATCAATTTTACGGAGCAAAACCAATGTTAGAGGAAATAAATTTTTTTTTTTTTTGCTATTGACAACTTTTCAGGGCCATAACTTCTGTATTTTACTGTTGTGAGATCTGATTGAGGGCTTATTTTTTGCGATAAGAGTTGTTCTTTTCAGTCGTGTCATAATAGGGAACGTAACTTTTTTTGATCACTTTTAAGAAAAATGTTTTGATGGTGTTTTATGAAAAAATTTATATTACGGGAAGTTTTTCGTGTTTTCTTTTTTACGTTGTTCAACGAGCGGGTTCAATATTGATTTAGATTTATTGTACAGATTAATATGGACGCGGTGATACCAAATATGTATGTCTTTTTGTGTTTTATATACTTTATTTGCATTTTATGTGTAACTGGGGAGAATATGGGACTGCAGTGTATAGTGTAAGTGACTGAGCATACTGGGCATGCTTAGTTACATACAGCCGGGTCCTACCCGGGGGAGGAAGCCGGCAGGGACAGAAGCTGACGGCCTCTGGGGGGTCCGATCCGACACTTACACGCTGCGGTCTCGGGTGTTAGTGCCGGGTCTGGGTTGTGATATCACAGCCCGGCACCGGCACCAGCTAAACTCATGTTCCGAAATCATCTTCTGATGCGCTGCCGTAGAAAGTACCCTTAATGACTGCCGTAAAAAGCCGATAGGGCGGTCTTTAAGGGGTTAAACAATAAACAAAAAACAAGATGTGATCTGTTTCTATTAAACATGTTTGACTAAGTTGTATTCATGTGCATAATCTTATGTGGTATCCCCATAGCACAATCTGTATATAATCTAACAGTTTGAGATGTTAATACAAGGAAAAGTATGTTTGTTAACATAGTGGTGCATGGGGATCCACAAAAGTTGATCCACAGAAGCCTGTGGGATTCGATCATCTATGTTTATTGGCTCTGAATGTCACATACTCCTACAGGCGGGTCTTTTAAATTCCTGCAAGGTGTGATGCACACCAAGCTATGATTAAGATTTTTTCGAAACGCTTAAGCTAGCATGGTCTTCCTTTATTGTTCCTTTGTTTTCTCTGTCCTGTGCTTCTGCCTACCATGTGTATGCTTTTTTAAACTGAAAGAATAAAGCTGGAAGATTGGTATTTTTATCTAATGCGGGAGCTGGAGTTTTCTTCTTTTTCATGTTGTATACCCGAGACCCGGGTTGTCCGTGCAAACCGCTGATAAGACTTGAAACAAACCCAATGTCCAGGTGAGCTGACTCTCTGTAACTTTATTTGTATATATGTACAGAGCCCTATAATTTACATTTATACCGTACCCCCAAAATGAATTATTACATGCAGTCCCCCTTTTAATTCATACTGTGCATGCTGTATTAAATATAGACGGACACTGTGCGCCCTCTATTAAATACCATCCTCCTTTTATTAGATATATATACTGTGTCCCTCTCTAATATACATATCTTATGTGATGATGCAACTGTATACATATAAATGATTTCCCCCATTGATCACACGCTGTATACCCCTAAGGCATCACCCATGCAGGAAGGGAGCATTGTGCTAGTAATCACAGGGAGAAAACCAAAGAATTCAAACATTTAATTTTCAGAATTCTATCTTAAAAATATGATAAAAAATCACCCCAGTATATTGGTATTGGTATCCATCACACTACACCCAGGTAACCCTAGTATATATGTATCCAGCATACTGCCCCCATTATAGATGTATCCAGCATAATTCCCCCAGTATACATGTATCCAGCACCCTGCCCCAGTGTATATGTATCCACCCCACTTCTCCAATATGTCTGTGATATATATATGTATATATATATACACTCACCGGCCATTTTATTAGGTACACCATGCTAGTAACGGGTTGGACCCCTTTTGCCTTCAGAACTGCCTCAATTCTTCGTGGCATAGATTCAACAAGGTGCTGGAAGCATTCCTCAGAGATTTTGGTCCATATTGACATGATGGCATCACACAGTTGCCGCAGATTTGTCAGCTGCACATCCATGATGCGAATCTCCCGTTCCACCACATCCCAAAGATGCTCTATTGGATTGAGATCTGGTGACTATGGAGGCCATTTGAGTAAAGTGAACTCATTGTCATGTTCAAGAAACCAGTCTGAGATGATTCCAGCTTTATGACATGGCGCATTATCCTGCTGAAAGTAGCCATCAGATGTTGGGTACATTGTGGTCATAAAGGGATGGACATGGTCAGCAACAATACTCAGGTAGGCTGTGGCGTTGCAACAATGCTCAATTGATACCAAGGGGCCCAAAGAGTGCCAAGAAAATATTCCCCACACCATGACACCACCACCACCAGCCTGAACCGTTGATACAAGGCAGGATGGATCCATGTTTTCATGTTGTTGACGCCAAATTCTGACCCTACCATCCGAATGTTGCTGCAGAAATCGAGACTCATCAGACCAGGCAACGTTTTTCCAATCTTCTACTGTCCAATTTCCATGAGCTTGTGCAAATTGTAGCCTCAGTTTCCTGTTCTTAGCTGAAAGGAGTGGCACCCCGTGTGGTCTTCTGCTGCTGTAGCCCATCTGCCTCAAAGTCAGATCAGCTCGAACCAGTCTGCCCATTCTCCTCTGACCTCTGGCATCAACAAGGCATTTTTGCCCACAGAACTGCCGCTCACTGGATGTTTTTTCTTTTTCGGACCATTTTCTGTAAACCCTAGAGATGGTTGTGCGTGAAAATCCCAGTAGATCAGCAGTTTCTGAAATACTCAGACCAGCCCTTCTGGCACCAACAACCATGCCACGTTCAAAGGCACTCAAATCACCTTTCTTCCCCATACTGATGCTCGGTTTGAACTGCAGGATATTGTCTTGACCATGTCTATATGCCTAAATGCACTGAGTTACCGCCATGTGATTGGCTGATTAGAAATTAAGTGTTAACGAGCAGTTGGACAGGTGTACCTAATAAAGTGGCCGGTGAGTGTATATATATATATATATTTTGAACTAGGTTCTATGGCTGTCTGACCTGATTTCTGCCACACCCCTCTCTAATTCAGTCTTGCAACACTGTGGAATCGCTTGCTCCTTCCACCCATGGCCGGACCTAGGTTCCCTATAAGTGTCCAGTTTAGCTTTGACTCCTTGCTGGTCAAACTGCTATCTTGCTGTGTTTCTAGCTTCGCTTGCATTCTCTGGTATATAGATATACCAAATATATAGGTATCCAGCACAATGCCCCCCGTATATAGCTATCCAGAACACTGGATCCCCCAGTAAATATGTATCCAGTACACTACTTTTTCAGTATATAGGTATTTAACACACTGTATCGTCCCAGTATATATGTATATAGCACACTGCACCCCTCCCCCCGTGTATAGGTATCCAGCACAGTGAACCCCCCAGCATATAGGTATAAAGCACAGTGCACCCCCCCAGTACATAGGTAGCCAGCACACTGCACCCCCAGTACATAGGTAGCCAGCAAACTGCACCCCCAGTATATAGGTATCCAGCACACTGCAACTCCCCAGTTTATAGGTAGAAAGAACACTACAACCCCCCCAGTTATACTGGTTTGGGCTGCAGTCCATAGGTAGCCAACACACTGCAATCCTCCCCAGTATATAGGTAGCCAGCAAAAATGCCCCGATATACAGGTTTCTTGCACTCTGACCCCAGGATAAAGCTATCCAGAACACTGGACCCCCCAGTACAAATGTATACAGCAAGCACACTGCCCTATCAGTGTATTGGTATCCAGCAAACTGCACCCCCCAGTATATAGTATATAGGTATCCAGTACACTGCACCGCGCAGTATATAGGTATCCAGTACATTGCACCCCCCAGTATTTAGGTATCCAGTACACTGCACCCCCCCGTATATAGGTATCAAGCACACTGCACCCTCCAGAATATAAGTAGTCGGCACACTGCACCCCCAGAACATGGGTAGCCAGCACAATGCAGCCACCACCACCAGGATATAGGTAGCCAGCATACTGCAGTCCTTCCCCAGTATATTAGTAGCCAGGACACTGCCCGTATAGGCAGTACTCTGCCCCAGTATATATGTATCCAGCACATGGCCCTTTCTGTATATAGGTATCCAGCATACTGCACCTCCCCAGTGTATATGTATTTAGCACACTACCCCAGTATATAGGTATCAGCACACTGAACTCCTGTATATAGGTAGCCAGCGCACTTCACCTGCCAGTATATTGGTAGCCAGGATATTGCAGTCCCTCCACCAGTATATGGGTAGCCAGCATAATGCAATCCTCCTTTAATATATAATTACCCGGCACACTGCATCCCCTGCCAGTATACAAGTAGCCAACACAATGCCCCAGCACATTAAAAAAATTAACTAAGTACTTACTTGCTGGTCCCCCTCTCAGCTCCTCTTCCCCCCTCTTCTCCCCTCATCTTCAGCAGTAGCAAGGTCCAGAGCCATCTCCATGGGCTCTGCCCGCACGCACAATATGACGTGGCACCTCATGACATTATAGTGTGCACGGAGCTGGCTCTGGTCTGTTCTACAGTTCAAGATAATATAGGGGAGAAGAGGATCTGTGGGAAGCGGCAGAAGGTGAGTACTTTGCTAATATTTTTTTTACTGGCGGCAGTGGGTGGCTGCCTATTATAGGTGGCACACCTATTATAAGGCCTGATTTGGGCTTGTTCCCTTCCCCCTACTCATACTGTGTCCTGTCAATTGTCTCTGTATTCTGTGTTAAGACTAGTTACTCTACCATTCATTTGATGGATACTTTGGGGCTTATGTACGAAGGGTCCGTGGATCCCATTTCCATTGGACTTCCCGACATTTTCGGGATTTGCGCCACTGTGACAGGTATTGTCGCACAAGATCGAATTTGGCGCAGCGGGGTTGGCTTTCATGCGACAGAAATGAAGGGGGGGGAGGGGAGTTGGGCCGATGGACGATCTGACTCGCGGCAGATGTGCATTCTGGTCGGACAATCCCTGTGCGGGGATCGGCCAAGATGGGTAAGTAAATGTGCCCCTCTGTGTTGCTACACTGGCGTTACTCAGTTGGGCCCATGTTACCATTGTTTATTTGATGTTGCATGGTGCTTTAGAGCTGACTCATGTTGTATTATTGAAGATGTATATAAGAACTGTGCTTCTGAATTTACTAATCCTTATTTCCCCTACCCTTCCCTGTCTTTGTGTATTTTACTTAATATATAATTCTAAAAAAAAAATTACATTTATTGAATAGTTAAAAAAAATTGTTACAAAATACAATGAACTGTAACCAATCACTTTGATACTTTGAAGGATACATTCAATTTATACAAGCACATATTTAATTATATGACAGAATGATAAATGCTTACATGTTTTGTAGAACAAAACAAGAATACTCATTTTTATTTTGTTTATTTTACAATAGTTTGGTTACTGTTTTTATTTGACAATAGTTTATAAAAGTTATATTTGAACTAAATGTAACCTGAAATGACTATTAAGTAAAACCTTCTACAACTGATGCTGTACTGCCACCTTCTGTATGTTTAATGTAAAACATTGAAAGCTAAATACATAATGGAAAAGTGGATAATATTATCAAACTGTTCTAGGTCCAAATTAGTCTACTCAACCTGAAGTCTAAAATATATAGTCTTCTCATAGACAATTGTAGAAAAATGCTAATGGTGTTTAGTACTAAATTCCGGTCTTCATAATGGCAGTGTGGCAGCGCTATTTTTGCAATTGTAAATAATGGAATTTTAATGAGAGGGAAAATTGCACCCATGCAAGTCATTGGAAATGGCTAGTAAACTGAAAGTATTATTGTAGAACTAAATAGAACAATAGATAACACTTTGTTATGTTTTAATACCTTTGGGGACATAAGGATATTATACTCAAACAGCTCACCTCTCAAATGCACATCTCCCAAAGAAAGTCTTCGTTTTCTTCTCTGAGACCATTATAGTAAAGAAAGAGCCAAAACTCCTAATTGAATATGTTTATCCCAAGAGGTGTGTAGACAGAGCTAAAAAGAGATCGGCTAATCACTTTTTTAAAATGGTTGCAGATATTCCACCCACAAAGAGACTACTTTGGGTGATTTTTTTTTATTGTCAAATATGATATCTAGAGATGAGCGAACATACTCGTCCGAGCTTGATGCTCGTTCGAGCATTAACGTACTCCCAACTGCTCGGTGCTCGGACGAGTATTTCGCCCGCTCGAGAAAATGGCATCTCCCGGCGTTTAGATTTTTAGCGGCCAGAAACAGAGCCAATTACAAACCAGGAGACTCTGCAGTACACCCAGCATCACGTGGTACACTTACATGTCGATAGCAGTGGTTGGCTGGCCTGATCAGGTGACCCTGGAATATACTAGCCACTGCCTGCGCTGCTCGGATCATTCTCTGTCTGGATGTTGTTAGGGATAGAGCTACTGCTGGTCAGTGATAGCGTTAGGGTGTTCTATTAGCTTACTGTTAGGCAGGAGTGATTAGACAGGAGTGATACAAGAACCCAACAGCCCTTGTTAGGGCTACATTAGCGTTTCTCAAAACTTAAAATGACAGTCACAGCACAAAATCCGTTTGTGTGCTGTCAGTGTTGGTTAGCAACTAGCCATAGCAATCATCTTCTGAGGTTTGTCTGATTTCTACAGCACGTTTTGTTCTATAAAATAAAAAAAAAAAATTACAGTTTATATTTCTGTTTTGTCTATAAAATAGACTTTAATCTGGAATATGTTGAACCCGAGGGCTAAGGATAGAGAACGAGGGCGTGGGCATCCAATTACTGCAGGGGTCAGAGGCCGTGGTCCTGGGCGGGGTGAGACACTACCTGCTGATGAGGGAGCAGGGGAACGCTGCAGAGCTACACTCCCTAGCTTCATGTCTCAACTTACTGGGACTTGTGGTAGAGCACTGTTGAGGCCACAACAGTGCGAACAGGTGATGTTGTGGATTGCGGACAATGCTTCAAGCCATATGTCCACCAGTCAGTCTTCCACACAGTCCACCCATGTTACCCAAGTGAGCACTCCTCTAGCTCCTCCACCTCAACCTCCTTCCCCCCTGTCTGCCCCCTCCCAGGGAAATTTGATCCGGCATACTCTGACCCTTCCCAGAGTCACAAACCACTTGTCAGGTTGCTGCTGAGCTCTTTCCCGATGCCCAGGTTTTCCAATGATCGCAGTCTGTGGGTGATGATGACATTCTTGACGTAGTGGAAGAAGTGTGTCAGACGATGAGGAGGGTGGTAAAGTTGTTGTCAGGGCAGGAAGTCCGAGGGGAGAGCAGACTGAGGGATCGGAGGATGATGAGGTGACAGATCCAAGCTGGGTTGATAGGCCGGGTGAACACAGTGCTTCTGAGATGGAGGCGAGTCCTATACCAGAACAGGTTGGAAGAGGCAGTGGTGGGGCCAGATGGAGAGGCAGGGCCAGAGCTGGTGCATCAGTGCCAAATGTTTCACATAGTGAAGCTCCCATGGCGAGAAGTCTGGAGGTTCTTTAAAGAAACAGCGGATGACCGACGGACTGTGGTGTGCAACCTGTGCCACACCAGGATCAACAGGGGTTCCACCACTACTAGCTTAACCACCACCAGTATGCGCAGGCATATGAGTGCTAAACACCCTGCTCAATGGAACCAAGGCCGTTCACCTCTGGCCCGGCCCACCACTGCTCCTTCCCCTGTGTCATTTGCTGCCTCTGCTAGTCAGCCCCCTGCCCAGGACCCCGGCACTAACACCTCCTGCTTGAAAACCACACCTTCACCTCCACGATCCTCCACAGCGTCCACCAATGTCTCCATGCGCAACGTTGAGCTGTCTATACCCCAGACGCTGGAGCGCAAGAGGAAATACAGTTCCACCCACACACCCATGCCCTCAACGTCCACATCTCCAAATTTCTGTGCCTGGAGATGCTGCCCTATAGGCTGGTAGAGACCGAGGCCTTTCGCAACCTATACCACCGACGACGAGGATTGCGGGACCTACCTCGGTCACGGTCTCTCAGGCCTACTATGCCTCCTCCTCCTCCCACTCCTCCTCCAAATTACCATCCGTGGGCATGGCGCCATCAGTCGGTAGCTCCAGGCGCAGCAGCAGGGCCGTCGCTAAGCGACAGCAGGCTGTGCTCCAACTGATAAGCCTAGGCGATAAAAGGCACACCACCCAAGAGCTATTACAGGGCATCACGGCGCAGACCGATCTGTGGTTGGCACCGCTGAACCTGAAGCCAGGCATGGTTGTGTGTGACAACGGCCGTAACCTGGTGGCGGCTCTGCAACTCGGCAGACTGACACATGTGCCATACCTGGCCCATGTGTTAAATCTCATAGTTCAGCGGTTCCTCAAGACATACCCCAATCTGTCTGATTTGCTCACGAAGGTGCGCCGCATCTGTGCGCATTTCAGAAAGTTGACCACAGATGCTGCCACTCTCAGGGCACCGCAGCGCCGCCTCCAACTGCCAACTCACCCACTGTTGTGCGACGTGCCCACGAGGTGGAATTCCACATTAACCATGTTATCCAGAGTTTACCAGCAGTGCAGAGCGATTGTAGACTGCCAGATGTTAACTACCTCCAGAACTGGTAGTCAGGTCAGTCAGCTTCCTCAAGTCTACAATGAGGAGTGGATGCGGATGTCTGATATCTGTCAGGTGCTGAGTAACTTTGAGGATTCAACACAGATGGTCAGTGGCGATGCCGCCATCATCAGCCTCACCATCCCGCTGCTTGGCCTGTTGAAAAACTCTCTGGTCTGCATGAAGGCGGAAGCTTTGCTTTTGCCACAAGAGACAGGGGAAGAAGATTCCCTTGTTGATAGACAGAGCACCCTCCGGTCTGTTTCTCAGTGCGTATCGGAGGAGGAGAGGAGGAGAATGTTGGCGAGACAGAAGAGGGGAGCATTGCTCAGTCCTTAACTATTCAGCGTGTATGGGCAGAAGAAGAGGAGGAGGAGGAAATGCCAGTGAGGAGAGTGAATTGTTGCGCATTGGGACTCTGGCGCATATGGCAGATTTCATGCTAGGTTGCTAAGCTGCCTATCCCGTGACCCTGGAACTACGGTACAAGCAAAATCTTTCCACTCTCATCCCTGTAGAGGAAAGGAGTGTGAGAATGCATGAATACCAGCAGGCCCTGGTGCACAAGCTGAAACAGTATTTCCCTTCTGACAGCGCTAGCGGCAGAGGGCGTACTTCTGCGGGACAAGTAGCGAGGGAGAGTAGGCGAGCAGGCAGCTTGTCCAGCACTGGCAGGGTTACGCTTTACAAGGCCTTTGCCAGTTTTATGTCACCCCAGCAAGACACTGTCACCTGTCCCCAGTCTCGGCAGAGTAGGGCTGATCTTTACAGAAAGATGGTGAGGGAGTACGTAGCTGACCATACCATTGTCCTAAATGATCACACAGCTCCCTACAACTACTGGGTTTTAAAGCTGGCCCGAACTGGCGCTGTACGCCTTGGAGGTTCTTTCCTGCCCTGCTGCTACCGTGTTGTCAGAGCAGATTTTCAGTGCAGCTGGTGGCATCATCACCGATAAGCGTACACGCCTGTCGACTGACAGGCTGGCGCTTATCAAGATGAATCAAGCATGGATTTCTCATGATTTCCATTCTCCACCAGGTGAAAGCTTCTGAGGATAGGCATATTAGCTGCAGTGGGAGAGTTACTGCAGAAATATCAGTAACTCTTATCAGCAGAATTGCAGGGCAGGTATGTGCCTCACTGGACGTCTCCATTCATTCCTAATAATATGGCTATGGAGCATACACCCGTAGACTGCTCTGGATCACAAACCTCTACTATTAGTTCTCAAGCTGTGGGCTCTCTATAAATGGTTCTGGGGTTTGTTGTGGCTCCGTAAAAGAAATTTTCAGGTGCCATCAACCCAACGTTTTCTACATGTGGAATTATAGAGCCCACTGACCCTTATAAATAAGTTTGAAGCTGTTCTTTAACCCCTTAGCAATGAGGCCCTTTTTCATTTTTGCGTTTCCATTTTTCACTCCCAACCTTGAAAAATCGGTAGCTTTTTTAGTTTTCTATGTAAAGAGCTGCTTGATGGCTTGTTTTCTGCATAATAAATTGTACTTCATAGTGGCAATATTTAATATTGCATGTCTTGTACTGGGAAGAGGGAATAAAATTCCCAATGAGGTGAAACTGTTGAAAAAAAGGAATTTGCACCATTTTCTTGTGTGCTTGGTTTTTGTAGCTTTCACTGTGCACCCAAAATGACATGTTTCCTTTATTCGTTGGGTCAGTATAATCATGGGGATACTGGGGCTTTAGGTAAGTGCCATGTTTAATACTTTTATGGTTGTCATGGCTTTGTGTACTACTGGGGGAGGCTGTGTATACTGGGGGGGAAGGCTGTGTATACTGGGGGGGAGAAGATCCGTACCTGGGATACAACAACTATATGCATACTAGCCAAGGAGGCTTATGGTAAGCACCCACTTGGGAACCATCTTATTTCCCTTTACCTGACGATATTACCCAAGGCGCCGCCCTCCGTTGTCTCTTTTCTTTTCGTTTCTATAAACAGTTTACTGGTTTTCAAAACCAGTGGTTGTGACTCCGGTGTTGGCTGGCTAGCAGAATTGGGTCATGTACTTGAATGAGAATTTGGATATATCCTGCTTTCTTCTGCCAAAGAACCATCTATTTGTGAAGCACTCATTTGAACTATCTTGTACTGTGTTAATCCGGTCTATTCATCGGACTCTTGAGGATGGGAGATATCGAGAAACATTACACCAAACTTGAGCGTGTTTTTACAGACTACACTAGGCCCATATCTGTTGGGCCCACTAATGACATTATTTCTTGTACAAATGTTGATCATGATGTAATTATGAAACAACTGTTTGATCTGGAAAAAGCCCTTAAGAGTGAATCACTTGATCATCTTGACAAAATGTTTTTGGATACATATATAAAAGAAAATATTATTCCCAGGGGTCTCAGATTACCACCAAAATCAGCATTCAAAGAGGATGAGTCTTTCTGTAAGGAATGGGACGCTACATTACATAAGTGCTCCATTTCTTTACTAGAAATTCTAAGCAAAAAAAGATCTGCCTTGTCTCTTAGTTATTCTAGAACTGTTGACAACCTCTACCATGAGCTATCCCCCTATAAAAACACTGCTACATACCAACAGGGCTATAGAACATTAACCAATAATGTAGAACTAGCGGAAAAAGAATTACTGGCCAAGAAATTCAATAAATTAAAGAGATAGATATGATTATGCATCTGGCAATATTAGGAACTGGGAGAAGAAACCAAAAAGAAACACCAAAACAGATAGTAACCCAAACACATTTGAAGGGAAAAGAGTTCATAATGGATCAGTACCTGTCAATCCTAGGCATATAAATCATAAGCCAAAGGGATCTACTGCTGTCAACATTATGGAGAATACCCGAAACCCCCGTATTACACATCTTCTTCCAAAACCGTCCATAGCAGAGTCCACTGAATCTAAGACTTTTCCTTCCCGTACTTTCTCACATTCCAATCTCACTGGTAAAGGTCCTTCTACTAGGGCCAGTGAAGCAAGTAGAGACTCTAGCACTCTCTCTACCACTGATCACACTAATGCACCAACTACATCTGGCTACAAGAGCGCCAACATTGAGAGGTCAGCCAATCTCTCTGACCTAAGATCAATATTCTCCCCCCAATCCCATTAGTACAAAATCTAATATTGGTGTGATCACATCTTATTTCACTTCTCTAAATAATATTAATTCCTCTTGTCCTATGATAGAACCCAGACCCATGGTTAATCTTCCACCCGGTAGATTTGAGGGCCTCAACAGTTCTTTACTCACTGTCCATAACAATGATGAAACTTTGAATAGCTCTCTAGATGAAGCTCCAATGGGTTTATTTTATACTCCTCTAACCAACTGTAATAAGGGTCCCTCAGTACCTTCTGAATCCCTATATCCCAATGACACATGCTCTTTTTTAGGGTTTCCTCAAGTGGTAAACTGCACCCCCACGTATCAAATGGCACCCACCCACGTTCAACTAAAAGAAATAATACACCAGGCCCCCCCTCTAGTGCCAGGAAGCCTTAAAAGGAAAAATCTAGAAGAAGAGGCTGTAGAGGAGGTAGAGGAAGAAACATCGCAAGAAGACTCCCTGATATTGACCCCAAAAAACAAAAAGACCCGTTAACCCCTTAAGGACGCAGCCATTTTGTAGCTTAAGGCTCAGCCCGATTTTTTGGATTCTGACCTGCGTCGCTTTATATGGTTATAACTTTTGAACACTGTTACTTATCAAAACGATTCTGAGATTGTTTTTTCCCCACATGTTGTACTTCATTTTAGTGGTAAATTTTGGCTGATAAGTTTTGCATTTACTTACAAAAAAAAAGAAAATATGATAAATATTTTGAAAAATTTGCCATTTTCGAAATTCAAAATCATTGCGTTTTCAGGCAGATAAATTTACCACCTAAATAAGTTGCTGAATAACATTTCCCATTTGTCTACTTTACATTTTCATAATTTCTGAAATGTTTGGATAATTTATTTTGATGTCACGCGGCTTACAAAAAGAATATCGCTTTTCCGGATTTTCAGAATTGACTATTTTGGGGATAAATACAGTTTTGAATGAAATTTTACATATTTAGCATCAAAACCCCCTATATAATCTACCCATTTTCAAATCTGCACCCCCCAAACTATCAGAAACCGCTTTTACGAAGATTGTTAACCCCTTGAGATCTTCATAGTAATTGAATCAAAAGGGAGGTGAAATTTAGAATGGTCAAATTGTTCCCTTATACGTTCATTTAGCACTAAAATTTACACATTTCCAAAATATAAAAAGAGAAAACCCACCATAAAATTTGTTCTGCAATTTCTCCTGAGTACAAAGACCCCCCACATGTGGCCATTACTTGTGTTATGGGGGCACAGCGAGACGCAGAAGGGAAGGAGAGCCCTGCAGCTGCCAGGATTTTAGTTTCCTCATTGGCCCCTTTTGAAGGCTATAAAATTTTAGCTTTTTCGTTATTTGGGCCATGTGATGCCATTTTTTTTGCGCGATGAGATGCTTTTTCCATTGTTACCATTTTGGGGTTAGTATCACCTATTGTTGAAAATTTAGGAACTTTTTTTGAGGGCAGGAGTAGAAAAGCATCAATTCTGTACTGGATTTTTTACTCTTTTTTTTTTTGGTGTTCACCGTATAGACTAATAATCATGTTATCTTTATTCTATGGGTCGATACGATTACGGGGATACCTGACTTGAATATATTTTCTTACGTTTTACTAAATTTGTCAAACAAAACCTTAATGTGGGGAAAAATCTATCATTTATGTATTGCCGTCTTCCAAGTGGCATAACATTGTTACTTTTTTGGCTACGGAGCTGGTTGATTGCTTATTTTTTGCGGGACATGTTGCACTTTGCACCAGTATCATGTCGGAGTACACATGGTTTTTTGATCACATTTTATAGCATTTTTTGTGGGATTGAATAGCTAAAAATCATAGTTTTTGGAAGGTTTATAGCAGTTTTTTTTTACGGCGTTTATCGTGGGGGTTCAATAATGATTTACTTGTATTCTACGGGTTGTTACGGACGCGGTGATACTATATATGTGGGGTTTTTGTTATGATTTAGACTTTTTTGGGGTTATATGTCTCTTTATATGTTATGGGGCTTATGGGCATTTTTATTGATTTATTACTTTATTTTTTATTGAATAACATTTTTTTTTTTACTTTTTCACTTTTCCACCATGGGAAATGACCAAGCAATCATCTGATTGCTTGTTCATGATAATACTCTGCAATAATCATGTCTTGCAGGGTATTATCAGTGTTAGCCTATGCACTTGCATAGGCTGGCACTATGCCAGTAAGATGACGTCACAGACGCCATCTTACTGGCAGTGCCTGCAGGCAGTGCTGGGGACCAGATCGGACCCCAGCACTTCCATAGCAGCGATCGGTGCCCCCCGAAAACGGTTCGGGGGGGGGGCGATCGTGGGGGAAAGACACCCCAGAGACATGTTAGATGCCGCGGTCGTGCTTACCGCGGCATTTAACGGGTTACACACCCGCGATCGGAGCCGACTCTGACCGCGGGTGTTACACTGGGGTGCCGGCTATTAGTTACAGCCGGCACCCCGTGTTTCCCGATGCCGGTTCGGCTCTGATCCAGAGCCGAGCCGGCACAAGCGCCGTGGCGGATATATCCGCCACTGAGCGCTAACTCACTGCGCTCCGTGGCGGATATATCCGCCACGGAGCGTGAAGGGGTTAATTCCCTCTCTACCTGACCCCAACACGCCCACCACCTTAGAGGAAGATCCTGATGTTGACACTCATAACTAGGTGAAAATATTTAACATCTCCAACCACTCTTTGACCCCTTCGGAATGTGGCATCCTCAAAAAAGGATTATCCTTTTGTCCAAGTTCTTCCTCTAATGACTTTAATTTATTTGTAGATCTGAATAAATTCATAAGAAAACTGACCCTCAAGAGGCACTTGATGTCATCCAAGAACACTACGTCAACAGTTAGTGACCCTTCTATTGATGATGAACTGGACAACTTTACACATACAGATCTCAAACCTAAATCAATATTCTACCCTTTTATACTTTGGTGTCCACAGACTTTAACGCTCTCCATTCGGATAAATCAAATAAATTAAAACACAATATCACTCTAAAAGAAAAATCAGCCCTCAAATCTCTTGCTGATAATGAGAATATAGTGATCAAGCTGGCGGATAAAGGGGGTGGCATAGTCCTACTGAATAGGGAAGATTATGGGGCAAATTTACTTACCCGGTCCATTCGCGTTCCAGCGGCGGCTTCTCCGCTCTGGATTCGGGTCCGGCCGGGATTTAATAAGGTAGTTCTTCCGCCGTCCACCAGGTGGCGCTGCTGCGCTGAAAGTAAACTCATCGCGCCGGAATGCACCGAGCTGGACCAGGTGAAGGTAAGCGGTCCTTATGCGACACATTTTCGGTTTTTAAATGTGGCGGTTTTTCCGAATACGTCGGGTTTTCGTTCGGCCACGCCCCCCGATTTCCGTCGCGCGCATGCCAGCGCCGATGCGCCACAATCCGATCGCGTGCGCCAAAATCCCGGGGCAATTTAAGTACAAGCGGCGCAAAACGGAAATATTCGGGTAACACGTCGGGAAAACGCGAATCGGGCCCTTAATAAATGACCCCCTATGTGTCAGAGGCTTTACGCCTCCTTTCAGACAGGAGTTCTATGTCAAACTCGACTCAAACCCCACAATCCGCTTTAAAATGACTCTGTATGAACATCTTGAAAAAGGCCATAAAGCAGAGATCCTCAACAAGAAAAAATATTATTATTTAAGGATAGAAGAGCCTTCTACTCCCCTCTTCTATTTTCTTCCCAAAGTCCACAAAGACCCACTCCACCCCCCGGGACGTCTGATTATTTCTGGTATTGACTCTTTAACCTCCAACCTGTCACATTATGTGGATATTTTTATCCAAAAGTATGTACGGAAATTGGACTCTTTTATTCTGGATACAGCAGACCTAATAAGAAAAATTCTCCCTATCACATGGTCCCCAGAATATATCTTTATCACCATGGATATATCGTCTTTATACACTAACATTGCCCATGATCTAGGCACACAAGCAGTTGCAGAATTTCTATCTAGAGACCATGATATTACTGCTGCTCAGCAGACATTCATCACTGAGTCCATCCTGTTCATACTGCAACATAACTATTTTTCATTCTTGGACAAGATTTATTTACAATGTAAAGGGACTGCAATGGGGAGCAAATTTGCTCCCAGCTTTGCAAATCTGTTTGTAGGCTCCTTTGAAGAAAATGTGATATACCAACACTCACTCTTCACCAATTGTATAGTGTACAAAAGATTCATCGACGATATCTTTATTATCTGGAAAGGTGACTTGGAAAGTGCAAAAAAATTCATAGCTGACATCAACCATAACACCTGGGGACTACACTTTACCGACAATATTACAGTTAATGATGCAGAGTTTCTGGACATCACCATCTTCCATACTCCTGATAACAAAATTAACACTAGGACTTATTTTAAAAAAGTCGACAGCAATAGCTATCTAGACTTCAAAAGTAGCCATTATAAAAAATTTTGTTGAATATCCCCTATGGACAATATAAGCGCATTAGACGTAACTGTACTCTAGATAGTGATTATGAGAATCAGAGTGCTGTCCTCACCACGAGATTCAGGTCCAAAGGTTATCCCCAGAGTCTTGTTAATGCGGCCTGTCATAGAGCAGGGTCCTCAAGTCAACAAGAATGTCTTGCCCCTAGGTTGCAGGGTGACCAAACAAATGATATTCCCCTTAACTTCATAATAACATACTCTGAAGAAGGTAATGTCATAAAAAAGATCCTACAGAAACACTGGAACATACTCAGGCATGACCCTTATTTAAGAGACCTAATTTCTCAGAACCCAGTACTTACCTACAGGAGATCAAGATCCCTCAAAAACATTCTAGCTCCAAGTCGCCTAAAAAATCGTAAACCAGTACCCACACTATCTCTTTTTCCCAAAACAGTGGGAAGTTACCGTTGTGGTCACACGAAGCTTAAATGTTGTGAGAGCATAACACAAAGGTACAATACGCGATCAAGGATTTTCTCAACTGCAGTTCCAATTATGTGATCTATTTATTGGAATGTACATGTGGATTACAATATATTGGATGGACCATAATGCCCCTCAGAGAAAGATTCAATAAACATAGGAACAATATTGATCACGGTTTCCTATTGCACAGTGTTTCCCGTCATGCAGCTATGTTCCATAGCAAAAACTATAAAGATTTTAGTCTAACCCCGATTGAACAAGTAAAATCAAATATTTCCGATAGATTTAGCACTCTGAAGCAAAGGGAAATGTATTGGATCTACAAAATGCAAACCTTGGTCCCTGTTGGTCTGAATGAGAGCACAGAGAATATCTGACTGTTTTTATGTATCCTAGACATATTCTGATATATAATTTTTTATGTATTAATATATTTCTATATGTATATTACATGTATTTTATCTATCATTTTTTATATATATATATATTTACTCCCCCATTATGACGCGGCAAGCACCGCGTGCCCTGCCACACTTGGGGAGAGTGCAGGTGCGGCGTGCCTATTGGCACACAGCGCCAAAACATCACGCATACTTTGTGCATGTAAGTTATAATTTATTAACCTTACAATATAATCTATGCTCTATACCTCAGTCAACTATGGATATATGTAAATTAGGGCACTTCAGCCGATTGGCCGGTTTCTAATCATTTGATTGGCTTCACACTTGTCAGCTATTAGTATACCTCCATAAATGTCTTCTGCCCATCATTGTCATCATTCCTGTCTTTGAGAAAGGGTCGTCCGACCCGAAACGCGTTAGTAGGAATTTCATACATTCTTTTTACTATTTAACTTTTATTTTTTATTTGATTATTTTATCAATTTTTTTTTTTTTAATCTTTTTGGAGTCAAGTCAGTATTCACTACTGTTGTCACTCCACACACCGATGGTTAGCACCCGTGCATTCTAGCCGACCAAATATTGATTTATTAGTTATTACCGGCTCCATTTCTGGAACCGTTCCTTTTTTGGGCTAGTGGAGCAGCTGACCGTGTTCGGACGTGGATTCACCAGAAGATCCGTACCTGGGATACAACAACTATATGGATACTAGCCAAGGAGGCTTATGGTAAGCACCCACTTGGGAACCATCTTATTTCCCTTTACCTGACGATATTACCCGAGGCAATGCCCTCCGTTGTCTCTTTTCTTTTCGTTTCTATATACTGGGGGGGGGGGGGGCTGTTATACTATGGGGGATCTTGTCTATACCACTGAGGAGATTGTGCATACTACTGGGGGAGGCGGTGTATACTATGGAGGATCTTGTCTATACTACTGGGGGAGGCTGTGTAGACTGAGGAGGCTGGGTTTGCAGCCAGATCTTGTTGTAGTGAGCTCAGCAGATTTTTGTGGCACATAACCTTTTAAAAAGCATCAGAAAAGCGAGTGTGCGAGCTTGGTGGCGAGTGTGCATTGATCCGAAGTGTGTGCAGTGTCCAAAGTGGTACTTAGGATTAAGGGACCTAAGTTTGAGGGGCTTTAGCAGGTAATTGTGGTATTTTGTGTTACTTTTACTGTGAATTCTTCTCTTGTATTCCCCATTAGAACAATGAACTCCATAAGTGGCATTGCTACACAGTGTACATCCTGTGCCATGTATGCTTTCTTTGAACAGCCGTTCGAGGGGGAATACTGCTGTGTGGGGTGTGTGAAAATTGCTCATCTGGAAGCTTAGATTCTGGATCTAAATGAGCAAGTTTCAAGGCTGCGGGCAAGTGACAATATGGAGTGAAGTTTGTTGCTCCTGGAGCACAAACTCTCTGGGGAAGATGGGTTTGGGGAGGGAAGTATGGAGGTGCAGAGTGAGGGGCAGCTAGTTGGGTAACATGTAGAAGGCGGGGTAAAGGGAAGAGTTGTAGGGAGTCTAGTCCTGATCTGGGGCAACCCAATAAGTTTGCCAGGCTGGGGGATGAGGGGGATATAAGCTCTGGGGTAGCAATACTGCAGCAAGACATGGCCTCTAGCAACCAGGGGACTGTCTGCTCCAGTAATAAGGGTAATGGGAGCACAGGCAAGGTCAGGCAGGTGCTGGTAGTGGGAGATTCGATTCTTAGGGGAACAGACAGTGCAATCTGTCACAAAGACCGGGCATACTGAACAGTGTGTTGTTTGCCGGCTGCTCGGGTTCGGCATGTTGCGGATCCGGTTGACAGATTACTCGGAGGGGCTGGTGAGGAACTAGCGGTCATGGTCCACATTGGCACTAATGACAAAGTAAGAGGTAGGTGGAAGGTCTTTAAAAATGATTTCAGGGATTTAGGCTATAAGCTCAGGGCAAGGACCTCAAAGGTAGTTTTCTCCGAAATACTACCTGTACCATGTGCCACACCAGAAAGGTAGCGGGAGATCAGGGAGGTAAATAAGTGGCTCAAAAGTTGGTGTAGGAAGGAGGGCTTTGGGTTCATGGAGAACAGGGCTGACTTTACAGTACAGGCAAACAGGCTCTACAGGCTCTACAGTAGGAATGGGCTGCACCTCAATGGGGAGGGTGCAGTTGTTTTGGGGGAAAAAATGGCTAGGAGGTTGGAGGAGTGTTTAAACTAGAGACCTGGGGGAGGGCAACTACACTTGTGCAGGGCAAATAGACAGTATAGATAGGGAGCTAGGAAGAGTCATAGTCCATGGGGGAGGAATGGGGGCTGGAATGAGATTGGGGAATAAGAACAAAAGGAATAGGGATAGGGAAAACCATATAAAGTTCATGTACACAAATGCCAGAAGCCTCACAAACAAAATGGAGGAACTGGAACTCTTGATGTTGGGAAATATGATATAGCGGAAATATGATATAGTGGGTATCAACGAGACATGGCTGGACAGTAGCTATGACTGGGCTGTTACTATAGATGGTTATAGTCTTTTTAGAAAGGGGGAGGGGTTTATTTATATGTGAATTCTTGCTTCAAGCATGTGCTGCGGGATGACATCAGTGACGCAAATGCAAGTGTGGAGTCCCTGTGGGTGGAGATAAGAGGAGGGAAAAAGAATAATAAAATATTACTAGGGGTTTGTTATAAGGCTCCAAATATAATGGAGGCAGCAGAGGAAATGCTGATAAGTGATGCGGATGCGGCTTCAAAGCATAGACTGGGATAATGTTCTCAAAGACAAAAACCCTCCCCCCCCAAAAAATGGGACTTTTTCTCATATATTCTGAAAAAGTCCTGTGAGAAACACATACCTTATGGGAAAAAGCATAAAAGGATCAAGAAAAAGCCAATGTGGCTAACTAGTCTTGTAAGGAAAGCAATAAGCGAGAAAGATAAGGCGTTTAAGGTGCTAAAACGTGAAAGTAGCGATGAGGCATTACAGGATTATAGAGAGAAAAATAAATCCTGTAAAAAGCAGATAAAGGCTGCAAAAATAGAGACTGAGAGAAATATTGCTAGGGAGAGCAAAAATAATCCCAAATTATTTTAAATGATATAAGTATAAGTATATAAATGATAAGAAACTAAAAACAGAGAGTGTGGATTCCCTTAGAAATAACATGGGGGTCATGATGGAAGGAGATGAGGAAAGGGCCAATCTACTGAATGTCGCCTTCTCAACTGTCTTTACCCAGGAAAATCCCCTGGTGGAGGACACATTGAGGAATAATGTAAATTCTTTTTGGAATGTCAACAGTTTAACCCAGGAAGAGGTACGGCGCTGCCTCGCAACCACTAAGATAGATAAATCACCGGGGCCGGATGGCATACACCCCCCGGTTCTGCATGAATTATGTAAGGTGATAGACAGACCGTTATTTTTAATATTTGAAGATTCCACAGGACTGGCGCATAGCAAATGTGGTACCAATATACAAAAAAGGATCAAATAGCGATCCTGGAAACTACAGACCCGTGAGTCTAACTGCTGTGGTGGGGAAAATATTTGAGGGGTTTGTTAGAGATGCTATACTGGAGTATCTCACTGTGCACAACCTTATAACCCAGCGTCAGCATGGGTTTATGAGAGATCGGTCCTGTCAGACTAATCTGATCTTTCTATGAGGAGGTAAGTTCAAGACTGGATCTGGGGGACGCTGTGGATGTTGTACATCTGGACTTTTCAAAGGCATTTGACACCGTACCACATAAAAGGTTGGTATATAAAATGAGACTGCTGGGAATAGGAGAAAATCTGTGTATTTGGGTAAGTAATTGGCTTAGTGATAGAAAACAGAGGGTCGTCCTTAATGGCAAATTCTAAGATTGGGTTGATGTTACCAGTGGAGTGCCACAGGGGTCAGTATTGGGGCCACTTCTTTTTAATATTTGACCTTGTAGTGGGTTTACACAGTCAAGTTTCAATATTTGCAGATGATGCTAAGCTGTGTAAAGTAATAAATACTGAGGTCGATAGTTTAGCATTAGAGGGATTTGTGGAAGCTTGAGCAGTGGGCAGAGAAATGGTTGATGAGGTTTAATTTAGATAAATGTTAATGTAAAAAGTTATGCACTTGGGCCATGGAAACAAAAAGTATAATTATGTTCTAAACGGTCAATTACTTAGTAAAACTGGAGCTGAAAAGGACTTGGGGGTATTGGTGGATGGTAAACTTAATTTTAGTGACCAGAGCCAGGCGGCTGCTGCTAAAGCAAATAAAATTATGGGATGTATCAAGAGAGGAATAGATTCTCATGATAAAGACATAGTTTTGCCCTTATACAAATCCCTGGTCAGACCACACATGGAATATTGTGTACAGTTTTGGGCACCAGTGTATAAAAAGGATATAGTAGAGCTGGAACGGGTGCAGAGGAGAGCAACCAGGATTATTAGGGGAATGGAGGGATAAGAATACACGGACAGGTTACAAAATTTGGGATTATTCAGTTTAGAAAAAAGACGACTGAGGGCAGACCTCATTACAATGTACCAATACCTGAACGGACAGTACAAGGATCTCTCCAAAGATCTTTTTATACCTAGGCCTGTGACCAGGACAAGGGGGCATCCTCTACGCCAAAGGGAGAGGCGATTCTACCATAGACATAGACAAAGGTTCTTTACTATACATGCAGTGAGACTATGGAACTCTCTGCCGCAGAAGGTTGTTATGGTGGACTCTATGTACATGTTCAAGAGAGGCCTGGATGCCTTTCTGGAGAGAAAAAAATATCACAGGTTATGGGGATAAAACATTTATTTAATTCTTAAAGGTTGGACTTGATGGACTTGCGTCTTTTTCCAGCCTTATATACTATGATACTATGATACTATGATGGTGTAGTCTCATCCATGTGCTGAGGTCTGGGCAACCTGTGTGCCCAGACTATCTCAAGTTCCTGTGAGGGGCAATTTGGTACCAGGGTATGCATCTAATCTTTCAGATATTTGTGTAGATCATTTTCAGGGCTGGTTAAGGTTGGTGGGGGTCCCTGGTGCAAAATCTGGTGGGTGCCCCCATTGAATGTAGTCCAGACAGGGTACAGCAATAGCTATATACAGCCCCCAGCATTAACTATATACAGCCTCCCCACTAATAACTATATACCGCCCACTAACAAAAACTATATACAGCTCCCAGCATTCACTGTATACATCCCCCCAGTAATCACTATATACAGTTCCCCCCAAAAAAACTATATACAGCCTCCTAGCAATAACTAGCCCTCAGTAATCACTATATTCATCACCAGTAATCACAATATAAAACTCTCCAGCAATAACTATATACAACCCCCTAACAATAACTATATACAGCCCAAAGTAATCACTATATGCAGTCCCCCTGCATTAACTATTTACAGCCCCCCTGCATTAACTATATACAGGCCCGCCACATTAACTATTTTAAGCCCACCAGCATTACCTTATATACAGTAGCCCAGCATTAACTACTTACAGTCCCCAGCATAAACTATATACATCCTCAAGCATTAACTATATACAGCCCCCTAGCATTAACTATACACAGTCCCCCTAGCATTAACTATTTACAGCCTCCACAGCATTAACTATATACAGCCTCTCAAGCATTAACTATATACAGCCCCCTAACCATAACTATATACAGTCCCCCTAACCATAACTATATACAGTCCCCCCAGCATTAACTATTTACAGCCCTCCCAGCATTACCTATATATAGTTCCCCCCAGCATTAACTATATACATTTTCCCCACCAGCATTAACTATTTACAGACTCCCAGCATTAACTATTTACAGTCCACTAGCATTGCCTATATACAGTTCCCCCCCAGCATTAACTATATACAGCCCCCCCAGCATTAACTATTTACAGCCCCCCAGCATTACCCAAATGGTATGAAAGTCTAGTGGGTCTGGTCGCAGCCTGGGGAAGCCCCTGGACTTGCCTCTCTCTCCGGGTTAGCTGCGCTCTGAAGTGGTGATGCCACTTTTTTTCTTCATTTTTCTTTCATTTTTCATCTCTGTGTCATCCTCTGTCGATACAGCACTTTTTCAGCAACAAATGACTAGGTTAACGAAAGAGATAGCTGTGAATAGTTGCTATGAGCAGGGTTTAGTGCAGGCGCTCTCGCCTCACATGTCCATGCAGCTCAGCTGTCCGGCCGTGTCCCCCAAAATTGCCATTTTAGTCCTCCCTACTTCCCAAAATTTGTGGTAAAAAGCAATCAAAAGTCATATATGCCCTAAAATTGTACAAAAAAAACACGTACTGAAGGGTCAACCATGCATAGATTTAAATAAAAAGACTTGTGGAAAATGTATTTTATTCTGTTCCTCCGCACATAGTCGTATTAAGTATTGATGCTGCCCTAGGCACTCTGTGCTTACACCCATTTTGGTGCCATCTAGGTAACGCCTCTGCCTATAACCCTAGCATGTTACAAGAGCAGCCGTGGGCCTAGGAGGAGTCTCTCCAATGATCCGTTGCTAGCATTAGATTAAAAAACCGCTTCAGTCTGCCTTCACACAATGCGCTGGGATTACGTTTAGGAACACAATTACGGCACAATTGGGAGGAGTTTCTTCTGTTCCCATCTTTGTTTACACTTAAACAACTGGAAACGTACACCATATGTTTTGCATTGTGCACATGCTAGTAGTAGAAACCCCTCTGCACTTGGCAGTAATTGTGTTCCTAGACATAATCCAAATGTGACTGTAACCACCAGGAACCTAAGTGTCCCCACTAGCCCTAAACCGACTAAAGCTAGCCATTAACCCCAAGCCACCTTCTTATGACAATAGTGTTCTGTTGTCCTGTTGAGAGCAAAAGTTATGCACCCACAGTGGCAATAGTCACAGTGCATGCCCTCACCTAGCCATTGGTTATATACCCTGCCCTAGTAGCCAATTCCCATAGTCACACAGTTGCCTCAATTAGTGCCAGCGTTGTCCTCTGTAGTCACAGGGTTGCCCCATGTCCCAGTACCAGATGCTGCCACCAGTAGCCACAGTGCTGACCTCATGCTCCAGTAGCCGTAGTACTACCCCCACTATCCAGAGTGCTGCCCCCATAGCCCAGTAGCCAATGCTGCCCACAGTAGCAACAGTGCTGTACCCATACCACAGTAGCTAGTGCTGCCCTCATGCTTCAGAAGCCAATGCTGCCCCCCATAGTCAGTGCAGCCCCATGCCCTAGTACCCAATGCTGTCCTCCTGCCACTCCATCAATTAGTGAAAATATGATCCCTGTTTTTCGGGTCACAAGGTCCAAGCAATCGGATTCACACTGATAACCTTGTTATCTCCTATCCTTGGGACAACTCCTTTAATTTCTTGCTGCTCATCAGCAGTTTTATCCGTTGCTGAGCTCTGGCACTTAATGCTCAGAGGTGGATATATCCGCCACGAAGCTGATGCTGAATCGGCTCGAAATTGAAGCTGGTCTGGCAACAGTATACACTGGGTGTCAGCAGTAACTAACAGCTGACACCCCAGTGTAATACCTGCAGTCAGATTGAGCACCCATTACGGGTGTTTAACCTGACTTATTATGATTTTTACCTATTTCATCCCACAAAAAATACAAAATGCAAAAGATAAAAAGTCATCTACTGTAGAATGATACTGGTGCAAAGTAAAACATGTCCCACAGAAAAACGAGCCATAAACCAGCTCTGTAGACAAATGAATAAAAATGTGCCACTTGGAAGATGGTGATGCAAAAATGATAGATATTTCCCCAAATTAGGTTTTGAATATCATATAAGTATGGTATTCATAATCGTGTCAACCTATAGAATAAAAATAACATGTTTATTAGGCTATACAGTGAACAACAAAAAATAGAAGTAATAAAACCATTACAGAATTGATGCTTTTCTACTCCTCAGCCACCCCACCCAAAGTTAATAAATGTACAACAATAGGGCATAGCAAAATGGTATCATTGGAAAATGTATCTCATCCCGCAAAAAAAATGGCCCCACTAAAGGAAAAACAAAAATTTTGTAGCCTACAAAAGGGCGCCAATGAAGAAAATAAAATTCATAAGAGCAGTTTATATCTAGAAATTTATATTTCAAATTTCCGAAACATTTTCCTTTCAGATGATGTAGGATTGGCCGATTGATGGTGATATCAATATAAAAGTAAATTTTACTAAATACAGAAAGACAAGGGAGACCATCGAGCAACACCAACCTCTACATCTCTTACATGGAAAATTAGAACCTATGGAAAAGAACACGCCACTCTCCTGCAATCTGGGGTGTGCCTCTGATTCAAGGTACGCATTTGTGTGAAACTCCGATGGGACTCCGAGACAGAGCTTGTATGAAAATGATGCTACTGTGTTTCATTTTCTTAATGGGTGACACAAGAGCTTATAGTCTATGAAGATGAATGGGTGACACAAGAGCCTACAGTCTGTGAGGAAGAGGGGGATGACACAAGAGCTTACAGTCTATGAGGATGAGGGGGTGACACAAGAGCTTATAGTCTATAAGAATGAGAGGGAGACACAAGAGCTTACAGTCTTTGAGGATGTGGGGGTGACACAAGAGCTTACAGTCTGAGGATGAGGGGGTGACACAAGAGCTTACAGTCTATGAGGATGAGGGGGTGACACAAGAGCTTACAGTTTGTGAATATGAGGGGGTGACACGAGCTTACTGTCTATGAGGATGAGGGGGTGACACAAGAGCTTACAGTTTGTGAATATGAGGGGGTGACACAAGAGCTTACAGTCTATGAGGATGAATGGGGGTTACACAAGAGCTTGTAGTCTATGGGTTTTCATGGTAGATTTCCCTTTAAAGCAGCATAAAAGTTAATAGAGCACCACTGACTGATTTTTGTCAAAGCTTTATTTACAGGGGACTTTCACATCTCTGTTTAACTACTTGTGGGGTGTGGGAGAGTCTCTTGGGGCTAGAGTCTGTGGACTCCCTGGACCACCGCAGAGATGATGGTACTAGCCGCAACCAGGGACTGGAGTCTAAGTGGCCCCTGGTCTTCGCCAGAGCCCGCCGCAAAGTGGGATGGTCTTGCTGCCCCGGGGTGCCCCAGGTCGTTCCACAGGTGGGACTAGGCCCACGGTGGCAGCCAAGGTAGGAAAGCAGGAAACTGAAACCACAGGGAAGGCAGGACCTAGGCATGATCTTGGGATGACCACCAGGATACGGGACTGCCACAGGAGCACTGGAACGCAGACACACGAGCACTGGAACGCAGACACACAAGCACTGGAACGCAGACACACGAGCACTGGAACGCAGACACACGAGCACTGGAACGCAGACACACGAGCACTGGAACACAGACACACGAGCACGGGAATGCAGACACACGAGCACGGGAACGCAGACACACGAGCACGGGAATGCAGACACACAAGCACGGGAACGCAGACACATGAGCGCAGGAACGCAGACACGGAGGAGACCTGTAAATGCTGGAACACTAGGAAACGCAAGAGGGCTTTCACTTGAAATGACTTGAAGATCCGGCAGAGAGTGAAGGTAGGTGACAGATTATAACGGTGCGCCGTTTTAGCCAGCTCCAATTAGTAGGACGCTGGCCCTTAAAGTCAGGACGAGACGGCGCACACGGCCTGGTCGGAGAAGTTGTGCGGCCTAGACGGGACCACAGCCTGGAGCCTGGAGAGGTAAGTACGGGCCGGGGGGGGGGGGGGTCATGCCACATAGCGGCATTACAACCCCTAGTAATCTGAAATGTTAGCCTATACAGTAAATATTGGACCAACTCTTGTTCATGAATATTCTTAAACAGGGTGCCTGGTAGTTTTTTCTTACAAAAACAGCACCATATTTGATCATGGGTTTTACAGGTATTGCAGCTCAGCCATATAGAAATGAATGGAGCTAAGTTGCAATGCCAGGTACAACCTATGGTCCTTTTATCCCTTTCTATTGATTTATTTATATTTAGCAAAATGGCAAAAAATGGCATTTTTGACTTTATTATGGGATTAAACGCTGGGAATAACCGTTATTATATTTTGATAGATCGGACTTTTTTGGACACGGCAATACTTTTTTTTTTACTATTTATTTATATTTATATCAGTTCTAGGAAAAGGGGAGGCAATGAAATAACTTTTGAAAAACGAACAAAACTATGCCAGGTCGGATGTGTGTGTATGTGTGTGTATAAATGTGCATGCATGAGTGAGGAAATTTATGTGTGTATATAAATATGAGTAAATAAATTTTTTTTTAAGGGGAAGGGGGGCCCGATGAAGAAATCTGCTGTGTTGCCATGCCTCTCTTAGTTACGCTCCTGGCTCCTTCAGTCAGAGTGCCAGGAAGGCTTACAAACTTCATTTTCTGGGGATAGGAACTGTGCATTTTTAGCTAAAAAAAAGTGCGGGCACTAGTTAGTATAGTGCCATACGAACCTATTATTTGGCTTTTTAGTGAATCTGGTGACAGGTTCCCTTTAAGGATGTTTGAAAAGGGCTCATGGGCAGGAACCAATTGCCTTTGTATACCTGGTAAAAGCCTTGGTTAGTAATCTTCTTGATGATGTAATAACATAGGAGTGATTTATTGATGCTAAGAACTATGCATTTGGCCCCATGAGTCACTTTCTTAAGCATTATGTGTACCTCAAAAATATTTAATTTTCACAAAAAAAAGTAATAGTAACAAAATACTGCATCCTTAAGGGGTTAAAGGAAAAATGTTTCTGCAGTTTTAGCAAGGACCAAGAAAGTCTTGAAGAACAGCTTTATATCGAACATTGACAGTACAGCAAAAGAGACATTTCTTCAAAAACTACTAAGCATGTTTTTTAAGATAAGGACTTCTAATGTAGCTTCTTTTTCTTTTGTGTATCTGAAGTTCAACACTTGAAAAGAAGCTAAAGCTTAGAGAGTTGAAGAAGTTATTGTAAAATAGGGAGTTTATAGAATTATGAACAAGAATGACTTCTTTTGTACTGGTTCCAATTTCTTCAGCCTAAACAGACTATCTCAAGGAATCTGTTCTTGAACGTCTTTATACATATGTAGGGGAATTTAAAGTATATATTGAAAGGGTTCAAATATGGACACATAAAATAGTTTATAAGAGTGAGGTCAAATAAAAAAATATGAAAAGAAAAAGTGTATGTTATGAATTTTGGTTTGGCTTTCTCCACAGCAAACTTGCTCTTTGTGAGCATATTGTGATAAAGAATAAGATAAATACATTATATTATGCATGACATTATTATGACAAATATATGTGCAATAGTGCTCTGCTTTCAAAGATGCTAGGGGTTCGAGAGCAATGACAGTCTACTGTGAGAGATCTTTTCCTCTACAGACACCATCTTGGATCAAGCAGATGCCATTTTAGTTTTAGCCGGGGGTCATGTTGACCGCTGAATCATGACATGGCTGACAAACTTCATTTTGTGTGAACTGTTTAGAAATTACTGTGTCTTCATTATTGCTATCTTATCTTTTTCTGCAGCTTCTCCGTTTGAAGGGCATGGTGTGACTAGAGCTAACATGAGTACTTTTAGTAATAACATTCTGTCTCCCCCGAGACAGTGCTCAGTGTGAGAAATAATATGTAAAGTTCATGTACATGTTTTGAGAAAGTGAATTTATGGGCAGATAGTCAAGATGGCCAATAGCATTGCAGTATTTTAACACCTTTTCACGCCCCTATGAAACTGCTCTTCTGTATTTTATATATGTGGCTGCATGTTAATAAAGATTATGGATTCTGCATCTTCTAAGAAACTGGTATGTCTTTTAGTGTGTGCTCTCGTCCCTGTACCGGGGAGCCATTTTTGGCTATAAAGGTTTAATTGAAAAGTTACCTTACAAATGCATGCAGGGCAGTTTAAGTTTAAATCTCTTACACTACCTTGGTAGCTAAGCCTGACATACATATCTCAATAACCATTTTGGAACAGTTATAATGAGTGACACTCATACTGACAATGTTTTGGACTTTTGTCTTTTGGGTTCCATACCTCACTTCCATCTTTTTTATAGACAATAATCTGAATATTTCATACATAAATTTAACTTTCAACTAGCTAGCATACGCAGATTTTTGTCATGTAATTGCAATGTTACTGATTTGCTCCTTAAGATCTAAATTTTAAATTTGTATTGTTTGGTTAGCTTTTGGTAAGTCCAAAACTGCCTGAATCCTTCTGATCAGACTTGAGCATGTGTCAATCAACATCCGATCCCCCGTCTCTTATACACATTTTCATCTAATTTCTAAAATGATTAATTATATATGTTGATTGGATATGTGGTTGTTCTACTAGAATTTGTTGTGCTTTTAATTGAGCATATAGAGATTGTAATATACATATTTGTACATTCATTTTCTGTTTCTTTTCTTGATTCCTTTCCTCTTGTAGCAGACTACATGTTGCCTATGCTCTGGGGTAGACAGGTGGATGGAGTATTAAATAAGATGATTTACAGTGAGATGAAAAACGGATGGGGACCTTTAACCCTTTATATCAGAGTCCTTTAAGGACAAATGATATATTTACTTTTCAATAATGTTGTGAGTTATAAAATATACTGACTTTTCGCTTATTTCTGACTATGTTTGCCCTTTAATATTTAACCCCATCCTGACATTTGACGTAACAGTACTGCTTGGCGGGTGGTGAGTTCCCGCATTTTGCAGTACTATTATGTCATGCTTCTGGCACTGAGCCAGTACCAGAAACATCGGGTGCCAGCTGTATGTTACAGCTGGCACCCGTCTCAAGCACCCACAATCGGAGTTTCCTCTGATTGCGGGCATTAACCCCTTACACACAGTGGTCGCGCATGAATGCATACATTGCCTATACATATCTAATTTAAAAAACACAATCACGAACCCCCCCCCCCCACACACACACACATTTCTGGTATCACCGCTTCTGTAAAAATTTGTTCAATAACTCAGAAACATTATGGGACCCGCTCGGTGAATGCCGTAAAAAAAAACAGAACAAGCCAAAAATTTTCTTAAAATCTCTTCACAAAAATGTTCCAAAAATTGATCAAAAAAGTTATGTGCGCTGTCAGAAAGTGAGAGGTGTTGTGTGGGGAACCTCTATCTGCCTTACATGCAGATAAAAATTACATGGTAACAGCCCTGGATTTGTCTGCAGTAAGCCAAGGGTTAATGCAGACATGTGGTAAACAGGAGAAGTCTGTATGGTCTATGTTGGCCTAGCTAGCATAGACACCTTTGTAATGTCCGTACTGGGCCTGCTTATTATGGACTAGGGGTGGGCTGGTAGTGGGACTCCTGCTCCATCCAGGCTTCGGTCCTGGGTTTTTTGAACCCACAGGTGCGGGTCACAAACCTCGTTAGAGCCTGATTTAGACTGCAGGCCCAAAGCAGTAGGTGAGGCACTACCTGGAGAGCTGAAGGCTGGTCTGAGTTCACACAGCAAAGGTAACTGAGTGCTTATTGATATTCTGCTGGCCAAGAGCGTGTGCCAGGCAGCCTGGTAGATGTATAATTAGGTGCTGTTATTGTAATAGGCAGTGCCCAGCCGGGCAGGGTTTATTTTGTATTTTGTATGTGCCTAAGCCAATACAAAACAAATGTGAATAAACACTTGATTTTTGGACTTTCACTCTGCGTGTGTCCCTGCTTCCTGCACTGCTACAAGGCATCTACCAGAGCAATTCCCCACAGCGCCAAAATGGTACCTTAACATACCACTAAAAAGAACAACTCAACATGTAAAAATAAGATCTATTCCAGCTCTATTAACCAAAAATATTAAAGTTACGTCTCCAAAAAGATGGCAAAACAAATGTGATTTTCTCTACGTTACTTTTTCTTCAATAAAATTGTACAAATCTATAAATGAGGTATAATCGCAATCGTAGTGATCTATAGAATAAAGATAACATATTATTTTTATGTTACGGTGAACAGCACCAAAAAATGTAAAAAATAGGAAACAAGAATTGACGGTTTTCTTTTCCTCCATACAAGAGTTAATACAATCACATCAATAAGCTAAAGACCCGCTAAAATGATGTATTTGTAAACTGCATCTAATCTTGAATAAAATAAGCCCTCATCTGTCTCATTTACCCAAAAAAATTAAGATTGTATAGCTTTTAAAAAGTGACATTACAAATCTGCTCTGAATGGAGTACCTTCCTTCAATGCAATGGCATGTGCCCATACAGCAGTATACCACCATATATGGGGTATTAGAATACTCAAAAGAGATTGGGTATCAAACTTTGTGGAGCATTTTGGTATTTTATTCACTGAGAATGTGTACATTTTTGAAAGATACATTCATTTAGACAAACAAATTTAAATTTTAAAATTGCACCAACAGACTTCATAAAAGGTGTTTACATTAGTTGAACGTTGTTGTTTCTATAATGGGGTAATATATGGCAATGAACTATAATTTAAACCTCTCAAAGCTTTCTGACTTGAAAGCTGAGAAGGTCCTTTTATGAAAATGTGAAAAATTGCACCAAAATTTCTAAGCCTCATAACATGAAAATGAGAGGATGCATAAAATAACATGTCAACATAAAGCAGACATCTTAGTTATCAAGTTATATTGCTGTTATGACTGTGTCGAAAAATTAGAAATTTTTTAATTTAGAAAATTGAGAATTTTTCCATTTTCGCACAACATCAATTTTTTTCATAAATAAACGTATAACATGGTGTGCAAGAGGAGAAAAGAATGGCACTCACCAATCCAGCGTTTTCGAATACTTCATACTTTTATACAAAGCACCTCTGCTTCAATCCCTTATCCGGTTTTTATGTAACATAAAAACACAGTTGTTCGTGGTGCACAGTTTGCCCCTTAAGGAGCTACTCACAGTATAAGACCGGTCCACACAGTCTTTGAAAAAGTCCACAAAAATAGAGAAAAATATTTTCACTATAACCGGAGCTCCAAGGATTCTTCTTCTCCCTCTTATTTTATCTTAAAACTTCGATGAACAGCACCAATCTTCAGTGTCTCCTGCTGAAAGTATGTCACCATTCAGACTAGCACCATCGCACTCTCATTCTCCTCTTTTAATTGTATTGTAACTTGAAGAAAATATGCAGGCAGATGGTGTGGTACGTTCCAATAAGGTTAAAATTTATTCCAATTCATCATACTCACAAAAATCCATAAAAAATGCGCATATCACAAATTCACATAACGGGACGCTAGCTTTCTATCCGCCCGACCCAGGGTTTCGCCGGCAAGGCTTCTTCCGGGGCTTCGCCGGCGAAACCCTGGGTCGGGCGGATAGAAAGCTAGCGTCCCGTTATGTGAATTTGTGATATGCGCATTTTTAATGGATTTTTGTGAGTATGATGAATTGGAATAAATTTTAACCTTATTGGAACGTACCACACCATCTGCCTGCATATTTTCTTCCAGTTACAATACAATTAAAAGAGGAGAATGAGAGTGCGATGGTGCTAGTCTGAATGGTGACATACTTTCAGCAGGAGAAATTGAAGATTGGTGCTGTTCATCGAAGTTTTAAGATAAAATAAGAGGGAGAAGAAGAATCCTTGGAGCTCCGGTTATAGTGAAAATATTTTTCTCTATTTTTATGTAACATGCTGGAATAAAGCAACAACCGTTTTCGCGTGTGTAGCGCTTCTTCTGGTTTGAATCGCTACACGAAGCGGCCGTTGCTTGTATACAGAGCACCTCTTCTTCAATCCCTTAGGCTGCAGTCACATGTGGTATGTGTGACCCTGTTTTTATGTAACAACCTGGAATAAAGTGTGAAGTAAATTAAAATGCTGGTTTGGTGAGCGCCATAATTTGCTCCTCTTGCAGACGATTTTGAGCAATGAAAAGACTTATAGAGCACCCCTACAACAGCTCATACACAAGTAATGTCTCCCTGTGTGTCCCAAGGACACGATTCTTGCATAACAGCTTAATCTCTAGTTGCCACTTCTGCTTTTGTTAAACGTATAACATATCACCAAAATTTTTCAATTAACATACTAAAGTACAATGTGTCATGAGAAAACAATTTCAAAATCACTTGGATATGCTAAGCGTTCCAAAGTTATAACCACTTATAACGACACATGTCAGATTTGAAAAAATGGGCTGTGTCAGGAAGGTGAAAAGGGCCTCCACGGCAAGGGGTTTACTATAAGGTGATTGTTATCACCATTCTATGAAATATATATAATTATTGGGTCTCCAGAAATAATTAACTGGTTTCTCTATATGGAATACAGTCTTAGTCACTGTGTATTGTGTATATCTTGTACTAGCTTCTCCTGATGTTTTCTGGCCTTCGTGGTTGTCATGGCATTGCGTCTGGGTGGTCCAGGTGGTGGTTAGGTGACTGCTGGACGGGATCTCTGACGCAGCTCTGGCACTATGATTACGCGAGCTTGATCTGCATTGTCCGCACATGTTACTAAATCTGAAGCGGCTGTATGACAGGCAGTGTTACATTTTGATTTTACTATCCGTGTTCCTCTTTCTTTATTGGTGCTACGTAGAGGGCTGTAGTAGGTCTTGGCCTAGTGTAGTAGGTACTGTGGTAGTATCATGTGACATGATTAGCCATGCCATCTGTGCTCTCCTTTCTCCTATTAGTGTCACATAGTATAAAGCCGACATTCCATCTTGCAGCCAACACCCCCGGAAGAGAAAATAAGCGAAACACATGTTGATGATGCACCACCTGGTTTGTAACTACCCTGTATGTGTTTATAGCTGTATTTATTGTAGTGCATACTCCTTATTTATTGTATCTACTTATTTTGGCTATATGAGACATAGATCTGTGTGCTGGGGTCACTGTTGCAGCACTCCATCTACCTCTAATTGCACATTGCACCATTTCCTCACCTTCAACATATGCTTCAGGTCGTTCTTTTCATACCTATAGTACTGAAGTAACTTATCTTGTAGGATATTGACATATAGCTCATTGATCATTGTCAAGTATCCATCAGTTTTGACTGTGAAACATCCCCATATCTTCAGGGTCTGGGAAAATGCAGAAAGTGGCAAATCGACCAGCTTGTAGCCCCCTAGCAACCAAAGCCATACCTGCTGAACAAGGTAGGGTTGTCAGACAAGCAGAGACTTGGTAAGGCCCTATCCATATGACTGTGGATACACATGCCACATGACTGTGGATACCCCACATGCTTGTGGGGCCGTAACCTTTCGTAGCACGTGGCTGGGTGAAGAAGGGAGGCAGAGTGAGCACTCTGCACTTCTCTGCAATCTTGGGAACCAGGTTGATGCAGCCACAAATCCAGTAAAGAATAGGACATGTCACAGTGCGGTGAGACACTGGATACAATAGACCACAATGTACACACCTTGCAACCTTGGGATAGAAGAAGGTAAGGGACAGGTAATATAATCACATATGTGTTATTTGCTACTAATACAGGTAGACACAAAAACAAAAGGAAAAAGGTGAACCTAAATCAGTATGAACTGTAATTGGAGCTGATAACTTTGGAAAAAATTACAAAGACCAAAGCGTAATCTGATAAAGGGGGCTTTAAATGATATAGATCTAGATGGATTCTATTACCTCATTTAGAACATACCATCGCAGAACATACATTTCTTGTGTCTACAATTATGGACACTGAATTTGCCGCCAGTTATTTTGTTTGGTTTCTCAGACTGCAATTTACTAGGTGCTAGTTTATTTTTACCGAAGTTGCTGCTGCTCCCTGCTCACAGAGGAGGAAAGAGGGGAAGGTCATGTGGCAGTACTCTCTGTGTGTATAGCAGAGCTGAATGTGCTCCTGAATGTGTTCAAAGCTGCCAGGCTAGTCACTCTATAAATCCTTTATGTACAATATGCAATGTTCAGTGGATTTTCTTGTAGCAATCTCACTGGATTTGCTGCTAAATTATTTAAGGAGAGAACGCGAGGTATCATAAGATCTGTGGGCAGAGTGAATTAGACTCAGCTTCAGGGCAGGTACAGGAAGAGATTAGCTTCCTGAACACAGGAACACACTGGGCACTGCTATACACAGAAACACACCCCTCTTCTTTTTACACTGTCCCAGCCCTTAACTTCTTCTCTGCTTCATCCCTGGCAGCTTGTAGACCTTGCATGTTGTAATGATCAGTCACATGCTTCTGCCATCACTCCAGGTCCTGTGACAGTTGGGACTCTGGGAGAGAGCAGTGAGAAGGCTCCTCTCTGGGAGATTGTGTGAAACACTTTGTCAGCACGTCACCCGATCTCCATTACAGTGGTCAGGAGGGTCTGGCAGTGCTGGATCCTCCTGACTATAAGAGACAGGCACTTTTTAGCAATTTTTTTTCTTTCTAAAAACAGTGTCTTATAGTCTGAAAAATAAGGTAACTAAAAAAGTTACTCCAAACCCCTTATAAATCTATAAATCAAGCATACCAAAAATATCTACAACATTCTCAAGATGAATGTTTAACCTCTTAGAGCTCTGCTAAGTACGTTGATCAGTTGCCATGATAGCATCAGGTCTTTGTAAAACCCAAGTCTGTATGGTTTCTGCAGATTCGTTACAATGTCTGAAACGCCACTTTTACACAATCTAACATCACATAAAAAAATTTAATAAAGTGATTAAAAAGAGTCCTGAAAATGGTAGCAATAAAAACGTCAGTTCATCTAAAAAAAATTACATCTTACACAGCTGGCGAAACAAGATGGTGAAAGAAATATTTATTTTTTCATACATTGTTTTAATTTTTGAAAATGTATTAAAACACAATAAAACCTATATAAATTTGGTATCATCGTCATGGCACCAAACCATAGAATAAAGTAGTCGTATCATTGGGACCGTACGGTGAAAATCCTAAAACTGAGCCCACAAAAAACACACAACAGGCAAATGTGGTTTTTTTTGTCATATTTGCTGCTTTATGCAGCAAACACCCAGTGTGTGTGAAGAGGGTTTGGCCCGTGAGCCCTCTCCTTACACCCACTGCTGCACCATGATGTAAAATGATCTGGCCATATGGGGATGAGCTATTATGCCAAGCAAAGCTGTCATATACATCAGCACTGTGCTTAGTGAGCAATGAAGGAACTGTATCGCTTGTTTAAACCCTGTGGCCTCTCTCCCACTGATCTGATTAAGGAACATTTTTAGGTTATCAATTGTTCAGTTCTTAAAAAACACTTTAAATCCACAGCTGATCTTCAAGTTTCATGCAAATTTAATAGAAAGTCTGTAGTTTTGTAATCATCCACTAGATGGCACTCAAATGCTGCTTTTAAATGATTCTATAACGATTCAACATAATTTCTATTTTTGTACTTTGGTCATTATTTCAATTGATAAAAATGAACATTTTTAACATTATTGTTTACAGTATTCCTAGTAGAATGACCTGCCGTGTAAAAAGCTTGGGTTTAATTGCTGAAAGGGTCAGTTTCAAACACAACATATAGTGCACCTTTGTATCTTTTTATGCATTTGTATGTTTCAGTTGTGCCACACAGCAAGCCCCAGATGTGCCATAATGGATGAAAGGGGCATGCCTTCTAATAACTGTAAAATATCTGACACCAGTAGATACAGATGTCTGTGAGAAATTAGGAGAATGTCTACGGTCACAATGATGTCTAATATGGTGTTACATAAGAGTACAGTACTTTTTCTATATAATTTACACTTTTAAAATACAACTATTATCTCGTGGGCTCGGCGCTCGGGGACCCCTTTATGTCTGCTTACGGTGGACGCCGAAAAAGCTTTTGATAGGGTACATTGGGGGTTCCTGGGGGCCACTCTCACGAGGATAGGGTTGGGAGCAAAGACAAGGAACAGAATTATGGCCCTCTACACAAATCCGTCGGCGTGTGTCAGGGTTAATGGGTCGGTATCCTCCCCCTTTCCCATCCGTAACGGCACGAGGCAGGGGTGCCCATTGTCACCACTCCTTTATATTCTGGTGATGGAGTCTTTGGCATGTGCACTTCGTGATAACCCATCAATTAGAGGTCTAGAGGTCAAAGGAAAACCCTATAAACTCTCACTGTTCGCTGATGACTTACTCATTTATGTCTCGGATCCGGTAGTAAGTTTACCTAATATTATGAGGGAGTTTGAGGCGTACAGTAGAGTAAGCAATTTTAAGGTTAATGTCCAAAAATCTGAGATCTTGAACATCAATATCCCGAATCATCTGGTCTCCTCCCTGTCCTCCTCCCTTCCTTTTAAATGGGCAAATGGGCATATCAAATATCTTGGAGTGCACATTCCAGCAGATCCTAACCAAATTTACGCTTTGAACTACGCGCCTCTGCTTAGGAACATTGAAACTGATCTCAAATCATGGAGTTCCCTATCCCTTTCTTGGTTTGGTAGGATGAATACACTTAAGATGGACTCCCTACCTAAGATCCTGTACATTTTCCAGACGGTTCCCTTAGATCTAAGCACCGCTTTCCTAGATCGTCTCAGGAAACTAGCGACTAAATTTGTCTGGAAAAACTCCCCCCCACGGATAAAACATAGTATTTTAACAAGACACAAAGAACTAGGAGGGGCAGGCCTCCCAGATTTCTCACGCTACCATAGAGCGGTCATTAGTAAAGTGGTGCTTGACCTGACAAGTCGAAACAGTGGAAAGCTATGGGTAGACCTGGAATGTTCCCTACTGAATAATGGCCATCTCCCAGATTTGTTTTGGCTCCCCCCTAAGAGTGATTGGAATTCCTACAACATCTCACCACTAATGTTGCACATCTTGAAAGTCTGGGGCAAATTCGCCATCAGGGTCAAACTTATTAATGTCCCCGGTCCCCTGTCCCCGGTCATGGGCCTTCCCGGAATGCCGGAAACCTTAAATAGATGCCCTATTTTACTAAATGACAATGGTCGTCATAAGACTCTGGGGGAGATAATATCCACAACGGGAATACGCTCTCTAAAAGACATCTTAGGAGATAGGAGACCTTATCCTGGGGTATGGCTACATTATCTTCAATTACGTAGTGCTATTCAAGCTCTGACTCCCGGGGGAACATTGACTTCCACACTTACGGCTTTTGAGTCCATCTGCAGTTCAGCCAAACTGACTCCTCATGGAGTGTCTCTAGTCTATGGGATGTTGTCGGGTTGCGGGGGGGAGGACCTACCACTGCCATATATGCAGGCATGGGAAACGGAGTTGGGCAAAACCTTCACCAAAGAACAATGGGAAAAGTCCCTCCTCCTAACCCATAAGATGTCGGTGTCCAACAAAATCCAGGAGACGAATTTTAAAATCCTTACTAGATGGTATAGAACCCCCACTCGCCTACATAGCATGTTCCCTTCGGTTTCTCCTATTTGTTGGCGTTGTCACAAGGATAGGGGCACCATGCTTCACGTGTGGTGGGACTGTGGAGTGGTGGCAGCAGTGTGGAACGCCATTTGGGATCTCTACAAGCAGCTATACGGCTCCACAGGGAGCATTTCCCCTGATATTGCTCTGTTATCAATGCTCCCAGGGCGGCTGAGAGACATCAAAAAAGGCCTCCTGCGTCACTGCATAGTGGCAATGAGACAGGTAATCCCTAGATTGTGGAAATCCACTGCTCCACCTACCAGACTATTGTGGGTGGAGGAGATGGACAGACTGAGACGAATGGAGGAACTGAGAGCATTAGATAACAATCAATATGATGTTTTCCATAAAACTTGGTACAGATGGGACACGTTCAGGAACTCACCTGCTCTAACCTCTTGGATTTAGACGTTGTAATTGTGGGCACCACTGTTTCAGCAACAGGGGATACCCCCTAACCTTGATGTGTAGTGATTGTTCCCTTGTCTCCCCCTTCCCCTTTCCCCCCCCCTTTTTTTTTTTTTTTTTCTTTCCCTACCCCCCTTATTTTTCCACTATTAGATGTTTAGTTAATGTTAGATACGTTTATATTTGCTTGGTTGAGCTTGAGTCCTACTTGATTATGTTTCCTTGTCATAGCTAAATATGGGGCTGCGACCCGAACATGTGCCTGACTTGTAGGCTTCTCGCTCACTTGCAATAAAGTTTATTGAACCATAAAATACAACTATTGTGAACATAGTCATTGAACCATTTTGGGATTCGTGTAAAGTATTGCATAAGAGGATGAATAAGCACAACACTCACAAGTCCACCGTGATATGAATGACGTACACATTTGCTCAATAAAACACATTTAAAAAAAAAAAAAAGAATGCCAATTATGTCATTGTATTTATGGACCAAAACATTTTTCCTTGAGCTGTGTAAAGGCTTGTTCTTTGTGGGATAACTTAACGTTCTCATTGGTGCCATTATTTTTTTAAGTTTCACTATTTTTATAAGAAATATTATTTCAAGCCTTCTTACTGGGTCGAAGGTTGGGAAGAACAACCCAAGAGGTAGTTTCTAAAAATCCATACTTTACTAAATTGCCAAAATATTAACTTATACCCATGAACTATCAGCCAAAGTTTGACCCATTATTTACACAAGTAAATCTGGACGTAGACCCATTGTTCACACTAGTTGGCATCTTTGAGATACCTGCCACACTTATAGATGCTGAAATCAGAGGAAACACTGGTAATGTATATGTATCATCAGTGTACTTTTTAATGTGTTTGCCTTTGGCTGTTCAGCTTAAAGGGGTTGTCCACTTTCAGCAAATATTAGATATGATTTGTGTAAGGAAAAGTTATACAATTTTTCAATATACTTTCCGTATCAATTCCGCACGGCTTTCTAGATCTCTGCTTGCTTTCCTGCTATAAAAGCTTCTATTTTTACTTTCACTGGATAAAAATCTGCCCATGTGATGTGATGGAGGTGCACAAACCGTTATTATCACACGGCTCCTATTACTATCTGTGATAATAACGGTTTTTGCACATACATGTCCATCACATCACATGGGCAGAATTGTATCAACTGAAGGTAAATAAAGAAGATTCCCATAGAATGACAGCAAGCAAAAATCTAGAATAATAACCGCTATGTCACAACATACATTAAAATACAACCATAAGTGCATACAAAACATACACATAACATACATGTACAAGTCTATAAATACACACATAAACATTTGTCACTATTAAACCCTACGTGCATCAGGACGTTATAGTACGTCCCTGCGGGAAAATACTTCCCGCACAGAGACGTTCTATAACGCCCTGCTTCTGGCACCGGCTCACAAACGGGGCCGGCTCCAGAAGTTGCCACCCTCGATTGGAGCCGACTCCGATCACAAGTGTTAACCCCTTACACGCCACGGTAAAGAATGACCGCAGCATGTGAGGGTCTTCCCACTATGGATCAGATCTGCGTGCCACTTACCGGGGGATCCGATCCACTTCTGGGTAGTCCCGAGGTCTGCCAAGTGCCCCGGGGCTGCCGGATGTTCTGTCCAGTCAGACCCCTTCCGGGTCTGACTGTAAACGGTCTGCGCATGTGTCTGTATGCTCAGACAGTTTACACTGCTCTACAATGAATAAGTATTGTAGAGCAATATATTAGTTTTGAACCAGTGATCAGAACATCATTGGTTCAGGTTTGAAGAAGTAAAAAAAAGTTAAAACCACTAAAGATTAGAATAAATAAAAAATAAATAAATAAAAATAGAAGCCCCTAAAATGTCACTTTCCCATAAAAACACTTATTTTTCATTATTGGACCTGCATGGTAAATGCTGGGGGAAAAAACTGCAAAAAACTTTCCGAAAAAAGAGAATTTTTAATGAATACCTTTAAAAAAAATCCTCTAAAAAGTGATTTAAAAAATGTTTCGCACTCTAAAATAAGACCACTAAAAAGAACAACGCTTCTTGCAAAAAATAAGCTCCTAACCAGATTTGTCAGCTGAAAAATAAAAAAGTTCTGCATATGAAAAGATGGTGATGCTGAAATGAACAAGATTTTCTCCAAATTTTACTAATTTTAAAATTGAATAAAATACACAACCCCCACATATTTGGTATCGCTGAGTCCGTGACCATCTGCATAATAAAATATATTCATTATTAGATCTCCAAAGTGAACCCCTTAAAAAACAGCCCCAAAAAACGCTCCCAAAAAACATAATTTATAATTAATATCCTTTAAAAAATGCTCTAAAAAGTGACTAGAAAAAAGACTGTGATGCTAAAATTGACAACATTTTTGCCTAATTAGTTTTTTTCAGTAAAAATGGGAAAAAAATAATCTATATTACAATTTGTAGACCGCACCTCCATTTTGTTTTAACCCCTCTAAACACCTAAAGGGTTTTAAAAACTTTTAAAACTATTTAAAAGTGCTTTTTTATACGTTGAGGGGTGTAGTTTCCTTAACCCCTTCCCGCGGCTGCCCTTTTACAGTATACTACAGTATGGCAGTATATGGGGATTTTACTACTCATACTACTCATACTACTCATACTCATACATTACCATGTGCTGACAGCACATGGTAATGAATGGGTTAACCCGAAGTAGCTTCGGGTCTTCGTGAGACCCGAAGTTACCATGGCGACGGATCGCCGCTCCCCGATGACGTCACGGGGAGCGACGATCCACGGAAAGATGGCGGCGCATGCGGCGCATGCAATATGCAGCAAAGACTTACCGGCTATGGAGAGGGCTCGGCTCGCGAGCCCTCTCCATGTACCGGGACCCGACATGTGACGTACTATTACGTCACATGTCGGTAAGGGGTTAATGGGGTAATTTACGAGTCTAGCTATTATTTAGGCCTCTCACAGTCAATTAAAAGGTCGATCTAAATACGGGTTTTGGTGATTTTCCTAAAAATTTTAAAAATGTCACCCAAATTCTGAGCCCCATAACATTCTAGTAAAATATCTGGAATCTTAAAAAACCATCCACCATAAAGCATACATTTAGGAAATGTAAGTTACGAATTAATTTGGGTGCTATGACAATTTGCATGAAAAGGAGAGAAAATGTAGAATTTTGAAACTAACGTTTTTTTCCAAATTTTTTCCAAATTTTGTTTTTGTCATAACTAAACATAAAAGATATCATCCAAATTTTTAATCTAATTTGAAGTACAATGTGTCACAAGAAAACAGTCTCAAAATCCCCTGGATATCTCATAGCGTTCCAAAGCTATAACCACTTATAGTGACACAGGGCAGATTTGAAAAATGGGACCATGTCCTAAAGGCCAAAATAGGCCGAGTCCTGTAGGGGTTAAATCTGTCAGCAGCTCCTAACTTGTTAAATGGGCCAATCACAAGACAGGAGAAAAGAGGATTTAAATCTGTTGGTCCTAGTTTACTTTGATGAATTGATACAAAAAGTATATTGGAGAATTGAATAACTTTTCCTTATACATACCATATCAAATAATTGCTAAAAGTGGACAACCCCTTAAAACCCCTTAACGACTTGGCCTTTTTTAGTTTTTTTCACTTCCATTTTTCACTCACCACCTTCAAAAATCTATAACTTTTTTATTTTTCCACATAAAGAGCTCTGTGATGGCTTATTTTCTGCGTAAAAAATTGCACTTCATAGTGACGGTATTTAATATTCCATGGCGTGTACTGGGAATCGGAAAAAAATTCCAAATGCAGTGAAAATGGTGAAAAAACACATTTGCGACGTTTTCTTGTGGGCTTGGATATTATGGCTTTCACTGTCCGCCACAAGTGACATCTCTACTTTGGGTTGGTAAGATTACGGGGAAACCAAATTTTTATATGTTTTATGTTTTCATACATTTACAAAAATTAAAACCTCCTGTACAAACTTTTTTGGGGGGATTTTATCATCTTCTGGCGCCAATAACTTTTTCATACTTTGGTGCCCAGAGCTGTGGGTGGTGTCATTTTTTGTGACTTTAGGTGGCATTTTCATTGCTATAATTTTCAGGACTGTGCGATCTTTCGATCACTTTTTATTATTTTTTTTTATATTTTTCAAAATGGCAAAAAAATGCTATTTTCGACTTTGGGTGCTATTTTCCGTTACAGGGTTAAACGCAGTGAAAAACCGTTATTATTTTTTGATTGATCGGGCATTTTCAGATGCGGCGATACCTAATGTGTTTATGATTTTTACTGTTAATTAATATTTATATCAGTTCTAGGGAAAGAGGGGTGATTTGAATTTTTAGGTTTTTTATTATAACTTTTTAAATTTTTACTTTTACTATTTTTCAGACTCCCTAGGGTACTTTAACCCTAGGTTGTCTGATCGATCCTATCATATACTGCTGTACTGCAGTATGGGGATTTTCCTCCTCATTCATTACAATGTGCATTTAGCACATTGCAATGAATGAGTTAAAACGAGACAACTTCGGGCCTTCTTGAGACCCAAAGCTGTCATGGCAACAGATCACCGCTCCCCCTGACGCCCATGTGCCGCCATCTCTTTGAAGCCGCCGCCGGCAATGCTGACGTGCAAACACCCGCGATCGATGCTAGCACCAATCGCAGGTGTTACCGGTGCTGCGATATGCAGCAAAGACTTACCGGCTATGGAGAGGGCTTGGCCCGTGAGCCCTCTCCATGAACCGGGACCCGGTGCACGCCGTACTAGTCGGGAAGGGGTTAACCTCTGACTTACAGTTTTGCGATGAGAAGAAGAAAAAATCAGGCTCATACCGCGCTGCTCGGTAATACAGAACTTTTAATTCATAAATCTGATGGACAACGCGTTTCGGAAGCAGACTACCTTCTTCATCAGGTCCGATAACACAATTTTAACAAAAAATATACAATGTCAAAAATAAATAAAAAAAAGACTGTCATGGTGAAAATCATGAAATTACAGGGGAAACTGGACAAAACAATCAAAACATGTATAAAATGCTAAAACGTCAATGATGATAAAATAAAATAAATTTAGGCATAAAATATTTTTTAGACATATACATATATCATATATAAAACATAAATATTTTATAGATATATATACCCAGGTAAGGTAAGTAGGATCGCTAGTGTGTAAAAGAGGGTCTAGGGTGAAAGGGATGAGGAATGTGAATTGGCTGATGAAGGATGGATGGCAGCGATATGGAAAATGGCATAAGTAGTTATGAAAGCCGTATGGATGACCAATAATCACGACCAGTTAATGTACTACATGGATGTGGCAAAAATAGATTTAAAGAAGAAAATGACACAAAAGTAGACTGATTTCCTAATAAATACATAGTGCAACAACAAAAGTAGAGATCGATTGCCTAATAGACACATAGTCATTGTAGTGACGACTATCAATTATTATCAATTATTGTTAAATTTGTTAAAATAAGTTAAGTAGAAATGCAACTTTCAAAACTGACCGCCCGGGAAAAAGTGAATCAGGAGCCTAATGTACTAATGTAGCTCATTTAAATGAAACACCCTATTTCATATAATAGGTTTTAATGTACTCAAAGCTGTATTCCTAACTACACAATTTGCTGTTGCAACTGGGGCCATAAGTCATGGTATCCACACGTTATTAAACATCACTTTGATCTGCTTTGGCTGAGATTTCCTCTCTCCTTAGCAGATCGTGAAAGGAGTTGTCCACTTTCAGTAAATAATTAATATGGTTTGTGTAAGGAAAAGTTATACAATTTTCCAATATACTTTCTGTTTCAATTCCTTGTGGTTTTCTTGATCTCTGCTTGCTTTAACTGTATAGAAGGCTTCTGTTTATTCCAGGGGATAGAAGTCTGTTTATAGTCTTGTGATGGACATCCAGGTGCACAAACCATTATGATCACAGTAATTGGAGTAATTAGGTATATGCAACATCCAGGCCTTTTCGTGGGGCCTGGAGGTAGCCGGGGCTCAGAATACCGGAGTGGCTGGCGGTTGCGGCCTAGGCATGCTGATGTCACGCTGCTTGGTTTAGGGACCGAAGGGCTCTCATACAGCCTGGCAGGTCTCCAGCAGTTGGTGTGTGCAAGATATATGGAGGGAGAGGCAGATGTACTGGTTCTCCCTCTCTCAACCCCTTAGTGTCTGTAAGATATGTCCCTAGGTAAAGGATTGGGAGCCCGTGGTGGTAACAGCTGTACCAGGGATCAGACGGAGGCAACATTGTGCAAAATAACTCACGGTTCTTTATTGAACAACAGCAGCCAACGGGCCTAAACTGTCTCATAACAGATGCAGGTTACTGGAGTGGTCATGGAGAGGAGTCCTCAGGAATGGATCACGTGTCTGGTAGTAGATGCAGGCTGGAACGGAGCTGTGTCCAAATTGTGGAAGCTGCAGCTCTGAGTCTCCTGACTCTGGTCCTGGGATTAGCTAAGTGTCAGCCCTGATGGTGGACTGGCACTGTCTCGCTCTTCACTGTTGCCTTTCCAGGTAGTATTCAAAGGCAATTAGTAAATCTCTCCTGTCACAGCTTCTGACATGGCTAGTGATACTTTTGCAACACCTACTTAACCCTTTGTAACCGCAGGGGTGTTGTATATATTTGACCAGGACAATGGGGCATCCTCTACATCTAGAGAAGAGGCAGTTCTACCATCAACATAGACTGGGATTCTTTACTGTAAGAGCAGTGAGACTGTTTCTTCCAAGGTACACGGCAGTGCGAATGTGTGGAGCTGTAACTACGGTCAGGGCCAGTACATGTCCTTTGCGGTCCACTGGGTGAATGTGCTTCCCGCCACACAACAACTTGAACAGGAGATGCCGCTTTCTCCTCCACGCTGTCAAAGTGCTGCTACTGCGCCAATGTCCACCTCCTCCTTCTTCTCCACCACCTCAGCCTCCACAATTCCAAGTGCAGCTCCATCATACCATGTGTGCGGGGCACACCAGTGTCACGCAGTTCTATACCTGGTTTGCCTTGGCGAACGAAGTCACACGGGAGGAACTGCTCCGCGTCATGCAAAAAGAAATCAATGTATGGTTTCTCCGCCCCAACTGCAAATCGGAACCATGGTGACAGACAATGGGAGGAACATGGTGTCCGCACTGCATGGAGGAGGGATGGTCCATGTGCCCAGCATTGCGCACATGTTCAATTTGGTTGTCAAACAGATTCCTCAAGTCTTCCCCCCCATCTGCAAGATATACTAAAAATGGCCAGGAAACTGTGCATGCACTTCATCCATTCTTACAAAGCCAAGCACACCCTTCCCGAGTTGTAGCAGCAGAACGGCCTCCCCCAACATTCCAGCCTCCATATGTTATATCACCTGTATGAACAGAGAAAAGCCATTAATGATTTTTTTTATGATGCAAGCGGAACGGAGTACTCCTCTGTGTAACTTCGATCTCAGCCACTGGCACTGTTCAGACCCTTTGAACAGGGCATGTTACTTGTCTGTCGCCTGGACTACGGGATGAATAACGTCATTCCACGGCTTCATGTGTAGATGCAGCAAAATTTGTCTGGTCAGGGCCCTGGAGAAGTGGCGACTACATCGCATGGCCACATGAGTCCGGTGGGGGCTAAACTGGAAGAGTACGACATTGGAGCACAAGCAGAGTCTGGTGATATTAGTGGTTTTTATACTCTGGCGATAGGAGAGGAGGAGCAGGAGCATCCGCAGGAGGTAAAGAACGAGGCAGATGAACCAGAAGCAGTATACAGTGGAGATGGAGGCCTGGACTCCCTCAGAGTCTCTTGCTCAGATGGCCCGCAGCATGTTGCTTTGCCTAACTAGTGAAAGCCGAATAGTCAACATCCAGCATAGGCATAACTTTTTGCTCTCCACCCTCTTGGACCCTCGCTACCGGTCCAAAATGGGTGCCTCCGTCAAAAGCAGCTTAAGTCTGGAGTACTTAATGAGCAGCTTCCTTCACCTTCCTAGTCAGGAGGGTAGCCGCCACCAGCAGGCAATGGAGCAGACCCTGCACAAGCAGGCGGTGGCCTACTTGGACAGCACTCTACCACTCCAGGCAGAGGATCCCCTGGACTACTAGGCAGCCAAACTTGATGTGTGGCCTCAACTTGCGGAGTTTGCAGTAGTGAAGCTGTCCTGCCCGGCCAGTAGTGTGGCATAAGAGCGGGTGTTCAGTATGGTGGGGGCCATCGTTACCCCAAGGAGAACCCGCTTGTCCACCCGTAATGTGGAGAGACTGACCTTTGTCAAGATGAATCAGGCATGGATTGGCCTGGATTTCAACACACAAATGCCTTGTGCATCAGATTAGATCAGCCATGACACCTCCCCCAAATGTTGACAAATGAGTCTGGATTCTAACTACCTGCCTGATGCTGCCACCCGCCTGATGCCACATATCTGCTGCCATTTGCTCCATCTGCCTCCCACCATCTTTACCAGGGACTGGAATCTTCACCCACCTCCACACTCTGCAGCTGCTGCTGCTGGCACCCCCATACTCATTGTGCCACTCTGTGGCCTACCATGATGCTGCCACCTCCAGAATTTGTCATTGTCACACTCTTTGACCTCCTGCTACTGCTGCCGCCACCTTCACACTTTGTCATTTTGTCACACTATGGCCTACCATGTTGCTGCCACCTCCAGAATTTGCCATTGGGCCACTCTCTGGCCTCATGCTGCTGCTGCTGCCACCTCCAGGATTTGTCATTGTGCCACTCTCTGATCTCATGCTGCTGCTGCCACTTCTACACTCTGTCATTGTGCCACACTGTGGCCTACCATTTTGCTGCCACCTCCAGAATTTGTCATTGTCACACTCTTTGACCTCCTGCTACTGCTGCCGCCACCTTCACACTTTGTCATTGTGCCACACTGTGGCCTACCATATTGCTGCCAGCTCCAGAATTTGTCATTGTGCCACTCTCTGACCTCATGATGCTGCTGCCACCTCCACACTCTGTCATTCTGCCTCTCTGCGGCCTACGTTGTTGCTGCCACCTCCATAATTTGTCATTGTGCCACCCTGCAGCCTGCTCATGCTGCAAAATGATCAGTGACGTCAAAGCAAAAAACTGTCGACACCCTCTCCACTCTTTTGGAGGGTTTCTACATGTATCCGCGTTTAACAGAACAGGTTCTGTCGTAATCTATGGAATCATCTGATGTCAGTGTAAAAAGAGTGCACTCTTTGATGTTATAGTGGTATCCTGGCCCTCAGCTCAGTCCTTTCGAGCTGGCACAGATGTTACCTTGTCAGACTGCGTTCCCGCTTCACTTATTTGGTCAAGTTGGCCTCTGTAAGTGCCCATGGAATTGAAGAGTGGAGCGATCCTAAGAGCGGCGGCTCTTATGTGCATGTCATACTAAAACACAGAATTGTTTGAAGACCAAACGCTCCCTATGCATATTTGACCGTGGCATAACATTCTACAACACCCTACAGGCTCTCTGCAGCCAGGAAATGCCTGTTTTTTAACGTGATTCGACATGATTTGGGTCGAATCGAATTTTGTCGGAAAACGTGGTGAATTGAATTTTTTAAAAATTCGCTTATCTCTACTAGATACCTTTTCTTCAGAGAAAAAATTATCATGTTATCGGTAAAAATATTTTGTTAATGTTATATGTTCGACTTGATCGACCTGTGTCTTTATCCAACCTTATCTAATATGACATTATGATTAACCAGTATATAGTGAATTATCTGCGGCTGTACAGAAATATGCATCTGCAATTATTACATCATTCCCCTTTCACAGTATGCAATGCTCCTTAGCATTATCTACTGAGCTGCTTTTTCTATTCTGCCTTGTATTTCTTTGTATTATTTATTAAACACTTCCATTTTGCACAGAGCTTTAATAGGGCACGCATTCAGGTTCCTGTGTAGTATATATTTATAAATTCATATAAGAGAGGATTTATGCTGTTGGTATCTGATGAAGGGAAAAAAAATCATGGTCTGCACCATCATATGTAGTAGAAAATGTGTGAAGGTATCCTGCCTTACGAGCATTGCTTTGGGAGAGAATATCTTTGTGATTCATGCACTTGACAAAGTTTGTACAGATCCTCTGTGGACTCTTGTATTCGCTTAGTGCATACTGCTCTGCTGTGTGTAGACTGGAAGTCGCTTTCCGAAATAAACCTCTTCTCGTTGTTGTTGTTCATTTTCTTGACCTCTAGCGGTATAACAGTAAAAATAAAGGAAGGCAGCTCTCCAGAATATATGAAACTGTGTTTTTGCTGACATAAAAACAAAATGTTTCAGCTCTTAGCATAGAGCTTTTGCCAAGCAACATACACTTTAGTAGTAACAACACAAATTTCTTGAGGGGTAATATGTGTTATGACTATGAAAATTAGCAATGTAAGTATAGAAAAAGTCTTTTGTTCTGCAACTTTTTCATGGAGCAAAGGGACCTACCTGGTCAGTGTATGTAACGATCCACAGACAACAGAAGTAAAAAGCCTCTATGAGAAGAGTCCGGAGGGAGGTGTCTGTGGACCAGTGGAACCTCTGGACCACTGCGGGAGGATGTAGGAGCCAGCTGCGAGCTTGCTGCGGCAGGGTGCCACCAGGTCGTTCCATGGGTGTGACTAGACCCACGGTGGCAGCTAAGGTAGTACGGCATGGAAATGCAAGAAACAGTCCAAACCTGAGATGAAACACAGAGGAATGCTGGTAACGCTGGCACCCAGAGGAACACTGGTGATGGTGGCATGGACTGTAGATTCCACAGGACAGGAACCCTGGAAGGCACAGCAGGTCACAGTAATGGCAGAGACACAGAGGAACACTGGTAACGCTGGAACACAGAGGAACACAGGAAACACAGAGAATGCTGGGGAGCTTTCTCTTAGCAGGAAATGATGCTGAAGATCTGGCAGGGAGTAAAGGCAGGTGTCGGATTATAAGGGCTGAGTCGGATCAGCCAGAGCCATTCAGGAGGATGCTGGCCTTTTAATTCTAGTACCAGGAGTACGTGCCAGGAACATGGAGAGGTGAGTCCAGGCCGGGAAGCGGGATAGCGGCAGCGGGGACCATGGCACAAAGAGGGGTATGGGTGTGCCCGCGATCCGAGACAAGGATACAGTGGTATAAAGGAACACTTCAGTCAAAGCTAATTCCTTGAATAATGCATGTTGCAGGGGCTGAAGTGAGGAGCATGACTCTAAAGGAGGAGCAAGGCATTTTAAGAAGGCCATGGGTCATGGGCTCTATGGAAATTATCAGCCATTACGAGTTTACTTTCCACATATGGTACCAGAACCAGGCTATTTGGAAAGGAAGGGGGTCCCTTCTGTCCACATATAGTTCTGCAGCTTGAGGACCTTCAAAGGTCCTGGAAGGACCCTTCTATAAGTATCTGTTGAAGTTATTAGAATTTCAAGGCTGGAGGTCCTTCTCATGATCTGTACAATGAAATAAAATAAATAAAGAGAAGATAGCGCTCATATTAAGTTGTAGATCAGTCAAATGTAGTAAACAAAGCCTGCAGGTTTCCCAGATCCCAAAGGGAGTGAGGTTACCGGATGCAGGTTAGCCACTAGTCAGAGTGGCAGCACACATCCTAGTTGCTAGAAGTCAGAATCCAGTGAAAGGTCATGGTTGAAGAAGAAAAATAAGCACTCATAGGCACCACATCTATGATCAGAGAACTTTTATTGACAGAATGGATTATGCATTTCGAGGAAGGATTTCCCTCTTCTTCAGATCCTACATATTGCTAAAAACACATATTAAGGGGGAAAAATCTAGTAAAGGGCTTGCCCAAGACTCCACCCATGACAATTCCAATTTAAGGGCTAGCAAACTTAAAGTCCTTACATCTTTATAAAACAACACTTGTATTATCATCTGCGCTGCTGACAAAGGCGGCAATATTGTGATTCAGGACCGTGATGATTATGTTGAAGAAGCTCATTGAATTCTATCCGATCCCAATTATTACAAACCAGTTTCTATGGACCCATCCCTCAACAACAAGAAAGAATTCATTAATCCTATAAAGCATGCTTTCCAAAACAAAACCATTGCCAAAAATGAACGTAATTACATGCAAACACATACTGCTATATTTGACCACCTGCCTAAAACAAAAATGGTAGATCCTCCTGGCCGGCCAAATACAGGCAGTCCCCAGGTTACATACAAGATAGGGTCCGCTGGTTTGTTCTTAAGTTGAATTTGTATGTAAGTCGAAACTGTATATTTTATAATTATAGATCCAGACAAAAAAATTTTTGGCCCCAGTGACAATTGGAGTTTTAACATTTTTTGCTGTAATGGGACCAAGGATTATCAATAAAGCTTCATTACAGACACCTTACAGCTGATTATTGCAATCAGGGACTATAGTAAAGCATCCAGAGAGCTTCACCAGAGGTCAGAGGGGTCTGTCTGTAACTATGGGTTGTCTGTAAGTCGGGTGTCCTTAAGTAGGGGACCGCCTGTATTGCTGGAACTAATTCCCTAACCTGCCATCTCTCCAATTACGTTACAGCATGTCTAGAATCTTAGGTCATATTTAAATGAATCCACACAACTCATCAGGGAACTTAGTGACTTTCCTTAGAAGTAATCTTATTATTTTCTCATGTTGGATGTCTCGGATCTGTACTCCAACATACCCCATGATCCTGGCCTTTGAGCCATCAATGGTACCCTTTCTGCTGATCCTTCTTTGCCACCCCGACAGGTCGCATTCATTCTTGACAGCATCTCCTTCATCCTAACCCATAACCTATTTTCCATCTAGAACAAACTATACCGGCAGGTACATGGCACAGCTATGGGACAAGATTCACCCCTAGTTACTCAAACCTTTCTATTAAGGGTATTCGAATCTTCATATATCCATGACTGCTCTGTACACAAACAAAATATCATCTATTACAAATGTTATATTGATGATTTGATCCCGATTTGGTATGGTAATAAGGATGAAATCTATTCTTTCGTCCAAGAACGTGGGTCTTTCTTTTACATTTACCTGGTCTCAATCCTCCATTGAATTTTTTTGTATTTTATGACTCTTTATAAATCCTCACAAAGACCCACTTCAAAGCTGAAATGTCAACAGCTACATCTAATTTCAAAGCACTAAACATTCCTTTTAACCAGTTTCAGAGGCTACAGAAAAACTGCACTAGGAATGAAGACTTCTCAAAACAATCATCATTTCTTAGAAAGCGATTCCAAGCGAAGAAGTATCTTAGCCCCCTAATATCTGGAGCTGTTGAATGGGCCAAAACCATCTGATTCAGCCAAAAAAGTCTCCTACCACCAAACTCTCTGACAATAATAAGAGAAAATTTAATTTAATCACTGGCTTCAAATTAGAGAAATTTTTAGTTCCCATTGGAATATAGTTCGGGTTGACCTTTTTCTCATAGACCTTCCACATAAGTCCAACCTTAAATCCAGACGTAGCACAAATTTGAAATCTATTTTACCTCCCAGCCAATTAAAACCCTGCACTGAACAAATACAAGCTGCTACCTGAAACAGATTCCAGACCTTTAAAGTTAGAGAATCTTACTGAATATGCAAATTTAAAAGCGTTCATTCCTATGGTCTAAATGAAATCCTGAAAATATACACTACCCGTATTTATATTTCTCTTTGTCATCTTTGGTCTATCTATTTAAATTATCCTGTTCTATTTCTTTTCCCGCCTTGGTCCCTCTGCACGTGGGGCTAAGATATATTGTACATACTTACTGGTTCTAATATGTTTCCTATTGCCCTTACTGCATAACACATCCTTAAAGGATATCTACCACCAGATTACTGGTAAAGTGTCCTAAATAGCCTGCTTGTTATGTCTATGGGATGAGGGGTCTGTGGTTTACATGACTTTAATACAGGAGGTCCGCTACTTAAGGACACCCGACTTACAGACGACCCCTAGTTAAAGACGAACCCCTCTGCCCACTATGACCTCTGTTGAAGCTCTCTGAATGCTTTACTATAGCCCCAGACTGCAATGATCAGCTGCATGGTATCTGTAATGAAGCTTTATTGATCATCCTTGGTTCCATTACATCAAAAAATTTTGAAACTCCAATTGTCACTGGAGCAAAAAAAAAAATTTGTCTGGAATTACAATTATAAAATATACAGTTTCCACTTACATACAAATTCAACTTAGGTTCCATAGGTTTGTTCTTATCTAGTACGTAACTCAGGGACTGCCTGTATATTCAGGCTCTGATGCAACGACCGGATCTTAGCTTCTTTTAGGATTTAACAGTACAGTACATGGCTCCATCCATACTCCCATTGATGCAGTCCTGTACCCTTGGCAGAGAAACATACACCCCCTTCTCCCAATGACTTACAGAATCATCCAGATGGTCATTGGCAAATTATTTCCCGTTGTGACCCCGGTTCCGTTCCTGACTTTGACTCCGTGCTGCCCATCCTGACCTTCTTCTTTGTTCCCGACATTGATCCTGCGCTGCCAGTTTATAGCTTAAGGCTCAGCCCCATTTTTTGTATTCTTGTGCCGCTTTATATGGTTATAACCTTATCAAACTGTTAATTATCAAAGCAATTATGAGATTGAATTTTTTGAAAAATCTGAATCTGAATTTTTGAAATTCGGAATCATCGCGTTTTCAGGCAGATAGATTTACCACCTAAATAAGTAGCTGAATAACATTTTCCATATGTTTGCTTTACATTTTCAGAATTTTTTAAATGTCTGTGCAACACCCCTGCCGATGCAAGGCAGAGGGGTGGTTGCGAATACGTTCCACCATGTAGCTTGCAGCCTGTGTAGGGTCTGATCAGCCCCACAGCATGTCACTACATAACACAGATGAGCACTGCAGCGGTAGAGTCTGCCTGGTAAGGCCGGAGTTAATTGTTTTATGTGATGTAATTCCAGCAACCAATCACATGTGTTTTGGGAAAGTTAGTTAGGAAAGTTCTAGAGTCCAGTGTGAGGAGAGAGTTCACTCTCTCAGATCAGAGTTAGCTGAGGAAGAGCTCAGTCAGACTCAGAGGAGTCAGTGCAGCCAGCACACCAGACCAGAGCAGAAGAGCTCAGCTCCCTGCCTGAAGAGTGTAGTGAGTTAGTCAGTGAGAGAAAGGGGTATCATCCTACCTTCAAGGGTGATATCTGAAGCAACCCAGGACAAGCTGAAGCATCCTACTAGGACACAGCTACCTCCCAGCCTGCCCTTTGCATCCAGGCTGATGATCTACTCCTGTGGCTCCCTCCAACTGCATCTCCAGCATTCTACCATTTGTCAAGGCACGTTGCTACTGTTCCTGTCGGTTCCAATAAAGAGCTGTAAGTTATTTTTGTTCAACGTCTGCCTCAGTCTGGTCCCTGCTACTACGGCTGTCACCATCATGGGCACCCTGTCCATCACACAGAGAGTCATACTCCAGACCCCAGGGAGTATACTCCAGACTCCCTGGGGCAGACCCCAGGGTTGCCCCAGGGAGAACCGCTATAGCAGCCTCTCCCTCATCATTTCTTGCCAACACCACCCTGCTGGAGACCTGCCAGGCTGCAGGACAGCCCTCCGGTTCTCCATACCAAGCACCGTGACACTAGCGTGCCTAGGCCGCAACCGCCAGCCACTCATGTACTGTGGGCCCCGGCTGTCTCTAGGCCCCAAGAAAAGGCTAGGCCCCGGTGGGGGATGTTGCATCTGGATAATTGATTTTTATCAGAATTGACTATTTTGGGGATAATTTATATTTTTGATGAAATTTTAAATATTTAACATTAAACCCCCCTATACAATCAACCCATTTTCAAATCTGCCCCCCCTCAAACTATCAGAAACAACTTTTAGGAAGATTGTTAAAATGGAGGTGAATTTAGAATGATCAAATTTTGTAGGTTAAACGTTTATTTAGCCCTAAAAAAAGAGAAAACCTATCTTAAAATTTGTTATGCAATTTCTTCCGAGTACAGAGACCCCCCACATGTGGCCTTTACTTGTTTTATGGGCGCACAGCGAGGTTCAGAAGGGAAGGAGCACCCTTCAGCTGCCAGGATTTTAGTTTTCTCATTTGCCTGTATTATTGTAGGCTATAAAATTTTAGTTTTTTGGTTATTGCATCGTTAATGGCATTTTTTTTGCAGAATGAGATGCTTTTTCCAGTGTTACCATTTTGGGGTTGGTATTCCCTATTGTTGAAAATTTATGAACTTTTTTTTTTGAGGGCAGGAGTAGAAAAGCATTAATTATGTACTGGATTTTTAACTTTTTTTGGGGGGTGTTCACCGTATAGCCTAATAATCATGTTATCTTTATTTTATGGGTCAATATGATTACGAGGATACCACACTTGAATATTTTTTCCTATGTTTTGCTTAATTTGCCAAATAAAACACTAATTGTGAGGAAAAAATCTAGAAAAATCATTTGTTCATCACCGTCTTCCAAGTGGCATAACATACGGAGCTGGCTTATGGCTTGTTTTTTGCTGAACATGTTGTGATTTGTAACAGTATGTATCATTCTGGAGTACATATGTTTTTTCGATAAATTTTTATTGCATTTTTTGTGGGATTAAATAGGTAAAAATAATCATTTTTGGCGTGTTTATTACAGTTTTTTTTTAATGGTGTTCATTGTGCGGGTTCAATAATTATTTACTTTCATTCTACGGGTTGTTCCACCATGGGACGTGAACAAGCAATCAACTGATTGCTTGTTCATGATAATACCCTGCAATACTGTTGTATTGCAGGGTATTAACTGTGTCAACCTATGCACATTCATAGGCTGACATTGTGCCGATCAGGACCCCAGGGCTGCCATAAGAATGAAAAATGCCACGTTCGCGCTGACCACGGCATTTAACAGGTTAAACACCCGCGATTGGAGCCAACTCTGACTGCGCATGTTACACTAGGATGTCAGCTACTGGCTGCAGCTGACATCCAGTGTGTCTCAATGCCGGTTTGGCTCAGATCTTGGACGCAGAGATATATTGGACGTAGGGCGCTAAGAGGTTAAACCCATAGCAACATTTTTGTTTACAGAGCTGTTTTAGGGCTTGTTACGGGACAAGCTGTACTTTTTCTTGGTATCATGTCGAGGTAAATGTTATTTTTTGATCACTTTTTATGCTGTCAGATGTAAAATTTCATAATTTTGTAAGATTTTACAGTTCCGCTAGATCTTACAGTTGTACTCCCTGTCGTACAGTCAACAAAAAACAACAAACTGTTTGCCTTGACTATTGAACATCAGATGTAGATCTTATCGTCAGATGCTAAAAGTGGTTCTGTGATCATTGATAGGATATGTCATTGAAAGTCTGTCGAAAGTATACAGTGACTATGACCCAACAAATTTTACCTACAAGGGTATTGCTGTATATAATAAGTCCAAAGCCCCCCCCCCCCCCCCAAAAAAATGTAATTTTTCCCAGTATCTCTGTAAAGCACTGGATGAGAGAATAAAATTCTAGGATTAAATGTTAAAATATGGCCACATTATTATTTGGTCTTTAATGACCATTATGTTTACTAGGAATCGTGACCAAAGTATTAAAGGGGTTGTCCGAGACTGTAAAGAAAAACCTTGGTGGACTTACATTTACTTACCTCTCGACACCCTCTTGGCGACCCGCTCTGCAATCTCTCTGGTCAGTGCTATATGTAAACAACTAGGGGTACGGAAGCCACTCTGCAGTCAGTTTCCGGCCGAGGTGGCTGGCCACGGCCACTTGTCCCTATTCTCAGTGCTGTATATGAGGGACGGGTGGCTTGGCTAGAAGCTGAACGCAGCACAGTTTTCATCGCTGTGTTTCTTTAATAATAATAATTCTTATAGCGCACACAGATTACACAGCGCTGCACAGAGCTTACCAAATCAGTCCCTGTCCCTAATGGGGTTCACAATCTAATCAACCTACCAGTATGTTTTGGAGTTTGGGAGGAAACCGGAGGACCCGGAGGACACCCACGCAAACACGGAGAGAACATACAAACGCTTTGAAACCAGGTCCCCAGTGCTGCCAGGCTGTAATGCTAATCACTAAGCCACCGTGCCGCCCATGGACACGGACGGAAGAGATGGCAGTGCGGGACACCAGGAGGTAAGTAAATGTTTATTTTTTTTAAGCAGCCCCCTCCTGGCCACCAAGGTTTTCTTTTTACAGTCTTGGACAACCCCTTTAAGCCCTAGAGGTTTAATATGAAAATGTCTGGAATATCTAGTATGAAAATGAATCACTTTCAGGGCATGTTCATGTAGGTGGCATGTCTCTGAATTCTTCATTGTTCATGTTTGTAATATGTCACAGTATGCTTGCTATTAGGTCTCCAGGAACTTCTAATCTGTGAAATACTGTCTCATCTATTTTATGGCAGCAGGTGTCAGTATTTGCACTGTTGTCTATAGGCTAAATGGTTTCTGTAAGCATCAACTACAACAATCATACTGTTATGCAAGACTGATGAAGACATTGCTCTAACACTGGGAATGTATATCATCAGACTTTCCGTTTTACGTGATGTGTTACTATTTATATATTGTAAGTGGCCAAGCGAAAAAAAGGGATCTTACAATGTCAAATGCCCTGATTTGTGCCATTGAGGGTCAAGCGACAGGAATAGCTTTCTCAGTGGGTAGATTTCTACCATGGATACTTTCTAAAATATGAAACAGATTCTACAGTGGCATTGATGGTGACTACAGCCAGAAACAAATACTAAAAGAATTGCCTCATATCACTGTAAAAAATAGGTTTTGCGCAGAAGTCTTCTTATCCTGTATTATTTTGTGCAAACTGTCTATTTCTTATGTTTGTTGTTGAAATCATAGTCTATGGAGCCCCATTTAGACCTGTAGTGGCTCCTTAAGCCACAGTATAATATTCTCTTACAGGGAAAACTCTTTTAGTTGAGAATATCTTTAGAAATAACATGCGTTGGAGTATACTGCTTTTTTTTTCCCACATTGTCAGATACAATTTAAGATTCTATTAAAGATATAGAAAAGTTTTTTTTTGCTTTAAGACTAAAGTTCATAAAAGAGGCTTCTATAATAATAATTGGTTGCTTGATAATTATACAAAGCATACTTTATTGCTAATGGGTAATGCCATAATGGGTACTTAGTTTTATGTGATGTTAATTTTGGTAGCTCGTTAACCATTTTGAAGCCATCATTTTAGTTTCTGTTTATTCAATGGTTAAGATAATATTGCTACAGGAACATCTCTGATACATGGAACCACCTTATACTGCATCATGTTCTTCTTATGTGGGTGTAAAAAATACATTTATGCAATTTTTTTCCTTCACTATTCAGCTTGAAAACTCTTGGTTGCTATGGGAGTTTTGAAGAAAAAAAAGAAAGAAAGAAAGAATAGAAAAGCTTGTTCATTTGAGGCTAAAAATAGGGCAACAGAGAGTATCGTAGGATGAGTAGCAGAGTCAGTCTCCATAGCAACGTACGAACCATTTAGCAGAAACTACGGCTGTAAGGCTGCTGATTTTTGGGATGAAATATGGATATGAGATTTTGATACATAGAAATGGGCCAGCTCCAAGGACCCTTCTCTTCCACTTACCTTAAAAAAAACATATAGGTGTGAACAGCTTAACCTACGTAGCAAAAGAATAAATGTTGTCATATTATTACAATCATTTATTCCATCAAAGATATAAGAAGAAGCAGGTTTGCTTTAGTTTAGGTAGAGCAGACTTTTCTGATATTAAATGTAAAAAACAAATTCTGTAAATTTTTCTTATGCAAACACTTTCAGAGGAATAGCGGTCTCAACTATCTTGTATGATTATCTCATCTAATGCTCAATAAATTGGGCTGAATCTTTAGTCCAGTGTATTCCCAGGAAATGAGTCTTGACCTTGATACCGTGATGATACAATTAGGTCATATTCACCTTCAATTAGAACACAAATTTCAGCATTAAGTACTTCCCACTCACTGTAATAATGTAATGAGTTTTATGATTGTGGCATCAGTATGTGGGTGGTGGACAGAAACATGTAACACGGCTGCTCTGAATATTTCTTCACTCCTTTACCCACTAAGAAGTATCATGCTTGATTTAATCCTAGATAAATAAACAGGCTGATAATGTTATTGTAAGATTTATTGGATTGATGGACAAAACAAAAAGTTGGTAGAGGAAATGGGGATTGATGTTGAAATACTGTCCTCAGTTAAACTAAGGCCCGTTCCACACTTGCGAGTGTGATGCGCTGAACTTGCAACGAGTGCTGCCTGGATCTACCGTCCCGAACGCTGCAAAACGGAACTGAACTCAGCATGGCAGTTCAGTTCCGGTTTGCATCGTACGGGCCGAGAGATGCAGGCAGCACGCAATGCGAGTTCCTCACTTCACATTTGCAAGTGTGGAACGATATTCATGATTAGAATTATACTGTACTAAAGGTTAGGAAACTTTTTTCAGAGCTCATTAAAGGAAATGAACCATCAAAATCGAGCATGATCATAGATCCAGGCACAGTGGCTGGGGTAATCTTCTTATATTTGTTATACATGGCCCCCTCCTTCTAAAATCACTCTGTCTTTACAGGCTGTTCCACACACATTTCTCCCTTCCTTCTGTCTGATGCAATCTCACAAAGTTGAAGGGGAGAATTGTTCTTGCACAGTATATCATCCTGTGGAGCTGCACCTCGGAGGGGCTCTGGTAACACCCGCCCCCCCGAGCCTTTATGACTCATTAGCATAATTTTAAAAGTTGATTTTAGAAGGAAGAAGACCATGGATAACATGTATAAGAAGATCATTATAGTCACCGTGTCTGGATCTATGAGTAAGTACTCCTGGTTTATCATACTTGAATTTGATGGTAGAATTTCTTAATTCTATGGAGCAGATCTCTCTAGTGTGGCATCTCTTAGTTTTTGGTGGAGCTAAGCTAGGAATGCAGCTTGTTGCTTTTCTTCCAGTAGCAAAGTGCCATTAACTTACTCTAGGTAACTTCTGCAGTCAATAAACAGCATCAGAAGATGTATAATTTAAGATGAGGCTGATGATTGTGATTAGAGAATGTCACCACTGTAGGACAATCATTAAAGAACATCAAGGAACAAAGGAAATAGGTCAGCATGCCAAAAATAGTGCTGACCCAACAGAACTTTGTCCTAGTTTTCTGGAATAAAGTAAGTAAGATGTGCGAAGTAGAACTAGACTGTCTTAATGTACTAATTTGTGCGGTCGCCACTCGAAAGTTGGGTGCTGAGTAGGATTAGGGTTCCCACCCCAAGTATATCCAAAATTAAGAATAATCCAAGCACTCCTTCAAAACCTACCACATGAAATAGTAGGTGTAAGCTGCAAATACCGAGCACCAGCTCAGGGTGAGCTAGTGCCGGAGCTAATTTTCGATAATGTCACGGTTTAAACACTTTTTAATCTTTATATCTGAAGCAGCTTCGGCGCACCATGCGCGCGTGACATCACCGGCTCTACGGCACTTCCTATGTAGGTGCACGCGCGGTCGTGCACTCGGTGCGCCGAAGCTGCTTCTGATATAAAGATTAAATAGTGTTTAGACTGCGATACAGCAGTTTATGACATTAACGAAAATAAACTCCAGCACCAGCTCACCCTGAGCTGGTGCTCGGTATTTGCAGCTTACACCTACTATTTCATGTGGTAGGTTTCCTTTAAGTGTGCGAGGCTCTGCCGACGGGTGGTCCTCTGGTGTGACGAGTCACGTGAAATGCTGATGAGGTGTCAGCTAGGTGGGAGGAGAAAGCTTGCCAGGTTAAAGCAGGAGGGCACTTGCACGAATGAAGTGCAAGGATGACGCTGGGAAGATGAAATGGAGGGGAAGGGCAGTGGTATGGAGTAAACAATGTTAGTCTGCACATGTCTATGTGAATTGTATAGGCTCTGTGCTGTATCATTAAAAAGTTGCTCTACCTATTAAAAAATATTGACCCTATATGTATTATGGTGTCTTGTTATAGAAGTAGGAAAATGACCAATAGTGAAGTAGGAGTACGAGAAATGGATGTATGATGATGAGATAGAGATGCAAAGGGGGGGAATTGGGGACAACTTAAGAAGGATAGCCTGAAGGGGAGAGGAATATAATATCCTGTAGGGCAGTGGTGGCGAACCTATGGCACGGGTGCCACAGGTGGCGCTCAGAGCCCTTTCTGTGGGCACCCAAGCCTTCACCCCAACACAGAGTTTGCCAGACAGGACTCAGGGCTTCCTCCTGCAGTCCAATAGAGCCCAGGACGTGCCATGCTCAGTGCCATTCTAAAGCGCCATCTAGAGATGGGCGAATCGATTCTAATGATTCTAACTTAGGTTAGAATTTCAGGAAAAATTCGATTTGCCACGAACCCAAAGTTTAAGCTGATTCTGCTAAATGGGCGCGAGAACAACGTGTTACATGGGGCAGAGAACTCTGGGAAGGAGAAAGGAACACCCCCGATGACATCTGCAGACCTGTAAGCCAATCAACGACCGGGAGGCTTATGTGATGTCACACAGCCCTATAAAATCCAGCCATTTTCTATCTCAGCACTTCACACTTCATGTTGTAGCGTCCAGCTGCTGCTATTGTGCTAGTGACAAAATCGAATAAGAAGAAATCTGTTTGACTTTCATGCATCTGCAGTAGCGATTGGTGGACTAATCCCTGGTTGTTCTTTAAGGGGGATCTGTATACCCCAAATAGCAGTTGTTTTTAGTGAACAAATCGAATAGGAATAAATCTGTTTGACATTCATGCATCTACAGTAGTGAGCTGTCAGTTGTGGGGTATCTGTATAACGCACATTGCAATTCCTTTTGGGGGCTCTAGTTTACAGCCAGATTTATGTGTGAAATCCACATAGTTTATACAGTGATTTTCTCTGAAATTACACTGTCAGTTGTGGGGTATCTGTATAACGCACATTGCAATACCTTTTGGGGGCTCTAGTTTACAGCCAGATTTATGTGTGAAATCCACATAGTTTATACAGTGATTTTCACTGAAATTACACTGTCAGTTGTGGGGTATCTGTATAATGCACATTGCAATACCTTTTGGGGGCTCTAGTTTACAGCCAGATTTACGTGTCAAATCCACATAGTTTATAAACCACCATGTCTCTGAATCAGAGGTAATGGAGGTCATCAAGGCCACACCGGCGGGCAAGTCCCCGGGCCCTATCGGTCTTACTCCCCGTTTCTATAAGATATTGAAGACTGATTTAGCCCCATTTTTGACGCGTACGTTCAATTGCATCTCCTCCCAGGCTCCCCTCCCACCGCAATCATTACAGACTTCTATTTCCGTGCTCCCCAAACCCGGCAAAGACCACTCCATTTGCGCCAGCTACCTCCCAATTTCCATTATTAATATGGATATAAAAATACTCTCTAAATTAATGGCCAACCGCCTAGGGCCCTTACTCCCAGCCGTTATCCATAATGACCAGGTGGGCTTCATCCAGGGGAGGGAAGCACGCGATAACATTAATAAGACTCTGCTGCTTATTTCTAGGGCTAAGTCGACCAGACAGCAAATGTGCTTGCTTTCGGTGGACGCAGAGAAAGCTTTCGACCATGTACACTGGGGTTTCCTTTGGGCCTCGCTGAAACAGCTGGGCATCGGTCCTCGCTTCCTGGGCCTGGTGCAGGCTTTATACTCGGCCCCCACGGCCCAGGTCCGAACTAACGGTATCCTGTCTGATCCCTTCCGTATTAAGAATGGCACCAGACAGGGCTGCCCCCTATCTCCTCTCTTGTATGTTATAGCCATGGAACACTTGGCTGTTCCCCCCGTCGGAACCCTAGTGTACATGGTCTTCAAATTGGAACCCACCATTACAAGACGGCCCTTTACGCTGATGATCTCCTTTTATATGTCTTGCAGCCTAGAATTACTCTCCCCAATGTTTTGGAAGAATTTTCAAAATTCGGCTCCCTTAGTAATTTTAAGGTGAACCTCTCAAAATCAGAGATCTTAAATGTTTCCCTCCATGGGGCTGAAGCGCTCCACCTGGCCTCTCAATTCCCCTTTAAATGGAAGAGCTCCCACATATGCTACCTGGGTATTTATATCTCAGCGGACCTTTCTTCTCTGTATGCCTTGAACTACAAACCTCTCTTAGAGAGAACCCTCAGCCACCTCAGCCAGTACCGTGGCCGCCACCTCTCCTAGTTCGGTCGAGTTAATGTCTTAAAGATGGACACAATGCCCCGTTTTCTGTACTTATTCCAGACACTGCCGATCCAACCCTTAAGTTTTTTTTTCTCAAAACTCCGTTCCGCTTTTCAGAGGTTTATCTGGGGAGGCGGTTCTAGTCGCATTAGCTTTTCCGTGCTGTCCCGTACAAAAGCTAGGGATGGGTTGGGACTCCCTGATCCACGGCTGTATCATACAGCGGCCATCGTCCAGCGGCTGGTAGACTGGACTTATAATACAGAGACTAAACAGTGGGCCCGGCTGGAACTTGACTTGGTCTCCCCTACGCTACGTTACCTTCCCTGGATCCCGGTTAACTCTAGGCCGCCGGACCTCGTTCATTCACTATTCTCCCCATACTTCTTCTTTACGTGGGACGGACTGATGAGCAAGAATACATTACTTAGGATGGGGGGCCCTTTGATTCCTCTATTTCATAACCCTGCATTCCCACCTGGCATGGGTAGACAGCGATTCCTCTGTTGGGAGGCTTCTTCTGACACCCACCTGGGCCAGATTGTGGTTGGTGGGACCATCCCCACAATGGAGTCCCAGAGGGCCTCCCACCCTGATATTTCACTATCTTGGCTGGAACATAGACAACTAGCATCATACGTAACGGCTGACCCTGATCGTACTGCGTTCGGGTCGTCTCCCACGGCCTTAGAAGCATTGTTCAGACTGTCCTCCCCACCAGCTCATGCTCTTTCAACCATATATGGCCTGTTGCTGGAGGATGCCACTCCAGGTAGGCTTAATTATATCGGAGCATGGGAGACAGCTCTCTCTATAGAACTAACGGACGAGGAACTAGATAAGGCCTTTCTATTCTCGCATAAAATGCCGCTTCCCTGTAGTGCTCAGGAAAAGAACTATAAAATACTATCCAGGGGGTATAGGTGCCCCTCATGGCTTCACAGTATTTTCCCCGAGGTTTCAGACGTGTGCTGGCGCTGCGGTGCGGAAGTGGGTACTTTACTCCATATATGGTGGAGCTGTCCGGTCCTCCAGTCGTTCTGGAATAAAGTCTTTGACGCCTACCATCAGGTTACTGGTAAAAGTGCCACTCCTTCTCCTCAGTTAGCTTTATTATTGATTATACCCGGTAGTATCTCTACCATCAAGAAAGGCCTCCTTCGTCACTTTTTAACCGCAGCTCGTACAGTAATTCCCAGACATTGGAAGAGCCCACATCCTCCCACAATAGTTGAATGGATCCAAGAGCTTGGGTTTATTCGTAGAATGGAGGAGTTGGTAGCTAATGACTCAGCAGATCCAGGCAAGGCGAACACAGCTTGGATCCCATGGGATATATTCTCGAATTCTCAGGAACTCCGCGACCTTCTATCATAGGCAGGTACATGCCACAGCCCTCCCCTATTCGCTGGAACCTGGTCTTACAGGTCCACCACCCCTTGTACGTATCCCCTCCTTTTCACGCACCTTTCCCTCCCCCTTTTCCCTCCCTCCCACCCTCTCCTTTTCGTTTCCTTTTTTCTTCTATTATATGCCTATGTTTGTCAGATTATATACCCTTTTTCTTTGTGCGGCCATATCGGCCATATTGTAATAGTTATTCTGTACGAGACGGCACCTTGGGGTTTCTTACTCAATGTAATACAAGTTGGTTCCAACCCCTAATTTACAATTTATAATGAACAAATGTTCTTGCTCGATCCTGCGCGATCAGCCTTGTACAGTCATTATCTCATTGTATTGTACTGTTCTTGTCTTGTCCAATAAACGTTGATTATACATAAACTACTATGTCAGACAGAAAGGTGGCAGGTGGAGCAGGCAGAGGTGGCAGCACAGTAAGGGGATGTCGCAGCAGGGGTGACTCTGTGAGGCCAGAACTTCCGTTGTCATCTAGTGGCAGTGTGTTGATCAACAACAAAAGGTTGTTGATTGGTTGACTAGGTCACCCAATTACTCAAATATAACATCTGACAACCCCTACCAAGGAGTCCGTGGGTTCGTCAGATACAACAATTAGTTGGCATGACCCAGGAGCAGGTCAGCGGCCCTCACCTGTCCTCAACCAGGCTCTGTCCTGTTACTTTCCCACAGCCAGAGAGCTACTAGGTGGTCTGGGCTCAGCGCCACTATTCAGCGAGGACGAAGTGTTTGAGGACAGTCAGCAGCTGCTTTGCAGTGAAGAGGTGGGGCAGACTTCCGCTGCTTCCTGCAGTAGGCAGGCTGTGCATATTGACATCGGTGAGGAGAGTAGCAGTGACCGGCAAACGCAAATTGACGATGATGTAGCCGATCGTACTTGGGAGCCGGGTGTAGCAGGGGATTCATCATCGTTGGGCGAAGAGAGTGTCAGCTTGCGGAGCAGGCAGCGAGTCGCTACTGTGGCTGTGAGTCAGCAGGGTGGCAGCAGTGCGAGTACGGGAGCCAAACGTCCACGGGGTACAAATCCCGATTTGCAGGCCCAAATAAGCAGTGGCACAGGGGCTCAGCGAGGCAGCGGTGGTAGTAGTCGCTCAGTGCAGAGTGTTGGCGGTAAAATTACCACCTCAGCCGTGTGGGAGTTTTTTGTAAAGACACCAGAGGAGCCGAGCGTGGGTATATGTCGTATTTGTGGGCAGAAAGTGAAGCGTTGCCAGGGAGCTAACATTGGCACCATGGCCCTGCGCCAACACATGCAGCGTCACCATCCAATGGCCTGAGAGAAACGGGTGTCAGATGCGGTCCATCCGGCAGGTGCAGCAACAGCAGCAGCACCTAGTGGCACACATACTGTTTCAGCAAGTCAAGGCTCCAGCACCTCTGCCGAAGGGAGCTGTTTGTCTTTGACATCATCTCCCGGTCCAGATGCTCCTGCTCCTCGCTACGCATGGCGCCAACAGTCGTTGAGCGAGGCGATTACAAAAAGACAACTCTATGCGTCCAGCCATCCTAAGGTGCAGAAGCTGACCATGCTCTTTTCGAAGTTGTTGGTACTGCATTCTCTCCCTTTCCAAGTCGTGCACCCTTCAGAGAACTAATGGCTTGTGCCGAACCGAGGTGGGAGAGATCCAAGCCGCAATTTTTTTTCCAAAAAGGCAGTGCCAGACCTTCACCAATATGTACAACAGAAGGTGGGCCAGTCCTTGAGCTGATCAGTTTCTTCCAAGGTGCATGGCAGCGCGGACGTGTGGAGCTGTAATTATGGTCAGGGCCAGTATATGTCCTTTACGGCCCACTGGGTGAATGTGCTTCCCGCACACCAACAACTTCCACAAGAGACGGCGCTTTCTCCTCCACGTTGTCAAACTGCTGCTCCTGCCCAGTGTCCGCCTCCTCCTCCTTCTCCACCACCACCTCAGCCTCCACAAGTGCTGCTCCATCATACCACATGTGCAGGGCACAGCGGTGTCACGTAGTTCTACACCTGGTTTGCCTGGGTGAACGAAGTAACACAGGGGAGGAACTGCTTCGCGTCATGCAGGAAGAAATCAATGTGTGGCTTTCTCCGCGACAACTAAAAAGCGGAACCATGGTGACAAACAATGGGAGGAACATGGTGTCCGCACTGCACCAAGGAGGGATGGTCCATGCGCCCTGCATGGCGCACGTGTTCAATCTGGTAGTCAACTAGTTCCTGAAGTCTTACACCCATCTGCAAGACATTCTAAAAATGGCCAGGACACTGTGCACGCACTTCAGCCATTCTTACAAAGCCAAGCACACCCTCCTCGAGTTGCAGCGCCAGAATGGCCTACCCCAACATAGTCTGATATGCGATGTTTCTACCCGTTGGAATTCCAGCCTCCATATGTTAGACCGCCTGTATGAACAGAGAAAATCCATTAATGATTTTTTGATGATGCAAGCGGACCGTAGTACTCCCCTGTGTAACTTTGATGTCAGCCACTGGCAGCTCATGCGTGACACCTGCCATTTGCTCAGGCCTTTTGAAGAGGCCACGTTATTTGTCAGTCGCCAGGACTGCAGGATGAATAACGTCATTCCACTGCTTCATGTCCTGGAACTCATGCTGCAAAATCTGTCTGGTCAGGGCACTGGAGAAGTGGAGACTACATCTCATGGCCACCTGAGTCCGCTGGGGGCTGAACTGGAGGAGGACGAGGACATTGGAGCACAAGCAGAGTCTGGTGTAATTTGTGGTTTTTCTACTAAGGTGACAGGAGAGGAGGAGGAGGAGCATCCGGAGGAGGTAGAAGACGAGGCAGATGACCCAGAAGCACCGTGGCAGTATACTGTGGATATGGAGACCGGAAGTTCCTCAGAGTCACTTGCCACAGATGGTCCGCAGCATGCTGCTTTGCCTAACTAGTGAAAGCCGAATAGTCAACATCCGGCATAGGGATGACTTTTGGCTCTCCACCCTCTTGGACCCTTGCTACTGGTCCAAAATGGGTGACTTTTTTCCTGCTGCTGAGAGGAAGGAAAAACTGGCATACTATAGAGAAATACTGAGCACACATTTGGCCGCTGCCTATGTGCGCCATTGTCCATCCTCTGTCAGTTCTGACCGGGGGATTCCTTGCAGTCATTGCTCACGTACTACTGCCACGGCTGCTGTGGGGAGCTGGTGGGGAAGGAGCAGTTCCATCAACAGTCGCTTAAGTCTGGATTCCTTAATGAGCTATTTCCTTCACCCGCCTAGTGAGGAGGGTAGCCGCCTCCGGCAGCAGCAGCAGGACATGAAGCAGACCCGGCACCAGCAGGTGGTGGCCTACTTGGACAGCACTTTACCACCTGAAGTAGAGGATCCCTTGGACTACTGGGCAGCCAAACTTGATGCATGGCAGCAACTTGCAGAGTTTGCAGTAGAGAAGCTGTCCTGCCCGGCCAGTAGTGTGGCATTCAGTGCGGCAGGGGCCATCGATACCCCCAGGAGAACCCGCTTGTCCACCTGTAATTTGGAGAGACTGGCCTTTGTCAAGATGAATCAGGCTTGGATTGGCCAGGATTTCAACTCGCCAATGCCTAATGCATCAGATTAGATCAGCCATGACGCCTCCTCCAAACGTTGAGAAATGAGTCAGGGTTCTAACTACCTGCCTCAGCTACTATTCTGATGCTGCGAGTGGCCTGATGCCACACATCTGCTGCTAGTTGCACCATCTGCCTGCTACCATCTTTACCAGGGACTGGAATTGTCCGCCACCTCCACACTATATCATGGTGCCACTCTGCGGGCTCCTGCTGCTGTTGCTTCTGATGCCACCTTCACACTATATCATTGTGCCACTCTGAGGGCTCCTGCTGCTGCTAATTCTGATGCCACCTTCACACTATATCATTGTGCCACTATGTGGGCTCCTGTTGCTTCTGATGCCACCAACACACTACATCATTGTGCCACTCTGTGGAATCCCCCTGCTGCTGCTGCTACTGATGCCACCTTCACACTATATCAATGTGCCACTCTGTGGGCTCCTGCTGCTGTTGCTTCTGATGCCGCCTTCACACTATATCATTGTGCCACTCTGCGGGCTCCAGCTGCTGCTTCTGATGCCACCTTCACACTATATCATTGTGCCACTCTGCGGGCTCCTGCTGCTACTAATGCCGCCTTCACACTATATCATTGTGCCACTCTGTGGGCTGCTCCTGCTGCTGCTACTGATGCCACCTTCACACTATATCATTGTGCCACTCTGTGGGCTCCTCCTGCTGCTGCTGCTACTGATGCCACCTTCACACTATATCATTGTGCCACTCTGCGGGCTCCTGCTGCTTTTGATGCCACCAACACACTATATCATTGTGCCACTCTGCCGCTCTTGCTGCTTCTGATGCCACCTTCACACTATATCATTGTGCCACTCTGCGGGCTCCTGCTGCTGCTGCTACTGATGCCACCAACACACTATATCATTGTGCCACTCTGCAGGCTCCTGCTGCTTCTAATGCCACCTTCACACTATATCATTGTGCCACTCTGCGGGCTCCTGCTGCTGCTTATTCTGATGCCGCCTTCACACTATATCATTGTGCCACTCTGCGGGCTCTTGCTGCTTCTGATGCCACCTTCACACTATATCATTGTGCCACTCTGCGGGCTCCTGCTGCTGATGCCACCTTCACACTATATCATTGTGCCACTCTGCGGGCTCCTCCTGTTGATACTGATGCCACCTTCACACTATATCATTGTGCCACTCTGTGGGCTCCTGCTGCTTCTAATGCCACCTTCACACTATATCATTGTGCCACTCTGCGGGCTCCTGCTGCTGATGATTCTGATGCCGCCTTCACACTATATCATTGTGCCACTCTGCGGGCTCCTGCTGCTTCTGATGCCACCTTCACACTATATCATTGTGCCACTCTGCGGGCTCCTCCTGCTGCTACTGATGCCACCTTCACACTATATCATTGTGCCACTCTGTGGGCTCCTGCTGCTTCTAATGCCACCTTCACACTATATCATTGTGCCACTCTGTGGGCTCCTGCTGCTGCTGATTCTGATGCCGCCTTCACACTATATCATTGTGCCACTCTGTGGACTCCTGCTGCTTCTGATGCTACCAACACACTACATCATTGTGCCACTCTGTGGGCTTCCCCTGCTGCTGCTGCTACTGATGCCGCCTTCACACTATATCATTGTGCCACTCTGTGGGCTCCTGCTGCTGCTGCTTCTGATGCCGCCTTCACACTATATCATTGTGCCACTCTGCGGGCTCCTGCTGCTGCTTCTGATGCCACCTTACACTATATCATTGTGCCACTCTGCGGGCTCCTGCTGCTGCTGCTTCTGATGCCGCCTTCACACTATATCATTGTGCCACTCTGCGGGCTCCTGCTGCTGCTTCTGATGCCACCGTCACACTATATCATTGTGCCACTCTGCGGGCTCCTGCTGCTACTGATGCCACCAACACACTATATCATTGTGCCACTCTGCAGGCTCCTGCTGCTTCTGATGCCACCTTCACACTATATCATTGTGCCACTTTGTGGGCTCCTCCTGGTGCTGCTGCTACTGATGCCACCTCCACACTATATCATTGTGTCACTCTGCGGGCTCCTGCTGCTTTTGATGCCACCAACACACTATATCATTGTGCCACTCTGCCGCTCTTGCTACTTCTGATGCCACCTTCACACTATATCATTGTGCCACTCTGCGGGCTCCAGCTGCTTCTGATGCCACCTTCACACTATATCATTGTGCCACTCTGTGGGCTGCTCCTGCTGCTGCTACTGATGCCACCTTCACACTATATCATTGTGCCACTCTGTGGGCTCCTCCTGCTGCTGCTGCTACTGATGCCCCCTTCACACTATATCATTGTGCCACTCTGCGGGCTCCTGCTGCTTTTGATGCCACCAACACACTATATCATTGTGCCACTCTGCCGCTCTTGCTGCTTCTGATGCCACCTTCACACTATATCATTGTGCCACTCTGCGGGCTCCTGCTGCTGCTGCTACTGATGCCACCAACACACTATATCATTGTGCCACTCTGCAGGCTCCTGCTGCTGCTGATTCTGATGCCGCCTTCACACTATATTATTGTGCCACTCTGCGGGCTCTTGCTGCTTCTGATGCCACCTTCACACTATATCATTGTGCCACTCTGCGGGCTCCTGCTGCTACTGATGCTACCTTCACACTATATCATTGTGCCACTCTGCGGGCTCCTGCTGCTGCTGATTCTGATGCCGCCTTCACACTATATCATTGTGCCACTCTGTGGGCTCCTGCTGCTTCTGATGCTACCAACACACTACATCATTGTGCCACTCTGTGGGCTTCCCCTGCTGCTGCTGCTACTGATGCCGCCTTCACACTATATCATTGTGCCACTCTGTGGGCTCCTGCTGCTTCTGATGCCGCCTTCACACTATATCATTGTGCCACTCTGCAGGCTCCTGCTGCTGCTTCTGATGCCACCTTACACTATATCATTGTGCCACTCTGCGGGCTCCTGCTGCTGCTTCTGATGCCGCCTTCACACTACATCATTATGCCACTCTGCGGGCTCCTGCTGCTGCTTCTGATGCCACCTTCACACTATATCATTGTGCCACTCTGCGGGCTCCTGCTGCTACTGATGCCACCAACACACTATATCATTGTGCCACTCTGCAGGCTCCTGCTGCTTCTGATGCCACCTTCACACTATATCATTGTGCCACTTTGTGGGCTCCTCCTGCTTCTGATGCTACCAACACACTACATCATTGTGCCACTCTGTGGGCTTCCCCTGCTGCTGCTGCTACTGATGCCACCTTCACACTATATCATTGTGCCACTCTGTGGGCTCCTGCTGCTTCTGATGCCGCCTTCACACTATATCATTGTGCCACTCTGTGGGCTTCCCCTGCTGCTGCTGCTACTGATGCCGCCTTCACACTATATCATTGTGCCACTCTGTGGGCTCCTGCTGCTACTGATGCCACCTTCAGACTATATCATTGTGCCACTCTGCAGGATCCTGCTGCTTCTGATGCCACCTTCACACTATATCATTGTGCCACTCTGTGGGCTCCTGCTACTGATGCCACCAACGCACTATATCATTGTGCCACTCTGCAGGCTCCTGCTGCTTCTGATGCAACTTTCACACTATATCATTGTGCCATTCTGCGGGCTCCTGCTGCTGCTGCTTCTGATGCCGCCTCTACACTATATCATTGTGCCACTCTGCGGGCTCCTGCTGCTGCTGCTTCTGATGCCACATTCACTCTATATCATTGCGCCACTCTGCGGGCTCCTGCTGCTTCTGATGCAACCTTTAAACTATATCATTGTGCCACTCTGCGGGCTCCTGCTGCTGCTGCTTTTGATGCCACCAACACACTATATTATTGTGCCACCCTGCCGCTCTTGCTGCTGCTGATGCCACCTTCACACTATATCATTGTGCTACTCCGCGGGCTCTTGCTGCTGCTGCTGCTACTGCTGCCACCAACGCACTATATCATTGTGCCACTCTGCGGGCTCCTGCTGCTGCTGCTTTTGATGCCACCAACACACTATATCATTGTGCCACTCAGTGTAAAAAGAGTGCACTCTTTGATGTTATAGTGGGATTTTGGCCCTCAGCTCAGTCCTTTCGAGCTGGCACAGACGTTACCTTGTCAGGCTGCGTTACCACTTCGCTTATTTGTGGAAGTTGGCCTATGTAAGTGCACATGGAAGTGAAGAGTGAAGCGATTCTAAGAGCCGCGGCTGTCATGTGCGTGTCATACTAAAACAGAGCATTGTTTGAAGACCAAAACATGCTCCCTATGCATATTTAAGCATAGCACAACGTTCTACAACACCCTACAGCAGTGATGGCGAACCTTTTGGAGACAGAGTGCCCAACCGAAACCCACTTATATGTCGCAAAGTGCCAACATGACAATTTAAGCAGTAACTTATTGATCCCAGCTGTATAACAGGTTTTAATCGTATTGGCATCCTGAGTTAAACAATACAATAGAAAGATGGAGAAATTTGTATTGTAGCTTCCCTCCAGTGTCCCCTGAAGAGGAAGTATTAGGGGGCCCAGAGCAGGAGCTCCAATGACAACCCATCTCTATCCACAACTTCTTGCACCTCCTGTAGTCCTGGCAGCCAATGATGTTGCTTTAAAATAGTGCTGAGCATGGCACGTCCTGGGCTGTATTGGATCACAGAAGAAAGCCTTGAGTCTTAGCTTGCAAACTATGTGTAGGGGTGAAAGCCTGGGTGCCCACAGAAAGGGCTCTGAGTGCCACCTCTGGCACCCGTGCCATAGGTTCGCCACCACTGCCCTACAGGCTCTCTGCAGCCAAGAAATGCCTGTTTTTCAACGTGATTCGCTTTGATTCGAGTCAAATTGAATTTTTTCGAAAAATTTGGCGAATCGGCTCGAAACAAATTTTAACAAATTCGCCCATCTTTAGCGCCATCCTTGACTGTCGAGACTACAGGAGGAATGAGAAAGTGTGGATAGAGAGAGATTATTTTTGGAGCTCCTGCTCTCGGGACCCAGATTTTTCCTTTTCAGGGGACCGTGCAAGGAAGCTACAATCCAAATTTCTCCATCATATTTCTATTATATTGGTGAATTTAGGATGCCAATACGATTGAAACCTGTGATATAGCAGGGGTCAATAAGTTACTGCTTAAATTGTCATGTTGGCACTTTGCGACATGTAAGTGTGTTTTGGTTGAAGTTTGGGCACTCTATCTCCAAAAGTTTCGCCATCACTGCTGTAGAGAATATGTAGGAGGACTATGTGCGGGGGATCTTACCAACTTGAGGGGGAAAGCATCTACGGTCTCTCTGGAAAAAATAGGATAAATGTTAGATAAGGTAAAGTATACAGTCAGAATACAATAAGCAATTATATAAAACTATAAATCTTGTAAAATCACGGTTCATTCTGCTAGGTTCCAAGCTCTGCAAGGTATGAATCTTATGTCACACCCATGGGTGGAGTCTCACGCACTAAACCACCGCGTCTTCCATTGGTACACAACACACTATTCCCTGACAGGGCTTATTTACTAAGGGTCCGCGGATGCACCTTTGTCAGACCTTCCGACGTTTTCGGGATTTGCACGGCTGTGACAGGGATTGTGTCGCATGTGATCGGCTTTTAGTGCAGCTGCACTGGCTTTCATGCCAGAAATTGGGGGACAATGTACTTTCTGTGAACTCTGAACTCCGTCGGACAGGTAAGTAAATGTGCCCCATAGTGTGCATACCTGGCTCCCACAGTGCTGGCCAATTATATTCCATTACACATACGATCCAGTAAATATGGTTTATCTTGCTTATTTCTTTGTCTTTTTCTTTGTCTTAATTTCTTTGTTCTAAATAGGGACTTCAGTGTGAATACAAACATAGACTGCAGGACATGAAACACCCAACAGTCTTATAAAATAACATATATAATGTCACATGCAGTCTATTCATTATAAAGCTTTAATCTGTGGGGAAACTCCTACAAAGTGAGGGCTATTTAATGGTAAACACCTGTAAGGTTCTAAAACACTGATTGCAGTGTGAATACAGACATATACAAGTTTTATAAAAAGTTTTATAAATTGTATGTAACTAGTGATGGGTCGTTCGAGAACAAACTGACACAAAGAGTCGGCTCATTTGCTGGCTCACCTCAGTGACACGATAGGTCACTAAACACCTACCCTAAACGGCTCACCACACCTCTTTACCCTGATAATACCGGGTTAAAAGTGGAGTGGTGTGGGATGCCTGACTAGCCTGTGGCTCCCTATTATATATTTAATTGGGAACCGTTCAGGAGCCAGAAGAGACGGCTCTTCTTAGAGAGTGGAGCCTAGTCATCCAGCTCACTAAGAAGAGCCGGAATTCCCATCATTAATTGTAACAGCACAAATGTAGTTCATATGATTGAATGCACTTCATGCCACCTGAAGTACATAGGTTGCACTACCAGGAAAATCAGAACATGTACGGAACTGTAATAATTCTATGCCTAGTAAAATTTCAAGAGCTTTCAAACATTTTTTACTTACACATGAAGAAGACGCTAGTCATTTTTCGTTTTTTAGCATTGAACAGATTACTAAACCTAAACGTGGAGGTGATTGGAAGAAAAATCTCCTTTGTCTGGAAGCTTTTTGGATCTTTCAATTAAAAAACAGACAACGTCTAGGCTTAAATTATAGATCAGATACTTTTATTGAGGAATAAATATTTTATGAATATAGTACATTTTTATTTATATCATAACTTTAAGTCTTTCTGATTGCACTGTTTACGTACATGTTTTGTATGTTTTATTATACATTCTATTATATCAGACTGTTTGGTGTTTTGTGTTTTTCAGTCTATGTTTGTATTCACACTGCAATCCCTGCTTAGAACCTTACAGGTGTTTTCCATTAACCCCTAACGCTCTGCGCCGTAGCTGTACTGCACTGAGTCCTGCGAATAGCGCTCAGCACAGTACAGCAACTGCGCAGAGACGATGCCGGTTCAGCTCTGCACAGGAGCCAAACCGGCATTGGGGGTCGCAGGATGTCAGCGGTAATCTACTGCTGACATCCCCGGCTAACACCCGTGGTCAGAATGGTCTCCGATCGCGACCGCTGCATTTAACATGCCTTCCGGGGGCCTTTCCTCCCACGGTCAGTGCCCCTGCCAATCATTGCTATGGCATCTCTGGAATCCAATCAGGACCCCAGAGATGCCTGAAGGCAGTGCCTTTAAGATGGCGTCTGTGATGTCATCTTAAAGGCACAGTGTCAGCCTATGCATGTGCATACGCTGACACTGCTAATACCCTGCAATACAGTATTGCAGAGTATTATCATGAACAAGAAATCAGATGATTGCTTGTTCATGTTCCATGGTGGAACAAGTAAAAAATAAAAAAAAAATGTTTCTCAATAAAAAATAAGTTTATAAATCACTAAAAATGCCCATAAGCCCCAAAACATATAAAGAGACATAGAACGCTCGAAAAAGTCTAAATCATAACGCAAACCCCACACCGCGTCCATAACAATCCCTAGAATAAAATTAAATAACTATTGAACCCGCAAGATGAATGCCGTTAAAAAAACTTGCCAAAAATTATGATTTTTTCCTATTTAATCCCACTAAAAATGCAATAGAAAGTGATCAACAAAACAGATGTACTCCAGAATCATACTGTTGCAAAGTACAACACGTCTCTCAAAAAACAAGCCATCAACCAGCTTTGTAGCCAAAAAAGTAAAAATGTTATGCCACTTGGAAGACGGTGATGCAAAATTGATAGATTTTCCCCCATATTAGGGTTTTATTTGGCAAATTTAGTAAAACATAAGAAAAAATATTCAAGTCTGGTATCCCCGTAATCGTATCGACCCATAGAATAAAGATAACATGATTATTAGGCTATACGGTGAACACGAAAAAATGAAAAGTAAAAAATCCAGTTGATCCAATTGATGCTTTTCTACTCGTGACCTCAAAAAAAAGTTCCTAAATTTTCAACAACAGGGGATACCCCCCAAAATGGTAACAATGGAAAAAGCATCTCGTCCTGCAAAAAACATGCCGTCACATGGCCCCTATAACGAAAAAACGAAAATTTTATAGACTACAAAAGGGGCCAATGAGGAAACTAAAATCCTGGCAGCTGCAGAGCGCTCCTGCCCTTCTGCGCTTCGCTGTGCGCCCATAAAAAGTAACGGCCACATGTGGGGGGACTAGTTGGAAGAAATTTCATAAGAAATTGTATGGTGGGTTGTAAATAAATGCAAAACTTATCAGCCAAAATTTACCACTAAAATGAAGCACAACATATGGGGAAAAAACAAAAAAATCTCATAATCGTTTTCAAAAGTTACAACCATATAAAGAGACGCAAGTCAGAATCCAAAAAAATGGGACTGAGCCTTAAGCTACAAAATGGCTGCGTCCTTAAGGAGTTAAACAGCCATAACTATGTGGGAGTTTCCTCTTCCAATCACAGGACAGCCAGTACTTCCTCTCTCTCTTTAAATACACATCGCATTGTTATATTACTTGGCTGTGACTAAGGGCCTTTTTTGCCCAAAAAATGTCAGCTTGTGTGCATGTATGTAGTCACTCTTTTAATGTAATCTAATAAAGCATTGAAGATCTTTTTAGTCCAGTGCCGGAATTCCTTCAATTTTTCTCCAGTGTTTTGTTGGTGTCCGGGCAACTTGTTCCATGGCACGGACCTGAAATGTGATCGGACCCACAGCTACAGGGATCTTCAGGGGTGAGCAGTATTGGACTTTTTTATTTCAATATAATTGCTTTTGACAGCTAGAACAGCTCTGATCCTAATTACCAGCAACCCAGCTTTCCAGAGATGAAGGAAAGCTGGGTGTGGTTCACAAGCCTGCCAGCAGAGAGTCATGACAGTTATGTTCAACTTATTGATGACTTTTTATTGGTCTTTTTTGGATATGAGGCGATTGCAGAGGCTCAGCTCTTGGTAATTTACCAGCTTCCAATATATGAAGTAACATATCTAAAGGTTAAGATCCACTTAAAACCATGGCCTTAGGCTGGCTTACTTCCCTTGTCTAGCACTTTGTATGGAAGATTTCAGAGAAAGGAGGAATTAGAAATATTTCTATGGGATAGATGGGATAATTATTTTCTTATATCATGCAAATGGTTGTATGTAAAAGTCTGTTTTACTTATTATATTTTTTTCTGGCACAAGTGATCAGTTCTTTAAAATGTTTTCTTTATGTAACCTGTTATGCTGGAATGTGAAAAGATAACACTTGAGAATGCTATAAGATAATATGTCGTGTTCTACAACATGTAGCTAACCCTGGTTTATCAGACAGCTGGGCTGTTTTCACTGTATTTACATAGTATGCAATAAATTGACAGGCCTGGTTGGCATAGCAACAATGTTGTACCAGAAAATGAAGGGTGACGAAGTCCAAGGTTCTACCGGCTTTGAATCAGTATCTTCATCTTTCATGTTCTTCTATCTATACCTTCTTCAATTTATACATGTGCATTTAGAATATAAAGGTGCCACTGTGCTTGTATACATAAGTATAAGTATGTTAGTGAGCATGGAAAATGCCACCACTTTTACAATGGTTTTTCTATATGTATATAGATCAGCGGCATCAAGGTTGCATCTGGTATGAGGCAAGATGAGTATCTGGGATCAGTTCCACAAGCGGGCTGTATCAGACCCTACCTTCATAAGCTGGCTGGCACACTGTAAAGGGGGGCATCAATGGGGATCATAACAGATAATTATTGTGTTTGGTAGATTAGATTACAAAGTTCTACGTCACTCTGTCTATCCCTGAACCAAAAATTGTTTTATTTTTTATGATGAGGACTGCAAACACCAAAATAAATTTTTGTAGAGGATGCCATTTACTGCAAATCCATCCTAGATGGGAAGAATTTGGACCATGCAAAACTATAAACAGTGTAAGCCCAGTGTCGTATACAGAACCATTCCTAAGGCGATACAGTCTTGGTTTTTGCGGCTTGCTCACATCCTCATATATTTATATGGTCCAAACACACAGTTGAGGATTCATCAGCCCCATGACTGAGCCTAGTGCCACAGAGGAAACACCCTGAGAAGGTCCTATTTTTGCCTATGTTTGTGGCTAGTCCAGCCCTATAGAAGTCAATGAAACCTGGTTGGCACAAGGATGGAATACATTTGCCTTCATTAGACAGCCTTGTTTTTTTATTTTTGTGAGCCTGCAAACATGGGGACAACCTGGACATTATTCGATGGTAGCATCACGTATTGATGTTGCTACCTATAATTATTAAAAAGCCCAGCTACTAGTGTGAAAATTTAAGAAGGAGGTCAGCATTTCTACATGCCTCTCTGAAATTAGAAAAGAGTCTGAGGTACTCTTATGTATGCCAGAATAGCTCTGTGACCACTCTTTCTGTTTTTTGACTATAGGTGTCAGGACCCAGAGACTTTTGCGTTTCAGGCAGCAGCTCTTCTAACTGAACTATGTAGCTCTATGGATTGCTTCTGTGCTAAGCCTTAACTAAATTCACTGAAATTCCAGTTTTCAGTTCCTGTTCTCCTAATTTACTCTACTTTTTCCCTAATTAAGCTTACTTTGTACTTCCTTCATGCAAGATTATTGTGCTCTCAACCTGTTATCTGTCTTAAGACAAGACAGGGGAGAGAAAAAACAACAGGCTCTGCCTAGTGCAAAAAAAGTGATTTCTTTTGAGTGTATATGAATTCATATGTGTATTCCGCTCACCTTTAGTGGTTGTGCAATCAGGCACAACAACATCAGATCACGTTTTTGGGTGCTGCCCCGTCCCTGCCTGTGGGTGATTTGCTCTCCTCGGGGTTGTAGAAAATGCATAGGTGGATCCAAAAGATGTGGAGTGTAATTTCCTCAATGGATAACAGATAAAAAATAGGGACTTCTTCTGGCGCAGCCGAAGGAATCACGGCTATTACGTAAAGCTCAATCGTGACTCAATTTAATATTATAATCAGGATAAAATACATACAGATAAAATCGGATGAATAAAAATGACAACCGGGCCCTTCCCTTCCTTGGTTGAACATGGACATGTTTGTTTTTTCAACCATATAAACTATGATACTCCACTGCTATATTTCAGGGTTGTAGTTTTACTGAGGGCACTGGGGGTACTTCCTCAAAATTTGTTTGCTTTTATTATGCCAAAAAATCATGACACCGAGGCACATTTTTGGTTCATAGTGTGTCCACTTTTGTACAAAGCCAGCCATGTTTCCAGCTCCCCTGTACAGTGCACAGAGTATTGGGTGGTCCCAATAGTCCTCATCTTCCAGTGACTGAGACGCTTCATCCAAAAATACAAGCACTTTCCTGTGGCTACATTGGTTAAATCTATTTCTTGAAGCACTACAGTGGTTCTCCTATGCTACTATATCATTGGAGCCATTGTTTATGCCACCAAATAGTTTCCAGTTAGAGCACAGATCTCCCCACCTTGATGTCCTCACATGTCCAACATTGGGGCAGATTTATCAAGCTGTCTGAAAGTCAGAATATTTCTAGTTGCCCATGGCAACCAATCACAGCTCCCGTTTAAAATATGCATGAGCACTGGTGAAATGAAAGCTGAGCTGGGATTGGTTGCCATGGGCAACTAGAAATATTCTGACTTTCAGACAGCTTGATAAATCTGCCCCACTGTCTCTGACCACTGTCTCTATCTTCCTATGCAATTGCTCAGAAAAGAAAGAAAGCAGGTAAACAGTAGTGCTTCCTAGGTCAAGGCTACCCTTAACAATGTAATAAATTTTAAGAGAGTAAGTAGGTTAGTTAGTAGTTAGTATTGCAGTCAAGTCCTATCCCAAGGGTGTCGAACCCATCCTGGGTATAGTAATGTAGAAACCAGGAGTATTTCATAGAACAATGATGTCCATGATAGATCCGAAAAAGGAGGACATTGTGAAAATTGTGCAAACTGACTGATGGTGATCAGAAATTATATCCTTTTATTGGAGACTATGGTGGGTCCTTCATCAGGTCAATATTAAGGCATTCACAATTGCTCCCAGGGGAATGTACATGGCTTTAATATTGACCTGATAAAGTAACCGCAGTAATGGTGTGAAACATGTTGAAACTCGTGTTTCTACCACCAGGGTGATGCCATAGGTGTTAATGGAGCCAGGACCCCCTCAGGCTGATTTGCATAGAGTCTCTCATCCTGGTGGTGGATGACCTTTAAGCTTGCAATTGCCAATAAAATGATAGTTTCTGCTCACCATCTGAGTTTTTTTGAGCCATTCTGAACATTGTGGACATCACCGTCTTATGAAATACCCGCTCTTTCTATCTTCCTGTGCTGTTAGATGTCCATTGTACATTCTACAACCAAGTCTGCACATAACAGCAGATATTATTCTGTGCAGCTCAGATCCTCTGGTTTGGATATATGCTGCTTAACTGTGTTACAGGGACAAGGGACAAAATCACAATCAACTGGCCACCAATGACAAAGTCTCTTTAAATAATAATAATTTCTTTTAAAGGACATCTACCACCAGGATGAGTGTAAACTTTTAGCTTCTTAGGACCATGTTACAAAAAAAAGGTTTTCTAGATTATGCAAATGAACCTGGACTCCATAGATGTCAGTGAAACCCTGAGCCCCTCAGGCTTATTTGTATACATTTTAAACCTTTACTTTCTAAAGCCCCTTCCACACTTGCGTTTTTCACGCGTGTTTTCTGCACATGCTTTTGACGCGCAGAACTTGCATTGCATTGCATTGTAACCATTGGCTCTTTTCAGACTTGCATTTTTTTTCATGCGCACACGCGTGTTTTTTTTTAACGCGCGTTTAAATCTCAGCATGCTCTACTTTTGCAAGTAACGCGTGTGAAAAACGCATCATACAAGTCTATGGAGATGCACCAAAAACGCATTGCACTCTGAGACAATTGCAAGTGCAATGCGTTTTTCACACAGCAATTGCCATAGAAAAGATAGACCTCAGTTCTGAGTCCTTTGAAATTGCATTGAAAACGCGCGTGAAACTGAGACACTGAACAAACTCTGACTGAAAACTGATTGAACTCTGATGCAAAATGTGCGTTTTTCACTGACCAAACCCTGATCGCACCCTGATCAAACTCTGACGTGATCTCCAACGCAAGTGTGGAAGGGGCCTTAGTGGACAGAAATCTCTGTGGTCACAAAGGTGCACCAGTATGACCATGGTCAGATTTAATGCCACTGGAGAACTATAGAACGATGATCCCTACATAGCACCTCCTCGTGAATATTAAGCCTAGAATGTGCCAAGAGTTAAAATAAGAGTTACAAAATCTACAGTATACAGAAATGTGCTCAGCTTGTCCTGCTCTATATTATGATACCTGTAGATGGCATTACTTTTATAATGTGATCTGTTTCCTTCAAGCAGAGCTCTACAGAAATTCAGTAAATTCATCTTTTCATCAGGAACATGTGCGTGGGCCTATTCTTAATTTAATTGTGCAGTTTATATCAAAATATCTATTACTAGCCTGAAGCTGAAGCCTTATATGGCAGAGCAGGATTAGGGTTCCAGGTAAACATATTGTGGATCTGTGTCTTGTGGGTAGCCCATTTCATGTTTGCTGTGGAATTTCTGTGCTGCAGACCCTTTTCAATGGGACTAGCCTTCATATGGTAACCAAAACAGTTTTCTGGGAAGCAGTATACCAATAGCACATGTTAGTATACTGACATAAAATGTACTAAATCATTTTCCAGAATGCTTCTTCTTTATACATGATCTCAATTATTGGCACTTTTACATGAAATCGAAGAGGGAGACCATTATTAACCACTTAGGGCGCGGTCCCACGGTGCGTTTGCAAACGCAGACGCAGACCAAACCACGCCCACCGGGGCGGTCCGCGGTCCGATCGCATCGGCGTTTTCCATAGAAACATAGAGAAACGCCGATGCGATCGGACCGCGGACCGCCCCGGTGGGCGTGGTTTGGTCTGCGTCTGCGTTTGCAAACGCACCGTGGGACCGCGCCCTTAATGATCGCCGTATCGGGTTTATACGGCGGCCAATAAGGGTACTTCTTATGAAGCGCCGCCTTTCCATGTCGTGCATCAGAAGAAGATTGCAGGACCCAATGTTAAACTGAGCAAAGATAAGAAAAACTATAATGAATGAACTATCACTGTAATCATAGTGAAATAGAAAATACAGATAAAATATTGTGGTGACAGTGTGGTTAGATTATCAGGGTACAAGGTGTATGTGCACTTTCATCTGGTTTCTGACATTGTACTAACACACTGACACATAGAGAGATGAAACAGATGAGATGCTATTACACAGAGGCTGATAGACCATTATACTGTTGGCTTCTGCTACATCTCACAGCTATGTGCCATACGGTATATACAGCATATACACACATACATACAGCACATACACACATACATACAGCATATAGTGTACAGCACATACACACATACATCCAACTATAAATTCATATATAGGAACTTGCTTGCATTTATTGCAGATCGGCTCCTGGCTGGCTCTGGCATCATGGCAGTGGGTGGCTGTGTCTTCGGGCTGCTATATGGTTGTGGCATCATGTGGGCCTAAGAAGCCACGGAAGTAGTAGACTGGCCAGGCCGCCACAGAAGTAATAGACCATGTGACCGTGCATGGAGTAGATGAGCCCGGCTTCAGCAGATAGAACAGACCGCTTTTGGAGACATGAGGGCGGTCAGCAGCAAATTAAGTGTACGGGTTGAGTGGCCGCAAATGAGGTTGCTGGACAGGGACAGTGGGACGGCACTAGGGCCGTATTACTGTAAAAGGGTGGTCCCATCACCATAGCGTTTATAAATTTCGGCTTAGCTGTTCATCCCAGGCCCCTGTGCCACCGGGCCCGTAGCAGCCATAGCGGTTGTTGTTACGCCACTGATTTCTTCTGTTGCATAATGAGAAAAAAAAAACCTCTGTAGCTGCCCCATAATTCCAGCACCATCTCTTGTTCTCCATATCTACTGGTCTTATTGCCCTCAGTGGTCACATGTGCTTTATTTGGATGTGGCAGCTGAGACCAGGCATTTGCACAGCCATTATATGAAGAATGAACCTGACCTAGGCACCAGAGATTGAAAAACTGCTACTAAAGCAGTATGAATCCGCCTTAAAAGTAAGGGTGCGGTCACACGTCGCGTTTACTGCATGTGTTTAAAAACACATTGCTACAGCTGAAGGGAGATTTGCCTATTTAAACAGCTGTTAACGCTTGCATTTACAAAATGCAAGTGTTAACACATTGTTAACACCTGTGTTAACATAGCGATTAACACGTGCAGTTGTTAACACATTGTTAAGACATGTGTTAACATCGCAGTTAACACATGTGTTTTGTAAACACGAGTGTTAACAGCTGTTTAACCCCTTAAGGACGCAGCCATTTTACAGCTTAAGGCTCAGTCCCATTTTTTGGATTCTGACATGCGTTGCTTTATATGGTTATAACTTTTGAACACTGTTACTTATCAAAGCGATTCTGAGATTGTTTTTTACCCACGTGTTGTACTTCATTTTAGTGGTAAATTTTGGCTGATAAGTTTTGCGTTTATTTACAAAAAAAAAGAAAATATGATGAATTTTCTGAAAAATTTGCCATTTTTGAAATTTTAAATCATTGCGTTTTCAGGCAGATAGATTTACCACCTAAATAAATTGCTGAATAACATTTTCCATATGTCTACTTTACATTTTCACCATTTTTGAAATGTCTGGATAATTTATTTTGATGTCACGCGGCTTACAAATCGAATAGCGCTTTTCCGGATTTTCAGAATTGACTATTTTGGGGATAAATACAGTTTTGAATGAAATTTACATATTTAGCATCAAAACCCCCCTATATAACCAACCCATTTTCAAATCTGCACCCCTCAAGCTATCAGAAACAGATTTTACGAAGATTGTTAACCCCTTTAGATCGTCATAGTAATTACATCAAAATGGAGGCGAAATTTAGAATAGTCAAATTGTGCCGGTTATACGTTCATTTAGCCCTAAAATTTACACATTTCCAAAAGATAAAAATACAAAACCCACCATACAATTTGTTCTACAATTTCTCCCGAGTGCAGAGACGCCCCACATGTGGCCGTGACTTGTTTTATGGGCACACAGTGAGGCGCAGAAGGGAAGGAGCACCCTGCAGCTGCCAGGATTTTACTTTCCTCATTGGCCTCTTTTGAAGGCTGTAAAATTTTCACTTTTGCGCTATTAGGGCCATGTGACAGCATTTTTTTTGCGGGATGAGATGCTTTTTCCAATGTTACCATTTTGGGGTTGGTATCACCTATTGTTGAAAATTTAGGAACTTCTTTTTGAGAGCAGGAGTAGAAAAGCATAAATTCTCTACTGGTTTTTTTACTTTTTTTTTTTTTGTGGTGTTCACCGTATAGACTAATAATCATATTATCTTCATTCTATGGGTCGATACGATTACGGCGATACCAGACACGAATATATTTTCTTGCGTTTTACTAAATTTGTAAAATAAAACCCTATTGTGGGGAAAAATCTATCATTTTTGTATTGCCATCTTCCAAGTGGCATAACTTTGTTACGTTTTTGGCTACGGAGCTGGTTGATGGCTTGTTTTTTGCGGGACACATTGTACTTTGCACCAGTATCATTCTAGAGTAAATATGTTTTTTTGATCACTTTTTATAGCATTTTTTGTGGGATTGAATAGGTAAAAATCATAATTTTTGGAGGGTTTATAACAGTTTTCTTTTACGGCGTTCATCGTGCGGGTTCAATAATTATTTATTTTTATTCTACGGGTTGTTACGGACGCGGTGATACTATATATGTGGGGTTTGTGTTATGATTTAGACTTTTTTTTAGTTATATGTCTCTTTATATGTTTTGGGGCTTTTGGGCATTTTTGGTGATTTATTACTTTATTTTTTTATTGAATAATTTTTTTTTTTTACTTTTTCAGTTTTTCCACCATGGGAAATGAACAAGCAATCATCTGATTGCTTGTTCATAATAATATCCTGCAATACTTATGTATTGCAGGGCATTATCAGTGTCAGCCTATGCACTTGCATAGGGTGGCACACTGCCAGTAAGATGACGTCACAGATGCCATCTTACCGGCAGTTCCTGCAGGTAACACTGGGGTCCAGATCGGACCCCAGTGATACCGTAGCAATGATCGGTGCCCCCCGAAAATGATTCGGGGGGGGCGATCGTGGGGGAAAGACACCCCAGATGCATGTTAGATGCCGCGATGACCGCGGCATTTAACGGGTTAATCACCCGCGATCAGAGACAACTCCGATCGCGGGTGTTACACTGGGGTGCCGGCTATCAGTCACAGCCGGCACCCCGTGTTTCTCGATGCCGGTTCGGCTCAAATCTTGAGCTGAACCGGCATCGGCTCAGCGTCCGATATATCGGACGCTGAGCGCTAAGTCACTGAGCTCAGCGTCCGATATATCGGACGCTGAGCGTTAAGAGGTTAATTAGGCAAATCTACCTTCAGTTTTAGCATGCAGTAAACGCGACGTGTGACCGCACCCTAAGGGTGAAGACACACATGGCGTTTTTAGGCCGTTTTTACTAAGTGCGTTTTCAGATTGTTAAAAACGCATGCGTTAAAAAACGCATGCGTTTTTTGAAAACGCATGCTTTTTTGTCAGTTTTTCCGAAATTGCGCAATGAAAAACGGACAAAAACACATGCGTTTTTAACGATCTGAAAACGCACTTAGTAAAAACGGCCCAAAAACGCCATGTGTGTCTTCACCCTTAGGGTTTCTTTTTGAACAAACCTCCCCCCTCCCAAGAAAACCCATTTAACAATTCAGTTAGAACAATAAAACTGTCTCCAAGTATATACAGAAGATGGGGGTTAAAAAACAATCTAGGAATCAGAATTTGGAACAGGTTGCATCAGATCGTTACATATTTAATACCAATTTTATTCCATTCTTTATTTAATGTAGAATCAACATATTGGTTCCAATTATTTTTAACTTTCATTATATTTTTCTTATCAAAAAAATATATGTATCATTCTTTTATTTCTTTCAAATCTTCAAAATACCATATTTTATGCTATTATTTTCTAACAGTGGTAATCATCAAAACGAATAAAATCCTGTTTTAAACGTAAGCCCTATAATTGTAAACTTCAGTTGTAATGTATTAAGCTGTCAGGTTTGGATTTCTTCATGTTTTCTTGCGTGAAGAATAGAGATGAGCGAACACACTCGTCCGAGCTTGATGCTCGTTCGAGCATTAGCGTACTCGAAACTGCTCGTTGCTCGGACGAGTATTTCGCCAGCTCGAGAAAATGGCATCTCCTGCCGTTGTGATTTTTGGCGGCCAGAAACAGAGCAGAGACTCTGCACTCTGCAGAGACTCTGCACTCCACCCAGCATGACGTGGTACTCTTACACGTCGATAGCAGTGGTTGGCTGGCCTGATCAGGTGACCCTGGAATAGACTAGCCCCTGCCTGCACTGCTTGGATCATTTTCTGTCTGGATGCTGTTAGGAAGAGAGCTGCTGCTGCAGGGATAGCGTTAGGGTGTTACTGTTAGGCAGGAGTGAGTCTACAAGAACCCAACAGCTCTTGTTAGGACTATGCAACACCCTCGCCGATGCAAGGCAGAGCTGGGTTTGCAAATACGTCCCACCATGTAGCTTGCAGCCTGTGTAGGGTCTGATTAGCCTCACAGCATGTCACTACATAACACTAGATAACACAGATGAACTCTGCAGTGGTAGATCCTGCCTGGCAAGGCAGGAGTTAATTCTTTGATGTGATGTAAAATGTGTCATCCAATCACATGTATTATCCTAATGTATTGTAAGCTGGGATATAATTGGAGGAGTAACCACCACATGACCAAGAGCTGAGAAAAAGTGACGGTTGGAGATTTCTAACAGTCAGTTCAGTCAGAGAAGTGAATCTGACAGGATTCAGTCAGAAAGACTAGCCAGTCAGACCAAGCAGTGAGACAGTAGTGTAGTGAATTAGTCAGTGAGAGGAAAGGGGTATCATCCTACCTTCCAGGGTGATACCTGAAGCAACCCAGAACAAGCTGAAGCATCCTACTAGGACACAGCTATCTCCCAGCCTGCCATTGCATCCAGGCTGATGATCCCTCATGTGGCTTCCTCCAAATGCATCTCGGCACTCCACCATTTTGTTAAGGCACGTTGCTGCGGTTCCTGTCGGTTCCAATAAAGAACTGTAAGTTGTTTTTGTTCAACGTCTGCCTCCGTCTGGTCCCTGCTACTACGGCTGTCACCATCACAGGCACCCTGTCCACCACACAGAGACCCATACTCTAGACACCAAAGGGTTGCCCCAGGGAGATCCGCTATAGCAGCATCTCCCTCATCATTTCTTGCCAACACCACCCTGCTGGAGACCTGCCAGGCTGTAGGACAGCCCTCCGGTCCCCATACCAAGCACCGTGACACTAGCGTGCCAAGGCCGCAACCGCCAGCCACTCAGGTACTGCGGGCCCCGGCTGACTCCAGGCCCCGAGAAAAGGCTAGGACCCGGTGGGGGATGTTGCAACTAGAATAGCGTTATTTTTTTTTTTTTTTTTTGCTTGTGGCTGGGCTTGCTGGCACTAGTAGTGCAGCTAGTACCATATTGTGAGGAATTTGCAGGGAGACTTGGGAACGTTCTATTTAGCTCTTACTGACACACACATCTCAAACACCTAAGTGGGACAATTTATTAGGGGTTTGATTGAATTAGGCACAGCACAAAATCCAGTTGTGTGCTGTCAGTGTAGGTTAGAAACTAGCCATAACAATAGGATAGCATTGTTTAAAAAAAAAAACAAATGAAACAAACAAAAAAAAAATCCCAAAAAATTTACGGTTTACACTTTAATTTTGAAAATGTTGAACCTGAGGGCTAGGGGTAGAGGACGAGTGCGTGGACGTGGGCGTCCAACTACTGCAGGGGTCAGAGGCCGTGGTCCTGGGCGGGGTGAGACACCACCTGCTGATGAGGGAGCAGGGGAATTCCGCAGAGCTACACTCCCTAGGTTCATGTCTCAAGTTACTGGGACTCGTGGTAGAGCACTGTTGAGGCCAGAACAATGCGAACAGGTGATGTTGAGGATTGCGGACAATGCTTCTAGCAATTTGTCCACTAGTCAGTCTTCCACGCAGTCCACCCATGTCATTGAAATCAGCACTCCTACAGCTCCTCAGCCTCCTTCCCCCCAGTCTGCCCCCTCCCAGGAAAATTTGGCATTTGAACCGGCGTACTCTGAGGAACTGTTTTCTGTACCCTTCCCAGAGTCACAAACCATTTGTCCGGTTGCTGCTGAGCTCTTTTCCGATGCCCAGGGTTTCCACCGGTCGCAGTCTGTGGGTGATGATGACATTGTTGACGTAGTGGAAGAAGTGTGTAAAGAGGTGTCGGACGATGAGGAGACACGGTTGTCAGGGCAGGATGTCCGAGGGGGGAGCAGACTGAGGGATCGAAGGATGATGAGGTGACAGACCCAAGCTGGGTTGATAGGCCGGGTGAACACAGTGCTTCTGAGACGGAGGCGAGTCCTCGACAAGAACAGGTTGGAAGAGGCAGTGGTGGGGCCAGACGGAGAGGCAGGGCCAGAGCTGGTGCATCAGCGCCAAATGTTTCACGTAGTCAAGCTCCCGTGGCGAGGGCTAGATTTTCGGAAGTCTGGAGGTTCTTTAAAAAAACACCGGATGACCGACGGACTGTGGTGTGCAACCTGTGCCACACCTAGATCAGCAGGGGTTCCACCACTACTAGCTTAACTACCACCAGTATGCACAGGCATATGAATGCTAAACACCCCACTCAATGGCACCAAGCCCGTTCACCTCCGGCCGGGCACACCACTGCTCCTTCCCCTATGTCATCTGCTGCCTCTGCTAGTCAGCCCCCTGCCCAGGGCCCCGGCCCAAACACCTCCCGTGGAAAACCACATCTTCGCCTCCACGATCCTCCACAGCATCCACCAATGTCTCCATGCTCAGCGTTCAGCTCTCCATACCTCAGATGCTGGAGCGCAAAAGGAAGTATAGTGCAACCCACCCACACGCCCAAGCCCTCAACGTCCACATCTCCAGATTACTTAGCCTGGAGATGTGGCCCTATAGGCTGGTAGAGACCGAGGTCTTTCGCAACATCATGGCGGCGGCCGCCCCTCGGTATTCGGTCCCCCGCCGTCACTATTCCCAATGTGCCGTCCCAGCCCTGCACCAGCACGTGTCAGACAACATCATCCGTGTCCTGACCAACGCCATTTCTGACAAGGTCCACCTGACCACGGACACGTGGACGAGTGCTGCCGGGCAGGGCCACTATATATCACTGACGGCACACTATATATCACTCCCGACATGTGACATAATAGTACGTAGAGTACACGTAGAGAGCCAGGCGCAAGGATGGACTGAGGAGTTGTAACAGTAGTGCAGGTAATAGAGGTATAAAACATGTGGGTAAAACCGTTCAGGGAGCAGAAAACTGGGACAAGTAATATTAGGATTGCCACATGGTTTTCTTCTAGGAAACAATTTGACCCCCATAATGCAATCAATCCACCATCCTAGGTAAGGGCCAATGCAGCAGCCTCCAGTAGTGAGAAACAGAAGAGCTGCACAAGATGACAGTAATACAGTGGCCATTAGTGGTTCATAATAAAAGTACTCCAGATTCTAACATGTTTACTCAGCAGGTGGCTGGTCATACATGAGGTGCTCAGATTTTTAAAGGGGTATTCTCGTCTGGGGACTAACATTTAGTTTTATTAATCTGATATATAATTTCTTCAATTAGATGTTATTAAAATAAAATTACCCGTGCGAAGATAATTTCTCATAAATGTAGTCATAGGGTCCCTTAAAAACAAAACTGTGAAACAAGACAGGGAACAAATGATAAATGTTCTGTCTTCTATATTCTATGAGAAAATCCCACAATGCAGACATACTGTGGGATGGCGTTTGTTTTCTGTGTCCCTGAGTTTGGGCAATAGCACTCATGTGGCTACACGCTGACTGCTGGGTCTTAGCCCTTTCGCTTGTGCTGCCTGCTGCCCACAGCTTCCTAGCCACCACCTCTTTGCCTGAAGTATTACTGCCTTCTACTAATATCAGGTCTAGGACCCCATCATCACCCTTTGCTTCTTCTATCACTAATCCCTTATAGTTGCCCTCCTCTGTCTACACATCGCGGAATGACATAGATGTTGGCAGTTGTCTTTTATCATCATCATGGGTCTCTTCTGGCGGTCCACCACAGACACAATCATCCTCCAATCAGGGGTGTACCTAGCCTGTCTGCTGCCTGAGGCGAGCCATTGAGAGGCGCCCGCCTCTCCCCCCCCCCCCCCGCACATATATGTAATATATCAGGGAGTGTCAGGACCAGATCCATCATATTGGTTTGGTGTAAAAATAAAGCAATGCAAAATGCATACAGCGTGTCGCATAGTATAAAATGCATACAGCGTACCGCCATGTAGTATAAAATGCATACAGCGTACCGCCATGTAGTATAAAATGCATACAGCGTGCCGCCATGTAGTATAAAATGCATACAGCGTGCCACCATGTAGTATAAAATGCATACAGCATATCGCCATGTAGTATAAAATGGATACAGCATACCGCCATGTAGTATAAAATGGATACAGCATACCGCCATGTAGTATAAAATGGATACAGCATACCGCCATGTAGTATAAAATAGACACAGAGTACCACCAAGTAGTATAAAATGCATACAGAGTACCGCCACGTAGTACAAAATACAATCAAGGTGTTTAACTTCCTCTATGCAACTAAGTGCCCTTAAAAGGGCAACTGCTGGTTTTTCAGAAGTGCCTGGCTATCTGACTTACCTGAAATTGCAACCTCTTCCTAGAGTGTATAGTGGCATCTGGATATGTTGCAATTACACTGCAGAGTCACTGCTTGGTGCTTTTTCCTAAACATGGACCTAGATCCCAAAAGCTTGTTCGATCTCTGGGTCCATGGGTGCCGTATCGACCACATTCTAGCCAAATTGTGCGGTTTCGGTTTGCTCATCACTAATTAAAAGTACTGCTCATACTAACCTAAGAAATAAACAGGATGTTTAATTTGGATTACATATTTGTGAATCTGTTAAAATATAGCACATAAGAATCTAACTCAATTATGTTCTCTACTCTCTAGTCTTGCAGACTCCCAGTACATAACACAGAATGGTACCATTAGACATGTTCCTCAAGGACAATAGACACATTGGTGGAAATTTATTAAGAATGGCATATTGAATGTTAGTTTTAATCCCCTTCCCACAGTGCACTGCTCCAATCTCTTTGTAAATCCGGATGTGTGCTCCACTGCTGGATTTAAATCTCCATTAGGTCAGACTGCAGAAAATTAGGAGAATGTGGTAGGTCGGAAAACTGTAAACAAGATTGCAATTTTTCAGACTCCAAGGGTGATGGACCCTCTGGACCACTGCCGACAATGATGTAAGCCGACACCTGGACCGGAATCTAAGTGCCACCTGGTTTTCCCCATAGCCCGCCACAAAGTGGGTTGGAATTGCTGTGGTGTGGTACCACCAGGTCGTTCCACAGGTGCAACTTTGTCCACGGTGACAGCCAAAGTGAGATACACAGACGTTAGGCAGAATCGTAGTCAGGGACGGGCATGAGGTCAGGAGGGGCGGCACGGGATGGGAGTCAGGGACATAGCAATAGGTCAAAGCAGGCAGCAGAGGAGCGTAGTCAGGAACTGAACTGGGATCACAACGGGAAGGCAATAATAGTGTGAGACAAAGCTTTCTCTAAGGCTCAAATGAAGGGGCTGGAAATTCATCAGAATTGGCAGCGGGCCAGTGGCAATTATAGGTGCATTGGCTCTTTAAATCTCCGGAAGCCAATGTGTGCGCCCTAGTAGGCGGGTTGCAAGAGCCATCATGGGATCGCGGAAAGGTGAGAGCAGAGGCGTGGGTAGTTCTCATAGGAGAAGCGCTGAGCCAGGCACAGAAGTGACAGAGCCTCATTATCATGATTTATAATTGTTTTTTGGTAAAACCACTCAATTCAGGGTATAAACAAGATATGTTTCTGCATCCGTACAGCTACAAGGTATTTCAAGGTATAATGCATTAAAAAAAATGGTAGATTTCCTTTAACAAAGCTATTTAACAAGCAATAAAACCCCTATGCATGATTAAATGTAGGGAGTAGTGAGTAAATGATACGTTTTGTGTGTGATAGACGGCCATTATATGTTATAAAAGGTGTTATAAAAGAAGTAAGCCCTGCATCAAGTAGATAGTATGGTCTAGAACATGAAGGCTAAAAATATGCAGACAAATATGATGAACACAGAGCTGGATATGTTTATGCAGAATGTATGAAAGTAGCCCCACTTACAGTTAAAAAGGATTAAAGAGCTGAAGCAATTCTCCATATAGACTTCAAAGTCAGCAGTCAAATAACTAACAAGCTTTCTTGTTGAGTTCTGTTAGACTTTGTAATGATGTTACAGGTAACTTTCCATTCTTCTCAAGAATAAGTGATGATTTAAGAATCTTACAGTGACAGCCATCAAATAGAGAATGTGCAGCGTGCACCACTTATCACTTTATATAGAATATATATTTTATCTATGTAAAATCTTCTTGAGCTTTAGTTAATTTTTAACGAAAGCTTAATTGTGGACAGCATACATCTGTTGGCAGAGTGAAAAGTCTTACTAGGAGCGGACAGCTGTTTGCATCTTGTGTGTTATCGGTCTGGACTACGCGGGTAGGAGTAGAAGCTGCACTATCTATGCCCAGTTGTTGGTTCATGCACCTGGCGGATAAATCCATGCAAAACTCAGAACTGAAGTCCATGTCAGCTACAGTTGCACCCTGTCAGCAGAATGACTTGCATCTATACAAAACATGTGCAAATTGACTTTTATGCATCACACATTTAGGCCCCTTTCACACTTGCGTTGCAGATCACGTCAGAGTCTGATCAGGGTGCGATCAGGATTTGGTCAGTGAAAAACTGACATTTTGCATCAGAGTTCAATCAGTTTTCAGTCAGAGTTTGTTTAGTGTCTCAGTTTTTCACGTGCATTTTCAATGCAATTTCAATGCGTGTCAATAACGCGCGTGAAAAGGACTGAGCTCTATCTTTTCTATGGCAATTGCACTTGCATTGGACTTGCATGTGTCTCAGAGTGTGATGCGTTTTTGATGCATCTCCATAGACTTAAAAATACAATAAACCCCGGAGGGGGTGGGTCGATCTCAAATAGGTGAGGACCCAAAGAAATCACTTCTAGAAAGTGAAAAACAAATTACAATCAGTGATTTAAAAATGTGCTTTCTTTTATTCGTTGATTTAAACAGAAAAAATGAAGCTCAGAGAATTTTTAATGGTGCGAACTTGGCCTCTGCACTGGTAGTCAGTCTGTGAAAAGAAAATTGATTGCATGAGAGTCAAATAATGGTCGTGATGGTATAGTGACGTAAATATAATATCAAGGGCTCACCTTGTTCATTATTCGTATATCTCAAGGATCAGAGGTCAGGTAACTCTATAAGGCTCCTAAAGGAAATACCCAAAAGAATTCACCTTGGTCTTTGTGACTGTCCAAAGTAGTCAAATAGGGTCTTAGGTGAGAAAGGTAAAGATCCAAGCAGAGTACTTTAGAGTTTAGGAGAGAGAAGGGTGACTGATAGATATTAGTCCATCTGGGCTCGGGTCTTACTGACCAAACAGTCATGTAAAAAAATCCCTATACAAGCCCTATTTAGGACATAGACTATTGCACCCTGATGACCTAGCCTCGGGACTATGGTCCTATGTGATCAAAGTCCCGACTGGAACCTGTCCCTGCAGAAACTGGCCCTATTACAGACCTATTCAGCAGATATATACAAGTTCTTGAAGCCTATTGGCGTCGTATACTGTCACAAATGAGGGTCGCAAATGTGTCATAGAATAGAAAAAGAAACCCAAATCCCAACAATGCTTGTTTCGCCCTATTGGGCTCATCAGGGGAACGCTGGGTTCTTCAATAAACGCCCTATTAGAGACAGTGAATAGTTGCCGTGTTAACCCCAATGAGATCTGATCAGCCTAGACTTGTAGTACTATACATGTATCAGTTCAGTTTGTATGGAAAAAGGCCTTACCTTAATGCCGTAGGGGTAACAAGGGAGTGGAATAAAGCCAGGTAATGCTTGCAGCCGTAGGAGGCAGTGTGATGCCAGTGGGTTGTCCTGACTGAATCCGTGCAGGGGTTTAAAAAGGGCGCGCTACCTATGCCAGCCAATCGTGTAGTTCCTGAGGCTGGGAGACGGGCGTACGCGCAGTGTACGCTGGACAGGGAAGGTTCCGGTGCAGAGTCAGTACTGAGACGCGACTCACGCATGTGCGCCTCCATAGACTTGTAAGGTGCGTTTTTCCCGTGCATGACTTACAAAAGTAGAGCATGTTGAGATTTAAATACGCGTTTAAAAAAACTTGCGTGTGTGAGTGAAAAAGAATGCAAGTCTGAAAAAAAACATTGATTACCATGGGTCGTAGTGTAATGCAAGTTCTGTGCATCAAAAGCATACACAGAATATGTGTGTTAAAAAACGCAAGTGTGAAAGAGGCCTCAGTTACCATCATGCAGAACATATCTCTAATGGGAGCTTATTTGAGAACCTAAATAAGCATAGACCATGGCTTCAAAGTAAGCTCTGCGGCTTTTGTATGCTAGACCATCGAGGCCCATTGTCATGATAGAGCAAGGCCATCCCACTGGATTATCTAGCGGCAATGTGTTACTGGTGTTATTTTTGTGATGTAAGGTATTACTGTTTGGAGTCATTTGGCAAAAGATTGATTTTTTTTAAAAAATTTTTTTTATTAAAACATGTGTTTTAACAGGAATTGTGCGGAACTGAGGGAAAAATAAACGTAATTGGTTATAAATTACTAATGTTAAGAATTAAAGAGGACCTGTCAACCATAAAAAAGGCAATCAACTCCTAGTGCTACCCCAGATGTAGCAGTGTAGCAGACACTGCCACGCAGTACAATAGGAATGCTGGACCACGCTCAAAGCAGTCAGGCGTATTCATGAGGGCGGGACTAGGAAGCCGTGACTGCCGCATGAAGCCTGGCAGTGACCGCCGGCCTATGGAGTGGGAGGGACGGTTCATGGAAGAAGCTGTGCCTTGGACCGCCCCCCCTCATGAATGCGCCAGACTGGTTTGAGCCGTTCTTCCCACTCCATAGGCCGGCGGTGACTGCCAGGCTTCATGCAGCAGTCACCACGCCCTACACCCGCCCCCTCATGAATACACCGGACCGCTTTGAGCGTGGTCCAACATTTCTATTGTACTGCACGGCAGAGTCTGCTAGCTTTATTCGAGGGTTCCGATAAAGCTAGCAATGCAGCACTGCTATATCTGGGGTAGCACTAGGAGCTGGTTAGTAAGCTGGTTAGCAAGCAGCTCCTAGTGCCTTTTATTATGGGTGACAGGTCCTCTTTAAACATAATTATTATTTTTTTTTCAATATGTCTTTGTGTAACTAAGAATACTCCAAGCAGACTCCAATGTTCATTTAGCTCTTGGGTGCTAAGCATTGTGTTTATTTAGCATATGTGTACTCAGCAGTTAGTCATGAAAGTGTATTCATTTAGCACATCACTTGAAATTCCCGGCAGGCTGGGTTCTCACACTGGACTAATAATGAACCATAATATACAATAAACAAATTATTGTTAGTGAACTCATAAATTGAGACTGCCAAATAAGGAAGGAGATATTCACAGTGAGGGGCAAATTCTATTTATAACATTTGTTAATGGTGTAAAAATGTTAGGAGCATACCTTGTTTCTGAGTCTATTAGTTACATGTTTTATGAGTCTTTTGATTTAGAGGTAGTTGAAGGATAACGCTTCACATATTTTACTAATTAAAAAGATGATAGAAAGTCTCAGAATTCGGTATAATTTCTTCTGGATTTTTATGGTTGTAAAGATTATTGTCATTACTGTCATTTACATTTTTTTGGGAGTTAAAATATTCCTGTTGGCAGTGCTGAGTTGAGAAGAGGAAAGTGTCAAGACCCTAAATGGTGCTTGCTCACCTTCTTCTCAGCAGAGTCTGAAGGAGAGTTAGCAGTTTTTGGTTTTTATTTCCTGAGTGTATAAACTGCTAGACCTCAACTTTTGTTACCAGAAATTGGCTTTGTTCCCACTTTTTTACATCTCTGACTTGATACCATTGTTTAGGGCAGTTTTGGTGTGTGTGGGGTAGTAACTTGCGACCGACAATGTTGTAATATTTTACGAAATCATATATAATAGTCATCTCACCACATCCATATGTGATCCTAGACTAGATTGAGGGTGAACAGAGAGGGGGCAATATGACTCACATAGTAACTTGCGACCGACAATGTTGTAATATTTTACGAAATCATATATAATAGTCATCTCACCACATCCATATGTGATCCTAGACTGGATTGAGGGTGAACAGAGAGGGGGCAATATGACTCACATTGGTAGCAGTGTAATAGATGCAAAAAAGAAGAAACCTATGTTCTCCAGCACTTCCGCAGATGAAAAGTAAAAGTACAGCTTTTATTGAAGCATGTTAAAAATGTGGTGACAAATCTCAAACCATTACATGTGGCTCAATGTTCTCGAGAATTTTGGCAATGCCCCGTCTACTCAACTTGATTTGATTCTGCTGTTCCTAAAAGCATGTAAAAAAATTCCATGGGAGATGGTGTATTGAGACTACATCTGACTACAGAAAATGTAGTGAGAAGTGTGCCTTATTTGCCCAGAGAGTCCACATATTATGGAATCTATTGTATAGGACAACTTATAGGAAGTATATCATAATAATAAATCCCTTCCTCATGTTTTTCCATACAAAAATTGCGCTGAAAAATCTAACTTGGCTTATACTCAAGTCTATAAAAAAATTAACACTGTACTCACCTTTCTGACAACCCTGCAGGTCCTCTTCTTGCTTCTGTTGCTCTGACTCCGTCTCCGGGTCCCTGCGCAATGCCAGAACCCACATTATGAAGTCAGACACTTTCTGACGGTGCAAAGCGATGATGTCGGCAAGCGGCTAACGTCATAGTGTGTGTGCCAGCTGTGTGCGGGGCCCTGAAGACTGAGCCAGAGCACTGGAAGCAAGAAGAGGACCTGCTGGGGGTGTCAGAAAGGTGGGTACAGAGTTTTTTTTATAGGCTTGGCATACTTGAAGCAGGGTCTGGTTGGCTATATACTGGGGACAAGGGCTGGCAAGCTAAATAATGGGGAGTGCAGGGGGCTGGCTGGATATATATTGTTGACATAGGCAAGGCTGGCAGTGTACTCGGGGGGGCAAACGTTAGTACACAATATACTGAGGGCATGGTCTGGCTGGCTATATACTAGGGGGATTGGGCTGACTAGCCATATACTGGGGATATAGACTGACTGACTGTATAATGGGAGGGAGAGAAATGGTTAGCTATATAGTGGGGGATATGGGCTGGCTTGCTATATATTAAAGGGCATGGGCTGGCTACTGAGGGGCAGGGGGCTGCCCAGCTATATACTGGGGGAAAGGGGACTGGTAACTATATACTGCTGGAGGCTGTGGCCAATGCATTTTCCACTCTAAGCTTATACTTGAGTCAATAGGTTTTTTGTGATAGTTGCAATGCATTTTGTAATGGAGGAATATGTGCCTTTAAATGAACTCTGAACAATTTTTGCACTTCCTGATCTTTTCAGAGCCGCCCTACATTTCTCAGTACAAACTTGCTCATGTATATTCACAACCCCTGTATTCTGTATTCAAAGACTTGACTCTGACAATCCCCACTGCTACTTACAGCACGTACGCTGCAGATGCTTAAGCTGTAGAATGAAATAAAAATGGTGAATTACAGCTTGTTCAGACACAGACATTCAGACTGTACATATTTTTCCTAGTAATATGAACGCAGCATACAGAACATTAATAGGTCAGGTACTGACATCAGGGTTTGCTCCTATTACTTGGTATGGGATAATTTCAAGGGCATTTCTAAGTGAACAGTAATTCTGCAGCTAAAAGATCTATATTAAGCATGTCAAAGAAGGTTTTACGTCGTAATTGGGGGTGGCAGTTAGCAGGAATAAGGGATCTTGGTTGTCAGGCATCATATAAGGAACAAAGTCTTCTGCAGTCACATGAAAGCCTCAGGTAGAATTAAATAGCGGCAGTTTGCATTAACTCTATACAGAACAACATTTTCGAAGATCTTAAAAGATTTTGCAAGATTAATTTACAAGAAATGATGAGAGAAAATTGTAGCCTTGCTCACTTTGTGTTTGTAGTTTTCATTGTCATGGGCAGGAAATTTGGAGATGTTTTGGATTATATGAGGGCCTTTTCCTCTGAATCCCTCTGAAAAAAAATGTTTAGCATAAAGAAATCTTAAAAGTAGGACATGTGTGATAGTAAATGTTATTTTCAACCCTTTAAAAATAATGCTAATTTTTATTGAGCGAGAGACAAGCTGTTATATTTTCGGGAACATGGAGCTTATAGATCAACTATGCATTTTTATTGAGTGGGTGAATGTAAAAAGAATATTTAGTATTTTCCTTACATGTTTACACCTCGTTCAGATGCTAAGAAATAATGAAAAAAAGCAAGGTCAGTGTCCCACAACGGAGCAAATACAGTATAGAAATGAGTAGATTGTGAGCCCTCACTAACAGGGTCCTCCTCCTACTTGTCTCCTGATCAGTGTAGTTTTGCATTTGTACTTACAACTGTTTTTGTCTTCATGCAATGTCACTGCCAATGTTAGTAAACCAGAGATAGCAGAAGAAACTATGGCACACAACAAGAGGGTACATTGGTCAGCCAATGTTTTGTTTTATCTGGTTATAGCCAATAACAATATGGCCGACTAGTTCTGATGTTAAATACTTTGTATTTTTAGACAAGTTTGTCAAATGAGTCTGAATACCAAGTAAAATTTCAGGACCTGAGCACAAACCCCATTGAAGAAAAGAATCAAAATGTGAATGCAAAAATTTATGAATTTTTTAAAAAAAAGCCAGCACAAACTTTCAATGCCCAACAGGTTTATGTGCAAAATTGTAAACATTTAAAGCATGTGAAATAATTCCAATTTACCTTAAAACAGGGTCCACGAAAAAAATCCTTCCTCTGGACCTGCCATGGACCAAGTGCAGATTTGCGCCTAAAATGTGGCAAAAATATGCAAAATAAAAAGTGATACATAAGTGAAAAGTCACACTTAACATTTGGAAAATAAAGATGCATAAGGCACACTGCACAAGGTGCAGACCAAGACGTACTGTTGCAAAAATGAGACAAACTAGTAGAAATAAAGACGCATGTCCCCGAATGCCTCTCTTGAAACATCCCCTAATTTTATTCCCCTTATTGCAGCTGCCCAGTTCTGTTCATTAAAATTCAAGGAAATCTACCATCAAAATCCATCATGATAAACCAGGCACACTTACTCAAGACCAGACAGTGTAACTGTGGTAGACTTATTATATTTGTTTTTACCATGGCCTCTTTCCTTCTAAAAATCAACTTTTAAAATTATGCTAATGATGTATAGGGGCTCTGGTGGGTGATTCCAGAGCCCCTTACTGCTGCAGCTCAGCGGGCTGTTGCAATGAGCAGAGCACACTTCCTGCTGCTGCTGCTACATTACACAGGCAGAGGGAGAAGGGAGAAAACAAGGTTTGGATGAGACATGTTCTGCTCATAACAGCCTGGGAATTTGCAGCATTTAGGGGCTCTGGTAACGCCGTCAGGGCCCTTCAGGCTCATTAGCATAATTGTACAGATTTATTTTAGATAGAAGGATGCCATGGATAACAAATCTAAGAATATTGCCACAGCTACAGTGCCTAGATCTATGAGTAAGTGTCCCTGGTTTATCATGATTGATTTGGATAATAGATTTTCATTAAGTACTGTTCACCAATACCCCCAAGTCTACAGCTAAAGCTTCATCAACTAATTGGCTATTTAAGACATACACTGGAGATTAAAATTACAGAACAATGTATGATCACTTGATCTTTTCAGAAATAATGTAATCGCCATTGTACACCATGCCACTCAATTTTCTGAAGGTTACAACAGTCACCAATCAGTAGGATGTGTACAGGCCTTTGCTTTGAATGACTTCAGCTCATCTGCTGCCACAGGACATCACTAGTCTCTCGCACTGCTCTGGTGGCATTTGGTCTAATCTACTTCCAGTTTATTCCCCAGTTCTTTGACTGTTGTTGCTTGGCAATAACTTGTCACCAATTACTTTCTCGTAAGTTTTTTTTATTGTATTTAGATCAGGATTGTGGGCTGGCAATTTTATAGACAGATTCATGTCCCACAGTTGGGACTCAACCTCTCATGAATTTATGAAAAATTCTCCAATGTTTTCTGTAGCTGGGTATAATAATTACTGTTGTTTTTAATGTATACAAAAGGAAGGGAAAGGGATAAAAGATTGGGAATAGAAAAAGTTGTGAGTGTATTGAATAGTAAAATATAACTTTTAATTCACCTTTAAAATCATGCATGTGATTTTGCCATAATTGGTAGTTTTACTAGTATGACATTGTTTGTGTTGCCATACTTTATCCAGGTCAAGTCAGATGTAAAGTAGCATCCAGGGATATATTCATGGGTAAGGGGTCCCTCTTTTTTTTATTGCAATCACCCTTGCGTGTATTTTGAGAAAGTTCCACCACTTTTTCTGGTGGGAACAGCAGTGGGACAGGCTGTATGTCACAGTAGTCCTCGGTGATCCCCTCTAGGAGGTTGAACACATAAAAAATTGAACACATAACCCGCCTGAGTCTTGTTTTTAATGTAAGCACGTGTGTTGGGGTTACGTAGCGGTACTCAGAATTTGGTACAAGGCTATGACCTTGCATATGATCCTAGCATCGACCCTGAATGAATTGTTTCCCATCAAATCCTAATAAATCAACAAACTTCTATGTCAACACAACACGCTGCTTATGAAAGGTGAGTCTAGCCTTCTGATTCTTTCTGCTAATGAGAGGTTTGGTCACTGTAGGTTTGGTCACTGTTAAAGATCTTGATACTGTATGACGAGACAGATACTTTCCATGTTCAGTGCTGAACATGCAGCTGCAGTGTTGAATTGATTACTTATGGAGATTTTCTGTATTATCCTGCCTTCTCTTCTATTGCCTTTCAAGGGCAACTAGCCTTCTGGGGGGACACATCAGTGAACTTATTTTGGCTTATGGACAAATACAGATTGCTTTTCTCTTCTGGCCTCAGTGACTTTTCACTGATGCCTTATTGAACCATTCTTTTCAATGGACTTTTCCACAGTATGAGACTGTCGAGTCATACTTTGTACCTCCTATCAGTTTAGTTTGCTGCACCATAAAATTGACTTTTCTGGCACACGGACTGAATTACTCACATGTTATTTTCTGTTACGTCAAGACACCTAGTTACCAAAGACAAATCCCTATTTCATAGGAGTTGAAATAAAGCCTAATAATGTAAATATGTCACACAGCATTTCAGTTACTCCTGATTTATACATCTCCCTCACTGACCTTGACATTTAGGAAATTGTGTGCTGTTCTGTTTTGACTCCCGTGTAGTTGTATTGTTTCCTCAGCCTAAATGCAATGCCTTATATATATCTACATTAAGCTTCCTAGCCATTTCACCCCCCCCCCCCCATGCTACCTTTTCCATAAATCATTCTGTAATATTATAACATCCGTCTGTTTTAATTACTTTACATAACTTTGTATTATCTACAAATATTGAAACTCAACTGTGTAAACCTTCTATTAGGGCATTGATAAAGGTATTTAAAAGAAGTAGGCCCAACACTGTTGCACCTCAAAAAAGGAAAAATAGGACAGTGTCAATAGTCACTAAGGTTTATACTTACAATATTGATTTACAATAGTTTTACGATCTTTAGGCATGTGGCAATAAAAAATATATGAATTGTAATAACAGGTCACAGCACTTACTATATCACATATATAATTCAAGCATGTCCTGGTTGAGCTAAAAAAATTAAGTACCAAATCGGTAATATAAAAATCAAGTCATGTACAGCTATCTCAAACCATGGCTGGACCTCTATCCAACTGGTCCTGGATGTCATCATTTCAATGCTTTGCTGCGCTGGGGACCTGGGTTCGAGTCCCACGGTCAACATTTGCAAAGATTTTGTACGTTCTCTCCGCGTTTGCGTGGGTTTCCTTCGGTTTCCTCCCACACTCCAAAACATACTGGTAGGTTGATTAGATTGTGAGCTCCATTGGGGACATGGACCGATTTGTGTAATATAAATAAGGAATTATTATTAATGCTGAGCCTGAGATTACTGCTATCTCAATTTTATTGGGAGGAGACATGTTGGGGGGGTTAAGTACACTACTATTAACTAAATTGTATAATTCACTAGTTACAGTTTGATTGATAGAATAGTAGAACTATTAGTCGAATTTAGGAACCGTTTCTGTAAATTGAGAAAGACAGAAATAAATAATGGAACGCTATGAATTTTCAATGATCGCGGTTAAGTTTTGATGTTATTGATCTTATTCAATTTTAGTTCACTGTATGAGTTTTAATTATATTTGTTTTTCTTTTTCTGGATCTGTCAAGGCTTTTATAGTGCGTTTATCATTGATCCCAGTTGTTGATTAAATTAAAAAAAAGAGGCAAATTGTTGTAAACGTAACCACGTCATCAGTTTTTTAGTCAGTTCAGATCAAAGTTAGTGGAAGAGAATAATGCAAAATAGACAAGAAGTAAGCTGGTCTCAAGTAATTTGCTGTGTGGTTCAAAAGAGACATGAGCCCATTCATCAACTTCTACCAACTTCTACCATGCCATAGAAACAGATGTGGATAAGTGGAAACTGTCTGGTTAAAACTAATGTCCTTCAATGTTCCCTTTCCTGTAGCTGCCCTTACCCCCTGCTTCCTATGTCCCTTTCCCAACTGAACTCTGCAAAAAATAGCAAAACAATCAAATACTCACCACAACATAGGTGCAAAAGAGAACTGTATGCTAAATAGATGTAAAAAAAAATGTGGCCATAAACATAGAAAAATCTTAAATTAAGTGCAGGCAGCTATCTGGCCCACAGGGTGCATCAGATGGCACATGGCTACATGGGATCCTTATATACATGCCATGTGTTTATGTGGTCTGTGGAGGATAGTGCAGTATAGCCCAGGCTGGTGACTTACCCTGTATGCTGGACTGTGTGCAATACCTGAGATCTGGCCGCTCCTCAGCCCACAACTCCGTCAATAGCAGCTGCGAGGCAGGGGACCAGAGCTGTGCAGCGGGACTGTGTGTAGCTCTCGGGGGAACAGGTAAGGTTCTTTTTCAACCAAGGCTGGCCGCAGCCGGGGATCAGGTGCTCCACAGTCCAGTCTTGGGCCATGGTCTGGTGGTTGGGGAACACTGGTTTAGACCATGGTTGTCAAGCACAAGGTCCTTGTGTTTTCTGGCACATCTCCCTGTGCTGCATAGGGTCTAGGGTACTCCGATAGCAATGTTACCCTGCTCCCCTGAAGCAGCAACTGTCTGCTTCTTCTGATGTTGTAATCACACCACATCTACTGACTTCAGAGCTTCTTATCTGAAGTAGAGAACGGTAAGAGAGGACAGGGAGAGAGCGCTAAAAGTGTGACATCTCTTAAGGAGAATATAGAAGTTGAGGTGAAGGTTATGCTCACTGTGCGTAGGAACAACACTATGAGTTTGTTTAGAAATAAGGTAGATCTGGTGCTGCCTCCCGAGGGAGATCTCCTGTGTGATGTCACCACACTACTCAGGATATACGGAAATAGTCTAAGTTTGTGGTCCAAATCAGGTGGCACACTCGGAAATGTACCCCTTTATCAAGTGAATAAAGACTAAAAGGCATACCAAAACCAGTGCCGAGGGCGCAATAGTGGATCCCTCCAAGGCATGCCTCGGAGCTTTTAAGATCATTAATAAATCAACCCTTAAATCCTAACTCCGAAAGCGCCACCTGATTTGGGCCACAAACTTACACTATCACAGTCACACAAATCTCAAATAGAGTTTGTTACTCCTTTATAGGGTCAGTCAGCTAGGCACTAACTTATGAAACAGCAGCAATTGCCCTGGCCAGGTCACTGAGGTGTATAGTAGAGGCTCCTATTATCAAGGGCAGGTCGAAATCTGAAATAATTGCCCTTATAAGGGCACGGTAAAGAATTGCATCAGTGCAGTGATATTCTTACTGATCATTTAGGATTATACAGCTATACTTGTGCAATGTCCTTACACTGGGGCCTAAACTTGTGGTATCAACTTGATTGCCCTGATACCCAGCAGATGGCTTTAAGTGCGGCCTAGTGCTAGTCTTGTCATGGGTACCTTAGTCCAGGTGAACAGGCCTCTTACATACCATGCAGGCCCAGCAAGGGGATACAAGAAAAGGGAGAGGCTGTAATAACACTTGGGCACTCCCAGTGTACCTGTGGTGAATGGATCCCCAGGAAGGTGGGGAAGTAAAGGTCTGTAATATTAGTGGCAACCAGGGATCTTTTTATTCCAAGACTCTAACACAGCAACGGTTGACAGACTGAGGTAGTAGGTCCGCTCTGCCAGGTCCAAGGTAGTTGGTGGTTCTATGCAGTCTGGTGTAGCTCCCAGCCCTGGTACTAAGGCCTGGGGCTGGAGAAGTATGTTGGCTGCTTTGGCAGCAATTTTATAGAGGGTAAGCCCTCTGAAGGGAGACAGAAGCAGCAGGCAGCTTGTCTCTTCAGGCCTTGTCTTCAGATTCTTAGAACACTCAGACTGGACCCAGAGCCTTGCAAGGAACTTCCTTAAATAAACTTCAGCAAGAGCTCATTCCAAGGTAGTCTGGTTTTACAATCAATGGACATCTAAAGTGGCATGGAATTATAAATATATGTTATTTACAATGATTATAACATTAGAAAAATTAACCCTATCCTTCAGGTAGATGGAAAATACCATCGCTTTCCATAAGGCCATGACTGTGTGAACATGCAAAGCTCACACACGTGCATTTCATAGCTTCATGGTCACCTTGCTACGTAGCGGCAGGCCTAGTATGTTCTCCTGATCTCCTGTTTGCCATCCTGATCATGTTTGAACAAGACTGAAGTAGTGGAGATACCTCAGACCCGTCAACTCGGCAAGAACCACGATCAGGATGGCTGCAGGATGTGCAGAGCAGGAAACAACCAAGGTGTGGAAAACACAGTATATATTACCAGCACTCACCACTCCCGGGTCTTTCCCTGCACCAGACTCAGATCTGCCTGATTCTGGTACATAAAACCAGCGGCCAAAGAAGCAGGAGAAGCTTTGGGAGCAGTGAGCAATAGTCACACTGCACCAGATGGAACTTCACAATCAATTATTTATCAATTACAGATTAATAAAAATTCAAAGTAAAAAATGTTTTAATTTCGGATTAATGAAACTTTAAGTTTAATTCTTTACCAATTCCAGATTAATGGAACTTTAAGGTCAATTCTTTACCAGGCGCCCTGCAAGCAGCATGTGGTGAGTCCCAAGGGGAGGGGGGGGAAGCAGCTTCAGCCTGTGTGGACCTGTATCTCCTTAAGCATTCTTTCTCTACTCCACACCATCCCCTGGGAGCTGTATGAAGGCAAGGTAACTGACAGACACACACATGCTGCAACTGCCCCACATCCTCCCTTGGACTTATGACAAACTGCTGGCAGAGAGACAGAAAATGTGACAAACTATTATCAACTATTCTCATAAACTACTGAAATGATTCAGAATGCTGACAAAAGCATTTTTTAAATCAGCATAGCATATGCTTTTGGAACCTTTGACTACAATGGGGTTCATGTTCAAGTCAAAGTTCGGTCCAAAGTCAGAATTTTTTGGCGAAATTCCAATGAACCAGTCAATTGACTATGTCTAGGTATTTCTTGGATGGTGTGTATATATGAGGTGTATACTGAGGAGGTTTGTTTCTGACCATAATGCTGCGTAAATATTACTACTGCTATGTTGCCTTATTGTATGCCTTCATTCCGGTGTGCATGTTATCCCGATTTTACGTGTGTGTTTTACTTAATTTGATTTAATAAAAGTTTTCCTTTAGACTTATTTTGGTGTTTATTTACTCATTATTCCCTGCTTTTGGTAATATATGTCCCCCTATTTTGTACATATTGCAGTGTATATTATTTATTTTTATGTTATATGTTGCAAATGTAGAGCACAAATAAATGTCCAGCAGCCTCCCCTCACCATTCAAATGTCCAGCAGCAACCTCCCCATATCAATAAAATGGGTAGGAGCAGCCTTCCCTCATTAATGAAATGTCTAGCCCAGCCCCCTCATTAATTAAATGTCCAGCTCAATCACCTCATTAATGAATTGTCCGACCAAGCCCCCTTAAAAAAATAAACGTAGTACTTTCTCTCTGGTGCTCTCCTCCTGCGTTATCTTCTCCCCGAATCTCCTCTTCTGGTCTTCTGGTTCCCGGCAGCATGGCCAGATGGACTTTTATGTGTTCTCTGCACACACTCAATGGTCATTCTAATTTAGATAAAACATCCCAGAACCACTTGCCTCTTAAATTGTTCTACCCTTTTTGGCATAAACAGCACTTGTTGTAACATAATGTTCGGTAACTAGCTTATTGGAGCCAGTAAGTGACCTATCTTGCTTTTCCTTACCCGTATTCATTGTTTGCAGCACAGTTTAAACACTTTTTCTTCTCTCCACCATAACCTTAGTGTTCTTGGCTTGTAAGACGCCCACATGCCGCAGGAGGTAGTACTGGTCAGAAAGATTCTTTATTTAAAAATGTTTTTTTTTCTTCCATTCTTTTCTTCTGAGGCTGCTGTTTTAGTTGCTTAGAAACAGTGATTTCAGGAGAAAGTATATTCAGTTGGGGGTAATGACATAGCTACCTAGCGAATAACAGAGCAGCTTGCTCAGTACAATAGCTTGCAAGAGAATGACATGCAATTTCTCGATGCCTCCCCTAGTTATAATTAGTTCCAATAATGTTCTTCAGCCTCAGACATTTAGCCTCTTCAGTGTAACATGTTGCATTCTGTTCTTCTTCTCCTCCATACCATAACACATTGAAAAATTTGCAAACACCTCCATCTTATATCTCTATAGATAGAGTTCATTCACTTGTTTACGGTGTTTAACCCTTTAACAAATATCTATACTTTATGCGTAATGGCTTCACTATAGATTCAACAGAATCTATTTATGTAAGTACAGGCCCTCGCTTTCAGCAACAACCAAAAGAATTTGGTGAAGGCAGAAGTTTTTCTGTACAAAACTGGTTTCTATGTTGTTTTTTTTTAAAAAAAATATTCACATAGAACTTACAAACAGTGTGTGCCACGAAGAAGCATGGGCTTTGTACAAAACACAGAATAAATTAAAGGTTTATTTTCATGAAGACAAAATTCTTAAATATACTCAGGATAACAAAATAAACATTCTTTAATTCAATGTTATTAGCAAAAAAAACAGCATTTCACATACATAATTCCAACCTGGTTGTCCCTGGATACACTAAAGGAAAGTGTAGCTAAAACCTGTACCATGATCATCTAAGCACATTGTCAGTTCACAGCATCTCAGGAATCATGAAGTGTTTGCTCAGCTACTCCCCACCCACACTTTTGAATATTACATGATCATCACTAAGTGATATGATGAAAAAAAGCAATAGAACTGAGTAAAACTGCAAAGTAAATCGTTTATTTGTAAACATCACTAGGGGATTAACATTTTGAGAACTTTCCTTCAATGGAAAACCTTTTAAGCTTTGCTTCTAGCATTGACACTTCAGCTACAAAATATAGGTTTGAATCTGAAATGGCCCGCTGGACTGGTCACAAACCAAAAACCTATTTCCACTGGACAGTGCCTTAGTGTAAGGCAGCTGTAATACTGTATGACACTATGTGTATTAGAGGGTTAACATTTATAATGTTTACACTAAATGTTTTATTATGGGATTCTTTTTGCAGCCCTGGGCCAGTGAATCGTTGAAGCCCTTGGAAATACACAGATATGGTAATTTAGAAATATTCTCTCTGACTGGACTTCAGGGCAGTGTCCAGGGGCCATGGCTTTACCACAACTGTTGGGCTGTGTCCCGTTAAAGAGACCTGTGAGTTTTCTACAGTTCCCCTATCTCCATGTGTGATCCCTCGCTGCTGCCATCACCTTCATCACCCACCCATGGATCCATCACTACACATACACCAGAAGGTGGAACCATCCATTACATTGTGACCTCCCCCTCTTCTTGCACCCCTCTGTGGCTCTGACGGATGTGGATGACCAGCTTGGTTTACCTGGACCAAGTCTTTCATGATATAACTTTACTACTAAAAGGACCTTAAAAGTGGACACCAACCAAAAGATACATCTAAACGTAAACTGTTGGTATATCAATACCTCCCAATGTCCATGCGGCTTAACTCTGGTCAAACCTGAATCCACAATTCAGAAGGGCCAAAACCTCCTCCTGGTACCCTTCCACTTTAATGCCCATCATCACCATTCCTCTCAGGTGAAATACCAGGTCATTGAACAAGTGGAGGGGGAAATCAGGTCGCATTACTACTTAAACACAAGTAATTTTGGACCCATACTCTCCAGAATGTGGAACCTCTTGGACTTAACTGGGCATATGATTTAACTTCTCATTTTTAAGCCTCATACTTTTTGTTGATATTAATAATCTTTCCTTTTATTACAGAAAGAATTGGGGTATGACCCAGAGAAATCTTTGTGATGGTAAAAATTACACTTTTAAAGAGAACAAGTGGGGGGACACAATATGAGAGAGGAGGTGTAAGAGAGGACCCACAAAATTGTGGGATATGAGAGGGAGTCTTTGATATGGGGGGTATGAGAGGGGGCCCACAATATGGAGGGGTATTAGAGGGGACTACAATATGGGAGGATATGAGAGGGAAAAAATATGGGATGTATGAGAGGGGGCCCCAATATAAGGGACAGATGAGAGTGGACACAATATGAGGAGAAGATGAGGGGCCAGAATATGAGGGATTCATGAGAGGAACCATAATATGAGGGGCCACAATATGAGGGGGAGATGAGGGGCCACAAAAGGAACGGATGGAGGCACTGATTGCTTTGAACAGTTCCATGTTCACAAGATTGAATTACATTTTAGGTACATCTGGAGAATCTCCTCCCTGAATGCAGACTCCTCCCTGATGCCTGAATGTAGATGTGTTTAGACTTAAATGCTTGTGTTGCATAAGTAGCAATAAAACATGTTGTTACTTACCGAACATTTAAGTCAAAACACATCTGTATTCCAGGAGTAGATTCTCCAGATGCGACTAAAATACATTTAAAAACACAATTTATTAACATCTTGTGCACGTGGTCTTAAGCTGCATTCACATTATGAGTTTGTATTGTGTTTGAAAGCACGGGGAAAAAAGCATCTCAGAATACATCTGTGTTTTTTACTATCAATAATTTTTTTTGGAATGCATTTTTACCTGATGCATTTGCAGTGCCTTTCAAAACGGCAATGAAAATGCATTCTGTAAATGCGGCCTAAGGTTATACAGATACATATTTCCATGTAGAAGTAGGTGGGCCCCCAGAATCCATTTCACTGGCGGACCCTAGGCCCCCCAGTCCTACCCTGCCCAAAAATGTCCTTGCCCTGCTTAATTCCTACATAATTTGCTTGTATTCCCTTTCCTTCCTCTCCCTCCCCCCTGCCTCTTAGTTTATGTATTTTTCATGAAGCTTGTTCCCAGATTGGGATATTGCAGTTACCTTGGTTCGTTGGCGCAGCACCTCAATCTACTGAAGCACAGCACAGTGTAATCTGACAATCCTTGTATCTACTTTATACAGTGAATATTCATTATTATTTATCTACTATGAACATGTTTCCCTGTATCTAGTGACCTGGTATTACTTATGATGGCTTCATCCTATTGAACTATAATCTTTAGTTTTATGTTTGTCATTTAGTTTATCATTGTATGTTCTTACCAGACAACACTGTTGTTCCCTTAGTGACTTTGCTGACTTAATCTGTGCTTTGGTCTTTATTTAAAATCACATTGTAAGATAGCGCAATTTAAATTTTGATGTTTTGACTTGTTGCACTGCGCCCCCTACGTGAAACAGACATATGTACATTTCAAGAAGATATGAATTCTCCAATTGTAATTATTGTATATTGTACACTTATGTATAGTTTTTACTAAAGTTTTCTTTCTTTTTTTTTAATTCTATATACAGATCTAACCTGACAAAAGTTGAGATGACCGAAAGATTGTATTATTTTGAGCTGTTATAAATGGTATTATATAACCTACTTTTTCACTTAAGAGCAAATGGTTATTTCACACTTTAATAAAACACAGATGATGCAATGGTGGCTGCTGAAGAAGAAGAGGAGGAGCAGATGCCAGGCCAGGCCACACAAGACTCGTGGGTGGGTTCCCAGACCACTGGTTACAGGCTACAGCGCTGTCCAGCCAGGGAGCAGTTTTGGAGCGTGGCTAGGGAGCTGCGGAGGAGGAGACACCTACCAGTGAGGACTTGTCACTGAGAAAACTGGTCCACATGAGCCACTATGTACTTCAATGCCTGCACACTGACTTCCAAGTTGTCCAGACACTAAACAGTGCTGAATATAGGGTGACCACCATGTTGGATCCATGCTACAAGGATAGCATAGCAACCATAATTCCAATACTGGAGCGTGAGAATAACATGAGTGAGTATAAGCTCACTTTGGTTCAGGCACCTCTGGCGAAGTTTCCATCCCACATTGAGAGCTCGGTGGCAAAACAAGGAGGATGAGAAGAAAGTCGCGAGTGCAGAAGGGAGACTACCATGTCCACAATGTGGAATGCCATGTAGAATTCTGCTTGACATCAACCATTATTGGATGGACTCACATAGTGGAGGATAATTTGTCCCCATGTCTCTTGGTATTGAAGTATGGGTCCTCCCTGTTCAATTTCTGGGTAGCAATCGGACATGTGGTCAGAGCTTGCTTTGCAGGTGCCTTGCAGTTGCCTTCCTGCCCGGCAACTACCCAGTTATTCCCCCCATTTTTCATGGGGTCCCAAACTACATCCTGAACTGTATCTTGTTGTGAAATTTGCATGAATCTGTCAAACCTCGAATGTCAACAAACCCACTATTTTTACTCACCATCTCTACTCAAGATATTAATTGATGTTACAATCCAATGTGGGCAATATTTGGATATGTGGATTTGGGTTTCCAGCACTGTTTTAAGGGATGCCTGAATCTATAGTATCTGCAGTGGTCTGTAATAGCATGCTTAGCCCCTCTGTATTTACATTCAGATTATCCCTTGAAAAATGTGGATGGATTGGTTGGAGGTCTCTTTAAGTAAAATATACCTAAAACATGCTTGTTGGCTCTGGTGTATACAGATAGTTAGGCAGTTTCATTGCTCACTTGCATTAAAAATTATTTTTTTTCAAATGCAACAATTATCTGTCTACATCAATGCCAGGGACTGTGCAACTATGATCATATATGAAAGATTTCTTCTAATTAAATACAGAACTATAAGATTATCGACACTAATGCTTTTTTTATAAAGAAAATAATATATATTTCAAATGGTTACTGTCATATCGTGTTTTTTGAGCTAAATGTCAGTTATTTGGTTCAATTACCAGTTCCTGTGGGTAGTACCCACATAGATCATTTGCTTATGACTAGAGATGAGCGAACATACTCGTCCGAGCTTGATGCTCGATCGAGCATTAGCGTACTCGTAACTGCTCGTTGCTCGGACGAGTATTTCGCCCGCTCGAGAAAATGGCAGCTCCCGCCGTTTTGCTTTTTGGCGGCCAGAAACAGAGCCAATCACAAGCCAGGAGACTCTGCACTCCACCCAGCATGACGTGGTACCCTTACACGTAGATAGCAGTGGTTGGCTGGCCAGATCAGGTGACCCTGGGATAGACTAGCCGCTGCCCGCGCTGCTCGGATCATTCTCTGTCTGGATGCCGCTAGGGAGAGAGCTGCTGCTGCTCAGGGAAAGCGTTAGGGTGTTCTATTAGCTTACTGTTAGGCAGGAGTGATTCTTAAAGAACCCAACAGCCCTTCTTAGGGCTACAATAACGTTATAATTTTTTTTTTTTTTTTTATTTGCAGCTAGTACCATATTGTGAGGAATTAGCAGGGGGACTTGCTACCGTTGTGTTTAGCTCTTAGTGACACACATATCCACCTCAAACACCAAAGTGGGAAAATTTATTAGGGGTTTGAGTAGAATTAGGCACAGTCTACCAGTTTCTTTTTATTTTACGTTTATTTTTTTCATAACTCAGCGTCATCTCATCTGGCATAGTAGTGTGCTGTAATACTTGGCTAGAAAATAGCCATAGGAGAATACAAACGTCTTAATTACGCCTACAGTAGCGTTATATATATTTGATTTCTGGTTGATCTGCTGGTGGCTGTACTTGCTGCAGTGCATCTACTATCAAATTGGGAGCAATTTGGAGTCAGACTTGCGACCACTGTGTTTTAGTGACGCACATATCCATCGCAAAGACCGAAGTGGGAAAATTTATTAGGGCCCGGGGTTGTATTTCAACTAGGCACAGTCTGCCATTTCCTTTTTTATTTTACGTTTATTTTTTTCATAACTCAGCGTCATCTCATCTGGCATAGTAGTGTGCTGTAATACTTGGCTAGAAAATAGCCATAGCAATAGGATAGCATCGTTTGGTTTTAAAAACTAAAAAACACAAAAAAAAAAAAAAAAGTTAAAAAAAAAATACAAGTTATAACTCTCATTTTCAAAATGTTTAACCCGAGGGCTAGGGGTAGAGGACGAGGGCGGGGACGTGGGCGTCCAACTACTGCAGGGGTCAGAGGCCGTGGTCCTGGGCGGGGTGAGACACCACCTGCTTATGAGGGAGCAGGGGAACGCCGCAGAGCTACACTCCCTAGGTTCATGTCTGAAGTTACTGGGACTCGTGGTAGAGCACTGTTGAGGCCAGAACAGTGCGAACAGGTGATGTCGTGGATTGCCGACAATGCTTCGAGCAATTTGTCCACCAGTCAGTCTTCCACGCAGTCCACCCATGTCACCGAAATCGGCACTCCTCCAGCTCCTGCACCTCAGCCTCCTCCCCCCCAGTCTGCCCCCTCCCAGCAAAATTTGCCATTTGAACCGGCATACTCTGAGGAACTGTTTTCTGGACCCTTCCCACAGTCACAAACCACTTGTCCGGTTGCTGATGAGCAATTTTCCGATGCCCAGGTTTTCCACCAGTCGCAGTCTGTGGGTGATGATGACCTTGTTGACGTAGTGGAAGAAGTGTGTAAAGAGGTGTCCGACGATGAGGAGACACGGTTGTCAGACAGTGGGGAAGTTGTTGTCAGGGCAGGAAGTCCGAGGGGGGAGCAGACTGAGGGATCGGAGGATGATGAGGTGACAGACCCAAGCTGGGTTGAGAGGCCGGGTGAACACAGTGCTTCTGAGACGGAGGAGAGTCCTCGACCAGAACAGGTTGGAAGAGGCAGTGGTGGGGCCAGACGGAGAGGCAGGGCCAGAGCTGGTGCATCAGCGCCAAATGTGTCAACTAGTGAAGCTCCCGTGGCGAGGGCTCCTGCGGCGAGGGCTAGATTTTCAGAAGTCTGGAGGTTCTTTAAGGAAACACCGGATGACCGACGGACTGTGGTGTGCCACATTTGCCAAACCAGGATCAGCAGGGGTTCCACCACTACTAGCTTAACTACCACCAGTATGCGCAGGCATATGAATGCTAAACACCCCACTCAGTGGCAACAAGCGCGTTCACCTCCGGCCGTGCACACCACTGCTCCTTCCCCTGTGTCAGCTGATAGTCAGCCCCCTGCCCAGGACCCTGCCACAAAAACCCCATCGTCACCTCCACGATCCTCCACAGCATCCACCAGCGTTCAGCTCTCCATACCCCAGACGCTGGAGCGGAAACGCAAATATAGTGCAACCCACCCGCACGCCCAAGCCCTTAATGTGCACATTTCCAGATTGCTAAGCCTGGAGATGCTGCCCTATAGGCTAGTAGAGACCGAGGCCTTTCGCAGCCTCATGGCGGCGGCCGCCCCTCGGTATTCGGTCCCCAGCCGCCACTACTTTTCCCGATGTGCCGTCCCAGCCCTGCACCTGCACGTGTCAGACAACATAATCCGTGCCCTGACCAACGCCGTTTCTGACAAGGTCCACCTGACCACGGACACGTGGACGAGTGCTGCCGGGCAGGGCCACTATATATCTCTGACGGCACATTGGGTTAACTTGGTGGAGGCTGGGACCGAGTGTGACCCTGTGGCTGGTCATATACTGCCGACGCCGAGGATTGCGGGGCCTACCTCGGTCCAGGTGTTTGAGGCCTACTATGCCTCCTCCTCCTCCCACCCCTCCTCCACCTCCACCTCCTCCTCCGAACGACCATCCGTGGGCATGGCGCCATCAGTCGGTAGCTCTAGGCACAGCAGCAGTGCCGTCGCTAAGCGACAGCAGGCGGTGCTCAAACTGCTGAGCCTAGGCGATAAAAGGCACACCGCCCAAGAACTATTACAGGGCATCACGGCGCAGACTGATCTGTGGCTGGCACCGCTGAACCTGAAGCCAGGCATGGTTGTGTGTGACAACGGCCGTAACCTGGTGGCGGCTCTGCAACTCGGCAGACTGACACATGTGCCATGCCTGGCCCATGTGTTAAATCTGATAGTTCAGCGTTTCCTCAAGACATACCCCAATCTGTCTGATTTGCTCACGAAGGTGCGCCGCATCTGTGCGCATTTCAGGAAGTCCAGCACAGATGCTGCCACTCTCAGGGCAGCGCAGCGCCGCCTCCAACTGCCCGCTCACCGACTGTTGTGCGACGTGCCCACGAGGTGAAATTCAACACTGACCATGTTATCCAGAGTTTACCAGCAGCGCCGAGCGATTGTAGACTGCCAGATGTCAACTTCCACCAGAACTGGTAGTCAGGTCAGTCAGCTTCCTCAAGTCTACAATGAGGAGTGGACGTGGATGTCTGATATCTGTCAGGTGCTGAGTAACTTTGAGGAGTCAACACAGATGGTCAGTGGCGATGCCGCCAACATCAGCCTCACCATCCCGCTGCTTGGCCTGTTGAAAAACTCTCTGGTCAGCATGAAGTCGGAAGCTTTGCGCTCCTCACAAGAGACAGGGGAAGAAGATTCCCTTGTTGATAGCCAAAGCACCCTTAGGTCTGTTTCTCAGCGCATATCGGAGGAGGTTGAGGTGGAGGAGGATGAGGAGGAAGAGGAGGAGAATGTTGGCGAGACACAAGAGGGGACCATTGTTGAGTCCTACACTGTTGAGCGTGTATGGGCAGAAGAAGAGGAGTTGGAGGAGTTGGAGGAGGAGGAAATGGACAGTCAGGCCAGTGAGGGGAGTGAATTCTTACGCGTTGGTACTCTGGCGCATATGGCAGATTTCATGCTAGGCTGCCTATCCCGTGACCCTCGCGTTCAAAGAATTTATTCCAGCACCGATTACTGGGTGTTCACTCTCCTGGACCCACGGTACAAGCAAAATCTTTCCACTCTCATCCCTGGAGAGGAAAGGAGTGTGAGAATGCATGAATACCAGCAGGCCCTGGTGCACAAGCTGAAACAGTATTTCCCTTCTGACAGCGCTAGCGGCAGAGTGCGTAGTTCTGCGGGACAAGTAGCGAGGGAGAGTAGGCGAGCAGGCAGCTTGTCCAGCACTGGCAAGGGTACGCTTTACAAGGCTTTTGCCAGCTTTATGTCACCCCAGCAAGACACTGTCACCTGTCCCCAGTCTCGGCAGAGTAGGGCTGATCTTTACAGAAAGATGGTGAGGGAGTACGTAGCTGACCATACCATCGTCCTAAATGATCACACAGCTCCCTACAACTACTGGGTTTCAAAGCTGGACATGTGGCACGAACTGGCGCTCTACGCCTTGGAGGTTCTTGCCTGCCCTGCCGCTAGCGTCTTGTCAGAGCGGGTTTTCAGTGCAGCTGGTGGCATCATCACCGATAAGCGTACACGCCTGTCGACTGACAGCGCTGACAGGCTGACGCTTATCAAGATGAATAAAGCATGGATTTCTCCTAATTTCAAATCTCCAGCAGGTGAAGGAAGCTCAACCTGAATAATTTATCCACTCCTCCTCCTCCTCATTTTCCTCCTTCTCCTCCTCTTTCTACAGTAAAGCAGAGGAAACTGGCTGTTTTTTGACAGGGCCCACTGGCTCTAGGTATAGTACTTTATGCATTTAATTTTTCTGGAGGGCCACCGACACGGTCCTCTGTTTTAAACAATTTTTTGGGACTGCCACATACAGGCACTCAATCTATTCCATTTTTCTGGAGGGCCACCTACCTGCTCCTCTGGTTTAAAAACTTTTTTGGACTGCCACATACAGGCACTCAATCTATTCCATTTTTCTGGAGGGCCACCTACCTGCTCCTCTGGTTTGAAAAATTTTTTGGACTGCCACATACAGGCACTATCCAAATTGAATTGTCTCCATAGCAGCCTCCACACGTTGTCTCCATTGCTACCTCCAAAAGTCGTCCATATAGCTGCCTCCATACATCGTCCCTTTATCAAACGAGGTTTGTCAACGCCGAAATTTGGGTTGTTTTCATGGATTCCACATCAAACTTGTTAACTTTGTCGCCACCCTGCTGTGTTATCCACAAAATACACTGGCAAACTTTTACCATTTACGGATATTATTTCAGCGCTTCTTGCGCATCTGTTTACATTCCCCTCACCCGCCATATCCTAAACTTATAAGAACGCTACTACACTTGATCTTATCCGAAAGGTTCTTAGAAGTGCTGTTTGGGGAGTAGCCTAGAGACAGGGGCTTGGATTGGCGAAAGCTCGCCTGGCAGCGGAGCGCCAGCTCCATGCCAAGAACCAACTAACATAGTTTTAACTGCAGCACCTTTAATCTACTACTAGTTCACTGCCTCCATACATCGTCCCCTTATCAAACGAGCTGTGTCAGGCAGAATTTTGGATTGTTTTCATGGCTTCCATGTTAACTTTGTCGCCACCCTGCTGTGTAATCCACAAAATATACTGGCAAACTTTTATCATGTACCAATATTATTTGAGCGCTTCTTGCTCACCTCCTTTGGTTCCTCTCTGCTACCCATTGGTTTGAAGCCTGAGTCCATTTAGGGTATGTCGCCATGCCACTCTCTAGCCTTCCGCTGCTGCCGCTGCCTCTGCATGCCGTCCCCTATAGTGTCAGGGTCAATTATTGGATGTTTTAGATGCTATCTAGCTTCATTCTGTCACTCTGTCATGGCCATGCTGTTGCCCATAATTTTGGCATAATGGTGCATTTAAGCAGCCTCAGAGGCATCCATGCATGCTGCCCCTGCTGTTTCCTGTCCATTTCCGTGGTCATTTCATCCTTTTCTGAGGTTCCCAGGTGTTTGGCCAAGCTTCCCTGTGCAGAGCCTTGGTCCCCTTGAAAAATGCTCGAGTCTCCCATTGACTTCAATGGGGCTCGTTACTCGAAACGAGCACTCGAGCATCGGGAAAAGTTCGTCTCGAATAACGAGTACCCGAGCATTTTAGTGCTCGCTCATCTCTACTTATGACCAATCTTATGAAAAACCTCTTTAAATATTCTCCATTCTACTTTAGTTGTTTAGAATGTCCCTCTTCAGCTTCCATAGGTTATATTCGGCATTGGGTTCCTGTGTTAACAGAGCACTGACATTTGTTATTTTAATGTTTAACTTCTCCTGAGGAATTCATGGGTTACACTTCGCTTTAGCCGTTTTTGTTATTTTACTGTTTTTTCCCACTGCTGCCATTGATTTGTACTTGTTGGACAGCAGTGCACTTACTTCAAAAGTAGAAAGGTCCTGTGTTTTACTTCAGAATTATATTTTAGGTTGTAGTATCAATATTATTAAATGTATTCTTCCTAATTGAAGTTTAGATTTTGCTCCTTGCTGTCTATTTTGCTTTACTACCCAATGAATGTGCCCATTCAGGACTGTATTGTGTAGTACAATAAAGGATAGTCACTTCAGTTTTTCCATCAAGAACATCATTACCTGACAGTGTCCTTAACTGAACCTTTGTCTAGTGATCATGAAGGTATATGACTCCAACTAGTAAACAATCAGTTATCAATATATTCATTTCTAGGAAGAATAATAGAGGAATGGCAGATCACAAAACTTAACTTAAACAAAAATCCAGATCTATACTATAATTAATGACTTGACATGACTGGGAATGAAGCGATACTCTCTCCAACAAACACGGACTACTTTTATAGTTGTGATGAACATTGACACACACATGCGGCAGAGGGTTTTAGAATAAAAACTTTACAGCAAAATATCCATTGCATTTTGCTTTTCTTCCAATGTCCTTTTAACAGGTTTCTGAATATTCACTTTTTCATACAAAATTACATTAAGATATCCTTAATGTAGGTGAGCAACACTAAGTCAAAGAATAATGAGACGTGAGAGTTACTGCCCTAAACCAATCATCTTCAGAGCAGGCAGCATGCCAAATATCTAGATCCTAAAATTAGCTCATTGCATTCAGTATAGACGCTGAACTAGTAATAACCTCAAAATGTTCAGTGTCTTTCTTTCTCTGAACAAAGTGGAAGCAAACGGTTTACATAGTACTGACGAGAAAATATTACAGCTTATCATGAAAAAGATTTAGTTCATTTGGTACTGGTCAGTGAATAGCATTTAAGAACAGGGACAAACATGCCACTTTATGATGTGTACTGTATATACTCGAGTATAAGCCGACCCAAGTATAAGCCGAGGCCTCTAATTTTACCACAAAAACCTGGGAAAACATATTGATTTGAGTATAAGCCGAAGGTGGGAAATGCATTGGTCACAGCCTCCCCATTATATAGCCTGCTGGACCACGCCCCATAGTATGTAGCCAGCTCCTGCCCCCCAGTATATAGCCTGCCAGCCCATATCCCACAGTATAAAGCCAGCCCACTGCCCCAGTATATAGCCAGCAGCGGGGGAAGCCGGAGAGGTGAGTTTTGATATATTTTTTTTACTCGGGTATAAGCCGAGTTTGGGTTTTCAGCACATTTTTTGTGCTGAAAAAGTAGGCTTATACTCGAGTATATATGTTTTTTTTTTTTTTTTGCAAAACAAAATGTCACAAAGGAGAGAGTTAAGATACTGTATACAGTAGGCTGAAGTCGGCCATAGTCTTTCCACCAAGTACTAAACATCCGAACTCTGGCATAATCAATTTCATGTGTTGTATCACCATAACACTGAGGCAAGAAGCCTGCTGTCTTGGGGTTGTGCTGGGCTCTGATCTCTCCTTTGTGTCTTACAAACAACATGTCAGAACTCGCAAATTGTTCTGATGGGATCTGGTTTCAGGTTTCTTGCTGGAAAACCACACCCAAAGCTGCCTGTGATTGACAGCTCCATCTCTGATCAGATCAATTGGCAGTCTCCATAAGAGGAACTCTTACTTCCCGACCTTAGTCACAAGTCTCTCACTCAGCCAAACCAGTTCCCTACGCTGTACTGAGGAGACCCAATCAGGTTGAAATAGTGCTGTCTACAGTTGGGAGTCTGTTCCTTCACAGATAGATATACTGGTTTGGTTTTAATCCCGCATCATGTCATAAGGCCTCTTGTAGGTCATGCTTGATGTCAAGGGAGTTGCCTTACAAGGTAGCTAGAAGAGGTGTGGTTTTCCTTACTTAAAGTTAGCATATAATTCCCAGAATGTATTATCTATGTTGTACAATAGTGTGGTGAAATTAAGTACAATAAGGTACACTAATTTTTTACATTATTACTCTAAAGTTCGAAGTGCGACTGCAAATAGGACTTTAATTTCACAGTTTTTTTAAAAAAATAAGCAATTTAAAATAAAAAAAGAACAAATATATTGTGGTACACATTTTTAGGCTGTCCTTTAAGTTTCATGGTTAGAGATGCACCATTTGAACCTTCTGAATGGGAAATATTGGTCATCGATCGGTTGAAAATCTTGTCTTGGCAGTCTATGCTAGCACAATAACTGGAATTTTTTTTATCTGTGCTAACTGGATAATTAGTCTGGGGCAGGGAAATCTCCCCAAGGTTGAAGAAAGGAAGATCCAGAAGTTTGTCTTCAGATGAGGGTTTGCTCCGCAATACTGTTATAGTTTGGTCACTCTGGACAGAAACCTTTCACTTCTCAAGCACCTGTGTAATCCATACGCTTATAGCCAATAACACTTTTATCTTATTTAAGATTCTGAGATGTCATTACATATGACATGACCCTGAACAGAGTACTATACCCTATGTCATCTGAGTATCCTTTCTAAAGACTTATATCTTGGATCCTATACCAGGATCAGGACTTACTCCTTACACCAGCCCCAACCCCCTCAACCTTCTACCACAATGATGCATGTCCCTGTGCTGGACTTATTATAGTTTTTATACCCCAAGTTAGGGGAACTTGCTCTCGCTGTTATTGTATCTGTTGCAAATTCTGATTCAAAGTATCCCTTGTTTATACCCCTTGCTTTCAGTTCATTTGTAAATTTGAAGTTAGAATCCAAAACCACAAAACCCATCCTCCTGCACCTAAAGGAACAATAGGTGATCAGACCCAGTTATTTAAAGTTGAAATTCTGGGAATGCATAATTGGAAAATTTGTATTTAAAGTTCCTGGAATGCAGAATTAAAAAAATGTTGAATTTGAAATTCCTCCACTGCATCTCCCCAGCCATGAGACCCGTGAGCTGTTCTGGGTGTCGCTCAACTCCTCCTCCTCCTCCCTCTCCTCCTGCTCCAAACTATTCCCTGCTGGACTGTGCAGTAGCAGACAACTGGTCCGTGAACCCACCCTACAAGTCCTTGCACTGACTGGCCTGACGTGCCCCAAAGCTGCTAGAAGGCTTGAATTTCAGCAGCAACCACTCATCTGCCTGCTCCTGGATCTCAGTCCACAGCTCTCTGGAGGTGTGTGGTCTTTTGACCAGACAGATGTGTTTTAGCACAGACTGCTGCCGTTTCCCCATGGTTTTGATATAAGTTGATATAAGCTCTTCACTGGCTGTATGAGGAAGCAGGATAGGTGGAAGTAGGAGGAGGAGGCAACTAGAGGCAAAGAGTGATGTCTGGCAATCCTGGGAGGGGGGCAGAATGTGAGTTAAAGCAGTTCCTTCTTTGGGTCCAACTGTCACTAGATTAATCCTGTTGGCAGTTTAGGAGACGTAATGTTCCTCGCTGTGGTTACTGGTCAGTTGTAGGTTTACTTCAGAACTAATAGCATTGCTTATTGAAGGACAAAATCAGATGTGCACTCTTTCACTTTCTCTCCATTATTTGGAAATGGAGAGCTGGACTGACTTGGTGACTGTGGTGGCATTGTCACATCCTCCCTTTGGGGTGATACAGGTGGCCTTGTGACTTTTTGGTGTTTCAGCCACTGCAGCATGTTTACTCTGCAGGTGCCCAGTCATACATGAGGTGCTCAGATTTACAATGGCTTTTTATGGACTGGTGGCACAGTGTACAAATGACACATATTATTCTGTTTTCTGCATTTTGTGAGAAAAAAAAATGCCATGCTATGGAGAACAAGTGCGATGGCTTTTGTTCCCTGGGTCTCTGGGCACATTGTTCTCCTTTCTCTTGTTCTGAAGACTGATTGTTGATTCCTGGCCACCACCTATTCGTCTGACATACTGCCTACTATCCATGTTGGGATAGTAGGCATGTCACCATCCCCCTCACTTCTGTTGCCACTGAGCCCTTGCTGCTACCCTCCTCCTCCATCTGAACATAGCTGAAAGCCACAGCCATTGACCGTTGTGTTTTATTATCATTATAGGTCTCTGCTGACGGTCCACCACCCACATTCTCATCCTCCTATAAAAGTTCTTGGAAATCTTAGAACTCTCTCTCTCTGCTACTGGGGCAGTGGCAGGTGGATGGATGTAAATTTGACAAATGCCTCAAATGTGTGTGGCCTACCAGTACACACTGCACAACCTGGCGCCTATTTGCACCAGAGGATCTTGAAGCAGACAGAAAGCATATCTCCTCCCTACAGCACCAGCTTCACCAGCACCACGGCCACGTTCCCTGTCCATTAATGTGTGCTTTCCTCATTTTAAAAGACCTGCAATACCAAACTATGCTGTTGACAGCACCTTTACTGGACGTTATTTACTGACAACAGCACGTTTTACTGAATTTTATTCACGAAGAAGATCACTATTATGATCCACGTATTACTGTACACTATTCACTTAGAAGAGCACTTTTATGATCCACGTATTAATGTGCGGTATTCACTGAAAACATTTTTATGATGCATGTATTACTGCGGACTGTTCACTGAGCAGCACTTTTATGATGCACATATTACTAAATGCTATTCACTGAAAACAATACTTTTATGATTTACATATTACTGTGTGCTATTCACAGTAGCAACTTTACAATGATTGATGTTTTATGATTTTTATGGAGCTGAATACTATACAGAGACAGAACCTTTAAGATATTGCTGGATGATGCAGTAAATGCTAATATTTTTGTCTGGTCTTTCATAGTATTGCTGTAAAATCCTCTCTGATCAGTAAGAATATACCATCACTATAGCAGTCTATGAGGAGCCTATTGCAGATCTCCTAAAAAGGTCATTTATCTCTACCTGTCCCTAATAACGACAGCCGTCAAATTCATAAAGACCTGGATTGTGCTTTGTTAGTTTGCTCCTGACTAGTTGTGGTTTCACATTCACCGTATATACTTGAGTATAAGCCGACCCAAGTATAACCCGGGGCCCCTAATTTTACCACAAAAACCCTGTAAAACCTATATTTTTTTTTTTTACTCGAGTATGAGCCGAGTTCGGTTTTTCAGCACATTTTTTGTGCTGAAAAACTAGGCTTATACTCGAGTATATATGGTAAATATTTTCTGTAAAGAAGACTTCTTTGTAAAACCAAAGCAGAAGCAGTAAAAGGTCTCAAAAGAGATGCCTAAAACGACACAGAGCCAAAAAAAATGCAAGGACACAGAAAAATAAAATTGTGGTAAGTGTAACCCTCTGTGTGCTCTGGGCAACAAAGACTATGTACATTTTTTATGGTAATCGGTAATCAAATCATTTATTTGTAAAATTTTTATATTTGAAATCTAAAATAATGCTACCAGCGTCAGGTGGTGTATGCCGGATCAATGTATACTCTGCCACTGCAGTTCGCTCCTAGGTCCACTGTGTGTGGTCACATGGAGGAAGAACCACAAAATGGGAAACAGCGGCAAAAGTGGAAGCTGGCACCATGTAGTGTGGTCATTCACCTCCAGCTATCAGTTGTTTTAGTGGCACGCAGTAGGTCACACTTCAGCTACTGATTCAGTCAGGATTCAGCACCAGTGTGTATCAGCTCTCAGAGAGAGTAGGAACCGCTGGGGGTAAAGATGGTAGTCCTAATCTCCCCTCTGTCTCTAGTCCTTTCTCCTGAACTCCAAATCAGCTGTGCCTGCTATGAGTGTGGGTCAGTACCCTGGCACAACGTTTTGCTGAGGGACACAGCTTCTTCTGAGGGTGGGAGCGGCCAGGTGAGAGAATGGGGCAGATTTACTTACCCTGTCTATTCGCCATCCAGCGGCGCGTTCTCTGCGGTGGATTCGGGTCTTCCGGTGATTCACTAAGGTAGTTCCTCCGCCGTCCACCAGATGTCGCTGCTGCGCTGAAGTCCGCCAGGGCCCGCTGGAATGCCCTGAAATTCACCGGTCTATACCTGGTGAAGGTAAACGCAAGTTTCACGACACTTTTTTTTTTCGGTTTTTCCGAATCTGTCGGGTTTTTTGTTCGGCCACACCCCCCGATTTCCGTCGTGTGCATGCCGGTGCCGATGCGCCAAAAACCGATCGCGTGCGCCAAAATCCCGGGGCAATACAGGGAAAATCAGCGCAAATCGGAAATATTCGGGTAAGACGTCGGGAAAACGCGAATCGGGCCCTTAGTAAATGACCCCCATTGTCTTATACCTGTCATAGTGATTCACAGGGGAAAGAATCAATCAGCAGTTAGCTGGTTAAAAAAATCTTTAAGGAAGGTTACAGGTGCACTATGCATGTAAGCAGCATTGTGTTCATACAACACATTTTTTATTAAAAATTAACCTCTTCGCTGCCTGATGACAAGACGTAGGGAAGGTGGAGGTTTGTGAAAATACATTCCGTGGTGAATGCATGTATCACCCTCTGGCATTAGAATCTGTATAATTCAGAGTAGTATGGGACAGGACTCAAGGAAGAAGGCAAGATTTAGAGTATCATCCAGACCTTGAGGCTTTTAGCGTATAAATATACCTACTCTAAGGGCGTAGTAATTGAATATCTAGATCCCCTCCTCTAATATCCAATTCATGTGTTCATTGGTAGGATATGTATGTCCTTTGTGGTCCAGGAACTGTTTTTTTCTGAAGAACCTAGCATGGGTAAAAACCAGAGTAGACCACGGTAGTCTTCTTCTTAGTTTTTGTGAGTACATCATAGATAGTAAATCCCTTTTCCCATTTGATGCTCTGGTTCCAAAATTTTTTTAGATCGCTATCCAAGATCCAATGGATTAAAATGCAGATGCATCATTATTCTTCTTTGTAGTTTTTGTGAGTACATCATAGATACTAAATTCCTGTCTACAACCATTTGAAGCTCTGGTTCCAAGATGTTTTTTTTTTTTTTTTAGATCGCTACCAATGATCCAATGGATTAAAGTGCAAATGCATCATCATTCTAGTATTCCATCACTGTTATTTCTGTATTTACATTCATATCTACTGTGCAAAATAAAAAACAAGGAATAAACATACAAGTGAAAAACTGATCCATCCTGTAGCCATTAACACAAATATTACACATCAGTTTTACCTACAAATAACAATATGCTTGTCTGAATCACACTCCAGGGAAAATGAGCAGAATCATAATAATAATATCTTCATATTCTTTACAAATCCTCTTTCTTTACAAGATGTAGCCTCTGATTAACCTTCCCATTTTTGATACTCTATGAATGCCAGAGAAAGACTTGTGTCAGTGAGTTAGACTTCTGACTGCAAGCCAGCAGGGGGAAGAAGATGTCAATTGTTGTTAATAATGTCAATATATTTGATTAGAGTGGGCATTTAGCAGAAGTGGTGCATTTGAACTACAACTATCAATATTGATTAACTCCTAAACACATAAATTTGCATTATTTACAGTATTTTTACGGCAAATGATACAGGTCTTTTGATCTTGTCCTCTATATGAATCTCAACAAAAGTCTTGTGCTACCAGACCATTAGAAGACCATAATTATAGACCACTAGACCATCTAGCATAATGGGGGAGATTTAGCTTTTCTCTGTTAGGTTCGCCACCACTGAACTAGACTATGGCACAGGTGCCAGAGGTGGCACTCAAAGCCCTATCTATGGGCACTCAGGCCATCACCCCAGGACCGAGTTCACCAAACACTGAATCCTGCAGTCCCAGGCGAATTAAGAGTTGCTGCTCTCAGTGCTATTTGACACTTCGTTGGCTGTTTGGAACTGTGGGAAAAGTGAGGTTTTGACAGAACTGCGTTATCTTTGGAGGTCATCCTGCTGGACCCACCATTCTTCCTTTACAGAGAGACCCTGGAGAGAAGCTACAATAATAATCTGAAACTCCTTCTTTGAACTGGTGGCCTCAGGGGGCCAATACAATTGAAAGATGTGGAAGAACAGGTAGCAATAAGTTACTGCTTAAAATGCCATGTTGGCACTTCACGGTAAATAAGTGGATTTCGGTTGTACTTTGGGCACTCGGTCTCTAAAAGGTTCACCATCACTGGTCTAGTTTCTCTAGTTTTAGTGTGTAATTTGTATTAGGCTCCTTACACATGAGCGAGTGTGATGTGCCCAACTGGCATCACACTCAGTGAGGCACATTTACTTATCTGGTCTCTGCGCGATCCCCAATCCGGACAGTCCGACGTGGATGAACTCTACTGCGATTCATGAAGATCGTGCTCCCGATATCCTGCATGTGTCACTTCCCCGATCAAGTCCGCCGGAGTTCACCTTCTTCTTCCCGGTACATATAAGTGCTTGGCTTGCGACACAATTTTGAAGTTAAATCCTGCGGTTTGTCCGACAGCCCGCCCCCCGATTTGTGTTGCATGAAAGCCTGCGCGATTGCACTAAAATCTTATCAAGTGCGCCAAAAAACACTTTTTAATCCATCCCAGCGGCGCAAAACAGAAATCGTCGGGATGTCCGACAAAAGTGCGGTCCTCGTGGCCCTTAATAAATGAGCCCCAGTGTGTGCTGACTGAAAGTCCAGCCTGAAAGCTGACAACCAGAACTGAGCAGGCATGCAGAGTTCAGTTCAGGTTGCAGAGCATTCTGACCTGACTTCCAGCCAGCACACTCTGCCGGTGTGATGCGAGTTGGACACCTCAAACCCGCTCGTGTGTAAGTGGCCATAGGTGGGTTTTTTTTGTGTTTGTTAATAAGGCTGTGTTCTTGTAAGTCCAACATGTTTGTCTGGGGTGTGGCTGGGATTTCTTTTTAAAAAGTCACTAATTTATGTGCAGAAAAGTCTCATGGAGTGCTGTACAGACATGTAAAAATTCTAGGTTGTCAGAGTTCGTACAAACCTGAAGTTTAAAAATCTCCCCTAAAAAATATTGCCCTGTGCTGCTGGCAGGTTAGTGCTGGCGTTGTGGCTACTGCGACTGCAAAGGCGCCAGCGGCATTTAAAGAGTTAACCCCTACAATCTTTGCCAGCACCTATTGTAGGCATTAACAGCGGGCTGTGGGTTGAGCTAAGCCCGGCCGGCCCCGAACTTGTAATCAAGTTTTGGTCTGCTCAACACTGGTCTCATCTTAAAGCATTAAATTGTGATACCACCAAACTCACAGAGAAAATGTATTACCAGAAGAGAGACTCCTCAAAATGGCACCATTGATGCCCATAACAACATTGAGCACTAATGCTACCTCTGCATGCTCATATAGCCAACTAAGTCAGCAAACAGTCCACCTTCATTTGTTTGTACTGGAGCTGAGGTTTTATCATCTGACTCTGTTGAATTGCAAAGGAAGTGAGGTGCAGAAAAACTTTTCTTGATTTCGAGAAGCTAATTTTTCATCACAAATGTAAATGACATACTAAAATGATGTTGTTTTTAACCCCTTAAGGACGCAGGGTTTTTCTGCTCATTTCTCGCTCTCCAACTTCAAAAATCCATAACTTTTTCATTTTTACGTGTACAGACCTGTGTGAGGGCTTATTTTGTGCGTAACAAATTTTACTTTCCCGTAATGTTATTTATTTTAACATGCTGTGTACTGCGAAGCTGAAAAAAAATTCCAAATGTGGAAAAATTGAAAAAAAAACGCTCACGTTCTTGTGGGCTCAGTTTTTACGACTTTCACTCTTCGCTCCAAATAACATGCCTTCTGACGCTAATAACTTTTTCATACTTTGGCGCACAGAGATATGTGAGGGGTCATTTTTTGCGAAATGAGGCGACGTTTTCAATGCTACCATTTTGAGGTCTGTGCAACATTTTGATCATTTTTTATTTCATTTTTTATGTTATGTAAAAAGGTGTAAAAGTCGCATTTCGGCCATTTGGGCGACATTTCCCGCCTCGGAGGTCACCACCGCCCGTAACCGTTTTTATATTTTGATAGATCGGGCATTTTGGGACGCGGCGATACCTAATATGTTTGTGATTTTTACTGTTTTTATTATGTTTTATATCCATTCTAGGGAAAGGGGGGTGATTTGAATTTTTAATATTTTATTAATTTTTTTTAAACTTTTTTTTTTTCTTTTTTTCCACTATTTTTTAGACCATCTAGGGTACATTAACCCTAGATGGTCAGATCACTCCTACCATATACTGCAATACTTCTGTATTGCAATATATGGCATTCTTGAAGGTCATACATTACAATGAGCCAGTGGCTCATTGTAACGAACCTGCATAAGCCATGTAGCCTCGTGTCAAAAGAAGACCCGAGGCTACCATGGTAACCGATCGCCGCCCCCCGATGACGTTAAAAAAGATGGGGGCGCCCGCGCGCTGCCGTCTTCTAAACGCCGCCGGCGACTTTGCCGGCGGCGTTGAGAGGGTCGGCAAGCACCGATCGCGGTTATTAGCGGTGGGGGTTTTCTGCAAAATGCAAAAACCCCCACCTTTGTATGAAGAGCCCTCTTCATACATCCCTTATACCTCTGCACCGTAGACTTACGGAGCAGAGCGTTAAAGAGAAACCCGTCATGCAAAATAACCCCCCTAAACTAAATATATTTTCATAAACTGCCATTAGAGAGCATTGCCTCTATCCCTTCATTGTCCCTCTACATGCCTGTAAACCTGAGCAATGAGGTCCTAAAGCTGTATGCAAATGACCTGTGAAATGTCCAATGAAGCATTAGCATATTCAAGCTGTCCACTCTATTCATGAGTGGGAGGCACAGCCACACCCCCAGTGCATGACTGACAGCCTGTATAATGATGTGCTTCCTGGTGCTGGTGGCCACGCCCCCTGCAGCCTGTGTGTGCATGTGTGTGTGTGTTTAGGAGAGATACAGCAGCTCCAGGCAGCCATGTTATAGCAGAACATGTCAGATTCATGTGTAGCTGATGTCTGTGTCTCTCACCTGTATATTAGGAGGATGCAGCATGTCAGCAGATGCAGCACTCACACTAGCCATGCTTTACTATACATTACACACAGACATGAGCAGGGGGAGGAGAGGGGAGGGGGAACAGGGGTGACATCACTGCCTCTGACCATGTGACCAGCCTCATTTATATGATAAAGAATAGATGATTTTATAATGATTAATGTATGAAATAACTAGATAAAGGCTGGGATGGGATCCTTGTGAGCTGCTCCAACAGGTAGTAGTGACAGGACTAGTGGCAGAGACCTGATGACAGGTGTCCTTTAAGGGGTTAAATTAACATCCACAATTTAGTTTTTATATTTACACTCATTATGGTCCGCTATGGCTTAAGTTGTGCGCCGCACCCTCCTAATGGGCAGCATAAGAAACCAATGAGTACTTCCATAGCTCATGGAAGGTACATCTGACAAGTACTCACCACTCCTGGGTCGTCTCCTGTTGCTCTCCTCTTGTAAAGCGCTGCCTAGAACAGGAGGGGACCTGGGAGTGTTGAGTACTTGTCAGATATACACCTCTCCTACTGCAGATGAGCATTGGGTCCTGATGCTTGTAGTATGCACCATGCATGACCCAGAGATGAAAGTGCATGGATCATAGAAGAACATTGAATGTGGCAGAAGGAGAAGAAGAGGATAGTTGAGGTTTTATTTACATTGTTGTCATCTTGAGAGGGTCTCCCTTATGACTGTCTTCTATGGGGTATTCCTATCTATACTATTTTATGTGCTTTGAGGTGTTCATTTTTATTATCTGCTCTTGGGCGAGAATATTTTTTCATCTACTTTGGCCAATGAACTTGTTGTCTGGTCTGGGATCTAGGATCTGCATAATCATTTATTGCCTGGTTTGATGTCTGTATTATCGTTAAATGTAGAATTGTGCTTCTGCACTAGTAGTGGTAATTCTAATTTTGGGTGTAAGCTAGGTCAACAAGCAGAAGGTGCAAAGTATGCCTAGAAATCCTCATACTATGACGATTTATCATCTAGCATCTGAAATGTGATAAATTGGGCACAGCATAAGACTTTCTCGTATAACTGGTCACTTGGGGGAGATGTATCATGCTGTCTGGGCTAGACTTCTGGAGGTAAATACTGAAATGCCTTCCACCACACATAATAAGGGTTCTAGACCATTTAGAGACTTTTCTGAAAAACGGCAATGGCCTTTGAAAAGGGAACGTGGAACTCATAGCTGCAAAATTTTGAGTTTTAGCACCAGAAAAAGTATTAATTGTGGTGCTGCAAACTAGACAGAATAGAAGGTGCAAGTACGACTTACTAGACCTATACTACACCAGATTAATCATTCTGTACAGGGGCTTTTTGATTTAAAAGAGCTTTATTCAAATATTCATATAGTGTGTGCCATGAAGCAGCATGGGCTTTGTACAAAATCATACAATGGGGGTCATTTACTAAGGGCCCGATTCACGTTTTCCCGACGTGTTACCGAATATTATCGATTTCCACCGATTTTTCCCTGTATTGCCCCGGGATTTTGGCGCACGCGGCGGAAATCGGGGGCGTTCCCGAGCGAAAACCCGACGGATTCGGAAAAACCGCTGCATTTAAAACAATAAAAGTGTCGCTTGGGACGCGCTTACCTTCACTTGGTCCGGCCCGGTGAAGTTGAGTGCGTTCAGATGCTTTTCAGCGTAGCAGCGCCACCTGGTGGACGGCGGAGGAACTACCTTGATGAATCCCGGCCGGACCTGAATCCACCACAGAGAACGCGCCGCTGGATCGCGAACGGACCGGGTAAGTAAATCTGCCCCAATAGATCACTTCTAGAACTGCTAAACACAAAGTACTCATTATAACGCTGTGGGGCATTTACTAAGGGTCTGAATCGTGCACTTTCGTTGGGTTTCCCTACGATTTCCGTTTTGCGCCGAATTGCACCGGGATTTTGGCGCACGCGATCGGATTCACACGACAGAAATCGGGTGGCGTGGCCGTCGGACAACCCGACGGGTTTATTAAAAAACACAGTGTGATAATAATATTACTCCTACACAGTTTGTTTGTTGTATATATATATTTTTTTTTTATTCTTTCTTTGTGTTGTTTCATTCTGCCTGTTATAAATCATTAGGCTCTATTTGTTTAAGATCAGCCAGAAGATGAGCCTGGCAGGGTGGTTATAAAACCCCAGGGAGTCTATGCTTGATCAGAGAAGCATGGTCTTCCTAAGTGGTAAAATTAACACCTCTCGGCCAGAGTAGTCTAGTTAGTGGGGGATGAAAAGAAGCCAGAGACTGCATGTTTTTCCCTCCAAATTCAGACAAAGGGGAATATCATAGCTGCCCATAACTGGGACATAATTCATAATTATAGGTCCCAAGTTACACAGGACAGTTATGGGGTCTAGACACACTCCTGGTCCGAAAATCAGAACATTAGCTGCAATGGAAGGCAGCCAATAGCAGAACACCCATGATATTAGGCTAAGACACCCCGAGTTTGGTATGGGGTTAATGGGAATAACATGCCCGTTTGGTTGGAAGCCATGGCACAATTGTGCCATCTCCCAATCAAAAGTTATGGGGTTCTGATAAAAACCCAGACCCAAAAAGTAGCTCACTGATGGGAGGGGGATAGAAAAATCCCCCTCACAGTGACATCACAGCCAGGGGTGGGGGTCAAAAAATCACCTGGGCTTAAATTAATGAAGCAGCCACATAGTAGTGTTCAGACTGAGTGACTCTATGACAATAGAAGGCTGGATCGATGCTTATGCCCTGTCCTCGGGCCAAAGAATTTCTTCCTATTCCACTAGCAAGAATTTTTTGTTTCTTCTTCCATAACTGTTTGTAAGTATTGTATGTGTATTGGTTTTAATCCTTTTTTCATTTTATCTGACAATTTAATCCTTTGAGTGTACTGCATTTTTATGTAAATTAAAACTTTTTAATAAGCCTCTGCTTGTAGCCTTAAAGAATCTGAGTCTCTAAAGGGAATCACGTTACCAGAGGTCATTATTAGCATAGTCCATGTAGTAAGCGATTGCATGTTCTGTGTGAGTTTATAATTGTAATATCGTGTAAGTAGTGAGTGCATGTGCTGAGTTATCATCAGGGTGCATTGTCTGTGTGGTTGAGGTGCCTACGGCCTTCTTTGAGCAAGTAACTCGTGGGTGGTGGCAGTGTGGCTGGGGCGGAAATTCTGTGGAGTAAATTTAGCGTAAGGACGCCATTTTGTGGAAGTGGGCGGAGCTTAAGGGCTAAATTCTGGGACTCCATAGAGTAGTTATCCCCGTGTGTGAACTCCGGTGAGTCGGGTTCGTGACACACAGAATTTAAAAAAGAATTTCTGTCGCAAGATCAGGACTTACATGCACCGGAACGAAGAAGGTGAACTCCGGTGGACCTCAGCGCAGCAGCAACACCTGGTGAATATCGGGTGCATGGACCTGAGTGAATCCCGGCAGACCTGAATCCTCGTCGGTGAACACGCAGCTGGATTACAACTGGACCGGGTAAGTAAATGTGAGAATTGTGGGTCTCTTCTTCCTGTTTGCTTCGATAGGGATAAAATATGCAAATAATAATAATCTTTATTTAAATAGCGCCATCAAATTCCTTAACGCTTTACAGATTTTGGGGAATATCCAAATAAAATAAGAGATTACAGAAATGAAGCAAAGTTCCATAACTCCCAAAACTGCTAAAAAAAAGTCCAAGTTCATCTACATCTAGCATCAGGATGAAGGATTGTAAAGTAAGCACACTGACATACTGGGGTGTGTCCTCTCTGACAGGATTTAAAGCCTTTTTTTAGAAAAATAATGGCTTAGGAAGCTTAAAGAAAAGAGGATCCTGCCAGAGGGGGCACACACCAGTATGGCAGTGTGCTTGGTTTACAATCCTTCATCCTGGTGGTAGATGTCCTAAAGTCAAGAGCATAGTGGAATTTGCTGTGAGGAAGATGATGTGCTCTGCAGGGCATCTTCCAGAAGCAGAGAGGCATTTTCAAGTCAGACTTTAGTCCCACCTGTACTTTCATAAGTACAGTGTTCTGCCAATAGATCACTAAGAATCAGTAGTGTGCGAGGGCACCCATTCTTTCACTTCCTTGCTATAAAGAGCTTGGATTATAAGGAACCTGTCATCAGAAACCCTTTTTTCGAATTGCCCACACATACATTAAACATCATATCCCCCAATTGCTTTAATAACATTTCTGCCATTTATTTTGAAAGACATACATTTACATCAAAGTTTTACCTGGCTCCCTTCAGGATGTTTCTCTTGTCCCCTGGGCGTGGTTTAAACAAGCAGCAAGTTCGATCCCCCTTGTCACACTGCATTAAGAAAAAAACCTTCCTTTCACTCCTCCCTCCTCTTCTTCTCACACTTGCGGTCATCACCTTGTTGTGCACAGTGGAGATGGGTGGTCAGTCTTCATTGCTATTCGCGCATGCGTCAATTGCTAGGCATTGAGCCGGGTAAGCGTCTCACTATTGCGCATGTACAGATAGCAGTGAAGGCCGTCTCCACTGTATCTGCGCTGTGCAGAAGGTGCTGACTGAACAAGTGTGAGTTTCTCTTTCTGCGGTCAGCAAGTACAGGAAGAGGAGTAGAGAGGGGGCAGTAGTGAAAGGGAGGTGTTTTTTTTAATGCAGCATGCAGCATGACAAGTTTTTCAAGGAGGATGAGCAAATTTGCTGCTTACTGAAACCACACCCAGGGCACAAGAGAACCATGCTGGCAGGGAGCCAGGTAAAAAACTTTGATACAATTTTTCTTTTCAACAATAAATGGCAGAAATTTTATTTAAAAAAACTGTCGGGGTATATGTTGATAAGGTGGTGGGAAAACCCTTTTAAATGTGTCACTCTGTGTTTCATTGCAGACAATTGGTAAGATCAAATAAGTTCTGTTTTTGCTCAGGAATGCAGATATTTTTGCTAATTTATTCAACAAGAATAAGCCCTTTGCTGTGACTCATATTAAACTCACTATGACTATGGGCTACTGTGGGGCCCTGTGACTTTTGTTACTCTACTGTTTTTCTGCACAAAGCATCAGGTCTTTAAATATATTAGATTGGTGTGGAAGGGCACAACATGTGCTGGTCTGCGCCTGTTGGAAGGGGGCACTGCTGTCCCCTTCTATCAATGCACTTAGTGCTGGGACGTAAGTTCACAGAAAAGGGGCCCACAGAGAATCTGTCTACCAGGGGCGTACTTAAAGGGAACCTGTCATTTAAAATTGGCCTAATTAACCACTTCCAGTATGTTGTTAGGCAGCTGAACAGCTTGTAGATCATGTTTCTTCCATGGCCCAGCTTGGTGGCATAATCCTGAAAATCAACTTTGAAGTTAGATGTATAAAGTCAAGGAGGCAGAGAGTTTAAAATTGAAGTCAAGCTCTCCTTGCCTCTGCACCTCTCCTCCCATGTGATGGACATCAATTGCCGGACTTCAGGAGATCTGATCAATGATGTCCCTGGATGGAGGACCATCAATTACAGTGAAGGGGCATTTTAAGGTAGGAAAAGCCTGACTTCAGTGTAAAACTCTCCGCCTCCTTGACTTTGTTAAAACCATTTTACATCCACCTTTTAAGTTGATTTTCTGGATGATGCCAGCACACTAGGCCATGAAAAAACATCATCTAGAATCTGCTGAGCTGCTTATATTGTTATTATATGTAATTATCATAAGGCCGACAATTACTCAAATATGTGTTTAGGAAATGATTGCCCTCTGATGCTGGAAGCTAAAGCAATGCATTTAAAGGTAAACTTCAGAACAGATGAGGTCGGCACTTTTTTTTTCACCGGAAATCTTGAAACCTTTATTCAAACATGGTGACACAGCAAGTTACAGGTATTAACACATAAGTGCAGAGAAAAGCATCTTCTTACGCGTTTCTGACCAATAACCATGACCTTATGACCTAAGGACCTTATTGGTCAGAAACGCATAAGAAGAAGTTTATGTTTGCTTGGGAGAAGAGAAGTACTCTCAGAGGACCGTTCACCTGGAGTTTTGAGCAGGTTCGTTTGGTGTGTATTCACACACAACAGTGACAATGCATTTAGAAATGTGGTACTTTAATACTAGATTTTTTTATTATTTAAAATTTGGTATATTCTAAGCTGTACCTCACTAAATAACAAATAGATTGTAGAAAACTCTATTGTAGCAGGCAGTTACCTTCAGCAGTTCTACTTGCTCTGCCTTTAACTTCAACCTGGGATGGACGGGTACTTGCTCCCACTGCTGCTTATTATGCAATGTGCTGGTTTGCTGGTTGTTGTTGCTTGGCAACAGGAGAACAATACAACGAGTGCTGCCTTGCCCAGGTACCTCAGCAGGAGCTCATCTTATCCATTGTTACAGTAAATATAGGCTGAAAGTAATCACTTGTACCATACTTGTACTAGAACAAAATGAGGGCAAATCCATGAACTCTGTACAGTTTCATAGACAAACATTTAAACATGGTTGAGGAGATAGGTTTCTTATGTCACTCATAGTCACAGATGTACATGTTGCTTCACAGTACTATATTACACAGCTCATATCGGGCTAGACAGTTACATTGTAAGAAATCAAACAATAAGCAGACAAAGTGAATAAGGTTGGAATAGGTGGCAGCCGAACCAGGTGGTTCTAGAGACCCTTAACACTGGAGGCTCTGCAGAAAATTTTTGGGAAAAGTCACAGCAGCAGGTTCAGTTTCAGTATAGTCAACCAACATGCCATAGGTGACAATAGACAGTCATGGTCAGGACTAGCTGCAGTCATAACAGAAGAGGAACAGGTCTGAAATGAGATCCAAGAAGTTAATTGGAAAACAACCAGCAATCAGGATTCCTATGCAGGGTTGTAAAACATTATTTCTCAGGCACCTTCCTATTGGAAATTTGTTGTGTCCCTTTAAAAGGAATAAGAGCCAATGAGCACTTCTATTCTCTAGTTTACAATCCTTAGCTATATGCAGCCATTGTCTGCTGACTTCTCTTTCTGCCTTTGTTTATGAGACCCTGCACACACAGAACAGTATATACACAGTGCAACCTCTTTGCCCAGGAAAGGGGTGGTCTGCAGATAGGGGGCAGTTTCCACAGAGTATAATGGCAAAAAAAAAAAAAAAAATCAGTGATTGAATATAAACCCAGTCTTTAAGGGAGGGGGGCCCAGACCAGAGAGGAGGTCTTCAGGAGAGGTTTCAGAGAGAGAGAGAGAGAGAGAGAGAGAGAGAGAGATTTATGGTGTAGATGGACATGTTTGAATATATTTTTTTTCTTTGTGGTGTAGTAGATACTGTATGATCATTTCTTACTATGATGCAGAGCTCCAGTGCTCTGTGCTGTCAGCTATGTACCTACTCTGCCTTGTTCTGCACTAAATCTCTGTACAAGAATTAACGCAGTTTTTGTGTCACGATTGGCTGAGCTGTTAGTGCACATTCACATGAATGCCCTAAGTGCTCTGGCCTTGCTGCCCTTTGCTGATGTCACAACCTGGAAGTCCCGTCCACTTCAGGAAAGGTTGATAGCCTCATATATCTATTAGCCCTTTATCTTAGGATAGGAAGAAGCCAGAAGCATGATATAGGTATAGTTGGAATTGCTGTCAAATGTTCTCTCCAGCTCTGCAGATTGCACGGTCGCCTGGACTTACATCTGCAGAAATCGAGGGCTGCACTTCAAATATCGACTTGGTCTGGCTGGAATATACAGATACTGCCTAGATATTCCTAGAGAAGCAGTAAGGTCGGCTTGGGTGAAATTAAATTGGCCCCCATTCCCACTCTTGCCGGGAAGCATTAAATCCAAAGCCTCTCTGCCCTCCTTCTTAAAACATCTCTCTAGCTTCCTTGCTCAAAGAAGAGATGCCCAAGTGTGCAAACTCACTACCCCAACAAGGACAAGGACACTTGAGGTGGTGTGTTGTTGCAATGACAGATGAAGGTTGGGCCTGAACCAAGCACACACCCTATGCTATTCTACCGTATCCACTCTTGATTTCACTTGATCTTCAAACTCTGACTTAGAAGTAGGTTCATAGGAATCTTTGCTAATTGATTGTAAGAGATATAGTCTACAGGGGAGCACCTTGGTGGCCAAGTAGGACATTCAAAATGTGACTCAAAGAGTTGTTAGAGCCACAGGCCACATCTCTTTGTGCTATGATCCTTTGCTCCACCTGCACCAGCCTTAGTCCAACATCCATGACTCTCTGCACCTAACTGTGTTGCTCTTTTATGTAGCAACTACCGGCCACTGAGAACAAACCCTAGTCCACCTATCTCAGAAATACTTGCTACACGCATTGATATGAAGAAGGAGACACGACAACGTCTCCAAAACTTGTCATTAATAAACCAACATTTAAACCAATATTTATGAAGTATGAACAAGTTTCCTGAATGATTGCCATCCAGCTAGCGCCGTTCCAGTCGCCCTCCCTGGTCTTCCCAAGTATCTGATAACATCAGATATGGTACCAGTGGCTTAACTAGGAGAGGCAGGGTCCTCATAGCAGACTTCTGGATGGACCCCCTTCCCCTAAAAAAATAATATAAATATTAGTACACACAACCAAACATACATTCATATATACACGTTTATATACATACACAAGTTATATACTCATACATTTATGCAGCCCAGTAGCTACTGACCACATGGAAGTAGACAGCATGAAGCTAGAGAAGAGCGATTTCTTGATCTACCACCCCCTCGCCCGACATTTCTTGTCTGAGCTCATAGCTCAGCTGTGTACTGTGGAAGATGTGCATTGTTATATACATATTATGATGTACAATGTACAGTCAGGCAAAACTAAAGTGGGGCCCCAAAATAAAACTATTTTATGACCAGTTACAGTCAGTAAGAGGTGTCAGGATCCGGGATACGTGGAACCACTGACCTCCGCGGGAGGTGGTACTAGCCCACACTTGGGACCGGAGTCTAAGTGGCACCTGGCCTTCACCAGAGCCCGCTGCAAAGCGGGATGGACTTGCTGTGGCTGGGTACCACCAGGTCATTCCACAGGTGCGACTAGCCCGCGTTGGCAGCTGAAGTCAAGGTACCTTAGCAGGACAGTCTCGGGGTCAGGTCCAGGCACAGGGTCAGGGTAGGCCGCAGAGATGCAATGTCAAGTCCAACAGGAGATTCAGGCAGATGGGAACAGGAACGCAGGACACACAGGGACACTGGACACAGGAACTCAGGAGCAGGAACGCAGTATACATGGAACACTGGACACGGAAGCTCATGAGCAGGAACACACAGGAGCAAGAACACAGGATACACAGGCACGCTGGAGACAAAGGAACGCAGGAGACACAGGAAGCCGGAATATCGCTGGGGAGCTTTTTCTAAGGCTGTGAGGCACAAAGATCTGGCAAGGAGTGCAAGAAGAGGCAGGCTTAAATAATTTTGCTGAAAATGGGCAGCACCAATTAATGGCTCTGCCAAAGTAGGCGTGGGATCGTGCTGAGGTGAGTGAATCGTCGGGTGACCGGGGCAGCAGGGGAGAGGAACACGGGTGCACCTGCGACAAGGGAGATAGGTTGCAGGAGCACCCGTGACAAGCGGCTTCTTTAGTATGTTAAAGCAATCTATTATATGGGAGAATTTTATAGGAGATAGATGATGGGCAGCATGGTGGCTCAGTGGTTAGCATTACAGCTTTGCAGCGCTGGGGTCCTGGGTTCAAGACCCAGGCCAACATCTGCAAAGAGTTTGTATGTTCTCTCCGTGTTAGCATGGGTTTCCTCCGGGTCATCCGGTTTCCTCCCACACTCCAAAATATACTGGTAGGTTGATTAGATTGTGAGACCCATTGAGGACAGAGACTGATTTGGCAAGCTCTGTGCAGCGCTGTGTAATCTGTGTGCGCTATATCTATAAAGGAATTATTATTACTATTATTATGATAGAATATAAATATGAAAGAAGATAGAGATTTCTAGATGCAGAACTATAAAGTAGATTATGTATACAGAAGATAGATATGAGAGATAAATACAGTAGAAGAGACATAGAAGATTGATTGAAAAAGTGAGATATATAAATGGTCAGATTATAGGAAATAGATAACTAGACAGATAGATGGATGATAGATATATAGACAGGAGATAGATAATAAGCATTTTCAACCGGGAAGGGGTATTAACTAGAGATGAGCGAGCACTAAAATGCTCGGGTACTCGTTATTCGAGACGAACTTTTCCCGATGCTCGAGTGCTCGTCTCGAATAACGAGCCCCATTGAAGTCAATGGGAGACTCGAGCATTTTTCAAGGGGACCAAGGCTCTGCACAGGGAAGCTTGGCCAAACACCTGGGAACCTCAGAAAAGGATGGAAACACCACGGAAATGGACAGGAAACAGCAGGGGCAGCATGCATGGATGCCTCTGAGGCTGCTGAATCGCACCATTATGCCAAAATTATGGGCAACAGCATGGCCATGACAGAGTGACCGAATGAGGCTAGATAGCATCTAAAACATCCAATAATTGACCCTGACACTATAGGGGACGGCATGCAGAGGCAGCGGCAGCAGTGGCAGGCTAGAGAGTCTCATGGCGACATACCCTAAATGGACTCAGGCTTCACCAAAGGAGGTGAGCAAGAAGCGCTGAAATGATTTCCTATGTGAACAAAAGGTTGACGGTATATTTAGTCGATAACACAGCATGGTGTCGACATAGTGACCAAGTTCCATAACGTATCTGGTGAAACACCCGAAAAATGAGCCTGACACAGCTCTTTTGATAAGGGGACGACATGTGGAGGCAGCCATGGAGACGACTTCCATGATTAAGAGCGACAGTATGGGGCATTCATATTGCGCTGCTATGATTGCAACTTCAGGTCTCCAGCATGGCGGCGACAGATGGGCCGAGTTCCACTATGTATTTGGTGAAACACCTGAAAATTCTGCCTGACACAGCTCGTTTGATAAGGGGATGATGTGCTGCATATCCTCTCGTGCTCCAGCGTCTGGGGTATAGAGAGTTGAAATGAGACATTGGTGGACGCTGTGGAGGATCGTGGAGGCAAAATGGACAGGACATAGCAGGGGCAGCATGCATGGATGCCTCTGAGGCTGCCTAATCTTGGGATGGAGCTGGCGGTCCACTGCCAGGCGAGCTTTCGCCTGTCCAAGCCCCTGTCTCTCGGCTCCTCCCCACCCAAAATGGGCCTGGGGGCCAGAAGCGTTTACTTTGAAAAAATTATAATTTTCAAAGCAGGCCGGGTCGTTTGAATATTTCACCTAGGAATAATGGAATAGCATAGTGGTTCTATTTTTAATTGTTTTTACGGAAATGGTTCCATGATTAAGAGCGACAGTATGGGGCATCCATATTGCGCTGCTATGATTGCAACTTCAGGTCTCCAGCATGGCGGCGACAGATGGGCCGCGTTCCACTATGTATCTGGTGAAACACCTGAAAATTCTGCCTGACACAGCTCGTTTGATAAGGGGACGATGTATGGAGGCAGTGAACTAGTAGTAGATTAAAGGTGCTGCAGTTAAAACTATGTTAGTTGGATCTTGAGATGGAGCTGGCGCTCCGCTGCCAGGCGAGCTTTCGCCAATCCAACCCCGTCTCTAGGCTACTCCCCAAACAGCACTTCTAAGAACCTTTTGTATAAGATCAAGTGTAGTAGCGTTCTTATAAGTTTAGGATATGGCGGGTGAGGGGAATGTAAACAGATGCGCAAGAAGCGCTGAAATAATATTGGTAAATGATAAAAGTTTGCCAGTATATTTTGTGGATTACACAGCAGGGTGGCGACAAAGTTAACAAGTTTGATGTGGAATCCAAGAAAACAACCCAAAATTCTGCCTGACACAGTTCGTTTGATAAGGAGACCATGTATGGAGGCAGCTATATGGACGACTTTTGGAGGCAGCTATGGCGATGACGTGTGGAGGTAGCAATGGAGACAACGTGTGGAGCCAGCTAAAAAGACGACATGTGGAGGCTGCTATGGAGACAATTTAATTTGGATAGTGCCTGTATGTGGCAGTCCAAAAAAGTTTTCAAACCAGAGGAGCAGGTAGGTGGTCCTCCATAAAAATTAAATAGATTTAGTGCCTGTATGTGGCACTCCCAAAAATTGCTTAAAACAGAGGACCGGGTAGGTGGCCCTCCAGAAAAATTAAATACATAGAGTACTATAGCTAGAGCCAGTTGTCCCTGGCAAAAAATAGCCAGTTTCCTATGCTTTAGTGTACAAAGAGGAGGAGAAGGAGGACAATGAGGAGGAGGAGTGCATACATTATTCAGGTTCAGCTTCTTTCACCTGTTGGAGAATGAAAATCCGGAGAAATCCAGGCTTTATTCATCTTGATAAGCGTCAGCCTGTCAGCGCTGTCAGTCAACAGGCGTGTACGCTTATCGGTGATGAGGCCACCAGCTGCACTGAAAACCCGCTCGGACAACACGCTAGCGGCAGGGCAGGCAAGAACCTCCAAGGCGTACAGCGCCAGTTCGTGCCACATGTCCAGCTTTGAAACCCAGTAGTTGTAGGGAGCTGTGTGATCATTTAGGACGATGGTATGGTCAGCTACGTACTCCCTCACCATCTTTCTGTAAAGATCAGGCCTACTCTGCCGAGACTGGGGACAGGTGACAGTGTCTTGCTGGGGTGACATAAAACTGGCAAAGGCCTTGTAAAGCGTACCGCTGCCAGTGCTGGACAAGCTGCCTGCTCGCCTACTCTCCCTCGCTACTTGTCCCGCAGAAGTACGCCCTCTGCCGCTAGCGCTGTCAGAAGGGAAATACTGTTTCAGCTTGTGCACCAGGGCCTGCTGGTATTAATGCATTCTCACACTCCTTTCCTCTCCAGGGATGAGAGTGGAAAGATTTTACTTGTACCGTGGGTCCAGGAGAGTGAATACCCAGTAATCGGTGCTGGAATAAATTCTTTGAACGCGAGGGTCACGGGATAGGCAGCCTAGCATGAAATCTGCCATATGCGCCAGAGTCCCAACGCGCAAAAATTCACTCCCCTCACTGGCCTGACTGCCCATTTCCTCCTCCTCCAACTCCTCCAACTCCTTTTCTTCTGCCCATACACGCTGAACAGTGAAGGACTGAACAATGGTCCCCTCTTCTGTCTCGCCAACATTCTCCTCCTCTTCCTCCTCATCCTCCTCCACCTCCTTCGATATGCTGAGAAACAGACCTAAGGGTGCTTTGGTTATCAACAAGGGAATCTTCTTCCCCCGTCTCTTGTGACGAGCGCAAAGCTTCCGACTTCATGCTGACCAGAGAGTTTTTCAACAGGCCAAGCAGCGGGATGGTGAGGCTGATGATGGCGGCATCGCCACTGACCATCTGTGTTGACTCCTCGAAGTTACTCAGCACCTGACAGATATCAGACATCCACGTCCACTCCTCATTGTAGACTTGAGGAAGCTGACTGACCTGACTACCAGTTCTGGTGGAAGTTGACATCTGGCAGTCTACAATGGCTCTGCGCTGCTGGTAAACTCTAGATAACATGGTTAATGTTGAATTCCACCTCGTGGGCACGTCGCACAACAGTCGGTGAGCGGGCAGTTGGAGGCGGCGCTGCGCTGCCCTGAGAGTGGCAGCATCTGTGCTGGACTTCCTGAAATGCGCACAGATGCGGCGCACCTTTGTGAGCAAATCAGACAGATTGGGGTATGTCCTGAGGAAACGCTGAACTATGAGATTTAACACATGGGCCAGGCATGGCACATGTGTCAGTCTGCCGAGTTGCAGAGCCGCCACCAGGTTACGGCCGTTGTCACACACAACCATGCCTGGCTTCAGGTTCAGCAGTGCCAGCCACAGATCAGTCTGCGCCGTGATGCCCTGTAATAGCTCTTGGGCGGTGTGCCTTTTATCGCCTAGGCTCAGCAGTTTGAGCACCACCTGCTGTCGCTTAGCAATGGCACTGCTGCTGTGCCATGGGTCAGACTCGGTCCCAGCCTCCACCAAGTTAACCCAATGTGCCGTCAGCGATATATAGTGGCCCTGCCCGGCAGCACTCGTCCACGTGTCCGTGGTCAGGTGGACCTTGTCAGAAACGGCGTTGGTCAGGGCACGGATGATGTTCTCTGACACGTGCTTGTGCAGGGCTGGGACGGCACATCGGGAAAAGTAGTGGTGGCTGGGGACCGAATACCGAGGGGCGGCCGCCGCCATGAGGTTTCGAAAGGCCTCGGTCTCTACCAGCCTATAGGGCAGCATCTCCAGGCTAAGCAACTTGGAGATGTGGACGTTGAGGGCTTGGGCATGTGGGTGGGTTGCGCTATACTTCCTTTTGCGCTCCAGCGTCTGGGGTATGGAGAGCTGAACGCTGGTGGATGCTGTGGAGGATCGTAGAGGCGAAGATGGGGTTTTCGCACGGGAGGTGTTTGGGACGTGGTCCTGGGCAGGGGGCTGACTAGCAGATGACACAGGGGAAGGAGCAGTGGTGTGCCCGGCCGGAGGTGAACGGGCTTGGTGCCATTGAGTGGGGTGTTTAGCATTCATATGCCTGCGCATACTGGTGGTAGTTAAGCTAGTAGTGGTGGAACCCCTGCTGATCCTGGTTTGGCAAAGGTTGCACACCACAGTCCGTCGGTCATCCAGTGTTTCCTTAAAGAACCTCCAGACTTCTGAAAATCTAGCCCTCGCCACGGGAGCTTGACTACGGGCAACATTAGGCGCTGATGCACCAGCTCTGGCCCTGCCTCTCCGTCTGGCCCCACCACTGCCTCTTCCAACCTGTTCTGCTATAGGACTCGCCTCCGTCTCAGAAGCACTGTGTTCATCCGGCCTATCAACCCAGCTTGGGTCTGTCACCTCATCATCCTCCGATCCCTCAGTCTGCTCCCCCCTCGGACTTCCTGCCCTGACAACAACTTCACCACTGTCTGACAACCGTGTCTCCTCATCGTCCGACACCTCTTTACACACTTCTTCCACTACGTCAATAATGTCATCATCACCCACAGACTGCGACTGGTGGAAAACCTGGGCATCGGAAAATTGCTCAGCAGCAACCGGACAAGTGGTTTGTGACTGTGGGAAGGGTCCAGAAAACAGTTCCTCAGAGTATGCCGGTTCAAATGCCAAATTTTCCTGGGAGGGGGCAGACTGGGGGGAAGGAGGCTGAGGTGGAGGAGACGGAGGAGTGCTGATTTCGGTGACATGGGTGGACTGCGTGGAAGACTGACTGGTGGACAAATGGCTAGAAGCATTGTCCACAATCCACGACATCACCTCTTCGCACTGTTCTGGCCTCAACAGTGCTCTACCACGAGTCCCAGTAACTTGAGACATGATGAACCCAGGGAGTGTAGCTCTGCGGCGTTCCCCTGCTCCCTCATCAGCAGGTGGTGTCTCACCCCGCCCAGGACCACGGCCTCTGACCCCTGCAGTAGTTGGACGCCCTCGTCCTCTACCCCTAGCCCTCGGGTTAAACATTTTCCAAATTAAAGTGTACACTTTAAATTTTTTTTTTTTTTGTGTTTATTTTTTTTTTTATTTAACCAAAACGATGCTATCCTATTGCTATGGCTAGTTTCTAACCTACACTGACAGCACACAACTGGATTTTGTGCTTTGCAAGATGAGTTTGAGCTATAAAATGAAATAAAGGTAAAAAAAAAAAATCAGCAGACTCTGCCTAATTCTAATCAAATCCCTAATAAATTGTCCCACTTCGGTGTTTGAGGTGGATATGCGTGTCACTAAGAGCTAAACACAACGGTCGCAGGTCTCCCAGCAAATTCCTCACAATATGGTACTAGCTGCACTACTAATGCCAGCAAGCCCAGCCACAAGCAAATAAAAAAAAAAATGTATAACGTTATTGTAGCCCTAAGAAGGGCTGTTGGGTTCTTGTAGAATCACTCCTGCCTAACACTATTCTAATAGAACACCCTAACGCTTACCCCGACCAGCAGCAGCTCTCTCCCTAGCGGCATCCAGACAGAGAATGATCCGAGCAGCGCGGGCAGGGGCTAGTCTATTCCAGGGTAACCTGATCTGGCCAGCCAACCACTGCTATCGACGTGTAAGGGTACCACGTCATGCTGGGTGGAGTGCAGAGTCTCCTGGCTTGTGATTGGCTCTGTTTCTGGCCGCCAAAAAGCAAAACGGCGGGAGATGCCATTTTCTCGAGCGGGCGAAGTATTCGTCTGAGCAACGAGCAGTTTCGAGTACGCTAAAGCTCGGACGAGTATGTTCGCTCATCTCTAGTATTAACCCTTTACTGCCAGGCATTTCTGAATATTTTTGTCACGTTATTGGCCAGAGCAATTTTTACAATTTTTATATTTACAAATAAAACCGAAATTACAGCACAAAGAATTAAAGTAAACCGCAACAAACCACATATTTTCTGAAAGCAGACACTTGCCCAATTTTGAAAATTGCATTAAAGAGTTTATAGACATAGGCGCCTTCATGCAATTTTGATTCAAACTGAAAAATTTTATAAAAAATACTTAAAACTTGACTTCTATATGGCCAGACGGCTGAACATAGAATGAAGGCAGCGCCATTTAGTGCATATTTGTATTGTCCCATTGTACAGGCTATACATTTTTAATTTTTATGGTAATGCGAAAATATGAGGGCTTATTATTTGCGGGATGAGATATACTTGTGTAGATAATTAATTTTGGAGGTCTATAGCTCATTCATGAGAATTTATTAACTTTTTCAAGGGGGACACAAACAAAATTTTTATTTTGGATTTTTTACACTTTTTCCCCCCGCTAACGGTAACGTAAAAATATTATTTTATCTTCATTCTCTGGTTCACTATGATTACGGTGATACCTCATGTATGTAATTTTTCCAATTTTAAGTGAGCAAAACCAATATTGGTTAAAATCGCATTGTGTTTACCAGGGGCGTTGCTAGGTCAAAAGATTCAGGGCTCGTGCCCCGGATCTTTTGGCTGGAGCCCCGGATCTCCCCCTGACATCCTCCCCTCTCTCATCACGATCATCACAGATCGTTACGAGAATATGTTCACTCAATGCTTTCCCCAGCAGGAGCTGCAGCCTCTGGGAGAATAATACTCTCCGGAGGCTTAAGGACCTTTGATGGTGTCATGGTCACATGACATGCTGGGGAAAGCAGTGCACACACAGCTGCATCAGTGAGATGAGGGGGGAGGTGTGGGGGCACATTACCTACTGGGGGCTGTGTGGGGGCACATTACCTACTGGGGGCTGTATGGGGGCACATTACCTACTGGGGGACTGTTTGGGGGCACATTACCTACTGGGGGGGCTGTGTGTGGGCACATTACCTACTCAGGGGGCTGTGTGTGGGCACATTATCTACTGGGGGGCTGTGTGGGGGCACATTACCTACTGGGGGGCTGTGTGAGGGCACATTGCCTTCTCGGAGGCTGTGTGTGGGCACATTACCTACTGGGGGGCTGTGTGTGGGCACATTACCTACTGGGGGGCTGTGTGTGGGCACATTACCTACTGGGGGGCTGTGTGGGGGCACATTACCTACTGGGGGGCTGTGTGGGGGCACATTACCTACTGGGGGGCTGTGTGGGGGCACATTACCTACTGGGGGGCTGTGTGGGGGCACATTACCTACTGGGGGGCTGTGTGGGGGCACATTACCTACTGGGGGGGCTGTGTGGGGGCACATTACCTACTGGGGGGGCTGTGTGGGGGCACATTACCTACTGGGGGGCGGTGTGTGGGCACATTACCTACTGGGGGGCTGTGTGTGGGCACATTACCTACTGGGGGGCTGTGTGTGGGCACATTACCTACTGGGGGGCTGTGTGTGGGCACATTACCTACTGGGGGGCTGTGTGTGGGCACATTACCTACTGGGGGGCTGTGTGGGGGCACATTACCTACTGGGGGGCTGTGTGGGGGCACATTACCTACTGGGGGGCTGTGTGGGGGCACATTACCTACTGGGGGGCTGTGTGTGGGAAAATTTATCTACTGGGGGGCTGTGTGGGGGCAGATTACCTACTGGGGGGCTGTGTGGGGGCAGATTATCTACTGGGGGCTGTGTGGGGGGACATTACCTACTGGGGGCTGAGTGTGGGCACATTACTTTCTGGAGGGCTGTGTGCCACATTACCGGGGGCTGTGTGACACATTACTGGGGGGGATGTGTGGGGGACATTACTGGGGTGATGTGGGGGGGACATTACTGGGGGGGATGTGTGGGACCTTACTGGGGGTTACTGCGTGGTGCACATTACTGGGGGGGGGGGCTGTATGGGGCCATTCCTGAAGGTAGCTGTTGGGGACATTACTGGGAGGCTGTGGGGCAAAATACCTGGGTTTGTATGAGGACATTTTGGGGGGGTTGTATGGCGGACATTACTGGTGGTAGATCTATGGGGGTCATTGCTGGGTGGCTGTGTGGTGGATATTACTAGGGGGCTGTGTAGGGCACATTACTGGGGGGATGTATGGGGCATTTCTTGGGGCATGTTCACACGTGGCACTAGGACAGGCCTCGGTTTGATCTCTGATGCTTATTTTAATTTATAAACTCTTTTAGTGTCGCCATCATATGTGAATTAAATCTTGTGATGGCATGGTTCCTAAGGAAGGTTCCGTGGTTGTCATAGTAGAATCTGTAAGAGGTACAGCAATTTTACCTTAGGGACACTAAAAATACAGTACAAAAGGAAATTTAAAATAGTTTTAAAAAATGTAAAAAAAAACAAAGTTCAAATCAACCTCATTTTCCTAGAATGCAAATTGAAACATATTCACCAACAAGTTAGGTACTTCTTCAAAATAACTGTTATTCCCAGCGGCAAACCTCATAACTGCAAAACATGCCCTAATTTTCAACTTACACCTTTTTCCCCATTTTGTAAAAAAGTGATGTAAAGTTTGTACCATAGCCAAAATAGAAGCAAAAGAAATGTCTGCTTATCTTGCAAAACAACGAAACACCAAAGTATGAAAAGGTTATGGACGTCTGAAAGACATTTTTTTTTTTAATATATTAAGACATAATAAGGCCATATATTTTGCTCCAGCTTTCCAGTACACAACATGAAATGTTAAAGGGGTATCCCTATCTGGGCATTTACATTTAATTTAATTCATTTGCCATATGTAAACATTTCTTCAATTGGATGTTATAAAAAAAAGATAATTTCTCAAAAATGTAGCCATGTTGACCCTTAGAAACGAGAGCTTCCTCGGGTACGACTACCTCAAATTTTGGCGGTGGTGGCCAGACATGTGCTATTGAGCCCTTCCTGACCAACGGGCTTCAGCAAACATTACCACAGGACGGTTGTGGGGCATGCAGTAACTCCCAGACATTTCCTATGTTTCTTTATGCAATCACTCAAGCAGAGGTGGCCGTATCCAAGGACACAGTCTTGTTTCTAAGGGACCATATCACTACATTTATGATAAATAATCTTCACACAAGAACATTTTTTTTAAATTGAAGAAATGTTTATATATGGCAGATTAATTAGACAGAATGTGAATGCCCAGACAAGAATACCCCTTTAAATTCAAAAACAAAGAATAAAGTCAAGCTTCTATCTCAGAAGCAGAGATTCCAAATTTTCACAGGGGTAAGTAGATCCACAGTACTTTTAAGTGCTTCAAATAAACAATAAAGAGCTGTTTTCAACCTGTCTCCTCCTTACCTTTCAAACATCCCATTGATCCTTGTTCACACCATCTCACATAGAAACGCTGCAATATCCGCAATCCACAATTATCTTGGATTAATTCTTTCCAGGAAAGATTTGCTTAGAGAGATAGATCACAATAGATTTTCCTTTGCATATCTCCTCATATCTTTCCCCCAAAAAAACGCATTCAAGATAATTGATAGTGTATACTGCAGTGTTTCTATGTGAGATAGTGTTTATATAAAGCACTTTAAAGTACCATGGATCTACTTACACCTGTGAAAATTTGGAATCTTCGATTCTGGTGTAGAAGCTTGACTTTTTTTTTCTTTTGTCTATAAATTTCTGCGAATAAATAATTATAATAGATATGCCTCTATAAAACATAATGTTGTATCGTTTTCATGGGCAACTAGAACAGTTCTGCTCTCAGATAAGATATACTGTATACTGGAGTTTAAGCTGAGTTTTTCAGCACAAAAAATGTGCTGACAAAACCAAACTTGGCTTATACTCAACTCTATAAAAAACAAAGTCTATACTTTGTACTTTCCGACGACCCCTGCAGGTATTCTTATTTCTTCGAACGGCAGGTCCGTGAACGCTGGTGACGCACAGGCTATGATGTCAGCTTATTGCTATCTTCTATCTGCACAGAACATGTGTAGAAAATTCTCTAAAAATGTTTAAGATTTTTGCCATGGGTCACTTTCAGCTAGTACATGTACAGAAGTGCTCTAGTTTATTAAATTGAAACGAACCAAAATGTAGGGGGGGGGGGGAAATAGAGAGAAGTATAATGTATAGTAATACGTTAATGTCTGTCACTCTTCCTACATATCGTAGTACCATATGGCTTGTTGGAGAAAGTTAACATATAACCAATTGTTCTTCCTCACAAAGGGAGAGAAGGAGGTCCAACAATATAGCCCAATTTAGAACACAAAAACACAATGTTAATAAAAAATATTACTTTATTTAAATCAAATAATAGACATTGAACAAACACTGGTAAAAAGTGATTCAACCCCAAGGGGGACACAAGATGAAAATTGCACGCCAGACAAACAAGATCATCACACAAAAAAACTTTTTTGTATATATACATAGAGATAGCACCAGTGGCTCTGGCTGAATACCAGATGGGAAGGTATGGAATAGTTGACACTTTAATGAAACCTAGTGGTATTTCAAAAATGCATAAAAGTGCCTAATGCATAGATGTCATATACCTTACCCATATTGAGGGATGGTTGCTGTCTGGAATGACCGTGCCCCGACGCGCGTTTCGGCTGACTTGCAGCCTTCGTCTGGGGGTGGAGTCAACAGGACAACGAGCCACATTAAATGTAAACATGTAACCAATAGAAGTGCCCGGATATAATCAGGTGATCTAGTCACATGGCAGGTCACGTCACTACGTCAGATTATCGCGAGGGAATGCCGCGAACGAAACCAGATGGAGGTGCGCTTGCGCGACAAAGTCAGTATGCGCTATTAAGGGAGGCGAGTCCATTAGGACGGTCATCTGGACCGCGCATGCGCCACAAATGATATGGTGTCAAGCAATGTAAAAAACTGGTAATCGGAAAACATTGTGGATATAATCCGTTCTGTAAAATTCTTAATCAAGCAACAATACTTTGTTTAGGACCATAGAAACATAATTAAATGCTAGTATACAAATTCAAAACATGCATAAAATATAAAATATAGAGCATACATTCAAGGATGTGAATAATTCATAAAAATGACAAAAAGTGCTATGTGCAATTTGCAGCAAATACAAAAAGAATCCAGTTGATGAAAACAAAAAGAAAAAAATATTAACCCCTACGGGACGCAGCATCTTTTGGCCTAAAGGACGCAGCCCCATTTTTCAAATCTGGCCTGTGTCACTATAAGTGGTTATAGCGTGGGAACGCTGTGAGATATCCAGGGGATTTTGAGATTGTTTTCTCGTGACACATTGTACTTCAAATTAGTTTAAAAATTTGGATGAAATCTTTTGCGTTTAGTTATGAAAAAAAACAAAATTTGGCAAAAATTTTGAAAAATTCTTTATTTTCAACGTTCTAAATTCTCTACTTTTGATTCAGAAAGTCATAGCTCCCAAATAAATTCATAACTTACATTTCCCAAATGTCTGCTTTATGTTGGCATGGTTTTTTAAGATTCCACATATTTTACTAGAATGTTATGAGGCTCAGAATTTGGGTGCCATTTTTCACATTTTTTGTAAAATCGCCAAAACCTGTATTTAGATGGACCTGCTCAACTTCTAATTGACACTGAGAGGCCTAAATAATAGCGAGACTCGTAAATTACCCCATTGTGGAAACTACACCCCTCAACATATGAAAAACCACTTTTAAGAAGTTTGTTAACCCTTTACGTGTTTTATAGGGGTTAAAACAAAATGGAGGTGGAGTCTGCAAATTGTAATATTTTTTCACAATACACTCATTTTGGGTGGAAAATTTTACATTTCTAATGGATAAAATGAAAAAAGGCTCCACAAAGTTTGATACGCAATTTCTCCCGAGTACACCGATACCCTACATGTGGTGGTAACCTGCTGTATGGGCGCACGGCCGGGCATAGAAGGGAAGGAGGCGCCATTCAAATCAGATTTGCTATGTCACATTGTACAGGCTATAATTTTTTTCTTTTTTTTATTGTGCACCTATAGGGGCTTATTTCTTTTGCCACATGAGATGCACTTTTCTAATACATAATTTTGGGGCATCTATAGCTAATTGGTGAGATTTAATTAACTCTTTGTTGGTGGAGGAAATGAAAATCATCAATTTTTAGGAAAATTTTTATGTGTTTTTTTTTTTGGCCGTTAACCATACCATGAAAATAGTATATTATTTTTATTCTTTGGGTCGCCACGTTTATGAAAATACTTCATTTATATATATTTTTTTATTTTTTCCCATTTTTACTGTATAAAAAGTAATTTGGCAAAATTGTTGTTAATTTTAGCATCACCGTCTTTCATATGCATAACTTTTTTATTTTTCACCTCAAAAATCTGTTTAAGGGCTTATTTTTTGCAAGAATGATAGCTCTTTTTAGTGGTCTTATTTTAGATTGCGTAACTTTTTAAAATCACTTTTTTAGAGCATTTTTAAAGGGCATTAATAAAAAATCATCTTTAGCAGAGAGTTTTTTTAGGTTGTTTTTTACGGGGTTCACTTTGCGGATCTAATAACGATTCTGTTTTATTATACAGATTGTTACGGACGCAGGGATACCAAATATGTGGGGGTTTTGTGTATTTTATTCAATTGTACTGAATAAAAACTAATTTGGAGAAAATCTTATTCATTTTAGCATCACCATCTTTTTATATGCATAACTTTTTTATTTTTTGGCAGATAAATCTTGTTAGGGGCTTATTTTTTGCGAGAACAGTTGTTCTTTTTAGTGGGCTTATTTTGGAGTGCATAACATTTTTTAAATCACTTTTTAGAGCATTTTTTATAGGGTATTAATTAAAAATTATCTTTTTTCGGAATGTTTTTTGCGTTTTTTTCCTCCGGCGTTTACCGTGCGGGTCCAGTAACGATTCTGTTTTATTATGCAGATTGTTACGGACGCGGCAATACCAAATATGCGGGGTTTTTTTGTGTTTTTATGTTTTTTATACTTTATTAAGTTTTTTTATGGGAAAGTGACATTTTAGGGGCTTATATTTTTATGTATTTATTTTTTATTTATTCTAATGTGTTAACTTTAGTGTTTTTGACTTTTTTTTAATTATACATACTTGAACTTAAACCAGTGATGCTCTGATCACTGGTTTAAGTTCAATACACTGCTCTACAATCCTATTTTATTGTAGAGCAGTGTAAACTGTCTGAGCAAGCTTGCGCATGCTCAGACAGTTTACAGCCAGACCCGGAAGGGGTCTGGCTGCCATGGAGACCGGGCAGCTCCGGGGCACATGCCAGTCCTCGGAGCTGCCCGGAAGAGGATCGGATCCCCCGGTAAGCGGCACGGGGGATCCGATCCACAGCGCTAACACCGTTACACGCCGCGGTCATGTTTGACCGCGGCGTGTAAGGGGTTAACACCCGCGATCGGAGCCGGCTCCGATCGCGGGTGTTAGCGCAGGCTGTCAGCTGTACTAGACAGCTGACAGCCGCTGCTTCTGGTACCGGCTCCGTTCGTGAGCCGGTGCCAGAAGCAGGACGTTATAGAACGTCCCCGTGCGCTAAGTATCTAGCCCCGGGGACGTACTATAACGTCCAGGTGCGCCTAGGGGTTAAATACAAAACGTGATTATTACCATAAAAAACTGCTGTCATATAATTGTATCAAAACATATATTTTTACAAAACCTAGTGCATCAATTATAATGAATTCATACTAAACACTGTATGTATTACATAATTTAGTGAACGTGAACCAGTGCAAGGGAGGTAGTGAAGGAAGGGTAGTGAAGTGTTCGATAGTGAGGAAAGTGGTGCAGGGAGTACCATAAAACAGTGCATGGTGATTTGGTAAACAATTTTGCTCTGGAGGGCCAAATCTTTTTACATTGGAATAGTACAATGAAATGCAAATCGTGCCAATTGTTAAAAACAGGCATCTATGTTAATTATTTATCTATATGCGATGCCATGGACGATCATATGATCGATATAGTACAGTTTGTTTCTAGGTTATGCGAATCGTCGGCGTAGCGTTTCCTAGAGAAGTCTAGTAAAAGAGAAGTAAGAGTAGGTTATGTCTCAGGCGACAGCATCTGAAGCGTATGAGTCCTGTGGCTCGATGTAAATATCATACTCTGACTGTGATAACAAAAAAGAAGAAATCATTATTCACATAAAAGTTAACAATATATAATACACATTGTAAAAGCGGAAACAACCGTAAAGTGGTTACCTCATTAAAAACCTGAAGAACGACTCGGGTCAAGGTGGGTGAAATGTGGACTGCAGAACATAATTAAAGTTGATCCTATAGAAAGGGAGCAAAGCTTAGTGTTTCATTCAATCCTTTTGGTTGTAGTGTATTTAGTGTCCAAATCCATCGGGCTTCACGCTGTGCAAGCTGTTTTTGGATCGGGCCACCCCTGATGTTAGTCACAATTCTGTCAATGCCACAAACGATAAATCCACGAGGGTCAGCATTGTGGTGTGTTTTAAAATGTTGTGCAATTGGTCTACCCTCCGTGTTATAATCTTCTTTTTTGGCGGATGTGATGTCCCTCATGTGTTCACGCACTCTGATTTTTAATTCACGTGTTGTAAGGCCTATGTAGATCTTTTTGCATGGACACATGGCATAGTACACGACTGCCCTGGTGTTGCAGTTGATTGTATGAGTGATTTTGAATTTTTTTGACCCCGTCGAGTCAAAAAAATTTGTAGCACGTGCTATGTTTGGGCAGGCGACACATCTCCCGCAGGGTTTGCAACCCCATTCAGGTAGTTTTGAATTGAAGATAGTTCTTGGCTTTGCTGTTTCGTAGTGACTATGAACGAGCAGATCGCGGAGATTTTTGGAGCGTCGTGCCGTCACACAAGGTTGGGGATTAATGTACTGTGATATGGTGGAATCCGATTGTAAGATCGGCCAGTATTTTGATAGGATTTCTCTCATGTTCTGCCATTGTGAATGATAATTTGTAATAAATCTTACCTTGTTTTGACTTGATGTTCTGGATGATGGATGTAGTAAGGTCTGTCGAGGAGTGAATTTGGCTCGAGAATATGCCTTTTTTATAGCTCTGTTGCTATAGCCCCGTTGTTGAAAGCGTGTTTTTAGCTCCTTTGCTTGAACTTCAAATTCAGCGTCCGTAGAGCAAATCCGACGTACGCGAAGAAATTGACCAACTGGTATGGCACGGATGGTCTGGGAGGGATGAGATGATGAGGCATGCAAAAGAGCGTTGACTGCCGTCCCCTTTCGATACACGTTTGTCTGTAAGAAGCCGTTAATGTCTTTCGTTAGTTTGACATCTGGGAAAGTCACAGAGGACTTGTTTACCTCGTAGGTGAGTCTAATATTGAAAGGATTTTGATTAAGTTGGAGAAAGAAGTCCCTCAACTCATCCAGGCTCCCCTTCCAGATGATCAGGATGTCGTCGATGTACCGGGTCCAGAAAATGACCCGGTCCATCAACGACACCCGATCACCTGACAATAGGTCCCTCTCCCACAGCCCCAGGAACAGGTTTGCATATGCTCCCTCATATACCGTAATGGGACAGGAGCAAAATAAGTGTACATATAGAGTACAGGAAAAGAAGTGCTCAACTAATGATCTGTGTACAAACTTATATATACCAAACATACCTGCAGACACATTAATCCACACATTGCCCACCATCGAAACAGCTCAACTGCTGATGGTGCAAAACTCCAGCTATATCTTCTTTGGGCATGAACCAAACTTGATGGACAAGAAAGATTACATGTTCCCTCCCAGATCTGGCAGAATACCCAGAGGTAAAGGTATGCAGCTGCCCTCAGTTGTCTTACTTTCATGATGGTTTTGACCCTCCAGATAAAATAGCACTGTCCATTTTAAACAAATGTAGCATGACTATCTAGTAATTATTTACTAGGAGTTTTGCAAATATTTATGGTCTATTTCTCCATCTGTCCATAGATACTCTTACATTATCTCAAGTCATAACATTTTAGGCAAGCCAGCATACATCCTTTTGGGCCAGATGGGCCCACAAACAATTAGATACACCCCTGCCCCCTCCCCCCCCCCAAAAAAAGGAACTCTCTTCCTTTTTCTTTATGAAGTCCAAATGATCTTATTATCCTTTGGCTTTTCCTCCAGGCAAAGTTTGAGGTTTAATGGTTAATAAAAACAGGGCGTAAATGGTCCCCAAACCATTCAGTGCCAATAATTCAACTTCTTTAAATCAATTTTCTATATATGATATTCGTCCAAAATTTCTGCATATTTATATATGCTAATAAATATTTGTCAGAGTTGTAATACACAAATTAAAACACTTACTAAATACAAAACAAAAATTGCCAAATAATACAAAAGCAAATACACCATTACAATAACCATAATGTCCATCAAATGAAGAACTAATTTAACAAGGATAGTTCATGGGATTGGTTTCCTGATTTAAGCGAATCAGCATTGAATGAGTTTAAATAAAATCGTCATTAAGAATAGAAAGATGATGATATGCCAATTAGAAGAATATTTATAAGGCTTTGGTTGTCTAGACAAATTTGTGGAAACAAATTCTTCTAATTCTTAAAATAAAAGGATTAACTTAGTTGCCATCACAGGTATGGCCGGTATTCACATCAAGGAACTAGAACATGCCAATGTCTTCCCTTCACAATCATTCCTGGGTACAAAAGAGCAGTATATATATATATATATATATATATATATATATATATATATATATATATATATATTGCTACTTGTACTAAAATAAATAACACATTTATATTTAGACACCCAAAATCGATACAAAAGAAAGTAATAAAATAACAAACTCATCAAATTCTATTGGAGTATTTGTAATTAAATTGACTAACATTTAATAACCGAACAAAAAATATAAAAAGGAAACAAATTATCTGCTAATTTATATGCAGACTGACTACACTGTCTTTCCGTATACCACATAGTTTAGCAGCTGTTTCATTAAAATAAATAAAGCTGAGGTATGTGTGTGTGTGTGTGTATGTATGTCCGCTAAAGGAATCTGTACCGTCGCGCTTACAATCACCAAATTTTGTTCTAAGTGCTAAGACAGTTCACAACGTCTTAAACCAGGCTCTGAGATGATATTTTCACCCTGCGCTTTCCAAAATCCACTTGCTGTATTGCCACATGTCCTTTATATGATCTCTGAGCTTTAATTGGTTACTATAGGCAATGAGTAGAAGACTATTATGAGTGAGGTAGGATGAATAGGGATACAGAGATATAGGGAGATTATCAGAAATGTCTGAAATAAAACAGTTCGAGTTGCCCATGGAAACCTATCAGAGATCAGCTGTAATTTTATAAACAGCTGTGAAAAAATGAAACTTGAGCTCTGAGACCATCAGTCGACAAACAGTCACTGAAAGAGACTGCCAGTGACAGACATACAGTCACTGAAAGAGACTGCCGAGGACAGACAGTCTCTGAAAAAGACTGCCAGTGACAGACAGACAGTCTGAGACGGTCTATAGGTGCATATAAAATATTTTTTGTTGACCCATTCTATTTTGTTGTAGCTAAGAGCAGTTAATTACTATCCCAGGCAATGCGGGGGCTACAGCTAGTGTATATATATATATTTCTTGAGCACCAGGAACCTTTTTTTACTGACCAAGTTGTCATAATACACTAGGCAAACAGGGAGAGACCAAAAGCGCTCATAGAGTAGTAGATTGTAATAATGGTGAGAAGTGGTGGAATGATAAGAGTGAGGCTCACCAGATGTAGTTGTGCAAGTCAATAAAGGAGTAGTTGTCGAAGCGGCGCACTCAGGTAGAGAACGGAAGCAGTTGGAATCTTCATGCGAAAAAAATTTATTTTTGGAATCTCAATAAAACACAACTAGAGATGAGCGAACATGCTCGTCCGAGCTTGATGCTCGGTCGAGCATTAGGGTACTCGAAACTGCTCGTTACTCGGACGAATACTTCGCCCGCTCGAGAAAATGGCAGCTCCCGCCGTTTTGCTTTTTGGCGGCCAGAAACAGAGCCAATCACAAGCCAGGAGACTCTGCACTCCACCCAGCATGACGTGGTACCCTTACACGTCGATAGCAGTGGTTGGCTGGCCAGATCAGGTGACCCTGGGATAGACTAGCCGCTGGCCGCGCTGCTCGGATCATTCTGTCTCTGGATGCCGCTAGGGAGAGAGCTGCTGCTGCTCAGGGAAAGCGTTAGGGTGTTCTATTAGCTTACTGTTAGGCAGGAGTGATTCTCAAAGAACCCAACAGCCCTTCTTAGGGCTACAATAACGTTCTACTTTTTTTATTTTAATTTGCATCTTTTACCATTTTGTGAGGAATTAGCAGGGGGACTTGCTACCGTTGTGTTTAGCTCTTAGTGGCACACATATCCATAGCAAAGACCGAAGTGGGAAAATTCAGTAGGGGTTGGATTTCTATTAGGCAATAACTCAGTGTCATCTCATCTGGCATAGTAGTGTGCTTCCTTTGATACTTGGCTAGAAAATAGCCATAGGAGAATACAAACAGCTTCTTGAAGCCTACAGTAGCGTTCTATATATTTGATTTCTGGTTGATCTGCTGGTGGCTGTAGTTTCTGCAGTGCATGTACTTGCCAATTCTGAGCAATTTGTAGTGAGACTTGCGACCGCTGTGTTCTGCGCTTAGTGGCGCACATATCCATAGCAAAGGCTGAAGTGGCAAAATTCAGTAGGGGTTGGATTTCTATTAGGCAATAACTCAGTGTCATCTCATCTGGCATAGTACTGTGCTTCCTTTGATACTTGGCTAGAAAATAGCCATAGGAGAATACAAACAGCTTCTTGAAGCCTACAGTAGCGTTCTATATATTTGATTTCTGGTTGATCTGCTGGTGGCTGTAGTTTCTGCAGTGCATGTACTTGCCAATTCTGAGCAATTTGTAGTGAGACTTGCGACCGCTGTGTTCTGCGCTTAGTGGCGCACATATCCATAGCAAAGGCTGAAGTGGCAAAATTAAGTAGGGGTTGGATTTCTATTAGGCAATAACTCAGTGTCATCTCATCTGGCATAGTACTGTGCTTCCTTTGATACTTGGCTAGAAAATAGCCATAGGAGAATACAAACAGCTTCTTGAAGCCTACAGTAGCGTTCTATATATTTGATTTCTGGTTGATCTGCTGGTGGCTGTAGTTTCTGCAGTGCATGTACTTGCCAATTCTGAGCAATTTGTAGTGAGACTTGCGACCGCTGTGTTCTGCGCTTAGTGGCGCACATATCCATAGCAAAGGCTGAAGTGGCAAAATTAAGTAGGGGTTGGATTTCTATTAGGCAATAACTCAGTGTCATCTCATCTGGCATAGTACTGTGCTTCCTTTGATACTTGGCTAGAAAATAGCCATAGGAGAATACAAACAGCTTCTTGAAGCCTACAGTAGCGTTCTATATATTTGATTTCTGGTTGATCTGCTGGTGGCTGTAGTTTCTGCAGTGCATGTACTTGCCAATTCTGAGCAATTTGTAGTGAGACTTGCGACCGCTGTGTTCTGCGCTTAGTGGCGCACATATCCATAGCAAAGGCTGAAGTGGCAAAATTCAGTAGGGGTTGGATTTCTATTAGGCAATAACTCAGTGTCATCTCATCTGGCATAGTACTGTGCTTCCTTTGATACTTGGCTAGAAAATAGCCATAGGAGAATACAAACAGCTTCTTGAAGCCTACAGTAGCGTTCTATATATTTGATTTCTGGTTGATCTGCTGGTGGCTGTAGTTTCTGCAGTGCATGTACTTGCCAATTCTGAGCAATTTGTAGTGAGACTTGCGACCGCTGTGTTCTGCGCTTAGTGGCGCACATATCCATAGCAAAGGCCGAAGTGGCAAAATTCAGTAGGGGTTGGATTTCTATTAGGCAATAACTCAGTGTCATCTCATCTGGCATAGTACTGTGCTTCCTTTGATACTTGGCTAGAAAATAGCCATAGGAGAATACAAACAGCTTCTTGAAGCCTACAGTAGCGTTCTATATATTTGATTTCTGGTTGATCTGCTGGTGGCTGTAGTTTCTGCAGTGCATGTACTTGCCAATTCTGAGCAATTTGTAGTGGGACTTGCGACCGCTGTGTTCTGCGCTTAGTGGCGCACATATCCATAGCAAAGGCCGAAGTGGCAAAATTCAGTAGGGGTTGGATTTCTATTAGGCAATAACTCAGTGTCATCTCATCCGGCATAGTACTGTGCTTCCTTTGATACTTGGCTAGAAAATAGCCATAGGAGAATACAAACAGCTTCTTGATCTTGAAGCCTACAGTAGCGTTCTATATATTTGATTTCTGGTTGATCTGCTGGTGGCTGTAGTTTCTGCAGTGCATGTACTTGCCAATTCTGAGCAATTTGTAGTGGGACTTGCGACCGCTGTGTTCTGCGCTTAGTGGCGCACATATCCATAGCAAAGGCCGAAGTGGCAAAATTCAGTAGGGGTTGGATTTCTATTAGGCAATAACTCAGTGTCATCTCATCTGGCATAGTACTGTGCTTCCTTTGATACTTGGCTAGAAAATAGCCATAGCAATAGGATAGCATTGTTTGGTTTTAAAAACTCAAAAAAAAACAAAAAACACAAAAAAAAAAAAAAAACACAAAAAAAAACAAAAAAAAGTAAAAAAAAAAATAAAGTTATAACTCTCATTTTAAAAATGTTTAACCCGAGGGCTAGGGGTAGAGGACGAGGGCGGGGACGTGGGCGTCCAACTACTGCAGGGGTCAGAGGCCGTGGTCCTGGGCGGGGTGAGACACCACCTGCTGATGAGGGAGCAGGGGAACGCCGCAGAGCTACACTCCCTAGGTTCATGTCTGAAGTTACTGGGACTCGTGGTAGAGCACTGTTGAGGCCAGAACAGTGCGAACAGGTGATGTCGTGGATTGCTGACAATGCTTCGAGCAATTTGTCCACCACCAGTCAGTCTTCCACGCAGTCCACCCATGTCACCGAAATCGCCACTCCTCCAGCTCCTGCACCTCAGCCTCCTCCCCCCCAGTCTGCCCCCTCCCAGGAAAATTTGGCATTTGAACCGGCATACTCTGAGGAACTGTTTTCTGGACCCTTCCCACAGTCACAAACCACTTGTCCGGTTGCTGCTGAGCAATTTTCCGATGCCCAGGTTTTCCACCAGTCACAGTCTGTGGGTGATGATGACCTTCTTGACGTAGTGGAAGTGTGTAAAGAGGTGTCCGACGATGAGGAGACACGGTTGTCAGACAGTGGGGAAGTTGTTGTCAGGGCAGGAAGTCCGAGGGGGGAGCAGACTGAGGGATCGGAGGATGATGAGGTGACAGACCCAAGCTGGGTTGAGAGGCCGGGTGAACACAGTGCTTCTGAGACGGAGGAGAGTCCTCGACCTGAACAGGTTGGAAGAGGCAGTGGTGGGGCCAGACGGAGAGGCAGGGCCAGAGCTGGTGCATCAGCGCCACTGTCAACTAGTGAAGCTCCCGTGGTGAGGGCTCTTGCGGCGAGGGCTAGATCTTCAGAAGTGTGGAGGTTCTTTAAGGAAACACCGGATGACCGACGGACTGTGGTGTGCAACATTTGCCAAACCAGGCTCAGCAGGGGTTCCACCACTACTAGCTTAACTACCACCAGTATGCGCAGGCATATGAATGCTAAGCACCCCACTCAGTGGCAACAAGCCCGTTCACCTCCGGCCGTGCACACCACTGCTCCTTCCCCTGTGTCAGCTGCTAGTCAGCCCCCTGCCCAGGACCCTGCCACAAAAACCCCATCGTCGCCTCCACGATCCTCCACAGCATCCACCAGCGTTCAGCTCTCCATACCCCAGACGCTGGAGCGGAAACGCAAATATAGTGCAACCCACCCGCACGCCCAAGCCCTTAATGTGCACATCTCCAGATTGCTTAGCCTGGAGATGCTGCCCTATAGGCTAGTAGAGACCGAGGCCTTTCGCAACCTCATGGCGGCGGCCGCCCCTCGGTATTCGGTCCCCAGCCGCCACTACTTTTCCCGATGTGCTGTCCCAGCCCTGCACCAGCACGTGTCAGACAACATCATCCGTGCCCTGACCAACGCCGTTTCTGACAAGGTCCACCTGACCACGGACACGTGGACGAGTGCTGCCGGGCAGGGCCACTATATATCGCTGACGGCACATTGGGTTAACTTGGTGGAGGCTGGGACCGAGTCTGACCCTGGGGCTGCTCATATACTGCCGACGCCGAGGATTGCGGGGCCTACCTCGGTCCAGGTGTTTCAGGCCTACTATGCCTCCTCCTCCTCCCACCCCTCCTCCACCTCCTCCTCCGAACTACCATCCGTGGGCACGGCGCCATAAGTCGGTAGCTCTAGGCACAGCAGCAGTGCCGTCGCTAAGCGACAGCAGGCGGTGCTCAAACTGCTGAGCCTAGGCGACAAAAGGCACACCGCCCAAGAGCTATTACAGGGCATCACGGCGCAGACTGATCTGTGGCTGGCACCGCTGAACCTCAAGCCGGGAATGGTTGTGTGTGACAACGGCCGTAACCTGGTGGCGGCTCTGCAACTCGGCAGACTGACACATGTGCCATGCCTGGCCCATGTGTTAAATCTGATAGTGCAGCGTTTCCTCAAGACATACCCCAATCTGTCTGATTTGCTCACGAAGGTGCGCCGCATCTGTGCGCATTTCAGGAAGTCCAGCCCAGATGCTGCCACTCTCAGGGCAGCGCAGCGCCGCCTCCAACTGCCCGCTCACCGACTGTTGTGCGACGTGCCCACGAGGTGGAATTCAACACTGACCATGTTATCCAGAGTTTACCAGCAGCGCAGAGCGATTGTAGACTGCCAGATGTCAACTTCCACCAGAACTGGTAGTCAGGTCAGTCAGCTTCCTCAAGTCTACAATGAGGAGTGGACGTGGATGTCTGATATCTGTCAGGTGCTGAGTAACTTTGAGGAGTCAACACAGATGGTCAGTGGCGATGCCGCCATCATCAGCCTCACCATCCCGCTGCTTGGCCTGTTGAAAAACTCTCTGGTCAGCATGAAGTCGGAAGCTTTGCGCTCGTCACAAGAGACGGGGGAAGAATATTCCCTTGTTGATAGCCAAAGCACCCTGAGGTCTGTTTCTCAGCGCATATCGGAGGAGGTGGAGGTGGAGGAGGATGAGGAGGAAGAGGAGGAGAATGTTGGCGAGACACAAGAGGGGACCATTGTTGAGTCCTTCACTGTTCAGCGTGTATGGGCAGAAGAAGAGGAGTTGGAGGAGTTGGAGGAGGAGGAAATGGACAGTCAGGCCAGTGAGGGGAGTGAATTCTTACGCGTTGGTACTCTGGCGCATATGGCAGATTTCATGCTAGGCTGCCTATCCCGTGACCCTCGCGTTCAAAGAATTTATTCCAGCACCGATTACTGGGTGTTCACTCTCCTGGACCCACGGTACAAGCAAAATCTTCCCACTCTCATCCCTGGAGAGGAAAGGAGTGTGAGAATGCATGAATACCAGCAGGCCCTGGTGCACAAGCTGAAACAGTATTTCCCTTCTGACAGCGCTAGCGGCAGAGTGCGTAGTTCTGCGGGACAAGTAGCGAGGGAGAGTAGGCGAGCAGGCAGCTTGTCCAGCACTGGCAAGGGTACGCTTTACAAGGCTTTTGCCAGCTTTATGTCACCCCAGCAAGACACTGTCACCTGTCCCCAGTCTCGGCAGAGTAGGGCTGATCTTTACAGAAAGATGGTGAGGGAGTACGTAGCTGACCATACCATCGTCCTAAATGATCACACAGCTCCCTACAACTACTGGGTTTCAAAGCTGGACATGTGGCACGAACTGGCGCTGTACGCCTTGGAGGTTCTTGCCTGCCCTGCCGCTAGCGTCTTGTCCGAGCGGGTTTTCAGTGCAGCTGGTGGCATCATCACCGATAAGCGTACACGCCTGTCGACTGACAGCGCTGACAGGCTGACGCTTATTAAAATGAATAAAGGCTGGATTTCTCAGAATTTCCAATCTCCACCAGGTGAAGGAAGCTCAACCTGAATAATTGATCCACTCCTCCTCCTCCTCCTCATTTTCCTCCTTCTCCTCCTCTTTGTACAGTAAAGCAGAGGAAACTGGCTATTTTTTGACAGGGCCCACTGGCTCTTGCTATAGTACTTCATGCATTTAATTTTTCTGGAGGGCCACCTACCCGGTCCTCTGTTTGAAACAATTTTTGTGAGTGCCACATACAGGCACTCAATCTATTCCATTTTACTGCAGGGCCACCTACCTGCTCCTCTGGTTTGAACAATTTTTGGGACTGCCACATACAGGCACTCAATCTATTCCATTTTACTGGAGGGCCACCTACCTGCTCCTCTGGTTTGAACAATTTTTGGGACTGCCACATACAGGCACTCAATCTATTCCATTTTACTGGAGGGCCACCTACCTGCTCCTCTGGTTTGAAACATTTTTGGGACTGCCACATACAGGCACTCAATCTATTCCATTTTACTGCAGGGCCACCTACCTGCTCCTCTGGTTTGAACAATTTTTGGGACTGCCACATACAGGCACTCAATCTATTCCATTTTACTGCAGGGCCACCTACCTGCTCCTCTGGTTTGAACAATTTTTGGGACTGCCACATACAGGCACTCAATCTATTCCATTTTACTGCAGGGCCACCTACCTGCTCCTCTGGTTTGAACAATTTTTGGGACTGCCACATACAGGCACTCAATCTATTCCATTTTACTGGAGGGCCACCTACCTGCTCCTCTGGTTTGAACAATTTTTGGGACTGCCACATACAGGCACTCAATCTATTCCATTTTACTGGAGGGCCACCTACCTGCTCCTCTGGTTTGAACAATTTTTGGGACTGCCACATACAGGCACTCAATCTATTCCATTTTACTGGAGGGCCACCTACCTGCTCCTCTGGTTTGAAACATTTTTGGGACTGCCACATACAGGCACTCAATCTATCCCATTTTACTGCAGGGCCACCTACCTGCTCCTCTGGTTTGAACAATTTTTGGGACTGCCACATACAGGCACTCAATCTATTCCATTTTACTGCAGGGCCACCTACCTGCTCCTCTGGTTTGAAACATTTTTGGGGCTGCCACATACAGGCACTCAATCTATTCCATTTTACTGCAGGGCCACCTACCTGCTCCTCTGGTTTGAAACATTTTTGGGACTGCCACATACAGGCACTCAATCTATCCCATTTTACTGGAGGGCCACCTACCTGCTCCTCTGGTTTGAAAAATGTTTGGGACTGCCACATACAGGCACTATCCAAATTAAATTGTCTCCATAGCAGCCTCCACACGTTGTCTCCATTGCTACCTCCAAAAGTCGTCCATATAGCTGCCTCCATACATCGTCCCTTTATCAAACGAGGTGTGTCAGGCAGAAATTTGGGTTGTTTTCATGGATTCCACATCAAAGTTGTTAACTTTGTCGCCACCCTGCTGTGTTATCCACAAAATATACTGGCAAACTTTTACCATTTAGGGATATTATTTCAGCGCTTCTTGCGCATCTGTTTACATTCCCCTCACCCGGCATATCCTAAACTTATAAGAACGCTACTACACTTGATCTTATACAAAAGGTTCTTAGAAGTGCTGTTTGGGGAGTAGCCTAGAGACAGGGGCTTGGATTGGCGAAAGCTCGCCTGGCAGCGGAGCGCCAGCTCCATGCCAAGATCCAACTAACATAGTTTTAACTGCAGCACCTTTAATCTACTACTAGTTCACTGCCTCCATACATGGTCCCCTTATCAAACGAGCTGTGTCAGGCAGAATTTTGGGTTGTTTTCATGGCTTCCATGTTAACTTTGTCGCCACCCTGCTGTGTAATCCACAAAATATACTGGCAAACTTTTATCATGTACCGATATTATTTGAGCGCTTCTTGCTCACCTCCTTTGGTTCCTCTCTGCCACCCATTTGTTTGAAGCCTGAGTCCATTTAGGGTATGTCGCCATGACACTCTCTAGCCTGCTGCCGCTGCCTCTGCATGCCGTCCCCTATAGTGTCAGGGTCAATTATTGGATGTTTTAGATGCTATCTAGCTTCATTCTGTCACTCTGTCATGGCCATGCTGTTGCCCATAATTTTGGCATAATGGTGCGATTATGCAGCCTCAGAGGCATCCATGCATGCTGCCCCTGCTGTTTCCTGTCCATTTCCGTGGTGTTTCCATCCTTTTCTGAGGTTCCCAGGTGTTTGGCCAAGCTTCCCTGTGCAGAGCCTTGGTCCCCTTGAAAAATGCTCGAGTCTCCCATTGACTTCAATGGGGTTCGTTATTCGAGACGAGCACTCGAGCATCGGGAAAAGTTCGTCTCGAATAACGAGTACCCGAGCATTTTAGTGTTCGCTCATCTCTAAACACAACGCGTTTCGGAATCACAAAGGATTCCTTTTTCAAGTGGGATGAGACTAAAAAATATGAATATGAAAAAAGGAATCCTTTGTGATTCCAAAAAGCGTTGTGTTTTATTGAGATTCCAAAAATAAAAATTTTTCGCATGAAGATTCCAACTGCTTCCGTTCTCTACCTGAGTGCGCCAACAACTCCTTTATCAACATAATACACTAAACATAACACAGACTGCGGAACATAAAACAATGACAAGGGGGCACATTTACTAAGGGCTTTGCACCGCATTTCTGACAGACTTTGCAAGTTCTTTTAGGTTTGCACAGGTATTTAAGAAGTGTCTGCGCCACTATTGTGTCACACGCAACCCTTTAGTGGTGCAACTCTGCTCCCCTCCACGCGACACAAATGAGGGGGCATTCCAACTCAGTCAGACCGAGCGCCGTATTTAACATGCAAATTGTGTCGCATGCCCTATGTTAAAGGTGCACCACAAAAAAGTTGGTGAATTCCGTCGGGCCAGAGTAGGGAAGCGACAGATTAATGATTTCTGGAGCACGTTTTTAATAAATGTGTCACACTCAGCATTATACACGGAAATTGCATATTTAGTGACGTTTCCGACTTTCTAAGTAAATGTGGCCAGATGACTTTTAAGACTTCTAAAGTGAGTAACAAGGCAGGTTTCCAATCCAACTTCAGCTTATAAAGTGCAAACATGTATAAATACAAAATTACAAATATAATACATAAAAGACCTATTTATCACAATGGGATATTGTTTAACTTTTTAATTGTTTGCATTGCACCACATGGATTTTTTAAGAAACAAACCTTAAATTATTATTCACATTGAACAATATAATTCACAATACTCTTGTTGTTGACCTCCAAACAAAATATAAATGTTAATATTCCGCAAACAAACAACCTTGAGGTCAAAAAACATAGAACATAGGTAGTACATAAACAATACCTAAAATAAACATACGAAAAGCAATATGAAAGAAAAGAGCCTTTTGAAGAAAACCTAAAGATTCGATTCTCCTTGTCCTGGAGTCATGACAACAGACTTCTAGTCTATAAAATAACTCAGTTCCAATCCCATTTATCCACAATGTATATTAGTATGTCCACTAATCAACAGGGGCAGGGCATTCTGTGACCAGCTCTAGATCATCAGAATTGTAGACATGCCCATAGACTATTCATTGGTGTATTAGCACTTTCCAACTAGGGCATGCTGCAGTTCTCTCTTAACCCTGTCTATTTTGGGGCTTTGTTTTGTTTGTGATGTTTGTGCAGTGGTATCTGGAGTAGCCATATTGTAGTCTCCTCAACTATTTATCGTGGCTGGTTTCGGAAGGAGTCATAATCTATGTCTGTGTGAGGCTCCTTTCATACGATGTGTGCACGCCAGGCTATAGCCCTTCTAAGGCAGATTTCCAACAAGTAGCTCAAGAAAAGAAAATGCCTTAAAGGAAAAAATGATCAACACCATAGTTCTGTTTGTTTTGAAGGGGGGAAATCACATATGACAAAAAAAATCATGAGTTGTGTGGGACATGCAGCATGGTAACTTTTCAACAGCAATTATGATCTCAAAATGCTCAGTACACTAATTGATAAATTAATAAACTTGAGTGATGTAGAATAGTTGGAGAAATGGGGTCAATTGTGTCGGTCACTGTGGAAAAGCACATCCTAAGTGGGACATCTTGGAAAACCGGTCTGTGACCACCCAGATGACGGTATTACTGGAAGATGGCGGAAGATCCTTAATGTGCATTGCTTTGTGAGTCCACGGGCAACTAGGTATCGGAAATGGAAGGAGCAAACCTGCTGGCTTGAGACGTGACGACTTGTTACGGCACAGGAAGTGCTCTGGAACTCACAAAGTCCTGTGCATCCTTGACCAGATCTGACCAACAGTAGAAACAAGATAAAAAGCGACAGATCTCTGCACCCCAGAGTACCTAGTTGCACTAGAGCAATGTCCCCAGATCAGTATCCTCTTTTGGAGAGTTGGTAGGGCATAGGTCTTGTCAGGAGAAAGCTTCCATAGGTCCACAGTAGCTGCAACAACCAGCCGTTCAGGAGGAACAATGGGGCACATTTACTTACCCGTCCCATTGATGCCACCGATCCGAAATGTCCGACGAGGATTCGGAGCTTCCGCGGAGCTGCCTTGGTTTGTCCGAATCAGTCGGATTGTCCAACGTCCACGCCCCCCCCCCCCGATTTGTGTCACATGCAAGCCGGCGCCGATGCGCCACAATCCGATCACATGTGCCAAAAAACTGGGGCAATTCAGTGCAAAACTGGAAAAAAAAACCTGAAACCTGACGAAAATGTGCTGTTCAGACCCTTAGTAAATGTGCCCCAATATGTCGAGTAGTTGGTTCTTCCCCAATTACATCTGAGGCACGAGAGAGCATCAGCCTTGACATTCCGTCCTCTTCTAGATGAAAATGTATCAAAGTTAAAGCTAACACCACTCTTCACAAGCAAGTTTAATGGCCAGAAGCTCTTACAGAAGGTCTCACAGAAGAAGTTGCATGTGAGGGTATGACCTTTGGGCCCCTTCTGGGTGAAAATGGCTCCGGCACTAACCCAGGAGGCATCAACCTTTAGCAGAAATGGTATCTCAGTATCAGTCCGGGTGAAAAGGGGAGCAGAGGCAAAGGCAGACTTCAGCTTGGAGAAAGCTTCTTCAGTCGTTGGAGGCCACAGCTTGAGATTGACGTTTTTCTTGGTCAGCACCACAGTAGAAGATACAAAGGAGGAAAAATGCTGAATAAACTACCAGTAGTAGTTAGTGAAGCCCAGGAAATCTCTGAATAGCACGAAGTCCTACTGGGCTAGGCCACTGAAGTACCGCAGACAACTTTGTGGGGTCCATCTGTAGACCATTGTCAGAGATGATATAGATGAGGAAGGGAAGACTCTTTTGGTGGAACTGGCACTTCTTAAGCTTAAGGGCATTGGTCCTTAAGCAGTTGAGAGCTTGATGTACTTGGACCTGGTGGGATTCAAGGTCCGTAGAGAACACCAGGATATCGTCCAAGTAGACCATGACACAGGTATAAAGGAAGTCTCTGAAAATGTCATTGTCAGAGTCCAAAGGGTATGACCAGATACTCGAAGTGCACATAATGAGTATTGAAAGCAGTCTTCCATCCATCGCCCTCATGGATGTGAATGAGATTATATGTCCCCTGTAGATCCAATTTGGTGAAAACCTTAGCTCCACATAGGTGGTTGAATTGTTCTGTGATCAGAGGTAGTGGTTCTTCACTGTAATTTTATTTAGACCACGATAGTCAATGCACAGGCGGAGTGAACCATCCTTTTTGGTCATGAGAAGGAATCCAGCACCGGCAGGAGAAGAGGATTTACGTATGACCCCTTCTGCAGATTCTCCTTCACATAAGCCGACATAGCTGCAGTTTCAGGCAGTGGATACACCCGACCCTGTGGCATAGACGTGCCCGGCAACAGGTCTATAGGGGAGTCGTAGGGCCGGTGTGGTGGCTGAGTCTCCACTTGCTTCTCCGAGAAATGTAAAATGATCATCTCTCTTTGTGCAATGCCCTGACTTGACGGACCACAGGGAGATGATTCTGGGAGACCAGGACAGCATCCACAAAGTTTCCTGCAGAGCCAGAAAGACAATAGCTTGAAACTGGCCACTTGTTCCTGAACTGAGTAGGACTGGAATATTCAGGTGAGGAGAAGCTCTGCTCTCACCTAAGGACCGGCAGTGGTCAAAGGGAGGGGCTGTCTACTTATCAGGTCAGATGGCCGGCAGCACCAATAAGCAGCGCGGAACCGCAGGAGCCACCGCTGGGGTGTGTAGAGGTGAGTGAGACTGCTGCTGGCGTGGAGAGGCCCATGGAGGAACACAGGTGCGTCTGTGACCCAAAACATGTGTCACAAGGGTACATGTGCCAAAATATTTGGTAGTTGAAGCGAATTCCATCTCAACCTGCCCCCCAGAAGCTTAAGGTCTTTGGTGCCCTCCTCCATGCCCAAACATAAGTTTACATTCATACTTGGGAGTATCTTTAATAACGGCACAATAAATTTTGAGATGCATTTTCTCTTTTTATTCTATGTGTACATGTTGTTATTGCCAACAATTCCTAAATTTTTCCAGAAGAAAAAAATCTGTCCAAATGACAAAAATTAGCTTGACTCTAGAGAGGTTAAAATGTGAGGCACTTTAGATTGAGAGAGTGTAGTTAGAATGGTACTGTCAGAAATGTGGAACTAGGAATAATTGTTGTTTACTGTTTTATCTCTTTTCCTCATTATCTTACAAGATCAACTAGAAGGTGCATCACCTTACCCTTGACTGGTATGTTAAACTAAATGAATGTACTCAAAATCTTATCTAATTTTTCTCCATTTACTCTATTTACCTCCAACACTTACAAAACTGTGTGCACTTTGTGCAGATGTTTTATCATTCTGACTGCCTGCTGATAACTGTTTGATAGAGAATGACTTGGGTAATGCACACATCTGCCATTACTCTGCTCTGTATGGTGTTGGAAAAAGTCCACCACCATGGGAGAAATGGCTTTTTCCTACCTCTTCCTAGTTCCCTGAACCAGCTATCATTTTAAAAGTCGTTTTGGGGAACCTAAGAAAAGCAGTTGCATCTTATCCATGTACAAGTGTCTTAAAGTTTAGGAATGGGGGGGGGGGGATACTGGGACACTCGAATCCTGCTCCCCTATTCTGACCAGGTCCATAACAGGCGTCCAAGTATTTCCTTCCCCTCCTGATAAATTGTACCAGTGTTTTTAAAACAGCAATACAGGGATGGGATCAAACCCATTCTCTCAGGTTTCCAAAACTGACAAAGAATGAAAGGAACACTGCATCACAGATATACACTCACCGGCCACTTTATTAGGTACACCATGCTAGTAACGGGTTGGACCCCCTTTTGCCTTCAGAACTGCCTCAATTCTTCATGGTATAGATTCAACAAGGTGCTGGAAGCATTCCTCAGAGATTTTGGTCCATATTGACATGATGGCATCACAGAGTTGCCACAGATTTGTCGGCTGCACATCCATGATGCGAATCTCCCGTTCCACCACATCCCAAAGATGCTCTATTGGATTGAGATCTGGTGACTGTGGAGGCCATTTGAGTACAGTGAACTCATTGTCATGTTCAAGAAACCAGTCTGAGATGATTCCAGCTTTATGACATGGTGCATTATCCTGCTGAAAGTAGCCATCAGATGTTGGGTACATTGTGGTCATAAAGGGATGGACATGGTCAGCAACAATACTCAGGTAGGTTGTGGCGTTGCAACGATGCTCAATTGGTACCAAGGGGCCCAAAGAGTGCCAAGAAAATATTCCCCACACCATGACACCACCACCACCAGCCTGAACCGTTGATACAAGGCAGGATGGATCCATGCTTTCATGTTGTTGACGCCAAATTCTGACCCTACCATCCAAATGTCGCAGACTCATCAGACCAGGCAACGTTTTTCCAATCTTCTACTGTCCAATTTCGATGAGCTTGTGCAAATTGTAGCCTCGGTTTCCTGTTCTTAGCTGAAAGGAGTGGCACCCGGTGTGGTCTTCTGCTGCTGTAGCCCATCTGCCTCAAAGTTCGACGTACTGTGCGTTCAGAGATGCTCTTCTGCCTACCTTGGTTGTAACGGGTGGCGATTTGAGTCACTGTTGCCTTTCTATCAGCTTGAACCAGTCTGCCCATTCTCCTCTGACCTCTGGCATCAACAAGGCATTTCTGCCTACAGAACTGCCGCTCACTGGATGTTTTTTCTTTTTCTCATTCTCTGTAAACCCTAGAGATGGTTGTGCGTGAGAATCCCAGTAGATCAGCAGTTTCTGAAATACTCTTCATCTACACCAACAACCATGCCACGTTCAAAGGCACTCAAATCACCTTTCTTCCCCATACTGATGCTTGGTTTGAACTGCAGGAGAATGTCTTGACCATGTCTACATGCCTAAATGCACTGAATTGCCGCCATGTGATTGGCTGATTAGAAATTAAGTGTTAACGAGCAGTTGGACAGGTGTACCTAATAAAGTGGCCGGTGAGTGTATACAGTCAGAGCATGTTATAACTTCCGATTTTTCGCCCCAATGACGTAAAAGTAGACCTTACTGTTTCAAACACAATCCTGAGGAGGATAAGAGTTTTTTGCAATATCTGGATTCATTTTTAGCTTTCTGTTTCTATTTTTTACCTTGAGTGAAATGACTTAAACCCCTTGTATTGTTGTAACCCCTTAACTTGTTTCATTGGTTTATTTCTACTATTAGTGGTTGCTATTATTCCTTGATACAGTCTTATTATACAGATTTAGTTAGTGGCCTTTTAAATTTCGCATCTGACCATTAATTTTGGTTCTAGTTCAGTATGTAGGCTGTGAATGTTACACTATTGAAAAAAAAATTACTTTTAGGGGCCCAATATTTTTATACAACCCATGACAGTCTTAATCAGCTCCTGATGCTACCAACATACAACCCCCATTTGGTGATACCTTCCCATTAAAGGAACACAAACACCAGGGAAACTAACTTTAAAAGTTACCCTAACATTACATGTATAGTGCTTTCAGTTGCCTATATTTCAAATATTTGTTAACAAACAAAACCTTAAGGACGCAGCCTGTTTGCAGGTTAAGGCTCGCAACTTTTTTTTGAAATTTGACCTGCGTCTCTTTATATGGTTATAACTTTTGAACACTGTTACTTATCAAAGCGATTCTGATATTGTTTTTTCCCCACATGTTGTACTTCATTTTAGTGGTAAATTTTGGCTGATACGTTTTGCGTTTATTTACAAAAAAAAGAAAAAAATGATGAATTTTTAGAAAAATTTGCCATTTTCGAAATTCAAAACCACAGCGTTTTCAGGCAGATAGATTTAACACCTAAATAACTTGCAGAATAACATTTCCCATTTGTCTACTTTACATTTTCATAATTTTTGAAATGTTTGGATAATTTATTTTGACGTCACGCGGCCTACAAATCGAATAGCGATTTTCCGTATTTTCGGAATTGACTATTTTGGGGATAAATACTGTTTGAAATCAAATTTTACATATTTAGCAACAAAACCGCCTATATAACCAACCCATTTTCAAATCTGCACCCCTCAAACTATCAGAAACAGCATTTACAAAGATTGTTAACCCCTTGAGATCTTCATAGTAATTGAATCAAAATGGCGGTGAAATTTAGAATGGTCAAATTTTGTCGGTTATACGTTCATCTAGCCCTAAAATTTACACATTTCCAAAAGATAAAAAGAGAAAACTCACCATAAAATTTGTTCTACAATTTCTCCTGAGTGCAGCGACCCCCCACATGTGGACATTACTTGTGTTATGGGGGCACAGCAAGGCGCAGAAGGGAAGGAGCACCCTGCAGCTGCCAGGATTTTAGTTTTCTGGTTGCCCCCTTTTGAAGGCTATAACATTTTCGCTTTTCCGTTATTTGGGCCATGTGACAGCATTTTTTTTGCGGGACGAGATGCTTTTTCCAGTGTTACCATTTTGGGGTTGGTATCGCCTATTGTTGAAAATTTTGGAACTTTTTTTTGAGGTCATGAGTAGAAAAGCATCAATTCTGTACTGGATTTTTTACTTTTTTTTTTTTTTGTGTTCACCGTATAGCCTAATAATCCTGTTATGTTTATTCTATGGGTCGATACGATTACGGGGATACCAGACATGAATATTTTTTCTTATGTTTTACTAAATTTGCCAAATAAAACCCTAATGTGGGGAAAAATCTATCATTTTTGCATCGCCGGCTTCCAAGTGGCATAACATTGTTACGTTTTTGGCTACAGAGCTGGTTGATGGCTTGTTTTTTGCGGGACATGTTGTTCTTTGCAACAATATCATTCTGGAGTACATATGTTTTGTTGATCACTTTTTATTGCATTTTTAGTGGGATATAATAGGTAAAAATCATAATTTTTGGCGGGTTTTTAACGTTTTTTTTTTACGGCGTTCATCATATGGGTTCAATAGTTATTTAGTTTTATTCTACGGATTGTTACGGACGCGGTGATACTATATATGTGGGGTTTGTGTTATGATTTAGACTTTTTTGAGTGTTATATGTCTCTTTATATGTTTTGGGGCTTATGGGCATTTTTAGTGATTTATAAAGTAATTTTTTATTGAAAAACATTTTTTTTTACATTTTTTTACATGATCCACCATGGGATATGAACAAGCAATCATCTGATTGCTTGTTCTTGATAATACTCTGCAATACTAATGTATTGCAGGGTATTATCAGTGCCAGCCTATGCAGATGCATAGGCTGACACTTTGCCTTTAAGATGACGTCACAGACGCCATCTTAAAGGTAAACCCTCCAGGCTTCTCTGGGGTCCCGATCGGACCCCAGAGGTGCCAAAACAGCAATCGGCCCCCCCGAAAACGGTGCGGGGGGGCCGATTGTGATGTAAAGACCCCCAGAAGGCATGTTAAATGCCGCGGTCGCGTTGACCGCGGCATTTAACGGGTTAAACACCCGTGATCGGAGCCCACTCCGACCGCGGGTGTTAGCCGGGGATGTCAACGGTAGATTACCGTTGAAATCCCGCGGCTAACGATGCCGGTTCGGCTGCTATACAGCGCTGAACCGGCATCGTCTCTGCGCAGTAGCTGTACTGCGCTGAGCGCTATTCGCGGGACTCAGCGCAGTACAGCTACGGCGCAGAGCGCTAAGGGGTTAAAAAATATTATTTGCTGTAAGCCCCACATTTCTACAGCTCAATGATTTTAATATTTATTTAGCACAAGATGCTCATGAAAGTTTTCTACGCTTACAGTATTATAAAGAAATATTGCAATTAGGCTCTGACTGCTATTGGAAACATAGCGTAGGCATAGCATAGCATAGGCCAGATTAAGACCAAGCTTCAACTGCTTATGTAGGATCTGACTGTGTAATACCATTTCTTAATTGACATGGTAAAGTGCCGATGGCAACCTTATGATGTATTAATATAGCACGGTTCCATTATATGTAACAGTTTAATGCATTTCATTATATACTTTTATTATATACTTATATTATATACTTCATTATATACTTTTCATTTTGCATTATTTTATCACATAAACTGCAATTTAAATGATAAGTTGTATTAAAATATAGTTCATGCATTGAGATTAATATATGCATGTGACTTATAAAATTAGGTGATTGAATGGAGTTTTTCTCTTCCAGTCCCTTAATATCTGACCCTACGTGGACTTAGTGCTGTGTATACTGTTTTCATGTCTCTCCTATGTATTTTACCTCAGGCACTGCAGCTGTTGGTCTTATCTCCACATAAAGCACCAGTTGTAGCTTTGAAAATGTGACTAATTCCAGTTCATGAAGTGTAGACTCTGCCAGAGATCTTCCGTTACAGATAATTCAGCCTACTTTAACCTTTTTTTTTCAACAATTTTTGTGTTAAGTATTTGAATCTGCTAGCACTTGTAACAATCATATTTTTATTAACTAACCCATTACTTCTGCAGCAAATAAAAATTTTCATCATGTACAGTATTGCTATTATTTATCAAACAGAAACAAATTGAAATCCCATTTCATAGCTTCTCTGATGGCTTCAGTCTCCTACAACTGTAAAACACCTTAATTTAGCTCAAAGTTATATTCCAGAGATGCAATAGAGATATTTTATAACTTTAATAGTATCATAGTATATAAGAAGCCCATCAATTCCAACCTATAACATTAACCCCTAAGCACACTTGGACATTATAGTACTTCTATAACATCCCACTTCTGGCATTTGCCCATGAAAAGACCCGGCACCAGAAGCAGCGGCTGTCAACTGTATATAACAGCTGACGCCGTGCTCTAACACCTGCAAATGGAGCCGGCTCTGACTGCGAGTGTTAACCCCTTACACGCTGCGGTCAAGCATGTATGGGTCTTCCCCCTTTGAACGAATCCCCCATGCCACTTACCGGGAGATCCAATCCACTTCTGGGAAGCTCCAAGGTCTGCCAAGTGCCCGATGTTCTTGGCAGTCAGCCCTCTTCCGGGTCTGACTGTAAACTGTCTGCGCATGCGTCTGCATGCCAGACAGTTTACAATGCTCTACAATGAATTAGTATTCTAGAGCAGCCTATTGGACTTGATCAGAACATCGCTGGTTCAAGTTCAAGTTTTATTCAGTAAAATTTGGGGAAAAAAAATCTATATAAATGAGGTATTTTCATAATCGTGACGGCCCATACAATAATATACTATTTTTATGCTATGGTAAACAGCCAAAAAAAAAAAAAAAATCTTCCTAAAAATTGATGATTTTCATTTCCTCCACCAACAAAGAGTTAATAAAATCTCACCAATTAGCTATAGATGCCCCAAAATTATGTACCAAAGCTATAACCACTTATAGTGACACAGGGCAGATTTGAAAAATGGGGCTACGTCCTAGAGGCCAAAATAGGGGTCCCGTAGGGGTTAAACAAATGTTTTTTTCCCCATAACTTCTGATATTTTTGTTCTGAAACATGTACAAAGTATCCGCCATAACAACCTCTTGTGGCAGAGAGTTCCATAGTCTCACTGCTCTTACGGTAAAGAATCCCCGTCTATGGCGATGGTAGAAGCGCCTCTCCTCTAAGCTTAGAAGATGCCCCCTTATCCAAGTTACAAGCCTAGGTATCTCCTGTATTTGTAGAAGATTCCCCTCTTGTTTTAGTTACAAGCCTAGGTATAAAAAGATAATTGGAGAGAGATCTCTGTACTGAACATTCAGTATTTGTACATTATAATTTTGTCTCCCCTTGCGAACATTTGATCTGCTGTAAGCAGTGTAAAGCTGCTGTGTTGTTGCTGGTTTACATGCTGTTTTCAACTCAAACACCAGAGTTGATTCAAGGGAGAGGCTGTAAGATTGGTGCCTATATCATTCTTTGTTCATCATGATGCGGCTAAGAATATGCTGACATATCAGTTTGTTTGGTTCTGTTTTTTGGTATGAGTGAACATTGGTGTATCCCCCCGACTGCCTTGATTAAATTGTACCACACCCATCTATCAACTGCAAAAACCCAACTCTGGTTCTTTAAGAGTTAACCCCCCATGTGATTGACAAAACCTCTGCAATCAACTTTTGGACCGGGGCTATGGATTCTCATATAAGTTTTTCCTGATACATCTGCAACATCCCCAACCAGAGCCTAGCCTTTTCTTGTGGCCTGGGGGAAGCCAGGCGCAGAATACCGAGTGGATGGCTAATGCAGCCTTGGGCACGCTGAGGTGTATGTAGGATGAATCCCTGGGTGATGAATTTGGAGCCCATGATGGTTAGCAGCCTTATTCAGGAATTAGACTGAGGCATGTAATGTAATTACACTTACACTTCTTTTTTCAACTTTAAACCGCAAGCAACGATCAAACGGTAGCAGCAGTTTCAGCAAGCTGGTGATGAAGATAGCTGGTCCACAGGACGATTACTCGCTTGGTAGGAGCTTCAGGCTGGGCTGGTAGAGATGGAGCTGAGTCCAGATGGTGGGCTCTGGGGCTTAAGTCTCCTGACTTGCCTTAATGTGTAAAGCAGCTTGCCTTGACACTTCTTCTTTTTGGTATTAAGACACTGGCTAGTGCAGCTCGGCAGGAGTTGCACTCTCCTCTGGTTGCTTTGCTGACATGTGTTCCAAGATGGAGTCTTTCACTCTCCTAGTTCTGACTCTGCAGACCAAGTGCTCCCGCCCACCAGGGGGTTTTATACTCCCTTGGTCAGGTATTAGCACTCTCCAATCAGTTTCCAGCTTGCTTTACAATATCACAAGAAATATCATTGGACAATAACATTTGGCATTTGTTAACTCTTGCCTTACCAGGCAGTGGCTACAGCTGCAATTACAAAGTTCTCTAGTATTTAGAGACCTCCTAGAGCAGTGATGGTGAACCTTTTAGCGACAGAGTGCCCAAACTACAACCCAAACCCTCCTTATTTATTGCGAGGTGCCAACCAAAAGTTAAAGCAGGACAGCAACACAGTAGGAAGATGAAAAATTTGCTTCATTTTAGCTTCTATCTAGTGTCCCTCTGTACACAGAGAATCGGGGGTCCAGCAGGAGGTCCTCCAAAGATAATTCGGCCCTGTCTACTCATTTCCCCCTCTTCCTACAGTTCTAAGTAGAGAAGTAAGCATCAAAATATGTCTGAAAGTAGCATCTTTTAAGTGGCTTGGAACTGCAGGAAGATTCCTTGAGTCCTGTCCGGTGTGCTGGGGCGATGGCCCAAGTGCCCACAGAAAGGGCTCCGAGTGCCGCCTCTGGCACATGTGCCATAGGCTCGCCATTGCTGTCCTAGAGAGTTGATCAGTCTCCCGAACAACTCCAAACAAGGAGAGGGCGCTTTTCGCAACTACCACCTTGCCTATGAAGAGGAAGGGGTTTTGCACATCCAATTCTTTATTGCCTGATGTAGTTTATATTTAGCTAAGTCCTTTTCCCACTGCATTTTGTTTTCTGTTATCTCTAACCATTTGCCTGTAGTCTGACTATCCAATTGCCTTTTTAAAAGAGATGCGGCTGTACATCGGTAGGGAGGGTGCTGCACCGGCTGGGATATCCACTCCGCTATAATGTGAAGAGTAGAGCCCAAGCTCTTCTTTTATGCAAACAGGTACCTGTTTTCAAATAAAAATTCTGGTTGCATTAAAGGAGTGCTCGAGCTTTACTCTATCCAATTGCCTTGCAATTTGGTATGCATTAGTTCATTTGGCTTTGACCTATATTTGGCAATTATCCCTTTCTGTTTCTATTTTTTTGTCTTTGTATTCATGTTTTGACTTGGGTGCAGGTAGGGAATGCCTGCTATTTGTCTACCTCCCATCAGTTCCCTGACCTTGACTAACACATTTCTACTTCAAGCAAGAAAGTGTCAGTGCTCTACTCCACAATAGGCTCCTATTCACATTTGGTTATGAGGAATCTCACCACCCCTTTTCTACAGGTTAGGAATAGAGGTCTCCTGGGTTCAGCGTCCTTCTCCCCACCTCCACTTTCTGGACCGATGCGTGCACCCCGTCTCACTCTCGTGCCCGAGGTTCACTATCGTCCCTGTATCGGGGATTGCGGACAAATAGTGCAGAACGCCAGGATAAAGGATACAAACAATTTATTATATATACTCACAAAAAGCACATTTAAAAAGCATGCATATCAAATCCTTAAAATCAAGAGACTACAAATACCTGGCAAGGTATAAGACGTCTCTTGATTCAGGCAAGATGTTTGACGTCTCTTGATTTTAAGGATTTGAAATTGTCCTTTATTCTTGTTCATATCTATGTAAGATGATCCACAAGTCCTGGTTGTAGGTTCTGTCAAAAGTCACAAATGATAAAGAAGCATGACGGTTACTATTGTGTCTTTCTTCATCCTAACATGTTATTTATTTTTGGAATCAAAACACCAAAGTCTTTCTCTTGTCCTCTAGTCTTCAGTTGTAGTCTAACAAATATATATACAGCAAAACAATTACCGCAGCTTAGGTGCATTACTTTGCATTTATCTACATAAAATTTTATCTGCCACATAATTTTCTATAATATAAGTTTTGTACAATCTGCAAAGACTGGTGCATTTTGTTCAATCATTTATACATAAATTGAAATAGATTGAAAATAGACACTAGACACTAAAACTGATCCTTGTGGTACCCTTCTACTACCTTTAGCTCATTTTGAGTATATACCCAACCTTTATAACAACTTACTGTATTCTATCCCCAAACCAGTTATTTAGCCATGTGCATATATTATCAATCCTTGAATTTGTAGCTGCAAAACTAAATGGTTATGTAGTACAGTATCAAAACCTTAAGCAAAATCTCAGCTGCAATGATGCATGTCTAGATTTCCATTTACCTTAAAGTCAAGAATATTACCTACACATGATTTATTTTACACAAATCCCTGCTATCAGTTACTATTGCAGCACCGTTGAAGTACTCTTACAGTTTATTTCTGGCCCCTCACTGGTAAACCCAAATGATAAGTACATGTTTAACATCTTAACCTTCCCTTTGTCCTCCAAAGTTTTATTCCCATCATCTCTTTTAGAGTGTTGTGTTGTTTTGTTTAGTCTTTTAGAAGGTTTTATAATTTTTTCAGTTTGTTTTTATGCCATCAGCAAGGATAACCTTGCTAGCTTAGTTTTAATTTTACTTCTTACAGATATGTTTCTGAACTCTTTTCCTTTAATTTTTAAATGCCTTTTGTATTTTATATGTCGTAGTTCCCCACTCATCATGTTTCTTTGTATTATTTTATCATGAAGGGAGGGAACAATGAAGTAGCAAAGTAGGTTTAGAAAGAAGCACTTTTCACTGGCAGAAAGTTCCTTGTAGTCAGATATACTATTGATTTAGGTGACATTTGTTGAACATTAATGGTTGTTGAAGATAGCTCCTTAGTCCTTTAACACCGTGGCAACATGTGACATGCAGTTTTGTCTTGTTCATTAAGGCTGTATAAAGAGGGCTCATGGGCTGAATCCTCTTTATACAATGGGGATGTTACAGCCACAATCGGAGCTGGCACTGATACCCTTTAAATCTTGGCAGTAATCATCACCTCCCTTGACGTCATCCATCCATCTCCATGACACCCTGGAGTTTAAGTACTCTAGGGACCTAAGACAAGGTCTTAGGTCCAAACTGGCGTAGTTTGCTAGAGCCTTTGAGTAGATCCCCACTGGTGGGGAGAATTTTGAAACCACCATTCAAAATGATTCCCCCCATTGTCCAAATTTATGGACAACTACCAAATACTGTGTCTTGTTTTTAAAAAGCTAATGGTTTGAGACTTTGCTATACCTTTAACAGGGGACAAGGTATAAAATGTTCAGCCTCATCTTTTATTTAGCGCATACTGTAAAATGTTTATGTTCTACGTGCAAGTGTATTATGGTCCCATGACAACAGAATGAAAGAGCATGTATTATACTGCACACAAGGAGACAAATAATATATGAAGCTGCATTTTTTTCTGCCAGCTGCAGACATGGTATGAAAGCAATTTTGATTTTGGTTAGAATTTCCCCTTTTCCTCAAATTCCAAGACCGTTAATCCCTGAGCTGCCTTTAGCAGCCTTCATTGAACGGCAGAGTGCTTGTAATTATTTAAATTTACACTGATTATTCCAGAACTCATTGCCCTGTGTATGCATATTTGCCTTATTAGAGAACTATTATAACTGTATTTTTATTATTTTGAATGGTTTGAATGAATGACTTAGTGGTTCACACAGATCTGTAGTTATCAGTGCAGACATGAGATAGAAATTCACTATGACAACTGATTAAAATATCCCTACAAAACATCCGGCACAGCATAGATGCCAAACGTACTTTTTTATGTGATCAGCTGATTGTTTCTCTTGACTGCAAACAAATCAGTGCAATCACATTCAAGCTATTTTCAGAACAGGTTTAACCCTTTCTTAATCACGGTGCTTTGCACTTTGTGACCAGTTTTTTTAACTTTCAAATTTCACCTTTTGGTTTGCTGCATTTAAGGGTGACATTTACATTTTGAGTATATTTATATTACATTATTATATTTGATCAAATGGTATCAATTGTTACTGGGAGGTAATAGCAATAAGCTCTACTATACACATTTGATATCACTGTAATAAAATCAATGCAGAGAATAAGCTCTGTATTAATTGAATTACAGTGCTACAAAGGTATATAGTTTTTCAACAGATGTAACTTTTGTAAAATAAAACACTATTTCTTTTAAGCTCTTACCAACATGTGATATATTAATACATCACATGTTGGGTTTAGCCCTCTCCATACAAGGTGGATGTTTGCTGCATATTGCAGCAAAATCCTAACCGTAACACCCACGAACGCTGCTAGCACTGCTTGCGGATGTTAACCCTTGGATCGTTGTCTGCAAAGCTGCCAGCAGCGGTAAAAAGCATAAAATGTGCAAAAAAATCAGATATAGGCATACATAAATAAAAATATAGCTACACATAATGCCTGTAAAATACTGCAAATAGCCTAGCAATAAAAATACCAAACACATAAATATATGCTGGCTGAAAATATATTGAATGTTACTGAATAATGGCAAAAATGTACCGCACACCAGGGCTGCTAATAGAGATAGACATCACTTACTTTAAAAAAAAATCAGATAAAGATGCTGCCTCATCTCCCTTAGTGCTGACCTGGACATCATCCTGTTGGAGACCTCACAGGTGACCATTCTTCTTCATGTGCTACAGAACTTCACAATAACTTCTCCCGGTCATGACTTATTGCTGCAGAATTCAATAACAGATGTCTTCATCTCCATGTAGCACATCTCTACACTATGCCACTGTCACAGGTGGTCCCGTGACCCATATCGCGGGTCACGGGCTCACCCGTGCTTTCCTGCCCCCGCCAGCGCTGCTTACCTCTCCTGGCTACCGGCTCACTCCCATCTGCTGTGCGCGCGCGGCCCCGAATGCTAGGGCGGGCAGCACCTTCTCAAAATTTAAAGGGCCAGCGCGCCATTAATTGGCGCTGGCCATTTAACAAAATCTACTTAAGCCTGCCTCTTCCTGCAAGCCCCTGCCGGATCTTCGTGCCTAGCGCCCTAGAGAAAGCTTTTCTGATGCCTTGTGCTCTTTCTGTGAATTCCCATTGTGACCCTGGTTCCGTTTCTTACATAGCTCCTTTGCCGCCTGCCCTGACCTGTTGCTACGTCTCTGACTCCGATCCTATGCTGCCTGTCCTGACCTCCTGCCTGTCCCTGACTACGAGATTGCCTGCCGTTTTTTGTGCCTCGACCTTGGCTGCCACTGCGGACAAGTCACGCCTGTGGAACGACCTGGTGAAAACCAGGTACCACTTAGACTTCGGTCCCAGGTAGTGGCTTGTGTCATTGTCAGCAGTGGTTCAGAGGATCCACAACCTCTAAGCGTGACAGCCACTATGCACATTATATTGCCACCTGGATAAAAACAATGTCCTTATTTATATATGGAACCCACAGCAACAACATTCCCTAACTGATTTATGTACATCTCCATCACCACCTAATTGATTTAAAGCAGTAGCAACAGCCCCTGTATTAATATTTAGTACAGCAGAGTCATCGTTAATAAATATGTCCCTTTAATTTAAGTAGCAGCATCCCGCCTCATTAATTCATATGTAAAATTCAGCAAAGTTAATTAATAAGGAGGGGAGAATGCTGTACTCTGTATTAATAAGGATGGCTGCTCTTACCAAAATTATTGGGGGCTACTGGGCTCTAAATTAAATTAAATTATAGTTTGGCAGCCTTTACATTAAGATAATGTCCGGCAGTCAGACCCCAATATTAAATTAAAGCCCCCATATTTTTGTGCTTAACAGCAGCCAGAACCTTACAGTCCAGCACCAGACCCCTTATTAAAGTCAGATCCTCTTATGAATTTAAAATATAGATAAGACACACCTTATTAAATTTATTTCCAGAAGCAGTCCACTTTTTAAATTCATGTCCTGCAGCAGAAGCCCTTCTTACTAATTAAAATATAGTACAGGGCCCCTTTTTTTACATGTTAAAAAAATTCAGGACTTGCCTACTGCACTCCTGACGTTCCTGTGCCTTTGTCTTCTTCACCCAGGGCTTCTTTCACACTGCTGGACACAGATGTGATGACCTCACACCAGGGCCGGTTCTAGACAAAGTGGGGCCCCAAAATAAAACTATGACCAGTCACAGTCAATAAGAGGCTCCCTTTAGTATGGTAAAACAAACTGTAATATGGGAGAATGTTATAGAAGATAGATAGATGATAGGGAGATTGATGGGCAGCACGGTGGCTCAGTGGTTAGCACTACAGCCTTACAGCGCTGGTCAAGATCTGCAAAGAGTTTGTATGTTCTCTCTGTGTTTGCGTGGGTTTCCTCCGGGTCCTCCGATTTCCTCCACACTCCAAAAATTACTGGTAGGTTGAATAGATTGTGAGCCCATGGGGACAGGGGCCAATTTGGCAAGCTCTGTGCAGCGCTGCCTAATCTGTGTACGCTATATAAATAAAGGAATTATTATTATTATGAAGATAAATATGAAAGATAATAGAGATTTCTAGATGCAGAACTATAAAGTAGGTTATATACTGTATATTATATATACAGTAGATGGATATGAGAGATAAATACAGCATAAAAGAGATAGAAGATTGATTAATAAAGAGAGAAAAAGTGAGATATATAAATGGTCAGATTATAGGAGATATATAAGTATACAGATGGATGATAGATATATAGACAGGAGATGGATTATAAGCATCTTCACCCGGGAATTCAACCAAGGGGTATTAACACTTTCACCGCCCGGCATTTCTGGATATGTGGTCACATTATTGACCAGAGCAATTTTTCAATTTTGACGTTTAAAATAAAATCGAAATCACAGCAAAAAGAATCAAAGTAAACCCAACAAACCACATATTTTCTGAAAGCAGACACTTTCCCCATTTTCAAAATTGCATTAAAGAGTTTATAGATAGAGATGAGCGAACATACTCGTCGGAGCTTGATGCTCGTTCGAGCATTAGCGTACTCGAAACTGCTCGTTGCTCGGATGAATACTTCGCCCGCTCGAGAAAATGGCATCTCCCGCTGTTTTGCTTTTTGGCGGCCAGAAACAGAGCCAATCACAAGCCAGGAGACTCTGCACTCCACCCAGCATGACGTGGTACCCTTACACGTCGGTAGCAGTGGTTGGCTGGCCAGATCAGGTGACCCTGGAATAGACTAGCCCCTGCCCGTGCTGCTCGCGTCATTCTCTGTCTGGATGTCGCTAGGGAGAGAGCTGCTGCTGGTCAGGGAAAGCGTTAGGGTGTTCTATTAGAATAGTGTTAGGCAGGAGTGATTCTACAAGAACCCAACAGTCCTTCTTAGGGCTACAATAACGTTTTATTTTCCTTTTTTTTTGGTTTGCTTGTGGCTGGGCTTGCTGCTATTAGTAGTGCAGCTAGTACCATATTGTGAGTAATTTGCAGGGAGACTTGTGTTTAGCTCTTAGTGACACACATATCCACCTCAAACACCAAAGTGGGACAATTTTTTAGGGGTTTGATTAGAATTAGGCACAGTCTGCTGATTTATTTATTTTTTACGTTTATTTATCTTATAACTCAAAGTCATCTGGCACAGCACAAAATCCAGTTGTGTGCTGTCAGTGTAGGTTAGAAACTAGCCATAGCAATAGGATAGCATCGTTTAATTTTGAAAATGTTTAACCCTAGGGGTAGAGGACGAGGGCGTGGACGTGGGCGTCCAACTACTGCAGGGGTCAGAGGCTGTGGTCCTGGGCGGGGTGAGACACCACCTGCTGATGAGGGAGCAGGGGAACGCCGCAGAGCTACACTCCCTAGGTTCATCATGTCTCAAGTTACTGGGACTCGTGGTAGAGCACTGTTGAGGCCAGAACAGTGCGACGAGGTGATGTTGTGGATTGCGGACAATGCTTCTAGCCATTTGTCCACCAGTCAGTCTTCCACGCAGTCCACCCATGTCACCGAAATCAGCACTCCTCCGTCTCCTCCACCTCAGCCTCCTTCCCCCCCAGTCTGCCCCCTCCCAGCAAAATTTGGCATTTGAACCGGCATACTCTGAGGAACTGTTTTCTGGACCCTTCCCACAGTCACAAACCACTTGATCGGTTGCTGCAATTTTCCGATGCCCAGGTTTTCCACCGGTCGCAGTCTGTGGGTGATGATGACATTATTGACGTAGTGGAAGAAGTGTGTAAAGAGGTGTCGGACGATGAGGAGACACGGTTGTCAGACAGTGGTGAAGTTGTTGTCAGGGCAGGAAGTCCGAGGGGGGAGCAGACTGAGGGATCGGAGGATGTTGAGGTGACAGACCCAAGCTGGGTTGATAGGCCGGGTGAACACAGTGCTTCTGAGACGGAGGCGAGTCCTATAGCAGAACAGGTTGGAAGAGGCAGTGGTGGGGCCAGACGGAGAGGCAGGGTCAGAGCTGGTGCATCAGCGCCAAATGTTGCCCGTAGTCAAGCTCCCGTGGCGAGGGCTAAATTTTCAGAAGTCTGGAGGTTCTTTAAAGAAACACCGGATGACCGGACGGTGGTGTGCCACCTTTGCCAAACCAGGATCAGCAGGGGTTCCACCACTACTAGCTTAACTACCACCAGTATGCGCAGGCATATGAATGCTAAACACCCCACTCAATGGCACCAAGCCCGTTCACCTCCGGCCGGGCACACCACTGCTCCTTCCCCTGTGTCATCTGCTAGTCAGCCCCCTGCCCAGGACCACGTCCCAAACACCTCCCGTGCGAAAACCCCATCTTCGCCTCCACGATCCTCCACAGCATCCACCAGCGTTCAGCTCTCCATACCCCAGACGCTGGAGCGCAAAAGGAAGTATAGCGCAACCCACCCACACGCCCAAGCCCTCAACGTCCACATCTCCAAGTTGCTTAGCCTGGAGATGCTGCCCTATAGGCTGTTAGAGACTGAGGCTTTTCGAAACCTCATGGCGGCGGCCGCCCCTCGGTATTCGGTCCCCAGCTGCCACTACTTTTCCCGATGTGCCGTCCCAGCCCTGCACAAGCACGTGTCAGAGAACATCATCCGTGCCCTGACCAACGCCGTTTCTGACAAGGTCCACCTGACCACAGACACGTGGACGACGGCTGCCAGGCAGGGCCACTATATATCGCTGACGGCACATTGGGTTAACTTGGTAGAGGCTGGGACCGAGTCTGACCCTGGGGCTGCTCATATACTGCTGACGCCGAGCATTGCGGGGACTACCTCGGTCCAGGTCTCAAAGGCCTACTATGCCTCCTCCTCCTCCCACCCCTCCTCCACCTCCTCCTCCGAATTACCATCCGTGGGCATGGCGCCATCAGTCAGTAGCTCTAGGCACAGCAGCAGTGCCATCGCTAAGCGGCAGCAGGCGGTGCTCAAACTGCTGAGCCTAGGCGATAAAAGGCACACCGCCCAAGAGCTATTACAGGGCATCACGGCGCAGACTGATCTGTGGCTGGCACCGCTGAACCTGAAGCCAGGCATGGTTGTGTGTGACAACGGCCGTAACCTGGTGGCGGCTCTTCATCTCGGCAGACTGACACATGTGCCATGCCTGGCCCATGTGTTAAATCTCATAGTTCAGCGTTTCCTCAAGACATACCCCAATCTGTCTGATTTGCTCACGAAGGTGCGCCGCATCTGTGCGCATTTCAGGAAGTCCAGCACAGATGCTGCCACTCTCAGGGCAGCGCAGCGCCGCCTCCAACTGCCCGCTCACCGACTGTTGTGCGACGTGCCCACAAGGTGGAATTCAACATTAACCATGTTACCAGCACCGCAGAGCGATTGTAGACTGCCAGATGTCAACTTCCACCAGAACTGGTAGTCAGGTCAGTCAGCTTCCTCAAGTCTACAATGAGGAGTGGACGTGGATGTCTGATATCTGTCAGGTGCTGAGTAACTTTGAGGAGTCAACACAGATGGTCAGTGGCGATGCCACCATCATCAGCCTCACCATCCCGCTGCTTGGCCTGTTGAAAAACTCTCTGGTCAGCATAAAGTCGGAAGCTTTGCGCTCATCACAAGAGACTGGGGAAGAAGATTCCCTTGTTGATAGCCAAAGCACCCTCAGGTCTGTTTCTCAGCGCATATCGGAGCAGGTGGAGGAGGATGAGGAGGAAGAGGAGGAGAATGTTGGCGAGACACAAGAGGGGACCATTGTTCAGTCCTTCACTGTTCAGCGTGTATGGGCAGAAGAAGAGGAGTTGGAGGAGGAGGAAATGGGCAGTCAGGCCAGTGAGGGGAGTGAATTCTTGCGCGTTGGGACTCTGGCGCATATGGCAGATTTCATGCTAGGCTGCCTATCCCGTGACCCTCGCATTCAAAGAATTAATTCCAGCACCGATTACTGGGTATTCACTCTCCTGGACCCACGGTACAAGCAAAATCTTTCCACTCTCATCCCTGGAGAGGAAAGGAGTGTGAGAATGCATGAATACCAGCAGGCCCTGGTGCACAAGCTGAAACAGTATTTCCCTTCTGACAGCGCTAGCGGCAGAGGGCGTACTTCTGTGGGACAAGTAGCGAGGGAGAGTAGGCGAGCAGGCAGCTTTTCCAGCACTGGCATGCGTACACTTTACAAGGCCTTTGCCAGTTTTATGTCACCCCAGCAAGACACTGTCACCTGTCCCCAGTCTCGGCAGAGTAGGGCTGATCTTTACAGAAAGATGGTGAGGGAATATGTAGCTGACCATACCATCGTCCTAAATGATCACACAGCTCCCTACAACTACTGGGTTTCAAAGCTGAACATGTGGCATGAACTGGCGCTGTACGCCTTGGAGGTTCTTGCCTGCCCTGCCGCTAGCGTGTTGTCCGAGCGGGTTTTCAGTGCAGCTGGTGGCATCATCACCGATAAGCGTACACGCCTGTCGACTGACAGCGCTGACAGGCTGATGCTTATCAAGATGAATAAAGCCTGGATTTCTCCGGATTTTCATTCTCCACCAGGTGAAAGAAGCTCAACCTGAATAATGTATGCACTCCTCCTCCTCATTGTCCTCCTTCTCCTCCTCTTTGTACATTAAAGCATAGGAAACTGGCTATTTTTTGCCAGGGCCAACCGGCTCTAGCTATAGTACTCTATGTATTTAATTTTTCTGGAGGGCCACCTACCCGGTCCTCTGTTTTAAGCAATTTTTGGGAGTGCCACATACAGGCACTCAATCTATTTAATTTTTCTGGAGGACCAGCTACCTGCTCCTCTGGTTTGAAAACTTTTTTGGACTGCCACATACAGGCACTATCCAAATTAAATTGTCTCCATAGCAGCCTCCACATGTCGTCTTTTTAGCTGGCTCCACACGTTGTCTCCATTGCTACCTCCACACGTTATCGCCATAGCTGCCTCCAAAAGTCGTCCATATAGCTGCCTCCATACATGGTCTCCTTATCAAACGAACTGTGTCAGGCAGAATTTTGGGTTGTTTTCATGGCTTCCACATCAAACTTGTTAACTTTGTTGCCACCCTGCTGTGTAATCCACAAAATATACTGGCAAACTTTTATCATTTACCGATATTATTTCAGTGCTTCTTGCGCATCTGTTTACATTCCCCTCACCCGCCATATCCTAAACTTATAAGAACGCTACTACACTTGATCTTATACAAAAGGTTATTAGAAGTGCTGTTTGGGGATTAGCCTAGAGACAGGGGCTTGGACTGGCGAAAGCTCGCCTGGCAGCGGAGCGCCAGCTCCATCTCAAGATCCAACTAACATAGTTTTAACTGCAGCACCTTTAATCTACTACTAGTTCACTGCCTCCATATATCGTCCCCTTATCAAATGAGCTGTGTCAGGCAGAATTTTCAGGTGTTTCACCAGATACATAGTGGAACTCGGCCCATCTGTCGCCGCCATGCTGGAGACCTGAAGTTGCAATCATAGCAGCGCAATATGAATGCCCCATACTGTCGCTCTTAATCATGGAAGTCGTCTCCATGGCTGCCTCCACATGTCGTCCCCTTATCAAAAGAGCTGTGTCAGGCTCATTTTTCGGATGTTTCACCAGATACATTATGGAACTTGGTCACTATGTCGCCACCATGCTGTGTTATCGACTAAATATACCGTCAACCTTTTGTTCACATAGGAAATCATTTCACCTCCTTTGGTGAAACCTGAGTCCATTTAGGGTATGTCGCCATGAGACTCTCTAGGCTGCCACTGCTGCCGCTGCCTCTGCATGCCGTCCCCTATAGTGTCAGGGTCAATTATTGCATGTTTTAGATGCTATCTAGCCTCATTCGGTCACTCTGTCATGGCCATGCTGTTGCCCATAATTTTGGCATAATGGTGCGATTAAGCAGCCTCAGAGGCATCCATGCATGCTGCCCCTGCTGTTTCCTGTCCATTTCCGTGGTGTTTCCATCCTTTTCTGAGGTTCCCAGGTGTTTGGCCAAGCTTCCCTGTGCAGAACCTTGGTCCCCTTGAAAAATGCTCGAGTCTCCCATTGACTTCAATGGGGCTCGTTATTCGAGACGAGCACTCGAGCATCGGGAAAAATTTGTCTCGAAAAACGAGTACCCGAGCATTTTAGTGCTCGCTCATCTATAGTGAAGACCATCCAGTTGCTATCACTATTTGATGAACAAAGAATGAAACATGAAACAGGTTATTTCTCTGTGCTGTGGTAATTTGATTAAGCCACTACTTTTAATACTATAAATGACAATAATAATAAAATTAATAAATCTTTTTCTATGGTATATGGTGCCATTAAATTCCACAGTGTTATACAAACCATGGGGTACATATACAGACAAAACAGTCTGTAATAACATGGCCATATGAAACAATAGGCGTGAGGGCCCTGCTTGCAAGAACTTAGTCTATGAGGAGGAATGGGAGGAACAGGAAATATATTGAATAGACAACACAACTAGTCGAGGGACCACACCCCAAAGAAATGTATGCAACCAAAAAACAGTATGATGATAGTGGTTATAGTATAAAAATTACATCTTTATTTTAATGTACAGATTACAAACCAAACCTGATAAAACCAATTAAAAACACTAGTTCAGATATAATGAACAACCTCTCTCTAAACTGCGACTGGTGTGGCTGAATAAGAAGGATCTATGCAAATACACATGGGGAGAAATTGGTCCTACACATCTATCTCCTTAACCCCTTAAGGACGCAGCCATTTTGTAATATTGTCCTAGTACAGCAGATCTGTGGGTATAAACCCCATGCAACACAGTTCTTTGTCATGTCTTTGACATGGACAATGATATCCCTGCACAATGCTTACTCCACTTTTCTCTGCAGTGGAAAAGAGAGAAAGATTAGGTGCAGCTATTTCTAAGGTTTCTTTCTGCAGCTCAGTTAGTTCAAAGTCATGTATTTCTACTATATCAGTAGTCATCTTCCAGGCATGCTTTCAGTGTGAGCAGTGCTGGGTAGAATTCTTTTTTGTATCAAATGAGTTAGAAGATGACCTTCTGCTTACTTTAAAAGAATAATTCATATTATTGAAGTCATAAAGTTACGGAACATTTGGAATTACAAAACCTTGTAGTGAAATACTCGGTAGACACATAGTTTACTCAAAAAGACTAACCAACGTTAATGCAGAGTAGAATGGTTAAATCCAAATCATAAGGAAAAAGTAATTTCAAAAACATGTCAAAGGTCTTAGAGCCATCAGAGCAGAATCCAAGAAAGTAATAAAGTGGGCAGTGCTGAAACAATAACCTGCATAGAATGAGATGAGTCTTACCCATAATGTTGTCTCGTTGTTTACTCTACTTTACAGTATACAATTTTTGGTCAGAGACATGTAGGTAATTTATGCTGATGTATATTTTTGTAACCATGGTTTAGTGGCATGTTTGCATTGGTTCTTTATCTTATAGTACAAGTTAGCTATGTCTATCGGATTGTCCCACCTATGCATGCTAATGCATATAGGAATAGCTGTGTAGCAGTAGCACATCTGACAATTGCTCTGCTATATAAGAATCAATGAATGAGACATTTTAATGATAACATTTACAAATAAAAGAGTTTGGACCCCATTTCTTTTTGGTGTTAGTTCTGATTTAAGAAGTTGGTCTGCACCAGTATCACAGCAAATCTTGCAAATCTTAAAACTGTAGCAGAGATATATCTCCATTGTGCTCCCCTTGATTAGATGTAGTAAAAATTGATATTGGGTGGAAAATGTTTATTTATTTTGCCTTTATTTTTTTGTTTTAGAAAATTAGTTTTCCTGTAATGTCTTGTCACTGCCTTCCTGTTTTACTGAGGGTTAAATAGTCAATGATTGTCTACAACCAAGGACAGTGCTGCCAGGTTTGGGAGGCACCACATTTAAATACCAAAATATGCCATAAATGCGCGGTTGATGCCACCTTTGGTTTAATGACTTGGATTTTTTCTGCAGAGCGTCAGATAAGAGAAGGCAATTGCACAGTGTTGTACAGGGACACCTTGGCGCACCTGTTAAATCCACCAAGCTACAGCTGTACAGTGTACAGCTAGATCAACATATTAACTCATTTATATTTTTTTTTATAAAATGCGCCCACATTTTTCTTAAGTCTCCTTCAGGTGAACCTTCATCCAACCTGACACTAAAGAATGCAGGATGTGCATCATTATACAGGCGGTCCCCTACTTAAGAACACCTGACTTACAGATCCAGAGGTCCGTTTGTAACTAGGGGTTTAGTTACAAACTGACCTCTGGATTTTGGCAATTTACTGCACTTTAGTCTTCAATAAGCAGATATAACAGTTATCACAGGTGTCTGTCTGCTGTTAAGCTTTATTGTTAATCCTGGTTCTTATAACAACCCAACATTTTTAAAATCCAATTGTCACAGAGACCAAAAAAATTTTGACTCGGGTTACTTTAATCCCTTAACGACTTGGCCTTTTTTAGTTTTTTCACTTCCATTTTTCACTCCCCACCTTCAAAAATCTATAACTTTTTTATTTTTCCACATAAAGAGCTCTGTTATGGCTTATTTTCTGCATAACAAATTGCACTTCATAGTGACGGTATTTAATATTCCATGGTGCGTACTGGGAAGTGGGAAAAAAAATTCCAAATGCAGTGAAAATGGTGAAAAAACACATTTGCGACGTTTTCTTGTGGGCTTGGTTTTTACAGCTTTCACTGTGTGCCCCAAATGGCATGTCTTCTTTATTCTTTGGGTTGCTACGATTATGTGGATACCAAATTTGTATAGGTTTTATAATGTTTTCATACATTTAAAAAAAAAATTTAAATTTTTTTTTTATTTTGCCATCTTCTGGCGGCAATAACTTTTTCATACTTTGGTGTACGGAGCTGTGGGTGGTGTCATTTTTTGCGACTTTTGATGGCATTTTCATTGCTATCATTTTTAGGACTGTGGAACCTTTTGATCACTTTTTATTAATTTTTTTTATATTTTCCAAAATGGCAAAAAAATTTCATTTTTGACTTTGGACGCTATTTTCTGTTACGGGGTTAAACGCAGCGAAAAAACGTTATTATATTTTGATAGATCTGACATTTTCGGACGCGGCGATACCTGATGTGTTTATGATTTTTACTGTTTATTAATATTAATATCAGTTCTAGGGAAAGGGGGGTGATTTGAATTTTTAGGTTTTTTTTTATTATAATTTTTTTTTTTTAAACTTTTTTTACTTTTACTATTTTTCAGACTCCCTAGGGTACTTTAACCCTAGGTTGTCTGATCGATCCTACCATATACTGCCATACTGCAATATGGCAGTATATGGGGATTTTACTCCTCATTCATTACAATGTGCTGATAGCACATTGTAATGAATGGGTTAAAACGAGACAGCTTCGGGCCTTCGTGAGACCCGAAGCTGTCATGGCAACGGATCACCGCTCCCCGTGACGTCATCGGGGAGCAATGATCAGCGGCAAGATGGCGGCGCCATCTTTCTGAAGCCTCCGGCAGCATTGCCGGCGGCGATCGCAGTGAAAGCACCCGCGATCAGTGCTAGCACCGATCGCGGGTGTTACCGGTAAGCCTTTGCTGCAATATGCCCTTTGCTGAGCCCTCTCCATGCACCCGGACCCGGCGCGCATCGGGAAGGGGTTAATAAAGTATACAGTTTCAACTTTTATACAAATTCAACTTAAGAACAAACCTGCAGAACCTATCTTGTACGTAACCTGGGGACTGCCTGTATGCATATTATGCCGCACATAGTACAGCATATGTATATAACATATATGTGTGTGTATATGCTGTATGTGTATATGCTGTGTGTGTATATGCTGCACATATGTCATGACACTGTTTATATATGTGATGTGTATATGGTCTATATGTGTGCGTATGTGTGTAAGAGTGTATAAATGTGTGTGTATATATGTTAATGTAATATGCATATTTTTAAGCAGGAAGTGGCCCTTTAGTGCTTAGTGCCCGACCTCATTCAGGGATCTCCAGGGGATCCAGTCTGAGCCTGGCATTGCTTATGTTTGTTTATAATTTTTTTGCATGGATAGCTAATTTTAAGTAAGTATTTGGGGTTAGATGTTAAATTGGGAATTTGATTAGGACAGTAAATCTATCTTTGTTGCATTTACACATTTAAGAGAAAATCATGTGCAATATTTTTTCTACATCTTTACACTGCACCAACATTTTATCTGCCTTAGGCAAAATGCAGACCAAGCTCCCGAGCAAGCTCAACATATTTTGAATTTGTATGAAGTTTAATGATTAGCACCTGACAAATCATTCAGTGAATGCTAAGCCATGAGCATGCAGTTTAAGTTTAAAAAAAACTATTTTTTTTTACATACAGTATATTCATTACATAGGCTACAGCTGAAAAAGTAATTACCGTGTGTGTGCATGCAGTTGTCTCATAATTACTTGGTGTGCTTCCCACTAATTTTCAAGATATATTTCAAAAACTCAGAGCTAAATACACACAGACTCATCTCAAAGCAATATTTAAAGTAATGTGCTGGGTCATACCTTATGCTGGGAGTGCACAATAAAAAGTATAATTATGAGCGCATAATTCAGCCCTTTCCTAATTTATCAACATGTTTCCTGTTATCTACTGACTGCAAGCTAGTAAGACATGTCACCCTAATGGCATACTTATAAGGAGATCACAGTGTGGTTATTTTTCATGGCATCCAGAGGCAATAGCTGATTAAGGTTTTCATGGGTCCTGGGCTGCAGAGCTTGTGAATCCACCACTGCTCTCAGTTTTTTATGTACAAAGTTAGAGCCGCCTAACCCCAATTCCTAAACGTATCCTATCAGACAGACGCTTGAGAAAGTGCTAGTTAATGCATCGTTTTCTTTATGTTCCTGCATATCTACAGTACAGAACAAAAGTTTGGACACACCTTCTCATTCAAAGAGTTTTCTGTATTTTCATGACTATGAAAATTGTAGATTCACACTGAAGGCATCAAAACTATTAATTGACTGAACTTAAAATATGTCTTATATTTTAGGTTCTTCAAAGTAGCCACCTTTTGCTTTGATTACTGCTTTTCACACTCTTGGCATTCTCTTGATGAACTTCAAGAGGCAGTCACCAGAAAAGTCACCTCACAGGTGTGCTCTTCCAGGTTTAATAAGTGGGATTTCTTGCCTTATGAATGGGGGTGATGAGGGTTACATCATTACAGGTCCTTCAGCCTCCTAACATTAGCAAACTGTACACTATGCATGTATCTGATCACATGGCAGTATCATGGCATGATTACAGCATGTCTCTGTGGATTTCTGCCTGTCCCATCCTCCATGGAGGTTGCTGTGCCTTCATTTGTTCAGATGGGGTAGACTGCGCAAATATAAAAGGACCTTAGATGATGTCACCCTGGTCACATGACATGAAGTGGCCAATGATGTAACAGAGCTCTAACTCAATATTCTGCATAGCAGCAGTTTTGTAACAGTGAGACTTGTTTATAAGCAACTAGGAGGCAAGGCAAATAACTTATGAATATACAGGGCTTCACTGGACTCAAATAGTGACATAGAATAGTGACACCTGAACATGTCAGGTGAGTTTTATAAGTTTACAAACTGATGGTTCCTTTCCATGGATGTGCAACATCCCCCACCGGGGCCTAGCCTTTTCTCGGGGCCTGGAGTCAGCCGGGGCCCGCAGTACCTGAGTGGCTGGCGGTTGCGGCCTAGGCACGCTAGTGTCACGGTGCTTGGTATGGGGAACCGGAGGGCTGTCCTACAGCCTGGCAGATCTCCAGCAGGGTGGTGTTGGCAAGAAATGATGAGGGAGAGGCTGCTATAGCGGATCTCCCTGGGGAAACCCTTTGGTGTCTAGAGTATAAGTCTCTGTGTGGTGGACAGGGTGCCTGTGATGATGGTAGTTGTAGTAGCAGGGACCAGATGGAGGCAGAGGTTGAACAAAAACAACTTACAGTTCTTTATTGGAACCGACAGGAACTTCAGCAACGTGCCTTTAACAGAGTGATGGAGCGCTGAGATGCTTTTAGAGGAAGCCACAGGAGATAGGTCGCCAGCCTGGATGCAGAGGGCAGGCTGGGAGGTAGCTGTGTCCTAATAGGAAGCTTCAGCTCGTCCTGGAGTGCTTCAGGTATCACCCTTGAAGGTAGGATGATACCCCTTTCCTCACTATACTAGCTAATATATTAGCTCCACTCTTCAGAGGCAGGGGCTAGGCTCTTCCTGCTCTTATCTGGTATGCTGGCTGAATAGATTCTGGACTGGAGTTCCCAGTCTGCTTCTCTTCTCATCTAAGCTAAGCTAAACTAATCTCTAGCGGATGTCCTGCAGACCCTCAGGTCTGACCAGGACTGGTCTCTTCTCCCTCCTGGGAGAGACTGCTCTCCTCTCTCTCTTGAGAGAGACTTCTCTCTGAGTGTCCTCTAGAACATTCCTGGCCAGGGGTTTTGTAACTCCTCTGGTCAGGTGGTTGCTGCTCCTCCAATCACATCTCAGCTTACAGAGGACAAGATATAACACAGATCATTGGATAAGCAAATCTTACATCATACACAGATTAACTTCTGCCTTGCCAGGCAGGATTCTACCACTGCAATGTCCCCCGTGTGATGTGATGACATGCTGTGGGGCTTATTCGCAAGCACTCCTTTGCCATTGCATCGGCGAGGGTGTTTCAGATGCAATGTTAAAAAACATTGAAGCCATGAAAAGGAACCATTTAGGAATTAGGGCAATGCTTTTTAATCAAAGTCTTGAATGAAGTATTTATTTAATTTTCATGACAGGTTCTCTTTTAGGAAAGGGCCACATTTAGAATATGTTTCTTTATGCTGGTATTTTTTTTTTTAAACCTCCTTTTATTGTTTTAAAATGTTAGAAGGTCATCAATATTAATAGTACATTTAGACATTTTCAGAAACATTTACATATTCATTATGTTTTAGGGAGCAATAAAGTTTCAAAGAGAATTGAAAAGTCTTATAGATCAGAAACCTCCTTAAAGTCCCAGATTTTTTTCAATCCACCCCCTTAAATTATACAAAACCGCTTTTAGGTTGTTTGTTAACCCTTTATGTGTTTCATAGTAATTAAAACAAAACCAAGGTGAAAAACTGAAATTTTCATTTCTTTCAATAATGCACCCAATTCCTTCCTTTTTCTCTAAAGGGCACAGCTCAATATTACCTTTAGGACACATCATGATTTTTTAAGTCTGTGTCAAGATATGCAGTTATAACTTTGAAACGCTTTATCTTACAGAGTTTATTTTCTGGCAGTTTTTTCATGATAAGTTAAACTTCACATTAATGCTATATTTTAGTAAACAATTTTTGCACTTATTTATAAAAAAAAATGGAAATTCGGTAAACATTTGTGATTTTCTGATTTCTAAATGTTATGCTCATCATACAGTTAATTTAACAGTCAAAATTTGTTTGATAACTAACATAAACCATATGTCTGCTTTATGCTAACATAATTTTTTATATGTCATTAGGATGGATTTTTAGAGGACAATTTATCTTCAAAGGGGTTTTCAAAGTTCTATTTGTTGGAAACTCCCTACAAATCCCACCATTTTTAAAACTGCACCCCTCAAACTATTCAAAACAACCTTTGGTAAGCTTGTTAACATTTCAAGCATCTCACAAGAATTAAAACAAAATGGGGGATCTATTTGGAATTTTTACATTTTGACAAAATTATTATTAAGTCCTAAAATGTACACATTCATGCAGGATTAAATGAAAAAACACATCTCAGATTTTGTTGTACACTTTCTTCCATGTACAGTAATACACCACATGTCAATGTAAACTACTTTATAGGCCCACTGTAGAGCGCAGAACAGTAAGAGCCATAGAGCTCATAGAATTAAAAACCCTTAAAACTCCCAGAATTCGGATGAAAGTTCAAATCTCCCCAAATAAATAAATAAATACAAAAATATGCATAATTAACATTTATCCTCCTACTCCTATGGTAAGAATCCGTAGCTGACAATAAGTGCTATTGCAAGACAAGACCTGCAATAATAATATATAGATGTGCAACCAAATATGCTGTACAGCATATCTGTCTTTCTCTTTTTTGATATCTGCGTACTCGGGTATAATTGGCTTTGTGGTGTTTTTCATCATTTAATACATTGCATCCGTTTAATCGTTTTGGACAATACATTAATGTTGGTCCAAAATTACAGCTTGTACATTCCACCTCCATTTAGTTTTAACCCCTATGAAACACCTAAAGGGTTAACAAACTTCTTAAAGTTGAGTAGAGAGTACAGTACAAACAGAACAATAATATTAGCTATGAATGAACAAATAGAACGAAAAAGTGGCAAAAAGGCTAAAAAGAGACAAGCAATTTATCAGTATTGCAGGGTATTATGAACAAGCAATCAGATGAATGTTTGTTCATGTCACATGGAGGAATAAAGAAAGGACATAAAAAAGATTTTAAAAAGTAATTTAAAAAAAATGACATTAATAAATGTATAAAAATGACCATAATTCCCATTAACACATAAAATAGACATACATAAAAAGGTTAAATTCATTAAACAATCCCCACACATATAGCATCATAATGCCTGTAACAAGACATAGAATAAAAAAAACTGTTAAAAAACTACCAAAATTTATTATTTTTACCTATTTCATCCCACAAAAAATGCTTTTAAAAGTGATTTTAAAAAACACATCTACTCTAGAATGATACTGGTGCGAAGTACTTCATGTAGCACAAAATTTAGTAAATTTAGTAAAACGTAAGAAAAAATATGTATGGTGTCCCTGTAATCGTATTGACCCATAGAAAAAAATACGGTGAACACCAAATAAAAAATTAAAGTTAAAAAACAATTACATAATTGATGCTTTTCTACTCCTCCACCCCCCAAAAAAGTTAATATGTTTTAAACAATAGGGGATACCAACCCCAAAATGGTATCAGGGGAAAATACATTTCATCCTGGAAAAAAAATTGCTCACACATGGCCCCACTAAAGGAAAAACTAAAATTTGGAGGACAATGTCTATAAGACAAAACTGGCAGCTGCAGGGCGCTGCTTCCTTCTTGCTGTGCTACAATTCAACAAGTAACGGTGGTGGTGGGGGGGGTTTGCATAACAAATTTTAAGATGGGTTTTCTATTTTAATCTTTTGGAAATGTGTACATTTTAGGGCTAAATGAACGTATTACCGACAAAATTAGACCATTCTAAATTTCATTTCCATTTTGATTTAATTACTATGTAGATCTCAAGGGGTTAACAATCTTCTTTAAAGATGTTTCTTATATTTTGATAGGTGCAGATTTGCATTGGTTGATATATAGAGTGTTTCTAATATTATATATTTCATATTTCATTAAATACAATAATAATCCCCCAAAAAAGTAAATTCTAAAACCGTTGTTCTAAAAGCTGCATGACATGAAAATAATGTTTTTTCATATGGGAAATGTTATTCAGCAGCTAATTTATTTGGTAAAACTATCTGCCTGAAAACAAGATAATTTTTAATTTTGAACATGGCAAATTTTTTAAAAAGTTAATCCGTTTTTAATTTTTTTTTATAAATAAACACAAAAACTTATCAGCTATAATTTACCAATAAAATGAAGTACAACATGTGACAAAAAAAGCTACATCCTGAAGGGGTTAATACCATTACAGTATCATTTATATATAGTCAGGTAGAATTATAAAGTGTCCTAAAGTTAGACTAGATAGTCTTATTCTATGACTAAGGATTAATTTCCAAAACGCGTCAATGGCTTCTCTCCTCTCCATGTGCACATGGCTTTTTAATCGTGGGATTAAAAGTTCGGTTTTAACTAGAGATGAGCGAACATACTCGTCCGAGCTTGATGCTCGATCGAGCATTAGCGTACTCGTAACTGCTCGTTGCTCGGACGAGTATTTCGCCCGCTCGAGAAAATGGCAGCTCCCGCCGTTTTGCTTTTTGGCGGCCAGAAACAGAGCCAATCACAAGCTAGGAGACTCTGCACTCCACCCAGCATGACGTGGTACCCTTACACGTCGATAGCAGTGGTTGGCTGGCCAGATCAGGTGACCCTGGGATAGACTAGCCGCTGCCCGCGCTGCTCGGATCATTCTCTGTCTGGATGCCGCTAGGGAGAGAGCTGCTGCTGGTCAGGGAAAGCGTTAGGGTGTTCTATTAGCTTACTGTTAGGCAGGAGTGATTCTACAACAACCCAACAGCCCTTCTTAGGGCTACAATAACGTTATACTTTTTTTTTTTATTTGCTTGTGGCTGGGCTTGCTGGCACTAGTAGTGCAGCTAGTACCATATTGTAAGGAATTAGCAGGGGGACTTGCTACCGTTGTGTTTAGCTCTTAGTGACAAACATATCCACCTCAAACACCAAAGTGGGAAAATTTATTAGGGGTTTGATTTCAATTAGGCACAGTCTGCCAGTTTCTTTTTATTTTACGTTTATTTTTTTAATAACTCAGTGTCATCTCATCTTGCATAGTAGTGTGCTTTAATACTTTGCTAGAAAATAGCCATAGGAGAATCCAAACGGCTTACTTACGCCTACAGTAGCGTTATATATATTTGATTTCTGGTTGATCTGCTGGTGGCTGTAGTTGCTGCAGTGCATCTACTAGCAAATTGTGAGCAATTTGGAGTGAGACTTGCGACCACTGTGTTTTGCGCTTAGTGACGCACATATCCATCGCAAAGACCGAAGTGGGAAAATTTATTAGGGCCCGGGGTTGTATTTCAATTAGGCACAGTCTGCCATTTCCTTTTTTATTTTACGTTTATTTTTTTCATAACTCAGCGTCATCTCATCTGGCATAGTAGTGTGCTTTAATACTTGGCTAGAAAATAGCCATAGGAGAATCCAAACGGCTTACTTACGCCTACAGTAGCGTTATATATATTTGATTTCTGGTTGATCTGCTGGTGGCTGTAGTTGCTGCAGTGCATCTACTAGCAAATTGTGAGCAATTTGGAGTGAGACTTGCGACCACTGTGTTTTGCGCTTAGTGACGCACATATCCATCGCAAAGACCGAAGTGGGAAAATTTATTAGGGCCCGGGGTTGTATTTCAATTAGGCACAGTCTGCCATTTCCTTTTTTATTTTACGTTTATTTTTTTCATAACTCAGCGTCATCTCATCTGGCATAGTAGTGTGCTTTAATACTTGGCTAGAAAATAGCCATAGGAGAATCCAAACGGCTTACTTACGCCTACAGTAGCGTTATATATATTTGATTTCTGGTTGATCTGCTGGTGGCTGTAGTTGCTGCAGTGCATCTACTAGCAAATTGTGAGCAATTTGGAGTGAGACTTGCGACCACTGTGTTTTGCGCTTAGTGACGCACATATCCATCGCAAAGACCGAAGTGGGAAAATTTATTAGGGCCCAGGGTTGGATTTCAATTAGGCACAGTCTGCCATTTCCTTTTTTATTTTACGTTTATTTTTTTCATAACTCAGTGTCATCTCATCTGGCATAGCAGTGTGCTTTCATACTTGGCTAGAAAATAGCCATAGCAATAGGATAGCATCGTTTGGTTTTAAAAACTAAAAAACACACAAAAAAAAAAAAACACAAAAAAAAGTTTAAAAAAAAATCAAAGTTATAACTCTCATTTTCAAAATGTTTAACCCGAGGGCTAGGGGTAGAGGACGAGGGCGGGGACGTGGGCGTCCAACTACTGCAGGGGTCAGAGGCCGTGGTCCTGGGCGGGGTGAGACACGACCTGCTTATGAGGGAGCAGGGGAACGCCGCAGAGCTACACTCCCTAGGTTCATGTCTGAAGTTACTGGGACTCGTGGTAGAGCACTGTTGAGGCCAGAACAGTGCGAACAGGTGATGTCGTGGATTGCCGACAATGCTTCGAGCAATTTGTCCACCAGTCAGTCTTCCACGCAGTCCACCCATGTCACCGAAATCGGCACTCCTCCAGCTCCTGCACCTCAGCCTCCTCCCCCCCAGTCTGCCCCCTCCCAGGAAAATTTGCCATTTGAACCGGCATACTCTGAGGAACTGTTTTCTGGACCCTTCCCACAGTCACAAACCACTTGTCCGGTTGCTGATGAGCAATTTTCCGATGCCCAGGTTTTCCACCAGTCGCAGTCTGTGGGTGATGATGACCTTGTTGACGTACTGGAAGAAGTGTGTAAAGAGGTGTCCGACGATGAGGAGACACGGTTGTCAGACAGTGGGGAAGTTGTTGTCAGGGCAGGAAGTCCGAGGGGGGAGCAGACTGAGGGATCGGAGGATGATGAGGTGACAGACCCAAGCTGGGTTGAGAGGCCGGGTGAACACAGTGCTTCTGAGACGGAGGAGAGTCCTCGACCAGAACAGGTTGGAAGAGGCAGTGGTGGGGCCAGACGGAGAGGCAGGGCCAGAGCTGGTGCATCAGCGCCAAATGTGTCAACTAGTGAAGCTCCCGTGGCGAGGGCTCCTGCGGCGAGGGCTAGATTTTCAGAAGTCTGGAGGTTCTTTAAGGAAACACCGGATGACCGACGGACTGTGGTGTGCCACATTTGCCAAACCAGGATCAGCAGGGGTTCCACCACTAATAGCTTAACTACCACCAGTATGCGCAGGCATATGAATGCTAAACACCCCACTCAGTGGCAACAAGCGCGTTCACCTCCGGCCGTGCACACCACTGCTCCTTCCCCTGTGTCAGCTGATAGTCAGCCCCCTGCCCAGGACCCTGCCACAAAAACCCCATCGTCGCCTCCACGATCCTCCACAGCATCCACCAGCGTTCAGCTCTCCATACCCCAGACGCTGGAGCGGAAACGCAAATATAGTGCAACCCACCCGCACGCCCAAGCCCTTAATGTGCACATCTCCAGATTGCTAAGCCTGGAGATGCTGCCCTATAGGCTAGTAGAGACCGAGGCCTTTCGCAGCCTCATGGCGGCGGCCGCCCCTCGGTATTCGGTCCCCAGCCGCCACTACTTTTCCCGATGTGCCGTCCCAGCCCTGCACCAGCACGTGTCAGACAACATAATCCGTGCCCTGACCAACGCCGTTTCTGACAAGGTCAACCTGACCACGGACACGTGGACGAGTGCTGCCGGGCAGGGCCACTATATATCGCTGACGGCACATTGGGTTAACTTGGTGGAGGCTGGGACCGAGTCTGACCCTGCGGCTGGTCATATACTGCCAACGCCGAGGATTGCGGGGCCTACCTCGGTCCAGGTGTTTCAGGCCTACTATGCCTCCTCCTCCTCCCACCCCTCCTCCACCTCCTCCTCCGAACGACCATCCGTGGGCATGGCGCCATCAGTCGGTAGCTCTAGGCACAGCAGCAGTGCCGTCGCTAAGCGACAGCAGGCGGTGCTCAAACTGCTGAGCCTAGGCGATAAAAGGCACACCGCCCAAGAACTATTACAGGGCATCACGGCGCAGACTGATCTGTGGCTGGCACCGCTGAACCTGAAGCCAGGCATGGTTGTGTGTGACAACGGCCGTAACCTGGTGGCGGCTCTGCAACTCGGCAGACTGACACATGTGCCATGCCTGGCCCATGTGTTAAATCTGATAGTTCAGCGTTTCCTCAAGACATACCCCAATCTGTCTGATTTGCTCACGAAGGTGCGCCGCATCTGTGCGCATTTCAGGAAGTCCAGCACAGATGCTGCCACTCTCAGGGCAGCGCAGCGCCGCCTCCAACTGCCCGCTCACCGACTGTTGTGCGACGTGCCCACGAGGTGGAATTCAACACTGACCATGTTATCCAGAGTTTACCAGCAGCGCCGAGCGATTGTAGACTGCCAGATGTCAACTTCCACCAGAACTGGTAGTCAGGTCAGTCAGCTTCCTCAAGTCTACAATGAGGAGTGGACGTGGATGTCTGATATCTGTCAGGTGCTGAGTAACTTTGAGGAGTCAACACAGATGGTCAGTGGCGATGCCGCCATCATCAGCCTCACCATCCCGCTGCTTGGCCTGTTGAAAAACTCTCTGGTCAGCATGAAGTCGGAAGCTTTGCGCTCCTCACAAGAGACGGGGGAAGAATATTCCCTTGTTGATAGCCAAAGCACCCTTAGGTCTGTTTCTCAGCGCATATCGGAGGAGGTGGAGGTGGAGGAGGATGAGGAGGAAGAGGAGGAGAATGTTGGCGAGACACAAGAGGGGACCATTGTTGAGTCCTTCACTGTTGAGCGTGTATGGGCAGAAGAAGAGGAGTTGGAGGAGTTGGAGGAGGAGGAAATGGACAGTCAGGCCAGTGAGGGGAGTGAATTCTTACGCGTTGGTACTCTGGCGCATATGGCAGATTTCATGCTAGGCTGCCTATCCCGTGACCCTCGCGTTCAAAGAATTTATTCCAGCACCGATTACTGGGTGTTCACTCTCCTGGACCCACGGTACAAGCAAAATCTTTCCACTCTCATCCCTGGAGAGGAAAGGAGTGTGAGAATGCATGAATACCAGCAGGCCCTGGTGCACAAGCTGAAACAGTATTTCCCTTCTGACAGCGCTAGCGGCAGAGTGCGTAGTTCTGCGGGACAAGTAGCGAGGGAGAGTAGGCGAGCAGGCAGCTTGTCCAGCACTGGCAAGGGTACGCTTTACAAGGCTTTTGCCAGCTTTATGTCACCCCAGCAAGACACTGTCACCTGTCCCCAGTCTCGGCAGAGTAGGGCTGATCTTTACAGAAAGATGGTGAGGGAGTACGTAGCTGACCATACCATCGTCCTAAATGATCACACAGCTCCCTACAACTACTGGGTTTCAAAGCTGGACATGTGGCACGAACTGGCGCTGTACGCCTTGGAGGTTCTTGCCTGCCCTGCCGCTAGCGTCTTGTCCGAGCGGGTTTTCAGTGCAGCTGGTGGCATCATCACCGATAAGCGTACACGCCTGTCGACTGACAGCGCTGACAGGCTGACGCTTATCAAGATGAATAAAGCCTGGATTTCTCCTAATTTCCAATCTCCACCAGGTGAAGGAAGCTCAACCTGAATATTTATCCACTCCTCCTCCTCCTCATTTTCCTCCTTCTCCTCCTCTTTGTACAGTAAAGCAGAGGAAACTGGCTATTTTTTGACAGGGCCCACTGGCTCTAGCTATAGTACTTTATGCATTTAATTTTTATGGAGGGCCACCGACCCGGTCCTCTGTTTTAAACAATTTTTGGGAGTGCCACATACAGGCACTCAATCTATTCCATTTTTCTGGAGGGCCACCTACCTGCTCCTCTGGTTTGAAAACTTTTTTGGACTGCCACATACAGGCACTCAATCTATTCCATTTTTATGGAGGGCCACCTACCTGCTCCTCTGGTTTGAAAACTTTTTTGGACTGCCACATACAGGCACTATCCAAATTGAATTGTCTCCATAGCAGCCTCCACACGTTGTCTCCATTGCTACCTCCAAAAGTCGTCCATATAGCTGCCTCCATACATCGTCCCTTTATCAAACGAGGTGTGTCAGGCAGAAATTTGGGTTGTTTTCATGGATTCCACATCAAAGTTGTTAACTTTGTCGCCACCCTGCTGTGTAAGCCACAAAATATACTGGAAAACTTTTTTCATTTACGGATAATATTTCAGCGCTTCTTGCGCAGATGTTTACATTCCCCTCACCCGCCATATCCTAAACTTATAAGAACGCTACTACACTTGATCTTATACAAAAGGTTCTTAGAAGTGCTGTTTGGGGAGTAGCCTAGAGACAGGGGCTTGGATTGGCGAAAGCTCGCCTGGCAGCGGAGCGCCAGCTCCATGCCAAGATCCAACTAACATAGTTTTAACTGCAGCACCTTTAATCTACTACTAGTTCACTGCCTCCATACATGGCCGCCTTATCAAACGTGCTGTGTCAGGCAGAATTTTGGGTTGTTTTCATGGCTTCCATGTTAACTTTGTCGCCACTCTGCTGTGTAATCCACAAAATATACTGGCAAACTTTTATCATGTACCGATATTATTTGAGCGCTTCTTGCTCACCTCCTTTGGTTCCTCTCTGCCACCCATTGGTTTGAAGCCTGAGTCCATTTAGGGTATGTTGCCATGACACTCTCTAGCCTGCCGCTGCTGCCGCTGCCGCTGCCTCTGCATGCCGTCCCCTATAGTGTCAGGGTCAATTATTGGATGTTTTAGATGCTATCTAGCCTCATTCGGTCACTCTGTCATGGCCATGCTGTTGCCCATAATTTTGGCATAATGGTGCGATTAAGCAGCCTCAGAGGCATCCATGCATGCTGCCCCTGCTGTTTCCTGTCCATTTCCGTGGTGTTTCCATCCTTTTCTGAGGTTCCCAGGTGTTTGGCCAAGCTTCCCTGTGCAGAGCCTTGGTCCCCTTGAAAAATGCTCGAGTCTCCCATTGACTTCAATGGGGCTCGTTACTCGAAACGAGCACTCGAGCATCGGGAAAAGTTCGTCTCGAATAACGAGTACCCGAGCATTTTAGTGCTCGCTCATCTCTAGTTTTAACATGTCTTTTCCAAATATTTTTTGATATTATATTTTTTCACCCTCGCTGGAGTTCCTGCATACTTTTCCTACACTGTCTCGGAGCGGCCCAACCTCCATACTCCGTGCGACTGGTCTTGTACTGCAGTTTCTTCAATGTTTGGTGAGCTGAAAAACAGTTTTTTCCTTTTGTCACTAGTCTTATTCTGCACAGGATTTATATAAGAGTCTTATTCTGGATTATAAATCTATCCTAGTATAAGACTGTCTAGTCGTCCTTTGCACATCCTATTAGTTGGCTTACTTTACGCCAGAAAACTAGGATTAAATTCTGTCTGGTCAGCAGTATTTTTGGCGAACAGATCTTTTTGGTGCGAGGTCATGCCCCCTTTTCAGAGCCCACAAAACCCTTTTAAAGAGCTAGTCATAGGAGAGCCAGAAAACTGTATAACAACCTTTATAAATGTGGTGCAGACGGTTTTTCAGTGTAAAATACAACAGAATTATGTTGTTGCCAAATTAATAAATCTCCTTCAGTGTTTACATAAAATGGTTAAAAACTTTGTGTTCTAGCCAGAACGAAAGGGACTCCCCTTGAGGGCCTATGCTTATTAACTATTATGTCTTTTCCTTCTACCCTGTGTCTACCTCCCCAAGGAGCTTCCCTAAATGTATTGTGGGAGATTTGGCCCAGTAGAGACCGTGGTAGCGGGGTGCTGTGATGCAGTTCAAGACAGTGACACCAAGGTTTAGTCCAAACAGGTCTCGCCTGCGTTTATTGTAGCAGCAAAATAAAACAGCCTTTACATTCAGGCATTAAATAAACAAATATCCTACCCGTCAGGGTGCTAACTATACAGGTGTTCACTGACTCACCACTATACAAAATCACTTGGCTGCTCCAGGCACAGAGGTCAGGGCTGTGTGCTCTCCAGCCTCCTTCCAGAGAGAGACAACACTCTCAGCTCTGCTAAGCGGTTTTAAAAAAAAAGACTGATTGGGCTGCTCCCATCACCTGTGTCCAAGGTGCTGGACACCCAACCTCAGCACTAAGGCCTTGCATAATAGCAAAACCTAGGGAAAACATACCGCCCATCCACAGTTAACCCCTTCAGTGTCTCACATACCCTCCCCCTCTGTTTGACCCTGTGGGGGCGAACACTTTTGGCCATCAGACAGTGGGTACGAGACAGGGCATCGGCATTCCCATGCAGCTTTCCTGCTCGATGTTCTACCGTGAATTTGAAATTCTGCAACATTAGGAACCACCTTGTGACCCTGGCGTTCCTCTCTTTGGCCTGACTCATCCAGGGGAGAGTGATCGGTCACCAGTGTAAACTGTCGCCCTATCAAGTAATACCTCAGGGATTCCAGAGCCCATTTTATCGCCAAGCACTCCCTCTCAACTATGCTATATTTCTTCTCAAGGGGTGTGAGCTTGCAGCTCAGGAATGTCACAGGATGTTCCCCACCCTCCACTACTTGGGACAGGACAGCCCCTAAGCCCACGTCAGAAGCGTCAGTCTCCACAATAAAAGTCTTGGTGAAGTTAGGGGTGATCAGTACCGGTCCCTCGCACAAAACCGTCTTAAGTCGCTGAAACGCCCCCTCAGCCTCTTCACTCCACTTTACCATCACCGCCCTGCTACCCTTGGTCAGGTCAGTCAGGGGTGCCGCTATGGTAGCAAAATCGGGGATAAATCGGCGATAATAGCCCACTATGCCTAGGAAAGCCCTCACTTGCTTCTTGCTCATAGGTCGTGGCCACTGCTGGATCGCCTCCACTTTATTTACTTGGGGTTTGATGACACCTCGTCCAATACGGTACCCCAGGTAACGGGCCTCTTCCAGACCCAGTGCACATTTTTGGGGGTTCGCTGTCAACCCTGCTGCCCTCAGGGAGTCTACCACTGCTTGCACCTTGGCCAGGTGACTCTCCCAATCGTTACTATAAACTATGATGTCATCCAGGTAGGCCGAGGCATATCTCCGGTGAGGTTTTAGGACGAGATCCATTAACCTCTGGAATGTGGCGGGAGCCCCATGTAGCCCAAAGGGGAGTACCACGTACTGAAAAAGCCCATCAGGAGTAACAAAAGCGGTCTTCTCTTTGGCCCTGTCAGTAAGGGGTACCTGCCAATACCCTTTCGTCAGGTCAAGGGTGGAGAAGAATCTAGCCTGTCCAAGTCGTTCTATCAACTCGTCAACCCTGGGCATGGGATAAGAATCAAATTTGGACACCTCGTTCAACTTCCTAAAGTCATTGCAGAACCGTAGGGAACCATCAGGTTTGGGAATCAACACAATAGGACTCGACCAGTCACTTTTAGACTCCTCGATAACCCCCAGGTCTAACATCTGCCTGACTTCTTCGGATATGGCTAGCCGGCGCGCTTCAGGGACCCGGTAGGGTTTTTGGTGTACCCGGATGTGGAGTTTGGTTATGATATCATGCTTGATGACTGAAGTACGTCCCGGTAACTTAGAGAACACATCCACATTTCGGAGCACAAACTCCTTTGCTTCCTGAATCTGGGCCCTGGAGAGGGACTCCGAGATCCGTACTTCAGGCACCTTGGCATCGGGTACACCTACCTCCGGTGTCCCCTTCTTGGGGACAGACGCTTTTTCTACTCCCACGGCCATCAGGGACTCTCTTTCCCTCCATGGCTTTAGGAGGTTCACGTGGTATATCTGTTCGGGTTTCCTCCTCCCCGGCTGAGATACCTTGTAGGTTACCTCCCCTACTTTCTCCATGACCTCATATGGTCCTTGCCATTTTGCCAAGAACTTGCTCTCAACGGCACCAGAATTAGCACTCTGTCGCCTGGGTTAAAGGTCCTGAGTCTGGCTGACCTATTGTAGACCCTAGACTGGGCCTCTTGTGCCCTTGTCATGTGCTCCTTTACAAGGGGCATTACCGCCGCTATGCGGTCCTGCATAAGGGAGACGTGTTCTATCACACTACGGTGGGGGGTCCTCTCCTGTTCCCAAGGCTCCTTGGCTATATCCAAAAGCCCACGTGGGGAACGGTCATATAACAGCTCAAAGGGTGAGAAACCCGTGGAGGACTGGGGAACTTCACGTATGGCAAACATCAAATAGGGCAACAAACAATCCCAGTCCTTCCCATCCTTGCTGACCACCCTCTTTAGCATCCCCTTCAAGGTCTTGTTAAACCTCTCGACTAGGCCATCTGTCTGAGGATGATACACAGAGGTGCGGAGCTGTTTTACCTGCAGTAACTTACACATCTCCTTCATTACCCTAGACATGAATGGGGTACCCTGGTCAGTCAAGATTTCCTTGGGGAGGCCTGTGCGTGAGAATACCTGGAACAGCTCCCTAGCAATATTTTTGGAGGAGGTGTTCCTTAATGGAATCGCCTCGGGATACCGCGTAGCGTAGTCAGGATAACCAGGATGTATTGGTGCCCCCTTGAGGATTTGACTATGGGGCCAACCAGATCCATTGCAATCCGTTCAAATGGCACCTCTATGATTGGTAGCAGGACCAAAGGAATCCTGAAGTGGGACACCGGGGCAGTAAGTTGACACTCCGGGCCAGAAAAATCTCTGCAGGATCCTCTCCCGGGTCTTCTCAGCACCTAAGTGCCCTCCCAGCACATGTTTGTGTGCCAACTCTAGCACCAGCCTACGGTGAGATTGGGGTACTACAAGTTGCTCAACCTCCTCACCCCGTATCTGGTCGACCCTGTACAACAGCTCCCCAACAATCACCATTCGGGGGTATATTTTGTCAGCCCCTGGTATTTGGAGTACCCCATTTATCACCTTAACATTCTCCCATGCTTTAAACAAGGTTGGGTCCTGTAGCTGTGCAGCCCCAAAATTCTCACGGGAAACCTCAAGGTCCGGCATGTCGGCCACCTCCTCGTGGCCCTCGACCTCACCAGCTAGGACCTCTAGGGGAGAGAATTCATCACATGGGGTCACCCCTACTGCTGGTGTGGGTACATCGGCCTCAAAAGGTTCAGGGGCCAAGGCCGGACATACCTGACGTCCATTATCTGCAACAGCACCTGAGGTGGGTCTTCGTCTCCAGAGGTCCCAAAACACCGGTAAGTCTCTGCCGATAATAGCCTCATGAAACAGGGTCCCCACCACCCCCACTTCATGGGCAATAGTACCACAAGGGGTATGTAGGTTGATGACAGCAGTGGGATATTCGCGAGTGTCCCCATGTATACACAACACTCCCACTTTCCGCCCGCTGTACAGTCCAGGATCAACCAAAGTTCCCCGCACCAGGGTGACCAGACTCCCTGAGTCTAGCAAGGCTTCCACTGTGTGACCACCGATTGTGACCATGCACACTTGGGGTTCTGCATCCGTGACTGACTCGGCCGCCAGAACCGGCCGGGCAAACAGTGACACTCGCCGGGTCTGGTTGCAGTCCATTGGCTCCACTGACAGTGGACAGTTGGCAGCAATATGGCCCATTTCATGGCACCGCCAGCACTGGATACGGCCATGACCTCTGTCACGAGCCTCACTGGGTTTCTGGGTATCCACGCCCCCCAATGAACCCCCTCCCAACCTGACATGTCTCCCCTTTTCCGCAGTAGCAGTCTTACCAGCTGGTTTGGTGACCCCGTCACTGGCACTGGTTCGTGTGGGAGAGGTAAGTAGAAGGTCCTCCGTAGCCCGATACCTCTCTACTAGGGACACGAGCTCCTCAGCTTTTGTGGGACCGGCCTGTCCAACCCACCGCTGGAGCTGAGAGGGCAGAGAACGGGTGAACTTGTCGAGGACGACTCTCTCTACCATCTGTGCTGGGGTGCAGTCCTCTGGTTGTAGCCACTTCCGGACAAGATGGATCAGGTCATGTATTTGGGAGCGTGGGGGTAATTTTTCTGAGTAAGCCCACTGGTGGACCCGGCTGGAGCGAACTTGAACGGTGACCCCAAGACGAGCCAGAATCTCCGCCTTTAGCTGGGGGTACTTACGGGCCTCCGCTTCACTCAGGTCGTAGTAAGCCTTCTGCGACTCGCCGGTCAGGAACGGTGCCAGGACATCTGCCCACTGCTCAGCCGGTAACTCCTCTCGCTCAGCTACTCGCTCGAACACAGTCGGTCGTCGCCATTTTTTGTAAGGCCTTTTGTACTGCAGCCCGTGCCACCTCCCCTGTACAAACAATTGGCTACTTTTCTGCACATCTCATTCTAGTTTATGACAGTGTGCAGAACAGCGTACTGTGCTCTGTGACCTTCTAGAATTGCTGGCTGGCATCTTTCTGGGCACCACCAGAGCAAGCCTCCATTGTTGCTAATGCTGCTGTAATATCTCACTTCTGTGTGATCTGATTCAGTTTTTTTTTCTGTTCCCTAATTTCCCTGTCCCAATTCCTGTTCCTAATTCCTTCCCCTCTTTCTTGTGTGTGTCTTGCAATGCTGTGTGCTTATTTTTTTGTCAGGGTTTTTTTTTATTTTTTAAATTTCCCATCATTTCCCCCTGACTTGCAGCACTGCTCAGCTTCTGTGTATGTCTTTTTATATATATTTTTGGTAAGTTGTATGTGTTCTATAACTACCAAGTGCAGATAGTGACACACATCCCTGTAAAAATAAACATTACACTTTTTTGCTATAGTAACTTTTTATACTGCAGGGTTTTTTTTTTGCTTTTTACCCGTGTCCAAGCCATCTTGTAACACCTTGCTAATCAGCATTTTCTCATTTTTGTGGCTTTTTTGATGTGAAAAAAGGTTTTTTTTCCATAGTTTTTACACTTCCACAAGCCATATTTTCTGAATGTAGCGACAAATGAGAGCTGATCAGTAACATCTTGCTGAACAGCATTTGCACCTTTTTTGTTGATTTATTTTTTTGTGTGTCAAGTAGGTTTTCTATTTTCTTTTCTTATTTTTTACTATAGTTTTTGCACAAGCAATGGGTTCTGATCAGTAACATCTTGCTGTTTGACAACTAGATTTTTTTTTTACTGTAGTGAATTGACACTGATTCTGAAGGGGAGTAATGCCCCATTCCTTTATTTTTCCTCCTCTAGTGATAAGGGGCTCTCTAGAAGGCGCCACAGGACCACTGCTGAGCATGTCCCCAGCCCACAAGGGATCCTTCATGGACCCCAACCCATAATGTGATGTGCCCTAAATTCCTGAGTTTGTAGGCAACTCAGGAATTCATTTAGAGACTGATGGCCGCACTGAAATAGATTTTTCAAAGTCTTTTGTCTCTGAGGATCTCATAAATTTCATGTTACAGACAAATTTATATGGCCAACAATTTTTTGCACAAAACCCCACATCATCATTTTCTAGGTAAACCCCTGTAGATGCAGTAGAAATAATGAAATTTTGGGGTCTTGTGCCTCATATGTTCACTGTTAAAAACTTGAGATTAGGCAGTACAGGCGGACCCTGACTTTAGCACACCCGACTTACAGATGACCCCTAGTTGCAGACTGACTTCACTACTCACTGTGACTACTGGAGAAGCTCTTTGGATGCTTTCCTTTAAGCCCAGGCTACAATGATCAGCTGTAAGATGTCTGTAATGAAGCTTTATTGATAATACTTGTTCCCATAGCAGCACAAAATTTGGAAAATCCAATTGTCACTTGAACGAAAAAAAATTATCATCTGAAGTTACAATGAAATATATCAGTTCTGACTTAATTACAAACTCAATTTAAGAACACCCATAAAGAACCTATATTGTACATTAGCCAGAGACTGCCTGTATTAGAGTACAAATTTTTTGTATACTTATACCCCTGGCATCCTCTTCTCACCCGGGTTGTCTTCTCCCAGTATCTTCTGACTTCCAAGTAGTGCAGAACAGTGTAAGCGTGTGGGCAGAGAGCAAAGACATGCCTCTGCCTGCACTTCCGGGAAGCCAGAGCTCAGCCTTGAAGATGAGCTGGGGAAGAAGAGGACGCCACAGGTTGAGAACCGGAGGCAAGTACTAAGTTTATTATTTCATCATGAAAGGGGCAGTGCTGGTCCTTATTTTAAAAGGGGGGCACTGCTGGGCATTTCTGAAAAGGGGGGCACTGCTGGACATTTCTTTAAAGGGGGGCACTGCTGGACATTTTATTAAAGAATAGTTGCTGCATTTTTTATCCTAGGCTTATACTCAAGTTACACCCACAGGTTTAGGGTTTGTGAGGGAAAAGATACAAGTTAGCCCCCCAGAATGCCCCCACCCTTTGTCCTAGGAGTTAGTGGGAAGCTTCTGTAGAATCTGGTGTTACCATCTCTATGTGGATAACTTTTATAACAGAATTGCAGTATTCCAATCACTCAGTTCCAGAGGTGCTGTAGCATGCAGAACTGTATGCAAAAACCAGAGAGGCCTCTGTAGATCCCTTACTAGGCAGCCACTTAGAAAGGGGGACTTCAAGGCACTCTGCACTTAGAACATGATGTTTGTCAAGTATTATTCATGGGGACTCCAGCACACTCACCCCTGTACAAGGCACCACCACCGTTGCCCCCAAGCCAGGGGGCATCCTGGCTTACAATAAATACATGGGTTGGGTTGATTTTTCCAAACAGGTGCTGAAGCTGTACAGTGTGCCACGGAAAACAAAAATATGATACGGATGGCACTGTACAACTCTCATGTGCTGTTCCAAGTGCATGTTATGCCCTATCACTTCTCCATTTTCGAGAGGTGGTGATTAAGGCACTAATATTTGGACATGGCAACATTTTCCCAATGAAGTCCTCCAGACTACTACTAAAGAAAGACTCAGAAAAGATGTAGAATCTGTTCCAAAAGGAGGGTTAGGAAGGACACTATATATCATTGTGAGACTTGCCCATAGTTTGGTTTTCTATTTCTCCTCCAAGCCTGTGGATTTGTTAGCACATCTTTTGTAATTCTCCAAGTTTTGTCTCAAGTACACATGGTGCTTTATCATTGCGGAGCCGTTTTGTACCTTCTAGCTAGTGTTTAGGATTACATGTTGGGCCTTTTTCATCAGAGAGCTGACATTTCACAGTGGCATAAATTGGGCATCAAACTTGTGTATTTTCAGAAATAATTGCAATTTCCGTTGCACATAATACAGGCAGTCCCCGGGTTACGTACAAGATAGGGTCTGTAGGTTTGTTCTTAAGTTGAGTTTTTATGTAAGTCAGAACTGTATACTTTATTATTGTAACCCCAGTCAAACTTTTTTTGGTCTCTGTGACAATTGGATTTTAAAAATGTTCTTAAGTGTCTTAAGAACCAGGATTAACAATAAAGCTTCATTACAGACACCTGTGATAACTGTTATAGCTGTTTATTGTAGCTTAGGACTAAAGTACAGCAAATTACCAAAATCCAGAGGTCCGTTTGTAACTAGGGGTCGTATGTAAGTCAGGTGTTCTTAAGTAGGACACCACCTGTATTTGAAAACCACCTGTATGTTCAAAAGGCTCACTAAACCACTTGATAAATTCTGTAAGGGGTGCAGTTTCTAAAATACACATATTACACCTTGTTAAAATCTCCAAAGGGTGTACATTCCAAACATGGGTCACTTTTCAGGTTATCCTCTGTTTTGTACCACTAGGGCTCTCCAAATACATGTAAATTATTTCTGTCAAATTCGGCTTTTATAAGTCAAACATCCCTCTTTCCCTCTACTGCATGCCCATATAACATTTTATATCCACATGGGATAAAACATTTTAAACTTTTTTAGGGGTTGTTTCTACTGTTATGACTTTTATTAACTTTTTCCTTTTTACGGCCTAGTTTGATCATATACCTGTTGGGAAAAATGCACATATTACACCTTGCTAAATTCTTCAAGGATTATATTTTCCAAAATGGGGACACATGTTGGGGTTCTTCTCTGTTTTGGTACCACTAGGGCTCTTCAAATACATCCTGACACATGTAAAGAATTTCTGTGAAATCTGGCTTCTAAAAGGCAAACATCCCTCTTTCCCCTCTGAGCCCTATTGGGTGCCCATACAACATTTTTAATGCACAAATAGGGCAATTCTACACTTGGGAGAAATAGTTTTACACATTGTTGGCAGTTGTTTAATCTGTGTTTCCCTTGTTTCACTTAGGAAAATTAGGGGTAAAGGTGACTTTTTGGGAAATTTTTTCCTTTTTGGGGCGTAATTGTATCATATACCTGTTGGGGCTAATGTACATATTACACCTTGCTACATTCTTCAAGGGATCTACTTTCCGAATATGGCATCACTTGTTGGGGTTCTCCTCTGTTTTGGGCTCTCCAAATGCATCCTGACATATGAAAAATATTTCAGCCATTTTAGTCCTCCAAATACTGAACACCGCTCTTTCCCTTTCAAGTGCCACCCTGTGGCCAAACAGATGAGTACAGCCATAAATTGTTTATTGGCATACTGAAGTGGAATTGAACCAAACATTGTGAGATGCATTCTCCTTTTTAACTCCTTGTGAAGGTGCAAATGTTATTGTTTATTGAATATATTGTATAAAAAAATAAAGGGTTACCAAACTTCCAAAAGGTTGTTTTGAATATTTTGAGGGGTGCTGTTTTTAAACTTGGGTAATTTGTGGGGAATCATATAGGCCTTATAAAATCAAAATAGGATTTGACGATTTTTGTGAATAGCTGAAAAATGGCACCTTAAGTTATAAGCCTCCTATCATCCTCAAAAAAGGAAAGGATGTTTAAAAAAAACCCCAACATATCAAAAATGTTATTTATCAAGTTATTTTGGCGATATGGCTAACTTTCCAGAAAGTAGAAAAAATTTGAATTTGTAAAACATAATTTGTTTCAACATTTTTGCCAAATTTCTGGATTCTTTTCCATGAATTAATACTAAACATATTGGCTAAATTTCTCAGCTAATATAAAGTACACTGTGTCACAAAAACAATCCCAAAATCACCTGGATATGTGAAAACATTTCAAAGTTATTACTGAAAAACACGAACTCAGCTGATACTCAAGTAAAAAAAAAAGGGAAGTAAAAACTCACCTTCCGATGCCACCCGCAGGTCTTCTCCACGATCTGAGTGTGTGCAGCAGGCAGCTGTCACACACAATATTATGGCTGAGACGGCTGATGTCAAAGCCTGTGATGACACGGACGTGCTGCTGCCGAACGGATCGCAGAGAAGACCTGCGGGGGGGCATCAAAAGGTGAGTTTTGACTTTCTTATTTTATAAACTGGGCAAACTGAGGCTGGTGAATGGGTGGCTATGTAATGGGTCAGGGATCTGGCTATACAATAGAGAGGGAACTGGCTATATAATGGGGCAGGGGTCTGGCCATATAATGGGGACAGGGGTCTGGCCATATAATGGGGACAGGGGTCTGGCCATATAATGGGACAGGGGACTGGCTATATAATGGGTAAATGCTGGCTTTATACAGGGGCTGGCTATATGCACAGACAGCGTGCTCTATACGCAAATGCTTGCTGGCTATATACTGGGGGCAAGGGTCTGAAAAGCTGTATACTAGGGGGAGGCTGTGACCAATGCATTTCCCACCCTAGGCTTACACTCAAGTCAATAAGTTTTCCCAGTTTTTTTTGGAAAAATAGGAGCCTAAGCTTATATTCGGGTCGGCTTATACTCGAGTATATACGGCAAATGTTATTTTTAGATGGCAAAATAGGGATATGCAGGATAATGTATATCTTTAGCTGGGGTTGTTGTTTAGATTTTCAGCACGCAAACATATTTTTGGTCTATATTCTTTTGTTCTGTGTTTTTTTTTTTAATATAATGCAGTAAAATGTAAAACAATCTTTTTGATACACATAGTTAATAAAGAAACTGCTGTCAAAAGCTAATAGAGTCTTCATAGCTGGAAATACACTATTATGTGGAACTAATGTTGAGACAGTGTGTAACTAGCCTGAAAACAACTTCCGTACAACCGGTTTTCTATTTTCTATTTCTCCCTGCTCACTTACTGACTAAATGCTTAATTTGCCTGACCAACTATGTGTCCCCAAGCAATTCACAGCCACATTTAATCTGATCCGCTTATTTCCCAAGAGTGTTGGATCATTTTCATCGGCATCAAAAGACTTTGCCACATATACCTGTGTGTTCTCTGTGTAAGGTTTTAAAGACTAAGTGCTGATACTTCTTAAAATGTTTATTTTTGCTTGAAAATTATCACAATTTAGAAAAAAAATGTTAGTTCATCCAAGGCTTAAAATCTACTAATGGCTGTGACATGTCACGGTATATAGTCCTTTTCATATCTAAATGAATTAAAAAATGAGCAAACTTTTATGCTAGGTCTGTGTGATTGATGCATTTCTTAACCACTTCTGACACTAAGAAATATTTTAAAATATGTTTTCTAAATTTTTCATAAGACTCTTTCTTAAGGTCTTGTGAGTTTAAACTTGAGACGACATGTTTCCTTATCCTGCATTTACACAGTGTTGTTCTGATGCTGTCTTGTTTCATTTTATTCTGTTGCTATGCGTTTTCAACAGATTTCACTAGTATGAACTCATTATAGGTTTCTTCAATTAATTGAATTTGATACAGCGATTGAATAGAAAATTGACAACCAAAAATGCATTTAGTAAAAAATGTGATTAGAATTGTATATTCATTTAAATGCAGGTTATGAATATTCTATAGCAGTGACATCACTGCCTCTTCTCTGACAACTAAAAATATATTCTACAATATTCTGTATAAAATTTTGCCTTGTGATTGGATCAACCCACACAAATTAAAGAGCAGGTACATCTATAAGCAGTATTTAATGTATGTTATGTTAAAATTCACATAACAGCTTGATAGCTTTATGAATGCAGTCTGGAATAAATATCAAGCGATAAATCACTCTGCAAAAATTATCAACTTTTTTCCATTTTGCAATGCACTATATTGCAATGGACTATATGTCCATCTATGGCCTGGCAGACTTACAGATGTTGCACTAGTTAACATGACTGGCTTAAACCATTTACAAAGTCTGTAGCACACTCCTTTTGTGTGGTAGCCAATTTAACTTACACAATTTTAGCCATGTTGACCATTAACTGTACTAAATTTGACAACTTACATTAGCACATTTTAGTTAAAGAGGACCTGTCACCCTTAAAAAAGTAATCAGCTCCAAGCGCTACCCAATTTTCAGGAGTGTTAAACTGCTAGCTTTATTAGAATCCTCCGATAAAGTTACTTACTTTAGTAAGTTACTTTAGTAAGCAGCCCCTAGTGTGTTTTTTTTAGGGTAACAGGTTCCAGGGCTGCTTATATTTATTAAGTAAGCACTCCATAACATTTTTGCAACCCTGCACCTCTCACATTGATTTTAACAATTGATTTTAACACTTTTGGTTTCTTTTTTTATTTATTGCACTCATACTGATGCATTTCTATTGTTTCGGTTAGTGAAGCTGGATTGCAAAAATATAAGTTTAACTTGACAACAGTAGGCCCCGGATAAGTGTATGTAATCTCCAGCTTCCAACCTTGTCCCACACATTACACTTTTGAATACAGGGGTCCCCTACTTAAGGACATTCAATGGACCTCTCTGCCCACTGAGCTCTGGTGAAGCTCTCTAGATGCTTTACTTTAGTCTCAGGCTGCAGTGATCAGCTGTAAGGTATCTGCAGTGAAGTGTTATTGATAATACTTGTTCCCATTGTAGCAAAAAAATTGGAAAATCCAATTGTCACTGGGACAGAATTTTTTATGAGCTTCAATTATAAAATGTACAGTTACGGCTTCTATCTTGTACGTAACCTGGATACTGACTATACACTTATATTCTACACAGACATATATGATATACGTGTATGATGCCATGTTTATAAGTACTGTCCAGCAGCAGCCCCCCATTATACTTTATAGTTCAGCAGTTACCCACTTATTAATATAATGGTCACCAGCCCCCCTTATTATTGAAATGTCTAGCAACAGCATCCTCTCATTTATGAAATATCCAGCAGGCTCCCCTCAAAACAGAAAACTGTGAGGAATTGATACAGAAAGTATATAGGAAAATTGTATAACTTTTACTTACACAAACCATATAAATTATTTGTTGAAAGTGGACAACCCCTTTAAGGACCCAGCTAATTTTCTTCTTAAGGACACAGGTTGATTTTTCAAATCTACCATGTGTCACTACAGTATTTACAATTATAACTTGAAAGCCGATGTGCCACAATCCGATCGCATGCGACACAATTCCCTGTGCGATTCAGGGGATAGTCAAGAAACCCAACAGAATCGCGGTCCGCTGACCCTAAGTAAATGTGCCCCAATATGTTTATTTAGCTCTAAAATTACCTGTTCATGCAGGGTAAAACCCTAAGGGGACTATTTTCTTTAGTCATGAACAAGTGTCTCCACATTGGAGGGGCAAAGATCTAGCCAAAAAGATGAGCCAGAGGGAATCCTTCTGGATTTTCCAGCTAAAAACCCTGGTCCCGCTAGGTCTTAACGCTGATTTTGAGATTAAATGTTTTTTATGAAACCTCTTCTTCCAATATAGTGTTTATATCTAATTATTCTTTTATTTAGACATCAACTTGTAGAATGAGTAATATTGATTCTTTTTGTTCCCTGCTGCATGAACCTCACTTTTATTTGGACATCAATTTGTATAATGAATAACATTGATTCTCTCTGTCTGTAGTGTCCTCAATAATGGGGAAATAAGGGTTTAATTATCATGAATGCACTATAAGGGGTTAATTATCATGAATGCACTTGTTTTATATAAATACTATGAATGTCTGCACATTGGTAAGCCCCGGAAGAAGCCATTATAGGTGAAACTCAGAGTCGCGCAGGTTCCTACTAAGCGTGCATTTTTATACAAGGCTTTTTAATTACCTGTTTTTGTGAGTATATTGATTGAGAATTAAAGAATTTTAATACCTTTTAAAAATTGCTGCACCATCGCGATGTCTCTTCTTTTTCCTGAGAGTTTAGCCGGTGGAAATAGGAAGAAAGCGGAACAAGCTGTGGAGGAGTTCGGTTTCCGAGCGGAAAGATCTTACACCAACCTTGAGTGTCCGAATGAACGCCGCTCTAGGATAAGGAGTTTGCGATGTTATACTATCTCTACTCGTGAGTCGCGACCCACAGCTGTAAAGATACTTTGTCTCCACTGTATTAAATGACTCTGCTATTGAGAAAAAAAGAGGAAGACGTAGAAGCATGAGAACATCTATATTGAGGGCAAATTTCAGGCGCTATGTAGCATTTGCTGTGTCTATAATAAACCAGAACAAGAGAAACCCTTAAAAGTGACCCATTTGAAAGCTAAATCCCTCAAGGAGTATAGTAACACTATATTGGGAAGGCTATACCCCATTGATTAAATTCCCCCATTATGATCATATCCCCTTTATTTATTTATATATATATATATATATATATATATATATATATATATATATATATATATATTATGTTTCAATAATTTTGTAGAATAAAGATGCATTTGGTGAGAAATATCACTTGCTTTTGGATCCCTGTCTTTTAATAGCTGTATGAAACGTTAAGATTTTTTTGTTCATTTGCCCTATAGATGCTGCGGTTACGTTTGACTGTGACTCCGGCTGTCGCATATAGCTGTGTTTACGTTTGTTTGTCACGGTTACAGTTTTGTGTAGGACAAAAAGAAACCGGTGTGAGAGTGGGGGGGTCATCGTAACGAGGGAAGATCCTGAAGCCCTACAGGTGCCACAATTATGTTTGACTGTGGCTCCTACAAGGTTAAACAACTGGGATTATGACTATCGCTACCCCAGCTGTTACTGGGGAGCCGGACTGTCATGTGCAGCTGGGCTACCGCACTGCTTTCACCGTTGAGAGTTGTCATTGTTGACAGCAGTGCAGGATGTAAATACACATCCAGGTGCAGGAAGTACCCGCGGACCTGAATATATATTTACTTCCTAGGTCATTAAGGGGTCAAAACCTTCACAGATTTTTGTCAGTTGCCTCTTACCCTCTCTATAGGCTACAATTGTGTTCCTCATCTTGCAGAAACTTGCCTTTCCCTTCTTTCGTTCCCTCAAATTAGTCACTTTAGGGAATGTTACCTAGTTGGGGGCCATCATTTAGAATGGTTGTCAAGTACGAGTGAGAGCATGGGCGTTTCATATCAGGGTTTACTATCCCTCATCCCTATCTTGACCTGACACATCAGTTCATAGAGGTCCAGACTATTTGCAATGTATATAATTAACTTCATTTCCAAAAGAAATAACATTACTACACAATGCAGGAAATAAGCGTCATCTAATTTCATGGATGATACAAAAGAGGCAACCAATTTCTTAACCATTGCATATTCTGCCTGTGACTTCTATGCTTTATTGTCATGTTCAGTCTGCCATGTGATAATACTTATTGCGAGATAGTAAATTTAGTATTGCACTATTGGTTATTGTAGGGTTGGTTCTAATGTGGGATAGAACACTTGGCCTTGTGACCAGCCAAATTTTCTGCAAAGTTAACTTGAAGATGGGGATGGGGAGAAATTTTATGTGGGCACTAATATTGGAGTACCGTATTTTTCAGACTAAGGCGCACAAAATATCCTTTGATTTTCTCAGAAATCAAAGGTGCGCCTTATAGACCAGTGCGCCTCATACACTCACTGGCCACTTTATTAGGTACACCATGCTAGTAACGGGTTGGACCCCTTTTGCCTTCAGAACTGCCTCAATTCTTCGTGGCATAGATTCAACAAGGTGCTGGAAGCATTCCTCAGAGATTTTGGTCCATATTGACATGATGGCATCACACAGTTGCCGCAGATTTGTCGGCTGCACATCCATGATGCGAATCTCCCGTTCCACCACATCCCAAAGATGCTCTATTGGATTGAGATCTGGTGACTGTGGAGGCCATTTGAGTACAGTGAACTCATTGTCATGTTCAAGAAACCAGTCTGAGATGATTCCAGCTTTATGACATGGCGCATTATCCTGCTGAAAGTAGCCATCAGATGTTGGGTACATTGTGGTCATAAAGGGATGGACATGGTCAGCAACAATATTCAGGTAGGCTGTGGCGTTGCAACAATGCTCAATTGGTACCAAGAGGCCCAAAGAGTGCCAAGAAAATATTCCCCACACCATGACACCACCACCACCAGCCTGAACCGTTGATACAAGGCAGGATGGATCCATGCTTTCATGTTGTTGACGCCAAATTCTGACCCTACCATCCGAATGTCACAGCAGAAATCGAGACTCATCAGACCAGGCAACGTTTTTCCAATCTTCTACTGTCCAATTTCGATGAGCTTGTGCAAATTGTAGTATGCCTCAAAGTTCGACATACTGTTCGTTAAGAGATGCTCTTCTGCCTACCTTGGTTGTAACGGGTGGCGATTTGAGTCACTGTTGCCTTTCTATCAGCTCGAACCAGTCTGCTCATTCTCCTCTGACCTCTGGCATCAACAAGGCATTTCCACCCACAGAACTGCCGCTCACTGGATTTTTTTTCTTTTTCGAACCATTCTCTGTATACCTTAGAGATGGTTGTGTGTGAAAATTCCAGTACATCAGCAGTTTCTGAAATACTCAGACCAGCCCTTCTGGCACCAACAACCATGCCACGTTCAAAGGCACTCAAATCACCTTTCTTCCCCATACTGATGTTCGGTTTGAACTGCAGGAGATTGTCTTGACCATGTCTATATGCCTAAATGCACTGAGTTACCGCCATGTGATTGGCTGATTAGAAATTAAGTGTTAACGAGCAGTTGGACAGGTGTACCTAATAAAGTGGCCGGTGAGTGTATATGAACCATACTTACAGCTGCCTTGAACTGTGCACAGGTCTGCCACCTGCTGGTCATTCATCCTTATAATCAGGTGCGCCTTATAATCCAGTGCACCTTATATATGAACCTAGACATTTTAGCAGGCATGTATTGATGGTGCGCCTTATAGTCCAAAAATAATTAGTAAGTATTCCCAGACCGTACTTTGGTCCCAACCCAGCCTTGTAAGAGTGTGGACTTTTTTTTTTTAAATTAAATGCAATGAGAGCCTGTTCATAAATGTTTCACCCCAGTGTAAGTGGTGGATTTTTTGTTCTCTTCATAAAAAATTTCAAAAGTTATGTAATACAAGTAGAAAAAATGAAATAAATCCAGCTCACCAACCAAACGATCTGTGTCCAGCGCACGGATGCAGAAGAATCCCCATAGACTCGAGGCAACGATACAAAATATGGAAGAACCAGCGCTTCAGGAAACAGTATTGGCATATAAAAGCAAGAATACTTTATTTGTTCCTCTTTAAAATCATGTCACGGCAGAGTGCACATACAAGGATACCAGGACGGATCCGACGCGTTTCGCTCAGATGAGCTTAGTCATGGATACAGGACAAACATGTCTTACCTCTATTTAAACCTCGCGGAGCTCCCGGGCGTGTGACGTCACGAGCACGTGACCGAGCCACATGACAGAACAGTCATGTGATCGAATCACATGATCGGGACGGCCGCACCTCCCATAAAGAGAACCACAAGGTGAGTAAAAGCATATTCAAATTTGTTAAAAACAAACTGGAGAGATCTGATCGGGAGAGACAACAATGTGTAGACATATGTACTGTGTAATAGCAACACATATAAAAGAAACAGAATATAAATATGCGTATACATGACACATTGATACCGGGAACTGTACAGCCTCAGTGCTGATATAGCGCCTGTACCTAGGCATAACTAATTCCTGAAGCCCCGTTATCTATTTCTAAAGAAGAGAGCATGAACAGACAATGATGTATTAAAACTAAGCCACACAATTCCGTCTACCAATATTCAAGGGAGAAGATGTTTTAATTTTTACGTGTGTTCCCAGAAAAACTACGAAACGTATGAGACAGTATATGAATATATCATCCTTTAATAACACAGGATTAAATCCTGTCTTAAATTTAGTCCAAACGGTTGCGTAGTTTTTAACAGGAACATCCAATAGGTTTCCCTATTCATTAGTTTTTTCTTATGGTCGCCACCCCTGGTCGGTCTTTTTACCTTTTCTATACCCATCCATCTAAACGGACTAGTGTCCCCCTGGTGGGTTTCCCGGAAGTGTCTGGAGGCTGCAGAAATATTGGTTATGTTGACATTTCTAACATCCGAAAGATGTTTTCTAATTCTCACTTTTAGTGAGTTTGTGGTGCAACCTACGTATTGTTTATTGCAACTGACGCATACGATCAGGTATACCATATAGGCAGTGTTGCAATTAATGTATGTTTGTATTTTGTAACATGTGTTCGTTACGCATGATGAAAAGGTGTCCGTTGCTAGTAAGAAGCCACATGATAGACATCGCGAGTGACCACATTTGTGGTTACCCACATGGTGTAGCCAGGAGTAATTATTAGTGTTCTGTTCGTTATGTGTGAATAGACTTGGGGACACCATTGTCCCGATAGTAGGTGCCTTTTTGGAGATGAATCTCACTCCTCGTTCAAGGCAAGTTTTTAGATCATTGTCTTGTTCTAAGATGGGCAAATATTTTTTGACAACCTTTTTAATTTGATGAAATTGGTTGCTGTATGTGGTGATGAATGAAATAGGGGTTGTACTCTCTCCTCTTCCATGTGATGCATTATGTGGTGTGTCCTTCAAGAGTGTGGACCTGTGTATGTTATTAATTCTTTTTTTAGCAGAGGACAGAATCTTAGGTCTGTAACCTCTTTCTGTCAACCTGCGTTCCCATTCGATTATATGTTGGTTAAAAGTGGAATCCGCAGAGCTATTTCTGCGGATGCGAACCAATTCCCCATAAGGAATGTTGTCCACGACGTGTTTGGGATGGCACGACGTGGACAACAAAATGGTGTTACCTGACACCTGTTTGCGAAAGGGAGATATTTTAACTACGTCCTCACTTGCTTCTAGCGTAACATCCAAGAAATCAATGCTATTGCCCCCAAAGTAATATGTAAATTTCAGATTCATCTCATTTGCATTCATGTAGGAAACAAAGCCTTCAAAATCTGAGGACGAGCCCTTCCAAATCCACAACAGGTCGTCTATGTAGCGGCCGAACCACTCCACAGCCTCTCACCTGGGTCACACCCAGTTATTTACGAGACACAAAAAACCTACTCCAAAAAATTGAAAATTTTAAGTGGAAGAGCACATACAGTTGGACGTCCTGTGACGTTTGTGCTCTATATTCATCAATCCCCCATCAGAAAGCCCTTGGTTATCTGGCGAAGCACCTGAACGAATTCAGTTCGTATTCTCTAGAACTAAAGGAATACATCCTAATGACCACGGAGTTTCTCCTGAAAAACAATTTTTTTATGTTCAACAATCATTATTATTTGCAAGTGGAGGGGGCCCCCATGGGGGCTAAATTTTCCCCCTCCCTTGCGAATATATACATGATACAGTGGGAGAAACACTATATTTTTTGTGACAGTAATCCACACAGGTCGTCTGTGGAGTGGTTCGGCCGCTACATAGACGACCTGTTGTGGATTTGGAAGGGCTCGTCCTCAGATTTTGAAGGCTTTGTTTCCTACATGAATGCAAATGAGATGAATCTGAAATTTACATATTACTTTGGGGGCAATAGCATTGATTTCTTGGATGTTACGCTAGAAGCAAGTGAGGACGTAGTTAAAATATCTCCCTTTCGCAAACAGGTGTCAGGTAACACCATTTTGTTGTCCACGTCGTGCCATCCCAAACACGTCGTGGACAACATTCCTTATGGGGAATTGGTTCGCATCCGCAGAAATAGCTCTGCGGATTCCACTTTTAACCAACATATAATCGAATGGGAACGCAGGTTGACAGAAAGAGGTTACAGACCTAAGATTCTGTCCTCTGCTAAAAAAAAAAAAAAAAAAGAATTAATAACATACACAGGTCCACACTCTTGAAGGACACACCACATAATGCATCACATGGAAGAGGAGAGAGTACAACCCCTATTTCATTCATCACCACATACAGCAACCAATTTCATCAAATTAAAAAGGTTGTCAAAAAATATTTGCCCATCTTAGAACAAGACAATGATCTAAAAACTTGCCTTGAACGAGGAGTGAGATTCATCTCCAAAAAGGCACCTACTATCGGGACAATGGTGTCCCCAAGTCTATTCACACATAACGAACAGAACACTAATAATTACTCCTGGCTACACCATGTGGGTAACCACAAATGTGGTCACTCGCGATGTCTATCATGTGGCTTCTTACTAGCAACGGACACCTTTTCATCATGCGTAACGAACACATGTTACAAAATACAAACATACATTAATTGCAACACTGCCTATATGGTATACCTGATCGTATGCGTCAGTTGCAATAAACAATACGTAGGTTGCACCACAAACTCACTAAAAGTGAGAATTAGAAAACATCTTTCGGATGTTAGAAATGTCAACATAACCAATATTTCTGCAGCCTCCAGACACTTCCGGGAAACCCACCAGGGGGACACTAGTCCGTTTAGATGGATGGGTATAGAAAAGGTAAAAAGACCGACCAGGGGTGGCGACCATAAGAAAAAACTAATGAATAGGGAAACCTATTGGATGTTCCTGTTAAAAACTACGCAACCGTTTGGACTAAATTTAAGACAGGATTTAATCCTGTGTTATTAAAGGATGATATATTCATATACTGTCTCATACGTTTCGTAGTTTTTCTGGGAACACACGTAAAAATTAAAACATCTTCTCCCTTGAATATTGGTAGACGGAATTGTGTGGCTTAGTTTTAATACATCATTGTCTGTTCATGCTCTCTTCTTTAGAAATAGATAACGGGGCTTCAGGAATTAGTTATGCCTAGGTACAGGCGCTATATCAGCACTGAGGCTGTACAGTTCCCGGTATCAATGTGTCATGTATACGCATATTTATATTCTGTTTCTTTTATATGTGTTGCTATTACACAGTACATATGTCTACACATTGTTGTCTCTCCCGATCAGATCTCTCCAGTTTGTTTTTAACAAATTTGAATATGCTTTTACTCACCTTGTGGTTCTCTTTATGGGAGGTGCGGCCGTCCCGATCATGTGATTCGATCACATGACTGTTCTGTCATGTGGCTCGGTCACGTGCTCGTGACGTCACACGCCCGGGAGCTCCGCGAGGTTTAAATAGAGGTAAGACATGTTTGTCCTGTATCCATGACTAAGCTCATCTGAGCGAAACGCGTCGGATCCGTTCTGGTATCCTTGTATGTGCACTCTGCCGTGACATGATTTTAAAGAGGAACAAATAAAGTATTCTTGCTTTTATATGCCAATACTGTTTCCTGAAGCGCTGGTTCTTAAAAGTTATGTAATGTATTATATTTTTCAAAAAAGTGCTATTGAAAATTAAACTTGTCCTACAGAAAACAAGCACCAAGTAATAGTTAAATTGCTCTGGCAAAATAAAGCTGCTCTTCAGTTTCTTTCTTTTTGCCAGGCTTCACACATCTTCACTTGAAATAAATAGCAACATACTTTTTGTTGTCCACAGCTGATCACAATGCAGTTTTCATTTTTCAAGAGATGAAAAATGAAGAGATTTTGATGAAGAAATTTTTCTTGATGAAGAGATTTTTCAAGAAATGAAAGCTGGGCTGTAAATGGTAGCTATGCGAAGCAAAATGCACTTTCCCTGTTCAACAGTTTTCATGAATGTCAACAGAACACAATGGAAATATGTGATTTCCATAATTAGGTCCCTCTGCTCTTTAGTCAATGACGTACACAAGTTCTGGTTTATGGCTTTGTAAATAACTGCATCAGGTTTTTCGTTATAAACAGACCAAAACACAGTCCTGGATTGACTTACAATGGAGTCTGATGGTTCTGCTGAGGTGTCCAGAGAGATGTCTGTTGTTTTGATGGAAAAATAGTGCTGCTTGCCGCTCTATTTTTATCATCAGATATTTCAGAATCTGCTATGGATTTGCTGTAGGTCTTATTCATAGTGTGGATATTTCATATTGCAGACTAAGCTGTTTCCTGTTGGAGGTTATATGCCAGACCTTATTCAACTCTAGAAGCAAACTATAAACAATAATTCAGGGGCTATGTTATTAGATAGTATCTGGTGGAGCAGGCTGGTCTGAGACACTTGCATCATTATATTTCTGCTGCTGCTTTTCAAAGCATTGTGTTTTTACGTATCTCAGTCTTTGATACATTAGAATAATAATAATAATAATAATCTTTATATAGCTCCATCAAATTCCGTAGCGCTTTACAAATCATAGGGGACATATACAACTATATTACATTACAAAGAGCAAACAGTCATATGGAACATTAGGAGTGAGGGCCCTGCTCACAAGAGCTTACAGACTATGAGGATGAGGGGGTGACACAAGAGGTTGTAAAATGGTCCAGCCATTCTTCATAAGAGACCAATATAAAATAATTTAATAAATAATTTACTAAACAACGATGTTACTGCTTGAACCAGCCATCAGCCGCCATCTTATTTACAGGGTCCTAGGTGAAAAAGACTGCAGAGAAACCTGGAGCTTGGTATATATCTGCTGTTTGCCAGATAACAGATGGGAGATAGGATGGAATAGTAAAGGGAGAGTTGACATTTCATGCAGTTAGCGAGTGTGATAGGCTTGCCTAAAGAGATGGGTTTTAAGAGCACGTTTGAAGCTTTGGAGGGTGGGTATTAGTCTGAGAGTCCGGGGAAGGGCATTCCAGAGAATTGGAGCAACTCGGGAGAAGTCCTGGATGTCACTGGCAGATCGAAGAGCACGGGAAGGGCGATAGACTGAGATGAGAGAGGAGAGATAGGGAGGTGCAGCATTATACAGAGCTTTGTGGATGAGGGTTATTATTTTAAAGTGAATACGGAAGGAGACAGGTAGCCAGTGCAGTGATTGGCACAAACTGGAGGCATCCGTGTAGCGTTTGGCCTGAAAGACGAGCCTGGCTGATGCATTAAGAATAGATTGAAGAAGAGCGAGTTTAGAGAGTGGAAGACCGATTAGTAGGGAGTTACAGTAGTCTAGTCGAGAGTGAATAAGGGCAACAATTAGCATTTTAGAAGTTTCAAATGTCAGAAACGGCCGGATTCTGGAGATGTTTCTGAGATGCATACGGCAAGAGCGAGCAAGAGATTGAATATATGGTAAAAAGGAGAGATCAGAGTCCAGCACAACCCCAAGACAGCGGGCCTGCTGCCTCGGTGCTATAGTGATCCCACAGACCGAGATGGAGAGGTCAGGGTTGGGTTGGTTAGTAGATGGTGGAAAGACAAGAAGTTCAGTCTTAGAAAGATTAAGTTTCAAGAAGAGAGAGGACATGATGTTAGAGACAGCAGAGAGACAATCACTAGTGTTCTGGAGTAAGGCAGGGGTGATGTTACGTGCAGAAGTATATAGCTGGGTGTCATCAGCATAAAGATGATACTGGAAACCAAATCTGCTGATGGTTTGTCCAATGGGGGCAGTATAGAGAGAGAAGAGAAGAGGACCTAGGACTGATCCCTGAGGAACCCCGACACCGAGAGGAAGATGAGAAGAGAAAGATCCAGAAAAGGAGACACTGAAAGTGCGGTCAGAGAGATAGGAAGAAAACCAAGAGAGTGCAGTGTCCTTTAGGCCAATGGAGTGAAGCATCCTAAGGAGGAGCTGGTGGTCCACAGTATCGAACGCTGCCGATAGATCCAGGAGAATGAGGAGAGAATAGTCACCTTTGGATTTTGCAGTGAGGAGATCATTGGAGACTTTAGAAGGAGCAGTTTCAGTGGAATACATAGGGCGGAAACCAGATTGTAGGGGGTCAAGGAGGGAGTTAGCTGAGAGATAGCGGGTTAGTCGAGAATAGACCAAGAGTTCCAGGAGTTTGGAGATGAAAGGGAGGTTAGAAACTGGTCGGTAGTTAGTAGCATTGGATGGGTCCAGTGAAGGCTTCTTTAGTAAAGGGGTAACAATAGCATGCTTGAAAGAAGAGGGGACGACACCAGAAGAGAGAGAGAGATTGAAAATTTTAGTTAGGTGAGAAGTGACTGCTGGGGAGAGAGACTATACCAGATGTGAGGGGATGGGATCACTGATGCAGGTAGTGGGGCGAGCAGAGGAAAGGAGCCTAGACACTTCTTCCTCTGTGACTGGCTCAAAGGAAGAGAGTGAACAAGATAAGGTATGGGAGGGAAGGGGATTGGAGGGGTGAGTGGATTGAGCAATTATTTCCTGGCGGATACAATCAATTTTATCCTTAAAATAGGTGGCCAGATCTTCAGCCCCAAGGTCTGTGACAGGTGGCTGCACCTTTGGTGTTAGTAAGGAGTGAAGGGTATCAAAGAGCCTTTTGGGGTTGTAAGAGAGAGAGGATATGAGATTAGTAAAATAGACCTGTTTAGCAAGGTGAAGGGCAGAGTTATAAGTTTTCAGCATAAATTTGAAGTGAAGAAAGTCTGCAGATGTGCGCGATTTTCTCCACAGACGCTCAGCAATCCTGGAGCACTGCCGAAGGAAACGAGTTTGTTCAGTGTGCCAAGGTTGCCTGCATGTGTGTTGAAAATTTCAGATAGTGAGTGGTGCCATCTCATCTAGTGCACTTCTGACAGTGTGATTATAGTGGTTAGTAGCCAGGTTTGAACAGGTGAAAGAGGAGATGGGGGACAATGCAATCTGTAAGTTTTCTGTGAGTTGATGAGTATCTATTGCACGTGGGTTCCGGTATGAATGATGGGTGGAAGGATTCTGAGAATGAGAAGGATTATTGAAAGCAAAGAAAGGAGATTATGGTCTGAAAGTGGAAAGGAGGAATTGGTAAAATCAGATATTGAAGATGGTCGGGAGAAGACCAAATCGAGGATGTTTCCCTCACTATGAGTGGGGGAAACGCAGAGTTGTGAAAGACCGAGAGAAGTTGTTAGTGCTAAGAGCTGAAAGGCAGGAGGAGAAATGGGAGTGTTAACAGGGATGTTGAAGTCTCCCATGATGATGGTTGGAATGTCACAGGATAGAAAGTGAGAGAGCCAAAGTGGTCAAGAAACTGATAGGGTGAGCCAGGAGGACGGTATACTACAGCCACACGAAGAGAGAATGGGCGGAAAAGTCTAAGGGTGTGGACCTCAAAAGATGGGAAAGTAAGAGAGGGTACAGGAGGAATGACCTGGAAAGTGCATCGTGGAGCGAGGAGTATGCCTACCCCACCTCCCTGCCTATTCTCAGGTCTGGAACAGTGCGAAAAATGTAAACCGCCATAAGACAAAGCCGCGAGGGAGGCAGAGTCATCCTGCTGGATCCATGTTTCCGTAATGGCAAGCATGTCAAAAGACTTAGAAAGAAAGAGGTCATGAACTGATTCTAGTTTATTACACACCGAGCGGGCGTTCCATAGCGCACATTTAAAAGGGGTTACGGGTTGAGAAGGAGATGAGGGGATACACTGAATCTTAATAAGGTTAGCAGGGTTTCTATGTGAAGGGTTAAAATAAGCAGAAGGTGGGCCTGGGTTAGGAGAGATGTCCCCTGCAGAAAGCAGAAGGAGAATGAGAAGAGACAGAAGATGCTTTAGAGACTTATAAGAAGTTATTTCTTGCTTCACAGCAGAAGACTGTGATAAGTTAGTCTGGTTACATAACGTATAGAGTGTGTGAGTGGTAAAGAAAGGTGAGTGAAGAAGGGAGGCATTGATATGGATAGTTGGTACTGATGGAATAGATGGACGGTGGGCAAGTAAAACAACCATAGCAAACAGAGAGAAAATGGAAAACATTTTTTGACAAACATAATTGTTCATTTTTCTCTGCCATCTTACCTGTCTCCTGCCCTGTCTAACTGCAATGTCAAACTGCAGTTTCATACTTGTCAGAATATTATTGGACTTAGCAGAATATTATGCTAAGCAAACAAGGAATGCAAGCATCCTATACTATCACTAAATTTATACCCAGAGAAGACAAGAGACCAGGCCCTCATTTAGCTCATAAAACAATTAATCTAGGAGACTTAACACATGTGGATCAAGTTCTGAACAGAGAAAAACAAACTCATTGAGGGGCATAGATGAACATTAAATCAGGTAGGACAGAAAAGGGTCAAATGTTACAGATTGTTTTTTTTTCCTTGTGTTTACACATTCTTTTATTTTTTGCACTTAGGCACATTTTAAAACATATATGGAAGTAAGTTCTCTTGTACTTCAATTTGTGACTAAAACGTCTCTTGTTTTCTCAAAATTAGGGGGGGATGAAGGTACAAATCAAAGAAAACATCTGTCTTGCCTCAGTGAAAAAAAATACTCAAATACTCAAAATACCCAAAAAGGTGCAAAAAATAAAAAATGTGTTAAAAGAAGAAAACATGTCAGAATAATGATAGACCACCCCTCTGAGTTGTTTCTGATCGGGATGGAGTTCGGGCGGGCGGGCTCGAGTTTGATTGTTACACCCCTGCATCTAGGTATTACAACACGCTATCGACTGACAGGAGCAACTTTACAATCAAGGTATTACTGGAAGCTATTCACTGACAGGAGCAACTTCATAATCAAAGCATAACTGGATGCTATTTATTTACAGGAGCATTTAAAAAAAAATCCATTTTTGAAATTCAAAATCATTGCGCATTCAGGCAGATAATTTACCACCTAAATAAATTGCTGAATAACATTTCCCATATGTCTACTTTACATTTTCATAATTTTGGAAATGTCTGGATAATATATTTTGATGTCACGTGGTTTACATATCGAATATTGCTTTTCCGTATTTTAAGAATTGACTATTTGGGGGTTAATACTATTTTGAATTAAATTTTAAATATTTAGCATTAAAACCTATATAATCAACCCATTTTCAAATTTGAAACTCTCAAACTATCAGAAACAGCTATTAAGACGTTTGTTAACCCCTTGAGATCTTCATAGTAATTAAATCAAAATGGAGGTGCAATTTAGAATGGTCAAATTTTGTCGGTTATACGTTCAATTAGCACAAAAATTTACATATTTACAAAAAGATAAAAAAAAGAAAACCAATCTTACAATTTTTTATGCAATTTCTCGAGAGTACAGAGACCCCCCTCATGTGGCCGTTACTTGTTTTATGGGCGCACAGCAAGATGTAGAAGAGAGGTAGCACCCTGCAGCTGCCAGGATTTTAGTTTTCTCAATGGTCCCTTTTGTAGGCTATAGAATTTTAGCTTTTTCGTTATTGGGGCCATGTGACTGAAATTTTTTGCGGGATGAGATGCTTTTTCCAGTGTGACCATTTTGTGGTTGGTATTCCCTAATGTTAAAAATTTATGAACTTTTTTTTGGAGGGCAGGAGTAGAAAAGCATCAATTGTGTATTGGATTTTTCACTTTTTTTTTTTTTTTTTGTTGTTTATCATATAGCCCAACAATCATGTTATCTTTATTCTGTGGGTCTATACAATTATGGGGATACCAGACATGAATATTTTTTTTTTTTATGTTTTACTAAATTTGACAAATAAAACCCTAATGTGGGGAAAAATCTATCATGTTGTACTTTGCAACAGTATCATTCTGGAGTACATTTGTTTTTTTTTATAACTTTTTATTGCATTTTGTTGTGGGATTAAATAGGTAAAAATCATCATTTTTGGCAGGTTCTTAACAGTGTTCATCGTGTGGGTTCAATAATTATTTACTTTTCTTCTACGGGTTGCTATGGAAGCTGTTTTGCTATATATGTGGGGTTTGTGTTATGATTTAGACTTTTTTGCGTATTATATGTCTCTATTAGAGATGAGCGAACATGCTCGTCCGAGCTTGATGCTCGGTCGAGCATTAGGGTACTCGAAACTGCTCGTTACTCGGACGAATACTTCGCCCGCTCGAGAAAATGGCAGCTCCCGCCGTTTTGCTTTTTGGCGGCCAGAAACAGAGCCAATCACAAGCCAGGAGACTCTGCACTCCACCCAGCATGACGTGGTACCCTTACACGTCGATAGCAGTGGTTGGCTGGCCAGATCAGGTGACCCTGGGATAGACTAGCCGCTGGCCGCGCTGCTCGGATCATTCTGTCTCTGGATGCCGCTAGGGAGAGAGCTGCTGCTGGTCAGGGAAAGCGTTAGGGTGTTCTATTAGCTTACTGTTAGGCAGGAGTGATTCTCAAAGAACCCAACAGCCCTTCTTAGGGCTACAATAACGTTCTACTTTTTTTATTTTAATTTGCATCTTTTACCATTTTGTGAGGAATTAGCAGGGGGACTTGCTACCGTTGTGTTTAGCTCTTAGTGGCACACATATCCATAGCAAAGACCGAAGTGGGAAAATTCAGTAGGGGTTGGATTTCTATTAGGCAATAACTCAGTGTCATCTCATCTGGCATAGTAGTGTGCTTCCTTTGATACTTGGCTAGAAAATAGCCATAGGAGAATACAAACAGCTTCTTGAAGCCTACAGTAGCGTTCTATATATTTGATTTCTGGTTGATCTGCTGGTGGCTGTAGTTTCTGCAGTGCATGTACTTGCCAATTCTGAGCAATTTGTAGTGAGACTTGCGACCGCTGTGTTCTGCGCTTAGTGGCGCACATATCCATAGCAAAGGCCGAAGTGGCAAAATTCAGTAGGGGTTGGATTTCTATTAGGCAATAACTCAGTGTCATCTCATCTGGCATAGTAGTGTGCTTCCTTTGATACTTGGCTAGAAAATAGCCATAGGAGAATACAAACAGCTTCTTGAAGCCTACAGTAGCGTTCTATATATTTGATTTCTGGTTGATCTGCTGGTGGCTGTAGTTTCTGCAGTGCATGTACTTGCCAATTCTGAGCAATTTGTAGTGAGAGTTGCGACCGCTGTGTTCTGCGCTTAGTGGCGCACATATCCATAGCAAAGGCCGAAGTGGCAAAATTCAGTAGGGGTTGGATTTCTATTAGGCAATAACTCAGTGTCATCTCATCTGGCATAGTAGTGTGCTTCCTTTGATACTTGGCTAGAAAATAGCCATAGGAGAATACAAACAGCATCTTGAAGCCTACAGTAGCGTTCTATATATTTGATTTCTGGTTGATCTGCTGGTGGCTGTAGTTTCTGCAGTGCATGTACTTGCCAATTCTGAGCAATTTGTAGTGAGACTTGCGACCGCTGTGTTCTGCGCTTAGTGGCGCACATATCCATAGCAAAGGCCGAAGTGGCAAAATTCAGTAGGGGTTGGATTTCTATTAGGCAATAACTCAGTGTCATCTCATCTGGCATAGTAGTGTGCTTCCTTTGATACTTGGCTAGAAAATAGCCAGAGGAGAATACAAACAGCTTCTTGAAGCCTACAGTAGCGTTCTATATATTTGATTTCTGGTTGATCTGCTGGTGGCTGTAGTTTCTGCAGTGCATGTACTTGCCAATTCTGAGCAATTTGTAGTGAGACTTGCGACCGCTGTGTTCTGCGCTTAGTGGCGCACATATCCATAGCAAAGGCCGAAGTGGCAAAATTCAGTAGGGGTTGGATTTCTATTAGGCAATAACTCAGTGTCATCTCATCTGGCATAGTAGTGTGCTTCCTTTGATACTTGGCTAGAAAATAGCCATAGGAGAATACAAACAGCTTCTTGAAGCCTACAGTAGCGTTCTATATATTTGATTTCTGGTTGATCTGCTGGTGGCTGTAGTTTCTGCAGTGCATGTACTTGCCAATTCTGAGCAATTTGTAGTGAGACTTGCGACCGCTGTGTTCTGCGCTTAGTGGCGCACATATCCATAGCAAAGGCCGAAGTGGCAAAATTCAGTAGGGGTTGGATTTCTATTAGGCAATAACTCAGTGTCATCTCATCTGGCATAGTAGTGTGCTTCCTTTGATACTTGGCTAGAAAATAGCCATAGGAGAATACAAACAGCTTCTTGAAGCCTACAGTAGCGTTCTATATATTTGATTTCTGGTTGATCTGCTGGTGGCTGTAGTTTCTGCAGTGCATGTACTTGCCAATTCTGAGCAATTTGTAGTGAGACTTGCGACCGCTGTGTTCTGCGCTTAGTGGCGCACATATCCATAGCAAAGGCCGAAGTGGCAAAATTCAGTAGGGGTTGGATTTCTATTAGGCAATAACTCAGTGTCATCTCATCTGGCATAGTAGTGTGCTTCCTTTGATACTTGGCTAGAAAATAGCCATAGGAGAATACAAACAGCTTCTTGAAGCCTACAGTAGCGTTCTATATATTTGATTTCTGGTTGATCTGCTGGTGGCTGTAGTTTCTGCAGTGCATGTACTTGCCAATTCTGAGCAATTTGTAGTGAGACTTGCGACCGCTGTGTTCTGCGCTTAGTGGCGCACATATCCATAGCAAAGGCCGAAGTGGCAAAATTCAGTAGGGGTTGGATTTCTATTAGGCAATAACTCAGTGTCATCTCATCTGGCATAGTAGTGTGCTTCCTTTGATACTTGGCTAGAAAATAGCCATAGCAATAGGATAGGATTGTTTGGTTTTAAAAACTCAAAAAAAAACAAAAAACACAAAAAAAAAAAAAAAAACCACAAAAAAACACCAAAAAAAACAAAAAGAAGTAAAAAAAAAAAAAAGTTATAACTCTCATTTTAAAAATGTTTAACCCGAGGGCTAGGGGTAGAGGACGAGGGCGGGGACGTGGGCGTCCAACTACTGCAGGGGTCAGAGGCCGTGGTCCTGGGCGGGGTGAGACACCACCTGCTGATGAGGGAGCAGGGGAACGCCGCAGAGCTACACTCCCTAGGTTCATGTCTGAAGTTACTGGGACTCGTGGTAGAGCACTGTTGAGGCCAGAACAGTGCGAACAGGTGATGTCGTGGATTGCTGACAATGCTTCGAGCAATTTGTCCACCACCAGTCAGTCTTCCACGCAGTCCACCCATGTCACCGAAATCCCCACTCCTCCAGCTCCTGCACCTCAGCCTCCTCCCCCCCAGTCTGCCCCCTCCCAGGAAAATTTGGCATTTGAACCGGCATACTCTGAGGAACTGTTTTCTGGACCCTTCCCACAGTCACAAACCACTTGTCCGGTTGCTGCTGAGCAATTTTCCGATGCCCAGGTTTTCCACCAGTCACAGTCTGTGGGTGATGATGACCTTCTTGACGTAGTGGAAGTGTGTAAAGAGGTGTCCGACGATGAGGAGACACGGTTGTCAGACAGTGGGGAAGTTGTTGTCAGGGCAGGAAGTCCGAGGGGGGAGCAGACTGAGGGATCGGAGGATGATGAGGTGACAGACCCAAGCTGGGTTGAGAGGCCGGGTGAACACAGTGCTTCTGAGACGGAGGAGAGTCCTCGACCTGAACAGGTTGGAAGAGGCAGTGGTGGGGCCAGACGGAGAGGCAGGGCCAGAGCTGGTGCATCAGCGCCACTGTCAACTAGTGAAGCTCCCGTGGTGAGGGCTCTTGCGGCGAGGGCTAGATCTTCAGAAGTGTGGAGGTTCTTTAAGGAAACACCGGATGACCGACGGACTGTGGTGTGCAACATTTGCCAAACCAGGCTCAGCAGGGGTTCCACCACTACTAGCTTAACTACCACCAGTATGCGCAGGCATATGAATGCTAAGCACCCCACTCAGTGGCAACAAGCCCGTTCACCTCCGGCCGTGCACACCACTGCTCCTTCCCCTGTGTCAGCTGCTAGTCAGCCCCCTGCCCAGGACCCTGGCACAAAAACCCCATCGTCGCCTCCACGATCTTCCACAGCATCCACCAGCGTTCAGCTCTCCATACCCCAGACGCTGGAGCGGAAACGCAAATATAGTGCAACCCACCCGCACGCCCAAGCCCTTAATGTGCACATCTCCAGATTGCTTAGCCTGGAGATGCTGCCCTATAGGCTAGTAGAGACCGAGGCCTTTCGCAACCTCATGGCGGCGGCCGCCCCTCGGTATTCGGTCCCCAGCCGCCACTACTTTTCCCGATGTGCCGTCCCAGCCCTGCACCAGCACGTGTCAGACAACATCATCCGTGCCCTGACCAACGCCGTTTCTGACAAGGTCCACCTGACCACGGACACGTGGACGAGTGCTGCCGGGCAGGGCCACTATATATCGCTGACGGCACATTGGGTTAACTTGGTGGAGGCTGGGACCGAGTCTGACCCTGGGGCTGCTCATATACTGCCGACGCCGAGGATTGCGGGGCCTACCTCGGTCCAGGTGTTTCAGGCCTACTATGCCTCCTCCTCCTCCCACCCCTCCTCCACCTCCTCCTCCGAACTACCATCCGTGGGCACGGCGCCATCAGTCGGTAGCTCTAGGCACAGCAGCAGTGCCGTCGCTAAGCGACAGCAGGCGGTGCTCAAACTGCTGAGCCTAGGCGACAAAAGGCACACCGCCCAAGAGCTATTACAGGGCATCACGGCGCAGACTGATCTGTGGCTGGCACCGCTGAACCTCAAGCCGGGAATGGTTGTGTGTGACAACGGCCGTAACCTGGTGGCGGCTCTGCAACTCGGCAGACTGACACATGTGCCATGCCTGGCCCATGTGTTAAATCTGATAGTGCAGCGTTTCCTCAAGACATACCCCAATCTGTCTGATTTGCTCACGAAGGTGCGCCGCATCTGTGCGCATTTCAGGAAGTCCAGCCCAGATGCTGCCACTCTCAGGGCAGCGCAGCGCCGCCTCCAACTGCCCGCTCACCGACTGTTGTGCGACGTGCCCACGAGGTGGAATTCAACACTGACCATGTTATCCAGAGTTTACCAGCAGCGCAGAGCGATTGTAGACTGCCAGATGTCAACTTCCACCAGAACTGGTAGTCAGGTCAGTCAGCTTCCTCAAGTCTACAATGAGGAGTGGACGTGGATGTCTGATATCTGTCAGGTGCTGAGTAACTTTGAGGAGTCAACACAGATGGTCAGTGGCGATGCCGCCATCATCAGCCTCACCATCCCGCTGCTTGGCCTGTTGAAAAACTCTCTGGTCAGCATGAAGTCGGAAGCTTTGCGCTCGTCACAAGAGACAGGGGAAGAATATTCCCTTGTTGATAGCCAAAGCACCCTCAGGTCTGTTTCTCAGCGCATATCGGAGGAGGTGGAGGTGGAGAAGGATGAGGAGGAAGAGGAGGAGAATGTTGGTGAGACACAAGAGGGGACCATTGTTGAGTCCTTTACTGTTCAGCGTGTATGGGCAGAAGAAGAGGAGTTGGAGGAGTTGGAGGAGGAGGAAATGGACAGTCAGGCCAGTGAGGGGAGTGAATTCTTACGCGTTGGTACTCTGGCGCATATGGCAGATTTCATGCTAGGCTGCCTATCCCGTGACCCTCGCGTTCAAAGAATTTATTCCAGCACCGATTACTGGGTGTTCACTCTCCTGGACCCACGGTACAAGCAAAATCTTTCCACTCTCATCCCTGCAGAGGAAAGGAGTGTGAGAATGCATGAATACCAGCAGGCCCTGGTGCACAAGCTGAAACAGTATTTCCCTTCTGACAGCGCTAGCGGCAGAGTGCGTAGTTCTGCGGGACAAGTAGCGAGGGAGAGTAGGCGAGCAGGCAGCTTGTCCAGCACTGGCAAGGGTACGCTTTACAAGGCTTTTGCCAGCTTTATGTCACCCCAGCAAGACACTGTCACCTGTCCCCAGTCTCGGCAGAGTAGGGCTGATCTTTACAGAAAGATGGTGAGGGAGTACGTAGCTGACCATACCATCGTCCTAAATGATCACACAGCTCCCTACAACTACTGGGTTTTAAAGCTGGACATGTGGCACGAACTGGCGCTGTACGCCTTGGAGGTTCTTGCCTGCCCTGCCGCTAGCGTCTTGTCCGAGCGGGTTTTCAGTGCAGCTGGTGGCATCATCACCGATAAGCGTACACGCCTGTCGACTGACAGCGCTGACAGGCTGACGCTTATTAAAATGAATAAAGGCTGGATTTCTCAGAATTTCCAATCTCCACCAGGTGAAGGAAGCTCAACCTGAATAATTGATCCACTCCTCCTCCTCCTCCTCATTTTCCTCCTTCTCCTCCTCTTTGTACAGTAAAGCAGAGGAAACTGGCTATTTTTTGACAGGGCCCACTGGCTCTTGCTATAGTACTTCATGCATTTAATTTTTCTGGAGGGCCACCTACCCGGTCCTCTGTTTGAAACAATTTTTGTGAGTGCCACATACAGGCACTCAATCTATTCCATTTTACTGCAGGGCCACCTACCTGCTCCTCTGGTTTGAAACATTTTTGGGACTGCCACATACAGGCACTCAATCTATTCCATTTTACTGGAGGGCCAGCTACCTGCTCCTCTGGTTTGAAAAATTTTTGGGACTGCCACATACAGGCACTCAATCTATTCCATTTTACTGCAGGGCCACCTACCTGCTCCTCTGGTTTGAAACATTTTTGGGACTGCCACATACAGGCACTCAATCTATTCCATTTTACTGCAGGGCCACCTACCTGCTCCTCTGGTTTGAAACATTTTTGGGACTGCCACATACAGGCACTCAATCTATTCCATTTTACTGGAGGGCCACCTACCTGCTCCTCTGGTTTGAAAAATTTTTGGGACTGCCACATACAGGCACTCAATCTATTCCATTTTACTGCAGGGCCACCTACCTGCTCCTCTGGTTTGAAACATTTTTGGGACTGCCACATACAGGCACTCAATCTATTCCATTTTACTGGAGGGCCACCTACCTGCTCCTCTGGTTTGAAAAATGTTTGGGACTGCCACATACAGGCACTATCCAAATTAAATTGTCTCCATAGCAGCCTCCACACGTTGTCTCCATTGCTACCTCCAAAAGTCGTCCATATAGCTGCCTCCATACATCGTCCCTTTATCAAACGAGGTGTGTCAGGCAGAAATTTGGGTTGTTTTCATGGATTCCACATCAAAGTTGTTAACTTTGTCGCCACCCTGCTGTGTTATCCACAAAATATACTGGCAAACTTTTACCATTTAGGGATATTATTTCAGCGCTTCTTGCGCATCTGTTTACATTCCCCTCACCCGGCATATCCTAAACTTATAAGAACGCTACTACACTTGATCTTATACAAAAGGTTCTTAGAAGTGCTGTTTGGGGAGTAGCCTAGAGACAGGGGCTTGAATTGGCGAAAGCTCGCCTGGCAGCGGAGCGCCAGCTCCATGCGCATCATGCGCTTCTTGCGCATCTGTTTACATTCCCCTCACCCGGCATATCCTAAACTTATAAGAACGCTACTACACTTGATCTTATACAAAAGGTTCTTAGAAGTGCTGTTTGGGGAGTAGCCTAGAGACAGGGGCTTGAATTGGCGAAAGCTCGCCTGGCAGCGGAGCGCCAGCTCCATGCGCATCATGCGCTTCTTGCGCATCTGTTTACATTCCCCTCACCCGCCATATCCCAAACTTATAAGAACGCTACTACACTTAACTTGGTGCAGGCTGGGACCGAGTCTGACCCTGGGGCTGGTCATATACTGCCGACGCAGAGAATTGCGGGGCCTACCTCGGTCCAGGTCTCAAAGGCCTACTATACCTCCTCCCACCCCTCCTCCACCTCCTCCTCCTCCGAATTACCATCCGTGGGCATGGCGCCATCAGTCGGTAGCTCTAGGCACAGCAGCAGTGCCGTCGCTAAGCGACAGCAGGCGGTGCTGAAACTGCTGAGCCTAGGCGATAAAAGGCACACCGCCCAAGAGCTATTACAGGGCATTCCACATCAAAGTTGTTAACTTTGTCGCCACCCTGCTGTGTAATCCACAAAATATACTTGCAAACTTTTACCATTTAGGGATATTATTTCAGCGCTTCTTGCGCATCTGTTTACATTCCCCTCACCCGCCATATCCTAAACTTATAAGAACGCTACTACACTTGATCTTATACAAAAGGTTCTTAGAAGTGCTGTTTGGGGAGTAGCCTAGAGACAGGGGCTTGGATTGGCAAAAGCTCGCCTGGCTGCAGAGCGCCAGCTCCATCCCAAGATCCAACTAACATAGTTGCAGCACCTTTAATCTACTACTAGTTCACTGCCTCCATAATAATAATAATAATAATCTTTATTTATATAGCGTCATCATATTCTGTAGCGCTTTACAAATCATAGGAAACAAATACAAATGTAATGTAACAGAGCACAACATTTGTATGGAACAACAGGAGTGAGGTCCCTGCTCGCCAGAGCTTACGGTTTATGAAGATGATGGGGTAACACGAGGTAAAAGAATATTTAATGGTCAAGCCATTCTTCTTAGGGAATAGAAAAAAATATAATAAATGGAATTGCTGTCGCTTGAACCACTCAGCCGTCATCTTATATACCAGGTCCAGGGTGAATGGGACTGCAGAGAAGTCTGGTGCCTGTTGGTTGCTGGATAACAGATGGGAGGACGACACAGGACGGGTTAGTAGAAGAGTTAAAACTTCATGCAGTTAATGAGTGTTATAGGCTTGCCTAAAGAAATGGGTTTTAAGAGCACGTTTGAAACTTTGGAGGTTAGGTATTAGTCTGATAGTCCAGGGCAGAGCATTCCATAGAATTGGTGCAGCTCTAGAGAAGTCTTGGAGACGCGAGTGGGAGGTCCGCACTAGGGTAGAGGTTAATCTAAGATCACTGGCGGATCTAAGAGCACGGGTTGGGCGATAGACTGAGATAAGAGAGGAGAGGTAGGGGGGTGCAGCATTATACAGAGCTTTATGGATGAGGGTTATTATTATTTTAAACTGTATTCGAAAGGAGACTGGCAGCCAGTGCAGCGACTGGCATGAACTGTAAGCATACATGGTCCCCTTATCAAACGAGCTGTGTCAGGCAGAATTTTGGGTTGTTTTCATGGCTTCCATGTTAACTTTGTCGCCACCCTGCTGTGTAATCCACAAAATATACTGGCAAACTTTTATCATGTACCGATATTATTTGAGCGCTTCTTGCTCACCTCCTTTGGTTCCTCTCTGACACCCATTGGTTTGAAGCCTGAGTCCAATTAGGGTATGTCGCCATGCCACTCTCTAGCCTGCTGCCGCTGCCTCTGCCTCTGCATGCCGTCCCCTATAGTGTCAGGGTCAATTATTGGATGTTTTACATGCTATCTAGCTTCATTCTGTCACTCTGTCATGGCCATGCTGTTGCCCATAATTTCGGCATAATGGTGCGATTAAGCAGCCTCAGAGGCATCCATGCATGCTGCCCCTGCTGTTTCCTGTCCATTTCCGTGGTGTTTCCATCCTTTTCTGAGGTTCCCAGGTGTTTGGCCAAGCTTCCCTGTGCAGAGCCTTGGTCCCCTTGAAAAATGCTCGAGTCTCCCATTGACTTCAATGGGGTTCGTTATTCGAGACGAGCACTCGAGCATCGGGAAAAGTTCGTCTCGAATAACGAGTACCCGAGCATTTTAGTGTTCGCTCATCTCTAGTCTCTATATGTTATGGGGCTTATGGGCATTTTTATTGATTTTATGAATTTATTTTTTATTGAATAACTTTTTTTTTAACTTTCTTATTAGCTCCACCATGGGGCATGAACAAGCAATCATCTGACTGCTTTTTCATGATAATACCCTGCAATAATGTATTGCAGGGTATTGGCTGTGTGAGCCTATGCACATGCATAGAGCGACACTGTGCCTTTAAGATGACATCACAGACGTCATCTTACAGGCACTGTCTGCAGGCAGATCTGGGGTCCTGATCGAACCCCAGGGCTGCCATTGAAGCGATCCACGCCTCCTGAAGATGCACAGGGGAGCTATCGTGGGACAGAGACCCCTGAAAGGCAGTCTAAATGCTGTGACCGCAGGTGTTGCACTGGGGTGTCGACTGCTAGTTACAGCCAACAGCCTGTGTATCCCGATGCTGGCCCGGCTCAGATATGAAGCTGGGCCAGCATCAGCTGATGCTTCTAAAGCAGCCCCCTTGATTTTGCATCTCAGCTCCATCACGGGCCAGTGAAAAATGTGTGAGCCCATTCAAATTAGTAACATACATTGAATAAACAGATAGCACACAATCATAAAATATGGGGGAAGTTTATCTAACACCGGCGCTCGTGGACACCATTGCTGGTAATAAGGTACAGACTGAGTTGAGTGATTGTTTGTTTTTTCTTTATATTACAATTCACAGCATCAGAGAATCTAATAGTTGGGCATAATGATAATTTAATAGTTACTATTCACACTCCTCTCCTCTTGTTTACCTGGATTTTATTTGCCCTCCTATCAGTAGCTCTCTCCTCCTCTCCATCCATTCAGTGAACACATTCGCCATCCTTCAACTGTTTTTCTAGTTTCTCTAATCTCCAGCCGGTTCAGTTTGGCAGCTACATTTTTATTGCTAATATCATCTACAATCTTCTGCTACTCCAATGCATTTTAATGGGAATATAGAGAAGAGGTTAATTGCCAGAATAACAAGCATTGTGATGCCTTTTACTGTTATGGATGGCTGCTTTCCCTCATGAAGCAAGACTCATTGCTCAATGTGTCATTTGTTTGATTTTGTGTAACAAAAATATATCGGACCGCAGGTGGAGTCACTTTCTAATGGCTGCAAAATATTTTTTTTAAAGAACTTTATAGATTTGTTTGGTAAAGGTGAGGTTTATGTTATTATTTTGTCTCCCCATTAGGGCTCTTTTATGCTGGTGTTGCCTTTCATGTCTGGGATTCAGTGATTTTTACGGATGCCTTACTGAGCCTTTGTTTTCTCTGGGTGTTTTCACATGTCAGTTGTTTTACACTGATCCGCTATCAATGGAAAAAATAGGGAACCTGTCCACGCAAGTGGATCACGGAAGGCAAGAGAAGTCTATGAGTCCGCAAAAAATACCTGATAACAGGTCCGTTTTTTTCACTTATGTCTCTGGTAAACCATGTGTTGTGTTTTGTAACCTATTTTAAGCCTTCATATTTCTTTTTTTTTCAGTCATGAAAAAAAACAGAATAATGGATGTGAAAAATAACCGATGTAGAGACAAAACGGAGACCAAACAGAAAAACAACACGCCACATACATGCCCATGTGAATTTACCCTAAAGATTGAGGAGAATAAAATTAAATAATAAGTTCATTTACTTTTGTGCTTTAAGTTTAACTGTTTATTTAACCCCTTAACGACCTGGCCTTTTTTGTTTTTTCATTTCCATTTTTCACTCCCTACCATTAAAAATGTAAAACTTTTTTATTTTACACAGAAAAAGCTCTGTGACAGCTCGTTTTCTGCGTCACAAATTGCACTTCAAAGTGACAGTATTTAATATGCCACGCCGTGTACTGGGGAGTGGGAAAAAAATTCCAAATGCAGTGAAATTGGTGAAAAAACGCATTTGCGCCAGTTTCTTGTGGGCTTGGATTTTACAGCTCACACTGTGCCCTCCAAAGTACATACAGTGAAAAACCGTTATTATATTTTGATTGAGCATAATCGGACGTGGTGATACCTAAAGTGTTTATGATTTTTACTGTTTATTTATATGACTTTTTGGGAAAGGGTTGTGATTAGAATTTTTAGGTTTTTTTTTAAATATAATTTTTTTAACTTTTTTATTTTTACTATTTTTCAAACCCCCTAGGGTACTTTAACTCTAGGATGTGTGGTTGATCCTACCATATACTGCCATACTAAAGTATGGCAGTATATGGGGATTTTCCTACTCATTTATTACAATGTGTGAATCACACAATGTAATGAATAGATTAAAAAGAGAAGACCCAAGGCTGTCATGGCAACTGATCGACACTTCCCGATTACCTCACGGAGAGCGACGATCTTCACCAATCGCCACCATTTCCATTATGTTCCCCATGACAGCACATGCAGGTTGCACCTTGACACTCTGGTTTCCCTGCTCCCTTCTCATGGTGGATAACAATTTGTAAAAAGATTTGTCACTTTCCATAATTATATACATATATCCTGTAGTCACTGGACTCTTCTCATTGTCCTAAGAGGAGCTGTTAAACCTAGAGACACAGAGAAAAAAGAAGTGAAAGAAGAGGTTAAATTAAATACAAAATCTACCTCTGAATCCAAGATGTGTATGGTGTGTAAGCAAAAAGATTTACATCTGGTCATATGGGTTCAGACTCCGATAAATAATTACCAACTCCTTCCTGCTCCGGGAAGGACTTGTTCGATGACATCTCTGTAATCTTAGAAGATTGCTGTACCTTTAAATTCTCTTTTCAAATTATTAAAAGGATAAACAAAGTGAACATTAAGTGTACAAGACGTTGTTCATCAGTTCAAGATGAGCTATTTGGGGGGCTTAAAGCAAAGAGGTTAAGAGTTTGCCCAACTAGGGAATAGTGTTTACATCGCTAAAGAATTTATAAACAGACTCTTATGTGACAAGAAGGAAACTGGAATCTGAAACAAGATACCCAAGGTGGACATTCAGGTTTCTAAAATGTTAAGAAAACATCTGCCATTCAAGGATGCATCCGAGTTGCGGATGGGTCATACTTAATCTTGAGTCCAATGTAGCAACTACTTTGGTAGCCAGGTAGCAAGTGTATCTTGCAGCTAGATAGAAAAGAGGGTACCTTGGACCGAAACGAAGATACAAAGCAAAGCATATCACTATCAACAACTAAAGGGTAGATAGGAAAGGGATAAGTCTGTTAGAGGAGGGAACCCATGAGCTTGGACCTAGCCTTCCCTAATCCCTTAGGAGGGAGACATAATAGTAGCACCATGGGATCCAATTCTATGTCAGTACGTAGGATATTTTGTAATATGTTCTGTACCTGTTTGTAAAAAATAGTGATTATAGGGCAGTCCCAGTAGGTATGAAATAAGGAGCCCCCAGGAGAGTCACACCAACACATGTTGGGGATTGTTTGATTAAGCTTATGTAGTAACTGAGGGGTGTGATACCATTTAAGTAAAATTTTATATTGATTGTATTTATATACAGCAGACAGGGAGCCCTTGGGGGACCTGGTCCAAACCATCTGCCACATCTCGCGGGAGATGCTTTTCCCCAACCACTTTTCCCATTGACCCATTTATGTGTTTTGTGGAGTAGGGCCATATAACTGAGCCAATAAAAGACTATATATGTCTGTAATGAGTCGAAGAAGAGCCTCGAAGACATATTCTTTCAAAATCCATGAATTCCAGAATTTCTTTTGAGCCTAGTACTTTTCTGCTGTACCTCTAGATATGTGGATAAGTCAAAGCTAAATCCGCAGAGGTTGGAGAGGTCAACCTCAAATTGTCTAAAGTAAAAAGGCATCAGGAACTAGAATGTACTAAGTTTTTTCTTTGAAAGGCTTTCACTTGTTGCCAAGGGGAAACAAAGTCATATGTAGTGCTCTGAGGAATGTGTGGAGTGTAGAGAAAGGGCGTTAGCGGAGACTTATGTGTTGCCAGCTGAAACTTAATCCTACGTTTTGCCCACACCTCTCTAGTGAATGCCATTGGTGCTAAGAGAGTCGGTAGAGGTTTATCTATTGGTGGTCCCCAAATTGGAATGGGGCATGCCATAGATTTTCAATCTCGGTCCATTTGTTAAAGGCTGCCAGAGAAGATCATGAAACCACATGGCGAGAGCGGAATAGGTCGGTGTAAGTTTAACTCCTAAATATCTCATGAAGGTTGGGCTCCATTGATATGGGAATGACTCCTTCAAGTTAGTCAGAAGTGCAAGCTGCAGATTCAGGGCAGTTTCTCTGTCTTTGAGCTATTAATTTTATAACCTGATAATCTCCCATATTCCTCAAGTTCTGAATGGAGGTTAGGTATGGAAGTCAATGGTTGGGTTATTGTAAGCAGCATGTCCTCTGCAGACAAAGAAATTTTGAAAGGCTTATCTCTAACTAAAATGCCCAATATGTCAGGGTGAAGTCTAATTATGCTAATGCTAGGGGATCAATACTTAACACATAGAGGAGGGGGGAAAGAGGGCAGCCCTGACATGTCCCATTATAGATGGATTGTTGGAGGGAGTTTGAGTGTGGAAGCCTAATTTGGGCTGATGCCACCTAACATCTGCCGCCTCTTCTGGTTCAACAGGATGGTTCAAATGTTCAAGAGCCACATCGGGAAGTTTGGGTAAGGAGTGGCACAACAAGTAGCTGTCTAGTATATCATTCCCATCTTGAGCCTATTTTGGCAGCGTGGAGGGAAGAGAATATAGTTGCGAACAATACTTATGGAAAAGATCTGCGATCTCCATAGGATGATAGTGCAAGGTGCTCATAGAGTCCTTAACTGCAAAGGGAGCGTTGGTCACTTCTCTATCTTTTAGTTGCCAAGCCAAGAGGGTGTGAGCCTTGTTTCCGCATTCATAGAACCGGCGTCTCGTATATCTAATGCACTTGATAATCTCTAAGCTGAGCGCATAACCTCTGTACTCTGCCCATGGACACCAGGGATGGACGTTCTGTCAATCTTTGTTCGGCTATTTTTAGGTCCCTTTCACAATGTTGATATCGGGAGAGTCTATCTCGCTTTTGCGCAGTCGCTACCACTATGCATTCTCCTCCGCCTTATGAGCTTCCCATAGGGTAGCCGCAGAAGGAGCCGACGGGGAGTTTTCTGCAAAGTAGCGAGTGAGTGCTAACTGAAAGTGATCCCTAGTTTGGGAGGTTGTAAATAAGGATTCATTCAATCTCCAGTGTGTCACCCGCCTTGGGTGGAAATCTATGTGGAATTCTTAGGTGATTGGGGCATGGTCCAACCAGCTTATACACCCATTTGCTACTGTTTTTAATGACTGTAAGGTTAGCAAGTTGCCAAAAAAATTGTCTATTCTGGTATGGGTAGAATGTGGGGGTGAGAAAAATGTGAATTGTCTGGCCGTAGGATTATATCCACTCATCATAAATCATACAGTGAAAGCTTGCGGATAATTCTGCAGAAGCCAATTGCTGTTTGGTTAACCTTATGTGAAGTCGGGGTCGAGGAAAGGGGATACCGATCCTGTCTCTCTGTGAATATGGTGTTGAAGTCTCCCCCAATTAGGAGCAGTTCTCCTCGTTTTGTGGTCAGTTTCTCCAATACTTGATGTACAAAAGAAATTTGTCCAGTGTTAGGGGAATATATAGAACATAGTAATACAGGAGTTCCTGAAATGCTGCCCCTGATAATCACAAAACGACTCTCTGGGTCACATTCAGTATGTACAATTTGCAATGGACAGGACCTTGATACAAGTATGCCTACCCCTGCTCGTTTAGTCGTGGCATTAGACATATAAACGCTACTGGGTACCAATGTTTGGCGAAATTGAAAAATCCTGTAATAGCACTACGTCTGCTCTGGTTTGTCTCATTTCACGCAGGGCAAGACATCAGTATTCAGGCCCTTCACATTTAACGATAATATTTTAACCATGGTGTATAATAAGGATTTGGTTAAAGCCAGTCATGCAGGTTATGTAATGAGGAAACCCTGCCACGGGATCGTCCAGCCACGCCCCTCCCTCAAATATCTCTATCCGTCAAGTGCTGTTATGTCTTATGGATCTGCTGTAAGGCTCATTGGTAGACAAAAGGGAAAGGGAAGGAAATGCAATACATTCAACAAAAACAACATTGTAAATAAGAACCAACATGGTAAGCGCGAAGGGTAGTGACACACATTTCTCGCAGTAACTTCCCCCAGACTGTAATATTAAAGCTTAAGGAGCTAACAGCTTCCCAACAGGGGAATGAATGCTTAATGGAGGAGCTACCATTGGGGGTAACAACATGAACTTCACCAAATCGAACAGGAAAGTTCAGGAAAATCACCAATAACCCAGCCAAGGCTTTGGTGTTTATCTTGGCATCATCCCCTCATGGTCCATAATTTCCAGCTGTAGAGTGAACTAGAGAGCAAAGGTAAAAAAAAGAAAGAGAAACTCAGTCCCTATAGACCTAGCAGTGATGGTTTAGATTAGTCTCCTTCTGGGGTGCGTTGTCTTTTCTTCCTGGGCTTGACCCGCTGCCATGTGGGAAGAAGGTCTTTAGAAAACAGTCCAGTCCGGGAAATCTGGTGGAGAAATATCTAAGACTGCACAAAAATCAACCAGTTCTTCCGGGAATCGTAGAGTGGCAGTCTTGCCCTCCTTGCGAGCTATTAGACTAAATGGGAACCCCCATCTGTAAGGGATCTCATTATCCCTTAACTGGGCCAGTAGAGGTCTAAAAGCATGCCGTTGCTGCAAAATTATCCAGGATAAGTCCTGATATAGCTGTATTTTGTAGCCCAGGTAGATGGTGGCCCTCTTAAATCTTGCTTTGGACATTATTTCTTCCTTAAGAGCAAAGTCTGGGATGTGGCATATAACATTCCTAGGGTCTCCCGTAGTGGGCTTTGGCCGTAATGCCCTATGTGCTATATCCAGCCAAACTGGAGTATCTGGTGCTCTCTCCAGGATGTGGTTGAAAAGGCCTTGGAGGTAGCGGTGGACATCCTCCTGGCTCGGCTCCTCCGGAATGCCTCTCACCCGAACATTGTGCCTCTGTCACCGATTGTCCAGATCTTCGATATGTCACTGCAGCTCCCTAATGGTGCCGGATTGCATGTGTACTTGGTCTTGTAGCATTACAACCACTGATCTAGCTGCGCTATGGTCATCCTCCAGCTGTTCTACTCATTGGGCCACCTGCTCTAAGCCTTGTTGCACAAGGGCTTGCCCTGCAAGCCTCCTTAACCTCCGATATCAATATTTTAAAGTCTTGGGACCAAATCAGATCAGATGACAAGCAATCTTGTGGTGGTGTCTGAGCCAGCTCCTGCTGTCTCTGCGGATGACGGAGGTCTGGGCTGTGTGGACATTCTGGTAGATTGCTTGACAAGGTGGTTGTACCGCGACCCAAATTCAGGTGCTAATTAAGGGCCTCTGCGATGGGTCCGCCTGTAAGCGCCAACATAAATGTGTCTGTCACCTCCGGCGGTGACACTGGGGAAGGGGGCAGCGATGGCTCACTACCTTGACCCATATTGGCATATTGCTGAGCCAGCATAGACAGGTCCTGCTCCATGAAGTAGAGAGGGGGATGTAGACAGAGGGGCAGGAGGTCTATTGGAGAGGTCCTGGGGTCTGGAACCAGCCTGCATACTTGGGTGGTATGTAATACTTACCCCACCTCGTGCCTGCACATGCTCTCCATTCACATATGTCCTATCTTTCGTACCAGCCACCGCTGAATAAAGCGGGGCCGACTCCATCCGCAGACAGGCTGTGGGGGGTCGCTGTAAGTTGACAGACGCAGCGTGGACCTGAGGAGCGGATGGTCCCAGGGTCTGGAAGTCCGCCTGGTCCAGGGTAGAGACAAATGGCTGGGCTGGCTGAAGTGTTCCCGCCGAAGATGCGGCAGTGGGTGCCATCTTGCATCACAGCCACGAGGCCTCGGCCTTGGCTGACTTCATCAGGTAATTATCCATCGTGATCGTTGTAGAACCTTCTCCAACTGGGCCTTGGGTGTTGCGGGTGGAGGTTCCCCTGCAATTACCCATCAGGGGGACTGCCAGGAGCTCGTTTTAGTTGCTAGTGTAGCCTGGCTGGTCCCTCACACGTCTGCTCGCATCAGGCTCCGGACATGCCCACCTCAGGACTCTCTTTTACAGGGGAGCACTTGAATTCTGATACAGACAAAGAGTTACTATTACAGACAATTTCTCTGCTAGGTTTAGGGTTTCTATTGATGCCTTGGCAGAAAATATCAGACTATCTGCTAAGGAAGGCGTCCTAAGACACCCTTCTAGACCATCACAAAGAATCCCTGGATCCTCAACATCATGAAATCAGGGTACAAGATAGAATTTCACTCCCCTCCTCAACAAGAATATTGGGGCACATTTACTAAGGCCCTTATACTACTTTTCCTTCGGACTTTGCACATTATTTCTCTTACATTACCAAAAACAGAGATATAGTGAGCACACGTTACTAAAAAAATATATAAAGTTTATTAATTATGCTTAAAAATAGAACATCACACGAATATGGGTGGTTACATGGCAAAGCCAAAAAGGTGCTGGGCAGTAAACATATACAATGAACATTAGGCGTGTAGTACATAATATCATAAAGTGCATAGTGCAAAGCCTAAAATGCAATCCATCCTAAACAAATCAAAGAGGGTAGGAGACAAATCACAGTATATACCTGAAAGACAGGACGTAATGGGGCGCATGGAGGGAGAGCTGCCCAGCACCTCCCCGACACCTGTTTCGTCCACACAGGACTTTGTCAAGGGGTGGATTATTATTTCTCTTGCAAACTGCTTGCAAATGTTTTTAAGAAGTGTCTGCGCAACATATGTGTTGCACACTACTTGTTTGGTTTTTTTTTTTGTTTTTTTTTCCAAAATCTCTTTATTTCATATCTTCAAATTTACATAGAAATAATTCTTTGATAAAACAGTTTCACGATAATCAAATTTCACTTAAGACAGTAAAAAAGCGTTTTTAAATACATGTTATATAATAGTTACATATACAATTATCGGTATTTCGGCTAATTACACATGCTTAAGTTCATCTTTCATCTTATTTAACTAGAAAAACGGTCTTTACATTACCTGTCTATAGTGATTTCAAACATTTGTGGAACTTTAACCCCCTCCCCCCTCCCACATTCCTCCACTGGGGACCAACAACAAAACAAAACGAAACAAGACAAAAAAAAAAAGACCAAGGAAGAAGGAAAAGTTAGATGAATAATATTGCCATATTCCAGCCGATTCTTACTCTGTTTGTTGCCATAATCCCCAAGTTTTAAACCATTTTTGTAGACTCTTAGTTCCTACCGTCCTGATCCTTTCAAATCTTCTTACACTTTTGACTAAATTTTGCCATTCATGCATCGAGGGTGCAGTTCTGTCTCCCCATTTTCGGGAAATACAGACGCAAGCTAGATGCATAATTTTGATAAGCAGGATGTCATATTTTGGGTCCAGATGTTGATCCTCTGTCAGCCCAAATATTGAAAATAAAACAGAAGGTCTAGATTTACTAGACTAGAATACTAGATTTAGTATTCTTGACGTTTCACCGTACACACTTTCCCAAAATTCTGCTATCTTGGGGCATTCCCATATCATATGGAGATAGCCAGCTGTCACTGCTCTGCATTTTTTACATCCAATGTTACCTCGAACTCCCATTTTTATAAGATCTACCGGAGTATAATAAAGTCTAAAAATAAAATTGTGTTGAATAACTCTATGGTTCGAGTTAAAGGAACAATTTTTAATGGTTTTATATACCTGCAACCATGTGTGGTCCGATATTGCCCCAACCTCGTTTTCCCATTTTATTGCACACTACTTGTTATTGTCAGGGCTGCACTATACCTGACGCCACACAAATTTCTTCACAGAAAGGGGCATTTTTGGTGCACAGTCGGATCGTGCGATACATTTAATCATGCAGAGTCCGACAGAAGTGGGTCACATGCGCCATGTTCTAGGTGCACCAAAACAGTAAGATTGTCTAACAAGGTATTGACTCAGGGGTGCAGAATACATATGTATTCCCCACTTTTCAGTGTTTCCATTGGGAAAAATTTAGCAAGTATCATTTTCTTTACTCTTCACAAATAATCATCAATAAATATTGAATACTTTTGCAACCACTGTAGGACCCAGCAATCTGTACCAGGTTGGTATCTGCTGTATAGTACATCCCCCGCTCTATATGAAGAGTAGGCATAGCTGATAATGGATTAGAATCAATGGGTCCATGAAAATCACAGACAGAATGTAACGGGTCACACAGACAACGGAAAAAGTCTCTATGGGAAGAGTCCGGAGGGAGGAGTCTGTGGACCGGTGGACCCTCTGGACCACCGCAGGAGATGGTATGAGGCCTGCGGTGGCAGCCAAGGTACAGGGAAGTGCAGGAAACAGTCCAAGCCTGGGATGACAGCAGCAACACAGAGGAACACTGGTAACGCTGGCACGGACTGCAGACACAGCTGGACTGGAACCCTGGAAGGCACAGCAGGAAGCGTATGGGAACGCTGGAGACTGGAAACACGGAGGCGTCTGGAAACGCTGGAAGACAGGACACACCAGGAGCGTATGGGAACGCTGGAGACACACAGAAATACAGGAAAGCGTCTGGAAACGCTAATGGGCTTTCTCTTCTACAGGAACAGCTTAGGGAAGCCTGGCATGGAAACCATAGGAGATCCTAGGAGAAGATCCGGCAGGGAGAGAAGGGAGGTGCCGGATTATAAGGGCGAGCCGGATTAGCAGGAGCCAATCAGGAGGACGCTGGCCCTTTAAGGCTTGAGAAGTCCGCGCGCGCGCCCTCTAGTGGTGAGAGTGTGCGACTGCAGGCAAGGAGGCGTGCGGCCTACACGCCGGGAGCCAGAGCACAGACAGGAGCCAGGAGAGGTAAGTGAGGGCAGGGAGACGGGGACTGGCAGGCAGCGGAGCACGGGTGTACCCGCGATCCGCGAAATGGATCGCGGGAGCACCCGTGACAGTACCCCCCCCTTTAGGGCCCCTCTTCTCTTCTTCTTCAGCCTCTTCTTTCGCCTCCTCCAATTCATCTCGGTGACGGAACACCTACTGCAAGCAGTACAACCGGAGGCTGAAGTGGCTCTTGGGAAGCCGGAGCAGCACTGGGAAGCTGCGGAGGCAGGAGCAGCTCTTGGAAAGCTGGAGCAGCACTGGGAAGCTGCGGAGGCAGGAGCGGCTCTTGGAAAGCTGGAACAGCTTTAGGAAGCTGCAGAGGCTGGAGCGGCTCTTGGAAAGCTGGAACAGCTTTAGAAAGCTGCGGAGGCTGGAGCGGCTCTTGGAAGCCGGAGGCCTCTTTGAAGGCCGGTGGAGACACTGGAGCGACCTCTGGGAAGGCCGGTGGAGACACTGGAGCGGCCTCTGGGAAGGCCGGTGGAGACACTGGAGCGGCCTCTGGGAAGGCCGGTGGAGACACTGGAGCGACCTCTGGGAAGGCCGGTGGAGACACTGGAGCGACCTCTGGGAAGGCCGGTGGGGACACTGGAGCGACCTCTGGGAAGGCCGGTGGGGACACTGGAGCGACCTCTGGGAAGGCCGGTGGGGACACTGGAGCGACCTCTGGGAAGGCCGGTGGAGACACTGGAGCGACCTCTGGGAAGGCCGGTGGAGACACTGGAGCGGCCTCTGGGAAGGCCGGTGGAGACACTGGAGCGGCCTCTGGGAAGGCCGGTGGAGACACTGGAGCGACCTCTGGGAAGGCCGGTGGAGACACTGGAGCGACCTCTGGGAAGGCCGGTGGAGACACTGGAGCGACCTCTGGGAAGGCCGGTGGAGACACTGGAGCGACCTCTGGGAAGGCCGGTGGAGACACTGGAGCGACCTCTGGGAAGGCCGGTGGAGACACTGGAGCGACCTCTGGGAAGGCCGGTGGAGACACTGGAGCGACCTCTGGGAAGGCCGGTGGAGAACTTGGCAGCGGTGGAAGCATGGCGGCCGACTGGAGTGGTTCTTGGAAAACCGGATTAGAGCATGGAAGCTGAGGAAGCACGGCGGCAGGCTTTAGGAACACCGGAGCCAAGCGAGGCTGACATGGAAGTCGGACTTGTGGTTGCTGGCATTCAAACAGCTGCAGAGGCATGGAGGCAGGCTGGAGTGGCTCTTGGAAAGCCGGAGCAGCACTGGGAAGCTGCGGAAGTAGAGTCTGCGGTAGCCGGGAGTCTTGCAGCTGTCGGAGCAGGGTGGTAACCCCGCTCAGATCCTTTCTCCAAGAAAAAATCAGCTGAGACTGCTGGGTGAGGACCTCTGCCAGCAATTGGTCTGAGTCATTAGAACAGTCCATGTCCTTGACGGGATCCATGGCCTTGGCGGGGTCCATGGCCGGATCTTGCTGTAACAGGTCACACAGACAACGGAAAAAGTCTCTATGGGAAGAGTCCGGAGGGAGGAGTCTGTGGACCGGTGGACCCTCTGGAGCACCGCAGGAGATGGTATGAGGCCTGCGGTGGCAGCCAGGGTACAGGGAAGTGCAGGAAACAGTCCAAGCCTGGGATGACAGCAGCAACACAGAGGAACACTGGTAATGCTGGAACGGACTGCAGACACAGCTGGACTGGAACCCTGGAAGGCACAGCAGGAAGCGTATGGGAACGCTGGAGACGGGAAACACAGAGGCGTCTGGAAACGCTGGAAGACAGGACACACCAGGAGCGTATGGGAACGCTGGAGACACACAGAAATACAGGAAAGCGTCTGGAAACGCTAATGGGCTTTCTCTTCTACAGGAACAGCTTAGGGAAGCCTGGCATGGAAACCATAGGAGATCCTAGGAGAAGATCCGGCAGGGAGAGAAGGGAGGTGCCGGATTATAAGGGCGAGCCGGATTAGCAGGAGCCAATCAGGAGGACGCTGGCCCTTTAAGGCTTGAGAAGTCCGCGCGCGCGCCCTCTAGTGGTGAGAGTGTGCGACTGCAGGCAAGGAGGCGTGCGGCCTACACGCCGGGAGCCAGAGCACAGACAGGAGCCAGGAGAGGTAAGTGAGGGCAGGGAGACGGGGACTGGCAGGCAGCGGAGCACGGGTGTACCCGCGATCCGCGAAATGGATCGCGGGAGCACCCGTGACAGTACCCCCTCCTTTAGGGCCCCTCTTCTCTTCTTCTTCAGCCTCTTCTTTCGCCTCCTCCAATTCATCTCGGTGACGGAACACCTACTGCAAGCAGTACAACCGGAGGCTGAAGTGGCTCTTGGGAAGCCGGAGCAGCACTGGGAAGCTGCGGAGGCAGGAGCAGCTCTTGGAAAGCTGGAGCAGCACTGGGAAGCTGCGGAGGCAGGAGCGGCTCTTGGAAAGCTGGAACAGCTTTAGGAAGCTGCAGAGGCTGGAGCGGCTCTTGGAAAGCTGGAACAGCTTTAGAAAGCTGCGGAGGCTGGAGCGGCTCTTGGAAGCCGGAGGCCTCTTTGAAGGCCGGTGGAGACACTGGAGCGACCTCTGGGAAGGCCGGTGGAGACACTGGAGCGGCCTCTGGGAAGGCCGGTGGAGACACTGGAGCGGCCTCTGGGAAGGCCGGTGGAGACACTGGAGCGACCTCTGGGAAGGCCGGTGGAGACACTGGAGCGACCTCTGGGAAGGCCGGTGGAGACACTGGAGCGACCTCTGGGAAGGCCGGTGGAGAACTTGGCAGCGGTGGAAGCATGGCGGCCGACTGGAGTGGTTCTTGGAAAACCGGATTAGAGCATGGAAGCTGAGGAAGCACGGCGGCAGGCTTTAGGAACACCGGAGCCAAGCGAGGCTGACATGGAAGTCGGACTTGTGGTTGCTGGCATTCAAACAGCTGCAGAGGCATGGAGGCAGGCTGGAGTGGCTCTTGGAAAGCCGGAGCAGCACTGGGAAGCTGCGGAAGTAGAGTCTGCGGTAGCCGGGAGTCTTGCAGCTGTCGGAGCAGGGTGGTAACCCCGCTCAGATCCTTTCTCCAAGAAAAAATCAGCTGAGACTGCTGGGTGAGGACCTCTGCCAGCAATTGGTCTGAGTCATTAGAACAGTCCATGTCCTTGACGGGATCCATGGCCTTGGCGGGGTCCATGGCCGGATCTTGCTGTAACAGGTCACACAGACAACGGAAAAAGTCTCTATGGGAAGAGTCCGGAGGGAGGAGTCTGTGGACCGGTGGACCCTCTGGAGCACCGCAGGAGATGGTATGAGGCCTGCGGTGGCAGCCAGGGTACAGGGAAGTGCAGGAAACAGTCCAAGCCTGGGATGACAGCAGCAACACAGAGGAACACTGGTAATGCTGGAACGGACTGCAGACACAGCTGGACTGGAACCCTGGAAGGCACAGCAGGAAGCGTATGGGAACGCTGGAGACGGGAAACACAGAGGCGTCTGGAAACGCTGGAAGACAGGACACACCAGGAGCGTATGGGAACGCTGGAGACACACAGAAATACAGGAAAGCATCTGGAAACGCTAATGGGCTTTCTCTTCTACAGGAACGGCTTAGGGAAGATCCTAAGGCTTGAGAAGTCCGCGCGCGCGCCCTCTAGTGGTGAGAGTGTGCGACTGCAGGCAAGGAGGCGTGCGGCCTACACGCCGGGAGCCGGAGCACAGACAGGAGCCAGGAGAGGTAAGTGAGGGCAGGGAGACGGGGACTGGCAGGCAGCGGAGCACGGGTGTACCCGCGATCCATTTCGTGGAGCACCCGTGACACAGAACTCCCACTTCGATTTACCAATACCCCAGAGAATGTTTAGTTATGTATTTAAAGTAATTATTGTTATGAATAACACATCAGCCACTGACTTGTGCATAATTATAGCTGTCTCGTGCACTGTTTTTAAAGAAGATTGATAGCACAAATTCATGAAATATAGATGTGTGGATCTGGTTAAATATTATACAAAGCACAAAAGCAGTAAAGTTCAGAGGCATTTATACATTTTGATTTGATGCCCCGGAACTTTGGGTTCTGCTTCTGTTTGAATGCCTCCCTGAGCCTGAAATATCATGGTTTCACCATAAAATCAATCAGTAAAAGTTGAAATGGCTTTTGAATCCTTCACTTTTGAGTAAGGCAGATGTAATATCAATGGATAAAAATAAAATCAACCATTGCACTTCTAAGACAATGATTGTCATGCACTTAAATCACCAGCTCATCCTATATAATCCTTTTATGGCTTTTGCCATTTGGGTGCTGTAAACACGCAGGTGTACATCTCTACAGCCAGTCTTGTGTTATATTGTTTTATTATTCCTGATGGATTCATTCAAACTTCTGTTCCAGGCAAATTTTATCACTCTCAAGCAGACATACCCCAATCACTAAAGCACATAAAACGTCAAGAAGTGACTATACTGGTTTAATACTGTTTTCAAATTATACTGTATATGTTAACTGTAACATTGCAGTATTTTTATGCAAACCCATTACCATTGACTGAATAGTTTCTCATAAATAGTAATATTAACTACTGCTGGAAATATGATAAACCTAATTGTAATGTTTATACCAAGTGTTGTTGAGCATGACCATTTCTAAGAATTATTTACATAAAATTTTACAAACGTAAGAACGTTTCCAAATAGGGGACATATTAACTGACTGCTAGCTAAGCAAAAAAACAAAAAATTGAGAAGGTCACACTGACATGCAAATATATTCCTTATTCCATAGCTTCTAGTTTTAATAGACTTCTTGCTTGTGAAATACGATGTTGCACGCTCAGTTCTCCAGCCAGCACTTAATTCTAGGCTGCCCGGTAAATCTTGCAGCGCGTTATTTCCCACGGCAGTGAGATTAGTCGTCCCCAGTGTTTGTCATAGTAAAGAGAGTAAAAAAGATAGAGATGAGTATACAGCGGAGTATGTTTGACCTGCACTAAGCAGCCAAATCAATTGTTAGCACAGGTACGTAGTAATAGAAAATTGTAATCAAAACAGACTTGTAAGCCTCTGTCCTTCGTTAACCTTTTATTTCAATAAAAAAAAAGAAAAAGGGCATTCAGCAAGCAACTGCAGTTTATTGCTCTGTACCTGGTGAGATATAAACTTGCTTCCACCTCTTTGAATAATTGCATAGAGCTTCTTTGTGTGGTTGGGAGAGGGCTGAATTAGACATAAGGGGAGGTGGACAATGGCTTCAGGTGGCAGTTTGGAGGGATCTCACAGGTGTTGTAAAGTGCTTCTCATCATCATTTGGAAGGACTTAAATGGAAATTCTCATTTGGGTATTGACATTTAATTTCCCTGCCATATACATACATTTCTTCAACTGGAGTGATTGTACAAAGAAAAAAAAATGGTTTTTGCATATGAAATGGTCAGGAGTTACTGCATGTCCCATAGCTTTCCTGTAATAATAAGCACTGAATCCAAGAGGTTGGTCGCCTCAATAGCATATACCTGGCCACTGTGGGGAGGTTGTCATAACCAAGAACATCTGGTTTCTAAGGGACAAAATGGCAACATTTATGGGAAATGTTATTCACACAGGTAATTACTTTTAATAACATACAATTGAAGAAATGTATATATATGACAGATGATCTTCAAAAAAACTGAGTGGTGTGTAACAAATGTCCACATACTGTCCAATATGTAACAAAAAATAATCACTTTTATTAAATAAAAGTGATTATTTTTTGTTACATATTGGACAGTATGTGGACATTTGTTACACACCACTCTGTTTTTTTGAAAATGATTTAACGTTTATGGTGTGGGTCCCCATCACATATGGACCTGATGGCAGTTCTTGCCACAATTTGATATATATATGACAGATGAACTGAATTAAAATATCAACTCTTCCTCTAAAAAAACTATTCCCTACCACCTTCTTTCCACCTCATAGTGCTCCTCCTCCTAACTCTCCACGAACAGTTATTAGAGGAAAGGGGAGATGGTCTACACTGTACTGCCGTGCTGTGGAAGCTTAGGGGAAATCCAACTCTGTTGGTTATAATGCAGTGCAATGACTGTTACTTACCACCCACCCCTGTTCCTGATGGTGACTGTGCTCCTCAGCCAGCACACAGCGCTACACATGTATCCTGCATGGAAGGAAGGGGGTTAATAAAGGCTATCCATGATGGTTATTCACTGTTAAGGGGTTAAAAGGGTATTTTGCTGCAGTTTTGAAGTCACACCCCTTTTTGCACAAGTTGAAAATATTCCTAAAAATGGTCTGTTAAAACTGTTAATCAATGTGGCGCATCCCCTCAGTAAGCTTCAGTCTGTCTTGCTAGCAAAACAAATGGAAAGTCCAGGAATATTCAAGATATACTGCTCTATTTCTTAAATGGTTTTATTCACATGCATGGATAAATGAACAAAGAGATTTGGGGGCATACTACTATCTTTATAAGGTCCAATACATTAATACTGTAAAACCATATATTGAAATACATGGCATTTAGTGTCATCAATAAGAAGACATTAAAATAATGCATAATACACAGGTGAGCTATCTCCATACACATATACTCCTGTTACTGCCGTGGTCGGTGCTGGCACTGATGGCGGCAGTTAACTTGTTAAGTGCCGTGGTCAAACCCAACCACGGCACGTAACTTTGCTGATGATTGATGGGCACCGCCATCGTTGCCACCACCCCCCGCGCAATGTTATTGGAGTGCGGCGATCGGTTGCCATAGCAGCCTACAGTCTGATAGAGACTTGTAGGCCTGCCATGTATAGTGATCTCAAATAGCCTGTGAATGACAGGCTATCAGAGATCATCAGCAAAATTGCTATACACTTCAATACAATAGTATTGAAGTATATAGTATGAGCTATCAGACCCTGCAGGGTTAAAGTACCCTAGAGGGTCTGAAAAAATAGTAAAAATTTTTAATTTTTTTATTTAATAAAATTTAAAAAGTAAATCACCAACCTTTCCCTAGAACACATGTAAAAATAGAAAAGACTGAAAAAATAATAAACATGTTAGGTTTCGCCACCTCCCAAAATGCCCAAAATATAAAATAGATTATTATAGGCTGTGAACACCGTAACGAAAGTAGTACCCAAATGTCAGAATTTCCATTTTTTTGCCATTTTTATAGCCATGAAAACTTGGATACAAAATGATCAAATGGTCATATAGGTCCCAAATTGATATAAGTTAAAATGCCAGCACGTACCACAAAAAATAACACTTTGCATAGGTCCCTACACAAGAGTAAGCTAGTGGCTTCAGAATTTGTCAAAATGGCAAATATATTTTTGTAAATCTACTAAAACCTAATAAAACCTATATGAATGTATCTGTATAGATCCCTCCCGACTGGAAGGACTGATCCCCCTTTTCTGTTGTGTTTATATTATATTATTTTCTGGGGTTGTCGAGCGGTGTTGACACCCGCTTACAGTACTAGATCTTTCTTCTATTTGTATCTCTACATACTAATATGTGATATTTTTGTTATTTCTATAAAACTCTATAACTTTGGTATCCCAGAGATCATTTCAACCCAGAAAATAAAGAGAAAGTGTCTTTTGGAGCACAGAATAAAAGCCGTAAAAACAGAGCCCACAAGAAAACACTGCAAATGCGATTTTTGTCAATTGCACTGCACTTGGAATTTTTTTCCAGCTTGCCAGTACATTGCATGGAATATTAAATGGTGCCACAATAATGCACAATTTGTCCCGCAGATAGCAAGCCTTCAAATGTCTCTAAACATATAACTAAAAAAGTTATCACTTTTGGAATGAGTGAAAAATAGAAATGCAAATACTAAAAAGTTTGATGCCATCAATAGGGTTTTCGGACCTAATCCTCCACGATTTTCTCCACTCAGGGTTTGAGAGGTGCTGATTGTCTCCATGGCAATTCAAGGGTCTATTGAAGGACCCCCAAACTGCTTTCAGTAGCTGTATGACAGTTCGAGTCAAGTCCAGTTCAAGTATATTTCAAAAGTATTTACAGCTTAAATTCAAAAAATATTCCCCTAAATATACCATATATTATATATTATAAAATACCAAATATTACAAAAAATGTAAAGTGACAACACAAACCGCACATATAAGGTATCACCATGTGGAAAACAACACGTACAATAAGATAAAATCATTACTAAACCCATATGGTGAACACCATAAAAATTAATTAAAAAAACAACAACAATTTGGATTTTTGTACATCCAACCAAAAAAAGGCACAATTAGAAGTGATCACAAAGTCACATTTAACTCGCAATGATTCCAATAAAAAGTACAACTCATCCCTCAAAAAATCGGCTCTAAGATGCAAAAACAAGTGAGTTATTTTCTCTCCAAAAGATTTTTTTATTCTGCAAAATTATTATAGCATAAAAAGCTATACAAATGGTTGTCGTAAATTTAATGACCCATAAAATTGAAAAAAACATGACATCTATACTACGGAGTATAAAAACAAAAGTAAAAAATTAATATCAGAATGGAATTTTTTTGCATCCTCACAAAAAAAAATGTATAAAATGTAATCAATGGTGTATAGAAACCCCCTCCCCCCATGTTCTCATGTTCTGGTATGTTATAAGCTCAGCAAATGCCACATAGCACCTGAAATTTGTTTTAGCAAAATTTGCCCTCTCAAAGCGTGCTGGTGCTTCCTCTCGTCTGCACTCTGTTTATATGTGTTTTCACATTTTATCCTTTATGAACATGTACATTTTAAGGCTAAAGAAACATTTTATTGTTAAAATTTTTAAATTCCGTATAGGACCTTCATCTTGTTTTATTTCATGCTCTAAAATTTTCTTGAAAATCTGGAAAATCGCTGATCGATTTGTACGCCTCCCAACATCCTAACAAAATAAAATTATGACATCATAAAGCAGACATAGGTTACTAACTAACATTAAACATATTTGGGAGGTTAAAGGGAATCTGTCATTAGAAATTGACCCAATAAAAAGCTACCAGTATGTTGTCAAGCAGCTGAACAGTTTGTAGATCATATTTGTTTCATGGCCCCACTTGGTGGCATCATCCAGAAAATCAACTTTGAAGTTAGATGTTAATTGGTTAGATAAAGTCAGAGAGATGGTGAGTTTAACACTGAAGTCAAGCTCTCCACAACACTGAACACGTCCTCCTATGTTATTGACATCATGCACCAGGCTTTTGGAGATCCAGTCAATTATGTCCCTGGGTGAAGGATCATCAATTACAGTGAAAGGTGCATTTTGAGGCAGGGAGAGCTTGATTCAGTGTTAAACTCTCCATCTCCTTGACTTCATAAAACCAATTTACACCTCACTTCAAAGTTGATTTTCTGGATGATGCCACCACACCAGAGCATGAAAGAAACATAAAACTTAAACATAATAGCATACTGGTAGTGGTTTATTAGGTCAATTTCTGATGACAGTTTCCCTTTTAACTAACTGTATGATAAGAATAACATTTAGAAATCAAGAAATTGCTAATCTTTCTAAATTTTTACCAAATTTAAATAAATGCAAAATTCAACCACAATGTACCATTAAGGTAAAGTACAATATGTCACAAACAGTGACCTTGTTAAGTTAAAGTGTTCTAAAATTTTAATCACTTATAGTGACACATGGCAGATTTGAATGGTTGGGCTGGGTCCTTAATATGAAAATGATCTCTCAGTGACTATATTTTTCAGTCCTTCCTCTTTGTTGTTCGTGTCAGGTCTTTTTGTAAACACTTAAAGGAAATCTATTATTTGTTTTTTTTGCATTGTAATCGAGAATGCTGTAGCTACACTTATGCAGAAACATATCTGATTTATTCTCTGATCTGAACAGTTTCAAAAAGCAATTATGAAACTCAGGACCTTGGGAAAGCTGGGTGCTGCCATACATAAGTAAATTACACGGAGCTTCCTGAACTGTGCAAACAAGACTAATCAACCTGAACTGGATCACTCATACACAGCAGTTGGGGAATGGCGCAGCGATTGATTACTTCTGCCTTTCAGGGACAACACAGTGATTACATCATTCTCTGAAGCATTGCGTAATTAGAGTAAGAGGAGAAGCACTGGAGCAGCCACAGGAGAAACAGAGCCTTATTATCATAGATTTATAATTGTTATGTTAGCAAAACCACTCAGTTCGGGGATTAAACAAGATATGTTTCTGCATCATTATCACTACAGCATTCTCAAGGTATGTTTGGCTCGTAATGCATGAAAGCAAATGGTAGATTTCCTTTAATTGCATTAAACTTTGCATGTTTAGTCACTATATATGGATGTAGCTTTTTTAATGTAACTTATATACAGTGCCTACAAGTAGTATTCAACCCCCTGCAGATTTAGCAGGTTTGATAAGAAGCAAATAAGTTAAAGCCTTCAAACTTCAAACAAGAGCAGGATTTATTAACAGATGCATAAATCTTACAAACCAAAAAGTTATGTTGCTCAGTTAAATTTTAATAAATTTTGAACATAAAAGTGTGGGTCAATTATTATTCAACCCCTAGGTTTACTATTTTGTGGAATAACCACTGTTTACAATTACAGCTAATAATCGTCTTTCATAAGACCTGATCAGGCCGGCACAGGTCTCTGGAGTTATCTTGGCCCACTCCTCCATGCAGATCTTCTCCAAGTTATCTAGGTTCTTTGGGTGTCTCATGTGGACTTTAATCTTGAGCTCCTTCCACAAGTTTTCAATTGGGTTAAGGTCAGGAGACTGACTAGGCCACTGCAACACCTTGATTTTTTCCCTCTTGAACCAGGCCTTGGTTTTCTTGGCTGTGTGCTTTGGGTCGTTGTCTTGTTGGAAGATGAAATGATGACGCATCTTAAGATCCTTGATGGAGGAGCAGAGGTTCTTGGCCAAAATCTCCAAGTAGGCCGTGCTATCCATCTTCCCATGGATGCGGACCAGATGGCAAGGCCCCTTGTCTGAGAAGCAGCCCCACAGCATGATGCTGCCACCACCATGCTTGACTGTAGGGATGGTATTCCAGGGGTAGTATGCAGTGCCATCCAGTCTCCAAACGTCACGTGTGTGGTTGGCACCAAAGATCTCGATCTTGGTCTCATCAGACCAGAGAACCTTGAACCAGTCTGTCTCAGAGTCCTCCAAGTGATCATGAGCAAACTGTAAACGAGCCTTGACATGACACATTGAAAGTGAAGGTACCTTACGTGCTCGTCTGGAATGGACACCATTGCGGTGGAGTACGTTACTTATGGTATTGACTGAAACCAATGTCCCCACTGCCAAGAGATCTTCCCGGAGCTCCTTCCTTGTTGTCCTTGGGTTAGCCTTGACTCTTCGGACAAGCCTGGCCTCGGCACGGGAGGAAACTTTCAAAGGCTGTCTAGGCCATGGAAGGCTAACTGTAGTTCCATAAGCCTTCCACTTCCGGATGATGCTCCCAACAATGGAGACAGTTAGGCCCAACTCCTTGGAAAGGCTTTTGTACCCCTTGCCAGCCTTGTGACCCTCCACGATCTTGTCTCTAATGGCCTTGGAATGCTCCTTTGTCTTTCCCATGTTGACCATGTATGAGTGCTGTTCACAAGTTTGGGGAGAGTCTTAAATAGTCAGAAAAGGCTGGAAAAACAGATAATTAATCCAAACATGTGAAGCTCATTGTTCTTTGTGCCTGGATTACTTCTTAATACTTTAGGGGAACCAAACAGAATTCTGGTGGTTTGAGGGGTTGAATAATAATTGACCCACACTTTTATGTTTAAAATTTATTAAAATATAACTAAGCAACATAACTTTTTGGTTTGTCAGATTTATGCATCTGTTAATAAATCCTGCTCTTGTTTGAAGTTTGAAGGCTCTAACGTATTTGCTTCTTATCAAACCTGCTAAATCTTCAGGGGGTTGAATACTACTTGTAGGCACTGTATAATGTATAATGTTTTTAAATATGTTATACAGTTACTACCAGGTGATACATAGTTTCATGGAGTAAATAAAACCTGTATGTATTTGTAATAGAAATAGGATGGTTCTTAGCCAATGCTATTATTCTTTTAGGTAATTAGCATTTTATGTGACTTGACATACAATAATCTCATTTATCATTTAAATCTTTTCATTATATACTATTCACTTCATGATTGGTACTATTATGTTTTTTCTGTAATAACAAGATATATAAATATAAATGGACAAATAAATGTCATGAGAAGCATTTCCTGAGACATACAATGAATACTTTTTTTTTAGCCCTGGAGAAATCACCTTGTAGCCTTCTAGTTCCTCCCAAAGGAGACTTGGAAAGAAATATAACAGATAATTAAGATGTTAGTATTACCACAAACTTAAGGACAGATCATTTGTCACTGTAAAAATATCCCACTTGTATTCTAGATTTTGACCAGGCAACAAACCTTGTATGAGCCCAGAAGGAAATGCAATTATTGACTCTCCAGGAAAATAGAATGATGCTCTTTTTCGTTTCTTCTTTTGGCAGAGGACACTTTCTTCTCCCCTGGGTAAGTGTTATATAAATTGTTGAGTTTATTGCAAAGTAACCAGGTAGTAGATTAACATTTAATAACATTTCTCTGCATTTTACTCCCTGTGAAAATATTTGTAAAATAAACATTTGTTATATTCTTATGTAAAATTGCTAATTGGCAAATAGACTTCAAAAAAAATAAAAGTTAAAATTAAACAAACACTCTCACACGTTTTGCACAAAATACTTGAAAAACATTTGAAAGGAATTAACATTACAGGTAGTCCCCGGGTTACGTACAAGATAAGTTTCATAGGTTTGTTCTTAAGTTAGATTTGTATGTAAGTCTGAAATGTATATTTTATAATTGTAACTCCAGACACATTTTTTTTGGTCTCTGTGACAATTGGATTTAAAAAAATGTTGGATTATCATAAGAACCAGAATTAACAATAAAGCTTCATTGCAGACTCCTTTGATAACTATTATAGCTCTTTATTGTAGCCTAAGGCTAAAGTACAGTAAATTACCAACATCCAGAGGTCCGTTTGTAACTAGGGGTTGTCTGTAAGTCGGGTGGTCTTATGTAGGGGGCCGCCTGTATATATATAAATATATAAGGCCACACCCACCCTTGCCCATATCTCAATGCCTGATACAACATTGGAAATGTGGACAGGTGGGCATGGCCGGCCAAAAGCCAAACTCAGCGCAGCTTCTGTGCCTGGTGAGATGGCAGCACTGAGATAGACCAGAGGTAAAAGATTTCATTTTTATTAAGCAGTTCCCTTCTGGCCACATAAGATTTTTTCAGGTCTCAGACAACCCCTTTAATTGTCTGACAAACCCTATTTTCCTGGCAACCTAACATTCTAGATTTCATTGACATGTGATGGTGTGCCATTCCAACGTGACTGAAACCCTCTAGCAGCAGATTGTCCAAGGGAATGCCAAAGAGGTGACACCATCAGCCATAGCAAGAGAAGTTGGTTGTTCCAAATCTGTGATTTCTCTTTAAGTTGGAACAAATATATTTTGTAATTGTAGCTCCCAGTGATTTTTTTCACTTAGAGGTGATCATTGCAGCCTATGACAAAAGTAAAGCATCTGGAGAGCTTCACCAGTGATCACAGTGGGCAGAGAGATCTGTTTGTAAGTCGGGTGTCCTTAACTTGGGGGCCGTCTTTATCTACTTGTAGTTCAGTATATTTTTAATCAAATTGAATTAATTAGTGTGATGCCAATTTGGAACATAAAATGAGTCTCAGACTTGTTACAAGGCCATATGGGTCCATAAGTGGAGTTTAATGAGTACATTTTACATGTTATAGGCAGAGCAAAGTGCTCAAGATTTGAGACTAGAACTGTAAGATCTTTACTGATGTAAACAAGTCTTTTTCTCAAAGAATTTATGTTCTGTTCTGAGAGCAAATCTGATCGGAAGCACACTCTGCTTCAAGAACATCTTAACAATGCAACAGCTTGCTCCATAATTTAAAGCCAATTGTGATTACAGCATAATTTTCCCCGAAACCGGTGTTGCTTTCTTTACAATTGTTGAATCAATGCAAGTGACAAACAGCAGCCTCTTATAGATCCTTATCGATAGAAATGCATCCTTCTTCAGGAAAGTACATAATAACTGTGAATTAATAGATGTGTGGTGCTATTGGAAAGTGTTTGAATAAAATAGATACTGTGGATCAAATCCACGCGTGCACCGATTACACCACAAGTGATGCGATATAGTTTATTTGCTTTTGTTTTCAGTGAACAATAGAAAATGAGTTGATAAGGTTTGCACTTGAAGTAAGAAACTCTTTTCTCCTCTTATAAGTTAGTCCGAGGCTATTGAATAACTCCAGAAAATTTGTAGGTTGAGCTAATAAAATGCACTAGGTTTTATGCAGCCATTTTGTCAGACCAGTCATGAATTTTTCCAGATTGCCAACTCCAAGAATAGAAATATCTACTCACAAAGCAAGAGAGGTATGTTTAGATTAAGACTTTTTTTATCATCATTTTTTTAACCCATCAATGTTTATGTGTAGAGAATGCAATGTATTGATGCCAACATGGTAAATCTTCACCAGATCTTTACAGAAAACACTTGTATTTGTTTTTCTGTAATTTAAGGGTAATTTCACATGGTCTGGATTTTTTTCACAGTATTAGGCTGCATTCACACTAACGCAAGGGGGATCTATATACAGCCGACATATATACGGCCGATATACGCCCCCCATAGACGGCAATGCGGCGCCCTACAGGAGTGGTATGGTGCGGCACGTACCGCTCTGTACCGCGTGAAAAAATAGGACATGTCCTATTTTTTCACGGCATACGGCGGCGTGTGCTGTGTATCCCTATGGAGAGGGGCGGGGGAGAGCAGCGCTCTCCCCCTCCTTTTCTCCCCGCGCGCTGCTGTGTGCCCACCGTGCTACGGTAAGGCGGGCAACGGTAGTGTGAATCCAGCCTTATACAGTAACATTCAATCAATAAGATTTTGACAATTTCAAAAATGTACTGCAGATTCATTCAGTGTGAAAATCAACACACATTGGAAATGTAACCCCTTAACGCTCTGCGCCGTAGCTCTACGGCGCAGAGGTATAAGGGGTATATGAAGAGGGCTCATGGGCTGAGTCCACTTCATACAAAGGTGGGGTTTTTTGCATTTTGCAGAAAACCCCCACCGCTAATAACCGCGGTCGGTGCTTGCACCGATCGCGGCTATTAACCCTCTCAACGCCGCCGGCAAAGTCGCCGGCGGCATTTAAAAGACGGCGGCGCGGGCGCCGCCATCTTTATTACGATCGCTGCGCCCCCGTACGTCATCGGGGAGCGGCGATCAGTTACCATGGTAGCCTCGGGTCTTCTTTTGACACGAGGCTACATGGCTTATGCAGGTTCGTTACAATGAGCCAGTGGCTCATTGTAATGTATGACCTGCAAAAATGCCATATATTGCAATACAGAAGTATTGCAGTATATGGTAGGAGCGATTTGACCATCTAGGGTTAATGTACCCTAGATGGTCTAAAAAATAGTGGAAAAAAAATTAAAAAAAAAGTTTAAAAAATAAAAAAAATTAATAAAATATTAAAAGTTCAAATCACCCCCCCTTTCCCTAGAACGGATATAAAACATAATAAACAGTAAAAATCACAAACATATTAGGTATCGCCGCGTCCCAAAATGCCCAATCTATCAAAATATAAAAACCGTTACGGGCGGCGGTGACCTCCGAGGCGGGAAATGGCGCCCAAATGTCCGAAATGCGACTTTTACACCTTTTTACATAACATAAAAAATGAAATAAAAAATTATCAAAATGTTGCACAGACCTCAAAATGGTAGCAATGAAAACGTCGCCTCATTTCACAAAAAATGACCCCTCACACATCTCCGTGCGCCAAAGTATGAAAAAGTTATTAGCGTCAGAAGATGGCAAAATTTTTTTTTTCTTTTTTGTACACATTCGTTTAATTTTTGAAAATGTATTAAAACACCATAAAACCTATATAAATTTGGTATCACCGCGATCGCACCAAACCAAAGAATAAAGTAGGCGTGTTATTTGGAGCGAAGAGTGAAAGTCGTAAAAACTGAGCCCACAAGAACGTGACGTGCGTTTTTTTTTTTTCAATTTTTCCCGAAAAACCCTGCGTCCTTAAGGGGTTGAGATCCAAAGTCTGCCTATTGTCTGCTGATGATTTCGAAGTACTAGAATAGAAGAAAAAACCTGATTTACCATAAATTATCAACTTTTGGAAACCCCCAGTTACTGTGTTTGGAAATATATTTAGCATTTTAACAACAAAGGAGTTTTGTAGAATAACAGTGCCTTGCAAAAATATTCGGCCTAATTGAACTTTTCTACCTTTTGCCACATTTCAGGATTCAAACATAAAGTTATAAAATTGTAATTTTTTTTTGGTGAAGAATCAAAGTTTTAATGGATATTTTAAACCTTTGTAAAAATTAATAAACTGAAAAGTGGGGCTTGCAATATTATTCGGCCACTTTACTTTCAGTGCAGGAAACTCACTCCAGAAGTTCAGTGAGGAACTCTGAATGATCCAATGTAGTCCTAAATGACTGATGATGATAAATATAATTTCCATGTGTGTGATCTAGTCCCCATATAAATACACCTGCGTTGTGATAGTCTCAGGGTTCTGTTTAACCCCTTAGTGACCAAGCTCATTTGCTCCTTGATGACCAAGGGCAATTTTTAAAACCATCATGTGTCACTTTATCTGTTCATAACTTTAGAAGGCTTTAACTTAGCCAAGTGTTTTTGAGTTTGTTTTTCTGTTACATTTTGTTCTTCAAAATAGTGGGAAATTATTGTTGATATATTTAACATTTATTTATGAAAAGGGGAATTTGGTAAACATTTTGAAAAAATTTGCTATTTTGAACTTCAAAATGTTCTGTTTTTCAAACTGATCAATTATTTTAGGACCATTTCATTTCTATAGGGGTTTTGGAAGTTCTGTTAATAAAAAGACCCCACATTTTAACCCATTCTATTAACTTCACCCCTCAAACTACTCAAAAGTAGAAAATGCATTTAAGAATATATTGTGCAGTTTTTTCCGAGTGGATGTAACCCACTGTCAGGGCACATGGCGAGGCGCGGAAGGGAAGGAGCCATTGAGCTTTTGTAGGGCAGAATAGTTTTCAGGTGCCATGACGTGTTTGTAGAGGCCCTGGGGCCATGTTAACATGTGGCATTTTGGTTGCGTTTTGAAACAAAATCCAAAGGCTCCACCTGCGATCGCACATTGAGGTAAGATTGTATTCACTTTGCGTATAGTTAACTTGTTGGAAACACAATGTTACCAAAGTATGTTATCACAAGTGGAGCCTTTGGATTGCGTTTCCAAATGTAACCAAAATGCCACGTGTGAACGTGGCCTCGGACACTACAAACCTTTATCCCACAGAATTTGTAAACTTTTTATCATGTGGTATAGGGGGCATATTAAAGCAAAGAGGGTATCATGAAGACCAAGGAACATACCAGACAGGTCCATGATACTGTTGTGGAGAAGTTTAAAGCTGGATTTGGATGCAAAAACATTTTACAAACTTTAAACATCCCAAGGAGCACTGTGCAAGAGAACATATTAAAATGGAAGGAGTATCAGACCACTGCAAATCTACCAAGATCCGATCATCCCTCTAAATTTCATTTTAAACAAGGAGAAGACTGATCAGAAATGCAGCCAAAAACTTATGCAAACTTCAAACTTATGTTTGAAGCCTGAAATGTGGTAAAGGGTAGAAAAGTTCATGGGGGACGATTACTTTCGTAAGGCACTGTAATTAGCTTTGGGTCATTAAATATTTTTGAAGAGCTCCCGAGATACCAAAACATCGAACCACCATAAGGTGTTATCCTGTATTTTCTGATTTCATAAATATTCTACATATGGCCCTTAACTTTTGATTGGAAATAAAACTGGGCTTAGGAGCTTTTGGGGTCTCAAAGGCCTATACGTAAACATACTTTACGCTGTCTGGGAATAACAGAGACTTTTAGATGCAATAAAAAATGCAACTCAATACATGATCCCATTTTAGAGATTACACTGAAGAATTTATCAAAAAGAGTAGAGTTAATTTTATTTCAAGAGTGCTTCGTTATAAGATAAAAGTAATGGGGAGGTGAAAAGTGAAAATATAGAAATTGTGCCCTGAATGTGTCAAGAGACCAAAAATTTTAAAACGGTTACATGACTTATGTACTATGAACACTTTGCAGTGTATGTGGTTGTTTTCACATCTATTGGAACCTGCCTTATATGTAAACCATATACAAAGCCTTATATGTAAACCATATACAAAACCACATATGTAAAGCTAATCCAAGTAATAGGGGGCACAGACACAGTGTACCCCCACTAGATTGTCTAGATTATTCCCAAACTCAAATCACAATGACCAAAATATAGAAAGCATAAATCAGTCTTTTATTAGATAAAGTAAATTGTTTCCATTTTTTGGTGTAAGCTGCCTTATACGTGTAGCACAATATTTAGGTCCAGCTATAAAATTTTGTGCAAAAAAAGAAATAAAAAACTATAAAAAAAAGGCCAAAACATAGCCCCCCAAATGAAGCTTAAAGAAAATCTACCATCAAAATCCAGCATGATAAACTTACAGGGCACTTACTCCTAGATCCTGGCACGTATATTGCACGTGGTTGTGGCAATCTTCTGAGATTTGTTATTCATGCCATCCTTTCTGCTTAAAATCAACTTTTACAATTATGCAAATGAATGTGAGGGGCTACCCTAGCCCCTCTGTGATCTGGCTTTGCAGGCTGTTACACTGTCTTACCCTGCCCCCTACATTATCAGCACTTGTGCAGTGAGTCATTCCTGTAGAAATCTCAATAATGTGGAGGGAACAGAGGGGGGGGGGGAACAGTATAACAGTCTGTAAAGCCAGATAATAGAGGGGCTAGGGTGGCCCCCAGGCTGGTTAGCATAATTTTAAACATTTATTTTAGAAGAAAGGAGGCCATCAATAATAAATATAAGAATATTAGTACAGTCACTGTGCCTGGATCTATGAGTAAGTGTTCCTGATTTATCACACTTGAATTTGTTGGTAAATTTCCTTTTAAATGTGGGGACATTAAAACAATGTCAATTAAAATAAAAACACACATAACTACATTTTCCCCTGTTAAGGATTAAAATGTGTATCAATGAATTCTATGTACCTCGAAATGATGCCATTAAAAATTAAACTCCACTTTCAAAAGACAAGACCTCTGGAAGTTATGGTGAATCAAAATTTTAAAGGGGGTAAAATCCCTAACATACACATGTCAGAGTTTGAAAAATTAGACCGAGCCCTATGGACCAAACGATTAGATTCTAATAATTTTCTCACACATGCAAAATATTTTTTATTTGTTACAGAATCTTTTGTAATATTTTCAATGTTTAAAACTGAAAAAATAATTCTAAAGTAGGGCATCCAAAGCTTGTTATTTTGGGATGTTACAAAACAGATGGCTGCTAACAGAATTATAAGCAGGGGTACAGAAAAGAAGCAGTGCTTCATTTTATTAGTAACAATCCAATGTATGTAAAAAGTTTGTTGCCATGTGGTCAATATCTATGGCTTATATTAAAAGCAAATATGAGACTTTCCACTTTCAAGCCTCAAGAGCTGATGGAAAGATTACACAGGTGGGGTTATCCCGAGACAATTAAAGCTTCATCTTTTTAAAGGGCTGTCAAAATGGATATGAAACAATTGATTTTACACTAAAAAGTGAGACAGAATGATAACATATTTACAGCCCAATGGCAGAGATAATACAATGTGCAATAAATCTAAATGAGCACATCTTAAGGTATAACCCAAATTAAAAGTGAGTCTAGCAACAGAATCTTCTAGAAAGTGCTCGGTGAGTGGACGTAATGCTGAACCACTGTTTCCCGAAAAGCAACAAAAAATGTGAACATTGCACCCTTTGCTCCCATTTTTGAAATGCATCTGAATATTGTTAGAGTTCAATATATTGCAGGATAATTTACAATATGTTGATCAGGGTACATTCTAATAATATATATATTTGTAAGAAAAAGGGAGGAGGCAGCACTTAATGCAAACAGGATTACCCGGGTTCTAGCTAAGGGTTGCAACATGATTCATTCAAGGGCTCTAGACCATGAGACCAAGGTGAGAAATCGTTGGGAAACAACAGGCATGCAGTATTTTATGTGAGCAGTGTACTTTATATGAGTATCACAAGAACAGGCTCCCTCTCTACAGAGGCTGCTGTAATTTCATGTAATCACAAACATGGTGTACAGTTTGCTATTCTTAGAAGGCTAAAGGACCTCCGATGATGTCACTCGTCACATGAATGTATTGCAAGGCACCCTGTAAAAAATGTACACAATATTTTCCATCTGTGCATAGAGCTTTATATGTCTGTAGTTGAATATTAGCAGACAGTCCCTAAGTACAAAGAGGCAGGGCAGTGATTTGAAGAGACACATAGCTGTCAGTTAGAATTACGGGCATGGTTCAGTGGCAGCTTGAGAGAGAGAAGAGTCACAGATACCAGACATGAGTCACAAAGCTAATTTGCATATGAGAAAATGTCTGTAATTAAGGTACAGAGCGTCACTAGTAGCTAATTTTAGGTGGTATTGGGAGGACCTTTTATCAGCTGGCATTGTTAGTCAAAATTGTGGGGTGGTCAAAATCTGGTGACGGGTCCTGTTTAAGCCTTATAGACATGAATATGTGCTTGTCCGGGGCATAACCTGGTGAGCACATGGCCGGGTGCAGGAGAGCAGCATAGAAAGCCGAGCAGCAATATATAGGATATGTCCCATATTTTCCCAGTCCCACACAGAGTGCTCACCACATCATGATCCAGTGCTATAGACCTATGTCGAAGCTGTGATCTGGCCCCCATAACAGTCGTGTGCATGAAGCCTTAGGCCCCTTTCACACTTGCGTTTTTCACGCGCGTTTTCTGCGCGTGCTTTTGACGCGCAGAACTTGCATTGCACTCTGACCCATTGTAACCAATGGGTCTCTTCAGACTTGCATTTTTTTTCATGCACACACGCACGTTTTTTTTAACGTGCGTTTAAATCTCGACGTGCTCTACTTTTGCAAGTCACGCTCGTGAAAAACGCACCATACCAGTCTATGGAGATGCATCAAAAATGCATTGCACTCTAAGACACTTGCAAGTGTGGAAGGGGCCTTACTATCCTTAGAGAGCAGGCAGGACCGGTTCTAGACAAAGTGGGGCCCTGGGCAAAACTAAAAGTGGGGCCCCAAAATAAAACTATTTTATGACCAATCACAGTCAGCAAGAGACTCCCTTTAGTATGGTAAAACAATCTGTAATATGGGAGGATTTTATAGGAGATTGATGGGCAGCACAGTGGCTCAATGGTTAGCACTACAGCCTTGCAGCGCTGGTCAACATCTGCAAAGAGTTTGTATGTTCTCTCTGTGTTTGCGTGGGTTTCCTCCGGGTCCTCCAGTTTCCTCCCACACTCCAAAAAATGACTGGTAGGTTGAATAGATTGTAAGCCCCATTAGAGACAGGGAATGATGTGACAAGCTCTGTGCAGTGCTGCGTAATCTGTGTGTGCTATATAAATAAATAATTATAATTATTATGATAGAAGATAAATATGAAAGATGTTAGAGATTTCTAGACACTGAATATAAAGTAGATGATATGAGAGATAAATACAGTAGAAGAGAAATAGAAGATTGATAAATAAAGAAAAAGTGAGATTTATAAATGGTTAGATCATAGGAGATAGATAACTAGACAGATAGATAGATATATATATATAGACAGGAGATAGATGATAAGCATCTTCACCTAGGAATTCAGCCAATGGGGATTAACCCTTTCATTCAGCACACAGGGGGCTGTATCTTTGGCTCTGTGACACATAGAACCTCACTTCTTTCTTCCTATGAAAGAAGAGAATCTCTCCTTTCATATGAATCTAAATTATGTTCTAAGTGTCAGGAAAACGGAGATATTAACTGTTAAACTGCCGTCGGGAGTGATTTTTATATATAAAAATGGCACCTTAAACCTGAATATCTCTGGATCCATGGTACCTAGAAACAAAATTCAAGAATAATTTGAAAGAAGAGATTCTCCCCTTTCAGGGGGCCCTGGGCAATTGCCCACTTTGCCTACCCATTGTGCCGGCCCTGAGAGCAGGGTGTGGCTCAATAAACCCAAAGCGCAACAAAGGCTAACTCATAGTTCACACAGAGGGAACACTAACAGAAATGAATACCACCTTATCTGCCAACAGGGACGTTTTGGCACGGACGTTACAAACATTTTTGCACATTTTGGTGCACATTGTTACATTTTCACTTCTCATGAAGCTTCTATAGGAATATAGTAAAGTATAGTACCTAAGACCTGATAAGTGTGATTCAAATTACAGCAGAATGCCGGTGTCTTTTACTGGAACCTTTATATTTACCTACTGTATCTGCACATATATAATTAAAGCTGTAGTGACAAGGGACAATGTACACTGTCAAATACAGCTGCATTTCTACCAGATGTGAATATGTTAAAAATCGGAGGAGATTCCTCCTACTTTACGAACAATTACCTTCCTGCAGACAGTGTAGAAGTGATGACTTTGCATAAGAACTACAAATTGGCTTTTCAGCAATGGTGTTATTTGGAAGCAACCAAGTCATTTTAGTGTTATGAGCAGAAGCAAAAACTACATAAGGGCATGAGAGAGTCATGTGGAAATCTCTCTCCCTCTGATGTCAATTGGCAATTCATCCACAAATATACACAGTGAAGTCAGATTATTGCTGTGGTTTTATTGCAAAGTGAACATTACAGATAAAAGAGATGACAGACGGTAGGCAAAGCTTCATTTAGTGCTTTTCCTGCAGCATAGGCTATAAATTTGCAGATTGCATCTTGCCCTCTCTTGTTCGTATTAACAGGGATCGCTTCATACCTTATTGTGATACGTTTACAAGGCACTGTTCGGAAATGAAAGCAGAATGATGGTTAGTTGTATAGAAACGAACCTTACTCATATGAATTAGGAGACACAGAATGTAACTACAATACACAACAAAGAGTTTAACTTTTAACAATCAACTGTCTGAACAAACTGTCAGGCACAGAGGAAGTGGATCCTCTGAACCACTGCCAGCCAGGTCGTTCCACAGCCACGACTTGTCCGCGGTGGCAGCCAAGGACGAGGTGCAGGAACGGCAGGCAGTCCCATTGTCCGGGACAGGCAGGAGGTCAAATCGGGCAACACAGGGTCATATTCAGGGACGTAGCAACAGGTCAGGGCAGGCGGCAGAGGAGCATAGTCTGGAACGGAACCGGGGTCACAACAGGAAATGTCAAAAACAGCACAAGGCATCAGACACAGCTTTCTCTAAGGCATGAGGCACCAAGATCCGGCAGGGTGTGCAGGAAGAGGCAGGCTTATACTGAATTCTGAAAATGGCCAGCGCCAATTAATGGCGCGCTGGTCTTTTAAACTAGAGAAGCCGGTGCATGCTCCCTAGGAGTCGGGAACGCGTGCATGACGGATGGAGCCAAGAAAGGTAAGATGCGGGGACGACGCACCGGCGTGAGCAGAGGTGCACGGATGAGCCCGTGACCCCCGATATGGGTTGCGGGACCACCCGTGACATAAACATTCAACAAACAGAACGGCATAACTCTTAACCCTGAAAGATTCAGTGGGACGGTCCCAGATTTTATAGCTTTGTCCCAGTATCTTGGGGAGCGGGAAATATGTCCTACATGTCAACTCTATCTACATCCTCTGAAGGTGAGTGTAATCGTGAAGTAGGAAGCCATCAACTCTCCCCTCCACCATTAAGTCTCTGCCAGTACTGTGTGAGGTTGAGGCCAGCTGCAGAGTCACAAATAGGATTGTTGTGGGGGAATAATAAGTATTTTATCTGTTTTCCGCTAATTTGACTGAAAAAAGGAATGAGGAGGGAGAAGGTAAAAATTGTGCAAAAATCAGGGTGACTACAGAAAGAGTGTATTAAAAGAATAGAGAAAAGGGGTGTCTAAACATATGGTGGGGCAATAGAAATGGGGAGAGCAACATAATGGGGGCCATTATTAGTGGTGGAGTACTGAAAGAGGGATGTTATGAGTCCGGGCCTCCAGGAAGGGGCATTATTATCTGGGGGGAGATCCATCTGGGCATTATACAATGTGGATGAAGCACAGTACATAATAGGCATTATAGAGTGGGGCGAACACAGCTTAAATTAGCTCAGCCTCTGAAAACATTTTTTTTTCAATTTTAGAAATCAGTAGTGTAGATGATAATTAATGTCCGACCGGAATGCATACCTGCCACGATTCACTAATATTGTGTGTCCGATATCCTGCATGTGTCGCTGCCCCGCTCAGATTTGGCGGAGCTCACCTTCTTCTTCCTGGTGTATGTAAGTGCATTGTCTTGCAACACAAATTGTCACAGCGGCGCAAATCCCAAAAATTTTGGAAATCCGACAAAAGTGCAATCCGCAGACCCTTAGTAAATAAGCCAGTTTAGCTGAGTAATGTGTCTTCTCTTTTAATTCTTTGCGGATTCCTGCTTTTCTGTCTGGTTATTTGACCCCCTTCTTGCTCTGATTTTGGTACTTCCTGTTTTTTCGCATTCACAGCCAAGGTCTTTGCTCTGAATGGACATATATAACTATTGTGCCATAGGGGTGGAGGAAAGTCTGCGGTAGCAGACGTAGCAGTTGCTATGGGGCCTGCATTGTCAGGGGGCTCCAGCATCTAACCGGACACACTAAAGAATGGGGGATGAGCACCATTTTATTCATGTTATATTGCACATGTATAACAGTCGTCAGCTCCGGTATGAAAGGTTGTTGGAGAGGGGGTATACAATGGGGGACGTGTATCTTCGTTTTTTTTTCCTTTGTTGTATAATCAAGACATTTGGCAGGTCTTTTTTGCGCCTTATGTATGATCATGTCCTTTCTCTTGTGATACGTGTTTAGATTTTCCTATCCTGGCAGGCGCAAATTTTCGCTTTTTTGAAAACTTTTTGTTGCAAATGTCTCAAATTCACATGGACACCATCCATGTGAGGGGGAGGGAGCGTGTTATATACAGGAGTGGTCACTACTGTAAATTTTGGATTTGTGGCTATGTCCTGCATTTTTAAGTCCTCTAGTCACACCCAGGAAGTCTATGGGGTTCTGCCTCTCCTAGTTACTTATTTGTCTGAGCACAGGCTGTTTGAGAGTGACTCTCTGTGCCTGCTCATATGAATATGAATCATACAGCAGGGATGAGGTAAAGGACATAACTGAAATGATCTGCTTCCCTGACTGTCTATTATCAATTTGCAGTGAGGACAAGCAGCTGACATGATCTTTAGCTAGGACAGTGTGTGCTCCATTTTATTCAGGAAGAAGATGGGGGATGACCAGTTCTTACTGGTAAAAAGAAAAAGACAGGTTATTCTCTCATATATTTAATTAATCTGATATATATTCAAATTTTTTCAATTGCATGTTAAAAAATGTACCTGTGTGAAGATAATTTCCAAAATGTAGCCATGTTGTCCTTTAGAAATGAGATATATTTCCTTGGATATGACTACCCCCTCATCCTGCCAGCGGTGGCCACGCATGCGTAATTGAGGTGGATTAAGCTCTCATTACCACAAGACAGCTCTGGGGCATACAGTAACTCTCATTTCATATGCTAAAAGAACTTACTTCTTTCACAATCACTTCAGCATCAGTGGCCTTTTACAATGACAGCTGTCCTCCAGTTCTAACTACATTTATGGGAAATCATCCCTTATCCTTTAACAGAAAATCCTATGAGCCTATGTCTGCTTCCATTATGCCATCAATAGTGTCCAGGACTGATGATGCCATTATCAGCACTACCATTCCCCTTTTGCCTGCTTGAAAAAGCTCTTCTGGCCTAACGGAGGATGTAAGGGTGGTACAGTAGGAAGAAGATAAGGAACAGTCAATAAATGGTGCACCAAATGGTTGTTGGACCAGCGGTTAGGTACTGTACTGTCCAGCCAGAGATCACTTTTGGAGGAGGAAGAGTAGGACGAGGAGCAGTTTTCCTCTCAGCAGGGTGACACCCAAAACAGCACACAGGCTTAAATAGAGTATGGCTGAGGAAATCCAGAGGAGGAGGATAGAGATATACCCCAAGCAACTTGTGGCTATAATCGCAGCAATAGCTGGCGCTACAAAGTATTAACTTGATGGGTTTAAATAATATTGCACACCCCACTTTTCAGTTTATTTTTTACAAAAAATTAAAATTCAATAAATTTAATTCCTTTTCATAATTGTGTCGTTGATTCTTCACCAAAAAAAAATCTATTTTATATCTTTAAGTTTGAAGCCTGAAATATGGAAAAAGGTACAAAAGTTCAAGGGGGCCGAATACTTTTGCAAGGCACTGTACCTACTTGCATTTATATTATCTGACAACATTTTTTACATATACAGGCAGTCCCCGGGTTACGTACAAGATAGGGTCCGGAGGTTTGTTCTTAAGTTGAATTTGTATGTAAGTCGAAACTGTATATTTTATAATTGTAGATCCAGACAAAAAAATTTGGGGCCCAGTGACAATTGGAGTTTATACATTTCTTTGCTGTAATGGGACTAAGGATTATCAATAAAGCTTCATTACAGACACCTTACAGCTGATCATTGCAATATGGGACTATAGTAAAGGATTCAAAAAGCTGCACCAGAGGACAGAGGGGTCTGTCTGTAACTATGGATTGTCTGTAAGTCAGGTGTCCTTAAGTAGGGGACCGCCTGTATTTACATATTATATTTTGAGATCATCTTCTCCCATAGTATGGGTGAAATAACATGCACTATTTGCCAGGTTGCAGTTGCTTGTTGAATAATATTATACTGGGGTCGCCTTCCCCTTTAGTGTCAAATACACTGGTTTTAATTGCTTATTGAATAATATCTTTTGGGGTTTTCTTTCCCTTAAGTTAGTGTGAAATACATTGCACTATTTGTCTGGGTACAATTCTTGTTCAATAATATCTTTTGAGGTCTCTTTCTCAATTAAAAATTTTAACCTCTTAGCGTGCTATACTTGTATGGCACTGAGCCGATGCCGAAATCAGGAGTCACAGGATGTCAGTGATAATCTACCGCTGACATCCCCGGGTAACACATTGTATAACAAATTTTACGATGGGTTTTCTTATTTTATCCTTTGGAAATGTGTACATTTTAGGGCTAAATGAACGTATAATCAACAAAATTTGACCATTCTAAATTTCACTTCCATTTTGATTACCATATATACTTGAGTATAAGCCGACCCGAGTATAACCCAAGACCCCTAATTCTACCACCAAAAACTGGGAAAAACTATTGACTCGAGTATAAGCGAAGGTGGAAAATGCATTGGTCACAGCCCCCTCCCCAGTATATAGCCAGCAAGCCCCCAGTAGTATATAGTCAGCCAGCTCCCAGTAGCATACAGCCAGCCAGCCCCATGTAGTATACAGCCAGCCAGCCCCCAGTAGTATACAGCCAGCCAGCCCCCAGTAGTATACAGCCACCCAGCCCCCAGTAGTAGTATACAGCCAGCCAGTCCCTAGTAGTATACAGCCAGCCCCTAGTAGTATACAGCCAGCCAGCCCCTAGTATACAGCCAGCCTGCCCCCAGTAGAATACAGCCAGCTTGCCCCAGTAGTATACAGCCAGCCGCCATGTAGTATACAGCCAGCCTGCCCCCATTTAGTATACAGCCAGCCCCCATGTAGTATACAGCCACCCAGCCCTCAGTAGTATACAGCCCGCCAGCCCCCAGTAGTATACAGCCTGCCAGCCCCCAGTAGTATACAGCCAGCCATCCCCCAGTAGTATACAGCCAGCCATCCCCCAGTAGTATACAGCCTGCCAGCCCCCAGTAGTATACTTCCTGCCCCCCCCCCCAGCGCTTAAAAGAAATAAACTTATATATACTCACCCTCCGATGTTGGCACGGCTCCCCGATGCCCCTGATGTCGGCGTGTCCCATCTTCTTTCTTCCCCGCGGCTCTTCTTCTTTCTTCTGTCATGGACGCGGCCATGTTTTCTTCTAGCAGGCGTAGGCGTGGCCGCTGCTGGCGTCATAGTATGCGCCTACTGGAAGAAAACATGGCCGCGTCCATAAAAGGAGACAGAAGAAAGAAGAAGAGCCGCGGGGGAGAAAGAAGACGGGATGCGCCGACATCGGGAACATCGGGGGCCCACGTAGAGCATCGGGCCGCCGGAGGGTGAGTATATACGTTTATTTTTGTGCTCGTAATAGACTCGTGTATAAGCCGAGGGGACGTTTTTCAGCACATTTTTTTGTGCTGAAAAATCAGGCTTATACACAAGTATATACGGTACTATGAAGATCTCAAGAGGTTAACAATCTTCCTAAAAACTGTTTCTGATAGTTTGAGTGGTGCAGATTTGAAAATGGGTTGATTATATAGGGGGTTTTAATGCTAAATATTTAAAATGTCATTCAGAATTTATCCTCAAAATAGTAAATTCTGAAAATATGGAAAATGGATATTCGATTTGTAAGCCATCAAAATAAATTATCCAGACATTTTGTGTGACATCAAAATAAATTATCCAGACATTTCAAAAATTATGAAAATTTAAAGTAGACATATGGGAAATGTTATTCAGCAACTTATTTAGGTGGCAAATCTATCTGCCTGAAAACACGATGATTTTGAATTTCAAAAATGGCAAATTTTTCAAAAAATTCATCACTTTTTCTTTTTTTGTAAATAAATGCAAAACTAATCAGCCAACATTTACCACTAAAATGAAGTACAACATGTGGGGAAAAAACTCAAATCTCAGAATCGCTTTGATAAGTAAGGCCCCTTCCACACTTGTGTTGCAGATCACGTCAGAGTTTGATCAGGGTGCGATCAGGGTTTGGTCAGTGAAAAACGCACATTTTGCATCAGGTTGCAATCAGTTTTCAGTCAGAGTTTGTTCAGTGTCTCAGTTTTTCACACGCGTTTTCAATGCAATTTCAATGCGTTTTTCACACGCAGATAATGCGCGTGAAATGGACTCAGGACTGAGCTCTATCTTTTCTATGGCAATTGATGCGTGAAAAACGCATTTCACTTGCATTGCACTTGCAAGTGTCTCAGAGTGCAATGCGATTTTGATGCGTCTCCATAGACTTGTATGGTGCGTTTTTCACGCGCGTGACTAGCAAAAGTAGAGCATGTCGAGATTTAAACGCGCGTTAAAAAAGACGCACGTGTGTGCGTGAAAAAAAATGCAAGTCTGAAAAGACCCATTGGTTACAATGGGTCAGAGTACAATGCAAGTTCTGCGCGTCAAAAGCATGCACAGAAAACGCGCCTTAAAAAACGCAAGTGTGAAAGGGGCCTTATAGTACTCAAAAGTTATAACCATATAAAGCGACGCATTCGTCAGAATACAAAAAATGGGGCTGAGCCTTAAGCTATAAAGTGTCTGTGTCCTTAAGGGGTTAAAATATAGGAAACAGTAAAACTTAAAATCAGCACACTTTACCTAAAACTGATATTAAATAAACAGTAAAAATCCTAAACATGTCAGGTTTCACCACGTCACAAAAGTCCTGACTTTACAATATATAAATAAGGTTATTCCTGGTGATGAATCCCGTAATGGAAAATATCCAAAAAAAACTACTTTTTTGTCATTTTGACACAAAAATATTTTTGTCATAAAAAATTTAATAAAAACATTGAATATAAAGTGATTAAAAGATGGTACAGTGACCCATATGGTAGCAATGATCGTCGTCATCACATCACAACGTCATCACATCTGCCAAAAAATTGCACCTTACACAGCTCCATAAACCAAAGTATGAAGAAGTATTAGCCTTTGAATATGGCAAAATGCTGATTTTTTTTGGTACAAAAGGTTTTAATTTTTTGAAACCTATTAAAACCTAAATAAATTTGGTACTCCCGTAATCACATCGACCCAAAGAATAAGGGGAGGTGTTATTTGAAGTGAAAAGTAAAATATGTTAGACAAAGCTCACAAGAAAAGCTGTTTTCCATCATAGTCACTGTATTTGGATTTTTTTTTTACCTCTTCCTAGTACATAACATGTAAAATTAATTGAGAAGTGTTCTAGTTCAGTAATATAAATGTTCATATGTGCGTTCTTGTCTGCCTGAGGTTTGTCCCAGGCTAGGGCAATAGTCTGCTTAGTAGCCCAAAAAGAATGAAATAAACTGCTGAAAGGGAATGAGAGATTCCAGAAATATTATGGAATAATGCCTCACAGTGGCATTTACAGAGATTCTGCCCCATGACAGAATAAACTCTAACCCACTGGGGCTTAGCTGTAGGGGAGATAACCCCTGTCTCAGTGCAGTCCTTGATATCCTAAATTTGTTTTAATATTTAACATGGAAAATGCAGTAGGGTATAAGAAGATTATATAATTTTTATAATCCATAAAATAGATGTAAAGAACTTATTTCTTCTACTTATAGGCGTGTATTTAGACTACTGAGCTGCCCTGAAAGCCACTTTAAAAACTGCCCATTTTTGCCGTAGTTGGAATTACTGTGAACTGTTTGTTTCAGACATTCTGCAGCAATTCTACAGCTTGTGAACCCGACCTAAGATTTTTTCATTTTGTGGTCTTCCAGATAGACAGAAATTTTCTACTTCTATGAGCTTCTAAAATCAAACTACTGTATTTGATATGGTTAGATGGCTATGTAAACAAAAATCTGAACATTGACAATGTGAGGGATCTAATTCCCCGTTTCAAACACTGAAATCAGTCCTAGCACAAGTATTACTGTCTATACAGCAAAGCTGTAATTTTCGTAAGAAATAGCTGCTGTTATAAAATTTTTCCTATCTCAAAGAATCATAAAATTATATGTTTTAAAAAGAGTTACTTCATCAAAATGTTCTTACGACGTGGTCAAGATGCCCTTTGTTACCATAACTGTTCACTTTCTGCAATCAAATTTAATTGCCTTCTCCCTTCCAAGTACAAAATCAAATTATTCTCAGATTTCATTCTACTTTTTAGTCTCCAAAAAATCATAGTGAAATGAACTTCTAAAAAACAAAACCTCATTATTCTACACTTGTGAATAATCACATCCAACATTACTATCCTTCCACGGATGAGAGTGCTTCTAATATCTTTCATAAATTGTAATTCTGAAATTGAGACTTTCTGTAGTTGGCCCTCTTATAGTATGTTAATTTTGGGAATTGTAACAGTTATTTGCATTATACTCTTGATTTATTGAAATATGGAAACACATGTACATTCCCTGTACCAATGCCACCTACAGTAAGACAGGGCAAACAGAGTATTGCAGTGTATTATGATTAAATCTGTTCATGGGAATCAAAGGCTTCTAGATTCAAATATGCTAATATGTCTAAAATATATATAACACAATACATAATACCTTACTACTTTGCCACCACAGCCCTTTTTATTCAGTTTTTTTTCCTATCCACCTAAACTAGCCATAACTTTTTTTACATTTTGTTAAAAGAGCAGCATGGGGGTTTGTTTTCTGCAGGACAAATTGAAATCACTAGTGTGCAACATATTTTTACAAGTTTTTTTTAGACGGCTTTCACTGTGTGGTCCTAATAACACATCCCATTTATTCTTTGAATCTGTATAATCATTAAGATACCAAATTCCTATATTTTTTTTATATTGCGCTGTAATACCTTAATAAAATAATAAACCATTTGAGAAAAAAATATGTTTGTTTATTTTTATTGGTGTTCTAGGGAAAGGGGGACGTTAGTTGGAATTTTACAATTATTTTTTATGATTATTTTAGCATCTTCTACACATCCACAATATTGGCAATACAGTCGTATTGCAGTATATTGTATATACGATCAGACCTTGTAGGGTTCAAACACCCTAGGGCAGACATGGGCATTGTACGGCCCACGGGATACATGAGGCCCTATAGCTATCTTTGGGCGGCCCCCCTGGGATCATTGTTATGTTTTATTTTCTGTGTTTTTATGTAGGGATGGGTTATATATTGAATACAGTATATAGGTATTTGGTAGAGCTGAGTTAAGTACTGTATATTCTTCTGGCCCTCTAAAACCATTCCAATTTCTCATGGGAAAATTAAATGCCCATCCCTACCCATGCTGGAATAGCTGGATGATTGTCAAGGTTTGGGGTCAGTGAACCCCCTAGACCACCACGGACAATGACTCTTGCCGACACCTGGGACTGGAATCTATGTGGCACTTGGTCTTCACCAGAGCCTGCTGCAAAGCAGGATGGTCTTGCTACGGCATGGAGCTACCAGGTCGTTCTACAGGTGCAAGTAGCCCGCGGTGGCAGCCAAGGTCCAGGTACAGAAGGCAGTCTCATGGTCAGAAGCAGGCAGATGCTCAGGGCAGGCGGCAGAGGTGCAGATTCAGGAACGGAGCAGGAGAGCAAGGCTGGCAGAACAGGAACAACGACAGGGTCAGGTCCGTGGTCACAACAGGAGATCAACGTAGAATTGGGAACAGGAACAAGGACCAACGCTAGGGAAGCTTTCTCTATGGCAAAGAGCTCAAAGATCTGGCAGGGAATGTTGGGAGCAGCCGGCTTAAGTAGGAAACCCAGAAGTGCCAGCGCCAATCAGAGGTGTGCTGGCCCTTTAAATCTAAGAGAGCCTGCGCACGCATGTCCCCGTTCCCGTCCCAGCTAGGCGTAGAAAGGTAATTTTTCGACTGAAAATAATAGGCTCATTACCCACCAAATGATGAACGGATCCTGTTTCAGGGGGCACATGGTAGCGTGCAGGTATATACCCACTAAACCCGCTAAATCTATGTGGTTAATTTCTTTTAAAGGAAATCTACCAAATAAAACCATGCATGATTAAGCAGAAACACTTATTCATGGATCCAGGCACTGTGACTGTGGTAATATTTTAAAGTATGATATTCCTTCTAAAATCAACTTTCAAAATCATGCTAATGAGCTGTTACACTGTATAGCCCTGTCCCCTCAGCATTTGAGCAGTTGTTCTTCCTTCAGCACTATGAGCATTTCCTGCCCATAGTATCCATGTCCACTTCATTCTTGTACTAAGGAAATATAATTTAAATACTACAAATATTTCACATAAGATTAACTGCAGAAAAATAAATGTATACATCATAACCCATTAATGTAAAATATCTTTTAAACCCAAAGCTCTTCAGTAAATGGTTAATGGATTGGGGTTGAACCAATGCAGCTTTACCTGGAAAAAAAACATTTAATCCCTTTATTATGAAAATAGCAGAGCTCCTGGAACGGAAACTATACATTTACCAGGTTTTGCAAAAAATAAGCAGATCTGTTACATTCTAGTCTTGAAAGGAACTACTTTGACACAGATGAGATTATGTTTTATGGCAATAAAACCATGATCAAAATTCTGAGAAATCCCAATATGTGAAAACAGACATTCCTTTACACAGTAACATGCCTAAGGCTACTGCAAGATGAGTAAAAAACTATATGAGATTTTATGGAAATATTAAAAATAACTATTGTGATAGCAAATGATGAATAAACATGTATTTAATAAAATACATTCATCCTGCTTGTTCATAAAATTAGTTGGATGACTTCAATGAAGATGAAATTATGTTATATGATGTTTAATGATGAATGCCACTGAATCCAAGGACCTGGAAAATAAGATTAAAATAAGATGAATACAAACAACAAAATAAAAATGATGTATTCAAACCTTGTCTAAACTTTCATCCCAGATCCTTATCATTAATGGATTTACAAAGCATTTTACAACACTATACTGAGGAAAAGCAACTATATTGTCATGATCTAATCAATTTCTTTAGTAAACAATTTAATTTTTCAGCTCCCATAAGAACACATCAGCATATTTGTTCAAAAAATTTTATTTCCCAATGCGACAACTCACTCCTTTTTTACACTTCAGACAAGTGTATTATTTGTATCCAGATGGGGCAAACAGATTTTTGAAGTGCAACTTTTTAAAAAGTTGCAAATTCAGACCCAATACAATGTCGATCTGTCTTGTCAGACCCAATACAATGCTAATCTGAAATGCAAAATACACCGAAAGAGTTCCAAACGCATTTTAAAAAGCTGTTCTAATATACCATCTGAATGATAAAACTGCCCCATACTTAAACTCTTTTCATACACCTACAGTCTGAGTCTCCTTTCCCCCTCTTGGTCAACTGTACAAATTTAAAGAGGAGCAGGGAGATGAAAGCTGCTCTCCATCTCACAAGCCACCAGCGTGCAGCCACTGAGATACAGGCTGGCTATATACTACAGTGGGATGACTGGCTATATACTACAGGGGGCAGGCTGGCTATATAGTACAGGTGGGCGGACTGTATATATACTATTGGGGGCTGGCTATATACTGGGGGGGGGGGCAGGGGACTGGATTGATATATACTATGGGACTGGCTATATATGGGGTCATGTGCTGTCTTATACTGGTATGAGGGCATGGGCTACCTATATACTGGGGAAGTGTGCTGGGCTACCGAATTAATTATAGTATAGTATATTAAAATTATAGTATATTAATACATCATAGTGCATTATCTGTATATACAGGGAGCACTAAGAAGGAATCAAATGCACTGTGCCGCGATTCACTAAGATTGTAAACTCTGTTGGACCTGAGCAGGGAAGCGACACATGCAGGATATCAGGCGCACATTCTTTTTAGTGGTGCATGTAACACAATTGGGAAGTTAAATCCCAAGTTTAGTCCGAATCAGTTGGATCTTTTGACGGCATCTGCGCCAGAACACGATTGAAAGCTCCAAAATCCAAGCGCAGACACCTGTTAAATTCCTGTCCAAGCCGTGTATTCCACGAAACAGCAAACAGTCCGACAAAAGTGAGCGGCGCAACCCTTAGTAAATGAGCCCCTATGTGTCTTTTAACAGATACAGTGTGATCATGAGAGAAGGTTAAGCGGGCAAAGCAGTACATGGGTGAAGGCCTCTGTAAAGGAAAACACGATGTTTCAGACACTGGAGGAGTCCGCAAGGTCAATGAATTATCCTTTTATAGACACTCCCAGAACGCACAAGTTGTAGAAGGCGCAGGAACCTCCGGATAATCACAATCCTGAATGACTGAAAGATCCCTTTCACTAGCCTCAGTGAAACAGAACCTTTAACAACCCAATAGGCTGCCACCAGTTCTCCTTTAATATAAACCCAATCCATAACGGGATTATATAGGGTGAGGAACCAACCGGGTAGCATGTATTTGACTGAGACACGGATGTGGGGATTTGTGCACCGAGATAAAAGAGCAACATAAGCTAAATTTTATATTTAATTGCCTTAAGGGAACACTAGACAAACAGTACACACAATATATTATATATATTTAAGCAGAGAACAAAATACAAGGTTAGGACTACAAGTATCAGCAATTCAGTATGTTAGTTACCTTGTGTGTGGGCTTAATGGAAACTGATAGGCCACCCTTAAAGTTCCTTCCTGCTATGTTGATGGGAACAGGTTTCCCAAAAAAGACCATCAGCATCAGGAGTGCTCTGATTCTATTAGGTACAGACATACCCCTGCACACCCCCAGGAGGTTGTTTAGATTGAGAGCCCCATGGGGACAGGGACCAATTTGGCATGCTTTGTGCAGCACTGCGTAGGCACTATATAAATAAAGAATTCTAATAATAATAATAAACCGCTTAAACAGCCGTTGCGAGGCTGGCTGAGAGAATCGACGATAATGTGCTGTGCCATCCTGCATGTGTCGCTTCCCCACTCAGGTCCGACACAGTTCACTATCTTGTAAGTGTTGCATGTAAGTGCATGGGATTGCGACACAGTTTATACACTCCCCGGCCACTTTATTAGGTACACCATGCTAGTAACGGGTTGGACCCCCTTTTGCCTTCAGAACTGCCTCAATTCTTTGTGGCATAGATTCAACAAGGTGCTATAAGAATTCCTCAGAGATTTTGGTCCATATTGACATGATGGCATCACACAGTTGCCGCAGATTTGTCGGCTGCACATCCATGATGCAAATCTCCCGTTCCACCACATCCCAAAGATGCTCTATTGGATTGAGATCTGGTGACTGTGGAGGCCATTTGAGTACAGTGAACTCATTGTCATGTTCAAGAAACCAGTCTGAGATGATTCCAGCTTTATGACATGGCGCATTATCCTGCTGAAAGTAGCCATCAGATGTTGGGTACATCGTGGTCATAAAGGGATGGACATGGTCAGCAACAATACTCAGGTAGGCTGTGACGTTGCAACGATGCTCAATTGGTACCAAGGGGCCCAAAGATTGCCAAGAAAATATTCCCCACACCATGACATCACCACCACCAGCCTGAACCGTTGATACAAGGCAGGATGGATTCAAGCTTTCATGTTGTTGACGCCAAATTCTGACCCTACAATTCGAATGTCGCAGCAGAAATCGAGACTCATCAGACCAGGCAACGTTTTTCAAATCTTCTACTGTCCAATTTCGATGAGCTTGTGCAAATTGTAGCCTGTTCTTAGCTGAAAGGAGTGGCACCTGGTGTGGTCTTCTTCTGCTGTAGCCCATCTGCCTCAAAGTTCGACGTACTGTGCATTCAGAGATGCTCTTCTGCCTACCTTGGTTGTAACGGGTGGCGATTTGAGTCACTGTTGCCTTTCTATCAGCTCGAACCAGTCTGCCCATTCTCCTCTGACCTCTGGCATCAACAAGGCATTTCCGCCCACAGAACTGCCGCTCACTGGATGTTTTTTCTTTTTCGGACCATTCTCTGTAAACCCTAGAAATGGTTGTGCATGAAAATCCCAGTAGATCAGCAGTTTCTGAAATATTCAGACCAGCCCTTCTGGCACCAACAACCATGCCACGTTCAAAGGCACTCAAATTACCTTTCTTCCCCATACTGATGCTCGGTTTGAACTGCAGGAGATTGTCTTGACCATGTCTACATGCCTAAATGCACTGAGTTGCCGCCATGTGATTGGCTGATTAGAAATTAAGTGTTAACGAGCAGTTGGACAGGTGTACCTAATAAAGTGGCCGGTGAGTGTAAGTTAAATCCAACGCTCAGTCCAAATCAGACAGATCACCCAATGGCCCCCAATTTGTGCCTCATGGAAGCCAGCGCAGCAGTGCCAAAAACCATCGCGTGCACCAAAATACCAGCGCATATACCTGTTAAATACCTGTCCAAGCTGCAATCCCCAAAAAAGGCAAACAGTATAGTTAAGGGTCACCCTCTTTGGCCTTCATCTGGACAACCGGCTGCTGCAGGGTTTCTGTTAATTTGGAATGGCACACCATTTTTGCAAAGTCAGTGCATTAAAAATTATCTTGGTTTTTCAGATAATTAAGGAAATTGTGGAATCAAGGAAATTAGCAGGAGGTGCCAGATTAACACAAATAACTTTTATCAGTGTTCTTTTCCAATTATATAATTTAAATTTTTATTCTGCGCTTTCGAATATATACAACTAATGAAATAAGCTTAAAATACTGCTATTTTACTCATGTTAGGATATATACATATAGGACTACACAATGCCCTTGGCATTTAGGAAATTGCTCTCTAATTTTTATCTCCATTGTATATAAAGGAGTGACTGGACACCACCCCCTGCCAGCAGCAGACTGGCTCTGCCGTCCAATCAATGATTTACAGCAGAACACAAACTGAACTCAAAATGACACACCCAGCTTTCCCAAGGAAAAATCCTGAAAGGCAGCTGTCAATCAAAAGCAGCCATGGAAGTGGTTTTTAAGCACAGAAACCACAAACCTGACCCCATTCATAGGCTTCTGACACCTAAAATTACTATACTATGGCATAACCATAGTCATACTGACCCCCAGAATCAATTTCAATTGTTATTTTTTATACTGCCTTTGCAGTATAAAGAAAGCTGACTGCATATGATTTATATATGTTCAGATACTGCTCAAATCTTTTCCTTCTGGATTTATACACCCCAAGACGGTTGCCTTTATGCATCTATATACATCGTTTGCTCTATATGTATTGTTACCAAGTAATCATTGCTGCTATATGGACAACACAATGGGGCACATTTACTTACCCGGTCCTGTCGCGATCCCCGATCCAGATGGTCAGACGAAGATGAAGTCTGGCGCGATTCACCAAGATCGTGCGCCCGAGATCCTGCTTGTGTCTCTTCCCCGCTGAGATCCGCTGGAGTTCACCTTCTTCTTCCCGGTGTATGTGAGTGCATGTTAAATCACATGCCTTGTCCAAATCCGTCGGATCGCCCAACGCCCCGCCCCCCGATTTGTGTCTCGCGAAAGCCGGTGCCGATGCGCCAAAATCCGATTGCGTGCGCCAAAAACCCCAGTTAAATGCGGCACAAAACAGAGAAATTCGGGAAACCCTACGGAAATGAGTTCCCTTAGTAAATGTGCCCCAATGTTTGCAGCTACTGTATTTAGCTTCCCCCGGCATTATGTCCTTCTGCACCATGCATGGGGCCAAGCCTCTATGGAGGAGAGTAAAACAGAATCCCGCTCCAATGCCCCGTCGCCATGTTTGGTGAGACTTAAGTCCATCGCTTACTCCGGATGGGCAGTCCCTCGAAACAGATATGAAGGTGTTCAGTTGTGTTACATAATGATAAATTAATATTATGTAGCAAAGCCAGATTGACAGCCAGTTGCATCAATAGAGGTAATGCAAGTAACCAACAAGGAAAGGAGGTCTTAGAGGAGGGGAAGCCCGGGCTAGGTATAAAATACAAGCATTTTAAAGTTTTTATGTGTCTATACTGCTTCCAAATTTTTACAGCACCAAATTTTTTTAGATCACTGGATCGCACCACCCATGTCCAATATCCAAATGGCTATAACATACAGAGGAATGCACAAACAATACAGGAACAGTGGCCACTCCATCTCATATTTGGCTTTATAAATACAAAATCAAATCAAAAGAAAACTGATGCTTTATTTCTAAGGCCCGTTCCACACTTGCGAGTGTGATGCGATGAACTCGCATCACACTCGCAACGCATGCTGCCGGGAACCCACGGCCCGAACGCTGCACCGCGGGAGTGAACTCAGCATGTCAGTTCACTCCCGGTGTGCAGCGTTCGGGCCGTGCGTTCCCGGCAGCATGCGTTGCGAGTGTGGTGCGAGTTCATCGCATCACACTCGCAAGTGTGGAACGGGCCTAAGGCTGAAGTAGGTGTGGTCCCTTAAGTCAATCTGTCAATAGACCACATATGAATGTTTGGTTGGACAGGTGACATCCTACATCATAAGCAGACTGAGAAAAAACATGACCTTAAGGGCTGTTTCACATTAGTCTATGATCAGCCTGTTATCAAGGATGTGACAGGTGTCCCGTGCCACGGACTGATCACTATGGTGGGGATTGGCCTCCCTGCATTATATTGATATATGATGCACAGAGTTCTTGTGTCCTTGATATATAGCGGATCCAACATGGACTAATGTGAAACAGCCCTACAGCAGATAAAATTTTTTTTAAACAATTGAGCATTTATGCAAAAAATGGGCATGGCAATTCGGTCTGGTGCACTCACAAAGTTACATAGAGGGATCACTTGACCTGTCCATTATTGGAGGCTTTCTTTATGAAACTTGGCAAGAGAGAATGCATTTGACATTGGTGATGAAGCTGGACACCTTAGGGGCTATTTATCATATGATAGCCCCACCGCTGCTTTGCAGAGGACCCCGCCTGGCGTAGAAAGAGATGCAGCCAGTGGCTTTTCACGAAAATTCGCTAGCTGCAGCCAGTGCGCAGGCACGGGGACTGAAGTGCCACAGAAGCCCTTTTGGAGACTATTTGCGACTTGCGACAAGAAAAGTCCCAAAAAAAGAGATGGACAAAGCTGTCCATGACACATGTGCCCCAGTATGTGTAATATAAGTGACAGATTGCAGACTCCCTTTTAAGGGGTGAAAGCTTTTACTATTGAATAAGATCATGATGATAACTCAAAAAAGAATTAGAAGAGAAAATTGTTGAATGCCACATTCCTAGTATTAAATGATTTGCCCTGTAATTAGTGGGTACCTACTCTTTATCGATGTGCACATATGCAACAGCCATCATGCACCAATAATGTAATTTATCAAGGGCACTATATTCATTGTAAGGCCACTGCAGGAGGTAGCAAACAAAGGAAGGATGAAACACTGTGAAACAAGACCAAGCAATGCCTAAGATCATGTTGGGAGAGGAACACAGTGCGATTCAACATCAATCTTTGACTCTTCTGTGTAATAATAGTTACATGCTTTATATTCTTGCTGAATATCTTAAATTGAATTCTAAGCCAAAACCTTCTACATTTGTGCCATTTCTTCATGCATACATAACATAAAATTAATTTCTAGCAAACTACAAAACAATGAATCTCATCAAGATTCCCCGGTGGTTTTACAGCTGAGTCAATAAAAGAAACAGCTACTGTATGAAAAAAAAATAAAAACAATCAAAGCTGAATGAAAGTCTGCTCTGTACTTAATAGCTGATATTTGCATATTTCCATTTCAAGAACATTTTGTGAGAGATGACTGACATGACAAATAAGGCACTGCATGTCTGACTCCCCAATTCTCTCTACTTTATCTCTTTACTATAGTTCTATTTTACACAGTGGATGTTTGATGTATTTTTTACACTGATGGAAGGTATGATTGTCTGCTGCTGCTGCTGTTGCAGTTAGTTGATGTTTTGCCATAGGTCATTAATATGAGCTCTGAGCTGTCATTGGTTACTACAGGCAATGAGTATAAGAGCTTATGTGTGAGCTAATATGGATAAGGATACAGAAAGATGGGGAGATTTATCCAAAATGTCTGAGGTAAAAATGTTCCAGTTGCATTGGAAATCAATCAAAGATCATCTGTCATTTTTTAAATAGCTGTGCGAAAATGAAACTTGAGCTCTGATTGGTTTCCATGGGCAACTAGAACAGTTCTGCTCTCAGACACTTCAGATAAATCCCCCCAAAGTGACAGTTAGAGACACTCGGAGACAGAGACAAATAGAGAAATGGTCAGTGACAGTCAAAGTCAGAGACAGACAGAGAGGACAGACAGACAGAGTCATAGATAATCAGAGACAGATGGAGACAGGCCAGAGATGGAGACAGACGGAAACACTCAGAGACAGAAATGGTAAGAGACTGCCAGAGACAGAGACATTCAGAGAAAACCGGAGTCAGAGACAGACAGAGACAGTTAAAAACAGAAACAGAGACAGTCAGAGAAACAGAAATGGTCAGAGAAAATTATAGAGAGAGACGGACTGAGAGAGAGAGAAACAGATACAAATAAACTATTTTTTATTAACCCATTCTATTTTGTTATAGCTAAGAGCAGTTATTTACCATCATGGGCAATGCTAGGAGCTACAGCTAGTATAATATATAAAGCTGAGTGTATGTGTGTATGTGAGTGTATGTATGTCCATTTAAAGTGTAACCGTCACTTCAAAAAACTTTTGATATGTTGTAGAGCAGGTAATTTTAAGCCCTTTTGCAATTGGAATAGTTACCCGAATCTTACTCCTTCGTCTTGTATTCTGCAGACTTCCCCTAGACGGCAGTGATCTCTCATATGTCTGTTACTATGGACATTCCGTCTTCATAAAGAAGCCAGACTATGGAACAGGAGACACGCCCCCATCCCACTCCCTGCACACAGCTGATGACCTCATGTGTCACTGCCCCAGCACTCAGCCATGTGCAGGTAGAAGCCCTCACTTCCCCTACACATAATCCACACAGAAACTGCAGCCCCCCATCACCTCACACAAGGAAGTGGCAGGAGACTCTCCAAGTCTTCATGCTGTCCTGTCATGTGCTGTGCTGGAGTGTTAGATAGATATTAAGATAGATAGATAGATAGGTATATAGCTCTGGTGTCATTGGTCAGCAGCAGGCGCTTGTGATGAGGTGAGAGGAGGAAGTCCCGCCCCTCCATCTTTCTGATTGTAGTTTTTTGAGAGCTGGAAACCCTGTTTGCTATGGGCCAAAAAAGGTACTAAATGAGGACCGAGAGGCAAAATACTTTGAGGAATGATTCCCAGGGACACCTGGCGCAGAATTATGTATTTTAGTTTCTTTTGTTCAGAATGACGGTTACACTTTAAGGAATCTGCAACATTTTGCGTTCAAGTTCTGGCATTCCTTGTGTCACCAGCTGCAAGTAAATCTGGACTTTTCTTTTGCATACCACCCGCAGTCGAATGATCAAGTAGAAAGGGTGGATCAGACTCTGGGCTGTTAACTCCACCACTTTGTCTCTGCCCCTCAAGATGACTGGTCTTACCTTCTACCGTGGGCTGAGTTCTCCTTTTACTCACTGGACTCTGGTTCTGCTGGGGCAGCTCCCTTCTTTGTGGTTTATGGACGTATTACTCGCCCTCCTCTTCCACTCTCCCTTTCTTTGGATGTCCCTGCGGTTTGGTACAGGACCTCAAATCATTTTGTGAGCAAACCCGTCAGTCTCTCCTCCGGGCCACTGACTGCATCAAGGCCAAGGCTGATGAGAAGTGAAGGACTCCTCCTGTCTTCTCTCCAGGTGATAAGGTGTAGTTATCTTCCTGCTCTCATCCCGGGCCAGCCAGCACATGTGTTCCCGTTCCTTAGGGCACTTGCGTCGGCACCCGCAGAATTAAAGGGCCAGCACACCGCTGATTGGCGCTGGCCACTTCCGAGTTTTCCATAAAGGCCGGCTTTTCCCAGCAATTCCTGCCGGATCTTAGTGCTTATTGCCTATGAGAAAGCTTCCTTCTGGTTTCCTTTTTCCTCGTATCCTGACTTCCTATTGTGACATCGGACCTGACCCTGACCTTGCTCCTTCGCTGCCAGCCCTGACCTTCTGCTCCATACCAGTTTCTGCATCATTGCTGCCTGTCCTGATTAAGTGTCTGTCCCCAACCACAAGACTGCCACGGGCAAGTCGCACCTGTGGAACAACCTGGTGGCACCATGCCGCAGCAAGACCATCCTGCTTTGCGGTAGGCTCTAGTAAAGACCGGGTGCCACTTAGATTACGGTCCCAGGTGTCGGCTTGTGTCATCGTCTGTGGTGGTCCAGGGGGTTCACTGACACCGAGCTGTGACTTTGATTCCAGGAACGTCATAGACTAGATTTTGTATTGAAATTTTTACCCAGCTCTTCCCAAAATCCACTAATTAATCATCGCAATTAGTATGAGCTTTGAGCATTGGTTGGTTACTATAGGCAATGAGCATAAGACAGCTTATGTGTGAGGTAAGATGGATAGGGATAGAGACAGAGAGGCAGGAAGGGAGAGTAATTGAGATGCAGAGATGCAGGCATGGAGAGTGAGACAAGCTGGCAGAGAGTGAGAGACAGGCAGAGAGAGTGAATGGGAGTCAGAGAGACAGATGGGCTGGGGGTTGAGTGAGAAACAGAGAGACAGGCAGTGAGAGTGATTGAGAGATAGAAAGGCAGGCAGGGAATGTGAGTGAGAGACAGTCAGAGATCATGAGTGAGAGATAGGTAAGGAATGAGAGACATGCAGGGAGGATGAGTGAGAGACAGAGAGACATACAGGCAGGGAAAGTGAGTGAGATACATGCAGAGAGAGTGAGTGAGTGAGAGACAGAGAGACATACAGGCAGGGAAAGTGAGTGAGTGTGACAGAGAGACAGGCAGGGAGAGTGAATGCGAGTCAAAGAGACGGACAGGCAGGGAAAGTGAGTGAGCGACAGAGAGACAGGCAGGGAAAGTGAATAGGAGTCAGAGAGATAGGCAGGGAAAGTGAGAGACAGGGAGATAGGCAGGGAGAGAAATTAAGAGACAGACAGGAAGAGAGAGTGAGTGAGAGTCAGAAAGACACTCAGGGAGAGATAGATACATAGATAGATATCAAATATTTTTGTTAACTAATTCTATTTTCTTAAAGCTAAGAGCAGAGAGACAGGCAGGTAGAGAGAAAGTGAGAGATGGGCAGGGAGAGTGAGTGAGAAAAAAGCAAGGAGGGTGAGTGAAAGACAGGCAGGGAGAGTGAATGGGAGTCAAAAAGACAGATGGGCGGGGATAGTGAGTGACAGAGACAGGCAGGGTGAGTGAATGGGAGTCAAAGAGACAGATGGGTAGGGAAAGTGAGTGAGTGACAGAAAGACAGGCAGGGAGAGTGAATGGGAGTCTGAGAGACAGGCAGGGATAGTGAATAAGAGACAATGAGGCAGGGAGAGTGATATACAGGCAGGGAAAGTGAGAGACAGAGAGACAGGCAGGCAGGGAGAGAGTGAGTGAGTGAGAGAGAAGGGCAGGCAGAGACAGATAGATACATAAATAGATATCAAATATTTTTGGTTAACCAATTCTATTTTGCTATATCTAAGAGCAGATCTTGTTGCAGTGAAGACATCAGATTTTTGTGGAAAATAACCTTTTTAAGAGCATTCAGTGAGTGTGCATTGTTCCTAAGTGTGTGCATTGTTCCTAAGTGTGTGCAGTGTCCAAAGTGGGATTTAGGATTAAGGGACTTAAGTTTGAGGGACTTTAGCAGTAACTGCTGTATTTTTGTGTTACTTTACTTTGAAATCTTCTTTTCTTCCTTATTTCTCTTGCATTCCCCATTAGCACAATGGACTCCATAAGTGGCAATGCTACACAGTGTACATCTTGTGCCATGTATGCTTTCCTTGAACAGCCATTCAAGGGGGAATATTGCTGTGTGGCATGTGTAATAATTCCTCATCTGGAAGCCCAGATTCTGGATCTAAATGAGGAAGTTTCAAGGCTGCGGGCAATTGACAATATGGAGCGAAGTTTGTTGCTCCTGGAGCACAAACTCTCTGGGGAAGATAGGTGTGGGGATGGAAGTATGGAGGTGCAGAATGAGGGGACAGATAGTTGGGTAACATGTAGAAGGCGGGGTAGAGGGAAGAGTTGCAGGGAGTCTAGTCCTGATCTGGTGCACCCCAATAAGTTTGCCAAGCTGACGGATAAGGGGGATATCAGCTCTGGGATAACAATGCTACAGAAAGACATGGCCTCTAGCAACCAGGGGACTGGTTGCTCCAATAAGGAGGGTAATGGGAGCATAGGCAAGGTCAGACAGGTGCTGGTAGTGGGCGATTCCAATATTAGGGGAATAGACAGGGCAATCTGTCACAAAGACCGTGCATACCGAACAGTGTGTTGTTTGTCAGGTGCTCGTGTTCGGCATGTTGTGGATCAGGTTGACAGATTACTGAGAGGGGCAGGTTAGGAACCAGTGGTCATGGTCCACATTGGCACTAATGACAAAGTAAGAGGTAGGTGGAAGGTCTTTAAAAATGATTTCAGGGCAAGGACTTCAAAGCTAGTTTTCTCCAAAATACTACCTGTACCACACCAGAAAGGCAGCGGGAAATTAGGGAGGTAAATAAGTCGCTCTAAAGTTGGTGTAGGAAGGAGGGCTTTGGGTTCATGGAGAACTGGGCTGACTTTTCTGTCAGCTACAGGCTCTACAGTAGGGATGGGCTGCACTTCAATGGGGAGGGTGCAGCTGTTTAGGGGGGAAAATGGGTAGAAGGTTGGAGAAGTATTTAAACTAGAGACCTGGGGGGAAGGCAACTACACTTGTGCAAGGCAAAAAGACAGTGTAGATAGAGAGCTGGGAAGAGTCATAGTCCATGGGGGAGGAAGGGGGGCTGGAATAAGATTGGGGAATAGGGATAGGAAAAAACCATATAAAGTGTATGTACACAAATGCCAGACGACTCACAAACAAAATGGAGGAACTGGAACTCTTAATCTTGGAAGGCAAATATGATATAGTGGGTATCAACGAGACATGGCTGGACAGTAGCTATGACTGGGCTGTTACTATAGATGGTTATAGTCTTTTTAGAAATGATTGTATAAATAAAAAAGGGGGAGGGGTTTGTTTATACGTGAATTATTGCCTGTCGCAACTAGTCCTGGAGCCAACAAGAGATGGTGGCAATAAACAAACGGACCTGATAGGGTATCAAAATTACAGGTTGGGGAGAACCTGGGTAATAGTGATCATAATATCATTGATTTTGTATTACCCTTTACTAAGAGGGTTAGTGGAGTGGTAACCAACACTCTAAACTTCAGGAGGGTATATTTTCAGCAACTAAGGGAAGACCTTATAGGCATAAACCGGGACAATGTTCTCAAAGACAAAAGCCCCGCTCCCCCCCCCCCCCCAAAAAAAGGGAATTTTTCTCATATATTCTAAAAAAGTCCTGTGAGAAACGCATACAATATGGGAAAAGCATAAGAGGAGCAAGAAAAAGCTAATGTGGCTAACTAGACTAGTAAGGAAAGAAATAAGTGAGAAAGATAAGGCGTTTAAGGTGCTAAAACGTGAAGGTAGTTGTGAGGCATTACAGGATTATAGAGAGAAAAATAAATCCTGTGGAAAGCAGATAAATGCCGCAAAAATAGAGACTGAGAGAAAAAATAATCCCAAATTATTTTTCAAGTATATAAATAATAAGAAACTAAAAATGGAGAGTGTGGGCCCTCTTAGGAATAACATGGGGGTCATGGTGGAAGGAGATGAGAAAAGGGCCAAACTACTGAATGTCGCCTTCTCCCCTGGTGGAAGACACGATGAGGAATGATGTAAATTCTCTTTAGAATGTCAAGAGTTTAACCAAGGAAGAAGTACGGTGCTGCCTCGCAACCACTAAGATAGATAAATCACCCTGGGCCAGATGACATACACCCCCTGGTTTTACATGAACTATATACCGTGATAGACAGACCGTTATTTTTAATATTTGAAAATGCACTGAGGACTGGTTATGTTCCACAGGACTGGCGCATAGCAAATGTGTTACCAATATAAAAAAAAGTTCCAGACTGGATCTTGGGTAAGCTGTGGATATTGTATATCTGGATTACAAAATTTGGGATTATTCAGTATAGAAAAAAGACGACTGAAGGGAGACCTCATTAAAACGTAAATGGACAGACCTAGGTATAAAAATATCTTTGGAGAGATCCTTGTACTGAGACCAGGACAAGGGGGCATCCTCTACGCCTAGAGGAGAGGCGATTCTACCATCAACATAGACATAGGTTCTTTACTGTAAGAGCAGTTAGACTATGGAACTGTCTGCTGCAGGAGGTTGTTATGGTGGACTCCATGTACATGTTCAAGAGAGGCCTGGATGCCTTTCTGGAGAGAAAAAAATATCACGGGTTATGGGGATAAAACATTTATTTAACTCTTAAAGGTTGGACTTGATGGACTTGTGTCTTTTACGGCCTTATATACTATGAGACAGGCAGGGAAAAAGAGTAAGAGACGGGCATCGAGAGTGAGTGAGAAACAGGCAAGGAGGGTGAGAGACAGGCAGAGAAAGTGACAGACAGGCAGGGATATAAAGTGACAGACAGGCAGGGAGAGAAAGTGACAGGTAGGGAGAGAAAGTGACAGACAGGTAGGGAGAGAAAGTGACCGCGAGGCAGGGAGATTGAGTGAGATACGGGCAGGGACAGTGAGTGAGAGACAGGCAGGGAGAGTGAGAGACAGGAAGGGAGAGTAAGAGACAGGCAGGGAGAGTGAGAGACAGGCAAGGAGAGAGAAACGCCGTTATCTACAGCTAGTATTATATAAACATCCATTTATTTAGGCCGGGTTTACACCATGTCTTTTGAATACGCTAAGCATAACAAATAATGGCAGGCGAAGGCATAGTTGTATGCGCTCAATGGAGTCCCTTTTTTTGTACAGTGCAATAATGACTGCACATGTTTCTTTAGAGATAACCATGGTTAACAGAAGAGAAACAATGTTGCCAAGCACCAGCCTCCTTTTAAAGTGTCCAGTGGTGTGATTCTTACTTAATCATGACAGATTGATCTCCAAACATATCCTCATCAACACCCACACCTGTGTTAATGGGCTAATCACTGAAACGATGTTAGCTGCTCCTTTTAAAACAGGCCTGCAATGAAGTTGAAATGTGTTTTGGGGGAAAAAGTTGATTTTCTAAGCTAATATTGATTTTGTAATTAATTGCTTTTAAGCTGATCACTCTTTATACCATTCTGGAGTATATGCAAATACTTATACTTTGTACTACTTATTACATTTTCCTCCATTTAATGAAAGCTGCCAGGCTAGTCACTATATAGATCCTGTATGTACACTATGCAGTGTTTAGTGTATTTACTGCTATATTACTTAATGTGAGAACACATGGCATAATGGAAACTGTGGCATCCTAAATTTTACTCAGGGCAGATACAGGAAGAAGTTAGTCTCCACCACTTCTCTACTGCTAAGAAAGTAGCTTCAAAACAAAAATTGCCATACCAGTGAAAACGCGTGTATCAGTAAAAGCATGTAGCATCAAACACCTCGCACAGGGATTACATCATCCTGTGCAGCAGTAAATAACTTATGTGCTAGGAGAAGCGCTGAACCAGCCATAGAAGCGACAGAACTTCATTATCATAATGTTATATCTGTTTTATCAGCAAAACCACTCAGCACAGGGATTTAACAAGATATGATCCTGCATCAGTGTAGCTACAGCATTCTCAAGGTATGTTTGTTTCATAATGCATCAAATCAAATGGTAGATTTCCTTTAACCAGTTTACACCTGTGGTATTGGGATTCTATGTTGATTGTTGAAAGGATGACTTCTGATGTGCCACCTTTCTACAATGGTGCTTCAGAAGAAGATGGCAAGAGACTGTTTCCTGCTGTAGCTGATGCTGAGCTGTGTTTTCACAGCTAAGCATGGGCACCAACACATATAATCAGTAAGGCTTCAATCCCAGAATTTTTAACCCCGTAGCCAGCCATAGACCACATTGTCTAAAAGGCTTCAGAAACTAAAAAAGTTCTTTTTTAAAAAGAAGGAAAAATCCAACTACACACAAATAAAAAATGCCCATTCCTTAAAAAAATAAAAACACACACATTATGGTACAGTAATTCTGTAACGTCTTTACAGAAAAAAACAAGCTAAAACAAAGCTAAATTCACAAAAAGTTTTGGAAGCAAACATTGCAACAATTGTTTTTACCAAATAGTTATATTTTTCAACTGTAGTTAAAAAAAAACACTATAAATTTGTCATTGCAGTATACACAAGGACAAGATAAAAAGTTTTAAGGTCTTTATGTATCATGGTAAATGCAACTTTAATGTATTAGTAAAAACAATGGAAGATTTGCATTTTTTAATCCCTTAAGGACATAGCGTTTTTTCGCTTATTTCTCGCTCTCCACCTTCAAAAATCCATAACTTTTTCAATTTTCTGTGTACAGAGCTGTATGAGGGATTATTTTGTGCATACGGCTGTGTCTACAGAGCCGTATGAGGGATTATTTTGTGCATAACAAATTTTACTTCTCTGTGATGTTAATTATTATTCCATGCCATGTACTGGGAAGCTTTAAAAAAATTCCAATTGTGGAAAAATGTAAAAAAAAAGGCATGTGCGTCACGTTCTTGTGGGCTGTTTTTACGACTTTCACTAAGCGCTCCAAATAAAACCTCTACTTTATTCTTTGGTTTGTTAACCCCTTCCCGACGCGCGCCGTACTAGTACGGCGCGCGCCGGGTCCCGATGCATGGAGAGGGATCGCGGGCCGAGCCCTCTCCATAGCCGGTAAGTCTTTGCTGCATATTGTAGCAATGGCTTACCGGTAACACCTCGGTTTTCACCTCGATCGCCGCCGGCAATGCTGCCGTCGGCTTCAAAGAGATGGCGCTGCATGGGCGCCGCCATCTTCTCGTGGATCGCCGCTCCCCGATGACGTCACGGGGAGCGGCGATCCGTCACCATGGTAGTCTCGGGTTTTCCGAACAACCGAGGCTACTTCGTTTTAACCCATGCATTACAATGTGCTAATTGCACATTGTAATGCATGGGGAGTAAAATCTACATATACTGCCATACAGTAGCATGGCAGTATATGACAGGATGAATCAGACTACCTAGGGTTAGAGTACCCTAGGGAGTCTGAAAAATAGTAAAAGTAAAAATAAACAAAAGTTAAAAAAAAAAAAAATTATAATAAAAATTCAAATCAGAACTGATATAAATATAAATAAACAGTAAAAATCATAAACACATTAGGTATCGCCGCATCCGAAAATGCCTGATCTATCAAAATATAATAAAGTTTTTTCACTGCGTTTAACCCCGTAACGGAAAATAGCGTCCAAAGTTGAAAATGTAATTTTTTTGCCATTTTGAAAAAATATTTTAAAAAATCATAAAATGTGATCAAAAGGTCGTACAGTCCTAAAAATTATAGCAATGAAAACGCCATCAAAATTCGCAAATTCGCAAATAATGACACTATCCACAGCTCCGTACACCAAAGTATGAAAAAGTTATTGGCGCCAGAAGATAACAACATAAAAAAAAAATATTTTGTACAGGAGGTTTTAATTTTTTTAAATGTATGAAAACATTATAAAACCTATAGCAATTTGGTATCCACGTGATTGTACCGACCCAAAGAATAAAGTAGACATGTCATTTGGGACGCAAAGTGAAAGCTGTAAAATCCAAGCCCACAAGAAAACGTCGCAAATGTGGTTTTTCACCATTTTCACTGCATTTGGAATTTTTTTCCCGCTTCCCAGTACACGCCATGGAATATTAAATACAAAGTGCAATTTGTTACGCAGAAAATAAGCCATAACACAGCTCTTTATGTGAAAAATAAAAAAGTTATAGATTTTTGAAGTTGGTGAGTGAAAAATGGAAGTGAAAAAACTAAAAAAGGCCAAGTCGTTAAGGGGTTAAGATCGTGATGATACCAAATTTATACAGGTTTTATTTAGTTTTAATACATTTTCAAAAATTAAATGAATGTGTACGAAAAAGAAAAAAAAATTGCCATCTTCTGTTGCTAATAACTTTTTCATACTTGTGTGGACGGAGCTGTGTTAGGTGTGATTTTTTGCAAAGTGAGAAAACATTTTTATTGCTACCATTTTGAGGACTGTGCAACATTTTGATCACTTTTTATTCCATTTTTTATGTCATGTAAAATGGTGTAATAGTCACTTGCATTTTGGGAAGGGCGATATCTAATGTGTTTGTGATTTTTACTGTTTATTATGTTTTGTATCAGTTCAGGTGATCTGAATTTTAAATATTTTATTAATTTGTTACATTTTTCAAACTTTTAAACTATCTGGCTGCTGGCGTCGCTCCGTTGTATGCAGTGACACAGGCGGCGGATGATGACATCACGCCGCCTGTGTCTCTGAGTGGAGCTGCGGCTCACTGAAGAGCCATGAGAAGCCAGGAGCCACGCACCGTGGGGTATCAGTTTTATGATTTTTCATGTATTCTTATTAATTAAATGTGGCTAATAAGGGGCGAATACTGATGTAACGGGGTTGGGATTGGGGAGGTTTCTGTATATATTTATACTATTTAGATGAGGCCAGAATCGTTTTATAGGGGGGAGGGGTGCTGTATATATTATATAGGGCCAGAATCGTTTTATACTGGGGGCGGGCTGTATATGGGATACAGTTTATTAATAGGCTGGGGGTGCTGTATATGGAGTACAGTATATTACTAAGCTGGGGGGATGTATATGGGATACAGTATATTACTAAGCTTGGGGGCTGTATATGGGATATAGTATATTACTAAGCTGGGGGGCTGTATATGGGATACAGTATATTACTAAGCTGGGGGGCTGTATATGGGATACAGTATATTACTAAGATGGGAGGGCTGTTTATGGGGTACAGTTTATTACTAAGCTGGGAGGGCTGTATCCGGGATACAGTATATTACTAAGCTGGAGGGGCTGTATATGGAGTACAGTATATTGCTAAGCTGGGGGCTGTATATGGGATACAGTATATTACTAAGCTGGGGGGCTGTATATGAGGTACAGTATATTACTAAGCTGGGGGGAGCTGTATATGGGATACAGTATATTACTAAGCTGGGGAGCTGTATATGGAACAGAGTATATTACTAAGTTGGGGGGCTGTATATGGCATACACTATATCACTAAGCTGGGGAGGATGTATACGGAATACAGTATATCACTAAGCTGGGAGGGCTGTATATGTGGGGCAAGATTTTATTTAAGCTAGAGGGGAATTGTATATGGGAGCTGTGTATAATTTCCTATAATTTCATTAGGGGAAGAATAATGAGGCCTTTAAATATATGAGGCCTTTAAATATATTATTCTTTATTTATAAAAATAAATTTAAAAAAGTTGGTGATCTTTATTGAGGCAAGTGGCAACGTTTCTGTGTTGGACACCTTTTTCAAGCCACACTGAAACGTTGCCACTTGCCTTAATAAAGATCACCAACTTTTTCCAATTTGTATCTGCGTAAGGACCAAGCCAGGCCCTTGGCGGGCTTTGCACCCCCCCCCTCCTTAGGGATTCCACAAAGCTGTGCAGACTTGAACTCTATTTTTTGTATATATATATATATATATATATACAGTATATATATATAATATATATATATAATATATATACACACTCACCGGCCACTTTATTAGGTACACCTGTCCAACTGCTCGTTAACACTTCATTTCTAATCAGCCAATCACATGGCGGCAACTCAGTGCATTTAGGCATGTAGACATGTTCAAGACAATCTCCTGCAGTTCAAACCGAGCATCAGTATGGGGAAGAAAGGTGATTTGAGTGCCTTTGAATGTGGCATGGTTGTTGGTGCCAGAAGGGCTGGTCTGAGTATTTCAGAAACTGCTGATCTACTGGGATTTTCACGCACAACCATCTCTAGGGTTTACAGAGAATGGTCCGAAAAAGAAAAAACATCCAGTGAGCGGCAGTTCTGTGGGCGGAAATGCCTTGTTGATGCCAGAGGTCAGAGGAGAATGGGCAGACTGGTTTGAGCTGATAGAAAGGCAACAGTGACTCAAATTGCCACCCGTTACAACCAAGGTAGGCAGAAGAGCATCTCTGAACGCACAGTACATCGAACTTTGAGGCAGATGGGCTACAGCAGCAGAAGACCACACTGGGTGCCACTCCTTTCAGCTAAGAACAGGAAACTGAGGCTACAATTTGCACAAGCTCATCGAAATTGGACAGTAGAAGATTGGGAAAACATTGCCTGGTCTGATGAGTCTCGATTTCTGCTGCGACATTCGGATGGTAGGGTCAGAATTTGGCGTCAACAACATGAAAGCATGGATTCATCCTGCCTTGTATCAACAGTTCAGGCTGGTGGTGATGGTGTCATGGTGTGGGGAATATTTTCTTGGCACCCAACATCTGATGTACCTACTGATGTGGCTACTTTCAGCAGGATAATGCGCCATGTCATAAAGCTGGAATCATCTCAGACTGGTTTCTTGAACATGACAATGAGTTCACTGTACTCAAATGGCCTCCACAGTCACCAGATCACAATCCAATAGAGCATCTTTGGGATGTGGTGGAACGGGAGATTCGCATCATGGATGTGCAGCCGACATATCTGCGGCAACTGTGTGATGCCATCATGTCAAAATGGACCAAAATCTCTGAGGAATGCTTCCAGCACCTTGTTGAATCTATGCCACGAAGAATTGAGGCAGTTCTGAAGGCAAAAGGGGGTCCAACCCGTTACTAGCATGGTGTACCTAATAAAGTACCTAATAAAGTGTACCTAATAAAGTCCTCCACATGCATCTATGGCGCCCTCGCAAATTTGTGGCAGTATATACGTCCCTCATACGTTCATTTGAATGCAGCCTCTATCTTTTGCCATAAGAACAGCCCTGCAGCTCTATTTTCTATAGAGAGGGGAGGTGTGACCGTGTGTGGGCACACGTTCGTGTAAATGCAGCCTCAACTGGAAAAGTCTTACTTCCCCTCTGAAGGCCACAAGCAGAGAACAAGAGCTCTCTCGTCAGCCTCACAGGTTCCTCAAATATCAGAAAGTAAGCAAACCATCATGTAAGGACTTGCATACTGATTCAGGGGTACTTTGAATTTTCCTCCTAGCCCCCTCCATTCCTGAGATATGAGCCACAGTGTCTGACTATTAAATCTCCTGTATAGTCAGAGAGGAGAGGTTGCAGCAGGGGTGGTAGGGTGCGAGTATGCTAATATTCTCGGACACCATCCAATCGGCGGATGGTGTCAAAGAGCAGAGGGTGCCTCAGTAAACCCCCTTGTAACGAGCAGAGTGTTCCTCTGTAAACCCCCTGGCAGCGAGCAGAGTGTGCCTCTATAAACCCTGTGGCAACGAGCAGAGTGTGCCTCAGTAAACTCCCCTGGCAACCCTTCTGGTCCGTAGATTAGAGCTGTAGAACAAGCATTGGGTGCTTCCTCACATGTCTGAAGGAGTCATGTGAGGAGGTAGTTCCTCCGTCCAGTTGGCCCCATCACCATCCGCCGCGTCACAGTCAGAGCCCTGGCAGAGGGGAAAAGAGGAAGTGAGACAACTGCAGGAGTACAACGGAAAGCAAATAACAGGGTTTTTTTTAATACTCCAGAACAGTAGGCAGGATACCACAATTAGAGGAGGCTAGAGAACAGGGAACAACAGGTATAGAAGGCTACACTGGAGGACAGAAGGCTACAGCTGGAGGATTGAGGACAGAAGGCTAGAGGAGAAGGTTGCAGTACAGGGGGCTGCAGGAGGTGGCTGTAGGACAGGGTCTATAGGAGGAGGCTTGAGGACAGGAGACCACAGGAGAAGGGTAGAGGATAGGAGACTACAGGAGGAGGCTGTAGGACAGGAGGCCACAGGAGGAGGCTAAATGACAGGAGGAGGCTGGAGGACAGGGAGCTACAGGAGGAGGCTGGGGGACAGGGAGCTACAGGAGGAGGCTGGAGGACCGGTGACCACAGGAGGAGGCTGGAGAACAGGAGGCTACAGGAGAAGGTTATAGGACAGGGGGTTACAGGAGGCAGCTTGAGGACAGAGGGCTACAGGAGGAGGCATGACGAAAGGAGACCACAATGTAAGGGAGGATGGAGGACATGAGGTCACAATATGAGGGAGGATGGAGGACAGGAGGCAACAATATGAGGGAGGAAAGAAGGCCACAATATGAGGGATGTAAATTATATGGGTTCATAGGGGAGTAGCCACACTAAGGGGTCTTATAGTACGTGGGAGACATTAAGGTCATTGTATTATACAACGCTTGCGCGTGGGGCAAGGCGCGTGGTTTAGAAAAGGTAGATAGGAATAACCTGATCAGAGGAGGACACACATTGAGTCAAGGGTACACATGTATCAAGCTTTTGGCTTGCATTTAATTGGCTCTTTTGGCTCTTTAATTATTGAGACTTTTCATGCTACTTGTGCACATTTGTGATTTTTTTTGTGCCTAAATCTGTCTCCATTCAGTTATCACCTGAATCCAGATGTTAAAGTTGCGACTTTATCAAAAAGTTACAAATTTTGGCACAAATGTATAGCTGTCCCTTACCAGACGTAGAACATTGCTTGAATATGATTGCAACTTTTGGAGATTTTTGTTTTAAAAAATCGCAAATTTAATAAAGACCACATGTCACATGTATCGTTAAGGAAAAAGATAGATCTGACCAGCTGAAAAGCTAAGAAAAGTTCCCCAAAATAGATTAATAAAGCCAGACTTATGATACATGTGCCCCACAGAGTTTTAACCCCTTCCCGCATCCTGATGTAACTCTAGGTCTTGGGATGCGGGTAGTTAACCGCACCTTGACGTTTACAGGGGAATCCCAAGAGTATGCTATAGCAGGGTTCCTGTTATGACAGGGCAAGGAGGTGCCAACCATTGCTATGGCAGCTCTGAGGTCCGATGAAGGACTTCAGGGCTGTCAACAGTAAATTTAATCGTGCTGAATGCATAGGCTGACTATGTTATATGCTGCAATACATTTAATGATCATGGAAAAAATAAAGCAGCCAAAAAAAGTTTTTTAAAAAGTGCAAAAAATAGAAATAAAAAAAAAGAATAAAAGTCCCTTGATGCCCAATCCCATATAAAAATCAAATACAACATAAAATAGAGAAAATCACTAACAAACCACTATCCAAAGAAATGCAATGAGGCAGCACTCCAGTAAGTATAAAGGTGATCTTTATTCACCTATGGCAAAAAAAGGTGCAACGTTTCAGCTCATCCATAGAGCCATTATCAAGCATGAGACTCTGGTGCGGCTTCTGGGAAGGCCGGAGACTCTGGTGCGGCTTCTGGGAAGGCCAGAGACTCTGGTGCGGCTTCTGGGAAGGCCGGAGACGCTGGTGCGGCTTCTGGGAAGGCCGGAGACTCTGGTGCGGCTTCTGGGGAAACTGGAGACTCTGGAGCGGCTTCTGGGAAGGCCGGAGACTCTGGTGCGGAGACCGGAATGGCTCTTGGGACACCGGACCTGGCAAGACAAACGCCACCTTAAAACTTTGGTTGCAAACTGGGACAACATTAGTTCAATGTGCAGTGAGCACTGGGAAACAAAGCTCCTGCACAAATTTGGGTTGCCATCAAAATTAGGTTCCAGACTCAACTGCTGGAAATCATAGCTGGGTGACTGGAACAACAGGAAGAGTCGTCCCAGGAGCCTGCTGCTGGGAGGCAATCATCCATCGGAGAGTGGCAGCGAGTTTGTCTACAAGGTCTTTTTGGACAGCAATCTCTTGAGACTGTTGGGCGATACTGCTGGGAAGGTCTGCCAGTAGCTGGTATGGTTCTTTGGCACTGTCAATGGCTTTGGCAAGATTCATGACCTTAGGGGAGTCCATGGCCGGATTTTAGTGTCACGGTTTGGCTGGGCGAACCGTCAGTCTCTCTATAAAGAGTCTGTTGACCCTCTGGACCAGTGCGAGGGATGGTGGTAAGCTCACGGTGGCAGCCAAAATAACAAGCAGGAACAGTCCGAGCCTGCGATGACAGCAGGAGTACAACGTTGGTACACAGGATGGCACCGGAGTAGGAACCACAGGAACCAGACACAGGAACGCCAGGACCTCGGGAAGCCAGGACCTCGGGAAGCCAGGACCTCGGGAAGGCAGGACCTCGGGAAGGCAGGACCGGGATACAGGACCGCCACAGGAGTAAAGGACCGCCACAGGAATACAGGAACGCCAAAGGAATATAGGAACTCGGAGGAACACTAGAATGCAGACACACGGAGGAATGCTGGATACGCTGGAAATCTCGGAAATACAGGAGGGCTTTCCCTTCAGGGAAATGACTTGAAGATCCGGCAGGGGATGCTGGGAGGTGCCGGGTAATATAGCAGAGCCGGAAATGCCACTGCCAATTAGGAGGACCGGCCCTATAAATCACAAAGTACTGCCACATGCGCCCTATAGAGGGGGGGGGTGATCAAGGCCTAGTCCTAGACGGTAGCGGGAGCTAGGACATAGAAGACCGGGACCAGAGCCGGACCAGGAGCGGGCAGCCGAGCTGTACCCGCGATCCGAGACATGTATCGTGGGGTCACCCGTGACAATACCTTTGTACCGCTTTAACATATCCAGGGGATTTTGAGATTGTTTTCTCGTCACACGTTGTGCTTCAAAGTAATAGAAAAATTTTGATTACAGGCAGTCCCCGGGTTACGTACAAGATAGGTTCTGTAGGTTTGTTCTTAAGTTGAGTTTGTATGTAAGTCAGAACTGTATAGTTTATTATTATACCCATAGTCAAACTTTTTTTGGTCTCTGTGACAATTGGATTTGAAAAATGTTGGATTGTCATAAGAACCAGGATTAACAATAAATCTTAATAACAGACACCTTTGATAACTGTTATAGCTGTTTATTGTAGCCTAGGACTAAAGTACAGCAAATTACCAAAATCCAGAGGTCCGTTTGTAATTAGGGGTCCTATGTAAGTCAGGTGTTCTTAAGTATGGGACCGCCTGTATATCCTTTTGGTTTAATTATGAAAAAAATGTAATTTGGCAAAAATTTCTAAAAATTATTCAGCGCAGTACTGCATTGTCACATTTTTTTGGTCAATTCAACATACGGGGGAATATTTTTTTTGTGGATGAGATCCACTATTCAGGTACATCATTTCCAGGGGTTCAATAGTTGATCATGAGATTTTATTAACTCTTTCTTGGTGGTGGTTAAAAAAATCATTCACTCTTGTTTATGGTTTTTAGAATTTTTTTCCTGGATGTTCAACGTAACATAAAATAATGGGGGTCATTTACTAAGGGCCCGATTTGCGCTTTCCCGACGTGTTACCCGACGGATTCGGCATGCACGCGACGGAAATCGGGGTCGTGGCCGAGGGAAAACCCGACGGATTCGGAAAAACCGCTGCATTTAAAAAAAGAAATGTGACGCTTGGGACGCGCTTACCTTCACTTGGTCCAGCCCGGTGAACGGACCGGGTAAGTAAATCTGCCCCAATGTGTTATGTTTATTTTATGGGTCATTACAGCGATACCCCATTTACCCCATTTATTGTCATTACGATTACGGCGATACTCCATTTATACCGCTTTTTTATGGTTAACTTGTTTTGCAGAATATAGAACTAATTTTGTAAGAAATTTGCTTGTTTTTGCATCGCCATGTAAAAATGGGCATAACATTTATATTTTTCGTTTACAGAGCTGTTTTAGAGCTTATTTTGTATGGGACAAGCTGTACTTTTTCTTGGTATCATTGGGGTAAATGTTACTTTTTGATCACTTTTATGTGCTTTTTATGACATCAGATGTGAAAATTTCATGTTTTTTTGTGTTTTTTTTTTTTACGGCGTTCACCGAACAGGTTCAGTGACAATTTTATTTTATTGTACGGGATGTTATGGACATTGTGATACCCAATATGTTGTTGGGGGTTTTTTGGTGATTTTCACTTTTTTTTTATTTGATTAATGCATGGAATGGGACTTCAGGGGACTTTTATTCTTTTTTAATAATTTTTTTTAATTACACTTTGTTTTTTTAAAGGGGACCTGTCACCAGGGACCTCATTTTCACTAAACACAGGTTGCAGAAGCTTATTACACCTGCAGTGCAAATATGCCTTTCTACCTTTTATAAGCATTACAATATAATTGTGTGTTATAACTTACCTTGCACCCTGACAAAAGGTGAAAATGAGGTTCCTGATGACAGGTTCCCATTAAAAAATTTTTTATTGTTTTATTTTGTATCAGAGTGGGACATGAACAAGTGATCATTTGATCACTAGTTCATTGTAATATACTGCAATACTAATGTATTACAGCATATTACAGTCAGTCTATGCATTCTGCTTTGTTAGATTGTGCACAGTCCACGATCCTAACAGGCTGCTACTATAGGCAGCCCTGAGGTCCATGCATGGAGTGCGCCGATTGATGCGGTGATGCACTATAGACGCTGTGGTCACTATGACCGCGGCGTCTATAGAGTTAAACAGGCGGAATCCCAGCTACTGCTTACCGCCGGGATCCAACGGCGATCGCACGGGCCCAGCTTCTGAGCCTGGGGCGATTGCCATGACGTAATTTTACATGAAGGTGCGGGAACAACCCACATCCTATGATGTAGAATCACATCAAAGTGCGGGAAGGAGTTAAAAAAATCAATCTTGGGGGGACAGTGATCATAGTGTGTCTGCGGTACGCCTTTTTTGCACCTGGTTTGTTCTTGTCTTGTAATTTATGTTTGTTGTTCTTTTGCCTTATTAAATGTGTTTTGAATTGTCGCATGGCCGATTCATTTGAGCCTAAATTGTTGCAAAGTATTCCCCTACAAAGTGCAGCCAATAAGGAAGCTAGATAGGTAAATGGTGTACCAGAACATTCCGGGCCTTATTTTGCACAAAAAATTGACTGCATTTATTTGTAAAAATGTTAAAAAAAATCTTGGTCAAATGAGTATCTGTCTTTTTTATTATAATGTATAGGGAATGGAGCCTGATAACCTTTCAGATGTGCACATTAAGATTGACAATAATCCCACTCAAAAATATGCTCCAATAGAAAATCATGAAGTAGTTACTTGAGGCCACTTTAAAGGAAAGATGAGGAAATTTAACATTTTAAAACTGTGGGGAAGTATTTTTTCAGTTAAAGGGGTGCTCCGACTTAGGCTACATTCACACTACAGTATGGGGGACGTATATACGGCCGACGTATATGCGGCCGATATACGTCCCCCATACACTTCTATGGGCTCACGGCCCTGTACGGGAGTGGTACGGTGCAGCACACGTGCGCCATTAGTTTCTATAGAGAGGGGCGGGGGTGAGCTGCGCTCACCTCCTCCTCTCCCCGCGCTGCCGTGTGCCCGCCGTACTACGGTGCGGCGGGCTCACGGCAGTGTGAATTTAGCCTTAATGTTGTTGTTCGTATAATGAACAATAATAATATTTTCCAATATACTTTCTGTATCAATTCCTCACGGTCTTCTAGATCTCTGCTTCCTGTCACACAGATGCATGACTCGTTAGTATCATAGAGGGTAAGGGTGATGTCACACATGGCGTTTTTAGGTCGTTTTTGGGCAGTTTTTAGTTAGTGAGTTTTCAGATCGTAAAAAACGCATGCCTTTTTGTCCGTTTTTAATTGCGCAAATTCGGTAAAACCGAACAAAAACGCATGCGTTGCCAAAAAATGTAGGACATCACCCTAACAGAGAATAATCAGAGCTGTGTGTTATAACAAGCCGTGCACCTGTGTGACCATGGTCAGATTTCTTTCCAATGGAGATAAACATAGAAGCTTTCTATACATTGGGGCACTTGTATCATAGTATTTTGGCTGACACTATTTCAAGTTTCCTGAAGTTGCCCTACTTAATAATTGCAATGTATCTTAAAGGGGTTATCCGAGTTTGCTAATAATTTAGGACCGGGCTAGGGCGGGCTATTTACAAATAACTAACCTGTGCTTTCCTTCTCTGGCGCCTCTGATGCCCCGCGCCGTGGTCCTTCTGTTCCGTGCCCCTGTTTGTTTACAGGGGCACAGAAGCTGCGTAAAGGGAGCTTCCGGCCTGCTCCTCCCATCCGTCCCTATCTCTCAGCATTGTGAGCGCTGGGAGATGGTGTCGGATGGGAGCTTCTGGCCAGCCGGAAGCTCCCTGTGCACCCTTGTAGTCAGACCGGCGCACACATCAGATGGACCGCACTGTGGGACATCGGCAGCACCGGAGGAGGTAAGTACACGTTTATTATTTTTAAATAGCCCGCCCCAGCCAGGCCCTAAATTATTAGTAAAATCGGATAACCCCATAAAGTTTTTTTCCTTTGTGATACGTGTAATGAGTTGACTGTTTAGTCTCACTTTTGAGACTTTTTGTGGTGTGAGACTTTTTAGTCCCAAATAGTATTACCAAAAGTAAATCTGGGTCTAGCATGCTCGGCTTTGTGACTTATTAGGCGTAAAAATGGGACAATTCCAAGCTCAAAAGTCTCACAAGTTGCGCAAACATCTGGGCTACAAAGATAAGTCCGGCCACTGCATTACTTCCTGGAGGCAGCTGACTTTGGTACGCCGCTTCATTTTGCGCCTAAAAAGTCACAAACTGCTAAAAGTCTCACAAAAAGTTGCACAATAAATTAAAAAAGAAAGCAATACGATTTATACATGTCCCCAATGAGAGCAAACAGAGATACAGAAAACTGAGAGGAATTGATACAGAAAGTATATTGAAAATTTGCATAACTTTTCATTATTCAAACAATATCCACTACTTTCTGAAATGGCAAAACCCCTTTAATTTTGCATTTGGGAAGTGGAGACCTTAGTTTCCAGTAATGAAAGTTTTTGTTCAAGTGCACCTGCTCAGAGCAGGCAAGTTTTTTTTTGGTGACTTTTTAGTTTGATGCCAGACGTGGCATTTTTGTTCCATTTTTTAAGTATGCATTTTCAGTCCTTTTAAAAACGCATCTGTTTTTGACCGTTTACCATGCATTTGGCTGCTTAATAGATAAACAGGTTCAAACTGTTAAAAAACGGTTGCGTTTTAAAGACGCATGCTTTAAAACGGACCAAAAACACCACGTGTGGCATCACCCTTGGCATGATGGCACACATGGCGTTTTGAACGCGTTTTTGGCGCGTCTTTTTTTGAAAATGCATCCGTATTTGACAGGTTGGACCGTTTATCTTAATTCAAACTGGTCAAAAACGGATGCGTTTTTTGATGGACTGCTTAAAAACGGGCCAAAAAAAGCGTTCAAAACGCCACGTGTGCCATTACCCTTAGGCACAAAATAATGATGTGTGGAAAACGCCCGTTCATTATGTCAGATAAGGCGCAGACGCTCAAAACCACTAAGTGGCGGACTTTAGCATACACTGAATAAACTAGAGACAAATTTAATAACTGTGACAAAAAATTGTGCAAAAAAAAACAACATAAAAACACCCTAAAGAATTATGATCAATGATCCCCTTGGTCCTTAAACCCTAAAATGGCTTTGTCCCAAAGGGGGTGATCATTAAAACAACCATTTAGATGTCACTATTACTACAGGTGACCTCACCCCACCCCCTGCACATGACTGCCATTGCCCGGTAAAGCCCGCGCTTTTCAGAACTACAATTGTAATGATTACTACAGGTGACAGCTTCTAGTTCTCCTCCATGTGTGCTGTCTTCTACATCTGTAGCTCACTATGGCGGGATCCACTAGAAAACTTTGCGACAGTTCTACAAGCCGCCATCAGGGGGAGCTCCTTCTCCCTTATTCCACAACATGACGTTGGAGATCCAATCAGTTTGTGCTCAAGTCACAGGGAAGGGATTCTTAGCAGGGAAATTCTCCCTTCTTCCAGATCCTGGCAGTGTGTGTATAGCGTGGATGGTATAAGAAATCAGGTCTCTGCAATACAGGGCTGGAAGTGCATGACATATCTGTAAGTACATGGATGCCATCTCGCTGTGTGCCCATCATCAGCATGTCTGACACGCTCCATCCATGTACTGTGTGCTGCCATGTCACAGGCATGGGAAGAGTTAACGTGTCCCAATGAATGGCTATTGCAGCAGGGGCTATGGGGTTGTGTATGTGTGTGAATATGTGTGTAGGGTTTGCTGGGTCCTGATGCCAGTAGTCTGCATATTCAGAGTATATGATATAGCTGAACATGTCTGCTGAATAATGCATGAGCAGTTTCCCATTCCCCTTGCTCTCTACTATGGATTTTAGGGTTTAGAGAATCTAGATGCCAGAGCCCCCCCTTTTCAGCATCTTCTCTCTAATAAAATATTGATTCATTCTCTCTTTCTCCTCTATAGGATGGGGGGTGTTGTAAAGGAGACCAGTTTGCTGCAGATAGCAACAGCACAGATCAGCTAAGAAACAAATAAGCCTTCCCGAGCTCCAGGATCTGATCCCTGCCTTCTATTCCGCTTTCCTGAAGAATCCCTCATTTGTTCCTCTCATTCCTGAATATTTTTTGCCTTTGCTGCTCAGAGCCGGGAAGGATCTTGTCCGCTACACAAAAGGATTTCACTTGTCACCCCCACATCCTCACTCCTTTTGATTCCTTTGATTTTTATGTATTTCTGCACCGTTTTCTTATGTGGATATGCAAGGTAGAAGAGAGGAGAGCCTAATCCCACCATGTCCAGTGCTTTAACCCAGCAGACTAAAGGAACTGTGTCTTCAAGCCCAGGTAGGTGTTCTGGTATTATCAGTGTTACCCCATTCTCTGGGAAATCCACCAAATTGTGACCCCCATGCCAGGCTTGTATCTGCTCTGCATGTATATGCAATGTGCCTCATACCTGTAGTAGCTGTTGCATTCTCCATCCTCTGCATGGCCATTGTGGAAAAAATGACACCGTGTAATTCTCCTGTTTTCTACTATGATTTCCATTTTGAATCTCATCTCTGCTGTTGTCGTAGGAATCTAGATAATATCATCTGCCGACAGTGTTATTAGAGATACAGTGAGGTGCCCACATGTACGTGATTTCTTTGTAGCCATGTGAAGAGCTGTGCACCTGTATAACATTACACTGGCCGTGGATGTGGTATTTTATTTGCTTCTCATTTCCAGATAAATTGTGTGTTATATTGTATGCCTGTAATTCACTATACTTGTTGTGTGTGCTCTACATGTGTATAATGTTGTGGTCTCCACTACGGGCCCTCCAATACTCCAGTCACATACTGATGCAGAGCAGTGGTAAAATGCAGGTTTCAGGCCTAGCTAGTCAATGAGCACTGCATAAGCTCCTACAAAGAATATCCATGAAATGACAATGTGTTCCATATGTATAAAAAAAACGATATATCTTATATGTGGAGAACAAGTCCCCATCATATATGTATGTTTCCAGATAGTAACATGCCTAGGCATCTCTTGGTTGATTTTACTCCCTTTTTTCTACTATGGTGTGATGAAAATGTGGTTATTTCTTCCATTTCATTGATTTATTGAATTCTAGAATGGACGCATGCATGATGCAATGGCTACTTGTTATGTATCTTCTTCTTCCCCATGGTGATTTGCACACGTTGCAGTTGTCAGACCTAATGTGCACCTTTATCGGTGCAGGTTATTGCTTTCTGGTAGCCATTACCTATTGGCAGTACATTGCAATCATCTACTGTATATAGTATACAGCATATACAGCTGGAATGGATAATTTATACATGAATATTGCAGTTTCATCTTTCTAGCAGCCTTTGCATTCCTATAAAGGGCATTATAGTAGTTACATTAAATACAGGAATATATATATAGTTATCAGAATACAGCTGTGTTGTATCCATCTTCTACTCTACAGGCTACAGAGCCGTCTATATACATGTACTATAACCTATATATGGAGCATTTCTAGCAGTGGTAGAATAATGGGAAAGGATTGCATGGTAAACCACCTGTAATAGATATTTGTCAGTAATTGAATATAATTTCCAATAGCATTTTTCTAGCTGGTGTATATATCACCTGTCGCACATACTAGTACATTGCAGTTACTATATATTGCATATAATTGCTTCATATTCTATTGTGATAAAGTATTGTGAAGAGTTATTTCAGCTCGGGGTGTACAATACAGTGTTATAATATGTACAAGTAGTTAGCTGTAGTACATTGTACAGAAACTAGGGGTGCACTCTTCATGTAAGGGAGATCTGGCCTCTTACAATCCACAGACTAGAAACGTACATGTTTTACACAGGTGAGAAGGATCTGTAAGTACCACGGACAGCACGCGGCCACATCATCATATGAAGCCTCAAGTAGCCTCATTTATCACAACTGTCTAACTGTAAAACTGTCTTTGTTACCCGTAGCCACCAATCACAGCAAAGTGTTCATTACTCCAGGGCAGTTTGAATTGTAAAATCTGAGCTCTTATTAGTTACTGTAGTAATAGTGTGGATGTAAGTATAACAAAATAAGCTTTATTACGGTAGATATATTGATTTTATTTTTTTTTTATTAAACTATAGTGGGCCTAGCTTTGCTTGTAATAGAGGTAAAAGAAGTGCTATAGTAGCTGATGTGATAATGAAGCATTCTGGGAATTAGGGTTACGAAGGAAAAAAATTACATGTCCACGCATCCTTTTAGTATGCGTATATAGTAGATTAATATAACATAATATACATAACTGTACATTAAATACATTGCATACAGTAAATTCTAATCAGTACCCAGAATGCACCATAATTTGAAATGAACAATGAGTTATTAGTTCCGTTAGATCCTGTGAGCATAATTGTCACAATACTGTTCACAGGCTTCAGGCTTATATTATTAGGGGTCATGTATATTGCGTCCTGTGCCCCTCATTTCTCTTTTGTCCATTATCCTTTCAGCGGAGGCAGAACAGCTTGCGTGTCGCGACCACATGATTTGGTTTTGAGGAGCCATAAACCAATTCAGAATCTGTTTAAACCACAGTAACAGATGCTTCTTGACATCTTTCTCCATCACTCTTACCATACAGCTCCCCCATATAGAGAGGAATTTAACACAGCAACAGGATTCACTCTATGCACAGACTGCAGAGTGCTGGGGGTGACAGATATTTTACATATGCAGAAAGGAAGCCTTACGTTATAACCCTGGGCATGAGAAGATACATCTCATATTCCATCATATGTGACAGTAAAAACAAGCTCAAAAAATAGAACCCACTTCTAAATATCCTTCTAAAACCCAACGCCGACAATTTTTTGTCATACTTTTATTCAGGGAAATTAGAGTGTAACTTTATATGTCCACCTTCTACATGCAGAGATATATGAATAAGAGAGATGCTATATGCTGGGCAGAAATATAGAGTTGTAAAAGTTATGCAAATTAGTCTACATCACCTGAGCACCTCAGTATTTTAAGTATGCACATCCCCGTATCGCTAGCGGCCCCACCCATCGCCTATCTATGGGGTGGAAGCGGGCAGGGCTGCTAGCGCTACGGGGGTAGTTCATGCATTAAAATACTAGACTCCCTGAGGCACTCGGGTGAAGTTGCCTGAGCACCCCAGGCTATTTAGCATAATTTCTATAACTCTATATTTTCTCAGGAACACATCTACCATTGCTAAACTGATGGTAGATGTCCATTAAATAAAAAAAACAAAACAAAACCTAGAGAGACCAATATAGTCAGGCTATATGCATCACTATATAGTGAGATAGGTTCTTTGGGCTTGTATTTAAGTTGAATTTATATGTAAGTTGTAACTGGGGTATGTTATAATTTCGGCTCCAGACAAAATTCTTTTTTGTCCCTGTGACAATTGGATTTTCAGAATGTTGTGCTGTCATGGGCACAAGGTTTATCAATAAAGCTTCATTACAGACGCCTTAGTAAAGAATAGTAAAGCATCCAGAGAGGTCACAGAGGACAGAGAGGTCTGTCTGTTACTAGGTGTCGTCTGTAAGTTGGGTGTCCTTAAGTTGGTGACTGCCTCTATAGATATCTGCAACTGTATAAGATATGTAGTCCTCATTCTACATAATTATTTATCGCTCTTGTTTTCTTTTCTCTAAAGTTTATTGTTATATAATTGAATGTGGATTGTAGCTTTCTGTCTTCATAGCTATTCTAATGATATGTTAGATTGGTTCCACTATTGTATGCCATTAATAATATAACGTTTGGTGTTGGCTTGTCGTTGACATTTAAGACTATTTGCTCAATGTGTTTGAGGTCAGGGCTATTTTTTTTAACCTTGCCCTGTAGATGGGGATAATGTCAGACTGCAGTACAAACAAGTTTTCTCAACAAAGTAGTCAGAAGGTTTGGACACAAAGCATTTTATAGAAACAAGTTGCTTTCTTCACCCGGAATAAAGCAATGTCAATATGATCCATCACTTCTTTTCGCTTGAAGTATGGCATATTTTGGATGTGTGAACTACTTCAGGAGAGCAGGGGCTTATTGGTGACAACACAAAAAAATATGACAAATTGACTGAAGAATAGCAATAGTTACTAACATTTAAATTAGCAAAATTGGGACATTTAAGTCCTGCCTCTGGGAACATCTTAAACAGAGTGAACAATCATTTTGCATGGGTTTTGCTGTACTACCACTTCTTTTTGGTACATGACTGTTTTCCAAGGATAGTTTATAAAAAATCAAGACCTCCCCAGTAAGTTAACGAGTATGAATGATCCATCCTGCTACTGCCTGTTTATAGAGGTTGTAAGACTAAATACTCCATGGTATGTAGATGCTGGTGATGTCCTTAGTAATCTTTTGGATTGAGAAAGAAATTTTGTTAAACCAAAACACATGCACAGCATAGCGTGGACTCATGGACTTTTTCATCTCTTTACCTACACTGATATATGCTTTTTTTTTGTGATTGTCAAATGGGGCACATTTACTTAGGCCCCAGTTTTCTTTTGGACTTTTTTTTAGTGCCAACTGCTTGCACATGTATTTAAGTGTCTGCACCACAATTATGTTGTACGCGACCCTTTTTTTAGGCAGCAGCACTAGGTGTCATGCGAAACAAATTAGTGGGCGTTCCGGTGCTCAGTTGGACCGTGCGCCAGATTTATCATGCAAAGTCCGACAGAATTGTGTTGCATGCCTTATGTTAAAGGTGCACCAGGGCAGTGGGCAGTGCAAGGAACGCCAGAAATTCTGGATCTGGAGCCCTCTGCGCTATACACGGGCAAACTGCAATTAGTGCAGTTTGCCCTGTTCTTAGTAAATATGCCCCAGCGCTCCTCTGGTAAATTGAATTGTCATACCCCCTTATATCATATAGCGGTTTTGCTTGGAATTGTAGCATCAGATATATTGGGCCAGATCTCCGTCTGACTTTGAACTGAGGCAGTTTTGTGTCGCAGCTGCAACATAAAATAAAAATGTGCACCTAAACGGGCGTTTTAGTGCTTAGTTGGAGTTTGAGACACATTTAATACTGCAACAGGCACTGCGTATTGAAGGAGCACCAAAAAAAGATGGTGTGCACTTTCTGAGCAGTGCAGCGTGCGTCAGATAATTGAAGACCGTACACCAGTATTCAATAATCTGGCGCACCCTCCACTTTCGTGAGGCAAACTACATTTAGTGCTGATTATATATGTGAACTGTGTAGTCACCATAGCCAATTTAGTTACTACTCATACTCTGACTCGACAGTATTGTAATCAAAAGATTTTTACAAGCACACTCAATTTCACAATGAACAAAACAACAAAAGCATCCCATTTTCCCCTCCCTCTTCCTTATAGCAGACAGATAGGAACCCGATTTCCGTCATTGTACCAATACCAGTTGTTAAATCTGTATAGATCATATCTAGAAAGTAAGAGACATATTACCACAAATTCTCATCATGATTATGTGAGTAGCCTCCCCTAGTAAAAAGCAAAAGGGTAACATGCCTGTCTTTATGCTTTTAGCACCATCAATTGGTAATGAGAACTTCCTCGTAAATCCACCAGAGATCTCTTTGGAAGTCCAGCCATATCTAGCCACCTTCCCATAGCTTTTCACATTTTTTGGGACCGTTTCATTTTAAGTATACCCCCCATTCCAGCCTTTATTGATAAACTCCTGCATCCAACGAGCTGCTATAGATTTGCATATAGTAATATATATATATATAACAAAGTGGCTTCTTCTATGGTGTCTGTGTCAATCAGACCTAGTAGGGAAACTCTTGGGTCTGGTTGCAGATCCACTGACAGCGCACTCCGGATCAGGTGCAGTACCTGCTTCCAGAACTCTCCTAACTTGGCATCTGGTACTGAACACCTGGAACAACATGAGTCAGGACGCACTACTATTATACGTCTTATCTAAGAGATGAATCTGGGATAATTGCTGGGCCTCTGACTGAGACAATAATGGTATCCCCTCCAGGACCGCTTCCCAATGGGAGTCCGAGATTTCCCCTATATCCAGACTCTACACTATTTAGTAATTGAATTACTAGATAATACACCGTTCATAATTCCCTATGTAGAATCCTCATACAACTACTCACAGCAAATACCTCAAGTAAAAAAAAAATAACAGAGAAAACTTTATACCAAGAAATAAGAACATATAGAGAGTCATTCTAAAGTGTGAGGAGGTTGAACATTGACGTCTTTCCTACACATAATTCTGCAGAAACATATTGATTATTTGTATATTATTATTTTTTTTGTTGTTGCCTGTTGGACATGGATTTCATAACTGGGACTGAAGCCCCGAAGGAGCAGTATCCGAGCCTGCTTGCAATAAATCTTCATTTCATAAGCTTAAGCTAATCAATAATATCCATTCTTCCATTGATTATATAAATAATTAATCAGCTGCTTTGATTGAATTATCAACATGGTTTTATGTAAATTGGTATTAAAAATAACAGCAGTTATTAGGGAGTCTATTTTCTTACTGAGGTCAGTTAAGCTCACAAATCACTAGCAATTTATTCAAAATCTTAAAAAAATAGCTGTTCATTATCTTAAGGTCATTATCTTAGACCTTTATTACAAAAGTTGATAGTTTTCTATAATATTAATAATGAGTCATCAACTTTTCTTTTCTCTTGGAATGAACCCAATATTGTTGTGTAGTAAAGGTGAAAAAGGTCGGCTTAAAGAGGACCTGCTAGGGGGATTTGGAACACTAAACCACCTACAGGTCCTTATTGATGCCATTTTGACGACTGTATGACCTTTTGATCACTTTTTATTAAAACTTATATTGAAGGCAAAATGGTGAATAACTGGAGATTCGGTCATTTGGCCATTATTTTCTGTTAAGGGGTTTATCATCGGAAATTCTTATGTATTCTAAAGAAAAGGGGTAATTAGATTTATTTCTTCAGAACCCTTTAGGGTACTTAAACCGTAAGTGCTCTTGTCACTTATACAATATATTGCATTAGATTGTGAATTTACTGCTCCTGTATTACAGTCTACAACACCCCTTCATGACCGGCCGATGTATATTTGCACTAGCTTGTCGTGAACACGTCTTCCTTTAGAAGTCTTTTCTTAATACCCATATGGACATATATATTTAATTTAAAGGGGTTGTCCACTTTAACTTATGTTTTTTTTTTGTAATGTGTGTGTAAGTTTGTGGGGCAGGATATTAGGTAATTTATCAGTAAATATCTATTAAAATTTCTACACCACTTTCTTGATATGTAACGTGAAGTCTCTTGTCTTTTACTTTATAAACTAGACATTCCTGAATATAAAATGGCTGCAGATGCAGAGTCATGTGATCTCTGTCTGTCAATGAACAATCGCCCTGCGATGGTTCATAGACAGATCACATGACCCTCCATCAGCAGCCATTATATGATCAGGAATCTCTGGCTGATGAGGTAAGAGAGGAGGCTTCACTTTATATCTTGCCCTGACGCTTCCACACACATTACAAACACATGAGGTAACATGGCCTCCCCTTTAATTTATCTGCCATATATGTACATGTCTTCAACTATGTTATGTTATTAAAAGGCTCTTTTTTATATATTATATGTAACGTCCTCCTTTTTGTAGCAATAACAGAACTGAACCTGATAATGTTGTCTCCATGGTGCCTAAAGAGGGGATATAATGTCCCCGGTCCCATGAGGCCAAATGTCTTGTAATACACAACTATATTCTGAAGGTCTTAGAAGCAGGTGATTGAAATTGCAGGTTTTCCATGATTTAATATTGATGCCCTATTTTTAGTGCAGATCTTTAATATTTGATAATTGGGGGCCAAAACCCTGGTCTTTAACCAATTAGCTGTTTGTTAACAATGACGAAGTAGCTGTCCAGCACTCGAAGGTGTTGTGTATAAGTCAATTCTTATTCCATAAGATCTGGCATGACACGTCAAGGATACAGACAAATAGTAACAAAAGATCTACGTGTTTCGGCGTGTAGCCTTGGTCACGATCTAAAAACATGTGTTCAACTAACATTTAAAAAGACCTCCCGGATCAAACTTCATGTCCAGTGGGAGGAGTAACAATGAGCCTATATGCATTAACTGTATAGCACGAAATACACAACAATAGACAACTTAATTTTGTTGTTTCTTTAGACTAGTCAAAATATATTATTAAATTGTGCATAACGCAATAATACTTAGAATGTGATCATAAGAGACTTTATCTACTTTGCCACTGTATTGTCTATTGTCGTGTATTTCGTGCTATATATGGTAACCATTGGGTTAATGCATATAGGTTCCTTGTTACTCCTCCAAAGGACAAGATGTTTGATCCGGAAGGTCTTTTTTAATATTTGTTGAGCACATGTTTTTAGATCATGACAAAGGCTACACGGCAAAATGTGACGATCTTTTGTTACTGGTGGGAACATTTACTTACATTCCCCCTGTAGTTCACTGAAAGTGCATTGTCCGATGTTAATGCAGTGTGCTGCAATTCACTAAGATCGTGCGCCCGATATCCTGCATGTGTCGCTTCCCCGCTCAAGTCCGGAGTTCATCATCTTTTTATTGGATTGGATTGCATTGTCTTGTGATACAATTTGAAAGTGAAATCGGTCGGATTGTCCAATGGCACGACCTCTAATTTGTGTTGCATGGAAGCCAGAGCAGCTGTGACAGAAAACGATCATGTGATACACAATCCCAGCAATACCTGTCCAAGCCGTGCAATCCCCAAAAAAGATGAAAAGTCCAATGAAAGTGTAGCACGTGACCGATAGTAAATGAGCCCCAATGTGTCTGTATCCTTGACGTGTCATGCCAGATGTTATGAAATAAAGAATGGACTTTTACGCAACACCTTTGAGTGCTGGACAACTATTTCGTCATTGTTAACCTTTTGGTGTCCCTGTGCATGGGGTGAGTGTAAATTTTCCACAAATTAGCTAAATTTATCTTCTATGTATGGTCAATTAGCTGTTTGGACTTGGTAAAACACAGCACATTAAACTGGCCGCAGATGGCTCTAGGCTCTACGTAGTGGCTGGACCATATTACGGTACGTTCCATTGCCATTTACAGGGCATAGAAAATGGCGTCATCTGCTTCAGTACATGAGCACTATGTTATATCAGGCTTTGATAAAATCATATACATCCCATTTAATCTGTCATGTACAGGTATACCCAGTTCCCTTTAAACAAATTAGCCTTCTAGTTTTATTCCTCCTGGCACCTATGGTACATGCATAACCTTACATCTATCCACATTGAACCTCATTAACCAATTGGATGTCCAAACACTCCATGAAAGATTGGAATTTCTGAACTCCTATGTTCTGTACTACATAGATCAGTATGATCTAAAGTCTAGAGCCAGTGACAATATGATCTGTTCTTTCACTAATACATTAGTTAAAGGGGTATTCCAGGAATCAGCATAATTCATATACAAATGGGCACTCAAAATATAAGCTAATGTGTAATTAGTTGTTATTTAAAATTTTGCTCCCCTTAGCAGAAAATGCTGATGACATACACAGTGATGAAGAATTAAAATGCTACTGGCCCTTTAATCAGTCCGTTAATTTCCTCCGTGCGGTCCGTTGCAGGATAGAAGATGGCTGCTGGTCACATGTCCACATCACATGTCCTGCACCTGCCTGGGCAGGTCATGTGACCACCACTAAGTTAGGCTGTAGTCAGTTGGTTGCAGTGCATCCAGTATGGTCAGTGTTGTGGTGATGACAGTTACACATCATTACTATGGTAACAGAGCAAGAAAACCTGTTACATTATCACTGGGAGCAGAGCATAAGAGGGAGTAGAAGTTACTGAGAACTAAAGGATCATGGAACTTGTAGTTTCCAATGGCAGCCATCATAGTGATAACTCCACCTACTTTAGAGAGGCCATAAATTTTGTAAATCATAAAATCAAATTATTTAAGCTTTATTTTGTGACTAATGACATGGAGTATTGTTGTATTCATTTATTTATATCATCATGGGTTTTTATGTCAGACGTTCATATTCCCGGAATACCCCTTTAAGTGTATAAGGCCTAGTCCTAAATCCAGGTACATCATATACAGAAGAGGATCATTGGGGCACATTTACTAAGGGCTTTGCACCAGTTTTTTGACAGACTGTAAACTTGCACAGTTATTTAAGAAGTGTCTGAGACACATTTTGTGGCGCACCTGCACTAGGCATCATGCAACACCAATTAGGGGGCGTTCTGGTGCTCATTGGGACCATGCGTCAGATTTAACATGCAAAGTCTGTAGCACGCCCTATGTTAAAGGTGCACTGTGTACTCTGTCGGGCCGGTGCAGGGAAGCGCCAGATGATTGGCGGACGTTCTTAATGAATATGGCGTATCCTGCATTCTACACGAACAGAGCACATATCACTGCTACAGCAACATAACTTAATGCATAATTTCAAGTATAAGATGCACATGCTGTGTCCATGACGGTGTAGTGATGCCATATGGCACCAGTGGTTGATCATAGTGGCCAGTGCTGACCTATGATTATAAATCTAAAATTCCAGCTGAAAAACCCCCCCAAAATAATCCATAAAAGTAACATTAAAACCTTGTTAATTGAGAGAGATATTATCACTCCATTGTTTTTTTTGAATGAAGCATCATCTCAATTACGAGCTAAACAAAGATCGCTGCAAAGGATAACGTGTAGCAATTAAATGTTCCAACAACTCCAAATACAATGAACACAAAATGCAAAGTCAGATGATGAGATTAGTGGATATTAGATGTAACAAGCATTTGTCAATTGATAATCTACAGGTGACCCTGAAATTACTGACAGTATCTATGTGCTATATGTTATCCTGAATATGGCTAACAAGCTAAATTAAAGGGAATTTGGCACCACATTTTCACAAATACAATTAGTTACTGGTTCCCATAGAGCCTTATCAGCTAACTGCTTCTTTTAGCTTACAATTTGTGTCCCTTACATCCCCATAAATTGACTTTATCTTATAATACCTGACATCAATTTGTAAAGTGCTACAAAATATGATAGGGGCATGTCCTGCTCAGCTGTCCCCTCCCATCTACTCTTCACCATGTCCCATGCCTCTTCTCAACAGTCTGCACTTAATGCCATGTGACCTGGGTGATGTAATCTAAGGTCTTTAATTAGTTACATTTGCATACTACCCCATGTATGTATCTGATCACATGAAATCACAGTGTCTCCATGGACTTCTACACTTCCCCTTAAATGACAACAATAAGGTCATATAACATGAAGTGCCCAACGATGTTACAGAGCTGTCTCAATCTTCCATAAAGCAGCATGTCCTGGCAGTGAGACCTGTAAATCAGGAACAAGGAGGCAGTGCAGTGCAGGACTAATTTAGTGTGATGGACTCGCATAAGGTGAGTTGCATATAAGTTTACATACTGATTTCTGTAACATTGCAGCCATGAAAAGAAGCCATTTAGGGATAAGGGCAATGCTTTTTAACCATAATTTACAATTAATTATTTAAGTAATGAACTTATATTGTGTTCTTTTCAGTGTTTCCGCATGGTATATAACAGTGGACTACAAAATCCTTAAATTATCCCATTAATGCCGAATGCAGGCTTGTGATATGGTTTAATGAAATAACACAGATCATGACTCTGTTGGGACGCAGGCTATTAAAATCACTTACGGATACAATACCTTTTGAAAATCCACAAGGGGCATATCAATTACTGTCTGTTTGTTATAGGTTGCAGGTTAACAAACACGTATAGGGTTCTCGTGTTAATGTACAAATATAGATCTATCTCATTGATTGAAAATGAAAATGGACAATAAAACAAAGATGGGAAGTTTTCAGTTTAACAAATTTAAAAGAGAACTACATCGTGCTCACAATACTTGCTATGCACTTCTGGTTATGCTCATAGGAGATATATATATTTTCATAAATGGTATTGAGACTAAGGGCTCTTTCACATTCCCGTTGTTTTTCACACACGTGTCTCTGTGATTTCCACGGATGCCTCACAGAGCTATTGTTTTCAATGGGTGTTTTCACATTGGCTTATTTTTTCACTGATCCGTGGAAAAAAAAATTAAACGTCCTGTTTTATTCATGGATGTGGATCACAGAAAGGCAATAGATGTTTATGGGTCAGCAAAAATACTGATGAAACACCAGTTGTTTTTTTCACTGAGGCAGAGAAAACAGGTGCTATGTTTTCAAAGCAATGTTAAGCCCTCAGTTTTTTTTGGCTGACACGGACAACACTGAGGCACGTTCACACGATGCTTCGTGTTTTTTAATGTGTTTTTGAAGCAATCACATGTTGAAGTAACATAGCGTTTTAGCAAATGCAATGTAAACACAATGTTACTTCAACATGTGATCAAGATTGAAGCCTTTGGAATGTGTTAAAAACGCATCAAAAATGCGACGCAATGCATCGTGTGAATGCGGCCTGAAGCGTCACTAAGACAAAACGGAACCAGAACGGAGACTAAACGCAACGGATGCGCAGTGCCAACGCCAATGTGAAACTATGCATAGATGAGTGTTGTAGAAATGTATCTACGGTACATGGATATAGTGAAAGTATGTTGATATCAGTATGACTGCTATGTCCCAGAACTCTGCAGAGCTTCCTCGATGGAAAAGTGCTGTCTATTCTGCTTTATACTAAAACTATACAGGCGGTCCCCTACTTAAGAACACTCACGCTTACATACGACCCCTAGTTACAAACGGACCTCTGGATATTGGTAATATATAGCTACAATAAACCGCTGTAACAGTTATCACAGGTGTCTGTAATGAAGCTTTAGTGTTAATACTGATTCTTATGACAACCGAACATTTTTAAAATCCAATTGTCACAGAGACCAAAAAAGTTCTGGCTGGGGTTACAATGATAAAATATACAGTTCCGACTTACATACAAATTCAACTTAAGAGCAAACCTGCAGACCCTATCTTGTATGTAACCCGGGGACTGCCTGTATTCCATGAACCTTAATCTCATGGTAACATTTTTTATTTATTTTTTTTTTTTTTTGACCCAGTCAAATACATTAAATGCTATCAGTAAATTGAAATACTGAAAATTAAACATTTCTTTTACAATTAAGTTCATTTCAAGTGTTAAGAAACCAAAGTTCTTTCAACTGAAAGATGAAATATGCTCAGAATTTTCTGATGGAATATCTTCAGAATGTGCCTCGTTATATTTGCTTGCATTGCCACTGGCATTTGAAGCTGCTAGACAGAAAAGATGAGACTAAAATCAATTAAGTGTCTAACCCAAATGTGTTTTTCAATTATAAACCATTATTTAATAGTGACCGGCCCTCTTAAGCTGGTTAAATATTTAATTGAATATATACAAGGAAATTAAATAAAAGTAATAACTTTGTTATTAATTTACCCTGAAAGGGTGTTTTCATCCCAGAATATGTTATAATATTGCATATTACAATTTGTGGTCTCCACCGGTGTCTACTATAAAAAAACGGATTTAAAACGTACCTGAAACTTGTCAGGACAAGTTACAGTGTGTGCACTGTAAATAAGAAGTTGTACCATTTGTGGCCTGTATTGGACTTTTTGCATGTGTTATTAGCATTTTTCCTTCTGTAAGCCTTATCTCTTATTCTCAGCTAGCTGTCTCACAGGAGCAGTAGCAGCATCATATAGAGCATTTCATAGTATCATAATTTATACGGTTGAAAAAAGGCACATATCTGTCAAGTTCAACCAAGGAAGGGAAGGGATTGGATGAGGAAGCGATTTAGGGGAAACAATTCTATATAACATAACCATCAATGTTATTTAGGTGTAAAAAGGCATCTAGACCCTTCTTGAAGCTCTCTGCTGTCCCTGCTGTGACCAGCGCCTGAGGCAGGCTATTCCACAGATTGACAGTTCTCACAGTTAAAAAGCCCTGTCGCCTCTGCTGATTAAACCTTGTTTTCTCCAGACGGAGAAAGTGCCCGTGTCTTTTGATTTGATTTAATCTGGAACAATTTACCACCATATTTTTTTTATACGGACCATTCATATATTTATATAAAGTAATCATGTCCCCTTGTAGTCATCTCTTTTCCAGACCAAATAAATTAAATTTTTTTTTTTAATCATTCCTCATAACTGAGACCCTCCATACCCCTTATCATGTTTGTGGCCTTTGTTGAACCCTCTCCAGCCTCAGTATATTCAACGTGAGGCTGAACCAATGCCTTGTACAGTGGTAATATTACATCCCTATCCCAAGAGTCCATACCACTCTTGATACACGACAAGATCTTGCTGGCTTTAGAAGCAGCTGATTGACATTGCATGCTGTTATTCAATTTATGATCTACTAGTACCCCCAGGTCCTTCTCAACAAGTACCCCCAGGTCCTTCTCAACAAGTACGCCCAGGTCCTTTAATAAAGTATAAAACATTATAGAGCTGGTAAAATACTTTAACCCCGTTTTTTTTTTCATAGACTTACAGTGGTGAACTGTAAGTTGATACCTCAGTAACCTACAGGCCATCAGCACAGATTTCAGAGTTAATGTAAGAAAGTACCAAATACAAGAATAAAGAAGCATTTTCTTTACCAAGTATTACAAAGTTTTTATAACCTGAACTACCCTTGATATGCAGTTTATGAAAATTAAAGGTATTTCTGCCAAAAATTTTATCAACTGAATTAAACATGTTATACAAAGTACCGTATATACTCGAGTATAAGCCGACCCGAGTATAAGCCGAGACCCCTAATTTTACCACCAAAAACTGGGAAAACCTATTGACTCGAGTATAAGCCAAGGGTGGGAAATGCATTGGTCACAGACCCCCACAGTATATAGCCAGCCCCCTATAGTATACAGCCAGCCCAGCCTGCCCTCAGTAGTATACAGCCTGCCCCTAGTAGTATACAGCTTGCCCCCATTGCACATTTTGTGCTGAAAAACTCAGCTTATACATGAGTATATACGGTATACAGGTTATTTATTCTTCTCCTTTTCTTGAAGGCTTGCTGTGAATCATTTCTGAATATTTATTTTTTTCTCGGATAAAGGGGTTATCACAGGAATTATCACAATAATAGGAGGTTTCCAATGGTTTTCAAAGCGGCAAACAAACAGTCAAATTACAGTACATCTGTGGACAATATTTATGTAATATTTACCAGCCACCATCTTGGTTCTTTAAGGTGCAAATGACATTTTGAGTTCCCAAGGAGTGAAAACCTTTCTCATGGGTTTAATAGGTAATAGGGTAGGTAATTCATTTCATTTCTCTGCTAGTGTTTTATACTTAGGTACAGTCGTCTAGTCATTGATTCCACAGTGGGGTGATGCATGCAGAAACAGTTTTTTTAAATGAGATATATAATAATCTGCTTAGCTCATCCTGCTCTATAACATGCTACCTACTAAATGGACTGCATTATGCAAGCGGCAGGTTTACTTCAATTTACTGGTTCATCATCCATGTTCCATTAAAACAGTTTAGTTCAATCTGACATTTTTTCCCAAACCAGCTTACTACTTTTACTGTAATTAAGAAATATACAGTGCATATATACATTAAAAAGTAGAGTAATTTACTACTATAAGTAGTAAAATTGCATAATATTAATTGATCAACATTGGGTAATTTTTTTTTTTTTTTGTAAGGGGTACATCATGCCACTAGAATAGTGTTTACAAAATTACCAAAGTACATGATGATCATAATTGGAGAACAGCCGTGACTGTAGACCAACAGACCTGATAGGGTATCAAAACTACAGGTTGGGGGGAACCTGGGGAATAGTGATCATAATATCACTGATTTTGTATTACGCTTTACTAAGAACGTTAGGGAAGGGGCAACCAACACTCTAAACTTCAGGAGGGCAAACTTTCAGCAACTAAGGGAAGACCTTAAAGGCATATATTGGGATAATGTTCTCAAAGACAAAATGGGACTTTTTCTCATATATTCTGAAAAAGTCCTGTGAGAAACACATACCTTATGGGTAAAAGCATAAGAGGAACAAGAAAAAGCCAATGTGGCTAACTAGTCTTGTAAGGAAAGCAATAAGCGAGAAAGATAAGGCTTAAGGTGCTAAAAGGTAGCGATGAGGCATTACAGGATTATAGAGAGAAAAATAAATCCTGTTAAAAGCAGATAAATGCCGCAAAAATAGAGACTGAGAGAAATAATGCCAGGGAGAGCAAAAATAATCCCAAATTATTTTTCAAGTATATAAATGATAAGAAACTAAAAACAGAGAGTGTGGGTCCCCTTAGAAATAACATGGGGGTCATGGTGGAAGGAGATGAGGAAAGGGCAAATCTACTGAATGTCTCCTTCTCAACTGTCTTTACCCAGGAAAATCCCCTGGTGGAAGACACAATGAGGAATAATCACATAGTAGAAAAAGCAAAAAAGCGGCACTCACCAGATTCGTGCAGAGAAATTTATTTGGACACACAGAGTGTAGACGTGGACATTGTGCAGACCGCGGCAAGCGACGGGCCGTTTCGCGCCTGTATGGCGCTTTCTCAAGCCTACAAAGGCACATCTCTGGGGCTGCCCCTGGGACGACTTCCGGTAGTGCGCCGGTCATGTGACACATGAGACAGCGCTTCCGGGAGCCGCGGAGAGGTAAACACCCCCAGTGACGCGCTCATTGTTTTGCTACCTAGCAACAAACAAAACATTAACATAATGTTGATTGGACTGCCAGCACAGCATTGAGATCGCCAAAATTATGCTATGTCTATTAGACATGTCGAAAGTATTCATAAACCAATACAGGCATGGTCAATAAGAAAATTGAATAGAGTTATGCCTGTATGTTAATATTGTCCTAGCATAATTCAACATTAAAACATCACCATTAATGGTGCAGTGAAATACAAAGAAAAATTGTGATGTGGGAAGTACATAAAATATAATAGAAAGACAGAGGGGCGATCTCGATGGACTGAGGGCAAGTCCGGGGAGGCAACAAGTCCAGATGTTAAGAGGCAACAGTATATGCTAGTACATAGTATCGTGACTACCTGTTATTCTTCTAAGTTACTCAAGTTCAACTGATAAAACAGGCAACTAAAGAGCAAAATACAAAGATAATTAAGAGTACTATGTCGTGCTCTTTCCTATTTGGAGTGTGCAACACTTAATTCTAATGTAGTACTCCTATCTTTTATTTTTTTATTTCTTTATTTTTTATTTTTTAACCTATCTGTATTGTGCAGCTTCACCTAGACGTGCTCAGATCCTCCGGTCGTAATTGGGGTTATTTTTCTATGGTGATGTACCTAGGGATTCTTTGTTTTCTTATGTTAGTCATTTTTAACCATTTTTAACCTGTGCCCAAAAAGACGCTTAGGTCATTTCTGTCATTAAGGCCCAGTCTCCCCATGGCATCGAACCGTATGATATGTTTTGCTTCACGGCGTAACAGTTCTTTTTCTTTGTTGCCTCCCCTCGGGTCCTTATCGACCCTCTCAAGGCCGGCAAATTGGAGTACCTCTGGGTTGGAATAATTCCTCTGGGTGAGGAATAATGTAAATTCTTTTTGGAATGTCAACAGTTTAACCTAGGAAGAGGTACGGCGCCGCCTCGCAACCACTAAGAATCACCTGGGCCAGATGGCATACACCCTCGGGTTCTAAATGAACTATGTACGGTGATAGACCGTTATTTTTAATATTTGAAGATTCACTGATGACTGGTTATGTTCCACAGGACTGGCGCATAGCAAATGTGGTACCAATATACAAAAAAGGATCAAATAGCGATCCACTGTATGAAATGAGCTTCAAATACTGATATTTTGCTCATGTTAGGATATCTTCACGTAGGACTACACAATGACCTTGACATTTAGGAAATTGTGTGTTCAGTAATCTCCAGTTGATCTCCAGTGTGTTTCTGTATGTATAATAAAAAAATAAGGCATTATTCTGATTTGGATTATACATCCAGTACTAAACATTTAGATCATTTCAACAGCAACTTTAGATGTTCACTGTAGATCTGTGGAGAGAACTGTTCTGCGAATAGACCCCTATTTCTCCGTTTGTTTCAATTTATTTATAACCCATAAAGTGATTGCTCATCATTAGCTGATTTCTGCAGTTCACATTCAGCGCCGCTAATTTTCTTTAGAAAGTGTCTTTTTACAGTGGGAGGACGTCCACATCAGCTGCGTCCTCTGCAGATTTTCCATAGTGGGAATCCAGTAGTAGATTTGTCAGGATTTCACAGTGCTGAAACTTGTCTGAAACGGGGTAATATTTAAGTGAAATTCAAACAGTAACTTTGATGCTACTGTACAAGACAGCAATTCTTCATACGATAATCTGCTGCAAGCATGACTCAAGTGGATATTTTTCCTATGTGTTTAAAGGAAGTATGTCCCCAAATTTCTGGTGTGCTCTCTCAACTAACTTCCGTAGGGATAATCGCCAAACAAAATGGAAACCATATATCCAGCCTTGTTGAGTATAAATACAAACAGACTCGGGAGCAAATTACTATTACTATAATACAAATTGTGGCCCAAATGATCATAAAAGTGCAACAAAAAAATCAACTGCTTTTACGTGGCTGTAATTTTGATAGATAAGACCTAATGAAAAAATTTAATCCCTATAGGCAGAAGGTCTAGAAATTCTTGTATTGTGAAGGAATTATACTTTTAGGTCATCTACATTTTATATACTGCTATGGTAAAATATAGGTTGAGCTCTGATTGGTTGCCATGAGCAATTGCCAGGAAAGAAAAAATGCCTACAAATTGAGAGACAAACAAAGACTTGTGAGGGACAGAAAACTGGGCTTTTTGTGGTGCCGATATTCCCTGCGTTGTGTGAAAAATATACAGTGGAAACTAAATTGAGCTGTGGGTTTATGATCCATCGCATGTCACATATTTGCTGCAGATATTAAAGAACAATTCAACTTGTGCAATGCAGAGGTCAATATTAGAGATCAACAGACCCGACGGTTGGGTCCGGCGTTCGGGTTCGGCCACCTGGCCTGGAATTATTGCAGGATTGGCAGCCGAACAGCCATTCCATCAAATTGATGCCCCTAGCAACTAGCCATGGCTATGATTGGCCAGGGGGACACCTGAACCCGAACACTGAACCTGACCATTTGGTCTACTCATCTCTATTTAAGATCCGTATCCTTGTTGCAACAAAACCAGGACGCAAAAATGCAACAAAAAAACCTGTTGTCTTTGACAATTACCATTGGGAAAATTCTGCAGCCATAACTTTAGATTTCCTTAGAACTGTCTCTATGATACATTTATTCTAAAAGCATAGACGAGGACGGCACTCCGTGTAGCGTGGTGCACGTGGATAGACAAACAAACGCCAGATACATGTGAAAGGAAATATCCCGGCACTCACTTTCTTCTTTTGCTGATAAAGGCTTGGATGCAAGCCGAAACGCATTCTTTGTATATACTATGATCACTGAATAAAAGAATTACAGCAAAAGAAGAAAGTGAGTGCCGGGATATTTCCTTTTATATGATACATTTATTGTCTATGTAACACCCATTTAAAAAAAAAAAAAAAAAATTGTTCATAGTCTAATTATCCAGCAATATTTTTGTCTTATTTTGTGCTCCAAACCTCAACAAACAAATGTTTGTTTCATCCATCCCATTAGAGAAAAACAGGTATTTCCGTAGATACTATGCATTTATGTTCCATGTAGCAGTCATTATGAGTATCCTCCGTTTGCAATTACATCTTTTTTATGTCTTTACCAACAAAAAATAAACAGATTTTGACATAATGTAATACAGAGGAAATGATGCACAAAAATGGTCATGTCTCTGTATGCCATTGCCTCATTTGCAACGTGTCAAGTAATTGTTCAGTGAAGGGGTTAATGTATTCACACTAGGCCTCCTTAGCTGAAGATAATGGTGGTACAGATTCAGGTGCTGCGAAAGCCAAGGCACAAGCTGTATTTCCCTCCCACACGAGGCTTGCTGCATTCTAAGTTAGCCCTGATACGCTATCTCCATAGTAACTCATTGCAGAGACTCGGGAAGCTCTGCAGGTCCACTCCGCTTTTATATACTCGCGAGCAGCAAGTGGGTTTAAACAAAGCAAAAGCAGAGGAGTAAGAGATGGATGGAAGAATACCAAAGTAAATATGTTGTGTATTTTATGGGGTGCGTTATTGGCAATAGAAGGATGGAGGTGGCTGAGCCGCGTCTACACGGTGTGTAAGAATGTATCACACTCGGAACAATCATCTGACCATCAGTATTTTCAAGATGTGACGTCAAATCTCTGCACAGGCGGCTCTATGGCTCCAGAGAATGGTACATGCCTGATAATGAAGTGTGGCTTTGGACACAGATGTCAGCATCTAAGAGGCAAAATCAATGAGATATAGGGGTCCGGCAAGGAAAATGACATTTTAATTAGAAACTAGTGATTTATATAAGGGATTGCTCAATGAAAACGCTCTAGCACAAATCATATTTAGCAAATGTATGTTGCTGTTTAGCGTTGTACATGGGAGAATACATCACTTTGGTTGTAATTCCATTTTTGGAATGAGACTGATTAGTGTGTTTTCTATTCTTTAGGTGATGGATATTCTTCATTATTCAGTATTAAATATCCTTTGGCTTAGTTATTACATCTTTGAGATATTATTTTGGTAAAAGGAGGCAGTACATGCTTGTGTTTCTCAATACAGATGAAGCCAGACATGTTCATCCATTATTACTTTTCTAGTATGTGCTACAAAAAGGCTTTTATTCTTGTAAAAAATAATAGGGAAAATAGTTAAAAAAAAATAATCATAGGGAAAAAAAAATTGTGAACCCAAGGTTTGGAATTCAGCCTTTAAAGGTTTTATCCCCTTTTGGCAAAGGGCAGAGTTATAACACTTTACAATATACTTTCTTGGAAAATAATTCCTCATGTTTTTTTTTTTAGATCTCGGCTTGATGTCATTCTATAGGACGCTTCTATGTTTACTTCCAATGAATAGAAGCCTGTCCATGAGTAGATATTATCACTTGGCTCATGCCCCTGTGTGTCTATCACATGACGTTGGACAGATTTCTATCCACTAGAACAGTGATGGCTAACCTTATGGCACTGGTGTCAGAGGTGGCACTCAGAGCCCTTTCAGTGGGCACTCAAGCCATCACCAGAGATGACTCCAGGTATCTTCCTGCAGTCCCAGGCTGCCCAGGACTTGCTGTGCACAGAGCTATATTAAAGAGACAGCTCTACCTGGGACTACTGGAGGGGTAGGAAGGTGTGGACAGATCTGGATTATCATTGTAGCTCCTGCTCCGGCCCTGACAACTCTTCCTGTTTATGGGACCCTGGAGGGAAGCTACAATGATCATCCAAATTTCTTCTATTTTTTGCTTTATTGGTGTCCTCAGGGTGCTGATATCAATGAAAACTGTGACAGAGAACGGAGTATAAATCACAAATTAAATTTCTGTGTTGGCAAGTGGGTCCTGGTTGTAGTTTGGGCACTCAGTCTCTAAAAGGTTTGCCATCACTGCACTAGAAGTTAACAGTAGCTTCCTATAGCAGGACACCAAGCAGAGATCTAGAAAACCGCGAGGAATTGATACCAAAAGTATTTTGGAAAATTGTATAACTTTTCCTTAAACCCACAATATCAATTATTTGCTGAAAGTGAACAGCCCCTTTTTAGATGCAATGGTTGAACACTTCCCCACTGCCTCTGCGGACATCGGAAGGCTGCTATGACCACATCTGTCCCCATGTACGTTACCTGATCCTAAGGAAAGTAAAGCTAAATGCCCATGACTGAACCAATTCTCTGCCATGAAAAATTTACTCTATTCAGTTTTTCATGGTCAAGTTGCCTCTATTTACATCTATTTTTCATGGATTCTCGATAGCGATAGCTTATGTGTGATCTGGGAAAAAGGTCTCGGACTAGGACATACACTACTTTATAAACAATGCAAGGTCTGTTAAGAGAACAGCATATGCATTGATCTATTAAAAAGTATTCATTTAGCGGAACTGGGTACTGTCCATTAAAAAAGGATGATCAGCCCACAACATGCTTTTATTTTAGTTAATGGTTATGGAGAATGGTGTTGAAATTGTCATAGAAATGTGTATATTGCTTCCTTAAAGGTTTGTAGCTGTTTCTGTTGAATCTATTACAACTTTTCATACATGAATAGTCCAAGTCTGTATGTAAAACTTTGTAATGCATCTTATCATATTTAATGTTGTTCCTATGGTAATACCAACACAGAGAAAGAAGGCATTCTCCTCCACTATCTCTGTAACAGAACCATCAAGGTTCGGCTGCAGCATGGAGTACATTATATAGCAGGACCTAATATAAAGAGTAAAACACATACCAGCCAGCAGAGTGTTTGTGAGCAGCAGTGACTACCTGATCCAGAAACAAAAGAACTTGCATGAGGCAAGTTATTATTATTTGTATTACTGATTAATGCAACATGGTTTCAATTTTACGTTACACTTTTAAGATTATGCAAAAATACTGTATATCACTAAGATAGAAACAATATAATGATATCACATGGGCTATTGCTTTTATTAGGCTTTTTGGCAATGTAATTTCTGACTACAACAAAATGAAGTTGTGACACAGTATATTCATGAAATCTATCTACAGAGAAAAATCTTTTATTGGTACATTGTATACATGAATTGTTTTAGGTGCTTGTTGTAGCATTTCCAGGATGGAGCCTACGGATGCCGCTTTTTCCTGTGGATTACTTCATGAATTGGGCTTTGGAGTCAGGTCAGCGAAGCAGTTCATCTATTATTTATAGAGCTGTTACATTGTGGATTTTGGACACAAACCTAAATTGTTGAATACTCATCCTCCTGACATGACAGGAAGATTGCTGCAGCCATATTTTTGTAGTCTGGCTCATGATAGTAAGGGAGGTCATATTGAAAATTGTTCCTTAAACCAAAGTAAAGTGGAAAATCCCTACAAAGCCATGCCACAGTAAAGTGCTATGACATCACGGTATTAAGATAGATCTGCTGGCAGGTTCCTTTAATGTATCATAGCTCCATGCTTTTTAAGTGGCATTCAGTTTATTGAACAAAAGTTACCCGTCAGAATACAGACAGATGACCCTAGATGAGCACACTATAGCCCACAGTGCACGCAGGCGCAGGGAGGTTGTGTAGACATTGCATTGTAAAGCCCAGGATAAATTTTGCCTGAATTACAACATTTTCCCGGACCTCTGCTGGATAAACATAACAAGTTGAATTGTAAACATCTGTGTATGTGGATCATTTGACAGTATGCAATATCTTCGAACTGATTCGCCACGTGCAGCTAGTAAAGAAAGAAGAGCGCTACACTGGCAATTCAGTCACAACCTTTAGAAGGACCAAAGTGTGTAATGGGGGTATCTAAGAGGGAGAGAGGGGAAATTGTAAGTAAAGGTAAGTGTAGACAGGTGGGTGAGTGAAGCTATATATGTCTGTAGTTCATTATTGGCAAATGCCCCCTGAGTACTAGTTCCATACTAGCAGCATGGTGTAGAAGTGAGACCTGTCAATCAGGAACAGGGAGCCAAGGCAGTGCAGGGAACAATGAATATGCAGGACTCACTTACTGTGATTGGGCTCAGATCAGGTGTGTTGCATATAAGTCTAAAGAAATTAATTTTTACCATTACAGTCATAGAACGGAACCATTTAGAGATCAGAGAAATGCTTTCTAATCATAGTTTTTATGAAGTATTTATTTTGAGTGGGTTAATTGAATGGCAGGTTTCCTTTAAGTGGTAAAATGCAGTGAGAAGGTTGTGCCAAGAGGAAAAGGAAACTGGTTGGCTAGACAGTGCATGTAGAGATCATCTAAGTCAGTGATGGCGAACCTTTTAGAGACCGAGTGCCCAAACTACAACAAAGACCCGCTTATTTATCGCAAAGTGCCAACACAGAAATTTAATTTGTGATTTATACTTCCTTCTCTGTCACAGTTTTCATTGATACCTGCCCCTGAGGACACCAATAAAGCAGAAAATAGTCCGAGGTACAGCTGTAACTTTAAAATACCTCTGTGCACAGCAAGTCCTGGGCTTTCTGGGACTGCAGGAAGATACCTGGAGTCCTCTCTGGTGATGGCCTGAGTGCCCACAGAAAGGGCTATGAGTGCCACCTCTGGCACCAGTGCCATACGTTAGCCATCACTGATCTAAGTCATCAAGTGCATCCACATTAAGTACAAATAAACTGTGAACTGTGGACACAAATGCTTACTGTACACCTTATTTAAGGGGGTTAAGTTTCAAAAATAGTTGTTGTGATATTGCATCCCAAATCCATTCCAGCAAACTCAAAAAGCCAACTGAGGCTCCATCCCATCATATGTCATTGTGTGTCCCTACAGCTGTTTACAACCACATATGAGGTATCTCCATATTCAAGATAGAGTAACAAACTACTGGGTGTGTTTTCTTCTTTAACCCCTTATTTTCACTTACGAGTTAAAGTCAATTAAGTTCCCTGAAAAACATGTGGTGGTAAAATGCCCACTGTTTGACAGATTCTATCCAGCAGCACTTTGTAAAAGATCTACTGAAATGACAAGGCCTGGAGTCACGTACAGACTGCAGGCTGACATGGCTTTAGATCAACGCCCCTCTTTGATGTCATGGGAAGTCATGCTCCCCGCCATGTTTGTGGTGCGTGGGCACCACTGTCAATTTTTACGGTGGCATTTAAGTAGTTAGGTGCTACATAATGCAGCAAACTCCAAGTAAATATGATGAGAGTTCAGCCTGAGACCCCTCTTTATACATCCTTAATGGCCCCATGATGTATAGGTTAACATCTTACTGCATCATGCTGCTTCTGTTTTCATCCTATCAGAGCTTAGAGGGCCTAAGTTGAAGGCAAGATCCATTTAAAGAGTTACTGACAGGTCTCCCAGGACCATAACAGTTCAAGGCAAGGACTAAGAAGCAAGCTACTCCTGGAGGAAATTAGTGTCACCTTTGTTTTAGGAGATTATTCATAGGTGTCAGGTCATATTTGTATGTAGAATGGTGGGTTACAAGAATGGATTTTACAGCTGGGAACTAGGCAAGACTGGTGGTAAATGTCCCCATTAGACACTGTCATTCTTTTTATGATTACAAAAAAGATATTACTGAGCAGCACAATGGCTACTGAGCTCTAGTGGACACATTGGGGGATTTAATATTGCCTTTATAAAACCCCATCTCTGCTTGCTTTGAGGCTTTTATGCCATGCATGCCATTTTGGGCTTGGCAGAGAGCAGGATGAGAGTTGGGAGTTGAACATCCCAGCCCAACGTGTCTACTGTAGTATTTACTATAGCTGAAATCTCCACCTATTTCTGGCGTGGTGTCCAGAAGGACAGAGCCTCTTCATATCCAGCTCACCTTTTGCTGGCGGAGGGGGTATTAAGACTGGCTTTTAAAAGCTCCTGTCTTAGTTTATTTTCCTAAGTGGGGATATCTGTAAAACACTTCAGAATATGTTGGTGTATAAGCAAAAGAAATGAAAACAAATATTTTCTTTGAAACTAATACTTCCATAAAGATCTTGGGGAATCATAAGTGAAATTATTATTTTTTTTTTAATAGCCATGTAAATGTAGTTTCTAGAAGAGGCTCAGACCAATAAAACAACTGAGGTCCCAAAGCAAAAACTGGTTGCCCAAAACAGACAACCCCTTTAACATTCAGTATGGTAAATTACCGATTTTAACAGCTGCCTCTCTCATGACATTGACTAGAAATGAATGACAGTAGTTTTATGGGATAGCTTATACATCTCAGTTACTCTTCTAATTATTGTATTGAAGTTATGTTTAACATAGTATGTCAGGCTGAAGTGGATAAGAGCTAATTGGCCCAAGGCGCCGCTTACATTCACTGCCTCAAACATTCAAATTTTTCGACAGCCAATTATATGAAAAGGTTGATGCAGCATTTTATTAAAATGATTAGAATACAAATATTCATCACAATTGTAATAATATTGTAGAACATCTTATGTCTCAGTAATTAGAAAATCACAAAATGAATAAGTGCTGCAGGGAAGTATAGAAACGGGTAGAAAATACTTCTTATTGCAGCATTAAATTACTTGCCCATATATAAGTCCACACTGAACAGTCCAGAGCATCTCCATGTAAGTGGGTGATCTCACCCCAGTTGGTAAATGACATCCCCATTCCCAGTTTTTTTCTCAAGATGCAGGTAGCCCCCAGATTACGTACAAGATAGATTCTTAAGTTGAATTTGTCCCAGTGACAATTGGATTTTCATAATTTTTTGCTGTAATGGGAACAAGTGTTATCAATTAAATGTCATTACAGACACTTTACAGCTGATTGTTGCAGTCTGGGACTAAAAGAAAGCATCCAGAGATCTTCACCAGAGGTTACATTGGGCAGAGAGCTCCGTCTGTAACTAGGGGTTGTCTGTAAGTCGGTTGGTTGTGTCCTTAAGTAGGGGACCGCCTGTGTCCTATTTGCATAAACTTTGACTAGACAGTATAAACATTTATGTGCCCTTTCTGTTTTGGATATTCAACTTGTTGATTTAGGCACAAAATGTGTCTAAAATGGTTAGTAAAGGTACTTTCACACATTGGTATTTCTATTGGAAAATGTGGGTCAAATATCTGCAAAAATAAATGCTTTCCGTGCAGATTTTAACAAACATGCCCTTTATCGAGAGCAGCATCCATCTGGATTTCCTGTGGCATATAGGGCTTGTCATTTCTTGTGTAGCCATTGGGAGAGTAATTCTGTTTTATGTGAACAGTGGCGAAATAAAATGCACCAGTTTTTTCTTAAATTGATGCAATTTTAACTGTGGTTCTATTTCTTTGGTAAATTGGTAAAACAAAGTATCACAAATCAGTTGTTAGAACAGAAATGATAAAGTGTGTAGTAGAAGAATGTGACTGGAGCTTGCTTTTTACTGATAAAAATCTGTTAGGAAGGAACTTATTGCTGAGAAATGGCTTGTTGGTGAAGTGATATATACTAATTTGGAAAGAAACCCCCTTTTTGCCTTGAGCAATCTTTACACAGTCTACTGCCTGCTTCATCCTAACTTTCTATATATCATAACTGAAGTATAATTGGTTGAAATGAATCTGCACCACTCATTAGAATAGGTGATGAGCTGCAACAGCAGAGTTGGGCTACTTTAAGGTGTAGGAACCTTCTGCTCCATACTCTGTTGCCAACAGATGATCAGTGCGGTGCCCATGTGTCGAACCCCCACCAATTTCCAATTAATGACCTATCGTAAATATAGACCTGAAATTGTTGACTAACAACACCTCTAAAGGAAATCTACCATCAAAATCCATCCTGTTAAACCAGGGGCCCTTACTCATAGATCAAGGCACTGTGATTGTGGTAATCTTCTATTTGTTTTTCCTTTTAATGGCCTTTTAAAATCAACTTTTAAAATTATGTTAATGAACTGAAAAGGCTCAGGGGTGTTACGAGAACCCCTCAGTGCTGCAGATTCACAGGCTGTTACAATGAGCAGAGTATATATCACCCAGCACACTGCTCTCTCTCTCTCTTCCTGCTTCCTCTGCTTCTGTAATCTTGCAGCAGCAGCATGTGCAGGGAGGCAGGAGACCTTCTTGTAACAGCCCTGTACCTTCAGGCTCATCAGCATAATTATAATAGTTGATATTAGAAGAATGGAGGCCATGTATAACAAATATAAGATTACCACAGCCCCGGTACCTGAATCTATGAGTAAGTGCCCCTGATTTATCATGTTTTATTTTTGGTATTAGATTTCCCTAAAGGTTAGAAAAATCCTGTGATTTAATGTGGGCAATAATATGTGTCCAATATTTTGTCACTTATTAATTGCTTGCAGTCAGGACCATTACAACGCTGACTGGAAAGAATAAAATCCTGGATTTGCGGATGCTTATAACTTTTTGTGGATGCTTCTTATGCCAGCTGTACAGACATCGTGCTCTGTATCCCTCCAGTCCATCACTACACTACTGTGCTGATAAAGCAGCAATATATCGACTGCTGCGGACACATCCAGCATTTGATGGACTGTCGCGGAAAGCTTTGTTCTTTCCCACTGTTTCCTAGGTGATATGGCGGAGCCCGTACATGGAAGGCTGCTTCTCTGTGAGGTAAAACACATATCATGAATACGTGTGCGTGTCGGGAGGTGGGGGTGTTCAGGTTTTAGGAGGTAGTTTTTCGTATTCGTGAGAAAAAAGTGACAATTCCAGATTGTGGGGAAAGTCTCAAAAACAAATATACATTGGGGTCTATGAAAAAAAGGATACTGTAGCTGTCCCTATTTTCAGTATGCCCGAGGACAAAATAACCTTAAGCTATGTATTATTAATGACCACAATGCAGAATACTGAATATTTGCTGTATATTATCCCTTAAACAGCACCTCTGCATTGTGTATTGTGCAAAGTACAGTAATTCAGGGCGTTGGAATCACAAGGCAAACTCTTATTACTGGATAAAAAGGAAAAGCAATATTGGAACAAAGGGATTATTAAAGGGGATGTCTTGAATGTATTTAAAGGCAATGTTTAACATGTATACAGACGGTTGAATATAACAATGTTCTAAAAATAAAAAACGTAACTCTTGGAACCTCACTGTTCCAGAGCCAGCCTCCCGATTTACAGTACTGCACATTATGGCTGCCACCAATGACGGGTATCTGCACAAATCCATATAGATGGTCAATGCTGGGACCTGTGATTGGCTACATTGGTGACCTACCATCAAACCATGCACCAGAGGACAAGAGGTGCATCTGTGTAAGGCTTTTTTCACATGAACATATGATTTCTCCAGTCCACTATTTTGAATCCATTTATACATATTTTCATGTAGGTCACTGTATCTGTACCATATAAAACAAGATGGGTTGGAAAATGATGGCAGGTTGACTATTGGCTAGTATACCGAATGCACCCTGGATACTACATGTATATACAGGTGTGTACGGGGAAAACCATATGCAGCACGTATGCAACATGTATTTTGAACATTCACCTAGACTTGTATGGGGCATATGGAATGGAAACATTGGAAAAAATAGAACGTTCTATTTTTTTTAATTTTACGTCCATGTACAATACCGCCATGTAAATAGATTTCTGTTTTGCCCATTGAAATGAATGTGGCCGTATGCTACCCGCATGAAAATGGTACGGTACAGGTAGCATACAGCCGTTTGTGTGAAAAAGGCCTAGGTAGGGAGGCTGGATATGTGCAGTTTGAGGACACCAATAGATAAATGTAGACTTTTAAATAATTTTTAACTCATTGTTGCATTGAAGCAGTAAGAGTTGGCCATTCATTGTAAGGTAAGCATACAGGAAGAATATTTTGAATCGGAGAACACCCTGATATATTGTCTTACTCAAAGTATCCATACGCTAATAGATTCCTTGTATCGTGTTGGCCAGTGGTTAAATAGATAAAAGTTGAGAGTCCTCAGTTGTTGATACCATTTATTGGCTAAATAAAAAGGATGATGGTAGTTGCAAGCATTGCAAGACATGGGTCTCTTTATCAGGAATGGTGACATGGTGAAGAGACCTAAGAAGTCTCGAAAGCTTACAACTTACATTGTCCATTTTAGTTAGCTAATAAAAGGTATCAAAGTTTCCAAATATTTTATCCTTATAATTGGTTTGTACAGAGGTGCCATCATATACCTGTTTACCAGTGTGACAGTCTTTTAGACTTTTACACTGAGGTTTGAAATAATGAACCAGACATTCAGTTTGATCTGTATGATATAATAAAATAGTTCAGTTTTAAGACCTGATACGTTGACTAGTTGGCTGCTCATTTCATTGGCCGCTGTTTGTAGGTTAGAATGGTACTGTATTGAGCTGGCATTGGCACTGATGTCTCTGCTATCAAACACTGGGGGCTGAGCCAGGTCTTCTGCATTGCCTAGTAACTGCTAGAGGAGGGAAAAAATGTTCAGGATTTATGGAGCCTTTAAAAGAAAAATCATATAAAATATGGCCTCCGTCTCTGCAGCAGTGACCAGAACCTCATGTGATTCATCAATTAAAGGTGAAGTCATAATACATATTACAGGGTAGGAGCACGGCCAGTAAAGTAACTAGGACACAGGTCAATGAATACCTGATTCAGGAAGAAGGCTACAATATGTACCTGATGAGTGATATTACCGTACCCTAAAACTTCAAGATACAGGTCTAACAATATAGGTGAGCGAAATCCTGGTTCACATGTGGATTTATCATGCGGCCTGATATGGGCCTCTTCTGGTACGTATGATTCATTTACATGTACAACAAAAGGACTTTCACTATAAATGTACTTGGTGGACTGTAGTGCCAGATTCTCCAAATACCTCCAGAGGTTTGCCTAATATTAACGGCACTTGTGTTACATTCAGTAGGTAGCGGCAGTGGTTTACATAGTTCCCTGTCTTATGTAACTTGCTTATTATATATTAGATGGTGGTACTTTACCTACTCCTTTTCCAGCTGTTTGGGCTTTTGAAATGGCATTGATGTGAAGATGGCGGGATCCAGTTAGGTGCAAGGCACTGCACATCCTTACCTGGGTTTTGGTCCTACTCTCCTGTAGGGTACAGTATCTATAATTTACAGTAGTAACTTCTTTTACACCAGGTCTTGTTTTTTTTTGTTTAGCTTTTCTTCTATTATTAATTACAGATATTTTTTTCAGCACATTCCAAATATATGACATTACATCTGTTACGTATGTCTCCATTTGCCAATGTTGAAGGGCGTAGACACACTCAAAATAGTCCCAGATTCTAGATGTTTATGTCCGTTCCATCAACCAATCCCTTTGAAATCCCTGCATTTGGGTAAATTGATTTTGATTATGCAATTTGTTAATTTTGTGGTGACTGTATAGGAATATTAAGCACCTGGTTCCAGGTACCCCCAGATCATTTTTGGGAGACGTTTCTAGCTAAACTTGGTTATTGGAAAGCCCATTTAATGTTACAGCACAGATTTTGTGCTGTGATCTGCGTGTAGGAATTCTAGGGTCGGGAAGTAAGAGTTTTCCTTACGGAGAGGGCCAATTAAGGCCATCGTGTAGGAGTGTGGAGTCTTATAGCCATGGATGCTCCCCTAGGGGGATTCTGGGGAAATATGCAAAGTTTTTCAGGATGGGATAAGGCAGCTCCCTTTTACATTAAGCATGACCTTCAGGAAGCCTTATGACATGATACAGGATTAAAACCAAACCAGTATATCTATTCCAGAAGGAACAGACTCCTAACTTTAGACAGCGCTGTTTCTGCCTGGTTGGGTCTCCTCAGTACAGCGTAGGGAACTGGTTTGGCTGAGTGAGAGGTTATTGACTAAGGTCAGGAAGTAAGAGTTCTCCTTATGGAGACTGCCAATTAAGGCCACCATGTAGGAGTGTGGCGTCTTATAGCTAGTGATAGTTCCCTACTCTGTACTGAAGAGACCCAAGCAGGTTAAAACATTGCTGTCTACAATTGGGAGTCTGTTCCTTCTGGAATAGATATACTGGTTTGTTTTTAATCCCGCATCTTGACATAAGGCTTCCTGAAGGTCATGCTTGGTGTCAAGGGAGCTGCCTTACAAGGTAGCTAAAAGAGGCGTGGTGTTCCTTATCCCATCCTGGAAAACTTTGCATATGTGTATGAATTCTATAAAGTTCCTCTCAGTAGTGATATGACTCTGAAAGGCAAGCAGGCATCTATTGTAACTTCCAGCTTCTTGGTAAATTATGGTTTAACTGATAATCCCAGAGTTTATGCTGTCAGGTAAAAATGGTCGATCAAACTGGAAAAATCGCCCTTATACACGTCAGTGTGCTCAGCCAGGCTGTAGCCTGGGGCGACGCACATGGCCTGGTGGAGAAGGAGGAGGAGGAGAGCGTTCCTTCCCTCTCCATAGGGAGCTGAATTGGCGGAAATGCAAATCCGGGCAGGAATGGTACATGCCCTATGTTTTTTGGCAAAGACGCAGGGCTCAGACACGGTGTTCTGACCACACTGTGCCTATGCATAATTCACCTCTGGTGGCTGTCGTATATGGGCGTGCATATGGAGTCTTATCGTAGATCATATGTTAACAGATTTATGCCAGTGATCAACGCCACATTCAGGTCCCAGATATCCATTCTATGCTGTATGTGCTCTTGCCGTCTCCAGTTATATTTTCACCTCATGCTACATTCAATCCTGTGTCATGGAAACCAGCAAAATCTTGTTTTTATTTATTTATTTCTTCACGGCTTTTAGAATGTAAATTAAAGGCCTTAAACCTACCGTTTCTTATATCACCATAGCAACCAGCGGAGACTGCATTTAGTGGGTGGCATTTTTTCTGTACTTAATTCTGAATTCTGAACATTTTAAATGTAAAGGCCTCCAACCATTACAATTAACACCACCAGCCATGGCAGAATTTGGCTTTTATGTTTTAGTTCAAAGCTTTTATATTGTAAATTGTTAGCTTGAAAATCGCTGCTGCCATCACCATGGAAACCCGAGGGTGTAGATGGAGACGGACCATTTTTCTAGATTTAAGGTCTGCAAAACCTGACTTAGTGAATGTTTAATCAGTTTTTGCCAAAAAATCAGCTACAAAATCAGTTTTTTATTCTAATAATTTTTGCTCCCTAATGAAAATCCTTGCAACCAGATTTTTGTAGCTAAACACTAACACAAGCTGCTTCCAGCAAGTCTGGAACTCTATGGGGAACCTTATGGAAACTATTAGGGCCACACACACTGGGGGGAATTCATCATTAAAATTTTTCTTCAACTTGCTCGTCTATGTTCAATTCCATTTTTATTATATCTGAACTCATCAAGTGAGTCTATGTATGTTGTTGAATTTGGTATTTTTGGTTTGTCCCATAATATTGTTTATTTTCTTTTGCCTTTTGTCGCAAAATGTTCTCTTTTTGCACACGTCCCTTGATGTCTTGATAGATTTGGTAGTGTTTTTTTTCCTATTTCTACACCAAGGGGTGACTGAAGTCACTTTGCACCAAAAATTGTGCCTAAATGAAAATTTGCACCAAATTGCAAATCGTGAATTAAGTTCAGTATTGTGAAAAGTAGTCTATGTAAATAATGAATTTGACACATTTTAAAGTGACTTTTCAATGTCGTATGTTTATTTGGCGCAATGGAAAGTTGCAAAACACAATTGTGCCAAAACAATGCAGAAGTAGTTTGTTAAAAATGCATAGGGTTGGCCAATATTCTCAGACTCGTGTACTCATGAGTCTACTACATTTGACGTGTAAAAGAGTTTATTGTGCTCAATTTAATTTATTTTCTTTTATATACATATATTATATTTGGATATATTTTGAAGTGTCTTGAAAAGTAAATAATGGGACATAAATATACTCTACTCAGCTTTTCAACAAACTTTAACGGTACATAGCTCGGGTTGCAGAATGCAGAAGATGGGCAGACTCTTTTGAGTTATGAAATGGTATTTAACCATTTTTTGCTAATTTGTGCAAGCTAGATCAAGTGTGTCTCAAAAAAAAAAATCAAGGGTGGTTAGCACTTGTGACTTAAAGAGCACCTGTCACCAATAAAAAGGCACTAAAGTAAGCAGCTCCTAGTGTTACAACAGATGCAGCAGTGTTACACTGCTAGCTTTATCAGAACACTCCGATATAGCTTGCAGGCTCTGTCACGTAGTACAATAGGAACCCCGGACCTGTAAGCGGTTGGGCGTATTCATGAGCGGGCAAAACTAGGAGGCGGTGACTGCATGAAGCTCGACAGTCACCGCCGGCCTACAGAGTGGGAGGGGCGGACCGGGGGAAAAGCAGCGACTCGGACCACCCCCTCATGAATACACCCGATCGCTTACAGCGCTTGTACATCGCAGCAGTGTCTGGAGAGCTGTGTAACCATACCTTAGTGTATGTTGTTAGGAGTGAAGTTATATTCCAGCTCTGCAGCTCTTGGGGTATGTGCCCCAGCTCGGGGTATATGCCAAGATTTTGTCACACTCTCTTTGTTGCCAGCCATTCCTAGTAGCTAGAGACGTCTATTTGACATTGCCACTAATCTGGCAATATGTCTGGGTCATGCAGAATACACTGGAACCATGAACTGGAAACTTGGGTCGCTCATCTCTAAACTTTTTGTATCCAGGATAAGCCTATATTGCTCCTCCCATCCCTGAAAGGTACCACAACATAACAATGAAGAGGGAGAGAGCAAAGACATGTGGATGCTTTCTACTACTGTCTTTTGTTGATCCTATCCTATGTTTTCAGACTGAAACCATATTTAAAGGGGTTGCCCACTTTCAGAAAATAATTGTTATGGTTTGTCTAATCAAAAGTTGTACAATTTTCCAATATACTTTCTGTATCAATTCTTCACAGTTATTGAGACCTCTGCTTGCTGTCCATGGTCATGAGATGTCACACAGGTGCATGAGCCGTTAGTATCACACAGCTCTGATTAATCTCTGTGATGTGGCACCTGTGTAATGTCACATGACCAGGGACAGATTTCTATCCACTGGAAGTAAAGATAGTTTCTATCTATAGAATGACAGCAAGCAGAGATCTACCAAACTGTGAGGAATTAATACAGAATGTATATAAGGAAATTCTATAACTTTTCTTTACACAAACAACATCAAATATATATATAATATAATATATATATATATATATTTATTTTGAAAGTGGACAACCCCTTCAACCTCGGGTTATATTTGTGGTTGGGATTTTAAATTGTTTTCCTCATCAAAATCTTTATTTAAAACACTTGGGTTTTGCTAAGTGTTAAAATCATTTCCAAAAAAGGCAAAAATAAGCCATTTTAAAGTCTGTATCGGCAGATTACAGCTATTTTAGCTTTTATCCAGCTTTCCTGAAAACTAAAGTAAGAAATAGAAGATTTGTTTTTGTTGAGATGATGTTTTTAACAACCACAAATGTGACCCATCCAATCGTAATTAATGAATTTGTCTTTAAATACAGCAGTAAACATTAGGAAAACAAGGCTGGTTAAATGACAGACCTTAACCACAGATCATTGCAGCATTTTATGTAAATGGTTTAGCATTGACTTGCATTTTAGGGTTGGATTATGCAGTACATTTACAGTAAATGAAGTAATAAAAATAATGTACAAATACAAATTTAACAATTACCATCAATACATAATAAATAATATTCTATAAAGTATAAAGTGTCCCTAACACGTCAGCAGCCTTATTAATGTACTGTATAAATTAAGATTGGTGCATATCCAGATGTAAGAAAGTTTAACATTGCGGTTCACATGTTAAATAACAGTGCACATTCTAACTTGACCTTTTTAGTAGTTTTTGCTGGATTTTCACACTGAAATGCATTACACTATTTTTCCTGATGCCAAGTTGTTTAGTGGGCTAGTTATTTAGTGTCTATTTTCCCAACCATGGGTCATGACCTCCTAGGGGTTATGTAAAAAAGGGGTTGTGAACTGGACACCATTATACATGCAATGCTGCAGTAATAATTTGGCTAGCAATGGACTGAGTGTCAACATAAATAGTCACATAGAAGCAAAATATGTATAAAAAGGGAAGAGGCCAAAAACAGGTGAAAAGCACAGTTACAATCAGAATACGGATGTCCTATGTTACTTGAAACTTTGAATTTTTGAAGTAAGGTGTGTGTGTGTGTGGGGGGGGGGGAGGTCTAGTACATAAGTTTTGTCCAAAAGTGGGTTTTGACCTGCGAAGTTCAATCAAGCATAAATATTCTATTTGCATTTCCGGTTCCTCCAGCCCATAGGACACATTTGGGACAATGTTCACAGATCACTATAATGAATGTTTGAATTGTGATTGCAGACAAGACATCTAAATATATTCTGCAATGTACATACAACATAGTCTATCATTGCATGACCTGGTAGTGTAATCCTGTTTTCTGGTGACACCAGGGGCAGATTTATCAGTAGGGTACGGTAATCTTGTAGTCAAGAAGTTGATCTCTTTACATAGCATGGATTTCAAGCGTATTCGTTTTCCTACACAAGTAAAAGGGAAACAACTGTATTTGATAAATGTGGTTTATTTGAAATGAACTCTGCACATTACAAGAAATTTAGAGTTGAAGGGCCCGGAGATGTGTAATCAGTGTGAATCCAGCCCTCTGTTATATAGACATGTATGGCGAAAAAGGGTGAACTTAACCAATTCTGATATTGATAGAGATTAACCCGTGAAGATATGCGAACAGACTTTTTTTTTTTGCTTAATATACTGTTTAAAAGAAGTCGTGACAAAACAAGCTACAGATTTAGAAGAGATTTGGGTAAAAAACTCCAGATAATAGCAAGACACCCACCTTAGCCCTAGTCATGACTACTTTGGCCATAGTTATCTACTAGTAGGAGTGACCACTATATTCAGGTTACCAAAGTTTAGTAGAGAGGGTCCTACAGCTCATGCCGACTTTACATTATGTCATTCTCTGTAGACGTTCATGACAGGAAGTATAACGGTTTGCCTGAAGACACCTATGGATCCTGTAGTAGTAGACTGGCCTCGTTCACACCCCATAAATAAGAACCGTGAGTTAGCTGCAAAAACGGCGACTAGCTCACAGACCCCATTGAGGTCTATTGTGCTCTCCAGCCACAACACAAGTTATTCAGGTCCTATTACTCCCTGGATTTGTAGGGCGCAGCCACTCATATTGTATGGAGATGAGAAAAATGAAGTGAGTAATGTTTTAGTGTGTCTGTTTTATAGCATTTTCTAATCTCATTTGTTTAAACCCTTTTATGTAGATAATATCTGTCTGGAAATGCTAAAAAGAATTGTTACCTAGCTCTATTGACTTACTATAAAACATGAGCTTGTAACACCTTCCAATATGTCACCATAGAAGCCGCCCTCCAATTACTTGACCAAACCGTTCTGCATAGTGTAACAAAGCTCATATTTTGGTCTTTGCCCTCAGAAAATGTGCCTCTTAGGGCAATACTTGTATAAGCTGCCTACACCCAGTATTTCGGTGTGTTCTTCACCTAACTACATCTCATTCCATTGAAGTGGATAGCACAGCAGCACCATTTATTTCAATTGACAAGAAACATAATTTCTTTTCCTTTAGCTGTGACTTTTTAAAGCCCTGTAGACAAAGGCAAGGATTGGCAGCGTTTTAGAAATAAAGCACTACTTTTTATTGTCCAAAACCTGCTGCTGCCACAATAAATGTCAATGGGATGCTGGACTCATTTGTGCAGACACAGTATGTTGGATATTGTAGTCTTAATCCATATTGAACTAAATATATTGGAGATATCATCAACACTAATTATATTAGAGATGTATACAATGTATGATAAAATATTTCAGGTGCCAGAGGTCCAGTCCATTCACATTATACAGAATGGTGGTGGAGAGGTGCAGGGATTTTAGTAGTTTGTGTTTCATATGATTCTGCCCCATATTCAGGTTTAGGCCTCTATTAGTTTGGTAAAGTGAATATCAGGCCCCCTTCTAGATGGTTACACTATTAAATGTCGGGGTTCGGGGACAGTGGACCTTCTGGACCACCACGGGCGATGGTACTAGCCAACACCTGGGACCGGAGTCCCAGTGGCACTTGGTTTTCACCAGAGCCCGCCGCAAAGCGGGATGGTCTTGCTGCTGCCACCAGGTCGTTCCACAGGTGCGACTAGCCCGCACTGGCAGCCGAGGTAAATGTACAGAATCGAAGTCAAGGCCCGTGGTCAGGCACAGGCAGAAAGTCAGGGCAGTCGGCAGAGATGCAGAGCTCAGGTCAGAGGTCTCAACAGGGATTCAGCAGAGCAGGGAACAGGAACAGCACAGGGAACACAGGAACACACTGGAAGCTTTCTCTATGGCAAAGAGCGCAAAGATCCGGCAGGGAATCCTGGGAACAGTCAGTCTTTAAGGAAACCTGGCAGTGACTGCGCCAATCAGCGTTGCACTGCCCTTTTAAATCCACGAGTACCAGCACATGCGCGGTCCAGGCTGGACGGGAGCAGGAGCTTGCAGAGGTGAGTTTGGTGCTGGGTCCGGGGGGCAGCTCCACGGAGAGGGGCACGGGTGTGGGCACTTGTGACATTAAATTGAACTTTTTTCCAAGGATGTAAAGATACCATTTTGGCTGAATTACATTAAAAACTTTTTTTGGGGACATTATAATATGTAACATAGCAGTCATTGCTCTAACATCAGCACAATAAGATTCTGCAAGTGTAAAAATAGATGATGGATGTAAAAATGTGTAAAGACATTTTATATAATATACTGCACACAATGGACTTGTATTTGAAGTTACTCCATGTGTAGACTTAGTATTATGCTTCTCGGAATCCTAAAATGTTTCTACTACTAAAAAATGTATTCATACTCTATTCGTACCCCCATCTAAACTTACTTGAACCGTCATGGCATAGTCTCCCTCCTCCATGTTACTATGGCACATGTATGTCCTGTAACTTTAGCCAATATCAGTTTTACTTCAATCAACTGGTGAAACAATTTAGTCTATGGTACTACAATGGGGCACATTTACTTACCCGGTCCGAGGAGTTCGCAGAAAGTGCATGGTCTGACGATAATGCACTCTGTTGCAATTCACTAAGATCGTGCGCCTGATATCCTGCATGTGTCGCTTCCCCGCTCAGGTCCCATGGAGATCACCTTCTTCTTTATGGTGCATGAAAGTGCATTGTCTTGCTACACATTTGAAAGTTAAATCCTGCTTTCAGTCCAAATCTGTTGGATCGTCTTACGGCATGCCCCCCGACTACTGTTGCCTGAAAGCCAGCGCAGCTGCCCCAAAAACTGATTGCGTGCGACACAATCCCAGCGCAGACCCCTGTTAAATACCTGTCAAAGCCGCGCAAATCCCGTAAATGGTGCAAAGTCCGACTAAAGTAAGATCCGCGACCCTTGGTAAATAAGCCCCAATGTTTTATATCACGTTTGACTGAATGTATTGCCTCCAACTGTATGGAAGTATCCTTATACATTTGGTAATACTATTCAACATTTGAGCACCCCTTTTGTGGGACATTGTTAAACCCGGCCAGTCATAAATTTATTAAGGATTTTTACCCTAAAGAAAGGTGTAGATGAATTGCCTATAAATTCTTAGCTAGGTCCATTAGGAGGGGCAAGCAGCTATGGACAATGTAAAACTTGCTCCATATTGAGCCACAACATTAAAGTAGGCCTATCAACACAATGTAGGAACTGAGTCTAGTAAAAAAGATGCAATAAATACATTGTCCAATATCAATCCAAGGCTACATTCACACGAACGCATGGGGGATGTATATACAGTATATATATATATATTATATATATATACACACACACACACGTCCCCTATACACTGTTATGGCCTCACATCACCGTACCATTCCGTAGCTCGTAGAAAGATAGGATATGTCCTATCTTTCTACTGAATACAGCTCCATGCACTGTGTATTCCTATGGAGAGGGGCGGGGGTGAGCAGCGCTCATCCCCTGCTCCTCTCCCCGGCGCCGATGTATGCCCACCGTACTACGGTGCGGTGGGCATACATCGTGTGAATGTAGCCTCAATCTAAAACCTTGGGGATAAGATGCATCTTTTTTAACTAAAAGGAAGATTCATTCATGTTCTTAAATGTTGCTCCTGTCCTTTTATATCACAAATGAAACCTTCTTTTCATTAGAAAAAGATGTTGGTATCAGCTGGGTCTTGAATGGGCACACTGTGAATGAGATCCAAATCACATTCACTAATTGCTCACAGATATGCCCTTGGTTATAAAAAGGTCTAAAATAGTATTCTAAAACTAGGACTTTCATTACATCGTTTGCTAACCTATCACAATATCTATATCTGGTCTAAGGCAAAAGGGCCTGTAGGTGCCCCTGGACCCAACATCCTTTTCCCTAATCTTCACCTGCCCAAGCTGAAACTCTGCCCTATGCAGCCCTGTTTTTATTTGGCTCGCCATGTACCTAACTAGGGGTCAGGCACTGCTTATTTTCAGGACTTCTACTCAGTCGTTGAAGGAATACTTCTCACTTTCTGGACACCTGTGTGAGGGAACGTGTAGTCCACACAAACAAAACATTAATCCTATTTATCTTGGTAGCGTGTCAACATGCAACCTGGTTTTTCCACATATCCATTTATTAACTTTGAGTTTGTAGACCTCCTCCATAAGTGTTAGTAAACTCTTGTCCTCAATATTAAAATATCTATGTTTTTCTTATGATAAAATGTGCTAAAGTTTTCACAGCTTAACCTCCCACTTCTTCACCTTTGAGCCTGGCCTCTGGAAGCCAATGGGTTAAGCAGTGTACGGCTTCTCCTTTTTGTAAGCGGCTGCACAAACCGAGGTGAGATTCTTTGAAAATCTCATGTAACGTAGCGTGTGCATGCAGGCGATCCCTCTGAATTATTTAAAGGATACTAATCTGTGTAGGAAAGTAAATCCACTAAAATCTAATGATGTGTGTAAGAGGATGATGCCATTGATGTGTAAGACTGTAAGTACCGCCAGTACAGTCTTTAATTAAGGTTATTTTTTTAAAGAAGTATCCCCACCATTGAAGTCTTTTTGGGACAGCTGATGTGTATAGGGGAGGGCGTGTTGAACACGAGTGGGTGGATTTCAGCAAAGCTTTTTCTATACTGTTGGCATGTATGTAGTATCTGCCGTGTTCTGTCTCCATGGTGAGTTAATCAAGAATTCTGGTTGGGAGCTGAATCATCTTGTTGTCATTACAGTGTGCTGAACAGAGGACAGGGGGAGGGCAGCTGTGCCTTTCTAAACTGCCATTGTTCGCCCTGGTAAGCTTGTGTATAATTATACTCCGTGATTGCAGACCCTTGGAAAGCTTGTCACCGAACTGCAAGCTCAGAAATGCATTCACGGTGAGCTCGCCCACACACCAGTATTCACAGACATTGCATATGGGAAGGAGCAAGCAAATGGCTGTGTAAAGATTTAGAAGCAGAAATGCATATCCATCAGCCATCATTCGACATCGCAACTCGGAATAATTGGTCTGTAGCATAAACGCTGACCTTCGCTCAGAAATATTATTGTACTTTCCAGGTTATATAATCACAGGGCTGGTTACGTGCATTTCATTTTTCAGGGAATTAAAAAAAATACCATTGTTCATCATTTTGCCTATGAAGGAGAAAGCACTTAAACAGCACAATGGATTATGTGACACAATAGTTTGCCAGTATTTGTAGAGGGTAAAGATTCATCTGGGTCCAATGTCCCAACAGCCAGCCCCTCCTATCCATGTATAGTGTCATCGCTGTCTGTAGTAACTACCCTATCCATGTATAATGACAATACTGTCTGCAGTAACTATCCTATCCATGTATAATAACAATACTGTCTGCAGTAACTACCCTATCCATGTATAATGGCAATACTGTCTGCAGTAACTACCCTATCCATGTATAATAACAATAATGTCTGCAGTAACTACCCTATCCATGTATAATGGCAATACTGTCTGCAGTAACTACCCTATCCATGTATAATAACAATAATGTCTGCAGTAACTACCCTATACATGTATAGTGTCATCGCTGTCTGTAGTAACTACCCTATCCATGTATAATGGCAATACTGTCTGCAGTAACTACCCTATCCATGTATAATGACAATACTGTCTGCAGTAACTACCCTATCCATGTATAATAACAATAATGTCTGCAGTAACTACCCTATCCATGTATAATGGCAATACTGTCTGCAGTAACTACCCTATCCATGTATAATGGCAATACTGTCTGCAGTAACTACCCTATCCATGTATAATGACAATACTGTCTGCAGTAACTACCCTATCCATGTATAATGGCAATACTGTCTGCAGTAACTACCCTATCCATGTATAATGGCAATACTGTCTGCAGTAACTACCCTATCCATGTATAATAACAATAATGTCTGCAGTAACTACCCTATCCATGTATAATGGCAATACTGTCTGCAGTAACTACCCTATCCATGTATAATAACAATAATGTCTGCAGTAACTACCCTATACATGTATAGTGTCATCGCTGTCTGTAGTAACTACCCTATCCATGTATAATGGCAATACTGTCTGCAGTAACTACCCTATCCATGTATAATGACAATACTGTCTGCAGTAACTACCCTATCCATGTATAATGGCAATACTGTCTGCAGTAACTACCCTATCCATGTATAATAACAATAATGTCTGCAGTAACTACCCTATCCATGTATAATGGCAATACTGTCTGCAGTAACTACCCTATCCATGTATAATAACAATAATGTCTGCAGTAACTACCCTATACATGTATAGTGTCATCGCTGTCTGTAGTAACTACCCTATCCATGTATAATGGCAATACTGTCTGCAGTAACTACCCTATCCATGTATAATGACAATACTGTCTGCAGTAACTACCCTATCCATGTATAATAACAATAATGTCTGCAGTAACTACCCTATCCATGTATAATGGCAATACTGTCTGCAGTAACTACCCTATCCATGTATAATGGCAATACTGTCTGCAGTAACTACCCTATCCATGTATAATGACAATACTGTCTGCAGTAACTACCCTATCCATGTATAATGGCAATACTGTCTGCAGTAACTACCCTATCCATGTATAATAACAATACTGTCTGCAGTAACTACCCTATCCATGTATAATGGCAATACTGTCTGCAGTAACTACCCTATCCATGTATAATAACAATACTGTCTGCAGTGACTACCCTATCCATGTATAATGACAATACTGTCTGCAGTAACTATCCTATCCATGTATAATAACAATAATGTCTGCAGTAACTACCCTATCCATGTATAATGACAATACTGTCTGCAGTAACTACCCTATCCATGTATAATGACAATACTGTCTGCAGTAACTACCCTATCCATGTATAATGGCAATACTGTCTGCCGTAACTACCCTATCCATGTATAATGACAATACTGTCTGCAGTAACTGCCCTATCCATGTATAATGGCAATACTGTCTGCAGTAACTACCCTATCCATGTATAATGGCAATACTGTCTGCAGTAACTACCCTATCCATGTATAATGACAATACTGTCTGCAGTAACTACCCTATCCATGTATAATGACAATACTGTCTGCAGTAACTACCCTATTCATGTATAATGGCAATACTGTCTGCAGTAACTACCCTATCCATGTATAATGACAATACTGTCTGCAGTAACTACCCTATCCATGTATAATGACAATACTGTCTGCAGTAACTACCCTATCCATGTATAATGGCAATACTGTCTGCAGTAACTACCCTATCCATGTATAATGACAATACTGTCTGCAGTAACTACCCTATCCATGTATAATGACAATACTGTCTGCAGTAACTACCCTATCCATGTATAATGGCAATACTGTCTGGAGTAACTACCCTATCCATGTATAATGGCAATACTGTCTGCAGTAACTATCCTATCCATGTATAATGACAATACTGTCTGCAGTAACTACCCTATCCATGTATAATGACAATACTGTCTGCAGTAACTACCCTATCCATGTATAGTGACAATACTGTCTGCAGTAACTACCCTATCCATGTATAATGACAATACTGTCTGCAATAACTACCCTATCCATGTATAATAACAATACTGTCTGCAGTAACTACCCTATCCATGTATAATGACAATACAGGCGGTCCCCTACTTAAGAACACTCAACTTACATACGACCCCTAGTTACAAACAGACCTCTGGATATTGGTCATTTATTGTACTTTAGTCCTAGACTACAATAAACAGCTGAAACAGTTATCACAGGTGTCTGTAATGACGCTTCAGTGTTAATATTGATTCTTATGACAACCCAACATTTTTAAAATCCAATTGTCACACAGACCAAAAAAATTCTGGTTGGGATTACATTGATAAAATATACAGTTCCGACTTACATACAAACTCGACTTAAAGGAAACCTACCACTTGTAGTGGCAGGTTTCTGATGGAAATACCGGGCACCAGCTCAGGGTGAGCTGGTGCCGGAGCTTATTTTGGTTAGTGTTTTAAACCGCGGTATCGCGGTTTAAAACACTTTTTAAACTTTATAGCCGGCGCAGGCAGGTACGCGCTCGGCGCTTACCATGCGCACGGCTCTCATTCACTTCCTATGTAGCAGTAACTACCCTATCCATGTATAATAACAATACTGTCTGCAGTAACTACCCTATCCATGTATAGTGTCATCGCTGTCTGCAGTAACTATCCTATTCATGTATAATGACAATACTGTCTGCAGTAACTACCCTATCCATGTATAGTGACAATACTGTCTGCAGTAACTACCCTATCCATGTATAGTGACAATACTGTCTGCAGTAACTACCCTCTATCCATGTATAGTGATAATACTGTCTGCAGTAACTACCCTATCCATGTATAGTGATAATACTGTCTGCAGTAACTACCCTATCCATGTATAGTGACAATAATGTCTGCAGTAACTATCCTATCCATGTATAGTGACAATACTGTCTGCAGTAACTACCCTATCCATGTATAGTGATAATGCTGTCTGCAGTAACTACCCTATCCATGTATAGTGTCATCGCTGTCTATAGTAACTAATGCGGCATTACAATCGCGTAAGTGCTTTACTTTACCTTTATCAACATAAACCTCATCTGCCATGTACTTGCTCTTGTAACCTGCTTATTCAAATCTTTCTGTAATATTTTATGATCATGCTTATTTTTGGGTATTCTTCAGAGTTTTAGATCTGCAAAAACGGATTAATTTTTACATAGATTATAGAGAACGGGCCGTAAGATTGATCCTTGTGGTACCCAACTTCTGAATTTAGCCTGAGAATTTATCTCGAGAACGTATCATGCTTTTTGTCAATTCTTGTGCATATAAAAGTATGCGATATATCGGGTTACCTACAGGATAGATTCTTTAGGTTTGTACTTAAAGGGGTATTCCAGGAATCGGCATAATTCATATACAAATGGGCACTCAAAATATAAGCTAATATGTAATTAGTTGTTATTTAAAATTTTGCCCCCCTTAGCAGAAAATGCTGGTGACATAGACTGTAATGGAGAAATAAAATGCTACCGGCCATCAGTCTGTTGATTTCCTCCGCGCGGAGCAGACACAGGACAGAAGATGGCCGCTGGTCACATGTCCTGCACCTGCTTGGGTGGGTCATGTGATCACCACTAATTTTGGCTGTAGTCGGTTGGTTGCAGTGCTTCCAGTATGACCAGTGTTGTGGTAATGGGAGTTACACATAATTACTATGGTAACAGAGCAAGAAAACCTGTTAGATCATAAGAGGAAGGAGAAGTTACTGAGAACTAAAGGATCGTGGAACTTGTAGTTTCCAGTAGCGGCCATCTTAGTGATAACTCCACCTACTTTAGAAAGGCCATAAAATTTGTAAATCATAAAATCAAACTATTTAAGCTCCGTTTTGTGACTAATGACATTGAGTATTGTTGTATTCATTTATTTATATCATCATGGGTTTTTTGTGTCAGATGTTCATATTCCCGGAATATGTAACTCCAGAAAAATAAAACTTTTGCCCCAGTGACAATTGGATTTTCAAACTGTTTTGCTGTCATGAGGCCAAGGATTATTGATAAAGTTTCATTACAGAACCTTACACCTGATCATTGTAACATTCAGAGAGCTTCTCCAGGGGTCACAGTGGGCAGAGGGGTCCGTCTGTAACTAAGGGTCGTTTGTAAGTCGGGTGTCCTTAAAGAGAACCTGTCGCCCTCAAAAACGGCACTAAAGTTAGCAGTTTTACAATGCTAGTGTTATCGGGAACTTCTGATAACGCTAACAAACACTGCTGCGCCGTACACTGGAAACGCGCTGCCTCTTCCCCAAAACGCCCAACCCTTCCCATAGGCCAGAGGTGACTGCCGCGCGCCATGCGTCAGTCACCGTCCCAAATCCCACCCCCTAATGAATGCAGTTTCCAGTGTACAGCACAGCAGTGTTAGTTAGCGTTATTGGAGGTTTCGGATAACGCTAGCAGTATAACACTGCTGGGTTTGTTTTAGCACTAGTGCCATTTTTGAGGTGGACAGGTCCTCTTTAAGTCGTGGACTTCCTGTATATATTACAATATAATAAGTTGTGAAAACGAATCGCTTGAAATGAAATATTTCGAAAGCCATTTTAAATAATTTTTTTCCAAAAATCGTTTTGATCATTTACGTGATAATATAATTAGTCTATGATGTACTTGATAATCATTGTAACCAGTGGGATGTGCAGTAGAGGCTTTCCTCAAAGATGAATGGTGACACTAGATGTTTTCTTCTGCAATCTTGACATTAATAGTTTCCATTTTGTTCAGATGGTAAAAAGAAGGTTTAATGCAGTTTTTTGTGTATTTTTACTGCTATATTTCTAGGGAAATTGTGATAACATGGTCAATCTATAGCTATGCTGATCATGAAAATCTAAACCTTACGTGGTTGTAGAATTATTATGGTACGTAAAATGTACAGGGGTTCTCCAACAACATGTAATCAGCAGATTTATGGCAGGTATCATAATCATATTTCCTCCTACACGGATAATTATACATGCCTGTATTTCTGGTTAAGCGTCAGTAAACATAAAGGGTACTATAATTTATGGTATACTAAATACCTGCTAGTAAAATGCATGCATAGTCTGTAAATAAAAATCACTATTGAGATTGACTTAGAAATTAGACGTCAGAATCTATCAAATGGGATGAAAAGCTGCTGTCAATGACTTGTCAAATGATTGTGGTGTCTTTGGCATAGATATTAGCAGTAAATATTAACATGAATATTAACATGTTTTTCAGTACATACATACGCCGTGTGCACGGAAATTGAGACAACATATTAGTATGGTGGCATTTACATTGCATGCATCGGTAAGCAGTAATATAACATGGGGATAGTGCATAACAATATCATTTATGATGCAGGGATTTATAAGTCTATAAAAGTCTTATAGCTAGAGAAGGGCATTAGTTTTTTTTTTTTTTCCTCTGTTTGGTTACCTAATTAATTTTAAAGGGCTCCTCCTTTTAAATGCACATACTCTCTATGCATAGGAAGGAGGGCACATGTCTGGTCATGTCTGTGAGTCCAACCCACAATGATTACAAATGATCCAAGTGATTCGGACCGAGCGCCGTATTTAACTATGAAATTATTTTGCACGCCCTATATTTAAGATGCACCACAAAAAAGATGGTGAACTCTGTCAGACCTGAGCGGGGAAGCCACACATTCATGATTTCTGGCGCACAATCTCAGTGAGTCGCCCCATGCGGCATTATAGACGGACAATGCACTTTCTGTGAACTCAAGCGGCTTTGTAAGTAAATGAGCCCCAAAGTGTCGAATTTGCCTTTCCAGCTATTGCATATTTCTTTGAAAGCTAAATAAAAGTAGTGAAGCTGCCATTCAATGTGCAGTGAATACTGTCCAATAGTGTACACATAATACTGCTACACATGACCAATAATAGTGCCATATGGTACCTAAAACATACCAACATAATAGAGTACCCATGTGATGTTCTTTTATCCGCAGGGCCCATTATATAGCAGCCATAAAATGATAACTCTAACAATACCTTCACTACTTTTCATACAGCATTTACCCATGATGACTATAAATGTAAGAAATAGCAGTGCCTATGTTCTAGTCACACCACGTCATGCACAATGGGGGAGATTTATCTTTTCTCTTTCTAGTCTTGTAGTTGTCTAGTTCCTTTTTTTTGTCTAGTTTTTGTAATTTGTCTTGGGTTGATTCTCCTCCTGTTAAATTTTACCTGTGCCTGTTAGTCTAACATTGCTCCATGATGTGGAAGATGCAACTTTTTTTTAAAAAAAATGTATAAATCTGCCTGTTTATATAATGTTTTTGGTTTTATTGTCTGTATATTGCCGCCAAAGACCGTTCACCGGCAGCATTTTTTTTTTTTTTTCACAAATAAAAATTTCTTTACAAAAAAAAAAGAAATTGCATTCGACATTTTTGGGGAAATTTGCACAACATTTGATGTTTATAAATAAAGCATTTTAAATATTTTTAAAAAACATTTTTACTTTACTGTCTCTAAAGTGAACTTTTTAAATTTTTTTTTTTTTTTAATCTGAATTTTTTTTCAAGGTGGTGGGTTAGACAGGTCAGAAAGGTAGCGATGAATCTCCCCCAATGTCGATTTGATAATAACAGTGCTAGAATGATGGGAGCATCAAGTCGACTGCCGTTCTCTGTGACTTGCATTGAACTTGGGTAGTTTAGATAATCTATACCTGTGTAGTCCTATTCTGCCTCCCATTAGGAGGTCAGCTACACAGATGTTAGAAATGGCTTTGGCAGTGCTATATGAGCCCACAGTAATCTTTCAGGGACCACACACATGGCAATTGGACTTCTTAAGTGTTATTTCAGTATGGTTGTTGTCCTTTCAAAGAGAGATACAATTTATTTTTTACCTTCTCACTTACGATTATGACAGCTGAAGTATAGTGGGGTCTCAGAGTATAACACATGAACTGAAGTCCACCAAAGGGCAGATTTGTCATTTTCTGTCTTCTTTACTTTGCTTTTTCACCTCTATTTCCTGTGGGCATGAGACCTTTTCATCCTTTTGCTCCAAGTTGACAACTTGACTGTCTCTACTGGATTATATGCCTCCTCTGTAGGGGCTGTCATTTCTTTAACAGCCAGAAATATAGCACATGTGTATTTATGTTTTAGCTTTGTACTTATCTGACAGTATTTATAGAAGCCTTACAGCGACTTTGTATTTGTAGGTCTTTGTATCTGTCACTACCATTTTTACATGACCGTATGTTTGCATGCAGTATGTAAATGCACATCCATTTCCTATTTAATACAGTCGTTTCAGAGACATTATGGAAATAATCACATTAAATTGTATGTAGAGTTTTTACATGATCATATGTATAGAATGATTAAATTATAATGAATAAACAGCCCATTTAGTTACATCTTCGCAAACACTGTTCCCAATCTGTTTACTAAATGCAGCTATATATGTTTGCCAAAGTCATGAAAATGAAATCCAAATTCTTTGAATTATATAATGTTTTTGTTTTTGAACGTGATAAATAAAAAGTAGCCACAAAATAGAACCAGTACAATGAAAATGCTCTAATATTTGGATTTCACATAATGTATTTATTTATCATTTTGTCTCAGACTATAATAAATGTGACGGGCCGGGTGTTCACGCCTCTGCCCACCCTCCGCTTGCCTTGCACGGTCTCTGCCCAACATGCCCATAGTGGCGTGTGGGTCAGACAAACTCCGAAACCTGCAGGGAGAGGGGGATTCATGTGGATTCTCTTCCAGAAAACTGGCTGAGTATATATATTTACATGTGTGTCACAGCAGATGTAAGATTAAAAAAGTATGTTTTGTTGCTTTTGCCCTTGAATATGTTCTAGAAGTCGCTCTGGCCATAAACAGTGTTGTATTCGCATCATGTGCGGGTGTGCTATCCTATATATTACTATCAGCTTTAACATGCCCATTCCATTATTTATTTATACAGCTGATATAAATGGTTTCCTTTCATCAAACCGTTCAGCTCTCTTCAATCTCACTTACCTGCTCATCACTTCTTCTCTGTCCTTCAACATCTTATTTTTTTAGATTCTCATAAATCAAACATGCTTGCATGCAACAGACTAGGAAGGGATGTAATTTAGATTCAGAAGGAGCACATTTCAGCAAACCAAAGAAGACGCTGCATACAAAGAGACTGGACACTAAAACACAATGCCATGGTTATGGAGAACACTGTGCATACAAAGGGGACTGGATGCTTAAAAACAATGCCATGTGTATGGAGAACACTGTGCATACAAATGGACCTATCACTATAAACAATGAAACGGTACCAGGCTTAGCAATAACACAATGCATACTGAGAAACTGGCCGCTAACAGCAATGCTAAGCTTATGGAGAACACTGTGCACATTTAGTGCACAGGGCGCTAAAAACATTGCCAGGTGGAAGAAGGGTGTTTTACAGGCTAAATCAATTAAACGAACCAACATTTTCTTTGTTGAAAGTTTTTTACCAAATTAAATTTCCCCTGTAAACGCCATGCCATACTATGCCTAAACCTATTGGAAACCACAATCTCAATTTCTGTAATTTTTCCCCCTTGAATATATAGCCTTGAAATGATGCAGCATCCTACCACAATTTTTATTTACATAATCTCACCGTTTATATACATGACTACACCCACAGTTGTAGTCCTGCTGGTTAATTTTGGGATGATATCCCTGTAAAACTTCCCTTGGCTCAAAAACCACTACTGTGCTGTTCTTGTCAAGCGTAGTGTAGATATAAATGTGAAGGTGTTCCCTTTCGGAAACCTGGTATAGTATGACAAGACTCCTGATTGATGAAGACTTCTAATTATAAATCGTCCTCCACGACAGTCCGAGCAGGAGGCAGAAACATAAGAATGGTTTATAGATGACGAGGAGCCTGCCAACTGAGAGCTTTGGATAATTTGTTATGAAACAATCACTGCTCCCTTCCCACGGGCAAGACTGCCGAGGTTAGCATGTCACGGCTCCAAATTGTGAGCTCAAGGATGCATAGAAATAAATGTAGAATTTGGCAAGACGCCTTGAAGAAAAATGGCAAACTCTTAGAGGAAGGTGTGGCATGCTTCCTTAACCCACATCTAAATTGTATCAGTAGACCATTGGACTTTTCATTCAACACATGTAGTGCTAAAGTAATGATTTCCAAGTAAAACTGCCATAAAGCTGGTAATATTTCTTATAAAGGTACTACATTTAATATTTCTTAAATTTAACCAAATTTATCAAAATTTACTTACCTTGTGTCTCTATCTACCTTCCCATATAGTCCTCACTGACAGGGTCCTCCTCCCACTTGTTCTAGAACTCTGTAGTTTTCGTATTAGCATAAATACTTATCTTTATGTAATGCATGTGAATCCCTTATTGATGGTACAGCACTATGGAATTAATGGTGCTCTATAAATAAGTAATAATAATAAAAAAAATAAAGTAAACAAGTCCTATTTTTTGAATACTTTTGGGTGCATCTATTAATAGCCTTTTACAGGCTCCAGAAAACTGTGGGTGATTGCCAATTTCCCTTGTTGATGGTCACAAAGGCAAAAGATGGTAACAATGTACATTTGAGCTGAAGCTAACTTCTTGAGTTGGGCATGGTTAATTTGTTACCATTAGCTGTGGGTCACTCTCATAGTCACAATGTACTCTTTTGTTGAAATTTTCCATACTTTCCTGTTGAGCTAGAGAAGGGCATGCTGTCCTTTTGAGCTGAAATTGTTCACACCAGAGGAGATTCAAGATGCCTTCTCCACCAGGATTCTGGCAAAGAAAGTGGGCAGAGAGTGACCATGGAGCGGGGGCAATTTACTATAGTCTCCATTGGTTTTCCAGCAAAACACTCCACCAGTTCAGACCTGGTTTTTTGAGCTATGGTTGAGTTCACCTGAGAACACCTGAGCTATAGATGGTCATATGGACTTCATGAGCTGGAATTGGTCATACGGTCGTCTTTAGCTGGATCCGGTCTCGCTGTCTCCTTGAGTTGGAATAGTCCTACCAGTGTCCTCATTAGGAAAATGGACACACTGTGCTTTTGATCTGGAGTTGGTCTCATTGTCTTCTTGAGGTGGAATTGTCCACACTGTTCTCATGAAATGAATTGGTTACACTGTTCTGTTCTCATGAAGTGAATTGGTCACATTGCTTTTGAGCTGTAGTTGGTCTCATTGTCTTCTTGAGTTGGAATTTGCCACACTTTACTCATCAGCTGAGATTGGTCACACTGTGCCTTTTAATTGGAATCTTCTTTGCTGTCCTCTTGAGTGTAAATTGGCCATGCCCCCCTCTTTAGCTGAGGTTGATCACACTGTTTCTTGGGTTGCTTCTACTAGTATTAATTTCCTTAAAATACACATAATCTAGACACAATATGACAGACTGTTGTGATGAAATAAATATGATGGCAAAAGTGGTCAAGGCTTCAGAGTTTGCACTAGGTAAAAATAATTTATCAATGTTACTAACTGGGAGTTGTACACGACGTCTGTATTTAACTACAGGCCTTACACCTTGAGAAGACACCAGTGGATTATGAGCAGGTGAACAGTGCCAGGGCAGAACTGTCCCAATTATTATTAGGTTTCCACCAACGTCTTTGAAAGAATCTTCTACTCTTAAATATAAACATTTACACAATCCTTTCTTAAAGAAGCAATTTATCATCTAATATTAAAACTCTGATCTCCTGAAGCACACATGCAGCCTAATAATCTCCTGAATAAAACATTAACATATACCCACTGATCTCTTGAATAAAACAATTAAATATGCACATTGATCTCTTGAAGCAGAAATCCTGCATACAGCAAGGAATAGAGAATATCTTGCAGGTTTTTTTATTGCAAAATGGGAAAGACAAATATTAGAACTCATATGTGCAGAAGATCCATGTTCAGCTATGGGCTGCTATGTTAGCTCCATTATGCATTGTATGTTCACAGATATTCTCTCCTAGAAGCAAAACCTCTCTACATAAGGCAGTGATGGCGAACCTTTTAGAGAACGAGTGCCCAAGCTACCACTAAAATCCACTTATTTACCGTGAAGTGCCAACATGGAATTTTAAGCAGTTACTTATTGCTACCAGTTCTTCCACTTCTTTCAATCGTATCAGCCCCTGAGGCCACCAATACAGTTGAAAAAAGGAGGGAAAATTCCGACTCTCACTGTAGCTTCTCTGCAGGGTCTTTCTGTAGAGGAAGAATGAAGGGTCCAGCAGGAAGACCTCCAGAGATAATACAGCCCTGTCCACACCTTCTTACTTTTCCTGCATTTCCAAACAGCCAATGAAGTGTTGCTTTAAAATAGCGCTGAGAGCAGCATCTCTAAAGTTTCTACAGGAAGATTTGGTGGATTTGTTCCTGTCTGGTGAACTCTGTCCTTGGGTGAGAACCTGAGTGCCCACAGTAATGGCTCTGAGTGCCACCTCTGGCACACGTGCCATAGGTTCGCCACCACTGACATAAGGCATGAAATAAGGGTTGCCCATTTCTTCCTCAAAACTCCAAAAGAAGCAAAACATTTTTCGTATCTTTATATGAAGCAATATGTAGATGCAAAATACTAACTTCACCTGGGCAAAAATCAAATGTTAACCTAACGTTTCCAAGTACTGTATATACTCGAGTATAAGCCGACCCGAGTATAAGCCGAGACCCCCAATTTTACCAGCAAAAACTGGGAAAAACTACTGACTCGAGTATAAGCCGAGGGTGGGAAATTCATTGGTCAACCCCCCCCCCAGTAGTATACAGCCTGCCAGCCCCCAGAAGAATACAGCCTGCCAGCCCCCATGTAGTATTTAGCATACTCTAGTAGTATACAGTAGCCCCTAGTACTATACAGCAAGCCCCTAGTACTATACAGCAAGCCCCTAGTACTATACAGCAGCCCCTAGTAGTATACAGCAAGCCCCCAGTAGTATACAGCCTGCCCCCAGTAGTATACAGCAAGCCCCTAGTAGTATTCAGCCAGCCCCTAGTAGTATTCAGCCAGCCCCTAGTAATATACAGCAAGCCCCTAGTAGTATACAGCAGCCCCTAGTAGTATACAGCAAGCCCCTAGTAGTATACAGCAAGCCCCTAGTAGTATACAGCAAGCCCCTAGTAATATACAGCAGCCCCCATGTAGTAAATAGTACATAGTATTTGAGGAAAGTGTTACATATTACATTGTATTGGGGCCTAGGACCACATAGGCAGACACCTGTATTATAAAAAGCACCCGGTGGGTTGTTGCATCTGTGAAGTGATACTCGTATTGGGACTCGTACACTTTAAGCTAAGCCTCAACCAGAGGTAAAAAATAAAGCATCCGATTTAGCAGTACTTGAGGGTCGAAAAGATTTCTCAAATAGTCTCAATAAAAATAATAATTGAAAATATCTTCTAATAGTTGACTATTTTGATGATGGTGAATATTACAGACTGCTTTGATGTTTCTGAAGCTGGCCATTTAATAGACATCCTAAACAGTTGTTGATCTTGTGTGTCAGCGTTGATCATTTTAAATCAATGATAAACCTCATTTTCTACACTTACATTGAGCAATTTTTATTACATTTGAAAAGAAACATACAAGTCATAATATTATTGTTACAGACCTTTAGGCAGTGAATATGCACGCTCGACCGATTGATGTATGTTTATGGGCGAGTCGGGGGAGATAGCTGTCAGCTAAATGGGTATTCTGCCAACAGCTTTTTTTATGTATATGGCCGGCCTCAGGCTGTACTGCACTTGTTACATCTCAGTTGTTTTGTGTACAGTGCTACTCATATGCTAGAAAATGTATCTAACCAAGCCAAACATTCTGTCCCTACAATCACCATTGTTACAACAAGTGTTCTGTCTGATAATTTGTGAGAAGGGCCCTCACTCCTATTGTTCCATATAACTGTTTGTACTCTGTAATGAAATATTATATTTGTATATTTCCCCTATGATTTGTAAAGCGCTGCAGAATTTGAAGGTGCTGTATAAATAAAGATTATTATTAATATTACTACCATAAAGAGATGAGTTAAAAAATACTGAAAATTAAGCGGTTGTTAAACATTTTTGTTAAATATTTCTAGATAATACAGTTAATTTAAATTTTGATCATGTTTAGTGAAAAGTGGAGTTCAGGTCCATACCGAATTTGATGGATTCAGTATGGCAAAAGTTCTGCTATTCGGGATCCGGATCAATTTTTTGGGAAAAAGCACTGAGGTGCTTGAGTGACTGGTGAGTAGCCAATAAAGCAGCTTGCAGCCCCATAGCATGTCAGGCATGTCAGTTGCAGAAATCATTGTATGTTGTTAATAAAGTTGCCTAAAAAAAAACTCTGAAAGACAGGAAGTGCAGGGGCACAGGGACTGACAAGACAGTACTGAATAAACTGGCTAGATATTATTTTCCAGCACTATAAAGATTTAGATGTGTTAATGTTTCTTACATGTGTTTCGGTTTGTGCTACAAATATCTTGAACATTCAACAGACTACTATCTCAATGTATCTGTCCGCAGAACACTTTACTAATGCAGCATAGGCTGTCCTAGGAATCCTCTGTAAATCACAAGGGTTATATTCTCTAAAAAATCAAATAGAAATTGTATTTGCCAAACACAACCTTTGCGTGTTCAGTCTCCAATGGATAATGTAATTCTTGTTATCACATTTTAGAAATGCATTATACATTGCCTTCAAACCCTTGGATAATACATTGTGTTTTAACTGTATGGTATTTCATATCTATTTCACATTCTACTGGGTGAAATAATGTAAAGAAGGAGCTGTGGTATACGTGTTGCTCAGGTCATTGAGTTACTAAACAGTTTTTGTATGCTAAAAAGTATAGTTTGGTAGATTGTGTATCATTGAGCACAAACCTTAAATTGAGGAGTGAAAGCAACGTTGTAGATCATGTCACAGAGCAGGAGGAACTGAGTAGATTGAGATGTAGTATTTTGGAAAAAGATTCAGTACAACTTGTTATTTATCCATATATATCTTTGGTTTAGGGCAGGGCATACCAGTGAATAACAACTGTCTTGGCATGCAGATTCTTAGAGGAGTCTACCATCTCCTTTGAGCCTTTTCATGGACACAGCATTAATGAATAACTGACAACTATTCCCACAAACTTTTAGATTAATATCCTCCTCTAAAACATCAGATTGCTTTTTGTGACAAGTTCCCTTTAAAAAAAACCTGTCTCCATGAAGATGTAGACCAATCTATAAGCATGATGTTTTAGAGTAGGAGGATTGGTGTGATGCACCTTAAAGTGAATTCTCCAGGAATATAATTTTTAACTGGTGTCAGGTTCCAATAGCCTGTGCTATACTGATTTAAAAAATGCCTTTGTCAGCGTTCTGAATCATTTCAGTACTTTATAGAAGTTAAATTCACATTACCTGGCTCCCTACCAGCAGCATATGGTGAGTCCTGGGGGAGGAGCGTTTGCAGCCTACGTCTCCTCGTGCATTATTCCTCTCCTCCTGAAGGAGAGGAGACTGACACAGGCACACACAGGCTGCATCTGCCCACTCACCTGGGTCTTGTCACATACTGCTGGCAGGGAGTCAGGCAATGTGAATTAAACTTGTAAATAATCCTTTCAATCATTTATCAGGAGGTTAACATCCCCTCTTATCAGCCTGCAGCTTTCCAAATGTAAAGTGTTGGAATAAAGAACAATCTAAGGAGACAATCTTACCAATACTCTCAAGGCAACTTCTCGGTACGGATCAAGGGTACAGCCATGCCCTTCCCTGCGGCGTGGTAACTCCCTGGCCCGGAATCAACTCTCCAACGCTCCTGCTTCCCGACCCCTGCTTCTCCTGATTGGCGCTGGCTAATCCGGCTTGCCCTTATATTCAGGCACCTCCCTTCCTGCCTCACTGGATCTTCAGCATTGCTTCAGCATTGTTTCCTGTAAGTGAAAGCCCTATCTTCTGTGCCCTGAGGAACCTCCATGGTTTCCTCACCAAGCTTCCCTAAGCTGTTCCAGAAAAGGCGTAAAATAGTCTCCAGCGTTCCCAAACACTCCTGTGTTCCCAGCGTTTCCAGACGTTCCTGTGTCTCCAACGTTCCCAGATGCTCCTGTGTCTCCAGCTTTCCCAGACACTCCTGGTGGCTCCTGTGTCTCCAGCTTTCCCAGATGTCTCCAAGCCACCAGCTCTCCTCAGTGGACCTGTCCGTTCTTGTCTGCTTGGGTCGTGTGCCAGTTGCCTGCCTGCCTCCCGTGAGTTCCAGCTCATCCTTCCAAGCCGTACTCCTGCTGTCATTCGAGGCTCTGACAGTTTTCTACACCCCCTACTTCCCTGGCTGCCACCGCAGGCCTAGTCGCACCTGTGGAACGACCTAGTGGCACCCCGCTGCAGCAAGACCATCCCCCTTTGCTGCAGGCACTGGTGAAGACCAGGTGCCACTTAGACTCCGGTCCCGGGTGTCGGCTAGTACCATTATCATCTCCCGCGGTGGTCCACAGACTTCTCCTTCCGGGCGCTTCCCAAAGAGACTCTAGTGCCATTTCTGCGTACCGTTACAAAAACTTTTTGGAGTCAGAGTGCCAATGAATCCTCCTTGGAAAATAGTCTGCCACTGCTGGTCAGTTTCTACCAGACTGCGGTGTACTGATTTCCACAGCTACAATAGTAATCACCTGGTGATGAACTACCACTAAACTATTCATCATATGTTCAGATTTCAATACTTATAAAAGCAAGTTTTATTATCTTCAACTAAATCTAAAATATATTGACATGCATGATGTCAAAATATTGCTGTACTGTATAATATTTCTTTGTATATAGTCAGTTCCTTAGACCAACGCTCACATTTAGATTTTTTAAAATGTAAGTATGAAGTGGCCTGTGTGTGACCTCTAATCTGTCAGCAGATAATAGCCACTCTTCAGCTTCACTGACACCATGACCCAGTCATCCGGGGAAGTTTATATTTTATCCTTAAAGTGGTCCGAGAGACAGTTTATTGAATGGCCTATAAAATACATCTTTTAGTCAACAGTCCTATAAAATATTATATAACAATCTAAACATTGATCAGCAGTCGGGAAAGAATTTCCGAAGATGGAAAATTACTAATGTAATCTGTTGCTCTAGATGGAGAACAGGGAAAGGGTGCAGGGATTAAGTTGTGGCCCCTATGCCTCGTCTAGCTTTTAAACCAGGAGGAATACTTACTGTCCAAACTAATAAAAATCTGGGATTAGAGCTGAAAAAAATCCAACTGATGTCAGAAGGGCACAGATAATCAGTGGGAATACAACTTTATTAAGCTTCAGCTGGATTCAATGGTAGTTAAAAAAGTGTCTTTCTTGCCCATACAACCATTTATATCTATATACCAGGGTCCTGGAGAAGTTAGTTCAAAGACCCAACAGTCCGAAAGGTTTGAAGCTTTTGTTTTTCTGTCAATGTTCCTCGGCCAGAAGAATGTACGATGATTGTTTTTTTACTTTTTGAACTTGAAATGAACAAAAATTAGTGCATCATTTTGGCTTCTTGTTAAGGATGATTGTATAAGATATATTTTAGATTTGCATCTTTTTCACCTGTTTTTGCCCTATGTTAATTTATTAGCTATAAATGCATAGAAAATTGGGTACAATAAGTTTAATAGTTTGCAGTCCCTAATATGATTTTGTTCATATAATCTCCCTTGTACGCAGTAGTGTCTCAAGGAAGCAAGCAGTCGTTAGCCTTCTCTTACACTAGTTCACCAGTAATCAAAAGAATTATAAAGGTGAGGACAGCTGCAAAAAAGTAGTTCTGAAAAGTATGGTCTTGGAAGAAAGTTGGAAAATGGCTGTATGTTCTGCCTGCACAGGGGTCAGTTGTTTGTGTGTTCCCTATCAGAGTACCTGACAGTAAGGACCCATGCACACAACTATATGGTTGCTGATGATATGGCTCCCATAGAGGTCTATGGCACCTGGTCATGGTGCGGTGAACAAACGGTGACCTAGCCAGGCGTCTTTCAATGGAGAGGAAGGGGTGCTCACTCCACCTCCCTTCTCCACTCGGCCGTGTGCTACGCCTGGGTTACGGCCTGGACAAGCACAGGGTGATATACATGAGGTCTAAGGCTACATGTACACAGCAAATAGTTTTATATTGCCTGAAAACAATGGATCAGTTTCCCGTATTTGTACTACATATGTGTCCTGTATTTCTCCTGTTTCTCCCCTTTGTGGACACAAAGACTTGGAAGACTTGCTAATCATGTAACTGGCTTGTTCCATTCACTTGATTTTGTGTAAACTAGCAACTGATCCGCAATACAGATGGTGTGTGGATGACACCTGTGTGGCATCAGTATTTTTGCAAATGCAGACAGGAATAGTACATTCTTAGAAAGGACATTGTAGATGTGACACACAGATACGGACAAGTAAAACAGAGGCTGTGTTCACTACTATGTTTAATATCATTGCAACGTGAGATTGCTTAATAAAATACAGATGAGTCATATCTGTGAAACAACATAGTGTGAATGTAGCCTAAGGCCCATTTCACAGAAGCATATGGGGGGCCTGGCCAATCACAGCCATGGCTAGTAGCTAGTGGTGTCAATTTTCTGGATTGGCTGTTTGGCCACCAATATTTCCAGGTTGTATTTGCTCATCTCTCCTTATAAGCTTCACAGAAATTATTGATTTTCTCATCTCTACAGAAATATCTTTACTGTTTCCCTGCAAATCAGTTTCTTGGTGCACCAGGGACAGGGCTAGGCCTGTTGGTATACCTGTTAATTGTTCTTGCTGTTTAGCAACAAACCTCCCTTTTCCACAGTAACATTCCTCGCAGGAACAGAAGGCATAGAATGAAAAAAACCAGTGCATCAACAGGCATGGCCTTGCCCTTAGCACAATATGAAGCTAATTTGCATAAATGGGTCGGTTTTCAGACCATACTGTGAAAAAGTTAGATTTTGAAATAACCTCTGTTTCAAAAGGAGGTTCATAGCTAGTTAAGCACTTCCTGTGTCACCCTCCCGCTACAATGCACCCAATTGGCCAACAGAGCATTCTACTTCCTGTGTCATTCCCAACTATCCTTCAAACTGAGAGATCAATCCTAAACACACTTGTCATTCCATAATTGTCTCCAAACAGCTGAAATATAAACCCATTGACCTTTTAATCAACTATGAAGTGTTATGATGGAATGGACAAGTTATAAATAATGACAAGAAGTGACAAGACAATGAATCACTCCTCCGTATGGCAGATACATTCTGCTGTTTTTTAAGCATGTGGAACCCTGGAGACATACAGAGCTACAAGCGTCTGTTAATATATAGAGAGCGCACATGGAGGAATCTGACCACTTTGTTGTTTTCACCAGCGTTCCTGTAGGAGCTGGAATCTGGTGTGTTTGTCGTTACTGTGTAGTTTCTAGAGGTTGGAATAGCAGGGGTTGCCTAGCAACATAGATCTCAACATGTAATAAGAAAGAGATTTTTTATTTTTGTTCTAAAAGCTAAATCCTTTATAATGACAATGTTGTGCATCCAGTTAAAACTGTAAAAGAAGAAATCTGAACGACTGAATCAACAGCTTACCTGTAAGTCATATTACCCAGCCATGATGAGAAAATTTAGACCAAAGCCTTCCAAAATGTCAGCTAAATAAAGTTAATTTAATGTATTTAATTTTAGCACAAATGTCAGCAGCAAAAATACCTGTTTCACAGGCATACTGCCTGGAGGAAGTGACACTTTGCATACTTACTAGGACATTCATATTTATGTGGTTTATTTTATGCTTTATTTACCTACACTAGGAATGCTGAGATTGGGGGAGGGGGGTTATTATTTATCATGTGTACTCAATTATGCCTTTTTGTGCATTTTGCAAGCCACAAGCAATGTACCATGTGCCTCTAATCATGGACATCTAAAATCGGCAGATTAATGTCCCTCACTTTGCCGATTTCCGTAGTAAGTGACTGCCTGGGCCACAAGGACCGGCAGGAATAGGATGTGCCCTATCTTTTGCGGAGTGGGTCGTCGATATTTCCCTTGAATGTTGATGCACAGTGCCTCACAGCACATGCAATGCATGGCCTAATGACCAAATCACACAGTTTGTATTTAGGAGGCCTAAGGATGTTCTTGGAAGAGTAGGAATCCATAAGACTTGGTCAGCGTCACTCACGGCCATTGGGATTATTACAAATAAACACTGGACAAAAAGCTATATGTGACGAAACTCCCACTTTCGAGTAACGTCATAGGGTGCACCTACTCTATAGAGCCTCAACTTTTAAACCCTGCCCTGCACCTTTAATCTTTTCTCTGCTTGCCCTGGTGCTCACTTAATTTCCTCACTTTCCTCGATGCCACCGGCCACTATTCAATTAATAATTAATATGGCAAGAAGGCGCCTGTCTGTATAAGTCCCCCAGGAATTTAGAAACCCAAATTACAGATTTAAAAATTACACACTACTCTGCACAATTAATCCTTGTAGTGATATCTCTTTAGAAACTTAGATTCTATAAGGCTACAACCAGAGACTTATTACATTTAAAAATTTAATATACAAAAAGTATAGTGCATACATTATAAACATACATTTTGTCAGGTAAAAAGGTTGAAAGGAATATACATACGATACATACACAAACAAAACAAAAAACAAATAGTCTTATTAATGAAATTGCATTTTCTCACTGCTGTGTTATTTTGGAGTTTCAAGGTGACAGATCAAGAGTAGATGTTGTCATGCCCATTCAGAATCTCTACCTATTCCTTTCCCCTTTATAATGTGAGAGGGGCATGGCTACACCTGTACCAAGGTGGTGAGCTTGGGGACATACCGTATATACTCGAGTATAAGCTGAGTTTTTATGCACAATAAATGTGACGAAAAACCCAAACTCAGCTTATACTGGAGTAAAAAAAAAAATCAAGACTCACCTTTCCGGTGGCCCTTGTAGGTCTCTGTGCGATCTATCCGACAGTGGTGGCACTGGCTGCACGATGGGACGGGGAGCCGGCTGTACGACGAGACGAGGAGTGCGGCTGCATACTGGGTCAGGGGCTGCTGTCTATATACACTGGGGCAGGGGCTGGCGGGCTATATACACTGGGGCAGGGGCTGGCGGGCTATATACACTGGGGCAGGGGCTGGCGGGCTGTATACACTGGGGCAGGGGCTGGCGGGCTGTATACACTGGGGCAGGGGCTGGCGGGCTGTATACACTGGGGCAGGGGCTGGCGGGCTATATACACTGGGGCAGGGACTGGCAGGCTATATACTGGGGAGGCTGTGACCAATGCATTTACCACCTTCGGCTTATTCTCAATAGGTTTTCACAGTTTTTTGTGGCAAAATTAGGAGCCTCAGCTTATACTTGGGTCAACTTATACTCGAGTATATACAGTATTCCTAATTATGTCATATCTTCTTCCAGGGGTCTCCTTAGAAGAGAATATGCCCAGCACATTTCTTATGGGGAATTTACAAACCTAGAAATACCAAACACAACTATGAAGTATTTAGCCAACTGCCTAACATCTATTTTGATGGCTCCCTAACCTTGATGTCCTTGGCGCTCAAAACTCCAAAGGTACATTAGAAGCCTGATCATCGTTTCATCGGCAAGGAGTTTAAATCTATAAATTATAACAAGTCTGGCTTTTAATTCTTAAAGGTTGGACTTGGTGGACTTGTGTCTTTTTCCGGCCTTACATACTATGATACTATGAAGTATAGTTTTGCCATAATCTTAAACCGTCATTTTAAGGGACATAGCGCATACACATGGGAAGGGGATGGGAAGTCTGCATCAATAAATAGAGGAAGCATCTGACTTTGTGGATAAGTGTTAATTTATCTGATTACAAGACCCCTTTGTTCTTTTGATCTACTTTCTAGCAGGGAAGACCCTCACACAGATATAATGGGGCTCATTTACTAAGGGCCCGATTCACGTTTTCCCGACGTGTTACCCGAATATTTCCGATTTGCGCCGATTGTACCTGAATTGCCCCGGGATTTTGGTGCACGCGATCGGATTGTGGCGCATCGGCGCCGGCATGCACGCGGCAGAAATGGGGGGGCGTGGCCGAACGAAAACCCGACGTATTCTGAAAAACCGCCGCATTTAAAAACGGAAAATGTGTCGCTCGGGACATGCTTACCTGCACTCAGCCGGCCTCGGTGAATTCCGGCGCGTTCAGATGCTTTTCACCTTATTAAACCCCGGCCGGACCTGAATCCAGCGCAGAGAACGCGCCGCTGGATCGCGAATGGACCGGGTAAGTAAATCTGCCCCAATGTCTCTGTCCAAGTTCTAAATGTAATTATAAAACTGGAGGGGCTTCAATAAATAAATCATGGCCATATTTCATACTTTTACAACACTAAATCTGGGACATTTCATATCTTATATCATCCATCTATATACCATTTATCTTTTTACCTTCATTTCCTTACCAATAATAATGACAGATGCTCAGACCCTATTCCTTCATCTTCTTTCTATGGCGTAATTAGGCACCTTTGACCTCTCCTTCTTAAAATGTTAATAACCACATGTTCCTCCATTTTTCACAGTGACTTCACTTGAACAACCCTGTTGTCCATTGTACTGACTTGCAAATGCAAACCACAGTATTGGAACCAAAATCAAGCTAAAAGAGATCTGTTTGTACATTCGTTTACAAGAAAAAGCAAAAGCAACATTTCCTTCTAGTTAATGTCTGCCAGTGCTAGTTTATAAAGATGTAGTGGACCTCTGCCAACCACCTGGCTAAATGTAACTTGCAGTGCCATCAGAGCAGAACCAACTGTTTGTGTTCACTGCATGACTGATTGCAGTGGGTGTTGGATAGAGCTGTATGCCAGCATGTGTCTTATACGGAGAGCTGTGCACCCAATAAGATACTAAATATACATATGATGTGTATATAGTATAGATTATGTATCATCTGAAAATATCTTGCCATGGCGTTTTCATCTTCTGTGTTATATTTGAATTCTGTTCCAAAAGATGGAAACTTCAGTTTGGTCAATTGTTATTTTCTGGCCTAAACACTACATCCACTGGCACCCATTAAATCACAGCAAAGGTTTCACTTCAATTTGTAGTTTACTTTGTTTCAGTGATCTGCACAGTCTCATAATATCAAATCTGCAAAACATCCTTGACATGTTGTTTTTCCTGGTCCATGCAAACAACTGCCTAGGAAAGCATCCCTGCTGCCCAGCACATCGTACAGCCTTTCCATTTTCAGCTTTCAGCTACGATGTATACTGGTCACACAGAGGCAAAAAGGAAGTGGCCATCTATGCTCAAGTTAATGCCCTGTGAATGTAGCCTAAGCTCTCATACAGCTCCGTAAACTGAAAAAGGGGAGGGGGAAAACCAAGGGGTCTAAGAGAATCCGCATTCTTGCTGGTTGGTAGGTTACCAGATACAGGCAGTCTCTGGTTATGTACAAGGTTTGTACTTTGGTTTATACTTAAGTTGAATTCGTATGCAAGTCGGAACTGTATACTTCATATTTGTATCCCCAGTCAAAATTTAGTTTGGTGTGACAATTGTATTTTAAAAATGTTGGATTGTCATAAGAAGCAAAATTAACAATATGGCTTAATAACAGACACCTTTGATATAACTGTTTATAGTAGCCTAAGGCTAAGGTACAGTAAATTACCAACATGGAGTACCAGGAGTCCGTTTGTAACTAGGGGTAATCTGTAAGTCGGGTGTTCTTAAAGGAAACCTACCACTTGAAGTGGCAGGTATAAGAAGGAAATTATTTTTGTTAGTGTTTTAAACCGCTGTATCGCGGTTTAAAACACTTTTTAAACTTTAAAGCCGAAGCTGCTTCGGCGCAAGGAGGTACACGCTCGGCACTTACCATGCGCGCGACCGTGTGCGCGGCTATATAGGGAGTGAAGGAGAGCCGAGCGCATGGTAAGCACCGAGCGCGTACCTCCCTGCGCCGAAGCAGCTTTGGCTATAAAGTTTAAAAAGTGTTTTAGCAATATTATTATTTAGAAATCATACCATGTGATTTTTAGGATTTTATTTTAGATTCTATTTATTACAGTTGAAGTGGACTTAATGATAAATAAGTAATAAATGGACAATAAAAATCACAAACGTCTCCACTATTTGTAGGTGGGGAAACTTGCAAAATCAGGAAAATGTCTTGGGAGTCTTGGGAGCTCAAGTGAAAGTACAGGCAGTCCCCGGGTTACATACAAGATAGGGTTTGTAGGTTTGTTCTTAAGTTAAATTTGTATGTAAGTCGGAACTGTATATTTTATTATTGTAATCCCAGTCAGAACTTTTTTTTGGTCTCTGTGACAATTGGATTTTAAAAATGTTGGGTTGTCATAAGAATCAATATTAACAATAAAGCTTCATTACAGACACCTGTGATAACTGTTACAGTTGTTTATTGTAGCCTGGGACTAAAGTAGAGAAAATTACCGTCCATTTGTAACTAGGGGTCGTATGTAAGTCGAGTGTTCTTAAGTAGGGGACCGCCTGTATACACCCTGTAGAAAACGATCCTCAGACTGACGTTGTGATTGGCACAATAAGAAGTAGGTGCATTTGCATCATATCACCTGACTATATTGCCTGAATATTACCCATTGGAAGTCCATTGTGAAACTCACCTTTTCTTCTCTTTTATGCTCTTAATTCAAGTGTGTCTATGGTCATGTGTTCATTGTCCAATAAATAGTACAGGCAGTCCCCGGGTTACGTACAGGATAGGTTCTGTAGGTTTGTTCTTAAGTTGAGTTTGTATGTAAGTCGAAACCGTATACTTTATTATTGTAATCCCAGTCAAAATTTTTTTGGTCTCTGTGACAAGTGGATTTTAAAAATGTTGGGTTGTCATAAGAACCAGGATAAACAATAAATCTTAATTACAGACACCTGTGATAACTGTTAAAGCTCTTTATTGTAGCCTAGGACTAAAGTAGAATAAATTACCAAAATCCAGAGGTCCGTTTGTATCTAGGGGTCGTATGTAAGTCAGGTGTTCTTAAGTAGGGGACCGCCTGTATATACATATATATGATATTAAGTAAAAGATCAGTATTATCTGAGTAAAGGCGTTCCCCTACTTAAGAATACCCGAATTACAGACGACTCCTAGTTACAAAAGGGCCTCTGGATGTTGGTAATTTACTGTTCTTAACCCTCAGGCTACAATAAACAGCTATAACAGTTATTAAAGGTGTCTGCTGTTAAGATTTATTGTTAATCCTGGTTCTTATGACAACCAAACATTTTTAAAATCAAATTGTCAAAGAGACCAAAAATTTTTTTTGCCTGGGGTTACAATTATAAAATATGCAGTTCCGACTTACTTAAGATTCAACTTAAGAACAAACCAACAGAACCTATGTTGTACGCAACCCGAGGACTGTCTGTAATCGTGATGCTGCCTTCACAAAGCTTAGTACTAGGAGGGTTAGTACTTAACATATTATGACAGCACCCAGGTAAAACATTCACACGGAAATTAATACTCAGTGTTGTTGGATATGTTCATAACCTTTTCCAATTTGACAAGTAGAATATGAAGTACCAGAAGGTTCACCAGTAATTTAATTTGTTTGTTAATGACCTTGAAGTGGGAGTTGGTGATATTTCCAGCTATCAAACTGAGAATTCATTCTAAGTCTCTTCCGGGACTAGAATAGATCTAGGGAAGAACCATGTCACGGTTTTAAACTATTTTATATTGGCATTTTTCTTTAGACTGTGTTCTCATGATGCATTTGCTTTGCGGTTTGTAACACATTACAAACTCATCATGAAAAACGCATCACCGATGAATGCAACAGACCCCTGGATGTTGGTAATTTACTGTACTTTAACAGCTATAACAGTTATCAGGTGTCTACAATTAAGATTTATTGTTAATCCTGGCAATCCGAAATTAAAATCCAACTGTCACAGAGACCAAAAACAATTTGCCTGGGGTTACAATTATAAAATATACAGATCCGATTTACATACAAATTCAACTTAAGAACAAACCTACAGAGTCTTTTACTTAACTTGTGTGTGTTAATGTGTTTGCAATATGTTTAAAACGTTCTAGACCTTCTATGTTTTGTAATTATTTATATGTGTGTTTTTAATATAATAACTAATTATATGTGTAATCTATATGTGTAATCTAAAATGATACTTATTAAACATATATAGTTTATTAAGGATTTAAATTCAAGTGTTCTAATAGGTTTCATCCATATTGTACTTGAAATCATGGAAATCAGTGTAGCAAATATTCTAATAAAGACCAATAATTGCAAATAGATAGACGTATGTGATAGAATAATGGGTTCTGATCCATCACCACAACTGAAGCAGTGTTGGATATTTAGGTTGTGCAGTGTGACCGCTATGATATTATATAGTGAGAGTCAGGGAAGTGTCATAGATTGGCTTTATACAGCAGCCAGAATTCATTGCTTGCAGATCTTCTTCTTGTGCAGATTGCTTCTTGTTAACGGCTGGTAGCCGTGGGCGACTTCAATCTGAACGTCGTCATAGCTTCCAATTTAAGTGCCTGTGGTTCTGTGGGATGCATCCATGCCTTTCACACGCTCAAAGATCCTAGGCAGCATTCAGTAGTGCAGGATTTAATCAGTAGCTTCATTTAACAGAATCAAGAACCTCACATCATGACGGCGGCTTTCATCCACTTTATCTTGTATAAATAAGCTTCTTGTAGAGGATTTTGAAGACTTTGTCCATAAGGTGGCTTCAGCATCTTGACTTAAAAAAAAAGAAAAGCTAAATATTTGTAAATTACTATTGCCACTTATATAACTAGAAATAGCATTCAAACACAGCAAGTAGGAACATTCCCAATCCCACATTATTTTGAATTTCTCCAGAACTTTCGTGATAAAATCTTTGAAAATTCTATGAAGATGAACTCCAAGATACAGTAATTCCTAAATAAATAATATTGCCTTTAATAAGAGAATCCAAAATGCACAGATCATTTTTATGGATAAGAAAATGTGCAAAAGGGGTGAGCCTGAGCTATTCAGTTAGCCTACAGAAAAAAAAATAGAAAATTTGGCCAATAATTCCAGAAAAGAACTAGAACAATTGAAGGCATCTGTAAGAAAATCTGGCAAAGTAGGACTAACCAACGGTATGATGTGCATTTCCTTATTAATTTTTGGCTGTGTAACTGCTGGGTTTAATGGGCCCTATCAGGGTTTCCACTAGAAATTTTGAGGCCCCTGACTGGCATATTTTGTGAGCTCGCCCGCATTGATAGGATATGTTTAAGACTATCATGGGCTCTGGGCTCAAAAGAGATTGTGGCCTCCCCATTGGTGTCATTTTTGTTTTTTAATTATTTGCCGTTCAGTGCATGAAAAAAGTTTTAAAACAAAACATTTTGCATAGAAACTGTAACATAACTAAATGTATTACATGGGGGCAGCAACAAAATCAATCTTACTACATAGATACAGTTAACTATTCTTATTTACTGGTCAACTATGTCTTTGTTACTGCAGTAGTGTACATGGTCTTACACATGGAGGAGCCATCTTTGACTACCCTACCTCTCCTGTTTAACTGTTTCTTTGTGAATATTTGAACATACAGTATGTCCTAGAAAGAATTCTGTTTTTTCTGTATTCATATATAATGCATTCAGGGAGGCTTCGTAAGCCTGAAAGGCATTATGACTTTTTTAATGTTTTTTGGAAGTAAACATTGGCAATTTAATTTTATTTGTGGATACGTGAAAATGTCCTTTTTTCTTATTGTATTATATTGCATATATAGATACAGCATCAAAACCAAACTTGCTACATATAGATTACTGAAACCAAGATTAATACATAGAAACGGCAATGGAACCAAGGCTACAACCAAGGTACCAGAACCGCTACTATATAGCTTTGTTACCAGAACTTAGCTTCCTAAATAGATATGTGCCAAGCCTACTCCACAGAAACTGCACCTAAACCAAGCTTACTACCTAATACAGGGTCAGAACTGAGATTACATCATAGATACAGGTCCAGAAAGAAGTACAGTTAGACATCCTTATACAGCACCTGATTTATTACAATGTCTTATGCTGCATGATAAATTTGATATAGTACAATATTGTTTCCCTTTAGCTTCCCCTAATGGGAGAAGATAACTCATGGGTAATGCCAGCATGGTCTATGAGACTCCCAGGTCTGTCATTCTGCTGTATCTGTAACGTTCTGCCAGCAGCAGACCAGTACAGATTGGCAGTAAAATAACCATCTGCTGCAATACATTTTATGTTGCAGTATATGGTATGAGAGATTAGAACCCCTGGGGTTCAAGTCCCCTAGTGGACCTCAAAATACAGAAACAAAGATTAAAATATTATAAAGTTAAAATTTTGGTAACATTATGTAACATAGATGTCTTGCTTTTCTATAAAAAAAATGATCTAAGAGGATAACGATGCATGGTAAATTTTCGTAGTGTACATTTTGGCTTGTTTTGTGTCCCATTGATGGGGCTGTTTTTAGAGTACATGTGGATCTGATTCATTCAAACTGCTAAATCCCAACAAGTAGCAGAGGTTTAAACATAGATTCAGATTTTTTATAAAAATCTACTGTGTCAACATACCCCTCTGTTATAGCTCTTTAATAACTTCCCTTAACAACAAACACCCATTAATAAACTGGATGGGTTACTAAATAATTGAATTACCAATTTACACCTCAAAACCTTTTAGAGAAGGTGAAGACCATTACTATTTCCTTAAAGGACACTTGTCGCCCAGAAAGATTAGCCCACAACAAAACCCATTTTCTAAATAACCTCCTTGACCCCTTTGTATTCAACATATGTATTATAGATCTTTTATAATTTAATCTCTGACTGACAGTATGCTAATTAGCTACTATGGGTCCGATTGATTGAACTTTCCCTCCGCGGTCCGGGGTATGCATAGAGGAGTCGCTCTGTGCACTCCACTCGCCTCTCCTCCCTTTCTCTCCTCTTTGTCTTGAAGTCAAACTATGGCGAGTGGCGCATGCATAATCCTAAAATGGCGGGTGGTGCAGGCACAGCAGTAGTGAGAGGAAAGAGCTGCCGGCATTTTCTCGCTACTGCTGCGCATGTACCACCTGATGTAGTTTGACTATAAATCAGAGGGGAGTGAAGACATTGGAGGCAGAGGAGGAGAGTGGAGTGCACAGAGTGTCTTCTATGCATATACCCGCTGTAAGAGATTAAATTATGAAAGTTTTATGAAACATAAGTGTTGAATATGGTTACAAAGGGGCTAAGGAAGTTCTTTAGAAAATGTGCTTTGTTGTGGACTCTCTTTCTGGGTGACAGGTGTCCTTTAAGAGATACTCCAAAGGAAAACGGCAGTACAGGCAATATTCAGCCACATATAGAAACAGATCCAGAGCTGCTGTTTACCTGACTTTAGGGTCCAAGACACGTCAGACAGTAAAAAGAAGAATCATCCATGGGTCCAAATTTTACTTTTACTAAACCATCATTTACAGATAACATTGAAGCATCTCACTGAGAAAGGTGCAGTGAGCTGCTGAAACATTGGTCCACATTCATCAAAAACAGTGCAAACTGCACTATGTGTGGCCTATGTAGTGTGCAGGGGGCGCCAGATTCACGAATCGTGTTGCATGAATTTGGCGCCGTCTGCGCTGAGCTGACAGAGTGCACCAACTTTTTTTGGTAAACCTTTAACATGGGACTTGCAACACACTTTGTTGCTGCATGATATTTGTAGCGCACGGTCCGACTGTGTCACATCAGGTAAAGTGCAGCCGCGGCACAAATTGCAGTGCAGACGTGGACACTTTAGAGATGTGTGCAGGGAGTGTGCACTGAAAAGTACATGCAAAGTCAGAGAGAAAACTGGTACAAGGGCATCTTCTTATCAGGATGAATACACTTGGTAATGGGTCCTCTGTCTGCAAATTATTACTTTCTTCTTACGTGACCAGCCACTTTAAATTTTAGTCGCCCATGAATATCTATCTTCTGATCAATATTTGGACTTTAGTAAAATTTTTTGACTGTGGGGCTTACCTAAGCAAAATGTGCAGTATTGCAACAAGGGTTTGATTTTCATTGATTAGTTCTAGATCTATAACAGAACTGTTACTTTGCTTCATTGACCTTTACAGTCCCAGTTCTTAAATGGGCATTCCAAGTAATAGATATCCTTAGGATGGGTCATTAATATGAGACGGGTGAGGGTATCCTCACCAATTGGTTGTGCAGCACCTTCCAGTTCCGCAACTACGCACTGAAGAGAGCTAGAAGAAGATGGCTCCATCCAATGTGTAAGGCCATGCCAGTGTCATCAATATCTATTCCCTTGAATTGGATCCCTTGAACTACATAGCAGGGCTGCTCAGGACAGCAGTTGAAGCTATCATGTCTGTATGGGCTAATATTCCCAAAGAATGATTTCCAGACTTCTTACGTGTTTGGTCTGTGGAATCTAACCCATTAATGTGCAGAGGGCCTTACTAAGATCTATGCTAAGACAAACTCCTGTGGTTCTGAATAGCAAAAGTTGATGACTGATGGTGTATATTTACAATTTTTGTTTTGGAACCATCTCTTACGTATCTCAAAGCTTTGTTCTTAGTCGCCTGTCGCACACAAAACGGCACGGCACAAGAAGTATTGACTAGCATCTCCCAAAGCTATTTTACATTTTTGTGGTGAAGTATACCTTTTTATAGATTTTGTTCTCTTGAGAAACCCATGATTTCCAATGTTTAACATGCTTTTTTTTACCGCACTCTTACTTGTATAAGATTATACTTTTCTGAAAAAAGCCCCAAACTTTTGTATATGTATTCATTCTGAAAGTGCTTATAGCTTCCAGTGGTTTAGGCCTTTTCTGGGACTTATTGTTTTCTATTAATCCATTTTATCTAATATGTATTGTACTTTGGTTCCCAACAGCATGAGACTCAGTCTTATAGCAACATGGCAGTTCATGTCCTATACTTTACTTGTGATCTGCGCCTGGGTTGTTGCATCTCATTGACGTGAAATACTTGGGCTCTGTTGTAAGCATCTTTCACACTAGCGTTGCAGATCATGTCCGAGTGTAACTCGGGGAAAAAATGGCATTTATTGCCTGCGATTCTCATCAATTTGATCTGTTAGCGTTTTGCATGCATATGTTTTTTTGCATTTCATTACGTTTTAGTGGTTTTTTTCACGTACATAAAATGCAAATGAAAAAGACTCATGACTGTAATCTCTATCTTTTCTATGGCAATTGATCAGTGTAAAACACATCACACTTACTTGTGACTGACTATTTGATGCGTCTCCCTAAACTTGTATGGGATGTTTTTTTACGTGTAACTTGCAAAAGTAGAGCATGTACAGAGTTTCCAAAAAGATCGATTAAATACAATTAGTCAGAGTACACATTTTTTCAGCACATTTTTTTGGTGCATTAAAACTGCTAGTGTGAAAGGGGCCTTATTCTATGGAAGCTGCTACTCCAGCATCCAGTGGCAGGATATGTTTGTACTAAGTATGTGTAACTATCATTAGGCTATGTAAAGTAGTGCTTAGTATGGTTTTGTTTGCTGAGGAATCTGCTGAATTCTCCACAGAATGTTTTGTGCACAGCTGCTTCTAAAAGCTGCAACATTTCCATAATGCTCAAAAAAGGAAGGTTTTCATCTACTGGCAGGATGCCCATATTCATCAATATTCACTAGCTACCCTGGGCTTAAATTGAGCCCGGAGTGGATATCGACTCAGCATGTCGGGTGCAGGAGTCTCTCTATCACTCTAAGGAGGTCTTTTGCATTTTTATGTAGATCACATAATATCATGCCCTGGAAAAAAGGATGTTACTGTCTTATCTCCACTACAAAGCTCATAGACGCTCTTCTACTGAAGATGACTCTTATTACTGTTTGATGCAGAGAAATCGTCCCTCTGTAATTTTGTAAAACTAAATCTAACAAAAAAATTTCCTCCACTATATAAAGAATTTTAGAATCCTGGAAATTTAGGTAATAGCCAAATTTCTGTATATGACACATAAATAATAAGAATTTGAATGACCAGGTAAATTTAAAACTTGTGTATTCTTAGTGCAGACTTATGAATGACCCATAGTCACGAACGGGGATCTCGTTTCTATCTTGTAGCGCAGGCAGTGACTTCAGCACTGCATCCTCCAGCAACCCACTGCCATACGCAATTGCGGGTATCCAAGGGCGCTTGCACGATCTTACCAGCAAAGCATCCTTGGATACCCGTGATCGCTTGCAGGAGGATATAGCGCTGAAGCTGCTTCCTGCACTACAAGAAAGAAAAGCTATAAGACTGTGCCTCTGTCAGTTCTTTGACAAAGTGCCTCTGTTCATCATTTGCAGAGTCTTCGGTAAGTTCCGGAAAGCTGCTGCCCTGCGTATCCAAGAACACTTGTGCCGGTACAATTGCGCACATGTCCTCAATCTATTGGCTGTAGTAGAAAATATGAGATATCTTACAGGAGAAACTAAGGACCCTATGCGCTGGTGAAAGAATGGGTGGGTGGTTTAAGATCTCACAGGATGTCACCAGTGCATGCGTCCTTAGTTACTTTGGTTACAGTACATACTGTAGATACAGCCGCTACAGTACACACCGCTGGTCACCATTTAAGAATAGCACAAGTTGGTATACTAATGTGTTAGTGTACATTTACAAAATATACCAGAATTTGCATACAAATTTGACTTAAGTACAAACTTATAGTCCCTATCATGTACATAACCCGGGGACTGCCTGTATATCTGAAGACATAGATGAGTTTGACATTCTTCTGGAACTTTTAAATGGATGACACGAGATCAAGTTTAGTTTCTTCTAGTTGATGGTGTGGGTCTCCCACTGGCTTCTCTGGACTTCTGTAGTCCCATTACCTTAGAACTGTAAGACATGCATGACCCTTCGCCTACTGTATACCTTCCTAGCAGGGAGTCCTTTTTACTGGGATCACCATAGGTAGCATCTGGTTAGTACAAAGTCCCTTTGTGGAAGTTATTAACAGCCACGAGATAAGCAATTGTTGCAAATTGGAAATGGTAAACTAATTTTATTGTAATAGGCAACTGCTCTAATTTTCCTACACTGTCTCTTTTTGTTGAACCATAAGTCTTTGCTGAAGATCTTGTTTTTGTCATCCTGTCTGTCCTAACCCATATAATTGAGCTCTTTCCCACACAAATGGCTCCTTCTCATTAAAGCAGTCTGCAGTCACCCTTAAAGTATCTACGTCATCTTCTAGTTCACTATTCAAGTGGTTGTAGTTGGGTTATAAGAAGAGCATGTGGTATGTGCAGCATTGTCTCCATTGGAGCCTAGTGGGCAGCCAGCACCCACACACCCTACCCAGGTTAGTTTGTCTAATATGGATTTCAAGATTACATCCAGGTCAAGGGTTCCAAATTTGTAAAGGGCACACATTCATTTTACAAGTTGAGAGTCTATAGCCCCCGGCTCAAAAAATAGGTTCTAATATTTTTCCAAAAACATTTGAGTGACATACAAGGTCATAGGATTATATTCTAGTATTCCCTAATGACAGAAATGCAACTCAAAGTCAAGGTAATCAGTAAACACAGATTCATGAACTGTGACAAACTTACTGCCTAGTAGATGAGGAAGTTCTACCAAAGTCAAAATTATCATGACAAATAGTATTTTAGAACAAATTTTGTTATCATAGTTGGGATGAGCGCTGATATGCCTTTCCATGACTGTATTGTGTGCCGGGGGCATAACGCAGAAAACCCTTTTGTTGGCTCAGGGTAGTGCTGACATGGTATCCAAAGTACATTTTTTTCAATAAATCCTAATAATGACATGGATTTTAAATGTGAGGATATCTTTGATATTATTTTTATTCGTTTTCTACAGAGCAACTTTAAACCTACCACGTAAACATAGAGAAGAATACTACTTAAAAAACTGAGATTTTTGAAGCGGTGACTCACTGCTCCCCCTCTTCCCTGCATGTAATTTGTGACCATAGTGTGATTCTGCCTGTCTTGCTAGCTAGATGGAATACAGCAGAGATTTCAAAGTGGAAAGCAGATTAGAAAGTAAGTAGGGAAGATTAGATTGTAAGAGAACAAAGATACAAAATATCACAAAGTTACTTATGTCGACTTTTATCCAAGAGGATAAAACAGTAGAAAGAACTCTAGATACCTGGAACTATAAGAACTGGCATAGAAGCCCTGAAATAATCACAAAGCCTTGCGAACCACCAGCCATTGTGATTAACCAGCTTCACATCAAGGGATTGGGCAGAAACGCCAGCGCCAATGTTTACATGTTTAGTTGAGCAAAACTCCATCGAGTGTGATAAATCTCCTGATAGTAGTGTGCTAAATGAAAGAATAGTTGTAGATTTTGCTGATGTGTATTTGGAGTATCAGGTGTATATCATTTGGGCCACAAGATGTGAGTCAACCAAATCTTTCAAAGGTGTAATTTTCAAGTGGATGTTTACCCAAAACCACTGTTGCGGTGAGTGTTGGATTAGACTTGAGCTTAGTTATGGCCTTTATCAACTGTAAACTCACAGTCCCACAGCGTGCAATGGGAATACTCAAACACCTCTTCCTATATTCAGTATGGCTCCTCCAATAAAAAGAAAAAGCTTGGTTCTAACAAATTTTCTACAAATACAAAACTCATACAGGCATCAAAATAATTTAAAATTTCACAAAACTATTTTAGTTAAAGGGCATCTATCACCCGGATAAAGGACTGAGTGCAAATGAGCCTGAGGCGCTCCATAGGTGTAAAAGGAGCCTGGAGCCCCTTGGACTCATTTGCATACATACCGTCCTTCATGTTGGTGGTAGATGTCCTTTAATAAATTGTGGTATTAATGAAAGCTCTTATCGCCAGCTACTACAGTATCTTACCTGCCCCTATAGCCTGCATGAGTTTTCCTTCCCTTATAGCTGTGGCTGAAGCCAGCTCACACCAGTGGCCTTGTTATGGTTGAACTCCGCAGCTAAAATCCACAGCTGGAATTGATATGCTGCTAAATATAATTCTCACATCATACATTATTTTACACCGCAGGTTCTTTCTTTTGCTGCATGTGGATGGAATTTGCATAAATCCCATCAACTGTGGTCACGTTGTAAATTGCTGCAGGTTCTTTGGTCTAACCACTGGTAATTCTGCAGTGTGTGTCTGGCCTATGTTCATAAGTGCAAAAATGATCACGCCTTGGTAGACTCTTGACTATATCTTAAAATGGTTCTTCATCTTCTGGGTCCTTTGCTAAAAGGATATCCATATCACAGATGAACCCACAACAACCACCTAGGGTCGGTAAGAAAACCTGACAGTAGGTGTTTAACCCCTTAATGACCGCCCTATCGGGATTCTACAGCGGTCATTAAGGGTACTTCTTCTGACGCGACGCCTTTCTACGGCGGCGCATCAGAAGAAGATTTTGGGACACCGGGTCTCGCTGGTGCCGGTGTCGGGCTGTGATATCACAGCCCAGACCCGGCACTAACACCCGGGATCGGAAAAACTCCGATCCCGGGTGTTTAACCCCTCACACGCCGCGGTCAAGCATGACCGCGGCGTGTAAGCGTGTCCCACGTGGATCGGACCCCCCCGGTGTGCTTCCCGGGGGATCCGATCCCTCCTGCCGCTGCCCCCGGGTCCGGCGAGTGACCCGAGGCTTCCGGCTTCTCTTCCCGCCGGGTCCTGCCTTCCTGGCAGGACCCGGCTGCATGTAACTGAGCATGCGCGGCATCAGTTACTTACACATTACACTGCAATACAAGTGTATTGCAGTGTAAAGGCTTGAACAAGTGATCGGATGATCACTTGTTCAAGCCAAAGTAAGGAAAATGTAAAAAAGTAAAAAAAAACATTAAATAATTTTATAATAATAAATAAAGAAATAAATAAAATAAAAGTCCCATAATCTCCCCAGTTACACATATAAGGCAAATAAAGTATATAAAACACAAAAACATAAAAAAACCTACATATTTGGTATCACCGCGTCTGTATTAATCTGTACAATAAATCTAAATCAATATTGAACCCGCTCGGTGAACGACGTAAAAAAAAAACACAAAAAACTTCCCGTAATACACAATTTTTCATCAAACACCATCACAAAATATGTTCTAAAAAGTGATCAAAAAAAGCTACGTTCCCTAATATGATACGAATGAATAGAACAACTCTTTTCGCAAAAAATAAGCCCTCAACCAGATCTGACAACAGAAAAATACAGAAGTTATGGCCCTGAAAAGTTATCAATAGTAAAAACAATGCGATTTTCTCCAATATTGGTTTTGCTCAGTAAAATTGAGCAAAGATGAGCAAAACTATATAAATGAGGTATCACCGCAATCGTAGTGAACCAGAGAATAAAGATAAAATATTATTTTTACGTTATGGTGAGCGGGGGGAAAAAAGGGCTAAAAATCCAAAATAAAAATTGATGATTTTGTTTGTGTCCCACTTGAAATAGTTAATAAAATCTCATAAATAAGCTATAGACCCCCAAAATGAATTATCTATACATTGTATCTCATCTCGTAAATAATAAGCCCTCATATGTTTACATTACCAAAAAAAAAAAAAAAATTATAGCTTGTACAATGTAACAATAAAAATCTGCTGTACATGTCGCTGCTTTGATCCTATGCCTGGCCGTGCGCCCATACAGCAGGACACCACCACATATGTGGTATCTCTACACTCGGGAGAAATTGGGCATCAACATTGCAGAGCGTTTCATCATTTTATTTATTACGAAACTGTCAGTTTTGGCCTAAATTAATGTATTTTCCAAAAAAATTTAAAAGTTTCTAAATCGCAGGTCCATATTGTTTTAACCCATGTGAAACACTTAAAGGGTTAATAGACTCAATAGAAGTTGTTTTACACACGTTGAGGGGTGAAGTTTCTATAGTGGGGTAATTTATGGGGTTTAATTATTATTTAGGCCTTTCAAAGTCACTTGGAAGCTGAGTTGTCCCTCAAAATGTGAGTTTTGGCAATTTTCATGAAAATGAGAAAAATCGCACCTAAAGTTCTGCGCCTCATAACATCCTGGAAAAATGACAGAACGCATAAAATATCATCCCAACATAAAGCAGGCATTCCGTAAATGTAATTTATCAAGCTTTTTGGGTAGTTTTACTTCTTGTCTGGATAGCAGAACATTTCAAACTTGGAAAATGAAGAATTTTTACAAACTTTTGCCAAATTTTCACTTTTTTTCAGAACAAAACGCAAAACTTATCACTTAAATTATACAACTAACATGAAGTACAATGTATCACGAGAAAACATTCTCAAAATCACCCGGATATGTTAAAGCGTTCTGAAGTTATAACCAATTATCGTGAGACATGTCAGATTTGAAAAATCGAGTCTGGTCATTGAGCAGAAAACTAGTGTCGGTGATAAGGGGTTAATTTCCCTGCAGTACCTGAATAGGAGAAATGGAGAACTACACATGTCCCATTAAAACAATGGGTTGTCCATTGGGTTGACAAAAAGTGTTGTCGCAAGTCTTTCATCTTACTAAAAATTTAGGTTTTTTATTAGTGGGCATTACTCTATTGACACCCTAATATTGTTGGCGTATATTTGGTATTTTAAACCAAAAAGCATTATATAGAGTAATTGATCAGAAGGAACAGATGGTGTAGACTGTATATCCCATAATAGGGATGATGCCCAAAAGCCAATGTTCTATATATAAAGTGTGTTAGAAACTAAAGATCTTATTAACCCTTTAGTTTCTTTACTAACCATTCATCAAACCACTGATAATTTTGTATTGTGTATTTTCGTCCATTACACTACTTTTGTAATATTGGTGATATTCACGGTATTTTCATGTTGTTTTGTGTTTTTTTTGTAGCCCACAAAGACCTTCTATTGGATCCCATCATATTTTAAATCCATGTATTCCATTGTATTTTGCTTGGGGCATATGTGTGCAAATGTGCTTCTTAATAAGATTATCAATATTGTAGAATGATTAAAGATCAATATCTTGCACCAAGGTAAACTGTAATCATGAACAGTATATTGGATCTTATAGGCAGAGTGACCTGTCCGCGTTTTCTTTACTTACAAAAACTAAAAGCAATTTTTATATACAGTTTAATCTCTTTAACATTTTACTGCTTCTCAGCTATAGACAAGACTTGTTTGTATATGCAATTAACATATACTAATTGTAGGAATTTTGTATGTATCCCTTCCCGTAATGTTTAGGGCCATCTTTGCTATCTTAATCCCTCAAAAAAACCTCTTTCATTTTCATTGCCTAATGTACCTCTCGTGGGATTGTTCTATTGATCTTAGTGATTCCCAATGTCACCATATTCTGAGCCTCTTGATGAGGCTCTCACATAAATATCAATCGGTTTCCCTTATACAGTATAATTAATTACATTACGCCAAGACTTGTACTCTTAGCATATTAGAGGCAGGGGAGTCTTCCAGTTTTTCCTGTGAGTCACTACCTGGTCAGTATAAAAAGATAAAGGGTCAGAGTAGCCCTGCAATCCTTCTTTTTCGCGAGCCAATGTACAGAAAGATAAATAGGACTTCCACTACCACTTGGGGAGGAAGCATTTTAACCAAAGCCACTTACTGCTTGGTGCTGTTGTGCTGATCATATCTTGATTAGCTTCATTAGCTTGATTTGCCAAAAACCGTGTCACGCATGCGCGACCTCTATATAAGGCAGCCGACTGCTCCTTAGTGCAGCTGCACGATATAGAGACCGAACGCGCGTGTGCGAGAACTCCCGAGAGACGGTGGCTCTCAGAGAAAGGGAATGGGATGGAGGGGGTGTAGCCATAGCAAGAGCACCAAAAAGACTACCTGATCTACCCGTTTGAAAATACATTTTTTGGTAAAAGTAAATGGTTTATAAGCTAATCAAGATATGATCCTTTATCAGCACAACAGAACCAAGCAGTAAGTAGCTTTGGTTAAAATGCTTCCTACCCAAGTGGTAGATTTTCCTTTCATTTCTTATCTGAAATTGACTATTTAACAATGTGTTTGCTAATTTCAGGCTTCATCCTGCAGTATCAGATCTAGAAAGTCAGATGATGCTGACAGTGTTCTTTTGCTGCACTGAGCTCTGCTGCGTCTGTATCAGCTTTTTCCTTTATGTTATATCTAGAATAGCACATCTGCCCTTCACTTTGGTCTTTTATTAGTCAATGGGTATTTCGTTTTGCTGCTGAAAATGTCAAATATTTTGTTCTGTAAATCTGTACGACTGCAGGAGAGCACAGAAATTAAGAAGGTTTTTTTTTTTCTTTTTGCTGCATCCTATTTTATCTTCTCCTATGGGTCATGGTTCGAACTGCAGAATGTGTACCTGCTCTGGGTACCAATGTAACCCTCCTGCAGAATAGCAAGTAGTGAGGTGTGTGAATGGTACGCAGCCCCATGGCTCTTATCCTAACACCTCTCTTTACATCCATCTACAGGCCAGCATTAGATGATGTTAATATGCTAAGCGTTTGTTAGGGGAGGTCAGATTCTGGCAATGTCCAGATGTAAACTGAGTAGATAGCAGCATAATAGCTTGTCACGGAGTCTCGAAGTAGGCATGGTCTGATGCGTTTCTCTAATGTAGTGTGAAAGCACATTGAAATCATTGAGGGACCCCTGCCATTTACTGGTCATTAACTCTAAACAAAGAGAGACGGGGATGGCGGACCTGTAGTGTAGTCAGAAAGGTGAAGTGCCAAATGAATCGTGGAGATGAGGTTCAGCTGCAATTGCACAGAAAACATCTTTTTGCTGTACATTTATCAGTCTAACAAGCTTCTATAATCCTAATCCTTTGCTTATACAGTATCTTAACCTTTGCTCCATTCACCCTTAGATGTGTCTGTAAGATTTGATGGAATGGTTGTACCCATCCCAGGAGAGCTGTGATCGCATACTGCAGGCACAGTGCAGTCTTTCAGGTGACAAAAATCAGACTTGTGTAGTAGCAATTCTAGAGGTAAAATATACCAGTTAATGCTACATGAATGTATTAGCTATCTTATAATGTGGTGTTCAGATTAGATTCCTTCCCTTCAGCTGCTGTGGCGCTCTGATAATACAGCCTGCTGGGTTCACCACAATTCACAGCACATGCAACTACTGGATGCTGCTGATGTGCTAAAGACTGGCCAGTACAGGCAGTCCTCGGTTTAAAGGGAACCTGCCTTTAGCAATCGGCCTAATAAACCACTACCAGAATATTGTGAAGCTGCTGAACACCTTCTAGTTTTTGTTTCTTTCATGGTCCAGAAAATCAACTTTGAAGAGAGCTGTATGGATGTATAGTCAAGGAGGAGGAGAGTTTAACACTGAAGTCTAGATGGGGAGCTCTGATCGCCTCCTCCTCTGGGATTGATATTGTGCATCAGACTTCAGGAGATCTGGTTAGTGATGTTTCTGGATGCAGGTCCATCAATAACAAGGAATGGGCTTTCTGGGGAAGAAAGTGCTTGACTACAGTGTTAAAATCCACACCTCCTTGACTTTATACAACCAAATTACATCTCATTTTAAAGTTGTTTCTATGGATGATGCAATTACACTGGGTCATGAAAGAAACTTAATCTGGAAGGTGTTCAGCTGTATGTGAACATACTGGTAGCGGATTATTAGGTCAGTTTCTGCTGACAGGTTAGCATACAGACAACCCCTAATTACAGACAGACTTCTCTGCTCAGTGTGACCTCTGATGAAGCTCTCTGGATGCTGTACTTTAGTGGCAGGCTGCAAGGATCAGCCGGAAGATGTAATAAAGCTGTATTGATAATCTTTGTCCCCATGTCTACACAAAATATCGAAAATCCTATTGTCACAGGGGCAATTTATTTATTTTTTTTACTACATAGGTTTTTGTAAAGGTAAATTAGGAAGCTTGTGCACCCAGACTTTGCTTTAGGGGCACCGTTCTGTAATACCCTGCCCCCCCCCCCCCCAAGCTATTGCATTTAGAATGAGCCATGGATACAGATGGAGGAGATTTGCAGCTGCAGAACATTGATGTCAGGGATGAAGGCCAATGATGGTTCACAAAGATGGCAGGAAAGGGGGAATTACGAAGTAGTGCCTGGGATTCTGGGAAATCAATACCAATGAAGGTGTGTTATTATTCAGTGTAGTGATCTTCATGGATGCCTTACTAACCTGTTGTTTTTTGGGGTGTTTTCATATTTCAATGGTTTTTCAATGATCTGTTGTCCATGAAAAAAATGTAAGGACCTGTCCATTTTTTTCAAAGCAGCAGATTACAGAGGACAATAGAAGTTTATAGGTCTGATGAGGCTTGGGAGGCAGTTGTTGTTTTCTAAACGATGTTAAAACCTTCAGGTTTTTCTGTGGACTTGAAATAAAAAAGGAGACAAAAACACAACAGGCACGCAAGTGTGCAGGAGCCCCGAGGGGCTCTGTAGGGTTGTGCACTTGGTTAAAAAAAGTGGTGTCGGTGGTGAAAGACTCCTTTTAAGAGAGTTCAACCATCTCAGACATTTCTGTAGGACATGTTTCAAATGTCCAATAGATGCAGGTCTCATAGAAATTAACCCAAAGGTGTGGGGCTTATCTGTTCTGCAGCATTTGTGAGAGGAGAGGGCAGTGCACATGAGCAGCTCTTGCCATTCATCCCATGGGGGTTCTGAAAATAACAATGTGCCCTTTGTACTTTGGGCCCCTCCGTTCTGTGGCTTCACAGTCTTCTACACTGTCTCCCCATCCTCAGTACTTCACTCTGCCACTGCCTGCTGTAATCTCAGTGTAGCTGAGGAAGTTTCAGCACACAGTGAGAGAGGGGAAATGCTCTTGAACAGTGTAACAACCTGTGAAGATGCAGCACACAGAGGTTCTGAAAACGCCCCAAGAGGCCATTAGCATAATTTTAAAAGTTGATTTTAAAAGGAAAGAGGCCATGAATAACACATTTAAGAAGATTACCACAGTTACGGTTCCTGGATCTATTAGTATGTGTCCATGTTTTATCATGATGGATTTTGATGGTAGATTTCCTTTAATGACAAATTAGAGACAGATCACTAATAGCATGTGAATGGAAAACTATTTTAACATTGAAATATAATAAGACTGCAAAGATGCTTTGTATCAGCATACATTGGAACCTAGAAAATGTATGCATCAGGGCCTGGAAACATATGATAACCTCAGTGATCATACAGAGGGGGATATAGTTCAGTCTCTGGATGTGAATAATAATAATGTGTGATAGCACATACCAGTAGAGGAGGAATAGCCATGGATGACTCTTACACTGCGCATGGGGATAACTAATACAGTGATCTCATGAAGTGCTTGAAGTCATAGGATGCACTTAATGACACTGGGACAATGTGCACAGCAATACCGAATAACAGGGTTAATAAATTTAATGATGTTACATTTATTAACTAAAGATCACATTGATGCCACCGCACAGGGATAATAAACACAAGGAAAATAATACATGGAACCAACAATTAGTGGATAGCAGGATATGGGTTTCACATAGGTAATAACAGTATGGCAGATGGGTAATAAATAGGATGCTAAGGTTGAAAGATAATTTACAACGTTGAATCACAGTAGAGTGACTGCAATAGAGGATGATATCCCAGGACTAATAATACCAATGCCAGTAATATATAATGAACCATTGTGTAAGAATGGTTATGTGCACATCTGTATCTGAGGTTTAGTTAGGAGCCCCCATCACAGATTCTTTCACATATCCCCTGAAGAAAAGAGTTTGCCTTCTGATAAAATGATAACCACTGAAACTCTTCAGCCCCCATTATAGTTAAAGGGGTTTGTGCTGAAACGGGCTGCGTATAATGCACAACCTTTGTATTGCAGGTTCAGGTTGGTGGCACACCACCTTGTTCAGTGTTGTTGGTTTTACGGTCAGTGTATCTTCAGTGTTTCTGATACGTATGTACCCAAAAATAGTCCACAGGTCAACTGTATGTCATCTGTAAAAAAACAAAAAAGGAAAGGAAGGCAGACGATGGTGGTAGCTTGTCCCAACCCCTTGCAGTGTTATACGATTGTGTTAGGATGGGATGTCTCCCGATGGATACGGTGAGCAAATACATTGACATGTAGTGGCAAACGGAAGCATATTTGTTGCTCAACCAGGTTGAAATGGCGCTGCCTGGGAGTCTGTTCCTTCTGGAATAAATATACTGGTATAGCTTAATCATATTAGACTACTTATAGGTCATGCTTGGTGTTAAGGGAGCTGCCTTTCAAGGTAGCAAAAGGAGGCATGATTTTCCTTTTCCCACCTTGGAAGAAGTATTTGCATATTTCCCAGATATCCCATCTATGGCCTTGTGATCAGCTCGTAATATGTAACCAGCACATTGTCCGTTTGTCACAGACTAAACAAAGTAAGAGCTGCTGGCCCTACGCTGACTTTTGGTACTTTGGGTACTATTTTGTCTGGACTATCCTGAAAAAAACGACATAAGAGTAGAGAGGCATGTCTATATATACGTGACTCAGTGAATATGCCGTGGCCATCCCCCAACAGTATATGTTATTATTGAGCAGTATCTAGTACTTGTTCTGCACGAAATGCTGTTGTTTCCTATTAAATTGCATTAAACAACATTGAATACTGAAACCTGAGGAAGATGTATAATAAGACTGTTCAAGGCAGTAGTATGACTGTAGGAGATGACAAGGCTTGGATTAAATTTAGATAGAAAGTTACATAACCAAGGGCCAAATTTAGTAGAAAGACGTTGGGTAGAGCTGATTGATTTTATAGGATGAATGGATTCTGGGAGAGAATCACAAACAGATTAGATTGCGCATGGAACACGCTGTTTTATCTGTTGCCAGCGTGATGGCACAAGCGTGTTGGACAGTAGAAGTAGTTCAATTCAATACCAGAATTTTTTAAAGGGAATACATGAAGAAATAATGTGCTTGTTGGCCTATGGATCAAACAGTTTGATATCCTTGTAACTAGAAAGCTCTATATAACCAGCACTAGTTATTTCAGAAGGTGCATTGAGTGGTTTAGATGTTTTCATTCTCTGCAGGTAAACTGACTTAAAGGGGTATTCTCATATAAGCAAATTAATGTTAATGTTTGTATGATAATAATAATTGTATATTAAAACAATAATAAATTATACAATTTTCCAATATACCTTCTATATAAATTCCTTACGGTTTTCTAGATCTCTGCTTTCTGTCCTTCTATGTTTATTTCCAGTGGATAGAAATCTGACCACAGTCACACAGGAGCACAGCTCGTTATATCTCACATCTCTATAATTCTAATGAACCACACATCTGTGTAACTATGGTAAGATTTCTGTCCACTGTAAGAAAAGATGGAAACTTTCTATAGCAGGACGGACAGCAAGCAGAGATCTAGAAAACCGTGAGGAATTGATACAGAAAGTATATTGGAAAATTGTAAAACTTTTCGCTATACAAACAATAACATTCATTTGCTGAGATGAGAATACCCCATTAAGTTATGTTGAAGACAGCCACATGTAGGCGACACGGCAAGTATGAGGTCACAACCAATTATTTTATTGCTCTATTGTTTCTAAAATAAAAACAAATAGAAGACAGAAGTAACTTTCCCAAATAAAATGATCCTTCATTTTGTGTCTACAACTTCTATATCTACTGGAGATCAAGATTGGAGAACAATTTTCTAAATGTCATAAAAGGTCATTGTGTAGTCCCATGTAAATACATCCTAACATTAGTAAAATTGCAGTATTTTAAGCTTATTTTGTAAATTGCATATATTCTAAATTACATAATTACACCGATCAAAATTAGAGAACACTTTCAGATACCTTCAAGTTATTGGTGTTAATCTGGCACCTGGTGCTAATTTCCTTAATTTGACAAACCCTCTATAACTGGCATCCTAAGGGGGTGTGTGCAGTGTGTCAGTTGCGCATCAGTTGCATTTTCTCTCTGTTTGCGTTTTGCTTCCGTCTCTGCGATGGGTAAAAAAAACTGACTGGTTTCCCAGCCTCATCAGTGAAAAAACTTACCTGTCATCAGATCCGACCATGGATCAGTAAAAAAAACACCAATGTAAAAGAGCCCCAACTTTCCAGTTTTCAATGAGTTTGCAAAAATGGTGTGCCACTCCAAAGTGACTAAAACTCTCCGGCAGCAGGTTGTCCAGATGAAGGATTAAGGGTTGACCATAGCAAGAGAAGTTGATCATTCAAAGTCTGTTATTTCTAGAATATTGCATGTATACAACATTACCAACTTATTCAAGTCCTCCAAGAAGGCGGGTCACCCTCAAAAGACAATTGTGGGACAGGATTATGCAGAGAATCTTCATGGGTAATCCCGCTCTGTAATGTCCCTGAGAGTCATGATCTAAACCCAATGGAAAACCTCTTGAACTCCTTGGCTACAAAGATATGGCAATGAAACTCACAACAGTCACAGAACTGTGGAAGAGACCGTAAGAAGAGTGGACCAAAATCCCACCAGAGCCGTGTGAGAGACTAGTGATGTCCTGTGGCCGCAGATGTGCTGAAGTCATTCAAAGCAAAGACCTGTGCACTTCTACTGATTGGTGACTCTTTGTAACCATTTGGAAAACTTAATTTTAATCTTTCTCTGTTACAGTCATTGTTGTTCTCCAATTATGATCATCACATTTTTGGTAAAATAAAGGTTTTATGTTGATATACTTTGGTAATTTTGTAAAACACTGTTTTAGTGGCACGACTTATGAAAAATCCTTCTTCAATGTAGATTACATTATTTCTGAAAAAAATAAAGAGATAAACATTGTTCTCTACTTTTGATCTGCAGTGTATACCTATGTGCCCCAATGGTAACCACCTAACAGCAACCTTGTATCGCTCCTCTGTTTTGTGCTTTTATGCTTATTGGAAGGTGGTATATATATATATACAGGCAGTCCCCGGGTTACATACAAGATAGGGTCTGGAGGTTTGTTCTTAAGTTGAATTTGTATGTAAGTCGAAACTGTATATTTTATAATGGAAGTTCTAGAAAAAAAAATTTCTTTTGCCCCAGTGACAATTGGAGTTTCAAAATTTTTGGTGTAATTGGACCAAGAATTATCAATAAAGCTTCATTACAGACATCTTACAGCTGATCATTGCAGTCTGGGACTATAGTAAAGCTTCCAGAGAGCTTCACTAGAGGTCACAGTGGGCAGAGGGGTCCGTCTGTAACTATGGGTTGTCTGTAAGTCGGGTGTCCTTAAGTAGGGGACCGCCTGTAATATTCTTTTTTGGATTCATTCTGCTAATAATGTCAGTAAGCCTAGGCTCCACTTGTATTACTATTGCTTCTACATTCTTATAATATACTGTATATCGAATGTGCCCAGAGAGTTTAAATAATGGCTTTTGGCATACATTTGGCTATAAATTAGAATACTTTATGAGTTGCTTTTCAATAGAGCAGACTACATTTTATTTTGTGTATGGGAATCATTGGCAGATGGATGCAACATGGTCCATAGATCTACGGACATAGTTGTATGAAGCTAGAACATATGTTTTCATGGCACTATGTATGTGTATGCCACATATAATGGGAATATAGCCTAAAATTAATACTGTATCGAAATGTGCTTGCCAGCTGCCAAAAGATAATTGCTTCAGGGTTTTTGCTTACCATGGTGCTGTCTCTCGTTTTTTGAAGAATCTGGTCTGGGTATTTTTTTTTTTTTTACCACAGTTCGATATATACACATGTTAGAATAAAAAAATATATATACATATCTACATCAAGTAGAGTAAGGGGATAAACCCTTGGTTAAAGGTGCATAGAATTGACTAGGAGAAGAGATGTGTAAAACATCATGTAGATACGATGGAGTCAGACCTCTGCTTAATCGTGTGTCCAATCCTCTAATCACCTGATGCTTCCTCTGTTCTGTATAAATGTGTTAACACCAGGCCATGAGAAACGTCTGGTACAATTACATCAGCCTGTTGCACATTAGTGGAAAATGAATATTAATGAATCTTGACCATGTATGATAGGTTGATACTAATATTCAGGGAAGCTTTTCATGAATGAAGATTAGGATCCTGCAGAGACAGTGACAATTTGCAAAAATTGACCAAATTGTGTTGCATATAAAGTATAAGTGAATCCGAGCATGATTTGATTTTAGGACATACAGTAAATTTGTAATAGCAACAGTAAATCTTAAGTGAAGTTGTCACAACCTAAGGCCTCACATTTTGCGTGATATGTGGTGTGGACGCTCTTCTGCCATTGGAGGAAGGAAGGGTAACGAGTGCTCCTCCCTCTGCTCCTCCTCCTGTCTCTGTGCTTGCCCAGGATCCGGTCCAGGAGAGCACACAGCTGTGTGAATGAGCCCTAAGAGTCATTGCGACAGCAGCAAATCCACGTTGCTTGGGAAGTATCGTATGCTTAAGTGATTTAGTCGCAGCAGAGGTATAGCCTTTGCCAGGTTCAGGACCTGAGGCATAAAACTGAGCGATTTGGGCCCACTCCGCCAGATATGTATAAGAAGGCTCAAACGTATGATATATCCCTTAAAGCAGTGGTTCTCAACCTGTGGGTCGGGACCCGAGCGGGGGTCGAACGACCAAAACCGGAGGTCGCGTAAAAGCCATCGGAGCTGCAATTTTACTGTGTTTTTACTGCGAGTTGCATGGTTTGGGGTCACCACAGCATGAAGAACTGTATTGTGGGGTCACAGCATTAGAAAGGTTGAGAACCACTGCCTTAAAGGAATATAAACACAGCGTTGTGCACTAATATACTTGCTAAAATGTAAAACTTTGAGGATATTTATAGTTTAGAAATTTGATTTTGAAATTCATTTTTATTGTGTAATTTTATTATTTTAGTTTTTTTAAACAAAGCTGAAAGTCCTGTGCGACATGCATGCGATTCTATGAGATGCTGATAGTGAAGACTGGAGCATACTCTGCAGGAGAATAGTGGTGATGGCAGGACACAAAGCCTGATAACGTGATAACTGGATGTAGTGACAGTTCTTGACTTTACTCTTTGAAAAGAAATGTTCTAAAATAAGGTGATAGAGGAAGGAGTAAGAAACATACAAGGTTCAGCAGGGGAAATGTCTAGCCTTGCTTATTCCTCACCTGCACATTGAGGATCTCTCCATAACGATTTACACGTGTAGAGTTTATTTTTTGAGGGGGGGGGGGCAGTAGCAGAATTTTATCTGTTGATCTGTATGTGTTCATTAACAGATTTTGGAGTGTGCAAACGCTATATGTTAGAGTTGATCGAAATGAAAGCATGAGGTTTTTTTTTTTTTTTAATATGCTAGAAGCTTACTTACTGGAAATATAATTTTTCTCAGTCAATAAGACTGATTATGTACAATGACAAGCATTGCAGGCACCCTAGATGTGAGGCACTCAGTCCTATTCCCTGCAGTGCCCTTTGTTGGGAAGTGGGAGGCAATAATGTATAAGAACACACAGACTTCTATTCTTTCTGCATTTCCCTGTATGGAGTGGGAGAAAGAAAAGAAGTGGAGACAGAAAATAAACCATTCTCCTGCAGTTTCCTGTGTAGAGAGTAGGAGGAAATAAAGTGGATTGCAATAAAAAATGTCAAGGTTAATGAACACATATGTAGCGTTTTCACTCACACAGTGTACTGTAATAATGGAAGTTGTGCTTACATAATTATAATTACTCTAAAAGCCACGCCATCAAACGTCTCCGCTCTCCTTCTTTTTATAGCACTTCCTTTACATTTAGATGTATCAGTCATTGAAGACACTTTGATTTATAGAGGTTACCTAAAGTTTTTTTATTTTTGAATAATATCCCCCATTAGTGCAGGTGATAATAGTAAATTTTGCAAGCTTTGAGCAGTTCTGAAGCACGTACACAGCAGATATCCTTTGGCCTCTTATCCTTATTTAACTTCTTAAAGATGTGGATAATATTTTTCCTGATAAATCCATATAAGCGGAAAAGTCTATCTGTAAGGAGTTGAGTCCCTGGAAACTTTAATAACTTCCCCTTATCTATTAGCTGTGTGTGTACAGTTAAAAAAGGGAAAACAAGGCACAATTTAGTTTTACAAAGTTTACTTTTACATTTAAACAATAACTTGCACTTTTAATTGTGCTTTATTTATATGTTGGAATAATACCTGTACAGTCAGTTTTGCTTGAAAATAGCCACACCACACAGCAAATCCATTTAAAGCTCCTTACCTATATTGTTTTTAATATGGCTGCAGTCAGTAACTGGTGAAACTACGGTGGAAGGGGAGCTGTCCAGTGTGGAGTATGCAGTAGATTCACACCCTAAAGAAAAAGGAGGTCTCTGAAAACCCACAGAAACCCTGTGCTGATCCTGCCTGTGTTATTGTGGCCTGTCCTCATAGGACCTACTTCTCCTGCATCTATACCCTTCTGCATTTACTGTCTGATAGATTGATTTGTCAGACAAACATGAACCAAACACAGCAGGTCCGAACGTCCATTTTCCTGGTGTGGCCTGCTATTCAAGATACTTTTGGCAAGCATAGATTTCATTTCTTGAGTACAGAATTATTGAGAAGATAGATCCCTATACCACCAGGGAAGGGTAGTAGGATAAGCAGATAAAATGTGAGTGTGTGTCCATTTTATGGAAAGGAATGTCTCATTGATAAGGTAAAAGACAAGAGGCTTTACTTTTTAAATCAATACACTGGTACAGAACGATTAATAGACGTATATTGGTAAACTACCTAATATCCTGCCCCACACTTACACACACATTGACAAAAACTTGGTCTGACCACTACAATGGTAACAAAACTGTATTTCTGCTGCTTCATTTACTATTTATCAGCTGCTAAGAACTACTGACCTATGGGTGTGTTGCACCCCACAAATCTGATATTTATAATCTGTTCTATGGCTATATATCAGTATTTTTTGCCTGGAAAGCTGCTTTTATGTATTGGCCCAGCGGCATATGTGGTACTTCATATTGAATACAGGCAGTCCCCGGGTTACGTACAAGATGGGGTCCGGAGGTTTGTTCTTAAGTTGAATTTGTATGCAAGTCGAAAATATTTTATAATAGTAGATTCAGATAAAAAAAAATATGGCCCCAGTGACAATTTGAGTTTAAACATCTTTTGCTATAATGGGACCAAGGATTATCAATAAAGCCTCATTACAGACACATTACAGCTGATTATTGCAATCTGGGACTATAGTAAAGCATTCAGAAAGCTTCACCAGAGGTCAGAGGGGGTCTGTCTGTAACTATGGGTTGTCTGTAAGTCGGGTGTCCTTAAGTAGGGGACCGCCTGTATTATATACCTAGTGACAACATAGATCTGACACCTTCCTATTGGTTTGGCGTAGTCATGGTTTTACTGTCACACAAATGCAGCAGTTGGAGAAGATATGTTATTTTGACAGATAATTGTGATAGTTGGTGTAAAATAAAATAGATAGTGTCTTTACCATACTATCTTGTGTACGATATATTTCAAATTGCCATATTTGTTTTTTATTCAAGGAACACAATTCTACTAATGTATGAACAGACAGCAACTTGTGACTGGTTAATGTAGTTTTATTTACTTTATTAGATCCCTTTATAAGATTGGCTGAACACATCTACTCGTCCTGTGTCACACCTTCTTCCTCATACATTGTAATTTCTTGCACTCTCTTGCATCCTCATTCCTCTTGTTCCTTAATTTGTCTGTACCCCATGATCTATAAAGCACTGCTGTAGGTTTGTTCTTAAGTCAAATTTGTATGTAAGTCAGAACTGTACAGTTAATAATTATAACCCCAACCAGAATTTTTTTTGGATTGTATTTTAAAAATGTTGGGTTCTCATAAGAACCAGAATTAATTCTTTATAATTATACTATAATAAGGCTTATTTGCAGACACCATTTATAACTTTTAAAGCTGATTATTAGAGCCCAGGGCTAAAGTACAGTGAATTGCCAACATCCAGAGGTCCGATTGTAACTAGGGGTCATCTGTAAGTCGGGTGTTCTTAAGTAGGGGACAGCCTGTAGATTATATATAGTCGGGATCTGGTGCTGGCAATGACACAGACTCAGAAACAAAAATAAAATAAACAATTGCCTGTCTGGGCGCTAACTAAACAGAAATTGGTTTCCTCGCCTATAATAACAAATAGTTTAGATAGTCCAACATAGTCTCCAGCAGGTCCAAACACCTTTAAGCCTTTGCTGCAATATGCAACAAAGACTTACCGGCTATGGAGAGGGCTCGGCCCACGAGCCCTCTCCATGCACCGGGACCCGGAGCGCGCCGTACTAGTATGTGAAGGGGTTAAAGGCCCAGCACGCCGCTAATTGCCGCTGGCCATCTGCCTGCCCTGATAAATTCCAGAGTCTTCCTTTGTCCCCTGCCGGATATTTGTGCTTCCATGCCTGAGAGAAAGCTGTATTCAAAGCCCTCTGCGATTATCCTGATGTTCCCATTGTGACCCCGATTCTGTTCCTGACTCAGATTCCGTGCTGCCTGTCCCAACCTACCACTACATCCCCGACTCTGATACTGTGCTGCCTGTCTCCACTTCTTACCTGTCCCTGACCACGAGTTTGCTTTACGTTCCTTGGGAGCCACCGTTGACTAAATCGCGCCTGTGGAACAACCTGGTGGTACCACGCCACAACAAGTCAAACCTACTTTGCAGCGGGCTCTGGTGAAAACCGGGTGGCACTTAGACTCCGTTCCCAGGTGTCGGCTTACGTCATTGTTCGCTGTGGTACAGAGGATCCACTACCACTGATCCTGACATCGAGTCAATAGTTTTTTTTTCAGTTTTTTTGTGTTAAAATTAGGGGTCTTTGCTTATACTCAGGTTTGCTTATACTCGAGTGTATATGGTAGATAATTATAAACAACTATTAAAGTAAAAAGTAATACCATATGGTGGCATTTAGGACTGTTTATAGGAGCTGCAGACACAAAACAGTAAGGCATTTTTAATCAAAATTTAGTTCATATTTGCTTCATTTTTGTCATTAGATGTATTCAAAATTGAATGCATATAGTACTAATAAAAATCTTATTGTTATGTGTGGACAGCTCCTTTTCAGACCTCTGTGTCTCCATGGTTACCAACTTTTATAACACATACATTTGTAGAATCCTCTTCTCTAGTGTTCTCTTGTAGTTTAACAATGGAAGCTGTGGAATTGATTTGCTATAGAGGAGATGATTTTAAATTCTGCAATATGTAATTCATTCCCCAAATCCTGGTAAGATAGCACTAGTACATTACATGGCTGAGGCGGTCATTGTACTTCTATTCCATGGTAGTGTAGTGTTGCTGCTATGTAATGGACATATTGGCGCACATTTATGAAAAGTAGAGCAACTATATTATGTGCAGTTTGCCTGTGGAGTGTGCAGAGTGCGTCAGTTCAGTGCAAAGTCAGACAGAAAACTGGTACAAACACTTTAATAAATGTGGGTCACATTGTCAAGATCCAATTTGCGATGTAGTATAGTAGCGGTCTAAGTTCAGGACAGTCACCATGGGCTGTAAAGAGATCTTGGCCTCCCCAATAGTCTACAGTTTTTAAATAAACTTGTATGTAGTGCATAAAAACAGTAAAATAGCAAAACTTGTTACACACAAACTACATACAACATACTACAACATAACTAAACATATTAAATTGGGACATTAGCAAAACAAATCTTATTACTTCTTAGATACAGCAGCAGAACCAAGCTTACTGCATAAATAGGATACCAGAACCATGACTACACAGATAAATTGCCAGAACCACTACATTTAATATAGCAACGTAACCAAGCTTACTACATAGATACAATACTAGCACAAAGACAATGCTAGCACAAAAATATCCATGTAGCTCCCCCTCAAGTTAACAGAGAGACACAGCACAAGGGAAATATTGCAAAATTGAGCTCAGGAGTAATACAAGTATTTACTGTAAATCTGGTGACTCACAAATCACATATTTGATTGGAGGAGTCTTTCATTTTCTTCTTCTTCCTGACCGAAATGTCAGTTTGCTCTAGTCACGACTTGTCTCTGCAGATTTAGTAACACAAAGATTTTAGTATTTTTTAACACAAATTTAAGTGTTTTTTTTGCTCCTGAAGAGATTATTATTATTATGCCCCCACTGTAGCCAATATAACAGTGCCCCTTCATTAGTGAAAATAGTAACGGTTTCCCACAGTAGCCAATATTTTAATGGTGCCCCCACAGCAGCCAATATAGCGATGGTGCCTCCATTCTATCCAATATGGTGATGCTGCCCTCACAGTAGCCAATATAGTAATGGTGTCCTCACAGTAGCCAATACAGGTAGTCCCCTACTTAAGAACACCGACTTACAGATCACCCCTAGTTACAAACAACCCTCTGGATATTGGTAATTTACTGTACTTTAGTCCCAGGCTACAATGATCAGCTATAACAGTTACCAAATGTGTCTGCAACAGTAGCCACTATACTAACTGTGCCCCCACAGTAGCTAATATAGTAACAATGCCCTCATTGTAGCCAAAAGAGTAACAGTGCCCCTAAAGTAGCCAATATGTTACCAGTGCCCCACATACTAGCCACTATTGTCACAGTGCTCCCACAATAGCCAATAAAGTAACAAGCACCACACATTAACCAATAATCAAAGTGCCACACAGTACCCTACATTCAAATTGCTCTAAAATAAAGCAATTGTAAATCCACAGAGCCCCCCCAAATACATAAGTCAAAGTTGCGGCGCAAGTGCATCCACCTGCAGCGGGTCATCTCCGGCAATAGCCTTAGCAGCCTTTGACCCGACAAAGGTGACTGGAGTCCCGGTATTCCCTCCCTCATGGTGTCCCCGTTTACAGCTCCCTCTCCTTTTTTGAAAACGGAGCTGGAATGTGAGTGTGGTTAGCTTGCCTAGCTGTACCCCACATTTATCACAGGTGACTTAAAAAAGTAGTAAGTATATGACTTATATGATAAATGTGGCAAATTACAGCACTGTAGACACGACCATAATTACAATTAGAAGTGGGTATATGAAGAGGGCTCACAGTCTGAGCCCTCTCCCTACAGACTGGGAGTTTGCTGCTTACAGGTGTTAACCATGTAAATACCAGTGTTGCGTGTGCGCCGACATCTTGAATTGGATCATTGTCCCTGACTCCTAGGCTAGGAGTGATCTCACTTCCTAAAGTTCAAGGTTCCTAGGGGGTTATACAAGCAAAAAAATCATCCCCCATTCACTATTACTGATATAATAAATATACAAGAAAAATCATAAACATGCTAGTTATGGCCAAAATACCCGGTCTATGAAAAATAAAAGATATAAAAAAGATTAATCCTTGTGGCAAATCCTGTAACAGAAAATAAAGTCCAAATTGATACTTTTATGCCATTTAGCAAAATGGCCTGGAACCTAACCTAACTTGTTAAAAACCTTATTTTAGTACTAAATTAACTACAGAGGCTACGAGAGCTTGTACTAACTTGGCCGGACACTGGGACCTAAGGCTACTCCACGCCCCAGTAGCCTCTGCAATTACATATTACTAAATTTAAAGTTAGGTTAGGCTCCAAGATTATAAAATTACAGATAAGGGCAGAGGCAGACAGAATGAATCTACCATCAGAAGTAGATCCTTATGGTAGGATTCCTTTAAGGGGTTTACCAGATTTGACTGAAATCATCACAAACAACAATTTGCTTGGACACTCAGGGTCTAATTGTTAGGATAGGTGATCAATGTACAATACAAGATTTGTAACTGGATATTGTATAAAGAGCTGAAATTTAATGTTCCTACCAAGAAAATAAAGCACCAGTAATGCACCAAATTTCAATTCCGGTGTTAAAGGGTTGTAAATCATATCCACTCCAGAAGACCTTGGAGATCAGGAGATCAGGAGATGGTGTGCCGCCTTATCAGTAGGTAGCTGACAATTTTGCTACATCACCGGCCACTGCGATAGATTATTATACTTCAATAAGCCAGTGAAATAGAATGCAAAAGAAGAAGCCCTGAGATTTTTATCTGCACACAGACTATGCTTTGTAGTTGCCAGATGGATAGTCCAAGGTTTTGAAGATTTGCCTCTGGAAAAAATTTGTCCCGTATGTTGTATATTATTCCTTTTGTGGTTGAAAATAGGCATCTTTCTCTATCTCTTCTTGTGTTGTATGTTGTGTACTTCTCGGCTATTAACAGATGCATTGCGTGAATTCAGTATCGGTGTATTATGATCTGTCCAGTGATCAGAACGTAGACCAGTTGGGTCTCTTAACTGTGCAGTAGGCAGGGGTATACGCTTGACTGCGGAACGGTCTTTTACACTCATACCAAATGTTCTCTGGATATGGGTGACCTCTTTTGTCTTCATTTTTACAGAAACCATGAAAAGACATTGTCTTTAATTATTATACTGACTATGTCCAATAAGCAGTAAAGCCATGCGTAGCATGAGAAGAACAGCTCTCTTATCTGTGTGGTGGCTGATTTGTGTTACTGCTGCTCAGCTCCTGTGCACTTTAACACTCGGGACAACAGCTAATCTAATAACCCATCCCAGAAATCATAACAAATCGGCTGTAAATCCCCTTTAAGTCAACAACATAGTGTAAATAAAGGGCTGACAAGTTACAACAAGTTGTTTAATGGATACATTCTCTAATTAAATATTATTTACAAAAATGCAGCCATTCACAGATATAAGTCCAACCTGTCTCTATCAATCCTGATGTTTACAATATGGTTGTCCCTGGATCCAACAGTAAACTCCTGACTGTGGTTGGCAGATTCCTTTAGCTTCTCTTGTATGGCAGGAGCAGAGGGAGGGATAGGAGGCAGAGAGAGCTACAGAGACAGGCACTTCCTATTTCAGCAGCATCATGCTTCTACACTTTTCACTGCAGATTTAGAGGAGACAGCAGCAGCACTACAAACACAATAAGCTCTGTATCTGAGGGGAGGGGGTGACATAGCAAAGCTGACTGTGTGTTTTATTGTTTAGGTGAGGAAGCAGAGTGATTGTGTCTCTATCTCATGACTCTGATCTGTCTCATCTCTTTTTTTCTATGTGTCACATAGTTCAATGTTTAAAAGCTAAGTGAAAGTGTAGGAAAACCCTGTACCCTTATAATTTAAGCACGTTGTCAGCACACAACATCTCATACCACAGAGGAATCAGGAAGTGTCTGCTTAGTTAGTGTCCACCCACACTCTGGATTCTTAAACTGATCAGCCTCTGGAATAAAACTGACAAAAATTGCAAAGTAAGGGGTTAAAATAATCTTTATTGCGTAAACATCACTAGGGCATTCAAAATTGACAACTTTTTTTTCCATGGGCAAACCCCTTTAAATAAAATGTGGCGAGACACAGACCCTATTAGATCCGCTACATTGCTAAGATTTTCACTTTTAAGTTATGTATAGGTGAAAATGCTGTAACTTTTCCTTATCCTGAACCAAAGGATAATCATGACTATGTATATCTACGAAACCAATTGTCCATGTGATTAGATCAGTTACTAAATCCTCATTACTCTAAGGTTATAGTAGGACACCATCACTTCGCTTACGGTACTTTCATGAGATAAGGTTGAGCTGTAAATCTCTTTACACCATAACAATCAGCCATTAATGGATCTTCTCTATAGTCACTTCTCCTGACAAATTATTTGTTCTCCAACGAGATAACAATTTTTCCTCATCTTTTCTTATACTCTTCCTTTGTTATTCCTCCTAAAAATGTTTCAAATTCCTATAAGTCTCTGTCAAAGTGATACGTAGTGATAATAGTAGTATTGATTGGACCCCCTACTGCTAATACTCAGTTTTTATTAGATTATACATAAGGAAGAATAACATAATAATAAGGAGGGATAACACAACACACCGATACAAGAAAATGTTACTTTATTAAAGATGCAAGTATTCACTAAAGCTGACCTGTCAGGTATTCTGTACGGATTGTGATTTATGTAAAGTGAAATATTTTGATAGTGATCACAAAGATACTGTGAATTCTTGTCATTTACCAATGTTTTTTTCCTTTCTTCTAGGGAGAGTAAGAGTTGAAGATGAGGCCTACAGAAGCCTGCTACTTCTTAAAAATCAGCCTCTTGATTCTTTTCTATGTGGGTTGCTTTGCCCAAAAACATCCCAGTATGGACATTGCAGTAATCTTGGTAGGCACCTCAGACGAGGTCGCCATCAAAGATGTTCACGAAAAAGATGACTTCCACAATTTGTCAGTGACACCAAGGGTGGCTTTGGTTACTATGAATGAATCTGATCCCAAGAGCATCATCACACGAATCTGTGACCTCATGTCTGACAAGAAGGTTCAAGGGGTTGTATTTGGTGACGACACTGACCAGGAAGCTATTGCTCAGATTTTGGACTTTATTTCTGCTCAGACCCTTACTCCCATCCTGGGCATTCATGGTGGATCATCAATGATTATGGCTGATAAGGTAGAGTACAACATTTCTTTTTGAATAATAAAATAATATGACTATTGTATTGACATAATTTAAAACTTATTATAGCCATATAATGGTAGGCAGTACTACACAAGGTTATTCCATAACAGGACAATCACCACAGAGGTTCACTGTTCGGCCCAGGATTTAACCATACAAAACTGCAGACAGTAATGGGCAGCATCTCTGGAGATGTGTGTAATCATACCATTGTGTATGTGGTTAGTGGTGACGGGACTGTGAAAAATGCATTGGAAGGATTGTAGCTCCTGCAAGTGCTCTGGGTGAGTCTTTCAGACTGAATAGATTTGTTATATTCTCAGTAAGATGGTCCGCAGCCCCTCCCCTCTGCCTTGAGCAAGAACGGCAGAAGGATTCTTTCTGGATTCTACAGCTGTCACTCAGAGCAACAGAGAGGTGCTTTGATTATTCAATGCAGAGAACAGAAAGTTCCTCAGGCTGAAAAAATGGCCAGAGACCTTGCAGGAGCTGCAAATCTGGATTAAAAATTCACTTTTTACAGTCCACTACCACTTCTTACAACATACCCAAAGATATGGTTCTCCAGAACATACCATATGTGTGTGCGTGCACTCACAGAATTCTCCAGCCTGTGCACTTTTCCATCAAAGTAAGTATATTTGAGAATGGCAGTGCTGTATGTATGTGCAGTATCATTATACATGTACAGTATATGGAAACTCCCAGACCCACCTGCCAATAGCCACCCTCTGTATAATACCGAAAACCAAGTGAGTCTCCAGAATGTCTTTACGTATTTGCTGAAGACTCGCTTGTTTTGAATGAACAATACTGATTAATTATTCTTTTTATTCAATGATCTGAATGATTGTCAAGAGCAAAACCTTCAGCAGTGGGTTGTTCCCAATTTTCACATGGTATTATAACCCATTAAAAATATGGGTAAATGTATAGAAATCTGAACTTTATTCTTTTTTTGTGTTTTTATAATATCATGAAATAGATTTTTTCCAATAAATAAATTCTCAATTTCCTCAAAGACTGAAAAGACATCAAATCGTTGGCATGGGATTTTACCTATAGGTTCTTTAGATCTTGGGGTTCATTTGCACTGTGCACTTTTGTCGGGCAGTGCACCTTTTTCGGGGCTTAAACGGCTTGCACAGGTATTTAATAAGTGTCTGCGCTGGGATTGTGTTGCACGTGACCCTTTGTGTGGCGGAGCCGGGCTGACTACTATGCGACACAAATTAGGGGGCTTGCCGTCGGACTGAGCGCACTTTTAAATTGTGTCGCGAGCCCAAGCACTTACATGCACCACTAAAAAGATGACGAGCTCTATCGGGCCTGAGCCGGGAAGTGACACTCCAGTGACCGGGTATGTAAATGATGTGCCCCCATGAGTTATAAGTCTTGTAATGGATCGCAGTCAACATTTCATGGATACTGTACATCATTTTGGGCATCTTGGTAACTGTTATATATCCTGGGCACTGCATTTAAAGGAAATCTGTCTGTATATTGTGTTGTCAGCAGATTTGATATATTCAGTGTCCTCAAATGCTCCTTGACAAACATACATATTACAGACCTTTCTACCCCAGTGATGGGAGCTGCCAGTATGGAGTCACTGCAAGGAGCTTTTCCATGTTTCTTCTTTGAGAATTGATAAAAAGCTGCTAATTATACAAAATAGCTTGGAAACACGTGTTCCACACAAGCCTGGGTTACATTTCCTTCATTTCTGACAACTAAACAGCTGCTTATTATACAGAATTTCACAGACGGCATCTTTTGTGATGGTAGCAGAAATGTTCTGAAATGGCTGTCGTTACCCGCGTTCCAACTGCGTATATGGATCTCCACAAAGGCTTTTACACACAGTTGTGACAGAAAATGTGTATCACAAGGTAACAGCTGTGAAAGGCAAAAATGTTTAGTGATATTGTGTCACAAATGTATACGTGTGTGTATATACATAATTTTACTTATCACCAAACATTATTGTCACATATTGGGGGGGATTTAACAAGTGTCTCAGGTCTTGCCAGTCTCTAGCTGGTAAAGACGATTCTTTTGCTGTGCCAGATCTATCACTGTGATGATAAACTCTGGTGCATTATAAGACTGTCAGTTTCTACTTTAGACCTACTTTCAGTTGGTCTAAACCATGCTGAAGAGTTTTGGGTGCACAGACGATTTTCTGTAAGCCCCCTTAATTGAGTCGGAAAAGTGCCAAAAAAGGTCTAAAAGCCTTTTATAACTGTGGTGCAAGACATTTTAGATCGCTCCTAACCAAATTCAAGCTAGTTTAGGGACACGTCTATCAAGTAAATGGTGTTTCTTTGAAACTCTACTATGGAATTTTGAAAAATTACAAATAATGCAATTCTACATTACACCCCACTGGGACACAACTCACTGCGCACGTCAGATGTTTGCACAGTCCATTGGACGAGTTGTGAGGGAAATCCACACTTTCAAAATCTCCACTTGCCTTTACGGCGGCCTTAATTGGCAAACTCTCCTTAAGGAGAACTCTTATTTCCTGACTTTGAGGTTAATGGATGCATAAAATAAGATGCCATCCTGGAGCGGTCAGTTTTTGATGCACTTGTTTCAAGAAAGTAGCTCAGACCTGTAAATATCAGAAGTGAAAATCGAACACAATTTGGATGACACTATAAAAACATATTGTGGGATAGGACTAGGATCAAAATCGTACAATTTGACACTCGGATCATGGGCAAATGGTCTTAGGTAGCAGTCCTGGTGAGCTGTGTAATCTGCGTGTGTTGCAGCAAAGTAGTAGTAGTAGCAGCTGAACTATGAAAAAAAGGCCTCATACTGCTGCTCTGCCAAAGTATTCAACCATACGTTACTACAAAGCAGTGTAGCTTCAGCAAGTAAACCCAATTCAGGGAAGCTACAATCCTTGAATAGAACAGATTCCCTTTAAGGATTCTTTTGATATGAAACGGGTCATACTGTGAATATCAAGCATGTGGTGTGTGTACATTAAAATGAAAATAAAATCATCAAATCATCTTCAATTATTAAAAATGAAGCTTTGAAAACATGTTCAGCTATAGCACATTTTCTCTAGTCCTATCCTTATTTCAAATGTAATAGAATATGAGCCACAAAACGTGTAAAAAGCTTTATGCCCCCTACTACAGCCATGTAGATGGTCTATAATTAACCTCCCATTTATACAGGAGGTCAGTTCAAGGTCACCGTGATAACCAGAAAAGATGATTAATAATATCACAGAAGGAGATAAAACTCACAATGATCATAGGGAAGCGAACCCTGGATGTCAGTGTGAAATGATATTCCCATGAGTATTACGTAAAAGCATAAATGGTCACTTTCATATAAAATGATATTGATAATAATCACCTGTAGTGATACTGAAAAATTCCCTGATTTTACCTTGCAGATACCTGCGATTAGCACACATAGTGATTTACTATAGCAGTATAGTGTGTGTGTGTGTGTGTGTGTGTATATAATATATATATATATAAGTAAATTTAAAAGGGCGAAAGCCACAGGGAGAGTAAGAGTGCTGCCTTTTTGGCTAATATAATAATAATTCTTTATTTATATAATGCACATAGATTGCGCAGCGCTGCACTAAGCATGACAAATTGGTCCCTGTCCCCATGAGGCTCACGATCTAAACAACCTAACAGTATGTTTTGGAGTGTGGGAGGAAACCAGAGTACCCAGTGGAAACCCACACAAACACGGAGAGAACATACTAACTCTTTGCAGATGTTGACCTGGGTGGGATTCGAACCCAGGACCCCAGCGCTGCAAGGCAGAAGTGCTACTTATTCAGCCACCGTGCCGCCCTTATAAGCTTATTCACATAAAATTGTGGCCCTATAAATTGTGATTGGCTGGACATATTCATGAAGGGGGTACAGTGATTAATAACTATTGAATTACGGTACTATAAAAGTTTCCTTGGTCTCCTGATATACTATAACTATACAAGCAGAAATTCATAGTGATGTTAAGAGGGCGGTAATTAATTTTTTTTTATTTTTCAACATAGTCCCCTTTTAGAAAGATACACTTCTCCAAAAGTTCCTGCCATTTTGTGTAACCCCTCCTAAAAATAGGATTTGTCGAACTCTCCAAAATACGTCTCTGTCTCCACGATGACTTCCTTATTTGATCTAAAAATTTTTCTCGCGAACCATTTCTTCATGTTAGGGAACAAGAAAGGGTCGCAGGTAGCCAGATCGGGTGAATACGGGGGCTGCAGCAGCAATTCATAACGCAATTCATGCAGTTTGGCGGTGAAATCTCCAGATGCATATGCTGGTGCGTTAGCATGTTGAAACAGCACCTTCTTTTTCGCCAAATGCGGGAGCCAACTTATCATGTAAAATATTAATTGCCCTTCCAGTTGACACACCTACGGCCTCTGCTACTTTGCGCACTTTCGTTCGTCGATCAGTGAGTATCATGTCATGGACTTTTTGAATCATTTCCTTGGTAACCACGTCTGCCAGACGTCCTGGTCGCTCCTTATCAAAAACGGATGTTCGCCCATGTTTAAATTCGTTGAACCCATATCTAACTGTGGTCATAGATGTCGAAGTGATCCCAAAAACAGCATCCAATTTTGCTGTTATCACCTCGTATTTTTTCCCATCCAAAAACAAGTGAATTAACAAACGATGCTGCTCTTTTTCCATCTTAGTGAAAATCACAAAACAAGTCTTACTGAAATGGCTGCCAAATCCAAACTAACCAATCAATCAGTCTGCAATTTGTTTTGCCGTCGTTTGATAGATGGCAGCACACAATGATAACACCAACTTCCGTCAGGAACGCCCTGTGTTGTCAAACACGGGTACTTATTGAACCGCCCTCGTATATATTATTTTTTCAAGCCCCCCGACCATATATAAAATTTTGTATATAGCACCTTGACATCCCCTTTAAGGTTTTTAACACGCTCTCTAGTGATTAAAAAGGTACGGTACTCATTTGATAAGCAATGCCCTGTCATAAATCTGTCCGTTGGAGATCAATACAGATCATGATGACCTTTGTCCTCCCCACCCTTCAATCACCTTACACTATATTTTATAATATGTCTTTTTTACAAACCTTTTCTGCATCAACACTGAATTATTTATACTACATCCTTCTCAACTTTACCAGCTTTACCAGTAATGAACATGATCTGGAAAGGGGTCCATGAAATTTTAAACACCTTGTGTACATATGTCTACATAGGAAGTCTTTATCAAGATGTGTTTGCATGTGCAACATCCCCCACCGGGGCCTAGCCTTTTCTCGGGGCCTGGAGTCAGCCGGGGCCCGCAGTACCTGAGTGGCTGGCGGTTGCGGCCTAGGCACGCTAGTGTCACGGTGCTTGGTATGGGGAACCGGAGGGCTGTCCTACAGCCTGGCAGGTCTCCAGCAGGGTGGTGTTGGCAAGAAATGATGAGGGAGAGGCTGCTTTAGTGGATTTCCCTGGAGCAACCCTTTGGGGTGTCTAGAGTACGAGTCTCTGTGTGGTGGACAGGGTGCCTGTGATGATGGCAGCCGTAGTAGCAGGGACCAGACGGAGGCAGAGGTTGAACAAAAACAACTTACAGTTCTTTATTGGAACCGTCAGGAACCGCAGCAACGTGCCTTTAACAGAGTAGTGGATTGCTGAGATGCAGTTGGAGGGAGCCACAGGAGGTAGAGCGCCAGCCTGGATGCAGAGGGCAGGCTGGGAGGTAGCTGTGTCCTAATAGAATGCTTCAGCTTGTCCTGGGATGCTTCAGGTATCACCCTTAAAGGTAGGATGAAACCCCTTTCCTCACTAACTCTTAGCTATTAGTTCCACTCTTCAGGCAGGGGCTAGGCTCTTCCTGCTCTGGTCTGGTATGCTAGCTGTATAGAGTTTAGACTGGGGTTACTCCAGTCTGCTTCTGCAGACTCCTAGGTCTGGCTAGAACTGGTCTCTACTCTCTCCTGAGAGAGACTGACTTCTAGAAGTTTCCTCAACAGGGATCTTGTTACTCCCCTGGTCAGGTGGTTGCTGCTCCTCCAATTACATCTCAGCTTACAGAAGATAGAGTGTAATACATGTGATTGGATGACACATCTTACATCACATAAAGCAATTAACTCCTGCCTTACCAGGCAGGATCTACCACTGCAATGTTCCCCTGTATCCTATAAGGACTATGTAGTGTGATGTAGTGACATGCTGTGGGGCTAGTCAGACCCTACACAGGCTGCAAGCTACATGGTGGGACGTATTCGCAACCACTTCTCCGCGTTGCATCGGCGAGGGTGTTGCACATGGGTTTCCTCCCACACTCCAAAACATACTGGTAGGGTGATTAGATTGTGAGCCCAATAGGCACAAGGACTGATTTGGCAAGCTCTGTGCAGTGCTGTGTAATCTGTGTGCGCTATGTAAATAAAGGAATTATTATTAATGATTTTTTATTTGTTCCATGGAAGACCCAATACCCTATAACAGTGATGGCGAACCTTTTAGAGGCCAAGTGCCCAAACAATAACAAAGACCCGCTTAATTATCGCAAAGTGCCAACACAGAAATTTAATTTGTGATTTATACTCCCTCCTCTGTCACAGTTTTCATTGATACCAGCACCTGAGGACACCAATAAAGCAGAAAATAGTCCCTGGTAGAGCTGTCACTATAAAATAGCTCTGTGAACAGCAAGTCCTGGGCTGTCTGGGACTGCAGGAAGATACCTGGAGTCATCTCTGGTGATGGCCTGAGTGCCCACAGAAAGGACTCTGAGTGCCACCTCTGGCACCAGTGCCATAGGTTAGCCATCACTGCCCTATAACATTTCAGCAAATTCAGTAGGTATACCCATGGAATTTATCTACAAGTTTATCTACAAGTTGTATAACCTAGCAGTAAAGTGACTCTAAGTATCAAAAAAATTAAGGGAGCCCCCCAGGTGTAGGGGTTTGGATGCGTTTCTTAAAAATAGAAAAATGTTATAGGGACACAAGTTTGCTTTTATAATGTTGATCCAGAGAATTATTCAAAGGGACATGTGGCATCAGCCTTATAAGGTTTTGTTTCCTTCCTCTGGATCCACACCATAGGTTTATATGTTGGACTTGGCCGACCTCTTTAACCTCACCTACTCTGATACTATAATACAGTGCAGGGTCAAAGGGGCCATGTGTGACTTGAAGATTCCAAATGCATTAAGCAGAGGTTATCTACAGGTCTGTATTTTGGCTTATTGTATGCCAAACCTAGCGTATTTTTAGAGCTAATTATTTAATATTGTTTTAGGAGCCTCTCGCACACCAATAATTTTATTAAGATTTGGAAGCCAAAGTCAGGAATGGATCGTAAGCAAAGATGATGTATAAATCTTTATACTAAATGTTACCTTTGTAAGACCCACTCCTGATTCTAATATACTGACCAGAATACTGCTACCAGGGAGTGATCTCCAGAAAATTTTATAGAGAAATATGGAAACACAAAAGATGCTTCCAACAAACGTGACAAGTTTTAAAGTGAGAGCAAAAATGTCTTAAATTCTTCAAATTTATCATATATCATGAGCAGCTGTTTGGGTCATTTTCAGACTGCCTATTAAGTTAATGTTGTCTATTAAAATAAACAAATGTGACATCAAACAATAGTGGGCAGAGGTCTGTCTTCATAGATTCTGTATCCGGGGCCCCCCCTTCCCCACCATAAGTTACATGTAACCAATGGCTACTGCATGTGGTTGGGGCATCAGACACAGGTTATGCATGGCCATAGCTGTGCCATTTGTCCTCCCCCCAACCCAGTTATCCCAATATTATCAAATTATCATTAACCATGACATCAACATAAGCTGTTAAGTAAACGTTATTCCCTTATAAGGTGCCACCAACCAGTCAGACTACTGTACTTTGTATAGACTTGCAGAAATGCAGAAGTCTTCATTTATTGTTGACACTTGTACCAGCACATTGATAAGACCGGTGGATATTTTCATTGGCTTTGTTATCAGAATGTATTCTTCCTATTAATGTTGGGATTGCAAACAGTCTGCACAAAGCAATTCGTTCTTCAGCAACCGCAACTTAGCGCCTTCCATGCATACAAAATGCAGTGTTCATATTGAGAGGATGCGAAGGTCATTCCGACTGACAAGGATTCGTATTCATTTATCGTGCGTGCTGCTCCACAGCTGTCAGAGATTTTTATTTTAGGAGCTGGACTGTGCAGGCTTTTGTCACCAGCTGTTTCTGCAAAGTCAAATTCAACAGTGCAGCCAGACATACGTATTTATACAGGAGACTGCCTACAGTCAGGATATGTTATATCACAAGACATACAGTACACACACAGCTAGACAAGCGACAGATACAACCTTACCACTAAACACAATAGTGATTGCACATGTGAACTAAAACCACTAGGTCTATAAATATCACCCCATTCCTATTATTAATGAAGCGATGGTGCTGGATCTCAAAGGGTCATTGACAATGACCTTCCAGCGATATAAATATGTCATATTGGATCTATGAGACATAAACGTATAATTTATTGCCTAAGCTTTTAGTAACATCTATGACCTATGTCATATTTATGACACCAAATGGCTACAAAGTTTTTTTTTAATCGCCAATGGCAAATTCTTTGTTATCGCCCATGTACTTTAACTAAATGGTCCCATCTGTGAATCTCCTGAAATGTTCGCTTTTGTACCTGACTGATGGAATATTTTCTTTTACCATAAAACTGGTTTCTTGTACAGACAACCCACCCAATAGACTGTACTGATTCATGGCATCTCATCAGAAGCCCCTACTTTTGCATATAACAATAAGGTCAATAATACAATAATAATACAGCCAATAACACAATAATACAGCCACCAGAAAACTGTCAAACAATGCATAGTAGTAACTGCCCCCCTTTATGTTTTGTGTGCGACCACTTCCACTTGAAGATATTACATGATACATAATGTCAGCTTGTGTCTAATCCACCCTTCCTTGACCTAGGTCAACAACCTGTACTGGGATTGTAAGTGTTCATAAAGCTGCCTCGCTTCATCTTTAGAGATGCAATATCTTGTCCTCACAGTTCATTGAATTACATTGCCTTGTTCTTTTATTATTTCCTTAATATCGGTAAATCTTCTTTACATATACTGTATGTTATACTTGCAATATGGCAGAATTTTCAGTGATTACTTTTGGCATGCCCTGGGCCAGTATGGACTTGCCATGATAAAATATCTCCATACTGAATGTATATTTTAGAGAGTTTTCGGTTGCAAGACACAGAGACCCTTATGTGAATTTTCAAGGAATAACAGCCAACATCTGACCTTTAAAACCAACAAGCTGCTCGAAATGACGACACCAAAGAATATAATGGGATTATAGGAGATTAATCAATGAACAATACCGTGGTACGAAGGCATCTGAGAAAGTAGTTATGATGTTTGTGCCGGAGGCAAATTTGTAGAGTATATCCATAAGATCAATCGATAAAACAACACTAAAGGAATTATCCCTTAAATTATTAGAAATATTATAGGATGACCTTGTCTGCTGTACGACATATGTGCCCAATTATCAGCTTTCGCCACACTGGCTGGCTACACTACATAAGAGAACAGGGAGCGGTAGACTGAAGGCAAGATTTGACTCTATAAAGTTTCCATTTTTTATCTTCAGTTTGCTGCTTGTTTTCAGAATAGACAACAAGCTGAACTACAAGGTTTTTTTTTTAATAACAAATTAGTGTATCTTTTCCCATATTCTCAGGGCATGTCCTATTCAGATCCATTTCCATGGACCAGACGTGCCCTTTCAATCCTATAGTCAGTCGGAACAAAAGATATTAAAAATAGATGTTCTGAACCTTTTTCATGGATGAGAAAACTGAAATAGTCATGAGCATAAGCTATTTCTTCTATTTGGCCTACACGTGTATTACTTTTAGAAATAATCGCTTAGTGCATGACATCTGCTGTAGCAGAAAGTGGCATTCCTTAGCAATCCTTAATACCATTGCTGTATGTCTATTCTATATCCAAGAAATGACCAGCTATGTTGGAGGGGTGATATTTGTTCACATCTACTTTGATCCACCTTTCAATTTAGGTTTCTATCAAAATAGCCTTGAATAACCTTAAATGATCACTAACCTTTTAACAAACTTGCCTAAATCAACAGTGGAAATGAATCACCACATTTTGCTAACTGCTATGTTTATGTGGGGCTATGCCCTCAAATGCCACCCATGCCTTCGTTTTTAATTTCCAGCTCCTCCTTTTGTGCAAATATGCAAATGAGGTTGAAGTGCTTTGGGGGGCGTGTTAGTAGATCACCTCAGTATTCCAGCTCCAGCAATAACAATGCCCCCTTCTACACAAGCACTGCCCAGTACATTGTCTCATCTTTCTCCCTTTCAGCTAAGTTACTCTTGGTTTCAGCAAGATGTGGAGCCAAAGTTTCTGATGAATTCCGTCTAGCTAGAAACACTGATATCATATGATATTTTTTCTCATGTTCCTTTTGTGTTTTATATGCAGGTAAATATACAGGTAAATCCAAGGGAAATCTTGTTAAGTAGGATTTTTTATCTCAGCTTGTCTTTTGTTCTCTCCTTCAGTTGTTTCCTATTGTTGTCCTTCCCACCATCTTCCCCTTGACCTCCCCTTGCCTCCCATCCTCCTACCCTCATCCACTGCATCCTCATGTTCAGAATAGTTAGTTGTGTTTAGATTGTTTTGAGAGATGAAAAAAACTTTCAGCTTTGACAAAGTGTACACTCATTTTTATCTTTGAGGTAAGGCTTTTTTTTAATATTAAGGAGGAGTTCAAGGGTGGTTGTGTTTAATCGAACCCGGACACAAACTGCTAATGATAATGAAGTTTGTGGTCAGGTCCAGGGTCCACTCAACTGTAGTGCTGAATATTATTCAATTATTCACTTTTCATGCACATGGAATTAAGGCATAGTTCATTGAAAGATTAGGTAATCTCAATATAAGTTCATGGGATCCATGGTATGACATTTACCATTTATCATTTAATCTGTTTTGGCCTCAAATGTCAAGAGCCCCAACTTTTTATTTTGTTTGTCAACAAATATCTAGACTTTTTTTGGGGGTAAATTAGTTGTATTTTTCAATACCATATTTTTTATGCTGCAAATAATTCATGTTCTCTCTATAATGTAGAAAAACAGCAAATTGCTGTTTAAAATATTTTAACACTTATTTTCCATATTTTATGTAGAACTTTGATGACCCCAAATATAAAATACCGCACTTTTAAAAGCATTGTGTAAAAAAAAATTACCATCTTCGGGGAGCTGTATGTTTTTATTTTTTATGTAAGTCTGTTACATCAAAATACTTTTTTTGGCTGTTCTGAGATTCATACAACTTTTTTTTGTTTTTCTTTCTTTGTGTAGGTAAAAATACAATTTTGTATTTGTAATTTTATAAGTCACTCTTCCATTATGGAACATTTTCTAACTATTTAAATAAACTTAACCTCGAATGTACCTTGAATGTGATAAACTCTATGCATGCAGTGTGATTTTTTTTCCAGAGTTTTTAGAAAGAACATGTCTATGACACATGTCTATAGACTCTACTTTAAGGTGAGACATAAAATGCCTTGATGTAGGAAAAGCAGGCATTGCTTGAGAGGAAAGGAGCAGCAGGTGAAAAGGCTAACATAATAGTTAAGCACATAGGAGAAGCTGTATAGATATTTACCACGGTGGGAGATACGACAACATGCTGGTTAAAATGCCAATTAGAGGGAGGTGAGAAGAGAACTGAAAGGACAGAGTGTCTCTATTTATCCTTGTAATGTAAGTTTTCAATATCTTCTCAAAAATATTTTCAAAGCAATAGAATTGATTAAAAATGAACTAAACATGTCCTGACATAAGGCAAAGGTCAACAGAATATTTGTTTCTATGATATGTTTTAATGTCTCTCTGTGGTGAAGACGACACTTGTGCCGACATGTGTTTTCCTGTTAGGTGGACACATAACTGAACCTTCTTCCTGACATTCTGAAGACACAAAACAGGGCTTTTTGGAGGACACGTTTCATATGGTCTCCAATAAATCTTTTAGCTGTCATCATGACCAAAGATCAATGGAAAGTAGCTGAAATGGGGTGGAAAGCTCTAAGTATTACCATAGTAAAAATAAAGTCTATGAGGAGCAGAATGAGCCAAGTTTTCTATGAGTAATGTCATAGAAATTGGAGTCATTTTGACAACTACTGCTTTCCCACTTTTAAACATGTGGATGTTAATTCTATTGCCTCTTGTACCAAAGACTTCTTTTTAAAGAGCTCCTTGCTGATAGGAGACTAACACCTCCCAAATCACCCTACACGTCGTAACAGTGTTGTGTAGGGCACTTGATAGGTTTTCCTTTCCGGTTTCCTGGCCTTTCCAATTTCCCGGCCTTTCCTGTTTCCCCACAATCCGTCATTTTAGAGAAAATGTAATCATTACACAAGTTTTTTGGTGGTTCTTATGACATGGATTCATGTGCTGATGTTCATGTTTTCTTTTTATGTGTGATCAAATATCTTTATCTTATAACATAAACTGTAAATGGATAAACGTATCCGTAACCTAAATGGCTCTTGCTCCTGCTTTCACTCTGAAGTCACTGCTGACAGGAAGTCGCTGAGAAATTTGTAGAGTGACTGTCCCCTTTCTTGTCGCTTCCATCTTAGTTAATGCTTAACGCCTTCTTTATTCATAAATGGCCTGCTCCACACTTATTGCAAGCCTTAGATTATTTTAGGCAGTGTCCTCGGTATCTAGGGGGCATGCCTGGATACAAAGAAGGGCCTGTGGGCCAGAAAATTCTGTCGGTGCGACAGAAAATTCAATATTGTGGTGGAGCAAACTAGACCGACTAATAGAAGATGCAAAGTATGAGTCGCCAGTCTTATACTGCGCCAGATTCATCATCCAGCATTAGACACAATAGGCCACATCTATAAATATTGCTGATTGAGGCAGAATATTGAAAACCCGGGCACAGTCTGCAATAATCTGGTGCACCCTGCATGTATCAATCGTGCTTAAACTTAACCAGTTTTCTGGGGGCACTCGGTTGTTGGCCTTTCCACATTAATGTGGCACATGGTGAGAATCTGCAGCGGAGCGCCCCTTTAGGTGCAGAGTTGTGAGGTTAGGTGCACTGTGTCCGCCGCAATATATGTACAAGAAATTTGCACATGTATTTTTGTGCAAACTATTGCATACAACTGTGCCCCAATGATTAATCTGGCGCAGCAGAGAACTGTCTATCTCTAATCTGCACTGGTCTAAAGACCAGGACATTAATGGACCCCCCTTTCTCTTTTTGCCCATTATATACTGGTGTTTTACCTGTCCAGTTCCATCCCTTAGCACGTAGAGACATTTTTAAAGTAGTTTCTTATGGATTCTGTCTGGAAACTTGGGGTAAAACATGTAACCAAAAACTTGTTCATTTAGAATCAAATATTCCCACATATCAGGATGTTCATCTACAAGTGCATAGTATTTATTTATGGAACTAGTAACAATATAACAATTTAAAGACAAGGAATCAATTTATTCCCATTCGATCCTCTTAAACATGTCCTATGTAATGTTCCTGGTCTGCACTAGTCTTGCTAAAACATTCAGCTTTTGACCTTTGCTGCCATTGATCTTAGCTGTTCTTATTTTGTGTGCTTTGCTTCAGTGAGTTTGACTCAACTGCACAATCGGCATTCAACCATACGTAATGTCATTTGTATTTAACAAAGAGCAAATGATCTTCGGCAAAGTGTCAAAATGGTTGTTATTTGGATGGAAATAAGGAAATCATTATACATAGAGGTACTTTATGAATCTCCTCAAACCTCTCAACCAGATAGTTAAAGGGGAGGACCAAGAGCAGAAATGGAAGTGTTGTTCTTAGATGTAGTCAGGGTATATTACCTTCTCAGATGGGCATACAACCCTATCAAGGCCATGCTCTTCATAGTTTTCGGAGATGTATAAAAAGAAGTGTCGGTGAATAAACCAATACAGAGTCAGACTCCAAAGTTGTATTCTGTGGCAGATAAATCATGTCTAGAGTAGTTTTTAACTGTGTCTAAATTTTCTGGTGCTTAGACTAAATTTGGCACCTGGGATAGGCTGCACCCTCTTTCCCAAGGAATGCCCCTTATTTAGAGAAGTCATAACATGAACCAAAAACAGTCTAAAACCCTTAATAAATGTGTTTCTGGCCACAGGTGAAAATTAAGCAATAATTCTGGATTAGACAGGCTGATACTAGTGCTATATGTAAAACAATATATACATATTTGACATTACCATATGAGGGAGGGTTAACCCCTCAAGCCACCATGATGTTGGGGTGAGTTTTGTTTTCTCATTTTATCCTGCATGAACTTTAGGACTAAATAATCATTTTATTGTAAAAATTCCAATTAAAACTTGGCAAGCTTGAAAGGGTTAACAAGCTTACCAATGGCTGTTTTGAATAGTTTGAAGGGTGCACTTTTAAAAATGGGGAGATTTCCAATTAATAGAATTTTGAAAACCCTTACAAAGATGAATTGTCCTCTAAAAATATTGAATCTGAAATTTATTTTATATTTGGAAAAACGAACTATAAACCTCCGAATGTCCTAATGAAATAACATATAAAAAATTATGTCAGCATAAACAGACATGTGGTTATTGTTAGTTAGCAACCAATTTGGGCGGTTAGACTAACCATATGATGAGTATAACATTTAGAAATCAGAAAAATTGGAATTTTTTTAACATTTTCGTCAAATTTCCAGTTTTTACAAAGTGCAATATATTTCAACTAAACTATAGTATTATTGTGAAGTACAACATGTCATGAAAAAAAAAAACAGTCTGAAAATAAACTCTGTAAGATAAAGGGTTCCAAAGTTATAACTGCATATAGTGACAAAGGCAGATTTGAAAAATAAGGCTGTGTCCAAAGGGTGAAAATGAGCTTAGTCCTTAAGGGGTTAAAGAATTTCTTATTGGGTTAAGCATGATTTATAGAGCAAACTGCTTAAACATAGCATTAAAGAAGGCAAAGTTTATTTTTCGCTAGGTTTGACAATTTTCTCAAGAAAGACATGTAGATATAAATATTTAATTATACAATAAAGCTCTAACTGTCCAGTAAAACACAAGTAACAACATAGGTTGAACGGAATAAAGAAAATAAACTTAAAATAAACAGGTGAAATTTTGCTCTGGTCATGAAGGCTCAAAACGGATGTGGAGGGAAAAACTTAGATCTTAACGTTTTTGTGCAGATATTCCTACATATATATTTTTACATTATTTTTGTGAATAAAATTATGTGTATAATTTTAGTTTTCTTTGGGAAAAAACAAGCCACAAATACATTTTAATTGAAATAAACAGTTGTCACTTAACATTGTTTACAAGCTGGAAAATGATAGGTTCAGGTGTCCCTGTCATTGTCCCACATTTCCCGATAGATGATTCCAGCTGTGTTAAATGTTGTCATCTCTTTTGCTTTACCACTTATAACAATTTACTGAACATCTACCACAAGAGGGAGCAAACTCAGGACATATCTACTGGTATGGTAATCACAATATTATAAAGCAGAAAAGGAGGCATAATCTTGTATCAGGCTGAACATTAAGGTCCCTTTCACACACTTTCACAGTACTCCTCACCCCTCCCCTCTCCATAGGAAGCCAGGCATTCGTGCTGTACATACAGCAAAAGCTTTATGTTTTTTCCAGTAATACCAGGGTACGATGACAGACGTATGTGCCCACCATACCGTGCTTTGCACAATGCACTTCTGTGGTGACCATATGCTAGTTGCCATTCGTGTGATATCTATCGAACATGCATATCCTGTGACTTGTTTCTATTACTTACTGTGATTGGTGGTTTCGTATATATATTGTAAAATAAGTTATGTTATATTTTTATTGTATGTCTGCTAGTGATTCTAATTACTTGACTGCTGAAAAAGTGATGTCTGCAAAACCGGAAATGAATGACTAGTTCTTTCCCCATCCACCATACCATAAATGGGGTTGTTTTTGGCAAGGGATTTCTGCAACAAAATATGCCCGGCATGTATCCATCCTAAAAGTTTGACACTTCCTGTTTTATGCAGATCACCTTTCAGCAGTCAACTCATTGTTAACACTGTCACAAGATTTAAATTTTTTAATTTTCTATAAAGAAAAGAAAATTCAGAAATGTTTAACAATAAAAGTGTTTTTTACTCTGGCACCCACCAAAAAAGTCCCTTAAAGATTTTACTGCATATTGTAATAATTTTATTTATAGCCACATCATATTCCACAGCTCTTTAACAATCATGGGGGTCATATACTAATAAAATAGCGTAATACAGAATAAAGACATAGTTATTTGGAAACAGAAGTACTTAAGTTCCGGCAGCAAGAGCTTACAGTCCAAGGGAAAAAAAATGTAACAGTGTTGACTACCAGTAATAGTGTAATGCTGCTGTCAGGGAATGGACTGTCATAGAAAGGTTGGACAGACCAGGACAGTCATACCTAAAAAAGCTAGCCCCCGGACAGCTGTTCTTACCTAATTCCCCACTGTACCCTAAGCGGCCTATAACTGGCCGATGTTCTCCAACTATTCCAAGGTGAAAAATAACAAACAAAAACAGGACAACAGAAATACAGATTTACAAAAATAGGTAAAAACCAAGTGGACAATGCAGTACAGAATCAAGAAACAAACAGTCAGATAACAGGCAATAGGTCAACGAATCCAAAATACAATCCATAAAACAGTAGCGGGGTCTAAGATAGTCTTATAGCAAGGACTGTAAAGTCTGCATACAAACCTCTTATGAGCTATCAGAAAGTTATTGGGGGAGGACTTTGTCCATTAGAACTAGTTTAACTGTCCAAAATCCAGAACAAACCCAAAGGTACAAATTTTACAAATAGATTCTTTACCTTTTTTCATATACAAGGTGTAACAAAAAGGTTGGGATGGTGGAATATCTTGCAAAATTGGATCAAAAAATATATGTATCAAATATTTCTAAAAAATCTGTCCAATGATACCAAACTCGACCTCCTGGGGGGAGGGGGGGGGGAGCAACTTAGACATCTTAAATGGGAACTCACTTTTTTTAATTGCAGATTGAGATTCTCCAAGAAAAATGGGTACAGAATGGTTCAAAACTGGTAATAACTCGAGAAATATGCATCTGATCAAAACAAATATGTGACAAATATTTCTTAAAAATCTATCCAATGATAATAAAGTTGACCCTTTACTTTCACTCGCCAGGGGTCAGGTGAAGGGAATCATGTTTTATATAGAAACTACATTCAGTATAACCCAGGAACAACAACGTGGGCGTAGTAATTTTCTATTCTCTTCAGGATGCTTGTTTAATGTGAGTCCCTGCCTCTCACACATGGAAGCATTTCTACCCCTGAGGAAGCCTCCAATAGGAGATGTGACGCGTGGGGAGCCCTCCACCTCCTACACATTCACTACCCAGAGCTGTTGCTGTGATTCCTTGACTCATGCTCACCGTTATATGACCTGTACTGTATACCAGGGATCTGCCTTGTGTATCTGTTACGTTTTATGACTCCTAATTTCTTATTTGTAGGCAAATGATCATACTTTGATCCTTCGTAGCGTTTCTTCATATGTTATAGCGGCTTGCTTATGTTTTGTGGACATATGAACAACTTCATCCATTTATTTTGGGGTAGTGTAGGTCACATCTGACCTTAACAGTAGGTGTTTTGTTGCTTCATGGATTCGGATAAAGCAATGTATGAATCTATAGATACTTATATACAATTTTAATTGTTTTTATTCCATTGTCTGTGTAGAGACTTTGTAGAAATTCAATAAACTATGTGTATTTTTCTCTAGCGTCATGAAATAAGAGTTCTCCTTATAGAGACTGCCAATTAAGGCCACCGTGTAGGTGTGTGGAGTCTTATAGCCATGGATGCTCCACTAGGGGATTCTGGGAAAATATGCAAAGTTTTCCAGGATGGGATAAGGAAAACCACACCTCTTTTAGCTATCTTGTAGGGCAGCTCCCTTGACATCAAGCATGACCTACAGGAGGCCTTATGACATGATGTGGGATTAAAACCAAACCAGTACATCTATTCCAGAAGCAACAGACTCCCAACTGTAGACAGCACTGTTTCGACCTGATTGGGTCTCCTCAGTACAGCGTAGGGAACTGGTTTGGCTGGGTGAGAGGCTTGTGACTAGAGTCAGGAAATAAGAGTTCTCCTTACGGAGACTGCCCTCTATGACACACAGGGGCACATTTACTTACCCGGTCCAGTCGCGATCCAGCGGCGCGTTCTCTGCTCTGCATTCGGGTCCGGCCGGGATTTATGAATGTAGTTCTTCCGCCGTCCACCAGGTGGCGCTGCTGCGCTGAAAGTCATCTCATCGCGCCGGAATTCACCACCTCGGACCAAGTGAAGGTAAGCGGTCCCCAAGCGACACTTTTTCGGTTTTTAAATGCGGCGGTTTTTCCGAATACGTCGGGTTTTCGTTCGGCCACGCCCCCCGATTTCCGTCGCGCGCATGCCGGCGCCGATGCGCCACAATCCGATCGCGTGCGCCACAATCCCGGGGCAATTCAGGTACGATCGGCGCAAATCGGAAATATTCGCGTAACACGTCGGGAAAACGCGAATCGGGCCTTTAGTAAATGACCCCCACAGTTTTTTCTTTTGTTCTGATTATTAATATATGGTGTGTCGGCATTATCTATAGAACTGTTTGACATCGGTTGTGCAGGGTTCATTTCCCTCTTTGTGTACATGGAACAGCTTGATTATGTTAAGTCTCCTCCTCTCTGAAGATGCAGACTTTTCTCGTTGCCTACAAAGTTTTCAGATATGAAATTCTCTACATTAAGTGCTCGAACTGTGAACCCGGTTGAATCTGACAATACACTATTTAATGGTTAAATCCACCGTTTTTTAATAATTTGAGGTTTAATGCTTCATCCATGATCCTTTGTTGAAGACATTGAGTATGGTTGGTTTTTTTTCTGTAGACACTGCTTTTTAGCTGACCCCAGAAGAAAAAAATGTAATGGTGATAAGTCAGAAAAACGAGCTGGCCACTCAATTTCGCCTCTTCATCTAAGAAATTGTCTGTATAAAATTTTTCAAACTCTTACAGCAAAGTGAGGTCCTGCACAATATTGTTGAAGCCATACTTTGTTAAAGTTATCACCAGCAATCTCTCTGATGGTCAGAATTATTTGATTCCATAGGATATTCTCATACTTTGCAACATTCAAATTGGATTTTGGTTAACTAGGAATGTTACAATTTTTATTAACTGACGTTTACTGAAAGTTTCTGACAGTTTACTCTACAGAGGATTTCAAAACAGAATTGTCTGGGCTACAAAAATTTTCATTAAATAATGCCCTTACTTCAGCATATGGGGGGTCATTTACTAAGGGCCCGATTCGCGTTTTCCCGACGTGTTACCCGAATATTTCCGTTTTGCGCCGATTGTACCTGAATTGCCCCGGGTTTTTGGCGCACGCGATCGGAATTTGGCGCATCGGCGCCGGCATGCGCGCGACGGAAATCGGGGGGCGTGGCCGAACGAAAACCCGACGTATTCGGAAAAACCGCCGCATTTAAAAAAAAAATTGTGTCGCGAAAATTTCACTCACCTTCATCCTGGGTAGGCCGGTGTATTTCGAGGCATTCCAGCGGACTTCAGCGCAGCAGCGCCACCTGGTGGACGGCGGAGGAACTGCATTGATGAATCCCGGCCGGACCCGAATCCAGCGCAGAGAACGCGCCGCTGGATCGCGAACGGACCAGGTAAGTAAATGTGCCCCATGATCTTGCATGGTCACCCTATCCAGGCATAATCAAAATAGTTGTTTTTTCTTCTTCAGAACGGCTCACCTTTGCATTTGCGTCAGTACTCGAAGTAAAATGAGGTTTCACAGTAGCTATAAAGGCTGGACACAGACGGTGCAACCTAAATTTCCAACCTGCCAAACTGTCACCTTCCTATTGCCTCAAAGTATCCTAGCGTAACCTTAGTGTAAACATGTACAAAGATGAACAAACATAAACGGGAAGAATAAAAAAAACAGGATTACAGTCAGAATCACAAAGTACAACTACAATTTTACCAGGATAGCAAGATGGCGTACACAGAGCTAAAATCGGAATGCTCCAGATTTGAGGGAGGTGGAACTCTAATGGTGTGCAAGTCTTAACCATTTCCAAGGGTTGCAGATTTCCATCAGTCAGCAATAGAGTGCTGTTCAGATTGCTGACTGAAAAGCACTGAAGGAATTTAGAGCCTTCCCAGCTGAACAGCAGATGACAGAGACACAGATGTCCTTAACACTTGGAATGGGAAATCCAATTTTGTAATTTGTAACCTGTCCGACGCCCTTAACACCCATGGGAGATGCTGGCATATTGAATTTGGTAGCATTGGAAAGCTTTTAGAAAAATAACTTTTGCTTCTATGTTGAGATTTTCAATCTGATGTCAATTTATCGGACTTTTTTTCTCCAGTTGTCAATTTTTTACGCAATCTGTCACTGAAATTGCAAAAAGGCCTATGTTAAAATAAAATTTTTCCTGCAGAATCCAAATCTGCCCCCCACCCCAAGGGTTTTGGATCATTGGATGGTTTGGTATCATTAGATATTCTTTAAAAAATTATTCACAAATATTTTTGCTTACCTGTCCCGTTGACGCCACCAATCCGGAATGTCCGACGAGGATTCGTAGCTGCCGCGATTCACTAAGATCGTGCGTCCACCATTTTTTTTCCCATTGCATGATCTCGAGTGCTGATCTTGCAACACAATTTTATTTTTAAATTCCGCGGTTTATCCAAATCAGTTGGGTTGCCGGACGGCCACGCCCCCGCCCGATTTGTGTCACATGAAAACCGGCGACAATGCGCCACAATCCGATCGCATGCAGCAAAAACCCTGGGCAATTCAGCGCAAAACTGAAAAATTCGGGAAACCCGACGGAAATCTACCCTTAGTAAATGTGCCCCAATATGTATTTCTAGATGTATCCCCATTTTGATTGTTGATGATTACAGTGCCATCTGTCAGAATCTGAATCTGCAATAAAAAAAAAATTGGGGTTCCTATTTAAGATTTCTAAGGTCCCCACCCTCAGGAGTTTGGTATCATTGGATATATTTTTTTTTAAAAGCATTTGACACATATATTATAAATTTTTTGATCCAATGTGTATTTTGCTAGATATTCCATGGTTCTGACCATTTTGTTACACTCTGTATACTAAGTTAACATAAAGCAAACCGTTATTGTGGAGTCATGGGATGCGAATGTAATTGTCATCCAGCTATTTCTGAAGAACATCACTGGTGTCTCCTTTCGATCCAAGCCAAGGGCCCTCTACTCCCAGATCCCAGGTTGACCTGTGCCTTTATCTCTCTTCATTTGCATTGCAGGAATGTAGCTATTAATTGAGTTTCAGTTACATTAACTTTTTAACACTGGAAGAGCTTTGATGTCAGTAAAATTTCCTTATCTCAAATTAACAATGCCACGTTTATCTTTTAATTATGTAACTTTGTGCTAATTGTTTATTCTCTTATCATCCTCAGGATTGTTTTGCTCATATGAAATGTATTACACATAACCAAATAAGAACATAATGAGAATTGCGTTAGGGTAGAAGCATTGCTACCATACAGTCAGAATCGATATCCGCTATCTCTAATAACAGTGGAGGTCTTCTCCTCAATACTTGTATATACTGAACTATATTCATCAGAAAATGTCATAACTGGGAATCTCCCATTACATAATCACATCCATTTTAATGGTGCAGTGTCCAAATTAATCCTATAAGAACCCATTTAAGGAAAAATATCAGGTCGACTGGAGGATGTTTAGTAATATAACTGAGCCCATAAACTAAGTATGGAAAAAATAAATTCCTATTTTTTAATCTCATGCATCCTTTTTCAAACATATGAGGTGAGTTTTTAGGTGCTTGTTTTAAAGATTAAGAGCACAGAACGTTCCGGTGAGCCCAGCGTGTGCTCACTTTATTTTCAATGGAGAGAGGAGGGATCATCCTCCCTCCTTTACACCAGGGCTCACATATGCCCGTCCAGCTACGTGTAAATGTAGCCGCAGTCTAAGCTGCAAACATTACCAACCTACATACAGACTTAAATACAGAAAAAGAAAAATAATATACATAAAGACCTAAAGGTCTACTCTGGTTGTTATTTTCAATAACTGAAACCTTTCATATGTTATAGCTTAAGAGTGCCTCTTTTTTTTTGAGGAATAGGTTTATTTTTACAACCTATTTTGGTCCCGCAAATATTAAAAGAAAAAATAATTGTCAGATTAATGGTCCTTAAACTAAAATGTTTCCACCCTGTACCTTCTCTGTTCTTCCTCTCCTTGTGCCCCCTTCTCTCCTTTCCTTCTTATTGTTCCCCCTTATCTGCTCTCCCTCTTATTGTTATCCCCCTATTATTGTGCCTCCTTTCTCTGCTTTCCCTCTTATTGTTCCCCCATCTCTGATCTGCCTCTTATTGTGCTTTCCCTTTTATTGTGCCCCATATTTTTACTCCCCTTCTTTGCTCTCAATCTTATTGTTCCCCCACCTCTGACAACCCTCTTATTGTGCTCTGCCTTTTATTTTGTCCCCCCTTAACATCTCTCCCTCTTATTGTAACCCTGTCTTATTGTGCCCCCTTCTCTGCTCCCCCTCTTATTGTGCTTTCACTCTCTGCTTCCCCTTTTATTGTGCTCCCCATCTCTCCTCTACCTCTTATTGTGTCCCCATCTCTGCTCTCCCTCTTATTTTGCCCCCCTTCTTTGCTTCTTTTTTCATTATGGCCCCTCCTCTGCTCCACCTCTTTTTAAGGTCTCTCTTTTGTTTAGTAAAAATAAATAAACTCGACTATTTTCCATTTTCCCCACAGCAGCCTTGCCTTCTCTTCTACAGCGTCTGTTCGCAGCAGCGCCCAGCATGATGACGTCAATGCGTCTGCCAGCCTCTGCTGTATACATACATTGTAGAGACATGGGGGTGATGCCGAGAGCTTACTGCGCTCTGTATTACCATAACAATGCATCCAACTCAATAGCCTCTAATTTTCCAAATTCAGAATAATACCAGTAAAACAAGATGCATATATACCAAGGTGACTTCTTCTTCCAGGAGTCTTTATTGGTTTGTGATATTATATTGACATCTCTTTTCCCACAAACACACACAAAACTGATTGCAAAACCAAAGTTGGGGTTTCCTTTTTTATGTTGTAAAAGGTTTAATAGATCTCCTACCATACAGTATGACTAGGATGCTATTAGAAGGGCTAGCGCTTAATGGTATAAGAGTAGTTTCACCCGGTAGCATTCCTAGTATTACTGTGCTGCACATAGTAATATTGTGGAGGGTTTAGAGTAGTTTCACCTGGTAGCATTCCTAGTATTACTGTGGTGCACATAGTAATAATATTGTGGAGGGATTAGAGTAGTGTCACCAGGTGTCATTCCTAGTACTACTGTGGTGCACATAGTAATATTGTGGAGGGATTAGAGTAGTTTCAACAGGTGTCATTCCTAGTACTACTGTGGTGCACATAGTAATATTGTGGAGGGATTAGAGTAGTGTCACCAGGCAGCATTCCTAGTACTACTGTGGTGCACATAGTAATATTGTGGAGGGATTAGAGTAGTGTCACCAGGTAGCATTCCTAGTACTGCTGTGGTGCACATAGTAATATTGTGGAGGGATTAGAGTAGTGTCACCAGGCAGCATTCCTAGTACTGCTGTGGTGCACATAGTAATATTGTGGAGGGATTAGAGTAGTGTCACCAGGCAGCATTCCTAGTACTACTGTGGTGCACATAGTAATATTGTGGAGGGATTAGAGTAGTTTCACCAGGTGTCATTCCTAGTACTACTGTGGTGCACATAGTAATATTGTGGAGGGATTAGAGTAGTGTCACCAGGCAGCATTCCTAGTACTACTGTGGTGCACATAGTAATATTGTGGAGGGATTAGAGTAGTTTCAACAGGTAGCATTCCTAGTACTACTGTGGTGCACATAGTAATATTGTGGAGGGATTAGAGTAGTTTCAACAGGTAGCATTCCTAGTACTACTGTGGTGCACATAGTAATATTGTGGAGGGATTAGAGTAGTGTCACCAGGCAGCATTCCTAGTACTACTGTGGTGCACATAGTAATATTGTGGAGGGATTAGAGTAGTTTCAACAGGTAGCATTCCTAGTACTACTGTGGTGCACATAGTAATATTGTGGAGGGATTAGAGTAGTTTCAACAGGTAGCATTCCTAGTACTACTGTGGTGCACATAGTAATATTGTGGAGGGATTAGAGTAGTGTCACCAGGCAGCATTCCTAGTACTACTGTGGTGCACATAGTAATATTGTGGAGGGATTAGAGTAGTGTCACCAGGGAGCATTCCTAGTACTACTGTGGTGCACATAGTAATATTGTGGAGGGATTAGAGTAGTGTCACCAGGGAGCATTCCTAGTACTACTGTGGTGTACATAGTAATATTGTGGAGGGATTAGAGTAGTGTCACCAGGCAGCATTCCTAGTACTACTGTGGTGCACATAGTAATATTGTGGAGGGATTAGAGTAGTGTCACCAGGGAGCATTCCTAGTACTACTGTGGTGCACATAGTAATATTGTGGAGGGATTAGAGTAGTGTCACCAGGGAGCATTCCTAGTACTACTGTGGTGTACATAGTAATATTGTGGAGGGATTAGAGTAGTGTCACCAGGGAGCATTCCTAGTACTACTGTGGTGCACATAGTAATATTGTGGAGGGATTAGAGTAGTGTCACCAGGTGTCATTCCTAGTACTACTGTGGTGCACATAGTAATATTGTGGAGGGATTAGAGTAGTGTCACCAGGTGTCATTCCTAGTATTACTGTGGTGCACATAGTAATATTGTGGAGGGATTAGAGTAGTGTCACCAGGGAGCATTCCTAGTACTACTGTGGTGTACATAGTAATATTGTGGAGGGATTAGAGTAGTGTCACCAGGCAGCATTCCTAGTACTACTGTGGTGCACATAGTAATATTGTGGAGGGATTAGAGTAGTGTCACCAGGGAGCATTCCTAGTACTACTGTGGTGCACATAGTAATATTGTGGAGGGATTAGAGTAGTGTCACCAGGGAGCATTCCTAGTACTACTGTGGTGCACATAGTAATATTGTGGAGGGATTAGAGTAGTGTCACCAGGTGTCATTCCTAGTACTACTGTGGTGCACATAGTAATATTGTGGAGGGATTAGAGTAGTTTCAACAGGTAGCATTCCTAGTACTACTGTGGTGCACATAGTAATATTGTGGAGGGATTAGAGTAGTGTCACCAGGCAGCATTCCTAGTACTACTGTGGTGCACATAGTAATATTGTGGAGGGATTAGAGTAGTGTCACCAGGGAGCATTCCTAGTACTACTGTGGTGCACATAGTAATATTGTGGAGGGATTAGAGTAGTGTCACCAGGGAGCATTCCTAGTACTACTGTGGTGTACATAGTAATATTGTGGAGGGATTAGAGTAGTGTCACCAGGCAGCATTCCTAGTACTACTGTGGTGCACATAGTAATATTGTGGAGGGATTAGAGTAGTGTCACCAGGGAGCATTCCTAGTACTACTGTGGTGCACATAGTAATATTGTGGAGGGATTAGAGTAGTGTCACCAGGGAGCATTCCTAGTACTACTGTGGTGTACATAGTAATATTGTGGAGGGATTAGAGTAGTGTCACCAGGGAGCATTCCTAGTACTACTGTGGTGCACATAGTAATATTGTGGAGGGATTAGAGTAGTGTCACCAGGTGTCATTCCTAGTACTACTGTGGTGCACATAGTAATATTGTGGAGGGATTAGAGTAGTGTCACCAGGTGTCATTCCTAGTATTACTGTGGTGCACATAGTAATATTGTGGAGGGATTAGAGTAGTGTCACCAGGGAGCATTCCTAGTACTACTGTGGTGTACATAGTAATATTGTGGAGGGATTAGAGTAGTGTCACCAGGCAGCATTCCTAGTACTACTGTGGTGCACATAGTAATATTGTGGAGGGATTAGAGTAGTGTCACCAGGGAGCATTCCTAGTACTACTGTGGTGCACATAGTAATATTGTGGAGGGATTAGAGTAGTGTCACCAGGGAGCATTCCTAGTACTACTGTGGTGCACATAGTAATATTGTGGAGGGATTAGAGTAGTGTCACCAGGTGTCATTCCTAGTACTACTGTGGTGCACATAGTAATATTGTGGAGGGATTAGAGTAGTGTCACCAGGGAGCATTCCTAGTACTACTGTGGTGCACATAGTAATATTGTGGAGGGATTAGAGTAGTGTCACCAGGGAGCATTCCTAGTACTACTGTGTTGTACATAGTAATATTGTGGAGGGATTAGAGTAGTGTCACCAGGTGTCATTCCTAATACTACTGTGGTGCACATAGTAATATTGTGTAGGGATTAGAGTAGTGTCACCAGGTAGCATTCCTAGTACTACTGTGGTGCACATAGTAATATTGTGGAGGCCTAGACCTTGAATAAGCACAATGAATGAATTAGCAGGATGACACCTCAGTCATATATTTTTAAAGGGGCTGTGGAAGGCTTTAGTGTCTGTCATTGTATGTAAAATGTGGCAACCATTAGTCATTTTAATTAGAATCATTAGATGAACAAGGAACATTTTTATGAGTTAGTAACAAAAACTCAGGGTCAGTAAAAAGCAGTAATCACATGGCAGTAAATAACTCCTGACAGAAGCATCATTACACTAATGATCTAGAGACCAAGTAAATGATGGAAGTGCCCCTTTATGTTCCAGATTATTTTTAGATATTTTTAAATATTTAATTTTAAGTATTTTTTCTGGTGCTTCAATTGGGACACATTTACCTCAGCACACATGTGACTTTGTACTTTTCTCACCTCAGCCAGTGTCATGTACTGAATAGCTTGTGTTATACATGTCATCTGAGCAGGCTATTCTGTAGTATGAGGCATTGAGGAGGGACAAAGCAGAAACCTGAAGCTCTGATAAAGTGGATTTCAGACTCCCTTTGGGCATGCAGCTAAGTTGTAGTCATTGATCAAAGCTTACTACAGTGATCCTTGTGCTGGGAGTAAGGAGTAATATCAGCTATGTGTGTAGACATGTACAGAATCACTGGGGAGCCGTGGTTTTTATTTCAATTGGTATTTATTTTTTTACCTCATCGTTGGCCAGACTGCTGCGACAGACTGACAGTGTGTGTCATAAACTATAGGAGAGGCAATCCACGGAGTCGTAGTAGATAGGAGAGGAGGAATGGGGTTTATACTATAGATGGGCGTAAATACTGAACTTCATGGTTATTAGATATATGATGTATAGTGGATAGTTTGTAGGGGGCTAATTCTATATTAGTGGATTATAATATGTTAGAGAGGGGTACAAGGAGATCATCGTCTAAGGGAAGACCCATAGTAAAAGTCTTTAGGAGTTGGATGTTGAGATCATTCTGTTTGATCTCCTATATCAGTGGTGGCGAACCTATGGCACGGGTGCCAGAGGCGGCACTCCAAGCTCTTTCTATGGGCACCTGGGTCATTGCCCCAGCACTCCAGACAGGACTCAAAGAATTTTCCTGCAGTTTCAAACAACTTAAAAGATGCTGCTTTCAGTGATATTTTAAAGTGATACTAGCTTGGCTACTTGGGACTAAGAAGAGGGAGAATGTGTAGGCAGGGCCAAATTATCTTTGGAGGACACTGGAAAGAAGCTACAATGATGCAAATGTTCCCTCTTCCTTTCTATAGTGTTGGTGTCCTCAGGAGGCCAGTATGATTGAACATTGTTGAAGAACAGGGAGCAATAAGTTACCGCATTAATTTTTGGTTGGCACCTCACGATAAATGAGGGGGGATTTGGGGTTGCAGTTTGGGCACTAGGTTGCTAAAAGGTTCGCCATCAATGTCCTATATAATTAATCAGAAATGACTGATAGTAAATGTTCAGTCTTGGTATCTAGGGTAAAAAGGGCTGGAGATATAGACAAGGGTTACTGGGGGTAACATAGCCACATAGGGGCAGATTTATCAAGAGTCTGAAAGTCAGAATATTTCCAGTTGCCCATGGCAACCAATAACAGCTCAGCTTTCATTTTACCAGTGCTCATGAATATTTTAAAGGGGAGCTGTGATTGGTTGCCATGGGCAACTAGAAATATTCTGACTTTCAGACACTTGATAAATCTGCCCCATAGTGTCTGAGTCAGCATTCTGCATTTCTGATCTGCTGACTGGTCAATGTACAAGTTTCCTGAGCACCATGATTTGATATTGATGACCTATTTCAACTATAGATCCTTAATACCTCATGCCACTTATTGATATATCACATAACTTCATATCTTCACTATCACGTACACTAACATCAGGATCTATGTTCTTTGGTTTTACACATTGCTTTGTCTTTGGGTCATGTAATATAAAAGGAAAAGGAATATAAATAAATATAAAAGGAAGCAAAGGAATAATGAAAAAACTGACAAGAACTTCTATGACTTTCTGAATCAATGGTAAACTCAGGAAAACAATTTTGTGGACCGAACATTTACTGGCGGGTGCCACTGATGTCATGTTGATTTGTTGACATGTAATTACATCCAGGTCACCCAGTCAGCGGTGCCCAGGGTTACATCACCCACCCTGCTCCCTGCTGTGCATTCCAATGTGGAAAAGATATGCTTGGATCTATGGGAATGAAGGGAAGAGCGAAGGGTCCTGAGGAGCACAATTGAAAGTGTCAGTGACAAACTAAGAGCAGGGAGTTTTTCTTTCCACTTTTTCTGTAAGACATGATTTCCCTTCTATTTCAACATGAACATCCACTATCTGCTAATTGAATAGATTGTTATCGTCCTAGTAGGAAGCGCTGATTGTGTTGCCATGGAAACCCCACGTTTCGCAGGAAGGCAGGCTGGGGGTGGGAATGGAGTGGGCGACCTTGAGAAACATAAAACAAGGAAAAATAGCGAAAGAGAGGAAGAAACAGGTGGGAATTTGTGACACTAAGATATTGTGATGCAGCAGGGCAGATGAATGTGTCTATGTGTTTGTGAGGGGGAGGAAAATCTAAGACGGCGCTTTGAGCATCCTCTGACGTAGGAGGGAATCCCAGCAACAGGACACAGCATTAGGCTCTTAGTTTAAGCTCCAGCATCTTTCTATTTTTGGCATTGCTCTGAGATCACTGTTCATGTCAAATTGCCTGTTCAGATTGTAACATCAGTTCATTATGTTTGACTGCACTGGTGTCATTCCCTGTGAAACAACAGGCAGCAGTGTGACTAATGGGGCATGTGTGATGTCCCTTGTAATTTACACCATTTATATTACTTATCCTGGAAAGCCCGCCTGTTTAATGGCCATTACTATTCATATTGAGTCTACATGTGAGAATTTTTCTAGACATGACACTAATTTAAGTAATTTTCTATACTCTGGTTGTCAAAATGTAGCATAAAAAGGAAAGGGGGTTACAAGGTCACATCCTAGATGACCTTTGCCCTTTTACTACCATTATTTCAGCACCCAATGATATCAGTTTGTAATGGCTGCAGCAAATATTGAGTACCCCATTTAAGATGCATTGGATCAGTAACACACGTGTCCATATCCTTGATGTGACTGGAAATGCAGCATCTTTTATGGAAATATGTTTTAAAGACTTAGACAAGAGGACTATAGCAGCATAAGGATTACCATTACCAGTGCATGAGCTAATAAAGATAAAGCCAACCGCCCTTCTTTTTGCTATTGCCTTTAGTACATTACTATATAGCCATCTGACAGCAGAATTACTCCAGTAAAGTAAAGAGAACTTTGGAACCTTTCTATTTTTCATAGTGGTTAAGGTTGGAAAAGGATACAGATCCATGCGATTTGAAGAAAATATAAGGAATCCAGCACCTTTCATAGAAATTGGTTATATCTTTATTTCTTCATTACATTAAAAGGTACAGAGTGAATAGTCCCCTAGCAATAACAGTGACTCGTTTTGAGCATTTGCATTCTTCATCTTGGCAGGTCCATCAAGTCCAACTTATAAATCCTCAAATCAGGGCCGGTATTAGGTTGGTGGGGGCCCCTGGGCGTACATTTTGGTGGAGGCCCCCACTGAATGTGGCATACATACACATCCTCCTGCTCACTATTGACTATTTCCCATAACTACATCTACATACAGCTGCCTCACCCCCTTGTACTACATTTGCATACAACCGGCAAGCCACCAACCACCATTAATACATCTACATATACCTCAGTACCCACCAAACACGCAGTCCCATGTAACATACACCTCAGTACCCACCAAACACGCAGTCCCATGTAACATACACCTCAGTACCCACCAAACACGCAGTCCCATGTAACATACACCTCAGTACCCACCAAACACGCAGTCCCATGTATCATACACCTCAGTCCGCACCAAACATGCAGTCCCATGTATGATACGCCTCAGCCCGCGCCAGACACAGCCCCATGTAACATACACCTCAGCCCGCGCCAGACACACATGTTCCATGTACCATACACCTCAGCCTGCACCAGACACGCAGCGCCATGTAACATACACCTCAGCCTGCACCAGACATGCAGCGCCATGTAACATTCACCTCAGCCCGCACCAGATAAACAGCCCCATGTAACATACACCTCAGCCCGCACCAGACACGCAATCAGATGTAACATACACCTCAGCCTGCACCAGACACACAGCCCCATGTAACATACACCTCAGTACCCACCAAACACGCAGTCCCATGTAACATACACCTCAGTACCCACCAAACACGCAGTCCCATGTATCATACACCTCAGTCCGCACCAAACATGCAGTCCCATGTATGATACGCCTCAGCCCGCGCCAGACACAGCCCCATGTAACATACACCTCAGCCCGCGCCAGACACACATGTTCCATGTACCATACACCTCAGCCTGCACCAGACACGCAGCGCCATGTAACATACACCTCAGCCTGCACCAGACATGCAGCGCCATGTAACATTCACCTCAGCCCGCACCAGATAAACAGCCCCATGTAACATACACCTCAGCCCGCACCAGACACGCAATCAGATGTAACATACACCTCAGCCTGCACCAGACACACAGCCCCATGTAACATACACCTCAGTACCCACCAAACACGCAGTCCCATGTAACATACACCTCAGCTCGCACCATACACACGTTATATGTACCATACACCTCAGCCCGCACCAGACACGCAGCCCCATGTAACATACACCTCAGCCCGCACCAGACATGCAGCGCCATGTAACATTCACCTCAGCCTGCACCAGATAAACAGCCCCATGTAACATACACCTCAGCCCGCACCAGACACGCAATCAGATGTAACATACACCTCAGCCTGCACCAGACACACAGCCCCATGTAACATACACCACAGCCCGCACCCCCCAGACACACAGCCCCATACACCACAGCCCTCACCAGCCATGGAGCCAAATGACATATAAAAATCTTGTTCCAGTTCAGCTCCCCTGACATTAATCAATCATTATATTCCTCTTTCCTATTGCACCCCCTCACCTCCATTTACATGAATAACTGTTCTTGTGAGGTTTCTGTTCTCCACCTGTAGTCACACGACAGCTTCTTTACTTCCTGCTTTACCCAAGAGGCTCCGCCCCCTCCCGTGACATCACAGAATCACTTGCTATACACTTCAGCTCCTGGAGGATTCATGTCCCCGGAGGGGATGTCTGTGTCCCTTGTGTTTTGGCTGAGAGCTGACTCTCTCTGACGTGGACCAATGTCCTGCAGCAGCAGCACTGAACATTGCTCCAGCCAGAGAGAGTTAGCTTACCGCTTACTGTATGTGACTCGCAGCATAGCAGCCAGCACTGTGCACCCATGGAGCTCACTGCAAGCCCATCCCAACGCCCTCAGAATGATGTTCTGCGGCACTGCCCCACTATCCCCGATCACCAACAGCGTACCGTGCGCTTTAAGCATACAAATGTCTGACAGACGGTGTCAGTCAGACATCGTCATCTGGTGCGTGCCCCTCTGGGAGCAAGATAGTGGGGTCCCCGGGGTGCGAGCCCCGCCAATAATATGGCCTTGGCTAGAGTGATGGTGATCCAGAGAAAGCCAAAAAAAATTACAAGGCTGATGCCACCTTGACGGCCAATCAGAATAACTTCCTAGATCAACATCTACTATTGACAAAATTTTGTTTCAATAACCTTTCATATTTTTTCTTGATGTTGATACATGTGATAGAACCTTTAAACCGATTCATTTATTTGCATATGGGATAAAATTGACAGATTAGCAACCATTTTGGTTGATTCAATGGAACCAAAGTGCAAAATGATTTTTGCTCCCTTCCAGTGGAAACAGAGTCTAGTGGTTGAAGTGGAATTGCAGTTTTTGCAATTAGTATGTTGTAAACTCATGCAGGAGAAAACTGAAAAGACCCAATATTTCTATCTTATGGATAAAAGACTATATACAACATTGAAGGGGAAGTGCTTCTTCCACCAGTTTACAATGTCGCTGATGGAAATTTTAAGAAAACCGATTAAACTAATTTATCACAAAATGTAGGCTTTTGGAAAGCAGGATTGTTGGCCTATACCAATGTGGCTTGTGAATATTATCCCTCTGGTGCAGTCAGTTTTGTTTAAGCACCAGACCTCATGGGAAAAAAGTGTGTGAAAGATGCTACAGAAATTAATTTCTACTCTTGATGTGCACAGTAAGTATCCGGATCCTGTGAAGCTAGGGAAAAATAAATCAATCATCTGGCTAAACATCACAAAGCTAATTGATTGGAAAGGCAAGATAGAACAGGCCTCAAAATGACTTGGATATTAGTGGGAACGTAACAAAAGATTAGTGGTGTCAATGTTGATAAGCAAATATGGCAGCAAGCTGTGTTATCCACAGTTTTACAATAATTAACAGTTGTTCATTTTCTAGTAGTATTTGTGTCATTAGTTCTAATGTAGTCAGTCGGGCCAACCACCTAATGGCACAAATCGAATGGTTGTGGTTCTGAAGAAAAACTACATTAAAGGGGTTGTCTGAGTTCTAAAAAAAAACGAAGGGAGGCCGGGAGGGCGCTGCTTAAAAAAATAAAGTCCTACTTACCTTCCGGTGCCCTCCGGTATCCAGCGCTGCTGTTGCTCCGGTCCGGGCGCCATGTAAACAAACAGCGCTGGACTCGGCTTCCGGCTGGACCCGACAACCTTTCCGGCCTGCATTCACAATGCTGTGAATAGGGACGGGTAGGCGTGCCCGGCCGGCCGGAAGCTGAATCCAGCGCTGCTCCGGCGGCCATGTTTGTTTACATGGCGCCTGGACCGGAGCAACAGCAGCACTGGATACCGGAGGGCACCAGAAGGCAAGTAGGAATTTATTTTTTTAAGCAGCGCCTTCCCGGCCTCCCTTAGTTTTTTTCAGAACTCGGACAACCCCTTTAAACAGTAAAGAGACGTTACTTAAATGTTCGTCAGCCTTAATGTGTGAGCTAGTTACTGTGCCACAGATGATATAAAGCCTTGTAGAATACTTATAAATGTATTGCTTGATTGTAATATATTAAAGAAAGACTTAGAAAAGCTGGCTACGTGGACATTGTGTGTAATGCCACATATACACTGAATGGACAACAACTGAGGAGTACAGAATAAGAGAAAGGTTTGGTTATTCTGGTTATCGGTAAGCTTAGCTGTCTAAATCAATGTCAAGCTGCAGCTGCAAAAACCAATACCAAGGAAAATTCTTAGGTGGAACATAACAAAGGTGGTGCCAATATACAAAAAAGGATAAAAAAGCAATGCTGGAAACCACAGACCTGTGAGTTTAACTTTTGTTGTAGGGAAAATATTTGAGGGGTTTGTTAGAGATGCTATCTCACTCTATGTAACCTTATAACCCAGCATCAGCATGGGTTTAGGAGGGATCGGTCTTGTCAGACTAATCTGATTGGCTTCTACGAAGAAGTAAGTTCTAGTCTAGACCTGGGGGAGGCTGTGGATGTCGTGTATCTTGACTTTTCCAAGGCATTTGATACAGTGACACATAAAAGGTTGGTACCTAAAATGAAACTGGCAGGACTAGAGGAAAATCTGTGTGACAATGTGTATTTGGGTAAGCAATTGGCTTAGTGATCAAAAACAGAGGGTCTTCATTGGATTGGGTTGACGTTACCATTGAAATGTCACAGGGGTCAGTATTGGGCCCCCTTCCTCTAAATATTTTTATTAATGACCTTAATTTTGAGCCTAATGATACTAAGCTGTGTAAAGTAAATAATACTGAGGCCGATAGTATAGCATTTTTTTTCTTTTACAAGTTTTTCCTCTGTAACTGAAGCATCTATAAGAGCCCCAGTAACAGGGGAAATGACCACCTGTGACTGGGGATTCTGATCAGAGCTGGACTGGGTCTAATAAGACCCAGCAGCTCTGATTAATGAAAATTCGCTAAAAATCCCAGATCTGTAGAGCCTATTCAAGCCACATCACTAAGGAGTTAATTCTTAAAGGTTGGAATTGATGGACTTCAGTTTTTGTGTAAATCTTTTTCATTGATTTTTCACAATACAGGTTACAAGGTAACAATGTTAATTAATAATTAATTCTGTTAACACCAACAGAAATCTCAAAGTCAAAGCGCGGGCATATGCTACGCCAAAAGATTACGTAAATCTCTTGTTTAAAGCAATTTTCAGTACGGGATCTTGTTTTAGTCTTCTCATTCCGAAAGCCATAAAGGGGAGATTGAAATAGTTCAAAGTCGAGCAACATTATTTCCTGGCTCCAAGCTACTTGAGTATCCACTAAGGACATTAGTGTTACAACATACACTCACCGGCCACTTTATTAGGTACACCTGTCCAACTGCTCGTTAACACTTAATTTCTAATCAGCCAATCACATGGCGGCAACTCAGTGCATTTAGGCATGTAGACATGGTCAAGACAATCTCCTGCAGTTCAAACCGAGCATCAGTATGGGGAAGAAAGGTGATTTGAGTGCCTTTGAACGTGGCATGGTTGTTGGTGCCAGAAGGGCTGGTCTGAGTATTTCAGAAACTGTTGATCTACTGGGATTTTCACGCACAACCATCTCTAGGGTTTACAGAGAATGGTCCGAAAAAGAAAAACATCCAGTGAGCGGCAGTTCTGTGGGCGGAAATGCCTTGTTGATGCCAGAGGTCAGAGGAGAATGGGCAGACTGGTTCGAGCTGATAGAAAGGCAACAGTGACTCAAATCACCACCCGTTACAACCAAGGTAAGCAGAAGAGCATCTCTGAACGCACAGTACATCGAACTTTGAGGCAGATGGGCTACAGCAGCAGAAGACCACACAGGGTGCCACTCCTTTCAGCTAAGAACAGGAAACTGAGGCTACAATTTGCACAAGCTCATCGAAATTGGACAGTAGAATATTGGAAAAACGTTGCCTGGTCTGATGAGTCTCGATTGCTGCTGTGACATTCGGATGGCAGGGTCAGAATTTGGCGTCAACAATATGAAAGCATGGATCCATCCTGCCTTGTATCAACGGTTCAGGCTGGTGGTGTCATGGTGTGGGGAATATTTTCTTGGCACTCTTTGGGCCCCTTGGTACCAATTGAGCATCGTTGCAACGCCACAGCCTACCTGAGTATTGTTGCTGACCATGTCCATCCCTTTATGACCACAATGTACCCAACATCTGATGGCTACTTTCAGCAGGATAATGCGCCATGTCATAAAGCTGGAATCATCTTGGACTGGTTTCTTGAACATGACAATGAGTTCACTGTACTCAAATGGCCTCCACAGTCACCAGATCTCAATCCAATAGAGCATCTTTGGGATGTGGTGGAACGGGAGATTCGCATCATGGATGTGCAGCCGACAAATCTGCGGCAACTGTGTGATGCCATCATGTCAATATGGACCAAAATCTCTGAGGAATGCTTCTAGCACCTTGTTGAATCTATGCCACAAAGAATTGAGGCAGTTCTGAAGGCAAAAGGGGGTCCAACCCGTTACTAGCACGGTGTACCTAATAAAGTGGCCAGTGAGTGTATAGTAAAAGGAATTAACTCTTTCCAGGTTAAGATGAGTAAAAATACTTCCTAAAATAGGTCTTAACCCTTGTCCTTACATAGATATTACCTTATCAGACACAAAGTTTACAACGTATAACTTCTGTGTCTCTGAATGTAATTGTGACATCAAACATATTCGTGAAACATTTCGTTTTTTTTCTGTTACATTTGCTTCAATTATAATCTACAGGCTTTGATTTGCTGGCAGTTTTTTTAAGAGCCAACATCATGGTATTGACTCTGTATATGAGAATTTGTTTCAGCCTGATGGAAAAGGTCACATCACCTCCCCTGATATAATACAGAATCCATCAGGCTTGGACAATGTTCCTCCTCTGTTCCTGCATGCTCTAAGATTAACCTTCTCATCACCCTGCGGCCTAATGAGCTGTGAAACATTTATTACAGTAATGCAGTTTAACCCCTATGGGGTTAGTACAGATTGCTACTGTTATATGTACTGTAGGTTATCTAATAGAAAATTCTGGCATGCTTGGAATGAAGTCAACATCTGATCTTATCTTGGTATAACATTAGGAGAATCCTGAAACAGGATAATAACAGATACAACATATAGCAGATAATCATATATACATGAGAGTTATTCTGACTGCCTTATTCGGGTCAGGAATAAATTTTTCCTTAATTTGGGCCAATTGGCATCAGCCTTGTAGGCGTTTTGCCTTCCTTTGGATGAACACTGTAACATTTATAGGTCGGACTTGATGGACCTGTATTCTTTTCCATGCTTATCTACTATTGAGGCATAATGCATGCAATTATACTTACATGGGTGCTGTATAACTCTTGTACAAAGCCATTTTTTTAAATAAACAGTACACCTGTGCTTACAACATAGCTAGTATATGGACTATATGCCGACAAACAATGCAACTCTACACCAGGCACTAGAACTATATTGGGTTTAATCAAATATTCCAAATCGATTGTGGCACTCATACTTATAAATGCTGAAGAAAATGAAGCTTGAGGTTTGTCTCTTCTCCCCTTTCCTATATGATGCACCATATCCTACTACTTTACAGTGCTGGATTTCAAAGAGTAGTTATATTGAGGAGGGGGGGGGGGGAGGGAGCAAGGAATCCTTAGACTAGCGTATTTTTTTTACAATGTACTGCAATACAATAATATTGTGGTATATTGTATAAGTGTTAAGACCTACTAGGGTTCATTTATCTTAGAGGGGCTTAGCAATACAGTAAAAAAAAAGTTTACTAATTTAATGTCTAAACATCTAAATGTTCTGATCACCCCCCTTTCTCCTAGTTCGCAAATAAAAATAAACAAACATAAAAATGTTAGGTATTGAGGCATTTCAAAATTCACTATTTATCAAAATATAAACATGGTTATATCAGGCAGTGAACCCCATAATGGAAAACAGCACCCTAATATTTGCCTATTCACAACACACACAAAATTTTATGATAATTGATTAAAAGGTTGTAAAAATGGTAGATATAAAGTAGTCAGCTTAACCCCATACAGATCCATTCACCAATGTCTGAAAAAGTGATTAGCATTGGAATACAGGCAGTTCCCGGATTATGTACAAAATAGGCTCTTTAGGCTCTAAATTGAATTTGTTTGTAAGTCGCAACAGGTATATTTTTAATAATTGTAATTTCAGAGAAAATTTATGTCCATCTTACAATTGGATTTTCTAAATTTTGTGCTGTCATGCGAAAAAGGATTATCAATAAAATGTCATTACAAGCACCATTAGTAACTATTGCATCCTCTCTGCCTATTTCATTTAGGACCAGGTCATTTGTCATAGACCTCCCATTATCAACACAAAGTATAATCGACCAACATAGAATGAACTCATAGATATACAATTTAGAAAGACTTAGTCGGACGATGAAGCAGCACTCCATATTGGAAAAAATAGTGACTTTATTCCACCATAGAATTGCAACGTTTCACCTTATCATTAAAGGCATTTTCAAGCATGAGAGCATGCTTGAAAATGCCTTTAATGATTAGGGGAAACGTTGCAATCCTATGGTGGAATAAAGTCACTATTTTTTCCAATACGGAGTGCTGCTTCATCGTCCGTGTACATTATATTGCGGTTCCTGTCTGAACCTCTTTGAAGACGTGCACCCGGCTTCCTTTACACACGGTGCTGCTCCATATCTATTGCCAATTTAGAAAGAGAATGTATCTTTATTGTAATATCTAAAATATGTGAACAATAATATAGATCAAGGTTCCTATACAGTAAAAATCATCAGGCAGGCGAGTCATTAAAACACATAGTTTCAGGGAAACATTTTAGAGTGAACACAAAGTTGCAGCAAGTTGTGTACAAGAGATTTTTCACACCACACATGACAGTCCCATCACTACACTCTCAGTGATTGTAATATATCTAATCTCATATCATAATCTGCTAACATTGCACAATTATAGCTCTTTTTGCGGATTACTTCCTCAGGGGGTGTCAACAGCTGATCATTGCAGCCTGAGACTAATGTAAAGCATCCAGAGAGCTTCACCAGAGCTCACAGTGGCATGAGAGGTCCGTCTGTAGCTAGGGGTCATCTGTAAGTCGTGGACCGCCTATATGCAAAACGAAGAATCTCTTTTTCATACAAAATGTAATTTTTTTTAAAGTCTATGAAAACATAATAAAACCTATATAAATTTGGTATCCCTGTGATTGCACCAGCCCAAAGAATAAAGCAGACATGTTATCTAGGGCACCCAGTAGCACACTCCGTAAAAAAAACAAGAATAAAAATTAAAGAATATGGCCCAAATTGTAAATTTCAACACATTTGGAGTTTTTCCCATCTTCCCAGTAAGGTTTATGGAATATAAAATACTGCAACTAGGAAGTACAGTTTACTACACTGAAAGCATGCCCATATATAGCTCTGTACAGAGAAACATATAAAAAGTTATGAATTTTTGAAAGTGGGGAGCAAAAAAAAAAAGAAACAGAATCTATCACACAAAAATGTTTTAATCTAATAACCCATTAGTAAGATACTTGCTGTAAAATGCGGTGAAGATAACCTTCTTACTGGCTTCCTTTAATTGTTCTCTGTTTTTGGGTCCTCCATTGTTCACTATGACTATGTCCTGAAGATCATTTCTTTATACATGCCTTTGAGGCACTCAATGAAACTTCTGGTCCACACATAAGGTGTTAGCAAGTCAAAGTACTTGTGATATAGTACATCAAGCTGTTGGAGATTTCCTTTCAATGGATCCCTCGAAACACAGAGTATGAAGGTGGTGCAGCCTGATCCTGGACTTCTTCATTGCATGATAAACCAGGGGCATTTACTCATATGAGTAATACTCATACTTTAATGACTATGCCAATTAGCCAGAAGGGCTCTGGGAGTATTATCAGAGCCCCTCCATGCTGTAGATTTACAACTTGTCTCCCCCTCTCTCCTGCACCCTCGGCACTTTTCCCATTTTTCTGTCTGCAGTTATCTTACACAGTGGGAGAGGGAAGTGCTCATGGACAGTGGAACAGCCCGTGAAGCTACACCATTGAGGGCTCTGGTAATACGCCCCCCCACCGAGGCCTTCTGGCTTATTAGCATGATTTTAAAAATCGATTTTGGCAAGAAGGTGGATGACAATTATAACATTATTAGCACAGTTATGGTGCCTGGATCAAAGTCAAAATGTCCCTGGTTTATCATGCTTGATTTTGATTGTAGATTTCCTAACCTAGACATCATAGACCATAGTAACATACCACATGAAAACATTTTTGTAGAAGTGTTTTCACAATCTAGACCAAGAAACCAGTTACACACCAGAGTGTATGTTTTATCTACATTTATTGACAGTATAACAAATAGGACCAACTTAACTAAAAAAATAGTTTACAAAATAGCAAAGCCAAAGGTGAACAATCAACTAAATGATTCGGATGTGAGATTGAATGCAAAGTGCTAGCTGACTTTTCACTATGGTTCAGAGAAATGAAGACAACAACACTCTACACGAAAATCTGAAAAGAAAATGCACAATTGACTTTGCTCCAAAAGCATTAATATACAATAGTAGTCTCCTAAATATATGATTAATGGCAAGCTCTCAATATATGTATATCTGCAGGTTATATAAGCCATTCTAGTGCTTTATGGCATAGATTTGACACTATGACCTGTTTCATATGGATTTTGGAGCCTTGGCATGATGCCACAGTGCAACGGTGACATAAACTTTCATATCCTTCATAGGCACTCAGAAAAGTGATTTAGCACAGCGGAACAAGGTCAATATCTTGCTTGTCTACCACAATCCTAAGAGCATTTTATCCTGCAGCTACTTTGCAGGAGATAAATTGAAGACTGTTACCACATTGATAAATGGACCATTCGATAACAGAGAGTCACACTTAATGCAGTGTGTGTTATATGGGATGCGGAACAGATTTGTAAACACTGCAGTATCGTCTTGGACAGCTCCTATAATACATATATGAGCTATTTTAGGAATTAATCCTAAATTTCTGTATTATTTTATATATAAAACACACATCTGATATTTACAATCTAACCCCTATCCTTAAGTTCTCCTCCAGTCATAATAATAATCTTTATCTATATAGTGCCATCAAATTCTGCAGTATGTTACAAATCAACCAGTATAGAAGGAATGAAGAAATCAAAAACAATGAAAAAGTTCTAAAACCGATGTCAAGGAAAAGCAGAAAACCTATTCGGAAGAACCATTTAAATACATTTTTTTTAAAGGTTACGTCCATCTCATGTATTGATTGGCTATGCAGTCATTTTCTTGGTTTTGAGAGGGACAAGAATTTTGAGACCAGTGGGTACCTTGGCAAAATATGTGAACAAGGGATCAGTGATTGATGCAGTTAGAATTACTTCTTTTGTCTGGGACAGCTCAGCATAATCCTACTTAGGTACCTTGAATTTATGAAGAATACTATAGTAATCTATATTGCCTTCCTCCCACCGTTACAGCTGATTCCCCAGATATGACAGACCGCTTACACCAGGATCTTACTGAATATAATCTCACTTCTCTGACATCTGATGCAATGACCCATTTTACTCAGGACATCACTTTAGATGAGTTCTCTGAAGTGGTTAAAGCTTTACCCAATGGGAAGCCTCACTTACACCTATTACAAGACCTATTGCGACATATTGCTAACTAAATACGTTTACCGTCTTCTTTTCTGGGAGTCCCATACCAGACTCAATGCTTTTTTCGTGTTAATCAGGGCTTCCAAAACCTGGCAAAGACCTTGTATGTGGCAGTTATAAGCCAATAGCTTTACTTCTGATTTAAACATTTTCTCCAAACTACTGGTGGATCAATTGAGCCAATGGCTTACACAAGGCAGGCAGCAGATCTAGTGGAGATACTGCAGCATGGGGGGGGGGGGACTTTTCTATACTTAGACGCAGAAAAAGCATTTGACTGCTGAAACTGCACATTTTTGATGGCCACTCTTCAACAAGAAGTTTGGATTCCATGGACCTTTTTTGCAAACATCTCCATGGCCATTCCTCCATTTCCCCCTTACTAAATGCTACTCGTCAGGGTTGTCTACTCTCCCCAACCTATTTTAGGTCAAATCATGATATAAACGGTGTAGCAGTTATATAATCTATCTATAAGCCTAACCTACCTACATGTTACTCTTGACTATTAGTTCTTTTTCTGGATATAAGATTAACTGCACAAAGAGGGAAGCTTTGATGATCAACAGCCTTACAGTCTACTTTTCCCTATGGAAAACTTCTTCTTTGAAATAGAGGTTAACGCTAAATTTACATTCATGATCCGAGAGATCCAAAATTGTTGATCCACTGGAAAGCTCTACATACCTCCTAGGGTGCAGTTAAAATATTCATATTTCATAAACTCCTTTACCTCTTAAAGACACTACTGGTCAGGGTGCCCATATGAGTGTTGAATAGGCTTCAATCTCTATGCCTTGATTATGTCTAGTATGAACAGAGACATTGGGTCCCTAGGGTCGATTTATGATTCCAAGCTCCTCTAATGGGGGATTAGCATTCCCTGACCTGAAACAAACATATAGACACATAGAATTATGGTCCACACCTGTAATAGGTGGACAGAATTAGAGAAATTTTGGTTAGCGCCATTTCATCTCACCAACTTCATTTGGGGCGCTTTCCAGTAGCACCATCTACACCTTTAGGAGATATGCAGTTCACTAGAGATGTATGGCGTAAATGCAGAGATTTCAGTTGGCTATTTTCCATTCCCCACTCACACCTGTCCTTCACTCCGCATCTATCTGAGTGTATCTTTTAAACAGGTTTAAACTGTAGTTCCAGGCAGAGATATTTCAGGTTAAAATACTCAATGATCTGGTACCATACTTCAGAATGATGACATAAATTTAATACAGCTGTTGTAGATGTATGCTGATGTTGTGGATTAGCTAGGGGTGCTTTGTTCCACATTATGCTGGACCTTCTTTTCTATAGGAGGCTATTGGAAAATGGTCAGGAGGCTTATGTCAGACCTGGCGTAGCGGGATGTCCCTTTGGACCCCACCATATGTCTGCTTAATTTATTACCTAGGGCTATTAAGGAACCTCCTGCCAGTCTGCTCCTTCATGTCCTTACTACAGCTAAATGTTTACTTGCCCATCTTTACTTTCCCAACCTCAATACATGTATTAAAGATATGAGATCAATGGAACAACTGACTTCTCAAATGGGTAATAAAATGGAGAAATTGGACATTGGTCTTAGTCAGACTACCATTGCCTTGGAAATAATTTTTGACTTAAGAATGATCTCTGGATGCTTAGAGCCCTTCATTCTGCCCCTTTTTATTTAAAGCTGTTATAGTCTCAAGCTGTGCCTTCTGTTTCTTAAATTTTTCAAGGTTCTTCATGAGATAGGCGCTTTGTTAATTTTAATTTTAAGGGATCTTTGATACTTTTTTATATTTTCTTATTCTATGTCTTTCATAGTTGGTTATTGTCCACCCATGAAAAATATGCAATCACTTGCCAATGGTTCTTTTTTTATTTCGTTCAGACTCATGTTCTGTTACCATTTTGAATTTTTTTTTCATAAAATTGTTTTTTTCATCTGCAGGAAACAACATCTCATTTACTTGTGTAATGTATATGTCTAAAAATAGAAAAGTCATTTATAGTAATCTTTAGTATGGCCCAGTACACGCACCCCACTTATTCTGTGCATTAGACACTTTTTGATCTAAATCCCAGTGGTTGTTCCTGTTCAAATGCATCCTTGTATGAGGGTAGATGCAGAGACTATGCACTGCTGTCTGTATTCCTAAGCCAGCGGGGCTCGGCAATCTCAGTCAGCTCCATAGAGATGATTGGAGCAGACCGGTCATGCGCGACTGTCTGCTCCATTCATCTCGAGGAGCGACAAGGCCTCCGACAGAAGTAGCTGGGACCCCATCAGACCCCTTGTTCTCATGATCTGCAGGGGTCTCATTGCTGAGACTCTCACCGACCAACATGTTAGGCCCAATCGGCATGATAAGGCCTAACTCTCTTGGTGGGAAACCCACTTTAACTAAAGACTCATGTGTCATGGAGCAAAAGTTAAAGCGTAATGGTAAAGTGTATTAAGTTTTTAATATAGCTGTAATAGCTGAAAAGTAACATTTTTCTATTATACATTCATTACTTTAGTGCTCATGTTTGCCCGCTTGTGCTCTCCTTCCCATCTGCCTCAGCCCCTCTTCCTTAAGCCCTGCACTCTGCATTATGAAACTGTATTATACAACAGGAGGCAAAGGGTGATGCAGGATATAGTCTCCAGGTAAGCAGAGGGTGAGGGGCTATACAATTTACTCGCTCCTGTCTCTGCTCAGTTATAACAGGAAGCCAGGAGCTGAAGTCCATGTCTGCTCTCTACAGCCCATAATGTTTCCACACATAGTCTTCCTCCTGCAACTTCTCAGTTTAATAAAGAATCTAGCATCACCCACAAGACTGCTCTGTTCTGCTGGGTCAATGAGAAGAAGGGACACAAGTATGATATGCAGGATGAAACCTGCAGCCTGCAATTTCTTTTATAGCTTCAGATACATGACAATAACCTAACCTTCAAATAATTCTGATATAGAAAGGTTAATGATGTTCTAAGGGGGCTTGTCTGGCAGGTTGCATCACAAATCTCAGTGTGCGGATAAGGTTGAAAGTTTTATGATTCTTAAATTGTGAGATGTCAAAGATAAAATTGAACCCCCATTGCCATAAATACAAATGAATAAATTACATGTTACACTGTTTCCCACAAAACTATATATCAGTCTACCAGCTCCACCTGTTCCATGACATGCAGCTTTGATGACAGTTTAGCACATTCACGCTGAAACTCCTACAAAGAATTTGATCCATATAACTTTCACCATCTTCACTGTGCAATACTAGAGCGCAGACATTTCATCAAAATAATCCTGCTCATCTCAAACTAGCATGATCTGATATATATTCATAGAAAATGATTCATAAATTTCGAGTTATAATCTATTTGTTAGTACAGATTTAATCGAAATCCCTGCTTTATTTCCAGATAAACAACAAATATGCAAATAATTTATTACTTTGGAACAGTGTGGAAAGAAACCACAGTGATAACAAGTAAACATGTAACTACTGTGCAAATATAGTTATTACATAGAGGTTAGCAGGTTATGTACCAAAATGGTGCCTAGTCTCCATAATTCAGGCAAACCTCTGGAGGGTAGGTCCTTGCCTGATGTGAAATTTTTCATTTTAATGAATCTGTTCCAAAATAAAAGCAAAATTTTGTGATTAAGAGAATAATTAAAAATTGATGACTATATTATTAAACATGATGAAGAAAGTTCTGTCTGTGATCTGGTTATATGTAGTATGTCTCATGTCTCCTCTTCCACTGTCTATAATAAAAGAAGATGACTTTCTGAGATGTCTTGGCATAACACTAAATTCTTGAAATATATTGCACTTCTTGTCCCTTTACATACCTTCAATGCCCCGTTTTTCCAAGGGTTGTGAGAAACCTCTAATACTGAAACAATAACATGTTCTATGTCACCTAGGACAGTTTTAATGACTCTTTTTATCGGAGCTGCAGCCTAATGATTGTACTGTCCCAAAATATTTTATAGTCGGGGTATATGAAAACTCCACTTTGTATTCATTCCCCATGTCTATCATGCTGCATCACGTTCAGGCTGGTAATGTCTGATCCTAAAACCTTGTCCTTGGACCAGAAAATTAGTTTTCTTTCTATAGATGGTGCATATTAAATATAAAGTGAGAGATTGCAGTGACGTATTTGTAGTCTGTGTACTTCTTTTTTGCCTTCAGACAATGATTTGCTATGTAGAATCTGTATTAGTCGATAAGCAAAGCACTTTTGCAGGCTCTAAACAAGGAGCTGTCCTTGGTGCAGTAGTGTTGGGTCAGGGGCTGCATACAGAGTGTTCTCAGCGCTGCAGTCAGACACCGCGCTTCAAGATCTGTGCATTTTAATTTACAAATCAATGGAGAGGGAGCACAGATTCCCAAGGCAGTGTGGTACACGTGTGCAGAATTCTCAGTGCCTTGCTGCCAGCCATAGCGAGTGCCTGCTCCAGACTGCTGCTAAACAGGGACATTGCACATTGCTGCACTGTGACGTATCGGATCTTCAGTTTTATATTGCTCATGGTCATGTTGTTCCCACTTTTATTTTCACTACTATTCGAAATGCTAATGTATTGTATGCATTAAGAGATCAAGAAAACAGGGTGCTATGATTCTAGGCACCCATAGCAGAACAGAGCCCACATTACCACAATACTTAGCCACAAAGATGTTCTTCATTTGCAATTCTTAAAAAGGCATTGCAGTAATTTAAACTACCCACCATATTTCTCCCTTGAGAACAAAATATAAACGTAGACATGTCCAACCCCCCGATACATTAAATGTTGATGGAGAGTCAACTTCTCATAAATGTAAGAAGGTATTGCCAAAATCAGTCAGTTTATCAGACTTTTATCTTGGGTTTTGTATGGACATGCCCCTGTAGGATGATGAGGGAGCAAGGAAGTTCACTAATCCAAGTTGATACTGGAGCTGGTTAGTATGTTTCCTGCAGCACAAGCTCCACCCTTTTGCCAATAGCAGCTTTATTTTTTTTACCATTAATGTATACCTATACTTTATTCTTATTGCTGTTTCCATACTGACCCACAACATTGGGGCACATTTACTTACCCGGTCCTGACGCGATCCCCTATTCGGACTGTCCGACGAAGATGAGGTCCGGCGCGATTCACCAACATTGTGTGCCCGATATCCTGCATGTGTCGCTTCCCCGCTGAGGTCCACCGGAGTTCACCTTCTTCTTCCTGGTGTATGTAAGTGCATGTCTTGCGGCACAATTTGAATTTTAAATCCCGCACTTAGTCCGAATCAGTCGGGTTGTCTGAAGGCCACGTCCCCCGATTTGTGGTGCATGAAAATCCGATCGTGTGCGCCAAAAATCGGAAATAGTCAGGAAACCCGACGGAAATGCGGTCCGCTGACCCTTAGTAAATGTGCCTCATTGGGTTAGATATCAGGTGACACTGCTGCACTACCTGCAATACCAAGTAACTGTCCTTCTCTAGGTGGGTTCTCTAGGTGACAATTGATTTTGCTGAGAAAAGTTGACACAGTCTATATATGTTGATATCTTTCATGACGTGGTATTCATGGACATCTGAAGTCCACCAGATTGATGCCATTGTGTAAACGACGTGTGAGTGCCACCATAAATAATGTTGACATTTTTGAGACATGGGGTGCATATCACACCCTGCATTCCATAGTTGTGGCCTAGTAGAGTCATACATTTTTAGCAGTTTTACACAAAACATTACAAATTTGTTAAATTATGCAAGGTCACAAAAATTACTGAAAACTCCCACCAGTAAGAGGGAAAGTGAACACGTTCAAGACGTAAGACTTTTCATGGATCGGTGTGCTGATCACAATCCTTCACAATGGTCTGAGCATGGCCGATAGCTGGATCCTATGAAAGGGCCAATTATTATTTGCCCAATAATTGGGCCATGTGAAAGGTTCTGAAGGAAAGCTCTAAATATTGAGAATATGCTTCCTGAACGTCAGTGTGTGAGAGCTTCATGCTATGTTATAATGGGAAACATATATCCAACCTTGCTTTGTTGTGTTCACCACTGATAAAACCACAAGGTCATTTCAGAGTATAAAGCATTCTGATAAGACCAAGAGGTTGAACAGCATGTGCTTATGAAAATGGAATTATGCTAAACATACTGTACATGAGAATCATTCCAATGTGGGGGATATATATATTCATGCATAAACAAGTCAGCTATTCTGTGATGCTGGCACAATGACTGACATCTAGAGAGAAGACGGTGCCGACATAAAACACAACTACAAAAAAGAGCTTTTACAATAAAAGCAATGAATAAAGAAATACTGTAAACCTGCACCTAATAAGCAGACAAAACTGTTTTTGATCATTGTTGTTCACACTAGACATTTTGGTGTGTCCCCTCATGTTTAAAATAGGAACATACTGTAGGTTTGCCTGAATCGTGAGCCAAAATGGCAGAATTCTCAACAAAACCATAATGGGGCATCAGAGACTGCACATTCTTTTAGCTGCAAACTGCTTGCATGGGTCTTTAAGAAGCGCCTGCACCACATTTGTGTCTCACGTGACCCTGCACTATGCACATTTCTGCACTGACGAGCCCTTATCTTTAGCCATGTCTGCAAATATACAGAGCCCAATTCTGCTGCTATCACTGTTGCCAAACCTTCAGGTAGTTGGGACTGTATACTGATACTCACATAGTGAGAAGGGATATGGCAAAGTCTCCCCCGGAATCTGTGGTTGCCTTATTGCAAGGGGCTGGTAACCATCTCCACCAGACGATCCCTCTTCCAAATGACCTTCTCCCATCTGGGTATGATATCAAAAATGACAAGACTCCAAGGTGCTGGAAATTACATGTAACCAACCCATTGCAATGATATTACTTGTGGTCACATGATGTAGGGCGATGTTAGCAAGGATCCAGTGATGATCCACTTCCTGCATCACATGACCATGGATTACATTGAAGAAACATGTTTTGGGGAACTAACATACATTTAGTTGCTTGTTATGGAGAGTATATTTTTATAGGTTTCATTAATATTTGTTTGGCTAACCCCTTTAATGGAATATTATAGCTACATCCCCTAACTTTGTATGGGGATACAATACCGAGACATAGTCTTCTCATATTTTTGATAAATACCCAGTGTTTGTTACATATTTGTTCTTACATACCCTGATCTTACATATTTCTGGTTATCAGTGCTAGAAATAGATTCCCCACCTCTTTTCCAGTCTGGACGAGTCTGCTTAATCAGGAACCTTGTGACCCTCTTTGTATTATTTCCGATTCATTAATACCATGGATCTCCTGCGCAGCCCCGTACACGACTAATGTTTATTATTCAGGACTCATTTCACACATCCGGGCTGACGGCAAATGCCCGTACATGAATTTCTTGCAATGATTTGTCACTGTCCCAGTTGGAAGGGCATCATTTCGATATCTGTTCCACAGACTTCTGAAAATGAATTTTATTGTCTTTAATTAATATCATCTTGTCCTTTTCTGTCTACATGCTTGATAAACACAGTGTGAAATGTAATTGTGATCGGCTCCGATAGGATGGATTTGTTTGTTCTGTCCTCCTGTCATTGCATCCTACGAACCCAACTGTGTTTGCAGATAGCAATGCAGGGAACACAGTGGAGAAATCCGTCCATTTCCAAGTCTTCAGTGTAACTTATGACTTATCTTGGTTTCCCAATAAAATCAATTAAATTACATAGATTCCACGTAAAGAAAGATGCATATATGGCTTTCAGCTTGATCGATTACTATGCGTCCCACCAAGTGAAGGAGATGTTTACGGCATTTAATTACATTATGGGGCAGGTAGTCTAAGATCTAAATGGTATGAGACAGGGTTTATAAATACAAACTATTCAAGTGATCATCCCTAGTGACCCGCTATAGGAACTTTAAATTAATTACAGATTTCTACAATGAAACTACATTGAAGCGATGGGCTATGCCTAGTGGCATACAGATGTTTGACATTAATTCCAGGGTCGTGGCTTGGCAATTCCTTTGCTGCATAGTCTATACCTCCTTGATAGACTCTGCATGGCCTTGTGACGGGAACTGCTGATCGTCACTATGCTCCAGTATGTTAAAGGAAAGCATGCTGGATCATACCTCTGCTAAAAGGCGAGATACTAGAACATAATGACGCTTAGCGGTTTTAGCATTCTGGCTGTTTACTTGAATGCAGAGCGCATTCTATAACTAAAGTGGAAAGCAAATCAGTTACGCCAGTTGTTCACATTAAATACTGTAGAGCATTTTAACACAAGAGGATCTTTAATAAATTCATACTGAGAAATAAGAGGGGGTGAAATACTGAACAATGCTAAATAACTACAGGGCTATTTTTCATCAAATGTCAGCTTTTCTTTGAATGCCTGTTACATATGTCTGTGCCTTTCAAACACCAGCTGTTCTCCAAAATCTTCATGATTTGTACAGGCTATTCAGTCGCAGCCGGAATATTTCCAGGTGCCAGGATGCCAGGGCTCCTAAACTTTCATTGCTTCCACCGGGTATTTATAAGCATTTCTATTGCTGCCTCTATTTTTCAGAATTTGCTTGAATCTAGATTTTTCACAGTAAAGAAGTGGCAAATAATGTGATTCCTGTTTCTCAGATCTGTGATGGATAAGATGGAGAGAAGCAACAGTGTTTTACTAAAAGAATCACAAGTCTCCTTTCTTCATTCCACCATGCACTTCATTGTAGATTACATTGCCGGGCTTTTACCTTACCATGCTTTTTAAAGGGAATGTCTTTTTGAAGACTTATCTTTAAAGATTTTTTTCATATTTATTGTCACTAGTTTTAAAAAATAAAAAAAACTGCAGTTTTGACTAGGCCACTACGTCTTAAAGTAGGCTGTAACCCCCGTCCTGGTCACTGTACCCTATTATCCCTTCACAGTAGCTTCTGTACAGGTCACAGAGCATGCCTTAAAAACTTTCCCATTGATGTTGATGAACTTCTCCTGATTTTTGTGGATAACGTCCATGGAGCAGCTGTAAAGCATCTCTATAATTATTATAAGTAGCACTAGCAACATGGCTGCCCCCAATAATCATGTACAGAGAAAATTATATTTTATTATATTTTTATGCTACATATTGGAAGATGCCACCCGGTAAATGATATGCAAACTAATATTGACTTATAGGAGATTCCATAGCTACTCAAAAGAATTTCAAAAGAACCATGTAAAAATCAGCTACAGCATGTATGTTGGTTCACTAAATGTGTAAAGGGGGTGTGCATGGTGGCAGGTTATAAACCTTTATTTAAAGGGCTATCCCTTTCCTTTAGCTAAGATGCCCCTGCCCCTTTAATGCCTTGTACACAATTTCTGAAAATTCCTCAAGTTATTAGGGTCAGGAAGTAAGAGTTCTCTTTATGGAGATTTTGCGCATATTAACGCCGCGTTGTAGGCAAGTGGAGACTTATAGCCATTGATGGCCCACTAGAGGATTCTTGAAAGTCATGCTTGATGTTAATGGGTAATGGGTAGCAAAAGGAAGCATTGTTTTCCTTCAAGTTATTAAGCAGCACTGTAATCTACTTTCCTAATGTGTGCAGAGCCTGCATTCTTCTTTATTTACATACCTGAGCTCTGTTCTACCCTCCGTTCACATCACAATGCACCCCTCCTCCTCCTCTTTTACCTCAGTTCCCTGACTGAGTCAATATGTGGCTTCCACAAAATATATGAACATGACGTCACATGGACGTCCAGCAGTGTCACATCAGAGAGGTGTTGTGTGAGTATAGGGACAGACTGCGGCTATCACAACAAAGACACAGGTACATATACATACAGAGACATGTTTCATAGAAGAGATTTATTGAAAAGTGCCCCCCCCCCCAACTTCAATGTTTGATCTTACAGAATCAGAATGTTGAGTATAGTGAAGTCTGAAGATCGAGCTATTCATAGTTACCTTCCTTTAGGGCACCGTCACACGCTGCAGAGGCTTTCTTTGACTGAAAATCTGTTCCATTGATCGGAATAAGGCTTGCTGCGCATTTAGAAAAATTTAACTGATTTTTAAAAGCTGAAGTCTCTGAAATAAAATATGTCCCTTACACAGGTATCTGTACAGCATATACTGAAATGGGGATGACATTAGTCATAGTTTGCATCTTGTCTCCTTGGCCGTTACCACTACACATGTGTAGCCCTAGTACATGTAGGTGGGCTAGTGTGGTTGGTCTGTTAAGATGGCTTTGTAATTCTAGTCAAACGTTGACTTCCAGAGACTATGAATTTTCCCAGCAGTTCCTAGCCACCGATAGACACAGGAGGCTTTTGTTAAACACACTCATTTCTCCAAATTGGAGCATATTAATTATGGAAGCTGTGTTCCCAGAAGGCTCCAACTCTCGCCTCATGGCACAGGCAGGGACCATCAGCTCTTGCTTAATTAGGAGAGCCTGCCTTGTAATAGCTGCCTCCTCCATCTCCTCTGGGACTGTCCTATGTATAAGCGGCTGACTGGCAGAATTAAGAAGTACATAGGACACCTCTCCTTGTTGTAGTCTATTCTAGAGCACTGGGCAATTAGAGATCACTCCGCTGTTCTTCAACTTCTCTTCTATAAAATATTAACAATAAGTCATTAGAATCGCTCTAATACAAGGACAATTTGAATGTAGTTTTGCTGAATAGTGATAAATTATAAGAAAACCATCAAAGCAAGGAAAGTTAATAGTAAACTAGCCATTCCCTAATATGTAACACTTTGTTTGAATCTGTCAATTACATGTACAGTTCTGTATTGTCTTAAAGCAGCATACAGACTGGATAGTATTTGTACAACCTCTAATTCTATTAGCTCCACAGTTGCAGCACATTGTCAGTTAATGGGGTTGGCCATTTTTCCTTATGTTTTTTTTGTAAAGTCTTTGTAAGATTTTTGTAGAGATCCCTGTACTGCCCTTTCAGATATTTGTACATTGTAATAAGGTCTCCTCTTAGCCGTCTTTTTTTTAAGCTGAATAACCCCAAGTTAAGTAATCAATCATTGTATTCTAGTTGTTTGTAGGTTTATATACAGAGTAGGTTTCATAGGATCTGGCAAAACATGAAACCTACCAGGAGTTTGATGAAAGCTTTGTATACTCTGCTGCAGTGGGCAATGCAAACACAAAAACTGTAAATTAACCCAGTACCAAGTCAAAGCTGCAGACATGGTTCTTTATTGAGGTTATAAATTATTTAGTATTAATAAATACAGAAAAGTTTGTAGTTCTAAACTTCAGAGACTTCAGAAGGCTTTCAAGAAAATAGCTCTTAAATCCTTAGTTCAGAATGAGCACTTGGTTTGTGTCTAGAAGACAGAATGTTGTCAACACAGCTGACAATTAGCTTCATATGTTGATTAGCGCTGGAGGTCTTATCCAGGTATCTATGGGCCTATCAAGCTCCTGCTTCACTGCTATCATCCACCCTCAGCCACTTAGTCACACCCCTTAATGCCAGCTCTGAACCTCCCCATGTCTTCCTATGTCACCAGGGGCGTAACTACAGAGGTAGCAGCCATAGTGGCTGCTATGGGGTCCAGGTTGTACAGCATAATACGTGGGGAGGGTTTAAGAAACTGGTTACTAACACCTCTTTCGGAATAACCTGACACCAGCAAACATTGTTTTCAGGAATGAAGATGCCTTTATGGTAAAGTAAGGTATGTGAGCAAATTGTGTAATGAAGACACGACCGTATGATTTGTTGGTGGTGTTGATCCTGCTGGCAGGTTCCCTTTAAAGGCCTTAGCTTCTATATAGGGACCAACCAAGATAAGTGGTGAGAGTTATATATGGGGTTTAGTCCTTCTTATAAATCTGTTGTTCTCGAATGTATTCAAACATTTTTACATTCCCTTATAATGTTTTGCTTCACCCTTGAATTCAATACTGATCCCAGTTTGGTGCAATAATTTTGGGTGGATAAAATAGGGCTGTGTTAGAACTTGTTGTTACTGGCCATATACTGTGTCTGAGCGCCATCTATGATAACTGGTACAGTTATACGTTGTGTGGATAGTATAATAGCTCAGATGTGTGACATACGCTCGTTTTTGCCTGTATAAATTCACATCATGGCAATATCCAGAAAGAAATGGCAGAAGCAATTCCTTACTCTTTGCAAAGCTGCTGATGTGGTTTATTGGTATCTAGTGTAGGCATAATATATGTTGATCAATTTAAACTGCAGACGCTACTGAAACAGGTGCCCGCATAAACTATGGTAGGAAACAGAATGTGTTCAGAATGATTATACATCATCCAGACGCCACCTTTCTAGCAGCTGGATGCTCGACTGCTGCAGTTAACCTGCTGTACAAAAAAAGCTGGTTTTATTTTAATGCAAATGAGTTTCTCCTGACAGCGGGCACATGGTCACACCTACAGGTGCATCTAGTATTAGGCTCCTGCATTGAACTCTGGCCCTAATAGCTCTTTGGATTATATTGTTGTGTAGACAACGGTGCAAGATGATTGATAACAGGGAAAAACACAGTTTCATTGAGAAGATGGGACCAGGAGAGGAAGGATACTGGTTGGCTAGACACTGTATGTAGATGTCAAATCTACAGTATATAGAATAACCTAGGATTAATACATAATCTAAATTAATATTCAAAAGCATGGGATGGTATAGGCCTCTTTCACACTTGAGTTTTTCACACGTGTGTTCTGCGCATGCTTTTGACGCGCAGAACTTGCATTATACTCTGACCCATTATAATCAATGGGTTTTTTCAGACTTGCATTTTTTTACAAGCACGTTTTTTTTTTAACGCATGTTTAAATCTCAGCATGCTCTACTTTTGCAAGTCACGCGCATGAAAAATGCACCATACAAGTCTATGGAGATGCATCAAAAACGCATCGCACTCTGAGACACATGCAAGTCCAATGCAAGTGCAATGCGTTTTTGCGTGAAAAACTGAGACACTGAATAAACTGTGACTGAAAACTGATTGAACTCGCACCCTGATCAGACTCTGACGTGATCTGCAACGCAAGTGTGAAAGGGGCCTAAGTGACCCACCTAACTCAGGGTCCCATAGTGACATTCGCCTTTGTGTCATTTTAGGCCTCGCTGTAAGACTAGCTTATTATTTTAAAAGAGAAATAAAATGACCGTTCACTCCCATTTCCACAAAGTACAGTAAAAAAGGATGGAAAGGACCCATCTGCTCCAAAAAAATACCATTTTTAATACCATTATAAAAGTCACCAGATCAGTAGTAGAAAACATTTGCTGTCACTTCTGTCTTGATTGTTGGGATATTTGGGATACATTAGATTTTATCCAATAAGGATGTGATGGACTGTATGTGCTGCACCTTCTATAAAAGTTAAATAAAGTTTCTACTAAAAGATGATTGTTCATTGGCCACATATTTAAGGATTAAAAAAGGAACTCCTCAGATGTAATTTTGCCATCAAACATTGAGAATGTCAGCACCCTACCATTGTTTATGGGATTCTGCTTCCTTTTATCATTAAATAAGTTTACTGAAGTAATTTTTAAAAACCGAAATAAGCAACTCTGAGTTACTAGAATGGAGTAGTATAGTATCTACATCAATCAGGGAAAAACCAAAAATGTCTTCCTTTTTGGAGGACCCTGTCAAATCATGTATTATAAAGAAAACCCTTTGGTCCATTTGTGTTCCTTGATATTCTTTATTTCTTCTTTGTCGGTACAGTAAGAAGTAGAACATTTGATAAAAAACTTCCTTGACAGATCATGGGTGCTGACTAGGGGTCCTAGGAAGAGGACTTGATTTCAGGTGGGCATTTTTAAACAAACAATTCTATGGACAACTTTTTTCATACTTGAGGATTTGTCCACAGGTGAACTTTCTAGAAGCTGGGTAACTTGAGTGCTTTTTAAGATGACATTTCAAATCCGGAGAATGAGGTTGATTGTAAAGATGTCTCTCGCTATAAATATCTGAGCTCAGTGGGAGAGAGTCAAAGCCAAATGTTGTTCTGAGGCATTTGATTCCATAAAGTGTATTTGAAAAGCTTAGGTTATGTACCCCCCGTAGGGCACCAATGATTTCCTATTCTTTCTATTTGCATGTAGGCCATAGAGAACACTCAAACACTGAGACAGATGATACCAATCCAAAACACAGTAGAAGTTATTGATATACTTCCATGGTCTATGTCACAGTCGGGACAAAGATATAGTTAAAGACAAGCAACATAATGACGGTTTAATTTATGGAAGACTCGGTAGTTTCCCTTTTAAACAGCAAAGAGAACATAAATTATAAATTAAGTCAGAATTTAACCAAAAAATTGTGATGTTTCACAATTGATTGTTGTCGTATACGGTAGAATGCACTACTTATTCAGATTTCCCACAAATCTACAAAAACAAAGTATTTACAATGTCTTATACCTGGTTATTTTAGATCAGGAGTGTCAGCCTTGTGGTTGCCTTATCCTCTTACTGAAATGCGCCGCAGTATTACGGCGTGCGTCGCATCCTGGTGCATTGAGAGGGCTCACAGGCTGCATATTGCAGCAAAGACTTACCGGTAACACCCGCGATCGGTGCTAGCAAAATCTCCCCCTTTCCCTAGAACTGATATAAATTTAAATAAACAGTAAAAATCATAAACACATTAGGTATCATCGCGTCCGAAAACGCTTTTTTCACTGCGTTTAACCCCACAACGGAAAATAGCGGCCAAAGTCAAAAATGGCACTTTTTTGCCTTTTTAAAAAATATAAAAAAATCAATAAAAAGTGATCGAAAGGTCGTACAGTCCTAAAAATGGTAGCATTTAAACCGTCAACAAAAGTCGCATAAAATTACACCACCCACAGCTCCATACACCATGAAAAAGTTATTAGCACCAGAAGATGGCAATTGGTATCCCTGTGATCGCTCCGACCCAAAGAATAAAGTAGACAAGTCCTTTAGGGCGCCCAGTGAAAGCCGTAAAATCCAAGCCCACAAGAAAACGGCGCAAATGCGTTTTTTCCGCTTCCCAGTACATGACATAGAAAATTAAATACCATCACTATGAAGTGCAATTTGTTATGCAGAAAACAAGACATCACAGAGCTCTTTACGTGAAAAAATAAAAAGTTATAGATTTTTGAAGGTGGGGGGTGAAAAATGGAAGTGAAAAAACTAAAAAGGGCCAGGTCGTTAAGGGGTTAAAGGCGCCAAATGTAATTTTATTATGATATAATTGAACTATATACAGAATAACCATTACAATCAATCCTATGAGGGCAACCACAAAGCTGAACGTATTGTTAAATAACAATAATCTGACGCTGCGTTTACACGTGATTGCGTTGCATATCAATGCACACAAATTCCTCCTGCATTTACTAAATGCAATGAAAACGCAATCTTATTTCAATAGGTGTTCATAGGAGTCTGTGTGTTATGTAAAGGCACACCACGTGTTAATTCGGCCTCAGACATTAACATGGCCAGTAGGTGTCCCCACAGCAACCAATAGCCACAGTACCCCCACAGCAGCCAGAAGGACCCGCCAAGCAACCTTAGTACCCCATCCTTCCTAGAAGCAGCCACAGTGCATCACGTGCGCCGGCGCTTACAACGAGTGCACACAGGAGTGAAGACGATGGCTGCTCCTTCAGGGAAGTGGGCAAAGGCAAGTATTGGAGTTACCCTGCCACTATCCTGCGCCCTCAAAGAGTGTAGAATAGGAGTAGGGAAACGGGCCTGATAACATAAGCACCAGATTTGGCTTATGGGCCTTGTGTTTTATATCTTTATTGGATTTTCATATTATCATATCCTGAAGTAAGATTATTACAATACATTTTGGGGTACAATAAGTTGCGCAATTTAAATTAGTTGTATTCCCATAATATATTAATAAAAACACATATATTTCTGCCATTTCGCCATCATATGGACATGTTGGATAAATCTTGTTACATCCTCCTTGTGACCCCTCACAGCAGCAGCAGGTTCATTTACTTCGCCTCTTCCTGTGTCCCCTACTTGATCTTTGTACTTTGCCATAAAAAAAGCTTGTTCCCTTATGTCCTGCCATTGTTTGGTGAATTCCCGTTCTGACCCTGGTTCCGTCTCTGACTACGCCCTGACCTTCTGCTCTACCATTGACTCCGATCCTGTGCTGCCTGTCTTGACCTCCTGCCTTTCCTCGACCACAATTCAGTTTAACGACTTTGTACTTCGCCTTGGCCACCACCAGGAGAAAATTCGCCCCTGTGGAGTGACCCAGTGGTATTCCGCTGCAGCGAGTCCAACAAGCTTTGTGGCGGGCTCTGGTGAAAACCAGGTCCCACTTAGACTCAGCTCCCAGGTGTCTGCTTACGTCATCGCTCGCGGTAGTACAGTGGGTCCACTCCCCCGGAGCCTGACAATTGAACACTACCGTTCAGATTTCTGTTTCTAGCTTCCGCTTAAAAAAGTAAAAAATGGAAATTTAACAAATCCATTATAATTAGATAAATTTGAGGGTTGGATAGAAAGACATAATAAAAGCAATAGATCGATAAAGATGAAAGTAAAGTGTCTGTAACTGTAACGGACAATGTCATCCAATATGTTCAGTTGTATTACCGTTTATTTGCCATCCGTTATCTTTTTGTAATGGAGGTAAATAAACTGAAGTCTCAACAGCAGTGTGAACTTAGCCTAAAGTAAGTTTTTAATGCTGTTTCTTGGTAAGTTGTACAGTGAAAATTCTTTTATAGGTTTTCTTACGTATCACATTGTGAAATTTTTGCAGTTTTACCATATTTTTTGAACTATAAGGTGCACCGGACTATAAGGCGCACCATCAATAAATGCCTGCTAAAACGTCTAGGTTCATATATAAGGCGCACTGGATTATAAGGCGTATCTGATTATAAGGATGAATGACCAGCAGACCTGTGCACAGTTCAAGGCAGCTTTTGTCTGTAAGTACGGTTCATATATAAGGCGCACTGGACTATAAGGCGCACCTTTGATTTCTGAGAGTATCAAAGGATTTTTTGTGCGCCTTATAGTCTGGAAAATACGGTATTTTTGTTCATTTACATATTATAGTTATAATGTATAAAAATACATATATTTAGCTTTTTTCATCGGCTCCTTTCTACAAATCTAATAATAATAAAAAAACCTTAACTGATATAAATGTAAATAAACAGTAAAAATCATAAACACATAAGGTATTGCCGCGTACGAAAATGTCCGATCTATCAAAATATAATTTTTCACCCGGTAACGGAAAATAGCGTCCAAAGTCGAAAATGGCATTTTTTTGCCATTTTGAAAAATCGAAAAAAATTAATAAAAAGTGATCAAAAGGTCGCACAGTCCTAAAAATTATAGCAATGAGACCGCCATTAAAATTCTCAAAAAATTACACTACCCACAGCTCCGTACACCAAAGTATGAAAAAGTTATTGGAGCCATAAGATGGCAAAATCCAAAAGAAAATTTTTGTACAGGAGGTTTAAATTTTTTTAAATATATGAAAACATTATAAAACCTATACAAATTTGGTATCCACGCGATCGCACCGACCCAAAGAATAAAGTAGACATGTCATTTAGGGCGCACAGTGAAAACTGCAAAATCCAATCCCACAAGAAAACATTACAAATGTGTTTTTTTACCATTTTCACTGCATTTGTAATTTTTTTCCCGCTTCACAGTACACGGCATGGAATATTAAATACCGTCACTATGAAGTATAATTTGTTACGCAGAAAATAAGCCATCACAGAGCTCTTTATGTGGAAAAATTAAAAAGTTACAGATTTTTGAAGGTGGTGAGTGAAAAATGGAAGTGAAAAAACTAAAAAAGGCTAAGTTGTTAAGGGGTTAAATTTAACACAAAAAAAGTTAATATAAATATCTTAGGACTGGTATTTTAAGGAAGATAAAAGTTAATGATATGGTTTTAAAGCCAGTCCCAGACACTGGTAGGAAAGTCACATTTTAATCTCCATTTTATGTTCCCAAATTAGTCTAAGTAAAAATCTTTACTGAAAAAAAAAAAAAAAAAAATCCTACTTACCGTATATACTCGTGTATAAGCCGAGTTTTTCAGCACAAAAAATGTGCTGAAAAACCTAATCTCGGCTTATACACGAGTTAATTAAAAAAATAAATACACGAGTTAATAAAAAAAAAAATTAATACTCACCCTCCCGGTCCTCGGCGGCAGCTCCCGGTCCTCGGCGGCAGCTCCCGATCCTCTGCGGCGGCTTCTCTCTTCTATCTTCACATGCCGGCAGTCGCGTCTATGCTACTTGCCGGCGGGCGCACAATATGATGTAGCGGTGTCGCTGCTGATGACGTCATCAGCGGCGACACCGCCGCAGCGCACTGTGCGTCCCCCGGCAAGTCGCATGGACGCGACTGCCGGCACGTGAAGATAGAAGCCGCCGCAGAGGACCGGGAGCCGCCACTTAGCACCAAAGGTGAGTATCGTCGGAGGGTGAGTATTAAGTTTATTTTTTTATTATTCGCTAGGCATACTGAGGGCAGGCTGTATACTTTTTGGGGGCAGGCTGTATACTTTTTGGGGCAGGCTGTATACTTTTTGGGGGCAGGCTGTATACTTTTTGGGGGCAGGCTGTATACTACTTGGGACAGGCTGTATACTACAGGGGGCTAGCTGGCTGTATACTACACCCTCGGCTTATACTCGAGTCAATAGGTTTCCCATTTTTTGTGGTAAAATTAGGGGTCTCGGCTTATACTCGGGTCGGCTTATACTCGAGTATATACGGTATATTTAGAATTGTGGGATAGAATAAAAATGTAAATGTTTTGCTTTATCTCTCAAAACTTTGATGTGTCATAGTATTTTATCAATATAATTGAAAATTAGGTAATTATTAAAAGCAGTTTAGAAATTCAGACAAACTATCTGTATTGCCAGGAATAAGGGGACATTTACAGAAGTGTGAAAAATCCAGTTTTCTCCATATTAAGCATACATGCTGAGTCCCACGGGCAACCTTTCTAAAGTGCAATGGGATTCCTGCCCTGGCATTATATGGGACATGGTTCTCAGCAGGACCCTTTATATTATGATTTTCTGGACCATAAATACATATACGCCGTTCCCCTCTTACATGATATTCCATCATATTACTGCCAAGACAGTTACCGCAGCTCCAGGAAGCTGCAGAGAGCTTGGATCGCAAGCGTTCTATCTTTTAACCTACTGACCCCAGTGCTGTCTGCGGGTCTTTAAGATAAGCAAACCGGTAATGGAGATATCCATAGGGAGAGCAGCTGGGATATTTCTACTAGGCGCAGTTATGTACTTAATTAATCTCACAGGGATTTTTTAACCCTTTTACTCTCAAGTGAGTGCACAAATGCATCAAACATAGTTCTGCAGCATGTAGGCATCATAAGGTTAAATGATCATAATAAATTGCATTGATGGTAAAGAATAATGGAGCGATCCATCAGATTTCAGCTGTTAATATAAACTGAATAACAAAAATCTTTACCAAAACGATTTATTAATGTGTCACAGAATTAAAATTAGAAATAAATAAAAGTTAAAATGTTCGGTTTTAGTGTGCTGCAAATTTATATCATGCTAGATGATAAATATGACATATAGTACTGTGGAGTTGAGCTTTGCACCTTCTTTAAGCTGGTATAGTATACTGTATATACTTGAGTATAAGCCAATAGTACCTAATTTTAACACAAACTGAATAAAACTATTGACTCGAGCATAAGCCGAGAGTAGGAAATTGATCCCAGTCTGCGCCCAGTATACAGCCAGCCAACGCATGACCCACAGTATATAGCCAGAAGCTCCTTGTCCCCAGAATATAGCCTGCAGCCCCTGCCCTCCAGTATACAGCCTGCAGCCCCTGCCCTCCAGTATACAGCCTGCAGCCCCTGCCCTCCAGTATACAGCCTGCAGCCCCTGCCCTCCCAGTATACAGCCTGCAGCCCCTGCCCTCCCAGTATACAGCCTGCAGCCCCTGCCCTCCCAGTATACAGCCTGCAGCCCCTGCCCTCCCAGTATTTCGCCTGCAGCCCCTGCCCCCCCAGTATATAGCCTGCAGCCCGTGCCCCCCCCCAGTATATAGCCTGCAGCCCCTGTCCCCCCAGTATATAGCCTGCAGCTCCTGTACCCCCCCCCCCCCGTTTATAGCCTAGAGCCCCTGCCCCCCAGCCCACCGTATAAAAGAAAAATAATTGTACTCGCCTTCCAACTCCTTCCCGGTATGTCCTTTTCTAGCCATTGATGCTCTGGCTCCCTCTCTCCGTGTGGTGCTGTCGCTCGAGCTGTGCCGATGGTGGCGCACACACTAGAATGTCAGCAAGCCACTGACATCACAAATCGAGCAACGGCACCACACGGAGAGAGGGAGACGGAGCCAGAACATCAATGGCTAGAAAAGGACCTACCGGGAGGGCTTTGGAGGGTGAGTACACTTTTTTATTTTATAGACTCGAGTATAAGCCGAGTTAGGGGTTTTCAGCACATCTTAGTGCTGAAATATTCGGCTTATATTCGAGTATATACGGTAATTTGTCTAATTAAACATTTTTTGGGTGCACCATCGCCCGCCCACCTGGATTCAGCAGTCATTACCAAAGGACAGCTGTGAGACAAGAAGTACCTTCCAGCCAAAAATTTGTGTCTTTGTGCAATCACCCCAGTAGCTGCGGTTGTATCGCAGGACAGTCGTCCTCTATTTTTAAGGGACCCAATGACTATATTGATTGAATATTATGTACGCATGTACAATTTTCTTAATAGTGTCCATTTGAAGAAATATATATATATATGGCAGACTAATTAAATGTAAATGTACATTTGGTAATATTACTTATCTGAGGCCGTGCCTCAAAATTGGCTAAAATGGTCTAAAGATTTGTGAAGCAGGAGCCTCTTAGTAAATCTGGTGTGTAGTGCGCTGGTGGATGGGATAATAGGGCTCTTTCGCATTGGCGTTGACGTTCAGCTTCAGTTGTGAATCTGTTGCGTTTTGTCTCTGTGGTGTTTCAGCTTTTATTTCATTATGTCTTTGTGTCTGCAAAAAAAAAAAAATGAAGGTGTAACATTGCTTTGAAAACATCACACCTTTTTTTTCATCCTCATCAGTGAAAAAAATGGATGTATTAGTAGTTTTTTTCTGCAGACCCACTTCTATTGCCTTAGAAACGCCTGAGACTTTTCCCCTAAGCACCAGTCTTTATATATTCACTGCAAGTTAAACATGGTGGCTCCCTACAGTTATGTGCAGTTACAGCAAAGTGTAACCTTGCACCATGTCACATTTTGACTCAACTTTGGGTGATTTGTGTTGCTGTGATTTGCATTATTTTTGCCTTATGTGTCCCCAGCCTAAGCCTGAAATAAGACATTTTTTTCAATTTTGTTTGGACGAAATACAGGAGCTTAAAAGGCATAGAAAAAGCATCGGTCTTTGTAATATGTTACTTTGTTTAAAGTAAATCGGCTATAGCCTTACTCGACGTTATTGATTCTCTAAAAGCAGGAGTACAGCTCAGCCGGACCTGGCCCCATATTTCCAGCTCATTAGTAATGAATTTTTACACAATCACTAACAAATTTCACAATGACCCGACTTCCACATGACAGTCTTGCAGCACGTAACTGCTTATGTTTTTGGCTCTCCTCCTTGACAACAGTGTTCTTTCTCTGAATTGAAAAATTGTCAGCTCCTTTGTAGCCTTCATTAAAATTACAGTTTATATCTCACAGGAGACTTGTCTGCTGCTTTTTCTTTTTCTCCAGCACAGTCTTGTCAGGATCTCATTTTTTAGGTCGTTGAGACGGATGGCAAAAGAGAACAGTTCACTGGGGATCTAAAAGCAGGACAAATGGTAATATAAAGTCCTTTATAGGACCTCAACAAGACGTTCCTTTTTCTTTGGTCAATGAGTTTTTCTGCTGTAGCTCCAGCGGCTGCCTGCCTGGGGGAAGTTTCCATATTAAAAAAAAATCCACTGGGTGAATTATACTGAGACACCTTAAGAGTTCATTTATATAAATTGACCAAAACTCTCGGGAGATTTCTTTACTTGACTCATATGTAGAACCTCCAATTATTTCAGTAAGAAATATATTCTGCTTCCCCACCTGAATGTTATATCGTAATCCACAATGAATTTTTTACATACATATAGCATCACATTTTTTATCCTTTTTCTATTATTGCATAAATAAAAATGTGACTTTAGAGGAGGGAACTATTACTTTGATCCAGCAGTCCTGGCCACATCCATTGACTCACTTACCAGTTATTAAATGGCAGGTAACATAATCCTGATTTTATGACTATATGCAGAAGATTATACTTAATTATTTATTTAGGCTCTATCTTGCAGGTTTCAGGCTCACTAGAGGATTATTTAATAGGCCAAGGTGATGGTGCATGAATATTGTTCAGCCCCCCGGGGAGTATTTGCAAAGTTAGTCTATAAATTCATCAAGTTCAACTTTTTCTAATTACAAATGTTACAATGGCAAATTAACCCATGAATTGTAAAACATCATTTGCTGTAACGTGATCATTCTTGATAGCAATTAGCAAAAGAAAATTATTGAACACTACATATCTTTTATAAACAGCTGAGGCCATCTTCACATCTGCATTGGTGGTCCCATTAGGATAATAACTCGGACATTCTTCTGCACCCAGAAGAAGAGGAAAATTCTGAAGTCTTTTGGGTGCAGGACATTTTTTTTTTTTAAATCAACCTTTTAATATTACTGTACCTTATTTTTCGGGTTATAAGGCGCACTGGATTATAAGGTGAACCATCAATAAATGCCTGCTAAAACATCTAGGCTCATATATAAGGCGCAGCAGATTATAAGGCACACCTGATTATAAGGATGAATGACCAGCAGGTGGCAGACCTGTGCACAGTTCAAGGCAGCTGTTGTCTGTAAGTACGGTTCATATATAAGGCGCACCTTTGATTTCTAAGAAAATGAAAGGATTTTAAGTGCGCCTTATAGTCCAAAAAATACGGTACTTAATGTAAAAATGTTACATTTCTGACTAGCCAGAGATCTCCACACTTCTTCTTCTGTGGAAATCTCCTCTTTGCAGCCTGAATCCATTATCAACACTTGCAGGATTACAATAAATAAATGATGAATAAATAATGCAGGATTACACTATGGTCATACAACTCGATTCCCCCTCTCTGCACAATGATCTCTTCACGGTTTCAACCTGCAGATGTTTAGAGCAGTATATGGAGATCCATAAATCAGAGCAGTCAAAGGATTTCTACCATTATGGTTAGGGCCAAAAAAATATTCAATTCCATGAAAATTTAATGTTCAGCAGCATGACAAAGGGACATTAATTTTGTTTGGAGGAAAGGTGATTTAGACAAGGGGTCTCTACAGTTAAAGTGGTGAAGTCATGAAATTACATTCTCAATACATAAGGTACCGGTACCAGCAAGCTATTACCCATGCAGATTTATTCAAGGTCATCATTAAATAACCAATAGGCCTGATTGCAGTACAATTTCTGCTCATCCAGTTATTATTCCCATAGCTTAAAAACAGAATGTGTGTCCAACACATGGGCTGTGCTATGTTCCCAAACATTACAAAGAGCTAAGGCTGGTTGCCTAGCAATCCATGAGGTTTGCACCCACATACACAAGGAGATTACGTCTTTGATTCTATATAAGCCGCCTCTGAAATGTAACTGTAAGATTTACAGTCTAGCTAATATGTAGCACAACTGGTTAATGTAAATTCTCCATACTGATAGATGATATAGAGGAGCGGAGACATTTGTGGAGAATAATTGATATTACGTCCACAGTCTTGAGCACTTGTAGTGCATAGTTATTGTCGCAGTCCAAATTACCGCTAATGATTTAAGACTTTACAATAATGAAACTGAATAAATAACAAACTCCACACCAGATGTCCTTGACCAAAGACAGACAATCTCCAATAAATCCAGAATTGACAGTTTTATTATGTTTTTCTCACAAGGCCAAGTCTATCACATTGATCCAAGAATGGTAATTAGTATCTCATCTACTGGCACGGTGTAATTGTAACTGTATCTAAAATGATTGGGTTACCTGCACCTATTAATGCTATGTAGAATCAGGACATAAAGGGGCATAAAGGGAGGTTCATTTATTTATTTTGCTTTCTTTTATATTAGCGACTTTTTTGGCACATATGAATATTTGCATTAAAATTTGCAACTTTTCCACTTGCCTAGCAAAGTCGCAACTTTGGCACAAATGAACTCCAGTCCCGGAGACAAAGGAAAAAGTTTAGAAGGGGTTGCAGAAGAGTTTATGACTTTTTTGCGACTTAAAAATAAAGTTGCAAAAAGCCCACTGACTTAGCTGCTTAATACTTGTATCACCCTCTAAATTAAATCAAACAGGTCCGACACCTTGACAAATGAAGAGTTAGGACAGTTAGGTATGATGCCCACCCTAGGTCAGGCTGTAGGTTGGGAGCGGTGACGACAACAGTATAAACTCTACATATTGCAAAATGGCTGCCTGTTGAATCCCGTTTCGAGTGCATCAGATTGGGTAATAAAACATGGCACTTTATTGGGAAAAAAAATCCAATGCCGGTCCTTTAGATGATATGAATAAAATCTAACACTTATGGACCAGTGCCTATATAAACAGCCCCCCTCAGAATTATTTTATACACAGCCCCCCTCGTCCCCTATGGATTCATTAGATACAACTCCCCTCACCTTCAAAGATTCCTTATGTACAGCCTTATTTGGGCCCCCTTGCAGCTTTGGCCCCAGAACTTGCCCGGGTATGCCCAATGCTAGCGCCGGCCCTGCTAGGACAGACTGTTATCAGTGAACTTTGGGCTGGCTATTGTGTAGGCACTTACCCCTGGCATCTTTGTCTTTGTGGTTGCCATATGTGTGGCTCTTAACCTGTAACAGCATGACATTTGCAAGCAACTTGGTATCACACAGTGTACTCCTGGTGAAGTCCGGGCAAAATATAGCCAGCTCCGCACTGACACTCACATAACTCCATGTACTCATGACACTATCTATTTTGAGAGGTCACAGTCAGGTGTGGGGCTTATATTGACCAATATAAAGGAACAGAATAAATAGTGTTGTCCAATTTGGCTCACATAGATATACACTCTAGATCTATGGTGTTGGCTCTATATATTGAAGGCATATGTACATAACGCTGACTGCAGTTCCTTCCGCCTTGGTTGTCAAGTGACTTTATTTATTCCTCTGCTGGATATTTCACTGCAATGAGTTTTCACTTACTCATAATCCTGACAGAGATGAGGACTCTCCCATTATCTGTCTCATTCACTGCTACAGGGCTCTATTCACAGACACGTCTGGGGCTCATTACTTTGCTGTGTAGCCTCATTCATCATTCACAGTGTTTGCGCTTTCTGTATACACTAGGAACTCACCAGCAGAAATCCCTGTATTCACTAAACCTCTTTTATGAGAGTCAAATATTCTGGATTATTTGTGCTACTTTCACCTGTGCATAAGGCATAATGTTGTATCACACTTCCATTCTTTCCATTTCTACACCATTAAACAAAGTGATAAACTGAAGCATTGTCCTCGTGTGTCTCCAGTGACAACTTTAAAAGCCGTCTTTTCCTCAATTGCTTTCTTGTTTAGTAAAGACAGAAAAGTAATACCCTGAACACTGCTGCTAAAATGTCTCTAATCCTTCTCCGCTTGTATATAGACCTGCTTCTTCACATTCGGAAGGGCCTCAAGTATTTTCTGTTAAAGTCATAGGACATCTAAAAGTATTAAACCTGTAAGTTAAATCGCTGTCTCCTGGGAACAGACTGAGATCCAATTGTCGCCATTTCCTATGCAGAACTTTCAATGCCAGCTCAAATCTTGGTTGCTTAGCTATGATGTGCAGCATATCCCAAACATGAGTTACCATTTTTCTTTCTTTATAACCCTGAACACTTTAAGTGTTCTTAAAGGAAACTTCAAGAGGTTGTGCAGGATTCAGATAAACAATAATTTTGTCTATTAGCGGGAGCTTATGTACTTAAGAAGTTCTCTTCTGATGTGGTCAAACACAGCCATCCAAGTTACTACCAGTCTCTGTTTGAACACAGAGGGCTGAGATATGATGTCACATTGACGGCCTGTGACAGCCGCAGCCTGTTACTAGTCTCAGTGCTGTTCAGATGATGCATATTTTATGCTTCATGTACACAAATGTGAGCTTTTCATGGGTCCCACCAATGGCCTGTGGACTGTGTCATCGGTGTGTGTGCTACCATCAAGTGCCCATGTCTATACTGTGTCGTTTTGGTCTGTAGTAGAGACATGCATACGGTATAGACATAAAGGAACACCTCTTGATTTTAAGGTTTCAGAGGCTGTGTATGAAACATATGCATTTGAAACGTATCAAGAAAAAAAACCATTTGTGTTTCCACCAAAACATGACAACATGACAGAAACACCAAATGTGAATGCATTCTTAATCCCCAAATCCGTATGAGCCTTTTCTTCTACGTGTTATCATTACCAACCAGGGGAGAATCCTGGTTTTTGCAGGATCCCCCATGGCACTTTACGTCATCACCTTACATAAGACACAATGATGAAAGATCATTTTGTTAGTTTTTTCCCTGGATCTATGGTCAGTCCGTAATTTGTTGTCGTAATATGGAAAATGTGATGGGCCTGTATCACCTTTCATTGAAATGAGCAGATTGCATCATTTTTTGGGAATTCAGATTAATGTCGATATGATGGAAAGCATTTCTTTCAGCCCATATCCATCTTCAGTTCTGTTTGCATTTGACATATACTAAGCAGAAAATGTTTCACAGTTTTTTCATGTGCTTTTTCCCCTTGCAGTATTACTGCATATTTCAAGCTGCTTCAGCTGTTGACCGCTCCATGCCTGTCAAAAATGTCTTCCTTCTGTTCTTTCTTTTTTTCTTGAAATTTTGAAGCTGAAAAGAACTCAACACCCTGCTGCCTTTAGACTATCGTTGCTACAGCAACAAAACTTGTCTCTCTAAATTAGGACATTTTCTCCTTGCTTCATTTTTCTATATTCTCCAGAACCCCGTCATCTTTTTTTCTCTTCACTCACCAAAGACGTTAGAGAATCTTCTGATCCTCACGATGTTGTCCAGTGTTCTGGTGTCTCCCATTGTTGGGGTTGATGAATTGTTACATGAAATTCCTTAGACAGGAAAAAGAGAAATGTATCATCAGATTTCTAATATCCATTATGCATCCCCCCTACGATGGTGGTTACTGCAAATATATGGCATTATACTTAAACAAAATATAAAACAATCTTGGCATATCCTTCTGCATAATAGTTTTTGCTTCCCTTTATGATCTCGACCGTTCATACATAAGAACTTCATGCCGAAACAATAGTTTCCATGTTCTTTATGATCTTCATTACTAAATTGAAGCACTTTGGTTATAATTGTTTATATTATATATCATATTGTCCTAATGTATATATACAGGAAGTCCCCAGGTTACATACAGGATTGGTTCTGTAGGTTTGTTCTTGTAATCCCAGCCAGAATTTTTTTGGCCTCTGTGACAATTGGATTTTAAAAATGTTAGATTGTCATTAGAACCCATATTTACAATAAAGCTTCATTACAGACTCCTGTGATAACTGTTACAGCTCATTATTATAGACTGGGAGTACAGTAAATTACCAACATCTAGAGGTCCGTAACAAGGGGTCGTATGGAAGTCGGCTGTTCTTAAGAAGGGGACCGCCTGTATATATATATATATATATATATATATATATATATAATATATGAGCATCAAGGTCTCTCCATAGTTCTCTTTACCTAATTATTACTGATTTCTCCCATTAAGTTGGTTTAATTGTTTCTGAACCTGCAAACTGCTTCAAATCAAGCTCTGGACCCCCACTATCTGATCTTAATGGCCCAACCTAAGAGAACCTACAATATTAGAAAAAACCCTATTGCCCAAAGCTTTGGATTTCCATCAGCTATTGTGTATAACACTGGTAGCGATAAGAATAAAAAGTTAAAAAGGAAAGAAGATCACACAAGAAACTATGATGTGACATTAATGATTATTATTTATTCAATTTTGGAATCAGTATTTTAAAAAAAATTAATGTCCTCCTTAGATTGGATCTAGGTTGGTATTGTTTCTCCATGTGAAGACCTCCAGTTGGTGTAGGGACTCCTGTAGGCAGAGGTCGCACTAACATTTTTCCAGAAGGGTAAAAATACTCCTCTCACCATTTTTGAGGAGTATTTTTACCTGAGGAGGAGTATGAAAATTTCGGTAATACACCATACACATAGCACACTCACACAGCGCACTGCACACACACACACAGCACACAACACCGCACACACTCACAGCACAGCACACAGCACACACACACACACAGCACCGCACACACTCACAACACACAACACAGCACACACTCACAGCAAAGCACTGCGCACACACTCACAGCACAGCACCGCGCACACACTCACAGCACAGCACCGCGCACACACTCACAGCACAGCACCGCGCACACACTCACCGCACACAACACATACACTCACCGCACACAACACATACACTCACCGCACACAACACATACACTCACCGCACACAACACATACACCCACCGCACACAACACATACACCCACCGCACACAACACATACACTCACCGCACACAACACATACACTCACCGCACACAACACATACACTCACCGCACACAACACATACACTCACCGCACACAACACATACACTCACCGCACACAACACATACACTCACCGCACACAACACATACACTCACCGCACACAACATACACTCACAACACAGCACCGCACACACTCACAACACAGCACCGCACACACTCACAACACAGCACCGCACACACTCACAACACAGCACCGCACACACTCACAACACAGCACCGCACACACTCACAACACAGCACCGCACACACTCACAACACAGCACCGCACACACTCACAACACAGCACCGCACACACTCACAACACAGCACCGCACACTCTACACTCACCCGGCACTGCTCTTAGGTCCCGTCGATCACAAACGCAGGCAGCTGCGGGCAGGTAGAGATGGAGCAGGACGGGGAGCAGCAGCCCCGCTGTCCACAGGTCTCCCCTGGGGCCAGTGCTCTCACTCCGGGTCTCTCCGGCACGTGTCCCGCTGAGCGGTCCCGCGCTGAACCGCTCATCCTGCGCGCTACAGGGAATAATTGCCAATCGTAACTTTACGCATGGCAATTATTTTGGGGGGTAATGGCGCCTCATTGCGCGTCTATGACGCGTGGTGAGGCGTTAATGCGACCTCTGCCTGTAGGTCAGGCAATGCTTTCTGGAAAAATGGTTCACAAATTAGCTATCACAAACATATGAGGTAAGTATTAAAGGGAACCTGTCATCAGGAGCCTTTTTTGCATGGCGGAGCAGTTTCCCGAAGAGGGGAGGTCAAACCACTCCTTGCTGGCCACTCCAATCTCATCTCACTCAATGAGTGCAATGGGCACACTATTCTCTATGGGGACCAGAAAAAGTGTTCCTGATGACAGGTTCCCTTTAAATTAATAGTCGGCACTCAGGAGTTAATTGAAGTCATAGAAGCCTCATAGGATGAAGCTCCCCGTTAATTGTTTGGATTATTGAAACCACAGCAGTGACATTAATGTACAGTAGACTCAATTACAATAAGAAACTTGCAATACACAAAATATACTAGCATCAAATGAAAACAGTTTTTAATATACCGTATATACCTGAGTATAAGCCGACCCAAGTATAAGCCGAGGCCCCTAATTTTACCACAAAAACCTGGTAAAACCTATATTTTTTTTTTACTCAAGTATAAGCTGAGTTTGGATTTTCAGCACATTTTTTTGTGCTGAAAAACTAGGCTTATACTCGAGTATATATGGTAATCGGAGACACAAGCAATGTGAATGGTGGTTAGAATCAATGATCAGTAAAGAATAGTGGGTCCACTCCATGCATTTCATTCCAAGTATCTAGCTTTACTAGGGGCTGCTCCAAATTAGGAGAACCAAATTTAAGTGTGATGGTATAGGAGGAGCCAGAGGAGAACTTTTTGTCAATGAGGCAAATAAAATTGTCAATTACATTGGAAACAGAGAAATTGAGTGAAAGTGATGATATACAAATCAGTTGTTTTAGACAATTCAATTTACATACATTTTAAATTTTTTTACTTTCTGTATATATAGCATGAGAATAAATATGGAGTATTATTTATTGATAACCAGTAAATTATGTGGAAATTCTGCATCCGCCGCAGTCTCACAACCCCTCCTAATCCACTGTCATTTTTTTGTACCTCATGTTGTCTTTGTATAGTGGCTTTTAAAAGCGTCTATCTGCTTCATTGCTTCTGTTTAAATTATGCATTTGCTTAGTATTGAAGGTTATAATGTGTTCTGTATAATAAGCTGGGTTTTATACAAATTTGTATAATGAAGTGTTCGTACTGTGTATCTCTGTAGAGACTTGAAAAGCTAGCAAAGAGTCTTCTGTAAGTTGAAATGTTAGGAGGGGGCTGCGTTCTGTGGAGATTTACAAAACCAGGAGCAGATTCGGATCCCTGGAGAACAGGAGTTGGCAGTAGGACAAGAAGCATAGCATTGACGAAATAACTGTTTCCATAGCAGCAATATGAAAAACATCTTCTGCTTCTCCAGCTCCTCTGAGAAATATACAGTTTACTCAAAGACTAGACCATAAGTAATATGTACATTGCTTATTTATTACAAGAAATGGCACGGAGAAAGAAGAAATCTCTGAATCACATCGGCAATCAACCATTGGTTTACACCTAACTGATCAGCTATTACAAGGCAAACCCAACATGTATTTTGCATGTTGTGTTTATTACTATTACCTACCAATGGTGGGGGTAGGTTATTATACAGTGGGTTCTCATTACAGTCCACAATTTTTCTTTGGCTATTTGATCCTTGTGAGCCAGAGGTTGGGAGGAAGGAAATCCCAATATCTAGACATATAGTAGAAAGAGGTAAACCCTACCTATAGCATGGCCATGGCGAAGGCAGAAGCCGATGAACACTATTAACTTGGCAGTTGTATAAAGGGTAGCTTCACTTTAAGTGGGAAATAAATCCTCATAGTGGACAGGTACAATATAATGTAATAATGCTGTAAACTCCCGCCGCCTTATTATGAAAAGATATTTCACCCAATATGAACAAACATATCATAGTGCTCAGATATGTTGTATGCAGAAGGTTAACTGCTGCTCATCTATACTGAAATGATCACCTCACTTACATATTACTTTATTTTAAAGGGAAGCTCTATGATGTCTTGGCAAACTTAAGGGGGTTTGCCCATGAAAGAAAGTTCTCCAATTTAAGATAATTTTGACCCCTTACTTTGCAATTTTACTCCGTTTTATTGCTGTTTTAGCTCCTATCACTCAATGATGTTCATTGTAAAATTCCAGAATCTATCTTAGCAGACACATCATTCCTCTGTGCTATAAGATATAGTGTGCTGACAATGTGCTTAGATTATCAGTAAACAGGGTTTATCTTCACATTCATTTAGCTTCTGAACAGTCTACTTTCTATGTGCCTCTGTTGCGGACACAGAAAAAAACAGATTAGACACATCAGGGTCATGAGATGTATATAAGACCACCCACAGGTGGAGGTAGTTGGATCAGATTTCCCATTTGTAACACTTTTCAGGGCCTCATTAAAAAAATTAAAAAACTTAATACTAACCCAGTGCCTGTGCATAACTTTACTAAAGTAGCAGTAGTAGGCTATGGCAGCATCTGCAGTGACACCAAGGTGTACTTTCCTGGGCAGGCACTAGGAGCACCAGATTTTACTCTAGGTTAAAGATTGTTAATTCAAATATTTGTTGTAAATGACTAGCTTAGTTTAATATATGAAACGTTGTAATGCACTGCCTCTCAGCAGAAGGAAATAGCTTTTATCCCGTGTTATCAGCGCTCTGATGGAGGATGAAAGGATGAAAGACATATGAAGTAAAATCTGTATTCAGATAGATCTGAGTGAACTGGGCAGTTAAGCAGACAGGAGGGAGTAATTTAGAGAATACATGGTCATGATTAAAAGGGTGTTTTTGGGACAGTGATGCAACAGGATCTTTCTTTAGTGTCCATTACAAGTAGAGATGGATAATTAATTTTATTGAGGGAAGCCCAATCACTAAGGCTCATTCAGGAATCTTCTAGTAAGTGTTTTACCTAATTCTTATGGTGAATTCTCAGCTATACTACTTGATACTGGTTGACAGTGTCTTCCATATTTATGCTACTTTGATGGTGTCCTACAGAGTGGTAAGAGAGCAGGTTCTCCTCTTCTTTTTCCATAGTATATAAAATATACAAGTATCATAACATGTACTCTCCGCCCACTATGAACGCCTACAACAAAAAATTAGATGTCACGTAGAACTGCACTGTATCTGGCCAACTTATTATGGAAATTAAAAAAATGACAAGAACATCTTATTTACAACATAGGAGCCATGTAAACCTAATAATATTGTAAGTAAACGTTTTTTGTTTCCCATTAAGAAGATACAGAAGGACCTCAGCTATTTCTGTAAAACTTATAACAATTAACCTTTGCAATCAGTTGCGTCTGTACTCGCACTATAGGACATGATAGTGAAAGTGGAGATCTTAAAGGCTGAATTGGAAGAATACACAAATGTATATGTATGTATGTTATCCATACTTAAAAAATCTTTTGCAAATGTTTGCATCCTTCCTCTACTCTACCGAGAATCTTCCCTTAAGGAATTTTGAATACATTACATGACAGTGTCAAAAAAATCTGCACCAAATTTTAGCTTTAGGCTACATTCACACGAACGTATGGGGGACGTATATACGGCCGACGTATATACGGCCGATATACGTCCCCCATACACTCCTATGAGCGCACGGCACCCTACGGGAGCGGTACGGTGCGGCACACGTGCGGCACCGTACCGTTCAGTACCCGGGAAAAAGATAGGACATGTCCTATCTTTTCCCGTAATACGGGGCCGTGCGCTATAGGTTGCTATGGAGAGGGGCGGGGGTGAGCTGCGCTCACCTCCTCCTCCTCTCCCCGTACACTGCCGTTGCCCGCTACGGTAAGGTACGGGCGGGCAACGGCAGTGTGAATGTAGCCTTATATAAAATTGCAATTTTCTCAGCAGAAATACATGCATAGTTTAGGACTTTGCTTTTTATAACGGACTTTGTTTTTCTGGAATGACCCTTAAAGCATAGCGTTACCGTCATAGCATGACTGTGGCTATATTTGGATCAATTATATCATAATATCAAGATATACATTGCCTTCAATATAGGAAGGTCTATTCTGTATATAATCCTTCCTATTTTTACCTGAGAATACAAACAAATTAGTTTTATTGTGCATTACAGATGAGTGAAAAGCTCAGCATAGGCACAAACAATGCATAAGTGGTGTCTACTGCATGCTGGGATCAGCAACTTTTCTACATAACATTTCTGATTCCCGCAGCATATGATATTCTGCTTTATATTAAAGAGCTTCACTTGTTTAGCTGACACAACCAAAACTGATTGCATGAATGGAAACTCGCATCAGCCGTGGATTGTGTCATAAAACCACTTCACCACTTCAGTGTATTAGAAATGAATTCCTTCCCCATAGCATTCCCCAATACCTTACACAGGAAGAAGATATACTTCATCAAGTACATTGAATAAGACAAGATGACGAGAGTGAGAAACAACCGGAAGAGAGATATAACCCGGAAATCAGTTTCCATATTCATGGTCCCCTTGAGCCATCCAAAATGCCACCAAACCCTCCCCCCCATTTCTCCTGGTTAAGATGTGATACATCATTTGTGCTAATCTTATCGGTGAGACTCACTTTGAGGAATTGGTTATCCCCATAATTGTGTCCCGGTCCCGTACTAAGCAAATCTCTCTGAACTATATTTGTGAATTCTTGTAAATTACAAGATTTCAGATATTGCACTTTTTTGCTGTTTGAAAGGGATTGAAAGCCTCTCTACCATATAAGAAGCCACTACTATAATAAACAGCAAATTTTAAGTGGCGGGGCCATGATATAGAATTTGCATTATGGACTACTCATATGCAGTTAAAGGAAACATAAGAAAGGACCAGTGCCTAAAGTTATGCCCATTGTATTGTTGTGATTTTTACATGGTTTGAGGATGTGAGTTAACACACAATGGCCCACATTTATCAAATGTACAGCGAAACACTAGGTGCAGTTTGGCTGTGGAGTGTGCAGGATGCGCCAGATTCATCAAAAGTGGTGCACGGTCTTCATTCATCTGGCAATACTCGGGAAGTGGGCATCAACTATTTATGGTGCACATTTAACATAGAGTGTGCAACACAATTCAGTAGAGTCGATGTATTAAATGCATTATTATTAAATGCATGAATTAGATTCTGCACCGGAACGCCTCTTTAGGTGCAGAATTTTGAGTAGCATCGGGCATAGTGCAGCCGTGACTGGCACAGACACTTTAGAAATACTTGTGCAAGCAGTTTTTATAGTCTTTTCAGTACAAAGTGCAAACACTTTAATAAATGTGGCTCAATGGGAGATTTTATACTATTTGTGCTCTATTGGTATTATGTCAGTTGAATTCTCCCAATTGAGCTATTTTAGTTAACATTATTGATTTGTATTGTCACACTAATGACTGAAATAAAGAATTAGCGCCGTGCATTGTGCCAGAGTTCAGAGATTTAAAAATACCAACAAGACAAATGGCTCACAATTCACCCATTTTACCTTCACATAAATTTAGTAAGTTAAAAAATTACTAACTCATACTGGTTTGTAATGAGAATCAGCCAGTGTGTGCTAGTGTCTTCATCTGCATTGGGCATTGACAAGGTTCTAGATTCCGAAATTCAAATGTAGCCAATGGAATCAATCCATCGTTTTGCTGCCTATTTGATTTGATGTCTTTTATAGATGTAAATATGGAGGAATTCTGCTGGGTCTTTGAACTTTGCCCTGTGTATAGTTTTGGACAGAGCTACTTTGGATAAAATAATAGGTAGACATATATATATATATATATATATATGTATGTATATATATATATACACACAGGCAGTCCCCGGGTTACATACAAGATAGGGTCTGGGGGTTTGTTCTTAAGTTGAATTTGTATGTAAGTAAAAACTGTATATTTTATTATTGTAGATCCAGACAAAAAAAAAATTTGCCACAGTGACAATTGTAGTTTAAAATTTTTTAGCTATTATCAATAAAGCTTCATTACAGACATATTACAGCTGCTTATTGCAGTCTGGGACTATAGTAAAGCATTCAGAAAGCTTCACCAGAGATCAGAGGGGTCTGTCTGTAACTATGGGTTGTCTGTAAGTCCTTAAGTAGGGGACCGCCTGTATATATATAAAATGAAGTGCCCTAAATGGGGATCATACTCAGAAATGCTTACTCTTTCCAGTGATATCATTGAATTCAGTTGTACAGAATTCATACTTATTGAACCATTGTGTACAGTATGTGAGAGAGGAATGAGAGTTTGGTGCCTGTTTTAAAACTGAGCCCTATGAGATCTGCAGACATCACTTTTTTGATTTGTTAGACTCCTTTCATTGTATACAGTAATGTCTTTTTCTTATCTTTTAGTAGGACCCTACTAAATCAAAAGCCTGTAGAAGTATATACACAGACATGTCCTCCTTTATCTTTCCATTTGGCTAGTCCAAATATAGTACACGATGCGCTGGTTAGGCTATTTTCACACATCATCTCACTAGGCTATATGAAAGTCATAGTGAGCTGCCTTTAAGATAGAACAGAGGCAAAGCTTTCCTTATTCCATCCTGGAAAACATATTTGCATATTTCCTTCCCAGAATTCCTGCCCGAGCATGCATGGCCTTTAAGCCTCCGTACCCCTACAAAAATTTCCTTTAATGGCAAACTCTCAATTTGGAGAATATTTTCTTCCCTAATCCATCTACATGTGTAACCCAAGAAGCAGCTTTATGATTTCTACTATAAATGGGTCTATGGCAGACTGCCCTGACATTGTGTTTTTGGTTTTTGTCACAATACTGTGTTAAATTGGTTTTAGATTAAAAAAAAAATGTAATCGAGTGAAGGTTGGACCCACCTGTATCTAACTTGCAAAGGCTTCAAAGTTATTCAACATTTTATGTAGATTTTTATTGTAAAATAATTAATGTAACTTGAGTGCCCTGGTACATTCTGCACCTCTTGTCCTTCCTGCCCTCATACTCCCCTTTAGGTCTTCTAATACTGATTCTGTCAGGGTAGATCTCTATTATGAAGCACATCAAATGTTCTTAGAGAAGTTTGATAACGCAACCCCTTCAATGCTATCTAAATGACTTTGTTCTGTCGGTCCTAGGGCTTGAACAGAGGTTAATTGTAGTCTTTGTAAAATACATTTTTATCTTGAGTGTTGTAATAAAGTGTCACAATACAAAGGAATAATCCCCTTATAAGAGGAACTTTACCATTATGCCCACACGTTCCTGCATACACCTTGTGGTCTGAAGGTCAGCCGCAGCTGTATAAAGTCTGATTTCTGTGATCCAGTTGAGACTTCCAAAATTTAATCTTGTGCAAAAACTTATATATATTTGAACATATATATTTTAAAAATATTTAGAATTCTGTCTACAAATTTGGCCCATATTACAAAGGCACTAAATATTGTGTGTTCACTTGCTGGCAATCTGTTATCCTGCATTTAATCCAGTTATATATCGCGTAAATGTTGATACACAGCAAGTATCACAGTAAATAGAGAAAAAAGAACTGGAAGGATGGGGTTAATATGACCTCTCTCCTTCATTTATAAGATACACTCTAACCACAAACATGAAAAGTTAATTTCACAGCCCAGTGCTGCTGACTCTAAAGGTTTCAACTACGGAGCCGAGTGTTTACGTGATGCATTGACAGTGCAGCGCAAGGTATTCTGTCATCCAGTGCCTGTAGCACAACCCTTCTCCTCAAACCTCTCCTGTACGGATGGAGGGATTTTTGAAAGCCCCAGGAGATAAAATTATGTATTTTATGTTATAGCCAACAGTCAGATAAAAGCTGTCATGAAAGCTCACCTGATTGTATACATACTGAGACTGTGTACCTGCTAGGCATTCCAGCACATACAGTGTAAGGCAACATTCAAACTAGCACGGTGGGCACACGTCGGTGTACCGGAAATGAGGAGGGGGTGAGCGCTGTAATAAAGGGAAAGATGACATGTCCTATCTTTTCCCCGGGTACCCAACAGTACAGTGCTGCACGCCTAAGGGCGCATTCACACGGCGTTATGCCCGCTGGGCAGGCATACCACCGTGGGCTGGAGAGGAGGAGGTGACTTCTCCTCCCTCCATAGAAAACAGTGGTGTACGGTGCGGATCGGTGCCGCCATTGCCCCCTATGGGAACGTATATGCGACCGCAAATCTGCGGCTGCATATACATCCCTACAGACGGCCATCTAAATGAGGCATAAGGCTGCATTCACACGAATGTATGAAAACAGCAGTATATATGGGTAGTATATAGCCCCATTCTGTTCAATTGGAAACACAGCTTCCCATTTACATGTCATCCAAAAAAGAAGGAAGCACTCCCAATACAGTGAAAGTGAGGAATTTGCACAACTGTGCACAACATGCTGCCGTATATATGTCCAGAACCAGTGGAAGGTGCATGGTAACACAAATCCCATATTCCATTCACTTTATGTATAAATACATTTAAAAAAATGACACAAGACAATGTTTTTAATGTAGAAAAATGGCAGCGATGTTTTAGTATTGGGTAATTAATATTTTAATAACATTAAATCATTTCATCATATAATAAATATATATTAAGCTGGGAGACGAAACCCCCACTAACAAACAATCGCGACAAGCTTAAATGATTAATTAAGTTCGGGCTGGGCGGGCCTCTGCTCTCTGAAGATCTTGAAGAACTTGCCCAGAACCCCAGGAGACAGCTCCTTATACTTGTGAGAGCAGAATTTCAGCTGGAGACAGGAATGCCATTGACCCAGCTGATTACCAATCACAGCTGATCTTGCCTAACCACCAATCAGGTGGCATTATTTTCATGAGGAGAATTGCAATAAACATCACACAGAAAAAGGGCGGCAAAATCCAACCCTGACAGAAAACACATTCACGCTTTCATTAACATGTCAATGAAAAAACACCATCTCCAGGGATTGTGCCATCATGTATCCCCTTCAAAATAATTTTCAGAGGCCCCTATGCATTCTGTTAGCCAGCCAATAGTCAGCCATTCGGCAGCCCACCGTGTTTTATATGGATACAGTATGGATATGGTGACATACGTGCACATACAGATGAAAATTATCACATACATACGGATTTAGGCTACATTCACATGATACATACATATGCCCCTCCCCCCCATAGACAACAATGGCCGTTCTGTAGCGGCAAAAAGATAGAGCAATAGCGCACGCTCTAACTTCGGCCATATTTACAGCCGTGCACCATAATTTTCAATGGAGAGAAGAGGGACCAGGTGGGTATACCTTCATGTAAATGCAGCCTCATATGGATTCATACAGAACAAAAATACAGAAACTGCAGAAATCACATGTTCATGTGAATGCAGCCTTACTTGGTTTATACATATATCTCCCCTTGAAGCATTGCATTAAGATTAAATATTACCTATGCAGAAGAATTACACATGTTAATTGACCTGTTTATGTGAGCTTGTTTTTCCCAGATAAGTGTAGAGGTTGTAGGAAGCTCAGAGGTGATCTTTTCCTGTTCGTATTTGCGGCCTGTACCTTCCCATAGAAGTCTTAAAAATATGGACGCCACATTGATGATACATATCATTCAAGTGTAATCCATATTTGCAAATCACTTGCTAGGTAACACAATCATGTAGTGCTTCAAGGGGTTAGGACATCATTGTCCAGCCTTCCTGGATCCATGAAAAAAAATTACATACGGATGACTGTTTTTGCAGACACACAGCTCAACAAAAGATTAAAGCACACAGGTAGCCTTAAAGCTACATTCACACAAACGTATGGGAAACGTATGTGCGGCCAAACATACGCACCCCCATAGACTGCAGTGGCCACACAGAGAGATACAGTGCCGCTTACCACTCTGTGCACGGGGTAAAGATCCCTCCTCCTCTCCATGGCGCCAGACGTGCGGGCATACGTTCGCCTGAAAACAATATAGTAAAAAAGTGAAGCGACCGTGGCAAGCAATGGGCCGTTTCTTGCCAAACAGGCGCTTTCTCAAGCCTACAACAACACAAACACAGGGGAATCAGATATATATTTCCCCCCCCCCCCCCCCCCGTAATGCAATCGCTGCACTGGGGGCCTGCATATATGGGATTCCCCTGTGTTTGTGTCGTTGTAGGCTTGAGAAAGCGCCTGTTTGGCGTGAAACGGCCCGATGCTTGCCGCGATCACATACCTCTCTGCTGAATAAACGTATCTGGTGAGTCCTGCTTCACTTTTTTACTACATTGCTGTTTGCTGTATCTGAACTTGGACTTGGCGCTGAGCACCCACAACGTTAGCCCGTGGCCTGTGTACTCTGGACGGGGGAGACCCATGGTGGTAGTGCCGGTATTACCCTTACTTTTCTGATACGTTTGTCTGTATATTTGGAGAGAGGACCAGGGGACCTCCATATGGCACCTAAACACCTGTATAAGCTGCTCTGCCATGTGCTCAGACCCTAACACCTGTAGAAAGAATAAGGAATATTTATTTATGTTTTCTTTTGTATTTTGTAATGTTTCATAGTAAATGTCAAATATAAACTAATAATCATTCATGCTTCACTCTCTGCAAGTGTAATAATTTGTCTATAGGGGCCCATATGGGGAGATAATGGATTGCTGGGCCTACAGTCTATGTGTAAATGTTCTCTGTGGCAGTATAAATCAATGCTGCGGTAAACTCTCCAAATCTAATACTGTCCTTTAACCACTCTTGATGCACATTTTGTACAATTGATGACAAGACTGTTGGTATTTGCTCTGACTCTGCAATTTTGCAGAGATATCACTGAGTAAATTGAGGACAATTGAGTCCATCTGCAGCCCAGGAAAAGAGCTTAGAAATCCAGTGGCAACCCCCACCTAGCCTGTCGGGCTTTCCACTCATCTCATTACCCCTACTATTTTGAAATGGTTTAGTTCCCTGATCTCATTGTGACAAGCTGGGACACAACACAAGCAGCAGCTGCTCCTCTGACCGTAGCCTGCAAACACATAACATATGTCAGCAGCTGGACCATAATCACAAGGGACAATATTACCAAGTGGGGCTTTTCTCTTAAAGCCATAAACATACCTGTAATGATGTTAAACAAGAGCCAAAACAACTTGAAAATTTAGCTTTTTGAAAAAAGCTGTTTTTCTGACGATGGCTTGATAAACGTTGCACGTCTGCAATATTTTATCTGATTAGTGATGATGTAGTCCTTTCCAGTACTACTATATACATGGTAGAAAACAATCATTTTGTTTAGATTTTTCAATGCCTAACCGATATTATTTCTTAACTATTTCCTTATTTTCCTGATAAAGAGCTCTATGGGCTTTAGCCCCTCTTAATATGGCTTCAGTTAACCATGATGTTATCATTTGTAATATAAGAGGAGTGGCGGATTAAGTGTCCAATGGGCCTTCGCCTGTTCACTTAACTAGGCCCCCCCTTCATGTCCTGAGGCCTAATCTCCTCCACCCATCGACGCCACCACAGCCCGTGCTGGTCCCCCTTAGATGACATTTCCACAGCAGAGCCTACCCTTTAAAAAAATATACATAGCTGCACCCCTTTAATGAAATGTCCACAGCAGAGCGTCCCTTTAATGAAATGGCCATTTCCGAGCTCCCCTTTAATGAAATGGCCGCTGCAGAGCCAACCTTTAAAGAAATGCCCACAGTAGAGCACCCCTTTACAGAAATGTCCACAGAAGAGTTCCACTTTAATGAAATGGCCACAGCAGAGCCATCCCTCCATAAATGAAATGTCAAATAGAAGAGCCCCCCTTTAATGAAGTGGCCACAGCAGAGCCCTTCCCCATAAATGAAATGTCTGCAGCATTGCCCTCTTTAATGAAATGGCAACAGCAGGGCCCCTCCCTTTACAGTATGTCCACATTAGAGCCCCTTGAAAAAAAAACCCATATTCGGCTCCGGCTTCTTCTCCCCAAGGCTCGGTCTTCTCCTCTTCTAACCCACGCGCAACACAACGACGTCAAGCTTCTGCGACCCTGACCACATCATAGTGTTTGCGCGCGGGCCCGTAGAGGAGTAGACAGAGCTGTGGGGAAAAGAAGCCAGAGGTAAGGATAAAGGGTTTTTTTAAGCTTAAAGGGGTATTCTGGTCTGGGCATTTACATTCATTTTCATTAATCTGCCATATATAAACATTTCTTCATTTAGATGTTATTAAAAAAAATGTTCCTGTGTGAAGATAATTTCCCTTAAATGTAGTCATATGGTCCCTTCGAAACAAGACTGTCTCCCTGGATACATCCACCTCTGCTGGAGAGATTGCACAAAGAAACAAACATTTTTTATATATGAAAAGTCCCGGAGTTCCTGCAGGTCCCACAGCCGTCCTGTGGTAATTAACGCTGAATCCAGGTGGTGAGGCAGCACTCAATAGCGTATGTTTGGCCATTGCTGCCAAAATGTGAGGTGGTCGTATCCGAGGAAGCCATCTCCTTTCTAAGGGACAACATGGCTACATTTATGAGAAATTATCTTCATACAGGAACATTTCTTTTAATAACATCCAATTGAAGAAATGTTTACATACGGCAAATGAATTTAATTATATGTGAATGCACAGATGGGAATACCCCTTTAAGTTATTTGTTTGTGGCAATCTTCATATAGGGCCCATACCACCTGTATGAACATCTGCCATTGTATAAGAAGTTTTATGATCTCATGACTCTTAAGGTCAATAATGGAGTCCGCTGAATGTTAATCAGATCTTCTTAGATAGGTGGGTTGGTGGTGCATACAACTAAGCCCCATCCACAATGGTTAATATATATCACTACCAGTCATGGGGATGAACAGTTTTACAATCTAAACTTTCCCCACCTCTTTATCAGTGGTGTCCTGCAGATGGGACTCACTACTGTAACTCTATCTAGCGCAGCCCAATACATCAAGAGGTTTCCGCCTCTTGATACATTCGGCGGGATCCTACACAACCCTTATCTCTAGGCCAGGCCCTACCGGGCGTAGAAATAAACGCAGCCGGTGACTTTTCACATGTGAAAATTTGCCGTCTACAGCGAGTGCGCAGGCATGGGGACAGTAACGCACAGCGTCGGCTCACTCCCCACTGGCCGTGCCCACCACTCGCCTGGCCGCGCCCCCCCCTTCATGCTCCTTCATGCCCAACTGGCATGAAGATGGCAGATTGGGGAAAATAATCGCAAGTGCTAGCAATAGGCTAGCATCTGCAATTATTTCAGGGCTTCTACACCACTGACGTGGCCAGTAAATAACCAAGATATTTATGATCAGGATGCTCATCCACTTCTATGGTGTCAAGTACTGGGTTTTTTTTGTAGGCTACAGAATTAAAAATTGGTTCATATGATTTTTTCTTATAGATGGTTTTATATGCAAAGAACTATCTGTTCTCTTTTATATCTATCAGTGCCTGTATGTTATTTTTATAATTTTGCTACTTTTTTTGTACTAATAATCTTACAATGAAAAACCTGTAGTTGCTATTCTAAAACCTTCCCAGAAGCCTAGATAGATAGATAGATATTTATTTTTGAAAAGTGCTTTTATCATTTGGTATTTTGAAGATTTTTATGCAGCTTATTTATCACATAAAATTAAATCTATCACAACTTTAGAAACCTTTCCTCATAGCAACAGCTGCCTCTGGGATCTAAAACCGAATTTGAATAGAGGTCAGCATTGTACACAAGCGAATTATTGCTAAATGACTGCTAAAGTAACATGTATTATCTTAGCTCCAAAATAAAGTTCACTTCAAGTGATGCCCACAGAGAAATTGTTCAGGCACAGCAGTACCACATAGCAATTTCTGCCAACAAAACAATTTGTAAGTGCACTATTGTGCCAACACAGTGGTTCCCACCTAACATACTCCTGCCACAGTAGAACAGGCTGTTTCCATGTTTTAGTTACTAATATATTACCAGAGCACAACTGGACTTCTATTGGTGAAAAGTTTATCCAGGGGTTATTCTTATTGCCACATATGGAGTCGGGAATTTTTTTTTCCCTTTCTCTGGATGAACCATTATAATCATATACAGTGGGTACGGCTAGTGGGGTGCAGAGTGTACATTAATGAGCAAGAAAAAAAAAGTAAAAAATTTAAATGGGTCTGAATACTTTCCGTACCCACTGTATAGGCCTGACTTTATGATCTCCGTTTTAATCTATCAAGTATATGACTATAAGCTACGGTGTATATAGTTATTAGCAGCACCAAAAGAAATGCTGTAAAGTATTTTTTCCTGCATTGGACTCAAAAAGCTAGTATTTAGCTTTGTCTACATAGTTATGTAATTACAAATAAAACCGTGTGATCAATTGCATAGTAACTGCATTGCTATTACTATGATGGTTTTCATTGAAACATTGCACTTAATATAGAAAGCTAGTATAAAGCGAATATAAACTCATACACTGTAAGTGCGTAAAGCACAACCTAGATCAGCTTGTCTAGGCAGCCAAAGAGAACAGAACAGTCATTTTGTTATTAGAAGTCTTCACCTACTTGTAGTAATGAAATGTCACATTCAGTCATCACAACGAGCTTGGAAAGTAACATGTCCTTGGATCACCATCTAGAAGTGTACATCTGTTGACATCTGGTGTCATGTAAAAGAAAAAAGACATTTATGCAAAAACAACAAATAAAAATCAGAAAGACAATAAAAACACCAACAAAATAACACAAATCTTTAACAAGAAAACTTAAGTATGCCTTTTATATTATTAATATTATGACTATTAACCATATTATTAACTGGCATCTCTGAATCATTGGTCTTCAGTCATTGCTGAGGAGTAATTATTAACAGTAATGCCCTCTTGAGACATTTTTGACAATCTTCTTGACAATACAACTCCCTAGATATCAAAAGAAATGTATGTTCTTTACTGATTGATCGCCAGAGTTCAGAGGTTGATATAAAGCATCATATATCATTTTTTCTTTTTTAAGTTGCTTATAAAAAAGGGATTAAAATCCACAAACAAGAGGGGTCTGCTCAACTAATATTCAGTCCATCAACCCAACAAACCAATAAACAACTTGTAGAACACTAAGACAAGTGAGGTGTGAATAAGCAAAATATACACAAATCTTTATTAGCTCAAAACAAATAATGACATATATGAAGAGGTAAATTAAAACCATGTAAAAATGTGATAAGACACATGAAATATGTATGGACACTAACCAGTGTTATAGTGTCCATAAACAGCCACACATATATATGTATACCTTGCTATCCCCCTCAAATAAGGGGCTATGCATCCAAGATGAGCAATGTTTTAAAGGTAAATAGTACTACCATGATAAAAACCAGTAGAGCCAAGCATAACAATGACCCAAACCCAGTCCATCTATTTGTCAGATAAATGAGGGGAGAGTAGGACACATGTGGCCTGTGGTACCCAAAGAGATTCTTCATGATTTAAAAAAAGAGATATTAATAAAAGAAATTAAATAAATACAAATATTTAAATCAATAAAATAGCTTACACTTAACAGGTTATCTTTTGACTGCTTTGATGGTCCCCACCAGATTTTTGGACTTGTCCTGCAGGGATGAGCCAATCACAGGGCTGTCTCTGTGGTCATTACTGTATTTATGGCACAAGGCTGGTAAGTAAGTTGATTGCAGCAGTCATGTGCTCCTGATGCAACCATGAGGGTGGTGGTGGAGGAGGATCAGTGATAAATGTGTGGAAGTGAGAAGTATGAAGGGAGCAGTGGTCAAGGATTTGTGTTGATGCTATGGGTGTTATGGAATATGATCTTATGTAACAAAGCTGAAATCTCATGTTTTCATCACTAAATATGAATGGCAGTTTACAAAGGGATGTTTAACAATGCAGAGAACAGGACTCATGTGCAGGGGTAAAGAAAGATGCCCCAATTGTAGTATTTATAACTGAAGAAAGAGTCAATAAATGAATATAATGTGCATTTTTTATTTATGTATGTGCAAAAGTATTGATTTCCTGTGTTTTGTTTTTACAGGAAGAATCTTCTATGTTCTTCCAATTTGGACCCTCTATTGAACAACAGGCTTCTGTTATGCTCAACATCATGGAGGAATATGACTGGTACATTTTCTCCATTGTCACTACCTACTTTCCTGGTTATCAAGACTTTGAGAATAAGGTGCGGAGCACCATTGAAAATAGCTTTGTGGGTTGGGAACTAGAAGAAGTTATACATCTGGATATGTCTTTGGATGACAATGACTCTAAGATCCAAAACCAACTTAAGAAGCTCCAGAGTCCTGTTATACTGCTGTATTGCACAAAAGAAGAAGCCACTTATATATTTGAAGTGGCCCATTCAGTGGGATTGACGGGTTATGGCTACACATGGATTGTACCCAGCCTTGTGGCTGGAGACACTGACACTGTGCCAGCTGAGTTCCCTACAGGACTCATCTCGGTGTCCTACGATGAGTGGGACTATGACCTTCCTGCTCGAGTGAGAGACGGGATTGCTATCATCACCACTGCAGCTTCTACCATGTTGGCTGAGCACAAATCCATTCCACAGTCCAAGAGCAGCTGCTACAATATTCAAGAAAGCAGACATGATGATGCCCATATGTTAAACAGGTAATATAAGAAACACAAGCTTTTGTATAATGTATGATTTTAGACACATGAAGAATTTAAGATGCTTTTTTTCTCAGGGTGAAGGATCTCTCGAGTCACCATAGAAAATACTCAACTTTTTAATAATATTCATTGTCTGAAGTGTTAAGAAAATAATTGTCACGTATCTATTTCATACACCTGCAAGCAAAGCTGTAGACAATGAAATAAAATTGCAGTCATTGAAGGTTGTTGGATGCTTTTTCATACCTAAACAATCTTAAACAGCTACAATTAATAAAGGGTCTTTCCAGGCTATAGTATTGATGACTTAAGTTAATATTGAAGGGGTTCAACACAGAGAATGGAACAGGTGGTACCAGAAGCAGACAGTTCTGTGTAGTGTCAGAACCAACTGGCAGAAGCTTACTTCCAATTTAGTGTAAATGAACGGATCTGAGCTGCAGTAACCTGTTCTGACCACTACACGGAGAGCAGAGCTGTCACCGTCTTGTTCCATCAACTGTGTATCATTTGTTAAAAACACTTGATTTGTGGCTGTACCAGGTGTCACACTTCCACTGATCTGATATTCAGCGTGTATTGTATAGATAAGTCATTAATATTTGTAGCCTAAAAACCCCTTTAATCTTTCATATTTTCATTGTAAACATAAAAGCTGAATACATAAGAATTTAGAAGCAAAATGTTGGGGCTTTCTATATAATATAATGAAGTGACAATGCTCTCCCCCCTAATTGGTTACTTGATCTTTCCTTGTTCTCTAGCATTATACGTCCATATACACCGCACAACACAATGTGAGCCATGTGACCATGTGATCATCTATGTGAAGTGCTTGTAGCTGTGACATCCATTTTCTCAAGGAATACTGTATTTCTACAAGCTGTTCACTGTACAGGCAGTACAAAGATTTTTTTGGGTGTCTGTGATAGTTGGATTTTAAACATGTAGGGTTGTCATGAGAACCGGGATTAATAATAAAGCTTCATTACAGATACCTTTGATAACTGTTACAGCTGATCAATGTAGCCCAGGGCTAAAGTACAGTAAATTACCAACATCTACAGGTTCGTTTGTAACTAGGGGTTGTCTGTAAGTCGGGGGTAGGAGACCGCCTGTATTAACCTGACTAAATAGTAACAATAATAACGTTCCCTAATACATAAAGTCGAGATAAGATAGCAAGTAGAAAGAATGCATCGCTCCACCAATGACCCATCTAATGAAGAAGTCACTTCACTGTGTTATGGATAAAATACCATATATACTCAAGTATAAGCCCGCCCTAGTATAAGCCAAGGTACCTAATTTTAACACAAAAAACTGGAAAAAACTATTGACTCAAGTATAAGCCGAGGGTAGGAAATGCATTGGTCTTAGCCCCTGCCCCGCAGTATACAGCCTGCAGCCCCTGCCCCTCAGTATACAGCCTGCAGCCCCTGCCCCGCAGTATACAGCCTGCAGCCCCGGCCCCCCCAGTATACAGCCTCCGACCAGAGGGTGTCGGAAGGTGAGTACACTTTTTTTTAATAGAATCAAGTATAAGCCGTGTTAGGGTTTTTCAGCACATTTTTTGTGCTGGAAAATTTGTCTTATACTTCAGTATATACGGTAATGAATATTTTTATAGCTGGCAATAGGAAACATTCATGAAGAGTCAATGTAGTTTCATAGTTCCAGATGTTGGAATGACAGCACTTCTTATGTATTGTGTCTGGATCTCCGTCCCTTGCAATCTTTTTTTGCCAGAGAACTGATACAATATCAGTCCAAAAGTAGACACAGTGGAATTTATTATAGCCAGTCGCAAAGCTAAGCATCACAGCATTTTGGCAGTAGCATACCCTTCTTCAGGACTATTTTACTATTAAGTAACCCATGTGACAGATGTTCACGTTTTCAGTTTAATATGACATTTTAACTGTTAGACAAACTTCCATGATCTTCTACTGACTATTGCTTCTTCTAACATTATACAAATATATATATATATATCCTGTTTCCCCCAAAATAAGGTAGTGTCCTTTATTATTTTTGGCTGCTGAAGGCGCACTAGGTCTTATTTTCAGGGGATGTCTTATTTGCAATGTACAAGAATTAAAATTTATTGTTGAACAAAATATCAACACTTATTAATATACTTTAGTCATATCATCACATGCATCAGCAGAACCAGACAATCTCTGAATTCCGTCAAGTATTTCTTGTGACTCTTATTTCCATGTACAACAATATATGATACATTTGCAGATCCCAGTATTTTAAGACGGTTGTATCATTACCTTCTGGAACCTCACCATAACTCTACAAAACCTGAATTTCATGCTAAATATGTTGCTACTTAATTTCTTTTGGAAACATTTGCCCCCATCTCTAATACTATAGCACTTTTTGTAAAGGAGGCCTTCTTGTCGGGGTAGCCTCCTCGTAATGTGAAAACACGCAGCTGTCAGTGAGTGTAACACCCATGTCACAACATCATGCAGTGTCTAAATGATCTTCTAATACTAATGTGGGGGAGCTGTATTTTTTTTTGTAGCTGTCTTATTTTCAGGGGAGCCCTTAAGTGTGAACATTTTTTGGGGGGTAGGGGGTCTTATTTCAGGGAAACAGGAATATACAGGCAGCCCCCGGGTTATGTACAAGATAGGTACCTTGGGTGTGTACTTAAGTTGAATCTGTATGTAAGCCGGAACGTATATTTTATAATTGTAGCTCCAGACAAAATGTCTTTTTGGCCCCAATGACAATCGGATTTTCAATTTCTTTTGCTGTAATGGGATCAAGGATTATCAATAAAGCTTCATTTATTCACACCTTACAGCTGATCATTGCAGCCAGGGACTAAAGTAACATCCAAAAAGTTTCAAAAAGAGGTCACATTGGGCAGAGGGGGGCCGTCTGTAACTAGGGGTCGTCTGTAAGTCTGATGTCTTTAAGTAGGGGAACTACACTGACCGTTTATCTGATTTGGTTTCTATGTTTTTGCAAACAAATGATGTGCATATATCCAGGCAATGTCTCCAGCAGAGCTGATGTAATGAAATGCTTTTCCTGCCGATGTGGGTGGTGTGAGAAGTCTGTGCACAGCAGCTGAGCCATCCTGACCCTGAATCTTGGGATCCAGCCCTATTTAGCAACATTTCAGTGGTCTTTCCCAGGGGAATTCCTCTTGTCTTTTTCGCTGTTTGTTTTCTCGCAACATATTTCTCCCAATAGACTTCACTTCCCATTGGTCTGATGGTTCACACTTTGCATTATTCCCCTTGTCCAGTGACACAAGCAAATCTTAATTGCTGATGGAGCATGTTATAAAGTGTGAATTTTATCAAATATTTTTATCATAAAATAAGATAACTTTTGGTTTTTAATCATTAATAATCATTAATTTATTGGTTACTGGAAAATGTAACATTTATACTAGTTTATACTATACTACATTTTTTTTGCGTAACAAATTGTATTTTCTAGTAACGGTATTTGATATACCTTTCCATTTACTGGGAGGTGGGAAAAAATTCCAAATACGGTGAAATTGATAGAAAAACTCATCTGCACTGTTTCCGTGTGGGCTTCATTTTAAGGCTTTTACTTTTCACTCCGAATGACACCTTTCCTTTATTGTTTGGGTCAGTGTGATCATGGAAAACCCCAATTTACATAGGTTTTATTATGTTTTAATAGATTTGAACAAACAAAAACCTTTCTTACAAAAAAAACTTCTTTATTTTGCTATTTTTGACCCTAATTACTTTTCCATACTACAGCATTCAGAGCTGTATCATGTGTCAAGATGACATTTTCATTTCTACCATTTTAGGGACTGCACAACCAATTGATCAATTTTTATACAATTTTTATACATTGCAAATTGGTGAAAAAGTGGCGATTCAAATATTTGGGTGCTATTTTCACTGACTGAAATAACCGTTTTGATTGATCAGGACTTTTGGGATGCAGCAATACCTAACATGCTTATGATTTTTTTTTTATTATTTTTTATATCAGTTCTATGGAAAGGGGGGTGATTTGCACTCTTATTTTTTAATAAAAAAAAAAAAAAATTTCCTGTTTGTCAGTAAATTAATAGCGCTATTAATAGTAAAATTAATGGAATAGTGGAATATAGCTACCCACTTAGAGTCCTTTATATACTTCTGTGGTCAGCGTGTTCAGTGATTTTGAAGGCAGATTTTTGTTACAAAGAAAGGAACAGCTTTTTTTTGCCATCTAAACATTTTAAAAGCAAATAGAAAAGTGAGTGTGCATTAATCCTAAGTGTGTGCAGTGTCCAAAGTGTGGACACTTAAGACACTTTAGCACGGCGGGCACACGGCAGGAGGAGGAGGAGGAGGTGAGCGCCCCTCTACATAGCGATGTATGGCTGCGACGTGTGCTGCACCGTACTGCTCCCGTAGGGCGCCGCGAGCCCATAGAAGTGTATGGGGACGTACATCGGCCGCATATATGTCGGCCGTATGTACGTCCCCCATACTGTAGTGTGAATGCAGCCTTAATGAGCAAGTTTCAAGGCTGCTGTTAATTAACAATATGGAACGAAGTTTGCTGCTCCTGGGGAAGATGGGTGTGGGGATGGAAGTATGGAGGTGCAGAGTGAGGGGGCAGATAGTTGAGTAACATGTAGAAGGTGGGGTAGAGGTAGTTAAATCCTGATCTGGTGCACCCCAGACTGTGGTAAAAGACTCAATTATTGGACTTGGTATCGTACATTATATTACCAATTTTTTATCTGGAGATCACCAATAACCCCAAACAAGGGTAACTCTATCCAGTGGAGATATTAAGTTAGGAAATTTTTGTTCAATTATGGTATTTTACACCATTTTTTCCTAACATATGAAACATCACTTGAATATATTCTACTGTTTCTACATGATTTCAATAGTTTTTTATGTATGTTTTCGATAGCTGTATAATTTTTATTATTTTGAGATCATATGGGCCCACGATTATATTTGTTACTTGGATCTATTTAATTTGTTGGAATAAATATCAGTAAAAAAAATGTTATGGTTATTTCCTGCCTGGAGTGATTTTGGTGTGGCAACACAAATACATTTGCCTTTAGTTTTCTCGGAAATAGTACCTGTACCACGTGCCACACCATAAAGGCAGTGGGAAATTAGGGAGTTAAGTAAGTGTCTCAAAAGTTGGTTGAAAAGAGGGGTTTGGATTCATGGAGAACTGGGCTGACTTTGCTGTTGGCTACAGGCTCTACAGTAGCGATGGGCTGCACATCAATGTGGAGGGTGAGGCTGTTTTTTTTGGGGGGGGGATGGCTAGAAGGTTGGAGGAGTGTTAAAACTAGAGACCTAGCCTCACAAACAAAATGGAGAAACTGGAGCTCTTAATGTTGGAGGGCAAATATGATATAGTGGGTATCAGTGAAACGTGTCTGGACAGTAGCTACTGTATGACTGGGCTGTTTATATAGATGGTTATAGTCTTTTTAAAAATGATCATATGAATACAAAAGGGGGAGGAGTTTGTTTATTTGTGAAATCTTACATCACCCTGTGGGTGGTGATAAGGGGAGGAAAAAGAATAAAATATGAAAATATTACTAGAGAATTGTTATAAGGTTCCTAATACAATAGAGGAAGCAGAGGAACTGCTGATAAGTCAAAACCTGGTGAAGTACTTATCAAGGGGGAATTCTGTTACCCAGATATTGACTGGGGGGCAGAAACCTGCAGGTCCTTAAAAAGGGAGCAGGTTTTTGTCAACAAAAGACAAATACCTGTCGCAACTAGTCCTGGAGACAACAAGAAGGGGGCAATTCTGGACCTTATCCTAACCAACTGACCTGACAGGGTTTTAAAATTACAGGTTGGGGCACCAGGGTAATAGTGATCTTTGAGTTTATATTACGCCTTACTAAAAGGGTTAGCAGAGGGGAAACAAACATTTTAAACTTCAGGAGGGCAAATTTTCAACAGCTAAGGGAGGACTTTAATATCATAAAATGGGGCATATTTACTATGGACCTTATGTCAGTTTTCTGTCAGACTTTGCACGTGTTTTCTAGTGCAAACTGCTAGCACAGATATTTTAGAAGCGTCCGTGCCACATAGGTGTTGCATGAGTCGCGGCTGCACTAGTCTTCATGCACTGAAATGGGCGTTCCGATGCTCTGTTGGATCATGCACCAGATTTAACAAAGTCCAACAGAATTGTGTTGCACGCCCCATGTTAAAGGTGCACCAATAAAAAGTTGTCCAATCCTGAATCTGGCACACCCTGCACACTAGACAGGCAAACTGCATATAGTGGAGTTTGCAGTGTTTTTAGTAGATATTCTCAAAAACAAAAGCACCCCAAAAATGGGACCTTTTTAAAAATATTCAAAAAAGGTACTGTGAAAACTCATACCATCTAGGAAAAAGCATAAGAGAAACAGAAAAAAACTATGTGGTTAACTAGTACTGCAAGGCAAGCAATAAATGCGAAAGATAAGGCATTTAAGTAAAAATAATCCCGAATTATTTTTCAAGTATATAAATTACAAGAAATTAAAATGGAGAGTGTGGGCCCTCAGAGGAATAACCTGGGGGTCATGGTGGAGGTAGATGAGGAAACGGCCAATCTATTGAATGTCGCCTTCTTAACTTTCTTTAACCAGAAAAATCCCCCGATGAAAGACATGATGAGGAATAATGTAATTTTCTTTTAAATATCAACCGTTTAAGCCAGGAAGAGGTGCGGCGCCTCCTCACAACCAATAAAATAGACAAATCACCGGGCCCAGGTGACAAATACTGCATGAATTATGTACTGTGAAAGATAAACAATTATTTTTAATATTTAAATATTCATTACAGACAGGTGCTGGTTCACAGGACTGGCTCACAGAAATGTGGCATCAATGTACAAAAAAACATCAAAAAGCGATCCAAGAAACTACAGCCCTGTGAGTTTAACTTCAGTTGTGGAGAAAATATTTGACAGGTACACTAGAGATGCTATCCTGGATTATCTCACTATACACAACTTTTAAACCTAGCATCAGCATGGGTTTATGAGGGATTGGTCCTGTTAGACTAATCTGATCATATTATATGAGGAGGTAAGCCCTAGACTGGACCTGGATGTTGCGACTGGTAGATGTTGCGTATCTGGACTTTTCCAGGCATTCTGGATTTTATACAGTGCCACATAACTGGTTGGCACATAAAATGAGACTGCTGTGACAAGGGGACAATCTGTGTATTTGGGTTAGCAATAGAAATAGAAAACAGAGGGTCATCATTAATGGTACATTCTCTGATTGGGTTGAGGTTACCAGTGGGGTGCCACAGGAGTTAGTATTGGGCCCTACTTTTTAATATTTTTTATTATTGAACTCATAGAGGGTTTACACAGTACAGTTTCAATATTTTTAGATGATACTAAGCTATGTAAATTAATTAATACTAAGAGCTATAGTATAATACAGAGAGATTTGTTGAAGTTGTAGGATTGAGCGGAGAATAGGCTGATGAAGTTTAGATAAATATAAAGTCATGCACATAGGCCATAGAAACAAAAAGTATAATTATTTTCTGAACAGTAAATTACTTGGTAAAACTGTAGCTGAAAAAGACTTGGGGGGTATTGGTGGATAGTAAACTCAATTTAAGTGATCAGAGCAAGGCAGCTGCTAATAAAGCAAATAAAATAATGGGATGTATCAAGAGAGGAATAGATTCTCATGATAAAGACATAGTTTTGCCCTTATACAAATCCCTGGTCAGACCACACATGGAGTATTGTGTACAGTTTTGGGCACCAGTGTATAAAAAGGACATTCCAGTAGAACTGGAATGGCTGCAGAGGAGGGCAAACAAGATTATTAGACTAAAATACAATGATAACTTGGGGTTATTCGGCTTAGAAAAAAGAAGTCTGAAGGGAGACCTCATTACAATGTACAAATAGCTGAATGGGCAGTACAGAGATCTCTTCAAAGAACTTTTTATACCTAGAACTCCTGTACGAAGAGAGGCGGTTCTACCATCACCATAGACTAGGATTATTTACGATAAGAGCAGTGACACTATGGAACTCTCTGCCACAGGAGGTTGTTATTACAGATTATTTGTATATGTTCAAGAGAGGCCTGGAGAGAAAAAATATAACAGGTTATGGGGAAAACATTTGGTAGGACTTGATGGGTTTGCGTCTTTTTCCAGCCTAATATATACGTTTGCCTAAGGGGGTCTGATCATTGCTACCATATACTGCAATACAATTTGGCATCATTATCCTTCAGTGCAGTTTGTCTACTAATTATATACTACGGCATTCAGGGTTGCAATCCCTTGGTCAGCTGTCAGTATATTGCATGAGCTCAGCTATAGGTTACTCATGTTAGATGACTCCGTTACCATCATCAGTAGTCAGGAATTTCATACAAAAAGAAAGTGTTCCTCAAAAAGAAGGCTTATTTATGATGCCATACACGGTGGGATCACAGTTTACATAAGTGGTACATACCCCTGTTTATGTTTAATAAGCCCATAATGTGGGGTACGCTGAGTTTTTCAGTTTGAAGTGCCAATAGCACTCTGCTTTTATGCATTGCATAATTCACACCTAAATCCTTATTTATTTCCACTCTCAACATTTCCCCTTCTTTCCCTCACCCTTTAGTTCAATTTGTGTATTGCTATATATTGTATTTAACGATTTTGCAGTACATCTGTATTGGTATGTTACCCAAAAACCATTACAGATGCTGCCTAAAGACAACCCTGGGAATTTAATACAAACTCCCCGCTGTCATGGCGAATGCTCAAAAACCAAGATGGAGGCCGATTGACCACCTTTTCCAAGGCTTTTAAATAGATAAGACCCACGATTGGTGCCAGCAACCGTGACAGGTGTTTGCTGTATTATGCAGCAAACACCCAGTTAAGTATGAAGCCCTCTAAAATACCCCAATGCAGGAAGGAGTTTATGATCAGTCTTCCCTCAGCTACTGGATTCAGCACCAGCTTGCTCCTTTGCCTCCCCTCTCTGTAGACTCATGAAATCTCTTTGAGCTTCCATTCATCTTTCTAGCAAGATGGAATACATAAGGGATGAAAGACCATTTATAGGGGAAGTGATAAAAGATATTTCTGAATGAGGAGCTTTATCTGCTGCTACTCCTGTCTGTAAAATTGCCGCAGATGTATGGTCGTGTCAAACTAACTGTGCATAACTAATCACCCTTCCAGAACCTTAAGCTTGGATTGAATATTTTCATAAAGTCCCGGAAGGGCGATTTGTTATGGACAGTAAGGACAACCTTAAACTCAAGTTCACACACAAAAGGGCAGTTGGGGGGGGGCTAGTTGTGAGAACAGTTCAGGGCCCATGGACACTTAATCCAGCACTGGTACTCTTATTTTATTTATATACAATATGTCCCCTATGAGTGGTAAAGTGCTTGCTAGGGAATATGATGGCGCTATATAAATGATGATTATTATTATTATATTTGCTTAACTCTGCTTCAAGAAAGATGCAGAATTCTATTATTTCTTCATTCCATAGTTCTCACTGAAACAACAGTGAAAAGGTGACCATTCACTATTAGATCCTCAGTGTACAGACTCAAAGAAGCATAAAATGAAAAGCCCTAGCAGAACTTAGAGGGTCAGCCTTGGGAATACACATCAGCCCGATGTATGTGAACATGCCCCAAGCTGGACTTATACGTACAGCCTCATTTATCAAAACTGTCATTGTTGGCTGTGACAACCAATCTGAGGTAACTTTATGATTTACCAGAAAAATGAACTATTTTTGGCTTCTGTGGGCAACAACGCAAGATTATCAACTAGAAATGTTCCAGCGTTTAGGTAGCAGATTAACACGTGTGTACCAGTGTATATTTTGTGCATAATACTGACAAATACAGTACAATTGAAAGTGGAAGGTATACTTTATGTATACTTATGTATACTTATGTATAAAGTAGTGACGGCCAGCATGAGTTTACTAAGGACAGTTGTCAGACTAACCTGATCTGTTTTTTATGAAGAGGTGAGCAGATGCCTGTCTATTAATGATATAGAGATAGGAATTAATAGCAATGTGTCTTATTTTTGCAGATGACACCAAGCTGTGTAGTGTAATATGGTCTATGGAGGATGTTCATAGGCTGCAGGGGGACTTGCACAAAATCCGCTTTGAGTGTTTGGTCATTCACTTAAGTTTCAATGTGGATAAATGTAAGGTTATGCACATGGTGACTAATAATCCACATGCTACATATGTCCTTGGGGGAGTAAATCTGGGAGAGTCCCTTGTTGAGAAGGACCTGAATGTACTAGTAGATCATATACTGAATAACAGCATGCAATGTCAATCAGCTGCCTCTAAAGCCAGCAAGATGCTGTCATGTATTAAAAGTGGTCTGGACTCTCGGGATAGGGATGTAATATTACCACTGTACAAGGCATTGGTTTGGCCTCACCTGGAATATTCCATCCAGTTCTGGGCACCAGTCCATAAAAAGGATGTCCTGGAGCTAGAGAGGGTACACGAAGAACCACAAAAATGATTTGGGGATTAGGGAAGGGGGGTCCAAAGACAAATCAAAAGATAAGGGGGCACAGTCGCCACATAGAGAAAACAAGGTTTGAAGGGGTTTTCCAGGTTAAATCAAAAACATATAACCTGCTGAGGGAAGGGGTTAAGAAAACAAGAAAGAGCTTATACATACCTTTGCTCCCCTTCCCATTGTCCTAAACCATCTCCTGTCAGTTCCTTGCCCCTGTTTGTATACAGAGGTAGGGCACGCTTCAATCTCCATAGAAGAGGAGCCTTTTTTACAGTAAGAGATGTGAATGTGTGGAATAGCCTGCCTTAGGAGTTGATCACAGTAGAAACAGCAGAGAGCTTCAAAAAAGGTCTTTTTACATGAACATTGATGAATATGTTATGATATAGAATTGTTTCCCTTACAACCCTTCCCTTTCCTTCCTTGGATTAACCTGACAGACATATGTTTTTTTTCAATTATACTATGTAACTACACTCACCGGCCACTTTATTAGGTACACCTGTCCAACTGCTCGTTAACACTTAATTTCTAATCAGCCAATCACATGTCGGCAACTCAGTGCATTTAGGCATGTAGACATGGTCAAGACAATCTCCTGCAGTTCAAACCGAGCATCAGTATTGGGAAGAAAGGTGATTTGAGGCCTTTGAACGTGGCATGGTTGTTGGTACCAGAAGGGCTGGTCTGAGTATTTCAGAAACTGCTGATCTACTGGGATTTTCACGCACAACCATCTCTAGGGTTTACAGAGAATGGTCCGAAAAAGAAAAAACATCCAGTGAGCGGCAGTTCTGTGGGCGGAAATGCCTTGTTGATGCCAGAGGTCAGAGGAGAATGGGCAGACTGGTTCGAGCTGATAGAAAGGCAACAGTGACTCAAATCACCACCCGTTACAACCAAGGTAGGCAGAAGAGCATCTCTGAACGCACAGTACGTCAAACTTTGAGGCAGATGGGCTACAGCAGCAGAAGACCACACAGGGTGCCACTCCTTTCAGCTAAGAACAGGAAACTGAGGCTACAATTTGCACAAGCTCATCGAAATTGGACAGTAGAAGATTGGAAAAACGTTGCCTGGTCTGATGAGTCTCGATTTCTGCTGCGACATTCGGATGGTAGGGTCAGAATTTGGCGTCAACAACATGAAAGCATGGATCCATCCTACCTTGTATCAACGGTTCAGGCTGGTGGTGGTGTCATGGTGTGGGGAATATTTTCTTGCCACTCTTTGGGCCCCTTGGTACCAATTGAGCATCGTTGCAACGCCACAGCCTACCTGAGTATTGTTGCTGACCATGTCCATCCCTTTATGACCACAATGTACCCTGTAACATCTGGTGGCTACTTTCAGCAGGATAATGCGCCATGTCATAAAGCTGGAATCATCTCAGACTGGTTTCTTGAACATGACAATGAGTTCACTGTACTCAAATGGCCTCCACAGTCACCAGATCTCAATCCAATAGAGCATCTTTGGGATGTGGTGGAACGGGAGATTCGCATCATGGATGTGCAGCCGACAAATCTGCGGCAACTGTGTGATGCCATCATGTCAATATGGACCAAAATCTCTGAGGAATGCTTCCAGCACCTTGTTGAATCTATGCCACGAAGAATTGAGGCAGTTCTGAAGGCAAAAGGGGGTCCAACCCGTTACTAGCATGGTGTACCTAATAAAGTGGCCGGTGAGTGTATATAATAAAGTTCTTGAATTCAACTCCAAGTCTACAGTATACACTATATTGGTGGGTGGGTGGATTATTCTAGCAAGGTTATATATTTAGGATTCTTACTTTTTTTGTTATTACATTATTTATGTTGTAGCTTTTGACTACCGTATTTTGCATTTTGCTATATATATGCTAGATTAGATGCCCCCGTGTGGGTTGCTCATGTATTGCAGCATGCACTAGTGCATAAGCACAGTTTTACTTGACAGTTTTACATGAATACGTTTTTTGTTTTATTTTGATACCTCTTTTCTATGTATGGGAATATATGGATTTCCATGTCTATACAATGTTTGTGCTATGCATAAAATATATACATATATGCAGCATAATATGCTAAACACAGCATTGTATGAAAACAATCAATTAGCCATTTCACGACCGATCTCTATAGAACGTGATTGGCTGGCTGGAGACATCTCACTATGGAAACTGGTCTCCATAGGAATGAATAATTCCTGGAAATACCTATAAACCAGTTCAAGGCCTTCCCACTAAACAGGAACTTAAAGTTGTCTATCATTTTGATTGGTTATAAGATCTGTTTCCATGACGATGTGACTTTGTCTGAGCCTTTATTTAATGTTTCTAAAACACTCATTATATGCACTTAACTATAGCGACAATTCCTTCTACCTAAGGCTGATGTGCAGCCATATTTACATGTTTGATTTTGTTGTCTTTAGGTGATGGCATGATGTTTGGTGTAGGTGCCATCTGATATAGGAGTACAAGATTATATACTGTTTTATTAGTAGGATTGTTTGTGGGATTCATATTGATAGCTTGCTGACCTACCTGGAGATACATCGGACGTGCTTGGCAGCTTGTGCTGTAGCCGGTTATTTCTATCCTTCTATGTTGAGGGAATTAAAACTACAGATGTTACATTGGTTAACATGACAAAAATGGTGTTAAAGGGGTTTGCCTCTTGTTTTTTGGAATCCGTGGGGGGCAGGATATTAGGTAATTTATCACAGTACACTAATTTAATGTTCTGCTCTGTTTTATTGATATGTAAAGTTTAGATTCTCATTCAGAAATATCTTTTACCTTATCCATAAAATGGCCGCAGCTATAGGTCCGTGTGATGCTAACTGTGCATCACCCTTCCAGACATTATGCTTGAATTTAATATTTTCATAAGGTCCTGAAAGGGCGATGTGTTATGGACCGTACGGATAACCTTACACCTCAGTTATCACACAAAAGGGACAGTTTCCTATATTCCCTCACTCTTATAGTTCCAAATGACTGTTCGTACTCTGCAATGGCAGATCTTCATATAGGTGGCATACCTGGGTCCTATATGAAGATCGCCAAAAACATGCTATACTCACCACTTGCTTCTTCTCCTCATGGCTCCATCTTCTCTTCAGGTCTGCGTGCATACGTTATGTATTGCATTTTTGTTTCAAGGCGGCTCAATGTGGACATTTCTGTAACGGAAGAGGCCCTGCTGTGGTCATTTCAATGAAGGGGGGCTCTGCTGTGGACATTTCATTTATGGGGGTGAGCTCTGCTGTGGCCACTTCATTAAAGGGGACTATGCTGTGGTCATTTCTGTAAAGGGTGGTCTGCAATGGACATTTTATTAAAGGGAGGCCTATATTGTGGCCATTTCATTAAATGGGGTATCTGCCATGTCCATTTCATTAAAGGGGGGCTCTGCAATGTCCATTTCATTAAAGGGGAGCTCTGCAGAGAACTTTCATTAATGGGAGCCCTTCTGTTCTGGTCATTTCATTAAAGGGGGCACTTCAGTGGACATTCTATTGAAGGGGGTCTCTGCTGTGGACATTGGTTTACAGGGGGGCTCTGCAAAGGACATTTCATTAAAGGGGGGCACTGCAGTGGGCATTTCATTATAGAGGGGTTCTGCTGTGGGCATTTCATTAAAGGGGGCCCAGTACGGTGTCATCAGGAGCAGGAAATTTGGCCTCCGGGCACATGTTGGTTTGGATGCTGGGTACATCTCCGCTGCAGAAGATATAGAGGGAGGTGCAACAACCCATAATACATGACACTATAGCAGGATTTCTGCCATCCATCTTTATGGTTCATAAAACCTGTCACATGTCTAACAGTTCAGATATTGGTAAGATGTAGATTGATATGCAGTTTCTAGTGTGTGGATCATCATACAATAATTTCTGTATATTTTGCGTTAAAACATAAAAATAATTGTGGAACACAGTTCTAAGTTGAGTACTAGAAAAGGGTTAAAAATGATGTTCAGAACAGAGGAACATATAATCAGTCCATTTTATAGCTAGTCAAATTTTCTTTGTCCCTGCAATCCATATTCCAATTTAGCACCAGGGAGAGCTGACTGTGTGCTTAGTGCATGGAGAGCGCCTGCTGTGTGTTCTGCAGTTCTGTGCTCCAGCACCATGGACAGCGCCGGGCTCGGCACCACATGCAGCAGCTGCAAACGGCTCTGATTAAACTCCTCATTTTCCATCCAGATCATGTTCTATAATAGAGGATGGAGCTGCGTATTCCGCATCTGAATGGAGATATAACATCTAGCATTGCTGTTAATAATAGTATTTAAATTATGGAAGCCATCTCTTCATATTATTGAACAGATATCACTTTCTGTAGAGAAAATCCCATTTCTGTGTGTAAATGATAATGGTGAAAAAATTACAATATTACTGCCTGAAATAGATAAAATTACTTTACAACAAAATGAATGGAATCAGGTTTTTAACCTTCTAATGAGATACCCTTACTTTTTTTTTATATTATTCATGTATCTGGACGTTGAGTTCTCTAAGGCCTTAGAATCCCTATGACTCTCGATGTATTATGGAGATCTCTATGTAAAATCCAACAGTAAACGGCCATATGGGGGATGTATATACAGCGGATATACGTCCCCCATAGGCTGGCAATGGGCATGAGCGCCGTACGGGAGTGGTACTGACATGTCCTATCTTTTCTCGGCATACGGCGCCGTGCGCCATATATCCCTGTGGAGAGGGTGGGGTGAGCAACGCTCACCTCCTCCTCCTCTCCCCGGCGCCGACGTGTGCCCGCCGTGCTACGTGTGCCTGAATGCAGCCTGAGAGTATCAGATTAGAGACTTATTATGATACTGTAAAACAACTATGGAGGTTGTAAGGCAGCTACAGAAGTTCAATTGCTGATAGACAGAGACCTAGAATATTATATTACATATATCACTATATCACAAGATCTCTCGGTCCACCCAGTGGAATAATTGGCCGGTCACTTGGGCAAATATATCCCTTTATCGATATTACATCCCAAAAATGTAGTTATGTGATATTTCTTACTTACAATAAACCGGCCCACCATGAACTTTTCTAAATCCTCTCAACATCCTGTGAGTTCCATACTCCTAATCTTCTTCCAGTAAATAACCCCATTGATGGTGGTGAAACGGTTTTTCTTCTAGGCTTAGAGGATGTCCCCTTGTCATAGTTACAGGCCTAGGTGATTATTAGAAATATCTCTATACCGTCCGTGCATGTATTTGTAGTTAACGATTAGATCACCCATGAACATCTTTTTACTAGCTGAATAATCCCAAATGTAACAATCTTTTGGGTTGGTTTAATTACAGTAGTCATTGTCTATGAACCCCCATTCCACTTTGTACTTGCTCAGTCTACTATTCCCTTGAGGTTATAAAATTGGGCGGTTTTATAGCATGACTTCACAAATTTTGCAGACAGTCTTTTAATTTAACAACACACTTGCTGGTATATAGCGGTACATGAGCGATCTTCTTCACCCCATGATGGCTGAACGTCTCTTGGACCATGTGACAAGATGTTTAGGTTGTACTATAAAGAACTGTGCTGGAGATGTTATCAGCTATCACTACAACTACGGTACTTTAGCTTTATGTTGAACACAATTTGACTAAATTTAGTAGCTCATTGATTAGAGGACACAGTTATTTATCTATATAGCATTTCAATAAAATATAAAGTAAAATTAATTGAACCAGAGTGTTCCTTAGTAATGTTACCGCTCGTGACTTTCTGCTTTACATTTTGCAGCTTTTAGCAGTGCGACTTGTGATTCCATAAGAAACCAATCTTATTAAGTAATTAAGAGATATGCAGTGGAAAAGAAGTTATTAATTATTACTTAAAGACGCATTTTATCTTTTTTTGCCACTTTTAGATATTGCTGGAGGCTTCTGTAATTGCCTGCAGTGATGTAATAATTCTGCACTGTTTTTGCTGACTACTTTCATCTCCAAAAATCTGGGCAGGTATTTTTTTAATTCTCTTGCCAATCCATTTTTTTATTTTGATAATTTTCAAACTTTATAAATTATAAGCGTTATAAAAAGAGAAAAAAAAATATTCACACGGCTGTCTCGGTTTTAAAATGACTCCACCGGTGAAAACAGTGTGGTATATGGCAAAAATCTTTTTGATTCCCCATATCCTGCGACCAATAACTTTTTCATACATTGGTCTTTGAACTTCTGTAAGATGCTTTCATTGCTATAATTTTGAGGTCTGAACAATGTTTTTATTCAGTTCTGTAGCACCTATAAAACATATCACATGAAAGGAGAAATTCTCCTCTTTAAAATGATGCCAGGTCTGTGTTTCTAGGTGCCACAGATGAGAAAATATAGCTATTTAAAGAGAACCTGTCATACAAATTAACCCACCGGAAAAAAAGGCTTCATTAAAATCTATTATTAACCCCTTAAGGACGCAGCCATTTTGCAGGTTAAGGCTCAGCCCGATTTTTTGGATTCTGACCTGCGTCGCTTTATATGGTTATAACTTTTGAACACTGTTACTTATCAAAACGATTCTGAGATTGTTTTTTCCCCACATGTTGTACTTCATTTCAGTGGTGAATTTTGGCTGATAAGTTTTGCGTTTATTTACAAAAAAAAAGAAAATATGATAAATTTTTTGAAAAATTTGCCATTTTCGAAATTCAAAATCATTGCGTTTTCAGGCAGATAGATTTACCACCTAAATAAGTTGCTGAATAACATTTCCCATTTGTCTACTTTACATTTTCATAATTTCTGAAATGTCTGGATCATTTATTTTGATGTCACGCGGCTTGCAAATAGAATATCGCTTTTCCGGATTTTCAGAATTTACTATTTTGGGGATAAATACAGTTTTGAATGAAATTTTACATATTTAGCATCAAAACCCCCTATATAACCCACCCATTTTCAAATCTGCACCCCTCAAGCTATCAGAAACAGCTTTTACGAAGATTGTTAACCCCTTGAGATCTTCATAGTAATTGAATCAAAATGGAGGTGAAATTTAGAATGGTCAAATTGTTCCCTTATACGTTCATTTAGCACTAAAATTTACACATTTCCAAAATATAAAAAGAGAAAACCCACCATACAATTTGTTCTGCAATTTCTCCTGAGTACAAAGACCCCCCACATGTGGCCGTTACTTGTTTTATGGGCGCACAGCGAGACGCAGAAGGGAAGGAGCACCCTGCAGCTGCCAGGATTTTAGTTTCCTCATTGGCCCCTTTTGAAGGCTATAAAATTTTCGCTTTTGCGTTATTGGGGCCATGTGATGCCATTTTTTTTGCACGATGAGATGCTTTTTCCATTGTTACCATTTTGGGGTTGGTATCACCTATTGTTGAAAATTTAGGAACTTTTTTTGAGGGCAGGAGTAGAAAAGCATCAATTCTGTACTGGATTTTTTACTCTTTTTTTTTTTGGTGTTCACCGTATAGACTAATAATAATGTTATCTTTATTTTATGGGTTGATACGATTACGGGGATACCAGACTTGAATATATTTTCTTACGTTTTACTAAATTTGTCAAACAAAACCCTAATGTGGGGAAAAATCTATCATTTATGTATTGCCGTCTTCCAAGTGGCATAACATTGTTACTTTTTTGGCTACGGAGCTGGTTGATGGCTTATTTTTTGCGGAACATGTTGTGCTTTGCACCAGTATCATGTCGGAGTACACATGGTTTTTTGATCGCATTTTATAGCATTTTTTGTGGGATTGAATAGCTAAAAATCATAATTTTTGGAAGGTTTATAGCAGTTTTTTTTTACGGCGTTTATCGTGGGGGTTCAATAATGATTTACTTTTATTCTACGGGTTGTTACGGACGCGGTGATACTATATATGTGGGGTTTGTGTTATGATTTAGACTTTTTTTTTAGTTATATGTCTCTTTATATGTTTTGGGGGTTTTGGGCATTTTTAGTGATTTATTACTTTATTTTTTTATTGAATAACATTTTTTTTTTTTACTTTTTCACTTTTATACCATGGGACATGAACAAGAAATCCTCTGATTGCTTGTTCATGATAATATTCTGCAATACTCATGTATTGCAGAGTATTATCAGTGTCAGCCTATGCACTTGCATAGGCTGGCACTGTGCCAGTAAGATGACGTCACAGACGCCATCTTACCGGCAATTCTTGCTATAGCAACGATCGGCGCCCCCCGAAAACGGTTCGGGGGGGCCGATCGTGGGGGAAAGACCCCCCAGAGGCATGTTGGATGCCGCGGTCGCGCTGACCGCGGCATTTAACGGGTTAAGCACCCGCGATCGGAGTCAACTCCGATCGCGGGTGTTACACTGGGGTGCCGGCTATCAGTCACAGCCGGCACCCCGTGTTTCCCGATGCCGGTTCGGCTCAGATCTTGAGCTGAACCGGCATGGGCTCAGCGTCCGATATATCGGACGCTGAGCGCTAAGTCATTGAGCTCAGCGTCCGATATATCGGACGCTGAGCGTTAACGGGTTAAAAAGCATTGCACTTAAATTCCATTGCTGCAATATTAAGAAATCTTTCCTGGAGGCTGCTATGATTACATGTGAGCAGATGTATGCATGGTGTACAGTTTGCTAATATTAGGAGGCTAAAGCACCTGTGAGGATGTCACCCTGGTCACATGACATGCTGAGAGGAGGCATGAACATGGGGAGGAGTAGATGGGAGGGGCCGACCAAGCAGTACAAACCTATATGATAATAACCAGATCAAATTTGTACAACATCATTGCAACCTTTGTCAAGTTAGGTCTGAGATATTGGGGCACATTTACTAAGTGTATAGAACGTGCGCCAGAAATCATGAATCTGTCGCTTCCCCGCCCCGACCAGACAGAGTTCACCAACTTTTTTGTGGTGCACCTTTAACATAGGGGTGCGTCAGACTTTGCATGGTAAATCTGGCACACGGCCGACTGAGCACTGGAACACCCCCTGATTTGTGTCGCATGGTGCCTAGTGCGGTACATTTGTGGCACTGACACTACTTAAATACCTGTGCAAGCCGTTTACACTAGAAAGAACATGCAAAGTTTGACAGAAAACTGTAAATGTAATGGTAAATGTGCCACATTATCTATAGAGGAGTCGGAAAGGGTGAGGCAAATTACAAACGTATTATGTATCCTAATTATCTCTGCACAGTAATGAAAGAACAAATAGATATTGTAAGTCGACTGCATTACATTTAAAAAGATTGAGCTAAAAGATTGTCAGCGCAACCCTATTAAAGGAGTGTTCCCATTACAACAAATTCATGTCATTCCTTTTATTATGTTATACAATTTTCCAATATACTTTCTGTATCGATTCCTTACAGTTTCTATGGAAAGCTTCCATGTTTACTATTAGTGGACAGAAATCTGATCATGGTTACACAGGTGCACTGCTCGTTAGTATCATAGAGAGTAATCAGAGCTGTGTGATATAACGAGCCGTGCACCTGTGTGACCATGGTCAGAATTCTGTCCACTAGTAGTAAACAAAGAAGCTTTCCATAGAAGGACAGCAAGCAGAGATCTACAAATCTGTGAAGACTTGATACAGAAAGTAAATTGGAGAATTTTGTAACTTTTTATCATAAAAACAATAACAATATTTTGCTGAAATGGGAATAACCCTTTAAGACAACATACAGATAAAATGTAGCAATCAAAGTGACCTAGATTATCTAACTACACTGGATAGCAGGAGATCCACAATGAAAGAATATTATGATCTTTGTTCTTTGGTATTATTTTGATAATGGGGTTAAACAAAGTACAAATGTCCATACAGTACATGCAGGGGTTGGAAGTATGTTTTTTTGTTAAATTTATTTGGTAACATTCATTATATTGCAAAATGAAGGAATGTTTAAGCTTCAGCCTTTTTCATGCACAACCCCATGATGTACAAGCCAGATATATATTTGTACAAAAGTGAGGCAATCAATAATACATCATCTAACACATTAGGCACCATTTTCCTTTTTACAGAATTAATGCACAGTGTTCACTTATATAAAAATGGAATCCCATATGTCGATTAGATAGTGTAACAAGGTCCAATATTGAGGATATATATATAAAGCTGAGTGTATGTATGTGTATGCATGCCTGCTATGTCCACCATATACAGGAGTCATTGTCTGCTGCTGCTGTGGCAGTTAGAAGCTGAGGTCATTTGCCACAGGTCATTAATATGAGCACTGAGCTTTGATTGGTTACTATAGGCAATGAGTATAAGACAGCTCATGTGTGAGGTAAGATACAGAGATAGGCTACATGCATATGGACGTATGACTGACGCACGCTGCGCTCACCCCTCCCTGTCCACTGGGATGCACGGCGCAAGATAAAACTTGTTCTATCTTTTCCCCTTTCATGGTGCTGTATATGTGGCCGCAAGATTGTGTCTATATATGTCCCCATGATGGTTGTGTGAATGTAACCATAGGGGGAGATTTATCAGAAATGTCTGAGGTAAAAGTTGAAAGATCAGCGGTTATTTTTATAAACGACTGTGAGAAAGTTAAACTTGAGCTCTGATTGGTTGCCATGGGCAACTAGAACAGTTCTGCTCTCAGACACTACTTATAAATAAATCCCCATAGAGAAAGTCACAGAGACAAAAACAGTCAGAGTCAGAGACAGAAACAGAGACAGTTGGAGATGGAGACAGTCAAAAACAGACAGAGACGGTCTGAGACATTCAGAGGCAGAAACGGTCACAGAGACAGTTGAGGACAGTCAGAGATAGTCAGACATAGAGACAGCCTGGGACAGAGAGAGAGAGAGAGATAGTCAGAGAGGAAGATAGATACATGTAAAATATTTTTTTGTTAATCCATTCTATTTTGTTATAGCTAAGAGCAGTTATTTACTATCCTGGGCAACACCGAGAGCTACAGCTAGTGTGTATATAAGGATCAAGAGCAGACCAACCATCCAGGAGAATTTAACAACCACCTACTTGTAATATCCAATGACTGTAAGCTCCAAAATAAAAGGATAACGTGCCAAAAATAACATTTGTATAAAATTACTGCATGTGACAGAGGCGGAGGTGCTAATTGGCAAAGGTACAAATCATTCATTCTGTGGGAGGTATGTCAGAATGGCATCAGAGTCATGTGATCCAGCTAGCCAGAAAGCGTCAGTATAACGGCGCCATCTTGGATACATATCTACAGTCATAGCCAAAAGTTTGATAAATATAATATTTTCACATGATCTGTTGCCCTCTGGTTTCTATGTGTGTTTGTCAGATGTTTTTATCACATACAGAAATACAAGTGCAATCATATTATGAGTAACAAAAGCTTTTATTGACAGTTAGAATGAGTTAATGCAGCAAGTCAATATTTGCAGTGTTGCCCCTTCTTCTTCAGGACCTCTGCAATTCTCCCTGGCAGCTGCCAATCAACTTCTGGACCAAATCCTGACTGATAGCCGTCCATTCTTGCACAATCAATGCTTGCATTTTGTCACAATTTGTTGGTTTTTGTTTATCCACCCATCTCTTGATTGACCACAAGTTCTCAATGGGATTAAGATCTGGGGAGTTTCCAGGCCACGGACCCAAAATCTCTATGTTTTGTTCCCTGAGCCATTTAGTTATCACCTCTGCTTTATGGCAAGGTGCTCCATCATGCTGGAAAAGGCATTGTTGATCACCAAACTGCTCTTGGACGGTTGGGAGAAGTTGCTCTTGGAGGACATTCTGGTCCCATTCTTTATTCATGGATGTGTTTTTAGGCAAGACTGTGAGAGAGCAGATTCCCTTGGCTGAGAAGCAACCCCACACATGAATGGTTGCAGGATGCTTTACAGTTGGCATGAAACAAGACTGGTGGTATCGCTCCCCTTGTCTTCTCCTAACAAGCTGTTTTCCAGATCCAAACAATCGGAAAGGGGATTCATTAGAGAAAATGACTTTACCTCAGTCCTCAGCAGTCCACTCCCTGTACCTTTTACAGAATATCAGTTTGTCCCTGATGTTTTTTCTGGAGAGAATTGGCTTCTTTGCTGCCCTCCTTGACACCAGGCCTTGCTCCAAGAGTCTCCGCAGTCTCACAGTGCGTGCAGATGCTCCACACCTGCCTGCTGCCATTCCTGAGCAAGCTCTGCCCTGCTGATAGCCCGATCCCGAAGCTGAAACTCTTTTAAGAGACGGTCCTGGCGCTTGCTAGTCCTTCTTGCGCACCCTGGAGCCTTTTTGGCAACCATGGAACCTCTCTCCTTGAATTCCTTGATGATGGATAGATTGTTGACTGAGGTGCAATCTTTCTAGCTGCGATACTCTTCCCTGTTAGGCCAGTTTTGTGCAGTGCAATGATGACTGCACGTGTTTCTTTAGAGATAACCATGGTTAACAGAAGAGAACCAATGATGCCAAGCACCAGCCTCCTTTTAAAGTGTCCAGTGGTGTAATTCTTACTTAATCTTGACAGATTGATCTCCAGCCCTGTCCTCATCAACACTCACACCTGTGTTACTGGAGCAATCACTGAAACGATGTTAGCTGCTCCTTTTAACACAAAAGATAAAGCGGAACTACACTAAATGGTAGAAAACTGGGCACATGTAACAACTAACTGAATAACAATACAACACAACCATGTGCTATGCCAAAATACTAAATCTTTATTAAATAATGCTATCACATAAAAGTTATTATACACCAAACCAAAAGACAATAAAAACATTTAAAAAGATCCAAAAGATCTCATGACAAAACCCAGGGGAGGGTAGGGCACATGATAATGCCCACAAAGAAACAACACCTCCCTAACCCAGCCCCAAACCCTAAGCCTGTCAAATACAACAGGGTATGGAAACAAAATAATGACCAGAAGTTATCTATCAGGTAACAGCAAAATCTGGAGATAGTAAATATAGTTACCAAGCAGGCCAGACGAAAGGGTTAAGCTGCTCCTTTTAAGGCAGGCCTGCAATGAAGTTGAAATGTGTTTTGGGGGAAAAAGTTCATTTTCTAGGCAAATATTGACTTTGCAATTAATTGCTGTTAAGCTGATCACTCTTTATAACATTCTGGAGTATATGCAAATTGCCATTATAAAACCTGATGCAGTAGACTTTGTAAAAATTAACATTTGCATAATTCTCAAAACTTTTGGCCATGACTGTAGGTATATATGTATATTATGTATATAGGACATGAAATTAACAGATATTTTCCTGTTTTGGCATCACATGAAAGCAAAATATATATAAAGCAGAAAAATAAGGAATTAAAAGGAGTCTCTTAAAAATCATTGCCTTATAAAACAGGGGCATTTACTCATAGATTGAGGCACTGTGACTGTGGTGATCTTCTTATATGTTATCCATGGTCTCCTTCCTTCTAATATCACATATTACAGTTATGCTAATGAACCAGAAGGGCACTGGGTAGTGTTACCGGAGCCTACTTGTGCTGTAGCTTCACAGGCTGTTACACTGTTTCCCCTCCCTGCTGCTCTCAGCACTTCTCCTCTTCCTTTGCCTGATGCAATATCACAGCAGCAAAAGACTTTTCAGTGCACAGTGGGGGGGGGGGGGGGGGGAGTGCTCTGCACAGTATAACAGCCTGTGAATCTGCAGCACAGAAGGGCTCTACTAACACTTCCCGCAGCCCTTCAGGCTTATTAGCAAAAATGTCAAAGTTGACTTTTAACGGAAGGAGGCCATGGATAAATATAAGAAAATCACCACCGTCACGTTGGCTGAATGAAGTGGTAAACATGAGCTCTTGTACCAGGCCCAGAGTTCATGGAGATGCATATACTGTATATGATGAGCCTCAGTTTGACCCTTTGTTCACTTGGATAAGTGCCGGTAATTGATGTGAAACAAACATATTCTCTGTAAAGTGCAGCACAACATGCAGCTGCAGTAGAAATAATGAAAGATGAATATCAGGAATGAGGAGGGTTAATAATAGGTAGGAGCGGACGTGTGAATCGGGCATTGTAACTGGGGTCACCTCGCAGGTATATATGTATATTCATAGTACATAGATGAGGTATTGATGGTTTTATACACATGACACAGCTGTATACGGGGAATCATAGCCTGCAGATGTTCTATTACATATCCTGGCTACACTGTTTTCTTGGAAAGTGCTACAAAGGTGTATAAAAGCGGAGTAAATGGAAATGAGACGCGCCGTATCCACTATGTCGCACATTACAAGGATTCTGGAGACACAAGCTGCTGGTGTGATTCTTCCCATAACCCGGCCATGTGGTGTGCCTCAGTGAATATTAAGTGTGATTGCATCTTGTGGATTTAGTCCACCATCGAGGCAAAAAAAAATAGAAGAGATACAGTCCTTCTGTATGGTTTGTCTCCTAGGTTACAAAGATGGAGAGACTGTTGCTAGGTAACCCCCTCCCACATTCCGTTGCTGGCAGGATTGGATCGGGGAAGCGCCTCCTTTCTACCATTTAACTCTTAGACATTCATGGGAATGCAGCACCTTGTTCCTTGTGGTCATGGTCTGCCTCTAGTGGTGTAGAGAGGAACTTCATGAATGAATGAAAGATCCCAATCCTGCTCCGCTGTAATGAATGCTGTGCTGTTTCTTCCTACATAGATAGCGGTTCAGATTAGAAATCTACTTAAGATATCATCTGCAGTGTAAAAGGTTTACATCTGTCTTTCAGCACATTTCTGGAAAGTACTCTCTGCTCACCCAAACGTAAACAGGAATACTTTACTTGAGGTCATCCAAAATTCTGTACGGCTATCATCAAAAGAGGATTAAAGAGTAAATTTGGAATTGTTAAAAAAAATCAATTGTGTGTTAAACTCCTAAATTTATTAAAACAAAACACATGTGATAGTTGAGGTAGTGGTACTAGGATATGGGGGTACAAATATTACAATCATGCCCTGATCTAATATAGGATTTTAGCATAGGTCTTTAAGGAAACCTGTCACCAGGTTTTACCCCAATACACTACTAGTCCCCCAGGTGGGGGTATGAAATGTCCATTCTAAATTCCCTCTTTTTTAAGTTTCACCCAAAGCTCAGGCAAATATGACACGACTCATCTCGTGTGAAAATGGGAGTAAAGTTTAGAGGTTGCAGGGTTAGCCTCACTTCAGAATCCCTTCTGGTCTACAGTACATAGAAAAATACTTTTTGTTTCATATAAAAGAGAAGATTCTCATCTGTAATGTTACCATTCTGTTATAGGTGGGAACTGGATCTGCAGCTTGGATTTCCAACTACCCGTATATACTCGAGTATAAGCCAACCCGAGTATAAGCCGAGACCCCTAATTTTTCCACAGAAAACTGGGAAAACCTATTGACTCGAGTATAAGCCGAGAGTGTAGTATACAGCCAGCCCCCATGTAGTAGACAGCCAGCCCCCATGTAGTAGACAGCCAGCCCCCATGTAGTAGACAGCCAGCCCCCATGTAGTAGACAGCCAGCCCCCATGTAGTAGACAGCCAGCCCCCATGTAGGTTACAGCCAGCCCCCATGTAGTATAAAGCCTGCCCCCATGTAGTATACAGCCTGCCCCCATGTAGTATACAGCCTGCCCCCATGTAGTAGACAGCCATCCCCATGTAGTAGACAGCCCGCCCCCATGTAGTAGACAGCCTGCCCCCACGTAGTATACAGCCTGCCCCCACGCGGTTTACAGCCTGCCCCCACGTGGTTTACAGCCTGCCCCCATGCGGTATACAGCCTGCCCCCATGCGGTATACAGCCTGCCCCCATGCGGTATACAGCCGGCCCCCATGCGGTATACAGCCGGCCCCCATGCGGTATACAGCCTGCCCCATGTAGCATACATGTAGTATACAGCCATCCCCCAGTAGTATACAGCCAGCCAGCCCCCAGGATTATACAGCCCGCCCCCATGTAATATGCAGCCCCCCGGCGGCTTCTCTCCTTTAGCCGGCAGAGTCGCGTCCATGCGATCTGCTGGCCGTCGCACACTACGTTGCGGCGCTGTCACCGCTGATGACATCATCAGCGGCGACACCGCTGCATCGCAGTGTGCGATGGCCGGCAGATCACATGGACACGACTCTGCCGGCTAGAGAAGATAGAAGAGGAGACATTGGGAGCCGTGATGGGAATCGGGAGCCGCAACGAACATCTGGGACACCGGAGGGTGATTACGTTTTTTTTTTTTTTAATTGACTCGTTTATAAGCCAAGCTGAGGTTTTTCAGCACATTTTTTGTGCTGAAAAACTCGGCTTATACACAAGTATATACGGTATGTCTTAAACTGTCTATATTCTGGTTCTGTAAACTCCCACAGCAATAAAGCTAGGCCTTGGGATCTGAAAGATGAGATCCTTATCTTTATATGGCATATTATGATCCTTATCTTTTTTTATATAAGAGGCATGTTTCTAGGCCCTATAGAGCAGAAGATAGGGGCTTCTGCAGTGACACTCCACCTGAAACCACTTGACTCATCTCATATGAAAATGTGGTGAAAAGAGTCATACTTGCGTGACTTTGGGGAGATTTTTAATAGGAAAATGGGAGAGATTTCACATAAAACAGTTAATTCAAGAAAAGACGTTTCATATTCCCCCTGGAATGCTAGTAGTTTAGTGGTGTAAAACCTGGCTACAGGTTCTTTTTAAACGGAACCTGTCTTTGGCTATTTGGAGAATAAAAGAAAAATGCAACAAGACTATCGTGGGGCGCTGACAGTACACGTTCCCAAAAAACTTCAAATACCTTCAACTTGCAGGAAACTTGTAAATTTTAATCCTTCTGTTCAAAGTACATTTACATAAAAATGCCCAAGCGGGACGCGTTTCGGGTGTACAACACCCTTTCTCAAACATAGGTCCCCTTGTGGTGTTGCCGGTTATCCAGACTGTGGGAGCTGCAAAGACAGGGACATTCCCTACAGATACCCCTTGCCACCCTTGGATTAATACCCCCTGACAAGGAAGAGGAAGGCACTACCTCCAGCTTTCTATGAGCCTATGCAAAAGAACATATCAGGTGAGCACCTCCACTTTCTCCGATTCTTGAGCCGGTTTCCAAGACGTTATTACCCGAGGCGCCGTCCTTTCTTGTCCCCCCTTTTTTCCTGCGTTTTTTGGCCATTTGGGACACTAAACCAACCACAGGTCCATATGGACCGTTTGTTTAGTGTCCCAAATGGCCATTTGATATTTTTAAGCGATTGTACGTCAAAAAAATAAAATAAAAAACTTATGCTAGTGCAGTATGTACAGCACATTATCCCAGCTTCATTCTCCACATTGCACGAGGAGGTGCCAGCACGGGCTCTTCTCATGTGAGTCCAATGAGCCTCAAAGTGAGTATAAAAGTTTAAAATATTTATTTTTCTGTCCCTAAAGGTCTTCTTTAAATGTTTAAATTGGTTAGGGTTATAGGTGCCATGACCTGATTTAACCAATACAGAGAGAAGCTATGTCAGTTCTAGTGCTGAGAACAGACACAGACAGTGGTTATAGAGCTAGGTGCTGGATTCCCACCACTCTGATGTCCTACAGCAGTGATAGTGAACCTTTAACAGACAGAGTGCCCAAGCGACAACAAAAATCCACTTATTTACCATGAAGTGCCAACAGGGCATTTTATGCAGTAACTTATTGCTACCTGTTTTTACACATCTTTCAATTGTATCGGCCCCCTGAGGACACCAATACAGTTGAAATTCAGACTGTCATTGTAGCTTCTCTCCAGGGTCTCTCTGTACAGGAAGAATGGTGGGTCCAGCAGAAGGACCTCCAAAGGTAATGCAGTTCTGTCCAAACCTTTTCACTTTTCCTGCAGTTCCAAATGGCCAATGAAGTGTCGCTTTAAAATAGCACTGAGAGCAGCATCTCTTAAGTTGCCTGGGACTGCAGAAGATTTGGTGGATTTGCTCCGGTTTGGTGAACTCTGTCCTGGGGTGACAACCTGAGTGCCCACAGAAATGGCTCTGAGTGCCACCTCTGACACCCGTGCCATAGGTTTGCCACCACTGTCCTATAGTATGAATCAACAATATCAATAACCTGGAAAAACTTTTTAAGATTACATAGATCAGAGATTATTGTCATTTTCTGGTGTTATTTGCTTTTTTTTTAGCTACAAATTAACTTGGTAGTAACAGGGAATGGTCCTACTAAAGTCAACAATGGTCACCAAAGGGATCTCTTACCAATTTTGGGGGCTGCATATCCGTTAACAATAAAAGGGGAATCTTAGAAAGAAAACTTTACTCATTAGGGTTAGGCGTATTACCCATCTACAGGTAATGGCAGAAGTTGGCATTGGATGCAAACTATCAAACTGCAATGTCAAAAATGGAGTCGGCAAGCACAATGGACAATAAAGTGTTATGCATCACACAACTATTATGGGATTTTCTGATTTTTTTCACCCCTGATGTTTTGGGTGATCTCTTTTGGATCATTAATACATTCTCTGTGTTCTTCGGGTCTTCCACAAGTCTTTGAGTGGTTAAAGAATTAGAGAGCATATCTTATTATTTGCTTGAGAAATTTTTCAGCAGAATAGGAACAAAAATGTCTGCTTAGAATAGTTTCTAAAATTGGACAAATACACCGTTAGCTTTTGGAATAATAATAAAAACAGCTGTCATGACATTTCTGTAAAAGTTTAAAAAGCCACAGACAGCATGTTATAGAGCAGGATGCGCTGAGCAGATTGATATATAGCATTTTCAGGAAAAAGATTCTGTATTAAATGTAAAGCCATTTATTATCTATCATTATACAGGCAGTCCCCGGGTTACATACAGGATAGGGTCTGTAGGTTTGTTCTTAAGTTGAATTTGTATGTAAGTCAGAACTGTATATTTTATCATTGTAATCCCAGCCAGAACTTTTTTGGTCTCTGTGACAATTGGGTTTTAAAAATGTTGGGTTGTCATAAGAATCAATATTAACACTAAAGCTTCATTACAGACACCTGTGATAACTGTTATAGCTGTTTATTGTAGCTATATATTACCAATATCCAGAGGTCCGTTTGTAACTAGGGGTCGTCTGTAAGTCGAGTGTTCTTAAGTAGGGGACCGCCTGTATATCTTTTATTTTTTGAGAAGTCAAAAAGGTTGTCATAGAGGGGAGGTTATCAATGAAGGGACCACCTCTTTAACTTCCCAACTTTGAATCTACAGGGATGGTCTAACCCTAACATCTAACACTTCTATAGTGACCTGCAGCTGAGTTATTAGAAACAAGTCACAAACATATTTTCCTGTTCTGATATTTGTGGAATTCATACATAATAACATTCTCTAAAACCAGGTGCTGAATGTATTCTTATAGAGCAACATGTCTCTTTTCTGTACAACCCACAGATCAAATCAATTATAGACTTAAAATAACGTTTAGACTGCAGGCTCATGTCACAAGCCGTGACGGAAGAATCAGTGTTTTTATGCTAATCCTTTGAGTTGTAAAGGTGATAGACCCTGAGAGTGTATAATCCTCTGGATTACCTGTTGGTAAATGAGGTACACACTTTAACCTATCGATTGCCTAATGTTTGCTGGCTGGAAGCACTAAGAAAATCAGCAAGTTTTATGCACAAAGTAGAATTTTAACTGATGAACCCATTAAAATTTCTGCTCTAAAAATAGCATCTATTCAGCATAATGCTAGGTTGGCATCTCAATGCCACCTGGACACCCACAGCAGTGTAGTCGTGAGAGGCCATTAACCCTTCAGCATAATTATTAATTGCATAATTTGATATCACAGAGTTACAGATGTGTGAAGTTTTATGTACTGCATTTCCTACAGAAGGGGGACGCTAAACGTACTACTTATGTCTGATGTACAAAATGTGCTGCTAAAAATTCTTCGATCTATATTGTCTAGTGACATGCAGGTTTTTTGAAGATGAAGTTTTTCTTTTTGGTTATTCTCTGGAACTGTAGCCTAGAAGTTGTGCAGTTAGGAAAAGGCAATTTCAGGTAAGGGAGAATCTGTAACGTTTCTTTATGCTAGGACGTCCTTGATATTGCACAGATTTTAGTTGCAAGACTCTTTTACAATCCAGCTCTAGTAGTCTGGACTGCTTGATATCAAAAGTCAAAACAATGATTCTTACGTACTGTAAGAATGGTGCTATACTTGCGGTAACATGGCAGTGCTGTGTTGCGTTCAGTTTTGTGTTTAACCTTTTCTGTATTTTGAAATAAACCCTTGACTGGTGCACCAAATCCTTTGCCAGCATACCAATCTATTAGATGGAGCCTTCCAGCAACTTGAATCATATGTTGTAGCAAGGTATCCATTAGACAGTAGCAGCTAGGCAACAACACTAGAGATCTGTGTAACCATATATGTATTATTGTTGGCAGCAGTACTGTGAAAAGTGAAGTTTAAAATACGGGTGGCCAGACAGCACCACCCTTCACTGCTGCTCTGGGTCACTGCTCTAGCAGGCTTATAGTTAGATATTAAAGCGTGGGGGTGCAGAGAGCAGTTTAAATGCAGAGATTGAAGAACACTGTACTACAGCTTCAGCTACAATCCTGCATTATAAATCCATTTTTCACAGTCCTCCTGCTACTAAAAACACACACAGTTAGGACTATATCAATCACCAGGGCTGCTACCTAACACTGTCTGCAACTTTGTACAGTCAAAATCTCTTTAACCCTAGTCTGCTTGGTTATTCAAATATTAATATGTATTTTTCATCAAAATCCAGGAAATGTAACCATGACCATTAATGCCAGTCTTAGTATATAGTACCCATACTATTGTATCTAATGAGGCTGCATTTCACACTCATCCTGCATTTTCTATTCATTGTAAACTTGTAGTGCTATACGGGAATTATATGCTGCATTGTTTTATTTTTTAAAAATATTTCAATCGTAAACTTTAAAATCGTAATGTGTAGAAATATCTAATACTCAGAAATCTTTTGGGTCTATGGACATAAGGGAGAATATTTATTCTGCATTCATAGACTTATTTATGAAAACAAATGCTGCCTTTCTGAAGGCCCAGCTCGGAGTATCGGCACTGAGGTACTGAATTTTAATTAGGTTTATTATGAAATTAGAGACTGTATAGTGCTCTGTTGTTTAAGCTATATTTATATATTCCCGGGAAACCCCTTTAAGCATCTCACTGTTTTAAATGCTTTAATTAATTTGTATTTTAATATTAACCTGGCACTGACAGTATTGTAATTTAGCTTACATTTTCATCATTCCGGTACCCAAAGACAGTCAACCAATAGATTACATCCTATTAAATGGCTTTTCTGGTATGCTGTGTATACTGATAGCCAGCCACAGGCATATGCTTAAAGCAGTTGTCCAGCAAAAAATATTATATAACATCTCACTGATGTCCTGCCTATCCTGTTCCAATGCTTCCAGCTGATAGGTGGGACAGAGCTGTGGCCGATTTGGCTGTATAGTTATTTACTTTGCCTCAAGAAGATCAGAGATCTTAGAACAGAGATCCTTGGGCATTAAAGGGATTCTCCAATTTCAGCAAATATTTAATATTGTTTGTATTATAAATAGTTAGGCAATTTTCCAATATATTTTCTGCATCAAAAATTTTGTATATCTCTTTCTATATAAAGTTTCTGTGTTTACTTCAAATGGACAGAAACCTGTCAATGTTCATGTGATGTCACACAGTTAAACGGGCCATTAGTATCACACAGCTCTGATTACTCTCTGTAAAACTTCTGCACTTGTTTTGGAATTGAGTCAAAAAAGTACATTAGAAACGTGTATAACTTTACATCACACAAAGCATGTCAATTATTTGCTGAAAGTGGAAAGCCCTATAAGTTCTGAAGATTTGTGTTGCAAAAATACACATAAGACACAAATTTGACATTGTCATAAGGGCAGACAGAGAATTAAACCTTGGACAGTTCAGATTCGTCTTTATGCTTTGGATTTACAACTCAGGCATTTAGAACAATCCTGTGCGAAATAATATTCAAAAGCTATAGATTACATCTACAAAGCTCTTACTGTCAAAACGGTGGCACATGTAGCAGCAGCATTACACCACATGTGCAGTCACCTTTCCAAATATATATATATGTACTGTACACACTGCTGAAATATGTCACACTCTACACAACTTTATACAATAATACCACTTTGCCTTTTGTCTCGATGAGTTTCTTACTTTTTATCTGGCAACAGTAGATCCCCGGACAGCTAATTTATACTTCATCAGCAGCAACATTTACGCAGCCTCATGAAATATTTACGGTGTTTTTCAGACTATAAGGCGCACAAAAAATCCTTTGATTATCTAAGAAAGGTGCGCCTTATAGTCGAGTGCGCCTTATATATGAACCCTACTTACAGACAACAGCTGCCTTGAACTGTGCACAGGTCTGCCATCTGCTGGTCATTCATCCTTATCAGGTGCGCCTTGTAATCCGGTGCGCCTTATAGTCCGAAAAATACGGTATAGATTTGACATGCCTAAAATCAGTATCTGATTTATAGTACTTGTCAGTACTGATAAAAAGGGATATCCGAGCAGCCCATTTTATGAGTGGCCCACCAGGAATCTGTCCTGGCTAGAAGATTATTGGTTCAGGCCGATATGAAACAGGCTCAATACATTTCAAAAAATTTTAATCCTGTCTCCAAACCCAAGTCTTTAAATGGATGTCAGTAGAAAAACATGTGATGTATCTAATGACTTCATTGACGTTTTAAAAATTTGTGACATCAACACAAGTTTAATATTTTTAAATTTCCCAAACATTGACATTTGTCATTCTGAATATTGAGGCATGCCAATACTTCTGTCATTTCTATAGAATGAACCATGATAAAATATGTGATACGTGACCCACCAATAGTTCTCTGTTCAAGTCTTCCATGTTCAGGAGGATTTATAATCTGTTATTTCCTTTAGTGGTTGATAATTATTAAAGTCATTTTCTAAATGGAAATGTCGTTGCTATCATATTTTTATGGACATCATTGTGTGGAAATGAATGAAATGTCTTTAAGGAAGACATTTATAGTAGATTCGTTCAGTGTGCAATAGAAAGCACACTGTGTTCCCATAAAATTTCCAGGAAAAGCAGTTCCAGTTATCAATTTACCTACAGGTAGTGACTGTGCTTGACCTTACTAAATGCAGGGAATTATTTCTCTACTAACTCTTAGGGGCATCTTTTCTTAAATCCAATGTAGAAGAATGATGTTGACAGTTCAATTAAGAAATAAACAAAAAAGTAAATCATAAAAATGAATGAAAAGACAAAGTTTGTATCTAGGCATATTTTCCAGTTCCAAGGACTATATGAACCGGATGGTGTTCTGAGTCACCTTTATCTCTGGTGACATTGGTGTTTGTTTTTATTTATTTTCAGGGACAACCCTATAAAGGAGGCAAGTGCAGGTTCCTGCTCCCTTTGTAGAGTCCGTACTAAAGCAGCTTTTCTTTCTGCTGTTGTGAGTCAAGTGCATGAGTAGTTGTTGCAATAAAGGCAGTGTAATAAAAGGGTCCACACACAGATCCTGAACTGAACATTCACAAGCATGAATGATAAAATACTCATTTAATAAATATATAATTTTCAGGCAACTATAGAATTAGAGAATAATGTACATTGTGAATGTCCATTTTTCTGGTGGACAATCATTTTTAAGTCTCCAGAGATTCTCAATTGGGTTTAGGTCAGAGCTCTGGCTGCACTAGTCAGGAATGGTCACATAAGTTGTTCTGAAACTGCTGCTTGGTTATTTTAGCTGTGTGCTTAGGGTCATTGTCTTGTTGGAAGGTGAACCTTCGGCCCAGTCTGAGGTCCAGAGCACTCTGGGAGAGGTTTTCATCCAGGATATTTCAGTAATTGGCCGCATCCATCTTTCAATTGCAACCAGTTGCCTGGTTCCTGCAGCTGAAAAATACCTCCATAACATGATGCTGGCACCACCATGTTTCACTGTTGGCATTGTATTTGGCAGGTGATGAGCAGTGGCTGGTTTTCTCCACACATAAACACCAAAAAGTTCAATCTTCATCTCATCAGACCAGAGAATCTTATTTCTCATATTTAGGAGACCATTGTGTGTTTTTTGCAAACTGTATACAGGATTTCATATGTCTTGCATTGTCGAGAGCCTTCTGCCAGCACACTCTTCCATAAAGCCCTTACTGGTGGAGGCTGGTTGTACACTTTGTGGATATATTTCTCTCATTTCCCTTCTGCATTACTGGAGCTCAGCCACAGTGATCTTGGGGTTCTTCTTTAACTCTCTCACCAAGTCTCTTCGGCCACAATTACTTAGTTTGGCTGGCCGGCCAGGTCGATAAAGAGTTGTAGTCATCCCAAACGTCTTCCATTTAAGGATTAAGGATGCCACTGTGCTCTTAGGAACCTTGACTACTGCAGAAATTCTTTTGTAAACTTGACCAGATTGGTGCACAATTCTGTCTTTGTGCTCCTTCAACAAAATAAGTTTTTGATCTTACCAATTGGCTGCAATTAAATAAACAGTGAAAAACTTAAAGGGATCTGAACACTCCGTACCCACTGTCAGCCTCAGTGGTCCCCTTTGCGGTGAACTCACGTGGTAGCATTAATAATTCCTACAGATTTGCGCCCCTCCACCATATAATAAAACTGAAGCTTCAACTCAGCTGCTGTAGAACATAATACACATCTCAGCTGCTGCAGAACCTACATGCAGAAATACAACACATACCTCATAATACACAATACTGCTGCTGGCAAAAATCATAAAACATACTTCAGCTGCTGCAGTACATGACGATACATACCTCAGCCACTGCAGAACCTCATAATACACACTTCAGCTGCTGCAGAACCTCATAACACACAACTTTGCTGCTGCAGAACTTCATAATACACACCTCATTTGCTCTGGAACCTCATAATACACATCAATGCTGACACAGAATCCTCTCTACTCTCTCTATGTACATTTATGTACATTTTAGGTAATTAATATTTTTAGTCTATAAACCAGCACACATTCACACATACAGAAATACATTTATACAGGCAGACACACATGCAGACAGGTGCAGCTACATGCAGACACAGAAACATGCACACACACATGCAATGAGGCAGACTCACCTTTATATGCAGGAAAACACAGATACATGCAGACATACATGCGTACATACATGCAGGCTGACAGACAAAGATCCATGCAGATATACATGCATGCAAGCACAGATCCATGCAGACAGAAATATATGCATGCAAGCACAGATACATGCACGCAGACAAACACATACAGGCAGATAGACACAGATACATGCAGATAGACACACATGCATGGAGGCAAACACACACACACATGCTGTCAGAAACAGATACATGCAGGCAAACACATCATCACACATACAATACACTCATTATATGGATCTGTTATACACATCCATACATGTCACATACCATCACAAACCCTGTGGTGTCTGCAGTAAATCCTAGTATCACACAGAGCAGTCTCTACTGTTCTCCTCCACCTCTTCATCCCGATTTCTAAGCTGCCAGATTTCAGCTTTAGTGCAGCTCCATGTGAGGAGGTGATGGGGAGAGGGGTTATAATATACTGTACTGCATCACACGGGGCTCAGAATTGTTCGGTAGCCTCTGCCTGTCCTGTGCCTTGTCTGAGACAAGTGGTGAAGGAGGAACAGTGTAGGACACAGCACTTCCTCAGGCTTCCCAGGAAGTGAAAGATGTGCAGAGCGGCTATGGTATTGCTCCACAGCGTGTGGGCCCCCAGCAGCTCTCTGGGCCCCGGCACTTGTCCAGGTACCTGGGTGCTGGAGCCGACCCTACCCACTGTACGGATTGCGTCTGCATTATACAGCTCAGTGCTGTGCTGTCATTGGATGCACATCAGAGGTCACTTTAAAGTAAAATATTATTTGGTCATTCTGGTTTCATTTGGAACATACAAGTATTTAGAATAGCAATTCTAGTGGAGGATTCTCATCCCAGTGCTTTGCCAAGAGATAAGGAAAAAAAAATATAAAAATGAATTAAAGCAATAAAAAAAAATAGTTTCTTTAGTGGTGACCGCCGTTTTGGCTACATTATCTACTCATCTCTGTTTGCCAAGCTTCAGAGATAGGGAACGGCACTGGTCCTGAAAGAAGGAATGGATGATGCAGCAAGAGAGCAAGTCATTTGTGCGACTGGAAGTAGTTGTGCGGTGTACTCGGAGATAACGGTGGAGAAGTACGAGAGGGCGGCATGATTAAGGGATTTAGGTGTCAGACCGAGGATTTCAAATGTGATTCAGGAAGGAATAGGAAACCAGTGAAGGATTTGCATAGTGTGGAGGCTGATAAGAAGAAGTAAGTTAGGAACATTTATTTAGCAGCAAAGTTTCTGTGCCAGACTGTTTCATACCTAGGTATACATTTATCTGCAATGAGGAAAAATGAATTTGAGACAGGAGGTTTTTGCGCTATTAACAAGAAAACATTAGAAATGTGCCATAAGGAGATTTTCTGGGCAAAAAATTATAATATTTTGAATGTGCAGAACATAAAAACACTTTACCTTTAACGTAGTATATTTTTGGTCAGTTCTGATGGTCTAGCTAGTCATGTGAACATGATGTTCATGCACAAAAAGTGTGTGTGCCCTGGCCTTATAGGGACAACTAAAAAATGTAAAAGCAAAAATCTTCAGAAATGGGCTAAACATACAGTATGAGGGCACTTCAATAAGTACCCGTGTTAGAAATGAAGACACTTGCCATTTTTAACCCCTCCAAAAATAGGATTTGCAGAACACTCCAAAATACGCCTCTGTCTCCACGATGACTTCCTTATTTGATCTAAAAAATGTTCTCGCGAACCATTTCTTCATGTTAGGGAACAAGAAAGGGTCGCAGGTAGCCAGATCGGGTGAATACAGGGGTGCTGCAGCAATTCATAGCAAAATTCATGCAGTTTGGCGGCGACAACTCCAAATGAATGTGCTGGTGCGTTTTTGTGGTGAAACAGGACCTTCTTTTCACCAAATGTGGCCGTGTCTCCTTCAATTTTTTGTCGAAGTGGTCGTATAACTCACTGTAGTATTGTCCAGTGATCGTTCTTCCTTTTTCTAAAAAATCCATGAGGATGACGCCGTTCGCATCCCAACAAATCGTCGTCATGAACTTTCCAGCCGATGGGACAGTCTTCGCCTTCTTTGGAGCAGATTCACTGGGAGAAATGCATTGATTTGATTGTTGCTTAGTTTCTGGTGTGTAATGATTAATCTAGGTTTCATCAACGGTGACAACTTGATGCAAAATCTCACTTAAATTTCTCCAAACACTACTTGAAAGATATCAGCCACATCTGCTCATTGTCCACCGTGAGCAATCGCGACACCCATTGGGCTGACAATTTTTTCGTTGCCAACTTATCATGTAAAATATTAATTGCCATTCCACACACCTACGGCCTCTACTACTTCGCGCACTTTCGTTCGCCGACCAGCGTGTCGTGGACTTTTTGAATGATTTCCTCGGTAACCATGTCTGCCGGGCGTCCTGGTCGCTCCTCATCAAAAACAGATGATTGCCCATGTTTAAATTCGTTGAACCAGAATCTAACTGTGGTCATAGATGGCGAAGTGTCCCCATAAACAACATCCAACTTTGCTTTTTTTCTCCTCACATTTTTTCCCATCCAAAAACAAAAAGCGAATTACCACACGATGCTGCTCTTTTTCCATCTTAGTGAAAATCACGAAACACGTCTTACTCAAATGGCTGCCAAATCCAAACTAACCAATCAATCAGTCGGCAATTTGTTTTGCTGTTGTTTGTTAGATGGTAGCACATGATGATAACGCCACATTCCCTCTGAGGAACCCCCTCTGTCAAACACGGGTAATTATTGAACCGCCCTCGTTTGTGCTTGTGCCCTGAAATGTTTTTTTTCAAGCTTTTTTTAATTGAAAATCTCTGTAATGCTAAGATCCGGATTTACACTTTCAATGTTTCTTTTGGAAAGTAATCCCCAATGATCAGAATTTCAATGGTTCTATTGAATTGAGTTCATACTTGCATTGTTAAGATTAATATATATGGTATATTGGAGCCAAGTAACATGAAATAACTTTTAAACATAACTGTTTTTCTATATTTGATACAAAAATACACTGAAACCTAGCAAAAGTGTGAAAAGAGCCTTGAAGGAAATATACCATTTGTTTTTATGCATTGTGAACTAAACATAGCTTAAGAATGCTGTATCTACACTGATGCAGAAACATATCTTGTTTAATCCCTGAACTGAGTGGTTTTGATGAAAAAATAATTATAAAATTATGATAATGAGGCTCTGGCGCTGCTGTGGCTACCCGGTGCTTCTTCTCTTACCCTAATTATGCACTGCTCCAGAGAATGATATAATCACTGTGGTGTGTCTGACAGGCAGAAGTTATCAATTACTGCACCATCCCCCAGCTGCTGTCATCTAGCCCAGGTTGATTAGTCTTGTCTGGACAGTTCAGGAAGCTCTGTTTAATGTGTTTATGAATGACAGCCAGCATGCAACTCCGTTTCCCAAGGTCCTGAATTTTATAATTGTTTTTTGAGCAAAACCACTCGAACCAGGGATTAAACAAGATATGTTTCTCCATCAGTGTAGCTATAGCATTCTCAGGGTATTTTTGGTTAACAATGCATGAAAACAAACAGGAAATTTACTTATCAGCGTATACACTGTCTCCCTGTACCCTCAGCACCTAATGCTTCCCACTGTCTGCTGTAACCTCATGGCAGCAGAGAAGGTTTCAGCACACTGTGGGAGGGTGGAGTACTCCTGCACAGTGTAGCAGCCTACAAAGCTGCAGCATGGATTAGCCCTTGTGGCTTGTTAGCATAGTTTTAAAAAAGTTGGTTTTGGAAAGAATGAGGCCATGGATAACAAATAAAAGAGGATTATCTCAGTCACAGTGCCTGGATCAAAAAGTAAGTGTCCCAGGTTTATCATGCTTGATTTTGTTGGTAATTTTCTGTTAAAGATGAGATAATGCAATGCGATTCATTAAGATGGTGCGCCTGATATCCAACATGTGTCACTTCCCAGCTCAGGTCCGGAGTTCACCTTCTTCTTTCTGGTGCATGTCATTGCAACACAATTTGGATCTTAAATCCTGCGCTCAGTCCAAATCAGTCAGATCGTCTGACTGCACGCCCACCGATTTCTGTCACATGAAAGCCGGCGCAGCTGCACCAGTCCGATCACGTGCAACACAATCCCAGCGCAAACCCCTGTTAAATACCTGCGCAAATCCCAAAAGCGGCAAACTATGCGATGAAAATGCTGCCAATGAAAGATTAAAGGGGTTGGCCACAAATAAAGTTTCTCACTCTAAAGGTTCAATCATACTGTGCATACACAGATGATCTTTTGCCTTCTGCCAGTACGATATCTGCTTTTAGGACTGATATATGGACTATTTTGTACAGGACAGTGAGTGGAGCAGAGCTTGTTTTCAGAGCTTGTGATTGTAGTTAATGACCAGAGCTTTTATAATGGATTATAAGAATTGCTGTTGAGATCAACATTTGAATGTTCTTATAATTTTTCAAGTTTACAGGCCCAACCATAGAGCGCTCAGTAGCTTCCGCTGGAGCATACTATATCATACCATGGTATTTTTCCATAGCGTCCCCCATGACGGCCCCAACTGGAGGATGACCCTTGACCTCTGTAGGGACAGGAAGCAGAGAGGTTAAATACCCCACCCCGGCATCCGTACACCAGTGGCTTCCTGTCCCTACACAGGGCAGGTAGTAGAGAGAAGTCTCTCCTCATCCCCAGTAGTTGGGACGGTGAGGGGGGACCCAAGTGGCGCAGGGAATTGTCCCTTACCCTAAGGCGGTCTCGGCCTCGATCGGACTTCGGTCCTTTCCTCTGCCACAAGCAGAGACGCCATTTTCTCCGGCTCTGCCCGCAGCTCTGCGCAGCTAAGGACACCCGGAGCGTGTCCATCGCGGAGGTCACGTGGACCGGCTGCCGTCCGACTCCGGTGACGACTTCCGCCGGAAATGACGGGACCGGATGTGACGTCACGATGGCGCGACCCGGAAGCAGGAACGTGGAGCGGTAAGATTCAAAAAGCGAGATAGTCATGTTGATCTGAGGTCTAACAAACGCTCTTTTGGCCCTGACTCAAGCATCTCTGAGATCGGACGCTATTCTAGGCATTTCCAGCCATTAAGGTCGGTTACATGCTGTATCATTGCCTCATATGTGTCTTATCCAACCCAGGTCTATATACATGTATATATCTATCTTAGGGACCTGTGCAGCGTATCCCTCATTTCAAGATACCTCAGGTACTCCTTTATTCATATTCCACTTGGTTAAAAGCAGAATTTATCTCACTTCTGTTAAAATGTTTAGGTTTACTGATACCGGTGGTCCCACAATTGGGAATATGGAGACGCAAGGCATGGAGGCTTCAGGTCTGGATCTCTTATCCTTGAACCCTGTAAGTAGGGTTAATTAGGGATAGGGTGGTGGGTCACCCACATATCCCCGTGTTGTCACATAGGGTCCGGTTAAGGACTAATTACTTCTCCTTCTCCTTGGTAGGAGCCCAGGGAAAAGGAGAAGGATAAAGGGAGAGCTAAAGATCAGTCGAGCTCGAAGAGAGCCACTTCAAGGAAGTGCAACATGTGCTCAGAAAAGCTCCCTGCAGATTACAAAAAAACAGTCTGTAAAACCTGCGTGGATAACCTACTCAGGGAAGAGAGGTCTTCTTTCGTGGATGAGATGCGCAGTTTTATTAGGGATGAGGTTAAAACATCTATAGCCTCATCTATAACAACTCTTATACCTCAAGAGCCTCTGCATAAAAGACAACGAGTTATGGAATCCATGTCAGACTCCGCATCGGACTCGGAAGGGACCAAGGAATCTATGGATATGGAGCCAGGACCATCCAATTCAGCATGTAAAATGGAATCTAGATATTTACTAGCTTCAGAAGATCTGGAACCACTTCTAAAGGCTATGAGAGATACCCTCAAGATTGAGGAGATAGAAGAAACTAAATCCATTCAAGATGAGTTATTTGGACTCCTTAAGGTTAAGAAGAGGCGAGTGTTTCCCATAAATAACACTCTTAAGGAGCTGATACTGGAAGAATGGAGAGAACCGGAGAGTAGAATCTCCATTTCTAGAGAGTTTAAAAGCCGTCTCTCCTTTGATGAAACAGAAGCTAAAATTTGGAATTCTACCCCCAAAGTCGATATTCAGGTCACCAAGATGACTAAAAAGACGGATCTTCCATTCGAGGATGCAATTCAGCTGAGGGATCCTCTGGATAGGAAGGCGGACAGCCTTCTAAAGAAGACATGGGAGTGTGCCATGTTGAACCTAAAATCTAATATTACTACGACATCCATGGCACGCACTCTGTTTCATTGGATTACAGAATTGGAAGGTCATGTTAGAGACGGCACTCCAAGAGAAATGTTATTGGGCACATTCTCCACCTTAAAAGCAGCGGCCGCCTTCATTGCAGATGCCTCAGCGGAGGGAGTAAGAATAAGTGCCAAGGAAGGCGCACTGTCAAATTCGGTTAGGAGGTCTCTCTGGCTTCGCCAATGGACCGGTGATTTCAGGTCAAAATCGAAATTATGTGGAATTCCATTCGAGGGGGAATATCTTTTCGGTTCGGAACTCGACACGCTTTTGGAGAAGGCGGCAGATAGAAAGAAGGGGTTTCCGGAGTCCAGGGGTAACCCCAGGAAACAGCCCTTTCGGGACGCTAAGGACAGGAGACAGCCCTTTAGAGGGAAAGGCAAGCAAGGTAGATGGAGCTACCCTAAAGGAGGAAAAGGAAGAGGCTTCCTACTCAGTGCCAGCAACTCTGCCCCGGCTTATAGAAAACAATGACGCCAGGGTGGGGGGAAGACTATTGAAGTTCCACTCTCAATGGACTCAGATAACATCAAACCCCTGGATACTAAGTATTCTTCGGGAAGGTTACCTGTTAGAATTAACCTCTCTTCCTCCCAGGAAATTTGTTCTGACCGAGCAGCCCTCGGAAAATCTCTCAAACTCATTATGGTTGGAGATACAGAAACTAGTTCGACTGGACGTCATCATCCCTGTAGCTCAAAAACAGTTAAAAGAGGGACACTACTCTCCCCTCTTCTTAATAAAAAAACCAAACGGTGCATTCAGAATGATTTGCAATCTGAAAAAATTAAACAGCCATATACTCTATCGAAAATTCAAGATGGAAACCGTGAGCTCGGCAGTCGTCCTGATACAACAAGGAGCGGTTATGTGTACAATAGACCTGAGAGACGCATATTACCATGTGCCGATACATCCAAAATCCCAGAAGTTCCTCAGGTTTGCAGTTCGATCACCTTGGGGAGAAGAGGTCCATTACCAGTACAAGGCACTACCCTTTGGGATTTCTTCAGCCCCAAGGACATTTACAAAAATCATGGTCGAGGTGATAGCTTATCTGAGGCAGAAAGGGATACTAGTCATCCCCTACCTGGACGATCTGCTAGTGGTGGCCAGTTCAGAACAGGAGTTAATACACCACCGAGATATTACAAGGACAATCCTACAGCAGTTAGGATGGATGATAAATTTGGAGAAATCCAGACTAGTCCCAAACACAAAAGTTGTATTTCTAGGAACACTATTGGATTCGATCCAGCAGATGTCCTTTTTACCACCAGAAAAAGCAGCGAGACTGAGACAACAGATCATGACGTTTCAAAAAAGGAATCATTGCACAATAAGAGAAGCCATGAGGATACTGGGACTTATGACATCCTCCATTCAAAGTGTACAGTGGAGTCAGAGTCATACCAGAACCCTTCAAAACTGGGTTTTGACCTCCTGGGACAAAAATCCCCAACACTTGAATCAGAAGGTTCAGATATCGATAGCGGTCAAGCAATCCTTGGAGTGGTGGACAGAGACTTCAAATCTGGGAAGAGGAGTGTCATGGCATCCCTGGCCAGTGATAAACATCCAGACGGACGCAAGTCAGTCAGGTTGGGGAGCAGACATAGCAGGGCGACCCATTCAGGGGCTATGGCCATCGACAATCAGATCCCGTTCCTCAAACTTTCGGGAACTAAGAGCTGTCCTAGAGACTTTAAGAGCCAGCACTCAAAGCCTGAAGGGGAGTCATATAAGAATTTACTCAGACAACACCACCACAGTGGCGTATCTCCGTCATCAGGGGGGTACCAGGAACCCAGATCTCCTCAGTCTCTCAGACAAAATATTCACTTGGGCAGAAGCCAACATCTGCTCTCTCTCAGCCACCCATCTAAAGGGGGAAAAGAATTTAATAGCAGACTATCTAAGTCGTCAGACTATAGACCACAACGAGTGGTGCCTGAACGAGAACATCTTTCTATATCTCACACAAAAATGGGGACAACCAGTGACAGATCTCTTTGCCTCCAGCAAAAATACAAAGGTTCCCCATTTCTTCTCTCTAGAGCCAAATACTCCGTTTTGCCGGAGGGATGCATTCAGCCAGACTTGGAGTGGGCCTCTAATGTACGCTTTTCCTCCTATACCTCTCATAGCGAGAGTTGTTCAAAAGATCAGAGAAGACCAAGCGAAAGTTATTCTTGTTGTTCCCTGGTGGCCAAAGAGGAACTGGTTTCCGTGGCTAGGGAAAATGGCATTAGAAGAACCTATCATGCTGGAACCAGTAAACAATCTCCTATTTCAGGGCCCTGTTTACCATCCAAATCCACAGGCTCTCCAGCTCTCGGCGTGGATCCTGAAAGGATGTTGTTGATTGCAAAAGGACTATCAAACAAGGTAATTTCTACACTTAAAGCCAGCCGCAAACCAGTCACCCACAAAATCTACGCAAGGATATGGGGAAAGTTTGTATCCTTTTGTGGCAGGACTCCTCCTAACCAACTATCCCCTAATATTTCACAGGTGCTAGACTTCCTGCAGGCAGGATTCGACAAGGGCCTGAAGACGAGCTCCTTAAAAGTCCAGATTTCAGCCCTCAGTGCTTTTTTCGACACCTCATTAGCAGAGAACAGATGGATTCAAAGGTTTGTCAAAGCTACTGTTAGGCTAAGGCCACATATAAAGCAAAATATCCCAAACTGGGATCTTTCACTAGTGCTAGACTACCTCACAAAGATACCGTTTGAACCTCTTGAGACGGTTAAACTCAGAGAATTAACCCTGAAAATTTCCTTTCTCATAGCCATAACAACAGCTAGGCGTGTAGGGGAAATCCAGAGTTTATCAATTAAAGAACCATATCTTAGACTGTGTGAGGATAAAATTGTGTTAATGTTAGATAAAACCTTCACACCAAAAGTTGCATCATCTTTTCATCGTAATCAAGAGATTGTTCTACCTTCCTTCTGCCAGAACCCAAAGCATGCCAAAGAACGGGAGTGGCATACACTGGATGTCAGAAGATACCTGTTACATTATCTCGAAGAGACCAAATCCTGGAGAAAGGACGACAACATTCTCCTACAATTTAGGGGAAAAAACAAAGGCAGGAAAGCTTCAAAAGCATCCATCGCCAGGTGGATCAGAACGGTCATCAAGGAAGCTTATGATGCCAACAACCTGGACATTTCAGGGACTATTAGGGCCCACTCGACCAGAGGGGTGGCAGCCTCTTGGGCAGAGAAACGTGGGGCCTCATTAGAGGACATATGTAGAGCAGCTACCTGGTCTACTCACCTGACTTTTGCTAAACACTATAGGCTAGATGTCCAAAGTGCTAGAGATCTGACCTTCGGAAGGAAGGTCTTACAAGCTGTTGTCCCCCCCTAACTTTATAATCTGGTACATCTCCAGTTGGGGCCGTCATGGGGGACGCTATGGAAAAAGAGAATTATTCTCACCGTTAATTCAGTTTCCATTAGTCCACCATGACGGCCCATATATATTTCCCACCCTGTATTTTTGATTAAGTTAATATTGCCTATTTGTTATGTGTGAATTGATAACATACAATAAATGGGTTGCATCCAAGGCCGGTGTAGTTATTTGGTAGCCACTGGTGTACGGATGCCGGGGTGGGGTATTTAACCTCTCTGCTTCCTGTCCCTACAGAGGTCAAGGGTCATCCTCCAGTTGGGGCCGTCATGGTGGACTAATGGAAACTGAATTAACGGTGAGAATAATTCTCTTTTTCCCACTTGTGCTTGCTGGTTTAGATGCTGGAAGCACAGGCGTATGAGATATCTGATCCAGCAGCTGAATGAATTTGCTTTCTCATAGTATCACCTCCAAGGTCTTTTCTGAATGTGCAAATATAAAACCCGTGAAAAAATTGTCATTTTTAGGAACAAGATTACAAGAGAGTATCTGCTTCTGAGACTGAATTTATTTAGACAAGCAACATCAAATTATTGTTCTCCAAGGATACCTGAAACGAGTAAAATAGATAAAGGGGTGCTCCCATTTCAAATTATTGTTTTTATGATAAAGTTATACAATTTTCCAATATACTTTCTGTATTGTTCCTCACAGATTTCTAGATCTCTGCTTGCTGTCATTCTATTGGAAACCTCTATGTTTACTACTAGCTCTTAATATCACAGACAGTAATTACAGGTCTGACCATGGCCACTAGTAGTAAACCTAGAAACTTTCCATAGAATGACAGCCAGCAGAGATCTAGAAATATTGTGAGGAATTGATACAGAAAGTATATTAGAAAATTGTATAACTTTATATCATAAAAAGAATGACATTAATTTGTTTAACACAGCCAAAGATCACAAAGTTATCAGGGATATAGTTGCTTCATGTGGAGACACTACTACCGGATAGGCCATGGTGCAAATTTATTATGGGACCTGCATTTTTTTTTAGGTTGAATACTTTCATTTAAAGAATAGAATTTATTGTCCCAAAAGTGATATTAATTTCGTCACATCCAGTTCCAAAATAAATACAATAAAAACCTGAATACATAAAACTTGAGACATACTTGCTTAAAACGTATAAAACAAAATAATACAATCAATCCTGATATCAATTATTACACTCCATATAGAGTTATAAAGATTCTCCACACCAGATTCAGTCCTAGATTTGCTAATCTGGAAAGTGTGACTTTAAAAATCTATCAGTCCTACATCTTAGTTGAATCAGGCGGTGACTTATTTTTCTGTGGTCTTCTATAAAAGTGGGATATAATGGATGACATTGGTTGGCATGGATACTATCTAGTTTGAAAAGAATCCAGAAGTTCCAAAATACTTGGTACACAGAACTCTTAAGCCAGCAGGCAGCAGTAAACAAGCAGAACCAGCACACAACAACAGGACAAACGGGGATAAGGAAAACGCTTCCTCGTGGACACAGCATGAACATGAGCGAACACTGGGCAATGGAAGTGACTTACAGCCAGACATCCGGCGCATCTGAACCCAACTATTGATGTGTGTAATATTCTCATTGGGGCACTTGCGGTATTTGGGAATTTGGGAGTATTTGTGAATACAAATATATAAGCACATAAAGCTTCTTCCCTACTGCTTGCCCAGTCCTTACAGTTATGGAGATTGCACATGTTGGAGTATTTTTTACCACAAAGAAAATCTTTTATAACAGAAAAAGAACCAGTTATGGTCGGTAACTTACAAAAGACATTGGGGCACATTAACTTACCTGTTCTGTTGACGCCACCGATCCGGAATGTCAGACGAGGCTTCGCAGCTGCCGCGATTCTCTTAGATCGTGCGTCCAATTTCCTGCATGAGTCGCTTCTCCGCTCAGATCACCCGGATTTCACCTTCTTCTTTCCGGTGTATGTAAGTGCTTGATCTTGCAACACAATTTTGAAAGTTAAAATCTGTGGTTTGTCCGAATCCGTCGGGTTGTCCGACGTCCACGCCCCCGATTTGTGTCGCATGCAAGCCAGCACTGATGAGCCACAATCCGATCGCGTGCGCCAAAAACCCGGGACAATTCAGCGTGAAGCGGAAAAATTTGCGGAATCCGATGGAAATGCGTCCAACAGACCCTCAGTAAATGTGCCCCACTGTATCAGATTAACAGATTTTTTTTTAGTACTCAAAACTAGAAAATAATTGTGTTCAAACTTATATTCATGGTATTGATTCTATAAAATAACACTTTACAACATATTCAAAAAATACAGTAAAGAATAACAATATTTACTAACGGGCCTCATGTACAAGAACATATGTGCAAAACAAGACACAAGCAGGAATGTGTTTGCGGTCAGCTTTCATTTTACAAGTGCTCATGAATATTTTAAAGGGGAGCTGTAATTGGTTGCCGTGAGCAACTACGCACATTCTTACTCTTAGGCAGCTTGATAAATCTGCCCCAATGTTTTTTATACACCGGAGCTGCATCTAATCTGCCCCATTATAATTTAAGCTGCCCCTTCGTCCTGGTTAACAGCAAAACTATCAGGAAGACAAGAAAGCACAAAATGATAAAAAGGTGGTAGTGGGGTTTAAGCTTGAAACTGTAATTACTAGTTTATTTCTTTTAGTACATCAAGACTTGAGTGTCATCCTTATTTTTAGCACCTATCACTGTGCACCATTAATACTTTGGGAGCTCTTGTGTTTGCTGACAGAGATAAAGGGAGAATATCCAATTTCTGGAATTTTAATATAATCCTTATTTTCAGTTTTCAATAGTAAAACTTGACTGAGAATGGTTGTTTATCTTAAGTCAATAATTTTTTACTCAATAATGATGCTGAAGAAAAGCTAATGAGAATTTGCTGTTAAAGTGTAACTCTGATATAGGAAGAACATAGTAGGTTATCACTAGTATTACAGTATAATACAATATTTTACGAAATACATTTCTGTGTTGCGCTATAAAAGTAGCAATATTCCACTACTTGCAGTGGATTTTACATGAAAAAGCAAATATTGTAAGCAAGGGTCAAATGCATGTTGTATATGTCTCCCATCTAAGGTTAATCGTGAATCCTACCAATGCTAATTGAAAAAGTGCTGTCAATATTAAGGCAGGCAACATGTGGTCATTCACAGGCATGTACCTTCTCATGGAAGAATCATACACCTTACTGTTTTAAAGGGGTATTCCCACAAAGACAAGATTCTTAAATATATTTAGGATAACAAAATAACATAATGTATTCTCTAGTTCACTGGTATTAACAAAAACGCAGCATTTTACAGATATATCATAATTCCAACCTGTCTCTATCAGTCCTGGTGTTTATAATTTGGTTGCCCCCAGATCCAACTGTAAATCTTCCGACTATGGTTGGATTCTTTTCATGAATAGCTTCTCTTGTCGGCACACTCCATGGCTCCCTGCCTCTTGATCCTCCTCCCTGCATTACAAGCAGTGTGCATAGACTTACTCTACTAGCTATAGGCAGATAAGGGGAGTTTCTTATCATATGTTGGTGCTCGTGAGCATCCGGCGCACTCAGATAAATCAATAGGCTCCGGGCTCTTGATGTTTCCAGCGGTGCCCTGCATAGCATCTATTTCTACGCTACGGCCCCTTCCTGCTGTAGAAATAAACCCCCCAGCTGCCCATGTTCCCCAATAAGCTACCTTTTATGGTTATTTCAGGGTTTCTATGCCAGATAGAATTTTCAGAAAATAAATGAAAGTGTAGATAAACCTGTATGCTGATAATCTAAGTACAACACAGCATCTCATAGCACAGAGGAATAATGAAGTGTCTGCTTAGAGAGTCCCCGCCCACACTATTTTACACTGACCATCACTAAGTGATAGAAGCTGAAACAGAAATAAAATATAAAAAGGGGCCAATTATGTTCTTTATTGTGTAAACATCACTAAGGAATTAAAATTTGAGAAGTTTATGGGCAAACCACTTTAAGCATTTTTTACATTGTTGACGGAAGAAGAGGACTGTGAAGGAATAACTACATAGTCATGTTGTCCAACCTTTTCTATTGTATTCAAACACATCTAGGCTGCTGGAACTACCTGACATCTTAGGCCCCAGAGTAGCTGCCATGGCTGCTACAGTGTTAGTTACAGACTTGCTTGCCATAGATTTCTTAGATGGTTGAATATACCAAAAGTTTTCATAAGAGTCTAGAGGTGGCTTCACAAAATGCTCAGATTTTGGTGAGACCAACAGATATGCATGTGTATGTAAGTGTATGGACTGCCTGGACATGATACATAAAACGGGATGAATGCTCTCTGGTCCTTTTATGTTTTTTCATGTCCGTTAGTATTTTGGCCATTGTATAATTTACAATTGTTTGTTTGAGTTTTTTCCTTTTCTACTTTCACTACAGATTAAGTCTTCCATACAGTATTTCCACTGCTCCAACCTCTAGTGTAGACAGCAAATTAAAAGAACTAATGTGGACAATCCACACTTTGAATGTAGGTTTTCCCACTGAGTAACTCCAAGTAGAATTTCCCTTACCGTTCTAATTACACTCATTTATATAATTAGTTAGACACACTGAAGATCTTTTGTGTCTGGCGTGTACAGATGGTCTCCAGGGGCTATTGTCTTTGAGCTGATATATTTGTCTAGTGCTGCTGAAAAGAGATGATACTCCTGTGATACCTTCAGTTCTCCCCTTAGCAATGTCAGGAGGTCTGTTAATGTACATCTGTAATTTGCAGCTCGGGGCTTTGAGATTTGGCAGTGCCAAAGACTAGGGAAGTGCATTAAAAAACAATAGTAAGAGAGTAACAAAGGAGACATGGTAGAAATAGACTTTAGAGGACAAGTGTAGCCACCAATAAAGCTTTATTAGTTGTAAAGCACAAGGCACATTATCTCTATGTGGCTTTTTGACATTCCTTGTGTTATTCCTCCTAGAATTGTATGAATATTCTTTCCATGACCATGTGAGGTATCATTTTTATTACTTTTTTTGCTGCTATTTGTTTCTATACATAAGACGTTTTTAGTCACCACTATAAAAAAAACATATAGGCCACAATTTTTGATTAGGAATATACAGTATTCTCTATTTTGTGTTTTAACATTTTGAAGTCTGTTGGTAAAGTTTGATGTCCTCAGAGGTCATCCTCTGCACCACATTTTTGAGACCTCAAGTTTTTGAAGTCCCAGAGGTTCATTTCTATAATGTATGGAATATTCATAGATCAACCTCATAAATTTGCTATTGCTTTATGGGGAAAAGGCTGTTAGCAGGACTATTGTCCTTACTGGACTTTGCAGATCTCAACTTCATCTTTGAAAAGTGTATTAATACCCAATGAAATGATAAATGGTAACTCTGGCCCCACATCTGCCCTTTACATTGTGGTGGCTCAATGTTCCATTTGTGCCAAACCTACTGAGATTTTGGGACTTCCAATCCCTCCCATCCCTGTGACCTGGCCATTTTATATGTCAATTTTGCTAATCTTTCTATTTGTTCTCAACAGGGATATACAGGCATTTTTCCTTTTATGGATTTGCATATATTTCCCCTGCTGTTTAGATACTTTCTTGATGCAAATTTAGTGCTGTGTCATATGTATTGTTCACCATTTGTACATCATATATACTGAGACATAGGCGGAATTGGGAAGCCTGCTCCACATGATTTTTATGTGTTTTTTAAAATGTTTTTTTTTTTATCATGTATGTCATTAATAAAGAATTTGTACCCTTTATAATATGCACATCCTATTTTGTTTTTGCTTTGGACTTACTGAGATATAACTAAGATCACACATTTTTTAACCCTCAATGTAGATCATTGTAAATGAATATCCTGTATACTACAGTGGGTACAGAAAATATTAAAAACAGAAATCTAGATATTTTTTTATTATTTTAATGAAGCATTGCATCGTAGGCAAATATCATTGCACTGTACAGGAATGGAATAACTGCTAGATAGAGGGGGAGATGTCCAACCAATGGGACTTTCACTGAGCATCAGAATTATGCTTCAGAATTTCCATAGACTATACAGTATTGAGTAGTAGGATTTACTGTTCATTTCAAGTCAACCTGCCCATGGACTTCAGGCTGGGGAGAACCTGGCACTGGAGTTCTTGTAATCGGTTTTGGTCTCAGTAGTTGTACCCTCAACAGTAAAGCAATTATCACTTGTCTTGGACAGAAAATACTTTCTTTAATACTGGAATTTAAGACTCTGTTTTTTCATACCCATTCTTGTAGTAATCTCTTTGGTAATGATGATTTTATACCATTCTGGTCTAAAATAATAATTTCTTATATTGTATATGAAACTGCTCTTATTTCCTTTTAATGGCCTGTAGTTATTTTCTTCATATTATCATGATAGGGGGATATATCGGTATCCTGTTTATTATTCTTTATTTCTTAGAGGCAGAACGGTCTTACTGTGTGAGTACTTTGGATTGTATTTTTAGTTTACTATTATTACATAGAGATAAAATAATTTAGCCATTAAATACAATTTATATTATGATGCTTGTTTATGTCAATAAAAATCAATAAAATATTGAAAAACACAAGCAACTGAAAACATAATAAGAAAATTAGATATATTGGTCAATATTTATCAAAACTATTGCTAACTGCGATATGTGCAGTTTGTCTGTGGATTGTGCAGATTCATAAAAACTGGGGCATGGTCTTCATCAATCTGGCGCCCCCAGCACTGCTCTGGAAGTGTGCGCCATTTTTCTTTGTTCATGCTACAGAATTGTGGCTATGTCAGTAATTAATGTGGTGCACGGTCTGACTTTGCAACAGAATACCCCATTACGTACTGAATATTTTGTTGTGTTGGACATAGTGCAGATACGACACATAACTGGCGCAGACACTTTATAAATACATGTGCAATCAGTGTGCATGTTCTTTTAAGTGCAAACACTAGCGCAAACACTTTAATAAATGTGGCCCATTATCTCTTCATTCATTTGAGTCCTGTCTGGTGAACTCTGAGCTATGTTGTGCCAGAGGTTCGCCACCACCTGTCAAGGATGCCACGCATTGGGTAAAAGATTATAATTCCTCTTGCAGGTATAACCAGTACAACAGACAATAGAGGAAACTACGTGAACTAGTTCCAGTAGAAACTAAATTAACTAGAAGAGTCATCACATAGAAGCCTAAGACAGAACCTGAAAACCGATCTGTGCATATATTGTTATCCAAAAACCAGTTTGCACTATGAAAAACAAATGATGCTTCTCATTGTGACTCGGTTCACCCAGGCTTATGGCATGGCCTGAGATAAACTTCTATATAACACTTTTATTAGGGTCCTATAAAAGCTTAAGCATCATTTATGATTATCCTGGGAGGAATTCTGCTCGAAGTATGTAATTTATTTCTATCCAAACCAATCTATGGCCTTTCTAAAGGTTTATAGTTTTTCAGGATGAACTGGACCAGCTGAAGTTGTTGAAGGTGGTAAACATTAATGTTCATTCATGAGCACCAACTCCAGACTAGTGCCATCTAGATCTTTCACACAAGTTGGAAATGACACAAAGCATTTTTTTGTGACACAAGTAGAAATCCCCGGGATAAATCATAAGCAGTAGTTTATAAAACTGCTGAATTTCTACTTAAAATGTTTATCGGCAGTAGAGAAGCTCCATAGGACTTGCATTGTGAAGGATCCAGCTTCAGGGTCTTGGAGATACAAAGAAATCCCTGGGGCGTATTTTGCTGATTGTGAGAAAATGAATACAGTCAAATTGTAAGGAAGTAATTTAATCTTACAGGCTTCTTTTCACTGAGAATAAATTATTTTTCTAGTGTATCGCAGTGCGACTCAATGAAATTATTTATAAGTAAGATACTTGTTTTGTCCTATTGCTAAAGATGTGAGGCTGCACAGATTGTAGTACAATAGTAAAAAAAAACTTCAAGCTGTTAGATCTCGATTTTATGTTATCTGCCTTCTATCGGGAGGCATCGCCCATGTAATTATTCAGTATTCTGTATATGTATTTTTTGTAACTTAGTACAATGGTTTTATATGAGCAGAACCAATCCAGTATTGATATAGTCCATTGCTCTCCCAGTCAATTTATACAACTCTCCTTAATAGTCTTCCAATAATTGTTCCCAGCTGCAAGTCAAGATCCGTATTCTACATCTTTTGCTGATCCTGTTACTATGATTTCAGCTCTGAAGGGCTCCCTACAGTTCTTGACATAATTTGTTCCATATCCCTAAACAAGAGACTTGGTGTACTGGGACTTTATTATTTTATTGGAAAGTGTATTCTGTCCTAACAGAAAATGTCATCTCTGTTGTATAGAGGTTACAGTGTGACCTAATTCAGGTCAATAAACCCTTTTTTTTTACACACAGGAGTTGAGTCTGGTTCCTCTATGCTGAGCGTTGCAATGGCTTATTTACTCTGTTCCGTATATATATATATATATATATATATATATATATAATATACGGGGTTGTCTGAGAGTTGCAAAAAATTAGAAGCTGAACTGGGGCAGGCTTTTTAAAAAAAATAAACATGTACTCACCGCTGCCGTCGCTCCCGATGCTCCGCGGTCTGTCTGATCCATGCCCCTGTTTGTTTACAGGAGCACCCACCCGTCATCATATCCCAGCACCTGATACAGTACTGACAGTACTAAACAAACAGCAGCACGGATCCGACGGAACATCGGGAGCGACGGGGGAGGTTCCTAATTTTTTTGCAACTCTCGGACAATACTTTAAGATTCCTCACAATTAAAACCAGCAGTGTGTAGGGCACTGTGAGGGTCACGTATCAAAGTTAGTTCTTTTTGTTGTTCTCCCTTCTTTTAAAATTTTTTTATTTATCATACAGATTTTTTTATGCTTTTTACTTAAATCTGACAGTTCATTGATATGTTCCTCCCTTTCATTCGGCACAATTTGCACCTTTTTTCTCCTCCCATGAATGAAACTTGCTTACACCAAGGTATTGCTTGAATATTTTTGCTCCTTTTTATGGCACAATTCCCCCCTTCCCATTTGCTGAAACGTCCTCTGCTGCAGTGATATTATATCATGTAGAGGGAGGGGGGAAGTGCTGGCAGTGCAGAGGGGAAAGGTGACACAGTCTGACAGCCTGTGAAGCTGCAGCACGGAGGGGCTCTGGTAACACCCCATGAGCTCTTCAGACTCAATAGCAAAATCTCAAAAGTTGATTTTATAAGGAAGGAGGCTATGGGTAGTAAATATAAGAAGTCACTGTGCCTGGATCTTTGAGTAAGTGCCCCTGGTTTATCATGCTTGATTATAATGATAGATTTGCTAAGAACAATACGATAGAATATATCTTGTTCGTAACCTGGGGTCTGCCTGTACTTCTCGAGAACAACAGGAGAATGAAAGGAATACTGTAGCATCACTAAATCACTCATCTTTATACCCATCTGGCTATAAATATGTGATGTAATTTATGTAGAAGCTATCCAAAGCCTGTCTAACATAGGAAATGTTTCTATCTATAATATCTCGCCTGGAAATTTCCTTTAACAGAACTCTCATAGGTCATTTCACATCAACCCTATTTTCAGGTTAGTTCTTTTTTGCCAAGCTAGCTCATTCCCCACTGAACTGTCTCAATGCTTTTAACCCTTGCCAAAGGAATTTTTGTCGTGAAATGACATTGTACCATATAAGACTAGGCAACCCCCCATCCACCCTTTTCTTAAACCTTCCATCAGTGTCTGCAAAATAACTTTGACAGATTTTAACTTTTTCATTCTAACAAATGAATTCAGCTTTGGCAGTGTGTAAAATTCTCTCTCTCATCGGCAAATACTGTATATGGAAACAAGTTCAAAGTCAGAGACAGGGGCTTGAATGAGGCTCGTGTTTTATGTGGCATTTTAAAGCAGTCTTTGAAATTCCAACAGACTGGTTTCATTAAATGCATTCTCATTATATCTATTCCCCTCATGCAGAGTTCCTCGGGGGGAATGGGAACACAAGCTATTTTCTAACTAACAAGCAACAAGCCTAATCTATTTGTCTGAAAAAGGAAGTTTTGGTTTAAATATTCCTTTTGCTTAGGGTTAAGAGTTACTTTGAATAAAAATAATTCTGCAGTTTTAAGACTGGTGGGTTTTTCGTATTTTGGTCAAAACTGTTTGAGATAAAAGAGATCTCTAACAATGAAACAATTAACCCATTTTGTCCACAGTATTATTATACGATACTATAAGACTTCATTAATCCCCTTGTTTGGGGAAAAAGTTTTGTACCAGTGGCCTGCGCATAGTAGGCAATAAACTGTGCAATAAACTTAGGTCTAAGGAACTGCTTAAGGAGCTCAGAGACAGATCTGGTCAAAGATACAAAGGAATTTCTGCAGCACTCAATGTTCCTAAAAGCCTAGTGACCTCCATAATTCTTAAATGGAAGAAGTTTGGGAAGACCACAACTCTTCTTCGACCTGGTGGTCCAGTCAAACTAAGCAATGCTGGAAGAAGATCCTTGGTGAACGAGGTAAAGAAGAACCCCAAAATCACTGTGGCTGAGCTCCAAAGATGCAGTAGAGAGATGGCCGAAAGTTCCACATAGTCAACTTATCACTGCAGCCCTCTACCAGTCGGGGCTGTAATGCAGAGTGTGCCGACAGAAGCCTCCCATCAGTGCAAAACATATGATAGCCTGCAAAAAGTTTTCAAAAACACATGATGAGACAAAGCAGAGGCTTCAGAACAACTCTGTGACCATTCCTGACTGGCCCAGCCAGAGCCCTGACCTAAACCCAATTGAGTATCTCTGGAGACTTGAAAATGGCTTCCACAAACATTCACCACCCAACCTGATAGAACTGGATAGGATCTTCAAGGAAGAGGTATAGGATCCTCAAAACCAGGTGTGAATAGATTGTTGGATCATTCCCAAGAAGACTCATGGCTGTACTAGCTCAAAAGCTTCCTCTACTAAGTACTGAGCTAAGGGTCTGAATACTTATGACCATGCGATATTTCAGTTTTTCTTGTTGAATAAATTTGCAAAAATTCCTACATTTATTTTTTTTTTTTTTTCTGTTTAGATGGGGTTTCAGAGTGTACATTAATGAGCAAAAAAAGAACTTTTTTGATCTTACCAATGGTCTGCACTAAAACCAAACTGAATACTTTCCGTACCCACTATATATATGATGCAGGGGTCCCTTGCATACCTGTGGGACCACATTAAAGCAGTGCATTGGGATATCTGTTTTCAGTTAGAGGGTACAAGAAAGAAAAGTAGCTTTTCCTAAAGGTATTCTTTAAATTTACTGAGGTGTGGGATCTGCTGTTGGTTTACTTATTCCTATGCATTACCCCATGTCAAAGTGAATAACATTTCTAAATAGTGATAGGCTGAAAAGTTTTGCATTTTTAAAAAGGAAATCTTTTCACTCCATTACACCACATCACAGTAATTCATAGATGGCTAGAAAGAGCCTGAGCACACAAACCTTATAGTAAAGATCTGCACCTGGCTGAACAACAGCTTTATATATCTGCTCTGTAATATTGGAGTTGCATTTACCACACAGTTTTTATAGTTTGCCTGGTAGATAAGGTTAGAAAAAGACCAGTCCATCAAGTCCAACCTATTAAATTAAACATGTCTATCCAGAAGAAGGATGCCAGTTGGCCCAAAGTAGGGAAAAATTCCTTCCGGTGGTCAGGTCGTCAGAATAACTCCCAGGATTTAGCCGTGTAATTCCCGAAAACGGTGCACAGCCCGACGAAAGTGAGCATCGCGACCCTTATGTAAATGAGCCACAATATACACAGTGATGTCACAGTACAGGGATAATAATACAGTAATATCACATTACAGGTATAATGCACACAGTGATGTCACAGTACAGCCCTAATACTGACAGTGATGTCACAGTACAAAGATAATAAATACAATGATGGAACAGTACAGAGATAATAGACCTAGTGTGATCACGGTACAGGGAGAATACAGTGATGTCATAGTACAGAGATAATAGACAAAGTGATGTCACACTACAGGCGAAATGCAAACAGTTATGTCACAGTGCAATGATTATAGCACACAGTGAAGACACAGTACAAAGCTATAAACAGTGATATTTCAGGAATAATACACACACTGTTTTAGCAGTACAGAGATAATACACGCGTCACAATAGAGGGTTGATACACTCAGCGATGTCAAAATACAGGGATAATACGAACACTGATGTCACAATACAGGTGTAATACACACATCAATGTCAAAATACTGGGATAATACGAACACTGATGTCACAATACAAGGATAATACACACAGTGATGTCACATGCAGGAATAATAGACACAGTGATGTCATAGTACAAGGATAAAAAGCAGCGAGGTCACAGTACAAGAATAGTAAAAACAAATTGCATACTACAGGCATAAAATACGACATGATATATTTGATCCAGAATAATGTAGGAAACTCCATTAAAAGAATGACTACGCCACTTTCTTAAGTCATTATTACATTGGGATAGGTATTTTTTCCTGTTCCACCTATAGCTAGGCCTCATGCACACAACCGTATTGGGGGCTGTGATACGGTCACACAATTTGCGTCCATGTAATGGCCTCCATAGAAGTCTATGGCACCGATCATGGTGTCGAGAGCGCACAATGTGGCTGCCGTGCAAAATATGAAAGCCGTCCGGCTTTCTATGGAGAGGGGAGGGGTGAGGAGTGCTCATCTCATATCTTTGGTGAAACCTCTTGTATAATTAGCATAAACAATTATACATTTATGTTGTGGCTACAAGATTATAGCCTTCCATATATATTGTACCATTTATATCCAGGGTTTCTTGTTACATGATTCTGGCCTTTGTATACATTTTAATATAAAAGACAGCAATGCAGATGTAAGAAGTTGCGCTAACACAAGCACTTCAGTCTTCTTTGGTATTGATCTTTCTAGGAAACAGATCATTCAGATCGATGCAATTATTACTGACCCAGAGAAAGGTTACCTTGGGGTTATTCTCATGCCTATCACATGCAGGGTAATTTGGGATCAATATAAATTAGCAAGAGAGTATGATTTAGGATGATAAATCATCAGGCTTCAAGTGGACGGTGGTAAAAAGCCTTTATTTGTGACTGAATATATCTGTTTAAGGCAGTCCCCCGGGTTACGTTAGGTTCTGTAGATTTGTTAAGTTGAATTTGTATGTAAGTCGGAACTGTATATTTTAGAATAGTAACCCCAGCCAAATTTTTTTGATCTCTGTGACAATTGGATTTTAAAACCTTTGGGTTGTCATAAGAACCAGGATTGAGAAATCTTAATTGCAGACACATTTGATAACTGTTATAGCTTATCATTGTAGCCTGGGAATAAAGTATAGTAAATTACCAACTTGTACATGTAAATGTAACCATTGTGAAATACTACAATTTACATAAGATATCTACTCTGCTCTGTGCTTTCACAGCAAGCTTGCAGAAGCCTGTCACTATGAGCATATACAGTGGGTACAGAAAGTATTCGGACCCCTTTACATTTTTCACTCTTTTTTGATCTTACCAATTGGCTGCAATTAAACAACATTATTATTTTTTGCTCAGTAATGTACACTCTGCACCCCATCTTGAGAGAAAAAAAAACAGCAATGTACATATATTTTTGCTTATTTATTAAACAAGTAAAACTGAAATATCACATGGTCATACATTTTCAGACCCTTTGTTCAGTATTGAGTAGAAGGAACTTTATGGTAGTGCAGCCATGAGTCTTCTCGGGAATGATGCACCTTTTACACCTTTATTTGGGGATCTTCTGAGATTCTTCCTTGCAGATCCTCTCCAGTTTCATCAAGTTGGATGGTGAACATGGGTGAACAGCCATTTTAAAGTCTTTCCAGAAATGCTCAATTGGGTTTACGTCCAGGCTCTGCCTGGGGAAGTCCAGAATGGTCACAGAGATGTTCTGAAGCCAATGCTTTGTTATTCTAGCTGTGTGCTTAGGGTCATTGTCTTGTTGAAAGGTGAACCTCCAGCATACTCTGGAAGAGGTTTTCATCCAGGATATATCTGTACTTGGCCACATTAATCTTTCCTTCAATTGCAATCAGTCATCGTGTCCCTGCTGCTGAAAAAGATTCCCATCTCACGATTGCTTAGTTTGGCTGGACGTCCTGGTCAAGAAAGAATTGTGGTCATCCCAAACTTCTTCCATTTAAGATTTATGGAGGCCACTTTGCTCTTGGGAACCTTTAGTGCTGCAGAAATTCTTTTAAACATTGGGCAGATCGGTTCCTTGTTACAATTCTGTCTCTGAGCTCCTTAAGCAGTTCCTTAGACCTCATGATTCTCATGTGCTCTGACAAACACTGTGAGCTGTGAGGTATTAAAGACAGATGTTTGCCTTTCCTAATCAATTTCACTCAGTCTCAAGGAGGATCAAATAATAACACGAGGTCTAAAAATACCAGAATAACCTTCGCTTAATGTCATATAGAAAGGGGGTAGTAACAAGCATATACATATGTATACAATTATACATTTATTTCACATATACACTCACCGGCCACTTTATTAGGTACACCTGTCCAACTGCTCGTTAACACTTAATTTCTAATCATCCAATCACATGGCGCAACTCAGTGCATTTAGGCATGTAGACATGGTCAAGACAATCTCCTGCAGTTCAAACCGAGCATCAGTATGGGGAAGAAAGGTGATTTGAGTGCCTTTGAACGTGGCATGGTTGTCGGTGCCAGAAGGGCTGGTCTGAGTATTTCAGAAACTGCTGATCTACTGGGATTTTCACGCACAACCATCTCTAGGGTTTACAGAGAATGGTCCGAAAAAGAAAAAACATCCAGTGAGCGCCAGTTCTGTGGACGGAAATGCCTTGTTGATGCCAGAGGTCAGAGGAGAATGGGCAGACTGGTTCGAGCTGATAGAAAGGCAACAGTGACTCAAATCGCCACCCGTTACAACCAAGGTAGGCAGAAGAGCATCTCTGAATGCACAGTACGTCGAACTTTGAGGCAGATGGGCTACAGCAGCAGAAGACCACACCGGGTGCCACTCCTTTCAGCTAAGAACAGGAAACTGAGGCTACAATTTGCACAAGCTCATCGAAATTGGACAGTAGAATATTGGAAAAACGTTGCCTGGTCTGATGAGTCTCGATTTCTGCTGCAACATACGTATGGTAGGGTCAGAATTTGGCGTCAACAACATGAAAGCATGGATACATCCTGCCTTGTATCAACGGTTCAGGCTGGTGGTGGTGGTGTCATGGTGTGGGGAATATTTTCTTGGCACTCTTTGGGCCCCTTGGTACCAATTGAGCATCGTTGCAACGCCACAGCCTACCTGAGTATTGTTGCTGACCATGTCCACCCCTTTATGACCACAATGTACCCAACATCTGATGGCTACTTTCAGCAGGATAATGCGCCATCTCATAAAGCTGGAATAATCTCAGACAGGTTTCTTGAACATGACAATGAGTTCACTGTACTCAAATGGCCTCCACAGTCACCAGATCTCAATCCAATAGAGCATCTTTGGGATGTGGTGGAACGGGAGATTCGCATCATGGATGTGCAGCCGACAAATCTGCGGCAACTGTGTGATGCCATCATGTCAATATGGACCAAAATCTCTGAGGAATGCTTCCAGCACCTTGTTGAATCTATGCCACGAAAAAATTGAGGCAGTTCTGAAGGCAAAAGGGGGTCCAACCCGTTACTAGCATGGTGTACCTAATAAAGTGGCCGGTGAGTGTATACTGACAAGGGACAACACTTTTCGGGGATGTATTACCCCCTTCATCAGGTCCAATAAATAGTTCTGTAACACTGAGAAGATACAGTCAAAAAAGCAATCCATACATAAAATTAATTATGACACTGAATAAAATGTTGGATGTAGTCATTTATACATAATATGCAATTAGAAAGATAAAGTGTCATTATGAAAAGAGTAATAGAATCCCATTAAGTAAAATGGATAAAAAGACAATAAGAAGGTACGGATTCATATAAAAAGTCCATAAATACATGTGCATAAAATTGTAATCAGATATTAAGTCCATAAATAATTTCATAAGAATATTCATATGCATAAAAAAGTCATCAATTTAAAAGGATGTATAAAAAACATACAGCAAACAAATAGACATTTCATTGTTTCTACATATTGTTCATGTATTATAATTTAGGGATAGCTATTGTACTGACCAGTCTAGGAGGATCAGAAGGGAATGGACAGCAGTTAAATATGAGTGATATAAGACTAAAAGAGCTATGAAGGTTTATAAGGGCACAACTCTAAAATAAATGCAATTACAAGCAAAATGCAAGTAATTGCTTTTATTTCCCCCTTTACGCTACCTACACGTGGGTGGGTTTCCTGCCCGCGCCTGCACACCTGCAATAGCCTTTGGACTTTTTTGACTGAAAGTTTGACAGTTATGACAGGTTATGGCACAATTGTATGCCAACGCAAGCTGCTCGTGGGATACATCAGGAGGCCGGAACGTCCTGATGTATCCAAAAGTGTCAGAAGGACAGGAACTATGTCACAAGGTCATCTTCCCCATTGTACTTTCTTATATTACGCTATGAAGTCCAATGGGTGACCTAATTTAACAACTCTCAGCCTTCCCTGTATGACAGGATTGTATGATCGGACTCCATGTTTTACATATGAGGTGGGGGTTGATCCTACCTGTATGGAATCATTCCCCGCTTGTATTGCATTAGATTTGTGGTGCATCTCAAGGTTGGAGTTGACCTGAATATAAGCCAAGGGACCTAATTGTACCACTAAAAAACTGGGAAAACATATTGACATGAGTATAAGCCTAGGGTGGAAAATGCCTCCCCTCACTAATAAAATGGGCAGCAGCGTCCTCACTTTGCAGCCTCCTCTCAGTAATAAAATGGGCAATAATGGCATCTCCTCAATAATAAAATGTGGAGCGACCCCCACCCTTCGTATGTGTATAAGGCATGCATACAATTGATTTTCTTTCCTGTCATGGACCTGCTTTCTACGGGCCCCTTGCATCCTTGGGCCCGGTCACTTACTCCCTGCTCACTCAAGTACAAGTCAAGGGGTTTTTTTCAGCGCAAGATTTGACTTATACCAGTATATACGATCTATACTTTTGTATGTCTATCATGCCAGGTTCCATTAAGCTGTGTGATGTAAACGAAAAATACAGTTTAAAATTCTACAAACTCATTTCACAAAATTCACTAACATAGAATTGTGAATGTAAAAAGAAAATGATGGACATAAAGTTTACATTTACTATTAGATATTTTCTCCTCACTTTTACATATCACTCATTTGGATTTTCAGTGTGTAATTTCAAGTGACTCTAATTCGACTCTTTTATGTGATTTTGTGGTACACATAAAGTTTTTTTTAATTGACCTTCACTAATAGAAATATACAAGTGGTTTCCTATGAATGACAAATCCTTTACAATGCTATTTTAATATTTCCATACCGTGGCTACTTATTAAATGAGTTTTCTGGGATAAATAAACTTTACATTTCTAGCAGAGGCAATAGTAAGAAAACAGAACAGGCTATACTTATCTCTGTCTTCACCTCCTGTCTACACCAGTTAGTGTTGGTATATACAGAGGCTCAGCAGTGACGTCCTTGTGTGGTCAGTTTTAGGCTGTATATGTGGATGGTTTCACTGAAAAGACAAAGAAAAGACTACATTTTATGTCCATGGTTCTGATTTCGCGATGAATCCATAAAATTTTACATCGGTTACCCATTAAAGTGTGGACATAGTAGTTCCCTACCAAACACTAGCTGGTGGTAGACATATTAGAGTACAAATATTTACTGACACTGTCCTTCTCTAAGCTTCACACACCGGAATCACCTAGAAAAGAAACTTATAATTAGCAGCCGGAGCACAGGGACGTGATGTCCGGCACTGCGGGCTGCTAATTATGCACACCTCCAGCGTGACGTCACCATGTTCTACAAGTCAGAACTGATGTGAGTACCAGATCGCCAGCGGGGAGAATTTGTAGACTTGCATACAAAATTCTATTCTTAATGAATGCAGTGGGGGACATGTATCTTTATTTCTGCAAGTCAAATCGTCTTATTTTTGCAACTTTTGTCATTTTCTCGACTTTTCACTGCAACTTTTTCAAGTATACCTTGGTTTGCACCTTGTTCAGTGTGCCTTATGTATCTTTATTTTCCAGATGTCCCGTGCAACTTTTCACTTATGTATCACTTTTTTGCTTATTTTTGTAACTTTTTAGGCAGAAATCTGCACCTGGTCCAGGACAGGTGCAAAGGAAGAATTTTTTTCATGAACCCTGTTTTAACATGTAAATTGGAATTATTTCACATGCTGTATATGTTAAAAATTTTGCATAGTAACCTGTTTTTTTGAAAAATTCATAAACTTTTGCATTTCAGAAAAGTGTGAGCTCACACGTGGCGTTTTGATTGCGTTTTGAAATGCATTACAACAGCTAAGGCGAGGTGATTTGCCTAATTACATCAGTGTAAACATTTGCGTTTGCAAAACGCAATGTAAACATGACGTTAAAGCATACGTTACATCACTTTTACTATGCGTTTTGTAAACCCAAATGTTATAACAGTATTGTCCTTAGGCAAATCACCTCTCAGCTGTTGTAATGTATTTCAAAATGCAACGTGTATATCCTTCAATACCCTACATTGAAATTACAATTAAAACTTTTTCTGTTGGCCTGTTCTTTACTTGCTCATCATGGTTTTTTTTTATTAAATTTTTTTTTTTTTATTGAGACATACAAGTTAAAAAAGTTTGCTTGCATGACAGCATAATAGATAGGGAGGGAGGGGTCGACAGGAATCCCTAAACCTAGCTTTAGCGCTACTTACCCATCATGTTTTGTCCATAAAAATAAGATATTTGAATACTGATATATAGACCATGTGATTTAATCAGAATTACTTTGTATTCTTTTACCAGGTTTCTCTATGTAGCTATCCTATGACTGTGCAGGGCACTAAAGAAGGGTGTTCTGGTCACTTCCAGTGATCGTCTCATGCATTACACTCCCATATTGGGGCTTATTTACTGCGGCCGCATTTCGGTCGGGTTTTCCGACTTTTCAGGGATATCGGGGCAGGGATTTAGAAGGGGATTGTGTCGCAAGCGAATGGATCTTGGCGCATCGGTGCCGGCTTTCATGCGACAGAAATTGGGGGCGGGTCTTCGGACAATCATTTAACATTTAAATTGTGTCGCAAGACAATGCACTTACATGCACCGGAAAGAAGAAGGTGAACTCCGGCAGAACTGATCGGTGGAAGCGACACAAGCATGAAATCGTGCCGCACGATCTTAGTGAATCACACCGGAGTCCATGATCGTCGGACAACGCACAGGGGGGAGCGCGGCAGGACCGGGTAAGTAAATGTGCCCCATTGTGTTGTATATCAGTATTGAAGTTTATTTCCATTACAATCACTGACCCTGCTTACAGTACTTAATACTGAGGTCTCCAAGCATTCATTCTGTGTCAGAACAACCCAGTATTCTTACATGTTCAGGTATGTATTTTCAGACATAAATTCCAAATCTGAAAAATATCAGTTTGATCAGTGGACCATGACATCTATGGGCAGCATTCTTGCATCCTCATTCTTCTCTTCTTCCTGTGTTCTGAATCTCGCCCTCCGTGGGTTGATGTTTCCATGGCAACTCTATCCTTTATGTTTCTGAAATTACACTCTAAATTGTTAACCTTTTAAGGAATAAGGTTTGGGCCCAGTATAACTGTAATGTTCATGTGCATATGTAGCTATATCAGCATGATATTATGTATTTTTTATAATTGTAACCCCAGCCAAATTTTTTTGCTCTCTGTGACAATTGGATTTCAAAAATGTTGGATTCTCATCAGAACCAGGATGAACAATAAAGCTTCATTGCAGACACCTGTGATAACTGTTGTTTAGCTGTTTATTGTAGCCTAGGGCTAAAGTACAGTAAGTCACCAACATCCAGAGGTTTGTTTATAACTAGGGGTCTCCTGTAAGTCAGGTGTTCTTATGTAGGGGACCGCCTGTAGTGGCTTGTTCATGTGAATACAGCCTAATAACAGGTGATATTGTCTTACTAGAAGCTGCATAGCAGAGGATCCCATTTATTGTTTCTTTCATTGGGAAGTAATCATCCTAATACACACTTATAAGCAACTGCAACTAATGAAGGCGGCCACACGAGAGTCATTGTATAAATGGCTGCAACTTATACGTGTGATTTTAGGAGTAGAAATGTTGCAAATGTTAAACTCAGGAGACACTCAGTAAATGGCATCTTCTCTAGTTTCACAAGTGAAATTACGGAATGTAAGCAAATGTTCCATTTTTCCATCTAATTTACTTTCCATCAGTCAGCCGTGCGAGTGATAAGGGCTAGTGTTTCCATCTACAGTACTGTAGGAAGTCTATGAAACCAGTATTCATACAAAATACAATGTACAGGAAGGCGCAGAGACGTGAGGAGTCAGATAACAATGCGTGAAACAAAGTATTACTCAGGAAGGAAAGTCTTGGTCAAAAATGTTGAGTGATTTATATCTTTTGTGATTTTATGTGTCTTATTTATTATCTACTTATACTATTTTAAGATGGCCCTTACCTCAACGCTCATTTTTTTCTCATAGAAAGTGGTTGCTCACAAGACAAGCAGGGTGAAAAGACTTTGTCCACATTTACTAAAAACAATGCGACCTGCAGGATTTCTGGTGCACATTCTTCATGAATCTGGCGCCTCCTGCACTTCCTCGACAGAGTGGACCATTTTTTTTGGTGCACCTTTAACATAAGGCGTGCAACAAAATTCTGTCAGACTTTGCATGATAAATGTGAAGCACGGACCAACTGAAAACCGGAACACCCCCTTCAGTGCAGAAATATATGTCGCATGAAGAAGTGGTCAGTCATGCCACAAAATGGTCGCTTGAGACACAAATGTGGCGCAGAGACTTCTTAAATACATTTGCAAGCTAAAAGAACGTGCCAAGTCCAACAGAAAACTGTAGCGGTTAGGGTCACCAATCTGATTGTTTTTGTATTGTAAAGCGTAATAACAAATATGGGTCATCAAAGAAAATATTGCAAATATAGCAGTAGTATATAACCTATCACTTGCCATTACTGCTGCATACAGAGATAACAAGGGGGTGAGCTTCTGGATTTAGCCCAAGGAGGACACTCCCACCTCGACTTGCTATAGACATGCTTGGACACCATGTAAAATTATAAAGTTGAATATACAGGAATCTAAGGAGAACATTTTTTAGCTAAAAGAAGGGTGTCAGGTAGCTAATATGGCTCTATGGGAACCTTCCGCTAGGTGTATATGTGCAAATGTGATAACAGGTTCCCCTTAATATAATTGATAATTGGTTAACGTTATACAGCTTTATATTTCAATGATATGCCTTCTATATATAATTCTATAAGTTCAACTTACTTTCCATTTACATTGTATTAAAGACCATATTCAGCAAAAACATAATAAATCATACAGAATATATAATGTAGAATAGGTGTCTTATAATATGCAATTTTCAACAATGCAATATGATAATTACAAAAAGAATTCTCAGATTACAGTATGGACATAGTCTCCCCCTATATCAGCAGTGACAATTTTTGTTGTGTTTTGTTTTTAGATACTTAATCAATGTAACATTTGAAGGACGGAACCTCTCATTTAGTGAAGATGGATACCAGATGCATCCGAAATTGGTTATTATACTTCTCAACCAGGAAAGAAAATGGGAAAGGGTATGTACTATTCCTCACTTCCTGTGTGTGTAGTGAAGTTGTGATAAGTCGTCTCTGTTAGGCTTTGACATTGACAGTCTGGTGACAACGAGTATTTGGCTTTATTTCTCACTGGTCTTGTTATGTGAGATTTTTGGAAAAGCATAGAGATTATAGAGGTATTTCACAGCAAATATGCCCTCACATACAACTTATTTTATTAACAGTTTTCTTTATTATTTGATAAAGCACAGGGCCTTCCCATAGTGGAAATGGAGGCGCAGTGATTTTGGCGGCTAATCCCTGCAACTCTTAGAAATTCTATATTATCTATAGAGAAACTATGGTTGTGGCGTAAGAAGCTGGCACTTGCAATTAACTAATAATTGCCATGTTATACCTGGCCATGCTGTTGTCTCAGGTGTTCAGGTGCAGCCCAACAATTAAGACAAAATCATGAGAGTCTGGGTGCAGTCACATGTTCACTTTTACAGATGCAGTTTTTGATGCACAAACCTGGAATGGAGTAAAAGTAGGAGGCGGAGCAGCACCTTTTAATTACTTGTCTCACCCATTATCATCCACAGCTTCAAAAACTGCATCTGAAAAACTGAATGTGTGACCGCACCCTCAAGCTGTGCTCACATCTGTAATGGAGATAAAAGGAGAGAAGGGGCGCTCCTATGTAATATTGTTATTAACAGTGATTGGTATAAGAGTCTAGGAACTACTAACCTTCTGAAGTTGTGCTGCTGGGCACAACTCCAATGCGAGCTTGGGGTGTATTTTTATATACACGTGGTGGCTTGTTCCTGCTGCCTCGCTCCTGGGAGTGTTCCGTTTCCAAAGTGGCCGGTAAGAAGATCCAAATAGTGGTAGGTATTGAGCGATTGTTCGGCGCTGGAGACCCTGCTTGGCCGCTGTCCTTTCTCTATTTCATGGCAGGGTGAGGATTGCCGCTTTCTCTACTCAGCCTCCTCCTCTCAAGCTCCATCCAGGGTTCTCATGCTGTTGACCATCTCCAGTCCAAGCAGGAAGTAGAATTCTACTTCCTGCTTGTGAACAATCCTCACCCTGCCATGAAATAGAGAAAGGACAGCGGCTAAGCAGGGTCTCCAGTGCCGAACAATCGCTCAATACCTACCACACCTGTAATGGAGCCTACATGACAGATTTTAATAAAAAAGTATTGACTGCATGCTCCAGTGGTGGAAATATTCAAGACTGGCACACAATCAGTGGCGTAACAACCGCCGTAGCAGCCGTAGCGGTTGCTACGGGGCCCGGACGTCTCAGGGGCCCGCGATGGACGGCGGAGAATTTATCATTGAGTGCCGTTATCCCGGGCCCTCTCTCCCTGATGACCGATACAGCACAATAACAGGCGCCCGCTCTCCACACTGTATTGCCGCACCGCCTGCTTTGCTGATCATGCCCGCCCACCTGTACGGACCGAGCCCACTCTCTCGCCCGCCCACAAACTTCTCCCGCCGCTGGAGCAGAATCCTGCCCGCCCCCGCTGCCTCCGGTGCTCCAGTGCTAAGTCCATCTGGCCGACACTCCCACCCGCGCATACCTCCGCTCCCGCCCCCACACTCCGCCGTTCCCCCCGCTGCTCTCGCTCTCGTAGCTCCACTCCACCCAACCTAAGCTCCCGACTCCGCTCCCGCGGTCCTGGCTGCACTCCCCCAGCCCAAGCTCCCAGCTCCGACCCTGCTCCCGCGGTCCCGGCTCCACTTCCCCTAACACAAGCTCCAGGCTCCGACCCCGCTCCCGCGGTACCTGCTCTCAAACCCCCCCTTCCTCGCTGCTGGGCTGCTGGTTCCCGGCACTCCCCCCAAACTAAGCTCCCGGCTTCGACCCCCTCCCGCGGTCCCGGCTCTCAAACCCCCCCTTCCTCGCTGCTGGGCTGCTGGTTCCCGGCTCCGACCTCGCCTTCCCCCGCTCCCGACTCTCCCCCCCAACCCTCGCTCCCGGCCTGAAACCTCCACCGATGGACAAGGCAGCAAACTTACCAAGACCATAAAAGAAAGTTAATGGTATTTTATCTTTGCATATATAGATGTATATAATATATATATATATATATACTGTATATATATATATATATATATATATATATATATATACTGTATATGTGTGTATATTTGCTATATGAATGTGCAGTGTGTGTATATGCTGTATCAACAGTTTGTATATGTGTATATATGCTGCATGTATATGCTGTATTTGTAATATTAACCAGGACTTCTATTTTGTACTACATGGCGGTACGCTGTATGCATTTTATACTAGATGGGGGGGCTATGTATGCATTTTATACTACATAACGGTATGCTGTATCTTATTCTACATGGCGGCAGGCTTTATGCATTTTATTCTACATGGTGCTACCCTGTATGCATTTTATTCTACATGGGGGTACGCTGTATGCATTTTATACTAGATGGGGGGGGCTATGTATGCATTTTATACTACATAACGGTATGCTGTATCTTATTCTACATGGCGGCAGGCTTTATGCATTTTATTCTACATGGTGCTGCCCTGTATGCATTTTATTCTACATGGGGGTACGCTGTATGCATTTTATTCTACATGGTGCTACCCTGTATGCATTTTATTCTACATGGGGGTACGCTGTATGCATTTTATACTAGATGGGGGGGGGCTATGTATGCATTTTATACTACATAACGGTATGCTGTATCTTATTCTACATGGCGGCAGGCTTTATGCATTTTATTCTACATGGTGCTACCCTGTATGCATTTTATTCTACATGGGGGTACGCTGTATGCATTTTATTCTACATGGTGCTACCCTGTATGCATTTTATTCTACATGGGGGTACGCTGTATGCATTTTATACTAGATGGGGGGGGGCTATGTATGCATTTTATACTACATAACGGTATGCTGTATCTTATTCTACATGGCGGCAGGCTTTATGCATTTTATTCTACATGGTGCTGCCCTGTATGCATTTTATTCTACATGGGGGTACGCTGTATGCATTTTATTCTACATGGTGCTACCCTGTATGCATTTTATTCTACATGGGGGTACGCTGTATGCATTTTATTCTACATGGTGCTACCCTGTATGCATTTTATTCTACATGGGGGTACGCTGTATGCATTTTATTCTACATGGTGCTACCCTGTATGCATTTTATTCTACATGGGGGTACGCTGTATGCATTTTATACTAGATGGGGGGGGCTATGTATGCATTTTATACTACATAACGGTATGCTGTATCTTATTCTACATGGCGGCAGGCTTTATGCATTTTATTCTACATGGTGCTACCCTGTATGCATTTTATTCTACATGGGGGTACGCTGTATGCATTTTATTCTACATGGCGGCATGCTGTATGCATTTTATACTACATGGCGGTACTCTGTATGCATTTTATACTACATGGCGGTACGCTGTATGCATTTTATACTACATGGTGGTACGCTGTATGCAGTTTATGCTACATGGCGTCACGCTGTATGCATTTTATACTACATGGCGGTATGCTGTATCTATCTTATACTACATGGCAGTACGCTGTATGCATTTTATACTACATGGCGGTATGCTGTATGCATTTTATACTACATGGCGGTACACTGTATGCATTTTATACTACATGGCAGTACACTGTATGCATTTTATACTACATGGCTGTACACTGTATGCATTTTATACTACATGGTGGAACACTGTATGCATTTTATACTACATGGCGATATGCTGTATGCATTTTATACTACATGGCAGTACGCTGTATGCATTTTATACTACATGGTGGTACACTGTATGTATTTTATACTACATGGTGGTACGCTTTATGCATTTTATACTGCATGGCGGTACGATATGCTTTATCTATCTTATACTATATGGTGGCACGCTGTATGCATTTTGCATTTCTTTATTTTTACACCAAACCAATATGATGGATCTGGTCCTGACATTCCCTGATATAATACTTATATGGGGGGGGGGGGGTGTCTCTCTACGGCTCGCCTCAGGCAGCAGACAGGCTTGGTACACCCCTGTGTGTATATATGCCTGTATGTATGCATATATTCCTGTAAGTATGTGTATATATGCCTGTATGTATGTATATATGCCTGTAAGTATGTGTATGTGTGTATATATGCCTGTATGTATGCATATATGCCTGTAAGTATGTGTAAATATGCCTGTAAGTATGTGTATGTGTGTATATATGCCTGTATGTATGAATATATGCCTGTATGTATGTGTATGTGTGTATATATGCCTGTATGTGTGTATATATGCCTGTATGTATGTATATATGCCTGTATGTATGTATATATGCCTGTATGTATGTGTATGTGTGTATATATGCCTGTATGTATGTATATATGCCTGTAAGTATGTGTGTATATATGCCTGTATGTATGTATATATGCCTGTAAGTATGTGTATGTGGGTATATATGCCTGTATGTGTGTATATATGCCTGTATGTATGTATATATGCCTGTATGTATGTGTATGTGTGTATATATGCCTGTATGTATGTATGTATATATGCCTGTATGTATGTGTATGTGTGTATACATGCCTGTATGTATATATGCCTGTATGTATGTGTGTATATATGCCTGTATGTATGTATATATGCCTGTAAGTATGTGTATGTGGGTATATATGCCTGTGTGTGTATATATGCCTGTATGTATGTATATATATGCCTGTATGTATGTGTATGTGGGTATGTATGCCTGTATGTATGTGTATGTGGGTATATATGCCTGTAAGTATGTGATTTCTGCATGGCCCCCCTTCCCCTTCAAAAATATATACATATTTGTACAGACATGATTATAAAATCACATGCATTTACACAGTCATATATACACACATTTATATATTATACACACACTGGTGCACATTTACTAAGGGCTGTGCGCCACTTTTCTGTCGGACTTTTCTGTGGTGCATTTTGTCAGGACAGTGCAGGGGGCACCAGATTCATGAAGAACGTGCGCCAGAAATCCTGAATCTCACACCCCCTGCACACTACACAGTACACTGCACATAGTACACACTGCACTGTGCTTAGTAAATGTGCACCAGTGTGTGTATAATATATAAATGTGTGTATATATGACTGTGTAAATGCATGTGATTTTATAATCATGTCTGTACAAATATGTATATATTTTTGAAGGGGAAGGGGGGCCCCATGCAGAAATCCGCTATGGGGCCCAGCCTCTCCTAGTTACGCCCCTGCACACAATGCGCCAGCTATTCATAAATTCCCACCAAAGACTTTATCAGGCACTTAAATGACCCATTGGCCCACATTAATTGATGTGTTTTCGCCACTTTTCTGTCTTACTTAGCACTGAAAAGAACGTGCAAACTGCTTTATAAAGTGTCTGCACCAGTATTGTGTTGTGGCTGCAGTATGTCCACAGCAGTACAAAATTCTGCACCTAAAGGGGCGCTCCGGTGCCAATTCAGACCCTGCACCACATTTATTATAGCAACTTGACCTAGTTTAATGCAGTTAAATGTGCACCAGAAATGTTGGTGCACACTTCCCGAGCAGTGCAGGGAGCGCCCAGATTAAAGAAGACCATGCACCAGTATTCAGAAATCTGCCGCACTCTGCACTTAGCAGAGTGCGCACTAGCTTTGATAAATGTGGACCATTGTCTTCTTAATGTAATCCCAAACATACCGTATATACTCGAGTATAAGCCGAATTCCCCACTCGGCTTATACTCGGGTATTTAAAAAAATTCGGTACTCACCATTCCGACGGCCCGAGCAGCGGCAGGTCCGCCTGTAGTGCCTCTTCTTACTTCATGCCGGTGCCAGGTCCGCGACGGCTCCGTGCACGCGTCCTGACCGGCACACAACCATGCAGTTCCTCTTCTTACTTCATGCCGGCACCTGGTCCGCAATGGCTTTGTGCACGCGACCCGACCGGCACACAACTATGATGTCAGCAACAGATTTATGCTGTTTTATCTCCTATCACTCCCAAGTCTGGTCAGTAGAATATTCCAGGGCGGGTACTCTCTAAGCAGACACATTATAATCCATCTAGTTCTGTGGGCTGATAATGTGATTACATTATCAGGTTACAGGTGTATATGTACTTTCAGCTGTCTTCTGACATGGTAGTAACACACTGACTCATAGAGAGCGATGAGAGAGATCAGCGATGCATGAAATTTCTATTACACCGAGGCATGACAGACAAAGGCTGACAGACCTTTACACTGTCAGCTTTGCTACGTCTCTGTTCTCACAGATATGTGCCTGCCTCCCCCTTCCCCAAGATAACTTATCTGCTTGTAGTTTGCTTCTCTTTCCTCATGATCTGGTGCTGGCAGGAAGTGAATCAGTGAGTGTCTGTGAGCTCCATGCTGTACTGCAGGGGGCATGGCTACAGGCCGAGAGAGAAAAAAATCTCAGCAGCACGGAGTCACACAGGAATTCAATATGGCGGCCACCATCCTAAGTCAGAAGTTACAGAGTCGTATCTAAGGGAAACTGAAATTGTGTACACCAGGACTGATAGAGACAGGTTAGACATATATCTGTGAAAAGCTGTATTTTTGTTAATAACAGTGAATTAGAGAATGTGTTATTTTGCTATCCTGAGTACATATGAGAAACTTGTCTTCGTGGGAATACCCCTTTAAGTGTAACATTTTTTTGGAAACACTAATTTATGGAAAACTTTAGATTCATAGTATGATTTACCAAATAGTATATATTAACTTGGCTCCATTGCCCTGCCTATCAACGGCCTAACTTTTTGGCCATATTCCAGTTAGGACATGACTAGGCAGTGCAGGATTCACCTCAAGAATGCAACACTAATTCTAGCCTAGTATTGTGCAGGGGTTCAGTTAGGGGTGTCCTGCCCTTGGTTAAATCTTTAGATGCAGTCAAAGGGAGGTAAATGTAGTACTTACCTCTCCCACAAGTGCTTTCAGCAGGGAAGGACAGCTGGGGCCTTAGCATTTCCCTATTAGACCCTGCCATCAGAGGAGCTGCTGGATTCAGCCTGAGGAGGCTTAGATACAGGGTAAAACTATAAAGATGAATGTATGGGAATCTCAGGGGAATAATATTTAGCTAAAATAAAGATGTCAGTTAGTTACTAGGGCTCTATAGGAACCTGCCATTACCTGTATTTGTGAAAATGTGGTGACAGGTTCCCTTTAACTACTTGGTGCAATCAGGTCATTAATTTCTCTCTTAAGCGTCCTGCACCTCCCTGTCCCTCATTCCCCACCATACCACAACAATGTCATCATATTCGGAGTCCGGCATATCTAATCGCATAGTTCCTCACTATGAATTCTTTATATAATGACTGTAATATTAATTTTAATTGACCACATTATGCAAATTGTGTACTAATGGTGGTCACACCAAACAACAGATCCTCAAACATTAGCTTAAAGATTCCCACAAATGTATTTTATGTAGCACCGCAATCTGGTTTTGTTCAGTACAAGTCTGTTTTAGCAGTCTGATTTCCCATCTCACGTTCCTTCAAGAAGCATGACCCAAATCTTCCTGCATCTGTTTATTGCATCTCTTTAAACTGTCCATCACAGGCAACCTCTCCTATCATCAGCACAGGCTCATATAGTTCAAACAAGGGAGAGGGTGATTAAAGAGGACAGCAGGAAAAGAGATAAGGAAGTAAGGAGAAAAGAGAGCAGTATGAAGCTGAAGCTGCTTTACAGGTCTTAGCATCTCAACGGAAGTTGCTTTCTTCTTGTTTTACACTGACAATTTCTACTTTGTTCTTTTATGTTGTTATTTTGTAGTATTAATACATGTATATAGATCACATTCCTTAGACTTTCTTGCTACTATGTATTCTTATCTTTTGATATTTCTTTGACTATCATGTACACTTTCTTCGTGGCATGTTTATGCTGACCTGTCATTGTTGTGTCATCTTTAGCATTTATGTCTTACATTGTGCTTAATTTAAAGACCTATTATCACAAAAAATGATCTTTTATATATACAGTCGGTACGGAAATTAATCAGACCCCTTTACATTTTTTACTCTTTTTGCTCATTAATGTACACTCTGCACCCCATCGTGTAAAACAGAAATGAAGATATTTATTAAACAAGAAAAACTGAAATATCACATGGTGATAAGAATCAGACACTTGAGATGGTTGTACTCCTCCATTGGAGTTCAGCTGTGTTAAAATAAATTGATTGGGCTTGATTAGGAAAAACACACCTGTCTATATAATACCTCACAGCTCAAAGTGCATGTCAGAGAACATGAGAATCATGAGGTCTAAATAACTTCCCAGGGAGCCCAGAGACAGATCAGACAAGGCACAGATCTGGCCAAGGTTACAAAAGAATTTCTGCAGCACTCAAGGTACCTAAGAGCACAGTGGCCTCCATAATCCTTAAATGGAAGAAATTTGTGACAATTACAACTCTTCCTCGACCTGGTCATCCGGCCAAACTAAGCATGGTAAAGGACCTTGGTGAGAGAGGTAAAGAAGAACACCAAGATCACTGTGGCTGTGCTCCAGAGATGCAATAGGGAGATGCAAGAAAGTTACTCAAAGTCAACTGTCAATGCAGCCCTCCACCAGTCTGGGCTTTATGGCAGAGTTTTCTGTGCAAGACATATGAAAGCCGCATATAGTGTGCAAAAAAACACATGAAGGACTCCAAATCTATAAGGGAAATTAGATTCCCTGGTCTGATAGAACGAAGGTTGAACTTTTTGGGGCACATTTACTTACCCGTCCCGTTGACGCCGCCAATCCGGAATGTCCAACGAGGATTCGGAGCTGCCACGATTCACTAAGATCGTGCGTCCAAGTTCCTGCATGTGCCGCTTTTCCGCTGAGGTCCGCTGGAGTTTACCTTCTTCTTCCCGGAGCATGTGAGTGCTGAACTTGCGACACAATTTGGTGTTTAAATTCCACGGTTTGTCCGATTCAGTCGAGTTGTCCGACAACCTCAACATGGAGTGCAGAGTGTACATCAGTGAGCAAAAAAAAAATGTCAACAGAGATTCACTGGACATGGAAATCAGGGTTTGGAGAGTAGTTATGATTTTCCAAAATGAATAAACCCAAGAATTTTTTGAAGCAAAAAGTAAAATGTTTTAATTTTGGAGTAACATGGTATGTTATGTAGCTATGATACATTCTGCCTCCTTCTAGCCATAAGAAATGGCTTGCTAGCAAGAGAGAATTCAGGGGTAATTTAAGAATTAAAAGTAGATGAGGAAGCAGGGAGAGTGGACGATGGGCCCCAGGATAAGTGTAGCAGGAAGCACTTTGCTATCATAAGATGTAGTAAAATATATAGATATATACTTGTACTACTGGTTCATTCAAAGTGTACTAAAAGGTTAGTGACCTTAAGCCAAGGTTTGTTATAAGATAAAAGTGTTTTAGATTTTGTCATTTTCAAACCGAACTGAATCTCCTCCCTCCTAACTATATCCTCTATGATGGTACGCTACTACTGTTGCTTGTATGAGAAACATTGGCGCACAGTATGTACTACTTCCATTTGCTTTGAAATGCAAATGTCTAAAGATTGTCCTATTTCCATAGATTGCATTGCTCCTTTATGTTAATACCAAATCTTTGACTGTACAGCTGCAAAACCGATTTGCATCTGCACATGGGACGGAGATGAATGCAGATGTTCTGGGCATAACCTTATTCTATCTTTTCTAGCGTTCCTCCAGTTCTCCTTACAGTGTTGAGCAGCACTCCAGCCCCCACTCGTCTTACTGTTCCTCCCACCCACCTTTCCATTCTCCTTCTGCACTTTCCGTTCCCTCTCACACTTGGCAGGAGTCCCAGCCTGCATATGTGCTCTTAGTAAGTCACAGGCCTGTTCTTTATCGGATTAGTCGTGCCAATTGGCAGTCATCAGGATTGACACATTGAAAAGCCTTTAATTGACGGCTCTTATTGCTCTATCAGATCATTCAGAGTCGCATAACAGGACTTCAATCCCATAAGGCCTTGCTCGGGTGCGTTTACAAGCTGAACAGAGCTGTCCTTGTAATAGTGACATGCAAACATGATGTATATCACAGTAACTGTCATGTATATATCCTCTGTGTGCTGAGCTTTCTGAGAGTGTTCCATGCGTCTTTGGGACACAACATTCAGCTATTAGTGAATTGGCTAATATTTATATGGAATTTATACATAAAGAAAGCTCCCCGCTCCCCATTTAGATACAGTCCTGTAAACTTTAAAGTCATAGTCACATTCTTTATTTTTTTCTATGTACATATTTACATACAGACATCAAAATGCCTGTTCCTTCCTCCCTGAATTTTCATTAACCCTTTAAGGACCTGGCCCTTTTTTTGTTTTGTCATTTTTATTTTTTCACTCCCCACAATCAAAAATCTATAACTTTTTTTGTGCACATAAAGAGCTGTGTGGCAGCTTGTTTTCTGCATAACAAACTACACTTCTTTGTGATGGTATTTATTCTTCAATGCCATGTACTGGGAAGAGGGAAAAAAATTCCAAATGCAGTGAAATTGGTGAAAAAAATAATTTGTGCCGTTTTCTTGTGAGCTGGGATTTTACGGATTTCACTGTGCGCCATACATTATTAGACCTAGGAAGTTGTCTACTGGTGTTGGGGTGGGGGGTTATTAAGATAGATTTGCACAAAGCCAGTCTTTATATATTCCCCCCTATATGTTCTGCTACATAACTGTACAGAAAGTAACTAGAAACCATGTAAACACATCATGAACTATATTATAGGACCAAAATAAGTGTCAGACGCCAAATGTTTGGAATCCTGATATGATACAATGTAGAGTGGATGGTAATTATGAAGACGTATAGCTCCACCAGAGACCACTTCCTCTTGTCACATGGCTGTTTCTATGGATGTCATGAAAAATGGATCCTCGTCTGGTGATTGAGAGAACATAGTGTGCTGTTTTTCTAAAGTAGGAGGGAAATACAGAAATGTGTCTGGTGGGTGGTAGAAAGCTGGCATGTCTCTCAACTCCACAACTCATCAATGCTCTCCTGAAAAAGCAGCCAAGGAGAACAAAATTTACCACCAAATCTTCAGAGAGGAGCCAGCGAATTACATTATCAGTGAGGCTGAAACAGAAGCTGTGGAGACACATCACATCACTTAGCCCTTGCTGCCCATCACTCCATCCGTCTTTGTACAAGCTTCAGGGGAGGGAAAAATAAACCCAAATCATTTATTGCCTTATATACAGAGATGTACCGGATTGGTACCTGGCACTAATAGTAATAAATATTATTAAAGTTAATTGTTCATTTCTATATAAAATGTCTATATTATTGTGACATCCCTACCTCATTTCCTGTACTGATGCCCACCTATGTGACGCAAGGGCATTTGACCCCCTTAGATTTTTCATTGCATTGACTTGGGTACTATTATAACCTTTGACTCATAAATGCAGAGCTATTGCAGAACAGGTCTCTTAACCCTTAATAATCCAGCAGCCAATGCTTTGGGAGAATTCATTTGTGTCATTTGTGAGTTGCTTTGTCGCGTTTGCAGCAGTTCCTATAAAACGTGTAATATTGGAAGCTTTCCCAGTTAGATGTGTATTCGATTGCCAACCAGAATTGTTTTTACTCAGTTAAGCTCAGGTTAAAACATGTTTCACTATGTGGGAAGTAGAGGAACGTGTTGGAAAGAAACAATGCTGAACAAAGAGCTGTGTGATTGTACTGTGTGATCTGAATACATGTATTGTGAGGAACCTGTGTTGTTCTTTATTTGCAGCATTTTGGTTGATTTGGATACTTGTGTATTTTTGAAGAACAGCAATAGCATAGTTTACTACAGCTATGTCATATAAAAGCAATATATATATATATATATATATATATATATATATATATATATAGTTCAGTGAGGAGGCAGCACTCTAGGAAATATGTAAAAGAGAGTGAGTCTTTAAGCAAGAAAACTTCATTATGATTTCTCCCAGCCATGGCAGCTTTGTATAGCATCTCCACACTACACCCGTAAAAATACACCAGTCACTTACAATATAATGTCAGCTGAATAAAAATTAATAAAATAACAGTTAATAAAATCGCATCAATAAGCTAATGACCCACTAAAATGAAGTATTTGTAAAGTGCATCTCATGTCGCAAAAAATAAGCCCTTATGTGTCCAAATTGCCAAAAAAATAAAGATTGTATAGCCAATAAAAAGGGACAATGCATAATCTGCTCTGAATGGCGCAGCTTCCCTTAGATGCCCTGGCGTGTGCCCATACAGCAGGTTACCACCACATATGGGGGATTGTTATACGCGGGAGGGATTGGGTATCAAATTTTGTGGAGCGTTTTGGTATTTTATCCACTGAGAATTTGTACATTTTATGAAAAACACATTAATTTAGCCAAAAAAATTTCCCTTTCAAAATTGCATCCGATTTTGTTTTAACCCCTGTAAAACAATTAAAGGGTTAACAAACTTCATAAAAGTTGTTTTACATATGTTGAGGGGTGTAGTTTCTATAATGGGGTAATTTATGGGGTTTTACTTTTATTTAGGCCTCTCAAAGTGACTTGAAACCTGAGCAGGTCCCTCAATAGCAGGATTTTGCTTTTTCTATGAAAATGTGAAAAATCGCACCTAACGTTCAAAGCCCCATAACAGCTTACAAAAATAAGACTATGCATAAAAAACCATGTCCACATAAATTAGACATTTAGTGAATGTTAGTTATTAAGTATTTTTGCGGTTATGACTATATATGGAAAAAGTAGAAGTTTGAAGTTGGAAAATCAAGAATTTTTCCAAATTTTCACCAAATATCTGATTTTCTCATAAATAAATGCCACCAAAATTTTTCAACTAACATGAAGTACAAAGTGTCACGAGAAAACAATTTTAAAATCACTTGTATATGTTTCAAAGTTATGACCATTTATAGTGACACAGGGCAGATTTGAAAAAAATGGGCCGTGTCAGGAAGGTGAAAAGTGGCTTCGGTGTTAGGGGGTTAAGGGTGCAGTCACACGTTGCGTTTAACGCATGCATTTAAAAATGCATTGCAACAGCTGAAGAGAGATTTGCCTAATTAAACAGTTGTGCAAATGTTAACACCTGCGTTAATTCATATGTTAACATTGTGTTAACAAACATGTGTTAACACATGCAGTAACATTGCATTAACAGTTGTGTTTTGTAAACACTAGTGTTAACAGCGTTTTAATTAGGCACATCTCTCTTCAGCTGTTGCATGCGTTAAAGGCGAAGTGTGACCGCACCCTCAGGGTGCGTCTACACGTTCATTTTTTGAGATGCAGTTTTTGAAACCAAAAGCAGGTGTGGATGAAAATGGGCTGGGACAAATGATTGAAAGGTCCTACTTCTTCTCCTATCTTTACTCCATCCTTGGTTTGGGCATCAAAAACTGCATCTGAAAAACTGAACGTGTGGTCGCACCCTAAGTGTCATTATAGCATGTTAGCTAACTTTATTCTACTGCGTACTATATTTATCTGGGGTGAAGAAATGCATTTTAGTTATTTGTAAATGCACATATTTATGTATATCCTTCAAATTTTGTAAAGATATCCCCTCACTGTGGGTATAAAATTTATACCTTTTAGGACTTTCTTACAGACATTTAGCTAACATTTGTTATCCCTCTGTTTCTGGTGAGGTGACTGTCCAAGATGCAGAAGATAGAGCGAGTCCTATTCCCGCTCGTGTTTGCGTCCCAGGCAGTTGTTTTCAAACTGGTCCACAAGATGCTAACATTTGTTTAGCTAATATTTGTGATTGCTCTGCTTGTGGTGATTTGGGTTCATTTTAGAATATCTCTTCCTTTTGTGTGCGTGTTGTGGTGAGCTGATAAATCCTCTCTATTTTTCATTTCAATCTCGGAATTAGTTTCTTCTGAAAAGTCTGATACTTTTGTAACTTTTTTCTAAGTTAGCTTAGCATAGCTCCTGCACATGTAGCAAATTCAGTGCATTTACTGGTATTGGTCATCATGACCTTTGCACATTACTGTAAATAATCGTAAATTGTAACTTTGTCAGCAATGGTGCTATTTTACTTCTCTAGTTCTATTTTCTGTTTGGTTAAAGAAAACAACAAAATCCCACTAATACTCATACCAGCATACATAACATACAATGTATCTATAGCGTCAATTCTGACATTATACACCTCTGTAGCTCGATGTTCAGCATTTTGACAATCCAGCTGGCTGTCTGCTTTTATTCACTAAATGCCCTTTCAAAGGCTGTAAATAATTCAGGAGATTACTGCTTAAAAGAGTAAAAATAACACCAGGAACATAGAAACACCATTTAGAGCCCTGCCAGCCGCCGCCTCCTTACCTGAGAGCAGATTTCATTTTCCATGTGGCATGTTTATTCTGCTTACTTTTGTATACTTTCCTCTAGTATCTTAAAGTGGTAATCACAATCAAAAGTCATAATGGAAGAGAGAAATTAGAGTTATTGTAAGAAATACAACAATAAAGTGAAACTTCACCTTGGTATGACTTAAACATGATTGTAATACCTGCATGGAGCAGAGCTGTGTACAGGAGGCTGCTTTCTAAGATAGGCTGCAGTGACTTATTACATTATGGTTCTCTTTTTCTTGAATATATCAATTTAGGACAAGGAGCAATGATTTGAGGGTGGATACTTTCCTAATCTTCTATGGGCTCACACGTATGACAGTGGTTTCCAAAGCCCTGGCCACAAGCTGACTGTCCAAGGCACAAACAATCAGGGGCGGACTGGGAATTTAAAGTGGCCCTGGAAGAAACTGTCAAAACACGTAGGCGTGGCCTTGTGATGTGGGTGAAGTTACTAAACTCCATACAAACTTTTAATAGATGGTCTAAGTCAACATGTACACCGCAGAGAAAGAGACTCATACTGCCTCCTTGTAAAGGAATAACACTTCTATTTTAAGAGCACACAACTTAATACTGCCATATATTTACACTAAAAACATACTACAATACCTTCTCCAATAAACAAGAATGTAACTACTATAATACTACTCCCCCTAAGTAAAATATATTGTAATACTGCCCCGCTATGTACAAGACTATAACTACTATAATACTTTCTCCTATGTACAAGAATAGAACTACTATAATACTGCCCCCTATGTACAAGAATATAACTACTATAATACTGCCCCCTATGTACAAGAATATAACTACTATAATACTGCCCCTATGTACAGGAATATAACTACTATAATACTGCCCCCTATGTACAGGAATATAACTACTATAATACTGCCTCCTATGTACAGGAATATAACTACTATAATACTGTCCCCTATGTACAGGAATATAACTACTATAATACTGCTCCCTATGTACAAGAATACAACTACTATAATACTGTCCCCTATGTACAAGAATATAACTACTATAATACTGTCCCCTATGTACAGGAATATAACTACTATAATACTGCCCCTATGTACAAGAATATAACTACTATAATACTGCCCCTATGTACAAGAATATAACTACTATAATACTGCCCCTATGTACAGGAATATAACTACTATAATACTACCCCTATGTACACAATATAACTAGCCAGGCAACCCATAGCCCCAGTATATAGCCAGACAGCCCATAGCCCCAGTATATAGCCAGACAGTCCATAGCCCCAGTATATAGCCAGACAGCCCATAGCCCCAGTATATAGCCAGGCAGCCCATATCCCCAGTATATAGCCAGGCAGCCCATAGCCCCAGTATATAGCCAGGCAGCCCATAGCCCCAGTATACAGCCAGGCAGCCCATAGCCCCAGTATACAGCCAGGCAGCCCATAGCCCCAGTATACAGCCAGGCAGCCCATAGCCCCAGTATACAGCCAGACAGCCCATAGCCCCAGTATACAGCCAGACAGCCCATAGCCCCAGTATACAGCCAGACAGCCCATAGCCCCAGTATACAGCCTGCCAGTCCATAGCCCCAGTATATATATATATTGTGTGTACTTACTTTGCAACCTCGCAGAATCCTCTGCTAAGTCCCAGGGGTTGGGCTTTGGTTTGGCTGCATTCCAAAAAAGCAACACGTGACTTTGCTCTCTTTGCTCCTCACTCGGCAGCTCTCAGGCCCCACCTTTGTGCTCCTGTAAGCTCCTCCCTCCCCACTGATGTCCACTCATCACGACCTCAAAGAAGCACACATACACCTTTAAGTTGCTAGTTGCTGCTTCTGCCTGTGTCTTATCAGTGCTGTAGTAACTGACCACCCTTCTAGAATTTGAAACTGTGATGTCAACGCAAGATTGTGTGGATGGTGGATAAAGAACCTTAACTAACATCCAAACAAGTACAAGCTGCCTACAGTCCAAGCGTACAACAGTGTCAACCTGTACTATCCGTCGGTGTCTGAATGAAATGGGACTGTATGGTAGGATACCCAGGAAGACCCCACTTCTTACACAGAAACATAAAAAAAGCCAGGCTGGAGTTTGCCAAAACATACCTGAAAAAGCCTAAAAACGTATTGGGAGAATGGTCTCTGGTCAGATGAAACAAAAGTAGAGCTTTTTGGAAAAAGGCATCAACATCTGGGGAGAGATCTCACAATGGCAGTTTGGAGAAGGCACCATCAAATCTCAGGACCTGGAGCAGTTTGTCAAAGAAGAATGGTCTAACATTCCAGCAGAGCCTTGTAAGAAACTCATTGATGGTTACCGGAAGCGGTTGTTCGCAATTATTTTGTTAAAGGTTGTTCTACCAAGCATTAGGCTGAAGGTGCCAATACTTTTGTCCGGCCTATTTTTTGAGTTTTGTGTAAATGATCAATGATTTGAATTGTTTTTCATTCTCTTTTGTGTTTTTTCATTGCAAGCAAAAAAATGAAGATATTAATTCCTAAGAGTTTGTGATTGCAATCACTCTATAGTAAGAAAACGAGTATTATCTGACAGAATTGCAGGGGTGCCAATACTTGTGGCCACCACTGTATATGTGATATGCATAATGGTAATCTGATATGTACGTGCTGGGGTGGAAAGAAGGCAGAGGCCTACCTAAGCTCTCAGCCCTCAGTTTTGTGCTCCTGTACAGCTCCTCCCACCCCCACTGATGTCAGCTCACCACGACCTCAAAGAAGCACAAATAACACCTTTAAGTTGCTAGTTTCTGTTTCTTTCTGCGTTTTATCAGTGCTGTAGTAACTGACTACCCTTGTAGCATGTGAGACTATGCTATGTGTTTGATCTGAATAATGGTAATCTGATTTGTACATGCTGGGGTGGAGAGAAGGCAGAGGCTTACCTACCATGTAGGCCAAAAACACCATGTGACATGTCTGTGCTGCTCACTCCTCAGCTCTCAGCCCTCACCTTTGTGCTCCTGTATAGCTGTACAGGAGCACAAAAGTGGGGGTTGAGAGCTAAGGAGTGGTTCACATGTTGTTTTTTGAAAAGCATCCCAACATGCAAGTTAAGTTAAAACATACAATTATATTGTCATACAAATTCTGAGAGAAGACAGAAAGACATATTTGCAATACAGGTGTAATGGGCTTCTGCAAGCGGTCTTTACTGAAAATGTGCTCATTGGTGACGAGTTCCCTTAAATATCTATTCTTTGGGCCCACAACTATATAGCTACATGGAAATATTACCTGTGAGGAGTGATACGTGCTGTCCATACACTTCATTTAGATCTGATGTATGTACAATATAGAAAAAGCATGCATCTGATGCATCTGCGGTACTGTAAGTTAAACTGGGGAGTTTGTTGAGTTTGTTACACAACCAATGGATGGTTGAGATGCTGTATGCTTAGGCTTCTGTGCTAAGTGTGCCCTTAGCCCCATTATGGTTGTGCACACTAGAGTGTACACAACTGCATTTCCTAAAGATATTTACCCCTTACCAACATGTGATGTAGTATTACGTCACATGTCGGCTGCCACCCACCAGTTACGCGTCAACCGAATCTGTTAACCCAGTTAACGCCTCAGGCAATGCTGCAGGAGAGGTTTAAATCCTGGCGACGCCACAACGGATCCGATCCCCGCCCCGTGACGTCATCGGGGGACAGCAATCGGTTGCCATGACAGACTTTGGCAGACCCGAGGCTTTCTGGTTTCTACAGATCCGTTGCAATAAGCCAGTGGCTCATTGTAATTAATACTGTGCAAAAATGCCATATACTGCAATACCGTAGTATTGCAGTAAATGGTAGGAATGATCAGACCGTCTAGGGTTAATCTACCCTAGAGGGTCTAAGAAATAGCAAAAAAAAATGTAATTTTTTTTTTAAGGTTATATTTAAAAAACCTAATAATTCAACACCCCCCATTTCCCTACAACTGATATAAATATTAAAAAAACTGTAAAAATCATAAACACATTAGGTATTGCGCATTCCAAAATGTCCAATCTATCAAAATATAATAACGGTTATTCCCGGCGTTTAACCCTGTAACGGAAAATAGCGCCCAAATTTGAAAATACCACTTTTTTGCCATTTTGAAAAAAAAATTAAAAAGTCTATAAAAATTGATGTAAAAGCTTTTTGTACAGGTTTTAGTTATGTAAATGTATGAAAACATTATAAAACCTATACAAATTTGGTATTCCCCGTAATCGCATCAGCCCAAAGAATGAAGTAGACATGTCACATGGCACAATGAAAACCTTAAAATCCAAGCTCACAAGAATATGGCGGAAATTCCTTTTTTCATCATTTTCACTGCATTTGGAATTTTTTTTCCACTTCCTTGTATGTGGCATAGAATATTAAATACCCTGCACTATGCAGTGCATTTTTTTCCGCAGAAAACAAGCCCTCATATAGCTTTTTACATGGAAAAATGTAATAGTTATGGACTTTTGAAAGTGAGGAGTGAAAAATCAAAACGCTAAAACGAAAAAGGGCCTTGGCGGGAAGGGGTTAAAGTCCATCTACCACCAGCATCAAGGATTGTACACCAAGCACACTTACATACTGGTGTGTGCACCCCTTTATTACAAAAATAAATAAGGCTTTTAAAATTATGCAAATTCATAGCTGTTAATTGAGCCTATATCCCCTGAGGTTAATTTGCACTTTTTTAAGCTTTTTTTAAATGAAAACAATGGCATAAGAAGCTAAAAGAAGAGAGGCAGAAGGGGTACACACCAGCATGGAAGTGTGCTTCATTTACAATCCTTGTTGCTGGTGGTAGATTTCCTTTAATATCTGGAAGAAATGCAGTTGGTGTACTCTAGTATGCACCACCCATAAAGGGGCTAGAGGCATACTTAGCTCAGAGACCCTCACAGGTATTCAACTGTTTACCTGTGGGTCTGTCTGAGCGCACCCCTCAATATTTTCATGTCAATTTGCAGGACAGTTATAAGCCCTGCCATTACCCCACTCAAGACTGTTCACTTTCATGTAATGTCTTTTACAGTTTTTTTGTTGGGATAGTTAGGAGGCATGCCTTGTTATGGAAAATTGGCCATGCCCCTGGTACATATTAACATTTACACAAACGTATAGCGTATATACGGTGTATATACGGCCCCCATACACTTCAGGGACTTCACAGCACCGCATGGTAGCGGTACGGTGCAGCACACGTGTGGCATCGTACCGTTACGTAGCCTTTAGAAAGATACTATATCCTATTTTTTTACGAAATACGGCGACGTGTGCTGTGTATTCCTATGGAGAGGGGCAAGGGTGAGCAGCGCTCTCCCCCATGTCGTACGACGTACTATGGTACGGCGGGCATACATTGTGCGCATGTAGCCTAAGGCATATTTGCATAAGAATAAAACCAGGATGGAAATAGATAAATATATTCTCTCTTTCAGTGTGAATTGAGACTCTTCAGACACTGACAGCTTCCTTTGGCATTATAGATAACATTGTTTTTTAAGATGAGAGTCCCTATTCCAAGACCTGTAGGTAATATGTTCTGGAATACTGCAAGTGTCACTGTAACACCAGAGATACAGAGGGAGCTTAGGCAGTTAAATAATGGAGCTGCTGAGGGACAGAAAATTTTGGAATCTGATTTTCCCTTGTCAACAGACACTGTCCAGATGGGAGGGCGTAGCTGTACCGATACTGAGAATACTTAAATAGAGGAGAATATAAGATAGAAGGATTGAGCAAGGATAGAAGTGTTTGGGACCAAAATACTGTATTTTAGAAGTTAATAGTCATGTAATGAAGTAAAGAGGCGACCAGGAATATAAAATGTGGGAATGTTCCATAAATTCAACAAATATTTAAGCAGAATTAATTGTTTAGGTTAGAGAAATGTAATAAAATAGTCACAAAAGTGATTACAAGAAAGAGACTGAAGAAACGCTCACCCACAAATATCCATAGGAAATCAATTCCGCTAGAAAGCCAAGTGGATGCATAGATGCACCACTGGTCAATGGGAAACAGCAGAAATAGACAATGTGCCGAAAATGCAAAGCTACGGGTTTTTTTGTTGTGTTGTGATGGATTTTTGATAAAGTATGACATTCTTCCTATTCTGCTGTACATGTGGACAGACTCTGTTGCAGTAAAAATCTGGCATGCAAGAGAGTCCAAAGTCGAGAGTTCCCGAAGCTGGGATGTGATTTGGGACAATACAAGTGCTGTGACTGTAGTTCTGGTTGTGTCAGTGAATGAAGGATCAATAATTATGATATAAAAGGGATTTTTCCATGAAAATCACACATTATAAACCAGGTACACTCATAGATCCAGGGACTGTGATAGTGGGATTCTTATATTTGTTATCCATGGTCTCCTTCCTTCTAAAAATCAATTTTTACAATTATACTAATGACCCTGATGGGCTACCCTAGCCCCTCTGTGATATGGCTTTACTGACGGTTACACTCAATGTCACCTCAGCAGTGCTGGGGGCCGGGGGGCACCTTACAATTGGTGCACAAGGAATAACCTGAGTTACCAATGGCAGCCCATCCCTGTGATTTTATATCCTAATCCTTTCATAGTTTCATAGTTTATACGGATGAAAAAAAGACACATGTCCGTCAATTTCAACCAAGGAATTCTATATAGCATAACCATCAATGTTATTTAGGTGTAAAAAGTCCTCTAGACCCTTCTTGAAGCTCTACTGTGACCAGTGCCTTATACGACTGCATGGATTTTATAGAAAGATCAGTCCGCACTTTCCCAGCGTTATTCTTGAAGCGCTTATTTCCCTACCATAACTGCTGCCATAACCTCATACCCGCTCCGTTTTGCCTCTCTTGCTTCTCCAGTCTGGCACAGACTCCTAACAAGCTGTTCCCTGTTAATTTTAATTGCTCCTCCTGGGACATTCTTCAAACAAGACTGTTATCAGAGCCATTAGAGAACCGTAACATCTGCAACAGGTTCTAATGCAATGCCGATTCTGCATAGAAGGAATTGGGATTAACTCCACAGTGACAGTGCATGGTTTGTCAGAAGGAAGGTCCGATTTATACATCATGCATGTCGCAGTTCTAGTATTATAATCTGTAAAGTGACCTCAGACACGAATGAATTGTAGGGCAAGACACTGCAGATATATTATCACCTTCCCCATGACATTTTATTTTACCATTTGCTGGTAAAGAGATGTATTTTACCTATTTTCTGTCTATCAGCTGCTGAGAACAATATCTGTTGATGAGTGTTGGATCCCAACTATTTGGCAATCTACGTATATCCAGCGAATACAGTCATTTTTTTTAAAAGAAGCAGAACTTCACTCAATACTTTGGTCTTCTTAAAACTTAATTTATTCTCACAATTACATCTGGGAAGGGAGGAATATGTCCAGGACATCAAAGCACTACAAGGCCATTTTTACACTCATGAAGCTTCATCCAGTTTGAAGTGGAAGCAGCACCATGAGCATGAAACGGATATCGTGTCTTGTCGTTTTCGACCTCCTGCAAATATTCTTTCCTTCCCAGATGTAATTTTTGTGAGTATTTACAATTAATAAAGTTTTAGACCAAAGTTGTACATGCCGTTCTGCTATCAGAAATGTTCTCTCCGGGTATAAGAATTGATCCTACTCTCCATATTAAAGTAACAGAATTGATGTTAAAATTCCAGTGTTGGTGTCCATAAAGATCAGTGCAAAGTATTTGCATATTTCCCAGAATTCTACAGTGGAGCATAAATGGCTTTAAGTCTCCACACACCTATAAGGCAGCCTTAATTAGCAATCTCTCCATAAGGAGAACTCCTACTTCCTAACCCTAGTCAATAGCCTCTTACTCAGCCAAACCAGTTCCCTGCGCTGCGCTGAGGAGACCCAACCAGGTAGAAACAGTGCTTTCTACAGTTGGGAATCTGTTCCTTGTGGAATAGATATACTGGTTTGGCTTAATCCCACACCATGCTTTTAGACTTCTTGTAGGTCATGCTTGGTGTTAAGGGGGCTGCCTTTCAAGGCAGCAAAATGAGGCATTGTTTTCCATTTCCCACCTTGGAAAACAAATTTGCATATTTCCCAGAATTCCCTAGCAGAGCATGAATGCCTTTAATTGGCAATCTCTCCATGAGGAGAACTCCTACTTCCTGACCCAAGTTTGATACTGTCATTTTAATAATAAGGAAAGGAAAAGCGTCTTCAACCCTATACTTCTCTTATCCTGAATGTATGCACACCGTAGATTATTTTTCTATATATACAGTGATACGATTTCTGCTGTTATTATGCACTGAACAGAAAGCTACTATTAACCTGCATAAGTGATGCATCACTGTATTACCATTATCACTCTGTGTAAATGGGCTTTGCACAGTACTACTCTTATCCTGCATGTACACAAAACTACCACTACTATAAATTTGCTTAAAAAATGGGGTCCAGTGTTAATCCTCCTCTGGTTGAGATATCAATTTTTTCATGCCTCCAGGACTTTTCTTTAGCTCTTGCAGTATGTGCTCCCTTTAAGACAGAAGTAGTGGATTTGGAGTGAAAACTACTTTTACATGAAAGAGCCCTTAATGTTGGGAGCTGCATTATTTTTACATGAGATTTTAATTTAAACCACTCTACTGCCTAATTAATGATCCAACCTGCGCGCTGCTGCACTCCATAGAACATGCATTTTGGTGCTTGAAATTAAAATAACCAACATGCCATCAGATTTAACAACATTCACTTTCACTGCGGTCGTTTCATGTACAGGTTCTCTCTACACGTTGAACAGGAGTATTTTATTTAGGCCAGCAGCCTCAGTAAACACATACGTACAATGTATTTCCTCTCAAGATTTTTATATTTTGGTGCTGATTTAAAAAGTGTATCATTAGTATAATCCCATGGTTTATTAACTCGGTTTTCTTTTTTATCTAATTTTTTTAGGTTGGCAAATACAAGGACCGGAGTCTACAAATGAAGTATTACGTGTGGCCAGTGTTTGAGCTGTATCCCAACTCAGAGGAACATAAAGATGAACATCTGAGCATTGTTACATTGGAGGAAGCTCCCTTTGTTATTGTAGAAGATGTTGATCCATTGAGTGGCACCTGCATGAGGAATACAGTTCCCTGCCGAAAACAGATACGCATTGAGTACGTAGGTTTTTTTTTTCACTTTGAAGGTCAATTAATGATAATTACATATATAAGTAGAGTCTACCACCTCCCAAATCTGCCCACAAGTAAAACCAGGATTGTGTAGGTCACTTTATAGGCTATTATTGAAATAAAATAGTATTTGGCTGATTTCCGGGAACACCTGATCATTTTCTTTAAGCAACTCCTTTCTGTAAGGGACGTAGCAGGATGCTGCTGGTGTTGGGCAGCCTAAAAATGTGTATCAACAGACAAGTCCCTGGCAAATGAATGAATTTTAATTTAAAATAAATAACTATTTTTTTACAATGAGCAATGTTAGAAAAACTAGAAATAAATGCCTTAAAATCAGATGACCTACATAGTGCTGCTTCTGGTTAGGCATATACCTTTAACCTGTTGGCATAAATGGACAGAATTTTGTCAGCTGTTTTAAACCTTGTCTTATTATAGGCCTAATAGACTTCCATATTTGGCAGATTTCTAAATGCCATGGCAACCCCCAAGCATCCCAGCATAGCGTTGTGGGGTAGTGGTGGGTGGGTTGGCAGTATGGGCAAAAGAGGGCTAATCTGCCTTGCACGGAGCTTCTCCATTCAGTCCATACAGAGCAGATGCTGTAGGGACCAGGCTAGTTTCTTGCTGATTTCACTGAATGCTGGAATATATTTAACAAGACTACGTACCATTCTGTTCTGCCCCTTCTGCTTTATAAAATGCTGCCTGCACATCAGATTACATACTAAACATGACAGGTTCACGTCAATGAGAGTATGACTTGTAAACGTATACAATTACACTTTATAATTCTAAACTTTTCTGTATAATTTACTTTTGTTTCAAAGCGTCATCCCGCATTAAAATTAATGGATTTTTTCAAGCTGTCTAACAATTCCTCGACAGCAGCTAACAGAGCGTAACCATGAGGTCTATTGATTAACCTTTTCAGCACAAAGTCAATAATCTCCTGAGATCACCATAGGTGTTTGCTGGGAAGTAAGCCTGACTTTTGTGTGGAATGAAGCACTTAATATTCTATTTGCATAAAACATTATCAAAGAGCAAAACAATATCATACCTGAGTGACATTGGACATTGTTATTGACGGATTGCACTTTTGGTAGCCATATTAACTTGGAAAGCAAGTGGGTTCTGTAGGTACATCTGTAAGTAAACTAGTCTCTTTCTGGCATAGTGAGCTGCAATGTGTTTATATTTGTCCAAATAACTAGACCTCCAGAACATATAAAAAAGACAATGAGAAGTCTGTGACATTATAAAACAATGGCACCGTACAGCCGTGGCACAAAACTGCCGCAAACAATTTATAAATACAAACCAAATCGACCTTCTATGAGCGATGTTAGAAAACTGGCGCAGCCAGTTTAATGTATTTGGGCCAATATATGCCAGCTTTTTGCCAGGCATACAGGGAAAGGGGAGATGCCCTGCTTTACTCTATAATGGTGCATTGTCAATTTGGGCGCATTTCGACAATTTTAAAGCAATTTCCTGCAGTATTGTATTGCCTGAAATAACTACCAATAAGAAAATCAGCTAACACAAGCAAAATAGTTCACATTCACATGGTTAAATCCAAAATTATGATTTAGGTCAATTACTCTTATTATTTTTGTAAAATATTAGTATAAGGGTTTATCCCATAGGTTTTTCTTTCTTGCTCCTTCTGTGATAGTGGGCAAGAGAGGGCGTATTGCTCCTGGTGGCCATGCCCATTGTGCAGCTTGAAGCGTACTGTTAATGACAGAAATAACTATAGTCACAAGTATAAACGAATATGAGAAACTTTGTCATATACCTTATATACTCGAGTATAAGCCTAGTTTTTCAGCACAAAAAAATGTGCTGAAAACCCAAACTCGGCTTATACTCGAGTAAAAAATATATAGGTTTTACCAGGTTTTTGTGGTAAAATTGGGGGCCTCGGCTTATACTTGGGTCGGCTTATACTCGAGTATATACGATATATCTTTTTTTTATTTTAACTTTTATTTGCATCAAAAAGGAAGAATTTTTACAAAAAGTTTCAAATCACAATATATATTCTCATAACAAGCAGAATACATATACATAAATTTTACTGTTTCAAATACCAATAATCCACAAAGGGTGGCACCATCTTTGTGCCATTCCCTATAGGTCCCTCCTGTCAAGAATTTGGAAAAGTGCTCAAATTCCTTTAAAGGGAGAAAATTTAAAGAGTACTACGCTTATCTTCTTCACTTTTTCCTAAGTAGAAGATGGCACTAGAAACTTTGTCATATATATATATATATATATATATATATATATATATATATATATATATCTTATCAAAGAAAATGGCTTCTCTCCACCACCTCTTCTTCATCTACTAAACATCCATCATCAATTTCCTAAAAAATTTGTCTTCAGGGAGACAGTGATAGGGTGTAGTTTCAGCGTTAGGGCTCACGCACAGGATGTATGCTAGCCATTTTGTCTTTGGCTAATGCACAATGCAATGGATTCCATAGCCCCGTGTATGAGCTGACTGCCCGAGACACAACAGATAGAGCGGACCTTGTGCTTGTGTTGCTGACCAGGGCAGTCTTTTTTAGGCTTTGTCTTGGCTATAATGATCAGTAGGACATTGGCTATTGCTGAATGTGGTGTAAGGATATATTGGAGAAAGATGTGTTGTATTAGTAATACATGTTTTTTTAATGGTCTAAATGGTTTCGGGTTGTTACAAAATGTAAATGTAAAAAATACTCACATGTACAAATCATTCCAGTGCTCATTTTAAGGTTTTATCTCAGAATTGCAAATGTGTCATACCGCCTTGTGAGTGTAGTTTGTCAAAAGTCTTACATTTTTCAAGTCTTTGATGGATTTCTGCTTTAAATAGCTGCTAATGTAGAAGGGGAAGCTTCCCTGTGTGACATCCGCAGAGACTTTCAACGCTCCAATCTGTGTTCCATTGACTATAAGAAATAAAGCCGACCTTTGCACTGTCTTTTCACTTTGACTATATGAGAGAGACTGCTTTCTGTGTTCTGAACACTGGAGAAATCAGGCTGACAGTTACAGACATGCCCTATGTCATAGCTGAGATGTTATCATATCAGGAGGCATATGCCACTATGTGAAGTGACAAACAACTTTGTTCTGAATTCAAGGCTATCACTTGTGCTGTATATCACCTTGGAAATATCAAAGATTACCCATAGGATCTGTAATCTTCATGTTGTCTGAGAGGGCTATCAGAGATCTTTAGTTGTATACATGACAGCAGAACCTCGGATAAGGAAAATTGATAAAGAGAAGATTTGATTCTGTATGATCAGGGCTATATATCAGGTAGACAACCAACAAGCCAACATAGGAGAGTATCTTTCTTTGTAGATACATATCTCTATAGAGAATGTCTTTTTATTAATATAGTCTTTCACTTGTACCAGTACATGTATATGAGTGACCTACTAATCACACTGGGGTAGTTGTTATGTGCATGAGTGCACGGGGTCAAAATGTATCTACAATATCTATAATAATATAAACTAATATAACTAGAGATGAAATAATTGAATTGGACGTGGAAGTAAAGTGGAATTCGATCCCAAATTCCTGAAAATTTTCATTCAGCATGAATTTGAAATTTCCTGGTGATCAGTGGTAGATCGGGAGGTTGTGGAAGCCATAACTGACCTCCTGGAACCCTTTCCAGCATGGCCTGGCACTTCATTAAATTGTGGCAGAATAATGAAAAGCCACCTACCTGGACCCCTTACTTGGCCTGCTGTGACCAGGTCCCTCTGGTGGTGTACAATCAGATTTGCATTTTCAAGGGAGCTTCTGACACAGTGCTCTTCCTGGAAATCTGGGACTCTGAGCATGGACATGGCGAGAGATATTGAAGAAATTGGGCTCTGAGGCAAGACTGAGAGGTTGTGGAGGGCCTATCTGACCTCTGTTTTTTTTACGGCCCTTAAGAGGTGCCCTTCCTGGATGTCTAGAAGTGGGAGGACCAGATTCTCCAAGGCTGAGTCAGGGCTCCAGGGCTAACTTTTTGAGAGCCTCCCATTTTTTGGCATAAAATTCTTCCACGACCAGGGCACGACACCATGTAATATCTGGATAGGGCTTCCACTACCTTCCAGTTCGGACCAATTACAAATTTTAAGAAACTTTCTCTCTATTCTCTAATTTTAATAATTATAATATATAGATACACACTTGTCGTGGCAGCGATTTAAGTTTATCTTAGTTTAGCAGTGTTTGTTGGAGCTATTGGGTATTGGCTAAGGCGGTGCCCTTCAGTGTGCAATATTACAGCTCCATACAACTAAAACAAAGTCAGAAGGTTAAGCGCAGTCCCCGCTCTGAGATTCGACATAAAGATGTGTCCTCTATGAATCAGATATTCACAGCGATCATTATACACTCAAAGACACCAGGCTCATAGTGCGGATCCATAGACAGACAGATGCAGGACAATATTTATTAATATTTTACATAGTAAGTTCTAGATACAAATATTATTGTGTATTATTTTTTATATATTTTTTTTTTTTTTAATGAGAACTATGTACGTTATATGGATGTTGCTGACCTCAAAATTATTAAATACAACCAGAGAGGATACAAATAGCAAATAAACTAAAGTCTGAGAAGATGCTGTATTAACAGGTTGCAACAAGGGGCAATGCCCTAAAATCCTACAATTTTTGTTAATCGGCGGAACTTGTCTGTCTTCTAGTCTCATATGTAAATTTTGTTTTGATCATTAGGAACCGAACAGAAGAAGGAGGAAACTACATCAAGAGATGCTGCAAGGGGTTCTGTATTGATATCCTGAAGAAAATAGCTAAAACTGTGAAATTCACCTATGATCTTTATCTGGTAACTAACGGAAAGCATGGGAAGAAGATTAATGGCACGTGGAACGGAATGATTGGGGAGGTAAGATGTTTTGAATGCAGTGCAGCATTATAGCTTAATTCTACGATTCACACAAAATGTAACATTGTAGTAGTTAATTATAATTGCATTACTTCTGTTGAAAAGTCAAAGGGTTTGTGGATCAGGACCTTTTATATTAGCCCAAAGGGGTATTAAAAAAACAAGTTGTACTAACCTCTCCCTGGTTTAATGCAGTGCCACCCGTCACCACCAGCCTCTGTTTGTATACAGCTGTTTGGCTGTGCATTAGTTGCCGTGACATCACCATTGAGATGCTGTATACAGGTGACAGGCGGTGCCATATTTAGGGTGAGAGTTGAGCACAACCTATATGTCACTTTATACCTCATTGATCCATAGTAAAAAAAAAAAACTTGGACAAATGGGTATACAGCTTAAAGTTACCTTCCAGGAAATACTCAGAAACAGTTATAGGTGGTGCATACCAAATATCAAAAGAAGCCAGGCACTCTTCTCCAAGCCCAGCACAAATACATAAGTCATTCTATCAGTCTTCTGTGTAATATGTTCCTTTGAAGCGGTTTTGGCGATCATCAAGTATGCTATAGCTTTTATATCTGGTAAAACCCTTTTACGCGTCTCAACTCACTTTCTGATGACCTGACTGAAATTCAGCTGTTTTACAAGTCACCTTATAAAAGCTGGCACTGATATATTGTGTAAGACAATGACATGGTTTTAAATTATACTATTACTCTTTACTCATGTTCCGTCATCACATTCTTAAGATTTACACAACTGGCCGCAGTATATTGCCAACATTAATTTCCCATGCGAGATTGTTTCTTCCACCAAAATAAAACTACTCCTGCCTCAATATAATTGAAATTATTATCATGAATCAGTCATGAATTTTTTGCAGGATGTAGCGTATTCTGTATGGGTCGGCAGAATTCTTATTGGCATGTTCATGATTTATGTGATTGTATCCATTCATCCTGTTGTTGCTGCTCTTCCGCTTCCTCTTTGTCTTTCAGCCATAATTATATTTCTAATGATCTTATTCTGGGTCTTATCTGTGCACTAAAATTGTGAAGTTTTATTCCAGACACTTGTTCTTCAGATAGAAAGTTAGATTTCTTTTGATCTAATGTTCATAGTCCACAACAGTCTCTACCCACACCAACCTTCTATAATATCTAGATCTTTCTGATGCTGCACTTTTCTTACTCTGCTTTCACATTCATATAAAACTACAAAGATATCGGAGCAATTTTGCCATTTGGTTTTAGAAATGCAAATCAATAAATTTCCTAAACATTTCCATGTATTTCTACCAAATTCTCTTAAATCTATTAATTTATAACTACAAGAATCTTTGTATGCTTAAGATTAATAATCAGTTAGACAGCAATTTGAAGGGGTTGTCCAGCTAAGTAAAAGTATGGAAAACATCATTGACACCATAGTCTGGTCACCTGTTGTGCAATAAGTGTAGCTAAATACAGGCATCCACCCCAGGTTATGAACAAGAAAAGTTCTTTAGGTTTGTTTCTAAGTTGAATTTGTATGTAAGTCGGAACCAGTGTATTTTAAATTTGTAACTCCAGACAAAAAAAATGTACCCTGGGACTAAAGTAATAGCATCCAGAGAGCTCCAATAGAGGTCAAAGCGGGCAGAGAGGTCCGTCTGTAACTAGGGGTCATCTGTAAGTTGGATGTCCTTAAGTCAGGGACTGCCTGTAACTGGATACTTTGGTGACTAGCTATAGCTCCAGTGATTATATGTCTTTCCATTCATGTATTGTTAAGTTTTTCACATTATGACTTCATGATTTTTTTATATTTATTAGGTGGTAACAAAACGAGCATACATGGCTGTTGGGTCGCTTACCATCAACGAAGAGCGCTCAGAAGTTGTGGATTTTTCAGTGCCATTTATAGAGACTGGTATTAGTGTGATGGTATCAAGAAGCAACGGAACAGTGTCTCCTTCTGCTTTTCTTGGTAACTTAAAATAAATAAATCTTTTGTACTATGCTGTTTGATGTCTATAAAATATCTTAAAAGTTATTCCCAGTTTAAAAAAAAAACGAGGATAGCAGTTTTAAGTTGTCAAGGTGCTCTGGTGAGTGCAGCTTCCATTCCACAGGCCTTTGGCTTCACACCCATTTGTCATGTGGCCTGGTTACAGCTTAGTCCTATTAAAATGTATGTTGCGTGTGAGTTGCAATCCCAAATCGCTATTGTACAATGTATAGCCATGTGTTTTGTAGGAAGCAAAGAGAGTGGTGCAGTTTCTTTACTGTTCAGATCCTGGAATCACTCTTCAATGTTCCCTCGTGCCTGACCTTTTCAACTATCATCATCTCTTCTCTAACCCCATCCCCTATCTCCTGTTGATCTTGCGTCAATTTCTCTTTCCTCTATAGAGCCCTTCAGTGCTGATGTCTGGGTCATGATGTTTGTGATGCTGCTTATTGTCTCTGCGGTGGCGGTGTTTGTATTCGAGTACTTCAGTCCGGTGGGGTACAACAGGTGCCTTGCAGATGGCCGAGGTAAGAACCATTGTTATAATATGGCTGCAGTTGATGTAGGAGTGATTATTTAATACATAGTTGCTGAAGTTCCTGCAAGCTGTTTTTTGTGCTTTCTTTCTCTTTTATCATAGTTGTAATGGGGCAGATAGGTGTGGCTTGAAGCATTACTGTTTTTGGAGTGGCACAACCAGCTTTAGGGGTTGATAATAGGTCAGAGGTTAAGCCAGGTAAAGCGGTAAACTAAGATTGGCTGGTGGGGTAGTTGGATGGGGTTAGAAGTACTATGTCGTTAGCATTGTGAAGTAAAGCCTCTCTTACCGACTGGATCTTACTCCACTAAATCTCAATCCCATTTAATCTTTGGCTATGGGTTTGAGGATTTGTACTCTAATACAGTTTGTTCACTATTCACTATTTTTATCATTTATTATTATAAAAATAGTATACAGTAGTATATATATTTTTTTATAATACCAGTGTAGGGGGTGGGATTTATACCACCAATCCTCTTTTTTGCTGTCAATATCAGTTTATGTTCAGATTTGTTGAAGAGATTTGTTGAAAAATAAGTTGCATTTGTCCAAGGGGTGTTAGCTGGGTAAGTTTTCTGAAATACCTACTCAGAGAACAGCTATAAAAAGCATATTCTTAGTAGAAACTATATTCTTATTAATTAGAAGTTCCACAAAGCTAATGCATTCATCGAGTTTCTCTTGTGCTTAGCATTTCATATTTTTAATGGTTATGAGATGAAAATGAAATTTAGGTTGCAGCTGGAATGTGTCACATTTCTAATCATATGTTATGTTTGACCTCCAGAGCCTGGTGGCCCATCATTCACAATTGGCAAAGCCATATGGCTACTATGGGGCTTGGTATTCAACAATTCTGTGCCTGTGCAGAACCCAAAAGGAACTACAAGTAAGATTATGGTGTCAGTTTGGGCCTTCTTCGCTGTGATCTTTCTGGCCAGTTATACAGCCAACCTTGCTGCCTTCATGATCCAAGAAGAGTATGTGGACCAGGTGTCCGGTCTCAGTGATAAAAAGGTAGGCCATTATTTGAGAGAATGGTTTACTACTGGAAACTTTTTTGTTACAAATATGGAAGAAGTTAGAAGAATGGGCGGATTACAGATAAATACAGTGAAGAAATACAGAGATCTTTCTAATGATCTTTTTTCTAGTACTGTAACAATGACCAGGGGCCATCTTCTACGGGGATTCTTTACTGTTAGTGAGAGTATGGACCTCCCTGCTACAGGGTATTGTGATGACTTAGACACTGGACATTTTCAAGAGGGACCAGGATGCCTTTCTGGAAAGGAAAATATGAAATGCTGAGGAAATAGATTCTTGAGTTTGGGTACTAAAACAGAAAAAGAGGGAATGCGCCACTGTACATAATAAAACATAATTTTAGTAGAATTAAAAATTGATGTTCATTAAAATATATATTAATGTAACAGTAAGGACGAGCACACAAAAAATTGGTGCTGGCAGCGAAGAAACTGATCGACAAAGAAGCTAAAGTGCATATACAGCATGAGATATCATATCAAACCAAGGTGTAACACTTGGGTAAAAAAGTGCTTACCATATGTCTTTGAGCATGCCACCACAGAAATATGCAGCCCGGCCCAGACCTGTGTTTCAGTTGAATTACCTTGGCAATCAACAATAGGTTTATTTAAAACTTTTTTTCATTTTTATTTTGTACATTTTATTCATGCCCCCTAGTGCGTTTCAACCTTTGACGGTATGAATACCATTAATACAATATACTATCTGTCAAATTGTAATGGGGATGTTTTACCACACCACCTAACTGCACCCTTGTGGCCAACAGATGTCATGTCTGGAGGTTAAAAAAGTAAAATATTGAAGTATTGACGTATTGAGGAAACCAAAAGGATAATATTATCTTGGATAAAACACAGTTAAAACTATAATTTATTAGCTTGGTCAGGAAGGTAAGGAGGGAGTAGGTTTTGTTTTATTAGTCATATAATAATTTCCACTAAAGTAAAGATACATATTACATATACTTTGTATATGCGTCAGTTTGACATATTTTCCATATAGAACACATCTGTAAGATTTAATTCTAAGTCTACATTTGCACAAAAATAAGTAATACAGAGAGATGGGTGTGCAGTTATCTTTATTATACACAATACCATATATACTTTTTAATTCTGAATTAAGAAAATAGATTTTAATGAGCCACTAAAAATGTATACAGTTGCACTATGATACCAACATGTTATTTTATATTTAGTACTTCTAATGTGTCATATAGAAAAAAATCATTTTGCATCAACACAATTGATGCAACCTTTATACTGTCAGCATGTACTGGACTACCTTTATAATGGGGGCACGTGCTGGGCTACATTTATACTGGGGGCCCGTACTGGGCTACCTACATACTGTTGCCATTGTGCTGAGCTACCTATATACTAGGTATATGTGCTGGGCTACCTATATACTGGGGGCCAATGCTGGGTTACCTATATACTAGGTTTATGTGCTGGGCTACCTATATACTGGGGGCAATAGCTGGGCTACCTAAATACTAGGGGCATGTTCTGGGTTACCTTTATACTGGAGGCATGTGCCAGGACAATCTATATACTTTTTTCCCTCGGGATCGGCCCTGATTCTACCAGTCTACGGTATAGTGAATTGGGACAAAGAGGGTCAAATTGTACAGGAACGGGGGATAGCGCTACATAGTCTTTAGGAATTGTTACCAAGAAATTGGGTAATAATGATAATTGGGACATATAAAAGGCATGGCAAGGGCAGTGTAGGTTTTAAATACAACAATGGCTATGGCCACATCACATAAATAAGTAGTACAAATTAATGCTTTGGATTCCTTATCTGCTTTTCACTCATTCATCTCTGATGAATTCCATCTTGCTAACTAGGTGGACAAAAACTCTCCATGGGGTCAAAATATGAGAAGTGAGGCACAGCAGACTGCAAACTAGAAATTACAGAGATACAGAGCTTGAGGAAAATAAGTGTTACATCCTGCCACATACTTTCAAGAAACTGTATTACTTCTCATGTACACATAGCGGTCTATTGATTCCGGCAAAGTTTGGTAAAAATCATCATATGCTTTAAGTATGTTTTTCTGGAAATCAGAAGTAAACATTTTGGAGGAATTAAATAAAGAATGTTCCTTACTTCTCAGTCCGCTATCAAGGATATAGTTCACAGTAAAATAGGAAGCTGGGTATGCTGAAAGAAATCTACAATGTTAAGCTGCTGAAAAGTGCCTTTTGTATTCCAGATAATAGAGAAGTAACAAAGCAATCACTTGGGCTTAAGCTTTGTGACGGCGGCTTTATTCTGTCATTATAAAGCCATGGTAAATCCTTGAAATGTTGCCATCATTTTTAATTTCTTAATGCACAAATGCATGCTTTGGTGATTTCTCACTGCATCTAAAATAAACTCTAGAGAAGGTAAAAATTCCCAAAGGGTAAAGGCAGAAAATCTTTGGATGGCCGTCAAACTCTGTGCCAAGGGAACTGGAAGTGACAAAGCGTGAACGATGCAGGATACTGGGCTTCCTAAAAAGGCTCCTATGAAACCTGACTCATCCCTCAGCCCCAAGAAGAGATGTGGACAGACACGACCTGATGAGACCTTCTGACTCAACGCAGCCGAGACGGAGTGTTCTGCCAGATCCAAATCCTTCCTGACAGATCAGAGCATCTCCAGGCTTATCAGCTCATCGCTGGAAACGTGGATGCCACATAGTTAGGCTGGAAAATATTGTCAAACGCTTATTTAGGCCAGTGTTTCCCCACGTACTCAGATGTGACAACCTGGGAACTCTATATTTTTGTGCTTGCTTGCTACGCCTTAGTTCACACATATTTCCTTCATAGTCATCTTCTGTAGTTGCATCCTCTAGTGCAGGGAAGGTTGGGATGAGAACGGTTGAGTGTAAAGCTGCTGTGCTGTATTCCGGACTCTTTTCAACAAAAACAATATATGATTTATAAAACTCGTAACCTGGGGAATCCCTCATGATTCAGATTTTCCTGAATCTGAGCTATATGGCTGTAAAAACAGGCCGTGTGTCACCCTTATTTCAACTTTTAGATCTGCCCAAAAATTGGAGGCTGGAAAAAATTGAAATGTTTTTTAAAACATTTTTTTTAAATCATAGAATGTCAAATTTTCCTGATTAAAGGGGAAAAAGCTTCCATAAAAAATGTATGTAATTTCTAGGGAGGGTGTTAGAGAGCAAGAAGAGCTGAGCAGCCTATATCTATAAATTGCAATTTATTCATTTAGAGCTCTGTGCTTGGGTCCATCCCCTATGGCTACTCCTATCAGTAATTTGTAGCTGACTCTGTATGTATAGTCATAACAGTGATCCAACCAACTTCACGACTAGATGAGTAGAAAAAACCAATGATCTAAATCACTCAAATACAAATTATACTGAATCTGTTACCATAAAGCTACACATAAATCTGCTCAGCTCCTCCTGCTCTATCAATTGCTGATTTCAGATTGCAATCATTTTTCCCAGTGACAGATTCCATATGAAAGGGAACCTGTCAGCAGGGGAAAAAATTACAATGCATTAAACAGTAACGGATTTGCTGTTTTCCCCATTGTTCCATAAATAGTAAATGTGAATATGCTATTGTTCCCCAAATGTTCCATCACTGAAAAAATTTAATTATCTCACAAAAAACTAGTTCTCACTAGTACAATAATAAAATATAACAAAATTGTTAAGACATCTAAAATAGCCTGATTACTAAAGGGTTCAAAACATTTAAATATTATATATACAGTAAATATACATTTTGGTCTTTTTATGCATAATTTGCTATTGTACAAAATAGCAACCTAGTCCCCCGTGTTTCTATGCTGGCTGACCCATTTACATTACACATTGGGGCACATTTACTTACCCGGCCACTGGAGTTCACAAGGTACGGAGTGTCCGACGATCAGGCACTTTGGCGCGTTTCACTAAGATCGTGCGCCTGATATCCTGCATGTGTCACTTTCCCGCTCAGGTCCGCCAGAGTTCACCTTCTTCTTCCTGTTGTATGTAAATGCATTGTTTTGCGCCACAATTTGAATCTTAAATCTCGCGCTCAGTCCGAATCAGTCGGATCGTCCGGCGGCCCACCCCCCAATTTGTGTCACATGAAAGCCTGCACCACAATCCGATCGATTGCAACACAATCCCCAGTTAAATACCTATCACAGCGGCGCAAATCCTGACAACTTCAAAAATCAGATGAAAGTGCGATCCGCGGACCCTTTCATTGTGTGGAACTAGTATTTAAGAGGTATCACATCTGTGTTTTAGGAAGCGGTCACTTCTTACATGGCCTAGTCATTTTTTTGCACGCAGAGGCTTTATACAATGAATTGTCGACTGCACCAAATTTTTTCAAAATGTTGCATGGTTAAGGCCTCATGCACACGTTCGCAAGATGGCAACCGTGATCCAGCCGCAAAAACAGCAGCTAGCTCACAGCTGCCATAAACATGCATTGCATTCTGGCTGGGTGAGGTGAGCACACTTTTGTTTTACCGAACCATTCAACTTCACTATATGGAGGGGAGGGGTGAGCTGTGCTCGCATCCTCCATGTCCAGTAGGCTTTCGGCTCACGACCACTTCTGCAGACTTGTGCATGGGACCGTATAAAGAATATAGTGCAGTCACATCAAACCACATATAAGGTAGAAGTTGGTAACTACAGCCCACTAAGCTTTGCAAAGAACTTTCCCTAAAAATGTTGCTTATAAAAAATTCACCACATCCACTTTACTTGAAAAATAAGTCGTGCCTGACCTGCCCAAGAAAATATACAGTTTAAGTATTTGTTTCAAAACTGTAAACATGACTACCCAATAATCAGGCAATATTGATCATATTAGTTACAGAATGCATTCTCTATGATGAGTTCATGGATTTCTAGGGATGCTGCCTGTGTCCGCCCCCAAGGTGCTTGGTTTTCTCTGCGGCTGCAGACCTCATTTCAGCGGTTAGCACCCGTCCCTATGTACTTCTATGGGCTTATCCCCACAGTCGTGTAGCATGTCATTATTCCAGAACATACTCGGCACTGGTTTTATCCTTACTAGGAGAGGCACGTAAGAAAATTTTAAGAAGCCTTGGTGCACAATTTTCCCATGATGCAATGCAGTAAAGGCTCCGAGTCAGCATGTCACTTTAATTGTAGCCAGTCAGAATCACAGCTTTATTCTGGCCAATCAACAGATGCTTTTAGCTACTTCATTATGTAAATTGTACTTCCAAGCGCTTAACAATCGTTCTCTCCAAAGCCTTCATCTGAAGCACATCTCTAAACTACTAATCAGTCTCGAGCAGGCGCAGGAAAATTCCCAGTTTGCTCTATGGCAATGACCTTAGACTAGAGGTTTAAGCAGCTCCTTCTGTAATGGCCCTGCATTCAGCATTGCGGCTGAACAAATATTGGCTCCCCCGATGCATATTCTTTTTATTCTGTTACATATTGGTAAGGCCAGGAGCTTTATGTATTGGAAATAACCTCTGACATCAGTGTCCGTCACTTAGATTTATGAAAGAAACGGGGTTTTTTTTGCACTAAAAGGAGTCGGGTATGATGTCGTATTAAAGACGCTGCAAAAGAGAAATCGATCTCATGGCTCAGCTCTGCTATCAAGCGCCACATAAAAAGCTTTTGGAAAAGATCCAGATTTTATGTGAAACAAAGTGACAATCCAGACAAGGATTTCATAGTGTGGTATAATGGTACCTACAATGAACGCATTAGGCCCAGTCTCTCTACAAACGTGTAATAAGTAAACTGTGAATCCTGTAAATCGTTCTAAATATGCTACCTGAAACATTTAAAAATGGTAGCAAAATGCAGCCATGCCCTACAATTGATCACAATTGAATCATTATAGGGAATTATGTAATATTTAGTTTATGCCATCTTGTGCCATATATATGAATGATATACTAACAATGAAATATATCTATAATCCTAAAGTATTGATACAGAGGAAAAAACTAACAAGGAATATACTAAAGCGCCTATAGTTGGGAACAAATTCAAACCAACAAATATATTATACCGAATAATTTAATATAATTGAAAAACATTTATATATAATTGGAAGGAAAAATTCTTTAGCGTGTATTGTACATGTATCATTCTTCTGAGAATTTTACACCTATTCATTCTAAAAGGAGATACCAACACAACCCAAGAGACAGACAACTCTTACTATCACTTATTACATTAATTCCATGGTGCTGTATGTTCAACAAGGGGTTTAAACTCGCAAAGTAAAAAAGGCAAAAACTGCAGAGATCTATAAAAAGTAGAAAGAGAGCTCGGCCTGTAAGGGGCTTACAATCAATATGGGAGGTTAGGGGGGATGGGGGATGCTTGAGATGTCCTGGAGATGGTTGTGAGAAGAGCGGATGGGAATAGCGTTGAAGAAGGAGGTCTTGTGAGAATCGGATATTTCATGTGTGATGGTATTGGTTGATTAGTTCAGAGGGTTGTGAAGGTTAATATTATAAACTGAGTTGTGCAATGGGTAACCAATGGAGAGACTGGCAGACAGTGACTGCTAATAATCAGCACTGCCAGCTCTTGCCAACTCAGAATTATTGAGAGGTTCTGACCTCTTAGAAATTTGTGTACATTACTTGCATGCCAGAATTCAATTTTTTCAGCTATAGCCTGAGCCTGTTTTCTGTCGCAGGTTAGAATACATTTGGCTGGCCAAGACTTCCTTGTCCTGGCACAATATCAATAGCGTGCATCAGAAATTGTGACTTTTTCATGCCTTGCATGCCAAATAAACTGGTGTACAGGAAGTAATACATCAAAAGAAATAACACCCCACTGATCTTCTGTTACATTATATCAACACAAAAAGTAAAGTGAAAAACAGAATGCCAGAACTGTCAAATGACATCCTGGTATCCATCATTTATATGGAAAGAATGGTGCAGCATGTGCTTCTGGTGAAACCTTCAACTTCCATCCACTCTGAAATGTCACCAGAGTCTATTATAGATAGGAAGAAAACAAAAGTGTCCCTATACTTTCCAAAATTTCAAAATTTCCATGACCATCACAAAGGGAAAAAAATGTTGATTTGTTTCTGGCAAAACATTGGGGGTCATTTTATCTTTTTTCTTTCTTTTTTGAAACATTTTTTGCCGCATAGCAATTTTTTCCTCCTTTTTGGGGACATTTTGAAATGTTTTTTGTCAGTTTTTTGTCAGTAGGACACATTTATCTTCTTTCCCAGATGTGACATTTATCATTTCAAATGGTCTAATATTTGCAACATTTGTTGGCGCAAAATTATACTTAAGGAAAAATTAGAAAATGGAATGAAATTACATTTGTGCGATATTTGTAACTGTCTCAAAAAGAGATGTGAAAAAAAAACGACAGGCAAAAACTAGCCAAAACAAACAGAGATAAGATACCTTATATACTCGAGTATAAGCCTAGTTTTTCAGCACAAAATTTGTGCTCAAAAACCATAACTCGGCTTATACTCGAGTCAACTAAAAAAATAAAGACAAAACTCACCTTTCTGACGTGACCCGTAGGTCTGAGACAGAAGAGGACCTATGGGGGACGTCGGAAAGATGATTACAGTGTTATTTTTTTTTTCTACTACAGGGGTTGGGCAGGCTGTATGCTACAGGGGATGGCAGACTATATACTGGGAGGCTGTAACCAATGCATTTCCCACCCTCGGCTTATACTCGAGTCAATAGGTATTCCCAGTTTTTTGTGTTGAAATTAGGGGTCTAGGCTTATACTCGGATCGGCTTATACTCGAGTATATACGGTAAATGACCCCCATAGTCTATTATAGATATTTGATTGACTGTAAAATGTCTCCTTACTATGACAGATACTAAATACTAGTACTAAGATACTTAATACAAGATACTATGACAGTGACTAAATGATAATGTCACCGATTTATTTTGTAGCAATTACTTATGTTAAACAAATATTCTATTTTTTTAATTGTTGTTTTGATTGACAGATCAGTGGGGTAATTCTAATGGACACAAAGACACAGTGGTACCATAAAGATGGACTGCATCCACACATCTCTCATACATTCATAAGCTTTGCATAGGAGATTTCCATCATGACTTTTTAATAGGTCTCGACTTATGGAAATATCACAAACTATCAATCACCCATGAACAAGTTTTATCCTCAAGCATAGTAACAATATCATATTGATTCTTACTGGAGTGTGAGCCAGTAAATGAAATCTTTTACACTTACATTGATTGTAAAGGATGAAGAATTGACTGGATCTACCATAAAACATGGAGTTTAACATTTAACAACCTCACATACATTAACAAGAGAAAATGACCAGATTTATTGCCAGTAAAAGACTCTTTGAACCAATTATTCTCCCCTGCATGAGCAAAGGATTGTGGGAATGTTATCTTTAATGAAATCCTAATTTAATTTCGCTAGAATTTCATGCTTTGGTGGAAAACTGTAGTTTGGCTTTTTTAATGAATAATGCATTTATACATGTAATAACTGTAGCCTAATTTGAAACAATAGCATTGAAAGTAGGAATCCACAATATAAAGACAAAAATGAATACATTTTAATAGAAATACCAGCATTTCTGTAATAATATCTGCAGCATTTTTCCATGAATACATTTATCCATCATTTTTGTATGTGAATTGAAGGGATTGTCGAAGCTTTAACAAATTAAATAACCAGCCCTGGGGAGGAAGGGGGGGGGGGGGGGTTGGTTTAACACCAAATATAGTTATTACCTCTTCCATCGCTCCTGTTGACCTGCACCAATGTCCGTCAGTGCTGTGTCCCAGTCTGTTGACAGAGGCAGTTGCTCCCATTCGTCCACCATAGCACCCCTGTACAGCATTAAATATAATGCTGTGTCAGGCAAACGGAAGTAGTCAGATGGGAGCACCTACCTCTGTAAACAAACAGGGTCATGGCACTGATTCTCAGTGGTGCTGGACAACGGGAGCGAGGCAAGGATAATTAATTTTTGTTTCTACGGCCCTCTGGCAGATCCTCTGCAGTTACCTGAGATCCTCTGCAGTTACCTGAGGTTGGTGGAAGCCCTTTTCAAGTTTCTAAGGATATGTTCAATTAGGTTTCGGTCAGGGCTCTGGCTGGGCCAGTCAAGAATTGTCACAGAGTTTTTCTGAATTCACTTCTTTGGTATTTTAGCTGTGTGCTTAGGGTCATTGTCTTGTTGGAAGGTGAACCTTTAGCCCAGCCCAAGATTTGAGGATGATAGAAGCTGCTGTGCTGCAGGCATTCTTTTGTAACCAGATCTGTGCCTTGCCACAATTCTGTTCCTGATTTCCTTGGGCAGTTTCTTAGACCTCATCATTCTCATGTGCTCTGACACTGTGAGCTATGAGGTTTTATATAAACAGGTGTGTGTCTTTTCTTATCAAGTTCAATCAGTTTAATCAAACACAGTTGGACTCCAATGAAGGAGTAGAACCATCTCAAGGAGGATCAGAAGGACATGGACAGCATGTGAATTAAACATGAGTGTCACAGCAAAGGGTCTGAATGCTTATGACCATGTGATATTTCAGTTTTTCTTGTTTAATACATTAACACAAATATGTACATTACTTTTTTTGGATCGGGTGCAGAGTGTGCATTTTTTTATGATCCTAACAATTGGCTGCAATGAAACAAAGAGTGAAAAATTGAAAGCGGTCTGAATACTTTAAGTAATTAAGTATCTTGTGACAGCTCAGGGAGTTTCTGTACATCTTGCTAGCAAAACAAAATTAAGTAAAGATTTCATAGGAGAAGTCATTTCATTTTGAGGAATCATGAGAGGAGCATAGTAAGGGGAATAAGAAGCACATTGTTCTAATAAGATATATTACAGAGATTCTTACATTCACTTTGCAAAGTTTATTAAAAACTTAGTGACCAGTTAAGTGGTTAATTTTGGCAGTGGCTGCATAATGATTTTGGGCATCCCATCGGTCTCCAATTTTACCTAGGGGTTTCCATTTTCTTCTACTATGGAGTAGATTAACAAAGACCTCCACTTACCGTCATTTTGCATAAACTTTCAGACACAGAAGGTTCCCTTCCCACCATACCTACTTTATTAATAGCAGTAAAAATAACGGTTGTTGCATATTATTTTTCTGTTATAAATAACAGCAGGTGGAAACTTTCTATGTCTGCAAGTTTATGAAAAATGGAAGTAGGCGGAAAGGCTTCCATTATTCGCCCATTATTACTATCACTATTATTCTCATCCATTATGGAATGAGATAATGGAAACCATGGTGTGGACACCATGTGCCGAGTATATGATGAGGCTTGTGTATCCTCATTTATCAGACGCACACTGATTGGAGAAAGGGTTTATCAAGACCAACTGGGGTAAGGGTCATTTCAAGACTATTACACACCATAGCTGCTGCAGAATCTCATATTACAGAAATATATTGCAGAGGTGTTGGGGGTCTAAAGGTGTGTTATAGCTTGGGGTCTCTCCTACAGAAAAACGGATATCCCACAACTCCCAGTTTAAAGGGGCACTGTGACCTTGAACTGTGACCTTGCATGTAATCTGCTTCTCCATTTTACTTTATGCTTGACTTCTGTTAAGTAGTTTTAGAGAGATAAATGGAGTAGCAGTAGACATTTACAACTGCTGTTTGATAACTCGTCTTCTATAATCCTATTCTTTGAGGGCCAACACCTTTCATTTCAATATTGTGTCAGTAAGATAGAAAGGTGGATCATAGCGGTGCATTAAAACTACTTCTTTGCATCAATTTTTATGCTACTCATAGTAACTGAACTTTCCTTTTTTATTGCAGTTTCAAAGACCCAATGATTTCTCCCCTGCCTTTCGATTTGGCACTGTCCCAAATGGCAGCACAGAAAGAAATATTCGTAACAACTACCTCGAGATGCATACTTACATGGTAAAATTTAACCAGCGATCAGTGCAAGATGCTCTACTCTCTTTAAAAACTGGGTAAGTATGTTTAGTATCTGATGGAAGCAGATGATATACCAGGTGCAGTATTTAAAGGGAATGCTCCATATTGTAAAGATAACCTGTAAGGCACATCTAGCCTCTGAAAAGTTCCTGCCTAATTTACTGTAGTGAGTTGCTCTGCGTGATGTTTACCAAATGACAGAGGAGGAAGGGGGATGTTGCAGGCTGACTCAAGTCAGCTCCTTAGTTTAGCCTGGCTCTGCAGTTACTGCCTCACTTGGCTGTGCTGATTCCTCTTATCATTCCATGGAGTGGTTAGATATATGTATACAGATGGGAAGGGTTTCTGCTCCTTGCTCCCACAGGAAGGAGGTTGGGGAAGTGCTCTCTGTGTGTACCTGAGAGGAGTATCAGAGCTGATTGTGTTCAGTGCTGTGGATACAGATGTCTCTTACACAGAATAGGAAAGTAAAAGATCTGTCCTGTTCCCTATTAGTCCCTCCATCTTACTTTGTGATTCTGGAGGACTTGTTTCTGTGTATCACATGCTGTGTCATAGATTCGAAAATTTTCTGCACAGCAAGGAGCAGTTAACTCTCAGTCAGTACAGACTATACACTTCATGCAACTGTATCACTGCTGGTTTTTACTGTATATTACATGCGGCATGTTCCTCCATATTAAGAAAGATGCCAGGCTAGTCCCTATATAGATCCTGTATGTACAACATGCAGTCTTCAGGGGATTTACCTGTAGGAATCTCACTGGATTTGCTTCTAAATTACTGAATTAGAGAACACAATGTATCATGGGAAGTGAGGGCAGACTAAATTTGACTCAGCTTCAGAGTAGCTAGTGAGTTTACACCCACTTCACTGCTGCTGATAAAGATATTTGACAAGTGACTGCAGAATAAAAAATGTTTTTAAAGGGAGAATTTGACAGTTTGGTAAAATCATTATAAAATCAGAGTTACGCTTTGAGCAAAAAAATATTGCATTCTAGTAATTCTGTAAAAGAACCTTAATTCCATTTTTATCCCTCTGCTCATATTTTAGTAAACTGGATGCCTTTATTTATGATGCTGCTGTGCTCAACTACATGGCAGGACGGGATGAAGGCTGTAAACTAGTGACTATTGGTAGTGGCAAAGTCTTTGCATCCACTGGTTATGGTATTGCTATCCAAAAGGATTCTGGATGGAAAAGACAGATTGACCTGGCGATCCTGCAACTGTTTGGTGATGGTATGGAAATCCTTAAGTCATTAACTGCAGTAAAGGAAGAATCTTAGGCTAAGTTCACACCTCCACGGGAGTTGTCCATTATGACATAGAATTACGCACACCATAAACTTATAGTTCAAGGAATCCCTTCTGTTTACTATAGGTTCCACTGATTTGTATGCAGATTTACTTTCCATTACGCAACCATTATTTATAATGGAATTGGCTCTGCAACCTGCTTTATTTTTGCCAATATAAATAACATAAAAGTAGATTTAGGCACGTCTTCATTGTGGTATGAACTTAGCCTTAAAGTTATTACATACCCAATATTTTTATGTATTTATTTATTAAAACCATTTTGTATTTTTTTTTCCAATTTTCTATACATGATTATGGGGCCCGTTATGTTAATTAAATTTCTGCTCTGCTTTGTTTATAGCAATTTATTGATTTGCTTTACAGCACTAACATTGACATAGACAACAGTTAGGTGGCACATTTGACTCCTTGAGATCTTTTGGAGAGTTTTGTAGACATTCTACAGTAATTCTATCTGTGATGTAAACAGGGTGATTGGTTGCAGAAACCCCTTAAAATTTTGTAAGGGTCGCGCTAATATTAGGTATATATTATATTTTTAACCCCTTAACGACTTGACCATTTATTAATTTGTGTTTACGTTTTTTGTAACACCAGCAAGAGATTCCTCCTTGAAAAGGGTATTCTATAATGGGTAATTTTTGGGATTTTACTATTATTTAGGCCTTACAATTTGACCTGATACCTAAGCAGGTTGCTCAAAAGTATAATTTTGCATTTTGAACAAAAATTTGGTAAATGTTAGTCATCAAGTTATTTTGGTGTTATGACTATGTGTCAGAAAAGTAGACCATTTTTAATTTCGAACTTTTTCAAAATTTTGAAAAATATCCATTTGTTTCACAAATAAACAAAACACTTATCGCCCACATTTTTCAAATAACACAAAGTATAATGTGTCACGAGAAAACTATCCCAAAATCACCTGTTCCAAAGTTATAACCACAAAGTTACACACATTTGGAAAAAATGCCAACTCATTAGTGGCTTTGAAGCAGACCTTTGACATGATTTTTTTTTTAGGGGAAATGGAGGAACTGGAAGCCCTCTGGTTAACTGGTATTTGTCATAATGAGAAGAATGAGGTGATGAGTAGTCAGCTGGACATTGACAACATGGCTGGAGTCTTCTACATGTTGGGCGCGGCTATGGCTCTAAGCCTCATCACATTCATCATGGAGCACCTATTTTTCTGGCAGTTCCGTCACTGCTTTATGGGAGTCTGCTCTGGAAAGCCAGGCCTGGTGTTTTCTATCAGCAGGGTAAGTACTAGAGATATGAGACCTTCTCATGTTCATAAAGGATTATCCTGAAAATACAACTGTTATGTGGCACTTGTATTATTTCCTATAGTGCCTGAGAAATGGATCTTGCCAGCTCTGTCTGGTTGCTCTCATGTTCAGCACAAGCTTCAACTATGGTTTACTAGAGAACCGTAGGTAATCAAAAGCAGCAAAACCAAAGGCTTATCTGTGTTTTTGTCATAGCACTACATTTTAAGGGTTTGTTTGGATAGTAAATACTTAGGAAAAGTCATCAATACATGAGAAATTGATGAAGGGTTTAACACCTGCTACCACCACCAAAGTAGAAGCAGCATTATGGTGAGCAAAGTTTACTTTACCCGGCTTGTGACATAACCTCTATTGGTCACATGATTTGGTGGCATCTTAGTCCAGGAGCATGGGGCCAAGCTGCAGTACCAAGCACAGCCACTGCATAATGTATTGGACTTTGTTTGGTAAGGAGCGAGTAAACTGCAGCACTTGTTAGAATGCTGTCATCTCTTCAAACAGCTGATCAGTGGGGGTCTTGGGTGTTGGACAGCCACCAGGGGTGGACTGGGAATTTAAAGTGGCACTGGAGAAAATGTTAAAAGTGGTCCCATTCTCTGGGAGGAGTCAAAACAAGTAGGTGTGGCTATGTGATGTGGATGGAGTTATTAAACTCCACACAAACTGTTGATAGATGGTCCAAATCAACATGTACACCGCAGAGAAAGACTCATATTGCCTCCCTGTACAGGAATAAAGTTTCTTTTTTAATGCTAACTTGCATACACACAAAATACACCCTACTACAATACCTTCTCCGATAAACAAGAATGTAACTACTATAATATTGCCACTAAGTAAAATACATTATAATACTGCTCCTACGTACAAGAATATTATACTACTAAAATACTGCCCCTATGTACAAAAATAAAACTACTATAATACTGCCCTCTATGTACAAGAATATAACTACTAAAATATTGCCCCCTATCTGCAAGAATATAACTACTATAATACTGCCCCTATGTACAAGAATATAATTACTATAATACTGTCCCCTATTTACAAGGATATAACTACTATAATACTGCCCCCTATGTACAAGAATATAACTACTATAATACTGCCCCCTATGTACAAGAATATAACTACTATAATACTGCTTCCTATGTACAAGAATATAAGTACTATAAAACTGCCCCCTACGTACGAGAATATAACTACCATAATACTGCCCCCTATGTATGAGAATATAACTACTATAATACTGCTCCTTTTGTATACAGACAGCCCCCCTTCAGTATGTAGCCATCTCCCCCTTAGTATACAGCCAGCCTGCCCCCCCTCAGTATACAGCCAGCCTGCCCCCCCTCAGTATACAGCCAGCCTGCCCCCCCTCAGTATACAGCCAGCCTGCCCCCCCTCAGTATACAGCCAGCCTGCCCCCCCTCAGTATACAGCCAGCCTGCCCCCCCTCAGTATACAGCCAGCCTGCCCCCCCTCAGTATACAGCCAGCCTGCCCCCCCTCAGTATACAGCCAGCCTGCCCCCCCTCAGTATACAGCCAGCCTGCCCCCCCTCAGTATACAGCCAGCCTGCCCCCCCTCAGTATACAGCCAGCCTGCCCCCCCTCAGTATACAGCCAGCCTGCCCCCCCTCAGTATACAGCCAGCCTGCCCCCCCTCAGTATACAGCCAGCCTGCCCCCCCTCAGTATACAGCCAGCCAGCCCCATTCAGTATACAGCTAACCCCCCTCAGTGTACAGCCAACCAGCCCCCCTTCAGTATACAGCCAGCCTCCCCTCTCAGTATACAGCCAGACAGCCTCCCCTCTGTATACAGCCAGCTAGCTCCCCCCTCTGTATACAGCCAGCCAGCTCCCCCCTCTGTATAAAGCCATCCAGCTCACCCCTCCGTATACAGCCAGCCAGCTCCCCCCTCTGTATACAGCCAGCCAGCTCCCCCCTCCGTATACAGCCAGCCAGCTCCCCCCTCCGTATACAGCCAACCATCCAGCTCCCCCCTCCGTATACAGTCAGCCAGTATAAAAATAAACGCTGAACTCACCTTTCCGAAGCTCCAATCCCTTATCCAGTGCGGCCGGCAGTGACAGCTCTATGTGCTCCGGTGGGCGCACAGACTGTGACGTCAGCCGCTTGGTGCACAAAGCTGTCACTGCCGGCCGGACTGGATAAAGCATCGGAGCTTCGGGGTAGTGTCGGAACGGTCAGTTTTATCGTTGATTATTTTTACACCCGCCGACCTCAAACTGGCCCAGCAGCAGCCCCAGATTTCCCCGGTGGGCTTAATGGCCAGTCCGCCCCTGACAGCCACTAATCTAATGTTAAAAACCTATCCCTAAGATATGTTATTAGCATCTTATTATCTTTGTCCTGGGAACCCCTCTTTTTTGCAAGAAAAAAAAAGTCGATACCAAAGTATAGTCATCAAAGAAATCTTAATGCACATATACAAATAATAATGTCCAAATAATGTACAAACCTAAGTAATGGTGAGCAGTGTCACAAAATGAAAGGAATCCATCAAATGCATTAGAAGTGGGTTCTTCTTGTTATTCAAAAGAGCAAGATTATTAAGAGTATGCTTAATGACACAATAATGGATTAAAGTCATTTTGATCCTCAAATTACACAATAGTCGTAAGAAATATTGCATCCAGACTTGCCATTTTCTATCTAATAAATGTAATGATGAATGCTTTCCATAATGGATAAATGTAGACGCTGGTTAATTGTAGAGTTTAAGTGTCTGCAGGTTTTAAAGTGATGAAAATGTATTACTGTAATATCAGATATGTCTAATAAACCTGGTAAATGTCTGTAAAATGTAAAATATTAGTCTTTCTATTAAGTTCTGTAAATCTATAGAACTGTAACCAAATAAGGTCTAATACAGAATACATGCAGGTCCTTCTTACAACAGTTCCAGTGTTGGTGCTATGAAGCACTATATTTCCCAAAAAAGATTTCATTGTTATTGTAATTATAACCTATAAATTTGGTTTGGGGTTTGACCTAGAGAAAAAAAGTTCTTATGTTGGTTTTTGCATGTTAACATCAACATTTATCTTTAAAAAAAAAAAAAAAGAATATGTTCATATATAACTTAACACACATGAAGCCCAAATTTGGTGCTTTTAGTTGTCCAACAAAAAACAAGACCGGCAACAGCTAAAAAATAAAATATTTATTGGTTGTAAAAGGCAATGATGAGAAAAAGAGACACATAAGCTTGTTGTTGAAGTGCAAAACAGGTGCAGTAGTAAAGGGTTAAAGGGGTTGGCCACTTGAGCCACTTTCTAATGTGTGTGTAAATGTTGGGGAAGGATATTAGTTAATATAGCAATATACATATATTAAAAGTTCTGCACCACGTTCTTGAAATGTAACTTAAAGCCTGGACACTGATGGACACTGATGAGGTAGGGCAGTGGTGGCGAACCTATGGCACGGGTGCCAGAGGTGGTACTCTGAGCCCTCTCAGTGGGCACTCAGGCTGTTGCCCCAGCACAGAATTCCCCAGACAGGACTTGAGGGTTCCTCCTGCAGGCCCAGGTAGCCCAGGATGTGAAGCATCTGGGTCTACTTGAGACTGCAAGGAGAGAAGGTGTGGGTCATGGTCAGATTACCATTGGAGCCATTGAAGCTCCTGCTCTTTGCCCCACAATTCTTCCTGTTCAGGGAAGCTCCAATGGAAATCTGAATTTTCCCACCTTCTGTCAACGATATTGGTGTCCCCAGGACCACTGAAAGCTGAATACCACAGAGCAAGAAGATTTTAATAATTTAATGGTAGAATTGGTGTGTTGGCACTTTGCTATAAATAGGCGGGTCTGGTTTGCATTTTGGGCACTGCCCCAATATGCTGCTGAATAAAGAGGGTATTTTATAGCACACACAAGAAGCTGCATTGAAATAAAGTTATGGTGGCAATTTACTGGACATTTTAGGAGTAGTGCACATGGAAATGTTAAATGCACACAAAATGATACAACTTTATTGAGCCCCTGCTTCTGGTGCTCTGTTGTAACCATTTGTCTGACATGGAGCCCCTGCTGCTGATGAGCCACTTAGTGAGGAGTGATAGGGTGAGTGTGCCAAGTTGGTGCCGCAGGTTGAGGGTTGCAGGTCAAAAGCTGGAGCCAATGCACAGGCTGCCACATACAGTAGAGCCATCTCGGCAGTGCCACCGCAAGTCCACAAGATTCAGAGTGGGAAGGCTATGGAGAAAAAAGGTTATTATGTTATTCAGATAACATTTTGAAAGACAAGAGTAAGACATGTTTTTACAGATAAAGTCCCTTTGTTCACCTCTAGTTCAATTCTGAAATAATTCTGTTGTGCACTTAAATAGCTGCACTTAAAAAAGCCGTTGTCCACTAGACTAGACCAATATAAATATTTCACAGTACATGGTGCATTTTTTATGCATTTATTGATACATCGTTCTTGCATAAGCCACAGAAGGTAGTCATAATTGATTTCAGCAGCAAAAATCATTTACCAGACTGTCATATGGATTTAGTTAACATTAAATCAAGCTGAGCTGGCAAAATATCCACAAATTACAGACATTGGCCAGCGCTACTGGCATAGGCAGATATACTGTATGTACTTTTGCCAGTCTCCTCCTAAGTCTGCTCTTTTTGTTATCAGGTGTTTTCTAAAGAAGTCTGAAAACATTTTTTTATATAAAGTCATGCTACATTTTGAAACAGCTTGCGATAATCTTCATTTGGTGTTTTATGAGCTATATATACTTTGTTTTATTACTGTATTTCATAGAATTTTGTTGTTTTGCTGTGTCCTTTCCAAATATATAGTATTATTTTAGTATTTTACAATAAATAACAAATAAGCAATTCGATAATTTAAGAGTTTTATGGTTACAAATTTGAGAATTATGTGTATGCTAATACTTTTTTTCTTTTTGCTTTTAGGGCATATACAGCTGTATCCATGGAGTTCCTATTGAAGATAGACAGTCTGCCATGAACTCTCCGTCGGCAACGATGAACAACACTCACTCAAATATATTAAGACTTTTGCGCACTGCAAAGAATATGGCCAATCTTTCTGGAGTGAATGGTTCTCCACAAAGTGCATTAGACTTCATAAGGCGAGAATCTTCAGTATATGATATATCTGAACACCGGAGGAGTTTTACTCACTCTGACTGTAAATCCTTTCAGCCAGAGGAAAATCTATTCAGTGACTACATCTCTGAAGTGGAAAGGACCTTCGGTAACCTCCAACTTAAAGACAGCAATGTCTACCAAGATCATTTCCATCATCATAGACCACACAGTATAGGAAGTAATAGTTCTATTGATGGATTGTATGACTGTGATAATGCTCCCTTCACAACACAGCCAAGATCATTGTCAAAGAAACCCTTAGATATAGGCTTGCCATCCAAACATACAACACCACAAATAGGCGATCTTTATGGAAAATTTTCAATTAAGAGTGACCGGTATGGAGCCCATGATGATTTAATTAGATCAGATGTTTCAGATATATCTACACATACAGTCACCTATGGCAATATTGAAGGTAATGCAAAACGGAGAAAACAATATAAAGATAGTTTGAAGAAGCGTCCAGCATCAGCAAAATCACGTAGGGAATTTGATGAGATAGAATTAGCCTATCGTAGACGCCCCAGGTCTCCTGATCACAAGCGATACTTTAGAGACAAGGAGGGACTGAGAGATTTTTATCTGGATCAGTTCAGGACAAAGGAAAACAATCCACATTGGGAACATGTAGATCTAACAGATATCTACAAAGAACGAGGGGAGGATTTTAAACATGAAAGTTCTTGTTCTAACAGGCAACATCAAAAACATACTGGTGAGTTTGGGCAGAATGAACGTAAACATGGAACCACTGGAAATGCTTGGGAGAAAAATATTGGTAATATGGATTGGGAGGACAGAACTTCCACCAACTTCTGTCGAAATTGCCCTTCAAAGATGCACAACTACACAGGGCAAAATACTAACCGCCCAGCATGTATTCGTTGTGAGGTGTGCAAGAAAGCAGGAAACCTTTATGACATAAGTGAGGATAATTCTCTACAAGATTTGGATGCCAGACCAATTCCACCTGCCAATTCCAAATATCCTCAAAGTCCATCGAATGGCAAAGCCCAGAAACGTAACCGAAGTAAACTTCATCGCCAGCATTCTTATGACACTTTTGTGGACCTTCAGAAAGAAGATGTGACCTTAGCTCCCCGGAGTGTCAGCTTGAAGGATAAGGAACGCTTTCTGGATGGTAGCCCATATGCCCACATGTTTGAAATGCCCAATGAATCCTCTTTTGCCAGCAAGTCCCATGGCCCAAGCCACAACCCTGGGGGATACATGCTTAGCCGCTCCCTTTACCCTGACCGAGTCACTCAAAACCCATTTATTCCCACATTTGGGGATGACCAATGTCTGCTGCATGGGAGCAAGCCCTACTATTTTAGGCAACCTGCTATTGGTGGCTTGAAGGGAAGGTCGGACTTCCGAGGGACTGGTAAATCACTCACTGCTCTACATGCAGGTCCCCCAGGACGTTTCCAAAAAGACGTTTGTATAGGGAATCAACCCAATGCCTGTGTTGCAAACAATAAGAACCCCAGATCTTTCAACAACTCTACCAATGGCCATGTGTATGAGAAGTTATCCAGCATTGAATCTGATGTCTGAGGGGGAGGTGGGCTGGGACCTAAATCCTCCCCTTCCCAATTCCAAAATGTTACTCTCTTACAGTGAAACAGGACTGAGGTGTTCCTGAATGCTGTTGGAGTGGGATGAGATGCAGCCTTTCTATTCCTTCTCATCTTTCTTCTCTTCCTGGGGCCATTTCGTATTTCTATTCATGTGAAGTTCATATCCCAGCCTGAAGAAGCATCGAAGATGACATCAGATGGGGTGGGGGATCTTTGTTTTCATTTACAAAAGACTTAGGCTGAGCGCTGTAAGGGAGGGAGGAGGAATGAATATGTACAGACATTCTTGAGTTTTCTTCCAAATCCATGACATGAAGAGCTGGGAGAACAATGAGCTACAGGAGGGTCTTTTGCAAAGAATAAAGAGAAGGTGGCACAGGGAATGTTTTAGAAGGACAGAGGGCACTGCTTACATTATAGGAAGCTTCAACAAAACCTTCTGAGTATAAGGGTGCAGTGAAGGCATCCCTGTTATTGAGCCAATGATATCTGTTATATCTACTGAAAGGGTAACTGGGAACTGCCCGTTGTAAGTGATATTGTATGCTTGAGCGGAGAATGTCTGAGGACACTGATATCTCTGAAGGTACATCCACTTGTCCATCCACGTCTATACAACAACGTGATTCAGGTTCTTCTAATATTAGTCACATATATTCTCATAATTTAGGTTATCAATTCACAAAGGGAAATAATGTAATCAATGCTACCACAACAAGGAATTTTGCTGATTGCTCAGGAAGACAACACTATAATATTTTAGGCTGTTGACATTACTACTGCACATGAACATTTTGGTCCATAAGCAACAACAACATTATAACAGTAAACTCTTACAGAGAATCCAGCAGTGTAAACTTAGAATAGTTTTTATAACCTTTTATATTTAGTTGGCTTTGCTAAATTCTAGATTCTGCTGTCTGCCAGTTTCCTATTTCAGTATTTTCAGCCATAATAAACATAAAAAAAACTGGACTGTTTTAGGACATAGAGATAGAAGTAGACTTATATGATACAAATCACTTCAGGATCCAAGGGCTTCCTAGCGTGGCATTGTCTTTCAGAAACAGATAGCACCAGTCTGGGTTAAAGAGGAATAGAGTGATCCTTCATAGTGAAGGAATGAATGTTGTTTGATTTTTTTTTTCCATTTTCTTTCATCTACACAGCATTTTGCATAAACTATTTTGTTATTATGTCCTTACTGATGCATCGGTTTTAATGGTAATGGAGGCAGAAGCAGCTAGGGTCGTGTATGACATTATAGTGATCGTATTTGTTTTAGCTGCATCTCAGACACAGTTTTAGCCTCTCCGTTACATTTTGTAGAGCTCTATGGATGGACAATGGAAATATTGTATTGGGAATTGTATGGTGGATGATGTGATGATTGCGGGCAGTATCCTAGCACAAGAGCTATGACCATAAGGGCATTAATTTTCATTTCTCTTAGATGATACTTGGTTATAGCTAGAGATAATGGGAAGCGTCAACCTAGCCTCCAATTAGTCCTTCCGTCACGTTGAATGTGAGGGGAGAGAAATCAGGGCACCGCTTCAGTCATCAGAAAACACGGATGGAATCACACTGTCCATAGTTAATTTCTTTTCTTTTTTTGTAAATATGTGGTTGAAACTTTTTTGAATAGACTTATAAATGAATTTCTATTGACACAGAGGGAGATGGCTGTGTGTCTTTCCTCTGAGACACCTATTTTTATAGGTTTCAAGGCTCTGTATCCCTGTGCCATTTCCCTGTGCTTCTGGATCATAGTTGTTATTCCTTTTTTTTTTATCAACTTCATGTGCCAATTACAGAGCTTGGTCCTGGAGGGGTGAGAAGCTCTTTTATGTGCCAATTGCTTGAGTTGTCCAGTGCCAGGCTCAAAATCCATGTGCCAAAATACTGAAGCCACCTTAGAAATGAGACTCTCATCAACTTCTACCCTGACTAAATAGCCTACACATCTATGAAGCCATTCAACCAGAATGTGAAACTGGTCCATGTTTTTTTTTTTCCTTTTTACAGTGGAGTCGCTGACAGAACATAATTTAACCCCTTCTCTGCCATGTTGTTCCTCAGCTTACTCTTTTAAAGGTTTCAAAATGAAAGATACCTCTTGAGGTCTAAGGAGCACTTTGAGGCATGTGTATCAAGGTTGGGTTTGGTGTGCAAAACTGGTGCTGCAGTGTGTTTCATATACCTGCACTGTACGTACGTAACACTGACACTGAATTATCTATTCATAGTACAAAGTTACAAATAAGTTGTATATTAAATATACTTGATGACAAGTCATAGGGGAAAATGGAAAAAAAATAGAGCGAAGCATGTTGAGTCAGCAGTACCTTACATGGTAATTTCTTACTTTTTATGATATTTATGTTTTTTTATAATACGATTGTATAGTGTGAAAGCATTCGGAGAATAGTAATGGAGGTTTCCCTTGTGAATTACTCCAGCACAAAGCAGGTAAACTCTTCTGAAGCAACAAAGGGTTTAGTTTTTGTCCTTTATCCATCATCAGGTTAGGTAAGCAGACTTTCAGAATTTCACCATTCTTTGCGTTGCACTATTTGTTTACATACATAAAGCATTATTAAGTGCACACAGGCCATTGCACTGTAAAAAAAAAAAGAAGGTTGCAAATGAATTATATTTAATGTCTAGAAACTTTGTTTCTTAAGCACATACTTGCTTTATGAGAACCTGCTGCTGAGCTTATGTGTGCGATTTAGCTGCAATTACATTCATTGCATGTATCTATATGTAATCATGTATTCAGGGGATAATTGCCAGTGCTATGCTGTAATTGCAGTGTCAGTCTGAGTGCTTACGATGATGTCATCTGTATTGGCTTATAACACATTCATGGAGCTGGGTCATTAATTATGCTGAAATAAAAGACACATTAAAGAGAGGATAGAGACAACGAGACCTATTTGTGCACCAAAAAAGTAATAACACCAACTGCTCTGTGAACCGGAATTACAGCTGATAACTGCCCTCTAAACCAGAATTACTCTTAATATTTATGTTTATGCAAATGTATTTATTATAAATGTGACCATTAGTTACCTCACATTAAGTAAGCCCGTAAAGAGGCTTTACTGCTTGGACTCCCACCAAGCATGAGAACAGGTGTTCTGTTTCACCCAGTTAATGGAGCATCCAGTCAACCATGCACGTGCCATTCCCATGATCGATGAGAAGCCCAGCTCCGAAGAGCAATAAGTCATCCCCTTTCCTGTGGTGCAAGTTGCACCCAGTGAATTGTGTTGTACCTTTTTTGACCACAGGACATTCACTGTTTTATAGACCCCAACAATACTAATCTAAAAATATATTAATTTCTGTAGTTTTGCATTAACTTGTCTGTACAATTGCGAAACCTGAAGTGAATTGGTAACCAAGTGTTTACCATGTGTATAAGGCTTTCACATTGGTTTGTTGTTTGGTTTATTTAGTTTAATAACTATAAGCCATTACAAGGTACAGCTGAATAATACAACATGCAACACTACACCAAGGAACGCAATCACTGAATGTGGATTATGGTACTATTTTACAATACTAGAGAGAGAGAGTCATTTCATTGAAATTCAATCTATCCTTGATACATATGCCATTAAGTGAATGGGAAAATTGGAAATCCAGTTAATACATATATTTTGTGTCACATTTGTGTCCGAAATTCCCTAAAGATTTGTAGCCCAGATTAAGGTTGGAGAGGATGAGGTATTTCAGGGATACAGATAATGATACAGTCAGCCTACTATGTAATTTCAAGCGTGTAATTTCTTCTATCCTTTGTGGTTTTCCACTTTTTGGCTGTAGAAATGTTTGCTGTTGATGTATAGGAAACACTTCATTTCTTGAGTAGCTTTTTCTTGTGTGGTTGCTTCTGCTCATTTAGTTATTTTTCTTATTTCCTTTCTTCTTTTTCTTCTTCTTCTTCACAATCTCAGCTGCTTTTCTGGCTGAAATTCATTCTCTCTAGATGCTGCTACCATAAACCTGATAGACATCATTATAAGCTTTCTGGGTTTGCCACCAGCTGGAGCTGTGTTTGCAAACGATTATTATTTTTGGAAAAACTTGACCAATCTGTGGGTAGCTCATTATTCAGTGCCAAACACATGATCTGATTCATGTTCAAGTGAACGGGTGCACAGGTTCACACACAAAGGAAAAATAATATTTGAAGAATTCTACTACTGATGGGTGCAGTCATGAGAAGCACTTACAGTATATGTTCTCTACAGGTTTTAGAGTCCACTGGTTTTATCTACATAGTGTTTAATCATTGTATGATAAAAAGCAATACAACTTTCTTACTTACTCTGAGGCGCAATTATCAGCCACCAAATTTGCTTAAATGAAACTTTGTTAAATAACTTCAGCTACATCTATCAAGTGTTTTAGACTCTTTACAACTTGATTGGGTAAAGGGGAGTGTTGTCTTAGGAAAAAAATGCTCAGTAATACAGATTTGTGCCAATAATTATGCCAAAGCATTAAAATTTTGCCAATTTTGTGGCATAGACTAAGCATACAAAAATAGCAGGTGTATAGTTAGACTAGACAAGACCAGACAGGGCCTGGTGTACAATTTATCTGAAAACACGATCATATGCTAAGAGTTGGTAACTGCACAATGTGCCAGTTCTTCTTAGTCACACAGTGGACTCTAGCAGCAAGCATCAGTTCCTGTCCAGTCGATTTACACTGTGTAAATCTGCCTAAATACAGGGGGCAGATATACTTTGTCTAAAAATTTTAAATGTTAGACTGCTCCAGATAACAGTGGCTGATGCTCATGATATATCTGCCACTGTCTAGACTAACATTGCACATATTGTTGCCTCAATTTATGCCTCAAAATTGTGGGGAGAATTTATCAGAGCTTCGATGCCAGTTTCTGGTGTAGAAGCACTGAAATAATCACAATGTCTTGTGCACTATAAGAAATTGTGATTACTTTTGCAGCTACACTATGTTATGTGGGCATAGAGGGGCATGGTCGCCGGGGAAGTGGGCCTACACAGAGTGTTCCTGCATATTTTTTAGAATCCTTTGTTTGCATATTTTTATGCGTTGCTATAGAAGGATTTTTATGCAATACTACAAAAGACTAATGCCTCTTGATGTATTCACCGCGATGGGGGGAGTGGGGGCATTGGCTGTTTGGCATACGATACTCCCCACCCCCCGGTGTTCTTAATGTGGTGTGTCTTTGTACGGCATAGTAACATAACCTGCACACACTTTACTCAAAGTCACGTCATGTATTAAAAGCCTCTAAAAACACAGAATAAAGTTGTTATAAGTGTTATAAGTGGGTAAGAATATATTAATGTATCTCCATTTCCATTTCTAGTCAAATAGCATCTTGAAATGGAGCAAATTATAAATTCAAGTATAGAAGAAAGTTGTGTAACTTTTGATCTTATAATGCCAAAATTTATTTGCATAAATCCTGTCTAATATTACAAAAAATACATGGTGGTCTTACACAGCATTTTAGGAGGATACTTGTTTATAAAACTCAATATAACTTTATAAAAAATAAAGTTTATCTGCAATACAATATAGTATACAGAGACTCTTGGCATGATTATACAAAAAATTGTGAGAAAGAAAGGACTCAAATCTGAAAATAGCAAAATTATGAATTGGTTTTTCTACCTCTGGTTATAGTAACTGCTAATACGTCATGAAACATGTGGGATGTTTTCACACTAACAGTCCATGGGCTGGGACCTCCAGTGATCTCTACAATGAAAGAGAACCCATAGGCCTTCTAATAGCTGTGATATCATATCTTCAAGCTAATGTTGATGCCATGCTAATAGATTGGAAAACGTTCATAAGAGCAACAGTACCCTTTCACTCGAGTGACTGTTGGGGTCTACATTTAGGGACAGAAACAGAGGTACCATTTCAGTTTATATCTATCCATAATAAAATAATAGGTCTAAACACTGGCAAGCAATATGGGACAAATAGATCAGAATTCTGCCACAATTCTGAGGTGTCTATCAACATATATCATTAAAAAAGGACCTCTATACTTTGTATGACTGCCCTGTAGAGTAATGTAATATTTTAAACTAGGTTTCAAGGGGACTATTGGGTTGTATGAAAAAAAATATTTTGACCAATAATAATAAAGTATAATTAAAAGTAATACATTTTAGGCAACATAAAACACAACACAGCTTGCATTCATTTAAAAGACCCTCATGAAAATTTATATCTGATATGGGATTATATAGAGTAGATATTTCTAGAAAAAAAACAGCATTGGTGGTCAGGGTTTGTTTATTCATTCACATCCACATAGAGATCTTTGGACGTATCGCCTTCATACAGGCTGCTATATGGATGTGCCGGAGTATACAATCACTAACCCTAGGGGGCCACTCTGAGGTATAAGGTTATGCCTGTTCTGCTTATAACAAAAGTCAAGCTAATTTAGTGCTCTCTTATATCAGTAATGTTAGTAATAATGATATACCATGGGAAATCATTACATCTATCAACAATCAGCCATAACATGAAAACATTTATAAATCTATAATTCACAAACCAATAAACTATTCAGCAATTTGTACTGGAATCTAACCTGAAGAGTTAGTTTTTGCCCCAAATCACACATTAGTAAGCTTTGGGACAACTAGGATCCTTTTACGGCTTCACCGGTTGTCCTTCTGTTAACCAACTAATGTAAGTACTAGAGTAAATACTAAGAACACCCCTACAACCATTACAATTTTCTCATACGCGCCATTTTTCCTGCTTACTGCACATTACCTTGAAGAACTGACTGTTCCCTACTCTACTCCACCCTTCGACAGGAGTCATTGTAACAAGATAATCTATATTACTTTACCAGTTTTTATGTTATGATGTTATGGCTGATCTAACGATATAGAGCAAGATAATGGCGACATTACAGTAGAGACCAGGAAATCAGAAAACTTAGTTCATTCACACGGTGATCCACATCACGGCCCAGGAGAGAAAAAGAAGCAGCTAATTGTGGTGTACAGAAAGCCAGAACTGTGATATTTTTCCCTGTTGTGTTAAATTTTTTAAGGTTTTTTTTTTCTCAAATGTGTTCATGAACAAGAAAAAAAAGAAAAATTTAAAAAAAAAAATGTTTACTATAATTCCTCCTCTGCTGTTTACAAATAAAAGTTTTAAAGGGACAAAAAACTTTAAATGAAAAAAATAACGTATATATATGTACATATATATATTAATTGAAAGTAATTCACAGGCGTTTTACATTATGAAACAGGGTGTTTTTTTTAAGTCAAATGTTTAAAGAAAAAAAAAAATAAGAGGTCAAAATTCTCTCTGACTTTCATGTTGTTTATATGTGTGTAAAATCGAACAAACAAATTTTGAAGGCAATTTTTCACGCCTCTTAACTGCTATAATAAAAAGAAATAAAATAAAGGACTCAATGGAATTTTGCCAGAGACTTTGCGACTTTTGGGTTATACACTTATATAAGGATATCATTGTTTTGTGTTACTTCAATGAAAATATCTTCATTTTATACATTTTAAAATCACAATCTTTACAAATCACTCAGCGCTAAGATATTTACAGCGACATTTCTGATATGCTCATTGTCCTCAGAGAAGTTCTACTTACAATTCAACATTTGAAATAAAACAAAATATACTGTTATTATGTCGGGGAATTGATACATTTTTAGTTTGGTGTTACTTGTTTTTTTGGGGGGGACTTTCTTATTTATTTTAAAGAAAGACAAATTGGTGCATAGATTATGAGACTATGCAGAAGGGAACCCTTACTAAAAACCTCTAAGGGACCTATTTATCTGTAATGCAGCCCAATAAAATTATTTGGGGATAAGCTGCCATTTATCCCAGACCAATAAGCTGATTATCCAAAACCAGTTTAGAGGAAATACTTAGTTTGTGATTAACCATTAATGCTGCTGGATAGATTCCAGTAGCGTGGTTAGGACTATGGGGGAGGAGTTCACCCCTGCTCCCTTACCGCTCCCCCCTCCCAATGTCAGCAGTCTGAGCAGCCTGTGCTGCTGAAATTTGCGGCAGATAGTGGTAGAGGGGAGTGGAGAAAGAGCATGGAGGCAAGGAGAATTGCTCTGGGGATGTGTAATAACCAGAGAGCCTGGAGCTTTGGTGACGACCCCTGGAGCACTTGCTCTTCATTGAGATAGAAATAAGTTTTCCAATTAAACTAAAGAAGCGGAGCTCCTAATAAACATATAATCCTAATCACGGTGCTGGGATCTACTTGGCAGCATTAATGGGGAATGTACCACAAATTAAGTGGATGATTTTCCTTTAAAAACAACCACTTTGGGGAATCAGAGAATGCAGTGGATGCTGTCAGAATATGGCCTACTAGACTCCCTGGGTCCCAAAAAGGCCAAATCTAAAACGGATGATTAGGTCATCAAATCAATGGGAATCCAATACTTGGATTCAGCTGCCCCAGAAGCCTTAGGCACCAGAAGCAACCCAAAGAATAGAGCATAGAAGAATAGACCAGTTCTCTTGTGGACAGGCCAGGTAACTGCAGTACAGCTTTCATTTACGCAAAAAGTATCTGGGCACTAGTGTTCCCTATTACCGTACAGTAGGAACTTTATGTGCTAACACAAGGGGTATCATATTCTTTCCTTAAAGCACTGGAGCCTAAGGTTTATGTGGTGGATAAGGGAGTCCCATAGTATAGAATTTATTGGTCCTTTCTTCAGTCAAGGGAGCTATCATCACAAGTGCACCAGGGTTCCCCTGCAGGTTTGGTCAGAGAGAAGATTCCACATCACACTCACCATCAATTACAATTAGGGGAGAAGTGATAGGAAAAGCAAGGAATGCACCAGACAGCAATATTCCCACTTACTATTCTTTGTCAAGTAACTGATAGCACAGAACCGTTTAACATTTCCCCTCAAATAATTTTGCTCTGACAAACTTGTGCGACACAAGTGCCAAATTTACAGATCAAACCTACAACTGCTAAACTGAACTAACATCCTGAGTTCAGCTCAGTAGTTGTAGGTTCGATCCAGTAAATGCGGGCATAGAGCAAGTTTGTCTGAACTAATTAATTTGTGGGCAACTGGGTGAGTGCTCCCTTCCTCTCTTATCGCCTGTTGAGTTTGAATGGGGCAGACCATTTATATACCACTATGTATACACTAGTATGTGCTGTTTTAAATCTCTGATTTCATCTGATTTGGTAGGTAGGTCTGCAATATACTGAGCACCAATGCTCGATTCTACAGTATTTTTAGCCAAAACTTAGTCATTTCTACCTTCTCCTTTCAAAGGCACTAGGGAAGAATTTAAAGTGTAGCAAACCTTTTAGCAAACTGGGAATACATGAACAGAAAACCTATATCTGACGGATAACTCTTCACCACCATTGTAGTCTCTTTCTATAATGTCTTGTTGTCTCAGAGCTTGTGGGTGGAAATTAGTTGCCATGATGGGTCTTATAAACAGCACATGAAATGTAAAGAAGAGTGTGTCCATCTAACCACGTTTTTTGGCATAGAAGTATTGCAATAGCCATATATGATGTTATAGGGAAGAACTGAGCAGCGTTGACGTGAATAAAGCTCTGGGTAAGACACTTAATATTTAGGCTCACAGTTAGAGATGGGCTAATTTTTTAAAAATTTGATTCGCCGAGACAAAATTCAGACAAAATTTGTTTAGAGACAAATCGAATCATGGCGAATCACGTTAATAAACAGGTATTTCCCGGCTGCAGAGAGCCTTTAGGATATTGTAGAACGTTGTGCCAAGCTCAAATATGCATAGGGAGTGTGGTTTGGTCTTCAAACAATGCTGTGTTTTAGTATGACACGCACATGACAGCCGCTGCTCTTAGAATCCCTTCACTCTTCAATTCCATGGGCACTTACAGGGGCCAACTTGACCAAATAAGTGAAGCGGGAACGCAGCCTGACAAGGTAACGTCTGTGCCAGCATAAAAGGTCTGAGCTGAGGACCAAGATCCCACTATAACATCAAAGAGGGCACTCTTTTTACACTGACATCATGATTCCATAGATTACGACAGAACCTGTTCTGCTAAATGCTGATACATGTAGAAACCCCCCAAAAGAGTGGAGAGGGTGTCGACAGTTATTTTGCATTGACGTCAATGACCATTTTGCCTTTATTTTCATCCGTCAATGTCCGTTTTCAATCGGTCAATAATCCATCAGTATTGCTAAAGTCAAAAACAAACAGGAGTTGATCCAAAACAGGGATGACCAGTAAATGGGATATTTGCATGTCCTCTGTGTTTTGTCCACTCCTGAAGCTTTTCATTCCTTCTGACAGATGAAATGAAGGGGAAAACCAAACAAAGTGTCAACATCATAGAGTGGCGGAGAGTGAAAACAGCATTGTGAAAATCACAGGGTGTTCCAGGGAGACAGCGGTCAGTTGCCAGCAGCATGAGTAGGCCGCAGAGGGGCACAATGACAAATTATGGAGGTGGCAGCAACATCGTAGGCCACAGAGTGGCAAAATGACAGAGCGTGAAGGTGGCGGCAGCAGGAGGTCAGAGTGGCACAATGACAAATTCTGGAGCTGGCAGCAAGATGGTAGGCCACAGAGTGGCACAATGACAGAGTGTGTAGGTGGGAGACAGCAGTATGAGGCCATAGAGTGGCACAATGACAAATTCTGGTGGTGGCAGCAACATGGTAGGCCACAATGTGGCACAATGACAGAGTGTGGGGGTGCTGGCAGCAGGAGATCAGAACGTGGCACAATGACAGAGTGTGGAGGTGGGTGACAATTCCAGTCCCTTGTAAAGATGGTGAGAGGCAGATGGAGCAACTGGCAGCAGATGTGTGGCATCAGGCAGGTGGCAGCATAAGAATAGTAGCTGAGACAGGTAATTAGAATCCAGACTAAATTCTCAACTTTTGGAGGAGGTGTCATGGCTGATCTAATCTGATGCATAAGGCATTGGCGTGTTGACAAAGGTCATACTCTCCACATTAAGAATGGACAAGCGGGTTCTCCTTGGGCTAACGATGGCCCCTGCCGCACTGAACACCTGCTCTGATGCTATACTACTGATCGGGCAGGACAGCTTCTCTACTGCAAACTCCGCAAGTTGCGGCCACACATCAAGTTTAGCTGCCCATTAGTTCAGGGGATCCTCTACCTGGGGTGGTAGAGTGCTGTCCAAGTATGCCACCACCTGCTGGTGCAGAGACTGCTTCGTGTCCTACTGCTGCTAGCGACTACCCTCCTCACTAGGTGGGTGAAGGAAGCTGCTCATTAAGGACTCCAGACTTAAGCTGCTGCTGATGGAGCTGCTACTGCTCCTACACCCCCCCCCCCCATGTCTCCACAGCAGCCGTGGCAGTAGATGACTGCCACCAGGAATCCCCTGGTCAGACCTGACAGATGATGGACAATGGCGCACATAGGAAGTAGCCAACTGTCTGCACAGTATTTCTCTATAGTACGCCAGTTGTTCCTCCCTCTTGGCAGCTGGAAAAATAGCACTCATTTTGGACCAGTAGTGAGGGTCCAAGAGGGTGGAGAGCCAAAAGTCATCCCTTTGCCGGATGTTGACTATTCGGCTGTCACTAGCATGCTGCGGGCCATCTGCACAAGTGACTCCAAGGGACTCCCGGCCTCCATCTCTAATGTATACTGCCTTGGTTCTTCTGGGTCTTCTGCCTTATTTTCTACCTCCTCTGGATGTTTCTGCTCCTCCTCTCCTGTTACCTGAGTAGAAAAACCACTATTTGCACCAATCTCTGCTTGTGCTCCAATATCCTCCTCCTCCTCCAGTTCAGCCCCCACTGGACTCATGTGGTCATGAGATGTAGTCGCCACTTCTCCAACGCCCTGACCAGACAGATTTTGCAGCATCATTCCCAGGACATGAAGCAGTGGAATGACGTTATTGATCCCCTAGTCCTGGCGACTGACAAATAACTTGGCCTCTTCAAAGGACCTGAGCAAATGGCAGGTGTCACGCATGAGCTGCCAGTGGCTGACATCAAAGTTACGCAGGGGAGTACTCCTGTCCGCTTGCATCATCAAAAAATCAATAGCTTTTCTTTGTTCATATAGGCAGTCTAACATACGGAGGCTGGAATTCTAACTCAGTGTTTGGGGGAGGCGTTATGGCTGATTTAATCTGAGGCAACTCGACTTGTGGAGTCCACAACTTTGAAAGGAAGGGACTGCAGTATAAACAACGTGGATAGGAGCATGGTCAGCTTCTGCACCTTAGGATAGCTGAACACATAGGGGCAGCTTTACTTACCCGGCCCATTCGTGATCCAGCGGCGCGTTCTCTGAGGTGGATTCGGGTCTTCCGGCGATTCACTAAGGTCGTTCCTCCGACATCCACCAGGTGTTGCTGCTGCGCTGAAGTCCGCCGAGGCCCGCCGGAGTTCACGATCCTATACTTGGTGAAGGTAATTGCGTGTCCCACGACATTTATTTTTTTTAAATGCAGAGTTTTCTCCAAATCCGTCGGGCTTTCGTACAGCCACGCCCCCCGATTTCCGTCGCGTGCATGCTGGCGCCGATGCGCCACAATCCGATCGTGTGTGCCAAAACCCGGGGCAATACATGGAAAATCGGCGCAAATCGGAAATATTCGGGTAACACGTCATAAATGACCCCCATAGAGTTGTCTCTTTGTAATCGCTCGCCATGCTGGCGCCATGCGTGGCGAAAATCAGGAGTATCTGGACCGGGAGATGATGTCAAAGATAAACCGCTCCCTTTGGCAGAGGTGCTGGAGCCTTGACTGGCTAAAATGGCATGTGTGCCACTCGGTGCTGTTGATGCGGCGGCAGGATGGACCACCACAAATGAGACATATTTCTCCGAGGCCATTGGATTGTGACGCTGAATGTGTTGATGCAGGGCCATGGTGCCAACGTTAGCCCTGGCCACGCTTAACTTTCTGCCTGCAGATTTTACATATACACACGCTTGGCTCCTCTGGTGTCTTAACAAAAAACTGCCACACTGCCGAGTTAGTGATTATACCACCAACACTCTGTACTGAGTGACTACTAACGCCGCTGCCTCGCTGAGCCCCTGTGCCACTGCTTACTTGGACTCGCGAAGCAGGTTTTGTACCCCGCAGCCATTTGGCTCCCGGCCTCGCACTGCTGCTATGGCCTGCCGACTGACTCACGTCCACAGTAGCAACTTGCTGCCTGACGTGCAAGCTGACACCCTCTTCTCCCGATGATGATGATGCTCTTGCTTCACTCGGCTCCAAAATGCGGCTACATCATCATCATTTGTGTTTCCCTGTCACTTTGATTCTCCTAAATGGTCTCAGTATGCAACATAACCTTCCATGCAACTCTCCACATCTCCACTTTCCCACCTACAGCAGCGGATGTTTGCCCCACCTCTTCACTGCCAAGCAGCTGCTGACTGTCCTCTAAGAGTTTATAATCCAGGAAACAGGGGTACCGCACTCCTAGTGTATTTTGGATGGTGCTTGCGTCGGACACTCAGCCCAGATACATAGCACAGAAAAACGTAGCACTCATCCTGTATAGGTTTTATCGATTTTCTTTTTAATTCATATCATATAGATAATATTTACAGCTCCACCAAATATTTGAGAAGAATCGTACAATGCAAAAACAGATCAAAGGATAATTTTCCGCGACGTTTCGGTCTGAGTCGACCTTTGTCAAGCACGATCTGAAACTAACGTAAAAGTAGAGCATGATTAACAGTCGGGTATATCAATATATACATATATATCTAGAACTACTCAATAAGACATCATGTAGAGTAAATGTCATGTCAATAATGCAAGTGGAATGAGTCTAGGCCAAGTATATATATATATGAGTAATAAACAGAGGTGTCGTATATCAAGAGGATGTAGTGGCCTCTGGAGAGTATATACTCAAGGTATACCGGTTGAAGAGGAGATGTGATTGGGCATAGCAAATGTCAATCTATCCAGGTTACAGAAATGAGTTGTGTAAGAAGTAAGGATTATGGAAAGGCATATGGAAGACATAAGGTAAAGTAGAGGGTATCAGGAGAGGCATTATAGACAAGGTTGCAGGCACTTGAAAATAGTAAGGAGAGAGGGTGGATACTCACTAGGGTAGCAGTACTGAATAGGCTCCGGTGGAGGGTGGGCTGGTGCCTATGCGTCTCGTGCTTTATAAGCACGGACTGATTGGGGCCGAGCCAGCATGGAGGCGCACCGCCGCGAAACCGGAAGTTCGGCTCCCGGCACGCGCCCCGCCACAATGCGCATGCGCGCCAAGGCATCGCCCCCGGACCCAGAGCATTGGGTTGCTATGGGGACGCGTGTCCAGGCGCGCACGCGCACCGCAGGAGCCGCGGTCCGCATCCCACACATGGGGATATTAGCGGAGGCGCGGTCCCCCACTGGCCCGACCCTGTATATTTAGATATAAGTGAAGCATCAATATGACTGTGTTAAGTCTAAAAATGTTATAAGGATGTTGTGCACATAATTTTAATGGTGCTTATGGGTTAAGGTCATACATGTCATAGCCTATGTGTTATTTGGACATGGGGATACAAAATTGGAGACGTAGGAACAGATTTGAAGATAAAGTCACATAGTAGAGAGTAGAATTATTTGGGTAGAAAAAGAATGATATATAAGCATTTGTATATATTATGTGTATACAGTTACCATTAACCACGGGTCTATGTGTAGGAATCTGTCTCAATGCCCATATCCACGAAATAGGCTATTTTTTCTGAAAGGTAAAAGATGCAATAAGTTAGATAAATAGAATCCTGAAAAACAGAAAATATATATTATATGCAAAAGACATAATATTAGGAAAATGATCGATCATAGGCACGATTGAGTCCCTTTGGTTCAATTGGATTTCCTCCTCTCCTTGGTGTTTCTATTTGTTCGATTACCTGAAATCGTAACTGCGAAGGGTGGTGGTGGTGGGAGTTGAAGTGCGCTGGTACTGGAAGTAAATTCTGTTTCGTTCGGATGGTGGACTTATGTTTGCTTATTCTGTCTTTGATTGGGGTAATTGTTTCCCCGACGTATCCTAAACCGCATGGGCACTTCAACAAATATACCACAAATTGTGAATTACATGTAAAGTAGCCCTTTATCGGAAAACGTTGTCCTGTTCTAGGGTGGTTGAGGTACTCACCCCGAATGACTGAAGAGCACTGATTGCAGTCTAAACAAGGAAAAGTTCCTTTTTTGGGGGTTGCCAAAAAGGTCTGTTTTGGTATCCTTGAAAAGCTCCCAACATCTGCTCTTATTAAGGAGTCTTTTACATTTTTGGTGCGTTTATAGCACATCAAAGGAGGTTCCTGGAATTCCTGGATCCCAGGATATGCTTTTTGTAGGAGGGGCCAATGTTTGTTTACAATTCTGGTGAGAAGGGGTGATAGTGAGTGGTATTGATGTACCAAAGGGATACGATTAGACATTTTTTTGGAATGCGGTTGTGTCTGTGTTAAGCATTTTGTTTGTGTTTCCTGTAACAATTTACGGGGATATCCTCTTTGGGAGGATTTGTTAATCATGTCGTTCATTCTCTCAATCTTTTTTTCTGGTTCACTCACTATTCTGTTGAGTCTGTTAAATTGTGATATAGGTAGGGATTTTTTTGTGCTGGGGGCATGCGAACTCTGATAGTGGAGCAATGTGTTTCGGTCGGTTGGTTTGGTGAATAGGTCAACCTGAATATGTCCTCCCTCATTTTTTATGATCATAGTGTCCAAGAAATTCATTTGTACATTGTCATGATGTATGGTGAACTGTAGCTCTGGGGTGATGGAATTGATGTAAAGGTGAAATTGTAGGAGGGTGTCCAACGAGCCCTCCCATACGCAAAAGATATCGTCGATATAGCGGCGCCAATAAATGGAGTGTTGTTTAAAGTCTGGGTTGTTATAGAGATACTTCTCTTCAAAGTATGCCATATAGGCATTTGCGTATGGGGGGGCTACGTTGGACCCCATTGCCGTTCCCTGTAATTGGAGATAATAGTTGTCTCCAAATAGAAAAAAGTTGTTGTACAGTACAATGTGTAGCAACTCCAGTAAGAATCTCCTATCTTGTTCAGTCGTCTGGTTCTGTCTCAGTAGATGCTCAACTGCTATGAGGCCCTTATCGTGTTTGATGGACGTGTATAGACTACAAACGTCCCAGGTCACTAGAATGGCTGTTTCAGGTAGGGGAGAGAGTGTTTTTATGGAGTTCAAAAATTGGGATGTGTCCAGTAAGAAGGCTGGAGTGGTTTTGATCATGGGTGTTAGAACTTTTTCAAGATAAACAGCCAATGGGGAAAGGATGGAGTTGAGGCTACTATAGGTCGGGATAGAGGATATCCCCGTAAATTGTTACAGGAAACACAAACAAAATGCTTAACACAGACACAACCGCATTCCAAAAAAATGTCTAATCGTATCCCTTTGGTACATCAATACCACTCACTATCACCCCTTCTCACCAGAATTGTAAACAAACATTGGCCCCTCCTACAAAAAGCATATCCTGGGATCCAGGAATTCCAGGAACCTCCTTTGATGTGCTATAAACGCACCAAAAATGTAAAAGACTCCTTAGTAAGAGCAGATGTTGGGAGCTTTTCAAGGATACCAAAACAGACCTTTTTGGCAACCCCCAAAAAAGGAACTTTTCCTTGTTTAGACTGCAATCAGTGCTCTTCAGTCATTCGGGGTGAGTACCTCAACCACCCTAGAACAGGACAACGTTTTCCGATAAAGGGCTACTTTACATGTAATTCACAATTTGTGGTATATTTGTTGAAGTGCCCATGCGGTTTAGGATACGTCGGGGAAACAATTACCCCAATCAAAGACAGAATAAGCAAACATAAGTCCACCATCCGAACGAAACAGAATTTACTTCCAGTACCAGCGCACTTCAACTCCCACCACCACCACCCTTCGCAGTTACGATTTCAGGTAATCGAACAAATAGAAACACCAAGGAGAGGAGGAAATCGTGCGGCGCTACTTCGCCAGAGAGAAGCGTATTGGATACACACTCTTCAAACAATTGAACCAAAGGGACTCAATCGTGCCTATGATCGATCATTTTCCTAATATTATGTCTTTTGCATATAATATATATTTTCTGTTTTTCAGGATTCTATTTATCTAACTTATTGCATCTTTTACCTTTCAGAAAAAATGGCCTATTTCGTGGATATGGGCATTGAGACAGATTCCTACACATAGACCCGTGGTTAATGGTAACTGTATACACATAATATATACAAATGCTTATATATCATTCTTTTTCTACCCAAATAATTCTACTCTCTACTATGTGACTTTATCTTCAAATCTGTTCCTACGTCTCCAATTTTGTATCCCCATGTCCAAATAACACATAGGCTATGACATGTATGACCTTAACCCATAAGCACCATTAAAATTATGTGCACAACATCCTTATAACATTTTTAGACTTAACACAGTCATATTGATGCTTCACTTATATCTAAATATACAGGGTCGGGCCAGTGGGGGACCGCGCCTCCGCTAATATCCCCATGTGTGGGATGCGGACCGCGGCTCCTGCGCCTGGACACGCGTCCCCATAGCAACCCAATGCTCTGGGTCCGGGGGCGATGCCTTGGCGCGCATGCGCATTGTGGTGGCGCGCGTGCCGGGAGCCGAACTTCCGGTTTCGCGGCGGCGCGCCTCCATGCTGGCTCGGCCCCAATCAGTCCGTGCTTATAAAGCACGAGACGCATAGGCACCAGCCCGCCCTCCACCGGAGCCTATTCAGTACTGCTACCCTAGTGAGTATCCACCCTCTCTCCTTACTATTTTCAAGTGCCTGCAACCTTGTCTATAATGCCTCTCCTGATACCCTCTACTTTACCTTATGTCTTCCATATGCCTTTCCATAATCCTTACTTCTTACACAACTCATTTCTGTAACCTGGATAGATTGACATTTGCTATGCCCAATCACATCTCCTCTTCAACCGGTATACCTTGAGTATATACTCTCCAGAGGCCACTACATCCTCTTGATATACGACACCTCTGTTTATTCCTTATATATATACATACTTGGCCTAGACTCATTCCACTTGCATTATTGACATGACATTTACTCTACATGATGTCTTATTGAGTAGTTCTAGATATATATGTATATATTGATATACCCGACTGTTAATCATGCTCTACTTTTACGTTAGTTTCAGATCGTGCTTGACAAAGGTCGACTCAGACCGAAACGTTGCGGAAAATTATCCTTTGATCTGTTTTTGCATTGTACGATTCTTCTCAAATATTTGGTGGAGCTGTAAATATTATCTATATGATATGAATTAAAAAGAAAATCGATAAAACCTATACAGGATGAGTGCTACGTTTTTCTGTGCTATGTCCTCAAAGAGTTTGTCCTCGCTGTATAGTGGCACTGAGCCCAGATCTCTGGCTGAGGGAAATGAACAGGACAGAAGCTGGTTGAGGACAGGTGAGGGCAGCTGACCTGATCGTGGGCCATGCCCACTGAGGGTTGCATCTGAGGAACCCGCAGACTCTTGGCTGGGGTTGTCAGATCTCATTTGGGGGGAATTGGATGACCTAGTCAACCAATCAAGAACCTTTGGGTTGTTCATCAACACCCTGCCCCTAGATGACACCGGTAGTTGTGGCCTCACAGGATCACCCCTGCTGCAACATCCCATTACTGTGCTGCGACCTGTGTCTGCTCCACCTGCCACATCTCTGTCTGATATATTGGTTAATCAACTATATTGATTTGACATGGATTTCTTGATATCAACTTTAGAAACCAAAAAGAATTGAAATTTGGGGAATACAGAATCCCAAAAACTGACACTCTGGACTTTGAGCAAAAATCAATCCATCAACTACGTGGCTTTGACACAGATTTCTTGATATCAACAAAAAAAGAATTGAAATTTGGGGAGTACAAAATCCCAAAAACTGACACCCTGGACTTTGAGAAAAAAATCACTCCACCAACTATGTGGATTTGACACGGATTTCTTGATATTAACTTTAGCAACAAAAAAGAATTGAAATTTAGGGAATGATCGAGGGTGTTCCTTTCTTCTTTCCAGAGTTCACTGGCCCAGGTAACACGTTGTGCTCCTGGCCATTTTGCTAATAAAGGGGTGAAAAAATGTGTTCCCACGAACCACCGTAAACTTCAGATACGCGCAGAACCCATTTCTACTCAGTCTTTGTCTGTTCCTGGGTTTTCTTCTCACCCAGCTCCTGTTTACTCCTCGCCCTCCATAGACATCTATGGCTTTTCTTTCCTGCAATACTAACATCTGCTCAATTGTCTAGAAGAAATTATATTTATTTATTTACAAAAGTGGTATTAGACAACAAGTCCTTGATTATTTAATATTCCTACTGTGCAATGTCAGTTTTAAAAAGCAAATGTCCCTCTTCAGCTGGTTCTAAAAAAGTCTTATAATACAGTATTTCTTATTACCTCATTATTTTTTATAGACGATATACATAAAGTAGAGATACACGTGGCTCTAGAGACTACTAGAACATGGCTACAAAAGAATAAAACACATCTAAAGTACACACACACATCTCCATCTTTCCGTGCCGTGCCGCAGTGCTTCTGGCGCTGCGCTCAGGCCAGCTTCCGTTCAGCCGTGGTGGACAGCCATTCCCACCTGTCCCATATCGCAGCACTGTATCAGGTGGAAGCTGCTCTGAACCCTGTTTGTTTATAGGAGCACGGCCCGGAGAGAGAGAGCGGCATGGGACATTGGGAGAAGGTAAGTATGTCTTTATTTTTTTAAGCAGCCCCCTCCTGGCCCCATAGCGGTTTTTTATAGGTCTTGGACAACTCCTTTAAAACCTTTCATTTAATGCTGTTTAAAAAGCCTGAGCAACTGCGTGATCATGTAAAGAAAAAGCAATCAGAAAATAAATACAGAACCTAAAAAAATGTAATGTTTAAATAAATAAAAATATGGTGATAGATCCTCCTTACGCTCAAGATTTATCATACATGGGTGCATCATGCTTATAACTGGCATACAAGCTTTGATAACCCCCCCCAACTTAAGTTACATACCTGGTAGAAATTTTGCTGAACACTCCTTCCAGTCTTCCATAAAAGAAGAAATTCTCTTTAGGTGTCATAATGTAGTGATGGTGCTAGTGCTCTATTCAATTCTATGGGTCTACCTAAAATCTCATGAGGCACGTAAAGGAAACCTACCACTTTAAAATGGTAGTTATAACCTCGAATACCTTGCACTAGCTCAGGGTGAGCTGATGCCGGAGCATATCTTCATTATTTGCAGAAACCGCTGTATTGCTTGTTAAACTGTTTTATTATTTATATTTCAAGCACGCCTGATTAGGAAGTGCCGGAAAGCCGGTGACGTCACCGAGCTCTCGGGCACACTCGCGCAAAGCTGGTCAGGATAAAAATTTGAAGTTGCACAGGCGCGAGTGTGCCCGAGAGCTTGGTGACGTCACCGGCTCTCCAGCACTTCCTAATCAGGTGCACGCACGGTCGCGCGCATGGTGCGCCGAGCACATAGCGTGGTGCGCCGAAGAGTGCTTGAAATATAAAGAAAATAGTTTTACAAGCAATACAGCGATTTCTGCAAATAATGAAGATATGCTGGTGCAAGGTATTTGAGGGTTATAACTACCATTTTAAAGTGGTAGGTTTCCTTTAAGGCCATATGCAGAACCCCTAGTTTTCCCACAATCATATTAATTCAGGAAACTGTGGGGTCTGCTTATCCCTCCAAGAGCCTTATGTAAATTGAGTATGTAAATTTGTTTTTATTCAACTACATTGGAGACTGATTTGGCAGGTTCTGTGCAGCGCTGTGTAATCTGTGTGCGCTATATAAATGAAGAATTATTATTATTATTATTATTATTGGACTCGTGGGATAATTTTCTGCCTTTCACATAAATTTATAGGGAGTTCTATTAATTATTCAAACACCAAAATAACTTCTGTAGATTTAAGTGGGGGACGAAAAATTTTCAGGGAACTGGCCTTTACATTATCTCACATAGCCTCATGCACTGAATGAGATGAATTGAGGACTCATTTCTTGGGGCGCTTAGGCCCTGGGAGAATATCATTATCACAGTTGCAAGGACACAGTTGCAGGCACTCTTGTCCCAGCAGATCCCTGTGCAGCCTGCCAGGTATTCACAATCATTACCTGATGCACGGCACCTCAGGGCAAATGCTTCCTCAGGAGATGAATTGATGCTGACAGCCCCTCCCACTTCCTGAACAGCTGTATGTGTGCTGGGCCAGCAGCAGTATGGGAGCCTCCCATCCCTCCTGTGAAATACTGGGCTGTAGTCGGAGGAGGGGGGGAGCATCCAGACCTCTGCCCCCCAAGGTATGTCTTCATGTTTTAAAGGCTGCTTAATTGTATTCTGTGCCATTGTGGTCTCCTTTATAGTCAGCTCTGGGGGCTTTTCTGTACTCTCAGCTCTAGGAAGGGTGTCCTGTATTGTCAGCACTAAGGGGCTGGTTATGTATAGTCAGCTCTGGGGGAATCTCCAGTATAATCGGCACTGGGGTGGTCTCCATATTATCTGGTTTTGAGTACTGTGTTTGCAGTCTGCTCTGGGGTCTATTAGTTATTGTACAAATGCACTATTTGGTTTCTGGGGTGGCATTTTGTGCTGTATTTCGGTTGTTCATCTAGGGTGCTGCACAAAGTTGAGCAGTATGAAAATCCAACCCTGGGACTGATAAAGGTTGTGCACCCCTGATGTACACACACTGAACTGCTGATTTCTGCAAATTTTGTTACGTGAACTGTACACATATACATACCTCCCAACCGTCCCGCTTTTTAACCCCAGTCCCGCCGCCCCGGGAGGATAAGGGAATGTCACGCTATTCCCCGCATTGTCCCGGGCCAGGAGACTGAGTCCCGTCTCCTGGTCCCGGGACCAGGGTCCGACTTGCCTGGCTGAGAGTAACCGCGGTTACCGCGGACGCGGTGACCGCGGTAACCGCGAGGGGGGGGGCGGGGGGTTCGGGTGGGCAGGGCACACCTGCTGGCTGCAGCACACACTACCTCTGGGGATCATCACAGCAGTGAATGTGGTCAAGGACCTTCGATGAGGTCATGACCATGTGACGCCTATGTGGGAGGAGCTACTGAAGACCCCGGTAGAGGTTGCTGCCATGCATGCCGAGGTATGTATGAGAAGTTATACAGAAGCAGTGCAAGGAGGTGAGACAGGTATATAATGTGGGGGTGGGGGGCAGTGTGACAGGTATATAATGTGTGGGGGGGCAGTGTGACAGGTATATAATGTGTGGGGGGGGCAGTGTGACAGGTATATAATGTGTGGGGGGGGCAGTGTGACAGGTATATAATGTGTGGGGGGGCAGTGTGACAGGTATATAATGTGTGGGGGGGCAGTGTGACAGGTATATAATGTGTGGGGGGGCAGTGTGACAGGTATATAATGTGTGGGGGGGCAGTGTGACAGGTATATAATGTGTGGGGGGGCAGTGTGACAGGTATATAATGTGTGGGGGGGGCAGTGTGACAGGTATATAATGTGTGGGGGGGGCAGTGTGACAGGTATATAATGTGTGGGGGGGGGCAGTGTGACAGGTATATAATGTGTGGGGGGGGGGCAGTGTGACAGGTATATAATGTGTGGGGGGGGGGCAGTGTGACAGGTATATAATGTGTGGGGGGGGCAGTGTGACAGGTATATAATGTGTGGGGGGCAGTGTGACAGGTATATAATGTGTGGGGGGGGGCAGTGTGACAGGTATATAATGTGGGGGGGGGGCAGTGTGACAGGTATATAATGTGTATATATGTGATCTAGTGAAAGGGGGTTGCTTTAAAATTTTTCTTTTTTTTCAATTTTTTTAAAAAAATGTTACCATTATTTTAGACTCTCTAATATAATATACTGGAATACTAGTGTATAGCAATATTACTGCTGATCTCTAATAGCCTCTCATCTGCTATTAGAGATCATTACACATGGCAGGCCTACTAGTCTCAATGGGACTTTAGGCTACCATGACAGCCGATCACCAAGAGTAGGAGTTTGGGAAATCAGGAGGCTGCTGGAGGAGGAGGCTGGGGACAGGAGGAGGAGGCTGGGGGACAGGAGGAGGCTGGAGCAGGCTGGGGAGCAGAAGGAGGAGGCTGGAGGACAGCAGGAAGATAGAGGATGGAGGGGCTGGGGGACAGGAGGATGCTCGAGGCGGCTGGGGGACAGGAGGAGGCTGGAGGACAGGAGGAGTATGCTGGAGGAGGAGGCTGGAGGACAGGAGGAGTATGCTGGAGGAGGAGGCTGGGGGACAGGAGTATGCTGGAGGAGGAGGCTGGGGGACAGGAGGAGGAGGCTGGGGGACAGGAGGAGGAGGCTGGGAAATCAGGAGCAGGCTGGAGCAGAAGGAGGAGGCTGGAGCAGAAGGAGGAGGCTGGAGGACAGCAGGAAGATAGAGGATGGAGGGGCTGGGGGACAGGAGGAGGATGCTGGAGCAGGCTGGGGAACAGGAGGAGACTGGGGGACACGTGGAGGAGGCTGGAGGACAGGGGGGCTACAGGAGGAGGCTGGAGGACAGGGGGGCTACAGGAGGAGGCTGGAGGACAGGGGGGCTACAGGAGGAGGCAGGGGGGCTACAGGAGGAGGCTGGAGGACAGGAGGAGGCTGGAGGACAGGAGGAGGCGACAGGAGGAGGCTAGAGGACAGGAGGAGGCTGGAGGACAGGAGGAGGCTACAAGAGGAGGCTGGAGGACAGGAGAAGGCTGGAGGACAAGGGGATACAGGAGGAGGCTGGAGGACAAGGGGATACAGGAGGAGGCTGGAGGACAAGGGGATACAGGAGGAGGCTGGAGGACAAGGGGATACAGGAGGAGGCTGGAGGACAGGGGGATACAGGAGGAGGCTGGAGGACAGGGGGATACAGGAGGAGGCTGGAGGACAGGAGGCTACAGGAGGAGGACAGGGGGCTGGAGGCTACAGGAGGAGACTGGAGGACAGTCTATATGTTTTACATGTTACAGAGTTGCATTAGGGGATATTATATTGGTCCACGGGAAGGGGGGCAAATTAAGGGGCGTTGTAGCATTTGGGGACCATCAAGTTCGATATTATACTATGCTTGAGGGTTGGACAATGGGCGTGGCTTAGAAAAAGGGGGAGGAGCTTTGTGTCCCTCTTTCTCTTCTCCAAAAGTTGGGAGGTATGCATATATTTCTTCCTAGCTCACAGCAGCAAAAGGAAGAAGAGTCTGCAGCTTCTGAAATAGCATTCACATTCCCTGAAATTAACTAATATCTTGCAAAGAAATGAAAACACAAACAGAAATGATTGTATATATTACATGCAACATGTTTTATGCTCTTCACTGAAAGAGTGGAAAGAAATGCTAAAGCCTTTTATTAATTAAATAGTAAAGCATGGGTTAACTCAAAATACAAAAATGTTACAATCCCAATAATAATATTCACAGAAATCCATTCCTACATATTATGGACACAAACACCTTTAAAAATACTATATATGATGATGAATATTATTACCAATTCAAATTCCTAAACCAGAGACCTGGTGGCAGGCAGAGAATACACTATACAGTAGGTGCCATTCCTGTCTCAACCACACCATAGGTAGTAAATGATTAAAGGGAATCTACCATTTGGTTTCATGCATTATGAGCCAAATGTACATTTAGAGTGCGGTAGCTACACTGATGCAGAAACATATCTTGTTTAATCCCCAAGATGAGTGGTTTTGATGAAAAAACAATTATAACATTTAGGACCTTGTGAAAGCTTGATTGCTTCAGCCTGCCATTGACAAACACATTACATGTTCTGAACAAACCAGACAGGGCTAATCAATCTGAGCTGGATCAATCATACACAGCAGCTGGCGGATGGTGCAGCGATTGATTACTTCTGCATCTCAGGGATTACACAGTGATTACATCATTCTCTGGTGCAGTGCGTAACTATTGTGGAAAAGGGCCAAACCAGGCAAAGGATCAAGAAAGCTTAATTATCATAATTTTATAACTGTTTTTTCAGCAAAACCAAACAAGATATGTGCCTGCATCAGTGTAGCCACAGTATTCTCAAGGTATGTCTGGTTCATAAATCAAATGGTAGAAAATCAAATGGTAGATTTTCTTTAAATTCCATGTGCACAGTAATACTTCCATCTCTAAAGAAAAAAGAGGTATTCATTTTTTTTGTGAGAGCTATGCTATCAGGACAGGGGTAACAAGCACCTACACATACTCACATATTCTCCACTTCTTCTTGATACTGCCGGTGGTCTTCACTAATCTTGACATGGGATCACCTAGAAAGGAGACTAAGTCTCTTTTCTAGTTGATGCCAGCGTGTCAAGATTAGAGAAGACCACCGCCAGGATCAAGATGAAGAGGAGGACAGGTGAGCATGTGTAAATGTTAGCTGCTTTGATAAAGTGTTAGATTTCCGTTAAGGACTATGCAGCATCAGGGAATGGACTGGTAAAACAGACAAAGACAGTGGGCCCTGATACGAAACGCCCTTCCCAGCTGTCCCTGCCTAATTCACCTAGCTACCCAAGTAGGAAGTAGGAAACAACTGGTTGACATTCCCTTCTTGTGCAAACATGGAGACAAGGACAAGACAATACAAACGGAAAAGGATAGTCACCAAATATGGCTGAGAACCAATAGGACGATGTAGTACAAAATCGTTAGGCAAACAGTCAGAGAATCGGGGTCCAAAATACCAGAATACAAAAGACAGAATATACATTACCTAGCTGAGTACAAGACTATAGTGAGCCCAGGCCAATAGTCAACAACACCATGGTCAATGCCAGACCCAATGTCCAAAAGATAATTGGATAATTTTTCTAACATCAGACAGAGCTGCAATGTGAGTGGGGAGAGTTTCTATCCATCACAGCAGATTAACTGTTAGTAAAGCCAGCAGAGAATTCACACCATTGGTATAGTGGAACTTAATCAAAGCTGCTAGGAAGAAAATACACCAGTGTTCAGACATGATTAAAAAAAATGACACTTATCAGCACATTCTCAGCAGTACAAACACAGAATGATGGAAGCACCTCCTTTCTAATGCAGAAGAGGTGACACTATGGGGGACATGTATCATAGTTTTGTCTCTATGTGGTGACATTTGGCAGCTCTTTTTTGCGCCTTATGTATGATCTTGTCTTTTTACTTGTGATAGATGTTCAGGTTTTCCTATCCTGGCAGGCACAAATTTTGGCTTCTTTTTGAGACTTTTTGTTGTAAATGTCTCAAATCCACATGGACACAAGTCATATAAGGAAGTTATATGCAGACGTGGACACTACTGTTAATATGATATTTTCACATGTTGCGTTTTGAAACCTATTACATCAGGTGAGGAGAGGTGATTTGCCTAATTACATTACTGTTAACATTTGCATTTACAAAATGCATAGTAAATGCGATGTTAACACATGCGTCAACGTCGCATTTATATTGGGTTTGTAAACCCAAATGTTAACAGTAATTTAATTAGACAAATCACCTCTCCTCACCTGTTGTAATAGGTTTCAAAACGCAATTAAAGCACAATTAAAATGCAACATGGGACCTCACCATTAGAAGTAACCAATAAATTAAAAAAAAATGTAAATGCAAAACTTGCTGAATCTTCAAAAAACAGGTTACTGTGCAAAATTTTAAACATTTAATGCATGTGAAATGATTCCAATTTACATGTTAAAATAGGGTCCATGAAAAAAATCATTCCTTTGCACCTGCCCTGGACAAGGTGCAGATTTGCGCCACAAAAGTCGCAAAAATAAGCAATAAAAATGATACATAAGTGAAGTCTCACTGAACATCTGGGAAACTAATATACATAAGGCACACTGCACAAGGGGCAGACCAAGGCGTACTTGAAAAAGGACAAGTGAATGGTCGCAAATACGACAAAAGTTGCAAAAATGAGACTAGCAGAAATAGTGATACATGTCCCCCTATATTTCTTTCCAGGAGGAGTAATTTTAGCCAAGAAGGAGTATGATATTTTCAGGAATACAAATACTCCATAGGCATGTAAATTGGTAGAAGATGGCTATTTTTGCACAGTGCGGTGTTCTCTGTGCTTATGTAGGCAATTCTATTCATCATGCATTAAACAACTGGTGCAAAACCTTTCTTTGCCTGCTGGTCACAGTGGTATCCTTTAAGGGGTCCTTCATTGAAGTAAAAATCACCTCCCTACAATGTGCAGCATAAAAGATGTATTCCTTTAGAGCCCCTGCCACTCGCCCCGGTACTATGTCAACTCCATCCCATCAAAGAGCATCGGTTTGCCCATTACAGGACCTGTCTAACCTTTTTCTGTGCTTTCTTTCCAGCGTCTTGCCTTAGGAGCACTATCCCTGAACTAACACCCTCATCTGCCACTTGGCAAACATATTGGGGTATACAATATGTGGACTAGACTCCCTTCTCTTCCCTGTACCCCAACTTTTATATGTTACCCTATTAGCCTTCTACTCATCCTAAACCTCCATGCTTCCACCCACACAACCATCTGCTTGACTGAGTTTCTGTTCAAAGGGCAGCAAACTCCTCTTTATAATTTCTATTGAAGAGTCTCAAAATTTTAGATGTAGAATCCAGATTTCTGGGATCATCTCTCTATTGTTTCTAAGCCAGAGACAATCTTGGACTTATCCCCAACATGTGCTGGAAAGCACTAATCTCTACTGAATGCAGAAAGCAACTAATTTTTAATAAGCACGACCTGTTCCTTATATGGACAGGCACACAAGTGGAGCGGAATCATTTGCGCAATATCTAAACACTAATGATTGGGGGATTTCATTCACAACACAATATAAAGAAACATATATTACGTTCCTAGATTTAAAACTATGCTCCAATGATGGTTCCATCTCCACATCAACGTTTTTTAAGAAAGTGGACACTTATAGTTATCTTAGCTATGGTAGCTCCCACTTCATAAAATGATCCCCTATAGTCAGTAAAAAACGGTCAAAAAGAACTATATGGACCAGTCATCAGTTCTTAAGAGCCGTTTTTCTTGAAGGGCTATCCCCCCCGTATTGTAAAGCAAGTCAAAACTGTAGGTCTTACCCAACAGGAATGCCTGTCAAAGAATGAAAAATGCACAAAAAGAACAAAAAATATACCCTGAACTGATACCAGATATAACGCTAGGTTCAAGGAGAACGATAATATATTAAAAAAGCATTGGCATGTATTAAAAAAAGATCAATTATTAAAAGCCTGTAAATCCCAAAGAAACCCATAATCACTTATAGGAGAGCCTCTTCATTAAAGAACCTTTTGGCTCCCAGTTAAATCAAACAGCACCATAATAATAAAATCGACAGATTTCAGACAATAGGAACAGTCCCTAGGATTAGACCTGTCTAACCTTTTTCTGTGCTTTCTTTCCAGCGTCTTGCTTTAGGAGCACTATCCCTGAACTAACACCCTCATCTGCCACTTGGCAAACATATTGGGGTATACAATATGTGGACTAGACTCCCTTCTCTTCCCTGTACCCCAACTTTTATATGTTACCCAATTAGCCTTCTACTCTAAACCTCCATGCTTCCACCCACACAACCATCTGCTTGACTGAGTTTCTGTTCAAGGGGCAGCAAACTCCTCTTTATAATTTCTATTGAAGAGTCTCAAAACTTTAGATGTAGAATCCAGATTTCCAGAAGGGCAATTTTCACACATCCCACACAGTAATAACCCCTCAAAAAGTTGTGCATGCATGACAGAGAATGTACACTGAGTAGCATTGGCACTAATTGAGTCTATGCCAACTAATGTGCATATAAACAAGTTATTAATATGAGGTCAAATTAAATTAGAACACAAAACATAGAAAATGTAAACATCAAAATCAGAGTCTAGCATTCAGAGAGAGCAGAATCTTATAAGAGATGTTATTCATAATGCAAATAGAAGGTAACTAACATCATCAGGTTGCTTTGCCAAAATATTTACCAAAAGTTTTACAATTGATAATAAATCTCATGACTGATGGATGTCTCTCACAACAGCAAACGAGGGTTCTTATAAGCAAACAACCAAAGACAACAGAGTGACAAAACATTCCATTAAGGTGTAGGGATGGAAGGATGACAGAGAGAGGAGGGGGTACTTAGCACGGCCGACTTATTATCGCAAGCCACTGCAGCTATTAGTGCTCCTTCATCAAAGGAAACTTCTGCTGCAGCCTGACCCCGGGTGTTTATGGAGCTTCCGCCTGCAATGATGTCAGGCCCACCTGCAGCCTATGTCTGCTGACCACCGCAGAGGTGAGCTGCTGCACTTCGAAAACTTATCCTCCTCGGCATCCGGGAGCAGCGGAACAGGCAATGGGCGGTGCCAGGTTCCTTGCCCGCCAGTCAGTTACTGGTAGCTGGGTGATGAAGAACTGCACCTCTGGCATCCTCACCTTCTTTGACAAGCTCCGAGGGTTCAGCTTCATCCATGAAGATGGCACTGGACAAGGTGTTTTTGTGTCTCACTGGTCCTTGAAGAGGTTTGACCTGCCAGAAATGTGGCACAACCTGCAACTAGGTGAGCAAGTACTCTTCTCCCTTCAACAGGGCATGCAGGTCTCCTGGGCTGCTGGAGTGGAGCGTGCCCACATTCCCTGGCACCCAAGCCATTCTGGGACAATGAGGTACCCGAGGTCGCCCAAGAATCAGTGCCTCCTGGAGAATGCCCTGCATCGCCACCGAACCTGGCAGTTACTGTGTCCAGCAACATAGGGTCCTCTATCATTGTTGCTGGAACACAGTCTTCAGCTGCGATAGCCATTATCATGGTTCCAGAAAAGCCTTTGGCTCATGCTGTTCATGTTACTATTAGTGAGTCCTCATCCGGAGCTGCCCTGACCAGTGTTCCAGTGACTTCTGTTCCTGCTGCCCATTGGGTGCCAGCCTCTGCTGAGGACTCCCTGGCTGCAATGACCATTGATACGGAGATCAATGTTGTTGTTCCAGCCCCAGCTAATCGAGGAAACATCACAAAAGAACACGAATTTCCAGTTGCTACTACCAGGTATCCCCAGTCCGCTGCTGTGATCACCGCAGCCCCAACAGATCCAGTTCTGCAGAGGGATCCTGCGGATTCTGCACAAGTGGAATGACTTCCTTAAGGGCTGCAACCCTTAAAAGATACTTTCTACAGTGTACATATATCTGCTGCTTTTCTCCCAACTGGGCTGAGTCTCAAATCCTTTTTGCTTGTTTGAGCCAGAAATATTTCTGGGATCATCTCTCTATTGTTTCTAAGCCAGAGACAATCTTGGACTTATCCCCAACATGTGCTGGAAAGCACTCATCTCTACTGAACGCAGAAAGCAACTAATTTTTAATAAGCACGACCTGTTCCTTATATGGACAGGCACACAAGTAGAGCGGAATCATTTGCGCAATATCTAAACACTAATGATTGGGAGATTTCATTCACAACACAATATAAAGAAACATATATTACGTCCCTAGATTTAAAACTATGCTCCAATGATGGTTCCATCTCCACATCAATGTTTTTTAAGAAAGTGGACACTTATAGTTATCTTAGCTATGGTAGCTCCCACTTCATAAAATGATCCCCTATAGTCAGTAAAAAAGGGTCAAAAAGAACTATATGGACCAGTCATCAGTTCTTAAGAGCCGTTTTTTTTGAAGGGCTATCCCCCCCGTATTGTAAAGCAAGCCAAAACTGTAGGTCTTATCCAACAGGAATGCCTGTCAAAGAATAAAAAAAAAAAAAAAAAAAAATATATATATACCCTGAACTGATACCAGATATAACGCTAGGTTCAAGGAGAACGATAATATATTAAAAAAGCATTGGCATGTATTAAAAAAAAGATCAATTATTAAAAGCCTGTAAATCCCAAAGAAACCCATAATCACTTATAGGAGAGCCTCTTCATTAAAGAACCTTTTGGCTCCCAGTTAAATCAAACAGCACCAATAGGAACAGTCCCTAGGATTATAAAATGTGGACACAAATGAAAAACTGATGATAATTAGCCCAATAAATCAGATTAATGAGAATATCACCCAATACATACCAAACTTTATGTAGAAGAGATGTATACTGGATCTATAAATTACGTAACCTTAAAGGAAACCTACCACTTAGAATGGCAGAGGTAAGCTGTAAGTACCGAGCACCAGCTCAGGGTGAGCTGGTGCCGCTACTTACTTTCGTTAGTGTTATAAACCGCGGTATCGCGGTTTTAACACTTTTTAATCTTTAGAGCAGAAGACACTTCAGCACTGCGTGCGCACGATCGTGCGCGTGCCCCCATAGGAAATAGCGGAGATGTTGCGCGCGCATGGCCGAAGCCCCTTCTGCTCTAAAGTTTAAAAAGTGTTAAAACCGCGATAACGCGGTTGTGTTCTTGGACTTTGCAAAGGCATCTGACACTGTACCTCATAGACGCCTGATGGGTAAAATAAGGGCTATTGGTTTGGCAGAAATCATTTGCAATTGGATTGAGAACTGGCTGAAGGATCGTATCCAGAGAGTTGTGGTCAATGATTCCTACTCTGAATGGTCACCAGTTATGAGTGGTGTACCCCAGGGTTCTGTGCTTGGCCCACTACTATTTAATATATTTATTAATGATATAGAGGTAGGAATTAATAGCACTGTGTCTATTTTTGCTGATGACACCAAGCTGTGTAGTGTAATACAGTCTATGGAGGATGTTCATAGGCTGCGGGGTGACTTGGACAAACTGAATGTTTTGGTCATCTACCTGGCAAATGAGGTTTAATGTGGATAAATGTAAGGTTATGCACCTGGGGGCTAATAATCCAAAGGCAAAATATGTCCTTGGGGGAGTAAATCTGGGAGAGTCCCTTGTTGAGAAGGACCTGGGGGTACTAGTAGATCATAAATTGACTAACAGCATGCAATGTCAATCTAAAGCCAGTAGGATCTTGTCATGTATCAAAAGTGGTATGGACTCTCGGGATAAGGATGTAATATTACCACTGTACAAGGCATTGGTTCGGCCTCACCTGGAATATGCTGTCCAGTTCTGGGCACCGGTCCATAAAAAGGATGCCCTGGAGCTGGAGAGGGTTCAACGTAGAGCCATAAAAATGATAAGGGGTATGGAGAGTCTTAGTTATGAGGAAAGATTAAAACAACTAGATTTATTTAGTCTGGAAAATAGACGACTACGAGGGGACATGATTAATTTATATAAATATATAAATGGTCCATACAAAAAATATGGTGGAAAGTTGTTTCATATTAAATCAAATCAAAAGACGAGAGGGCACTGTCACCGTCTGGAGAAAATAAGGTTTAATCACAAGAGGCGACAGGGCTTTTTTACTATGAGAACTGCCAATCTCTGGAATAGCCTGCCACAGGTTCTGGTCACAGCAGGGACAGCAGAGAGCTTCAAGAAGGGTCTAGATGACTTTTTACACCTAAATAATATTGATAATTATGTTATATAGAATTGTTTCCCCTAAATCCCTTTTTCATCGAATCCCTTCTCTTCCTTAGTTGAACTAGATGGACAAGTATAAACTATATGATACTATGAATATATTTTTATGTATTTTTTCTACTTTAATGTATGTTCATTAATTAACTTATTGAAACTTTCTTTTTTAACTTTTTTTGTGACATCACTCCTGGTTATTTATTATAAAATAATACAAATGTTTGTTTGTGCATTGAACTGATGAGGTGCCCAGTAGCCATTTTAACTTCAGTTGTATAATTCAAAGCAATTAATATTGCGCTATATAGCTTCCATTACTCGGGTTGCGCCATGGTAAGTCCTTTTGTTTCACTTGGCATCCATCGAGGAAATTTCATTCCACTATCTTTGGATCTACTTCTGGCACTGTGATCCTCTTCGCAGAGGAGATTCTTTGCCCTTTTCCCCTTTATCAAGGACTTTGACCAGAGCATGAACTCTAATGCAACTGAGCCCTCTGAGAGAATTTTCATTTATTGTGGTGCTATCAACATTTACCATCTCTTTCAGGAAAAAGGACTATGACAGTACAATTATTGCTGCTGATTGATATTATCAATATTATGCCTTTCTTTTTCAGGAAAAGGACATTTTGTTTCTATTACTGCCACAGTAATAATTTTATGTAACGTTATGCAACGTTTACATTGGGCTAGCTATTGCCAATGAGATGTTTTGCACTGCTATAGTAACAAACACTATGGGGCAGATTTATCAAGTGTCTGAAAGTCAGAATATTTCTAGTTTTTAAACTAGTCTGTTGATTTTCAGTGATCCAGATCATGGAGGTCAACATCTGCAAAGAGTTTGTATGTTTTCTCCATGTTTGCGTGGGTTTCCTCCGCGTCCTCTGGTTTCCTCCCACAATCCAAAACATACTGGTAGGTTGATTAGATTGTAAGCCCCATTGGGGACATTTAGCAAGCTCTATGTAATCTGTGTGCACTATATAAATAAAGGAATTATTATTATTAAGGCAATAGAAGTCTATGGGTCCGCTAAGAAAACTAATAACAAGTTGGAGTTTTTTCACTAATGAGATTGGGAAACCAGGTGTTATGTTTTCAAACAAATGTTAAACCTTCAGTTTTTTGCAGTCACAGAAACTAAACCCCCCAAAATTGCATTGTGTATAATGCACTCTGCCACGATTCACTAAGATTGTGCACCTGATATCCTGCATGTGTCGCTTCACCGCTCAGGTCCGCTGGAGTTCACTTTCTTCTTCCTGGTGTATGTAAGTGCATTGTCTTGCGACACAATTTTATGTTGAATCAGTTTATTGAAAACACACATCAATAAACAAGCAAACAATAAACATTAACAAAGTAAATAAAAACAAAATAACATAACATAACAGTTGCCAATGTGAAAATATTGGGAAAGGGATTGTCAAAGGCATTAGGTAGTGTGGAGAATTACAATATATTATGATGCAGTACACGAGGCAAAATGTCATATACGGCCATCTTAAAATAAGCATGTTTTAAACAACAGCTCATGTGGGAATTTCCCACAAACCTAAGAGCGAGACCCCACCTCTATCTTTATGATCTCATCATACAGGAAGAGGAGAACAAGCAAGCAAGTGTGGGTAGAACTGTAGGGGGTACAAATGTTCAGAGAAAAAGAAAAACCGCCTATCCCCCCGAGCAGATCCTTAAAATTCTGGGAGTCTTTAAACTCTATCCATGGCCGCCAAACATGGGTGTATCTTGCATAAGCCTCTGGCGTGACTGCTGCTAGCTCCTCCATGTGAGACAGTGCCAGCATCTCATGAGCCCATTCAGACATGGATGGGCAGACAGTGGATCGCCAATGCCTGGGGATCACTGCTCTGGCCGCAATGAGGCAAAACCTCAATATGTTTTTTTTCTGTAGGCTAATGGGTCCTGGGAGCATTGACAACAATGCTACCTCCGGGGAGGCTGTCACCTGCGTGTCTGTCATCTGCAGGTATGTAGCGAATACCTGATCCCAGAAATTTCGGATAGCATCGCATATCGCCCTTCTCCTTTCCACAGTGCCAACAAGAGTCTGAAACGGAGGGAAAAGCCAAGTGGAGCACTGTCGGCACCCGGTACCACCTAGACACAATCTTATAACCCTTTTCCTGAGCAGCACAAGCAGAGGACAGTTTGTGGGTAAAGAGGAAGGAGCGCTGCCAGTCCTCTTCTGACGGGGCATTGTCTAAGTCATGCTCCCATCCCCTAACAAAGGAGAGCTCAGCAATGTCAGGGCCCTGGGACAGAAGCGAATAAATTTGTGAGATAACGTGGGAAGGAGCGGACGATAAACAAAACAATCCCTCGAATTCTGTAAGAGAATCCGTATATGCGGCAGTGGAGCCAGCTTTAGCCATGAAGGATTGAAGTTGTGAGTACTCAAACCATTATGGGTTAGTCGCTTCGGGGTGCGGATGAAAATCTGCCAGGGTTGGCAAGGGAGAACCTTTTAGGATATCATATATTCTGGGGTCGTCAAGGATTCCCCAGCCCAGGAACGACAACTTTGACATTCCAGGAGGAAAGCCAGGATTTCGGAATATTGGTGTGAGAGGGCTATGCTGACTGGATAGGGTCACTCTAGAGATCAACGATCTCCACAGCCGCAAGGTGTCTTTCAAAAGGGTAGCCTGAGGAGGGAGGGGAGAAACAAACTCCGGGGAAATCCACAGGAGGAGTTTAAGTAAAACTGGAGAGTAGGTTTGTTCCAAGGACACCCATTGTTTAGTTGTGGAATGGAAATGCCAGTCTAGGAGTCACATAATCATTGAGGCCTGGTGGTACATTTTAAGATCAGGAAGACCCGCGCCCCCTCTGGACTTGTGGCGGACGAGAACCCTCCAACTCACTCTGGGCCTACCGGAGCCCCATATAAATCTTAACATGGCAGAGCGCAGTGTAAAATGTAGCTGGGGGGTTAATGGGCACACCCTGGAAAACATACAGGAACCGAGGGAGAATATCCATTTTGAGGACGTTAATCCTACCAAACCATGACAGTTTCTTTCTATTGTAACGCTGTAGGTCTCCCAGGGTGCGCTCCAGAAGGGGTAGGTAATTGAGGGTATATAATCTAGACAGTTCAGTAGGAACCGAAATGCCCAGATACCGAATGGAGGTCTGCTGCCACTGAAACGGGAAACTATCCATTATGTGTTGCACCTCTGCCTGAGGAAGGGATATGTTTAAAGCCACTGATTTGGAGTAATTAATTTTAAAATTACTGAGTGTGCTGTATCTCTTAAATTCCTGGAGGAGGGACGGAAAAGAAAGCCTCGGTTGTGACACGTATAATAATAAATCATCAGCATATAATGCTGCCTTGCAGTGGCGGGAACCCATATGAATGCCATGGATATTGGGGTTGTTCCTTATGGCAACAGCCAAATGCTCCATTACTATTACATATAGCAAGGGGGATAGAGGGCACCCCTGTCTAGTCCCATTTCTGACCTTAAATGAAGAAGATAGATTACCATTTACCCTAACCTTTGCAGTTGGGCTAGAGTACAATGCAAGAATTTTCCCTAAAAAATTTGGGCCTATACCTATCTGTTTCAGCGCTGCCTCCATGAAACCCCAGTGGACTCGATCGAAAGCCTTTTCTGCGTCAATAGACAACAAGCAGGCCGGAAGTGACCTTGCTCGTGTCTGAGACATTAAAAGGCGACACAATTTTAAAGTTAAATCCTGCACTCAGTCTGAATCAATCCGATTGTCTGGCAGCCTGCCCCGATTTGTTTCCCATTAAAGTTGGCAAGATTGCGCAAAATCCGATCATGTGCAACACAATCACCTGCTAAATACCTGGCCCAGCGCCGCGATTCCCCGAAAATGTTGGAAAACCTGCGGGAAATGCGTTCCACGGACCCTTAGTAAATAAGCCCCAATGGATGTGCAACGGATTAGGCAAGTGGATTGTTTTGCATACTAAATCAACACTATAGGACAATATGTTAAACTGAATGAAATACTATGTATGTCTATCTTACAATATCACCTAATATATAAGGATCAGGAAATGTGGGTGACAAATTTAAAACTTTAGGAAAAGCTGCAGTTTATAAATTGGGATGCAGGCATTATGTAGAGCCTCTGATCATCTGCGCGTTAATTGTTGCTGATTCTACTGCCAGGGAAGCTTCACTGTTTTTAATAATGAGATTTCTTCACTGTGAAGATTATTATTTTTTAAAGGAACTGGAACTGTGACAGCTTAATAACAGCCCTGGGTATTTATGCAGCTCCCGGCATATAATTTGAGCCCTATAAATAGATGGTTGTTATAAAGAAGATGCATATGCTTTCCAGGGATCAGCAGAAAATGTTCTGGAGAGGAAGCAAGAACTTCTGAAGACATGTAGAGTTCAGTCTAGTTGCTCGGTGTTTGAAGTGATACCGTCACAAAGAATGTGTCGTAATCATAGTTAAGATAAGAAGTGAGCTGTATACTGTACAATCTCTATAACTTTAAGAGAAATATTGAAATTCACTAAGTTAATATTAAAGAGGTTTTGTCTCTCCTGATGTAGTTGTTGTTAACAAAAAATAATCTTCAAAGAACGGACTAAGAAGATGGCAGGTAATAAAGTTTGGTGAACTCTTTTTCTTTTTATTGATACTTCAAACACACTGGGGGACATCTATCTTTTATCATCATATGATGAAGGTCCCACCCCTCCAGCACTGCCAGATCCATTGGGAGGCTCCGGCCTCGCTATGTATCTGACTGGCGGGCTCTGCTGGCATAAATGTGTGCTGTTAAGAAGTGATTTTTCAGCTTAAACAGCCACTTGTGAGTAGGTAAGTCAAGGGATAGAACACCTAACACTGGGCCTCGCTGTTGTCAGATGCGCCCCTCTTCACATTCCTTCTTACCCGCTTAGCTTGGAGGTGGGGATAATAATTGCAATGTGTGGCAGTTCCCAAAGCCTTGTGATTATTTAAGGACTCGTATGCCAAAAACTTGCGCACAAGCCCTGATAAATCTGCCCCATTGTGTTGAACAATGTTTTCCTAAGCAAAAAAGTTCTTATCATTCTGACTTTTCAGCATCACCCTTTGGATTTATCCATTAGCTCACCTAAGATGTCTGCTTTAGTAAATAGTAAATAGTAAAAATATCTCATACTGGAGCATCTTTTCTCAAATCTGTGCGTTTTTACTATTTTGATAGTTTTTCTTTAGAAAGTTGTGAAGAAAGGCCGACTGAGCATTACTATTCTCCTTATCAAAAGATATTCTACCTACATAGGATCATAGTAGTGTTATGTACAAGTTAATTAAGATGCAAGTTCATCAAGTCCATCCCGTAATCCTACAGTCCATAAGACTGATGCTAGTGTGCCCAAAGTAGAGAAACTTATCTCTAATATAGCAGGCAGAATGAGTTCATCATGAAATACCAATAATTTTCACTAACAATACTCATACAATATTCTATACTGTAAAGGAACAGCAGTACGAGGACCAGGTTGGGTTAGGCTTTAGAAATAGAGGGCCACCGTGGTTTAGGCTGGTGGAAGAAAAGGTCATAAAGGTGCAAACTAGAAAAGAAGGGGACGTGGAGGTATAGGTTGGAGAAAGGGGAGCATGCTGTTGAAAGTTTGAGAAAATGGGACCATGAGGTTGAGGTTGGAGAAAGAGGCACGCTTGTGGTGTAGGCCCGTTTAAAGATGGGTAATGAAAGTGTATGCATTGGAAAAAATGAGTTATGTGGGCTTGGGCTAGACAAAATGGGTGGCATGGATGGTGAAAGCTAGAGAAAAAGTTGACATAAAGGTACAATCTGTAAATGAAAGGAGATACATGCTGTGACACAGGATAGGAAGAAGGGAATAGGAAGAAGGGACATGCCTGCATTAGATCTCATGATGAGGATCCCCACACTCAATCAACTTGGCTCATACATAAAATCGACTTGCAACTATTTAGGATATGCTTTGTTATACAGATTCCTGTCATATAACAACATTGTTACTAAATTTTTTGTATTATTTTCTCAGGATATTACAAATCCACCTTTTGCCTTCCAAAATCCTTCTGAGCATGCCCTTCTACATGTTTAGAATGTTGGTGTGTACTGGTTGACTCACTTTGATACAAATCCAATTTTTCTACAAATCTACCCACAAATGTTTCATTGACTTGAGATCTGGGCCAATCTAGCAACAGCACAGTACTTGTATACCAATATCGACATTTGCTTTGGGTTTTTGTCCTGCTGGAACACTTTTTCCTATCTATAGTACCTTTAGAAAGTAACTCTTATTGTGAGATACACACATGTAGCTCAGCACTGAGACCATGATCAATCGTGGGCAAGTATTCATCGCATTTGGCAGTGAAATGACCACATGTCATCAGGCTCCCTCCAAAGAACTTTAGAGTTGCTTCAATGTCTCGATTCACTGGCCCCCTTTTCCATTAATTCTTCCAGACCATCAGTGCCCAATTTTCATCTCATCACTGCAAATATAGGGAGCACCAAAAGGAGTCTACAGTCAATTTTGCAATAAAAGACTTCAGACTTAGGTTGCAGCCCTGCTATTTAGCAAAAATAAGGGAGAAGAGGACAGGCAAGTGCCTATAGAGGGATATTGTTGATTACAAAAATAACTAAGAAGTGCTCACTGTGGATGGTTGTGTAGTCCGGCACAACTCAACTATTGGGTGTTTTGTTTCCAGGGTTGCAGTGTCCTAAGGAGGAATCCCCAGCATTGGCAGATAATGGATGTAAGAGAACATGGAAAGGCTGGATCCCCATAGTTTGTAGCTTATAACTTGAAATTTATTTGTTAAAATCTGCACATAAAAGCATGATGTTGTTTGTTACTTTTATGAGCATATTTTAACAAAAGTTATAAGCTACACAACAAATTTTCCTGCATATCTCAAATTAGGGGGATCCAGGCATCCACAATCTCTCCTTCCTAATTGTGCTATTTAGTAACAGAAGGACTGAAAAAAAATGCATTTAAATTTCAGGATTGTAGCCAAACTTGGTGCACTACTTTGTGAGATATCTTCACTATATACAGCACAGCCCCTCTTCTTTGCTCCAAGTCACTGTTGTAGAAGGCTTCTGGTTAGATATTGCAGCAGATGGGAAAGTCCGGGGAATATAAATGTGGAGGAATTAAAATGTGGAGATTATAGAACACAGAAGTATGAAGAGAATCCCCAGTGTTTCAATCCTGGAATATAAATAAATTTTTTACAGTCCTGCTGCTACTAAGGTATAATTGCACAGCAGTCCAGGCCTGCTACCTAATGCTGTCTGCAGCCTTATATGGCCAGAACTGCTGGTAAACTCCGTTAAAAGTATTATGTTATTCTGTTACTAGCCTGTATAGCCTTTAAATATTTTTTTTTTATCTACAAGACAATTCATTATTTAACACATTGGGGCAGATTTACTTACCTGGTCCATTCGCGATCCAGCGGCACGTTCTCTGCACTGGAATCGGGTCCGGCCGGGATTTGTTAAGGTAGTTCCTCCGCCGTCCACCAGGTGGCGCTGCAAAGCATCGGAAGCCGAGCCGGGCTAAGTGAAGGTAAGTGCAAGCTCCGCAACAGATTTTTTTTTAATTAAATGCAGCGGTTTTTACGAATCCGTAGGGTTTTCGTTCGGCCACACCCCCCGATTTCTGCCGTGGGTATGCCAGCGCCGATGCGCCACAATCTGATCGTGTGTGCCAAAATCCGGGGGCAATCCAGGGGAAATCGGCGCAAATCGGAAATATTCAGGTAACACGTCGGGAAAACGCGAATCGGGCCCTTAGTAAATGACCCCCATTATGAAGATGTCCGTGACTACATAAGCCAAACTATATAACAGTAAATAAAGTGTTTTGGAAAATATTCAAAATACTTTCAATGACTTTGACAGCCCCATCATTCTAGGCAATTTGTATGCATATCTACTTGACCAATAATACAAGCAACTGCCTCAACTAATTAAGATCTGGGCAATATAGGTTAATAACATAATGCAAGCAATTAATTACTGACAAAGGAAGCAAAGAAGATAGTGGGAAATGTTTCCAGATATTTCTTTCAATGACTCTCTACTTCTGGAGCAAAATGATAAAGACTAAATTTGGGATAATTGTTGGAGGCTAGGAGTTGTTCTTGGATGCAGTAATCTGACTTAAGTAGCAGAGGTCAAGGAACAGCTTTGCCTTATACTTCAGGGACATTAATATGTATATATATATATATCTGTGCATTTCATAACTTTGCATTTAGCTGCAGGTCATTGTATGTCTAACAAAACAAGGAGTTTTAAATTAACCCCTTAACAATTGCCATATAGTGGCAATTTTAAGAATGTCTATAAGTGGTTTCTAAAGATGACAGCAGTATGTTCACTGCAATACTTCTGATTACTCTCTTAATAGTTGTTAGTTTGATCCTTTAAACACCCTACAAGTTTGGTAAGACTATAATTGAACAGACTCCTAAATAAAGAAGCTTCTTTGCAAAAGTGGAATCAGGAAATTTCTTTATAAAATCTGTCTGCATAAAATTCCCGCACTGCTGTTCAAGACCATCCAATCCATGAATGTTGCCTTAACATGTATCCTCATTTTAGATTGAAACTCTGCCTTTAATTAGGAGTCTTCTGTAAGTTGGGTATTCTTATTATAAAATTAATTTAGCTCTAATACATGCATGTAAGATGTGTATTTTAGATATTTTAGAAATGAATGACACTATTAGAGTTATAAATAAGGTTAGAGCTCTTTTCCTTAGGTACCAATGCTGTGCTACTGAATACACTCAGTTTCTATTCTAACATACTTACCCTAGTTTTTACCCCCTTACTGATGCGTGAGGTTGAGCCCTCTCCATAGCCGGTAAGTGTTTGCTGCTTATTGCTCAGGCAGGGTCCTCCTTCCACTTGTCTCCTGATCACTGTAGTTTGTTTGTATATTTGTACTTGCATTTGTTCTTGTCTTAATGTAATGTATGTGAACCTCTTACTGATTGTACAGCACCGTGGGATTAATGGTGCTCTATAAATCTATAATAATGTGCAAACTGCTTGCACATGTATTTATAAATTGTCTGCGTCAGTTTTGTGTCACCACTGGACTGTTTCCAGGGAGACAAATGTGCAACTAAAAGGGCGTGGTAATGCCTGGACGGATTCTGTGACACATTTATGACTGGGTGGCCAGCAGAATTGTGTCGCACACTACTTTTTCAAAGTGCACCACAAATAAACTGGCACAAATGTGTGCAAAATTTGCAAGAATGTTTTTTTTTTTGTTATGTGTTGTTCATTTTTGCTCATGTACGGTTTTTTGGAAATTTTAAGCAAGAATGACAACTTTTGAATTTCAACATATTTATTTTCCAAAAAATAAGTTTTATTGGTTGTTGCTTGACTGGCACCTACTTGTACATAGATGTAGAACTTTTTTGTTTGCAAAACAAAATCAAACAAACTGTGGTGAAAATGATATCAACAACACAAGAAGGGTTTAGAAGATGGTGATTGATAACAGCGGCTCTACTTAATCTAGCGGCAGGACCATTTTCACATTCATTAAACGCATCTCATGCAGAATTCGCTACATATCGGAAATTTGGCTGCTGGCTTTCTGGAAGTGCTGCTGCTGCTTCCCCTGGCTTTAGATGGTGGGTCTGGGACATGCTCCAGCACCAGGGTCACCATCTCTTTTTTCCTTCTTAATCACCAATCTATGGAGAAAAGTAACATATTTTTATTGTTTTGAACCTTTTTTGGTTTTCAATAGATTTTTATCCTCATGTATTTACCTCATGAATGTTTTCACTTATGTTTGGTGGAGTGGGGTCGCCCATTTGCTCAGATTCCTCCTCAGGCTCTGCAGCAGCCTTTTCCCCAGGATCTTCCATTCCTTGTCCGGCCAAGAGAGAAAACATAAACATGACTTTTTCTCCTACATTGCCCTCCATTTCCCACATTGTTTGATTTTCTCACCTTTGGCCTGGCAGTTCATTCTTTAGACATTTCGCAAGAATTTTTTCTGCAGGTCTTTCTTGTTCAAGAACCACTTCTGGTAGATCAAATGGAACTGCCCTCATTAACCGTTCTCAGATGAAGTGCACTCTGCCCAAGTGCAACTTGGATTCTCAAGGGCAACAATTTTTTTTGGTGTTTTTGGGTGAGATCCAAGATATAGGCCTCCTCAAAAGAAAGGGAATCATTAACAGATTCTGGTGCTGGGCTGTGGGACTGAGACTTATTTTCCAGATGAAGTGTGCAGGATAGAACTGAAGCAGCATTTGTATCACAAACGTTCTTTCCCACAGAATCAATTGTAGTAATCATCAATTTCTGAGTCTCCAAAATTTGCACCATAAATGCTTCATTGCACACCATGTACTGCTGGAAAATATTAACATTTATGGCCTGGTTCTCTACAGGAAGAGGTGGATTCACTTTTTCCATATTACAGCTCATGTCACCCATTACAGCTAGAGGGCTTCTGGGGTCATCAGACACAAGTCCTTGTTCAGCCTCCTGATTTTCGAGGGGGAAGTTGGGACAGCATTCTCAATGGAAAAACATATAAAATGATGTAATCGTTTTCATTCTATCCAAAAACCCTTGTTTTGTTCTTCTTAAAATTGACGTTGAAAAGTTGGGATTGAAGCTTGGACTTATGTGCAACAGGCACATTTCATAAGGCACAGTTTTTTGCATGAGTTGCTAGACTCATTAATCAATGCAAATGTTTGCAAATCACTGTAGACATAACAGACAAAAAAATGCAAATTTATACACATAGCAACAAAAAAACATACCTTCATCAACAAGAAAGACGTCAAAATGACTAATCCCCTCAACTTACTCATCTTCAAAGGTTAGTTGATGTGATTGATTGGGCCCACCACCAGTTTTGTGAGCTAATCTCTTTTGTTTGGCCACCTTGCTTTTGAGTGTTCGCCTGCAATCATACCATGTCTTTTTAATTTTGACAAGACAACGGTACTCAACAACTTGGGAATTAATCTTTTCTAATATCCCCCTCATAGTATCATCATAGTTTATATGGTTGAAAAAAGACACATGTCCATCAAGTTCAACCAAGGAAGGGAAGGGATTGGATGAGGAAGGGATTTAGGGGAAACAATTCAATATAACATAACCATCCACCCCACAAGGCGAGCTGTGATTGCATTGGTACCAACTCTATAGATAACATACCAGGTGTAACAACTCCAGGCAAGGTAATGAACAACCAACTTATAAATGGGAATCAAAATAATGTACCTAATGGTTAAGGGATTGAATAGCCTGTACAAAAGAGCATGAGTATGGCGCGAGGCCAAACGTAACAAAATTGATATATGCTGTTTACAAGAGACACATCTATGTAGCGTGACTACTCCTTCTTTTCACAAAGACATATTCAAGAATCAACCTTTTTACAATTGAATGCGTCCTCCTAGACAGAATAGAGGAAACTGCAATAGGAAATATAGAGTGGTCAGATCATGCTCCCATTTTTATGACTATATCGGATGCTTTATCCAAATACGATGACTACATATGGAAAGCTGATATGAGCATAGTTTTTAAAGAGAGCAACAAATGTTTTATAGAAACCGCCCTATTAGAATGCTTAAAAAATAATTTCTCCCCAGAAACAAACCTGTTCTCGGCCTGGATGGGGCACAAAGTGTTTATAAAAGGAGAACTTATGAAACTAGGGGTGAAAATCAGAAAACAAAGGGACAAAGACATGGCTGACACCACTAAAAAAGTACATGCCCTAGAAACACAAAACAAGGTACCGTATATACTCGAGTATAAGTCGACCCGAGTATAAGCCAAAAACTGGGAAAACCTATTGACTCAAGTATAAGCTGAGGGTGGAAAATGCATTGGTCTCAGCCTCCCAGTATATAGCCATCCAGCCCCCAGTAATACATAGCCAGCCAGCCCCCTGTAGTATACAGCCAGGGAAATTACTTGCAGCTGGAGGCATTACTGGGGCCTATGAGGATATGGGGTTCCTGTGGGGTACATTATATGAGGCTGGGGGCATTACTTGGGGCTGTGAGGACATTGAGGGGAAGCTGTGGGGGACATTACTTGTGCCTGGGGGCATTAAAGGGGGGCTATGAGGACATTGGGGGGCTACGGAAGACATTACTTTTGGCTGGGGGGGGGACTTTCTAAAGGGGGCTGTGCAGGACATTAAAGGGGGCTGTGGATGACATTACAGAGGGCTGTGAGGGACATTACTGGTGGCATACAGCTGCCATAGTAGTGTCCGGTGTGGTGAGCACACTTTTTTGTCACCATGCCGCCGCTGGAAAAATAAATCTTTCCAGTAAGAAAGGCCTGGCTGCACGGAGAGGGGAGGAATGAGGAGCACTCACCCCTTCTCCAGCAGTCCTGGCCCAGGCAAAGCATCCATGTGTGTGTGAAAGGGGCCTTTCAGTAAAAGAGAGAAAGTGTTAGTGGTAGCAGCAGAATTATACAACAAACCAAAGCAAGAAAGTTGGATGCGTACACAGGATCACATAGTATAGACAAAATGTATTTATTAGGCTAGATAGCATTCTTGCCTACCTTGCTCATCCCCCTTCGCTAGGCACAACATGTTCCACTCTTTGGGTATTGTATGAGTAGGTTGTGGGCTCTTACAGGCCATAGACAAAAAATCGTCTTGCACAGGTCACTTTATTCAACCATTGGTATTTAGGAGGTTTCAGATTGTTTATGCTATTTGATTTACAAGCACTTACCTACCTGTGCATTATTCTGACTGTGGATAGGGAGTTTAAGGGATTACTGCCCTTGGCAGCTATGTACATCCGCTGGGTGTATTTTTAAGTGTTTTTAATTTTTTGATGTCTTGTGGTTTCATTTGTTTGTTTATGAACTAATAAATAAATATTGTCTATACTATGTGATCCTGTGCATCCAACTTTCTTGCTTTGGTTTGTTGTATAAACCAAGATGTAGGGACAATAAAGAACATAAGATGCCTGTGTGAACTCCACAGGCATGACACGTGGCTGAAGAGAAGACATGGTGATGCCGTGCCTAATGGAGAAGATACAGTGCAATTTCATGTCACAGGGCATATCACCTTGTGGTAGATGAAATAGGTAGGGATTTCTTCTGAGTTTTCTGTAGCTGCATATGTTAGGTACAGTTGTTATTTGCACATGTGAAGGAGGTAATGTACAGGGGTGGATACCACTGAAAATTTGATATATATGTATTGGGGCCCGTGCCCCACATCTTCTGCGACCATAGCAACACCCCTGGAAACCACCATTAGGGTAGTTTCACATTGATGTTAGTGCTGTGCATCCATTGCGTTTTATTTCCGTTGTGTCTCCATTTTGCTGATGCTCCCATGTTGTGTTCATGTCCACAAAAAAAATGAAGGTTTAAGATAGCTTTGAAAACAAAACACCTGGTTTCTCATCAGTGAAAAAACTGACGTTTCATCAGGTTTTTTTTGCAGACCCATAGACTTCTATTGCCTTCTGTGATGCCTGACTTCCACATTGATGAAAAAATTAGGCCACGTTTCATAATTTTTTCCACAGTGAAAAAATAATCTAATGTAAAAGTGGAAATCACTGAGACATGGATGTGAAAAACAAAGCCAATGTGAAAGAGCTCTTATTGAAGACCATGCTCCATCATTTCTTCGCATCAACATATTTTGACACCTATAACTTTGTTATACTTTGGGAAGAGCTAACATTTTCTTTTATACTATTTTGGGAACAGTGCAACCTTTTAACCACTTTAATCAATTTAGTTAGAATAATGACAGGCACTCTGTTGCTTTTAAAGCAAATTTATTTGGTGACAAAATGGTGAAAAGGGGATTTGGAGATTTTGAATGACATATTGTTACAGCACTCAATGTTTTGGATACTTATATTTTCATAGATCATGGACACTGGGATACCGAACATGATCTTATTTGTATTGTTTATTTATTTATATATACATTGTATTGGAAAAATGTTGGGGTAAATGTTTACTCTTTACATTATTTTAACTCCTTCGTGCACTATAATGCACTATAAGTATGGAGCTCTCTTCATACGCAGCAGGTATCAGCTGTATAAAACAGCTGACATCCACCTGTGCTGGCACCGATTGCTGCAGTTAACCTGTTAGGTGTCACAGTTGAACCCGACTGCGGCACCTAATAGTGCTGCCATTTTGGATGGGCGATCAGCGCCCCTGTGATGTTATTGGAGGATGCCAATCGGTTGCCATGGCAGTCTACAGTCTCATAGAGGCACATTCACTGAAATGAAAAGCTATTTCAATCCAAAACATCCTAACAGGCAAAGTTACATGTAACACAGGAACAATTGAACTTGTGAGTTTTTGGAGAGTTTCTGTTTGAATTTCTTTGCATGATTTCAGGATAACCTCCCAGAGCTGCTGTTTGATGTGAACTGCCCCCCACTTTTGCTTGATGATACTCCAAAGGTTTTCTATCGGGTTGAGGTCAGGGGAAGATGGTGGCCACACCATGAGATTCTCCCCTTTTATGCCTATGAGACCCAATGACACGGAGGTATCTTTGCAGCATGAGATGGTCCATTGTCATGCGTGAAAATGATATTGCTTTGGGAGAAAGTGGTCTGAAACTTTGCGGAGATCATTTTCACACTTCCAGGAACCCTGTTCTCATTATTATGGCCCAAAACATGACTCCGTCATCATTTTGCTGACGTTGCAGCCTTGTTGGGACATGATGTCCACCCACCAACCATCCACTACTCCATACATCTGGGCAATCCAGGGACACTTATATTATTCCTGGCTGTGAGTACTGTAACAGGAAATAGTGCTCAAATGTCCAAATCGACATTTTTCACAATTTTTCCATCCATAAATATTTGAATGAAAAATTGGTCATATAGGTCCCAAATTTAAATAAGTTAAAACTCCAGCACATACTACAAAAAATTACACCTTACGTAGTGAAGGACCTCCAAAGTAGTATTCTCCGGAATTCTACCTGTGCCATGCGCTACACAGAGCAGACAGCAGGAGCTCAGCGAGTTAAATGCATGGCTCAGATCCTGATGTAGAGCAAAGGGATTTGGGTTCCTAGAGCACTGGGCTGACTTTTCAGTGGGGTACAGGCTGTTTTTCGCAGATAACTTGTACCTAAATGGAAGGGGGGCTGTTGTGCTAGGGGAAAAGATCCTAGCAGGCTTGGCAGGGTATTTAAACTAGGATTGGGGAGGAGGAAAGAGATGACACTAAAGGGGTAGACAGGTCAGAGAGGGGGCAACGCCTATGTTAGTGGGTGATGAAGTGGGTGGTGTATGGGGGAGAATGGCAGTGGATAAGGAGATGCAATAGTTACAAAGTCTCTGGTATAAGAGGAAGAGTTAGATGTCGTTGGTGTATCGGATATTGAAGAAAAAAGAGAGAACAACAGGAGGACGGCGCCTCGTGTAATACCGTCACAGATGCGGTGTAGGGAGTAAGCAATATTGCTCACCTGTTTACCACTTGGTGGTATGCAGTGTACAATCCAAAGGAAATGGTCTTCAGTGTCCAACACGTTCCTGCAGCTCCACAGCTCCTGGGATAACAGGTACCATCGACGGATGGACCAGTGGTAATGTGATCAAAAAACATAATTGCGTAAATGTAATTATTGCTGTAATTTGTTTAGTCATTTATTTATTAATTATTATTTTTAGTATATCTTCAATAAAAAGTCTATTGCCTAATTAAGTGGTGTGGGTTGAATCAGTTAAAACCTACTGCTGATGTAGATACTCCACCATCTTAGGCCGTCCAGCCCCCATAAGTTTAGCCCCAATTTTTTGTGTTTTTTGATCACATTACTGTTGGTGTATCGGAGACATGGCTCGATGCAGCACATGATTGGGATGTTATTATTGAAGGTTTTACACTCTTTCTGAAAGACAGGGCAAATAGAAAGGGAGGTGGTGTATGTATGTATGTCAGAAGAGACTTAAAAGTGATTGTGAATGAGACCGTGGTCTCAGAATAGTGTGAGGAGGCTGAAACTTTGTGGGTTGAGATTCAAAGCCAGGAGAGCTTTGAGAAAATTATTTTTGGTGTAATTTATAGACCCCTATCCCCAATATCTGTAAGGAAATAGAGGGTCGCCTATATAAACAGATTTTAATTTTCCATATATAAATTGGGGTCAGGGGTTTTTTTTATCAGTGAAGGGGAGACATTTTATTAACTTTCTGCAAGATAATTTTATGGTACAGCTTGTAGAAGATCCCACAAGAGGTGATGCATTGTTGGACCTTGTGATTTATAACAATGCAGAGATTGTCCCAAATGTCAGTGTCTGGGAAACCCATGGGAGCAATTGAGTTTTAAAAAGGCTAATTCTCCGAAATTCAGGGCAGCACTACAAGATATAGATTTGGATCAGTAACATGATGATACTAATACTAAATGGGAGACATTCAAATTGGTATTAGGTCATTATACTTCTAAATTTACTCCTATAGGTAATTCCACACCCCGTGTGGCTTACAACTACAGTTAAAAAGGCAAAAAATGATAAAAGGGGCATTCAAAAAATATAAAGCAGATGGTGCACCTAAAGCCTTCAATAATTACAAAACACTTACCAATATCTGTAAGAAGGAAATAAAATCAGCCAAAATAGAAAATAAAAGACAAATGGCCAAAGATAGCAAAACAAATCCCAAGATATTCTTTAAGTATATAAATCTGAACAAAAATAGGTCAGAGCAGGTTGGACCCCTATATACTAAAATGGAGCTTTGCGGGGGTGTGGCCTGGCTATGGTCGAGGCCATAAATGGTCTACAGTAGCTCCTTCGAAAACCCCCCATATTCAGCTGTTTCCACCTGCTTTCCAGCACCCCATCACCCACCAAATAGGTCCTAAGAAACGGGCTGACCCGAAGACACTCACAAGAACTCCTGCCCAAGGAATTGGAAAATTTCTTACTCCCGCTGCGGCCACTTCATCCTCGCCACGTGGAGCAGATATGGCGACCAGACCTGCTGCACCATCCACCTCCCAGAACTGGAAGCCATGCTCACCTCTCCACAGGAGTACCATCGGTTCAGTGACTACCTGAGCTGAAGATAGTGCCCCGGATGGGCTCCGTCCGTGTGCCCAGGAGATGGATGCGGCCCCCTACAGACTCCAAGATGGTGGCGCTGGCAAGTCCCTCCGGTGCCAGTCCGAAAGCCGCGACTGTGCGGGCGGTTTCAGAACCTATGATGGAGGCACCTGCTGACCCCTCCAATGCAGTGACTATGCAGCGGCTTCGGGTTCCCACGATGGCAGCGCCCCTGGATCCTGTTGCCATCCAGCCAGTGACCGCTATACAGGCGGCTGGGGGTCCCAAGATGGTGGTGCCCAATGATTCCGCTGGGGCCGCACAACAGGAAAGGATGCTGCAACACTCACAGGGTCCTACGACAGATTCTATCAGGGCGTGGACCCCAGAACCCTGGTCCTCTGGAGGCTCAATGGTGAGCCTACACCCCATTAAAAGGAAATTTCTCCTTCCCCCTTCTCTACATGCCCACATTCGGGCACAGCTACCAGCAGCACTCTGGGACCCACCTCTCCATCAGAAGTCCCCATGGACCTTGGAACCTCGGGGGTTAATTGGGCTGCAGATTCACAGCATTCTAGCTGTATGCCTGACAATCCCAGGGAGAAGAATGGCCAGCCACTCCAGTACAATTCTCACCAGTGGCTCATATTTCGTCCCTCTCGCTACCACCATCTGCACCCCAGCATTTTGGCGGGACTGATCCTAAAATCTCACTTTATGCAACACTCTCCTCCCCATCGCCCCAGCATGCACAGCCACTGATGTCTGAATTGCCGTCTGTTCTTCTGTCACAAGAATTTGGGGCATTAGCGGAGTTGCAAGCCCTTCGTGCCCATCTCTACTCTATCCCTACTTGGGAAGATATGAAAAGTTACATGGCACGCTTTGAGCAGTCTTATGGAGCAGAATTGGGGGTGGTGAGAGAAGATGTGCAAAACTTGACTGCCAGAGTCTATGCTACAGAAGATAGTTAAAACACCCTAACCACCAGGGTGGACAATCATGACACCATACTGTCCACACATGCATTCCAACTGCAATTCCTGGCGGATCAACTGGATGACACAGAAAATAGAGGCCGGCATAATATCATATGGATTCGGGGTCTCCTGGAGACGGTGGAGGCTTCTCATCTTCATGACAGTCTTAGACAGATTTTCAACTCTTTGCTTGAACTTCCTGTAGATACGGCCTTGAAGCTGGACAGAGCACATAGTTCTCTGTTATCTGCAGAGTTCACAAATACCAAGTCAAAGATGGCATTATGTCCAAAGCCAGAGAGATAGAGAACATCTCTTTCCAGGGGACTCATCTACAGCTACTTCCAGACCTATCCCTTCTCACTTTACTTAAACAAAAATCTCTAATACCCTTTCTAGAGGAACTCAGACAGAAGAATATTCCTCACCTGGGGCTTCCCCTTTTGCCTACATATCTGCCACAGAGATAGCAGATACACCCTGAGACATTCAGCTGAAATACAGCATATCTCGGTAACTCACAACTTAGTAAATATTTTCTTCCCCCTCTTTGGTTTATCTAGACTAAGGTATACTTATTTGTTATTGTCCCCACCTATTTTGTCTATTTGTAGTCCCCTCCTGTCTACCCTATCCCAGTCCCCCACTCTATTTTTTGTTCTTGAAAATCAGTATTGGAGGAGCCGTTTTTACCATTGCTAACGTATATTTTCCCAATTTTAACCAGATCTCCTTTGGTGTCTTGGTCCTTCATTCTCTGGCAGAATTTGCGAATGGTTCAGAAATCGTTCTGGGGGGAGACTTTAACATGGTGATGGATGTGGACTTGGACACAACCACAGGTAGGTCCCCTGCCTCCTTTGCCAAATGTTGCAGACTGAAAACTGAGCTTGAGAATCTTGTCCATCCTTGATCAAAAATATTGTTGTGCTAGGGTTTTTTGAATACGGGGACAAATGTTGAGCGTGGTTAGCCAAAGCAATTCATCCACGGGTTCCGACCACCCATATTTTCTCTATAAACTCTCCAGGCAAGGGTTTGGTACATAAAGAACACCAGATACTGGATGAATTATCCAAATTTTATTTAGAGCTATATAATATTAGAAACAACCAAGTTGGATCATCCAATTCTCCCTCATCGGCTATAAATGACTATTTGGACTCATTACCCAATATCCCAGCATCCTCTATGGACAATGAATACCCGAATATTTCCGATTTTCCCTGAATTGCCCCGGGATTTTGGCGCACGTGATCAAATTGTGGCGCATCGGCTCTGGCATGCACGCGACGGAAATCGGGGTGCGTGGCCGAACGAAAACCCGACGGATTTGGAAAAACCGCCGCATTTAAAAAAAAAAAAAAATGTGTCGCGAAAATTGCACTTACCTTCACTCAGCCGAGCTCGGTGTATTCCAGTGCGTTCCGATGCTCTTCAGCGCAGCAGCGCCACCTGGTGGGCGACGGAGGAACTGCCTTAATAAATCCCGGCCGGACCCGAATCCAGCGCAGAGAACGCGCCGCTGGATCGCGAAAGGACTGGGTAAGTGAATCTGCCACATTGGGGCACATTTACTAAGGGTCCGAACGCTGCATTTTCCGGGTTTCGCAGTTTTTTTCCGTTTTGCCCTCAATTACCCCGGGTTTTTGGTGCACGCAATCTGATTGTGTCGCATCGGCACCGGCTTGCGTGTGTCACAAATTGGGGGGCGTGGACGTCAGACAACCCGACTGTTTCAGACAAACCGTGGAATTTAGAAAGCAAATTGTGCCGCAAAACACGCACTTACATGCACCGGGAAGAAGAAGGTGAACTCCGGCGGACCTCAGCGGGGGAAGCGACACATATAGGATATTGGACGCACGATCTTAGTGAATGGTGGCAGACCCGAATCCTCGTTGGACAACGCACAGCGGGGATCGCGACGGGACGGGTAAGTAAATGTGCCCCATTGTGTTAATTTTCGGCCAATATCCCTTCTGAATGTGGACACCAAAATATTCTATAAGCTTTTAGCGCTCTGACTTCAGCCTTTCATTTCCTCTTTGATACATCAGGAACAAGCCTGTTACCATATCAAATGGTAACAGGCAGGGATGCCCTCTGTCACCCTTTCTAGTAATGGAGTCCCTGGCCATCACTCTCCAGAATAATCCTGACATTCAGTGCTTAAGGATAGGGCACATCCACCATAAGTTGTCCCTAATTGAAGATGACCTACTCCTTTATGTAACCAGCCCTCGTATCTCTCTCCCAGCAATACTGAAGGATTTTGATACCTTTGGGGAACTCAGTAAATATAAAGTTTATCTGAAGTCGGAGATGCTGAACGTATCCCTCCCCCGGCAGAGGCATCACACTTGGCTTCCGTCTTTCCTTTTCGCTGGGCAGACATGTCTATAAAATATTTGGGTATCCACATTCCCTCAGATCTTTCACGTCTATATTCTCTCAATCAAGAACCATTATTGAAAACTAAAGCAACTGATCTAAATAAGTGTCAACAGCTGGCCCTATCTTGGTTTGGAAGAATTAATGTGCTTAAATAGGATATTTTGCCCAACTTCTATATTTATTCCAAACTGTACCCATGGATACTCCTCCTCTAACTTTTTTTATGTTCCAAAATTTAAAGTAATCCAAGCACTCCTGTCAGGTTCGCTAGGGAGAATGCTGGGACTTCTGGTTCTTCTGGTGGTGCTAGCAGCGTTCTCCGACCTCCGGCGCGTATCCGTGCAAACTCCACCTCTCGTCCCGGGCAGCGACTGCTAAGATCTCGCGCTGTCTAGGAGTTGTGTTTGGAACTGCTGGGACTTGTGCTACCTCTGCATGGTGCCTGGTTATTCTGCACCATGAGGGGTTAATTCCCAGAAGTTGTCCAGCTCCTATCAGGTTCTGGAGGTGGGGTTCTGGCTGCATAAATTGCAGCTTCACTAGTCACCTGTGCCAGTGTTTGAAATCCCTTCATCGCTTGCTCTCTGCATTAGGTTGACTTGCTCTGTATTTGTATTGTTGTGATCTCGGCTAGTTTTTGACATTGACTCTTTGCTTACTGACTTTGTTCTTGAAGTACCCTCTCGTTGTGACCGCGGCTAGTTTACCATTCCTTTGTTTCATAGTTTCATAGTTTATACGGTTGAAAAAAGACACTTGTCCATCAAGTTCAACCAAGGAAAGGTAGGGATTGGATGAGGAAGGGATTTAGGGGAAACAATCCTATATAGCATAACAATCAATGTTATTTAGGTGTAAAAAGGCATCTAGACCCTTCTTGAAGCTCTCCGCTGTCCCTGCTGTGACCAGCTCCTGAGGCAAGCTATTCCACAGATTGACAGTTCTCATAGTAAAAAAGCCCTGTCGCCTCTGGTGATTAAACCTTGGTTTCTCTAAACGGAGACAGTGCCCCCTCGTCTTTTGATTTGATTTAATCTGGAACAATTTACCACCATATTTTTTGTATGGACCATTCATATATTTATATAAATTAATCATGTCCCCTCGTAGTCGTCTCTTTTCCAGACTAAATAAATCTAGTTGTTTTAATCTTTCCTCATAACTAAGACTCTCCATACCCCTTATCAGTTTTGTGGCTCTACGTTGAACCCTTTCCAGCTCCAGGGCATCCTTTTTATGGACCGGTGCCCAGAACTGGACAGCATATTCCAGGTGTGGCCGAACCAGTGCCTTGTATAGTGGTAATATTACATCCCTATCACGAGAGTCCATTCCACTTTTGATACATGACATGATCCTACTAGCTTTAGAGGCAGCTGATTGACATTGCATGCTGTTATTCAATTTATGATCTACTAGTACCCCCAGGTCCTTCTCAACAAGGGACTCTCCCAGATTTACTCCCCCAAGGACATATTTTGCCTTTGGATTATTGGCCCCCAGGTGCATAACATTACATTTATCCACATTAAACCTCATTTGCCAAGCGGATGACCAAACATTCAGTTTGTCCAAGTCACCCTGCAGCCTATGAACATCCTCCATAGACTGTATTACACTACACAGTTTGGTGTCATCTGCAAAAATAGACACAGTGCTATTAATTCCTACCTCTATATCATTAATAAATATATTAAATAGTAGAGGGCCAAGCACAGAACCCTGGGGTACACCACTCATAACTGCTGACCATTCCGAGTAGGAATCATTGACCACAACTCTCTGGATACGATCCTTCAGCCAGTTTTCAATCCAATTGCAAATGATTTCTGCCAAACCAACAGCCCTAATTTTACCCATCAGGCGTCTATGAGGGACAGTGTCAAATGCCTTTGCAAAGTCCAAGAACACAATATCCACAGCTGCTCCTCCATCCAGACACCTGCTCACCTCTTCATAGAAGCAGATAAGGTTAGTTTGACAACTTCTATTCTTAGTAAACCCATGCTGGTTATCACTTATTATTCTATTTGATGTCACATACTCCAGTATATAGTCTTTTACTAACCCTTCCAACACTTTCCCCACAATGGAAGTTAAGCTTACAGGCCTGTAATTGCCTGGCGAAGTTCTAGAGCCCTTTTTATATATTGGCACCACATTTGCCTTGCGCCAGTCACTTGGCACCACACCAGACATTACGGAATCCCTGAAGATTTTAGACAGTGGTACAGCAATAACAGAACTGAGTTCTTTAAGAACTCTGGGGTGTAACCCATCTGGTCCAGGAGCTTTGTACACATCGATTTTATTTAGCTTAGATTGGATAATGCCTACATTCAGCCAGTCTAGTATATTACAGGGTGCATGACTCGCACTGGCACCACCCAAGTCAGAAGTTCTCTCTTCTATTGTATAAACTGAGCTAAAAAACCTATTAAGTATCTCCGCCTTCTCCTGGTCTCCAGTCACCGATGCCCCATTTTCAGAATAAAGGGGTCCAACCTGTTGTGACCCATTTTTTTTTGCATTGATATACCTAAAAAATTTCTTGGGATTTGTTTTGCTATCGTTAGCCACCTGTCTTTCATTTTGTATTTTGGCTGATTTGATTTCCTTTCTACGGATTTTGGTAAGTTTTTTGTAAGTATTGAAAGCCTCAGGTGACCCGTCAGATTTATATTTTTTAAATGCCCTCTTTTTCTCATTAATTGCCCTTTTAACTGTAGCTGTAAGCCACGAGGGGTGTAATCTAGCCTGTCTATACTTGTTACCTATTGGAATAAATTTAGAAGTATAAAAACCCAGGATAGATTTGAATTTCTCCCATTTAACATTAGTATCACCATGTGACAGTATCTGATCCCAGTCTATATCCTGTATTGCAGTCCTGAATTTTTGGAAATTAGCCCTCTTAATTTCAAAGTTTTCAATTTTCCCACCTGTTTCTGCTTTTTAAAGTTTAAGAGGAAAATAATTATATTATGATCGCTGTTCCCAAGGGGTTCCCGGATACTGACATTTTGGACAATCTCCGCATTGTTAGAAATCACAAGGTCCAACAATGCGTCACCTCTTGTGGGATCTTCTACAAGCTGCACCATAAAATTATCCTGAAGAATGTTCATAAAATGTCTCCCCTTCACAGATGAAGACGAGCCCTGACCCCAATTTATATTTGGAAAGTTAAAGTCTCCCATTATCACTACGGTCCCCTCCTGTGAAGCCCACTCCATCTGTTTATATAGGTGACCCTCTATTTCCTCAGAGATGTTAGGGGGTCTATAAATTACACCAAAAATAATTTTCTCAAAGCTCTCTTGGCTTTGAATTTCAACCCACAAAGTTTCAGCCTCCTCACACTCTGAGACCACTGACTCATTTACAATCGCTTTTAAGTCTCTTCTGACATACAGACATACACCACCTCCCCTCCTATTTGCCCTGTCTTTCCGAAAGAGTGTAAAACCTTGAATATTAACACCCCAATCATGCGATGCATCAAGCCATGTCTCTGCTACACCAACAACATCTAACTGTTCCTCTAATATCAGAGCCTCAAGCTCGCCCATTTTGCCTGTGATACTTCTGGCATTTGTGAACATACAATTTAATTTTCCACAGTTATTTATCTGATTTAAAGTAATTTTACTGGCACATATATCCTCACCACCGTTCTGTAACTTGTGGATCTCCTTATCCACTGCCTTAGGCCCCCATACACCGCCCACATCACCACCCACCAACATAACCTGCCCCCTCTCTGACCGGTCTACCCCTTCAGTGTCTTCCTTTTCCTCCTCCCCCGATCCTAGTTTAAATACTCTGCCACCCCTGCTAGGATCTTCTCCCCAGCACAGCAGCCCCCCTTCCATTTAGGTGCAAGTTATCTGCGGAAAACAGGTTGCACCCCAGTGAAAAGTCAGCCCAATGCTCTAGGAACCCAAATCCCTCTGCTCTACACCAGGATCTGAGTCATGCATTTAACTCCCTGAGCTCCCGCTGTCTGCTCTGTGTAGCGCATGGCACAGGTAGAATTCCGGAGAATACTACCTTGGAGGTCCTTTTCTTAAGCTTTGAACCTAATTCTTTAAAATTATTCTTCAGGCTCCTCCACCTACCATCTATTCTGTCATTGGTACCAACATGGACCACGAGAGCTGGGTCATCCCCAGCCCCTCCCAGTAATTTATCCACCCTTTCCACCACATGCCGAACCCTGGCACCAGGGAGACAGCAAACCATTCGGTTGAGGCGGTCATGGCGACAAATTATTCTATCCGTCTTCCTTATTATAGAGTCCCCTACAACCACTAGCTGCCTTGGCTTACCTGCACTCCCATCCACCCTACTACTAGCTGGTCTGCTCCCCCGGCTGTTAGGGAGAGCAGGATCTGCTAGGGCTGCCATTTCTGACACTGACGTCCTTACATCATTGCACAATTTTGCAATTTTGCTTGGATGTTCAGAGTCAGAGTTGTCCTTCCTTTTCTTTGACCCCTTCCTACCCCCTCTAGTTACAGTAACCCAGCTACCCACCTGGCCCTGCTGGCTTACCTCCCCATCTTCCACTTCTACCCCACTTATTGCTTGCTCAGTGAGCAGCATACTCCTCTCAAGATTGTCAATTGCTCGCAGCCGTGCAATATCTTCCTCCAGATCTCTAACACGAGCTTCTAGTAGAAAAATATGGGCACATCTGTCACAGCGGTATTCACCCTCAAACTCTTGCTCCAGCAGTGTATACATGCGGCAGAGTGTGCACTGGAGCATACCACCAATCTTGCTAGCCATATCCTAGTAACAAAACAGTGATAAGTATATAAATCAAGAGATATGTAGGTTACTTACAGTTCTGTGGACTTCTCTTTTTCAAACTCCGCTTTTTTCAACTCCACTTAAGTTCACTAGCCACTTAAAATCACAAGCCAAAACTGAGCGAGCTCAAAAGTGAGTTGCTAGACCTTAATTTATCAGGTGTGAACACTAATCCCTCCTCCCAATTAGCAGACCAGGCAAAGAAAGGAAAAAAAAATCTATTTAAATTGTGACACTAAGAAAAGTGCCTTGCTATTACCTATATACTCAGTCCACAATCACCCAAACAACAGATTCACTCTTAACACACACAAAACTCCGCTTTTTTTTAACTCCACTTAAGTTCACTAGCCACTTAAAATCACAAGCCAAAACTGAGCAAAAACTTGTGTTTTATGGTTGTCAGTTTGTTTGTGTTTCCCTTCCCACACTTATCCAGTGTATTTCGAGTCTTCAAGTAGTCGCCCCACGGTTTAGCGTGGGGGGGCTATAGGAAGGGACAGTGGTTGGGGCAAGCTCAGGGCACACTATCCCCTGTCTTCTGTGTTACCCAACCCTAACAACTCCTTTTGGTGTTAATGCCAGATAATGTTATTTATTTACATGAAAAAGATTTAAATGAAATGTACTTATAAACAAGTAAATAGAACAATTAGGGACCATAGTAATGTACAGTATACAGGTAAAGAGTAGCCCTATAACAGTTACCTAATGCCGATGGCCACAATAGATATAATGGAGTGCAGTGCATAAAGCTCTGGGTAAAATGAGTAATGTAGTAGCATGCAAAATGAGAAATTCGGTCAGTACTAATAGTGCAGTTGTGTGGCTGCACATTTCAGTGGCACATGTGGGAGATTTGGTCCAGTAGAGACCGTGGTAGCGGGGTGCTGTGATGCAGTTCAAGACAGTGACACCAAGGTACAGTCCAAAACAGGTCTCGCCTGCGTTTATTGTAGCAGCAAAATAAAACAGCCTTTACATTCAGGCATTAAATAAACAAAAATCCTACCCGTCAGGGTGCTAACTATACAGGTGTTCACTAACTCACCACTATACAAAATCACTTGGCTGCTCCAGGCACAAAGGTCAGGGCTGTGTGCTCTCCAGCCTCCTTACAGAGAGAGACAACACTCTCAGCTCTGCTGAGCGGTTTTAAAAAAAAGACTGATTGGGCTGCTCCCATCACCTGTGTCCAAGGTGCTGGACACCCAACCTCAACACTAAGGCCTTGCATAATAGCAAAACCTAGGGGGAAACATACCGCCCATCCACAGTTAACCCCTTCAGTGTCTCACATACCCTCCCCCTCTGTTTGACCCTGTGGGGGTGAACACTTTTGGCCATCAGACAGTGGGTACGAGACAGGGCATCGGCATTCCCATGCAGCTTTCCTGCTCGATGTTCTACCGTGAATTTGAAATTCTGCAACATTAGGAACCACCTTGTGACCCTGGCGTTCCTCTCTTTGGCCTGACTCATCCAGGTGAGGTTTTAGCACGAGATCCATTAACCTCTGGAATGTGGCAGGAGCCCCATGTAGCCCAAAGGGGAGTACCACGTACTGAAAAAGCCCGTCAGGGGTAACAAAAGCGGTCTTCTCTTTGGCCCTGTCAGTAAGGGGTATCTGCCAATACCCTTTCGTCAGGTCAAGGGTGGAGAAGAACCTAGCCTGTCCAAGTCGTTCTATCAACTCGTCAACCCTGGGCATGGGATAAGAATCAAATTTGGACACCTCGTTCAACTTCCTAAAGTCATTGCAGAACCGTAGGGAACCATCAGGTTTGAGAATCAACACAATAGGACTCGACCAGTCACTTTTAGACTCCTCGATAACCCCCAGGTCTAACATCTGCCTGACTTCTTCGGATATGGCAAGCCGGCGCGCTTCAGGGAACCGGTAGGGTTTTTGGTGTACCCGGATGTGGGGTTCGGTTATGATATCATGCTTGATGACTGAAGTACGTCCCGGTAACTTAGAGAACACATCCACATTTCGGAGCACAAACTCCTTCGCTTCCTGAATCTGGGCCCTGGAGAGGGACTCCGAGATCTGTACTTCAGGCACCTTGGCATCGGGTACACCTACCTCCGGTGTCCCATTCTTGGGGACAGACGCTTTTTCTACTCCCACGGCCATCAGGGACTCCCTTTCCCTCCATGGCTTTAGGAGGTTCACGTGGTATATCTGTTCGGGTTTCCTCCTCCCCGGCTGAGATACCTTGTAGTTAACCTCCCCCACTTTCTCCATGACCTCATATGGTCCTTGCCATTTTGCCAAGAACTTGCTCTCAACGGTGGGCACCAGAACTAGCACTCTGTCGCCTGGGTTAAAGGTCCTGAGTCTGGCTGACCTATTGTAGACCCTAGACTGGGCCTCTTGTGCCCTTGTCATGTGCTCCTTTACAAGGGGCATTACCGCCGCTATGCGGTCCTGCATAAGGGAGACGTGTTCTATCACACTACGGTGGGGGGTCCTCTCCTGTTCCCAGGTCTCCTTGGCTATATCCAAAAGCCCACGTGGGGAACGGCCATATAACAGCTCAAAGGGTGAGAAACCCGTGGAGGACTGGGGAACTTCACGTATGGCAAACATCAAATAGGGCAACAAACAATCCCAGTCCTTCCCATCCTTGCTGACCACCCTCTTTAGCATCCCCTTCAAGGTCTTGTTAAACCTCTCGACTAGGCCATCTGTCTGAGGATGATATACAGAGGTGCGGAGCTGTTTAACCTGCAGTAACTTACACATCTCCTTCATTACCCTAGACATGAATGGGGTACCCTGGTCAGTCAAGATTTCCTTGGGGAGGCCTGTGCGTGAGAATACCTGGAACAGCTCCCTAGCAATATTTTTGGAGGAGGTGTTCCTTAATGGAATCGCCTCGGGATACCGCGTAGCGTAGTCCAGGATAACCAGGATGTATTGGTGCCCCCTTGAGGATTTGACTATGGGGCCAACCAGATCCATTGCAATCCGTTCAAATGGCACCTCTATGATTGGTAGCGGGACCAAAGGACTCCTGAAGTGGGACACCGGGGCAGTAAGTTGACACTCAGGGCAGGAGCTACAATACCGGTTTACCTCCTCCCACACCCCGGGCCAGAAAAATCTCTGCAGGATCCTCTCCCGGGTCTTCTCAGCACCTAAGTGCCCTCCCAGCACATGTTTGTGTGCCAACTCTAGCACCAGCCTACGGTGAGATTGGGGTACTACAAGTTGCTCAACCTCCTCACCCCGTATCTGGTCGACCCTGTATAACAGCTCCCCAACAATCACCATTCGGGGGTATATTTTGTCAGCCCCTGGTATTTGGAGTACCCCATTTATCACCTTAACATTCTCCCGTGCTTTAAACAAGGTAAGGTCCTGTAGCTGTGCAGCCCCAAAATTCTCACGGGAAAACTCAAGGTCCGGCATGTCGGCCACCTCCTCGTGGCCCTCGACCTCACCAGCTAGGACCTCTAGGGGAGCGAATTCATCACATGGGGTCACCCCTACTGCTGGCGTGGGTACATCGGCCTGAAAGGGTTCAGGGGCCAAGGCCGGACATACCTGACGTCCATTATCTGCAACAGTACCTGAGGTGGGTCTTCGTCTCCAGAGGTCCCAAAACACCGGTAAGTCTCTGCCGATAATAGCCTCATGAAACAGGGTCCCCACCACCCCCACTTCATGGGTAATAGTACCACAAGGTGTATGTAGGTTGATGACAGCAGTGGGATATTCGCGAGTGTCCCCATGTATACACAACACTCCCACTTTACGCCCACTGTACAGTCCAGGATCAACCAAAGTTCCCCGCACCAGGGTAACCAGACTCCCTGAGTCTAGCAAGACTTCCACCGTGTGACCACCGATTGTGACCATACACACTTGGGGTTCTGCATCCGTGACTGACTCGGCAGCCAGAACCGGCCGGGCAAACAGTGACATTCGCGGGGTCTGGTTGCAGTCCATTGGCTCCACTGACAGGGGACAGTTGGCAGCAATATGGCCCATTTCATGGTATCGCCAGCACTGGATACGGCTATGACCTCTGTCACGAGCCTCACTGGGTTTCTGTGTATCCAAGCCCCCCAGTGTACCCCCTCCCAACCTGACCTGTTTCCCTTTTCCTGCAGTAGCAGTCCTACCAGATGGTTTAATGGCCTTGTCACTGGCACTGCTTCGTGTGGGAGGGATAAGTAGAAGATCCTCCGTAGCCCGATATCTCTCTACTAGGGACACGAGTTCCTCAGCATTTGTGGGACCGGCCTGTCCAACCCACCGCTGGAGCCGAGAGGGCAGAGAACGGGTGAACTTGTCAAGAACCACTCTCTCGACCATCTGTGCTGGGGTGCAGTCATCGGGTTGTAGCCACTTCCGGACAAGATGGATCAGGTCATGCATTTGGGAACGCGGGGGTAGTTTTTCAGAGTATGCCCACTGGTGGACCCGGCTGGAACGAACTTGAACGGTGACCCCAAGACGAGCCAGAATCTCCGCCTTTAGCTGGGGGTACTCACGGGCCTCTGTTTCACTCAGGTCGTAGTAGGCCTTCTGCGATTTGCCTGTCAGGAATGGCGCCAGGACATCTGCCCACTGCTCAGCTGGTAACTCCTCTAGCTCAGCTACTCGCTCGAACACAGTGAGATACGCCTCCACGTCGTCGGTCACCGTCATCTTTTGTAAAGCCTTCTGCACTGCAGCCCGTGCGGAATGCTGGACAACCGGGTACCCTTGCAGACCAGTATGGGACCCCTCAGTAGTCGTCGCTTGCGGTGCTGCCATAACGCCAGAAAACTTTTCCATCATCAGCTGGAACATGGCTTGGGACTCTTCCTGCTGTTGCTGTAGCATGGCTCGGGACTCTGCCTGCTGTTGCTGGAGCATGGCTCGGGACTCTGCCTGCTGTTGCTGGAGCATGGCTTGCTGCTGTCGGGACCTCTCCTCCTGCTGCTGGAGCATGGCTTGCTGCAGCTGTCGATTAGCCTGGGACTCTTCCTGCTGCTGCTGCCGATTAGCTCTGGCCTCCTCTTGCAGGTATTTAATAAAGTCCTCCATCTTGGCTTTATCCTGCAATTTGCCTGCTGCTTTCACCCAGGCCATGCAATGTTGCAGGATGTAGCGAGCCTTTCAGGTGTGTGTCTTTTTGAACTGCCCGCAATCCGAAGCACCATATGTGGGAGATTTGGCCCAGTAGAGACCGTGGTAGCGGGGTGCTGTGATGCAGTTCAAGACAGTGACACCAAGGTACAGTCCAAAACAGGTCTCGCCTGCGTTTATTGTAGCAGCAAAATAAAACAGCCTTTACATTCAGGCATTAAATAAACAAAAATCCTACCCGTCAGGGTGCTAACTATACAGGTGTTCACTAACTCACCACTATACAAAATCACTTGGCTGCTCCAGGCACAGAGGTCAGGGCTGTGTGCTCTCCAGCCTCCTTACAGAGAGACAACACTTCCAGCTCTGCTGAGCGGTTTAAAAAAAAGACTGATTGGGCTGCTCCCATCACCTGTGTCCAAGGTGCTGGACACCCAACCTCAACACTAAGGCCTTGCATAATAGCAAAACCTAGGGGAAACATACCGCCCATCCACAGTTAACCCCTTCAGTGTCTCACACACACTATGGAAGACTTGCAGATTACTATTTTAATGGGACATTTTAAGACACAGAGGGAAAGGAAAGAATGGGAGTATAAATTAATTCAACACCTTACAAAGAGGTCTTAACATTCATGCCAGCTTCATGACCTCCTACCTCTGACCTGGAGGCCACAAGCAGATAAGAGCTAGGGCTCTTGTGTCGCGCCTCACAGGTTTTTAATTTTTTTATTGCCGTCCTGCTGTAAATAAGAGGTCCCTGTATTTATCAATCTGTTGTTTTAGAGTTTTTTTAATATCCTTTGATGATCACTGTTTAGTGTGTATAAAATGCTGGGAATTTTCTGTTTCATGCAAAACATCATGTCTGACAAAGAGAACTAGTATTCTCGAAAGCTCACCATCAAATATACTCAGTTAGCCTCAAAAAGGTATCGCCTGATTTCTTCACTCCTCTTCTGCTCTCCCTGGCTAACACAGTACAAATCTACACTAATGTATTAATAATCAGGGTCTTCTATTAATACATTGAACATACATTATTCATCAATAATACATTTTATAGCACTTGCCCCACCTTCAGTAACATTATACATTACCCCCAGTAATGTATTGTATAGCACCCACAACCACCCTGAACTGTAGCATATTATCCCCCTCAGTAATATTATATAGTACCCCCCTCAGGGTATTTGGAACCACGGCCGGCGCTATGGGTAGGCAAAGTGGGCAATTGGCTCACTAGCCAAGGTATACCACTTAATGAAGGTGGACCCGACCCCTCTTCTGGGGAAGTTTCCAGGAAGGCCTGCGTGTGACCTATATCCAGGATTCCTGGAATCCCAGATTTGATTGTTATCTTCTCCCCCTCCTGGACTTTTTGTCAGTCCTCAGTAATCCCCCTGATGATTCGCCGCGAACGGTGATGAAACGCGTAGGGTAGGGAGGGACGGGGAGCACACTTTTTTGGCTATACCTTTAGGGCACAAGAGTACACCGGTCTAGGGACGACTTGAGTACTGTCCTTGTCAGGACGGGAGCAATTGGGGCAATAGGGACAACTAAGTACATAGGGAGAGAAACTATTCCCCCCTTAGGTCTCTCAAGGATACCCATCCTGCAGCCCGATACTCCACCTGGTAAGAGTGCTCGATTTTTAATATTTGTTTACTGCATTTAGTGTTTGTTGTTTTTTAAAGTGACTAAGTAAAAGTTAAATTTTAAAGGACCTAGTCCGATGCTTATATATACATGTTACTTTGGTCCGGACAGTATTAGTGCATAGTGCCAGAGGGATTTGGCTATTTTGTGTCTTATAAAATTCTCCCATATTACAGTTTGTTTTACCATACTAAAGGAGCCTCCTACTGACTGTGACTGGTCATAAAATAGTTTTAATTTGGGGCCCCACTTTTAGTTTTGCCGTGGGCCCCACTTTGTCTAGAACCGGCCCTGCTTGGAACCATGGATATTTAAAAAGTTTAGGTCTTTTGGGCCTAAAATTTATTGGACCTTGCCATTTTGTCAATAAGGTTCATCTTCCTAACAATAATTCTTTGAAACTACAGTTACAGCACAAAAAGTAATGTACATTAACCTCTTAACGCTCAGCGCCCGATATATCGGACGCTGAGCTCAGTGACTTAGCGCTCAGCGTCCGATATATCGGACGCTGAGCCGATGCCGGTTCAGCTCAAGATTTGAGCCGAACCAGCATCAGTGAAGACGGGGTGCCGGCTGTGACTGATAGCCGGCACCCCAGTGTAACACCCGCGATCGGAGTTGACTCCGATCACGGGTGATTAACCCGTTAAATGCCGCGGTCATCGCGACCGCGGCATCTAACATGCAATTGGGGTGTCTTTCCCCCACGATCGGCCCCCCCGAATCATTTTCGGGGGGCACCGATCATTGCTACGGTATCACTGGGGTCCGATCTGGACCCCAGTGTTACCTGCAGGAACTGCCGGTAAGATGGCGTCTGTGACGTCATCTTACTGGCAGAGTGCCACCCTATGCAAGTGCATAGGCTGACACTGATAATGCCCTGCAATACATAAGTATTGCAGGGTATTATTATGAACAAGCAATCAGATGATTGCTTTTTCATTTCCCATGGTGGAAAAAGTGAAAAAGAAAAAAAAAAAATTATTCAATAAAAAAATAAAGTAATAAATCACCAAAAATGCCCAAAAGCCCCAAAACATATAAAGAGACATATAACTAAAAAAAAAGTCTAAATCATAACACAAACCCCACATATATAGTATCACCGCGTCCGTAACAACCCGTAGAATAAAAGTAAATCATTATTGAACCCCCACGATAAACGCCGTAAAAGAAAACTGTTATAAACCCCCAAAAAATTATGATTTTTACCTATGCAATCCCACAAAAATGCTATAAAAAGTGATCAAAAAAACATATGTACTCTAGAATGATACTGGTGCAAAGTACAACGTGTCCTGCAAAAAACAAGCCATCAACCAGCTCCGTAGCCAAAAACGTAACAATGTTATGCCACTTGGAAGATAGCAATACAAAAATGATAGATTTTTCCCCACAATAGGGTTTTATTTTACAAATTTAGTAAAACGCAAGAAAATATATTCGTGTCTGGTATCCCCGTTATCGTATCGACCCATAGAATGAAGATAACATGATTATTAGTCTATACGGTGAACACCACAAAAAAAAAAAAGTAAAAAAACCAGTACAGAATTGATGCTTTTCTACTCCTGCTCTCAAAAAGAAGTTCCTAAATTTTCAACAATAGGTAATACCAACCCCAAAATGGTAACATTGGAAAAAACATCTCATCCCGCAAAAAAAATGCCGTCACATGGCCCTAATAGCGCAAAAGCGAAAATTTTACAGCCTTCAAAAGAGGCCAATGAGGAAAGTAAAATCCTGGCAGCTGCAGGGCGCTCCTTCCCTTCTGCGCCTCACTGAGTGCCCATAAAACAAGTAACAGCCACATGTGGGGGGTCTCTGCACTCGGGAGAAATTGTAGAACAAATTGTATGGTGGGTTTTGTATTTTTATCTTTTGGAAATGTGTAAATTTTAGGGCTAAATGAACGTATAACCGGCACAATTTGACTATTCTAAATTTCGCCTCCATTTTGATGTAATTACTATGAAGATCTCAAGGGGTTAACAATCTTTGTAAAATCTGTTTCTGATAGCTTGAGGGGTGCAGATTTGAAATTGGGTTGGTTATATGGGGGGTTTTGATGCTAAATATGTAAATTTTCATTCAAAACTGAATTTATCCCCAAAATAGTCAATTCTGAAAATCCGGAAAAGCGCTATTCGATTTGTAAGCCGCATGACATCAAAATAAATTATCCAGACATTTCAAAAATGGTGAAAATGTAAAGTAGACAAAAGGGAAATGTTATTCGGCAAGTTATTTAGGTGGTACATCTATCTGCCTGAAAACGCAATGATTTCAAATTTCAAAAATGGCAAATTTTTCAGAAAATTCATCATATTTCTTTTTTTTTGTAAATAAACGCAAAACTTATCAGCCAAAATTTACCACTAAAATGAAGTACAACATGTGGGGAAAAAACAATCTCAGAATCGTTTTGATAAGTAACAGTGTTCAAAAGTTATAACCATATAAAGCGACGCATGTCAGAATCCAAAAAATGGGACTGAGCCTTAAGCTGTAAAATGGCTGCGTCCTTAAGGGGTTAATAATGAAGTTTTACATCTGAAAGTAAAAAGTATAATTTTTTTTGTTGTTGGATGTACAAGCCATGGCTCAGATTTCCTCTAAAGAGATCATTCACGTGATTATTAACAAGATGTGCTGAGTAATATACATTCATCTGTCTTCCATATGAAACCATTGACCTTTTGTGGACCTTTATTGGACACAATACCCACACCTCCAATCTGCTAATCTGCCAAGTACTAAAGAGCAAAGTTGTTATCGTGTAGCGTCTGACCTACAGACAGGAAGATAGAAAATGAAAGAGAAAAATCAGGAGATAGAGAGAAATGGAAAAAAATAGGGAGGAATGTATTTTGTTTCATGCAAAATAATAATTTAGTAATCCTAATATTGACAGCCAATGAATGTTAAAGTTAGGGCACATTTTTATTCAGTTCACAAAATTCCCTAATTTGGTTTTCTAAAATATTTTTTTTTGCCAAGAAAACTTTGGAAGTGGAGGTGTCACTAGTATTTGGAGAATTTGCTATAACTGTGCTATAGATCCTGCCCAATGATACATCCTGGAGTATCACACAGACTCTAGCCTACCAAGGGAACAGATTGGCGCTCCCCGTGACCCAAGATGGCGGTGCCCATGTGCCACCAGCATTTACCTGCCACCAACGGCTTTGCATGGCAGCGGGTAAGTAGTTAACAAACCCCATCACGAGTATCAGCAGTGGGTGCTGGCTGCATAATGTAGCCAACACCGACCATATATGAAGAGGGTTCAGCCCGTGATCCCTCTGTATAGAAACTTAACAGCATTAGAATACACAGGAACGTCCTAAGTGATTAAGACAACTAATGGTAGTTTTTATAGAAAGTCTTAGACTATGCCAGGTTTGCCATCAGGCCTAGAGCCCACCAGTGAAAATAATTTTGCTGGCCCACCGAATACTACATGGAAATATTACCCGTATATTCAAGTTTTCATTGTGTTTTGAAATGTATTTCAAACACATCAATATTAACGATGGTAAAGATGTATTTTGAGTTGCATTTTTCCCATTTACTTAACCGGTCCAATCGCGATCTAGAGGCGCGTTCTCTGTGGAAGATTCCATGCGCCACAATCTGATTGCATGCGCCAAAATCCCGGGACAATTCAGGGAAAATCGGTGCAAAATGGTAAAATTCGGGTAACACAACGTAAAAGCGCGATTCGGGCCCTTAATAAATGACCCCCATTGTGTTTGTGTTTTAACCCTTGTAGTATAGAAAGTGGCAAGAAAGGACAGGGAGAAAGCGCTAATAGTGTGACATCTTAGGGGTTAACAAATGGACATAAAGCTGTAGATTGTGCTCACCGTTTTAGGTTGTGCGGCAGATAAGCACAACACTATTGTAGGCTTTGTGGTGATAATTTTTGTCTGGTGCTGCCTCCAGAGGATAATCTCCTAAATGGAGTTGCCAAACACTATAGGATGTGGTGAAAGTGGTCTATTGTTGGGGTCCAAAAGGATGGTGAATATACTAAAAATTTTTATTCAAGGTCTTTAAAACACAATGTGTTTCGGGGCGTTCTACCCCTTTCTCAAGTGAACAAAAGACTGAGTACAGTGACAGAAAATAAAGAGGAGTTTTAACCCAATGGGGCAAGACAAGTATATAAATAAGTAAATGAAAAAATAAGTAAAAAAACAAACAGATAAAAAACATGGTAAGTATTGGTTGTGCAGATACGTTCTTAAATCGTGAACATGGTCGTAAAATTATATCATCATTGGAAGTATTTTTCCTCAGCATTTGGTAAGTAGACCACACTTGCTGTTACTTCTTTCTAAGCTCACCACAGCACCCATAGTAAATTTTGAAGCGGGGTAGGTGGATCACAAAACAGAGAAGCGCAAAAAGACTCAAGTGTTTCTTTGATATGAGATAGGAAAAAAAGGATAATGACTCTCACCTGGTGTTTGGAAGAGTCTAGACATATCAGCGAGCAATTATGCTCTTAGATGTTTTTAGATGTTTTTGGGCATCGGGAGACGCTGACAGCCACGAGATTCAGGTTTTGGTCCGTTCTCCCAGGAAGATGGACCAACAAGCCAATATAATACAATACACGTGGAATGGGAGATCTCGTCAGTCACGGCGCTGCGACATCCAGAAGCCACTCGCAAACTATAGGTAGACTTTTAACTGTTTTTATTGGATCACTACGCAAAATATTGGAGAAAAAAGCGGATGCCCATGAATAGGTAAATGTAACAATTTTATTAATTTACATAGATACACAAAAACAAAAAATATAAAAGCAATTAAAAAGCACTTAAGGTGCTATACAAAGTACCCTTGTCCCCAGCGCACAATAGTTTATAATGCAAAAAGGTATATACAGGCTATATTGTATATTAGTAAGGCATGATAAGCTTAGTAAATAATATAAGACATAATATAGTCAATATAACATCTGAAGGATGTGAAGGTGGCCTATATATTACCTAGTTGATGAACATCCAAGTGTGGCACTGGGGGCATTAATCCCCACGCGTTTCGCCTGGATAACCAGGCTTCCTCAGGGGTAAGGTGGTGGTGTGGGGGCACAGAATAAATAGTCCGCCCAGCCCTCATAGCGGCCTGCAGTCGGGCGCCAACCGGAACTATGCGCCTCCCTACGTGTGGACCCGAGGGTTCGCAACGTCTGGACTTGCCTACCCGTCGACTGAGTGTAGGAGGTCCAAGGTAATGACAGAGCAAAATAAAGTAAATAGGGGACCAAGAAGTGATACAATAAACTAAGTGAAAAATAAGGGCATAGTGAGTGTAGGAGTGACCAATTTAATCCTTATAGAAACCTGTGTAGAGTAAATCTTCATTGAGGCCCATTGGGGAAAGTGCATCAAGGTGATAGATCCATCTGGATTCAGTATTTAGAAGTTCATTCGTGTAATTTCCTCCCCTAGGATTCCAGCGGATTTTCTCCAAGCCATATACCCGTAGGCTGTGATTCGAGCCGTGGTGTGCCTGTAAAAAATGAGTGGCTACAGTGGACAGTGTCTTGCCCTTAGAGAGATCATTCGGCGCCGTTGTAATGGACGAGAGATGTTGTTGTATGCGTCTTCTTAATTCCTGCCCCGTCTGTCCCACATACACCATCGGACACGAGCATTGTAAAACATATATCACGTTTTTAGTCTTGCAGTTAACATAGTCACGTACTATCTTCGTAAAAGATAAATATAAATATAAAAAAGCCAATGAACACATGCCACTCAACTGAAACAAGACCGCAACCATAAAACATCACAAAAGGTGTACCCCATTACCGAATACAACCCTACAGGTTTTATGTGTTGTAATATGTATTTTTAGGAAACTATGTCTTTTATGTATTTATATTTATATTTTCTTATTTTGTTTTTGTGATGTCACTTCCATTGTACGTCATTAGACGTCAGCCAACATTTATTGTATATATTTGTGTGCGAACACATATATAAAAGTATATGTCTTTTACACCTGAGGAAGGCTCCGGATCGGGGCCGAAACGCGTAGTGATCCAATAAAAACAGTTAAAAGTCTACCTATAGTTTGCGAGTGGCTTCTGGATGTCGCAGCGCCGTGACTGACGAGATCTCCCATTCCACGTGTATTATACTTACCGAATGTAAGCATTTAGGTCTAGAAACATCTACATTTCCGGAGGGGATACTCCATATACGCTTGAAATGCACTTAGAAAGCAATTCAAACTCATATTGGCAATATGGAATTAGGGTCCAGTATTAAAAGCAATCTGTGCCTCCGTCAGCTTCCCTTACTATTGTGGACCATCATCTTCTCCTCATATTGTTGACCCCTCATCTCCTCATATTGTAACCTCCTTATCCCCAGCTCATAGTGTGCCCCCTTATATTGTAGCCCTTCATCTCCCCCTCATATTGCAGCCACTCATCTCCCCCTCATATTGTGCCCCTCTAATCTCACCTTCATATTATGGCTTATCATCTCACCATCACCTCCTCTTTAGATTGTGCCCCCTCATCTTGTGGGACCCTCTCCTCCTTCCTGTGTTGCAACTTAATTAAAAATAATAAACACCAGATATTCACCTCTCCCAGGTCCCCAGCAGCTCTCCTCTTCTTCCTCTGCTTCGTCTATGTACTTTGATGATGGCAGACTTGATGACATATAATGCCCGCTGACCACACAGATGCAGCAGTGTAAAAGTGATGTGGAAGAGAAATAATGGTTCTCTGCATCATCATCATCTTATTCAATTCTGAGTCTGCAGATGCAGACCCAAAAACCGTGACCCAACATCAGGCACAATAGGATAAAATTAATAAAATACATTTCTGTCTAACTTTGCACTGTATGGCACTTTTGATAAATCCACCTGGTATTCTTCCTAGTTAGTAAAATATGGACTTAAAAGTGATTCCCTTGCATGTGGCGCAAAGTACCTCGGAGGAGCAGCCAAAGCTACAGCAATCCAGCAAAGAAGAGGGTTAATCAGCCATCTTCGATTGTTCAACACATGCTGCTGAGGAGCTTGCCATGTGCGCACCAACTGAAGTGCCGATCCATGTGTCCTGCATCTGGAGAAGAGCATTGCTTACCTCAGCTAATCTGCCTGCTGACCATCCAGAGAAGGATCGAGTGTGCACCAGATCTGTCCCATCATCGCGGCTGAGTACTGCTGGGGAAGTTAAAAGGGGGAGAGATTGTTTCTGAAGCTAGGTGTATATTGGCTCACCTCCTGGTGAATAGTGACTGTGCCTTAAAGGCACCGTGTCCCTAATACAAGCCATCGCTCATAGCAATGGACATTGTTATATCTCTTAGTCCCTCAGGCTTAGAATCTATGGTGTCACTATGTTGGGTCAGGAAGAGATTGTCATGGGTTGAAGGTTAAATCATCTAAGTGTCATCTGTTACAGCCTAGTGGGAAATACCTAGGGCATGTGAGTGCTGATGGAATTGAGCAAGACCCTTAGAAGATTGCAGCTGTCCACGGCTGGCCTACCCTGTCTACCATCTGGAATGTCAAGAGCTTCTTGGGATTTGCCAGATACTACCAGCAGTTTATCCCAAAGATTACCCAGCTAGCAGCACCCCTGCAAGAACTCCTAAGTGTACTTCCTAAAAAAAAGCCAACCCCGAGTGCCCATCGATTGGACAGCAGAAAGAGAAGCTGCATTCCAGCTGCTGAATCAAAGGCTGAAAGAACCTCTGATTTTAGGATATCCAGATTACAATCTGTCCTATATACTCTACACTGCCAACCGATTCCTCAGAGAGCCGAAACAGAGCAACCAAAATTATAGCTTGTTCAAGTTGGAGTTCCTGGCGTTAGGCTGGGCATTGACTGAAAAGTTCAAGGACTATTTGGCAGCCTCCTTCTTCACCGTCTTCACTAACAACAACCCCTTAACAAATCTGAATACTGCTCTGCCTAGGGCACTGGAGCACCGGTGGGCCTCCAGGCTGGCCAATTTAACTTCACCTTCAAGTACTGGGCCAGCAAGACAAATGACAATGTGGTTGCCTTGTCCCGTCTCCCTGACCATGGAACTGGACCTTCCACAGATGCCCAGTGAGACACCGTTTCATATGGCAAGGTGTCCAGAGATTGTACTCCATGCCCTCCGTGGTGGCCCCCGCTCTGCAACAAGGAGAGTCATTGCCACCAATAGAGAAGGAACTCTGATTGAGTCTCCAGGGTGAAAACCGAGCGATCAGAGAAGTAATGGACTACCTTTCCAGTGGGCGAGTACCTGAAAGCATCCATTGATTGAGTGAGGGCTGACTGAGAGTTGTCCCAACTGTGCATCAGGGCCTATTGAAAATGAGACATAGTCAAAGGGCTTCCTTGCACCCTATCATGAGCCAGCACCCCCTGGAGATTGTGGCCCTAGACCACTTGAAGTTGAAGTCCAGTCGGTCTGGCCATGTGTACGTGATGACTATCATAGATCATTACACCAAGTTTGTGGTGGTGGTGCCAGTCAAGGACCTGACTGCCAGAACCACCACGGCTGCCATGTGAAAAAGCTTCATCCTACCCTATGGATGCCCGCATAACATCCTCACAAACCAAGGAACAGCATTCGAATCTCAACTGTTCCAAGAGTTGAGTACTCTTTACGGCTGTAAGAAGCTAAGGACCACAGCATATCACCCGCAGGGAAACGGGCTCAGTGAGAAAATGAAACAAACCATTATCAACTGCTGACTGGCCGAAACTCCTACCTGAGTTGGTGTACATATACAACAATACCACTCACTGCTCGACTGGATACACCCCCTACTACCTCAATACTATACCCCAATACTATATTTAAGTTTGCACTAACCTTTAATAGGCTTTGCAGCTGTGTCAAGACTGTATTGCACTGTCTATTCATCTGCCTATGTCAAATCCTGTCCGCAGGCTTATGCCTAAAATCTGAGCTCAGTACTTGTGTGGCCTCTGTAAACTGCAGGTTTAAATAGTGACACCTAGACGTTGCACACTAGGGTAAGACCACAAGACAGCAGGTACACTGTATGTACTATACGGGGCATATTTATCAGGACCTCTGTGCCCTTATTTCCACCACTTGCGATTATTTGCCCCAATCCACCACCTTCACTCCAGTGGGGCATGAAGGGGCATGAAGGTGGGAGTGCTACTGTACCCGCGCCATCACAATTGCTGCACTTATTTCTATGCCAGGGAAATATAATGCAGGGACTTTCTTTCTGCCTACTGAACAGCTGCGCTGGAACTGTAATGTGTAATACAGTGGGAACGTCCCTGCATCATGTTTCCAAATGTAGGGACTCCCGTCCTCTGTACTTTGTGCAGTCCATGGGATTGTGCAACAATACGTTGAGTATACATGGTCTGCACACGTTCATGTGTAACAGGCCTCAGTCTGAAAGTACCTGTTAAAAGTAGCCTTCAAAGTGGGTTCACACCAGTTCTGTACCGCACAGTACTTACTTTGCTCCATACAATGCTCCTCCACAGAGCATTTGTCTTATTGGAGGGACAGGAGTTGGGATCCTGCAAGCGCAATAGAATTTGCTTTAGTATAAATGGATCTCAAGGATCTAAAAAAATGTATCCAAGGATGCGCATTATTCAGTCAAGGGAACTGTCTCAGAAAGGCACCTGTCAATCATCGCACCAAGCCAATGAGCCTTGACATCTGACATCCATACTTCCAAAAAGGACATTTTTGAAAAGTGTCTTCTACTCCACTTATTGGGATCCTTTCCTTAGGCCCTGTTTCCTAACCTCCTCCATTTTTTAATTCTCTCCTAACTCTGTCTCAAGTACAAACTGCCAGATCACAGAGGGATCAGATTACATTCTGCCTATTAACACACTTGATAGTATCATAGTATATCATAGTATATAAGGCTGGAAAAAGACGCAAGTCCATCAAGTCCAACCTTTAAGAATTAAATAAATGTTTTATCCCCATAGCCCGTGATATTTTTTCTCTCCAGAAAGGCATCCAGGCCTCTCTTGAACATGTACATAGAGTCCGCCATAACAACCTCCTCTGGCAGAGAGTTCCACAGTCTCACTGCTCGTACAGTAAAGAACCTTTGTCTATGTTGATGGTAAAATCGCCTCTCCTCTAAGCGTAGAGGATGCCCCCTTGTCCTGGTCACAGGCCGAGGTATAAAAAGATCTTTGGAGAGATCCTTGTACTGCCCGTTCAGGTATTTGTACATTGTAATGAGGTCTCCCCTCAGTCGTCTTTTTTCTAAACTGAATAATCCCAAATTTTGTAATCTGTCATTGTATTCTAATCCCCCCATTCCCCTAATAATCCTGGTTGCTCTCCTCTGCACCCGTTCCAGCTCTACTATATCCTTTTTATACACTGGTGCCCAAAACTGTACACAATATTCCATGTGTGGTCTGACCAGCGATTTGTATAAGGGCAAAACTATGTCTTTATCATGAGAATCTATTCCTCTCTTGATACATCCCATAATTTTATTTGCTTTGGCAGCAGCTGCCTGGCTCTGGTCACTAAAATTAAGTTTAACATCCACCAATACCCCCAAGTCCTTTTCAGCTCCAGTTTTACCAAGTAATTGACCGTTTAGAAAATAATTATACTTTTTGTTTCCATGCCCAAGTGCATAACTTTACATTTATCTACATTAAATCTCATCAACCATTTCTCTGCCCACTCCTCAAGCTTCCACAAATCCCTCTGTAATGCTAAACTATCGACCTCAGTATTTATTACTTTACACAGCTTAGTATCATCTGCAAATATTGAAACTTGACTGTGTAAACCCACTACAAGGTCATTAATAAAAATATTAAAAAGAAGTGACCCCAATACTGACCCCTGTGGCACTCCACTAGTAACCTCAACCCAATCTGAGAATGTGCCATTAATGACCACCCTCTGTTTTCTATCACTAAGCCAATTACTTACCCAAATACACAGATTTTCTCCTATTCCCAGCAGTCTCATTTTATATACCAACCTTTTATGTGACACGGTGTCAAATGCCTTTGAAAAGTCCAGATATACAACATCCACAGCGTCCCCCAGATCCAGTCTTGAACTTACCTCCTCGTAGAAACCAATCAGATTAGTCTGACAGGACCGATCTCTCATAAACCCATGCTGACGCTGGGTTATAAGGTTGTGCACAGTGAGATACTCCAGGATAGCATCTCTAACAAACCCCTCAAATATTTTCCCCACCACAGCAGTTAGACTCACGGGTCTGTAGTTTCCAGGATCGCTATTTGATCTTTTATTGTATATTGGTACCACATTTGCTATGCGCCAGTCCTGTGGAACATAACCAGTCCTCAGTGAATCTTCAAATATTAAAAATAACGGTCTGATGAGGAGATCATTGATAGTCTGATAGCACTAAGTTCTCCCTTTTAAGAATTTTTTGAAGACCAGGGCTAGGGTTTATCCATACAAATCCCATACTGTATATCCTTATGTTTGCAATTTTTTTTCTGCTTCCAAGCCTTCAGGTTATGCATTGTCATGTTATATATTCTCCTGTCCAGAACGCAAAATATTTTTTGCTTAGTGAAGCAACACAATGACTTCTAGGTGCTCAATTAAAAGTGGAAAAATGGGAATCAATCTTTATGATAACCTTCAAGTTTAGAGAGACACAATATAACCAGCTCCTTCACTTTAATGTACAGGATAAAGGAAAAACTGCCTGAGAGTGATAACACTATTTACTGTAAAAAAGAGCTGAATGATATGGTATGTGGTGTATATATTTTATAGAGCACACCTTATCTTAAAAGAATCCTACTAACTGATATGAAAGTGATACATAGGCAATTAAACTTTGGTAACCCTCCAACCCTTATAACCTACACTTATCTCTGCTTTTAGACCAATGCAGAAATAATGCAGTCTATTTGTATCTGGTGGAGGTGTAGAATGAATGGAAATTTAGTACTGGTTTGACAGCTTGATAAATGAAGAACCCTCTGGATGAAACACCACTTTAGTGATACAGAGCTGAAGCAGCATAAATAGTTGTTTTTACAAATAAAATAGGTAAAGAATCATATAAGAAATATATTATGTCCTAGCCATTTTCAATCATTTATGTTTCTTTATTTATAGTATAGTAACTTACATACTCTACTAATGTCCCATCATTATCCTCCTCTATCCGTGCTAGTAGGTTTAGGATACATTGCGGTACATTTACCAAGGTCCTTGCACCAGTTTTCTGTCGCACATTTTTCATGTACAAACTGCTTGCACAGGTATTTAAGAAGTGTCCCAGATACATATGTGCCGCACACAGCCATTTTGTTTTGTGGCTGCACTAGGCTTCATGCAACACAAATTTCTGCACTGAAATGGGCGTTCCGGTGCACAGTCGGACCCTGCGGCACATGCAAAGTCGAACAGAAGTGTTTTGCATGCTCTATGTCAAAGGTGCACCACAGAAAAGTTGGAAATGCAGGGAGCGCCAGTTTCATGAAGATTGGGTGCCAAAATGTGTTAATATGGTGCCCTCTGCACACTACACAGATGAACTGCACAATTCTCACTGTTTTTAGTAAATGTAGGCTGTTCAGTTTTACTCCTATTGTCTCAACCGGCAGTCTGAAGTGGACTCTAGTGTCTGACTGACCTGATATCTATCACAACCCTCACTCTGCCTTTGTCTTGCAAGAGTTATAGCTGTGTGCCTGCGATTACTTGCTCTTTCCACCTGTTCACACTTGCTCTGCTCATAGATTTCCTAACCTTCTAATATCTGATATCTGGCCTGTACTTATCACTTCTCTATTGGATTGCGATGCTGTCATTGTTTACTCCCACCTTATTATATTTTTTATTTATGATTCAGTTTCCATGTGTGCATTGAGACATGAGGAGGGATTGTCTTCAAGTTGTCTACCCTGTGCCTAGGAGGGTCTTGGAAATAGGAAGGGACAGCTGGGAACTGGGTATAGCATCATGGCCCACTGTTGATGTCTTCTGGGTTCAGCTGCATAACTCTATGTAAAAAGTGCAACTAGAAGGACAAATGTAACTTTTTAGACACAAACTGTTGCGCAGTTTGTCAGTTTGTTGCGCAGAAAGTCAGGTACTCGGACGAGGGCGCGCAGCTACGAGGAGCTGCGCGTCGAAGATTACATGGTGGGCGGAGGAACAAGGCTACTGGGGCGTGGAGTATCTGCGACTAGTAGCCTCATGTCCGGCTACTCCACGCCCCAGTAGCCGCTTAAAAAAATTAGCATATACAGGCATTAAAGTTTACAAAAGGATAGCCGGGGTGTGAGGATTAGCCCAAAAAAGGGCTTTCCTCATGTCCCATTCATCCACCTAGAATCGTGGTGGTAGGTTCCCTTTAATATACACACACAACTGCTAGTGCTTCCAAATAAATGCACTAATATACATTGCATATCGTGCAAGGTAGTTAAAGGAAGTTTATCAGCAATGTGTTCTTCCTTACCTAGTCGCTAATGCAAGACAACTAACTAATTAACTAACCCCATTGTATCACTTGAGATTTCATTTCACAAGATTTCAGGTTACACTACTGACTAGCCAGTTGTGGGACAAGCAGATTACACCAAAAAACTTTACATCACTCAGAAACCCCCCGCCCAGGGCCAAGGTGGCCCCTTACCACCCCTTCCTTAAAGGGGTTGGCAACTTTAAGTAAATAATTGATATTATTTCTATTTCAAAAAGTTATACAATGTTTCAATACTTTCTGTATCAATTCCTCATGGTTTTCTAGAACTCTGCTTACTGTATTTTTATACAAAGCATTTCTATTGATTCCAGTGATAAGAATCTGTCCATGGTGATGTGATGGACATGCAGGTGCATGAGCTGTCATTAGAGTAATAGGAGAGTGTGATAATAACGGCTCGTGCAGCTGCATGTGTATCGCATCACCATGGACAGATTGGGGCAAATTTACTTACCCGGTCCTGTCGTGATCCTCGTCGTCCGACGATGATTTGGGTCTGCCGCGATTCTTTAAGGTTGTGCGTCCAATTTCCTGCATGTGTTGCTTCCCCGCTGAGGTCCGCCGGAGTTCACCTTCTTCTTCCTGGAGCATGTAAGTGCTTGATCTTGCGATACAATTGCATTTTTAAATTCTGCGGTTTGTCCGAATCAGTTGGGTTGTCTGACGGCCACGCCCCCCGATTTTAGTTACATGCAAGCCGGCGCCGAAGCGCCACAATCCGATTGTGCGCGCCAAAAACCCAGGGCAATTCGGCACAAAAAGGAAATATTCAGGAAACGCGACAGAATCGCAGTCCGCGGACCCTTAGTAAATGTGCCCCATTATATCCACTGGATGTAAACTTAGAAGCTTTCTATAGAAGCAAAGCAAGCAGAGATCTATTAAAATTGTATAACTTTTCCTCACACAAACAATATCAATTACAGGAAGTGCACAGTTACGTACAAGATAGGTTCCGTTAAATTTGCATGCAAGTTGGACCTGTAGATTTTAGAATTGTAATCCCAGCCAAAATTTTTTAGGTCTCTGTGACAATTGAATATAAAAATGTTGGAACAGGATGTTCTTAAGTAGGGGACCGCCTGTAATTGCTGAAAGTGGACAACCCCTAAGGACTCTGCAACCCATGGCAGCCTTATACTTAAGTTACATTGAGAGAAATTACTATATAGGCAGTCCCAGGGTTATGTAAGAGATAGGTTCTGTAGGTTTGTTTTAAGTTGAATTTGTATGTAAGTCAGAGCTGTATACTTTATCATTGTAAATCCAGACAATTTTTTTTCCATTCTCTTTGACAATTGGATTTGGAAATGTTGGCTTGTCATAAGAACCAGGATTAACCATAAAACTTTATTGCAGACACATTTAATAACTGTTATAGCCTAAGGCTAAAGCACAGTAAGTAACCAATTACCAGAGGTCCGTTTGTAACTAGGGGTCGTCTGTAAATTGGGTGTTCTGTAAGTAGGGGACCGCCTGTATATAGATTAGCAGTTATAGCCACAACAACTTCTTACTGGATCTGATGGCAGTTCACACATAAAACCAGGACAATTGGGGAATGTCCTCTCAATCCCAAGATAAAAATGAGCCTAAACTATAACTGGCAGAACATTAAAATCTATTTTTAACTCTTTTACTCGTTTACTTAGTCTGTAAGACTTATATTTTCGCTCAAGGGCTGCGATGTAAATTTACAGGAACATTTTAGATTCAGTTCCCTATTACACTTGACCCAATAAGGCTATTTATACAGAATCCATTTTCTTTCTGTGAAATGTGGCCTAAAAAGAATGAAAGAGAGGCTTGGATTTCAAGTGGTAACTTAAATTATTTATCTACCGTCACATGAATTGCTCAGCATTTCCAATTTGCTGCTTTAGTTTCCATAGTAACAGGATATTTTCTAGACATGCTGTATCTCTGTAAGAACACAGCTTTAAGAAAAGCAAAGTCAATATTATGGACAGCGTGAAAAAGCAGACGCAATGGAATGGAAAGAGTTTGTCTACTATATCAATACTGCCTATTATATCCGTATCCTTCAGTACAGAATACATTATATTGGTCAATTAGACTAACCTCCATCACTCATGTTTTGGAAATGCATATTTTTTGGGATGTATTTATGTCTGTCAGTTGTAATAAATGTGTCTTATACTTGCATCATTTTGTCATGCTATGTAATAATAATCTTTATTTCTATAGCGCCATCAAATTCTGTAGCGTTTTACAAACAGCTATGCTGGATGTTTATGCTTCATAAGAAAAAGGAGAATAATGATTATAGTTACAGGACACATGGTGAGTTCTTTAAAATCAGGAATTATGCAATAGGATCTCAAATTCCCCCGGAATATAATCTACACAGCAGTGGATTATAATATAAGCGGTTTGGGCAGTAGCCCAGGGCCCAAACCTTCTAGTGGGCTCATGGCCACCCAAAGCAGCCACCAAATTTTAGATTATGAAGGACCTTCACTCATGAAATCCTTGTACATCTTTTCCTGCTCTCAATATACAAAGATTGAAAGAAGGAAAGAAGGGACTTGTAGGGGTTATAATAATCAGGGCAGTCTTAAAGGGGTTTTCCTACGAACAAAAGTTAGCCTATCTTGCTGATCAGTGGGGTCTCAGTGTTTGAGATCCCCAGAGAGCACGAAAATGAGGGGTCGCGCATGACCCTTCTCCTCCATTAATCTCTATAGAGCTGACTGAGATCGGTGAGTGTGGCTGCGACACAAAACGGTCGTGTGCAACACATATGTGGCGTGAGTACTTCTTAAATACATGTGCAAGCAAGTTTGCACTAGAAAGAACATGCAAAGTCCAACAGAATGAATGCACTGTCCAACTGATGCACAACCTTTAGTAAATGTGCCCCAATGTCTTTTCTTTCTTTCTTTTTTTAAAATTATTTTTATTAATTTTATCATAAGACAACATAACAAGTATTTCAATGTTGTACAATGACATATCAAGCATATAACATGACTTTTGGTTCCTGTGTCATCTTTATATCTTCTTTCTCTCTTACGTAACTCGTATAAAACTTGACATATCTAATGGTGACGTACCGTTTGTACAATTATCCTATAAAACAGTTAACTTAACTATTTAGGGGCTTATTTAGTCCCTTGACAACATTTTAGGAGGGGAAGGGGGTGTATATGTAGGGGTATAGGCAAGCTGTGAATCTTAATACCAGTGGTGACATTTATAACAGACTTTCAGGCTATGTACTAAAGTGTTTGCTTCCTGTCCAGAGGTTCCATTTGACATGAAATTTATTGAAAGTTGTGGTTTGATGTGCTAGGATATTTTCATAGGCGCAGGTTGTGTTCATTTGGCTGATGATCTCGTTGATGTGGGGAGATTCAGTCTTCTTCCAGCGTCTTGTGATTATTAATTTTGTGGACATCAGGAGGTGTATTATCACCGTTTTCTTCTCATTTGGGATGTCTTCTAGATTTATCAGTAGTAGGGCTTGTTCTGGGTTAAGCACAAAGTCCTTGTTTGTTATTTCTTTTATAATTGTAGTTGTTGCTTTCCATAGGGGTACGATTTTGGGACAATTCCATAGAATATGTAGTAAGCTTCCTCTAGCCAGCACATTGGTGAAACATTTTGGGTATACTGTCTAAGGTTGAGTCTGGAAGGAGTGAAGTACCATCTAAAGTGGGTTTTTAGGATGGCCTCTATGTGTGAGGTGCAGCATGGTATCTGGTAAGTCGTTTGGAGTGCTGCTTTCCATTTTGCAGGTGAGAATTTCCTTTGAAGATCTTCTTCCCATGTCAGTTCGCTTTGGGTTTTGGTAAATTCTGTTTTCTTTTCTAGTCTATTGTAGAAATATGAGATCCCTTTTTTCCCCGGTTGCTCCTTATCTAAGTATTCTAATAAGATGGGGTCGATTTTCGGAGTTGTTTGTTTTAATGACTTGTATAAAAGCTTTACTTTTGCAATTTGTTGGTTTTCATTAGGTGGGAGACCTCTAGTGGTCATTAAAAATCTGGAGTCCACGTGACCGTTTGAGTTGAGAATGTCACTTATTGTTTGGATTCCCTTTTGTCTCCAAATTTCTAGGTTAAGTTTTTTATTCTGGTTTTCTAAGAAGCTTAGTAGAATTCTATTCATCATGTTGAGGGTATAGTTGTTTTCATTCTTGATCATGTTTGCCCATAAGTTGTCTGATATTGTCATGGATTGGAGTTTAGAGGGTGGAGGGTCGGTACCCCATAGTTTGGCGATCATTCTGTTTGCTAGTGTTGTGTTGTTATTGTAATCTTTCTCTATTATTATCCAAACTTTGTCTTTTGTGTCTGCTCACCAGTGGTTAAGTTGGTCAATTATTGCAACTTTATAATAGTCATTTAGGTCGATTAGCCCTAAGCCTCCTGCTTTCCTATGTTTGGTCATCTTACTTAGTGAGACTCTCGTTTTTTTTATTTTGCCAAATGCATTTCTGAAGGTTTTTGTTGTTTGCAGTGAAAAAAAGAGTTTGGTAACTTGATAGGAACCGTTCTGAACAGGTATAAAAATTTGGGTAGGATTACCATTAGAGATGAGCGAACATGCTCGTCCGAGCTTGATGCTCGTTCGAGCATTAAGGTACTCGAGACGGCTCGTTGCTCGGACGAGTATTTCCCCTGCTCGAGATCGAGCATTTAATTAAAAAAACACAGTGAAGAACAATGAAGAATAGAATAAAAACAGTGAACACAGTGAACACAGGATCATTTAAGTGAAAAACACAGTGAAGAACACAGTGAAGAATAGATTACAGATGTTCGGCACATCTGCTTACTTGTCGGAAGATACGCGCGGAACGGTGCGAACAAAATAGCATGTGAAGAACAATATATATGTGTGAAGAAGACATTGCAGAACACGGTGAGCAGGACGGAGACACAAGGGAGCAGCACAGAGACACCGGGGAGCAGCACGGAGACATGGGGCAGCGGCACGGAGACATGGGGCAGCGGCAGCACGGAGACATGGGGCAGCGGCAGCACGGAGACATGGGGCACGGAGACATGGGGCACGGAGACATGGGCACGGAGAGCAGCGGGGCACGGAGACATGGGGCACGGAGAGCAGCGGGGCACGGAGAGCAGCGGGGCACGGAGACATGGGGCACGGAGACATGGGCACGGAGAGCAGCGGGGCACGGAGACATGGGGCACGGAGACATGGGCACGGAGAGCAGCGGGGCACGGAGAGCAGCGGGGCACGGAGACATGGGGCACGGAGAGCAGCGGGGCACGGAGAGCAGCGGGGCACGGAGACATGGGGCAGCGGCAGCACAGAGACATCGGGCAGCGGCAGCACAGAGACATCGGGCAGCGGCACGGAGACATCAGGGAGCGGCACGGAGACATCGGGGCACGGAGACATCGGGGCACGGAGACATCGAGGGGCACGGAGACATCGAGGGGCACGGAGACATCGAGGGGCACGGAGACATCGAGGGGCACGGAGACATCGAGGGGCACGGAGACATCGAGGGGCACGGAGATATCGAGGGGCACGGAGACATCGAGGGGCACGGAGACATCGGGGAGACTTCAGTGGAAGAAGAGCAGCGGATCCCGGGACAGCGTATCTCCCGACAAGTAAGCAGATGTGCAGAACATCTGTAATCTATTCTTCACTGTGTTTTTCACTTAAATGATCCTGTGTTCACTGTTTTTATTCTATTCTTCACTGTTCTTCACATCTGTTAACTTGTCGGGAGATAATATACGCGCGGAACAGTGAAGAATAGATTGCAGATGTTTGCATACATCTGCTAACTTATCAGAAGACATTCTTTTTCAATTAATTAACACATTTTATTCCCGAACCATGGTCCCTTTGAAAAATGCTCGAGTCTCCCATTGACTTCAATGGGGCTCGTTATTCGAGACGAGCACTCGAGCATCTGGAAAAGTTCGTCTCGAATAACGAGCACTCGAGCATTTTAGTGCTCGCTCATCTCTAATTACCATCTTAAATGAGGCGATCCGGCCAAACCATGTGAGTTGGTGTCTAGAGTATTTTATGTATAATGCATTGATAGAATTGACTAGGGGCGCAAAGTTTGTCTGATACAGTTTGTTTAATGGATATGTTAGTTGGATTCCCAGATAGGTTATATTTTGTGATTGCCAGTCGGAGTGGTATTGCTGCTTCAGGGTGTTTAGTTCTATGTCAGATATCTTTAGTGGAAGGATTTGGGATTTGTTAGTGTTAATTTTGTAGTGTGATACTTTCCCGTATTCTTCTATTGTCTCGAATACATATTTTAGTGAGTTTTCCGTCTTCGTCATTATGAGAACTATGTTGTCTGTGAAAACTGCAATCTTTTGTAGTGTGTTCCCTATTTTGACTCCTGTGATGTTAGGGTGGCTTCTGATTAGTTCTGCCAGGGGCTCAATTGAGAGGATAAAAAAAATTGAGGATAGGGGGCAACCCTGTCTAGTTCCGTTTGTAAGAGTAAGTTTTTGGGAGAGGGTATTATTAGTTTTCACATAAGCGGCTGGGCTGGAGTATAATGCTTTGATTGCTGACAGAATTGGGCCACTAATTCCGTATTTCGCCAGTGTGTGAAAAGCGTAGTTCCAGTTCACCCTGTCAAACGCTTTTTCTGCGTCAATTGTCAGGAACGTTGCAGGTATGTTATGTATCTCACAGTGCTGGATTATGTTTATCAGTCTTCTGGTATTGTCGGGTGCCTGTCTATTGGGGACAAATCCTTTTTTTTGGGGGGGACAAGTCATTTTTTATCAATTTTTGTAGAATGTTTTTAAGTCTGTTTGCTATTAATTTGGCGTAGAGTTTAATATCTGTATTGAGTAATGAGATTGGTCTATAGTTAAGGGGGTTGTCCGTAGGTTTGCCTGGTTTGGGGATGGTTATAATCAGAGCTGTCAGCATGTCTTGGGGAAATGTTTCTTTGTCAGTCTCTAAGTTGAATTTTTTTTTTAAGTATGGAGTTAGTATGTGTGAAAATTGTTTATTTAGTATTCTCCTGTTAGTCCGTCAAACCCGGGCGCTTTATGGGGGGGGGGGGGGGTAGTTTCTGATTGTCTGCTTAATGGCATATTTATATGTTCCTGTTGTTCTGGAGTGATATGAGGTAAGTTGATTTTTTCTAAAAATACTGCGATATCTTTTTCAGTGGGTTGGTGCGTTGTCGGGTCTAATTTGATGTTATACAGACTTTGGTAACAGTCTTTAAATGCATTAGATATTTTTCTAGGGTTGTGCAGTTCTTTATTACTGAAGGGGTGTTTTAGTCGTGTTATTTTAATTTTTTGGTTTTTGCCTTTTAGTTTTTTAGCTAGTAATGAGCCTATTTTCTGGTCTTGAGCATAGTACTTGGTTTTGGTAAAATGTGTAGATCTCTCGTATTGATAAAGAAGGAGATTTCGTAGGTGATCTCTCTCTTTGTTTAATTCTGTCTTAAGAGCGTAAGATTGATTTGTTTTGTTTTGTGTTTCTATGGTATGTACTTTTTTGGTTGCTTTAGTTATGTCTTTGTCTCGTTGTTTTTTAATTTTCGCCCCTAATTTCATAAGTTCTCCTTTTATGAATACTTTATGTCCCATCCAGGCCGAAAATAGGTTCGTTTCTGGTGCAAAATTATTTTTTAAGCATTCTAATAGGGCGGTTTCTATGATACATTTGTTGCTTTCTTTAAATATTATGCTCATATCCGCCTTCCATATATAGTCATTGTATTTGGATAAAGCATCTGATATCGTCATAAAAATGGGGGCATGGTCTGTCTTTTATTTGGAGCATATAGGTTCACTATAGTGTATTTTATGTTGTTTATGTCACATACTAAGATGATGTATCTGCTACTGGGATCTATTATTTGTTGTTCTATTCTAAAAGCTCTAAAAGCAATTAGCACGCCTCTTTTCTTCTTATTGTATGTAGAGGAGATGATGGTTGGGTATAGGTTGTGGCTAATATTGGGTGTGTTTGTGGATAATAGATGTGTCTCTTGTACACAGCATATGTCAATTTTATTACGTTTGGCCTCTCGCCATACTGCTGCCTTTTTGTAAGGGCTATTCATTCCCTTAACATTAAGGGACATAATTTTGATTCCCATTTAATGTTTGGTGTAGTGCATTATCTTATCTAGGGTTATTGTATCTGGTATAGACTCTAAATAATCGTTACTACTGCGATCACAGCTTGTCTTGTAGAGTGGATGGGGGTGGGAGGTGGGGGTAAAGGATAACAAAAACATTTTAACATAAACATGAATATAGCATAGCAATACATTCTTCATTTCAATTATTAGTGAGGAGATCGCGAAGATCTATATATATTGCGACTGTGGGGGGGGGGGAATACCCAGCATGAGCATATAGTGTGTAGTTCAAAGTGTCCAACAAAGCCTATACTTAGCTGTCGTGATGCATACGTGGAGTGATAGTCCCAGGATTTTCAGCGGGCATTCCAGTCTGCTTCCAGATGTTGTGGTGGTTTTCTGAATGGAGTTTTCGGATCTGGATTAGTTGTGATGTTCCAGGATTCCAAGATCTCTCTTCCTGCTTCTGCTGAGTCGATTGGAATGATGGTGTTGTGTAAATTCTCGTCTTGCCTGCACGTGATTGCGTGAGCAATGCTTCTTTTACATGGAAGAAGGTAAAACTGGCCAGGGTGTCTCTCTGTACAGTGTCAGGCAAGTTAGCTGGCTTTGGTACCCGGTGTACCCTATCTAGGCATAGTTCGGAATCGGCCAGTTCTGGCAGTAATGTATTGGTTAGTTTCTGTACGTATTGTTTGAGGTCTTGTCCTGGTATACTTTCTGGGATTCCTCTGAGCTTTACGTTGTTATGTCTGCTCCGATCTTCATAGTCAGTTAGTTTTGCTTGTAACTTAGAAATTTTTTCTTCAGTGTCATTATGCGCATCTACTAGTGCGTTATGGGCGCTGGTAAAACTAGTCATTCTATTTTCTGTCTGTGAGACTCTTTCTCCTAGGTTATTGACCGTAGTTTGAAGTGGAATAATTAGTTGTGACAAGTCCTTATGCATAGAACTGCGCAGAGCCATTAACATATCTTTAAGAAGGGCTTCAGATACAGTTTTGTCAGATGCTTGAAAGCATGTGAATGCATCCTGGCTGGTGTTAGTAATATCAGGCATTTCTGGATCATCTTCAGATAAGGCATTTAGCTCATCATTTTGTAGCCTCTGTTTTTGCTTTGCAGGGCTAATAGAAGGGGAGTTGGATGCTGAATTGGGTGGTGATTGCAGGGAGCTTCTCTGAGAGGGAGAGCTCTCTACTGACTCACGTGGAGATTTTGGCTGGGTGCCATGATGGAGTCTGGCTGAGATGTAAGCTTATAGCTTGCCCGTGGCACTGGTGTTATGGGGGATTTATTCTGACCTGAGCCTCTTTTCCCCTGGTCCTCCGGCTGTGGTATCTTCAGCGCTCCCTTGCTCTTTTGCTGAGCGATCTCTGGGAGCGGGGAAGACTGCTGCTTATACTGCTCGGCGCCATTTTTAGTTTTCCCGAGCACCGCAGAGCTCTGCTGCCTGGGTGGTCTATCGGCGTCTCTCGCCGTTCTTTTCCTGCTTGAGGAGCTCATCATGATCCTCCGGTGTTGGGGTGAGTGTTGTAGCCGTTCTCGCAGGTGGTCGCTGGCGTTGTCTGCTGGTTTCATGGCTTTGGGCACGGAGCTACTCCTCTATGCGGCCATGCAGCTCGGCGGTTAGTCACGCCCCCCCCCCCCCAATGTCTTTTCTGTACTCAAAGATCTAGACACCACTTTGACTGTGGTAATCCTCTTATATTTGTTATCCATGGCCTCTTCACTCCTCCTCTAAAATCAACTTTTAAAATGAGGCTAATAAACCCGAAGGGCTCTGGGAGCATTATCAGAACCCCTCGGTACTGCAGATTCTCATCATGTCTAATCCAAAACCCTGCTCTCTCCCTCCTCCCTATGTCTGTGTAATCTAGAAGCAGCAGGAAGTGCAAAGAGAGAGAGAGGGGAGATCTGATCTACTTATTGTAACAGACTGTGAAGCTACATCATTGAGGGGCCATGGTAACACCAACAGAGCACTTCAAGCACATAAGCATAATTTTATTAGTTGATTTTTAAAGGAACGAGGCCATGGATAAGACAAAGAAGAAGATTAGTCATGATGAGTAAATGTCCCTGGTTTATCATGCTTTATTTTGATGGTTGATGTTCTTTAAAATATATAGATTTGAGCAAAACTTCCTTCATTAGACATAACACTTTAATTAAATTTGTCATTTTCTCCAGGATACACCCTGTGAGAAGCATCTGCTCTGTCTTTAGAGGTAAGTAAGTAAACCTTAGCGGTAAAGCTGAAGTAGAATAGGAAGGAGTGAATGCAGAATTCATTTCAAAACCAGGGAAGATTGTTTGTGGACCCAATATGGAGCTATGATAGGTGTCAACTCTGGCATTGTTGTGAAGATCTGCACCTTTAGACTTGTTTACTGGATGCCTGAAAGAAATATATTCTAGCTCTTTCAGTTACAGGATATAATCACACTGAGAACACATGAATACAAGGTGAAGTACATATAACTTGGATGGAAGCATATAACTTCATGCAAGTAGAACCTTCACACATGAAATCTTCTTACTTCTGGTCTTGGTTTCAATACACATGTACACATGAGCCATTTTAGCTCTTTTGAAGGTCCTCCAAAGGTCCTAAAACCGCAGATTGAAAGCAGGCAGAAGGGACCCATCCTCCATTCCCCAAGAGGTCTGTTTCTAGTACCATATGTAGGAAGTGAATTCCAGACTTGTAGGGGCTATAACATTCATACAACCCAGGGCCAATATTAATTTGCCCCTGTTTCAGAATTTCATAACTAGCACATTTGGTGGAAGTAGTAGGAGCTCTGGAAAGTCATTTAATTGTTTAATTCAGGAGTTGAGAAGCCTTTGAAAAAAGACAGACCTGTGTGAAGTAATCAAGTTTAGGAGAGATAATTCTCAAAGTAAACAGGTATTATTATGCTAATGTGTTTGTAGGGCTCTGGGGGATGTGTCTAGAGCCTCCTCAGTTCTGTAGCTTCACAGGCTTTTATGATGAGCAGAACAGGTCTTTCCACCCCTACACTTTCTGCTGCTACATTACACAGGCAGAGGGAGGAGGGAGAAAGCAGGGAATTAGGTGAGTCATGTTCTTTACATTGTAACAGATGGTGAATCTGCAGTATTGAGGGGTTCTGATAATGCCCCCAGAACCCCCCTAGCTCATTAGAATCATTTTAAAGGTTGATTTTAGAAGGGAGGAGGCCATGGATAAAACATATAAGAAGATTGCCTGGACCAATTGGTAGAGAAAATAAGATTTTGCTTCTAGATGAAAAAATTAATACATATCCACACTACAGTGTCCATTTTTACAAGATAGTTACAATCCAAATCCAGATCTCCCATCAACCAGTCTAAAACAAAGATAATGTCAATCAACCTTGCCTATATGGTTGTCTGCTACACCAGCATATATAAATCTAGGTGCTCAGTGGGAGAGTGTTAGCAAAATGATATACGCTCAGTAGACCTCCAATACTAGTTATTGGTACTTTTGTCAGTGTGAACAGGTGACAAGTCTTGCTTGAAAATGAAAATTTATCTCCAAAAAGCTTGTTGGCAGAGGGAAGCATGTACTTTAAAATTTCCTGGTAGATGGCTGCGCTGACTTTGGTCTTAATAGTAATATTTCCTTTATTTATATAGGGCACACCGATTACGCAGCCCTACACAGAGCTTGGCAAAATGGCCCCTTTCCGCAATGGGGCTCACAATCTAATCAATCAGTATGTATTGGAGTGTGATAGGAAACCGGAGAAAACCCACATAATCACAGAGAGAACATACAAACTCTTTGGAGATGTTGACCCTGGGACTCGAAGCCAGGTCCCCAGAGCTGCAAGGCTGTACTGCTAACCGCTAAGCCACAGTGCTGCCCTACACCCTACACCTGCAGATGACATAGCTCCCCAAACCATCCCTCATTGTTTGGATTGTGCCTCCAGACTCTGGGACCTTGATTCAAAATTTACTTTCATCTGAAAAAAACACATTGGACCACTGAGTCTTGTTCCAAAACAGTCTAGTTAGACGCTTCTGGCCTTGTATATTGGTCAGGATTGGCTTGACACGTGTAGTGTTATACTTGTAATCCTTTTCCTGGATATGTCTGTGTGTGGCTGCACTCTCCTTATAAATCTCCCCAATATTTTTTAATGGCCTTTTCTTAACAATCCTATCGAGGCTGTGGACCCGGTTGCTTGTGCACCTTTTTCTGCAACCCTTTTTCCTTCCACTAAACCTTCCATTATTATGCTTTGATACAGCACTCTATGAACAGTCAGTTTCCATAGCAATTACCTTATGTGACTTCCCCTTCTTGTGAAGTGTGTCAATGGCTGTCTTCTAGACATCTGTCAAATCGGCAGTTTTCCCCATGATTGTGTTACCTACTATTTTTTAAAGTGTAGAGGGGGATTCTTTTTGATTTAATTGGACAATATTAATGTGTATTATATTAGTATCTATGTATTTATTTATACTTTATATGTGCTTTTTTTTACTTTTCATGTCTCCAATGAAATCATGAAAGACCCCTTGCGGGACATTTTCAGGTTTTTTTTCATTGCATTTTTCATATTTTTATATTTTATTTTATATCATATTTTTATATGAATATCCCCAATTATCAATTTATACACGTTACAGATAGCTGTAATAGCATTGTCCAAATGTTATTGTAGGTACACTTCCAATCTGTGAGACAGAATATTGAAAAAATTCCAGACAATCTCATGTTTTATATGTTTAATTCGCATTTTATTGCATGAAATAAGTACCGTATATACTCGAGTATAAGCCGACCACAGTATAAGCCGAGACCCCTAATTTTAAAGCAAAAACTGGAAAAACCTTGAGACTCATGTATAAGCCAAGGGTGGGAAATGCATTGGTCACAGCCCCCCAGTATATAGCCAGCCAGCCCCTGTAGTGTATAGCTAGCCAGCCCCTGTAGTATATAGCCTGCCAGCCCCTGTAGTATATAGCCTGCCAGCCCCTGTAGTATATAGCCTGCCAGCCACTCTAGTATATAGCCTGCCAGCCCCCTGTAGTATATAGCCTACCAGCCCCCTGTAGTAGATAGCCTACCAACCAGTAAGAACTCTGTCTCTTCCAGACCTGCTAATTTTTATTTAAAATGCTCCTCCTCGTAAATAGAAATAGTAATAAATAAATAGTAATAAATTCATGTATTCATGTATTCATCAATCAACATTTAAAGAACTTCAATATTTAAATACATGTGAATCTTTGAATTTATTACTATATTTATTGCTATTACTATTTATTTTAAAGAATTCTGATATATGAATACACCCCCAGTATGCCCAGCACATCAGTACTCCCCTTCCCAATGCCCCTGACAGGTCCTATTCTTACTTCATGCGACTGACATCATATTGTGAGTTCCAACAGTGCGCAGGGAAAGATGGTAATACACCAAAATCTTTCCTTTTTTGGAATAAAATCACTTCCTTTTTTCACCATATAGTACTTGGAGTGCTGCCCCATGTTTTTGGATAGATAGATATCCCATTTAGTGCTGCCTTCAAGCTCCTTTTAAACGCAAACCAAAAATGTAAATACGAGGAAATACTACACAACTATAGGTAAAAAATATGTCAATGGCCCACATTTACTAAAAACAGTGCACACTGAGGTGTCTGTTCTTAATGAATCTGGCACCTTCTGCACTGCTACGACCGAGTGCACCAACTTTTTTCAGTGCACCTTTAACACTTCTGTCAGACTTTGCATGATAAATGTGGTGAAAACTCTGATTGTGCATCGGAACGCCCATTTCAGTACATAAATTTCTGTCGCATCGGTGTAATGCATCTGCAACACAGAATTGTTGCATGCAACACAAATCTGTTGCACTTTATAAATACCAGCGCAAGCAGTTAGCACTGAAAATAATGTGCAAAGTCCGGCAGTAAAGTGGCGCAAGGACCTTAGTAAATGTAGGCCAATAACTTTATTATTTCATGTTCAAAATAGTACCACAAATTATTAATAAACAAACATATATAAAAAACCAACTTGTGTGTTTATTAATGAATGATGGTACTATTTTTTAACATGAAATAATAAAGTTATTGGTGCACATTTACTAAGAGTGGTGCAAACTGCACTAAATGCGGTTTGCCTGTGTATAGTGCAGCGTGCGCCAGATTCATGAAGAATGGGTGGTAGAAATCATGAACCTGGTGCTCACTGCACAGAGTTCACTAACTTTTTTGTGGTGCACCTTTAACATAGTGCGTGCGACAGACTGAGCACCAGGACTCCTGGTGTAGCTGCACCACAAAAGGGCCGCATGCAACACAATTGTGGTGCCGGCACTTCTTAAATACTGCAAAATCTGTCAGAAAACTGAAGAAAAACCTTTAGTTAATGTTGTGTTGTAGTGTATTTCCCTGTATTCACATTTTTGGCTTAAGTATCATTTGGGAGTGCTGTATTAGTCCATACTGCTGTATTTTTACAGCCTTAGGCTACATTCACACGATGTAGCACGGTGGGCATACATCGGCGCAGCGGAGATGAGCAGGGAATGAGCACTGATCACCCCCGCCCCTCTCCATAGGAAGATACAGCGCACGGCGCCGTATCACGGGAAAAGATAGGACGTGTCCTATCTTTTCCCGGGCTACGGAGCGGTATGGTGCCGCACAGGGCCGTGAGCCCATAGAAGTGTGTGAATGTAGCCTTACTACTGATGCATGTTGCAGTATTACTTTTTGTTTGGCTTGATTCCTTTTACACGCAGACCACACATGCTGAAACACAGACACAAATATAGATAAATCAATAAAGAAAAAAAATTATTATTTTTCCAAAAATTTAAAAAAGTTCCTCGTTTTGCCTTTTTTTCTTAAATGATTTTCTTTGGTTTGATATGTGGTGTAATTTCTTAATTCTTCCATTGCATTTGACTTCATGTCCTTATTCCTCACAGTCACTAGATGGCGATGTCCCTCCACATAACTCATGACTTTACTTCTCAATGATGAGGACAGTTATGTCACATCCATGCATGTAAGATATATAATGTGATGCCATGTGTCATACCTTGACTGTTATTTATTCTTTCTATACACTTCAGAATTGCTCAAAATATCAGTTTAAAGATCTTTATCATTATTTTATCCAAATAAATTTAAACCAACTTCAGACGTTGATTTATGGTGAAGGGTAATAATAATAATAATTTATTTATATAGTGCACACAGATTACGCAGCACTGCACAAAGCATGTTGAAGGGTAGCGCAGTTTTGATGCTCATATCAACCCTTTTACAGCAATAGACCCCTGTAAGTGTTCTTATTCACGATGACCGCCTCGAAGGCCTCAGGGAATTCCAGTTCCTCATCAAGAAGCCGAGGTCACACCATGGTGAGAGCTTCCTACTTGTTCCACGAGACACACTGGAGTTTTCTTCCTGCGCTGGTGGAGCAGGAATGAGCAGTAAGGTGGAGCAGTAAGTCTTCGCGCCAGAGGGCAGAGTTTAGGTCCTTCCCACCGGGAGCTTCATGTCGGGCTGAATTTCTCATGGCCACAGAGCTCTGAAGCAGGATTTGCACCATTCAAGCATTGGCGGAGCTTGGTCCGTGCAGCCTGTGTGTTCCCGCCAGTGAGTTTTGGCGGGCTGGAATTTCTTGCTGCGTAGCACACAAATCAATACATAGAGATCTTTCTACAGCTTTCATTAAGCTCAGTGCACTTAACCCCCTTAGTGGTGACTGTTGAAAACCTATGGGAAGCAGGAAGAAATGATGTAGAAATGTATATGACAATGCTGCATCATATTAACCTAAAAAATCTACCTTCATAATCAAGCATGATGAACCAGGGACATTTACTCATAGACCCAGACACTGTGTCTGTGGTAATATTCTTATATTTATTACCCATTCCTTCTAAAATCAACTTTTTAAATGATGCTTATAAGCCTGAAGGGTTCTGGGTTTACCAGTGCCCCTCCGTGCTACAGATTAACTGACTGTTAGAATGAGCAGAAGATGTCTTACCTATCCCCCTGCTCTCTCACTCATCCCTCTGCCTGTGTAATCTAACAGCAGCAGGAAGTGCAGGGGAGGGGAGACCTGTTCTGCTCAATGTAACAGCCTGTGAATCTGCATCACTGATGTGCTCTGGAAACACTCTCAGAGCCATTCAGGCTCATGAGCATAATTTTATTGAGCTTTATTAATTTTATTGAGTTTATCATGCTTGATTTAGATTTTTCATTTTTACAGAAGCCATAACTTGATTATTTGTCAGCTTACAAAGCTGTATGATCACGGATGTTAATGGAGGGTGCCTGCTGTATAATACAGTAGGCATCCACCTACTAAGGAGAGGGCTCAGCCCAAGGACTACATGCAAAGGGTGCTGGTTGTGGGTGGTTTACATATATAGAAGGCACCATTGAAAGGTTAACATAAATCGACTATAGCATAAAAAGTATGCATAAAAACCATTGACAGCGATAGACAGTGGCAGACTCATTGAGGGAGATTATCATATGCCAGTGCTCCTGGTCATGCCCCCTTTGCCCCCTGACGTAGTTTTGCGTAAAAAACAGTGCAGGCACAGGGAGAGCACTCTTCACCAGCCGCCACACCCCTCTATGCCCTGCCCAGGGCCCTATTAAGGGTGGTGTGGGCCCCTGGGCGCAAACTGGTGGGGGCCCTTCCAACAATGTTTTTGGAGGTGTATAGCCTTCCACCCCCCTTTAGTATACAGCCTGCCAGCCCCCTGTAGTATGTAGGCTGCCAGCCCCCTGTAGTATGTAGCCTGCCAACCCCTTGTAGCATATAGCCTGCCAACCCCTTGTAGCATATAGCCTGCCAGACCCCTGTAGTATACAGCCGCCAGACCCGTGTAGTATACAGCCACCAACCCCCTGTAGACTTTAGCCGTCAGTCCCCTGCAGAAAATGGCGATCTCTCCCAGTGAAGGCAGCTGTGTCTCAATGAGACAGCTGTCATCCTAGACCCCTATGTGCGTTGCAGGCGGCCACGGGCTGCTGCGCATTGCACACAGAGATAGTCAGTGACTCAGCTGAGCTGAGTCGCTGACTGTCGGGAACTGGTGGGGGCCCCTTAAAAAGTGAAAGTGGTGGGGGCCCCAGGGCTCGAGCACCATGAGCCCCTCCTTTAATCCGGCCCTGGTCCTGCCCATGTCCACATGGCATAGAGGTTGTATATTTGCTATTTTAATTGAAAATTCCTGTGCAGTGTGCCAGGAAACTGGCATAGAAGCAGAGATAAATCTCCCCCATTGAGGTTTATGGAGAGTATGTAAAGTATATAAACTCCCAGAACTGTCTTTCGGCAGACCGATACAAGCCGATACATCTGCACTTCAAAATTCTCATATACTGCAATACTGCTGTGGTGGAAGTGGTCAGACACCCTATGGTTCAAGTACCCTAGTGGGTCTAAAAATACAGTAAAGAAAATACAAAAAATTTCAGACCACCCCCCATTCCCTAGAACTGATATAAACAGACAGCAAGTGGGGAGGGGTGAGGGAGCCGCATGAGCTTGGAGGACAGGAGACTGACACCGGCACACACAGGATGCAACTGCCCCGGGGTACTAACCACATGCTGCAGGCAGGGATCCAGGTTGTGAGAATTAAACAACTAAAATGATTCAAAATGCTAACAAAAGCATTTTAGAATCAGCATAGCATATTGGAACCTGTCACCAGGTATGTGAATTTTAGCTGCTTCCCTTTAAGTATCATCTAATACCCATTTGCAAAATAGCTGACACAAAGTAGCAGCATGCTTCCAATTCCTTGTAGTGCTAGCCCCTGGGAGCAATGTTAGCAACCTACTGACTCTCTCTGGCCTTTAATTTAAGCCTCTTAGTTCTTTGGCATATTAGTATATGTATGCATAAGAAGAAATACTGTATGTATGTGTAAATTACAATGAATTTACGCTGCCATCCATGTACAGCCTGATGGTGCTTGTCATGGGTGCTCACCCGTAACCTTCGCTGCCTGCTGGCGCCACGCTTGTGCCACACTAGCGCCACTTTCTTGTCCTTGCTTGGGCTCCAGCATCTCGACATGCGTCCTAGGGCACACGCATGCCGGCGCGTGAAGATTTAAAGGGCCAGCGCACCACTGATTGGTGCTGGCCATCCCCAGGAAATTGCATAAAAGCCGGCCTCTCCCACCGTTCCCCACCGTATCTTTGTGCCTAGTGCCTCTGAGAAAGCAGGTTCAGGCAATTTGCTGTGTTTACGAATTCACGTTTTTACCCCGGTTCTGTTAATGACTGTGATCCTGTGCTGCCTGTCCTGACCTACTACTACCTCCCAGACTCCGATCCTGACCTCCTGGCTGTCCACGACCATGAGTTTGCCTCATGATTCTGTACTACGCCTTGGCCACCACCGCGGACAAAGTCGTGCCTGTGATACGACCCGTTGGTACCACGGCGCAACAAGTCCAACCTGGTTTGCGGCGGGCTCTAGTGAAAACTGGGTACCACTTAGACTTCAGTCCCAGGTGTTGGTTTACGTCATCATGCGCAGTGGTACAAGGGCTCCACTACCTCTGATCAGTGCTGTTCACTTTTTATTTCCTGGTGCACAGTTGCCTCACTTCCCATGGTGCCTAGTGTTCTCTCATGGGCAAGCTCTGCAACTAATGCAATGGGAATTCAATGTACAAGGTCAGTCCTTCACAGATCTCTACGTAGTCTGCAGACAACTACTGCAAAGCACATTTTAAAGGAAATCGACCAATAAACATGAATAAACAAGGGGCCCCTACTCATAGATCTAGGCATCATGACTGTGGCAATCTTCTTATATTTGTTATCCACATCCTCCTTCCTTCTAAAATCAACTCTTAAATTATGCTAATGAGCCTGAAGGCCTGGCGTGTTACAAGAGCTCCTTCATACTGCAGATCAACAGGCTGTTACAGTGTGAACTTCGATTTTCTACTTTGTGCTAAAGCTTCCTCTGCTGCAGTAATATTACATCAGGCAGAGGGAGGGGGACAGAAGGGGAGGTGAATATGCCTGCAGCTGCCACGAAGAGGCACCGCCACATGGAGGTAGACTGGTAGGCCCGTGACATCATCACCAGGTACACTGCGGTCTGCTCTTCTTGATGTCAACACACATAGAAACATTTCCTTTATGTTTGATGAGCCAATTGCTGATAGAAATTGATCACCAATGAGGCCAGAGAGAGGCCGATTGGGCATCTCTGGGCATTTCTTGTGTTGTGATAGATGCAGACCTTGGTAGCAATAGAACCAGAGCCGTAGGGTATCAGGAATACATTAGTATCATTTACTTAATTTTTAACACACAATGAACCACACACTATATACAGTGGGTATGAAAAAAGAATTCAGATCCCTTTCAATTTTTCACTCTTTGTTTCATTGCAGCCTGTTGTAAAGAACAAAAAAGTTCATTTTTTCTCATTAATGTACACTTTGCACCCCATCCTGAACACTCTATTACGTCGTTCGTTGGGCACTTTTAAGATCCTTTATTTTAGTGGGTCTTTAGCTTATTGATGAGATTTTATTAATTCTTCATTAACTATACTTGAGTCCATTGCTGGGAAAGTATTGGAAGGGTTAGTAAAAGACCATATATTGGAGTGTGTGATCAAGTAGTGTAATAAGTGACAGCCAGCATGGGTTTAATAAGAATAGAAATTGTCAAACTAACCTGATCTGTTTCTATGAAGAGGTGAGCAGATGCCTGGATGGAGGAGCAGCTGTGGATATTGTGTTCTTGGACTCTACAAAGGCATTTGACACTGTCCCTCATAGACGCCTGATGGGTAAAATTAGGGCTATTGGTCTGGCAGGAATTATTTGCAATTGGAATGAAAACTGGCTGAAGGATCGTATCCAGAGAGTTGTGGTCAATGATTCCTACTCGGAATGGTCACCAGTTATGAGTGGTGTACCCCAGGGTTCTGTGCTTGGCCCACTACTATTTAATATATTTATTAATGATATAGAGGTAGGAATTAATAGCACTGTGTCTATTTTTGCAGACGACACCAAACTGTGTAGTGTAATACAGAAGTTCATAGGCTGCAGGGTGACTTGGACAAACTGAGTGTTTGGTTGTCCACTTGGCAAATGAGGTTCAATGTGAATAAATGTAAGGTTATGCACCTGGGGGCCAATAATCCAAAGGCAAAATATGTCCTTGGAGGAGTAAATCTGGGACAGTCCCTTGTTGAGAAGGACCTGGGTGACTAGTAGATCATAAATTAAGAAACAGCATGCAATGCCAATCAGCTGCCTCTAAAGCCAGCAAGATTTTGTCATGTATCAAAAATGGTTTGGACTCTCAGGATAGGGATGTAATATTACCACTGTACAAGGCATTGGTTCGGCCTCACCTGGAATATGCTTTCCAGTCTGGAAAAGAGACGACTACGAGGGGACATGATTGATTTATATAAATATATGAATGGTCCATACAAAAAATATGGTGGTAAGTTGTTCCAGATTAAATCAAAAGACGAGAGGGCACTGTCTCCTTCTGGAGAAATCAAGGTTGAATTACCAGAGGCGACAGGGCTTTTTTACTATGAGAACTGTCAATCTGGGGAATAGCCTGCCTCAGGCGCTGGTCACAGCAGAGAGCTTCAAGAAGGGTCTAGATGCCTTTTTACACCTAAATAACATTGCTTCCCTTCCTTGGTTGAACTTGATGGACATGTGTCTTTTTTCAACTGTATAAACTATGATACTATGATGATAAGCCAACCCGGGTATAAGCCAAAGTACCTAATTTTAAGACAAAAAACTGCGAAAACCTATTGACTTGAGTATAAGCCAAGGGTTGGAAATGCATTGGTCACAGCCACCACAGTATATAGCCTGCCAACCCCTGTAGTACATAGCCTGCCAGCTCCTCTAGTATATAGCCTGCCAGCCACTGTAGTATATAGCCTGCCAGCTTCCTGTAATATATAGCCTGCCAGCCCCCTGTAGTATATAGCCAGCCTCCTATAGCCTGTCTGCCCCCTGTAGTTAAAAAAAAAAGTAACACTATACTCACCTTTCCGATGTCCACCGTAGGTCCTCTTGCTTTGGACCCTCTTCAGGTCCTTCGGCTCTCTTTGGGTCTTCGCACTGGGCTGGCAGACACAATGAAGTCAGACGCTTGTTGATGTCATTGTTTGAGAGCCGCTGGCATTGGGAGGGGCCCGGAAGTGGAGGGAATGACCCAAAGAGGAGCGTAAGCACCCAAAGAGGAACGAAAGGATGCGAAGAGGCAGCAGAGCCTCGGAAGCAAGAAGAGGACCTACGGGGGGCGTCGCAAAGGTGAGTACAGTGTTAATTTTTTTTATAGATTCGAGTATAAGCCGAGTATAAGCCGAGTTAGGGTTTTTCAGCACAAATTTTGTGCTGAAAAACTCTTCTTATAATCGAATATATACTGTAAATATAAAAAAAATGTAATCATCAATTCTTGTTACAGATTTATAGAATTTTTTGGGGGGGCCGCTCACTGTAGTATAAAAATATTATATTTCTTGTATGAATCATTAGGACTATGGTGATACCTCAATTATTTATATTAATTATTTTATTTATATTTGTCCAATTTTACTGAAGAAAATCTAGAATAGAAAAAATAATCGCATTTGTTTAAATATCCTAATTTTTTCAGGGGCATAACATAAAACATATTTTTTAGTTGACGGAGCTGTGGGTTTGTGGGCTTATTTTTTGCATGATAAGTTGTTTTTTTCAGTGGTACCATTTTGGTGCTTGTAACATTTTTGGATCACTTTTTAGAACATTTTTTGGAAATTAAATTGATGAAAAATGTGGCAAGTTTTTTTTACAATGTACAGCATATATAAAATATGTGGGGGTTTTTGTGAATAAATTTTTTTGTGTATAGAGAATGGTGATGTTTAGGGGACTTTCACTTTATTTCATTATTTAATTTTATTTTGAATAACTTTACATGTTGTTTCCTATAAGTCTGATGAGCCAATTTCTGACAGCATTGGGCCCTCAGCATGCTCAGTGTGATACATAGAACAGTGCAATACATCTGTATCGCACTGTGTTAGCTCTATGGGGCACATTTACTTACCCGGTCCAAGAGCGATCACCGCTGTGCATTATCCGCCGGAATGCCCATATGCCGCGATTCATGAAGATCGTGCGCCCGATTTCCTGCATGTGTCGCTTCCCCGATCAGGTCTGACAGAGTTCACCTTCTTCCCTCCCGATTTATGTGAGTGCATGTCTTGCGACACAAATTGAATTGTTAAATCCCGTGCGTAGTCCAAATCCGTCAGATCATCCGACAGCCCGCCCCCCCCCTGATTTGTGACATGTGAAAGATGGCGTGCGTGCGACATAATTCCCGGCGCGATCCCTGAAAAATTGGGAAACCCCACAGAAATGCAGCCGCGGGACCCTTAGTAAATAAGCCCCGATATGTTCAAGCCAACCTGTCACTAAAAAGAAAAAAACTGTCGTTTTTCTGCCCTAAATTGGCCCCAACAGGTGCAGCATCAGTTAATGACCTTTCCTGTGATGCCCTTTACTATCTTTCATTTGCTCATGTTATAAGCTATACAACTGTACATTGGCATTTGTAAATTAACCCTAACTAGTCAAATGGTTGAGGAGCTACTGTAAAGCACTACGGGACATGAAGGCGCTGCATAAATAAAGATTTTTTAATTTTTTATTTATGAATGAACAAGGTTGGGGGCAGTTGGGTAGTGAACTCCTGGGTAATATTTTTGTTTCCTGTCATTGATGTATTTGCTTGTTATATGCAGTTACTATTTGTAGTTTCCTAAGTGTTTTATGTAATGGAATATTGTAACAAATCGGTATTATCTTTATCAGCTTATGTTGATCAGTTGATAAGTTTAGCAACTTTGCAAAACATTTGTTGTCATTTTCCTTTGTACTGTTACCTTACTGTTACTATACAGCAGTTCAGGACTGTATTCTCAATACTGTATATCTTGGCATAGAAATCTTAAAACAATCATTGCCAGTTCAATTTCTACATAGAGTTTGCTTTGGTGATTAATAGACGGGGAAGTTTATTCTTTATTATTAAGGTCTATTATCAAGCCCTATATAAAACTCTTTTTGTTCTCGTATCACCATTTGTTTGTTATTATTTTAGTTTTTGGTTACTGCCTAATTTTAAAGAAAGGCAAAATGTTGCTCACCAACAAGGTTTTTAATAGTAGCAGGGCATAGCTCTTGGCTGTCATATTGTGTAAGGTGCAAAACTCAGTAAAAGGTAAGCAATTATCAACTTTTTATATAGCTCATAACATATAGGCTCAGACACACTTTGTCCTTAAAGGGGTCCCCAGCAAATGTGGGTGTTTCGGGTGGTCACACGACCGCCCACAGAGTATTTGGGTCCGGGCTCCCCAGGCCGTATGCAGCAGATGTGCCCCGATTTCAGTCTTTGAAAGAGTGACGGAACAATATGTTCCCTTCCGCCGACAGCGCAGTGTGTGACACAATGTCACGGTGCCGCCTGCCACCATCTAGGTACACCTCCAATATCTACTATCCTGACACTGCGAGGGAAGGGAAAGACGTTGGCGTGCATCATCCAAACGATGGAAGGTGAGTACAATTTTATTATTTTACCTAGAACTGTATATAGTCATTATAGGGGGGTTGTATATAGTTATTATGGGGGTTGTAAAGATTTATAATAGGATACTGTTTATAGATAGTTATTATAGGGAGGCTGTTTAAAGTTATTATATGGGGCTGTGTATAGTTAATAATAATATTAATTCCTTTATTTATATAGCGCACACAGATTACGCAGCGCTGCACAGATCTTGCCAAAACGGTCCCTCTCCCCAATGGGTCTCACAATCTAATCAACCTACCAATATATTTTGGAGTGTGGGAGGAAACTAGAGGACCCGGAGGAAACCCACGCAAACATAGAGAGAACATACAAACTCTTTGCAGATGTTGACCTGGATGGGACTTGAACCCAGGACTCCAGCACTGCTTATAGGGGGTGTATATAGTTATTATAGGGGGCTGTATATAGTTATAGGGAGGCTGTATATAGCTATTATAGGGGGCTGTATATAGTTATTATAGGGGGGCTGTATATAGTTATTGTAGGAGGCTGTATATAGCTATTACACGGGGTGTGTATAGTTATTGTAAAGAGGCTGTATATAGTTATTATAGGGGACTGTATATAGTTATTATATGAGGCTGTGTATAGCTATAGTAGCTGTATATAGTTATAGGGAGGCTGTATATAGTTATTATAGGAAGGCTGCATATAGTTTTCACAGGGGGTGTATATAGTTATTATAGGGGGGCTGTATATAGTTAGTTATAGGGGGGCTATATGTAGTTATTATAGGGGGCTGTATATAGTTACTACAAGGAGCTGCATATAGTTTTTATAGGGGGCTGTATATAGTTATTATAGGGAGGCTGTATATAGTTATTATAGGGGGCTGTATATAGTTATTGCTGGGGGCTGTATATAGTTATTGGTAGGGGGATGTATATAGTGATTACTGGGGTGATTTATATACCGTATATACTTGAGTATAAGCCGACCTGAGTATAAGCCGAGACCCCCAATTTTACCACCATAAACTGGGAAAACCTATTGACTCGAGTATAAGCTGAGGGTGGTAAATGCTTTGGTCACAGCCCCCCCCCCCACTATATAGCCAGCCTGACCCGGTAGTATACAGCCAGCCCATTCTGCCCCCAGTAGTATACAGCCAGCCAATTCTGTCCCCTGTAGTATACAGCCAGCCCAGCCTGCCCCAGTAGAATACAGCCAGCCCAGCCTGCCCCTTGTAGTATCCAGCGATCCCAGCCTGCCCCCAGTAGTATACAGCCAGCCCAGCCTGCCCCCAGTAGTATACAGCCAGCCCAGCCTGCCCCCTGTACTATACAGCCAGCCCATTCGACCCCTGTAGTATACAGCCAGCCCAGCCTGCCCCCGGTAGTATACAGCCAACCCAGTCTGCCCCAGTATTATACAGCCAGCCCAGCCTGCCCCAGTAGTATATAGCCAGCCCAGCCTGCCCCAGTAGTATACAGTCAGCCCAGCCTGTCCCCAGTAGTATACAGCCAGCCCAGCCTGTCCCCAGTAATATACAGCCAGCCCAGCCTGTCCCCAGTAGTATACAGCCAGCCCAGCCTGCCCCTAGTAGTATACAGCCAGCCCATTCTGCCCCCGAAGTATACAGCCAGCCTAGCACTTAAAAAACAAAAATAGCTTACATACCCTCCGGTGGACCCGATGTGCAGCGCTGCTCCCGCAATGTCAGCGCTGCTCCCCCGATGTCATCGAGGCTCCTCTTCTGGCTTCCCGCCTCCTCTTCTGTCTTCTGTAACAGGCGGCCATGTTATCTGCCGGCAGGCGCATAGTATGATGCGGCCGCTGCCGACGTCATACTATGCGCCTGTCGGCTGTGAGACAACATGGCCGCGGAGGGCCACCGGAGGGTGAGTATGTAAGCTTTTTTTTAAGTGTTTTTTTTTTAAGTATTGACTAGGTTATAAGACGAGTTGAGGTTTTTCAGCACATATATACCGTAGTTATTGCTGGGGGGCTGTAAATAGTGATTACTGGGGGATGTATTTAATATAAATTTAAAAAAAAAAATTCCCTAGAACTGAATTAAAATATAATAAACAGCAAAAATCACAAACATGTTAGTTATCACCGCGTCTCAAAATGCCCGATGTATCAAAATATTAAAACGGTTATTCCCGGCCATGAACCTTATAATAGAAAATAGCGCCCAAATCAAACTCTACTTTTACACCATTTGTCGCACGGACCTCAAAATGGTGGCAATGAAAATGTCAGCTCATCTTGCAAAAAGTGACTCTAAAAAGTGACCTTGCACAGCTCCGTATACCATAGTATGAAAAAGTTATTAGTGTCAGAAGATGGCAAAACAGTTTTTTTCTCTCATACACATTCTTTTAATTTTTAAAATGTATGTAAACACAATAAGACCTATATAAATTTGATTTCATCGTGATCGGAACAAACCAAAGAATAAAGTAGATGTATCATTTGGAACACACAGTGCATGTCGTGAAAATTAAGCTCCCAAAAAAGTGACACAAATTCTTTTTTTCGACCACTTGATCACATTTGGATTTTTTTCAAGCTTTCCAGTACACGGCATAAAATAATCAATAATGTCACTGAGCAGTAAAATTTATGCAGAAAATAAGCCCTCACACAGATCTGTACACGGAAAAATGAACAAGTGGCTTCTTACGACAGTTCTATGTCTGTGTTTAGAGGTCCGCTGCAGTCAGTTTCATTAAAGTAGCTTTTGCCCTTAATAAATCTGCTGGCAGTGGTTTTTGTTGTTTGGGTTGTTTGCAACAGTCACATGAAAAGTCACAAAAAACCCAAACTAAATTTGCAACATAGACCAGGGTGGGTACTGGCGTAAATATGTGCCAGAATTTGAGCCTAAACGGAAATTAGCAAATCGCAAATCATGAATTTAGTCCTATTGTGAAAATTAGTTACCGTAATACAAAAAGTGAATTAGGTGCAAGCAGGGTCTATGTCAAAGTGACTATGCATTATCTTATGTTCATTTGGTGCAATTGAAAGTCGCGAAACAGCATTTGTACCACATCTACACCAAAACAACACCAAACACAGACAACAACCCAATGATAAATTACAACTGATGTGTCAATGTTCACTGTGCAAATAACAGCTGTTTAGCACTCCATTGGCTAGTATTTTCATTGCTACCACTTTGAGGACTGCGCAACATTTTAATAACTTTTTATTACATTTATTATGTGATTTAAAATGGTGTAAAAGTACCATTTCATTCGGGCACCATTTCCCATCTCGGAGGTCACTGCTGGGAATAACCGTTTTTATATTTTGAGACGCGGCAATACCTAACATGTTTGTGATTTTTGCTGTTTATTATATTTTAACGCAGCTAAACCATTATATTAGCTACGTCTGCTTAGGATTGGAGTTTATACAAAATAGCACTCTTTACAGCGATTGTGTAAATATTTGTGACGACCACATAGATCACAGTACCATTAGAACTCTCCGAACCGCAGGAGACAAGTAAGACCCAAGTCAGTTAGCATTATACAATCAAATAATGTAACATTCCAACATACTTATATTTAGAAATTAAGATATCAAATACATTAATATGCAAGCAGAGACACAACAGAACCACCCTGTTATTAGTCAAGTCAAGGCAGCTCAACAATTACTGTAGAGAAGTACTTTTTAGAAGTGCTTTTATCAGGCGTTGCTGGTACAGGAGGGTGAACTTGTGTATCAGAGGGGGACTGATGATCTATCAATTATTGATCTAATTCACTATGTTTGGATTGTTCCAAGAGAAAAACCTCAAGATGTTATTCATAAACAAACTCCAAATGAGTGTGCTACAGCAGTAATTTAGGGGTCCCACCCTCATTTAAACAATTATAGCACCCTTAACCTGTCGGGACAGTAATTGTACACATTTGACAGATCTGCCCCTTTATGTTCATTTCTTTTAGATTTCATGCAGAAATAACTTTATTTATTATGCTGATTACATACATTAAGGTATATACAAATAATAGTACACTATTGTTTTAAACTCCACTTTCCTGGAATGAATTACCTGTGCTTATTACATTATTTATAGGTTTATAAAGGACTGGTCCTTTCTTTCCCAGTTTTTCTCCAGATCATTGAAATTCCACATCTGTTTGCGGAGACGGGGTGGGGAGAAAGAGAGAAGGTCAGGATCTTGACTTTTACAAAGCATGGCATTGTTGGAGATGCCAAGACAACGCCTTAGGGTGAGGCCACAGAAAATCAGGTGAGTGATAAATACTAAGAACTTACATGCCATCGTAGGCAGCATAGGAAAAATCAGCACATAGGCCATGGTTAAAGTGTGCGAGAAGCTTAGAATGTGGTGTAGTGTTGTAGTGTCGTGCTGAGGTTATACTAGAAAAGGCTACTCTATTACTGACTTATTGACCATTTCTGCTTTTATATCTCAACATTTTTTTTTTAAATTCTGTAAAGTGATGCAAGATCAGAGAGATAAGTATCAAGTATTACCAGGGCCGATTCTAGCCTTTTTGCAGCCTGAGCTGAAACATGAAAGTGCTACGCCCATTGATGCTACCTTACAAACTAGTCGTCAGTCATTAGACACAGACATTAGTGACATCTAGTATCTCGTACCTTACAGGTGACGTTCTGCTCCATCAGTACCTTATGATTTCTCCCGGCCATGGTTTATCTTTGCTGAATTCACGATCAAACGTCTTCAGCTCTATACAGCACAACTCCACACTTTACCCTTAAAAACACCAAAGTCACTTATGGTATAATAGAACATGTTTCTAATATATATTATCCTCACAACATGACTGAACAAACTATTCCCCACATAAACATCCTATATATAGTCACCCGAATTATAGTTTATAGAGCACCCACAATTTATTAGGTGCCCTAGTTTAGCCTCCCCCAGTTATGAACAGCTTCCCCCCTCTGTATACACAGCCTCCCTGTATACACAGCCCCCCTGTATACACAGCCCCCCGTATACACAGCCTCCCCTGTATACACAGCCTCTCTCCTACCACATACACAGCCCCCCACCTGTATACACAGCCTCTTCCCCCTGTATATGGAGCCTTTCCCCTCCCCCTATATACACAGCCTTTCCCCTCCCCCTGTATAAAAGCATCTCTTCCCCTGTATACACAGCCTCCCTTGTATACACAGCCTCCCCTGTATACACTGCCTCCCCTGTATACACTGCCTCCCCTGTATACACAGCCTCCCCTGTATACACTGCCTCCCCTGTATACACTGCCTCCCCTGTATACACTGCCTCCCCTGTATACACTGCCTTTCTCCCCCTGTATACACAACCTCTTCCCCCCTGTATACACAGCCTCTTCCCCCCTGTATACACAGCCCCCCCCCCCACAAAAAAAAACATGCCTTGTACTCACCTTCGGGCTCCAGCCCCATCGTTCACCTGCAGCTACCGTCTGTTCTCCTGACGGCAGTCGCAATGTCTGTGAAGGGACACAAGAAGGCGCAAGTGTTAACATAACCACAAATGCCGGCCTGTGTTCTGCAGAGCGGCCTAAAGGCGCCAATGTAATTTATTTTTCCACTTCGTCCCCCATGACGGCCCACCTGGAGGATGCCCCTTGACCTCTGTAGGGACAGGAAGAAGAGAGGTTAAATTCCCCTCCCCGCATCCTCCCGCCAGTGTTCTTCCTGTCCCTACCGAGGCAGGTCAAAGAGAGGTGCCCTCTCTCCTCCAGGTGGGGGGGACGAAGCGTTACTCCACGGCCGCGCTGCAATATTGATTACACGGAAGTGACGCGACCGGAAGTGACGCGGGAAACCCGCAAAGCATTACTGGGAGCCGAGGGACGCAGACCGCAGCCACTTCTAAGGGGGATGGGCTCCCCATTAAGGTATTTAAAGCAGGTAGATCACTAGTTGCTCTGTGACGACGGCTCCAGTATCTGCGACCAAAATCTTCTACTGTCTACTATGACTGACGAAGTTAACCCAATCTTCCTGCACCCTCCAGTATATGTAAGTGGGGTTAATTTTCAGGGGATATATTGCCACTGTGTATGCAATGTTAGTGGGTTACTAGTCTCCTGTATTTGCCTTTTAGGAAAAAGACCTGGGGTCTAGGGGGAAAGGCAAAGAGGAGAAGGGGGATAAGGCTAGCAGGCCTGAAAGACCCGAGAAATCGGATAAAACCAGAACCAAGAAATGTAACATGTGTAACCACTCTATGCCAGATTCGTATAAAAAGCCAATCTGTAAAGTGTGTATTGACAACTTTATGCGAGAGGAGAAAACATCCTTTCTGGACGAGCTTAAAGGTTTCATAGAAGAGAAAGTGGTCTCATCTATTGCTGCAGCTACATCTAGGGCTCCCCCATGTAAAAAACCCAGATTAGAACCCGAGTCATCACCATCTGAGGCAGGAAGTGATTCGGAGACTCCTTCTTGTTCTATAATAGAGACAGAAGACTCCTTAAACCCTCAGGATTTTGTAAAATCTGCTGAATCTAGACATTTATTCCAAATAGATGAATTAGATAACTTACTGAAGGCCATCAGACAAACCTTAGAAATTGAGGACGTGGTTGTACCCCAGTCTAAAGAAGACGAGTTGTTTGGGGGGTTAAAAGCAAAGCGCCAGAGGGTGTTCCCCTTAAATGACACTCTCAAAGAATTAGTGTCCGAAGAGTGGAAGGAACCTGAAAAAAGGATCCTTATATCAAAAAACTTCAGGAAGAGATTAGTCTTTGAGCCTGAAGACTCTAAATTATGGGATTCCTGCCCTAAGGTGGACATGCAGGTTACTAAAATAGTAAGGAAAACAGACCTGCCGTTTGAGGACGCAGCGCAGCTTAGAGACCCCATGGACAGAAAATCCGATTCTCTGCTAAAAAAAGCTTGGGAGACATCCATGTGGGGCTTAAAATCAAATTTAACAGCTACTTCAGTTGCGAGGAATCTTCTGTACTGGCTGAACGAGCTTGAATCTCATATTAAGGAGGGAACTCCCAGAACAACAATCTTAGAAAATTTCCCCCTACTAAAATCAGCAACGGCTTTCTTAGCAGACGCGGCAGCTGAAGGTGTATGTTTCTCTTCAAAAGAAAGGGCTCTGACAAATGCTTCAAGAAGGGCGCTGTGGCTGAAGCAGTGGAACGGGGATATCCGTTCAAAAACAAAGTTGTGTGGTCTTCCCTTTTCAGGAGAATTTGTCTTTGGCCCAGAACTTGATACCATCTTGGAAAGGGCATCAGATAAGAGAAAGGGTTTCCCGGAGAATAAGCCAGTACCCAGAAAACAGCCCTTTCGGGACTTTAAAGGCCAAAGGGAGGAATACAAAGATAAAGGGAAAAGGGGTCGCTGGAGCTACCCGAAAGGGGGAAAAGGTAAAGGGTTTCTTTTCTCAGCATCATCTGATCCCAATAGAAACAAGAAGCAATGACGCCATAGTAGGAGGAAGATTATTGAAGTTCAGAGAGGAATGGCTAAAAATTACCTCAAATCCCTGGGTTCTAGACATCCTTCTTCAGGGATACAAGATATATTTCAAGAAAGTTCCTTCTACAAATTACCTATCACCCTCTCCCCATATGTTGAAAATGTCTCACTGTCTTATCTGGCAAGAAATATCCTCCTTATTGTCTTCCGGAGTTATTACCCAGGTTCCTCGGGAACAAGAAAAACAAGGGTTTTATTCTTCTCTCTTTCTTGTAAAGAAGCCAAACGGATCGAACAGGCTGATAATCAACCTAAAGCGACTCAACGACTTCATCGTCTACAACAAGTTCAGGATGGAGTCGGTAAGGTCTGCCACCCACATTATCCACCAGAATGCTTTAATGTGCACCATAGACCTAAAGGACGCATATTATCACGTCCCCATTCACCCGTCTTCACAAAAGTTCCTAAGATTCTCTGTCCTATCTCCGGGGGGTTCCACGTTACATTTTCAGTTTTGTGCACTCCCCTTCGGCATATCTTCAGCCCCCAGAACCTTCACCAAGGTGATGATAGAGGTGGTGGCGTTTCTAAGACAGCAGGACATACTGATTGTACCATATCTAGACGACCTGCTGGTTATTGGACAGGACAAACAGAACCTAATTTCCTCAAGGGATATTACAATAGGAACTTTAGAAAGACTGGGCTGGATCGTAAATTACAAAAAATCTGATTTATCACCAGCCACAGTAAAGAAATTCCTGGGAGTGAATTTAAACTCATGTCTGCAAATGTCATTCCTTCCACAGGAAAAGAGGGCTCACATCAGGGAGGAGTTAAGAAGATTCCGAAGAAGGTCTCTTATCTCCATCAGGGGCGCTATGAAGGTCCTAGGACTATTAACAGCCTGCATCACCTCAGTGGCTTGGTGCCAAGCCCATACTCGAGCTCTCCAGAAATGGGTCCTAAGATCCTGGAACAGGAGTTGGGAAGGACTGGACAAAAAAGTATCTATCCCCTCTTCAGTCAAGGAAGATCTCAAGTGGTGGCTGATAGACGCAAATCTAGACAGGGGAATCTTCTGGAGGAACAGTCCGTATATCACCATACAGACAGATGCAAGCAAGAGCGGTTGGGGAGCAGTGCTTCCTCAAAAATTGACGCAGGGTTCCTGGACAGAGGAGATCTCCAGAAGGTCGTCCAACTACCGGGAGCTGAGAGCGGTCTGGGAGGTACTCAGCTCAAACACTGCTCAACTAGCTCGACACCACCTGGGAACCAGATCCCCATTATTGATGTCCCTAACACGACAAATATTTTTGTGGGCAGAGGACCATGTCCTATCAATCTCAGCTACCCATCTAAAGGGAACAGAGAACACAAGGGCGGATTTCCTCAGCCGAAGGAAAATACTTCCCAACGAGTGGTGCCTAAAAGAAGAGATATTCCAGTACCTGTCTTCTCTTTGGGGGAAACCTCAGATAGATTTATTTGCAACAAGAGGAAACACCAAGTGTCAACACTTTTTTTCCTTGGAAAAAGGGGAGACCAGAAATCATCTGGATGCATTCTCCCACTCTTGGAACACCACTCTCGCCTACGCCTTCCCCCCTATTCCCCTGATCGCCAGAGTATTAGAGAAAATTTTCCTAGAGAAGACGCAGACCATATTTGTGTGCCCAAATTGGCCCAAAAAGAGCTGGTACCCAATTCTGAAGCGAATGACCACTCGGGATCCAGTCATTCTACCAGTATCAGAAGATCTCCTGGTACAGGGTCCAATATTTCATCCAAATCCAGGAAAACTCCAGTTATCAGCGTGGATCCTGAATCGGACTATATGAAGTCCCAAGGACTCTCCTCTGCTGTTATAAACACCCTAAAGGTTCTTGACTTTCTTCAAAAGGGTCTGGAGTTGGGACTTTCCACAAGTACTTTAAAAGTCCAGGTATCAGCCCTAAGTGCCTTCTTCGATCAACCCCTCATCGAGCACAGGTGGTCTCAGAATTCCACAGAAGTCTTCTTTCTGTGAGAATCCGTCTTCCGAGAGAGAACGCGAATGGCACACTCTAGATGGGAAAAATAAGGGGAGGAAGGTGTCCAAGGCAACCATCGCTAGATGGCTAAGGATGGCGATATCTTCTTGTTATGACATCCAAGAGATCCCAGTACCATCAGGAATAAGGGCACATTCCACAAGAGCTGTATCCACCTCCTGGGCAGAGAAAAGAGGGGCCTCCCTAGAGCAAATCTGCAAAGCGGCAACTTGGACTTCCTCCTCTACTTTTTCTAAACACTATAGACTTGCCCTCCTCGAAGGATCTGTCCTTCGGGAGAAAGGTGCTTCAAGCAGTAATCCCTCCCTAAAAGACTACTTATATTGTAAGTCTCCAGGTGGGCCGTCATGGGGGACGAAGTGGAAAGAATGAATTAGTTACTCACCGGTAATTCTATTTCCATTAGTCCACCATGACGGCCTATAGATTCCCTCCCTTGATTTGTTTAAGATTACGTTGTATTCACAATGATAAAACTGTATGTGATCAAAACATATAAATAAATCATTGTTGCATCTTCCTCAGCGTGGTTATTTTGAAGTCACTGGCGGGAGGATGCGGGGAGGGGAATTTAACCTCTCTTCTTCCTGTCCCTACAGAGGTCAAGGGACATCCTCCAGGTGGGCCGTCATGGTGGACTAATGGAAATAGAATTACCGGTGAGTAACTAATTCATTCTTTCAGGTAGCATGGACTTGTCAGCCAATGGCAAGTCCGTTTTACCGGCAGTGAAATGCTGCTCCTAAAAGTGGCCGCAATCTGCCACATGTGGTAGATGCGGCCCTGATTATTAACTAAAGAGTTGGAGCTTCCTGCAGCCAATTAAGCAACACTTTTTTGTTAAGTTCAGCTAAAATTGTTCAAAGGGGTATTCTGGGATCCCTGTTCTTTGCCGGCAAGAAGATGATAAGACTGAAATATGCCAGTGTTGTTCAGTGTTGTTTAGTGTTGTTCAGAAGTTGGGCCCACTAGCTATCCAGAGCATTTAAAAGGAACCTGTCACCAGGAATGTCATTTTTAGCTGGTGACAGGTTCTCATAGCTTATGTTAAGCTGATTTGCCTGTGAGTTGCTTTTGTCAACATTCTGAATCATTTCAGAAGTTTATATGAGTTAAATTAACATTACCTGGCTCCCTGCTAGCAGCTTGTGCTGAGTCCCTGGGAGAGGGCAACTGCAGCCTGTGTTTGCCTGTGTCCACATTTCTGCAGCTCCCTCACCCTTCCCAATTTTTCTCATGTGCATTGACCAGGTATTGGAGAGGGATGAAGGTGAGTAGAAGAATAATGTATGAGGAGATACAGGCACACACAGGCTGCAGCTGCCCATCCGTTCGGGACTCAACCTACACACTGCTGGCAGGGAGTCAGGTGATGTAAATTAAACTTACCCTGAGGAAGAAAGCTGTTGCTTTCGACAACGCGTCGGTGGATATTCCTGTTTGTCCTTCTGGACCATCCGTACCACCGGTACATCTGTTTTTACTAGTCTGACCTAGCGATGCTACCGGCCGGGGCTTCGCTATTGCTCAACTATTGCTTGGACTACAACGGGGACTATAGTGTGAACCTGGACCAAAGAAATCACACTGTTGGATTCATTTTGCTGGACCCGCGGAAACACGCTAGAAGTGGTGCTACAGGTTAGTGTAGCAAAACATGACAACTGGTCTTTTTTAGAGATAATCGCAGTGTTAAGAAGTCCAGTCCTTTCCCCCTTGCACAATTCTTCTTTTTATAACACACATACATGTACACTCACTCTTTCCAGCCAGTGCAGGTATACCTTATTATTGCTCCTTCTTTTAGTTAATAGCGGTGGAGAGGCACACCTCTGATACCAGCGACGGCAACGGTTCCAATCATACGCATAGCGTGTGCCCGTGTGATCCTTAACATTTTCTTTATACAGTACTGAAATGATTCAGGCTGACATAGGAATTTTTTTAATCAGAAAGCATAGGTTAGTGAAAACTGTAACCAGCTAAAAATTACATTCCTGGTGACAGATTTGCTTTAAGTTCCTGTAGATTCAGGGCACCAATGATTTATATGCTCCGCACATTAAGATCACCAAAGCAATTTGCCAGTTCTTAATTCCCCATAATCCAGCAATGGGTTGCCCAGTAATTACATTTTTTAAAACATTGTAAAACTGTACATATCTGTATGCATACATTGCATTCATTTATGCTGTTTCAATAGATATAACATGTTTTATAAACCAGACAACCACTTTTAACTGCATCGTCAAAGGAGTCCAGGAAGTTTTTCTGCAGAAAAGATCAAAATCAATATCAGGTTGTTGAGGGTCCAATACCTTGCTCCACCACAGATCAGCTGTTTCCAGCGAATTAAATAATCAATTTTTCAGTTTAGTTGTCAGATCTGGTTACTGCAGATCAGCTCTCATTCATTTAAATAGGAGCTAAAGTGTAGGAATTCAATTTAGCCACTACAAGAGAATAGAGCTGTCTGCTTCCTGTTCTATTCTCTGTTTTTAGCTGCTAGCGAGAGCTGATCTATAGGGGTGCTGGGAGAAGGACCCTCACCAAGAGGAGGGGAACTATAAACCTCTTATACTAAGCTTTGATGTATCATCACATGTTATGCTGATCATTTCAGCCCATAAATATTAATGGTTCACTGAACTTTCCAATTTTAGAACAGAACCTTGTGTAAACACACTAGAAGGGTTATAAGTACAAGAAGTATCTTACACGGAGTCCTGTGTAAGGGTGTGTCTGGAAAGTGTTTACATTACTTGACCCTTTTCCTCAATGTATGTTCCAGGCAGAGAGTAAAGATACGCATGGATACATAGCTACAACCTTACTGTAAATTATGACTTAAAGGGGTTTTCCCAAAAATCAAGGTTGGGCCCTATCCACAGTATAGGGCCTAACTTGCTGATCGGTGGGGGTCTCAGTGATGGAGCCCCACAGATCAGGAAAACAAGGGGTCTTTTGGGATCCCAGTTACCTCATTCAGACCCCTCGTCGCTTCTGGAGAGTGATGGAGCAAACAGCCGTGCATGACTGTTCTTCTCTATACATCTAAATGGAGCAAACAGAAATTGCTGAGCGCTTTGATTCGTGGGAAAAGAACTCAATCTATACACAGTGGGGCAGATTTACTTACCTGGTCCAGTCGCGATCTCCGACGCTGATTCAGGTCCGGCCGGAATTCACTAAGGTCCATGCGCCGATATCCACTAGGTGTCGCTGCTGCGCCGAGGTCCGCTGGAGTTCACTGGAGTTCACCTTCTATTTCATGGCGCAGGTAAGTGCGTGTCAAGCAACACTTTTTTTTTTTAAATACCGCAATTTTTCCAAATCCGTTGGGTTTTCCAATGGCCACGCTCCCCCCGATTTCCATTGCATGCATGCCGGCGCCAGAGCGCCACAATCCGATTGCGTGCACCAAAAACACGTGGCAATTCGGCGCAAATCTGAAAAATTCGGGAAACCCGACGGAAAAAAGCGATTCGGGCCCTTCGTAAATGATCCCCAGTATGTGATTTTATTAAAAAAAAGCAGTGTATGCAGAAGCACAATGAGTGCACGCTTTTAGACTTAAACGAAACCTACCACCTGAAGTGGCAGGTTTCAGATGGAAACACCGAGCACCAGCTCAGGGTGAGCTGGTGCCGGAGCTTACTTTTGTTAGTGTTTTAAACCGCTGTATCGCGGTTTAAAACACTTTTTAAACTTTATAGCCGGCGCAGGGAGGTACGCGCTCGGCGCTTACCATGCGCGCGACCATGCGCGCGGCTACATAGGAAGTGAAGGAGAGCCGCGCGCATGGTAAGCGCCGAGCACGTACCTCCCTGCGCCCAGTGGCGTACCGACCGCGGTCGCAGCGGTCGCCATTGAGACCGGGCCCATCGGACGGGGGGGCCCGGGCGACCGTATCAATGACGACAGCGGTCGATACGCCACTGGCAGTCGGGCAGGGGCCTCCGTCTGTCCGGACAGGGAGCTCCTGCCCGTCACTGTATAGTGTTCGATGTGGCCGTTTCCGGCCGGTCGAGCACTATAACTGGAGCGATGTGGCCGGAAAACCACCGCTCAGCACATTGCTCCATGAACTAGGATGCGCGGCCGCGTGATGACGTCATCACGCTGTCGCGCACCCCTTCCTGTCTGGCCGTGGGCTGAAGAACGAAGACGCGGGACCTGCTGCCAGAGGTGAGTGTACAGGGTTTTTTTTTAAAATCAATCAGTTGTAAAAGGGGCTTATTGTATATAATAATTAATTTGATGTAAAAATCAATTGTGTGTGTGGGGGGGGGATATGTAAAAATTCATTGTGGGGGGGAGTAGAATATGTAATAATTCATTGTGGGGGTAGAATATGTAATAATTCATTGTGGGGGGGCGGAATATTTAATAATTCATTGTGAGGGGAGAGAATATTAAATAATTCATTGTGGGGGGAGAGAATATTAAATAATTCATTGTGGGGGGGGGCAGAATATGTAATTATTCATTGTGGGGGGGGGGGACAGAATAGGAAATAATTCATTGTGGGGGGAGAATATTAAATAATTCATTGTGGGGGGGGGAGAGAATATTAAATAATTAATTGTGGGGGGCAGAATATGTAAGCACTGAAATGTCGGTTAGCAGAAAGGGTTTTGAGGGTTTTTTTTAGGTATAATTGGGGGGGCCCATTAGGAATTTTGTCCCGGGGCCCAGTGGACTCTAGTTACGCCACTGCCTGCGCCGGCTATAAAGTTTAAAAAGTGTTTTAAACCGCGATACAGCGGTTTAAAACACTAACAAAAATAAGCTCTGGCACAAGCTCACCCTGAGCTGGTGCTCGGTATTTTCTTCTGAAACCTGCCACTTCAAGTGGTAGGTTTCCTTTAATGGTTAGGAGACTTGGTAAAAAGATGCACTGAAGCAGCACTCCAAAAAGTTAGGATTTATTCACCCGTGGTGTACAATGCAACATTTCATCTCATCAATAGAGACATTTTCAAGCAGTTCACAAAGTGTTACCAGGCAGGTATTTATCCACCCACAGGATGTGACATCATCGTGATATCATACATATTTAAATGAGTATTCACAGTGAGTATCAGTTATACATATATATGTATAGTGTAATGTGCGTCTGTGTTACGTCATTAGTAAGAACAATAGAGAATATAAAAATTTGTGTAGACACTCACTCCCCGTAGAGGGAAAAGACTGTCCCATATACAATAAGTTCCAGGAAAATATCACACCTTACTAGGTAAGATCGCTGATTTAAGGTGTGATATTTTGCTGGAACTTAGGCCTTTCTCATTTTTATGTGATGCTTTATCTTTTGACAAGCGCTGATTGTATGTGGGACAGTCTTTGCCCTCTACGGGGAGTGAGTGTCTACACAAATTTTTATATTCTCTATTGTTCTTACTAATGACGTAACACTGGCGCATATTACAGTATGTGTATATGTATAACTGACACAGTTGTATTTATGATCATGTCACTTTCATACTCACTGGGGCACATTTACTAAGGGTCTGAACACCACATTTTCATCGGGTTTTCCGTTTTGCCCTGAATTGCCCGGGTTTCTGGCTCACGCGATCGAATTGTGTCGCATCGACGCTGGCTTGCATGCGACACAAATCAGGGGGCGTGGACGCCGGACAACTCAACTGATTCGGACAAACCGCCGAATTTAAAAAGCAAATTGTGTCGCAAGATCAGCACTCACATACACCGGGAATAAGAAGGTGAACTCCGGTGGACCTCAGCGGGGGAAGCGACACATGCAGGAAATTGGACGCACGATCTTAGTGAATCGCGGCAGACCCGAATCCTCGTCGGTCAACGCACGGCAGGGATCGCAACGGGATGGGTAAGTAAATGTGCCCCACTATGTGAATACTCATTTAAATATGTATGAGATCACGATGATGTCACATCGTGGATTAATACCTGCCTTGTAACACTTTGCGAACTGCTTGAAAATTGCTCTATTGATGAGCTGAAATGTTGAACTGTGCACGACTGGTGAATAAATCCTTACTTTTTGGAGTGCTGCTTCAGTGCATTTTTTTACCAGTATGTGGTTTTATTTATGAAACAAAGATTTTCAAACCTAGATAAAAATGTTATTAGGCTCATTTGAAATGGTGTCTATGATTTGTAGTATTTGTGTTCATCACAAGTAGAGTATTAGGACCTCTTTGTCATAGTGATGTGACATCTAGACACAGTGACACACACAATTTATGTGTAACCTAGGATTACATCTAATCTTATGTATAAGAATGTATAGATTGGCTCCTGGCTCCTACAAAAATTACAATCATTTTTCTAGTCTCCATGTCATAGTTTGAATAACAGAAGTACTATTGCAGCAATTTATCAATGTACAGTTTTCCTTTTTCAGATGCCAACAATAATACTATCAAGTCTTAATATACATATAAATTCCAAGGTATAAAAGGCTTTTTTATTTCTTTCTATTTATTTTTAGCATAATAGTTCACACTACGGATCTATTGCTCTGCTGTGGAAATTGAATGGATGGGCCCCAGTTTACCTTCCATTTCCCATAGGTTTATTTATTGAGTACGCTCTCCTATATAATGTTTCCATTAATTATTATGGCAAAAATTATGTGTGCTGCTGCACGGAACAGAATGACGCAAACTGTGGCTGATAGTACACATTGGGCCACATTTATCAAAAACAGTGCTAACCCCTCCTGCTGAGCGACATATCTACTCGACAAGGCTGGGGCAATTTACCTAATTTATATTAGCAATAGTGTAGTCCTATATGACTGAGTTCATGTTTAGTCCCGTTCAGTGTGCCTAAGGGTATTTGTGCGTATTACGATGAAAAATCACTTTATTGTTCTACTTACAAGGAGAATCTAAAAGCACACATCTATAATCAAAAGTACTTCAGATGCCAAGACACCTCGCCCCCAACCTCTTCTGGCTTAATCTGGGGCAAGATGATTTTTAAATGATCGCAAAATAATTGCAAGAGGGGTAAAATATCAGCAAATAAGCCAAGAGGGGAGCGACCTTGCAATTTTTTTCAATTATTTTAAAAAGTTAACGACTTCTTTACACCAAAAAGTCAGGAAAATCCTATGGTAAATGTCCCCCAGTGGTCTCACAGCACACAAATAATAAAGACACTGATATCGGTGTACAAGAATAAGACACACCGTTATATCACAGTACAGGCAATCCCCGGGTTACATACAAAATTGGTTCTGGAGGTTTGTTCTTAAGGAGAATTTGTATGTAAGTCAGAACTGTATATTTTATAATTGTAACTCCAGACAAAATTTTGTTGGTCTCTGTGACAATTGTATTTTAAAAATGTTGGGTTGTTATAAGAACCAGGATTAACATTAAAGCTTAATTGCAGACACCTTTAATAACTGTTACAGCTGTTTACTGTATCCTAGGGTTAAAGTACAGTAAATTACTAGAATCCAGAGGTCCGTTTGTAACTAGGGTTTGTCCGTAAATCAAGTGTTCTTAAAGGGACGGAATTTTCACTAAAGACAGGTTGCAGAAGCTTATTACACCTACATTTGCCTCTCTGCCTTTTATAAGCATTTGCATTACAATATAATTGTGTGTTATAGCTGACCTTGCACCTATACAAAATCCTGGGGTAGTCACAGAGGCTGGGCTTTGGTTTGGATGCATTTCAAAAAACAATATGTGACTCCCTCCTCAGATCTTAGACCCCACTTTTGTGCTCCTGTACAGCTCCCCCTCCTGCTCCTTCTCAGAGGTCACAGCCTGGTGAGATGACATCAGTGGGGGGGGGGGGAGTGAGCTGTACAGGAGCACAAAAATGGAGGCAGCCAGCAGCTCAGACAAGTCACATGTTGTTTTTTGAAATGCATCCAAGCCAAAGCCCAGCCTCTAGGGCTACCACAGGATTTTTATCAGGATGCAAGAGTAAGTTATAACACACAATTTTATTGTAATGCAAATGCTTAGAAAAGGCAGAGAGACATTTTTGCACTGCAGGTGTCATGGGCTTTTACAATCTGTCTTTAGGGAAAATGAGGTCCCTGGTGACAGGTTCCCTTTAAGTAGGGGACCCCCCGTACTAAGTTAAACACAAAAACAATATTCTTCTCAGTAATTTTACAGTACTAACGGCCACATCACACCATCGTTTTGGAACAATGCAAATAAAGATGAATGCTGCAGTGCAGGGTTAATTGATATCCAGAATTTTGTAATAAAATGTAATCAAGCTAATTACAATCCTGGATGACACATTCATTACTAACTGCTCCCTATGTCTAAGCTGATATGAGCCCCATAGCAACTGCTTTACTTGCTGCCCTGGTAGTTACACCCATGGTGACATCACAGATGCAGCTATACAGAAGGCATGTACTGGATGATGGGGGTTGCTATTCCGGAGCACTGTAGTAGGGGTTATGGCATTAGTGAGTTGTGACATAGCTATATTACATCATATCTATTGTGATGTATACATGCCATTATACTTCTTCTTATGGGAGTTTTCTTTACAAAAACATTTTCTTTATCTGAGTAATATCACCGCAATGCAACTAATGCTGTTACCAAACCAATATGACCAAGGACAGAAACATGGAAACAGTGACAAGACACCTTGAATATGGCTCAAAATTTATAACACCTGTATTGTATTGCTTGCTGACAGAAGGAGAGTGATTTTAAACTTAAAATCTTTCACTTAAAAAATATGTTTACGCATATTCTGACAACAGAAATATAATCAGAAGTGAACTACTACGCTGTCTTTTATGTTTACAATGCCACGGAAAAAATATGGGAGAGATTTCAGTATATAATGACCCTTCTGTTCTTAGGTCCTATTATGGCACATGAGATTCTGCCTTGCAGAAGGATGAGCTCTCTCCCCATAAGAGGCCTCCCCCAGTAACTACTAATAGTAATAACAGTACCTATCCATGTAACTTAAATAGATACTAACTAGCAGTCATTAGCACCTCTACCTGGCAGTACCACTGTCTGTTTACACTGCGGTCTGCAACATTAGGGTCCACACACTGCTGCCGGCCATGTGGGGTTGCCTTGGCTTCCCTCAGCCAATGGGGTAGAGCACAGGGCGGGGCTTTTCATTTAAAGAGGTGGAAGTAATGCCACTCTACTCATCTGGGTCCCACCGCCCGCCCCAGGATGCGGGACTAGCAGTTTTCACTTGGGCTAGGTGCACAGCAAGACTTTTACTTACTGTACCTTAATTGGTGGATTACCCTCTTTTTGTTACCTTAACACGCCAGTCCCACTGAAGAATCAATTTTGATGAAAAACGTCAGGGAAGTGTATGTGGATGGGGGGAAGTACTTTTTAACAAGGGCGGTCTCGCTACTGCCCTTGAAAGGGTGGGAGTTATAGGAGACACAGTAGGGGCAGCATTTTTAACCCCACTCCTATCTAGCTGCAACTACAGTACACCTGAATCACGATAAAGACACTAGGACAGATTGTTGCCAACATCAGATACCCTTAAGTTTGTACAATTTCACAATTGCTTTTTTTAACCGGTTAAGGACCAGGCCTTTTTTGTTTTTTCATTTACATTTTTCACTCCCCACTTTCAAAAATCTAAAACTTTTTTATATTAACATGATGGTATTGAGTATTCCATGCTATGTACTGGGAAGCGGGCAAAAAATTACAAATGCAGTGAAAATGGTGAAAAAGCACATTTGCACCATTTTCTTGTGGGCTTGGATTTTTCGGCTTTCAATGTGCGTCCCAAATGACATGTCTAAAAGCACATTGTAATTCCGAAGACCCGAGGCTGTCATGGCGATGGATGGCCGCTCTCTGATTATGTCACAGGGATGGTGCCCATGCGCCACCATCTTTTTGAAGTCATCTTTTCAAGCTAGCACCGATCACTAGCACCAGCTATGGAGAGGGCTTGGCCCGTGAGCCGTGAGCCCATACACCGGGACCCAACGCACACAGTGAATACACCTCGGGGCGGTTGGGAACCAGTTAATGTGATTCAATAAGAATTTGATATAAGGTACTTATACCACTCTTCCAGCTGATTATATGCTAGTTATTTACATTTAGAGTGATGTTCCACACCATTTTCTATTGATGCTTATTTGTTAGCTTAAATAGATAGTAGCATCTGCATCTTTATGACTCAGGTGCCATTGTCAGAGTGAGTGCAATGCAGCCAGGAGACGTCCTGGCGTCCACTCATATCTGTCTGGCTTCAGCAGTAAGAAGATGGGCAGAAAGGAGGCAGGAGCCAACTGAAATGAGTAACTGATTTTTATTTTTTGTAATAACCAAGTTTGGAGAGAACCTTATATGAGGGGCACTTAATTATTTAAAATGTTTAAACTTTTGGGCCACTGTATCATATACTATTTTGAAAGGACTATATATACTGCAGTAATTTTAGGGGGCCTGTATGTCATGTAATAATTTGGTGGGCAATATGTAAATAATAAGTTGTGGGGTTAGATGTAATACAATAATTTGGGGGAACATACATTGGGGGAAATAAGGATTTGATCCCATACCAATTTTGCAAGTTTTCCCACCACCAATGAAGAGGTCTGTAATTTTTATTGGAGGTACACTTCAACTGTGAGAGACAGAATCTAAAAAAGAAATCCAGAAAATCACATTGTATGATTTTTAAATAATAGTCTTTTATTCCATAAAATAAGTATTTGATACCATAGAAAAACATAGGTAAGCTGTGTCCTGTATTTCTTGACCAAGTTTGCACTCACTGCAGCAGGGATTTTGGCCCAGTCCTCCATACAGATCTTCTCCTCATCTTTCAGGTAACAAGGCTGTCACTGGGCAACATTGAGTTTCAGCTCCCTCCAAAGACTTCTAATTGGGTTCAGGTCTGGAGACTGGTTAGACCACTCCAGGACCTTGAAATGCTTCGTACACAGCTGCTCCTTAGTTGCCCTGGCTGTTTGTTTTAGGTCATTGTCATACTAAAAGACCCAAAATCCAAAATCTTGCATTACATGGTGTGATAAATGTGACCAGGGGGAGGCTTTCTAGTACACAAATTCACAACTTTCCCCCAGCCTCCGCTTAATTGGCCTAATTGAGCTAGGTCGTTTACGATCACACAGCAGGTGTCAAATCGTCTTCAGGCATTCACACCTCCACTCACAAACAGACTAAGGGCCATAAAAACTCTTATACCACTAGGTTGAATAGGGACAGTTATGGAGTTATGGCCCATCTCACCAGAAGACAAATACATTTTTCTATTTTTGATATTCAGGGGATAAAGAACACTTGGTTACACAAATATCAATATCTCTGTCCACCTATCCAGAGATATTGATATTTGTGTAACCAAGTGTTCTATATCCCCTGAATATCAAAGATCGAAAAATGTATTTGCAAATGGGATATAGCAAATGGGTCAGGTTTGGTATCAATGCGATCCAGGGATTTGCCCAGATCCAATGATAACAGAACCATGACCCTGACCACGACTTCCCCTTGAGAGGCTATGATTGACAGTCTGGAATGTTTCCTCCATTTTCTAATCATTGTGCCAACAGTTGTCTTCTCACCAAGCTGCTTGCCTATTGTCCTGTAGCCCATCCAAGCTTTGTGAAGGTTTACAATTTTGTCCCTAGTGACCTTAGACAGCAATTTGGTCTTGCCCCTGGTGGACAGGTTTGAGTGTGATTACATATGTGGATAGGTGTCTTTTATACAGGAAACAAGTTCAAACAGGTACAATTAAAGCATAACTGTAAAGTTACTGACAAAAATAGATTTAGCACCGCAGGAGAGAGGCTTTGACAAGAATTCCAGCAATACCTGTATCATGCTTCTGGTTTCTTCCTATACTGTGATATATCTGACATAATTGCTTATTAAATCAGATTCAGCTCTTCCTGAAGTGTGTGGGTACTTCCTGGCTGTGTCCAGTACAGGATATGTTTGTAATTGGCTGATCTGAAGACATTACTTAAGGCTTTTTGCCATTACGCTAAGGACTTTCAAATGATGCAGGACAGCATGTCTGTAATTGGACGGTCTGCAGCATGTGATGAGTCACATGCTTGTGACATCACTCAAGATCCTACTGACTCTCCCAATAAGCCTCCTCTCCTCTCTAGCTGTTCTATACGGTTTCCCATGGTAGCCATAAAGCTAGACAAATGGAGATGAACACCCTTAACACCTGCTGCCTTCTTTGGGGGGCTATATGTAATATAATAATTTCGAGGGAGCTATATGTATAGTGATATATAGTGCATTCCTTCTGCAGCTTTCATATGCAGAAGGGACGCATCCTCTATTCCATATGTTACTTGATTCTGGTACCATATGTAGGAAGTGAATTTCAGACTTGCAGGGGCAGTAATACTCATACAGCTTAGGGCCTGTAGCAGGTGCCCGCCTGCCTGTAGCAGGTGCCTGCTATAATTGTGACATCACCTCTGGGCCTCTGTGTACAAACAGAGACCAGCGGTGACAGGAGGGTCAGTGCAGCTTGGAGGGAAGGGGGAGTATAGTTGCTTTCTTGATTTACACCTGGAGCCTCTGTTAGGAAAATAAAGGTAAAGTGGTCTTGAATTGTTTGTATTTTATAAAAAAATTGTTGAAGAGAAGGGCAATATGTATGTGGTGTGGTGCCCCAGGGAGGAGGATGGGGGCTGTGGTGATCGGTTATTATAAATGTTGTTAGCATTTACTTACTGATGCTGAGTGCTGATTCTCACATCCTTATCCAAAGCAAAAATATCAGCAGTAATGACATAAACCATAAAACTTCATCCCTGCAGTCTCTGCTTACAAACCAAGAGTCGTTCACTGAATAAGAGAGAAGGAGGAAAGGATTGCCTTTATTTTTTAACTGATTCCTCATTTTTAGCGTCGGTGTGATGAGACTGGCAGTGAACTGCACATGCGCACCCTCTCTGCGCCTTCCAACTTGGCAGAGCTCAGGTACACATCGAGCCGATGAGCAGTTAACTGCGCAGGCGCACAGGTGTAGCGAGGGTGTAGGGCTCACCGCGCACACGCAAGGTTTGCTGCGTGGTGAGCTTACCTCAGAAAGGGAGAGTTAGTGGCTGATAGGATGTGGGAATTATGCTTATTGATGAGCTTAATGTTAGATTTGAAAAGAGCCATGAACCCAGGACTTGGCAGGGAGCCAGGTAAGATTTATTAGGGGATATTAGAGGAAGGAGCAGAGATCTGAAACTATTATTATTTAAAGTACTATGTATTGCTTATTAGGACCTGTCACCAGTGAAATTGTGCCTTCTGGTGACAGGTTCCCTTTGACCACTATGGGATATGATGACGCTATGAGAATTAAGATTACCGTATTTATTAGATTTGGTACAAAGTTCAATTGTAGTTTTAAATGACCATGTACAGTACACTAGAAAATTGTAATGCATAAAGTGTTGCAGGACAGTGGCTCTCTTTTTTTTTTAAATGTAGAAATGCACTCTTGTTTTTTTGTGTGTATCATCTTTCTTTCCAAATAATATATAATAATAATTCCTGGTGACATTGGGACTATGTTTATGAAAAAATTGCAAATAAAGGGACACAAGTCACAGATTTTGCACAGATATTGCGGAAATCGACGCAAGGTCAGAACTCCTTCAACAGGGTGCACTGATGCTTAAAGGGGTATTCCCATGAAGACAAGATAGTTAAATATACTCAGGATAACAAAATAACACATTCTCTACTTCCACTATTCTCTATCAGTCCTGGTGTACACAATTTTGGTTGTCCCTGGATATGACCGTAAATCTTCTTACTTTAGGGGGAGACATATTGTTCTCCTGTCTGATGCCGCACTGAGCTGATCTCTGAAGTGGCTTCCACCTTTGCCTTCCAAGACAAGCTCACGCAGAGAATTCCTGCCAGCAAGCAGCATGAGGAGAGTAAAGCTACAAGCTACAGACAGATAAAGTTTTTATCCAGGGGAGGGGTAGGGAGGCATATAGCAGAGTTCACAATGTATGTTATGGCTTAGAGCTAAGAATGTAATGTGTAATATGCACCTCATGGATCTCATTATCTCTGATCTGTCTCATCTGTCTTTTTCTATGTTACAGATACTAGTGAATATTCAAAACCTATACCCTGATAATCTTACCACTTTGTCAGCACAAAGGGATCATAATGTGTCTGCTTAGAGAGTCCCTGTCCACAGTACAATTGTAAAGGGTCTCTTGGTGTAAGAGAGACCTGGAGACCCTAAGAAGAAGAGAAATGTGGTTTATTACCACTCTCTCTTCTCTATAGACTTGTAAAAGAAAAAAAAGTAAAAGAAAAAAAACTGTGAAAAGTAAAAACGACAGAACTCGCAAGCTCCGGAACAGGGAGATATTTTGGATATTAAAATTGGACACACGGGCACCTATAGGTTTGAACAATAGAACAGATACTATGTATCTATACTGATGTCTTGGCATCACACCAATGCCTCTATTACTATTAGCATGTGCCTAGTTATCTGACTTGTATAGCTACCAATCTTCTTGCAAACCATACGCATGCGCATCACACGCTTACTCACGCCCACTATTCATTTAAAAATCCCTTCCTACACAGTACACGCCAGACCATGACTAAGGACGAAACATATAGCGTCCGAAACGCGTAGGTCCCTCTGTGTTTTTTATTTTTGTATGTAAGCTTACTACACTTTTTCCATATTGTATATTTCTCTATTTTTTTAATGAAGTCGAAATAAAGAAAATGGATTTTTTAACTTTTCATGAATGAGTGCTGGATCTCTCCATCTACAATCTCAAGTTCACCTGAACCGACACAGGACTTTTTTCCCTCTGGATCCTGGGCACCGTTCACACTTGATGCAGCAGAACTTCGCCGTAATGGATAGGTGAGCTGTACTATTCCCTTTTGCCTTTGTCTCGAAAAGTAAAAACACACACACAAAATTTGATTAAATATTCATTAAAAATATAGTAAACAAAACTTTTTGGAAATTAGTCTTCATGTATGTCTGGGCCCACTAACCCTAACCCTATCATCAAGCAAAAGATCTATGAGGTTGAGAGGCAGTTAACATCAAAACAGCATCTCTGGGAGGCTATTCTGACATCATACAAAGAAATGCAAGCAGAAACTCTCCAAAAACTCACACGTTCAACAGACGCAAGAATTGTGAAGGGGATATCAAAGATGGGTTTCCATGTTAACATATACAGTGCCTTGCGAAAGTATTCCGCCTCCTTAAACTTTACTACATTTCAGGCTTCCAACATAAAGACATAAAATTGTAAATTTTTTGGTGAAGAATCAACAAGTGGGACACAATTGTGAAGTGGAACAAAATTTATTGGATATTTTAAACTTTTGTAAAAAATAATAAACTGAAAGGTGGGGCTTGCAATATTATTTGGCCTTTACTTTCAGCGCAGCATGCTCATGTTCAGTGAGGATCTCTGAATTATCCAATGTTGTCCTAAATGACTGATGATGATAAATATAATCCCCCTGTGTGTAATGAAGTCTATATATAACTACACCTGTGCTGTGATAGTTTATGTTTAACCCCTTAACGAACTGGCCCTTTTTTGTTTTATCACTCCATGCCGTGTACTGGGAAGCGGAAAAAAAAATTCCAAATGCATAGAACATGTCGAAAAAACGCATTTGCACTGTTTTCTTGTGGGCTTGGATTTTACGGCTTTCACTGTGCGCCACAAATGACACGTCTACTTCATTCTTTTGGTCGCTAAAATCACGAGGATACCAAATTTGTATAGGTTTTATAATGTTTTTTATAAATTTACAAAAATGGAAACCTCCTGTACAAAAATTTCTTTTTGATTTTGCAATCTTCTGGCGCTTATAACTTTTTCATACTTCAGAGCTGTGGGTGGTGTCATTTTGTGAGACTTTTCAATGCAACAATTTTTAGGACTGTACGACCTTTGGTCACTTTTTATTGAATGTTTTATATTTTTCAAAATGGCAAAAAAGTGCCACGCAGTGAAAAACAGTTATTATATTTTGATAGATTGGGCATTTTTGGACGTGGTGATTGATACCTAATGTGTTTATGATTTTTACTGTTTATTTATATTTATATTAGTTCTAGGGAAAGGGGGAGATTAGAATTTTTAACTTTTTTTATTGTAATTTTTTAAAACTTTTTTTTTCACTATTTTTCAGACGCCCTAGGGTACTTTAACCCTAGGTTGTCTGACTGATCCTATCATATACTGCCATTCTATATGGGGATTTTCCACCTCATTCATAAAAATTTGCAAATCGCACACTGTAATGAATGGGTTAAAACGAGACAGCCTCGGGTCTTCGGAAGACCTGAGGCTGTCATGACGACCTATCGACGCTCCCCGATGACGTCACCAAGATGGCGGCTGCCAATGCAGTTTTCCCGGCGGCGATTGATGGGATAACACCAGTGATCGGTGCTCGCAACCAATCCTGGGTGTTACCGGTTAAGCCCCTTTCACACTTGCGTTTTTCACGCGCGTTTTATGCGCGTGCTTTTGATGCGCAGAACTTGCATTGCACTCTGACCCATTGTAATCAATTGGCTTTTTCAGACTTGCATTTTTTTTCACACACACACACGCACGTATTTTTTAACATTCGTTTAAATCTCGACATGCTCTACTTTTGCAAGTCACGCGCGTGAAAAATGCACACAAATGCATACAAGTCTATGGAGATGCATCAAAAACTAATTGCACTCTGAGACACATGCAAGTCCAACGCAAGTGCAATGCGTTTTTCACGCATCAATTGCCATAGAAAAGATAGAGCTCAGCGCTGAAAAAAAATGCACGTGAAAAACTGAGACACTGAACAAACTCTGACTGAAAACTGATTGAACTCTGATGCAAAATGTGCTTTTTTCACTGACCAAACCCTGATCGCACCCTGATCAAACTCTGACGTGATCTGCAACGCAAGTGTGGAAGGGGCCTATGGAGAGGGCTCAGCCGCCGTACTATTAAGGGTAATCATCATGTAGCATCATGTAATCATCAATCAGCATCATGTAGACCAGGAAGGATACTGTTGTGGAAAAGTTTAAACACGGATTTGGATACAAAATGATTTCACAAACATTAAACATCCCATGGAACACTGTGCAAGCAATCATATAGAAAAGAAAATCTACAATGGAAGGTTCACAAATAAACGTATCCAGGTGTTAGAATGGCCAAGTCAAAGTCCAGACCTGAATCCAATCGAGAATCTGTGGAAGAAGCCGAAAACTACTGTTCACGAATGCTTTCCATCCAACGTCACTGAGCTCGAGTTGTTTTGAAAGAAAGAATGGGCAAAAATGTATTAACTTAAGGAGGCCGAAAAAAATTGCACACCCCACTTTTCAGTTTATTATTTTTTACAAAAGTTTAAAATATCCAATACATTTTGTTCCCCTTCACAATTGTGTCCCACTTGTTGTTGATTCTTTACCAAAAATTACAATTTTATATTTTTATGTTGGAAGCCTGAAATGCGGCAAAAGGCAGAAAAGTTCAAGAGGAGGGGGGGGGGGCGAATATTTTTCTCAAAGCACTGTAAGGATGTTTTGGATGTAAATAGTTTTTAATAGGCTCTGGAAACTATTCAGAATGAACTGGCACTACTCAGGCCGGACATCTAAAACCTGTCTTCTTCTCTTGGAATCATTGTACATCACTCTAGGGGGAAGCAAAGAGGGGAATGTCGTAGTCAAACTTACAACAGACGCTTTTCTCAAAAGGCTCTCTATGCTCAACCCCCATCACCCGCCTGGAGATTGCAGAAATGACAGCTCTCTCTCTAATCCCTATGAAAGGTCCATCTCGTCCACAAGGTAAGACATAATACCAAAAACATACACATACTAAGAACAGATACCAGAAACTTAATATATTTACAATTTGAACCAACTTACATCAATTAAGCAGTACACAGGAACACACTCATCACTATTTTCGTTTAAGTGGACCTGTCATCAATAAACCACTACCAGTATGTTGTCAAGCAGCTAAGCAGCTTCTAGATCATGTTTCTTTCATGGCCCAGCATGCTGACATCATCCGGAAAATCAACTTTGAAATAAGTAATGTAATGTTTTATATAAAGTCAAGGAGGCGGAGTATTTAACATAGAAGTCAAGCTTTCCATGCCTCTGAAACCCTTCACTGTAATTGATGGCCCTGCATCCAGAGACATTGCTAAGCAGATCACTGGAAGTCCGATGCATGAGAAGAGTTTTACTTCAGTGTTAAACTTTCTGCCTCCCTGACTTTATGCAAACAGTTTACATTTCCCTTTAAAGTTAATTCTCTGGATGATGCCACCATGCTGGGCCATGAAAGAAACATGAGTTGGAAGCTTGTCCAGCTGCTTGACAACATACTGATAATAGTTTATTATGGCAATTTCTGATAGCAGGTTCCATTTAAGGCCTACAGGACCCACTGAATTTGTCTTTATGATCCATTTAGCCTCTCTTCTCAGAAGAGCCCTATGCCTTTCACCCTCAATTCTTAAAGGCAATTCTAATCCACAGTATTTTAAAACTGATGTATTCCATTGATAGATTTTTCTAACATGGTAATGTAACCTTGGAGCCCCCTCTCCTGTTCAAATAGATTTACAGTACCTCCACAGAAGGCCTTGGCTGCAGGCTACTCCACAAAAGGTCCGGGGCTGGTGGAGTCGGCTTTCTTTCACAGAAGAGGCTTGAGTATCAGACTAAAATGGGCCCCATTTTAGTCTGATACTCAAGCCTCACAGTGGCTGTCACAGTTTAATATAACAACATCTTCCCATGCGCTGAGCTGTCTCGTCTTAGTTTTGCTGCAGCACACTGGAAGTTGGTCTTCCTGCCCCACTCACCCTCATCCTGCAACCACGCTATAATGCCCCTGCTGCTTTTTGTAGTTTTTTAAAATAGTTTGCCCAGAAATAAATGAGAAAACATGATAATAACTTGTACTAACAAATACTCATAATATGTAGCCTATAAACTACACCCACAATAAAACTGAAAATTACCAGGCAATATAGAACATGTTCTAAATATGAATTATTATAAGGTTCTACTTTATTATATAGTGAGTGTTGATTTTGGCCAGCAGCAATCTGTATTCCATACTCATATATAAATTAATAAAGGATTTCATGTGATGTTTCAAAATCCTATAGTGACTAATATAACATACATGTAGAATCAGGCGACAGCTGGATCTGCTGGTGTAAGCAGTCACACACCAAAATCAAATCTAGATAAAAATGTGAAAGTAACAAGGGCGGGTTAAGACTGCCATGGGCCCTGGATTTTATTAATAACATAGCCCTTATAAGTCCGTAATTCACTTCCTACATATAGTACTAGAATCAGCTTCTTGGGGAGTGGAGGCTGCGTCCCTTCTGCCTGATTTCAATCTGCGGTTATAGAACCTCTGGAGGACCTTCTAAGGTACTGAAATGGATCTTGTGTACATGTGTATGTACGAGAGCAGGAGCACATCTACAAGGATTTCATGGGTGAAGGTCCTCCTGAGTATAAAACTTGTGGTAGTGCTTGGGCCCAGGGCTACTGCCAAAACTGCCAATATTATAATCCACTACTGGAAAGTAATATTACAAATTCTATACATCATTAGAAATGAATACAAATACCAACATATTAAACACCTTTCAACCAATTACCTTTTTCATTTTTGCATTTCTTTGCTCCCCTACTTTTCCACGTGCCGGGGTGCTTAAGGATTGTTTACTGCTATACAAACTGTACATGACATACCATTTATACTTGTGTATAAGCCGAGTATTTCAGCAGAAAAAATGTGCTGAAAAAACTCATCTCGGCTTATACACGAGTCAAGTAAAAAATAAAAAAAATGTAATACTCACCCTCCGGTGTCCGGATAGTTGGCAAGGGTCCCGATCTTCAGCGCAGGGCTCACGATCTTCTGCACGGGTCCCGGCAGCTCCTCTTCTCTCTTCATTCTTCTTTCTTCTGTAGCCGGCAGATCGCGTCCATGCGGCAGTGTCGCCGCTGATGATGTATACTACATGGGGGCTGGCTAGCTGTACACTAAACCCTCGGCTTATACTAAAATACTTATATTTGTACTTATACAAATTTAATAGATAAACTAATAATATGAACAAAATTTAATAGATAAAAAATAAAAACCTTTTGTATGAAAAAAATGTATTTGCTTTGTCATATTCTGAAGCCAATAACATTTTTCATACTACATTGTACACAACTGGCAAGAGTACATTTTCATTTTTTGAGGACTGTACAACCTATTGATCTCATTTTATCAAAAAAATGTTTGTTTTGCTAAATTCTCTGTTATAGGGTTCACCAATGGGAATAATTGGTTAAATATCTTCATAGATTGAGACTTTAGGGACACGGAAATACGTAACATGTTTATGTTTTTCTGTTTAGTTTTGTATTCTCGGGAAAGGGGGGCGTTTTTTAGTTTATTTATTGTCATCATTTTTTACTGTTTTTCAGGCACACTATAATATTTTAACCTATTTGGTTTGATCATTCCTGCCATAAAATGCAATAAAGTACCAGCACATCTATTGCATTTACAGACCTGCATAAATTACAGGTCCTGGAGTCTTATATGGACTTGTTTACAGATCGTTACTACTAGAGATGGGCAAATTTGTCAAAAAATTTGAATTGAATCATGACAAATGAAAAACAGGTATTTCCTAGCTGAAGAGAGCCTGTAGGGTGTTGTAGAACATTGTGCCATGCTTAAATATGCATAGGGAGGGTGGTTTGGTCTTCAAACAATGCTGTGTTTTAGTATGACACGCACATGAGAGTCGCCGCTCTTAGAATCGCTTCACTCTTCAATTCCATGGGCACTTACAGAGGCCAACTTCACCGAGTAAGTGAAGCGGGAATGTAGCCTGACAAGGTAACGTCTGTACCAGCTCAAGCTCAATGTAGGGGTAATATACAAAAATTGGGTTAAACACCCCCCAAATAAGATTATAAGCTACTCAGAAAGAACAAAGCGGGTGTGTATACAAATGGTATAAACTTTATTAAATGTAATTAGCATTAAAAACAATTAAAAACAGTGGCAAAACACTGAAAATTACATAACATCCCATACATAAACCCCGGTCACTGTAATCAAATAATTAGGAATATATAAAGATAACACTGCAATGGTGCAAACATTCAAAGCCAATAAGATAATCTCAGCAAAAAATCACGATGTATAAGTATGTAGAGGCTTAATACCAAAGCAGTGTAGAATGCCAAAAGGAATCAAAATACAGTTAATAGAATATTGCCCAGTAGTAGATGCAGATGTGGGAGAAAGGACCCCACGGGTCGGGCTTCGTCAGGGGAAGTGAAGCGAGAACGTAGCCTGACAAGGTAACGTCTGTGCCAGCTAGAAAGGACGGAGCTGAAGGTCAGGATCCCACTATAACATCAAAGAGTGCACTCTTTTTCACACTGACATCAGATGATTCCATAGATTACGACAGAACCTGTTCTGTTAAATGCTTACACATGTAGAAACCCCCCCGTAAGAGTGCAGAGGTTGTCGGCAGTAATTTTGCACTGACTTCACTGATCATTTTGCCCTTCTTTTCATCCGTCAGTGTCTGCTTTCAATCAGTCAATAATCCACCAGTATTGCAAAAGCCAAAAACAAACGGGAGTTGTTCCATAACAGAGATGGTCAGTAAATGGGATATTTGCATGTCCTCTGTGTTCTGTATCCACTTCTGCTTTTGGCTATCAATCCTGAAGGTTTTCATTCCTTGTGACAGATAAAATGAAGGGGAAAACCAAACATAGTGGCAATGTCATATAGTGGTGGAGGGTGAATACAGCATTATAGAAATCACAGAGTGTTCCAGGAAGACAGCGGCAGCAGCATGAGTATGTGGCAAGAGTGGCACAATGACAAATTCTGGAGCTGGCAGCAACATGGTAGGCCACAGAGTGGCACAATGACAAAGTGTGGAGGCGGCAGCAGCATGAGGTCAGAGAGTGACACAATGGCAAATTCTGGAGGTGGCAGCAGCAGGAAGTCAAAGAGTGGCACAATGACAAATTCTGGAGCTGGCAGCAACCTGGTAGGCCATAGAGTGGCACAATGACAAAGTGTGGAGGTGGCAGCAGTAGCATGAGGTCAGAGAGTGGCACGATGACATTCTTTAGGTGACAGCAACATGGTAGGCCCCAGTGTTGCACAATGACGAAGTTTGAAATGAATTTTTTAATTTTTAATTTAAATTTGAAGATTAGAGATGCCACATGCATCATTCATTACAATTTCCCTGAAAATATTGGGGCTCATTTACTAAGGGCCCCGTGGACTGCACTTTCGTCAGATATCCCGACGATTTCCATTTTGCACTGATGGGACAGGTATTTAAAAGGTGTTTTTGGTGCAAGCGATCGGATTTTGGCGCAATTGCGCTGGCTTTCATGCTACAGAAAATCAGGGGGCGAGCCGTTAGACGATCCGATGGATTCGGACAAACTGTGAAATTTAACTTCAAAATGGTGTTGCAAGCCAAGCACTTACATGCACCGGGAGGAAGATGGTGAACTCCGGCGGACCAGACCGGGGATGCGGCAGATGCAGGAAATCGGGTGCACAATCTAAGTGAATAGTGGCACAGTGCATTCCGGACGGACAATGCACTTTAGGAAACTCTGAGGGACCGGGTAAGTAAATGTGCCCCATTATTTCTTTGCCAAAAAGGAACCGCAAAGGTGGCAGCAGCAGCAGCATGAGGTCAGAGAGTGGCACAATGACAAATTCTGGGGGTGGCAGCAGCAGCATGAGGTCAGAGAGTGGCACAATGACAAATTCTGGAGGTGGCAGCAGCATCATATAAGGTCAGAAAGTGACCTGTGAGTGAAAGTGAGTGTGGAGGTGGGTGACAATTCCAGTCCCTGGTAAAGATGGTGGGAGGCAGATGGAGCAACTGGCAGCAGATGTGTGGCATCAGGCGGTTGGCAGAATCAGAATAGTGGATAAGGCAGGTAGTTAGAATCCAGACTAATTTCTCAACCTTTTGGAGAGGCGTCAGGGCTGAGCTAATATGATGCATAAGGCATTGCTGTGTTGAAATCCTGGCCAACTCACCCCCGATTCATCTTGACAAAGATAAGTCTCTCCACATTATGGGTGGAAAGCGAGTTCTCCTTGGAGTAACAATGGTCCCCGTCGCACTGAAGATACCATACTACTGCCTGATGCCATACTACTGGCCTGGCAGGACAGCTTCTCTACTGCAAACTCCGCAAGTTGCGGCCACGCATCAGGTTTGTCTGCCCAGTTGTCCAGGGGATCCTCTACCTGGGGTGGTAGAGTGCTGTCCAAGTAGGCCACCGCCTGCTGGTGCAGGGTCTCTCCATGTCCAGCTGCTGGCGACGGCTACCCTCCTGACTAGTTTGGTGAAGGAAGCTGCTCATTAAGAACTCCAGACTTAAGCTGCTGCTGATGGAGATGCTACTGCTCCTACACCCTCCCCCCCAGATCTCCCCACAACAGCCGTGGCAGTAGTATGTGAGCGATGATTGCCAGGAATCCCCTGGTCAGACCTGACAGAGGATGGCCAATGGCGCACATAGGCGGCGGGCAACTGTCTGCACAGTATTTCTCTATAGTAAGCCAGTTGTTCCTCCCTCTCGGGAGCTGGAAAAATGTCACACATTTTGGACTGGTAGTGAGGGTCCAAGAGGGTGGAGAGCCAAAACTCATCCCTATGCTGGATGTTGACTATTTGGCTGTAACTAGTTAGGCAAAGCAGCATTCTGCGGGCTATCTCCACAAGTGCGTCTGAGGGACTCCCGGCCTCCATCTCCACTGTATAATGCCACGGTGCTTCTGGGTCATCTGGCTCGTCTTCTACCTCCTCCGGATGCTCCTGCTCCTCCTCTCCTGTCACCTGAGTAGAAAAACCACTAATTTAATCAGACTCTGATTGTGCTTCAATGTCCTCCTCCTGTTCAGCCTCCAAAAGACTAATGTGGCCATGAGATGTAGTCGCCACTTCTCCAGTGCCCTGATCAGACAAATTTTGCAGCATCAGTTCCAGGGCATGAAGCAGTGGAATGACGTTATTCATCCCGCAGTCCTGGCAAAAGACAAATAACATGACCTCTTCAAGGTGTCACACATGAGCTACCAGTGGCTGATATCAAAGTTACACAGGGGAGTACTCCTATCCGCTTGCATCATCAAAAAAAATCATTAATGGCTTTTCTTTGTTCATACAGGTCTAACATATGGAGGCTGGAATTCCAACGAGTGGATACATCGCATATCAGCCTATGTTGGGGGAGGCTGTTCTGCCACTGCAACTCGAGGAGGGTGTGCTTGGCTTTGTGAGAATGGCAGAAGTGCATGCACAGTTTCCTGGCCATTTTTAGAATGTCTTACATATGGGTGAAAGACTTCTGGAACCTGTTGACAACCAGATTGAACACGGGCACCATGCAGGGTGCATGGAGCATCCCTCCTCCGTGCAGCGCACATACCGTGTTCCTCCCATTGTCTGTCACCATGGTTACGATTTGCAGTTTTCGTGGGGATAGCCACAGATTGATTTCTTTCACTTACTCAATCATTCACTCAGTGGGCCTTAAAGGACATGTACTGGCCCTGACTGTAGTTACAGCTCCACACATCTGCGCTTGCGTGTACCTTGGAAGAAACCGATAAGCTCAAGGACTGGCCCACCTTCTGCTCTACATATTTGTGAAGGGCTGGCACTGTCTTTTTGGAAAATAAATTTCGGCTTGGAACTACTTGTATTACAGTCCACGGGAGGGACTGTAATACAAACTCTCTTTGAAATTGCCTCCTTAAACGACTGCAGGCGCCATGCATAGCGAGGAGGAGGAGCATCTGGACAGTAAGATGATATCAAAGACAAACAGCTCCCTTCGGCAGAGGTGCTGGAGCATTGACTAGCTGAAATGGCATGTGTGCCACTAGGTGCTGCTGCAGCGGCAGGATGGACCACCACATCTGAGCCACGTTTCTCCCAGGCCATTGTATGGTGATCTGCTGATGCAGGGCCATGGTGCCAACGTTAGCTCCCTGGCCACGCTTCACTTTCTGCCTGCAGATTCTACATGTACACACACTCAGCTCCTCTGGTGTCTTAACAAAAAACTGCCACACCGCTATGTTGGTGATTTTACCGCCAACACTTGGCACTGAGTGACTACTAACGCCACTGCTACACAAAAGGAGAGCAGGCACCACCACAGTATAGATTAATACCATATCCACGCATCCCAATAAGTAATGCAACAACCAAAACCAGAAAAAGTTGGATGCGTACAAGCGATCACATTAAATAGACAAAATTCATTTATTAATACAATTACAAACAATAGAAATAACAAGACATCAAGGAATATAAAAACACTTAAAAAAATACACCCAATGGGTGTATATGGCTACCAAGGGCAGTAATCCCTTAAACTCCCTATCCACGATCAAGATAATGCACAGGTAAACAAGTATTTGTGAGTCAAATAGCATGAATGGTCTAAAAAGCCTCTTAAATGACAACAATGCAGTAAAGTGCCCTGTGCAAAAGAGTGTAATATAATGTAGGACCTGAAAAAACCCTCAACCTGCTCATACAATACCCAAGAAAATGGAAGACATCTAGTGCCTAGTAGAGGGGAAAGAGCCAGGGAGGCAGGTCAGCTGGATAGGGAGTGGAGAAAGGCCCACGCGTATCGTCACCAAACTGGTGACTTTCTCAGGGGTAAGTGACGCAGGGCCGTTGTGCCAACGTTAGCTCCCTGGCCACGCTTCACTTTCTGCCCACAGATTCTACATGTACACACACTCAGCTCCTCTGGTGTCTTAACAAAAAACTGCCACACCGCCGAGTTGGTGATTTTACCGCCAACACTTGGCACTGTGACTACTAATGGCGCTGCCTCATTGAGCCCCTGTGCCACTGCTTACTTAGACCTGCAAAGCGGGTTCTCACACTGCTGCCACCCTGCTGACTCACGGCCACAGTAGGGACTTGCTGCCTGCTTTACTGCCTGACGCGCAAGCTGACACCCTCTTCTCCCGACGATGATGATCAAGCCCTTGCTTCACCCAGCTCCCAAGTTCGATCGGCTACATCATCATCGATTTGTGTTTCCCTGTCACTGCCATTCTCCTCAACGGTCTCAGTATGCACAGCCTGACTACTTGCAAGTGCAACATAACCTCCCGTGCCAATCTCAAAGATGTTATTTGGGAGGAAGTGGATGAGACCTAGTCAACCAATCGACAACCTTTGGGTTGTTGATCAACACACTGCCGCAAGATGACAATGGCAGTTCTGGCCTCACAGAGTGACCCCTGCTGCGAGGTCCCCTTACTGTGCTGCGACCTCTACCAGCTTCACCTTCCACCTTTCTGTCTGGCATAGTGGCTAATAAACTACGTGGAATTGACACATATTTTTTGCTCTCAACTTTAGCAACGAAAAGCTATTGAAATTTGCATTATACAGATCCCCCAAAATGGACACCCTGGAATTGGAGCAAAAATCACTCCAGCAACTATGTGGATTTGACACATATTTCTTGCTCTCAATTTTAGCAAAAATAATCTATTGAAATTTACAGTATAGAGATCCCCCAAAACGGACACCCTGGAATTGGAGCAAAAATCACTCCAGAAACTGTGGATTTTACACAGAGTTCTTGCTAGTAACTTCAGCAACAAAAAAAGAACAGCAATTAGGGGTATACAGATCCCCCAAAACGGACACCCTGGGATTGGATCAAAAGTCACTCCAGAAACTATGTGGATTTTACACAGATTTCTTCCTATTCACTTCAGTAACAAAAAGAACTGCAATTTGGGGTATACAAATCCCCCAAAATGGACACCCTGAGATTGGTGCAAAAATCACTCCAGAAACGATGTGGATTTTACACAGAGTTCTTGCTAGTAACTTCAGCAACATAAAAGAACTGCTATTTGGGGCATACAGATCGCCTAAAACGGACAGCCTGGGATTAGAGCAGAAATCACTACAGCATAGTACAGTACAGACACTACAGACAGCAGATGCAGTGAGGCTGTGTAACATCACATAAGCCTGCCGTTCGATGATTGGCTTACAGGTCTGCACATGTCATTGAGGGTGTTCTTTTATTCTTCCCAGAGTTCTCTGCCTCATGTAACATGTTGTGCTCGTGCCCATTTTGCTAATAAAGGGGGAAAAAAACTTTGTTCCCACGAATCACCATAAACTTCGAATTCGTGACGATTCAAAGTTTTCCTGTAATTTGGAACAAATTTTACTTTGTTCGAATTGATTTGCCCATCTCTAGTTACTACCCATAGTCAAAATACTCACAGCCTAAGAAACCTTAGATCTGACTTCAGGACCAGCAGAGATCTATGATAAGGCAGATACAAGTCAGGGCAAGCAACCATCCAACGGCAGAGCTGGGAAACAAAAGTTGGTCAAATCTATAATGGCAAACAGACACCTCTACAGATGAATAGGAATTAAAGAACCTTGTTACTCACCTAGGGTGTGGCAGTCCTGAGCAAGATTATTTAATAACAAGTGATCAGCCACAAAATGAGCACTCATGAGCAGATGTACTATATGCCTGCCTCTCTAAGCTTAAGATAGACACCTATGCAGCTTTGTTAAATGGGCCATATTACAGTAGGTATACTAATCATATAACCCAAACTTACAGCATCAGAGTAATCTGCATCAGAAAAATCACATGTGCTTTTGTGGAAGTTTTCAATGCAGTTGCATTTTTTTAAAGGTGAGAAGAAGATTTATATAGTATAAATCCTGGATTCATAGAAAACTGGGTAAAAATACATTTAACAATAACAACATTAACTACAGTTTAAGGGGTTCTCCATTGACAACATGTTACCTGCTGCCCTGTATCAATAGGACAAATTGTGCCAATATTGCCAAAAAGCCCTAAATGTCACTGGCTTTTAAATGCCTCTATCAACAAATATGCAGCAAACGTCCGTGCTGTTTGAAGAGGGCTTAGCCCATGCACCCTCTCCATAACCCCCTTGCCTCCAGCCGACTTATTATTCAACAATGAGTTAAATTAATACTCTGTAAAAAAAAAGTAAATCAGTTGAAGTATATATATATATATATATATATATATATATATATATATATATATATATATATTAAAGCAACTCAAAAATGTATACTTAATAGGCATGTCACTTACCATTAGCATAAATACCCACAGCCTAAGGGACCTAAGCTGTCAACAGGCTCAGTGTATGGGGGCGGCAAACTGGGCATTTGAACAGGGCTCCCTGTCCTAAAGGGGCCTCCTGCAAGTTGACTTTTGTGGGCAGAGGATGCACTGCTCCTTTAATACCCCTTGGTTAAGATGCTTAGAATCTATCTCCTGTCTAGATATCTATTATATATCTTTCTAGTTATCTATCTCCTATAATTTGTCTATTTCCTATCTATATCTGTCCATCTAACCATTTATGTATCTATCTTTTTGTCTAAAAATAAACTTACCATACTACTGTTTATTACAAGGTGTTATTATTGTGCAGAGGTGAAGGAGCCTCTTACTCAAATGTGACTGTTCATAAAATAGTTTTATTTTTCTACCTCAATTTTTGTTCTGAGGCACAACTTTGTATAAAACCGGCCCTGGCTGTCAAGGTCGTGTATTAGGAGTGGACAACGACTTTATATCACTTGTATATTCAGGTAACCTGAACTTGGAGCCTATCATTTTCCTCCATCCTACGGGTCACACCAGGAATACTAAGAGGCTCCAGCCATTACACCCCACATCCCTTAACACCCACTTGACTGTGCACCAGGAATTGTGAATTTTTCAAGGTTTGTAGTACGCCAGTACAAGGCTTCATAACGTCCTCCAAAGTCTTGAGAAATACTGTGGTGTTATAGATTTTGTTCAAGAAATTCTTCAGTACGCTATGAAGTGCAAGAAAGTGTGAGGGTATTCATAGAGATCTGACTTCAGGACATGTAGAGATCATGCTTTATGATAAGTCAGATACAAGTCAGGACAAGCAACCATCCAACGGCAGAGCTGGGAAACAAAAGTTGGTCAAATCTATAATGGCAAACAGACACCTCTACAGATGAATAGAAATTAAAGAACCTTGTTACTCACCTAGGGTGTGGCAGTCCTGAGCAAGATTATGTAATAACAGGTGATCAGCCACAAAATAAACACTAATGAGCAGATGTACTTTATGCCTGCACCTCTAGGGTTAATATAGACACCTATAATGCAGCTTTGTTAAATGGACCATATTACAGTTGGTATACTAATCCCACAGGTCATACGACCCAAACCAATAGTGTGACCATCAGATTTTTATCAGAAAACTTACATGTGCTTTTGTGGAGGTTTTCAATGCAGCTGCATTGAAATGAAGTAATATGAAGTTTTATACAATATTAACCCTGGGTGCATAGATAACTGGGTAAATATACATTTAATGATAACCACCAAGCACTACAGATGTAGCAGGTTGCTTGATAACTCAAATAAAAGTTGTTGAAAAGTTGCTGCAACAATTACAGGGGCTCTCCAGTGACAACATGTTACCCCCTATCCACATGATAGGGTATAACTTGCTTATATGTGGGGGTATTAGTGATTATGTGATGGTGACAAAAGTATTGAGTATTGAGCTACCTATACCATTCTATTTCCTACATCTGCTCAGTACTGGAGTTTATTTGTACAAAAAAGGCTGGGGGCTGGAGTGCAGAGAGCAGCTCAGTGCAGCTCAGTGCAGCATCAGACAGGAGAACAATATGTCTTCCCCGACCCCAAAGTAAGAAGATTCGGGGTTGGAACCAGGGGCAACCAAAATTGTGTACACCAAGACTGATAGAGACAGGTTGGAATTATATCTGTGAAATGCCGTATATTTATTAATAACAGTGAATTAGAGAATGTGTTATTTTGTTATCCTGAGTACATTTAATCTTCCTGGGTTATCCTGAGTATATCTTGTCTTCCGGGGAATTTTAAAATGGTTATTTTATTTTTCTGACCTGGATATTCTGTGTTTGACACAAGCCTCATTTGCTATTCCTCTGTAATAGCTTTACCCCTAGCCCAAACATACCCTGTATGTTGCTTGCTTGTATAATAATGTGCGACCTGTTAGTTAATGTATCACATGCCTTTTGCTCTGTTTAAACTCTTTTACCTCCTGGACATGAACTTATGATAATGTGCCTGGAATATTTACCTAAATAACCCTAAAACACAATTCATTTTACCACTATTGTTGACTAGCAACCATACCCCGGGGTCCTACCATGGGTTAATTATATGTATGTGATAAGTTTGGTAAAGCCTACTATTAGCTTTCCAGTGCACCTCTCCTTTTCCCTATTCTACACTTTTTCTAAAATTCCATTATGTCCGTTCCACTTAGCTGGCAGTTTACTTTTTACCAAGACCTGAAGACCAGGTCTAAAGCTCCTAACTATATTAGCCCTATTATTAACATGGGATTGACCTTCCTGGGCGTGGTGTAAGCGTGGCTTTAAAAGGGGTATTTTTTTTAAAGTCTTGCATTTTGGCTGGGTGATATATAACACTTTTATATAGGGTAGCCCTGTTCATGCATCCTTCTTGTCCCCTGCCAGTTCTGTATCAACTGGCAGAACCTGCTAAACTGTCAAATGGCTTAGAGGGGTATTCCAGGAAAATGGATCTTAAATAGTTTGATTTTATGATTCACAAAATTCTATGGCCTCTCTAAAGTAGGCAGAGTTATCACCAAAATGGCGGCCACTGGAAACTACAAGTCCCCTGATGCGTTAGGTCTCAGTAACTCCACCTCCGTCTTATGTTCTGCCCCCACTGATGATGTAACAGACTTTCCTGCTCTGTTACCATAGTAATGATGTGTGACTGCCATCCCTGCACAACACCAAAACACTAGTCACACTGGATCCACTGCAACCAACCGACTACAGCCAAACTTAGTGGTGATCACACGATCTGCCCAGGCAGGTAAAGGACATGTGATGTGGACATGTGACCAGCGGCCATCTTCTGTCCTGAGTCTTCTCCGCGTGGGGGAAATTAACGGACTGATTTAAGAGCCAGTAGCATATTAATTCTCCATTACAGTCTATGTCCACAACGTTTTCTGCTAAGGGGAGCAAAATTTTAAATAACAACTAATTACATATTAGCTTGTATTTTAATGAACCATTTGTATATGAATTATGCTGTTTCCTGGAATACCCCTTTAAATATCCAGAGAGCCGAATCATCACGAAAAACATGTTTTGGGTATCAAAAGATTTATAGAACCTGTCCTTTTCCATCTAAACTGGATGGACCTCAGAATTCTTTTGGATACCCAATTAAGATACCCAACTCACTACCAGAGAAAGAAGTAGAAAAAGGAACAGAGAAGTTGCTTTAAGAATATTCATTAGAAGTTTACTGTTATCACCTGCTCTATTTATTTCTGAAATATGCTTTAAAGGTTCAGCAACTGTTAAATTTAACCCCTTAGTGACCAAACTCATTTGTGCCTTGATGACAAGCCCAATTTTTCAAAACTGCCATATGTCACGTTACAAGGCTTTAACTTACCCAATTGTTTTTTTCATGACATGTTGTACTTCAAATTATTGAGAAATTTTGGTTGATATATTTTGCATTTATTTATGAAAAAGGGTTCATTTGACAAATAGTTTGAAAAATTCTTAATGTTCTCTCTACCCAAAATAACATTTACCATATCTCAGTTTTGTGATGGTGTCCTTTTATTTTATTTTGATGCTAGAAAGATCACTGTTCCACAAAATTTTAGAATAATTTTTGTTAGGGACCATTTTATTTCTATAAGGGTTATTGAAGTCTTAGTAATAGAAACTCTCCACAAATCACCCCATTCTAATTATTTTTACCCTGAAACTATTCAAAACAGCACATTTCAAGCTTGTTAACCCTTTAAGTATTTTACAGAAATTAAAACAAAATTTTAATTTTAATTTTGTAAACTATATGTTCATTTAGCCCTAAAATGCTTTTGTAGGGCAGATTTTGATTTTAGCTTTCGGGTGCCATGACAGTGTGCATAGCCCCTGAGCTACCAGAATCCAATTTTCCCGAGAGGACATGGTATAGTGGGCATTTTAACACGTTGCCGCCGATGGACTTTTTACATTTTTACGGGTTTTTTTCGGTGTACAGAACTGAATAATGGCTACCTCCTATTGACTGTACAGTATTTTATATTCCTGCCGTTTATTGATTAGTGGGAGAAAATTCCAGTGGCTATGAAATTTACAAGGAAGCGTTTTGTGTCATGTTCTTATGGGCTTTGTTTTTTAAGCTTCAGTTTATTCTCCAAATAACACATCTACATTTTATTCTTTGGTTTGGTATAATCAACAGGATACCAAATTTATATAGGTTTTATTATTGTTTTGATTTAAAAAAAAATAAAACCTTTTGAGCAAATAAAAACCTTAATTTCACCATATTTTGAGGCTAATAACTTTTTCTCACTTTGATGTATGGAGCTGTGTAAAGTGTCAGTTTTTGTATGCACTTGCATAGGCTGACAGACAGACTGCTTGGTCCTGCCAGGAGCTGGATCGAGCAGTCTTTTGCCGAGGACAGGCCTGGAGACATTCATTAGGTCCCCATCGGCACACTAGAGGAGCCGCACCGAGCATCAGAGAGCCGCGCCATACATCAGGACCACCCGAAGGTGAGTATGTAAGTTTATTTTTTTTAAGCACTTGGAAAACTGGGGGCTGGCTAGCTGATAAAGGGAGCTGACTGGCTAATAAAGGGGGCTGGGTGGTTAATAAAGAGGGATGGCTACTAAAGGGTGCTGGTTGGCTACTAAAGGGTGCTGGCTGGCTACTACAGGGGGATGGATGTATACTAAAGGGGGCTGGCTATATACTAAAGGGGACTAGCTGTATACTACTGGTGGTTGGATATATAGTAAAGGTGGCTGTCTGTATACTACTTGCGGCTGGCTGGCTATATACTACAGAGGGCTGTCTATATACTAAAGGGGACTAGCTGTATACTACTGGGGGCTGGCTATATACTAAAGGAGGCTGTCTGTATACTGCATGGAGCTGGCTATATAGTAAAGGGGGCTGGCTGTATACTACTGTTGGCTTGCTGGCTATATACTAGGATGCTGTGACCAATGCATTTCCCACCCACGGCTTATACTCGAGTCAATAGGCTTTCCCAGTTTTTGGTGGTAAAATTAGGGGGTCGGTTCATCTTATACTTGAGTATACATGGTATATAATGGTAGGGAAAAAGACTCTGGCTGTCTGGCCAATTAGACAACAGGCTACTTCCAAATTAAAATTAAACATAGCCTACTGCACAGCCTCCCAAAAACAACATACCCCTTCGGCAGCTCGCATAGATTGTAAACTTTCTGACTTTCTAAAGCGAACCTGTCACTCGAAATGTAATTTTTAGCTGGTGACAGGTTCCAATAGCCTACACTCTGCTTATTTTCAAAATAAGCATTCTGAATCATTTCAACACTTTATATAAGTTTAACCCCTTAACGCTGAAGCCACTTTTCACCTTCCTGACACGGCCCATTTTTTAAAATCTTACATGTGTCTATTTAAGTGGTTATAACTTTGGAACACTTTAACATATCCAGTTGATTTTGAGATTGTTTTTCGTGACACATTGTACTTCATGTTGGTTGAGAAATTTAATCAATATATTTAGTATTTATTTATGAAATAAATGGAAATTTGGCAATGTTTTCCAAATTCAAAATTTTCAACTTTTTGGACAGTTGGTCATAGCACTAAAATAACTTGATAACTAACATTTTCCACATGTCTGCTTTAACTTGGCATCATTTTTCAAACATCTTTTCCTTTTTTTAGGATGTTAGGAGGCTTATAACTTTAGGTGCAATTTTTCAGATTTTCACGAAATTCATCAAAACCTACTTTTGGAGGGTCAATTTAGTTAGAAGTGACTTTATAAGGCCCACATGACAGGAAACCCCCACAAATTACACCATTTTAGAAACTACACCCCTCAAAATATTCAAAACAACCTTTGGGAATTTTGTTAATCCTTTGAGCGTTTCATGAGGGTGAAAGATAAATGAAAGTAAAATTACAGAAATGTAATTTTATCTTACTATAGATTCATTGAACACTAAAATTTGCACCTTCACAATGGGTTAAAAAGGAAAATGTATTTTACAATGTTTAGGGAAATTCCTCCTGAGTATGCCAATACCCATTTTGTCCCTGTAGCCTGCTGTACGGGCACAGGGGGGCACTTGGAATGGAAAGAGTGTTGTTTCGTTTTTGGAGGGTAAATATGGCTGAAAAAGTTTTCATGTGTCAGGATGCATTTGGAGAGCGCTAGTGGTACCAAAACAGAGGGGAACCCCAACAAGTGTCACGATTTTGGAAAGTGCACCCTTTGGAGAATTTAGCAAGGTGTAATATGTGTATTTTCCCCTACAGGTGTTTGCTTCAATTAGGTCCCTAAAAGGAAAAATATGAAGATTTTCCCAAAAAAGTCCATTTTACTGCTAATTTTTATATCCCATAAGGCATTAAAGATAAAACAACCCCAAAAAATGTGTACTAGCATTTCTCCCGAGTATAAAATTGCCCCACACATGCAAATAAAATGTTGTATGGGTACGCAGTGAAGCTCAGAAGGGAAAGAGGGGCGTTGGCCTTTTAGAAGCCAAATTTGACAAATATCCTTTACATATGTCAGGATGCATTTAGAGAGCCGTAGTGGTACCAAAACAGAGGGGAACCCCAACAAGTATCACCATTTTGGAAAGCACACCCCTTAGAGAATTTAGCAAGGTGTAATATGTGTATTTGTCCGTAAAGGTGTTTGATTTAATTAGGACTTAAATAGGAAAAAGGTGAAAAGGTCTTTGTACCCCTAATTTTTTATAGCCACAAGGGATAAAAAAATGTAATAACCCCCCAAAATGTGTAAACCTATTTCTCTCGAGTGTAGAAGTACCCCACATGTGTATATAAAATGTTGTATGGGCGCACAGTAAAAGGAAAGGGGGATGTTTGCCTTTTATAAGCCAAATTTGACAGAAATGTTTGACATGCATTTGGAGAACCCTAATGGTATAAAACAGACAAGAATCCGAAAAGTGACCCTAATTTTTGAATGCACACCCCTTAGAGAATTTTGCAATGTGTAATATACACTCACCGGCCACTTTATTAGGTACACCATGCTTGGACCCCCTTTTGCCTTCAGAACTGCCTCAATTCTTCGTGGCATAGATTCAACAAGGTGCTGGAAGCATTCCTCAGAGATTTTGGTCCATATTGACATGATGGCATCACACAGTTGCCGCAGATTTGTCGGCTGCACATCCATGATGCAAATCTCCCGTTCCGCCACATCCCAAAGATGCTCTATTGGATTGAGATCTGGTGACTGTGGAGGCTATTTGAGTACAGTTAACTCATTGTCATGTTCAAGAAACCAGTCTGAGATGATTCCAGCTTTATGACATGGCGCATTATCCTGCTGAAAGTAGCCATCAGATGTTGGGTATATTGTGGTCATAAAGGGATGGACATGGTCAGCAACAATACTCAGGTAGGCTGTGGCGTTGCAACGATGCTCAATTGGTACCAAGGGGCCCAAAGAGTGCCAAGAAAATATTCCCCACACCATGACACCACCACCACCAGCCTGAACCGTTGTTGTTGACGCCAAATTCTGACCCTACCATCCGAATGTCACAGCAGAAATCGAGACTCATCAGACCAGTCAACATTTTTCCAATCTTCTACTGTCCAATTTCGATGAGCTTGTGCAAATTGTAGCCTCAGTTTCCTGTTCTTAGCTAAAAGGAGTGGCACCCGGTGTGGTCTTCTGCTGCTGTAGCCCATCTGCCTCAAAGTTCAACGTACTGTGCGTTCAGAGATGCTCTTCTGCCTACCTTGGTTGTAACGGGTGGCGATTTGAGTCACTGTTGCCTTTCTATCTGCTCGAACCAGTCTGCCCATTCTCCTCTGACCTCTGGCATCAACAAGGCATTTCCGCCCACAGTACTGCCGCTCAATGGATGGTTTTTCTTTTTCGGACCATTCTCTGTAAACCCTAGAGATGATTGTGCGTGAAAATCCCAGTAGATCAGCAGTTTCTGAAATACTCAGACCAGCCCTTCTGGCACCAACAACCATGCCACATTCAAAGGCACTCAAATCACCTTTCTTCCCCATACTGATGCTCGGTTTGAACTGCAGGAGATTGTCTTGACCATGTCTACATGCCTAAATGCACTGAGTTGCCGCCATGTGATTGGCTGATTAGAAATTAAGTGTTAACGAGCAGTTGGACAGGTGTACCTAATAAAGTGCCCGGTGAGTGTATGTATTTGCCTCTACAGGTGAATGATCCAATTAGGCCCTAAACATTAAAAAGGTGAACATTTTCCTATAAATGTCACTTTACCCCTAATTTTTGTAAGCCACAAGGGATAATATATTAAGTAACCCCGAAAAAGGTATAAAACTATTTCTCCCGAGTGTAGAAGTACCCCGCATGTGCATATAAAATGCTTTATGGGCGCACAGTAGAGGAAAAGAGGGATGTTTGTCTTTTAGAGGCCAAATTTGACAGAAATCCTTCACATGTGTCAGGATGCATTTGGAGAGCCGTAGTGGTACAAAACAGAGGAAAACTTGAAAAGTGACCCTAATTGTTGAATGTACACCCCTTGGGGAATTTAGCGAGGTGTAATATGTGGTGTAGTGTAATACACGTGGTGAAATGAGCATTTTGAACATATAGGTGGTTTCCAAATATGATGTGCAATGGAGTCCAAGATGGAAATTGCAATTATTTCTGGAAAGTTCAGTGCCCGTTATGTGGCGCCCCTTATGAAATAATGGAGGGGTATAGGGAGCAACAGGACCTAACAGTTGTTACAATTATTCATTTTACCAAAATTAATTCACAACAGGTTGGGTTTTGATTTGTGAATGTGTTGCGTATAAGGAGGTAGAATATACCAGGGGACCAACTAAACTTTTGTCACCCTGGAGGTGTCGTGGGTCTCTTAGTACATAGTGTCCATCCTAACTCCTCTTTTGGAACAGACTCTTTATTGAGTCCTACCTTTAGAAGCAGCAGAATTCACCGAGAAAATGCTGTCCTGGCAAAACATGGGAACATCTAAACCAGAGGTACTGGGGTCTTAATATTAGTTTCCTAATACCTTCCTCTTGAAAACGGAGAAATGATACGGCAGGACCTGCACATTGGAACAGCACGTAAGAGTTGTACAGCATCATCTGAACAATGTGCACGGCCAGCGCTTCTGTACCATATCTTCGTTTTTCGTAGGGAAATTATCGCCAAGTGTTGCTCTTATTCACCCTAGCGATGCCCATTGTGACAAATATTGCTGCTTTTGGCTGGACCAAATCGACCAGCCAATAGCGGCAAACATGGACAGAGGGGGGCAACAAAACCCCTCTGGACTGCAAGGCAAAATTAGTGGCAGTCAGGAACAGCCACCACCCTGCCCCGATCACCGTGTCTACAGACATGGTGATCAGTATTACTGACGTCATAAGTAAATTCGCTTCTATTGGCTGGTCTGAATTGATGAGCCAATAGCAGCGATCATGAACTGGGGGGTGTGGGGCGGATGGAACCCTTCTGGTTCATGGGGCAGGATGTATGGCTGTCAGGGACAGCCGCCATCTTGCCCCGATCACTGTGTCTGAACCGTGGTGGCAAGTCACTACCTGCCACACCGTTCTATAACAACGCGCATTGGGAATAGGCTACACAATCTTTAATTATTTTTTTAATCAATTTAGACAAATAAGGGCTTATTTTTTGCGAGATGAGATGCACTGTAAAAAAACCCTTCATTTTAGTGGGTTTTTAGCTTATTGAAGCAATTTTATTAACTTTTTACGTGTGGAGGAAAATAAAATCATCAATTCTTGTTTTGGATTTTTAGCATTTTTTTGGGGGGGTGTTCACTGTAGCATAACAATAATATATTATCTTTATTCTACGGATCACTACGGTTACGGCGATACCTCATTTATATATTTTATTTTATATTTGTCCAATTTTATTCAAGGAAAACTAGAATAGAAAAAAATTGCATTTGTTTTAGTATTGCAATATTTATAGCGGCATAAGTATAGTATTTTTTGGTTGACGGAGCTGGTTGTGAGCTTATTTTTTGCATGACAAGTTGTTCTTTTCAGTGGTATCATTTTGGTGCTTGTAACGTTTTCAGATCACTTTTTAGAACATTTTTTGTAAAGCAATTTGATAAAAAGTTTTAATTTTTGGCAAGTTTTTGGGTTTTTTTTTTACCACGTTCACCGAGCGGGTCCAATTATGATTAGGATTTATTGTACAGATTGTTACGGACGCAGCAATACCAAATAAGTGGTTTTTTTGTGATTTAGTGTTTTTTATACTTTATTACTTGTGTACAGGGAAATATGGTGTTTGGGGGGACTTTCACTTTCTTTTATTATTTATTTTTATTTAAAAAAAACTTTATTTATTGTTTTAACTTTTTTTTACAGTATCTGACATCTTAGCTTGAACAAGTGATCTTTTGATCACTTGTTCAAGCTCTTTTGCAGGTTACACAGTGCAATACAGATGTATTGCACTGTGTAATGTAAGACACTGAGCATGCTGCGCATGGCACTTTTTTGCCATTTTGAAAAATATTTTAAAAATCTATAAAAAGTGATCAAAAGTTAGTACAGTCCTAAAACCAACCCAAAGAATAAAGTAGACATGTCATTTGGGGCGCTCAGTGAAAGCCGTAATATCCAAGCCCACAAGAAAATGGCACAAATGCGTTTTTTCACCATTTTCACTGCATTTGGAATTTTTTTCCGCTTCCGAGTACATGGCATGGAATCTTTAATACCATCACTATGAAGTGCAATTTGTTACGCAGAAAACAAAAGACTGATGCCATGGGTTAAGCATAAAAACCTCATGGGCATGATACCCTTGTTTTTCAATCAAAACTTAGTCTTTACCACTGAGTGTACCATTCAATTAGACCACAACCACAAGTATTACCAGCTAAAAATAACATTCCTAGTGACTGGTTTGCTTTAAAGAATACCTAAGAAGTGCAACTTATCTGCCAAAATCACCCCAAATACTTGGAGTATTCTAGCAGCCATGTCCTGAAGATCAGGCTTTAGGAAACAACCCTAAAAAATGCATCCTTCTCACAACTCTGACAACACTCACATTCTACCTGGCAGTATTTAGAATGTATAAGACAAAAATATAGGGATAATGTACATTTAAGTCACAGTGAATATACTAGAAAGGTATTAAATGTGAGGATTCAATAGGTATGTGAATAAATAGGTATACATAGGTCACAACCAAAATTGCAAATTTAATTCAATAATTTTCCCCCAGAGTGTCAATCCTCCAGAACCAATATAGACAATACTAATACTTCCTGTTCTCATCCTGCAGTATGAATAACAATTACAGTAGGACCAAAATAAACTCTGTAAATGGGTAGAAAAATATTGTAAATAAACCATTATTATAACTTAGCATTATTTTTGATTTCTATTTTAAAGTAACCTCTTATGACTTGGTGATTCATGTTTCATGCCAGTTAATGATAATCCCTTTGTTCAAACTAGTTTTACGGAAGAAGTGAGCTCTATGAATCTCAAAGCTCTGAGGAATATTTAGATAACTATTAGTCTCCTGAGATTAGCAAACCTTTCCTTATTTAATTAAACCTTGCCCTATACTGGAATGCAATGGAATTTAAGTAATGTAAGTCATTCAAAATGTATATACAAAATGTATGTACAATGGGGAAAATAAGTACTTGATACACTGCCGATTTTGCAAGTTTCCACCAACTAAGAGGTCTCTAATAGTTATTGTAGGTCCACTTCGACTGTGAGAGAGAGAATCTAAAAAGAAATCCAATAAAATCACAAAATGTATTTAAAATAAGTAATTTGCATATTGCATGAATTAAGAATTTGATACAATAGGAATACAGAACTTAATACTTGGTAAAGAAACAGTTTTGTTGCAGAAACTGCAGCAGGGATTTTGGCTCAGTCCTCTGTACAGATCTTTTCCAGATCTTTCAAGTGTGAGGGCCGTCTCAGGGCAACATTGAGTTTCAGCTACATTCAAATATTTTCAATTGGGTCAAACTCTAGACCTAGAAATTCATTTTACAAAACCACTTTTTTATTGCTTTGGCTGCAAGTCACAGGTAATTGTCATGCTGTAAGATCCAGTCATAACACAGTTTCAATGTTCTTACCGAAGTAAGGTTGTTGGCCACAATCTCTTTATACATGTCGTAATACATATTACACACTTAATCCATCATCCAGTCAATACGGTATAGTCATCCTGTCCATTTGCAGAAAATCAGTCTCCTGTTTCCGCCCCCATGCTTCATGGTGGGAAGGGTGTACTTGTGGTTCTATTCATCCTTCTCCCTCCAAACACGGCAAGTGGAGTTGATACCAAAAAGTTCTATTTTGGTCTCATCTGACTATTTAACGTTCTCCATCCTTTGGATCATCCAGATGGTCATTGGTGAACTTCAAAAAGGCCATGTATAATAAGTTTTGGCCTGCTTCCTGACCTTTGTATGGAGTCAAAGACTGTATATTGACAGTCATTTTGTGTTTCTTCCATTTTCTAATAATTGTGGCGACAGTTTTTGCTTTCTCACCAAGCTACTTGCAGCTTTGTACAAATCTGAAATTTTGCGCTGTTGTCCTTAGACAGCTCCTTGGTCTTGGCCATGGTTGAGAGGTTGGAGAATTATTGAGTGTGTGGACAGGTGTCATTTAAACAGGCAACCAGTTCAAACGGGTACAGAGCTCTGTAATTTAACAGGTCTGAGAGAGACTAAATTCTTGCTGGTTGGTAGGTGCCCAAATACCATTGATGTACAATGTAATTAGAAACCATATGTTAAGTGCTCACCAATATAAGCACAAGGTTCATGATGCACCCAACGGCCTTCTGCCATTGAAATTGGGCATTAGTCGGACTACTGCACATGTCCATAACTGGTGAATGGAGTCATGTGACCGGCAAACTGGTCAATGAACAATGAAATGTTAACAGCAACAGCAACAAAAGAAGACCAAATATGGTTAAATAATTTAGCCAGGTCACACTCCCAAAGGGGCACAATATACAAGAAGATTCAACAAATAATAAAAAGCTAAAAAATCCTCCATCGTTAGAGAAATAGAAAAAAAATGTGTAAATACAAATCTAATAGAATAGTATTCTGTACAAATAATTTCTAATTAATCAATTATACAGCACTCAGCTGCACTGATGAGTAGAGAGACCAAAAAACTGTGAAAGGATGAGAAACGATACAGCACCCATCCCTAGACTGAAGGACATTACTAGAAAAGGCTGGGCCATGTAGAAAAATTTTGGTGTGGACCTCCTTTGGTCAATGTATTTTTCTGTCCCCCAAACTTTATGGGTACCTGTCAGATCTGCAGTGCAGCATTATCATGTATATGGGATATTTGTCCATCCCATAAACACACACTGGGGAACTGAAAGACAATTTATAATCTGCAGGAATTCAATAAAATTTTACTTATTGCTGCACATGATGGTGGGATGAATCACATCACAAGTCTGGCCATATCGGATTCCAAATGAAGTCTTTCATATATACAGAGCTCCCTAAATTACATATTCACAGCGACCCCTGTTCTCGTAATCACTAGATGTTTGATCCATTTTATCAAAAAGGACATTTTAAAAGCATGAATGAACGAGGCTGCAGTGCTTAAGGGGCATCACCGAACCTCTCTGTGCCCCGGCTTCAATGTCTGATACACTCCCCCGTAGCTTTTCTTACCTACCTCCCTTCTCCTCCGGTCATTCCTTGGAGAGAGCCGGTTGATATATTTATATGATAAGTCACTTTTGATAATGTATGAACTACCTAACCGAATGTATATATATAATGTGAGTTACACAATAATGGACTTGATAATGGATCTGATTTTATTTTTCTCATGTGACCTTTCTGTCTTTTTATGCACTAAAATTATGTAATTTCGTGTTATTCATGTGACTTTTTGATCATGTTTTCCACTATGTATACACACTGGAGGATGTCACTTCCTCTTTATATACTTCTTATTCTGCACTTGTGATTTGCTCCCTTCCCTAGGAGCTGAAACATTGCTCTGGACATATGGTGAATAAAGTACCTTATCCTTTGAGCACTGTTGTTTTTTGACTATACATATATAAATGAAATAAGATTCTATGCAGACATCAGCTGCAATTTCATGGCTTTTAATACCAATGACATTAACTACTGTATGGAATGATACCTTTAAATACCTTTAAATCTAATTACTGCCACAAGGTATTTGTAATGAGAGGTGCGGTAGATACAAACAAGGGGAGGTGACCAGAGCAAATCCCTTGAGCACAGTCACGGTTGAGAGGTCATGCTTTTGCCATCTAGCACAGTAGGAATTACTAAAGTGTAAGTGCCAGAGAGGCTAGCACATTGACATACCAGCCTTTGTAAGTGCATCAGACAAAGCACAATCTAACACGGGCACTGAAGCTGCCATAGGTGACAAGAAGTCTGACCTTTAGGTGTCAGATATCAATTTTTCTTCTTTGTTAAATTTTTACCTGGATATAACCTCATTTTTTTTGTTTATAAGAATTCTTGAGGGAAAAACATTACACCCAATTTAATACTGCAGTCACACCATTTCCTTAGTTTTTACAATTTGCACTGTGTGGTGCAATTGTCACATTCGCTTTACTGTTAAAATTGGGTCAATAAGATCACAGTGATCAAATAGATAACAAATTTGTATAGTTTTGAATCTACTCACTTAGTAGATCCTGACGGCAGATTTCCCGAATATGCCTCTTCCCTCAACTTTTTTTTATTTTCAAAAATGTATGTGTTTTTAACTTTGTTTATGCTCATTATCTCCAAGGTGTGGAGTGGCCTCTGTGAACTCCAGGACTAAGGCTAATCCATGCCCCAAGTAGCTTCTGAAGAGGAGCCCCTAAGTGTCCATGTTGCCCGTGAAAACATTCAGAAAAAAAATCATACCTCCATATTCTAACACCTGGACCTTTTTGAACACTGGTGTTTGTACTCCCTTGTACGCTAGAACTGCATTTGTAAATACAACACCAGCGGTACGTGTGACCGCACCCTCAAGGTCTAAACACATATGTGTTTAGGAGGGAGATATTCAGGATGTACTTGATATGAGTTTCGGAGTGCGGTCACAGCATTTTTTTTGTGGTGGCGTAATCTGTTTTTGTGCCTCCTCATCTCCCCCTAATATTGTGGCCTATCATCTCCTCCTCATATTTTGGACTCCCTCATTTCCCTCTTATATTGTGGTCGCTCTCATCTCCCCCTCATATTTTGGCTCCTCTTATGTATCGTACTTATTATTCCCCACCATTTCCCCCTCTTATTGTAGTCCAACTCATCTCTCCCTCTTATTGTGGCCTCTCATGTATCTTCTTCTTGAGGCCCTTCTTATTGTGGGCCCCCAGGTATCTCCCACTCTTACTCTTATTGTGGGTCCTTAAATCTTGTGGACCACCCTCATCATCCCCCTTTTATTGTGGGTCCCCTGGTATCTCCCATTCTTATTGTAGGTCCCTCTATTTTGTGGGCCCCTCTCATCTTCCCCATCTTATCGTGGGAGCCCTGGTATCTCCCATTCTTATTGTGGGTCCCTCTATCTTGTGCCCCCCCCCCTCATCTTCCCCCACCTAATTGTGGGCCCGTCGGTATTCCCCACTCTTATTGTGGGTCCCTAAATCTTGTGGACCACCCTCATCATCCCCCTTTTATTGTGCGTCCCCTGGTATCTCCCACTCTTATTGTAGGTCCCACTATCTTGTGGGCCCCTCTCATCTACCCCCTCTAATTGTGGCCCCCCTGGCATCTCCCACTCATATTATGGATCCCCCTATCTTGTTGGCCCCCTCATTTTCCCCATCTTATTGTGGGACCCCTGGCATCTCCCCCTCTTACTGTGACCCCCTATCTTGTCGGCCCCCCACATTTGTGGCCCCTTCATTCCCCCCCCCTCTTAGTGTGGTATTTCCCCTTCTTACAGTGAGCCTCTATCCTTTTTGGTTCACTGCATCTTCTGTATCATTTATGCCCCCGTTGTTTCCCCCCTCTTAGTATGGGCCCCCTGGTATATTCCCCTCTGATACCCCCTATCTTGTTGCCCCCCTAATTTCTGACCTCTTATTGTGACCTCCTCTTCTCTTTGCAGTGTAATTAAAAAAAAAAAAAATATTCGCCTTTCCACTTTCAGGTGCCAGCACAGCTCTGTACACTGTGTAGCAGCCAGAAGCCACTCCGTAAGCACTTTCCACAGAACCTCAATAATATGGCACACAGTTACTTCATTGCATTGTCCTGCTAACCATCCTCTAACAGAGACTTAAGAACAGTCACTTATAGGCAACTAAACTATAGAAACTCATTTTTCACACTTCTTAGCACACTTGTCACCTTGGAATGTAGTGAGGAATCTCTTTATCATCCAGGACATAAGCATACAGCACATACCTTATAGTCACAGTTAGATTGCCTCTTCTATGTATTGTGACATCCTCAAATTCCATATCCAAGATTATAGCTTGAGCCTCTTCTTTTTACTGACATATAAGGCACATAATAACTGACAACAGATGCTCACTGTAGTCTCACTACTGAGTGGGATTTCTAGGAGAAGTGCTCTAAGGATATGTCTTGTTGTACAAGGCATATGTTCCAACCATCTTTGATAAATAATGTTTGTATTGCCTCCTTCTTTACATATTACTAGCTTCAGTTACTAATTATTTGCAGATAGATAGACAATAATAGCTATTCATTTAATTACCTTCTGTGTTTGTTCCTTTAAGCCATAGGTAGGCATCACAGACATAGATTTCAAAGTAGCAAAGCCATTTCAGCCACAAGTCTTGGAAAGTCAGTCATGCCATACAATGACTCTCCTATCTGGGATTCCATGTCACATCCACCTTCCCCTGCCACAGTAGCAGAGATAAAGTTCCATGATTCCCAGGCGCTTTTATTGGAGGTTGATGGTGTAGGTGGTGGACAGTCAGAAGAGACTTATGATGATGATAAAACACAACTGCCAATGAATGTCGCTTTATACAACGTGCAGAGACAACATGGGTAGAAGGCAGTAATACTTCAGATTAAGAGGTGGTGGCCAGGAAGCCATGGGAACAGCAGAACATGCAAAAGTGGGCCAAGTGCAGCGGTCAGCCTGTAGCCATGTCACCTGCTACTGCACACGTCCATGAAACAAAGGCCATCGCACAGGGTGTCTGAAGGGTGGCATTTTTTTCTCACAGAATGAAGAAGTAAGAACACCATGTTTAATTTGCACACTGTGCCACCAGTCCATAAAGCCCATAAAGCCCAGCCAAAGACTTAACAATCTAAGCACCACATGTATGACCAGGAACCTGCACAGTAAATATGAGCTGCAGTGTCTGAGACCTGTGTGGCGGTAGTGTTACTCACTGTATGGGGGTAGTGTGTATGGGATACCAAATTTATATAGGTTTTATAATGTTTTCATACATACAAAAATTTAAACCTCCTGTACAATTTTTTTCTTTTATGTTGCCAACTTCTGGCGCTAATAGCTTTTTTATACTTTGGTGTACAGAGCTGTGGGTGGTGTCATTTTTTGTGACTTTTTGAAGACTGTATGACCTTTTGATCACTTTTTTGAATTTTAATTTTTTTTTAATGGCAAAAAAAGTGCCATTTTTAACTTTTGGCGCTATTTTCCATTACGGGGTTAAACGCATGGTCACCAGTAACTACCCTTATGCACTGTTTTCTTTAAGTCCCTACACATAACCACTTATTATGAGCCACATGTGTTATCCACTTTAAAGCTAAATTTTAGCAAAGTGTTTGTTCTATCATTTATTTACAGTATTTCTATCACTTAAAGCACATACTATGTGCTCTATACTGCTAAAAAATGTTCTTGAACAAGTCATGCATGACGCTAAAGGACTCCCTTCTAGTTTTCCCAGGGTGCGATTACGGTTTGGTCAGTGAAAAACTGACATTTTGCATCAGAGTTCAATCAGTTTTCAGTCAGATTTTGTTTCATCATACCGAGTGCACGCAATTGGTTTTACCTAACATCCAGGTACTGCCCAACATCCAAGATGGGTGGATGGTGCGCGCTCCTTCGGTCCGGACTTCCGCGCGCCCTCGTCTTCCGGAACTTCAGCTCCCGCGGCCGGATGTGTGTGCAGATGCCGGGGGTGTGCGCAGCTAACCACACCTGGACAAATTATGATCTTGGGTAAGTCTAATAATTATTGGACCATCTTAAATATGGGCGTACCTATTACGGATTTAAATACCACACACGGTGGTGGTCTGGTGACTTGAACCCTATTGGTAGGCACTTGCCCTCATGTGCCTGATTGTGATATCCCACTGTGGAATGTATTGTTATTACTACTCTGACCACCACCCTTCTGTTTTGTTGTTTCTGTGGTTTTAATCGTGTTTTTATTATATTTTTGGAGTGTCAATTTATTGTATAATAAAGTTTGAATTAATCTTATAACAACATGGTAGTTGTGTATTGATAGTGGTATGATACTTTGATCCTATATACCAGTGATGGCAAACCTTTTGGAGATAGAGTGCCCAAAGTACAACCAAAAGCCACTTATATGTTGCAAAGTGCCTAGATGATAATGTAAGCAGTAACTTATTGATCCCTGCTGTATCACAGGTTTTAATCGTATTAGTGTCCTGAGTTCACCAATACAATAGAAAGATAATGGAGAACTTGGATTCAGGGTCCCCTGAAGAGGAACAATCAGGGTTCCCAGAGCAGGCACTCCAACAATAATCTCTGTCCACACTTTCTTGTTCCTCCTGTAGTTCTGGCAGCCAAGGATGTTGGTATAAAATGGCGCTGAGCCAGTCCTGGGCTGTATTGGACCACAAGAGGAAGCCCTGAGTCCTGTCTGGCAAACTCTCTGCTGGGGTGATGGCATGGGTGCCCACAGAAAGGGTTCCGAGTGCCACCTCTGGCACCCGTGCCATAGGTTCGCCACCAGTGCTATATACTGCTTTTTGGTATTTGTCTCTTGATTGGTATAGGGATTACATTTGATTGTAGAGGGTATCTTTGTTGGTATTTAGAGTTTGTTCAGTGTCTCAGTTTTTCACGCACATTTTCAATGCAATTTCAATGCTCAGGACTGAGCTCTATCTTTTCTATGGCAATTGATGCGTGAAATGGTATGGTGTGTTTTTCACGCACGTGACTTGCAAAAGTAAAGCATGCTGAGATTTAAATGCGCTTTTAAATGCGAGTTTAAAAAACACGCGTGTGTGCGTGAAAAAAAATGCAAGTCTGAAAAGACCCAATGATTACAATGGGTCAGAGTGCAATGCAAGTTCTGCGCCTCAAAAGCATGCGCAGAAAATCGTGCCTGAAAAACGCAAGTGTGAAAGGGGCCTTACAGGATCCTCTTGTTCTGCTGCTGACTAGCTTGACTGTGCATAGTTAACCAATAGTTAAAGGGGTATTCCCATTTCGGCAAATTAATGTTATTGTTTGCATGATGAAAACTTATTCAATATTTCAATTATCCAATATACTTTCTTTATCAATTCCTTTCTAGATCTCTGCTTGCTGTCCGTCTTGCTATAGGAAGCTTTTATGTTTAATTCCAGTGGACAGAAATCTGATCATGGTCCCATAGGTGCAGAGATGTCGGCAACATGCAGGCAACACTACAGGTTTTTATGGCAGGGAATAGAAAAAGTGCACAAATCAATAAGAAGAGGGTACTTCAAACGGAAAATCTTAAACAGAGAAGCATTTTGAATATTTGTCCTGGGGACTAGACTTGATGTAATTACTTGTTATTGAATGAGAATTAATATGCTCTTATTCCAGCAAACCAGTCGCAGGGAAGTGCAGTCACAATGAGGTATGGTTCTCTGTTTCTGGCATATTAGAATTTTCAGTATGTATGTATATTTTTTCTGCATGACCTTTTAGATGGATTTTAGTCTGTTAAGTAATATAGTAACCATAAAGGGGTTTGCCCATGAAAGAAAATTCTCAAATTTTTACTCCCTAGTGATGTTAACACAATAAAGATAATTTTTAACCCTTTACTTTACAGTTTTACTTAGTTTTATTGCTGTTTTAGCTCCTATCACTCAGTGATGGTCAGTGTAAAATTCCAGGGTGTAGACTGGGACAACCATCCATCTTGTTCTGTGAGCTGACAATGTGGTTAGATTATCAGGGTAAGAGGTTTATATACACTTTCATACTTTCATTTCCCATCAGAGATGGGAGATAAGATCCATGAGATGCATATTAGACACTCTCCAACTCTAGCTACATGTCAGCTACACACACACACAGACTATGAGATCTGATGTGCCCCCCCTCCCCGTATATAGTAATGTGTCGATTGCGAACGAGCCGTCTCTAAGAATGATGACTCACTTAACCTGCCCCTAACCGGCTTACCACTCCCCCTTTAACCTGATACAGTCAGGTTAAAAGTAGAGTGGTGTGGGGTGAGTGACTGGCCTGCGCTCCCTATTATATATTTAATAGGGAGACGTTCAGGAGCCAGAACAGCTGGCTCATCTTAGTGAGCAGAGTCTAATGAGCCAGATCACTTAGAAGAGTTGTAATTCCCATCACTATCCGGATTAAGAACTTATCTGCCTGTAGCTTGTGGTTCTCCTCACTGTGTACATGCTGCCAGGAAGTGTCTGTGTATTAGTGAGAGCTCCATCCTGTAATGTACGGGAAGGGGCTTGAGGCAGGGAGCAAAGAGAGAAGCTCCTTGAAGGTTCAGTCAAGATGGCAGCTGACCCTAAACTCAAAAGATCCAGGGTCGTGTACAGGGGTAACCGAAATTGTGTACAGCTGGACTGATAGAGACAGGTTGGAATTATATCTGTGAAATGCTGTATTTTTTTTTATTAATAACAGTGAACAGTCCGCGGACCTCAGCGGGGAAGTGACACATGCAGGATATCAGGCACACAATCTTAGTGAATCGCGCCGGACTTCATCCTCGTCGGACAACGCACCTCGGGTATTATGTCTGTGTTAGGAGGTCTTTTTAAATGTTTGTAACACATAACATTTTAGATCATGACTAAGGCTATATGCAGAAACGCGTTGTTCGTTTTTGTTACGATGTGTCTACATGTATGACTTCTTAAGCCTGCTTAAAGAATAAAAGAAATATTCTTATATGCTAACCCTCGAGTGCTGGCTACTCCTTCTGTATGAAGACAACTAAAGCAGAGATGTGTTTTATAATGAGCCGTGCACCTGTAGTCCGTCAGGCCCAACAACTGTAAGAGATGACATCCACAAACAATACTTTATTACTATATGATTTTTTGCTTTTAGTTGCAGTTGTATTTGTAATGTTTACATTTTTGCTTGTTCAACATTCTGTAACATCAAAACCTTATACCAAAAGCAGCAAGAAGTAAATTAAACAGAGCTTTGCCTATTAAAATGCACCCTGCACGTTGTTCTTCACGATCACAATAAGACACCACACAATAAGGATGCCTCTTCTTATATAAGATGACAAGCCTTTAGTATTGTCCTCAGTGAATTCACAGTACCCAACCAGAGACTATAATCCTTGCTCGACTGCCTTGTCCTAAAGAATCTGATACTTCTTTCTACCACACCTTATATTATTCATGCCTGAGATTAAATATACAATACAGGGACAGTCCTCAGAACAACTAGATCTTGTGAATCATCAACTACTTCTACCTCTGCACATGAATTCCCGTGTTCCTATGAGGGCCTTTCATTAATTCTGTTAGTGTTAGTGTTTCTAACGGGAAACTTGACTGTATGTATATGGAGGTATTCACATTGGTCCCAGTCAACCCTATAATTCCTAAGTACCCAAAGCTACATTTTAGCACAATGGTATACTTAGAAATAGTATCTTACAGTATATATATAACAATATGTAATAGGGAACTGTAACCTCACTGAATATCCTGTAGTTATACTATCCAAGCTCTGACCAATCAAGCCATATTTTTGTTTCCTTTAAGATCTGACAGATGCTAACATACCTGAAACATCTGCATTCAAACTGAAATTGCTTTTCATTTTAATGCTTTATGTGTGTCACACAGTAGCAGCTCTGTAAGTATGTTATACTTATTGGTAATATCGTTACACAGTTATGTACAGCCCTTTAAAGTTTTTACCATAAATCTTGGAAAAACTAAAGAAAAAACTGGTAAAAAAAATGGTAAAACAAATAAGCATACTTACACTGGAAGGTCTGGTTGTCATGGGACCTTTGTGGCCAATCAATGTACTCTGTAGACCTCAGCGGCATGAAACAAGTGACGTCATTGGGGGCCTGTGAACGCCACTGATTGGCATAAGTGGATTCCATGACTGCTGACACCTCTGGCCCAGTTGGATAGTGCCAACAAACTGACAAACTGAGAAGCTCTAATTGTGAGTTGGAGCAGGGTAAGCATTATTTCTTTTTTATTGTTACCTCTTGCCCCAGGTATAGAGTATTTTCATTTGTGGAGTGATTTACAAGCTGTTTGGTGCATCTGATTTTATTTAAGTATTTATAGTATATACACAATATATACCTTAAAGGAAATCTACCATTAAAATCAAGAATGGATGAACCAGGAACACACACTCATAGATGCAGGCACCATGACTGTGGTAATCTTCTTATATTTGTTATCCATGGCCTCCAATAGAGATGAGTGAGCATTAAAATGCTTGAGTGCTCGTTATTCGAGTCAAACTTTTTCCGATGCTCGAGTGCTCGTTTCGAATAACGAGCCCCACTGAAGTCAATGGGAGACTCAAGCATTTTTCAAGAGGACCAAGGCTCTGCACAGGGAAGCTTGGCCAAAAACCTGAAAACCTCAGAAAATGATGGAAACACCACGGAAATGGACAGGATGCCTCTGAGACTGCCTAATCGCACTATTATGCCAAAATTATGGGCAACAACATGGCGATGACACTAATGTGAACAAAAAAACGTATTAGATTACGCCACAGGTGACGTACAGTACGCTTCACCGGCAGAGAGAATGTGGATTGGGATTTCTGGAGACTAGCTTGCTAAACAGTAGCAGGCAGACTAAGCTAGATGAAATTGCATTTGCACCACTAACAGCACACAAAAGGATTTTGTGCTGTGACTTTCACTTTCACTTTTGAAAAAAAAAAAGAAATCGCCAGACTGTGCCTAATTCAATCAAACCCCTAATAAATTGTCCCACTTTTTGAAATGGATATGTGTGTCACTAAGAGCTAAACACAACGGTCGCAAGTCTCCCTGTAAATTCCCCACAATATGGTACTAGCTGCACTACTAGTGCCAGCAAGCCCAGCCACAAGCAAATAAAAAATAAATAAAATAACGCTATTGTAGCCCTAACAAGGGCTGTTGGGTTCTTGTAGAATCACTCCTGCCTAACACTATTCTAATAGAACAGCCTAACGCTTTCCCTGACCAGCAGCAGCTCTCTCCCTAACGGCATCCAGACAGAGAATGATCCGAGCACCGCGGGCAGGGGCTAGTCTTTTCCAAGGTCACCTGATCAGGCCAGCCAACCACTGCTTTCGACATGTAAGTGTACCACGTGATGCTGGGTGTACTGCAGTCTCCTGGCTTGTGATTGGCTGTTTTTTGGCCGCCAAAAATCAAAACGGCGGGAGATGCCATTTTCTCGAGCTGGCGAAATATTCACTCATCTCTAGCCTCCATCCTTCTAAATACACTTTTAAAATCATGCTTATGAGCCTGAGGGGCTCTGTGTGTTTCCAAAGCTCCTCAGTGCTGCAGCATCACTGGCTGTTACGATGAGCAGAATATGTCTCCCTCTTCCTTTGCTCTTACCATCCTCCCTCTGCCTGTGTAATCTTGCAGCAGCAGAAATTTCAGGGAGGGAAGACCTGCCCCTCTCATTGCAACAACCTGTGAAAATCACTAAGGGGCTCTGGAAACCCATCTGAGCCCCTGAGGCTCCCCCATCAATAGCATAATTGTAAAATTTTATTTTAGAAAGAAGGAGGCCATAAATAACAAATATAAGAAGATTGCCACAGTCACGGTGCCTGAATTTATGAATAAGACCTCTTTAACACACAGCATGCTCTATGTTCACCCATGAGAATGGCCGTGCGGCACTACTTCTGAAGGAGAGGGGAGGGGTGAGCAACACATGCACATGTACGTCCGGGTCCCAGCCTTGGTGTCCCTGGTTTATCATTATTGATTTTTATTGTAGACTTTATTCAAGTGTTGAACATATAACTATGGGATCACCGATATATGGCCCTTTTCATGACTCTAATGGAGCTCATACTAATGTGTAAGAGCTTTCACCTCTTTGCCAAAGCTTACGTTACTACAATATACGTGAGTCTTACAGTGCACATAAATATGACATAAATGCAGCATAAATCCCTGGCAACCCTTTATTCTTTCCTACTGTTAGCCCAGGATAATATCTGTATATTTTTGCTAGCCTGAACAGTTTTTTGTGGCTAATGTTGCTATTGTCAACTCAGGTCTGCTCCATGGCTTGGTAAAGAACTTCTTTACAACAATGACCTTCTGTCCTTATCAGATATCACAAATGTAGCAAATGCAAATACCCGTGAAGGAGAAGCAGAGGAGTGGACCGGCGCTTGATCCATCCAATGAATTGTTGGAGACTCGTGATGGTTTCAATGCTTCATTGCGGACATGCAATGCGTTTCAATTCCGGACCGGAGCTTTCATCAGGATCCCTAGTAATACACTAGGGTAGCGCCTCTGTTTTTGTTCTTATCTCCTTGCAGCTAGACACACGGATCTGTCCTTACTCTCCAGGTACCTCTGATACATATGTAGCAAAGATTAACTTGACACTTGACTTGACACCGTTGTAGCAAACATTCAATGAAATCTTAAAATGTTGAAAAAGTAAACATTTACTGCATATAACCAGTTAATTGTCCAATTAACTCTTTACTCACGCTTTATCACCTGCTAGGAATAGAAGACCAGATATTGTTGTATAATACTATATTAGTACAGACTATTCTATGTAATCAATATGAATGGGAAAGTAAAGCATGTCTGAAAAATGCAAAAATATTTAGAGATTTCTAAAAAATATGGCTTTGGCATAATGCTGCATACAGAATGTATCACTGACAGCTGGCTTGTGAGAGTAATACATCTGGGGACGTACAAGAAGGTGACTAGAGGTGTTAAATAAGTCTGGGTTCACATCACGCTTTTTGTATACGCTAAGCGTATACGTAGGGAAAGCACAAATATTGTCAAATAGTAGCAGATTGAGGCATAGTTGTTGAATCCGTCTGACTACTATTGCTCCCATACGGCAAAAAATGCAGGATAGAAAGATGCAGAAAGTTATGTCTTTTCATCCTGCAATGGACGACAATGAGGAGCGGATGCAGTGCTTGGCAGGAGGACCCGGTAATGTTGCTGTTCATATTAGTTATCACTGGGGGAACACCCCGTTCCCAATTGCAAATTAATGGCTGCTGCCACTGTACACTCCTCCACCCGTATACATGGGGGAGGGAGGGTCCGGTCCATGGGCGATGTACTTTACTGTATAGGCATACAGTGTGATATGTCTCTGCCATACGTTTTAAAGACACGTCAGAATCCTATTGATGTATCCTTACAACTTATGGCAAAAAAGTGGGTGTGAACCCAGCCTAAAGCTGCTATATTTCAAGAACTGTATGGTGCTGTGTTTGGAACAATGAGCATGTGAGGGGAAAGGGGCAATGTACAGGCTGAGCTACAAAGTGTAAGTTTACATCTGGCTACAGCCTGGAAAGACGGAGCTCAATGATCACCACATTGAGAAGTGAGAAAAATGTAAAAAAAAGTTAATACAAAAGTATTTGTACTCATAACAATATAACTTTTAGCCATTACCAAATTGTGACCTTATCCTGGACAAGACTTCTACATTTTGAGGAGTTTCTATGACAAGATCGTTTAGTTCCACGCCTCATTTTTTACTCATTGTAAATCTTTGTTTTGGTAAACAGATCTGTTTCCCAAGGATCCTCTGTGCATCACTCTGTATGTTTTAGTCATTCATTTTTTTTCCACCTAAAAATGTAACTGTGACTCATACAGCACAGGAGGTAATACAACTTTTCTGCCTCCTCCCATACCTTGCAACCGTACAGCTGCCAAAAACTGGGTGTAGCTGAATTCTTTCCTCGCTGTTTCTCTGCATATATGTTCCTATAAAACCCACAACGGCACCTCCCAAATTGCATCATAGGGAACCTATAACTGCTTGTGAAATATCTCTATGCAAGTATTGCCACTCACACTAAAGTGAGCAAGGAGCTCTGGCAACACATAACTCTCCCCGGTAAGTTCTCACAAATATGCATTCAGCACTGATTGTGTAAAGGCGAGTGATTTCTATGAGTAGAGCTCAAGATTTAACAAAACTTTTTAGGTTTTGTGATAGTTGTCTCTGACCAGTTACAGCTGTGCAGTTTATGTATTTTTCTAATTTACCCATAATTTACATTTATTTTACTTGTCTTTTTCTTTTATGTGTCTGCATAATGCTGGATTCACACAAATATTTGCATGTGTTTGCTTTTTTCTTTACAGAAAATCCTGCAGTTAGAGCTAAATTTGGTGTCAGATAACAGAGAAGACTAACTATACAGAATTTATGGTTTTAGCACAGTATGCACTGGGATTGGAATTTTTGGCATTTTTTTTCCAAACCCATTGAAAAACTTTCAAAACAGCTTTCATCTGAGAAACCTACCGCAATCTGCACCTGATGCTATAAAAGATTTTCAGTTGCCTTCTAGCTTCTAAAGGTTCTTAATATAAAAATACATAACTTGTCATTTAGTACTTAATGATATCTACCCAAATACATCTAAATTAGATAGATGGATATTTCTTTTAATCCATTAGGTCATAATACCCCACATAAAATAATGCCAAACTAACTCAACATTCTCCAGGTTTATACTTCATACTTGGAATGCTGGTCTAGAACAATCATTGCTACCCTGAATTCTGGACTTCTGCCAAGGTTTAGGATGTCGTTGCTATAGTAGCTCATAATAGTGATGGTTGATCCTGCAGTAGCAGTGAGAGGATACATGTCTAGTAGAATGTGGTTTAGGAAATCCAAAGGACACAAAATTAGTAGATGTATTTTTGTAAGAAAATGCTACAAATTATCTGATGTAAACCCTATGCTCAAACCTTGTTGTTGAATTGGGTATCTCCTTAACACTTATCTTTCTAGACCTCTTAGGGTGTAGTACAATATGAGGACTCTGCAAGACTTAAGCCTGTGCCAACAAGCAAGTCCAACAAAGTGTCCCTGTGTGCTTGTGGGACTTACCAGACTGAGCCAAAAAGCATGGCAGTCCAGTTTAGTAATTCTAGGTTCTGTTATATAAACCTGCAAGTCCACATGGTGTGAAAAGAGCTTGTGCCCAAAACTTTAAAAAACAGCCTTCTGCCATGGCACGGGAGACAGCCCTTTTTCACTGTTGTGGACATGAACCCTATGGCCAGTTTCACATGTCAGTATTTTGGGCAGTAGTTTGGGTTAAGGGTTAATCAGAAATGGATCCAAAATACGAATGTATGAATACTTTCCAGCATACATGATATATGTAGGATCCACTACTGGTTGTGGCTTACAAATACGGATACACCTTGTTCACTCAGAAATGGGTGTTGTTTGGTTACCTTGTCACACATTTTTATGCTGTCTAGTTTGGCTTCTATTTTGGTATTTGTGGTTAAGCAATTCTGCAATATCTTGTGAGGCTTCATTCACACACAATTATAGTTTTATGGCAGCGTTTTTGGGTTGGTAAAATACATTTATTCAGTTTAATCAAGTTCTTCTTGGTGGTGTCAACACATTTGTTAACATATATTTTTTGGCCATTTTCACCAGGGGCAGATTAAGACAACCAAGGGCCCTGGGCTGTCTGAATATTATAGCCCCTACAAGTCTGGGAACCACTTCCTAAATATGGTAGTAGAATCAAGTTTCTTGCAGATTGGAGGATGCCTCCCTTTTGCCTCCTTCCAATCAGTGGTTGTAGGACCTTTGGAGACTTTCAAAGGTCCTAAAATGGCTCTTGTGTACATGTGTAGCAGGATGAGGATTTCATGGGTGAAGGTCCTTCTGAGTATAAAACTTGATGGGTGGTTTGGGTGGCCATGGGCCCCCTAGAACGGTTAGGCTCATGACTATCTCCCAAACTGCCTATATTATAATGCAATACTACTTTACATAATCCCCTGTTGCCTTACAGCTAACATCTGCCATGCATACTTGACACCGGTATATTGTATGTATTATCTACTTGTATTGGAGACTATAAATAACCATTTATTTACATTAAGGGACATTTTAAGAAATTTCATAACCTAATTCTGTTATGCTAGTTATTCCTTCCAAAACTTGTATAGCCAATACTAATATAGAACATAGTATCCCTGGCATCTGGATTGGGAATGATAATATGCCAATTATGTGGTATAACATTTGCATAATCACTAGAGAGAGATGTCCTCCATAGCTGACATTTATTATACTTTTGATCATGGCAATGGACATATAATTGCCTTATAGATAACTAATTGCAGTAAGTGGCAGGTGGGGGGAGACAGAGCAAAAATAGTGTTTATTAGTTAGGCCATGAAAGATTAACTTAATAAAATGAATAAAAATCTTGGCATTTTGGCTTAATCCATATACTGTATACATTTTTAATCATGAATATCCAGAGATCCTGAGTGATAGTGCTTAGATGTCAACTATGCCATTTAATTGACTGCATAATGTGACTGATGGCCCCAGGCACTTCAGTGTTATTCATGGCAGGTGTATGCTGAAGCCTTAAGTGTACAATGACCTCAGGGCTACAGCAATCTCATTATGAGTCCTCTCTCTCCCCAGTGAACTGATATTATAGCCTGCAAGTACATGTATCTTTGTCAGTATAAATATGGAAATCACGTGCGGTATACAGTCTAATTTTATATTACCAGTTGTATTCTTCAATGGCCGGACTCCTACTTTTAAAGAAGACTCGTCACCAGAATTTTACCCTCCAAACCAACAATGCCTGCTTGTAAAGGGTTAAAAGTACTCTCCATTTCACCTTAAATTAGTTGCAAGTGAGGCACTTTTTTCCAGATATGCAAATGAGCTTACTTGACTCTTTTTTTATCCTGGGTTTGACTCTTCTTCTCTCTCTGGGTGCCTGTGAAACACACCCCCTTATTTTGAATGACAGCTGCACTGCCCTGCCTCCTTGTTCACTACTGGGACATGCTCCTGTATGGAACCAGTACTTAGGGACAATCTGCCATTATTCAACCATATACATATAAAGCTCTGTTTTCACATGGTGCCTTGTGTTACATTTATGTCATGTGATGTCATTTAAGGTAATTATCCCCCTAACTTTTGCCATATCTATTTCCTAAAATCCTAAATTATTAGATAAATCAGGAGCCAAGGCTGGACTCCCATCACAGATGTACTCAAGTTGTGGAGTCTTCAGTATTAATGAGCTGCCAGATCCCCCATTGCTGGTTAATAGCTTTCTCCCTATGTGTAACATAGGGAGCAGTCAATCCGCAGAAGGATCATGAATTTGACTTTTTGTGACAAGCTCAGCTGAACCTGTGGTTGAATCAATGTATCTGTCACTCCTTTATGCTGCTCCCCAATATATTCCTTTTAACAGTCTGTATTAAACATCTCAGGGTGTGTAGGAAATTAGCATTCCAGTGGCTATGACACTGTCCTTTATACACATGGTTTAACCACGTAAACAAAGTGGTTTGCCAGTGTCACTGTCTGCCAGTACATATCTCACAAGATAGGTTGGGTTGCCTAGGATTTTGTTTTTTAATATACAATGAGTCAGAGTACTGTGAATCTGACAGATGGGTGGGGCGGCTGGCTGGTGTGACATTTGATGCCTGTTATCACACAATAGTTACACATCACTTGCATGACTTCACATCGAAGCTCTGCCTCTCAATTTTTCAAAATATGATTTCTGAAATGTCAAATTCAGAGAAAGAAATATCTAATATCTGGGGTGTTTGCACCACTAGTTAGCAATAGCCAACTCCCAGAACTGTTTTTACAGTGTCAGAGTTTACACCATTACAATAGTTTTTTTTATACCAGGAACAGGTTTGTCCACATAAATATAAACACTAGTTAAAGTGTAACAATGAGACTAGAACAACACAGGTCCTGTAACTCACTAAGCGAAAGACTTTAAGACGGGACCTAAAGGTTGCTATGACATGACCAGAATTATCTTCTTTACAGAAAATGATCTTCTTTATTAAAGTCAAAAAACAATCTTCTGAAACTTTGTTTAGAGAAAAAATCCTGGAATGAGCTGCACAACTTTTACTACTATACTTGTATTTATATGATATGATACATTCAACAGATTCACTATTTCTTAATGTTGATACAATGACTTTTAAACTTGCTGTTTTCCATTTGAAGCCATTCCATTATATACTTCTTTTTTCACGATTAGTAACTAAATCTTCAATATTTATACCACTCTTAACGTGCGAACCATGTTGTAATAAGCCATAAGAAACAAATCACTCAAATATGGTAAGGACAATGAGTAATTGATACATAATTTCACTCTTGATCAAATGTCTGCCTACTCTGCCATGCTATTGCGCTGATGGCAATTTACTCCAATAACGTGAACTGGACTGCTGACTTTTTAAGGAGTGACATTTTTCATTTTAGTGACTATGACACTATCTATACCTCTATGTAGGAAGCAGTTTGGGATACATTCTAAACTTGAATCTGAACTACAGTAAAAAAAAAGTTATCATGACTACATTGCTGACTCTTACCCAACTTATTTATGTATGTTTTTGCAAATGCAATGTTATGGGATGGTTGTCAGGAAGAGAAAAAGGACAAATAGTAGACATTTTGGATGACAAGGGAGAACCAAACCCTTAGTAGTTGGGTGTTGGCTCGAACGTAAAAATATTAGGAAGTGTTCCACAGAGCAGTCAGATGTAGCTAAGCAAACACATTAGGGGCGTTGTTTTATGTTTTAAGTACAGACTGGAATTGGGCTAGTACATGTCTTGTAGACGCTGCTGTAGACTGTGGTGTCTCCAGCATCATTCTGCACTCAGAAACAGACAACACATTGAACAAATGTGTGATTATAGTATCATAGTAGATAAGGTTGTAAAATGATGCAGACTGAATCGACCGTATATTCATGATGTCACATTAATTTTGCTGTGTTTGTGACTGTATTTTATAGTGAAGCAAGTAATCCCTCACTTGTCAAAATATCAAGAAATATGCTTTTATCTGATAATCTTAGTAATATCCATTTAATGTGGGTGTTTTCTTATTATTTTAGTGATTTAGAGAATGGTTGAGTAATGTCGGGGCCTGAGCAATGTCACTGTTTCCTATATTGCATGCCAGCTCCACTCTGCGTAGGTGGCAGGTCTTTATTAAGTGACATTAGGGCAGATACAGCAAAACCAGATTTGCAAGTTTTGTATAATCAGAAAGTTAATTTACATTTATTCATAAGCTTCACAAAATACATCAACATAATGCATAGAAAAAATGAGTACATCATGTAGTTATCTTGAAAGTTACCAGTTATCCCACCAAGCAGTGAACCTCCAAGGCCACCCATATGAGTTTATATACCAAGTTGTCTAAAAAGAAGCAGAAAACATTAGGCCAGGACATATAAATGTATATGTACAGTAAATTAGTAATATGGTGGAGAGCATTTACATAGTTATGTAGTTAGTATTGTTGAAAATAGTCATACGTCCATCAAGTTCAATCGAGGAAGGGATGGGATGAGGAAGAATCATATGACGTGTTACCTATGACATTTGTGCAGTAAATATACATTCATAACAGTGTCTTGTTTAGCCAAGACCCCATAAAAATTCTAAAGATCTATGTTCTTATAGTAACCAGGACAGAACTGGGCTTTTGCTGATGCTTGGATAAAATCTTCACTTTTCTTATTACAAAAGCAATACTTTCCATTTGCACATAACAAATATCTCCAATTTGTACAAGAATTTGTCTCTTAGTCAGTAAGAAAATTTTATTTTAACTGTCACAGTTTTAGTTTTGGGAATCAACAAAGGACAAAAAGATATGAGTGATACCCAAGGCTTTTTACCTGCTCAAAAAAGGGAATGCTAGATAATTCAGTATAAACTCAAAAATGATGGCCACGTGTTTGCTAAAATAAGTCTTACTCTGTAAGCGCCTCAGGTACATTTCTGTCATTTTTAAGATGAAAGGATGGATGCCTGGAGCAATTGTAGGTACTATAACAGCCTTCCACAGCTGAGATGATTCACTGTGCAGAATCATTTACACGATGACCACTGTCATGGAGACTATACACTATATGTATAAGGAGGGAAATAATACACTTTCTATACTCCAATTATCTGTTAAGAAAAATGTTCACAGCTATTAAACAGCAAGTGATGAGTCAATGTGTCATGTCATGTCCCTTTATCAGGCTGTAACAATGAGAATGACATTCACTGCATAGCAACTGCTGCATTTACATAATGTAAAGTATATATATATTATAAATCATTTTACCTGGCAGGAACAAAATTACTTGGTAAGTTCTACAATTCTGTGAATTAGACCTGATGCACATAAACATATAGAGGGCTGGCACAAGGCCCCATATGAGCTCATGCCCACGGCCAGTGTATTCACACAAGTGATAGGGCAGATTGTGGCCCAGGCAAACATTTTCTGCTGCTATTGGCATTGTGAGCGTCACTCACCTGTCGATGACAGGCAGGCCGCAAACAGGGGATTCACATAGCGTCCCCCTATTGGCGGGCCACAAAGTGTACATGTTCGTGTACATGGAGCCTTCACTAGTTTTAAAGAGAATAAGGCCTCCTGTACTGTACACAAATGTATTTTGGAGACTTGTACTAGCCGTTGTTTCAACAGCTAGCAAATGTCCCCATGTATTTTGTGGACTTATATACATGGCCATGGGTTTCACGACCCTATGCATGACCAATGACGCGTCTGCAAAACTCAGACAAGGTCGTATTCTTGCCCATATTTGTGGGCGGTGCAGTCCCCTTGTTCTGTCATCTCATGTAAAGCAACGGGCCTATTGTTTGCAGCCCATGAAATGCAGAGAGAACTTTATGAGAGAACTTTATGAGGTAAATCCGTATGTATTGTCAGGCTGAGACATTCACTACCACATATTTACTTCATAAAATCATCATAAGTATATAAACAATTGCTTGGCAACAAAACCTAAAGGGTTTCCATATAGAAATACCACAGACAATGACATAGCATTTGTAATGACAGGAGGTGAGAAGATGAGAAGGGTGTGATATTATATGGTCTCTTGTGCAAGCTTATTGTTAAATTCTTAAGACATGTCAAACATTTTATCATCTCCCCGTTTACACACAGTTCAGGGGGTTTATAATAGATCTCTCCAAAGCAATATAAAGAGAGATTTTAGTCATTTAAGTTATCTCCAAGAAACTGTACAAAAGGGAATTAGTGGATGCCCACCTATCACAAAATCTGGGTTTATTATATCCCAGTGTCATTGGAATTGGTTGTGCATGACTAGATGCTTTACTCATTCTCTATGGCATGACTGGAGCTAAGCACTTTACTTAGCAGTCTCTGACAAGTGAATAGAGCGTCCATTCTATATGTCCAAAAATCAGACCCCCAAACTTTCTGAAATTAAAAACCTTAAAATTACTAGAATAAGAGAGCATGCTAGAAACATATAGGAAACCTTTTACCATCCTCGTATGTCATAATTACTAAGTTCTATGGTAAAACCTGAAGTAACTATGGTGCTGGCCACTTATAGCCACTACAGAAAAAGGTGAACCGAGCTATCACCCTGGATAAAGACTGTATGAATGTAACATAACTTTCTGCAATGTATTCTCTAAAGTTTGCTGTCACATTCTATTCTAATATGACTGCTAGCAATGGCTTGTGGACGACCTGTGCTCATTGACATGTTACCTGAGGCAAAGGTAACACGTTGGTACATGATTACAAAAGTCAAGTAATGCGCATAACCAAACATGTTTTAGAAAAAGATACTATAGTGTAGTTTCCCATACAATAAGTAGTTACTATTCCCTGTACAGTACATGGGCCAATTACTCTACCCATCACTAAAATAGAACACAGGGTGTGCCATTGGGGAGATGATGTGACATGTAAGCAATGACAGGTCATTTACATTCATTTATTTCACCTCATGTTGATACATACTAATGAAAATGATTTACTACACTTGGCATTTAGATTTGGTCATTACTACCATGTATACAATCCAGAGCTGCTAGCAATAGTGTTTTATGGGGAGTTAATTTATTTATGTCACTCACAAAATATTTATGGATCTTATTTCGGTTTTGTTTTAATTAAGAATAGATTCATTAGAATTTCTTTTCTTATAACTGAACGTGTACATATGTAACGGCTCATTGATGATGAATTTAATAGACTTTTGGCATGTATCCTGAAGGTGGTATATAGAGTGTGTCAAGGCTGGACTTTTGGAAGCAGTTCTTCAATATTCTGCATCATTACAAGTTTTTGCCCCTTTGCACACAGTGGGGGTCATTTACTAAGGGCCCGATTCGCGTTTTTGCGACGGGTTACCCGAATTTTTCCGTTTTGCGACGATTTTCCCTGTATTTCCCCGGGATTTTGGCGCACGCGATCGGATTGTTGTGCATCGGCGCCGGCATGCACGCGACGGAAATCAGGGGGCATGGCCGTTTAAAGAAACCGACGGATTCTGAAAAAACGCCGCATTTTAAAAAAAAAATGTAGCTCGACACGCGCTTACCTTCATCCAGGATGGCTCGGTGAACTCCAGTGCGTTGCGATGCTCTTCAGCGCAGCGACACCTGGTGGACGTCGGAGGAACTGCCTTAGTGAATCCCGGCTGGACCCGAATCCACCACAAAGAATGCGCCGCTGGCGATAAGTTGCTAAGTGTACAGAATACCAGAAGAATTACTTCTGATTATTCATTTCTACTTTAGCTTATGATAAATATTACTACATTGTATTTATTTAGTATATATAAAATAAGAAATAAGGCAGTTTTATAAAAAAGACTTGACAAAATACATTATTATATTTTGTGTATGTAGCCTGCATGCAAAATAATGTGACTCCATGGCTACAGCCATCAAATAAACCCTACTTGTAGTCGGAGGGATTCCTATTAACTTTTTTTGATATACAAACAGTAGAAACAGCTGGACATGGCAAAAATGAAACTTAATGTTCTTTATTTACTCCAGAAAAGGAGTAAAATATATTCTGTAATGTCTCTTTCATTTAATGAGGTGACAAGAAAGAAGTGTTCAGACTTGCTTCTCGATGCACATGGAAACCACACGTGCAAACAGAGTATCCTTATATATCACAAATAGGCGGCAACACCCATATCTGTGAATATAATTTGTATTCTCCCTTAAGTTACATGGTATACAGGTGTATAGGTTCTGTAGGTTTGTACTTAAGTTGAAATTGTATGTAAGTTGGAATCGTATATCTTGTAATTGTAACCCCAGCAAAATTTTTTGGTCTCTTTGACAATTGTATTATAAATCTTAATTGTAAACACCTCTGATAACTGTTATAGCTGATTATTGTAGCCTGGGACTAAAGTACAGTAAATTGCCAACATCCAGAGGTCCGTTTGTAAATAGGAGTCGTCAGTAAGTCGGGTGTTCTTAAGTAGGGGACCACCTGTATATTGTAGTCTCCATTGCACACTAGATATTAAGAATAGTTGGCTGGTATAAGTGTTCTGCATCTCACTTATTCTAGAAAGACTATCAAAAACTTGCAACCAAGGATAACTAAATGTTTTTTTTTTTTCATATCAAAGTTAGAAGTAATAGCTTTAAATATAGTTGTGTCATGCAACACTCTTTCTTTGGCTAGATGTAGCTATGTCTCTTATGTACAGTATATACAATATATGGTTAGGATATACGTCTGACCCCATAGTGACCTAATTCTAAAGACTAATTTAGAGAATTACAGAAGCCCTGGGATTTAATGGAGCACTGGTTTCAAGGATCACTGCCTGACACTGAATGTAGATATTGCCAGAAATGATTAAAAGGAGTTCTCCAAAATACTTTTATTGATCATCTGTTTTCACTTCAATTGGACCGAGCTGCAAACAGGCCACGTGAAAACAAACATCACTGGCCCGTGAAGAAGTAGCCGAGCTCACTCCAAGCAGCTGATCAGCAAGGGGGGTTATCAGACACCCTCTAATCTTTTATTGATTGTATTTTTGTTGAGATTTAAAGTGCAGAAATAACACAACACACATGTATCGGTAAACAATGATATAAATTTGGTACCACGGCATTATGAGTCTAGTCTAGCTATTGGAAGGTCCAAAAATGTAACAGACATTAACATAAGAAAGTCTAATCAGCTACAACACACAAAAAAGGGGGGAAATTAGATAAAGAATGAATGTAAATGAAGGTAGGACATAAAAGAAAGAACACAGCAGAACACAGTATCTTGAGGATCGATCCTTACACCATTCTGATCTAATATTGATTATTTATTCTAAGAATAGGTGAATAATCCATTTAAAAAATGAATTCCTGTAAACTTCATTAGGCCAGAGACAGAGGAGGGATTGCTGCAGAAGCCTCCTGCTTGTTTCTACTGCAGTTTAAAGCAGCAAGTTTATACAAATCCTGTCCACTATGTAGTACATCACTGGTCAAGACTTTGGCAGAGAATCAAGGTCAGGAAACAGAGTAGAGGTCAGATAGATCACAATAGTCTCAAAATAGCGCTTTCTCTCAGGCAACAAGGCACAAAGATCCGTCAGGGAACAAAAGAAGAGGCAGCGACTGACCAGCGCCTATTAACTTCATCCTCTTCCCCATGGATAGGGAACAAGAGTCTGATTTCTTCGGGACCAGGGATCATAGGAATGCCCTATGTGCCCCCCGAGTGTTTTACATGAATATAGCACTGGTCTACATGGTTGAGCAGCACAGATACTTTCATAGTTAGCTCTCCTAGAAGTGAATAGAGCATTGGTCTAACATGCATGGAAGCTTTCCATGGAGCTCTCAGGGGGTCACTGGAGGAGAAACTGCTGGGATCCTGTGGGTAGGGTTGTAAGTGTACTAAAAGGGAAAACCACTTTAAGTTACTTAATAAGTGCCAGTTCATTTAGTTATTTCACAGATCTGATAAACTAACTTAGATGTGAACTTGCTTTAGTACAAGAGACTGTACAAATACAAGATGTGTCACTCTGCCGTGTTTGACCTGTGGGAATTGTCTAAACTGAGTCCAGAGTTGAGTCCAATAAGTGTGAAAACATAGTACAACAACCAAGACAAAGTGGTGATAAATTGCCCCGCTGAGTCAGGTAAGAACATAATAAAATAAACCAGACAAACGTAGTGATAAATTATCCCCAGTAATTGAGTTACCAAATGTTTGATTCATAGATCTATGATGCATAGATTTTTACTTAAACTGAGTATTATTGTATGTTTTCCAGACATATTTTTGTCTCAATACTTGGTACATCCCATTATAATCTTGACTATATGCTGTGAACCCTTAAACAATGTCATTTCATGTTATCATCCTCGGGCGCGATCTCGGGAACGAGGCCGGAGTTACTGCGCATGCGCAGAACTCCGGCTTCTCGGACGAGGGCGCGCAGCTGCCAGGAGCTGCACGCCGAAGATCACAGGGTAGGCGGGGGAAAGCAGCTACTGGGGCGTGGAGTAGCCGCGCCGTGTAGCCTCGTGTCCGGCTACTCCACGCCCCGGTAGCCGCTTAATTAAATTTACATATTAGGGCAGTAAAGTTTATGCTACGCTAGCGGGGACGTGAGGATTAGCTCTAAAAAGGGCTATCCTCACGTCCCATACATCCACCTACCACCCGATCTACCTTTATAGGTAGATTCGTGGTGGAAGGTTCCCTTTAAAATAACTCAATCCCTGAATAATTTATATCCCCATGAATGGAAGTAACACATTGTAATATATCTTGTCTCTGTTAATACATCTATAATTTTTTTCAACTTTCAATGAGCCAGTCCGCACCCTTTGGCAAGTTCTTGCAGAAACCTCTGGCCTTGGCCCAGAACAGATTCAGGCTGAGGTGTGGCCTGTAGAGCAACTCAAACGGTTGTAAAAAATTTAAAAAGGAGCAAGAAAAACATGCCAACAAGACAAATACTTTGTGCTCAAATGTCCAACTATCCTATTGTAGTATATAAAATATAACGTCAGATTTCATTAAGAAAGATATTACTCAAAATGATCTTATCAGCTTCTTTATTCAATGTTAATGCTGACCAAACTTTCATAATATCCTCATAAAGTAAGATTTTCATTGAAGGTTGTTACTTTTAAACCCTTGAAAAACAAGGCACGGGAGAGCATCGAAATTTGCCCAATCTGGGCCTGGTTACATAATGGTGGGTGCCATCAGCAGAAAGATCCCAGTTGCATGGGTCTAGGAAGATACAATGGAGAAAAATGCAGCAGACAGTTTTTATCAGTGAATTGAATGTTCTCTTGATCAGAAATACATGCAACACTTAAACACTTTCTTTCCACTTTGTCAAGCTTGACAAAGACCAAGCGTCGAAACATTTCATATATTTCTGATGAATAAAGAGAACACTTGATTCACTGGATTACAACAGAGTTCTGCTGTTTTTTCCTCGATTGTACATCTTAGTTGTTCAACATTTTACAGCTGCACAGAACATTACACATATATGTTAAAATGAAAGAAGACTCCACCAAATTTATTTATATATTGTAGCTCTACCTGGTTCCCAGAGTTATGTATATTCATACAGGGAAGGCTGCCAACTATTGAGTGATACCGTCCTCCAAATTCCCAAGCATAGAGTGAACAAGGGTTTCAATCAATTAGTTATATGTTAGACTGAATCTTTCACTTCATATTTCTATATCAATCTGCTCTGCTCTTTCTGCACATAGTTTGTCCTGTTTCTGGAACCATCAGTGACCAGATGTAATCTGTGGCTTAAAGACTAGTTCTTATTAACATCAATGGACTTGAGAGAAAAAATTTGAAGCTGCTAATTGGCTTTACCTTTCAGTTTACTTAAAATAGCATATGGGGAAATTGGGTTTCTAATTTATATAGTTTGTGTGTAATCTGCTCTTTTGCATTGCAGCAATTGAGTACAAACATTAAACTTAGAACAATTGACTTTTCAGATCAGCAAGAAGCACAATGAGTGTTTGTCTTGGCTTAAATACTCCAGTTAACCATACTTAGTAGTATATATCTTTATAATGATTATGTAGAGGGCCTCAATATTTACTCATCAAACTATTGTGGTTTAATGAATAGTTTTATTGTATGTTGTTTGTTGTAGCAACTCAGGATTCTTTATGATAATAGCAGTGAGTCTAGGGAACTCGCTTGTATGTTGTGATGTTTGATACACTGGACAAGTTTGCAAGGGGCCAAGATACCTTTCTTGACAGCAAAAATATTATTTATTGTGAGAATTAGATTTCTGAGAAGTGATGTTTGATCTAGGGTTTTATTTAACTGCCATGTTGGGTATTTTTTTTATCAACTAATAGGCATCATCTTTTTTGCCTTCATCTAGAAAATAAACCACTGTAAACCACTGTTGGACTTAAATGAAATCTAACATCAAAATCCATCATGATAAACCAGGGACACTCAGTCATAGATCCATAAATTTTTTTATATTTGTGATCCATGTCCTCCTTCCTAATATCAACTTTTAAAATGAGCTGGAAGGGCATTATCAGAGCTCCTCCTGTTGCAGCTTCACAGGCTAATACACGGTCTCCCAGGGTTGGACTGGGGTGCCTGTGGCCCACCAGAGAAATTGATTCTGGGGGCCTACCCTTCTACTACATAGAAACTTTACCTACATTGCAAGAGTCTGTGATCAGGGAATTTTTAGGTACTGGTGGGGAGGCAGTGAAATAACTAATACAGAAATTCTCCTTCACTCTCTTCCAGTGCTCGGCTCTCTGTTTGTATACTGAGGCTGCAGTAACCATATGTCAGGGCATTAATGTTGGTGTATGTTATAAGAATTACCCCTGGTTTTGTGGTCTTCCTGCTGAGGACTGGCTGTTGTCAGGGATGAAAGTGTCAGCTCCAATGGGATCTGTTACCTCACAGGTGACATGTCTTATCCTTTGGGTCCAGAAGTCCTGATAACTTCTCCCTATAACTGCAGCCGGATTCAGCACCCTCTGAAACAGGATGATTGGTTGTGTGATGTCATCAAGTTGTAGTGAATCCTGGGTCAAAGTGCAACGTGCGTCTAGGAAGTGTCTTGATCGCTTCCGGTATGGCCGGCTGCACTGTGTACAATACTAAAACTGGCAGAGGCCTCCTTTGGGGACAGAAGCCCCTGCCACAGAGCCATTTCTGGGGCTTACCAGAGGGTCTTCCAGTCCTAGGCCAGGGCGGTCCAACCCTGTTGTCTCCCCTACCTCTGCCTGATATAATTTCACTGCAGCAGAGGAATTTTCAGCACACAGTGGGAGGGGGAAGTGCTCCTTGCACACTGTAACATCATGTAAATGTGCAGCACGGAGGAGTTCTGGGGATGACTTTCTTGTTCATTATCAGAATTTTTGAAAGAATAAAAGTCACGGATAACAAATAGAAGTAAATTACCACCATCAAAGTACCTGGATCAATGGATAAATGCCTCTAGTGCCCAAGATTTACTTTAATGGACCTATTGTTTTATTCAATCGACTACTATATTATGACTCATAAGGCAACTTATATTATATATATATTATATAACTTGCCGTATGAATATATATATATATTTTTTTTTTTTAAATAATAATTTTTCTTACCAGCAGGATACAATTGCCCAGATATATTATTGTGTCTGTGCCAATTTTTTGTCTATATTTGTATAAAAACAAAGTGTCTTGCACATGTATTTATTAGTGTTTACGCTGTGTCACAGTTGCATTTTCTCTGACACTTTACAAAACTGTGCACATAAAGGGGCATGGTAGTGCTTAGGCGTACTTTGAGACACATTTATGTCTAGAATACAACACAATTGTGTTGGACAGTGTAGAATGAAGATGCACCAAAAAAAAAGTTTGAACTGTGTGCACATCCTGAAAACAGACTAGATTGACTAAGAGCCTGTGATACTGTTAAATAATATTGCGCAAAGCGCACATTACACTTGTTTTTTATATCTTCTTTTAGTTTCTTATTTCTAAGTTGATTGTTAAGTGAACACAAAAATATTATTAACCTAACATTCAAGTTGGAATTGAAGTCCAGAGATACATTCTTAATTCTGCTGATTGATGTAGGAAGCAGTTGACAATTTTGTTAGCTGGATTCCTTTCTGAATATTATTTGCAGAGTGAATATCAGATCAATCTTGAAACAATAAATACAATATATAAAAAAGAGAAAATCACGCTCCCATACAGTAGAAAATAGGTATATTAATAGCCCACAAGTGTCTCAATACCCAAAGGGTGGGGGACCCTCAGCACAGAGTCCTAGATCCCAAGACTGGATTTGGATCTAAAGAATAGGGAAGTTCTCCCTATGCCTAATCCTCTGTTCATGAAATAAATAAATTCATCTACTTTTGTACATGTTTGCTCCTAATTGTCCAATTTTTTACTTTCACCCTGATTGAACCAACAAGGAATTCTGTTACTTTTCATCTCTGAAGCTATAGTATTGCAGTTCTAAACAATAATAGTTATATAAGAGTTACACAGGTTAAGCATATGATAAGTAATGTAATCTCTATACAAAGGATTTCTTATATGTGTAAATGCAAATTGAGGCCTCATGCACATGTCCACAGCAGGCCGCAAGCCGGCCGGAAAAGGAGGGGGTGCCACCCTAGTCCTGGCAGGTATAAGACCCGCTCTATGTTTTGCGGCGTGGCCGCCCCCATCTCAGACACGGTACTGTGAGACAAAAAGATGCTCACCATGCCTTCATTCTGCTGCTTTTGCAGCTAGCTCACGGCTGCCATGATGCGGATGATGGGGCCTGATGTAAATATATATATATATGTATATATTTTATTTTTTTTTACTTGCACATCTATTGCACAATCTGGTTCCTATGACCCACACTGCCAGTGTTATTCCTTTAACCTGCATTCTGAGTGTTAACTTTACTAGTGATAATGACTTTAGCAGATATACATATTGTAGAAAACTATGAAGGATAAGGCTGTCAGTAGCAGAAGAAGTAGAATGATTCTTTGATAATCTAGTTGCACTACACCCAGATTCCTATATTGTACCTTGGGTTCACTGTTGGCAAATTATGTAAAATATACTAGGGTCTGGGTTGGATATGAAGAATAGACTGAGTCACATAGATAAATACACTTTCAGTGTTGGAGGTGTGTCTGTAAATCGCACATACCAGTGATGAAATGATACTACCTCACCCATAAGGACACTCCTTGAGGTTGCAAGTTCAGGTTTTTAATGTGCAATCTAGATCTCACCCAGCATTCCATCTTTATCTATCTTTTTTTCTTTCTCCTGTCTACCTTTTTTTACCAGTTCTTTTTGTTTATGGAAAAACTACATATTTATCACCTCCACTGTTCTCCCACTGCACATTCCTCCATCTTTCCTTCATTTCATTTACTTCTTCTTATGATCCTGCTAAATTAATTTACTGCCCTTCATCTATTTTCTATATTTTATGCAAAATTGAAAGTTGATATTTTACGGTATATTACTAATATATGCCATTAGGTTATGTTTGGCAGAAGTTTCATACGTCTCCCTCCCTTTAAACATGTGGTCAAGGTATCTGCCGTCATTTAGCAGTCACTGGTTGCATCTTAACTTAGCTGTATTTTCAAATGTATGGCAGTGATTATAATGTTTTATAATATTCATGTCTGACCATCTGTATATCTCTTTTAGGGTCTGGTGTGGAATCCCCAGCAATAAAGCAAGATGTTGGTCATCCTAGCAGCTGTGTTTGTGGTTCACATCGCTGTCACTATCATGCTCTTTGTGGCCACAATTTCTAATGTATGTATTATTATAAAATTGTATTTCTTATTTTGTTATTTGCTAGTCTGTTTTACCTTGAAAAAAGAATGTAAAGAGAATAACATAAAATATTTTGTTTAGCATTTTACACTTTTTAGGCACAGAAACAGTAGAGTATGTTGTGGGGAGATAGATACAAAAGATACAAATGAGACAATAGACAAATATAATGATTGATAGATGGATTGGTATAAGAATACTATATAAGGTTTCTAAGTGTTTAGAATAGAAAGAGACACAAGACAGAAAACAAGAAAGTCAAACAAAAAGCCTTCTGCAAAACATTACATGCATGCTCAGCCAGGAAAATGATCTGCAGAACCAGCAAAAAAAAGCATGAAGATGAGTCAATTTAGATGGTGCTAACAGTTTCTTTTTTCAGGACCAAAATGTATAACTGTTTCTTTTAAGCACAATGTTTAATAACACAGGAAATCCAATGCGCAAAGACTATAATTTATTTTGGTTATTATATTTCAGGTTTGGCTAAAAACTAACACTGGGATAACTTCGCTAGGTATATGGTACCATTGCACTTCAGGGACCTGTAACAGTATATTTAACTACATTGATTCTGGGAACCGTAAGTTACTATTCTTTTCTTAAGAACATGTTTTGTCTCAATGCGACTTCACAATACAATAAAGACTAGTATGTTTTTCTGAGTAACATCAACTGGTAATGGAGTGGTAGATTTAGGAGGTGCTATAGGCTAGTCCAGTCTTTTGTATTGATATATATGAATAAAGAGAGGGGGGTTATTTATCATTGGTTTTGTGTGACTTTTTTGGAGTAAAAAAGTCCCATTGAGTTTTTTTGGACTTTACTGCTAAAAAGTCTCAAGGAACAATTTACACCACTTCATTAATCTGGCGTAACCATGAGAAAGCTATATTCATGACTTGGGACTTTTGCACAAAGCCACATAGTGACTCCATTGCCTTTCTGGCACATGTGCTGGAACTTTTTATGCATTTTGTGACTTTTTTGCGATTTTTGTTAACAAAAAAAATCCTAGACAGCAATTAGAGAATGAGATTTTTATAGGGCCAAAGCCACTTTAATGAATCTGGGCAGCAGAGCTCCAAAAACAGTGGAACTTAACCATCAAGAAATGTATAAATAAATGTGCAGCCAGACTTTAGCAGACCTGGTACTATAACACATATATACAGCAATGGATTCTCACATTTGTATGTGCTCCCTACATACCACAAATCCATGTTTCATGGACAAATCTCCATCTGCAGATAAATTTGTTATTTTTTATTAATTCTCTATATGTGAGGCTCCAACTGTAAGCTCATGGCTTTTGCTGTTTGTAACCAGCTAGTCCACTGCTTTTCTTTGTCTTTTTCAGACCCTTCTATGAGAGCGGTGGAAGCTTTCATGATCCTGGCCATTATCTTCTGCTGTTTTGCACTGATCGCATTCATTGCACAGCTTTTCACACTGGGGAAAGGATGTCGTTTTTACATTACGGGGGCCCTAATGTTTGTCTGCTGTAAGTATGCAAAACTCTAAAAATCTGATCACACTGACACTTCTTTATTACAGTCTTCTGCTAATTAAACTTCAAGGACCTGGACATTTCATGTTGCTTATTTTACCATTTTTACCAATACTCTGCTGTGCCCTCACTGTCCTTTATCATTCCTCCCCTGGTCCAACCTTCTCAATCAAGCCAATTTACCTGCTGCTGTGCTGGTATTCTTGCCTCGCAAGAAGGAAACAGCTGACAGGGCTGTCAGAACCATAATTGTTTAAGACACGGGCTTTGAAGCTAGTACTGAAAGAAATTTGTGTCAGCAATATTTTAGAAATTTGATCATGTTTGTCAGGTAATATTTGATTGTAGTTATAGCGTGGTGGACCCCAACAGTGGATTTCACTGGTGGGCCCCACGCATACCAGCCTGAAACGGGCTAGGGGGCTCTGTTAAATGACACAAACTGCATAAATATCAGAAAAATCTGCATGCAATATTAATATTTACAAACATCAAGAAAGAAAACCCAGTGAAGTCTACTATCATTCAGTGTTGTCCATTGGACACCATTTGTGTTAAGCGTTTGACAGATCTGTCACCGCTTAAATAGCATTTTTCTGTTCCTACAGCAGGACAGATATATAAAGTTCTTAGTGTCATGAACAATATTGTATTATTTTTCTAGTGCTCCCTTTTCATAGAACTTATTTAATTCCTTATTACACCTTAGTACACAGACAAAAAATTGGGCAACAGAATGGTTTGGTCCAAGTTGAGTTTGCAGGAGTCTACTACCTCCCTTGGTGCACTAAGGTCTCAGATATAAAGTTGGTTGCACTGCCTCACTACATACAGATTATAATGGTCATTCCTTAGCACCTGGAGCACTGCTGTTCCTGCCCGGACCACTACCCTCTCCATCAGGAGATGTGTCTTGTGAGAATCATGGGGACACTGATAAAAGACCAGTGATTTAAGATGGAAAAGCAGTACTTGGGTGATTAGGATATGACGTTGGTGCCCCAACTGCCTAATTAGCATCCAGATTAAACTGGGAATATTTTGGAAATTACATAATGGAGAGGGGTAACAGTATTTTGGAAAACACTATGCATCTGTCTACAACATACTGCCAGTAGATTCCCTTTAAAGACAAAAGTTACCTTTAACCAAGATCAAGTGAACACATGGCCAAGAAATTTATTAAATATGTTACACATTTTAATTAACAACAATGATCTTACAATGATCTTTTTTCTTTTCTTCACAGTCATTTGTATTCTAATTGGAGTTGCAATCTACACAGCCAGATTTGGACATACTGATGGAACATACCAAGCATACTGTTTCATTTTAGCTTGGATCTGCTTCGTTCTCAGCTTTATACTTGCAATCCTTTATATGATTCTGCGGAAGAAGTAATTGCCTATAGATCTGTACCTACCCCACAGCCTGTGAACCGTAATTTCAACAAATTTCCCCAACTTGCCAACATGAGAAATCCTCCTTCATGCCATAGAAAAGAGGGTGAATACAGTGGACATAGTCTATGAAAGACACACATAAAGTCACATTGTTTTTAATATAATTGCCCCCTTCGGAAAGGCAAAATGGCAGTGGGGAAGCCATCCAAGTCGTAAACAAAAACATGTTGCAGTAAATTTCCCATTTACCTAAATTTAGGGATTCTTAGTCATGAATAAAATGACAAATGGAACAAATTAGAAACTATGTGTGACCCTAAAATAGCAAAAAGTATTTGACTAATTTATTTCTAGTTTATACGATATTTTGGTGTAAACCTTTGTGTTGGGTTGTATTCTGAGGACACCGTGTGGTATTGTCTAAGTAGTGCATGTTCACAATACAAGGCCTCTTGAATTGGCGAATGAATTTGTGAGAAAAAGGGGTTTCCATAGACATTAATTTTCTATTTTACCTTTGTAATGTTAAATATGTTTGTTTAATAGGAATAATAATGTTATTGGTTAATCAGAAAAATGTACGGCAAGGGAATAAATTGTTCAACCCTCAACGGCAATATATAGGTATATGTCAGATATTATATTTGTTTAAATATTAATGTAAAGTGCCCCGTTTCCAAGGTCAGTCATGTGCGCCACTATGATGTGGGGAGCCTTTCACCTTGTATATTAAGCCATTCCTTATTCAGGATATATTGTATTTGCTTTAAGATGCCTTATGTAATAAAGTACCATGTGATAAAACATGTGATTCTCCACGGTTAGGTTTTGTTGTAAAATAATTAATGATGGTATCAATAGAATATATTGGTATAGCGTGTTAACAAAAAAATGGCCAACAAAGAAATCAGAAGTCAATTTTCGTGAGGTGAATTTACACCTATTGCTGCTTAAACCTGGGAAATGGATATGTCTGCAGCCTTGTACAGGATTAATCTACAGGATTAAAAAATATGGCTGCATTTTACCACACCACAAGTTACTTCATTGGTGTCAAGTTGCAGTACTAAATATTGTCCATTCCTGGATAACCCAGAGAACTGGATAACTCTAAAGACATGTCTGCTTTACCGCATATTTGCATCCACTGTCAAATTGTGGAACATGTCATCTTAGAGGGAAGTGTTGTTCCGGAAATGTATAACTAAAATTGCGCTTTCAGTCCTGCGCTACAGCTTTGAGTTTGCACCTGAGACGCCAGCAACTTTAAGGCCCCTTCTCCACTGGCGTTTTTCACGTGCGAGTTCTGCGCGTGCATTTGACGCTCAGAACTCGCATTGCACTCTGTCCCATTGTATTCAATGGGTCTTTCTACATTAGCGTTGTTTTTGACGCGCGTGCTTGCGTTCGTTTGCACGCGCGTCAAAATCGCAGCATGCTCTATTTTTGCGAGTCACGCGCAATTTTCACGCCCCATTCAAGTCTATGGAGATGCATCAAGAACGCATTGCACTCGCAATCATTGCAAGTGCAATGCGAGTGCAATGCGTTTTAAACGTAAGGGTTGCTAGGTGACCAGAATAACATTATTTCCCCTGCTCGCGAACGATCATTTAATTAAAAAAACAGTGAAGAACAGTGAAGAATAGAATAAAAACAGTGAACACAGTGAACACAGTGAACACAGGATCATTTAAGATAAAAACACAGTGCAGAACAAGGTGCAGAATAGATTACAGATGTTCGGCACATCTGCTTACTTGTCGGGAGATACGCGCGGAACGGCGCGAACAAAATAGCATGTGAAGAACAATATATATGTGTGAAGAACACATTGCAGATGTATTTAAACATCTGCAATGTGTTCTTCACACACATATATATTGTTCTTCACATGCTATTTTGTTCGCGCCGTTCCGCGCGTATCTCCCGACAAGTAAGCAGATGTGCCGAACATCTGTAATCTATTCTGCACTGTGTTCTGCACTGTGTTTTTATCTTAAATGATCCTGTGTTCACTGTGTTCACTGTTTTTATTCTATTCTTCACTGTTCTTCACATCTGCTAAATTGTCGGAAGATAATATACGCGCGGAACAGTGAAGAATAGATCGCAGATGTTTGCAAATTATCAGAAGACATTCTTTTTCAATTAAATAACACATTTTAATCCCAAACCATGGTCCCTTTGAAATATGCTCGAGTCTCCCATTGAATCGCGCGTCAAAAATGCGCCGAAAACGCAAAAAAAACGCAAATGACTTCAAGGAAAAATGGAACAAAAACGCAGCCAAAACGTCAGTTTTTCACGCATTGCACCCTGACGTGAAACGCAACGCTAGTGTGCAAGAGGCCTAACACTGGTGTCCCCCTCCCCCATACTGTCAGAAATGACAGAAATGCTTAAAGGGGTTATCGGAGTGTTTTTTAAATTCTTCAGGTGGGCTGGGGAGGGATTTTAAAAAAACAAAGCTTTGGTTTTTTTTTAAATCCCTTCCCAGCCCGCCTGAAGAATTTAAAAAAAACATTCGGACAACCCCTTTAAAGAAGAAAAATAGTCATTCATATGTTTTTAAGAGGAATAACAGAAGCACATGCAAATTCTAAGAATAAGATCTCCAGACCTTTTTTTTTTGTAGGAATGCAAGTATTTACAGACATGACAGAATAGAATTGATCCTTTGTAAATTTCATGGAACAACCAGACAGTTGCAGATTTAGTCTATTTAGAGTAACTACATTGTTTACTTCTGTCTCAGGGGCAGAATTTGAGGGGGTGCAGAGGGTGCAGGTGCACCTGGGCCCAGGAATTGTAGGAGGCCCATGTAAAGTATTTTCCCGATATGAGGACAGCAGTACTATACATATATAGACATATTAACGTTGGGGAATGAGGGGCTGGTACAGATTTTGCATTTGGGGTTAAGTGGATTTAAGTTACACTGGATCTGGATTATTTTTGTTGTGGTTAGAGTCCATCTGCAACCCTGCATCTTCTTAGTACATGCTTCCTAGGTAGTATATATTTAAGCCATCCTTTTAATATACTCTGCATCTTTCATACTATCAACTATTGCCTTTATGTGGAATGGAATGAACATGAAGTTTTTGCATTACTTGTAAATATTTTGATACAATATTAAATGGATTCATTGACTAAATATGGCTAAATATACTGCAACCTGTCTCTTCTGTTATTCCTGAATGTTCCTGAGGTTTGTGAATGACAGATGTCAAGAAAAAGGATCAGGCAGGTTGATCTAAATATGGGTATTCTTTTGTTTCACAATATACTTAAGGGATTTACCAAATTATGTGCAACAAAAAGAAAAAATAGTTTCAGCTGCACACAGTAGTTGTGGTTTACAGCATGTGAACAGAATTTGCATCCGCCATCAATACCACTACCACTAACTTTCACCAGTTCCGTGTGTCTTCTCAACCTATAAAAGATGTATACTATGAATAAAAAAAATGACTATTAGTAGAATCCCAGAAACAAGGAAAATTATGTAGTGGCCACCTTTATACAGTGAAACCTCTCTGAGCTGATCACTCAATTTGCATATAAAATTGGCCTTTTGAAGTGGTTTTCCGCTCATAGGAGGAGCTTAAATAGTCTACAATGGGGGAAAAAAAATAAACACTATAAAAGAAATCGATCTTTTTAGGAAGGTAGTCTTCAAAGTGGTGGTCTTTTGGAGAGGTTTCAGTGTATCTGCAGGAATGAGATGGCTGGAGCATAAGGATAAGTAGTAATGTTTCCATGCACTGTACATTCTACTTTAATGTCAGACAAATGTGGTAATACAATATTATGCCATGTTGGAGAGAAGGTGTATTCCTAAAATTCTGCCATTTCCCACTCTAGATAAGCTTAAAAAAACAACACAACAATGTTCAATATAAATAATAAACTATAACGTTTCCTGAAGTGATCAGATCTATTGGTCATTATACCACTGCTTGATCATAGCACCAACACTAGGTGGAAAAGAAAGACAACAATGGATTATGGAAATCGTCCTAGATCCCCGTCTTTAATCTATGTCTTTCATTTAGTGGTTTCTCATAACTAATTTCTCTACAGTTTTTTTAAGGGAACGCCTAATCCAGGGATTACAGATAAGGCCTTGATTTGTTTATTGGAGATTATGCAGTCAAGGTTAGCATGTCTTCAACATGTGCAGGACAAGGGTGAAGAATAAACACGCCTACATTTTTAACAGAAAAATAACAATTTATCATTTTTATAACGTGTAAATGTGAATAAAATTAAGGGAAATATGCAAATGGAAAACCATGCCTCTTTTGCTACCTTGTAAGGCATACCACTTACTATCAAAGCATGACTTTCAGGAAGCCTAATGACATACTGGGGGTCATTTACTAAGGGCCCGATTCGCGTTTTCCCGACGTGTTACCCGAATATTTCCGATTTGCGCCGATTTCACCTGAATTGCCCCGGGATTTGGGCGCACGCGATCGGATTGTGGCGCATCGGCGCTGGCATGCACGAGATGGAAATCGGGGGGCGTGGCCAAACGATAGCCCGACGGATTCGGAAAAACCGCTGCATTTAAAACAAAAAATGTGTCGCGGAGCTTGCACTTACCTTCACTCAGCCCGGCTCGGTGTATTCCAGTGCGTTCCGATGCTCTTCAGCGCAGCAGCGCCACCTGGTGGACGTCAGAGGAACTGCCTTAATAAATCCCGGCCGGACCCGAATCCAGCGCAGAGAACGCTCCGCTGGATCGCGAATGGACCGGGTAAGTAAATCTGGCCCAATGTCATTTAAAGCCAAACCAGTATATCTATTACAGAAGGGACAGATTACCTACTGTAAACAGCACTTCAGTATAATGTGGGTGCACTGGGTAGCAAAAGAAGCATTGTTTTCCTTACCCCATCTAGAAAAATGTATTTGCAGGCACATGCCTGCAAGGCAGCCGAATTTGGCAAACTTTCCGTAAGAACGACTCTTACTAGTCAAAAGCCTCTCATTCAGCTAAACCAGTTCCCTACATTGTACAGAATAGATACAACCATGAAACAGCGCTGTCTACAGTTATTTGCATATTTCCCAGAATACCCTAGTGGTGCATCGATGGCAATAAATTTTCACATGCCTGAAAAGTGTCCTTAAAAGGATATTACCACAAAGACAAGATTCTTAAATATAGTCAGGATAACCCATTAAAACATTCTCTAATTCAATGTTATAAACAAAAATACAGCATTTCACAAACAAAATTCCAACCCATCTCAGTCCTGGTGTTTTGGGAATTTGGTTGTCCCTGGATCCAACCATAAATCTTTTGACTGTGGTCGGCAGATTCCTTTAGCTTCTCTTGTATTGCAAGAGCAGGGGGAGGAGTAGGAGGCAGAGAGAGCTACAGACACGGGCACTTCCTGTTCCAGCAGCAGCGTACTTCTACACTTTTCACTGTAGCTTTAGAAGCTCTGTATCTGAGGGGAGGGGGTGACATAGCAAAGCTAACTGTGTGTTTTATTGATTAGGTGAGGAAGCAGAGCTGAGCGTGTCATTGTGTCTTATATCCATCTTATTACTCTGATCTGTCTCATCTTTATTTTTGTATATGTCATATACTAGTAGACTGTTCAATAGCTAAATTAAAGTGCAGATAAACCTGTACCCTGATAAACTAAGCACATTGTCAGCACACAGCATCTCATAGCACAGAGGAGTCATGAAGTGTCTGCTTAGCTAGTGTCGCCCAAATTCTGGATTCTTACACTGACTCGTCTATTGAGTGATATAACCAAAAACAGCAATAAAACTGACTAAAATTGAAAAGTGAGGGGTTAAGAACAAAAATCTTTATTATGTAAACATGACTAGGGGATTAAAATTTCATGTGCAAGCCCCTTTAATTGGCAAACCCTCCATAAGGAGATCTCTTACTCCCTGACCCTAATAAAATTAAGAATAGCAGTGTAAACAGAAGCTCACTAATATTGATTATAAGAGCACAGTCTGTAAACTATGTTTTCCTTCAGGATCCATAAAGTCTTGGTGCAGCACTGCAAAGAGTAATTGGCAGACATAAGGGCTTCATAGCTAGATGCAATGCAAGGTCTGGCAGCAAATCTGGGAATGACAGCTTAATGTAGTAGAAGGAGAAGCCAACAGGGAAAACGAGGAACCCAGAGATATGCAGTAGCTTAGAAAAAAAATAGCGAGGCTTAAAAGTTGCAATAGTTACTGATAAACAATGTCAGAGACATCAGATCATTCGGTATTTTGGTTGTGAATAGACATGTGGTCAAACTGATCATTAATTTTGGGGTTCACTTTGTTTTATATGAATACATATGGTGCCTGACACACACGGGGGAGATCAGTATAACCAACATCATTGTAAACACTTATACTAGCATAACAGGTACACAGGTGTGTAATGTCCAGCCCTGCTGGATATTCAAAGTTAAAGATGAAGAATTTCATAGCTGTCCATGGAACAGTGTTATATTCCAAATGTGTCATATTTCCTAGCAATGTTCCTCCTCCATAGATTCTTCCACGTCCTCAAGATCCATTGAATGGTCACGTAGAAGGACTTTCTTTTGTAGTTCAGTGTAAAAGTCCAAGCTCTCTGACACTGAGTGGATAGGCTTGTCTCTATAGCAATTCATACCTTTGTGATTCAGAAAGCATGTTTGCTCCTTCAAGCTTTGCTGAAAAGCTTTCTGATTTCTTCGGAATTCCAGAACAGTTTTGGTGTAAGTATTGAGTGTTGTGACAGCAGAAGCCATACAGCAAGTGAAAGATGCCCATGCAGTGCTAAAATACAAGGAATAGGTTTCTTATTTTCAAAGGAAAGGATACTCTAAAAAAAATTATTTTGACAACTACTGTACTACATATGAAGAAATCGTGGATAAACTTACTAAAATGCCCAACCGTAATCCCATGAATGTGGTCGCCAGTCTTCTGGTCCAAGGCTTACAGTGGCTTGGAAAACCTGGGTATACATCATGTGGGCCACCATCCCTAGAAGTCCTGCATGAAATATACCATGTCATTATATGAATATTACTATACAGTGTATAAGCCAAGTAACACATTCCAATAAATTGTTGAATTCAGTATTATTCATCAAATGCCATCTGGGTGGGGCACAACTGGAGAATCATGCAGACCAGCCTTGACACCCCGCCTTCAAGTTTCATTAATGTTATCTGTGTCACAGTACTAACTCGCTCACTCACTCACTTGCTTTCACATGAACATATGCCACAGCGGGGCCGGGACATACATTTGGTTGGAGAGCTGGAGGGGTAAGCACTCCTAACCCCTACCCTCTCCATAGCAAGATGTGCTGCAGGTCGTACATTGGGCAAAATATAGAGCATCATACAGTTCCATGCACAATGCACTTCTATGGCGGTCATATGCTAGCTGCCATTCGTACGCATGAGTGGGTAGTACAAAGCAAGGGAACATCTGAGACTTGATAGAGAACTCTACAATGCAAATTTAGATTATGTTGATTACTAAAATAGAAAAATATATACATGGCTTCCCTTTAACAGCAGTTCTCCACTTGTTTAACTTGACATTGGTGGTTTAGGGGCCTCAGATAAAGTGACAAATTCCCTTCAGAAATAATTAGCTCAGACCGTAGTTGACCTGTCTACATTCCTGTATTTCCATTGGAGTGGTAGGAATAAAAAGGAGTTAAAGAGGGGCTTATAGGGTGATACTGTATATTGGAATTTGTGTAGCAGTGCTCGCCTTATGCAACTTTCAGACATGCTTTGATTTGTGCACATAACATTAGGGTTTCCTGACATTGGTTGTTGAATCCTATGACTTGGTTGCCGAAGTGGTTGGGATTTGACAGACTGTTAAGTTCAGGAACAAACCAGAGCTCAGTAAAGAACTGAAACTTTTATATTGGAATTTCTGCCTTTGTTATCAACATCTTCCTAGGGACCACCTCTTTTCAGGACTGATGTTAGTTATACATGGACGAAAAAAGAACCAAAAAAAAAGCACTGAACTTAAAAAAATTGAACTTAAAGGGGTTCTCAGGAGGTGGAAAAACATGGCTGCAGTCTTCCAAAAACAGCACCACACCCGACCATGGTTACTGCCAGTACTGCAGCTCAGCTGTATAGAAATGAATGGAGCTTAGTTGCAATACCACACACTACTCATGGTCAGGTGAGGCGCTGTTTTTGGAAGACTGCAGCCATGATTTTCCACCTCCAGAGAACCCCTTTAATTTCAAGTAATTGACAATACTGGTACAATATGGTCTCCTAAGTCTTCCTGGGGGCGTCACTAGAGCACCTCAGGCTGCACATACAATAACATGCTCCTGGCAGCACTTGCAGCTCAGTAGCGTATTTTTAAAACATTGTTTTTAGGAAAAGGAGACTGCAAAGAATATTCTGTAAGTGATGCTACTTTATAAGGTATGAATCACTCGGTAGATTTCCTTTAAATGTTTTATAGATGCAGATCCCAACTTTGGGATCCACACTTTTCTCTATAATGAACCCAGTCCCAGGCTGCCCTGTTGGATATTAGTATCTATTTTGGGAATCTTTCAATGTCCACAATTAGGAGGCAGTGATGCCAAATAGAGACCCAATCCCATCATCAATAATACCAAGAATTTGGCATTGAACCTAAGACTTGCTTTTCAACGCTTCAAATATTTTATTTAGATAACACAAAAAAAATTTCATGATGGGACCAGTAACGAGAACAGCTGTTTTCTAAATTCCCATTGAACTACATAGGAGTTACACAAACAGCATGGAACAGTGAGATACACTGTTTCCACATTAAAAAATAAATCCATTTTTAACTTTGTGTACTTCTCTCACACTGTACATCATTTACAAGTTTGCAAGGGAAGGAATACATGGGATCTTAAAATATAAAAATAAGAATAAGAGAATAGTGTATGGAATGATTGTCTTTATGCTAAATTGTAGATATGATATGATACACTCTTTAGAGCACTTAGGCTGGTTTCAAACCTTGTTTTTAGTATTCCCCCCAACATATACACTGAGTGTACACATTGACAGATGGAGACGTATCCTGCAACATTATATGCTCAGCGGAGGCAACAGAAGCCTGTGCTGAGCAGATACGTTCCTCAGCCTCTGCTGAGCAGGTACGTTGTCTGTTCACTCCTCTCCCTGCATTCAGGTGGGAGGAATCACTGGGTGACATATATGGTGGGATACGTCTGTGCCATTTGTTGTAGGAACACATCTGGAATCCATCCAACATGTCCTTAAAACATATGCCAAAAAATGAGGTGTAAACCCAGCCTTAGTCAGAAAAACATTATGTTACCTGAAAGTACCGAAGACATTGCAGCAAAAGCATTCAGCTTCAGTCCGCAGACTGGATTCCCAGTGTAAATGATTTCCAGAAGTAGCAGCACAAAGCTGATAACTAGCAGTGTAATATACACCAGTTCTGATCCCAATGAAAGCCAAAGGATCCCTGTAGTAGAGAACACAATGTAAGGATTATGCATAACCTATTGATTGGTAAAACAAGTCCACCCAAAACCAGACTATACAGACACGCAATACTAGAACACATGTGACACTTCACCATTACTTTCTATATGACATATTTATGAGTTCCATTTGTGTTTTGTTGCTCATAAATCTTAATGACTGGATTATTGACAATTGCTCCTCTGGAAATAGCGTTTTACAAAAACCAGGCACAAAATCTTGCTTGAAAATAAAAGTCTTGACTGCGGTGTATATAATGTATACTGTTTATACCTATAAGTCAGAGAGTATATGCATATGTGCATGAGAATACATTGTTCTCCTATCTGTTATATATAGACATGCATTTTTACAGCCATCAATCATTTATTTATTATTCATTATTAACATATTTACATATCTTCTGCCCTATTATTATGTTTTGTATTTGTAATTCAATCATGTATAGTAAATGCACATCCTAACTTCCCACTGACCTACTTAGCTTCACCTCAAATGTCAGCTTTAAAATGTTTACATAAAGTTTATTAAAACAATCGGCTAACTCTATAAAATCCAGTATAATTTATGAAAAGAGTTTTCATGAGAAGGTTTAACACCCCCAAAAATGTTTGCTTTTATTGAGTCTTGGACTTAATTTCTAGAGTCCCCTAGAGCAGTGTTCCCCAACCACCGGTCCGCGTCCCAAGGCCGGGCCTTGGAATACCTGGTACTGGGTTGGGGATCACTGCCCTAGAGTTTTTAAACAAGTATTTAGAGCCTTAACTGTTTAACCAATTTCTCTTCAAACTTTAAATTGGAATTACCGTAAATGCAATCTTCATTAAAATATTGGATTTATCTTGAGCCGAACCCCAAAACACACATCAGATAGGCCAGTTGGTCTGTCCTGCAGCAGTCAATAAGCAGGCCGGCCAAGTTTGGGTTACACACCTATCTTTCTGATGTTTTGCTTTATGTAAACTAAAACACTTAGTATTGTTAAACAGAATTGAATATGTCGCCCAAACTTGAAAATAAAATTTCCTGCAATATCTTATATTAGGGATATGAAAAAGAGCATAATATAGCATAACAATGTGTATGTTTCACATCTGGAACACAAGATGTAAACTACTGGCTGAAATAATACCACTGGAGGGAATTTATCATGCGCACGGGGGCCGGCATATGATAAGGACAATGCCACCCATGTCCCACCGGATACATCAAGAGGGTTAGGCATTATTGCAATTATTTCAGTGCTTCTATGCCAGAAAACTGATGTAGAAGTACTGATAAATCTCCCCCATAGTGTATATTGTCTGCCCTCCTATGTACCTACGGAATAATCTACTCACATCCAATCAGCAAATGCTATTTTTGTCATGTTATCCTTAATTGATTTTATGAAAAATGTAGTTTTTGGACAAAAAAATGCATACAACAAAATGCATACAATTTATTAGGTTATTTACTGAACACTGTTTAACATACCCCTTTCTGCTGGGGGGGTTAGCTCCAAAAAACTTCTGCATTTCTCATCTGCAGTGTGACAAAAAGAAATATAAGTACAATGTTTATATTTTCAGATAACAAAAGCTACAAAAGTACACTTTTCACAGTAAAAGGTAACAGCTACTATAAATTAACTAGAACATGGGTGGATTAGAGTACTAGGACAGGTTATTATATAAACACAATCGTACCTTGAGGATACATTTAACACATGCACTTTAAGCAAAACTCCAATGTTTTAGTGTATTTACCAGATTATCATATGTGATTCCCCTTTTTAAAACAAACAGAATTAATGCCCATATGATGCTACACAAATACAGCATTTTGTTTTTTGAAGCTGCTTGTCAAAAATCTTCTGCAGCAGCAAAGTAGGTGGAAACTAGCCTTTCTCTGTATCTGCCTAAATAAGGTCAAATTTATGTTGCCCGCAGTTACCATGTGTGTTCACTCATTAAGTAGTTTAGCAGTAAATCTATTGAAATGCCTACACGTAAATCCATCAAAACACTGCATAGTGTACATACAGAATCTGTAAGGCGACTAACCTGTCAGCTTTCATCACATGGAGGTGCATGCAGCATGTAATAGAAAAAGTTGCATCAAGTGTATAATTTGTGCTGTGTGAGCACTAAGGGTTAATAGCTTATCTGCACTGTGCATAAAGTGCTGAGAGAGCAGAAGATGGAGGAGGGGCTGCAGAGGAGTTTATGAGATGAGCATGAGATGCAGAGAGAGACAGAGACAGTACTGCAGAATCAAAGACTTTGACAGATGGAATGACGCTCAAAAGCGGGGACCTTACTTCACTATTCTATGTAGTACTAAGTACTCAGCTCTAAATACTCAGTACTAAATACACTCAGCTGTCTGCTAACCGCATGACCTCCCCCTCCTCCCTCCTGTGTGAGCACGATGCAGTAGACCCTCCTGTATTTCTTAACAACTAGTTGGAATCACATGTGAAATTAACACAGCCAGGAGACACAGCTAGTACAGAGCCAATAAACTGAAGAGTATAGCAAAGAAACAGCTGGAAGTAAATAATCCAAATAATAAGCAAAGTTGTTCTACTACATCCCAAATGCTATTGATTTGTTAAAAAATATTGGAGTTGCCCTTTAAGGCTCCCTGTTGCGATTGCTGTATGAGGACTTTGTTTTCTGGGAAAAAAAATGTGGTTTTTATTTACAGGAAGAAAAAAACATTTCTGCTATAAATTTGGAATAACATTTTTTATAATTCTAGCTGTTGAACAGGATGGATGCAAGGTAGCCTTTCTCCTGATACCAACACACAATCCTTGCCCATCTCGTCCCTTTAAAGCCCCAAAGCACCCAGTAACTCCACCACCAGCCTGCTAAGGGTGGATCCTACTCCTGGTACCACTCTTTTGGGTACTGAAACTCCCACTGGGCCGTTGGTAATCGCTGCCTTTCTGGGCTCCTCTTCGCCCCATCCAGATCTCGTTTGGAGGCTCAGGATTTCCTAGAGCTGCCTGTGAGGAGTTCCAGTGGCACGGACTGCACTCCGCCTTAAGTTGCTCCTGCACCCGGGGCCTTAATTGGAAGGTGGACCAGAGTGTGGACATTCTGCAGCTTGCCTGTGGATTTGCCCCATGCTCCCCATCTACTCACAGCATCCAGGCCTACTGCACCCAGGTACTTCACTAGCCTGCCCAGGCTCCTACAGTGCCAGGAGATACAGCTCTGCAACTGGATCTGTGATGGCCCTGACAAGCTTCATCAGCACCAGGAGCACCTCCAGGGATCCCGCACCTCGTTTGGGCTAATCGTGTCATCCCACTCAGGACCTTCAGGTACCCCCACTACTTGACCCTACTTAAGTGGCCGATGCTTCATTCATCTTAGCAGCGGTCCATGCCTGTAGCCTCCCAGCACAATAGACTGACACATATTATTAACATTTGCTTAGTAGACAGCAATGCAAAATCAACAGATTTTTCTCTCCAAATGAGTTTTTATTTTGTAGCAAGGACGAATCTGCCATGAGGCTAGATGAGAATCTCGCCACAGGCGGCAGCTGTCGAATCCCTGAGGGGGCGGCAGTTTAGGAGAATTTAATGTCCACCAGGATAATTAATTGACGCAGACTTGTTTTTCCACACTGTTGCTCTGGAGGACCCAGGCAGTGTGTAATGACATCACGCCACCTGTGTCCATCCACAGAGCATCCAGCAAGAGAAGAGCAGGGTTCAGATGGGGATGGAAGCGCCTGTTTGAGGCCATGAACGGAGGTACGTAACTAAATTATTATTTTTATTTCTGGGCACAAGCTTTAATAATAGGGGTGGAATATAAAAAATTTTTGTACTCACAGGGGCAGGGAATGTATATGGATATATGGGTAATATAACGGAGAGGGGGATTGCATGTAACATAATCAAACGGGGTGTATATATTATAATATAATATAATGTAAATGGCTGTATAGATAACATAACTGGGGGGCTGTATATAATGGATATGGATGTATGGGATGTATGGATAATATAAATGCAGGGTGCTATACATACCATAATTTATTGTTTTGAGCTATATTTGCATATATGTATCAATTTATATGATAATTTATTGGTCAGTTGTGTTGTGGGGGTATATATAATTTAAGAACACTGTTATTTAGTTGACTTTATGGGCGCAGTGGGGAGATGTGATGCCGGAAGGTAATGCCTAATCTGCTGGCTAATTCAAAAGTAATAAACCATGGCAGGGAGAAGACACAATGAAGTCCTCTTCTTGATGGAGCAGATAGTCACCTGTGAGGTACTACATGCCACTAATGTCTGTGTCACTGATTGACTACTTGCTCTTGGCATGTTTAGTATCTGCCACAGAGGGCAAGTAAGCCTGTGCCTTCTGAAAGTGATGTGTGAAAGTCATTTTGTTTCAATTTGTAAATTCAGTGGGCTGAAAATATACCCGGGAATCAGAGGTTTTCTGGTTGGGCAGCATTTAAATTTTCATTTCTGTTTGGTAGAACAAGTCAAACATAAAAAAAATTATTTTATTTTGCAACCCTCTAAAAAAAAAAAAGGTTAAAAAATGGGGTATTGCGTCCCCAAAAATAGTGTTACTATGGGTCCACTCTTTGGAGGTTTTTACTCCTCTACTATCTTAGGGGCTCAGCAAATGCTCCAATAAAATCTGCCCTTCAAAAGCCAGTAGACGCTCCTTCCCTTTAAAGCCATGCAGTGCACCCCTACAGTAGTTTACTTTCACATGTGAGGTATTGCTCTACTCATAAACTGCACAGCAAAAAATGAGATGTGTTTATTATTATTATGCATGAATGGGTAAATTTTAGGGCTAAATAATCATTTAAAAATTCCAAATAGAACCTCCTTTTGGAGGTTCTTGGATTTCCCTGGAATCTAAACTACGCCCTGTTTTATTTCCAAACCTCTTCTGGATGATTGGTCCGCTACCGGGCAATTAAAATTTTTGAATCCCTTTCTCGCTACAGTCATGGCCGTAGTTTTGAGAATGATACAAATGTTAATTTTTACATAGTCTGCTGCATCAGGTTTTATAATGGCAATTTGCATATACTCCCGAATGTTATAAAGAGTGATCAGCTTAACAGCAATTAATTGCAAACTCAATATTTGCCTAGAAAATGAACTTTTTCCCCCAAAACACATTTCAACTTCATTGCAGGCCTGCCTTAAAAGGAGCAGCTAACATCGTTTCAGTGATTGCTCCAGTAACACAGGTGTGGGTGTTGATGAGGACAGGGCTGGAGATCTATCTGTCATGATTAAGTAAGAATCACACCACTGGACACTTTAAAAGGAGGATGGTGCTTGGCATCATTGTTTCTCTTCTGTTAACCATGGTTATCTCTAAAGAAACACGTGCAGTCATCATTGCACTGCACAAAACTGGCCTAACAGGAAAGAGTATCGCAGCTAGAAAGATCGCACCTCAGTCAACAATCTATCGCATCATCAAGGAATTCAAGGAGAGAGGTTCCATTGTTGGCAAAAATGCTCCAGGGCGCCCCAAGAAGGACCAGCAAGCACCAGGTCCGTCTCTTAAAAGTGTTTCAGCTTCAGGATCGGGCTACCAGCAGTGCAGAGCTTGCTCAGGAATGGCAGCAGGCAGGTGTGAGTGCATCTGCACGCACTGTGAGGCGGAGACTCTTGGAGCAAGGCCTGGTGTCAAGGAAGGCCGCAAAGAAGCCACTTCTCTCCAGAAAAAAACATCAGGAACAGACAGATATTCTGCAAAAGGCACAGGGAGTGGACTGCTGAGGAGTGGGGTAAAGTCATTTTCTCTGATGAATCCCCTTTCCGATTGTTTGGAAGATCTGGAAAACAGCTTGTTCGGAGAAGACAAGGTGAGCGACACCACCAGTCTTGTCTCATGCCAACTGTAAAGCATCCTGCAACCATTCATGTGTGGGGCGGCTTCTCAGCCAAGGGAATCAGCTCTCTCACAGTCTTGCCTAAAAACACATCCATGAATAAAGAATGGTACCAGAATGTCCTCCAAAAGCAACTTCTCCCAACCATCCAAGAGCAGTTTGGTGATCAACATTGCCTTTTCCAGCATGATGGAGCACCAGGTGATAACTAAATGTCTCAGGGAACAAAACATACAGATTTTGGATCCATGGTCTTGAAACTCCCCAGATCTTAATCCCATTGAGACTTTGTGGTCAATCATCAAGAGACGGGTGGACAAACAAAAACCAACAAATTGTGACAAAATGCAAGAATTGATTGTGCAAGAATGGACGGCTATCAGTCAGGATTTGGTCCAGAAGTTAATTGAGAGCTGCCAGGGAGAATTGCAGAGGTCCTGAAGAAGAAGGGTCAACACTGCAAATATTGACTTGCTGTATTAACTCATTCTAACTGTCAATAAAAGCTTTTGTTACTCATAATATCATTGCACTTGTATTTCTGTATGTGATAAAAACATCTGACAAACACACATAAAAACCAGAGAGCAACAGATCATGTGAAAATATAATATTTGTGTCATTCTCAAAACTTATGGCCATGACTGTACATTCCTTAAAGCTGTGCGCTTAGATTTCAATCTAAGCTTCAATCTAAACTTGCAATTCCTCCTTTATCCTTGGACCTAGAGCCTTTAGAGGCTGGGGGCTCACAAAGGGTGTCTGCCATTTGATGTCAAGGGGCAAGCTTTTATCTCACAATGAAATTGTTGCCAAATATGAAGTTCCTACCTCTGAGCTATTTTGACCCTGACAACTACCGCATTATGCACAATTAATCCCTCAGGATACATCCTCGAACAGCTACACAGTATTTGAAAATACTGAATAACTCATTTGGCAGGGGAACGATATCACGTTATACTCTCTTTGCAATGCTCCTACCCCTGACGTCAAGTCTCACTTCATGGACCTGTGTGAGTCTGACCTGGATTGTCAGCTCTCATTGGCAAGATGGAGACATTGGGAAGAACCTGAAGAAAATGCGCGATTCGGACCCTTAGTACTGTATATACTCGAGTATAATCCGACCCGAGTATAAGCCGAGACCCCTAATTTTGACACAAAAAACTGGAAAAACCTAACGACTCGAGTATAAGCCGAGGGTGGGAAACGCATTGGTCACAGCCTCCTGTAGTGTATAGCCTTCCAGACCCCTGCAAGTATATAGCCTGCCAGCCCCCTTCAAGTATACAGCCTGCCAGTATACAGCCTGCCAGCCCCCTGCCGAGATACAGCCTGCCAGCCCCCTGCCGAGATACAGCCTGCCAGCCCCCTGCCGAGATACAGCCTGCCAGCCCCCTGCCGAGATACAGCCTGCCAGCCCCCTGCCGAGATACAGCCTGCCAGCCCCCTGCCGAGATACAGCCTGCCAGCCCCCTGCCGAGATACAGCCTGCCAGCCCCTTGCCGAGATACAGCCTGCCAGCCCCCTGCCGAGATACAGCCTGCAAACCCCTGCTTGTAAGAAAAAAAAAGTTAACTCACCTTCCGACATCAATTGCGGCTCCGACATCCATCGCAGCCGTGACATCGGGTCCTGGTCCGTCGCAGTCTTCGTGACGTCAGCCGCAAGCTGACATCATAGTGTGTGCCGATGCCGGCACACATAGAGCGCCAGCGTGCGGCTGATGTCAGGAAGACTGCGACGGACCCGATGTCAGAGCCGCGATGGATGTCTGAGCCGCGGTGGATGTCGGAAGCTGAGTTAACTTTTTATTTTCCTTGACTCAAGTATAAGCCGAGTTAGGGTTTTTCAGCACATTTTTTGTGCTGAAAAACTCTGCTAATACTCGAGTATATACGGTAAATGAGCCCCATTGTGGCACCGCATTGGCAAAGGATAGCCAACAGGTCACACTAATGGTGGCCTCCCTTAGGTAACTACATAGAGCCTATTATGTGCCCACCCACCTTATGGGCGATATGGTTTACATTTGGAAGTGCTGTCCGACTGTAGAATCCCTCTAGAACAATGTGAAACCTCTCATACGCTCCATTCTGGGAAGTGCAGTACCAATGACCCCAGCTGTACTCCTGCTGGAGACAAACCAGCGAAAGTACAGTATAGAGTACACCGTTAAGTCCCGTTCATAGCCTTAGCAACCGGCATCAACATTGCCAACAAAATTGAATGCAGCAGGCCTATCCTTTGCAGCAGTTAAAAACAGAATTAACCTTGTAATGCTGTTTAAGAGAATTGAGGCAACTAGATTGGACACAGTGCCTCTATTGGATAGAATTTGGAACCCATGGATTGTTTCACACGGGTCAACCATCTTTGAAAGGCATGTTACTACTACTACTGGTTCATATAAACCTGATATTTGGTTTGGAGCAGGTATCTACACATTATTACTGGTAAAGGTTTTATAAAAAAAATCTCATACTTTGCCCTCCCTCTTGTGCCCCACAGACAGAGGCAACATTGTGCAAAATAACTCACGGTACTGAAGTGGTCATGGAGAGGTGTCCTCAGGAATTGGTTCACCAGCCTGGTAGCAGATGCAGGCTGGGATGGAGCTGTGTCCAGTTGTGGATGCTGCAGCTCTTGCCCTGTTTCTGTCTCTCTACTCTCTCTGTGACAGGATGTGCTCTCTATGGAGAGCTAGGGCCTAAGAAATCAAGCCCCTCCCTGTCCAGGGTTTTTTCTTTTCTCCTGGTCAGGTGGTGGCTCACTCTCCAATCACACTCCAGTGTACAATGTAAAATACAATTGGCTGAAAACTCACATCCCCTTAACCCTTGCCTGTCCAGGCAGAATCTACTGCTGCTAATTACCTCAGACTTACTGCATTCCCCCTCAAGGAGTTGATCAGACTCACTAGATGGGTTCTAACAGGTTGAGGGCCTTATTTGCAACTGCTCCCTTGCCTATATATTGGCAGGGGTGCTGCAGAATTTTTCAAAATATTTGCTAATTTTCAGTTTTTTTCTTAACTAAACGCAAAAGATATTATACAAATTTTTCAAATAATTTAAAATCACTTTGATATGTGATTAAAAAGAATTAACTGTAGATTTAAAAAAAGTCCTTTCTCCAAGAAAGGATGTAATAATAGATCATGGTTTACTAATGTTAAAATTATTACTGTAAAGTCACAGTAAGGCTTCCTACATGTCAACTCATGTTTTGGCTGTGTGCGAGCTGTTTTTCCATGATCCCGAATGTGAGACGAGTAACATATTTTGGAATGGGTTCTATTCCTTTACAGCCAAGGAAGTTCTTTTGTACTGTTGATAACGTGAGCATAACTTGCATGCCAATGACACACAAGCCACCAACAAAGGACCATGGGTCTAATATTACACAGGTTCCTTTGCATCAGATATACTGATTTACATACCTGTATGCCATTTTCTCTTCTTAAAAAACACTATTACATTCCAGCACAGTGGCATTTTTTATATAGTTATATTAAATATCCTGGTCCTATGGGCTAATTTATTCACGCCCCCTCTATTTTAATTTTAGTAGAGCCCCTCCCCAGGTTCTGTTCATACTGCTGGTGATGTCACCCGGCAGTCTGCAAGTCTCGCGCATGCACAATAAGCCTTACCTTATGCAGCAGACTCGATAGAAAAGACTTACAAACTTCCGAATGACGTCAACAGCAGTCTGAATAATACCCTGGGTGAATTAGCATATTTAACCCCTTCCCACAACCTTACATAAGTGTACGTCATAAGGTGTGGGTTACCACCAGAGTAACGCCATGGTGATTGGCCTGGCTCAGAAGCGGAGCCTGGGCGATCCCCACGGGAGATGCCGTTTGTTGCTATTGAAGCCCTGTTGAAGTAAATGCCTGTTAGAGTGTGCTTTCAGCACGCTCTAACAGTGCTAATATCAGCTTATGCAGAATGCTTAGGCCGACTATGTAATATTCTGCAATACATCAGTATTGCAGTATATTACACTGAAAAAGTGATCAAATAATCACTTGTTCATGTCCCTCATTGAGACAAAAAAGACAGTCCAAAATGTTTTTAAATAGTGTAAATAACAAAATAAATTAAAAAAAGAATACAATTCCCTGAACCCCATTCTATATAAGAATCAAATACAACATACAAAAAGAGAAAATCACCATCAAACACTATATATTGGGTACCACATCCGTAAGAACCCCTACAATAAAATACATTCGTCACTGAACCGGTACGGTGAACACCATAAAAAAAAACATTATATCAATAAAAAGTGCAGCTTCTCCCACAAAAAACAAGCAGCTCAGTGAACAAAAAAAATAAAAGTTATGCCGATTAATACATGGTGATGCAAAAACAAGCACATTTCTCACAAAATGAGTTCTATATTCTGCAAAACAAGTCAAAAAAAAAAAAAATATATATATATATATATATATATATATATATATATATATATATATATATATATATGGGCTTTGCAGTAATTGTTGTGATCCATAGAGTAAAAATAAGATATTATGTTTATGATATAGTGAAACCTAAACACCCTTAACCAATTTAATCATTTTTTTAACCACCACCAAGAAAGAGTTAAAAAAATGTCATCAATTGGCAATTGAATCCCCTTAAATGATGCAGCTGAAAAGTGGATCACATCCCGCAAAACATAATCGAACATATGTCCAAATTACAAAACAAAAAACATTTTATAGCTTTTAAAATGTGACAATGCAAATCTCCTCTGAATGGTGCTCCTTGTATGCCCGGTCGTGAGCCCATAGAGCAGTTTACCAACACATATTATGGAGCCTTAAAGTCAGGAGAAATTGGGTATCAAACTGTTGTGGAGTTTTCCATTATTTAATACTTCATGATTGTTTAATTTTTGGCCAAAATGAATCTATTGTTTACAAAATTACAGCTTGTAAAATACATCTCAATTTTTTAACCCTGTTAAACACCTCAAGGGTTAACAAACTTCTTAAAGTTGATTATTCTTACATTGAGCGGTGTAGTTTCTAAAATGCCATAATTTACAGGGTTTTACTATTATTTAGGACTCTCAGAGTCACTTTAAGCAAATCTACCATTTGATTTGATGCATTATGAAAAAAACATACCTTGAGAATGCTGTAGCTACACTGATGCAGAAACATATCTTTTTTTAATCCCTGTGCTGAGTAGTTTTGCTGAAAAAACTATTATAACATTGATGACCTTGGGAAAACTGGATTGCTTATCCAGTTATAATAGTTCAGTAACCTTCCTGTGGACCGGCTCTCCATGATCCTTCCAGCTTACGAATCTGCTGTTATCTGTTTTGGCCATTGATTGCTGTTCAATAAAAAACTGTAAGTTGATTTACACAATGTTTCCTCTGTCTGATCCCTGGACATGGCTGCTTACCACCACAGGCTTCACCATCCATCACCCAGGGATTCAACCTACAGACACTCTCCCAGGGAGAAACCACTGCATCAGCCTCTCCCTCCATATTTCTTGCATACACCACCTGCTGGAGACCTGCCAGGCTGTAGGTCAGCCCTCCGATCCCCAGACCAAGCACCGTGACCACAGTGTGCCCTAGGCTGCACTAGCCAGCCACTCCTGTATTCTGGGCCACCAGGCCACCAAGAAAAAGGCTAGGCCCCGTTGGGGGATGTTGCACATTACATAGCTGTTACCACTTATAATGACACAGGGCAGATATATAAAAAAAAAATCAGGCTTGGTCCTAAATACCTAAAATGGCTTAGTCCTGAAGGGGTTAATATAGCTCTATATTTCACAAATGCTTATGTGCTGGAATATAATAAAAAGTGTTTGATAAAGAAGAGGAAATGACATGTTATAGGAGTCTACATCAGTATATATAATGGTAGATGTCCTTTAAGGATTGTAGGCAAGAAGCCACTTCACTCCTCTTCAAATAAAGACAAAATCATCCTCCCTACTGTTGATAATTTTAGTCTTCCTTTAGGCCTTCAGTTTTGGGCTAAAAGTAAGAGATTACAATTGCATGTTTACTGTTCAACATGCAAACTTTGAATTGTGGTAGGACACAAAATAATGGACCCTGCAGTTCTGACCAAATGATTTCAATTACAGATGGAGACTAGTATTGTAGTGCCTTTTTTTGTGGCATCACTAGCTCAATATCCCAAGATCCCCATCATACACAGTCTATACCAAAACCTTTTAAAAGCTATTGATAGTAAAGTTACATTGAGGGAAATTCATCAATGTGTTGCCAACTCTGACAGTACAAAGCTTGACAACACTTGCCTCCTGTGTAACAGCCTGTAACAGACTTTTGATACTGTTCCACCACACATGCATACTGTAATTCTACAGATGCAAGGAATTGGGGGCAATATGTGCAATCATTACTAATCATTACAAAATCAGCAATCAGATGGCGTTAGGTCTCATTGTCTTTCAACTCTCAGGGCGCGTTCACACGTTGCGTTTTGGTCGCGTTTTCATTGCGTTTGAAACGCATATACAACAGCTGATGTGAGATAATTTGCCTAATTACATTACCGTTTACGTTTGTAAACGCAAAGTTATCACATGCGTTAACATCGCGTTTACGATGCGTTTTGTAAACGGAAACGTTAACAGTGATGTAATTAGGCAAATCACCTCTCCTCAGCTGTTGTGTATGCATTTCAAACGCAACGAAAACGCAGGGCAAAACGCAACGTGTGAACGCGCCCTCAGGGTGCGGTCATGCGTTGCGTTTAACACATGCGTTTAAAAACGCATTGCAACAGCTGAAGAGAGATTTGCCTAATTAAACAGCTGTTAACAGTTGCATTTACAAAATGCAACCGCTAATGCATCATTAACATCGCATTAACACATGTGTTTGTTAACACAAATGTTAACTCATGCATTAACTCAAGTATTAACATTTGTGTTTTGTAAATGCGAGTGTTAACAGCTGTTTATTTAGGCAAATCTCTCTTCAGGTGTCGCATGCGTTAAACGCGACGTATGATTCTACCCTCTTTGAGAACCATTGATGGAATAGTTAACTGATCCCTATATTTTAAATATAATAACTCAAGCTAATTTTTAAGTTTGACTTCAATAAGATGGCTGCATAGCAAGTACTGTACATGGCTAATTAAATTTAAAGGGAACCTGTCACAAGAGGGCTGTTTTAGTTGTGCCCACAGACACATTGAAGCATTATGAAAAACAGTTTTTATAAAATCCCTGACTTTTATGGTTATCGAAATAAATTATATTACACTTCACCAAGCTCCCTGCCAGCTTTCATCCTTGAGTCCCAGGGGCATGTGGTAAAGAAAAACAAAGTCCCCCTACCCCCTCAAGAAAAAACAAGGACAGAGCTGACAACTGGTTAGTTGACATCGGCGGGGGAGGGAGGAATTGTAAATGAGCACAAAAATGGGGGCTGAGAGCTGAGGAGTGAGTGAGCAGCACAGACAAGTCACATTCTTTAAAATGCAGCCAAACCAAAAATAAACTAAAACACCCACTTATACTGTAATGCAAATGCACAGAAAAGGTAGAAAGACATATTTGCAATCCAGCGATAATCGGCTTCTGCAACCTATCTTTAGTGAAAATGAAGTCCCTGGTGACAGGTACCCTTTAAATGGATCTGCTACTCACAATATTAGCAATGTACATATATGCTCTGTTCTGCCTCTATACAAATTGAAATAAAAAATACAGTTGTACATTATGCATTATATAAGGTATATTTCTGTATATAGTGCTAGTCAACAATAGAGAACAATTTGCATGTACAGTGTGCCAATATTTGACCTTGGATTAAATGTAAGCTTCACAATTACATCACAACATCAGCCTTGTCACACCATCTGCCGTGAATATATATGCTGCTTCTTACCCAGCTGCTACAGGAGAAAGGGATATTCTGCTTTAAGGGCAGATGTTGTTGGTTTATGCTTGTAAGAATAAACTATTTTCTCGTAAGAAAATGTGTCTACATACCAAAATCAAGGACATTGAGTGTAATGATAAACTGCATTCTCTCTTTTACTGGTGAGGATGTATGTAATATGCTGAAGCTAGAATATTAGGATCAAGATGAGGGGACAGGTAGTTAGTCCCCATTGCTGCTGGGAGGCAGTTGGGGGGCTCTGGCTGCTGAGCAACAGTGCAACTGCTGGGGGGCACTGTGGCTGCTAGAGAGAATGCTACAGCTACACTGATGCAGAAGTATATCTGGTTTAATCCCTGAGAGTGGTTTTGCTGAAAAAAACAATTAAACATTGAGGACCTTGGGAAAGCTGGATTGCTTTAGCCTGTCGTTGATAAACACATTAGAGGGAGCTTTCTGAACTGTCCAGACAGGACTAATCAACCTGAACTGGATGACTCATATACACAACACAGTGATTACAATATTCTCTCGAGCAGTGCATACTTGATGTAAGAGAAGACGCGCCTAGTCAGGCAAAGGAGCGACAGTGCTTCATTATCTTGAATTTTATAATTATTATTTCAGCAAAACCACTTAGCTCAAGGATTAAACAAGATATGTTCCTGCATTGGTGTAGCTACAGCATTCTCAAGGTATGTTTGGTTCATGATGCATGAAATTAAATGGTAGATTTTGTTTAATAATAAGACTTACTTGGTCAAAGATGGGACCTACATGGATCCAGACTATCAAAAACATGTACAGCTTTTATGTCATCACCTGGACAAGCCACTCTCTTTTCTCCATTTTGAATGGACAGAACAACACTTTCTTTCTTACCTGTTCCCAAAATGTTTTCTTCACAAGAATACCAGATTCCAGTGTGGAAATAGCGGAAAGCAAATCTGTCATCTCCAGTCTCCCAGCTGTAATGGACCACATCTTGACCAGAGGCATTTACACTCTCCACAGCTATGGGAACCACTATGCATTTAGTGGCCTTACCATTTCCACAGAGGGGTTTAGGAACTTTTTGTGTACCCTCACACCAGTAACTGCTAAGAAGGGCTGTTGTGGACAGAGCAAGGGACACCAGATTGAAACTCACTGCCAATATTGCACGACGCCAGGGAACAACCTCTGTGAGCTCCATCTATAAAAAAAGAGAAAACGTAAAATGTTATCAACAGCAAATATAATATAGTTACTATCAGTATCAGATTAAGGTAACTATCGGCCCTGGTGGCCGTAAAGATTGTGGACCCCCAGCCGGTCTTGAGTTTTACAGACAGAGATACAGCCCATTATCCCTGATCCCCTTCTATACATGGATCACTGCATTTACAAGTAAGTATCTGCCATTTGATGCTATAATAAACTAATCAAATGCAATATGATCCTTCCACAAGCAGCCCCAATGCCCAATGTCTATCATGAGCGTAGGGCCTGGCTGTAACTAACTGAGCATGAGACACACTGCAGTACATTTGTATGTATGAGCTTGAAAAAGTGATCAGAGGATCACTGGTGCAAGCCATACTGTGGAAAAAAAATATTAAAGTTAAAAAAACTTAATAAAAAGTTACAAAAATTTAATAAATAAATGTACAGGCAGTCCCCGGGTTACATACAAGATAGGTTTTGTAGGTCTGTTCTTAAATTGAATTTGTATGTAACTCAGAACTGTATATTTTATAATTGTAACTCCAGACTCTCTGTAACAACTGTATTTTAAAAATGTGGGGTTGTCATAAGAACCACGATTAACAATAAAGCCTAATTGCAGATGGCTTTGATAACTGTTATAGCTGTTTATTGTAGCCTAGGGCTAAAGTACAGTAAGTTACCAGTTACCAGAGGTCCGTTTGTAACTAGGATCATCTGTAAGTCAGGTGTTCTTAAGTAGGGGACCGCCTGTATACATATACCTTATAAAGTGCAAAAATACCACAAAATCACAAAAAAAAACGACTTGCTACGTCTTTCTATCCTGCCTTTTTTGTTAGATGCAATATAGAGTGGTCCACATTTACTAAGGGCCATGCACCAGTTTTCCGTAGGACTTTGCACATTCTTTTAGGTGCAAACTGCTTGCACAGGTATTAAAGAAGTGCCTGCACCCCAATTGTGGCGCATGCGACCCTTTTGTAGCCCGGCTGCACTAATTTACATGCGACAAAAATTTCTGCGCTGAAATGGGTGTTCCAGTGCTCAGTCGGATTTAACCTGCAAAGTCTGACAGAACTGTTGCACGCCCCATGTTAAAGGTGCACCAAAAAAAAAAAAGTGGTGCACTCTGTCGCAGCAGTTCAGGGTGCACCAGATTCATTCAGAACGTGCGCCAGAAATCCTGCATCTGGCGCCCTCTGCACTATACACAGGCAAACTACACACAGTGCAGTTCGGGAGCTTTCTCAACATATACAATGAATGTAATGTGAACCTAGCCTAAAACAAAGTGAACTTTTTCAATGTTTATCCGTGTTAATGTTGATGATTATGGCTTACACTCAAAAGTCATTATTTCGGAAAATTTGATTATTATATAAGACCTACTGTAAAAAACAAAATTGAAAACCGAAATGTTGGCCAAATGAAAAATATGTCCTCAATACTTGATCAGGACTACTTTTGCATTAATGACAGAGTCAATGTGGGTTGGCATGGAGGTGATCAGGTGATGGAACTGCAGAGGTTTTATGGAAGCCTTGACCTTTAGCTCGTCTGCATTGTTGGGTCTGGTGTCTTGACAAGACCCATCAGTTGATCGTCTTCATGCCACAACATATTGATGCAGTCATTCATGCAAAAGGACCACCGACTAAGTATTGAGGGCATTTACTGTACATCATTTTCATTTTTCCAACATTTCTGTGTTCAAAATTTTTGGTCTTGTATAATATTAAAATTTTCTGATAAATATGACTTCTGACTTTGCATTGGCTGTAAGCCAAAATCATCAACCTTAACATAAATAAACACTTGAAAATAACTATTGTCCAATTTCAGTATTAGCTTCTTATACAATTCCTAAGCGTATCTGTTTTATTTTGACGCAGAACAACTTCTGGCAAAGCCATTACCATTATCAATTACCGTCATATACTTCTGTGTCCCTGGTTTGTACTCATGACGTTCCTACACCAGTAATTTATGTCAACAATGAAGATTATATGAGGCCAAGAAACTCTTTGCATTCGGAAAAGGGGAGGTTGAGGCTCCCCATACTACACCGCTCACAAAAAGTTAAGGATATTTGATTGTACATACTTTTTCCAGACTTGAGTCCCATTGACAACCTATGGGATCAGTTAGGTCACTGGGTAGACACTCATATCTCTGCACCCCAAAACCTCAATGAACTGACAAGGCAGCCCTTAAGGAAGAGTTGTATTCCAGGCCTCACTAGACAATTAATTGATTTTTGACCAGCATGAGACGTTTTTGTCAAGCTGTTATTTATGCTCAAGACCATGTCATTGAGACACTGCTATTTTTGTGGGGGTATACCCACCACTGTTGTTGGATATTGTTTCAATAAATAGTTTGAGGTAAGGAAATAGTCATTGCTTTTTCTTAAATAACCCTACTTTCAGGATCACTGCAGTATGAACTTTATATGGTTTCCATACATTTCACCAGAAATATCCCTAACTTTATTTTAGTAGTGTGTATAATGCTTCCAACAATACTGTCATGAGTTCAAAATATGAAGCTGCAAGGTATGCAGTATTAATGTTTCTGTTCCATTCTCACTAAATTCAGAGAAGATGTCAAAACATATAAAACTCACTTTCACTGTGTAAGGGTGCGGCCAATCAGTGCATTTATGGGCGTTTTAAACGCATGGTAAAACGCATGTTTACTATGCGTTTGGCTGGTTTAAATCTGTTTTTCTTCATTGCTGGAAGTGTGGAAGTGTAAGCAGCTGTGTTAACATTTTCACAGCTGCTTACACTTCCAGAAATGACAAAAAACAGATTCAAACCAGCCAAACATGCAAAAGCAAAAAGCACCCTAAAACTGATATCTACAGTGTAGAATATTGTAAAGGTGTCAAAGTATCAAAGCGTTCACAAAAACAATCACTAACAATCTTCCATGGAAAGCAGTACCTTTCTACTTGTGCCCAGAACCTTGAGTCCATTTCCACATAGTATGAACAAGTAACATAAGGACATTGTTAAAATTAAGTGAATTCATTAAACCAAAAATGTGCACATAAGTGTTAAGACACTTTGCATCTATATTACATAGAATTAAAAAAAAACAGGAAGCAGTAAAAAAAAACCTCAAGTAAATTGGAGTACACAGTTCCTACAAAATGGCGACAAACAGCCATATTTAGGTGTTGGAAAATTGTATAGCGTTTAACTTGATAAAGAATAACTTTAAGGACATCTCTTTACTAAGATACAGAAGAGCAGTAATTCACTGAGCAGATCTAAAAAAAACTGTACGGCCAATGCTTATATGCAATGTTGTTATTGTGCAACACATTGCTGCAAAGAGATCAGAAAATCCCTTTAATTTGGGATAAAAGATGGATAATAGGACTAAAGATTCAGCACTGGATGTGAGCTTTACTATCTGTACCAACTGGAAATCATTAAATAGATAAAAGGCAGATAAACTCCCCATTAAATCACTATGTTCTTTCCATTCCCATTCAATAAGTATTGTACACTAATGCAAGCTAATGTATACCACCATAAATGTGACATTAAATACTCACAGATGTTGTCTTTTGCAGAAATCTTGCAGACGATGCCACTTCTGAAGAAAGGTGCATAGTGTAGACGTATGAGGACACATAAAATAGTTGTTAAAAAAATGCACGGAAGAGATAAAACAAGCCGTGCACAAAGCCTCGACAACAATAAACTGCTGGTAATGCTCCTCTTCCCATCTAATCGCAATATCCAGAGACCAACCCGAATCATTGCTGTGAAATCACCAACATCTGCTGCACAGAAATGGAGGTTCCTAATCCACAAAACAATCAAGTCCCAGCTGTTCCATCTAAACCCTTCTCATTCATCCTGATCTTAGATCTAGTGCACGGTGATAACCCAACCACTCACATTTTATCATGATAACTCAAGGAAATAGTCAAGAAGTCTGCAACTGGGTAGAAAGGGGGAATGTTCTCTGCTTTCTATACATGGAAATCAGTAATTGCCTGAAATTAAAGAAAAGCACCGTACTCAGAAAAGTTGTCGAAAGTACTATTAAGCCATTGTCTAGTTATGAATATGAATACAAGTATGCAGAGAAGCAGATGTTGAAGGGAGGGCCAGGTTTTGAAATACACAGCTCTTAGAGTACGGTCACACAATTCTTGGACCGTTCTTGGTGCGTTTTTAAACGTACCAAAAGCAAATGTGTTTTTGCATGTTTACCATGCATTTAACTGGTTTTAATACGTTTTTATTCAATTCTGGAATTGTAAGCATCTGTGAAAATGTTAACACGGCTGCTTACATTTCCAAAAATGATGAAAAATAGGTTCAAAACAGTCAAACATATAGTAAACATGCAAAAATGCAAGAGTTTTCAGTTTAAAGGGAACCTACCACCACGAATCTACCTATAAAGGTAGATCGGGTGGTAGGTGGATGAATGGGACGTGAGGACAGCCCTTTTTTGGGCTAATCCTCATGTCCCGGCTATAATAACTTTAATAAGCGGGTATGTAAATTTTCTTAAGCGCCTACTGGGGCATGGAGTAGCCTGACATGAGGCTACACATCGCGGCTACTCCACGCCCCAGTAGCCTCTTTTCTCCGCCTACTATTTCATCTTCGGCACGCAGCTCCTCATAGCTGCGCGCCCTCGTCCGATTACCCGGCGTTCTGCGCGTGCCTCGGAGCGTTCCCCTTTCCCTCAGAAATAAAAAATAAACAATTAAAAAATGTTATATATTGCCACATACCAAAAGTTCTATCAAAATATAACTTCTAATTGTCACAATCTACATTTTTTTTTACAACACATAAAAAAATTGATTTTAAAACAGAGAAATGTGTTTTAAATAAAGCGTACAGTATTCAAAAAGGGGCACTATGCAAACTCCTTATTTATACAAGGTGCGAGTATATATGTCTCAAGACGGCACAGAAGTAATATGCAAAAACATCCAGGTCATGCTCATTGTTCATAGAAGGGGTGCATTCAACATAAGAAAAAAACAGAAGGATTGCCGCACTAACCGATAAAACCTCTTCTTTATTTTTTCACAAAGTAAAACAAGTATGACATAGTAGCCCAGTCAGGATAGAGATAGGAGCAGGGTATTGGAAAAGGCTACAGCCTTTATATAAAATATAAAATAGGGGGGGGGATTACAATCTGGAAATACTCATTCACCTATACTTTATAGGCATGTGTTACATAGTAGGAAATCGGTAAAGACATCCAGAACGGAGAGAATTATATATATACAGTATATATATATATATATATATATATATATATATATATATATATATATATATATATAAATGTAAGTGCTAACATCATACTATGTCTATATGAAAATATCTAGAACATAGGACGGATCGAAGAGGAAGGACAGGGGGGTACCATTAAAGGAAAACCCCCATGTTGTGTCTATCCTTCAGCCCTAGAGGACCCATAGCATGGGTCCTCATAACCCAACAGGCTTCTTTCCTTAAAAGCTCCTGTGGCGATCCCCACCGTTAGGTGGTATAGGTACCTGCTTGATACCCCGAAACAAAGAACTTGTGTGTTGCCCCCATGCACTTTGTTAATGTGCTCAATTAATCTTGGTGCGCCTTTTCTGCTTTTGACCGAATAGCAATGTTCACTAAATCAAATGTACAGCGGTCTTATTGTTTTACCTATGTAAAAATGCCCGCAAGGGCAAAGAATAACGTAAACTACAAATTGCATGAAAAAAATTGGCGTGTCGATATTTTAACTCATCCAATACACAAATGCTTAGTTTTTATATTTTGCCAGCAATATTTACTGTGGCCTTAACAGAAATTGCCTGTCAGAACCATTTTGGGAAGCAATTTATTTTTTGGAGGGGGTAGACGGCTACCCACAATTATATGACGCACACTTATACTTCTTCTAAACGATATTAAAGGCGGTAAGGTGGTTAGGTTGACCATAAACCCTAATGGACCTATTTGTACGGGTATTTAACCTTCTTTTTTAACCTCAGGTACTGTAACACTTTTATTTATAGATGCATTGATTGAGAAAAACCTCTTCAAGTTGATGTTGCGTACACCCCTGAAGAGGTCAATCTCCAATTCCACAAAATCAAAATTATAAGTTAGACAAAAACCAAGACCTTTTGACAAAACTGATATACATGCAGGGCTTAGATCGATCTCAGTGAGATTGACCACTAAAAGATTGTCATTATTATCTTCTTCTGTTTCTTCTACTCTTATTGTCTCCAGGACTTGCTTTCGCTTCCTTCCTCGTCCTCTTTCCACGCCCCGTCCTCATGTTTTGCACAAAAGGATTACATTTTTTTTAATCTATTAAAATATAATAAAACCTATATAAATTTGGTTTTATTGTGATCATAGCAAACCATAGAATAAAGTTTCATTTGGTGCACCCAGTGAAACAGACCACACAAGACAAATTAGGGTTTTTTTGGCAATTATAATGCATTTGGAATTTTTTACCAGCTGTGTAAATCATGGCATTAAATATTGATACTAGGAAGTGCAATTTTCTATGCAGAAAACAAGCCCTCATGCAGCTGTGTACACTGAAAAATAGAAACATTTCTTTGATGTATTTTTTTTTAGGTGGTGGGGGGGGGACATAAAAAGGAAAAATGGCCCTAATGAAAAGGGGTTAGAGTTATATCGGAAATGACAAAAACATTGATCCAAACATTAGAATATTATTTAACGGGGAAATGATTCCAGAATTGATAACTGGCACTGCCAGTGAATGATGGTGCAAAAAGGGAGAGGGAAAGACAGCAATCCTAGGTAATCACGATTTGAGTGGTGCTCGCAGCTGTGGATCCGGTGCTCAGAGTCCCATAATCAGCATAAGGAATGGAGAGAGCCACAGCACCCGGTACGATTCAGTTCCAAAAAGTCTTTATAAAAATTGCATAAAAATTGCAACGTTTTGATTCCAGTTGAATCTTTCTCAAGCATGCTTGAGAAAGATTCATGCTTGAGAAGCATGCTCAATCTCAAGCATGCTTGAGAAAGATTCAACTGGAATCGAAACGTTGCAATTTTTATGCTTGGATGATGTTACAATAAAGACTTTTTGGAACTGAATCGTACCGGGTGCTGTGGCTCTCTCCATTCCTTATGCTGATGGTGCAAAAACACACAACACTATGACAAGGGGAATGATAATACCTAGTGTCACTTTATTCATAAATGTAGAGGAGCAATATTAGAGGAGAGGCACAAAGCAGTCATGATGAAATACATTCCAGAAATGTTCTTTTATGGGGAATCCCAGTATTTAATAAAACATACATGTCAGAAGATATCAAAAGGTCGGCCTTAATCCCAAACTTACAAAACACCAAATTACGCAACAATAAATCCCCTGATCCTGTATCTCCACCTAACTATGAGACACATCAGCAGACAAAGGTTCTTTGTTGACCAAACAGGCTAGACTTCAATCCATCCAGAATGGAGCATTCAGCTGAACTTTATGACTAAGTCACAAAATGCTTCTTTACTGTGTCAGACGATGATCAATAAACTGCAGCTATTCTCCTCTCTCATCAAAGTCTCACTAAGTTCCCCTGAGCTGTAGCTCCTGAAAGCTTTGCCCCAGGGATACATTAAGATTAGAGATGAGCGAACACTAAAATGCTCGGGTACTCGTTATTCGAGACGAACTTTTCCCGATGCTCGAGTGCTCGTCTCGAATAACGAACCCCATTGAAGTCAATGGGAGACTCGAGCATTTTTCAAGGGGACCAAGGCTCTGCACAGGGAAGCTTGGCCAAACACCTGGGAACCTCAGAAAAGGATGGAAACACCACGGAAATGGACAGGAAACAGCAGGGGCAGCATGCATGGATGCCTCTGAGGCTGCCTAATCGCACCATTATGCCAAAATTATGGGCAACAGCATGGCCATGACAGAGTGACAGAATGAAGCTAGATAGCATCTAAAACATCCAATAATTGACCCTGACACTATAGGGGACGGCATGCAGAGGCAGCGGCAGCAGGCTAGAGAGTGGCATGGCGACATACCCTAATTGGACTCAGGCTTCAAACCAATGGGTGTCAGAGAGGAACCAAAGGAGGTGAGCAAGAAGCGCTCAAATAATATCGGTACATGATAAAAGTTTGCCAGTATATTTTGTGGATTACACAGCAGGGTGGCGACAAAGTTAACATGGAAGCCATGAAAACAACCCAAAATTCTGCCTGACACAGCTCGTTTGATAAGGGGACCATGTATGGAGGCAGTGAACTAGTAGTAGATTAAAGGTTCTGCAGTTAAAACTATGTTAGTTGGATCTTGGCATGGAGTTGGCGCTCCGCTGCCAGGCGAGCTTTCGCCAATCCAAGCCCCTGTCTCTAGGCTACTCCCCAAACAGCACTTCTAAGAACCTTTTGTATAAGATCAAGTGTAGTAGCGTTCTTATAAGTTTAGGATATGGCGGGTGAGGGGAATGTAAACAGATGCGCAAGAAGCGCTGAAATAATATCCCTAAATGGTAAAAGTTTGCAAGTATATTTTGTGGATTACACAGCAGGGTGGCGACAAAGTTAACAACTTTGATGTGGAATGCCCTGTAATAGCTCTTGGGCGGTGTGCCTTTTATCGCCTAGGCTCAGCAGTTTCAGCACCGCCTGCTGTCGCTTAGCGACGGCACTGCTGCTGTGCCTAGAGCTACCGACTGATGGCGCCATGCCCACGGATGGTAATTCGGAGGAGGAGGAGGTGGAGGAGGGGTGGGAGGAGGTATAGTAGGCCTTTGAGACCTGGACCGAGGTAGGCCCCGCAATTCTCTGCGTCGGCAGTATATGACCAGCCCCAGGGTCAGACTCGGTCCCAGCCTGCACCAAGTTAAGTGTAGTAGCGTTCTTATAAGTTTGGGATATGGCGGGTGAGGGGAATGTAAACAGATGCGCAAGAAGCGCATGATGCGCATGGAGCTGGCGCTCCGCTGCCAGGCGAGCTTTCGCCAATCCAAGCCCCTGTCTCTAGGCTACTCCCCAAACAGCACTTCTAAGAACCTTTTGTATAAGATCAAGTGTAGTAGCGTTCTTATAAGTTTAGGATATGCCGGGTGAGGGGAATGTAAACAGATGCGCAAGAAGCGCTGAAATAATATCCCTAAATGGTAAAAGTTTGCCAGTATATTTTGTGGATAACACAGCAGGGTGGCGACAAAGTTAACAACTTTGATGTGGAATCCATGAAAACAACCCAAATTTCTGCCTGACACACCTCGTTTGATAAAGGGACGATGTATGGAGGCAGCTATATGGACGACTTTTGGAGGTAGCAATGGAGACAACGTGTGGAGGCTGCTATGGAGACAATTTAATTTGGATAGTGCCTGTATGTGGCAGTCCCAAACATTTTTCAAACCAGAGGAGCAGGTAGGTGGCCCTCCAGTAAAATGGAATAGATTGAGTGCCTGTATGTGGCAGTCCCAAAAATTTTTCAAACCAGAGGAGCAGGTAGGTGGCCCTCCAGTAAAATGGAATAGATTGAGTGCCTGTATGTGGCAGTCCCAAAAATTTTTTAAAACAGAGGACCGGGTAGGTGGCCCTCCAGAAAAATGGAATAGATTGAGTGCCTGTATGTGGCAGTCCCAAAAATTTTTCAAACCAGAGGAGCAGGTAGGTGGCCCTCCAGTAAAATGGAATAGATTGAGTGCCTGTATGTGGCAGTCCCAAACATTTTTCAAACCAGAGGAGCAGGTAGGTGGCCCTGCAGTAAAATGGAATAGATTGAGTGCCTGTATGTGGCAGTCCCAAAAATTTTTCAAACCAGAGGAGCAGGTAGGTGGCCCTCCAGTAAAATGGAATAGATTGAGTGCCTGTATGTGGCAGTCCCAAAAATGTTTCAAACCAGAGGAGCAGGTAGGTGGCCCTGCAGTAAAATGGAATAGATTGAGTGCCTGTATGTGGCAGTCCCAAAAATTTTTCAAACCAGAGGAGCAGGTAGGTGGCCCTCCAGTAAAATGGAATAGATTGAGTGCCTGTATGTGGCACTCACAAAAATTGTTTCAAACAGAGGACCGGGTAGGTGGCCCTCCAGAAAAATTAAATGCATGAAGTACTATAGCAAGAGCCAGTGGGCCCTGTCAAAAAATAGCCATTTTCCTCTGCTTTACTGTACAAAGAGGAGGAGAAGGAGGAAAATGAGGAGGAGGAGGAGTGGATCAATTATTCAGGTTGAGCTTCCTTCACCTGGTGGAGATTGGAAATTCTGAGAAATCCAGCCTTTATTCATTTTAATAAGCGTCAGCCTGTCAGCGCTGTCAGTCGACAGGCGTGTACGCTTATCGGTGATGATGCCACCAGCTGCACTGAAAACCCGCTCGGACAAGACGCTAGCGGCAGGGCAGGCAAGAACCTCCAAGGCGTACAGCGCCAGTTCGTGCCACATGTCCAGCTTTGAAACCCAGTAGTTGTAGGGAGCTGTGTGATCATTTAGGACGATGGTATGGTCAGCTACGTACTCCCTCACCATCTTTCTGTAAAGATCAGCCCTACTCTGCCGAGACTGGGGACAGGTGACAGTGTCTTGCTGGGGTAACATAAAGCTGGCAAAAGCCTTGTAAAGCGTACCCTTGCCAGTGCTGGACAAGCTGCCTGCTCGCCTACTCTCCCTCGCTACTTGTCCCGCAGAACTACGCACTCTGCCGCTAGCGCTGTCAGAAGGGAAATACTGTTTCAGCTTGTGCACCAGGGCCTGCTGGTATTCATGCATTCTCACACTCCTTTCCTCTGCAGGGATGAGAGTGGGAAGATTTTGCTTGTACCGTGGGTCCAGGAGAGTGAACACCCAGTAATCGGTGATGGAATAAATTCTTTGAACGCGAGGGTCACGGGATAGGCAGCCTAGCATGAAATCTGCCATATGCGCCAGAGTACCAACGCGTAAGAATTCACTCCCCTCACTGGCCTGACTGTCCATTTCCTCCTCCTCCAACTCCTCCAACTCCTCTTCTTCTGCCCATACACGCTGAACAGTGAAGGACTCAACAATGGTCCCCTCTTGTGTCTCGCCAACATTCTCCTCCTCTTCCTCCTCATCCTCCTCCACCTCCACCTCCTCCGATATGCGCTGAGAAACAGACCTGAGGGTGCTTTGGCTATCAACAAGGGAATATTCTTCCCCTGTCTCTTGTGACGAGCGCAAAGCTTCCGACTTCATGCTGACCAGAGAGTTTTTCAACAGGCCAAGCAGCGGGATGGTGAGGCTGATGATGGCGGCATCGCCACTGACCATCTGTGTTGACTCCTCAAAGTTACTCAGCACCTGACAGATATCAGACATCCACGTCCACTCCTCATTGTAGACTTGAGGAAGCTGACTGACCTGACTACCAGTTCTGGTGGAAGTTGACATCTGGCAGTCTACAATCGCTCTGCGCTGCTGGTAAACTCTGGATAACATGGTCAGTGTTGAATTCCACCTCGTGGGCACGTCGCACAACAGTCGGTGAGCGGGCAGTTGGAGGCGGCGCTGCGCTGCCCTGAGAGTGGCAGCATCTGGGCTGGACTTCCTGAAATGCGCACAGATGCGGCGCACCTTCGTGAGCAAATCAGACAGATTGGGGTATGTCTTGAGGAAACGCTGAACTATCAGATTTAACACATGGGCCAGGCATGGCACATGTGTCAGTCTGCCGAGTTGCAGAGCCGCCACCAGGTTACGGCCATTGTCACACACAACCATTCCCGGCTTGAGGTTCAGCGGTGCCAGCCACAGATCAGTCTGCGCCGTGATGCCCTGTAATAGCTCTTGGGCGGTGTGCCTTTTGTCGCCTAGGCTCAGCAGTTTGAGCACCGCCTGCTGTCGCTTAGCGACGGCACTGCTGCTGTGCCTAGAGCTACCGACTGATGGCGCCGTGCCCACGGATGGTAGTTCGGAGGAGGAGGTGGAGGAGGGGTGGGAGGAGGATGAGGCATAGTAGGCCTGAAACACCTGGACCGAGGTAGGCCCCGCAATCCTCGGCGTCGGCAGTATATGAGCAGCCCCAGGGTCAGACTCGGTCCCAGCCTCCACCAAGTTAACCCAATGTGCCGTCAGCGATATATAGTGGCCCTGCCCGGCAGCACTCGTCCACGTGTCCGTGGTCAGGTGGACCTTGTCAGAAACGGCGTTGGTCAGGGCACGGATGATGTTGTCTGACACGTGCTGGTGCAGGGCTGGGACGGCACATCGGGAAAAGTAGTGGCGGCTGGGGACCGAATACCGAGGGGCGGCCGCCGCCATGAGGTTGCGAAAGGCCTCGGTCTCTACTAGCCTATAGGGCAGCATCTCCAGGCTAAGCAATCTGGAGATGTGCACATTAAGGGCTTGGGCGTGCGGGTGGGTTGCACTATATTTGCGTTTCCGCTCCAGCGTCTGGGGTATGGAGAGCTGAACGCTGGTGGATGCTGTGGAGGATCGTGGAGGCGACGATGGGGTTTTTGTGGCAGGGTCCTGGGCAGGGGGCTGACTAGCAGCTGACACAGGGGAAGGAGCAGTGGTGTGCACGGCCGGAGGTGAACGGGCTTGTTGCCACTGAGTGGGGTGTTTAGCATTCATATGCCTGCGCATACTGGTGGTAGTTAAGCTAGTAGTGGTGGAACCCCTGCTGAGCCTGGTTTGGCAAATGTTGCACACCACAGTCCGTCGGTCATCCGGTGTTTCCTTAAAGAACCTCCAGACTTCTGAAGATCTAGCCCTCGCCGCAAGAGCCCTCGCCACGGGAGCTTCACTAGTTGACACATTTGGCGCTGATGCACCAGCTCTGGCCCTGCCTCTCCGTCTGGCCCCACCACTGCCTCTTCCAACCTGTTCTGGTCGAGGACTCTCCTCCGTCTCAGAAGCACTGTGTTCACCCGGCCTCTCAACCCAGCTTGGGTCTGTCACCTCATCATCCTCCGATCCCTCAGTCTGCTCCCCCCTCGGACTTCCTGCCCTGACAACAACTTCCCCACTGTCTGACAACCGTGTCTCCTCATCGTCGGACACCTCTTTACACACTTCCACTACGTCAAGAAGGTCATCATCACCCACAGACTGTGACTGGTGGAAAACCTGGGCATCGGAAAATTGCTCAGCAGCAACCGGACAAGTGGTTTGTGACTGTGGGAAGGGTCCAGAAAACAGTTCCTCAGAGTATGCCGGTTCAAATGCCAAATTTTCCTGGGAGGGGGCAGACTGGGGGGGAGGAGGCTGAGGTGCAGGAGCTGGAGGAGTGGCGATTTCGGTGACATGGGTGGACTGCGTGGAAGACTGACTGGTGGTGGACAAATTGCTCGAAGCATTGTCAGCAATCCACGACATCACCTGTTCGCACTGTTCTGGCCTCAACAGTGCTCTACCACGAGTCCCAGTAACTTCAGACATGAACCTAGGGAGAGTAGCTCTGCGGCGTTCCCCTGCTCCCTCATCAGCAGGTGGTGTCTCACCCCGCCCAGGACCACGGCCTCTGACCACTGCAGTAGTTGGACGCCCACGTCCCCGCCCTCGTCCTCTACCCCTAGCCCTCGGGTTAAACATTTTTAAAATGAGAGTTATAACTTTATTTTTTTTTAAACTTTTTTTTGTTTTTTTTTGTGTTTTTTGTTTTTTTTGTGTTTTTTGTTTTTTTTTGAGTTTTTAAAACCAAACAATGCTATCCTATTGATATGGCTATTTTCTAGCCAAGTATCAAAGCACACTACTATGCCAGATGAGATGACACTGAGTTAGTGCCTAATTGAAATCCAACCCCTACTAAATTTTCCCACTTCGGTCTTTGCTATGGATATGTGCGTCACTAAGCGCAGAACACAGCGGTCGCAAGTCTCACTACAAATTGCTCAGAATTGGCTAGTACATGCACTGCAGAAAGTACAGCCACCAGCAGATCAACCAGAAATCAAATATATAGAACGCTACTGTAGGCGTAAGTAAGCTCTTTGTATTCTCCTATGGCTATTTTCTAGCCAAGTATCAAAGCACACTACTATGCCAGATGAGATGACACTGAGTTAGTGCCTAATTGAAATCCAACCCCTACTAAATTTTCCCACTTCGGTCTTTGCTATGGATATGTGCGTCACTAAGCGCAGAACACAGCGGTCGCAAGTCTCACTACAAATTGCTCAGAATTGGCTAGTACATGCACTGCAGAAAGTACAGCCACCAGCAGATCAACCAGAAATCAAATATATAGAACGCTACTGTAGGCGTAAGTAAGCTCTTTGTATTCTCCTATGGCTATTTTCTAGCCAAGTATCAAAGCACACTACTATGCCAGATGAGATGACACTGAGTTAGTGCCTAATTGAAATCCAACCCCTACTAAATTTTCCCACTTCGGTCTTTGCTATGGATATGTGCGTCACTAAGCGCAGAACACAGCGGTCGCAAGTCTCACTACAAATTGCTCAGAATTGGCTAGTACATGCACTGCAGAAAGTACAGCCACCAGCAGATCAACCAGAAATCAAATATATAGAACGCTACTGTAGGCGTAAGTAAGCTCTTTGTATTCTCCTATGGCTATTTTCTAGCCAAGTATCAAAGCACACTACTATGCCAGATGAGATGACACTGAGTTAGTGCCTAATTGAAATCCAACCCCTACTAAATTTTCCCACTTCGGTCTTTGCTATGGATATGTGCGTCACTAAGCGCAGAACACAGCGGTCGCAAGTCTCACTACAAATTGCTCAGAATTGGCTAGTACATGCACTGCAGAAAGTACAGCCACCAGCAGATCAACCAGAAATCAAATATATAGAACGCTACTGTAGGCGTAAGTAAGCTCTTTGTATTCTCCTATGGCTATTTTCTAGCCAAGTATCAAAGCACACTACTATGCCAGATGAGATGACACTGAGTTAGTGCCTAATTGAAATCCAACCCCTACTAAATTTTCCCACTTCGGTCTTTGCTATGGATATGTGTGCCACTAAGAGCTAAACACAACGGTAGCAAGTCCCCCTGCTAATTCCTCACAAAATGGTACTAGATGCAAATTAAAATAAAAAAAGTAGAACGTTATTGTAGCCCTAAGAAGGGCTGTTGGGTTCTTTGAGAATCACTCCTGCCTAACAGTAAGCTAATAGAACACCCTAACGCTTTCCCTGACCAGCAGCAGCTCTCTCCCTAGCGGCATCCAGACACAGAATGATCCGAGCAGCGCGGGCAGCGGCTAGTCTATCCCAGGGTCACCTGATCTGGCCAGCCAACCACTGCTATCGACGTGTAAGGGTACCACGTCATGCTGGGTGGAGTGCAGAGTCTCCTGGCTTGTGATTGGCTCTGTTTCTGGCCGCCAAAAAGCAAAACGGCGGGAGCTGCCATTTTCTCGAGCGGGCGAAGTATTCGTCCGAGCAACGAGCAGTTTCGAGTACCCTAATGCTCGACCGAGCATCAAGCTCGGACGAGCATGTTCGCTCATCTCTAATTAAGATCCATTTGTGACCAGAAAACATGCACCATCAGGGCTGGAATAACAGTTTTGGAGGCCCCTGGGCACAAACTGGTGGAGGTCCTTCCCATAATTTTTTTCAATTAATATTGCTTCTCCAGATAGTCCGGATAACAGAATTGCCCACCAATTCACTTTCACTATGAAAGTCACAATTTCTAGACTACAGACAGTGGGAGATTAAGACTACTATAGGCCTTGGGCTGTATGGAGATTGTAAGCGCACTACCAGTCTTAATTTTTTTGAATACATAGATGCAGCATTCTATCTCTAACACACCTTTTATATCATGTCCAAAAAAAGTTTACCAGGTAAACCCTAATAAGAACCTGTGCCTTAATAAAAAAAAATAAATAAATAATACTGACTACTAAGGCTACATACACACTACTGTATGGGGGGGAGCATGTACAGGCACAAGCTTGCGGCAACATACCGCTACGTACACGCGGAAAAGAAAGCACATGTCCCATCTTTCCCTGTAGTGCGGCCTGTGTGCCGTGCATTTCAATGGGTCAACCCTCCGCCTCTCCATGGTGCTAGATGTATGCTCGCCTGGCAGTAGGTGTGCGGGCATACATTCGTGTGCATGCAACCAACACTAAGCCGACAGGTCAAATTTGAAGGAAGACTTACTCACACTCTTTAAGTGACACTACACAATATGAGGTTTGTCTCACACACCAAAAGGTTAATCAAGTACTACAAGACAGAAGAGGCAACTTGCAACTTATAGATGGTGGCCTTCTCCATTAGGTCCAGAATCGCAGGGTTGCTTCTTCCAGGATGCAGAATTTTCCACAAGATGTTTTCAGTGCAACTAAAATACCAAAGGTCCGATATGCCACTTTTTTTTGTCATTTTGCAAATCATAAAAATGTAAATAAAAAGTGATCAAAAGGTCATACAGTACCACAAATAGTATTAATGTAAACATCGTCTTGCCCTGCAAAAAAATGACACCTTACACAGCTCCGTGAGTCAAAGTATGAAAACGTTATCAGCGTCAGAATATGGCAAAATAAAGACTTTTTTGTACAAAAGGTTTTTAGTTTTAAAAACCTATTCAACGTAATAAAACTTTGATAGCCCTGTAATCGTACCAACCCAAATAATAAAGGGGAAATAGTATTTGGATCACATAGTGAAAGCCATATAAACAGAGCCCACAAAATGGTGCAAAAACATTTTTTTTTTTGCCAAATTCACTGCATTTGTATTTTTTTCCTGCCTCCCAGCAAACGGCATGGAGAATTAAATATTGCCAATGCAAGTACAATTTGTTTAACCGAAAACAAGCACTTATAAACATGCAAACACAGAATAAAAATATTAAAAGGGTATTCCCACGAAGACCAGTTTCTTAAACCTACTCAGGATAACAAAAATACAGCATTTCCCAGACATAAGTCCAACTTGTCCCTATCAGTCCTGGTGTACACAATTTCAGTTGCCCTAGACACGACTCTTGGATTTCTGTGTGACGGCCATGGAGCTGAGTTTCTCTCCATCTGCTCCCTGCACTCTAGCTCCGCCCCCCTGTAGTCCAGGACGGAGCTCACACTGACACATACACCGACAACCTGCTAGCAGAGGCAGCATGAGGAGAACTACAAGCTACAGACAGAGAAGTTATTTATTGGGGGAGGAAGGCACAGCAAATGTAGTGTGTTGTAGAAAAGTAGAGATGTAGGAGAGCTGACTGTGTCATTGTGTGTAATATGCATCTCATGGATCTCATCATCTCTGATCCGTCTCATCTCTCTTTCTATGTGTCAGATACTAGTACAATGTTCAGAAGGTAAGAGAAAGTGTATATAAAATTGTACCCTGATAATCTAACCACTATGTGATCATAATGGGGCACATTTACTAAGGCTTTGCACGTTCTTTCTAGTGCAAACTGCTTGCACAGGTATTTAAGTAGTGTCTGCACCACAAATGTGTTGCATGCAACCGTTTTGTTGGGGCACCTGCACTAGGCATCATGCGACACAGATTAGGGGGGTTCCGGTGCTTAGTCAGACCATGCGCCAAATTTAACATGCAAGTCCTACAAAAGTGTGTCACATGCCTCATGTTAAAGATAGACCAGAAAAAAGGTTGGTGCCCTGTCGGGCCAGTTTAGGGAGCGCCAAATTCTTTACGAACGGGCGCCAGAAATCATGAATCTGACACTCCCTGCATTATACACGTCTAATGTTGTACTGAACAAGAATTGACCTTCATGTGGAATGTAACATAGATGATTCTTTGAGGCAAAATCACCATTCCAACCTTTAAGCCATAGTGCCCTTCTGGCTGAGTTGGAAAGGGCTGATGACCTGACTGATAATCTGAAAGCATCCACTAAACTAAAGCATCCGTCAGAGGCCTTCTTCACTTTCTCCTCCAGCGGTGTTAGCCACATTAACATGGACCTGCAAACACAAGTAGCTGCAATATTCTGTGTAAAAGCCGAGGAGGAAGCCTCCCAGGCCTTACACAGGAACCCATCTGCTCTTTTGTCCATAGGGTCTTTTAAAACTCTGGAGTCTTCTAAAGGCAGCTTTTTTGGACACCTTAAATATGGCTATATCCCCTTAAGGGATATTTTCTTTGGGTACAAATATTTTCTTCTCTGACCTTTTCCATTCTGCTTTTATAAGGGATGAAAGATTTCAGTGTAAAGGAAACACTTTCCTTTTTCTATCCCCCAATCCCAGGAACATGACATCACGGACTGATCTTTGTTCTCTTTCCTCTTCTAGTTACATAATGGCCCTTACAATCTTAATAAGATGCGGCGCCATCTTGAAAAAGGAGCTGGATGCCCTGCTCCACCTCCGAGGCTTCTCACCACTCCAGCTTCTGCCCCCGGAAAGCCTGGCTGCACCACGGAGGCATGGAGGGAGGCGTGGAGCTTTAAGGGTTTGCTCTATCTGGGGGGCGGACCTCTCTCTGGTGTATGGTGCAGTCCTGGTGAAGGGGGAAATGATATTTATTGTGGTAAAATCACTATGTGATTGAAATTTGAGAATTTTCTTTCATGGGAAAACCGGTTTAAGGTAGGAGGCGAGCAAAAAATGGAAACACAAAAACAAAAAAGGGAATTGGTGGGAAGAGGTTAAATGCTGATATATTTGGAACAGGTTTACATACACTATACAAAAAGACACATATGTATGTTTTTTACACTACCTGATAAGAAATCAGAATAAACCTTTCCAGTTTTAGGTCAATTACAATTACCAAAATTATTTATGTTTGCAAGATGCCAGAATAATGAAAGATTTGAATTTTCTAAGGCGTTTTTATTACCCTATATACTCGAGTATAAGCTGACCCAACTATAATCCGAGGCCCCTAATTTTACCAACAAAAACTGGGAAAACCTATTGACTCAAGTATTAGTTGAGGGTGTGAAATGCATTGGTCACAGCCTCCCAGTATATAGCCAGCAAGTCTCCTGTAGTATATAGCCAGCCTTACCCCATGTAGTATCCAGCCAGCCTTCCCCCATGTAGTACCCAGCCAGCCAGCCCCCATGTAGTCTATAGCCTGCCCGCCCCCATGTAGTCTATAGCCTGCCCGCCCCCATGTAGTCTATAGCCTGCCAGCCCCCTGTAGTATACAGCCAACCCGCATGAAAAAAATAAACTTACATACTCACCTTCTGCTGTCCCCGATACTCATTGCGGGTCCTCTTCTGTCTTCTTTATGCTGTAACAGCTGGCAGAGACGTGTCCATGCAATCTGCTGGCCGGCGCATACTATGATGTCACCAGCGGCCATACTATGATGGCACCAGGGGGAAGGAGCTGTACAGATGCACAACTCCTATCTTCCTAGATCGTTTTATATACAATTGCGCAATATATAGACTTTAAATGTGTTTGCTATATCTGGTGATGTAAAAGAAACAGTTTACAATTGCACCAGTCTACAATTAAGTTGTTTGAAGAATATTCTGAATATTGAATGATATAAGATAGTATGTATAAATAATGGTATTTTATGGAGTATAAGGGCCCTGCACCATGTATTTCAAATATTGTCTATGTATTTTAAGTAAAATACTTTTATTATGTAAAAATCTCCCAAAATTTTACCATAACACCATAAGTGGTGCAGTATAAAATTATTGTACAAAACGTATGCACTAGTGATACCCTGGTATCTTATTCAAGTACACAAGGTGTATAACCCATTCTGTTTGTGCCTTTTCTTTTCCTCTACATTTTCACTGTCGAGTAGAGCATCTATGAGATTCATCAGTCACTTACTTATCTCTGACCATAGCCATGAAGCCGATACATAGTAACACATCTGTGCCACATAATTTCCAGTCTAAATTACCAAATCCGTGCTGTAGCTCCTTTGTTGACATCCACCGTTCATTTATGAGAGAAGTTGTCAGTGGGTAAAAACTTTTGCTAGGAACATGACAATCATGGCAAACGCTCTTGTAAATGAAAATGGTTAGATTGTGTTATTCTGAAAAGAATTGAATTGTAAATACTAATAAAAAAATCATTTTATTGAACAGTTGTTTTTGTTGCAATACATAAATTACTACATCATAGAACTTTATAGAGCAGACAGTGCAGAGAAATACATGGAATGTAAACTGAAATGAACATGGAACCAGGAAAGGCCTTTCCCACCATCGTCACAGGTTATAGAACAGCCATGAAGTATATACACTACCATTATAAAAAGCTGCACCAACAAACACTGAGATACAATGCTGTTTTCATAGGATTACAGATGAAATACACAGGATTCAATAGCTTCTTCTAGGTCTTCTCTATGTCGTGGTTCATATGCCTTGACCTGAGGGGGAAATCATTTCTTGAAGGACCAAATGTAATAAGTGGTTCTGTTCTGCTGACAAGAGTGGCCTGTAGATATTAAAGATAATACATTAGTGGGTATTCATTGTAAAAATATAAATATCCTATATACCAAGGAACTTTTTGATTACAATAAACCCAAGATAATGGATTTAAATGGAAATTGTAGAGTCACAATAATAATCTCCACACAATGTTGATTATTCTGCACCAATGGAAACTACCGTATACACTCGAGTATAAGCAGAAGTACCTAATTTGGGTACACAAAAAAACTGGGAAAACCTACTGACTCCAGTATAAGCCTAGGGTTGGAAATAAATTGGTCACAGCTTCCAGCCATTTTATAGATAGCCTGTCCCCTTCCCATCCCCCCGTATATATAGCTAGTCAGCCCCTGCCCCCCCCCCCCCGTGTATGGCCAGCGAGCCCCTGCCCCCCCCCCCCGGTGTATGGCCTGCGAGTAACTGCCCCCCTCCCCCGGTGTATGGCCAGTGAGCCCCTGAAGCCCCCCCCCCTCCCGGTGTAAGGCCAGTGAGCCCCTGCCCCCCCCCCAGGTGTATGGCCAGCAAGTAACTGCCCCCCCCCCTCCCCCGGTGTAAGGCCAGCGAGCCCCTGCCCCCCCCCCCCCCCGGTGTATAGTTTTTGTGCTGAAAAACTAGAGTTATACTCGAGTATATAAAGTACTTCCTTTTTTGAAAACACTTTTTGGTAAAAACCTGTATAACTATTTTGGGTAATATCAATTTTAATATTTAATGTCATTATCTAGGATTTTAAAAACCAAACAAAATCCAACAGTGTTTTGTGGCACGTGTGTTATCACCATGCGAGGTCCACTTATGCACCAATTACAGTAAAAAAGACTAAACAAGCCGCAAACTCCGGCAGGAATTGGCCTGTTTTGTGGTTCAGGCAGTTGGGTCATACACCAGTCATGTGAATTAACTTATAGAAATGAATGTGTGCAATCCTTTAAACACACTGGCAAAAACAATGTTCATGTGCAGACGGCCTAAGGGGATCTGTCTGTTCTGTACACTGTTCTGTTTCCAGCAGTCATCTCATTATCACAAGTGGGATTATAATCCAAAATAAAACCATTGCTATAGGACTCATTTACGCAAAATTTAAACAAAATGTTAAAAAATGTTTCATCTAGTTTTAATTAAAAAAAAAAAAAAAAAGTTTATTTTCACAGGAACAGAAAAAATAAACTACAAGCCGGAGACAATTCATTACATGACATGGAACCAACAGGGCCGAAGTATTACTAATAACTATGTACAGGCGGTCCCCTACTTAAGAACAACTGTGTTACAGACGACTCCTAGTTACAAACGGACCTCTGGATATTGGTAATTTACTGTACTTTAGTCCTAGGCTACAATAATCAGCTGTAACAGTTATCACAGGTGTCTGTAATGAAGCTTTATTGTTAATCCTGGTTCTTATGACAATCCATCATTTTTAAAATCCAATTGTCACAGAAACCAAAATAAATTTGGCTGGGGTACAGTGATAAAGTATACAGTTCCGACTTGCATACAAACTCAAAGTGAGTACAAACCTACAGAACCTATCCTGTACTGCCTGTATTAATTTTATGTTACAAAAGAATATCTGAATGTAATACAAGGATACAGGACAAAATCCAAGGTGGAAAAGACATAAAGGGTAACGACATAAGCAAGAAAACAAAAAATACTGCAACCCAATCTACATTAAAGTAACCATTCTGCTGTAACCAGCAGTAAGTGCTCATGTACGGACCAGCCACACATCACATGACAATCCAGTGATAACTGATACTGTACCAATCACATAGAGATGGAAACAAATGTGTGGTGCAGGATTGAGGAAGAGACTGAATTGCATAACATCAATAACACAACACTCCCCGCACCAGGATTCCTTCAAGGATTAATGAAAAGATTAAAGCAAGATAAGACACTTAAGAACAGAAGTTCTCTCTTTATTACATAATAAATAAATAAATACACTCAGCACATGGTGCACAAATGGAAACTAATCAAATTTAGAGCCAAAATATTGGACTGAATAATGCTATAGTGATAATACTGAACGATCTACCCAAAACTTAACCGGTTGATTTTATGGGTCCATATTACGGTTTACTTTTGCTTATTTTAATGCCAATACTGTAGGGCAGGGGTCTCAAACTCGCGGCCCGCGGGACAATATTTTGCGGCCCCCACCTGGTCGCGCTGCATGGAGAGGGCTCACGGGCTGAGCCCTCTCCATAGCCGGTAAGTCTTTGCTGCATATTGCAGCAAAGGCTTACCGGTAACACCCGCGATCGGTGCTAGCACCGATCGCGGGTGCTTTCACAGCGATGGCTGCCGACAAAGCTGCCGGCAGCCTCAAAAAGATAGCATCTTACCTGGGATCACCGCTCCCCGTGACGTCATCGGGGGGCGGAGATCCGTCTCCATGGTAGCCTCAGGTCTTCCGAAGACCCGAGGCTATTTCGTTTTAACCCCTTCATTACAATGTGCTGATAGCACATTGTAATGAATGAGGAGGAAAATCTCCATATACTGCCATACTGTAGTATGGCAGTATATGATAGGATCGATCAGACAACCTAGGGTTAAAGTACCCTAGGGAGTCTGAAAAATAGTATAAATAAAATTAAAAAAAAGTTCAAAAAAAAAAATAATAATAAAAAAACCTAAAATTTCAAATCACCCCCTTTTCCCTAGAACTGACATAAATATAAATAAACAGTAAAAATCATAAACATATCAGGTATCGACGTGTCCGAAAATGCCCGATCTATCAAAATATGATGACGGTTTTTCAGTGCGTTTAACCCCGTTACGGAAAATAGCGTCCAAAGTCGAAAATGGCACTTTTTTGCCATTTTGAAAAATATAAAAAAATCTATAAAAAGTGATCAAAAGGTTGTACAGTCCTAAAAATGATATCATTGAACATATTATCAAATTTCACAAAAAATGACAGCACCCACAGCTCCGTACACCAAAGTATGAAAAAGTTATTAGCGCCAGAATTTGGCAAAATAAAAAAAAATATTTTTGTACAGTAGGTTTTAATTTTTGTAAATGTATGAAAACATTATAAAACCTATACAAATTTGGTATCCCCTTAATCGTACCGACCCAAAAAATAAAGTAGACATGTCATTTGGGGCGCTCAGTGAAAGACGTAATATCCAAGCCCACAAGAAAATGGCGCAAATGCATTTTCATTGCATTTGGAATTTTTTTCCCGCTTCCGAGTACATGGCATGGAATATTTAATACCATCACTATGAAGTGCAATTTGTTACGCAGAAAACAATCCATCACACAGCTCTTTACGTGTAAAAATAAAAAAGTTATAGTTTTTTGAAGGTGGGGAGTGAAAAATGGACATGAAAAAACAGGAAAGGGCCCGTAACCGGTTAATCCCCTTCCCTCCGGTACTTGAAGAAGATGAAGTCGCCGCTCTGAACGCACTTGGTGCAGGTCAGAGCGGCGACTTCATCTTCTTCGATGGGAGGGACACGGGGAGGCAAGTACCGGGTGGGGGGGGGGGAATGGAGTGTCCCTGACTGGGCTCAGTGCGGTAGGAGCTTGGGACCCCTCGGTACACAGGACGCGTTCATAGAGAAAACACGTCTCCCAGCTTGGGGCTTTCCTTGCACTGGGAGACGCCGTGACATTTGAATCTGAATAATGATATTTTGTAAGCGCATTTTGTGTGGAAAACTTGATGCGGCCCAGCCTTACCCAGAATCTACCTCCAACGGCCCCCAGGTAAATTGAGTTTGAGACCCCTGCTGTAGGGCAATGTTCCCATTGCATCAATAATGGAACCTACAGTGCAAGGCCTTTGTCTGTTACAGATTCTATATGTTACGGATTGTTTTCTGCATGTTACACAGGCGCATCTGAAAATTGGTAGACAAGGACTAGTGTGCTAGACTAAAGAGTGCTGGAGTATAATGCACATACCAGAGTTCTACTTGCAAAATTTTAAGTGATTCCACATCATTTTCCTGACATGCCATCTGCAGGAAAAAGAAAAAGAAAGAAATGAGAAACAAACATACAAGTGCACAAGGCTCACAGACTCTGCAAATTGTAACTAGAATAATATAGTGTATATTCAGTTGAAACCAGACTGCCCCGGGTCTTTGTATGACCTGTGGCTGTCAAAGAAACAGATTGCCTCGCTGATGTCGCAGGGAGCGACGATGGTTACAACTAAGCCAACATGGCTCCCCGATGCGCCATCGGCTTTTTTTTTTTAATCAGATATTTCTTTATTATTTTGCAAAATTTACACATAAACATAGCAATCTCACCACACCATTCCCTTCCCACTCCAGACAAGGCTACAGGCCAATTGTGGTACAGTTAGCACGCATGCTACATATGATCAAATCGCCACACAGGGCTATGAGAACCTTTTGCCAAGATGCAATGAACATTTCGGGATTCAACAAGGCAAACAACAATAACATACTGAATTAGTATAATAAACCAAGGTATCCGACCAAGGGCCCCAAAGTTTCAAATGTACCACTTGCCTTTCTCTCCTTATATATAGCTTTTATATATAACCTTTTGAAGCGCTGTTGGATTTTTAATGCTTCTCGCGGGTGTTACCGGTGGGTGTTTGCTGCATTACGCAGCAAAAGCTCACAGGCTATGGAGAGGGGTATGCCTGTGATCCCTCTCCAGATACCAGCAGCCTGGGGTCACACGTTGTTAAGGAGGAGGAAAATCCCCATATACTGCCATACTGTATTATAGGACCGATCAGACAACCTAGGGTTAAAGTACCCTAGGGAGTCTGAAAAATAGTTAAAAAAAAAATCTAATAAGAAAAATATAAAAATTCAAATCACCCCTTTAACCTAGAACTGATATAAATATAAATAAACAGTAAAAATCATGAACACATTAGGTATCACTGCGTCCGAAAATGCCCAATCAAAATATAATAAATCTTTTTTTTAATGCGTTTAACCCTGTAACGGAAAAAAGCCCCCAAAGTCGAAAATGGCACTTTTTTGCCATTTTATAAAAGATTTCTATAAAAAGTGATCAAAAGGCCGTATAGTCCTAAAAATGATAACATTAAAAACGTCATCAAAAGTCGCAAAAAAATGACACCACCAAAAGCTCTGTATACCAAAGTATAAAAAAGTTATCAGCGCCAGAATGTATGAAAACATTATAAAACCTATACAAATTTGGTATCCCCGTAATCAAACTGACCCAAAGAATAAAGTAAACATGATTTTGGGGCGTACAGTGAAATCCAAGCCCACAAGAATATGGCGCGAATGGGCTTTTTCTCCGATTTCACTGCATTTGGTATTTTTCTCCCGCTTCCCTGTACACGGCATGGAATATTAACTACCACAATTTTGAAGTGCAATTTGTTACGCAGAAAATAAGCCATCACACAGCTCTGTACATGGGAAAATAAAAAAGTTATAGATTTTTGAAGGTGGGGAGTGAAAAGTGAAAACCGAAAAACCATAAAGGGCATCAGCAGGAAGGGGTTAGAGGGGTGTTCCCATTTCGGCAAGTTAATGTTATTGTTTTTATAATAAAATGTTATAAAATTTGTATCAATTCCTGAACGTTTTCTAGATCTCTGCTTGCTGTCACTCTATAGCAGTAGTGGCGAACCTATGGCACGCGTACCATCTCCCCAGTCTCATGAAACTGGGCCCCGACGCCTGCCGGGTCCCGGCGCTGCCTGCTCGTCTCCGGTGCTCCGCTTGTTCGCGGCTCTGTCTCTATACTGGCTACTACCCCTAAACTCACAATGCTGCAGCATTTCTCCTGTGTTGTGTATGCGATTTTCAGAGAAAATAAAACTTATACTTAAGAGCGACAGCCACACTACACAGCCATACACAGAGCTACAGCTGCAGTACACAGCCATACATGGGGCTACAGCCACAGTACAGTCATACATGGAGCTACAGGCGCAGTACACAGCCATACATGGAGCTACAGCCGCAGTACACAGCCATACATGGAGCTACAGCCGCAGTACACAGCCATACATGGAGCTACAGCCGCAGTACACAGCCATACACGGAGCTACAGCCGCAGTACACAGCCATACACGGAGCTACAGACACAGTACACAGCCATACATGGAGCTACAGCCACAGTACACAGCCATACACAAAGCTACAGCCGCAGTACACAGCCATACACGGAGCTACAGCCACAATACACAGCCATACACGGAGCTACAGACACAGTACACAGCCATACACTGAGCTACAGCCGCAGTACACAGCCATACATGGGGCTACAGCCACAGTACAGTCATACATGGAGCTACAGGCGCAGTACACAGCCATACATGGAGCTACAGCCGCAGTACACAGCCATACATGGAGCTACAGCCGCAGTACACAGCCATACATGGAGCTACAGCCGCAGTACACAGCCATACACGGAGCTACAGCCGCAGTACACAGCCATACACGGAGCTACAGACACAGTACACAGCCATACATGGAGCTACAGCCACAGTACACAGCCATACACAAAGCTACAGCCGCAGTACACAGCCATACACGGAGCTACAGCCACAATACACAGCCATACACGGAGCTACAGACACAGTACACAGCCATACACTGAGCTACAGCCGCAGTACACAGCCATACATGGAGCTACAGCCGCAGTACACAGCCATACACAAAGCTACAGCCGCAGTACACAGCCATACACAAAGCTACAGCCGCAGTACACAGCCATACACAAAGCTACAGCCGCAGTACACAGCCATACACAAAGCTACAGCCGCAGTACACAGCCATACACAAAGCTACAGCCGCAGTACACAGCCATACATGGAGCTACAGACACAGTACACAGCCATACACAGAACTACAGACACAGTATACAGCCATACATGGAGCTACAGCCACAGTACACAGCCATACACAAAGCTACAGCCGCAGTACACAGCCATACACGGAGCTACAGCCACAATACACAGCCATACACGGAGCTACAGACACAGTACACAGCCATACACTGAGCTACAGCCGCAGTACACAGCCATACATGGAGCTACAGCCTCAGTACACAGCCATACACAAAGCTACAGCCGCAGTACACAGCCATACACAAAGCTACAGCCGCAGTACACAGCCATACACAAAGCTACAGCCGCAGTACACAGCCATACACAAAGCTACAGCCGCAGTACACAGCCATACATGGAGCTACAGACACAGTACACAGCCATACACAGAGCTACAGACACAGTATACAGCCATACACGGAGCTACAGACACAGTATACAGCCATACAAGGAGCTACAGATACAGTACACGGCCATACATGGAGCTACAGCCACAGTACACAGCCATACATGGAGCATGGAGACACAGTACACGGCCATACATGGAGCTACAGCCACAGTACACAGCCACACATGGAGCTACAGCCTCAGAACACAGCCACATATGGAGCTACAGCCTCAGAACACAGCCACACATGAAGCTACAGGAGCAGTACACAGCCATACTTGGAGCTACAGCCGCAGTACACAGCCATACATGAAGCTACAGGAGCAGTACACAGCCATACATGGCGCTACAGCCACAGTACACTGTAATTTAATAAGATGTTTTCCCAGCGATGATTGGACACAGTTAGTGTGCATTCACACTGCCATTGTGGGGATGCATATATGGCTGCAACCTTGGCTGAATGCTACAGTTATGTATAGACCTTGATTCTGGCTCTGTATCTAATGTTTGATAAAACGTCTTTTACCCTTCAAATAGGAGTAGTCTGGTAGTCTCTTATTACATGAAGGGTGGGCCTCCCAAAAAATTTTCTCTGGTGGGCCCAAGGTACACCAGTCCGACACTGATGGCAGTAATACAGTATTCATCACTATATTAGCTTCTAGTATAGTGTTATTATTGGTAATGTTGGCCTTTCTATAATGGTCTTTATAACCAGAATTCTGCTATTTATGTGGTTGTAATGGTGGTGTCATGAAGTCAAAGTGTTATTTGTCTCTTGTATAGAGGTATTGTGGCACTATTGGGCTAAATTTATGTGTTGGCACCTTGCACTAGAAACGTCGGCTTTGGTTTGCAGTTTGGGCACTCGGTCTCTTAAAGGTTTGCCATCACTGCTCTATAGATAGCTTCTATGTTTACTTCTAGTGGATTGAAAACTGACCATGGTCACATTTCTGTCCACTAAAAGTAAACATAGGAAGTTTTCCATAGAATGACAGCATGTCGAGATCTTTCTAATGTTATTTAGGGGGACATCTTCTACACAGAGGATGGCTTCACCGCTGCCATAGACAGTGATACTTTACAGTAAGAGGAGCAAGACTGGAACCTTAAGCCGCTCCTTCCAATGTACAAATAGGGTTCAGCCCTATGCAGCGTGATGTATGATTATATACAGGAGTCTCTATTACACACTGCACTACACATAAAGTGATACTTGCCACAACTGACTGTAACAGTAAGAACACCTCCTCCGTCAGATAATTCACTGCAGGGGAAAAAAAACAAAGAGAGATTTGTCAGCGGAGAGGATTAGTCACAACAGAATCATTTCACAATTATCATTACTGGTGATTCAAGACTCCCATTGCCCCGTCTTTATGTAATCCATAACCATGTAGCCTAAAAAAAAAACTAAATGCAAACTACACCTCCCAAAAAAGCCACAAAAATGACATATTTCAGGGTTTTATTTGTCATGCCATACCTAATGGATGACAAGACAGCGATGGTGGTTCCAACCCTATAATTACAAGGACACTGACAGCTCAGGAAGTAATCCACCATCCCTCTAATCTCAGAAATAATTCCTCCTACATTCTCTATTCATCGTGTTGTTAACCCCTGGCCAAGTCCTGAAACCAGTGACTTAGATATTTTTTGTAAGCCTTGTAAAAGTGTCATTATTTTAATCTACAAGGGATGTATTTCAGGCTAATGGCCGATTAAAAGTGAATTTAATCTTTTAGCAAACTTGTTATACACACACGCTCCATGTTGTAATGGGGATGGTGTTCACCCACAGCGCTGCACGTCACTGCCAGGTGTTTCAGTGTATAACAGGCACGGCAGTGGTCGGGGCGGCAGTGCCAGCCTTTGTACACTAATAGAGCCCGGGCAGTGATGAGCATCATGGGAGCACTTGAGGAGGTAAGTATAAGGTGTTTCTTGTTTTAATAGCACCTCCCCAAGTCACATATAGTTTATTCTTAAATCCTGAACAACTCCCTGAAATTTTATAACTAATATTTTCTTCTACTTGAACATGTAATCATGGTAGTGCCTGTACTGTACACCGTCAGGCCCTCAGGCGTCCTCCATAACAGACTCTAAAATTCTTCCTCTGCCATGTAACCCATTTAGATGGGATTCCTATGACCTTGGTAACGGCTCTTCTACCCGGCTCCCTAGTAGCATAATACTAAAAGTGGGTAGTGATCCTGATAGGAGAATATTCGCCCAAGGACCATGCCTATTTAAATACCAATAGTATTTTGACCAGACAATTAGGACAGGATCGTAGTGCTAGCAAATAGTTAAAGGGAACCTGTCATCAGAAATTGATCTAATAATCCACTACCATGGCACCTCCTTGACTTTATAAAACCAATTTACATTTAACTTGAAAGTTGATTTTCTGGATGATGGCACCACCATTTTCTATAGAATAAAGGTTATATGCAATAAATATATTACTCGGATAGATATACAGCATAGCAGTAGGTGACATATGATTATAAGACCTAGAGCAGTGGTGCCACTCGGAGCCCTTTCTGTGGGCACCCAGCACAGAATTTACCAGATGGACTGCAGGAGGAAGCCTTGAGTCCTAAGACAGCCCCGGACGAGCCACACTCAGTGCTATTTTAAAGTTACACCTACTTGGCTGCCAGGAGGAGCGAGAAGGGCTGGACAGAGATGGATTATCGTTAGAGCTCCAGCTTTGGGTCCCCTGAATCTTCCTCTTCAGGGGACCCTGGAGGGAAGCTACAATCCAAATGTCTCCTGCTTTCTATTGTATGGGTGTTCTCAGGACGCCAATATGATTGAAACTTGTGAGACAGCAGAGATCAATAGGTTACTGCTTAAATTGTCATGTTGGCACTTTGCGACATAAAAGTGGTTTTTGGTTGTAGTTTGGGCGCTCAGTATCTAAAAGGTTCACCATCACTGACCTAGAGAAACAGAGTATACTAAACCAGGAAAAGATTATTCATATTCTCAGGTGTTCATTCACACACAGCAGTTCTTACCATGACTGTGAGTGTCAAAGGCTTCCCAGTCATATTTCTCTAGAGTCTGTGCGTGTTCAGGTAGTAGTTTCTGAGGGGGAGGCTGAAACAGGATAATCACACAACATACTGATGGATGTTTATTATACAATAAAGGAACCTCAATTACACCTGATAATATGGTATACCTAGGTTACGCACATGTTCATACATAACCTCTTTCCCCAAACCCTAATAATTGAAATGTATTACCTTTTCTGCCCCTTTATGGTAGGCTGGTTGACCCAAAAATGGTGTAGCCGAGAGGGAGAAGAGGAGCTGTAGGAGAGCTTGAGGTAACTACCAGATTTATGGGGTTTTTTTTAGCCAGGGAGGGGGGTGGTGGTGGTTGCTGTAGCGCTTTACATCAGTGTGTGTAGGGGGGAGTGCTGCAGTGCTTTACGTCTGAGGCGGGGGGGGGGAGGGGGGGGCTTTTGCAGCACCTTTTCATTGAATTAAGGGGCACTCCTAAAATTAGGTGCCTAAGCTTATATGCGGGTTGGCTTAAACTTGAGTATATACATTACATATTATAGTATATACAATATAGTATAGTATGAGAGTGATAGTATTTTTTAACATTATGTAATCGAAATTTGAACATTACTGCATGTAGTCCCTCACATCAGGGTTGTGCGTGAACAACAAAATAAGCTTCCCACACATACATCTTCTACTCCCAAGAGATCTTTCTATCTGTATGCAAACTAACTTTTCAGTGCCCCGGAGACAAGGCTGATGGTTTACACATTGCTCGACATATTAAATAGGGGTAGAAAAAATCAAAATCACCAAAAGTATAAAAAAAAGGGGAAAAAATTACTTAGTGCAGAGTATGGAGGCTCAGCCAAACCCAAAAATCGCAGATTTTACAGAGCTTACCTGAAGAAGCATTAGGAGAAGGACCCGAGAGACTTCACATTTTACAATAATATCCAAAAATGCTCCTGGAATAAAGACATAGGCTGCAACTGAAATGTGTTACATCAACTAATATGAAATATAACATACCTTATATACTCGAGTATAAGCCTAGTTTTTCAGCACAAAAATGTGCTGAAAAACCCAAACTCGGCTTATACTCGAATCAAAAAAATAAATACCCCTGCATATCTTCTGTGCGATCTGTCCACCAGCTGCAGTAGGCTATATACACTGGGGCAGGGGCTGGCGGGCTATATACACTGGGGCAGGGGCTGGCGGGCTATATACACTGGGGCAGGGGCTGGCGGGCTATATACACTGGGGCAGGGGCTGGCGGGCTATATACACTGGGGCAGGGGCTGGCGGGCTATATACACTGGGGCAGGGGCTGGCGGGCTATATACACTGGGGCAGGGGCTGGCAGGCTATATACACTGGGGCAGGGGCTGGCAGGCTATATACACTGGGGCAGGGGCTGGCAGGCTATATACACTGGGGCAGGGGCTGGCAGGCTATATACACTGGGGCAGGGGCTGGCAGGCTATATACACTGGGGCAGGGGCTGGCAGGCTATATACACTGGGGCAGGGGCTGGCAGGCTATATACACTGGGGCAGGGGCTGGCGGGCTATATACACTGGGGCAGGGGCTGGCGGGCTATATACACTGGGGCAGGGGCTGGAGGGCTATATACACTGGGGCAGGGGCTGGAGGGCTATATACACTGGGGCAGGGGCTGGCGGGCTATATACACTGGGGCAGGGGCTGGCGGGCTATATACACTGGGGCAGGGGCTGGCGGGCTATATACACTGGGGCAGGGGCTGGCGGGCTATATACACTGGGGCAGGGGCTGGCGGGCTATATACACTGGGGCAGGGGCTGGCAGGCTATATACACTGGGGCAGGGGCTGGCAGGCTATATACACTGGGGCAGGGGCTGGCAGGCTATATACACTGGGGCAGGGGCTGGCAGGCTATATACACTGGGGCAGGGGCTGGCAGGCTATATACACTGGGGCAGGGGCTGGCAGGCTATATACACTGGGGCAGGGGCTGGCAGGCTATATACACTGGGGCAGGGGCTGGCAGGCTATATACACTGGGGCAGGGGCTGGCAGGCTATATACACTGGGGCAGGGGCTGGCAGGCTATATACACTGGGGCAGGGGCTGGCAGGCTATATACACTGGGGCAGGGGCTGGCAGGCTATATACACTGGGGCAGGGGCTGGCAGGCTATATACACTGGGGCAGGGGCTGGCAGGCTATATACACTGGGGCAGGGGCTGGCAGGCTATATACACTGGGGCAGGGGCTGGCAGGCTATATACACTGGGGCAGGGGCTGGCAGGCTATATACACTGGGGCAGGGGCTGGCAGGCTATATACACTGGGGCAGGGGCTGGCAGGCTATATACACTGGGGCAGGGGCTGGCAGGCTATATACACTGGGGCAGGGGCTGGCAGGCTATATACACTGGGGCAGGGGCTGGCAGGCTATATACACTGGGGCAGGGGCTGGCAGGCTATATACACTGGGGCAGGGGCTGGCAGGCTATATACACTGGGGCAGGGGCTGGCAGGCTATATACACTGGGGCAGGGGCTGGCAGGCTATATACACTGGGGCAGGGGCTGGCAGGCTATATACACTGGGGCAGGGGCTGGCAGGCTATATACACTGGGGCAGGGGCTGGCAGGCTATATACACTGGGGCAGGGGCTGGCAGGCTATATACACTGGGGCAGGGGCTGGCAGGCTATATACACTGGGGAGGCTGTGACCAATGCATTTCCCACCCTCTGCTTATACTCGAGTCAATAGGCTTTCCCAGTATTTTGTGTTAAAATTAAGGCCTTGGCTTATACTCGAGTATATATGGTAAATGGATTTTAAAATCCATCTGGTTTTTAACCCCTTCCCGACGCGCGCCGTACTAGTACGGCGCGCGCCGGGTCCCGGTTCATGGAGAGGGCTCGCGGGCCGAGCCCTCTCCATAGCCGGTAAGTCTTTGCTGCATATTGCAGCAAAGGCTTACCGGTAACACCCGGTGTTTTCTCCGCGATCGCCGCCGCCAATGCTGCCGGCGGCTTCAAAGAGATGGCGCCGCATGGGCGCCGCCTTCTTGTTGTGGATCGCTGCTCCCCGATGACGTCACGGGGAACGGCGATCCGTCGCCATGGTAACCTTGGGTGTTCCGAACACCCGAGGCTACTTCCTTTTAACCCATGCATTACAATGTGCTAATTGCACATTGTAATGCATGGGGAGTAAAATCCACATATACTGCCATACTGTAGTATGGCAGTATATGATAGGATCGATCAGACTACCTAGGGTTAGAGTACCCTAGGGAGTCTGAAAAATAGTAAAAGTAAAAATAAAAAAAAGTTAAAAAAAAAAAAATTATAATAAAAAAACCTAAAAATTCAAATCACCCCCCTTTCCCTAGAACTGATATAAAAATAAATTAGCAGTAAAAATCATAAACACATTAGGTATCGCCGCGTCCGAAAATGCCCGATCTATCAAAATATGATAATGTTTTTTCACTATGTTTAACCCCGTAACGGAAAATAGCGTCCAAATTCGAAAATGGCATTTTTTTGCCATTTTGAAAAATATAAAAAAATTTATAAAAAGTGATCAAAAGGTCGCACAGTCCCAAAAATTATAGTAATGAAAACGCCATCAAAATTCGCAAAAAATGACACTATCCACAGCTCCGTACACCAAAGTATGAAAAAGTTATTGGCCCCAGAAGATGGCAAAATAAAAAAAAAATATTTTGTACAGGAGGTTTTAATTTTTTTTAAATGTATGAAAACATTATAAAACCTATACAAATTTGGTATCCACGTGATCGTACCGACCCAAAGAATAAAGTAGACCTGTCATTTGGGACGCAGAGTAAAAGCTGTAAAATCCAAGCCCACAAGAAAACGTCACAAATGTGGTTTTTCACCATTTTCACTGCATTTGGAATTTTTTTCCTGCTTCCCAGTACACGCCATAGAATATTAAATACCGTCACTATGAAGTGCAATTTGTTACGCAGAAAATAAGCCATAACACAGCTCTTTATGTGGAAAAATAAAAAAGTTATAGATTTTTGAAGTTGGTGAGTTAAAAATGGAAGTGAAAAAACTAAAAAAGGCCAAGTCGTTAAGGGGTTAAAGAAGTGGCTGAGAAGGAGGGGGCTACAATGCACAACACTTTGGGTCTTCCTTTTAGGTGGAAGGAAAATGGCTATGTGACACGGAATACCCTGAGAAACCTCATATTGACAATAACAATAAAATATCTAACATTTTTCATATCCTATTATCTTCCTATAGTCAATATGAACCAAAAATGAACAACTATTTGGGGTCCCAACCAGAAACTACATGCAACTACAAAAATGGGTCATAACAGTAGCTTCAAATCTAAAAGGGAGTCTGTCCACAGCTAGATTAAGCGCAATGACATGTACTTTCCCATGCATTTTGTGCTGATTTTATCTTTTATCATAATCAGTCTGGAGGAATAAGGTCAGCACTACAAAACCATGCGTGGTCTGTGAAAAGTCCTGGCCTGGATTTCATGGACAGAGTACAGTGCCGGGAAGGGGACTCCTTGCATCATAGTGAGATATGTGCTTGGAGTCCCTACTTTCCTGCTGAACAGCAGTGACACACTGTTGTCATGATTACATTGTCGGTGCTAATGTTATACCAGCAAGCAGAGACTCCTAGCTTTATATACCATATTTTTGCACAAAAAAGATGGACAAAAAAAGTTGCCTCTTCTAATCCATAGTCAGGAGGATCCGGCAATAACAGGAGGTCACAGACTTATCACATGTTTCTGCATCTGACACAAGTAAGGCCTTAAAACTAGATCGATGTCCATCATTGTAGGGATCAGATGACATTTTCTCTCCTAATTAAAACCAATAAATGTATAATAATAACTGCTTTTACGGTAATTGAGGGAGGCTATGGTTTACATGTGAGTAATGTACAGGGCTGGTAATTGTATTGGGTGGGACAAATGTGCTACACACATTTCCAAAAAGAGGAAATAATTGTAAGTAGGATAGTCTGTCTGTCCACTAGCAAAGCTTTCTGCATATGTGAGTAACCCTCGCTCTCTGTAGTATGGAGATAGACGGCATCATTGTGTCTAGGTTTGAAATTATAAAGATTGCTTACTGCTACAGACTAGTATTCACTCCCAGCAAAACAGGACGACCCCTTTTAGTAGTTAAATCATATAGTAATATGCACTCTTATCAGATTATATTAAATCATCAGATTATTAAATCATCAGATTATTATGACGTTTATGAGTCCAAAGGTTTTTCTGATATCCTTACCTACGGGCACATTATTCCCTGGAGCATGAAGACCCTTCTCTTGAGCGAGAAGCTGCATCTCTGTGAACACGGCCAGTGCACCATCATAATCTCCTGCAGAAAAGACGTAGACAAGACTAAGGCTACATTCACACGACTGTTGGGGGATGTATATACAGCCGCAAGCTTGTGGTCGTATATACATCCCCCATAGGCCGGCAATGGAGGTATGTAGCAGAACAGGTGCGGCACCATTCCGCTCCGTACACAGGGAAAAGACAGGACATCTATTTGAAGAAACAACTGTACAAACTGTGCATGTTACTATAGACAGATATACATGAATGAATCAGTTCTGCTTGTCAAAAATCGGTGGTTATAAGAAGAATGTTGTCAAGTATGTGACAGACTTTTCCATCACTATGGCATGAGGGAACGGATCCTCTCTGAGAAAGACCCAAATAGTTATATACTATGATTAGTGCAAATAATGGAAACAACAGAGACTTATGAGGGCTTGTACTTCGATGTGCAAGTATTTAATATTCAATAATAATAAACAGTCTTCATTTATATAGTGCATCATGTTCCATAGCCCCAGACTATTAGTACTCACGTGTCATGATCTTACAAGACGCTACGTATCCCAGAGACAGCAGGCATTCAATGGGGACCTGTGTCTGTAACTCTGCTGCACGTTGGAAGTAAACTACAGCTTCACCAAGCTTGTTCATGTCCTGTATAAATAGAATAAAATATTTTCTATCAAGACCATAGTCCTATAAAACACAGTGCTCTGCAATAAAAATTTTGGGCTGCGTTCACACATTTTGTTTTGAAACACTATTCAAACACCCCAGGACCGGGCTGGAACAGATGAATGCATTTACATGGGAAATATTGGAATCAGAAAAGAGCACCACATCTTCTGCATGTACAATGCAAACGTGTGGTCCTTGTTCCTAAATACAAGTATTTCAGGACCCCCATGATAAGGGCTAGGTCCTCTCTGCAGCTTTTGAACTGCATTTCAAAGGGAGGGTTTATTTATTATTTATATCGTTTACATGTAAAAAAAATTGGTCTATGGTCCGATTTTTCAAAAAAAAATGTATTTGATCAAAAAACTAATCGCTCTGCAGTTTGGCAATACCTTACATGTGGATGTAAACCACTTTATCGACCCATAACAGCGCATAATAGAAGGAGTGCCATCGCATTTTTGGAGGGTAAATTTTGATGAAACAAGTTGAGGCGCTATGTGGCATTTGCCGAACCTTTAACATAGAACAAGAGAAAACCCTAAAAAGTGAACCCATTTGAGAACTACAACCCTCAAGGAGTATAGTAACACCATTTTGGGGGAGCTATATTCTATTGATTACATTTTATTACTATTATGGAATTTTTTTTTTTATCGGTAATGCCATATAGCATTGATATGTTATTTATGTTTCTGTATTAGTTCATATGGAATGAGTAGTGCTTTTTATTGGAATGATTGTGGTTTAACCCCTTAACGACATGGCCCTTTATTGTTTTTTTCATTTCCATTTTTCACTCCCCACCTTCAAAAATCTATAACATTTCTATTTTTACACGTAAAGAGCTGTGTGATGGCTTGTTTTCTGCATAACAAATTGCACTTCATAGTGATGGTAATGAGTATTCCATGCCATGTACTGGGAAGAAGGAAAAAAAAATTACAAAAGCAGGGAAAATCGTGAAAAAAACGCATTTGCACCGTTTTCTTGTGGGCTTGGATTTTACTGCCCAAATGACATGTCTACTTTATTCTTTGGGTCGGTACAATCACAGCGATAACAAATTTGCATAGGTTTTATAATGTTTTCATACATTTACCAAAAATGAAACCTTCCGTACAAAATTTCTTTTTTTTATTTTGCCTTATTCTGGCTCTAATAACTTTTTTTATACTTTATTGTACGGAACTGTAGGTGGTGTCATTTTGTGCGACTTTTGATGACGTTGTCAATGCTACTATTTATAGGACTGTAAGAACTTTTGATCACTTTTTATTGAATTTGTTATATTTTTAAAAATGGCAAAAAGGTGCCATTTTCGACTTAGGGCGCTATTGTCCTTTACGGGCTTAAACGCACACACGATTTTTACTGTTTATTTATATATCAGTTCTAGGGAAAGGGGGTGATTTGAATTTGTAGGTTTATATTTATTATAATTTTTTTTTAAATTACTGCCTGCCATAGAGACACAGGACAGAGCCTCCATCCACTAGCCTATGGGCTTATTGCCTGCCATAGAGGTACAGGACAGAGCCTCGATCCACTAGCCTATGGGCTTATTGCCTGCCATAGAGACACAGGACAGAGCCTCCATCCACTAGACTATGGGCTTATTGCCTGCCATAGAGACACAGGACAGAGCCTCCATCCACTAGACTATGGGCTTATTGCCTGCCATAGAGACACAGGACAGAGCCTCCATCCACTAGCCTATGGGCTTACTGCCTGCCATAGGAGGTACAGGACAGAGCCTCCATCCACTAGCCTATGGGCTTATTGCCTGCCATAGAGACACAGGACAGAGCCTCCATCCACTAGACTATGGGCTTACTGCCTGCCATAGAGGTACAGGACAGAGCCTCCATCCACTAGACTATGGGCTTACTGCCTGCCATAGAGACACAGGACAGAACCTCCATCCACTAGACTATGGGCTTACTGCCTGCCATAGAGACACAGGACAGAGCCTCCATCCACTAGCCTATGGGCTTATTGCCTGCCATAGAGACACAGGACAGAACCTCCATCCACTAGACCAGTGGTGGCGAACCTATGGCACGGGTGCCAGAGGTGGCACTCTGAGCCCTCTCAGTGGGCACTCAGGCTGTTGCCCCAGCACAGAATTTACCAGACAGGACTTGAGGGATCCTCCTGCAGGCCCAAGTAGCCCAAAACGTGAAGCATCTTGGTCTACCTGAGACTGCAGGAAGAGAAGGTGAGGACATGGTCAGATAATCATTGGTGCCATTGAAGCTCCTGCTCTAGGCCCCACAATTTTTCATGTTCAGGGAAGCTCCAATGGCAATCTGAATTTTCCCACCTTCTGTCAACGATATTGGTGTGCTCAGGACAATGGAAAGCTGTAGTATAGCACGGAGCAAGAAGATTTTAATAATTTAATGCTAGAATTCCCGTGCTGGCACTTTGCAATAAATATGTGGTTCTGGTTTGCGTTTTGGGCACTCAGTCTCTAAAAGGTTCGCCATCACTGCACTAGACTATGGGCTTACTGCCTGCCATAGAGACACAGGACAGAGCCTCCATCCACTAGACTATGGGCATACTGCCTGCCATAGAGACACAGGACAGAGCCTCCATCCACTAGACTATGGGATTACTGCCTGCCATAGAGGTACAGGACAGAGCCTCCATCCACTAGCCTATGGGCTTACTGCCTGCCATAGAGACACAGGACAGAGCCTCCATCCACTAGACTATGGGATTACTACCTGCCATAGAGACACAGGACAGCGCCTCCATCCACTAGACTATGGGCTTACTGCCTGCCATAGAGGTACAGGACAGAGCCTCCATCCACTAGACTATGGGCTTACTGCCTGCCATAGAGATACAGGACAGAACCTCCATCCACTAGCCTATGGGCTTACTGCCTGCCATAGAGACACAGGACAGAGCCTCCATCCACTAGACTATGGGCATACTGCCTGCCATAGAGACACAGGACAGAGCCTCCATCCACTAGACTATGGGATTACTGCCTGCCATAGAGGTACAGGACAGAGCCTCCATCCACTAGCCTATGGGCTTACTGCCTGCCATAGAGACACAGGACAGAGCCTCCATCCACTAGACTATGGGATTACTACCTGCCATAGAGACACAGGACAGCGCCTCCATCCACTAGACTATGGGCTTACTGCCTGCCATAGAGGTACAGGACAGAGCCTCCATCCACTAGACTATGGGCTTACTGCCTGCCATAGAGACACAGGACAGAGCCTCCATCCACTAGACTATGGGATTACTGCCTGCCATAGAGATACAGGACAGAGCCTCCATCCACTAGACTATGGGATTACTGCCTGCCATAGAGGTACAGGACAGAGCCTCCATCCACTAGACTATGGGATTACTGCCTGCCATAGAGGTACAGGACAGAGCCTCCATCCACTAGACTATGGGCATACTGCCTGCCATAGAGGGACAGGACAGAACCTCTATCCACTAGACTATGGGCATACTGCCTGCCATAGAGGTACAGGACAGAGCTTCCATCCACTAGACTATGGGCTTACTGCCTGCCATAGAGACACAGGACAGAACCTCCATCCACTAGACTATGAGCTTACTGCCTGCCATAGAGGTACAGGACAGAACCTCTATCCACTAGACTATGGGCAACCTCCATCCACTAGACTATGGGCTTACTGCCTGCCATAGAGACACAGGACAGAACCTCTATCCACTAGACTATGGGCATACTGCCTGCCATAGAGGTACAGGACAGAACCTCCATCCACTAGACTATGGGCTTACTGGCTGCCATAGAGACACAGGACAGAGCCTCCATCCACTAGACTATGGGCATACTGCCTGCCATAGAGGTACAGGACAGAACCTCTATCCACTAGACTATGGGCATACTGCCTGCCATAGAGGTACAGGACAGAACCTCCATCCACTAGACTATGGGCTCACTGCCTGCCATAGAGGTACAGGACAGAGCCTCCATCCACTAGACTATGGGCTTACTGCCTGCCATAGAGACACAGGACAGAGCCTCCATCCACTAGCCTATGGGCTTACTGCCTGCCATAGAGGTACAGGACAGAGCCTCCATCCACTAGCCTATGGGCTTACTGCCTGCCATAGAGACACAGGACAGAGCCTCCATCCACTAGACTATGGGCTTACTGCCTGCCATAGAGGTACAGGACAGAACTTCCATCCACTAGACTATGGGCTTATTGCCTGCCATAGAGGTACAGGACAGAGCCTCCATCCACTAGACTATGGGCTTATTGCCTGCCATAGAGGTACAGGACAGAACTTCCATCCACTAGACTATGGGCTTATTGCCTGCCATAGAGGTACAGGACAGAGCCTCCATCCACTAGACTATGGGCTTACTGCCTGCCATAGAGACACAGGACAGAGCCTCCATCCACTAGCCTATGGGCTTACTGCCTGCCATAGAGGTACAGGACAGAGCCTCCATCCACTAGCCTATGGGCTTACTGCCTGCCATAGAGACACAGGACAGAGCCTCCATCCACTAGACTATGGGCTTACTGCCTGCCATAGAGGTACAGGACAGAACTTCCATCCACTAGACTATGGGCTTATTGCCTGCCATAGAGGTACAGGACAGAGCCTCCATCCACTAGACTATGGGCTTACTGCCTGCCATAGAGACACAGGACAGAGCCTCCATCCACTAGCCTATGGGCTTGCTGCCTGCCATAGAGGTACAGGACAGAGCCTCCATCCACTAGCCTATGGGCTTACTGCCTGCCATAGAGACACAGGACAGAGCCTCCATCCACTAGACTATGGGCTTACTGCCTGCCATAGAGGTACAGGACAGAGCCTCCATCCACTAGACTATGGGCTTACTGCCTGCCATGGAGGTACAGGACAGAACCTCTATCCACTAGACTATGGGCTTACTGCCTGCCATAGAGGTACAGGACAGAACCTCCATCCACTAGACTATGGGCTTATTGCCTGCCATAGAGACACAGGACAGAGCCTCCATCCACTAGACTATGGGCTTACTGCCTGCCATAGAGACACAGGACAGAGCCTCCATCCACTAGACTATGGGCTTACTGCCTGCCATAGAGGTACAGGACAGAACCTCCATCCACTACACTATGGGCTTACTGCCTGCCATAGAGACACAGGACAGAACCTCCATCCACTACACTATGGGCTTACTGCCTGCCATAGAGGCACAGGACAGAGCCTCCATCCACTACACTATGGGCATACTGCCTGCCATAGAGGTACAGGACAGAACCTCTATCCACTAGACTATGGGCTTACTGCCTGCCATAGAGGTACAGGACAGAACCTCCATCCATTAGACTATGGGCTTACTGCCTGCCATAGAGATACAGGACAGAACCTCCATCCACTACACTATGGGCTTACTGCCTGCCATAGAGGCACAGGACAGAGCCTCCATCCACTACACTATGGGCATACTGCCTGCCATAGAGGTACAGGACAGAACCTCTATCCACTAGACTATGGGCATACTGCCTGCCATAGAGGTACAGGACAGAGCCTCCATCCATTAGACTATGGGCTTACTGCCTGCCATAGAGATACAGGACAGAACCTCCATCCACTAGCCTATGGGCTTACTGCCTGCCATAGAGGTACAGGACAGAGCCTCCATCCACTAGACTATGGGCTTACTGCCTGCCATAGAGGTACAGGACAGAACCTCCATCCACTAGCCTATGGGCTTATTGCCTGCCATAGAGACACAGGACAGAGCCTCCATCCACTAGACTACGGGCATACTGCCTGCCATAGAGACACAGGACAGAGCCTCCATCCACTAGACTATGGGCTTACTGCCTGCCATAGAGGTACAGGACAGAACCTCCATCCACTAGACTATGGGCTTATTGCCTGCCATAGAGACACAGGACAGAGCCTCCATCCACTAGACTATGGGCTTACTGCCTGCCATAGAGACACAGGACAGAGCCTCCATCCACTAGCCTATGGGCTTACTGCCTGCCATAGAGACACAGGACAGAGCCTCCATCCACTAGCCTATGGGCTTACTGCCTGCCATAGAGACACAGGACAGAGCCTCCATCCACTAGACTATGGGCTTACTGCCTGCCATAGAGACACAGGACAGAACCTCTATCCACCAGACTATGGGCTTACTGCCTGCCATAGAGGTACAGGACAGAACCTCCACCCACTAGACTACTGATGGCAATTTTTTTAGACATGGTGGAGAAAAATTGTGGCTGGGACATGGCTAGAAGCCCTATATGCCCAGGACTCCAATGTAACATTGGTGATTGTGATACTTGCAATCTCAGCTGTTTAACCATTCAGACGCCGTGGTTATGTTTGACGACCAGCTGTCACACTTGCCGGGGTCACGCACTGCTACCACTGTTCACAGTTGTCACGGTGACATAAATGCACACCCAGGGACGGGTGTGCATGAATTTATGTCCAAGGATATCAAAGGGTTAAGCTAGTGTTTGTTTTGACACATTTCATGTACATCAGGAATTACTCCTCCAAACGGAATTACGCTTTCAGAGAGTGTCATGCAAGCTAACATGAAAAGCACGTGTTGCTTCATGCTGAACTTAAGAGTTTAGGTCTAAGTGTTAATACATCCTCCTGATGCAACTGAAATGTATTTTAAAGATGCAATCCAAGTGCACTGTGTGAACATGGCCAAAAAGTGGTGGAAGGGATGATTACCTATTGCACCGCCTTTTCGGGTTATGAGTAACCAAATGGCCACATCGGTAGTCTCTTATTTGAAATTACATTTATCATTAGGAACAAGGGTAACTAGTAAAAAAAAAAAAAGTAGTTTAAAAACCACTGACAAAACATTTAAGGGAATATCCATCAAAACTTTACCTTAAGAGAATTCCCAAGTTCTAAACATAAACTGGCTGCCATGACAGGTTGATTAAGTTCAATGTAAACCTGAAAAATAGAAGAAATCAATGAATTAACCAATTAACAAAAGATGATCAACCCCGGCCTAAAGTTACAAGACACATTAACCAAATATGGACCAGAAGCAGAGGATAAATGGCCACAAAATTATCTCAAGTCTACAGAAAATGTCCACAACAAAATATCTACATATAAAAACACTGTAGTGAATACATATAATATTGTTTAAAACACTGTAGTGGACACAAAAATTAAGTTTTTGTAGTGAACTGGATTAAAAACAGGTGCTTAATAGCAATATGCAGAATAATGCACATTATCTGAAGAAGTAAGAAGAAACTAATGTGAGTAATAGTAGAGATCACAACCCAAGTTTCTGTCACCTACCCATTGGGATAATGCTTGCAACCTCTGGGGTGAAAGGACATTTCCTTTTAATCCCTTCAGAGACATATATACAATACGTACCCCACTGTGTAAAAGTCTTTGGGGCAGATTTACTTACCCGGCCCATTCGCGATCCAGCGGCGCGTTCTCTGCACAGGATTCGGGTCCGGCTGGGATTTAAGAAGGTAGTTCCTCCGCCGTCCACCAGGTGGCGCTGCTGCGCCGAAAATAATCTTAACGCCCCGGAATGCACCATCCCATAGAACAGTGATGGCAAACCTTTTAGAGACCGAGTGCCCAAACTACAACAAAGACCCGCTTATTTATCGCAAAGTGCCATCACAGAAATTTAATTTGTGATTTATACTCACAGTTTTCATTGATACCAGCACTCTGAGGACACCAATGAAGCAGAAAATAGTCCCAGGTAGAGCTGTCACTTTAAAATACCTCTGTGCACAGCAAGTCCTGGGCTGTCTGTTACTGCAGGAAGATACCTGGAGTCATCTCTGGTGATGGCCTGAGTGCCCACAGAAAGGTCTCTGAGTGCCACCTCTGGCACCAGTGCCATAGGTTAGCCATCACTGCCATAGAAGGTGAAGGTGAGCGCTTCCCAAGCGACACATTTCGGTTTTTAAATGCGGCGGTTTTTCCGAATACGTCGGGTTTTCGTTCGGCCACGCCCCCCCGATTTCTGTTGCGCGCATGCCGGCCCCGATGCGCCACAATCCGATCGCGTGCGCCAAAAACCCGGGGCAATTCATGTACAAGCGGCGCAAATCGGAAATATTCGGGTAACACGTCGGGAAAACGCGAATCGGGCCGTTAGTAAATGACCCCCTTTGTGTTTGCAGCATCCAAATATATGACCATGCATTGTGCTGATAAGGTACTGCTATTAAGGGCGGTTTTACACTACTGTGTCCCGAGTAATTAAGGATGTCATCGTTTATGCATAAACACGTTTCGGGCAGAACTCCCTTTTCAAAATACAGTAACGAGTGATGGATTTTATGAATACATTACGATACAAAAAATTACTTAAAGACTCTGTGAGGCTGCTTTTCTGTTACCATATTCCTGCTGAGAAGTGGTGCAGTTATATAAATCCATCTTGGGATGCAGTCGGCCTAGCTTTCCAGAACTATGCCATGTAATACGTCCATCAATACTTTACATCAGATGAGAGGAGAACTGAATCACCCCACTGTTGTCGTATACCAATACACAAGGCACCATCCTCCCGTTTATTTAGTCTCTTGCTGTATCATGGACCGATCACAGAGACAAGGACGTGATTCCGTGCATCATAGGGATGTATCATGCAAGGAACCCCTGCATTCTCGCACAGCGGTGCCAAATTGCAATAATGATTATAGTCGGTTACTGAAACAAATTCATGGACCAACCAAGGCTGGTGGAAACAAAGTCTGCATTACATGCACATTGCTGGATGTCTACTATTATGTACCAGTTTTTAATCTATGCCCAGTGTTTTTAACAAATATGTATTCCATAGATCATCTTTGAATGTAGATATTTAGCCCTGGCAATTTTTGTAGGTTTGATTTACAAGCTTACCATATATATGTTTTAGGCTACATTCACATGATGTATGCTCGCAGTACCGTAGGACGGCAGGCATACATCAGCGCCAGGGAGAGGAGGAGGGGATGAGCGCCGCTCGCCCCTCTCCATAGTGATATATGGCCGTGGCGCCGTATTACGGGAGAAAGATAGGATATGTCCAATCTTTCTCCCAGCTACAGAACGGTATGGTGCTGCACTGTACCACTCCCGTACGGTGCCGTGAGCCCATTGCTGTGTATGGGGGACATAAATCCGCCATATATACGTCCCCCATAAGTTCGTGTGAATGTAGCCTTAAATTTTAAATTTTAAATTTTAAATTCCAAGCCCTGGAGGTTACAGAATTTCTACAGTAATTCCGTGAACGTAACAACTTGTTTGTCAGTGTTGTGTATTAGTTCTGCTACTTTGCAGATTCCAGCCATAAACCATGTATACAAATCATGGTGTGGGTGACCGTGTTGAAAGTCAGGGTTGCAGATCTAACGACAGGTGCACTGAATATGAGGGACTAAGGATGAAATGTTGTCTGACTCTGGACTATGCACGCCATGAGGACATTAGTAAGGGGTTGGATCTTGTCCATGCGGTCAGGCGGTCATATGTGGCACATAACAAGTATAGACTGAGGTGCCATGCATCCAATCCTTGTTGACCCTCAAAGTGGCCACCAAATTATATGCCCCGATGTTAGGGAAGACCCCCATTAAGCCTAGGTTGCTGGAGGATGTGGAACGCTATTGTACCACTTATATTTAATGCGATGGTCCCATTATAGAACAGAATGTAAGTGTTCTCCCTGTATGATTCATGGATGCTTGAGATAAATTACATATATTCAGAAAATGTGTGGAGTACAAACACTTTTATAAGGACTCTTCAGTCTGTTTAGACTCTTAAAGTGTACTCCAGGGAATATGGGTCAACCTCTAATTCATGTGAAGAAAATGTCAAGTATATATGAGCTTGGGTTCAAGAAAGGTTCAAGACAAAAAGAAAATGCTTCCTACAATGTAAAAATCACTGGTAAAGTAAATATCTAGAAATAAAAGAACTATTCCAGTAAGATAATACAACATGGAGAACACCTCCACCCAGAATTACACAATGTCTATCATGAGGAGCTGCAGAGGGTTTATTATGCAAGATCTGCTTTTCAAGTTTCACAACTTTCACAATTTATAATATTATCTATTGCCCCTTACGCCTTAGGCGGGTGTGCGTAATTTAGGGTTGACACGAGTAAGACAATGTTCATAACACCTTTGTGATATACATGAAAAACACATCTGAGAAGTGGCTCGCTCCTGTAAATACAGCTGGAGTGATAATTTACAGAGGTATACAAGCCACAAGCTGCTGTCTGCAAACACCAATGAGCTCTTCCATCACTGATTGAAGCGCTCACTGCAGCAGGAGTTACCCATCTGCTCTGTGTCCCAACACTGACTAAATGAGCATCAGGACCCATGCATCCAGCCAAGTACACAGAGAAGAGCAGCCAGAGAAACAAGCTCTACTGTGCCGCAGGGAGCAAAAGAGGAGCCAGGATAGGAGAGTATTCTGCTCTGGGTTATAATAATCTGCTCTTGGGGTGTGCAATGTTATAATCATCTGCTATGGGGTCTGCAGTATTATAATCATCTGCTATGGGGTCTGCAGTATTATTATCAACTACTATTGGGGATCTGCAGTAAAAGGCGAGTATGTAAGTTTATATTTTTCATATACTCATGTATATGAGCATTGTGCGCCTGGTATTTTCTACTGGTGTTCTCAGAATAACTGATGCATAAAGGTATGAACAAAATTTGATGTAAATTACAATTAGAAATCTCTTTAAATCTTCTATTATAAAATATATACAAAATTAGACAAAACACTGTACAGGCGGTCCTCTACTTAAGAACCACTGACTTACAGACGACCCCTAGTTACAAATGAACCTCTGGATGTTGGTAATTTACTGTACTTTAGCCCCCAGGCTACAATAAACAGCTATAAAAGTTATCACAGGTGTCTGTAATGAAGCTTTATTGTTAATCCTGGTTCTTATGACAACCCAACATTTTTTAAATCCAATTGTCACAGACTAAAAAAAAAATACTGTGTGGGGTTACAATTATAAAATAAACAGTTCAGGCGTACATACAAATTCAACTTAAGAACAAACCTACAGAACCTATCTTGAACGTAACCCGGGGACTGCCTGTATTCCTAACCTTAATGGCGAAGCTGTAGCAGTTAATAGCCGCTTGCAGATGTTCCTCAAATCCTGGGCATTTTAAGCGCTGTGTCTCCTTCTCTTCCTGCATAAAGAGGCGCGCAGCCTCCGTCAGGGCCATGGCTTCTCCAGGGGCATTGAAGAGAGTCTGTTCACACCTACAAAACCAACCACAAATGAGATACATTAATAGAATAACCCATGACTCAGATACTAGTGCAAAACAATACAAAAAAAATGTTGTTGTCCGATAAATACAGGATGAGAAGTAACAATATGGTGGTTTGGATAAAGCTACATCAACCAATCACAAGTCAGGAAGTCCCTTACCCTCTAAGAAGTGCCAAAAATAGCTGAGCACAGTGCTGGGTTTTTCAAATTCTTCGATGATAACTGAAAGTGCCAGCGATAGTGGAGCACTGCGCCCAGCTACTTCCAGCACTCGCATAGACGAGCTGTTCCATTAATAGAAGAGAGCGGGAACGCTCATGACCTGAGGCCCCCGACTGATCAGATTGTTAAATTGCTTTCTGTAACAGGAGATTGTGTTTATGATTTATGCCCATGACTGTTCAGCACCCACTTCCTTCAACAGCCGACTGCCCAGTTATCAATTATAGAGAAGGACCCCGAGTTTGTGGTCTGGCCTGTCTTTTACCATTTTAGCAGTACTTACCTAGCCATAGCCAGGTTACAGAAGCCCGCATACTGGAGGCAGTCCTGCTGTTTCAGCTCTTTAGCCAACTGACCTATAGCGAGATGGATAAATACAAACACAATAAATACCACAAATACTGTAAAACTAATACTAAAGCGATGGTCTCCACAATTCGAGAAAACTGAAAGGCAAGATGATGAAGCTTTTAAGAACTTCACTGTGCAGTTTTCAACCTTGTTTTTATTCAATGACTATTTAAAGGGAACCTGTCACAAGGGAAATAAACCAGTAAATGTACATCCGTGGGCCGTAACCAGTCAGGGGGGCGGAGTTCGGGGAACAGTAGTCAAGCATTCATCCAGCCTCCAGGCCGCCTTGTTAAGTAACCCCCGCATGCCCAGGAGGACAAGGAGGAGACCAAGAACAAGGAGGCAGGGCTGGTACCAGCTCCACAATGGTAAGGAGGCGGGAGTTACCTGGCGAGGCGGCCAGGAGGGTGGATGAATGCTTGACAACTGTTCCTTGAATCCCGCCCCCTGACTGGTTACTTTCCGCGGATATAACTATATTTTTCAGGATAAAGGTTGCGTTGGACATTGATAATCACATGGCCAGGAACCATAAAAAAGCGCCTATAAAGTATATTTGCTGGTTTATAGGTGGTTTCCCTGGTGACAGGTTCCCTTTAAGACACAACAGTGCACAGGTCTGTAGTAGTTAATGACTTTGAAGACACAAGGTGGTATCTATGTTATAATTCTATAGAAAGCTACAGGCATTATTATTAGATACATGACTGCAAGGTCATGTGATGTGTTTTTACTTCAGAGCTCGAATAACATTTTTCGATATTAGTAGTAAAATTAAAGGAATGTTATCCATTGCTGTGCAATCCATCCAAAAGAACACTCAGCGGTCCAATCCACCTCTAGATTAGACCGGATTTATTAATGAAGGTTTTCCAGTGTATACTGGCCATCCCCCTCTAAGGCCTCTTTCACAGGAGCGTGGCAGAGTTTGGTCAGTGAAGAACTGACATTTTTCATCTGTTTTCTGAGTTTGTTCAGTGTTTCATGAGGTTTTTTTTTTTTTTTTACCAATTTTTACTTTTTCATGCACGGACTGTAGTCTATGTTTTCTATAGCAATGCAATAGGTAAAAACACATTGCACTTGCATGTATCTTAGAGTGCAATGTGTTTTTAATTCCTCCCGTAGACTTTACAAGTGAATGTCTGACCAAACCCATCCTAGATTTTTTAAAGCCCCTACGTGAGTTTTCTGTCTGACTTTGCACATGATCCAAAATTCTGCACATAAAGGGGCATAAAGGAGTCCGAAAGAGTTGTGTTGCATTTAAACTGAATGGGATATGGCTTACAACCCTACCTGTGGTAGTGTGAATGCCGCCTCAAAGACCACTTATTGTCTATTCCATAACTTTCAGATCGAGCACTGAGACCCTTATGATCCCAAGAACAGAACATACCTGCCTGGGCACCTTCTGCTCCATACAATTTTGTGGTCATGTTGTTCTATATCTGCAGGTCTCACAGCTATGAATAGAGCATCAGTGAAGGGACATTTTCTGTATATGTTGTGTATATAAATAAAAATCTATGCCAGAGAGAGATATAGACTGAAATGATAACCAAGTGTAATCCCCTAACAGTGACGAGACCATCCAAGATTAGACCAAGACCACAGACCAGTACAGACCAGAAAAGTCTTACCAAATTGTTCACTTGCTTCTGCTACATTGGGTTTTCGAAGAAATCGCCTACAAAAGTAAATCCACAAATGATGTATCAAAGACACAATAAAATAAAAATGTGCACATATGGATATACAGATGACTTTTTAAGACCCCTAGATACCCCGGGCAGTAATTATTAGCACTGTCAAAACAATCCTGTCCTTCACCCTTTTTACTGGTGATGACCTTTTTTTTTTTTTTTAAAGCATCTAAACGTATAACAATGTGGAATGGTATTAGAAGAGAAAATAAAGACAGGGTTAAAGCCCCATATTATGTCTTATAGCTTGACATCTTAATTTAAGCAAGGCCCAGCCGAAGCGCAGCTCTACCATCCTGTACTCAGGGCAGTAAGTGGTCTGGGACTTATCCCCATGATGCAGACCGCACTCATATGTGATTGTAATATGACAGCAGTAAATGTCCATTGCACAGGGTCACCAAGGTAATGGGATGAAACGTGGAGATATTAGAGTCAGGCTGGCTACCATCTAGCACACTGGGGGAGTTTTATCAAAGGACCAGACTCTTACTGCGCCTGATTTCTCACTGTCTGATACATGATGATAAATCTGGCGCAGTTTATTATCACTCGGTCTAGTTTTCTCAAGAAGAATGTGCCGAAAGCTTTGACACATCTGCACAATTTTTGAGTTTTCATTACAACCATTTCTTGGGCAAGACACCAGGTCTACGTGCCAGCCTCATTCCCTGGTCTCACCACAGATGTATATATCGCTCTCACAGCTAGAGATGAACGGACTAGATGTCCACGTCAGGACACGTGAGACGGACATAATGGTGGATTGGCAACTAGCCATGGCTATGATTAGCCAGGTGTGAACAGGACCTAACAATTATTACAAGAGGTACTACATACTTAATGAGCACCTTAGCACCTATTTGCTTAGTATTTTATTTGCATATACTTTTATAATAAAGATATGACTACTTCTGCCTAACTTAGTGCATAAAATACAATGAAGAAAGAAGTCATAATCAATGCAAGCGATTGCAACCTACAGGGACAAGAAAACGCAACAGATAAAGCTGAGCTCAGTGCACACCAAGCAGACAGCCTGTAGCGCGGGAAGAGGTAAGCATAATGCAGATATAGATTAAAAAAAAGAACGTCTCTCACTTCTTCAGCTTATTAGAAACGGCTCTGTAACGCAGCAGAAAATCTCCGTCAGCCGCCATGGTTGTCCAGTGACAGCTAGCTGACTTCCGGCAGCGCCGCCATGTTTTGGTTGGCCGGTGCGTAATCAGCTGTTTTTCTTCCGGTGCCACAGTACCCCCACGTTTCTGAATGTGCCCGTGCTGCCACCTTGTGGTCAATGAGAGAATGGCTCCTTGATAATGTACCGACCCCTCCTATTGTTACCTGTATGTGTGATAAAACTTCAACTGATCCCAATACAAATATTATAACCCAGAATATGCCAGCAGGCAAGTCTAGGAGTTTTTGGTAGTCGTGACATTGTCCACTGGTGATGAAAATATCAGTGGATTATACCCTCTAAGTACGAGTAAAATTGCATATTGCATTTTGAAAGACTGTCCAGGTTTTTAGATGGATTGATAGAAAGTCATTATTACATCTTAGATGAGTGATCAAGGTGTTAGTATTGCAAGAAAACAAAAGCGTTATTATAAGTCCATTATTGTGCGCTACTAACTCCGAGCGCAGATCAGAGAAGAATTATAAAGGACCCCATTCTGTTTTGTGGAGAGTTTAGGCAGTTTGCCTGTGTAGTGTACAGAGGGCGCCACATTCATGATTTATGGCTCTTCATGTATCTGGCGCTCCCTGCACTGCTGTGACAGAGTTCACTAACTTTTTTTTTGGTGAACCTTCAACATTGTGTGTGCACTCTGCATTGGAACGCCCATTAATGTGCAGAAATTTGTGTTGTGTCGGGTATAGCGCAGCAGTGACACAAATGAGTCCTGTGTGACACATATGTGGTGCGGACACTTCTTAAATGCATATAAAATAAAGTCCAAAGTCCGACAGAAAACTGCAGCAAAGTCCTTAGTAAATGTGCCTTTACACAGAAGAAGAATCAGACACGTATTTGAGCCATGGCTGTTGCTGGTGGTTTAGAAATGAGGCACAAAGAGAAAAGAGGATATTTGTCAGCGTAACAATGAAGAAAAAAGTCTTACAGATAAAAACTATAGGTTTATTTCAAAAAACAAAAAAAGCAAAGCGGGCAAGAAACTATGGGGGGGGGGGGGCATTGCTATGTGGATGTGGAGTGGTGGCAGGAACAGGGCGTTCCTAACCCATGCCTGCGTACTTTAAAAAAAATATTTTTATGCAAAACTACACCAGGTCAGCACAGTCCCCCCATGGATACCTCAAAAGGCCTAAACCTCTTGATGTATCAGCCACGACCCTTTATCATAAGCAGGCGCCCAGTCTTAGTGATTCCTAAAGATTTCCTGCACCAGGAGGGGACTGGAATGGTTTTTCGCCTGTGTAGTCTTAAAGGGTTGTTACCAACTGGACATTGTCATATAAATAACATAGAAATTAACGTATTTAATCCATTTAACCCTCCTACCACCCTCCCCCCCCCCCCTCTCCAAAAAAAATACATTCAGTATACTTATGTTTCAAGATATGTAACTCAGTAGCATATATTAAAAAATAAAAATAATATTGTAACAGCTGTGTCGGCTTCATCCTCTGTCGATGGAGTGTGACTGAGGATGCGCTGATTGGGGCTTATTTACCAAGGGTCCACGGTCGCCCTTTTGTCAAATTTTCTGACTTTTTCGGGATTTGCGCCGCTGTGACAGTTATTTAACTGCTGGCTTTCATGCGACAGAAATCGGAGGGTGAGCCGTTGGCCGATCCGACTGATTTGGACTGAGCGCAAGAACTTTCAAATTGTGTCGCAAGATCAAGCACTTACATGCACCATGAAGAAGAAGGTGAACTCTGGCGGACCTGAGCAGGGAGGCAACACATGCAGGATATCGGGGGCACGAACTTAGTGAATCAAGGCACAGTGCATTGTCGTCGGAACAATGCACTTTCGGGGAACGCGTCAGGAAGCGTAAGTAAAGGTTCCCCATTGTGTCATTATGCCTCTCTCGTACATGGTCAGTGTACACAAGGTCTTGGGCTTGCTGGCCTGGGTGAGCATACATTTGTGTGCATGGGACCTTGTTTATTATGTTAATTCACACACCAAAACAGCACAGAGATACAGAAAGGGAATACATAGTCTGTCATGGTGAACTAATGGAAACTGAATTACTCGTAGGTACTAATTCTCAATTTCCAAAGCGTCCCCCATGATGACCCACCCGGACATTTATCAGATGGAATATATTTAGGCAGGGATCACTGCCTGCAGAACTTTTCTTCCAAAAGATATGTCCGAGGATCCTGGTGGATCTAGGCAATAGTGCTTCATAAAAGAGGACCAGGTTGCTGCCTTGCAAATTTGGATAAGTGTCTTTGCCCAGAGAGTTGATACTGCACGAGTTTAAAGAGCACTGATTTTGGATGTGCAACATCCCCCACCGGGGCCTAGCCTTTTTCTTGGGGCCTGGAGACAGCCGGGGCCCGGGATACCGGAGTGGCTAGGGACGCTAGTGTCACGGTGCTTGGTATGGGGACTGGAGGGCTGTCCTACAGCCTGGCAGGTCTCCAGCAGGTGGTGTTGGCAAGAAATTATGAGGGAGAGGCTGCTGTAGTAGTTCTGTCTGGGGGAACCCTTTGGGGTCTGGAGTCCCTGTGTGGTGGATAGCGTGCCCGTGATGGTGACAGCCTTAGTAGCTGGGACCAGACGGAGGCAGATGTTGTACAAAAGTAACTTAGAGTTCTTTATTGGAACCGACAGCAACAATAGATAACGTGCCAAACGGATCTTGACAATGGTAACCGGCTGGGGATGCACTTGGAGAGGGAACCACAGGGATTGGTCACCAGCCTGGATGCAAGGGCAGGCTGGGAGATAGCTGTGTCTTAGTAGGATGCTTCAGCTTGTCCTGGGTGCTCTGCTCTGTCTGACTGAGTCTTGTGTCTCTCTCTAGAACTTTCCTGACCAGGGGTTTTATTACTACCACTGGTCAGGTGGTGGTTACTCCTCCAATGGCATCCCAGCTTACAATACAATATTAGAACCGATGTGATTGGCTGATGGAAGGACATCACATTAAACAATTAACTCCTGCCTTACCAGGCAGGATCTACCGCTGCGGTGTTCCCTGTGTTGTGTAGTGACCTACTGTGGGGTTGATCAGACTCCACACAGGTTGCAAGCTACATATTGGGACGTATTCACAACAACCGCTCTGCCTTGCATCGGCAGGGGTGTTGCATATGGAACTTGTCTCTTTTGCAGTATGTAGCAATCAGATATTGCAGTTCTCAGCCACAATCCTCCCTTATCTTTTTCCTTGAAATTGAAGAAGATTAGGATCTGTCGTCTTACGTAAAGAGAAGGACCTGCAGGGTTTAGATAATCCCATGTCTAGACCAGCCCCCAGAAATTCCAATCTGTAAGATATATGGGTTAGCTTGAGAGGGAAACAAGTCTCTTTCAAATTTTATGGTAAATAGTAAGTGGCATATTACCCACTCCCCTTTAAGGTTTTCATTACATTTGTAACTTCAGAAATTCAACCCTTAAAAGAAATCTACCATTTTAAACTGTACTTCATTAAGCACGGCCATCCGCTTTGTATTGCGGCCGAAGATACAGTGCACATGACGTCTCCGACTCTGGGGAGTGAGGGCATTGTTATGATCTTAACCAAGTGACGAGCGTCCTGTGTCAGGGGCCCATGAGCGCTGAATGGTGTAATTCGCTTAGTGTAAAAATAGATCTTTTTGACGAAATTGCGGATTTATGTGCTTTAACAAGACCACCTCCAGCATCTGCTTACCTAGCCCAAGGTAAAGGTATGTTTAGGTCAAAATGACCATTTTGAAATGGTAGGTTTCCTTTAAGGATCCATGCCGAGAGGTGCAGTTTCCCCAGATTTGGATGGAGTATGGGACCTTGGAACAGAATATACTTTTCTATAGGCAGGATTATTGCAGTGCCATGGATTTGAGGAATGGATACCAGCTAGTCTTTGGCCAGTTTGGGCAGATCAAGATTATGTTGATTTTGTTCTGGTATATCTTCCGAAGCATTCTTGAGATAAGGGGAATGCACAGGCTACAGGCATGTCCCACTTGTGGCAGAAGGAGTCAAGAATCTCCATGGGTCTAGCGAAAAGGAATGATGACATTTTGAGTTCATTCTTGAGGCAAGAATTCCTTGGACAGGCCTTAGGCATGCTGTGGTATGGGGACCGGAGGGCTGTCCTACAGCCTGGTCGGTCTCCAGAAGGTGGTGTGCGCAAGAAATATGGAGGGAGAGGCTGATGCAGTGGTTTTTCCCTGGGGCTATCCCTGAGTGTCTGAAGGATAAGTCCCTGGGTGATGGATGGGGAGCCCGTGGTGGTAAGCAGCCGTATTCCAGGGATCAGATGGAGGCAAAGTTGTGTAAATCAACTTACAGTTCTTTATTGAACAGAATGCAATTGCCCAACATGATAACAAGTAGGTTCTGGTTGCTGAAGTTGTCAAGGAGAGTGTTCCGCAGCAAAGTTGCACACAGCCTGATAGTAGATGCAGGCTGGGCTAGTTCAGGAAGAACTGTGTACAAATAGTGCAAGCTGCAGTTCTGATCTCAAGTCTCCAGACTTGCCCTGTGTGTCAGGCAGTAGGCCTGAGGCACTAGTAGTTCCTGGGATTGAATGGCTGTGGCAGCGTTGAAGATGTGCTGAACACTCTGTCTCTCTGACTGACACTGACAGACAGACCATGAGGTCTGACTCTCTGCTCTGACCATGTTCTATCATTCAGCAATGGTTTTCATGCTCCCTCTGGTCAGGTGGTACCACCTCTCCAATCACACTTCTAGCATTATCTTCTGGATGAGTTGTGCAGACTCACCAGATAGATCCTGACATGGAGAGGGCGGTATTCATAACTACCCCCTTGCCTATGCATTGGCAGGGATGTTGCATATGTCTCGCCCAACTGAAGATTTTCTGAGAAATAGCTAGCAGGGTGGAAGACTTTGTTCCCCCTTGTCTCCTTTAGTATGACACTCACTGTTGTCATGTTGTTTGACAGAATGTGAAGGTGATGATTCTTTATATAGGATTTATTTATTTTTAGAGACTCCCAAACAACACAAAGTTCTTTGTAATTTTCAAAATTGTTCCCAATGCTCTTTGACCAAACGTCATGAGCAAGATCATTGGAGAACTTTTGTTTTCCAACCAGTCAGACTTGCGCTCATCTGTATCGTAATTGTTGGTTGGTGGTGCCACAGCAAACATTGTAGATTGTTCTCTTAAAGCCACCAGAGATTATCTTTTTTTATGGCTGAACAGATGCTTAACGTCCTCTCCAGACTGGTGGGTCTGGTATCCTTTTGGTAACAAGCCACTGATGGCAAACACACTGTGAAATGACCCAAGGTCTTCAGTGGCGGACCTCAGCGGAGGAAGCAACAGATGCACTTCATCTTCGTCGGACCGTCCGGATTGGGGAATGCGACAGGACTGGGTAAGTAAATTTGCCCCACTGTGCTTCAAATCAATTCCCATTTTTGGAATATATCTTTTCTGTTTAGTAAAAAAAAATTAAATTTGGCAAAAATTTCAAAGTTTCTCCAATTTTAAAGTTCTAAATTCTGTACTTTTCAGGAAGTTTTCCGGCGCGATTCACGATTTCTGTTGCATGAAAGCCAGCGCCAAAATCCGATCTCGTGCTACACAATGCCAGCACAGACCCCCTGTTAAATACCCGTCAAAGCTGCGCAAATCCCAAAAAACGGCAAACAGTCCAATGAAAGTGCAATCCGCGACCCTTGTTATATAAGCCCCAATGACTTTATGTGTTACTAAATTTTGATAAGGAATAATATAAACGAATGTTTGTGTTTTTGACCCTCTCCTATCCAGAACTATCTAAGAACACCCTTGCTCTCTTATTGCCTTTTATTTTGTGATCTTTTTTTTTGAGAAAATTGACTGATACGATGAACATTCCATCCTTTTCTTCTAATGTCGCTACATATTAACACCGCGACTCAGAACATGTCCATAAAGTTATATGTAACACCAAAAACACTCACATGTTCGTTCCTGAATAAAGTTTTTTTTCACACCATCCTCCATTATTTATACCTGTGTTATGATGTTCTTACTCAAATTCTTATGAAGCACAGAGGGTTCTGTTATTGGGCGGCTAATACAATGGCGCAATCTAAAAGTGACTTTTGTTATCTCATTCGCTTGGTTTATGGCTATATAGTTATTTAATTGGGCTACCGTTGTGTAAGGAATCATACAATGATAGATCTGTGTGAAGCTCAGAGCAATTTTCTGCAAAAATGGTTTGGTGTCCCATGTGGATTTAACGTTCCTTTTGCTGCATATTTTGGTGAATATACACATGTGGGGTATATATGAACTCCTCACATCTTACTTTTTTAGGAAAGTATATTTTCTTTATACAAGTATTCTGAATTTGTCCATATTTCAGAGGGAATTTTGAATTTTAATGCAATTTTTGCATTTTATTGCTGTTTGCTGCAAAGTTGCATGAAGGTGGAAGTGTGTATGAATTATAAAGTTATTCTTGTTTACAAGGTGATTTCTGGAAAAAAAAATGATTTTGACAGAATAGGAGCTTTTTTATTTTGTGTGTTATAAATTTTTAAACAAATTTGTGGATTGCAACCAAATACAGTATACACTTGTGTATAAGCCAGGTTTTTCAGCTCAAAAAATGTACTGAAAAACCTCACCTCGGCTTATACACGAGTCAATAAAAAAATAAACTTATATACTCACCCTGCAGAAGCCTCAATGCTCAGCGCGGCTCCCCGATGCTCGACGCAGCTCCTCTTCTGTCTTCCCTGCGGCTTCTCTTCTGTCTTATGTAACAGCCGGCATAGACGTGGCCATGTTACCTTCCGGCCGGCACATACTATGATGTCATCAGCGGCCGCTTCATAGTATGCGCCCATATGTATATGTATATGATGTATATGATTATGCGCCCATAGTATACCGTATATACTCGAGTATATATGGTATGTCATGGTTTTTGTTTTAGCATTTTTGTAAATTCTAGAGTTCTTCTGAACTCTACACATGTCCATCTATCACATTTAGAAGGTAATTTTTTTCTGTTTGGAGCACATTTTTTTGCCAGTCAAATCTTAAGTATTTTTTATAAAATGTTTCAGTTTGAATCAAAATTGGATGAAGGCGCCTATGTCTTTAAACTTTTTAATGCAATTTTGAAAATGGGGCAAGTCTCTGATTTCAGAAAATATGTGGTTTGCTGCGGTTCACTTTTATTCTTTTTGCTGCAATATCGGTTTTATTTGTAAATGTCAAAATTGTAAAAATTGATCTGGCCAATAACGTGACAAAATATACAGAAATTCCTGGCAGTGAAAGGGTTAATATCCCTTGGTTGAATTCCCGGGTGAAGATGCTTATGATCTATCTCCTGTCTATATGTGTATCTGTCTAGCTATCTATTTCCTATAATCTGACCATTTATACATCTCACTTTTGCTCTATTTATTAATCTTCTATTTCTCTTCAACTGTATGTATCTCTCATATCTATCTTCTGTATACATAATCTACTTTATCTACATCTACAAATCTCTATTATCTTTCATATTTATCTGTTATCATAATAATAACAATTAGAATTAATAATTTCTTTATATAGTGCACACAGATTACGCAGCGCTGCACAGAGTTTGCCAGATCAGTCCCTGTCCCCAATGCGGCTCTCAATCTAATCAACCTACCAGTATGCTTTGGAGTGTGGGAGGAAACCGGAGGAAATCCACGCAAACATGGAGAGAACATACAAACTCTTTGCAAATGTTGAGCCTGGGACTTGAACCCATGACTCCAGCGCTGCAAAGCCGTAGTGCTAACCACTGAGCCACCGTGCTGACCATCTATCTCCCTATCATCTATCTCCTATAAAATTCTCCCATATTACAGATTGTTTTACCATACTAAAGGTTACTGACTGTGACTGGTCATAAATTGTTTTATTTTGGGGCCCCACTTTTAGTTTTACTTTGTATAAAACCGTCCCTGCACAGGTGAGTACTTTTTTTTTTTTTTTTTTTTAAAAGAAGGCCTTGCTGGACATTTATTTGTTAAGGGTGTCTCTTCTACATTTTTTTTTTTATATGGGGGGGGGCACTGTTGGACATTTCTTTTAAGGGGGGGCTCTGCTGGGTATTATATTTTAAAGGAGGACCCTGCTGAACATTTTATTTAAAAGGGGGGCTCTGCTGTACATTTTATTGATGAGGGGAGGCTGCTGCCGCACATTTTTTTACTAAAGGAAATCTACCATTTGTTTTTATGCATTGTGAACCAAACATACATTGAGAATGCTGTAGCTACACTGATGCAGACGCATATCTTGAACTGAGTGGTTTTGCTGAAAAAACAATTATAAAATTCAGGACCTTGGGAAAGTTGGGTCCAGGCTGACTGCCATACATACGCATTACTTCTACATACACAGCTGCCTGAACTATTCAGACAGGCTTAATCAATCAGAGATTAATGATTAGGGGAGGTGCAGCGATTGATTACTTCTGTCAGGGACAACACAGTGATTACGTATATTGGGCAGGACAAGGCTGAAGCAGTGCATAATTAGGGTGAGGAGAGGCACCTTTTTGCTTGAAAAAGATTCAACGGGAATCAAAACGTTGCATTTTTATGCCTGGATGATGTATCAATTAAGACTTTTTGGAACCTGACATCCTTGGTGCTGTGGCTCCCTTCATCTATTATGAGAGGCACCAGGCAGCCACAGGAGCGACAGAGCCTAATTTTCATAATTTTATAATAGTTTTTTCAGCAAAAAACTGTTCTACAGTCCACATCCCCAACACACAACAGGAGTATAAAATCCTGGGCACATTCTCCTGTAGATCCTCCAATGCTGTGTACATGATACTATGCATGAGGTGTCGCTAAAATAAATAATAAATACATTGGGGAGACACAACAACAACTACAGAGCAGGATGAATTCTCCAGGTCCAAACTGAGGAGTTCAAACTGATGATAACCTTCCAGTCAATGACACAAGGCCTCAATATTGCACCTGGGTTTATGGCACATTACATGGACACACTACAAACCCCACAAAAGATTTACTCCAGACCCCTGACATCCCAGGCCATCATAGACCAATTTCCTAGTGAGGGTGAACATAACAGTGTTTCATGCACACCTCTGCTTTTTTGGCATAAGATAATGTGCAAATGACCATGGGGAAATCTCGATGAGAGTGTCTTTTGTAAACCCACTTGTGATTTAATTATTTCTTTCCATAATGACAAACGCTTCTGTGTTGAATTCAGCCCATTTACATTCAAAGACATTGGGGCACATTTACTTACCCGGTCCCGTCGCGATCCCCGTTCCGGACGGTCCGACGAAGATGAAGTCTGGCGCGATTCACCAACATTGTGCGCCTGAAATCCTGCATGTGTCGCGTCCCTGCTGAGGTCCGCTGGAGTTCACCTTCTTCTTCCCGGTGTATGTGAGTGGATGTCTTGCAACACAATTTGAGATGTTAAATCCCGTGCGTTGTCCAAATCCGTCAGATCGCCCGACAGCCCGCCCCCGATTTGTGACGCGTGAAAGCCGGCGCCGATGTGCGTGCGCCAAAATCCCCTGTTAAATGCGGCACAACACGGAAATTGCCGGGAAACCCGACGAAAATGCAGTCTGTGGACTAAATGTGCCCCATTATTTCAATAACCATATCTGTAACTCATTCTGCAATGCAATTAATCCATCATTATTTATTTCCATTAAATTGCCCCTCCCAGAGCTAGCTTCAACAAAAATAACAGACACATATACAAAAACATTCCTTAAATACAAATACACTGAATTTCCGACTTATTTCTTAGCAGGAATAGACTTTAACAGTTCCAGTGTTGACGTAATGGATCTAGGGCAGAAATTCACCAAGAGGATGGAAGTCCTCCCCCTTTGTTGGGAAAAAGAGGATCCCATATCGCTCAGTGTATCCACTTTGAGGGTTTAATCTCCCCTCCATCTTCCCCAATTCCTCATCCTACTACCGCCCACTCCTGATCCACCTTATTTTTTACTTCTCGATTTGAATTAGGAGTAGTTTTAGACAGCCCCCACTTTTCAATAAATTCCTCTACCTTTTTTACATTGTTACATGTGAAGCTGGTGATGTCCTTTATTATGATTAATTTTACTGGGAAACCCCTTCTATATACCAAACACGCTTCTCTTAAGGCCTCACCAAACTCTCTTCTTTTTTTCAATGTTGTGGGTGACAGGTCTTCAAAAATCTCAATGTTTCCATAAGGTGGGGGGAAGTTTTTTTTCTGGTTTCTTGTATAAGAAGATTTTTAGTTTTAAAGAAATGCATCCTAAAGATTGTATCTCTTGGGGTGTCTGCTTTTACATGTTTTGGTTTTGGAATCCTGTGGATGGGGTCTATATTTATGTCAAATTTTTTTGCTTCAGGTAGGATTGCAGAAATAAATTTCTCTGCGTATTCCTCCAAAGCCGAATCTGGGACCACTTCTGGGATGCCTCTCAGGTGGACATTATTTCTTTGCGATCTATCTTCTAAATCCCCCATTTTTAACTCATGTTCTGATAATTTGTCTTCTAATTCGTTGTGCGAAACCAGTAAATTATTATGCAATGATGTTACTTCAGTTAGTTTTGTTTCCACCTGGTCTATTCTTTCCCTCAATCGACCTTACTTCTTTTTGTAACTCCCCCATCATGTCCTACATTCTAGACAAAAAGTTTGCCTCAAATCTATCTAACATATTTTTCATCACTTCTACTGTGAGCAAAGATTGTTGATTTTCATTTATCGTATTCGTTTTGAGCGATGGGGGTAAATTTTGATCACCTTTCAGCGAGCATGCCATCTCTAATCATTCAGATTCACCCTGAGAAGAAGAAGAGGGCTGGGCAATAGGCTGAGGGTGAAAGTTAAAACATAAACTATTAACCCCCTTAGATATGTTCAGGGCTGTATGCCTTGAGGAGGATTTGGTTTGGGCACGAGTCAGTTGGTGTTTTGGTTTAGGTGGGGTAGGTTTTTTTAGTAAATTTTTACCTCTCATCATTATGCACGAGATAGAGGTAGGAAGTTATTACTCCAGAGTGCTCAGAGCATCCCTGTTCCCCTGAAGCAGTGATGGGCAACCTTTTGAGCTTGGTGTGTCAAAATTCGCCAAAAAACCGAGCATAACTCGGGTGATGTGTCACCTTGAGAAAAAAAAACTAATTTTGTGATATTTAGAGTTTAAATAACAAATACGTATAGTTATTTAATATAACAAACGAGGAAGCCAGCTCACCAATTCGCCCTTCCTTGCAGTCCTCCAGGTGCACGGGTATACGTGTAAGCCCACACGAACATAAGCAATTCAAGTAGCACAGGATTCCAGCACTTTCACAGAGGACGCTTGTAGTATTTCAAATTCTTTATTCCATCAATAAAAAAAGTCACAGCAGATGCAGCATATAGACACGAAAAGATCTACGCGTTTCGTCCGGTTAGGACTTAGTCATGATCCCGCCACCATAAGACAAAGACTGAACATTTAAACCCTGGGCCATACACCTGTTGGACGAGGTGTGGATCACGTGGTATCTACCTGATAGGCAGTAATGAAACTGCATTCACGCCCCTCTTAGCGTGTAATGTGAATAGCGATCCACTGCTGGTCCAACTTGAATAAAAACACTATAAAAAGATTGTATAAAACATAGCTTGTTATAGGGAAACTAGTTGCAGGTTGTAAACATACATTTTATACAGTACATTCAAGTGTACGGGGGCAATTCGCTCCTTCCATATATAAACAAACAACCTACACTAACTTAAGCCGGGATGCAAAGTATCACGGTTCAGACTGTGAAAAAATATATGCAGTATTAATTTAAACCATATACAGTAAACAATGCTATCTCCTATATATTGAAAAAGGAGTGCATCCAATCCATCAGTACATGACAAAGTCATTTCTCTCATGAAGAGACATTAGGGTTCTATCTACCTACTCGAGAGTGCATACAGCACATACTATTATTGTGTTCACTAACCCAGGAATGTGGTATGTTATTATCTGTTTTTATAGATTGCATCATGTGGAATATAAAATATCCTCTCCAAAATACCCACAAATTTACATTTTATTGGGTCCAACAATGCCTACCTTGCAAATTGCAGGCCAACCATATTGTTAGGAATCAAGAGAGTCTACCCCATGTCTAATTGTACCATAATATCATATCTTTCCTGGAGTTTAACCCCAAGGGGACCCTACTTTCCAGGGAGAATATCCAAAATGCCTCTCTGTTAAGGAGTTTCCTCCTATGGTCTCCTCCCCTGAGCGGGCGATGTACCTTTTCAATGCCCTTCCATGAGAACGAAGAGATGTTTTTGTCATGTGCATCCCGGAAGTGTTTAGACACTGCCGAAATGTTGTTTGAAGTATTTGAAATGTCAGATATATGTCGTCTGATACGAATTTTCAAGGGACCGGTGGTACACCCCACATATTGGAGTCTACAAACGTTACACGAGATTACGTAAACTACATACGGTGTATTACAATTAATGTATGTACCTATTTTGTGTTTAGATTTGTTCACGAACGATGTGATAAAATTATCAGTGCTCAAAAGGGGACAAACTTTGCAAATTTTATGACCACATTTGTGGTTTCCTGGAAACTGCAACCATGTGTACCCACCCCTATTTCCATGGCTATTAAACAGGCTGGGGCTAACTTGGTTACCTATGGTAGGTGCCCGTTTTGAGCTAAAGTTAATACCCCCCTGTAAACATCTGGCTAGGTCTTCATCCTGTTCTAATATAGGGGCATATTTTTTAATAATATTTTTAATTTTGTTAAATTGATTGCTATACGTTGTTACAAATACAATGGGTTTTTCTGTTTCTCCGTTGGGAATGTGGGGTTGAGATTTGGGTTTGAGCAATATTTGCCTATTTATTCCATCTACTTTCCTTCTGGCATTATCTAGAACTCTGGGGTTATATTGTCTTTCTCTCAATCGGCCATAAACTTTATCTGCTTCTGATCCATATTTAAGTGGATCCGAGCAGTTACGCTTAGTTCTTATAAGCTCGCCTGTGGGAATATTATTAATGACATGGCTCGGATGGCATGACGTAGCTAATAGTAGGGAGTTCCCCGCTGTGTCTTTGCGGTATGGTAAGGTCTCTATTGTGTTGCTATTACCCTTTAGTATGATATCTAAAAATGGTACTTCCATGCCACCAAATGTGCCCGTAAATTTCAGGTTCATGTTGTTAAGATTAATATATTCCTTAAATTGACTAAAGGAGGGTTCCGTGTCTTTCCAAATAAAGACCAGGTCGTCAATAAAGCGGCCTGTCCATTGGATGGCATATTTAAAGGGATTGTTTTCTGAAAAGAGGTATAAGAGTTCCCACTGTGTCATGTAAATGTTAGCAAGGGAGGGGGAGAAACGGGCCCCCATGGGGGCCCCCCCTACCTGCAAATAAAACTGACCATCAAAAATAAAAATAATTGTGTTTTAGAAGAAATTCTGTGGCCATAATAATAAATTCTTTCAGACCATCTGAGTATGAGCTGAAGTTGTTCAAATGGATGGCTAAATAGTATATGGCTAAATTATGCGGTATGGAGGGATAAAGTCCCACCACATCACATGTAGCCCATCCCCATGTGTCGTCCCAATCCAATTCATTTACTATGTTCAGAACATGTAGTGTCCTTGAGGAAGGTAGGGGAGACACTAGCAAGGGGTTGCAAGTAAAAGTCCAGCCAATTTCCCAATCTCTCCCCAAGGCTCCCTATACCCGCCACAATGGGTCTCAGTGGGGGAGGGAATTTACCCTTATGGACCTTGGGGAGAGAATGGAAAATCGGGGTAACAGGATGTTCAACCAACAGATACCTCGCAGTTTTCTCATCTAAGGCTCCCAATGTGAGTCCCTCCTGCAGTAATTTGCTCAAACCCTCCTTAAATTCAATGGTTGGATCCCTAGACAATTTTCTGTATGTGGTCTCATCATTAAGTATTGTTTCATTTAACATTTTATACAGTGTGGCATCCAGCAACACAATCGAACCCCCCTTATCCGCCGAGCGGACTACGATGTTATCATTATTTTTTAACTCTCTTAATGCCAGTGACTCTGCCCTTGTAAGATTGTATTTCTTATCATTTTTAGAACTGGAGATTTTAAGCTTAGTAAGTTCCCTTTCTACCAGCTCCTGGAAGGTGTCCATGACATCACTTCTGGAGGTTGTAGGGTAGAATAGGGGATTACGAGTTTTAAAGGGTTTAGTCAAGGCATCTGAGGGTTCCAACGATTCACATTGGAGGGTTTTCAACAACAAAACATTACATTGATCAACAAAATCAAAAGCACCTTGTGAGTGGATCTCACTTTCTGTATTTAACATGCCCCTTGGCCCAGTTGTTTCTTCAGATGAGTTACCTTCCTCATTAGGCATACCCAAAAAATGTTTCCGTACAGTAATATTTCTGATGAATTTATTTACGTCTAAAATGGTATTGTATAAGTCAAAGTCAAAGGAGGGAGAGAAACCCAAACCCTTACTCAATGCTGATATGGTATGGTCATTAATAACACAGGCTGATAAATTTATAACCGGGGACTCCGCTACTTGTCCTTCTTTCCATGTCGGGTCTTCATTCTTACATCTCCCCCTCCTGTGCTTCCTGCCCGCTCGTTTCGTACCATATCAGCATTGAGTAAGGGTTTGGGTTTCTCACCCTCCTATGACTTTGACTTATACAATACCATTTTAGACGTAAATAAATTCATCAGAAATATTACTGTACGGAAACATTTTTTGGGTATGCCTAATGAGGAAGGTAACTCATCTGAAGAAACAACTGGGCCAAGGGGCATGTTAAATACAGAAAGTGAGATCCACTCACAAGGTGCTTTTGATTTTGTTGATCAATGTAATGTTTTGTTGTTGAAAACCCTCCAATGTGAATCGTTGGAACCCTCAGATGCCTTGACTAAACCCTTTAAAACTCGTAATCCCCTATTCTACCCTACAACCTCCAGAAGTGATGTCATGGACACCTTCCAGGAGCTGGTAGAAAGGGAACTTACTAAGCTTAAAATCTCCAGTTCTAAAAATGATAAGAAATACAATCTTACAAGGGCAGAGTCACTGGCATTAAGAGAGTTAAAAAATAATGATAACATCGTAGTCCGCTCGGCGGATAAGGGGGGTTCGATTGTGTTGCTGGATGCCACACTGTATAAAATGTTAAATGAAACAATACTTAATGATGAGACCACATACAGAAAATTGTCTAGGGATCCAACCATTGAATTTAAGGAGGGTTTGAGCAAATTACTGCAGGAGGGACTCACATTGGGAGCCTTAGATGAGAAAACTGCGAGGTATCTGTTGGTTGAACATCCTGTTACCCCGATTTTCCATTCTCTCCCCAAGGTCCATAAGGGTAAATTCCCTCCCCCACTGAGACCCATTGTGGCGGGTATAGGGAGCCTTGGGGAGAGATTGGGAAATTGGCTGGACTTTTACTTGCAACCCCTTGCTAGTGTCTCCCCTACCTTCCTCAAGGACACTACATGTTCTGAACATAGTAAATGAATTGGATTGGGACGACACATGGGGATGGGCTACATGTGATGTGGTGGGACTTTATCCCTCCATACCGCATAATTTAGCCATATACTATTTAGCCATCCATTTGAACAACTTCAGCTCATACTCAGATGGTCTGAAAGAATTTATTATTATGGCCACAGAATTTCTTCTAAAACACAATTTTTTTATTTTTGATGGTCAGTTTTATTTGCAGGTAGGGGGGGCCCCCATGGGGGCCCGTTTCTCCCCCTCCCTTGCTAACATTTACATGACACAGTGGGAACTCTTATACCTCTTTTCAGAAAACAATCCCTTTAAATATGCCATCCAATGGACAGGCCGCTTTATTGACGACCTGGTCTTTATTTGGAAAGACACGGAACCCTCCTTTAGTCAATTTAAGGAATATATTAATCTTAACAACATGAACCTGAAATTTACGGGCACATTTGGTGGCATGGAAGTACCATTTTTAGATATCATACTAAAGGGTAATAGCAACACAATAGAGACCTTACCATACCGCAAAGACACAGCGGGGAACTCCCTACTATTAGCTACGTCATGCCATCCTAGCCATGTCATTAATAATATTCCCACAGGCGAGCTTATAAGAACTAAGCGTAACTGCTCGGATCCACTTAAATATGGATCAGAAGCAGATAAAGTTTATGGCCGATTGAGAGAAAGACAATATAACCCCAGAGTTCTAGATAATGCCAGAAGGAAAGTAGATGGAATAAATAGGCAAATATTGCTCAAACCCAAATCTCAACCCCACATTCCCAACGGAGAAACAGAAAAACCCATTGTATTTGTAACAACGTATAGCAATCAATTTAACAAAATTAAAAATATTATTAAAAAATATGCCCCTATATTAGAACAGGATGAAGACCTAGCCAGATGTTGACAGGGGGGTATTAACTTTAGCTCAAAACGGGCACCTACCATAGGTAACCAAGTTAGCCCCAGCCTGTTTAATAGCCATGGAAATAGGGGTGGGTACACATGGTTGCAGTTTCCAGGAAACCACAAATGTGGTCATAAAATTTGCAAAGTTTGTCCCCTTTTGAGCACTGATAATTTTATCACATCGTTCGTGAACAAATCTAAACACAAAATAGGTACATACATTAATTGTAATACACCGTATGTAGTTTACGTAATCTCGTGTAACGTTTGTAGACTCCAATATGTGGGGTGTACCACCGGTCCCTTGAAAATTCGTATCAGACGACATATATCTGACATTTCAAATACTTCAAACAACATTTTGGCAGTGTCTAAACACTTCCGGGATGCACATGACAAAAACATCTCTTCGTTCTCATGGAAGGGCATTGAAAAGGTACATCGCCCGCTCAGGGGAGGAGACCATAGGAGGAAACTCCTTAACAGAGAGGCGTTTTGGATATTCTCCCTGGAAAGTAGGGTCCCCTTGGGGTTAAACTCCAGGAAAGATATGATATTATGGTACAATTAGACATGGGGTAGACTCTCTTGATTCCTAACAATATGGTTGGCCTGCAATTTGCAAGGTAGGCATTGTTGGACCCAATAAAATGTAAATTTGTGGGTATTTTGGAGAGGATATTTTATATTCCACATGATGCAATCTATAAAAACAGATAATAACATACCACATTCCTGGGTTAGCGAACACAATAATAGTATGTGCTGTATGCACTCTCGAGTAGGTAGATAGAACCCTAATGTCTCTTCATGAGAGAAATGACTTTGTCATGTACTGATGGATTGGATGCACTCCTTTTTCAATATATAGGAGATAGCATTGTTTACTGTATATGGTTTAAATTAATACTGCATATATTTTTTCACAGTCTGAACCGTGATACTTTGCATCCCGGCTTAAGTTAGTGTAGGTTGTTTGTTTATATATGGAAGGAGCGAATTGCCCCCGTACACTTGAATGTACTGTATAAAATGTATGTTTACAACCTGCAACTAGTTTCCCTATAACAAGCTATGTTTTATACAATCTTTTTATAGTGTTTTTATTCAAGTTGGACCAGCAGTAGATCGCTATTCACATTACACGCTAAGAGGGGCGTGAATGCAGTTTCATTACTGCCTATCAGGTAGATACCACGTGATCCACACCTCGTCCAACTGGTGTATGGCCCAGGGTTTAAATGTTCAGTCTTTGTCTTATGGTGGCGGGATCATGACTAAGTCCTAACCGGACGAAACGCGTAGATCTTTTCGTGTCTATATGCTGCATCTGCTGTGACTTTTTATTGATGGAATAAAGAATTTGAAATACTACAAGCGTCCTCTGTGAAAGTGCTGGAATCCTGTGCTACTTGAATTGCGTATAGTTATTTAACTTACCTGCTTAGTGACTTCTTTGTTAATCTGTCAGTTGGTTTCTTTTGTTGGTCTTGCTGTTATTTAACTTGTGTGGGGTGCCATAAACTAAGATAAGTGAGGGGGAGGGGGAATTCTTCCAGTGATGGCGAACCTGTGGCAGTCCAGCAACAGCTAGTTTTAAGGACATTTGTGTCCTGAGAAGTGCCCCCCAAAGAGTGTACATCACAGCCCAGCCCGGCAGAGCTCAACTCAATAAATTAACTTACCTAACTGGCACAGGCTCCAACGACACCACGAGCCTCCGTTACTCCTCTTCAGGCTGCTTCAGCTCCTGTGTAGATGTTCCCGCGCAGGCACAGCATAGGTTGCGTCTTTGCGAGCTGGGGCTGCTCTGTCTCCACGCTCCACTCTGGCGTCATTGGGCGGCCTCCGCAGAGCAGGACAGGAGGACAGGAGCAGCAGCTGCAATCTCTCTGACTGAGATGCAGCCGCTCGCTGCAGACCACATCGCCAACCGACCGCCCGACCGGCCCCAGACAACAGACAACTGCACTACAGCAATTTTTCTCCAGCAGCCGTGTGTCACTGAAAATGGCTACGTGTGTCAATGATGACACGCGTGTCATAGGTTGGCCATCACTGCCCTGAAGTATTCCTTTCCTTTCCTTGCACCTTCCAACAACCTGCAGGATTACCCAGTGTCAGATATTTAGAATAATAAACACGTAACATGTATGCCTTTTTCTAAACAAAATACAAACAGAGAGTTACTTCAAGCAGGCAAGCATTATCATCTGTAACTATGAGATGAGACTAAAGAGGTTAAGGTTATCTTGCTCCCTATTTAAGCACAGCAAAATTATCAAGAAAAGTTCCTATTCTAACATATCTTCAGAAAGCATTGACGTTTTCAGCCAGAGACATTAGACTTATATTCAGCCAAAGGAACTTTATATGCTCAAGCCGAAAATGTAGACAGCCAGGGGAGACAGTCTTGGGTTAGTCCAAACGAATGGTGTTATAAGCAATCAAGAAAGTTAGTCTTGCACTCAGCCAAAAAGAATAAGCTTGTAGTCAGCCAGGCATATTAATCTTGCACTCAGCCAAATGAAGTTAAGCTTGTAAACAGTTTGCAAGGCTACAGTTACATTTTCCGGTTATTCCAGATAGATAGATAGTTACTAATAGTTAGTTCAAGTAGTTAATCACAGACCTTAGGGGGCTGACTCTCACCGTTGCAATATCCACTTTCCAGCCCGAGGGTATCTATGATATACAGAGTGTACCCCCGCTCGTAGCTGCAGTGCCGTCTTCGTTGAGACGCCGTCATCCCCTCCACCACTGACCACAAGGCATCGACAACCAGGCTCCGATCACCCGAAAGGAACCATCGCGGTCCTTTTAGGATGAGGTTAGTACCAGGTGACCCCGGCATGCCAGATTTTCCATGTAGAGACAGAGGACCGGAGGATGGAGGTATGAGAGCACCCTCAGTGCATGGACTCGGCAGCCACTACCTCTGTAAGGCTACACCCCCTCTCAGGATCTTAAAACAGATTTGCAATCTTTTTTAAACATATTGCACAGAAAGGGTTAATAGAAGTGAAAAAGTAGGACATATAAGACCCCTACTACTTTTAATCATGAAAAAACCAAGACCCCATACTGCTGTGGCAACCAGAAAATGAAAAAATTATAGCTTGTAGAAAGCTTTCATAGAATACTAAAAAATAGCCTAGGCATTAATTTGAAAAATATGTGCAGAATAAGGGATTAAATATGCTTTTATATTCTGATAATTAAATATATATTCTATACATAATTCTGGGGTCCTCTAATCCTAGATTATCCTTGCAAGAAATTTTGTATTACACCAACTACCGTATACACTCACCGGCCACTTTATTAGGTACACCATGCTAGTAACGGGTTGGACCCCCTTTTGCCTTCAGAACTGCCTCAATTCTTCGTGGCATAGATTCAACAAGGTGCTGGAAGCATTCCTCAGAGATTTTGGTCCATATTGACATGATGGCATCACACAGTTGCCGCAGATTTGTCGGCTGCACATCCATGATGCGAATCTCCCGTTCCACCACATCCCAAAGATGCTCTATTGGATTGAGATCTGGTGACTGTGGAGGCCATTTGAGTAGAGTGAACTCATTGTCATGTTCAAGAAACCAGTCTGAGATGATTCCAGCTTTATGACATGGCGCATTATCCTGCTGAAAGTAGCCATCAGATGTTACAGGGTACATTGTGGTCATAAAGGGATGGACATGGTCAGCAACAATACTCAGGTAGGCTGTGGCGTTGCAACGATGCTCAATTGGTACCAAGGGGCCCAAAGAGTGCCAAGAAAATATTCCCCACACCATGACACCACCACCACCAGCCTGAATCATTGATACAAGGCAGGATGGATCCATGCTTTCATGTTGTTGACGCCAAATTCTGACCCTACCATCCAAATGTCGCAGCAGAAATCGAGACTCATCAGACCAGGCAACGTTTTTCCAATCTTCTACTGTCCAATTTCGATGAGCTTGTGCAAATTGTAGCCTCAGTTTCCTGTTCTTAGCTGAAAGGAGTGGCACCCGGTGTGGTCTTCTGCTGCTGTAGCCCATCTGCCTCAAAGTTCGACGTTCTGTGCGTTCAGAGATGCTCTTCTGCCTACCTTGGTTGTAACGGGTGGCGATTTGAGTCACTGTTGCCTTTCTATCAGCTCCAACCAGTCTGCCCATTCTCCTATTACCTCTGGTATCAACAAGGCATTTCCGCCCACAGAACTGCCGCTCACTGGATGTTTTTTCTTTTTCGGACCATTCTCTGTAAACCCTAGAGATGGTTGTGCGTGAAAATCCCAGTAGATCAGCAGTTTCTGAAATACTCAGACCAGCCCTTCTGGCACCAACAACCATGCCACGTTCAAAGGCACTCAAATCACCTTTCTTCCCCATACTGATGCTCGGTTTGAACTGCAGGAAATTGTCTTGACCATGTCTACATGCCTAAATGCACTGAGTTGCCGCCATGTGATTGGCTGATTAGAAATTAAGTGTTAACGAGCAGTTGGACAGGTGTACCTAATAAAGTGGCCGGTGAGTGTATATTCGAGTATAAGCCAAGTTTTTCAGCACAAAAAATGTACGCTGACGTCTGAGAGCAGCTGACGTCACGATGCCTGTGACGGACTGCACGGGGACATGGAGCCGTTGCCGGAGCAGTGATGTATAGAAGAGGACCTGTCAGGGGGCACTTTTTGTTTTTTTTTCCTACAGGCATTATATTGGGGGCAAGGACTGCAGACTATATACTGGGGGGCCAGGGGCAAGGACTGCAGACTATATACTGGGGGGCCAGGGGCTGGCTGCAGACTATATACTACAGGGGGCTGGCAGGCTATATACTACAGGGGGCTGGCAGGCTATATACTACAGGGGGCTGGCAGGCTATATACTACAGGGGGCTGGCAGGCTACATACTACAGGGGGCTGGCAGGCTACATACTACAGGGGGCTGGCAGGCTATATACTACAGGGGGCTGGCAGGCTATATACTACAGGGGGCTGGCAGGCTATATACTACAGGGGGCTGGCAGGCTATATACTACAGGGGGCTGGCAGGCTATACACTACAGGGGCTGGCAGGCTAAATACTGGGGCGGCTGTGACCAAAGCATTTCCCACCGTCAGCTTATACTCGAGTCAATAGATTTTTCCAGTTTTTTGTGTTAAAATTAGGGGTCTTGGCTTATACTCGGGTCGGCTTATACTCGAGTATATACGGTATATTAATCTGCTCATTTGTTAAAGAAAATCAAAATCCATCATGATAAACCAGGGGCGCTTCTTCTTTCTAAAATCAACATTTACAATTATGCAAAATAGCCTGAGTGATCAGTGATGTTTCCATTCACTGTTACAAAGAGCAGAGCAGGTCTCACTTCCTGTTGCATTACACAGGCAGAGGGAGGAGGGAGAGAGCAGTGGGAGGGCGAGACATGCTCTGCTCATTGTAACATCCTGTAACACTGCAGAACTGGGGGGCTCTGGAAAATCCCTTGAGAGCCCCTTAGGCTCATTAGGATAATTTTAAACGCTGATTTTAGAAGGATGGAGGGAAAGGATAACAAGTATAAGAAGATTATCACAGTCTTGGTGCCTGGATCTATGCCCTTAAGCAAATCACATCAGGAGAATAGGCCTTGCACAAATCAAATAAAGATCTACATTTAGGTGTTCCATCCCTATTTAGTCCAAGGTCTAAATAGTAAAATATGTACATGTCATATCAATCTTTCTGACATGCAGAGAAATGTGCAAGAAACACAGTCCACACAACGCTCCAGGTCCTGGCCAGAATAGTACAGGACATAATAAAGGTTACTGTTACACTACATTCACACGATCGTATGGGGGATGTAAATACGGGACAAGCTTGCACGCATACATACGTCCACCGTAGACGGCAATGGTCGCATGGAGCGATGCGGTGTCGTGTTATGGCCCATACGCCATGCATTTCTATGGAGAGGGGAGTAGTCACCCCTCCTCTCCAGTGCGCCGGACGTACGCCCGCCCGGCAGGTATACCTTCATGTGAATGCAGCCTTAGTTATATTGGTGGTATAATCACTGTGCATAGCAGAATGCACATGACCTCCTATCCTTCTTCGTGTGATCTCATCTACCTGGAAGAAGGTTATACCAGAAATGATCCTAGACTGAGTTTTGTACTTCAATTATGCTTTATTCCATAAATAGGAAATCTGTTTCTATACAGATAACTTTATGTACAAATGACATTCACATTCTCTATCAGGTTATATCACAGGTTTTTGAGTTCAGCCGGAGCACAAAGAATAAATAGTCTATTACACATTACATCACACAACTCAGACCTAACACAGGACACATCCTGAAACACTATGCAAAATAAATTAGTCTCAAATATTTAAGACTGTAGTGGACGTGTATATACAGTACTAAATATACTGTAAAAGCCTCATCACTACAACAGCTTCTGCAAGCAACCTGCTGCTAGACAATAAATAATCTATAATACAATCCTATACATTTATTATACACATCCTACGTCAATACTGTATCCATGTACTGCTGATTTATACAATAGTGGTTGTATCTGTACAATCTTTTCTACATGTAAAAAACGCCATTGAGAACAATATGTGGTAAACTTTATACCTGTGCCTGTATACTTGTATTGTATTGTTTTTATAGCTTTACACCAATAGAAATGACTGGAGTCTAAATTCTCCTACAAGGGTCATAATTTGCTGACAACACGTTGGGGCAGATTTACTTACCCGGTCCCTTCGCAATCCAGCGGCGCATTCTTTGCGGTGGATTAGGGTCTTCCGGCGATTCACCAAGGCAGTTCCTCCGCTGAAGTCCGCCAAGGTCCGCCGCAGTGCACGATCCTATACTTGGTGAAGGTAAGCGCGTGTCCCGCGACATTTTTTAAATTGCGGCGGTTTCTCCAAATCCGTCGGGTTTTCATTTGGCCACACCCCCCATTTCCGTCGCGTGCACAATCCGATCGCGATTCGGGCTCTTAGTAAATGACCCCCGTTGTGTCCATTATGCCATTTCACAGATGGACATCTTTAATCCATATGCAACTTCTGCCTAAATCACTCCCTAAGCCTTCCCATGCTTCTAACAAGACAAATCTCCTGCTTCTCAGCTTAGAGAGTATTGGTCCAGGCAGGAATAGTAGCAGGGGCGTAATTTAAGGGGGTGCAGATGGTGCAGTCACAACCGGGGGCCCATGTGGTGTCACTTATCCGTATGAGAAGACTAGTACTAGAAACCATACATTATAGTTGGGGGCCTGGCAAGGACTTTGCAATTGGAGCCCATCAGTTTCAAGTGATGCCACTGACTAGCCGTGACACAATCTGAGTGCACTTCCCTTTAAAGGAAATCTACCATCGTTATCAAACATGAAAAACCAGGGGCACTTACTGGGGCACTTCCCAGGGCCTCTCAGTGCTGCAGATTCACAGGCTGTAAGACCGTCTACCCAGTCCCCCTCTCCTCCTGCTCTGCGCTCCCTCTGTCTGATGTCATCTCCCTGCAACACAGGAAGTGCTCCTGTACAATGTGACAGCCTGTGAATCTACAGCACAGAGGGGCTCTGGAAACCTCCACAGTAGACTTTCAGGCTCATTAGCATAGGTTTAAAAGTTAATTTCAGAAAGACAGAGGCCACGGATAACAAATATAAAAAGATTACTACAGTCACAGTGCCTGGATCTATGAGTAAGTGTCCCTGGTTTATCAGGATGGATTTTGATGGTAGATTTCCTTTAACATGTACCTCCAGGTATGTAGAGAAAGGATTATTCATACCAGCATCTAGGCAAGGAGGCAGGACTGGCAAAATCCTTCTACTAACTGGATTCAGGGCTGGAACCACTATATTGTTATTTCTAAATAGACATACGTCAAGCAGGATTTGTTGACTGCATCAAAATATGTAGTATAAAGACTTCCCATACAAGGAAGATACTGGAGCAGCTTATTACTTTAAGTACACTTATTCATGACTTATTCATGAAATGCAATGGGATCAGGACTCTGACGCTACATCCAGCACTACGACAGAAAAAGCTCAATTACCACCAGCATGAAGACCCCATTAACTGTAGAGAACAATGGAAGAAATCCCAGAACTATCATTTCAGTACAAAATTTTTTAGAGAATTTACAGCAAAACTCATAAAATTGCCATAAAATTGTCACAGTAAACTAAGCCCATAACCTAGAGATCGGCACCATGTTTTATCCTAAAAAAGGGAACAGAAGGCAATATGTCACCTAGTCTCCAATGTGTAGGTGTGTGTGTAGGAAGGATCAGGTAGTCCTGAAATCTAGTGACACAATACATCTATACTGATACACAGGAATACAGATTATCATCTCCCCCAATCTCAAGGCTTTTCTTGTGAATTGCGCCTGTGACACCAAGGTATAGAAACCACTTTCGTCTGGGATGGTCTTCTCCTTCAACAATTATAATGCCTGGAAAAGAGCAGAAGACAACCTTTAGAAATATCTCACTGGTAACCAGTAGTAGAAATGATGAAAGAGTGACTGAACAACCTGATAAGGTGATCACAAGCCCATCTACACATTACTTATCATAAGGTTTCCGATGATATGGAAAATAACATGTGAGGCAATAAGCCCTATGTTAGGGTCTCTGACCTGCACTCACCCCAGTTAGTTAGAAGCAATGTTGTAATATATTCATCTGCTCTCAGCTTCTATGGTGTTCAGCCATACTTACGTAACTTGCGTTTCAGCAGCACTTACCTGTACCTTACAAAACAGGGCAAATCTTGCATCTATCTATGTGTGTCTATGCATATACTGGCAGTAACCGGATTATGTACCAGATAGGTTCCATCGGTTTGTTCTTAAGTTGAATTTGTATGTAAGTCGTAACTATATATTTTATAATTGTGGCTCCAAACAAAAAAAATGTTTTTGCCCCAGTGACAATTGGAGTTTCAAAATGTTTTGCTGTAATTGGACCAAGGATTATCATTAAACTTCATTACAGACACTTTACAGCTGATTATTGCAATCAGGGACTATAGTAAAACATCCAGAGAGCTTTACCAAAGGTCACAGCGGGCAGAGGGGTCCGTCTGTAACTATGGGTGGTCTTTAAGTCGGGTGTCCTTAAGTAGGGGGCCGCCTGTATATATATCTATCTACTTTGCATTCATTGTATAATTCTATATAGAGAAAATGTAATCAATAACAGATATTATTGCACACTTACCCATTGAGGGAGCGAACTGAACTTCAGCCTAGTAAGAATTTTTTTTATATCTTCTAATTTTGGCTTCATATTTGCTCCTCTCAGAGACACAGCGCGACTGTTGGATAGAGCCCACCTCATGCCCACTTTGCTTACAGTCAGGTTACGGGACATATTGCCTGACGTACTCTGCTCCTGTTCTGCTGTCATGATGGCAAGGAGAGCGTCCTTCTCCAACTCTCTGATCCCAACTAACAACATAAAGAGAAAGAATGCACAAAAATATACATTTAGCATCAGTGTTTAACTGATATAATGGATCAATGTCCTACTATGATGCCACGAAAAGATACATTGCTACAAACCTGCTTTAGCCATTGGGGAAGATTAATTAATCTGTCCATGACAGAATTATGTCGTAATATGAACTAAAAACTCTGCACTGTCTCACCTTACAAATCTGCCCCACTATGATTATTTATTCATCCAAACTTACCAGCGGAAGCAACAATACTGGAAGAAACATTGAAGAGATCCAGAAGAACCCCTGGATAGGTAGGGCAGAGCATATAGAGATGTCGGCTCCATGAAGAGTCCGGTTGTCTATACGGCGCGTGCTGTCCATGATAGAGAATCATAACAGTTATACAGGATCACTACACACAATAATAGGATTAGGATGCGGTCACACGGTGCGTTTTCAAACACATTGCAAAACACATGGGTTTTTGAATGTTACTTTGGCTGCTTTTAACCTGTTTTTCTTCGTTTCAATGTTATCGCAACTGATTACACTTCCATCAATTAATAAAAACAAACTCAGCCCAGCCAAATGTAAGGTAAACACGCATGCGTTTTTCATATGCAGTAAAAATACACCATGTGACCGCACCCTAAATCGGTGGAATGCAAAACTTACAGAGCGGTTACCCAAATTCACTTCTCCGCCCCAGAAAAGGAATACAGATTTCCCATCAGCAGTCAGAAGTGAGACGGCCTTGGTTTCTCGGTCATGTTCATGCCACGGCATCTCCCACTCCCAAAGCGATTCACCTGTGGACCCATCAATAACGATGACCTGAAATAAAAGACAGCAGGTAAAACACTCAATCTAAGCCACTGAATTATCAGGATCTGTATTTAAGAAGTTAAAGTGGTATTCCAACCCTACACGTTATCCTCTATCCACAAGGAACAGGGAAGATCTTCATTCTGAAACTGAAAACATGGAGCGCCGAGCTTTCTGTGTATTCGCATATCCCCATTTTTGTGCCATACCTCTAATTTGTTGTTGCAGTACATTCTAGTGCTAAATCTACATAGAGAAAGCTATAAATTCTCAGTAAAAAATGAAACAATGCTTCCACAATGGATTTACCTACAACTGGATGGTAGCAGTTTCTCAGGCTTGGGGAGCTGGGAGACATGATCATAAATATTGGAGTTCATAAATGATTTTATATTTCAGAAATATAGTTAAAAAGACAAATGTGGTTTCTATTGTTGCTCAACAAAAGAAGAAAATATCTTCAATAAAAGAGTGAAACCTAATTAAAGGAAAACTACCACTTGGGTAGTCCTGATTTAAACCATTAGTAGTCTGTAACAGGACAGGTTTTCGTTAAGCTGTAAATAGTGTGATTGCGGAGAAAAACTACTTATAAATATGCTGATCCTTCGCACATAACACAAGCGGCTCGACGTATATTCATCTCCTAATTATGCACGCCTCCATTCCTCGATTCCCACCCATCTACCCCAGAGCCGGTGATGTAATATGCGGCTGACTGATAGCGATGTACACTGCGCATGCGCAATGACCTCATCCATCTCTCGGGAAGTATTGCGTGCACAGTCTACATCGCTATCAGGTAGACACATCTACTGGCTTGCTTTCACAAGATTTCCTGAGAGCCGGATGATATCACCGGGGTGAGAGGGAGTGCTAGTGGATTTAAGAATGGAGGCGTGCATAATTAAAAGATGAATAAGCGCCAGGCTGCCTGTGTTATGTGCAAATTAGTATATTTTTTTCCAGAATGAGGCTATTTAAAGCTTAACGAAAACCTGTCCTGTTACAGACTACTAATGTCCAACCTGTAAGTATTAATAGTTTGAATCACCACAATCCACGCGCTAGTTTTCCTTTAAAGGGATTTTCCAGTATAAAAGATTAGTAACCTATCTTATGTGGTGCAGTGCATCATATTTGTGGCTGGAAATACGTCCCACAACAGCTATGGCAATCCGGAAGTGGTACACATGTGCCGCTCCGTGTCGCCGTATGTTCGGCCAGCTCTGGCCAAGCTAGCATACGTTAGTGTTAATGCACCCATAGGCAGTGACTAATAGGCTAAGGCTACATTCACACACATGTATGGGGGACGTATATACGTCCCCCATACACTTCTATGGGCTCACGGCCCTGTACGTGCGTCAGCGTACCGCTCCGTAGCCCGCGAAAAGATAGGACATGTCCTTTTTCCCGTGATACGGCGCCGTGTGCTGTATCTTCCTATGGAGAGGGGTGGGGGTGAGCAGCGCTCATCCCCTGCTCCTCTCCGCAGCGCCCATGTATGCCCGCTGTACTAAGGTACGGCGGGCATACATCGTGTGAATGTAGCCTTAGACTCCTGGAAGAATAGTGGTCCTTTATTGGACCCCTTGCTGCCCTGGGGGATCAAAGATGCAGGTTGCTGATCGGCGACAGAAGAAGCGTCCTTCCTCTGAAACCACTTAGATGTTGTGGCCAGTAGATAACTGTGGCATCTTAGGCGTTTTTTATTTAGTTCCTATCTAATGCTGAACAATGTGAGCTTTGCAAAGAACAAAGAGTAGTGAGTTCACACACAAAATAACAGTGTCCCATATAGCTAAATGCAATAATATTACAATATGATGAATAAGTGCCTAAAGCATTGCATGAGTGCACAATAATAAAAGCTGCCATCCTGATGAAGCGCCTGGTATTATGTCTGACTCATACCTTTTTCTCTGTAGCGTTATTCTGAACTTGTATGAAGAAATCCAGGTTTTCATCACTGTTATAGTAACCGGGCTGTGGATGGCTAAAGGGAGACGCCAAGTTAGTTTACACTCTATAATGCAGTATCCTATATGATACACATAGGCGATCCAGACGTCTACATACAGGATACATCAAGGCTTTCATTATATAGTATGGTGGTTACCATTGTCCACAGATGGGATTTAGAGAGCTTTAAGAATTTTTAATGAAATAAGAGGGTATGCAGATGACATCAAGTAAAAGCAACCTCCAACTGGGAGAAGCTAGAACAGCATGAGCGGTTTTTTAAATTTTAACCCCTTCCCGCCAATGGCCTTTTTCGTTATTGCGTTGCCATTTTATGCTCCCCTTCTTTAAAAATCCATAACTTTTTTTTATCTTTCTGGAGCTTTATAAGGATTGTTTTCTGTGTAACAAATCCCACTTCTAAGTGGCCATATTAAATATTGCATGCCATGTACTGGGAAGTGGGAAAAAAAAAATTGCAAATGGAGTAAACTGGACGAAACAAAAAATGGTTTGCCGTTTTCTCAATGGTTTTCGCTGCGTGCTCCAAATGACACAGTCTCTTTATTCTTTCAGTCGGTGCAATTATGGGTAAGCCAAATTTATATAGGTTTTATTTGGTTTTCATAAGCATAAAAAAAAATAAATAAACACATTTCTTCATTTTGCCATATTTTAATGCTAATAACCTTTTCATACTTTGAGCATGGAGCTGCTCAAGGTTTCAATTTTTTGCGGGATGTGATGATGTTTACATTGATACCATTCGTGAGGAGTTTCTAAATGACAAAAAAAGTGGTTTGGGCACTATTTTCTATAACTAGGTTATCCGTCAAAAATAACAGTTTTTACAAAAAAGTAGAAAAACAGCAGCACAACCCTTAAAGAAAACAAGAGTAAAATTCGGTTGCACTTGCACCAAAGGAGTCCAATAGTAAGATGAAGAAAACGGCAGCACTCCATTCAAGTGAAAAACGTTGTTTATTCCACAGTTAATAAACAACGTTTGAGTGCTGCTGTTTTCTTCATTTTGTTTTTATAGATTGATAGATCAGGACTTTTGGGACACAGAGATTCCTAACAGGTTTATGATTTTTACTGTTTACTTTTTATATCAGTTTTAAGCAAAGGGGTGTGATTTGTACTTTTAGGGGTTTGTTTTAACTTTTTTTTTCTTTCTGTATTTCAGACCTCCTAGGGTATTTTAAACCTAGTTTGTCTGATAGATACTACCATATACTGCCGTACTACAGTAGAGCAGTATATTGCATCATTTACAAATGATCTGTTTTAGGGTAAGTGGGTGTTGTAAAGGTTGACGTTAGTGATTGATGGGGGCCATTATTTTTACTTTTGCTCCTCATTGGTCCCCTGTTGCTGCCTGCTTTATGAATCCACTATGGTGCAGGTAACTGATAAATTAGGATGAAAGTCTGTAGCCAGTAAAGGGCACTGTACACCAAATGGGCAGACCTTTGTAGAAGTGGAACTCTGTGCGGATGGGAATATAACAATGAGTACGTTTTAGTAGGTAGTATTAGTATATTGGTTTTATTGCCATTTACAGCTAATAGTTAAAAAGAAGAAGACAATCCTGTCATACAGACCTGTAAATATTGTTTCCACTGATGCTCCATCTCTGCTCCAGATCTTGTCCCCTCATAAGAGTTACAGACTCTTTTGTTGTGACCAGCAGATCGCTGAAATTGCTGAGATAGACGGGAACAGTCTGAATAAACTCCACTCCAGCACTGCAAAATGGGGAGAGATGAAAGTTCTCAGCTGTGGATAAAAATTACTACCGTATTTACTTGAGTATAAGCAACGTTTTTCAGCACAAAAATGTGCTGAAAAACCCTAACTCGGCTTATATTCGAGTCAAGGAAAAAAGCCGCTCGCATGTGGCTGACGTCATGGTGCCTGCATAGGACCGGGAGCCGATGTCGGAGCCGCGATGGCTGCCGGGGAGCTTCGGAAGGCGAGTTCACTTTTCTTATTTTTCCTACAGGCAGGGGCTGGCAGGCTATATACTTGTGGAGGCAGGCAGGCTATATACTCGAGGGGGGCTGGCAGGCTATATACTCGAGGGGGGCTGGCAGGTTACATACTCCATGGGCTGGCAGGCTATATACTCCAGGGGGCTGGCAGGCTATATACTCCAGGGGGCTGGCAGGCTATATACTCCAGGGGGCTGGCAGGCTATATACTCCAGGGGGCTGGCAGGCTATATACTCCAGGGGGCTGGCAGGCTATATACTCCAGGGGGCTGGCAGGCTATATACTCCAGGGGGCTGGCAGGCTATATACTCCAGGGGGCTGGCAGGCTATATACTCCAGGGGGCTGGCAGGCTATATACTCCAGGGGGCTGGCAGGCTATATACTCCAGGGGGCTGGCAGGCTATATACTCCAGGGGGCTGGCAGGCTATATACTCCAGGGGGCTGGCAGGCTATATATACTCCAGGGGGCTGGCAGGCTATATTTTGGGGGGGGGGGGGGCTGGGACCAATGCATTTCCCACCCTCGGCTTATACTGGAGTCAAAAGGTTTTTCCATTTTTTGTGTCATACTCGGGTATATACGGTAATAAAAATGAATACATATAAAACAAGCACACATCTTTTCTTTCTATAGATACCTGTATACATTGATCAGTTTAGAGTGATTGACTGATCTTCTCTTCTCCCAGTCTGGATCAATCCTCTGAAGAACACTTGGGAAACTACCAGCAATTTTAGCCTGTGCATATATGTCCCTTAATGCAACGGCCTGGATGTTCCCTATGAAAAGCACAAAATGTTATTAATGGCATTCAGAACAGTCCATGTATGTAGGGCTGCCGGTCACAGAGATTGTAGACAGGATTTATGGAGGTTCAATGGAGGGATCTGCTTACTAAGTAAAGAAATCGCTCTATTCTACTGTTTCAGCATTTATAATCAATATGCTCCTGACACGGCATGAAGTGCGCAAGCAGAAGTCGCTGTCCGAGATAAAAGGGGCCACCTCAACTTGTGTGCACTATAATATGACAATGTGACCCTGGGATCTATAAAGGTTTGTACCCCATCCCAGTTTTAAAACTCAGGTTTACCTTCAGGCAGATTTAATTTATATGACAACTTCACCATATTCACATACAATTACAACTTCACCAGGTTTTTCTGGTGGCACAAAACATGATTCTACTCAGATACAAAGAAGACAAAGCTTACCGAAACCAAAGAGGATGTAAATTGCCCCCTGGCTTGTGTAGTAGGCCTGAGGTCCTAAAAGTTTCCCTTCTCCCATGATGCTGTATTTCACCATTTCACCCAAAGGGTTCCCAGTCCGGCCTGACACCAGAAGGAATCCGAGATCTGGCTGCATAAGAAACAGATGTATAAGGCTATGTGTAAGGCTACATTCACACACATGTATGGGGGACGTATATACCGCCAACGTATATACAGCCGATATACGTCCCCCATACACTTGTATGGACTCACGACCCTGTACGGGAGCGGTACGGTGCAGCACATGTGCGGCACCGTACCGTTCCGTAGCCCGGGAAAAGATAGGACATGTCCTATCTTTCTACGCGATACGGCACCGTGCGCTGTATCTTCCTATGGAGAGGGGCGGGGGTGAGCAGCGCTCATCCCCTGCTCCTCTCTGCAGCGCCGATATAGGCCGGCGGGCATACATCGTCTGAATGTAGCCTTACCGTAATGGTAATAACATAATGACAAACATGAGCTTGTATACACCTCATATAAAATTGTTACAATGACTAAAAGTTATATATTTAAGTTTATATTTAAGTTATATAAGTTTATATTCAATGGCAATATGTCTCCAAACATTACCATAATAAGACTTTTTTCATCTGTCATGAGGAAGTTATCCATTTTTTATTTGTTACAATCTCTGTAATACTACTCTGAGTGAAGAGAACTACAGATCCCAGCAAACCCCATGTACCCAACTTCTTCTCCTGACTACAGTTAAAAAAACATATATATATATACTTTAGTATAAGCCAACCCGAGTATAAGCCGAGGTATTTTTGCCACAAAAAAAACTGGGAAAATTTATTGACTCTCGTACAGGCGGTCACCTACTTAAGAACATCCGACTTACAAAAAACCCCTAGTTACAAACGACCCTCTGGATGTTGGTCATTTACTGTACTTTAGCCTTAGACTACAATAAAGAGCTATAACAGTTATCACAGGTGTCTGCAAAGAAGCCTTATTGTTAATCCTGGTTCTTATGACAATCCAACATTTAAAAAATCCAGTTGCCACAAAGACCAAAAAAAATTTGTCTGGATCTACAATTATAAAATATACAGTTTCGACTTACATACAAATTTAACTTAAGAACAAACCTGCAGAACCTATCTTGTGCGTAAACTGGGGACTGCCTGTATAACCCTAGGGTGAAAATGCAGCAACTACTCCTTAAAGGAAACCTACCACTTGAAGTGGCAGGTTTCAGATGGAAATACCGGGCACCAGCTCAGGGTGAGCTGGTGCCGGAGCTTATTTTTGTTAGTGTTTTAAACGGCTGTATCGCAGTTTAAAACACTTTTTAAACTTTATAGCCGGCGCAGGGAGGTACACGCTCAGCGCTTACCATGCGCGCGACCGTGCGCACGGCTACATAGGAAGTGAAGGAGAGCCGCGCACATGGTAAGCGCCGAGCGCGTACCTCCCTGCGCCGGCTATAAAGGTGAGTACTATACGGACTATATACGGTAAATGGTAAAAAATAAAACATGATAACAATATGTTAATATATATACTTTCATTTTACTCTTCCGCAGCTTCAAAATACAAATCTCCAAACACAATACTAATACATACCTGATTCTCCCCGATGGTAAGAACAAGCAAATCATTTGTAAAGTCATCGTCTAGATCTGGTAGAATTACAGCCGGAGCAGCTATTGTTCCTCTAGACACGTGGCTGAGACTCATGGTCCATAAAGATTCCCCTTTACAGCAAACAAAAATAAAAATAAATTATACCTAATAAATTAATCCCATAACTCATAAAAATACACAAAAAAAAAAAACCTCAGCACTGCAGAGACATCAGTCATCATAATATTAGAAAAGTTCAATGTTTACACGGAATATCCAGGACCAGGAGTGATTGTATACGTGTGCATTCTGCATTGGAAACAATACAAAGGGGGTCATTTACTAAGGGCCCGATTCGCGTTTTCCCGACGTGTTACCCGAATATTTCCGATTTGCGCCGATTGTACCTGAATTGCCCCGGGATTGTGGCGCACCGGCGCCGGCATGCGCGCGACGGAAATCGGGGGGCGTGGCCGAACGAAAACCCGACATATTCGGAAAAACCGCCGCATTTAAAAACCGAAAAAGTGTCGCTTGGGGAGCGCTTACCTTCAACTGGTCCGAGGTGGTGCATTCCGGCGCGATGAGATGACTTTCAGCGCAGCAGCGCCACCTGGTGGACGGCGGAAGAACTGCCTTCATAAATCCCGGCCGGACCCGAATCCAGAGCAGAGAACGCGCCGCTGGATCGCGAATGGACCGGGTAAGTAAATCTGCCCCAAAGTGTCATTTGTTAGTGTTAGGGGTCACTAATTGAGTTTTTCCTCAATTATTTGTATTAAAGGGGTTGGCCACTCTTTTACATAAGTTGCCCATGTGCCAACAATAATAATCCCTCAAGTGATTCAGCATTCCTGGTACTTAGGGTGTGGTCACACGTAGCACAATGACTCCATTTAGAAATAGATTTAAACCGCACAGGCGCGTGGCCCGTTCACATTCATACAATACAAGACACCAGGTGCTGTTTATACCAAACAGATGCGGTTCCATAGAAACGCATATGCAATCGGGCTGTGGCCCGCCCCCGTGCGATTTGATCCTGTTTCTTTGAGTCAAAGCAGTACGTTTGACTTTTTTCATGTTTGTGTACTGATGAATAGGAGGGGATGAAGCAGGAGAGTTATGCCTCATCCTGCACTCCCCTATTTAGGTGTCTGTCAGTGAGGACGGTCTGTGAGAAAGAGGTACAGTGGGTGACGCCATTAGGACAGACTAAAGTAGTGAGAAACATGAAGTTGTGTATATATGTTAAGGGTAGCATGGCGAGAACAGGGGAAGGTCAAAGCTCTCGAAGCTCTCAAGGTACAGGTACCCACACTAAACATGCAGATATGTGTATTGAAAAGTGGCAGATTTTGTGAAAAGTGGCTAACCTCTTTAACCCCTTAAGGACCAGGCCCTTTTTTGTTTTTGCGTCTTTATTTTTCACTCCCCACCTTAAAAAATCTACAACTTTTTTATTTTTTCATGTAAAGAGCTGTGTATGGGCTTGTTTTCTGCATAACAAATTGCTCTTCACAGTGGTAGTATTCAATATTCTATGCCCTATACTGGGAAGCGGGAAAAAAAATTCTGAATACAGTGAAAATGATGAAAAAACACATTTGCGCCGATTTCTTGTAGGCTTGGATGTTACATATTTCACTCTGCGCCCCAAATGACAGGTCTACTTCATTCATTGGGACATTTTCAATGCTTTTATTTTTAGGACTATATGATCTTTTGATCACTTTTTAATGAATTTTTTATATTTTGCAAAAATGGCAAAAAATTGGCATTTGAGACTTTGGGAGCTATTTTCCGTTATGGGGTTGAACGCAGTGAAAAAACGTTATATTTTGATAGATTGGGCATTTTCAGACACTGCGATACCTAATGTGTTTATGATATTTATTTTTATATGACTTCTAGGGAAAGGGAGGTGATTTTAATTTTTAGGTTTTTTTAATAATTTTTTTTTATTTTACCTTTTTTTTTTTTTTTTGTACTATTTTTCAGACTCCCGGTTGTCTGATTGATCCTACCATATACTGCCAAATACCCGAAAAAGGTGCACAGTCCGTGACCCTTAGTAAATGAGCCCCAATGTGTGTTTGGTTTGGACTAAATTAAATTAAAGCCAATGTCTACAAGGTCAATCATATAAATATGTGGTACAACCCATTTAAGCTGTTGTAGTTTTCTAAGAGAGGGTTAAAAATTATTTTGCGTTTTTTATTGTTAAAGGGAACATGTCACCAGTGATTTACTAGTGATCTGAAGAGAAGCTAATGGGACCTTCAAGTAAGAGACACATGACACCATAAGCTGTGATTTTACTGTACAGACATAGACATGAGCAGTAAATGCAGACACATTGCATAGCTTTCATTTTGGGCAGCTAGGACTTTAGTGAATATGAACCTAGAGCCCATACTAGATACATACTGTATCTTACAGAATGAGACAAGATTTTACCTGTAGATGCAGTGATCAAGCTTAGTAGCTTGTAAGTTCCAGTTATAAGACAAGTCGCATTCTGTCCAGGCTTTATGAGCAGTTGTCCACATTGAATACTCCGAAGATACTCCTGGGTGTGTCTGCTCCACATCACGACCCCACTATCACCAGAGAGAACAGAAAGGAAGGGGGGCTGCTTCACCACATCTGCAAAGGATATATAAGGAAAAGCCATAGTCTACATCATATTAAAGAAGCACCCAGATACATTTAACAGAAATCTGACATCAGGAATATGCTAACATATCTAACGATGGCAAAAACTATAGGCTTCTCCTGTAGATGATAAAAAGTGATTTCAAGAAAAGTATAACAAGACATACAAGAAATGACTACTAAAATCAGGGTCTCGCCACACTACTATGCTTTCTCAGTACTCAGATTGGACAATGAAAATGTTTTCACAGATTAACTTTTAAAGGGGTATTGGAATTAGAAAAGCCTCATCAGTTTATCCTGCTCCCAGCACTGGCTCGTTACTTTAATCAAGTCAGCGTAGTCCATCCCAGATTCATTGCGTATGGGCTGGACTTATAGCACATGTGTAGTGAAGTTGGGTTTTACTACACTGGCTTCACTGAATAACTGCGCAGCCACCAAGAGCTTCAAACCAAGCTGAGTATACAGTGGGTAAGGAAAGTATCCAGACCCCTTTAAATTTGTCACACTTTGTTTCATTGCAGATAATTGGATCAAAGATCAAGATCTTTCAATGCATTCTATCTTGACAGAGAAAAAATGAAATGTAGATATTTTTGCTAATTTATTAAACAGGAAATATTAAATGGTCATAAGTATTCAGACCCTTTGCCGTGACTCTCATATTTAACTCATATGCTGTCCATTTCCTTCTAAACCTCCTTGAGATGGTTCTACTCCTTCATTAGAGTCCAGCTGTGTTTAATTAAACCGATTGGACTTGATTAGGAAAGGAACACACCTGTCTATATAAGACATCATAGTGCATGTCAGAGCACATGAGAATCATGAGGCCTAAGGAACTGCCCAAGGAGCTCAGGCAAGGTTGAAAAAGAATTTCTGAAGCACTTAATGTTCCATAGAGCACGGTGGCCTCCATAATCTTAAATGAAAGTTTGGGATAACCACAACTCTTCCTTGACGTTGCCGCTCAGCCAAACTAAGCAATGGTGGGAGAAGAGCCTTGGTGAGAGAGGTAAAGAAGAACCCCAAGATCACTGTGGGTGGGAGAATGTTCCACAAGGTCAACTATCACTGCAGCCTCCACCAGTTGAGGCTTTAGGGCAGAGTGTGCCGACAGAAGTCCAATACACTAAAACACCAGGCCAAAAGGACTCTGACAGGTGCCCTCACTTCTTCATCTACTAAAGTACTAAAATGGTTGCTCATTTGTTCTATTGAAAGCAATAATCTTTACCCTGTGGTGCAGCGATTCTAGAAGAGAGGAATGTCAGCAGTATATCTGGTACGCCATCCTTATTTACATCAAACACCTCCAGCGGAGAGGAAAATTCTGGAAAACACAACATAAAAATACTAAGGTATAAGACAACATTATTGTTTTTAAAACAGGAGTTTATTTTACAGATCTTTCACATCTGTCACAGTGGAATGATTTTTGACACTTTTTCAGGATTTTTTCCTCTGTTCATAAAATGAAAGGGTCAGTTCTCATTTGCATAGAAATAAATTAGGGAACTAATTACAGGCAGCCCCCGGGTTACATACAAGATAGGGACTGTAGGTTTGTTCTTAAGTTGAATTTGTATGTAAGTCGAAACTGTATATTTTATCATTGTAGTTCCCGACAATTTTTTTTTTGCCCCAGTGACAATTGGAGTTTCAAATTTTTTTGCTGTAATAGGACCAAGAATTATCAATAAAGCTTCATTACAGACAATTTTAAGCTGATTATTGCAGTCTGGGACTATTTTAAAGCATCCAGAGAGCTTCACCAGAGGTCACAGTGGGCAGAGGGGTCTGTCTGTAACTATGGGTTGTCTGTAAGTCGGGTGTCCTTAAGTAGGGGACCGCCTGTAAAACATATGATACACAGATTATTAGTATCTGTGCCCTGGCAGAACAATGATGGTGCCGTCTGATCTGCTTCTATAGCAACCCTGACTGAGGTTATATATATTCTGATCTGCAGTATATTACTACTTGCGGGACAGGGTACTGTATGCCTGCAGTCACATGACTGATGCCATATTTAGTTTTATACAGAACTAATGCAGCTCATACCTCTATACAGGTAATTAGAGAGATCTATTAAGAATATGATCTGCATTAGATAATATCACAAAATGTCCTATTAAATCAACAAACAAATTACATCATGAGAACTGTAATACCCCCTTAAAGGGTGTAAGAGTCATTGCTATACTATAAAGAACTATAATACCCCCTTAAAGGGTGTAAGAGTCATTGCTATACTATACTATAAAGAACTATAATACCCCCTTAAAGGGTGTAAGAGTCATTGCTATACTATACTATAAAGAACTATAATACCCCCTTAAAGGGTGTAAGAGTCATTGCTATACTATACAGAACTATAATACCCCCTTATAGGGTGTAAGAGTCATTGCTATACTATACTATAAAGAACTATAATACCCCCTTAAAGGGTGTAAGAGTCATTGCTATACTATACAGAACTATAATACCCCCTTATAGGGTGTAAGAGTCATTTCTATACTATACTATAAAGAACTATAATACCCCCTTAAAGGGTGTAAGAGTCATTGCTATACTATACAGAACTATAATACCCCCTTATAGGGTGTAAGAGTCATTGCTATACTATACAGAACTATAATACCCCCTTATAGGGTGTAAGAGTCATTGCTATACTATACAGAACTATAATACCCCCTTATAGGGTGTAAGAGTCATTGCTATACTATACTATAAAGAACTATAATACCCCCTTATAGGGTGTAAGAGTCATTGCTATACTATACTATAAAGAACTATAATACCCCCTTATAGGGTGTAAGAGTCATTGCTATACTATACTATACTATAAAGAACTATAATACCCCCTTAAAGGGTGTAAGAGTCATTGCTATACTATACAGAACTATAATACCCCCTTATAGGGTGTAAGAGTCATTGCTATACTATACTATAAAGAACTATAATACCCCCTTATAGGGTGTAAGAGTCATTGCTATACTATACAGAACTATAATACCCCCTTATAGGGTGTAAGAGTCATTGCTATACTATACTATAAAGAACTATAATACCCCCTTATAAGGTGTAAGAGTCATTGCTATACTATACTATAAAGAACTATAATACCCCCTTATAGGGTGTAAGAGTCATTGCTATACTATACTATACTATAAAGAACTATAATACCCCCTTAAAGGGTGTAAGAGTCATTGCTATACTATACAGAACTATAATACCCCCTTATAGGGTGTAAGAGTCATTTCTATACTATACTATAAAGAACTATAATACCCCCTTAAAGGGTGTAAGAGTCATTGCTATACTATACAGAACTATAATACCCCCTTATAGGGTGTAAGAGTCATTGCTATACTATACTATAAAGAACTGTAATACCCCCTTAAAGGGTGTAAGAGTCATTGCTATACTATACTATAAAGAACCATAATACCCCCTTATAGGGTGTAAGAGTCATTGCTATACTATACTATAAAGAACCATAATACTCCCTTATAGGGTGTAAGAGTCATTGCTATACTATACTATAAAGAACCATAATACTCCCTTATAGGGTGTAAGAGTCATTGCTATACTATATTCTATCCTGCTGGATATATTTACAGTACACACCACTCCACAGTGTACATAACATCAGAATGGAAACAATGCTAAAATATGCATTTACATAAGCAAGAAGTATGCCATATGCCCGGCTCCAGCATGCACATGCAGGGGGTATTCTGGGGCCCCTAATGTCAGAGCAGGGAGTCCATGTGCATGCAATAGGCATGAAGGTCTCACGGGCCCCAAGCAATAGCATAAGTTGATGGTTAAAGCTACCCCTGTACACATTAAAGGAGGCTTTCGGTATTGGTATAGGAACCAGGTCCTATGTTTTTCTGATGCAGCTGGATATGCATTTTTTCCATGATCTGTTGGCTCTTTTCACACAGATTTATGATTTACGAGAGAAAATACTAAAAAATAAATGCTAAAAGGTTTACAGAGTTTTGTAAAAATAAAATTGAAAGCTTTCAGAGGCTTGTCAGCCGCATCTTCTAACCCTTTATGTGCATTTGAAATCCAAATGTTATATTTCTCATTGCACAAGCATCGCTTACCTGTGTCATAGCCAACATGGAGCGTCCACATGCTGTGCTGACCGCTCATAGGGCAGGGGATGAGGAAAGCGCACACAAGCACCATTACCATGGACACCACGACTGTCAGGAGGAACACCGTGGTCCGCACATACGACAAGAGAGAGGATGGCGGCTTGAGTTCTGGTTCCAGGGCTCCTGAGGTAGACAGTCCATCCTGTTTATTATCTACTGGTCGCTGTAGGACCCTCTTTGGCATTCCTTCAATATCCGAGTCATGATCCTGGGAGGCCCCTCGAGAGCCCTTTCCATTCTGGACACCGTTTTGCTGGATGTTAATAACAAGGTCATCTTCACTCTCATCGCTATCGGCCTGGGTGAGAGGGTCGTACTCTCTGGGGTCATGGGACTTCTTCCCTGAAAAACAGCAGGCAGGTGTGAGTGTCATTATACCACCATTTTCACTACTACTTCGACTGATACTTACTGTATCCTTGGGACCAAAACAAGTAGGAAGGATTTAGTTTTACCCTGTGCACCATGCTGAACAGTCTGAACATAATGACTCACTCAAAGCACGTACACCTTCAGTACAGGAGAAACACGAGGCAGAGAGGGCGAGTAATCCAAAATAATCCAGAACACTCTCCCTATCACTGCTCAGCTCAAGCACTCACCTGCAGATCTGGTTTTACAAACAAAAGTATATTTAGAAAGTTTCTACATTTGTATTGCCTGCAGCGTAATATGGCCAAGCCGGAATGTCCTAACTACTTGTAGTTGTAATATTGTGCAGCCAGCATGTCCTTACTACTTGTAGTTGTAATATTGTGCAGCCAGCATGTCCTTACTACTTGTAGTTGTAATATTGTGCAGCCAGCATGTCCTTACTACTTGTAGTTGTAATATTGTGCAGCCAGCAAGTCCTTACTACTTGTAGTTGTAATATTGTGCAGCCAGCATGTCCTTACTACTTGTAGTTGTAATATTGTGCAGCCAGCATGTCCTTACTACTTGTAGTTGTAATATTGTGCAGCCAGCAAGTCCTTACTACTACTTGTAGTTGTAATATTGTGCAGCCAGCAAGTCCTTACTACTTGTAGTTGTAATATTGTGCAGCCAGCAAGTCCTTACTACTTGTAGTTGTAATATTGTGCAGTCAGTGTGTCCTTACTACTTGTAGTTGTAATATTGTGCAGCCAGCAAGTCCTTACTACTTGTAGTTGTAATATTGTGCAGCCAGCAAGTCCTTACTACTTGTAGTTGTAATATTGTGCAGCCAGCATGTCCTTACTACTTGTAGTTGTAATATTGTGCAGCCAGCATGTCCTTACTACTTGTAGTTGTAATATTGTGCAGCCAGCATGTCCTTACTACTTGTAGTTGTAATATTGTGCAGCCAGCAAGTCCTTACTACTTGTAGTTGTAATATTGTGCAGCCAGCATGTCCTTACTACTTGTAGTTGTAATATTGTGCAGCCAGCATGTCCTTACTACTTGTAGTTGTAATATTGTGCAGCCAGCAAGTCCTTACTACTACTTGTAGTTGTAATATTGTGCAGCCAGCAAGTCCTTACTACTTGTAGTTGTAATATTGTGCAGCCAGCAAGTCCTTACTACTTGTAGTTGTAATATTGTGCAGTCAGTGTGTCCTTACTACTTGTAGTTGTAATATTGTGCAGCCAGCAAGTCCTTACTACTTGTAGTTGTAATATTGTGCAGCCAGCAAGTCCTTACTACTTGTAGTTGTAATATTGTGCAGTCAGTGTGTCCTTACTACTTGTAGTTGTAATATTGTGCAGTCAGCGTGTCCTTACTACTTGTAGTTGTAATATTGTGCAGCCATCATGTCCTTACTACTTGTAATATTGTGCAGCCAGTGTGTCCTTGCTACTTGTAATATTGTGCAGCTAGCTTGTCCTTACTACTTGTAGTTGTAATATTGTGCAGCCAGTGTGTCCTTACTACTTGTAATATTGTGCAGCCAGTGTGTCCTTGCTACTTGTAATACTGTGCAGCTAGCTTGTCCTTACTACTTGTAGTTGTAATATTGTGCAGCCAGCATGTCCTTACTACTTGTAGTTGTAATATTGTGCAGCCAGCATGTCCTTACTACTTGTAGTTGTAATATTGTGCAGCCAGCATGTCCTTACTACTTGTAGTTGTAATATTGTGCAGCCAGCAAGTCCTTACTACTTGTAGTTGTAATATTGTGCAGCCAGCATGTCCTTACTACTTGTAGTTGTAATATTGTGCAGCCAGCAAGTCCTTACTACTTGTAGTTGTAATATTGTGCAGTCAGTGTGTCCTTACTACTTGTAGTTGTAATATTGTGCAGCCAGCAAGTCCTTACTACTTGTAGTTGTAATATTGTGCAGCCAGCAAGTCCTTACTACTTGTAGTTGTAATATTGTGCAGTCAGTGTGTCCTTACTACTTGTAGTTGTAATATTGTGCAGTCAGCGTGTCCTTACTACTTGTAGTTGTAATATTGTGCAGCCATCATGTCCTTACTACTTGTAATATTGTGCAGCCAGTGTGTCCTTGCTACTTGTAATATTGTGCAGCTAGCTTGTCCTTACTACTTGTAGTTGTAATATTGTGCAGCCAGTGTGTCCTTACTACTTGTAATATTGTGCAGCCAGTGTGTCCTTGCTACTTGTAATACTGTGCAGCTAGCTTGTCCTTACTACTTGTAGTTGTAATATTGTGCAGCTAGCTTGTCCTTACTACTTGTAATACTGTGCAGCCAGCGTGTCCTTACTACTTGTAGTTGTAATATTGTGCAGTCAGTGTGTCCTTACTACTTGTAATACTGTGCAGCCAGCGTGTCCCTACTACTTGTAGTTGTAATATTGTGCAGCCAGCGTGTCCTTACTAATTGTAGTTGTAATATTGTGCAGCTAGTTTGTCCTTACTACTTGTAATACTGTGCAGCTAGCTTGTCCTTACTACTTGTAGTTGTAATATTGTGCAGCTAGCTTGTCCTTACTACTTGTAATATTGTGCAGCCAGCGTGTCCTTACTACTTGTAGTTGTAATATTGTGCAGCCAGCGTGTCCTTACTACTTGTAGTTGTAATATTGTGCAGTCAGTGTGTCCCTACTACTTGTAGTTGTAATATTGTGCAGCCAGCGTGTCCTTACTACTTGTAGTTGTAATATTGTGCAGCCAGCGTGTCCTTACTACTTGTAGTTGTAATATTGTGCAGTCAGCGTGTCCCTACTACTTGTAGTAATAATTGATGTAGAAAAGGAGAAGAGAGCTGGAACTCACCACTTAAAATGTCTTGACTTAATTTCTTCTTTAAAAAGACCATATACAAGCAAGACAGGGAGTGATATTATTTGCAGGACAAAGAACAGTGTGAAGGACGACTCATTTTGCGCTGCTAAAATGAATATGTTCTTTTGAAAGAAGAAATTCCAGCTCTCTTCTACTTTTCTATAAAGTCTGTTTTTTACTGCATGAGTTAGAGCACCGCCACTATAAAGTGCCACAAGCCGTGTATACGAAAAAGCCCTTAAATACCATATATATGCTCCACATATCGGCCTTTTGCTTCACTCCCATAAGTAGTTATAATATTGTGCAGCTAGCATGTCCTTACTACTTGTAGTAATAATATTATGAAGACAGCATGTCCTTTTATTATATGACCCCCTCATCACCCTTATTATTGTGGCCCCCTATAAGCCCCCCCCCACTATAAATAAAAAATAATAATAAACACCAGATACACACCTCTCCCTTATCCCCAACAGCTCTCCTCTTCTTCTCTGTTGCTGCTATGTGTTGTGATGACGGCAGACATGAAGACATCATTGCATCACTCCTGATGGCCACACAGCTGAAGCAGGGCAACAGGGCTCTCTGTACCATCATCTTGTTCAACTCCCTCTGTGTCTGAACTACTTGTAGTTATGATATGTTGCTGCCTTACTACTTGTAGTAATAATACTCCAGCATGTCCTTATTAGTTGTAGTAATAATATTGTGAAGCCACCATGTCCATATATCTTTATAACCCCTCATCAACCCCTATTATTGTGATGATAGCAGACATGATGACAATATCACATCACACCTGCAGGCCACACAGCTGCAGCAATTTTGCTTATGCAATGTGTTCATATCTACAGACAACATTATTTTAGTGAAAGTTGGGAAAAATATAAGAGACCCCATTTTAGCAAAACTCAAGGTTCAATTCAATTTTGGTGGAATTGCCTAGTAGTCTGAAATCTAGTAACATCAACCTTTTTCCTATACTGCACATTGTAGCATGGAAAGAGGGCATCTCCCATACGACATGGGGAATTGATGGCATTGGGATGGTTTGGCCATAGAAGCTGTACTCCTGTACTGTGCTAGCTGTAATATCCACTGAGTATCTTACTGTGTATACACAAAACAGTGCACTAAACCAGCAACTTCCACGTTTTCAGATGTGAAGACGTGTCTTCTAGCAGACTGGAATTCTTCACTTATTTTAGAAACCAGGCCGGGTCTGCAAAGGGATTAAACTTACAGTCTTACAGTGGATGTCTTGTTCCTGCAAAGTCCTTATCTGCAATAGGTAAGTATCACCTTACAGTATCACAATAGCTTCATTATAGAGGCTAATAAGAGTAATGGTCCCATGCTATGATCTATTACTTGCAAAAGTCAAAAAAAGAAGTTTGTAGTTTGTGTGTGCTCACCCTTCCAAAGGGACGTCTAGGTACAAGGCCGTGCTGGATGAAATTTCCGCTTGGTCCGGGTCCAAGGTACAGGACAGTAAGGAAAGTGAAAAAATAAAAAAGTTGTATCCGCACTGGCAACTGTTAAAAATTAAGGAGTTCTTCCAATTTTATTAACATCTAATTTAAAAGTGACATCACAAAAAGAGAAAGGGGAGAAGGAAAGGTCTGGTAACGCGTTTCGGACAAGAAAAGTCCTTAATCATACCCATTGACACAGAACTCCAGAGTGCTTTAAATAATGGAGGAGGACGCCACCGGAAGCCGGGAGGTAGGCGTGATGGAGGTGTGTATGTGAGTGAACATGAGGCCGGTCATGTGATATTGTGTGGGCGTATCATGATGACATAACTCGGAAAAAGAAAAAGAAAAACAGGGAACAAAACGTAAGTTACAAAATGTATAAAATACAATGTAATAATTAAAGGGGAATTATGCAAGAAAATCAATATATAAACATGAGGTCATTTCTATAATTTAGACCTTTGGGAAAACGTGTGTCCAACTGCATAATCCAAAAGGCTTCCCGCATATGGAGTTTTTTCTTATGATCTCCTCCACGGTTATTGGCAGGAACCTGTTCAATAGCTGTAACACTCATGTGTTTAAGAGATCCCCCGTGTGCATCCCGAAAGTGTTTGGATGCTCCGGAGACATTACGTGAACTAGTAATGTTGTCTGGATTTGCTCCGGTGATATGTTCCGCTATGCGGTTTTTGAGTTTTCTGGTAGTACAACCAGTATATTGTAATTTACATTGTGTGCACGTAATTAAGTACACTAAGTATGTGGTTTCACAGTTGAGATGCTTACGTATGGGGTAGGTTTGACCCGTGGAAAGAGATGTAAAGGTGGAGGTCTTATGTAAATATTTACAGAGGTTACATCTGTTACGCCCGCAGCATGTGCTACCTTTATAGCTTAGCCATGTTTTTCTATGTTGGTGGACAGAGAAAGAATTAGGGGAAAGTATGCCACCCAAAGTGGGTGCTCTGGTGGAAACACAACGTATGCCTTTCTTTAGTAAGTTGTCCAATGTATTGTCCTGATATAGGATAGGTAAGTATTTTTTTACAATATTTGTAATCTCACAGAATTGAGGACTGTACTGAGTGGAAAAAACTGGTATGTCAACAGATTTAGGTTGCGGGGCTTTATCGAGAAGATAATGTGAGCGATTTTTGCTGTCAGTTATATTGCGGGCTCTGCGACATAGTTTTGGGCCGTAGCCTCTTTTGCTCAATCTAGCCGAGATGACCTCACATTCTGCATTATATGATTCAAGGGTGGATGAGGCCCTTTTGGCCCTAATGTATTCCCCAATAGGTAAATTTTTAATGGTATGTTGGGGGTGGCAGCTATCCGCTCTTAAGGATGTGTTACCTGATGTTGGTTTACGATATAATTTGGTAGTGATGCTAGAATTGACGGCATAGCCCATTAATAAAATGTCAAGGAAGGAAATGCATTGGGAATGATGGTCAGAGGTAAATGTGAGATTATACTCATTATTGTTAAGGTAATGCATAAAATCGACGGCTGCCTCCTCACCCCCAAGCCAGATGAGGAGGCAGTCGTCGATGTACCTTCCGTACCAACAAATATGATCTTTGTGGGGATTAGTGACAGCAAAAAGATGTTCCTCCTCCCACATGGCCATGTACAAATTGGCCAATGTGGGGGAGAAGCAAGCCCCCATTGGGCAGCCAATTTTCTGTAGAAAAAATTGGTTATTAAAGGTAAAAAATTATTATGCAATAAAAAATATAGAATGTCCACAATATAGTCCTGTAAAATACAAGAGAAAGTACTGAATTTACGTAAGTGCGATGCAACGGCCCTGCACGCTCCAGAGTGAGGAATGGAGGTGTACAGGGCCGCTACATCGCAAGTCAACCAACTGTGTTGTGTTGACCAGGGCAAATCATTCATGGCTCGTAACAAAGTTTTACTGTCTCGGATATAACCGGGTAGTCTGGTTACAAAAGGTTGCAACAAATTGTCCAGCCAAGACCCCAGTCTTTCCAGAAGGGAACCCATACCAGATACAATAGGTCTAAATTTGGGTGGGAACGATCCTTTATGTGTCTTGGGTAGTAAGTAGAAATTGGGACATACAGGATCCGAGGGTATGAGAGAATCCGCAGTAGTTTGGTCAAAAATACCCAGAATGACTCCTTCTTCCAATAATTTCTTGAGGTTAGTCTGAATTTGAGTAGTTGGATTGGTAGGTAATTTCAAGTAAGTTGAGTCGTCTTCCAACATTTTGTTGGCTTCCATGAGATAAAGATCTTTGTCCAACACTACTATTGATCCTCCTTTGTCCGAAGGGCGAATTTCGATATACGGATTTTGTTTTAGAGTAGTAATTGCTTTTCTCTCTGAGATGGTAAGGTTGTCAATAGCTTTAGAGTCATGACAGAATTTGTCGTGTAAGATTTTTAGATCTCTTTCTATTAGATTTTGATATGTATCCATTTCAGAAGTCCTTGAGTTTATGGGATAGAAGGATGGATTTCTTCTTTTTATGAAATTGGTGGTGTCGTGTATTTCAACATCGGGAATACGATCGGAATTGAATTCAGTTTGTAAGTCGATTAATTGACAAATGTTATATTGAAGATTGAAATCCATATTTAAGGAGAAGGGGTCTTTGCCCAATGTATTTATATAGACATTTCTGTCAACCAAATTCTCGATGTCCGTTGTAATAGAAAGATCTTTGTCTTGACTGAAATGTCTTTTGACAGTTAAAAGTCTGACAAATTTGTTGACGTCACATAATGTTCTAAAAAGATCGAAATTTTTTGTAGGGGCATAGCCCAAGCCCTTGATAAGGAGATCATATTGGGATTTATTAATGATGCAAGCTGAAAGATTCACTACATCACACTTAGTTGTGTTGGACTCTGTTGTTATTTCTTGTTCGTTTGTCTGGTCGTATATATGATATTTTCGTTTGTTGTGTTTTTTCCCCGCCCTCCTTGTTTTTTTGTAGTATTTTTTAGGATGGTCGGGGGTGGACCGTTTTTTGGAAGAGTTGTGTTCAATTGTGTGATGTTGCCATCTGTACACGTAGCCATGGAATCTAGATTGGTGTCCGACTCATATTCTGAGGAAGAAAAAGTAACATGACTAGGAGTATAATTTTTGCGTCTACGGGTTCTAGAAGAGGATCTGTGTCGTTTCTGTTGATCTTTGATTGTACTATAAACATTGTTCGACATATAGTCATAATAATCTCGATTAAATTTGGATTTCTTGATGTCCATAATTTCCGATTCCAATTTGTTCAGATTATCTTGTATTTTTGAGGTTATGTCCTGAAATTTATCCATGGGAACAGTTTCTGTCAGAGATGTTCTGATTTTATCAATATTAACTTGAGTTTCTTTAAGTAGAATTTTCTCTTGATCAATGATTAATGTCATTAGTTTCAAAGAACATTCCGATAGAGCATTGTTCCAAGCATCCATGAATGGTTGTCCATAGTCTGTGGTCGGAAACTTTTTGATACGTAGACCTCTGGGGATCATGGATTTATCCACATAGTTTTGTAGAGTAGTCAGATTCCACCACAATTTCAGACGTTGTGTCAAAGATTTGTCCAGACTTTTGGTTAGATCACGTATATTATTTTCAGTATCTCTGGTTCTTTCATCCATATTGAAGATTTGTGTGACTTTATTAAGACGTGTGGGATTGTATAAAAAGTCATCGTTCTCCTCCGCGGGCGGTGTTGGGTTAGGTGTGTCCTCCATATTATAAAAAATATTATTTCTTATTAGTAGACAAATAGATAACGTCCCATGTAACAAGAAAAAGGGAAAAGAAGTGGAAAAATAATGTAGAAAAAACACTCCTGCTATATGTTTAGTACGGAGCCGTTAGTAGGGCAATTTATGGAAGGGGAGCAAAAATTGTTTTTTATTGCATAATAATTTTTTTACCTTTAATAACCAATTTTTTCTACAGAAAATGGGCTGCCCAATGGGGGCTTGCTTCTCCCCCACATTGGCCAATTTGTACATGGCCATGTGGGAGGAGGAACATCTTTTTGCTGTCACTAATCCCCACAAAGATCATATTTGTTGGTACGGAAGGTACATCGACGACTGCCTCCTCATCTGGCTTGGGGGTGAGGAGGCAGCCGTCGATTTTATGCATTACCTTAACAATAATGAGTATAATCTCACATTTACCTCTGACCATCATTCCCAATGCATTTCCTTCCTTGACATTTTATTAATGGGCTATGCCGTCAATTCTAGCATCACTACCAAATTATATCGTAAACCAACATCAGGTAACACATCCTTAAGAGCGGATAGCTGCCACCCCCAACATACCATTAAAAATTTACCTATTGGGGAATACATTAGGGCCAAAAGGGCCTCATCCACCCTTGAATCATATAATGCAGAATGTGAGGTCATCTCGGCTAGATTGAGCAAAAGAGGCTACGGCCCAAAACTATGTCGCAGAGCCCGCAATATAACTGACAGCAAAAATCGCTCACATTATCTTCTCGATAAAGCCCCGCAACCTAAATCTGTTGACATACCAGTTTTTTCCACTCAGTACAGTCCTCAATTCTGTGAGATTACAAATATTGTAAAAAAATACTTACCTATCCTATATCAGGACAATACATTGGACAACTTACTAAAGAAAGGCATACGTTGTGTTTCCACCAGAGCACCCACTTTGGGTGGCATACTTTCCCCTAATTCTTTCTCTGTCCACCAACATAGAAAAACATGGCTAAGCTATAAAGGTAGCACATGCTGCGGGCGTAACAGATGTAACCTCTGTAAATATTTACATAAGACCTCCACCTTTACATCTCTTTCCACGGGTCAAACCTACCCCATACGTAAGCATCTCAACTGTGAAACCACATACTTAGTGTACTTAATTACGTGCACACAATGTAAATTACAATATACTGGTTGTACTACCAGAAAACTCAAAAACCGCATAGCGGAACATATCACCGGAGCAAATCCAGACAACATTACTAGTTCACGTAATGTCTCCGGAGCATCCAAACACTTTCGGGATGCACACGGGGGATCTCTTAAACACATGAGTGTTACAGCTATTGAACAGGTTCCTGCCAATAACCGTGGAGGAGATCATAAGAAAAAACTCCATATGCGGGAAGCCTTTTGGATTATGCAGTTGGACACACGTTTTCCCAAAGGTCTAAATTATAGAAATGACCTCATGTTTATATATTGATTTTCTTGCATAATTCCCCTTTAATTATTACATTGTATTTTATACATTTTGTAACTTACGTTTTGTTCCCTGTTTTTCTTTTTCTTTTTCCGAGTCATGTCATCATGATACGCCCACACAATATCACATGACCGGCCTCATGTTCACTCACATACACACCTCCATCACGCCTACCTCCCGGCTTCCGGTGGCGTCCTCCTCCATTATTTAAAGCACTCTGGAGTTCTGTGTCAATGGGTATGATTAAGGACTTTTCTTGTCCGAAACGCGTTACCAGACCTTTCCTTCTCCCCTTTCTCTTTTTGTGATGTCACTTTTAAATTAGATGTTAATAAAATTGGAAGAACTCCTTAATTTTTAACAGTTGCCAGTGCGGATACAACTTTTTTATTTTTTCACTTTCCTTATGATCTATTACTACCGCTATACAACATCAAATATTAATACAAGAAAAATATACATACTGTAATGCTCATAAAGTACAAAACTAATAATATTTTAATGGACTTTAACTAATAAATGCAAAGAACATGGCAAAATCTGTTCATATCCCTGAGATTAAATAGTAGGGTCTGTGACTAGCTTTAGCTTCGGGCAAAAAATACATTTCCCAAAACTGATTGCACTTGTTCTCACATCTGCGCCAATGCCCAATTCTTCGCTATATAATATCAAACAGCTGTGCCACACATGTGCAGCCAGTCTGTGTTGGATTTGTCCATAGGCTTTGCATATACAGAAACTCAACACAGTACATTAGCACATGATTGCTGATGCTCCATACATATAGCAGGGCTCTAGCAAGACCTCCGGCTCAGACACGACCCTTGCATCTCACAGCAGACAGCTCAGTCTGATAAAGCTCAGTTCTGCTGCTTCCTCTCCCATGTTTAGCAGAGTGGATCGATAAAAGACAAGATCCTGTGATAAATATCTTACCCAGTTTGTAAATCAGTAGGAGAGGGCAGAACCTCCTGCCATTACCTATAAACATAGTAGCTATGCAGCGAGAGGGGAGAAGGGAGAAAGCAGGAGCTGTGCTAGTATATGTGTGATCCAATCAGCCAAAACTCTGAATGTAGAAGGGGCTGAATTTGGGAATAATCAGGGTTTCTGCTTAGGAAGTGGATTATATGAGTTAGAACTATTGGTGGGGGGTATAATATGAGGGGAAGCAGCGGAGTGGGTATTATATAAGGGAGAGCTAAGTTACTGAGGGGATACAATATGAGGAGGGCAACAATGTGAGGAAGAGCTGGGGGAGTAACAATGTGAGGGGGAGGAGGAGACCACAATGTGACAGGGAGCTGGGGGGGGGACAATTTGAGGGCAAAGGGGGAATTTTACTTTTTAGAGTTAAAGTAAATGGCGGATCAAAAGGCATTGCTTATGGCAAAAAAAAAGGATTCTGCACCACATGTTTTGTCCCTCTTTCGCTATTGAAAAAGTTGGGAGATATGAACATGCCCTAAAGAAGGGGACAAGTGCAACATAAAATGTCATTTTGTCTGACAGGTGACTACAGATGTAGATCAAAGAATGTAGATCAAAGGAACTACAATGCACCTACAAGATGAGCGCAGTAAGCCTCTAGGTAAAATAGGCAAAGGATAGCTGGACTCTGCTAGCAGCTACAGCATGTCAATCATGGCTGCCAGTTTTAAGTGCAGACTGTAACCTCTGTGATGTTTGAAGTTGAGAGCCATGAATGGGTCATGCAGATAAAAGCAGCAGCTACTTTTGGGTGATTTTTGCTTCTATGACTTGCAGAAGAGCATGCTGTCCCCCATGTGGCCTTGGCTGTATAAGAAGTCATAATCATAAGGAGCATTAGACCAGCAAGCAGTCAGGTGACACTTATCTAATAATGTCACACGCTTAGATCGGGGTGGAGTTTCTGGCAAGTACAGGACTGTATAGTGGAAACCTCTGAACTGCTAAAAAGACGCTGTATAACTGGTGATATACCTGCACATACAAGGGATAAATCTCTTTTGTTTAGCTGCCTCTACATCTGAGGAGGACATAAAAAACACCAACTGTGCACATCAAAAACAAACCACCCTCTGTACAGGACACACTGGAAAATACTAAGCAGAAAAATCTGCTCCAAAATGTCACTTTCATAAATTACTGAAGACACAAAGACACATCTGGTCCTTTACAGCTTTCACAGCAAATATACAGATACCGGTAATATCTGTGGAAAGTTACCAGGAAATGATCCATGTAAGCAAATATATATTTAGATATGTACACATAGATATACAAACCAAGTACACGGCTGAACTGCACTGGATGCTACACGCTGGTGTGTATAGGACACGCTACCACTCTTAGTATAATTTCATATGAATCTAAAATTCCCGCTGAATGTTTACAAATGAATTTGCAATTAGTTTCCTTTGTTTAACACCTTAAGGGCACCTCCTAAAATGGCTTTCAAGACACAGCGCCAAAATTCTATAACTTTTTAATTTTTGATCCCACATGGGCATAAAATGGCCTGTTTTTGTGGTACTTGTATTTTCCAATGGGTTAATTTTTATGGTAAATACTGGTCATTGACTCTGACCCCACAATTCTGTCCTGGTCACTCCAGCAGTGTTAAGCTATATTCCTTCCCAGTGCCTTATTCCTCTAATTTATAGCAGAGAAGCTTCACTCCTGAGCATGTACATAAAGTGCAGGGGTTCAGGGTGCACAATTCACATCACATGCAGCCTATCAAGCCATGAGTTGTGTTCCGCACCCTGCTGACAAGTCAGTCAGTCCAATGAGCTCTTCCATAACTGGCTGGGTAGTCCTCACTGCTCCCTGGTCCTCTCCTGACATTGGTTTTATGTCTCGAGGTCAGGACCCAGAGCAGAACTCCCCCAGGAGAGGACCCAAGAGTGATAAATACTTGCCAGCCGTACTGTACTGTTCTCGGGTCCTCTCCTAATCCTGGCACAGTTCTGCTCCGAGCCCTGATGTCGTCGAAACAACCAGCACAGGACACAAAGCAGAGCGGCACATTGAGAAAGAAGAAGCTGCAGCGTGCTGCAGGGAGGAGAGGGGAGCCAGAAAAGGAGAGCATGTATTTATTTTGTCTGCTCTGGGGTCTCCAGTATTATTAGTTTTATGTTCCAGAGGGTCTCTAGTATTTTAAGTTTGCAATGAGGTCTCCAGAACTATTTGTCTGCTCTGAGGCGTCTCCGATACTATTATTATCTGCTTGGGGGGGGAGCATTATTGTTGGTGCATTTAGGGTGCCAGTTACTTATGTTGCCCCTTAAAGTTGAGCAGTATGGAAATGTGGCCCTTGGACCAATAAATGTTGCTCATCCATGGCCTAAATCCTTAGATGAAGAATAGAACAGACATGTAGAGGAAATTTCATAATTTTTATAATGTATTATGTTTGTGGAGCCCTGTTTCACAGATCTGAGGGGGGAAAGAGAACTGTGAGGAGATGACTGCAAGGCTCATCTGCATGGCACAGGGCGATCACAGAATGATTATATCTGACCAGATGGGAAATATATCTTACATCCCTATTACATAGGGACCAAACTCCTTTTACAAGGGCAACAGGGACACCTAGATACATGCTGATTTATTAAAGGGGTTTCCCACTAATGCCTCATCCTCCTTCCACTGCATAGTGAAGTAGTGTCTGCTTTCTGGGGATGAGGGGGATAAAACTTTAAGACCCCCCCCCCCTCCCTCCCCAGTGATAAAAAAAAATTGTGAGTGCCCCATGTGAAATGGAGGGTATGTAGCGCAAGTTCAGCACTGCTCAATGTAGACAGCGACTGGGGGCAGACATCAATGGAGACAATGGTAGTTTTGGGGGTAGAGAGAAAAGCTGGAGGAGGGGCAGCGGATGTGGTGGTCAGAGAAAGCAGCTGGAGGGGCAGAGACCGCAGGTAGGGGTCAGAGTTCATAGTTGAGGGGGTCACAGATGACGTGAGCCCCCAGTAAGTGCTCCCCTATGGGCCTGCAGGCGGCTGCGCCATTGTATTCTACATGGACCCGTGTCCCATAGTGAGCGCAGAGACTTATCTCCCACCGTACATGGAGCAGCGCGCAGCATATGCTATCATAAAACACACCGCCTATTCTATAGGAAAGAGCTCCGTGCCCCGGCGCCTTCCCGGGCCGCTCCTTCTACACCCCGCCGAGCACAGGAAGCCAATCCCCGCACCGTTATACGAGCGCTCACCTGGCAGCTTCAGGGCTCTGGATAGCACCGTAGCCATACTCAATGGATGGATACTGCGCATGCGCGCCGCTACTCCTGCTGGGAGTTGTAGTTTGACAGTAGACAGGAAGTACAGTGAGGATCCAGATACCGCGGATAGCTGTATACTGATCCCCGTGTATGTGCTGCTGACATGGAGAGTAGGGAATGAGTTCTGTCATAACAGCAAAGGAATGGAAGCGAATACCTCAAACACATGGCCATATTTTTTATTTTTACAAACCATTTTTTATCATAAATGAAAAAAACACGTGAATATATTGAAAAACTGCATATTTCACTCTATTTTCCACATTATTGTACATTATTAATAGAAGTGATTCCTTGGTGCTGTACATTTGATTAGAGGTTCATATATATTAACCCCTTAATATACATAAGGCTTAATCCTTTTATAAAAAAAATCCAATAATTTTGTAATTTTTTTAAAAAAATGTTCCTATTTTCAAAGTTTGATGTTCTACTTTTTAGACAAAAAGTCACACCACAAAACTTTTGCTATTGGTCTTCTTTTTATTTCCATAATTTGTTTTACGTTTCCACTTTTTTAACAGATGTGAGAAGGTTTCAAGTTTTAGTAGCAACTTCTCAGAGATTTGATAAATACTACAATTTTAGTGACCAATTTCAGTTTGGAAGTGCCCTATAAATGCTTATGTACTATATACCCCACAAGTAACACCATTTTATGAACCTAACATCTCAAACTATTCAAATCAGCATTTGAGAAGTCTGTTAACCCTTTAATTCTTTCTCTGGAAACAAACAAAAATGGATTTAAAATTTTGACATTTCAATTTTTGTATAAGATTGTTCTAATTTAGCCCTAAAATGGACACATTCAGAAGGAATGAGCAAAATTTAGCTTTTGGAGCTCCATTATCACATGTTTGGATTTGGAGTGCCATGTCATGTTCACAGAGCCCCTTAGGTACCAGTGCAATAGAAACCCCCTGAGAAATGATACCAATGTGGAAACTAAAGCCCTCAAAGAATTTATCTGGGGTTGTGGTGAGCATTTTAACCCCCAACAGGCTGGCCAAAATGGTAAATGGTGCAGAGTGAAAATTGTGTTTTTATCTCAACTATGTCATGTGTCAATTTATTTTGCCCAACTCATTCCACTGGGGACAAACACCCCTAAAAATCATTCCGTGGGTTACCCCAGTTAGGGCAATATCTTATATGTGGCAATCAAATGACAGGATAGGAAGCAAGCAAAATATTAGCTTTTGGAGCTCCATTTTCACTAGATTGGTGTTGGAGGTGCCCCTGAGGTACCAGTACAATAGAAACCCCCAAGTAGTCACCGTATTTTGGAAAGGGCTTCCCTAAAAGAATGTATGTAGGGTTGTATGAGCATTTTAACCCCCAAGATTCTGGCTCAAATGCAGGGCCGGATTATAGGCAGGGCTCCCGGGGCTCGAACCCCGGGGCCCCCACCATCTTGCCCCCCCTAGGGGCCCCCACCAGATCGCACCTCCCGCGCCTCCCATCTGAGATGCCCGCTGCTCCCAGATTCAGAGACGCCTCCACGACATCTCCATTCACGACAGAGACGCCTCCACCTCCCAGGCCGCCCCCTCAGCACAGGTGACACCACCTCCACCTCCAAGGCCGCCCCCCTCGGCACAGGTTAACGCCGCCCGCCCGCCCAATCTCAGGCATGTGTGGCCGAGCAACCTACCCCCGCCGGCCCGCCTAAGCAAGAAACCCGCTCAATTGCCCCGCCCCCCCCGCTCCCGCTCGAACAGGCAGCCACGGCCCCCCCTCCCACCATCCCCGGCCGAACAAGCGAGCCCCGGCACAGGAGACCGCCTGCCGGCCCGCCCATCCCCCGCCATTCATGGCCGTGACATCAACCCCCGCGCCAGGACAAGCAAGCCCGCGCCCCCTTCTCAAACAAGCACCCGCCGCCCCTCCCCTCCTCGGCCGAACAAGCGACACCCCCCCCCCCCTCCGCTCCCCGCTTGGAAAAGCACCCGGCGCCCCCCCTGAACAATCGTCACCCCCCCTCCGCCCCCCCCCCCCCGCTTGAAAAAGCACCCGTCGCCCCCCCTCCCCGTCCGAACAAGTGGCACCCCCCCCCCGCCTCTTTCCCCCCTTGAACAAGCACCGCCGACCCCCTACCAGCAGAACAACAGCCAAAAGACCCCCCACCTGCCTGAAGCCACGGCCGGTCACCCTAAGAGGTAAGTATATACATATATATTTATCTGTATGTATATACTGTGTATATACTGTGTATATACTGTGTATATGTGTATATACTGTGTATATGTGTATATACAGTGTATATACTGTGTATATGTGTATATACAGTATATACTGTGTATATGTGTATATATTGTTTGTATATACAGTGTATATGTTGTGGGGTATTGCTCAGGTATAAGCTAGGTAGCGGTCGCAGACAGAGGGAAAGAGACAGTTCTCAGTTCAGTTCAGTGTTTATTCACACCACAAAACAAATGGAACAAAAAATCCAGCATTGTCTTCATGCTTGGTTAAAACATAAACATACAGACCAGGCTTGGCCTTCTCACCCAGAAGCAGGGTCTTCACAAATAGTCCAAATTATTGGTGTAAGTTCACACCTTGCAGAAAATGCTGTATAGCACTTAGTCCGTTTAAAGTCCAAATAAAGCCAACCTGTCTTCCTAGACAGGACACGTGTTTTCTCTTGGAAACAAGCCTCTCCCCCCTTGTGCACACTTCCAGCTCAGCTTTGTTAGCTGGAACACCCTGAAAACCCGGTTTGGACCGGAGCTTGAAGTTTGGTCCGGTGCTTGATTTCAGCTTGCTGCATTACTCTGAGCAACACAAGCTGAGAGGATAATACCTCCCATCCAACAACAAACCCCTGACTGTGTCACATACCCCCTCCCTTTGTTCAACCTTGAGGGGATGAACACTCGCCAGACAGTGCACCCGGGACAGGGCATCTGCATTCCCCTGTAGCCGGCCTGCTCTGTGTTCCACTGTGAATTTGAAGTTCTGTAGAGACAAGAACCATCTGGTGACCCGAGCATTCCTCTCCTTGGCCTGGCTCATCCACTTGAGAGGTGAATGGTCAGTCACCAGTCGGAACTTCCTCCCCAACAGATAATAGCGGAGAGACTCGAGTGCCCACTTGATGGCTAGGCACTCTCTCTCCACTATACTGTACCTGGTTTCGGCTGGGGTGAGCTTGCGACTCAGGAACCCAACAGGATGCTCTTCCCCATTAACTTCCTGAGATAGTACAGCACCGAGGCCCACTTCAGAGGCATCGGTCTGTACTACAAATTCCCTGTTGAAGTCGGGTGTCACCAGGACTGGTGACCCGCACAAGGCCGACTTCAAAGCGGAAAAAGCCTTCTCCGCTTGGTCATTCCAGCGAACCATCACTGTCTTACGTCCCTTCAGGAGCCCTGTCAATGGAGCCGCTACAGTAGCAAAATGGGGAATAAATCTCATATAATACCCCACCATCCCCAGGAATGACTTTATTTGCCTGGTGGTGACAGGTCGTGGCCAACTCCGTATTGCCTCTACCTTATTCATCTGGGGTTTGATGACTCCACGCCCAATGATATAGCCCAAGTACCGTGCCTCCTCTAGCCCTATGGCACATTTCTTTGGGTTAGCAGTTAGCCCGGCCCTACGGAGGGAGTCTACTACAGCCTGCACTTTTGCCAGATGACTCTCCCAGTCAGCACTGAAAATGACAATATCATCGAGGTACGCTGACGCGTAACGCCGATGTGGACGAAGCACAATGTCCATTAAACGCTGGAACGTGGCCGGGGCGCCATGCAGGCCAAAGGGTAACACTTTATACTGAAATAGTCCCTCAGGTGTGATAAAGGCAGTTTTCTCCTTGGCAGCCTCCGTCAAGGGCACTTGCCAGTACCCTTTAGTGAGGTCCAAGGTAGAAAAATACCTGGCCTGTCCTAAGCGCTCAATTAGCTCGTCCACCCGGGGCATGGGATAAGCATCAAATTTGGATACTTCGTTCAGTTTACGAAAATCGTTACAGAAACGTAGCGTCCCATCTGGTTTGGGTATCAAAACTATTGGGCTTGCCCACTCACTTCTTGACTCTTCAATTACGTCCAGCCGCAGCATCAACTGTACTTCCTCCGTGATGGCTTGTCGCCGAGCTTCGGGCACCCGGTACGGCTTTAGCCGGACTTTTGCCTGGGGCTCCGTGACAATGTCATGTTGGATTACGGAAGTACGTCCAGGGAGGTCAGAGAACACGTCCGTGTTCCGACTAATGAACTCCTTGGCCTCTTGAGCCTGTTTAGGGGAAAGGCTGTCAGCAATGTGCACTGTGGCAACCGCTTCCCCGGGAACAGTTGGAGGTACTGGTTTCCCTTCCCCTAAACATACCGGCTGCGGGGTGCTCCCAACGCAGGTCTCCCTTTCTCTCCAAGGCTTTAGCAAATTGACATGGTAGACCTGCTCTGGCTTCCGTCGCCCTGGCTGACGTACCTTGTAATTTACATTGCTTACCTTTTCCAGAATTTCGTAAGGGCCTTGCCACCTTGCGAGGAACTTACTGTCTACCGTTGGTACTAAAACCAAGACTCTGTCTCCTGGGTTAAAGCTCCGCACCTTAGCTACTCTATTGTAGACCTGACTCTGGGCTCGCTGAGCCGCCTCCATATGTTCCCTGACAAGGGGCAACACTGTCTCCATCCGCTCCTGCATCTTAGTGACATATTCAATGACACTCTTATGCGGAGTGGGTTGTTGCTCCCATGCCTCTTTGGCCACGTCCAGCAAACCTCGGGGATGTCTGCCATATAGTAATTCAAAGGGCGAGAACCCAGTAGAGGCCTGGGGCACCTCTCGCACTGCGAACATAAGATAGGGCAGAAGCAGATCCCAGTCCCTTCCATCCTTGGACACTGCTCTTTTCAGCATATTTTTCAAAGTTTGATTAAATCTCTCCACCAGGCCGTCTGTTTGGGGGTGGTAAACTGAAGTCCTTAACTGTTTAATCCCCAGCAACTTGCAGAGTTCCTTCATGACCTTCGACATGAAGGGAGTCCCCTGGTCTGTCAGAATCTCCTTAGGTATCCCAACCCTTGAAAACATCTCCATTAACTCCTTAGCTATAAGTTTGGCAGAGGTATGACGCAGTGGTACTGCTTCTGGATACCGGGTTGCGTAGTCAAGGACAACTAAAATATGTTGGTGACCCCTAGCAGATTTAGGTACTGGACCCACAAGGTCCATGGCAATTCTCTCAAAAGGTACCTCGATAATTGGGAGGGGTACTAGGGGACTGCGGAAGTGCTGCTGGGGGCTAGTTATTTGACAGGTCGGACAGGACTTACAAAACTCTTCCACCTCTTTGAACACACTGGGCCAGTAAAATCGCTGTAGTATACGGTCCTGGGTTTTCTGCGGCCCAAGGTGTCCACCTAAAACATGTTGGTGAGCAAGATCCAGTACCATCCTACGATATGCCTGAGGCACTATTAATTGTTCAACATTCTCACCCCGTAGTTGGGTGACCCGATACAGTAAATTATGGTGAACCACAAAACGAGGAAAAACTGCCTCAGCTCCTGGTTGTTGTGGCTCACCTTCAACCATTAACACATTCCCCCAGGCTCGGGACAGAGTCTGGTCCCGGAGTTGCGCCGTACCAAAATTGTCACCAGAGACGTTTAATTCTGACAATTCAGGGCCTGGCGGCAAGTCCTCTACTTCCCCAACCATTACATTCATTGGTAGTGTCTCCCCATCATCCACCGAAGTGGCGGTCACCCCTACCGCTGGCCCTTCCGCCTCGGGTTCCCAAGGTTCTGGTTCTAGGTCTGGAACATGACCTTCAGCTATTGCTCTCCCTGACCCCTGGGGACTGACATGCAGTAACGATGGCCATAGTGCAGAGAATAATGGAAAGTCTCTTCCTATAATTAGGTCATAGGGCAGATTTGATGCTACTGCCACCTCGTGGACTTTCCTCCCAGCAGGTGTTTTTATGACCACCAGTGCGGTTGGATAATCTTTTAAGTCTCCATGAATACACAAAACTCGAACCTTGCGACTAGTGAACTGAGAGGGTAGCGCCAGGGTATCCCGTACTATGGTCACTAGGCTCCCTGAGTCAAGTAATGCATTAGCCCTGCACCCATCAACGGACACTGGGCACATGGGAGGTGCCCTACCTGCATCCAGGACGTCAGCGGTACATACAGGCCGTGCATAGAAGGAAGTACGGCGAGCGTACCCACAGTCCATAGGTTCGGAGGCCAAGGGGCAATTTGCAGCCATATGTCCCAGGACATGACAGCGCCAACAGCGGAGTGTGGGGATCTCCCGAATCTTTGTGGAACGTTGTTTGGACATCGTTGGGGAGCTACTCCCAGCAGAAGGTCGGGGCTTTTCCTCAGTCACTGCAAGTGGGGGTGAGGGACGGGGTGGCTTACGCGTAGGGGTACAGTCCCGCACAAAGTCCTGGGTGGCTATATAACGTTCGACCAGACCAACCAGCTGGTCTAAATTACCTGGGTCACCTTGACCTACCCAGCGCTGAATGGCAACCGGCAGAGTGCGCACAAAACGGTCTACCACCACCCTCTCCACTATTTGGGCTGGGGTTAAAGTCTCAGGCTGAAGCCATCTTTTTACCAGGTGCAGTAGGTCATAAGCTTGAGACCTGGCAGCTCGGGATTCCACAAACCCCCACTGATATACACGTTGGGCCCGCACATAAACATTGACTCCCATGCGTGCCAGGATCTCACCTTTCAACTTCTTGTAGTCCAGGGCATCCTCCTGAGTGAGGTCAAAATATGCCTTTAACGCATCGCCAGTCAGGAACGGGGCCACCACTTCAGCCCACTGGTCATGCTGCAGCCCCTCACGCTCTGCCGTTCTCTCGAACACCGCCAGGAAGGCCTCTACGTCATCCTCCGCTGTCAGCTTTCTCAGCGCAGTTCGGACTCTCTCTCTGGCCGCAGGCTGTAGCTGGGTCACCACTGTTGGAGTCTCACGCAGCGCCTTTATTTGTTGTAGCAGTAAGTCGTTAGTCTGTTGCTGGGCCTGCATAGCCTCAGAGTGTGCCATCTGCTGTTGAACATTAGCTTGCACAAGTTGTTTAATCAGCTCCTCCATCTTGTCCGGTGATGCTAGCTGAAACTTTGCAGGTTTAATCCACGACATGCAATGGTGCCCAGAAAAAAAAACTCCGGTTTTGCACCACCCTCACTACGTTTTGCCCGCATCCTCCACCAATTGTGGGGTATTGCTCAGGTATAAGCTAGGTAGCGGTCGCAGACAGAGGGAAAGAGACAGTTCTCAGTTCAGTTCAGTGTTTATTCACACCACAAAACAAATGGAACAAAAAATCCAGCATTGTCTTCATGCTTGGTTAAAACATAAACATACAGACCAGGCTTGGCCTTCTCACCCAGAAGCAGGGTCTTCACAAATAGTCCAAATTATTGGTGTAAGTTCACACCTTGCAGAAAATGCTGTATAGCACTTAGTCCGTTTAAAGTCCAAATAAAGCCAACCTGTCTTCCTAGACAGGACACGTGTTTTCTCTTGGAAACAAGCCTCTCCCCCCTTGTGCACACTTCCAGCTCAGCTTTGTTAGCTGGAACACCCTGAAAACCCGGTTTGGACCGGAGCTTGAAGTTTGGTCCGGTGCTTGATTTCAGCTTGCTGCATTACTCTGAGCAACACAAGCTGAGAGGATAATACCTCCCATCCAACAACAAACCCCTGACTGTGTCACAATGTGTATATGTGTATATGTGTATATACAGTGTATATACTGTGTATATGTGTATATATTGTTTGTATATTGGTATATACTGTGTATATGTGTTTATATTGTTTGTATATTGGTATATACTGTGTATTTATGTGTATATATTGTTTGTATATTGGTATATACTGTGTATTTATGTGTATATACTGTGTATATGGGTATATACTGTGTATATATATGTATGTACAGTATATACATACATATACTGTGTATATATGTATATACTGTGTATATATGCATGTACAGCGTATAAATGCATCTACTGTGTATATGGGTATATATGCATCTCCTGTGTATATACTGTGTATATGGGTATATATGCATCTCCTGTGTATATACTGTGTATATGGGTATATATGCATCTACTGTGTATATACTGTGTATATGGGTATATATGCATCTACTGTATATATGCATCTACTGTGTATATGGGTATATATGCATCTACTGTGTATATGGGTATATATGCATCTACTGTGTATATACTGTGTATATGGGTATATATGCATCTACTGTGTATATACTATGTATATGGGTATATATGCATCTCCTGTGTATATACTGTGTATATGGGTATATATGCATCTACTGTGTATATACTATGTATATGGGTATATATGCATCTCCTGTGTATATACTGTGTATATGGGCATATATGCATCTACTGTGTTGCATATACTGTATTTATACACTCATATATGTGTGTACATTTAAATTATATATATATATATATTATGCTGGGTATATGGTATGTGGGTATATGCTGTATATACTGAATGTGTGTGTATTTGCTGTATGTGTGTATATACTTTATGAGTTTGTATATACTCTGTATTAGTGTATAAATGTATATGAGTGCATAAATGTGTGTGTGTATATATGGGTGCAAGTATATGCGTTTAGAACTTTATCTGTGTGTATAAAAGTATATAAAGGTGTGTATATATCAGTGTGGGGGATGTATACCTGGCCCCAGTATGTAGCTGTGTTCCTGGGGATGAGGCGGGTGTATGTAGTGGTGTTACTGGGGATGAGGCGGGTGTATGTAGTGGTGTTACTGGGGATGAGGCGGGTGTATGTAGCTGTGTTACTGAGGATGAGGCGGGTGTATGTAGCTGTGTTACTGGGGATGAGGCGGCTGTATGTAGCTGTGTTAATGGGGGGAAGGCGGCTGTATGTAGCTGTGTTACTGGGGATGAAGCGGCTGTATGTAGCTGTGTTACTGGGGGTGAGGCGGTTGTATGTAGTGGTGTTACTGGAAAGGCAGCTGTATGTAGCTGTGTTACTGGGGATGAGGCGGCTGTATGTAGCTGTGTTCCTGGGGATGAGGCGGCTGTATGTAGCTGTGTTACTGGGGATGAGGCGGCTGTATGTAGCTGTGTTCCTGGGGATGAGGCGGCTGTATGTAGCTGTGTTCCTGGGGATGAGGCGGCTGTATGTAGCTGTGTTCCTGGGGATGAGGCGGGTGTATGTAGCTGTGTTCCTGGGGATGAGGCGGGTGTATGTAGCTGTGTTACTGGGGGGAAGGCGGCTGTATGTAGCTGTGTTACTGGGGGCGAGGCGGCTGTATGTAGCTGTGTTACTGGGGGCGAGGCGGCTGTATGTAGCTGTGTTACTGGGGATGAGGCGGCTGTATGTAGCTGTGTTCCTGGGGATGAGGCGGGTGTATGTAGCTGTGTTACTGGGGATGAGGCGGCTGTATGTAGCTGTGTTACTGGGGGAGAGGCGGCTGTATGTAGCTGTGTTACTGGGGGCGAGGCGGCTGTATGTAGCTGTGTTACTGGGGATGAGGCGGCTGTGTTACTGGGGGTGAGGCAGCTGTATGTAGCGGTGTTACTGGGGATGAGGCGGCTGTATGTAGTGGTGTTACAGGGGATGAGGCGGCTGTATGTAGCTGTGTTACAGGGGATGAGGCGGCTGTATGTAGCTGTGTTACTGGGGGCGAGGCGGCTGTATGTAGCTGTGTTACTGGGGATGAGGTGGCTGTATGTAGCGGTGTTACTGGGGATGAGGCGGCTGTATGTAGCTGTGTTACTGGGGGCGAGGCGGCTGTATGTAGCTGTGTTACTGGGGGAGAGGCGGCTGTATGTAGCTGTGTTACTGGGGGCGAGGCGGCTGTATGTAGCTGTGTTACTGGGGGAGAGACGGCTGTATGTAGATGTGTTACTGGGGATGAGGTGGCTGTATGTAGCTGTGTTACTGGGGGTGAGGCGGCCGTATGTAGCTGTGTTACTGGTGTTGAGGCGGCTGTATGTAGCTGTGTTACTGGTGTTGAGGCGGCTGTATGTAGCTGTGTTACTGGGGGTGAGGCGGCTGTATGTAGCTGTGTTACTGGGGTTGGGGCGACTGTATGTAGCTGTGTTACTCGGGATGAGGCGGCTGTTTGTAGCTGTGTTACTGGGGGCGAGGCGGCTGTATGTAGCTGTTTTACTGGGGGCGAGGCGGCTGTATGTAGCTGTGTTACTGGGGATGAGGCGGCTGTTTGTAGCTGTGTTACTGGGGGCGAGGCGGCTGTATGTAGCTGTGTTACTGGGGATGAAGCGGCTGTATGTAGCTGTGTTACTGGGGGTGAGGCGGCTGTATGTAGCTGTGTTACTGGGGATGAGGCGGCTGTATGTAGCTGTGATACTGGGGATGAGGCGGCTGTATGTAGCTGTGTTACTGAGGGCGAGGCGGCTGTATGTAGCTGTGTTACTGGGGATGAGGCGGCTGTATGTAGCTGTGTTACTGGGGATGAGGTGGCTGTATGTAGCGGTGTTACTGGGGATGAGGCGGCTGTATGTAGCTGTGTTACTGGGGGCGAGGCGGCTGTATGTAGCTGTGTTACTGGGGACTAGGTGGCTGTATGTAGCTGTGTTACTGGGGACGAGGCGGCTGTATGTAGCTGTGTTACTGGGGACGAGGCGGCTGTATGTAGCTGTGTTACTGGGGACTAGGTGGCTGTATGTAGCTGTGTTACTGGGGACGAGGCGGCTGTATGTAGCTGTGTTACTAGGGATGAGGCGGCTGTATGTAGCTGTGTTACTGGGGGAGAGGCTGCTGTATGTAGCTGTGTTACTGGGAGCGAGGCGGCTGTATGTAGCTGTGTTACTGGGAGCGAGGCGGCTGTATGTAGCTGTGTTACTGGGAGCGAGGCGGCTGTATGTAGCTGTGTTACTGGGGGCGAGGCGGCTGTATGTAGCTGTGTTACTGGGGATGAGGCGGCTGTATGTAGCTGTGTTACTGGGAGCGAGGCGGCTGTATGTAGCTGTGTTACTGGGGTGAGGCGGCTGTATGTAGCTGTGTTACTGGGGGCGAGGCGGCTGTATGTAGCTGTGTTACTGGGAGCGAGGCGGCTGTATGTAGCTGTGTTACTGGGGGTGAGGCGGCTGTATGTAGCTGTGTTACTAGGGGCGAGGCGGCTGTATGTAGCGGTGTTACTGCTGGGATAGTGGATAGTGAGCAGGAGGATATGTATGTACGCTACACTCAGTGGGGGCCTCCACCAGATTTTGCGCCCTGGGGCCCCCACCAACTTTAATCCGGCCCTGCTCAAATGTAATACAAAGTTAGTGGTGCGGAGTAAAAATTGCATTTCAATTTATCAAATTTGCCATTGTAGTGACAAATGTATTTTGCCCATCTCATGCCACTGGGGACAAACAAATTAAAAATCATTCTGCGAGTTACCCCGGCTAGGGCAACACCCCATATGTGGCAATAATCTGCAGGATGGAGACATGGCAGGGCTCAGGAGGAAAGGAGCAACATTTAGGTTTTGGATTCTCAATGCTATAAACTGTATTTGAGAACATATCTCTGCTGAAGGAGTCATTGTGCAAATTGTCTTAAAATATGTGGTATTAGGTAAAGAGTGGGCGTTGGGAGGAATTTGGTTAAGGTGAAAATGTTCAGTTGGAGAAGGAGAGTACAGAGCCTCAAACATTGGCAGTGATCACCAGACCAAAAATTCTTCAACGCTGAGAAACTTTTGAATGGATCACTGGAACGCATCGGCTCTCTAAGCCCGGGGTGAACATAGACAGAAGTTTCTACTACTAGCTTTTACTTTCAGAAAATACTGTATAGTGATATGGGGGGTATGAAACATGACTAGAAATCTCCAGAAATTCCTGCCATAGAAAAGGTATTGTATTATGACCTATTTGAAAAGAATTCCCTTTTTTCATAAAATGATAGGCCATATCCATTGGGAGAGATTTATTATGGCTTCTTTATCATGGAGAAACCACATGAATCTCCCTGTTCCTGCCAGTTTTGCCCATTCTACAACCCGCACCCGCACCCCTAGTTCCGTTGGAGACTAGGGCAAAAAACTCAGCCAGAGCCAGTTCCAATCTGGTCTACAGGTCGGGACTGGTGCAGTTTTCGCCCATATTTACTAAGAGAGACCCTCTTAGTGAAAATGGGCGCAGGACTGCCGGCAGGGGGAACTTTAATAATGGCATTCTAAACGCCAATCTTAATAAATTTCCCCCACTGTGTTTAATGGTGAGTGTTTAGTTTAAGTTCCCCTTGGCTAATATGAAGTGTACAATAGTCCTACCTTTAATTGGTAACTTACCATATGAGCCCTATAAAACAAAATCACAGCCTTTGTTAAAAGAAAGCGGCAGAATTTATGTCTCTTAAACAGCAGCGTTTGCTACATCTGTTCTAGCACTTTATCATCCAGAAATCAACAGACATAAATCAGTGTTAGTGAGAACTTTGGATTTCTTAATCCATTTCAGGAGCTATATTGAACATGAAAAGGGACTCAAATATTTCTCAGTTAATCTCCTGTAGATTAAAGGGTGTTTCATATAGGTTGGAGAACACTGATTTACATTTATGCTTCATTGATTCATTACCATTCAGGATGCTTACAGCTGTGGAACATGCTTGTGTGCTGGATCTCTGTATTGTGAGTGCACGCAGATATGTTAACATGGAATTAGTGCAGCAAAGACCTCAGGGCTCCTGCACATCTGGACAATGGGACTGTATGACGGCATGTGGCACCCTGTGATTTCTAAACAAGGCTCCAAGTTGAACTGTACAATGCCTTGGTATAGCACTGTCTTTTAGGATCAGATTTATATTTCTATAAGGACAAGGCTGCATTCACATGAATGTATATGGGACGCAAATTTTCGGCCGGCTATATGTCCGGCATAGTCGCCTATGGTGCCCGTGCTCGGGCCACCGTGCTGTGGCTGCAAAAAAGATAGAACCTGCTCTATCTTTGGCTGTAGCCATGTGGGCACACATTCGTGTGAATTCAGCCTCATCACCCAACCTGACAAAAGAATGGACACCATTATGTACGCCATTATATACATTGTACAACATAATATTTATATAACATATATGTGATGTATACAAGCTGTATCTGTGATGTGTATATACTGTATGTCTACACAATGTATGATGTGTATATATACTGCATTATGCTCTATATGTGTATACCGTGCAACTGTAACTCACATTTGTGAGCATATAAATATGTATATTTTTAAGGGGTAAGGGGGCCCCATTCAGAAGTCTGCTATGGGGCCCTGCCTACCCTAGTTATGCCACTGGCCTTTGCATTCATGTTCTCTTAGCCTTATTGATAATAAATGGTCCAGAACCACTCAACAAATCTTCATGGGCCAGACAACGGTTCACAGCATACACAAACACATAAGCAAATAATTGTGGAATTGCGGGCTCAGTTTTTACAACTTTGACTTTGCGCTCCAAATAACATGTCAGCTTTATTCTTTGGTTCAGTGCGATCACAGTGATACCAAATTTATACAGGTTTCATTGTGTTTTAATACATTTTCAAAAATTAAATGAATGTACAATAAAATTTTGCCAATAACTTGCTAATGCTAATAATTTTTTCATACTTTGGCGCACGGAGCTGTGTGAAGTGTCATATTTTGCAAAATGAGCCGACGTTTTCATTGCTACCATTTTGAGGTCTATATTATGAAATATTATCTTTGTTTTTTGTTTTTAATGTTTGCTCTGATGGGACCCAGGCTAGCCCACGTCTAATGCACTTTATTGTTTATTTGCACTTTAGTTGCTTAGATGACACACTTTGCACTTTAGCTACCATGCAATGCAATGCAATGTGATTTGATGTACTCTTATGTACAAGAAATTTCTTGTCATGATAAACTATTTGTTGTAAAATTATGAATTTTGGTGATACCTGAGTATACACCTGGGGGACCTGAGCTTTTACCCGTTTTTAGGGTATTTTAAGTGTTTTTATCATGTATTGTTAACCTTAATAAAATTTATATTCAACCTTGCAAATTACATCTGTTCTTTTCTTTAAATTGTAGTGACTAAACTACAGATGTAGCATTATATTTTTGTTTCATACCCCATATCTTCAGTACATATACCATTTTGAGGTCTGTGTGACATTTTGATAATTTTTTATTCCATTTTTTATGTGATGTAAAAAGGTGTAAAAGTCGCATTTCGGACATTTGGGTGCCATTTCCTGTCTCGGAGGTCACCGCCAGCCATAACCGGTTTTTGATAGATCGGGCATTTTGGGACGCGGCAATACCTAATGTGTCTGATTTTTACTGTTTATTATGTTTTATATCAGTTCTAGGGAAAGGGGGGGTGATTTGAATTTTTAATATTTTATTATTTTTTTTTATTTTTTAAACTTTTTTTTATTTTTTTTTCACTATTTCTTAGACCATCTAGGGTACATTAACCCTAGATGGTCAGATCGTTCCTACCATATACTGCAATACTACTGTATTGCAATATACTGCATTTTTGCGGCTCATTCATTACAATGCAGAAGCCAGATAGCCTCGGGTCAAACGAAGACCCGAGGCTACCATGGCAACCGATCGCCGCCCCCCGATGACGTTCGGGGGAGTGACGATCGTAAAAAAAGATGGTGGCGCCCACGTGCCGCCGTCTTTCAAATGCCGCCGGCGACTTTGTCGGCGGCAATGAAAGGGTTAATAGCCGCGATCGGTGCAAGCACTGACCGCGGTTATTAGCGGTGGGGGTTTGCTGCAATATGCAACAACCCCCACCCTTGTATGAAGAGGACTCAGCCCGTGAGCCCTCTTCATTCAATTCCCTGTAGCGTTAAGGGGTTAAGTATATAATGTACACTGGAGATCAAAATTAGTATAGTCCTATGTGAAAATATTCTAAGATGAGTAAAATACTAGTATGTTAAGCTTATTTCGTAAAATGTATATATTCTAAAGCACTAAATAAAAATGTTAATGAGATAATTGTAAAAAAAAAAAAACAATTATCAAAATTAGAGCACACTTTCTGGGTTTAATGCATGCATTTTAAAATGCATTACAAAAGCTTAAGAAAGATTTGCCAAATTAAACAGCTGTTAACATGTATGTTTACAAAATGCAACTGTAAATGCATGAGTTAAATGTGGTAACATTGCGCTAACAAACTCATGTGTTAACACAATGTTAACTAATGAGTTTACATTGCATTAATGATTGTGTTTTGCATGCGTTTTGAAACGCATGCATTGAACGCCACGTGTGATTGTACCCTCTGATACTTGCAAATCATTGGTGATAATCTGACACCTGGTGTTAATTTCCATATTTATCTTGCAAACCCTATTTAACTTGCAGCCTAACTTTCCAGTTTTCACTGTAAAAAAGTGGTGTGCTGAAAGACTCGGGCAGCAGGTTGTCCCGAAGGAGCTCAAAGCGGTGAACCCCAAGAAAGATGGTCACTCTCGAAAGACAAATACAAGAGAGAAAACCTGTCCATGTTATTGTTTCAACACTGCAGCTGGAATTGTTCACCAGATCAGCACTGAACAGGGTAAGGATCTTTCTCGTCATATAGTGTCACAACGTTTAAGAGCATTTGACCTGAAAGCCCACTCTGCAGTGACCAAACCTATCATTCTCCCTGCCCCTAGTGCTCCATGTCTATATCTTAGCAGCTAAACGTTGCATACTAGCCAGGTGGTCCGCAGGTTGAGGATGTACTGCAGCTCATCAGGAGATACATTCACTTAGAAGGCATCGAGGTGGAGTACTGCAAAGATACAACAGAAAAGCTCTTTGATAAGTGGAGAGGTTTTTATTTTAGATATTTACCCAGAGTATTATCCAAAAGATACTTTCTCCTTATACTTCTACAGTGTCATATCTTCTAAATCAGTGATCCCCAACCTTTTTCTGCCGAGGGACCAGCGGTAAACATACATTTTCTTCAGGGACCAGTTCGGTGGGGGTTGCGGTCTGGTGTCATAATTTCATAGCTAAAAATGTATATTTGAATGCTCCACCATAACTCCCTGTGTGCTTAGCTTACATCGTTCCATTTCCTGAAGCACCCCAACTTGTATTGTCCTTTTTCCTGTAGCATGCTCCCCTCCCATGTACCCTTTACTGCATTATGTCTTCCCTCCATGTCTCCTTTCCTTTGCTTCCCTCACCATATGCTTCCAATGTCCCCTTTCCCAGCCGAACTCTGTCAAAAACAAAAATACTTACCTTCCTCATTCCCCTGTAACAGTCTTCTCTTCCTTCCCTTCACTAATAGCATGATGTTATGACATCATGACGCTTGTCGTCAATAGAGCAGTGCATTATTTGGTGGTTTTTTTTTTGTTTTACAGAGGTCAGGCGCGGCCCAATACCAGGTGTTCCAAGGCCCGGTCTTGGGCCGCGGACCGGTGGTTGGGGAACACTGTTCTAAATGATTTATTAATTATTATTAGCAGGTAAATTGGGCAAACTCAAGATCACCTGATGAGCTGGAGGCATTTAGTAGCCTTGAACCCAGGATCTTTCTTTTTGTGCTCTCTTTATATGTATACGGACATTAAGGGCCTGCAGCCTCTGATGCCAGTGTTGGGTTGCGAAAGGGGGGGGGGGGTTAGAGGAAGGGTTTACGGGGTACTGTTTGACTTCTGCATCTGTACTAGCCCCTTTACTGAGCAGCGTGTTGTGTGGACAGAGAAGTGATGAAAGCAAGTTTAATTTATTTGGAACTGATGGGAAACATTATGTGTGTCAACAAAATGGGGAAAGTCTGAACCCAAAGTGTGTAAACAAGTAAGTAAAAGGCGGTGGAGAAAGTGTTAAGGTTTAGGGAATGTTTTCTGCAGCAGGAGATGGACCTCTCTCCAGCAGCTGCAATTTGTATTTTACAGCTCTATTCTACATCTGCTGCAAGAGTTTCTTCTTTTTCACCTAAAAACCTATTGTGGGAAATGGGACTCTTCAGAAAGACTTGTTGTCTGGCACAAATTCACATTCAGGCAGGTTTGTCCAAATAAAAGTCAAAAGATTTATTTAACACAGTCCAACAAGAACTAAAGAAGCTTTCTTCAGCATAAAACAAAAATAATGGAGCAGAATAACTTACCCGGTCCTGTCGCTATCCCGCTGTGCATTGTCCAACAAGGATTTAGGTCCGGCGCGATTCACTATGCGTCCGAGCTCCTGCATGTGTTGCTGCTGCGCCAAGGTCCACCGGAGTTCACCTGCTTCTACCCGGTGCATGTGAGTGCTTGATTTTGCAACACAAAACCTTTTTTTAAATTCCGCGGTTTGTCTGAATCCGTCAGGTTGTCTGACGGCCGCCCACCGATTTCTGTCGCGTGCAAGCCAGCGCCGTTGCGCCAAAATCCGATCGTGTGCGCCTTAAAGGGACATACTGCCCATCTATCACTCTACCAAGTGATGGTTTACACTATCTTTGTTAGGCCTGTTTAGGTTTTTAATTTTTCCCAATAGGTTCTGGTTTGGGAGCCCTAATCTATTTGGAGTACCTACTATATGTACCATATGTAACAGTATAGGATTTCAAAGGGTAGATTATCATTGGAGGATCTTCTCTGTCTTCCATGTTTAGTGTAAAATACAACAATAAAATAGCCTCTAACCCTTGTTCACCGCTATGGCCATCCCAATGCCTGCAGCGAGGACACTGGAGAGTAATTATTGTATATATATATATATATATATATATATATATATATATATATATATAAATATTTAGTAAAGATATATGTATTTATTTGTGTATATCTGGTGTTGATGATGATAATATTATGGTCATGTTACCTGCAAGATGATTTGAACCCAAAATGCTGTTTTGCTACGAGAACTTCAATGTGCCACATGTTCTATCATAATGACAGTCCATAGGGTAAGATGATCTATATGAAGAGTCTTTAGATAGCATGACGTCTTATCCATCATCCTATCTCTTTATTTCCAATCCAAGTATTGTGCTCTTGTATTGACTGTGCAGTTCTTATTATTGATCTGTGCATCAGCATCTATTACTGAGTTTCCATCATCTGAAGAACAGGGGTCTAATCCATCAGGTCCTATAAATCTGAGTAGTCTGGGTGCCACCTTCAGATCTCCAACAGAAGGTTATAGTATATATGTCTGCATCTAATAAAGTACTATTAAATAGTATATATTGGTCTACAATGTTACGATGGACTATAAAGGTGTCAGTAAGATGTAGAATTATCTGTGTATGACACTTACCTCCATGGCTTCCTGACAGGGGAATCCACCTCCAATATTGGCTTATCTATACTAAGATATGTTGCTGATTCTCCAATTTATATTTGTCACTGAGAGTGATCAAAATAACCAACTCTGAACTGACATCAACTGTCCAAATTCATCCAAATCTGTCATGTGATTGTAAATATGTGATCATTTTTTAATGTGATAAAGAAAAAGATCTTTCATAATGGACAGGCGACAGTGAAGGGGAAATCACAAGGACCAATAACATCAACAATATAAGGGACCATTATAGCCCTTCATGTCATAGTCATATATACCTGAACATAGGAGCCTGTAACAGGCAGTGATTTGGCATCATTCCGAGTGGATCCTAGTAGGATGGTCTTCATACACCATAAAATGGACCCCTCAGGTCTTCTGGTGTCTGAGCGAAAGGAACATCACTTTGGATGAAACTGTAAAAATTTCCAACACTGACATCACCTCCTGGCTGGAGATGTTTAGTTACATAATGGAAGATCAAGTTGCTTGATAGACCATCTTGGACCATAAATACTAATTCTATCAAAAAGAAGTTTGCAGTTCGAGATCCATGTTCAGGGTTGTGCTTTAACATAATTCAAGTTATACATTTAAAAAAAATTGTTTTTCAGGATTTTTCCCTCTTCCACAGTTGATTGATACATTACCAGAAAACAGTTTCCTATGAATAACATCCATCCCTATATTTAAAATAGGGTATAACTATGTGATCACCGAGAGTCTGACTGCGGAATATTACAGCCACCCTAAGATGCCGACTTCTGTAATGGTAATGATACCGTGAGCTGTGCGAAAAACATACTGGTAGGTTGATTAGATTGTGAGCCCCATTGGGGACAGGAACTGATTTGGCAAGCTCTGTGCAGCGCTGCGTAATCTGTGTGTGTGCTATATACATAAAGGAATTATTATTATAAGTCTCATAGCAGTTTATAGAGTGCATTCCATAGCTCCATTGATTTCAATGGGGTTTAAGTTATTTACTCACAGGAAGAGCTAATGCCAAAAGTTGGCATTACATGGCAGGCAAGGAGGAACTTACATTGCTTGTAAGGGTCTGACTTCCCTCATTTATGCCCTGTCGGATTTAATGTTGCTTATGGTAAAAACACATTTATTATCTCTAGTCACGAATTGTGATGAACATTTTTGTCAAAATTCAGGGTTGACAAATATGGCAAAACTTCAGGAAACGTTTGGTTAGGTACCTGGACTTGACCCTGAAGTGGACCATGAATTGAAATTAATGGGGACCCAAACTATAACACCAAAATTAATGCTAAGTAAGGAGTAGAGGGCTGCAAAATGAGGGTTATAATCGTACAATTTTCTTGCTATAAAACAAAGACAATGTGGGTATCCAGACACAGCTATTCTCACAGCGGTATAAGATGCTATCATAGCTACAGTGATCTGAGACCATTTTACATTAGACAGGCAGTGACAGCACCTGGCACCATTTGACACATTTTGTATGAGACCGATTAAAAGAGAACATGCAGTGAAAGAGGTACGAGACCGTTTGAGATTAGACATGCCGCGACTATGGTATGAGACCATTTCACATTAGACATGCTGTGACTATGGTATGAGACGACTGCACAATAGACATGCCGTGACTGCAGGATTAGACCATTTGAAATTAGACATGCAGTGACTGCAGTATGAGACCATTTGACATTACACATGTAGTGACTGCAGGATGAGACTGTCACGTTCGCTAGAGAGAATGCTGGTACTTCTGGTTCTTCTGGTGGTGCTAGCAGTATTCTCCAACCTCCAGCGCGTGTCCGCGCTAACTCCTCCTCTCATCCCGGGCAGCGGCTGCTAAGATCTCGCGCTGTCTAGGAGTTGTGTTCTGAACTGCTGACTTGTGGTACCTCTGCATGGTGCCTGCTATTGTGCTTGGTTATTCTGCACCATGAGGGGTTAATTCTCAGTAGTTGTCCAGCTCCTATCAGGTTCTGGAGGTGGGGTTCTGGCTGCATAAATTGCAGCCTCACTAGTCACCTGTGCCAGTGTTTGAAATCCCTTCTCCACTCGCTCAGCTTTAGGTTTGACTTGCTCTGTATCTGTATCTGTATCCTTGTTGACCTCGGCTCGTTTTTGACATTGACTCTTTGCCTACTGATTTTGCTATTGACGTACCCTCTCGTTGTGACTCCGGCTAGTTAACCATTCTTTTGTGTTTTATGTTTGTCAGTCTGTTTGTGTTTTCCCTTCCCACACTTAGCAGTGTATTTCGAGTCTTCAAGTAGTCGCCCCACGGTTTAGCGTGGGGGGGCTATAGGAAGGGACAGAGGTTGGGGCAAGCTCAGGGCACACTATCCCCTGTCTTGTGTGTTACCCAATCCTAACAGAGACTGTTTGAGATTAGACTAGATTAAATTAGCATAGGACTGCTGTTGGAAACTGTCACCAGTTTATACTGACATTCCTAGTGACAGCTCTTCGCTAGCATAGCATTACTAGCACTAGCATTTGTGATTACTTCAGCTTCTACTCCACTTTTGTGGCATAAGTCCTGATAAATACCCCCATTGTGGCAAAAAATACTGTCTAAAAAGCCTTGCACCACATTTATTAATTATTTTAGACTTTTTCTGGCACTTTCCCGACTTGTTTGAACAAGGGGGCCTGGCCATGCAAGAAAGGGTTAATCATCAGTACGCTATAAATTGCGGCGCACAGTTTAGACTAACTAATAGAATAACTAGTAGGTCTAAAGAAGGAACCGACAGTGTTAGACTGCACCAGAATTCATCATCCCATTGATAAATCTGGCACAGCAAAAGACAAGTGTTTTCCAGCAAGAGATTGGCGGAATATGAGACACATTGTTAAATTCCACCCTCCATGTTATTAATTTATTTTGGCAAGTGACTGGGCCTTTGAAGAATAAGAAGCAAAGTATTTAAGGTTCCCCATTTCTTAGTACAATTTGCCAAATTGTTGAAACTCTGGCTAGAAGGAAAAATTCAGCAGCCAAAAAGAGTAAAATAATTGTAATAATCAGACACCAAGAACCTATGATACAGATGTCCTCAGAACAAATCTAAACTACAGCCAGGAAAACTTTGACTAACTGCAGCAGTGGCCTTCACATCATACAAAAATGGATCAGTGTGTTATTTTTGGAAATGTGGAAAACTATTATTTTTATTATTATTATTATTATTATTACAGGTGGTTCTCTACTTAAAGGAAACCTACCACCAGGAATCTACCTATAAAGCTAGAATGGTGGAAGGTGGATCTACAGGACGCGAGGACAGCCCTTTTTAGAGCTAATCCTCACTCAATCCTCAATAAAAATAAATTTTAATACATAATAATAAAAATCCACTTAATGTCCCATAGAATGTAAAAATCCCAAACACAATAAAAAGTGAAAATCACGACACAAACAGTACATATTGGGGCAGATTTATGAAGTGTCTGAAAGTCAGAATATTTCTAGTTGCCCATGGCAACCAATCACAGCTCCCCTTTAAAATATTCATGAGCACAGGTGAAATGAAAGCTGAACTGTGATTGGTTTTCATGGGCAACTAGAAATATTCTGACTTTCAGACACTTGATAAATCTGCCCCATTGAGTATTGCCACGGCCATAAAAATCAGTGCAATAAAATAATTATTGATTTCGTATGGTGAACAAAGTTTATGATTTATGCGGATCCAACTAAACAAAATAAAACCATAAAATGTGATCAAAAAGTCACATTTACCCCTGCATGATACCAATAAAAAGTACAATTGAAATAATCTGTAAAACAGCTCAATCAACAAATATCAATCGCCATAACCGTAGTGACCCATAGAGTAACATGTTTAGCTTTGCTATTTGGTGTGTAAAAGACAAAAAAAAACCCATAAAAATCAATTACAAAATAGATTCTTTTTGCACCCTCCCCCCCAAAAAGCTAATGTATTAAAGGGTTATTGCACCCCAAATATAGTGTTACTGCAATCCTTGAGAGGTCTAGTTTTAAAAATATGTCCCCTCTTTGGAGGTTTTTACTGCCCTACTAGGGGCTCAGCGAACGGGACATAACACCTGAAACCTGTTCCAGCAAGAACCGCTAATAGACACTTCTCTTCCAAGCCGCATTATGCACCCATACAGCAGTTTGTGATCACGTGTGGGATATTACTGCATTTTCGATAAACGCTTCTCCCACTCTGTGTACTTCTGTGGGCCCCTTAATAAGTTTACATTCACATGTGGGGTATTGCCCTACTGGTAAGAAACTGCACAGCAAATTCTGACATGTGTTTTCTCATTTTTCCTGCATGAAAAAGTCAATTTTAGGACTAAATAATCATTTCATTGTCAACATTAAAAAATTACAAATAGAACCCCCATTTTATTTTTATTCTTAATGATTTTTAAAGGGTTAACAAGCTTAACAAAGGCTGTTTTGACTAGTTTCAAGGGTGCTGTTTTAAAAAATGGGGCAATTTGTGGGGAGTTTCTAATAAATAGAACTGTGAAAACCCTAATGAAAATGAATTGCGTATCAAACTTTAAACCTCATAAAAAATGATGTCAGCATAAAGCAAAGATATGGTTTATGGTTTGTTAGTTAGGAATCAATTTGGGTGGGTAGACTAACTGTATGATATGCAGAACATATCCAGAAAATTGCTAAATTTTTCAAAATTTTTACCAAATTTTCTTTTTTTTTACAAATAAGTGCAGAAAATTTTAACTTAAATATAATATTAATGTGAAGTATAATATCTCACAAAAAAACAGTCTGAAATTAAACTTTGTAAGATAAAGCGTTCCAAAGTTAGAACTGCATATCGTGACACAGGCAGATTTGAAACACTGTTGTATCTTTCACATACACACACAGGCTGCAGGAGGCGTGGCCACCAGCAAGCACATGAAGCAGTCATTACATCATTATACAGGCTGTCAGTCAAGCACTGTGGGTGTGGCTGTGCCTCCCACTCATGAATAAGCTGGACAGCTTGAATATGCTAATTACTAATTGGACAGGTAATTTGCATACAGGTCATTTGCATTGCATTTGCATGTCACAGGTCATTTGCATACAGCTTTAGGACCTCATTGCTTAGGTTTACAGGCATGTAGAGGGACAATGAAGGGATAGAGGCAATGCTCTCTAATGGCAGTGTATGAAAATATATTTAGTTTAGGGGGGTTATTTTGCCTGACGGGTTCTCTTTAAGGGGTAAAGAAAATGTATTTATATACTTCATCGATTATTCTTCTTTAGTTTCCTTTTCCCAGGAAATTACTTAAAGGGGTATTCCAGGAATATGAACGTCTGACACAAAAACCCATGATGATATAAATAAATGAATACAACAATACTCAATGTCATTAGTCACAAAACGGAGCTTAAATAATTTGATTTTATGATTTACAAAATTTATGGCCTCTCTAAAGTAGGTGGAGTTATCACTAAGATGGCCGCCACAGGAAACTACAATTTCCATGATCCTTTAGTTCTCAGTAACTCCTCCTCCCTCTTATGCTCTGCTCCCAGTGATGATGTAACAGGTTTTCTTGCTTCTTTACCATAGTAATGATGTGTAACTGCCATCACCACACCACTGGCCATACTGGATGCGCTGCAACCAACTGACTACAGCCAAACATAGTGGTGATCACATGACCTGCCCAGGCAGGTGCAGGACATGTGATGTGGACATGTGACCAGCAGCCATCTTCTGTCCTGCAACGGACCGCGCGGAGGAAATTAACGGACTGATTAAAGGGCCAGTAGCATTTTAATTCTTCATTACAGTCTATGTCACCAGCATTTTCTGCTAAGGGGAGCAAAATTTTAAATAACAACTAATTACACATTAGCTTATATTTTGAGTGCCCACTTGTATATGAATTATGCTGATTCCCGGAATACCCCTTTAATTAACTATGTGTTAAATCTTATGAAGCATAAATCATTTTCAAACTGTGCCTGTATTGGATCTGACTTTTTCACATATCCATGGTAACAATTATGTCAAAACAATAAAAGGCTTTGCAATAATTAAGCAAAACCTTATATATAACTTATTGTCTGGATTTTTCAGAATTGCCACTTGGCCACATGTCATGTGAGATGGAAAATGTGCATTCATATCCAGAAACCTTAGGTTGATTTGCCAAATGAACATGTGAAAAAAGGACTTTAACCCTTATTTATGAGATACTTTATTGCAATACAACCTACACCTGTAACATTTTACAGTCACCAGCTCTTACGGCATATTGTATTAATAGAACCGGAAGACTAAGGGTACAGCCGCAAATTTGCAGCCACATATACGTCCCCACAGATGGCAATGGCGGTCCGGCGGTGGTGCGGTACCACACATGTGTGGCACCGCTCCGCGCCATACACGGTGAAAAGATAGAGCATGCTCTATCTTTCCCTGTGTGTGCGGTCGTGCTCCGCTGTTTTCTATGGAGGGGGAAGGGGTCACCTCCTCCTCTCCAGCGCACAGTTGTGTAAATGTACCCTAACAGTCCCAAAACTCTCTGCGACCAGTATTTACGATGCATCTAAAATTTCTCTCAAAATTTATTGTATCTATAACATTTTCTGAAGTTAAGACACAATAACAGAGTCCTACAGTAAATAACATCTATGTTGGAGTTTAGCTGAAGAGAAACACTGGATCTGAAACACTTTGTGTTGGAGTTCATCGTCTCCTGCCAAATATTTCTGCTATTTATATCTGACAATTTTATCACATTCATGAATTATGTTCTGTGCACATCTGAAAACAAGGGTGAGAGAGAAAGGAAATGATGTCCACTGCAAAGCATCCAAATCTATGTGTCATACATGAGAGGTCTGCAACAATATACACTTTCTCATTGACTGGGGCAACTCAGTGATATTCATGGGGTCATGAAAACAAAGATGTCTGTGCTCCTGAAAAATTGCAAAAGAAAGTCAAGCAGATCACAGAGCTATCCTGAGGTTTCCTATATGGGTCCCAAAGGTTTGTGTAATTTAGTTTTCTGTAACTCTATATTAGATGACTTGGAAAAGGCAGCGACATCTTACTTATATTTGATTTTTTAAATGTAGCAAAACCCTTCACACAAAATTGTGTGTTTTTATGGCGGCGGGGGAGTAATCTATTTAGACTCACTTTTTGAACGCCAGGTCAGGATTGTCAGGATTTAAGCTATAGTCTCCTCTGGTTTTCTATTGAAGACTATAGTAAATACAGCTACCGAGGCGTTCACATGCCCCACCTGCTTGGCATGCCCAAAGTAGCCTGCAAGGCAAATTTTACATGCCTTCTCTCTGGTGGAGAAGACATAGATATCCCCTCTCTGCTTTTGTATCACCATCTTCTAAAAGCCATTTTGCAGTACCTGCAACATTTTGATAATTTTTATTCCATTTCTATATAGGTGAATTGGACAAAAAATCTGCATTTGTTGACATTGTTGTGTCAGCTGTTTTTTTTAGAGCCCAGATAAATAGTACAGGTCATTAGAGATGTTACAATACCAAATGCATTTGGTTCTATGTTTTAAACTTTTTTACATATTAACCCCAATGCTCACTCATACTATAACGTCCTGGTGCTACAAGGGAAGAATGGAGAGAGCTCACTGGCTGAGCGCTCTGCATACACAGCGGGTGTCAGCTGTATAATACAGCTGACACCCGCCTGTTACTGCTGTGTTCTGTGCTTGCACCGATTGCAGCAATTACCCTGTTAACTTACCAGCCCATGGGCGGCACCGTCTTTAATGGCCGATCGCCGTTGCCATGGCAGCCTACAGTCTCATTGAGACTTGTGGGCTTGCTATGTCTATTGAGCTCTAATAGCCAACAGATGGCAGGCTATTAGAGATCAGCAGTAAAATTGCTATATACTGCAATACAGTAGTATTGTAGTATATAGTATTAGCAAACAGACCCTGCAGGGTTAAAGTACCCTGGGGGGTCTGAAATAATGGTAAAAAAAATTATAAAAAATATCATAAATATGATAGGTATCACCGCGTCCCAAAATGCCATCCCAAATGGAAAATAGTGCCCAAATGTCCAAATCACCACTTTTTCCCCATTTTTCCATCCATGAATATTTGAATAAAAACAAATGGTCATATAGGTCCCAAATTGATATAAATTATTGCCCAGCACATACCACAAAAAATTACACCTTGCATAGGCAAAATGGCAAATATTTTTCATGTCCAAAAAATTTTCATTTTTTAATGAAAACGCCACAAATGTGTTTTTTTGTCATTTTCACTGCACTTGGAATTTTTTTCCAGCTTTCCAGTTCATTGCATGGAATATTACATGGCACCACTAAAAAGTACAATTTGTCCCACAGCCCTTATACATCTCTGTAAACGTTTTAAGGGTTAAAGCATTTTTGAATATTGAGAATGGAATATATGGCATAAATATTATTTTTTTAAAATTATTAAACATTTAATCATGTTTTTTGAACTTTTCATTTATAGTCCCAAATAGGAGCTGTACCCTCCTGATAAATCTGGTGGGTGGTAGGGACGGGATTACATTCTACGCTGACACACAAAGCGCCAATAATATAATTAGACTATATCTGTTCCTATGAGTCTGTGTTTAGCCTATTTATATCTTCTTAGCCCCCAGTTCTTTAACTAACTACCCAGTATTGTATCATATCGTATGATAATATATATTGATCTTTGAAAGAAAGTTCATATTTTAATGAGTTGGAATTTTTTTGGGGCTTTTTTCTTGTTTTTTGGTTGACAATTTCGATAATAATGATTGAGGCATATTGGTTTCTACTACACGTGTCCCTTACTTACATTTATTAGACTAGAAACATGTAAATGAATGTGACCACATATGTTATAAGGAGATTCCTGGCTGTATCTGAAAGCAATATTATTACCTGAAGTAGTGTTTTGTATTATTTTAAATGACTAAATTTCCGACAATGAAACAGGACTACTTGAAATAATTATCATTGTTTTGTATCAGCTAATATAATTGTATGTAATAAAACATGATTTATACTTCAACAATATGGTGTATTATACTGTATGTGCAGTGTCTTATAAGACATTAAAAAAACTAAGTATTGTTGAAGGAACCAATTCCAGGCAATAATTAGAATAAATTTGGGTCTTATTAACATTGCAGCCTGTGTCCATACTGTGTCCATGTGTCTGTTTGCACAGAATGATGTCAGTGTTGGACAGGGTCTTGCTGTAGAAGGGGGAGAGAGGAGGAGTTGGAGACAGTTCATACGAGAGTCAGGGAAGATATTCAAACCATAAGGATTTCATGATATAAGAATGGTCCAGTCCACAACAAACATACAACTGACAAGCATGGATATCTAGAGACAGCTAATTCCGGAAGGAGACAGATTTGCAGGTGATCGGGTAAATTTATTGCATTTAGATTAACAAATATTGTGCAGATAGGAAATTGTTGTCTATTCTGTAGCCATTGTACAGGTCACCTTAATCATTCATTTTAGTTTTACTTTTTTATTTCATTTTTTCATTTCCTTTATAATGCATTATAAACTATATTTCAGTTTGTGTCTATACTGCTATGCATTAAAAAAAATTCTCAAGCTATCTACAGTATTCAATAGCTATCTTATTTACTCATAAAAATACTTGTATATCTAAAAGTACATAGTTAAACTACACAATATGATAGTATTCTACAAGTGATGACTTTTGAGAATCTTGACTTATAAATCTGTTTTTATGTAAGAGTCTCATAGTATAATTGGCTCTGAATCCGAATATTACACTTTTCAATGATAATGTATATACACATCAGACAAGAGAGTCAATACATACTTGTATTTGTACATCTATATATTTGCACTTGAACAGCACTATATATTTGAGGTTACCATGGTACTATCAATACTAAATATAGTGCATTTGTATAATATACAGTACATAAAATAGCCACCATTGTATAATCTAGATCCATTACAAATGGTCTACATATGAATGTCTCCTGTGTACATTGATTTGCACCCCATCTATTTATTTGTATGTGTATCAATGCATCTGTCTATAAACACTATCTACCCTATGCAGTGAGCAGGAAGTGTTCAAGTGCTGAGGGATCAGGGGGATAGGCGAGGCAATGGGGTTAATGTATTAAGAGACTTTTTTAACTGCTGATGTAATTTGCGCTAGAAAATGCTTTTTGCCACATTTATCAAGGCTTTTAGACCTTTTTTTTAACACTTTTCTGACTTGTCCAACTAAGGGGGTGTGGCCTGTTGAAAGGGGCATGTTCTATGGAATAGGGGGAATGGCTGAGTGGAAAATATTCTGTTTACACTATGACGGTGTAAAGTAGAACACAACAGTTTTAAGAATTTAACATCACAGTGATAAATGTGGCTCATAAAATGTTTTGTCTGTCTTTTGCACTGGCAAAGCAGTGCAACATCGATACATCTCCCTCAATGTTTCAGCCTGTAAAGCTAGATCACAAAGGGGATAGGTAGACCCTCAGGCTCATTAGCTCATTAGCATAATGTTAAAAGTTGATTTTAAAAGAAAGGAGGCCATGGATAAGAAATATAAGAAGGTTACCAGTCACGGTAAGTAAGTGCCCCTGGTTTACAATGCTTGATTTTGAAGGTACATTTACTTTAAATGCCCCTGGCAGTAATACTAGCACTGTTAGTAGGTGTTTGCTGCATTATGCCCCTGTAAGACCACTTCATACACACGCTGCTGCACCAGGATGTACCGGTACGTCCTGGTGTGGCACAGCGTTATTCACTGACATAGACATTCAGAGGCTAACCCACTGCATTATAAAGTACCTATATAGAGGGTATGGCTAAAACCTAGAGTGAATACCAATTTACACATTAGTTTTCAATGGGCAGCATGTCAATTTATTCCTATAGTTTAATCTGTGTTGATTCCAATATTTCAGCAACTTATTAAAACATATTGCTGGATTCAGCATCTCAATAGACATATAAGTAAGTAAAACATGTAGGTGAGGTATTTAAGAAATTGGGTCCTAATTTTTAATTTCCTCCAGGGCTACGATTTTTTTAAAGCTGTACCCGAATGTAACCTACCATCAGGCAATCAGGAATCTACTGCCCGAGGTAGATCTGATGGTAGGTTTCTACTCCTATAATCTTCCCTACACTATCTTTAGCCAATCCTTTTACCTACTCTAACTAAAAGCGTTACTTTTGCTAAATGTGAATTAGATATAGAGGCTGCTGGGAACCACTCTAGCTCTGCATACCGCTGTATCCATGTGTGTCCTCACCGCACTGGTCTTTGTGCACACGCATGTGCAGTAAATTCAGGCTCACCAGCATCACCGGTTCCCTGCGAGAGCAGTAGTTCCACAATGTACAGAGCGCACGCGCATCTTTGATGAAGCCACAGTATGCAGAACTACTGCGCACGGGCAGGGAGCCAGGGACGCCGCCAATCCTTCATTTACCCAGCACGGCAAGGACACACATGGACACATGGATACAGCACTAGGCAGAGCAGGAGAGGCTACTAGGGCGTGGAGTAGTCTCCGCTCCCTGCGCTCAGATACGCCACTAAAGCTAATTTGCATATCATAGTTTCATAGTTTATACGGTTGAAAAAAGACACATGTCCATCAATTTCAACCAAGGAAGGGAATGGATGAGGAAGGGATTTAGGGGAAACCATTGTATATAACATAACCATCAATGTTATTTAGGTATAAAAGGGCATCTAGACCCTTCATGAAGCTCTCCGCTGTCCCTGCTGTGACCAGTGCCTGAGGCAGGCTATTCCACAAATTGACAGTTCTGATAGTAAAAAAGCCCTGTCGCCTCTGGTGATTAAACCTTGATTTCTCCAGACGGGGACAGCGCCCCCTCTTCTTTTGATTTGATTTAATCTGGAACATTTTACTACTATATTTTTTGTATGGACCATTCATATATTTATATAAATTAATCATGTCCCCTCGTAGTCGTCTCTTTTCCAGACTAAATAAATCTAGTTGTTTTAATTTTTCCTCATAACTGAGACCCTCCATACCCTTATCATTTTTGTGGCTCTATGTTAAACCCTCTCCAGCTCCAGGGCATCCTTTTTATAGACCAGTGCCTAGAACTGGACAGCATATTCCAGGTGATGCCGAACCAATGCCTTGTATAGTGGTAATATTACATCCCTGTCCTGAGAGTCCATACCACTCTTGATACATGACAAGATCCTACTGGCTTTAGAGGCAGCTGATTGACTTTGCATGCTTTTGTTCAATTTATGATCTACTAGTACCCCCAGATCCTTCTCAACAAGGGACTCTCCCAGATTTACTCCCCCAAGGACATATTTTGCCTTTGAATTATTAGCCCTCAGATGCATAACCTTACATTTATCCACATTAAACCTCATTTGCCAAGTGCATGACCAAACATTAAGTTTGTCCAAGTCATCCTGCATCCTATGAACATCCTCCATAGACTGTATTACACTACACAGCTTGGTGTCGACTGCAAAAATAGACACAATGCTATTAATTCCTACCTCTATATCATTAATCCTCTATATCATCCAGGCATGTGTATAGGCTTTTAATAACCCTTCCAATATTTTCCCCACAACGGAAGTTAAGCTAACAGGCCTGTAGTTGCCTGGCAAAGTTCTAGAGCCCTTTTAATATATTGGCACCACTTTTGCCTTGCACCAGTCACTTGGCACCACATCAGAGGTCCTGATAAATATGCCCCATTGATTTTATTGAGCTTAAATTGGATCGTGTCTACATTTAACCACTCTAGTACATTACAAGATGCATGACCCGCACTAGCACCACCAACGTCAGAAGTTCTTTCTTCCATCGTTTAAATGGAGCTAAAGAACTCATTAAGTATCTCCACCTTCTCTTGGTCTCCAGTCACTGATGCCCCATTTTCAGAATAAAGGGGTCCAACCTGCTCTGACCCATTTTTTTTTTTGCATTGATTTACTTAAGACATTTCTTAGGATTTGTTTTGCTATCTTTAGCCACCTGTCTTTCATTTTGTATTTTGGCTGATTTGATTTCCTTTTTACAGATTTTAGTAAGTTTTTAAGTATTGAAAGCCTCAGGTGACCCGTCAGATTTATATTTTTTTAAATGCCCTCTTTTTCTCATTAATTGCCCTTTCAACTGCAGCTGTAAGCCATGTGGGGTGTAATCTATCCTGTCAATACTTGTTACCTATTGGAATAAATTTAGAAGTATAATGACCCAGGATAGATTTGAATTTCTCCCATTTAACATTAGTATCATCACATGACAGTGTCTGATCCCAGTGTATATCCTGTAGTGAAGCCCTGAATTTCTGGAAATTAGCCTTCTTAAAATTCAAAGTTTTCAATTTTCTCTCCTGTTTTTGCTTTTTACAGTTTAAGGGGAAAATAATGATGTTATGATCGCTGTTTCCAAGGGGTTCCCAGACACTGATATTTTGGACAATCTCCACATTGTTAGAAATCACATCTTCTACAAGCTGCACCATAAAATTATTCTGCAGAAAGTTGATAAAATTTCTCCCCTTCACAGATGAAGAAGAGCCCTGACCCCAATTTATATTTGGAAAGTTAAATTCTCCCATTATCACTACGGTCCCCTCCTTTGCAGCCGGCCCCCTCTGTTTATATAAGTAACCCTCTATTTCCTCACAGATGTTAGGGGGTCTATAAATTACACCAAATATAATTTTCTCAAAGCTCTCCTGGTTTTGGATTTCAACCCACAAAGTTTCCGCCTCCTCACACTCTTCTCAGACCACGGTCTCATTCACAATCGCTTTTAAATCTCTTCTGACATACAGACATACACCACTTCCCCTCCTATTTGCCCTGTCTTTCCGAAAGAGTGTAAAGCCTTGAATATTAACACCCCAATCATGCAATGCATCGAGCCATGTCTCCGCTACACCAACAACATCTAACTGTTCCTCTAATACCAGAGCCTCAAGCTCACCCACTTTGCCTGTGATACTTCTGGCATTTGTGAACATACACTTTAATTTTCCACAGTTATTTTTCTGATTTATAACAATTCTACTGGCACATATATCATCACTATTGTTTTGTAACTTGTGGATCTCCTTATCCACTGCCTTAGTTCCCCATACACCGCCCACTCCACCACCCACCAACTGCCCCCTCTCCGACCTATCTACCCCTTCCTTTTCCTCCTCCCCCAATCCTAGTTTAAATACTCTGCCACCCCTGCTAGGATCTTCTCCCCCAGCACAGCAGCCCCCCTTCCATTTAGGTGCAAGTTGTCTGCAAAAAACAGCTTGTACCCCAATGAAAAGTAAGCCCAATGCCCTAGGAACCCAAATTCCTCTGCTCTACACTAGGATCTTAGCCATGCATTTAACTCCCTGAGGTCCCGCTGTCTGCTCTGTGTAGTGCAGGGCACAGGTAGAATTCCGGAGAATACTACCTTGGAGGTCCTTCCCTTAAGCTTTGAACCTAAAATCTTTAAAATTATTCTTCAGACTCCTCCAGCTACCATCTATTCTGTCATTGGTACCAACATGGACCACGACAGCTGGGTCATCCCCAGCCCCTCCCAGTAATTTATCCACCCTTTCAACCACATACCGAACCCTGGCACCAGGGAGATGGCAAACCATTCGGTTGAGGCGGTCTTTGCGACAAATTATTCAGTCTTCCTGATTATAGAGTCCCCTACAACCACTACCTGCCTTGGTTTACCTGCACTCCCATCCACCCTACTACTATCTGGTCTGCAACCCTGGCTGTTAGGGAGAGCAGGATCGGCTAGGGCTGCCATATCTGACACTGATGGCCTTAAATCATTGCACAATTTTGCAATTTTGCTTGGATGTTCAGAGTCAGAGTTGGCCTTCCTTTTCTTGGACCCCTTTCTACCCCCTCTATTTACAGTAACACGGCTACCCACCTGGCCCAGCTGGTTTTAATCTCCACCCTCTACTTCTACCCCGCTTATTGCTTGCTCAGTGACTAGCATACTTCTGTCAAGATTGTCGATTTGTGGATTACCTCGGAGCTGCAATGGTTGCTTCCTCTCCCTGTGCTGAGAAGACCTGTGAATGCATACTTTGTTTATAGTTTGTTTATCTGTTGGTTTCATGGAGGGGAGAGGCTGATGCTCCCTGCTCACAGAGGAGGAGGTCATGTGACAGATCTCTATCTGTGTATGTAGCAGAGCTGGATTTGTTCAGAAAAGTGGATGCAGATGTCCCCTTCACAGAATAGTGAGGTACAAGATCTCCCCTGTTCCCTATCAGTTCCTCTGTCCCAGTCTGTGATTCTACAACATTCTCTATCTCTCTCTGTACCTCATGCTGCAGCCCTTCCCCACCTTGTCATCGGCAGCATCAGCTCTGTGCAGATAAGCTCTTAACCCTAAGTGCTCACACAGCACAGGCTATAGACTACATTTAACTGGTTTACTTATGATTTCTTCCACTTATTACATGTTCCCTGCTACTCCATGTGATGGAAGCTGCCAGACTAGTCACCATATACATCCTGTATGTGCACTGGTGAGTGGGTTTACTTGTGGGAAACTAAATGGATTAAATGCTACATTAAACACAAGGCATCATGGGATCTGTGGGCAAGCTAACTGTCCTCAGCTTGAAGGCATAGACTGACAGACATTAGTCTCCACCCACTTCACCTCTGGTGAGAAAAATTTTATTAAACACTTTGGAAAGAAAAGTGTGAGCAGCACAATATGGGCATCGTTCTGTATGTTTTTAAAAGGGGAATCCCATATAATCATTTTTATAATAACAAATCCTACCATCAAACTCATGCATTCAACACAATTAACCACTCCCTCCCCCAACCCACCACGAGGGCAGCGTCTCTGCTATATACTGTCCAATAATGGGGAACAAACTTCAGGACAGGAGGATTAGGGTCTTTCCAAGACATAGGAATACCCTAAAATAGATTTTTTTCATAATGACCATCAACTCATTAATAATACCTAGGATGCACACTTTCGGGGACAGTAGAGAGGGAAAGTGGAGGTTCTGAAATTCTAGCACCACTGACCAAAACACCAGAGGACAGGACCAGACACAGTATAAACTGCAGCCCAACATATCTGCATGGCAAGTTTCTCAGGAGTATAGAATTTGCAATGGAGAAATTTAGTCTGTACTAAGAAATCCCTAGTTGACTTTACTATAATTTTATTATAACTGTCTTTACAAACATTGCAGCGCTTGCAGGATGTATTGTAGCACAGCAGCTTTACATCAGTGATAGTGACATGGAGATTTATATGGTCCTTTTTTGCGGCTGGTCCCTTCATTTGTTTGTTTTTTTGCCTATATAGCATGAGTATTAGAAAGTGTAACATTATTTTTCTTCTGTGCATCCACCCTAATAATTGCCAAGCTATTCGCGAGTCCACAAAAACAGAATTTCACTTTAAACATACAAAACAGAGGGATGTCATAAATCTACCAGATTACAACTAATTCATATGACTGGGAAGCTGACCTATTACCAAACGCTTTGGAACCAGATGTTGTTTTCTTCCTCTTTTACAACAACAACACTTAAGTCTTCAGCAGTGGAAGGACTTTGGAATGCATTGGTTTATCTTATTTTCTCCATAATAAACACTTATTGGGGAATTTATGAAGAGCTGGTGTATGTGGCCTGAGATCTTGATGTTCTTCACGCCAGGCAGGATGTAGTGAAAGGCTCAGGCCTCCTACTATATCCGGTGCACGATCAAGCGCCCAGATGTATCTTACTTCAGGTCCTGCCTGGCTTAATACTGCACTATAACTTACTCCTGGGGCAGGCTATAATTAATGGGCCGGGGAGTCATTTACACCATGTACAGTCTTAAACCAACAGGAATTCCCCAGTGAAAAAGATTCACGCTGTACACCCACATAACATCCATGTCACGCTGCACCTCCACATTACATCCATGTCACACTGCACCTCCACATAACACCCAGGTCAACACTGCATACCTACATAACATCCCTGTCACCCTGCCCCCTGTCAGGATTCGAGGTTGTGGATCCTCTGGACCACTGCGGATGATGATACAAGCCACAACCTGGGACCAGAGTCTAAGTGGTACCGGTTTTCACCAGAGCCCGCCGCAAAGCAGGTTGGTCTTGCTGCGGCGTGGTACCACCAGGTCGTTCCACAGGCGTGACTTGTCCGCAATGGCAGCCAAGGCCGAGGTACAGAAACGGCAGGCAATCTCGTAGTCGGGGACAGGCAGGAGGTCAGGACGGGCATCACAGGATCGGACGTAGACGTAGCAATAGGTCAAGGCAGGCGGCAAAGGAGCAAAGTCAAAAGCAGAACCAGGGTCACAACGGGAAATTACATAAACAGCACACGGCATAAACAAAGCTTTCTCCAAGGCACAGGGCACAAAGATCCGGCAGGGATCACAGGAAGAGGCAGGAATAAATAGATTACCTGAAATGGCCAGCGCCAATTAGCGGCGCGCTAGCCCTTTAAATCTGCAGAAGTTGGTGCACGTGCGCCCTAGGAGCCGGGGACGCACGCGCACGGCCGAGGACGAAGGAGCAGCGGCAGCCAGAACTGAAGAGGCCAGGACAGGAGCCGGGACCTGTAAGTTGCGCTTGCGGCGCGCAGGTGGAGAGCGAGAGGCACGGGTGACCCCGCGATCCGCGAAATGGATCCATGTCATTCTGTACCACACATTACATCCATGTCACATTGCATCCCACATTACATCCATGTCATTCTGTACCACACATTACATCCATGTCACGTTGCATCCCACATTACATCCACGTCACGCTGCACCCTCACATTACATCCATGTCACATTGCACCCCGCCCTATATCCATGTCATGCTGCACCCCACATCCCAATCCCGTTGCTCAGACTGTTTTTGCATCACTTCCCACCTTGTCCCGTCACCATATGCACCAGACTACCCTGGATCTTCCTGGGCTGCCCCCCCCCCCCACACAAAAAAAGTTACATGCTCATGACCTCATCGATGATCCTCTAGACCAGTGATGGCGAACCTTTTAGAGACCGAGTGCCCAAACTACAACCAAAATCCATGCATTTACCATGAAGTGCCAACATGGAATTTCAAGCAGTAACTTATTGCTACCTGTTCTTCATCATTCAATTGTATTGGCTCTCCTAAGGCCACCAATAGAGTTGAAAAAAGATGGGCAAATTCAGACCATCATTGTTGCTTCTCTCCAGGAAGAATGGCGGATCTATCAGGATGACCTTCTAAATACAAAGCAGGTCTGTCTACACCTTCTCACTTTTCCCGGAGTTCAAACAGCCAATGAAATGTCGCTTTAAAATATCTCTGAGAGCAGTATCCTTTAAGTTGCTTGGGACTGCAGGAAGATTTGGTCCTGTTTGGTGAAATTGGGACAATGGCCTGAGTGCCCACAGAAAGGGCTCCGAGTGCCACCTCTGGCACCCGTGCCATAGGTTCGCCACCACTGCTCTAGACCATATCTACTGCAGGTAATAAAGTTAGTGCTGCTCCTCCAGCACCTACCGCCGACCCACAAAAAAATCCCCCCCCCCCCCACAGGGCCGCTTAAAATATGTGTCCAGTCCTTTAATGAAATCAATTTGTAACAAACTGACATAGTACCGTATATACTTGCATATAAGCCAAGTTTTTCAGAACAAAATTTCTGCTGAAAAAACCTAACTAACCTAAATTAACCCTATACTCACTGTACTTATTTTCCTCTGTGTATATGGCTCCCAATGGGAGATTATATGGTGCATATGGCTCCCAGTGGTGTTTACAGCAGTTCTACAAAAGTAGTAGGATGATGTTTCAGGATAAACTGCCATACATGTGCACAAAAGAAACTTTTAGCTTTACTTCCAGTTGTCCTTGAGATATTAGATGGATAGTAGCTGCTAAGATGGCTCATACAGAAATCAGATGGAGAAAACAATATAAAATATATATACCGGTATATATTAATTATGATGCAAGTTTGTCCAATTATTCTTTAAAACTTATAACTTTATATACTTTTTTCTCTATAAAAGCCAAACCTCCTGCGAAAAGGTTAAGCAGATGACATAGTCACCTAATAGGGCAGATTACATGTTAGAATAATACATGTGCTCCACAGATGTGTCTTATGCTAGTAATTCACTCATTATTGTAATTTATGATACATATCTAAACAATATGGGGCTCATTTACTAAGGGTCCCCAGACCGCATTTTCATCGAGTTTCCTGACGATTTCTGTGTTGCGCCGCATTTAACAGGGGTTTTTGGCGCACAGAATCGGCGCCGACTTTCATGCAACGCAAATCGGGGGGCGTGGTTGTCGGACATTGTGACTGATTCAGACGCGGGATTTAAAATTCAAACTGTGTCGCAAGACAATGCACTCACATACACCGGGAAGAAGATCGTGAACTCCACCGGACCATGAGCGACACATGCAAGAAATCGGACGCACAATCTTAGTGAATCGCGGCAGCTACGAATCCGAATCCTTGTTGGACAACGCACCTTGGGGATCGCGACGGGATGGGTAAGTAAATGTTCCCCAATATGTTCTGTATTTCTTTTCTATTTATACAGCATATTAGTTACATATCTAGTAAAGAGTATAGAACAGAATTTAAAAAAGCAGAATGAAGTGAATACGCTATCAATGAGTTCAATTATGACCTCAGTGCTGACATGATCATTTAGATTTCATGAAAATTGACTGATTCAATATGCTGCATTTGGTACAAAACAAAATAATTAGATTTGCTAATGTTCTCTGACACAGGTTAAGAAAGTATAAAGTATTGACAAAGTATCACTCCACTTGGATCACTTTTCTTGTACATTGATCATTTTAATTTTAAGTTAAACAGTGTGCTGTGAACCCTTCCCCTTCCAGTAGGTCCTGACAGGCAGGATGTGGAGGCAAGATGATACAAGTGACCCTTCCTGCTCATCAGGAGTTTGTTATGATAGCTCTGTCTGCTGCTCATATAGAAGCGAGAGGCAGATTCTTTAACTAGGACAGCATTTTGGAAGACCATGCCCCCCTAGCCCCCCCCCCCCAGGAACATGGGACCTGGGACCCCAGGCGGTTGCCTTTCGGAGATCAGCCATTGGTGGTGCAGCACACGGTAATTGTGATGGTACACAGTCAATAGGGAGGTACTTGGGAGCACCAGGGAGGAAAGTCTCTATGGGAAGAGTCCAGAAGGAGGAGTCTGTGGACCCTCTGGACCACCACGGGAGATGTGGTCTAGCTGACACCCGGGACCGGAGTCTAAGTGGCACCTGGTCTTCACCAGAGCCCGCCACAAAGGGGGATGGTCGTTCTACAGGTGCGACTAGGCCCGCAGTGGCAGCCAGGGAAACAGGGGTAGCAGGACACAGTGTGAGCCTGGGATGACAGCAGGAGTGCAGCTTGGAGGGATGAGCTGGAACTCACGGCAGGCAAGCAGGCAATAGCTGGCACAGGACCCAAGCGGACAGGAACTGACAAGTCCTTGGAGGAGCGTCTGGGAACGCCGGAGACAGGAAACACGGAGGCGTCGGGAAACGCAGGAGGACACACAGAAAACAAAGAGACATCTGAAAACGCTGGAAGACACACAGGAAACACAGAAGAGTCTGGAAAAGCTGGAAGACAGGAGTGTCTGGAAACGCCGACAGGCTTTCTTCTTCAACAGGAACCGTTGTGGGAAGCGAGGTCTGGAAAACCTTGGAAGTTCCTGGAAATGCTGAAGATCCAGCCCGGAGGTGCCGGATTATAAGGGCCAGGCCAGATTAAACAGCACCAATCAGGAGGACGCTGGCCCTTAAAGCTAGGAGAGCCGGCCCTAGAAAGCGTGGGCACGTGCGGCATAGTGAGCGAGGACGCGGCTTAGTTGGGAAGCAGGAGCGTTGGAGAGGTGAGTCCGGGCCGGGGGTTGCCACGCTACATGGAAGGGCACGGGTGTACCCGCGATCTATACCGAGGATTGCAGGTGCAGCCATGATAGTAATTAACTTTCACTTGTAACTATACTCTGTCAACTATACATATATTTCACTTGTGTGTATTGTATTGTATTGTCTAGTGTGTCTTTAAGGCAATTAAATATATAAAGTTGGCCTGGGTTGTAGTTTAATCTCAAGTCATAAATTCCCACATCCATGTCCCCAATGCGTACCCCTAGGGGGTGGCTACAGAAAGAATTAAGCCCTGCAAATCTCGTGGCCAGGGTTGAAAGAAGTAATATTTGCATTACTGGAGATATATGGTTAGTATCAGTATCCTGTGACATCTAAAGCAGTGTAGCTGATTATGTGTAATCAGGGCCGCCGATAGGGCAGTACAACTGGTACTGCCCTATGGGGCCCGGACTCTAAGACACTAGGGGGGGGCCCGCAGGGCCGCATCTGCCATGAGGCGAGATGAAAATCTCGCCTCGGGCGGCAGAATGCGGCCCTCTTTAAAAGCGGCATTTTGCAGCTCCAATCTGGGCGATTCGGGCGCCCGCTGGCGCCCGAATCTCCCTTCAGATGAATCGCACCTGTCTCTTTAAGAAACAGGTGCGATTTACATGCGGAGCGGCGCAGCGCCTTTACGGCTGCTGGCGTCGCTCCGTACAGTGCAGTGACACAGGCGGCTGATGATGACGTAACGCGCCTGTGTCACTCAGCCAGAAGAGCCGCTGCCAGAAGAGCCGCGTGAATATGGGAGCCGCGCGCCGTGGGAGCACCCTGCCGTGAGGTAAGTACAAGTTTTATTATTTTTATTGTCCAATTATTAATTAAATATATATATTAGGGGGCGATTACTACTGTAACGGGGGGGGGGGGGGTTTGTCTTCGATATATACTTTTTTACTAGGGAGGCTGTGTATAGTTATAAGGGGCCAGATCCCATTTTTCCTGGGGGGGGGGGGTTGTATATATTTATATGAGGGGCCAAATTCTTATTACACTGGGGGGGGGGGTGTATATATTTATATGGGGGGCCAAATTCTTATTACACTGGGGGGGGGCTGTATATATTTATATGGGGGGCCAAATTCTTATTACACTGGGGGGGGGGGCTGTATATATTTATATGGGGGGGCCAGATTCTGTTTATTCTAGGGGGCTGTATATATTTATATGGGTCCAGATTCTGTTTATTCTAGGGGGGCTGTATATATTTATATGGGGGGCCAGATTCTGTTTATTCTGGGGGGCTGTATATATTTATATGGGGGGCCAGATTCTGTTTATTCTGGGGGGCTGTATATATTTATATGGGGGGCCATACTCTGTTTATTCTGGGGGGCTGTATATATTTATATCGGGGGCCATACTCTGTTTATTCTGGGGGGCTGTATATATTTATATGGGACCAGATTCTGTTTATTCTTGGGGGGGGGGTATATATTTATATGGGGCCAGATTCTGTTTATTCTGGGGGGGCTGTATATATTTATATGGGGCTGGATACTGTTTATACTGGGGGGCCTATAAAAATAAATTATATATATATATTCATTAGGAGGTGCTATATATTTACTTCAATCAGGGTAGTACTCTATATAAATTCACATGTAACATAATAACTGGGTGGGATATATTATTCATAAGATACAATAGATTACTTTGCATCATGTAAACCAAATATTGGGGGGGGGGGGGTCTGTATTAATAAATTAAGGGTGTTGTATATTGATTGGTGCTGGACCTGCTATAATTCCAGTAGAATATTTATATATAATGAGGGGATGTGTTCTATGTGGGGTAGCGTGCGGTCACTTGTGTTGTGAGGGTTATTTAGGAGCGCAGTGTTGTTATCCAGGAGACTTTATACTGTAAGTGACTGTGGTATTTTTAGGGACGCCGGGTGGAGATGCTGCACGGAGCTGAAGATATCCGGCTGTGAATTCACCTGTGATACGTCATGGATTGGAGAACCCGGAATAAAGTCCTCCTGATGGAAGAGATTGTCATCTATAAGGTACTAGATGCCACTAATGACTCCCAGATCCTGTAGTCAGTCACACAGTGTCAGGGAGCTGTCTGTAGGGATGTTAATTGTTAGTAAAGTTTTCAGCATTTTCTGAACAGGTAGCGGAGGGGGGGGGGGCAGCATTTTAATATTCGCCTCAGGCAGCAAATATGCTAGAATCAGCCCTGGGGGGGGGGGGGGAGTGCGCAGTGCGCTGCGTACAGTTCTTTCATGCTTACCCTGCCGCCAGCGTCGCGTCGGTCTCTGCGCGCTTCCTCCTGGGCTGGCTGTGTGATCCCGCGAGATCCAGTGCTGGGTCACAGCCTGGTCTCGCGGGATCACACACTGTCTGCAGGAGAAGAAGGCGCGCGCAAGAGAACGAGAAGAAGACCGGAGCAGCCTTTTCCTTTTTGTAAATATATTTTGTGGCTGGGGCCCCGGGGGGGGGGGTTTGTGGATAGGTCTGATGGGGGCAGAAACGGCTGACCTGAGGTCTGATGGATAGGGGCAGAAACGGCTGACCTGAGGTCTGATGGGGGCAGAAATGGCAGACTTGAGGTCTGATGGATAGGGGCAGAAATGGCTGACCTGAGGTCTGATGGATAGGGGCAGAAACGGCTGACCTGAGGTCTGATGGGGGCAGAAATGGCTGACCTGAGGTCTGATGGATAGGGGCAGAAATGGCTGACCTGAGGTCTGATGGATAGGGGCAGAAATGGCTGACCTGAGGTCTGATGGGGCACATTAAGCTGACCTGAGGTCTGATGGGGCACATTAAGCTGACCTGAGGTCTGATGGGGGCACAAGACGCTATTTGAGGTCTGATGGGGGCACGATACGCCGACCTGAGGTCTGATTAGGCCACGAGACGCCGATCCCTGTACTGTGACATCACTGTGTTTATTATCCCTGTACAGTGACATCTCTGTGCTTATTATGTCTGTACTGTGACATCTCTGTGCTTATTATGTCTGTACTGTGACATCACTGTGCTTATTATGTCTGTACTGTGACATCACTGTGTTATTTTTATAGTGTGGTACATGAGTATTTTGTCTTTATATATATCCCTTGTTTAAAGGGAATCGAGCACCAGGTGCACAGCATAGTACCTGAAGGTATCATGCTATGCACCTGATGACCCTGACTTCAGCACTGTAAGTTCCATCAAAATGGCCTCTATGGTTATCCTTTAATGCTTTTATAAAGAATTATGTTAATTACCAGCTTAGGAGCAGTGGGAGTGCTCCAGTGCACCTAAGGGCTCCTTATGTCACCCAGCGGCCAGTCCTGCGGACTGCGGTGATCCGAAATCCCGATACCTGTGCCTGCTCAGCAGCCTCTGTGAATCAGTGTGCAGGTGCAGGGACTTTAGGTTTCCTTGGGGCATGCAATGAACGCTCCTTCTTTTCCTTCCCATTGGTTCTGAGGAAATATGAAGTCCTGACCCTTATGCAGTGATTCACAGAGGTTGCTGAGCAGGCACAGGTACCAGGACTTCAGATTACCTCAGGACTGGTGGCAGGGTGACGTAAAGAGCCCTTAGGTGCACTGGAGCACCCCCACTGGTAATTAACACAATTCTTTATTAAAACATTAAAAGATAGTGGCGGCCCTAGCAATTGCACTTTATAATGTTATATTTGTTATATGTTGTCTGTTAAACACTTTTATATGTTTACTGTTCACCATGCTTTAGTTTTTGATGCCATATTTGCACTATAATAAATATACTTGACCAAAAGTATGACTCCTATTGGCAATCTACCAGAAGAGTGTGCCTTGTCGTAGCAACAGGCCTCAAACCCTGTTTGTGAAAGGTCACTGCGGGGGGCAGGAGGCTTGTTCGGTTTTGGGGTGTGTTGGGGCCCAGACACTTTTGCTGTATGGGGCCCCGAATTTCCTGATGGCCGCCCTGTGTGTAATCATAAAGATGAGGGTACAGAGTAATGCCAAGGACTTCTGCAGAAACTGTACTATTTCACAGTACAGTAACTTCCATGAAGGAGCTGCAGTTATAGCATCCAAGCCAGGCTAAACAGTTGATTGGTGCAAGGATCAGGTATTTGCACCATATGATCAGATAGCTGTGGATAGCCATCAGTAGTTATTGAACATCCTATTTGAAGCCATTGTGGTTTTTGAGCTTTTTGTTTTCCCATAATTTATTTCATCCAAAGCTTTTTTTGTTCAGAACACATAATGGGAAAGGGCTAGATGGACCTAGACTTGCAGCTCAGTGAACTACAATATCATGTGATATGATGGGGCCTTGAACCAAAAGTTACATCAACCCCCTCACAATTATGTTATTGGCCTTAGCTCATCAGTCAATTCTGGAAGAACAGAACGTAAACCCTGACCTTTTATGCATCCACAAAGAAAACATTTTGTCTGTTTCTCAATGATAAAAGATCTCTGAGTGCTTCTGGGAATAACCTCAAAATTCTGAATCTCAGAATTTCATTTATCCCCAATGGAAATGACTTGATGCTACACTGGATTTGGATGGAAAGTTGTTGAAATTGTAAATGTATTTAGCGTTAATGCCAGGGAAAATAAAATTGTCCAAAATTACTTTTCAACTACATGAATAGTGTGTAATAAACTAGTAGAGCAGTTGCATCATATGATATAGTAGTAAAGGAATATGAAAGGGCTAAGTTGTGAAAGGAGAAGTGGATTGATAAGATGAGTCACAGGGTGACCATTATATTCCATACACAGGAGTGACAGAATGGAAAACTGTCATAAGGTCTGTTAAGGTGGAGCATGTAGATTGTCATGAATATTCAGGATCACATGACCCTCCTCTGCTGCAATGTTATGGACAGGAATGACAGCTAATGTTGTAAAAAAAAATCTGAACTAAAGAGCATGACTTTATATATCAAGAAAGCAGTGTAGAATATTTAATAGATATGCCGTATATTTGAAAAATCCCTAATATCTTGCCCCCCACACAATAAAAAAAAATTTATGTAAAGTAGCCAACTCTTTCTGTCTTTCCTAGCATTGGAATAAAAAAATCTATAAAACATTTAACCTGATGATGTGCCCTCCATGACAGATTAGTCTTTCATCCTCCCTGACTACATTCGGATTTTTCTCCAGCGGGCTCACACTTTCCATTCTATGCAGTTTGGACTATTTTTATGTTCCCTGGCATAAAAGCTAAATACAATTACAATAATAACAACCTTCAATCCAAATCCAGTGTTGCAGCAAGTCATGTGTCATTAAAATATAAAAGCTGAACTTCTGAGATTGTTGTTAGAATTTTGATATTATTCACACTGATGAGGGAAAAGACATTTCTGAAGCAAGGGCTTGACTGTACATGTCAAGCAAGTGGTGCAGAACTAAAGTAAAGTGGTCAACCCCTTTAAGGTTTAGGTATAAATGTTTATCTCCTCTTTGCTCGACCAGTGACCTTATACGTCAGCGGGCGCAGATGCGTAGTTTTGTCGCTGCAGTTTTCTCTATAGACTCGGTGGTCAAGTGACCGCTGGGTCTAAAGGATTTAGAACTGCTGGGTCTAATCAGACCTAGTACAGCCAGGGCCGGATTATAGGCGGGGCTCCCGGGGCTCTAGCCCAGGGGCCCCCACCATCTTGCCCCCCCCAGGGGGCCCCCACCAGATCGCGCCCCCCGGGCCCTGACTCCTCACCCGCCACCTTCCTGAGCCGTCCGCCCGACCCCGGCACAGGTGACCGCCTCCCCGCATATCCCCCTGCATGGCCGAGCCGTCCGCCCCCCGGCAAAGGTTCCCGCCTCCCTGCCCGCCCATCCCGCTGCATGGCTAAACCTCCCCGCCCGCTCGTAATCCCGCTCGAGCTCCCCCCTGCCCGCCTGAAAAGCGACCGTCCTCCGCTCCCCAACCTCCCACCGGCGGAACAATCGCCCGTCCTCCGCTCAACCCCCTCCTCCCACGCCCGAACAAGCGGCCGTGCTCCGCTCCCCAACCCCGACCGAAAAGCGGCCGTCCTCCTCTGACCCCCCCTCCCCCCACTGGCGGAACAAGCGGCTCTCCTCCGCTCCAATTCCCCCCCCCCCCCCCGGCAGAACTAGCACCCGTCCTCCCCGCCAGAACAGGTGTCCGCCCTCCGCTCAGCACCCCCCCTCCCCTGCCGCAGCCGACGAAAGAAGCGTCAATCCTCTGCCCCCCCCAGCGGAACAAGCGGCCGTCCTCCGCCCCCCCCCCCCCTCTGGAACAAGCGCCGTCCTCCGCCCCCCCCCCCCTCTGGAACAAGCGGCCGTCCTCCGCTTGAACCCCCCCCCCCCACCGCCGGAACAGGCAGTCGCCCTCCCCCCGCTCTCCCCGGCCTAACATGTGATCCCCCCGTCCAAACCAGCAACCGACCGACCCCACGCCGAACAAGATCCACCCCGAACAGCCGCCTGACGCGACTGTTGGTCATCCAAAAAGGGTAAGTATACACTACATATGTATTTATCTGTGTGTATATATGATGTATATTCTGTGTATATACAGTGTATGTACACTGTATATACTGTGTGTATATATGCATCTACTGTCTATATATTTATATACTGTTTATATATGCATCTACTGTGTATATACTGTGTATATATGTTTAAACTGTGTATATGTGTATATATGAATCTACTGTCTATATATTTATATACTGTGTATATATACATTTACTGTGCATATTTGTATATACCGTATATATGCATTTACTGTCTATATATGTATATACTGTGTATATATGCATTTACTGTATTTATACACACATATATTTGTATAAGCATATATATACATATGCTTATACATATATGCTGTGTATGTGGTATGTATGTATATGTTCTGTATACTGAATGTGTGTGTGTGTGTGTATTTCCCATATGTGTGTGAAAATGCTGTATATACTGAACGTGTGTGTATTTGCTGTATGTGTGTATATTCTGTATGTATATGCAACATGTGTATATATGGTCAGTGTATACTGTATGTGTGTATATATATATATATATATATATATATATTGTATATAATGTGTATGCCGTATGTGTTATGTATATATACTGTATGTGTGTATATACTTTATGAGTTTGTGTTTTAGTGTATAAATGTATATGGGTACATAAATGTGTGTGTATACTTGTATATATATGGGTGCAAGCATACGAGTGTAGAACTTTATGTGTGTATATAAAGGTGTGTATATATCACTGTATAAATGAGTGTAATTGTATAAACTGTGGGACTGCATGTTTGGTGCGGGCTGAGGTGTATGTTAAATGGGACTGCATATCTGGTAGGAGAGAAGGTAGATACAAAGATGTGTTACTGGGGATGAGGCGGCTGTATGTAGCTGTGTTACTGGGGATGAGGCGGCTGTATGTAGCTGTGTTACTGGGGATGAGGCGGCTGTATGTAGCTGTGTTACTGGGGGTGATGCGGCTGTATGTAGCTGTGTTACTGGGGATGAGGCGGCTGTATGTAGCTGTGTTACTGGGGATGAGGCGGCTGTATGTAGCTGTGTTACTGGGGATGAGGCGGCTGTATGTAGCGGTGTTACTGGGGGCAAGGCGGCTGTATGTAGCGGTGTTACTGGGGATGAAGCAGCTGTATGTAGCGGTGTTACTGGGGATGAAGCAGCTGTATGTAGCGGTGTTACTGGGGGCAAGGCGGCTGTATGTAGCTGTGTTACTGGGGATGAGGCAGCTGTATGTAGCTGTGTTACTGGGGGCGAGGCGGCTGTATGTAGCTGTGTTACTGGGGATGAGGCGGCTGTATGTAGCTGTGTTACTGGGGATGAGGCGGCTGTATGTAGCTGTGTTACTGGGGATGAAGCAGCTGTATGTAGCGGTGTTACTGGGGGCAAGGCGGCTGTATGTAGCTGTGTTACTGGGGATGAGGCGGCTGTATGTAGCTGTGTTACTGGGGGTGAGGCGGCTGTATGTAGCTGTGTTACTGGGGGTGAGGCGGCTGTATGTAGCTGTGTTACTGGGGGTGAGGCGGCTGTATGTAGCTGTGTTACTGGGGATGAGGCAGCTGTATGTAGCTGTGTTACTGGGGATGAGGCAGCTGTATGTAGCTGTGTTACTGGGGGCGAGGCAGCTGTATGTAGCTGTGTTACTGGGGGTGATGCGGCTGTATGTAGCTGTGTTACTGGGGATGAGGCGGCTGTATGTAGCTGTGTTACTGGGGGTGATGCGGCTGTATGTAGCTGTGTTACTGGGGATGAGGCGGCTGTATGTAGCTGTGTTACTGGGGATGAGGCGGCTGTATGTAGCTGTGTTACTGGGGGTGATGCGGCTGTATGTAGCGGTGTTACTGGGGATGAAGCAGCTGTATGTAGCGGTGTTACTGGGGATGAAGCAGCTGTATGTAGCGGTGTTACTGGGGGCAAGGCGGCTGTATGTAGCTGTGTTACTGGGGATGAGGCAGCTGTATGTAGCTGTGTTACTGGGGGTGAGGCGGCTGTATGTAGCTGTGTTACTGTGGGTGAGGCGACTGTATGTAGCTGTGTTACTGGGGATGAGGCGGCTGTACGTAGCAGTGTTACTGGGGATGAGGCGGCTGTACGTAGCAGTGTTACTGGGGATGAGGCAGCTGTATGTAGCTGTGTTACTGGGGTGAGGCGGCTGTATGTAGCTGTGTTACTGGGGTGAGGCGGCTGTATGTAGCTGTGTTACTGGGGGTGAGGCGGCTGTGTATAGCTGTGTTACTGGGGGCGAGGCGGCTGTATGTAGCTGTGTTACTGGGGGCGAGGCGGCTGTATGTAGCTGTGTTACTGGAGAGGCGGCTGTATGTAGCTGTGTTACTGGGGGCGAGGCGGCTGTATGTAGCTGTGTTACTGGGGATAAGGTGGATGTATGTAGCTGTGTTACTGGGGATAAAGTGGCTGTATGTATCTGTGTTACTGGGGGTGAGGTGGGTGTATGTAGCGGTGTTACTGCGGGGATAGTGGATAGTGAGCAGGAGGACGTGTATGCACGCTACACTCAGTGGGGGCCTCCACCAGATTTTGCGCCCAGGGGCCCCCACCAACCTTAATCCGGCCCTGAGTACAGCTCTGATCAACATCAGGTTGTTTCTCCCTGTAACTGGGGAAAAGTTAAAAAAAAAGTAGAATAGTAAGAAAAAATGGCCCCCAGGGGTCTTTTATGATCTCATGGGAGAAATATAAAGTAAAAACACACATACTTAAAAAATATTCATAAAAATACATTTGCATTTCCCGGTATAACAAAAAAAAATTTACCTAAACAAATAAGGGAACTCATTAATAATGATTATTTTTAGTTAAGTTGAAATATCAAAAAATATATGTACTATAAATTACAAAAAAGCCTTTTTTCCATTTTTAACACCAAATAAAACTAAAAATGGAAAAAAAACCTTTACATTTTTATTACATTAGCTCTATGTGTCTTGAAAAAACACTGCAAAAATGTTAAGGTAGCACACACAAAAATAGTTATAGTCCTTAAACCACCGCGTATGAAAATTTGTTACAATTGCCCAGTCAATAGAGTCTTTTCATTGAGGGGTTAAATGATGTAATTTATGACAAGTATTGTGTAAAAAGGCACACCGATGTTGTGCAGCGCAGTCTGTGTAATCATACAGTACCCAAACCTTGTGCACAGGGCTGAAGACTTGCTGTAGTAAAGGACATGTGATGCTGAAATTCGTCATGTTTTTTGGCTTACTCTCGGTGGTCCCTCTGCTGTTCATAATAAAAGCCGTTTCCTTCCTATCCCTTTATCTGCTTCCAAACTCATTTTGTCATTTCAGTTTTCCAATGTCTACAAACATATGTTGTGCATTTCTGTAATATTTATTCACATTAAATTCATTTTATTTTTACATTTGTATAGAAAATGCTCCATTGTTACCCTCGGTATTTAAAATATGCACGGAGTGTAATAGTTCTAGTGCTGCCAGGCTTCCAACATTCCCACAGCATTACACTAGGTTTAGTAGGATATAACAGAAAAATAAAATCTGCCTCTACAAACCGCAGGTATGACACTCTATATGTGGCTGACACACGGCCTCCGCAGTGTTACTCAGGAGGTTGTATTCCTTATATGAGCCCCAGGAGAAAGGGAATGCAGCAATAAAACATATTACTGTCATGTTCAAAGGCTTCTAGTAACACATCTTCTAGTTTTAACTTAGGGAGACTAAAAGTAAGTTGAGCAGGAAAACTATTCAGAAATATTTTATTTACACCTTGTCCTATAAAAATGTAAGCTATGTACAACTATTATTGCTCTATACCGAAAACAGGTTTATGGACATGGTCCAGCACCACATTCCCTTTCTTGTGCAGCTTTACGGTCCAAGACCTCCAACTCATCCTTGAAGGACACTGTTTACCCCCCCCCCATCCCCTTCCCTCTCCATTTAGAACAGAAAGGTATACTTTCATATGATATGCCTAGTTTATACTTGATCCCAAAGCTAACAGATTCCCTCTTACTTCTATGGCTTAAAAATTAGTTATGATACTCCATATTAAACGGTGTCCAACGTAGTCAGTAGTAACCAGTATATACTGGCAGGTGAGGCATGTGATTCTGTTCATCAAATGAATTTATTAGAGAAGTATATTGATGGAAATGTTAACACTTTTAATTCCTTCCAAAATTGGCTAAAAGACTGTAGTTATAAATGAGTCATATTCATACACTTATGAGTACTGATAGGGATCTTTTTATGCAGGGCCCCAACAGCCCTCTTGACTTTTGTAAGGTGAGTCCTAATTAACCCTTTCATGATTGAACATAAAGACCAAGACACACGTCAATCTCTTAGTCAAGATCTTCTCTCCCGTTTAATAATCAAAATGCATAATATATAACAGACAGAAGAGTCATCAAAGGGGCGTGAATAGTATACTCCAAAACTATTGGTCATCAGCACATTCTGGGAAAAAAGTTAATTAATTGTGCTCAGTTCTCAGAGACCTTGTACACAGATATTGTTTATACTAGTTTGCTGAGAAGGAGATGATAAGTGGCTCCAGAATCCTAATATCATGCAGCATCGAGGACAGACTGGCTTCTCATTAAATGTCAAAGGGTATTAGCTGACAGGCAAGCAAACAGGTTACATAAAATGAAGTTTGAATGATGACATTAACTTGACAATGGTCAGGGAACATGGCCACTGTATCTAAGATGGCGAACAGTAGTCAAGATTGCATCCGAAACCAGTGCGATCTCCTTAACAGTACACCAGAGGGCCGTGTGAGGACCTTTTACTTACTGAACTGTTTATAAGTTATGCCAAAGCTGGACTTCTTAGTAGTTTATGTATTTTCATGTTAAACCTTTTAATGCCAAGTGCAGTAGATGTATGGCGCTACACTAAGTCTAATACAGGATGCTTGTTGTGCTAAAGGAAATCTACCATCAAAATCAAACATAATATACCAGGGACACTTACTCATAGATCCAGGAACCATGATAGTGGTAATCTTCTTATATCTGTCATTCATGGCCTCCTTTTCTTAAGTGAACTTTTAAAATTATGCTTATGAATAAATAAAGGGCTTTGGAGGGTGTTACCAGAGCACTCAACCTACCTTGAGAATGCTGTAGCTACACTGATGCAGAACCATATCTTCATAGCTTATACGGTTGAAAAAAGACACTTGTCCATCAAGTTCAACCAAGGAAGGGTAGGGATTGGATGAGGAAGGGATTTAGGGGAAACAATCCTATAGAGCATAACAATCAATATTATTTAGGTGTAAAAAGGCATCTAGACCCTTCTTGAAGCTCTCCGCTGTCCCTGCTGTGACCAGCGCCTGAGGCAGGCTATTCCACAGATTGACAGTTCTCATAGTAAAAAAGCCCTGTCGCCTCCGTTGATTGAACCTTGTTTTCTCCAGACGGAGACAGTGCCCCTTCGTCTTTTGATTTGATTTAATCTGGAACAACTTACCACCATATTTTTTGTATGGACCATTCATATATTTATATAAATTAATCATGTCCCCTCGTAGTCGTCTCTTTTCCAGACTAAATAAATCTAGTTGTTTTAATCTTTCCTCATAACTAAGACCCTCCATACCCCTTATCAGTTTTGTGACTCTACGTTGAACCCTCTCCAGCTCCAGGGCATCCTTTTTATGGACCGGTGCCCAGAACTGGACAGCATATTCCAGGTGAGGCCGAACCAGTGCCTTGTATAGTGGTAATATTACATCCCTATCACGAGAGTCCATACCACTTTTGATACATGACAAGATCCTACTAGCTTTAGAGGCAGCTGCTTGACATTGCATGCTGTTACTCAATTTATGATCTACTAGTACCCCCAGGACCTTCTCAACAAGGGACTCTCCCAGATTTACTCCCCCAAGTACATATTTTGCCTTTGGATTATTGGCCCCCAGGTGCATAACCTTACATTTATCCACATTAAACCTCATTTGCCAAGTGGATGACCAAACATTCAGTTTGTCCAAGTCACCCTGCAGCCTATGAACATCCTCCATAGACTGTATTACACTACACAGTTTGGTGTCATCTGCAAAAATAGACACAGTGCTATTAATTCCTACCTCTATATCATTAATAAATATATTAAATAGTAGTGGGCCAAGCACAGAACCCTGGGGTACACCACTCATAACTGGTGACCATTCCGAGTAGGAATCATTGACCACCGGGGTGTAATCTAGCCCGTCTATACTTGTTACCTATTGGAATAAATTTAGAAGTACAATTACCCAGGATAGATTTGAATTTCTCCCATTTAACATTAGTATCACCATGTGACAGAATCTGATCCCAGTCTATATCCTGTATTGCAGCCCTAAATTTCTGGAAATTAGCCCTCTTAAAATTCAAAGTTTTCGATTTTCCCACCTGTTTATGCTTTTTAAAGTTTAAGAGGAAAATAATTATATTATGATCGCTGTTCCCAAGGGGTTCCCGGATACTGACATTTTGGACAATCTCCGCATTGTTAGAAATCACAAGGTCCAACAATGCGTCACCTCTTGTGGGATCTTCTACAAGCTGCACCATAAAATTATCCTGAAAAATGTTCATAAAATGTCTCCCCTTCACAGATGAAGAAGAGCCCTGACCCCAATTTATATTTGGAAAGTTAAAGTCTCCCATTATCACTACGGTCCCCTCCTGTGCAGCCCGCTCCATCTGTTTATATAGGTGACCCTCTATTTCCTCAGAGATGTTAGGGGGTCTATATATTACACCAAAAATAATTTTCTCAAAGCTCTCTTGGCTTTGAATTTCAACCCACAAAGTTTCAGCCTCCTCACACTCTGAGACCACTGACTCATTCACAATCGCTTTTAAGTCTCTTCTGACATACAGACATACACCACCTCGCCTCCTATTTGCCCTGTCTTTCCGAAAGAGTGTAAAACCTTGAATATTAACACCCCAATCATGCGATGCATCAAGCCATGTCTCTGCTACACCAACAACATCTAACTGTTCCTCTAATATCAGAGCCTCAAGTTCGCCCATTTTGCCTGTGATACTTCTGGCATTTGTGAACATACAATTTAATTTTCCACAGTTATTTATCTTGTTTAATCCCTGAACTGAGTGGTTTTGCTGAAAAGACAATTATAACATTCAGGACCCTGGGAAAGTTGGTTGCTGCTGGCTGCCATACATGAACACATTACCCTGAGCTTCCTGAACTGTCCAGGCAGGACTTATCATCCTGAGCTGGGTCCCTCATACACAGCAGCAGGGGGATGGCTCAGAGATTGATTACTTCTGTCTGTCAGGCACAACACAGTGATTACATCATTCTCTGGAGCAGTGCATAACTAACAGAGCCTCATTATCCTAAAAGTTATAATTGTTTTTTCAGCAAAACCACTCAGTTCAGGGATTAAACAAGCTATGCTTCTGCATCAGTGTAGCTACAGCATTTTCAAGGTATGTTTGCTTCATAATGCATGAAATCAAATGGTAGATTTTCTTTAAGGCACAGCTGGGTGTTAACATTCCAACTGCTGCAAAACCAACCTATTTATTTATGTTCTTTATGTGAGGTAGATATATTTACCTGCACAAAATCCCATAAGACCCCATATGGCAGTGCTGCCTTAGTGTAAGATAATAGCCTCCTTCATTACTACACACATCATCTCACCACATCTCTTTTTTATCATAGATAAGTTTATGATGAAAGTGAATTTCCAAGCCCTGCTCTCCACTGTGACCTTCATTTCCCTAGTCTCTCTTCCACATGGAACAAAAGATGTAATTCATCAGCTGGAAAAGTGGAATTACAGAGAAGGAGGTAAGTTCTATACTTTCTTTGGTGCCTAATGCATACTATGTTCCAAATAACTCAATAATAAAGTATATGCAGTAGGTTATCTAATGGTTGTCAAAAGGACCTGAGACTGTATTATTTTTTTTTAATCATACTTTATAAGTTTCCAGTATTGTGGAGTATGGGTCAACTCCACCCTCCAACTGCTGACTGACAGTTTTCCTAAGCAAAGTAATAAGGAGAAATCTGTGTGAAGGATCTGGAATTGAAGGACTTCCTCCTCACAGCAACACTGCAACTAATAAAGTGCCCATTTCTCAAAAACTTTATGACAAGTACATAAAACAGAAACAAAGCAATGAGAAAAGTCTAGTAAAATACTAGCACTCCCAGCTTAGAAACTCCTGCACTTCTCTTGGATCCCAGACCTTTGCCAAGTAGAACATTTGTGGTGGCCCAACTTTATTAAAGTGTTTGCGCCACTTCATTGTCCGATTTTGCACTTAAAAGAACATGCAAACTGCTTGCACATGTATTTATAAAGTGTCTGCGCCAGTTTTGTGTCTGCACTGTGTCCGACAAGACAGAAAAAATGTGCACCTAAAGGGATTCACTGATAAGTTGGAACTTGCACCACATTTATTACTGACGTGCGCCACAATTCTGCAGCATGAAATGCACAAAAAAAAAACTGACAAAAATGCGGCCCGCGGACCCTAAGTAAATTAACCCCAATATGTCAGGATTAAACTTACTGCATCTGTAAAATGTATTTTTTTAACTTATAATCAACATTTTTTTTTTTTAGAGTTACAATTTCTTTACATTGGTCTTTCCTCTCTTGTTTGTTTATAGGTTTAGTAGTTATATCTGAGAGGTCTTGCAATATTTCCCATGGTTCTTAATGTTTGACACTTGTCTCATTTACCTTTCCTTATAAGCTACTATTCATGTAGGTTTTAGACTGCTTAAAAAACATGCTATATGTTCTACTAAGGCCCGTTACCCAAGAGTGGGATGGTTTCTTTCCAACTCAATCCGCCTATCCGTCCCTATACACAGCATTGTGTATGGGGGCCGGAAGGTTGTCGGGTCCGGCCGGAACTGAGTCCAGCGCTGCTCCGGCGGCCATGTTTGTTTACATGGCGCCCGGACCAGAGTAACAGCAGCGCTGGATACCGGAGGTCACCAGAAGGTAAGTACATCTTTATTTTTTTTAAGCAGCCCTGTCCCGGCCACTTTTAGCTTTTTTTCAAGAACTCGGACAACCCCTTTAAGCATGATGAACCAGGGACACTTACTCATAGATCTAGGCACAGTGACTGTGGTAATCTTCTTATATTTGTTATCCATGGCCTCCTTTCTTCTAAAACCAACTTAAAATTATGCTAATGCACCACAAGGGCTCTTGCAGGGCTGTTACACTATCTTCCCCTCCCCCTCTGCTCCCTGACACTTACAGCTCCCTCTGTCTGATGTAATCTCACTGCAGCATGGGACTTTTCAGTACACTGTGGGAGAAGCCACAGCACAGAGAGGTGGTCCATTAGCATAATTTTAAAGTTGTTGTAGAAAGAAGGAGGACATAGATAACAAATAGAAGAAGATTACCATAGCCATGGTGCCTAGATCTATGAGTAAGTGTCCCTGGTTTATTATTTTTTTATTTTTCATTACTTTGATCTCCTTAACAAGGGTTGGTGTCAATTATAGTCAGATCAGGAGAACTTTTTACTGTTGTCCAATAGTTAATAAGAAACAGCCTAAGCCCTCATGCTCTGAAAGGGTTGTTTTTGTCTGTGTGTTATCCATTGATTTAACAGATAGCACACAGACATATAAATTTCTACGGGCTCATACACACTGTTGCGGATACCATGGATCCGTGTGGAAGTTGTCTATCCCGGCTCTCCCCAACCTTATGTTATCCGGCCCGACTAATGTCAAAAGAAGCAGCAGTAGTTTCTTACTTTAGTGTGTGCCCTCTGAAGCGCCCACTCTGAAGCCGACACACGTGATGATGTCACATATGCCGGCTTTGGAGCCGATGTGTACAGTAGGTACACTTGGGGGTGGGCACTGTGACTGCTGGGGGGGACAGTGGCTACTATGGGCACTGTGACTGATGGGACAGTGGCTACTGGGGGCACTGAAACCTATGAGGGGCAGTGGCTACTGGGGGAAATTTGACTGATGGGAGGGCAGTGGCTTCTGGGGGCACAGTGACTGATGGGGGGCAGTGGCTACTGGGGGCACTGAAACTTATGAGGGGCAGTGGCTACTAGGGGAACTGTGACTGATTGGGGCAGTGTGGCTACTGAGGGCACTGTGACTGCTGGGGGAGGGCATTGGCTACTGGAGGCACTGTGACTGATGGGGGTAATGTGGCTTCTTAGGGCACTGTGACTGCTGGGGAGGGCATTAGCTACTGGAGGCACTGTGACTGATGGGGCAATGGCTACTGGGGGCACTGTGACTACTGGGGGCAGTGTGGCTACTGAGGGCACTGTGACTGCTGGGGAGGGCATTGGCTACTGGAGGCGCTGACTGATGGGGCAATGGCTACTGGGGACACTGTGACTGACGGGGGTCAGAGGCTGCTGGTTGCAATGTGACTACCATACAAGGAAGCATTGTCACTACTAAGGGCACTGTAGCTGCTGGGGGGCACTGTAGCTTCTGGGGGGGGGCATGTTGCTTCTGGGTGCAATGTGACTAATAGGGACATAGTGGCTAATGCGGGTACAGTGGCTAATAAGGGGCAGTGTGACTACTAGAGGATGATGAGGCTTCTGGGGTTCTGTGGCTGCTGGGGAGCTTTCTAGTTGCCCTCTAGTGGCTGTTTGTTGTCAGGCTAGAAGGTTGTGGATCCTCTGGACCACTGCAGACAATGACTCAAGCCACTACCTCGGACCGGAGTCTAAGTTGCACCCGGTTTTCACCAGAGCCCGCCGCAAAGGGGGTTAGACAAGCTGCGGCGTGGTACCACCAGGTCGTTCCTCAGGCGTGACTTGTCTGCAGTGGCGGCCAAGGTTGAGGTACAGGAACGGCAGTCAATCTCGAGGTCAGGTCCAGGCACAGGGCCAGGGCAGGCGGCAGAGATGCAACGTCAGAGTCCAATCCGGGGTCACCAACAGGAGGTCCAAGCAGAGGGGTACGGGAACACAGCACACAGGACAGCAGCATGGAGGAACACTGCTACACAGGATGGCAGCACAGAGGAACTCAGGTAACACAGGAACGCGGAGGGACAGAGGAAGGCAGGAGACACAGGAACTCAGGATACACAGGAACGCAGGTAAATCGCAGAAGACCTTTCTCTCAGGCTGTGAGGCACAAAGATCCGGCAGGGCTTGCAGGAAGAGGCAGGGTTATATAGAATTAGGCAATATGGCCAGCACCAATGGAGGCGAGCGAGCCGAGACAGGTGAGACGCGCTGGCGTCGCTCTGGCGGGGGCAGAGCAGCATGGGTGAGCCCGCGACCAGCGATATGGGTCGCAAGACCAGCCGTGACAATTGTAATGTTAATTCTGTATAAATTAGATATCAATAATAAAATGGCATTTGTCCCCTTTAAGGGAACTACGTTGCTGATATGGCCCCCCAAGGAAAATTAATTTGACACCTCTGCTATAGACAGTTATATGCAAGAAAAAATCTGTATTTGATTGTATGAAATATTTTATAGTGTCCAATCTTTTTTTTTATCTTTTAGCAGGGAAGGTGAACCTCCTTGGGACTCGGAGCATAACTAGAACCCTAGAAAAATGGGGAAATGAAATCTTTAGTGAAGGAAAGAACATCCTGATGTACCAGCCACAAGTCCTGCTTCCAGATTACACGGGGTATCAGTAGCCTTTGTGTTACCATGCACTTATACTCCAGTTTTGTAAATGTTAAGTAGTCGAAATACAAAATGTCATCAAAGTAAAATTAAATGGGGAAATAATTATGGTATATTAGAACATACAATACATACATTTCCTTAACATCTACAAAACTCATAAAAGCATTTTAGTTACCATGGTTATTTCAATACACAAATAAAAAAACAGTGTACCTTTTCTTGCAAAGTATTCCTCAACCCCTTAAAAAAGTTATCCAGTAAAAATGGGCTTCATAGGGGTTCGGCAAAACAGTAAAATGTTATTTAATGTAACCTGCTGTCACAGGGCTCTGTTGCAGCTCATTGCTGAAAGGGAATCTATCATACCACTAATACCATTGTTTTTATTACCCCACTGCTCCTTCTGTGCCATATGTTAAGTGAAGAAATATGTAAATTTAGGCCTATGCTTTGGGGGGCATTAACAGAGTACCTCAGGGCTCCAGCACAGCAATAACCATATCCCCTGCCACCCTCCAAAGCACCTTCTCTCATTCTCCCCTTGAGCTATGTCATTCCAGGGTCCAGCAAGATGTGGAGCTGGAGCCTTTATGTGCCCTGTCCTAAAGCACTTTACTCCGATTTACATGTTTTTAAAGTGCAATTTTGGTACAGAAAAATCAGCTGAGCATTACAAATAAGGGTCTGCGTGGTAGGTGTAGGCATAGCTCTACATAACATAATAGTTCGTTCGGGTAGGTAAATTGCAGAGCCCAGTGGCTTTTTGATGTTAGCTTTTATATCAAGAAACATGTGGAGTCTAGCTGGCATCCGAACCAATTGTAATGGAGCAGCAGATGAGCAGGGAGAAGTAAGTAATGCTTAAAGGACATCTACCACCAGGATGAAGGATTGTAAACCAGCACACTTACATACTGATGTGTGCCCCCTCTAGCAGTATCTGCTTTTCTTTTAGCTGCCCTGTTTTTTTTAATGCTTTACAAATTATGCAAATGAGCCCGAGGGGCTCCAGACTCCATAGTTATTAATGGAGCCTTGCGCCCCTCAGGCTCATTTGAATATTTTTTATACCCTTAAAAAAAAGCTTAGAAAGCTTAAGGAAGAGCAGATCTTGCCAGAGGGGGCAAACACCAATATGTCAGTGTGCTTGGTTTATAACCCTTAACCCTGGTGGTAGATGTCCTTTAAATATTTTACTGGCCGTGTAGGTCCCATGGAAAAAAAAATAAAAGTTATACATAAAGTAATTTTGTTAAAGAGTTTACTAAGAGTCATAATACACCGGAGATCAAAAATAGAGAACAATGGTGCTCATTTACTTAGGGTCCGAATTGCGCAATTTCGTCGGGTTTCCAGAATATTTCCGATTTGTGCTGAATTTCCCTGGGATTTTGGCTGTCGGAAAACCCGACGGATTCGGAAAAACCGCAGAATTTTTTTTAAAAATTGTGTTGCAAGAATAGCACTCAAGTACACCGGGACGAAGAAGGTGAAATCCGGTGGACTTCAGCGCACCACCGACATCTAGCGGATATCGGGCGCACAACCTTGGTGAACCCCGGCAAGCTCCGAATCAACGTAGGACAACGCACCGCGGAATCGCAAATGGACCAGGTAAGTAAATGTGCCCCAATGTTTCAGAAATAAGGTATTCTCCATTGATCAACATTTGATAGATTTTTCTAAGGGGTACACCATGCCAATAGAACAGTGTTTTACAAAATTACCAAAGTACACTCACCGTCCACTTTATTAGGTACACCATGCTAGTGACAGGTTGGACCCCCTTTTGCCTTCAGAACTGCCTCAATACTTCATGGCATAGATTCAACAAGGTTCTGGAAGCATTCCTCAGAGATTTTGGTCCATATTGACATGATGGCATCACACAGTTGCCGCAGATTTGTCAGCTGCACAAATCTGCGGCATCTCCCGTTCCACCACATCCCAAAGGTGCTCTATTGGATTGAGATCTGGTGACTGTGGAGGCCATTTGAGTACAGTGAACTCATTGTCATGTTCAAGAAACCAGTCTGAGATGATTCCAGCTTTATGACATGGCGCATTATCCTGTTGAAAGTAGCCATCAGACGTTGGGTACATTGTGGTCATAAAGTGATGGACATGGTCAGCAACAATACTCAGGTAGGCTGTGGCATTGCAACAATGCTCAATTGGTACCAAGGGTCCCAAAGAGTGCCAAGAAAATATTCCCCACACCATGACACCACCACCACCAGCCTGAACCGTTGATACAAGGCAGGATGGATCCATGCTTTCATGTTGTTGACGCCAAATTCTGACCCTACCATCCAAATGTCGCAGCAGAAATCGACACTCATCAGACCAGGCAACGTTTTTCCAATCTTCTACTGTCCAATGTCGATGAGCTTGTGCAAATTGTAGCCTCAGTTTCCTGTTCTTAGCTGAAAGGAGTGGCACCCTGTGTAGTCTTCTGCTGCTGTAGCCCCTCTGCCTCAAAGTTTGACGTACTGTGCGTTCAGAGATGCTCTTCTGCCTACCTTGGATGTAACGGGTGGCGATTTGAGTCACTGTTGCCTTTCTATCAGCTCGAACCAGTCTGCCTGTTCTCCTCTGACCTCTGGCATCAACAAGGCATTTCCGCCCACAGAACTGCCGCTCACTGGATGTTTTTTCTTTTTCGGACCATTCTCTGTAAACCCTAGAGATGGTTGTGCGTGAAAATCCCAGTAGATCAGCAGTTTCTGAAATACTCAGACCAGCCCTTCTGGCACCAACAACCATGCCACGTTCAAAGGCACTCAAATCACCTTTCTTCCCCATACTGATGCTCGGTTTGAACTGCAGGAGATTGTCTTGACCATGTCTACATGCCTAAATGCACTGAGTTGCCGCCATGTGATTGGCTGATTAGAAATTAAGTGTTAACGAGCAGTTGGACAGGTGTACCTAATAAAGTGGCCGGTGAGTGTATATCAACATAAAACCTACTTTTGCAAAAAAATAAATAAAAAGATTATCAAAATTAGAAAACAGCAATGACTGTAGCATTGAGTAAGATAATAATTACATTTTCTGAAGGTTACAACAGTCACCAATCAGTAGGACATGTACAGGTCTTTGCTTTGACTGACTTCAGCTCATCTGTGGCCACAGGACATCACTAGTCTCTCACAAGGCTATGGTGGGATTTCGTCCACTCTTCTTCCAGTCTCTTCCACAGCTCTGACTGTTGTGGGTTTCTAGGCCATAACTTTGTCACCATATGTTTATTATTGGGCTTAGATCAGGCCTTTGTGCTGGCCATTTCTTTGTTTCAATGTTTTCTGTTTCAAGCAACTGCTTTATCAGTTTTGATAGGGGGCACTGTCCTGCATAAAAATTGCTGGCTGATTGGAAGGCTAGGAAGGAACCACATGTTGTTGAAGAAGGTTCTGATGCATACTTGCATTTACTCTGCTAAGTAGCTGTATGAGAGGTCCAACTCTCATTTCCAAAATTTCCAAAACCATGACACTTTTTTCATCACTTTAGCTATATCTGAGCTTATTTTTGTTGCCGGTAGGTTTGAAGCTTTAATTGTTACAATTTAGGGAACATAAAACTTTTTTTACTATTTTTAGTTCAACTGCTCTTTGTGTTTTTTTTTTTTATAAATAGTTATAATATGTATATTATATAATTAATATAGTTAAATAATATAAAAATCCCTTAAAGGACAGCTGTCGTCAGGGCTCTGTCACTATTCTTGTCACCACTACCTGTTGGAGCAGCTCACAGCCTCTTTCTAGTCAATTCATACATTAATCATTCTAAAATCATCTTTTCTTTATTATGTAAATGAGGCTGGTAACATGGTTAGAGGCAGTGATGTCACCCATGTTACCCCCTCCCCTCTCCTCCCCCTGCTCATGTCTGTGTGTAATGTATAGTAAAGCATTGCTGGTGTCTGTGCTTTATCTGCTGACATGCTGTGTTCTCCTATACACATGTGTGAGACACAGACATCAGCTACACAAGTACCTGACATGTACTGCTATAACATGGCTGCATGGAAGCACATGGAGGAGCCATTACACCATTATACCTCACACCATTATACAGGCTGTCAGTTAAGCACTGGGGGTGTGGTTGTGCCTCCCATTCATGAATAAGCCGGACAGCTTGAATATGATAATGACTCCTTGGACATCTCACAGGTCATTTGCATACAGCTTTAGGACCTCATTGCTTAAGTTTACAGGCATGTAGAGGGACAATGAAGGCATAGAGGCAATGCTTTCTAATGGAAGTTTATGAAAATATGTTTAGTTTAGGTGGTTAGTTTGCCTGACGGGTTCTCTTTAATACAGAAGTACTGCATACTTTCCATATGCTAATGAAAATGAAAGGATTGAAATTCATAAAGGCGCAACAAATACTGATATCAAGAAGTAGTACACTATGAGGATAATCAGACGCAGCTCTAAGATAACCTTTGTTTGTGTCGCCTGACATGCCATGCTGTAATTACAGATAGTTCCTGCATCATGTTGTACTATTATTGTGTGGGTCCCAAAGCTTTTCCCATGTGCCATACACTGTAGATGTCAGCTATAAAACAGTAAAACTACATAAATATGGTGCCATCCAAATAATTATAATTCACAACATACATTGTACATACTATAGTGTAGAATGTATAAATAATCACCCAAAAGTTTGTGAAATTACAATTTTTTATATCGTTTTTTTTCTATTGACCAAAATGGTCCTATTAAAAACTTAACTCATCCCACAAGAAACAAGCCGTTACAACATCAATAAATACTGTAGATACCTGTGTATAAGCCGAGTTTTTCAGCACAAAAATGTTCTACAAAACCTCACCTCAGCATATACATATACAATAAAAAAATAAACTTACATACTCACCTTCTGTGAGCTCCCCAATGCTCCCTTCTGCTCCCCAATGCTCCGCATCTGTCTACTCACTACAGTATTAGATGGCAGAGGCGCAGCCTTTGGTGCACACTATGATGCAGCGGTGTCGCCGCTGATTACGTCATAGAGCAAATGGGTGTGCCTCTGCCGGCTGTTAGAGCAGAGAGAAGAAAGAAGCTGTGTCAATCATCGGGGACCGCTTGAAAGTGTGTATACAAGTTTTTTTTTTTTTATGTGCTGGGCAAACTAAGGGCTGGCTACTAAAGGTGGCTGGCTGGATACTAAAGGGGGCTGGCTGCATACTAAAGGGTGCTGGCTGGATACTAAAGGGGGCTGGCTGGCTATATACTAAAGGGGGCTGGCTGGCTATATACTAAAGGGGGCTGGCTGTATATTACTGGGGGCTTGCTGGCTGTGACCAATGCATTTCCCAGCTTTGACTTATACTCGAGTCAATAGGTTTTCTCAGTTTTGGTGGTAAAATTAGGGGCCTTGGCTTATACTTGAGTATATACGGTAATTTTAGAAGTCACGGAATTATGAAAGTGACGATAAGTAAAAGTTACAAAAATCTCCAAAAAGTCACAAACAGCTCTGATCTATTTTCAACACCTGGAAGGGGGTAGGTACTGTATATACTTACAAATCTTCCAAAAAGTCTCACATCTGGAATCAGGTGCTAACACTGCAGAAAACATGCACATGGTGAATTTTGAAGTGAGCTTTTCAGAGGTACAAAAAAATTGCAAAAGTTCATTTGTACCACAAAAAGTTACATATAAAGAAGAAAAAGCCAAAATAAAAGATACAGGTGACTGTGTGTTTTTTAGGCTGCATTTACACTGCCATATGGAGGACCTATATACGTCCTCCATAGATGGCAATGGGCGCACAGCGCCCTACAGGCGCAGTACGGTGCCGCACACATGCGGCACTGTACTGCTCCGTACCCTGGGAAAAGATAGGACATGTCCTATCATTTCTCGGCATACAGTGGCGTGCCCCATGTTCCACTATGGAGAGGGGCGCTCACCTCTCCTCCTCTCCTGCGGCGCCAACGTGTACACGTGCTATGGTATGGTTGGCACATGTCGGCACCAGGGAGAGGAGGAGGGGGTCGCCGCTGTATGCCGAGAAAAGATATGCCCAGTACAGTGGGCAACGGCAATGTAGGCTTAGGGTATGTTGTCCTTAACAAATCTTAAATTTAGTGTATTATAAATCTTATTTAAATTAATGTAATTTTAAACAGCACAGCAAATATTAGTGTGGGATGGTCCTAGAAAATTGTACATATGAATTAAAAACATATTTGTTCCATCCTTTCAGTATCCGATCTCTCGCTGAAGCTATTGATGACCTCCTTAGAGATGTTAATTCTCTAAAAAAACGGCTTCATGAATTAAATGAACGGCTGGATAATATCAACAGAGGTTTTATAAGGATGAAGTTACGTATGGCACCTAGAAACCCCACAACTTATCCAAGAAGCCTCCGTGTTTATCCGCAGAGACAAGAAAAGCTCACCCATCCTCCTAACCGGCCATTCAGTGTTAAGAGGAGGGTATATATCAGAAGACGGAAAATTAAAGCCTAGAGATTAAGTACCAAAATACTACAGACAGGTCCAATGCTGACATCAGTATAAAATAGCAATGTTCAAACAACTATTCATTCTGTGTAAGAAATAAAATTCTAAGAAAACTAATGAAAAAACTGTACTGTACTTATTTAAGCAAATGTATCTAGGACTAGTATTTAGTATTTTAGCCCATTAAGTTTATTTTATTTCACCCAATGCTTAGAAATGATACAGGGCAATTTGGGACAGTAAGGTCCAAAATCACTGTGACATGTCCTCTTTATACCTCTCTAATAAGAATGAGAAACCTGTGTTGGTGTACCGACCATAGACGCCCGTGTCAGCATGCCAAACATAGACGTCCATACGTCCCTGTGTCTGTGTGCCAACCATAGATGTCCCTGTGTCAGCGTGCCAACCATAGATGTCCCTGTGTCAGCATGCCAACCATAGACGTCTCTGTGTCAGCGTGCCAACCATAGATGTCCCTGTGTCAGCGTGCCAACCATAGATGTCCCTGTGTCAGCGTGCCAACCATAGACGTCCATACATCCCTGTGTCAGCGTGCCAACCGTAGACGTCCCTGTGTCAGCGTGCCAACCATAGACGTCCCTGTGTCAGCGTGCCTACAAATACAAATCTGATGTAAATGTGTTTCCATCACCGTATCCAGGCACTGCCAGAACCATAACTTCTCTGAGCAGTTATCGGGGTGCACAGCAGAGTACGAGATGAGGTCTTCTATTGCTATAACAAGCAGCAGGACTGTAATATTTTATGTATATTCCTGTATTGTAGCCTCTCTAAGTTCACTGGGGCGTATCCTCACACTTAACATGTCCCCTCTACTTTTAGTGGTCAGCTTGAAGTCTGCTAAAGCGTTCACTCAAGCAGAGGGGTTGGAGCATGGAGCAGCTCAGTTTAGAGATTTAAAGGCACAGCTATGTTAGGACACACCACCAATACACAATCCTGACCATACAGACTGCAGCCAGTATCCAGAGTTGTCCCTGGTGAGATGTTTAATTTGACCTTTGTGTATGTTTTTAGGAGCAGCAGGACTGTGATATTCTAGATTCTAGTTGCTCTCGGAGTACTAGGGATGTGTCCTCTCACTGCTGTGCTCTCGGCAGCCAGTATAAGCTATTGTCCCTTTGTGTATGCTTTAATCCCTTAACGTCCTGTCCCTTTTTTGTTTTTTCATTTCCATTTTTCACTCCCCACCTTCAAAAATCTAACTTCTTTATTTTTACACGTAAAGAGCTCTGTGATGTCTTGTTTTCTGCTTAACAAATTGCAATTTATAGCGATGGTATTTAATATTCCATGGCTTGTACTGGGAAGCAAGAAAAAAAATCCAAATGCAGTGAAAATGGTAAAAAAAAGCATTTGTGTCGAGGTTGAAGCTGGATATTTATCTGCAGCTCACATTTCCAACTATGTCTTTAATTATCCTAATTATGACATCAAAAGCATGTTTATAGGAATTATAGAATATAAGATAAGGGAATCTGATGTGGCACTCCCCCTGCAGCCTCTAAATTTAATTCCCTAGGAGAGCTAGTAGTTGAATGGGGTAAAATCTGTAGACAGCGTGATGTATGTATTATGAAGGCATAAGATCTGCACACTGCATATGTTATCTCCTATTTCCATAAAAAAGCAATAATAGCACATTCTAGAGCAGGGTTGCATTACTTTTTTTTGGTGCACCTTTAATATAGGACGTGCAACACAATTCTGTCAGATGTTGCATGTGGCGCACGGTCCAACTGAGCACCCGAATGCCCCCTTCAGTGCAGCAATTTGTGTAGCATGATGACTAGTGCGGCTGCGCCACGAAATGGTTACGTGCAACACAAATATCTCGGACATGTTTTAAATACCTTTGCAAGCAAAGTGAAAGAAAGATCCGAGCACTCGAAGGTAGCAATCCACTTCTTTTTGTTGTTCGTACATCCTGTAACAAAGTATAGCATCCATACAATTCTTCAGACGCGCCCCGGCTCTCCTGAGCCTTTTTCCACTGCTGCTACCTGTGCAAGCAGTACACACTAGAAAGAACATGCAGAGTCAGACAGAAAACTGGTGCACAGCCCTTAGTAAATGTGCCCATATTAGTGTTAGACTACATTAAGATCTCCATAAGAAACAGTGTGCAACTCCTTTGAAGTCGTAAATGGATGTGGCTCTGTGATGCGTTTCCACAACTAATTATACTGCTGGGCGAATGTCTTTGATGTACCGCCTTTGTGATCAGGGAATCCCTCCAGAAACTTGCTGGACATATAAGTGACTTAAAATGGAAAGATTTTGGAAGCTATCCCAGTGAATCCAGTAGATGTAGTAGTCCTGGTTGCAAATTGTGCATCGTCTTTTGCTTTTTGCTTCACAAAATTGACGTTCAGGCAGATGCATCTTGTCTGAAATGTGAGCTATTCCCTGCAGATATGGCTTATAAGACATGGTCCTGCCCACACCAAACCTGATTTTGGTCCAGAGTCCTGAAACTCGATAAAAGTGTTTTGTGCCTTTCTTCCTATTAGTGGTATGCTAGTGTGTGTCTTGCCTGTATTACTGTATCCAGGATATTAGTTTCTTCTATTTCCTTCTGAGAGTCAGAACTGGTGGGCTTATTGGGTGGTTTAATGTACCTGCTTTTTGTATTAAAAGTGTTAAAATGTTCAATAAATATCTATCTGACGTTTTAACACAACATCTCTCCCATCTATCTGGATTTGGTGGAACAATAACAGATTGAGGGGTGTGTCCTGAAGTTCTAGGTGGCGGAAGGCATGTTCCAAATTTGAAACTTCTCCGAATACAGATAAAACAGCTCCCGGCATCATCATTAAGCCTCTTCCAAGCTCCGGAATGATGATGACATCCTGACGCACAACTTCAGCATGAAGCTGGGATGTCGAGGTGAGATAGACACCTAAATCTTTCAATAAATAAAGGAACATCTCAGCACATCTAGTTCGGCAAGGAGTATAATAATGGGGAGGACCTCTTATTTAGTCAGATTGACTTTCTAACCAGAGAAAAAAAACATATAAGTCCAGGAGCTCATGTAAGTTGGAGAGACTGACAGAAGGATTGGACAGAGTGAGCAGGAGATCTTCTACAAAAAGTGATACATTGAATTGAGTTTTATGGACACCTACATTAATTTTTTTCTATAAATTATATTTATAACTATGTATAGACCAAAACTATTATAGTAATTGTAGTATAGTAATTGACTGTTAACAGAGCTCAGTGTACATAACACACCTAAAAGTTAGTAAAATGTAAAATCCCCAAATAATCTTTTCTTGTGGCTGGTTGCAAATTAATGTATTCAGCCAAAAGTTCATACAGCGATCAGTCATGTATCACAGCTGGTTAAATTTTTATGTCTATGCCCAACTTAACGCTCCATGAAAGTGGAGCTTCACTTTAGCTGCCAGGAGAGGTAATAAGATAGTTTGTCTATTTCCACTGATCACAGCCAAGCATGGTTTTCTATTCATTAGGCTTAAAGGGACACATTTTTTGCAGACAACTTTTTTTTAAAGCTAAACAGATGAAATTTCAAATAAAAGAGGAAAGGACATTTCATACCCCTGAGGGGACTAGTAGTTTAGTGGGGTAAAAACTGCTGACAGGTTCCCTTTAAGTGAATGGACGTTCATCCTGATGTATTCCCCATTCTTGTGATGTAATAAGGGGCATTTCTGATTTCACAAAGGGGAAATGTGATGCCATGAAGGTCATTGTAAAGTAACAACTTGGATATTTTAATGCCATAGTGGGCATTTTGATGTCATAATATAAAATTGTGATATTACAGTAGGGCATTGTCCTGTCGTAAAGGGGCATCTTAATGTCACAATGGTGGCATTGTGCTCTCACAAGAGGAAATAATGATGTCACAAGGAGCAATGTTATGAGATAAGATAATCCTTTACTAGTCCCACAGTGGAAAATTAAAAGTGTTATAGCAGCAGAAAGGGTACAGCATAAACGATGACAGAACAATATTAGAGATAGATGAACAAAAGAAAAAATCATTTAAAAAAAGACAAAAAAAAAAGACAAGCAATGATCAGCAGTCTGCTATTCAGTCTGTGGATGGGACCTGCAGGGACTGGTTAGGTGGTGCGCACAGGTTACTTCCATTTGGGCCTTGTTGTTGAACAACCTGATTGCAGCGGGAGCAGTGGTGTAACAAGACCCCAGTACAAACTTACAATTGGGGCCCCCATATAATTAAACAGACATAAGCACACATACACTACATATGCATAACACATTACCATATATACTCTACACACATTATATATATGCTACACGTACAAATACACACACACCATATAAGAAACACTCAAATATAGGTGCACATAAATATATATCCTCACACCAATACCCACAAACCTGTACAATTCTAATAATACTGCAGTAATAAATACACTACATACATAAATATATACCAGCAGGAAACATACTGCACATTACTATATAGTGCCAAAAAATGGCTGCACACCAGGGGCTGCCATAAAGGAGATATAGAGATCACTTACAGTATATACTCGTGTAGAAGCCGAATTTTTCAGCACAAGAAATGTGCTGAAAAACCTCACCCTCCGGTGACCGGACCACTGATGGCGGCTCCCGATCCCCAGCGCCAGCTCCCGATCGCCCGTCGGCAGCTCCCGTTCCCTGGCGAGGGCTCCCGATCCTGCTGTTAAGTACATTAAAAAAATAAACTTAATACTCACCTTCCGGCGATACTCACCCCCGATACTCAGTGCCTGCTCTCGATCCCCGGCGGCGGCTTTTGTCTTCTTTCTTTCGTCATCATAGTGTGCTGCGGCGTGGAGATCGCATGGACGGCTAGAGAAGAAAGAAGACAGAAGCCGCCGACAGGGATCGGGAGCCGCCGCCGGGGAGCAGGAGCCGCTGTCGAGAATCGGGGGTGTGTATCACCAGAAGGTGAGTATTAAGTTTATTTTTTTAATGTGCTTAACATACGGGGGCTGGCTGTATACTATATGGGACTGGCTAGCTGTATGCTACTTGGGGCTGGCTGTATACTACACCCTCGGCTTATACTTGAGTCAATAGGTTTTCCCAGTTTTTGATGGTAAAATTAGGGGTCTCGGCTTATACTCGGGTCAGCTTATACTCGAGTATATACAGTACTATATAACTCAATTTTAGCTCCAATCTTCTACCTGTGATCTGTCCTGGTCTTCATCTTGGTGGCTCCTCACAGATGACGGTTCTTCTTCTCCATCAGTTACAGAAATTTGATAACTTCTCCAGTTGCGACTTACCGCTACAGAATTCACCACAAGATGTCTTCAGCACCAGGCACTTACAGTATACAGTATAATCACTTACAGTATGATGACACATAAGATTAAAACTCTTGTAATTGTTTTTATAAGGCACCTACTAACTGTTGTACGGCAACGACATCCTCTCATTAATTTATGTTTACTCCTATTCATTATTATTTAGCAAAGCACTACCCCTCCCCATTAATTTACATGTAACCCTGCACCACACCATTATGTAAAGTAGCAGAGTAGCCCCCACCAATCTATATGTTGTCATAACTGTCCCAAGTAACTAGTATGTAGCATAGCAGCCCCTCTTACTAATTAATTTAGTTAGCACACTTATAAGCATAAATATTCCGTCAGCCTCCAATTGTCCATCAGTCTACCATTATTATACAGTCCAGGAGCCCCCCTTATAGTATACCATCCAGGAGGCCCATCCCTATAATATACAGTTGCCCCCCTACCCCCCACCATTTTAATATTCCAACCTTAATATTCCAGAAAGGAGTCTTCTATTATATTGTCCAGGTGCCAATTATTCCCGGTCCCCTCTTATAATATACCAGGAGCCATTATCCCCCCCCTATTACATACCAGTAGTTATTATTACTCCCCCCACTCCCCTTATTAGATAACAGTAGCCACTATCCCCCCCCCCCTTATTACATACCAGGAAACATTATTATATCCCCCACTCCCTTTATTACATACAGGGAGCCATTATTACCCCTGACCCTTTATTACATACTAGAAGCCATTACTACTGTCCCACCCGCTTATTACATACTAGGACCCATTTTCATCCCCACCAGCCTCCTTATTGCTCACCAGGAGCCATTATTATCCCCCCACCACCACCATATTACATACGAGGAGCCATTATTAACCCTCCCACCCCCTCATTACATACTTGGAGCTATTATGATATCATAATATTTTGATCATAATGGCCATTGTGATGTCATAAAGAGAAATAGTGATATTATTAAAAGGATTCTGATGTTCTGATGTCATAATAGAGCATTGTGATCTCAGAATGGGGGCATTGTAGTATCATAATGTGCACTGTGATGTTACAGTATGACAATGTGATTAATGTCATTAAGAGACATTGCGCATTTTAAAATCACACTGGGGGGCTGTGATCTCATAATTTGGCATTCTAGTGACACAATGGACATTGTAATGTCATGGAGGAAATTTGTGATGTCATAAAGCAGCATTATGATGTAACAAAGGGTCTTGTGATGTCATAGAAGTGAAAGATATTCTCAAGATTGGTATTTTGATGTCATAATGGGCATTGTGATGACTTAGGGCAGTGATTTTCAACCTTTTTTGAGCCGCGGCACACTTTTTATACTTAGAAAATCCTGGGGCGCACCACCAACCAAAATAGCACAAAATGAGACTAAAACAGTCATATTATACATATAGTTAATAATATAGATTCTAAATTTATTTTACTCACTCATTGTGAAACCTGGGCCTGTTTCGATAAACACAAAAGGGATATCCTGGCAGGAACAGTTCTCAGTTTCTCCCTGCTTTTAGTATATGGTGCTGATTATTATGTGGCTCATATACTGCAAAATAAAGGGGTACAATGAGAAGTACTATGGCCATGAGGCCAGAGTACAAGTGCCAGCTCATATACTCAGCATATGAGCTGGTACTTGTAGTACTCCAGCCTCATGACTATAGTATTTCTCATTTTACATTTCTCATTGTTATATGCAGTATACTGCTGGAGTACTAAAAGTACCAGCTCATATGCTGAGTATTCTGCCAACAGTTCATATACTCAGGCAAAAGCTCATATAGTCAGCATTATTGGTGGGCATTACCTTGGCGTTGGGCAAATGCGTGAGTCTCCCCGCTCTCAGGATGATGCGCCGGCCTCAGTGACGTCATTTTGTTGTGCGAGGTTCAAAGCTTGCGCATGTGTTATTGTACACGTCTCCTACATTGTAAGAAGCCGTGACTGCGCATTGCCGGGAAACAAAACACAGGGGGCACCATAGTTTGGGGAACTTTCCCCGCGGCACACCCGACCATGTGTCGCGGCACACTGGTTGAAAATCACTGACTTAGGGGTATAGTGATGTCACAATCCCATTAACAACAAGATTAGGTGTGGGTGTTTCAGGACAAATATAGCTATAGGGGCTTATTGTGATAATGAGGCATCTCTACTACTACTGCGGCTTGTAACACACGTGTGAACATAGCCGTGCAGGTGCCGGCTGAGATGCGGCTGCTCTGGGGCATGTGACATTACAGGTGGGTTAGGTAGGTGACCGCCGTGTAGATAAGCGCCGGCAGGTGCACAGTCCAGTGACCTAGTTTGCGGGGTCACAGCGATAATCGCTATACAATCACATAGAGCAGCTGATGGCGCCGGTCAGCTGACACGTGACTCAGCACATTACGCAATCCGCGGTGACGCGCAGGCCCCGCCCCTCCTCGCACTTCCGTAATCCACTTGGTGGTCACCGAGCAGAGAGCGGCCCCGGAGACATGGCGCTCAATAAGAACCACTCCCAGAACGGCGGCGTTATTGTCAACAATGGCGAGAGGTCAGTGTCCTCCCTGCGTCACCTTGTAGGCCTGTGTGCGAGTGCAGCGGTTATAGCCATGGTGGAACTACAACTCCCAGCAGGCCTTGTGTCCAGCCCCTGAGTCCCGCAAGCCAACACATGGAACAAGTTGTTCTGGGATATGTAGTAACATCCGGCTGCCACTTGTTACCTGATAGAAGTGTTAGTAAACAAGTGAGGAGCGGGCATGTACAACTACATCCCCATCATCCACTCTGGCATGATAATGGTGCCCATCAGGTAGTCAGTGTAAGAGGCTGATGCCAGGAGTCCCCTTCTGTCTCATAAACGTATTAACATGAAGTCTGTGGGATGAATCTGCGCTGGTGCAGGTGTACACCGTGACAGTATATGGCTGTCACATACCCTGGCTCTTCAATGTCTCGGCCCCATCACTGATATCATTGTCTTTGCAGTTTTGCGTATCACGCACAGTGCCCGCCAGCTGCTTTTGTGTAGCCTTAGAAAAGATGTCTCTGAAGTGTAACATTATGCTGAATAGAAGAATTAGACAATAGATGTGTCAGGTGACGTGTGTGGTCCCTCTATGTGATGACAGCTGTCTCACCCCGGCAGCTTTACTAGAATATACTGCCATCTGTGCTAGGGAAGCGCGGTGCAGCCTCCTCTCCTGACTGTTTCCTGGAGAAAGGCTGGCACTGCCCCAACCCAATGCCACCTCTTTTTAGAGATCAGGCTCAGTGGCCAACCCTTACCAGCGGGATTTGGGGGATGCAAGGTGTCTTAGTCTATTGGCTCCAGGAGGTTTTTTCTCCTTATATGCCGAGTGCTGAGTCACATGTCAGATGACCTGCGCCATCAGCTGCTCTATGTGATTGTATAGGGATTATCCTTGTGCCTCGCCTCCGAATCTGGCTTAATAAAAAGTCTGTTAACCAAAATGTTGCCATGACTTCAATCTCGGCTCCAATGGACTAGCCAAAGTCATGGCGACATTTTGGTTCAGAGACTTTTTTTTTTTTAAGCCAGATTCGGGGGAGAAGGTGTGTGAGTGTTTTGCGGAACAACTTGAACCGAAATTGTACTAATCTGTGCCATCACCTCAACCTGCTAGCCCTTGATTTGACGGATTTCTACAGCACCCTTCAAAAATTGTGTGTGCTGTGGCATTCCAGCTCTATACATCCAGGTTGGAGAACCTTTATAGCAAGTGGGGAAGCACTGACTCTGATTTTCTGATCTGTTTTAGGTTATATTCACACTGCCGTTGCCCGCCCATACCGTACTGTAGCGGGCAACGGCAGTGCACGGGGAGAGGTGAGCGCAGCTTACCCCCGCCCCTCTCCATAGGAAGTAATGGCACACGGCGCCGTATTAGGGCAAAAGATAGGACAGGTCCTATCTTTTTCCGGGTACGGAGCGGTACGGTGCTGCACCGTACCGCTCCCGTAGGGTGCCGTGCGCCCATTGACATCTATGGAGGACGTGTATCGGCCGTATATACGTCCTCCATACGTTAGTGTGAATGTAGCCTAACAGTCCCACACAGGTAACATAAGTAAGGGAGATCATCATTCTACCTGTCCCGTACTGTCTTATTTTGTTCATATGTGTACCCCATGATTTATTAAACGCTGCATAATATAATGGCTATATGAAGCTGAGTGATGATGACTGGCAACTCCTCCTATAGGACTATTGTCCTGTGCAGTTTTTACTACATATCATGTTTTTACTACAAGACTGTAGTTCCACTGGAACAAAGTGACTGAACGATAACTATGATGCTGTGAGTCTGACCCCGCACAGCACTCAGTCTAGGAAGTATTGTTGATATACAGTCTGTATCTCACTTATTCAGCACAGGTGACCACAACTCTGAGGATACATCTGCACATATGGTATTGCTATAGTTTTGCAGAGCAGTTGTAGTATATGTTGCTTTATAGTGCAGGTTGCAGAAGAATTGATAGATCCACATCAAATACTAACAGCATGAAGATTTTGATATTGCTAGTAGCCGCAGTGGTACTAATGAACATACCCATCAGGGGGTTTTCAGACTATACTTAGAATAGGTCATAAATATCTGATTGATGAGGCCCGGATATCTGGCTAATCAGCTGTTAGAGCAGACTTCATGGGTCTGAGGAGAGCCGTGGCCCCTACCACGTTCTCACAGTGTGATATATGTTATGGCCCAGCGTCTATTGTGGCTCCGCCCCCTTCAGTGTTTCTGATCTGTTGGCTGATCCCTAGTGTCCATAGTTTTCCTGTCTGTTCCATGCAGTGGTTGCCAGCTGTTGTGGCAGTGTGCCCTGTAAAGGTGCAACCGTGCACCATACCACGGCGCCAGTGTACCGTCAAGGTGTAACCGTGCACCATACCACGGCGCCAGTGTACCGTAAAGGTGTAACCGTGCACCATACCACGGCGCCAGTAAGGTGTAACCGTGCACCATACCACGGCGCCAGTGCACCATAAAGGTGTAACAGTGCACCATACCAGGGTGACAGTGCAGCATAAAGGTGTAACAGTGCACTATACCGGGGTGGCAGTGTACCATAAAGGTGTAACCTAGCACCATACCACAACGCCAGTGCGCCATAAAGGGGTAACAGTGCACTATAACAGGGCAGCAGTGCGCCATAAAGGGGTAACAGTGCACTATACCAGGGGTGGCGGTATACCATAAAGGTGTTACGGTGCACTATACCAGGGTGGCAGTGCAGAATAATGGTGTATCAGTGTAGCATGGTCCTGATATGCTGAGAAGGATATCAGGAACACATGATACGGTGTCACGAGGGTGGAACGCTCTGCTTGGAGGGTAAATACAGAAGGTGATTGAGTTACTGTAGGAGATTAGGAGAACATATTCTTGTGTATTCTTGACAATCCATTTATAATGTACCGTACTAATGTGCATATTTCTTTGCGTCTAGTATCCTGAAAATATGCAAAGATGTGGAGCTCTCTTTCAGCGATATGGCTCATAAGACTGAGGCTTTCAAGGGCACAAAAAAGGGGTTGCTATACCTCACCCCATACAGGGTAAGTCTAGAGCTGGACCTTTTTGTTTTAATACAAGGGGCTTTTTAAAATGTCTCATTTTTTTTTTTCAAACAATAGGCCCCAAGTAGGATAAAAAAAAAAAATGAAAATCCTGTACTGTCCTCAGTCCTCAGCCGTGGTTTATCGCAGTCACCCCCAGCCTCTGTTTGTATAAGGAGGCTACACGGTGATGTTACGTTGATACAGAATGTATGTGGTGTTAATGTGACGTCACAGCTGAGCCCCTTAATACCTACAGAAGACAAACAGTGACTGGAGGAGCCCACTGGACCAGAGGCAAGGTACTAGGTGTATGTATGCCGCATTGCAAATGAAACCTGACCATTGTTGTTCTATTTTTCAGGTAATCTTTGTTAGCAAGGGGAAGGATGCCATGATGTCCTTCATGATGCCTTTCTACCTTGTGAAGGGATGCTCCATAGAACAACCAGTCTTCTCTGCCAACTACATAAAAGGCACTATAAGCTCAGAAGCCAATGGTAGGGAAGTTACAGAAGCTTTCCATTTGTTATGTGTTTATTGCTGCACCGCTTCAACTTTTATCACAGTGATGGGTTTGGTGTCTGCACAAAAATGATATAACACATTGGACATGAGAGATGACCATCTACTGCTCAATCACAAACTTAAAGGGGTTTTCCAACAAAGCAAGTTAGGCCCTATCCACAGGATGGGGCCTAACTTGCTGTTCGGTGGGGTCTCACTGGTGTCACACCCCCTAGATAATTCATCTTTGTTTTTCAACTTTTACAGTTTCCTTTTATGTTACTGCAGGTGGTTGGGAAGGGCAGGCATCATTCAAGCTCACTTTTAACAGTGGCGGAGCCATAGAATTTGGACAGCAAATGTTTAAGTTGGCAACCAATGGTATGTTGTTTTTTTTTCTTGTACAGACAATTTGGGATAGTTGCATTTATAGCTTTCTTCTCTGGAAATATGTTATTTCATCATTAATCCTGGATGTGTACATACCACAGCATCTTGAGTGTCTTTAGGCCCCATGCAGCCTACAAACAATGCACTGTGTCGTGGCATTAGCGGTCCAGCAGACATGGGGCTACATTGCTTACCTCACCCATGTAGATAGGAAGAGACAGACCTATGGTGACCTGCATGCATTGCACCGTGAACGTGTCCAGTAGAAGAGCCTTTCCACACGGTCGTGGACTGCTGCTAACATATTTATTTAGTGATGAGATTTTAATTTTTTGCTATAAATGTACTGCATTTGATCTTTGTTATTTATACTTTCGTATTCATATATAAATATGATAATTTGAATTATTTTTTGTTAGCTTCCAGACCACCACAAGTTCCTAACCCTGGTTATGGATACACACCTGCACCCATGCCAGGGGCTTATGGTCCTGGAGGATTCCCCCCTGCACCTGGAGGATATGCTCCAGCCCCTCCTGCAGGTCCATACCCCTATGCTCCACCAGCTATGAATGGATATGGTCCAGCACCACAGCCCATGGGTTATCCATACGCTGCACCAACAGGTATGTATATATAAAAAAAAAAGTGGTTTGGCACAATATTCTGATTCATCATGAATAATACTGTGGTCCAGAGATCCCCTGTGAAAGCGAAAGCTTTGCATGCATGTTGTTTTGCACATCAGCCACAGATGGCAAAGTATAGCTGGAGAAGAGACTGTGATGTACATTTGTGATGTAGAAATCTAAAATAATCTTAAGGATGGGCAACCCGTATTCTATAATTGTTGAAAACCCACTGAAGGTTTTTTTTTGTTTGTTTATTTTTTTTACACAAAGGACTAGGTTAATCTGAACACTTTCTACTGTTTTTTTTGTTTGTGTTAGGTCCTGGTATGTATCCTCCACCACCTGAGATGAATCCCATGTACATGGCACCCCCACCACCTTATCCAGGTCCACCTTATTCTGGAGCCCCAGCTCCTCCTGTCTCCCAGGCATGGACAGAACCTGGTATGCCAGGTAAGAATGTATTCAGTAGGAAAAGTACTCAATGGTTCTCCAACAGCCATCTTGGAAGTTACTACATTAAAATCACAAAGCTCAGACCTGTTGTACAGGGTGGAATGATAGGAAGCAGAGCTCCTATACAGTGTCATTGATTTATTCACCATTCGTGAAAACGATGCAACGTTTCAGCCCCTCGTGGAGCCATTTTCACGTGAAAATTGAGGGGCTAAAACGTTGGAGATGAAAACTTTATTGGAATTCTGATTCCTTTTGATTCTTCATTTGTGGTTTGCATGCGCCTTGGAGCTGGGTTTGTTTGAGGCAAACTACTTCTGGACAACGATCTATGGTTGTCACAGTGCTGCATCTTCTCTGTTATTGTTGTATTCATATTCTACGACCTTTTGCCGCTCCGCATCATACTAGTATAGTGCGGAGTCTGGCTAATAACGTTCCATGCCGTTCTAGTACATTGGGGACCCAATTGTTTAGCTTTGCAACGGAGCTGAGTGGGAAACGTTGTTGGCAGCGGCTCTGATTTGTGGGTGTTAACCCTTTGAATTCCACTGTCATTGTTTAAATGGTTGCAGGGAGGTTCCTTGCTTGATCGGCGCCCCCCCCCCCCGCAGTGGTTTCCGGGGGTGCCGATTGTTGCCAGTGGTCTGAGCTAAGACCCCAGGGCTGCCCAAAGTAAATGCGTGTAAGGTCCTGTTACAAACGGGACCTTACAGGCAGTGTGTCAGACTATACATCAGTATTGCAGGGTATTATAATGAACAAGCAATTAAACAAATGCTTGTTCTTGTCCCAAAGTGGGACAAGTAAAAAATGAGTGGAAAAGGTTTTAAATACGGTAATAAATGAATCAAAAAGCCCCGTTACATTACTTGCATATACAATAAAAAAGTGAAAATCTCCATACAAACCCCACATATGTAGTATTGCCACGTCCGTAATGACTCGTACAGTAAAACAAAATCATTGTTATACACGCACGATATACGCCGTAAATTTTACTTTTTTTTTTTTTTTTTTTTAACACCAAAAATTTATGATTTTTACCTATTTTGTCCCACATAAAAAAAGTAAAAGTGATCAAAAAACCTTCCCTTGTGCGCCTCGCTGTACGCCCCTACAACAAGTAACGTCCACATGTGGGGTGTCTCGGGAGAACTTGCAAAACAAATTTTTGAATGGGTTTTCTCTTTTGTGAAGGTGTACATTTTGGGGATAAAAGAACGTATTACTAACCAAATCGAACAATTCCTAAATTTCACCTCCATATTGATTTAATTATTATGAAGATCTCAAGGGGTTAACACAAGCTGTTAGTTTGAGGGGTGCAAATTTGAAAATGGGTTGATTATATAGGGGTTTTTAATATTATTATATATTTCAAATTTCATTAAAAATAGTAATGACACTCAAAAAAACTATTCTGAAATGTCCTTGTAAATATACAGAAAACCGATGTTCAATTTGTAAGCTGCGTGAACATCCAAATTATCCAGACATGTTAAAAAAATTATTAAAACTTAAAGCAGACATATAGGAAATGTTATTTAGCAACTATTTTAGGTGGTAAAACTATCTGCCGGAAACAAGATACCATATATACTCAAGTATTAGTCGACCCGAGTGAGTACATATATATATATGAAAGACTCAAGTATAAGCTGAGTTAGGTTTTTCTTCAGCGCATTTTTTAAAGAAAAAACGCAAAACTTATCATCCAAAATTTACCACTAAAAGGAAGTACAACATGTAATGAAAAAAAACAATCTAAAAAATTGCTTTGATAAATTTCAAAAGCTATAACCATATAAAGCAACACAATAAATGGGGCTGCGTCCTGAAGGGGATAAGGGTTTGTCCAGCTTCCATTGTGCTGAGATGGTAAAGAGCCGATGAATTCTGTAGTCTCTTCACTTCCTGCCAAGCATACATTGTATAGAGGCTGTGCTTCGTATCAGGGCTGGCTCCAGGTTTTAGTAGGCCCCTGGACAGTAGAGCCTCAGTGGGCCCGTTTGCAGTGAACTAGTGTGGCAGCATTAAATACACATAAACTACAGCCACTTATAGGGTGTTTTTTTTATATATTTATACAGAAATGTTCTACAGACATACTGTACATTTACCAGTGTTTAATAGCTCCATCCCCAGAAATTTCCTGCACCTTCCCACACAGTATACAGGGTCCCTAGCTCCTGAAGTGCCCTGGCACCACAACTACCATTGTGCCCATCCTGCCCTCCCCTAGCACGGAGAGACCGGAGCCGCCATAGTGCCGACCACGAGGCAATCATCATCATCATCATCATCAGTAAACAATCCCCCATACCTGACAGCCCTGTAACAGGGGAAAGAGAAGGAGCCACAGGGAACCCCACAGAAATAACACCCTGGCTGAGGAGGGAAGGAGAAGGGGCAGATGGAGACCGCTTAACCCCTGCTGCATCACCCTGCATTAACCCCCAGCAGCCCATACCTCTGAGATCGGAGCTCTCTGACACGCTGAAGACAAGTTTTCTGCCACCTGCTGGTCATTTTTAGGTACTGCATTTGATCCTGCGTCTTATACTCCAGTGCGCCTTATATATGAACCTAGATGTCTTAGCAGGCATTTATCAGAGGTGCGCCTTATAGGCCGAAAAATATGGTGTGTGTGTATATATATATATATCCCCTATAAATTATATACAGTCCCCATGACAGAGCAAACGGTGCTCCATAACGTACTATTATGTCATGGAATGCTAGTGTTAGTACAAACAATCCCCCTGGGGCCAAGGCCAGCAACAGATTTGCACATGCAACCTATGACTACAGCGCCCAGCATTTTCTGGAGGTGAGGGGAGAGCAGGGGAGCCTTGCTGGACTACAACTGCGAGCATGTTCTAGAGGAGAGGAGGTGTGCAGGGGAGGTCTGGAGGATTACAACTCTCAGCATGTACTGGAGCGAGGTGAGGACTAGTTCCTGCGGGACTACAATTCTCAATGTCCTCCATAAGAGTGAGAGGTGTGACTCCTGCTAGACTACAAATCCCAGCATGTCCTGGAGACGAGAGGGGGGTCCGGCTGCTGCAGGACTGCAACGCCCTGCAGATCATGGAAAGAGGGGGAAGACCAGGGGAAAAAACAATTTCCAAAATGCTGCAGGACTTTTAGCATGCCCCAGACGCAGAGACTCTTTGGAAGCTGTAGTTTTATAACCCAGCAAAATCCTTCCTCCTCATATCTCCTAATACTTTACTCCCTCTCATTACCCGTTATGTGGGAGCCTCTATCGCCCCCGTCATCCAGATGATGTCTCCCTTGGCCACTCCTATAGACAGCAGCCTGGACTATCACTCCAGATATGTGACTGGATCACTAGCCAATCACAAAGGAGTATTAGAGTTGTAGGTGTTGAAGGCACCAATCACAGCTAGAGATTGGCTGTGCAGAAGGGCGTGTCTGATGGTTGGGTGATGTTATATGCGGACGTAGTAGCCTCACGGTCCAAAATGAGCAGCATGTGTAATGTACATTCGATCCCAGACTGGCGCCAGCATCCATCCCCTTGTCAGCCTTGGTGAGGGGCTGTGTGTAGCGTGGGCCCCTCTGTCATCGATAGGCCCTGGGGTATGCCAGGTGCTGGCGCCGGCCTTGCTTAGTATTGCCCTAGTCCCATTTGCTTAGCCCAAAACGGACTGGCCACCTTCTCATTAACGTTTTGAATATTCTGCCTCAAGATTTATTTCAAGGCCCCGGTCCGTGTAGTTACAAATCTGCTATTATGCCTTTCACATGGTGGAGCTCTCAGAACATCATGTGACACAGGGGCATCATGTGACTGCCTCGTCTGCAAGTGGTCACGATGTTGCCCTTACAGCTGTGGCAAATTGTTCTGGCTAGCACAGGCTGAATACTATGAGAGATAAGTTTGACTGTGCTCTGTTCTGGAAACAAGAGCAGCACACATCTAGCTTGGTTTCACATGAGCTTGTGAACAAGCCAATCACATGATGCTCCTACAGACCCCATTACATGAATGAGCGGGGTCATAAGGTGTTCTTCACTGCTCTTCCATGGTGTAGACACTGTAGCAAATTATTACAGCAAGCATAATACATACACTTATAGACTTCCTAGGTCAGTTTGGGAAATTTAATTAGTTTTGTGGCCGAATTTTCAAAATTTTAATGAAAAGGTGGTCACCCTTTTAAATTCGCTTTCAGGGGTTTTGACATTAATTATGTCTATTTCATATCCAAAGTGACCAGAGGGTTGTACTCCCACCAGCCTCTTATTAATAACCTAATCATAGGCTGGATCATAAGTAGTTTTGAAAAACACCTTTAATAGAATTAGAAACTGCAGAAACTTACAACCTGTATTCTTCCAGATGTGATGAGTAGTTGCTATACTTTATCAAGTGTAAAGTAAGAAAGGGCCGTGTATGTCTTATCTTGTGTTATTGAGCAATATATTTGTGTTTTTTAGGAGGTGGCAAAGCCGCAGAAGCTGCATCCAGCGCATATTACAATCCTGCAAATCCTCACAATGTCTACATGCCCATGGTGAGTGCTGGGGACATAAACCAATGCTATTATGGATGACATCTTTTTAAAGGAAACCTGTTGCAGGAGATGAGCAGATCGCTGCATACAACATTTATTTTTTGCCAAATTCCAGTATAACTTATCACTTATTTAACCCCTTACACATTTTTTTTTTAAACTTGTTTTATTAAAAATTGAGTTACAGACAATATACAACGGACTCTGTTAGCCATTAACCGAAACACACAACAACCGGTGACAGGTGCAGCAATACAGAAGTATAATACATTAATCATAAGCTGTGGTTGGTATATTTCCTGACATAAGTTCAGCAAACACATAGTTATGATTTCCCATATTAGCAGGTCCCTACTGTCCCATGGTGCTCAATTGATTACTAAATGAAGAAACTGAGTATTGTGTTAAGGGTGAATCACACCACCTTCCCGACACCGTTTGAAATTTATCTGGGCCTCCTCTGCTTTTGTATAACTCCCTGTTAAAGGGAATAATGGAGTTTACTAGTTATTTCCACATAGACAGTCGGAGTACGTGGGGCCGTCCACCTAAATGCGAATTTCTTCCTTACCAAGAAAATCTGGTAATCTCCCTAGTAAGCATATCTCGGGTGCCATGGGGACTGGCTCCTCTATAATGGACAGCAGGGAAATAGTCGAGTCCCACGATGATTGGGCAACAGGGCAAGTCCATACCATGTGCCAGAAATCTGCATATGGGGCTCTGTAGCGGATGTATTCTGGTGTGGGTTTGCGTCCCATTTTATGTAATCACGCTGGGGTAAGATGGCACTGGTGGGTGACAAACAGTTGTATCATTTAATTATTGGCTGAGGGGGAAACCCTCTAACGGGGACTCGAAGCCTGCTTCATACATTTCCTCAATGAGTGAAGGAATTGGGCCACGGCCTTAATGTCTTCCTTACACATTGTTGAGATTAGTAGTCCAGTGGCTGGTCCTTCTTGGAGATGGCCCCCTCCTGTTTGCACATACATGCACCAAGGCCTTTATAGAGTAGGACCACCCAGCCACATACACATGAATAGTTTCTATATTCATCTGCTCAGTCCCTCCTGCTTTATTCCCTACTGTCTACACATTGCTTTTTCAAAATGACTCGTTCCCTTATGGTGATCAAGCTTTGTCTAAAATTTTTACTTATTTTACAACATTTTTACTTTCTTTTTAGGAGCGTCCTCCTCCATATGCGCCTACAGATGACAAGAAGACAAATTAGGATGGCATGTCACTGATAGTATCTTTATGTCCTTTTTAAGTATCAGTTCTCTATTGGCCAGGCCTGCTGTTGGTAACAGTAGCAGGTATCAATAAATGACTCCAGTATTAGTATCCCTTCAAGAGAACACTGAACTATTTATAACTATAAGGAGTTTTTTGGGAACTAGAAAGGCTTATTACTACTGTGTATTCATTAAAGGGGCTTTCCAGGCTGCAAACATTCATAACCTATCCATTGAATAGGTCCTTATCTCAGATGCTGATTCACAGATATTAAAACCTCTGTTCTATGTATATTGGTCTGAAACAAGTCACAGTTGCAGTAATGTGGTCAATCACCACAATGGGAATGGAATTACTATTTCTTTTACCATTCTCTGCTGAAGTATCTGTGGGGTGTTGCCCCCCCCCCCCCCCCCCAATCTGATGAAGTGACCTGTTATTGGTTCATCAATATATTCATCCTAGAAAACCCTTTTAAGGTCCATATAAATCTGAAAATATTGAGGTTTTTATTCTTCTTGTATTAATAATCCATGCATGTATTAATACTCCATACAAACACCTTGGGGGCCAGACAAATTGTGGAAAATATAAAGCCGGTCTCCTCTTTGGACCGACTTGTAGTGTGCCCGCTAAGCTCCCTATGGAGAGAGGAGGGGTGATGAGCATTTGTCCACCTCCCATTGCCCGGTGAAGCACATGGTAATTTACATGGAGCCTAAGATTGTATGGTTTATTAGACATATTTTCTTTCTTTTTGTTTTATTTTATAGCATTATAACTTGGTTAAGAGAAGACTGATAATACTTCAGATAGAGGGAGACAACTCCTTCTCGAAGTAAATATATGCACATAACACTATGGCCTGAGATAGAAAACAGTGAATTGTATCCTTATCACAACTTGTAACACAACATATTTTTGTACAGAAGTTAGAAAAAAGTTAATTTCAGACACAGAACATGGCATCCTATTACTTAGAGGTGTGAACCCTTTACCTACTGTGTGTTTATTTATATTTTACATTCTTAATTTCTACTGTATATACCTAGACTGTAAGATTTATGTATAAAATGTAGAGTGGTAGTCAGTGGCTTGGGTGTACACAGGACATATAGGACATCTACCATCAGATTACCTGATTACTTTAGCATCAGGCTTCACCGTTATAACTCAGCCACGTCCTGGGAGCTGGTGACATCACCTCCTCTCTTGCGCTGGCCAGCAAGTCAGCAGCGCAGGGAATGTTATCCCCGCATATGCAGGAGATTTTCACATTCTCTGCTCTTCGTCTTGCTGGCCAGGGCAATATTTGAAAAGAGGCGGTTATGTCACCAGCATTCAGAATGCGTCTGGCATCAACCCAGGGAATGAATAAATTGTGTAACGGTGGAGGCTAATTTGAATATCTTGTACACTTATTTTTTCCGAAATGCGGCCATGCAAAGTTATAAGTAATTAACTCCCCGTCTCATTCCGGAGTGTACCAAGCTTAATCAAAAATCATCTGCTATCAGGTAATCGGATGTTAGATCTGCTTTAAGCAAATATGAAACGATTGTTACTATAGCGGGGCAGTTTTAGAAGCCTGTACTTTGGACCCCTACAGGATTTCTTTTCAGACTTTTGTAAAAAGAAAAAAAAAATATTGTAAAGATATTATTGCTGGATGGACCTAAAACATAAAAAAATAAACTTTAATTCATATTTTCTGGAGTCTTGTGTCTCTTCCCACTTTGTATTTTGCTGTATGATATCACTGCTTTCAATCCTGTTGGGGATGTCCCATCACGTTGTAAAAACAGCTATTGCTGCAGGATGTATTTTAATCTTTGGTATAGGGAACCAGGAGGTCAGCAAAATTAGAAGGGCAAGTATGTTTTTTTTTTTTTTTGTTTTTGTTTTCATGCATTTAAACCCAAAAACAAAAAGTCCACTTCTTTTCAAAATGCAAAAATGACCCCAAAATAACTTGTGTAACTTGTGTAGGAAGTCATCTCAAATATTTATCCAAAGAAAGATCAAAAAAAAGCAAAGAGCAAGAGTTGGTGAAATGATGAATGGAATGGTGAATGATGGTAAATTATGAGCATATGCACAAACAACCACTAGAGGTCACTATGATATTAAAAAAATATTGGTCTACGAAAGGCAAGGATGGCAATGGAAAGCTTGCTGCTGTTTCTTCGTATGACCCGATGCAGCAAACTATTGTATTAAATGAAAGTGGTTACCAAACACAGGTGGTGTAGTGATGTGCGCCCCAACACGCATTTCTTAAATGTCTCTAACTATATTTTAAATGTTTGGAAAGATACTTGAACCACAGGTGTTTTCTATGAATAGATGGAAATGAGTGACATGGCGCCCCTCTAAGATAGTCCAGTAGAGCAAATAAGGTGCCAACACCCATATATGTAAGTAGAGGCTTTCCTGTATAGGCAGCCATGCAGCCAGATCTGTGTATGCACAGGAATTTAGAGTGGCCGATGCTGCCTCTGGTGTGGCCCAACATCCTCTCTCAACCCTGAAAGGCTGAGAAATCCTTCTTACTCACCCCCATGGAGAAGAGTTCAGTCAGCCAGCAGAACTGCCTCTTATTAGATATAAGCACAGAACATAACAGGAGTATATTGGGCCAGTAGCCAGACCAGACAGCGTAAATATAGAGACAGAAAATATACAATTTAGATATTTAACTTAAGAGGAGCACTATAAACAAGTAATATATACACATTGGAGATCAAAATTAGAGAATGGTGTAATTACTTGTTGTTGTGTTTTTCAGAAATAATGTAACGTATGTAGATCAACATTGAAAGGATTTTTTTTCCTTCACATCAGATATATGTGCAACACAATACTGTCAAGTTGCTGTAACAAATGTGTTGCAAACTCTAAGCACCAACTCGCCCCTCTAGGTGCACATTTTTCTAAAGAGTCGGACACTGTGCAGCTGTGACACCAGCTTACAGATGTTCTTATCTGTGCAAAGCAAGACAGAAAACTGGCGCAGCCAGTAACATTTGCTGGGCCATTGAGCAGGGGGTGTAGCTTGAGGAGGTGCAGAGGTTGCAGTCGCAACCAGGCTTAGGGGGCCCATAAGATGTCACTTTCCCATATGAGAAGACTTGTACTATATACCATACATCCTACCTGACATACTAAAGAGTGGAGGACGAGCACCATAATATACATATTATGCTGCACATTGTACAGCATAACATATAAACAACATATATGTGATGTATATATGCTCTATATGTGTGTATAAATGTGTGATTGTAACTTGCACGTGTGAGTATACAAATATGTATATTTCTTAAGTGAGAAGGGGGAGACCATGCAGAAGCCTGCTATGGGGCCCTGCCACTCTTCGTTACGCCACTGATCGGGGTAGAACCTTTCAGTCGATCTGTGAACATGAGCTTATGGACGTTGCTGCCAGCCAGTCTGGCCCAGGTGTGAGAAAATAAATGGTTATTACTGGTAATGTTGTTTCCCTAGGAAAAGAGAGGGATTCCCCAGGTACAGGAAACCTTAGTATAAAAAAAAAAAAAATACTTTTCCGTTCCTCCTTCAGTGTTTACCTAGGACCTAGAAGAGTTTAGTCAATAATATAATAATAAAAAAAAAATTGATTTGGACAGTGTGAGCCAACATGAATTAGAACACCAGGGTGGGAATATACCAGCTTCTGTCGAGGCTTGAGGAAACTGCATAACTGGGAAAAAGTGAGAGGTGTTGTTTGGGAGGACCGGTATCTGTTATACAGGCAGAAGAAGGGTGTATTGTGAAAAGCCCTGGACTTGTCTATAGTTACCTAGGGGTTAATGCAGACATGCAAGCAGGAGTAGTCTGTAAGTATGTTGGCCTAGCTAGCATAGATACCTTTGGGCCGGTTCTAGACAAAGTGTGGCCCTGGGCAAAACTAAAAGTGGGGTCCCAAAATAAAACTATTTTATGACCAGTCAGTCTGTAAGAGGACCACTTTAGTATGGTAAAACAAACTGGGATAATTTTATAGGACAGTGGTGGCGAACCTATGGCACGGGTGCCAGAGGTGGCACTCAGAGCCCTTTCTATGGGCACCCAGGCCAACACCAGAGAGGATTCCAGGTATCTTCCTACAGACCCAAACAGCCTAGGACTTGCTATTTTAAAGTGACAGGACTACAGATCTGCATTAGCATTGTAGCTCCTGCTCCGGCCCTAACAATTCTTCCTGTTTATGGGACCCTGGAGGGAAGCTACAATGATCACCCAAATTTCTTCTAGCTTCTGCTTAATTGGTGTCTTCAGGGTGCGGATATGAATGAAAGCTGTGACAGAGAAGGGAGTATAAATCATAAATTAAATTTCTACGTTGGCACTTTGTGATAAATAAATGGGACTTGGTTATAGTTTGGGCACTCGGTCTCTAAAAGGTTCGCCATCACTGTTATAGGAGATAGATTATAGGGAGATTGATGGGCAGCACTACAGCCTTGCAGCGCTGGTCAACATCTGCAAAAGGTTGAATAGATGGTGAGCCCCATGGGGACAGGGCTGATCTGGCAAACAGTGCAGCGCTGCGTAATCTGTATGATATATATAAATGAAGGAATTATTATAATAGAAGATAAATATGAAAGATGGTAGATTTCTAGATGCAGAACTATAAATTAGATTTCATATACAGAAGATAGATATGAGAGATAAATACAGTAGAAGAGAAAGACGATTGATTGAAAAATAGATAAGAGAAAAAGCGAGATGGTAACTAGACAGATAGATAATAAGCATCTTCACCCGGGAATTCAACCAAGGGGTATTAACCTTTTCTTTGCCAGGCATTTCTGTATACTTTCTTGCGTTATTGGCCACCGTAATTTTTAGAGTTTTGACATTTACAAATAAAATCTAAATTACAGCAAAAAGAATTAAAGTAAACCGCAGCAAACCATATATTTTCTGAAAGCAGACACTTGCCCCATTTTCAAAATTCCATTAAGGAGTTTATAGACATAGGCGCCTTCATGCAATTGTGATTCAAACTTTTTATAAAAAATACTTTGATGGCAAAAAAATGTGCTTCAAACAGAAAATATTTACCTTCACATGTACTAAATTAATAGATGGACATGTATAGAGTTCATATATGCCTCAGATTGATATGTTCACATGAATAAATCATCATAATATCACGAAAAGTGAAATAACTAAATATCTGCTTTTAGCAATTTTAAGACAGTCACAACCTGCAAAATATATCAATAAAACAGAAAAAGTAAAGGCACCCGTAAAACCTATATATTTTTGAAAGCAGACAACCGTGCGATGCATTTGGCAATTAACATTTGACCACCCCCATGTAACTTTGTCCCAAACACAAATTATTGAACAAAAAGTGCATTGAAAATGCCTTGATAACGTACATTTTTACATAAAACTCGCATAGAAGTGGAGGTATATGCACAAATGGGGATTTAAAAATAACACAAAGTGAGCAGATTTATATATACCACAATACACAACATCAAGAATTTACACTCCCTAAAATGCTAAAACAAAAACCATGACATATTTGGTTGCTATCCACAAATGTGTTTAAAAATATATAACGCACAAAATAAAAAGCTCCTATTCTGTCAAAATCAAATTTTCCCCGAAATCACCATGTAAACAAGAATAACTTTTAAATTCATACACAAGCAACTTTGCATGTAAAATATATATACAAATCCAGAATACTTTTATAACGAAAACATACTTTCCTAAAACAGTAAGATGTGAGGAGATCACACATACCCCACATGTGTATATTCACCAAAATAAGCAGCAAAGGGAACTTTAAATCCACAGGGGACACAAAACTAATTTTGCAGAAAATGGCACTGAGCATCACACAGATCTATCGTTGTATGCTCCCTTACACAATGGTCACCCAAATAATAACTATATATCCATAAACCAAGCTAATAAAATAGCAAAAGTCACGATTAGATTGGCGCACAATGTTAATACAATGGCGCACATGTTAAAATGCCGTCAGGAGTGATTTTTATATACAAAAATCGCACCTGAAATTCTCACTTTAAACCTAAAAATCTCTGGATCCATGGCACCTAGAAACACAATTTTAGATTCATTTGAAAGAAGCTGCCCACTTTGCCTACCCATAGTGCGGGCCCTGATTGTATACATGTGTGTAGAGTATACATGGTGATGTGTTTATATATGGATGTTATGCATGTATAGTGTATGTGTGCATATGTCTGTGGTACATGTGTGGGTGTGTATATATTATGTGCGGAATGGGATCACAGTCAGGGTGTAAGTATATGGGGGCCCCGATTCTCAGTTTGCATTGGGGCCAAGTTGAGTTTTGTTACGCAAGTGCCCAGTGTATTAAAAAATACTTGCTATGAACCTTAAGAGGTTGCTCATCGAGCTCATATATATTGTTTGTGAATGATTTGCAGTAGTTTGTGTGTGTGTCATATAACAATGTGGTCTATTGTTGGGGTCCAAAAGGATGGCGCACACAGAGGTGAGTATACTAAAATTTTTTATTCAAGGTCTTTAAAACACAACGCGTTTCGGGGCGTTCTACCCCTTTCTCAAGTGAACAAAAGACTGAGTACAGTGACAGAAAATAAAGAGGAGTTTTAACCCAATGGGGCAAGACAAGTATATAAATAAGTAAATGAAAATATAAGTAAAAAACAAACAGATAAAAAACATGGTAATTATTGGTTGGCTTATACGTTCTTAAATCGTGAACATGGTCGTAAAATTATATCATCATTGGAAGCATCACATCTGTGTATCAACTATAAAATATTGTACAAATAATAAACAAACGGTAATAAAGATTTGTAGATATACATACACACATATTGGACCATAATTTCATATAAGAATACATATAGAGAGATGATAAATAAGGACAAGGTTAGTTACTTACACATATAAGGATATCAAAGATAAAAAAGATAAAAGATCTAAAAATATAAATATAAATACATGGATTAATAGTTTGAGGGCTTCAAATTTACTATGGGTGCTGTGGTGAGCTTAGAAAGAGGTAACAGCGAGTGTGGTCTACTTACCAAATGCTGAGGAAAAAGGTAACAGTGAGTGTGGGCCACTTACCAGATGCCGAGGAAAGTGTGGCTTTCTCCTTGGGCATTGGTGTTTAGTGGGGGAGCCTAGCTTATATTCTGTCAGCACAGGGAGTGGCTTGCGGCTTTTTTTTTTTTTTTTCTTTTTTTTTTTTTTCTTTTTTTTTTTTTTCTTTCTTTATTTGTCAGTGTGCTAGTTTCATTTGAACTTAGCAAGAAGTGTTAAGAATTTGGGGGTATGGCACATGAACAGGGTGTTTGGGTCCTCTTTTGAATTTAGAAGTTATTCTCAAGGGTCTCGTTTAACCCATTGGGAGCCTGGCAGTCCAGTTTATATATCCAAAACATCTCCCTTTGACACAATTTGTTATATCTGCTATTTCCTACTGGAATTTGTTCAATGGGGGTGATTGTAAAACCTGCAAAATCATCCTGATGCTCGATATGACTGTGTCTAGAAACACTGGGGCAGATTTATCAAGCAGTCTGAAAGTCAGAATATTTCCAGTTGCCCATGACAACCAATCACAGCTCAGCTTTCATTTCACCAGTGCTCATGAATATTTTAAAGGGGAGCTGTGATTGGTTGCCATGGGCAATTGGAAATATTCTGACTTTCAGACTGCTTGATAAATCTGCCCCACTGTGTTTTGTGAAACCATTAGTTACGTTGCTTCGATGTTTGTTGATCCTGGTGTTGAGTTGTTGGATTGTGCGGCCTATATACACATATAACAATGGGCACAAGGCCCAAAAAAATATTCAGTGCCCCTTGTGTCGTACCCTCTTCACTATCATATTGATATCCCTATTTGTGAGTTGCCACAGCCCCAAGTATACACCCTGCCCACCCCAGTTTTGCTGTTGTTACTTTGGTTATAATACACCTCACCTGTTAAAGATTTACTTGGACTGTTTCATTTTACCTCCCAATTCTAACGTTATTATGTAAAATGATTAATGACACTATGCAAATATTTTTGGCCGAATTTAAAAAATTTACTAAAGCCAATTAACCTATTAGTATATTTTTGTTATGTGGGAGGAAACCGGAGTACCCGGAGGAAACCCACGCAGACACAGGGAGAACATACAAACTCCATGCAGACGATGGTGAATTGAAGACCCAGTGCTGCAAGGCCACAGTGCTAGTCACCGAGCCTCCGTGCTGCCCAGATGGTAAGATGATAGATGTTACATATCACGGGTCTTCTGGGTGACTTCTCTCTGCTGGGATCTTGGTTGGATCTTTATTGTGACTGATGATGGAGTCGGAGATGTACTGACTGATGTCTTCAGGTGGAGTCTAGGAGGATGATGTCTCCTTTGCAACGGCTGCACACAAACCTCTGTGTGTCTAGAGAGGCTTTCCAGCGTCCAACCCTAGAGAGATAGAAAAGATTATATTAATGATAAAATATATAAACAATTATAGAGCCTCCTTTATTCATTACTGTGAAAACAGTCTGTAGATATTAGTGAAGCAAGCAGTGGTGGTAACTAACACATTGTACATGATCAAATAATAAAGAGAAACTCCTGGAATACAAGAACCTAACACTCCAGGACACGACCCTGGACATTATAACAGCTGGCATCTTACCTGGACTGGCACCCTGTGCACTCATACATGAATGGGTAGTGGATCTCATAGTCGTGGTATCTAGAGATCGGTGGGAGGTCAGGGTGAGCCTGTGCAGCCGTCTGGCAGAAGAACAGCCAACGCCAGCCATGTCCAGCGTTTCCATCTCCATCGATGACCCAGCAGGCAGCATGACACATTTCATGGATCAATGTGTCCCGAAGTCGTGCTGAAGAGAATGTGAGAGAAACTTCCAATTAGTATATAAAGAGACATGGAAGATCTCCGAGCAGCTGTAGTATATGAGGAGACACATACCTGCAGAATCACAGATCTTCTCTGATATCTCTATGATGGCACAAGGATCGCCGATGTCCCCTAGCAATCTGGTGACACCGGCTGTTGACGTCATCCTTTTGTTCCATCTCACTTCCATGTCTGCAGGAAGCTACAAAGAAGGAAGAATAACAATATAGATATAAGAAATATAAGCTTTATGTCTATAATTCTATGATGTATACACTCAATCTACTCATTGTATACCTCATCGTCAAAGACGGTATGGTTAAAAAACTCATAAAGAAGTTTTGTCAGCTCCATTTTGTTCTCATGGAAGTTGTTCACATATTTTGAATGAGGAGAGGCAAGATCTGTCAGGAGACCGTAATTGATGGGACGCTCCGGTCTTCCGATACTGTAAGAAAACATAATAGAAGATCAATATATTCTCAGAACATACACAACATGCAGACTCTACACATCTGATAGCTAAGCTGACAATATAGTGTATAACGAATTATACTGCCACCTAGCGACCAAATAATATGAACCTGATAACATGGTGAATATATAAATACTGTACCTTTCCTCCACCAGCTCAATGCTCGAGGATGGAGAAATCAGATCTGGAAAATATAATAAATAATAACATATCAGTAATAAAAGTGTAATTTATTAGATTCTACTGGGGAGGTGTTTCTGATCATTATAGAAGTGTCCTGTGTACCTGCTATGGGTGGCTGGTAGGGACCAGAGCCACCATCCTCCTCTTCAAGGCTCCATGGAGAACTTGGAGTAAATGGATGAGACTGGAATGAAGAAATAAAAGAGCCAGATTATTATATAGAAGGAAAAGAAACAGTATAAAAGTGTAAGAAATCCTGTAGAGCAGTTTCAGGGCCATAGAGAAGACTGTAGAGAAGCGGCCACTTACCTGATGTAGAGTCTCATCATCGTCCAATGTGTTGGACTCAATAAATGTGCCCTTCTTACTGACCAGAATCTAGGAAGAAAAATATTAACAAATTGACATAACACTGACACTATTACTACTAATATATGAGGGATTGTGCAGTGATTTATCATGAGGATATGTGCCCTGATACATGGCTGGGGGACAAGTCTGAGCCCTACTACAGTATAGGGAGGGGGCAGAAAGCTCCAGAATCAGCTCCTGAGGTGACCCCTAAGTTCTCCTATGCCAGGACCTATGGGGACCCTAGTACTAGGGATAGGAGTGACCCTGCTGTATACATGTAACTAGAACATGGAAAGTCAGCTATAATATCAGGAATGTGGATGTAGTCAGTTTTTATATTATACATATGATATTAAAAATGTAAATATAAAAATGGAACTTACCTGGTCCTCGCTGCCGCTGTCTTCTGTATCAGAAGAAATAACAAAGCAATGTTTTCGCTTTTGCTTGGACATTTCTACACAACTGGATAGCAAATGTCTCGCACCACTAACTCTATAACCCTCAGCGGGTCTGGACGGAATCAGAACCTTTGGAGGTCCTTCATATTGTGAAATCATAGTTTGTGTGACATCACTAATATTCTGGAACATGATGGCTTTTGTTACCTCACGGTTACCATAATACTCACATGTACATTACAGATAGATAGTATATAGACAACCACAGTGATGATAATATAAGCAAAACTGTAATAATTTTGCAGCAATATTATTATATAATATAAGGTAGTAACAGACAGGGCCACCATCATGGGGGTCTATTGAGACTGTGTTCACGGGCCCCCATTTTCCGATCAAAAGGGGTGCCCGAGTGGCTCACAGTACCCACAGCCCCCCCAAGGCAGATCTTCATATGGGCGGGTCCAATATGAAGGTCCACCATGAGTCAAAAAACAAAATAAAGATCTATACTCACCTTTCAGCATCTTCCTCCCGACCCCATGGCTCCATCTGCTCTTCCAGCCTGGGCGCATCACCATGGCGCGGCGGTGTCACGGCCGTGCGACGTCATAGTGTACACACCATGCGGGCCCTTACACTATGACGTCATCAGCCGCAACACTATCAAGTCATAGTGTATGCACCCGAGCCGGAAGAAGGGAAGACGGAGGTGAGTATAGATACTTTTTTCTCGAGGGGCTTGCTGTGGATGTAACACAAATTATGGGGGGGGGGATTTATGCAAGGGGGCATCTGAGGTAGACATTTCCATAAAGGTGGGCATCTGTGGTTGATATTTCATTAGGGACTGTCTATGGGCTGTCTATTGACTTGGGGGGGCTGTCTATGGACTGAGGGTACATGTGCTGAGGGCACTATATACACAGTGGGAACATGCAGGATCTTTCTATATACTAAGGAGACATGTGCTGGGGCTATCTATATACTGAGCGGGCACATGCCGGGGCTATCTATATACTGTATATACTCGTGTATAAGCCGAGTTTTTCAGCACAAAAAATGTGCGGCAAAACCATACCTGGTTGGTTTATGAAATAAAGGTTCAACCCCTTTCAACACTATTTGGAATGCTGCCTCTTCACTTTGATACATTTGGGATTCTTCGCCAAGGAACCACCGGCTACTGCACTCACTGCTTCAGCTGTGCTGCTCAGGACTCTCCTTTGTTCAGATAGATACATAGACAGGAGATAGATGATAAGCATTTTCACCAGGGAATTCAACCAAGGGGTATAAAGCCTTTCACTGCCAGGCATTTCTGTATATTTTGTCGCATTATTAGCCAGAACAATTTTTAGAATTTTGACATTTACAAATAAAATCGAAATTACAGGAAAAAAGAATTAAAGTAAACCGCAGCAAACCACATATTTTCTGAAAGAAGACACTGGTCCCATTTTCAAAATTGCTTTAAAGAGTTTATAGGTTTATAGACACAGGCACCTTCATGCAATTGTGATTCAAACTGAAACAAAATACCTAAAATATGACTTTGATGGCAAAAAATGTGCTCCCAACAGACAACCAGGCGATACATTTGGCAATTAACATTTGACCACCCTCATGTACCTTTGTGGCAAACACAAATTATTAAACAAAAAGTGCATTGAAAATGCCTTGATAACGTACATTTTTACATAAAATTTACATAGAAGTGGAGGTTTACGCACAACCAGGGAGTTAAAAATAATAACACAAAGTGAACAGATTTATATATACCACAATACACAACATCAAGAATTTACACTCACTAAAATGCTAAAACAAAAACCATGACATATTTGGTTGCTATCCACAAATGTGTTTAAAAATATATAACGCACAAAATAAAAAGCTCCTATTCTGTCAAAATCTAATTTTCCCAGAAATTACTATGTAAACAAGAATAACTTTTAAATTCATACACACTACCACCTTCAAGCAACTTTGCAGCAAACGGCAATAAAATGCAAAAATTGCATGAAAATTCAAAATTTCCTCTAAAATATGTACAAATAGAGAATACTTATATAAATAAAACATCCTTTCCTAAAACAGCAAGATCTGAGGAGATCATACAGACCCTACATGTGTATATTCATCAAAATATGCAGGGGACACCAAACAATTTTTGCAGAAAATTGCACTGAGCTTCACACAGATCTAGCATTGTATTATGCCTTACACAATGGTAACCCAAATTAATAACTATAGATCCATAAACCAAGCTAATGAGATAACACGAGTCACTTTTAGAAGTGCGCCATTGTATTAGCCGTACAATAACAAAACCCTCCGCGCTTCATAATTATTTGAGTGAGAACTTCATAGTATAGGTATAAATAATGGAGGTTGGTGTGAAATAAAAACTTTATTCCAGAACATGTGTGTGTTTTTGGTGTTACATAAAGATTTATGGAAATGTTCTGGGTTGTGGTGTTAGTATGTAGCAATCATCATATCAGTCAATTTTCGCAAAAAAAAAAAAATCACAAAATAAAAGGCAAGTGTGTTCTGGATAGGAGAGGGTTAAAAACATGAACATTAGTTCATATTATTCCTTATCAAAATGTAGTAACATGAAAAGTGAATATTTCCATTATCTGTGAGGTGCAGCAGCTCTGTCCTCTATCCTCCTCATATTGTGGCCCCTATGTCCTCTATCCTCCTCATATTGTGTCCATCTGCCCTCTATCCTCCTCATATTGTGGCCATCTGCCCTCTATCCTCCTTATATTGTGGCCCTCTGTCCTCTATCCTCCTCATATTGTGTCCATCTGCCCTCTATCCTCCTCATATTGTGGCCATCTGCCCTCTATCCTCCTCATATTGTGGCCATCTGCCCTCTATCCTCTTTATATTGTGGCCCTCTGTCCTCTATCCTCCTCATATTGTGTCCATCTGCCCTCTATCCTCCTCATATTGTGGCCCTTTGTCCTCTATCCTCCTTATATTGTGACCCTCTGTCCTCTATCCTCCTTGTATTGTGGCCCTCTCTCCTCTATCCTTCTCATAATGTGGCCTGTTTTCCTCTCTCATATTGTGGATCCCCTGTCCCCTCACAGATTGTGGCTCCTCTGTTCCTTGGTTTTTCCTCATTCCCCAGCAGTTCTGCTTCTGCTTTCACTTGCTGAATTGTTGAGCAAAACCATGGTACCGGAGGTAAAGCGACCCAGGAGCACTGGACCTTATTTCAAACTGATTCTGGTAGCCAGGTGAACAATCTGAACCTCAGGACCTGAGGTGACGCGACCCAACTTTTCATGTCCCCATCTTAGAACCTGCTGTAGCTGACCACTGTATAAAGCCCTTTTTTAAAGGACACCAACTGGCATCCTGAACAGCAACTCTACTCCACCTCCACTCTTCTACTGAAGGATGTAAGGAGGCATTGTGTGGGCATAGAAATGAAAAGGAGGAAACAATAATGTCATACTAGATAAGTGATGGCGAACTTATGACACACGTGTCAGTGCTGACACGCGTAGCCATTTTAAGTGACACGCGGCCGTTATACACAGCCAGGTTCAGTAGCCGGGAGGCTGAGAGACTGTCAGCACTGAACTCCCAGCACTCCCCCTCCTCCTCCCCCGAGCCGGCCCATCCCCCTGTGTGAGCTGTGCCTCGTGTCTCCAGGTATCAGCATTGGGCACCGCAAGAGAGGTGACCCGGCAATAGGAGACTCCTCTGCAGCTCCTGGTTGTTCCCCCTCCTCCTCCCCCTCTTCCTCCCCCCTGTGTGAGCTGTGCCTCGGTATCAGCACGGGGCACAGCAGGAGACCTGACCATACATCCGGGAGACTCCTCTGCAGCTCCTGATAGCTGTGGAGGGTGGCAGCACAGTCAGAGGCCACATCGCTGCTGCCCTGTGTGATGTGCCAGCAGCTGCCACCTGTACACTGACCCGCTCCAGAGCAGGGACCAGGGAGGACAACCACTCTCATCATACAGTGAGTAATGTCAGTGTACCTCTGCCGCCTCTGTCAGTGTACCTCTGCCGCCTCTGTCAGTGTACCTCTGCCACCTTTGTCAGTGTACCTCTGCCACCTCTGTCAGTGTACCTCTGCCACCTCTGTCAGTGTACCTCTGACACCTCTACACTGACCATGTCCACAGCAGGGGAGAGGGAGGAAAACCACTCTCATCATACAGTGAGTAATGTCAGTGTACTGTATGACATACAAGCCCTGAAATAGTCACAACGCCTTGCAAATCGCCCTTCACCATGGGTCCACTTAGGATTCCTTCCAAGGGACAGGAAACCACTGAGGAAGGACAGGAGGAGTTTCTTTTTCAATACTCAGGTTTCCTCTCCTTGGGGACGGATCCCTCTCTCAGGTGGTGCCGTTGGGATGAAGAGGACATCAGCCTTATAAGGCCCCTGTGGTTAAACTGCCTGCAACTAAGATAATACTGGGGAAAAGGGGGTTTTCCGGCTTGTGATGCATGCAAATATCTAACATGTGACTCCTCCTTTGCTATATTCTCCACAAAACTCCCCATTAGAGGGTCCTTAAAGGAAACCTACCACTTGTAGTGGCAGGTTTCCGATGGCAATACCGGGCACCAGCTCAGGGTGAGCTGGTGCCGGAGCTTATTTTAGTTAGTGTTTTAAACCGCGGTATCGCGGTTTAAAACACTTTTTAAACGTTATAGCCGGCGCAGGCAGGTACGCGCTCGGCGCTTACCGTGCGCGCGGCTACATAGGAAGTGAATGAGAGCCGCGCGCACGGTAAGCGCCGAGCGCGTACCTGCCTGCGCCGGCTATAACGTTTAAAAAGTGTTTTAAACCGCGATACCGCGGTTTAAAACACTAACTAAAATAAGCTCCGGCACCAGCTCACCCTGAGCTGGTGCCCGGTATTGCCATCGGAAACCTGCCACTACAAGTGGTAGGTTTCCTTTAAGGGCAGCACTTTTCTGTGTTCCTGCTACCTCCCCACGACTTGATAAGGTATCAGCATTACCATGATCATGGTAAAGTTGTACTATTGGAGCGCTAGGCTCTAGCGTAGCAACCTCATTTTGGTACTGTATATTGTGTGTAACCCACTGAGGAGGTTGTGGTTTAACTCCATTATGAAGTGGCGCCTATAAAAGTATGGCTGCAGATGCTGCAGGGCCCAAACATTTGCCAGACATTCCTTCTCTAATGTGGATTAGGATACCTCCCTTCACAAGAGCTTCTGGCTCAGGTAAATAATGAGGTGTTCACGACCCGTTAAGCTTACCTGGCTTAGCATGGCCAAGGCCAAACTGACCGAGCCATAGTCGTTGGCTTATAGTACCATGAAGCTAGAGGGCTGTCTTCAGCACGCAGAAGGCTGTTTCTCAATCATTTATCCAATAGACTCCACACCCAATGGATCCACCCTGGGCAGGCATTTCCAGGAGGGTTTCCACCTCCCCTTCCCCTTTCCAGACTGAGAGGGCTCATGCCTCTCCACTCAAGATGTGCCTTCCTCATGTTCATGTAAAAAAAGGTGCTATCTTTTCCCCAGCGACCATTGAAACCAAAAGGAAGGAACAGGGTGCAAGGGGAGGAAAAGGGGAAAAACACAGCAAATACCGTACATGTAATACTAGATCCCCAGCTCTATACCCAGGTGGCACCTTTCATATAATAGACGCATCCAGTCTAATACCTCAAAAAGTTAATTAAACCAATGGTATCCCCCAACGAATGGAAGGAAGAGAGGAGAGACTAATTTATAGTGAATATATAAAAAGTTGAAGCTTTATTTGTACAGCATAAAATACATGCAGTGCGACAAACACATGAAAAAGATACGGTATGGGTAGCATACGGCCATTTTCATACATTCCTGTGAATGCAGCCTAATTCTGTAACTATTTCAAGAATATAGGAGCTAAAGCATCAGCTTCGGATAGATTCATTCATCTTTTTCTATGTGAAAAGTTATGCCCTAGCTACAACACGGATATTGTAGGGATGTGGACTTTGTGTGAGGGCATAAAAAGGGTCCTCTGTTGGGCGCGGTTGGTCATTTGGTATTTCAAATGTTAGCTGCTGTAAGAAAGTGGTAAAAAACAGAAAGAGTTCCATTCTGGCAAGCTGTTCTCCCACACAAGACCTCCGACCTGCAAGAGAAAACGTATTACCATATTTGAACTTTAAAAATTTGGTACAACGGATGGGAAGGAGGACATATATAGCTTCTGCTTTGTAAAGGAGGTATTATTAAGGAAGCACCAACACGAAAGATGCCACCAGTTTCGGTGGATTTGCGCCCTAAGCGCTACTAGGTGTGATGGATCTAGCACGGATCTAAACAGGACTGACATGGCAGACATCGCTTCAAAAACTACTATAAAGCTGAAGCCTCTTAGTGGTGCTGCAGAGCATCAGTAGGGACATGGAAGGGGGGCAACAATGACTGCTATTCAAAACATTGTGTAGAGCTATATTATAAAAATCTACAATAAAAATGATAAATATTACCCTGCATATAATATATGAAGTCAAAAAACAATAAGACTTTTCTTACCTGCAGAAAATGGGATAAATGCTTCACGTTTTACAAACTTTCCATTGTCATCTAGAAAGTGTTTTGGGTAAAACTGTAGAGGTTTCTCCCATATCTTCTGGTCTTTGAGCACAGAGGACAAGTTGGTCATGATAGTGGTGCCCTTTGAAAAAGCAAAGGTAAATATGAATCATATGGCTTATTCAAATATGTAGGAAGAGCCCGAAGAGAAATTTAGGAAGGCGCTTGGTGCAAACAGCAGGCATAGAGATCCAATGGATAAAGGAATCTCTTTTATTGTTACTATAAAAAAATTTTCTTATAAAATGAACGTATACAAAACGTATTAAAAATGCAGTGCGACGCGTTTCAGCCCTGGACTAGGGCTTTCATCAGGCATGGTGTAAAAAAGAAATCCAACAGACTTATAGCTTACCTTGTTAGGGGAAAAAAACCCGGAAGTACGTGATCATGATCACGTGACCTACCGGGGGTCAAAGTTCGGGGTTTTTCCGTTCATGTACGGAACTCTCCCAATATTTTATTGGTGAAAAGTACATTTCATCTATATAAATAGGCGGAATTTATACATAGTATTCTTCCTAAGATATAGCAAATACGATTTAAAAAGAACATATACATTGTAAAAACGATAATACATCTATACAAACAATGGATAAATACATACATCTATAGACCTACATGTGAGGACGTTCCTGGTGGGCAAAGACAAACACATGATGTGATGAAACGAACCTAAGAGAATATAGTGTCTTGCGAGGTATTCCGAGGCGACCCGCTGCAGTAGCGGCTGGATTGGGTGCTATGGATACCCGAACTACGGAAAGCAGCATGAGACCATTTTAAAAAGGCAAAATCGGTCCTGGATGGGACTCGAGCGTGTGATGCATCGGGGAAAGGTGAGTAGAAATGTAATGTGTCTGGAGATAGTGAATTAGAACCTGATCTGGAGTGATCAGGAGTGAGCGCTAATATCTTGGCAAAAAACGGACCACAAATAGTCAAACAGATAATAGGTGAATAGATGAATAAATGAGCACAATGGTCATATGACTTTTGATGATGGAAAAGGGGGAAAAAAACAAAAATGGGAAAAAAAACATTTCTACTCACCTTTCCCCGATGCATCACACGCTCGAGTCCCATCCAGGACCGATTTTGCCTTTTTAAAATTGTCTCATGCTGCTTTCCGTAGTTCGGGTATCCATAGCACCCAATCCAGCCGCTACTGCAGCGGGTCGCCTCGGAATACCTCGCAAGACACTATATTCTCTTAGGTTCGTTTCATCACATCATGTGTTTGTCTTTGCCCACCAGGAACGTCCTCACATGTAGGTCTATAGATGTATGTATTTATCCATTGTTTGTATAGATGTATTATCGTTTTTACAATGTATATGTTCTTTTTAAATCGTATTTTCTATATCTTAGGAAGAATACTATGTATAAATTCCGCCTATTTATATAGATGAAATGTACTTTTCACCAATAGAATATTGGGATAGTTCCGTACATGAACGGAAAAACCCCGAACTTTGACCCCCGGTAGGTCACGTGATCATGATCACGTACTTCCGGGTTTTTTTCCCTAACAAGGTAAGCTATAAGTCTGTTGGATTTCTTTTTTACACCATGCCTGATGAAAGCCCTAGTCCAGGGCTAAAACGCGTCGCACTGCATTTTTAATACGTTTTGTATACGTTCATTTTATAAGAAAAATTTTTTATAGTAACAATAAAAGAGATTCCTTTATCCATTGGATCTCTATGCCTGCTGTTTGCACCAAGCGCCTTCCTAAATTTCTCTTCGGGCTCTTCCTCCATTCCACATCGTTCCGGGATCCTGGTCCTCGGCAAACGTGGTTTCCTAGGAGTGGCAGCTGCTGGTAGCTATTTTACTACATGCTAGTACCATCTTCATCAAGGTGAGAGTCTTGACTTACTCTTCTATATCATTTGACAATTACGATATCACACGATAGCTGCTCCTTTTTTTCCCTTGCATCTACCTCCTGTCACTCTTTTTGGGACTTGGAGCTTTGCCCCATAGTCCCTCGATCCCAGGCTCCTACTGCATTTATTCAAATATGTTCTATTCAATTCTATATTTTAATATGCTATTGCTCTTAGAACGGAAATCCTAAATGAAAAAAAAAATGAAGTAGTAGGTAAAGACAGCAAACTAAGCAATAACAAGAATAAAACCACTTTACTGAGTACCAGTGGACTAAATCCCCTCACATATCTCCCGTTAGCTGGGCTTCCACATTGTAGTACATATTCTTCAGAGTATGTATTTATAGGCGCTATAAAACATCTGTGGGAGCTGGATATTGTTTCCATGCAACAAACTGGTTTGTACTTTGTCATATTGTGCCTTTAGGGCTTAAACCTCAATGGTTAACTATTAAATGTGACACTGGTGCAGTGTCTTGAACTTGAACCAGCAATCAGAGCATCGCTGGTTCAAATCTAAGTTTGTATAAAATAAAATAAGTTAATAAACTGTGAATAACATTTTAAAAAATAACATTAAAAATAAAGTTAAAATCTGTATAAAAAAACAGGATTATAAAACAAAACAGAAAAAAGCCTCTGAAACAATGGTGATGCTAAGATTAAGACTTTCTCCAAACTAGTTTTTATTCAGTAAAATTGGGAAAAAATAAAAAAGCTGTATCAATTAGATATTGCCATATGATGACCCATAAATTAAAAATAATAGTAAAATAATTATTATTTTTATGGTATGGTAAATGACCATAAAAAAAAAATCTAAAAAATCTTAACATAAATTGATTTCCATTTCTTCCCCCATGAAAGAGTTAATTAAGTCTCATCAATTAGCTATAGATACCCCAAAATTATGTACCTGAAAAGTGCATCTCATTCTGCAAAAGATAAAAAAATGTATAGCCTTTACAATGTGACAATGAAAATCTCCTCTGAAGGACGCTCCTTCCATTTTTTGTCCTGCCGTGTGCCCATACAGTAGTTTACCAGCATAAATGGGATACCGGCAAACTCAGGTGAAATTGGGTATCAAAATTAGTTTAACTTTTTGTCATTTAACCCCTAGGCGCACCACGACGTTATACTACGTCCCCGGGGCTAGATGCTTAGCGCACCGGGATGTAGTATAACGTCCAGCTTCTGGGACCGGCTCACGAACGGAGCCGGTACCTGAAGCAGCGACTGTTAGCTGTCTATCACAGCTGACACCGCGCTGTAACACCCGCGATCGGAGCCGACTCCGATTGCGGGTGTTAACCCCTTACACGCCACGGTCAAGCATGACCGCGGCATGTAAGGGTGTTCCTGCTGTGGATCGGATCCCCCGTGCTGCTTACCGGGGGATCCGATCCTCTTCCGGGCAGCTCCGAGGACTGGCATGTGCCCCGGAGCTGCCCGGTCTCCATGGCAGCCAGACCCCTTCCGGGTCTGACTGCAAACTGTCTGAGCATGCGCAAGCTTGCTCAGACAGTTTACACTGCTCTACAATAAAATAGTATTGTAGAGCAGTGTATTGAACTTAAACCAGTGATCAGAGCATCACTGGTTTAAGTTCAAGTATGTATAAGTAAAAAAATGCAAAAACAGTTAACACTACACATTATAATAAATAAAAAATAAATACATAAAATATAAGCCCCTAAAATGTCACTTTCCCATAAAAAAACGTAATAAAGTATAAAAAACATAAAAACACAAAAAAACCACGCATATTTGGTATTGCCGCGTCCGTAACAATCTGCATAATAAAACAGAATTGTTACTGGACCCGCACGGTAAACGCCGGAGGAAAAAAATGCAAAAAACGTTCCGAAAAAAGATAATTTTTAATTAATACCCTATAAAAATGCTCTAAAAAGTGATTTAAAAAATTTTATGCACTCTAAAATAAGCCCACTAAAAAGAACAACTGTTCTCGCAAAAAATAAGCCCCTAACAAGCCCCTAACAACCTAAAAAAACTCTCTCTGAAAAAGATGATTTTTTATTAATGCCCTTTAAAAATGCTCTAAAAAAAGTGATTTTAAAAAGTTACGCAATCTAAAATAAGACCACTAAAAAGAACAATCATTCTTGCAAAAAATAAGCCCTTAAACAGATTTGTGAGGTGAAAAATAAAAAAGTTATACATATGAAAGACGGTGATGCTAAAATTAACAACAATTTTGCCAAATTACTTTTCATTCAGTAAAAATGGTAAAAAATAAAAAATATATATAAATGAAGTATTTTCATAATCGTGGCGACCCATAGAATAAAAATAATATACTATTTTTATGGTATGGTTAACGGCCAAAAAAAAAAACACATAAAAATTTTCCTAAAACTTGATGATTTTCATTTCCTCCACCAACAAAGAGTTAATTAAATCTCACCAATTAGCTATAGATGCCCCAAAATTATGTATTAGAAAAGTGCATCTCATGTGGCAAAAGAAATAAGCCCCTATTGGTCCTCATTAAAAAAAAGAAAAAAATTATAACCTGTACAATGTGACATAGCAAATCTGATCTGGATGGCGGCTCCTTCCCTCCTATGCCCGGCCGTGCGCCCATACAGCAGGTTACCACCACATATGGGGTATCCGTGTACTCGGGAGAAATTGGGTATCAAACTTTGTGGAGCCTTTTTTCATTTAATCCATTTTAAATGTTTAATTTTCCACCCAAAATGAGTGTATTGTGAAAAAATATTACAATTTGCAGACTCCACCTCCGTTTTGTTTTAACCCCTATAAAACACGTAAAGGGTTAACAAACTTCTTAAAAGTAGTTTTTCATACGTTGAGGGGTGTAGTTTCCACAATGGGGTAATTTATGAGTCTCGCTATTATTTAGGCCTCTCAGTGTCAATTAGAAGTTGAGCAGGTCCATCTAAGTACAGGTTTTGGTGATTTTACAAAAAATGTGAAAAATGGCACCCAAATTCTGAGCCTCATAACATTCTAGTAAAATATGTGGAATCTTAAAAAACCATGCCAACATAAAGCAGACATTTGGGAAATGTAAGTTATGAATTTATTTGGGTGCTTTGACTATCTGCATCAAAAGTAGAGAATTTAGAACGTTGAAAATAAAGAATTTTTCAAAATTTTTGCCAAATTTTGTTTTTTTTCATAACTAAACGCAAAATATTTCATCCAAATTTTTAAACTAATTTGAAGTACTATGTGTCACGAGAAAACAATCTCAAAATCCCCTGGATATCTCATAGCGTTCCCACGCTATAACCACTTATAGTGACACAGGCCAGATTTGAAAAATGGGGCCGCGTCCTTTAGGCCAAAAGATGCTGAGTCCCATAGGGGTTAATCCATTGGGAAAGTTTAATTTTTGTGCCAAAATTAATGAATTTGTAACTTGCATCTCCATTTTGTTTTAACCCCTATAAAAAAAAACCTTAAAGGGTTAATAAAAGTGTTTTTTCATACATTGAGGGATGTAGTTTTCATAATGAGGTCATTTATAGGGGTTTTACTATTATTTAGGCCGATCAGTCACTTGAGAAATGAGCAGGGGCCTCTAAATACAGATTTTGGCGATTTTTCTAAAAATTGTGAAAAATTGCACCCAAATTCTAAGCCTCACAATATTTAGAAAAATGTGGATGCTTAAAAACAATTGGGTCACATGTAGGTGCCTCCGAAATCAGTACTACCTTCCTTTTTTGTGCCGATGCAGTTTAGCAGTTTCCTTCCACATGTAAGAGTTATATTAATATATTAATTTAGCAACAAAATGTTAGGTGCATATTCTCTTTTCTCCCTTGTGAATGGTGACATTCAAATGCATTAAAAATACAATTTTATATCAATTTTGTTTAAATTCCTGTGCAATGTAGAAAGGGTTAAGAAACCTCCTAAAATCTGTCTTGAGTAGTTTGCAATTCTGAAAAGGTGGTCCCTAAAATAATTGATTCTGGAAAGTTCCTTGAAAAATTGCTGGCATCACAAGAACAGACCCATGCAGGTCTTAAGAATGAAAGGGGTCCCCTTATCACACGCTTTGCAATTTCCATCAGTAGAGGCTCGACGATTGCTCAACCATGAAGCTTCATTGATTCGGTGAAAACAGGATCCCCGTTCTCTTAAACTTTGGCGTGTTCTCATGATCAGTTGGAGTACCCAAAATCGGACCCCAAAGATTAGACTATTATCCCCTGTGAATAGGAGATAACAATGAAACTAGGAACAACCTCATTATATAATTTAGATGATGAGACTGAAATGCAGAAGATTGTACATTTTGAAGCTTCACCTCTATCCAACTTTCCAACTTGAATGCTTACTATGTAGTTGTTTAGGAAGTAGAAAAAGGGGAAGTTTAGTCAATGTTATGTAATACACGGAAGTTAAAGAAGCTTAAGACAGGGTAAAACATTATTTACCTTTGGAATAAGGTAACCTTTAATTTCCATGTCCTTGTAGGTCATATGAGGCAAAGCCACGGGAATGATATCTCCATGTCTTTGTACTTCATGGATCACAGCATACGTATATGGCATTTGTAGCACATCCCCCATCGTTGGTTGCCGTTCTCTTCCAATTACTTGATCAATTTCTTCTTGTACCTTCACTAAATGCAATATTTGTTAATATATGTATTTTTATAGATTACTATTTATATACTTTATACTGGAACATGATATTAAATTGCAATATCAGTTTGTAAATTCCTCAACATTGAAATTTGAAAACATCACACTTCATCAGTTTTTTTTCCGGACCCATAGACTTCTATTGCCTTCCTTGATCGACATCAATGAAAAAATAGGACATGTATATTTTTTCTACAGACAACGGATCGGTGAACACACCCATAGAAATCAACGACTTCATGAGGCTTCTTGAAAAACAAAGCCAATGTTAAAGAGCCCATAGGCATGCTGTTGGGGGGCTATTAACACCTTGCCACAATCCACCATAATGTACAATCATGCAAAAGAAACATGTGCTATTCCAAAATATATGTAGTCTTTATTTAATATGAACATAACATAGAAATTGCACACCAAACCAAAAAACCAATAAAAGCATTTAAAAAGGAAAAAAGTCCTCTATACAAAACCCAAGGGAGGTTAGGACCCATGATACGGTCCATAAAAAAGCAAACCCTCCCTACCCAGCCCCAAAACCCTCGGCCCGTCAGATGACAACTATATACCAAAAAATATATCAAAAAATATATATGTAATCAGACAAGATCTCTATAATAAGAGAATGTAATAAATATACAAAAAAAGGATAATCAACATAATTACCAGGCTCAGAGGGTGAGGGGCTGGGAGAGCCCCACGCGTATCGCCACTCACAGTGGCTTCCTCAGGGGTGGTTGGTGTGTGGAGATCGCTGGGTATAAATACCTGAGCAGATAGATGATACCAGGTGTGGAGCGCCAAACTGCAATTATGGCGCGTGATGTCAGATCCGGTGCAGTGCGCGTGTGTGCGCATCATATCCGCCAGTCACATGACAGCCGGTCATGTGACCCGGGGATAACAATGCCCCATGCCGCAAACCCATTGTAAATAACCGGCATCGTGCCGAGTCACATGACTACAAGTCATGTGACCAGTAAACCGGCGCACGGCAAGGTATCTGTAGCGACATATATATGGCTGAGTGATATGTGAGCTAAGGTAAAAAATACATATTTAAAAAGTGCATGAGTGCAAATATAACCAGTAGTACAAGAAACCAATTAGGGAGATTTGGATCAAACCCACTTCCCTACACAGGTGTATATATTAGGACCTAAAAGTGTCAAAGTATTTTTCACATGCCATAAAAGAACATATTATTACAATATGCAACTATATATATATTAGAAGATAATAGAACGAATTCACACGCATACAGACGCACATACATTTGTGTGGTCTGTCTTGTGTGTGTGTGTGTGCGTACATGGGCCCATGTATGTGCGTCTGTATGCGTGTGAATTCGTTCTATTATCTTCTAATATATATATAGTTGCATATTGTAATAATATGTTCTTTTATGGCATGTGAAAAATACTTTGACACTTTTAGGTCCTAATATATACACCTGTGTAGGGAAGTGGGTTTGATCCAAATCTCCCTAATTGGTTTCTTGTACTACTGGTTATATTTGCACTCATGCACTTTTTAAATATGTATTTTTTACCTTAGCTCACATATCACTCAGCCATATATATGTCGCTACAGATACCTTGCCGTGCGCCGGTTTACTGGTCACATGACTTGTAGTCATGTGACTCGGCACGATGCCGGTTATTTACAATGGGTTTGCGGCATGGGGCATTGTTATCCCCGGGTCACATGACCGGCTGTCATGTGACTGGCGGATATGATGCGCACACACGCGCACTGCACCGGATCTGACATCACGCGCCATAATTGCAGTTTGGCGCTCCACACCTGGTATAATCTATCTGCTCAGGTATTTATACCCAGCGATCTCCACACACCAACCACCCCTGAGGAAGCCACTGTGAGTGGCGATACGCGTGGGGCTCTCCCAGCCCCTCACCCTCTGAGCCTGGTAATTATGTTGATTATCCTTTTTTTGTATATTTATTACATTCTCTTATTATAGAGATCTTGTCTGATTACATATATATTTTTTGATATATTTTTTGGTATATAGTTGTCATCTGACGGGCCGAGGGTTTTGGGGCTGGGTAGGGAGGGTTTGCTTTTTTATGGACCGTATCATGGGTCCTAACCTCCCTTGGGTTTTGTATAGAGGACTTTTTTCCTTTTTAAATGCTTTTATTGGTTTTTTGGTTTGGTGTGCAATTTCTATGTTATGTTCATATTAAATAAAGACTACATATATTTTGGAATAGCACATGTTTCTTTTGCATGATTGTACAACTAGTTTTTCATGTGCCCAGCTTGCTACCTTTGTGTAGTTTCCCCTTATTTACTTTCACAATCCACCATAATAGCATGTCAGCGGATGCATACAGATTGCAAATTGCAACCAACACCCGCGATTAGTGCTAGCATTGATTCTGGATGTTAACCTGTTAAATGCCTCTGGTAATGCTGCCAGAGGCATTTAAAAGCTGCCATATTGGCTCAGATCGTCGCTCCCCGTGACAACATCAGGGAGCAACAATCTGTAACCATGACAGCCTTGAGTCTACATACTGTAAGACTTATATTATACTATAATACTGCTCCCTATGTACAAGAATATAAATACTATAATACTGCTCCCTATGTACGAGAATATAACTACCATAATACTGCCCCTATATAAAAGATATTTCCATGGAAAATATGAATCTACAGTAGTGTGCAGAGGAACTGTATACAAACCTGTTAAGTTACACAATACTCAACCCTATTACTTTCTGATTTTTCCACCTATAACGTTCTAATTTTTCCATATAGATGTATATAGAATTGTTAACTTTGAATCATATTGTACTTTTTAGTGGCATAATTAAATATTCCATGTAATGTACTGGAAAGCTGAAAAAAAGTGCAGTGAAATTGACAAAAAAAATGCATTTGCAGCTTTTCTGTGGGTTCTGTTTTTATGTCTTTCACTTTGCGCTCCGAATGACCCCTGCCCTTTATTCCTTGGGTCGGTACGAATTTTAGAGGTTTTACTAGGTTTTAGGAGATTTTAAACTATTTAAATCTTTTGTACAGAAAAAAAATTTCCATTTTGCAAAATTTTGAGGCCAATAACTTTTCATACTCGCACAGATTTACGTAAAACGTTACTTTTTGCACAGAGCGCCAAAGTTTTGGACATATTGTGAAAGAGTGGCCAATTGAACATTTGGGCACTATTTTCCATTCTTTGATTGTATTTTGAAAGATTGGACATTTTGGGATGTGGCGATACCTAACATATAGATTTTTCATGTTTATTTATTTTTATGTTCTAGGGAAAAGGGGGGGGGGGATTTAAACTACTGTTACAGCTGATCTCTAATAGTCTGCCATCGCCAGGCTGTAAGCTATTATGGCAATCGATCAGTGCCCTAAAATGACGTCAAGGGGAGCGCGATCTGACGTTTATATGGTGGTGCCAACCAGCGGAGCTGAACAGGTTATCTGCGGCAATCGGTGCCAGCACCGACTGCGCCATTTACAGGTGCTAGTCAGTAGTGTTATACGGCTGACACCTGCTCTGTTTTGAAAGAGCTCAGCCTGCAAGCTTTCTCCATATAACTCCAGCAGATTTACTAGTACATACTCATACATTACATATATATATAAACTCACAGAAAAATGTGAAAAAAAGTGTAAGAAAAAACTTTACACATTGCACTCACTATTTATAGAGAGTAACCAAGTTCTTTGTGGGGAGAATCATTGTGCAGGGCTGAGATCTTCATACACATGGCATTAGAAGTCCTCCCCCGCCCTCTCCGTCCCGTCTAGCAGCCTCCTGCTTCCTGGATGTGGGAGGAGGGGCCGGAGTAGTGCCCTGTGCCTGACCTCAATGCTGCCCAGAGCTCCGTGTAGCTGTAATCAGCTGTCTGCTAATCACAGGGGGAGCAGCTTCCATCGGACTCTCTGCTGCTAACCCTAGGACAGTGCACGGGCTGCCTGTAGTATAGGTGAGGCTGCTCTCTGTGCTGATAGACTGTCAGCCTGCCCTGCACTGTCAAATTCTCCTGCACCCACTGGCCCCAGATCACTCAGACAGGTCGGCCAGTCCACCGCTGGATGGTACTTATGGTCTTAGGGTTCATTCACATGGCCGTCTGCGGGGACTTACATGCGGCCGTAAATTGGCGGCATGTAAGTCCCCGTAGACGGTAATAGCGGCACGGTGGGGATACGGTGCCACAGATCCTTGCCGCACACCGCAAAACGATAGAGCATGCTCTATCTTTCGGTGAGTGTGCGGCCGTGCGAAGCTGTTTTCTATGGAGGGAGTAGGGGCCACCTCCTCCTCCCCTCCAGCACACAGCGGTATGCTCGCACGGAGGGCGTGTGTATGCACCCTTAGGCTACTGCACCTGGCCAGAAATGCTGAGGTGCCAATCCATAGCCTCCCACAAGATGTTAATTACATTGATGGACCATGGAGGCCACAGATTGGTCAAAGAAGGTTCTGTGATTCCCCTAGTACAGTGATGGCGAACCTTTTAGAGCCCGAGTGCCCAAACTTCAACCAGAAGCCCCTTATGTATAGCAGAGTGCCAGCGCGGCAGTGTCAGCAGTAATGTATTTCTCCAAGGCAGCTGAAGGGAGGAGGGCACATTCACCCGTCAGTGCAGGAAGGTTCTGTGAGTCCTGTCTGCTGTGCTGGGGCGGTGGCCCGGGTGCCCACAGAAAGGGCTCAGAGTGCCGCCTCTGGCACCCGTGCCATAGGTTCGCCACCCCTGCCCTAGTACTTCTGGCCAGGTGCATGTGCTGAAGACAGGAGTACTGGTGTTACATTCAAACCGGGAGCCAGGGTACTTTGTTTTTTTTCTTAAATCTCCTTGAACATCACCAAAAAGGCAAACAAATGAGTCTGTTAAAGCTGCTAGATGATAAATGTTGAAGTGTTGCTACTTACATTGTACATCTGGGTAGAGAATCATATACAACAATGCCCATCTCAAGGTGGTACTTGTAGTTTCTGTCCCCGCACCAAATAAATCATATGTTGTCATAATCAGGTTTGTCTCATTAAAACTAGAGGAACTATCTCCTTTCACCTGAAAGAAATACATTTTAATTATGAGGTTCTAGGGGTCATTCATTTCTATGGTACAGACGGAGACAGCCAATTGCAAGTCCTCATATAGTTTGTATATATAATATAGAAACACTGAAACAAACAGAACTCTCCTGTGCATGTTGATTATTGCCAATCTACTAAAGTCAAATGATAACTAAAGTTTGTTATATATTACAATGCTGGAGCACTCTATATGGCAGGGGTCAGGAACCTTTTTGGCTGAGAGAGCCATGAATGCCATATATTTTAAAAAGAGCCATACAATATGCACATGCCCCCCATTAGATAGGTAGCCCCAGTGTCACGGGTGCCCCTGCGATCTATGTCTTGGATCGCAGGCACACCCGTGCCCCTCTCCGTGGGGGCGCCCCCTTTCCGAGCTCACTCAACTCACCACTTTCTGGCTCCTGTCCCAGCAGGTCGGCACTCGCAGTTTTAAAGGGCCAGTGTGCCACTGATTGGCGCCGCCCACTTCCTGGGTTCCTATAAAGACCGGCGGCTCCCAGCATTCCCCGACGGATCTTACTGTTTTATGCCTATGAGGAAGCTTTCCACAGTGTTCCCTTCCCAAGTCTTGACCTCCTGTTGTGACCCCAGACCTGTTTCTGATTCTGCTCCTTATATGCCAGCCCCAATCTCTTGCTCTGTCCCCGACCTCACATCATTGCCTCCTGCCTTGCTGAATGCCTGTTCCTGACCATGAGTCTGTGTAGTGATCCTGTACCTTGACCTTGGCAGCCACCGTGGACATGTCACGCCCGTGGAACAACCTGGTGGTACCATGCTGCAGCAAGAACATCCTGCTTTGCAGCGGGCTCTGTTGAAAACCGGGTGCCACTTAGATTCTGATCCCAGGTGTCTTCTTACATCATTGTCCATGGTGGTTCAGGGGGTTCACTACTCCAAATCCTGCCTCCCAGTATATAGGTAGCCCCAGCACATACACCCAGTAGATGGGTAGCCACAGCACATACTCCCAGTAGATAGGTAGCCACAGCACTTGCCCCCAAGTAATTAGGTATCCACAGCATGTGGCCCCCCAGTATATAGGTAGCCACAGCACATGCTTCCCAGTATATAGGTAGCCACAGCACATGCTTCCCAGGAGATAGGTAGTCACAGCACCTGCCCCCCAGTACATACGTAGCCCCAGCACATACTCCCAGTAGATAGGTAGCCACAGCACATGCCCCCAAGTAGATAGGTAGCCACAGCACATACCCCCAGTATATAGGTAGCCACAGTGCATGCCGCCAGGTAGATAGGTAGCCACAGCATATGCCCCCCACTTCCCAGCGCTCCTTGCAGTCAGCTCCTCATTGCTCCCATGCTCTTCTCTTTGACCCAGGCTTAGACTATGGAGGCAATGGCGTCTGAGTCGTACAAAGGACATAGGCAGCGGTAACATCGCTGCCTGTGTCCAGTGATCAGTCTAAGACACACACAGCAGCCATCACTATTTATTAAAGATCTGTCTGAGAACCAGATGCAGCCAACAAAAGAGCCACATCTGTCTCCCGAGCCATAGGTTCCCTACCCCTGCTTTATGGGATTCCTCAGCTTTCAACATTTGTATTGCATAAGTTGATATTCTGAAGAATGAAAGTTCACAGTGTGGCTCAGTTTGAGTTTATGTTGCAAAATGTTGAAGAGATTTGATAAATCTAATCCATTATGCTACCAATGCAAAAGGCAAGTTATTATGCACACAGGTAACTGGCTGCCTGTTTATACCTTAAAATGTGACAATTAACATACATGTATTATTTTTTTTAAGTGTTCTTACTTTTTCATTCTCCACTAGGTAGGCATCAATAAAATCACGAATGTAATTTGGATTCAAGGTTTTCCGATGTTCTGAAACCATTTCCTTTAAGAATTCAAGTATCTCATACTCCGGTTCTATCACACGGTTAACAAGCCAGGGAATGTTTGTTAGGATAGGAATTTCATTTAGTATCTAAAATGTTAAATCAAGAGATTAAAAATTCGGATTAGTTGAGTTTTTTCTTAAGCATTTGGCTTTTGTTAGTTCAAATAGCCTCTGGACCAATCCGCAACTGGATTCTGTCTTAACCTGAGAAAATTACATGTGCTATGAGAATGTAAGAGCATTCATCTGCATTGCTTTGCTTATACTGTATATAAGGTTTACTTTCACAATAATTCTACTATCTGAACAGCAGCTGAATCCTTGGAGACAACTGTTTAATAAGATAATCCCATATACTGTATATGCATTATTGCCATCTAATTTACTAGCCTTGATTATGTACCATACTTCCAACCAATTGCACAGCTATAGAGACCAGTAGAGTAGAGGCCACACTTGGTGGTCCATTACAAAATTTGCTGTAAACTTGAAAGAGCCCTTTTCCCACAGAGGGGTCCTTGCCGGTGCTGATTATGGTTTTCAATTAAACCAGAACAGGAACAAAAGTGAGCAGTTGCATAAGCATCTTAAAGACACGAATACAATTGATTATTATCTCTGCAGAGGCCACTCTCTAGATGCCAACCCCCTATAGAGATCAGTCATTCCACTAGAGAACAGAATAAATACTCCTGTATGTATAATTCTACTGAATACACTTTATATAAAAACTATTACTATCTAAATAATGCTTTTCTTAGGGGCACTATACTTTAATTATTCTGAAGAGGCACTACATGAAATATGGTTTATATATAAAATATAGTTTCTATACATTATTATTTATTATGGTGAGGCTCCCCTTTACATAATATGATTCATTTTTAGATGCCAGCAGTATGTTCAATCTAATTAATTACCATATATACAAGCAGAGTTTTGCAGCACAATTCTTGTCCTGAAATAGCTTTACTTGGCTTATATTGGAGGTTGAACAATGTCCGACATTATTGTTGGTTCCTGTAATTGAATTCTCTCTGAGGAAATGTCAGGCAAAAGAGAGGGAACAAGCAGGGGATTGTGAACCCACTTTGCTAACTTACTGGTTTAACCTAGGGCCACACACTAAGGGCGTTATCCCTGGACCTCTCCGATATTCACCCTTTTACCCTGTGATTTAAAAAAATGAAGCTCTCCTTGCAAACCATGTAAAACATTGGTTACTTGTTGCCAGTTGCATGCTTTTCAACAGAAACACATATGAGATTCGGCAGAGCCCAACTTCAAGGTGTTTGCATTGCATTTCATTAGAGAGTGGAGCCTGCTGGGCATGTTATGAGTGAGGGGAGGCTGCTGGCCATGTTATGAGTGAGGATAGGCTGCTGAGGGTTTTATGAGTGAGGGGAGGCTGCTGGGCATGTTTTGAGTGAGGGGAGGTTACTGGGCATGTTATGAGTGAGGAGAGACTGCTGAGGGTTTTATGAGTGAGGGGAGGCTGCTGGGCATGTTTTGAGTGAGGGGAGGTTACTGGGCATGTTATGAGTGAGGACAGGCTGCTAGGCATTTCATGAGTGTCAGGAGATTGTGATCAATGCATTTCCCACGCGAGGCTTATACTCGAGTCAATAGGTTATCACAGTTTTTTGTGGTAAAATTAGGTGCCTTGGCTTATGTTTGAGTTGGCTTATGCTCAAGTATATACGGTAGTTGGGGGACATGTATTATAGTTAATTAGAGGAGCACTTTATATAATACAATAAACGAATTGTAGGAACTCTATATGATACTATCTGTAACCATCGGCGTTGCCCGGGAAAATAAATAACTGCTCTAATCTATAACTTCAGTCATCTGAGACGATCAAACAGTAGATAGATGATTGCAGTTCCTGGTGTGACTGGAGTGTATAATGGCAAGTTACCTTTGCTGGAAGGTGGTTATACAGCAAAGGTTACTGAGTGCCTCCTGATATACTGCTGGCCAAGAGCGGGTTAGGCAGCCAGGTGCATGTATAGATACGGACATGCTATTGTATCAGACGAGTAGGATTTGTTTTTTTGTTTATGCCTTTGCTGAAGCTGCATGAGTGTGAATAAAACACTTGATTTAAACTATAACCAGTGTGTGTCCCTGCTTCCTGCACTAATACCTAGTTGGGCACACCTTCTCATTCAAAGAGTTTTCTGTATTTTTGGAAGTAAGTTCTCCGTACGGAGACTGCCAATTAAGGCCACCATGTAGGTGTGGTGAGTCTTATAGCCATGGATGCTCCATTAGGGGGATTCTGGAAAAATATTCAAAGTTTTTTTGGTTTTCCTTATCCCATCCTGGAAAACTTTGCATATTTTTTGTATTTTCATGACTATAAAAATTGTAGATTCACACTGAAGACATCAAAACTATGAATTAACACAAGTGGAATTATATTCTAGGTTATTCAAAGTAGCCACCTTTTGCTCTGATTACTGCTTTGCACACTCTTGACATTCTCTTGATGAGCTTCAAGAGGTAGTCACCTGAAAAGGTTTTCACATCACAGGTGTGCCCTGTCAGGTTTAATAAGGGGGATTTCATGCCTTATAATTGGGGTTGCGACCATCAGTTGTGTTATGCAGAAGTCAGGTGGTCTGCTAAATAGACTGTTAGCTGTTTTTTCTAGCCATAACACAAATTAGTAAGTAAAGAAAAATTACTTTAATAAAGGAAGGGCAGTCATTCAGAAAAATTGGGAAAACATTGAAAGTGTCCCCAAGTAGACTTGCAAAACCCATCAAGTGCTACAAAGAAACTGGCTCACATGAGGCCCACCCCAGGAAATGAAGACCAAGAGTCACCTCTGCTTGTGAGGATAAGTTCATCCGAGTCACCAGCCTCAGAACTCGCAGGTTAATAGCAGCTCAGATTAGAGACCAGGTCAAGGCCACACAGAGTTCTAACAGCAGACACATCTCTGCAGCAACTGTTAAGAGGAGACTGTGAGCAGCAGAGTTCATGGTAGAATAGCTGCTAGGAAACCACTGCTAAGGACAGGAAACAAGCAGAAGACTTGTTTGGGCTAAAGAACACAAAGAATGGACCATTGGAAATCTGTGCTTTGGTCTGATGAGTCCAAATTTGAGATTGTTGGTTCCAACCACAGTGTCTTTGTACGACAGAGAAAAGGTGAACGAATGGACTCTACATGCCTGGTTCCCACCATGAAGCATGGAGGAGGAGGTGTGATGGTGTGGGGGTGCTTTTCTGGTGACACTGTTAGGTATTTATTCAAATTTGAAGGTATACTGAACCAGCATGGTTACCACAGCATCTTGCAGCAGCATGCTATCTCATCCGGTTTGCATTTAGTTGGAGCATCAATTATGTTTCAACAGGACATTGACCCCACACACATCCAGGCTGTGTAAGGGCTATTTGACCAGGAAGGAAAGTGATGGGGTGCTACGCCAGATGACCTGGCCTCCACTAGACCTGAACCCAATCGAGATGGGGATCTGGAATACAGAGTGAAGGCAAAAGGGCCAACAAGTGCTAAGCATCTCTGGGAACTCCTTTAAGACGCATACCATTTCAGGTGACTACCTCTTGAAGCTCATCAAGAGAATGCCAAGTGTGTGCAAGTATATATACTTTAAGTATATAATTCCACATGTGTTAAGTCATAGTTTTGATGCCTTCAGTGTGATTCTACAATTTTTATAATCATGAAAGTACAGAAAGCTCTTTGAATGAGAAGGTGTGACCAAAATTTTTGGTCTGTATATATTAGACAAACTGATCTGATTGTTAAGTATAATATTCATAGACTAACTTCTATGAGTAATTCAACTCTTGCATTTGTCATTCACTGTGTGTCAGAGAGCCAATTCTGTCTTGCATATGCCAGGTGGTGCCAGGATAGGAATGTTGAGTTGGGGGCCCCTAGTAGCACTATTTCACTAGGAGTTATTTCTAGCAACACTGAAATACCCTGTCATTTTTTTGCCCCAGGGCCCATAAGCCTTGTAAAATGTGACTAACCCACTGGAGGAATTATTGAATCCTAAAGTAGGATCTCCTCTTGTCATAAAATGATGCTAAACAATCAGCCATCTAATAAATATGTGTGTATTGTGGATATTTATTAGTATCATATCTAATGTCTTTTTATACTATACTTATTACTCATGTATCCTATACTCTTACTACCCAGATCCTACCATAGACATATGAAGATACTGTATTTCTCCGGCAAAACCTAACAAGGAAGTGGAGTACAGGCACAAGGGAGATAATATATCTCTTGGGGATATTTGCAAAAGTATAGTAAGATCTTGGAATGAGTTTGGTCTCCTTTACAGAGCAAATATATTAGGGTCAAAATACTAATTGATACCAACCAAAGAAGAAATATCTGCTGCATAAGTGCTGTGGTCATTTTTTTATCTCTTAAGGGTCAAAATAATAGTAAATAAAGAATAGGATTACGGTATGTTGTAATATTTTGTAGTTAGTACCTTCTAAATGCAATGTAATATGGCTTAGAAGTACCTGGGCTAAGAGTCCAAATTCAGTCTTCAAGGCAGTATCAAAAAGCTGTAAAAGTCGTTGGAACTTCGCATCATCATACTCAAACCGATCTCCAAATGCAATGGAACAGATCACATTACTAACAGCATTGTTTATGAGGAAACTTGGATTGAATTGACCTGCAGAGAAATCAATAATATTTTTTTTAAGAAATGATACATAATATAAGTATACATGTATGTGTAAAAATGCCCTGTTTGTACCTGCTGTTTTCACCAATGGAGTGAATTGTGGGTTGTCATAGACCTCCAAGGTGGCAAGCCAATGATGACTATTTAGCTCAGGTACTCTGTAATGCAGGATGAGGAAAATCCCTAGAAAATCCAATCTTACAGAAGGAAAATTCAGAGCTATTGGCATAAGTACAATTTATACTTCCAGTCATGATACTTGAAATCTCAACACAGCTGATTCCAGGTGGCATACTGGTAGAGGCAGCATGAAGAAATAACTGGCATACACAGGTGCGTAACTAGGAGAGGCTGGGCCCCATAGCAGATTTCTGTGTGGGTCCCCCCTTCCCTTTAAAATATATATATATATATATATATATATATATATATATATATATATATATATTTATATGGCAGGCACACGTCGGGCGCACTGGAGAGAAGAGGTGAGCGCAGCTCACCCCTCCCCTCTCTATAGCGAATAGAGCCGCATGGCCGTTCTTACGGCCATAGATAGAGCACGCTCTCTCTCTTGCTCGAAACAGTGTGTACTCGCCAAGCCGAGGCGCTATAGACGCCTATGAGGGAAGTATATCCGGCAGCAATTTTGCGGCCAGATATATGTCCCCCATATGTTCTTGGCAATGTACCCCTATACAGTCATGTTTATACAATTACACACATTTATACACTAATACATACACATCTTTATATACACATATAAAGTTCTACACTCGTATACTCGCACCCAGTATACACTTATACACACATTTATGCACTCGTATACATTTATACACTAATACACAGAGTATATACAAACTCATACAGTATACGCATTATATATATATATATATATATATATATATATATATATATATATACACATCATATATATATACACACATATACATGTATACACAGTATATGCATATAAATACATATATACATACAGATAAATACATATGTATATACTTATCTTTTAGGAAGTTTGGGGGCGGGCGGGTTAGGGAGATGTGGGGGCGGGTCAGAGAGGTGGCTGGCGGGCGGGTCAGGGAGATGAGCGGGCGGGTCAGGGAGATGAGCGGGCGGGTCAGGGAGATGAGCGGGCGGGTCAGGGAGATGTGGGGGTAAGTCAGAGAGGTAGCTGGCGGCAGGTCAGATGATGTGGGGCCGAGTCAGAAAGGTGGCTGGCGGGCGGGTCAGGGAGATGAGCGGGCGGATCAGAGAGGTGACTGGCGGGCGGGTCAGGGAGATGTGGGGGCGGGTCAGAGAGGTGGCTGGCGGGCAGGTCAGGTCAGGGAGATGTGGGGGCGGGTCAGAGAGGTGGCTGGCGGGCGGGTCAGGGAGATGTGGGGGCGGGTCAGAGAGGTGGCTGGCGGGCGGGTCAGGGAGATGAGCGGGCAGGCGATCCTGGAAAGAGGTGGGTGGGCGAGGAGAGATGTGGGCGGTAGCTGGACAGAGAGGTAGGGGCCTGGGGGCATGATCTGGCAGGCACCCGGCAGTGCAGCCCCGGACCCGGCAGTGCAGCCCTGGACCAAAGCACTGCAGGGAGCGTGCATTCCTGGGCCCCTGAGCCTCATGGGCCCCGTAGCAACTGCTACGGCTGCTACGGCGGTAGTTACGCCACTGGGCATACACTTAGGTCTCTCGGGAACCTGTTCCTTCTGCCTTGTGATGTGCAGGGAGTGGGATAAAAAGCCAGCTACTATGGAAGCTGTAGCCCTGCAGGTTCCTAACTATCGATGATCATACAGCTAAGGGCTCATTCACATGGCCGTCTGTGGGGACGTACATGCGTCCCCATAGACGGCAATAGCGGCATGGCGCAGATACGGTGCCGCACATATGTAGCACCGATCCGGGCCGCACAGCGCAAAAAGATAGAGCATGCTCTATCTTTTGGTGTGTGTGCGGCCGTGCGCCGCTATTCTCTATGGAGGGAGGAGGGGCCACCTCCTCCTCCTCTCCAGCACACGGAGGGCATACCACGTGTGAATGTACCCTAAACATGACTGAGTGGAGGGAGACTGAATAAAGCAATGGTGGGGAGGCTGAATACAGGAGCAGAAGCAGACTTTCAGGTTTGGCATTATCTCCTGCCATGTAACTAGGTTTCTTACATTGATTTAGAAGGAGATGACTTTTTTGAAGCAGTTTGGATCTTATATCAAACATGAGTAAGGTTACTATAAGACTCTAATAGTGGCACCCACCCTGTTAGAGTTTCTTTTTTGACAGCAGGAGAATCTGTCACAAATGAACACGTCTCTGTCATAGCCACTTCCATATCATTGGTTGGAGGGGTGTGCCAATAGAACAGCAGAATATGGCTTGTGCGCATATGGGGAGGCAAAGGGAGGCTGTGGCTGATTCACCACTCTCTTGTCCAGCGTGGCACCACCCGTGACTGTGTACTGTGTAATCCTTACAAAGACCCTGGAAAGCAGGCTTGGGAGAAAGTGCCAAGCTGGACCAGGGTAATTTCTTTATTTTTTTCAGCATCTTTTATAAAACCTAAGAGAAGAGCATTTTTGGCACAGATTTTGTTCATGACATTAATGGTTATGTTACAATATAGAATAGTTTCCCTTACATTCCTTTCTCTTCTTTTCTTTTCTCGGTTGAACTTAATGGACATATTTCTTTGTTCAACCGTATTAACTATGAATTTATTTTATTTTATGCAAAAGTCCATGCCTGTAGATAGTTTATACGGTTGAAAAAAGACACTTGTCCATCAAGTTCAACCAAGGAAGGGAAGGGATTGGATAAGGAAGGGATTTAGGGGAAACCATTGTATATAACATTACCATAAATGTTATTTAGGTGTAAAAAGGCATCTAGACCCTTCTTGAAGCTCTCTGCTGTCCCTGCTGTGACCAGCGCCTGAGGCAGGCTATTCCACAGAGTGACAGTTCTCATAGTAAAAAAGCCCTGTCGCCTCCGGTGATTAAACCTTGATTTCTCCAGATGCAGACAGTGCCCCCCTCGTCTTTTGATTTAATTTAATCTGAAACAACTTACCACCATATTTTTTGTATGGACCATTCATACATTTAAATAAATTAATCATGTCCCCTCGTAGTTGTTTGAATCTTTTCTCATAACTAAGACCCTCCATAGCCCTTATAATTATTGTGCCTCTACCTTGAACCCTTTCGAGCTCCAGGGCATCCTTTTTATAGACCAGTGCCCAGAACTGGACAGCGTATTCCAGGTGAGGCCGAACCAATGCCTTGTTCAGTGGTAATATTACATCCCTTTCACGAGAGTCCATACCACTTTTGATACATGACAAGATCTTACTGGCTTTAGAGGCAGCTGATTGACATTGCATGCTGTTATTCAATTTATGATCTACTAGTACTCCCAGGTCCTTCTCAACAAGGGACTCTCCCAGATTTACTCCCCCAAGGACATATTTTGCCTTTGGATGATTAGCCCCCAGGTGCATAACCTTACATTTATCCACATTAAACCTCATTTGCCAAGTGGATGACCAAAACTTCAGTTTGTCCAAGTCACCCTGCAGCCTATGAACATCCTCCATAGACTGTATTACACTACACAGCTTGGTGTGATCGGCAAAAATAGACACAGTGCTATTAATTCCTACCTTTATATCAGTGATGGCGAATCTTTTAGAGACCGAGTGCCCAAACTACAACCAAAATCCACTTATTTACTGTAAAGTGCCAGCAGGAGGACCTACATAGATAATGCAGTTCTATCAACACCTTCTCACTTTTCAAGCAGTTCCAAACAGCCAATGAAGTGTCGATGTAATATAGCGCTGAGTGCAGCATCTCATAGGTTGCCTGGGACTGCAGCAAGATTTGATGGATTTGGTCCTGTTTGGTGAACTCTGTCCTGGAGTGATGGCCTGAGTGCCCAAAGAAAGGGTTCTGAGTGCCACCTCTGGCACCCGTGCCATAGGTTCGCCACCACTGCTCTATATCATTAATAAATCTATTAAATAGTTAATATATGATTTATTCTAATCATATAATTCTAATCATATTACTATATTTTTTATAGAAAAATGGGGAACCCACCTTTCTGAGATTTAAATGCCGAACACAAGAACTGTGCTTCTTCTGTCACTCTCTCTTCCAGCGATTTCTTGCCCATGCCAAAGTTTCTAAGGGTAGTTAGGGTAAATCTTCGTTGTTCTTTCCATGAGATTCCATATCGGGCTAATACTAAGCCTAACAGAAACACAAAACCCATGGAATAAATTACTGGTGGCCCACAATACTACAAGAAATATAACATTTTTTACACAACATCCACATAGATCAACAAAACCTTTACTTAGCCTTGTCAGATGACAGGAATTAGATACTTGATACAGTAAAATAGTATTTTGCCAAAAATGTAGCAATTTTACTTTATGTCAGAAATAAATAGTACAAGTGATAATATTAAACAAAATAATTTTTTAAGGAAAAAAAAGCTTATCTGTGCCATTTTTCTATTAGTTTCTTCTACATTAGTGAGCTGTCATGTCTCCTGTTGGCAGTGCTGGGCTGAGAGGCAGGTAAGAATAAAAACTCTGAGTAGCAGCTGCTCACTTACATCTCTGCAGCCTATTTTACAGGTATAAAAAAACTCTTAAATGTGTGGCACCATATTATTTATTTTAGTACAAATACTGCTATACCAGAACTCTTGTTCATGATACATTGGGGGTCATTTACTAAGGGCCCGATTTGCGTTTTCCCGACGTGTTACCCGAATATTTCCGATTTGCGCAGATTTTCCCTGAATTGCCCCGGGATTTTGGTGCACGCGATCGGATTGTGGCGCATCGGCGCTGGCATGCACGCGTCGGAAATCGGGGGCGTGGCCGAACGAAAAACCGACGGATTCGGAAAAACCGACGCATTTTTTTAAAAAAAGTGTTGCGGGACTAGCGCTTACCTTCACTCGGTCCGGCTTGGTGAAGATCAGTGCATTCCAGGGAACTTCAGCGCAGACATTGGAGGAACTGCCTTAGTGAATCCCGGCCAGACCCGAATCCACCGCAGAGAACGCGCCGCTGGATCGCGAATGGACCGGGTAAGTAAATCTTCCCCCCGTTTCCTAATTACCCTCTTTGCATCTCTCACTTGGGACTGTGGTGACTTCTTGCTATGAGTTTGGCTTATGAGGCAGTGTGCTGGATACATATATCCTGGGGGAGGGGGCTGTGTAATTTTGTCTTGATGCACTCTTGTTGTGACCCAGCTATCTGACATCATAGTATGTGCGCTGGCCGAGCGCACGTAGCTTGCTCTTCCCACACTGCTGCTGAAGAGAAAAGGAACTGCTGAGATTACTGATATTTTGTTAACGTGAAGCCTACCTATATTCTGAAGGTAGGGGGTGCAGTTTGCTGGGCTACCTATACACTGGGGGGGGGGCGGTGTGCTGGCTATCTATATAGTGGGCGGCTGCAGTGGGCTGGCTACCTATATACTGCTCGGGGGTGCAGTGTGCTGGATACCCATATATGGGGGGGTAGTGTACTGGATACATATATACTGGGGGCCAGTGTGTTGGATACATATATACTGGGGGCAGTGTGTTGGATACATATATACTGGGGGGCAGTGTGTGGGATACATATATTCTGGGGGATATTTATCATCTCTATAAGCTGCCGTTCTGAATATTCATTATTTGGATTCTTTTGTTTTCTCCCTGTGGTTATTAGCACAGTGCTCCCGTCCTGCAAGGGTGATGCCTTAGTGGTCAATGATATCTATACACATGCATCATCACGTATATATCTAATATAGAGGGGCATAGTGTATATATATATATATATATATATATATATATAAATATATATATAATAAAGAGAGGATGGCATTTAATAGCGGGGGGGAACAGTATATATCTATATTTCTGACAGAGTGCATAGTATGAATTAAAAGGGGTTACTGCATGTAACCATTCATTATGGGATGCTGCATACATGTAAATTAGAGGGCCCTGTACATATGTAAAATAATTTGGGATACTGTATACAATATATGTATATAGGGAGTGGGAATCGGTCCTAGTGCTATGCTTCTATACGAATCTCAGTTCTAATACTATATGCAACACCCTCGCCGATGCAAGGCGAAGGAGTGCTTGCGAATACGTCCCACAGCATGTCACTACATCACACAGGGGACATTGCAGTGGTAGATCCTGCCTGGCAAGGCAGGAGTTAAGTGTTTTGTATGATGCAAGATCTGTCGTCCAATCACTTGTATTGCATTCTGCCCAATGTAAGCTGAGATGTAATTGGAGGAGCAGCCACCACCTGACCTAGGGGCTACAAAACCCCTGGCCAGGAATATTCCAGAGCTCAGTTCCAGGCAGACCTGAGGGTCTGCAGGACACTAGAAGAGACTAGTTTTAGCCTAGCTCAGATGAGAAGAAGCAGACTGGGTTATCCCAGTCCAGACTCTATTCAGCCAGCATACCATACCAGAGCAGGAAGAGCCTAGCCCCTGCCTCTGAAGAGTGGAGCTAATAGATAAGAGTTAGTGAGGAAAGGGGTATCATCCTACCTTCAAGGGTGATACCTGAAGCACTCCAGGACAAGCTGAAGCTTCCTATTAGGACACAGCTACCTCCCAGCCTGCCCTCTGCATCCAGGCTGGCGATATACCTCCTGTGGCTCCCTCCAAATGCATCTCAGCACTCCACCATTCTTTTAAAGGCACGTTGCTGCGGTTCCTGTCGGTTCCAATAAAGAACTGTAAGTTGTTTTTGTTCAACCTCTGCCTCTGTCTGGTCCCTGCTACTAAGGCTGTTACCATCACGGGCATCCTTCCACCGCACAGAGACTCATACTCTAGACACCAAAGGGTTGCCCCAGGGAGATCAGCTATAGCAGCCTCTCCCTCATCATTTCTTGCCAACACCACCCTGCTGGAGACCTGCCAGGCTGTAGGACAGCCCTCCGGTTCCCCATACCAAGCACCGTGACAATAGCGTGCCTAGGCCGCAACCGTCAGCCACTCAGGTACTGTGGGCCCCGGCTGACTCCAGGCCCCGAGAAAAGGCTAGGCCCCGGTGGGGGATGTTGCATATACTTATGTATTGAACTCATACTGGGGCTATATATATATGTACTAAGCTTTATTCTGGGAAAGTATATATGTAAATTTCTATTATAATAATTCACGACAGGCACAATATTACAATTTGAAAGACTCTGTACATTTAATTTATGGGGGGCACTGTAAATGTTAGAATTAATTCGGGGGGAGCAATGTCTAAGCTATCTTAGTGGGATAGTGCTGCATACGCTATAATCCATACATAAATGCATGTTTCTAATATTTTAGGTTCGTGGGGGCTGTTTATGCTAAAATCGGGAGAACATTCTGTATATTTTAACAATTTATGTAGAAACTGCCCTGGCCATAGTTTTATTACAGTTATGATCATCTATAACAGTGTTCCCCAACTTTTTTGTATCTGGGGACCGGCTGCACCTAAAAATTTTTACCAGGGACCGGGGCAGGTAACTCACCATGGACCCTGGAAAATAAAATTGTGTGCCCCACAAATAGTCCATATCTAACCAAACTATAATGTCCCCTTGTCTTTGGGCTTTTCACTGTGAGGAAAGAAATATACATACCACATATACACAAGTATAAGCTGACTTATACCTAATTTTACCACAAAAAACTGGGAAATCTTGGCCTGGAGTATAGGCCTAAGTTGGGAAATGCTGCTGCAACTCTTACCCCATTAAATGCCCCTCGCAGTGCTTTCCCATCCATAAAATGTCCCCAGGAGTCCCCCCCCCCCACACTAATGACATGTCCCCAGCAGTGCTCCTCCCCATAAAATGCCCCCAGCAGTGCTCCCTTCCCCCATTAAATACCCCTCGCAGTGCTTTTCCACCCATAAAATGTCCCCAGGAGTTCTCCCCCCCACTAATGAAATGTCCACAGCAGATGCCCTATAAAAATAATAAAGAAAGCACTTACCTCAGACACTCCTCTTCACCCCGCAGCCCTAGCTTCTTCTATCCTCAGATTCCTGGCAGTGCGAGCAGAGGCACGTCTATGCTCACTGCCTACATACACAAGGTATGAAGCGGCTGTGTCACCCTTAAAGACATCATCATAGAGGTTGCGTGCGAGCAAACAGCACAGACCTTCCTCTACCCGCACTGAGGGCATTCTGAGATGAGGAGAAGCAGGAGGTGCTGGAGTTGAGTATCGATTTTTTTTACTTTCATATACTAGTGGTCTTCAAACACTGGACTGTGGCTCTCTACCGGCTGCTCCATGGCCCGGTTTTAGGCTATGACCTGGCGGTTGAAGACCACTGCTCTATAACAACTTCCTGCATTATATAGTGCCATAGTCTCACTGCTCTTACAGTAAATAATCATTTCTATGGTGATGATAGAAACATATCTCCTCTAGCTATATAGGAAACCCCCATTTTCTAGTCAAAGTATTAGGTATAAAAAGATATTTGGAGAGATCCTTGTACTGCCCGTTCAGGTATTTGTACATTGTAATGAGGTCTCCCGTCAGCCATCTTTTTTTATGTTGAATAACTCCAAGTTTTGTTATCTATAATTGAATTCTACTCCGCCATTCCCTAATTATCTTGGATGCTGTCCTCTGCACCTGATCCAGTACCACCATGGCATCTTTATATAATCGTGCCAATAACTATACATAATATTACATGTGTGGTCTGACCTTGTATAAGGGCAAAACTATGGGCAGAATCCATGCCTCTCTTAATAAATCCCATAATTTCATTTGCTTTATTAGAAGCTGCCTGGCACTGGTCACTAAAATTATATTTAACATCCAACAACCCCCACCCCAACCAAGTCATTTTCAGCTTCTGTTTTACCAAGTAATTAAATGTTTAGAACATAATTGTACATTTTGTTAAAATGACCCAAGTGCATAACCTTACATTTATCTACATTAAAGCTCATTAACCATTTCTACGCCCATTCCTCCAGCTTCTACAAATCCCTCTGTAATGTTATATTATATGCCTTGATATTAATTACTTTACAGCTTAATATAATCTGCAAATATTGAAACTCTACTGTGTAAACTTATTATATCAAATGCCTTGGAAAAGTCCTGATATACAACATCCACAACTTCCCCCAGGTCCAGTCTAGAACTTACCTCCTCATGGAAGCTGATCAAATTCGACTGACAGGACCAATCCCTCATAAACCTACGTTGGTGCTATGTCATAAAGTTACATACAGCGAGATACTCCTGGATAGCATCGATAATAAATACCTCAAATATTTATAATGTGTTGTAGTAGAATAAGAAAATGAAATATTGGGGCACATTTACTTACCTGCGCTATCCCCGAAAGTGCGTTGTCCGACCGGAATGCACATCTGCCGCGATTCAAGAAGATTGTGCGCCCACAAATTGAAAGTTAAATCCTGCGGTTTGTCCAAATCAGTCGGATTGTCCGACGGCCCGCCTCCCGATTTCTGTTGCGTGAAAGCCGATGCACCACAATCCAATCGCGTGTGACATAATTCTAAACGCCTGTCCCTTAGTAAATAAGCCCCATTGTGGCATTAGGGGGGGCCACAAAATTAGCCATTAAGGGACCACAAAATTCCAAGTGTCAGCCCTGTTCACAGCGAAAATTGACATGCTGAGGTTTTTTCAATGCAAATTGGGGAAGGGGATTTATCATGGCTTGTACCCTGGACCTGGCAATTTGGCCAGATATTTTTCAGGAGTGGAGTTTGAATTATAAACTGGAGCATGATGCGCCAGTATATGGTGTATGATGTCAATTTATGCTGCCGGTTTATCCTGCTGTGATTTCTGTTGGAATTATCAAAACATTTTTTGTGGTGATGGACCACAAAGATTTGTGAATTTACTGAATGAGATTTTACAGTAGGACTCGGGGACTTCATGGATTGACAGGCACCCCTTTGCTCATGGCCATTCTTGGTCTAAAACCAACCGTGAGTCTCGCATAGCTTACAGTTGACCTAGGCAAATTTAGCTACCCCAGTGTAAGGCACCTGAGAAGCAAGCAGACAAGGTAAAGTCAGGGTTGACTAAGTTTTAAAGGAGTCAAAAACAAACTGAAGATCTTTGCAAACAGCCTAGAGTTAAAGTCTGGTTAAAGCTGAGTTCTTCACGAACAGTCAGTGGCGTAACTACCGCCGTAGCAGCCGTAGCGATTGCTACGGGGCCCGGGAGCTTCAGGGGCCCGGGCAGTGGCACAATCACAATGTCTGCAGACTGCGCTGCATTTCCGTACACGGTCTGAACGCCGCCCGGGCCCTGCTATACGGCGCATTAAGGTAAAGATCAATCCCATGGCCCGCCCCCTCTTTATCCCGCCCGCCCCAGAGTTTCTGACCCGTCCCGCCCCGCCCCGCTGCTCCTGCAGCCGCCCACTACGCTGCTCCCACGGCTGCCCGGCCGGTACGGCCTGACCGTTCTCAATGCTGTTACCGCGGGTGCCCGGCAGGCATGCTGCTCCCGCAGCCGCCCGGCCGTTACCTCGGTCCCACTGCCGCACCGCCGGTACACTGGTCCGGGAGCTGCACACCGGTGCTCCACACTGTTTCCGCAGATGCCTGCCCGCCACAATGGTACCCTGGTCCCTCGCCCGGCAAACTGCTCCCGCAGCTGCCCATCAGCCCTCCACACTGCTCCTGTGGCTGCCTGCCCTGCATAATGTACTCACGGCCGGTAGCCTGGTCCTAAGGCCATGCGGCCAGCACACTGCTCCCGCAGTGTGCCACCCACCCTCCACACCCCCTGCTCCCATGGCCGCCCGGCCGGCATGATACTCTCACGGCCGTCCGGCCGGCACACTGGTCCGGGAGCTGTCCGCCAGCACTCAATGCTGCTCCCGCGGCCGCCCATCCGGCACCCTGGTCCCGCGGCCGCCCTTCCTCCACACTGCTGCCGCCATGTTGCTGCCGTGGCTGCCCGGCCAGCACAATTCCTAGGCTCGCAGGATGCCTAACCGACCCACCCCACTACACATCAGCCGGTCTGCAAGAAATGTAAGTCCCTAAATATGTGTGTATAGTTAATGATTGTATGCTATATATGTGTATGCTGTGTGTATGCTGTGTGTGTGTATGCTGTGTGTGTGTATGCTGTGTGTGTGTATGCGGTGTGTGTGTATGCGGTGTGTGTGTATATGGTGTGTGTGTGTATATGGTGTGTGTGTGTATATGGTGTGTGTGTATATATGGTGTGTGTGTGTATATGGTGCGTGTGTATATGGTGCGTGTGTATATGGTGCGTGTATGCTGTGCGTGTATGCTGTGTAAGTATGCTGTGTGTGTGTTTATATGGTGTGTGTTTATATGGTGTGTGTGTATATGCTGTGTGTGTGTGTATATGGTGGGTGTGTGTGTATATGCTGTGTGTGTGTGTGTATATGGTGGGTGTGTGTGTATATGGTGGGTGTGTGTGTATATAGTGTGTGCATGTGTATATGCTGTGTGTGCATGTGTATATGCTGTGTGTGTGTATATGATGGGGGTGTGTGTATAGGTGTGTGTGTGTGTGTGTATATGGTGTGTGTGTGTGTATGTGTGTATATGCTGTGTGTGTGTATATGTTGTTTGTGTGTATATGCTGCATATACTGAATGTGTGATTATATGCTGTATGCATTTTGTGTGTGTATATACTGTATATATACACAGTATGTGTGTATATAAACAGTATGCATGCAACTTTGATGCATATATACTGTATGTATGTACAGGGAGTTTGTATATACTGTATGTATTAGTGTATAAATGTATAGATGAGTATATAAATGTGTGCATATGAGTGTATACATATGTATGTGTGGACGAGTGTATAAAAGTGAGTGTAGAATGTTATGTTGTGTATTTAAGTGTGTAAATGTTAGTGATTGTATAAACGTGTGTTTATGTATGAATATTTTTAAGGGGGGCCCAATGCAAAAATCTGCTACGGGGCCCTGCTTCTCCTAGTTACGCCACTGCGAACAGTCAAAAGTATAGGAACAATATTTAGGGATCAAGTGGTAAATCAGGACACGGTCATAAACACAGAGGTCATTCAGCATCAAAACAGAATTCCATTACAAAGAACTAGTGGGTTAGGAACCCTTAAAGTCCAGGGACATTTCTGTGGGAGCAGATACGTTTCATAACCAGGAAAAACCCACGAATGGCAGGAGGTAACATAAACATGTGATATGGAAACCATAGGGACACAGATGCCTAAAATCCTGGGAGAAAAGGCACCATAGACTAAATTACAGCTAGTCTGAAATATTAACCCCTTAGCGCTCCGCGCCGTAGCTGTACTGCGCAGCTTCCGACGATTAGCGCTCAGCGCGTGGTGACATCGGGGCGAGATTTGGGTGACAGAGGCAGGAGGAGTTCCTGTCTCCGTCACCCGACCAATCATATCGGTCCCACCCGCCGATTTTAGGCTAAAAAACGTGGTTTTAGCCCTTTCCTCTTCCTCCAGCGGCACCATTTTGGTTTGGTATCGCTGGAGAGAGGAAAGAGCGTTACTGTGTGCACCAAAATACACTTTTACACTATAAATAGTGTTCTGATCCTTATCTGATCCCTATTGTTCCCTACAAATCCCTATCCCTATCTGTTTTTTCCTGTGTCCTGTGTGTTCCCTGTGTGATCGCCTTGTGTGATCCCACGTGTCTTCCGTTTTTCCCTGTCTGTCCCTTCTGAACCCAAACGCACTTTTCAGTGCGCTGTGTTAGCGTTGTTCTGCACTGGACGCACTTTTCAGTGTGAATAGCGCTGCACAGAATCTTTAGCAGTCTTAGCGATAGTTAGTTTGTCTTAGGGCAAGCTAGGTGCATTTGTAGCGCCTTTTTGCGCGGTGCACATAGGTTTTTTTTCGGTGCCTGGTATTATTTTTTTCCAGAGCGCTGTAGGTGTACCCGTACTTAGCTATTTTTTGTGTGTGCCATCTGTGCGGCTGCTCCGTGTGGTTTGGTGTGCATTATCTTTTTTTTTGTGTGCTATCTGTGCGGCTTGTCCGTGTAGTTTAGTGCGCATTATTTTTTTTGTGTGCTATCTGTGCGGCTTGTCCGTGTAGTTTAGTGCGCATTATCTTTTGTGTGCCATCTGTGTGGCTGGTCCGTGTGGTTTGGTGTACATTATCTTTTTTTTTTGTGTGCTATCTGTGCGGCTTGTCCGTGTAGTTTAGTGCGCATTATTTTTTGTGTGTGCCATCTATGCGGCTTGTCCGTGTAGTTTGGTGCGCATTATCTTTTTTTTTTTTGTGTGCTATCGGTGCGGCTTGTCCGTGTAGTTTAGTGCACATTATTTTTTGTGTGTGCCATCTGTGCGGCTTGTCCGTGTAGTTTGGTGCGCATTATCTTTTTTTTTTTTGTGTGCTATCTGTGTGGCTTGTCCGTGTAGTTTAGTGCACATTATTTTTTGTGTGTGCCATCTGTGCGGCTTGTCCGTGTAGTTTGGTGCGCATTATTTTTTTTTTTTGTGTGCTATCTGTTTGGCTTGTCCGTGTAGTTTAGTGCACATTATTTTTTGTGTGTGCCATCTGTGCGGCTTGTCCGTGTAGTTTAGTGCACATTATTTTTTGTGTGTGCTATCTGTGCGGCTTGTCCGTGTAGTTTAGTGCGCATTATTTTTTTTGTGTGCTATCTGTGCGGCTTGTCCGTGTAGTTTAGTGCACATTATTTTTTGTGTGTGCCATCTGTGCGGCTTGTCCGTGTAGTTTGGTGTGCATTATATATTTTTTTTTGTGTGCCTGCTAGACGGTTTATCCGTGTAGTTTGGTGCACATTATCTAATTTTTCTAGTTCTCTATTTTTTTTGTGTGCAATGTCTCAGAAGACGTACACCGTGTTGGAGGCATATAACATGCTTGCCTCTGACACCGAGTCAGCTAGTGGGGATGATGGTCCCTTTTACCTATCATCATCCTCCTGCTCATCTTCCAGTGACCTGGAAGGACCCCCAAGAAGGCGCCGTAGGGTTCCAGGGACTTCTGCAGGAGAAGTGCCTGGGACTTCTGCAGGAGAAGTGCCTGGGACTTCTGCAGGAGAAGTGCCTGGGACTTCTGCAGGAGAAGCGTCTGGGGCTTCCACTGACCCCACATGGGTAGCCCCAGATAATTATACCCCTCAGGTCCCTGACTTTTTGGGCCATCCTGGAATTAACTTTGACACGACAGGGCTCAGAGCTGTGGACTTTTTAAAGTTTTTTTTTGATGAGGCGCTGCTGAATATTATTATATTTCAGACAAATCTCTACGCTGCACAACATATTGCCCAAAACCCCACGTCCTTTTATGCACAACCCTACAGGTGGACCCCTGTCACTGCAGCAGAGATGTACAAGTATTGGGGCATAATACTCCTTATGGGGATAGTAAAAAAGCCTTCAATCAGGGACTACTGGAGCTCAGATATACTGTACCACACCCCCATGTTCCGCATGGCAATGAGCAGGATGCGCTTTGAAGCCATCCATAAGTTTTTGTACTACACTGACAACACACAGTGCCCACCCAGAGGTGACCCCAGTTATGATCGGTTATTTAAGGTCAGGCCCATATTAGATCATTTTAGTGCCAAGTTTGCCCAGGCATATACCCCTGCCAAACATGTGAGCATAGACGAGTCCCTGGTACAATTCAAAGGGAGACTTCACTTCCGCCAGTACCTGCCCAATAAGAGGGCAAGGTATGGTGTGAAGATGTATAAGCTGTGCGAAAGTTCATCAGGGTACACATACAAGTTCAGGATATATGAAGGGAAGGACTCCACTATAGTGCCCCCAGAATGCCCCCCCTTCCTGGGTGTTACAGGGGAGATAGTGTGGGATTTAGTGCACCCACTGCTGGACCAGGGCTACCACCTCTACCTGGACAATTTCTACACCAGCACCACCCTGTTCAAGTGCCTCTCTTCCAGAAATACTGCGGCATGCGGCACTGTACGCAGAAATCAGAGAGGTCTCCCTAAGTCGTTGCTAGGGCAAAAACTTAAAAGGCACGAAAGCAGGGCACTATGCAGCGACTCTGTATTGTGTGTTAAGTACAAGGACAAGAGAGAGGTCCTTGTATTAACCACAATACATGAGCACACCACCACCCCTGTCCCAGTACGAGGTGCCAGTACAGAAACCCCCAAGCCAGACTGTATTTTAGATTATAACAAATACATGGGAGGGGTGGACTTGTCTGACCAGGTGCTTCAGCCGTACAATGCCATGCGGAAGTCGAGGGTGTGGTACAAGAAGCTGGCCGTGCACATCATGCAGATGGCATTGTATAATGCTTATGTGCTGCATCGATATGCCGGCCAGAGGGGAACTTTCCTGGAATTTCAAGAGGTGGTAATAAAGTACTTTCTTTTTGGAGACCAGGAAGGGGGGAGTGCTAGCACTTTTGGAAGTGAGGCCCCATCACGTATTGTCCCAGGGCAGCACTTTCCAGGAGTAGTTCCCCAAACAGCCAGCAAGGGAAGGTCACAAAAGAGGTGCAGGGTGTGCTCCAAAAATGGCATTCGGAAGGACACCATTCATCACTGTGAGACATGCCCAGAAAAACCAGGGTTATGTATGAAAGATTGCTTCCGAATTTATCATACATCCCTGGATTTTTAGAGTACCCTGTTGTTACCCTGACGCACAGCTTATACATCATGCCGCATGCCGCACCTTCCCTTCTAAGCCCTGCCATGTGCCCAGCCTGTAGATTACTGTCCCGTATGCTTTACCCGGGAAAACATGCATCATGATTTTTAGGGTGTTTGTCTCCCATGGCAGCAGCTGGGCACAAAATGACATAATGGATATTTTTTACTATGCACTATCCATTATGCACTTTTTCAGGGGTCCACCTGTGGGGTTAAAATGCTAACTATACCCCTAGATTAATTCATGGAGGGGTGTAGTTTCCAAAATAAGGTCAGTTCTTATGGGTTTCTACTGTACTGGCCCCTATTGGCATCTACAAATCTTTCATGATGCCAAAAAGAAAAAAAATGTACAATGTCTGTGCTCCAACAAGTTATTCCCTTTTGAGCCCTGCCGTGTCTCCATCCTACAGATTATTGCCTCCTATGGGGTATTGCCCTAACCGGGGTAACCCGCAGAATTATTTTTGATGTGTTTTTCCCCAGTGGCATGAGTTGGGCAAAATACTTTTGTTACTTCAATGGCATATTTGATAAATTGCAATACAATTGTTTCTCTGCACTACTCACTTTGTATTACATTTTAGCCAGCACCTTAGGGGTTAAAATGCTCATACAAGCCTACATACATTCTTTGAGGGGTGCCCTTTCCAAAATGGGTTCACTACTTGGGGGTTTCTATTGTACTGGTACCTCGGGGGTACCCCCCACTACCAGTCTAGTGAAAACGAAGCTTGAAAACCTAAATTGTGCTTCTTTCTTCCTGACCCCTGCCGTGTGCCCAGCCTGTAAATTATTGGCACATGTGTGGTATTGCCATACTCGGGACAACCCGCAGAATGATTTTTGGGGTGTTTGTCTAAAGTGGCATGGGTTGGGCACAGTACACGAGGCACTAAAATGACATTTTTGAGATAAAAACACAATTTTTACTCTGCACCCTTTACTTTGCATTCAATTTTGGCCAGCGTGTTGGGGGTTAAAATGCTCATACAAGCCTACATACATTCTTTGAGGGGTGCCCTTTCCAAAATGAGTTCACTACTTGGGGGTTTCTATTGTACTGGTACCTCGGGGGTACCCCCCACTACCAATCTAGTGAAAATGAAGCTTGAAAACCTAAATTGTGCTTCTTTCTTCCTGACCCCTGCCGTGTGCCCAGCCTGTAAATTATTGGCACATGTGTGGTATTGCTGTACTCGGGACAACCCGCAGAATGATTTTTGGGGTGTTTGTCTAAAGTGGCATGGGTTGGGCACAGTATATGAGGCACTAAAATGACATTTTTGAGATAAAAACACAATTTTTACTCTGCACCCTTTACTTTGCATTCAATTTTGGCCAGCGTGTTGGGGGTTAAAATGCTCATACAAGCCTACATACATTCTTTGAGGGGTGCCCTTTCCAAAATGAGTTCACTACTTGGGGGTTTCTATTGTACTGGTACCTCGGGGGTACCCCCCACTACCAATCTAGTGAAAATGAAGCTTGAAAACCTAAATTGTGCTTCTTTCTTCCTGACCCCTGCCGTGTGCCCAGCCTGTAAATTATTGGCACATGTGTGGTATTGCTGTACTCGGGACAACCCGCAGAATGATTTTTGGGGTGTTTGTCTAAAGTGGCATGGGTTGGGCACAGTATATGAGGCACTAAAATGACATTTTTGAGATAAAAACACAATTTTTACTCTGCACCATTTACTTTGCATTCAATTTTGACCAGCGTGTTGGGGGTTAAAATGCTCACCACAACCACCGATAAATTCTTTGAGGGGTCTAGTTTCCGAAATGGTGACTTTTTGGGGGGTTTTCTATTGTACTTTTACTTCAGGGGCTCTTCAATTACACTGTGGCACCACAAAATATTTGCAGCCAAATTGGCCTTCCAAATTCCCAGTAGCGTTAACTCTGTTCTGGACATCGCTGTGCGGGGAACCAGCAGCTGACATCCACATGTCTGGTATTGCCGTACTCGGAAGAAGCAGGGCAAGAAATTAGGAATATATATTTACCTCAAATTCCTTCTGAATGTATCCATTTTAGGGCTAAATTGGAAAGATTGAAATCAAAAATTGAAATTTCAAAATTTCCACTCCATTTTCATATGCTTCCGGAAAAATAATTAAAGGGTTAACAGACTTCTTAAATGCTGATTTGAATAGGTTGAGATGTTAGGTTCATAAAATGGTGTTACTTGTAGGGGTATATAGTACATAAGCCTTTATAGAGCACTTCCAAACTGAATTGATCACCAAAAAGTTCGCATTTTTCAAATTTCAAGAAAATCTGAGAAGTTGCTACTAAAACTTCAAACCTTCTCACATCCATAAAAAAAATGGAAACTTAAAACAAATAATGGATATAAAAAGAAGACCAATGGCAAAAGGTTTCTATCAAAAAAAATTTGTGGTATCACTTTTTGTCTAAAAAGTATAACATTTGAATCTTTGAAAATAGTCATTTTTTTCAAATTTTTCCAAAATTTTTTAATTTTTACCCCCAAAAAACGAACGGATCACCGAAATGACACTACTAACATAAACTACAATGTCTCACGAGAAAACAATCTCAAAATCACAGAGATTTGAAAGCGTTGAAAAGTTATTACCACAGGAAGAGACACTGGTCAAATTTAAAAAAAAAGGAGCGAGCCTTAACCTGCAAACAGGCTGCGTCCTTAAGGGGTTAATATATATTTTTGTATGTGTTAAGAAATTTGTATAGCCAAAGCTTTTTTTTTTCCTGGCAGAAGAGAATGGTTTAAGTTTTTTTTGTATTATACTAATAATGAACAATTATGCAAATAATCTGCGATTTTACGTTTGTCTTTGATCATTTTATCATATTGTTGTTGTAAAATACAAATGGTTTGAGTAAAAGGTAAAGAAGAGGTGAGATATCAAGTGATGTTGATATTGTTGATATTGCAAACGAATCCGCCAACCTGGATTGCCCATCTTTCGCTAATGCAGTATTTTCAGCAAATAATATGCAGTGTGTGCAGCTGGTCTAAAGAGGACCCACCAAAAGAGATATCCTTCAGGCTTTGCTTTCCAATGCTACCTACATTATGGAATTATTTATACCGTACCTCTGTTGTCATTAGTAAATCCAATTTTTTCATAGATCGGAAATCTGGGTCGGTCTGCTATTTCTTCAGATCTGTTGATGAGAGCTTCTTTCATCACTTCAAACCCATTCAGTACGACCATATTTTTCCAGAAGTACTGCAAGCTAAATACATCCCCAAATTCTTTTTGCATCTGTTAAACAAAAATATACATATGTTTTAATACAACTAAATTCATTCAAAATGCAGAGATCTTATTTGGTTGCTTTAACATTGAATTAAATAGTGCAAAACTGCTACTCCAGAAGTAGTATAGTGTCGATACACTTTCGTCAAACTACCGGCAAAGTGATAGATGCCCCTTAGCAGCTGGCTCTTCTCAGTTTGTGATGATGTGTAATCATTTTATTCAAGTTTAAATTTCATTTGTGTAAATAGAGAAATGTGCTGAAGAGGATGGGGGTGCTTCTAGGAGAGTATATGTTATCAAAATTTTGTTCCAAACAAAAAACTTATCATTACTTGTATTTGAGCCCACACAGATAGACATCCATTGTATCTTAAGTTCAAACCCTTAACCACTCAGCCATCCTGGTTAATTTTATGTATTATCTTGGAGATGCCCATGACACTTTACAAGACACCTCTTAAGGACACAGCCATTTTGTAGCTTAAGGCTCAGCCCACTTTTTTGACATTTGACATACGGTTGTAACTTCCATTCACTTTAACTTAGCAAATTAATTTTTCATGACACGTTTCACTTTCTGTCAGTTGTAAATTTTGGTTGTTATGTTTTCCATTTATTTATAAAAACTGAACAATTTGAGATGTTCAAAATTCTAAGTGATCTCCGTTTTAGGCAGATAGTTAGTAACTAATTTGGGTGGTGAAACTAACATTTCCCATATTCACCAACTTACCCCTGAGGAAGTCACATTGGTGACAAAACGCGTTGGATTCGCCTCCCCCCGCTCTGTCCTCCGCCGCCTTTGTCACCCCTGATTTATCTTTCCTTTCCCCTTGACATAGTTACCTTGATGCATGGGTATGGTATATCTACTGTTTGATCAATTCAAGGGTATGATTTATTTTTACAGATATGAGGTGGCTTTATTATATGTATTTAACTGTTGTATTCTTATGTGGGCAGAACGTAGGGGAATAGCTCTGGAGCCCTGCTTTGTACTGTCAGGTGCCCAGTAATTGTTGCATCATACCTGTTCCACTTTTAAAGTGGATTTAATCTCTTGTGTATGGTGTATTATGTTTAATAAAGATTGTTAAAGATTGCTCTATGCTTGGTCTTTTCCTGCATCGCTTTTTTCTTGTATATTTATAGTCAGTTTTGATGCATGACCATTGTATTGGTGCTTTGCCCGTCCCCTTTGTTTGACATAACATTTCCCATATGTTACAGACTGTTCGATACACCAGACTGACTTGCCAGATGATGTGAAAATGAAAAGGTACACCGATGTACTACAATGATGCTTGGTACTTGCTTAATAAGATACAAAAGGGGTCGAGACCCTAAACTTTATTACGCCTCCTACTTCTGGTCATCACCAGAAGTCAAATACAACCTCTGATAAAAGTGCTGATGCCCTTGAAATTGTCGGGTCAAATGGTGGTTTTTAAAAAAAATTGCAAATCTTTTGCTAAACAGACTGGTCCAAAATAGCAACATTACAACGTGGAATGATATAGGTAAATTCATTCATTTAAGGGAAATTTTGTCCCAGGTTTTAACATGATAGACTTGATAAGCAATACAAGTCACAGTTTGCTCAAAACAAAATCCCTGCTTGTTGGGACTAGTGTGAAACAGACCGAAACCCAAAGTTTGGGTTTGCACCGAAGTTTGTGAGTGCAGGTCCCACAAAGCCGACCACAAACTTTATCCGTTCATATTCAGGTATGGCTTAACCCCCTCCAGCAGTAATGCCTGCAATTGTTGCTGACAATGATTGCGCCCATTGCCAATGGCATTAAAATCAATGGTGCAAGTGCGCCGGGTGGCCACCCTCGCAAAATGCCAGTGTGTGGGTAGTCACAGTGATTTAAATACCACCCACGACTTTGCCAGCAACATTTAAACAGTTGAATGACCGCAGGTGTTCAGGTGGGGGTTAGGGTTCACGTTCAGTACAAGTCTCCTCATTACTGGTTAGGACACATTTATGCATGCCATAGTGGAATTAAATATACCCTCTGCAGCTGTGGGCAATTCAACTATGAGAGACTCTGGAAGATTTAAAATATCACTGAGTGACCAATCCGGATCAATCAATCTGTGTTTTTACCATTGTTAAAGGGGATGTCCACTTTCAGCAAATAATTAATATGGTTTGTGTGAGGAAATGTTATACAATTCTCCAATATACTTTTCTGTATCAATTCCTCACAGTTTTCTAGATCTCTGCTTGCTGCCATTCTATAGGAAGCTTCTATGTTTACTACCAGTGGATAGCAATATGTCCATGATCTTGTCATAGACCCACAGGTGCAGGAGCCATTTGTATCTCTCACCTCGGATTTCTTGCTGTGTTAATAACGGCTCATGCACCTGCATGTCCCTCAGATTTCTATCCACTGGACGTAAACATAGACGCTTTCTATAGAAGGAAAGAGATCTAGAAGACTGCAGGGAATTGATGCAGAAATCATTACAATATCAATATTTGAGTTCATGTGTTTTTTGCCTGATGCATTTGAATTAGGTTTCAAAACGCAATGAAAAGGCATAGTTTCAGCATGGTCTGAAAATATACATTTACTATCATTATGTAGCAGTAGGTGGGGCTCCAAAATCTATTTCACTGGTCCATACAATAAGTAGAAACATGAGAGAAGCATAAAGTAAACCCAATTGTATTACTTATTTTGTAAAAGAATAAAAATTCTTAAAATTCGGGAAATACATGGAAAATTATGTTTTAACAAAAAAAGATGCCAAATCAATAAAGATCAATGAAACAACTTAATTAGAAAGAACTTCTAGTAATCATTTTCTATATTAGACGTTTGTGTCATTATAGAGGAATTTTGGCCCATTCTTTATTTTCTTACAATGGGGCTTCTGTTCATTGGGGGCAGTGGCTTATTCACAGTAATTTGGAAATCGCTTGGGGATCGGGAACATGGTGGGAAAATAAAAATGCATCCTAACTGTGCTGAGGCTCCCAGTTCCTGTGTTACTTCAGTGCTCCTGGTTTTCATGTCAGTTTGATCTGTGCTGATGGAAAGAGACTTGGCCATTCTCTCGCTGATTCATAGAGTTCACCTCATCTGACATTTCCAGCTTCAGTAAAGATTATAGAGTGAAAAGCAGATTAGGATGGAGGCAAAGAGCCAAAGTAAGCACAGAATGAAGCAATGTGTCCTTAGATATATAACACAGTTTGATGTAGTTATTTGTATTATTTATCTTTGTTGAACGAATTTGCTGGGACGTCCATGTTTTAAAAGATTGTCAGCTGTCTCAAATTTTAAAACTTGTAAATACATTTTTATTGTAAAATGATGTGCTAGAAATTGTTTGGAAATGGCTATATAACATTTATAAGCTCAGATTGATGGGCATCAACAATTACATCTCTTCGATTACACAGGATTGAAAAGAGAATGGGGGGGAATTATTAAGACTTGAGCCCTCTCCGCTCGCCCACAGAGGCTTGCGTATCTGAGAAGCCAAGAAAACTGTCAGGAAGGGGAGATTTCTCCACAAGCATGAATACATCTGCTTGAAAGGCAGTAACATCGTGGAATCAGCTGCACATCAAGAGGAAATCTATGCATGAAAAACATAAAAAAACTGTGAAAAAAATGTCTTGAGTATTATATAAACCGCATATGCTGCAGAAAATCACATGATTAAAAAAATCTGCACCGCATGTCAATTTCCACATAAAAAAAAAGCCATTAATATAATTGACAAGAATAATAGTGTTTTTTAAAGTACATTTTCTGCACTAAATTGAAATATGCATTGTGTGAAAAAATAGTAGAAATTTCAGCACAACACAAGGTGTCCTCGCATCTAATATTATATTTTTATTCCATACATATATATTTTTATTTGACTGGGGCGGTACACCTGTCAAACCGTAAAGCAGGTGTCCTAAGGCGAGCTCAGGGAGGACAGAAACCTCCCATAGAGCAGAAGGGCAAAAGCTCGCTTGATCTTGATTTTCAGTATGAATACAGACCGTGAAAGCGGAGCCTCACGATCCTTCTGACTTTTTGGGGTTTTTCGACAAACAGTGTCTTAGTCATGATCTAACATGTGTAAAAACATTGTGAACAATTAAAGCAAACTCCCCATTGCACACGTCAGAGGGCATTTCCAAACGTGCCATGTCACATGACCATCATGGCAAAGCAGCCCCCTTCAATGCCGACATGCAGTAAGTATTAAAATCTTGAAATATTAAATAAAAACATATTCTTACCAATAGAAAATACAAAGTAGATACTCAAAGATATGGGAGGAGTACAGATCAAGATAAAAATTCATTACAAATCAAATTCATACCACAATACAATAAATCAAAATTCTTCACTAGCAACAGGGTTTCAATAAAACATGATGTCAATAACCCCATGTGTGTTATAAACTACACCTTGTTGCAAGTTTTTATGAATACAACAAAAGCATATTTGACAGGTGCAGATTCCAGAACACAACATTTTGTAAGATATATAGTTTAATTGTTCAAAAGTCCCAATACGAAAGGGACTACACTTTATAGCGGAAAAATGCAACAAAATGAAATATATGTATAAAGGCATCACGTATTATCACATAGTAACATGGTACCACACAGTAATGAGATCTGGTCTCCTATTAAGGACTGGAGGATAACAAATTTCTAGGATAAATAAATCCAAAAAACTCAGTTTGTTAGCATCCTTTTCATGTTTCTTCCTCTAATCGAGCGCTTCACCTTTTCAATAGCCATCCATGAAAAACTATGTGAAGATTTATTATGATTTTCCCTCACGTGTTTGGAGGCTGTTGATATATTAAATGTCTGCACAAATGTCATCTGATCCTTGGTTTTAATGGGTCTGCCATATGCCCTACATATTGCTTATTGCAATCGTTGCATTTAATCACATACATGGCATTGCATGTTTTACAATTTAAATAAGTTTTTATTGAATAGTGTATGTTTGTCACCGAAGAACTGAATGTATTTTTCACTTCTATGTACGAACAAGCCTTACATTGATTATGACAACATTTGTAACATCCTATAGTATTTAACCATGTTTTCCCCTATATGCACTGCTGAACAAACTGGGTGATAAATCAGTACCTATAGTTGATGCCCTTTAAGCTACATATCTTATGCTATTCTTGACTATTATTTATTCTTGACTTTTATTTAATATTTCAAGATTTTAATACTTTCCGCATGTATAGGATCAAAGGGAACTACCACTTCATGAAGGTCATGTGACTGGGCACGTGTGGGAACACCCTCTGACATGTGCAGTGGGGAGCTTGGTTTAACTGATCCCAATGTTTTTTCACATGTTAGATCACGACTAAGACGCTGGTCATCGAAACACGTAGATTGGCAGTTTTACTGTATGGTCACTTATTTTTCCAGTTTTTGGCTTACATTTGGCTCGCATGGTGCACCATAAGATCGGAGGATCCGTGGTTTAAATGGGTGATCAGCTTATTGTAGTCTTTATTAGTATTGTGGTTTCATCGTGCGCAACTGGGCCCAGGTGCTATAAAAACACCTATTCAGGCATTCCCCTAGTTAAGGACACCCGACTTACAGACAACCCATAGTTAAAGACAGACCCCTCTGCCCACTGTGACCTTTGGTGAAGCTCTCTGGATGCTTTAGTATAGTCCCAGACTGCAATAATCAGCTGTAAAGTGTCTGTATTGAAGCTTTATTGATAATCCTTGATCCAATTACAGCAAAACATTATGAAACAATTGTCACTGGGACAAAAACATTTTTGTCTGGATGTACCATTATAAAATATACAGTTTCCACTTACATACAAATTCAACTTAAGAACAAACCTGCCTGTATTTACTTTTCTCAAGTGCTCCCATCCCGCGTCAGTGGTGACATCATGACTAGTGTTGAGCAAACTTGTCAAACAAAAGTGGTAAACTTTTTGACCACAAAATGATGGTAGGGTAAGTTGGCTGCAAAATGGGGGTTAGATCAGAGCAATTGCCTGCAAACAATGGGCTAGGGAAACACTTAAAATAATAACATTAAACAAAAAAAACAAAGGTGTCAGAGCTTTCAATGGGGAGGAGAAGGAGGGTGTGGCAGTAGAAATGGAAGAGGTGGAGAAGGAGGTAGCCAACACTTCAACCACTCAATCATACACTAGTATAGCCAAGTCCTGGAAACTTGCCTGGTTCATCTTATTGAACATAAAGAAGTCCACGTTGGCTGTGGATAGGTAGATCATCCTGTTGGTAATGAAACCCCCCGCAGTGCTGAACACATGTATTGATAGGACACTTGCTGCGAGCGGGCCAGAAACTCCAAGGCTTAGACAGTCAGCTGTGGTCACGTGGCCAATTTACCAACCCAAAATTAAACAGGGAAAACCCTATATTCTCGATCAAGAGACTTCAATACAAATTCAATACAAATGGTAGTACAAATAGTGGTCATTGTGCTGGCACTCAAGCATGTAATGGCTCAATTGAGGTTGCACAGAGGCAAGGACAAGCTGTCCTCGGTGGGAGGTGTTTCCTGCAGCTGTGCTTCAATGACACCCAGGAGCTTCCCAGGGGAGGAGGACAAAAAACACCTCCTCCCAGGAGCGTCGCTAGGCTAAAAGATCCGGGGCTCGTGCCCCGGATCTTTTGGCCTGTGCCCCGGATCAGCGGGACTCTTGTCCCACTATCCGAGTCCTCACCCCTCTCTCACTTCTATCTGCGTCCCTTCCGGACACAGATAGAAGCGAGTGCTGCAGCGGAGAACGGAACCATAAGCTCCGTCCTTCACTACAAATAGCAGGAGACACGGTGACTAGAGATGAGCGAACATGCTCGTCCGAGCTTGATGCTCGGTCGAGCATTAGCGTACTCGAAACTGCTCGTTGCTCGGACGAATACTTCGCCCGCTCGAGAAAATGGCAGCTCCCGCCGTTTTGCTTTTTGGCGGCCAGAAACAGAGCCAATCACAAGCCAGGAGACTCTGCACTCCACCCAGCATGACGTGGTACCCTTACACGTCTATAGCAGTGGTTGGCTGGCCAGATCAGGTGACCCTGGGATAGACTAGCCGCTGCCCGCGCTGCTCGGATCATTCTGTGTCTGGATGCCGCTAGGGAGAGAGCTGCTGCTGGTCAGGGAAAGCGTTAGGGTGTTCTATTAGCTTACTGTTAGGCAGGAGTGATTCTCCAAGAACCCAACAGCCCTTCTTAGGGCTACAATAACGTTCTACTTTTTTTTTTTTTATTTGCATCTAGTACCATTTTGTGAGGAATTAGCAGGGGGACTTGCTACCGTTGTGTTTAGCTCTTAGTGGCACACATATCCACCTCAAACACCAAAGTGGGAAAATTTAGTAGGGGTTGGATTTCAATTAGGCACAGTCTGCCATTTTTCCTTTTTTATTTTACGTTTATTTTGTTTAATAACTCAGTGTCATCTCATCTGGCATAGTAGTGTGCTTTCATACTTGGCTAGAAAATAGCCATAGGAGAATCCAAACGGCTTACGCCTACAGTAGCGTTATATATTTGATTTCTGGTTGATCTGCTGGTGGCTGTACTTGCTGCAGTGCATCTACTAGCCAATTGTCAGCAATTTGTAGTGAGACTTGCGACCGCTGTGTTTTGCGCTTAGTGACGCACATATCCATTGCAAAGACCGAAGTGGGAAAATTTAGTAGGGGTTGGATTTCAATTAGGCACAGTCTGCCATTTGTCCTTTTTTATTTTACGTTTATTTTGTTTAATAACTCAGCGTCATCTCATCTGGCATAGTAGTGTGCTTTCATACTTGGCTAGAAAATAGCCATAGGAGAATCCAAACGGCTTACGCCTACAGTAGCGTTATATATTTGATTTCTGGTTGATCTGCTGGTGGCTGTACTTGCTGCAGTGCATCTACTAGCCAATTGTGAGCAATTTGTAGTGAGACTTGCGACCGCTGTGTTTTGCGCTTAGTGACGCACATATCCATTGCAAAGACCGAAGTGGGAAAATTTAGTAGGGGTTGGATTTCAATTAGGCACAGTCTGCCATTTGTCCTTTTTTATTTTACGTTTATTTTGTTTAATAACTCAGCGTCATCTCATCTGGCATAGTAGTGTGCTTTCATACTTGGCTAGAAAATAGCCATAGGAGAATCCAAACGGCTTACGCCTACAGTAGCGTTATATATTTGATTTCTGGTTGATCTGCTGGTGGCTGTACTTGCTGCAGTGCATGTACTAGCCAATTCTGAGCAATTTGTAGTGAGACTTGCGACCGCTGTGTTTTGCGCATAGTGACGCACATATCCATAGCAAAGACCGAAGTGGGAAAATTTAGTAGGGGTTGGATTTCAATTAGGCACAGTCTGCCATTTGTCCTTTTTTATTTTACGTTTATTTTGTTTAATAACTCAGTGTCATCTCATCTGGCATAGTAGTGTGCTTTCATACTTGGCTAGAAAATAGCCATAGCAATAGGATAGCATCGTTTGGTTTTAAAAACTCAAAAACACAAAAAAAAACAAAAAAAACAAAAAAAAACAAAAAACACAAAAAAAAACAAAAAACACAAAAAAAAGTTAAAAAAAAATTAAAGTTATAACTCTCATTTTAAAAATGTTTAACCCGAGGGCTAGGGGTAGAGGACGAGGGCGGGGACGTGGGCGTCCAACTACTGCAGGGGTCAGAGGCCGTGGTCCTGGGCGGGGTGAGACACCACCTGCTTATGAGGGAGCAGGGGAACGCCGCAGAGCTACACTCCCTAGGTTCATGTCTGAAGTTACTGGGACTTGTGGTAGAGCACTGTTGAGGCCAGAACAGTGCGAACAGGTGATGTCGTGGATTGCTGACAATGCTTCGAGCAATTTGTCCACCAGTCAGTCTTCCACGCCGTCCACCCATGTCACCGAAATCGCCACTCCTCCAGCTCCTGCACCTCAGCCTCCTCCCCCCCAGTCTGCCCCCTCCCAGGAAAATTTGGCATTTGAACCGGCATACTCTGAGGAACTGTTTTCTGGACCCTTCCCACAGTCACAAACCACTTGTCCGGTTGCTGCTGAGCAATTTTCCGATGCCCAGGTTTTCCACCAGTCACAGTCTGTGGGTGATGATGACCTTCTTGACGTAGTGGAAGTGTGTAAAGAGGTGTCCGACGATGAGGAGACACGGTTGTCAGACAGTGGGGAAGTTGTTGTCAGGGCAGGAAGTCCGAGGGGGGAGCAGACTGAGGGATCGGAGGATGATGAGGTGACAGACCCAAGCTGGGTTGAGAGGCCGGGTGAACACAGTGCTTCTGAGACGGAGGAGAGTCCTCGACCAGAACAGGTTGGAAGAGGCAGTGGTGGGGCCAGACGGAGAGGCAGGGCCAGAGCTGGTGCATCAGCGCCAAATGTTTCAACTAGTGAAGCTCCCGTGGTGAGGGCTCTTGCGGCGAGGGCTAGATCTTCAGAAGTCTGGAGGTTCTTTAAGGAAACACCGGATGACCGACGGACTGTGGTGTGCAACATTTGCCAAACCAGGCTCAGCAGGGGTTCCACCACTACTAGCTTAACTACCACCAGTATGCGCAGGCATATGAATGCTAAACACCCCACTCAGTGGCAACAAGCCCGTTCACCTCCGGCCGTGCACACCACTGCTCCTTCCCCTGTGTCAGCTGATAGTCAGCCCCCTGCCCAGGACCCTGCCACAAAAACCCCATCGTCGCCTCCACGATCCTCCACAGCATCCACCAGCGTTCAGCTCTCCATACCCCAGACGCTGGAGCGGAAACGCAAATATAGTGCAACCCACCCGCACGCCCAAGCCCTTAATGTGCACATCTCCAGATTGCTTAGCCTGGAGATGCTGCCCTATAGGCTAGTAGAGACCGAGGCCTTTCGCAACCTCATGGCGGCGGCCGCCCCTCGGTATTCGGTCCCCAGCCGCCACTACTTTTCCCGATGTGCCGTCCCAGCCCTGCACCAGCACGTGTCAGACAACATCACCCGTGCCCTGACCAACGCCGTTTCTGACAAGGTCCACCTGACCACGGACACGTGGACGAGTGCTGCCGGGCAGGGCCACTATATATCGCTGACGGCACATTGGGTTAACTTGGTGGAGGCTGGGACCGAGTCTGACCCTGGGGCTGGTCATATACTGCCAACACCGAGGATTGCGGGGCCTACCTCGGTCCAGGTGTTTCAGGCCTACTATGCCTCCTCCTCCTCCCACCCCTCCTCCACCTCCTCCTCCGAACTACCATCCGTGGGCACGGTGCCATCAGTCGGTAGCTCTAGGCACAGCAGCAGTGCCGTCGCTAAGCGACAGCAGGCGGTGCTCAAACTGCTGAGCCTAGGCGACAAAAGGCACACCGCCCAAGAGCTATTACAGGGCATCACGGCGCAGACTGATCTGTGGCTGGCACCGCTGAACCTGAAGCCAGGCATGGTTGTGTGTGACAACGGCCGTAACCTGGTGGCGGCTCTGCAACTCGGCAGACTGACACATGTGCCATGCCTGGCCCATGTGTTAAATCTGATAGTTCAGCGTTTCCTCAAGACATACCCCAATCTGTCTGATTTGCTCACGAAGGTGCGCCGCATCTGTGCGCATTTCAGGAAGTCCAGCCCAGATGCTGCCACTCTCAGGGCAGCGCAGCGCCGCCTCCAACTGCCCGCTCACCGACTGTTGTGCGACGTGCCCACGAGGTGGAATTCAACACTGACCATGTTATCCAGAGTTTACCAGCAGCGCAGAGCGATTGTAGACTGCCAGATGTCAACTTCCACCAGAAGTGGTAGTCAGGTCAGTCAGCTTCCTCAAGTCTACAATGAGGAGTGGACGTGGATGTCTGATATCTGTCAGGTGCTGAGTAACTTTGAGGAGTCAACACAGATGGTCAGTGGCGATGCCGCCATCATCAGCCTCACCATCCCGCTGCTTGGCCTGTTGAAAAACTCTCTGATCAGCATGAAGTCGGAAGCTTTGCGCTCGTCACAAGAGACGGGGGAAGAAGATTCCCTTGTTGATAGCCAAAGCACCCTCAGGTCTGTTTCTCAGCGCATATCGGAGGAGGTGGAGGTGGAGGAGGATGAGGAGGAAGAGGAGGAGAATGTTGGCGAGACACAAGAGGGGACCATTGTTGAGTCCTTCACTGTTCAGCGTGTATGGGCAGAAGAAGAGGAGTTGGACTAGTTGGAGGAGGAGGAAATGGGCAGTCAGGCCAGTGAGGGGAGTGAATTCTTACGCGTTGGTACTCTGGCGCATATGGCAGATTTCATGCTAGGCTGCCTATCCCGTGACCCTCGCGTTCAAAGAATTTATTCCAGCACCGATTACTGGGTGTTCACTCTCCTGGACCCACGGTACAAGCAAAATCTTTCCACTCTCATCCCTGCAGAGGAAAGGAGTGTGAGAATGCATGAATACCAGCAGGCCCTGGTGCACAAGCTGAAACAGTATTTCCCTTCTGACAGCGCTAGCGGCAGAGTGCGTAGTTCTGCGGGACAAGTAGCGAGGGAGAGTAGGCGAGCAGGCAGCTTGTCCAGCACTGGCAAGGGTACGCTTTACAAGGCTTTTGCCAGCTTTATGTCACCCCAGCAAGACACTGTCACCTGTCCCCAGTCTCGGCAGAGTAGGGCTGATCTTTACAGAAAGATGGTGAGGGAGTACGTAGCTGACCATACCATCGTCCTAAATGATCACACAGCTCCCTACAACTACAGGGTTTCAAAGCTGGACATGTGGCACGAACTGGCGCTGTACGCCTTGGAGGTTCTTGCCTGCCCTGCCGCTAGCGTCTTGTCCGAGCGGGTTTTCAGTGCAGCTGGTGGCATCATCACAGATAAGCGTACACGCCTGTCGACTGACAGCGCTGACAGGCTGACGCTTATTAAAATGAATAAAGGCTGGATTTCTCAGAATTTCCAATCTCCACCAGGTGAAGGAAGCTCAACCTGAATAATTGATCCACTCCTCCTCCTCCTCATTTTCCTCCTTCTCCTCCTCTTTGTACAGTAAAGCAGAGGAAACTGGCTATTTTTTGACAGGGCCCACTGGCTCTTGCTATAGTACTTTATGCATTTAATTTTTCTGGAGGGCCACCTACCCGGTCCTCTGTTTGAAACAATTTTTGTGAGTGCCACATACAGGCACTCAATCTATTCCATTTTTCTGGAGGGCCACCCACCCGGTCCTCTGTTTTAAAAAATTTTTGGGACTGCCACATACAGGCACTCAATCTATTCCATTTTACTGGAGGGCCACCTACCTGCTCCTCTGGTTTGAAAAATTTTTGGGACTGCCACATACAGGCACTCAATCTATTCCATTTTTCTGGAGGGACACCTACCTGCTCCTCTGGTTTGAAAACTTTTTGGGACTGCCACATACAGGCACTCAATCTATTCCATTTTACTGGAGGGCCACCTACCTGCTCCTCTGGTTTGAAACATTTTTGGGACTGCCACATACAGGCACTCAATCTATTCCATTTTTCTGGAGGGACACCTACCTGCTCCTCTGGTTTGAAAACTTTTTGGGACTGCCACATACAGGCACTCAATCTATTCCATTTTACTGGAGGGCCACCTACCTGCTCCTCTGGTTTGAAACATTTTTGGGACTGCCACATACAGGCACTCAATCTATTCCATTTTTCTGGAGGGACACCTACCTGCTCCTCTGGTTTGAAAACTTTTTGGGACTGCCACATACAGGCACTCAATCTATTCCATTTTACTGGAGGGCCACCTACCTGCTCCTCTGGTTTGAAACATTTTTGGGACTGCCACATACAGGCACTCAATCTATTCCATTTTTCTGGAGGGACACCTACCTGCTCCTCTGGTTTGAAAACTTTTTGGGACTGCCACATACAGGCACTATCCAAATTAAATTGTCTCCATAGCAGCCTCCACACGTTGTCTCCATTGCTACCTCCAAAAGTCGTCCATATAGCTGCCTCCATACATCCTCCCCTTATCAAACGAGGTGTGTCAGGCAGAAATTTGGGTTGTTTTCATGGATTCCACATCAAAGTTGTTAACTTTGTCGCCACCCTGCTGTGTTATCCACAAAATATACTGGCAAACTTTTATGATTAACCGATATTATTTCAGCGCTTCTTGCGCAGCTGTTTACATTCCCCTCACCCGCCATATCCTAAACTTATAAGAACGCTACTACACTTGATCTTATACAAAAGGTTCTTAGAAGTGCTGTTTGGGGAGTAGCCTATAGACAGGGGCTTGGATTGGCGAAAGCTCGCCTGGCAGCGGAGCGCCAGCTCCATGCCAAGATCCAACTAACATAGTTTTAACTGCAGCACCTTTAATCTACTACTAGTTCACTGCCTCCATACATGGTCCCCTTATCAAACGAGCTGTGTCAGGCAGAATTTTGGGTTGTTTTCATGGCTTCCATGTTAACTTTGTCGCCACCCTGCTGTGTAATCCACAAAATATACTGGCAAACTTTTATCATGTACCGATATTATTTGAGCGCTTCTTGCTCACCTCCTTTGGTTCCTCTCTGCCACCCATTGGTTTGAAGCCTGAGTCCATTTAGGGTATGTCGCCATGACACTCTCTAGCCTGCTGCCGCTGCCTCTGCATGCCGTCCCCTATAGTGTCAGGGTCAATTATTGGATGTTTTAGATGCTATCTAGCTTCATTCTGTCACTCTGTCATGGCCATGCTGTTGCCCATAATTTTGGCATAATGTTGCGATTATGCAGCCTCAGAGGCATCCATGCATGCTGCCCCTGCTGTTTCCTGTCCATTTCCGTGGTGTTTCCATCCTTTTCTGAGGTTCCCAGGTGTTTGGCCAAGCTTCCCTGTGCAGAGCCTTGGTCCCCTTGAAAAATGCTCGAGTCTCCCATTGACTTCAATGGGGTTCGTTATTCGAGACGAGCACTCGAGCATCGGGAAAAGTTCGTTTCGAATAACGAGTACCCGAGCATTTTAGTGTTCGCTCATCTCTAACGGTGACGTCATTAAACCGCGTCTCCTGCTTCTACCACCTGACTATTTCACTGAATATAGATAGGTGGTTGGTGACCTCCCTGTCGTTTAGTAGTTAATCACTGAAGGGAAATAAGGGAGTACTAACTAGTTAAAACTTAACCTTTATTGGTTCAATATAGTAAAAAATATATTAAGATAGTGTACCACAGTGTGAACCTAACACCATTGAGTGTGCAAGATCGGTGAGGTTAACAAGACAGTGGGGTATCCCAGGCCATGATGTGGCTATCTCTAAATTGGTCTGGGACCCCCAATATATATGGAGGAGGCTAAAAAATTGTGGATTTTGGGGTAGTCTAGGTAAACAACCTAACAGTCCTAAATTATAACGGACTCAGAGTTAGATTTCTGATATATAGACTCTCCCCCACTAGCTCTCCTATTGCAAATAGGTGAGATCCGACGCGTTGGGCGACATTAGAAACCATCGGGACACTACAGTAGCTAGACACTTTGCGGATGAACATAGGAGTAATCCTAAGTGTCTACGCTTTCAGGTCATCGAAAAGGTTAGACCACCCAAACGGGGAGGCAACTGGGACAGGCTGATCTGTCAAAAGGAGACCCGATGGATTTTTACTTTGAGGACCATTGAGCCGGACGGTCTCAATGAGAGCCTATCCTTCACTAGTTTCCTGTAACCTCTCTGGAATTAATCTAGGTCACCTACGTTATGGTGCACCTTGTGAAGACGAAGAAGAAAATAACCGAAATTAGAAAAGAATCCTTTATTTCTTTCTTGCATCCTTCTTCCTTGCATGAGTCCTCAATAAGAAATGATTTTTTCTGGTGGTCTTGAACAATTTGTTAAATTATTAAAGGACCCCCTTTTTTACATTGTTTACCTGATTTGAGTCTAGCACCCAAATCTGGTCTACATCCTGTATATTGAGAGGGGCGTATTTAGATGTCCTCGCTATGAGACCCATAGGCCCAGCTATCTCTCATATTAGTTTTTTCCAAAAGGCAGGCACTCCTGCCTAGCCTTAATGTACTGTTAGGGCCTCAGTCCCCCGTTCGCGTCTCGAATGGCTCTTCTATATCTAGTTCTGAATAGACGGTCCAGTACCGGTGGATCGTAAATATACAACACCCCACCGGGGATGCTAAGTGATAAGCGTCCTTTGATTCCCTTTTTTTAATATACTTACCTCTTGTCCCCGTGTCCTACATATCTAGGAGTGGCCTATTTCATTGTTTATCTTCGCCCGCTCTTCATCCAATGGCTGTGACCTACGTCACAACTGGGCGGTCCTATGGGCGTGCCTATGACGTCTGGTCACATGATCGGAGGCCCGATGACGTACGGTCACATGACCGGAAGTCTATTCCAGCCTCCGATCTTCCATTGGATACCATCACTGTACGCGAACGGGGCGGGCCAAGTGCGGAGGGGTATGTCACCCTGGCCCGGTCCCATTGGCTGAGAACCACCCAGTCAGGACAGTGAGGGGCATGGCGTAATCTTTAAATACCCGGCGTTCCCCGCGGGCGGCAGCCGCTTTCATCTATGCGGGGAGACGCTGTATCAGTGTGTAGTTAGACAAAATATCCAAGTCTAATCTATGAAAGTTAATAATCTTGATCCCTGATGAATGTTATCAGGAAACGCGTCGGATCTCACCTATTTGCAATAGGAGAGCTAGTGGGGGGAGAGTCTATATATCAGAAATCTAACTCTGAGTCCGTTATAATTTAGGACTGTTAGGTTGTTTACCTAGACTACCCCAAAATCCACAATTTTTTAGCCTCCTCCATATATATTGGGGGTCCCAGACCAATTTAGAGATAGCCACATCATGGCCTGGGATACCCCACTGTCTTGTTAACCTCACCGATCTTGCACACTCAATGGTGTTAGGTTCACACTGTGGTACACTATCTTAATATATTTTTTACTATATTGAACCAATAAAGGTTAAGTTTTAACTAGTTAGTACTCCCTTATTTCCCTTCAGTGATTAACTACTAAACGACAGGGAGGTCACCAACCACCTATCTATATTCAGTGAAATACTACTTAATAATATCACCTACTTAAGCTCTTTAGGGAATGGCGGGGTTTGTATTTGCAGACCCGTGTACAGATAATTGGACAAGTGAAGCCCAGAGCGTGTTCTCGGAGGGTGAACTTCCCCTATCAGGACAATCAGTTTCCATCAAAACAGCTTTCAGTTCCCTCACCAGGACCTATAAAGAATACACTAGATCCTGGTGGGAAATTCAGAGTCTCGAAAATTATTTAAAAAATAAGATCGTCCCCAGAGGTCTGAGGATCCCCATCACCCCCTCCCCACGCCTAAAGACACCCAATATCAAAAACAGGTGGGAAGAGGAGATCACAGCGTGCTCCTTACGGCTGATGAACATACTCTTAGAGGAGGAGAAGGTCTCGTTTAAAAACACTAGTGAACTACTTCAGAGTGACATTGCCACAGTTAGGTCTCTAAAGGACACTGTGGGTTTTGATAAAAAAGACAAAACTCTGCAGCAGACTATTGAGAAATTCACCAGCCAGATCAAGGAACGTAAACATTTTCAGTTTCAGCGTGATCTCCAAGAATTCAAAGACAAAAAGGCGTATGATTTTTTAACACACTCGCATACGACCCAAACGTCACAAGGTTACACCCCTGACCAGTCCACCTCGGAGAGTGACACTACTGATTCAGAATATCCCAACACCTCACAATCATCTAGAGGTACTAGGGACACTCAGAGAGGAGGGAGACGGGGTAGACCAAGAGGCAGTGGTAACATCAATAGGGGGGCTCGGGGGGGTTTTTTATCCAACAATCCACCGATCTCAGGCTACCTATTGCGAGGGGACCAGCATACCACGGGCAAAAAGTAGTTTCAGACAGGACCATAGACAACCGTATTATCAACTTAACCTCCCACCAGCTAGAAGAGGCAGAAATGAATCTCCTGAGTAAAGGGCTGTCGTTCGTCCCGTCCGTTCGCTTTGACTCATTTACGTGGGTCAAGGATGTCCACCTTTTTGCTAGGAGGCTCAAATGGAATAAGTTTTTTAAGCTCAATAACCGCAAAAGGTGCACTGAACTGGGGATTAGTGAATGTGACCTTGGAGACATGGATGTAATGATGGACCTATTACAGGAATCAGAGAGGGAACCGGGGCTGGGACCTTTCACCACCCTTAAAGAGAAGAGTACCAGGTTCCCAGCGGTAGAGTCCACACATGTGGATCTATTTGTGGACTTGGTCACTGAGGAACTTAGACAACTAGACAGTGGAATACACGACCCCTTTAATAACCTTAGTTCCGAGGAAAGAACAGCCCTTACCAAGTTGGAAAGGAATGACCAAATAGTGGTCAAACCCTCGGATAAAGGGGGGAATATCGTCCTATTAGAGCGGGCAGACTACATCAGAATGTGTGAATCCATACTGTCGGATAGTGAGGGATACCGCTGTCTTTCAAGTAACCCCATGGCAAGATTCTCTAAAGAATTGAAAATCCTCTTGAAGAGGGCACTAGAGGGTCACCTTATTAATGAACAGGAGTACAAATTTCTGTCCCCCAAATTCCCAACAATGGCCACATTTTACAGCCTTCCTAAGGTACATAAGGGCTATCCTCCTCTTAAGGGAAGGCCCATTGTCTCCGGGATTAACAGCCTAACCCAGAATATTAGTCTATACGTGGACCAAATACTTAGACCTTTCGTTACCAGCCTTCCGTCCTACGTGCGTGACACGACGGATGTCCTCAAACAAATCGAAGGTATTGTGCTGGACGAAAACACCTTTTTAGCGAGCTTGGATGTAGAGGCCCTCTACTCCTCTATCCCCCACGATAAGGGATGTGAGGCAGTGGGGGCCTTCCTAAGCACAAGAGGTATACAATTTGGTAGACATAACCAATTTGTGATAGACCTGATGAGATTTATTCTGGAAAAGAATATATTTCTTTTTGAGAGCAAGATCCTCCACCAGCTGAGGGGTACAGCTATGGGGAGCCCAATGGCCCCCAGCTACGCTAATTTATACCTCGGCTGGTGGGAGGATCGCATCGTCTTCTCGGAGGATAATGCCAGATGGGTATCCTCTATATCCATCTGGCTCCGATATATAGACGATGTGCTCATCTTGTGGACCTCCACTCCAACAGACTTTCATGATTTCGTACAGGCACTTAACATCAACGATTTGGGCCTTAAATTTACCAGCGAAATCCAGGAAAAATCCATCTCTTTCCTGGATGTACGAATCACCAAATCAGCAGAGGGCCAACTTCGAACTAAGGTCCATCGTAAAGAAACAGCTACTAACAGTCTGTTGCGGTGGGAGAGCTGTCACCCGATACCCCTTAAACGGGGCATACCTAAGGGACAGTTCCTAAGATTGCGCCGCAACTGCAGCCATACGGAAGACTTTCTGACCCAATCCAGAGATCTTACAGACAGATTTGTAGAGAGAGGTTTCCCTAATAAACTTATTCGTAAAGCCTTTCAGAATGCACTTTCCTCCAGAAGAGAAGACCTCCTAACGCCCCGTATCAGAGAGGAGAATAAGACTTTACGAGTTATTGGCACCTTTGACACCAAAGCAGAGACAGTGAAACAGATCCTTAGCAAATATTGGCGGATTCTAAGACAGGATCCGGATCTCAAAGACTGTTTGCAACCGTACCCCTCTATCACCTATAGGAGAGGGAAAAATCTACGGGACAGATTGGTGCATAGCCATCTTGAACCATCTCGAGGGGCAGCTACCTGGCTAGAGCCTCGGACTGGTACCTTCAAGTGTGGCAACTGTAATGTCTGCACACTAGTCCTCCTGGGGGACAGTTTTCAGAGCGCGAGCACGGGAGAGACATTTTCTATCAGGGACTACTCCAACTGTCGAACCGAAGGGGTGGTGTATATGCTTACATGCCCGTGCCCGCTCAACTATGTAGGCAAAACCCACCGTCCGGTCAAAATAAGGATACAGGAACATATGGGCGACATTAGAAACCATCGGGACACTACAGTAGCTAGACACTTTGCGGATGAACATAGGAGTAATCCTAAGTGTCTACGCTTTCAGGTCATCGAAAAGGTTAGACCACCCAAACGGGGAGGCAACTGGGACAGGCTGATCTGTCAAAAGGAGACCCGATGGATTTTTACTTTGAGGACCATTGAGCCGGACGGTCTCAATGAGAGCCTATCCTTCACTAGTTTCCTGTAACCTCTCTGGAATTAATCTAGGTCACCTACGTTATGGTGCACCTTGTGAAGACGAAGAAGAAAATAACCGAAATTAGAAAAGAATCCTTTATTTCTTTCTTGCATCCTTCTTCCTTGCATGAGTCCTCAATAAGAAATGATTTTTTCTGGTGGTCTTGAACAATTTGTTAAATTATTAAAGGACCCCCTTTTTTACCTTGTTTACCTGATTTGAGTCTAGCACCCAAATCTGGTCTACATCCTGTATATTGAGAGGGGCGTATTTAGATGTCCTCGCTATGAGACCCATAGGCCCAGCTATCTCTCATATTAGTTTTTTCCAAAAGGCAGGCACTCCTGCCTAGCCTTAATGTACTGTTAGGGCCTCAGTCCCCCGTTCGCGTCTCGAATGGCTCTTCTATATCTAGTTCTGAATAGACGGTCCAGTACCGGTGGATCGTAAATATACAACACCCCACCGGGGATGCTAAGTGATAAGCGTCCTTTGATTCCCTTTTTTTAATATACTTACCTCTTGTCCCCGTGTCCTACATATCTAGGAGTGGCCTATTTCATTGTTTATCTTCGCCCGCTCTTCATCCAATGGCTGTGACCTACGTCACAACTGGGCGGTCCTATGGGCGTGCCTATGACGTCTGGTCACATGATCGGAGGCCCGATGACGTACGGTCACATGACCGGAAGTCTATTCCAGCCTCCGATCTTCCATTGGATACCATCACTGTACGCGAACGGGGCGGGCCAAGTGCGGAGGGGTATGTCACCCTGGCCCGGTCCCATTGGCTGAGAACCACCCAGTCAGGACAGTGAGGGGCATGGCGTAATCTTTAAATACCCGGCGTTCCCCGCGGGCGGCAGCCGCTTTCATCTATGCGGGGAGACGCTGTATCAGTGTGTAGTTAGACAAAATATCCAAGTCTAATCTATGAAAGTTAATAATCTTGATCCCTGATGAATGTTATCAGGAAACGCGTCGGATCTCACCTATTTGCAATAGGAGAGCTAGTGGGGGAGAGTCTATATATCAGAAATCTAACTCTGAGTCCGTTATAATTTAGGACTGTTAGGTTGTTTACCTAGACTACCCCAAAATCCACAATTTTTTAGCCTCCTCCATATATATTGGGGGTCCCAGACCAATTTAGAGATAGCCACATCATGGCCTGGGATACCCCACTGTCTTGTTAACCTCACCGATCTTGCACACTCAATGGTGTTAGGTTCACACTGTGGTACACTATCTTAATATATTTTTTACTATATTGAACCAATAAAGGTTAAGTTTTAACTAGTTAGTACTCCCTTATTTCCCTTCAGTGATTATCTACCACCTGACTACAATGCTGGGAGCCGGAGACGCGGTGTGATGACGTCACCGCGACTCGATCCCGCGCTGCCAGAAGAGGAGAGATGCAAGAAGACAGGTGAGCATGAAGTTGTTTTTTTTATATTCACAGTGTAGGAAGTTGCTAGGGGGCCCCAATTTGCTCGGGGGACAGGGGCTGGGGGACATTAAATGACCGGGGGCATAATTTCTGGAAAGCCAAGGGGACATTAATTTGATTTATGTGGGTATATGGACCATTTCTCAAGGGGGGGGTGTTATATTCAGGGCCGGATCATAGGCGGGGCTCCCGGGGCTCGAGCCCCGGGGCCCCCACCATCTTGCCCCCCCAGGGGGCCCCCACCAGATAGCACCCCCCGTGCCTCACTTCCTGAGCAAAAATCTCCCTGAAGCCCGGCCGCGGAACAAGAGACTACCACCTGCCCGCCCCCCCAGCACAGGTCACCGCCTCCACACCCACACATCCGCTTGCATGGTCGACCGCCCCCGGCTATTCTCCTGCAAGGCCGAGCCACACACCCGAACCACCATGCAGCCCCGCTAGTACTCATGCCGCCCCTGCGCGAAAAAGCACCCGCCCTCCGCAACTCCTAGCCTCCGCCGCCGGAAAACGCACACGTCCAAACACGGACCCCCCATCCTTCCCCCCCGGCCGCACAAGCAATAGCACTCGTACTCCCGGCGCCACCCGCAACTCCTCCCCCCGCTGGAAAAAGCACCTGCCCGAACACCGCCCCGGCCGAACAAGCAACCCCGCTAGTACTCCCGCCGCCCCCCCCCCCCCCGCGCGAAAAAGCCCCCGTCCTTCGTAACTCCCCCGCTGGAAAATGCACCCACAGTGACACCCCCCCCCCCCCCGGCTGTGCAAGCACCAGCAAGATCCCCCACCCGCTCGAACACCCGCCATGGTCGGTCACCCTGAAATGTAAGTATATATGTGTGTGTATGTGTGTGTATATATGATATATTCTGTATATTCTGGGTATATGTGTATATACAGTGTATATGTGTATATATGCATCTACTGTGTATATGTGTATATACAGTGTATATATGCATATACAGTGTATATATGCATATACAGTGTATATGTGTATATACAGTGTATATGTGTATATATGCATCTACTGTGTATATGTGTATATGTGTATATACAGTGTATATGTGTATATATGCATCTTCTGTTTATATGTGTATATACAGTGTATATGTGTATATATGCATCTACTGTGTATATGTGTATATACAGTATATATGTGTATATACAGTATATATGTGTATATATGCATCTACTGTGTATATGTGCATCTACTGTGTATATGCTGTGTATATGTGCATCTACTGTGTATATGCTGTGTATATGTGTATATACTGTGTATATGTGCATCTACTGTGTATATACTGTGTATATGTGCATCTACTGTGTATATACTGTGTATATGTGTGTATATGCATCTACTGTGTATGGGTACATTCACACGCGGTATGCCCGTTGATCCCTCCTCCCTCCATAGAAAACAGCAGCGCATGGCCACACACTCACAAAAGGATGGCGCATGCTCTTTCTTTTTGCGGTGTACGGCGCGGATCGGCACCGTACCGCTGCCGGGCCATCATTGCCCTCTATGGGGACATATATGTGGCCCCACATATGTACGTCCCCCCAGACGGCTGTGTAAAGGAGCCCTAAATATGTATATACTGTGTGTATATATGTGTATATATATATGTATATACTGTGTGTATATATGTGTATATATATGTATATACTGTGTGTATATATGTGTATATATATATGTATATACTGTGTGTATATATATGTATATACTGTGTATATATATGTGTATATATATATGTGTATATATATGTATATACTGTGTATATATATGTGTATATATATATGTATATACTGTGTATATATATGTATATACTGTGTATGTATATGTGTATATATATGTATATACTGTATATATATATGTGTATATATGTATATATATGTGTATATATGTATATACTGTGTATATATGTGTATATATGTGTATATATTCATCTTTTGTGTATATGTGTATAGATGTATATACTGTGTATATGTGTATAGATGTATATACTGTGTATATGTGTATAGATGTATATACTGTGTATATGTGTATACATGAATCTACTGTGTATATGTGTGTACATGAATCTACTGTGTATATATGTAGATGCTGTGGATATAGGCATAGATGCATATACTGTATTTATATGCGTATAAATTTATGTAAGCATATATATGTGCACCTTTAAATATATGTATATATATGATGTGTGTTTTTGTATATGCTGTGTATATGGTATGTATGTATATGCTCTATACAGTGAATGTATGTGTGTGGCTGTGCGGGCTGAGATGTACGTTACATGGGACTGCATATCTGGTAGGGGTGAAGGTAGATATAAAGATGTGTTACTGGGGGCGAGGCGACTGTATGTAGCTGTGTTACTGGGGATGAGGCGGCTGTATGTAGCTGTGTTACTGGGGGTGAGGCGGCTGTATGTAGCTGTGTTAATGGGGGCGAGGCGGCTGTATGTAGCTGTGTTACTGGGGGTGAGGCGGCTGTATGTAGCTGTGTTACTGGGGGCAGGAGGACGTGTATGTACGCTACAATCAGTGGGGGCCTCCACCAGATTTTGCGCCCAGGGGCCCCCACCAACCTTAATCCGGCCCTGGTTATATTAATTTATGTGGGGGATATTATCCATTGTTGGGGGGGAATCCATTACTGGGGAGCTAATGGGAACATTAATTTCTGGGGGGGGGGGATTTGGGGGACATCAATAGCTGAGGGGGTGGATGGGAGAACATTGATTGCTGAGAGGGGCTGGTTGGGGAACATCCCTTGCTGGGGCTGGGGAGGCTGTGGATGACATCCATTGCTTGGGAGAGTGTGGATGACATCCATTGCTCTGGGGGGCTGGGGTGGAATATTAATTTCTGGGGGGAGTGTATATGACATACATTGATGGGGAGCTAATGGGAACATTAATTTCTGGGGGGATTTGTGGGAGACATCAATTGCTTGGAGTGGGGGGACATCAATTGCTGGATGTCTTTGGGGCACATGCATTGCTGGGGATGGGGACAACCATTTCTGAGGGGTATCCATTGTTGGGGTTTTGGGAGGGATATCCCTTTTTGAAGGGGGTACATCAATTGCTGGAGGGGCTTTGGGGGACACCAATTACTGGGAGGGGGTGGGAGGGCATCAATTCGTGTAAAGCGCAGGAGGGACATCCATTGTCGTGGGGGCTGCAGAGAACATGAATTTCTTTGGGGATTGTTATTTGCCCATTATATATATAACATTATATAGTGGAGGTTTGTGGGGGACATTACTGAATGGGGTCTGTGGGGACATCCCTTATTCAGTGTTTGGGGGCATTATTTAGTGTGGGAATTATTCGGTGGCTCCAAATTAGATAATTAGAAATGGTCACTTTGCAGGGGCATTATCAGAGGCGACTGGTAGTATGTGCATTATTATATGTTAGGCCATGTTTAGGGAACATTATCAGATGGGTGGCACAATGAGGGAGTAATGTAACGTATGGGGCCAATGTATTGTGGAGAGTCAGTTCTTATGGGGGCTAAAATGGGGATAGTGTAGTATGTGTAAACTAGAATATTTTAGGCTTATAAATTGTGTATTCCGTGTAGTCTTCTTACAGTATTTGGAAGTAGAGTTTTAGAGGTAGCAGCAGGATAACTGTGTTATAGGACCAAGATATAGGAACAATGAAGAACATAAGATGTCTGTGTGGTAAACTTTACAGGGAGGACACGTGGCTGAAGAGGAGACGTGGTGATGCTGGGGCTAATGGAGAAGATAGAGAACAACTACAGTCCGAGGACACCTGCAGGCAATGGATGGAATAAGTAGGGATTTCTCCTGAATTTTCAATTGGTTTTGGCGGGAAACTCATTTGAGGGGGTCATGTACAAAAATGGTCATTACTGTCAATTTAATACAAATGCATTGGGGCCCATGCCCCAGATCTTTTACCACCCTAGCAACGCCCCTGCCTCCTCCCATGGCTGGACAGTGGAGTAGTCAAAACTAGTGGTAGAGTACTTTTATAGGATTCCCAGAAAATTAAAAAAAGATTAATAAAAGGCTGAGAATGGCATTAAAACATTTTTAAAAATCTTTCTCACCCTGTCACTTGTAATTTATACATTTTTATAGGATTCAAAACCCTTTTAAAATCATAAATTATATCAACAACGGCTGTATGTAGCTGTGTTATTGGGGACGAGGCGACTGTATGTAGCTGTGTTACTGGGGATGAGGCGGCTGTATGTAGCTGTGTTACTGGGGATGAGGCGGCTGTCTGTAGCTGTGTTACTGGGGATGAGGCGGCTGTATGTAGCTGTGTTACTGGGGGCGAGGCGGCTGTATGTAGCGGTGCTACTGGGGGCGAGGCGGCTGTATGTAGCTGTGTTACTGGGGGCGAGGCGGCTGTATGTAGATGTGTTACTGGGGGCGAGGCGGCTGTATGTAGATGTGTTACTGGGGGCGAGGCGGCTGTATGTAGATGTGATACTGGGGGCGAGGTGGCTGTATGTAGATGTGTTACTGTGGGCGAGGCGGCTGTATGTAGATGTGTTACTGTGGGCGAGGCGGCTGTATGTAGATGTGTTACTGGGGATGAGGCAGTTGTATGTACAGCTGGGATAGTGGAAAGTGAGCAGGAGGACGTGTATGTACGCTACAATCAGTGGGGGCCTCCACCAGATTTTGCGCCCAGGGGCCCCCACCAACCTTAATCCGGCCCTGGTTATATTAATTTATGTGGGGGATATTATCCATTGTTGGGGGGGAATCCATTACTGGGGAGCTAATGGGAACATTAATTTCTGGGGGGGGGGGGATTTGGGGGACATCAATAGCTGAGGGGGTGGATGGGAGAACATTGATTGCTGAGAGGGGCTGGTTGGGGAACATCCCTTGCTGGGGCTGGGGAGGCTGTGGATGACATCCATTGCTTGGGAGAGTGTGGACGACATCCATTGCTCTGGGGGGCTGGGGTGGAATATTAATTTCTGGGGGGAGTGTATATGACATACATTGATGGGGAGCTAATGGGAACATTAATTTCTGGGGGGATTTGTGGGAGACATCAATTGCTTGGAGTGGGGGGACATCAATTGCTGGATGTCTTTGGGGCACATGCATTGCTGGGGATGGGGACAACCATTTCTGAGGGGTATCCATTGTTGGGGTTTTGGGAGGGATATCCCTTTTTGAAGGGGGTACATCAATTGCTGGAGGGGCTTTGGGGGACACCAATTACTGGGAGGGGGTGGGAGGGCATCAATTCGTGTAAAGCGCAGGAGGGACATCCATTGTCGTGGGGGCTGCAGAGAACATGAATTTCTTTGGGGATTGTTATTTGCCCATTATATATATAACATTATATAGTGGAGGTTTGTGGGGGACATTACTGAATGGGGTCTGTGGGGACATCCCTTATTCAGTGTTTGGGGGCATTATTTAGTGTGGGAATTATTCGGTGGCTCCAAATTAGATAATTAGAAAGGGTCACTTTGCAGGGGCATTATCAGAGGCGACTGGTATTATGTGCATTATTATATGTTAGGCCATGTTTAGGGAACATTATCAGATGGGTGGCACAATGAGGGAGTAATGTAACGTATGGGGCCAATGTATTGTGGAGAGTCAGTTATTATGGGGGCTAAAATGGGGATAGTGTAGTATGTGTAAACTAGAATATTTTAGGCTTATAAATTGTGTATTCCGTGTAGTCTTCTTACAGTATTTGGAAGTAGAGTGTTAGAGGTAGCAGCAGGATAACTGTGTTATAGGACCAAGATATAGGAACAATGAAGAACATAAGATGTCTGTGTGGTAAACTTTACAGGGAGGACACGTGGCTGAAGAGGAGACGTGGTGATGCTGGGGCTAATGGAGAAGATAGAGAACAACTACAGTCCGAGGACACCTGCAGCCAATGGATGGAATAAGTAGGGATTTCTCCTGAATTTTCAATTGGTTTTGGCGGGAAACTCATTTGAGGGGGTCATGTACAAAAATGGTCATTACTGTCAATTTAATACAAATGCATTGGGGCCCATGCCCCAGATCTTTTACCACCCTAGCAACGCCCCTGCCTCCTCCCATGGCTGGACAGTGGAGTAGTCAAAACTAGTGGTAGAGTACTTTTATAGGATTCCCAGAAAATTAAAAAAAGATTAATAAAAGGCTGAGAATGGCATTAAAACATTTTTAAAAATCTTTCTCACCCTGTCACTTGTAATTTATACATTTTTATAGGATTCAAAACCCTTTTAAAATCATAAATTATATCAACAACCGTTTAACAAGAAGTAGGCAACTTTTGAGGGAAAACTAAAATACGTTAGTTTTTGTTAAAAATATAAGCATATTTAAATTCAACCCATTTTTTTCCTCTCAGTTGCATAAGAAATAGCACAACTTTGGGGCATACTGTACCTGGGAGAGTGTCTGTACTGGATTTCTGAAATCCACCTGCAGAATGTTACCAAGAAATGGAACACCCTTAGGACCTGGTGGAAACCGTGATCCATTCTTCCTGCTTTTCACAAAGTCCAAGAGGAAAAGGCAAACAATGAAGGAAATTCCACATAAAAATACATTAGAGAGCAAGAAGGAGAGAAACTCAGCCATCTTCTCCCTTGTGCTTCAGTATGTCTAATGGATCCTGCAAGTATACGGAACGTGAAGTATGGAATGGATGTCAAACCTCACTGTACAAAATCAAAGTACAACTCTGATGTAACAGTGGGAAGCAGAGAACAACAACTACTGAACACGCCCTGCACTGAAATCTGAGCCAAATGTTCTCACTCACACACAGAAATACAGGATCTCTGCCAGCAGCATTGTGGTTTGTAAGGAATACGAAAACAACATTCCAACATTTTATATAAATTAGTATATAAGGGAAAGCATTACATTATTTATTAGTATAGAACAAATATGCAACACATTTATTCATTTATTAGTACAGAATTTTTTTCAACATTTTAATGAGATGACAGATGTTCAAATTATTGAAAAAACTATTCTCTAAAATCTATCTCTATAAATAAATAAGGGGAATTATTGGTCCTTGTTGACAGTGGAAATGGTGATATGGTGAAGGTTTTATTTTATTATGGTGGTATTATTCAGGTTCTACATAGTGGAAATGGACATTGTATGGCAGTATTATTCAGTATTAGTTTGGTAGTATATTCAATATGAAGAGGTAACGGAAGAGGTCATGGTTTGGTGTTATGATGGTTATAGTTGTGGTTATGGTGTAGCGGTATTATTTTGTTCCTGTATAGGTTATATATATATATATAGGTTATATATAGTTATTATTCTTTGTATCCAGGGTCAGGGAGGGGGGCATAGGGCCAACCAGTAGAAACATTGCTACATGGAAATATTACCTGTACATAGTAAGGCCACATTGATAGATTGCCTTTACATTGCCGTTTAAAAGGCACAGCTAATGCAATAGGTGAAATGCATCCCAAAACACATCAGTATTAAAGATAGTAAAAACATATGTATTTTAAAATGCAATGCAAACACATAGGGACATTTACTTACCCAATCCCTGCGCGATCTGCGGAATGTCGCAAGAGTATGAACTCTGCTGCGATTCACGTAGATAGTGCGCCCGATATCCTGCATGTGACGCTTCCCCACTCAGGTCCGCTGGAGTTCACTTGCTTCTCCCTGGTGCATGTAAGTGCATTGTCTTGAGACACAATTTAAATGTTAAATCCCGCCCCCCGATTTGTGTTGCATGAAACCCGCCACGATTGCGCCGAAATCCGTTCGCGTGCACCACAATACACTTTAAAATGTGGCGCAAATCAGTAATCGTCGAAATATCCGACGTTTGTGCGGTCCACGGACCCTTAGTAAATGAGCCCCATAATGTGATTGCAGCTTAAAGGAACTTTACCACTGCTCGCATGATGAAATCATGCCAGCACACCACCCAGACTATTTAATCCTGATGCTGGCAGATACTTTGGTCAGGTAAAGCAATATTTAGTTTAGCAAAAAAAACTATTTACTCACATATGTAAATTAGCCCTCCGATGCTAATCCTATGTTATCTGAGCCTTCTGAGTGTTAATTATTCATGCATCCACCTTGCTACTCGCCCTTCAGGTGCCGACAGCCGTGACATCACTGGCAGTTGAATATGTAGCACTTGATATATTATGTATAGACTATATGTTATATTTTAGAACTGTATCTTGGATTCACTTATGTATTTCTATTTTCTAACACATGTACAGGTGATTGTTTCACCACTATTTAAGTCAGCTGACTTGCTATTCACTATGCTTGAGAATGCTTTGATTGAACAGGCGAAACATTGCATTATTATGGTGGAATAGAACATTTAATTTTCATCTATTGGAGTCCTGCTTCACCGTCAATAGATATTAATTTTTGCGGTCATTGTCAGACCTTATGAAATATAAGATCTATAAGATAACAATCTGATTGGTAATGTGCATCTCATCTGTTCATTAGAGAGGACAGGGCGTCCATTCTCAGAATTGATCCTGTTGAAAGGGATAAAAGTTTTGATCAACCCCTTAAAGAAAGTGTGCAATTACAAAATAGGAAAGACTCCCCAGGTACTGCATATAAGAATCTAAGACTTCCTGCTGGCAGCACCAGGTGCATTGGACAGTGACTCAGTAGTTAGGGGCTTAAATGACCATACCTTTGAAATGGCTCAAAACTGAGAGATTCCCAGCAGAACTTTGTTCAGAGCATCAACCTCCTCTGCTGGATTATCGGCACCCCATCCGTTAGTAATATTTCAGGATTTTTTTTGTAAATGGTTTCTCCATGAAATGTATCACACCTATGCTGACATCAGTTGGGAAGTGACACTATTTCTAAGTGGGATTTCCTGCTTTGTAGCAAATAACTGTGACCATGATGCTGCCCCGGGCTGCATCTGCCATGAGGCAAGCTGAAAATCCTGCCTCAGGCGGCAGATGGCAGAGCCCTGAGAGAGGCGGCAGGCAGTACAACCACTGTGTGCCTGCATGTGCAGTGCAGTTTCTAGCAACAGCACCGCCCAGGACCTGCGATCAATTCTCTCATGGGAGTGTATGGGTGACGCTGTCTTCCTGATTACCCCTGCTTGTTACCTTTGATGTCCTGGAGAAATAGTCCTGTTCTCTGCAGTGCAGGGAGAGAAAGTCCCGTCCATCAGCTCAGAGCTTCTGCCTGCACTTGATTACATGCCAGAGTTGTCTTCTGTGCTGCTGTGTATCCCCTCCCGCTCCTGCACTGTTGTGGTACAGGCAGTCCCCGGGTTACATACTAGATAGGGTCCATAGGTTTGTCCTCAAGTTAAATTTGTATGTAAGTCAAAACTGTATATTTTATAATTGTAGTTCCGGACAAAAAATATTTTGCCCCAGTGACAATTGGAGTTTCAAAATTTTTTGCTGTAATGGGACCAAGGATGATCAATAAAGCTTCATTACAGACACCTGACAGCTGATCATTGCAGCCTGGGACTATAGTAAAGCATTCAGATAGTAGTGGGCAATGGGGTCCGTCTGTAACTAGGGGTAGTCTGTAAGTTGGGTGTCCCTAAGTAGGGGACCGCCTGTACTTTACTGTGTAGTCGGCAGTGACCGGAGGGAAGGGGAAGAAGTGACAGTGATACAGGAAGCAGAACAGGAGAACAGGAAAGTGATGCAACAGACACCACCCAAGCAGATCCCTCCAGCTGCACACTTTTGTGTCCCCCCCTTGAGCTGCTCACTTCTGTATTTTACCCCCTCCTCCTCATCAGTGCCCCAGTCTTATCTTATGACCCCCCCTCCCCCCCCCCCAGCTGCTCTTCAGCCTCCTCCATCCCCCAGCTGCAGATACACTTTGGAAGCTTTAGCTTCTATCCAGGCACCATCTGCAAGATCTAGAAGAAATGTAAGTAGTTATTTTTTACAAGAATGTAATGCATGTATCTGTGTATGATATGAATACATAATAATAATTTCTTTATTTATATAGTGCACACAGGTTCCGCTTGCCAAATCAGCCCCTTTCCCCAATGGGGCTTGTGGAGCAAAGAGATCGTCAGCAGCATTTCGGGCCCCAGACCTCTACCTGTTACTGAGGAACTGGAGTTCCTAGAAGCCCTCGAGACAGTGATCGTTGTGTCTGCACAGCCCATCCAACAACCATCTGCTGTACATCGGCTGCACCAAGGCATGACCCGGGCCTCCATCATGCAGACATATTTCAGGTCAGTGACAGAGCATAGCATTCTACCCGGCCGATACCTTTTGCCTCTCCCCACTACTATGCTGGTGCCAGGAGCCCGTACAACTGTGCCTCGAGAGGAGGCCCCGATCCCTGCTCTCAAACCGGTTCCAGGACCTACTGCGGGCGGGGAGGTAGCCAGCGCACCCGCTACCTTGGCAAGAGCTTAGTGCCTAGTATAAGTGCCCGTCTGGCAATGCACCTAACCCCTAAAGACACAATCTGTCGAAGAGCAGGCTTAATGATAGAAAGAAATTTATTCCTATGTTGGTACAGGAGCCTGCTCTGCACCCACACTAGACACTAATTTGTTGCCAAGCTTGTTCCTTAGGCAGGATATTAAAAAAAACGCAAATGTGGTCATAAACTGTGCAAAATTTGTGTTTATATCAAGAAAGGGAACATGGTCAGTTCGGCGGTTACAGGTAAAAATGATAGCATCAAGTCATACATTAAGTGTAATAACTCTAAAGTGATATATATGGCATCTTGTGAGAAATGTAAAAAGTAATATGTGGGCAACAGCCGCTCCTTTCAGGTTAGGATCCGGCGACATATGTCAGATATAAGCAATAACTCCACCAACATTTCCTCTATTTCTAAACATTTAAGGGACTTCCATGATAAACAGACTGAGGGTTTGAACATGAGGGTGGACATGAATTGAAAGAGTGTCACAGCCAATGCGAGGACGGGATATGAAGCGCAAATTGCTTAACCATGAGACATTGTAGATGTTCACATTAGAGAGCAGACAGCCCAAAGGATTAAACAAAAGATCAGAAATTATACTTACATATTAGTTTCAGGATTTTTCTGATATATGTCTTGGTAACTGCTTACATGCGTTTTTTCCATCTTCCTTTGGCATTCTTATACCATGTCTTATGTGTCTGAACAATGTCCTATAGTGATGTAATGATCCCTTTTCTCTTTTTATTTTTCTCTAAAATTGTTGGAACTCACATGCAATAGAATGATATTCCCTCCCATGAATTTGTTTGTAATAAAAAACTTCGTTTTTTAATAACCCAATACCCTGTACCTCACGGGGAGGGTGTAATGGGCTGCTCCCTGGGGATCATGTTATCTCTGTCTGGGGTTCGGAGGGTTACGCATTCTCCCACAGGTGAGCTCTTCACTAGCACCACCTGACTAGTGACATCATAGGGCGGGCCTTTTTAAATGTGTGTTATCTTGATAATGTTAGATCATGATTAAGACACATAGTGAGGAAACACATTGATCTGTTGTACCACCACGCTTGCTTGCATGTATTTTATACAATAAAAAAGGACTATCTGTACGTCCGAGTTCCCGTGTGGTTGAGAGTGCCGGATTCATTGGAAAGCCCTTTTTTGGTACTATTATGTTGCCTTGTCCTGCAACAGTTTTACTTATAACAAACAAAATGGGGATCAAAGAGGAAAAACACCAACTGCCATGAGAATTAATAAAATGACAACTGATGAAAACAATAGTAAAATAATGTACATCAGAAGAGACAAAGGAGCAACCAGATACTATGTCAGCAAATTTGTGATTGCCATTCACAATTTGATGCACATGTAAAAATATCATTGTATATCATAAAATAAAACCTGGCATCAGCCTCATTATGATCCTATCAATAGTACATAAATGTTGCAAGTTCAATAACAGGTATTAACCCTTTAAGGACGCAGCCAGTTTATAGCTTAAGGCTCAGTCCCATTTTTTGGATTCTGACCTGCGTCGCTTTATATGGTTATAACTTTTGAACACTGTTACTTATCAAAACGATTCTGAGATAACTTTTTCCCCACGTTGTACTTCATTTTAGGAGTAAATTTTGGCTGATAAGTTTTGCGTTTATTTACAAAAAAAAAAGAAAAATTATAATTTTTTTTAAAAATTAGCCATTTTCGAAATTCTAAATCCTTGTGTTTTCAGGCAGATAGATTTACCACATAAATAAGTTACTGAATAACGTTTCCCATATGTCTATTTTACATTTTCATAAGTGTCTGTCTATTTTATTTTGATGTCACACGGCTTACAAATTGAATATCGATTTTCCATATTTTCAGAATTGACTATTTTGGGGATAAATGCTGTTTTGAATGCCCCTTTTGTAGTCTATAAAATTTTTGCTATATCGTTATTGGGGTCATGTGATGGCATTGTTTTTGCGGGATGAGATGCTTTTTCCAGTGTTACCATTTTGGGGGGTATCCCCTATTGTTGAAAATTTAGGAACTTTTTTTTCAGGGCAGGAGTAGAAAAGCATCAATTTTGTACAGGATTTTTTACTTTTTTTTCGTGTTCACCGTTTAACCTAATAATCATGTTCTCTTTATTCTATGGGTCGATACGCTTATGGAAATACCCGACTTGAATATTTTTTCTTACGTTTTACTAAATTTGCCAAATAAAACCCTAATGTGGGGGAAAATCTAATTTTTGCATTACCGTCTTTCAAGTGGCATAACATTCTAACTTTTTTGGCTATGGAGCTGGTTGTTGGCTTGCTTTTTGGGGGACATTGGAGTACATACGTTTTTTTGATCACTTTTTATTGCATTTTTTGTGGGATTCAATAAAATCATAATTTTTGCCGGTTTTTAACAGTTCATCGTGCGGGTTCAATATATATTTACTTTTATTCTATCGGTTGTTACGGACGCGTTGATACTATATAGGGTTTGTAGGGTTTGTGTTATGATTTAGACTTTTTTTGTGTTATATGTCTCTTTATATGTTATGGGCATTATGGGCATTTTTAATTATTTATTGCTTTATTTTTTATTGAATAACATTTTTTTTGTAATTTTTGACTAGTCCCACCATAGGACATTAGCAACCAATCATCTGATTGCTTGTTCATGATAATACTCTGCGATATTGATGTATTGCAGGGTATTAGCAGTGTCAGCCTATGCACATGCATAGGCTGACACTGTGCCTTTAAGATAAAGTCAGAGATGCCATCCTTCAGTCACTGCTGGCAGGCAGCCCTGGCGTGCTAATCGGACCTCGGGGCTGCCAGGGAAATGATCGGCGCCCCCCAATATATCGGACGCAGAGCGCTAAAGGTTAAGTAAATGCTGGATCAAAATAATAACCATTTCCAATGTATTGTGAGATAAAATAACATGAGGCAGGGCAGGGACAATATGCTACTGGCCAGCCTGACGCGCGTTTCAACCGGTGCTAGTCTTTCTCAAGGGGGGACTCCAGGTAGCTAACAATAGGTTTTTGAACCAACTGTGGACCTTTTGTGGTTGAAGCAGTTGGTTAACTTCCGGTTAAAACGCACATCGGAGTGGAACACCAGGTAGAATATTGTCCCTGCCCTGCCTCTCATGTTATTTTATCTCACAATACATTGGGAATTGTTATAGTTTTGCTCAGCATTTGATCCAGCATTTACTTACTACCTTTTGTTGAACTTGAAACATTTATTTACTATTAATAAGATCATAATGGGGCTGATGCCATGTTTTATTTATGATGGTAATTACAAATTTGTGGACATACTATTTGGTTGCTCCTTTGTGTCTTTGATATACATAATTTTACTATTGTTTTATTGAGTTGATGTACTAAATAAAGATGGTCATTTTATTCATTCTCATTGCCGTCGGCGTTTCTCCTCGCTGATCTCCTTTTTTCTGTTATGCATTAAATGTGAGAGGCTAGTTGAGAGGCTACCTGGTTGATCCTGCCAGTAGTATATGTTTGTTTTAAAGATTAAGCCATGCATGTCTAAGTACTGACTATTCTTTACGGTGAAACTGCGAATGGCTCATTAAATCAGTTATGGCCTATCTGGTACACTTGAACATTCATTTAATATGGTCACATATAGTGATTGTCTAATATTTGTTCGTGAACAGTTTTACTTAAAAACATAAAACATCAAAACATTTATAAAACAAAGTCCCAGTTCAGAGTAAAGAGCAAAGTCCCAGTTCAGTCTTGCCTCATACTATTCTCCCAGGCTTGGCCAACAGTACCTGGGGATCTACAACAAACATAAGCAACTAAACTAAACATAAGCAAATATACATATTTGCACCTACTGGCACATTTAAGAATTAACCAATCTAGGATCTACCCTGCCTTAACCACCAGGGAAGACTGTGTCAATGCCCATCACTGGTTGCTGCTGATATTCACTCCTCCTCCCACTTTTGCGAGGATACGTTGGGAATCCTAACAGCATATCCTTACAATGGTGGGGGGGAATGTTATATGGATCTAGACTAATCCTATTCTCATAAATTAAACATGTTATATATTGTTTTTTGGCTGCATTCAGACAGCCGTATGGCCGACGTATGTATGGCCGGCGTATATACATCTGATATACGTCCCCCATAGATGACAATGGGCGCATGGCGCCCTACGGGAGTGGTGCATGGCCGAACAAGTGCGGCACTGTTCCGTGTACTGTACTGTTCCGTACCCCATGAAAATATAGGACATGTCCTTTTCCCGGAATATAGCACCGTGTGCCATGTTCCTCTATGGAGAGGGGCAGGGGTGAGCCCCCCCTCTTCCTCTCCCCGGCGCCGACGTGTGCTACAGTACGGGCAGACACACGTCAATGTGAATGTAGCCTTAGGCAGATTTCATCAGGTGCAGTACAAATTTTAGAGGGCAGCATAAAGGTGCAGTGGAATTTAGGAAAAAGAAGGGAGGAGTGGTGTTATGGCAGTTAGGCATAAGTCTAAGAGACAAAGGAACTAAAAGTAATAATTGTAAAGAGCCACATTTGCAATTTTCACTGGTTGACAAATCCTTGGCTGTTCAGGTAGTTACTTTGTGTAAAGTTGTAGTCTTGAATCAACAGTAAAGCCTCAAGTGGTTATTCTGTCACCTGTTCAATAGTTATTATTGTAGGGGTTGCACATTGTAAGTTCAGTAGAGGCTGGGGATGGAGGCCTTATAGTGTTATCCGTCTCCCATAGCCTATTACCGCCTCTTCTAAACATATAATTTTTCCAGCAGGAAGCTGATACAATACATTCTACTGCTTTATTCCATACTGCGTACACTGTACAGGAAGCTGCTGTGTGAGGGGCTAGAAGTTTGTAGTGCATCTTAACAGAAGAAGAAAGAATCCGTTACGATACATGCAACAGATAGGTAGGGGCTATGATTGACCCCAGTACTGAGCCCTGCATGCACCCAGCCACTCATTCACACTTTTTATCTGGTGTACACTCTTCACAACTGCTGTGAACCACTTCTACCTTCATTGAGAGTTTGCAGCCACCCGGCCAGCTGGACCCCTTTCTGTCTGGACACCTACGGCTGCTACAGCGATTGTGCCACCGTTGAAAGGAGTTATTATCTTTACTTCTGATTGGACATCACATATTTCTACCTATTTTTAATTCCAGTAAATAAATGCCATGTACAAAATGCACAATAAATGGACTTTAATATTGGAAAATCAGAAAATCAACATCGTTATTTGGTTCAAATGTAAGGATTCATTGCCAGTATTAAATGAAATACGGCCGTGTTATCTGGATATGGCACAGAGCTGAAAAGGTTTGGGACATAGTGTTACAGCCAGTACTGGGGACTCCTCCGGACGAGGCATATTGTCAGGTATCTTAAATATGAAAGTTTGCAGGAGTGTGGTGAAAAACAGGAAAACCTCCATTCTGGCCAACTGCTCTCCTGGACAAGCCCGACGGCCTTAAAAGAAAAAACACGTATTGACTTTAAAATCCAGACAACAGGTAAGAAAAATACATATTAAAAAAAAGCACAATACAATACTTTGGGGTTAAGGCCAATTATTAAGAGCTAAATTGTTATGAAGAAAAGGTTTAATATTTTTGATTCACTCTATCACAATAAACCTGCATATGTAAATGAGCTCAGTTGCAGTTCCCTCTCATACACAGCTTATTATCCAGAATGTCATGGCAAATACCCACAGACCTGATCTATCCATCTCAATTGGTCACCAAGAATATTTTCCTGGAAATGTCCTTTAATGAAGCACTGCCCACAGAATGTATACTCTATATGTTTGCTGATCTATTTGTGAGTTACTATATGTCATCACTTCTAGTACTCAGCTGTGTCATGTGACCAACCCACAGACTTTTAGTGACACACCGACTTGGTTAGGAAATTAATTTCTGTTCCTTCAGTTCCCACCACCTAAATTGCTGAATTTTTTTACCTGCAGAAAACGGAATAAATGCTTCTCGTTTCATAAATTTTCCATCTGTATCCAGAAAATGTTCCGGATAAAACTCAAAGGGTTTTGTCCATTCTCGGTCATCTTTTAGCACAGAGGACAGATTTGTTACAACAATGGTACCCTAATAATTCAATACATAAAAAGTATTAGCAGTAGTAGAAATTACTGGTATAGTGACTCTAATATTTTATTTTACATTTTGTTTCATCATTTTAAATGTTATACTACTACATTTTAATATTTGGGTAGGAAGAGTGCTGTATATACAGTACATGGAGTTAAAAATACAAGTACAAGCAAGTCCCCTACTTAAAGGGGTTATTCAAGCAATATATCCATACAAAGCGAGATGTGTGGATGGCGATTGAGACACCCTTTGCCCGGGGGGGGGGAGGCTGTTTTTGTGGGTGTTTTGTTTAAACATATAATGGACGATGCCGTTTCATGTAAAAAATGTTAATTAAAAATACTCGATTAAAAAAAAAAGGTGGGGGGTTATTCAGTCATAGCAAGCTAGGCCCTCAGTGTTTGTTGTACCCCTTTTGTGCCCGAGATGACCAGATCAGCCAGTCGCGCATGCGCTGGCTGCTCCATTCATTTCAATGGCACTGAAGGAGTTAATAGAGCAGCCACCGAAAGCCTGACCAGCTGCTCTCTTCATCTTAAGCTACAACGGGAGTACAACAGACTCCAGTTCTTGTGATCAGTGCAGGTCCCATCACTGAGACACCTACCAATCAGCAAATTATGACTTCATTCAGACAGGATTACACTTGCGAATGGCTGAATTTATATCTCCTATTTTCACTGGTATGACAGCAATCACCTGGCACCAAACCTTCTTTTCTTAGTGTTTTAAACAGACCCCTTACAGCAGGACCACCAATACTATCCTGTGGACATCCATGTCTAGGACTAGTGTGCTTTTGAGTCTCTATCACAGCCTATCTTATGTTATAACTTGGGTTTGTTTAGCTCAAGTAAACATATGGAACCTAGAGTACTTTTTTTATTCATTATTGTTTGCTAATGCCTGTTAAAAAAGGAATTTTGAGCTTTATAATATTGATAATCCGATATATTGATATTGGATCTGTGGGGCTTCAACACTTGGAACCCAACTGATCAGCTAATATTGGCTCAAGAATCAACCTCAAGATGCTCATGCTAAAACTAAAGGAATTCAAATGAATCTTATTAATGCTTAAGGGGCTTTTATAAAGGTCAGTAAGGGTATTTTAAAATCACTTTAATAGATTTAGCACTGAGTCCTGCAACACTAGCACATGTTATGGCTCAGCATTGAGATGACAGACCCAACGTGGTTGTTCCATTTCCTCCTTACTTTATTGTTGGTAACAGATCCTCTATCTCTAGTAACTGTGTTGGCTATCATATGCATAATAACCTTAAATGCAGACAATCTCCTTTGGTTTGGGAAGTAAGAGCACTCCTTATGGAGACTTTGCCAATTAGGGCCACCTTGCAGGTGTTTGTAGACTTAGGGCCATTAATGCTCCACTGGGGATTCTTGGAACTATGCAAATATGTTTTCCATTAAGGGATAAGGAAAACTTTGATTCTTTTAGCTACCTTGTAAGGCTGCCTCCTTCACATCAAGAATAATTTTGTAGAAGTCTAGTGAAATTATGCAGGATTAAAGCCAAATCAGTAAATCTATTCCAAAAGGAACAGATTCACAACTGAAGACACCGCTGTTTCGATGTCTTTGAATCTCACCATTACAGCGTAGGGAACTGGTTTGCAATGTGAGTAAATAGGTGTTAACCAATGAAAGAGGCTGTGGCTTCACCTGAAAAAGTGCCTGACATTTTTTACCATATTTCTGGCTTAAGCTGAAACTACAAAGAGGAGGTCAAAGATGGACACTTTAAGTGAAAAGGTATTCTTTATAAAACCGTTAATTGCTCCTGATCTAAAATATCTAATATAAGTATATAAAAACTTTTATTACCTTTGGGATGAAATATCCACCTATTTCGGTATCTCTATATGTCATATGATGAGCAGCCTCTGGCAAGATGTCTCCACAACGTTGAACTTCATGGATCACAGCATTGGTGTAAGGCATGCTCAAGACGTCTGCCATTGTTGGCTTTCTATTTCTACCAATTACTTCATCAATTTCTCTGTGAATGTTCACTAAAAGAGATATACAGTCAAGATAAGGAAGAAATACATCCTCTTTTTTTCTTTATTTTCCATATAAGACATCTTAAGGAAATTTGCTCCTTAGAAAGTCCTAAAATTAGGTATCTACATCCTCAGTTGAAGAACATAGATTATGCCAAAATGCACAAATTGTTGTATGCCGTAAGATGGTGGTGTCGAAAGTGGAGTCACATTTCAGAACAAACCTAAAGACATGCCAAATTTCTCAAACATCATGTACCATGGCACCAATTATTGCAATGCACACTCCAGAAAACCTGACATTCAAAACTCCCCTTATTATAAATCTTTCCCATGAACAACTTTTTTGTTAAATAATTGATAACATGGTGGAATCTGTTTTGTGTTATAGGAGGGTGGTTAAGTCAGGGATTGAAAAAAAATAACACAATTCTAGTACCAGAACATCTTTAATGTGGATTCTGAGAAAATCTACCATCTAAATCAAGCATGATAAACCAGGGACACTTACACATAGATCCAAGCACCATAACAGTGGTAATCTTCTTATATCTGTTATCCATGACCTCGTTCCTTCTAAAAGCAACTTCTATAATTATTCCAATAACCCTGAAGGGCTCTGCTTGGTGTACCAAGAACCAGGGGTGAACCAAGCCTTTCTGCTGCCTGAGGCGAGCCATCGAGTGACGCCCCCCCCCCCCCATATATGTAATATATCAGATACAGCGTATAAAATAGATACAGCGTGCCGCCATGTAGTATAAGATGTATACAGCATACTGTCATGTAGTATTAAGTATTAATTGCATACAGCGTACCGCCATGTAGTATATAATGCATACTCAAGATACTCAACTCGCCACATGGCAGGTGCCCCCCTGCCAAGAACCCTTCAGTGCTGTAGCTTTACTCGCTGTTGCAATGAGCAGAACAGTCTCCCCTTCCCCTGCACTTTCTGCTGCTGCTAGATTACACAGGAAGAGGAGAAGGAAGAGAGCTAGGGAATGGCATTCTGCTCATTGTAGCAGCCTGCAGCTCTGGTATTGCCCCTAGAGCCTTCCATAATAATAATAATAATAATAATAATTCCTTTATTTATATAGTGCACACATATACTGCACCCCTACACAGAGCTTGCCAGATCAGTCCCTGTCCCCTTGGGGGTTACAATCTAATCAACCTACGTGTATGTTGTGGAGTGTGGTAGGAAACGTATGCAAACAAGGAGAGAACAAACAAACTCTTTGCCGATGTTGACCTGGATGGGACGTGAACCCATGACCTCAGCACTGCAAGGCTGTAGTGCTAACCACTGAGCCACCGTGCTGCCCATTAGCTTGTTAGCCTGTATCTATGAGTAAGTCTCTATTTTACCATACTTTTATGGTAGATTTTTTTTTTCTATAAAATGACTCTTTGCTTACTTAATTGGAAACTTTAAGGGGTACTCACTTTGAACCTCTGGGTAAAGAAGCATGAATAGTAGAGCCCACCTCAATGTGGTAGTTGTAGTTTCTATCCCAGCTGTAAACAAATCAATTGTGGTGAACACAAGGTTCTTTTCATTGAAACTACTGTCTTTATCATCCTTTGCCTGTGAACATAGACAATTAACAAATATGTAGTATACTATAAAGTTCTTGTAATACATAATAGATACATTAACACTTATTGGATAGAAGTTTTAATATTGTGTGTGTTCTCTTCCCACCCACCAAAAAGTGAACCACATAATGTGGCCAATTAAAGCTGAAACACATCCTCTGTGAGAGCAGCAGGCAGAGATAAATCCATCAGAAACTTATTTTATTATAACATGTGCAGTCAGACATCATTCCTCCCCCTAGCTCCCAGCAAGTCACACCCCTCAACTTCCTGTCACATGTCCTCATTTCTTATAAAGACATGTATGCTTGCTGTATGTTACACATCCTACAAGAAATAAGCCCATATAGGGATATATTAATGGAAGAATTTGTTCGGAACATAAAATATTATTTTCAGGTTGAGATGTAATAAAACCTATAAAAGGTGTGCATTTAACATTTCTGTAATCACATAATCTTAAATTGCCATATATTAAAATATTAAAAAGTTGAGGGTCTCGGAATGCAATACTGAAAAACATGCTGGGTCCTTAAAGGACATTTACCACCAAGAGAAAGGACTGTATGCAAATAAGCCTGAGGGGCTCCAGGTTCCATTTACACCTATAGAGCCCACATTTGCATACCGCCCTTTGTCCTAGTGGTAGATGCCCTTTAAAGGGACTGTCTCAAATTTAAATATCATCCCCTACCACAGTACAGGGGGCAACAAGATGAACAGCATGGGGGGTGGGATGACATTTACAGTTAGGACAACCACTTTTAAAAGGATTATTCTGAAGGGACATAGTAAATTAGAACAACTGACTTTCTCCATCTCCAGCAAAAAGGCATCTATAAAATGTCTTGTGAATCCAGGGTCCCAAGTATTTCTTTGCTCTGAAATCATGTCTGACACATAAGACACCATATGTACTTGAGGTTGGAAAACCTTCTGGGGTAAACCAGGTATATGACGCAAACAAGGAATTGCAGTGACCACCTACAGGAAAAAAAAACAACTGGTTATAGGTGCATATTGGTTCTGTACAAAAAAATAATTAAATGCCCACATATGTCAAAGGGTCAGTGAAAAATACTGACAAGATACCATTCATCAGTGTCCCATTGTAACAGGTTGTTCCTAGACGATGTAAGAAATAACATTTGCACAGTCAACCATTTTCAGTGGGTTAGATCTCCTCCAGAATCATCTTTCTTAAATGTGCTCCAATAATGAATGACTTGCTACACACATAGGAAATTATAATGACATGGACAGAGATTTACATTAGCTATATTGTAATTGTATGCAACATGGAAATTACAAATTCTTAGTGCAAACAATGCAAATATTGAGTTCCTCAGGAATTCAGAAATTGACGTTACAAAGGTGATGCCTTAAAACTATCTACAGATATTTTGGTTTAACTGAGCCAATGACTGGAATGGGAAAGTCTAAAGTGAGAATAATTGGACCAAACGAAAACATTCTGGATTTGTGAATACGTGTAAAAATACCTATTATATTAATGTCATTATCAATTCATTATTTAGGTAAACAGTTATCAAATGAAAACTATAAAATTATACAACTGTAAAGGTTAAAAAGCATATCTCCCTTGACAGGGTCAGCTGCAGGTTTCAGTAGGCCCCTGGGCCTTTTTTCAGTGAATTCACATGGCGGCTTTAAAAATTCTGAAACTAATACAGTTCCCTAAAATATTCCCTAGTTCATCATCCCAAACAGCCCCCTCATGGTTAATTTATATAAAGCCCCCCTCACTCCCATGGATTCCTTATGTACAGCCTTATGTGTGCCCCCCAAGCAGCTCTGGGCCCCGGCACTTGCCCGGGTATGCTCAATGCTGGCGACGGCACTGTCCCTTGATTTCATTAAATATAATACTGCACAAAAGAACAAATACATTTTTTGTCTGTGTATTGTGAAAAAGTAGCAAAACACAATCTATTTAGTATCAGCTTAATATAAGCATGCTGTTCTATTAGCTGGCTGCCCAGTACTTTCTAGAAGGAATACCAAAGTTTATAAATAGGGTTTCAGCCCTAGTTCTGGGGTTTAATTCTAGTAAAAGAGTTTAGAGGAGATTGCTGACTGTGACACAGGAGAAAGTCCAGACTGCAGACTGATGCTGCAGAACTGAAGGACAGTGTTCCAGCTCCAGAGTCAAGGGGATAGTCAAAGCCTCAATGTCGTCAACCTACGGAGGCCAGAACAATAGTCAGACTTATAAGCCAGCTTATTTGAGCCATTCGTTTTGAAAATAAACAAAGTATGAGTTGAAAAATAGTCCAAGTAAAAAAGAGTATACGTGGCACATCCCATAAAACTTCAAAACTTTATTCTTCTTACATTAAAAAGTGACATGTAGGTAATCCACCTACGCATTTCAGTTTGCTCTCAAGCCTCCACTATCCTCAAAGCAAGTTTCTGGATATAAGGGTATGTGAGATATTTTTTCCTATTTTTCTCTACGTTTGTCATTAAAGTATGAGTTGGTTCCTATTGTCTCCATGTGTGTTCCTGTGCTAGCTCCTTAACAGCTCGGGCCTCACCTTTAACACCAGTCCAGGACCGCTACCAGTGATCCTATGTGGTCCCCGTTCTTGTTTTGTCAATGTCAGCCTTGAGGGGTGCAAGGTGAGAGCTCCTAGGACACAAGCTAGGCCCCAGCACTAATCCTACATGCCTGCTGTACTTTTATTACCCACTCCCTGTTGGCCCAGAGTGCACGATGCTCATTCACTATATTTAAAACCATGTTAAGGGACACCTTAAAATACTGTACATCAAAGATCAGGAAGATGTTCATAAAAAGCTGAAATTCAACTAATGTTTTGGCTTCTTACCTGTGCTAAAAATCCACTTTCTGCTTTTAAGGCATCTTCAAAAACACGCAGGAGTTTATTGAACTTTTCATTATTATACTCAAATCTGTCCCCAAACACAATGGAACTGATTATATTGCTAACTGCAGTATTCACTATAAAATGTGGGTCAAAGGATTTCCCTGGAAAAAAAGAGAAGAATAAACCTTATATAACAGTAACTACAGGCACTGCGTAGCCGAATCTATTTTAAGATATTTTTAACCAAAATCAGATAATAGTCTAATGATAACTACGAGTGCCTGACAGATATCAATGGCTGCTAATTACCCTAATCAAAAAATATGGCCTGTGAGATTCATTATTTTTCCATTCTTATTTGATGGTCTCAGACCACCACACATATTAGATGGCTGTTAGCGCAATGATTGTTTGTCTGACAGATACAGTGGGAATAATAAGTATTACACATCAGGTCTTGTCTGGCACAGAATTGCGCTTTAGGCTGCACCAGGAACAGGCTATAGTTGTGTGTGCCGCAAACTCAGCCACCCAGGGGGCCCCCTCAGGAACATCAGGAATTGTGCCCATTTCAAGGCTTGTATGTCAGTACAAAGGCTCTGATTAATCCTGTGCTCTGTGTGGGGAGATCAGTGGTTACACACTAAAATAATGATGATGATATTATCATAATTATCATAATTGATTAATATCCTTTTTATGTTCACTGACCTTTTTGTGATTGGAACTCATTGCACAGAAATTCAGCTTCTTCTGAAACTCTTGCTTCAAGAGATTTTTTGCCCATGCCAAAATCTCTCAGGGTAGTTAAGGAAAATCTTCTTTGCTCTTGCCATGCTCTACCATAATGTGCCAGGCTTATACCTGTTAACAGAAAACACAAATATAAAGATTTAAAGCTTACCCTCACTAATGAAGTCTTCTAAAGATTTAAAGGGAACCTGTCAGCACTTATTGAAGCCTAACTAGTTGTCCAGCAACTAAACACCTGCCACATCGTGTTTCTTTCATGGCTTAGCGTGTTGGCATTGTTACCTGTCTCAGTCAGCACCATGAATATGTGTACTTTACAATTTTCAGTTTTTTAATTAGAAAAATTCTGTAAAGGCAGATATAATTTTCTGAAAACTTCACAAATACTGCACACCTTGTGTTGCTCTATAACAAAATGAGGAACGGTTTAAGGGGTATGAATACTTTTGCTACCCACTGAACTACTGAAAAATCAGTACAATCCCTTGTGATGAACCTTTACTAACAATTATGCAATAAATCGTCAGAATATATTAATGCTGTCATCAGAAATTGGGCTAATAAACCACTACTACTATGCTGTCAAGCAGTTGAACAGCTTCTAGATAATTTTCTTTCTTAGCTCCACTTGGAGGCATCATCCAGAAAATCTAATTTGAAGTGAGATGTAAGTTGGATGTATAAATTCAGGGAGGCGGAGAGTTTAACATTGAAGTCAAGCTCTCCCGGCCACCCATGTGATTGAAAGTGGAGATCTAATCAATGATGTCCCTGGACGCAGGACCATCATTTACAGTAAAGGGGGCTTTCTTATGCAGGAAAAGTTTGACTTCAGTGTTAAATTCTCAGTCTCCTTGATTTCATAAAACCAATTTACTTCTCACTTCAAAGTTGATTTTCTGGATAATGCCACCACTACACCGGGCCATATAAGAAACATGATCTTGAAGCTGCTCAGTTGCTTGACAACATACTGGTAGTGGTTTATTTCTCATTACAGGTTCCCTTTATGTTAGAATTATTGTCAGCATACTGGAAATTTATCAATGTAAGATGATGCTCAGAAAATCTAGTGTCAGGCTTTTTACTTTGCTTAGTAGTATATTCAGTAAGAGTTCTAGTACCTTTAGCATTTCCAGATATACCAAGGGATTCAAACAAAGGGAATCGAGGCCTGTCAGCTATATCCTCAGACTTATGCATCAAAGCTTCTTTCATAACTTCAAACCCATTGAGCACAACCACATTTTGCCAAAAGTACTGCAGGCTGAATACGTCTCCATACTGTTTGGTGAGCTAGGGAGTAAAAAATAACAACATTAGGAAAAATTCAACAAAATTAAAAAATGATTACACGACCCATATTTATCATCAATGGTTATAGAAATGTAGAGTCTACAACAAAGAAACCCCTAATGAACCTGGAATAAGTTGTTGTTTAATCCGTTTTATAACTCTTTATAACTCATACAAGTGAAATATCTGGCTATCACTGGTGCCAGAGCTCCACATAACCATATAGAAGCTTTGGCAATATTGAGACGGTTTCACCAGTCCCAGTGCAGGTATCTCCATTTACTGGTTTCAGTGTTGTGCTACACTGTGGACTAAGTTGGTGCTACTTAAGGGAAACCTGTCACTACATTATTTACAAATACAGCTTGTGGTAGGTTCCCCTAGAGCCCTACTGACACCCTTCTTTTAGCTAAAAAGTGTTTCCCTCATATTCCAATTTATTCAACATTATAATTCTACCAGGTGTTCACTAAAGAAAAATCTAGACAGAACTGGCACAAGGAATAGCCATAATCTATATGTATAACATATGCCAGGACAGCGCTTAAGTCCTTGTATGAGGTCTTAGTTCTTTCCATATAATTGTATATTCCTAAGGATAATACCTGACATATCTAATACACCCACTAACCCCAGCTCACAATCAGACTAGAAACCAATCCATTCAACTCAGATGGCTTTTTGTGATTGTCTGATGCCCCTCCTCTTTTTTAACCCTGTCACTGATTTACAATTACCCAGTTTATACAGTTCAAAATATTAAACCATTTGCCAATGACTATACGGCAGCCTCTAAAACAACCAGCAAACCAGCAAATAAGATCTACAGGACAAAGCAAAAAGAAAAACATCTTATTGCCAGGTCTATTTTTGATTAAAATCTACTCTAAGCCTCTTTATCTTATCCTGTCTTTAATTGTATCAGTTTATAAATGCTCAATTTTCTCTGCTACAGAGAATTAATATGTGGGAATGTGGGATATCAAACCCCACCACTGATGTTTATGACTTATTATAATAACTTGAAAACCCCTCCTAATACTGGTACTTTACACACAACTAACACTCCTTTCACTTTCAACACAGATTAAGAGGAGACAGTTTAGCATTGTGGGCGCAGGTCCCTGGGTAATAATGCTCCCCAATGTAGAGCTCGGGGCTGTTTTACAATAAGTTGTGATACTAACACACACCTAAATATGTGCCAGTTTTGTTCTTTGCAAAACTAATTCACAAGTAAACAATGCATAAGACTATATGACATTAAACAAGGTTGTTTACCTCTCTAAAATAGATATGGATGTTTGAGAAGTCCACTTGTAGTATGTTCCCCACAAACGGAATAGAAGGGGGACCGGGAGGGTAATGATCCCACTTCTTCCTGCGCTTCATAAAGTCCAAAAACAGAAGAGAGACGACTAGGATCACAACCAAGGATAAAACATTAGAAAATGACTTAAACACATATAAGCAGAACATTGGTAGCTGCATTCCTGCAGATTTATGTGTCGCCTTTAGCAGAGAATTCTCCTCCTAGCTGTTTATGCTTTTCGATAAGTTTATGATCTTCATTTTGTTCCGTTCTTTCACCGTTCACTGTATTTTGCTCCCATTGGCTGCACATAAAGCCGTCCCATTGGCAGCTGCTCTTCCTGACTATTCTTTAAAGAGCAAGAGTCCTAATATAAACCAGAGTGAACAACGTCATATAAACCACTGTTGCAAGATTACATAGAACAAAGTCAACATGTGAGCAGTGCCAAAAGGTGTGGTTGTTTTCAGATTCAAGCAAATCTCCCAATGTTAATAATCCACAAAAAGAAGGTCTCTCTCTTTAAAGATAAACTGTTAATACGGTATAAATTTGGTCTCAGTGAAAGTTATGTTACCTAAGTTACCAATTGTGTACCATACAGACTCCTGTATGGGGCCCCCTTTTCCCCTTCACCCACTTGGCCCTTTTTTTTTCATTTCCATTTTTCACTCCCCACCTTCAAAAATCTATGGCGGCTTGTTTTTGCGTAACAAATTGCACTTCATACTGATGGTATTAAATATTCCATGACGTGTACTGGGAAGCAGGAAAAAAATTCCAAATGTAGTGAAAATGGTGAAAATACGCATTTGCACAGTTTTCTTGTGGGCTTGGATTTTACGGCTTTCACTGTGTGCCTCAAATGACATGTCTACTTTATTTTTTCGGTCGGTATGATTAAGGGGATACCAAATTTGTATAGGTTTTATAGTGTTTACATACATTTATAAAAATTAAAACCTCCTGCACAAATCTTCTGGCACTAATAACTTTTTCATACTTCATTGTACGGAGCTGTGGGTGGTGTTATTTTGTGCAACTTTTGACAGTGTTTTCAATGGTACCATTTTAGGACCGTATGACCTTTTGATCACTTTTTATTGAATTTTATATTTTTCAAAATGGCAAAAAAGTGCCATTTTTAACTTTCGGAGCTATTTTCCGTTATGGGGTTAAAAGCAGTGAAAAACAGTTTTTATATTTTGATAAATTGTGCATTTTTGGATGCGGCAATACCTAATGTGTTTGTGATTTACTGTTTATATATATATTAATATCAGTTCTAGGGAAAGGGGGGGGGTAATTTGAATTGTTATGGTTTTTTATTCTAATTTTTTTTTAAACTTTTTTAGTTTTACTATTTTTCAGACTTCCTAGGGCACTTTAACCCTAGGTTGTCTGATCAATCCTATCATATACTGCTGATCTGCTGATCGCACATTGTAATGAAAGGGTTAAAACGAGATAGCCCCGGGTCTTAGGGTCTATCATGGCGACGGATTGGGGAGCGACGATCGGCCCATGTGCCGCCATCATTTTGAAGCCGCCAACACCTTTGCAATAAGCAGCAAAGACTAAGGCCGTTCCACACACACTCGCAACGCATGCTGCCGGGAACGCACGGCCCGAACGCTGCACCGCGGGAGTGTACTCAGCATGTCAGTTCACTCCCGCGGTGCAGCGTTCAGGCCGTGCGTTCCCGGCAGCTTGCGTTGCGAGTGTGATGCGAGTTCATCGCATCACACTCGCAAGTGTGGAACGGGCCTTATCGGCTATGGAGAGGGCTCAGCTCGTGAGTAAGGGGTTAAAAAATATGCATACTCACACATATTTTATACACTAATATATACACTCGATACATACAGTACAAACCAAAAGTTTGGACACACCTTCGCATTCAAAGAGTTTTCTATAAAAATTGAAGATTGACCCTGAAGGCATCAAAACTATGAATTAACCCATGTGGAATTATATACTTAACAAAAAAGTGTGAAACAACTAAACTGATATGTCTTATATTCTAGGTACTTCAAAGATTACTGCTTTGTACACTCTTGACGAGCTTCAAAAAGTAGACACCTGAAAAGGTTTTCACATCACAGGTGCCCTGTCAGGTTTAATAAGGGGAATTTCATGCCTTATAAATGGGGTTGGGACCATCAGTTGTGTTGTGCAGAAGACAGCTGATGGCTAGAAAAAAAATGAAGGTCAGTCAGTCCAAAAATTGAGAAAACTTTGAAATTGCCCCCAGGTGCATTTGCAAAAACCATCAAGCGCTACAAAGAAACTGCATCACATGAGGAGCGCCCCAGGAAAGGAAGAACAAGAGTGACCTCTGCTGGAGAGGATAAGAGTCAGACGGTAGGTGTTCTCCTTATGGAGAGATTGCCACCTTAAAGGTGTGTGGAGACTTAAAGCCATAGATGCTCCACTAGGGAATTCAGGGAAGTATGCAAATACGTTTTCCAAGGTTGAATGTTACATGGAAACCAATGCCTCCTTTTGCTTCGTTGGAAGACAGCCCCCTTAACACCAAGTATGACCTACAAGAAGTCTAAAAACATGATGCAGGAGTTGGCCAACCCAGTACATCTATTCCAGAAGAAACACACTCCCAACTGTAGACAGCGCTGTTTCTACCTGATTGGGTCTCTTCAATACAGTGTAGGGAACTGGATTGGAAAAGGTATTTGCAGAGGATAATTTCATCCAAGTCACCAACCTCAGAAAATGCAGGTTAACAGCAGCTCAGATTATAGACCAGGTCAATGCCACACAGACATATCTCTACAACAACTGGTAAGAGGAGACTGTGAGCAGCAGAGTTTATGGTAAAATAGCTGCTAGGAAACCACTGCTAAGGACAGACAACACGCACAAGAGACTTGTTTGGGCTAAAGAACACAAGGAAAGGACATTAGACCAGTGGAAATCTGTGCTTTGGTCTGATGAATCCAAATTTGAGATCTTTGGTTCCAACCACCGTGTCTTTGTGCAATGTAGAAAAGATGAACGAATGGACTCTACATGCCTGGTTAATAATAATATTAATAATTCTTTGTTTATATAGAGCACACAGATTACGCAGCGCTGCACAAACCATGACAAATTGGTCCCTGTCCCCATAGGGATCACAATCTAAACAACCTACCAGTATGTTTTGGAGTGTGGGAGGAAACCCACGCAAACACGGAGAGAACATACAAACTCTTTGCAGATGTTGACCTGGGTAGAATTAGAACCCAGGACCCCAGCGCTGCAAGGCAGAAAAGCTACCCATTCAGCCACCGTGGTTCCTACCATGAAGCATGGGGGAGGTGGTGTGATGGTGTGGGGGTGCTTTGCTGACATAGTGACATTGTTGGGGGATTTATTCAAAATTGAAGGTATACTGAACCAGCATGGTTACCACAGCATCTTACAGCCACATGCTATTCCATCTGGTTTGTGTTTAGTTGGACCATCATTTATTTTTCAACAGGACATTGACCCCAAACACACTTCTCGGCTGTGTTAGGAATATCTGACCAAGAAGGAGAGTGATGGGGTGCTTGATCAGATCACCTGGCCTCCACAGTCACCAGACCTGAACCCAATCACGATGGTTTGGGGTGAGCTGGACCGCAGAGTGACGGCAAAAGGAACAACAAAGGCTAAACATCTCTGGGAACTCCTTCAAGACTGTTGGAAGACCATTTCAGTTGACTACCTCTTGAAGCACATCAAGAGTGTGCATAGCAGTAATCAAAGCTAAAGGCGGATACTTTGAAGAACCTTGAATATAAGACATATTTTCCGTTGCTTCACACTTTTTTGTTAAGTATATAATTCCTCACATTTTTTATAGTTATGAAAATACAGAAAACTCTTTGAATGAGGTGTGTCCAAACTTTCATGATCTGTACATTATGTATGTGTCAAAAAAGCAGTAGCAGCACTCTTACAGCTATGTGTGGAAAAATAGCAGTCGAGTCCAAGTCCCAGGATCTGGACCATTCAATTCTTCCAAGATATAAAATACGAAAAAGGGCAGCACTCCAAAATATGTGTGAAAAAAACAGGTACTTGTTTATTCCAACATGTGCCAAACTGCTACGTTTTGGCTCCTATGGCCTGGTGCCTTTCAAGCCGCTTGAGAAAGGCTCCAGGCCATAGGGCCCGAAACGTAGCCGTTTGGCACATGTTGGAATAAACAAGTACCTGTTTTTTCACACATATTTTGGAGTGCTGCCTTTTTTCGTATTATATATATATATATATATATATATATATATATATATATATACACACACACACATACTACATATACATAAAAACAGAATATACACACATACACACAGTATCATATAGACCAATTCAGTATATACATATATGTACAGTATATACACACACAATACCTCAGATAAACAGGGCCCCCTGTGGGTCCCTGTAGTTGCTACCCCTGGCTGCTACCCCTGTAGTTACACTTCTGGTTTAGACTTTGGGCTGACTATTTCATTGTTTCAATGTTTTCTGTTTCAAGGAACTGCTTAATCAGTTTTACTGTACAGAAGGGGCACTGTCCTGCATGAAACTTTCGGGCCGATTGAGTGATGCACACAAGGAAGGAACCACATGTTGTTCAAAAAGATTCTGATACACACTTGCATTCACCTGGTGAGATCCAAGAAACCCACAACAGTCACAGAACTGTGGAAGAGACTGGAAGAAGAGTGGACCAAAACCCCACCAGAGCCGTGTGAGAGACTAGTGATGTCCTGTGGCCGCAGATGTGCTCAAGTCATTCAAAGCAAAGACCTGTACACATCCTACTGTAGCAAAATTGTAATTCTCATCTCTGCTGTAGTTATTATTATTCTCCAATTATGAGCATCGCTTTTTTTTGTTGATATACTTTGGTAATTTTGTAAAACACTGTTCTAGTGACACAGTGAATCCCTTACAAAAAAAAGCTAATTTTTACCAATGGAGATTACATTATTTTTTTTTCATATTTAAATCTTTTTATTGAGACCATCCAGTATACATTGTATAAATAACAACTTATATACAACAAATATCATCATTATTTTTTAAACAAATCAAGTGATCATACATTGTTCACTAATTTTTTGATTTCCAGTATAGGTTTTATAATGTTTTAATAGATTTAATGAATTGAAAAACTTTTGTACAGAGAAAAAAAATCATGCTCAATTACAAATCTAGACTAGCATGGTGTAATATGTGGAATGTTCCTTCTACCTGCTCATAGACAGGATATCGACACCTCTGGTCTTTGCCCCAAAGTGTTGATTAATCCTCCTCCTGTGGAGATTCCCATGGGTATTCCCATTTGTTCCTTGACAAAGGACACAGACTGCCCATGGCCTATTATCCCTGTGTATTGCATCACTCCAAGACTACAGGGAAAGTCCATATGGTAATAAGACTTTGTCAGTGTCTATATTATATGTTCAATATATGATCTCAGTTTTGACTTCATAAAGCTAACACATGGCGATGATGCCACAGAGGGTGGCTGGATCCAAGATGGCAGCGCTTGATGGCAGGATCTTCCATCAAAATCAAGTATGATAAACAAGGTCATAGATCCGAGCACTTTATGCTGCGGATTCACAAGCTCCTTCCACTGTGTGCTAAAATATCCACTGCCGCAGTGAGGTAACATCAGGCAGAGGGAGGTGGAAGTCCTGAGGGAGGGAGAGACTGTAACAGCCTTTGAAGGAGGCCTTTGGGTTCATTAGCATAATTTTAAAAGATTATTTTAGAAGGAAGGAGGCCATGGATAACACATATAAGAAGATTGCCACAGTGCCTTGGATGTATGAGTATTCCCAGTTCATCATGCTTTATATTGATTTCCTTTAAAGTGTTAAAACCAGTGTTCTGTGCTGACTTTTTTTAAGTGGTGCCATCAATCACGAGGGTGGGCCAGGGTGTTGGCTAAATAAATTATTTCAGAATAAATTCAGGATAGATTTTGCCACACACTGCCATCTTCTGTGACATGAAATTGGTGGCAGTGCTTTCCTAAAGATGACTCTTGCAAGCCAGTCTTACATCTGGCAACAATTTATTTAAAAAAATGTACACATTTACAAAAAAAAGAATTCTCTTAGAACAAGACTTCTACTTCTAACATTTACTTTACAGAATCTCACCCAGCACCTAAAAACAGGACTAGAAAAGCTGCTTTAAAGGGGTTTTCCCATGAAAGAAAATTCTCAAATTTCAATCCCCTAATGATGTTTACACAATAAAGATCATTGTAACCCCTTACTTTACAGTTTTACTAAGTTTTATTGCCGTTTTAGCTCCTATAACTCAGTGATGGTCAGTGTGGACGGGGAATCTCTAACCAGACATATCAGGATTTCTCTGTGTTTTGAGATGCTGTGTGCCAACAATGTGCTTAGATTATTGGGGTACAGGGTTTATCTACACTTTTATTCAGCTTCTGATCATTTGACACATAGAAAGGAAAAAAAGTCGAGAAAAAGATGAAATTATGAGAACCACAAGATCCAGATTACAGATGAGATTCTCGGCTCTGCTATAACAGCCATAACATGCACATAGCTCTGCTATATGTCTCCCTCCCCTTCCCCTGGATAAAGACCTTATCTGCATGTAGCTTGTATATTTACTTTCCTCAAGATGTGTTGCTTGCCAGCAGGGAGCCTGTGTGAGCTCGAAATTTTGTACACCAAGACTGATAGAGACAGGCTGGAATTCTGTGATATGCTGTGTTAATAACATTGAATTAGAGAATGTGTTATTTTGTTATGCTCAGTATATTTAAGAATCTTCATGGGAAAGCCCCTTTAAAGGAAACCTACCACTTGTAGTGGCAGGTTTCCGATAGCAATACCGGGCACCAGCTCAGGGTGAGCTGGTGCCGGAGCTTATTTTAGTTAGTGTTTTAAACCGCGGTATTGCGGTTTAAAACACTTTTTAAACGTTATAGCCGGCTATAACCTCCCTGCGCCGGCTATAACGTTTAAAAAGTGTTTTAAACCGCGATACCGCGGTTTAAAACACTAACTAAAATAAGCTCCGGCACCAGCTCACCCTGAGCTGGTGCCCGGTATTTCCATCAGAAACCTGCCACTACAAGTGGTAGGTTTCCTTTAAGTAAGGGCTTAGAAAAAAAACCAAGGCAGCACTTACAGTGCCATCTAGTGTTTTAAACAGGAAATCAAATTCAAGGAGATCATAGTAAAAGCAGCGATATTCAGCACTACCTGCTCCCAAGCACTTGCAAACTACTCACAGCTAGACCTACACTTCAGGCCAATAGTCCTCATGACTGAGCCCCATACAGAAGGAGTGCAGGCATCGGAGTCCTAAAGACACTTATGCCACCTCCATGAAAAGGGGTCTGTGGCAGAGTGGGCCAGCATGGGGAGTCCCACTAGCAATAGCAGGTAGGCCTGGCAGGTGTAGAGTTGCCCAGTCACCAGGTATATCAGGTGGCTGTAGCCCCAAAATATATCTGGTGCATGCAGGTGACAGGGTTAACATCATGCACCAGCGTCTGATCTCATGCAATTTTAACCTTAAAACGGAACCCATTAGAAAATACACCTCTTACCGCAGAATACAAGGTCCTCATATATCCATGTCAGTTTAGCAAAAAAAAAAAAAAAAAAAAAAAAAAAATATGAAAAAAGTTGAACATGGAGAAAAAAAAAGGAGTGCTTTGTCCTGAAGACCATTTTAGGCAGTGTCCTAAATAATTTCATATAATACGTTTCTTATTTTGGTCTAACAATAAGAAAACAAAAGCACAGCACAAATCAATTTTTTTGGCAAATGTGTATTTTTGACTACTCAAAATAGAAACATTTTTTTTCCCCCGCGCATCGCAAATAACCCATGTCTATGCACATAATTACCATAACATAGTATTGCTATTTTATTATACAATTTAAAGATATATACAAACATAGAAAACAAATGAACACAACAAATGGCCATAATATTATAAAGGGTAAAAGCAAACAACCAGTAATGTGTTAACAATACTACACAGAGTATAATAGTATAGTATAGCAGTACCACAATATGTTATCAGCCATGTTCCTCCAGGCCACCTACAGGATGATATTAAACACATCTGATGTGCTGCTGATGGATCTGCATGTAACACATTTGGGAGAAAGGCTTCCTATACAGATAAAGGTGGAGCTTTGCTTGAATGCCAAATCTCTATCTATAAAAAAAGGCAGAAACATTAAGAAGTGGAAGAGAAAGGTTAGGAAGGAGCTTTTATATGTGGAAAATATTATTTCATATTGTAAAATGTTAAAAGGATAATAACTATTATAAATATATTGAAGGGGATTTCATACAAAAACAACTTAAAAAATCTAAAACCAGTAGAGTAAAGAAACCGGACCGAAGCAGAAAACAGCACCCAGTGCACTAGAGATGGGTGCACCCTCTACAATACAGCACCTGTTATCTCTGTGGGGCACTACTGTATTCTTGTAGGTGTCAGATCCCATAAAGAAGCAAAGGATTTACTCATTATGACTGCAATACCTGGATCTAACATGTAACCACCACACTCTGCCCTTACATAAAAATGCCTTGTGCGCAAATCAATGGGATTTGTGAACGTGTGTATGTAACAGATCTGCTTGTATGACCCGGGGTACAGTAATACATGGATTTACAAGGACATCCTACATGCTGAAGTGGTCAGTCATTACCAGTGGCGTAACTAGAAGCTGATGGGCCCTAGTGCAAAGTCTGTGCCGGGCCCGACTATAATGTATGGTTTATAGTAATAGTCTTCTCATATGGGAAAGTGACACCATAAGGGACCCCTAAACCTCTCGTGCCCGGGTGCGACCGCAGCCTCTGCACCCCCTCAAGTTACGCCCCTGGTCATTACTATAGAGAGGTCTCACACATCACATACTGTGCAACCAGATGCAACCTATGGATTTCTAACATATGTGGTTTTCTCTCTCCTATACACTTGTGAGCAATTAGAACTTTTACATAATACATTATTGGTGCATTTACTAAAAACTCCACATATGTCCTAAAATATAACAGTTTTTTAAATTTTTAAAGGGGAACCCATCATAGGCTTGTGGGTGTGCCATCAGATGTCATGGATGACTCTGGTCTATCACAGTGTGAACACATGTAGTCTATGGAATATGTAGGGGTTAATGTGTCATCTAGTGATGATTCTCTTCTATTTGATTCACAGGGAATGTAAGAGACTAAGGCTTTTCCTCATGCTCCTGCAGTTAAAAGAAGGAGTAGATGGATGGCTTGTAGGGATGACAAGAGTGGCAGACCCCAATTATCTCAGTTAGTCTGAGACTTCTGCCTACAAGTTTACACTCAAGATCATAAGGCTTGGTCCAAAGGCAGATATAGCAAAACCAATGGTACAAGGGGGGAGACCTCCAACTTCTACAACATCGAGGACATCTACTACCAGGATCAAGGATTGTAAACCAAGCACACTACATACAGTGTGTGTGCCCCCTCTGACAGGATCTGCTCTTCCTTTATCTTCTTATACATCATTTTAGTTAATTAAAAAAATAGCTTTTAAAATTATGCAAATCCCATGCATTATCCCCTCGGGCTAATTTTTAAAGCCTTTTTTCAAGGGCAAAGGAAGCTTAAAGAAGAGCAGATTTTCTAGAGGAGGCACACACAAGCATGGAAGCGTACGTGTTTTACAATCCTTCATCCTGGTGGTAGATTTCCTATAACATAGAGCTACAAGAAATAAATATGCAAAATATACACACACTTTGCCAGGTGCCTAAACATCCATTTTAGAAATTACAAAAAACAAAAAAAAAAAATCTTATTTACAAGTATTAGCCTCCATGTTTCTATTTTTACAAACCGGCCTGTTTTAAATTAAGGTTTTTTTTTACAGTGTATTATTTCATGTGACTATAAACAGTGTGAATGATCCTGAATGCAAAGGCTTCTAAAAAATAAAAAAAAAATAAAAAATTCTGTATGCATGCATGCACTTAATACACACACATATACATGTTGGTCCACTAGCTTTTGTAGCCGCAAATGGAATTTGGAATCTTATGGTGGGTCAGAAAAAACATGTTCTGTGAGCAAGATCTATACATATATTTATAGAAAACCTCAAGTAAATGGCTCACAGTTAACAATAGGCATAAAGATGACTTAAAACTGTTTATCCAGGATTGACTTGGATTTCACATGGAAATTACAAAAGAACCTTCAAATCCTTCCCAGTACAACTAGCTGCCATACAGATGGCATTGCACTGTTAGTCTCTCCATGGTCCTTGGATACAACCACCATATATTTATGTGTATACCTATAGCCTATCTGTTATTATAAGCTGTACCTATAGCTTATCCGTGTCTTTTTATGCTTAAGGCATATTTTTTTAAATTTAAGATAGAAAGTGAGAAATGACCAAAAACACTCTAACCTCAAGACCAAGGAAGGGATGAAGGAAAGGAGACTGGTTTATCCCAGTATGGTCTTTTTGTGACCCATGTTAGATAAACAGCCAAAACCTTGTGTTTTGTCAGAATTTGTTTGGTATGCTTTACTAGGGATGTATTTCCTCTGCCCGTCCACAACGTATCCTGTAGTCTTTGGTTGGTTCCTGATTAGACGATTAGCAATCACGCACTCTATGATCTATTATAGAAATGATCAGTACAAGTATGGGAGAGTTGCAGAGTTACCAGCACATCCTACTTGGCTGTTATCAGCATAGTTACAGAGACGGATGCAAATCTCAAGGCTTTCCGAATGCACTTGTTACTTCAAAGCTCCAAAGAATGAGTAAGGGTTTTAAAAGTGGGCATCTACTAGATACAGCAGAACTTTACCAGTGCAAGTAGGATCTTAAAGGTTTAATTACCAAAGTATTATTTATTTAAAAAAAATAGTATCAGTGAGATGGGAGACCCAAACCTGTACAAGTAACTTTGTACAAAACACTTTGTACAAAACAGAGCTAAGGCCTAATTACTAGAGTTCCCTTATAAGCCAGGGCTGGTGCAGGGACTTTCTTAAGGATTAGTGCCTTTTCAGGTATCCTGAATAAGTCCAGCGTCACCGGATACAAATTCTTTATAACAATTGACCTGTAAACCAGGGGCTACGGCTGGAGAATTACTTGAACCAGTCCAAGCAACCGAAATGGAAAGCATTGATGTACATCTGATCAATATATTATTCCAGTAACAGGTAATATATTGAGCCTGTTCCTCTACTGTGCATTGTGTAAGGGTCTTCTAAACCATTTTTGTTATGTGTGTTTGTATTGTTAACCTGGATTCCAGTAAAAAGTTTTCCTGGATGTGAATTACAGGGGTGTATGTATATTCTGTTATTGTAGGATGACATAAGCCAAGCAATTCGCAGGAGAACACAATGCAAACTACACAGATAACGTGTCTGATGCTGCGAACGTCAGTGTAGGCTTCTCTTTGATGATGGGCTCTTCCTGTACATTATCTAGATCAGAGATTGCCCTCGGTTTTGGATTTTTACAAATGTTGATTTTGCTCATCAGAATGGCTGGTTCTTATTCCTGGATGATGTTCAGCAGTTGAGGCCAGAGCAAAAGAAAACCAAGTCTTTCAGGAGGCCGCCATGGCAGTGCCCCCACTGAGCTTCACCATCATCTGCTGGCAATCATGATAGGAGCGCCTATCGCCCACCTTCTCCAAAGTCCGTGCCGCTTCAGCCAACATTACTGCTCTCTGGCCAGGAGAAGAGAGAAAAGACAGGGGGAGGTGACGACATGCCAAAAGGATGGCGGTGGCTCTCTCCCTTTGTCCTGGTAACATCTCCAGTTCACCTTATAGAAGGGAAGACAAAAATACTTGTTAGTAAGGTTTGTAAAATAAATAAGGAATTCAACGTAAAGAAAAATGAAGTCTGTTCGTGCTAATTTTTTATTCATGTGGAAACAGAATAAAGGAAAACAAATCTATTTCCAAAACTGGAAAAAAAAATTAAATTGCCAAATTGGTAACACAATGGGATACTCCGTAATGGCACTGTATGCAAGAGTGGATCTCAAACATGTTTGGAAAGAGGATCCCCCCCCCCCTCCTCTTCTGACCTGTATTTAAATTCTCCATGACATGACAATTCTGGATTATTTGTTTTTTTAGTTGACTCATGAGCAGTTGGGCCAACATGAAGAAACACAACTTAAAAAGGAACCGGTCAGCAAATTCATCTAATAAACCACTACCAGTATGTTGCTAAAAACCTTCCAGATCCTGCTTCTTTCATAACCCAGTGTGGTGGCATCAGCTTTGTTTATGGAACCTTGAAGTGGAATGGAATATGGTTCTATTAAGTGTGGGAAGTAGATCGTTTAGCAGAGAATAAAGATCTCCAAACCTCAAAATGCCCCCTTTGCTGTTACTGCAAGATGTTAATTAGCTTGACCACATACTGATGGTGGTCTATTAGGACAATTTCTACTTACAGGTTCCCTTTATATTGCTAAAATACAAAAAAATTGCACTTTCATTGGGAATTGAATTAATTGCAAAAAAAATTGATCAGTGTAAATTGTAGTTTCCCGCCAAACACCTTATGAAGAGGTGAGAGTTTATTTAATACCTGGCTTACTGGTATGTGGGGGGCGCTTCTGGAGGCTGTGCTGCAACAGCTGGTGGGTCCGAGTGGGACTTGCGCCAGCCATAAGACGGACTGTGGCTTCATGCAGAAACAGCTAGGATTTAACACATTTATGTTTGTTAAAATAGAATAGACATTGCATACTTTCAAGTTTCTGACTATTACCATATCACGGCATACCTTGCACTGCGCAGGTTTAAAGGTGAGGGCCAATCTACGAAGACTGCTGAGGTCCCTATGAAATCCTGTCAGCACAGACGTGGGGGAATGAACCGCTTCTCCTGATGCTTGGGAAGAACAGGCCTGCTTTTGCCATAAAGAAGTTCTCATAGAGAGCAGGAGGTCACAGATCAGCAGCTGCACTACCTACAAATGTATTCATAGAAAGTACATAATTTAACTAAAAACTTTTATTTAATATTGTTAATCAGCGTTCTATTCATGAAAATCCAGATGTGACAGAAAATCTAGATAACATCTAATTGAAGAAATGTTTATATATGGCAGATTAATGAAGCTAAATGTGAATGCCCAGATGAGAATACCCCTTTAAGGAGCTGCAGGAAAGACTTAATTTACAGTTTGCTAGTCATTATCATATTAAGCAGTCCAGCTTATTCATGAGTCGGAGGCACAACCACACCCCCAGTGCTTGACTGACGGCCTGTTTAATGTGACACTCCTGGTGCTGACTCCTCTATATTTGCTTCCTGGTTCTGGCACCCCCTGCAGCCTGTGTGTGTATGAGATTCTCCTGTGCACATGACTGACATCCTGTATAAAGATGTGACAATCCTGGTGCTGGCTACTTCTATGTGCCGCTGGCCCCTGCAGCCTGTGTGTGTGTGTGTATAAGATACTCCTATACACATGACTGACAGCCTGTATAATGATTTGACACTTTTGGTGCTGGCGGCCACGCCCCCTGGAGCCTGTGTGTGTATGAGATACTCCTAAACACATGACTGACAGCTTGTATAATGATGTGACACTCTTGGTTCTGGCAATACTTTAGTATACATTACACACAGACATGAGCAGGAGGAGCAGGGAGGGAGAAAAAGGGTAGCCTCACTGCCTCTGACCATGTGACCACCCTCGTTTACATAAGAAAAGATGATTTTAGAATGATTAATGTATGAAATAACTAGGTTGGAATGGAATCCTTGTGAGCTTCTCTAACAGGTAGTGGTGACAGAATTAGTTACAGAGACCTCATGACAGACGCCCTTTAACCGCTTTCAAGAGGAAAAATAAAGTATGGAAAAAGGAAGCAACTGAGAAATTTGAGAATCATAACTTTAGGATGATACATCCGACGCCTCCATACTGCACTGAAGAAACATTGCACAGACACCAAAGAGACATGCAATGCAACAACAATGCACGATGGCGACACCAGCAAGAACCAGCTATCAGTACATGTCCGTGATTGATATGGATCAGGTTTCATCTTTAAGATCCATTAATCAATGTAAATAAAAGAAGCAGAAAAGGGGGAAACCCCCACAATGCATCACTCACCTTATTGAGATCATTATTGCAGGTAGCGTTCATATTCAGGCTGTTCCATAGAAAGGTACTGGCTTTCTCACACTGACTGAATGAATTCTGAGCACTGTCGGTCTTTCCAGACAAAGACATATGTAAGGCTCTACACATATGAATGACGGCTTTCACCAAGGGGGTCCTTCAAAACAACCAACAGCAGTTAGATCAGACATCAAGTGGTTCAAACACAAAGTTACCATGACACACTGGATATTAGAGTCCCGATCACAACAGGATACTGGTTTTTGATATACACCAGGAAAAGCTTCTAAAGTCAGCAGTAAATGAAGATCTATGACAGATGCCATGCAGAGTTCAATAAAAGTTGATATGGTACGTTTTCCTAACATACACAGCAAGTCCCTATGCATACAAATGTATATGGAAGCTGTACCAACAGCAGCTAGCATACAGCCGCCATAAAAGTGCAGTGTGCACGGCACGTGAAGCCCCCGTGCCATCACCGGGGGAAAAATAAATAGAACATGCTCCACCTCTGCTGTAAAAACACCTCGGCAGTGGAACTCCCTATGGAGCGGGGAGGGATGAAGGGTGCTCACCCCTCCCCTTCTCACAAAAGGCTGCATGCTATGCCTGGGTCTTAGCTCAGGCATAGTAAATGTTCATGTTTAAGGGGCCCACCATGTGGCAAGGGAAAAATATCCTCACATATCACAAAGGAGGCTATTTGTTGGTACAGTAGCTAGTAATAAAGAAGAGGCTTACTCTGCATCCAGCAGCTTGGGTATTCTCTCCACATCCGAATAATGAGATTTCACTACGGTATCATCCCCCTGCAGCCAGCCAACAGCCATTGAGGCAACAGAATACCACCACCGACAAATGGGATCGGTACCTAAAGTTATAAATAACACTGTTAGAACCATTATCAGGCTTATATATCTGCTTTAGGATGGCCATCATCCTAAATACTGAAATTTGTAATGAATTGAAAGCCAAAATAAAATAATAAAGTTATCGGGTTGTGTCAATGGAAGGAGTAAATAACATTCCATCCGGGTGAAAGATAATGAGTGCGGCCATTTTCACTTACTTGTAGAGGTCAGCATGCAGGATGATCCTCCAATAGGCAGAAAGCTGACACCACTTACAGAATCCGCAAAAACATTTAGAAGTTTCAAATACTCTTGAGCTTTGGAGAACTCGCTGTAATAAAATATTATGATTATTATACATTTACAAACTGGAATAGGCCACACAACAACAGAATTTCCATAGACAGTGTATGATGTGAGAGAGTGCACTGATGACCCGACACGCTATACAGAAAAGAGAACAGTAACCCATATTGTCAAATCCCAAATGCCATTCTACCATTACTTTACAGCACACTTATCAGTCCCAGCTCCAAGTAACTCCCCTGCTTCACTGCAAGGTTACTTCCCAAGTTGTGTATTATCTGCATACTATTTAATAACAATTATAACAATTCCATACATACAATAGAGAAAAAAAAATAGGAAGCAGAAAAGCCTATTCTCAACAAATAACTTGCATCACCAATTCCCTTACAAGGTGAACCACTTGTACACTATATTAATCTGCTACTATAGCACCCAACATGCAGAACAAGTCTCACCAGCTTTCTTCTTCCAGCGACACTTTGCTAGCTTCTGGCTTTGCAAGAGCATACAGCGCTTTTTCCAGCAAAGATTCACAAAATGCCCGGTGGATTTGAGCAATGGGGTCAGCTGCGGGAGAAAATGGACACACATTGTATGGCATCACGGTGGCCCAATGTTAGAATTATAAACTCTTTCTGTAACTAAAGTGAACACGACGACCACTGTATCAATAGCAGGGCAAATGGTAAAGTCTCATACCTGGGTTTCTGGAAGAACTGTATATTGACTCTTTTGATGCAGTCTTCACAGTCCAGTTAGAGTTAATGAAAAACTGTTTTCCCAGAGGATGCGTCAGCCACCGCAATGATTCAGGTAGAGAATCTGTGTCATTAGAAGAGCTGCCGCTTTGGGCACATCCCAAGAAATAAGCCTAAAATACGAAAGTCAGATGCTCTATAGTTTTATCTTAAAACAAAACATAAGGAGAAAATGTGGTACCAACCCCAATATAAATGATGTATGTGCTGTATGAACTATTTACTGCCAATATTAGAATTTTCATGGAGAGAGTCAGCAATGAGCTTTTAAAAGGAACATGCTTGAAATTATCACTTATCTAACTGCTGGGGTGAATCTGTGTGAAGTCAATGGCTGTGATACATTTTGGAAATGAATGAAAGGAAGGTTGTTACCTATCCCAACACAGTTGCAAAGCATTTTTCCTCCAGAAGGTACGATAATAATAGTGGACTGCTAAAATACTATTTTCTGAATATTTGAAATACAACTTACTGAATATGTAATATGAATATTAAAAAGTAAAGATTTCTGTATTTTATCACATTTTTTCACTGAAAGATATAAGATAAGCCTTTTTGGTCGGTATGGTTATTTTCTCTGATATTCGCCAATGGCTGGGGCACCAGCATGCCTACATTACTCCAACCTACATGGACTAACCATTCTATTCATTCAGGCAGCTGTGAAGAGAAGCCTGGTTAAACAAAAAGGTATGGATTGTCCATCCTTTAAACCACATACAGGTCTTAAAGGGAACCTGCCAGGTGGTTTTACAAGACTGGACCCAGCATGTGCTGCACCTGACGACAAGCATTCTAACAATGCCCATCACTAGTGAAATTATAATCTTTGAAGACCTTCGATAAGACTGACATACCTTATCTAGTGACATGGGGCTAGGACTGACCTCAGATTCCTCTGTGATAAAGCATGCCCTGGCTCTGACCACTCAGGGGATCAGGAAAGTTTTGCCATGTTAGTTTACCCACTTGTATATCCAGAAGAAAGGAGAATGAGCAATGCTTGGCTCATAAAAACACCATTCGGTGCTCTAACGTGGATAATATTTACTTTAGTGATTGGGTTACCAAGGGCCACACAGTGGGTGGAATGAACAAGCATGATAAGTTGAATGTGGCTAGTACACAACCAAAAAAAGGTGAGCTTCCACCTCCGAAGTAATACTGATTGTACAACAAACTATTAAAAAATTCTACACTATCAGGGCTTCTCTCTTTGCATATATTATATATTTCTCAGTTTACCCACTAGGCGATTGATAACCATTTTTTTTTTTAATATTCCAGAACATACTTTCTTGAAGAAAAATAACTTTCTTTCGAAAGTGAAAATTCTGTCAAAATTTGTTTTATAAGGGTTGCTTACATGAAAACAAGTCTCAGCTTTCTAGTGAACCTATTTACTTTGTTTTTTATGGTCCCCACTATACAGGATAAATTACATTGTAGAATTAAGCTTTTAATACATGTGGATAGGACATTTGTAAGCATTTGATAATCCACTGCCCTACATGTGAATATAAACCACGGCAGTAAAACCAATGGTGGAACTTACAGACAGGAAAGAGAATCTCCCGGAGAAGGTGATCTTCATCTGCACAGCGGTGGTGAGGTGGATTTCTGCTAGTAAGGTTGGTGAAATCTTGTCACCCGCACACTCTGCCAGATTTACTGCACAAAGGGAGAGATTCAGGCCTGAACAACGCCAACTTGATGGTAGCTTTCCTACAAAAACATAAAATAACACCATCAGGTTAGAAAGGAAATAGCCATTGTCTTATCTACTAGCAAACAATTATTTTACATCCATCTAGGACTGTACCTGTCAAATGTAGCTGGTGTAACTTGTGATACACAAGAGCGGCATCTCGGGCGCTAGTAGTGGCTTCATCCTGGAATTCGGCTTTCTTACAGTGTCCTGGGGTACGTTTGAGTAACCAACGTACAAGGCTGATCTTCTGGAGACTACAGCGAATAATGTTCCAGGATAGGCTACACGCAAGATCAAATCGGGAGGCAGGAAGAGAGCGACCCAATACACACAAGCACGTCTGTAAGTTCACTGCTGCCGCTCCAAAATCCCCCTGTGTGTGAGAGAAAAGAACAATTTTATTTCTGTAATTCACTAATACATGGACTTGCACGAGTTACACTTTGTCAGAATTTTTTTTTTTTAGTAAAAACAGGGTTCAGCAAGTTGTTCTAATTTAAAGGGAACCAAACTGTATTCAATTAAATGCCAGGCAACTTCATGTACAGTGCGAATATTTTATTCTTTATTGTTCATAACAGATGTTATGTTTTTCAAAAATCTTATTCGCAAATAATTGGTAGAAGTTAAACGAAAAAAACATAAAAAAAAAAAAAAAAGATACCCACAAGTCTGATTTCAGACGGGCCAGTAATGCAAACACATCTTCGATTTTTTTTTTTTAAGCCAATCACAGTGCCTCCACACAATTTTCCTATGTCTCTGAAATTCCCTCTTATGTAAAATCTCGCCCCTCTACCTACAAAATAATCTATTCCATAGTCATGTGAAAAATAGGTGAGAAGAGTCATATTTGAGGAGAGTCAAGACAATTTGAGAGGCTGGAGGGGGAGTATCACTTCAGATGCCCCTGTCTATGGTTTTGTAGTACTTAAACACATGCTTCTGGTCTCATATTAAAGATATATTCTGTGGGCTACAGAGATACAGAAGGTTAAAAATAAAAATAAATACATTTTCAAAAAAAGGACAGGAACTTTATTTTATTCTTCAGCTCACATTTCCAACTATGACTTGAACTTCCTGCATCTCAGATTCTCCCCTGTGATGCCTCTCACTACATTGTACTAATCTACTGGCTGTAAACAGAGCCGAAACTATGCAGACAAAGCAGTTCCACAAAATCATAGAAAATACTAATGCTTAGAAAAAAGGAAGAGACAAACTTATGTACAAGACCACGGAAAAAGTACACAACTTACCCTCGCCAGATCCAGGTCCGCCTGTTTGCGGTGCCTCCAAAACTTTACAGAAGACCTTGAGTGTAGTCTTGTCACTGGCTCCCCGTGGATCAACAGTTTCATGAAAACGCTGAGAACAATCACCCCATTTACCAGCCAAAGAATTAACGTAGGGATAAGCCAGTCAAGCCAGCTTCCAGATAGACCTGCAGAAATGGGATTTTTACTATTGATTTAAAGTACGAAAGTCCTTAACAGTTAAATCACTCACAGAATCTGGGCTATATGCTTTTTCATATAAGGGCCTCTCCTCTATAAACAAGATTGGGGAGCTGTGTCAGAGCAGCTCCTTTTCTAAAAAATAACACAAGCTGTACTTTTGTTTTATGAACAGCCATGTATTTGAGTGGCTGTCAAGTAATAACATTGCCACATACAGTTACAAGTTATCCAACAAGAAGCTATGGATGTCATTTTATTTTTCCACTTTTGGGGGTTTCAGCATTAGGCAGTTCATTATTGAGTCACCTATTGATAAGTTTTATATTCATAAGATTTTCATGTGATGACAAGGAGATGCACTATACCTGAAACTTCAATACCCAGCATAGTTCTACTTGTCCCGTGTTGCACTGTTCTGTCTGAATGCGGTTCACTTTCCGAGTGCAGTAATGATGTCAGAGGATTAAAAGTCAAGCAAAGAAATGTCATAGCACATAGCAGCATCCGTGAGCGATCCATCATCCCAAGTCCTGTAGGAGAGTCAGGCTCATCCTTTACCTTCAAAACAGAGAAGACACTTAAACTGACACACTCCCTGCCAATACAGAACATTGCATAAAGACATTAGCAAATTTGTAGGCCTCTATATAAAGTCAAAAATATTACATTGAGGGGACCTAACCACTGCCACTCCCAATGGTCGGTCTAATGGCAGCCACTGCAGAACTTCCCAAAATTCAGCAGTTCAGTTTCTATCTTAATTCATAGGAACTAAAAAACAGTAAACCAGCCAGGCCACCACAGTATAGAGAGCAGCTCACAATGTTTTCTGCGTTCTGTATGTTTGGGAATCGGTCATCAGGAAGGTCATTTTTAGATGACAGGTAAAAAAAACACAACTCACAGGTAACAGCATGTAAAGCACATTATACAGAGACGTGAAATATACCGCAAGGATCTCACCTTTTCGTCATCAAGAAGAGGGCTGCCCGGCTCTGAATCCACTGAGTAAGGAGAGAAGACGGCAGGAGATCCAGAGTCTGATGCTGGTGGAGACATCATCAGAATGTTCTGGTTGAATTCATCCATCTTCATTTCCATGCTGGTGTCCACCAAGCTGCTCAAATCAATGCCTTTAAGATATTCTGTAAGGCAATAATATTACATGACAAACTGGAATTGTCTAGACCAACAGAGAATCTAAGCAAAGACATACAAAAACAGAACAGCAGGGTAAATCGCACAGATCTGGCTCTGCAGGTTTTACTTATTCATGGACTCTACCATGGACTCCTATCATGGCATACAACACATATATTGGGGGGGGGGAGCAATTCTGCAAAATTGTTATACAGATATGGGATCAACCAAAATAATACAAAATGTTAAATAAGCTAGAAAAAAAATAACAACTGATACAATAAGCCTATTCAGCTGATTGAGCTGTTATGTCAAGGGCATCCAGTGCAATGAAGCTGATATAAGACTGTATAATCCCTTATCAGGGCTTGACTACACTTTGATCATCCATAGATACCATCCTCTAAGCGATGGACTATGCTGCAAAAAGAACATAAAACTCAAACTTGCTGATGAATGCAATCTGTTAAAGTTTGCTATGGGTTATACATGTCTAACACGTATAGATGAAGTCCAGTCCCCCCCCCCCCCCCAATGTACATAAGGTTCTGCAATGCTTAATTCAGTTATGCTTGCTACTGTCAGATCATGCAGTAGTGTATGGAAGATTTTCTGAACAAAGCCTAGTAGTACGTTTCTAAGTTGGAAGCTATAAGTGTCCTATAAAAAAGTCGATTGAGTAGACTTGGTGTCCACCATCGCAACAATATAACACTTCTGTCATTGTTCTGCCCCATTAACAGAGCGGAAAAGGCAACACAAGTGTAGCCTTCTAACATTAAGAGTGGTCATTACTTACTGTTTTTCTGATTGGCCAGTTTGAGAGCCATATTTTCTTGCCTCAGTTTCTGGTTGGATTGTTGCAAGTACTTTATGTAGTCTATGGCTTTCTTCAAGACCCCTGATTTATGCATCTTAAAAAAAAATAAATAAATATAGTAAATTTTATAGAAATACAGGCATCCTAAACAACAAGATACCGTATATACTCGAGTATAAGCCGACCCGAGTATAAGCCGAGACCCCTAATTTTAACACAAAAAACTGGAAAAACCTATTGACTCGAGTATAAGCCGAGGGTGGGAAATGCATTGGTCACAGCCTCCCCAGTATATCGTCAGCCCCCCGTTGCATACAGCCAGCCTGTCAGCCCCCCGTTGCATACAGCCAGCCTGTCAGCCCCCCGTTGCATACAGCCAGCCTGTCAGCCCCCCGTTGCATACAGCCAGCCTGTCAGCCCCCCGTTGCATACAGCCAGCCTGTCAGCCCCCCGTTGCATACAGCCAGCCTGTCAGCCCCCCGTTGCATACAGCCAGCCTGTCAGCCCCCCGTTGCATACAGCCAGCCTGTCAGCCCCCCGTTGCATACAGCCAGCCTGTCAGCCCCCCGTTGCATACAGCCAGCCTGTCAGCCCCCCGTTGCATACAGCCAGCCTGTCAGCCCCCCGTTGCATACAGCCAGCCTGTCAGCCCCCCGTTGCATACAGCCAGCCTGTCAGCCCCCCGTTGCATACAGCCAGCCTGTCAGCCCCCCGTTGCATACAGCCAGCCTGTCAGCCCCCCGTTGCATACAGCCAGCCTGTCAGCCCCCCGTTGCATACAGCCAGCCTGCCAGCCCCCCGTTGCATACAGCCAGCCTGCCAGCCCCCCGTTGTATACAGCCAGCCTGCCAGCCCCCCGTTGTATACAGCCAGCCTGCCAGCCCCCCGTTGTATACAGCCAGCCTGCCAGCCCCCAAAAACAATAAACTCAGTACTCACCATTCCAACAGCCCGGGCAGCTCCGCTTCCATCTTCATGTCTGCAGCGCCTCTTCTCTGCAGCGCTAGGATCGCGATGTCTCAGTACGCACGGCCCGGTCGGCACATAACTGTGACATCACAGTTGCTGATGTCACAGTTGTGTGCCGGCCGGGTCGTGCGTACGGGGATGTCGCGGTCCTAGCGCCGGCCTGAAGGAGAAGAGGCGCTGCAGACGGAGCTGCCGCGGACCCGCTGCGGACATGATGATGGAAGTGGAGCTGCCCGGGCCGTCGGAATAGTGAGTATTGAGTTTATTTTTTTATATATACCCGAGTATAAGCCGAGTGGGGAATTTTCAGCACAAAAATTGTGCTGAAAAACTCGGCTTATACTCGAGTATATACGGTAATCATGGCACTAATCTTACTAACACACTCAATATTGCAATATACAAGACCATCACCAGGTGGACTACAAGTCCCATGAGCAAGAAATCTCAAAGCAGTAAAAGCCAAACAATGGCACAAAACACATCTTCTATCTGAAGAAAAATAAGTATGTAAATCCCATATACTAGAAGTATTAATATGTGTGTGCATTTATTTAAAGCTTTAAATCTAGAAACATTAGACAAAAATCGTCAAATGATTACCTTGGCGTCAGTTCCCATAACCAAGTCCTTTAGTTCAATGATTTTATCATTAATTGATGAGCGATACCTCTTCTCAATGATGTTATGTGTTGTTCTCCTCTCGCCCTCCTTGGGCACCTCTGGCTGTTTCAATGTGCCGGGCACTTGTTTTATAGGCATCTTTTCTTGTCCCATCATGACTGGCATAGTAGTTAAAATAGTTCCACTGCCACCAACCAAAGTCTAAATTAAGTAAGTGGAAAGTAGATAAATGCCTAGATTATTACTTATAGAAAGAATAAAACTTCAGAACAAGACAGTAAGATGTAGATCTCCAACCCAATACTTACACAGACTTCTAGCTCCCCGTTTATATCTAGAATATGTAGCATTTTATTAAATTGTCTTACAAAATGCACTAATTTGTGTTCCATCAGACTTTTCCCACACATTGTGAACTGGTAACCAGTACTGCAATAGAATCTTCCAATTGAAAAGGGCAACTTCTGCAAAATAGGCAACCTCCTGAACCATGGACAAAGTCTGATTTGGCCTCCGTTACACTTTACAATCCTTCATCCTGGTGGTAGATGTCCTTTTAAAGCAAGCACACATGCATGCTGGCGTGTACCCCTCTCTAGCAGGGTCTGCTCATCTTTTATCTGCTTATGCCCTGTTCTTTACAAAAAAATAATAATTTTAAAGGGCAAACAAAAGCTTAAAAAAGTGGATCCTGTCAGAGGGTGCACACACCAGTATGTCAATGCGCTTGGTTTACAATCTTTGATCTTGGTGGTAGATTTCCTTTAAGGCCTCGTGTACATGTCTATAAGGAGGCCTATGCAGGCAGTCACATTACAGTGAAAAACAGACGGAGCCAGGCAGCAGCCATCCAAAATATGGGATCTGTCCTATACTTTGTTGTTTTGACAGCATGGCCGTTTGGCTTTCAATGTACAGGGGAAGGGAGAGGAGTGCTTACTTCCTCTCCCCATGGCTGTGTGCAAGGGGCCTGAAAGTGGAAAAGAATTGAATAGTTGCATAAAATGACGCCATCTCTTATCTAAATCTGTCTATCTACACTTATGTATATTACAGTGAAATGATAACCTACTGCAGTGAAAGGCAACTTTTGCAACACCTTGACCCATAGAATCACGATAAGCATTTCTATCAATCATTAATCTCTTTCTATGCTGTAGCTGGAAACAGATAAGTGGCCTTTCTCCTAAATATATGCACCCTGAAGAGAAGCCTTCTCCATGAACATGTTCCAGAGATGTTAAAGGACAAAAAAAAATACACTGGATTTCTTTATTATGATATCAGTAGAAAAAGAAATTCTTCAACTTTCCAATGTCCAATTCTCTCTCCATTTAAAAGAAATGTGGCTCTTTCTGAAATATCTTAAAGATTATTTAAAACCACAGCAGTGAACACCATAGTAGTGGTAAATGTCTGACAGATACGGGTCGGTGAAGGTACATGTAGCTATTTACCTAAAGAAATAAATGGCAATCTCAACATTTAGGTTGGTTGATCATGATTATCAGTCAAACTCGCTCTGTGTTCCGGCCGGAAAGAGTGGCCCAAAGGCTAAGCAGCCAGAACTGAACCAACATGCTCCAGCTTGGCTATTCTTAGACGCTTTCAATCAATTACATTTTAAAGCATTAGAAAAAGAAAAAAAAGCCTTACAGGTACTTGCAGAGTGGTGGTCTGTAGAGGGGCAGCGATGGTTGTGATCGCAGGGTTCTGTACAGCAGTCATGACCGGGCTACCATCAGCTTTCAGTGCGGTGAGGACCAAGGACTCCGTCTTAATGATCTGAGGTTGTACCAGGACCTAGATGGAAGATCCCAACATGTTAAACCGATTCAGATAAAACTGTTCAGGTAAAGACCGGTAAAAAATGTAGTAGCAAATATGTATGGCATTCTAGATAAAAATGCATCCTTCAGAGCTTCAGAGTTTCAATTCTCTGTACAGGAACCTCTAGAACCTCCAAGTAACATTACAACACTAATCTAGAAAAGTATACCATCATGCCAGCAAAATCCTTTTTTACTACAGCAGATAAAGCACATAAGATAGCACAAGATATAGCACAATTCTGCGAATGTCTGCTCTGTGTTGGCAAAGGTTTTTTTTGTATCCTCTCATTCTTCTAGGATTTTATAAGGTTTAGAACTTCGGGTGTGATCTTTCCACATTTTCATGAGAATCCCCAAATCTTATATTTTGAGAAGTCTGTTAAAAGGGAACCTAATTTGCCCAATAAACCACTACCACCTTCTAGTATTTGTTTCTTTCATGGCCCAGTGAGGTGGAATCATCCTGGAAATCAACTTGGAAGGGAACTATTAATTGGTTGTATAAAGTCAAGTAGGAGTAAAGTTTAACACTGAAGTCAATGTGGAGAGCTGTGATCGCCTCCTGCATCAGACTTCAGATCTGGTTAGTGATGTCTCAGGATGCATGACCATCAATAACAGGGAAGGGTCTTTCTGAGGAAGAGCAAACTTAATCTCTGGGTTAAATTCTCCGCCTCCTTCACTTTATACAAACTTACATCTCCATTCCAAGAAGATTTTCTGGATGATGCCACCACACTGGGCGATATAAGAAACATGATCTTAAAGGCGTTTAGCTAATTTAGGACATACTGTGGTTTATTAGGCCAATTTCCCTTTATTATAGAGTTTAGGGATACACCTCTATTTTTTTTAGACATTTTTATACAATTTAGAGGCAGGAATACATTATCAAGACAGTGGAAGGGGGAAGTTGATAACCACTGTTCATACACCATACTTTAGGGGGTTCCACAACAACCGGATTCCGCTTTTACTGAACATGTTATAAAGCATATAATCAAAACTTTACAATAACAATGTCCTAATGCTAATAAATATACTTGGAAACCGGAAATCTTACTGGAACTTGCTGCACTTGCGGTGCAACAGCCTGAACAGTGGCCGGAGTCAGTGTCTGGATGGTGCCCTGCGTGGCCGGACTCAGGGTTTGGATGGTGCCATTGGCGGTTTGGGTGAGCACCCTCTGAGCTTGGACAGTCTGTACCTGTTGCTGGATAGTCACCGGCTGCATCTGCTGTGTTGTCATCAAACTTGAAACTTGCGGCTGCAGCACTGTGAACATCAACAACAAAAACACTGTGATGGAGGTGAAGGTGACCAGCACTTGCATCGTTTTCACACACCCCCAACATACCCAACACATGGATTACTTCAAGTCTATTTACTGGTGTTAAACCAATCCAAAAGACCACAAACACACAAATCACATCTAATAAACCTCACTGCACACAATGGGGTCTGTGAGGAATCAGTCATTATATTATCCATCTTTTTTTGACCCAATTTGATTAGGATCTGAAGATCTGCTTATAAACCACAGGTAGAAATGCAAATTTGGTCTTTAAAGGTCATGGATCAAGAATACCCTCCACAGGATAGGGGTATCACATCTATGGGACTTCCAGAATGAGAGGCAGTCCCGCTGGTGTGGTGAGACTTGGGGCTCTTGTTCTCCCCTGATCTGGTGTATTGGGGCCGAAATCCTATCCAGTGGATAGATGAGAACTGTGGAACTTTATACAGTGTAAATTACACCATAAGGGTCATTTGTTAATAACATATCATAAATACATATATATTGGTTACAAATCTCACCTTGAAAACTTGTAGTGGCTGCATTCTGGTAGATGAGTGGTTGCTGTATAATTCGTGTTTGGGGGGCCGTGCTAAAAGTTGGGGTCAGCATTACAGTCTGCTGCTGCAGTTGATGCTGTGGGGGAGACTGTATCACAGGGCGAGGCTGGAGTACCGGCGCGGTCCGCTGAGGGGTGTGCTGCACTGGACTTTTGACAGTGGCTACTGCCTGTGGTGCCTGGGGCTGTGGTGTTGGGGTCTGGTAGATCTGAGGAGGAGGCTGGCTGTATGTCTTCGGTAAACTTGTGTCCATTGCTGTGTTTCCTTGGTAGCTGGAACATAACTGATCCTCAAACAGGTCAGGAAATTCTCCCACCTGATTACTGACAAACTGCAGCATTTCTAGAGGGGAAAAAAAGAGAATGTATTAACATTGTTCAGTAACACAGAAAACTACACACCTTATAGTAGCTTACAGGAATGTGCAGGGGCGGACTGGCCATAGGACCCACCGGGAGAAATCCCGGTGGGCCGATTGGTTTTGGGCCGGTCTGGGACTGGTGGAAAAAAAAAAACCACATGAACTCACCTTTCCGATGCCCCGACGCTGCGTCCCTGCTTGATTCAGTCCGGCCACGGTGACAGCTCCGTACGGGCCGGCGTCGCGCGGATAATGACGTCAGCCGCTTGCCGATGTCATGGTCTGTGCGACGCCGGCCCGTACGGAGCTATCACCGCGGCCGGACTGAATCAAGCAGGGGAGCAGGGGAGCAGCGTCGGGGCATCGGAAAGGTGAGTTCATATGTTTTTATTTTTATTTACTGTGCTGGCGCTGTGTACCGGGGGGCAGGGGCTGTGTACCGGGGGGCAGGGGCTGTGTACCGGGGGGCAGGGGCTGGCAGGCTGTATACTGGGGCAGGGGCTGTACACTGAGCGGACTGAATATACTAGGAGGACTGGGGGGGCTGGCTATATAATATATATATTACAGTGGGCTGGATGTATACTGGGGTGGCACGCTGACTGTATACCGGGGGGGTTGGCTGGCTATATACTGGGGGAGGGTGGGGTGCTGGCTACTAGTAATAGTAGTTATATTCCTGTACATAGGGGGCAGTATTATAGTACAGGCAGTCCCCGGGTTACATACAAGATAGGGTCTGGAGGTTTGTTCTTAAGTTGAATTTGTATGTAAGTCGAAACTGTATATTTTATAATTGAAGTTCTAGACAAATTTTTTTCTTTTGCCCCAGTGACAATTGGAGTTTCAAAATTTTTGCTGTAATTGGACCAAGAATTATCAATAAAGCTGCATTACAGACACCTTACAGCTGATCATTGCAGTCTGGAACTATGGTAAAGCATTTAGAGAGCTTCACCAGAGATCACAGTGGGCAGAGGGGTCCGTCTGTAACTATGGGTTGTCTGTAAGTCGGGTGTCCTTAAGTAGGGGACCGCCTGTAGTTATATTCCTGTACATAGGGGGCAGTATTATAGTAGTTATATTCCTGTACATAGGGGGCAGTATTATAGTAGTTATATTCCTGTACATAGGGGGCAGTATTATAGTAGTTATATTCCTGTACCTAGTGGGCAGTATTATAGTAGTTATATACTTGTACATAGGGGCAGTATTATAGTAGTTATATTCTTGTACATAGGGGGCAGTATTAAAGTAGGTATATTCTTGTACATAGGGGGTAGTATTATAGTAGTTATATTCCTGTACATAGTGGGCAGTATTATAGTAGTTATATACTTGTACATAGGGGGCAGTATTATAGTAGTTATATTCTTGTACATAGGGGGCAGTATTATAGGAGTTATATTCTTGTACATAGGGGGCAGTATTATAATAGTTATATTCTTGTACATAGGGGGCAGTATTATAGGAGTTATATTCCTGTACATAGGGGGCAGTATTATAGTAGTTATTCTTTTTCATAGGGGACAGTATTATAGGAGTTATATTCTTGTACATAGGGGGCAGTATTATAGTAGGTATATTCTTGTACATAGGGGGTAGTATTATAGTAGTTATATTCCTGTACATAGTGGGCAGTATTATAGTAGTTATATTCTTGTACATAGGGGGTAGTATTATAGTAGTTATATTCTTGTACATAGGGGGCAGTATTATAGGAGTTATATTCTTGTACATAGGGGGCAGTATTATAGGAGTTATATTCTTGTACATAGGGGGCAGTATTATAGGAGTTATATTCTTGTACATAGGGGGCAGTATTATAGTAGGTATATTCTTGTACATAGGGGGTAGTATTATAGTAGTTATATTCTTGTACATAGGGGACAGTATTATAGTAGTTATATTCTTGTACATAGGGGGTAGTATTATAGTAGTTATATTCTTGTATATAGGAGGCAGTAGTATAGTAGTTATATTCTTGTACATAGGGGGCAGTATTATAGTAGGTATATTCTTGTACATAGGGGGCAGTATTACAATATATTTTACTTAGGGGCAGTAGTATTATAGTAGTTACATTCTTGTTTATTGGAGAAGGTATTGTAGTATGTTTTTAGTGTACATATATGGCAGTATTAAGTTGTGTGCTCTTAAAATAGAAGCATTATTCCTGTACAAGGAGGCAGTATGAGTCTCTTTCTCTGCGGTGTACATGCTGATTTAGACCATCTATTAACAGTTTGTATGGAGTTTAGTAACTCCACCCACATCACAAGGCCACACCTACTTGTTTTGATTCCGCCCACAGAATGGGGCCACTTTTACAGTTTTTTCCAGGGCCACTTTAAATTCCCAGTCCGCCCCTGGGAATGTGATAAATATGTATAAAGATGTATGGACTCTTACAGGAAAATCTACCACATGTGGGCAGTGCTTATAAACCAAGAACACTTACATGCTGGAGCAGGATACATTCTTTTTTTATTTGTTTCTAATAGTTTAAATAGTCTTTTCAAATGCAAATGAGCCTCAGTGGCTCTTGGATAGGTCACAGAAGGAGGACATGAGATTTGGCAAAAGCCAGCTGACGTCATCAGCTCTGGCTGGGGAGGAGGCGATAGAAAAGCAGAATGGGGGAGCCCCTGAGGCCAATTTCCATAATTTGAAATAAGTTTTTTTCTAAAAGACTAAGCTATGAAATGCAAAAAGGATTCTTTTTCAAGAAGCACACTCCAGCATGTAAATGTGCTTGGTTTAGAAGTGCTGCATTTAGGTGGTAGACTTTAAAGTATACATTGTGTCGCCCACCTTACAGCGGACCTTGAATAAATCAGTAGTATAATATGTGCACATAACAATGTTCCTGAAGTCTATGTAACAGCTGTAATTCCCTCTCCTCTGCACGAAAGTGGTCATTTATAGGAACTGACCCGTGCAACGTGGTCCTGATCAGTAAACGCAAATCACCAAAACTGTCCTACTGTGCTCATTACTCCCTCATTTAGGAAGTGTCAGTCTGTATTAAAGGCCATTGCTCGCATCCAAACTGGGCTCAGAAAATCCAATGCTGAAAGAAAGCCAGACATTCCTGTCCATAAAATGGCTGCAGATGGAGGGTCGTGTGATCTCTAACTTGTGATTGTTCATGGACAGATATCATCACATGACCCTCCATCTGTGGCCATCGTATGGACAGGCAGAGGACGCACTAACATTCATCCAGAAGGGTAATAATACTCCTCTCACCATCCCTGAGGAGTCATTTCAGCCAAGGAAAAGTATGAAATTTTCAGTAATACAAATATATAGCTCCAAGTTGTATGTAGTGTTAATAGACTATTGTTCCATATGTTTCTACTCCGTAATGATTATTTTATTTGTACATGTCCCCTACGATTTATAAAGCGCTATGGAATATGATCGCACTTTACAAATAAAGATGATAATAATACTATGATAATAAGAAGAATAAGATAAGAATTATTATTATTGTGTATACAAGAAAACTGATACAACCCCTGTTTTTTGTGCTTAAGTAGCCAATTGTAGCAATATCTGGGGCTGACAACGGCCCCAGAGTTCCCCCACAGAGCGGGCCGGGGCTGACAACGCTAAATTTTATATCATTAATTTTGGGGGGGATGAGGGCATAACGATTTCTCTCTCTTTTTTTAACAGGGGCACGTGATCCCTGCTAATACACAGATAACAGTGATCTAATGGTAACAGCCCATTGGATCACTGTTATCAGTGATCCGTATACAGACACATGCAGAGAGGATACATATAGCATCTTCCCTGCAGCCTCTCACTGTATACAGGGGAAGTTGTAATACAAGAGGCTGATAATATCAACCCCCATCCCAGTACAGGATTAAACTGTCCTATAGACAGCTCAATCTTATTCATGGCTCTGTGAGCATGATCGCACACGGCCATGGGGATGGGCGGAGCTACTTACTGCTCCAGCCCGTGGCCGATGTAGAAGTCATGTGACCTGAGCTCTGGCATGCGACTTTCCATCAGAGCTATAAGAGGGCTCGGCAGGGAAGGAGGAGGCAGCACTGTGTGTTGCGTGAGCTGCGCAGCAAAGAAAATCCCCAAGCTTATTTAACCGGTTAAGGACCGGGCCCTTTCCTGTTTTTTCATGTCCATTTTTCACTCCCCACCTTCAAAACTCTATAACATTTTTACACGCAAATAGCTGTGCAACGGCTTGTTTACTGCGTAACAAATTGCACTTCATAGTGATGGTATTTATTATTCCATGCCGTGTACTCTGAAGAGGGAAAAAAATTCCAAATGCAGTGAAAATGGTGAAAAAACGCATTTGCGCCATTTTCTTGTGGGCTTGGATATTACGGCTTTCACTGTGTGCCCCAAATGAAAGGTCTACTTTATTCTTTGGGTTGGTAACATTACGGGGATAACAAAATTGCATAGGTTTTATAATGTTTTCATACATTTACAAAAATTAAAACCTCCTGTACAAAATTTTTTCGATTTTGCCATCTTCTGGCGCTAATAACTTTTTTATACTTTGGTGTACGGAGCTGGGGTTAGTGTCATTTTTTGCGGCATTTGATAACATTTTCAATTATATCCTTTTTAGGACTGTACGACCTTTTGATCACTTTTTATAGATTTTTTTTTATATTTTTCAAAATGGCAAAAAAGTTACATTTTCGACTTTAGGTGCTATTTTCCGTTACGGGGTTAAACGCATTGAAAAACTGTTAATATATTTTGATAGATCGGGCATTTTCGGACGCGGTGATACCTAATGTGTTTATGATTTATACTGTTTATTTATATTTATGTCAGTTCTAGGGAAAGGGGGGGTGATTTGAATTTTTAGGGTTTTTTTTATTATAATTTTTTTTTTTAACTTTTTTTTATTTTTATTTTTACTATTTTTCAGACTCCCTAGGGTACTTTAACCCTAGGTTGTCTGATCAATCCTATCATATACTGCCATACTGTAGTATATGGGGATTTACCTTCTCACTCATTACAATGTGTTAAAACGAAATAGCCTCGGGTCTTCGGAAGACCCGAGGCTACCATGGAGACGGATCGCCGCTCCCCGATGAGGCTAGCACCTATCGCGGGTGTTACCGGTAAGCCTTTGCTGCAATATGCAGCAAAGACTTACCGGCTATGGAGAGGGCTCAGCCCGTGAGCCCTCTCCATGCAGCGGGACACGACCGCCGCCGTGAATACACGGTGGGCGGTCGTGAAACAGTTAAAACATTACATTTCAAGTAAGCGGTGCACAACCATTATTAGAGATATATATATATTGGTAAATTACCCAATATTCTGTCTCCCACACACAATACAAAAAACATGAGGTGAAGTGGACAGTACATATAATTACTATCAGCTTTCTGGTCAAGGAGGTTCCAGTACAACACAGTAAGGCCCCTTGCATGCGAACTTATGCCCGGTGGGCCGCAGTCTGTGTGATCATACAGATGCAAGCAGGAGAGAGGAGGAGTGAGCAGCTGCACTGTAAAAAGGGCAAAATATAGGACATGTCCTATATTTTGCGGTCCAGCCGCCTGGCTCGACCACAGTGCGGCGAGAAAGCGTGTGCTCACTGCACTATGACAGGGTGCCATAGACGACTATAGGGGCCATAAAGCCCTATACATTCGTGTGCAAGGGGCCTTACCAGGACAAATGGGGTCATAATTTAGTGATAATTAATGTCCACTCTCCAGGCGTTCACTCATATAAAAACACTTTAATTTGGAATATAAATTTTCTTTTGTATAACAACAACAGATGTTTGTCCTAATCAAAACTCTCCTGTTTCTATTTTAAAAATACATACATTAAAATGAGACACTTTTCAAGTCCCAACCGCACTCATCTTTAGTCATGCTAATTGTACACAAACACCAAATATTTATGCCCTTTTTAGCGCAAAAGGTTGAAGTAGAAAGGAGGGGGGATATCTCAGATCACATTTATACTCAAGGTTTAGAAGTGGAATCAGAGTGCACAGGGATGTTGCAGTAACCAGATCCTATTGTAAATGCTGGAAATTACATTTGTGTATAATACAGGCAGTCCCCGGGTTACATACTAGATAGGGTCCGGAGGTTTGTTCTTAAGTTGAATTTGTATGCAAGTCGAAACTGTATATTTTATAATTGAATTTCTAGACAATTTTTTATTTTTTTTTTACCCCTATGACAATTGGAGTTTCACAATTTTTTTTTCCTGTAATGGGACCAAAGATTATCAATAAAGCTTCATTACTGACACCTTACAGCTGATCATTGCAGCCTGAGACAATAGTAAAGTATCCAGAGAGCTTCACCAGAGGTCACAGTGGGCAGAGAGGTCCGTCTGTAAGTCGGGTGTACTCAAGTAGGAGACCGCCTGTACAGTGATTAGTTGTTGAATACATGTTTCACATCAAAAAACAAACATTCAATTGATACATCTGCTTGACCATAACATTTTATACTGTAATGTGCTATTCTGACCACAAGAGGGAGTGGGTGTACACATAGTGTTGTGTTGGAAGATGAAGGTGAGCAGCACCTACATTTATCAATCACTCCTCACGTGGAAATATTACACTATATCTGCGCTTGGCTTTGTTGGTTTGTTTTCCACAGGCGATACCCAACACGTTTATGATTTTCACTGGTTATTTGTATTTATATCAGTTCTAGGAATTTTTAATTTTTTTTTCTTAGACCCTCTAGGGCAGTGATGGCGAACCTTTAGGAGACAGAGTGCCCAAACTACAACCAAAATCCACTTATTTACAGTAAAGTGCCAGCATGGCATTTTAAGCAGTAAATTCAGACTGGCAAATTCAGACTGTCATTGTAGCCTCTCTCCAGGGTCTCTCTGTAGAGGAAGAATGGTGGGTCCAGCAGAATGACCTCCAAAGAGAATGCAGCCCTGTCCACACCTTCTCACCTTTCCCACAGTTCCAATGAAGTGTCGCTTTAAAATAGCGCTGAGAGCACCATCTCTTTAGTTGCCTGGGACTGCAGGGAGATTTGGTGGATTTGGTCCTATTTGGTGAACTCTGTCCTGGGGTGACAACCTGAGTGCCCACAGAAATGGCTCTGAGTGTCACCTCTGACACCCGTGCCATAGGTTCGCCACCACTGCTCTAGGGTACATAAACCCTAGAAGGTCTGATTGTTCCTGCAATACTACTGTATTGCAGTATAAGGCATTTTTGCACAGTATTCATTACAATTAGCCACTGGCTCTTTGTAAAGAATCTGCAGAAACCAGACAAAACTTGCCACAAATATAATATTTATACAATGTTGTGGTACACGCCAAGCCTATATTTTTTTATATATTAAAAATAAATATCATATATTAAATTAATAAACAAATTAAAAAAAGAAAAAAAAAAAAAAAAAAAAAATCAAGGAAGTATGTTTTTTTCACCTGAAAGAAAAAAAAAAAGAAAAGCAAAGTGGCCACAAAATAATTGCTTTATGTGAAGAGGCGCTTTTATCCAGAAATCCTGTTTCTAGGAATATGGAGTGATATAACATCTCCAGGAAAAAGTCTCTTATCTCCAGGACTGGAAACATTAACCAGTTGTTACAAGAGCTGAAGTTACTGAGCTACCAAACACAGGACGAGCTATATATCTGGTGCACACAATTTACTACTAAATATTCCAGGAAACCGAACAACCGGACTGTGGAAAACGACTGGGTCCTATTGTGTCGTAGCTCCCGATCACAAAGACCTTCCAGCCACGTGCTACAGAAAAAACCTCGAGAGCATCTACAGACACAGCAGGAAGAAGTGCCTCTCCTACTAAGATCTGATTTACTTAAATAGTATTTAGACTTACAGTCTTTTGCAGAGAGATTCTGATAAACCTTAAAATCCAGAGATTTTTTTCCTGGTGTGTGCGCACATGTGATATACACACACACACACACACACACACACACACTGTATAGACAAAGTCATGTAAAACAGATGGAAAATATAATTTACATTTTAGATTTTTATAAGGTCGGTCTATAATGGAGTCTTCATTTTGCAAAAAGAAAATTGTTTGTGGTGAGCACTTAGAAAAAAAAATAAGCCCTAAGTTTAAATAACCGTGTGTAAGGTTGTAGTCTAGGGCTACTTTCACAGCAGTATAACATTTACACATACATACAGTACCCCATTCACATACAGTAGAAAAAACTGATGAATAGCTACAGTAACCGACTGTAGACTTTTCCTACAGCAAATCCTGGGAACACAAGCCAATAGTTCCATATTCCCAGAATAGTATCGTAAATCTAGGGGCAAGTGCTGAGCATCAAGAGGAATCCAGATAGGAACCAATTCCAAAATTTCTAGGAACAATAACATTGGATCAGTACACCCTATTCCCAGAGCTCCTGCACAAATATATTATGGCCAAGTCAATAATTTACTAAAACAGTGATTCCAGGAGAGCATTCTGCCCCTCTGTGAATGTAAAGTGCATTACATATATCATACAGATCATTAGCTACTGCCGGCCCCTGTGTAAGTATATATAATAACATGTCATACAGATACAGCACAATGTTATGATGTAACCAGGACACCACATTACTTCCCCTAGTAGCCGGAGGTTACACAGCAGCTTAAAATAGCCTTTAGCTTCCATAACTCCCTGGGGGGGTACAAGGGGGGCCGGTGTTTAGACAACTTGTTAATGCTGCAGAAATTGACATTTTTTTTAATTTCAATCAAATAATATTTAACGGAAAAGCAAAGTGGAGCATAACTGTGCCCGACCCAATGACTCAGCCTCACACCTTGTAGTGACATCACCATCAAGCTTCTGTTTGTGACTCAACCCTCACACCTCTAATCCCACACGACTATGGAACATCTAGATTTCAGGCACATTTTAAGAAAACAAACATGAACCTCTCCTTTAGATACAAAAATATAAAACACACTCACAAAATCCCCAAATTAGATGATCAGTGTTTTTATTGTACAGTACTTTTCCTCCCCATACTAAACACTCCGAAGGTGATCACGTCATGCAGACGCCCGTTCTACTGCTTTTACAGACTGGAAAGTAATGTGTGATCTGACCCCAACTTATTTTCTGCACTTCACAACAAATCCTCATCACCAAGAGGCAGTGTCCTACACAAGATGATGTAATATGAAATAGGTCATTGGTTCATCCCTCTGTCTGAAACAGGGCAGCTAAACCCACCTTCTGCGCCCCCTGGCACGAGTCCTTCCAAATCCTCAGAGTCAAATGGAACAAAATACATTGAAAACACACCAAGGCAAATGGTGATCATTTCTGCCATACAGTGACCACATCACTTAGTACATCAACCATGTGATATGATCAGTGGTGGGTCACATGGCAACCTCAACACCCCAGTAATACAGCACAGCTCAGATAAGGGACTGCCATATACATCTGGCACATACTTTCTACTTTAGTAACGGCGATAGAAAAACATCAGCCATCAGAAAGTAAGATCTTCCACGACTGTCATAATTCACTATTGTCACCATTCGAGATCTCTGAGAAACCATCAGACAACGCTCCACCACAGATCTCCTGGTATCCAGAGAGGTCTTTTACATCAGCCATACAGTGCTCCACCCACAGAGCTCCTAGCGGCTGGCCTCAGCCATACAGTGCTCCACCCACAGAGCTCCTAGCGGCTGGCCTCAGCCATACAGTGCTCCACCCACAGAGCTCCTAGCGGCTGGCCTCAGCCATACAGTGCTCCACCCACAGAGCTCCTAGCGGCTGGCCTCAGCCATACAGTGCTCCACCCACAGAGCTCCTAGCGGCTGGCCTCAGCCATACAGTGCTCCACCCACAGAGCTCCTAGCGGCTGGCCTCAGCCATACAGTGCTCCACCCACAGAGCCCCCCCAGTTGTGGCCCATATTAGTGGGAGGCAGCCAGTGGACATCTCCCTGACACTACACAATGGGGCACGTTTACTATGTGGTTTCGACCTATTTTCCACCTCCTTTCCAACTCATTGATCAGTGTTCGGTGAAAGAAAAAAAATTAGATTTTCCGCATCCTCCGGTTTTGCTCAGAAAAGGGGTGTGGTCTGCATGGTGTGGAAACTATGCCAAAAATTAATATCTGTCCTTTCCTCTTTTGGGTGCTAAAAAAATCAGAGAGCAGCCCAAAAGAAAATGGTCTGGCAGAATATAAACTAGTGCAGGACAGAAACATGAACCTCAGAAGCCAAACCAGCGCAGGTAACACTTTATATAAATGTCCCCCAATAACTTTCCACAACATGCCATAAAGTAGACAAGTCCTTTAAGGTATCGTACAGTAACATTTCTCAGGGAGACCCTGGTACAGATGACCTGTCAGCGCCGCTCCCACCACACACATGCCCGCTCTCACCATCAATGTCTCCCAGGGTCAGCTCATCCCCCAGTTCCGTCAGCGTCTCCATGTTCTCCATACTAATGCCGGCTGTGTCCATGCAGCAGGGACTCGGCCGCTTTCTCTGCTCTCCCCGCTGGGGAGCTGCCGCTTTCTCGGAGCTCCTGTCACTTTCTTCCTAACTCAACAACCTGTCATAGACGAAACCGACGCCATGTTCCTGCGGCCCCTCCCTCTACTAGGGATGACGTCAGCAACTTGCGTTCCGAGCCTCCCTGTGAACGCCGAAGTCTAAAGCGAACCACAGTAATGAGAGCGAGGCTTGGCTTCCCTCCCCGCCTCTCTATTCTGAGAAATCCCCCGCTGTGTGAGCAGGCCCCGCCCATTCCCCTTGTAATAACGCGTGCTGGTTGTTTTGTTGTCAATGAGACCAGGGGCCGCTAACCAATAAGATCGTTTGGCATGCTGTGGGGTGATACGACGTCACCGATCAGGGGATCTAGATTTGCATAAGGGGCGGGGCTCTTCATAGAGCTGCTAACTGTATCTCCGCATACGGGCGCCTGGCAGCTGTGATCTCATGGTTAACCTGTTGTGTGCCGCTCAGTGTGTGGCGCCCGGGGAATGCAAGTAGCGGCAGCCATACAGAGGAGTTCTCATATCTGTCACCTGCTCCAGACTCATGATAGTGTGACGCTGCATCTATACGTTATACTGCGGGAAAATCTAGAAACATAAAAGAAAAACATTTTGTTGCCCACAACAACAAAGCTGGGGCTATGTATAAAACATATATAAGCTTCACTATAATGGATACATCTAGGAAAATGGGGTACGTATATGGAGCTATAGCACCGTATGGCGGCATACACTTGTACCAATATTACAGCTCCATACAATTAGACTGGAGGAATGCATTAAAGGGGAATTCACATTTGGGCATTTAAATTTAATTTATTTGCCATACATAAACATTTCTTCAATTGGATGTTATTAAAAGACATGTTCCTGTATGGAGATAATTTCTCATAAATGTAGCCATGTTGTCCCTAAGGTGGTGCCACACGTAGCACTTTGTCTGCGTTTGAAAACGCAGACGAAGCCGCGCCCACCAGGCCTCGGCCCGTCGATTTACCATCGACGTTTCTATGGAAACGGTTGCAATCAGGAACGAGCCGTTCCCGATCGCATGCGTTTCCATAGAAACGCCGATGCGATCGAGCCGAGGCCCGGCCCGGTGGGCGCGGCTTTGTCTGCATTTGCGATTTCAAACGCAGACAAAGCACTACGTGTGGCACCAGCCTTAGAAACGAGATAGCTTCCTCAGATACGACCACCTCACATTTTGGCAGCGGTGGCCAGACATGCACTATACAGTCCTGCTGGATCACCAGGATTCGGCAATCGTTACCACAAGACGGCTGTGGGGCAAGAAGTAACTCCCGGACATTTCATATACAAAAACCTTTTGTTTCCTTGTGCAATCACTACATCAGAGGTGGCCGTAACCGAGGACGCAGTCTTGTTTCTAAGGGACAGAACGACTACATTTATGAGAAATTATCTTCACACAGGAACATTTTTTTTATGACATCTAATTGAAGAAATGTTTATATATGGCAGATTAATGAAACTGAATGTGAGTGCCCAGACCAGAATACCCCTTTAATGGCGCTGAAGTGTCTGAGGTGAGGGTGCTGTTACAGGGTGCGCTCTTGGTCACTTCTTGGCGCACGCATTTCTGAATGTTTACCATGCATTCAGATTGTTTGAATGTTTTTCTTCGGTTCTTGAAGTGTAAGAAGCTGTGGACCCTTTTGAGACCACCCATACGGATTTCTCCATCGTCACTGAGGGGCCTTAGAGTGATACCACACGTGGCATTTTGAACCCCTTTTAGGTCCGTTTTTAAGCTGTCCGTCCAAAAACACATGCGTTTTTGAAAATGGGCTCAAAACACCACATGAGGCATCCCCCTCAGACTAGGCCAACGGGTTTCTCTGTGCAGAAAAGAGCAGCCGGGTCCTGCTCTAAGGCTGGGTCCACACGCACCGCTTTGTCTGCGTTTGAAAACGCAAAGCCGTACCCACCGGGGCGTTAATTTAATGCAAAACACCGGCATCTCTTTCCCGATCGCAGGCGTTTCCATGGGCCGAGGCCCCCCCCCCCCGTGGGTGCAGCTCCCTAACAGTCCAGATCGGAATGAGGTCCAATCCGGCCTGTTTAAACCGTTAGATACCACAGTCAGTGCTGTGATCGCAGGATCTACATTCCTGGTGAGGGAGGGGGGCTCCCTCTCCTATCGGCACCCATTGCAGGGTGCTGTCTTCTTCCCGGACAGCCGGGGGCTGCACCTGGCTGGACCAAGCAGTCTGCCTGTCATCCTATGCAAGTGCATAGGCTGACAATTCTAATGCACTGCAATACATGGTTATTGCAGTACATTAGTATAAACAAGTACCTGAATATAAGCCGAGACCCCTAATTTTAACACAAAAAACTGGGAAAACCTATTGACTCGAGTATAAGCCGAGGGTGGGAAATGCATTGGTCACATGCCCCCCAGTATATAGCCTGACAGCCCCTGTAGTATATAGCCTGCCCCCTTGTAAACGCCAGTATCCCCCTTGTATATAACCAGTGGCTGGCCCCTTGTATATAGCCAGAAGCCCCCTTGTATATAGCCATCTAGTGCCCCCTAGTATATAGCCATTGCATGCCACCCAGTATATAGCCAGTGCCTTACACCCCCCACCCCCAATGCCGGTTTTAGACAAAGTAGGTCCCTGAGCAAATCTAATGAATAGTCACAGTCAGTAAAACACTTATCTTTTGCCCTGCACAATAATAACACTTTGTAGTTTACGAACAGTAGTATGGTAAGTATCTGTAATATAGGAATGTAGGAGATAGACAGATGATAGGTAGATTGATGATAGAAGATAAATATGAAAGATGATATAGATTTATAGATGCAGAACTATGAAGTTGATTATATACAGTAGATAGATGAAATAAGATAGATAGATATGAGAGATAAATACAGTAGAAGAGAGATAGATCAACCAAGGGGTATTAACCCTTTCACTTACTTTCACTGGCATTTATGGAAATTTTGTTGTGCCAGAGCAATTTTTACAATTTTGACATTTACAAATGAAACACCAACAAACTATATAATTTTGAAAAAGACACTTGCCCCATTTTCAACATTGTATTAAAGAGTTTATAGACATAGGCACCTTCATGCAATTTTGATTCAAACTGTAACATTATATAAAAAAATACATAAAACTTGACTCTGATGGCAAAAAATGTGCTCCCAACAGAAAATATTTACCTTCACATCTCCTAAATGTAATATTCTGTCAAAATCAATGTTTTTTTTCCCCAGAAATCAACATTAACTTTTTTAATTTGTAAACACTGCCACCTTCTTGCAACTTTTCAGCAAACAGTAATAAAATGCAAAAATTGCATGAAAATTACAATTTTCCTCTTAAAATATGTACAAATCCAGATACTTATATAAAGAAAATATACTTTCCTAGAAACAGCAAGATGTGAGGAGATCATACATACCCCATATATTCACCATAATATGCAGCAACGTTCAAATCAGCATGGGGGGAGGGAGGCAAACATTTTTTGCAGAAAATTGCACTGAGCTTCACATAGATCTATCATTGTACGCTCCCTTACACAATGGTCACCCAAATAATAACTATATATCCATAAACCAAGCTAATGAGATAACAAAAGTCACTTTTAGATGTTTTGCCATTGTATTAGCCGTACAATAACAGAACTCTCTGTGGATGAGGATTTGAGTGAGAACGTCATAACATGGGTATAAATAATGGAGGATGGTGTGAAATAATAAGTTTATTCTTTTTTTTTCCTAAGAAAGAGGAGGGTCTCCTCTTTTATATAAATCTTTTTATGTTTCTAGGTTTCAGTAAAATGGAGATATTAAAGAGAACCTTTCACCACCTCACACGTGTGAAGAATATCAAACTGTAGGGGCTGCTGTACAGATTCAGGGGCACTTTTAATTTTCCTTCTAGCCCTCACGGTTGTGGAGATATCATTTCCAGTTTCTGACCATTGTAATCTGTGTTTAGTCAGAGAGGAGGAGCTGGAGGCGTGTGTTATGCTAATCTTCTCTCATACTGTCCAATCAGTGGCAGGCAATGTCAGAGAACCTATTATGAATATGGAGCTGAGTTTTTTCTATGTTCATCTAATGGCTGTGTTCACACACATTCTGCTAATATTCTGTTGACATTGGGGCACACTTACTTACCCGGTCCTGTCGCGATCCCCGAGGTGCGGTGTCTGACGAGGATGAAGTCCGGCGCGATTCACTAAGATCGTGCGGCCGATATCCTGCATGTGTCACTTCCCCGCTGAGGTCCGCCGGAGCTCACCTTCTTTTTCCCGGTGTATGTGAGGGCATGGCTTGCGACATAATTTGAACCAGACTTTTAACCTGTGCGCCAGAACTCCGGCACGATCTCCAGAACTTGGCGAGTTATCCATAGCTCACAAACACGAGCTATCCACATTCACCTACCGCATATTGAATTTTTCATGACCCTTTTCTTCTGCTTGATCATTTTATACCTGACACTTCCTATTTATTTTACCCAGCTTTGCCTAAATGTAACTCTGATTGAATTGATTTTACTTAATGATGTCATTTGCCTAGTAACATCAGTTACCCTGTCTGAACATGCTCAATTATGAATTAGACTATAAATGATTTACCATCAATTTATTTATTTATTAATCTATTTAATTATGAATACATTAACTTAGTGTTTCTTTCGCTCTTAAAGGGAACCCGTCAGCACTATTTTCACAAATACAGGTAGTGGCAGGTTCCTATAGAGCTCTAGTAACTAACTGACCTCCTGCTTGTAGCTAAAAATTGTTCCCCTCAGATCCCCATAAAATCAGAGTTATAATCTTGCCTGGTATCTATGCAGCTTTGGAGCGAGTCCACGGGGGCGTGGCCTAATGTCATGTGACCAGGGTGACATCATCAAAGGTCCTTGAGCTACTTAATATGAAAACTATACCCCATGTACATATTTGACCACATAAAACCATCACAGCAGCCTCCATGGACTTCCACTCCTCTCCATGCAGCCTGCTGTGATTTCATTTGATAAAATATGCTGTGATTTCATAGTGTACAGTTCCTAATGCTACAAAAGCTATAGGACCTGCGATGATGTCACCCTGGTCACATGACATTATAGCAGCATACAGAGATAGGGATGGGGAGGAGCTGCTGGATTCAGCCCGAGGAGGCCACGCCCACCTGGACTACATGTAGCCATGCTTAGTTACCAGATAAAACTATAAAGTTGAATATATGGGAATCTCAGGGGCATAATTTTTAGCTACAAGCAGGGTGTCAGATAGTTATTAGAGCTCTATAGGAACCTGTCACTACCTGTATTTGTGAAAATAGTGGTGACGGGTTCCCTTTAATGTGAATATTTTATAGTCAAACCAATAATCTGAGCATTTTACCCCTTTATATGCAATTTTCCTTGTAGTAGCTCATGCATCATCTATTTATCTATGCACATATTTTTTAATTCTATATTTAATTCATTATTTAATTATCTACTTATGTATTCATGGACCTGTGTTTTTTATAATGACACTTGTTGGTGTTTGAAACGTTCATTTACCAATCAGCTCAAGTTTACATGATTTCTGTATTTTACTCAGATCTGTTTTTATATCTATACTCACACAGTTTTACACCTTTGTGTACTAGTCACTCGCATGTATCCACTATTATCCCTTCTACCTGCTCTTACCCGTGTACCTGTGCTTTTTGCTCGTCGACCAACAGTTTTTTTATTATTTATTATTTTTTATTAATTTATTATTCACATGAAAAAGGGGATCACAGAACCCCGAAACGCGTTGTGATTACTTGGTCCATTTTAACTTAAATAAAAGAAAAAACATTTTGAGGAGAAAATGATCTGGTCCTGTTGTGCGCCTGCCGTCCTCGATTTCCTCATATCTACTCCTTTACTCCAGCCGACCTAGCATCTCGCGCTTGGAATACCCAGAGACACCGGCTGCACCTCGACCATTGTCTTACACGCCAACACGAGAGTTGTGCCTCACTTGTAAGGTGAACAATTTTCAATCACGCCATATACCCTGAACCAAACGTTATCATCCTATGAGCGCTGTGTCCCCTCTCTGCTATTCTCCTGCGTTTGCATCATGTTTACTCTAACTCGGCGTTTGCGTCACGTTTAGGCTTACATTGCGTTTGAATGAAGTTTACACAATTGTGTCACGTTTACTCTTATAAAGCGTTTGCGTGACGTTTACACGTATGTGGCAGGTGCGTCACGTTTACGCTTATGCAACGTTTGCTTCACGTTTCCGAGGCGTTTGCATCACACTTACACTTATGAAGTGTTTGGTGTTACGCTGCATTTCCGGCACATTTGGGGTTATGCGCATTTGCGCCACTTTACTGCTTACGCAGCATTTGCATCACGTTTACACTTACGAGGCGTTTACATCACGTTTAAACTTATAAGCTGTTTGCGTCATGTTTACGTTCACGTGTCGTTTGTGTCACGTTTACGCTTACATGGCATTTGCATCACATTTATGCTTACGAGGTGTTTGTGTCACGTTTACACTCATGCGGCGTTTGCGTGACATTTACGCTTACAAGGCTTTTGCGTCACATTTATGCTTACGCCGTGATTGCGTCACGTTTACGCTTATGCGGCGTTTGCGTCTCGTTTATGCTTAAGGGCTTTTGCATCACGTTTATGCTTGCAAGGCTTTTGCATCACGTTTACGCTTCCGAGGCTTTTGCATCACGTATGCAGCGTTGCTTTTACGCTTGTGTTGCTTTTGCGTCACATCTATGCTTGCGCGCCCCTTGCGTCACATTTGCACTTACGCTGCGTTTATGTCGAGTTTGACTTGTGTTTTTGTTTATGTAAACAGCGCTCGCGTTTATGGCGCATTTACACTTCTTTGCCATCACGTTTGCGTTTACAATTACATTTACATGCCATTTGCATTTATGTCTTGTTTGCATCACATTTACACGTAGGTGGTGTATGCGTTCGATGTTTCCGTTTACATTGCATGCGTGTTTACCAATGTATGCAACATTGGCCTTTAGATGCAGGTAGAGAAATTACATCTCACCACTGACAGTATGAGAGAAGATTAGCATAGCACACGCCCCCAGCTCCTGCCCCAACTCCTCCTCTCTGACAAACACAGATTACACATATATCTACATACACACACACCATATACACATTACATTAATATCTATTTTAGTTTTAACCCTATACCTTCATGAATGTATTGGAATACTATGACTGAGACCCTTGTGACTTATACGCACCTTGGCTCTATAAGTGCAGAGTATATGATCTTACGTACTACTGGATTTGGCTACAATATCTGCCTTTATTTTATTTATATAATTTTTTTTTTTGTTTAATGTATCGCCATAGGTGTGCTTCTCACACCCTCTTCTGTATGCTGAATACTTACCTCTCAGAAACCATTTATTGGCACAATAGCACTTTTGTTGCGTCGTACTCTATGTATAGATATGTCGCCGTTTCTTTCTCTGCTATACTTGGCACTTTTATGAAATTTTGTCTTCTAGTATCGCATCACTTTATTCACTTTCATGCTACTTGTATTATATATTCTTAAGATGAATTAAAAACAAAAAAAAAATTCTTTTAATCATATATATATCTGAGAATTATTCAATGATAATGTCCCCAAGTTTGCTCTGGGGCCTCGTTGTTCTATCACGCCTTGGTGTTTTTTTTTTTTTTTTTCTCAGCAATATGAATGAATGCTCATGAGAACAATCTATCGATATATAATCTTTTGATTCTTGTTCATATAGATACCAATTTCACTCTTTTGTATAAAATCTATGGTGTTCCCGAGAGGGATATTGCATACTTGTTCGCGTTTCCATACTGAAATCAATGTTTACTATCGGCTGCGCCACCTATTGAACAAATTGACCTTTTTTAAACTTTTCTTCTGACCCAGTAGTTTAAATGACAAACTCCTTTGTTTACCTTTCAATACTGCGATCAATACTATTGTATACATGACGCCTTTTCATCACCTTGCAACCTGGTATCGCGATCTCTGTCAGCAGAGCCTGACGTCACTTCCGGTTTTGGCGTCACTTCCGGTTTTCACGCTGAACACACGGCACCATTGATTGGAGATACAGCTGTTGTAAGGTACAACAGGGGGGTACTTAAGGGAGCATGGCTTAATTGAGGACACTTTCACCCCTGAGGAAGTCTCCACTTGGGAGACGGAACGCGTGGGGAGTCCTCCACGTCCTCCACTACTGCTGAGCCGCCCTGTTGACTTATTGTACTGATGCCTGCCTGCTGACCACTGATTCGTAATGTATACTTACCCATTTATTCTATAGCCGTACTATGATTGTTATGGCAGATTTATCTTCATCTGTTCAGGGTCATTAGACAGCTTGGGCCTTATTCATCCTTCTATTGTAATTGTATCATACTAGGGGCCAGGTTCCACTGTATGGAGGAGGTGTTTGTTTGGTGAACCTTACCTGGTTGTGCCAAACATTTTGACTCATGTATGTTTTTTAATTGTTTTTAACTTGTCCTTCATTCCTTGATGGAGTTTTTCTATTGTTGAAATAAAGATTTATCACTTTTTTACATAATTTTGTCTATTGGCACACCTCTTTTTCTCTTTGAATATTTTATAGCTTGCTTTGTGTGCTGACATTTACCTTGTTTTGGTGGTTGTGCATGGTCCACTCTGTGTATAGTACCATATACACATATATGCATAAACAAATACAGATAATATTACTTGCTTTTTTGGAAGTGCCAGCCGGCAAGAGGACCGGGTGGGAGAAAGAGCGGGAAATAGTGGCAGCTGGCGAGTGGATGGAAGTGCCGGTCGGCGGGAGGAACGTGGCGGCGGGCACATGGGAGGAAAGACGTGTCGACCGCAGGGAGGGAGGATAAAGACGAAAGAGGATATACCGGCAGGCTGGAGGGCGGGTCATGAGTTTGGGGCGGGTAGGAGAGTGCGGGCCAGCACAGGTGGGCAGCTCTGCATTCAGCACAGCAGACGGGGCCCATGAGAACGTCACTAATAAATTTTGGTATTGCCGTTCTTCCCGGGCCCCGTAGCAACCGCTACGGCTGTTGTTACGCCACTGCATGCACCACTAAAAAGATGGTGAACTCTGTTGGACCTGAGCGAGGAAGTGACACATGCAGGATATTGGGCGCACGATCTTAGTGAATCACGGCACAGTGAAAAGTCACAGGCGGCAGCGAGTGCGTCATCACAGGGACAGTAACGCGTCCGGGCCGGCTAACTCCCGGGTGGCCGCACCCCCCTTCACACCCCACTGGTGTGAAGGTGATGGATTGGGGCAAATAATCGCAAGAGCTAGCAATAAACTACCATTTGCGATTATTCCAGGGCCTCTGTGCCACTGGAGTGGTGCAGAGGTCCTGATAAATATGCCCCAAAGTGTCTGCTTAAAGAGTCCCCGCCCAGACTCTGGAATCTTACACTGACCATTACTGAGTGATAGAAGCTAAACCAGTAATAAAACTGAGTAACAGGTTAAACATTGGGGGTCACTTACTAAGGGCCTGAATCACGTTTTTTCTGGTGGGTTACCCGAATTTTTCAGATTTGCACCGATTTTCCCTGATTTTCCCTGGGTTTTTGGCGCACGCGATCGGATTGTGGCGCATCGGTGCTGGCGTGCACATGGCGGAAATCCGGCAGATTCGGAAAAACCGCCCCATTTAAAAAAAAAAAAAAAAAGGGTCACTGGACGCGCGGAATTCAGCGTCACGGCGACACCTAGTGGACATGGGGGGAACTACCTTAGTGAATTGCCGGAAGACCTGAATTCTCCACACAGAGCGCGCTGCTGGATCGCGAATGGACCGGGTAAGTAAATCTGCCCCATTATCTTTATTGTGTAAACATCACAGGGGGATTAAAATTTGAGAATTTTCTTTCATGGGCAAACTCCTTTAAGGTAGGCATTATACCTAGTGGAAATATCAGGTGGTAGGGTTTAGGGTTCTGGGCAGAACAAAGGGCATGGATTTACTGTGTACTGTGTCCCTCTTTCTTTAGTACAAAACTTGGAAGGTATTCTGTAGCAATTGATAACAGTAATAAAATAAGTTCTATAATTGTTATGTAATGCGGAGTATAAGAATTAAAATGCTTATGACCACATCTAATCCTTACTAGTCCTTGGCTCCTTTAGGTGTTTTAGTTGACTAATGATGGGAAAGAGAGTTCTATACAGTATGAGCACAGTGCTGACTATTAGGAGTGCTACACAACACTGCCCCCTAATGGTGGTCATTGTGCTTTGCTTCTATCGAACAGACAAACCTATTCATATCATATTTTGCTAAATAATAATATAAGTAAGGTAGATAAGGAAAAGAGATGTTATAAAAATTAGAAAAAAGAAAAAAGTTCAGCTCACTATATCCATTTGCAGACAGAAAAGCAGCCGATACACGGACATGCTGTGCTGGGACCAGTGAAGGAATACAAAATGAGAAAAGTAAAGTCCAGCATCCAGGCAGTATATGATGAGATAAAAGTGCACTTTATTTGAAAAAATTTTGTTCTGACGCATTTCGGACCGTTAACGGTCCTTAGATGTAGCCTAATACATTATTATAACACAGCGTATTTACGGTATATACTCGAGTATAAGCCGACCCAAGTATAAGCCGAGGCTCCTAATTTTACCACCAAAAACTGGGAAAACCTATTGACTCAAGTATAAACCGAGGGTGGGAAATGCATTGGTCACAGCCTCCCCCCAGTATATAGCCAGCAAGTCCCCAGTAGTATATATCCAGCCTGCCCCATGAAGTATACAGCCAGCTCCCAATAGTATACAGCCAGCCCACCCAGCACTTAAAGAAAATAAACTTATATACTCACCCTCCGGCGGCCCGGATGCTCAGTGCAGCTCCTCTTCTTTCTTCCATCTTCTATAACAGCCGGCAGAGATGCTGCCATACACTCTGCAGGACAGCGCATACTATGATGTGGCCACCAATGACGTCATAGTATGCGCCGAGTGGAAGATAACATGGCCGCGTCTATGCCTGCTGTTACAGAAGACCGAAGACAGAAGAGGAGCCGCAGGGAAGACAGAAGAGGAGCCGCACTGACATCGGGGCTGCCGGAGGGTGAGTATATAAGTTTTACTGACTCGTGTATAAGCCGAGGTGAGGTTTTTCAGCACATTTTTGTGGTGAAAAACTCTGCTTATACACGAGTATATACGGTATCTGTACCACTTGATTGTAGTTATTGCTACATGTAGTCTGTAGTAATCTGACCTGGGATTTGTACTCTTGAAAGATTATTTCAAAGGTATCCTCTTTTCAATAAACTATTAAAAATCTGTAATATCATTAGAGCATATGTGTTTTGCTTCAATGTATTCACCCTTAGGGGGTTACATGTAACATGTGGGGGATGACAGCTAGAAGCATGTAACAAAGTATTCCCTGAAATGTTTTTTTTGTAGAGATTAGTGTGGAAACATGATTTAAAGGGGCTTTCCCACTAATACAAGTTACGCCCTATGCACAGATCATGAAAATGAGGGCTACAATGGGGTCCCACGTACCTCTGTCAGACCCCTTGCCGCTCCAGGACAGTTTTTGTGATCTGTGGGGGTCTCATCACTGAAACTGTGAAAGTGACCATGTGGTGTATCTGGCCACACGCACACAATGCAGACTACAGTATGGTGGCCGCACTGCACAAAAGCTCAGAAAAAGGATCTCAGAACATGTTACAGCAGCCTCTCAAAACAGGGATCAAACCAGTGCAGCACAGATTAATATGTCAGGCTTGTCTAAGCATATGTATGGAAAACATAATAGTAAACCATTTAACCCACAGGTTATACCTATTGAGCGAGTCCCCCGACCCGCGAGAGGCGGTGACTAGACACAAGCTTTACATTCACACAAAGCGTTTTGGTTCTTAATGTTACAAACACAATCTCCTCTTGGTTTAATTCACAGGAATGATCTAATGTATTTATATTACAGTAAAAATTCATAATATTCTGTACGTGTTCTCGCTATGTTGTTTCTCTTTCATTGGTTATACTATTTGTGCTTCCGGTTTGGGTGCCAAATGCTTAAATACTCTGTGCTACTGTATGTGTTCGGCTACAACTGAGGAAATATATATATAAAATAAAGTGCACTTTTATTTCCTCATATGCTGCCTGGATGCTGGACCTTCCTTTTTCTAATGAAAGAGACCTTTTCTTACATTTCTGATTTTATTTTAGTTTGGTTTGCTTATTGTGATAATATTTCACCATTTTTCTTTCTTTTTTTAAATTTTATATTATTGACTGGGGCTTATTTATTGCCCCACTAAAGTACATTACATGCATGGAAGTGCAAATGGTAATTTCCCTTTACAGCAGCCAGGCATACCAGGACACCCCTAATGTTAGCCCTAGACACCCCAAATTTGGTATGGGCTGAGAGGTAGCGAGGTTGTGCCATCTTCCAATCAAAAGGGACGAGGAAATGCAGACCTCTCTCTCTCAGGGACATCACAGCCAGTGGGAGGAGGTCAAAAAGCCACATATGCAGAAATGTGTCCCTAGTCCCCCCCCCCATGCATTGATTTCAAATAAAATAAAAATTACCATTGTCTGTGTGGATAAGATGCCTGAGTCCTTCTTAGTACAAGTAATTCATGGGTGGTGGCAGCAAGTTTGGCAGCAAATTTAGCAAAGGCGCAGCTTAAGGGCTAAATTTTGTGACTCCACAGAGTAAGTGTAACACTCATGTCATTACCCTCATTATTAACCCCTTAACGCTCTGCGCTGTAGCTCTACGGCGCAGAGGTATAAGGGATGTATGAAGACGGCTCACGGGCTGAGTCCTCTTCATATAAAGGTGGGGGTTTTTGCATTTTGCACAAAACCCCCACCGCTAATAACCGCGGTTGGTGCTTGCACCGATCGCGGCTATTAACCCTCTCAACGCTGCCGGCAAAGTCGCCGGCGGCGTCTAAAAGACGGCGGCGTGCGGGCGCCGCCATCTTTTTTCCGATCGCCACGCCCCCGAACGTCATCGGGGGCGGCGATCGGTTACCATGGTAGCCTCGGGTCTTCTTTTGACACGAGGCTACATGGCTTATGCAGGTTCGTTACAACAAACCAGTGGCTCATTGTAATGAATGTGCTGCAAAAATGCCATATATTGCAATACTGTAGTATTGCAGTATCTGGTAGGAGCGATCTGACCATCTAGGGTTAATGTACCCTAGATGGTCTAAAAAATAGTGAAAAAAAAAAGAAAAAAAAAAGTTTAAAAAATAAAAAAAAATTATAAAATATTAAAAGTTCAAATCACCCCCCTTTCCCTAGAAATGATATAAAACATAATAAACAGTAAAAGTCACAAACATATTAGGTATCGCCGCGTCCCAAAATACCCGATCTATCAAAATATAAAACCGGTTACAGGCGGCGGTGACCTCCGAGGCGGGAAATGGCGCCCAAATGTCCGAAATGCGACTTTTACACCTTTTTACATAACATAAAAAATGAAATAAAAAAATGATCAAAATGTCGCACAGACCTCAAGATGGTAGCAATGAAAACTTCGCCTCATTTCGCAAAAAATGACCCCTCACACATCTCCGTGTGCCAAAGTATGAAAAAGTTATTAGCGTCAGAAGATGGCAAAAAATTTTTTTTCTTTTTTGTACACATTCGTTTAATTTTTGAAAATGTATTAAAACACAATAAAACCTGTATAAATTTGGTATCACCGCGATCGCACCGAACCAAAGAATAAAGTAGGCGTGTTATTTGGAGAGAAGAGTGAAAGTCGTAAAAACTGAGCCCACAAGAACGTGAAGTTTTTTTCAATTTTTCCACATTTGGAATTTTTTTTCAGCTTCGCAGTACACGGCATGTTAAAATAAATAACATTACTGGAAAGTAAAATTTGTTACGCACAAAATAAGCCCTCACACAGGTCTGAACACGGAAAAATGAAAAAGTTATGGATTTTTGAAATTGGAGAGCGAGAAATGAGCCGAAAAACCCTGCGTCCTTAAGGGGTTAAAGGACAACACATGACTTGTCTGTGCCGCCGACTGCTCAGCTCTCAGCCCTCACCCTTGTGCTCCTGTACAGCTCCTCTCTCCTGCTCCTTCACTGAGCTCACAGCCTGGTGGATTATGAAGTATATATGCAACCAACCGTTGGATCTACCTTATTAGGTAGATCCAAGATGGTTGGTTTCCTTTAACATGTACAAATATATTGTAACCATAGTAATGTTCCATTGTGAAAAAACAATGCATCATTAAGAAAATTTAAAATTAAAAACGAATACATACCCGTATTTTTCTGACTATAAGACGCACTGGACCATAGGACGCACCAAGGTTTTAAAGGAGGAAAAATAAGAAAAAATGTTTTTTTCCCCAAATAGTATGCCAAAATATTTAATAAAGTAACAGTAAAGAGCTTACAATCTATGAGGAGGAGGGGGACAGAGGAGATGTCAGTGCTTGTACAATGGCCACAAGAGCTTACAATCTATGAGAAGGAGGAGGGGACACAGGAGGTGACAGTGCTTGTACAATGGCCACAAGAGCTTACAATCTATGAGGAGGAGGACACAGGAGGTGACAGTGCTTGTACAATGGTCACAGGAGCTTACAATCTATGAGGAGGACAGGACACAGGAGATGACAGTGCTTGTACAATGGTCACAAGAGCTTAAAATCTATGAGGAGGAGGGGACATAGGAGGTGACAGTACTTGTACAATGGCCACAAGAGCTTACAATCTATGAGGAGGAGGACACAGGAGGTGACAGTACTTGTACAATGGTCACAGGAGCTTACAATCTATGAGGAGGAGGACACAGGTGATGACAGTGCTTGTACAATGGTCACAGGAGCTTACAATCTATGAGAAGGAGGAGGGGACACAGGAGGTGACAGTGCTTGTACAATGGCCACAAGAGTTTACAATCTATGAGGAGGAGGACACAGGAGATGACAGTCCTTGTACAATGGCCACAAGAGCTTGGTCTGTGGGGTAAGGTACCTTTACAAGACAGCAGCCTCTACATACCAGGCAACAACTGGTTAAGAGTGTGAGAGCAGAGACCTGGGGGAAGGGAGCACTAATCACTTATCTGATCCTGTTGGGCACTGTGCTGTAAAGGCTCCTCTTCTCACACACTGCAGTTTCTCTCTGAGCCTCCCGGGCTACTTACAAGCCGAGCGGGGATTGGCCAGAGTCAGTGAATTTCTCTTCCCCCCCCTCTCTCTCTCCACTGCTGCTGCGCTCCTGCTCTGCCACAAAGCTTTGTATCGGTGCCCTGAGATGGCAGAGCGCAGCGGGCTGCCGTCCTCCATACCCTCCAGCAGTGAAGTGCTGCGCTTACTGCCAGCATCAGCTGGCAGAGCGCAGCCGGGTGCCCTCCATTCCCTCCTGCGGTCGGCTACATCCGGACTATAAGACGCACCACTGTTTTTTCCCCATTTTCTGGGGGAAAAAAGTGCGTCTTATAGTCCAGAAAATACGGTACATATTGTGGCATATTAGCTGCCACCAAAGCAGATTTTGGGCACGAAAGGTGTATATTGCCTAAGGATAAGCACAGTATTAGTCAGACCTGGGAAAGTTGGGTCTATCTGATTAAAGGAAACCTACCATCACGGATCTACCAATTAAAGTGAACCCGTCACCAAGGACCTCATTTTCACTAAAGACAGGTTGCAGAAGCCCATCACACCTGCATTGCATGTATGCCTTTCTGTTTTTTTTAAAGAATTTGCATTACAATATAATTGTATGTTATAACTTACTTTGTGCTCTGACAAAATCCTCTGTGTAGTCCCAGGGGTTGGGCTTTGGTTTGGATGCATTTTAAAAAAACAACATGGACTACAGACTGCTCATGTCTCAGCTGATGTCAGCTCACATCAGATTTGGCTTGGCTCCAATTATAAAATATACAGTTTTGACTTACATACAAATTCAACTTAAGAACAAACCTACAGAACCTATCTTGTACGTAACCTGGGGACTGCCTGTATATGGCTGGGGGAGCTTGAAAAACAATAAAATGCATATACTTTTTCCCACTCCAATTCAGATGCAGAGACACCCATCACTGCCAGGTCTCTGCTCGTTTACAGAGATCTGGACTTGCCGGCCCAACCACAGCCAAGGTCCTGCTACACACGCAAAATTGTCGGAGACTAGTTAAAATCTCTGCTGAATAAGACCTGGTCTAAACAGGGCCAACCTAGCGGAGACTGCGCCCGGATCTACGCAGAGGCTGTTTAAAGCGCCAATCTTAGTAAATTACCTGAAATGTATTAAAGGTTTTGATAGGTTTAATACATTCTTTTATACAGGAAATTCATAAAATACCCCTAAGGCCCCTTCCACACTTGCGTTGCAGATCACGTCAGAGTCTGATCAGGGAGCGATCAGTATTTGGTCAGTGAAAAACGCACATTTTGCATCAGAGTTCAATCAGTTTTCAGTCAGAGTTTGTTCAGTGTCTCAGCAGAAAATGCGCGTGAAATGGACTCAGGGCTAAGCTCTATCTTCTCTATGGCAATTGATGCGTGAAAAACGCATTGCACTCTGAGACACTTGCAAGTGCAATGCGTTTTTCCCGTTTGATGCATCTCCATAGACTTGTATGGTGCGTTTTTCGCATGCGAGTGTGTGCGTGAAAAAAAATGCAAGTCTGAAAAGACCCATTGATTACAATGGGTCAGAGTGCAATGCAAGTTCTGCACATCAAAAGCACGCGCAGAAAAAACGTGTGTAAAACGCAAGTGTGAAAGGGGCCTAACACACACACTTTGTCATCGAAGAAACATAAAAATACTTTATGCTTGCCTCAGTGATCATCTGATGGTTACTGATCTTATTATGTTACACATAGCTGCAAGCACCAGTATAACATATGGGGGGAATGTTCAGTGTGGATTAGGCAATAAAAACCAGAATAAAGTACAATATAGGTGTATTACAATATACTGCACACTAGAACAATGTCATGGCTAAGATTAAATGGATTACTAAAATAAGACTTATCATTGTTTGAGAAACAAGAATATAGAAATAAAACACCCATACAAGTATCATTCTGAAAAACAACATTTAATATGTTTTTAGCAACCTCATAAAATAAAAACAACCATTTGAACATAAATTTTGGCTCAGAAAATTGCTCGTTTTCAACAGGATCACAGTTAATGAAGAGTAAAAGTGGTTGTTCTTAAGTCCTGTGAATGGATCCCTATCAATTCACCTCTTACATTGATGTAGTATATGAACAATACAGGATAACGGATGGAATGTCACAAATCTTTACCACTTGGACAAGTACCTTGCAGTAATATGCTATCAGTCTTTGTAACTTGTGTTGAGATTGTCATGGGATGCCAATCATCATGAAAACTATGTTTTGTTTGTTTTACCCAAATTCGTATACAAATTAAATAAAAAAGTCCTGGATTTTCTATCCTTGAATGGGAGCCAGGTCTGTAGTTTCAGTACATGACTATTACAAAGGGCCGGAAGCCATCAGATGCCATCTCTGTGTGGGGCCGACTGCACACCCCAACAGCTGGACAGTATAGGAGGAGTATGTCAGACTGCGATATAGACCATCGATAAAATGCCCCAGACAACCCCTTTAACAATCGCTCACATAACCATGTACAAAGGAACAAAATATAATAAATACTATGGAAGAAATGCCTCTAAAAGAATAAAACTGTCCAATCACAGTTCACCCTTAATATTCTAATCAGTTCTTCAAAAATGACAGCTGCAATGTTATTACATAATATGGGCAACAATTTTATTTTCTCATTTCAACACATTTCTGTCCTATGTTCTTCCCTGTTGAGCAAGTGCTGCAACAATTGGGGATTGGGTTGCAGATCATTGAGCTTTTTATTTGGTCATAAACAAGTCTTGAAGCAGAAATCAGATATGTCATTGTGCATGTACTATGATCTTCCCGAAATGGAGAGGACTGGCAAGGTTCCATGAGATCCTGTGTACACGGCTGAGAGGAGACATTGTTACTGGAGTCTGCATACTGGATAGTAAAAGGGGTTAAAAAAGTTGTACCATTTTCCAATATGCTTTCTGTATCAATTCCTCACAGTTTTCCAGATCTCTGCTTGCTGTCCTACTACAGAAAGCTTCGATGTTTACTTCCAGTGGCTAGAAATCTGTCCATGGTCATGTGATGTCACACAGGTGCACGAGACGTTATTATCAAAGAGATAATAATGTCTGGTGCACCTGTGTGACATCACATGACCATGGACAGATTTCTAGCTACTGGAAGTAAACAATAAAGCAGGATAGCAAGCAGAGAAAACCATGAGGAATTGATACAGAAAGTATATTGGAAGATTGTAAAACTTTTACTTACACAAACCATATCAATTATATGCTGAAAGTGGACAAACCTTTTAAGGACATGTGCTGGTGTTTCTTGGATATAGTTATTTATTGCCCTATAGCCATAGGCGTTTCACAAATACTCTTAATATTACACATAGAAATCTAAGGGGACTCCTAATGGCCCTAAAGGTGAACTGTGCCTTAAACTGAGCAGTCAACAAATAAAGGGGGTTTCTGGTAACTCTCACTAGTAATGGCTTATGCATAGCATAGGCCACTAGTAATTGTCAGGGGTGTCACAGCCTGATTAGCATGTTGCAGCAGGCCCGGCACACTGCTACCCTATGGATGGAGTTATGGATCTGTAGTGTATTGGCCAGATGGTGGACAGACCATTGTGGACCATTTCTAGAAGTGTATGAAAACAGCACCTGCAGGTCCGCCATCTGGCCTATACACTCTGTGTGGATCAGTCAACTTTCTAGAGAAGGCACACGCCGCTGTGTACACCCCTACAGATGGGCCACTACTGAACTACCCTATGAGGAGATCATTAGTAGTTAAATTGCACAGAAACCCCTTTGAGTTTCATGTGTCAATCCCATACTTGGGGATACTTGGTTATTTTCTGCAGTCACCATAGATCGCAAATGAACCAAGACTGTGTCTATTTGACCCCTTATTCCATACAGGCAGGATGCCACTACTGTTCTCATGTCACTATGGGGACAAAGCAGAATGTCACACTCTATTCTATACTGTAAATAAATGTCACAGTACAATGTCACAAGCACCGAAAGGTGTTTCTCCAACCTTTATCTTCAGGCTAATGAAACATTCAGGCCACAATCTCAGCCATTATGGGGGTTATGTTACTATAACTATAGCTTCTATCTGATCTGTATCACTTTTATTGGGACTTATTGGAATCTAGGGAGAAAAGCAAGCCACAAAATAAGAAAAATAGGAAGTCTGTGTAGGCTAGGAAAGATCCAAACCAAGGTTTTCTTACAATCTGGAGACTTGCTAGAGAAGATCTAGAAAGTGATGTGCCAGAATATAGCGCTGGGCAACAGTTTTTGTAGGCAAGAATGGAATTTGGGATTCCCTGAGAAAGTCAAATAATCTCAGGAATTTCCCCAAAATAATCAATATTTTGCAAATGATAAATGTTACAAAGAAAGTAACATGAAGAATGAAGATATGTGCCACCATCTCTGGTATTTGTGCTGTATGAGGTATATGTGCGGTAGCTTCCATGATTAATTCTAAATTATATTACTGTGTGTGTGACATGTATACGAGTTATGTGCTTCAATTATAAAAGAGAATGACATTAAAGTATGATGTTTGCATGAAACGATCAGTACATTTCCATGCAAACACTGTGTAGATAAACCCCTTCCCTCATCTGTAAGTGGTCGCCTCTATTCCAGACATTTCTTTTTATCATAATTTTGTCAACTTTAAAGGAGGTCTGTGTATAACAACGCCCTAAATGTTATACAATTAAACTACTGTTAGCACCCAGTACTTGATTCATACAACTGTACAAAAAAAGATGAAAACATGAAAAGAAATACAATTTTCATAAAATTTACCAAGAAATTTTTCTTCTAAATCACAAAGCGTAGACCGTCCTTTCACATAACATCACAAAATGACATTTACTTAAATAACGTAAAAGTTCTACCATTACAAAACGGTGTTCAAGCTTTTCAATAACAATTTGTTAAAATAAAAAACTACACTGATTTGGGCCCGAAAAATCCCATCTGCTTTGATATAAAATATTGGTTGCAGGATGAAGCTGGCCATTCACGAGATGCCATCAGGTGAGCAGAAACATGCAAACTTATGTCAGCCCAGTGGACATCTGGTGGTCTTGAATCTCCCCCAAGCACAAATATTCGTACACGCTAAAACCCGATATGTCTTACATCTCCCCCCCGACAACCTCAATAAGGGGCTTGCCAGGAGTTCTAATATACAAAGACCAGCAATATTGATATATATACCCTCTTCTCTAACAAGTGTATAGCCTGAACTGTACTGTACATTATACTGTAGACAAATTCATTGTGCTTTGATAAGAAATCCTGTAAAAAATTAATATCTGGCCATTATAAATAAAGCATAAAGGGGTTTGCCGATAATTTCAAGTTTAGACCGCCACCAGGGTGAATAAGGATAACCACAGGGTGCCCAACTGTCAGGAGAATGGGGAAGCTTTGTATACACCTCTGACAAGAGATGAGCAAACCCAAACTTTAGGTTCGCGGCCCTGTGATCAGAAGCTCCACTTAACCCGGATGTGTGGATACACACAGCCGTGCCTAATCGGTAGAGGTGTTTAGCTGCCTGATGATCCAGAACACATCCGGGTTACGCAGAGGTGCTGAACGGAGGACGAACCTAAAGTTCAGGTCCGCTCAACTGTCCCTCTGACTAACTGAGTGGTTGGTTTTGCATGTATAGCTGCTCTATTCACTTCTATGGCGCTACCAGACACAGTTGAGATAACACTTCTGCAGCCATCACATAGAGAGTGAATAGAGGGCCTGTGTATGTGCAGCCGCCTGTCCCATTCATTTGGGGGTTCAAAACCCCTCATGACTGGTGGGGCCTAGCAGTCATACTAAGAAAAAGAAATAGCTTTTAATAAGCAAATGATAAGTTTACTGAGCCATGGACAAATCGTATTGAAGAAGGTCTCATTCTATGCGGGAAATTAAATCAACATGTCGTCTGGCCAATCACCAAGATAATAATGCTTCAGTTCCTGCACAAGCATCTGACTTATCACATTCAAATATGTAGATTGCGATTTTACATTTGTTCTTTCAAGGGGGAATGGTAGCAAGATACAGCATCCAGAGAGTTTCCCCAGAGGTCACAGTGGGCAGAGGGGTCCATCTGTAACTAGGGGTGTCCTTAAGTCGGGGACCAACTGTAGTGATTGCTGGGGGTCCTATTCTTGCAATGTGTTGGGTCCTAACAGTTGGAACCTCACGGTTCAGCTTGTTACTCTGCACTACTGCAATTCCATAATTCAGATACAATATGTGACTACATATTACGAGCGACTCCACATACAGCAGTTTTATTGCAGGTTTTACCATTATTCTTGTGGAGCAGCATAGCTGTCATGAAAAAAATAAAGTTTACTTTATCTTAGGGACTGATCATTTACACTGATAAGGAATTAGAATGCAGAGCCACAGAACCACTGGTTACATCTTCTGGTTGTGTGTCTTTGTTCGGTGTGGCGTTGGCACATGTATTGTTTTGTAAGGCTTTCTCCACAATATTCACCCCGCTCAGGATTATAACTCTGACCGGGAACGCGTTATTCGGGGACCTTTCCTGATTTCTTTCCGTTTTTCTTCCTTGCGTCTTCGTTTCTCTTCTTCTTTTAAAGCTTTCTGAAAGGCATCTGTATTGGGTAAAAACTAAGGAAAAAGAAAAAAAAACTCATGGCAATGTTTACGAAGATAGATTTGACCATGGAACCAGGGAAACGTAGGTACACTTTTGGTTTTTGCCTACACCTGCCTCAGCCCTCAATTTCCTTTAAAAGACCTTTGTTGCACAAAACAACAATCAACCCATACAAGTCCTCCTCAATAAATTAGAATATCAGTAGAAAGGGTTTTTTTCAGTTATTCAATTCAAAAAGTGAAAAGAGTGAATAGTCTGGTTCAGTAGGCGACACAATCATGGGAAGACTACTGACTTGACAGATGTCCAGAAGGCAGTCACTGACACACTTCACAAGAAAGGTACACTACAAAAGGTCATTGCTAAAGAAGTTGGCTGTTCCCAGCGTGTTGTATAAGAAGAAAAAAAGTGTCTTAGAAAAATAGGGCACAAACACCTGGGGAAACTGCAGTGGGTCCTTTAAAAAGTATATTAAAAATGTTGGGGAAATGCATAAGGAGTAGACTGCTGCTGGAGTCATTGCTTCAAGAGATACACACATAGATATCCAGGACATGAGCCACAAGTGTCGCACTACATGTGTCAAGCCACTCCTGACCAATAGACAGCAGCAGAAGCGTCTTACTTGGGTTAAGGATAAAAACATCTGGACTGTTGCTCAGTGGTCTAAGGTGTTGTTTTCAGGTAAATGTAAATTTTGCATTTCATTTGGAAATTAAAGTGGACACAATCCAAACTGCTTGAGGTCTAGTTTGAAGTTCTACATTGAGTGATGCTGATCAATGTGTGATCCATGTCATCTTCTGGTGTAGGCCCACTGTGTTTTATTAGGAGTCAGTGCAGCTGTCACCAGGAAATTTTAGGGTACATTATGCTTCCCTCTGCCGAAAAATTGTTTGGAGAGGGATTTCATTTTTCAGTAGGACTTGGCACCTAAATCATGCTGGATGGTGTATCTGCAGTAGGTTAGAACTGTGAAGTCCTACATTAGACCAGATATTAGTTGGTCTACTTTACGTCTGAATTTTCTGTCACCACGGCCAAGTCAGAAAACTGCCCATAAATGGTCCGAAACCCTCAATAAATGTGGCACATGACATTGAGATGGCCAAGAATCCAACACTCTGACTAATCAATCGAATGAAAGTGGTTAATGGCCTTCCAAAATTCTCCAAGACATTCAGCGAACTGGGGAACATCCGACTCCTATTTTTTAGGTTGTGTATGCGGGTAAGGTATCATCTGGCACAATGATTTATTGCAGTGATAATAAAACACATGAGCTGCCCAAAACTGTGCTCCCATTAAAGAAAAAAGGAATGGGCCTATTTTATCATGTTAAATAAGTATGAAATAGTAAAATAATAGTAAAATAAAATAACTTACTTCCATATTTTCATTCCTAAATGGATTTCGATAATCAGGGGACTTTTCACTGATTCCCAACTCTTGAGACATCTAAAATAGAAGTTAAATGTAACTAACAAAAAGCAGCCCACCCGCTCCTGGTAGCCAAATAGACAGACGGTGCACGGATCCAACAAGGAATAACTTCAATCATAGAAAAAAAAAAACCTGCTTCTTGTCCTCCTGATATATTGGCTAAGTTTATTTCAGCATACAGCTCGTATTCAAATCTGGTATAACACAAAAACAGATCTGATCTGTTTATGTATTATACCCGATTTTAATATTAGCTGTATGCTGAAATAAACTTAGCCAATATATCAGGAGTATGTGAAGCAGGATTTTTTCAGCTATGTTCAAAAGTAACATACATAATAATATAGAGAGTTATATATTTTTTAAAACTCGTTTTAGCAGCAAATATGCAGTTTCTTTACGGAATAAAACTGTACAGATTAGTGCATGCTGGACAAACTGATGGTAGATGTCCTTTAACCTCTCCCCCAGCCCACATTGGATTTCTTGTGAACTGGATAACCTTTTTAAGGTTACCATTGACACTTCAGTATTTGTTTATGATAAAAGGGGTTATTCGAGTTTAGGAATGATTTAGGGCCGGGCTAGGACGGGCTTTTTAAAAATAATAAACGTGTACTTACCTCCTCCAGCGCCGCCAATGTCCCCCCGGGGTCCGTCTGATCCGTGCCCCTGTTTGTTTACAGAAGCCATGCACAGGGAGCTTCCCGCTGACGATGTGGCCGGCTCCTCCCATCCGTCTCTATCTCTCAGCATTGTGGGGCGCTGGGAGTGTGTGAACAAACCGGCGCACATATCAGACGGACCGCGGCGCGGGACATCAGCAGCGCCGGAGAAGGCAAGTACGCGTTTATTATTTTTAAATAGCCCGCCCCGAGCCCGGCCCTAAATCATTCCGAAACTCGGATAACCCCTTAAATCTTGTAATTGGGTAAAATTCATTGTAGGGTTTTCCAACACCTATATTCTGAGCAACACCCACGTACATTCCTACAGCATACTGTGTGGCGCTCCCCTTGCACCTGAGCAGACAATGCTACTCATGGAAATAAGACATTGAGCTTTGACATTGACACACATTTGAATGGGAGAGTGATTTTGCCATGAATCTTTTGTGTATGATCCCCAAGTATTCAGTGCTAAGTTTAACTGCTTTGTGTCCTAGTGTGTCCAGATTTTTTGGCCAAAGAATAATACTAAAAATAAATAAATAATTGGCAAATCCGTATCTGAATTTCTGAATGTGTAGATCTGAAGGTGGACAATTTGTGTGAATTGAGAGAAATGAACACAAATGCTATTTTACCATGATAGCAGATTCAGACTTACCAAGCCGAGAAGCTGAGAATGTGGACCATCATCAAAGATGCCACTCAGGTTACAAAAGCCAATACCCCAACGAATTAGGTTGTTCCAGTTAGAATTCCGATCAAAGTAATGGTGAACAATCTTGGGAAAGCGCAGTACGACATCTCCAAAGAATGCAGAATTCTCCACTGTGTGTGAATAGGCTGCAATCAGTTACAAAAAGGAGATGTTAACAATATTCTGTATTACACGAACCTGAGAACCCTAGATACGTCTGCAGCAGTCTTTCACCTTACTTGCCCTGCAAGCGGTGTCCTGTTTAGACCCCAATAGGATGTTTGCATTCAAAACACATACGATTCACCAACCATCCTTTGCTGTCAGTCGGAAATAGTGTGAGAGCGTCTTCTACCACTACACTCCCCATTTACCCTGATCCTGGGCCACCCAGATTTTCCTCCTTATTTACTAAGGGGGCTCATTTACCAAGGGTCCCTCGGCCGCATTTCCGTCTAGTTTTTTTGACGTTTTTGAGGATCGCGCCGCTGGGACAGGTATTTAGAAGGGGATTGTGTTGCATGCAATTGGATTTTGGCACATCGGCGCTGGCTTTCATGCAACAGAAATCGGGGGTTGGTCATCGGCGAACCACAGGATTTAACTTAAAAATTGTGTTGCAATACACTTACATACACTGTGAAGAAGAAGGTGAACTCCGGCAGACCTGAGCGGGGAAGCGACACATTCAGGATATCGGGCACACAATCTTATTGAATCGCATTGAATGCTCTTTCGGGAACTCCTCTGAACAGGGTAAGTAAATGTGCCCCAATGTCTTCAAACAGTGTAGAGGAGCCGGAAAATTTCATTAAAACCTCTGCTTGGATATCAATTAAATTGCTTACGGAGTACGCAGATGCTTGCCCATTGGGCGAGTGGAAGGCCCAATAACTATGCCACTACCTAAACTCTCTATCTCCTTGCTTTCAATTCAAGTAAGAATTGCTTTGTATGCCCTTGCTCCAGTACTCGTGCCTGCTGTCCACCCCTGACGAATCTAGCACTCAGTAGTTAACACAGTGGGAAACGGACTTAAATATTTCTCTAATAGATGATCAAAGGACTTGTATCTCAGTGATGTCACAGTGTTTCACTTCGTTCTCGCTATCAGGAAGCGGGATACAAACTCATGGCCAGATGGTATAGAACACCAACCAGGCTGCATACCATCTTCCCACAAGTCTTCACCACATGATGAAGATGCGGAGAGAACAAGGGGACCTTCCTTCAAATGCTCTGGGCATTCCAGGTTGTCACCCCATTTTGGCATGAGCTACAACATCTCCTTTATTTGCAGAGACTCTATGCGGCTGGACCCTCCCTTGCTTATTCTCCGGCATTGTGATATCTCAGCATCAACGTACAAACGCTGTCTGTTGCAGTTCTTAATTCTCACTGCCTGAGCTGTGGAAAAAGACTACTCCGCTGACAACAGCCATGGCTTATCTTTCAGCAGTCTGATGACTATAGGCAAGCTCTTTGAGACACAAAAGGGACTTTCCCCCCTTCCCATTCACTTCCTACTAGTCTGGAACCCCTGTCCCTTTTCATTGCCCCCTCTCCCCCACTGCCGTTTCTTTTTCTACCTTCTCACATCTCTTTTCTAAATGTCCTCCTTTGGGAGGCTGTGGGGCAGCTGAGGTTTGGGGGTGGATCTCTCAACTCCGTGATTGACCCGATTGTGCATTATGCATGATATTATCAATGCTTCGTACGGTCTCTGTTATGTACATTTTTCCCTATACATACTGTTGGATTTGTTGTGGACTACGTTCCTGCCTTTGTTTGCATTCCTATTTATTCCATCAATAAAGTGAATTACACACACACAAAAAAACAATATACTGTATTACTGTAATAGAGATAGAACTAGATAGGCGCAGCAATAACTGACAGGGACAGATCTGCATTCAATTATATTTCCCTTATACAAACCTGCCAAGAAGAAAGAAGAAGAATAAACGCATTGTCATTTCCTTCCAGGAAAAAAACTGCCATAGTTACTGATCATTTTATTGTCAGATTAGGGAATTATTTCTTTTGTACATTAATAAGGCACAGAATTGTGTTTTTTAAACCTATGAATCATATTTCTATACCTACTGTGCTTAAATAAAGAGAATGCAAAAAAGTCAGTTTTTATTTAAAGATTTCATAAGAGTTCTTAATAGAGGGGTTATCTAGGGACTTATCGGGAACCTATCACCTCAAAGCTACTTAAAGGAAATCTACCACCAGGATGAAGGATTGTAAGCCAAGCACACTTACATGGTGGTGTGTGCCCCTCTGTCGGGATCTGTAATTCTTTAAGCTTCATGTGCCCTTGTTTTTAGGAATAAAATGTTTTCACAATTATTAAAATGAGCCTAAGAGGCTCCAGGCTCCATTCAAACTTATGGAGCTTGAAGCCCCTCCGACTCATTTGCATAATTGTACAATTCCTTTTTTTGTAAAAAAAAACAAGGAATAAGAAGCTAAAAGTAGAGCGAATCCTGCCAGAGAGGGCACACATCAGCATGTCAGTGTGCTTGGCTTAAAGTCCTTCATCCTGATGGTAGATGTCCTTTAGTAAACCCAAGTCAGTACCTTATATAGCATTGTAACTGCATTTTAAAGATTCTCATGTAGCTCTAGAGCGTTGATACATGGCTCCAAAAACCTTTTATTCTCCCACTCTTCCTTTGAGTAAGGAGGTGGGAAAGCTCTTGGAGGCAGTCAACATCCCCTGCCTAGTCATGACTGCTCTGCACCCCTCAAGGCTGCTCGTTACTTCTAGGGGATGATGGGACGCCTTTTCCCTAATTCCTGCTCCTTTGGTGTGCTCAAAAAAGAAGTGTATTAAAATATGTAAATTATCCTGAGGCGCTCAGGCACCTCATGGCTCCATAATTATGCACCTCCCCTTTAGTATTCACCCTCTGTCCTTCCCTTGTCTTCACAGACAGCCGGTGATGTCAGACTGCTGTCTACAATTCTCGCGCATGCACAATAACTTGTTCCTTAAGCTGAGCAGCCGCAGTATACTAGACCACCAGCTTATCATTTCGGCTGTCTGCGAGGACAAGGAAGGGACGGAGGGGTGAATAGTAATAATCGGCGAGGTGAGCATAATTACGGAGCAGTGGAGCCATGAGGTGGTCAGGTGACATGTGCAAGAGCGTCTCAGGCTAATTTACATATTTTAATAAACTTCTTTTTTCAAAACAATGCAGGAGCAGGAATCAGTGAGAAGTCGTCCCATTATTCCTTAGAGGTAACGAGCAGCCTTATTAGGACAGTCCACCACCGGTAATTTGGTGGTAGATGTCCTTTAGGAAAGGTTGAACAGAGGCTGCTGCTATTGTCTAGATAGTCCAGGTAGCAGGAGGGACTGTCTCTCTATTGGCTTAGGGTCCCTCCAGCCCCTCCTCATAGAAAGCCATACGCCGGGCCCCTTACAATCAGACATCCAAAGAATTCACCGGCCTCATGATTAGTCGCTCCTTTCATCTAGGTTGGACATCACAGGTCACATGACTGCAAGGGGCTGGGAATTCAATGTAACCTGCCCCTTGCAGTGATGTGACCAATTATCTGACATTGTCACATGATGAACGCCATGATGTCATAGAAAGTGATCCAGTGAAGCCAACTATGCAATATAACCTGCAAGCAGGGGGCTGAACAGATATTAATAAGTTGCTTACAATGTGGAGTTTATTTTAATAGTATTTATGTTTCTGTGGATAGCCCCTTTACAGGGAAAATATGTTTGGAATATCACTACGACCAGACTTGTCATCTGGGAGAGAATGATAGAAGCCACTGACCAGTAAAATGGTTTTAAGAAGATCTTGGTATTTCAGGGCATTGAAAGCCAATTCATAAAACAAGCGTTGAGATCTTTCATCCTTGAATTGTGGTGGGGTGTATTAGAGTGCAAGACTGTGTCCTTATGCCTCCCCCAGCTAATCCTCCGAGTACAACTGGAGGAAGAGGGGCAGTGAGAGGAGTGTAAGAGGAGAAGCCTGCACCTGCAATCTAAAGAGGGGTCATCAAAAACATAAATTAAAGTATTCAGACAAAAAAAATTTAAATAAAACAAAACAAAATAGTAAAACATTGTTTTTAAACTCTGAAAAATGAGCGCTCTAAAGCCGGTATCCAGAATATCTCTTACCATCTTTAATCTTCTCATCTACAGGGAATGGACCATCAGGCTGCACTCCTGCTGCAATGAGAACAGCTCGGGAGTCCTCCAGCACCTGGACAAATGTATAATAACATTGTTCACCATTTATAGTACAAAATAACTAGCAGATATTTCTGGACAATTAGGATTTTCCACAAAATGCTTATGGATTTTTTTCCAGCAAACTTTGTATAAATCAGTAGTACAACAAGTAAACATTAAGAAACTTTGTAATATATCTTATCAGAGAAAACAGTTTCTTTCATCACTTATATGGTACTTTTCCTCTCACCCTGTTCCCTTAACTGATAAGAAATCTTCTACAGTATATCAGTCTTGGTAGGGCAAGATGGATTGGACTTAAAGGGAACCTGTCACCACATTTGTAAGTATACAGCCAGTGACAGGTTCCTATAGAGCTCTAGTAACTGACTGACCCGATTCTTTTAGCTAAAAATTGTTTCGCTCACATCCGCATAAATTACATTTTATCTTATATTACCTGTCATCAGAGGGGGCGTGTCCTGCTTGGCCGGCCCCTCCCATCTAATCCTCCCCAAGCCTTATTGCTCCTTACTGGTCACAGTTCATGTCATGTGACCAGAGTGACATCATCTCAGGTACTTTAGCCTCTTAATAATAGCAAACTGTACACCATGCATGTATCGGACCACATGTAGTCACAGCAGCGTCCATGGACTTCTACTCCTCTCCATCCTCCATTGCGGCTGCTGTGTTCTCATGTAATCATATTAATGGTGTACAGTTTGGTATTATTAGAAGGCTGAGAGACCTGTGATGATGTCACTGGTCACATGTCATGAATGTAACACAAGGCACCGTGTAAATTTTAGGCAATATGGGGAGGACTTGTAGCCCTTTATCAGCAGGCATTATTACTCAGGATGGTCAAAATCTGGTGACAGGTCCACTTTAAAGAGGTACAGAACACACAAGCAGTCTCCTTTCCGCTGCATGTGCAGTGTATGACATACATTATTTCTACGCTGGTGACCCAGCGGAGTCGGTCACCTTGTTTATCACGCCACAGTTATCCTAGAGATCTTAGATCGTATGTATGGCGACAATGTGACATACTAGTAGCGAGTGAATACTCCTCATTGACCTATTGAGCCTACTCCACTGTGTTTTTAATTTTAATCCTCTAAAGCATCTTGCAGTAATGCTACCACACATAACTTTTTTATTTTTGATGTTTAATAAAAGTGACGTTTTACAACATGACATGACATGACATACTTCTTTGTCTGTATATGGGTACATTTTTCTCCCTTTGTGTAATAAACCCCCTGCCGCGACAATTGGTCCATTTTTTTGTAATATAATTTGACATACATTATAGAAGCTAGTCTACATCCATCAGCCCAAAGACAATCAAGAGTCAAACATAAAGGAGGAGATTTATCAATTTCTTGCACAGACCAGTTCTCTGCTGCGCCTGATTTATCAGCGGCTGATGCTTGGTAAAAAAAGTGGCACAGTTTAAGAGTCTGGATTGGTACTTTGCAGTATCCATTAGTTTAATTCATTTCACATTATTTGACACAATAGGGGGGGCGGGGATTATTAAAGGCCGGCGCTCGGGGGCTATCATTAAACTACTTTAACTATTGTTAAAAAGTTGTCTTTTGTTGAATAAGAGAACAGTCTGTTCCTTAAAGAAAGCAGTATCATGGGAGTGAAAATGGTCACTGGAAAAAAAAAGCATCTTTAAAGAAAGGAGAAGGTTTTTTGGGGAGATTTCACTATAGACAGTTAGGGGAGACTGAGCCATGAGCTCAATAACTGTGTGGCAGGAACCTGTGGAAGGGGTTTCACCATTTGTATTATTAAAAGGGGGTCTCCCAATATAATGTTGAGCACTTTACAAGCTTTCATATAAATGCTATAATATAAAACAGTAAAAATGTAACGTCTGTTCCTCCAGTTATTTTGTTGACAATATTGGAGAGAGGTGAATAGTCCTGAAAGTCTCACCTTGAAAAGACCCTTCAGCATTATGTCAATAATCTTGTACTGCTGGTTTACATCATTGAGTTCAATTAGGTTGTTCAGGGCATTGATCTGATCCTTCCTCTTTACCTCAAAAAGCTTCTTATCTGCAATCTGTCAAGGCCTAAATAGCAGGAATAAAATCTTTACATAAAAAAATGAGTACAGTCTAGAGATAAACCTTACTTTATTCAAACTTCACATGACTTCTACTTCACCAAAAGACATGAAAAGACATAAATTCGTCTCTTGTTTGGATTTCATTTTCTGCGTTTGTGTGTTGGGAGGTTCTGCATATGAAAAACAACATCGACTACATTTACCATATTATTTGAACTATAACACACGTTTTTAGCAGAAACAGTCTTGCTAAAAAGTGTGAGTGTCTTATAGTCCAAAGTCAGGAGGATTCACTGCTGCCAGACCCTCCTGATCGCTGCCCTGCAAATTGGGTGAAGTGCCAACCGATTCACCCACCTCTAAGGGAGCAGAGTCTCAGCATCGCAATCTCCCTTACCTTGTCCCATAAGACTATTACGTTTGGCATGAAGAAGGTTATAGACCTTACAGTGATGCAAGAAGCATATCGCATGTATCACTGTAAGGTCCTCAACCCCTTTCATGCTGCTGGTAATAGCCATGGAGAATAAGAGAATACGTTTTCTTTATACTGTCCCAGGGACTGGATATTTAGAAAACTGTGTATGTGAGTGAATGAATGTAGCAAAATACTACAGTACGTACATATATACACACACATCTGTAAATATTTAGCAATACAGTCAGATATGCGTGTCATAGCCTTGGGAGGTATAGCTTTGGGAAATCCTCCTAACATAAGCTCATAACATGATGTGTACCGAGACTTATTTAGTTATTCAGAATTTACTTTAGTTTAAGGTTTATTTCATATCTTAGTATTTCACAGCACAAAATCTGCATCCATATCCACCGTCAGGCTTACTGACTGATATTGACGGACACAGATTCAGCTTTACTTTACAGGCCAGTGGCAACTAAAGGCAAAACAGCTCCATGTGTAGTGACATCCAACTCACAGCAGAAGCTGCTCTCAGGCAATATAGTTTGGGAAGCACTTACAGAGCACCCGTCTCTACACAGAGCTCCATCCTGTGCCCCACTGACTTCTGTTACTATTGAACTTCCCCACTGGCATGCAGCACAGCCATAACCTGCAAGTCCCTGTGATAGAGAGCAGATAAAGGTCATTTGTGATCCCCCCCTGTATTTAGCAGAATGGGGGAAGGGGGTCCCTCAGCCAAGACCCCCTACAGTTTTATATTTATCGCCTATTTATCCTGTGGATAGGGGAGAAATATAGTTGATGACACAAACCCATTAACCACAGAAGTAAAATTCATGAGCAACCCTGGTAAAGGATACAGATTTCAAACGCATTGTCTTTTTTCTGCCGGTTTGTCTCGGAGCAGTTCCCCAAGGACAGCAGAGTGAAAAACAAAAAACTCCATACACTGGAAGGATCCATCATAAGCCCTGCAAGACAGCGGAGAAGAAAATACTGAGGGATCATAAAACAGAATGATAAGAGATTAAAAACAAAATGCACATTGGTAGTAAATAAAATACAGATCCATTACACAGATTTACCACATTATATACAACTCAATATTATAAAGAACCACAGAAAGAATGAAAGAATCCACAGCCAATTCGATTAGGTACTTTTTTTTAGGAATGTTAAGTGACATTTAAAGAGAACCCGTCAGTTAAAATAACCCCCTAAACTAAATATATTTTCATAAACTGCCATTAGAAAGCATTGCCTCTATCCCTTCATTGTCCCTCTACATGCCTGTAAACTTAAAGGAAACCTACCACTTGGCAAGTGCTGCTTATAAGCCCTATCCGAAGTGGTAGGTTTCCTTTAAGCAATGAGGTCAATGTAACCAATGAGTCATTAGCATATTCAAGCTGTCCAGCTTATTCATGAGTGGGAGGCACAGCCACACCCCCAGTACATGACTGACAGCCTGTATAATGATGTGCTTCCTATGCTGGCGGCCACGCCCCTTCAGCCTGTGTATATAGGAGAGATACAACAGCTCCAGGATGCAGCCATGTTATAGCAGAACATGCCAGGTACTTGTGTCGCTGGTGTCTGTGTCTCTGTGTATTAGGAGGATGCAGCATGTCAGCAGATGCAGCACACACACTAGCCATGCTTTACTATATATTACGCACAGACATGAGCAGGGGGAGGAGAGGGGAGGAGAGGGGAGGGGGGGCAGGGGTGACATCACTGCCTCTGACCATGTGACCAGCCTCATTTCCATAATAAAGAAATGACGATTTTATAATGATTAATGTATGAAATAACTAGATAAAGGCTGGGATGGGATCCTTATGAGCTGCTCCAACAGGTAGTGGTGACAGGACTAGTGACACAGACCTGATGACAGGTGTCCTTTAATATGGAGGATAATCAGAGCTGTGGGTTATATATATATATATATATATATATATATATTTACTTGTATAACAATTTAGGAAATTAAGATTTTGTTGATTATATAAATAGTTTATATCTGTGTGCTATTCCTTAATTCGCAGTGTGGGGGACATCACATTGGGGACCTCACATGCTGATGACACAAAGGCCACAAACAACATCCCGAGAATGAAAACGTTTGTGCGCAGGTACAGCAAGTCAGAGACACATCCATCATCTTTCCATTCATCCCCTGTCTGGATGCAGGGGACACAAGTGCTAAAATTAAAGGGGTTTGCCCATGAAAGAAAGGATCAAAAGCAGCAATGAGATTTGAAAACTATCACTGCATTACTGCTCAGTGTAAGAGTCAGCTCTGTGAGCGGGCACTAGCTGAGCAGACACTTCCTGATGCCACTGTGCTATACTCGTGCAGGAGATGCTGTGTTCTGACAATGTGCTTAGATTATCATGGTACAGGGTTTAGCTACATTTTCATTTAGAGATGAGACAGATCACAGTAATGAGATGGTTATAAGACACAATGATGCATTCATCTCTGCTATCTCACCTATCCATTAAAACACATACTTAGCTCTGCTAAGTCTCCCAGCAGTCCTCATATTGCTGGACAGGAAGAACCTCTGTCTCTGGTGCTCTCTGCCCCCTCCCCCTGCAGTACACAAGATCACGAGATCTGGGGGTCCAAGATACCTCTGTTGGACCCTTCTTCGCTCCCCAAGATTACTATAGCAGATGGAAGTGCATGTCCGTTCTGCTCCAGTCATCTCTGTAAAGCTGTAGAGCGGAGATTGCCAAGCGCCACGACCAGGGTTCCGACGGAGGTACCTCGGACACCCCGTTCTTGTGATCTGTGGGGGTCTCATCACTAATGTGCTTGGTGGGAAAACCCCTTAAATGTGAGAGGAATCTTACCAGAGAGGAAGCCCTGCCCGATTATAGTCATGACTGAGTTAATGGTTGTAACCAAGGGCAACTAAAATATACATCATCAGGACTGATAAAGACAGGTTGGAAATATATATGTGAAATACTGGATTTTGTTAATAACATTGAATACTGTATTACAAAGAGTGACAGGTTCTTTGGATTTCGTGTTATAGAATAAGAAAAATTACACAGTCAACAATATTTAAAAGGTTTATTGTAATACAAAAGTATATAAAGAGGTAAATATCAAAAGATTATACTCACAACACTGTCAACTTTCATTGATGAGCTCCGGCACACAAATCTTCACGGGCTTATCAACTTACAACTCTGTCCAGCATCATTGATGACCTTCCGGCATGTAGGGATCTTCACGGACTATCACCAAGCAGTAGAATGACAGGTATTGACAGGTAACATCAAGTTTGTTCTCCAGGCGTCCCACAGAGATACAAACTGCAACAGTATATAGCTAGCTTTCAAATCTGTTCTGTTCTAATCTGTAAGTCTGCCGCTAGGTGATAGGACGGAAGTTTTATACCCCATGTCTGTGCGTCACCAAACTATATGGAAAAACATATGTATGCATATGTTTTCTCTCATTATTCTCCTAATGGTATAGTTTCCCATGAAAGTGGCCAGTTTTCATTGGAAAGCATCCCAGGAGATGAGCGCATCCCAAAAGATAGGCGCATCCCAGCAGGTGTGTAATGCCTAACAGAGTGCCAAATAAGGATAAGAATATGTCAAACTTAATGAGAATAAAAATGTCAAATATAATGAGGATCCAAATATGTTGATTTGGGTTCATTCACAGTTGAAATAAGGTTACATGAACTGTCTTTTATCTCAAGAGCAGCCATGTTGCATCTTCTACTCCATTTTGGTTTTCCATTACAAATACATAATGTGTTATCATGCCATCCTGAGTATATTTAAGAAATGTGTCTTTGTGAGAATATCATGTGACATATCCTATGAGGAAACCTGAAGAAGATCCACTTAATTGTAATTTGAAGGTATGGGTGCCGACAGTCCAGAATTTGGTAAAAATGTTGGTGCGATCCGAATAGTGGGAGCTTCCAGCAGGTTTTCAGTGGTAATGGAGTTTGTCTTTAAAATATTATGTATATCAAGAACATGGTTACATTGCATTACATAACATTTACCCGCAGATTTACAAGATATCCCAAACTTACTTGCTCGTCAGGTGATGACCTCACTTTTCTTATATCCTATCCAGGCACATCAACATTCTTGTAAAAGACACTTTATAAAAATATTCAAATGAGCCGGAGGCGCTCCAGGCTATGTCACCCGAGGTCCTCTCGGCTCTGCCCCCTCCATGCTCAGTGCACCCTGGCCCCGCCCACCGATCACAACGTCACGCATCCGGCTCATTTGAATATTTTTATAAAGTGTTTTTTGTTTTTTTGTTTTTTTACAAGAATGACAATGTGCTTGAATATAACAGAAGAAAGGTAATCCCCTGATAGACCTAATAAGCAAGTGAGTAAATCTTATGGTAAATGTTTGTTAATGTCATTGTGCCATCTGAATATATGGGTCAGGGCAATGTGCTGGAATATTATATTAATGGAAATTTAAATCCTTAAAGCTTTGGAAACAATAAGGGAAGGATGTACAGCACACTGTGCCCAGTGTACACACATCTGTTGACAACAAGGTGAAGCATCTGCACCCATGGGCGGTAGAACAATAATATGATTGCAGAATCCCAAGAGACTATCCTGCACATCTCCAAGCAATATTAACCCTGACGAGGGGGAAGGGGGGACTTTTGTGACAATGATGCACAAGACATGTAAGCGGCTGCTTTAAAGTAACCACTTAAAGGGTGTTTCTAGAATAGAAAAACTGATAACCTATCTTCAGTACATGCTTTCAGAAACAGTTCCGTGGGAGAAACCCATCAGTCATCTGTTAGAAGAAATCTCAGAAGTATTGTCTCTGAAACATCTCCATTACCAATTCTTTGTGTGTCAGGAGATTAAGAATACAATTTCATGGGTTGAATTTATCAGTTTTTTTGCACAAAATGTTGTACATTATATTTTGTGTAAAAGAAATCACAGAAGATTTATAGAACATTTAAAAAGAGATTCATTTGTATTTCTTCGCTAAAATAAAAAAATACCCCTGGGACACTGCAGATATTAGTCCCCGTACAAATCTTCACAATCTTTGATTTAGTTTCAGGTTCAGAATCACCCACAGACGACAGCTGCCATTTTATTGTACACCCACAGTGTGAATACAGGCAGTCCCCAGGTTACGTACAAGATAGGTTCTTTAGGTTTGTACTTAAAGGACATCTACCACCAGGATGAAGGATTGTAAACCAAGCACACTGACATACTGGTATGTGCCCCCTCTGGCAGGATCCACTTTTCTTTTAGCTTCTTATGCCCTGGTTTACACAAAATAAGGCTTTTAAAATTATGTAAATAAGCCTGCAGGGCTCCAGGTTGCATAGGTTTTAATGGAGCCTGGAGCCCTTCAGGTTCATTTGCATAATTTTTAAAGTATCTTTTTCTTAAAAGCAATGGCAAAGGAAGCTAGAAGAAGATTAGATCCTCCCAGAGGGGGCACACACCACCATGTAAGTATACTTGTTTTACAATCCTTCATCCTGGTGGTAGAATTCCTTTAATGGAAGTCTACCACCAGATTTACTAGTGGTAGACTGTCCCCAATGTCATGCCCGTGGTTTTCTTATATTTTGTAAGGTCTGTTAATCCAAGAAATCCACTTTATAAAAAATTGCTAATGAGCACCTCCTGGCTCTGACCCCTAATCAATTATATAAGCCCCCGTAGTAAAAATGCATAGTGTATCCATTAAATAAAGTATTAGATCAACTAGAACCTATACACAGTGATGACATTTACAGAAGCTGTAAGGGACATTCACACATGACAGGTGTTGCAGAAATTTCTGCTTTTGTCCCATTCATTTGAATGGAACATTACAGAAGGCCCCAATACAATATATATACACACAGAAGCCAGTGCTGCAGGACATGCGGATCACATATAGCAGTGTACACATCTCTACATCTATAGGGGGCGATATACATGGGGACACCTGCCCTGACCTCTGCTGCATGCAGCGCTGGAGGAGCAGGAGAGCCTAGGGCACAGTGCACATAGGGGGTCACCATGATGGACGCCGCAGATAGTACAGTGTGGGCACTGACCTGACTGTCGCCGGTGCCCGGGCGCTGCTGCCTCCTCACTCCCTGTGGGATGTCATGCTGCTGCTGCTGCTCTGGGGTAGTGTCGCTGCTTGGTCCTAGTGAGGAAAAGGACCTGACGATGTCATGACCATGTGACCAGTCACGTGCATGGAGGGGGCGGGACCTGTTTTACTATGTGACGTGTCCGGTTCCTGCAGGAGGAGATGTGTCCTCAGGAGGCTCCGGGGTCGGCCATCAATATGTGTTATACCTGACTGTATACTCAGGGTGTATGTACTGCACTGCCTGTACCGGAGCTGTGTGTATGTACTGCACTGCCTGTACCGGAGCTGTGTCTATGTACTGCACTGCCTGTACCGGAGCTGTGTCTATGTACTGCACTGCCTGTACCGGAGCTGTGTGTATGTACTGCACTGCCTGTACGGGAGCTGTGTGTATGTACTGCACTGCCTGTACGGGAGCTGTGTGTATGTACTGCACTGCCTGTACGGGAGCTGTGTGTATGTATTGCACTGCCTGTACGGGAGCTGTGTGTATGTATTGCACTGCCTGTACGGGAGCTGTGTGTATGTACTGCACTCATAAACATAGAGAAAGATGACGGCACTCACCGGTTCCAAAAGCAGGAAAAGCGTCCTTTATTGGTGGGGAAGCATGCAGGGGGGTAAACAGACAGGTTCCGGCAACGGGGCCGTTTCACGCACTGTGGCGCTTTCTCAAGCCGAGCTCCACTTGAGAAAGCGCCACAGTGCGTGAAACGGCCCCGTTGCCGGAACCTGTCTGTTTACCCCCCTGCATGCTTCCCCACCAATAAAGGACGCTTTTCCTGCTTTTGGAACCGGTGAGTGCCGTCATCTTTCTCTATGTTTATGTATGGATATCCTCTTTTATATATTGATTGAGCACCGCTGGAAAGTCCTGCCGTGATCACCCCTGCCCCTGGAGAGTCGGGCACGCGTTGGGCTGTCGGCGGTATCGTTGGGGCTGTGCCCGCCAGAGACTTTTTTCCATTTAATAGTGTATGTACTGCACTGCCTGTACGCAGGCTCGGTCTGGCCCGCCGGGGGGCCGGGAAAACCCCCGGTGGGCCCCGATACATGGCACTATGGCAGGGGCCTCCGATGGATCCACCGGAGGCCCCTGCCAGTGGCTGTAATAGCACTCGATGCGGCCGGGACAGCCGCTCGAGTACTATAACTGCAGCCCGGGGTCCAAGCCCTCACCCCTCTCTCACCTCTATCTGCGTCCCTTCCGGACACAGATAGAAGTGGGTGCTGCAGTGGAGAGCGGAGCCATAAGCTCCGTTCTTCACTGCAAATAGCAGGAGACACGGTGACGTCATTACACCGCGTCCCCTGCTTCTACCAGCTGAGTACAGTCCTGGGAGCCGGAGACGCGGTGTGATGACGTCACCGCGACTCGATCCCGCGCAGCCAGAAGAGGAGAGAAGACAGGTGAGCATGAAAGTTTCTTTTTTAATTGACATGACATTAATTTAATTTTTAGGGGGGCTGGCAGGCTGTATTCTACTGGGGGGCTAGCAGGCTGTATACTACTGGGGGGCTGGCAGGCTATATACTTCAGGGGGCTGGCAGGCTGTATACTACTGGGGGGCTGGCAGGCTGTATTCTCCTGGGGGGCTGGCAGGCTGTATTCTACTGTGGGGCTGGCAGGCTGTATTCTACTGGGGGGCTGGCAGGCTGTATACTACTGGGGGCTGGCAGGCTATATACTTCAGGGGGGCTGGCAGGCTATATACTTCAGGGGGGCTGGCAGGCTGTATTCTACTGGGGGGCTGGCAGGCTATATACTTCAGGGGGGCTGGCAGGCTGTATTCTACTGGGGGGCTGGCAGGCTATATACTCCAGGGGGGCTGGCAGGCTATATACTCCAGGGGGGCTGGCAGGCTGTATTCTACTGGGGGGCTGGCAGGCTGTATACTACTGGGGGGCTGGCAGGCTGTATTCTACTGGGGGGCTGGCAGGCTGTATTCTACTGGGGGGCTGGCAGGCTATACACTTCAGGGGGGCTGGCAGGCTGTATACTACTGGGGGGCTGGCAGGCTGTATACTACTGAGGGGCTGACAGGCTGTATACTTCAGGGGGGCTGGCAGGCTATATTCTACTGGGGAGCTGGCAGGCTGTATACTACTGGGGGGGGGGGGGCTGGCAGGCTATATACCTCAGGGGGGCTGGCAGGCTGTATACTTTAGGGGGGCTGGCAGGCTGTATTCTACTGGGGGGCTGGCAGGCTGTATTCTACTGGGGGGCTGGCAGGCTGTATACTTCAGGGGGGCTGGCAGGCTGTATTCTACTGTGGGGCTGGCAGGCTGTATACTACTGGGGGGCTGGCAGGCTGTATTCTACTGGGGGGCTGGCAGGCTGTATAATTCAGGGGGGCTGGCAGGCTGTATAATTCAGGGTGGCTGGCAGGCTGTATACTACAGGGGGGCTGGCAGGCTGTATATTTTAGGGGGGCTGGCAGGCTGTATATTTTAGGGGGGCTGGCAGGCTGTATATTTTAGGGGGGCTGGCAGGCTGTATATTTCAGGGGGGCTGGCAGGCTGTATACATGGGGCCTGGCAGGCTGTATACATGGGGCCTGGCAGGCTGTATACTTCAGGGGGCCTGGCAGGCTGTATACTTCAGGGGGGCTGGCAGGCTGTATACTACATGGGGGCTGGCAGGCTGTATACTACATGGGGGCTGTCATGCTATACACTACAGGGGCTGACTGGCTATATACTGGGGAGGCTGTGACCAATGCATTTTCCACCCTCGGCTTATACTCAAGTCAATAGGTTTTTCCAATTTTTTTGTGTTAAAATTAGGGGTCTCAGCTTATACTTGAGTATATACAGTGATAATAGAATAATAAATAATGTGCAGATACTATGTGTAAATGAAAAAATAGGAGGCAAGTTGTAGAAATGTATAATTGAAGGGATGCTATATGCTTCCTTATAATTTGGAGGGGATTATATGTATACTAAAAATTAGAACACGGTATAAAAACGTATCAGTACATTTTGTATAAAATAATAAGTAGATTGTTATATAACACATTTTTGGTAATTTTTGATATGCTGGGGGCACAGAGGGGTTTCTTATGTAGCTTCTTTAGAAGTACAATGTGGGACATTATACTGTATGTAACTGTGGTATTTTTAGGGGCGCAGGGATGGGGATCTGCTTCAAAGAGCTGAGCACATCTGCCAGAAAATTCTGCAACCAGATTTTACGACGATTCTGGACGTGAAGGAGAAGACAAGTCACCTGTCAGGTACAAGATGCTACTTCTGCCTGTGTGAAATCAGTATTGTAGTCACTGACTAACCTTCTAGTGTGAGACAGCTCTCAGCTTATGTACTATTATATCTATAGGGTCAGAGAGACAGGGGTGACTTGTCTGTGTGGTGCGGGGACGCCTGAGTAGAGTTATTGTCATCAGTTCTTGTAAAGGTTTTCAGCATTTCCTTATTGGAAGGTTGGTGGAGTGCGAACACTTACATCCCTAACCACAGTCCTGGACACCAGCAGAAAGCCCGGGACACCAGGGGTAACTCTTATACTATACCTAACATTAATGCCCTGAGGTAATGTCACCACTGCAGCCCCTGTACACAAAACAAGAGCCGAGCTCTAGCAAAGAGGGAGGGAGAAAGGGATTAGCTTATCCTTTATTTCACTGCCCCCGCTAGTGCTTAGAAATTCCCTTATCCCAGAATATTTCTATGTAGTAGTAGGTGGGCCCCCAAAATCAATTTTACTGGTGGGCCCCAGGCACCCCAGTCCGACCCTGCCTGTACGGGAGCTGTGTGTATGTACTACACTGCCTGTACGGGAGCTGTGTGTATGTACTACAGTGCCTGTACCGGAGCTGTGTGTATGTACTACACTGCCTGTACCGGAGCTGTGTGTATGTACTACACTGCCTGTACCGGAGCTGTGTGTATGTACTACACTGCCTGTACCGGAGCTGTGTGTATGTACTACACTGCCTGTACCGGAGCTGTGTGTATGTACTACACTGCCTGTACCGGAGCTGTGTGTATGTACTACACTGCCTGTACCGGAGCTGTGTGTATGTACTGCACTGCCTGTACCGGAGCTGTGTGTATGTACTGCACTGGATGTACGGGAGCTGTGTGTATGTGCTACACTACCTGTACCGGAGCTGTGTGTATGTGCTACACTGCCTGTACCGGAGCTGTGTGTATGTACTACACTGCCTGTACGGGAGCTGTGTGTATGTACTGCACTGCCTGTACGGGAGCTGTATGTGTATGTACTGCACTGCCTGTACGGGAGCTGTGTGTATGTACTACACTGCCTGTACCGGAGCTGTGTGTATGTACTACACTGCCTGTACCAGAGCTGTGTGTATGTACTGCACTGCCTGTACGGGAGCTGTGTGTATGTACTGCACTGCCTGTACGGGAGCTGTGTGTATGTACTACACTGCCTGTACGGGAGCTGTGTGTATGTACTACACTGCCTGTACCGGAGCTGTGTGTATGTACTACACTGCCTGTACCGGAGCTGTGTGTATGTACTACACTGCCTATACCGGAGCTGTGTGTGTGTACTACACTGCCTGTACCGGAGCTGTGTGTGTACTGCACTGCCTGTACCGGAGCTGTGTGTATGTACTACACTGCCTGTACCGGAGCTGTGTGTATGTGCTACACTGCCTGTACCGGAGCTGTGTGTATGTGCTACACTGCCTGTACCGGAGCTGTGTGTATGTACTACACTGCCTGTACCGGAGCTCTGTGTATGTACTGCACTGCCTTACCGGAGCTGTGTGTATGTACTGCACTGCCTTACCGGAGCTGTGTGTATGTACTGCACTGCCTGTACCGGAGCTCTGTGTATGTACTGCACTGCCTTACCGGAGCTCTGTGTATGTACTGCACTGCCTTACCGGAGCAGTGTGTATGTACTGGACTGCCTGTACCGGAGCTGGGTGTATGTGCCACGCTGCCTGTACCGGAGCTGGGTGTATGTGCCACGCTGCCTGATCCGGAGCTGGGTGTATGTGCCACGCTGCCTGTACGGGAGCTGTGTGTATGTACTGCACTGCCTGTACGGGAGCTGGGTGTATGTGCCACGCTGCCTGTACCGGAGCTGGGTGTATGTGCCACGCTGACTGCACTGGTGCTATGCATACAGTTGAAATCGTAAGTTTATATTCAAGATAAAAAAAAAAAAAAAACCTATGCATGTTTTGTTCCTCAGTATTTGACTTGGAATCAGAATAAATCTTTCCTATTTTAGGTCAATTAAGATTACCAAAATCTAAATAAAGGTGCGTGTGTTTACAATCACCAAATTTTGCACAGCCGCTCTCTGTGACTCAGGGAGCATTATAGACTAGGTTTTGAGCCCAAATTGTTACCACGCGCTTCTCAAAATACACTTATTACCCACCATTTACAGAAGCCATTGTCTGCTGCTGTGGCAGTTGGAAGCTGAGCCGTGATTGGTTGCTGTTCTGCCACAGGTCATTAATATGAGCTCTGAGTTTTGATTGGTAATGAGTATAAGATGCTTATGTGTGAGGTAATATAGATAGGGATGCAGAGATGGGGGGAGATTTATCAGAAATATCTGAGGTAAGACTATTCCAGGTGCCCATGGAAACGAATCAGAGCTCCGCTGTAATTTTATAAACAGCTGTGGGAAAATGAAACTTGAGCTCTGATTGGTTGCCATGGGCAACTAAAGCAGTTCTGCACTTCTGATAAATCTCCCCATAGACAGTGACAGAGGCAGTCACTAATTGACCTAAAACAGCAAAGGTTATCCTGATTTCATGTCAGATAGTGAGAAAAGCATGCATACATGTCTTTTTATATTTTGTATGTAAACGTCTACTATACTGCCTCTGGCAGGTTGTATAATAGTGATTATCAACCAACCAGCTGTACTACAGCCTGCCAAAGACAGTATGGCAATATATTGTAGTGGTGATCAGCACCCCAGGATACTTGAACCTGAAAAAATTAAAAACTAAGAAGTTTTTACTGAACTTTTTAAAAAAAATATTAATGAAAACATCAGTTTGTCCTTCAAAAAAAGACAGACAAAACATAAAGTGGGGTTTCATGGGATAGGGTGGTGACACACATGGCTTTTTAGGCCGTTTTTAGTTCGTAAAAAAGTTTTCAGATGGTAAAAAACGCATGCGTTTTTAAAAAAATGCATTCGTTTTTGACAGGTTTGACAAATTATCTTAATTCAAACTGAAAACTTCATTCAAACTTAAACTAAAAACGGCCCAAAACGCCATGTGTGTCACCACCCATAGCTGTTAACAACTGAGGTCTATGCCCTTCTTTGGGAGTTTAAATGATATCTACATTATGTTCTACCCCCGATAATCTAGTTATAGAACTACTTTAAAGTAAGAAGATTAATGGAGCACTTTAGGTTAAACTGATGTTATTTCTGGTATAAGAAGCATTGCATGGCATAGAGATAGCTCCCAGGCCTTGTTTGCCTAGATTGTTGCTGCTATAAAATGACCCCATTATAAAGCTTTTTGTTTGTATATGACACATATTGTGCCTGACTGTTACACAAGTCACTGCATCTGAAGTGAAACTAAATGTTTTAGCAAAAATTCACTTCACTGCATCGACATGAAAGAGGTTTTATGCAGTATTAACTCCTGATGCACTTAGACCTAAACCCTTCCAGTCGTTAACTAGATACATGTGCTTGCCTTTTTAACTGGCATATCAAGTGTTGCTAGTTCCTTAATGTAGATGCCTCCCCAATGCTCTTGAATTGTAGGTCCTATGAAACATGGGAATGTGGCTTGAGAAGGCGTTCGCACGTTCAGTTTTTCAGGTGCAGATTTTGAAACCAAAAGCGGATGTGGATCATAATGGATAAGAATATGCAACATCCCCCACCGGGGCCTAGCCTTTTCTCGGGGCCTGGAGTCAGCCGGGGCCCGCAGTACCTGAGTGGCTGGCGGTTGCGGCCTAGGCACGCTAGTGTCACGGTGCTTGGTATGGGGAACCGGAGGGCTGTCCTACAGCCTGGCAGGTCTCCAGCAGGGTGGTGTTGGCAAGAAATGATGAGGGAGAGGCGGCTATAGCGGATCTCCCTGGGGCAACCCTTTGGTGTCTAGAGTATGAGTCTCTGTGTGGTGGACAGGGTGCCTGTGATGATGGCAGCTGTAGTAGCAGGGACCAGACGGAGGCAGAGGTTGAACAAAAACAACTTACAGTTCTTTATTGGAACCGACAGGAACCGCAGCAACGTGCCTTTAACAGAATGGTGGAGTGCTGAGATGCAGTTGGAGGAAGCCACAGGAGGTAGATCGCCAGCCTGGATGCAGAGGGCAGGCTGGGAGATAGCTGTGTCCTAATAGGAAGCTTCAGCTTGTCCTGGAGTGCTTCAGGTATCACCCTTGAAGGTAGGATGATACCCCTTTCCTCTCTCTCTAACTCTTAGCTATTAGCTCCACTCTTCAGGCAGGGGCTAGGCTCTTCCTGCTCTGGTCTGGTATGCTAGCTGTATAGAGTTTAGACTGGAGTTACTCCAGTCTGCTTACTGCAGACTCCTAGGTCTGGCTAGAACTACTCTCTTCTCTCTCCTGAGAGAGACTGCTCTTCTCTAGTGTCCTGCAGACCCTCTGGTCTGACTGGAACTGCCCTCTAGAACATTCCTGGCCAGGGGTTTTGTAACTCCCCTGGTCAGGTTGTGGCTGCTCCTCCAATTACATCTCAGCTTACAGAGAATAGAGTGTAATACATGTGATTGGATGACACATCTTACATCACATAAAACACTTAACTCCTGCCTTGCCAGGCAGGATCTACCACTGCAATATTCCCCTGTGTCCTATAAGGACTATGTAGTGTGATGTAGTGACATGCTGTGGGACGTATTCGCAACCACTCCTCCGCCTTGCATCGGCGAGGGTGTTGCAAATATCAGAAAATCTGCTACTCCTCATTCTTCACTCCACTTCTGGTTTGGACATCAAAAACTGCACCTGAAAAACGGAATATTTGAAAGTACCCTCATGCAAGCCACAACGAGGGGTTAGGCCCTTTCCACACTTGCGTTGCAGATCGCGTCAGAGTTTGATCAGGGTGCGATCCGGATTTGGTCAGTGAAAAACTGACATTTTTCATCAGAGTTCAATCAGTTTTCAGTCAGGGCGCGTTCACACGTTGCGTTTTGACCTGCGTTTTCATTGTGTTTGAAACGCATATACAACAGCTGAGGAGAGGTGATTTGCCTAATTACATCACTGTTAAAGTTTCCGTTTACAAAACGCATCGTAAACGCGATGTTAACGTATGCGTTAACAAAGCGTCAACATATGCGTTTTGTTAACGCATTCGTTAACATTGCGTTTACAAACGTAAACGGTAATGTAGGCAAATTACCTCACATCAGCTGTTGTATATGCGTTTCAAACGCAATGAATATGCAACCAAAACGCAACGTGTGAACGCGCCCTCAGAGTTTGTTCAGTGTCTCAGTTTTTCACGCACATTTTCAATGCAATTTCAATGTGTTTTTCACGCCCAGATAACGCGCGTGAAAAGGACTCAAGGCTGAGCTCTATCTTTTCTATGGCAATTGATCAGTCAAAAAAGCATTGCACTTGCATGTGTCTCAGAGTGCAATGTGTTCTTGATGCATCTCCATAGACTTGTATAGTGCATTTTTCACGCGCGTGAATTGAAAGAAACGCATGTGTGTGCGTGAAAAATACCTCTGCTGCTACAATTGGATTAAATAACCAACAAAGTGTTGATGTCAGTGTTGTGAATAAAGTGGCAGCGGTGGCGGTGGGGTTATCGTACAGGCAGGTGTATATTTTGGACAATGAACACAGATTTTACTGATTCCACTCATCAACAACCATTCAAGTTGCGGTATGATAATGCACAGCTCCATGTTGCAAGATCTGCACACAATCCACAATCACCAAAACAATGCAAAGAAGATGGTCATTAACCTTGTATGGACAAGGCTCATGGTCTAAGCCCTGTTCATAGACGGCAGATACAGCTGTTAACACATGCTATTGGTGTACTACAGAGATCTGGAACCCTCAGTCACCACAGCTCGCACCAAAGAGGATCATGCAAAGGATCAGTTGCACTGTTTGCAACACTGGTTGTTACTTAGAAGTCTGGATTTCTTTAGTATATAGAGTCACATGACGCTCCAACTATAGAAAGGGGAGACCACGTGACCCTGAGCAAAGGCGTAGAAATACACTGCTCCCTACAGTAGTCTGTGCACTAGGTAAAGTATAATAAAAACCAGAGCAAATGGAAAGGAGGGGGGGGGGGGTGACTTACCTTATTTAGCAGTCAATATAGTTTATTTCCCAGATAACCCCTTTGAAGGGATGATACTACATGTACCAGTGGTATGTTATACACATTTTATTTCCACAGTAATGTTGACTATGCTGAAAAAATTTATTTTATTTTAAATCAACAAATATTTCAATCCTGTTCTCTAAAAGAACAATTAAGATGACTATGTTTCAAGTCACCAATATATTTATTCGCTTATTTATATATGACACATATTTCTTCATTATATGCAAATAGAATTCCGATGAACATTTAGCAAATATATTGCAGATCTCAGATAATTAAATATATTGTGGAAGTATCTTATTCTACTAAATGTGTCAAGCATATCGCAGTTCCATCAACATATCTGAAAGGACAAATAAGTAAGGAAACTAGACAAAAATCTCACCCCTCCCATTCATTATATTGTGTTGACTGACTGGGAGGCCCATCTTTAAATTTTATAAGGCAAATGCATAATTTGTAAATCAAAGAAATGTGTACCACTACCAATACTTATTCCCATATGTTTCAATACCGAAATACCCAGTATTACTGAGCCTCCACCGTGGTGCAGTATTTATGATGCCATTGTGTCTGCTCGCTTTAGAGTACACGGGAGGAAACAGCTACTGCGGGAATGGGAAAGGGTAAGTATTGTCAGACTCCAGGGGTAGTGGGCCCACTGGACCACCGTGGACAATGACGTAAGCCGACACCTGGGACCGGAATCTAAATGGTACCCGGTTTTCACCAGAGCCCACCGCAAAGCAGGTTGGACTTGTTGTGCCGTGGTACCACCCGGTCTTTCCATAGGTGCAGTCAAGGCGAGGTACACAGACGATGAGCAGAATTGTAATCGGGGACAGGCAGGAAGTCAGGACGGGCAGCACAGAATCAGAGTTGGGGACGTAGCAACAGGTCAAGGCAGGCAGAATGGTATCAAAGTCAATAACGGAACCGGGGTCACAACAGGAATTCAGAAGACAATTCATAAGACAAGCTTTCTCAAAGGCTTACAGGTTGTGCTGTCACTGGTATTGGACATTGTCCTATGTTGGGACCACTAAGGTGATTATTGTACTGAGGGCTGGGGCTTAGGGCTTTATAATCTTGTCTCAATCTTTTTTGTCCAGCAAGTTGACAGGTATCTTACAGGAACTCAGTCCCATGGGTAAATGTGGCACAAGGTGCAAGTGATAAAGGTATGTACCTGACTGCCTCCTTCAGACCCATACAAGTGTAGGAAGAAATGTATGCACATCCCCAGCCAATACCAAAACCAAGTTTATTATCAATGTATCTTAAAAGGACAATCCCTTTATAAACATTTTCTTACTTACTCCCCTTTGCAATCCTTACCATTTAAGAGTTTGAATACTTCTATACATAAAAGGATACAGTATTGGTGGTGTGACTGAATCATTTGAAATGCTGTTAATATTCTTCAGAAGTTCTTCAATTACTGCGTTCTTATGTGGCACATTCAGGATCTGCTTGTTTTGTAACTAAAAAGCACAAGATAAAACTAAAACTTATGCACAATATGATAAAATAAATAAGTCTCCTGTGTTCTGTTCTAAATAAATACTGATGTTTTACTGTATAAATACAAATGTTTTACTGTATAGATGTAAAAAGCAAAACACATTTTGCACAATCTGCCAGAAAATTTTAGAATATATGGGCATAATAATATTGTTTTATGTCAAATGAGTGAAAATGGCCCTGAAACCTCTCGAACAGTTTAAACAGATTATTATGATATATATTGTAACCTGTAGCAGGAAAGTCTGCAAGTCCAGTAGAACAGTTTGAGGAAGGTCCGTAATTTTTACATGCACAGCATCATCAATAATTTCATCAATTTCATTCAGTGTAAGGATGTTCAAAGTACCGTATTTCACAAACTTAAGGGGAAAAAGAAAAAAAATAGTTTGTTTTCAATTGTTGATTCAAGTTCCATATTACATAGCATTCAATTGTACATTATATCTACTTTGCATGCCATATTGAAGATTCATGTTTGAATCATTATTATGCTTATAACTTGTATCTGTTGTGAGAAAGTGAGAGGTGTTGTTTAGGAGAACCACTATCTATCATACAGACAGATAAAAGGTGCATGGTAAAAGCCCTGGATTTGTCTGCGGTAACTTATGGGTTAACCTATGTGGTAAGCTGGAGTAGTGTGTAAGTCTACAGTATGTTGGCCTAGCTAGCATAGACACCTTTGTAATGTCCGTACTGGGCCTGCTTATTATGGAGTAGGGATAGGTTGGTAGTGGGACGCCTACTCCATTCGGGCTTCGGTCCTGGGTTTTTTTAACCCACAGGTGCAGGTCACAGACCTCGTTTGAGCCTGATGTAGACTGCAGGGCAGAAGCAGCAGGAGAGGCACTACCTGGAGAGCTAAATGCTGGACCGTGTTCACACAGCAAAGGTAACTGAGTGCCTCCTGATATTCTGCTGGCCAAGAGCATGTGCCAGGCAGCCTGGTACATGTATAGTTAGGTGCTGTTATTGTATTAGATAGTACTCAGACAAGGCTGACTTTAATTTGTTTGACTGCAGAGTGTGAATAAAACACTTGATTTGGACTATAACCTTTGTGTGTCCCTGCTTCCTGCACCAAGTATCTACCAGAGCAATTCCCCACACTATAAGGCTACATTCACACGATGTATGCCCGCCGTACCGTAGTACGGCGGGCATACATCGGCGCTGCGGAGAGGAGCAGGGGATGAGCGCTGCTCACCCCCGCCCCTCTCCATAGGGAGATACGGCGCCGTAATACGGGAAAAGATAGGACATGTCCTATCTTTTCCCGTGCTACGGAGCGGTACGGTGCCGCACGTGTGCGGCACCGTACTGCTCCCATACAGGGCCGTGAGCCCATAGAAGTGTATGGGGGACGTATATATACGTCGGCCGTGTATCGGCCGTATATACGTCCCCCATACATGTGTGTGAATGTAGCCTAAACTGAACACACAAAGTTACTACTTCAAAACAAAAATCTCTACATTTTTAGATAAAGATTCATTTACCCAGTTTAAATCAGACCATGGAACTTATATGCTAAGTTATTGCTGCCCAGCAGTACCTTGGCATGTCCTCTGCACAGTATTTCACAATATTGGTAGGAAGCTATCTGTTTAGGATCTGTCTGGTCAGCTACAATGCACTGATCAGCAAGGATGCAGGGTCAGCGTTAGAGGGCGCAAACTGGGCATTTGCCCAGGGCCCCCTGTCCTAAAGGGGCCCCCTGTTGATTTTTTGTGGGAAGAGGATGTATTGCTCCTCTAATACCCCATGGTTGAATGCCCTGGTGAAGATGCTTATCATTCATCTCCTGTCTATATATCTATCTTCTATCTGTCTAGTTATCTATCTTCTATAATTTCTCTATTTCCTATCTATATATCTAACTATTTATCCATGCAGCTTTTTGTTTATTAATTTATCAATATAACTTATATCTACCTATAAATCTTCTATATATAATCTATCCATCAATCAATCTTCTATCTATAATCTACTTTATACTACTGTTTGTAACCAACAAAGTGTTATTATTGTACAGGACTAAAGGAGTCTCTTACTGACTGTGACTGTTCATAAATAGTTTTATTTTGGGGCCCACATTTAGTTTTGCCCAGGGCCCCACTAAAACCATCTCTGCAAGGATGCCAGGTGTTTCACACTAATCTCATGATAATAATGAAAGGCCTTCAATAAAGTTACATCACCTAGCAACAAACTGAATAAAGGTGAGATCACACGTGGCGCTTGCCATGCGTTTGGAGATACTACCATGCATTTGGCTTGTTTCAAAGCGTTTTCTTCATTGCTGGAAAAGTAAGCAGCGCGGTTAACATTTTCACAGCTGCTTACACTTCAAACATTGAAGAAAAATGCTTTCAAATGAGCCAAATGCATGGTAACATGTAAAATGGATGCATTTGCATCGCAAATACCACAGGTGGTGCACCCACTAATCCTGCATGTAAGAAATACAATTGTATTCTCCATTTTCCAGCAACAGCTTTTCTGCATTCTTTGTCTATTGTTTTCAGTCTTAGAAGGTGGAAACCTAGCTGTTGTGACTCACTGCTCCCCCACTCTGCATACAGCTTTAATGTATTCTAAAACTTAAAGGGGTATTCCGGGAATATGAACGTCTGACACAAAAACCCATGATGATATAACTAAATGAATACAACAATACTCAATGTCATTAGTCACAAAACGGAGCTTAAATAATTTGATTTTATGATTTACAAAGTTTATGGCCTCTCTAAAGTAGGTGGAGTTATCACTAAGATGGCTGACACTGGAAACTACAAGTTCAATGATCCTTTAGTTCTCAGTAACTCCTCCCCCCTCTTATGCTCTGCTCCCAGTGATGATGTAACAGGTTTTCTTGCTCTGTTACCATAGTAATGATGTGTAACTGCCATCACCACAACACTGACCATACTGGATGCACTGCAACCAACCGACTACAGCCAAACATAGTGGTGATCACATGACCCTGCCCAGGCAGGTGCAGGACATGTGATGTGAGCATGTGACCGGCGGCCATCTTCTGTCCTGCAACGGACCGCGCGGAGGAAATTAACGGACTGATTAAAGGGCCAGTAGCATTTTAATTCTTCATTACAGTCTATGTCATCAGCATTTTCTGCTAAGGGGAGCAAAATTTTAAATAACAACTAATTACACATTAGCTTATATTTTGAGTGCCCACTTGTATATGAATTATGCTGATTCCTGGAATACCCCTTTAAGTTTCATATCTACGTTATGCCTCTTTTTGTCATGTTGTTCAGTTCTTTATAACAAAGTAGTATAGCAGCCATTTTAAATCACAGAATTATAAATGAAAGGAACCTTCTAGGTAACTCTATAAGGAATGAAAGGTGACCTTCCGTTCTCCGTTATGTTCTTCCATAATAGAATGTGAACTGGGATTTAGATAAAATTCAGCAGAGGTTCCAGATAAAAATTTGCTATATGCAAAGTTTGTTGAAAAGTTACCATGTAAATCATGTTTTACCCTTTTATGTCTCTATAATCATGTACATATATTTTACTAATTTTGAAAATGTTTTGGAATTGTGCTTAGGGTTTTCCAGTAAATAAATGTAAATTTGAAAATTCTATGATTTTGTTATTTCTATTCTATAAATGTTTTTGAACAACTCACCAGTGACAAGAGGCGGAGCACACCAGGCTGTAAGTAACCGTTGGTTTTACCAGTTAGAGATACAAGGAGAACAAATCTGTTCCATGGTTGTGATGCTACATGATGTGCTACACAAAACATAATAAATTATTTTTAATCAGCACTCAGAAATAATTTGTTAACATGCAGTTCTTAGAATACAATATTTAATTATCCGAGCAAGGATCTAGAAAGGACCTAGAAAGTTCACTGCAGTCACACGTACTGTACTTTAAAGTAATTTAACGCAAGATGATCACCCATGCCTAAATGTCAAGAAATGCATATGGTATTTGTGTCGAAAGGTACACACTAACAGATTTCTTCAACCATTGGTAATGAAGTGGGCTAAGTGGGGATGTCTAATTGCTACTTTACAAAGACTTGTAAGCCCTTTTTTCTCCAAATAACTCAGTTGGGGGAATTAATTAAGAAGGTATTTTAAACACACGTTTTAAAATTCCTCCCGGCATACCGTATCTTCTAAGAGGCTCCATTCTCTCAGTAGATGTGGGTGCAATCTCTGCCAGGTTGGACCTATTTAGCCCCGTCTAGCCTGAGGCGGGCCAGCACAATATATCAGGGGAGTGGGAAAGGGTTAGGGCAAAATATAGATTGGGGTAAGTACAGGTTAAGGGTGGGGCATCCACACTTAGGTAAAAGTGTCTGACTGAACAAGAAATTGGACAAGGTCATGTGACTGGCATTTGTCCAGTGAATTTTGAAACGCCCATTGACCATAATTCTGTGAAACTGTACTGTACTTGTTCATAGTAAAGATAAAAGAAAGTCATATGATAAAATCATTAAAGGGGCTGTCCAGGAATTACATTTTTTTTCTAGTCTGAACAGTCTGAAACTCATGCAGTAGCAGGCATGCGCCAGTAGTTGGGATGGCATCGCTAGACTCTGTATACAAACAGATGTCCGGCAGTGATAGCGCCGCTTTATAGAACAGGAGCACCAAAAGAGGTGGGAAACAGCTCTGTTTTTACTTACCCCCTGCCATGAATTAAAAAACTTTAATTCCTGGACAACCCATTGAAGCCATATTTACATAACACAAAGAAACCCTTTGAAATAACTTGTGCTAATCAATAGTAACAAATAATTTGGTGCAATACACAGAAGAAGCAAAAAATTTGTCAACCAATGTACTATTTCTAACTGTACACTATCAATCTTACCCAGATCAGGTGCCTTGTCATGCAGGAAATCTACAATAGAGCCAAAACAATCTGCGGCGACTTGAACAAGAATTGTGTCTTTCTGGAGGTAAACCAAAAAAAGAAAACTACTATATAGTAATGCAGTAAGAATGCAACAGCATATTGTGAACAATCAATCTATAAATTCATATAGTGTTGGAACTTTTGTAAGTCTTTTATAGGTACTCTATTCAAAGGGGTTATCCTTTTTTTTTTTTTTAACAATGAGTCCTAGAATGTATAAAAACAAGCCACAAGTCCAGCAGATGAAAAGTGACATAAATGTCTTGAAAGATATATCCCGCCTTCCCCCATTTTGTGTGTATGTCCAAGAATATGCAAACCCCATGCATAACACATAATACCTGCACCAAGAGGTTCTGTAAAGCTGCAACCAGATAAAGTGTGCTTTTAGATGTCAGAGGCCAAATATCATCTTGTGGTTCTGGTACTGGATGGTTTCTGTCTCCTTTAGATATCTTGATAAAAGGTGAGGAGAACTTCTGTCTGAGTTGTGCTTTTAAGTGCTGAAGAATACTAACTGAGAGGTACAATACAATTACCATCTTTATGAAACAACTGAATCCTTAGAAGAAAAATTAGATACAGTTAAATAATTTGTCAGTAAATATGACAAAGCACGCAGCCACTGGAGTCATCTGTTGTTAATGGAAAAAAATACTACATGCTTCACTATTTCTAACAGCAAACATAACATTATCGGTAACATCTAATGACGATGCTGTGGAGTGGAACAGATTCTTATTTAAAATAGTCCCAAAAGAAATGGTAAATGAAAGCCATTAAATACTACTTATTGCAGAATAAGCACACTTTTAAGAAAACAATTTTGGGTCATGTTAATTATTCCATAGATACAAATGTTTTGTAGATTTTTTAGGGGCCATTAAAGGGGTATTCCCATCTGGGCATTCACATTTAACCCTTTCAGGACCTGGCCCTTTTTTGTTTTTTCATTTTCATTTTTCACTCCCCATGATCAAAAATCCATAACTTTTTTATATTTCCATGTACAGAGCTGTGTGACGGCTTATTTTCTGCGTAACAAATTGCACTTCATAGAGATGGTATTGAATATTCCATGCAGTGTACTGGGAAGCGGGAAAAAAATTCCAAATGCAGTGAAATTGTTAAAAAAACGCATTTGTGCCGTATTCTTGTGGGCTTGGATCTTACGGATTTCACTGTGCGCCCCAAATGACATATATACTTTATTCTTTGGGTCGGTGCGATTACGGGGATATCAAATTTATATAGGTTTCATATTGTTTTCATACATTTAAGTGGCGATCAGCCGGCACCGATCGCGGGTGTTACCGGTAAGCCTTTGCTGCAATATGCAGCAAAGACTTACCGGCTATGGAGAGGGCTCAGCGCGTGAGCCCTCTCCATGCACCCGCGGCTGACCCGTGACGTGCTATTACGTCACGGGTCGTGAACGGGTTAATTAATTTCATTTGCCACATGTAAACATTTCTTCAATTGGATGTTATTAAAAGAAATGTTCCTGTGTCAAGATAATTTCTCATAAATGTAGCCTTGTTGTCTCTTAGAATCGAGATAGCTTTTCTCGGATACGACCACCTCACATTCCGGCAGGGGTGGCCAGACATGCACTATTGAATCCTGCCTGACCACCTGGATTCAGCATCCATTACCACAGGACGGCTGTGGTGTTATGCAGTAACTTCCAGGCATTTCATAAACTAAAACTTTTTGTTTCTTTGTGCAATCCCTCCAGCAGAGGTGGCCGTATCCAGGGACACAGTCTTGTTTCTAAGGGACCAAATAACAACATTTATGAGAAATTATAGTCACACAGGAACATTTCTTTTAAATAAAATCTAATTGAAGAAATGTTTATATATGGCAGATGAATGAAATTGAATGTGAATGCCGAGACGAGAATACCCCTTTTAAGGCTTAATTTTTTCCCCTCTGTTATATCCTTAAAATGGGAGGACAGCTTTTATGCTGACACAGATGAAAAGGTAGTACAGACACGGACAGTGAACCATAAATCTAGACCCCCAGCTGTCCTTACCTAATTGCCCATCCTACCTAAGTGGTAGGTGATAACTGGTTGATGTTCTTTTCCTGTGCCAATGTAAAAACACAGATACAAACAGACCAAAACAAAAAAAAGGATTGTTGTACAGATATGGGTCAAAACCTAGAGGACAATGCAATTCAGAATCAAGAGAAAAACAAATATTGGGTCAAACAATCCGAAATAAAAAAAGTCCATAAAATTCTAGAATGTACCAAGAAAGACTTATAACAGGCACTGGCAATAGGCCAGACAAATCTCTCATAAGATATCAGAGCCCCATTTCAGAAGATAATTGGACTGGTTCACTGATATAAACATAGTCAACAGAAGATAATCGGGTGTGGTGGAAATTAATCAAGAAGTCAGAATCGGAATAAAGCAACGTTCAGGGTGCGGTCACACATTAACACAAGTGTTTAAAAACGCATTGTAACAGCTGAAGAGAGATTTGCTTAATTAAACAGCTGTAAACACTTGCGTTTACAAGACGCAAATGTTAATGCTTGCGTTAACACATGCGGTAACAATGCGTATTGTAAAGGCCATTGTTAACAGCTGTTTAATTAGGCAAATCCCTCTTCAGCTGTTGCAAAGCATTTTTAAATGTATGCGTTAAAAGCGACGTGTGACTGCACCCTCGGGCTAATGAAGGACTGAATGCAAACTAAGTACAAAATTACAGTCAGCAGCAAATCTTGTGCCGTACGTTACAGGCAGAGGATGGTGCTGAAGCCTGATGGCACAGATGTTACAACAGCATTGTATCCCACTGCCAGTACCTATAAGTTAAAGTAGGAGGAGTGAGCATTGACAGTAGGAAGTGATTTGCTGCTGCTGATGGGGGATTGTCTGCATATTTGCATAGTTACTTCAGAGAGAACACCCACATTTTATGTTCACTGCAGACTATACAGTGCCATCCATCCTCCACAGCCTCAAATGGGCTGGGGAACATATGCTGTTTTTCACAGCAGAATAAAAAAGCGCCAAAAGGAGGCCTGTTTCCGCTTGGAGCTTTCTTGCTATATATAACCTGATACTCATTGGGGCACATGTTTTGGCCTTTTCTTTATTTTCTGTGACTTTTTGTGCTACATGTGCACTTATTTTGTACCTAAGACAATCTCTCTTCAAAATATGCCCTTTACAGTTTCTCTTAAATCCAGATTTGAAAGGTACAACTTTTGTGTCGCAAATCCAGCTGCCCCCTTACAGGCGTAGAACACACATTAGAGCTATTTGAAACTTTTGGATACTTTAAAGTGTAACCATCATTCTGTGCAAAAAAAAACTAAAATACATAATTCTGCGCCAGGTGTCCCTGGGAATAGTTCCTTAAAGTATTTTGCCTCTCGGTCCACAAAAAACTACAATCGGCAACATTGGAGGAGCGGGGCCTGCCTCCTGTCACCTCATCACAAGAGCCTGCTGCTGACCAATGACACCAGAGCTATCTATGTAATATCTATCTATCTATCTATCTATTACCTACTCATATCTATCTAATATCTTTATATCTCATATCTATCTAACTACCTATCTACCTACCTAAGTAAAACTTCAACACAGCACATGAGGGCACAGCTTGCAGACTTGGAGAGTCCTGCCACTTCCTTGTGTGAGGTGATGGGGGGAAGGGGGGCTGCACTTTCTGTCTGTGTGAATTATTTGTTTATACACAGGTGTAGGGAAAGCTGAGGGAGAGATCAGTGTATGTGTTTGGTTACTACATTAGTGAGGGCTCCTGGCAGCACATGACTGCTGGATCACTGAGACATGAGGTAATCAGCTGATTGCAGGGAGAGAAATGGGGGCGTGTCTCCTGCTCGTAGTCTCTGCTCCTTTCTGAAGATTGAATGTCCATAGTAACAGCCATATGAGAGATGACTGACATCTAGGGGAAGTCTGCAGAATACAAGAGGAAGGAGCAAGATTCGGGTAACTAATCCAATTGCAAAAGGGCTTAAAATTACCTGCCCTACAACATATCAAAAGGTTTTTGAAATGACGGTTACACTTTAAATGACTTTTGTTTCAAACTCCTCAAATGCCACATGTATCAATAAGGAAAAGACACTAAGATCCATCTTTCTGCCAGAAAAGCCAAAATAAAAAGCAGGAGCACAAAGTCAGACTTATGTTACATGTGCTCCAATGATTGCATTTCATTTCTTTTATGGGAGGCAGGAAAAACAAAATAAGAATTCTAGCAATGACTTGATTTATGATTTATTACTGATTTGTTTATATGGCATACACCATGCTGTTAAATGAAGTAATAGCTTAATTAAAGAAACCCAAACCTGATAAGGAGGCAGCAGCAACACAGAACATGGAGCCACCTGCTTAATTTACAGGCTCATTTACATCTAATATATAAAGCTGAATATGTGTGAGTATGTATGTGAGTATGTGTGTATGTAAGTATGTATGGATGTCCCCTAAAAGAATCTGTACCGTCACGTTTACAATCACCAAATTTTGCACAGCCACTCTCTGTGACTCAGGAACCATCATAGATTCAGTTTTGAGTCGAAATTTTCACCCCATGCTTTCCAAAATCCACTTATTAACCACCATATACAGGTGGCAGTTGGAAGCTGAGCCGTGATTGGCTGCTATTCTGCAACATATCATTTATATGAGCTCTGAGCTATGATTGGCTACTATAGGCAATGAGTATAAGACGTTTATGTGTGAGGTAAGATGGAAAGAAATACAGAGATAGGGGGAGATTTATCAGTAGTGTCTGAGCTAAAACTGTTCCAGTTGCCCATGGAAACCAGTCAGATATCAGCTGTAATTTTATTGTAATTTTATAAGAGTGCACGAGACAGACCATCACTGGAATTAGAGTGCTAGAGGCAGATAGTCACTGGAATCAGAGTGCCAGGGAACCACACAAATTAGCCCTTAAGCTCCGCCCACTCATACAAAATGGCGTCCTTACGCTAATTCCTACTCCCCTAGCATACAGCACACCCAAACCAAACGCATCCAAATCCCAGACACTACACACGCACAGCCCAGTGGGCGCACAACCACACTATGTACCCCCCTACCACGTGCCTATGGAGCTCTACTGCACAGAGCCACTCTACACTCCGATACAGTCACCCATTAATTCCATACAACTTGTCGCTGCCACCACTCATAATTACGGCTCACAAGACGCCCACACCAGGTCCGCACACATGCACTAAGATACACACTCTTCTAGGTGCCATACAGATCACCTGGACCCACACTGTCTATAGCTATTGTTAGCATACAAACACACACGGGGTAACAAGGCTTAGCAGCAATTCACCTCTCCAGAGTTATGGGAACATATAGAGTACAAGGAAAAAATAATTAAAGAACCATTTAATATGCAAACAGACATAAATAAAAGCAAACAGTCAAATAAAAAGGTATTAAATAAAGAAAAGACAGATCTTTTGGTTAACCCCTTCTATTTTGTTATAGCTAAGAGCAGTTATTTACTATCTCGGGCAACAGTGGGAGCTACAGCTAGTATTTGTATAAATTCAATTTCTATGGAAGAAGAAGGTTGAAAACAAAATAAGAAATCCCCCTAGGGTAGTGGTGGCGAACCTATGGCACGGGTGCCAGAGGTGGCACTCAGAGCCCTTTCTGTGGGCACTCAGGTGATTGCTCCAATATCCCTAGACAGGACCAAATCTACCAAATCTCCTTCAGGTCCCAAGCAACTTAAGGGATGCTGCTCTCAGCGCTATTTTAAAGCGACAATTCATTGGCTGTTTGAAACAGTGGGAAAAGTGAGAAGATGTTGACAGAACTGCATTGCCTTTAGGGGTCATCCTGCGGACCCACCATTCTTCCTGGAGAGAAGCTACAATGATGGTCTGAATTTATTTGCCCACCTTTTTTCAACTGTATTGGTGGCCTTAGGAGAGCCAATACAATTGAATGATGTGGAAGAACAGGTAGCAATAAGTTACTACGTGAAATGTCATGTTGGCACTTCTTGGTAAATAAGTGGATTTTGTTTGTAGTTTGGGCACTCAGTCTCTTAAAGGTTCGCCATCACTGCCCTAGGGTAATAAGCATATCACTTAGGACAGTCTAGCATGAGTTAATCCAATGGTAGATATCCTTTAAGCTATAAACTGGGTGCGTCCTTAAGAGGTTAAAGTAAAGGTTTGTTTTAAAAGGTTGCTTTATCTTGCCAAGGCTTTGTCTTCTAAAATATGTTCTTACCAATGAGCATGGATGATGTGTCCTTACATTTAAATGATATTAAATCTATTACATTCTTTACATCAACATAAATAGTTTTGTGGATCTGAAAGAAAAGAGAAAAGAAATTTGCTAAAAAAAACAACCCAGATCTATAACACTACCAGACAGGTTACTAACCTTAAAGGGTTATCATATCTTTCCCGTACTACAAATATCCAAAAGAACACATTTGCATACACATAATCTTGTCTATCATTTTCCTGGGGGCTGGGGAAGTGAGGGGGTTGTACCAACTAAGCTAGGCCCTATTCCCTAACTTGCTAATTGGTGGTGGTCTCCATATTGGGACCCCCCACTGATCTTGAGAACCCCCGAGATGACCTGGACATTGTATGGGAAGTTTTTAAATATTGTACAATAACAATGACTACAATAATGGTTTACCAATCACCTTTTTTGAATCTCCCTTCCATGCTAAATATCTAGTATGACTTGTAGGTAAGTAGTTGGAAAGCTGCTGACCTGTAAGTTGTAGCACTGTTGGAAGTTCATCAGAGTGGAAGTCATTAGCCAAGCAGAACAATATAGAGAATCACTGCAATGGGACTGGGTTGTATCCAGTGTTTTTGCTATCATTTCCTCTAGCATCTCAATAAGACATGTGTTAGAGAGAAGTACCGCTGTGGCTAAGATAAAAGAGTATAATCATCATCACATCTCTTACACCATATTGTATCATTCTGCTGCTCATAGGAGCAAATCAATGAAATGTGAGGGGTCACTATCTGAGAGAGCCAAAATATTAGAGAGGTAGATGGGGGGCACAATGTGAAGGGGAGTGCACAAAGGGCATTATAAGAGGGAGAGGAGGGGGCAGTATATCTTAGGGGTCAACAGAAAAGAGGAGAATGTGTGGGGGGGAGGGACAAAAAAAATGAGGCATCAGTGGAGGGGGGCGTAAAGAAATTGGGATATTATAATGAGGGTGTAGAGTGGTGGCATAGATGCTTATAAGGTTGTCACAGGAAGGGGATATTATACTGTGGTTAATGGCAAAAAAATACATTAGGAGTTAGGAGAAGGGCTGGCCACAGTGAACTTTCTGCTATGACTCCTTAATATATGTTGTTTCAGAGTCTAGCATACATTTCTATGGGCTCATGCTGACTGCCTGAGCCATAAAAGGTAGAGCAGGTCCTATTTCCGTCTATTATTATTATTGTCATTGGTGCATCAGTGGTGCAAACAAGCCATTAACAAAAACAAACATACAATAGTCCAAGTCAGGAGGACTAACTCTCTAAAAAATGTTGGTGATGGAATAAGTGCTTAATTGCTGGAGACAGGTTCCTTTAAAGATTTCCTCAAAATGGCCACATACAAACAAACAAAACGTTTTGAATAACTCTAAAAAAAAATTCCAAGTGTGGTTGTACACAAATGACAAACTAGATCCCTGTGTCTGCAGGATTTACCAGACCAAACCTAGAAGTGCTGAACTGAGCTGAGGTGCTGAGTCCGGCTCAGCAGTTCTAGGTTTTGTTTGGCAAATCCTGTGAACTCACGGAGGGGAGCAGAATCACTTGTGTACAACCAGCCTAACACACATAAATAAATCAATTAAAGATTGAAATCTTATTGTGTAATTATTTACAGTACCTCTCACTTTGCTAGCTGTGCCTGTGTAATGGATGCTGCAGTATAGAAAGTTGAGTGCAGGCTGAAGAATGTTTTCACTGGATAAACTACATTTTCCAGATATGTTGTTCACTATAAAATCAATATATTTAAGTCAGAATATAACTTAAAGTTCATATCATTATCATTTTTGTTTTTATTATCTACCTAACTTATATACTTGAGTATAAGCCGACCCAAGTATAAGCCAAGTTACCTAATTTTACCACCAAAAATTGGGAAAACCTATTGACGCTAGTAAAAGCCTAGGGTGGGAAATGCATTGGTCACAGCCTCAGCCAGTATGTAGCTAGAAAGTCCCCTTCCCCCCAGTATATAGCCTACCAGCCCCTGCCTCCTGTATATGTTTATATAATAAGAAATGAACTTTGCACGCACTGCCTGCACAAAAACTATGACATCATCAGATTAAGGGCCAATTTAGACAGGCATTTTTTATTTCCGTGTGCAAAATTCCCCTTTCCGGTGCCCCCACCCGTCTGCTCTTCTTCGATCGGCAGCGATAGGTCAGGCTCGCTGACCTTGCAGACTATGATGTCAGCCGCCACTGACACCATAGTGTGCACTGGCCGGCGCACACCAACCATGGGCATGAGGAAGACTATATAGAAGGCACGAGAAAGGCTGTATATGGTGGGGCAGAAGATGGCTTAATATGGCGGCGGGTGCTGGGGGTTGGCTGGAAGGCTATATACTAGGGCAGTGATGGCTAACCTATGGCACTGGTGCCAGAGGTGGCACTCAGAGCCCTTTCAGTGGGCACTCAGGCCATCACCAGAGAGGACTCCAGGTATCTTCCTGCAGTCACAGACAGCCCAGGACTTGCTGTGCACAGAGCTGTTTTAAAGTAACAGCTCTCCCTGGGACTATTTTGTGCTTTATTGGTGTCCTCAGGTGCTGGTATCAATGAAAACTGTGACAGAGAAGGGAGTATAAATCACAAATTAAATTTCTGTGTTGGCACTTTGCGATAAATAAGCGGGTCTTTGTTGTAGTTTGGGCACTCGACCTCTAAAAGGTTTGCCATCACTGTACTAGGGGATTGGCCGGCTATTTGCTGGGAGCAGTAGGCTGGCAGCCTATATACTGGGGGCAGGAGCTGGCTGGCTGTATACTAGGGGCTTGTTGGTTAAGGGAATGGCCTGGCTATATACTGGGAGGAATGGGCTTGCTATATACTAGGGGGCACTGGCTGGCTATATACTGGGGGGAATGGGCTGGCACCAATGCATTTTCCCCCCTTGGCTTATACTCGAGTCAATAGGTTTTCCCAATTTTTGTGGTAAAATTAGGTACATCTGCTTATATATCTGGTCGGCTTATACTCGAGTATATACGGTAGATACAAACCCATCAGTTGGTTTTTTTTGCATATGTGAAAAAAATGGATGGTGTACAGATCTGAAAAAAAAAACGGATACAATATGGACTGTACACAATCACTTCCACATTTTTTGTAGATGTGCTGCAGACACACTCGTCTTAATGAGCCCTTATTTTTTGTCATATACATTTATTAATTTAACTGTATTATATGTTTTCCCTGCATGGTGTCTCCTCAGACAAGTATTGAGGATTCAATGCATTGTATAACTCTACTGCCGACTTTATAATGTTGGCGCAGGGATGCGGAGCCGGAGAAGCGGAAGAAAGAAGAGGACCTGCGGAGGGGGATTTTGGTGGGGGTGGGGTGTTTGTGGTAAAGGTGAGTACAGAGTTAATTCTTTTTATAGACTTGAGTATGACGTGTTTTGTGCTAAATACTCGAGGATATGGTATATAAATACTTTTTATTTTTCCATTGCTTTGTTTTTAAAAGTTGATTCTAGAAAGAAGGAGGCCATGGATAACAAATTTAAGAAGATTAACACAATCAAGGTGCCCGGATCTATGAGTGAATGCCCCTTGTGGTTGATTTTGATGGTAGATTTCATTTAAACTCTTTGCAATTTTATTATAAGACCATGCCTTGAATATGGGCTAAATTTTCAAAATACCAAAAAGGAAATATGGGAGCTAGAGAGAGTTGACCCGACAATTAAGCAAGATGGAAGGTCTAGTAACAAATACTAAAGTTAGGATTGTTCAGTTTGGAAAACAAGGTGCCATGGAGGTAATCTGAATTAGGTGAAGATCACAAATGTGTTCAGTAGGTTCCATTACAAGTCGCAAAAAAGTCGCAAAGTCACTCCAGCCCCCTGCTGGTGTATGTGCTGCAACTTTTGGTGCATTTTGCGTCTTTTTTTAGCCTTTTTGAAAGAAAAATCCCAGACACATATAGAGCATAACAACATTTATTCAAGGGTGAAAGGCGCTTTAATGAATCTGATCAACAGTGGAGATCAAAAGACAGACATAGAAGTGTCCCAAGGAGCCGGGTAACGATAAATCTCCCCCACTGTGTCTCACTGTGACAGAGCTAGACGGCAGTGCCACAAAGTATACGTCAGCTTCCACTTTTGGACCAATTGGCAGTGCACCTGCTCAGCTTCCTATGTAGCTTCCTTCTCCATCCAGCCGTGTGCTTCCCCCCAGGCTCCAGCCCAGGTGAAGCACAGGGTCATATGCATGAGGCCTTACAATGTATTATATTGTTTATTAGCACAACACAGCAGCTGGATTGCAGCAAGTGGTGAATATAGCTTTACAGGTGTAGAAGTGGAACAAGAAGCATTGCCTCATTCATAGACAGAGTCAGCATTATATTTATAGTTGCTGCATCTCATTTGCTTACCACTGTAGAAAAGTTTGAAATATGAGCCATCCAGGACAATTTTTGGCTGTTTTTTCTTCTGCAGCAGGCATAGAAGGCTGAGAACTGATGGCAATACTTTCTCTGCTGATATAAAAATCATATCTTAGCTTATTGAACAGAAACAATAATGTCTTATAGTAATTTAAAGAGACATTACAATAAATTCTAGTTATTGCATTGACCAGAAACTATGCTAAATTTCATATATACTAAATATTGATACTAGATATCAATATTTACACAAAGCATTGAACAGCTAAAGAGAAAGAATGTGCAATGTGTGCCAAAAAATAAAGTTCCTTATGCCACAACCACAACTGTTTTAGACTCTTTATGGACACTTTTAAGAGTCGAAATGGGGGGAGGGGAGGACCGTTTTTATCAGGTTCTCTGGGTTCTTTATTAAAGTAAACCTACCACTAGGGATCTACCTATTATGGTAGATCCGGTGGTAGGTGCATCTAAACGGCACGGTGGCTGAGTGAGTAGCACATCTGCCTTGCAGCACTGGGGTCCTGGGTTCGAATCCCACCCAGGTCAACATCTGCAAAGAGTTTGTATGTTCTCTCCGTGTTTGCGTGGGTTTTTTCCGGGTACTCCGGTTTCCTCCCACACTTCAAAAACATACTGTTAGGTTGTTTAGATTGTGAGCCCCATGGGGACAGTTACCAATTTGACATGCTTTGTGCAGCGCTGCGTAATCTGTGTGCGCTATATAAATAAAGAATTATTATTATATGTAAGGATAGCCTTTTTAGGGCTAATCCTTTACCCCCCTATATCTTTTCTAATCTTTAATCAGTGTAATATGCAAATTTGCTAAAGAGGTCACTGGGGCATGGAGTAGCCAGAGCTAAGGCTACAGGGCGCGGCTACTCCATGCCCCAGTAGCTTCTTTGATCCTCCTATCCAGACATCTTCAGCGCAGAGCACAGCACAGGCCAGCGGCTGCGTGATCTCGGCTCCAAAGCCGGAGATACTGCGCATGTGTCAGCCAGGGCACCTCCGACTGTTTAACCCTTTAACGACCCATGACATAAGAGCACGTTACAGGTCGGCTGCGGGTGCATGGAGAGGGCTCACTGGCTGAGAGAGGGCTTCATATCGCAGCAAAGACTTACCGGTAACACCCGCGTTCGGTGCTACCAGCAAAGCTGCCGACGGCTTCAAAAAGATGGAGATCAACGCTCCCTGTGACGTCATTGGGGAGTGGCAATGAAAATCTCAGGTCTTCTAAAGACCCGAGGCTGTCTCGTTTTAACCCATTGATTACAATGTGTGATTCGCACATTGTAATGAATGAGGAGGAAAATCCCCAAATACTGCCATATTGTAGTATGGCAGTATATGGTAGGATCAATCAGACAACCTAAAGTACCCTAGGGAGTCTGACAAAAAGTAAAAGTAAAAATAAAAAAAGTTAAAAAAAATTATAATAAAAAAACCTAAAAAGTCAAATCTATAAAATGTAAAAAATTAAATAAAAAGTGACCAAAAAGCTCGTACAGTCCTAAATATGGTAGCATTGTGCACGTCATCAAAAGTCGCAAAACTGACACCACCCACAGCTCCGTACACCAAAGTATGAAAAAGTTATTAGCGCCAGAAGATGGCAAAATAAAAAAAAATTTGTACAGGAGGTTCTAATTTTTGTAAATGTTTGAAAACATTATAAACCCTATACAAATTTGTTATCCCCATGATTGCACCGTCCCAAAGAATAAAGTAGACATGTCATTCGTGGCGCACAGTGAAAGCCGTAAAATCCAAGCCCACAAAACGGCGCAAATGCATTTTTTTCACCATTTTCACTGCATTTGGAATTTTTTTTTAAGCTTCCCAGTACACGGCATGGAATAGTAGATACCATCACTATGAAGTGCAATTTATTACGCAGAAAACAAGCCATCACACAGCTCTTTACATGTAAGTTATAGATTTTTGATTGCGGGGAGTGAAAAATGGAAATGAAAAAACAAAAAAGGGCCAGGTCTTTAAAGGGTTAATAAAGTTATTATTTCATTAATAATGATGCAAGAAAATGGGTTAAAACCCCCAATCCATCCCCTAGACAGAACATGCAGTGTAATTAGGACACTCTACCACCAGTAAACTAAAGATGTGGAGGCCTGAATGCCTCCTCCTGTGTGATTAACATAATGGGGCTTATTTACTAAGGGTCCCGCGGCCGCATTTTCGTCGGGTTTCCCGACTTTTAGGGGGATCCATCCGGGGATTGTGATTAAACTGTATTCACATCAGGAAACTGGCATATATGAAAAGATGGAGCATGATATTGTTGTAAACTTACCTTTTGAAGTTCAGTTAAGAGCAAACTTCTATAAAAATACGAATTTGTGAGGGGCATATGCATGCAGAATTCAAGATGGCAGCAAGCCGTAGAGCAGTGATAATTAGCTATTAGCTACAGCTCCTACCTTCTGCAGACGTAGGAAGATAGCAATCCCCTGCAGAATGGCTAAAGGAGGCCAAAAAAAAGGCTGGAACACAGGTGAAACCTGCACCGGAGCCTGCACAGGAGTTCCCGCTGCCGCTATCTTTGCCAGAAAGCTCCTTCTCACACGCATCACCATCTTCTCCACAACTGTGGAACCTGCCAAACACAGGAAGGCCCACCAACAACACAGAACTCATTGGTGGCACTGGATAAAGCAATGGCTGAAATTGAATTCAGCCAGACAACCTCCACGGCCTCAACTGAGTCAGATGTACCTGAGGTGGGTCAAGAGCGCTACCACTATTCAGGGGATAAAATTCTCCTTGCTAAATTGTCAAATATCCTCCAGCAGGAACTGGGCAAAGCCTGTGTTAAAATTACTTCAGATATAGAAGAGGACTTGCAAATGCTGGGCAACCGCATTGACACTGTTGAGGCTAAAATAGACATCTCTGTAGCCCATATTAATCATCATTCTGCTAGCATTTCGGATATCAATGCCCAATTGGAGGAGGCTCTGTCTAAAATTGAGGACTTGGAGAACAGGTTCTGCAGGAAAATTTTCAGAATTAGAGGGTTCCCCGAGTCAGTTACTGACCTGGATCTGAAGAATGATATATTTAAAACTATACTTCCAGATCTCCCTGAAAGATACTATGATGTGGAGAGAGTACACAGAGCGCTTACAGCTCCCAGGTCCGATGGCTTGCCCAGAGATATTGTGGTCAAGTACAATTTGTTTTCAACTAAGGAGCGTTAGATGAAACCAGCTAGGGGTGCCAACTCCATCCAAGTCCAGGACTTTGAGATACAAATTTTCACTGACCTAGCCCCCCATACCATACAAAGATGGAGTAGCTTTAAACCACTCTTTCAGATCCTGCGCTAACACGAAATTGAAATAAAGATGGGCCTTTCCATTTAAATTATTGTTCCGCTATGGCAACAAGCTGCACCGGTTTTCCCCCTTTTAGGAAGGTGAAGAAATTTTGGGTCTATTGCAGCGAGAACAAGCACCCACCGAGCTGAAACCTTCACAGAAGTCCATTACTCTACATATGCCACACAAGTAGGCTCCACTCTCCCCTCTCTGGAAAATGAAGATTCCAGCTGTCTGACGCTACACCACAGAGAACATTTCACTTTCTAAGATACTCCAGAAATGGAGTCTAACCCAAACACATTGCTTTTGTTGTCTTATGTTTATCTTTTCATGAGACAGGTAGATGGGTGGCCTTTCTGCCCTAGGTCTGTGAAGTTGTCACGTGGCCTCCTCTGAGTTTGTGGTTTACCCTGGCAACTAGCTGGTCTGGTCCTAGGAAGGACACAAACTCCCAGAACTTCACCAATGGTGTTTTAAGATTACTTAATGTTAATAGACAGACTTATTATTTGATTTATTATTCATCTGTTGTTGTTTTTTATAGATGTTGAAAACCCCCCAGTCCCTTCCCTGGTCTGGGTGAGATAGATAATGCTCAGTATGGCACCAGATAATGATTGCAGCTGAACATTCTCAAATTATAATGCTCGATCAGCCAAGTCCTTATTTGCGGACAGGCCGCTAATGATGAGAGATTTAGTGGAGACCTACTGTTATCAGTAGGTAACAGTATTCTCAGTACACGTTGATGTGTGGGTGGGGGCTGTTTCTGTGGGCGGGTGGACCCCATATATACAGGACCACGTCAGTATTGAGCCACATACCCCTGAGGAAGTCACCGGAATAGGTGACGATACGCGTGGGGTTCGTTCCTCTCTCCTCCTCCCCACTCCGACCTTGCCTTCCTGCCTCCTTTACCTCATTATATGGATCCACACTAGGTACCGTATACTCTAGGCATGTAGGCTACTCCATACAGGACTGTTTGGTTTATTTTCTGCACAGGTCACTTTATGTATGCACATATTTCCTGCTGCAACTTGATATTTTCCAGCTGTATTTAGCACTTTCCTCATTGTCCTGCTGTAGACATTTGTCGTTTTGATTGGGTCGGTTTTGGGCTGGGGAGCCCAGGACACACAGGTCCTGGGAGGTTAAGTACACCTTGCATGGTGTACTTTTTAAGTGTTTTTATTTTATGGTCTTGTTGTTATTGTGATTATGCATATGAATTAATAAAGTTTTTTTTACATTACCGCAGTCCATTATACGTATCCTCTCTCTTGTTCTTGTGTTGGTTATATGCTTCCCTAGGATACGTGGACTAAATATTTCTCTTTATCTATTGGTAGTGCCTGTCCCATTTCTTGTTTGGTCATAGCTCTAAAGTTGCTCAAACCATCTAAATGCCCAGGTCCTGATGGGTTTTACAATTTTGATTATAAGAAACACTCTAACCTCCAAATGCCCCATTTAGTTCAATACTTTAATTTTATTAGGGAGGGTTCACTACCGTTCCCGGACGATCTAGCGATCTAGCAGTATATATCACTTATACCAAAGCCCGGAAAAGATTGTACCAAATGTCAGAATTATCATCCAATATCCCTTATTAGAAGTCAAGCTTCTCACAAAGGTCTTTTCTAAGCGAATCAACACTTTTTAGAGGCTTATATTCACCATGACCAGGTGGACTTTCTGGAGTTCCTGCAAGGAAAGCGGCTAATCAAACTGACAAAGTAATAGACTTGATATCTCAAGTCCAAGCTAGATGGATGATATCTCCACCTAAACAAGCCATGTACCTGGCAATCTATATCGATGATATCTCCACCTAAACAAGGCATGTACCTGGCAATCTATATCCATAAAGCATATGACTCCCTTTAGTCCATAAAAGACGAGGCTTTGGTCTGAGATTCTTAAGATTATTGACTAGTCTCTATTCCTCCCCCACGGCCAAAGTTAATGTCAAGTTAATGATAATGTCTCCTATACTATTTATATTAGCTGTGGAGCCCTTGGCCCACCTGGTCAGAATGAATCCCAATATTACAGGTATTGAGGTTGGCGGCTGGGTACACAAGTGTGCTCTATTCTTGGACAATATGCTTTTTCTGCTTACATCCCCTTTAACTTCTTTACCTTACCTATATCAGGTTTTAGACAAATTTGTCCCTCTCAGGCCCTAAAGTTAACTATGACAAATCATAGGGCCTAAACTTAACTTGTCCCACCGCCCATGGCAAAATTGCTGCAATTGAATTTTGAATCTCATCAGTCTTGATGAGAAAAATGTACAAGGCAATATTTATCATTGATAGCTTTTATTGAATGTCTTTCTCAAGCTTTTTTCTCTTTTTATACATGAAAACATTTGTAATAGAAATCATTGTATTTGACACGTCTGCGTCTGCTTTCTCCTCCTCGTCCATGCTAATAGATTTAGGAGACATAGGGGGGGATTTATCATTAGGTAGGATTTTGAGCAGTTGTCTATGTGTAATACTGGCAGGTTTCCACCTGTCGGATTTATAGTCCAGTGTATGTGCAGTGATAAATGCCTTCATGCCTTCTGATGTGATCAGCTGTGTGAGCTCTATGCGAATACACTGCACCAGTCTCATGTAAGTTTAACAACTGCTCAATTTCTGCCTTTTTGCAATATTTTTGCACTGGAAATTCTCAGATACCTCATACACAAAACTGAGCAAAAACTTCCCCCTGTAGTAACAATGGACCCACCTTCTGTGATTAAATTTGCATTCTTTTGAAAATTCTCAGTTGATAAATGTGGTGTTGCACACTCGGTGGTGTATTTTTTCCACCATTGCGTGACTTTAGAGTTGCAGTTTTTTCCTGCAAAAAACCCTGCAAATGTTGTTTGCACAAAAATTTGCGACAATTATATGCCAAGAAGCTACATAGGACTAATAATAAATCTCCCCCTTAACACCTTAGCGCTCTGCGCCGTAGCTGTACTGCGCTGAGTCCCGCGATTAGCGCTCAGCGCAGTACAGCTACGGCGCAGAGACGATGCCGGTTCAGCGCTGTATAGCAGCCGAACCGGCATCGCTAGCCGCGGGATTTCAGCGGTAATGTACCGCTGACATCCCCGGCTAACACCCGCGGTCGGAGTGGGCTCCGATCGCGGGTGTTTAACCCGTTAAATGCCGCGGTCAACGCGACCGCGGCATTTAACATGTCTTCTGGGGGTCTTTACACCACGATCGGCCCTCCGCACCGTTTTCGGGGGGGGCGATCGCTGTTTTGGCTCCTCTGGGGTCCGATCGGGACCCCAGAGAAGCCTGGAGGGTTTACCTTTAAGATGGCGTCTGTGATGTCATCTTAAAGGCAAAGTGTCAGCCTATGCATCTGCATAGGCTGGCACTGATAATACCCTGCAATACATTAGTATTGCAGAGTATTATCAAGAACAAGCAATCAGATGATTGCTTGTTCATATCCCATGGTGGATCATGTAAAAAATGTACAAAATAATGTTTTTCAATAAAAAATTACTTTATAAATCACTAAAAATGCCCATAAGCCCCAAAACATATAAAGAGACATATAACGCTCAAAAAAGTCTAAATCATAACACAAACCCCACATATATAGTATCACCGCATCCGTAACAATCCATAGAATAAAACTAAATAACTATTGAACCCATATGATGAACGCCGTAAAAAAAAAACGTCAAAAACCCGCCAAAAATAATGATTTTTACCTATTATATCCCACTAAAAATGCAATAAAAAGTGATCAACAAAACATATGTACTCCAGAATGATACTGTTGCAAAGAACAACATGTCCCGCAAAAAACAAGCCATCAACCAGCTCTGTAGCCAAAAACGTAACAATGTTATGCCACTTGGAAGACGGCGATGCAAAAATGATAGATTTTTCCCCACATTAGGGTTTTATTTGGCAAATTTAGTAAAACATAAGAAAAAATATTCATGTCTGGTATCCCCGTAATCGTATCGACCCATAGAATAAAGATAACATGATTATTAGGATATACGGTGAACACGGAAAAAAAAAAAGTAAAAAATCCAGTACAGAATTGATGCTTTTCTACTCATGACCTCAAAAAAAGTTCCAAAATTTTCAACAATAGGTGATACCAACCCCAAAATGGCAACACTGGAAAAAGCATCTCGTCCCGCAAAAAAAATGCCGTCACATGGCCCAAATAACGGAAAAGCGAAAATTTTATAGTCTTCAAAAGGGGGCAACGAGAAAACTAAAATCCTGGCAGCTGCAAGGTGCTCCTTCCCTTCTGCACCTCGCTGTGCCCCCATAACACAAGTAACGGCCACGTGTGGGGGGTCGCTGCACTCAGGAGAAATGGTAGAACAAATTTTATGGTGAGTTTTCTCTTTTTATCTTTTGGAAATGTGTAAATTTTAGGGCTAAATGAACGTATAACCGACAAAATTTGATAAATTTGAAATTTCTAAATTTCACCGCCATTTTGATTCAATTACTATGAAGATCTCAAGGGGTTAACAATCTTTGTAAAAGCTGTTTCTGATAGTTTGAGGGGTGCAGATTTGAAAATGGGTTGGTTATATAGGGGGTTTTGTTGCTAAATATGTAAAATTTGATTTCAAACAGTATTTATCCCCAAAATAGTCAATTCCGAAAATACGGAAAATCGCTATTCGATTTGTAGGCCGCGTGACGTCAAAATAAATTATCCAAACATTTCAAAAATTATGAAAATGTAAAGTAGACATATGGGAAATGTTATTCTGCAAGTTATTTAGGTGGTAAATCTATCTGCCTGAAAACGCGGTGATTTAGAATTTCGAAAATGGCAAATTTTTCTAAAAATTCATCATTTTTTTCTTTTTTTTGTAAATAAACGCAAAACTTATCAGCCAAAATTTACCACTAAAATGAAGTACAACATGTGGGGAAAAAACAATCTCAGAATCGCTTTGATAAGTAACAGTGTTCAAAAGTTATTACCACAGGAAGAGACACTGGTCAAATTTCAAAAAAAAGTTGCGAGCCTTAACCTGCAAACAGGCTGCGTCCTTAAGGGGTTAAAGTTTTACTCTTATTGTCTCATCCGGCAGTCTCTATTGGCTGACTGACCTAATATCTGCCACAACCCTCACTCTGCCTTTGTCCTGAAAGAGTTATAGCTGTGTACCTGTGATTACTTGCTCTTTCCACCTGCGGGCAGGCAAGTTAAGCTTACACTCCTTGCTGGTCAAACTGCTATCAATCCATGTAGACACTAGCTCCACTCTTGTATTCTCTAACCTCGTAGTATCTGATCTCCAGCCTGTATCTATTGTGCTTCTTGTTTGCTTGTCGTGTTACATGTGTGCACAATGAGACATAAGGAGGGATTATCTTCTAGTTGTCTACCCCTTACCTGGGGGGGGGGGGGGGGGGTAGGCGATAGAAAGGGACAGTTGGGGAATAAGTTTAGCATCAGGGCCCACTGTCTGTGTCTTATGTCTATCTTTAAGACCTGCATTACAGTAATTTTTACAACCAATATGAAACTCTTTAAAAAAAGATAGTATTTGTCACCAATAACACTTGCTAGATCATATTCTGACTTCCCTGACTAGTGTTGGAGAAGTTGCGGTCTTGTGGAGGATTTATATTACATTGGTGGACCTGTCCATATCTATTGGGGTTCTGACCTGAGGTTTCAAATATGATAGCTGGCATTACTGACCATGCTCTCCAGAATATCTTTTATTAAATATCTTCCATCAAAACCAAATTGTTGAATGTAAAAGTGAATGGATCATAGATGAAATCTGTGCAGCAGCAACATTTATGTATTTTAAAGGATTGTAAGAAAAGGATTGTACCTTGTTGATATGAAATAAAAGAAAAAGGAAATGAAAGGTTAAAGGAATTTCAATAGCATTTGGGAACTCTAGTTATCCTACTTGGCGATTTACAAGATAAATAGAAAAACTTTTATTCAAGTTCTACTTAGTCCTACTTAAGATTCTCTTTTTTCCAGATAAATACTGTTGATAGATAGATAGATAGATAGATAGATAGACACTACCTTGTAAGTCTGAAGAAACCAAAGCATCTTGAAATATCTGCAGAACTTTGTCTAAAATTAGATTTGAAGTTTCAAAGCTGTCCATTTCATCTAGAAAAGCTTTTAATATCAGAAACACTTTATCAGCCAGGTCTTCAGATCCACTAACCATCAAATCCTGTGGAGGAAAATTTTGTCGTGTCATTTTATTTTAGGATAAATGCTCAACTACGTTACATATTGATATTAAGCTGCAGCAGACGTTTGGCCAATGAGACAGTGATCACAAGATTGGGGATTCACAATTACCCTTACAAGTTCCACTTGAATGGAGCATTTGGGTTGTGAGTGACCAGTGGATCCCCAGAGTAAATCCCATCAACTGTGATGTAACTACTAATCGCAGTGTCCTATGTGTCTCCAGCCCTAAAAATTTTATCCATATTGTGAAAATGGGCAAATGCTATTGTATATATATGTCTATAATGGGAGTTTAATGTGGCTGTTCAGAGGCCCAGACAGGTGAGGGGGCCCAGGACCCCTGACTTCCAGTATACCACCTAGTGGGATCTAATAACGCTAGCAGTGTAACACTGCTGCATCGGAGATAGCGCTAGGAGCTGCTTACTTTAGTAAGCAGCTCCTAGTGCTTTTTTATGAGTGACAGGTCCTCTTTAAGCATATGGAGCTGCTAAGCAAAGAACTTACCAGCAAAATAAGGATTGCTTGTGGACAGTAGTGAAAGATACTTGTTATTGGCATTGACATCTGCTGGACTGCAGGATTCAGCTTGGTAACAATTGTTTTAGATTCATTTTTGTTGAAATATTCCTGATGAATCCAACATTTCATGATCAGGTATCCATATTTCTCCATCAGTTGAGGATATTTGAAAAAAAACTTAAGGAACTGGGGGTGATGGAAATAGACATCCTGGACTTCTGGAACATCCTCCAACATTTTACAGATCATAGTTACTGAAATCTATATAGAATAAAAAATATTCCTTTTTAGATCCCCTAATTATCACTTAGACCATTGATTGGTACAATATACATTCTTGTCTTATAATGTAAACTTATTTTTTAGTAAATGTAAACTAAATGTATAATTCATTTTTAATATTTCTATTTATTTTACATTTTTGTTTAACTTTAATTTAATTTTTTTGTAAAGCCCTACTCAGTCCATGGAATATCTGGGCCCGGCATGCGATCAAGGGGCCTCCTATTCTTTAGCCTCCTCCTTATAATGACCCCTTTTCCGTGGCTTGTCCGTATAAGGAGTGGAGAACAGAAAAGTGGGCACTGGAAGGAGGGGTCCACAGAAAAAGGGGTACTATAAGGAGGGGGCCAGAGAAAAGGGGGCACCATGAGGAGGGGGCAAAACAAAAGGGGTCACTTTAAGCAGGCGACTACAAAAATGGGGCACCATAAGGAGGGAAAAGGGTGCCGTATTAGAAGCCACTACAAAGGGAAAGCATTATGAGGGGGCAGTGGCAGGAGAGACCTTTAAAAAAGAAATGATTCTCTGTAGGAATTTTTTTAGTTTATTAACACATCTTTAAAAAGATACTGACGCAATGAGGAGAAAACTGATGTGTTTCAAGTCCCTAAGGACTCTTAATAGGATTTACGTCTATAAAAAAAGTACCCAGCAATAGATACATACTCACATTGCTGCCCTGCCTTCAATGGTAACATGAGCGGGTCCATCACAAACAGCAGCAAACTTCACCCACAGTGATTACATAATCGGGTCCGTCATGGTCAACAGGGAAGGAAACCTATTGAACCCTGTTACAATATGCATTTTTTGACATTGATACTTTTTCCAAAAAATACAAATCAAAGTGTCCATACAATACAACATTGTTAAGTATAACCAAGAAATTAGTAATATTATAATATTCCCGAATCATATCTTATTGTAGGTAGGTTCAGGACATGATTCCTAAATATACTGAGGATAACAAAATAACACATTCTCTAATTCAATGTTACTAACAAAAATACAGCAATTCACAGATATAATCCCAGTCTGTCTCTGTCAATACTGGTGTATACAATTTCGGTTACCCCTGGATCCGACTGTAAATCTTCTGATTATCGTTGTGTAAGTTTGATGCATACAACCTAGCACACTAATGAACATAAATACCATATATACTCGTGTATAAGCCGAGTCTTTCAGCACAAAAAATGTGCTGAAAAACGTCACCTTAGCTTATACACGGGTCAATAAAAAAATAAAGAAAAGTCCACGCAGGCAACAGGTGCCTCCACGCCCGGCTCTCACCACAAATTATGAACGTCACCGCCTTCACTGGTGCACAAGGACTGGTCCGGAGCCCGACCAAATGTGAACACGAACAAGGAACATATCCATAAGTCCAGCACAACAGGTTTAAGTGGTAAAAGATTCTTCTTTATTCTCCATAAAAATTATATGACTGCATGAGAAACACACAGCTAAGCATCACAGACCAACACGTTTCGACACATGTCTTCATCAAGGTCTGAGAAAGGAATAAAAAAAATGAACTCACCTTGTGGCGCCCTCGATGCTCGGTATGGCTCCCCAATGTCTGTCTTCTCTGCGATGCTCTGGTCCCCATGGCTCCTCTCCTGTCTTCTGCCATGCGCTCTGCCGGCCGGCACACACTATGACGCTGTTACAGCAGACAGAAGAAAGAAGAGCAGGCGTGGTGACGGGAGCATCGCGTAGAAGACAGAAAAGGAGCCACACTGAGCATCGGAGAACCGAGCTGAGCATTTGGGGCGCCGAAACATTACTATGTAAGTTTATTTTTTTTAAGTGCTGGCCAAACTGGGGCTGGCTGGCTACTGAAGAGGGCTGGGAGGCTGTGACCAAAGCATTTTCCAGCCCCAGCTTATACTTGAGTCAATAGGTTTTCCTAGTTTTTGGTGGTAAAATTAGTGGCATTAGGGGCTTATACTCGGGTCCGCTTATACTCTTTATATACGGTAAGTATATATAGAATGTTGCTATGAGAATCTGGTACTATGGAAATAAGTTCAAGCTTTGTGATATACGGAAATGGAAATTTCATATCTGTTTCTCATTATGTGTACAATTGTGAGACAAATATATATATTTTTTTCTTTTAAATAAGTATATATGGATGTTAACAAGAGAAAATACCAATGTGATTACAATCATATTGACAGTTGAAAAAATGGCAATAAAAACACTCATTGTACTCAGGTCCTACAGATGGCAACAATGAATACATCAGTTTGTGTCACGAGTATTAAACAATAGGGTTCCTCTCCTGTTGGCAATAATCACTTTGGGTGGAATTTCATGATAATGGAATCCCCACCTTTTGTAGTGCATCTCATCGGATGAACTGCAGCAATTTCTCCCAAACATTGATTGACTATACATATAAATTAACTAACAATTTCTTTAGTATGAATATACATACTATATCCCAGCGTGGCGAACCTATGGCATGCAGAGCCCTCTCTGTGGGCACCCGTACCATCTCCACTGCCGTCTCTTTACAAACTGGCCAGGCAGGAAAAGCTGCCGATCGCCGGCCGAGAGCTCCAGCAATCCCCTAACCAGTACAAAACAAGCAATAGTCACTAAACATGGCTTACCACAAAGGGAAGCTTTATCTTTGGGGGTTGCAGACACATTTCTAATGTTGGGAACGGAGGAGAAAAGTTCAGCTCAAGCCACGTGTAAGACGCTGAGTGTTGGAGAGCACGGGTCCTCGCCCCAGACGAGTGAAATCCACAGAAATAGGTAAATGATCCGGCTCAAATCCAAATGGGTCACAGCATAAAAAGTTTCTTTTATTTAGTCCATTTAAAAAAAAAAAAGACATGGGAAACAGAGAGAAATCCAACGCGTTTCAAACGCTCAAGGCGTCCTTAATCATGGATGATATAAAACTTCACAGTAACGGTATTTAAACAAAGAAATCAAGTCATGTGACTAATGATCCCTCCTCCGTAAAAAAGGAAGTGCAATTGGAATGGCCGGACAGACAGCTGGTGCAACCATGGCAACGTCATGAAACTGTTCGGCCAGCCATGCCTCCAGGGGGAGTGGTTAAGCAGTCAAACGAAGGAGTGAACAACATCACTATGGCAACCATGCGCCACTCCGCAATAACAAAGAATCCCGGAGGATCAATATCGCATGAGGAACAGGAGACAAGGTAAGTGTGATCACAATAATAGGATCAAGGTGTATATGAAAAGCTTTGATAGCAAATATGCCACATGCGATATTGAATCTATAACAATATACATGAAAAACACTTTGTGAAAAAGGAAAAAAAAAACATATAAAATGTATATAATAAAATCAATCATTTCGTGCTGAGATAAACAAGCGTGATGGAAAGGAAACAGAATACAATCATGAACGGTAGACATAGGTAAGATGGAATTAATAATGCAACATGATTTAATTCCTGATATTCATGCCAGAAGGTGACAGAGTTTAGTTGCATGATCCAGCAAGCCTCCCGGTCTAACAATAGTCTCCTAATGTCACCTCCTCTTCTTGGGACTATTACCTTTTCGATCGCAAAGGCTGTAAAATTGCAGATGCGTTTTTGGTGAATATTTCTGAAATGGGTTGAGGCTCCACTTATATTGCGGGAGTCTGATCCCGAAATATCATTCAGGTGCTCCAAAATTCTAGTTTTAAGTCTGCGTGTGGTACAACCAACATAAAGAATATTACACTCAGTGCATTGTATCACATAAACAACATTATAGCTATTACAAGTCAAATGATGTTTAATGTAATAAATGTTGTCATGTGAAGTGTCATAAAATGATTTGGTAGGTTTGATATAGGTACAACATTTGCAACGTTTTGAACTGCACCGAAAAAAACCCTGATTATGTAGCCAGGTTTTCTGGGGTTGTTGTTCACTAATCATTGAGGGAGAGAGAATATTGCCTAGTGTACAACCTCTTCGTGCAACAAATTTGCAACCGTCTTTAAGAATATGTTCAAGTTTGCTGTCATCAAGTAAGAGAGGGAGATGTTTTGAGACTATACGTTTTATGTCCTGAAATTGCAAACTATACTGAAGAGAAAGTACCGGTGTGTTTTTGTGTGTAGTTTTAGTGTTGCTACGTGGTTCTCGGTTAAGTAGAGGTGTTGCGATTTTTATTGCTGGCAATGTGTTTCGCTCTGTTTAATGACCACCGGGGATAACCTCTGCCGGTTAATCTGTTCGAAATTTGTGTGACCTCTTTGTAAAAGTCAGTATCAGAGCTGCAATTTCTCCTACTTCTCACCATTTCTCCAACAGGTATGGCTTTTGTAGTGTGTTTGGGGTGGTGACTGGAATGATGCAGGATAGTGTTGCCTGCTGTAGGTTTTCTGTAAGTAGATGTAGCAATTAAAGTGTCAACCTCTCCCCGTAGATTGAGGTCCAGAAAGGTAACCTCACTTGCATTGGAGTAATGTGTAAAGCGAAGATTAAAGTCGTTGGAGTTTAAATAATCCAGGAATGAGGGTATGGCAGATACATCGCCCCCCCAAATTAGGAGGAGATCATCGATGTACCTGCCATACCACTCAATATGAGCCAAAAAGGGATTCTCTTCAGTGTACACAAACTGTAATTCCCACCATGACATGACTAAATTAGCCAATGAGGGCGAATATTTTGCCCCCATGGGGACTCCCTGAATTTGTAAATAAAATTTGTTAGAAAACATAAAATAATTATGAGTCATGAGATGATGTGTTACTTGCATGATGTATTCTTTCCATCTATGTGTTAAGATGGAATTCCAATGCTCTGATTGCTATTGTATATGGAATTGAAGTGTAAAGAGAGACAACATCACAGCCTAACCAGTGATGGTGTTTACGCCAAGTAAATTGGTTAAGATTTCTGAGAACATCAGAGGAATCCTGGAGATAACCGGGAACCCTCTTGACGAGTGGCTGTAAGAGAGTATCTAACCACTCTCCCATCCTTTCGTTGATAGAGCCCATGCCAGAGATAATTGGTCTCATAGGGGGTGGGGAAATATTTTTATGGGTTTTGGGTAACCCGTGTATAATGGGAATCAACGGCTCATGTACATGTAAATAATCACTTTGTTTGGGCGTAATAACACCAAGGGAAACACCGTCATTAATGATATGTGAAAGTTTATCATTGAAAATTTTTGTGGGATTACAACTTAATTCCCTATAAAGATCTTGGTCAGCAAGTAAGATTGAAATCTGAGAACAGTAGAGAGATTTGTCCATAAGAACAACAGTCCCCCCTTTATCCGACATCAAGAGTAGTTAATGTGATGGTCTTTAGAGAAAGTGGTATCAAGTGACATCAAATTCAGCAAAGTGAGTTATTCCTGAAAACCAATGTCACTAAACAAATTGCGGTCAATATTGACATTAACATTAAACAAATTGCAGTCGGAGTTAACATTAGAGTCAATGGTATCAGAGGTACTTTCATTAGGTTTAAATTTTGTTCCCACAAATAATTTTAACCTCTTTTCCACAGTTTGCGACATAAACAAATTTGTCCGGGATCTTACAGTTAAGAGACATTTTCTCACGGATGATGATTTTTCATCCCTCACGGACAATGCTGATACCATTGACTCTAATGTTAACTCCGACTGCAATTTGTTTAATGTTAATGTCAATATTGACCGCAATTTGTTTAGTGACTTTGGTTTTCAGGAACAACTCACTTTGCTGAATTTGATGTCACTTGATACCACTTTCTCTAAAGACCATCACATTAACTACTCTTGTGATCTCAAACTCAGCAATCGTTTCTTTAATCCCCTACAGTCACGCACACCATCCATGAAAACTTTTCAGGAACGTGTTATGCGCGACCTAGGGATTCTGAAACAAAATCAGGCCCATCATGTTAGGGGTAATTTGTCGCTAAAACAGTCCCGTGCCCTTACCGAACTCAAAAATAATAGTGACTTAATTGTTAAGATGTCGGATAAAGGGGGGACTGTTGTTCTTATGGACAAATCTCTCTACTGTTCTCAGATTTGAATCTTACTTGCTGACCAAGATCTTTATAGGGAATTAAGTTGTAATCCCACAAAAATTTTCAATGATAAACTTTCAAATATCATTAATGAAGGTGTTTCCCTTGGTGTTATTACGCCCAAACAAAGTGATTATTTACATGTACATGAGCCGTTGATTCCCATTATACACGGGTTACCCAAAACCCATAAAAATATTTCCCCACCCCCTATGAGACCAATTATCTCTGGCATGGGCTCTATCAACGAAAGGATGGGAGAGTGGTTAGATACTCTCTTACAGCCACTCGTCAAGAGGGTTCCCGGTTATCTCCAGGATTCCTCTGATGTTCTCAGAAATCTTAACCAATTTACTTGGCGTAAACACCATCACTGGTTAGGCTGTGATGTTGTCTCTCTTTACACTTCAATTCCATATACAATAGCAATCAGAGCATTGGAATTCCATCTTAACACATACAGTAACTATTCTCCTGATCTGAAAGAATACATCATGCAAGTAACACATCATCTCATGACTCATAATTATTTTATGTTTTCTAACAAATTTTATTTACAAATTCAGGGAGTCCCCATGGGGGCGAAATATTCGCCCTCATTGGCTAATTTAGTCATGTCATGGTGGGAATTACAGTTTGTGTACACTGAAGAGAATCCCTTTTTGGCTCATATTGAGTGGTATGGCAGGTACATCGATGATCTCCTCCTAATTTGGGGGGGCGATGTATCTGCCATACCCTCATTCCTGGATTATTTAAACTCCAACGACTTTAATCTTCGCTTTACACATTACTCCAATGCAAGTGAGGTTACCTTTCTGGACCTCAATCTACGGGGAGAGGTTGACACTTTAATTGCTACATCTACTTACAGAAAACCTACAGCAGGCAACACTATCCTGCATCATTCCAGTCACCACCCCAAACACACTACAAAAGCCATACCTGTTGGAGAAATGGTGAGAAGTAGGAGAAATTGCAGCTCTGATACTGACTTTTACAAAGAGGTCACACAAATTTCGAACAGATTAACCGGCAGAGGTTATCCCCGGTGGTCATTAAACAGAGCGAAACACATTGCCAGCAATAAAAATCGCAACACCTCTACTTAACCGAGAACCACGTAGCAACACTAAAACTACACACAAAAACACACCGGTACTTTCTCTTCAGTATAGTTTGCAATTTCAGGACATAAAACGTATAGTCTCAAAACATCTCCCTCTCTTACTTGATGACAGCAAACTTGAACATATTCTTAAAGACGGTTGCAAATTTGTTGCACGAAGAGGTTGTACACTAGGCAATATTCTCTCTCCCTCAATGATTAGTGAACAACAACCCCAGAAAACCTGGCTACATAATCAGGGTTTTTTTCGGTGCAGTTCAAAACGTTGCAAATGTTGTACCTATATCAAACCTACCAAATCATTTTATGACACTTCACATGACAACATTTATTACATTAAACATCATTTGACTTGTAATAGCTATAATGTTGTTTATGTGATACAATGCACTGAGTGTAATATTCTTTATGTTGGTTGTACCACACGCAGACTTAAAACTAGAATTTTGGAGCACCTGAATGATATTTCGGGATCAGACTCCCGCAATATAAGTGGAGCCTCAACCCATTTCAGAAATATTCACCAAAAACGCATCTGCAATTTTACAGCCTTTGCGATCGAAAAGGTAATAGTCCCAAGAAGAGGAGGTGACATTAGGAGACTATTGTTAGACCGGGAGGCTTGCTGGATCATGCAACTAAACTCTGTCACCTTCTGGCATGAATATCAGGAATTAAATCATGTTGCATTATTAATTCCATCTTACCTATGTCTACCGTTCATGATTGTATTCTGTTTCCTTTCCATCACGCTTGTTTATCTCAGCACGAAATGATTGATTTTATTATATACATTTTATATGTTTTTTTTTTCCTTTTTCACAAAGTGTTTTTCATGTATATTGTTATAGATTCAATATCGCATGTGGCATATTTGCTATCAAAGCTTTTCATATACACCTTGATCCTATTATTGTGATCACACTTACCTTGTCTCCTGTTCCTCATGCGATATTGATCCTCCGGGATTCTTTGTTATTGCGGAGTGGCGCATGGTTGCCATAGTGATGTTGTTCACTCCTTCGTTTGACTGCTTAACCACTCCCCCTGGAGGCATGGCTGGCCGAACAGTTTCATGACGTTGCCATGGTTGCACCAGCTGTCTGTCCGGCCATTCCAATTGCACTTCCTTTTTTACGGAGGAGGGATCATTAGTCACATGACTTGATTTCTTTGTTTAAATACCGTTACTGTGAAGTTTTATATCATCCATGATTAAGGACGCCTTGAGCGTCTGAAACGCGTTGGATTTCTCTCTGTTTCCCATGTCTTTTTTTTTTTTAAATGGACTAAATAAAAGAAACTTTTTATGCTGTGACCCATTTGGATTTGAGCCGGATCATTTACCTGTTTCTGTACATTTCTAATGTTACAGGTGTATGGTGAATGCTATAACATCGCCTGATATCTGAACTGCAACACAAACCATGTGGTCTATCTCATAACTTGCACTCATTGCAAGATACAGTGGGGTTCATTTACTAAGGGTCTGCGGACCGCAATATTGTCGGAATATCCAACAATTTCAAATGTGCGCCGCATTTGGAAGGGTTTCTTGGTGCACACAAAGGGATTTTGCCACAGGCTTTCATGAGATCTGACGGATTCGGACTAAGCGCGGGATTTAACATTCAAATTTGTGTTGCAAGCCAAGCACTTACATACACCAGGAAAAAGAAGGTGAACTCCGGCGGACCGGAGCGGGAAAGCGTCACATGCAGGATATGGGCTGCAGGATGTACGTGGATCGCTACATAGTGCAGGATCGTCGGGGAATGCACCTCGGGGATCGCGACTTGGACAGGTAAGTAAATATGCCCCACCAACAGAAGCATTCCAGTGTTTCCAAACATTTTAAGGATGTACATAAATGATGTACAAGTTACATGTCAGTCTTTCCATTTGAAATGGTACACTGCCCCAAGGGTGGATAGGGAGGTGTTAGGGAAATATCCCCATATCTCTCGATGTGATGTGTTTCCTGATCATTGTATAGTACGAGCTGCTCGGTGAATCACTCAGACCTTCCCATGTTTGAGAGAATTCCAATTTATTTAGGTTGCAGACAGTTTTTATAGGTTCTTGAGACAAAGGAACCTACTGACCATACCCACATTCCAATAGCCTTTCCAGGATGTAACTGAAAGATGATCTGTGTACGCTATTCACAGGGATCTTTGTATAGATTGACACCAAGACGCAAAAAATGTATTGGAACCTTCTTTGATACGTGTAAAATAAAGCCTTGTTGAATTGGAGTTTTTGGCTGGACCGTGACCTTTTTTCGTATTTGGAGTGGAACAGTTGCCTGAGCAGCGAGGTGGTCCGTGCCGACCCAACTTCAAGCGCCCACTACCAAAAGGAGAGGTGAGCTGGTAATTTTCCTTTTTAAAATCTTTGTATAGATACATGATAGAAGAACAGATTAAAAAATGGATTCTATTCCCTCACAGAGGCCATCTAGATACATACTTTGATCAACATAACCTGATGTATTTATACTCAAACGACTAGTCCCCTTTTTTGTTTTTACCTTGTTAACATAACATACTTATTTATGCTCATTAATGGGATGGGATCCATCTTTTACTATAGACTTGTATGCATTATACTTATATTTGTTATTTCTGACCCGACAATAAGGTATGATCCAGGAATATTATAAGAATATTACTATCTTTTGAATATACTTACCAATGTTGCATTGTATGGGCACTTTGATTTGTATTTTTTTGAAAAAATTTTTAATGTCAAATAATGCATATTGTAACAAAGAATCACTACAGTTCCTTCTCTGTTGGCCATGACCGACCCGATCACGGAATAACTGTGGGTGGGGTATCATGGTAATGGAACTCCTCTGCTGTTTATGATGATCCCACTCATGTGGTGAAGAAGCTGTATGGGTGGAGCCTCGTGTAGTACAATGTCATTGGTCTTTCTATATAACTAGAGGAAGTTCACTGCACAAGTGCTGAGAGTGCAGGGGGATGGTGAGTCATGCTAACAGTCTGTAAAGCAAGGTAGGCACCTAGGATAGCCCCTCATGCACATTAGCATGTTTTTAAAAGTTGATTTTGAAGGAAGGATAACAAATATAAGAAGAGTACCACAGTCTCATGCCTGGATCTATGAGTAAGTGCCCCTGGTTTATCATGCTTGATTTTGATGAAAGATTTCTTATAAAAGGGTATTTCCCACGAAGCCAAGATTCTTAAATATATTCAGAATAACAAAATAAAACATTATCTAATTATCCAGATTGGAAGAACTGTATGTGTTATAGCTCAGATGTAGCAGTGCTGTGTCATTGTGTGATATGCATTTTATGGCTCTCATCATCTCTGATCTGTCTCATCTCTCTTTTTCTGTGTGTCAGATATTAGTAGAACGTTAGGAAGCTGAATAAAAGTGTAGATAAACCCTGTACTCTGATAATTTTAGCACTTTGTCAGGAGACAGCATCTCATAGCATTAGAGGGATCATGAAGTGTCTTCTTAGAGTCCCCGCACACATTCAGGATTTTGAGTTATAGGAGCAACAACAGCAATAAAACGGAGTACAATTGTAAAGTAAGTAACATCACTAGGGGATTACAATTAGAGTACTTTCTTTCATGGGCAAACCCCTTTAAGTTATAAGTGTTATGCCTTAATATTTGTCCAACACATCTTATGATGCAATATTATGAGAAAACTTACTATATTCAAAGCTTCACATTTGTCTTGACTACGTGCCAAAAGATAAAGAATAGCTCTAATTATAAACAAGGGAACCTTTTCACCACTGCTCTGCAAAGAATGAAGGAAACTTTGAACAGTCCACCATAAATCCGTCTCTGATATAAATCTATAAATGAAAACAACTTAAGTTACATAACTACATACTACTCGTTTTCTTAAAGAGGTTGGCCATTATATACATACATTTTTATTCTAAAGTTAGGAGAGCTAAAATAATCAATATTTGCTTGGTCGATAGTGGCCTCAACATTTGGTAAAAAGGCATATGATCAATTGCAGGGAAATATTTAGAGACAATTGAGAAGTATTAAGGTGATGGGGAATTAAATGGGCGAGCTTTTAAGCACTACCTGCTATATACTGTATATACTCGAGTTTAAGCCGACCCAAGTATAATTTTAACACAAAACCTGCCAGCCCCTGTAGTATATAGTCTGCCTGCCCCCTGTACTCTATAGCTTGTCAGCCCCCTGGAGTATATAGCATACAAGCCCCCTGTAGTATATAGCCTGCCAGCCCCCTGTAGTATATAGTCTGCCTGCCCCCTGTACTCTATAGCTTGTCAGCCCCCTGGAGTATATAGCATGCAAGCCCCCTGTAGTATATAGCCTGCCAGCCCCCTGTAGTACATAGCCTGTTAGCCCCCTGTAGTATATAGCCTGCAAAATAAAAAAAAACACATACTCACCTTCTGACACCACCCCAGCAGGTCCTCTTCAATCCCCGTATCTTCTCTGGGATTATGACGTCAGCCGCTCGCTGATAGCAAGCGGCTGCCGTCATGATTCCTTTGACAGAAGGCGCGGGGACACGGAGAAGGACATGGTGTCAGAAGGTGAGAACGTGGTTTGTTTTTTTTCTTGACTCGAGTATAAGCCAAGCTTATACTCGAGTATATACGGTATGTTAAAGTTTGTGTTTAATGAAGGTGTTATAGACCTTATGGCAGCTAAGTTTGCTCTTTTCTGGTAAGCGTTCCATTACTACAAATAGTGATCAGTAATAAGCAATCTGAATATAAAAATATATAAATTGTTTCACTGGGGCACACATTTCTCTCTATGGCTGTTATGGCTGAGTAACAGCGCCAAAGCCCAAGAACACCTCATTACAGGTGTCCACTAGTTTGAGCAGCAATATGGCATGTACTAATTACTTGACATTTATTTCAAAAATTACTCTAGTACAATATTGAGTGATGATTAGTTTGAGCTTTGTATACTTTGGAAAAAGGCAAAGCCAGATCTCCATGAGTAAAGCTGATATGGGGAAATGGGTGTCATTTCCAGAATCATTTACAATCCCCAAACATACTTAAATCAGTTCCAAATTTTAAGGTACCAAAATAAGTGTTCCCCAGTGGTTTTGTACCTATGCTTTATACCTACACTCACTGGCCACTTTATTAGGTACACCATGCTAGTAACGGGTTGGACCCCCTTTTGCCTTCAGAACTGCCTCAATTCTTCGTGGCATAGATTCAACAAGGTGCTGGAAGCATTCCTCAGAGATTTTGGTCCATATTGACATGATGGCATCACACAGTTGCCGCAGATTTGTCGGCTGCACATCCATGATGCGAATCTCCCGTTCCACCACATCCCAAAGATGTTCTATTGGATTGAGATCTGGTGACTGTGGAGGCCATTTGAGTACAGTGAACTCATTGTCATGTTCAAGAAACCAGTCTGAGATGATTCCAGCTTTATGACATAGCGCATTATCCTGCTGAAAGTAGCCATCAGATGTTGGGTACATTGTGGTCATAAAGGGATGGACATGGTCAGCAACAATACTCAGGTAGCCTGTGGCGTTGCAACGATGCTCAATTGGTACCAAGGGGCCCAAAGAGTGCCAAGAAAATATTCCCCACACCATGACACCACCACCACCAGCCTGAACCGTTGATACAAGGCAGGATGGATCCATGCTTTCATGTTGTTGACGCCAAATTCTGACCCTACCATCCGAATGTCTCAGCAGAAATTGAGACTCATCAGACCAGGCAACGTTTTTCCAATCTTCTACTGTCCAATTTCGATGAGCTTGTGCAAATTGTAGCATCAGTTTCCTGTTCTTAGCTGAAAGGAGTGGCACCCGGTGTGGTCTTCTGCTGCTGTAGCCCATCTGCCTCAAAGTTCGACGTACTGTGCGTTCAGAGATGCTCTTCTGCCTACCTTGGTTGTAATGGGTGGCGATTTGAGTCACTGTTGCCTTTCTATCAGCTCGAACCAGTCTGCCCATTCTCCTCTGACCTCTGGCATCAACAAGGCATTTCCGCCCACAGAACTGCCGCTCACTGGATATTTTTTCTTTTTCGCATCATTCTCTGTAAAACCTAGAGATGGTTGTGCGTGAAAATCCCAGTAGATCAGCAGTTTCTGAAATACGCAGACCAGCCCTTCTGGCACCAACAACCATGCCACGTTCAAAGGCACTCAAATCACCTTTCTTCCCCATACTGATGCTCGGTTTGAACTGCAGGAGATTGTCTTGACCATGTCTACATGCCTAAATGCACTGAGTTGCCGCCATGTGATTGGCTGATTAGAAATTAAGTGTTAACGAGCAGTTGGACAGGTGTACCTAATAAAGTGACCGGTGAGTGTATGTTAACCTGATGTATTCTGACATTTGCAGTACGTATAGTGTTGGTGATCGGCTAACTAACCCCTTTCCTATCCTGTCTCAAGGGTTAGACAAGGCTGTCCTCTTTCACCAGGTTTTGGTACATGGAATGTCCGGGAGTTACTATATATACCACAGTCGTCCATTGGTAATGAACGCTGAAGCCAGGTGGTCAAGCAGGGCTCAATAGCACATGTCTGGCCACTGCTGCCAAAATGTTAGGTGGTCGTATCTGAGGAAGCTATCTCGTTTCTAAGGGACAACATGACTACATTTAGGAGAAATTATCTTCAGACAGGAAAATCTTTTTAATAACATCCAATTGAAGAAATGTTTACATGTGGCAAATAAATTTAATTAAATGTAAATGCCCACATGGGAATACCCCTTTACCTAAGCGAAAAGTAAAAGCAATGTAACCTCAACATGTGTTTGCAGATGGAGTCTTTGGATTGTGTTTCAAAAAGCAACCAAAATACCATGTGTGAACTTGGCCCGAGAAGCTCTACAAACACGCCATGGCACCTGAAAACTATTCTGCCCTACAAAAGCTCAATGGCTCCTAATAATAATAATTGATTCTAACGTTTTCTTAAAAATTCGAGGGAATGCTGCTCGATTTGTGATCTTTCTAATGTCGTAATAAAACAAAAGGACACTTCTAAAATGACGCCAACAAGGCGCAAATGAGCTTGGTCACTAAGGGGTTAACCATAAAATAGTGTCAATGAGGCCTAAAAGTAGAGAGGGATAGAATATTTCCAGATAAGTAGACTACAGAAGTATGAATTCGTAAAATGAGAATAAAACTTTATTTGATTGGCTTTGGGATTATCTGTAGCAGTCATAAGCAGCATGGGTGGGAATCAATCGCCTGAAACATTGACAGAAGTTAGAAATGTCCCTTGCAATCGGAGCCCACATCTAAGGTAACCATTCTCTCGAAGAGCCAGAAAAGCAATGTTCTGTCACTCCTAGTATAATAACTTGTCAGCTCTGACTAAGAAATAGAGCAATAAACAGGACTTCTGCAGCTTTTCTTTTTGTGAAGGGTGGAGAGAGGCTCTTCAGGTGCACTGGGTAAAGATCTCATAAGATTCATGAAAAGTAAGTCATTTTGGTGGAAACTTCTTTAAAAAATCTTATTATACCTGTCTTCCATAAGGTAAGCAACACAAGCAACTATAAGCAGGGCCTGTTGCTTGTATCTTAATATCTCTCTTTCGGTTTCGGTATTTGGTGACTCGAGTAAGATGGAAATAAAGCCCTCTACACTGCCTTCAATGTGGATCATGCTCTTTTTCAAAATATCAAAGACTTCTGTAGAAAAAGATACATCTAGGGGAGTAAAAAGTTTACAGTTTTCTATAATTAAGATATAATTAAATCTTAAGAAATAAGATAAGATGAATACAGGATGAAAAATAAGTCTTTGATAAACTGCAGAACTGAACAAAGAATGGAGAGTTCTATAATCTGTAGGTACACTTCAATGTGAGAGACAGAATCTATTTGATTTTTAGAGAAATAATATGCATTTTATTACCTAACAACCAAAAAGAATTCTGTCTCTTTCAGACCTGTTAGTTTTTCATAATCATAATGCTTGGTAGCATGGCAGAGATAAGCCCTCAGACGGCTTTTATGGCCAGATATATGTCCCCAAAGACACCTATAGGGCAGTATGGTGAGATAGGACCGGCTCTATTTTTAGCCGTAAGAACAGCCATGCAGCACTGTTTAGTATGGAGAGGGGAGGGGTAAGCAGCACTCGTCTCCTCTCTGATGTGTGCACATTTGTGTAAACGCACCCTAAGTTGAGATAAGAAAAATATAACATACCAGTGTCTCAGGTATATGTTTGAATGTCCTTATATTATATCTAAAATTCTGATAATTGCAATATGCAATTTAGATTTCCTACATTATGCATCAGTCTCTTACTTTTCGCAGACTTGTGACTGGTAACAGGTTTGTAACAGGACTCATTTTACCCCCCACTCACCAGACCCCCCATTTCAGTTAGAGACTCAGGAATGAAATTAAGGGTTGTTTCACGTGAGCACGTGAGAAGTCAGAATGTCAGCCGCATTTCACGGACTGAACCCTGGACAGGGGAGGGCACTTGAACTGGAAGTCCACGATCAGTAAATAATTGATATGGTTTGTGTAAGGAAATATTATATACTTTATATATCAGTATATACTTTCTGTATCAATTCCTTGCAGTTTTCTCGATCTCTGCTTGCTATTGTATAGAACCTGTCTAGCAACAGCACAACCACAACGAGGCTCTGCCTGCAGCAGATAAGCCGCCATGACAAGGGTGAACCCACTATCAGGAACCTAACTGAGTGACCATTACAAGGTGACGGGGAAGACTTTATTCGTCTGGCAGCTGCTGAATGGTGGTGCGGACAGGGAACAGGAATTCGGATATAGACCAGTATTCACATTAGTACACAGAAAACCAACACAAGTCAGAGACAGGGAAAATGGGGTAACACTGGTAGATACATAACACTGAGGGACAAACAACAGATACAGACAGACAAGCAAAGTTGGACAAAATTGGCTCAAAACCAAGATGGCGGCAATGGTACAGAATTATATAGCAAAATAATGGTTGCTAGGCAAATCAGAAGTCAAATACATAAGATAGCATACACAGATAGCAAGAGTACAAAATAACTGGGAAAAATATAAAGAGAGCAATGGTCACTGCCTCCAGCACTGATTGGTTCAGCCGTCCATCACTCAAACCACTGCTGCAGACAGAACAAGCTGAAACTCACATCCAGCTTCCTAAGTAAAGATCCTGAGAAGGAGCTGTTAATTACAGGCAGCTCAGGGTGTGGTTACAAACACAAAAGCCTGAACCTGATCCCATTTAGAGCAATTTGCGAGTTCTAACAGCTATCCTGCTATAGAAAGCTTCTATGTTTGATTCCACTGGATAGAAATCTCTGCATGTTCATCAGGGTGCACTGCTCGTTAGTATCACAGGGCAATCAGAGCTGAGTGATATAATGAGCCTTGCACTTGTGTGACCATGGGCACATTTCTATCCACTAGAAGTAAACATAAAAGCTTCCTAAAATAGGAAGTAATAGTAAGCAGTGATAGTAAGTGATAGTAAGCAGAGATCCAGAAAACAATAACAAAAGTTGATACAGAAAGTATATTGGAAAATTGTATAACTTTTCCTAACACAAACCATATCAATTATTTGATAATAGTGGACAACCCCTTTAAAGGTACAAGTAGCAAATGGTAAAGTATGCATTATCATGAATAAGAGCCACATACTGTGAACAAAACGCATAGATCTGTATTTTTTTGGTTTGTGGATGTACATTACTATTTTTAGCATGTTCTAATAAAGTCAAGATTTTAATCTACAATATCTGAAGTGCCGGAGATTACAATTTGCTACTATATTCATTTTACCGTTGCCGACATGGGTATCCTTGCCTCATCTCCGTGGAAGCAAATATATTGATATAGTGAGCAGACTATTACACATTAGACTTACTCCCTACTAGACAATGGGACCTGACTGCATCATTTCGGCTTGGTGTGGTTTTCCCATGATGCTGGGACTCCTTGCATTATAGATTGTTTGGTTGTTTTGTTGTTACCTCAGGCAGAGTTCAGTCCGTGAAACGTGACCAACTTATGGTATGTGTCTAATGGGCTGAAAACAGAACTGGCCAACAGGACACTTTTTAACATTTATGATATTGTCATCCATTACAATCACTTTACTTACCTGTTTGAGAATTCACCTCATTAGTTGATTTCACATCCCAAACAATACTACACAAGTGACACAGAAAATCAGAACATGCATTGTTTAGATTAGCGTTCCTTCAAAAAAAAAAATATATATATATATTAGGTATTATATTATTCCAGTGCCCAAACAATTATCTTCTGCAACACCTTTTTCCCTTTCCCTCACAATTCTAGCCGTCCTTCAGGGCAACCTTTTGCCATCTCCGTATCAGATCTTCTGTTACTATCATATCACTAGAGGGTTAATATGTTATGTGCTGATATTGCACATTTGTAATTTTTATTGCAGCACCAAGGTTGGTCATTGGTTGGGTCTCTTAAAATTCCCAGATCTAAGAGTCCTCTGTTATTCTTTCTCAGAGCTTCTGTCAAGAAAGATGCAAGTCAGTCTCTCTCATGAGACACCTGCATCTCTGTGTGCTAATTCCATGGAGACTGCCACCTTATTGCCCAAGCAGCAGAGCCAATCCAATCTTCTACTAGCCAGCCCCCTTACCACTGGACTAGGGCTGTGGTATGCTCCAAACTCAATATCAACAGCCAACCAAATCCCCCTTGGTGTGTGCACGCAGAAAGGAAGGCTTACAGCCTGTTATCTGCTGCGTCAATGAACTTTGATGGACTGTGTGCCATTAAGGAGATTATAAGTTATTCAATATTTCTGTCTCCAAGTGTGATTCCTGGACTCCCGCTAATACCAGGGGCCTCCCCTTGATCATCTGCTTGGGGATATTTTACTAACCAACACTGGGAGTGCCCCAGAGGGATCCCTTCATTATACTGTGTCCTCCCTCTCTTGCATCTTCCTGCTGGCCCTCACAGCCGTGGACGAGGCATGTTTTCATGGACCAAGGCACCGTGAAATATCCTGGTGCTAGGCGGCACTACAAGCCACTCTAGTTCCTAGGAATCCAGCTGCCCTCACACACCGGTCAGGTCCCGGTGGGGTAACATTGCACATCCTCAGGAGGTGAAAATATTTTATATGCAGAAGCAGAAAACCCTTTTAGTGTCCATCCTCCACCCTCCACTACTGTATATGTACACCAGAAACTAACTCTACTATTTGAAAATTAATGATTGTTCTTTGTGTTCTCACCTTCGAACTGAACATAATGTTGATTTTGTTTCCATCGCAAATCTGATGATTGATGCAGAAGCTGAAAAAAAACCAGTAAAGTCAATAGGAATTGTGAGCCAGCTCACCTGGAGTGATATCAATCCCAAGTGGGTTATTCGAGCACGGTTCCTCCAGCTAAGATGGAGTCAATTAACCAGCAACAACGTGATCCAGCTCCGAGACATGAACTCCACTATTGTTCTTTTTTAAAAAATCCAAGACTTCATTGTCGTCATAGCATACAGTATAAGAAAATGAAGTTATGCTATGACGACAATAAAGTCTTGGATTTTTAAAAAAAAGAATAATAGTGGAGTTCATGTCTTGGAGCCGGATCACGTTGTTGCTGTCTAAAAAAAAAAATGTGAACCGAAAAATGTAATCTCTGATGTAGCTTGGCCACCCTTCACATACACCTGCATAACCAAACAGTGTAAATGTAAAAGGGGTATTCTTAGTTGAGGGGAACTCTGGAATATAGCCTAGAATGATGCTAATTGCAAGTAATGCCCTAAATTAGGTATGGCCAAATAATTTAAATACTTTAGTTTATTTCATAGAAGTCTGGAAAATTTTCCAGTCGCTTTGCGGTATAAAGACTCCGATTGGTTTCCCCAATAATTGTCCACGCGTTGGAATGAAAGGGGTTATCCCACAACACCCTTTACACCATTTAAACCTACCAAAAGAGAAAATAAGAGGGTGGTCCAAAGAATTACTTATGATGGGAGTTTCCTACAAGCCCTGTAATGCCTTGAAGTACCTCCTTCTGATTGGTACTGTTATATACAGTTTCTACAGTATACATGATAGAATAAAGTGATCCTCATCTGAGTGGTCAGAAGCTTCAAAGCTCCCTGCTTATTTTTCTGGATATGCTGCAAGGGTTAATTACTGATAAATATGTTCTTTCTGTTCCAGGTAGATAATGTCAATGGGGGACATTTATCATAAATGCAATGCATAGTGTGCCAGTGTATGATATACTGTAAGCCCTGCCATGCCTGCCTCCTGATTGTCTTAGTTATACAAAATGAATAAAAAGTACAGATCAAAGCCGATAACAACAAAAGCTACAGACAGATAATCCATAGATAGCATACCTAATTTTACAGCAAATGTTTCTTTCATATTAGGTAGAACTGCAAACATGTCCATAAGAAACAAAAAAAATCTTTCCAAAGTAGCTGGGACTGCTGTCCATTCACAATATCTCTACAAATTAAAAGAAAATAACATACAAAGGATATTAGAAGCTACAAAAGAGGAGATCCTGCCAGTGGTGGCACACACCTGGATGTAAGTGTGCTTAGTTTACAATTCTTTATCCTGGTGGTAAATTTCCTTTAACCCTTTAAAGACCTGTCCCTTTTTTGTTTCTTCATTTCCATTTTTCACACCCCACAATCAAAAAAACTATAACTTTTTTTTTTTTACACGTAAAGAGCTGTGTGACGGCTTGTTTTCTGAGTAACAAATGGAACTTCATAGGGATGGTATTTAATATTCTATGCTGTGTACTGGGAAGTATGTTCCAAAATAAATTCCAAATGCAGTGAAATTGGTGAAAAAATGCATTTGCGACATTTTCTTGTGGGCTGGGATTTTACAGCTTTCACTGTGCGCCACAAATGACAGGTCTACTTTATGCGATCACAGGGATAACAAATTTGTATAGGTTTTATAATGTTTTCATACATTTACAAAAATGAAAACCTCCTGTACAGAAGCTGTGGGTGGTGTCATTTTTGTGACTTTTGATGAAGTTTTCAATGCAACCATTTTTAGGACTGTACACCTTCTGAGCAGTTTTTATAGAATTTTTCATATTTTTCAAAATGGCAAAAAAGTGTCATTTTCAAATTCAGGCACTATTTTCCATTACGGGGTTAAACACAGTGAAAAAAACGCTATTATATTTTGATAGATTGGGCATTTTTGGATACGGTGATGTCTAATGTGTTTGTGAGTTTTACTGTTTATTTATATTTATATCAGTTCTAGGGAAATGGGGGTGATTTGAATTTTTAGTTTTTTTATTTAACATTTTTTAAAACTTTTTTTTATTTTTACTATTTTCAGACATCCTAGGGTATTTTAACCCTAGCTTGTCCATTACGTGTGTCCATTGCTTGTCACAAGCTTGCGGTCGTATATATGTCCCCCAACGGTCATGTGAATCTAGCCTTACACTGTACAATGCCTGCATTTCCTACGTGGCCTACGTATATTTTAAAATGCCCCCACTCTGTACAATTTCCCATTTCCTCTCCTACTCTCAATAGGACGCCCCTTCTCTGCTCTCTCTCTCTTGTGCCCCCTTCCCTGCTCTCTCCCTCTTTATTGTGCACCCCTTCTCTGCTCCACCTCTTATTGTGCCACCTTTCTCTGCTCCCCTTCTTATTGTGCACCCCTTCTCTGCTCCACCTCTTATTGTGCCACCTTTCTCTGCTCCCCTTCTTATTGTGCCACCCTTCTCTGATTCCTCTTGTTGTGCCCCCCCTTCTCTGCCAACTAAAAGACAATGCAGAAACTGTCTAAAACTCAGTAGGAAAACCATATTCATCAAAGACTTTAAAGACTGTATAAATTAGGTTATCAAAATGATTTATCTTTACCTTACTTGCCAACAAAATGCACTTACCAAAACAAGTGGTATGCAGAAATTATCACATGCTTTCAACAAATATAAAGAAAATGTCTGCAGTGTACTCGTGCTTTTGGAAGAGGGTGCTGTGAAGGCATTGTCATGAGCTATATGATAATCCTTACAATCCAGAGCCAATCTAAATAAAAAGAATAGATTTTTTTTTACAAAGTTCTATGATAAAAGTCAAAAGCACTGCCCACCGTAGATAGAACAGTCTTATATTAATGTCATCCCTGGGATAGACTAGCCGCTGCCCGCGCTGCTCGGATCATTCTGTGTCTGGATGCCGCTAGGGAGAGAGCTGCTGCTGGTCAGGGACAGCGTTAGGGTGCTAGTAGATTACTGTTAGGCAGGAGTGATTCAACAAGAACCCAACAGCCCTTCTTAGGGCTACAATAACGTTATACTTTTTTTTTTTTGTTTGCTTGTGGCTGGGCTTGCTGGCACTAGTAGTGCAGCTAGCACCACATTGTGAGGAATTTGCAGGGGGACTTGCTACCGTTGTGTTTAGCTCTTAGTGACACACATATCCACCTCAAACACCAAAGTGGGAAAATTTATTAGGGGTTTGATTTCAATTAGGCACAGTCTGTCATTTCCTTTTTATTTTACGTTTATTTTTTCATAACTCAGCATCATCTCATCAGTGTGCTTTCATACTTGGCTAGAAAATAGCCAAAGGAGAATCCAAACGGCTTACTTACGCCTACAATAGCGTTATATATATTTTATTTCTGGTTGATCTGCTGGTGGCTTTCCTTGCTGCAGTGCATATACTAGCCAATTGTGAGGAATTTGGAGTGAGACTTGCGACCGCTGTGTTTAGCGCTTAGTGACGCACATATCCATCGCAAAGACCGAAGTGGGAAAATTTATTAGGGGTTGGATTTCAATTAGGCACAGTCTGCCAGTTTCTTTTTATTTTACGTTTATTTTTTCATAACTCAGCGTCATCTCATCAGTGTGCTTTTATACTTGGCTAGAAAATAGCCATAGCAATAGGATAGCATTGTTTGGTTTTAAAAACTAAAAAACACAAAAAAAAACTAAAAAACACAAAAAAACACAAAAAAAAGTTAAAAAAAAAATTAAAGTTATATAACTTTCATTTTCAAAATGTTTAACCCGAGGGCTAGGGGTAGAGGACGAGGACGAGGGCGGGGACGTGGGCGTCCATCTACTGCAGGGGTCAGAGGCCGTGGTCCTGGGTGGGGTGAGACACCACCTGCTGATGAGGGAGCAGGGGAACGCCGCAGAGCTACACTCCCTAGGTCAGTGATGGCTAACCTATGGCACGGGTGCCAGAGGTGGCACTCGGAGCCCTTTCTGTGGGCACTCAGGCCATCACCAGAGATGACTCCAGGTATCTTCCTGCAGTCCCAGACAGCCCAGGACTTGCTGTGCACAGAGATATTTTAAAGTGACAGCTCTACCTGGGACTATTATATGCTTTATTGGTGCCTCAGAGTGCTGGTATCAATGAAAACTGTGACAGACAAGGGAGTATAAATCACAAATTAAATTTCTTTGCGATAAATAAGTGGGTCCTGGTTGTAGTTTGGGCACTCAGCCTCTAAAAGGTTTGCCATCACTGCCCTAGGTTCATCATGTCTGAAGTTACTGGGACTCGTGGTAGAGCACTGTTGAGGCCAGAACAGTGCGAACAGGTGATGTCGTGGATTGCCGACAATGCTTCGAGCAATTTGTCCACCAGACAGTCTTCCACGCAGTCCACCCATGTCACCGAAATCGGCACTCCTCCAGCTCCTGCACCTCAGCCTCCTCCCCCCCAGTCTGCCCCCTCCCAGGAAAATTTGGCATTTGAACCGGCATACTCTGAGGAACTGTTTTCTGGACCCTTCCCACAGTCACAAACCACTTGTCCGGTTGCTGCTGAGCAATTTTCCGATGCCCAGGTTTTCCACCAGTCGCAGTCTGTGGGTGATGATGACCTTCTTGACGTAGTGGAAGAAGTGTGTAAAGAGGTGTCCGACGATGAGGAGACACGGTTGTCAGACAGTGGTGAAGTTGTTGTCAGGGCAGGAAGTCCGAGGGGGGAGCAGACTGAGGGATCGGAGGATGATGAGGTGACAGACCCAAGCTGGGTTGAGAGGCCGGGTGAACACAGTGCTTCTGAGACGGAGGAGAGTCCTATAGCAGAACAGGTTGGAAGAGGCAGTGGTGGGGCCAGACGGAGAGGCAGGGCCAGAGCAGGTGCATCAGCGCCAAATGTGTCACGTAGTGAAGCTCCCGTGGCGAGGGCTCCCGCGGCGAGGGCTAGATTTTCAGAAGTCTGGAGGTTCTTTAAGGAAACACCGGATGACCGACGGACTGTGGTGTGCAACCTTTGCCAAACCAGGATCAGCAGGGGTTCCACCACTACTAGCTTAACTACCACCAGTATGCGCAGGCATATGAATGCTAAACACCCAAATCAGTGGCACCAAGCCCGTTCACCTCCGGCCGTGCACACCACTGCTCCTTCCCCTGTGTCAGCTGATAGTCAGCCCCCTGCCCAGGACCCTGGCACAAAAACCCCATCGTCGCCTCCATGATCCTCCACAGCATCCACCAGCGTTCAGCTCTCCATACCCCAGACGCTGGAGAGGAAAAGAAAATATAGTGCAACCCACCCGCACGCCCAAGCCCTTAATGTCCACATCTCCAGATTGCTTAGCCTGGAGATGCTGCCCTATAGGCTAGTAGAGACCGAGGCCTTTCGCAACCTCATGGCGGCGGCCGCCCCTCGGTATTCGGTCCCCAGCCGCCACTACTTTTCCCGATGTGCCGGCCCTGCACCAGCACGTGTCAGACAACATCATCCGTGCCCTGACCAACGCCGTTTCTGACAAGGTCCACCTGACCACGGACACGTGGACGAGTGCTGCCGGGCAGGGCCACTATATATCGCTGACGGCACATTGGGTTAACTTGGTGGAGGCTGGGACCGAGTCTGACCCTGGGGCTGGTCATATACTGCCGACGCCGAGGATTGCGGGGCCTACCTCGGTCCAGGTCTCAAGGGCCTACTATGCCTCCTCCTCCTCCCACCCCTCCTCCACCTCCTCCTCCGAACTACCATCCGTGGGCATGGCGCCATCAGTCGGTAGCTCTAGGCACAGCAGCAGTGCCGTCGCTAAGCGACAGCAGGCGGTGCTCAAACTGCTGAGCCTAGGCGATAAAAGGCACACCGCCCAAGAACTATTACAGGGCATCACGGCGCAGACTGATCTGTGGCTGGCACCGCTGAACCTGAAGCCAGGCATGGTTGTGTGTGACAACGGCCGTAACCTGGTGGCGGCTCTGCAACTCGGCAGACTGACACATGTGCCATGCCTGGCCCATGTGTTAAATCTGATAGTTCAGCGTTTCCTCAAGACATACCCCAATCTGTCAGATTTGCTCACGAAGGTGCGCCGCATCTGTGCGCATTTCAGGAAGTCCAGCACAGATGCTGCCACTCTCAGGGCAGCGCAGCGCCGCCTCCAACTGCCCGCTCACCGACTGTTGTGCGACGTGCCCACGAGGTGGAATTCAACATTAACCATGTTATCCAGAGTTTACCAGCAGCGCAGAGCGATTGTAGACTGCCAGATGTCAACTTCCACCAGAACTGGTAGTCAGGTCAGTCAGCTTCCTCAAATCTACAATGAGGAGTGGACGTGGATGTCTGATATCTGTCAGGTGCTGAGTAACTTTGAGGAGTCAAAACAGATGGTCAGTGGCGATGCCGCCATCATCAGCCTCACCATCCCGCTGCTTGGCCTGTTGAAAAACTCTCTGATCAGCATGAAGTCGGAAGCTTTGCGCTCGTCACAAGAGACGGGGGAAGAAGATTCCCTTGTTGATAGCCAAAGCACCCTCAGGTCTGTTTCTCAGCGCATATCGGAGGAGGTGGAGGAGGATGAGGAGGAAGAGGAGGAGAATGTTGGCGAGACACAAGAGGGGAGCATTGCTCAGACCTTCACTGTTCAGCGTGTATGGGCAGAAGAAGAGGAGTTGGAGGAATTGGAGGAGGAGGAAATGGGCAGTCAGGCCAGTGAGGGGAGTGAATTCTTGCGCGTTGGGACTCTGGCGCATATGGCAGATTTCATGCTAGGCTGCCTATCCTGTGACCCTCGCGTTCAAAGAATTTATTCCAGCTCCGATTACTGGGTATTCACTCTCCTGGACCCACGGTACAAGCAAAATCTTTCCACTCTCATCCCTGGAGAGGAAAGGAATGTGAGAATGCATGAATACCAGCAGGCCCTGGTGCACAAGCTGAAACAGTATTTCCCTTCTGACAGCGCTAGCGGCAGAGTGCGTAGTTCTGCGGGACAAGTAGCGAGGGAGAGTAGGCGAGCAGGCAGCTTGTCCAGCACTGGCAAGGGTACGCTTTACAAGGCTTTTGCCAGCTTTATGTCACCCCAGCAAGACACTGTCACCTGTCCCCAGTCTCGGCAGAGTAGGGCTGATCTTTACAGAAAGATGGTGAGGGAGTACGTAGCTGACCATACCATCGTCCTAAATGATCACACAGCTCCCTACAACTACTGGGTTTCAAAGCTGGACATGTGGCACGAACTGGCGCTGTACGCCTTGGAGGTTCTTGCCTGCCCTGCCGCTAGCGTCTTGTCCGAGCGGGTTTTCAGTGCAGCTGGTGGCATCATCACCGATAAGCGTACACGCCTGTCGACTGACAGCGCTGACAGGCTGACGCTTATTAAGATGAATAAAGCCTGGATTTCTCATAATTTCCAATCTCCACCAGGTGAAGGAAGCTCAACCTGAATAATTTATGCACTCCTCCTCCTCCTCATTTTCCTCCTTCTCCTCCTCTTTGTACACTAAAGCAGAGGAAACTGGCTATTTTTTGACAGGGCCCACTGGCTCTAGCTATAGTACTTTATGCATTTAATTTTTCTGGAGGGCCACCTACCCGGTCCTCTGTTTTAAACAATTTTTGGGAGTGCCACATACAGGCACTCAATCTATTCAATTTTTCTGGAGGGCCACCTACCTGCTCCTCTGGTTTGAAAACCTTTTTGGACTGCCACATACAGGCACTCAATCTATTTCATTTTTCTGGAGGGCCACCTACCTGCTCCTCTGGTTTGAAAACTTTTTTGGACTGCCACATACAGGCACTCAATCTATTTCATTTTTCTGGAGGGCCACCTACCTGCTCCTCTGGTTTGAAAACTTTTTTGGACTGCCACATACAGGCACTCAATCTATTTCATTTTTCTGGAGGGCCACCTACCTGCTCCTCTGGTTTGAAAACTTTTTTGGACTGCCACATACAAGCACTCAATCTATTTCATTTTTCTGCAGGGCCACCTACCTGCTCCTCTGGTTTGAAAACTTTTTTGGACTGCCACATACAGGCACTCAATCTATTCAATTTTTCTGGAGGGCCACCTACCTGCTCCTCTGGTTTGAAAACTTTTTTGGACTGCCACATACAGGCACTCAATCTATTCCATTTTTCTGGAGGGCCACCAAACCTGCTCCTCTGGTTTGAAAACTTTTTTGGACTGCCACATACAGGCACTATCCAAATTAAATTGTCTCCATAGCAGCCTCCACACGTTGTCTCCATTGCTACCTCCAAAAGTCGTCCATATAGCTGCCTCCATACATCGTCCCCTTATCAAACGAGGTGTGTCAGGCAGAAATTTGGGTTGTTTTCATGGATTCCACATCAAAGTTGTTAACTTTGTCGCCACCCTGCTTTGTTATCCACAAAATATACTGGCAAACTTTTATGATTAACCGATATTATTTCAGCGCTTCTTGCGCATCTGTTTACATTCCCCTCACCCGCCATATCCCAAACTTATAAGAACGCTACTACACTTGATCTTATACAAAAGGTTCTTAGAAGTGCTGTTTGGGGAGTAGCCTAGAGACAGGGGCTTGGATTGGCGAAAGCTCGCCTGGCAGCGGAGCGCCAGCTCCATGCCAAGATCCAACTAACATAGTTTTAACTGCAGCACCTTTAATCTACTACTAGTTCACTGCCTCCATACATGGTCCCCTTATCAAACGAGCTGTGTCAGGCAGAATTTTGGGTTGTTTTCATGGCTTCCACATCAAACTTGTTAACTTTGTCGCCACCCTGCTGTGTAATCCCCAAAATATACTGTCAAACTTTTATCATTTACCGATATTATTTCAGCGCTTCTTGCGCATCTGTTTACATTCCCCTCACCCGCCATATCCCAAACTTATAAGAACGCTACTACACTTGATCTTATACAAAAGGTTCTTAGAAGTGCTGTTTGGGGAGTAGCCTAGAGACAGGGGCTTGGATTGGCGAAAGCTCGCCTGGCAGCGGAGCGCCAGCTCCATGCCAAGATCCAACTAACATAGTTTTAACTGCAGCACATTTAATCTACTACTAGTTCACTGCCTCCATACATGGTCCCCTTATCAAACGAGCTGTGTCAGGCAGAATTTTGGGTTGTTTTCATGGCTTCCATGTTAACTTTGTCGCCACCCTGCTGTGTAATCCACAAAATATACTGGCAAACTTTTATCATGTACCGATATTATTTGAGCGCTTCTTGCTCACCTCCTTTGGTTCCTCTCTGCCACCCATTGGTTTGAAGCCTGAGTCCATTTAGGGTATGTCGCCATGACACTCTCTAGCCTGCTGCCGCTGCCTCTGCATGCCGTCCCCTATAGTGTCAGGGTCAATTATTGGATGTTTTATATGCTATCTAGCTTCATTCTGTCACTCTGTCATGGCCATGCTGTTGCCCATAATTTTGGCATAATGGTGCGATTAAGCAGCCTCAGAGGCATCCATGCATGCTGCCCCTGCTGTTTCCTGTCCATTTCCGTGGTGTTTCCATCCTTTTCTGAGGTTCCCAGGTGTTTGGCCAAGCTTCCCTGTGCACAGCCTTGGTCCCCTTGAAAAATGCTCGAGTCTCCCATTGACTTCAATGGGCTCGTTATTTGAGACGAGCACTCGAGCATCGGGAAAAGTTCGTCTCGAATAACGAGTACCCGAGCATTTTAGTGCTCGCTCATCTCTAGTCCTCAACCTTTCTAATGCTGTTACCCCGCAATACAGTTCCTCATGTTGAGGTGACCCCAAACCATGTACAAGAATATAACTTTTATGATATAGTGACAAAAGTAGTGACAAAAGTGGGTTTAGTCTGGAAATTTTTATTTTTGCAAGGAGGTCTTCTGTATGTAGACAAAAGTTCGGATCTTGACTTTGTAGAGCTGATGATTTCAGCTCTGTGCAAACTCCATTTAGGGTATCCCCGGGCAGAAAGTCTGCATTCAATGTTTGACACTTCATGTTGGAAGGAGAATTGTGTAGGACAATTAAGTCTAGCTCTAAGCATTTCTCCCATGGGTATGCCCACGGGGATGAGAAGCATGACAAGAAGAACCATGTAGGATGGTGTTCCTAGCCATATCTTTGCGATACTTAGACGTGTGTATTCACTGGGACCCTGCATCCGAAATAAGGTTTAGATCCATGAATGGGTGGGGTGCCATTGGAAAGTAAAAAATAAATGAAAAGCATTGCTGTTGAGGTATGACACAAAGTTTGATACGGACGCCTCATGAGAATTCCAGATGATGATGATATCATCGATGAAATGGCCGTATGGAACCACCTGTGTCATAAATGGATTGGAGTCTGTGAAGAAGTAAACTTCCTCCCACCAGGCTACAAACGCGTCAGGTGTGGATGTGTGTGGCATCCTATCCTTGTATCTGCCTTTTACCTGTATTGTACCTATTTTGGATGAATAAACCTGCACAACACTTTTAACGGAGCCTGGGAGTGCAGATCAACTTCCTTTGCCTTTTGCTTGAGAGGAACCACCGGAATGTGATGCCAGGGTGGCATCCACAAGGCATCCACATCCCCGCAGGAGCAGAGTCCAAGAATGCTGAGACTTGCACAGGAGTGCGGGTACCGACACTGAGGAGCACAGGAACTGTCAGGCATAGAGAAGCTGTATTCACACCTAGAGACACTTCTCCCAGGACCCTAGGTGCTGGTGTTTCCCGGACGTTGGGGACAAACAGGACAAGCCCTAATGAAGTGATTAGGACTGGCACATTACAAGCACAGATTCTCCTGGCAACATCTGGAACGTTCCTTGGCTGAGAGACGAACCTTGTCCACTTGCATAGGCTCTTCTGCAGACTGTGCGGCCAGAGACAGGAGCCAGACGAGGATAACGTCGAATCAGGCCTTGCAGATGCTCCTGACGCAACTCCTCAGCATGCTCCATGAACCACACGTCTATCCGGGTGGTCAGCGTGATGCCAAGTAGTGGGCAGATCATGGGCGGCAATGCGTTTTTGACTTGGGATGACAGTCCTTTTTGAAATGTTGCAGACAGAACTGGGTCATTCCAGGAAAGCTCGGAAGCCAGGGAACTTGACAGCATATTCACCCACGCTCGAGTCCCCTTGGCAGGTTCAGCAGCGCCGATTCAGCTGAGGAGGCTCGTGTGAGATCCTCAAACACAGACCGGAATTCAGCCAGGAATGCAGTATGGGTGGCCGTGACTGGATCACCTTTGTCCCATAGAGGGGTAGCCCAGGCCAGGGCTTTCCCAGAGAGAAGACTGAGAACGAATGCCACCTTGGAGGGTTCGGAGACAAACTGGGAGGGCATCAGTTCAATGTGCAATGAGCACTGGGTAATAAAGCCTCTGCAGAGTTTGGGATCCCCATCATACTTATCAGGCATGGAGAGTCTGAGCCTTTGTTCAGCCGCCGGTAGACAAGCCAGTGTGACTGTAGATGTAAGCGGCTGTTGCAGCATGGCGGTGACTTGGACAAGCAGCTCTCCTTGAGAAGCAATCTTCTGGGACTGCTGAGCGACAACGTTGGTAAGATCAGCCAGAATCTGAAGCGGCACCTTGGCGGGGTCCATGGCCGGATCTTACTGTCAGGGTTCGGGGTCAGTGAACCCCCTGGACCACCACGGGAGATGGTACTAGCCGACTCCTAGGACCGGAATCTAAGTGGCACCTGGCACTGAGGTACAGAAACAGCGTCCAGGCTCAAGGTCAGGCACAGGCAGGTAGTCAGGGCAAGCGGCAGAGATGCAAGGTCAGCGTACAGGTCCAAGGTCAGCAAAAGGGAATCAGGCGAGCCTTTAAGGAAAACCCGGAAGTGTCCAGCGCCAATCAGCGGTGCGCTGGCACTTTAAATCCCTGAGTGCCGGCGCGTACGCCCCCAAAAGAGCGGGGAAGCCGCCAAGGAGAGGGGCGTTTGATCCGTGACATAGATCATGGGGACATCCGTGACACTAAGGGTCGCATGCTGCACTTTGCGCTGGGATTGTGGAGCACGCGTTCGTTTTCTTTTGACTTTTGAATAGTGTCACAAGCTTTAGCACTTACATGCACAAGTAAAAAATATGGTGAACTCTGTCAGACCTGAGCGGGGAAGTGACACATGGAGGATATCACTGTGAATCACGTCACAGTTCATTATCGTCGGATAATGCACTTTTAATTTACAGGGGGAATGTAAGTAAATGCGCCCCATTGCGCACATGTTGCATTTACATTGTGTTAACAATGTGGTTATATTGTGTTAATCATATATATACATAAATGTTAAATTTATGTAAATGCAATTAATTGCTTTCACAATGGGACACGTTTACTAAGGTCTGTGTGACAGTATTCTTTTGGATTTTGCACTTTCTTTTAGGTGCAAACTGCTTGCAAAGATATTTAAGAAGTTCCTGCACCATAATTGTGTTGCACACAACTCTTTTGTGGCGCAGGTGCACTAGTCTTCATGTGCTCAGTCGGACCTTGGACCAGATTTACCATGCAAAGCCCGACAGAAGTTTGTGACACGCCCTATGTTAAAGGTGTACTCTGTTGGGTCAGTGCCAGATTCATGAAGAATGGGTGCTAGAAATCCTGAATCTGGTGCTCCCTGCACTATACACAGGCAAACTTCTATCAGCACATTGTAATGAATGAGGAGGAAAATCCCCATATACTGCCATACTGTAGTATGGCAGTATATGATAGAATCGATCAGACAACCTAGGGTTAAAGTACCCTAGGGAGTCTGAAAAATAGTAAAAGTAAAAATAAAAAAAAGTAAAAAAAAATTATAATAAAAAACTCCTAAAAATTCAAATCACCCCCCTTCCCCTAGAACTTATATAAATATTAATAAACAGTAAAAATCATAAACACATTAGGTATCACCGCATCCGAAAATGCTCGATCTATCAAAATATAATAACGAGTCCTAAAAATTATAGCAATGAAAATGTCATCAAAAGTTGCAAAATATAACACCACCCACAGCTCCGTACACCAAAGTATGAAAAAGTTATTGGCGCCAGAAGATGGCAAAATTAAAAAAATAATTTTTGTACAGGTTTTATGAAAACATCATAAAACCTATACCAATTTGCTATCCCCGTGATCGCACCAACCCAAAGAATAAAGGAGACATGTCATTTGTGGCGCACAGTGAAAGCTGTAAAATCCGCACCCACATAAAAATGTCGCAAATGTGTTTTTTTTTTACCATTTTCACTGCATTTAGAATTTTTTTTCCCGCTTCCCGTACACGGCATGGAATATTAAATACCGTCACTTTGAATTTGTTATGCAAAAAATAAGCCATCACAGAGCTTTTTCATGTGGACAAATAAAAAAGTTATAGATTTTTGAAGATGGTGAGTGAAAAATGGAAGTGAAAAACTATAAAGGGCCAAGTCGTTAAAGGGTTAAAATATTCATGAGCACTGGTAAAATACAGCTTGATAAATCTGCCCCAATGGCCCACAATTATTTAAACTAGTAGAGGGTGCAGAGTGTGAGATTCATGAAATCTGTAACACATTCTTCATGAACCTGGCACCCCCTGCACTTCTCTGGCACAATGCACCATTTTTTTCTGGTGCGCTTTCTTACTGGTTTAGAATTGTGGCACACAATCCAACTGTGCACCAGAACACCCCTTTAGGTCCACATTTCTTCTGTATTATGTTATTGCAGCTATGATGCAAACTGATGCAAACACTTTACTAAATGTAAAGTGCACATTTAATAAAAACAGTGCAATACTGTTGTCAGATCTGTGCCTTGCCACAATTCTGTCTCTGAGCTCTTTGGGTAGTACCTTAGACCTTATGATTCTCATGTGCTGTTACATGCACTGTGAGCTGCGAGGTCTTATATAGACAGCCCTCTGTCGTTTCTAATCAAGTCCAATCAGTTTAATTAAACACAGCTGGAATCCAGTGGAGAGGTAGAACCATCTCAAGGAGGATCAGAAGGAAATGGACAGCATGTGAGTTAAATATGAGTGTCACCGCAAAAGGTCTCAATACGCCCTGGAAGAATGGTGATATCTACTGGAAGGAGCACACCATCCGGTTTGTGTATATACAGACCATAAAAATCTCCTGTATCTCAGACAGCCCAACGCCTTCATCCCAGACAAGCCTGTTGGGCACTCTTCTTTTCACAGTTAAACCTGCTGATCCATTTCTGTCCTGCGGAGAAGAATATCAAGGTTGATGCCCTTTCTCGTTCCTCTGATGTCATTGGAGAAGAGCCGGTCCCTTGGTATATCATCTCTCCTGAACAACAGGTTGTTGCAGTTCCAGTGGATCTTCGGCAGCTTTCTCCCAGCAAGACGTATGTCCGACCTGCACTCCAGAAGAGGATTTTGTCTTGGGGACATACTTTGCGTCTGGCTGCGCACCCTGGGGTGCAACACTCCGTGGCCCTTATTTCCTGCTACTAATGGTGGCCTGACCTGGTCAAAGATGTTCGGGATTTCATGGGGTCCTGCACTTCCTGTGCCCGTAATAAGCCTTCTCGCCTCAAACTGGCTGGCATATTGCTTCCGTTGCTGATACCTAGTCGCCCATGGTCTCAAGTGGCTATGGACTTCACAGATCTTCCACCTTCCTCTGGCAACACATCAGTTTTCCAAGATGTCCCATTTTGTTCCCCTTGCAGGTCTACCGTCTGCTCCACGTCTTGCCAGTTTGTTCTTTCAACACATCTTCCGTCTTAATGGACTGCCTCAACACATGTTCTGGCGTTCCTTGTGTAACCAGCTGCAAGTAAATCTGGACTTTTCTTCTGCTTACCACCCACAGTCGAAAGGTCGAGTAGAAAGGGTGAATCAGACTTTGGGCTGTTATCTCCACCACTTCGTCTCTGCCTGTCAAGATGATTCTTCCTATCTGCTACCATTGGCTGAGTTCTCCCTGGACTCTGGGTGTGCAGGGACAGCTCGAATTCCTCACCCTCCTCTTCCTCTGTACGTTCCCTCGGATGTCCCTGCAGTAGAGGAACTGATACAGGACTACAAATCTATTTGTGAACAGACCCGACAGTCTCTCCTCCGGGCCACTGCCCGCACCAGGACCCAGGCTGATAAGAAACGTAGGACTCCTCCTGTCTTCTCTCCAGGTGACAAGGTTAGGTTATCTTCCAGATACGTCCGGCTGAAGTTACCTAGCTACAAGCTTGGTCCCCGCTATCTTGGTCCTTTTTAAGTGATTGAGCGCATAAATCCTGTGGCATATAAGCTCTGCCTTCCTCCCACTATGCGCTTCCCGAATTCCTTCCATATCTCCCTCCAGAAACCTGTCATCTTGAACCGCTTCTCACAGCAATCGTCCCCTCCTACTCCAGAGGCTGACTCCACTGACATCTACGAGGTTAAAGAGGTACTGGACGGGAAGGGGGGAGGGGGGCTGTAAGCAGCGGATGTAAGCGGCTGTGTGCTAGCCAAGCTCCGCCACTGGAATCCTGTAATATATAGTGCTGCCGCCAGGGTTCGGCACAAGAGCGGGCTTACAAGGAGCGGAGGGGTTTGGAGCATCGGCGGGTGTTCTCCCGAGTCGCAATGACAGGACCGAATGATGGTGTTTGCCATTTCGTTGATAAACAGATATGCTGCACTGTCAGACCTGCAATCTGAAGGTGAGGAGGATATGGCAGGGGAAGTGGCAAGGGAGACCAGGCCGCAAGAAGATAGCCAAGAATTAGAAGATGAGGAGGAGGTTGAGCCCACACTGACTGATGTTATGAGGGTTATGCAGCATAATACTTCTGCACTACTGCAGCTAACTGGCCAAGTGGGTAGTCTGAAAGAAGAAATACTACTTGTACGCAATGACATGCATAAAATGGCTGAGAGAATAACAGCTGTGGAAAATAGAGTACTAGAAATAGAGGAGGCACTGCCGCCTGTCCAGAATGCAATACGGGAACAGTCGCAAGCAGTGCTAAAACAGACGACCTTGAAATCAGGCTGTGCAGAAATAATATTAAGCTGGTGGGAGTGCCAGAGAAAGTGGGGGGGCAGAATCCAGATGATTTCTATGAAAAATGGCTACTGGAGGGGTATAGGCGGGAGAATCTGACTGTTTGCAGTTGAAAGAGCGCATAGAGTGCCCACCAGGCCGGGACCCCTGGAAACCAGGACCCCTGGTGCTTATCAAGTTGCTGCATTATAAAGATTGTGATAAGATATTGAGGCAAGCTCGTGATAGAGAGGACATTACAATAAATGGTGTGAGAATTTCCTTTTTTCAGGATTTTTCAGTGGAGATTTAAAAGAGGCAAATGCACTTCCTGGATATGAAGAGGCGGCTGTGAATGCTTGGGGTCTCCTATTCGATGCTATATCCAGCCCGTCTGTACGCAGTAGCACTACACATTTCTTTGACATGTCGGGATCTGCACTCCAGTGGTTGGATAAGAACAAACAGTGCTTACGAAGACAAGAGGAGAGACCAGGCGAGGATTAAAGTTGTACCCTTCTACATCCGGACAATATGTGAGTTTATGATGTTACATATACACTCACCGGCCACTTTATTAGGTACACCTGTCCAACTGCTCGTTAACACTTAATTTCTAATCAGACAATCGCATGGCGGCAACTCAGTACATTTAGGCATGTAGACATGGTCAAGACAATCTCCTGCAGTTCAAACCGAGCATCAGTATGGGGAAGAAAGGTGATTTGAGTGCCTTTGAACGTGGCATGGTTGTTGGTGCCAGAAGGGCTGGTCTGAGTATTTCAGAAACTGCTGATCTACTGGGATTTTCACGCACAACCATCTCTAGGGTTTACAGAGAATGGTCCGAAAAAGAAAAAACATCCAGTGAGCGGCAGTTCTGTGGGCGGAAATGCCTTGTTGATGCCAGAGGTCAGAGGAGAATGGGCAGACTGGTTCGAGCTGATAGAAAGGCAACAGTGACTCAAATCGCCACCCGTTACAACCAAGGTAGGCAGAAGAGCATCTCTGAACGCACAGTACGTCGAACTTTGAGGCAAATGGGCTACAGCAGCAGAAGACCACACCGGGTGCCATTCCTTTCAGCTAAGAACAGGAAACTGAGGCTACAATTTGCACAAGCTCATCGAAATTGGACAGTACAAGATTGGAAAAACGTTGCCTGGTCTGATGAGTCTCAATTTTTCTGCAACATTCGGATGGTAGGGTCAGAATTTGGCGTCAACAACATGAAAGCATGGATCCATCCTGCCTTGTATCAACGGTTCAGGCCGGTGGTGGTGGTGTCATGGTGTGGGGAATATTTTCTTGGCACTCTTTGGGCCCCTTGGTACCAATTGAGCATCGTTGCAACGCCACAGCCTACCTGAGTATTGTTGCTGACCATGTCCATCCCTTTATGACCACAATGTACCCAACATCTGATGGCTACTTTCAGCAGGATAATGCGCCATGTCATAAAGCTGGAATCATCTCAGACTGGTTTCTTGAACATGACAATAAGTTCACTGTACTCAAATGGCCTCCACAGTCACCAGATCTCAATCCAATAGAGCATCTTTGGGATGTGGTGGAACGGGAGATTCGCATCATGGATGTGCAGCCAACAAATCTGTGGCAACTGTGTGATGCCATCATGTCAATATGGACCAAAATCTCTGAGGAATGCTTCCAGCACCTTGTTGAATCTATGTCACGAAGAATTGAGGCAGTTCTGAAGGCAAAAGGGGGTCCAACCAGTTACTAGCATGGTGTACCTAATAAAGTGGCCGGTGAGTGTATATGGTCCCTTGTGACCCCTGGAGCAGAGGACTTTCAGACTTGCTTTGTGGGAGTTCACTGTAATATATATAAGTGGGAATGCATATTGGTAGTAATGTACATACCTCCACTGTTTTCTAGCGTACCACTCAGAAATTTACTAGACCGCTTGTCAGCACTACTTTATGTCCCACTGCTCATAATGGGCGATTTTAATAAAGTTCTGGATAACGGGTTGGATGGATTCCCAGGTACTAACGGGCAGCAGAGTTGCATAACATCTTTGGGGAGATGGTGCGTTGAGTTTGGGCGTCATGATTTGTGTAGGGAAAAGAATCCTGGGGGAGCGATCCCCATGAATTGAATATCAACCGAGAATGTTGTCAGACCATTCACCCCTATTTTTGAAAGTGAGATGTGGACAGGGGGATGTGCAAAGACGGTGTGGATGGCGCTTCAATGCTTTCTGGTTGAATCTGATAGATGGGGGAGTAATGAAACACACCCTGAGGGATTATATATTGAGTTTAACAACGGGTCAGTGCCGAGGACTTACATCTTATGGGACGGTGTAAAGATGGAACTGAGAAGTATCATTAATAAAGAGATAAAAAGGGTGAAGACCAGGTCTAGGCTAATAAAAGTTGATTTAAGGGAAAAAGTGGTGACGGCGGAGGAGAATTATATCATGTTTAATACGCAAGAAGCAGAACGGATATGGGTAGATGCACAGGATCAGTTAACAACACACATTCTTCAACAGGCAGATAATAAATGTATGTTTTTGAAAGAGCAATTCAACATGGAAGGGGAACAAACTGGGAGGCTGTTGGCCAAAATGGCACGGGCAAGGACCGAAAGGACGTATGTTTACAGCCTGAGGGAAGAGAGTGGAAACTTGAGGGAAGAAACAGTACGGCCACGCCCCCCGATTTCCGCCGCGTGCAATCCGATCGCGTGCGCCAAAAACCCGGGGCAAAAACGGAAAAATTCGGGTAACCCGGCCCTTAGTAAATGACCCCCTATATCTTAACCTGCAAGCTACATCAACAGACCAGGAGAAAGCGTCAATTGTCTCTTTAGACGACTGCATAGAATGGGGCTATCTGTGGGCTGTGCTTAAGAAGCTTGGGTTTGTTATAACATCATCTAGACTTCACTCTAGTGAATGGGGAGTGGTCAGATATGTTCTATTTACAGCGGGGCACAAGGCAAGGGTGCCCACTCTCACCCCTGTTATTCGCACTTGCAATAGAGCCAGGGATATAAGGAGATTTCAATATAATGGGGGGTAAGAACGCATAGCTTTATATGAAGATGATGTGTTATTTCTCCAAGATGCAAAACAGGCAATACCGGTGGTAGAGAGCATTTTTTTCCAGGTTTGGGGACTATTCAGGACTGCGTATTTATTGGGTGAAATAAGCGGTGGTGCCCTTAACTTCTATAGCTCATTCACCAGTAAATGGACAAGTTCACTTATCTTGGGTTACACATTACTCAGACAGTTACAGACTTCATTGAGCTGAATTTGGCACCTCTTTTACAAGAGATGAAGGCGCATATAGGGGTTTGGAGGAAATTGCCTCTGTCTGAATTAGGTTGTACTAACTTAGTAAAAATGGTCCTGATGCCTCAGTTATTATATGCCCTGCATAACGCCCCAGTGTGGATCCCTAAATATTGGTTCTGTTGGTTTAAGATAGGGTAAAATAAGGGGGGTTTGGCAGTTCCTAATGCTTGGGTTTATTACTTGGCAATGCCAACACTTTGGAGGATGGGACCTGATGGGGGAGGCATCTAGGTGTCCATGGGTGGTCAAGCATTTTTTGGGGACTCAGGAACCCGTAGCAGCATTAGAAGTAGGATTTTTGGGCAGAGGAGTCCGTAATTGTCCGACTTTTAAATTTATGCAAAAACCGTGGGACACATATAAACATCTGCTGGAAGTCGGCCCTTGGACTAAGTTTACACTCTTGTGGGAAAACCCGTGTTTAGGGGAGGTATACATGCTGGAGAACATGCAGAGATGGAGAAGACAGGGAATTGTTTACCTATACCAATTGCATACAGATGAAGTGCTATGTATGTGCTATGTAAGTCGTATGAGCAATTGAGTTCACAGGGCTATGTTCTTTCAATTCTTGCAGATTAGGCATGTGATTCAGGCTCAATTTGGGGACCAGGAGATAGTGTTTTCCTCTATAGGGTTGATGTCAGGAGTGGTTAAAGCAAAGAATATGCGGGTTCTGACTTTTCGGGGGTCGCGACGGGGATTGTGTCGCACGCGTTCAGATTTGATGCATTTGATGCATACTGGTGCCCGGTATTTCCATCAGAAACCTGCCACTTCAAGTGGTAGGTTTCCTTTAATATCGTACAAACGATAGCGGCACAAACAAAAATTTCTGCTGCACAAACCAGCACAAACGAAGCACAAGCGTTTGATGCCAATTTTGTTTGATTTGAACAAGGTGTGGGGGCCAACTTCACTCAGGTGTTTCCTTTAAGCCTTAAAAGTTTATCCCCCTTTGCACTTCCAAAAGGTTTGTAGATATGGCTTATCGAACATACCCTTAAAGGTTGGGTAGTAAAGCGATTGAACGTAATGGATACGTACTATTCCTCCATTGGAAGCTTTAATGTTACCTAAGGTACCTTACCTGCAGGCATTGTGGAAACACTCCAACACATTAGTAAGAAACTGTCCTTGACGGGATATACTTTTGTTTTGCTCCTTTTTAGATAGATTTTTCTGAAGATACAAATAACACATAAATAGAGATTAAAGGAGTATTCTTGTCTGGGCATTCACATTCAGTTTCACTAATCTTCCATTTATAAACATTTCTTCAATTGGATGTTATTAAAAAAAATGTTCCTGTGTGAAGATAATTTCTCATAAATATAGCCATGTTGTCCCTTAGAAACGAAATAGCTTCCTCGGTTACGACCACGTCACACTCTGGCAGCAGTGGCCAGACATGAGCTATTGAGTCCTGTCTGACCTCCTGGATTCAGCGATCATTATCACAGGACGGCTGTCGGTCATACAGTAACTCCCGGACATTACATATACAAAAACCTTTTGTTTCTTTGTGCAATCCCTCCAGCAGAGGTGGCCGTATCCGAGGAAGCTATCTCGTTTCTAAGGGAAATTATCTTCACACAGGAACATTTTTTAATAACATCTAATTGAAGAAATGTTTATATGTGGCAGATTTATCAAACTGAATGTGAATGCCCAGACGAGAATACCCCTTTAAGTTCTTGTAAGAAAGCACTTGTGAAAAATAATATTATTCAGGGCAATCTTAAAGGGGCACATTTACTAAGGGTACACGGACCGCATTTTTGTCAGGTGTCACGACTTTTTCCATTTTGCGCTGCATTTAACTGGGGTTTTGGTGCATGCAATCGGATTTTGGCACAATTGCAACGACTATCATGCAACACAAATCAGAGGCGTGGCCGTAGGACAACCCGACTGATTCAGACTAAGCCCGGGATTTAACATACAAAATTGTGTCGTAAGCCATGCACTTACATGCACCGGGAAGAGGATGGTGAACTCCGGTGGACCTGCGTGGGGAAGCACCACATGCAGGAAATTGGACACACAATCTTAGTGAATCATGGCAGCTCCGAATCCTCGTCGGACAATGCACCTTACCCATTTACGGGTAAGTAAATGTGCCCCAAAGTGTAACATATGTGTCTCAGCCCTTTATCTTTTTTTTATTACTTTACTTCTAAAACCTATAACTTGTTTATTTTTAACTTCACAGACACATTTGTTGTCTGCAGGACAAAATACATTTTTTTACTGCCAATATTTAATTAGATTTTACAGCTTCACTGTGTATTCTTTTGGTCAGTATGATCACAGAGATAAAAAAAAATAAAAAGTTTATGTATTGTTTTGAAAAACCCTTCAAGGATAAAAATCACTGTTTGGCAGAAAATTTTTCTGTTCTTGTGAAAATTGTAACTTTGAACATATATGGTTGCATAGTTTATATTTGACCATTGGAAATTGCTCTTCTGTTTTTTTATGGTAATATTTGCTAACTGATACAGTCCTAAGTCCTTTAGTGTGGTCAGTTGTGTCACAGGTGCTCCTGAGACCCATGTTTAGGGCGGACCCATGTGACTCCCTGTGCCCCCTCATGGCAGCAGCAGCTTCTCTTTTCTAGCAGCGCTCCAGAGATGGTCTCCTCGCTCCAGCCACCCCTAATTGCCGCTGGTCACTTGACAACCTATAAATGGCCAGCCACTTCCTGTGACCCTTGCCGGATCTTCGTGCCTCATAGCCTTAAAGAAAGCTTTGTCTGATGCCCTGTGCTTGTATTGCGATTTCCTGTTGTGACCCCGGTTCCGTTATTGACTTGGATCCTGTGCTGCCTGTCCTGACCTTCCGCTATGTCCCCAATTCTGATTCCGTGCTGCCTGTCCTCAACTCCTGCCTGTCCCCGACTACGATTATGCTATACGACTTTGTACATCACCTTGGCCACCACACATTTTGTGGTTCAACAACAATTTTATTTTGATATCCACTTTGACAAAAGAAGTAGGTTATGAGAATCATATCATACCATAGTAGGAGTCTTATTTTGCAGATCTGCTCAGGCCTGATTCACTTAGAATGCAGGACTTGGAGACAAACACAATGTACACACCATTAACTTTTAAGATTCAGTATATGGTACTATGTAGGACTTACTGAAGATTTTCTTTTTAGTGATGTGAAAGACAGCTCAGAACAGCGTTCCATCATCCTATTAAGTAGCTTTTCTAGTTCACCATACTGAACTGGAATACTGAGATGATCTTTCCTATTCATGCAGAGTTAAAAAAAAATATATTGCATTTTTTATTCAAAATAGATTCTTATACTTGCAGCTTCCCAATTTTATTTCAAAAAGTTGTTCATCGTTAAAATAGAGTAAATTATGAAGAGAGGCAGGTATAAAAGAAGGGCACAAGAACAATCAAAGGAAGAAATCTTCTCCTTCCATTCTACATAAAGGGGCACATTTACTTACCTGGTCCTGTCGCGATCCAGCGGCGCGTTCTCCCTCGAGGATTTGGGTCTTCCAGCGATTCACTAAGGCCATGCCCCGATGTCCACCAGTTGTCGCTGCTGCGCCGAGGTCCGCCGGAGTTCACCTGCTTCGTTCCGGTGTATGCGAGTAATATTCTTGCAATTTTGCAATATTTTTTTTTTTAATTCCGTGGTTTTTCCAAATCCGTCGGGGTTTCCGATGGCCACGTCCCCCATTTCTGTCGCGTGAAAGCCGGCACCGATGCGCCACAATCCGATCGCGTGCGCCAAAATCGCGGGGCAATTCGGTGCAAATCTGAAAAATTTGGGAAACCTGACGGAAAAACGTGATTCAGTCAGTCTACCCTGGGGAAATTCGCTGTGTTTCCAAAGTGGAAGATATTCAGAGATGTTCCAGCACAGCTTACCCTTTATGTATCACTCTAGAGGCCGCTATAAAGTCCTTCACTATAGACAATGCTTAAATGTGTATGGGTCGTTTACACAGGGGAACGTGAAGAAAAAAAGTATAAATCCCTTTAAAGGGAACCTGTCACCAGGGACCTAATTTTTCACTAAAGACAGGTTGCAGAAGCTTATTACACCTGCAGTGCAAATCTGCCTTTCTGCCTTTTATAAGCATTAGCATTACAATATAATTGTGCGTTATAACTTACCTTTCACCCTGACAAAATCCTGGGGTAGTCACAGGGGCTGGACTTTGGTTTTGATGCATTTCAAAAAACAACATGTGACTTGTCTGTTACTTACTCCTCAGAGCTTGGCCCCCATCTTTGTGCTCCTGCACATGCTGTACAGAGGGACATGCTGTACAGGAGCACAACCGTGGAGACAGCCTGCAGCTCAGACAAGTCACATGTTGTTTTTTGAAATGCATCCAAACCAAAGTCCAGCCCCTGTGACTACCCCAGGATTTTGTCAGGATGCAAGAGTAAGTTATAACACACAATTATATTGTAATGCAAATGCTTAGAAAAGGCAGAGAGGCATGTTTGCACTGCAGGTGTCATGGGCTTTTAGAATCTGTGTTTAGTGAAAAATGAGGTCCCTGGTGACAGGTTCCCTTTAAGAAAAGGGTTCGGATTGGGCCAGTCAACTATGCGGCGGACAAGGCAATCCAGGTTCTACAGTCCCCGGATTTGGATATAAAGTAGACAGGTGGGTACAGAAAGTACCTCTAAGTCCAATCTCGTCCAGCACCTACCCCAGCCACCCCCTAAAAACATTATCAAATGCTTGGGGGAGGGGCAATGCCTCCCGGGGAAAAGTCTCACCAAGGCCTCTAGTGCAAGAAAGACCCTTTGTAAATTTGTAACTGTGGAAAGACCCTACTCAGAGTATAGTGTCTGGTAATAATCCCCAATATCTGGTTAATCTTATGTAGGTCAATTATTATTTCCCCAGCTGGTCTTTTCAGTCTAAGTTGGGATGTCTTCCCTCGGCAAAATAAGCCAATAGACACCCAACCTTTTCCAAAATTTGTGTGGTTTAAGTACAAATTGAGATCTGATGAAACTTTCCCATCAACCCAGAAGTCCTGTATCCACACTTTCTGAAGCTAAAATGCGTCAGCCACAGAAGAAGTGTAGACTTACGTAACCTTCTCACTTGCCTGCCAAAATTTTTTGTTGTTCAGACAGAGAAGTCCAGTTCACCCATTGACCATAGGTCCTATAAGGCAAAGTTCTTCCCTCACTGTAGAAGTGTGGGATCCAAATAGAAGAAAATCCAGTGAACCAGTCGACATATGGATACTGAAGCCTTAAAGAATTTTTAATTAGAATTACAAGGTGGTATTTATGAATGACACCAAAGTGTTTCAGACAGACTGTCTGTCCTTAGTCATGGCTACAGTGCACCCACTGATCAGTCAGTTGAACGCACAGTCACTCATATCTTCCTTGTTTCTAAATATTCAAGCCAACATTCCTGTAACAACTGTACAAAGCTTTAGTCAAATGAAAGTGCCAAATGTATTCACTGCTCTTGTGACATCCATCAAATAAGACTGGTGTCAGGATTTTCAGGGGTAGTGGACCCACTCTACCACCATGAGCGATGACGTAAGCCGACACCTGGGAGTAGAGTCTACGATTCACCCGGTTTTCACCAGAGCCCACTGCAGAGCGGTTTGCTGCAGCGGGATACCGCTAGGTCCCTCCACAGGCGCAACTTTGCTCAGGGTGGCAGCCAAGACAATGTACAGAGTAGTGAGGCAGAAACATGGTCGTGCCAGGCAGGGTGTCAAGACAGGCAGCACGAAATTGAGGTCAAAGGCAAAGCTGTAGGTCAGGGCTGGCAGCGGAGGAACAAAGTCAGGAACTGGAAATCAGTCTAAACACACAAGGCAAGGAACACAGCTTTTTTAATGGCATGAGAACACAAAGATACGGCGGGGAATGTGGTAAGAGGCTAGCTATTTGTTAAATTAGCAGGAGGCTAGCACCAATAAGCGATTGGCATTATCCAATCTAAGCTCAATAAAATCAATGTGTACAAAGCTCCTGGACCAGATGAGTTACACCCCAGAGTTCTTAAAGAACTCAGTTCTGTTATTGCTGTACCACTGTCTAAAATCTTCAGGGATTCCGTAATGTCTGGTGTGGTGCCAAGTGACTGGCGCAAGGCAAATGTGGTGCCAATATATAAAAAGGGCTCTAGAACTTCGCCAGGCAATTACAGGCCTGTAAGCTTAACTTCCATTGTGGGGAAAGTGTCGGAAGGGTTAGTAAAAGACTACATACTGGAGTATGTGACATCAAATAGAATAATAAGTGATAGCCAGCATGGGTTTACTAAGAATAAAAGTTGTCAAACTAACCTTTTCTGCTTCTACGAAGAGGTGAGCAGGTGCCTGGATGGAGGAGCAGCTGTGGATATTGTGTTCTTGGACTTTGCAAAGGCATTTGACACTGTCCCTCATAGATGCCTGATGGGTATTGGTTTGGCAGAAATCATTTGAAATTGGATTGAAAACTGGCTGAAGGATCGTATCCAGAGAGTTGTGGTCAATGATTCCTACTCGGAATGGTCACCAGTTATGAGTGGTGTACCTCAGGGCTCTGTGCTTGGCCCACTACTATTTAATATATTTATTAATGATATAGAGGTAGGAATTAATAGCACTGCCTCTAAGCTAGTAGGATCATGTCATGTATCAAAAGTGGAATGGACTCTCGTGATAGGGATGTAATATTACCACTATACAAGGCACTGGTTTGGCCACACCTGGAATATGCTGGCCAGTTCTGGGCACCGGTCCATAAAAAGGATGCCCTGGAGCTGGAGAGGGTTCAACGTAGAGCCACAAAACTGATAAGGGGTATGGAGGGTCTTAGTTATGAGGAAAGATTAAAACAACTAGATTTATTTATTCTGGAAGAGACGACTGCGAGGGGACATGATTAATTTATATAAATATATGAATGGTCCATACAAAAAATATGGTGGTAAGTTGTTCCAGATTAAATCAAATCAAAAGACGAGGGGGCACTGTCTCCGTTTGGAGAAACCAAGGTTTAATCACCGGAGGCGACAGGGCTTTTTTACTATGAGAACTGTCAATCTGTGGAATAGCCTGCCTCAGGCGCTGGTCACAGCAGGGACAGCGTAGAGCTTCAAGAAGGGTCTAGATGCCTTTTTACACCTAAATAACATTGATTGTTATGCTATATAGGATTGTTTCCCCTAAATCCCTTCCTCATCCAATCCCTTCCCTTCCTTGGTTGAACTTGATGGACAAGTGTCTTTTTTCAACCGTATAAACTATGAAACCAATAAGCGACACGCTAGCCCTTTAAATCTCACAGAGCCGGTGCGTGCGTGCGCACTGGGAGGCAGGGACGCCAGACCGCAGGAGCCACAGCTGGATCGTGGAGAGGTGAGTGCTGATGTGGAGGGGCACACAGAGGAGCACAGGGGCGCCTGCGACCCGAGACATGGGTCACAGGGGCACCCATGACAGTAAAACCCCCCCTTCGGCCTCCCCCTCTTCTTGGTCTGAGGCAAACTCTGCAGAAGACCACGATCCAAGATATCCTCAGGCTCCCAAGATCCCTCCTCAGGCCCGAACCCCTTCCAGTCAACAAGGAAGAACCACTTCCCTCTCACCATCTTCATATCCAGGACCTCTTTTACCTCAAAGTAGGCGGCTTCAGGAGCAGGAGGAGGAACTTGCTGGGAAAAGTGGTTCAGGATGACTGGGTTCAGAAGGGAGACATGGGAAGAGTTTGGGATGCGCATGGTGGGAAGAAGGCATATAGGCCACAAGATTGATGCACTTCAGCACCTCGAAAGGACTCAAGAAACGAGGACTGAGTTTGTAGATGGGAATCTTCAGCCGGAAATATCTGGAAGACAGCCACACTTTATCACCTGGAGCAAAAAACTAGAGGAGGCCTGCGTTGACGCCCGAAGTAGAGAGCGTGTCTGCTCCCAGACAGAAATGAGATCTTGAATCAAATCTTCTACAACAGGAACATCCGAAGGAACAGACAGGGGGAGAGGTGGATGTGGGATTTGTCCATAGACAATAAAGAAGGGGGTAGTCCCGGTAGCTTCAAAGTCCAGGGAATTATATGAGAATTCTACCCAAGATAGGAGAGTAGACCAGTTGTCTCGTTGAGCAGAGACAAAGTGCCATATGCAACATCCCAGAGTCTGATTGAAAAATATTTTCAAGAAGAAATCAGCTCACCAGAAAGTCCAGACAATTCGATTCTCCAACTCCAATGGCTCCCGCACGGACAACCTTGGCCACAGGTGCATGCAAAGCAGGTGATTAAGAAGTAGAAAAACATCCAGCTGAGCACGGAGAGCTGGAGCTGTTTTTCTACTTCTTAATCAGAGTCTGATTGACTCTCTCCACTTGTCCATTAGATTGTGGATGATATCCAAAAGAAAAATCCAGCTTTACAACAATCGCCAGAACTTGGAAACAAACTGGACCCCACGGCCTGAGACAATGTGCTGAGGAAGTCCATGAAGCCGGGAGACGTGGAAAAAGAATAGGCTGGCAAGGCGTGGAGCTGATGGCAGACCTGGCAGAGGGATGAAGTGGGAGAACTTGTAGAACTGGTCTGTTGACACCCAGATGATGGTATTACCGAAAGAAGGTGGAAAATTTGTAATAAAGTCCATGGCCACATTAGACCACGGGTAGCTGGGTATCGGCAACGGCAGGAGTAGACTAGCAGGCTTGAGCCGAGATGACTTGTTTTAAGAACAGAAGTGCAGGAGCTCACAAAGTCTCGTACATCCTTGACCAGATCTGGCCACCAGTAGAAACAAGATATGAGAGCGACAGATCTCTGCACCCCTGGGTGCCCAACCACACAAGAGCAATGTGCCCAAGTTAGTATCCTCTTCCGAAGAGCAGGTCGGACTTGCCTGGAGGAAGCTGCAGTAGGTCCACGGGAGCAGCAACCAGTCGTTATGGAGGAGGAATATGTCGGTAGGAGCCAGTTCTTCCCCAACAACATTAGAGGTAGGTGAGAGGGCATCAGCTTTAACATTCTTTTTGGCTGGACAAAAGTGAATCAAGAAGTTTGATGAGCTAGGATGACGAGCTCCTTCCAGAAGATAATGCCATTCTTCCAAAGCAAGCTTTATAGCCAGAAGCTCCCGATCACTTATGGAATAATTCTTCTCTGCGGCTGAGAAGGTCTTAGAGAAGAAGCCACAGGTGAGGGTTCGACCTTTGGGTGAGAACGGCTCCAGCACCAACGGATAAGGCGTCAACCTCTAGCAGGAACGGTTTCTCAGTATCAGGCCGGGTGAGAATGGAAACAGAAGCAAAGGCAGACTTCAGCTTAGTGACAGCTTCTTCAGCCACCGGAGGCCAGAGTTTAAGATTGGTCTTCTTAAAAAAAAGAGGAAAAAATGAATAAAGATTTATTAAAAAAAAAAAAAAAAAGATTGGTCTTCTTGGTCAGTGCCACAGTGAAGATACAAGAAGAGAAAGACATTACCAATACAACTAAACAAGAATTTTTTGGATTTCGATATAAGGTATCTGACATGAAAAACGCTACATAGGACATGAAATGTGCCTACAAAAGGTGCCTGCTGTCCCATTGGTCCACAATGCTGTCACGATCCGGACGTGACATTTTCACACATGCGCATGTGAACGAGATCAATCCGAAGAGAAAGCCAAACTCTCACTGCATCCTCATGCAGCAGGACGATTGGAGTAACATCGTAATAATGCCGGGTAACATCCACGCTATGATACAACATAGCTGATAGAGATATACTGAGTGGCAAGTTTCCAAACCCGCGAGTTTGGAGCCCTTCTGTAGATTCTCCTTCACATAGGGCGACATAGCCACGGTTTCAGGTACAGATAGAGGAAACACTCCACCCCGTGGTGGAGACATGTCCGATATCAAGTCTATTGGGCAGTTATAGGGCCAGTGTGCGGTGGCAGAGTCCCTGCTTGCTTCTCCAAAAAGATATTAGCAAAATCCATGTATGAAGTGGGGAGACCCACCAGTGGCTTGGTGCACACTGGAGAGACCATGGTGGATACGGGATGAGGGACCACCAAACAGCGAGACTGGAACTCCGGACCCCAGCAAAGCAGCTCACCTTACCTTGGGAGCGGAGTCTTAGTGGCACCCGGTTTTCACCAGAGCCTGACGCAAAGTGGTTTGGGCTTGCTGTGGCGGGATACCACCAGGTCGCTCCACAGGCCGGCTTTGTCCATGGTGGCGGCCCAGGCGAGGTACAGAGTTGTAAGGCAGAATCTTGGTCGGGGACAGGCAGGAGGTCGAAACAGGCAGCATAGAATCAGGGTAGATTAGGGCTAGCAGCGGAGGAACGTAGTCAGGAATGGATCCAGGGTCACAAAGGTAAATCAGTCTAAACGCACAAGACAAGGGACACAGCTTTTTCAATGGCATTAGAGCCACCGATCTGTGGGGAATGAGGGAAGAGGCTGGCTATTTATTAAATAAGCGGGTGGCCAGCGCCAATTAGCGGTGTGCTAGGCCTTTAAATCTTGAAGAACCGGCGCGCACTAGGATGCGGGGACGCATGCACCAGACAGCAGATGCCACCGCTGGATCATTGTGAGGTGAGTGACACAGGTGCCATGGAGGGGCACACAAATGAGAATGGGTGCGCCTCTGACCCAAAACATGGGTCACAGGTACCGGTGACAGTGAGAAGTCAAAGCCCACTGTATCCCCAATTTAACTCACCAGTAGAATGGTTTTAAGGGGTAGGATACAAGAAATCAATAAAAACTTGGTAAACACGTAAGAACTACTTTATATAAATGATAAATAAAGTATTCTTTGAGTCAGAGCTTCCTTCTCAGGTTCCATCTTAAATAAATGAAGACTCAAAACCCAAAAATGCAGAGCTGGGTGGCATGATCCCAAGATCCCACGGTTTTGTTAAATGGGATAAAAATATAATATCAGATATTCTATTCAAAACTTCTACAGGACGTGCACCTTGCACCTTTTTTCCTTCTTCCATGAAAGTATCTCACTAGTACCAAGGTTTTGCTGATATAGTTTTGCCCCAATTTTTGGTGAAATACAAAAAAAGTGCCAAAAAGGCACAAATCAAGCAAGTACATCTGCCCTGGTAAGATAAAAAGGTGAACCTATCACAGAAAACAACTTCTCCAATTTTGTACAACCATTGGAATAGGAGGAAAAAAATGCAAAAAAGGTGCAATTCGCTCAAAAGGCACTAATGGAGAGAAAAAAATAACAACTATGATAAATGTCCCCCTCTGGGTCTAAAAGAGGGAACAGAGCTTGATCTTCATTTCTACATTAATAAAGATATAAACATGTGCAAATACTGAACGGGTGATTTATTGCATACAGTGGGGCAGATTTATCAAGCTGGTTGATAGTCAGAATATTTCTAGTTGCCCATGGCAACCAATCACAGCTTCCCTTTAAAATATTCATGAGAAATGGTAAAATGAAAGCTGAGCTGTGATTGGTTGCCATGGGCAACTAGAAATATTCTGACTTTCAGACACCTTGATAAGTCTGCCCCAGTGTGTATTTGAAAGCAACGTAGTTAAAAAAGTAATAATTTCTAACCTTAAAAATGAAGACATTGCCTTAGATGCTTCAATAGCAACTTCCAAAATAGAGCTGCTTACAGCCTCCTGTAGAACATCTGTTGCAGCTTTAAAGATTCCAGTACTGGTAAAGAGATTTATTTCACTGGGCTGCCTGTAAAAGCATAAGGAAAGACGGTCAGAATGTACACAAACATGTGTAGTGGCCTGATCCCACAGATAGCACATTTTTTACAGAAGGGGAGTCCTGAAATATGATGCAAGGACTTCCCATCTGCAGGCAGGACTTTAGTGCAGGCATTGTGACAGTCAATACAGTGCCTGCGCTGCAGTCTGGCCGGCAGATGGGAAGTCCTTGCATCATAATTCCGTATAATGCATGAACTCTATTTCTGTACAAGGTGTGCAGTGCAGATAGGACTACATACGTGTAGGTTTCCACATTTATGTGCATTTGGCCTTTTGTACCAAATGTTTTATGTGGTTTAAATTCATTTTCATCCCCTAGGACAGCGATGTTGAAGCTTTTGGTGGCCGAGTGCCCAAACTCCAAACCCCCCTATATTTATTGTGAGGTGCCAACAAAAAAATTAAAGCAGTAACTTATTGCTCCCTGTTCTTCAACAACTTTCGATCATATTGGCCTCCTGAGGACAAGATGGAAAATTTGCATCACTTTAGCTTCTTTCCAGTGTCCCTCCGCACACAGAGAATCGTGGGACCAGCAGAAGGTCCTTCAAAGATAATTCGGGCCTGTCTACTCATTCTCCCGCTTCCTACAGTCCCAAGCATTGAAGTAAGTATCACTTTAATATATGACCAAAAGCAGCATCTTTTAAGTTGCTTGGAACTGCAGAAAGATTCCTTGAATCCTGTCTGGTGCGCTGGGCCGATGGAAAGGGCTCTGAGTGCCACCTCTGGCACCCGTGCCATAGGTTCGCCACCACTGCCCTAGGACAACTGAACTGGCAGGTGCAGTTTGCCTTTGAAGTGTGTGGGGTGTGCCAGATTCATGAATTGTGTCTCACATTCTTCATTAATCTGGCACTCGCTGTACTGTTCTGACAGAATGCACCAACTTATTTTGGTGAACTTTCAACATAGAGCATGCAACACAATTCTGTTTGACACTGCATGATAAATGTCAGGGTCGGTGGTGGTGGAGCCACTGAACCACCGTCATTGATGATGTAATTCACCAAAGCCCACCACAGCAAGTCCATCCTGCTTTGCGGCGGGCTCTGGTGAATACCGGGTGCCACTTAGACTCCACTCCCAGGTGTTGGCTTACATCATTGCACCAAGTCCCTCCACAGGCACGACTTTGCTCGCGGTGATGGCCAAGGCAAGGTAAAGAATTGGCAAGCAGAATCGGAGTGGTGGTCAGGCAGAAGGTCAGGACAGGCGGCACAGGATAGGAGTTGAGGACGTAGCACAAGGTTAAGGCAGGCAGCAGAGAATCGAGGTTAGGAATGTAGCAGAAGGTCACAATGGATGATACATAGGAATCGCAATGGTTCTCTAAGGCTATGAGTAACAAAGATCCGGCAGGGGTCACAGGAAGAGGCAGACTATATACTAGGGCAGCGGCCGACCAGCGACAATTAGTGGCGCGCTGGCCCTTTAAAATTCACAGAGGCGTGTGGCGGACCACAGGAGTCATCACCGGAATGAGGATAGATGAGTGAGGCTGCAGTTACTGCGATGGGGGACATGGAGTTGCACAGGTGCGCCTGCGACCCGGGCCATGGGCCGCAGGAGCACCCGTGACTGTAACCTCCCCTTCCCCCCCCTTCGTGGCCTGAAGGAATCTTTGAAGAACACCGCAGTCCAGGATGTTATCTTCAGGCTCCCAAGATCTCTCCTCTGGCCTGAACCCCTTCCAATCGATAAGAAAGAACCGCTTCCCTCTAACCGACTTCATGTCCAGGATCTACTTTTCCTTAAAGACATTGGTAGAATCAGCCTCAGGAGCAGGTGGGTTTTGGTGTGGGTGGACGACCGAAGTAGAGAATGACGAGTCTGTTCCCAGATGGACTTAAGGCCTTAAACCAACTTTTCCATGTCAGGAACATCAGAAGACATGGAAAGAGTAAGAGGTAAGCCTGGATGTCGTCCATAAACAACAAAGAAGGGGGCGGCACCGGAAGATTCAGAGTACAAAGTATTATAGGTGGAATTCTGCCCAAGGTAACAGAGTGTACCAGTCATGCTGTCGGCCGGAAACAAAGTACCAAGATAGCAACCCAGAGTCTGATTGACTCTCTCCACTTGCTTGTTAAACTGCGGATGATAGGCAGAGGAGAAGTCCAGCTTTACTTGAAGTTGGTTGCACAAGGAATGCCAGAACCTGGAAACAAGCCAGGTTTGGACTCCTCGGTCTGAGAAAATGTGCTGAGGAAGTTCCTGAAGCCGGAAGATGTGGAGGAAGAATAAGCTGGCAAGACAAGGAGATGACAGTAGACCAGGGAGAGGAATGAATTGGGACATCATAGAGAAAAGATCTGTAACCACCCAGATGACAGTATTACCAGAAGATGGCAGAAGATCCATAACAAAATCCATGGCTACGTGAGTCCATGGGCAGCTGGGTATTGGCAGTGGCAGGAGCAGACCTGCTGGCTTGAGCCATGATTACTTATTTCGGGCACAGGAAGTGCAGGAACTCACAAAGTCTTGTACATCCTTGACTAGACCTGGCCGCCAGTAGAAACAAGAGATGATAGTGAGATCTCTGCACCCCAGGGTGCTCAGCCACACGAGAGCAATGTCCCCAGGAGAGCAGGTCGGACATAAGTCTTGCCTGGAGGAATTTGCTGTAGATCCACAGGAGCGGCAACAACAAGCCACTCAGGAGGAACCATATGTCGAGGAGTCGTTTCGTCCCCAATTACATCGGAGGCACAAGAGGGCATCGGCTATGACATTCTTCCGTGCTGGGCAGAAATGGATCCGGAAAAGTTAAAGTGAGAGAGGAAGAGGGACCAACGAGCCTGTCATGGATTGAGACGCTGAGCGGTCTGGAAATAAAAGGAGATTCTCGTGGTCAGTATAGATATAGACCGGATGACGTGCTCCTTTCAGAAGATAACACCATTCTTCCAATGCAAGCTTTATGGCCAGAAGCTCCTGATCACCTATAGAGTATTTCCTCTCTGCAGACAAGAAGATTTTCGAGAAGAAGCCGCAAATAAGAATTCGTCCTTTGGGATCCTTGTGGGTGAGAATAGCATCAGTTACTACCCAGGAGGCGTCAACTTCTAGCAGGAACGGTTTCTCTGTATCAGGCCGAGTGAGCACAGGAGCAGAGGCAAAGGCAGACTTCAGGTGGAAAAAGCTTCTTCAGCCACTGGAGAACAGAGCTTAGGTTTGGGGTTTTTCTTGGTCAGTGGCACAATTGAAGACTGCGATATGAACTGCCGGTAGTAATTAGCAAAGCCCAGCAATCTCTGGATGGCACGAAGTCCCACTGGGCGCCGCCACTGAAGAAACACAGATAATTTTGTGGGATCCATATGTAGTCCTTTGTCAAATATGATATACCCGAGGAAAGAAAAACCCTTTTGATGGAATAGACACTTCTCGAGCTTTGCATACAGTCGACTGGCCCTTAGGCACCTGAGTACTAGTCATACCTAAACTCCAGGTCCGCAGAGAACACCAGCGTATCGTCCAGGTAGACATGACACTGGATCTGCCCTCTGACGGATGAGATGACCAGCGGCTTCTCAATACGGACCACAGGAAGTTGTTGCTGGGAGACCAGGGAAGCATCCACAGAGTTTCCTGCAGAGCCGTAAGTAGAACAGGGATATTCAGATGTGAAGAAGCTTTGCTCTCACCTAGGGATGTTCTTCCCAGAAACCTTAGGTGCGTGTGTTTCCCGGACGCCATGGACAGGTCTCGAAAAGTGCTCCTGGGTGGCACAGTAGAGACATAGGGGCTTATTTACGAAGGGTCCGCAGATCGCAGGTCGGACTTCTGTCGGGATTTGCGCTGCTTTGACAGGTATTTGTGTTGCACGTGATCAGATTTTGGCGCACTGGCATCGGCTTTCATGCGACAGAAATGGGGGGGGGGCGTCAGATGATCCGACTGATTCGGACAAACCGCGGGATTTAACATTCAATTTCTGTCGCAAGACAACACTCACTTACATACACCAGGAAGACGAAGCTGAACTCCGGCAGACCTGAAGGGGAAGCGACAGATGCATGATATCGGGTGCACAGTCTTCGTGAATCGGGGCATACGTGCATTCCAGTCGGACAATGCACTTTCGGGAATCGCGCAGGATAGGTAAGTGTATCACACAGATTCTCCTGTCGACGTCTCAAGCACTCTTAGAGTGTCAGGCAAGCTTTATCCACCAGCATGGACTCCTCAGCAGTAGGCAAGGATGGTTGCTGTGGAGGTCTTAAAAAAGTTTTTACAAAAGCGCCCAAAGTGTAATGTGTCTTTCCTTTACCAGATAAAAGCAACTATCAAAGAAAGGGGGCCAGTATGTTCTGGTCAGGAACACTTACGTGGACACAAATCAAGCTAACTAGGTGTGTAACAGAGATATAAACAGAGGCTAATGCTTGCCCTAGGCTTCAAGGCTGCCTAAATAAATCACTATAATCATGTAACCTGGACTAGCTAACCACAAGCCCTATCTCACACTAACACACATGAGGATAGTCTGGATGACCCAACGTGTTTCTAGTCAACAACTGTCATCAGGGGTCAATATTATGTAGCATTGATAATAGCTGCATTGATAATAGCAGCGTTGGGGTCTGAAAGATGCCAGGTAAGTTCTCCAATCAAGAGACTTCATAAGCTGGGAACTCTCCCCCCTTTTCTGTTACTCTCTTGTTTTTCTATATAGTTTTGTGAAACCAAATAAAGCTTGCACAGTGCAGATTTTTGTCCAGGGTAACAGCATTAGCAAATCTTGCATCAGTAATTTGCATCAGTAATTCTTTGCTTATTGATTAGAAAGACAGCCAACACACACTTAAAGAGCATATCTTAAATCCTACCCTATCAGTTGGAGGCACTGCTGAGATCTGAACTCGCAATCAGGACCAGGAAGCCCCCTCGTTCCAGCACCGTTTGCAGCCTCGGGGTCATTGCTTCCTGACCGGGACTGATGAACCCAGATCATGGTAAGTTTCAGATTACATATGCTAACCTTTTACTTGCCTGTGACTCTGGGAATGGTGATACTGTGGCTGTAGACAGCTGGGATTGGAGGATAAATATGTATAGCCAACTGGTGTCCTGCACAGGGTCTGAATTGTTAGACACTTCTGTGTGAAATTGAAACAAGTGACTTGGCTGCAGGTTGTAAGCGCTTTGCTGAGCCAGAACAGAAAGGGAGGGGGAGGACGTTCGAAGTTCAGGCAAGTTACTGAGAAGGAGTATACCAAAGCCGCAATGAAGATCAGGCATAGGGGCTGTTAGAATTAGGAGAATAGGATGGGTGTCTACACATCAGACATAGGGGGCTGCCATAATAAGGAGAATAGGACGGATGTCTGCACATCAGACAAAGGCCGCCAGAATAGGAAAACGGGTAAAGAACGAGTGTCTGGGGATTTTGACAGGAATCAGAAGAAGAGGGAGATCGTTAAGGGGGGCCTTCTGATAAACCTCTGTAACCGGTGATCGGTAAGCTTAAAGGTCAGCCCTTAGGCCGGTGAGCAGCTGCACCGGTAACGGTCTCGGACAAATTATGCTGCAGTTTCGGAATAGAAAGGACGTCCTTCTGGAGGGAACCACTGCCTCGCTAGCATTAGTTCAGTGCAGGGAAGGGAAAGATGCATACACAGAAGGTTGTTGAGTTCAGTATGACTGTTGGAAAAGTGCAAGTTGATATAATGGAACAGAAGGGCTGGTAGCATTATGGTGAAAAGAAAAGTAGTAGTGAAGGTTTTGGGATGTGTTAGAGGATCTGATGATTGTACAAGTGAGAAAACTTGATCAGATTTCCAAACAGACACTTGGAGCCTCTGACTTTGAAAGTCCATGAAAGTTAAATGCCTATGACTCTACTCTGTTGGCAGCAATAAAGGCTGGTTGAGGATAGTAGTTATAAAAAAACACCTGGGTTTTTCTTGTAGATTAGCAGCTGAGCACCCTTGAAGCGTCTTGGCAGATGTCAGGAATAAATGCCGGCATAAGATGATTTCATCTTATTTCAGATCTCTGTTCGGAATATTCTTGGAAGTGGGATGCTGTTTTGGTTTATTATGGTCCAGTTAAAACTTATTTGATCCTGACGATTAGAGAAAAATTACTATAAAAAGTGTTTCCATGTCTCTGGTACCTGCTTTCTGGAGTTTGTAACGTTAACTAGGGAGATTGTGGGGGCAGCTGTGCAGCTGGGCTTTGCCTGAGCTGCCTTATCTGTGTTTGTGTTTTGTTCAGAACTGACCTTGACGTTCACAGAAAGCTGAATTTCTCCATATTGAGCTGCTAGTGCCAATGCTTACAATAGGGTGGGGCACACCGCTGCGTTTAGAGTTCTTTTTGACAGTCTAAGAAGACTTGAAGGAATTTGCTTGTGATACAAGCCCTGTTTATGCCACGTAATGTCGATGATGTCTGCTGTGTACCCCACGAACAGACTAAGCAAGAACAAGCCCCCCAACTGTATGACAGAGCTTATGACTGGCTTTTGTTCCTTTTTGACTAAAAACCAACACAAGTGTACCTAACTTCCATTTGAGACGTTGCAGTCTGGCCAGAACTTTATAGAAAGCACAGAACACTGGGCTGGAGATGGTGAAGGGAAAATCCTATATGTCTGGATCAGATCAAGCGGAGACGTAAACGGTCATGGAGGAGTTCCACAGGAACTGTTTACAGCTTTAGGAAACATGGGGGATGACCTGACAGTGTAGTGTACATCCAGGACTAGAGACAATTCTGCCAGACTTGCATACATAGGGATTGATAAGACTCTGACAGAGTGACGTACAAAGGGAACAGAGACCGGGGTCGGTAGTTTCAAAGACCAAAGCAAAGTGAGACTGACAACAGTTCCGGAAGTCTCAACCGACCGACCCTAGTGGGCATATTTCGACTGCTCGTAGGAGACATTACTGAAGTGACTGGCCACATTCTAGGGAAACGGAGACGCCCTCAACAGGGCAGGACTAGGGGGTGGTAACTAACGAGGATGTCAGCAAGTACACCTCCCAGAATTAGCTCCTCTCATTGTAGAACTGAAGTTTGACTCCTCCCCTGCTAACCCGGTGATGATTTTAACCCATTCCCAGTCAAGAAAAAGACCCAGAAAGAACAACCGGATACATGTAGGATGGTCCATGACCTCCAACCTGCCAATGAGTGTACTGAAGCCCAGTGGTCCCTAGCCCAAAATGGCAGCAGTCCCCGGGAGTGACATATTATTCACTGTTATTGATATGGCAAATGTTTTCCGCTCTGTGGCCCTACATGAAGATTTCCAGTATCTATTTGCCTTTACCAGTTTAGTATTCCAGTATATCTGGTGCAGATTCCCACAAGGGGGGTAAAACTCCTCAGTACAGCCAGTACTCCATGGCCATACAAGAAGTAGACTGGCAGACTAGCCCCTTACTGGATGTTCTCCTTTTACAGTATGCGGATGACCTACTGTTTTTGTTTACCAGGATGCATCTATTGACCTTATGTGTTTTATGTTCCAGTAGGGTTGCAAAGTTTCCAGAGACAAACTCCAGTACTGCCAGGAGAAGGTGGTCTTCCTAGGCCACTGCTTCTCAGTCACAGGCAGATACCTGACAGAGGAAAGAAAGCTGGCAGTCTAGAATATGCCCCTGTCCCAAGGCCCTAAGCCACATGTTTCTAGGACTGGCCAGCTACTGCAGGCCTGGGATAAGGTCTGCTGCCTCCAGCCTGATGCTGCCCCTTGATTACTGCATTGCCTCCTCCCCATTTGCCCTTAGGAGGCAATTGATGCATTCCATAGCCTTAAGCTGGCAAATCCTGTCTGCCCCGGCCTTAGGCACATCCACTGGATCAAACTTTTGTTTTATTTTGCGCTGAGTATCTAGGCCTGGCCACAGGTGTCTTAGCACAGGAACGTAGTGGCCTCCCCAGTGGTCCACTATTAACCCCGGTTAGACTCAGTCAGGAGGGGAGCCCCTCATGTGTTAGTAGTTGCAGCCAGCAATCCTCTCAGCAAGGCCAGTGAGTAGATCCTAGGTCCTAGATCACTCAGTTACTGTGTAAACTCCACATGACTTGCACAGTGTCCTCACCCAAGTACAGCCCAAGCACCTGAGCAAAGGCCAGACAGCTCAGACTTCAGTGTCTGAGCAGGAGGTCTGCAGGAGAAGACAGATGGTTCTACACTGGATATACAGTGGTCAGTGGCGCACATGAGGTAGTAAAAGCAAAACCACTCCCATCACACAGGTCAGCGCAGGAGGTGAATTGACGGTACTCAGGGAAGTGCTACAGCTGGTGGAAGGTAAAAGGGCAAACATCAATACTCAAGGTATAGTTTTGAGGTCTAAACATGACTATGAACCCAAGAGGTGGGGATATTAAAAGTAAAAGCACACACAATTTGGTAACTCCAAAAGCCCAGGTCAAGGATGTGGCTGGCAGGGTGACGAAGGCAGCTGCACAGATGGAACCCAGAGACTGTCCGGTAGTCTCAGCGGTGAGTTCTGAGTTGGTGTTCCAGTCCCTGGTGGCCCGAGTGTCATCAGAAGTGAAGGGAGTGTGGAGGAAAGCTGGAGCCCAGATGCCGATGGGACCTGGATGCTAGGAGAGAGGGTGTGCCTGCCCAGAGCCCTGCACCCGAGAGTAAGTCACAGAAGGTGACACCCAAGCTGCTGTATCCCTTCCAAAGAAAGCAGATGGATTTTATCCAACTACCAAAAAGTGGTACGTAGGAATATGTGTGTGTGTGCATTGATCTCTTTCCAGGTTGGCCAGGAGCTTTTCCCATGACCAAGGCTACTTCCAGAGCTGCAACCAAGAAGTTGGTGATTGAGATTTTTTAAGCAGGTTTGGACTTCCAGAGACCATAGAGTCTGGTCGCAATACCCACTTCACAGGAAATGTAAAGACTCAAACCTTGTCCCTCCTGGGTGTAGAACAGTTCCTACACACCCCTTACCATCCCCAAGTTAGTGGTGGGATTGAAAGACTAAACGGCACTCTTAAGTTAGAGATCCGGGAGGCCATGGAATAAACAGGGAAACCATGGCGCGAGTGCCTTCCGGCTGCCCGCTATTCAGTTAGGACTACTTTCAACAGAAAGATGGGATTGTCCCCTTTGAAGTACTTTTTGGCTGTGCACCCAGACTAGGCCTCTACTTTCTATAGACCCTATAGCTGATGGCAGGAAACCAGGTGGAATGTGCCATACAGTTGAGCCAGGCCTTGGAAAAGGTCCGCAAAAGTGTTTCTGATTCCTTTTCAGATCCAGACAGAGACCTCAGGATGCATAACCTGAAGCCTGGAGACTACGTGGTGGTAAAGAGACACACCAGAGAGAGAGTCTGGAGCCTCGCTATGACGGTCCTTTCCAAGTCCTGCTGACCAGTGCCACGTCCGTGAAGCTGAGGGGAAGCATCCATGCTTTTTATTGCAAACTTACTTTTGCTTGTTGCTAGCTGGTCTCTTCTAACTGTATGCTCAGGGACACCCCCAACCATGACTATCACTGTATCTATAGGGCTGACAAGGATGCCTCTAAGGTAGGAGAATTTACCTACGGTCGGGGCAAGACAATGACCTTCTTTAACATTGACAGCACAGGTAACCCTGTATTGGCAGTGTCTGATGCGTATTGGATTTGTGGGGATAGAAGAGTCAGGTCAGGCCTAGAGGCTGGGAAGGTGAGTGTGCGGTGATAAAATTTGTGCATTCCTTCTCGTCATCCCCAAGGATAAGTTTGATCAGACACATAAAGAAAAGGTAGAGAGTCTCAAAGGATTCTGAAGGACTAAGAGAGAAGCACCTAGATGACAACATTTATATAGATACAGTGGGAGTACCAAGAGGGGTCCCAGATGAGTTCAAGGCCCACAATCAGATATGGGCAGGTCTAGAGTCCATTATTCCCCAGATAGATATGAGCAAAATCTTGATTGGGTTAACTGTTTATATTTATTATTAACTGTGAATTATATCCAGAACCGCATGGCTTTGGACATAATCCTTGCTGAGAAGGGAGGAGTCTGTAAGATGGTGGGAGCGGCTTGTTGCATGTACATACCACATGACATCACCCCCTATGGATCCATTAAACATGCCCTTGAAGAGATTGAAGGACTGTCCAGGGAACTCAAGAGAAACTCAGAAGTGGACGCTATATCCTTCTCTTTGTGGTTGGGGGATTGGAAGGGTTTCCTTTAAGTGGGGGTGATATTGGGGATTGTGATTTTGCTCTTGTCATTTATTGTGTGTTATGCGGTCCCCCTCATCAAGTCCAGGAGTTAGACAAGCCAAAGACCCCTTACTCAAGTTACCTAAATTTGCATAATGAAGATATCCCTCTGAGATCAAACACCCCTGAAACATATCAAACAGCCCCCTGGAGTAGGGAAAGGTAGAGTACAGATTTTATTCCCATATGTGAATGTCCACTAAATGGGGGCACACCCAACAGGGGTCTGCTGTCATCCAACTGGTGAAGAGGAGAATGAAGCACATATGGGCAGATCTGTAGGACCTTCTAGACCAGTGATGGCGAACCTTTTAGCAGCCGAGTGCCCAAACTGAACCCAAAACCCTCCTTATTTATCGAGAGGTGCCAACCAAAAATTAAAGTAACTTATTGCTCCCTGCTCAACAACTTCATATTTGCCTCCTGAGGACATCAACATAGAAGAAAGATATACATTTTTTATACTTTTGGCTTCTTTCCAGTGTCCCTCCTTACACAGAGAATCGTGGGGCCAGCAGTAGATCCTCCAAAAATAATTTGGCCCTGTCTACTCATTCTCCCTCTTCCTACAGTCCCAAGTAGCAAAGTAAGTATCAAAATATGACTGAAAGCAGCATATTTTAAGTTGCTTGGAACTGCAGGACAATACTTTGAGTCCTGTCTGGTGTTCTGGGGCGATGGCCCGGGTGGCCACAGAAAGGGCTCGGAGTGCCGCCTCTGGCACCCATGCCATAGGTTCGCCACCACTGTTCTAGACTAAGAGTAGCTAAGAGAAATTCCAGGATTTAGGGGGGACTGTTAAAGTAAACCTAGCTGATAGATCGAAACCTGTAATTTCTACTTGTCTTATTTTCCTAAAAGCATTGTGACAAAGAATACATTTTAAGATGGCGCTGGCATCGTGGATCATAACCAAAACATCAAGGCTAAAGAATTTCAAAAATGCGTTACCCTGACGTCAATGTGCGACAGCAGGGAAGTTCTCCAATCAAGAGACTTCATAAGCTGGGAACTTTCCTCCCTCTTCTGTTTCTCTCTTGTTTTTCTATATAGTTTTGTGAAACCAAATAAAGCTTGTGCAGTGCTGATTTTTGCCCTGGGTAACAACATTAGCAAGTCTTGCATCAGCAAGTCATTCTTTTCATCCTTATTGATTAGAAACACAGCCAATGCAATCTAAAAGAGAATATCTTAAATCCTACCCTATCAATAGTGTGTAATTCAACCACGTAGTTGCCAACTGACAAGCCCCCTTGGTGCAAATTCAACAAGGTGGTCTCCGCAGAAGATGCCCGGGCTAGTTCCTTGAAGACGGACCGGAAGTCCGTGAGGAACGCAGTGATGTTGGCATTGACCAGGTTGTTTGTGTCCCAGAGAGGGGTAGCCCCTCTCAGAGAGGGGGCGTTCCAGTGTGCCTCCGGGGGCCCCCAGAGTCTGCCTGTGGGAGAACTCACCTCTCCTGGCTCCAGCGGCAGTCTCCCTGATAAATTCCCAGCCCCTACCTGGTTCCCCGCCGGATCTTTGCGCTTCTATGCCTTAGAGAAAGCTTTGTTCCATGCCCTCTGCAATTATCCTGATTTCCCGTTGTGACCTCGATTCCGTTCCTGACTGCGATCCCGTGCTGCTTGTCCTGACCTACCGCTACGTCCTCGACTGTTTCGACCTCCTGCCTGTCCCTGACCACGAGTTTGCCTGACGATTTCTTACTACGCCATTTTATTGAGTGGAGGCTGCTGCTGGACATCTTATTAATCAGCGGAAGCTGCTACTGGACATCTTATTAATCAGAGGAGTCTGCTCCTGGACATTTTATTGAGTGCAGGCTGCTGCTGGACATCATATTAATGAGGGACACATATAAGGTATAAGAGTATGGTGCTATGAATATATGTTGGTGTAGCATATATGTGTATTTACAAGTGCAATATCAGGGACGGCGGTGGCAGTGCAATTTTAAGCAAATGGAGACCCGGATCCGAAGTTTGTACATGGGCCCACTGGTGTATTGTTACGCCACTGTATCACTGTATAACTAGGCTTCAAATGGGATGTCACAATAGCGAAGGCTCTGAGATGATCATGGGGAAAAAAGGCTGTATGTTGAATTATCTTACTGCATATAAAAAACAATCTTTAAACACATTGCAGATATGAACAGAGCCTTAACATAAAGACAATGCCATTACAAGATTATGAATATTATAATTATTAAATATGAGAAAGTAGGGAAAACATTTTGTTTCCGACATCCTCAATCCTTTCCACATAAGCCACCACTAGTAGTATCTGTCAGCAGTCTACTTTTCGCTTGTTGATGTAAGGGCATATTAAACCCAAGTGCAAGATCAAAGTCCATACCAGTTTCATTAGTAGCTGCAAATGTCCACTTAGATGTAAGTAGCTTAATATGAACATATTCCATCTGTACATATTTTTATTTTCTTTTGCTAAGCACAAACCTTTTTAGAATTTCTGTAAGAAGCAACAGACCCTGCTTCTGTAGCTCCATGTTGTTCAGCTGCAGAACATACTTCAAACTTTTAAGTACAGCCTCAATACCTGGACAAATAATTAGAAAGTGACAAATGTAATGAAAATTAACTAATATCACGTTGTGAATAAAAGAGAAAAATACGTAGGAAAAATCATTAACACATTAGTTATCCCCACATTCGCAAATTATCAAATTGTCCGAATACCCGATTTTTTACCCACTAATTAAAAGTAAATAAAAGGATGCACAGTCCCCAAAATGGTCTAAATAAAGAAAACCTGTTAGTGCCACTAAAAATGATTTCACTACATCAGAATAGTGATACAAATAATATTTTGATGTGGTGTGGGACCCAAAAACATAAATCTCTGAGGTTTAGGATGTTACTGGCGCTTCATCAGGCTCGGTTACCGAGCCGAAACACATTGCGAATACCAATAAACATCTTCTTTTGAAACTGCGTTCAACATATCAAGTCTCTCTGAGCGCCAGTAACATCCGAAACCTCTGATTTTTGGGGGATAACACCCCACCAGCGATTGTATTACATTTATTTATTTTTTATTAAATACTTGGTTTTTTTCTTCTTCTTCTAGACCTTCTGGACAGACGTCTCCTTGAGAAACAATTTTCTTAACATTTTCTCTTAAATTTCTTAATTTATTTCTTTACGTTTTTGATTGATTAGGACACTTGGTCCTTGCAGCTTCAGGTATTTGGGTTAATACACAGTCCTAGTCCGAATATGAGAGACTGGATGAGGTTTTCCGAGGGTGGGGGGGGGGGGGACTACTCCTCTTCAGCCCACCCAGGGGGGGAATTGAACTAGCACATGTCATTCAAAGGTAAAATATAAGTATCTTTTGTTCTGTAAAACCAATTTTTCATACAAAAAATGTTTAGCAGTGTATGTGCAATGCTCTATAGGGATGGGGGGTGCTATAAAGGGGACTCCTGGTGACAGATTCCCTTTAATATTCTGCGTGTATGTCGTTTACTAGCCCAGCAAAGCTCAAATATAATTGTAGGCATTCATAAAACTGTGTTGTTTCTGCCCATAGCAATTACTCCCAGTACAACTTTTATTCCTTGTGATGCTTTGATAAAACATAATAAAGTACAATTTTATCATACCATAAACTGTGTGACACTTGGTGAAAAAAATTCTCTCTTCAGTCATAAGGATTAGGCAGCTGTATATTGACCAGATGAGAACTTCACTTGTACACAGCAGGTTTTCAAATAAAAACTCTGCAATATAAACAGTATATTCAAATAATGCAAATAGAATTCTGATGGTATTATATTTCCAACGCCATATTAACCCGTTCAGGACTGCTCCACGTAAATATACAAACACTTTTAATGTGACAGACTGCAGAAAGAACATTTTTTAATGTCATTACAGTGCCCAACTCCAAACACCTATATCTCCTGAACCCTGGCATCTTGAACAATTCACAATTCTGGTGTCAAATTAAACAGGAGAATCTCCCCTTTAATATGATATATGGATTGTGTATGGATGCTTCACAGAGCCAGATATATCCTCCCTTAACCCCTTGACGCTCTGTGCCGTAGCTGTATGGCGAAGAGGTGCGGGGGGTTATAAAAAGGGCTCACAGGCTGCGCCCTCTTCATTCACAGGGGGGGGGGGGGTGTTTGCGTGTTGCAACAAACCCCGACCACTAATAACTGCGGTCGGTGCTTGCAAGTGCATCCGATGCCGTCACCGGCATTTAAAAGATAGAAGCGCGTAGGCGCTGCCATTTTGGATCGGATCGTCTCTCCTCCGAACGTCTTCAGGGGTTGCGATCTGTTGCAATGACAGCCTCGGGTCCCCGTCAGACCCAGGGCTGCATGGTTTCTGCAGTTTCCTCACAATGACCAAAAAGCTTATTTTTTCACATTTGTACTCAATAATTGGCAACTTTTAAATATGTAATTATTAAAACTATAGTATCAAGATAAAGTCTCACATGTCTTGAAAAAAACAAAGTTCTTTCTGGCACTAATGACCATCGGTACTTAAAGGGTTAACCTAGCATTAACATCTCAAGGACACGACCTAAAGCCACCTTCAGAACACAGCTTTTTTTTTTTTTTTCGTTTTTCCATGCTCAACTTCTAATGGACACAACTTTTTTTATTTTTTCATCTGATATGGGCATCTGAGGGCTTGTTTGTGCAAAAATATTCCACCACTTGTTTTTTAATTAAATTGTTAACGCAAAAAACATAAAATTATGCTGTAGTTTAGTATAATTAAGAAGATCAAATATTTCTTTTTGCTGTGAAGGCGATCCAGATATGCTAGCGGACCAAGTATGCATACTCTATACCAATGGTGGCAAACCTATGGCACGGGTGCCAGAGGTGGCATTAAGAGCCCTCTCAGTGGGCACTCAGGCTGTTGCCCCATGGCAGAGTTTGCAGGAGGAGAGAGGAGATGTGGACAGGGTCATGTTACCATTGGAGCTCCTTCTGTGTGACCCCTGAATCTTCCTGTTCAGGGGGCTGTCAAGGCAATCCAAATTTCTTCTCCTTTAGACAAAGATATTGGTGCCCTCAGGCCCATTGAAAGCTGTGGTATAGCACAAAGCAAGAAGATTGTAATAAGTTACTGCTTGAATTGCTGTGTTGGCACTTTGCAAAAAATCTACAGGTTTTGGGTTGCAGTTTGGGCACTCGACCTCTAAAAGGTTTGCCATCACTGCTCTATACTGTACACTGTTCTCTGTACTTTTTTGCCTTTTATAGAGGGAACCATTTATGTGCTGTAACTACCTATGCATTGTAGTGCCCTTCAATAAAGTTTATTGTTGATTTAAAAAAGAAGTCTCAACATGTACAAGTTTTCTTATATTTTAAAGCTTTAGCAAAAATAATTGAGATAATGGTTAGATTAATGCTATTTTGAGACATATTCAACATTTTGATCACTTTTGTAAGTACTCTGTGTGCAATAAACTGGAGTCCATTCACGACCTGTTTCTTTCCAAGTCATTTGACTTGCTGGCTATCACCGAAACATGGATCCAGCAGGGTGACACTGCATCACTTGCTGCACTGGGCTATGATGGTTTGCAATTCTCTCACTCCTCCAGACCAGAGAATAGGCAGGGAGGAGGGGTAGGCATACTCCTCTCTCCACGGTGCACTTTCCAGGTCATTCCTCCTGTCCCCTCTCTTACTTTCCCATCTTTTGAGGTTCACACCCTCAGACTTTTCCGTCCATTCTCTCTCCGTGTGGCTGTAGTATACCGTCCTCCTGGTTCACCCCATCAGTTCCTTGATCACTTTGCTTCCTGGCTCCCTTACTTTCTTTCCTGTGATATCCCAACACTCATCATGGGAGACTTTAACATCCCTATGAACACCCCTATCTCCTCTTCAACCTCTCAGCTTGTATCACTTACTATCTCTCTGGGACTTGTACAACTCTCTGATTCTCCTACCCACCAAGAGGGAAACATCCTTGACTTGGTCTTTGCCCGACTCTCTTCTGTCTCCGACTTTACTAACAATGACTTTCCACTTTCAGACCATAACCTTCTCTCTTTTACTGTAAATAGTTCTTGTCCTGTACTGAATAAGTCCATTTATCACACATACCGGAACCCACGTGCCATCAGTGTTCCCCACCTCATAGAAACTGTGCAGCCATCGCTGTCCCCCATCTCCTCTCTCTCCTGTCCTAACCTGGCCACTAATCATTACAATCATGTTCTCAAAAGCGCCCTGGACAAGATGGCACCACCATCGGTTCGAGCCTTTCGACACAGATGTAGGCAACCTTGGCAGACGGCACTAACCCGTTTCCTTCGTAAGTGCGCCAGGAGTGCCGAACGTCTGTGGAGAAAATCGGGCACTTCCTCTGACTTTCTTCACTTTAAATTTATGCTTAAATCCTATAACTCTGCTCTCCATCTTGCTAAACAGGTCTATTTTACTAATCTAATCGCTTCTCTTTCTAACAACCCCAAAAGGCTTTTCAATACTCTTCACTCCTTACTAACACCAAAGGTGCAGCCACCGGTCACAGACCTTGGGGCTGAAGAGATGGCCACCTACTTTAAAGATAAAATCGACTGCATTCGCCAGGAAGTTATTTCTCAGTCCACTAACTCCATAAATCCACTTTTCTCTGATACCTTACCCTGTTCACTCTCTTCCTTTGAGCCAGTCACAGAGGAAGAAGTGTCCAGGCTTCTTCTCTCTGCTCGCCCCACTACCTGCATCAGTGACCCCATCCCCTCACATCTGGTACAGTCTCTCTCCCCAGCAGTCACTTCTCACCTAACTAAAATCTTCAACCTCTCTCTCTCTTCTGGTGTCTTTCCCTCTTCTTTCAAGCATGCTATTGTTACCCCTTTACTAAAGAAACCTTCCCTGGACCCATCCAGTGCTGCTAACTACCGACCAGTTTCTAACCTCCCTTTCATCTCCAATCTCCTGGAACGCCTGGTCTATTCTCGACTTTCCCGTTTTCTCTCAGCTAACTCCCTCCTTGACCCCCTGCAATCTGGTTTCCGCCCTATGCATTCTACTGAAACTGCTCTTACTAAAGTCTCCAATGATCTCCTCACTGCTAAATCCAAAGGTGATTCTTCTCTCCTCATTCTTCTGGATCTCTCCGCAGCGTTCGATACTGTGGACCACCAGCTCCTCCTCAGGATGCTTCATTCCATTGGTCTAAAGGACTCTGCACTCTCTTGGTTTTCTTCCTATCTCTCTGACCGCACTTTCAGTGTCTCCTTTTCTGGATCTATCTCTTCTTCTGTTCCGCTCTCTGTCGGGGTTCCTCAGGGCTCAGTCCTAGGTCCTCTTCTCTTCTCCCTCTATACTGCACCCATTGGACAAACCATCAGCAGATTTGGTTTTCAATATCATCTTTATGCTGATGACACCCAGCTGTATACCTCAGCACGTAACATCACCCCTGCCTTAATCCAGAACACACGTGACTGTCTCTCTGCTGTCTCTAACATCATGTCCTCTCTTTTCTTGAAACTTAATCTTTCTAAGACCGAACTTCTTGTCTTTCCACCATCCACTAACAGAGCCTATCCTAACCTCTCCATATCAGTCTGTGGGGTCACCATAACCCCAAAGCAGCAGGCCCGCTGTCTTGGGGTTGTGTTGGATTCCGACCTCTCCTTTGAGCCACACATTCAATCTCTTGCTCGCTCTTGCCGGATGCATCTCAGAAACATCTCCAGAATCCGACCGTTTCTCACATTTGAAACCTGTAAAATGCTAACTGTTGCTCTGATTCACTCTCGACTAGACTACTGTAACTCTCTACTAACCGGTCTTCCACTCACCAAACTCTCTCCTCTCCAATCGATTCTTAATGCAGCAGCCAGGCTCGTCTTTCAGACTAAACGCTACACGGATGCCTCCAGTTCATGCCAGTCACTGCACTGGCTGCCAGTCTCCTTTCGAATACAGTTTAAAATAATAACCCTCATCCACAAAGCTCTGAATAATGCTGCACCTTCCTACCTCTCCTCTCTTATCTCAGTTTATCGCCCAACTCGTGCTCTTAGATCCGCCAGTGATCTTAGATTAACCTCTACCCTAGTGCGGACCTCCCACTCGCGTCTCCAAGACTTCTCTAGAGCTGCACCAATTCTATGGAATGCTCTGCCCCGGACTATCAGACTAATACCTAACCTCCAAAGTTTCAAACGTGCTCTTAAAACCCATTTCTTTAGGCAAGCCTATAACTCTCATTAACTGCATGAAGTTTTAACTCTTCTACTAACCCGTCCTGTGTCGTCCTCCCATCTGTTATCTAGCAACCAACAGGCACCAGACTTCTCTGCAGTCCCATTCACCCTGGACCTGGTATATAAGATGACGGCTGAGTGGTTCAAGCGACAGCAATTCCATTTATTATATTTTGTTCTATTCCCTAAGAAGAATGGCTTGACCATTAAATATTCTTTTACCTCGTGTTACCCCATCATCCTCATAAACCGTAAGCTCTGGCGAGCAGGGACCTCACTCCTGTTGTTCCATACAAATGTTGTGCTCTGTCATGTTATATTATATTTGTATTTGTTTCCTATGATTTGTAAAGCGCTACGTAATATGATGGCGCTATATAAATAAAGATTATTATTATATTATTATTATTAAGTAGAAAGCATTAAAATTGTCATTTTCGTTGGCAACTTTGGGTAACTTTTTATTTGCAAAGGGTTGACATGGAAAGGAACAAAAATACAGCAATTCCAATTTTACATTTTTTTTTAATCACTAGATAAATATGTGTGCTGGAAAATTCTTTCAAGTTGCGTTATTTTTGTGTTACAATAATTGTCCCGAACAGATTCATATTGTATTTTAAAATTTACTATCAAAATCAAGCATGATGTATCAAGGACATTTACTCATAGATCCAGGCTCTGAGACCGTGATCATTTTTTTCCCCATGGGCTCCTTCTAAAATAAACTTTTAAAATTATGCTAATAAACCAGAAGGGCTCCTGGGTTTGTTATAAGAGACCCTCAGTGCTGTAGCTTCACAGACCAGTACACTGTGCAGGATTGCTTCCCCTTTTCCACTGTTTCTTGAAACTTCTTCTGCTGCACTGAGATTACATCAGACAGTGGGAGGGTGAAGTACTGATGGAGCAGGGGGGAGGGTAACACAGTATAACAGCCTGTAAAGCTGCATAACGGAGGGGCACCCAGAGCTCTTCTGGCTTATCAGCATCATTTTAAAAGTTGATTTTAGAAGGAAAGAGGCCATGGATAACAAATATAAGAAGATGAACAGAGTCACAGTCAGGGCTTTGGAGTTGGTAAGCCAAACCTTGGACTCCTCCATTTCCCTGACTCCAACTTTAAGTGATAAATTTATATTTATTGGGATACAACCTTCTATACCTTCTATATTAAATCCGTCAAGCAAACTAAAACATAAAGCAGTTTACAGAGAGAACACACACACTGGACAATCCTGCATTAATCCAGTTTTCCGGATAACCCTCGTAGTTCTGAGATAAGTGCAGACATTCCTTCCCCTCTGATCTGTAGCAGAGGAGCATATACATAATGGGGCACATTTACTAAGGGTCCGCGGACCGCATTTTCGCCGGGTTTCCTGACGATTTCTGTGTTGCGCTGCATTTATCAGGGGTTTTTGGTGCACGCGATCGGATTTTCATGAGACGCAAATAGGGGGCGTGGCCGTCGGACAACGCGACGGATTCGGACTACGCACAGGATTTAAAATACAAATTTTTTCACAAGACACTCACTTACAAGCACCAGGAAGAAGAAGGTGAACTCAGGCGGACCTTAGCGGGGAAGCGACACATGCAGGAAATCAGGCTCACAAGCTACGTGAATCGCGTCGGACTTCAACTTCGTTGGCTTGTCCGGATCAGGGCTGACAGGACCGGGTAAGTAAATTTGCCCCAATGTGTAGTCACATTCATCTCAACTTAATCACACAAACATGAGTTCAGAAAATAAGCAAACTAAAATGTAAAGCAGCTTAAACAGAGTATACACTGAAGAATTGATTTATGCACAGTTTATTGAAACTTCAGATATGCTAAAAAGATTTTCTGGTCACTTTAGCAGTGCTGTAATGAGTTCAAGCATTCCTAGTGCCTGTTTAATGTGATCTTAAGGAGAGGAGCTTCACTACTGAGCATGAGAAAAAAGTGCATCCACATTCATCGCAACCTATTGCCTACATTTTATTTCTACTCAGTCTCCGAAATGGTCTCTGACTCTACGACCCTGGTCACAGTAGCTGGATCTATGGTTTTTCATGCTTGATTTTGATGGTAGATTTCCTTTAACTTTTTGGGATAAGCTGAAAACAGGAGAATTTTCTAACAGTAAGCCACTGCATGATACAATAATGTACAAAACAGCACCGATGTCAGTGAAGCAACTGGTTGAAATACCATATTTACTGTAGCAGCCATTGTTATTTTTTAACTATGCGAATTTCAAGTGTTTCTCTGTCCCCTCTCATTAAACTTTAATGGACACATACCATTTAATATCTTTTAGGTGACAGACTGTAAAGACCAAGTCAGAAATGTGTAAGGATTTCAGAATGAAAGTTAGCTTTTAAGGGAGAAGGATGAGAATTAGATAAGTGGAGATAAGTGGTGACATTTTTCTCTGATAGGATGAATTACAAATTTTCTTCTAATTATTTGTACAACTGATTTAGGCAAAGTTTGCAGAAACATTAGCGACCATGTAGAGGAGCATCATATCACTGTTTTTTATCATTTTGTTTAATAATAGTTAAAAAAGCTAATATCAAATAAAGTCTATATTATTAAATTTGTTGACACATTACCTGGAATGTCAATGAGTATAAAGGAGGGTGCATATTTAGCTTGAAAATGTACAAGCACTGCTGCAATACACTGTGCACTGGCAATCTGTAGAAACTCTTCTCTGGATAGCAAGATCTACAATGAAAGTCACATTAACTACATAACTTTATACATACTGTTTTCGGGTATACATGTGTGAAATATACCTTTCTCAATAAAAAAGGCAAAGTCATTTGAGCATGTAAAGTGGGGGTATTCTCCAGGTCCTCGTTGAATGTAGATGCATTCATTATCACTGACACAAATTGATCAAATTTCAATAGCTGTTTCAGTAAACCTGCAATAATATTATAATAATTAATTACAATCGTCATTAAATATTCATGTAAACGACCATAACCAGACATTGCACTAACTTTATATATTATAAATGTCTATGTTGTGAAACACTAAAAGGCAGCTATGGCCCTGACTTCCACACTAGGAAAGGTGATAACCCTGCAAAATGACTACATGTCTTAGTGGTGAGTTCAGGGGAACCCTTTATTTCTCTAGCACCCAGAGAGGTAGGACTTTTGTTTATGCTTTATGCCTGATTGTGAAGGCTATTATTTTTTTCCTGCTGTCTGAATTAATGCAGACAGGACTTTTTTTGGCGTGAACTTTGGCGTCACTGTCATGAACTTAGGGCTAATTCCCTACAATGTCTATAGGTTTGGAGGATAGTTGGACTGCGCTTTAAAATTGAAATAGAAAATTTCAACAAATTTCTATTATGAGTGCTTTTCTATCTGTGCGTACTGGGGGAGCTCTAATAAGTAAATGGAAAATCTCCCATCCATGGGAAGTTGGTGTTCAACTCGCTTTAAGTAGGTTGTCACAAGAATTTAAGTTACATAACAAGGTGATCGGTGAGGGTGGAGCAGCAGAAGAAGCATACACTTTGCCTCTCCATTCATTATGGGAGTGGTCGAAATAGCAACAATTTGAATGGAGCGGGAGGACACATGCTTGTCCTGCAGCTCCCCCCATTAGTGAGAACAGGAACTCAGTTCTCTGTATTACAGGGTCCTGTTCTCATTATGACTGGGGCTCCCAGCAGACACACTAATCACCTTGTAATCCCCTATAATTTAAATACCTGGGACAACCCCTTTAAGTGACCAACCACGGCAATGTGATTTAGTCCTAAGACTCAAACTAAAAATAACTACCATATATACTCGAGTATAAGCCTAGTTTTTCAGCACAAAAAGTTGAGTTAAAAAATATACACTCACCGGCCACTTTATTAGGTACACCATGCTAGTAACGGGTTGGACCCCCTTTTGCCTTCAGAACTGCCTCAATTCTTCGTGGCATAGATTCAACAAGGTGCTGGAAGCATTCCTCAGAGATTTTGGTTCTATATTGACATGATGGCATCACACAGTTGCCGCAGATTTGTCGGCTGCACATCCATGTTGCGAATCTCCCGTTCCACCACATCCCAAAGATGCTCTATTGTATTGAGATCTGGTGACTGTGGAGGCCATTTGAGTACAGTGACCTCATTGTCATGTTCAAGAAACCAGTCTGAGATGATTCCAGCTTTATGACATGGCGCATTATCCTGCTGAAAGTAGCCATCACATGTTACAGGGTACATTGTGGTCATAAAGGGATGGACATGGTCAGCAACAATACTCAGGTAGGCTGTGGCTTTGCAACGATGCTCAATTGGTACCAAGGGGCCCAAAGAGTGCCAAGAAAATATTCCCCACACCATGACACCACCACCACCAGCCTGAACCATTGATACAAGGCAGGATGGATCCATGCTTTCATGTTGTTGATGCCAAATTCTGACCCTACCATCTGAATGTCACAGCAGAAATCGAGACTCATCAGACCAGGCAACGTTTTTCCAATCTTCTACTGTCCAATTTCGATGAGCTTGTGCAAATTGTAGCCTCAGTTTCCTGTTCTTAGCTGAAAGGAGTGGCACCTGTTGTGGTCTTCTGCTGCTGTAGCCCATCTGTCTCAAAGTTCGGCGTACTCTTCTGCCTACCTTGGTTGTAACGGGTGACGACTTGAGTCACTGTTGCCTTTCTATCAGCTCGAACCAGTCTGCCCATTCAACAAGGCATTTCCGCCCACAGAACTGCCGCTCACTGGATGTTTTTTCTTTTTCGGACCATTCTCTGTGAAATACTCAGACCAGCCCTTCTGGCACCAACAACCATGCCACGTTCAAAGGCACTCCAATCACCTTTTTTCCCCATACTGATGCTCGGTTTGAACTGCAGGAGATTGTCTTGACCATGTCTTCATGCCTAAATGCACTGAGTTGCCGCCATGTGATTGGCTGATTAGAAATTAAGTGTTAACGAGCAGTTGGACAGGTGTACCTAATAAAGTGGCCGGTGAGTGTAGGTTTTACCAGGTTTTTGTGGTGAAATTAGGGGCCTTGGCTTATACTTGAGTCGGCTTATACTTGAGTATATACTGTAATTTACTTGCTGTCAAAATATAAAAAAAACTTTATGAATGTAGAATACTTACCCATACAATTTATCTGTAATTCTTTTGTCTGTGCATTTTCCAGTGTAGCCAAAAAAAGTTCACAAAGTGTATTTGTGAAATGATCAGTAAGTTTTAGTGCTGCAGCAGATGAAGAGTAAAGTTTGCCGTACAAGTAACACACAGAAGCCTTCAACACTTCATTAGGATACATTAACCCTTGTGGTAACTGCTCTACAATCTTGTCTGGACAGAAAAGCAAGTATAATAATTATCAGGTTATTAGGGTTGTTGTAGTCAAGTTAATCAGAGGTTACTTCATTATACATATAACACCAAATACACTGCTAGAGCATCACAACTACTTATATCTGTCTAAACTATTATTTGTGACTTTTAATACATACAGGCCGCATTTATCAATAGAGATATCCACTGTTAAAGCTGAAGTCAGGAATGGAGAGCTGTATATAAAAATAGCATTTTTGATAGTGGATGGTGGCTACTAGAAACACAATCCTGAAGTGATATTTAAGCTTTAAAAAGTTTATAAAGTTTTTATTATAGCTGCAATAGCTGAAAACTAACATTTTTCATATATACATTAATTTCCTTATTGTTTCTCTGTGAATTCTCTGTTTTCTGCATCCCGCAGCATTCCTACCAAGCGTTTTGGTTGCTACAAACCAGAGGGCCAATGAAGTAAGAGATAGTGCAGTGGCGATGATGAGGTAAAGCAAATGAGGGTTACAGATTTTGGCTAGGTGGGACCGGACCGCTGGGAAGGGGGAAATTATATCCCTTTTTTGTTTTTACGAGGTTTCTTTGTCATGGGGAGGGGGGGGAGTTGTTTGTATAATGTTATGGTCATACACTGTAATTACTGTATTCATGAAAATACTGATACATGTTTCAAAATGGATATTAATGTATATGCTAGAATAAAGACCATTTGATTTAAAAAATAAAGTGTAAGAGGGTGGGCTATGCAGTGTGCTCTTCTGTCTCGGCTCAGTAAGCAGGAAGCCTCTTCACCATGTCTGTTCTGTCCAGTCTACACTTTGCTCTTATGTCTCCACACACACTCCATCTCCTGCCCCTGCAGCTGCTCAGTTTAATAATCTATTACGGGCGGTCCCCTACTTAAGAACACCTGACTTACAGATGACCCCTAGTTACAAACAGCCCTCTGGATGTTGGTAATTTACTGTACTTTAGCCCTAGGCCACAATGATTCCCTGTAACAGTTATAAAAGGTGACTGTAATTAAGCTTTATTGTTAATCCTGGTTCTTATGACAACCCAACATTTCTAAAATCCAATTGTCACAGAGAGCAAAAAAAATTTGAGTGGGGTTACAATGATAAAGTATACAGTTCCGACTTACATTCAAATTCAGCTTAAGAACAATCCTACAAAACCTATCTTATACGTATCCCGGGGACTGCCTGCACCCACAGTATATTATGCATCAGCCTGCTCTGCAAACCACCTCCATCTCTCTACAAGGCTATAATTGGGTCCCTGAGAAGGGAAAGGATATAGGAGTGATAGCATCTACTGAATAGACTTGTTGACACATCTGTCTTATAAGGTAGTTTGTATAGTCTTCATAAGGCTGTATTAGATTATAGGTTTGTGTGACAGTGCATAGAAGTATATGTGTAATATGGATGTGAGCATTTAAAACTGACATTGAATTTATCTTTCAGGTTAGGGTCACATCTGTGTTGTACAGCAGTAACACTGAGAAGATGATTGAGCCTGGGATTCTGTGTTCTGACTGGCTGGGCCATTAATAATAATGCATGTGTAAAGAGCCTGTCCAGCAACCGCGCAACCACAACCAGGCTTGGCGCTAGCAGTCAGACTGGGTAAGGAACTCACCCTGTAACATCCCTGCAGGCTATGGTCCTGCGTGCAGCAGATAAGCTGCCCTGACAAAGGCAAACCTGCTATCAGGAACCTAACTAACGATCCCTAATGGTCCAGTGACCCTACTAGGTGACAAGGGAAGACTTACTTTGTCTGGCAGCTGCTGGATGGTGCAGCAGACAGGTAAAAGGAATTCAAATATTAATCAGTGTTCAGAAACCAACACAAGACAGGTTTACACCGGGAGATACACGACACAGAGGGAGAAACAACAGATACAGACAGACAAGCGGAATCGGACAAAACCAGGTGAAGCCAAGATGGGTGCAAAGGTACTGAATCTTATAACAATAGAATGGTGGGTAAGTGTAGCAGAGGTCAAATAACAAATAGTAGCAAAACAAGCAATAGCACTAGAGAACACAGAAGACTGAATAACCAGCAAGGTCTGATGGGAGAAGGCAGGTATTTTAGGCAATTCCCGGACACGCTTCCAGCAGCAGACTGGAGCAGTGTCCATAAGGCTAGTAACCCTTGCTGGACAGGGCTGAACTGCAGAGAGCAGGGTGTGGCTCAATAAATCCAAACACAGGAGAAATCTAAGCCACAGTTCACACACAAGAAAGATAAACACAAAAACATACACCTATTCTATCAACTGCGTTTAGAGGAATGTTTTGGCACGGATATTACAGCATGAGTGGAGAGCTCTGTATTATGGGAAGTGAGGGAAAGCTGCTCTGGGCTCAGTGCCTTTAGCTGATGTCACAAGTAGCCTCCCACTTCACCATAAGCTGGAGAGAATTAAGCAAAAAGGGCTGATAGATATACCTGGAAGTATCTCGGGCTAGGAAGAAGTCAGTACCATGATATAGTTATTGTTGTTTTTTTTCAAGGGCTCTCTCTAGTTGTGCTACACTACTTTTGCCGGGTAAATTAGTGACAATTTAAGGTTTTTTCTCTTTAATATGAAACCAGAAATGAGTTTCTAGTTACCACAGTTCAGGAAATATATTTGAAGCAAATCATTGTCATGATGTCTACACAGGCTATCTGCACAGGGCATATTCAATGAGAACGTATATGGAGGGGTTAATAAGGTATAATACAAAGTAAACTATTATTGTCTGCACTATCCATTTATAGGATTTTGTTAAAAGTTTAGGGATACTTACAATGATCTGTAGCTATAATTTCTGAGACACTTGGCATTGCATCTACAAGTTTTCCCAAGAAATTGAGTATTGGTAAGCATAATCTCAGGCAGGCTACCTCCGATAACTATAAAAGAGTAAGCATGACACTGGCATTTTCTGATTTTACTTTTTCTTCCCCCACCTTCCAGAAACCATAGCAAGTATATTTATATACTTGTTTATATAGCCACATGAGGGCTTTTTATACAGGGAATTTTGTCTGGTATCATCTGAAGTTTCATATTATACATTGAGCGCAATTCTGCCATTGTCCTTTGATACATTTAATACCAGATTTGTATGGTTTTTGATATGCTGCTCAACACTGATAAATATTGTTTTGTCATCTCATTCTGACACCCATAAAGTCTTCATATTACCATCTCCAGAGTATGATAGTTTTAAAAGTGCAAACTGTAGTTTTTATAATAATATTTTATAATAATTTGCTTGTATACACCTTTTTGATCACTTTTAATTTCCTTTGAGAGAAGGAGCAAGGTGTCATATCATTCACTGTAAACTTTATAGGATAACTACTTTAACCCCTTAAGAACGCAGCCAGTTTATAGCTCAAAGGAGTATTCCCATCAGGGCATTTACATTTAATTAAATTAATTTGCCATATGTAAACATTTCTTCAATTTGATGTTATTAAAAAAAATGTTCCTGTAGGAAGATAATTACTCATAAACATAGCCATGTTGTCACTTAGAAACCAGTTAGCTGCCTCGGATACAACCACGTCACGCTCCGGCAGTGGTGGCCAAACATGCACTATAGAGCCCTGCCTGACCACCAGGATTCAGCAATCATTACCACTGGATGGCTGTGGAACCTGCAGTAACGCCCGGACATTTCATGTACCAAAACAATTTGTTTCTTTGTGCAATCCCTTCAGCAGAGGTGGCCATATCCAAGGAAGCTATCGCGTTTCGAAGGGACAACATGGTTATGTTTATGAGAAATTATCTTCACACAGGAACAGTTTTTTTAATAACATCTAATTGAAGAAATGTTTACGTATGGGAGATGAGTGAAACTGAATGTGAGTGCCCAGACGAGAATACCCCTTTAAGGCTCAGCCCCATTTTCTGTATTCTGACTTGCGTCGCTTTATATGGTTATAACTTTTCAACACTGTTACTCATCAAAACGATTCTGAGATTGTTTTTTCCCCACATGTTGTTTTGCGTTTATTTACCAACAAAAGAAAAAATGATGACATTTTTGAAAAATTTGCCATTTTCGGAATTCGAAGTCATCGCGTTTTCAGGCAGATCGATTTACCACCGAAATAAGTTGCTGAATAACATTTCCCATGTCTACTTTACATTTTGATATTCCGTATTTTCAGAATTGACTATTTTGGGGATAAATACTGTTTTGAATGACATTTTTCATATTTAACATCAAAAAACCCGTATATATCACCCCATTTTTAAATCTGCACCACTCAAACTATCAGAAACAGCTTTTAGAAAGATTGTTAACCCCTTGAGATCTTTATAGCAATTGAATCAAAATGGAGGTGAAATTTAGAATGGTCAAATTTTGTCGGTTATACGTTCATTTAGCCCTAAAAATTACACATTTCCAATAGATAAAAAGAGAAAATAAATCTTAAAATTTGTTATGTAATTTCTCCCGAGTACTTTTTCGTTATTAGGGTCATGTGATGGCATTTTTTTTGCGGGATGAGATGCTTTTTCCAGATTTACCATTTTGGGGTTGGTATCCCCTATTGTTGAAAATTTAGGAACATTTTTGAGGGCAGGAGTAGAAAAGCATCAATTCTGTACTGGATTATTTACTTTTTTTTCCCATGTTAACCATATAGCCTAATAATCATGGTATCTTTATTCTACAGGTCCATAAAATTACGGGGATACCATGCATGAATATTTTTTCTTACGTTTTATTAAATTTGCCAAATAAAACCCTAATGTGGGGAAAAATCTATCATTTTTGCATTGCCGTCTTCCAAGTGGCATAACATTTTAAACTTTTTTGGCTACAGAGCTGGTTGATGGCTTGTTTTTTGGGGACATGTTGTAGTTTGCAAGAGTATCATTCTGGAGTACATATGTCGGACGCAAAGCGTTAATGGGTTAACCCCTTGCCGCCTATGCCCTTTTCCCATTTTGTGTTTACATTTTTCACTTTGCAACTCCAAAAACCATAACTTAGTTCTTTTTTTTCTGTATTAGTTGGAGATATACCAAATTTGAGTTTTTTACGTATTTTATACTGGCTCTCAACACCTATAAAACTCTCATTGCCTGCATCCCATCACAAGCATAATATTACAGTAATTAAAGGAAATCTACCATTTGACTTCATGCATTATGAGCTCTAGGAACTGCTTACTAAAGTAACTTTCCGATAAAGCTAGTGAACACTGCAGTGCCACACCCCCTGAGAATGGCGATCCGCTGTATTCATGAGTGGGCAGTACAAGGAGGCGGTGACTGTCACATGAAGCTAGGCAGTCACTGCCATCCTATGGAGTGGGAGGGGTGATCTGGGGAAGAAGAAGCGTCTCGGACCGCCCCCTCATGAATAAAATCCTGAGAACACCGGACCGAGCCTACAGCGGTCTGGCGTTCTCAGAGTATGGCACTGAGATGTTTGCTAGCGTTTTTTTTCTCCTCAACTCTTCATTTAGTTTTTTTTCAAATTCACAAAGCAACATTCTCTAATTCAAAAATGCAGCATCTCACAGATATAATTCCAACCTGTCTCTATCAGTCCTTCTGTACACAATTACAGTTTCCCCTAGACACAACCCTGTAACTTCTCACTTAGGGTCGGGTGGCGGCCATCTTGGATAAGATTGTGCTGCTGATATTACTGTCTGTCTCTGCTGTGTGTCTGTAGCCCCGCCCCCTGCGCAGAGCTCACACTGCTGCACACTGAGACACAGACACTTCCTGCCAGGAGATCGTGAGAAAGAGAGAGAGGCTGCAAACAACAAGCTACAAGGAGATAAGTGATCCAGGGGAAGGGGAATGCAGGCAGATAATATCTGTGAGATGTAACAGAGCTCACATTGTAACAGTATAATGGTCTATCAGCCTCTGTGTAATCATCTCATGCATCTCTGATCTGTCTCATCTCTCTATGTGTCAGTGTGTTAGTACAATGGCAGATGCATATAAACCCTGTACCCTGAAAATATAACCACATTGTCACCCCACAGAACTAGATGAATAATACAGTAATGTGTCTGCTTAGAGAGGCCCCGCCAACACCCTGGGACTTTGTATTGAGAACTGAGGGAGAGATAGGAGCTAAAACAGCAATAAAAGTGAGTAACATTGTAAAGTAAGGGGTTAAAATGATCGTGGTGTTAACATCACAAGGGGATTGAAATGTGAGAATTTTCACCTTTAAGTATGCACTGCTACCGAGAAAGATGTAATCACTGTATTGTACCTCACAGGCAGTAGTAATCAATCGTTACACCATCCCCCAGTTGCAGTGTATAAGTGATCCAGCTTAGGTTGATTAGTCCTGTCTGGACTGTTCAGAATGCTAAGTGTAATGGGTTTATCAATGGCAGGATGAAGCAATCCCAAGGTCCTGAATGTTATAATTTTGTTAAAATCAAGTGGTAGAGTTTCTTTAAACTCACATACAAAGCAATAACATAGCTATCTGCTGTAGTTTATATAGTACATCTACCATCATATTACCATCCCCGTGTGCACCAAGTTTAATTTCTTGTAACTTTGTGTGGATCTCTGCCGAGCACTACAGGCTAATTTGGATATCTTATAAACCTATTCTTTTTACAGATATGCGGCCACACAAAGTTATAAGATAATAAGCTTGGTACACAATAGAACAGGACGGGGAGGTAAGTAATAACCATCTACCATCAGGTAATCTGTTGGTACATGTCCTTTAAGACATTTTAATACAGTATTGTATTTCTAGAGCTAATCAAAGTTACCTCTTTTATGCATCCATCCAAAACATAATGAACAAATTGCTCCAATTTAAAGCCTAAAATTAGCTGCACCAAAACTGGATGAGATGAGAGAAAACAGTAAAATAATAATGACAATAACTGCAAAACATCAAAATGTCACTACTGTACACAGAAATAATTTACCATAAGGTTGGGGACACATACAATGTAATCTTTGCAGGTTAAGCACATTAGAATCACCTGTTACTAACCTGTAATCTTGGAGTCCAGTCTGTCTTGTTCTAGGTGGGTTCAGGTGATCATGTCTGGTGCATGGATCACAGACCTGCTGTTGCTTCAATTCATGAACTGACCAGGGACGGTAGGGTGTATCACACTTATATATGATGGTAGGAGTCCCTTTTTCTCCACCAAACAGGAGCGCTGTACACCATTGCTGCTGTTCCACCGGCAAGCAGGGACTCCTTGCATCAGATATCTTGGGAGAATCTTCCAAATGCGGAGCACATTTTTGTCTCGCTATGTGTGTCTTTTGAATTAACCTTCTTAAACTTAAGCAGCATATCAGTTAGCCTGAAAGCAGACATCTAGGACATTAGGACTTGTGCTAGCTGTGTTTTCTACAGCCAGCACTAGTACTATTCTATTTTTTTCAGTTCTCATGCACAAGGCCATGGATTCTATGGCCCCATGAGTGAGTTTACAAAACGCATTGTAAATGCAATGTTAACGCATGTGTTAACATATGCGTTAACATAGCATTAACAAATGTAAATAACAATGAAAACGCAACCGAAGCACAACGTGCGATATTCCCTCCTGAGAATACGTGGTCACTCTCGCACTGATGACACACAGGCTTCAGACAACGGTCCACAGTTCCATTGTATGCCCTTTAACCCCTTAAGGACCAGGCCCTTTTTTATTTTCTACATTTTAATTTTTTACTCCCCACTTTCAAAAATCCATAACTTTTTAATTTTTTCATGTAAAGGGCTGTATGAGGGCTTGTTTTCTACATAACAAATTGTACTTCTTAGTGACGGTATTAAATATTCAATGCCGTGTACTGGGAATAGGGAAAAAGAATCCAAATGCCGTGAAATTGGTAAAAAATGCATTTACGCCATTTTCTTGCGGGCTTGGATTTTACGGCTTTCACTGTGCGCCCCAAATGACATGTCTACTTGTGTCATTGAGTCATTCCAATTACAGGGATAGCTAATTTATGTAGGTTTTAGGATGTTTTCATACATTTAAAAAAATTAAAACCTGTACAGAAAAAAAATCTTCATTTAGCCATCTTCTGGCACTAATAACTTTATCATACTTCAGTGTACGGAGCTGTGTGTGGTGTAATTTTTTTGTGAATTTCAATGCTACCATTTTGAGGACTGTACGGCCTTTTGATCACTTTTATAAAATTTTGGGAATGGGCAACACCTAACATGTTTATGAATTTTACTGTTTATTTATATTTAAATTAGTTCTAGGAAAAGGGGGGTGTTTAGAATTTTTATGTTTTCCTATTTTATTTTTTAAACTTTTTAATTTATTTTTTTACCATTTTTTTTTTGGACCCCCTAGGGTACTTTAACCCTACATTGTTTGATTGATTCTACCATACTACAGTATACTGGCAGTATATGGGAATTTTGCACATCATCCATTATAATGTGCAAATCCCCCCACCTCTGCTTCCTCCTCATGCAGATACAGTGGAGACAGTTTCCAATGCTATCTGTGCATGCGCTGCATCAAGTGCAGGGTTGCTAGGCAGTGAGCCGCTTTGTGTTCCTGGCTCACTACCTAGCAGCTGTGCTCTAGATGCGGTGCATGCACAGATAGGACACAAGCTGGCAGGAAGCCAGGTAACTTAAACTTAACTTATGTTTTTAAACACGAATACCAGAAATGTTATAAAAACTGTTTTTGGATAAGCTATTTATTGTCTGTGGGCTCAAATAGGGTGTCTGGTGACAGGTTCCCTTTAACCACTTATTGACTTGGCGCTTTTATGTTTCCAATTTTCACTCACCAACTTCAATAATCCATAACTTTTTTATTTTTCATGTACAGAAGTATACATGGAAATTGTACTTCAAAGTGACAGTATTTAATATTCCATGCCGTACTGGAAAGTGGGAATAAATGCAGTGAAATTGTAAAAAAATGCACCATTTTCTTGTAGGCTTAGTTTTTACTGGTTTCCAAATGACACCTCTCTTTTATTCTTTGGGTCGGTACGATCACGGGGATATTAAATTTATATAGGACCTTGCTACAACTTTGAGGACTGTATGACCTTTTGATCACTTTTCACATTTATTATATTTTTATTATATTTTGATAGAGCGTTATGTTTATGATTTTTACAGTTTATTTATTTTTATATGAGTTCAAGGGAAAAGGGTCCGATTTTAATTTTTAGGTTCTTTCTTTATTAGCCATTCATATGAAGAGAACTTAGCCTGTGAGCCCCCTCCATACACCCTGTCACGGTTGCTCTCCATACACCCTGTCACACCCGTGCCCCTCTCTTTGGGGCTGCACTCCCGGGCCCTCACTTACCTCTCCATGCTCCTGCTCCCGTCCCGGCTAGGCTGCGCGTGCGTCTCCGCTCCATAGGGCGAGCGCGCCAACACTCAGAGATTTAAAGGGCCAGCGCAACGCTGATTGGCGCTGAAACTTCCGGGTTTCCCATAAAGACCAGAAAGCTTTCTGGTTCCTTGTTCCCTGATTCTGCCTGAATTCCTGTACCTGACCTTGGAACTGACCTGTGACCTTGCATCTCTGATGCCTGCCCTGACTACGTGCCTGTACCTGACCTTGAGCCTGTATGCTGATTCTGTACCCTGACTTTGCCACTGCGGGCTAGACGCACCTGTGGAACGACCTAGTGGCACCCTGCCGCAGCAAGTCTATCGAATGGCTCTGGTGAAGACCAGGTGCCACTTAGATTCAGGTCCCAGGTGTCGGCTAGTACCATCTCCTACGGTGGTCCAGGGGGTCCACTGACCCCAAACCATGATACACCCGCAACCGATGTGTGACGTACTAATACATCACACCTCGATAAGGGATTAAACTGCACACGTTATGTGCAGGCAGTTGCGGACTGGCCATAGAATCCACTGGGAGAAATCCCCCGTGGGCCTATGGTTGGTCAATGGGCCAGGCCGGTTTCCACCACTACATACCACTTCAATTGGATAATCAATTGTACACGCGGTATGTAAAAAGCGGTACAGTTGAATAACATGCAAACACCCTCCGCAGATCCTGACAGATCCTGAAAGGGAGCTGTCAATGAAGGCACCCTAGGGTGTGGTTTTGAAGCAGAGAAGCCTTTAAGAGAACCAGTCATCAGAAATTGGCCTAATAACCCACTACAAGTACGCTGTCAAGCAGCTGTACACCTTCTAGATCATGTTTCTTTCATGGCCTAATGTGGCATCTCAGAGCTGTGGCCGCGCACCCGCAGGCCTGCGTTCTGCTATGAGGAGCTGTGCGCCGAAGATGCAATGGTAGGCAGAGAAAAGAGGCTACTGGGGCGTGGAGTAGCCGCGACGTGTAGCCTCATGTCTGTCTACTCCACGCCCCAATAGCCGCTTAAAAAAATTTGCATATCCCCCGATTAAAGTTTTCTTAAAGATAGACGGGACGTGAGGAATAGCCCAAAAAAGGGCTATCATCATGTCCCATTTATCCACCTACCATCTGATCTACCTTTATAGGTAGAATCGTGGTGGTATGTTCCCTTTAAGTTCAGCTGCTTGGCATTCCAACCAGTTAATTCAGATGACAGAACTTGCTTGTACAGAGCACTTTATTAATCTATCCTTTTAAATTCTTACCAGATATTTTCTTGTAAAAGAAATAATCTGAGTTAAAATTCATTTAACCAAAATTAAGATTATGTTACTTATAATGTTACATTTTATTGATCACATATACTGTATGTTTATAAATCCTTACTTTCAGAAATTAAGTCTAAGGTAGAATCGGCTTCCAAGTTTACCAGCATGCCTAAAATAATAAAATAAAAAATAATAAACTCCAAACAGAAAAAAATAATTTTAAATAAAATTATCCTATTGGATGCTATAAAAATACTAATACATAAAATAATTTAAAGGGAACCTGTCATCTGCAAACAGCTTAACACCTTCTAGTTTTTGTTTCTTTCAAGGTCCATGGTGATGGCATCATCCAGAAAATCAACTTTAAAATGAGATGTAAATTGGATGTATGAAGTCAAAGGCAGAGATTTTAACACTGAAGTCTAGATGGGGAGCTCTGAACGCCTCCTTCTCTGTGAATGACATTATGCATCAGACTTCAGGAGATCTGGTAAGTGATGGATGCAGGACCATTAATTACAGTGAAGGATGCTAAAATTCCCGCCTCCTTGACTATATACAACCAATTTACATCTCACTTCACTGGATGATGCCACCACACTATGTCATTAAAGAAAAACAATCTGGATGGTGTTTATCTGCTTGGTAACATACTGGTAGTGATTTATTAGGTCAGTTTCTGCTGACAGGTTCCCTTTAAGTGTTTAAATATACCCCCTTTATTTTATTCTAAATTTCTAGGTTGTTCATTATTCTTGCTAAAAACCTCAAATAGTTTAAAAACTGATGACATAAAGATTTTCACATTTTTTCAACGCTCACTTAATCTTTTAGGGTGTGGTTTACAATGTTATTAGAAATGAAAACTCCTCGGGGTGGGTATCGGCTTGACTGTACATGTGTTCCATAGAAATTCAAATGCGGTTGGGCCGAGGCCTGCCCCCTAACACTAATGTAAATGCAGCGCTAAGGGTACATGACTTCCTCCTCCTCTCCCCGTGCACTGCCGTTGCGGGTGGGCAACGGCAGTGTGAATGTAGCCTAAGACAAGTTATATGTTTTAATAAGACTAGACTGTAAGAGAGACCTCATTAGCATATTACATGTCAATAATAACAGCACTGATTGCTCCAAAATGGTGGGAACTAGAGAAAAAAACTTCAACCTTGACAGAAGCAGGACACAGGTCCAGTGGCTGCCGTGTAAGATTCAAATCATTTCATATTAACTAAATATAAAGTTATGCCTTCAATATCTAAGTGCTCATGACCACATTTTTAGAATGGACAGCATACGGTTGCGCTCAATGCAACTCTTAACAGATCAATGCCCACAGCCATGATTTTAAATCTAGGGCAGTGATGGCGAACCTTTTTGAGACCGAGTGCCCAAATTACAACAAAAACCCACGTATTTAAAGCAAAATGCCAACACAGCAATTTAAGCAGTAACTCGCTGTTCTACCACAAATTCAAAAGAAGGACCTCCATCAATAAACTGCCCTTGCCCTCACCCTTTCACTCTTTCTAAAGTCCGAAGAAGCTGAGGATGTGTTGCTATGAAGAGTGGCATCTACATTGCCTGTGCCTGCAGGTGAATTCTTCTACTCATGTCTGGTGAACTGTGCTGGGGCAATGTGGCCTGGGTGCCCACAAAGAGTGCCCTGAGTGCCACCTCTGGCACCTGTGCCATAGGTTCGCCATCACTGATCTAGGGCATGTCCTAGTCTGAACACTCATAGAGGTACATGTTCTGGCTTTGTGCTCCTGCCTTTTTTCCAGCTTTTCTGCTGGTCAGATGTGTCTTGGAGTTTTGCCTCTTAGATCTCAGTTAAGGTTTGTATTGAATATTAGGACTTTTTTAACAAAAGTCACAAAAAAATCCTCCAAAAGTCTCAAATTTGCACCATTTCTGCTCCTTTTTACATCTAGATTCAGGTGATAACTCAGGGAACACTGCAGAACACGAGACAATGGCGGACTTTGAAGGGAGGTTGTCTTAGGCGCAAAAACTCAGTCACAAGAGTCACAAAAAAAAAGCAAGCCAAAACAACTGTACATGTGCCCCATAGATTGTAGTTCATGAGGATCTGTAAAAACCAGATGCCAAACAGCCAGGAAAACAGAAGTTATTTCCTGAGACAACCTGAGAAGTCCTGGAAAACACATTTAAATCAACGCTACCTACCCAGCATCTGTCCTACAAAGTAGGCACAAATTCTTCCATCCTGGCCAAGAAATGTATAAACTGTCGATGATTTTTTTTCTAGGAATATCTGAAAGCTAGACAGCATGTGCTTCTTGCGAACAACCTGTGTAAAGGATAAATTTATATTTTTTTAATATAACTTTAGAGTATGTAAAAAATAGCCAAACCTTTTGCAAATATAATTATTCAACAAGTACTTTTACTCCTCCTATCCTGTATGTATGGGCACTGCACAGTAGTGATGGGAAGTCCGGCTCTTCTCAGTGAGCTGGATCGTAAGGCTCCGCTCACTAAGAAGAGCCAGATCTTCTGGCTCCTGAATGGCTCCCTATTAAATATATAATAGTGAGCCTCATTACAGCCAGTTCCCCACTCCCCAACCTGATTTTATCGGGTTAAAACGTTGTGTTGAGCCGTTTATGGGCGGAGCTAGGTGAGTGAGCCTCAGTGTGCCGACTCCCGTCTTTCACATGAATACGGTGCAATGCGTCCATTGCCGGCTATGGGGAACGTATATACGCCGTATATACTTCGGCCGCATATATCTTCCCCATACGTGTGTGTGAATGGAGCCTTAGTCTGAGGGTAATGTATTTGTTGATTAGCCTATGATGCTACAACATTACTTACTGAAACACTTTCATCCTCCATCATTTCTATAACACAGGCCAGGCATAGGCACTTGTCACCATCCTCCAGAAGCCAGCGGGTGTCATGGCGGTAGTGCACTCGCTCATGGAGCTGAGCGGCTGCCATAGTGTCTGTGCAGACAGAACACCTCAGAGGCTGCTCCTGCTTTCCTTCTGGTGTCTGAAGACGTGCCCCAGCCAATCACTCGGCAGAGCACACTCTGAGCAGGGTAGGTTGCGCTCTTCAGTCAGCACTAGGAGCAGGTTTGGCTGCACAATCCAGTCAGAGATGCAGATAGATAGATTCTGCAGCTACAGTATAATCTAGCTTAACCCTTTAAGAACCAAGTCATTTTCATTTTTGTGTTTCAATTTTTAACTCCTTGTACAGAGTTGTATGAATAATATATTCCATGCTGTGTACTGGTAAGTTGGAAAACAATTCCAAATACGGTGAAATTGACAAAATAAAACCCATATTTACAGCATATTCTTGTGGTCTCTATTTTTACGGCTTTTACTGTGCGATCCAAATTACACCTCCCCTTAGGGTGATGCCACACATGGCGTTTTGAACCCATTTTTGGTCCGTTTTTAAGCAGTCCGTACAAAAATGCAAGCATTAAAAAAGTATGCGTTTTTGAAAAACGCTTGCATTTTTTGAAAACACATCCATTTTTGACAGGTTTTACCAATTATCTTAATTAAAACAGGTCAAAACTGGATGCGTTTTTCAAAATTGCATACGGTTTTTAACGCATGCATTTTTGGATGGACTGCTTAAAAATGGACCAAAAACGGGTTCAAAACGCCATGTGTGGCATCACCCTAATTCTACGGGTCAGTACTATCACACATATATCAATTTCAAATTACAAATTTTTATTGGTTTTAATTAGTTTAACAGATTTCAAATTTTTGTCTTTGTTTCGCCAACTTCAGACACTAATAACTTTTATAATATGTAATTTCTTGTTTTCTGAACTGTTATGTTCATTGCTACCATTTTGGGGACTAATCACACTCCCCCCAGAGGAAGCTTATTGCGAAACACGTGTCGGGGCTGGCTGGTGTGGTGTCCTATTTACTGGTATGATTTATCCCATTGTTTTCTATCTATGAAATCTGTTGTTATTAATATAATACAATTAAATTTAGAGTGATTAGGTCTGTTCTGTTGGAATATGCTTTGTACCATATTTATACTTTGGGTTAATTAGTGATATAGATTATAACACACACCTTTTTAATTTTGTTGGCTTTCTTTGCCAATGGCTACATTTTAATCATGTTTTGTGAACTAAATAAAGATTTAAAGTTGAATTATGCTTTTTGGTGTAATTTTTTTTTTGACTTACAAACTTTTGGTTATCATTTTGGGGACTTGTATGACCCTTTTATCACTTTTTATGCAGTTGTACAAGTGTTTCAAAAATGCCTTTACGAGCTCACTGGCAGGAATAACCGGTTTTATATTTTGATGGATCAGGATTTTTGGGATGTGGCGATAATAAACATGTTTATGATTTTGTTTATTTTTATATCAGTTCTAGGGAAAGAACTTTTTACTTTTTTACTGCAATTGAAGACCCCCTAAGCTTCTTTAAAGCTAGGGGGTCTGATCGTTCCTACCAAGCTGTATTGCATTATATGGTAATTTTGTTGATGGAGACAGATCATCACCACCACCCCTCGTTGAAGTCAGAGGGCGCATTCACACAATGTGTTGCGTCGCGTTGTGTTTTTGACGCATTCCACTGGCTTCAGCCTTGATTACATGATAAGGTAACATTGTGTTTTAGCAGATACAGTGGAAACGCAATGTAATCTTAGCATGTAATCAGGGCTGAAGCCAGTGGAATGCATCAAAAACACAATGCGACGCATTCTGTGAATGCTCCCAGAGAGAACAACCACTGCAAAAATGGCAGCTCCCATGTGCCCTCAATAATCGTCGGTGTTAGCAGCAAACACTCAGGCTGTATAGAGAGGGCTAACCTGTGTCATGCACCTGCATACTGGCACAGCAGTGTTTCATGACCTAACCCCTGCCCTCACTGGCCTATTTTTCAGTAAAGGGAAAAAAAAACAAAGGTATCACTTGTCTTGCAGCAGCCAAGCAGTAAAAAACAGCCCAGTCTACTAGTCAAAGTATACTAGGCCAAAAGTATAAGTCTGTGGACATGTTTAGTGGGTACGTCAGGAGCTGTACATAGTGTACATCAGGTATAGGAGAGCAAGCAACTTTGTCCTATACTGGACCAAATGTGGTCCACTAATAAATTACTTGTGAGACCTTACCAGTAAAGTAGTTGAAGACCTACACTGTCCGAGATGCCGGCAGCCCCAATGCGCGTTTCGGCTCAGAATGAGCCTTCTTCTGAGCCGAAACGCGCGTCGGGGCTACCGGCATCTCGGACAGTGGAGGTCTTCAACTATTTTACTGGTAAGGTCTCACAAGTAATTCATTAGTGGACCACATTTGGTCCAGTATAGGACAAAGTTGCTTGCTCTCCTATACCTGATGTACACTATGATATTTTACCACATACCACTTATCTCTCCTTGCCATTAGTGTTTATATATCTTCATTACCTGCATCTCCTTCAATCCTGTCCAGGGTGACGACTTTTTCCTCTGTGTCACAGTCACTGCGCTGTATACCTTTAAAGCACCTTATCCAGGGTGTCTACAAATGTTTTTACCATCATGTTTTAACATATTTTGCAACAATAAAGTGTTATATTTTACTTTACTGGTATAGCTCTATTCATTTAATAGTGTCTTCATTCCCCCTTTTGTCAAGGGGTACTATTGGTTAAGTGTAATAAATAGCATTATTGTAGGGGTTTATAATTATTATAGTTTGGCGCTGCTGTTTTCCATTGAAGAAAGGACTCCTTGCAGAATGTACCAGTAGGATGCTCAGAGTCTCATCCTTAGCACTAATTTGAGGAGCAACTATCTATTTTTTAGGCATTGGTGGTGTCTGAATCTAGGTGCCCCAGCAATCAACTGTTTGCAGTCATGGCTTGTGGAAGTGCATATTTGCGCTAAATAGTCCATCGCCATGGCTTATTACCCCTACTGAGAATCTTATAAAGAAGAATTGTTTGCATCTTTGGCTTTGTATATGCTCCATGGTGGGTTATAGTCACATGTGAGAGCGGCTACTCTGACCTGCTGTGATTCCAGGCCTAACCTAGAGGGACAGGGATCCAGCATCAGTTGTGGTAGCACACCAGCCAGTTTCTGCAGATGCAGCAGGGGTATGTAATTTTGGTGCAGTCTTTAGTTACATGTAAAACATATTTTACAAAATGAGTAACATCCGTTTAAAAAGCTGCATAAAAATACAAGAAGTGTAGTTCTTGGTGCAATGTTCCTGTATCAGGACAATGTATGGAAATAGATCCCATCCACACGTGCAGTAAGAGCAGTCCACGAGCCGTGGGTGAGCAGTGCTGCAGACTAGTGCTGACACTACACCACTAACCCCATTGTTCCTTCCCGCATGTGCTCGCTGTAGCTTTAATTCATAGTTCTGACCAGTAACCTTCATCACTGTAAACTATGTGCTTTAGCCATGTGTAACTTTATTATTCATACAATTCATCCCGACACAAATACCATTCGAAAAATATGGGGTACAAATTCCCCAACATCAGACCTTGCCCGCCTTATACATAACCACGTGCTGCTGATCCAACAGAGCGCCAGCTGGTGGCGCTAACACGAGCAGAACACTGTACAGCACAAGCAAACTTTGTACTATCATGGCTACACAGTGTCGGTCACCACGCGTGCGAGACGCAGGCCACTCCTCTAATACTGATAGGCTGAGCATCGTACAGGGGGAACACGTGGGCGTTGGAGAACGCAAGTCCATCCCTTTCCGCTCTTATCCGGAACTTAGAAGCACGTTGTTGGCGCATTGCGATCTGTGCGATCATTTAGATTTCCTCCGTGAAGCTTCCGGGCCGAGGGGACCAGCGGGAGACACATTGTGAGAAGAACCATGGTAAGAGGAGCTATCATCGCTTATTGCGGGAAGTCGCTGCATCTCGCACGGCTGTAGTTGGGCTGGACACGTGTAGTGTGCCCGGCACCATCACCCTGCGCTAGACATGTGCTGGGCTCCGTAACGCCCTTATGTAACTCTTATCCATGTCTGTTGTTTTACAGACTGACGCCGAGGTTAACCCTAAAGCCTACCCACTGGCTGATGCCCAGCTGACCAAGACTATCCTGGACCTGGTGCAGCAGGCCTCCAACTACAAGCAGCTCCGCAAAGGGGCGAATGAAGGTAAGAGATCGGTGCCCGGGTCCTCTCTGTGCCCTGTGTACAGTACATTAGGCTCCTATGTTACTAAGCATTAGTGGTATAAGCAGGGGTTCGCCTCAAATAAATTCTGTCCTGCTATTATGGGATAAGTAATCGTTAAAGGTTATTTTAAGACCGTATAGATTTGAGGGGTGATCATGCTTCACCCAGCACCCCACATTTTATCCATTATCGGCAGCTAATAAACAGCATGGTACAGGCAGGTGATGGTAACTTTCTGTTCTCCTAAACCAAAGAGCTTATCACTGGTGCTGATTGTTCCACCAATCTGTAGTTTTGTCCCATTCTAAGCCTTTGAAACCCACAATACTTATTTCTTATCTACAACATGGTCAACTATGACCTCCAGTAATTCCACTTCAGCGGTCACAAACGTGGAGCCCATTTTTTTTTTTTGCCTGATTTCAGTGTTCTAAAAGCCCCATGGAAGGGGTGGCCAAGCATGCACACAAGTCTACTGGGATGAGTACTTATGGACCCCTCTTGTAACTGATAGATTCAGTTGCTTATCCTTTTACCCTGTAGATCGATCCAACAAATGACTCAAAGTACTGAAACCTGTGAACAAAGCCGTTATACTTTTCTATGCATATCCCTTTCATATAGTTTTACACACTTGTTTTATTGGCCATTATGGTCACTTGTTTGGTTGTACCACCGTGTCCCATCTTTTGCTGGTTTTATGGCGCACCACCTGGCTTCCTATGGAGGTGGGAGTGGTGCATATTGCCTCTCCCCAACATATGTGATACGCTTGGGTGACCATACGGCCATGTGTGAGGGGAATATACTTGTCTTTTGCTTATTTCCAATATGCCCTTTCCAGAACTGACACTTGCTATCTTTAAACAATCTTGAGGTCCTTATTCTGGGGATCTATATATGTATCCTTTTACTTCTTTCTATGCAGCCAATGTAATAGTAAATTGTTCATGTTTTACAGCTACAAAAACTCTAAACAGAGGAATTTCAGAGTTCATTGCCATGGCAGCTGATGCAGAACCATTGGAAATCATTCTTCACCTTCCTCTTCTGTGTGAAGATAAGAATGTCCCTTATGTCTTTGTACGTTCCAAGCAGGCTTTGGGAAGAGCCTGTGGGGTCTCCAGACCAGTCATTGCTTGTTCTGTCACCATCAAGGAAGGGTCCCAGCTGAAGCCTCAGATCCAGTCTGTGCAACAAGCCATTGAGAGACTACTAGTGTAAAGCATTGTGATTTTTTGGCAGAAGCCTCAATGTTTCTTTAATTTGCTATTGTACAGTAAAACAATGTACTAAGAATTACCTAGCTTGAATATTTGTAACTACTCACATACATGGGTACTGATTGAACCATTACTTCAATCTAAACCTATATAGGTGAAATGTTTATTTGCTTCGAGCACATTTTTAACAAGAGAATTTGTTATAACATCTTTATTTTCTGTTTGTTGACTTGAATTGTGTATTTTTTAATTAAAAGACATGCAAAAGTCATTTTTTTTGTTGGTTTGAGCATTGCTTCATGAAACGAATTCTAGTCATAAGTCTGATTTGTCCTGGAACCAGGGAAGTGGCTAAAATGGGTTGTCATGCCATTATATATAAATGTATAGCTGCTAAAAATGAATTTTTTATTGTTTGAAATTTCCTGTGTGTACTTGTCATGCAACCTTATGGTCGATATGTTTAGAAATGTACTCCTCCTGCCCTGACACATCTTCAGAGAAGCTGATGGAAGGAATGAGGCAGCTTCCGTTCTGAATCCATGCCTGGCATCACCTGTTTAACCAGTATGTTGGGGTTACCCTCCATTCCCCACATCAACCAGGTGTACATTAAATGGGGAGTGCTGGAAACCTGATTGCTTTATGGTGGCTTGTATTAATTGTATGCAATTGAGCCTGAGGGTGCGGTCACACGTCGCGTTTAACGCATGCGTTTAAAAACGCGACGTGCAATAGCTGGAGAGTGATTTGCCTAATTAAACAGCTGCTAACACCTGTGTTTACAAAACGCAACAGTTAACGCATTGTTAACACATGCGTTAACATCGCGGTTAATGCATGCGTTTTGTAAACACAAGTGTTAAGAGGTGTTTAATTAGGCAAATCACTCTTCAGCTATTGCAATGCGTTTTTAAACGCATGCGTTAAACGTGACGTGTGACCGCACCCTGAGGGGCTCCGTTAACACCTCTGGAATGCCTCGGGCTCATTTGCATACAGTCCTTTTATCCTGGTGGTAGTTTCGGTTAATCCAGCGCCTCATGGTGCACTGCCGCTGGCCCCTTGTTCCCCTGTCCTGCATCTGGTTCGTGCACTGGAACAGGAGGGCCGCAGCTGTCACAATTAGAAATCACAATGTGTTTAGTTAGGAGCTTATCAGATGGCGGGATCCCACCTGTCCTCAACAAGCACTGGAGCTTTTAACCCCTACGGGACTCAGCATCTTTTGGCCTAAAGGACGCAGCCCCATTTTTTCAAATCTGACCTGTCACTATAAGTGGTTATAGCTTTGGGACGCTATGAGATATCCAGGGGATTTTGAGATTGTTTTCTCGTGACACATAGTACTTCAAATTAAATTAAAAATTTGGATGAAATCTTTTGCGTTTAGTTATGAAAAAAAACAAAATTTGGCAAAAATTTGTAAAAATTCTTTGTTTTCAATGTTCTAAATTCTCTACTTTTGATGCAGATAGTCAAAGCACCCAAATAAATTCATAACTTACATTTCCCAAATGTCTGCTTTATGTTGGCATGTTTTTTTAAGATTCCACATATTTTACTAGAATGTTATGAGGCTCAGAATTTGGGTGCCATTTTTCACATTTTTTGTAAAATCACCAAAACCCGTATTTAGATGGACCTACTCAACTTCTAATTGACACTGAGAGGCCTAAATAATAGCTAGACTCATAAATTACCCCATTATGGAAACTACACCCCTCAACGTATGAAAAACCACTTTTAAGAAGTTTGTTAACCCTTAACGTGTTTTATAGGGGTTAAAACAAAATGGAGGTGCAGTCTGCAAATTGTAATATTTTTTTCACAATACATTCATTTTGGGTGGAAAATTAAACATTTACAATGGATTAAATGAAAAAAGACTCCACACAGTTTGATACCCAATTCCTCCCGAGTACACCGATACCCTATATGTGGTGGTAACCTGCTGTATGGGCGCACAGCCGGGTATAGAAGGGAAGGAGGCGCCATCCAGAGCAGATCTGCTATGTCACATTGTACAGGCTAGAATATTTTTCTTTTTTTTAATTGTGGACCTATAGGGCAGTGATGGCAAACCTTTTAGAGACGGGGTGCCCAAACTACAACAAAGACCCACTTATTTATCGCAAAGTGCCAACACAGAAATTTAATTTGTCATTTATATTCCCTTCTCGGTCACAGTTTTCATTGATACCAGCCCCTGAGGACACCAATAAGCAGAAAATAGTCCCAGGCAGCGCTGTCACTTTAAAATAGCTCTGTGCACAGCAAGTCCTGGGCTGTCTGGGACTGCAGGAAGATACCTGGAGTCATCTCTGGTGATGGCCTCTGTGCCCACAGAAAGGGCTCCGAGTGCCACCTCTGGCACCAGTGCCATAGGTTAGCCATCACTGCTATAGGGGCTTATTTCTTTTGCCACATGAGATGCACTTTTCTGGTGCGTAATTTTGGGGCATCTATAGCTAATTTAATTAACTCTTTGTTGGTGGAGGAAATGAAAATCATCAATTTTTAGGAAAATTTTTGTGTTTTTTTTTTGGCCATTAACCATACCATAAAAATAGTATATTATTTTTATTCTATGGGTCGCCACGATTACGAAAATACTTCATTTATATATATTTTTAATTTTTCACATTTTTACTGAATAAAAAGTAATTTGGCGAAATTGTTGTTAATTTTAGCATCACCGTCTTTCATATGCATAACTTTTTTATTTATCACCTCACAAATCTGTTTAAGGGCTTATTTTTTGCGAGAATGATTGTTCTTTTTAGTGGTCTTATTTTAGATTGCGTAACTTTTTAAAATCACTTTTTAGAGCATTTTTAAAGGGCATTAATAAAAAATCATCTTTTTCAGAGAGTTTTTTGAGGTTGTTTTTTACGGAGTTCACTTTGCGGATCTAATAACGATTCTGTTTTATTATACAGATTGTTACGGACGCAGGGATACCAAATATTTGGGGGTTTTGTGTATTTTATTCAATTGTACTGAATAAAAACTAATTTGGAGAAAATCTTATTCATTTTAGCATCACCATCTTTTCATATACATAACTTTTTAATTTTTTGACTGACAAATCTGGTTAGGGGCTTATTTTTTGCGAGAACAGTTGTTCTTTTTAGTGGTCTTATTTTAGAGTGCATAAAATTTTTTAAATCACTTTTTAGAGCATTTTTTATAGGGTATTAATTAAAAATGATCTTTTTTCGGAACGTTTTTTGCATTTTTTTCCTCCGCCGTTTACCGTGCGGGTCCAGTAATGATTCTGTTTTATTATGCAGATTGTTACGGACGCGGCAATACCAAACATGCAGGGTTTTTTTGTGTTTTTATGTTTTTTATACTTTAGTAAGTGTTTTTATGGGAAAGTGACATTTTAGGGGCTTATATTTTTATGTATTTTTTTATTTATTATAATGTGTAGTGTTAAGTGTTTTGCATATTTTTACTTATACATACTTGAACTTAAAACAGCGATGCTCTGATCGCTGGTTTAAGTTCAATACACTGCTCTACAATACTATTTTATTGTAGAGCAGTGTAAACTGTCTGAGCATGCTTGCGCATGCTCAGACAGTTTACAGTCAGACCCGGAAGGGGTCTGACTGCCATGGAGACCGGGCAGCTCCGGGGCACATGCCAGTCCTCGGAGCTGCCCAGAAGAGGATCGGATTCCCCGGTAAGCGGCGCGGGGGATCCGATCCATAGGGGGAAGACCCTTACACGCCGCGGTCATGCTTGACCGCGGCGTGTAAGGGGTTAACACCCGCGATCGGAGTCGGCTCCGATCGCGGGTGTTAGCTGACAGCCGCTGCTTCTGGTACCGGCTCCGTTCGTGAGCCGGTGCCAGAAGCAGGATGTTATAGTGCGTCCTGGTGCGCTAAATATCTAGCCACCGGGACGTACTATAACGTCCTGGTGCGCGTAAGGGTTAAGCTCCTTTACTCTGCTGCTCTCCATCACACAGACCGCCAGTTTGCGGCCTGTGTGATGAAGAAGATCCGACACAGGCGCGTGTAATGATGCTTTTGCCTGCATCAGGTCTGCTGAGGTCTATGACCCGGCATGTGCCCCTGGAGACACTTCATCAGATGTTGCCTGTGCCGGATTTCTGGAGAAGAGCGAGCACAAAGAGGGCAATAAGGTAAGTATTTTTTTTTTTTTTTCCTTATACATATGGGGGCCCTATTTTTTTTATTGGGGAGCAAGGGCACTGCACTTAAGTGTATTGTGGGGGGGGGGGGGTTATTTAAGGCTAATGTAGGGGGGAATATCCCTAAATGCTACTTGGGGGGGCAGAGATTGCATTAACGCCTCCACAAGGTGTTATTAAAGGCTATTGTAAGGGGGCATTATTACTTAAGGCTAAATATTACTGTGTGTGTGGGGGGGTGTCTTTCTAATGGCTCCTGGGGGGTCTTACTAATGGCTACTGGGGGGGTCTTTCCAATGGTTTCTGTGGGGGCTTACTTATGGTAACTATACTGCTGTGTACTGTACTATAGTGGTGAACAATATGATTGATGGTTGTGACCTGCCTACTGTGGGGGCATTGTGACTATGCTATTATGGGAGGTACTATGACTCTATTGGCTATCCTTAGGCCATGGTGACTATATTTGCTACTGTGGGGCCCCTGTGACTATATTGCTATTGTGAGGGCTCTGTAATTAAATTGCCTACTGTGAGACCTATGTTACTATACTGGTTATATCGAGTTTGTTAAATCTGCAGAGATGAGTAATGGTTGAAAAAAGCTGACATGGTCACAACGGAGAAAATGAAGAAAAGGAAAAATTGTATAACCAAAGGTATCATTTGTCACCAGATTTACAGTAAGAGCTGGTATTACCCATGAGTTCACAATATTGTATCATCTCCTGTGGTGCGACTCTGCTGTCTTTTATTGCGCCAGATTTCTTAAATCTGAAATGGGGGAGGAGGTTTCGGGCAAAATAAGGGGGGGCCCCATTGGGAATTTTTGCCACAAAGCCCAATGGACTCAACTTACACCACTCTTCCTGTGCAATGAATAAGCTACCTAAACTAAATTTGTCTCTTTGCAAAATGTGCCTACCTTCTCTAAGTTCAAACAAATCTCCACAATACTGGTGCTATGCCCCTATGATGATCACTTCCTCTTCTGTGTAGAAGTCATCAGGCAGGCACATGGAGAGAAGGTGGGGAGACAAGGAGGGACAGACAGCGCTCCTATAGTGTAATACCCTTAATATAATATAAAAATGTGATGGTGTAGTGATACTCACCTATTGGAGTTGTGCATGAAGGGCATAACTCCTTGTAGAGCCTATGGCAGTGATGGCGAACCTTTTAGAGACGGAGTGCCCAAACTACAACCAAAATCCACTTATTTACCGTGAAGTGCCAACATAGCATTTAAGCTGTAACTTATTGCTCCCTGTTCTTCCACTTCTTTCAATTGTATCGGCCGCCTAATGCCACTAATACAGTTGAAAGAAAGAGGGCAAATAGATTCTCTCCAGGGTCTCTCTGTACAGGAAGAATGGTGGGTCTAGCTGGATGACCCCCAAAGATAATGCAGTTCTGTCATCACCTTCTCACTTTTCCTGCAGTTCCTAACAGCCAATGAAGTGTCGCTTTAAAATAGCGCTGAGAGCAGCATCTCATAAGTTGCCTGGGACTGCAGGAAGATTTGGTGGATTTGGTCATGTTTGGTGCACTCTGTCCTGCAGTGATGGCCTGAGTGCCCACAGAAAGGGCTCTGAGTGCCACCTCTGGCACCCGTGCCATAGGTTCGCCACCACTGGCCTATGGCAAGACTTAGTGCCGCTGCCGTGGTAGATGTGCAGTTTTCCAACGTGTCTTTCAGTATCCAATGAGGATACGTTTTTCCTCCAATCCGGAACGGAAAAATGGTGCTGGCTTGCTCGAATCAAAACTTCTTTTATTTATATAAAATGATTATATATTTAAAAAAAATTATAAAATTAGAATAATGTGTTTCGCAATTGTGCTGGGTGCTTCATCAGATTCATAAATTCATAAGTATATAGGTCACAGGCATGAAATTTATAGGGGTACACGTGTCATTGACCGGAAATGTTCTGGTATGAAACTCAGGGAGACGAGTACAAAAAAAAGAAATATAAAATACATTGATTTCAATGGGTGTCCTATACAGGTAGATCATTTACAGCAACACTTTCATTACATACACAGAAATTCATATTACATAAAACATTTAATTCCCTTTGGACTTTACTGGAGATCGTGGGACTACAATCATGATGTACGGAAGCCTGGATGGTTCAAAACCATGCTAGTGGTTTTAACTGAAGTATTGCTCATGGGCGACATCTTGTGGTTGGATATTGGAATTTACTGATGTTGGAGTCTGAATTTTTACAGTGGATTTTTTTTTTTTTTTTTTTGAAAATAAGAGCTTCATAGATTTATGTATTTAAAGAGATTATTTTAAGAATATTATTTTACTTGATTTGATTTCGTTTTGTATGAGGGTATATATGGAAATATGTATGGACGTATAACGACTACAATCCTGTTCTATGAACTACAATTAAGGAAGCCTGGATGGGTCAAACCGTGCTGGAAGTGGAGAACTGTTCTGAGAACTACAATTAAGGAAGCCCGAAGGGATCAAGACATCTGCAGTTGTTCCAAAGCTGAGGTCCGGATCTACATGGATACAGTGTTTATTGAGTGAGTAGTCATACCATAATGGATGTTTTTGGTCATCCAATTATATTATAGTGCGTTTTTTACAAGATTGCTTCTTGGATTTCATTTAAGCCATTTGGCGCGAATGTATCAAATTTATACATCCAATAGACTTCCCATCTGCATAGAGTCTATAGAATGTGATACTGGTGGTACTTTTTTCAAGGGAAAATGAAATGCCGTGTGTGTATTCTTATTTAGATGTTCTTGGAAGCTTACAGCTTCCTCTATGGGTCCTGACCATGAAAAGAACAGGTCATCAATGAGCCGCCTATAGAGAACTATATGTTTGAAGAATGGGTTGTCTTTTTCGCTTAGTATGTAACTCTCCTCAAAACACCTATGAAAAGGTTGGCAAATGTGGGGGTTACCCTGGTCCCCATAGCTGTGCCGAGTTTCTGGTGATACAATTTAGTATCGTAAGTAAAATAATTATTTTGTAAAACTATTCGTAGGCACTCTAAAATGAAGCTTTTTTTCTCTTGTGTAATGTTTTCGTCTTTCTCCAGATATTTACTGACACTCTTAATCCCTATTTCATGTGCGATGTTTGAGGATAATGAATTTACATCCAGTGTAATAAAACACCAGTCCCTGTTCCATTCTATATTGAACAGTTCTCTAATCAATTGGTCGGAGTCCTTTAAATAGCTGGATGACATATTTTTGCAGTAGCAGATTTAGGTAGTGTGAAATGTTGCTTGTTAATGATCCAATGTCAGAGAATATTGGTCTCCCAGGCGTTTTTTTTACATCTTTGTGTACTTTGGGCAGACAATAGAAATACGCTGCTGATGGACAAGAAATGTGTAGGAAGTTTCTGTCTTCTTTTGTGATCAAATTCTTTTTTAGGGCATTGTCCAGGAATGTTTTTGTCTTCTTTTGGATTCCAGGTGTTGGGTCTTAAGCAACGATGCTGTAATACTTCTTGTCATCTAGAATTCTCGAGGCTTCGTTGTTGTATGCGGGATAGGACATTGTAACAATGCCCCCCCCCCCCCTTATCTGCTGCCCGGATCACTATATCATTATTTTCTTGTAGTCGTTTTAGTCCCTCTTGTTCACTTTTGGATAGGTTTTTGTTTCGTTATTTTTATATTTGTTTTTATTATTTTTACTGTTTTATTCAAATTTCTTCTCTTCGTGTTTTGACTAAGTGTTTTCACTAAGAGAAGAAACTAGAAAATACACTTCTAATACTGGCACTCCACAAACACCACAAAAGATCAAAGACACTATGGCACAAAATAGGCGCCTCTCAGGCATCTGCCACACTCCTAACAAACAACCACCCCAGACACCAGGAGATGAAGTAAATTGGTCATCCATTACAACTCATGAGGCACTAACACCTAGTGGAGCATGTTACATAGATCCAGTTAACAACAGTTCACCAGCAGGAAACATCTCGACCGACGAAGTACCAGGAACTAGCGACATTTGCCATACCAATAGTTTACCGATAGGGAATTTAGAAACACAAATATTCACAAACACGGAAAATAAATCAAAATGTATCAAACAGCCAAGTGCAGGATTTTTTAGGGATCCCATCCCATCCAAGCTCCAAACCAATTCATACATATTTTCGCCTGTTAAAATCAAGAAAAAGAAAAAATACAAACGAGGAAGGGGGGGGGGGCAAAAAAGAAAAAAACAACTGATCAAGGAGAATAAGAAGAAAAATACTACAGTCAAAATATTTAATTTGACTTAATATACATTAGATAGTAATGAGAGATCTGCACTAGAAAAGGGATTGTGCTTCTGTCCCAATGCTGAAGCTAACAAATTAGAATTATTCTTAGATCTAAATCAATATGTGCGAAAACTAATAGTAAAAAGGTATTTTTAAAAAAAAAGAAAGAGGCTTATACGAAGGAAGTTATAGAAAATAAAATAAAATTGAAGATGAGAGTTTAGTAAAAAAAACAACATAAAAACATTCTATCAATTAGTCCTCGAAAATCACAAAGAAAAACAAGAAAAATAGTAAAAATTATAAAAACAAATATAAAAGTGAACAAGAGGGACTAAAACGACTACAAGAAAATACAGATATAGTGATCCGGGCAGCAAATAAAGGGGGGGGCATTTTTATAATGTCCTGCCCCGCATCCAACAACGAAGCCCTGAGAATTCTAGATGACAATCGTTACTAACGACCCAACACCTGGAATCCAAAAGAAGATAAAAACATTCCTGGACATTGCCCAAAAGAAGAAAGAAACTTCCTACACATTCCTTTTCCGTCAACAGCTTATTTCTATTTTCTGCTCAAAGTGCACAAAGATGTAAAAACCGCCAGGGAGACCAATATTCTCCAGCATTGGATCATTAACAAGCAACATTTCACATTACCTAGATCTGCTACTGCAAAAATATGTCATTCAACTTCCCAGCGATTTAAAGGACTCCGACCAATTGATTAGAGAACTGTACAATATACACTCACCGGCCACTTTATTAGGTACACCATGCTAGTAACAGGTTGGACTCCCTTTTGCCTTCAGAACTGCCTCAATTCTTCTGGCATAGATTCAACAAGGTGCTGGAAGCATTCCTCAGAGATTTTGGTCCATATTGACATGATGGCATCACACAGTTGCCGCAGATTTGTCGACTGCACATCCATGATGCGAATCTCCCGTTCCACCACATCCCAAAGATGCTCTATTGGATTGAGATCTGGTGACTGTGGAGGCCATTTGAGTACAGTGAACTCATTGTCATGTTCAAGAAACCAGTCTGAGATGATTCCAGCTTTATGACATGGCGCATTATCCTGCTGAAAGTAGCCATCAGATGTTGGGTACATTGTGGTCATAAAGGGATGGACATGGTCAGCAACAATACTCAGGTAGGCTGTGGCGTTGCAACGATGCTCAATTGGTACCAAGGGTCCCAAAGAGTGCCAAGAAAATATTCCCCACACCATGACACCACCACCACCAGCCTGAACCGTTGATACAAGGCAGGATGGATCCATGCTTTCATGTTGTTGACGCCAAATTCTGACCCTACCATCCGAATGTCGCAGCAGAAATCGAGACTCATCAGACCAGGCAACGGTTTTCCAATCTTCTACTGTCCAATTTCGATGAGCTTGTGCAAATTGTAGCCTCAGTTTCCTGTTCTTAGCTGAAAGGAGTGGCACCCGGTGTGGTCTTCTGCTGCTGTAGTCCATCTGCCTCAAAGTTCGACGTACTGTGCGTTCAGAGATGCTCTTCTGCCTACCTTGGTTGTAACGGATGGCGATTTGAGTCACTGTTGTCTTTCTATCAGCTCGAACCAGTCTGCCCATTCTCCTCTGACCTCTGGCATCAACAAGGCATTTCCGCCCACAGAACTGCCGCTCACTGGATGTTTTTTCTTTTTCGGACCATTCTCTGTAAACCCTAGAGATGGTTGTGCATGAAAATCCCAGTAGATCAGCAGTTTCTGAAATACTCAGGCCAGCCCTTCTGGCACCAACAACCATGCCACGTTCAAAGGCACTCAAATCACCTTTCTTCCCAATACTGATGCTCGGTTTGAACTGCAGGAGATTGTCTTGACCATGTCTACATGCCTAAATGCACTGAGTTGCTGCCATGTGATTGGCTGATTACAAATTAAGTGTTAACCAGCAGTTGGACAGGTGTACCTAGTAAAGTGGCGGGTGATTGAAGAATGGAACAGGTACTGGTGTTTTGATCCAGACAAATGGGGGATCCTGCACAGCAAATATAAATGGTGGGTATATGGACACTGTTAACAACTCAACAGTTCCCAAGAAAGATGTGCCATAACAACCCAAGAGTAGTTTGAAAATGTAAACTTTTTTAATTACAAAAAGACCAGACACACAATGTAAAATCACCTAAAAAAGTGTACTATGACACTAAAAACTCTGTGCGGTGAATGCAATAAAATCACCAACACTCAACCCCTGATTGCACAAGTCAAAACAGTGTGAGCTCAACCATAGGTATGACACATCAAACCTGAATATAAGTATGTAAACAGTTAGTGCATATCAAATGACAATGCAGTATAGATCGAAAACCAATTCAAAGTAACCAATACTCTGTCTGAGGGATAGATTTCTTGAAAAAGGGTATCCCGATAGTATTCTAAAAACACCATACAAAAAAGCAAAATTGTATTCTAAAAAAGAATGTGTAGAACCAAAAGAAAATCGAAAAGAACCTGACATTAAATACGAGACAAACTTCATTACCAGGTACAACTCCCGACATGACACCATAATGCAAATCCTACAAAAACATTGGTTGATCCTCAAGAGAGATACTTACCCCTGAAGAAGTCGTCTTGCCCCATACACATCGTAGCCCCAAGTGTGCTGAAGCAACATAAGAAGGAAAACAAGAATACCACCAGCCTCATGTAATAAACCAAGATCCCTGTGTTGCAGTACAATCAAGATAGGATTGACGTTCAAATCCTAAAACACGGAAGAAACATTCCAAATTAAAAACAGAATGTTGTGTGACACCGATTATGTGATTTATTTAATTGAGTGTCGGATATGCCATCTCCAATACGTTGGAGTCCAATCACTTCGGAGAAGATGAAACGAACATAGAGAGAAAATTCGGAAAAATTTCTACTACATGGAGTCTCCAAACATTGTACATTATGCCATCCGAAAAAAAAGATGCCCAATCTCAATTACCATCCATGCTTCTGTAATTGTAGTTTTTAGAACAGGATTGTAGTCCTTATACGTCCATACATATTTCCATATATACCCTCATACAAAAGGAAATCAAAACAAGTAAAATAAACTTCTTAAAATAATCTCTTTAAATACATACATTTATGAAGCGCTTATTTAAAAAAAAAAAAAAATCCACTGTAAAAATTCAGACTCCAATATCAGTAAATCTAATATCCAACCACAAGATGTCGCCCATGAGCAATACTTCAGTTAAAACCACCAGCATGGTTTTGACCCATCCAGTAGTTGTAGTTCAGAGCACCACATCATGATTGTAGTCCCACGATCTCCGGTAAAGTCCAAAGGGAATAAAATAAATGTTTTATGTAATATGAATTTCTGTGTATGTAATGAAAGTGTTTGTGTAAATGATCTACCTGTATAGGATAACCATTGAAATCAATGTATTTTATATTTCTTTCTTTGTACTCGTCTCACTGAGTTTCATACTGGGACATTTCCGGTAATTTCCGGTAAATGACTCGTGTACCCCTATAAATTTCATGCTTGTGACCTATATACATATGAATCTGATGAAGCGCTCAGTACGAGCGCGAAACACATTATTCTAATTTTATTAATTTTTTATATACAATCATTTTATATAAATAAAAGAAGTTTTTATTCAAGCGAGCCAGCGCCATTTTTACGTTCTGGATTGGAGGAAAAACATATCCTCATTGGATACTGAAAGACACACATCAGGCAGGCACAGTCTTACAGTCCGGGGGTTGTCCTAGGGCAAGGGGAGTTGCCATGCTACAGCCAGACATATCTGGTTCCCAAGACCATTGGAAATTTATGTTTTTCAATGGTCTTATGCGCTACCTATGAAAAGTTAATTCAACCCCCCCAAAGAGGTCGCAACCCACTGGATGAGAACCACTGTGATAGAGGGATTTGTGATAGCTGTAGGATATAGGGCAGAGGCTAATGAAGTTTAATATAGAGAGATGTATGGTTAAGGTGGGCCATGGGCAGGCTATTAGAGATCAATATCCATGGCAGGCCTTTTTGTCTCTATGAGAGCTGCCATGGCGACCGATCGACATCCTCTAATGTCAAAAGGTTGCTGATTGGCTATCCAATATGGCGCCCTCACCGGCAGCATTGTTAGGTACCGCGTACGGGTTTGATTTATAAGGTTATCTGCTGTGATCGGTTCCAGCATACTCCCATGCAGCACCACAATGCAATGGAACTTCATGGTGTGTGAAGGGGATTAAAGGAATCCGGATGACAGCAGCGTCAAGCCGGTCCCTTGGGGAAGGGGGGCGGTTAAAACTCCAAAGGATTGAGTTCCTGTATCCTCTCTGTATCCTCTTCCACAATCCTACCCCTCCCCCCAGCTTTCAACTCTTCACTCTCCTCTGCCTATGTTATTCGAGCTAGAGGGAGGGGTATGAATGTTAGAATTGTTAGAATTTTTTTTCAAAATTCGCATGGGGGAGCCTATTGGAAACAGTTATCAAGTAAAAATGATCTTCATGATGACCCTTTCCCTTTAAACAGTGAATAACTTGGTAAAACTGCAGCAGAAGGAGGGCGTGGTCTCCGCATGGGAGCTTGCTAGACGTGCATCAACTGAGCTCCTGCTTACTGTGCAACATAAAGTGACACTTCATCCTCCCAGAACCCCTAAGGACCACTATGTCAAAGGTAAAGCCTCCAAGGCGACCCAGAAGCTGGTCCCGTCAGCTGAAGTTCCTCTGACCCTGCTTCCTCAGGACCCAAAAGCTACCAGAGGCAGAAAGCGCCAAGATGGCTGCTGAAACTTTGGCCCTGCACATGGAAGCCCCCACAGCCAGTCGACTGCAGGACATGGCAAATCCAGCATATAAGGGCATCTCTCCCAGCAGTGCTCTGGTCCCCACTTCTCCACAATCAGCTGTGGAGGTACATGACACGAACTGGGCCTCAGTGGGCAAGTCTCTCAGATCGGAGGAGAAAAAGGAGACCAGGCTCCCCCTGAATTGAATGCGGCCGCTGAGACGTTTGCGCCCCTCACCTTGGTCCAGAGCCTACAGCCACGGCCATTAGTAGCCTGCTCCCAGTGCCTCCATTACCACGTCAGGAGGCAGTACAGAACTGCTTCCCTGGGGCCTATTCTCCCACTGGTAGCCAGAGCCCTCAGATAAGAGCTGCAATGGGATTCATGGAATGAAGGTCAAGCTCCACAAACCCTGCACACCTCCACAGCAGTCACTGGGCCCCACAAGCTACTAGGTGGGCCCATCCTGCGGACCCCAGTAGAATCACCATCTGGCTCACGCCTTACACTCCCTCATGGGGATAGGCTCCACAGAGACTCCCAGGCTACTGGATCAGAGCTGGCCCCTCCTCACTGTCCAATTCCCCAGTGATGTTCCCAGATCCCCAATCCCATTTGAATATGCTGCACTGCAAGAGCCCCCCTTGACCAGAACTAACCTGCTTGACACACTAAAAGGCCTTCCTACTAGAAACTTCTTTGCCTTCATGATCTCCAGGAAGGAGAAAATACAACATCGAGGTTAAGATGAAGTGCACCCTGCTGTGGAACAACTGGGTTCTAGAATTGGCAACCTAGAGTGGCAATCCTCCTCGCACTTAGATCGACTTGACCGGCAAGTGACCTCTCAACAACATATTATCCGCTTCCTAGTCATGGAACACGATGACCTCAAAAAAAAGGGGACACTGCAACCATGTAAGGGTGAGGATCTGAGATCCATAGAGACACTCATCATTAATTATGACTCTGGGAGATCATCCTGACTCCCTTATTGAACTGGACCGCATTCATAGGGTCCTTGGCCCGAAATCTACTGACCCCATTGCTCCCCGAGAAATGGTGTGCATTCATCACTGCCTCCTCAAAGAGAGATTTATGCGTCAAATCAGTGAAAAAAAGACTATATGATATGAACGTACACCCATTCAAATTTTACCTGATCTTTCCATACCCTAAAAATGAAAAGAAGCATGAGACATTTGCTGGATAAGATCAGAGAAGTGGAAGTGACGTATGTTTGGGGTTTTCCCTTCCATCTGGTGGTCTGAAAATGAGCCCACACCCGGCAGGTCCACAATCCAACTGACTTGGCTGCCTTGTTTGAACTGCTGGGCACACTAACCTGTGAGGTTCCTGACTTGATACAAGCAGCGATGTTAGAGGACTTTGTACTCCTGAGAAGCAGCAGATGCTCTTGCGGGATTTATGGAAACTGAAGGCGCAGGTGGTCTTTCTTCAGGAAACCCACTTTTGTAAGGACAAGATCCAGAGCCTTGCTAGCCATGCTCCCATACTCCAGAGATTACACATACTATTCCTTTTCTTTTGTCTTATTTTTCCTTTTCTTTTAATTTATATAGCGCACACAGATTACGCAGCGCTGCACAGCGCTTGCCAAATCAGTTCCTGTCCCCATAGGGCTCACAATCTAATCAGTCTTCCACACACAACATGTTCTCAAGGCTTGACTATTTCTTAATTCACACTTCCACCTAGACAGAGTGACGGACGTGAATATTCATACCTCCTCTCTCCGACCACTCCCCCATTTCCATTTCCTTAAGTCTAGCTGCCCCCCTCTCACTTGATAAGGTGCTGGGTCCTTAATAACTCCCTACTTCAGGAATTATTTCATATACAGGAAGTTATCAGGGAACTGGAATATATCTTCTCATCCAACTCTGACTCAGTAATTCTGCTTATTTGTTGGGAGGCACATAAAAGCTACATCCAAGATGTTTTCATGAGAATAGAGGAGAGTGTGAACCGGGAACAGTACGGCCAAGCCACGGATCTGCTTTCACAGATTAAAGAAGTCGAGAGACAACATGAGACGATTCAAACCCCCACTGATTAAACCCTACTCCATGCACTTAGGGACCAACTTCGCACCTTATACTTATAGTGAAGGCAAAATAATCCCTGGCAAAATGTTGTAGGATATTTAACGAAAATGGTAATATACCCTGTAGGACCCCAGCAAACACCCTTAGAGCCCAAAGCTCTGTCAACTACATTCCTCATGAAAATAGTGTCTCCGCTATAAAAGTTACATCCCCAACTGGTATCACTCGGTCATTCCACGATCTAATATGCCTCACTATATTAACTGCAGCCACACAGACCTCCTACAACCAAAGAAATACCCGGCTATCTTGACTTGGATAATTTCCCATCACTATCTGTGGAGGAGAGTGAAAATCTAGAGTCCCCCGATAACACTTGAAGAGCTCAAGAAATCCCTGGGCCCAGATAGGCTTACAGTCTCATATTACAACTATTACTACTTTTATAGAGCACCTATCACTGGAGAAGCTTTTAATGCCCTGCCTGCGGGACATGTTATATAACCCCCCCCCCCCCGACCTCTCTGCGCCCACATAGTTGTTATCCCTAAAGAGGGCAAGGATCCAGCCTCCTGCGCAAATTACAGGGCAAACGCTTGGCCCCCTTATGCCGAACTTTATCCACTTGAACCAGACAGGCTTCATCCCCACTAGAAAGACCAGGGATAATACCACAAAGGCCAATAACATGATCCATCTTGCCAACCCGAGAAAGTCTCCCATGCTCATTCTCTCCACCGATGCCAAAAAGGCATTTGACCAGGTGGAATGGCCGTTCCTGATGGGCGGACTGGAACACCTAGGTCTGGGATCTAAAATGTTGGCCTTGATAATGGCTTTGTACTCCAGGCCTTAGGCTTCGGTAAGAGTTAACAGGGTTTACTCTGACTACATTGACATTTAAAATGGAGCAAGAAAGGGCTGCTCACTTTCCCCCTTATATTCGCTCTGAGAAATTAACCCCCCTGCAAGATATGAAACAGTCTAGATATTAATTGGATGCAGGTGGAGACCCAGACGGTCAAGATAGCGGCCTATGTGGACAACCTACTGTTTTTTCTAACATCTCCATTATTATCGATATCTAATCTTCTGAAAGAACAAGACATATATGGGGGGCTTTCTTATTTTAAGGTCAATATGCAGAACTCGGAGTCCATGGCTTCAATTAAATACCTGGGTATATTGTTGCCATCAGATGTAGATCAGATTTACAAGCAAAAGATCACTCCAGCATGTCCATGGGACTGTTTTAAAACAATTGTCTTCTTTATTTCTTGTTAATAAATGGGCCCTTATTTTATGTTAATACATCCCATCACTCACGGCAAACATGACATCAGAACGGACATAGTATGGATACAGACAGACACGGACTTGTTTACGGTTATGTCTCTAGCTTGTGCTTCATGTAGTTAAATCCAATACTCCTACTCCCACCTGGAGGTGGGCAGGGATTAGTGATCATGTGATTACTCCACCTTTACAAAGAATAGCCCTCATTCCCCATACGGAGTTACTATTAATCCTTGTGCACATATTCCTTATATGTAATATATAACATATAAAAAGGTATATACATAACACCTACATAAAACACTATACTGAAAAACCCAATTTATAGATGTATACACATAAATAAGGCCTTATTTCATGTTAATACATCCCATTTTTTAATGATTTAAATGAATACATAATAACGGGAGAACATCTTTCTATCTAATTTCCTCTGTGCTGCAAAGTATTAGACCCCAAAACCTGTTACACTAATGGATATAAATTCTGTGCATTAATAACAAATCCTGTTTAGGATTTAATCACTTGGGTTGTCTACTTTTTAGGATAAGTATCCAGTGTTTCCCTATCCATAAGTTTCCCAAAATATTCTCCTCCTTTAATGGGTCAAGATATTTTTTTTATAAACAAGATATATCCTTATTATGCACCTCCCAGAAGTGCCTGGACGCAGCCAAAATATTCATCATTGTTCCAAACACGTCCGACAGGGGCCGCCTGATTCTTACCTTCAATGGACAAGTGGTACAACCCACATACTGTACATGATATTAAATATACTACTAATGGTGTGTTACAATTTATGTAGGTCTTTACGTCATACCTAATACAAAAGATTGACTGTATTATCTGTTTTTAGGTATGTACACACTTTGCCCACATTTGTGGTTGCCTGGAACATGAAGCCAGGAACATCTATTTGTTTGGCTTCGATCACTACTAAAAAACATGCTTGGTAAAACTTGCATACCTATAGTAGGGGAACGTTAGTGCATTACAGCAAAATTTCACACCAGCTTTTAAAGATTCTGCCACCTCTCTATCCTACATTTCAAAATAGGGAAATATTTTCTCACAATGTTTCTCACTTTATAGAACTGTTCACTATATTTGGTAACAAATAGTAATAGAGTTTTTTTCCTGATCCCCGTCACGGGTGCTCCCGCGACCCATATCTCGGGTTGTGGTCTCACCCGTGCCTCTTCGTGTTCACAGACGCGGCGCTCGCACTGCTTACCTCTCCCAACTCCTGATCCCGGTCCTCGGCCGTCTCCTAGCCTCATAACCTTAGAGAAAGCTTTCCTGATGCCCTGTGTGATAATGCTGATTTCCCATTGTGACCTCGATTCCGTTCCTGACCTCGCTCCTGTGCTGCCCGTCCTGACCTTCCACTGCGTCCCAGACTTTGATCCTGTGCTGCATGTCCTGACCTTCTGCCTGTCCCCGACGACGCTTCTGCCTCACGATTTTGTACTTCGCCTTGGCCGCCACAGCGGACAAAGTCGTGCCTGTGGAGCGATCTGGTGGTACCACGGCGCAGCAAGTCCAACCCGCTTTGTGGCGGGCTCTAGTGAAAACCGGGTGCCACTTACACTCCGTCCGTGGTGGTCCAGAGGATCCACTACCACTGATCCTGACAATCCCTCTTTAACTTGAATTTATTCTAATTTTTTCTCTTTCTTCTTCTCTTTGAATTTAGCATGCTTCTGTGTGTATCTTATTTACTCTCTTCTTTGCCTTTTCTAAGTCAAATTCCATGTATTTTCTCTCTCTCAGTCCTTTGCCTCCTACAATCAGTACATAGTTAGTCAGCCAGTCCCCAGTATATAGCATTTCTCATTCCCCAGTATATAGCCCGCATCCTGCCCCCGGAATATAGCCAGCTCCTTGCCCCGGTATATAGACTGCCTCCTGCCCCCAATATATAGCCTGCCTCTTGCCCCCAGTATATAGTCAGCCCGCTGCCACCCAGTTTCTAAAAAAATATAAACTTTGCACTCACCTGTCTGAAGCCCCCCGATGACATCAGTGTGTGCACCGTGGACCTGCGCCGGTAACTGGCAAGAGGCAAGAATATAACCTGCCTGGGGGCGTCGGAAAGGCGAGTATTGATTTTATCGGCTTATACTCTAGTATATATGGTAAATGTGAGGTTCTTAGCGCACAGTTATATAAATTGTGTGAGCCCATCTGCCACGTCACGGAGGCCTCACTCAGATGAGTCCCTACCCTAAGACTTTACTTGTATAAGAGGAGATTTTGGATTGTATGTGAACCACAGAATCACATAGTTTACTGCAAGGCAATATGGCTACCAGGACATAAGGAGAACATAACCTCCTTAATCCTATGCAGTGTGTTCTCATAACCCAGTCACTTGAAGCAGTGTTTGGTAAGTGACCTATTAATCACTGCTTCCTCTTTAAGGACAAGTTTAGTGCTATATACATGCTATATATTCCTATGCTGTATATAAAGTGTTAGTATAGGGACCCACCGTAATAAGACCACAGAGTTGTTGGTGGGATGAAATATTTCTTAAAGAAAAACAGTTCTTTATGTATTTTTAAATGCTATTGTGCAATGGTAATGCTGTAGTTTAGTTGATTTTGGACAGAATACCCAATGAGCAATGAATATCACATTTTCACTACTCTATTAGTAAGGAAACGGGGTTATGCTGTGAATTGCAGTTTACTACATTCCAAAATTATACTTTGCTGAGACAAACAGCAAAGAGGGATCCAAAGTGTTTGTGACAGCTGTAGATTATTAGAGAGCTGGTACACAGGGCCAACCTAAGCATTAATGCTCATACAAGCATCATATAATTGCACAGGCAATTTTACTCCAGTTTTGGCCCTCAGCCATGCTCTTTGTCCTCCGGTCTGGGACTTACAGAAGCAGCCGTGTTTGGGTCTGGGGCCCGTGGAGGCAGAACAAAGAAAACAGACCGTAAAACAGACAGTAAAACAAAGAAAACGGACCGCACTATCCACATGGAAAACTGGCAAAGGTGTGTAATAATCCCACCGCATGTCATAGGGCTAAAAGAGAAAAAAATATATAATAAAGAATGGATAAATATACTACCATATCCTTTCAAAAGAACATTTTAATAGCTTATTGTTTATTTTTATATGTAAGGTAAAACGTGTGGGTACATAAGTACATTTTAGCAGCCTAAACTAGGCACCTAGTGTGTGTACAATAAATATGATCGGAATTTTCTTTCGAAAGGATGTGGTAGTGCATTTATCCATTCCTTATTATATGATCCGGCCTGGGGCCCGTGGCGGCAGCCATTCTCTGAACCGGGCCCTTCTGCGCCAGCCATGCTCCGGTCTGGGGCCCTTCTGCGCCAGCCATGCTCCGGTCTGGGGCCCTTCTGCGCCAGCCATGCTCCGGTCTGGGGCCCTTCTGCGCCAGCCATGCTCCGGTCTGGGGCCCTTCTGCGCCAGCCATGCTCCGGTCTGGGGCCCTTCTGCGCCAGCCATCCTCCGGTCTGGGGCCCTTCTGCGCCAGCCATGCTCCGGTCTGGGGCCCTTCTGCGCCAGCCATGCTCTGGTCTAGGGCCCGCAGCATCAGCCATGCTCCGGTCTGGGACCTGCTATGTTATACTCCAGTCTGCCATCTGCAGTGTCAACCATGCTCCAGTCTGGGGCCGTCGCCGTCAGCCATGCTCCAGCCTGCGGTGTTAGCCATAGTCTGGTCAGGGGCTCGCAGTGTCAGCCATAGTCTGGTCTGGGGCCCTTCAGCGGAGGCAGCCACGATCGGGTCTGGGGTCCGCACTATAAGCTATGATCCGGTCTGGGGCCCGCTGCGTAAGCCATGCTCTGGTCCGGGACATATGGCATCATCACAGTGTCAACCATGCTCTGGTCTGGGGCCTGCGGCGTCCGACATTCTTTGGCCTAGGGCCCACAGTTTCAGCCATGCTCATGCCTGGGGCCTGCAGCATCAGCCATTGTCCGGCCAGGTCCCCATGGCGTCAGCCATCCTCCGGTCTGGGACCTGTGTCATCGGTCATGCTCTGGTTTGGGCCCCCGGCGTCAGCCATGCCCTGGTCTGGGGCCCCCGGCGTCAGCCATGCTCTGGGGCCCGCAGCGTCAGTCAAGCTCCGGTCTGGCACCAGTAGAGTCAGCCATGCTCCGATCTGTGGTTCAAATCTGTCTCAGGCCAGCGGCATCAGCCTGGGGCCAGTGGCGTCAGGTACGATCCTGCCTGGGGCTAGTGTCGTCAGATCCGATCCTGCCTGGGGCTAGAGGCGTCAGATCCGATCCTGCCTGGGGCTAGCACCGCCGGGTACGATTCTGTCAGGGGCACATGGTGTCAGCCATGCACCGGTCTGGAATCCACTGCGTCAAGCATGCTCTGGTTTTGGGCCTGTGGCGCCTGACATACTCTGGTCTAGGGCACAAAGCGTCAGCCATGCTCAGTTCTGGGGCCTCCAGCATCAGCCATGGGATGGAACGAAAATGTATCCATGCTGTTCTCCCAGGCCCTTCTCCTGGGAGACCATGTTTGTGTCCCCGAACCAAACCTTTTCTCAATTTTCATTATCCAGGGGTGAATGGCTTGTGTGCAACCTGCATGGGCAGCACTGCTTTAGAGATGGGGGGGGGGGGGGTCAACTTTGGGTGTACCTTATATACTCGAGTATAAGCCTAGTTTTTCAGCACAAAAAAATGTGCTGAAAAACCCAAACTCGGCTTATACTCGAGTCAAAAAATAAATATATCTAAACTTACCTTTCCGGCGACCCCTGTATATCTTCTGTGCGATCTGTCCGGCAGCGGCGGCAGGCTATATACACTGGGGCAGGGTCTGGCAGGCAATATACACTGGGGCAGGGTCTGGCAGGCAATATACACTGGGGCAGGGTCTGGCAGGCTATATACACTGGGGCAGGGTCTGGCAGGCTATATACACTGGGGTAGGGTCTGGCAGGCTATATACACTGGGGCAGGGTCTGGCAGGCTATATATACTGGGGCAGGGTCTGGCAGGCTATATACACTGGGGCAGGGTCTGGCAGGCTATATACTGGGGAGGCTGTGACCAATGCATTTCCCACCCTCGGCTTATACTCGAGTCAATAGGTTTTCCCAGTATTTTGTGGTAAAATTAGAGGCCTCGGCTTATACTCGGGTCGGCTTATACTCGAGTATATACGGTAACTGTTTTAGGGTGAACCGCATTGTATAAAGGAAGGGCATCAATGTTGAAAGGGGAACACTGTTATTGGGGAAGGGAGCATCAGCGGTGCAGTATAGAGAGAAGATGAGCTACTTTAGTATGAAGGGGGGATGCTTTGTAGCAGGGGAGCCCTATATATGAATTCATAAGGGAGTACTGTATAGCAGTACGGTGGTTTAGGGGCAGCACAGTGGCTTAGTGGTTAGCACTACAGCCATGCAGCGCTGGGTCCTGGGTTCAAGTCCCATCCAGGTCAAAATGTGTAAAGAGTTTATCTGTTCTCTCTTGTGTTTGTGTGGGGGTCCTCCGGTTTAGCAGTACAGTGGTTTAGGGGTAGCACAGTGGCTCAGTGGTTAGCATTACAGCCATGCAGCGCTGGGGTCCTGGGTTCAAGTCCCATCCAGGTCAACATCTGTAAAGAATTTGTATGTTCTCTCTCTATACTAGTGTATTCAGCCTATGTTCCAGTGAACCTCTTGGTTACATGAAATTCTTCCATAGTCTAGTGGATAGAGGCTTTTTATCTCGATTGCAGGTGGAGTGTGGAGGTTGTAGGTTCAAATCCGGGGCCGGGCAAAATATTATTTAATTGAATTAAATAGAGACCTTGGGGGAGATTTATCATTAGGTAGGATTGTGAGCAGTAGTAAATGAGCCCCATAGACAAAGGGCCCCGCAGACCGCACTTTCGTCGGACATCCTGACGATTTCTGTTTTGTGCCGCTGGGACAGGGATTTAAAAGGGGTTTTTTCATCTGGCTTTCATGCGATTTGATAGATTCAGACAAAACGTGGGATTTAACTTAAAAATTGTGTCGCAAGCCATGCACTTGCATACACTGGGAAGAAGAAGGTGAACTTCGGCGGACCTGATCAGGGAAGCGATACATGCAGGAAATCGGGGGCACGATCTTTATGAATCGTGGCAGAGTTCATCCTCGTCGGACAGTCTGGATCGGGAATCTGGATCGGGACCGGGTAAGTAAATGTGCCCCTATGTGTTAGACTGGCAGGTTGCCAACAGTAGGATTTATAGTGCGGTGTACGTCCAGTGATAAATGCCTTCTGATGTGAGTGCTCTATGCGAATACACTGCACCAGTCGCACGTATGTGAAGTTATCTTCACAGAGGAACATTTTTCCCGTTGATTGACAGTTATCCTGTTTACAAAATTTGCAAGTAGAACCTCCCATGAAATCCCTTTATGTACCCCACAGCCCATATACAGTATACATATCAGTAACTACGAACCTAATATAATAACTGTTACCAGGAATGTGTTTGAAGAGTACATTTTCTGCTGATCTATAAACCATGTAGAGTTAACTTGGATTTTGCTTTTCTGTATTTTCCCTTGTTTGTATTTAAAGGTTGTATTTCATTTCCATGTCTTGGTTAATGATGTACAATGTGCCGTATTTACTGTACATAGAAGAGGACTTGTGAATATGGTTTATTAAGTGCATGCAACTAAAAGGTTCATATTGAATAAAACATTGTGAGATCTTTCTTCTATTCGTTGCTCTTCTTCAGGCAGAATGAGTGAATGATGTTCTCAATGGTTGCTTGGAGGCCAAAGGTTTTGAGCAGAGTTTTGAAGCTGATGCCCGCTTTTTCCACCAATCCAGTTTTATCGAGGGTGATTGCTGCACAATATATTATTCAAGTGTTAAAGGGGTTTTCCAAGTTATCATTTTCAAATACAAATAAAAAATCTGGACCTACTGTTTATTTCTGCAACAACCATTCCAATAAAGACTTGAACAGCAGGCTGTCTGTAGTTTGTTGTGCCCCGCTATACAATAGTGAATGTGAGTATAAAAGTCTTACTTTTGCATTGAAGATAATGGGAATATTATTAACACTAGTGGCTGTTTATTAAAGCCCCGATATAAGCTATACATAGTTTTACCCATAATGTGAGGGGGATGTTAAACCAAGAGAACCCATTTAATGAAACCTTATTTTTCATATTGTGATATTTTCCTTATTCTATGGATATTCACAGCATTTCCACTTAACTTTTTTTTTAATCAAGGTGAAACATTTCTCAGAAATGAGTATCTCTACCTTGTTCTGGTATCTTGGGCAATAAATCCAAGACTGGTGTCACTGATCCATCTTCATTTATTTCTATTTTCCATACAAGTATCAATTCACACCTGTACCAAGAAAAAAAATGATGTTATGTCAACCTTTAAACAATTCAGCAAGAGTAGAGAATGACGAACACAACAAAATCCACTTTCCATAGAGGACTGTGACAATACAGTCCAATGAAAATGATTTAATCCAATGAAATTACATATATTAGCACAATCACCTTCAGCAGTTTAAACAAATAGGAACATTCTGAATGGCTCTATATATATGTCCCCATTAATGGCAATGGCATACCATGATTTATTTAGCCCATTCAGTGCAAGCCACAAATGGCTTCTTACAGCATTTCTAAGGCCTTCAGCTCAACAATATTCTTGGGGTTGCAAATACAACCTTTGCCTTCAAAGCCCACCACTTTTTTATGTGCTTTCAATTTGGGATAGCTACTTCAGAATTTTCCAAGACTTCTTCAGAAATAAGCATTTTTGAGATCACCGTCTTGTTGGAAGGTCCAGTGTAGCACAGTTGTCAGACTTCTAGGATTTCCTGATACTTAAATGAATCCATCTCCATGCTCTCGTATTTACTCCAGATTACCTGGGGTGTAAAGATTGTGGATGCTGTGACAGTGCCCATAGGTGGTGCGGGTTCCCTCCATCATTCAAGAAGGTGGTCACACCCCAGTCTAGTATAGCATAGTCTATGTGTGCGTCACATGTACAGTTTATTATAAGAGAGGCTGCTGTCACAGATATGTCGACCTGTGGCTTGTCTATGAGACACACCGGAGCAATGATGTCATTGGGGCAGATTTATCAAGCAGTCTGAAAGTCAGAATATTTCCAGTTGCCCATGGTAACCAATCACAGCTCAGCTTTCATTTCACCAGTGCTCATGAATATTTTAAAGGGGAGCTGTGATTGGTTGCCATGGGCAACTGGAAATATTCTGACTTTCAGACAGCTTGATAAATCTGCCCCATTGTGTCCACCTGCGTTTTTCAATAGATGTCTGAGTAGAAGCGGAAGCTACAAAACCCCAGGCACCTGGGCTTAATTATATAATCATTTATTCAGGGAATATAGTATACACTATTATATAGTACATATTGAGGGGTCATAGTGTATTAGTTAATATACGTAGCTGGAGGACAGTGTGGTCAGTTGTGAGACTTTTGTGTTCTCTACAAGCAAAGTGGGGGATGCTATACTGTAAGTGGCTGTGGTATTTTTAGGGTCTTAGTGGGGAGATTTGATGCAAGGAGCAGAAGACACTTTGGTGGCAAATTCTGCACCGATAAGTCATGGCTGGGAGAAGTCATATACCTGATGAGGAGTCCACCGGGATGAACAACAGGTCAGACCAAGCTCCTGCAGAGAGAGGAGGCTGTAGCTATGACTGACTGTAGCTTGTATATAAACAGTGTATGTGAGTATCTGTATAGTGTTTGCATGGTATATGTGCTTTATCAAGTATAAGTATAATGTGCAGGATGTGGACAACAACAAAGGTTCTAGTATGGCGTTTCACATAAAAGAAGGCAAGTGGAGTGCAGCTCAGGTAAATGAAGTACCGTATATACTCGTGTATAAGCAAAGTTTTTCAGCACAAAAAATGTGCTGAAAAACGTCCCCTCGGCTTATACACGAGTCTATTATTAAAAAAAAAATTACCCAGTTAAAAAAAATAAACTTAAATACTCACCCTCCGACAGCGCGGCTCCCCGATGTCCCCGATGTCAGCGCGTCCTGTCTTCTTTCTTCTCCGCGGCTCTTCTTCTTTCTTCCGGCATGGATGCGGCCATGTTTTCTTCATGGCCGCGCATAGTATGACGTCAGCAGCGGACGCGTCATAGTATGCGCCTGCTAGAAGAAAACATGGCCGCGTCCATGCCGGAAGAGAGAAGAGAGAAGGGGAGCCGCGGAGAAGAAAGAAGACGGGGCGCGCTGACATCGGGGAGCCGCGCTGACATCGGAGGGTGAGTATTTAAGTTTATTTTATTAAGGGCCGTGGTGGCAGGCTGCTGTATATTACTAGGGGCTTGCTATATACTACTAGGGGCTTGCTGTATACTAGGGGCTGAGGTATACTACTAGGGGCTGCTGTATATTACTAGGGGCTGCTAAATACTACATGGGGGCTGGCAGGCTGTATTCTTCTGGGGGCTGGCAGGCTGTATACTACTGGGGGCTGGCAGGCTGTATACTAATGGGGGGTTGACCAATGCATTTCCCACCCTCGGCTTATACTCAAGTCAGTAGTTTTTCCCAGTTTTTGTTGGTAAAATAAGGGGTCTCGGCTTATACTCAGGTCGGCTTATACTCGAGTATATACGGTATTCAATCTGTTAAAAATTCATGTTTAACTCATCTTCTTAAAAAATTTATAAATGCATCGTGGAGACAGGGGACATGGAAACACAAGACACAGGAAACAAAAAAACGTAGCCATGAGGGTGCATTCACACATAGCATTTGCGATGCAGTGTGTTTTTAAACGCATCTCTGAAATGAATGCATTTTTACCAAGCGTTTAGCTGGTTTGAAAGCGATTTACATCATTGCTGGAAGTGTAAGCAGCTGTGAAAATGTTAACAGATGTTTTAACAATGAAGAGAAACGCTTTCAAACCAGCTAAACACATGGTAACATGTAAAAATGTGTTTCAGACGCATGGATTTCTGGGATGCATTTAAAAACACATCCAAAAATGTCACTTATGAACGCACCCTAACCGTCTGAGGATCACTAGATCCAAAACCATACTGGTAGGTTGATTAGGTTGTGAGCCCCATCGGGTACAGGGACCGATTTGGCAAACTCTGTGCAGCGCTGTATAATCTGTGTGCACTATATAAATGAAGGAATTATTATATCCAACTCAGGCAGAGCACATATATTACATCGCTATCAGGCAGAGCACACAGTATACTGGTATCAGGCAGAGCTCATATATTGCATCGCTATCAGGCAGAGCGAATATATTACATCACTATCAGGCAGTAGAGCTGTAGAGGTGGAGCTATGTTGGCTCTGTAGGTCATAGTTATTTTAAGGCGGCATATCCTGGCTTACCAAGCTCATACAGTGTCCGACTCCTCTAGGATTCTGCCGCCCTCTATCGTCCACCAGGGGGCGCTGCCCAAAGCAAGTTTCTCAACTCGCCTGATGGGTGATGCGCCCCTGCTCCTAGTAGGCAAGGGCATAATTAGCATCCCGAAGCACCAAACTTTCTTTTCTAGTTGATCCCGGCATGTCAAGATTAGCAATGCACAGCATTGGGGTCATAGTGAAGAGAAGCTGGGGTTATTATGAATAGGTTTTGTTAATGTCTTTTAGGTGATTGGTTTAAATATGACAGCAGACCCTCAGTAAAATAAATTTTACATTGTAATTTTTGAATAGTTGAGCCAAGATGGTTGTTGTGAAGTGGATTGCTAGAAGTCCTAATAAGTTTGGACATAAACTCTACAATGGAGAATGATGAAGCTTTGCCATACACTTTGTCCTCTACAGCAGAGAAATGTCCATGCTTGGTATTGGAAGTTTGAAGTTTTTCTACCTAGACTGTCAATCTTCGTAATTATTTATCATCAATTAGTAGTCAATGCTGCATAGTCTTATAACCAGCACTGTGGTACCCCATTCTCTATGTGTATGGGGTAATAAGATCCAAAGTACGATCTCTCTTATTAGTGCTAGAATCAGGGACAGTGCACAAGGTAATAGAACAAGGTTATTAGCATTCCTCATCTTGCCCCAGTTAGGATTTTTTATATACATGTTAGTCTATATGATTTTATTTAGCTACAATTACAGTTACGTTTTAGCCTGCCATTTTTCTTCCCCATATTCCTTCTCTCTTTTCCTTATGAGGAATTGTCACTATATTGTTGGTGTACACATAGGCAGCATTAAATTTGGGATATTGGGAATATTATATAGTAATTTGTATATAGATCATGCCTATAGAAGATCTGAATGATGACCAATGGAGATAAATATTGAATGTAATAAATTGACCCTGCTGTGTTGATCAATGACAAAATTGCAACCAAACTTGATGAAAAGAGGTATATTTCAACAATATATATATACAGCCATTTCTACTGGACAAGACACATTTTTTGGTGCAAAAAACAATATCAGGTAATAAAAAATACAAATTATACATACCCAGGGAGGTCTGGGTTCATCAGAACCATGTAATCTGCAGTAGATCCCAGTGGAAGTCCTACAGCAAGTGGATATGTGTCCTAATCAGAAACACAAATGTTTTTTTAATGAGCAGGAACATCAGTGATAATTAATAACACATTCCTCACAGATGGATTATTGAAATATAAATCAAGATCCTAGCCCAAATATAAAGGGTCAATTGAATACAGGAACCTCGAATAACCTGAAGGGTGATGCCACAGGGGCAGATCTGTGTATAACCTCATGCACAAGAACGTTATTTGGGGACATGTGTGAGCCAGTGTTTCAGCGGATACCACATGTTCCCATTAATTTCTATGGGCTCACACTTATTAATATGACAGTGCATGCCTCTGTATAGGGAGCATATAGCTCATAAGGCTTTGTGTTATTCAAGTAGACTTTGAGCTGAAGTAGTCACCAGTGCTGCAATACCAGACAAAGGAGAACAGAAACATGTTTTTCTCATAAACGAAAAACAACATTGACAAAACAAAACATAACAAAAACCCCACAAAATAAAAAAAAACAAATATTGACGTGTATGAGCCTATTACATAAGGTAATTTCTATGACTTACATATAAATGTGATGTGATTTGGAAACTCCTGTTACACGCAGTATTGTACAATAGCAGCAGGGGGCAGTGTAGCCTCTTTAGAGATGCCACTTTTCATAGACTTGAAGAATACATTCTTATGAAACAAGTTTTCATTGAGCGTTGAACAGATGTTCAGGTATGATGTTATATGGACATTAAAAAGTCTCTCAGTAATCTCCCCTGCAGGGATCTTATACTTTTTATCATTATGTGTATCATCAGACAAGGAAACACATTCATCTCACTGGAAACTGCAACGTGTCAGGACAAGTAGCAAAATAAATGCAACAACTAAAATACGTAAAAGAACATCATATCCAGAAATGTTTGTCATACTGGTAAAGGGGCTGTACCAAGATTAATTGTTATCCCCAATCATTGCAATCTGATCATGGGGCACCAAACACTACAACCATGGTCCATCATCATCATTGCTATTTTGAGACCGAGTCCTGTCCCTTCTAATTGGTTCTATTCTCTCCATCCTGACGCTTTATTGTCTATGGGAGGGATGCCAGAAAATGACAAGCACAGCTCTCTGCTATCTCCAGCATGTACCTTACACTACAGTTATTAGAACATCCCAAATAGGTTTTCTAGGCTACAACTATAAATAAATAGGGGAATAAGTATTGGAGCACCCAGCTACACCGATCGCGGGTATTACTGGAATAGGCCCGTGATCCCTCTCCATACACCCGCAGCCAACGTGTCACCTACATATACGTCACACATCGGTAGAGACCTCATCCTTCAGATTCCATCAGGTTTATGGCTTTGTGAGCAGCAGAACTGGACAAACGGGAAGCTAAACACAGATATATCATTCTACCAGTGCCAGTTTTCACTATGTTTTGCAGTGCCAATTGCTTCACACATTAATTATCTGGTGCAAATGGCACTGCAAAACATAGTCAAACACTGCGTGCCACTATTGAATTATCGGGCGCAACTTGCACATTAGTGAGGCAAGCTGCACAGAAGCAGTTTTCACCACTTGTAATACATTTGGGCCATAGTTGCAAGCTACAGAAAAGAAAGATCAAGTTCCTGCCCATTTTTTTTTAACTGTCTGCACATCGAGTTCTGTAGCTCATAGATAAACAGATGAACCATAAGCTTCATGGGATTTATATTTTTAACCCCCTAATGACCAGGCCCTTTTTCTTTTTTTGTGCTTATATTTTTCACACAACACACATTCAAAAATCCATACATTTTTTATATTTCCATGTAAAGAGCTCTATGATGGCTTGTTTTCTGCATAACAAATTGCACTTCATAGTGATGGTATTTAATATTCCATGTCATGTACTGGGAAGTGGGGAAAAAAAATTCCAAATGCAGAGAAATTGGTGAAAAAATGCATTGCGGCTCTCAATGTGCACCCTAAATAACACGTCTATTTTGGTCGGTGCGATCACAGGGATACCAAATTTGTATAGGTTTTATAATGTTTTCATACAGTTACAAAAATCAAAACATCCTGTACAACCCCCCCCCCCAAAAAACTTTATTTTTGGCGTCTACTGGCGCTAATAACTTTTTTTTTATACTTCAGTGTACAGAGCTGTGGGTGGTGTCACTTTTTGCGACTTTTGATGACATTTTTAATGCTACCATTTTGAGGACTGTACAGCCTTTTGAACACTTTTTATAGAACTTTTTATATTTTTCAAAATGGCAAAAAAGAGGCACAATCCACTTTGGACACATTTTTCCGTTACGGGGTTAAACGCTGGGAATAATCGTTATTATATTTTGATAGATCGGACATTTTGGGATGCCATGATAACAAACATGTTTATGATTCTTACTGTTTATTTACTTTTATATTTGATGTAGGGAAATGGGGGAGATTTAAACTTTTACTTCTTTTTTACTATTTTTTTTATATAACTTTTTAAGCACATTTTTTTACCATTAAGTCAGACCTTTCAGGGTACTGTAGCCCTGCAGGGTCTGATTGCTAATACTACTGTATTGCAGTATACACTCACCGGCCACTTTATTAGGTACACCTGTCCAACTGCTCGTTAACACTTAATTTCTAATCAGCCAATCACATGGCGGCAACTCAGTGCATTTAGGCATGTAGACATGGTCAAGACAATCTCCTGCAGTTCAAACCGAGCATCAGTATGGGGAAGAAAGGTGATATGAGTGCCTTTGAACGTGGCATGGTTGTTGGTACCAGAAGGGCTGGTCTGAGTATTTCAGAAACTGCTGATCTACTGGGATTTTCACGCACAACCATCTCTAGGGTTTACAGAGAATGGTCCGAAAAAGAAAAAACATCCAGTGAGCGGCAGTTCTGTGGGCGGAAATGCCTTGTTGATGCCAGAGGTCAGAGGAGAATGGGCAGACTGGTTCAAGCTGATAGAAAGGCAACAGTGACTCAAATCGCCACCCGTTACAACCAAGGTAAGCAAAAGAGCATCTCTGAACGCACAGTACATCGAACTTTGAGGCAGATGGGCTACAGCAGCAGAAGACCACACCGGGTGCCACTCCTTTCAGCTAAGAACAGGAAACTGAGGCTACAATTTGCACAAGCTCATCGAAATTGGACAGTAGAAGATTGGAAAAACGTTGCCTGGTCTGATGAGTCTCGATTTTTGCTGCGACATTCGGATGGTAGGGTCAGAATTTGGCGTCAACAACATGAAAGCATGGATCCATCCTGCCTTGTATCAACGGTTCAGGCTGGTGGTGGTGGTGTCATGGTGTGGGGAATATTTTCTTGGCATTCTTTGGGCCCCTTGGTACCAATAGAGCATCGTTGCAACGCCACAGCCTACCTGAGTATTGTAGCTGACCATGTCCATCCCTTTATGACCACAATGTACCCAACAACTGATGGCTACTTTCAGCAGGATAATGCGCCATGTCATAAAGCTGGAATCATCTCAGACTGGTTTCTTGAACATGACAATGAGTTCACTGTACTCAAATGGCCTCCACAGTCACCAGATCTCAATCCAATAGAGCATCTTTGGGATGTGGTGGAATGGGAGATTTGCATCATGGATGTGCAGCCGACAAATCTGCGGCAACTGTGTGATGCCATCACGTCAATATGGACCAAAATCTCTGAGGAATGCTTCCAGCACCTTGTTGAATCTATGCCATGAAGAATTGAGGCAGTTCTGAAGGCAAAAGGGGGTCCAACCCGTTACTAGCATGGTGTACCTAATAAAGTGGCCGGTGAGTGTATATCAATACTACTGATGATTTCTAATAGCCTGCCATCTGCTGGCTATTAGAGATAATTACATGTGGAAAGGACAAGGAGTCTCAATGAGACTGACTGCCATGGCAACCGATCACCAGCCTCAGATAATGTCACCGGGAGGGAGGGGGGGCGGCGATCGACCATCCAAGATAACAGAGCCAATGTAATGGCAAGTTAGGGGCCGTGGTCGGGTTTTACCGCGGCTTAACAGGTTAACTGCTGCGGATGGTGTTTGCACTGGGCTGGCAGTAACAGGCGGGTGTCAGCTGTATTATAGCTGTATGGAGAGAGCTTGGCCTGGGATCTCTCTCCATACACTCCAAGCAGCACGAGGATGATATAATTCATCCTGGTGCGTGAAGGTGTTCATATGACACAAAGAATATTTGTAGGTGCTATAGAACAGAAGATTGGGCTTCTGAAATGACACTACCCCTGCAACCACTAAACTTGACTCACCTCATGTGATAATGAGTCAGGGTGAGAAGAGTCAGATTTCCCTGACATTGGTGGTCAAGTAACTTTAAAGAAATTATCACCAGGTTTTTTTGCTGAAAAAAAAAACAATTATAACATTCAGTACCGTGGGAAAGTTGGGTCAGACTAGCTGCCTAAATCAACACATTAGACACTGAGCTTGTAATTACAAATGGAGGTTATTCAAGTATGACTAATCAACCTGAGCTGCATCACTCATAGACAGCAGCTGGGGGATGGTGCAGCAATTGATTATTCTGCATTCAGGCACAAGCCATGGATTACATCATCCTCTCATGCAGAGAAAAACTCACGTTCTTGGAGAAGCGCTGAGCGAGCCATAGAAGTGACAGAGCTTCATTATCATGTTGTGTGGACACATTTCAATTTAGTGATGAAAGCAACTTTAATTTATTTGGATCTGATGGGAAACATTATGTTTGTAGACAAAAAGGGGAATGACTGAACCCAAAGTATGTAAAGACATCAGTGAAAGGTGTTGGAGGAAGTGTGTTGGTTTGGAGAATGTTTTCTGCAGCAGGAGTTGGAACTTTCATACGGCTACAACACCTTTTTTCCCCCTTAGGTTCAGAAAGCAATTTTCATGCAGCACAATGCCGCCTATCACACAGTCAAATTGGTAAAGCAGCTCCTTGAAACAAAAACATTGAAACAATGAAATGGCTTGCACACGATCCTGATCTAATAGAAAACCTCAGGAAAATACTTGACAAAGTTATGGCCAAGAAACCCACAACATCAAAGAACTGTGGAAGAGACTGGAAGAAGAATGGAATGAAATCCCACCAGAGAAATGTGAGCAACTAGTGATGTCCTGTGGCCACAGATGTGCTAAAGTTATGCAAAGCAAATGCCTGCACATTTCCTACTGATTGGTGACTATTGTAACCTTTAGATGATTTAGTTAAAATTTTTCTGTTCTACAATCATTTGTATTTTAATTATCACTTTTTAATAAAAATTTGATAATTTTGTAAACCACTGTTCGAGAGGTTTTTGATCTACAGTGTAGATTACTTCTGTAGACTTGCTGCAAAGACTTACACTTGTTCTGTGTGTCCAACCACACCTGGTTTTGACTCACAATAACCAATGCAAATAACTGAAGACCAAACAGAGCGAACTGGGGCCTAAGGTTGATGCCTATTTAATGGCTGCTGACATACAGTTGCTCTCCTGATATAGGAAGCGACTTCCCCCCTTCCCTTCACAGACAGGCAGGAATAGGACTTGCTCCATCTTTTGTGGTGCAGGCAGTCTGCATGTTTCCATTAAAGTGGTGCATGCACCGCAACATGAATATGCCCAATACAAGACGATGTGGGTACAAATCACCTGAAGTTTGTGGTGCTAGCTGAAGACAAAAGCACAGGGTCATGTGCATGAGGCCTAAAAGGGAGAAAACAAAATCAGAAGCAGGGTGGGGATGGGACACATTTAATGACTACAATGGACCCCTGCCTCACAGGACTCACAGAATTGACAGGTTCCCTTCAAAATGTTACAAGCTTTATTAAAGTCACCTGGAAAGTCATCTGCATCTAGTATTTCTCAGTAAAGTTGATAACGTGGCTACGTCTGGCTAAAATTGGTGTATGTGTTTTAGGCCAAACATCAAAGAAATGGATTTTTAATAAAGCATAGTAAACTTAGAAGAGAACCCGTCTGTTTTCTGGATTTAATTACAGTATCAGAATATTGTATTTTTGGAACCAAAATGTGATGATTTTACCTTTTTCTCTTCGTACTATATTTCACATGTTTTGTTCATACCCCATAAACTTCTCATGCTTCAGGCACCATATGTTAAGTGTGTATCATAATCTTAATTGTTCAATTGTCTTTATAATTTATGAACTGTATGATATTATTTATCCCACGGGGAATATTTATTTATCTATGGATAGCGGATCCGTGTCATTAAAGGGAGCAATTGTGGCCATACAAAGCTGCAGACACTGTAAGCTAGCACAGTGCAAATCTGTGCAACCATACCTCCGTTTCAGTTGTCAATAACAGCATGACTGTGAAAAATGTACTTATATTCCAGGATTGTAGCTGGACTTGCACTGGTGATTGAGACCTCCTTATGTAAACTAAAAGTAGGGGGAAAAAAACAAAACAAAGGCAAACAAGAGGACGGCGCCTCGTGTGATGCTGTGAGGATAAGGAGAAAGAGGTACGTATGGTATCCAATGGAACCACGCAGAAAATAAAGGGGGTATGTAGGAAGTGACCCACCCCCCTAGAGGTGTGCTCACCTTATTATAAGGTTAATGCGCTTATAAAGTATCCGGAAGCTGCCCTTCAGAGTGCTGGTGTTTAACCTAAGTTAAACCAGTGATCCAATAGACAGAAGGGGTGGTTTAGAAATCCTTAATTTGGCGGATTAAGCTGCCGCTGAAAATCACCTCATATTTTATCCAATTGTACTTGAAGAAGGGCTGATTAGCCCGAAACGCGTCTACTATGGAATAAAGCATTTTAACCCTCTTGAAGATCCTTGTCCGAATAGCGCCGTTCCAGCCCTCTTTTGGTTTTCTAAACCACCCCTTCTGTCCTTATGTAAACTGGCAGAGAGGGGGTATAAGGTGCCTTCTGCTCCAGAAAACAGTCCGATAAGACATAATGAATCTTCCCCAATCTGTCTTTCAATCCATGGGATCCTTCAGCCATGAAGGTTCTTCATTTTTACCACTGTTATTCCAGATATATGATTCAAACAGGTTGAATTAAAGTCTATTTTAAAATTGTTTGACACATCGGGGCACATTTACTTACCCGGTCCTGCGCGATCCCAATTTCAAAATGTCTGCCTGAAATCTGCACATCTGCCGCGATTCAAGAAGATTGTGCGCCCGATTTCCTACTTGTGTCGCTTCCCCGTTCAGGTCTGCCAGAGTTCACCTTCAGGTCCCCCCTCAGCTCCCCCCCCCTCCATGTGTAAGGTATCTCTGATGGCTTTCAATGATATATCCAAGTCATCATTAGACAAAAGGTACTTTTCTAATTGAGATTGTTCACCGGACAGGCCCTCATCTAGATTTTCATTAAAAGAGAAGATTCAAGAAGGCGATTCAGACTCTGCATCTAATTCTGAGGGAACATACCTTATATACTCGAGTATAAACCTAGTTTTTCAGCACAAAATTTGTGCTCAAAAACCCTAACTCGGCTTATACTCGAGTCAACTAAAAAAATAAAGACAAAACTCACCTTTCTGACGTGACCCGTAGGTCCTCTTCTGTCTGAGACAGAAGAGGACCTATGGGGGACGTCGGAAAGATGATTACAGTGTTATTTTTTTTTTCTACTACAGGGGTTGGGCAGGCTGTATGCTACAGGGGCTGGCAGACTATATACTGGGAGGCTGTAACCAATGCATTTCCCACCCTCGGCTTATACTCGAGTCAACTAAAAAAATAAAGACAAAACTCACCTTTCTGACGTGACCCGTAGGTCCTCTTCTGTCTGAGACAGAAGAGGACCTATGGGGGACGTCGGAAAGATGATTACAGTGTTATTTTTTTTTTCTACTACAGGGGTTGGGCAGGCTGTATGCTACAGGGGCTGGCAGACTATATACTGGGAGGCTGTAACCAATGCATTTCCCACCCTCGGCTTATACTCGAGTCATTAGGTTTTCCCAGTTTTTTGTGTTGAAATTAGGGGTCTCGGCTTATACTCGGATCGGCTTATACTCGAGTATATACGGTATGTTTTTTCTAGCCCTTCGTCTTTCATTAGACCTTTTAATTAATCAAATATATATGATATCTTTTCCTTCATAATTTTCTTTCTTTTTTTAAATGTCTTTAAAGGGGTATTCCCACAAAGGCAAAATTCTTAATTACATTCAAAATAAAAAAAAAAACACTTTGTAATTTGAAGTTATTAAAAAAAAAACAAGTGGATCACAGATCATTTTATCTCAATCAATTCTTCTTATGTGTAACTTGGTTTCCACACGATACGACAATAAGCCTACAGTATTGGGGGAGATTTATCATTGGTTTTGCTGGACTTTTTTGGCGTATAAAAGTTGCATAGTCACTCCAGTCACCTGCTGGTGTTTGTGCTTAGACTTTTGATGCACTTTTGCACCTTTTTTGCAACATTTTGAAAGAAAAATCCCAGACACAAGTTGGGCATAAAATTTTTTATGAAAGGGCCAAAGCCACATTAATGAATCTGGCAAGAAGGGGAGCTCCAAAGACATAGAACTGTCCCAAGGAACTGCCTAGTGATAAATCTCCCCCATTCTGACTATGGTTGTGCAGGTTGTCCTGTGAGGATCTGAATCTTTGACTGGGCACCTGATGCAGCGATAGGAAAAAAAGCAGCAAAAACAGAGTAAAGTTGCAAAGTAAGTGGTTAAAATTTATCATTATCATGTTAGTATCACTATGGGATTAAGATTTGAGAACTTTCTCTCGTGGGCAAATCCCTTTAAGCATGGGTGTATCTACAGTGGTAGCAGTATTCATATATCTAATATTTTTGAGGAGGTAGGAAGCTCCTCCTAGTTACTGCCTCGCCTTTAAGATCCATGTCTGCTTTGCAGAAGCAAATTTAAAGTCTCCCAAGTACCCGTTCCCACCTCGGTATCAGCAATGTCTTTATTGGCCTAAACAACTCAAAGGATTAGACAGCTCACTTAGCCACCAGTTATTTTATGTACCATCACTAGAGATGTCCTTCAATATCTAAAATAGAACACTAAAACCAAATTACAGTTGTATAGCTGAAACCATTCACACAGGCTTTAGGTTGTAGTAAGTGTATCCTGAGGACTTGTCAACATTAGGCAATTGCTATGGAATGCTGATGCTTGTAAATCAGAATGTTAGGGTCACTACTGTTGACACTGTAGTGACTGACAGATACTAAGTTAAAACATTAAAGCCGGCAGGAGTAAGCTTCAGGCAATTCTGCATTTAGTATTTTAAAGACAACTTTCAAGCAAAAGCACATTTCCCTAAAACAACACCCCATATGATCACCAAATTTAACATTTAATACTTCCTGTGGATCAGACTCTATATTTAGTTTCAATGCTTTTTCTCCATAGTCTCAGTACATAATCACACAAACAGTCAATAGTATATGGGAACTTGGAGCACAGTGTGTTTAGTTGTAGTTTCTTAGTTTGCATTCACACGAATGTACGAAAATTTCTGTATATACATGCAGCATATGGCCCTATTCACTTTAATGGGCAATACTGCCATCACTTTACATGGCCATATTACACACCATACTATAAGTGAGCCGTATAAAGATATAGAGCATGTCCTATTTTTTCATGTATTTACGTTCTATATGTCCCATAGAAGTCTATGTGAATGTATAAAATACCAGTTGCATACGGTTGTGCATATAGGTTCTGTATATCTGTCAGCCAGCCAATAGTCAGCCATATATCATAGATTTTTGAAGGTGGGGAGTGAAAAATGTAAATGCAAAAACAAAAAAGGCCTGGTCTTTAAGGGGTTAATTATAATTGTGTCACCAGTAACTGTGGTGTACTCCAAGTTATTTCAGGCAACTGACCTAAATATACCAATATCTCTAAGTAAAGAAAATGTGTCATCAAAGTCTGATTTACACTAATAATAATTCTTGCTTTCTATAGTGCACACAGATTACGGAGCCGTGCACAGAGCTTGCCAGATCAGTCCCTGTCCCCATGGGGCTCACAATCTAAGATCACAATCCTACCAGTATGTTTTGGAGTGTGGGAGGAAACCGGAGGACCCGGAGGAAACCACTCCTACAAAGCAACCATTACTTTTAAAGGTGGCATAGTTTAAGATTAACAATCTAGTATAATGTTGCCACTCCTTTAGTTGGCTAAATACACACAAGAAAATATGCGTAAATATTGCACAAATTCATTCCCTCCACAAAATCCCAGCCTTTTGTTTAGGGTAGTTTTATATGGCTAGAAACCCACTGCTCACTGGTGGTTCGATTTAGTTTCATTGCAGTGGAGTGTAATTTACATGTATGTAATCAGGGCACTAGGGATGTGAGCCCTAGGTTACATTTTGTATTGCACGCCTAATACATTTCTACGGAAAGCAATACAGGTGCTAGTATGAATACATGCATCAGTCATAATTGTCAACAGGATATTTTTCTGTCTCCTCACTTCTAGAGCTAGTGGCTTCAGTACTCAATCAAAGGGACACATTTATTAAAGTGTTTGCACCAGTTTTCTGTCTGACTTTGCACTAGAATGAATGTGAAAATTGCTTGTACATGTATTTATAAAGAGTCTGCGGCTGCACTGTGTGTAGACAAGACAGAAAAAATATGCCCTGAAAGGGGCGAGTTACTGCTTAGTCGCGAACCACCATTCTACAGCATAAACAAACTGCACGAAAAAAAAGTGATGCACACTTCCAGAGCACTGCAGGGGGCGCCAGATTCATGAAGAACGTGCACCACAACACTGTTTTTTGAGAAATGAGAACCAATGTGTTTTTGTACTAAAGAGATATCAGACAATCCATCTTTGTTTCAAGTTCTTTATGGAGTCATCGCTAATGGATATACCTCATTATACGTGGCAAGGACACTGTAGATATTTCCCACAGATTAAAGCATGAAGTAATATATCTCTAAGTGTCCATGTTGGACGTTAACCACTGACCGCAGGTTCTCTGTTCTGCAACATAGCTACTGTGCTTTGTTTCCAAATTAAACATTGGGTTTCCTGGGACTACAGTAATAACCTACTAAGCAATTATACATGGAAAAATACTGGTCCATTTACACAAATACAGTCACTTCCTGGTACGTGTTCAGATGAACACTCAATTATTTCCTGGTGTTTGGAGCTATTTGGAGAAATTGTTGGTTTCACCTTACAATTTTTAATTACCAGTAAGCATGTTTACCCTACTGAAGCCATGAAACGTCAGATATCTTTATTTAGAATTGAGAACTAAAAAAATTGACCTGGACAGTCAGGTACCAAAGCCAATTGGTCCTTGTGAGGCAAAGGCTTTTCAATGCACAACCAGGCTTTGCTTGATAAAAATAATCCAAAAGGAGCTTATTTTGAAAAGTCCATATATAACAAAACAGGTACAATAAACATCAGGCTCTTGTAGTTCCACAGACCAGCAGAAGGCAAAACACAAATCTCCACAATCAGAATCCCCCAGATTGCTGGTCGGTGCCACCTTTTATACAATTGAAATACCCCCAATTCTCTGCAGCTTCCCCTATAAAACACCAGAGCTGGCACCTCTTATAAGGTCAGAGCAGACCCATCATGCTGCAGGTAAGTAGAACATAACATATATTACATAGTTTTACATTTTAACAGCACATTCCCTGGTTTTGGTACACAGCTCCCAGGTGGTAATACTAGACAGAAGAGAATAGAGCATTAGGTGGCCGGCCTAATGAGAGAAGTAGAATAAGAAGTCATTCACACTCATTCACACAGAATGTTTACCAAACCAGGAAACTAATGTACCACAACCAGAGTTGCAGAAAACCAGTTTTCAAAACTACAAAAGACATGTGTCTTCTTCACATACAGGAGGAAGCTTGTCCTTCCTCAGACATCTTCACTTCAGCACCAAACCTTGATAAATGATCTGCATTTGGTGCCTCTTCCCTGATCGATGTTCTGATGATCTTAAACTTAAACGGCTGCAATGCTAAATACCACCTTGTTATTCTAGCATTTTTGTCTTTCATTGTGTGGATCCATGATGATCAGTTATTAGAGTAAACTCTCTCCCTAGTAAATAATAGCGCAATGTTTCCAAAGCCCATTTGATCGTTAGCCCTTCTTTCTCAATAGTTGAGTACCTTTGTTCTTGTGGAAAGAGTTTCCTACTTAAATAGAGAATCGGGTGCTCTTCGACATTAATATCTTGGCTTAGGACTGCACCAAGTCCAATCTCTGATGCATCTGTCTGTACAGTAAATGGTTTGGAAAAATCTGGGCTCTGCAAGACTGGCTCTTTACACAAAATTTCCTTTATTTGCATAAAAGCCCGGTCACACTCATCCGTCCACATCACTGCCTCTCTCCTGTTCTATTTGGTCAAATCCGTTAAAGGGAACCTACCACCACGATTCTACCTATAAAGGTACATCGGGTGGTAGGTGGATGAATGGGACGTGATCAGCAATAGGAACGTTAAGTGCCAGCGTCAAAATATGTGATCTGAATCTTTCGGACACAACCAACTGTTTGACTTGTTCTCCTGTCTTTGGGTGATTACACACTCTATACAGAATATTATTTTCAACTAGAAAAAAGGGTGTAGCAGGCTTACCACTTTTTTCAACCTCTTTACAGTTTTAAACCTAGCTCATATAATGGCTTAATACCAGTTTCTGCTGCAATGCAATATCAGTGTCCCAGAGTTCAACATTTTTATACTTGCCATCCTGGTAAAGTCTCTCCCTGAAGACCTGCTGTTCTGGAACACACTGACGCTTTAATGATGGTGGCTCCATGATGTTCTCATGAAACGGGAAGATGTCCCCCAAAGTCTCTGCTTTGTCTTGCACCTTTGCTTGAGCTTGTAGAATTCACAGCAGACAAATGATTTTCTCCTAATAGCAAGTCATCAAATCCAGGTGTAACTCTATTAATGATCACCTTTTTGATTTACCTTTTTAGCAAGTGTGAGAAAGTGAGAGGTGTTGTGTGGGAAAACCGCTATCTGTCTTACAGGCAGATGAAATGCAGGTGGTAAAAGCCCTGGGTTTGTCTGCAGTAATCCAAGGGTTAATGCAGACATGATAAGCAGGAATAGTCTGTTTTGTCTGTGTTGGCCTAGCTAACATGGACACATTGGTTATGTCCGTACTGGGCCTGCCTATTATGGAGTAGGGGTAGGCTGGTAGTGGGACTCCTACTCCACCCGGGCTTCGGTCCTGGGCTTTTGTATAGTCCACAGGTGCGGGTCACAGGTCTCGTTAGGGCCTTATTTAGTCTGCAGGCCAGAAGCAGTAGGAGAGGCCCTACCTGGAGAGCTGAAAGCGAGATTGCATTCTGACAGCAAAGGTAACTGAGGGCCTCCGGTCTTGCTGCTGGCCAAGAGCGTGTGCCAGGCAGCCTGGTACCCGGATAGCTAGGGTCCGTCAAATGTGTTAGACAGCGCCTAGCCGGGCAGGAATTACTTTTGTAACGTTTTTGTATGTGTTTTGCAAGTGTGAATAAAACACTTAAGTTGGACTTTAAACCGGCGTGTGTCCCTGCTTCCTGCACTGCTGCCAGTCAACTACCAGAGCAATTCCCCACACAAGGTACTCCAATGATTGGAGGCAATGGCACAATTATGACACCTTCTAATCAAAAGTTATGGGGTTTAAAAGATCATTATCTAGGGCTTAAACCACCCTGCAGTTGTAAGGTGACTTTCGAATTAACCTTTGTAGCCAAAAATGGCTGCCAGTTATGAGAGCAGAAACCAAGACAGACCAGTCTCTTAGAAAATGCAGAGTCACAATCTTTATTAGCATGCAGCTGCATATATAAAACATAGCAAACCATCTGCATAGGGGTGTGAAAAGGTGATAAAATACTGCAATGCTACAGGACATACTGAATATACCAGAACATCCCCTTTAAGACATTCTTCCAAAATGTTGATGAACTATGTACCGTTTCTCCAGAGGCGTGGAGAATTTTTATACTAATTGTCCTTGTGTTAGCTTTGTAGACGTCACAACATGGCCTTCAAACAGAGAAGCTGCAGAAAGATAAAGTAAGCAGCGAGGACATTCTAATTTCTAAGCAGTTCACCCAAAATGAAGTTTGAATCATGACATGGCTGGACAGTGGTCAGCATGACCCCCTAAAATGGCGTCCGCTTGGTCCAAAATGGCGTCTGTAGAGGAATAGATCTCTCTGCTTCTTAAGCGTCAGCATATTCTCTACATTCATCTTTTCAATTCATCCTCATATGCAGAATTGCTATATGAATCAGCTTCCTTGTTTTGAACAAATTGTTGGCAGTTTCCAGAATAAAAACAGCATGGTAGGAAACTTGAAATCTGCTCTAGTATCTGAAAACATTGCTATATAAAGCTCCCTACAATATTATGCTTATTTTCTTGTGGTCTAGTATGCATGAAGAGAGACCAGTCTATTGGAATAACAATTTAAGTTAATAAAAGTATTTGAATGTTGGCTTTCATGAGAATAACAAAGGGGCTTCCAGCATGGGATATTTAATTTCTGAATCCACTATCAAAGCCTTCACTTTGTAAGTGATGAAGGTGGAAAACTGCAAGGGAAAAAATGCCAAGTGTAGGTCTAGACAAAATCAAAGGGCACAAAAAACCCAAAACAAAACAAAAACATGAAGAATGGGAAAAGTGTGATTTTACTTAAAGAGCCATAGCCCGCAGTGTGAACTGATGAAGTTCTTTTATCGAGCTGTGAAAATGCCGAAACTCTTCCAGATAAAATGTATTGCTATACATTTTTACCATAAACCACAAAGAGAACTTTCTTTAAAACAGGAATTGGATACAATTCTAAGCAGTCACTAAAGATAGGGTCCAACACAGGCTTTGTCTTCTCAAACTCCAAAAACACATGGTCGCACCCCTTTCACAAGGACTCTGAAAACAGAAACCTTAAACATTTTGAAATTTTCCATCAAAATCCATCATGATAAACCAGGAACACTTACTCATCATAGATCCAGACATTGTGAATTTGGGATCTTCTCATATTTGTTATCCATGGCTCCTTCTTTCCAAAACCAACTTTTAAAATTATACTAATAAGCCTGAGGGGCAAGCCTAGTCTTATTCACTGTCCCCTCCGCCCCCCCTCTCCAGCACTTGCGCAGTGAGCACTCGGAGAGCTCGTCAGCATAATTTATAACATTCATTTTAGTGGTTGGAGACATGGTTTGGGATGCAAGAGGAGTTATATGTACATTTTCACCATGGTGGTGCATGTTTCCACTGACCCTTGTTCAGGCTTCTGAGTAGAGGCCGGATTGTTCCCCCTACACACTGTTCATTAAAAGGTCTTTAATGTGCTTGAAGAAACTAGGGTAGTGACTCCTGCAGTGATGGCTTTGCAGCAAAGACATTTCTTTTCACCACATTTATAGATCCTTATGGCAGTTTGATTTATTCCTTTGTTGTGAGCTGTCTTGGAATGCTGGGGGCTACCAGGTTTTTTTTAACCCCTTAAAGACACAGTCAGTATGTATGTTAAGGCTCAGCCTCTTTTTTTTTGTAATCTGACATGTCTCCAGTTATATGGCTATAACTTCTGAGCACTATAACTTACCAAAATGATTTTGAGTTTAATTTTTTGTGACACATTGTACTTCATGTTAGTTGTAAATTTTGGTTGATATGTTTTGCGCTTATTTATGAAAAAAAACCTAAAATTTGCTATAGTTTTTGGAGAAATTTGTCATTTTCAGAATTTGAAATGATCTGCTTTTGAGATGGACAGTTTACCGTACCAATATTTCCCATATCTTAACTTTATGTTTTCATAATTTTTTTAAAGTTCTAATATTGTAATATGACGTTAGACAGCTTACAAATAGAACAGATTTCTACATTTAAATTTTTGCGATTATTTTTGTTTTAACCCCTGAACGACCTTGCCCTTTTTAGTTGTTTCACTTCCATTTTTCACTCCCCACCTTCAAAAATCTATAACTTTTTTATTTTTCCAAGTAAAGAGCTCTATGATGGCTTGTTTTCTGCGTAACAAATTGTACTTCATAGTGATGTTATTTCATTTTCTATGTGGTGTACTGGGAAGCGGGAAAAAAAAGTCCAAATACAGTAAAAATGGTGAAAAAACGCATCTGCGCCGTTTTTTTGTGGGCTTGGATTTTACGTCTTTCACTGTGTACCCCAAATGACATATGTACTTTATTATTTGGGTCGGTGCGATCACACGGACTTATATAGGTTTTATAATGTTTTCATACATTTACAAAAATTAAAACCTCCTGTATAAAAATGTTTTTTTAATTTTGCCATCTTATGGCACTAATAACTTTTTCATACGTCGATGTACGGATATGTGGGCAGTGTCATTTTTTGCGACTTTTGATGATGTTTGCAATGCTACAATTTTAAGGACTGTACGACCTTTCGATCACTTTTAATAGAATTTTTAATATACTTTTTAAAATGGCAAAATAGTGCCATTCTCGACTTTGGGCGCTATTTTCCGTTATGGGGTTTAACGCAGTGAAAAACCATTATTATATTTTGATAGATCGGCTCTCTCACAGTCTTGCTTACAAACACATCCATGAATAAAGAATGGTACTAGAATGTCCTCCAAAAACAACTTCTCCCAACTGTCCAAGAGCAGTTTGGTGATCAACAATGCCTTTTCCAGCATGATGGAGCACCTTGCCATAAAGCAAAGGTGATAACTAAATGGCTCAGGGAACAAAACAGAGATTTTGGGTCCGTGGCCTGTAAACTCCCCAGATCTTAATCCCACTGAGAACTTGTGGCCAATCATCAAGAGACGGTGGACAAACAAAAAACAACAAATTGTGACAAAATGCAAGCATTGATTGTGCAAGAATGGACTGCTATCAGTCAGGATTTGGTCCAGAAGTTGATTGAGAACTGCCAGGGAGAATTGCAGAGGTCCTGAAGAAGAAGGGTCAATGCTGCAAATATTGACTGCATTAACTCATTCTAACATCAGACACATAAAAACATCAGACAAACACACATAAAAACCAGAGGGCAACAGATCATGTAAAATGTAATATTTGTGTCAATCTCAAAACTTATGGCCATGACTGTATAGTGGGATACTAAAGATGCTCAAGATTGAGTGAGCAAAATAAATAAAGCCTTTCAAAGTTGGAAGCCCTTAGTCTGAAAGGATTGAATGAAAGTTGTAATTTCAATGTCTTTTTGTTAATATCATAGTATAACTGAACTAGGGTTAAAATATGACGTAATTAGGAGGGAGGGCTGAAAGTTTAGTATATTATATATACATATATACATACTCGTACAAGCTTGTGTTGTAGTGTTTGTTGTGTAATTTTGGCTTTATTGAGGGTGTTGGAAGACCATGATGATGCTTCTTATATTAATAGTGTTCCGTCCCTATGGTTCACTATACTAAAGAATATTGTGATTAAATATTTCCATTTAAAAGGAATGCACTACGGACAATATGTAAACACCAATTTATCACCAATTGCTGGGCTAGTCGCTGTTTCCAGTCCATGTGCAGTTGGGCTATTTACGGTAAATCACTTGTGTCTCAGCAACAGCAAGGCCCTGTATCACACTCTCTCATCTATACCCATAACCATGCTGAGTAACAGACAAATATAACTCTGCCTAGAATAGACCCTAGGAAGGTACCCTTGACAAAGCGTCCAACGTGAAACATTTGTTGGGGATCGTCTCCTCTGATCTGTATGCATACACTTTCATACTGCTTTCTTGCCAAGTCCTGTTTGATTTTGTCTACCCAGCAGGATTAGCGAATATGGCTCTTGGATTCAGTATATAAGGAGTGAGTCTCCACAATTACTTTATAAGTAAACATTGTGATCTTATGAGGGGCATGTATTTTATGTGTTTTATGTTGGTTTTAGATTTGTTATCTGATAAACTTATGCTTTTACTAATAATGTAATTTGTGTGCTGTCTTGGATTTCTTTGCTGGGGTACACATTGTACCCATCATCTGCAATGCAAGTGTGAAAGGGGCTAACATAGTATTCATATTATTTTGATTTAGCCCAGTTCACACTTGTGTTGCGGATCACATCAGAGTGCAACACGAGAAAAAACTTCGGACAAACCGCAAACCGAATTTAAAAAGCAAATTGTGTTGCAAGCCATGCACTCACATGCACCGGGAAGAAGAAGGTGAACTCCGGTGGAACTTAGCGGGGAAGCAACAGATGCAGGAAATTGGACGCACAATCTTAATGAATCGCGGCAGACCCAAATCCTCGTCGGACAATGCACGGCGGGGATCGCGACGGGACGGGTAAGTAAATGTGCCCCTATATGTCTGTAAACAATCATCTGTAAAATACATACATTCATTGATTAGACAATGGAGACACAAGCATTTGAAAGTGATTATAGGTGGGCCCCGACTTAAGAACATCCGACTTATGACCACTGCGACCTCTGGTAAAGCTCTCTGGATGCTTTACCTTAGTAAATGATCAGCTTTAAGGTGTCTGTAATGAAGCTTTACTGTTAATCCTTATTCCCATAACGGAACAAAATTTTGAGTCTGGAGTTATAAAATCTGAAGTTATAAAATATGCCATTTCCGACTTAGGTACAAATTCAACTTAAGTACCAACCTAAAGAACCTATCTTATATGTAACCCTGGGACTGCCTGTATTTAAATAAACAATTAATAGAGAAGATTAAATTGTCCAGCAGCACTCATTGCCCTTTTTTGTTCTGCTATGGTAACTCCTGCTGCCAAAGTATCAGTATGTTTTTTATTTAAATTGCGGTCACTAAAATATGAAGAGGAAATGCTGGAATTTATGTGCTAAACACCAGGAAAAATGATTATATGGATGTATAATTTTACTAGTTTCACCAATGACCATTCTTCCAGACATTATGGCTACATGGAACATTTCGGTCATGGAACTATAGTAGGAAAAATTGTTCCCCAAGGCAAAAAAATATCAGGTATATGCGTTTTTTCCCCCTTAAAAACATATACATTACATTAACCTGGCGGTGTCCAGAACTCCAGCAAGAATGATAGAAATAGTATTAATCAAGAAACAAAAGAGGTGAATGATTTTTTTCTAGCATTGGGCAATTTTAAAAGAGGTAGTCCTGGGACTATTCTATTCATATTCTATTAGAGAATATGAATGTTATGTGACATGATGTAATAGACCGGACTTTCAAGAAAAGTGTTCTAGTTTCTCCAGGGCGCAAATCCTAGAATCTGTCATTCCAAATGCAAAAAAATTAGAGGGGGAAAGATTTGACACACGATGGACACAAATACATCCCAATGGACCCAATTTGCTATAAAGGAATCCTCCTGTTTCTGTCATTGTTTCCATGATCTTCCATGGACTCTGCAATGTTTTCAACAGAAAATCTCCTATTTTTTAAACCAAGGTATAGCAACATTTTTCTCATGTTTTTATTTGATTTATTTCTTTTGATTTATTTAAATGTTTTCATGATACTTACCGTGTAATTCAAAATTTCACAGATGATGTCACAGCTTATCTACAACCCCTTCCTGGACAGAGAATGTAAAACAAACTCTCCCATAGACCTCAATGATTGTCAGGGCTCAGGGTCAGTGAACCTCCTGGACCACAGCGGGAGATTGTACTAGCTTACACCTGGGACCGGAATCTAAGTGGCACCTGGTCTTCACCAGAGCCCATCACAAAGCGGGATGGTCTTGCTGCGGCACGGTGCCACCAGGTCGTTCCAGAGGTGCGACTTGCCCATGGTGGCAGCCAAGGTCGAGGTACAATATAAGGGCTCAGGCTCACGGTCAGGCAAAGGCATGTAGTCAGGGCTGGTGGCAGAGATGAAAAGCCACACCAGAGAGGGGACAACCACAGAGAGGGAACAACCATCACAATGATGAGCCCCCAGACTATTGCTGCTTATATGCAGGAAGCTGCTGTAAAGCATGTTCCTACCCTGTTTCCCCTAAAATAAGACATCCCCCAAAAATAAGACCTAGTACAATTTTGTTCAGGCTTAGAAATAGAAGACCTCCACTGAAAATAAGACCTAGCGGCAGTCATTGCGGCAGCTCCTCCCATGTCATACATTAGTATTAGTAGGTCATTTATATGCTGCAGAAGGTTGTGACATTGGGAAGAATCTATGGAATTAAATCATCAGCTGTTGTGCTGAAAATGTGATACCAGCAGCTACCAGGATAAGAAGGGATCATTTATGGAAAGTGCTTTTACTAAACATGAGAGATTGGGGCTAATGAATCTAATAGAAATGGAGTTACTAGAAATACAGCATGAAATTCAGAGTTTGGAGAGTCATAAGAGAAGTTTAGTTTTTGTTCAACAATAAATGTAAATTATTTTTCATGGAAATATAAGACATCCCCTGAAAATAATGTATGAAAACATTATAAAACCTATATAAAATTTGTTATCCCCGTAATCGTACCGACCCAAAGAATAAAGTAGACGTGTCATTTGGGGCGTACAGTGAAATCCAAGCCCACAACAATACGGCACAAATGCGTTTTTTATCAATTTCACTGCATTTGGATTTTTTTTCCCGCTTCCCAGTACACGGCATGGAATATTAAATACCAACATTTTGAAGTGCAATTTGTTACGCAGAAAACAAGCTGTCACACAACTCTGTACATGGAAAAATAAAAAAGTTACAGATTTTTGAAGGTGTGGAGTGAAAAATGAAAACGCAAAAACAAGGGGTTGAAAGGTAACAAAATGTAAATCAAATTCTGCACTGTGCAAAATTTACATTAGTATCTCTTTATATCCTGTAGTTCATCCAGTAGTAGAAAAATTAGAAGAACAAAAAATGTGCAGCTATGGTGAAGTCTTGTTAAGGTATTTTAGGAAATTATAAATAATGAATATCCACAACCAACTGATTTCACTATGTTATCCACGGGGCAGCATCTGGTAACCCTTCTGCCCGGATCCGGTGGGTATCTTCAAATCATTAATATTTCTTTTTTAGTGTAGGTTAAAATACCATTTCAGCTTTCCATCAATTTATTAACCGTATATATTCGAGTATAAGCCGACCCGAGTATAAGCCGAGGCCCCTAATTTTACCACCAAAACTGGGAAAAGCTATTGACTCGAGTATAAGCCGAGGGTGGGAAATGCATTAGTCACAGCCCCCCCCCAGTATATAGCCAGCAAGCTCCCAGTAGTATATAGCCAGCCTGCCCCATGTAGTACACAGCCAGCCTGCCCCCAGTAGTACACAGCCAGCCAGCCCCCTGTATTATACAGCCAGCCTGCCCCCTGTTGTATACAGCCAGCCCACCCAGCAGAAGAGGAGACGCGGGGAAGACAGAAGAGGAACCGCGCTGACATCGGGGAGCTGCGCTGAGCATCGGGGCCGAGTATATAGTGTATTTTTTTTATTGACTTGTGTATAAGCCAAGGTGAGGTTTTTCAGCGCATCTTTTGTATATACGGTATACATAAAATTAATAAATCTGTAAACACTGAGAATTATCTCCAGTTAAAAATTTCCCATTGTCTGTGACTACAAGTAGGATTTGAGACCCTAACCAGACTCATCAGTCATATGAGTTTCATATTTACGTCTCTCTTTTATTCAGGAAACCAATTTTTTTTTTGTAATGCCACATGAGGACAATATAACAAATTAAACAATATGGGTAAAAACTGTGGAAAATACAACCGTGCTCTTGTTCTGGCAAAACATATGTTTCCATTTATGGCTTTTACCGACTTTGTCAGCAAATTTTACACTGACGGTGATTGGAATAGAAAGTATAAAGCCAAACCATTGCTCTTTTTTTCATTCAAATGAGTAACAAAACTAAAGATATGATATCTCTGATATAATTGAATGGCAAAGTTACCACACCATTATCATATCAGATTGGATAGAACTGCAAGTCTAAGTAATGTTTGTATCTGTAAGGAGAAGAGAGTATCCAAGTATTAGCTCTACCGACTGTGTTATAATAATTACGCCCCATTCACGGGCCATGTGGGGACATATATGCGACCACAAGTTTGTATAGGGTCTCAAAACGCCCGATCTATTAAAATCTAAAAACATTGGTTAACCCCATGACAGAAAATTTTGACACCTCACAATGCCCTGTACATGAAGAATGAAAAAATAATTATGTTTTTTTTAAACTTTACGGCAACATTAAATGTACAATAAAGTATGATTGTAGTCTGATGGTATATGAACTTTCTTTTAACCCCTCTAGGACACAGCTAACTTAAAGGAGATCTACCACCAGGATGAAGGATTGTAAACCAAGCACACTCACATGCTGACAGGATCTGCTCTTCTTATGCCATGGTTTTTACAAAAAAAAAAGCCTTTTAAAATTTTGCAAACCAGCCTGAGGGGCTCCGTGCTCCATAGGCGTTAATGAAGGCTACAGCCCCTCAGCATGGGCTGACAAAGGTACTGTTACATTCCGCTTGTGCGGCATAATCTTACCGGCTATATCAACTATTGGCACCCTTAAAAGCTGCATGGGGTAGAGATTGTGGGGGAGGGTCACCCTGAAGGCATTTAAATGCTGCAGCATTAAAATTCACTCCGAACTCACAAGTGTCATTGGCAGGTTAAAAGGTTTGCTATGCTTCACCTCAGAAACATTTGTCAGGCTACATTCATAATTTGTTTTTACCCTCCTTTGTAAGTACATTGCACTCTGATACGTTGTTCTGTTCCACCCTTCCACCCTAGAGGTGTTTCCCCCAGTAATGTAATTGCATTTATTTGGACAGGAACATTTCTGGGGACCTTCCTGAGCGTACACTCAGTGGCAGTGGGGGGATGTAATATGTTGCATAAACCCCCTTATGCAGTAATGTCCTTTGCAGAGCATATATGTCACTCAGCAGGAAGGAATAGGAAGTAAAGACCCAACTTGCTACATGCTATGTGTATACGCCAGAAGCTTTCCTGGTGTACCAAGGTGGGCCACATGTGGCTTTTGTATTGCGTTTACGGGGCGGGGCTCGGACCGATCGCACATGAATTTCAATGGAAATGCAAGCTATTGGTAACCAGTCCCCAGTGTCTTGCATTGTTCAACCGATCGCAGGAATTTCAATGGAAAGAAATATGCATGTGCAATACAAATGCCACGTGTGGCTGCACCTGGGTGTAGAAAAAACAAAACAAAATGTGAATGTAGCCTTACTGTTCAAATCATTTATTTTCATTAACTTGAGTCTATGCCTATGGCACTGTAAAGACATGGTGGCAGCCTTGGCTGTACACTGTGGTGCTCTCCACCTCAGACCCGGCTTTTATAGCTGAAAACATTCCATGATAGTCTGGTGATAATTACAAGGATAAGCCGCAACAGTATCCTCTCACATGTTCCCTTCAATTATTTCTGTGCATGGTAAGCTTCATGCTAGTTTTGACATATTCAGCTGGTTACACTGATTTTGTGAATTTTGGTGGGAATTTTCCGACAGCTTTTGTTGACTTCAGACAGACTTCCTGTTAGCAGTGATTCCATATTAGGGATTAGAAACCAGGCACCTTTTGTACTACATTCCTTCCAATACACATCAAGTTGCAGCTGGATTATCCAACCAAACACAAAAACCTGCTTTCCAAATCCAGGGAGAAAACTTTAACCTATAAAAGCCAGTGTACAACGTTAGTGTTACTGCAATGGAAAATCCTGTAAAAGAAACAAAATTGTTAGACTCAATTGTCATGAGAACGCAGTTAGAGCTATGAATCTGGTCCATGTTTTGTATCATTTGGTAATCTAACATAAAGCAGCTTGCGTGTCCTGGATTTTTGAAGATTGAGATTTTAAGAAAGCCCTGCCCCCTCTGCTTGCGGTTGGCTCTCCAGTAGTGGTCTTGAGACTAGCCTCATATTACTCAAGTGCTGATTATAGATTATAGTCTCAGATTACTGTCTCATGTGAGAGACAAAAAGTCTACTCACAATAAACTTTCGCTTTCAAGAGTTACATACATTGTATTAGTGTCCTAAATTGTGATACGACTAGTCTGCAATGTATAATATAGAGGCTATATAATTGGCATGTATAGTTAGATCATTGAAGCTATGTGTGTTCTCTGCATTTAAGCATAACCAAGTTGTTCCTTTAAGATTAACATCCCCCTTGAATTTTTCATTATGGATTCACAGGCTATTAATTAGCAGAAAGCAGATTATCAAGACAGCAATAACCTCTGTATTGGGGAGACTCCAAAACAGCCGGCTGGGAAGACTTCTCAATAAACATAGAAGGCAGAGTAATGTGCAGCGAAACTGCTCTGAGAGCAGCTGTCACATCCGAAGCGGAGCAGACACCAGGTCTGCTAAATCCCAAACAAGTCAGCAGAAACCTCGCAGAGGGAGTTGGCCTGCGTGCAGAGCTTGTGGTAACGTACTATGTCCATTCCCACTACCAAACACTTCTGCTATTTGGATTTTGTTTTCTAGAGATGCTTAGCTATTTATCCAGTCCTCAGTTTCCAGATACGATTACTTTGAGTTAGCAGCTTCTAATGCCAGAGGGAGATATACTAAGCAAATTATATGAGAAGAGGTTTGTTACTACCTGCTGTAGGATGAGAAAGATGTATAGCTGTCACTTTCCTAAACACCATTGAATGTCTTACCCCTGTTTGGTAATAAAATGTTGTATATTGTTGAGTAGGACACTAGGCAGGTGTTGATTTCCCGCGGTGTAAGTACCACTGATGTTATGGCAGCTGGGATTTAACAACTGTCTATGATGCTGCAGGGAACGGCTTAGATTTACAGACGCTGTGGCAGTTTTAGTAAATGATGTACTGTACATAAAGATTATAAATCAGAAATATCTGCCATGGCTGCTTTAACGACAAGTCAGCTTCCCTCCGAGCCGAAACAATCTTTAGTAGATTGAGAACTGAATGTACTACTTTTTTTTTTCTTTGCACTCCCTGAAAAGTTTCCAATTAAGGTTGAAATTTTCCCTTTTTTTCATGGCTCTGTCTGAAATATAAATTCAGAGCTTGATCAAAGCACCTGGAAACTGTTAGGAATTTGTGTATACTTGCTGTGGAATTGGATTAACAGCAAATGTAACTAGAGGCCCTTTAAATAAGATCTTATACATATCTTGCCTATGTAAGCACATTATTGGGAAAATCTGTTCCCAGCTGTACCCTGTCAGCCAGAGGACCAAATGCATTGTACTGCCTGCTGCTCCCAGTGCTAGCAAAGCGTCTATCCTCACATACTGAGTGTACAGGCTGATTTATCATAGACATCACTATGGCGAACCCCTTCCCCCCGAGCATTGCACAGGTCCAAACAAGATTGAACATTATCAAAACAGTATCAAGTTTTCATAAAGAAAAGAGCCCGTCTTCTAACTGGAGACAAAGGCAGAATCTGAGCATACACTTCCAGATAAAGGGAATGCGTTAGACACTGATGCACCATGTAGAAGAAGGCGTCTATTATTACTGACCGTCGGTAGGTTTTCTGGGTATTTTCTTTATAGTATGGAATCTTTTAAGAAAATATGTTATAGAAATCGCACAATTTAATGATTTTGCAATGTGGACTGTGATACAAATGGAATGTCTGATGTGTGTTCCAGAATGTAGCAGTGTAGCCTGTACTTGGGTACAGTTTGTCATAGGGTTAGATAGGTATTGGGTGGCGGCTCAGGTTCTTGTGCCTTACACATCAAAGGTAACCCTATGATGTAAGCATTATAAAACTAGGTGTATTACACATGATGAATTAAAAACAGTATAAACCTGAACCATGTTGTGTGAAATATCTTTACTTCTAATATCCCTTACTGCTAGATATGGAACACTTGCTATTCTTTAATGTCTGCCCCTTTTTATTATACTCCAGCTTAGGTTGCCCAGTACAAACTCCTGCATCTCCAATTGTTTAATGTAATATTCGGCTTACACTGTGGCTGCAGACAAAAACTGACCTCTGCAGTGACCACTACACAAATGGCACATCACTGCTTAAGGTCAGTCACATGCCTCAACTGCAGAGGTCACTACTGAGGGCAGTGACCTGCCCTGTAATGTCACATGACTGATATCAGAACTGATGAGGAAGGTAGGTTTTTTCAACACAAAGCTACATTAAAACAGCTTTGTGTATCAAATAGAGCAGCCTTTTGTTTTCTGGAAATGTAATATGAATGATCTATTTAGAATAAAACATCAGATTGGAGGGTTACAACACCTGACAGGGACCAGAACTGGAAGTAGAAAGCTCTCTTCACTTTTTAAGTGGCCATAACAGTGCACTGCAGCTCAGTTTCAAATTGCATAGAGACTGAGCTGTAATAACCCTACACAACCCAGGGTCACATTTGCAAAGAGTTTGTATATTCTCTCCATGTTTGTGAGGGTTTCCTCCAGGTCCTCCGGTTTCCTTCCACACTCCAAAGCATACTGGTGGGTTGATTAGATTGTGCACCCTTTGGGGAGAGGGACTGATTTGGCAAACTCTGTGCAGCGCTGTGTAATCTGTGTGTGCTATATAAATAAAGGAATTATTATTAACACAACCACTAAACAGTTGATAAAGCTTTTGGCTAAATCAAGAGTCCATGTATTTGTAGGTGGCAGCAGGAATAGGTACTAGGGGAAGAATTTGAGTAACAAATTCATATACATATATATTCACATATATCAGGAGGGTAGTACGGGTTATGCAATTTTTAGAAAAAATTGAATTTAAAGTCATAAATCTGGCTTTCCATGGTGTTGATCTAGCAGTGGTTCTATCTTTAAGCCGCTATTTCTGAGTGCTGGCAAATGGACCTTTTTTAGCACTAAAAACTCCGAAACCCCCCAAAAAGTCAAGAAAATCCTATGATAGATATTCTACCTTTAGTTTCTGGTGGTGATAGAAACCTCTTTTATGGGTTCCTTCCTTTTTGACAGAGAATCAGATGGCCGATTGAGGGACCTGTAGTGTATTTATAATCATTGCAGTGCAATGTCCTCATGCTGTTTGGATTCCCAGGACCTCTGGCTGATTTCCCAGCGAGGCTTGACCTTACTCTCTATTACGATTGAAAACAAGGAGGTAACATCCTACAGATAAGATATCCAGGAACTGTATGTAGCCTTTAGACCAGAGTCAAATATAGAGGCCTCAATACTAGTCATATTGTACCAAATCACACATTTTACAACTTTTATCACAAGTGCCAACTTTGGCATGTCTTTCAGAACTTTATAAAATGTAAAACAGAATTTTCCGGTAGTTTCAACTTAAGCCATGGAAAGCTGTTTTCTGTTGACTTTTGGCAAAATACAAAATCACATCCCAGCACTCAACAACATAGCCCTTATATTTGTCCATTTGTGAAAGCTTTTACAATCACTACTACTAATAAAAACATATACAAAAGTATCTAGGAGTTTTTATTACTTTCACCAAGGATTTTTTCAGCTATACTCAGGACAGAAAAACATTTTTTATTAACTTATAAGTTTTATTATTTTAGAAAATTTGTATTTGTTTAAATCTCACCACTTATTCTGCCTTGCAAAGCTAACTTTACATTTGCTTTTAATTGCTTCCATCTTGGAGCTACCTTTGCTAAAACTCAGGGCAAATGCTGTGTGTGGTTCTAGCCTTCTACAGCTTTCCAGGTCTCCTATCTACCTCAAAACTGCTGAAAGATTCCAAATAAAAAACTCTCTACTGAAGCAGCATTATCTACTTACTGCAAGTCATATAAACCACAACAGGCAAAAACACTGAAATATCTTAAGCTTGTGTGTTTTTTCCCTAGGCATTATTACTTTGTTGATGGGTTCTGAATTGGGACAATAAGAAGATGAGGACTCACACCCTGGTATGTATAATCCTATTGATCTCACTGTGTCCTGGATGGACTCAAGAAGAAGAACTCTCCACTCGGAAAAAACAAAAGCAGGGAATCCAGCAGAGACGTAGAAGAGTGCCGATAAAGAGTGCAACTAGGGGGCAAAAACTAATCCAACCTTCACCAATCCCAGTTCCTACATCATATGCACCTGTCTACAATGGGGATGATACCATAGTACACCTCCTACAAGCAATTCTAGGGGTCAGTGAGCAAGCCCCAAGCTACAATATTTTACCAGGTATGATGTGAATAAGGTAAGCACAATTTACATATGATTATCCAAGGTGATCATATCTCACTAACATTTGAGTCTGCTCTTGCAGTTTGGTAAAATTTTGTTCTATGCAAGTAACTAGCAGCTCATCTGTTCTCTCACCTCTCAAAGAATTGATGGAGCTTGCTGGGTGTTATAGTTTCACAATGGCTGAAATGCAAAATCACCAATTACTCACCAGTAATTTCTTTTCCCTGAACCACTACAGCACCAACCAAAGAGCCCCGGGGATAGGAAACCCAGGCCATAAAACTTGACGCCTCCTCTAACGCATCAGTGCTTTCAGAGAGACTGTATGAGACTTATAAGTTCTTAGGTTACTTTACACGCATAAATAACATAACAAGAATCCTGGTGAGTATCTATACACACACATATACATACACACTCCTTCCACCCTTTTTATGCTACACCATGCGCACAAAAAAACAGGAGTGGGGGAAAAAAAAAGGCCAGAAGAGGGAGGGAACTAAGTGGTGCTGTCATGGTTCGGGAAAAGGAAATTACCGAGTCTAGATCCTGTCAGAAGATTAAAAAAAAAGCTTTACCGGCTTTAAAATAAATTCTTTTTGTCGCTATATTCCTACTTTTCTGAATTATGGAGATGAATTTTGGAAAGTACTAGACTCTTAGAAGCCAGGCTTCCACATGTTATATAAGGTACCCCCTGAGGAAGCGTGGGCGAAACGCGCGTTGGGGAGTCCGGGAGGCAGCCACAGACGACACACAATGGGTAGGACACTTGTCTGCTATCTTTTACTGATGCATTTATTGTAGAATTCAGCAATGTACCCTGGCATGTGGTCATGAGGTTTTTTGTCTCACTGGACCTTTTGTGTTGGATTTCCTTTGCACAAAATTTGTTAATTACACCATTTTAAATGACAGTACAATTTTGTGTTGTCTCGTGTTGAAGAATAAAGATTTATATGTTTTGATTTTAACGAACGTTACAACTCCGTTTCTTTTCTGGTAATAATTCCACATGTTATATGTTGATCTTTGGATGAAAGACGAGGCACTGTGAGAAGAGATTTTGCAACTCTGGTAGAATCTAAGGGTTGTATATCGATACCTCCCTCAGAAGCAGGAACCTGGCCCTCCTTGACCAGAAGGGGGCTATTAGGCTGATTTTCACTTGATTTTGTCTGACATTCTTCAAACCCTTGGTAGCAGGATCAGTGGAGGGAAAGCATAAGCTAGTCTTAACCCCCATTTCAGTGAGAGAGCATCCAGCCCCCAGGGTCTTTTCTGAGGATTCAGATAGTAGAACTTTTGGACCTTTCTGGAGTACCACAAAATTTTATCATCTAGAAGATTTCCCTCTTCAGACACTCCGCTCTTGCATTCTCTGTGCCTTATATATGAACTGCCAAGCAAGGAGAATAGGTGTTTTTCTACAAAGGAGATTGCCACATTAAAGAGAACCCGTCATGCAAAATAACCCCCCTAAACTAAATATATTTTCATAAACTGCCATTAGAGAGCATTGCCTCTATCCCTTCATTGTCCCTCTACATGCCTGTAAACCTAAGCAATGAGGTCCTAAAGCTGTATGCAAATGACCTGTGAAATGTCCAATGAAGCATTAGCATATTCAAGCTGTCCACTCTATTCATGAGTGGGAGGCACAGCCACACCCCCAGTGCATGACTGACAGCCTGTATAATGATGTGAGGCTGTATAATGATGTGCTTCCTGGTGCTGGTGGCCACGCCCCCTGCAGCCTGTGTGTGTGTGTGTGTGTGTGTGTTTAGGAGAGATACAACAGCTCCAGGCAGCCATGTTATAGCAGAACATGTCAGGTACATGTGTAGCTGATGTCTGTGTCTCACACCTGTATATTGAGGATGCAGCATGTCAGCAGATGCAGCACAGATACCAGCAATGCTTTACTATACATTACACACAGACATGAGCAGGGGGAGGAGAGGGGAGGGGTAACAGGGGTGACATCACTGCCTCTAATCATGTGACCAGCCTCATTTACATAATAAAGAATAGATGATTTTACAATGAATAATGTATGAAATAACTAGATAATGGCTGGGATGGGATCTCTGTGAGCTGCTCCAACAGGTAGAGGTGACAGAAATAGTGACAGAGACCTGATGACAGGTGCCCTTTAAAGATGGACTTCTGGTGACTCCTTGACGATTTAGGATGACTACAGCTATCACATTGTCCGTCATTATTTTCAAATAGATACCGTGGATGATTGTTAAAAAAAGGCCTTTATCCCTTTCAGAATAGGTTTTAATTCCCTGAAATTTAAAGACTTGTTTTCCATTAGACTGTCTCAGGTCCCTTGAAACAACTGATCTCCTGAGTGGGCTCCCCTTCCCCATGTGCTTGCATTGATTATTAATGTAGCTGGATTCTCCTGTTTCTAAGAAAGGCCAGGCTGGAGATTTATGCCTACTAGCCAACACTTGAGGGAATCTAGAATGTCCTATGAAAGGAAGATTTTTAGATCTACACTTGACTCTTTCCCATCCCAGGCCTACAGCAGTTATATGGCAGAACAAAACCCCTGGGTATTGGGAAACCGCTTTTTAACATCAACGGCTCTTTGCAAAATTTTATCTAGGGTGGATCTGTATAAATGGTTCCAGCCTAGATATGGGATTGCTAATTTTTTTAGAGGTCACATCCCCTTTCCAGTTTTTTAGCCAGATGGCTCTAATGGCTGAATTGGATAGCACAGAAGACCTTGCAGACAGCATAGGTGCATCCACAAAAGTTACTGCTAGAAATGCAGAAGCATTTTTTTTAGCCAAATATCAGACAATATGGCTTCTTTAGTGAGAGCCACTTCAGGATAGAGTTAACAACACATGTGGCAGCTATAATAGGCTTAAAATCCACCAATGATGACCCCAAAGCCCTCCTTAAAAAAATCAGCTTTCTTATCCATTAGATCATTAGGAAAGCCAGAATATAAAAATGTAACGCAGACTTCCAAGACACTTTAGATAGGGTGCCAAAATTGGTGTCACTATATCTTGTTCCTCAGTATCTTTTTTAGAAAATGTATATTTTCTTTTTACAACATGTGGTAAAAAGTCTTCCACTCAATGAAGAAATAGATTTATAAATTGGAAATACATGTTTCTGTATCTCCACTCATCACTGGAGCATTATGTCCTGAACAGAGCGATGCTCCGTATGATCCTCAATCTTCACCATGGTTCTAACCAATTTAAAAAGGTGGTCCACATCTTTAACAGGGAATAAGGGTCTACCTCTACTATCATCTTTTAAATCAGAATTAGAATCAAGCTTACTCACTTTCAGAATTCCTCCTGAATAAAGGAGTGCATGGAGCACATTGCAGAAGATTCCTGTGCAACAATATGCTGAATACATGCATCATAGGTGGGCTTCTCAGAAGAAGATGGTACACAGTCGCATGATTGCCGCAGCAATAAAATCCTCGATTAGTTGGACAAACACACACATACTTTAAAAACTTAAAATCTCCTTTAGGCAGAATATGTAGACAGCTGCTGTTTTGATAAAAGGACGCGAATACAAAGACAATTTGTGAATCTAGTAATAATGACATTCTTCTACATATGCCACACTTTCCTCTTTTGGTCAGTTTATGATACTGCTAAATGTGAAAAGTGGTTAACAATGATATATTATTATTTTGCACTGCCATTTAGATGGTTTAGGAATCTTTCCTGTCTCCTATTAAAACAACGCAAACTCTAATTCACAAAGCCACATAATAGTTTGGAGACTCCAATAAAGACTATACTTCATTGTACAATGATGACTTAAACAAAATCTCAAAGAGCTACTGCTATCAAATTATAGGTTTAGAGTTGAGAAACCTAAAAATCACATTACGTGTGTTCTGTGGCTAAAATACGCAATGGCAATTCCAAATAGAAATAAGTGGTAAATCTTTTTGCTTCCATAACTAATGCATAAATTACATATCAGTAATGCAAGACGGGGCCAAATGACTGAAAATAGCATTTTATACTGAGAATGACCTATTGCTCAAATAATGTAGGGTCAGCTGTCAATTGTAAATTATATAGCAAGCTAAAGAAAAAAAATGTTCACATTTTCACAAATGTTCATACATTGTTGGAAGGTCTGGCTGGCTATATACTGGGTGGAGTCTGTGACCAATACATTACCCACCCTAAGCTTAAACTCGAGTCAATAGGTTTTTCACATTTTTTGGTGTTAAAATGAGGTCCCTTGGCTTATACTCGAGTATATATGGTATTTTATTTTGTATCCTATATGGGTTTTTTTTTAAATCATTTTAAATTATATATAATTTTTTTTTCATGATATAATTAATACATAGATCTCTGAGAGCATAAACCTATATACCAGTGCATTAAAGGAAACCTACCATTAGGAATCTACCATCAGAAGTAGATATGATGGTAGATTCCTCCTGCCTGCTTCTGCCCTAATCTATCATTTCCTATCGCAACCTAACTTTTTTCTAAACTTTAAGTAATATTCAAATTACCTTTAAAAGCTACTGAGGAATGGGGTAGCCTGGGGGGATGCAAATGCTACTCCATGCCCCAGTATCCTTTATAGTCCTCTTCCCCTTCATGCTTGCGGCTGTACACAAGCCCAAGCTGCGTCGCCACCATATATGGTGCCACTACATATGGCGGGTTGAGCAAAGAGTGCACACATGCAAAGCGCAAGTGCACCTCTATGCTCAACCTGGCACTGGAGCATGCTTGTGTGTAGCTGCAAGCATGAAAAGGTTGCACTAGGAGGTGGGACTGCAGTCTAATGGGGCGCGGAGTAGCCTATGTGCCTGGCCAGGCTAAACCAATCCTCCAGTAGCCCTTTAAGGACCTCACTCTTTTTTGTTTTTTCGTTTCCATTTTTCACTCCCCACAATCAAAAATCTATAATTGTATTTTTTTTTTTTAAATACGTAAAGAGCTGTGTGATGGCTTGTTTTCTGCGTAACAAATCGCACTTTCTAGTGACGGTATTTATTCTTTTATGCCATGTAATGGGAAGCGGGAAAAAAATTCCAAATGCAGTGAAATTGGTGAAAAAATGCATTTGCGCTGTATTCTTGTGGGCTTGGATTTTGCGGCTTTCATTGTGGGCCCCAAATTACATGTCTACTTTATTCTTTGGGGTTTTACAATGTTTTCATACATTTGCAAAAATTAAAAACTCCTGTACAAAAAATTATTTTAAGATTTTGCTGTCTTCTGGCACTAATAACTTTTTCATACTTTGGTGTAGAGAGCTGTGGATGGTGTCATGTTTTTCAACTTTTGATGAAGTTTTCAATGCTACTTTTAAGGCTGTACGTCCTTTGATCACTTTTTATAGAAATTTTTATATTTTTCAAAATTGCAAAGAAGTGCTATTTTTGACTTTGGCGCTATTTTCTGTTACGGGGTTAAACGCAGTGAAAAAAGTTATTATTTGATATATATCGGGCATTTTCGGATGCGGCAATATCGAATGTGTTTTTGATTTTTACTCTTTATTTATATCAGTTCTAGAGAAAGGATCTGCACGCAGTTGCACCTTTTTTTGGTGCACTTTACTTCATGCAGTCACATAGGGAGGAGCCACAGGCCTCAGCCTAGGAGGCCATGCCCCTTCTGATTCACAGCTATATGCCAGACAAGAGAGTTCATTTTATGGGGATGTGATGGAAACAGTTTTTGGCTAAAAGAAGAATTGCATTTAGTTAATAGGGCTCTATAGGAACTTGTCGCTAGCTGTATTTATGAAAAATGTGGTGACTTGTCCCCTTTAAATCATCAAGTTCATCACAGTACAATCAGAAAGAGGCACTAGTATGTCTGCTTTGTAAGTTTCAATCATTCAATCTGTATGTATCATGCCTTATATGGCAGAAAACTGTTGCATAGGCAGGAATTGGGACTTTTTCGCCCCTCTCACCAACGTCAGAGCAGACTGGGTCTGGAAATAAATATACTACATACCATATACTATAGATGGTACCAGGATATTGGCACAGGTTATAGCTAAATTCTACATATGGTCGGGCCTTGCATAGATTTCATTTGGGCACACGATTGTGTGTCATTTTGTGTACGAGCACAGGGAGCAGTGTTAATACATAACAATCTCTTTTGAACAGCACAAAACTAAACAAGGCATCAGCACAAACATCACATACCAACTGTCAAGCATGGGGGTTTAGGAAGGAGGTTTCAGGAATGTTTGTGACCACAGGACCTGGGCATTAAGCTGACCATAAATTCCTTGCAACTGGGTCATGAAACAGAACATTGATCGAAAGCAAATCCCAAATAAAACTTGATGAACTAAAGTAAAGTTGCAAAGAATAGGGGACCAAAAGTAATTGTTGTAGAATTCATGATTCATGAGAGGTACTTGGTTTTTAGAAAACATGGGTTTCATTATGGCTTCATTCTTGCTAAATGAAGACTGTGTGGAATATGCTGTGTAGAAAACTGTTGCTTCCTTACACTGTATTTCCTTAACTGTATTTTAACATGATCTAAAATGTAAAAACACAAAAATGAAAGAAATTATACTTTAATTTTCTCACAATGGTATCTAAATTATATTTATATATATTATATTTATAATTATATTATAAAACTTCAACCCAACCCCCTTTCCTTAAAGGGAACCTACCACCACAAATCTACCTATAAAGGTAAATTGGGTGGTAGGTGGATCAATGGGACGTGAGGATAGCCCTTTTAAGGGCTAATCCTCACGTCCCCACACTTTTTTGTTAACTTTTATTAGACATATATTCAAATTTACTTATGCGGCTACTGGGGCGTGGAGTAGCCGCATCTGAGGTTACACGAGGCGGTTACTCCACGCCCCGGTAGCCTCTTTTCCCCTCCTACTCACCCATCTTCGGCACGCAGCTCCGCGCAGAAGGCAAGATCGCCGGACGAGGGCGCGCAGCTACGCGGAGCTACGTGCCAAAGATGGGTGAGTAGGAGGGGTAAAGTGGCTACCGGGGCGTGGAGTAGCCGCCTCGTGTAACCTCAGATGCGGCTACTCCACGCCCCAGTAGCCGCATAAGTAAATTTGAATATATGTCTAATAAAAGTTAACAAAAAAGTGCGGGGACGTGAGGATTAGCCCTTAAAAGGGCTATCCTCACGTCCCAATGATCCACCTACCACCCAATCTACCTTTATAGGTAGATTTGTGGTGGTAGGTTCCCTTTAAATGCTTTCATTGTTCATATAGAGCAAATTTTCTTTAGCACCAATTTTAGTGCATTAGGAAAAAGTACAAATCCTAAGGTTTACTGAGCATGAGTGATGAGATTTGTATCCTGCCATCAGTAGAACACACACATAGCATTTTATCCATAACCTCTATAACCTATAAAAACTCTGATGCAAGAAGACAAAACTCTATTTAAAGGGGATTTCTATTGATATTGATCAACTATCCACAAGATAGCTCAACAATATCAGATAGCTAGAGGTCCAACACTCCTGACTTGTGACGGTCACCTGATACTGGCAGGTTCCCAGCAACTAATTAATAACAGAGAATATAGCTACAACTCCAGCTTTGTTCTCTGTGAAGTGGCTGGTGCCGGGTATTGCAGCTAAGCTCCTATTCAAGTGATAAGAGTATTTCTCTGAAGGAAGACTTCTCATATCAGTTGATTTGTGGGGAGTCATGATTATTTTAGTCTATTATTTTTGGTGCTGGGAGGCTGCCATTTGGGTTCAGACAATCTTGTTGCTCAGTTATCATTATCATATCTTGTAAACCCCTTTAACCTTTCAACCTTTACTGTAAGTGATGAAGTATTTCCAAGGGTTACCATATATTAACAATCAAGTGTTAAAATGGAAACTCAAGTAAGACCATGTGCATTGTTAAACCATATTAATTACAAACATAAAGGGGCTACAGAAACAATTTAGCATTATGGGCTAGAACAGAGTTCAGAATGTTACTGCAACATACAATTAAAATTAGTTACAAATGTTAAAAAGAGCTATAATTGATTCAATCCAACAGCCGATCCAATGCTTAGAGAAAATACTGTAAACGTTAGTTGTTTTAGTTCGTCTTTTTTACAGGACTACTTTAAATACAATACAAAAGTGAAAAGTTGCATGAATTTGCTTCTCAAAATATACCTTGTCATGTGAGTGTATTAAAATATAACCTTTATTAAATATGCAATAAAACATATTGTGGGTCATGTATCAAACTTATAGCTTGAATCTTTCTTTAAATTTTTTTAGACTTTTCATGGTGCTTGTATTCATTTGCGACTTTCAAAGCTCACCATGGTCTAGTTTCCTGCAGTGTTCCTCCAGTTTCGAAAGTTACAACTTTAAAAAAAAAAAAAAAAATTTTGGTGCGAACAGTGGTCATTTCTTGTGTTGTTCTCCTTTTCTCTCTTGCAGCGAAGAAAGGTCACTGCATGGTGAACGGCATAGCAATGTATGATAGGGCAGTGTGGTCTCCTAAGCCTTGTGTGACCTGCATGTGTTCCAACGGGAAAGAGATTTGTGATGAAATAGCCTGCCCTTCTCTTCCATGTCCCAAGACGGTGATCCCCAATGGAGAATGCTGTCCAGTGTGCAGTCAGACTGGTATGGTATAATTCACATTATCCAACTGCAGGTGACCCTCTTGTGCACTATATGACAAGGTTAAAGACTAACCTTTAACACATGCAGCTTAACAAGAAAGGTCTTCCTTCCCTTTGCAATGTGGATGTGAAGATTTGTTATGACAAGGAGTCCCAGCTTCCCCGGAAAAGAGCAATTTTGCACTGTTGGGCCATGTGGATGAAGAAACTCCTTGCATCATAAATCACATTAATATTAGCAGAGTAAAAGCATTAATTTTCTTACATTTGCACTGTACATGGATAATAGACTGTGCTCCTTATAAAAAAATATAATCAGCACCATAACATATGCTTGATCATAGTAATAACTTCTCATTATGAACCTTGTTAACTAATTCAATATGCATGATACTAGAACTCACCCATACATACATGCAGAGCCAACGGAAAACGCTTTACAGGTTTTGTACAATTATGGTTTTTGAAGCGAAGAAAAAAAAAATGGCTACAATGTATGTTTATAAAATTCTAATCAAAAATATTAATAAAATGCAGTTGACATTTTTTCCCACAAACTACCAAGACATATAAGACTGCTTACCACAGGAGACTTTATCGGGAGCTGCTGCCCCGGGGCTGCATGGTTTCTACAGATCCGTTACAATGAGCCAGTGGCTCATTGTAATGAATCATATGCAAAAACGCCTTATACAACAATACCCTAGATCAGTGAGGGTGAACCTTTTAGAGTCTGAGTGCCCAAACTTCAACCAAAAGCCACTTATTTATAGCAAAGTGCCAGCACAGCAATTTAAGCAGTAATGTATTTCTCCTTGTTCTTTGACAACTTTCAATCGTTCAGCCTCCTAAAGAAACCAATGCAGTTGAAAGGAGGAGGGAAAATTCGCCTATTATTGTAGGAAAATTCTATAGGAAGATTCTTTGAGTCCTGTCTGGTGAACTTCATGCTGAGGTGATGGCCTGGGTGCCCACAGAGAGGGCTCCGAGTGTCGCCTCTGGCACTAGTGCCATAGTTTCGGCACCACTGCCCTAGATGTACCCTAGACGGTCTAAGAATTAGTGAAAAAAAAAAAAGTTAAAAAAAAAATTGTAAAAAACTTAATAAAATATTAAAAATTCAAATCACCCCCCTTTCCCTAGAACTGATATAAAACATAAAAAACAGTAACAATAGGTATCTCAGCGTCTGAAAATGCCCGATCAATGAAAATAAAAAAAACGTTATTGACGGCGGTGACCTCCAAAACTGGAAATGGCGCCCAAATGTCCGAAACACGAGTTTTACACCTTTTTACATGACATAGAAAATGTAATAAAAAGTGATCAAAATGTTGCACAGTCCTCAAAATGGCAGCAATGAAAACGTCTCATTTCCCTAAAAAAATTACCCCTCACACAGCTCCATACACCAAAGTATGAAAAAGTTATTCACGTCGGAAGATGTCAATTTAAAAAAAAAAATTTTTTGAACACATTTGTTTAATTTTTGAAAATGTGTTAGAATGCAGTAAAACAAGAATGTTACGCACATGCATTTTTTTTTCAATTTTTCCACATTTGGAATTTTTTTCCTGCTTCCCAGTATACCGCATGGAATAATAAATAACATTACGGGAAAGTAAAATTTGTTACGAAAAAAATAAGCCCTCACACAGGTCTGTACACGGAAAAATTTAAAAGTTATGTATTTTTGAAGGTGGAGAGTGAGAAATGAGCAAAAAAACCCTGCTCCTTAAGAGGTTAAACAAAATCTACCATTATAATCAAGTATGAAAAGCAAGGAAGAATCACTCAAAGATCCAGGGACTGTGGTAATCTCCTTGTATGTGTGATCCACGGCCGCCTTCCTTCTATAGCTTCACAGGCTGTTACACTTGCCCCTCCCACTGTGTGCTGAAACTTCCTCTGCTACTGTGAGATTACTGATTGAGCAGGGGGTAGTTAGAGACAGTCTGAAGTTACAGCACAGAGCGACTCTGGCTCCATAGCATTATTTAAAAAGATTATTTCAGAAGTAAGAAGGCCATAGTTAAGAAATCTAAGACAATTAGCACAGCCTGGATCTATGAATAAGGGTCCCTGGTTTATTATGCTTGATGTTGATGCTAGATTTCCTTTATACATTTCCATTCATTTTAAACTAAGTTTGTGGGGAAAAATGTTTTAAATTTCAGCAAATTTTGCACTAATCAGTAGTCCAGTGTGTACAGGAGTTTCTGGGAATTATGTGACTTGCACTTGCATCTGCTGGGAGGAGACTCCCGTCACTCTCTTTGACCCCCCCCCCCCCCTTGCTATAAGTGAAAGCCAAAAGAAAGTATGGGGGCAGGAGAAAAAAAAGTAAGTGGGCGAGGTAGCACTCATAACATATCTTCCAAAAAGGGCAATGGCAATTAATCAAACTGATTTGATTGATTTGTCCATTCACAGAAAAAGGATTCCAATTTTTGTGAGAACCACAAAATTAATGATAGCTTTATCAATGAGGGTGTTATTTCAGGTCTAAACTACTGTTTGTTTAAAGGGCCACGGAAGCTAGTGAGTTAGTTTGTTGGCTGGGTGAGGTGGCAGATCACGCACACCCATCCCCGTAGGGTGTAGGTGGGGGTGTAGCCGGCCACCTCAGCAAGCCAGAAGCTGAACACAGTGGAGCTCCGGTGCTCCTGTAAACAAACAGGATCACAGACCAGAGAGACGGCAGCGCGGGGCGCTGGAAGAGAGCGCGGAGGTAAGTAAATAAGTTTATTTATTTATGCAGCCCCCACCAGGCCACACAATTTTTTTTTTAAGTCTTGGACAACATTTCTTGTAATGGCCTGTACTACTGATTCATGGAATGTTTGTTGAAAATTTTGTGACCATTTAACAATATACTAACCTTTTCTAAACTATTATGATTATATTCTCTATTTTTTTCTTTATTTGGGTCATCATCTTATTTAAGCACTTAACAGTATTTCAGTGGACAATGTACTTGAATTATCTGGTGATTCTCCAGAACCAAATGAATCCAATGATATAGTTTTTAGAAAACTATCCCATACCCATGAAGAAATGGATGAGATCCTTAAGAAGGAAGAAAAGAAGGAAGAGAGGCAAAAGACTAAAATAATGATAAAAAAGAAAAAAGGCAATAAGAGGCTCCAACAAGACAATACAAGAAAAACTGAGAAGGAAGTGGAGGAAGAACGCATTGAGCAAGAACGAAGAAAGGCGTATGAAGAAGAGGAAATAAAGATGGAGGCAGAAGAAAAGCGAAAGTTAGAAGAAGAAAAGAGGAAAAAAGAGGAGGATATAAAAAAAGAAGAGGACAAGAGAGAAGAGGAAATCAACCGGCTAGCAATGGAGCGAAAACTGAGAGAAAGAGAGATGTTGGGTTTAGAAGAAGATGATGAAGATGATGACGATGATGACGATGATGACGATGATGACTATAACCTAAGAGGCGATGTGTTCAGAGTACCAAGGAGACGTATTCCAGGTTCCCGTCGGCCTCCAGAAGTCCACCATCCTCCTCTGCCTCCTGGTTGTTTCATATCAGAAATAACAGTGAGCTGTTCCAATGCTAAACTGACAGGTGTACCTCCAATATCTGACCCCGATGTGAAGAGCCTGGACCTCTTAGGTAAGCAAATAATACTCAACTATGGTTGTATGGTACATTAACTGTATATTGGTTATGATATGTTATAGATTGTCTAGAATGTTTAAAAATGGTGCAATGAGCAGAAAATTGTATAAAATATTACAATACACATTAATGGGGTATTCTCATCTGGGCATTCATATTTAATTCAGCTGTCACATATAAACATTTCTTCAATATGTTATTAAAAATAATGTACCTGTAAATTTAATATAGAAAAAAAATGCACAATCCACCAGCTCGCAAAATCCCTATGACTTTTCATTATTCACCAACGTGCATGTCCAAAGCACAAGTCCAATTTGTTTCAGGTGGAAGAACCAGTCTTTATCATGACAGGGATTCTTTACTGTACAGTACAAGCTGTGAGACTGTGGAACACTGCCACAAAATGTTGTAATGGCTGATAATGTGAGCATGTTTAAGAGAGGCCTGGATGCCTTATGCACTAATGTCACATCTTATGGAAATAAAACTTTTTGTAAGTAGTTTCTGTTGATCCTGCTTTGTGCCAATTGGCATCAGACTTGCAAGGTTTTTTTGCCTTCCTCTGGATCTACTTGGCATATATAGGTTGGACTTGATGGAGTGATTTTTTTTCTAACCTTATTGTGTTGTGAGAACAATGTTCCTCGGGCAACTCAGCTTTGAATGGAGAGGGCAGGGGTGAGGAGTGCTCAGTCCCCCTTCCTTCTCCACCACACTGCATGCTATGCCCTGATTCCAATGTGGGTAAGCCGTGAGAATGAGGCTTAAATGAAATGTGCATGCCCAGATAATAAGACACATTTAATCATTCAATGTCCTGTTGCTCAGGGGTGAGCAAGATAAAATGCAAAAGCCTAAAGGAAACAATAAGCTTATCTTATTATATTTCAGGAAACTCTATTACCTCCATTCCAAAAGAGGCATTTAATGGTATGCCTAATCTAGAAAGGATTGATCTCAGCAAGAACAAACTTACATCTACGGGTATAGATCGACTTGCATTTAAGGTATGACTCCTGGAGTTTGTTACAATGGTGTAAGCATACAATTAGAATAAATGAATCAAAGAGTAACACGATGCTATTAGATTGTACATGAGGGACTACACTGGTAGAGTGGATGTACATTAGGATCAGAATACTTGTTTATGTGTTATGAACACGACTGTTATGTGCATGGAGCCTCATGTTATATAAAAAAAGATTGGTTCCATGACCAATGTTTGCTGATCTAACAAATGCTAAGTAGGCTGTATATATGATTGGCACTCATAATTCCAAGTGACTTTCAGGACTGCATTGCTGCATGTTTTTAAGTTATTCTGTGAAATGACAATAGAAACATTGCATGTATAGATACAGCCCACTGGTTATTTTTTGACTTATTCCTATAGTATAATATTATTACACGATTCCCTACTATCCAAGGCAACCCTGATATGCTAACACTTGATGTCATACCACCAATTCAGCTACCATAAAAGTAACATCCATTATGTATTATAGGTATATTAGCCATAAGCCGCATTAGCCATCAGTAGGAAACAAAATACTATATAATAATAGGCAAAATAGCCACAGCACAAATATTCCTTCCTGCAAAGATAGTAGTACTGACAACAAGTAATCCTTCCTGCCAGTAGCCAAAAGAGGCCCTCCTGACCCAAAGTCTGATGCATATGATACATATAATAATACACTGGATGTAAAAATGGATTTCCTGCAGAATAGTCATGCTAAATACATTAGCTTGTACTATAGTCATGTAACGGTACACCAGGATCCAAGCGGCATGCTCAGACAGATTATTTTTCTGCTTTGCTTCAAAGTCACTGAAGAATTTGAGACGTCTGTATTTGGATGGAAATCTCCTAGACCAAATCCCACTGGAATTACCATCAACTCTAGAGGAACTTAAAATTAACGAAAATAAACTTGGTGGCATTGATGAAGACAGTCTTAAAGGTAATTTAGCATACCAGAACAACATCCTAATACCTTCTTATATTTCCAGCAAAATACATCTGTATTTGGTCGTTTTTGTGGATCTCACCAGTTGGGAAAAATCACTAAAACAATCATAAGATTTATGGGCTGTACAGGGAGCTTACCAAAAATCTTTTTATACCTAGGCCTGTGACCAGGACAAGGGGGGGGCATCCTAGATCAGTGGTTCTCAACCTTTCTAATGCTGTGACCCCGCAATACAGTTCCTCATGCTGCGGTGACCCAAAACCATGCAACTTGCAGTAAAAACACAGTAAAATTGCGGCTCCGATGGCTTTAGGCGACACCCAGTTTTGGTCGTTCGACCCCCACTTGGGGTCCCGACCCACAGGTTGAGAACCACTGTTCTAGATGAAAGTCACTTCTACCATCGCCATAGAAGGGGATTTTTTTTAATGTAAGAGCAGTGATACCGATTTACAAGCTGTGTGCAGCACTGCGTACGACCCGAGTATAAGCCGAGACCCCTAATTTTACAACCAAAAACTGGAAAAACCTATTGACTCGAGTATAAGCCGAGGGTGGGAAATGCATTGATCACAGCCCCCCCAGTATATAGCCAGCAAGCCCCCAGTAGTATATAGCCAGCCCAGCCTGCCCCCAGTAGTATACAGCCAGCCCAACCTGCCCCGTGTAGTATACAGCCAGCACAGCCTGTCCTCAGTAGTATACAGCCAGCACAGAACTAGAAAAAAAACAAAACAAAAAAAAACCCTTATATACTCATCGGGGCTGCCGGAGGGTGAGTATATAAGTTTTTTTTTAAGTATTGACTCGTGTATAAGCCAAGTTGAGGATTTTCAGCACATTTTTTGTGGTGAAAAACTCGGCTTATACACAAGTTTATACAGTAATCTGTAGGCAATGTATAAATAAAGAATTATTATTATACTATGGAAATCTCTGCAGCAGGAGGTTGTTATGGTGCACTCTATGTACATGTTCAAGAGAGGCATGGATGACTTTCTGGAGAGCAAAAATATCACAGCATACAAATTTAGGTCCAGTAAGGAATTTTTTTTATCAGCCATACAGGTTTTTTTGGGCTTTTCTCTGGATTCAAACAGTATTATGCATGATTAATAGGTTGAAAAGAAGATCTTGTCCATCAAGTCCAAACAGTACTTTTTTTAGATTTATAACTTTTTTTGTCTTTTTTGACAACATATATGTGCATATTTATCAATGTATTAAAAGTGGTGGCTACTTTAGTTTTTTTTTTTGTAATGTGTGTGTAAGTGAGAGGGCAGAATATTAGGTAATTTACCAATATAGATCTATTAAATGCTCTGCTCCACTTTCTTGATTTGTAAATTCCTGACCCGAAAATGATGGAGGGTCATGTTAGCTCTAACTGTCCATGAACAATCTCCTTAACCAGACCATGATTAGGTCGATTATTCATGGACAGATAGAGATCATATGACCGGAATGTATGGCTGATGAGAACTTTTAATAAATGTAAAGAAAATTTATCATTTGCTTTTATGCATTGTGAACCAAATATACATTGAGAATGCTGTAGCTACACTGATGCAGAACTAAGTGTTTTTTATGAGAAAAACAATTACCATCAATCTGATACACACATCAGATTATATACTGGTCAAAATTATATATACGCACAAAATAAAATCAAGCACAACCAACAGAAATATCATAATTTCTATAGACTGTTACCCCTTATTACAGCAGTAACAAATCTACCACACTGTAATATTATTAAACTTTAAATGATAATAGGTTAAATGATTAGTTTTATTATTCACATTAATGAGTATGATTGTCCAAGTTTAGAAAAACATAGCTTCTCGCCCCTCCAAAACAGTAGCATACTTGGCCACAAATTTTTTTGTGGCATTGCAGCTTAGCCTCATTAACTTTGGTGGCGCTAAGCATCCCTAACAACCCATTTACACACTAACTGTGATTTTAGATGTAAAGAATTTAGTAACTTTGGAACTGGAAGGCAACCAACTGAGTGAATCTACTGTCAGTCCATTAGCATTTAAACCTCTGCAACATATGTCTTACTTGCGCCTGGCCAGAAACAAATTCCGGATAGTTCCAGAAGGACTCCCAGCATCAATTGAGGTAAGAAACTCACCAATAGCCCATACTTTAATGGAAGGTTTATATCTTTGGAAATCTTAAAACCGTTATCCAATCATGCATGATATTGCAGATGGAAGTTGTGCCTGGGTGTGGCTTCAACAAGCAGGACTCTCACTGTTCCTTCCAGGAGTCCTTTCAGGATTTACTTAAATTTTACTCAGAAATCCTACTAAAAAAATATATTATATAAGTACAGGCGGTCCCATACTTAAGAACACTCAACTTACAGGCGACCCCTTGTTACAAGCGGACCTCTGGATGTTGGTGATTTACTGTACTTTTGCCTCAGGCTACAATAAACAGCTGTAACAGATATTAAAGGTGTCTGCAATTAAGATTTATTGTTAATCCTGGTTCTTATGACAATCCAACATTGTTTAAATCCAATTGTCACAGAGACAAAAAAAAATTCTGGCTGGGGTTACACTTATAAAATATTCAGTTCCGACTTATATACAAATTCAACTTAAGAACAAACCTTCAGAACCTATCTTGCATGTAACCCGGGGACTGCCTGTAATATCACAGAACTTGGCTTCTATTTCTCTGTTATATTCAGCACTTCATCTGTCATATGCCCCCTTATAGAGATGACATCCTCGTCATAGAAAAGATAATGTAGATGCTGATCTCTCTGAAATATATTCATTTATATAGTGTTTTTTTTCCCCCTTTTATTTCAGGAACTTCATCTTGAAAACAACCAGATAGAGGAGATTTCAGAAACTGCATTTAATTATACTGTTAATCTTCATACAATTGTTCTACGCTATAACCAACTAGAGGAGACAAGGATACCTCCTTTAACATGGATTTTTCACAAGTAAGATATAAATGTACTTTTTTTTCCAAAATTCTTATATTTGTTTCAATTTTATATGAAAGAAACGTGAAGGGGTACAACAGATTACAACATACTACCTGCAGATCAGATGGTATGGACAAAGCAGGAGTAACTGAGCAGATTATGGATAGTGTACTATCTGCAAGTAGTTTGTTATACAGAAGGAGTAGCTGAGCAGGTTGTACATGGGGTCCTATTTGGAACCAGCATGTTATAGAGCAGGTGGAGGTGAACAGCTTGTACATAGTGTCCTACCTGGAGGCAGCATGTTATAGAGCAAGAGTATATTCTTCAATGGGAAATGCAACTGTTTGTTAAAATAAGCATAATGGATGGAATATTTGGTGCATATATTCATAAATTTTTTACATTTTTTTGTGGGGAGTGGGCAAATAATCAATTTAGTAGTTTCACTGGTAGTTAAAAGTCATTAGAGTTAATTTAAGGGGGTGGTTTGCAAATTTAAAATATTAAAACATACTAATTTAGGATGGATTCACATGTGTCGGTGTCCGCAAAAGAAAGTGACGGTTTAACATTGTATAGAAAACACAACACTTGGTTCCCCAGCCTCATCAGTGAAGAAAAACGTATATGTCATCATGTTTTTTTTTTGGCAGACCCATAGACTTCTATTGCCTTCTGTGATCCTCATCTGTGGGAAAAATGGGAATTCTTCTCACCTTTAATTCAGTTTCCATTAGTCCACCATGATGGCCCCAACTGAAGGATGACCCTTGACCTCTGTAGGGACTGGAAGCAGTGAAGTTAAATGCCCCACCCCTGCATCGACACTCCAGTGATTGTCAAATAACTACACCGGCTGTGGATGCAACCCGATTTATTGTATATTATTTTCACACACATAGCAGATTAGGCACAAAAACAATATTTACCACCAAAGACAGTGTCTAATAGGGGAGGGAATTACACATGGGCCGCCATGGTGGAGTAATGGAAGTCGAATTAACGGTGAGAATAATTCCCATTTTCCATTATGTCTCCCATGGCGGCCCGAACTTATATCTACCAAATGAGATAGGGAGGGACTACTGCCTGCAAAACCTTCCTACCGAAAGCTAGCTCCCTAGCATTCTCAATGTCCAACCTATAATGTCTAGCAAAGGTAAACTGACTAGACCATGTGGCAGCCTTTCAGATTTCTTCTACGGAGGCTCCTCTATTTTCGGTCCAAGAGGCCGCCATGGCCCTCGTTGAATGGGCCTTTAACCACTTTTACGGCGCAGTGGTATAAGGAGTGTATGAAGAGGGCTCACGGGCTGAGTCCTCTTCATACAGAGGTGGGGGTTGTTGCATATTGCGCCGCCATCTTTATTACGATCGCCGCGCCCCCGAACGTCATCAGGGGGGGGGGGGGCGGCGATCGGTTGCCATGGTAGCCTCGGGTCTTCGTTTGACCCGAGACTATCTGGCATCTGCAGATTCGTTACAATGAGCCAGTCAAAGACGAAAAAACTGAGCCCACAAGAACATGACGCACGTGCGTTTTTTTTTTTTCAATTTTTCCACATTTGGAATTTTTTTTCAACTTCGCAGTACACGGCATGTTAAAATAAATAACATTACGGGAAAGTAAAATTTGTTATGCACAAAATAAGCCCTCACACAGGTCTGTACACGTAAAAATGAAAAAGTTATGGATTTTTGAAGTTGGAGAGCGAGAAATGAGCGGAAAAACCCTGCGTCCTTAAGGGGTTAAAATCCCCAGAATGTTTTGAGAGTCCTAGGCTTCCTTGATGACTGTACTGATCCATCTGGCAATCGTTGCTTTTGAGACTTTTTTGTTTCTGTTCTTTCCTCCGAATTGAAGGAGAATGTTGGCATCTCTCCTTCAAGGCTTTGTCAGTTCAATGTAATGAATAAGGGCTCTTCTTATGTGTACAGGAGGACTCTTTGGAGGATCTTGGATTCTGGCAAAAAGAGGGTAGAACAATTTCCTGATTACGATGGAAACATAAGGAGACTCATCAGAACCATACCTTAAGGTCTATATTGTAGAGGGCTTGGATTTCTCCAAGCCTTCTGGCTGACATAATTGCTATAAAGAAGGCTACTTTTAATGTCAACACTCTAGTGCTTGCACTTTCTTGGGGCTTAAACGGAGGACCAGTACCTTAGTCTGGAAATGGATCCAAAGGTTTATCAAAGCCATGTATGGTCCGCAAGGGATGTGTTGAAAAAACAGAACTTAGAGAACTAGGCACTTGTTGAATCCCGCTTGTAGGAAGGGAAGTCCAGAACCTATGAAATATTAGGGGACAACTGGTCAGGAGGATCATAGAAAGAAATAAATTTCTTCCATATTCAGAATAAATAAATATTCAGATAAATGGCCAAGGGTGCCAAGGAACCCCTGGTTCTAGATTCAATAGGTTTGTCCACCAGTTCAGTGATCTTTTGACCAAGGCTGGAAGCTCTACCATCTGATTTAGACGAAGCAGGTTGTTTTCCCATGAAGTCAATATCCAACTTTGCAGGGTTCAGGTGTGACTTTGGCTCCACTATATGCTGTACATCAGAAAAGTATGCTGTCAGACCTAAAATGCTCATGTCTTCCTGTAGCAAACAGTTTTGATTCTTTTGGAAGGCTAATATTTGTTGACTTATATTTGACTTCTTGACCGACCGAAGGAAGGACATTTGTAATACTGACTCCAGAGACAGCCCTAGGAATACAATCTTTGTACTCAGGCTTAAAATTTATTTCTCCCAATTTATTATCCACCCTAACGGTTAAAGGGTTGCTAGCTTGAAGTCTTATTAACTCTTGTTCTGTCCGAGCGACTACTAGCAGGACGTCCAGATATGGAATGATCATAAAGCTTTTTGTCCTCAAGAAAGCCACAACTTCGATCATTATTTTTGAGAAGAGTCTTGGGGCAGATAATTTCACAAATAGCAGAGCTTTGTACTAGAAGTAAGCCTCTTTTACTTTTGGGGTCAGGATCACGAATCTGAAAAACTTTTGGGAGGAAGAGTATATTGGCACATGATAGTATACATCCCAGTTGCAGAGTTTACAGTTTCCATTTTGAACCTTCTGTATAGAATGTGTCTGTTAAAAGTCTTTAAATTGCAGCTCATCCGGAAGACCCGTTTGTTTATTTTAATCAAAATAAAATAAACAATGTCCTTTTCTTGGGTTTTTCGGGGGCACATGGGACTTATTCAAGAGGGTCCGAGATGGTTGTTTGGTTTGGATAAAATGGAAAAAAAGTAATATATGAAAAGGGTTTATACCTAGTCCTGGCAGGCACAGACAAATGGGGGAGACAAGACACTCAGTGTGCCTGTATTACCCAGGTTTCTGTCTAAGTCAGAGAACATAAAAGAGTGGAAAAACCACCCTTGGCAGAGGCAGAATTCTGACCTCAATAGCAGGGATCAGACAGATCCTGATCTCGTAAGCGCACTTGTCAGCTTGAGCTGCATACACCACTACGGAGACCTCAGAGCAGCGTGCGAGCCCGCTAATCAATTTAAACTTACCACCCCATGCACCTGTTTCCAGATCATGCTCCATGAGACGTCACTTCCCATTCGCATTGCGTCAGCGGAAGTCTTCACCAGATTTCAGTAGGAAGCCAGCCTTAGACAAACCCCCATCACTGTCCCAACTAAATGAGACGAGGAGCGATCTTTCTCTTCTCCCTGCCTAGTGTAGGGGCAGGAAGCCACTGGGTTTTGGATGCAGGGGTGGGGCATTTAACTTCTCTGCCTCCTGTACCTACAGAGGTCAAGGGTCATCCTCCAGTTGGGGACGTCATTGAAAAATAGGAGAGGTTTCATAACAACTAATAAGTGAAAACACCCATTGAACACAATAGCTCAGTAAGGGGTCCGTAAAAATCCCTGAACCACTGACTTAAAAAATAAATCCAGTGCAAAAGACCCCTAAAGCTGCTCTATTGTCCAGATTTCAAATCCCTTCTAGTGGTCTAAAAATTCAGTCATACGTAGGCATCTGGGATGCTGCTGATAAGATGAAAGGGTTCATTGGCTTTTATTATACACTTCGTTTAAGCGCCAAAATTTCAGATGAAAAAGCCCTGCCTGAAAAATTCTTTCTTGCTGCGCTGCACGGTGGGAAGGACGTCACCGGCTTTGTAAAACTCTTTGTGGATGATGCCAGTCATCCCAGGGTCTTGAAGAGATTACTTCGCGAATGAGCCCTGCGGTGCTCTGCAGAACACTTCAGACTCATTTAAATAATATAAAAACCTATTTTTCAACTAAATGCATCCATTCGAAGATATACTGAAGGAAAATTACAGCAAAGGGGGACGGGGAGGGAAGTAGTAATTATGTACCATCAGGGAATCTGATGGTAGATATCCTTCAAACATACGAGGAATATAAAATATTTTATTGAGAATAGGATTATCATTTTGGCTCCCAAGCATAATTTTATGTTATTTTTGTTGTTATGCTCTTAAAATGGAGCAGAGTATCAGGAGAACAAATGAGAACATAACCTTTCCTGGGGTATTGGTGATGAGGTAAAATTATTATTTTTGATTCATATCATATGAGTGTTGGTTGCTGTTTATAAGGGCCATGGTGCTGATCCAAAGTATGTTGAAAGCTTAATACTAATGGCCTAGACCATAACATGAACCTGAACCCCCTTTAAAAGAAATTATTTAGTTGGGTTAACAACCCACGGTTCATACAACAGCTTTTGTGGGTGAATGAAGATAACTAAAAATCTCTGGGAGTTTCTCTTTTTCTAGCTATATAATTATTACATCTGATACAGATTATGCTCATTATTTTATCCGTTTCTATCTATTCTCAAAAGGAACCTGGAATCAATAGATCTATCCTACAACAAGTTGTACCAAGTACCATCATATCTGCCAAAGTCTTTACTCCACCTTGTACTTGTAGGAAACCAAATTGAAAGAATTCCAGGTTATGTGTTTGCACATCTAAATCCAGGGCTGGAATATCTCTACCTTTCTTTCAACAAGCTGGATGATGATGGAATAGACCCGACTTCCTTTCATGGGGCATATCACTCATTAAGAGAAATCTTTCTCGATTACAATGAGCTCACAAGCATACCAGCTGGAATGGAAGATATGAGAGAGCTGCACATACTGAGACTGAATAATAATAAAATTAAGTAAGTGAACACCCAACATTTATCTTTAGACAAAACCAAAAGGTTACAGATAATTCTAATACATACTAAAAAAAAAGTTAACATAACACTGTGGCCTTTGACTATTTCAGAGGCTCTGTTGCAAATGGGAACATAAATCATTGCAGATGAACATAAATTACTGCGCTTGTTAAAAACTATCTTGAAAGTAAAGCAGTTACAGGTTGTAGCAGGCCTGAACTATCGACAGGAGCCTTGTATACAAAAAGACGCCAGCCATTAGGCGGAGGGGGGGGGGGGGCTTCCATTAAATCGGAGTGCCGGGAAGGGGTCAGTGTAGAGTCGTTATTTTATACCCCAAAGGGATCTATAGAAGTGATAAAAACCCTAAACCTGGATAAACCCTAGGATGTATTTTTATCATTGCAAAAAATTATGGTTATTTGGGAATCTCAAATGATATATATATTTGTTTGTGCAGGGTTGTGTCTCCAAATTGCATCTGCAGTGCTGAGGATGAAGGGGACTCTAACATAGAATATCTTCACCTGGAAAACAATTACATCAATACAAGAGAAATATCTCCCTATGCTTTCTCCTGCATTCGCTCCTACTCTAGCGTTATTCTTAAACCACAGAAGGTCAAGTAACAGATTGGATCAGAAGTTCGACCACAAGAAAACCTTTACAACCCTATTTATGTCACAATAAAAGTATTCTGTAAGCAGGAACGGTTTACAAGAATATAGCAGAAAATAGCAGACTATAGAACTGTTTTATTCTAATTCGCTCCATTTATTGCTTTTAAATCATGGAAGTTTCATAATTCTGAAGATTCAGGTTATAAAACTACAATATCTAATTTTCCTGGACTATGGGAAGACAAGCTCTCAATTTCTGCATTCCAAACCAAGCACTATATACAATTAAGCTGCGATTACAAAGAGGTAACCAGTTCCAATAACATCACATTAGCCTCTAAGATGCCGGATGTCTACTTGATATGTGCTTTATGGGTTTCTGAAGAACACAACTATTACAGCAAAACCACTGCTGTGGGAACTTTATATATGTTAATACATATATTGTGCTACATTTCTTCAAGGTATGAACAACACTAATATGTCCATAAGGCACAATCTACTTCAATGAAATGCATGCGACTTCAAGGGGTGTTCCAGAAATAAGCATAATTCATATTCAAATCGGTCATTAAAATATAAGCTAATATGTAATGATTGTAATATTTACATAGTTATTTAAAATTTTGCTCTCAGTAGCAGAAAAATGTTGTGGACATAGACTATTTAGAAGAATTAAAAGACTACTGGTCCTTTAGTCAGTTCAATAACTGACAAGAATATGGCCGCTGGTCACATGCCCACATCACCTGCCTGGTTTGCTTTCATTGCATCCAGTATAGTCATCTCAGTGATGCAATGTGCAGTGATAGCAGTTACACACACAAGAGTAGGAGTCTGTTAGATCATCACTGAGAGCAGAGCCTGAAAGGGAGGAGCCTGTTACTGAGACATTATTGATCATGGGAGTTGTAATTGTAGATGGTGGCCATCTTGGAGATAACTCTGCCTACTTCAGAAAGCCCATAACCAATTACATTTTGAGAATCATAAATGCAAGCTATTTAAGCTCTATTTTGTGATAAATGACATGGAGTTTTCATGCATTTGTTTATTTTATGGGTTTTTGTATAAGACATTCATATTCCTGGAATACCCCTTTAAAGAAGCTTTCACAACTTCAGTCCACAGTATGAAATCTCCATGACACATAGAACTTCACACCATGTGGGTTTTGGAGGCTAGAACCACTCTTCTGACCCTTATGTCAATGTCTTTTAGAAATTCATTTTTAATATTGTGCACATGAGAAGTATAAAATAAATACTGTGTGTCTCGACACCTTGCTGGATCAAGTATGGACACAGACTGAGATCATAAAATATTACTAATAAAAATATGGTTTTAAATGCACATAATTTGTCATGGGTAATTCCCCTCAAGAATGTAGAAATGTGTGTAGGTTATTAAATTGGTATATATTTTTCAGACACTAACAAGCACCTCAAATTTAGTCTTCCAAACAAGGAAAAAAATGTATTTGACACCAAATATTGGTCACACACAAGCACAGCACACATTGGTTTTAATACACACACACACACACACACCAAAACCAAAACTTCATGAAAGAGTTTAAGGACCTTGCAGTGATGCAGCAGTGACAGCTTCTGACATCACTGTAGGTCTTGCAATAATAATCATATGGGGACAAGCAAGGACAGTGCTTCCCCTGTTCTCCAGGGGTCTCCGGAGAGTCTGCAATGCTGGACCCTTCAGGCCTTTGAACTATAAAAGCTGCAGCCACTTTTCATCAAGGTTTTTTTTTTTGCTATTAAATATATCTCATAGTTTGAAAAAAATTGGTATACTAGGATTTAAAGGGTTTTATTACAGAAAAATAAAATTTTCTAGATTGCATAAAGCAACCATTGGATACATTAACAAATAAGACTACTCATAGTAATCTACAATAAGATCCTTTTATCTATCCACGTGAAGGGTGCCAAGTATCATCACTGGCAGGGCTGGAATGGGACTAAAAATTAGCCCTTACCAGCACACAAACAATAAAAGAGCAGAGCAAAATGTCCTTAACTTGTTCCACCCTCTTAATGCCACATTGGCCCAAATATATGAAAACTGGTGGAATCTGCCTTCGTGAAGAACGCCTCACTAATGTGCACTTTGTACCACGTTATTTAATTGTGTTGCACGCTCCTAGTTAATCTGGTGTGTTTTCAGGATGTGCACACAGTCCCATCTTTTTTTGTTGATACACTTTGCTCCGTGCTGCTGCAACACAATGGGGCACATTTACTTACCTGTCCGTTGGAGTTCACCGAAAGTGTATTGATCGGCGATAACGCACTGTCCCGCGATTCAATAAGATTGTGCGCCTGATATCCTGTATGTGTCGCTTCCCCGCTCAGGTCCGACGGAGATCACCATCTTTTAAGTGGTGCATGTAAGTGCATTGTCTTGCGACACAATTTGAAAGTTAAATCCCGTGCTCAGTCCAAATCCGTCGGATCTTCCGACGGCAAGCCCCTCAATTTGTGTTGCATGGAAGCCAGCGCAGCTGTACCAAAGACCGAACGTGCGCGACACAATCCAAGTGCAGACGCTTGTTAAATACCTATCCGAGCAATCCCTGAAAAAAGTGCAAAGTCGAACGAAAGTGCAGTGTGCAACCCCAAGTAAATGAGCCCCAATACCTCCATCCTCCAATACCACACACTGTCAATCACACTGCAAGACAAGATCCTGATGGCTTTGTAAGGAGTAGGTGCACTTTATATTCTGTTACACCAAGGGCCTTTTCAATAACCTTATAGGAATAAGAAGGTATGTCTGAAAATCTATAGAGGTCACAAAATAACTACTATTTAGGTTGACAGACTTCCTTCAACTCACAGAACATGTGAAATATCATTTCTACCTTGAGGTATTCTTAAGTATGGCATATAGTTGTGGTATAAACAGAGACATGGATATAAATAAACCCATATGAGGTAGTAGACAAATCCTATAATATACAAAGTGAAATACCTGGATCCTTTACCTGCCTCAAGCGATCTAGACTAGAATATTTGTTACCTCACTCCCGAATATTAGAACTCTATTTGACATGACTGGTCCTGTCACTGGAGGTAACAGAAAGTGACTCATGCTGTGTTTTCCTACACAGTAACCAAGTCCCTGTGTAATGGATATTAAAGAAGCGGTTACTTCCTTACATGGTGCATATGCAAATGGAAAATTACTTTATGAGATTTTACAATTAACTTCAAATAATTTCATAGTTTATGTTGAATTAAAAATATAAAAGAGTTTCCATTGCTTCAATATACATCAATCCACATTTGTCAGAGCATTTGTGAAAATATGTGCAAGAAAAACACATTTTAAGGTTTAGCCAAGGTTCGCTATATCCTAAAGCAAAACAATATCTCGCCAAAGACGCTAACACATGAAAACAGTAAAAGAGTACAGCCTGTGACTAATATATCAACCATTTTGTGCTTTTTTGTAACTATAGGAATAATATTTGAAGTCAGAAAAAACAGCTGATCAACATGTATAATAAGATTTCTTGGTGCATCTTCTTGATATTCTATATCATTTCTAGGACACATCTCTCATAGCGTTTCTTCAGTTATATCCCATTTACAATGGTGGGCCTTGATTTATGCTTGAGCATACAGCCACATGCAGGAGAGAGGAGGAGGGATAAGCTCTCCTCATCCCTCCCCTTTTCATTGAGAAGCGAGCGTCCGGCGCAGTAACACAGCGGAATATAGGTCATGTCCTATATTTCTCCATGCATGGTCACAGTATGGCGAGACAACGTGTGCTCACCACACCGTGCACCAATGGAGACCGCCAGATATTGGTCCCCATTATGTTCATCATAATGAGGCCCTATAATGTATACACAACATATCATAGCTCAGTTTTGAATAGAGGTTCAGTAGAGAACCCATTGGGGGACATTTATCATCAAACAGTCATCTAAGTGTTAAACGGTCTCAAAAAAAAGCCACATCATGGCATTTAACACCACTTAACCCCTTACCGACATGTGACGTAATAGCACGTCACATGCCGGGTCCCGGTGCATGGAGAGGGCTCGCGGGCCGAGCCCTCTCCATAGCCGGTAAGTCTTTGCTGCATATTGCAGCAAAGGCTTACCAGTAACACCCGCGATCGGTGCCGGCACGGATCGCGGGTGTTTTCCTGCTAATCGCCACCGGCAAAGCTGCTAGCGGCTTCAAAAAGATAGCGGGCATGGGCGCCGCCATCTTTCCGTGGATCGCCACTCCCCGTGACGTCATCAGGGAGCGGCGATCCTTCGCCATGGTAGCATCGGGTCTCGCGAAGACCCGAAGCTACTTCGGGTTAACCCATGCATTGCTATCAGCACATTGTAATGTATGAGGAGTAAAATCCACAGATACTGCCATACTGTAGTATGGCAGTATATGATAGGATCGATCAGACAACCTAGGGTTAAAGTACCTTAGGGAGTCTGAAAAATAGTAAAAATAAAAAGTTAAAAAAAAAAAAAAAAAAAACCCCAAATCACCCCCCTTTCCCTAGAACTGATCTAAATATAAATAAACAGTAAAAATCCTAAACACATTAGGTATCACCACGTCCGAAAATGTCCGATCTATCAAAATATACTAACGGTTTTTCACTGCATTCAACCCCGTAACGGAAAATCTCGCCCAAAATCCTAAAAATGATAACATTGTAAACATCATCAAAATCCGCAAAAAACTTCACCACCTACAGCTCCATACACCAAAGTATGAAAAAGTTATTAGCGCCAGAAGATGGCAAAATCCCCCAAAAAATTTTTGTACAGATGGTTTTAATTTTTGTGAAAACATTATGTATGAAAACATTATAAAACCTATACAAATTTGTTATCCCCTTAATCGTACCGACCCAAAGAATAAAGTAGACCTGTCATTTGGGGTGTACAGTGAAATCCGTAAAATCCAAGCCCACAAGAAATGCGGTTTTTTACCATTTTCACTGCATTTGGAATTTTTTTCCCGCTTCCCAGTACACGGCATGGAATATTAAATACCACCATTTTGAAGTGTAATTTGTTACGCAGATTTTTGAAGGTGGAGAGTGAAAAATGAAAACGTGAAAACGAAAAAGGGCTGCGGCGGGAAGGGGTTAAACCAGGGTTAAATTAACTTTAATAAATCTAACATTCAGCTGAGCACCAAACACAGTCTTTGAGCTGTCACAGGGAGCCCGTTTCATGATAAATAACCCCCAATTAGTTATTTGGACACTTAAATGAGTTCTTATTTAAAATACTTTTTTGTTATATATCAAAGTAACATTGCCAAACGAATATACGTCCCAGCTGGACTTAGATGTAACATAATCAGATCGTGACAACAAACAGTATTGTGCCAATCTTCTAATGCCACAAATACATAACATCATGTGCACATAAAAGGTATGAAATAGACTTTGGCTCTATGGGGGTCATGTATCATGATTGTTCAAGTTGTCTTTTTTCATGGTTTGTCTTTACCTAATTCATTGTTGATATTTTATCTCTGCGTTGAATGTTTTGGTTGTGCTACTGGCCTTGGCACTGCTGTCTTTTTTTCTGCAAAATTCACTTAAAAAAAGCACCAAGACACTCCAAATCAAAGTGATAAACTCCCCTACAACTTCCCATTTTGACAATAAATCACTTCACTTCAATAACAACTGAGCCTGGACTGGCATTACAGTGTGGTTGGAGCTGTCTAATTCTGTTCTCATCCTGTAATTAATGCCACAAAGGCACCACAGCTCCGATCAGATGATGATGGCACACTCCCACTGACCACCCTGAGAATCCATTTAAGTTATTTTCTCTAATTTTTAGTGGCCATGGCCTACACAGCTATTCATGCATTTTAAGCGGTGGGAGGCACCTGCAAGGCACCTTTAGAAAGCACCTTGTTTTACAGTAACAAAGACTTGGATGTGCCCAGTCTGTCTTTTTCCCCAACATCATATGCCATAGAAAGCTCATTGTATACAGAGCAGCAGTATGCCACTAAAACTACATTCTAAACAATCAACACATCTATTTTTCTTTGCACATCCGGAGTTGGTTTTGTTTGAGCAGCAGCTCATTTAGGTAGCAGACCATAGAGTAGCTCCATTGTTTCATAACCAACATCAATTTCACGCTTGAGAAAGGATTCTGAAGAGGATCTGAAACATAGCACTTGGGTGAATAAAGTATTTTTTTATATTGTGGTGTGCAGCCTATTTTTTTTACTTTTTTCAACATCAATTTTCATCCCTTGCATTGTAAAGGCTGTTAAAAGAGCCAATTTCCCTCTCAAGCTTTTTATAAAAAAAAAAGAAAAAAAAAGAAAAAGAAAATACCGTAAATAAAATAAGATTGTGTGCCTGTAAGCAGTCACTTTTTATGTGGGAAACTATGGAATATATTTATTTCCAATAAATGTATACAGTATATCATATAAATGTATATATCACTTTGGACAACATATTTTCAATTGAAATAGCCCATTAATAGTATCCATATATTTTCAAAAGCCAAAAAGTAAATCACATGTAAATAGGGTTATTTAAACAGGTTGGAATGGAGACAGGTTGGAGTCAGTCTATTTTATCACAATTCCATAGCCCTGCATGTAATAGTGACTTTAGATTCAATATAACTAACTAATCAAAGTGGCTTATTAAAAAAAAAAAGTATTTCCTGACTTAACAGAAAGCTATATTTTCCGATCTACAATAAACTTGCTGGTGAAAACATAAAATTCCATTTTCCGGAAAAAAAAAATGGCCAAGATGATGCTGGCTCGAGATACAAGGGAACCAAAACCACAGTAGATAACTCAAGAACTTATACAATTGTGTGGTCTTTAGCCACTGTGGGATTACATCTCTCCTCAGTATTGCTCTGTGTTTTTATTTCCACTACTTGAGTAAAGGATAAGCGTTTTTACAGACCGTATACCTCATTCTTCAATACTGCCATTTTGAAAAGGGCTGACAGTCTGGATATGATCACATTACAGTGGAAAGATGCATCTAGTACTCTGCTTAACTCTTAACTCATGTTCAGCCCTTTAACTGAGCTTTTATGGCTAATTATCTTCAAGCTACGTTCACATCTGCATCCTTCATGATCCATTGTTTTCTGTCATTTGATGTATACGTCTTTATGAAACAGACAAATAAATGTCAATGTAAACTTAACCTGGAGATTCCAGTAACACATTAGAACTTTTCCGCTATACAGGAAATAACTACCAGATCTGCAAGTTTCCAAGTAATGTGACCGATCTGAACACAACTCCTTGAGATGGAGTGTTGGTCGCCCATGTGCACGGCCAATTTAGTCCTAGTGAATGAGTGGACTGAGAGCCGTTCACACACACTGTAGCCATTTATACTATGATGGCATAATGCAATGGTTATTTGGCCAACACGGAGTTAGGTGCTTTGAGATTCATATTTTAGTGAATTTGCAAAGAAAATGTTAATCTGAAACATATGACTATAAGATGTGAGCACTCTTGAAATAAAGTAGTCTTGGTTGAAATCCAAGACAATGAAATATATTGACTTCCAAATGGAGTGCTGCTCCTTCAACAACAGAGTTTTCTCAGTTACCTAACATCTAGTGTTGACCTAGCTTGGAAATATGTCCCGTCTACTGTGCTCATGATTCTTCTAAAGTAACAAAAGGTCACGGCTTTCCAGTCCATGGAATGACTAATGCAGAGAGATCCGATCCTGTTTTGGGCTTTATAAATTGAATCCCATTACATAACATTGTAAATTGAATAACGTGTTTTCCAAAATCAAAACTTGGAAGGACTCTTTATTTTCTGGAGTCAGACCGAAGTGTTTTTATAGTCTCCATCCGCTGTCAAGAACCGAAAGATCAGTAGTGAACAAACAATGCTGCAGTGCAGAGCTTAAACCTGTAACCAGGAATGTGAGTTTTAGCTGGTGAGATGTTTCAATAGCCTATGCTATGCTAATTCTGAGTAATTTCAGCAGTGTTTATAAGTTTGTTTCAAATTACCTGGCTTCTTGCTGCCAGTGGGTGGCGAGTACCTGGGTTGAGGCAGCGGCAGCCTGTGTGTGCCTGTGTCCGTCTCCTCTCTTCCACACTCATCCAGCTCTTGTGCATTATGCATGCAGGGGAGGGAGGTGGACTGTGTGGAGGAGAGGAAGAATGCATAAGGAGACACAGGCACACACTGGCCCCTCTGTGGAGACTCTCCACAATCTAATGTGAAAGGAAACTAATAAAGTACTGGAATGATTCAGGATGCTGACAAAGGTAATCTTAAAATCACCATAGAATAGCATAGGCTATTGGAACCTGTCACCAGCTTAAAGTGACATTCCTGGTGACAGGTTTGCTTTAATATTGCCTAGCCATGTTTGCAATAAAATGGACTAATAAGGAGAACAATACAAAATCAGTGGGAGGCCATGTAGACGACCTATGACTCATATGCATAAAACCACATTTTACTCTCTTATTAGAGCAAAAAATTAAAGCACAGGGCAGCAGTTACAGGAGGTGTTCAGAGTCTTTCCCTGGCACAGATGTACATGTTCCTCCTTTCATCTCTCCTCTTGTTGCCATATGTGCTTTGTTTATTGTCTTTCTTTTTTTATTGGTCCAATATTCTTCAAACAAAAACTTTGGAGTCATACCCCTCGGCATCTGCAAAGTATATATACAGCAAATTAAACTCTAATTATAAGGTATCGTTTTCTGGGTCAAACTAGGATGTCCACATGGAGCAGCATTTATTCATGTAAGTTTCCAAAATTGCAGATATTTTCTCAGATTGCATGTGTCAACATAATTCTGTTCCTGCACTGAAGACTGCGTCCCATCAGGATCAATAAAACGGTTTAGACAAATAAGTGACCTTATTTAACTCCTTAAAATATAAGCTAATATGTAATTAGTTTTTATTTCAAATTTTTCTCCCCATAGCAGAAAAATGTTATGGACATACACTGTAGTGGAGAACTAAAATGCTACTGGCCCTTTAATCAGTCCATTCATTTTCTTTCAGTGGACCAGACACGGGACAGAGGATGGCTGCTTGTCACGTGTGCCCCTGCCTGGGCCGGTCATGTAATCATCACCATGTTCGGCTGTAGTTGGTTGCTTGCAGAGGGTTTGATGTTAGTGGGTTTGAGAGGGCAGGGCGTGTCATGATTTGGAGCAGAGCCATTATCAAGGAGCAGAGAAGCCTCAGATATCTGTGCTGAGGGGGTCAGTCCATAGAGGAGAATAGCGAAGGTGTGTGAGGCAGAATAGGACTAGATGTGCAGGGGGAATGGACAATATTGATGGGGCTGATGGGACAAGAGAGGCGTAGTTACATGGGGCTGGAGGGATGTAGTTATACAACATTGCAGTTAGAAACCTGGAGGGATAGGAGGCATGCATTCACTTGGGACTGCATGTTAGGAGGCCGATGGGGACAGGATGGATGCATTTATATGGGAAGGATACAGTGAGCGCCTTATAAGTAGCACTGTATGTTGGGCAGGTGGATTTTTCTAACCCCTTAGGGCTCCGCGCTGTAGCTGTACTGCGCCGAGTCCTGCGAATAGCCGAGTCCTGCGAATAGTAGAGCCGAGCCGGCATCGGGGGTCACGGGATGCCTCCTTCCTGTCTGCGCCTTGCTGTGCACCCATTAAACAAGTAATGGCCACATGTGGGGGTCTCTGTAATCGGGAGAAATTTCATAACAAATTGTATGGTGGGTTTTCTGTTTTTATCTTTTGGAAATGTGTAAATTTTAGGGCTAAATGAACGTATAACCGTAAAAATTTGACCATTCTAAATCCATAAAAATTATGAAAATGTAAAGTAGACATATGGGAAATGTTATTCAGCAAGTTATTTAGGTGGTAAATCTATCTGTCTGAAAACGTGCTGATTTTGAATTTCGATTTTTTTTTGTAAATAAACGCAAAACTTATCAGCCAAAATTTACCACTAAAATGAAGTACAACATGTGGGGGAAAAAAAAATCTCAGAATAGTTTAGATAAGCAACAGTGTTCAAAAGTTATAACCACATAAAGAGACCCATGTCAGAATCCAAAAAATGGGACTGAGCCTTAAGCTACAAAATGGCAGTGTCCTTAAGGGGTTAATATAATTGTGTTTTAATATATTTTTAACAATATAACAGAAAAAAAGAGCAATATCCAGTCACATATAGCATAGGAAGCAGCATACATAGTTTTAAGGTATACAAGTTACAAACGTGGGCAATACTACCACCTTATTGAAAACCAGAATAATTAAAGATTACAAAAGCAGTCCGGATGCATAAAACTTTACAATTCTGGCTCAATGTGACAGAGCAGGAGGTGGATTTTTTGACCTTCCTTGTTGGTGGATTTAAAGGCATGGTCTCAGATTTGAAAACCATGTCTGCTTTATTCCATGAACAGGTAATGCATGGTTTTCTACAGCACAAACTATAGCCAGGTGTTGCGCAGTTTGTGGAAGAAAGCAACCATGCCAAATGTCATCCAGAACCTTTAAAGGGAGGAGAGTGTGCTTTTATTTATATGGGACTGTATGTTGGAGGGGACTGGATGATGATGAACATGGAGACAATCAGCACATAGTAGGCCATACCAATATAGAGGGATGTATCACACGATGGCGCTTGCTACGCTAAAGTATGTGATACATCCAGTATGGCCAGTGTTGTGATGAGACCAAATCTTAGTGGGGCAATCTGTAGTGCTGGCAGGTACATACACATCATTAATATCGGAGCAGAGCATAAGAGGTAGGAAATGTTACTGATAACTGAGGGCTCATGGAAGTTGGAGTATCCTATGGCAGCCATCTTGGAGATAATTCCACCAACTTTAGAAAGCTCATAAAATTTTGTGAATCATAAAAGCAAACTATTTAAGCTTCATTTTGTGATTAAGACATTGAGTTTTGATGTATTGACTTATTTATATCATCATGGGTTTTTGTATCAGATGATAAGTACTGTAGTGCCAATATAGTGAGTATACTGTCAACGTCAGTACAGGAACTGCTATTAATTCTTTTATCCTCTTAAACATTTTAGCTACATTTTGTCGGCCAACCTCTTTAAGAATAAATCTCTCTTACAAGAAGCTTTTGCACTGGTGTATAACATCTAAACACTACATTACCCCAGTAGCAACTAAAGAGAGCATGGGGCAGATTTATCAAGCTGTCTGAAAGTCAGAAAATTTCTTGTTGACCATGGCAACCAATCACAGCTCCCCTTTAAAATATTTATGAGCACTGGTAAAATGAAAGCTGAGCTGTGATTGGTTGCCATGGGCAACAAAAAATATTCTGACTTTCAGACAGCTTGATAAATCTGCCCCATGTGTCTATGTAATGAAACAGTCCTTCCTTTTAATGTTTTAGGCTACTTATTTTAGACATTGTAATGACATCTGAAAACGATTGACAAAATGTGGTTTTGGCAAATGTATTTCCACATTTAACTTAACTCTTTATGAAAGCAAATAAGGACCAAGTTTATGTATTATAAAGCTTCCTGTCACAAAATGTACAAGTCTATCAGAAGCCAAGTACTACCGAGAACAACTAATGACTTTGCAGGATATCACCATGCATACTCCATACAAGTCAAAGGGAGCGCCGAAAAAGCAGAGGGTACTTGCTGGGCTATCTACATGCTTACATTGGCTTCAATGGAGAGCATATGGTCAGTCCAACTCTGCACCAGAAGTCCATGTTATAATTGTGGGCCACAGTTATCATGATTTCTTACTGATTTCAGCAATATATTTCATATACTGTGTGTAGTGGATAATTGTTACTACTGGGTAAACCCCTTTAAACCATAAACATTCAGAAAAAAATATTATGTTGAGAGAGAAAAAAAAATAGACTGTCCAGGTCTAAGTAAATCTACACTGAAAACCTAAAACATCTTAGATGTAACTCATACTACTGCAACTGGAGATAGCAGACAGGTCTATGAATGAGCTCCCTGTATTCTAGATGGCAGGACGCCACTCACTTTTCAACCTTAGGTCTGACATAGTCTAGTGGTGGATGTCTAGAGTTAAATAGATTTTGGCTTTGGTACAGGCTGTGATGAAAAACACATGAGTGGTAACAAGTCTTCTTAATATCTGTCTTCAGTACTAAGATGGGATAATCTGAAGAAGCAGTTGACTCAAGTATCATCCTCAGTGCCAACAGGATCTTGTATTTTAGAATGTGTTCCTGATTACAATACTGATACATTCTCTGCTAGGACAAAATAAGCCACTGGATATTACCTTCTCAGGTGGATTACTAATAAGAGGAAAGCTCACAATCTAAAAAGGTACGTGCTTTCTTTTATGTATTTTCTCTGGAGCTGAGACATTGGACTCAGCACTGAATTAATTTAATATCAGATGTAGTTATAGTCAGTGTACAGATTTGGGGTGGATATGAAGAAGGAGTTTATGTACCGTAATTGATTTCTACCTATAAGCAAAATCTGTTGCATTATAGTTACTCTCACACTGACATTCTTGGACTACTATGATGAAAGCTGAATACAGAGATATTTAATTCTGCATTATACTTCTCTTACCCAAAATAGCAACCTGTGCAGTGTCTTACCAAGTAGCAAATACTTTTCCTAATATTGTATATATGTGTGTATATATATATATATATATATTTGCTTTACTTTATTTTTTCTTCATTGAAACATAGCAAACATTACAAACAGCAAAGGTAACAAAAAACAATTGCTCATATTTAAAAAAAAAATATTGGAACCAAAATACAAAGGGTCTAGTATTATTTTTTTTTTCAACTTTGGTCTCTCAAACCCACTGATTCTGCCACTGCTGGATAACCATCTTTTGCGCACAAAATGTTTAGCAAACATTATTTGGTCATATGCATGGACAAGGATTGAGCATGCTGACTTTTAACATGATCCTTTATTCTGGAGGTGATTTCAATACTTTCCTTTCATTCAAAATATATCAGAAACCCCACTACACTGCTTTGCTATTATAGACGGTCTTAATGCCTTCCATTTTGAGGAGTTACAGTGCACACTAATATGGTGCCGTTTGGATTCCAGCAAACATGAAGTAAATTCTGTAAACGTAACATACTTCCTATTTTTATAACACTATGCAGATGAGTCAGAGATCAGATTAGTGGCCATTTAGGAATGCCCTTTATCTGGCAGATAAAATATGAACCATGGGATCACATGTTCATCAAAATAGCTGGCTAATCTAATATAGCATCATGAGCAGTCCAATTTCCTGGAGGCGTGACATTGTTTTCCTAGAGACATGATGGATACTATTGCAGTTAATAAATGGATATAAAATTTACACCAAGAAAATGTTTCACCATTAAAGGGGAACAGTCACTTGTTTTTTCACACTAAATTGGTTCCAACATCTACAAGATCAAGCACCGACCTTTCCTATGGTGGGCCATGGCTAAGCATACCGTTTCTAAAAAGAATTTCTAATTTACCTTACTTTGTCACAGGGGCAGAAGCAGCTTCATACAATGATGTAGTCCAACACAGATTTGTACTCCACCTAATGGCTGTCTTACTTGGTACTTTAGTGTTGCCTTATCTTAATCTACACCTGTTCATTCGCCCACACCCTTAGTAAAGTCACCAAGAGCGCACAAGAAATGTGGTGCAAAGCATCAGACGAAAGGCGGCAGAGGAAATAAAGACTATAGAAGATGCTTGTCATCAAAGGACATTTCTTGGAAGCAGACTGTCCTAATGTCCTCTGCAGGTAATGAGCGTGCAAGTGACTTGTTTTCAGCCATCTCCTGACCCTCCATATTAACCAGAAAAGAAGGTTATAAAAATATATAAATGGGCCTGATGCACTCAGACTCGCTTCACCTGAGCGCCTCATGGCTCCTCCACTAATTTATGCATGCCCCCCACTTCATTAATATACACCCCTCCCGCCGCTCGCTTTGGCCAGACAGCTGGTGACGTCATCCGGCTGTCTGGAAATCTCCAGCATGGATTCCTTGCACATCCGCACTGGAAACCTTAAGGCGGTTCAAGGTAGAAGATCTCTGGGAGGGGTGAATATTAATGATCCGGGGGGGGGGGGGGTTGCATAAATTAAGTAGTGGAGGAGCCATGAGGCGCTCGGGTGACGTGAGCTTGGGCGCCTCAGGCTCATTCGCATATTTTATAAACTTTTCTGGCTAATACGGAGGCTCCGAAGATTAAAATGGGTCACTCATTCTCTACAAGTAACAATAGGACAGTCTACCACTGAGAAACTGGTGGTAGATGTCCTTTAATATAGCATTAAAAATAGCATTACTGCATGCTAATACAGGACGAACTGATGCTTTAAAAAGTGAAATACTGCAATATTTTTTATTTTTTGGAGATCTCACTAAGTCAGTCAAGTCAGTCAGTCAGTCAGTCAGTCAGTCAATCTGTGGTGTACATTTATACAGCTATTTACAAGACAAAACGAAGGAGAAAACAGATAAAATCTATTAGCTGCCTAATGGGGTTACCCAACGTGGTTCCATCATGAAAAAAAAAAAATCAACTTTGACGTGAGATGTAAACTGTTATAAAGTCAAGGAGGTGGACACTTTAACACTGAAGTTGAGCTCTCCCCACATCCTCCCATGTGACTGACATAATGCACTGGAAGTCAGGAGATCTGCCTAATGATGTTCCTGAATGAATGACTATCAATTACAGTGAATGTAGCGATTTAGGCAAGGAAAGCTCGACTTCCATGCTAAATTCTCTGCCTCCTTGACTTTATACATCTAATTCATATCTCACTTCAAAGCGGATTTTCTAGATTATGCCACCACACAGGACCATGAAAGAAACATTATCTGGAAGGTTTTTAGCTGCATGACAACATACTGGTAGTGGTTTATTAGGTCAATATCTACTGGCAGGTTTCCTTTAAAAGGGCTATACAGGGGGCCAGTAACACATTTTTGGTATACAAGTTTGAATGTTTGTAGTCTACTATCATTATCAATATGTTGAAAACAACAGATTCTACTAGAGGATTTATATTGTTTCTTTATGACCAGCTTCTAGGACTCATGGTTCAATCCCCAATAAACTAGTTCTGGGAAAGATGAGAGTAGGATGTGAGAGCCATTGTACCCAGAGACATGGAGGGAGATCTTGGCTCCATCTGCACTGTTCATCAATACATCCTGCTGTCCTTTACTGGGGTCACTTGGTTAGGTAGCCAAACAACTTTCAGGCAACTTAACAAACTTGCTATTCAGAAAATTGTTTACCAAGCCTGGAATCAGAAAGCCTCCCACCTGTGAGAGATGTCCCTGATATAAAGAACTAGTAAATAAAATAGATAGATCTGTATGGAGACGTATATTTACACTAATCATACCACATTTAATTTTGAGGGCCTATATGGATTTGGACTTAAATATCCTCAGAGATATTGTTATCTCGACTAAGATCTTGAGACTAAGAAATGCTGAGTGTGCTATGGTGTTACTATGGCTGCCTGATGGGTAGAATGTTAGGATTAGCATTTTTAAAGGTGGGTTTGCGCAGTGCTTTCAACATTGGTTGGCTTGTGCGGGGAGGGGAGATATGAATGTGTAATGTTACTTTGGATGTTGGCTTTTGTGAATTCAAAATTTCAATAAAATCCATCTAAGAAAAAAAAAGATCCAACACAACGTAACATGTGACTCATTATCTTGTCCTCCATCGAGCACTGCTTATACACATTTCTTACAAAACACTATAGTATTTAGCAAAAAAAGGAGAGAAAAAATGCTGCATGAAAAGAACCGTAGTAAAAAACAGCTTCCAAATTCCTGTAACTGCGGGGAAAGTGGCATTGTTTAGGAAAGTAAAAAACAGAACATGATAGATAACCATTACTTTAAAATGTAATATAGGCAAAAAATGGCATGGCAGCAACTTAGGCATTAAGGTAGAGGGTGGCAGGGAGGAGAGTTGGAGTCTTCAAACCCAGTGCTTCAGAATTCTGGAACTAAAAAGTCCCTTTGGCTTTGATGAAAGAGTTTGAAACGTTTTGGCTTGTCGAGCCACTAAACTTTTGAACAGCTTGTCAAGTTGATGCATATATTTACGAAAAATTTACCTACCAAGGGTGTGGTTGTAGCAAGTAGCTTAATAAGTCAGTGGAGAAGTGTGAGGCTTAATCCTCAGGCCTTAAAATGGGCCTGATGGGGCTTACTTACAAGGGCACCCGTGGACTTTACAAAGTAACATGGAGCACTTTCTTCCCGTCTATCTGCTCTTTCTGCCAGAACTCTCACGGTAGCACTGAGTATCAGGTTGTTGCTGCCATTATATTTTCACTACAAAGCAGGAGGGTGCATGGAGGCAGGGGAGCGTGTAACAGCTAGAGCCCCAAGAGCTTAGTGGGGCTCAGGTGCAAGCCCCTGGAGCCCTTGCACTTCATTAGTATAAAAATAAAGTTTATTTTATACATTAAGTACAGGAATACAGCTGCTTATAAAGATATTTTTCTAATCACGCTGATGGTACCAACCAAGCGGCAGTAAGGGATATTTTTCAGGAGTCTGATGATAGATTTCTTTTATTATACTAATTCAATAACACAATGACTTGAAGAATAAAAGAGAAAGCTGTGTTTAAGAACATCTCTTTTTATGGTAATACTTAATAGAATGCAAACATCTTGTCCTAAAATATGACATAATAATGTAAATATCTCAAATCTGGTATTACACTTTGGGTTTTAGAAAACTAACAATGTCTATCAAAACAAAGAAATCTGTAGGTAAAAAGATCATGAAGCAGAGATGCAATTCGTGAGAGTAGCTTGTTGGAAAAGAGTATTCTTGGAAAAGTGAGATTTTTTTATGAGAATGAAGGAGGCGGAACCAGATGTTAGGAGCCAAAATGACATGTAAATCCAACACAGAATAATGATCCCCGAGCGTTCATACTTGTAGCTGTATGTAAGTCATACGGTTCCATTCTGTGTTTGTGGTCTTTTTCGAAAACCAGAAATGGTTAGTTTGGGTTAAAACAAGCAATTCTTTAGGGGTTTGTGGATTTATAAACACATACATGGCGCCTGTGGAACTTACTTTTCTGTCTAAAAATGTAATTTGGGCTACATTTAACTATCCCATAATGCCACAACAGGCTGAGAAAACCATCAGCTGGAAAGGAGAAAGAAATCTGAAATGCAGAAAATGTTTTGGGTTGCACAGCGGATAGTCTGCATGTTATTTGTTCAAACATAAGTAATAATAAATGTTAATTAATTGAATTAATTGAGACTTCTACATTTTTTGGGTTATTATTTTCAGTGCAGACCTTTATTTATAGGCCCTGGGAGAGAAAAATCCAGCATAGGCTCCCATGCAAATTCTCCTCATACCCACGAGCCATGGCTGCTCATAAATTTCACTGGCTCACAGGATACACTGTAGCAACCTTAGCAGCCTAGTGTCTTCATAATGTCATATGTCTTATATAATGTCTTATTTATAAGTGTCACAAGTGTCAAGGGAGAAAGCCTACCTTCCCAGAATACCAAAACCTCTTTAAATATGGCAGACACAGTGGATATTAAAAGCTTATTGTTATGGTCACAGTAAATAGTGGGAGATTTATTAGTGTATCTCAGCCAGTTTCTGATGTGGACGTTCTGAAAGCACAAATTCTTCCACACTGCGTCGCGACTATGCCACCTTCATGTCATGTGAGCTTGGTTGAGGCTAATGGGGTACAACCGTTCACAGGTTTTTGCGCAAAACTACTGCAGGTCAGACATGGCGCCATTTTGCCTGGCGCCGCAGCTGCCCAATGGAGACATCAAGAGGAATAGGTATCACACACCGGTGCTCGTCTAACTCAATTTCCTGTTTACGTTTATCTAAAGGAAGGCAAAAGCACATGACATTGAAGTGACTTTGCTCATGTTAGAAGGAAAATTCCCATCACAACTCCAAATCTGTCAGAATAAAATACTGGATCAACAACTCGTCATTAAAGCGTAAGTGAACATTTGAAGCAAATGTATAATTTAATTCCAGAAATTAATATTGATGGTTATATTATAAATATATTGAACAATCTTTTAAGTAAAGCAGCTTCTCTGTGACTTTCATTTTCTCCTGCTTTATCCTGCAGTGAGTAGTGAAGTCCTGCACATAGTATGGAGAAAAGGAAAGGAGGCTAAAGATTAGATTAAGATTAGATTAAAGAGAACCCGTCATGCAAAATAACCCCCTAATCTAAATATATTTTCATAAACTGCCAATAGAAAGCATTGCCTCTATCCCTTCATTATCCCTCTACATGCCTGTAAACTTAAGCAATGAGGTCCTAAAGCTGTATGCAAATGCATACCTCCCAACCGTCCCGCTTTCGGCGGGACTGTCACGCTTTTTAACCCCAGTCCCGCCGCCCCGGGAGGATAAGGGAATGTCACGCTATTCCCCGCATTGTCCCGGGCCAGGAGACTGAGTCCCGTCTCCTGGTCCCGGGACCAGGGTCCGACTTGCCTGGCTGAGAGTAACCGCGGTTACCGCGGACGCGGTGACCGCGGTAACCGCGAGGGGGGGGGGGGCGGGGGGTTCGGGTGGGCAGGGCACACCTGCTGGCTGCAGCACACACTACCTCTGGGGATCATCACAGCAGTGAATGTGGTCAAGGACCTTCGATGAGGTCATGACCATGTGACGCCTATGTGGGAGGAGCTACTGAAGACCCCGGTAGAGGTTGCTGCCATGCATGCCGAGGTATGTATGAGAAGTTATACAGAAGCAGTGCAAGGAGGTGAGACAGGTATATAATGTGGGGGTGGGGGGCAGTGTGACAGGTATATAATGTGTGGGGGGGCAGTGTGACAGGTATATAATGTGTGGGGGGGCAGTGTGACAGGTATATAATGTGTGGGGGGGCAGTGTGACAGGTATATAATGTGTGGGGGGGCAGTGTGACAGGTATATAATGTGTGGGGGGGCAGTGTGACAGGTATATAATGTGTGGGGGGGCAGTGTGACAGGTATATAATGTGTGGGGGGGCAGTGTGACAGGTATATAATGTGTGGGGGGGCAGTGTGACAGGTATATAATGTGTGGGGGGCAGTGTGACAGGTATATAATGTGTGGGGGGGGCAGTGTGACAGGTATATAATGTGTGGGGGGGCAGTGTGACAGGTATATAATGTGTGGGGGGGCAGTGTGACAGGTATATAATGTGTGGGGGGGCAGTGTGACAGGTATATAATGTGTGGGGGGGGCAGTGTGACAGGTATATAATGTGTGGGGGGGGGCAGTGTGACAGGTATATAATGTGTGTGGGGGGCAGTGTGACAGGTATATAATGTGTGGGGGGGGGCAGTGTGACAGGTATATAATGTGTGGGGGGGCAGTGTGACAGGTATATAATGTGTGGGGGGGGGCAGTGTGACAGGTATATAATGTGTGGGGGGGGGCAGTGTGACAGGTATATAATGTGTGGGGGGGGCAGTGTGACAGGTATATAATGTGTATATATGTGATCTAGTGAAAGGGGGTTGCTTTAAAATTTTTCTTTTTTTTCAATTTTTTAAAAAAAATGTTACCATTATTTTAGACTCTCTAATATAATATACTGGAATACTAGTGTATAGCAATATTACTGCTGATCTCTAATAGCCTCTCATCTGCTATTAGAGATCATTACACATGGCAGGCCTACTAGTCTCAATGGGACTTTAGGCTACCATGACAGCCGATCACCAAGAGGAGGAGTTTGGGAAATCAGGAGGCTGCTGGAGGAGGAGGCTGGGGACAGGAGGAGGAGGAGGCTGGGGACAGGAGGAGGAGGAGGCTGGGGGACAGGAGGAGGCTGGAGCAGGCTGGGGAGCAGAAGGAGGAGGCTGGAGGACAGCAGGAAGATAGAGGATGGAGGGGCTGGGGGACAGGAGGATGCTCGAGGCGGCTGGGGGACAGGAGGAGGCTGGAGGACAGGAGGAGTATGCTGGAGGAGGCTGGAGGACAGGAGGAGTATGCTGGAGGAGGAGGCTGGGGGACAGGAGTATGCTGGAGGAGGAGGCTGGGGGACAGGAGGAGGAGGCTGGGGGACAGGAGGAGGAGGCTGGGAAATCAGGAGCAGGCTGGAGCAGAAGGAGGAGGCTGGAGCAGAAGGAGGAGGCTGGAGGACAGCAGGAAGATAGAGGATGGAGGGGCTGGGGGACAGGAGGAGGATGCTGGAGCAGGCTGGGGAACAGGAGGAGACTGGGGGACACGTGGAGGAGGCTGGAGGACGGGGGCTACAGGAGGAGGCTGGAAGACAGGGGGGCTACAGGAGGAGGCTGGAGGGCAGGGGGGCTACAGGAGGAGGCTGGAGGACAGGGGGGCTACAGGAGGAGGCAGGGGGGCTACAGGAGGAGGCTGGAGGACAGGAGGAGGCTGGAGGACAGGAGGAGGCGACAGGAGGAGGCTAGAGGACAGGAGGAGGCGACAGGAGGAGGCTGGAGGACAGGAGGAGGCTACAAGAGGAGGCTGGAGGACAGGAGAAGGCTGGAGGACAAGGGGATACAGGAGGAGGCTGGAGGACAAGGGGATACAGGAGGAGGCTGGAGGACAAGGGGATACAGGAGGAGGCTGGAGGACAAGGGGATACAGGAGGAGGCTGGAGGACAAGGGGATACAGGAGGAGGCTGGAGGACAGGGGGATACAGGAGGAGGCTAGAGGACAGGGGGATACAGGAGGAGGCTGGAGGACAGGGGGATACAGGAGGAGGCTGGAGGACAGGGGGATACAGGAGGAGGCTGGAGGACAGGAGGCTACAGGAGGAGGACAGGGGGCTGGAGGCTACAGGAGGAGACTGGAGGACAGTCTATATGTTTTACATGTTACAGAGTTGCATTAGGGGATATTATATTGGTCCACGGGAAGGGGGGCAAATTAAGGGGCGTTGTAGCATTTGGGGACCATCAAGTTCGATATTATACTATGCTTGAGGGTTGGACAATGGGCGTGGCTTAGAAAAAGGGTGAGGAGCTTTGTGTCCCTCTTTCTCTTCTCCAAAAGTTGGGAGGTATGCAAATGACCTGAGAAATGTCCAATGAGTCATTAGCATATTCAAGCTGTCCAGCTTTTTCATGAGTGGGAGGCAAAGCCACACCCTCAGTGCTTGACTGACAGCCTGTATAATGATGTAATGCCTGCTCCATGTGCGTGCCGGTGGTCACGCCCCCGCTGCAGCCTATGTGTATAAGATACACCTAAACACATGACTGACAGCCTGTATAATGGTGTGATGTATAATGGTGTAATGGTTTCCTCCATGTGCTTCCTGGTGCTGGCACCCCCTACAGCCTGTGTGTATGTGAAAGATACAACAGCTCCAAGCAGCCATGTTATAGCAGAACAAGTCAGGTACTCGTGTAGCTGATGCCTGTGTCTCTCTTATGTGTATTAGGAGGATGCAGCATGTCAGCAGATAAAGCACAGACACAAACAATGCTTTACTATACATTACACACAGACATGAGCAGAGGGAGGAGAGGGGAGGGGTAACAGGAGTGACATCACTGCCTCTGACCATGTGACCAGCCTAATTTACATAATAAAGAAAATATGATTTTATAATGATTAATGTATGAAATAACTAGATAAAGGCTGTGATGGGATCCTTGTGAGCTGCTCCAACAGGTAGAGGTGACAGAAATACCCGATGACAGGTGTCCTTTAAGAAAGGCAGAGGAAAGAGGACAAGAATTAACAATGTTTACTATTATCATCTGAACTATACTTTTATGCAATTTCTAGTTATGTACACTAAGCTGTACAAGAGGCCCTTCTTGTAAGGAATTCCTCATGCCGATGAATCTGCATTAGAGTTTATAATCTCACTGCTCTTACTGTAGTAGTCTCATGCACACAGAAATCTAACACATGCTAGCCGTTGCAACTAGTACATGTCCCTAATTACTTCTTTAAACTAATGTGCATGGCTGTGGATTTCACTGCCCATTACATGAGGTCCAACAAATATGATCTACTGTAGTCCACTTGTTCCATTTTATATTTTGGTTGTCTGCTTCTTTTAAACCAGCTCACAATTTGAGCAATAGTGACCAAAATGGTAAATTATATTTCTTGCGCAGTAATATGTAATTAGTAAAAGTGGTATACAAATCACTAAATTTGGTTTGGGCCCCGATTTTTTAGTCATAAGTGATTATATTACTGTTACATCCAATAAGGTTTTGTTTGATTGTAGCAATGAGAACAAAGTAAAATCTCTCATATAGATAGGCCATAGACATACTTTTGCATGTGTGGAAGTACAGTGGGCTAAAAAGTATTTACCGTATATATTCGAGTATAAGCCGACCTGAGTATAAGTAGAGACCTCTAATTTTACCACCAAAAACTGGGAAAAACCTATGGACTCGAGTATAAGCCGAGGGTGGAAAATGCATTGGTCACAGCCAGCCAGCCCCCATGTAGTATACAGCCTGCCCTCTGTTGTACACAGCCAGCCTGCCCCCTGTTGTACACAGCCAGCCTGCCATACCATGATGCGGCCGTTGGTGACGTCATAGCATGCGCCGGCCGGAAGATAACATTGCGTCTATGCATGCTGTTAAAGAAGAACAAAGAAAGAAGAGGAGCCGTAGGGTAGACAGAAGAGGAGCCGCTCCAACATCGGGGAGCCGCGTAAAGCATCGGGGCCGCCAGCAGAAGAGTTTATACGTTTATTTTTTTTTTATTGACTCGTGTATAAGTCGAGGTGAGGGTTTTCATTTTTTGTGCTGAAAAACTCAGCTTATACATAAGTATATACGGTAGTCAGCTAAAAACTGTGCAAGTTCTCCAACTTAAAAAGATGAGAGAGACCTGTAATTGACATCATAGGTTGACTTCAACTATGAGAGACAAAATGTGTAAACAAATCTAGAAAATCACCCCCAACCATGTTTTCAGCCTTTGAACAAGCCTTTTAAGAAAACAAGTAGCATTAACTATTAAGTTATAAAAATTTTTATTTTCATTCATTTTAGAATACAGGTGGTTCCCTCACCCGACTTACAGATGTAGTTGTAGACGGACCTCTCTGCCCACTTTAACCTCTGGTGAATGCTTTACTTCAGCTGTAAGGTGTCTATAATTAATTTTTATAAATATTCTTTGTTTCCATGTTTTGCAATTGTGACATGGACAAAAAAAATATTTTCTGGAATAACATTTTTAAAATACCTGTTCTGACTTGCATACAAATTCATCTTAAAGGACATCTACCACCAGGATGAAAGACTGTATTCTAATGAGATTCTCCAGGCTCCATAAACACCATCCTGGTGGTAGATGTCCTTTGAGAACAAACCATAGTCTTTGTAAAGCCACATTAATCATATTAATTATCAGATATTTCCATCTGGAGCTTAATAGACCACAAAAGTCTTTCAAGTCTTTCTTAAGAAAGCCATGAAAATAAGGCCATTATATTTTAGTGGAATCCTTCCAGCAGACACGGCTTTATAACATACAGATGGCTGGTGCTATGAATACTTGGAGATCACCTATCTACCTCTTTAATTTCTAAAGCAAATATTTTCTCACATTTTTACATTACATCAATAGCTTTGCGCATGTAACTTTGTGAAACAAATGTACTGCAGCAGACAAAGAAAAAAAAAAGTTTCTCAAGATGAAAACTGCCAGAATTTTCCTTGGGAAACTAGTGATCATTCTGGCTGTGCATTATACAGCCCGACATAGTCACATGGTATGCTCTATGCAAAAAACATTGTTACATAATCTGTAAATAATTGATAGCCAAAACCAAAAAGACATGTGCTTTTATTTGCAAACCAATAAAAAAACAATAATGAAAAAATAATTATACTTGGCGATCTGGTTATATTATTTTTAATTACTCACCTTTTATGTAAAAATGTACAAAACTGACATTGCCCAATACACTGAGTCCTGGTAAGAATTTCAGCTGTGGGCAGATAGGGTGAAGCATTACCCATATATGGACTACCTGTATTCATTTTTGCTGCCTGAATTAGTGTCGCAGTGTGTTACCTTGGTCTAAAACCTGAGCCTGACACTTTCAGCTATTCTCACTGCCTCAAGATACCAAAAACTATATACAGACAGTATACAGTATACAACATGTCTGTAGGTTTTTTCTTAAGTTGAGTTTGTATTTAAGTTGGAACCGTATACTTTATCATTGTAACCCCAGTCAAAATTTTTGGGGTCTCTGTGACAATTGGTTTTTAAAAATGTTGGGTTGTCATAAGAACCAGGATAAACAATAAAGCTTCATTACAGACACCTGTGATAACTGTTACAGCTGTTTATTGTAGCCTAGGACTAAAGTACAGTAAATTACAAAAATCCTGAGGTCCGTTTGTAACTAGGGGTCGGTTAGGAGTCAGGTGTTCCTAAGTAGGGGACCGCCTGTATTGGATAGAGACGTAAAAAGAAGTATTGTTGCTCTGCTGTCACTTAAATGAATAAGCAGGCGAGCTGCATTCCATGGCTGCTGCTTCTATACAATAGACAGACCCATCTGCTTTTGGCACCATCCAGTTTATGGATACCAGTGCCTGAAGAACCGATCAGTCTGGGGGTCAGGTGTTTGACCCTCACCATCCTTCTAAGGATTCCAGTTTCTATGTTCAATACAGCATTCTCATCAGTCTGAGAAGTTAGATTTCTCAGAATACCCTAGTTGTGGTCACATATCTCATGGTACACAAAGACAAGACAGATCCATCTGTTACACATGGTCACCTGTGCAAGGAGAGGGTACTGCCTGGCCGCTTTCACTGGTGAAAACAAGTGATGTTTGTAAAGATGAGGACAAGTTGATATGATTAAGGAGGGTTTGAGAAACCTTGATAAAAGCAAAAAGTGTATACACAAAGATTCCAAACTGGAGATCAAAGTTGGAGAACAAAACACAATTTCCTAAATGGCAAGGTCATGGTTTAGTCCTATGTCAATATATCCTAACATGTGTAAAATAGAAGTATTTTAATCTTTTTTCATAATTTGTAATTCTAAAGCACAGAATACAAATGTAAATGAGATATTTGAAAAAAAGGCACTGATCAAAGTTAGAGAACACTTTCACATACCTGCAAGTTATTGGTGTTAATCTGGTATCTGCTACTAATTTCCTTAATTATCTGACAAACCCTGTATAACTGGCAACATAACTTTCCAGTTTGCACTAACTTTGCAAAAAATGTTTTGCCGTTCCCAAGTGACTGAAACCCTCAGGTAGCAGGTTGTCTAGTTGAAGGCCAAAATGGGTGACCCTTTCAGCCATAGCAAGTTTATCATTCCAAGTATGTGTTTTCTAGAATATTGCATCTTTACAACATCATAAACTCAATCAAGTCCCTCAAGAAGGTAGTTGACCTGAAAGTCCACTCTGCAGTGACCAATCCTTTCATTAGCAGAAAGAATCAAAAGGCTAGACTAAGCTCTGCTGAGGAGCATGTTGTGTGGACAGGAGACAATTGGTCAAAAGTTCATTTTAGTGATGAAATAAAGTTTCATTTATTTGGATTTAAAGGAAAACCTACCACCACGGATCTACTTATATAGGTAGGTGCATCTATAGGACGTAAGCATAGCCCTTTTAAGGGCTAATCCTCACGTCCCGCAATCTTTTCGTAACTTTTAATTCCCTAGTATGCAGATTTTCTAAAGAGGCCAAGAGCCTCTTTAGAAAATCTGCATACTAGGGTAAAAAAGTAATTAAAAGATTGAAGGGACGTGAGGATAAGCCCTTAACCCTATCACGACCTGTGACATAATAAGATATATCTTGGTATTTTTGTAAAACACTGTTCTAGTGGCATGGTGCACCCATTACAATTACTCATTCAAATGTTGATCAATGTAAATTACATTATTTCTGAAAAAAAATCAAGTTATCACACATTGGGGCAGATTTATCAAGTGTCTGAAAGTCAGAATATTTCTAGTTGCCCATGGCAACCAATCACAGCTCAGCTTTAATTTTACCAGTGCTCATGAATATTTTAAAGGGGAGCTGTGATTGGTTGCCATGGGCAGCTAAAAATATTCTGATTTCAGACACTGCCTAAATCTGCCCCATTGTTCTCTATTCACTGTTTGATCTCCAGTGTAGACAGAGCTGTATTGTTGAAATACTTGTTCATCACCTTTTGTAGTACAGTTTTTATGTTCTCTTATGTACAGTATCTTACATAGTCAGACTAAAAGCAAATCATGTGTAGTCAGATCCTACATGCATCACTCCACTTATGCTTTTTCTTCTTAGTAACCAACTACAACAGGAGTTCAGAAGAAAGAAAGGAAAGGAAAGTGTCTATAATTTCGGCATCAGACTATACTTAATTTATTTTATACACAGTAACAACGAGCAATTATTGGTTTGCATAAAACCTGTACAAAAAGTATAATGTTGATCTTTGGACAAATTGCAGGAATAAAAATTTTCTGCATCAAAAAATTTGAACGCTACTAAAATGTTGTTGATCTGTTTTAGTATTAGTATAAGGTACAACCTTATAATTGGTGAATTATGTAGATTCAGTCTGCAAACACAAAGCCTGTGATCACTTCTATGTCCTATATAATAGTGATCATGACCATGAACTCATCATTTAGAGGCTTGTCATTTATATTACAGGATTTGGACTACAAGACGATAACATGAAGGAATGTGTGCTTTTCTACTTCCTGGCTCTGTGCTCTGCCAAGCCATTTGTATTACCTCCAAAGTACATGGCACTTACTGACCTTATGATGAATGACATGGATGATGATGTCGATGATGATAATGATAGTGATGATGATGATGACGACAACGACAGAAACTCATTATTCCCATTAAAAAGGAACATGCCACTTCGACCAACCCTACCTCCATTTAACATGTTCCCAACATGTCCATTTGGATGCCAGTGCTATTTAAAGGTGGTACAGTGCTCCGACCTCGGTGAGACCACAAGTCACAATCATTTTTGCTCTATAACTTATGAATCACCTTTATACAATTAGACCGTTGAGTAAACGCTTTCTTCTTTTCTGCTATCTATGCCATAATATTAACCCAATTCAAGAATTAAAATAGGGTGCGTCACAATCTTTATGTCAGTTTAAACATCAGCCATATGGGTTGTCAACCAGCTTTTACACAGCTGTAGGGAGCAGATCTACTTCACACCCTAATATTATGCGTGGAAAGACATCAGGAGCACAAAGGACTGTATGTTTTCTTAAGCAACCACATGATGCATGAATAATCATATGCACAGTCTATTGTAATTCATAGGATTCATACAATGTTTTAGGAATATCATGGGATAAGGTAAGAATTGTTGTCAGACTTTATAATATATCGATCCACTCCTGGTTATGGTTTATAAGCCTATATATAAACTACCCCAAAATGACAATGTCATGAGAGGTTAGATTTTAATAACCCACATCTATTTCACTACTTTTTCCTTATACTGAGAAACTGTATTAAACAGTGGTGCACACCATGGGTGGTAATTAAAGTACCAAAAAAATAATAAGAATAGAAAATTTACAGCATATATAGTCTTGTCTGTGCAAACACTAAAGGAACATTTTGGAGTAAACTAATTCTATTGTGCTTTACAAGTCATGCCGTATATATATATACAGACAAGATTGGTGGATTACAGATCTAAATGCTGCAGCCAAACACAATTGCAGCAATTAAATTACGCAGTGTCTCTACCTTGAATTTAATCAGCACCCCAGTGACATCATCAGCACCCCAGTGACATCATCAGCACCCCAGTGACATCACTGGGGGGAGGCACATATCGATTGCTATGACAGCCAGGATCCCGTGGTTGCCACAGCAGTATCTGTAATACACTAGTACATATAAATACTAATCCAGTAAATACAGTATAGCTACCCTGCCAGGGCTCTTGGTTATAGCAGTTTCTTCTGGCTGGTCACAGGAACCACTGTTGCCACTTGTTCAGCAGACATTTATGGACCAGCAGGAAGAACTGTGGAATGCTGGAACAGGATAATAGACAAGTATAACTTACAATAAGTGAGAGGGACACCCCAATATAGATCTCTACAATGAGCTTTTAATCCTTGTGTGAAGTTCCAGGATCCAATAAAATAAAACAAGAAGCAGCAGCACTCCAGTGAAAAAGAAAAATCTCAAGTTCTTTTATTCACCCAGCATCATCATAACACTTTGACTCTATGGACATCTTTGTCAAGCTTGATGAAACGTTGCTATAGTGCTGGGCGAATTAAAAAAACTTTTATTTTCTCACTTTACCTGGAGTGCTGCTGCTTCTTCTTTTCGCTTAAAAATATAATCTACTGTATATACTCTGGTATAAGCAGAGATTTTCAGCACAATAAACTGAGCACTTACCATTCCGACGTTCCGAGCAGCTCCTCTTTTTTCTTCATGTAATGCCGGTTCCAGGTCCATGACACCTCCATGTGCACAGCGTGGGCGGCACACAACTGAGATGGCAGCCGCTGTGTTGTGTGCTTGCGCCAGGTCAGCGACAGCTCCATGCGAACGGCTAAGCCGGCGCACAACTGTTATGCCAGCAGCGGCTGACAACCCAGCTGTGCGCTGTATGGGCCGTGCGCACGAAGCTGTCACGGACCTGGAGACGGCGCATATGAGGCAAGTGGAGGAGCTGCCCAGGGCGACGGAATAGTGAGTACTCAGGGCTTGCAGGCGATAGACTACAGGTGGGAAGGGGTAGGCTTGCTATATACTACAGGGGACTGGAAGGCTATAGCTTTCCATTAATTTAACTGCAAAGTTTTAGTCCTATGTAGACATACTGAGAAACTTTTTATTGGTCTACGTACTTGAAGAAAGTGATATGTTGGACAAAATGGCTTATGTATTTGTTACTACTGTACTGCACTACAGTAGGACAATAACCCTTGATATAAACCAGTTAATAATGGAATTTGTTGTATCAGTATGTCTTTGATGGATGATATTTGCTACATTACAGTTTGCTTGCCTCACACATATACTGTATGTAGTGAAAACATTTTTCTGTGCAATGAACAGGTTTGGCATCCATACCTGCAAAAATTCCGCCAGACACAAGATTATTAGATCTTCAGAACAACAAAATAAAAGAAATTAAAGAAAAGGATCTACAAGGTCTTACATCTCTTTCGGTAAGCTGCGCCTCTTTCCAGCATTTGTAGCTTTTGCAACCTCTCCCATTTTCACCTTTACTGTTGTCACATTTAACAAATTTTACAGAAACATATTTGTTCCCTTGGTTAGGACATTAAAAGGAACCTGTCAGGGTGATCTGGGACAATTATCCACCCACAGATTCTTATGGACTGATGGTTTATTCTCCTAAACTGCTCTATATTATTTGAGTCTGAGCCCTCATTAAAAATAATAATAAGAGTTTATACTTACCATATTTTTCGGACTATAAGGCGCACCATCAATAAATGCCTGCTAAAACGTCTAGGTTCATATATAAGGCGCATCGGATTATAAGGCGCACGTGATTATAAGGATGAATGACCAGCAGGTGGCACACCTGTGCACAGTGCAAGGTAACTGTTGTCTGTAAGTACGTTTCATATATAAGGCGCACCTTTGATTTTTGAGAAAATTAAAGGATTTTTTGTGCGCCTTCTAGTCCGAAAAATATGGTACTTCTTGTCACCTCTTGTCTGGCAAAGTACTCTGTAGAGTACAGCACATTGCATTGCACAATGAAGCCTTGTTTGTGCAGGCTCCAGGAGCACCCGAGAGGAGTCTGATATGCCTTATAAAGTGAGAGAAGAGAGCTTCAAAATCAAGCATGATAAACCAGGAACACTTACTCATAGATCCATGCACAGAGACTGCGGTAATCTTCTTATATTTGATATCCATGGCTTCCTCACTTCTAAAGTAATGTAAAGTAATGGTAATGAGCCAGCAGGGCTGTGGGGGTGCTGCTAGAGCCCCTACATGCTGTACCTTCACAGGCGGTTCACACGGTCTCACCTTCCCCACTGCTCTGTGAGCACTTCCTCCTCCCTCTGCCTGATGTAATCTTATGGCAGCAGAAGAAGTTTCAGCACACAGCGGGATGGTAAAAGTGCTCCTCTACAGTGTAACAGCCTGTGAAGCAGAAGTAGGGAGGGGGTTTGGTAACACCACAGGAGTCCTTCTGGTTCTTAGCATATTTTTAAAGTTGATTTTAGAAAGAGGGAAGCCATCATGGATAAATATAAGAAGATTACCACAGTCACAGGAATTGCCATGCCAGGATCCTATGATAGTATTAATAAGTATAAGATCAAAGCGCTGGGCAGGGAGATTGTTCATGGACAGTTTGAGATCACATGACCCTACATCTGATGCCGTTTTATGGTCAGATATCTCTGGCTGATGAGGTAAAAGACAGTAGGCTTTACTTTACATATTAAGAAAGTGTTGTAGAACTTTTTATAGAAGTATATTGATAAATTACCAAATATCCTTCCCCCCACTTTTATACACACATTACACAAAACATGAGGTAAAGAGGCCAACCCCTTTAAAGGTTCTTCAAGATTGATATCTTATTGGATGAGAAGGAAATGCAAACTAAGGTACTCCCAATGAGTGTTGCTTATGCTGCACCTTCCAATTACATCTAGTTTATCTATAAAGTTAAAGGGGCTGAGGTGCAGTACCAAGTACAGCCACTAACTTATGGCGGTGTGCTTTCTTCGGATTCAATAGACAGTGACACTCACCTAAATACTGTGATCTTGGTTGGTAAGCGTGCCGGGTCTGAGACTCACATCAAATATGTATTGATTATCTATTCTACTCATAAGTTATCCATCAAATAAAGAATCTCTTTAAATATTTTGCATGAAAATGTTTATAATTATTGTCTGTTAATGATGTACATGTTATTTATCTAGGCTTTGTTTCTCAACAACAATAAGTTATACAAAGTTCACCCAAAAGCCTTCCAGTCAACAAACAAGTTACGGAGACTCTACCTGTCCCACAATCAGCTTACAGAAATCCCAGCGAACCTTCCAAAATCCTTGGCAGAGCTGAGAATTCATGACAACAAAGTTAAAAAAGTACAAAAGGATTCCTTTAAAGGCATGAACTCCTTGCACGTTTTAGGTAGGTGTATCTCCAGGGGATACAAATAATTGGGAAGCGTGTCATGGAATTTCAATACCTTGCAGGAATATCTTATGGCACGCTTGTAATAGCCATTGTTCCTGTAGGTATTTGTTAGAAGCATCATTCTTCAGTAATTTGCAGAAACACAATGTAAAACATTCTGCAATTATTCACAATTACAGACATGTAGATGCCCTTAGAAAAAACAATCCAGACTAAGCTGCTCAAACATTAGAAAGATGCCAAAAGTCATTTTTCAGGTCATGACTTAAAGGGAACCTGTGCGGCACATTTAGCCCCCCCCAAACCAAAGGTCCTATTTTATTACCAATAGTGAATTGCTCTGATATTGAAATTAGCCAGAGGCTCCTGTTAATTATAAGCTGAACCCCCCCCCCCCATTTCTGCATTCTAATTCTGCAAATTTCGTCAGTCGTGTGTTCCTGACCTGAGTGATGCCGTAACACCCCCTTCCTCCTCTGTGCTCGTGTAAACAGCACACCACCTACTAAGCTGCAGCACAGAAAGAGGTATGAATGACCTGTGCAGGGGGGCGATTACAAGAGATCAGAGGTGTAGGAGCCTGACTCCGATCATATCAGGAACACCCAGCTGACTCAATTCACAGGATTACAATGCAGAAAGGGGGTTCATTTTATAGTTCACAGGAGCCGCTTACTCATTTCAATAGTATCATGCAGAGCGACTCTAGAGTAAATGCGGAAGGATGTAATGAGGAAGGAACAAGATGCTAGAAGTGTCTGAAAAGTTGCCTTTAAATAAAATCCCAAAATTTAAGCACAGGCAAGCCATAAAATAAGCTAGATAACATCAATAATATTGGTTATTTGACACCAGGTGGCACTATTTCATAGAAGGAATTATTGTGTTTTACTTGATCTAATAGGGATATGTATTGCTTGACCACAGGGCAACCACCATAGTACATTATTTGGAGCTACAATTCTTCAGCTTAATCCATTTTAATGCATCTTCCCAGTACTAATAACAATGTGTTTCTATCACTACTTTTTACACTTCTAATAATCATATATGCTCGACAGAAATGAGTGCAAATCCATTGGAAAATGAAGGTATAGAACCAGGAGCATTTGAAGGACTTACAGTCTTCCATGTCAGGATTGCAGAGGCCAAACTGACGTCCATCCCTAAAGGTAGGGAATTTTCTGCTTTATTTTAAAATGAACTTACACCAACAAATATTTGTTTTTCTCTTGAAACGGTCAATACCTCTACAGCCCCAGCAAAGGGCCAGGATAAGGGTAGGTGAATGTCTAAGGAGCAACTGCTGTCTCCCACCTTGTGGAGGGGGGCAGTCATACACTGATTAGTAGATGCAGGCAGTGCAATGTTAACGCTGCTTGCCCCCTCTCTATGACCCAGACTGCACTGTCAACTAAGCAATAACTTCATTGGCAGAGTTGTTTTTCTGCTGTGCAGGAGCTATATATGTACTGGGAGTAGCTGCTGGTGCTCTCTATGTACTGGGAGAAGATGCTGGGGCTACCTAAGCAACTTGTAATAAATACCAAGCAATGAATACCAACATAAGTATACAGTACCAAAAATGTACTCACAAACCGTATAACCAATACACAAGGTAATAGAATACAAATCTTTATTACGGTACTACACATAAGGGAAATAAAAATGGACATTGATAACAAACATTAAAATCCACATAAACAGACAACAAGGTGATGGTCAATCCCTGGTATACAATACCGAATATCAGGATATATAACAATGTGACTATATATTTGTACATTTTACACAGCCCTATCCTGCACTTACTTATAGTTTCTACCTAACCAGTGAATAAGCCCCAGACCACCACCACAGCACCCGATGTACGATTCGCCGTCGCTTCCTCAAGGGGGTGTGTACCCAAGCAACTTGGGCTGGTGCTACCTATAAATTTGGGGCAGATGCCAGGACTACCTGGGAGCTTGATAAAAGGGACCGAATGCACAAACATATAATAAATTATAAAAACTATGAAATGAGGGATGAGCAACATTTATTGTTTCCAAGGGCCAATTTGTCATACTACTCAACTTTAATGGGTCACATCAGTTACCAGCACCCTAGATGGACCAACATGCACAAAATGACACTGTTGAGATGTGGGGTCTTCTGGCCGTTAAAAAAGAAAAAAAGAAATCTTTACTCAGGCTTCAGGTCCCAAGAAAAAGGGTGATGTTGCAGCTACCTTGGAACAAGCAGCTCCCCTGTGGTCAGATCAGACACTCTGACCTAGAGACCATCTATGTACACACTGGGGTCATTAAATACCCAACTATTTCCCTTGAGTCTTAAAGGGATATACCCCTTTAACAACAACCATCACAAGATACATAAATAATATATAAAACATCATAATACAGTATATTACCCAATATAAAAATAAAGGGGAATTTACAATATACACAAAGTAACTAAAGTATGAAATACATATCTCATGGCTTCAGCTCTGCATAACCTGGCAGTAATCAGGTGCAGCTATTTAAGAGTGGTGAACGCGTTTTTGGCCGTTTTTGAGCAGTCCGTCAAAAAATGCATGAGTTTTTGATGGACTGCTTAAAAACGGGCCAAAAATGCCACGTGTGCCATCACCCTGACCCCAGCGCACCCTCTGCTCAGGTTTCGCACACACACACAGGTAAGTCCAGGTAATGCTGAGTAGTGACTGCTGAACTGGTTTGTCTGTTGAAAAAATAGAGAGACAAAGGTTTGCTGGCCAGTAGGAGGAGAAAAAGAAGAAAAGGTTCAAACACACAGACAGACAAACCGTTCACTATTCACCCCTCAACAGACACCCCATGAAATGATAAATATCACCAATACAGCAATAAATATCACCCCAAAAACCAAATACTGCATTCAGAGGTGAAAATAGTGCAGACCCCAAAGCTGACAGGAATCATAATGTAGAGACGCATAGTCATAATACTGGAGACCCCAAGAGCAAATAACAATATTGGAGACCCTATTGCAGATTAAACACACTGTAGACTGTTATGGCAGACAAATACTGGAGATCCCATAGTAGACAATAATATTGGAGAACCCCAGAGGATAAAACTACTAATACTGGGTCCTGAGACTGGTGCATACAACCAATGTCAAGAGTCAGGACATAGAGCAGAGCACCAGGAGAGGACGTCAGCACTCACCATTACATGGCTTTCTGCACCCATGAACACTTCCATCAGTTATGGAAGCAATCAAACTCACGGCTTGCAGGTTGGAAGTAAAGCGTCAGCCGCAGGTTGTGCATCCTCTTCTAGAGTTTTAGTTGAGATGAATTTGTGATGCACTTTGTGTACATGTCGTAGTGAAGATCCTCTGCTACAGATAGGAGTATAAGGCACTGGGTAGAGTGACCAGGAAAACAGGAATGTGACCAGAAAACAGGTGATCATTTTGGTAGAGCTGGATTTCAAGTCGAAGTAGGGACTCCACAGCCCTGGCTTATGTGGTATATACTTAGGACATATGAATGTCAGGAACTCCAATGAGCCAGAATAGAGTCACTTTATGATAAACTTCTACAGCGGACATATCCAATACTGCCTATTCCATCTGGGGAGATCCATTTTAATAGCTGCCTTGTAATGCTACATGACTCTGCAGCTGCAGGTCACATTTCAAACCATTCAGAATATACCTTTAATATTAATTTACTATGTGACATGTGAACACGCCTTTTAGCAGCTCTCTCAAATATATTTTTGGATTATCAAACAGAGCAGTCAATCATAAAATATGTTGTCAATCCCTGAACAGGTCTACCATCATCAATCTATGAGCTTCATCTTGACCACAACAAAATTTCATCTGTAGAGCTTGAAGACTTTATACGCTACAAAGAACTGCAGAGGTAACTTCACATTGCTCTAAAGGACCTTTTCAATATGTTGCTTGAGATAAGTTACTTGCTTATGGGTGATCAGTGTAGATACTGCATGGCCTTTTAGCTGGTTGTATTTCTATATGAAGGGGTAGCTCACTTCTAGCACATAATTGATATTTATAATTTTTCCAACATACTTTCAAAATCAGTGGCTCACAGCTTTCCGGTCTTGTGATGTCACACAGGTGCACGGCTTGTTAGATCACAAAGTTATAAGAGCGGTGTGTTAAAACGAGCCGTGTGTTATATCACTTGGTAACTTTGCATTACACAAGCCATATCAATTATTTGCTGAAAGTGGACCATTCCTTTAAAGTAAATCTACCATAAAAATCAAGCATGATAAACGTGGGACACTTACTCATAGATCCAGGCACTGTGACTGTGATAATGTTATATTTGTATCCATGGATTACGTCCTTCTAATATCTATTTTTAAAAATATGCTAATGAGCCACAGAGGCTCTAAGGGGGAATTACCAGAGCCACTCCGTGCTGCAACTTCATAGGTCGTTACAGTATGCAAGGAGCACTCACCCAACACTCTGTGAGATTAAGTCAAGGAAGGGGGGGGGGGGGATAAATGGATGGAAAAAGCCTCAGGTCCCAGTGTATAAGCCTGTGCCGCTGTAGCACAGAGGGTCTCTGAAAAGGCCCCCAGAGCCATTCTGCCTTATTAGCATTAGCATAATTTTAGAAGAAAGAAGGCTGTGGAAACAAATATAAGATTACCCCAGCCCAGGTGCCTGAATATATAAGTAAGTGCCCTTGGTTTAGAATGCTTGATTGTTATGGTAGATTTCCTTCACATTTTAAAAGCAATTTATTTTTTTATTTTTAGGCTTGGTTTAGGTCATAATAAAATTAAAGATGTCGAAAATGGAAGCCTTGCCTATATACCAAGAGTAAGAGAAATTCACTTGGAAAATAACAAGCTGAAAAAAGTTCCTTCAGGAATTTCTGACCTGAAATATTTGCAGGTAAGTCATTAGCCATATCTTCTACACAAGACTCCATAAGACTACATCAGCAAAATAATGATATACAATAGTTAATGGATTGAGGGGGGTGAAGGGTCAGATATAAAAAGGGAAGTCTATAATTTAAGTCTGATTAGTGGTAAATCCTCATTTGCATTACACACGATCCCAAGAAGATAACCCCTAAAAGAATTTTCCAGCAGCTAAAAGGGAACCTTTCACCAGGAGACCCATTTTTAGCACGGCCCCCCAGTCCCCATAGAGCATTGTACATATATACTGCCAAACATCTTGTGCAATATGCGCCCGGACATGCACAGCTGGCCACAAGGTCTCTGCATTCATTTGTGCTTGCGCCACACTACGTGGCCGTGTAGGAGTCACTGCGCACTTTGCCTACCTCCCGGTCGAATCAGTATCCGTGGACCACATGCTTGATGTGGTCAGCGAGAGTTTCGGACAGCGGGTGGAACATGGATTGGTGACGTCTGCTGGGAGAAGGGTGGGTGAGGGGTGCTATTAGTCATTTGTAAATCGCACTCGGAGGAGCAATTTGCCGAGGGTGGGGGAGGACTACTACTCTTCAGCCAATCCCAGTGGGCGAACTGACTGGTCACAGAGCACTTATATTATTGTAAGGTAATATATAACTTATAATTTTTCTGTATAACAGATTTTTCATACAATAACTGTTTGGCAGTGTATGTACAATGATCTATGGGAACTGGGGGGAGTGGGGTGTGTGCTAAAAATGCGTGTCCTGGTGACAGGTTTCCTTTAAAGGGGTATTCCCATTTCCGCAAATTAATGTTATTGAAAGGGTCCATGGTTTGTGATGGATTTTGATGGTAGATTTCCTTTAATTGTTTTGATATTTTTGAATCTGAAATCTACAGAAGGGGGGGGGGGGGGGATTAAAAGCTGGAAGCAGACATGTCTGAACTTTATAGTGGCTGCGCCAAGGTACTGCAGCTCGGTTCTCAGTCTTCTTTAAAGGGAACCTACCACCACAAATCTACCTATAAAGGTAGATCTGGTGGTAGGTGGATCAATAGGATGTGAGGAGAGCCCTTTTAAGGGCTAATCCTCACGTCCCCGCACTTCTTTAGTAACTTTTATGGTAATTTTATTATGCGGCTACTGGGGCGTGGAGTAGCCGCATCTGAGGTTACACGAGGCGGCTACTCCACGCCCCGATAGCCACTTTACCCCTCCTACTCACCATCTTCGGTGCGCAGCTGCTCGTAGCTGTGCGCCCTCGTCCGGCGATCCTGCAGTCTGCGCATGCGCAGAACAGCAGGCCTGCGCGGTCACTGCTCCAAAGCCGGGGCTGCACAGGCGCGGGCCTGCTGTTCTGCGCATGCCAAGACGGCAGGATCGTGCCGAAGATGGTGAATAGGAGGGGTAAAGTGGCTACAAGGGCGTGGAGTAGCCGCCTCGTGTAACCTCAGATGCGGCTACTCCACGCCCCAGTAGCCGCATCATAAAATTACCATAAAAGTCAAATAAAAGTTACTAAAGAAGTGCGGGGACGTGAGGATTAGCCCTTAAAAGGGCTATCCTCACGTCCCATTGATCCACCTACCACCCGATCTACCTTTATAGGTAGATTTGTGGTGGTAGGTTCCCTTTAATAATAGGTCATAAAAATCCTTGAACATTTAGGTTATTTATTGTAAGTTGAATTATTATATTATGTTGTGCTTGTTTGCATTCTATTGATGTAATATATCCCTATAATACACACTTAGGTCTTGTTTCTTCACTCTAATAATATCGGAAAAGTGGATGTGAATGATTTTTGCCCACCGCCATCGAAGATGAAGAAGTCACTCTATAGTGGCATAAGCCTTTTTGGGAATCCTGTTAAATACTGGGAAGTTCAACCTGCAACATTTCGCTGCACTCTGGGCAGAAACAGCGTGCAAATGGGAAACTTTCGAAAATAAAAGCAAATGCGTGCTGTGTTGTCTGTCCTTGTAAATAAGAACATCAGCTCTGGACTTGAGGGAAAAGCAATGAAGGGAAAGGGACTGTGCCACAGTTTTGTACTTTCAGTTATTGTACCTGGCAAACAGCAAATCTTAGCGGCCAATTATGTTTACAGAGTAATTGCATGAGATCTATTTTAGTAATAAATACTTGAAAGTTGGCCAAAAAGAACCCAACATTTGTAGTTAGCGCTCAATTAGTTAGTCCTGTTCGGGCAAATGAAATAATCTGACACATAATAGTAAAGTGTGTGCATTTATAAATGGTGCTAATCTAAACTCTGCTGCTGCTGCTTTTTTCCCCTATCGTCTCTGCATAAATCAATGGCAGCTTCAGTGGAAGAATACATCACTAACGTAGCAGCCTGCATTCAATTATAGAACATGTGAAATATAGATTTATATATAGTATCAGCAACAATGTGATGGATGGATTTACCAAGCCCTCTCTCAGCAGATAAAAGTCAGCACTACGATTCTGCTGACCATGGATTATAGTAAGAGTCACTCTTGCTGATAATGCATGTCTCTTTATAATCTTTCATGCTGTGGAATATACAGATATGTATCCATTCCTCTCAAGAACCTCATGTTCTGCAGGCGCACTGTCAGCTCTGGGTGGGCCTGTAGATCCTTAGACTGGTCAAAGTTAATATATGCCCAAAATGCTGTCAATGGAAAATACAACTCGAGCAGTTAGGGCTGCTTGCAAACTACAGCTAAGTTAAAGGGATGGGGGGGGTGATCCTACCTGCAAATGAATGTGTGCATTGCTCAGGTCTGTTGTTTACAGAAATGTAAACATGGGCAGGTATAGGATCTGCTCCAAGTTTTGCTCAAGCAGTCAGCTTGTACGTGGGGTTGTGTAAACCCATGGCATGTTTATGGGCTGGTAGCAAAGAATTTTTCTGTCTGCTTTCTGTTGATTCAGCGTAAAGCACATGGACACAATGGGGCTTATTTGCTAAGGGTCCCGCGGCCGCATTTCCGTCGGGTTTTCCTGCATTTTCAGGGATCGCGCCACTGGGACAGGGATTTAGAAGGGGATTGTGTCGCAGGCAATTGGATTTTGGCGCATCTGTAACGGTTTCCATGTGACAGAAAATGATGGTGGTGGTGGTGGTGGTGGTGGTGGTGGGGGGGGGGGGGCGGACCGTCAAACAATCCAACAGATTCGGACAGAGCGCGGGATTTAACGTGAAAATTGTGTCGCAAGCCATGCACTTGCATGCACCAGGAGGAAGATGGTGAACTCTGGCGGACCTGAGCGGGGAAGCGACACATGCAGGATATCGGGCGCACAATCTTCTTGAATCGTGGCACACTGCATTGTTGTCGGACAATGCACTTTCGGGATCTCCTCCGGACCAGGTAAGTAAATGTGTCCCAGAGAGACAAAAATTATCTGTTCCCATAGAGTATAGGGACAAAGCATTTCTCAGATGGCCACAATACAATGTCCTGTACTCTGGCCATTTCCAGTACCAACATTACTCTATCAATGCTATCAGTACATCTCATCACTCAATACTCATAGTTATCCATCTTCTCAATAATAATCACTCAGTTCTTTGGCTTTTGTATTGTCTATATTAATAGCTTTGACAGTGCAGCCTCCTTTTAGTCTAGTCTGCCAATATACACAAGCTTTCAGTACAGTATCCATATAATCTAGTTAGAAGATCTTGCACTAAGCAGAGTTTAGATATCGTTCATCGGGTTGAATAGTAAAATATTGTCAATGATACCTGGGCTGCATGTAAGTACAGCCGTGTAGTAACCATCCTGCATCTTGATATGGGCGTGAAGAAGTTGCATGAAGAAAATGAAAATATTACAATATAAGTTCTTTTACTATTCATCACATTGTGGCCCCACTGAGTCATTATGCAACTCAATTGGGGGAATTCATTAATCACCTATGCCAGATGATTTTTGGTGGATTTGTGCCAATAAAATAACCTTCCAACACATTTATGATGGCGTTTAGAGCATTTTTCTTGTCACTTTTCTGACTTGACCGCCAAAGGGGTACAGTCGGCCGGGAAATAGTTTGTGCACCAAAAAAAAAAAAATATGGATGGTGCACCTCATTGTGGCACAACTTTTAGATCAGCTAAAAGCAGGTCTTAAAGTAGAACTCGACAGGTTTAAACTGCAACAGATTCATCATGAAAATAATGAATTTGTCGCAGCAAAAGTCTAGTGTTGTTGAGCTTTGCACTTTCAGGGCCTGTGTCACATTAACCCGTTTTGGATCGCCTGCTGACTTAGACGTCAGTGGGCGCAGGTCCTGAGTCTGCAGCAACGTCTTTCTACTGCTCCAGCGTTAACCACCCTAAAGAGAAGGAAGAAACCGGCGCTTACGAAAATCCGCTAAAAATGCCCGGTCACTAGAGCCTTCTCAGGCCGCGTCACTCAGGGGTTAATGAATTCTCCCTCAATGGGTTTCTATGTCATGGCAGTTTCATGGCACTCAGTGGCTGTGTAGCTTGGGCTTTACATGACAAGTATAGTGATATGAGTGAATAAAGGCAAACTCCACATAATGGTAAAATATGCTATGTTGTACTAGTTACTGTATATTTGTTCTGTCTAAACATATTAAATTAAGTCTTATATAGTCTCCAATTGTTGTGTTTAGTAATAAAAGTGTTTTGAAAACAATAATTGCTTCATATTTATGTGTGTGATATAAACGCCCATAATGAATGAATGAACACATACACACACAATTCCAGTGAGACAAGCATGTATAGCCTACGCATTTCAAATGGTATAACCATCCTTGGTCATGGCTAATATCCCTATAAGGCTACATTCACACAACCATATGATTTCTCCAGTCCCATATATACGGGCCGTATGAGCCCGTATATACGTGAAGTTTTTCATCTGTATGCAGCATGTATGTAACCTGTATTTTATACGTCCCCATAGACTTCTAGGGCATACGGAACTGAAATACGGGAGAAGATAGGACATGCTCTATATTTTTATACGGCTAGTATACGGTACGGTACGCTACAGTGTCAAAAACGGCAATATAAATGGTTGGACGTATTGTCCACTGAAATGAATGTGGCCGTATGTAATCCGTAAAAAAACGGTACGGATACGGCGGGTTTCATACGTCTGTCTGAATGTAGCCCAAGACATTCAAAAATGTATACACATGGGAAAATACAGAGTCCTTCTCCTGGGAGATCACTTCTGATCCCCAGGGGGAAACTGGGAAAACGTATTGACTTGAGTATAAGCAGAGGGTGGGAAATGCATTGGTCACAGTCCCCACCAGTATATAGCCTGCCTGCCTCCCCCAGCATATAGCCTGCCAGCCCCTGTAGTGTATAGCCTGGCAGCTCCCTAGTATATAGCCTGGCAGCCCCAGCCCCCTGTAGTATATAGCCTGCCAGCCTCTGTAGTATATAGCCCGCCAGCCTCTGTAGTATATAGCCCGCCAGCCTCTGTAGTATATAGCCCGCCAGCCTCTGTAGTATATAGCCCGCCAGCCTCTGTAGTATATAGCCCGCCAGCCTCTGTAGTATATAGCCCGCCAGCCTCTGTAGTATATAGCCCGCCAGCCTCTGTAGTATATAGCCCGCCAGCCTCTGTAGTATATAGCCCGCCAGCCTCTGTAGTATATAGCCCGCCAGCCTCTGTAGTATATAGCCCGCCAGCCTCTGTAGTATATAGCCCGCCAGCCTCTGTAGCATATAGCCCACCAGCCTCTGTAGCATATAGCCCACCAGCCTCTGTAGCATATAGCCCACCAGCCTCTGTAGTATATAGCCCACCAGCCCATTGTAGTATATAGCCCGCCAGCCCATTGTAGTATATAGCCCGCCAGCCCATTGTAGTACATAGCCCGCCAGCCCATTGTAGTATATAGCCCTCCAGCCCATTGTAGTATATAGCCCACCAGCCCATTGTAGTATATAGCCCACCAGCCCATTGTAGTATATAGCCCACCAGCCCATTGTAGTATAAAGCCCTCCAGCCCATTGTAGTATATAGCCCACCAGCCCATTGTAGTATAAAGCCCTCCAGCCCATTGTAGTATATAGCCCGCCAGCCCCCTAATATAAGGCCCGCCAGCTCCCTAGTATAAGGCCCGCCAGTCCCCTAGTATAAGGCCCGCCAGACCCCCAGTAGTAAAAAATAAAATAAAAATAATGCTGTACTCACCTTTCCGACACCCCTTGTAGGTCCTCTTCTTGCTTCCGATGCTCCGGCGCATCTTCGTGGCCTTCCGCTCCTCTTCAACTCCTTTTCAGGTCGTTTCGCTCCGAAGATGCACTGGAGTATCGGAAGCAAGAAGATGACCTACGTGGGGGTGTCGGAAAGGTGAGTACAGTGTTCATTTTTTATAGACTCGAAATAGGGTTTTTCAGCACAAATTTTGTGCTTATACTCGAGTAAACACAGTATATAGTAAAAGAAAATGTTTCCAATGCAAGAAAGTATCACACTGAAAACTCTATAGCAACATCTATTAGTGTTGGGTCATGTGGTATTGGAATCACACGATCAAAGTTACATCACCGCGTCACATGATTGGAGTATATTGGTAACCAAGGGAACCGGCCGGTGTTGTGGCTAAGATCCAAACATAAGGCTGTCAATGAGGGAGAATTGTGGTATTGTGTGCCGCAAAATCCCAGGCTCACAAACAGATCCATGCAACCTCGGCCAGCACGACTCCCCAGGGATCCAATCTGGAAGGAGGACAAACATCTATGAAATTAGAAACAAAGCATTAAAAGTAAATAATGAATAAAAAGCGAATATAGCACTGTGTTTAGAAGAATATGGGAAGAACATGACTGTTGATGATGTAACATACTATAATAATGTTAGATATCAGCTATATCTGGAATAACAACCTTAAGAGATCCCGGGTTACAATATATATGGTTGAACAAGTATTCTCAATAATGATACATGGAGTTCTTTCTTTAAGTTTATCCCTTGTGGGAAACAAATTTCAAGGGTAAATATCCAATATGCTTCACAATTTGACAGAAATTGACAGAATTGACAGAAATGTGCAAATCGCACATTGTAATAGATAGCCTAGCTAAAGACAGTTGTGAACAGTGTCTTAGAAAAGAGGAGAAAGGTAAACGAGATAGACATAAAACGGGTGTGGCTAAACACTTCAAGGAAAAGTGGCACAGAGTGTATGATCTCAGATGGTTATTATTAGAACAAGTGTCAGGGACAGATATAAATATGACTAAACAAAAGTTATTATAATGCAAGGTATTCTGGATTGATAAAATGGAAGCATTGCAGCCGCATGGGCTTAATGAATTATGTAATATTTTTTTTTTTTTTGTAATAGTGTTATTTGGTTGTTAGAGAACCCTTCAGTAAAATATAAGTAGAGAGGGAAGTCTTGTTTTTATAGAATTGTATTCTGGGAAAGTGATGTCATGAGATTTCTCTATATTAGCTCACCTGTGCTTCAATCATGCATGTCTGGGTAGGGAGGCGTGACCTCCGAAACGCCACACGGTATGCAGAGCCCTCGGTGAAACAGCCTGCTATTGTGTCTGGTATGGCGCTTTAACATTTGTGGACTAAGATGAGTACCCTAAAGCTTTTCACCATGTATTTGATGATAGCAAGATGAAAATGTTTTAGGGAAAAAAATTTTTGCACAAAATTAAAGTATTTACCTGTGGAAAGCAGAGAAAATGTGAAGTATTGAGTCAGTGGTACTAATTGCTTGTATTGACTGTGGATTTGCGAGATCAGGAGGGGACTCGCTGTTTTGCCCTGACATAAAGTTTGCCATATGTGTGAAACACGCACTGATCTTACGGTAAGTAGAACAGAACATATAATACATTGTAACAGCACATTCCCTGGTTTTGGTACACAGCTCCCAGGTGGTAATACTAGACAGAAGAGAATAGAGCATTAGGTGGCCGGCCTAATGAGAGAAGTAGAATAAGAAGTCATTCACACTCATTCACACAGAATGTTTACCAAACCAGGAAACTAATGTACCACAACCAGAGTTACAGAAAACCAGTTTTCAAAACTACAAAAAATATATACATATATGTGTGTATACACATATATACAGACACCAAAACAAAAGGGTGGTGAATTGGTGTTGTATCAGCGAGACTAGTCCCAAAATGGTGGGCGTTTAACATGTGTCTTGTGTCCCAAGCTTAAACAACATAAATTATTATTAATGGTTACATGGATGAGCTGAAATAAAATGTACAGTTTGCGTGTGAAATGTCTAGGGTGCGCCAGATTTAGGAGTACTGGCACACATTCTTCATGAATCTAGCACTCCCTGCACTGCCCCAACAGTGTCAAAAGCCAAACCTTTAATTAAATAAATGTTTTATCTCCATAACCCGTGATATATTTTCTCTCCAGAAAGGTATCCAGGCCCCTCTTGAACATGTACGGCCATCTTTTTTGTAAACGGAATAATCCCAAATTTTGGAATCTGTCCTTGTAGTCTAGTCCCTCCATTTCCCTAATTATCTTGTTTGCTCTCCTCTGCACCCGTTCCAGCTCTACTATGTCCTTTTTATACACTGGTGCCCAAAACTGTACACATCTCCGGCGACACCGCCACATCATAGTGTGCGCCGGCCGGCAGATCAGATGGACGCAACTCTGCCGGCTAATACACCATAGATAAGTAAGAAGAGGAGCCGCGCCGAGGATCTGGGAGCCGGAGGGTGAGTATTAAGTTTATTATTTTTTTATTGACTAGTGTATAAGCCGAGGTGAGGTTTTTTAGCACATTGTTTGTGCTGAAAAATTCGGCTGATACGCGAGTATATACAGTACAGTAACTACTTTGCACAGCTTAGTATCATCTGCAAATATTGAAACTTGACTGTGTAAACCCACTACAAGGTCATTAATAAAAATATTAAAAAGAAGGGTCCTGATCCCTGTGGTACCCCACTGGTCAATCTAATGTGAGAATGTGCCATTAAGGGGGTGTTCCTATGAAGACAAGTTTCTTAAATGCACTCAGGATAACAAAATAACACATTCTCTAATTCAATGTTATAAATAAAATGCAGCATTTCACAGCTGTAATTCCAACCTGTCTATCAGTCCGGGAGAACATAATTTTGGATTCCCTTGCACCTGACTCTGGATCTTCTGAGTTTAGGGTTGGCAGACATATTGTACTTCTGTCTGCACTGAGCTCCTCTCTGCAGTGGCCTTGCATTCCAAGACGAGTACGTATACACACACAGACACACACACACTTCCTGCTAGCAAACAACAATGCATTGTGAGGAGAGTAATGCTACAAGATAGAAGGGGAGGCATATAGCATATATGACAGTATGTAATGGCTGTGATAGCAGAGGGTAGAATGTCATGTGTAATATGCATCTCATAGTTCGTATCTCTGATCTGTCCCATCTCTATTTCTATGTGTCAGATACTAGTGAATGTTAAAATGCTAAATGAAGTGTATATAAGCCTGTACCCTGATAATCTTACCACATTGTCAGCACACAGCATCTCACAGCACACAGGAATCATGAAACATCTGTTTAGCTAGTGCCCGCCCACACTGTGGAATCTTAAAATGACCATCACTAAGAGCTAGGAGCTAAAATAGCAATTAAACTAAGAAAAATTTTAAAATAAGGGGTTAAAAATTATCTTTATTGTGTAACCATCACTAGGGGATTAAAACTTGAGAATTTTCTTTCATGGCCAAATAGCTTTAATGACGACTCTCTGTTTTCTATCACTAAGGTAGTTGCTTACCCAAAAACACAGATTTTCCCCCAGTGCCAACAGTCTAGTTTTATTTACCAACCTTTTATCTGGCACTGTATCAAATGCCTTGGAAAAGTCCAGATACACAACATCCACAGCCTCCCCCAGGTCCAGTCAGAAACCTACTTCCTCATAGAAGCCAATCAGATTAGTCTGTCAGGACCGATCCCTCCTAAAACCAGGCTGATGCTGGGTTATAAGGTTATATATATTACATTTATAATGTACAAGAAGATACTGTCTGTCTTGTCATAGCTGTCCATTCCTGTAGTTTCTTTCTAAATACTCAATAATGGGGCACATCTACTATGGACCTTGCGCCAGTTTTGCTTGCACAGGTATTTAAGAAGTGTCTGTGCCACTTATTGCCGTTCCCCTGCACATGAAACTCTTATCATGCAAAGTCCAACAGAAGTGTGTCGCACGACCGATGCTAAAGGTGCACCAAATAAAAGTTGGTGTACTCTGTTGGGGCAGTGCATGGCGCGCCAGGTTAATAAAGAAAGGGTGACACAATTCATGGCACCCTCTGCACACTACACTACACTACACAGGTGCAGTTTGCGCTATTTTATTAAATGTGTCCCAATATGTTGTACTACACATTCACCAGATGATGGCAGTGTAACGCTGTGTAATACTGATTTGCTCATGGTTGCAGAGTAGGAAGCACCAAGCTCACATTGCAGTCATATAATAATGGTGAAATCTTATTTTGGGTAATAAATAAAACTTTTTAAAACACCCACAATAGTTTTAAACTTTGGCACCTACCTCCTGGATTAATTTCTAGGATCAAGAGAAGCCTTATTCTATAAACCTCAGCCTGCGATATAAGCTTCAATTGGCCATTTTATCAGGTCATATGGGAAAACAATTTTTCACATGAAAAACGAGATCAGTTTTAGAAAGGACTCCTCACACATAAGAGAACTGCACTTTGAAACTGGCTACAAATGGAATAATCCTGCCACGTGGCTATTTAGTGTTACAGATCACATTGTGGTCTGAGAACGGGGAGTCCAGACTCACTCGGTCCAAGAAGCTGTATCATAAAACCTGTCACAGAAATATGTGGCTCTGCAATATACTGAAGCTGAGACTATTATAAGACTTGTAGTAATAGTCTGCTAGTTTTGGAGCGCCACTAAATGTATGCAGAATGAACATTCATAATAAATAATCACATACTTCAACAAACTTTGCATTTGTCAATACAAGAAGCAGTAAGGCTGGGTTCACATCACTTTATTTGTATACACTAAGCGTATATGTTGGGAAAGCACCAAACTTATAAACTTATGTTGTTGAATCAAAACAAGCGTTTTCAAATGCATCAGAACAGCTGGAAAGAGGAGATTTGCCTGATTACAAAGCTATTAACCTTGTGTTTACAAAACGCATGCGATAACACAATGCGGCAGATTTATCAAACTGTCTAAAAGTCAGAATATTCTTAGTTGCCCATGGCATCCAATCACAGCTCCCCTTTAAAATATTCATGAGATCTGGTAAAATGAAAGCTGAGCTGTAATTGGTTGCCAAGGGCTTTTAGACAGCTTGATAAATCTGCCCCAATCAGTTTGTTAACTATATGTTAACACTTGTGTTAACATTGCATTCGCACATGTGTTTTGTAAATGCAATATTAACAGCTATGTAATCAGGCATATCTCTTCTTAGCTGTTATGATGCATTTGAAAAAGCATGCGTTTCTGCCACCCTCCACCCTCAAGCCAGGGGTGGGATTCAAATTTTTAAAAACAGGCTCTCTACTTAGGGAGCAAGAAGCCTGACCCGTTGCAAGGCACAAGAAAAAATGATACCTCCTCTAATCAACAATTCCAAAATTTCAAATGCACTTTATATTAATATACTGTTTCAATCAACCTTTGTATGTAAAATTATTTAATGTATTAACTTATATACAGACATATACAGCATCTTTACCAAACCTGTTAGATCCAGGAGCACCAGAGTGAAGATCATACCATTAATACAATCTCATAACCAAGTTATATTTAGTGCCAGAACCAAGCCCAATACTAAAATAAATACAACACTAAAACTAATTTTGTACTTACAACACCAGGGCCAATTTCAGTACATAAAAACAGCACCAGAACAGAGATTAGTAAATAAATATGGCACCTGAACCCAGTTCAGTAAATAAATGCGGTACCAGAACCCACCTCAGAACTTAAAGGGAACCTGTCACCAGGAAACCCATTTTTAGCACTCCCCCAGTCCCCACAGAGCATAGTACATACACTGCCAAAGTGTTTTTGTATAAAAAATTGGTTTTACAGAAAAAAAGATATGTTATATTGTACCTTTCATTAGCATCTGCTGTGTGACTAGGCAGTTGCCTTTTGGGAGGAGCTGGAAAGGAGCAGTCCCCCACCCCCACCCTTGGGAAACATGTGACCTTTTCAAATATATGAATAACTCCCCACACTCGGGATTGGCTGTAGAGGAGCAGGGGGCGTCGCTAAGCACAGTGATGGGTGTTTTCATATATTTGAAAAGGACACATGGAGTAGCTGTTCCCCAAGGGTAGGGGGGAAACTGCTCCTTTCCAGCCCCTCCCAAAAGGCAACTGCCTAGTCACACAGCAGATGCTAATGAAAGGTACAATACAACATATCTTTTTTTCTGCAAAACCAATTTTTAATACAAAAACACTTTGGCAGTGTATGTACTATGCTCTGTGGGGACTGGGGGAGTGCTAAAAATGGGTCTCCTGGTGACAGGTTCCCTTTAAAACCAATACCGAATCCCAGCCAAGTACATAAAAATAGTATTGAGTGCAGAATTGTGAGCTCATGTCTTCTTCCCGCCACAAAGTTCATAAGGTCCTAAAACCACAGATTTAAAGAAGGCAGAAAGGACACATCCTTCTCCAAGAAGCCTAGTACCATATATAACATATTGTAGCCAATATAGTAAAAATACCCACCACAGTGCCGGCAAATGACCACCCACAGTAGCTGCAAATGACCACCCACAGTGCCGGCAAATGACCACCCACAGTAGCGGCAAATGACCACCCACAGTAGCTGCAAATGACCACCCACAGTAGCTGCAAATGACCACCCACAGTAGCTGCAAATGACCACCCACAGTAGCTGCAAATGACCACCCACAGTGCCGGCAAATGACCACCCACAGTGCCCCAACATAGTAGACCAATAGTCACAGCCATCCAGAGTAGCCAGTAGTCCCAGCACCAGCCCCCCAGTAGCCAAGTCATACCAATAGCCATTAGTCACAGTGCCTGGTCCCAGTAGCCAAGAGACACAGTGCATGCCACACAGTAGCCAGCAGTCACAGAAGCCAATAGTCCCGATGCATTCCCCAGTAGCCAGTAGTCACAGTGATGCCCCAGTAGCCATTAGTTAAAGTGCTGGCTACTGGGGGCATTGTCCCAAATTAGTATTTCACTCAAGGGTCCCCCTTTTTAGTGAATAGCCACAGTGTAAACCTGTAACCAATAGATACAGTGCTCTCTTTTAGTCAGTAGTCACATTATACCCAGTAGCTACATTACCACACAGTAACCAGTAGTGACAGTCTTTTCTGTAGCCCTCACCTTACTGTGCCATTTTTTCTGTAACCCCATCCTTATAAGGGAAAGCCACATAAAAGGGCCATAATAAGAAGGGGTTACAGAAAAGTAGGCATTTTAATTAATTGCTAATTTTCTCTAACCCCATTTATTTATAAAAGCCCCTGTTTGTAGCCAATCTATGTATTTTCCCCATTCAAATAATCACCCTCCTATTTTAAGCTGTGGAAAAAGAAAGAAACATATACTCACCTCTACCCCTGCCCTGAAGCAGCAGCAGTCCAATGTGCAGCACTGTAGCTGAAAGACACTTCTGTGAGCTCAACTTTGGTTATATAAAAAAAATTGAGGGTTTTGGGGGGAGCTTCTATCCTGGAGTATCTTAATGGTTGTGTTATAATACACACCTTATAACAACACTAAAGGAAATCAACCAATTTGATAACCAGTATTTTAACCAAACATCCTCACTGGTTGGCGTTTGCACCCCGATGTAGGATCATATCTTCATTAGACACAAAACCATATCATTTTACCCCAAAAACTGCTTTTAATATTTAGCAAAATTAGCGTTACAGTACGAAGGACACACTTGCGCTACCTCTGCTGATAACTATGCATGCCTCCTGTGTTCTGTGGTATACACCCACTACCTCCCATTCCTCTGCCCAAGAGCTGGTGATGTTATCTTGGGCAGGGGAATAGAAGGGGATAGGTTCTAACCACAGCAAGCAGAGCACTCTTTGGGCACAATGACATTGTTTTATGGCTATTGAACATATGACCCTGCACCGACCAGTGAGTTTGTTTGGGGAACCCCTCCATGACTGCCATTCAGCTATATTCATCACATTTTCACATACCCTGTGCAGATGGCATGTTTATAAACATCATGGAAGTGCCCGAATTAAAACTGCTCCATCTTCTTAACTAGGGCTGCACCGATACAAAAATTTTTGAGCGTGATCCGATACTTGCATAGTATCATGAGACTCGATACAATACTTTTCATAAAAAATGAAAATAATTATAGTACAAAGCAGCACCATCTCACATTCCCGGTGCTTGCTAGTTGTTGTATGGGCGCACAGTGGTTGTAGAAAGGAAGTAGACACTTTTTGCCCAATAAAATGTAAAGTTTTTTTAGTAAGCTATAAAATGTTTTGCCCCATTAATCTGCCCACGAGAGGGCTTATTTTTTGCGAGATGAGATGCATTTTTCAGCAATACTATACAGAGATTGTTGTATTGCAACATTAGTGGGCTCTGTCAGATTATGGACATTAAACACACCTAATAGGCATGCCAATGAAGTCTCTTCAACAGTAATTGAATAAACTGTACGTATTATATCTAGGACAGACTTCCATAGGGCTTCCAATTCTCTACATTCCCACATCATATGGAGTATTCCAGCCTCCTCCTGTTTGATATAACAACTGGGGAGATTTGTATGCCCTGTGCAGAAGTAACAAATAAGACTTCCTGCGTGCTGCACTAGGGGAAAGAACTGATAAGAGCTCTAGGGCTTCGGTCCATTGTTCCTCTGTAATAGGACCCACGTCTCTGTCCCATTTAGCAAGGCATTTCAGCGGGGTATCTTTAACTGAATTATTAGGCAATACAGTATAAGAATAGGAAATGAACCCTTTTGTAGAATTTGCTCTTAGTATCCTATTCAACTCCCCACCAGATCCCAGCTCAACAGGTTCCTCCCTGACCTGTGTATTAAATGCGTGACGAAGCTGTAGATACTGTTAGAACCAGGCATGTGGCAATTGAAATTCTGCTTGTAACTGATCAAATCTTTGCAGCTCCCATCTAAGCACAAATGTTTTAATGTCTTTACCCCTTTCACTTCCCACAGAGTTAACCCTTCCAACCCAAATTATTCTTTCATTTTTTACTTCTATGTCTTTTATTTAATTTCTAAACTGTGAACATACCGTATTTTTCGGACTATAAGGCGCACAAAAAATCCTTTGATTTTCTCAGAAATCAAAGGTGCGCCTTATAGTCCAGTGCGCCTTATATGTGAACCGTACTTACAGACAACAGCTGCCTTGAACTATGCAAAGGTCTGCCACCCTTATAATCCGGTGCGCCTTATATAGGAAACTAGACGTTTTAGCAGGCATTTATTGATGGTGCGCCTTATACTCCGGTGCGCCTTATATTCCGAAAAATACGGTAAATTTCTTAATTTTTTTTTAAGTTGACACCAATTGAAGAATTTTTTGTCTACAGTTTAGAAATTAAATAAAAGGCATACAGTGAGATGAGAATACCCCTTTAACCCTTTAAAGGCCTGGCCCTTTTTTGTTTTTTCATTTCAGTTTTTCACACACAATCAAAGATCTAGAACTTTTTCATTTTTACACGTACAGAGCTGTGTGATGGCTTGTTTTCTGCGTAACAAATTGCACTTCATAGTGATGTTATTTATTATCCGATGCCATGTACTGGGAAGCGGGGAAAAAAATTCAAAATGCAGTAAAAAATTATGAAAAAAATACATTTGACTTTTCTTGTGGTCTTGGATTTTACAGCTTTCAGGGTGCGCCCCAAATGAGATGTCTACTTTATTCTTCGGGTCCGTGGGATTACAGGGATACCACATTTGTATAGGTTTTATAACGTTTTCATACATTTACAAAAATTAAAAAATTGTTCTTTTTTTATTTTGCCATCTTGTGGCGCTAATAACTTTTTCATACTTTGGTGAACAGAACTTTGCGTGGTGTAATTTTTTGCGTTCTGATGAAGTTTTCAATGCTACCATTTTTAGGCCTGTACGACCTTTTGATCACTTTTTATAGATTTTTTAAATATTTTTCAAAATGGCATTTTCGACTTTGGGTGCTATTTTCCATTACGGGGTTAAATGCAGTGAAAAACAGTTATTTTATTTTGATAGATCGGGCATTTTCGGATGCGTCAATACCAAATGTGTTTGAGATTTTCACTGCTTATTTATATTTATATCAGTTCTAGGGAAAGGGGGATGATTTGAATTTTTAGGGTTTTTTTTATTATTTAGGTATTTTTTTATTTATTTAGGTATTTTTTTAACTTTTCTTAAATTTACTATTTTTCAGAATCCTTAGGGTACTTTAACCCTAGGTTGTCCGATTGATCCTACCACATACTGCCATACATTGTAATGAAAGGGTTAAAACGGGTCTTCGGAAGACTTGAGGCTGTCATGGTGACGAATTGCCACTCCCCGATGACGTCATGGGGAGCGACTATCCTCGGCAAGAGAGCAGCGCCCATGCGCAGCCATCTTTTTGAAGCAATGTACGGGTGTTGCCGGTAAGTCTTTGCTGCGATATGCAGCAAAGACTTACTGGCTACGGAGAGGGCTCAGCCAGTGAGCCCCCTCTATGTACCTGCGGCCACTTGTGACTTGTTATGACGTCACAGGTTATGAAAGGGTTAAGAGAGATTGAATTATGGATAACGTACTAAGGACTCGGATTTGGACCCTTGCAATACTTTTTATTGTTTTTTAATTTAGAACTATACTAGTCTCTGGAGAGCCTGCATGGAGCCGGGGGTCTGTTACCTACACTGGGGAGCAGCTGCTGGAGCTCAGTGACACATCAATGCAGCATGCTCTCTGATCTGACATCCCCAAGAACTGAGGTAAAGAAGTAGACAAGGATGTAGGGCTACAGCTTTTCAGAGAGCCAGGAAGAGACTTCATAGACCTCTTTTACGCTTTGTCGCTATGGGCAATGTAAGATCTGTCTCAAATAAGATAGAAGAACTGGCAGCGCTGAACCGATATCAACAGGAGCTCCAGGAGTGCAGCATCATGCCGTTTACAGAGACATGGCTTACAGGACTTACTTTGGACCCGCTCCTCTCCTTGGATGATTTTAAATTATTTCGCACAGGCAGGACAAGGGATAGCGGTAAAATAAAGGAGGAGGGCTGGCGATATTTGTGAATGAGAGATGGTGCGATTCTAGGCACATTACAATTAAGGAGCAAACTTGCTGTAAAGACATTTAAATGAGTATGAGACCTTTTTATCTGCCGAGGGAACTATCGGACGTCATTGTCATAGCTGCTTATGTGCCCCCCTCTGCGAATGCTGAGACTGCCTGTGAAGTTCTGCAAAATGCGGTGAGCCAACAGCAGACACTTCACCACCAGCCCCTCTTTCTGGTGTCTGGACATTTTGACCACATTTGTCCAACATCCACGTTGTCAAACTTCACACAGAATGTATCCTGCCACACTAGGGAAAATAAAACACTCAACCAGTTTTTTGCCAACATAAGGGAGGCATACAAGTCATCAGCCGTACGGCACCTAGGAAGAGCACATCACAACCTCATGCACCTATGCTCTGTGTAAGTTCCCCTTGTGCAGAGAACCAGCTGTCATCCGCACAGCAAGAACATGGTCTGCGGAGACTGAAGAGGCTTTGAGAGATTGTTTCAACAACTCTATTTGAAGAACTGCAGGATTCTTATGGAGATGATATTGATGGCCTGGCAAACTGCGTAACAGACGATATTAACTTTTGTATAGAGAAATCAGTAGCCACAAAACAACAAACCCTGGGTTAACCCTGATATAAAAGCTCTTATTAAAGAGATTTTTTAGATTAGGTGACAAGGAATACATGAGGATTGTTCAAAAGGAGCTGAGGCAACATATGAGGGAGGGGAAATCCAGATACAAGAGGAAGACAGAGGAGCAGATGAAACAGGAGAACATCAGTGGGTTCTGGAAAGGCCTTAAATCAATGGGTGATTGCACACATGGCGTTTTGAACCCTGTTTTGGTCAGTTTATCCAAAAACACATGAGGTTTTTGAAAAACGCATGAGTTTTTGACCAACTTTAATTAAGATAATTGGTAAAATCTGCCAAAAAAGGATGCGTTTAACGAACTGCTTAAAAATGGACCATAAACGGGTTCAAAACACCATGTGCGGCACCACCCAATATCTGGTCTCAGACAGCCTGTCTCTCAGGTCACAGCAGATAAGGTGTGGGTTAATGAACTTACTCTATTCTTCAATAGGTTTGAACACACACCTGCCCCTCCCACATTATAGTCGTACCCGCTGAGACAACATGAGTCCATGTCATCAGAAAACCATTATATTGTCTCCTCCACACTCCACCCCACTGGATCCCATGCTGTTAGTCCTGATCTCCAGATCAGTCAAACCAGTCAGTCATCAGGCTACAATGCGATTGTTACAAGTGCCCAGGTGAGAAGAAAGCTGAAAAGGCTCAAGGTGGGAAAGGCTGCGGGGCCAGATGGTATCAGTACAAGACTACTTAAGGCCTGTGGTGAACAGCTTTGTGGTATTATTGGACATATGTTTAACATGAGCCTGAATTTGGGAAGGGAACCACAACTGTAGAAAACATCTTGTGTGGTACCATTTCCAAAAACACTTCACCCATCGGACCTCAACAGCTGCAGAACAGTGGCATTAACATCCCATTTGATGAAGGCCTTCGAGAGATTGATTCTCACATCTCCGCCCTCTAGTGAGCTCATCTTTGGACACCCTACAGTTTGCTTATTGTCTAGGCATTGGGTGGATGATGCCACTATCCACCTTCTACATTGAACTTTTTCTCACCTGGTGAAACCCGGGAATACTGTGAGAATAATGTTCTTTGATTTCTCCAGTAGTAGTACAGGTGCACCTCAAGGTACAGTTCTGGCTCCCTTCCTCTTCACATTGTACACAGCAGACTTCAGGTACAATTCAACTAGTCGCTACCTCCAGAAGTTCTCTGATGACTTTGCTATAGTAGGCCTCATTACAGGTGAGAACCACAGGGAGTACAAAAAAATTGATCCAGGAATTTGTGGATTGATGCCAGCAAAACAACCTTAGGATAAATGCTGGAAAGACCAAGGAGATGGTGGAGGACTTCTGTAAGCACAGTCCTCCTTCTCAACCAGTGGTCATCCATGGGACGGACATTGAGGCAGTGAAGTCCTATAAGTACTTGGGTGTCATCCTTAACAATAAGCTGGATTGGGCAGAGAACATAAATGCACTTCACAGGAAGGGTCAGAGCACACTATACCTGCATTTGGAGTACAGGGGGCACTTCTTAAGACCTGTTTCAACTCTATAGTGGCATCAGTCATCTTTGGTGTAGTCTGTTGGCGAAGCAGCATGTCAGCTAAGAAGAGAGCAAACTGGACAAACAGATTAGGAAAGCCAGCTCTGTCCTGGGGGGTCCTCTTGACACAGTGCAGGTGGTAGCTGAGAGGAGGATACTGTGTAAGTTGAAATCTATTCTGGAGAATAGCTCCCATCCCATGCATGGCATTGGGTAGCATCTTCAGTGATCGACTTCTTCACCCAAAGTGTGAAAGGAGGCGTTATCGGAGGTCAATCCACCCCGCTGCAATCAGGTTGTTCAACAAACAGGGCCCAAACAGAAGTAAGTAGGCTGTTTAAAAAAATCCTCTATTTACCCCCTCTGGCGCTCATTTTCTCCCGTGTCGCAGTCCATCAAAGGATGGTACATAAAATTAGTCTGCTGGGACTTGGGGAAAATCTGTGTATTTAGAACTGGCTTAGTGATACGAAACAGAGGGTTATCATTCATGGTATTTTCCCAGATTGGGTTTGAGTTTACCAGTGGAGCACCATAGGGTTCTGTGTTGGGCCCTCTTCTTTTTATATTTTTTCTTAATGAGTGTTTACACAATAGAGTTTCAATTTTTGCATACGATACTACGCTCTGTAAAGAAATTAATACAGAGGCAAATTTTATACCAATACAGAGCGATTTGCTGAAGTGTAAAGTAGATAAATGTAAGGTTATGCACTTGTGCCATGGAAACAAAAAGTACAATGTTTTAAACAGTCAATTGCATGGCAAAACTGCAGAAGAAAAACAATTGGGGGTATTGGTGGATGGTAAACTTGATTTTAGTGACCAGAGCCAGGCAGGTGCTAATAAAGCAAATAAGATTATGGGATCTATCAAGAGACAATTTACTCCAGTGATAGCCCTTTAGAACTGCCAAGGCAACATGACACCTTATTTTCAAAACTGCCCGAAGACAGAAAAAGAGCCTTATTGGTCAGGCCTCAAACTTAACTTTTATTTAAATGATGATGTAAAACACAACTTATTAGACAATCAAGTGTGATCGTCTAATAAATTATGTTTTACATCATGAACTAAATAAAAGTTAAGTTTTAGGCCTGACCAATAAGCCTCTTTTTATGTCTTAGGACAGGTTGAAAATAAGATCTATCAAGAGAGGCATAGATTATCACGATAACAATAAGGACTTAAAGGGAACCTGTCACCAGGAGACCCATTTTTAGCACTCCCCCAGTCCCCACAGAGCATAGTACATACACTGCCAAAGTGTTTTTTGTATTAAAAATAGGTTTTACAGAAAAAAAGATATGTTATATTGTACCTTTCATTAGCATCTGCTTTGTGACTAGGCAGTTGCCTTTTGGGAGGGGCTGTAAAGGAGCAGTTCCCCCCACCCTTGGGATTCAGCTTCTCCATGTGACCTTTTCAAATATATGAAAACACCCACCACTTGGCTTAGCGACGCCCCCTGCTCCTCTACAGCCAATCCCGAGTGTGGGGAGTTATTCATATATTCATGTTTCCCATGGTGACAGGTTCCCTTTAAACAAATCACTGGTCAGACCGCACATGTAAGATTGTGTGTATTAATAGGACAAGAAGTACTGGAAAGGGTGCAGAAGAGAGCAACCAAGATTAAAAGGAGAATAAGGAGATGAGAATACAATGATAGATTACAAAACTGGGGGTTATTAAGCTTAGAAAAAAGATTGCTGAGGGGAGACCTGATTACAATATACAAATACATAAATGGTCAGTACAGAGATCTTTCCAAAGACAATGAAAAGGGGGCATCTTCTACACTTATGAGAAGGTTGTTATGGCAGATATATTCTACGGGCGCTGACCACCGACTGAGAGTATCAGCGAATGTATCACTGGTTACAAATCCAAATAATTTATTGATAAAACCAGAATGGTAAAACAAAAGTACAGGAATGTATAGTATATCCTCCTAACGCGTTTCGGGTCGGACGACCCTTTCTCAAAGATAGGAATGCTGTAATGGTAAGTATACAGGTATTTAAACAGGAAATCACATGTCTAGGACAGCATTGTCCAGCTGTCCTAGACATGTGATTTCCTGTTTAAATACCTGTATACTTACCATTACAGCATTCCTATCTTTGAGAAAGGGTCGTCCGACCCAAAACGCGTTAGGAGGATATACTATACATTCCTGTACTTTTGTTTTACCATTCTGGTTTTATCAATAAATTATTTGGATTTGTAACCAGTGATACATTCGCTGATACTCTCAGTCGGTGGTCAGCGCCCGTAGAATCTAGCTAACCCATCCTTATATATTGTATACCGCTGACTCCGCTTCTTGGAATTGGCGTCTTCGTTTTTGGGCTAGAGGAGCAGCAGACCGGGACCGCGTCCATTCCCTTGCTACCCTGTTTAAGGGCTTGATACATACTAGCCAAGGTGGCTAATGGTGAGCACCCAATTTGGGACTTTCTTTACATTCACTAATTGCCTTACGATATCACCCGAGGCGCCGCCCTCCGTTGTCTCTGTTTTTTGTCTTTATTTTTTATGGCAGATATATTGTACATGTTCAGGAGAGGCCTTTCTTGAGAGCAAAAATATAATGGGTTATGGGGAAAAAAACATTTGTTTAATCCTAAATGATAGGTTGGACTTGATGGACCTGAAGCTTTTTCTACCTTATCTATGATCCTTATGATAATTTTTTTTTTAGAAGGTCACACAACGTTCATCTGTAAAAGGCAAGACAACATTTCCGGTTCATCCCAAACTTTCAGCCAAATATTCCTAACTTTTTGTTAATAGTGCATACTAGTAGGTCATTAGTAGCATACCATGCTCAAAAACCCCTTGAATAAATAATGATAAATCAGGAAGCTGGACAAAACTGCTGCTAAACTACACTAATGAGAAATAACAAGGTGAAGCAGATGGAAAGCATGTTTGTAAAATTGTAGCCTGTTAATTGATGATTTTTGATCTAACTGCCATGTCTATTTGAGCTGTAGAAAGGTCAGCGGATGGCTTCTACATATCAGTTTAGATAGGTGTGATAGTTTGGGTGGTGGTTTGTTGGTAACATTGTTGGCGATTTATTCACCATTAGAGGCACATGGCACCAGCATGGCTACCACAGAATTATGTGACATGCCAGCCATCTGGTTTGCACTTAGTGGGACCATTATTTGTTTGTCATTAGGACAATAAATCCAAAACACCCTCAGGCTGTTGGGCCAAGCAGAAAAAAAGGAATACCATGTCAGATGACCATGCCTCCACAATCACCCCACTTAAACCAACTGAAATGTGAAAAATAAAGGCAGCCATAAGTGCTAAGCATTTCTGTGAACTCCTTTAAGACTGTTGGAAAACCATTCCAGGTGACTACCTCATGAAGCTGAAAGGGAGAAAGCCAAGCGTGCACTAAGCCGTAATAAAAGTAAAAGGGGAATGCTTTGATGAGTGAAAAACACAATGTTACTGCTACAGATTACTAAAACAATGGAAAATGTATGTTGTATCTATGGGATACACTCTGAGGAGGTGCATAGGTGCATGCACTATATTACAGGTCATCCTTAGTCTACACAATAAGTGAACCAGAATTTACAGTGCTATATATCATATATATCAACTAGGGGATTGGTAAACATTTGCTGTAAATCAATAGATGGCTATGTCATAGTTTCAAACTAGAACAGTTCTTTTCCACATATGACCCCTACTAGTCTTAACATTGGATTTGGACTTAAAAGCCCTTTCACAGGACTTCAATTTCCTGTATAGATTTAGAGCCCACTTTTTCTTTGGCTCAATAAGAGCATATGTTTTATACCGATGCAAGATGTATTTGTACATCATGTCTGCTTAGCATTACATATTGTACACAGTGGGAAGAAGAGGGCTCTGTGTAGTGGCACTGCACTATAGTGGTACTGTAACAACATGCTGAACAGGTGCCAAAAAATCTAGTAACAGCATTCAGGCATTAGGAAGGGAACCGAGTCATCCACTTATAGTGTTATATCAAAAAGTTTAAAAAAAAAAAAATAGTCAGCTCACCACCATGTGGATACACAGTTGTTCACTATGGAGTGCGGAGAGAGGAGGATCAGTGTCGGCTTCGGTTTGCTGTCTGTGAGATTAATGTAGAGCAGCGGAGACAAACTCTGTGCTCTGCCGCCATAACTGAAAGGTCGGAACTGGCATGAATTCTGGCTTGTTCCTGGTCAGATACCACCAATGTACAAGTTAATGAGGTGGGAGCAGGACTCAGGCCCCCCTCTTGCGGCTGGGCCCCTGACTGGAGTCCAACTATTCCCCCTGCTCGATGGCCACATTGGTACCATGACTCCTGCTATCAGATTATAAAATTATAACTTCTCTTAAGAGAAGAGGTCATCCATATCTTAATCCTGGAAAACCTCTTTAAGATTTAAAACATAATCAATAAAAGATGTTAACTGCACACATGTTGTTCCAGTTTTCTCTTTCCTCTTGTGTTTTTATAACTAACTTGCTGATCAGTGGGGGTCTCAGGAGGAACTGATCCTTAGTCTGAGGAGCAGCAATGGGGTTTGGAAGGACCCCTCGTTCTCGCGATCTGCAGGGGTCTCAGCACGGAGACCCCCACTGATCAGCAAATTAGGCCCTATCCCGTGGATAGGACATAACTTGCCTTTGTGGGAAAAACCCCTTTAACGGCAGAGCCAGTGCACAGGAGGACTCATGATGTTCTCAGCTTCAGTAATGGAATCAAATGTTGTATGACTGACAGCTACTTATTTATGAAGGGAAATGAAATATGCAGCACACCGGGCATGCTCCATGTGCGGTAGGATGCATCTGTCCAGCATCCATTTTACACATGGATCCATTTCTATAGTCTAACCGATACGTAAAAACGCATCTGAATAGGATATTCTGTACCTTTAATCGATCAGTTGCATGGTCCATTAAAATATCGGCTGTGGGCACTGATCCATTAAGTGAGGCTGTGCACTATACATTTCAACAGTCAGGTCACGGACAATTTTCACTGTTGTATTCATTTGCCCTTTAATTCATGAGGCCTTTAATTCATATTAAGAGAGATTCATATTAGAGATAAGCATTCAATATGCTCAGATTTTTGTTAAAGAGGGTAGTGAGTACAGTGTTAATATTCCCACAAACTAAAAAGGGCCTGCAGAGACCTATTCATTTATATTACTAAGAATGAAGGAAGCATCTGCATAGAATTTGGGCAGAAACTTTCTAATCACTTTGCTAAGCAACCAGGGATTCACCTTTACCTGAAGATGCCTTAAATACAGGCAGGAATGTCCTGTAATCAGCATTTGTTTATACAGAGGAGAAGGATTACTTTTTCTTGACTCTCTCTGGAAGGATAATGTTTGCAAAGGGAGCTAAGAACAGGAAACATATGGAAAAGATCTGCAATAACTGAATGCTGGCTGGAGTCCGACATGCCACGTATCACACACCCATGACTGAGGTCTCTGCATATTTACCTTGGTTGACCATTAACTCTCATACTGCTGAAGCTCTATTTATTCTAAAGTGATAATTTAATAAAAACAAGGCCTCCTGCACCAATGAACACTTTCAGAAGTGAAGCTGCTTTGCAAATCTGATGAAAAAGGCACTGGGAAAGTATGCCCACTCTCTTGTTACAGCTGCTTGAGGAAAACAGGGCTATGGAGTCGAAGTCGTGACCATTTTGTTGGAGTAGGAGTTAGGGAAATGAGGAGTCTTAAGTTTGGCATACTGACTCCACGGCCCTGGGCATAACGAACTTGGGACAATCCCTTTAAGCATTTACAATATGCCATAAATGACTAATACGTTTGGACCTTAACCTCACCTTTACTCAGACTATAAAGGCCAGGTGATATTTTGTGGAGTTCAATGGAGAGATATCACATGCAAAGATGGAATGCAGTAACTGGGAATCGGCAAAGTGTTGTACAATTTCTCATAATGGGTGACGATTCCACAGTGGGACACATACCAACCAGTTAGATGATATGTCATATACCTTTACTTATCACAGGTCTGTTGTAGAAGTTCCACATAAATCATGAATTCATGTGAATTTGGGTTAGACAACCCATTAACATGCAGCAGAAATTGAAGAAGGTGTACCATAAGGCAAGGCTTCTAAACGCCAACTTATATGTAACAGGTAGTGCGTGGCGCATCCCTATCACTATACAGGGCCGTGCTGTAAAGGCACGAGAAAGGCAGTGGAGCTCCAATATGAGTTAGGAGAGAAAATGGCTGGTTTCGCGTAAGGCTCAAGGCTTTGGTTGCTTTAGATGGTTTTGTGGAGACAGATAAAATCCACATCAAATCCTAATATAAAGTCTATAAATAACACTGAATACTATATACACATGAAATTAATGATTGTCTTTGAGATAGGAAAATTAAACTGTATATTCTTCAAGAGACATTTTAGATTTAGATTTTAGTGATTACAATAAATGTACATTGCGGCAGTGAAAAGAATTTGGATTCAATATAAAGGAACCCCAATGGTTAAAAACAGGATGGGGGGCAGGAACACAACCCATTTTGTGTTAATTAATATTTTGGTTCCTGCAGATGGTTTCAATATAATAACTGGTTCCCATGAGGAGGAGTCAACATGTTATTTAGCTGGTACTTAATAGCTAACATGAGTTTTAAGAAAATAAGATTGAAGCAGCAATAATTTAGATTCATCTCAGGCGAGTTAAAAAACTCAAACTGTAAGGAAAAGGAGTGTTGAGGGAATTCACCTTTTAAGTTTGAAAACAGATAAATTCAGTACATTGTAAACGAAATCGCAATAAGTAATGCAACATAAACTCCAAGAAGGTAAAGTCATGGAATACAGGCAGTCCCCGGGTTACATACAAGATAGGGACTGTAGGTTTGTTCTTAAGTTGAATTTGTATGTAAGTCGAAACTGTATATTTTATCATTGTAGTTCCCGACAATTTTTTTTTTGCCCCAGTGACAATTGGAGTTTCAAATTTTTTTGCTGTAATAGGACCAAGAATTATCAATAAAGCTTCATTGCAGACAATTTTAAGCTGATTATTGCAGTCTGGGACTATTTTAAAGCATCCAGAGAGCTTCACCAGAGGTCACAGTGGGCAGAGGGGTCTGTCTGTAACTATGGGTTGTCTGTAAGTCGGGTGTCCTTAAGTAGGGGACCGCCTGTAATGAAAATGAATGATTTGAATGACATGTTAATGATCTGTAGGTGATGGAAACATGGAAACCTCAGCATGCTATCAAGTAGCGTTTTATGCACTTGAGAATACAAATTATTAAGATTCGCTGCTGGCGGCTTTGTTTGCAATTGCTGTTATATATATGTTATATATGCAGGTGCTGCAGAAGTAACTACCCATTGATCTGTCCATTGTAGTTAATGGAAGTTGTAAAATGCTCTGCAGTTGTCTCTTGCTTTACACCATCCATGTAGAGCACAGCATCAATAATGTAATGGCAGTGCAGCCCTCTCTCAACACTGTCTTATCCAACATACCGTAAGTACACATGTGGACAAAACTCTTGGTACCTCTCGTATAGTGAAAGAAAAACCCACAATGGTCACAGAAATAACTTAAATCTGACAAAATGAACACATGAAAGGCAGACATTGTTTTGCAACCAGGATTCAACATAGTTTAAAAAAATAAAACTCATGAAACAAGCCTGGACAGAAATTATGGTAACCCTGAAAAGAGGTAAAGAGTAAAGGGACATCTTATATAGCGGTGTGTCTACTAATTAGCATTACAGGTGTCTACAATCTTGTAATCAGTCAGTGGCCTGTATGTAGGGCTACAGCTAATGACTGTGCTGTTTGGTGACATGGTGTGGACCACACTCAACATGGACAAGAGGAAGCGAACGGAAAGAGCCGTCTCAGGAGCTTAGAAAAAAAAAATATAGACAAGCATGTTAAGGGTAAAGGTTATAAGGCCATCTCCAAGCAGCTTGATGTTCCTGTGACTACAGTTGCACATATTATTCAGATCTATGGGACTGTAGCCAACCTCCCCGGACATGGCCCCAGGAAGAAAATTGATGACAAATCAAAGAGACTAATTATATCAAAAGGTAACAAAAGAGCCCAGTAAAACTTCCAAAGGTGAACTTCAAACTCAAGGAAAATCAGTGTCAGATTGGACCATCTATCGTTGTTTGAGCCAAATTTGACTTAATGGGAGACGACCAAGGAGGACACCATTGCTGAAAACAAATCATAAAAAAGGTAAGACTGGAATTTACAAAACTACATGTTGACAAGCCACAAAGCTTCTAGTAGAATGAATCTCTGTTCACAGACAGAAAAATGAAGCATATCTTGAATAAGAACACAGTCCCTACTGTGAAACATGTTAGGTTCTGGGACAGCCGTGCTGCATCTGGCACAGGGTGCCTTGAATCTGTGCAGAGTACAATGAAATACCAAGACTTTCAAGGGATTCTAGAGAGAAATGTGCAGCCTAGTGTCCAGTTAAAACATTGGACGGTTTTGTAGTGGCCTCTATGAGCCCTGACCTAAATACCCCCATACCCCCACAGAGAGTCTAGAATGCAGTGAAAGACCTTCTATAATGTTTATGCTATTAAAGCTGCAGAAAAGAGACCAACATTAAAATGTATGATTTAGGATGGGATATCGAACAATCTCATAAGCAGGGGTTTACATTTTTATGACAATTTTTTGGTAATATAGTCTAATTTGAAACAAAAGAATAAAAACTCTACAAATGCACTCTAACTACAAGCAATCTGTAAAAATTTGTCCAAAAGTCAAGCTGCGCTTGCACACAAAACAATAATACAGTACATTCCTGTAATATTTTTCTTTGGTTTTTCGCTTCTTTGTAATAAAAACCTGCCCAGGCAAGCCATTTACAATTACCAATCATAGAAGATGAAGACGAAAAAACATTTTGCTCTATCCTCTTATTTCAAGCAAACAGTGGACAGGTCTTCCATCCATGTTATGCCCCCAAGACATGAACATTTCAAGGTTTTTTTTCTAGGCACCTTTTCATTTATAATCACCTTCTAAAAGAAACCAACGACAATCTATTCGTCATCCAGAAATCAAATCGGCACCAAAATCTCTGACAAGAGTTTGGCACTATAGTTTGGGCTGGGCATCCTGTGACCGGATCTCTACTAGGCAAGGTAATATTTTATTTCAGTCTTAATGCTCAATAATAATATGCACGTAGATATTTTCTTGCTATTTTAAATGAAAAAGACCAGATTTTACCCCAACAAACAACTAGTCCCTCGGGTATGAAATTTTCCTTCAAGAATTCCATCTTTTAATACAAAATCCTGCACATTTTTTCAATTAAAAAATCTCCCCCAAGTTATGCAAAAATGAGCAGAGAAGTGAGTCAGATTTTGCCTGAGATCAAGTCACGTAAAGAAGCAACAGGAGGAGACACCATTATCTTCAGTTCTATAATACCTAGAAACATTTTTTGGTGCCATATTAAAACAAAAGAATCTCATCTTTCAGATAGCATGGTTTAGGTGTGTGGTCCTGTGAGCTATAGACCCTGATATTTAGACAAGAACTGGATCATTCCAACTATTATCATTTCCAACTATTTACTTAAATGCGGTTTCTCAGCTTTTGTACACCCCAGAAGCACAAAATAAGAGAGGAAAGATACGATTCTTATCTTTAATATGACACAAATGCATGTTCTAGGTACTATAGAACCGAACATGGGGTCACTTTAAGTGACACTCATTGCAGCCTCTACATGACTCAATCTTTAGCAAAATTTACCCCTCTCATCATTTCACTGACCTTTGAGGAGATTTCAGATAAAAGAGGGAATTACAGCGAGGCCATTTTATACTCTACGGAGGGTGCTAGTAGTTTAATGGGGAAAACTCTGGCAACAGAGGCCCTTTAAGTGTTCCCTGTTATAGCTCAGGTTGAGTTGTAGGGTTGTAGGATCCACCTGACAAGTGATAGTATGTGTATAATGATGCTATAATTTGCTACCGTTATTCGCAGAATGTTATGCATTGTTGTAGGCTGCGTTTATTTAGTGCATCATACGATACTGCGTACACGTTTGCCTAGGATACTGTATATTTTATACATCCCTTTCAATATACAGTTATAGATCTGACCATTGGTATGACCAATTTACCACAGTGTTATTTTTAAATATGTGTGTTTGTGTTGGTCCAATTAGACAGTTTTTTTTTTTTAATTTTGTGTTTGTCTTTTTTGTGCAGATTTTAATTTATAAGTTTTACTTTCCTGTTAAGTTTTTAACTTTTCCTGTTGTGCTTGTGTATCCGCCTTGGAAACGTGGTTATGTGCGCGTCTTTTGTTACCTCCATTATTAATCATTTTGTAGATTCCACTCCCTTATGAACCATTTAAATCCCAGTCGCCCTCTTAAAAGGTATAACATTTTCCAACGGGCAGAAATAGAGTGGCACTATTACTAGTATATGCTTTTTTTTTTTTTTAAGCCAATTTTTATATTACAAAAAAGAAAATCAACAAAAACTGTACACAAAATGTTATTAAATAAATGGTCTTGGAGCCAAGTGGGCAGAGTGAGAGTATGGTAAAATAATTTAGGTCAAAAAGGTAAAAAGCAGGCATTCTCTAGTATAATGACTGCATATCTAATCATAGAAAAGTATTTGGCATTTCTGAAGAACTGAAAAAAAGAACTGTAAAATCCTAAGTCAAGTAAGAGTGATGCTCTGGCAATGGAGCAATGTGTATTTTATGTGCATATTCCTCTATTAAGATTTTTTTCTCTTCAGTGAATTTCTTTGCCACACCTCAAACCAAAAATGAGAAGGGACACAGATTAAACCCACTGAACTCGGCCAAAATCACAAAGCATATACTTTTTTTTTCCCCCCTCTTGGAGACTTACAATGAGAGGACACACATAATTTTAGGCATCTTAGTCAAGGCTTTGAGAAGACAGCTTTTGCTAGTAAAGAACTGCTGCTCTTCTTCAAAGACAGTGCAGGCAATCGCTGGATCTAGGCAGAGCTGGATCTTTTTGCAGCATCCGGTGGTACAAACTGAGAGGCTATCTGCTCACAAGCAGTAATATCCATTCAGAGAAAACTACAGGCACCCGTATACTCAGGTATGGTCACAATTTAAGCTTTATGATATAAGCCAAGGGGCTATTTCTTTATCTAGGCAAAGCAAGATGTTGTATTTAATGAGGAATTCTCTATGAATGCCAGTGTAACAGCTGTGTTTTATGTAAGAACTGAATCAAGCTCAAGTTTTATAAGTATCTGTGTGTGTGCCGCCAAAACGAATACAGTCTAGTATGTCCTGCATTGTTCAATTCATGCTGTAGTCATGAAATTCATATTACTTAAGAATGATAGAAAACCTTTAAGAAAAATGCTTCAGGTGTTGTGTAGGGTCAGCAGGCCAGGTTTAGGGGGCTGAGCAATTGTCATTCAACTTCTAGACTACGCTCTTGGATGTACATGCCATATCATTAGTAATATTACCATGTTAATATGCAGCATTTTATTGTATTCTAGTGAACTACACAAGCTTTAATTGTTTGTGGTACTGTGTGAATAGAGATGACTGCAAGTAAATACTGAAAAAAATGAAATTTGTTCAGTTCTTATAGTAGTTTAGGACAAATATGTAAAAAGGGATTTCCTATTAGTGGGCACACCCTTGAAATGCTTTTTGTATGCAAGTAGTGGATAATTTATTTTGTGAGTTAAGAGATTGCACTCCTAGTCCAGTACTTTCTCTTGAGTGAGCTGTGGTTGTCTAGCCATAAACCACAAAAGTAGTAAGCAGACCATCTACTGTTTTATACAAATCACAAACCAAACAAATGACTAGTATAAAGAAAATGCTAAGATAAAAACAAGATTAAAATGTGCCATAGAACTGCTTTTCCCATATATTATACAATATGTAGCGACAACTTAGACAATAGTTTTAGCTCTCTACCCATTTCACTACTAACAAGTTATTTTAAAATATTGTTCTATCCAAAGATTACAGCAATAGCAGTCACCATGGATTGCAGTCTCATTCTGCATCTCGCTCTCATCTTGATATGTGCATCACAAGGACTGTGCCAATATGAAGGTTATGACTACGACACCGATTATGAACCTGATCCAGATGTTCACTATCGGCCATCCATTCATTTCCATCACACCGTAGATTACAATGTTCCAAATGTACCTTATGCAACGGATTGTGCAAGAGAATGCTACTGTCCGCCATCATCTATAGTCACCATGTACTGTGACAATCGGAAACTCAAGACCATTCCCCAGATCCCTTCCCGTATTCAACAGCTCTACCTACAGCACAATGAGATTGAAGGGGTAGATAGAAAATCCTTCATTAATGCCACTTCTCTGAGGGAAATTAACCTTAGTTACAACAAACTTAAATCAAACAGAATTGACAGTGGGGTGTTTGCCACATCCCCTCATTTACATCAAATTATCCTAAATAATAATGACTTAGAAGAGATTCCATCACCAATTTCTAGTTCTGTTGAAAGGATCTTCCTGGGTTCCAACAAGATTAACAAAGTAAGAGAACAAGACCTTCAGGGCTTAGTCAACGTGACCATGCTTGACCTCTGCAACAATCATATTGATAACATCAAAGGAAAAGCACTAAGCAAAATGACAAGGTTAATGCAACTCAATATCTGTAACAACAAGTTGATTTCAGTGCCCGCAAGCCTTCCGACGTCGCTCATGTACCTGTCACTGGAGAATAATTCTATTTCTAAGATCCCAGATGATTATTTTGCGAAGCTTACAAATCTTACTGCTATTCGGATGTCACACAACAAAATTGATGAGGTTCCCTTATACATGTTCAACCTTCCCAAACTGATGGAATTGAACCTGGGTCATAACAAACTCAAGCGCATCTTCTACATTCCTCGATCTCTGGAGCACCTGTATCTGCACGACAATGAATTTGAAAGTAAGTATTCACCCCACATTTGGGAGATGCATCTAAAGTGTTGCAGAGTAAACCAGTGCTGAGTCAAAGTAGAAAAGCCTTCTGCTCCACCAGAATTATCACAGTGGGGCATAGATACTAAGAATGTAGGAAACTGCACTAAAAGTGCTCTGCCAGTGTATAATGCTCAGTGCGACAGATATCATGAATCTGTCGCTTCTCTGCATTGGCCTGACAGAGTTCACCAACTTTTTTGTAATGTACCTTTAAAATAGGGCGTGCGACAGACTTTGCATGTTAAATCCAGTGCATGGTACGACTGAGTTCCGGAACACCTCCTAATTTGTGCTGCATGTTGGCTAGTGTAGCTGCATCACAAAACGGTTGCGTGCGACACTTAAATACCAGTGCAAGCTGTTTATACCTAAAAGAACCTGCAAAACCATTAGAAAACAGGCACAAAGCCCTTAGTGTCTTTTGGATGACAAAACTGGAACAGTTTAGGGGGGGGGGGGCGGAGTTGTACTGTGCACCATCTATTAGTTGATCTAACAACATAACATTTTTTATGGAAGATCCAAAATAAAATCAAACTTCTTTATTCTTCATCCAGGTTTTACCTACACCAGTTGTTATGTATCTTTTAAATGGATGAAGAATAAAGAATTTTGATTTTTATCTTGGATGTGCCACGACAATTCTTCTGGTGTTAAACCCATCGGAGCCAGACGCCGTAGTGCACTCCGGCATGAGTGTTTCCACTCTTCCGGTAAAGTGTTGGTTTGAGAGACAATTTTTCTTTCTACGTGCATTATTTGTAGGTCTAGTTTACTCTTGAAAACTGCCCCAAAATGTTGGTGCACCTGCATGATGCCCAAACATTTTCTAGAAAAACCATGCCCCCTTTGTTGTACTGTCGGAAAAGTGTCTAACAACTGTGCAAAACCCTTAATAAGTGCTGCAAGGAATTTCAGGCAGTTTGTTGCTACAAATTACCCATTTTGCATACTGACTTCAATAAGAATACTAACCCTTTGTAAGTAAATGTATGATTTTCCAACAAAAATAATCCTCAAAAACCTCAGCAATGTAGATAGTATCACTAAAGGGGTTCTGTGTCTCATTTGTAAACCCTATGAAGGCTTACATGCCAAATAAGCCGTGTCAAAAGCCTGGCCTAAAGCTGAATTCAGACAAACTATGTTACATTTGTCTGAGTTGTCAGGAAAAAATACAGACATATATAATTTAGCACTGAAACTAAATTCTATCAGAGCGCATTCTGTTTCTCCAGAATGAAATTAGTTTACACTCTACACTTGCTTATAAAAAATACCCTGAAGCTTTTTACCTTATATTCATAGTAGCCAATCCTCGTCCATGAGTCAGTATCTCTTTGATCCCTGTGGCTAGAACGCAATGGAGTCCTGTAGGTGGATGACAAAATTGTTTCCTCTATGTCTTTTTGGTTCACTGTTATACAGAAGATTGCTAAATAGTGTAAGGGTTTGTGGATAATTTGCTTATGCTCAGCTTTCTAAAGCTCCTGTCACAACAGAGACCTGGGTTGTGACTGGGATATTCCAACACCTAGATCATTTTCTTATTTATATGTTGGTGTTAATGGGATGATTATCAGGTTTCTTGATCTAGTTTTCGTTAAGCTTCAGCTGTTTAGCTTTTACATTTGAATTAGAATACTTTGGTTTCGAGAGTTCAAGGTCAACTGCAAGGTGTTCAGGTCCAGTGACTTTAAAACAAATCCAAATCACCACCCCCTGCATTTGAAAGTTGATATGAGCATTTTTTTTGTATTTTGCTGGATTTTTGCCAAAAATATTCTACGTTGGATTTGTCTGTCCAAAGGACATTGTGCCAGAACACGCAAGTCCTGTTGATGTGTTCTTTATACAATTCAGATTAACATTTAACAGCATAACTGAGGCCCATGGAGTGCGAGATGTAGTTTTTGTTTGATTTACAATTTCTCTGAGCATTGTAGCAACTTCCACTGGTGAACAATCCTTCTCACCATAAGACAATAACATTTAGGATTTTGGACCAAGATTGATAGATGGTAACAATTTTCAATTTGCCAAAACATCTGCTTTTATATAGATTAAGGACTCATGGCTGCTACTTATCCTTTTAAATCATATGCAAGCAGTAAAGATTTTCTTCATTTTTCAGACTGCCTCTACATTTTTGCCCAATTTTACTGAAAAATAAAATGAACCAGAATAATTTGGCATGTTTTGTTGTATATATCTTTTTGTTAAAGGAAAACTACAACTTGGATAGGCCAAATAGGCATTTGGTTTTAAACCAAAATAAAATTACAGGAGCAGCTGCCGGCACGATAGGAATCACAACAGCGCATGCTTAAGAATTCCTGAGAGTCAGGTGATGTTACCGGCTCTTAGGCAGAAGAGTGCGCGGGAGTGGGTGCAAGCTATCACACGTTGGAGGCGAGAAGAATTAGAAGCGGCAGATGTACAGAGGAGCATCAAAGAAAGAAAGGAAAGTTTTTTGTCGAAATAGCGCAGTTTTAAGGGTAATGAAGATGTGATCCTGTAAGTGTGTTTGGTTTAAAACATGCCGATCCAAGTGGTAGTTTTCTTTTAAGAGCTTCTAAGAACAAGATATCCTGAAAGCAGGCCACATGTCAGTCCATACTATTTAGTAGGAAATGCATATTAAGGCAAAGTAAAGGAAATTATATAAAATAACCTTTGACTATAATTGATAAAACCTTCATGATTCATGTACACAAAAAAAGACTCTGCTAAAGCGGACTTTCACAATTGGTCCCACATGGCTAAGTGATATAGCTCCACTGAGTTCAGCTTCTGGCCAGCCACGCCCACTCATCCCTTTTTACAGTGCTGTACCTGCGCTGAGATATGGGGAGGGGGTCGCACCATAAGCCGAACTTAGCGGAGCTTCTTTGCCCCAGACCAGAGAGATAGCGGTGTGGGACCCCAGGAGCGATGAAGGAGGCGAGTACAGCTTTCTTTTTTTCACACTTACCTCCCCAGCCCGCCTGATAACCCCTTTAAGGTTCTTTTTTGGAGGGCGGCAGTGCAGTACATATATTACAAATAAGAAAATGTTTTTCATTTAATGTTATTTATGTTCCCAATGTAAATATCTCAAAATCAAACTTCCTTTTCTTTCAGCAATAAATATAACCCTAATGTGTCCAGTAATGGATCAAACACATCGATTAACATATCTGCGTGTGGACCAGAATCGACTAAAAGGACCTGTAAGCACATTAGCCTTTCTATGCTTCCCCCACATACAAAGTATTTATTATGGTGAGCAGAAGCGTAGTGCTGGTGACAGTCAGACACACCTAATCCCTTCATACCCACTACCAGATGTGGCAAGGTATGCCGAGGATGATGACGATGACGATGATTTTCCACAGTATCATAGAGAGGAGCATGGACCAATAGTAGAAGAGGTGGACAATGAAGATGAAGATGACTTTCAGGACTACTACTAAACAGTGTAAAGGGTCTTACATTTTTATTTTGCCCATTTTTTTAAATAAGTGATTCATTCTTAATGCTTTAAAGGGTTAACAAGCTTACACTTTTATCGTTATTGTTGATAAGAAAGATGGTAAGATATGACGCTTTATATCAGGATTTCTCGCAAAAGATAATTCTTTTGTGTTTAATATAAAGTAGGAAATATTATCTATTAAATACAAAAACCTCTTTAGCAAACAAGGAAGGGCGAGGGGGGGACACTTTATATCAGGGCTTTTCAACTTTTCCATGCTGTGGCCTCTCCAGTCTGAATATCAGGACGCCAAGTTATGTCTGGGCCTCACTTGCCATGGTGAAAGTCTAGGCAGAAATACTGTGCAACAGAACTCAAAAGACAAAAAGGGGGTGATTATGTTGCTAAACTAGAATTCGGTACCCTCATAGAAAACTCATGGCCAACCACTTTAAGTACAGTAGAAGATATTATAATATTATTATACTGAAAAAAAAGACTAAAGAAAGAACTAAAGGGAGTCTGCCACATCCCAATTCACCTCAGTAAAAGCAGCATTGTATAGGGTATTTTTTGTCATCCTTCCAATAATATCTCCCCTATTTCCCAGCAATAAGTAATTTTATAGAAAATTATGTTTTATATATATATATAATAGGTTCTTTAGGTTTGTACTTAAGTTGAAATTGTATGCAAGTCGAAACTGTATACTTCATAACTGTAAAAAAAAAAAAAAAAGCTTGATTACAGACACCTGTGATAACTGTTATAACTGTTTTTAGTAGCCTAGGGCTAAAGTACAGTAAAATATGTATTTATATACATACACACACACACACAGAGTCCGCTACTTAAGGACACCCAACTTAGAGACGACTCCTAGTTAAAGATGGACCCCTCTGCCCACTGTGACCTCTGGTGAAGCTCTCTGGATGCTTTACTATAGTCCCAGACTGCAATGATGAGCTGTAAGGTGTCTGTAATGAGGCTTTATTGATAATACTTGGTCCCATTACAGCTAAAAGTTTTAAACTCCAATTGTTCATAGAAGAGATGAAAAAAGGTCTGTGATGCGCTGCTTGGTAGATAGAGTTTTTTATTCATAACACATAAGCAAGGTGGACTACGCGTTTCAGGAACGGACCTTTCCCTTCATCAGGTCCGATAGTGTATCCATCAATATAATAGATGTTGGAGTAGTAGGCAATTCTGGAACGCTGCTGTGCGCTCTTCTTCCTATCAAGGAGTTCATCCTCAAATAACACAAACGGCATCTAACCTCCAGAAGTAGGAAGCTCTTACCACCATTCATTCTACTACTGGGACAGAATTGCCTACTACTCCAACATCTATTATATTGATGAATATACTATCGGAGCCGATGAAGGGAAAGGTCCGTTCCTGAAATGCGTAGTCCACCTTGCTTATGTGTTATGAATAAAAAACTCTATCTACCAAGCAGCGCATCACAGACCTTCTTTTTTCATCTCTTCTATGAACATATCAGATGAAAGGTCTATTGCAGCAACACTGTTAAGATATTTCTGATATCATACCATTACTTTCTATAGCCAACAACTATTGTACTGTACCCATTGCCTGCGCTGTGTTCTCTTTTTTCGTTTACACTCCGATTGTCACTGGGGCAAAAAAAATTTTTTGTCATAAGCTACAATTCTAAAATATAGTTTCGACTTACATACAAATTCAACTTAAGAACAAACCTATGGAACCTGTGATTTATAAAATCACAGATTTTGGTATTAGGTTTAGATACTCAAAAGCTGCAGATTCCTTCTGTCCTATCACAACACTTCAATGCCTCTGTACACAGCATGAGTAGAAGTATATTATTTAGATTTTGTGTTTATTTTAATCGTGAACATTGTTTTCTAAATTTTACCAGCTGAATTCACGTTGTACACATCCACAAATCATCAGAATTCAGCTAAATGTGAAGAAGAAAACAAAACTGGTAAATACAATCCTACTGAGTGTTAAAAAATGATGGTGCAAAGACCCGCCGTAGACAGTACCCTGGCTCCTATTAGGAACACTGCATTATACAGAGGTTGTGATCGTCACTTGCATAATTATTACGCTGTGGTCATAAAGCTTTGATTGTAAAGATATTAGACATTTGCTTGATATTGTGTACCACTAAATTTTAATAAACCATGTGCTTTACAGATAAAAAAACAGATGTTTTTGCAAATATCTCATGTTTATAAAACAAATTAAAAGTAGTGTTTGCCAAAAATATTACTTTTTTCCCATTTGTACTCATGGATGTGAAGAACAAAGAAAAAAAAGTTGGACAGAAATTCTTTTGAGCTGTCAATTTGTCAGACACTGGTAATTTATTTTAGCCTGAAATACAATCTCATATCAGGTAGACATATGTATAATCTACCTATGGAATATTATCTGGACTGCTGGAACCGTATTGGAACTATATGGAAGTGGAATCTGAGTTATTTATGATGCTTGCAACTCACGGAGCTAGAGTTGACATATTTACAGCATGGTTGATAGGAATATTATTTTGTTAATTCTACAGGAAAGATGAAAGATTTACTACTGTAGGTCAGTCACAAGATTTGCTGCAGATTTCTATGGCTGGTGCCAATACATGATCCATGTAACTCAGACCAATAAACGTCTTCCAAATAGACAAAATGTACACATGTTCTCAAAGTCCAAACACTGAGATGTGGAAACTGACATTTGTTACCCATAGGCAAAGTTTATTTTAGTCATTTAAAGAGAACCTGTCACCAGCAACCCTCCCAAAAACCACTCACAGTATCTTTTAAATGCATCTCCTTTATCCATGGGATTAGAACCAACATTCTTCTTACAATACTTTTATTGATGTCCTCTGTTCCAGTCATGGAGGCATACAGCTGCAGTATAAGGTCAAGCTACCCCATGTTCCTTGCTGAGGCCAATTCTGCTAACCCGGCTGAAGAGAAAACCTGAGGGAGGGGGTGAGGAGGAGGTTGATTTCTCTTCACAGAGCTATAGTTACTCTCACCCTCTGCTTTCCGAGGGAGTGGTTAATGATGTAACAGAGCAGAGTCATATACAACCACTGTCTCTCTCACCCCTCCCTTGTGAATTCTCTTCAGCATCACAGAGGTTTTTTTCTGTAGGGGTTCCAGCAAGGAACTGTATAGCATTTCCTACCCCTGATAACAGCCACTGCAAGGGAAAGTAAAGGAATCTGTAAATATGTGTGTGGCAAGTTCTCTATGGCAAGTCAATATTAAAAGAGTCTTCTGCATCAATGCTCAAACAAATTGTAAAAATTTGTTGTGCTGTTGAAATGAAGCAGTTTATATGAATGGCACCAAAGTTATACATTGTGATAGTTTTAAGACCTTAACGACATGTGACATCATGAGGCTAAGTGATGAGCCCTCTGTATACATGCTGGACGTTTTCTGAATACAAAAAAAAAGAAAAAAAAAAAAAGAAAACATGAACAGTGCCACCATCGTTTAAATCACTAAAAATATTAATTAAAATGAGTGATCAAAAGCTTGTACAGCCCACAAAAACAGGAGCAATGAAAACATCAGATTTTCCTAAAAAAAAAATAAGACTTAGGCTACATTCACACGATGTACATCGGTGCTGCGGAGAGGAGCAGGGGATGAGCGCAGCTCACCCCCGCCCCTCTCCATAGGAATATACAGAGCATGCCGCCGTATGTCCTATCTTTCTACGGGCTACGGAGCCTTACGGTGTAGCACTTGTGCTGCATCGTACCACTCCCGTACAGGGCCGTGAGCCCAAAGAAGTGTATGGGGGATGTATAAACGCCGTATATATATGTCGGCCATATATACATCCCCCATACACAGCACGTCGACTGAAGAAAGTTAAAAAGAAAGTTAAAAAGTTATAAGTGTCAGAATATGATAAATGGAAAATTTTGGTTGTGCAAAAGTTTTTAATTATGAAAAATTTTGAATAAAACCCATATAAATTTGTCATCTTTGTGAATTTACCAACCAAAAGAATATACGGGAGGTGTCATTTGGAGCACACATTGAAAGCCATACTTTAAGAACCCATAAGAAAATGGCATAACTGTATTTTTTCGTCACCACCGCATTTGGACTTTTTTCCCAGCTTCCTAGCACATTGAAGGGGACATTAACCCGGTAAGTGGTACCATTTTATGAAAAATTTACATTTTTGCTGAGTTTTTCGGGTTTTGTTTTTGCGGTGTTCACCGAGTGGAGTCAATAATGTTTCTGAGTTATTGTACAGATTGTTACAGACGCGACAATAACAAATATGTAGGTTTTATTGGCTATTTTATGTTTTTTTTTTTACTTTATTAGATGTGTATAGAGAATGTTTGCGTTTAGGGGACTTTTACTTGATTTAATTCTTTTTATTACAGAAACTTTATTAAGTGTTTTAAACTTTTATTTTTAAACCGATCGGCTTGACCAAGCGATGCCTTGATTGTTTGTTCAAGCCGTCATTCATATAACACAGTGTAATACAGATGTATTACATTGTGTTACAGCCAAGTCCTGCTTAAAAGCCCCAGAAGAAAAATCGCACATCCCTGGGGCACTGGCAGACCCTGGGGCTGCTATCGGAGCAGCGGGAACCCCCCCCGCCCGGTAAGCGCAGTGGGGTGGGCTGGTCCAATTCTCCGATTGTGGATGTTAGAGGCGGGTGTCGGCTATAATATACAGCCGATACCTGCAGCGTCTGGCGCTGGCTCCATTTAGGGAAGGGGTTAAATAACTTGACATAAACTTTAATTTAGAGAAACTAGCTCCATCGTCCTTTTTTATCTTGAGTAGGTGGGACTCCAGGAGCCACACTTAATCACCTATTCACGCCCCTATTCCTGGTCATGGATCCCTCGTCTGCTATGGGGTAAAAGGTAACCAGAAGCCCAGTGGATTGGAGGAAATGGCATGATAGTTCCACCCTCCTATTCATAACTACAGGGTCTCACTGAGGGGAGTTTGTATTTAATTAGCATGTGAACATCTAAGTCTCAAGACACTTAGCGTGGATATCTGCTACATTTTTATCAGTAAGGCGATTTGTTTAGACTCCCTTTTTATTTTACAACTGTGTATGTATAGTTTGTATATTGATCCGACAATTGTACGTCTTTTAAGTGTGCACAGTATTTTTGTATATTAAATTTTAAAAATTTAACCAACAAAACCAAGGTTTCTGAAGGGTTAATGTTACCAGGATTCATTTTTAGTAATTGTATAAAGGATTGTGTAATTTCTAATCTGTAATTTGGGTTTCCAAATTGTTAAGGGATTTATGTAGTCAGACGCCAATTTCCTACACGACAGTGTGGAGTTCATTACAGCATTCAAAAGTTTTTATTTCGGATTCATATAGAAACTGTGGTTTCAATGTAGATTGTGGGAAAAAAATGTAAATATACAAAAAAGTTAGTTACAGACCCAAAATATAAATGTATCTTTAGGGTGGTGTACGACAGCATAGGCTTTTTCTATGACCTGCATCTATTGTCTCATCTAGCCAAACCGTACACTGAGAAGACAAAATGCTAAATCATTGAAACTGCGCGGTTTAGTTGGAAGTCTGTTCTTTTGGTAACATACATACTAATCAATCCATATTAGGTCACTAGACTTCTTGAAAGTCATTCTTGGATCTAAGGAATACAAGAGGCAAATTTTTCCTGATTTGATCCTGGAAAATGTATTTGTATATCTATTTTTCAGTTTTCACTCTGGTCAATAAGAATCAAAACAGCCTGACATTTCCTGTACTGTAGAGATCACTTTTCATCACAAACAGGATTACAATGAAAGGTAACACCATTAGATACAAAACAAATGGTATTGTCAGGCTTCAGGGGTAGTGAACCCCCTGGACCACCGCAGACGATGACACAAGCCGACACCTGACACCGGAATCTAAAGGGCACCCAGTCTTCATCAGAGCCTGCCACAAAGCAGGATGGTGTTGCTGCGGCAGGGTGCCACCAGTTCGTTCCACAGGCGCGACTTGTACACGGTGGCAGCCAAGGTCACAGGATCAGGTACAGGATCGGTAGGCAGTCTCGAGGTCGGGGACAGGCAGAAAGTCAGGGCAGGCGGCAATGCTGCAGAATCAGGAACGGAGCAGGAGGACAGGGCAGGCAGTAAAGGAGGCAAGGTCAGGGTCAGTTCCGAGGTCACAAGGGAGAACAGAATACAAGGAATAAACAGGGTTAGCTTTCTCTTAGGCATAGGCATTCTCCCAGGGGTTGCTGGGAGAAGCCGGCTTATAAAGAAACCCGGAAGTGGCCAGCAGGAATCAGCAGGTGCCGGCCAGCCAGGACGGGAGCAGGAACGCGGAGAGGCGAGTCGGACCGGCGTGCCGCCAGACAGAGGGACAAGGGTGTGCCTGTGATCTGGGATGTGGGTCGCAGTTGCACCTGTGACAGGTATGCATCAACACGTTGTCCAAGAAAATGAGACTTCAATGAGTAACAATGTGGAAATTGTTAAGCAAATCTCTGAACTGCTCAAATCAAGCAAAATGGTTGCCACTAAAAATATTATGAAAAACCCACAAGAGAATAAAAGATCCCCCTTTAGAGCTGCAAATAACAAATTGAACTTATTGCATAGACATAAGACGCTAGGAAGCTTTATTCTATGAAATTATGTCCTGGTTGAAGAAGCGCATTAGTTCCCCTTTAAGAACCAACAGAAAGCAGCAAGGTGAGGGGGTCATGACTTATCAATTTAAGAGTAAGTTAAAGGCAAAGTTTCAAATAACATATGAAAAAACATGAGGATGTGAAGCAAAATGCCAACATTTTCTAAAAATGGTACATGAAAACTTAAATATTTAGGGGGAATGTTATTTTAATTATTAGTATCTTCTCGGCGTTGGCCTCCCCTCTTCTAAAGGAAGGAAACATGATCATTCTATTAAGCAAAATGGTTCTTGTCATAATCACTGGTTATCTCCCACATATTATCTTCTTCAGCAGTTCCAAGAAAGAACGTTATAGAGACATCACGAAGTGTGAGATTTTCCAAAAGGACAGTGGTCCAGACAGCTGAGCAGCAGATGTTTTATACTTCAAACACACAGGGGAAAGAATATTATTTTATTAAATCTATGGAGATATTATATCTGGCTCTGCACATTGAAACCCAGTGGATTAAACCTGTGTATGTTTTTCTTTTGGTTCCCATCTTATTTTTGTATTTACATAGTCATATAAGGGGTTGGTTTCTGCAGGAAAAATTGCACCTCCAATTGCACCATTTAATATTCGCTGCAATCTACTGGGAAACTGGAGGAACTGACAATTTAATGCAGTTGCACCATTATCTTATGGGCTATTTATTTATTCACACCCCTACTCACTGTAGTTTGGTCCCGCCCCTGTAACTCGCAAATAGCCGGTGACGAGTGGGACCAGGCTACAATGAACAGAGTGGATGTGTGAATAAAGTTAAACCTGCGGAGCAAAGAGGTGCTCTGGTGACGTAGTTCAGAGCACCTCTGGCTCATTTACATATTTTCAAAACTAAATGTATAGATTATGCAGCCATTCCGGGAAATAAGATGCGGTACATGCACATATTGAGCAGGTCAGTAATAGGAGTCTACCGTAGTCATATTTAAAAGAAAAATTTTGAAAAAAAACAACTTTTTTTTGCTGCCATTTTCCAACACATGTATTTTTTTTTAAATAATGTGGGGTACATTTCTGTTTAAGGGGTATATATTTCTGCCCTCCGACCTTAAAAACCCATTTTTCAAAATACAGTATTGCCTGTTCGTTCATATCACTTTGATATTATTGTAATTCATTGGATTGTGTCACTTTTCTTCTGTGGCTTTGTTGATTCATCTATGTACTAAGGTTTCAAGCTAACCCTTATCCTTTGGATATGAAATAACAAGGCGATTGCTGTGGGCCCAAAACGTGGGGTCCCCATGATCTGGAGAATGGAACCATCAGCAATCCCGAGAATAGTTTGACACAGAGCTCAGCGCTCTCTGTCCATGTGAGTGCTGGAGACAACGGAGTGCTCCTTTATTCCCATACATTTGAATGTAGTGGCAGGGTACATGCTTCTTTTGCCACTCCACCCATTAGTAAGAAAGGAATTCCGCCCCCCCTTTTCCCTGGGTTGCTGGGGGCCTCTGTTCTAGTGATTAGTGGGGGGTCCCAGAATTCAGACCACCACCAATCATTTAAAGAGGACCTGTCACCTATAAAAAAAAAGGCACTGTAGGAACGCCGAACCACGCTCAAAGTGGTCCGGTGTATACATGAGGGGGCAGCTTCCTCCCAGGACCTCACATCCCACTCCATAGGCCGGCAGTGACTGCCAGGATTCATGAAGCCTAGGAGTCACTGCCGGCCTATGGAGTGGGATGTGAGGTCCGGGGAGGAAGCAGACCTCTCATGAATTAAAGAGTACCTGTTTGTATCTTTGTTGAACTCTTCGCTGATGGAGGTTTCCTCCAACTTTTTAAAGAGTACCTGTCACCTATAAAAAAAGGCACTATAGGAACGCCGAACCGCGCTCAAAGCGATCAAATCTTAATTTTTTTTGCTTCTTCTGCAACATCACTTGTAGATCCACAAACTCTGTGTTCTGCTAAGAGATGATAACCTTTGATAGTTTGATAACCTTTCTGAGCTGATGAACAATACTGCCACTGCATCCAATACTATAAGGAAGTTTACCACTTTGTGAGTATTACGTCTGTGAGACCTTAAATCGATTTTAGGAATGATGGGTGCTCTAACCTGTTTACCGTATATACGCGAGTATAAGCCGACCCGAGTATAAGCAGAGACCCCCAATTTCAACACAAAAACCTGGGAAAACCTATTGACTCGAGTATAAGCCGAGGGTGGGAAATGCATTGGTCACATCCTCCCAGTATATAGCCAGCCAAACCCCTCTAGTGAATAGCCAGCCAGCCCCCTGTAGTATACAGCCTGCCCAGCCCCCTGTAGTATACAGCCTCGGGTCCTTCGTTCCTCTTCGGGTCTTCGCGCTCTGCCTGCATACAGAATTATGTCAGCTGCTTGCCAACCTCATCGTTTGTGAGCTCAGGGCATTGCGAGGGGACCCGAAGAGGAGCGGAAAAATCCGAAGAGGATCCGAAGGACCCGCAATGGCACCAGAGCATCGAAACAAGCATAGGACCTACGGGTGACATCGGAAAGGTGAGTTTTGACTTTTTTTTTTTTCTTGACTCGAGTAGAAGGCGATTTATGTTTTTTGAGAAAAAATTTTGTGCTGAAAAACTAGGCTTATATTTGAGTATATATGGTACTTTGTTTCACTACACACTATTCTGCAGTGTGGCCTTATTCAAGTGAATGTGGCTACAATGCAAGCTCTGTGCAGCGCTGAGTAATCTGTAGATGCTATATAAATAATAATAATAATAATTATTTCCTAGCATATTCAGGCCAGAAGCCCAGCCCCTTCTTTATTAGGATCTGTAGAGGTCCCAGAAGTCAAATCCCCTCCATTCAAAAAGTGATGACCTACCGCAACAATATGCCCTTGCTTTATCAGATCAGAAACCTAAAGTTCAGAAAAGAGAACAAAATAGTTAAATGGCCACACAAATGTACTATACTGTAAGTATTGGCAAGCTTTCCTATTGCAGTAGATTTTCCAATTGTAGGTGCCAAAACTACATTACTTAACTACAAAGTCATCCCTGCAAAGTATTCCACACTACTAAAACAAAAGAACATCTGTTGAAAGTTTTTTTATAATACCAAATGTAATCGGACTTATCCTAGAAAATAAACTGGACCCAAGAAGATTGCCAGAAAATTTATGGAAAAGGAGCTTATCAGTCACATGCTCCCTCAAAAGTGCTGTGCTCAGGTACATCAAATTTGAAGAAAATGGGAAAAAAAAAATTCTTATCCATACTCGTTTTCTTAAGTAGAGTCTAGCAGTGTACCCTAACTAGGCCCTGTGGTAATCGTCTGTAATATATACAGTCACAGTTCAGCATCTTCACCTAGTATATTAGTCATTACATAATGTCCATAAAAAGTAATGGGTTGTCTATAAAATGTGGGCCAGGTATTGTGTAAAGAGGTGCCCTTTGTAGAAAGCTTTCCCCTCAGGCCGCGTAATATGGATTCTGGTCTGAAGTAGAGTATACAGAACAGAGTATATGACAACCCCTTTCTTAAATCTGAAGCCATGTTGCCCTCTACTAAGGTCACATAATAAACCTGACTTTTGTGAAGGATGAAAATAACAAAGTGATGAAAATAAACAAAAATTGAGACCTGAAAGTCATGGTAGCACACCCTCTGCCCATATGCCATGTCATGTTTTGTCTGCACCAGTACAATGGAGGAAGTCAGTCTGGTAGAAAGAGACAATATTTTATAGATTGTGCCACAGCCACTAACCAATACAGATGTGTGGTGCTGACCTAGGACTGTCAACAAGCTAAAATTCCAGTAGCATGGGTTGGCAGCCAATATTGAGGATGGTAGATGCTTGAGTCAAGCAGAAGTCATATGATTGGATACAGACAGAACATGATACATGGAAGGTTGCTTATGTGAGCCAACACTGAGCTTAGAGTCGCATTCTAAAATCCAAAAGTGATAGGGGGTAGTAAGAGGGCAGGAATGCTAGTTCTGTATCAAGCATCACTGTGGGACTGTAGGTAAGGCAGATAAATGGGTGACCTCTAATGATGCGTGCACCCGGCATACAAAATCATCATGTGCAGAGCGAACGGGGAGCGAGCAGCAGAAGGCAGAGTGGTCTCGCTAGCTGTAGAACAGCGAGACCACTCTGCAAGTTCAGTGCCTAAGGAAGATCTGATCTGAAACCGTCCGCTGCTGATTGGACGGTGTGAGAGCAGATAAGCATATACACACGCCCCTATAAGCATATAAACACGCCCCTATCCCTGCTGCGGCACCTCCTCTCTGACAATCCGCTACATTGAGAACGGGGCTCATATCTCGGTAGCGGTGGGGGCTAGGAATACAATTCAAAGTGCCCCTGAATCAGTGAGCAAGTCCCTACATTTGTGTATGTTAAAGTTAATAAGTTAACCTCTTGACAACCTGGCCCTTTTATCACTCCCCACCATCAAAAATCTATAACATTTATTTTTACATGCACAAAGCTGCGTAACAAATTGCACTTCATAGCGACAGTATTTTATATTTGGAATAAAATTCCAAATGCAGTGAAATTCGTGAAAAACCGCATTTGCGGCGTTTTCTTGTGGGCTTGGATTTTATGGCTTTCACTGTGCACCCCAAATGATATGTCTACTTAATTCTTTGGGTTGGTGCGATCACGGGGATACCATATTTGTATAGTTTTTATAATGTCTTCATACATATACAAGGATTAAAACCTTCTGTAGCTTCTATTGAATATTTAATATTTTTCAATTGCCATTTTTGACTTCGGGTGCTATTTTCTGTTACAGGGGGTTAAACGCAGTGAAGAAATGTTATTATATTTTGATAGAATGGGCATTTTCGGACGGGGTGATACCTAATGTCTTTATAATTTTTACTGTTTATTTATGTATATGACTTCTATGGAAAGGTTGGTGATTTTAATTTTTAGTTTTTTTTTATTTAATTTTTTGTACACTTTTTTTATATTTCAGACCCCCTAGGGTACTTTAACACTAGGTTGTCTAACTGATTCTACCATATACTGCCATACTACATAGAGGCAGTATATGGGGATTTCCTCCTTCATTACAATGTTCAAATCTCACATCATAATGAATAGGTTAAAATGAGACAGCCTCAGGAAGACCCAAGGCAGTAATGGCAACCAATCGCAGCACCCTGGTGACGTCACAGGGAGTGACTATCTTCACCATGCACCGCCATCTTTTTTAAACCGCCGGTGGCTTTGCCAGTGGCAATGGACGAGTAAACACCCGCGATCGGTGCTAGCAGTATGCAGCAAAAGCTTACCTGTGAGCCCTCTCCAAGCACCTGCAGCCGACAAGCGCCTACTATTACGAAACATGCTGGGAAGGGGTTAAAGTAAATCTACCATAAAGATAGAGCATGGACTTTCACTGTAGAGCAAAAATTCACTCTGTAATCTTTTTATATTTGTTATCTTTAGCCCTCTTCCTTCTAAAATCAACTTTTGCAATTATTCGAATGAGCCTGGATCTCAGCTTTGGCCTTTCGTTTGGATGCACATGTGACTTGTCTGTGCTGCAGATTCCTCAGCTCTTTGTCCCCGCCTTTGTGCTCCTGTACAGCTCCTCCCTCCTGCTCCTTCACAGAGCTCACAGCCTGGTGAGTTGACATGGGTGGGGGACAGAGGAGCTTTACAGGAGCACAAAGTGGGCCAAGAGCTGAGGAGTCTGCAGCACTGACAAGTCACATGTTGTTTTCCGAAATGCATCCAAACCAAAGCCCAACCCCTGGGACTACACAGAGGATTCTGGCAGGGTGCAAGTTAAGTTATCTCACACAATTATATTGTAATGCAAATGCTTAGAGAAAGCAGAAAGGCATATTTGCAATGCAGCTGTAATGGGCTTCTGTATTTAGTGAAAATGAGGTCCCCAGTGACAGGTTTCCTTTAACTTAAGAAAAGAAACCTACAAAATGGATTTTTAGCATTTTCATTATGTAGAATAACCATTAATAGCACTAGATGATGAATGGAATAAGAGCAAAAGAGCAAATATACAGTGCTTTTGGTCTGCAGTTATCTGAACAAAGAACAAATGAGTCCGGCAGGCCAGGGGACAAGGACGGGACAACTTTATAGGGCAAATGTGTTAACCTGCTATCCTGGTGCCAAAATTAATTGGAGTTTGGAACACCCTCATAACGCACCTCACAACATGAACGCATGTTGCGTTCATGTTGCACAAGTTACTCTTAAAACATGAAGGATGTAACACATCAGATATAAGCAGTAAATTTGGATCCTAAACTATAAAAATCATTGTAGAGAATGGTTCACTGTGTACTGTAAAGACTGATGATGTCCTCATTGCCCAGCAAGTACACGGAAATTCTTTGCATTTTTAGATGCATTTGGAGTATAATTGTCTGTACAACCATCTATATCATTTATACAGGCATTAATGCGATCTCTGATTTGTGTCATATACTTCTACGAGAGTAAAAAAGGACAGTCAAGGAAAGTTGCAGAAAGACGAAAATGTGGTTCCTGGAAGCATCTGCATAGAACATTCAATCCCAGATGCTAAAGGGAACATTCTGGAACAACTAGTTTATGTCTTTTAAGTAAAACAGAACAGGCAGACTCTGCTGAGCAGGAAATATCTAAATATTTCTTAAAATGAATAAAACCAACATTTCTTTATTTTATTAAAAAGCACCTACGTAAATTTCTCATCACTTAAAATAAAAATCAAACCTGGAAAAAGGGGAAATATATCAAAAAGTGTCTTCCTCTGTTCTGCAGGGTCAGTAAAAAACATGCATACCTATACATAAAACTAAACCCTGAGGGCCTGTGTGAACTGTCAGCTGTGTTGCCCCCCTGCTTTGGGAAGTAAATCTATACCCCTAAGGCTAAGAATTCTGGAACGGCCTCCTTCATTCCAGGACCCATGTCATCCACATACCGTATGAAGAGTTCCTCTTCACCAAATGAAGATTACTCACATCTGGGCTGTATATCTCATGTAATGAACTTAATGAAGGGCAGAGACACTGAACAGGCAAGGAATATAAGGTAGGACACTTCTTAAACCTACAGGACAACACTAATATAGACAATGTATTGAACTAAATGTATTGAAATGTGATACTTTTCCTCAGCTTATAGAATGAGTATATATGATTTAATCCATAAAGTGAAGTAGTGTTTTAAGCCATTACTAACAGCAGTGTACATTTTTAGCATGTAAGCCTGCCAATGAATAACAAATTCCAGAGCAGTAAAGGGGGGCTTAGTAATAAGGTAATTATTTGGATTCCTTTAAACACTTTACAGCATTTTGCAAAACACCCTAAAGGGTTAAGCCTAATCCCCTCAATGGACTGAGCCTTCTCAGTCCCTGCCAACAAGTCATGCAGGCTCTCACTATTGTTATGACATGCTGTTCTCTCCCAGGCACTGAGAAAGGATTTTCCCCAAGAAAACTTTTTTAGCAGTAGAGCTGCGTCCTCTCGAGTACAGCTTCAAGGACAGCTATGAAGCAGACGATGCATTTGTGGTGCTCTGTGATCCTGCTGCTACCATTCATCCAGTCGGCACCTCCTGGGCGGCCAGATGCACTTTATGACTATGATGCTGAGGAAATATTTGAAGGAATGCTCTTTAAGCAACATTTTGAAAGACACAAGATGGACACAGCAGCAAATGAGGTATCTCAAATATTCTTTTACTGTCATCCAGGAAATATTTAGTTATGGCTGATAATTGTTGTACATACCAGTTGTCTCCCGTGGTTGGCTATAGCAGTACAGCATGGATAGACATATAGTAACTACACATATATTTATAATATGTATAATCAGAAATCTGATCACTAAGAAAGAAAGAAATAATTCAAAGAATCTGGAAATATTCTTAAAAAAAAAAAAATTATCTAAAAAACACTGGGCCCAGTCATGTGTAGTGTCAATCCTGGGTCAAGAAATTGTTTCTTAAAATGAACTTGTTTAGTATTCCCAAGCTGTATACACCTGATTGAATACAAACAAAACCCAACACAGTTGCATTTCCCCAATTAATTAACCTGAACGTAAAGGGAGGTATGAAATACCAAGTTTATGTCAACATCAAAGCCTTTTTTCCAGAAACAGCTGAACCTGCCCTGTTTGAAAGTGAATGGGACCCAACCAATATGCAAGATTAGAGCTGATGCTTGACAACCGATTTATATTACTATACCCCGAGGCCATGGGCCTCACTGCTCTCAAGTTTAAAAACTGTCCATCGAGCCAAACACTGGTTGTGTTGCAGTCAGTGATTGTATAAGGATCATCTCTCCTGCTGTTTGATTGTGGTTACATCAAAATACTACATAAAAAAAAAGAAGGGTTACAAATGCAAAACCTAAGCCTGCCAACAGCTTCGCTTATCCTGCTGTGAGATTTGTAAGAGTTTCTGACCATTTAGAGGGACGTTACCAGGGAAAACCTTAAAATGTACCATTTGTTGTCTTAAAGGACATCTATCACCAGTTTAGTGGTCCATCTTTATTAAGGTAATAATAACTTAGTAAATCAGCCGGAGGCGACGACGCCCAAGTGCCTTTCGGCTTCCCCAGCGCACGCCCCCGCTGCAAGCCTCCTCCTGCTCGCAGCCAGATTACTAGGAGAGAGAGCACATGTCCCGGCTTTGACGTCACCGCTTTGATCGTAATTCCCCGGGTGGCAGCAGGAGGAGGCTTGTAGCGGTGGGCGTGCATAAATTAAAAGCCGGGGAAGCCGAGAGGCACTTTGGCACCAGCAGCCCGAGAGCCTCCGGCTGTTTTACAAAGCTATTATAATAAAGATGCAAGAAAATGTCTAAAAAAAACAGTCCCCCACATGCTCTTGACTGAATGAGAGGTCTAATTAGGACATTGTACCACCAGTCAACTGGTGGTTGATGTCCTTTAGATGTGAAGTATAAAAAATGACACATGAACCCACAACTTTCAGAGGAATGGTGGTTAAGCTGCCCTTTGTTTGTGATCTCATAGTAGTAATGGGTTATATGGGTTATTACAAATTCCTCTCCATGGCAAACCACCCCATTATCTATAAAGGGGTATTCAAAGTGATTAGTCAACCCCCCCCCCCCCCTTAAGACCATTTTAAGGATGGCAAGAAGGCTAAAGATCTTGTCAATATATTTTAATATACTGCTATGTAACAATTTTACTTCATACACCACCCATTTGCATGATAAAGTAAAAAAAAAATAAGAAGGGCTGAATCACTGGACCTCCCATCCAGGCAATAATGCAAATGCGCCCGAACGCCGCACCTACACTTCGGGTCTGCTCATCTCTACCTAGGACATGTTTTAGCCTTTGTGCAGCAATAAACTTTGTTGGTAGAGGGGGGTTTACGATTTGTCATCCTATTTGTAAATGAATATGTGTTTTATTTTGTGCAGGCATGTGTACTTGATGAACTTATTATTTCTTATATTATAGCAGAACGGACTTATAGTTCCCAAGGGAAGGTTTAGAAGACAAGATCAAAATGTTACAGATGCTACAGAAGCTAAAGGTAAAATATTTACTATTTAAATTAATAACAATTAAAGAAAAAAAAAACTTAAAGGGAACCGCTCATCCATACTCAGCCATACTACTTGCCCCCTCAGATATGAAATGTACTTTTAAGAATTTCCTCTTTTATGTGAAATCTCACCTGTTTAATGGTAGTAGTTTAATGGAGCAAAGTCTGTTGACAATGTTCCTTTAAGTTGCCATTTAGGTTTACAACAAATCCTTAACAATGTCTATAGACATAGCAAAATGCTATCCAATATGTCATGGTCCTTTGGTTGCAACATTACACCACCATGTTACAATTTACTTTTATGGTTGATCAATTTCTGACTCAACATTACTGACTCATCATTTGGCTTTCTAAACATACAAGTAAGGGTTACTTTCTTAGAATCTTTCTTTGACGGGCAGAACACAAGAGTAACATCATAGGTCCACTCTCTCTATCCTGTAGCCCGTCTTCCCTGCACCCCCCCCCCCCATGGTTCCAGCAATTTTATTTAAATGTATTAAATCTTTAAGTTCAGTACAATTTAATTTGGTTGTTGTTTTTTTTCTCTTTAATTGAATACGTTTATTCCAGATTTGCCTACCTGCTTGGCTTGTGTATGTCTCAGTGGATCAGTGTACTGTGAAGAAACAGATATAGAGGAAGTTCCCCCTTTGCCTAAGGAAACTGCCTACCTGTATGCACGATTCAACAAGATTAAGAAAATTACTGTGAAAGATTTTTCTGATTTCCGTAAGTATGCTGAAGTCTTAGTTATCTCTGTAATTTTACTCAAGTTTTCTTCAGTCACATCTACTGGACATCTACTATCAGATAACCTGATGGTAGATGTTTATAGTCACCTCCCTGTCCCATCCCCAACGACTATAACCTTCTATTTTCAAGTTTCTAGAAAAATAGCCTTCTTAACTATGCAAACGAGCTTGAGGCGCGCTGCAGATAATTAATTAATTTAAGAACTCCCGCTAAGCCGATTCACACACAAACACAATGCTGAGAGTCGGTGACATCACCGGCTCTCCCTCTGCAATTCGTGTGCTATGCATTGTGTCGGGATGCCAATCGGCCGGGAGCAGAGTTCATAAAATTAATTATCAGCAGAGCCATGAGGCGCTCAGACTGGTTTTCCTAGAAAAAGAGTTTTAACCATGCAAATGAGTCAGTCATTCTCAAACATGAAAATAGAAGGTTATTGCCATTCAGGTTGGTATCTGATGGTAGATGTCCTTTAAATTAGATTTGTAACTTTATTTGAAGAAAACTGTGTAGGTCAAGGTGTCAAGGTATAGGGTTATTTTATGTCTTAAAGGGGTATTCCCATTTGATGAAAAGTTATACAATTTTCCAATAAACTTTCTGTATCAATTCCTGGCAGTTTTCTAGATCTCTGCTTGCTGTCATTGTATAAAAAGCTTCTATGTTTATTTCCAGTGAACAGAAATCTGATCATGTCACACAGGTGCACAGCCCATTATATAACAGAGAAATCATAGCCGTGTGATATAACGAGCCGTGCACCTGTGTGACCATGGTCAGATTTCTGTCCACTGGAAATAAACATAGAAGCTTTCTATACAATGACAGCAAGCAGAGATCTAGAAAACTGACAGGAATTGATACGGAAAGTATATTGGAAAATTGTATAAATTTTCATCATACAAACAATAACATTAATTTGCTGTAATGGGAACACCCTTTTAATTATTCAGGCAAGTGCTGGCCTGTACGCAGCTCTGTTTCATTCAAGTGAATGGGGATGAGCTGCAGTACTATGTACAGCGGGCTGCTTGTAGGAATTGGAGACTGTAGCATTCATTTGATCCCTTCAGCTCTTATATTTACTGATCATAGACAAACTCCTTTAACTCCTTTATGACTGCCTTAAGGCTATATACCTCCTATTTGCACACACACCATGCAGATAGCACACATATATATACGACATGACGTCAAATTGTAAACGGTCATACCTCCGGAACCAAGGCATCTAGAAACACAATTCTGGTGCCACATTGATGATGGGAAAACCACTCTTTAACCCCATCGGTTGCCATGGCTGCATGGTTTCTGAGGATTCGTTACAATGAGCCAGTGACGCCCAAATGTCCAAAACGCGAGTCCACAAGAACGAGACGCACATGCGTTTTGTTTTTATTTTCAATTTTTCCACATTTGCAATTTTTTCCAACATCCCAGTACACAGCATGAAATAATAAATAACATCACGGAAAAGTAAAATTTTCGCACAAAATAAGCCCTCACACAGCTCTGTATACGGAAAAATGAAAAAGTTAAGGCCTCTTCTTCATATTCAGTACTTAATGTCATGTAACCAGGGTGATGTCATCTAAGCTCCTGTTACATCTGCAACATCTACCAAATGTATAGATCTGATCACATGAAATCACAGCATGTTTCCATGGAGGCATGATAAGATTTCATGTGATCAGATACATACATGGGATACATGTTGCGGATGTGACAGGACCTTAGGTGATATCACCCTGGCCCCATCACTTTAAGTGCCCAATGAGTCCTCTCTCAATGTTCCACACAACAGCATGTCATAGCACTGAGACCTGTCAATCAGGAACAAGGAGGAAGGGCAATGCAAACAAACACTGAATATGCAGGGCCTCATAGGACTTTGTGACATTGAACTCAGGGGACTTGCATATAAGTTTACAAGCAGATTTTTCAACATTGTGGCAAAGGAAAGGAACCACTCAGGGGTAAGGGCAAAGCTTTTTAATAATCGTTTTTAATGAAGTATTTATTTTGGATGGGTTCAATTCAATGGCAGGTTCTCTTTTTAAATGCAGATCTTTATTCCAGACTGTAACTTTAAGTATGGATATCTCCAGTTCTGTTTCACCTAAAAACACAATATGATATCATGCTGAGCAGAAGATTCTGTTTTTTGCTAAGACCCCAGAATTGTGTTTCTAGGTCCCAATGTTCAGGACATATGACCATTTGAAATGAGTTCCCCCTCCAGCCTGTGAGCTGAAGGCAGAAAGCTCTTTGAAACAATATATGTACCCGGTTTCTCTGAACCTGGAAAAATGGTGATAGATTGACATATTTGAAATATTGCTCATATTTATAACATATATTGGTAAATTTTACCTCTTGTTAAAAAAATTTTTTTTTGGGGGGGGAGTGACCAAAAAAAAGCATAAACTACATTAACTGCTAATTCTATTATTTTTTTTTTAAATAATATTAATACAATTATTCTATTAAGTTAAAGTCTCACATGTAATGAAAAAGATATTTAAAGAAGAGCAGAACAGAATTGCAAAGATTTACCAGGACATCCGGATACCAATGACAATCGGGCACAAAGTGGTTCATACTGAAAGAATACCAGAGAATTTTGTACAGTACAGACAATCCCCAGGTTACATACAAGACAGGTTCTTTAGGTTTCTTCTTAAGTTGAAATTGTATATAAATCGGAAACTAATTATAATATATATTAGTATATTTTATACGGTAGCTCCAGACATAAAAATTTTTGGTCCCAGTGACAGTTGGATTTTCAAAATTATTGCTGTAATGGGACCAAGGAGTATCAAAAAAAGGTTACATTATAGAAACCTTACAGCTGATCATTGCAGCCTGGGACTAAAGTAAAGCATCCAGAGAGCTTCATCAGAGGTCACAGTGGGCAGAGAGGTCATCTGTAACTAGGGGTCGTCTGTAAGTAGAGTGTCCCTAAGTGGGGAACCACCTCTATATTGGCTCAGTGAAACATCTCCCTCATGTAACCCAGAGTTATTTTTCTGTTTGATAGCTACCCTAAAGAGGATTGACCTGACTGGGAATGATATAGAAGAGATTGAAGAGAAAGCGTTTGAGAAGCTGGTTAATCTTGAGCAGCTTTCACTGGCAGAAAACAAATTGACTAGGATTCCAGCTTTACCGAATAAACTGACCTCGTTTAATGCCAATTATAACATGATCAAGAGCAAAGCCATCAAAGCCAATGCTTTCAAGGTAACTGTACAGAATGTATTGCAGCGCTTGGAGTGTAGACTACGGTACTTTTATTCATGTATATACCTTAGGGCTTCTATATTTTTATTGGAGATTTGAACAAAGCCTATCCATATTCACATTATGTTCATTCATATTTGCTGACATTTGGTTGCGTGGAACAGAGATACGAGTAGAAATCTTTGGGTGCACTCAGAAAACCCTTCTGGGTCGTGACACCTCCATCTTTTTGGGTTTAAGAAAATTTGGGGAGCTTTTAACGCCAGTCTTAAAATTCCCCCTCGCTGGCGGTCCTGCACCTCTGTTCACTAAAAGGTCGGAGCCTCGGACAAGTGTGCGCCAACTCTTTGGACCTGTAGACCAGGTCTGTACTAGTGGAGTTTTTTTGCTATGGTGTCTGCTGGTTTCCCGCCTCTGCTTGCCCTCTGCCCTGCACATATTGCACATCATACCCAGAAAGACATACAAAACTGCCCTTACTGCCTTTACGGTTTTCCTCTTTTTTTGAATTACATGGGAAAATACACAATTTTAACTGAAGTGATTAGCACATTCATGCATTTATTGCAAATGACAATAAACTTCTTCTTATAGAAACTGACCAACTTAGGATACCTCTACCTGGCTAACAACCAACTAGACAGCGTGCCAGCAAACCTACCAGAGAGCCTACGAGTCATTCATCTACAGGTAGGTGTAAATCAATTGTACATGATGTGTATTTTGCAATAAAGAAAGAGAATAGCTCATCTCCTAGAGGCAAAATCCCTTGCAGTGCCTGGCAGGTAGGCAGTCCTCTTACATGGTAGATTGTTGGATGTGCAACTTCTGTGTCTCTATTCATTATCATAGTAAAGTGTAACAGTGTGTAATCTGTTTCTGAGTTGTAGGTCTGCAAAAAAATGGTCCATGTATTACCGGTATGTCATCAGTTTATCCATATTCACAAAAAATACAGACGTCTGGCAAATAATGTCAGTAGCTTGTCCCAACCCCTTGAAGGGTCACATGATTGTGTTCAATAGCAAATGATCCGCAAATGCAGACCACATGTCGATGAAATTACATGTTTCTATGCATGAGTCCATGTGTCACTGTACCATTTGGAAATAAATAACACACAGATAAAAACACATGGATGAAAACATTTGTGTTTGCAGCCTAAATAAAAGTCTAATTTTCTCCTTCCTTTAGTTCAACAACATAGATTCTATCACGGATGATACATTTTGCAAAGCAAACGACACCCGCTACCTGCGACCCAGACTGGATGAAGTCAGAATGGAAGGAAACCCGGTTATCCTTGGAAAATATCCAAACAGCTTCACCTGTCTGAAGATTTTACCTTATGGTTCATATTTTAAATAGTGAGGAGGCTTCCCATGTTTTTCAATACCAATCAACAGGAAAAAAATTAGGTTGATGAATTTTAAGCAAATTGTTTCACAGTAATAGCTTAGATTTAATCTATTCAGTAGTATAATGGTGCACAATAGTGTATAGCTACCTCTATTCCACTGCCACTTACAACTTCAACTTATCACACAGCAACATAAAACTCATTTATTGAAAAAGGAGTAGGACAGCCAATAGTTCAGGACGCATTACAAACAGCCCATGGTTTTTTTTAAGTGTAACTGCAGACAAAATATTTTTTTTTTGTGCTAAAGAAACTAGATATTGTGGAAACTAAATTGTTTTGTCCCCAAATAAAAAATTTGGATTTTAGTGCCACTACATGTGAACATGCCCTTAGGAACACAATATTCAAGCCCTGAGTATTCGTACCTTTTTAAGAATATCTGTAACAAAAACCACTAACCTCATAAGGTCACCTTTTCATAAATGTTTACCACCAACATCTGACCAAATGAAAATTTTAGCTTGTTGTAGTCCCAATTAGTTGGACTGTGAGTTAATGTCAAGATCCAATGGCCCAGCAGTTCTCACTCCCCTCACCTGTGCTTCAGTGAAAAGGGGAACCTGTTATTACTGGAATATCCCTTTGAGTACCGTACAAAAAGTCATTGGTGGAAATGACTATTCACATGTCTATTCACTGCTAGCTTGCAGAGGTCATGAAAATGGTGAGAATGTATGCAAAGAGAGTAGAACAGAAACATGCATATATTTTCCTGAAACACACTTTAGTTACATGTAACTTGGAAGTCAATGTAGAAACAAGCATGTGATCGGAGACTTCCTCAATGTAATCATTTCTGTGTAGTTGATATTCATGCTTACAATCCTCTTGATTTATTGTACAGTATAGTTTAAAGGACATCTAGCACCAGGATGAGCAATTATTAGCAATGACATAATGGTGTGTGCCCCCTCTGGCAGGAGCTACTCTTCTTTAGGCTTCCTATGCCCTTTTAAGAAAGAGAAAGGCTTTATAATTATGCAAATGAGTCTGAGGTGTTCCAGGCTCCATAAACACCTATACCATATAGCATGAGAAGGTAAAAGAAGAGCAGATGCTGCCAGAGGGGTACACATCAGTATATCAGGATGCTTGGTTTACAATTGTTCATGCTGGTGGCAGATGTTCTTCAAGTAAATGGTAAACTGTAGATTACAATGGTCATAAACTCACCAAGATACTAGGAAAAATAGTAGGATGGATAACGGGATTAAACCCCATATTATGACTGACATGTTTTGTGTTTATTTAGCACAACACTGATCCACTAGCAAATTACCACTAAGATAAAGGAATATTTTCAGTCCACAAATTCAACCACTGTTCCTAGGTTGTGCTTTGTAGAAAACAATTCACAGTCACTGAGCTGTGATCTCTGGAACATCTACTAATGAAGTTTTATTTTATTTTTTATTATATCAGTTTTTATGTCGTTTGCATGTTTATAAGAGTTATAATTGTTAAAGACAGGAAAATATATAAAAGATAGTAAGAATCTTGGCTGAGCCAAGCCTTAACAAAAAATGCCTTTGTTTGTAATTAATAAATGTATTTACATAGCGATGGTAAAGTGTCAACATTTTTCAAAAAAAATGGGTCTTTAACTTATCCATGTAATTGAAATGTGCCTCACCCCACTCACATATGATTACTCACATATATAAAATGTAGCTTCAATGCATATATAAGGGTCAATCATCATAATCCGATTAAAATAAATGAGATCTGTAGTTGATTAATTTAAGTGAATAGAGAATAAATGGGTTTTCTAGCCCAAAAAATATAAATTACCTTTACACAGAACAAAACTTTAATATGAGAGGCTCAGGGTTGCTATACCAAGCACCACTCATCGGCTGAATTGCAGCGGAACAAGTGTCAGGACATAGGCAGGAGCAGACAGCACTAGGGTCTGCAGCAGGGCTCCTAGGTGAGTGAAAGAAGCCGAATCTGCAATAAGCCTCCATGACAATAACACAACACAGAGATGCCTGTATCTTGCTTTATCTTGTCTGTTGAAGAAGGGTTGTGCCAAGTTGTAATCTAATCCCCTATCCTGTAGGGGTCTGAACGTTGGGACCGTAATAGAGTGGTGAGTTGAGCATGCGTCCGGTCTTTCCATTCAATACTATTGGAGTGTTGGAAATTTAGGATAACAATTTAACTTGGTACAAATCCTTTAAATGCTATACTGACAGATTGAAAACATAATAGACAAAACATTTACAGGTAAAATATGTCCTACCTTAAACTGAGAAAAGGTACTCTTGCGATATTCACACCACTCTGTAAATGCAGAAAGTGTGCGGAAGAAGCCCAGGAGATTCAGCGATTTCTGTGCCCTGAAATTTATCGATCAGAAGGAAAACAATGTATTTCATTACAAATATGGCCCCTTCACACAAATGTATGCTATGCCTGGGCCAAAACCTAATCCCTCCCATGTCCATAGGGAGCCGTGGACAATGCACTTTTATGACGGGGCATGCTAGCTGCTGTTCATACGGCTAGCATACGGCCATACACAGTCGTGTGAAAGGTGCCTAATATTGAAGCCAAGTGTGCATGCCTGCTACATGTAAGACATTTACTTGTAATAATTATCCCAAGGGCCAATTTCTGCCTTGAGTTCTCTTTTGGAAATTTCACTAAATAATTCCTGGTATCAAGTGTTATCATGTACAGCTTCAGTCACAAAATATATGAAAAATTAAAGTAGTGTCTTCTATTCTATATGATATCACACACTATATAACAAACCAGAAGGGACATTAGGCAAATTGTTAGCAATTCCTTGTATGCGAATAAGAGATAATCCATTCTTTGGGTGTTACAATTCTCACTAAGTGATGGAGCAGTAGATGAAGCATCACTTGCTTTCATTGTCTATGAGAGTGCTCAGATACCCAAGCACTGTGCTAGGCAATTTCTGGCACTCCAATAGTATGCTTAATAATCGGCATCATTCAATAAGTCTAAATGTAATTGTTAATCCCAGGTGTCTGAACTTGTGAATGTGAGGGGTCCTATCATTTGGATAGCTTATTGGCCGTTGTTCCACATGTCCCTCCCAAACTGATCACCTAACAATAACTTATCCTATGGATCGGCCATTAAAAGTCTAGGGCTGCAAAACAATGCAGTACATCACCAAAGCAATACAATGTATTTCTTTTAGAACAACTCAACTTTGTGCAGAGTTCTAAGAGAAGAGACTTTTTTTTTTACCTCAAATTTCCCCTTTTATAGCCTTGTTATTTTTACAGAGAAAGGCAGAGAAAAGAAATCATCAAAAGAAATCATCATACGAGTAAACACCCCCAGTGCTTGACTGACAGCCTGTATAATGATGTGCTCCTGGTGCTGGCGCCCCCTGCAGCCTGTGTGTGCATGTGTGTGTGTAAAGGAGAGATACAGCCGCTCCAGACAGCCATGTTACAGCAGAACATGTCAGATTCATGTGTAGCTGATGTCTGTGTCTCTCACCTGTATATTAGGAGGATGCAGCATGTCAGCAGATACAGCACACACTAGCCATGCTTTACTATACATTACACACAGACATGAGCAGGGGGAGGAGAGGGGAGGGGGAACAGGGGTGACATCACTGCCTCTGACCATGTGACCAGCCTCATTTACATGATAAAGAATAGATGATTTTACAATGGATAATGTATGAAATAACTAGGCAGCAGCAGGCCGACGGCAGCTGTGTTACCTAGGGCATGTGCGCACCAGCTCTCTGAAATTTAAAAGGGACAGCATGCCGCTTATTGGCGCTGGCCATCCTCTGTTCTAATAAATGGCTCTTCCTGTCACAGCTGCCAGATCTTTGTGCTCTTATGCCTCTGAGAAAGCGTTTGAAACCTGTCTGTATACTCTCCGTTGTGACCTCCTGCTACGCTCCTGACCATGATTTTATCCCGCCTGCCCTGACCTTCCAATAAATCCCAGACTCCGATCCTGTGCCACCTGTCCTGACCTTCTACCTGAACACAACTCAGATTTGGCCTGCTGAATCTGTACCTTGCCATGGCTGCCACCACGAGCAAAGACACGACTTTGGAGCGACCTGGTGGTATCCCGCGGCATCAAGTCCAACCTGCTTTGGGGAGGGCTCTGGTGAAAACCGGTGCCACTTAGATTCTGGTCCCAGGTGTCGGCTTATGTCATCACTCAAGGTGGTACAGTGGGTCCACTACCCCTGATGATGTCACCCCTGTTACCCCTCCACTCTCCCTGCTCACGTGTAATGTATAGTAAAGCATTGCTAGTGTCTGTGCTTTATCTGCTGACATGCTGTGTTCTCCTATACACGTGTGAGACACAGACATCAGCTACACAAGTGCCTGAGATGTTCTGCTATAACATGGCTGCCTGGAGCCGTTGTATCTCTCCTATACACACACTGGCTGAAAGGGGCGCCAGGAGCACATGGAGGAGCAATTACACCATTATACAGGCTGTCAGTAAAGCACTGAGGGTGTGGCTGTGCCTTCCACTCATGAATAAGCTGGACAGCTGAATATGATAATGACTCATTAGACATCTCACAGGTCATTTGCTTACGTTTACAGGCATGTAGAGGGACAATGACTACATAGAGGCAATGCTTGCTACTGGCAGTTTATAAAATATATTTTGTTTTGGGGGTTAATTTGCTTGGCGGGTTCTCTTTTAACCCTGCATGAATCTATACATTTCTATATTTCTCTAGCAAAACATTTGTAAGATGAAAATAAAATCAATATTCAAACAAAAACATGCAATTTCACCTTACCGAGATACAAGCTCCTTTAAATCAGAATTCCAGTCGCAGTCCATAAAGATTTTGAGATGAATAACCTCACATCTTTTTGTCTGTTAAAGATACAAAATTGGAAACAGTTCAATAGAGTTGGACATTTCTACCCTTTTAATGTATTCACAAAGCATCGATACAGTCAGATTTATCAGGTGTTTATCCTGAGGATCTGAGTCTCAGAGTTTCTCGGCTCAGACAGTTGGCTTGCACATGGATCACTGGAAACAGCAGAGTTTTTCAGAACCCGGTTGTTAGTGCCGGGTCTGGGCTGTTATGACACTGCCCGACTCCGGCACTTGCGGGACCTGATGTTCTGCAATCTTCTTCTGATGCCCCCATGTAGAATGGAGTAGGAAAGCTAGTACCTCTGATCAGAAAACACAAATTTTTGGGCAGGCACATACACAATGCAAAAAGGATCCAGTAGCTGGCTGACAGCGGAAACAGGAGTCATTAAGCATTACACCCATACGATAGAGCAGTGGTGGCGAACCTATGGCACGGGTGTCAGAGGTGGCACTCGGAGCCATTTCTGTGGGCACTCAGACCATCACCCCAGGACAGAGTTCACATAATAGGACCAAATCCACCAAGTCCCAGGCAACTTTGTCTTTGAAGGTCATCCTGCTGGACCAACCATTTTTCCTCTACAGAAAGACCCTGGAGAGAAGCTACAACGAGAGTCTGAATTTGCTCTCCTTCTTTCAAATGTATTTGTTGCCTCAGGGGGGGCGATACAATTGAAAGATGTGGAAGAACAGGTATCAATAAGTTACTGCTTAAAATGCCATGTTGGCACTTCACAGGAAAATAAGTGGATTTTGGTTGTAGTTTGGGCACTCTGTCTCTAAAAGGTTCGCCATCACTGCGATAGAGTATTGTACCAGCAAGGAAGCCCCTAGCACTCACCACAGTGTCAAAATAGGAAAGCTCAACTTCCCGACAATCATCAGAGAGATCAGGGACGTCACAGTGTAGCAGAGCCTTGTCAGGCTATGGCAGGTAAAGTGAATCTTTCACACAAGACATTAACCTTTTTGTGACTCATGGTAAAAATTTTTACTTTCTGCTATGCAATTTTTTAAATGACGTCATGTCTGGAAAAGCTTTACATATCATGACAATTTATACAGTTTTATTTTTTCAAGGAGACTTTAACTTATAATTTTATCCATTACCATATGTACTGTTGTATAAGCCAAGTTTTTCTGCACAAAAAATGTGCTGCAAAAAAAAAACAAAAAAAACCCACCTCCGTTTATACACAAGTGATATATATATATATATTTTATATTTATTATAAAAACTTACACACTCAACTTGCAGCACTCCTGTTGCTCCCTGCAGCTCATCTTCTGTCTTCTCTCTTTGTGTACCAGCAGGCAGAGGCACATCCATGCGCACTGCTTGTTGTTACATGCAGAGAGAAGACAGAAGAGGAGTCGCGGGGAGCATCAGGGAGTGCTGGAAAGAGAGTATGTAAGTTAATTATTTTTTATACGCCGAGGGGCTGCATGGGGCATTACTTAGGTGTGGGGGGTTGGGGAGGAGAGGCTGTGACCAATTCATTTCCCACCCTAGTTTTCCCAGTTATTTGTGGCAAAATTAGGGACCTTGGCTTATGCGGTACATATTTCTTTCAGGCTATATACTACAGGGGGCAGGCTACGAGGCTGTGACCAATGCATTTCCCACCCAAGGCTTATACTCGAGTCAGTAGGTTTTCACAGTTTTTGGTGGCAAAATTAGATACCTCGGCTTATATTCGGGTTGGCTTATCCTCGAGTGTATACGGTAAGTGCCTATTACCACTTTTAGCAACCCCACTATTTTATTTTTCTCTTCTTTTGCAAGTTTTGCCTTTTTATGGGGTTCTTAGGTGCATTCACAAATAAAAAAAGCGCCATGGATAAAGAATATTGATGTCAATAATAGCAATAAGTATAATAATCATCATCATTACAGATTATGGGGAACATATACAAATAATACATTACATAGTAATGACATTCATATGAAACAATAGGAGTGAGGTGAGAATCAATACAGGAATTCCTAGAACCTATTGAAGTTGCTTTTAAGCTTCCTAAATAGAAGTTTATTATCACAAACAACCCCTGTAGTTGTGTAACATTTAGATGACAACATGCTGGGAACTTTCAGGAATTCAAGTGATTAAACTGAAAAAAGTGAAACATGGTCATTTAGTTTAACTCCTTCAAGACTAGGCCAATTACAGTTTTTCCTCTTAAACTTTTGCCCTTCCACAAATCTTTACTTTTAATTTCAATTTATCTTCAAGAAGTTTGGTTCAGAGTTTAGGATTACCAAAAAATTCTTTTTTACATTTACCATACAGGATATATGTATATATTTATTTGTTCAGATATTTTGAACACAATAATGGCACTTGCATATAATATTAATATTATAATATTAAAATATATATATATATATATATATATTATATATATATATATATATAAAGCCAATCAATGCTCTAGTTGCTTTTCATGTTTTCTTTACTTTTATTTTGCTTATATAGGGTATATATTTGCCAATTTCATAATCATACAATGCATTACAATACTTCTGTGTTGCATTACAGGCAGTCCCCAGGTTACGTACAGGATAGGTCCTGTAGGTTTGTTATTAAGCTGAATTTGTCGGAACTGTATATTTTATAATTGTAACCTCTCCTAAAATTTTTTTGGTCTCTGTGACAATTGGATTTTACAACTTGTTGGTTGTTATAAGAACCAGGAACAGCAATCATTCTTAGGGTTCATTCACAGGCGGTATGCCTCCATGTTCCCACTTTAAGGACTGTACGACCTTCTAATCACTTTTTATTGATTTTTTTTATATTTTTTAAAATGGCAAAAAGTGCAATTTTCGACTTTGGGCGCCATTTTCCGTTACGGGGTTAAATGCAGTGAAAACCTTTTATTACATTTTGATAGAACGGGCATTTTCACAAAATGTATTTTTGATTTTTTCTGTTTAGTTCTAGGGAAAGGGGGGTGATTTGAATTTTTAGGTTTTTTTATTATATTTTTTTTAAAACTTTTTTTAATTTTTACTTTTACCATTTTTCAGACTCCCTAGGGTACTATACCCCTAGGTTGTCCGATTGAGCCTACTATACTGCCATACTACTGTATGACAGTATATGGGGATTTTCCTCCTTATTCATTACAATGTGCAAATCGCACATTGTAATCAATGGATTGAAACGAGACAGCCTCAATAAATGGATTGAAACGATCAGGACCCCATAGATGCCTGAAGGCAGTGTCATTAATATGGAGTCTATGATGTGATCTTAAAGGCACAGTGTTAGCCTATGCATGTGCATAGGCTGACACTGCTAATGCCCTGCAATACATTAGTATTGTAGAGTACTAGCATGTACAAGCAATCAGATGATTGCTTGTTTATGTCCCATGGTGGAAATAGTAAAAAAAAAGTTAAAAAAAAAAAGTTTTTCAATAAAAAATAAAGTAATAAATCAATAAAAATGCCCACAAGCCCCATAGCATATAATGCACAAAATCTAAAGTCTAAATCATAACACAAACCCCACATATACAGTATCACCGCGTCTGTAAAAAAAAACTCGCCAAAAATTTATGATTTTTACCTATTGAATCCCACAAAAAAATGCAATAAATAGTGATAAAAAACATATGTACTCCAGAATGATACTGTTGAAAAGTACAACATGTCCCGCATGTCCTCCATAGCCAAAAAAAGTAAAAATGTTATGCCACTTGGAAGACGGCAATGCAAAAATCAAAGAATTTTCCCACATTAGGGTTGTATATGGCAAATTTAGTAAGACGTAAGAAAAAATATTCAAGTCTGGTATCCCAGTAATCATATAGACCCATAGAATAAAGATAACATGATTATTAGGTTATACAGTGAACACCAAAGAAAAAAAAAATCCAGTACAGAATTAATGCTTTTCTACTCCTGCCCTCAAAAAATAAGTTCCTAAATGTTCAACAATAGGGGATGCCAACACCAAAATGGTAACACTGGAAAAAGCATCAAAAAAATGCCGCCAAATGGCCCCAATAATGAAAAAGCTAAAATTTAATAGGCTACAAAAAGGGGCCAATGTGGAACCTAAAATCCTGGCAGTTGCAGGGCGCTCCTTCCCTCCTGTGCCTTGCTGTGCTCGCATAAAACAAGTAACGGCCACATGTGGGGGGTCTCTGTACTCAGGAGAAATTGCATAACATATTGTAAGAGGTCTTTTCTCTTTTTATCTTTAGGAAATGTGTAAATTTTATGGCTAAATGAATGCATAACCAACACAATTTGACCATTCTAAATTTCACCTCCATTTTAATGTAAGTACCATGAAGATCTCAAGGGGTTAACAATCTTCCTAAAAGGGTTTTTTGATGATAAGTATGTAAAATGACATAATCAGTAGTGACACCGGCGCTTCATAGTGCGCGCCTGCTGGCAGGTCGCATGGATGCGACTCTGCCGGCTAGAGAAGAAAGAAGACAGAAGCCGCCACCGTGGATCGCGAGCCGTGCCGAGGGTGAGTATTAAAGGAAACCTACCACTTGAAGAAGTGGCAGGTTTCAGATGGAAATACCGAGCACCAGCTCAGGCCGGAGCTTATTTTTGTTAGTGTTTTAAACCGCTGTATCGCGGTTTAAAACACTTTTTAAAACTTTATAGCCGGCGCATGGAGGTACGCGCTCGGCGCTTACCATGCGCGCGGCTACATAGGAAGTGAAGGAGAGCCGCGCGCATGGTAAGCGCCGCGCGCGTACCTCCCTGTGCCGGCTATAAAGTTTAAAAAGTGTTTTAAACCGCAATACAGCGGTTTAAAACACTAACAAAAATACGCTCCGGCACCAGCTCACCCTGAGCTGGTGCTCGGTATTTCCATCTGAAACCTGCCACTTCAAGTGGTAGGTTTCCTTTAAGTTGTTAATTTTTAATGCGCTTAGCAGGGGGCTGGCTGTATACTACTTGGAGCTGGCTGTATACTACTTGGAGCTGGCTGGCTGTATACTACACCCTCGGCTTATACTAGAGTCAATAAGTTTTCCCACTTTCTGGTGGTAAAATTAGGGGTCTTGGCTTATACTAGGGTCGTCTTATACTCTAGTATATACGGTAAAGTAGACATATGGGAAATGTTATTCAGTAACTTATTTAGGTGATAAATCTATCAGCCTGAAAATGCAATGATTTCAAATTTCGAAAATTCATAATTTTTTCTTTTTTTTGTAAAAAAATGCAAAACTTATGAGCCAACATTTACCACTAAAATGAAGTACAACATGTGAGGAGAAAACAATCTCAGAATGGTTTTGATAAGTAACAGTGTTCAAAAGTTATAACCATATAAAGCGACGCAAGTCAGAATCCAAAAAATGGGGCTGAGCCTTGAGCTATAAACTGCCTACGTCCTTAAGGAGTTAAAGAGGGAAAAAAAATTCTACAAAAGAAACCATAATAAACTGCTGCCATCTGGTGGTGATGCTGTAATAATACAATAAGTTCATGTGCAACATGGAGCTGACAAGTCTTGTTTCTGGACAATTGTAAATGAGAATATTTGATTAGAAATGCATTACAATCATCATACACATAACCTTACAAGTATTCTGTGTGTATTGTTAACATACGTACCTTTTCTTCTAATGTTTTAAACTCCAACTCAAATGACAGAAAATGGCAACAACCCACCAGCTTGTGGTTAAAAATGGTTCCTTCCTCAGCTGCACAAAAAAAACAAAAGAACATGTTATTTTACGTGTAAGTTTATATTAGAGGGGTATTCCAGGCCATTCGAGCAATGACCAATCCATAGGAAAGAACTTTAGTAGATGGTTGAAGAAGCTGTGATAGCTTGCACCAGAGCGGATCAGCTGAGAGCAGTGGTGACAGCGTGGTGACCACATCAACTGGAAGAAATCACCGAAGAGCTTTCTTGGTAAAACACCCGAGACTATAATGTTGAAAAGGGTTTCACTGGAGTAGTCAGTGGAAGGATAAAATGTAACTTTTAATGAAAACAATTAAAAAGACCCCAATGTGTCAACAAAAAGTTACTTGTGAGGGTGTCTGATGCGTAGTGAGACACTCATTCGAGCGGAGTATACACTGAGCTTTGTACGCTGTGTATGTCTAGAGACATGGCGAACGTGCAGTGCGAGCTCACTTAAATTAATCATGGGCAAGACGTTAGGGTTAAACAGGGGCAGCTTATGTTAGGTTGCCAGACGGACCGTCGTTGATATGGTATTTTACATCCTGAAACCATCTGCCCACAGATCAACTCTGACGTGCTACAAGCAACTAAGTCTCATATCTCATCATCTCAAGCTCTATGCGTTTTGCCCAGGGTGCATGGGCTCATCAGGAGACATAGAGCGATGACGCTAAACTGTGGTGTAATTTCCCTATAACACATACAGAACAAGACGCACAAAACGGACATACAGGCGGTCCCCTACTTAAGGACACCCGACTTACAGACAACCCATAGTTACAGACAGACCCCTCTGACCTCTGGTGAAGCTCTCTGGATGCTTTACTATAGTCCCAGATTGCAATATTCAGCTGTAAGGCGTCTGTAATGAAGCTTTATTGATAATCCTTGGTCCCATTACAGCAAAAAATGTTTAAACTCCGATTGTCACTGGGACCAAAATTGTCCGGATCTACAATTATAAACTATACAGTTTCGACTTACATACACATTCAACTTAAGAACAAACCTCCGGACCCTATCTTGTACGTAACCCGGGGACTGCCTGTAGAGAGAAGGCCGGCGTCCTGATGGTGGGCGCTGGTGTGCGTTAGTCGTAGCCACTGGAAGATATATTCAGCATGCTCCGCCTCTTGGGCTAGGTGAGAGGTCAGACATTGGTTGGTGCAGCCAAGTGCCAACCTTCCAGGGGGAGCTAGGCGTGAGCTGGTCCGCCCATACATCGCTGTGGAAGCCAATTCCAGCAGTGGGCAGAGACAGCTACCTTTACAGCCACGCCCCTTGTATGCCGACGGACGAGGTGGACCGAGACTTACTGAATACGACAGAGTAAGTATACTGCGACATAGTCTAGTGTTAACGGAAACCCACCCGGACGAGAATGGTGAGTGTCTCTCTATACATCAGACACTCTCACAATTAACTTCTAGTTGACACATTGGGGTCTTTTTAATTGTAAAGGAACAAGTGTGTTTATCTCGTACAGGCAGTCCCTGGGTTACGTAGAAGATAGGGTGCATCGGTTTGTTCTTAAGTTGAATTTGTATGCAAGTCGAAACTGTATATTTTATAATTGTAACTCCAGACAAAAATTTCTTTTGGCCCCAGTGATTTTCAAAATTTTAGCTGCAATGGGAGCAGGGATTATCAATAAAACTTGATTACAGACACCTTACAGCTGATCATTGAGGCCAGGGACTGAAGTAAAGCATTCAGAGAGCTTCACCAGATGTCACAGTGGGCAGAGGGGTCTGTCTTTAACTAGGGGTTGTCTGTAAGTTGGGTGTCCTTAAGTAGGGGACCGCCTGTATAAAAGAAGTCTGCAGTGAAAACATACAGCCAATGCACTATAGACGGTGCCCTCTGGTTGTAATGACTCAGACCGCAGTGTACTGGTACCATAACTATCTGCTGATCACACTAAGGACTAATACAATAAATAGATCATTAGTAGTTAAACACTTTGACACACGTTTAAACTTTTCAAGCATATAGAAATACAGATGCAATTTGAATTTGCAATGTTAACATAGTGTTAACGTTCTGCCCTGTCCTGCATTTTGGTCATCACTGCCATTTTTACACACATTAACACAAGAGATAGTTGATGGTATTTATCATTCATTGTGTATACTCATTTCCAAAAATGTATAATGCAAATTAGGCATCATCTTGGTACATTCATACACTGCTCCATTAATACCCTACATCAAGATAATAGAGAGAACGTTCGTGAATACACCATCCAGCAGCTTCTTGGTCAGAAAACACTCTATGAATAGTTCTCTGCAGTTTGTACTGTTTGTATAAGAACCAGCTAAGGTTGTAGAGTAAAAGCAATTTAGAATTTTAAATAGCTTGAAGGAAAAAGTTTTTTGAGCCCATAACAATTGCAATGCAATAGAATCGACTTACATTTACTTTCTGTTTTCTTTAAGTATTTTGTGAGCTCAATCCCGTTGACTGTATTAAAGAAACGGATCTCTTGTTCACGATGCACAAGATTTGTCTGTATAGTTCTCATGTTAGGATCATCACTGATGTTTTTCCCATAAAATGACTCTCTAAATAAGGAGGAAACACAAACATGAAGGAGATTGTATCTTAAGACAATGTCTACTGATGGTTAACCTTAAAGAAAATCTACCAACAGAATCTTGTAACATAAAGCATTGTCCCTTACAAGTTGCTGTGGTCACCCACAGTCTGCATCTGCTCCTACAATTTGTTTTTATGGTCTTTATGTTGTAGCTTCACAGGCTGTTACAATGAGCACAGCAGTATTCCTTCCCCTTCACTTTGTGCTGCTGCTCGATTACACAGGCAGAGGGAGGACAAGAGAGAACAGGGTGGGTGAGACATGTTCTGCTCATGATAACAGCCTTTAAATCTGCAGTACTGAGGGACTCTGTTAACAACCCAAAAGGCCTTCAGGAACATTGGAAGGAAGGAGGCCATGGACAACAAATAGAAGATGATTACCAGAGTCATGGTACCTGGATGTATGAGTTAGTGTCCCTGGTTTATCACATTAAATTTTGATGGTAGATTTTTTTTAAAATTTGACACAAAAAGTATGCTTATAGGTACTCAAGAACTTGGGTAAAGGGGCATCAGATGTGACACTCTGCCTGAAGCCTCTAAGCTTGGCTCATCTCAGGCAAATATGACTGCTTATTTTTACATGAATTTGAAGGAGATTTTTGCTTATAGATAAGCAGGCGAGATGTCACAAGAGGGGAATTGTAGAAAGGACTTTTCATACCCTACCTGAGGGGGCTAGTAGATTAATGGGGTAAAATCTGTTGAAAGAGTCTTTTTAAAGGTTAAGGTTACAAAACAGTCGTATTCTCTAAGATGCAAATCATGTGCAGGGTAAATAAATGTTTTAGATTGAAATGCTACTCCAATGGGAGAGATTAGTGATCTATAGCACTTTAGTGTATGGCTAACATCTCATACCTCCTAACATATGTAAAACGTTCAAGCAATTAAAGTGGTAGCACTTCTTTTTAAAGGTAAGATAAAAACACTATTGTTACTAACAATCCCTGGTTGATGTTGGTACTGGACAGAAAGACAATCTCTCTTTGATTTTCTTTATATTGTTCTTGCAGCTCTTCAAGTTCTTGCTTAAGCGAAGTAATAGCATCTTCACACCTCTCAATAAGGTTTTCCTCCATCTTTGGCATGCTACAAAAAAAAAGTCACATTGACAACTGTACAAGCATTATAGATGCAGTTTCACACACTGGAAAATGTCTTAGACGGATTACTATGTATGCAACATTCCCTGTTGGATACAGTTGCAGGGTCCTGTCTATAACAGAGATGACTTTTAGGAATGGTGCCAGGGAAAGGGACATAACAAAGAAGAGGTGTGTATCAGCATTGGTGTCCATTGATGTCTATGGCACCCGGTCACAGTGTGGTGAGCACACGTTGTCTCACCGCACCTATATTTTGTCATGTTACAGCGCTGGCGCTTCTCTGTGGAGAGGGAAGAACAGTGAACAGTGCTCATCCCTCCTTCTCTCCAGCTCTGACGTGTTTTGTGTAAATGTACCCTAGATAATGCCTCATGGATCTCATCTATAGATGTCTCATTTCTACCTACCTATCGATCTCGCTTTTCTATCTATGTACCTATCGATCCACCTCTGGATCTCTCCTTTCTATCTGCCTAGCTATATTTCTCTACACCTCACATTTATCTATAATCCATTACCTATTTATATATTAACTATTTCGATCTATATATCTCTATTTTTTCGTCTTAAGAAAAACTGTAAAGGAGTATCTCATACACACACAGGCTGCAGGGGGTGACAGCACCAGGAGTGTCCCATCATTATACAGGCTGTCATTTATGTGTATAGGAGTATCTCATACATACAGTCTGTAGGGGGCACCTGTAGTACCAGGAAGTACATAAAGGCATCCTGCACCAAAAGTGTTAAAGGCTCATTATACAGACTGTCAGTTCTGCATATAGGAGTATCTCATACACAGGGACACGGGCACCAGCACCAGGAGTGTCACGTCATTATACAGGATGTCAGTTCTGTATATAGGAGTATCTCATACACAGGGACACGGGCACCAGCACCAGGAGTGTCACGTCATTATACAGGATGTCAGTTCTGTATATAGGAGTATCTCATACACACACAGGCTGCAGGGGGTGTGGCCGCCAGCACCAGGAGTGTCACATCATTATACAGGCTGTCAGTTAAGCACTGTGGATGTGCCTCCCACTCATGAATAAGCAGGACTGCTTAATATGATAATGACTTGAGTGGGGCCATCTCAGGCCATTTGCATACATTTTTAGGACCTGATAGTTTGAGTTTACAGGCATGTAGAGGGACAATGAAGGGATAGGGACAATGCATTCTAATGGCATATTACGATAATATATTTAGTGTTGGGGGATTAGAGATGAGCAAATTTATCAAAATTCGATTCGACCGGGTTCTCCGAGTTTTCAGAGAAAATTCAATTCAAACCGAGTCGAATCACGGCATGTGACGTAACGGTATGTCACATTCTGGGTGCATGGAGAGGATTCACGGGCTGAGCCCTCTCCATAGCCGGTAAGTCTTTGCTGCAAAGACTTACCGGTAACACTGACGATCGGTGCTAGCATCTATCAAGGGTGTTTACCCTCCGATGGTCGCCGGCTTCCAAAATGATGCAGAGGATCGTTGCTCCCCGTGACGTCGTCGGGGAGTGGCGATCCGTCGCCATGACAGCCTCGGGTATTCATTACAATGTGGGATCAAAAAAAATTCAATAAAAAGTGATCAAAAAGACGCACAGTCTTTAAAATGATAGCAATGAAAAAGTCGTCAAAAGTCGCAAAAAATGACACCACCCACATTTTTGTACAGGACAAAACATTTTTGGACAGGAGGTTTTAATTTTTGTAAATGTATGAAAACATAAAACCCTATACAAATGTGGTATCCCTACCACCATACAGTGAGGGACACTACCCCCCCCCCCCATACAGTGAGGGACACTACCCCCCCTACCCATAAAGTGAGGGACACTATCCCCCCTACCCATACAGTGAGGGACACTACCCCCCCTACCCATACAGTGAGGGACACTACCCCCCCTACCCATACAGTGAGGGACACTACCCCCCCTACCCATACAGTGAGGGACACTACCCCCCCTACCCATACAGTGAGGGACACTATCCCCCCTACCCATACAGTGAGGGACACTATCCCCCCTACCCATACAGTGAGGGACACTAACCCCCCCCCCCCTACTGATGCTGTGAGGGACACTAACCCCCCCCTACCCATACAGTGAGGGACACTACCCCCCCCCCCCCCAATACAGTGAATCATACAGCCATACAGTGAATCATACAGCCATACAGTGAAGAATACACTGGGCGGAATAATAAAGGGCGGAAAAAAAAAATTTGAAATTCGTTCCCACGAATCGCTGTTGACTTCGGATTCGTGACGAATCAAAGTTTTCCTGAAATTCTAAACAAATTTAGAATCGTTAGAACCGATTTGCCCATCTTTAGTTATGATAATTAGGCATCATCCGTTATAAAAAATTTTTATGAAAAAAAGTACTGCAAGCTGTACTGGAAGAATAATGGATGGCAAAATAGCATTGATTTCAATGGGATTTCTAACGAATTCATTCAATTTCCGTTCTTTACTTTTTAAAGTGAAAGCTAGAAACGGAAATCTGAATGGTAGTGTGAACTTATATAGGACTTTAAGTTTCTGGGGACTGAGGTGGCAAGAGATGAGACATCCCCTTTTCTTTAGTTCACTAAACCACAAACAACACAATAACATATGTACAGACATCATAGATTCCTGAACAGGCAATTTCTTGTAAAAATGCTTGAAAAAAAATCTTGTACATATCAATACATATAAGATTTCTCTTCCTCAGCCAATCAGCAAAATATTTCTTCAATGCAGCAGCTCACAGTCATTTCCTTCTACTGTGACCTCAAGGTGCAGTAGTGTTACAGATGAGCAATATATTCTGTAGTGTTGCTGTACAGGTAGTAGCCGGATTACCTGCTAGATAGGTTCTTTAGGTTAGTACTTAAGTTGTAAATTGGAACTGGTATATTTTATTATTTTAACAACATTTCTTTTTTTGTCCCGGTCATGGGAATAAGGATTATCAAAGCTTGCAGACGCATTACAGCTGATCATTGCAGTCTGGGACTATAGTAAAGCATCCAGAGAGCCTCACCAGAGGTCACAGTGGGCAGAGGGGTGCTTCTGTAAGTAGGGCTGGTCTGTAAATCGGGTGTCCATAAGTTGGAGACCTTTACACAGTAGGAGCTAAATCCCAAAATTCTGGAACAAAATGTAAGAACTAATGTTCCAGACAGAAAATTACTTCCAAATATACAAATCACCATTTTTCCACACATTGATCAAAAGGTTTTATGGTCCTCAAAACAGTAGCAATGGAAACAGATTACAGGCGGTCCCCTACTTAAGGACACCCCACTTACAGACAACCCATAGTTACAGACAGACCCCTCTGACCTCTGGTGAAGCTTTCTGAATGCTTTAATATTGTCCCAGATTGCAATAATCAGTTGTAAGGTGTCTGTAATGAAGCTTTATTGATAATCCTTGGTCCCATTACAGCAAAATATGTTTAAACTTCAATTGTCACAGGGCCAAAAAATTTTTTGTCTGGATCTACAATTATAAAATATATAGTTTCGACTTACATACAAATTCAACTTAAGAACAAACCTCCGGACCCTATCTTGTATGTAACCCGGGGACTGCCTGTATCCAACAAAAAAAATTACACCAAACACATGTCCACGAAGTATGAACAATGTATTGGAGACTATGGAGAAACAAATAAATGTTTCTGTACAAAAGATTTTAATCTTTTAGAATGATAACTACATAAATTTGGTATCCATGTGATCGTATCGTATGTCAACAGAGGCCACAAGAAAATGGCACAAATGTGTTTTTTTCCATGCAAAATAGCTACATTTGGAAATCTGCAATGGATATTAAAAGGCCCCACTAAGAAGTACATTGTCACATAGCTCTATGTATAAAATATGGATTTTGAAAAGAGGGGAGAAAAAACTCAATTGCTAAATAACGGTGGCATTTGGGTTAATGAGAGGGCAAAACATGGAGTGGAAGAAATCTCATCTACTCTACATCTACTCTCTCTTCTCTACAATTCTCTTAAGAATCCTGGTATATGCCGCTTGTCCTTGTCCAAAAAGCAGCAGAATTTTTACAAACCCTGCTTGAAATTACCGTTCCTGTCACTGTGCCAACAAAGGACAGAAATAGACAAATAGCAATAGATATAAAAAGAATATCAGATATATTGGCATGCTCAGTTACTTGTACTGTACACTGCAATACAAGTGTATTGCAGTTTAAAGAGAACCTGTCACCAGGAGACCCATTTTTAGCACTCCCCCAGTCCCCACAGAGCATAGTACATACACTGCCAAAGTGTTTTTGTATAAAAAATTGGTTTTACAGAAAAAAAGATATGTTATATTGTACCTTTCATTAGCATGTGCTGTGTGACTAGGCAGTCGTCCACTGGGAGGGGCTGGAAAGGAGCAGTCCCCCCTTGGGAAACAGCTTCTCCATGTGACCTTTTCAAATATATGAAAACACCCATCAATGGTCTTAGCGACGCCCCCTGCTCCTCTACAGCCAATCCCGAGTGAGGGGAGTTATTCATATATTTGAAAAGGTCACATGTTTCCCAAGGGTGGGGGGGAACTGCTCCTTTCCAGCCCCTCCCAATTGGCAACTGCCTAGTCACACAGCAGATGCTAATGAGAGGTATGAGAGGACATATCTTTTTTTTCTGTAAAACCTATTTTTTTTATACAAAAACACTTTGGCAACGTATGTACTATGCTCTGTGGGGACTGGGGGAGTGCTAAAAATGGGTCTCCTGGTGACAGGTTCCCTTTAAGGGCTTGAACAATCGATCAGATGAACGATTGTTCAAGCCCAAATATGGAATGTGTAAAATTAAAAAATATATACTAATAATAATTAAAAGTCCCATAATCTCCCCAGTTACACATAAAATGCAACAAAGTATATAAAACACAAAAAAGTACATATTTGGTATCACAGTATTAAACTGAACAATAAATCAAAATCAATATTGAAAAAACACAAAAATACATAATAATAATAATATACAATTTTTCATCAAACACCATTACAAAAAATCTTCTTAAAAGTGATCAAAATAAGTTATGCGCTTTAATATGATACGACTGAAAAGAAGAACTCTTTTCGCAAAAAAATAAGCCCTCAGATCAGACATCAGAAAAACACAAAAGTTATGGCCCTGAAAAGTTGAAAACAACTACTGGTGATAAGGGGTTAAAGGTGTCTATACGTGCCATATCTCCTCACACAGCAGACTCCGCCCTCTTGTCATTTATATGACTCTCCCTTGCGTTCCCGCCATTAACGCCTAGGCGCAACCAATATTATATCCCACGGTCTAGACAACGCCTCTCGTATACATTTATTAGGCTCATTCACCACCGCCGGCACTTACCTCACAACCCTCACAGTTCAAATTCAGCGCGCTCTACTCTGTGTGCAGACTGCGCGCAATATCGGGGAAGAAAAAGCACAAGTCCCTGTTTCTAGTACAATTATAACCTGAGAACCTATAATATCTATAGCGAGCAATAAAATACAAAATAAATAACCCGTTTGGTGTACAAAACTTACATTGTTACAGGACCGACGAGAAAAACACATATTTGTACCCCCCTATAAACCGGGTGCTAATGGTATGATCCCGTGTGTGTCTTCTTTTACCTTCCTTTCCGGTCACATATACACTAATGCATATTCTTCCTCCGAGCATTTTGCCGCAGTTTTTTTCATTAAGGTAAATTGTAAGATTGGTCCTTAACGGACTCCAGTGTAAAGAGTCATTCTGCGGCTTTGTGTCACATTAACTAAGAGAAGTGAAGTGAAATCTGCGCACGAAGTTGGAAAGTTTTGTGCAGCGGAACTTTCTGGTATGCACTGGTTTCTAGTGAGGATGTATTTTCTGACGCTCATGAGTGCAATGTGAGTTTACAGTGTGGCTATATGAGACATGTGTCACGGTACTGTAAGATTGGTGAGTTCTCTTGTAAGACCGTAAGGGGCAGTGATTATCTTCATGATTTTATCTTCCTGGCGGGGGCAGATGTTCAATGTCTGTTCACATTCTGTATACATGCTGCACTTACATCCTGCTCCATTATATATAATACTGTTGTATAACATTATTTATTCCATGCACTCAGACTTACAAGATGGGATGGTGTATGTTCGAATGCAAATAATCTGAAGACATATACTTCGTAGGACATATGTGTAACTGTGTGAAGATGAAACATACTTTGAAATGTCATTTTTATGCTTTTGCTGCAACAAAAAGCAAACAAGCTATTTCACTGCACCTTCTGTGTGACCTGATTTGTGACGTCTGGAGGATGATGTCACTTAGTGTAGATATAATGTCATTTACTTACATATACAGTAGTCACCACAAAAATGTAACCACATACTTTTGTTTAAGTTATATGCCATATAACATAAACTAAAGTATGTGGTTACATTTTTGTATAATATATGGTGTCCCACCTTGTATCTCCAGCAGGAAACACTGCTGTCCCTGAGGTCACAGACGGCCTTATCAGGGCTGGATGAGCTGTCTCTCCTCTTTGCCCATGGCAGTGTAAATTAGTCCTAACTCTCTCACACAGTCAGATGTGGTATCGGGCCGTTATATAGAAGTGATGAACATAATGGATATAAATATAGGGCTGAGGTGAAATAGAAAATTTGTTCCTATCTGCAACAGCATTTTCCTTCTCCTCCCTATTCCTTATTCCCTGACCCCCACCCCCTTTTAAAGTCTATAAGAGTCAAACAACTAGCAAGGTAAACCTGAATTCAGAAGAGTTTTCAGAGCAAGAGGGTTACATTTAAGAAGATTTGTTATCAAAACCAGTGTGTGAGACGAAGTAATGCTTTTTCCTTTCAGCCATATACATGTAAAAGGATGCTGAGTGTACATGTGTGCTAGGATTGTGCTATGAATGACATGTATGATACTGGAGTGTTCATTGTTCTTAATGTTTTTATAATTTTAGAAATTTCCATAACATTTGTCTATAACATGGAGGCTACATTAAAACGCTTATATGTTGGAGGCATCACTCCATCTGTCACTGATTCCGAACTTACTGAAAGGTTTGGGAGGTTTGGAAAAGTGGATCAAGTTGAAATCATTTCCCGGAAAGACGACCAGGGTATGTAGACAATTGGCTTGCATATAATTTTTTTAGGTTTGGAGCTAGCTGATGTTGAGTGGGAGACCTATGGGTTGAAGCCCACCTATTTCCATCCAGTCCAGTTTATTTTTTTTTTCCAATGTAATGAATATAATAACTTATCCGGTAAGGGCATATAATTTATCATTCTTATCTTTATCACCAAGTTCAGAATGTCATTTTAAGATATAGAAAAAAATAACAGCATATCCTGTGGATACCAGAAATACTTGAAGCTTAACTCTGACGTTACTGGGCCAAAAATAGTTTTAGCCTAGCTGGAGAGAGTCTTTGACAGCAATTATAATAATAACTATATTATTCAGTTGGCTTCTTCCTATCCTGAGGTACAGCCTGGTATATCTACCCGCCTTATTTATAATCTCCTTTAACTTATTCTTAAGTGGGCAGGATTTTCCTGGTTGTGACATCAGCTTAGAGCACTGAAACCTCAATGTTACTGTTGTACAACACAGATGTGAACCTTACCTGATTAATAAATTGAAGGTCAGATTTACATCCTTACATTCATATTATCATGCATTACAGTTACAGATACCTAAACACACAGATTATAACAAACATAGATAGACCTATAATTAAATACAGCCTTATGATTAAAGCAGATCAGCAGATGCTATCACTCTACTTGCTCCAATGACAGTGTGGGATGCATAGTACAGAAAATGTAAGAGAAGTAAACAGTCTTCATCCAATGTATCATACTCGTGTGGTGATCCTACATCCTTCTCTTTACTGACCCGACTATAGCCTTGTCAAAGCCTAGAGGAAAGTTGGTGGTGTGCAGGGGAAGGAGTTGGACTGTGTGTGGGAACATAAGAACAATGTGTAGATTGGAAAGAGCAGACCTGATGGAGCTGCTTCCTGTAATTACTCAGCAGAGACCAGAATGAGAAGAGTGCATAGTTTCAACCCCTTACCCCAGTACATGTCCTGACTCTACTGACTGTTCATAGCAACCAGAATGCAGGCAAAAGGGAGAGTAGCTGTGGTAGGGTGCAAGCAGAGCATTAGCTATGTATTCCTTTGTAATCTTTAGCGATAACTGCTCTCAAAATTGTATTTTTATTTCAGGTAATATCATAAAGACATTTGCGTACATGAATATTAATATCTCTGATACAGACCTGAAGAAATGTAAGTTTCTCTGCAGTGTTTAAACACTATCCTCCATGTGCAGCCTAAAGCTGTGGCCTCTAAAATAGTTTGTAAGTAATCTGTTACATGTCATTTGTTTTGCAGGTTTTTCTATGCTAAATAAGACAAAATGGAAAGGTGGAGTATTGCAAATAGAAATGGCCAAGGAATCTTTCTTACATAAGTAAGTATTTTCTCACTAGCTTACAATTTGAAAGGGTAGCCCTGAATTTTCAGTATAAATTCTAGCGAGCTTGGCTTGTCCATGTGTGGGGTGTGTGTAAACATTGTTCCAGTTCTAAAAGATAGCGGGGAATAAAACATTACTTGCATTTGTATTTGTAGGTTTAATCAAGTGTGTTATCTGTTCTTATCAATGGAGCCATTATATATAAAAATGAACAGTGATCCACATCCACACCTATTGGGGTCAGAATTGGTAGGCTTCAAGGTCCACAAAAAGTAGTGTGGGAATGAGGGAATAGTTACTTCTATGGTAGGGCGAGTCAATACTGAATTATGATGTTATGCTTATATTAAGGCATGCTTGCTGATGTTTTGTACATATCATAGTACAAAAATATGCCCCTATTGGGCCACTATTAAAAACGTTGGTGTTCCAAGAGGTACATGCCCCGATATATGACATGTTTTACGCTGTTCGTTTCTTTCAGGTAGCTGATACCATGAAGTGTTAATTCGTAAAGATTAAAGCACTGAAACACAGATGCCTATGAATAATATTTTGTCAGTTTGCACAGTGTTTCAGCCAGTGGTGCAAACTGGAACAGTATTATTTATAGGCATCTGTGACTACAGGCAGTCCCCAGGTTACATACAAGATAGGGTCTGTAGGTTTGTTCTTAAGTTGAATTTGTATGTAAGTCGGAACTGTATATTTTCATTGTAATCTCAGCAAGAACTTTTTTGGTCTCTGTGACAATTGGATTTTAAAAATGTTGGATTGTCATTACAGACACCTGTGATAACTGTTATAGCTGTTTATTGTAGCCTAGGACTAAAGTACAATAAATTAGCAATATCCAGTGGTCCGTTTGTAACTAGGGGTCGTATGTAAGTCGAGTGTTCTTAAGTAGGGGACCGCCTGTATATTTCAGTGCTCTAATATGTAAGAATAAACTTTTCACGGTACCAGCTCCCCTCAAGAGCCAAACTGTGTGACACATGTTATGTCTGGATATGTACCATATAAAGCCTTTTAGACCACCAGTAGTAAAGTAATGACAGACAGTGGTCCTATGATAGATACCAGACATTACCAAGCACACCTTGATATAGACATAATCTCATAATTAGGTCTTGACTTGCCCTACCTTATATGTACCCATTTCCCACCACCTCTTTGTGAACCTTGAAGCTTACTGATTTCTACCCAATTGGACGAAGCACTGGGACCAGATTTTGACCAACACCTAAGCACTGACCTCATCAGGAAAATAAGGCCTGGTTTTAATAATTGCCTATAGCTGATGCAAAGTGTTTTTCTATCACCCTTTTGTGTGAGATTGGTCTAGCTGGTTGTCTAGCATTTACTCAATTGATAATTCATATTTTAAAACAAATGATGTAAAAGTTATGTTTAATGTATAAATAAGGTCTATTCCACACTTGTGGAGCTTTATTCTTTGGCTAGTGGAATAAGCAGCAAAGATCAACATTATCTTTGATTGCTGAACTCCTTTACTCTTTTTTTTTTTTTTTTTTCATGTTTCTGTGTCTCAGGATATTATTGGGGTGTGGCTGCCCTTTCTGGGTAGACCTACTGAGTGGACTATGGGGAGTGTGTCACCTAGGTGGATGGCTGCACTTTGTATAAGGCCTTTCTGAGCTTTGGCAAATGTGACCACTGACGCCTGACTTTTGGGGTGGCCCCTGGCTTGAGATACGGTGAAAGGTCAGTGGGGCAGATGCTAGTTCCTTTTGTAGCAAGACCTGCAATGATGGAAATATTTTTTTCTTGTACACTTGGGTTTGGAAGTGAAAGTGTAGGTTTTTATTTTCTTCTAAGAATAGTGTTTAATATAATTTGGAATTACTATTTTCTGTTCTCCTCAGACTGGAAAAAGAGAGACAAGTAGCCAAAGAGAAGAAGGCGGCTAGGCAAGAAAGCCACCCACAAAGTGACCTTATGCAGTCTCTGGAAAAAGCTGGAGTCACTGACTTTCAGATGAAAGCAGCCGTACCAGGCACTGAAGTTCCAAATCATAAGGCAGGTCATTTGAGAAATGCTAATACTCATATTTGTAACTTTCAGTTTTTACTGATATGTTAATTCTATGTGTGATGACATTTTGCTTATTGAAATTGGCTCATTAAGCATTGATTAGGGTAAAAATTGTAATTGGATTTGGAGCATTTCCGGTCTCTTTGAACTGAGTTTGACGAAAGGTTTACTGAAACAGACACTAGGTACACACTTGCCAACATATTTGTTTTGTTCCCTCCTATGACTGTTACCGTATATACTCGAGTATAAGCCGACCCGAGTATAAGCCGAGACCCCTAATTTTACCACAGAAAACTGGGAAAACATATTGACTCGAGTATAAGCCGAGGGTGTAGCATACAGCCAGCCCCACGTAGCATACAGCCAGCCCCTGTGTAGCATACAGATAAAACAATAAACTTAATACTCACCCTCCGGTGTCCCCGATGTTCCTCCCGGCGGCTTCCGATCCTAGAGAAGATAGAAGACAGAAGAGGAGACACGGGGAGCTGCGACAGGGAACGGGAGCCGCAACGAACACCGGAGGGTGAGTATTAATTTTTTTTAGCATTGACTTGTGTATAAGCTGAGGCGAGGTTTTTCAGCACATTTTTTGTGCTGAAAAACCCGGCTTATACACGAGTATATACTGTAGTTATTGGCTTGTATGCTGGAAACCAAGTGATGCTGCAAAAGCACAACTTGTCCAATGTATTTCACTGACAATTGCCTGATATTTAAAAGCAAAAAGTAGGTGGGCCCTACAGAAATGGATTAGTAGCAGTGCAGCTCAAGAAGTTTATTACTAAAGTACACAATAAAAATGATAAAACCCACTACTTATATAAAACTATGCAGGGCCCGTGTATATCTACTGCATATCCTACAATATTTGTAATATTTATTGGCGGACACGTAGTGGCTTTTCTGCTGGTCAGATGTATCTTAGCAGTTTTTCCCTATTAATGCATGTGACGTTTGGTCCTTTAATGAATTTGTGACTTTTTAAGACAAAAGTCTCAGTCCGTTTCTACTCTTGCTCACGGGCAGCCGTTGATTGGCGCCTTTTAAAAAAAAAAAAGAAAATCGCTGCTCTCACATCTGAATTCAGGTGATAAGTTGGGGAACACTGCAGAAAACTAGACAATAGTGAACTTAGAAGGGAGACGGTTTTAGGCGCAAAAAAAGTAGCAAATGAGCACATGCTCCATAAAGTCTCAAAAATTTTAAAAAAAGGCAAGCCAAATGTTTGATACATGTGCCCCATTGTGTACTTTGGTAATAGACTCTTTGAGCCATATTGCTACTAATCAATTTCTGTAGTGCCGACCTACTTTTTGTTTTTAAACTATTGCAATACCCTAACAATTAAGTTTGAGCACACTAGGCAAGTTTAAAGGGAACCTACCACCATGATTCTACCTAGAAAGGTAGATCTGGTGGTAGGTGGATGAATGGGACGTGAGGATTAGCCCTTTTCTGGGCTAATCCTCACGTCCCGGCTTTCTTTTAGTAAACTTTAATAAGCGGGTATGTAAATATTTTTAAGCTGCTACTGGGGCGTGGAGTAGCCGGTCATGAGGCTACACGTCACGGCTACTCCACGCCCCAGTAGCCTCTTTTCTCCGCCTACCATTTCATCTTCGGCGCGCGGCTACGAGGAGCCGCTTAAAAAAACATTTACATACCCGCTTATTAAAGTTTACTAAAAGATAGCCGGGACGTGAGGATTAGCCCAAAAAAGGGCTATCCTCACGTCCCATTCATCCACCTACCACTCGTTCTACCATTATAGGTAGAATCGTGGTGGTAGGTTCCCTTTTAAAGCAGTGGTGCATCTCCTCTTAAGATTTGTCTGATAGCTTATGTGGCTAAAGTCTAAAGATTTTATTTCTGAAAGAATTGGGAATTTTAAGAAATGATTTTAAGATCTTACTTTGGCTTGAACCACTTAGTGCCATACCATGTTTAAAAAAAAAACCAAAAAACACAATCTGGGATCTATGTTCATGTAAGAACTAGCATAAAAAAAATAAGCTAAGTATAGTGAGTTGCCAATTCCTCAACAGCAAAGATCAATTTAAGAAAAAAGAAAAATGAAGATAATCCACAAAAATCAAATTAAAATATATATACAATGGCCATGTCATTAGTTCAGATGTGGGTTTATCCTGATTTTCTATTCACTTTACCTTTTAATGAACTGGAAAAGCCTACCATTAGTACCTGGTGCACTGGTGTGTGCGATCTCGCAGCACAATCCTTTCCCATGGCTCTAGAGAAGCAACAGGTTTCTGGTTAGATATTACAGCAGAGGGGCTGGGTAGTAGTTTGAATGCAGAGATAAAAGGGCTCGGCATTGTGAGGAGCTCCCCCAGTAATTCAACACAAAGATAGGGTTACACAGGTCACCAGGGCCAGTACCTAACACCGTCTGCAGCTTTGTATAGTCAAAGCAGACGGCTACATATTCCTGTTTAGAAAACATTACAAAATGATTCATGAGCAAGTTTTATAATAAATGAAATCTGCCATTTTAATTGTACTGTACAGAGCATGTTAAACATCAGACTTGCCCAAGAGTATTTCTTTGCTTTAGTTTTTATATGACTTCTTTTTCCTCTGAGCCACTTTGCTGAGCCAATCGCTACAGCGTACTTAAGAATGGTTTACTTGGAAGATGTGTTAAGCAGCTGGGCTTTGTATCAAGGTGTAAAGCTTAATAAGAAAGAAAATGACAAGATTTGGTGTGAGAAGAATTTCTGCTTTCATCATGTTTTTCTTGTTTTCTTTAGAATTGGGTAGTAAGCAAATATGGAAGAGTCCTGCCTGTGCTTCATATAAAGGGGAGCAATGAAAGCAAGATATCCTTTTCTTTTACCATATAAAAATTTGTTTTGGGCGTTTATTTCAAGTCAGCAGGTTACTGTATAGCTTTTGAGAAGAACCCAATGGACAAGAATGCAAGATAATCAGTATGTGCTCCAGTCATATACCTGGTATGCTACATTTAAAGGGCTACTAATAGCTTTATTTTGTATGGCAACTCACCTTTTGCTATTTCCAATCAATCGGTTTAGAGAGAATTAGTTTTTTTATCATTCTGCAATTCAATTTAGTACCGAATCAATATAACCTTTATTTTACCCACATTTGCAGTGTAAGTCACCATCTTAAGTCGGTGTAGCTTCTTCCATGAGATAACTGACTATAATATTTCCTCACTCCAATTAGTTTTATCAACTATTTAGGTTATCCTTTATCCAGAGTCTCGGTACAACAACCTGATCGGTGATGGTTCGCCTGCTGGGACCACCACTGATTACGAGAGTCCCGCTCACTCCAATGAGCATGTTTCCTGCCACCCCAATCGGTAGTAAGCCAGTATCAGAAATTGCTGTGCACAGCACTTGTCTGCCTCTGCAATTTCCAACACTCCCCTCACAATATCATGGAGTGGCAGGAGGCATACATCTCCTGCTACTCCACCCATTAGTGAGAAAGGGGACCCCATTCTTCATAAAGCTGGGAGCCTCACTCTTGTGATCGATGAGGGTCCCAGGTGGACCCTCGCCAATCAGCTTGTCATCCCCAAACCTATGAATAGGGGATAACTTAAATTGTTGGTATAAAACCTTTACTTGTATGGTTTACAACAAATCTCATGTATTCATGGCTACTACTGTTTTATATAATTTTGTTTTCATATCTTCTAGTAGTTTTCCTTAACTCAAGTGAACATTATAAAATATGACCCATCGAAATATTGTCATAATATTAAAAAACTAGACAACCTTCCCCTTGAGGAGACACCTGTATCCCAGCTAACTTGGCACCTGGATGGCGGTGATGATGATATAAGCAAGAAACGCAGGGGAGAATTTCCAGAGTTTAAGATTCCACCAAAGAAGAGCAAAGTAAATTCTTATCTTAATACATGTTGGACTGATGAAAATGGGAAAGGGTCCAGTACTCCTCAAACCACTCCCCAAAAACTTAAAATTGCTTCACCATTTAAACACAATAGAGATACTTTTGAAAGCAATCATAGTTATAGGGGGAGAAAAAGCATTAACAGTATGTCTGATGACGAGTATGACTCTGAGGAAGAACTGCATTCTATTATTGAAAGGGAGAAAATGGGAAAGGGAAGTGGCAGACACGCTGAAGACTCTGATGTAGAAATTGTGGATGACTCTTTAACACTTGGTTACAAAAATCCCTTTACAGAGGAAATTGGAAAGAGCAGACAGCCCAATGGTGGTTCTAAAGATGACAATGAGTATGACTCTGCTGATACAGATGAGATCATCACAACTGCAAAAACCATGCCAAATTATAAAAATGACAAAAAGGAAACCTCTAATTCTTTAGCAAAGCAAAGTGGGATCTCCAAAGATAAAAGTATCTCAACTGTGAAACAAGAAGATCCAGAAGACAGCAAGGAAGAAGAAAGTGAGAGTAATGACTCTGAGAAGGAAGAAAGTAGTGATTCCTATTCAGATGAAGAATATGAGTCAATGATGCAAAACTGCTACCGACTGGATCTGTCTATAGGAGACCTTGAGGCACTTGCTAAAGATGCTGCTGAATCTGATGGTGATAGCACAGATGAAAATAATGATTCGAGCCAGGAATATGACTCCTCTGAAGATACAAATATTGTTAAAGCTGGGTGCCTGGAGCATGAAACTGCAAAGAAGCAACAAAAATCTAAATTTGCACAAGATGGAGATCTGAAACCAGATGACCATAGTAATGATCACAGTGCTGAAAGCAGTTTATCCCATTCAGAAGGTGAATGTGAATCTCCGAAGAAAAATTCATGTCCCCGTGACAATCAAAAAGCAATGAAGAAACGCAGAGAAGAAAGTACAGCAGTTATTGGCAATCTGAAAAGAAAGAAGGGTATTGAGCCGGAGGACATTGTAGCATCTATTTTAGAGAGCGATGAGGATAGTTCAAGTGAACAACCAAAACGAAAAAAGAAAAACGCTTCTCCGTGCCCACCTCCACAGTTTAAAGGGTTGGGATCGCTGATGTCATCATTGGCAGCCTCCAGTGTATCTTCATGTGGTCGTCCTTCGACCAACAACGAGAAAAAAGCAAGTAGTACGTCATTTGAAAGTAATGTAATTAAAGTCTCTAAAGACATTGATGAAGGATCTTCTAAACCTGTTAAGGCAACATCAAACAGTGTCCATCAGAGAAGTGGAAAGAAAAGCAGTAGTGATAGTAGTACTAGCAGCACTGCGGAATCCAGCAGTGACGATGAGTTAAGTCCTGCCTCACTAAAGGTCCCCCAGAGGAGCAGCGTTAAAGAGCAAAACAACTCCAAAGCTAAACAGCTTCAAGATAACCAGAAGCGCCTGGCAGCAATGGAAGAAAGGAGAAAAGAACGGGAGAAGCAGAAGCAGGCCATTCAAGGAGCACTGCTGAAACTGGTGAGATAATTCAATAAGTTTGTACGTTTTTATGCTATTTTTTTCATAAGGTAATGTACAAGCAATGTATAAAAAAAAATAATTATGCTAGGCTGAGTGAAGACTTCCAGGCAGTCTTGGTGTGCACCTAAGCTTACATTCACATCTCATCATAGCTCTCCTTTAAAAGGATACATCAGGTGGCTTCTCGACTGTATGCTTATTCTGTGGGAAATGTCGTCCTGTTCCTCCCCTCGCTCCCTTAAAATGAACATCAGCAGCAGCCAGTGATTGGCTGCTGGCCTTGTTCAGGGTGTTTCCTTTACATCTTTGTGGACCTTACTGAGTGGTGGTGGGGGGGGGGGGGTCGCATCCGTCCTCCTTAGGTTTCAATGACCAGTGCTGAGCATGTGTATCGCTCAGCTGGATGGAAAGACGCAGCTTTTACTGTACAGACGGAGACCGTTTTTGTATAGTGTGCAGACAGAGGCAAGACCTATGCCTCTGTCTGCCAGTATATGTTAATTGGCTAATCTCAGCATATACTTTGGGAGTTTGCTGAGCTTATGAAGAAAACTAGGCGTGCTGCTAAACAAGATTCAAGTATAACAAGAATTAAACAACCGTGTTATAAATTAAAATGCCAAGTCTGGTTTCACCAATGGAGGGAGCCACAGCACGTCAAGGTTTCCAAAGTATAAAGGCTTTATTTACATAAAAGGCATAAAGTACGCGACGTTTCGATTCGCAATGAATCTTTTTCAAGCATAAAAGTATGGCCGGTGTGGGCCCATATAAATACACAGGTGTGTGATGACATCATTTCCTTTAGTGATGCAATATGCAAAACATACGATAGTGAAATATATATAAAAAGCTGCAATAATAAAGTGCATTAGTGCTCAAGGAGATATTTTAACAATTCATATCAACATAACAATATATTAATCTCCCTCGTGTGAATATTATATGCAGTGTGTCCGTGTCAAATTCCATGTTCCATTCCTATACGCGTGCGTAGCTATTCTCGTAGTCATAACGATCAAGCTTGGTCCGTTCCTATGCGCATGCATGTTATGTTGTTATGTTGATATGAATTGTTAAAATATCTCCTTGAGCACTAATGCACTTTATTATTGCAGATTTTTATATATATTTCACTATCGTATGTTTTGCATATTGCATCACTAAAGGAAATGATGTCATCACACACCTGTGTATTTATATGGGCCCACACCGGCCATACTTTTATGCTTGAAAAAGATTCATTGCAAATCGAAACGTCGTGTACTTTATGCCTTTTATGTAAATAAAGCCTTTATACTTTGGAAACCTTGACGTGTTGTGGCTCCCTCCATTGATGTTCCGAACTACAGATTCATGTACCAGGATCTTCGGCTGCGAGCACCAATTTATATGAACTAACGTGCAGGATTTGGATTGCTGTCCTTCCCTCCCCCTTCTGAAGTCTGGTTTCACACCATTGAGTTTGATTTGCAGACAAATTAACTGCATGTTCTTGCTGGAATGCCCAGCCCAAATGCTGAGCTGATCCATTTTACCATGGCTAATTGTTGATTACTTTCATGTAAAGGTGCAGTCATTAAAGTCAGTAAGGGTAAAGTCATGCCATGTAAAGGTGCAGACTGGTGTTATAAAATTGTATAAATCTTCCTTCCTCATGTCTACAATAGGGGAAGCTTAATACTGATATGTGGCAGAAGAAGAGAAGCGCATATGGTATGTGCAGTCTGCATAATGACTTTGAAAAAATCCAGGAAAATGGGTAGTGGTACTGTATGTACCACAAGTCTTTGATTGGCACAGCTGAACAGACCCTGCTGTGCAGATACATGCAAATAGCGTGCCACAGTGTTTTTAAGAAGACCACTGAAGAACAGGAAAATTCCAAGTAGTACACAATCTGTTGTTTGCAGTGAAGTATATATATAACTTGTTAATTCCTGACTTTATGTTCCAGGATACCAAACCTGAAAAGAAGACCCAGCATATTGTATTCAATTCTGAATCTGAGGAGGAAAGTAAGAAAGAAGAGGAAGCAAGTACAAGCAACTTACATGGTGACAGTGTATGTACCTGCATGTATAAAGTGTATATTGTGTAGCGTGTTAAAGAGCATGCCAGTGCTATATATGGAAGGCTTGTCTTTATGGCTGGTCTCCGCTTTTTTTCCTATATTAATTATTTCATAGAATACATTGTGTGCAGCTGGAAGCATGTGATAGAAAGCTGTGCTTTTTCCATCCTGCATCCTCTTGGTGAGCCACGTATACACTCAGCAGAGGTCGTAATGATCTATGGTGGATGAAAAGCAGTATTGCATCCATCCCCAGCATCCACCCTTCACTTTACGGACACATCAGGAATCTGTGTGTCCTTACAATGGAGGTCTAAACCATGAAGCTTAAAACTGATGAGTCTGCTCATTTGGGTCCATTTTAGGTCAATGCATATGCACTGTACAGGGAATGTGAATTGAGGTATAGTGATCTTGGCTCCTTTGGGTGTGGTTCACATGTGCGGAAGAGTTTAAAGCAGACTCTGATGCACACAAGCCTGCTCAGTTTTAACTACTTGCCCCCTCTCTGTGCAAGATCACCATCCCAGCCACCCTTTAGAAATGAATAGAGCACAGGACCATTGGTTTCGAAATGCTGCCAATCACTCAAGGTCCTAGTGATGGAATCCCCAGGGATCCTTAAATAATCTATTGCATTCTGTAATTACTGTTATATGTTGTTTGTAGATTGCAAAACCTGAAAAGGCTAAGCTTTTTGACAGCAGTGGAGAGGATTCGGATGATGAAGAAGAAAAAGATGATGATAGATTCGAAATAAAGACTCAATATGAAGGGCGATCTGGAGAGAAAGTAAGTTGTATTTCTTCTTCACTGCCCTTGGTCTGTGATATTATGTAATTTTCTGATTTTGCATATGTAAAAGCTTATTATAATGTTATCTTTACCTGTATTATTCAGCTCATGCAGTTGCAGTCACGCTTTGGAACTGATGAACGGTTCAAAATGGACGCTCGATTTTTAGAAGACAGTAGCGGGGATGAAGAAGACACAGGTAAAAGAGTTGCCCATATCTGGAGATATAACAAGCATTGTAACCAGATAAATAACATTCAATTGTTACCAGAAACCATGGTTCTGTGCCAGGTTTATCAAAACTTGTAACATGGAGAAGTTAATGGGGTATTCCCAAGAAGACAAGTTTCTTATATGTACTCAGGATGACAAAATAACACTTTCTCTAATTCACTGTTATTAACACAAACACAGCATTTCACAGATATAAGTCCAATCTGTCTCTATTAGTCCTGGTGTACACAATTTTAATAGCCCCTAGACACGACCCTGTAACTTCTCACTTAGGGTCGAGCCGCTATCTTGGATTTCTTTGTGAGCTTTTGCAGATGAGATTTCTGTCTCTCTGCTGTGTGCCTGTAGATATTTCACTTGCACGGAGCTCAGAGACACTCGCATCCTGCCAGGACAAGAGAGGGGATGGAAACTACAACCTGCAAGGAGATAAGTGATCCATGGGAAGGGGGAGGCAGGAACGTAACAGTGTAAAAGTCTATCAGCCTCTTTGTAATATCATGGATCTCTGATCTGTCTCATCTCTTTCTATGTGTCAGTGTGTTAGTACAATGTCAGAAACCAGATGAAAGTGTATATACCCCTGTACCCTAATAATGTAACCACATTGTCACCTCACATAACTAGATGGATTATAATGTGTCTTAGAGAGCCCACACCCTGCATTGAGCAGCTTAGAAAGTGATAGGAGCTAAAACAGCCATAAAACTGAGTAAAAATTTCAAATAAGGGGTTAAATTGATCTTTATTGTGTTAACATCACAAGAGGATTGAAATGTGAGAATTTTCTTATGTGGGAAAACCCCTTTAAGAAATACAGATAAATAACTATACAAACTTAGACTGCATACAATATTTGTATGTGTTTCTATCATTGGCTTCTGCAGTCTAGGACACGGCACCCCTTCACCTATCCACAGGTTGTGTGTGTGGTATAGAATTTGGCCTCATTGGCTGTAAAAACAATTAAAACTCATTGATGGGGGCAAGTGACAAGTTCTCATTTAAGCCGCAGTAACATGTACATGTAACTCAACAACGTGGCAGTGTTTATTGACAGTATTCCCATCCTCTATAGCAGTCATTTTGCCATAGATTTATGTGAAGCATAAATTGCTGTATAAGCTGAAATGCTGAAATAAGCTGTTATATTTTCTGTTTGTACATTCCCCAAGATCTGTAAAGTGCTGTGGATTATGATGGCACTATCTAATTAATATTATAAAGATCCACACTATACATTGATACCTTACAGAACAAACTCAGAGCTTAAATGCAGATGGGGACGATAAAGGACTATCAGATGAAAAGAAGAAAAATCTGGAAATCTTACAAAGTGTCTTAAACATTAATGTCGCGCCACAGTCAACAAGCAAAAAGGCGGCTCAAGCTAAGAAATTTAAGTAAGTAAGAAAGTAACTAGTATATTTATTATTTTAGTGATCTAGTTATACATTATAATTTTATATATTTTTTGTATATAATACTTTACTGTTCTTGACCGCTTTCACGACGGTTTTAAAAAAAAAAAAATTGCATGTGCGAGGAATGAATGATTCTTTAAAAAAATTTAACGTTTATTTTGCTAGTGTCGTCTATCACCAGGAGGCATTCAGAGACATTTGTCTACTCTGTCTGCAATACAGACTAAACTAATGCATGCTGTATTACTTTCCAATTAATATTGTATATATAATGCATTGTGAGCTAGTCACACAAATTCCGGCTAGCTCACAGCACATTGACTTTTATTGTGCACGTTCATTGTACATGCATAGAGAATGTGCCACGGGAACGCCCTGGAAATTATGGAGCAGGTCCTGTTCCTGCCCGCATTTGCATTGCGTTATTTTCATTATTTTCAATTGACATCGTCGGGGTGGAGCAGTGGTCACCCGCCAATGTCCCACGGGCTGATATGAACGGCGCGACAACCTGCAAACTACAATTACTATTTCTGTATGAAGTCCTTTATGCATGCTATCTTAATGCTATCTTAATAAGATCTTAGCAGTGTATCTTTTAGACATATTACAGGTTGAACTGTGTGAAGGTTTATATTGGTAATAATTATTTTTTTTTTTTTTTTTGTATGTCAGGGATCTAAATGCCCTTCAGTATGATCCCACTAAGGATGACCATGCAGCTTTTGAAACAAAAGTAGAGGAAGAGAAAAAAGAAAGGTAAATGTCACAAATATAAATCCCTATGTATTGTCCGTGCAAAATGCTGAATGTTTTAGACTCTTGTCGCTGAATAAAGCTAAGTCCCATAAATCATTGTTTTTGTCTGTCACAGACTGCTATGAACAGAGAATGCCCTCGATCTATCCAAGTGACCTTACTAGAATACCTTGCATGTTTGTGAAACAGGAAGTTAATGGGGAAAAGGTATCAGAGTTTGTTAAAGTGAACCTACCACCACATATCTACCTATAAAGGTAGATCGGGTGGTAAGTGGGTTCTATAGGACTTGAGGATAGCCCTTTTAAGGACTAATCCTCACGTCCCCGAAATCTTTTGCTAATTTTTATTCAGTAAATTTTGTAAAGCGGCTACTGGGGAGTGGAGTAGCCGGGGCTGAGGCTACACGGCGCGGCTTTTCCACACCCCTGTAGCCTCTTTGGCTCTCCTACCAGAAATCTCCTCGTAGCTGCAAACCCTCGTTGCGAGAATCCTGCGCATGCGCAGAACAGCAGGCCCGCGGCTGCTCGGTCACTGCGCCGGAACCACTGCACATGTGCAGACAGCAGGATTCTCAGACGAGGGAGCGCAGCTACGAGGAGCTGCGCGCCGAAGATTTTTGTTAGGAGGGCCAAAGAGGCTTCTGGGATGTGGAGTAGCCATGCCGTGTAGCTCCGTGCTCTGGCTACTCCCACCTCAGTTTCCGCTTTACAAAATTTACATATTTGCCGAATAAAAGTTAGCAAAAGATTGCAGGGACGTGAGGATTATCCCTTGAAAGGGCTATCCTCATGTCCTATAGATCCACCTACCACCCGATCTGCCTTCATAGATATGTGATGGTAGGTTCCCTTTAAAGGTTTTCCCAGATTAAGTAGAAAAACCCTAGGGGGCTAATGGGCGGGAGAAAAAGTTACCGTATATACTCGAGTATAAGCCGAGTTTTTTAGCACAACTTTTGTGCTAAAAATTCAACACTCTGCTTATACTCGGGTATACAAAAATAATAAAGTTACTACTCACCATTCCGACGGCCCGGACAACTCCTCTTCATCTTCATGCCGCAGGTCCGCGGCAGCTCCATGGCCGCGCCTCTTCTATCTTCATGCCGGCTCAGGGCCGCTACAGCTCCGTGCACACGGAGCTGTCACGGCCCTGAGCCGGCATGAAAACAGAGGAGGCGTGGCAATGGAGCTGCCGCGGACCTGCGGCATGAAGATGAAGAGGAGCTGTTCGGGCCGTCGGAATGGTGAGTAGTAACTTTATTATTTTTTTACCGGCAACAGGTGGCTGGCAGGCTATATTGAAATCGATAAAGGGGTTGGCAGGCTATATTGAAATCGATAAAGGGGCTGGCAGGCTATAAACATACGGGGGCTGGCAGGCTATAAACATACGGGGGCTGGCAGGCTATAAACATACGGGAGGCTGTGACCAATGCATTTCTCACCCTCGGCTTATACTCGAGTCAATAGGTTTTTCCAGTTTTTGGTGGTAAAACTATGTACCTCAGCTTAAACTCGGGTCGGCTTATACTCGAGTATATACGGTACATTATTATTATTATTACATTAATTATGGCATAATTATAAATTCTGTTCATGTTTACTTTCTATAATACAAATTTTTACAACACTTTGAAAATGATGTGAAAATTAAGTGCTTTATTTTCTAAATATACTGTTTTTTTAAATGTTAGTGGATTTTTTTGTTTTCCTCCAGCAAATCGGAGAGAAGGAAGAAGCGACTAGAAGCAGAAAAACTTCCTGAAGTCTCCAAAAAAATCTTCCATGAAGTTACTATAGACTTTAAAGAGGTGTTTGGAGCCCCAAAACCTCAAGTGTTGGCGGAGCCAGAGAAACCATGGGACCAGGTGGAGGAACCTCAGCAGATGGAAGTGGAGGAAAACTCCATATCGAATGTGGACCATAGTTTGCCAAAGATGGAGGATTCTGCAGGGTTCACATTTTCCTTCTTCGGAACAAGTACAGAGGAGCAATTCTCTCAGGATGGTAAGACAGCTTATTAATTCTCTTTATGTCCACATACATGATACGGTTACAACAGCAAGGCCCTGTTCATATTCGGCTCTATGTTAAGTGTATATGATGGGCAGAGCTCCCAGCACATGTGCAAGGCCACTTGTATTTCATTGGGCTCATACAGTGGATTCCATTACTATTTGTATGAGTAGATTACAGCAATGCAAGTTATTCAGCTGGCCCTATTTGTGTCTGAGCAGTCATCTTCTATTGTTATCACTGTGTGTGAGCAGACCTCACATGCTCATAACACATGGGCTGCAAACAACGGACCTTAACAGGTTTGTGTGCTGGTAGCCTAAAACTTATTGCTTTAAAGAGAACCCGTCATGCAAAATAACCCCCCTAAACTAAATATATTTTCATAAACTGCCATTAGAGAGCATTGCCTCTATCCCTTCATTATCCCTCTATATGCCTGTAAACCTAAGCAATGAGGTCCTAAAGCTATATGCAAATGACCTGTGAAATGTCCAATGAAGCATTAGCATATTCAAGCTGTCCACTCTATTCATGAGTGGGAGGCACAGCCACGCCCCCTGCAGCCTGTGTGTGCATGTGTTTGTGTGTATAGGAGAGATACAGCAGCTCCAGGATGCAGCCATGTTACAGCAGAACATGTCAGATTCATGTGTAGCTGATGTCTGTGTCTCTCACCTGTATATTGGAGGATGCAGCATGTCAGCAGTTGCAGCACACACACTAGCCATGCATTACTATACATTACACACACAAATGAGCAGGGGGAGGAGAGGGGAGGGGTAACAGGGGTGACATCACTGCCTCTGACCATGTGACCAGCCTCATTTACATGATAAAAAATAGATGATTTTACAATGAATAATGTATGAAATAACTAGATAAAGGCTGGGATGGGATCCTTGTGAGCTGCTCCAACAGGTAGTAGTGACAGGACAAGTGACACAGACCTGATGACAGGTGTCCTTTTAATACACTACTTCCCCAGTACACTGTATTCATATGGAATGGGTTGCTATGGTGAAACATGTTTTGTTATTTACTCTTCTCTTCTTAATCCAGCTTGCAGTGTTTTATAAACTCCATATATGCAACATGAACCACATTTATTGGTTTGCCAGAGACCTTTGGCAATTAATAGTAGTTTCATAGACGCTGTGCTATTTATTGCTTTTCAACCACATACAATAAACACAATTTTTTAAATAAGAATCCAATATAGAAATAGAATGGTATTTGAGGGTAGTGGTCTTCTCAAGGAGGGGGTCCCTATTTCTAATACATAGCAGAGCAGGATGTCTGATTTGGATAAGCAGGTAAACTAGAGGAGATGCGTAAATGGGTTTCCATTAGTATAGCTATAGGAGTCACTGGGAAATTGAGAGAGTTTGGGTATAAATTGTATATATACAGTTCAAATGGGTCTTTATGGTTGCAATCTATACTCGCCAATAATAATACTGATAATTTCATGAAGTTATTGTAAGCAGTATATTATGTGATTTATTCTATGCACACACGTTTAGATAGGTCTCTGATTTCTTTACAGAACAATATAAAGTGGAAAATATTAAAGCAGCTAAAGTGGCCTGGCAGGAAGACCCTCGATTCCAGGACAGCAGCTCCGAAGAGGAGGAGGCGGAAAAGGAGGACACGGCTGTAACAGTCAATGCTAGGTGATTGTGCAGATTATAGATGTTTCATTCAGCTAAGCTTCTTTACCATTTCCTGTGAAATGATAGATATATATATATACATTTTTTTTTTTTTTTATTGACAACTTAAAGGGCAAAATGTGTGGCACTTTGTCACACAGATGTGGAAAGCTGGAATACTGTACTAGAAATTCCAGAAAGTAAGATCTCTAGCATGAACATGCATAGCAACAATGAGGAATCTGAACATTTCTTCTTGATCTCTTCTAGCCCACAGATGGAAAAAAGCAGCGGCATCCGATTTTTCTTTTTTGTGAGAAATGACGAGCGGTTAAAAGGTGAATAGCCCCAATCTACATGTCATATGTTAAGGCCATAGAGGGAAACCAGCATATTTGCCCATTATCTTGTTGGATAAGATTTAATAGATGTTAATATACACAATTACATTATCTCCACTTGAATAATGTGCCAGATTTGCAGTGTTATTGTGGGACTAAAGACATTATCTGCAGCTCACATTTCAAATTAAGATTTAATTCTCAACCATGTTGCGGTCTATAACCTGAGACACTTTTTAAAACTTATTTCAGCTTTTTTGCATGTGGCCTTAGATTCTATTTTATTTTTTATTGCTAAAGTGTAAAATCTTAAGCATCTGATAGTTCTGTTGGTTTAGTGGTGAAAATGCTCCCTTAAGAGACCTTAAAAGTCAAAATGTCTGCAGTGTTTATTTACCATATAAGCAGGGCATGGTGATACATGTGAACAGAAACGCTGCTATTCTAATTAATGAGAACTTTTTAAATCTATCTATATAGAGGGTCCAAAGATGTTCTGTCGATCATCAAAATCGGAGCAAAATGCGAAGGACTGGGAAGACCTGAGAAGTGACCTTATGGATGTAAGATTTGCTAATAAAGTGCCAGTATCTTAAGTACAGGTGTCAATAATTCTTTATTTACAGGGGTCAGCCACTAATAAGAAACTTAAAGGGGTATTAAAATTTCGGCAAACTAATATTATTGTTTGTATTATCTAAAATTATACAATTTGCCAATATACTTTCTGTATCAATTCCTCACTGTTTTCTAGATCTATGCTTGTTGTCATTCTATAGAAGCCTTATTTGTTTATTTCCAGTGGACAGAAATCTGATAATGTCACACAGGTGCACAGCTCGTTAGTATCATAAAGTGTAATCAGAGCTGTGTGTTCTAACGAACCACGAAATCTGTGTGACCATTTTTCAGATTTCTGTCCACTGGAAATAAAACAATGAAGCAATTTATAGAATGACAGCAAGCAGAGATCCAGAAATCTATTAGAAATTGATACAGGAAGTACATAGGAAAATTGTGTTATTTTTCATTATTCACAAAATAACATTTACTTGCTGAAATGGGCACACTCCTTTAAGGGTATGCAGAAGACCCTAATAGGGGCACCTATATTGCACTTAGCCCAGTAAAGATTTACTGTTGCCTGCTGGAACTTTGGGTTATGTGACCCACAAGCAGCAGCACTCGCAAGCAGCATGTCCTGTTGGCTTTGGGCAAAGGGGACTGTGCAGTCATTACTGTATGAATCTCCTTGGCTACTAATATGGGAGTTGTTATGACGAAGGGCTGTGAGTACAGTAATGAATGCGTGGCCCCCTCCATCTCCTGGAAACCAGAAGTCCAGAGTCCTGTTACGGGCAGGTCATATGACTTGTGGCTCACAGGGCAACAGTGGGCACTATATGGGTGACCCTAATGGGGTCCAGTACTTTACCCTAGTTAAGTTTCTTATTAGTGGCCAACCCATTTAATACATCTATTTGTGATAAAGTATATACAGTGTGTGCTAGCTCTATAACAAGTATCTGTCTTGGGACAATCCAAGAAGGTTTTTTGTGGATACTGCAATTCCCATGTTAACAGCTGAGGGAGTGTATTCCTCTTAGTTGATAGATCTACAGTTGCTGAATATTTACAATATTGAGTAAATGTGTCGCTAGTGATAGAAATGCGTTTGGGCTGTAGGGTGCTGTCTTTATAAGACTTACTTTTTCCCCCAAAACTGATCCCAAAAGAAAATAAATTTCCCACGTAGAAGTTACCAAAAAAGGAACTAAAAATAAATTGCCACATCATTAAGTGCAAAACTTTGTCGTTTAGGAGTTAATTGTGGCTTCTTGTGACCAGCTGGATGGATTTCCCTTTTACTTGTGATTCAGTTTCTAGTGGTCCTTGAGAGTGAATCCATGTTCTGTTGTAGCTTGGAATATACAATATAGACGTTGTTAAACAAGCGTCAGCAGGTGTTCATAGCGTTGCCGGCGGTGGTGTTGCCAGAAGGCGATGTTCATTCCCTCATGTGGTCATTAAATCATATTGGTTTGCAAAAACAGGCTTTTAAAACTATTTTCTTACTTAGACTTTCCTTTGTTTTTCATCATAACAAAATACTATGTGGCCATATTGGCACAGTATGGCAGTAAAATATTATTTAACAGTGAGTATATTGACTACCAGTGCAGAATATGAATGAGCCGCCTGCTGCTCATGTAAGAAGCTTAGTTATATGAATCCTACAGGCCCTCGCACATATTCAGCGTAGACACCAGAACAGCTCCCAGCATACACGCTGAACATATCCATAGACTTGTACTGGCAGATGGAGAAATCCTATTTGCACAATACATGTGTACAGCTGGAAACAAAGTTTACATTACATGTCATTCTGCTAGATAAAGCAGTATACAATGAGTGGAGGCCATTAGAGGCTATGGGGACAGATGCAACGGTATGGCCTCCATCCCCAGACTTCACTAAAATATCTCTCTACGTGCATTGGATTCCATTATCACCTTCTAGGCAATCCTTGTCCATGCAGCAGCGGAATATTCGTTGGGCTTTTGTACTTAACCATAAAGATGCACTTGCATTCGTATGGGTCATTGTACATACATGCTGTAGTGTGTTTGTTCATGTAAAAAAAAATGGTTACAGTAATAAGTTTATAGTTCTAGCTTCTTGAAGTGAATGTGTCAGCAAAAATAACATGTTTAAAAACAAAGCCTTTTTTTGTTTTTTATTTTTCCTTTTGTTTTTTACATGCCGCTATCTTTAGTTGATAAAACGTACAATATCCTGGGATTTTCACTCTGGCCAGGAAGCCAAATAATAGAATAACTCTAATTCTAATGGGATTTTCTTTGCGGCCTCCCAGACTAAACAATAATTTTATAGGAAAAAAAACTGCGTTATTGCCAACAATGCTGATAATGGATGATACCAGCTAATCTACATGTCCTCTCTGTACAGAGCATGTCTAGAAAACTTCCGCATAGATTTCAATTCAATAGCCCCAGTCTATTGGTACCTATGGCCATGAGGCTTCTGTAAAGTATCATTAAATGCTATTACCATATCTTGGGCAAGTTGATATTCCCTATAGTCTTGTAAAGTAAATAGAAACATATATAATCAAATAAAAACAGATTAGTATAAAGTTATACATTTCATTATCTATCTGGTTTTAATGAGTCGGAAAGAAAATTGGTTATACATTCACTTTAATACCAGTTTAGTGGTCAGAGGAAAACTCTCATTATACTTGGATACTGAAAGTCAATGTCACTTTATATGAAAGAAGCAAACATTCCCCCCCTTTATTTCCTCATGTTAAAAGCCATACAGTCAAATGAATAAATCTTGTTGACACGTTTTGGACAACAGTCCTTAGTCACAACATGTCTGAAATGCTTCAACAAGATATATATTCCTTTGTCTGTCTGGCTTTAACATTAAAGGGGTTGTCCACTTTTAGCAAATAATTGATCTAGTTTGGGTAAGGAAAAGTTATACAATTTTCCAATATACTTTCTGTATCAATTCCTTGCTGTCATTCAATAGGAAGCTTCTATATTCCCTTCCAGTAGATAGGAATTTGACCATGGTCACACAGGAGCACGGCTTCTTGGTATCATAGAGAGTAATCAGAGCTGTGTGATATAACGACCCGTGCCCCTATGTGACCATGGTCGGATTTGGTCGGGTTGAAAGTAAACATAGAAGATTTCTATCGCAGGACAGCCAACAAAGAAAACTGTGAGGAATTGTATCAGAAAGAATATTGAAAAATTGTATAACTTTTCCTTACACAAGCCATATCAATTACTTGGTGAAAGTGGACAACCCCTTCAAGGAAATTGAGGCTGGTTTGGAAGTGCTCCCTATGGTAAGAGACATATTTTATCTTGCTTTAGAAATTGGCCTAACAAAATGTTACTGCTTGATTCTGACATGTAATAATTGTTTCTTCTTTGCAACAGGAATGCAAGAAGAGACACAAAGATGCAAAGAAGAAACTAAGGGCCAGTCATTAACCTGTCACAGAAGCTTAGTTACCACACTTGGCTGACACTTACTCTTATGTGGAACTACCTGAAGGAGCTTACAGACATCACAGGATACTTGTGTCTGATCACTAGGATCCCCACTTATTACATAGACCGTGTATGTAGTGGTTTTCAATCATTCTAATGATGGCCCATACTCTTAATAGACTTTGAATATCTGGTGAGGGGCTGATACTTAGCCCCTTACTGATTAGCTGTGGGGCCCAGCACAACACACTGTACATAGCAGGAACTAGAGGACTACATTCTCTGTATACTGTCCATAAACAGGAGTTCAGCTTCAGGATAAGGCCACTACCACTACACCGGTCCGTAGGGAAGGAGAGAACATGACCTGTAACATGACAATTGACTAGTATGCTTTGTAGCTAATGTGTGGAGGAATTAAACTTCTTCCTATGGAAGAAATCCTAAAAACTCTATTATTTCAAAGGCTTTATTTATATGATCTGCAAAATAACAATGTCAATGGTAAAGAAATAACATTACACAGATATTTTTTGTTTATAGGAAATACTACTCTAACTTGTTGCATAATGTCAATTTGTGAATTAAAAAATTTAAACAAGGTCTTGTTTTCTTGAGATGTTTTGACCACTGTTATTATTAACCCCTTAAGGACGGAGGGTTTTTCGCCTCATTTCTCGCTCTCCAACTTCAAAAATCCATAACTTTTTCATTTTTCCGTGTACAGACCTGTGTGAGGGCTTATTTTGTGCGTAACAAATTTTACTTTCCCGTAATGTTATTTATTTTAACATGCCGTGTACTGCGAAGCTGAAAAAAAATTCCAAATGTGGAAAAATTGAAAAAAAACCGCACGTGCGTCCCGTTCTTGTGGGCTCAGTTTTTACGACTTTCACTCTTCGCTCCAAATAACACGCCTACTTTATTCTTTGGTTCGGTGCGATCGCGGTGATACCTAATTTATATAGGTTTTATTGTGTTTTAATACATTTTCAAAAATTAAACGAATGTGTACAAAAAAGAAAAAAAATTTTTTGCCATCTTCTGACGCTAATAACTTTTTCATACTTTGGCGCACGGAGATGTGTGAGGGGTCATTTTTTGGGAAATGAGCCGACGTTTTCATTGCTATCATTTTGAGGTCTGTGCGACATTTTGATCATTTTTTATTTCATTTTTTATGTTATGTAAAAAGGTTTAAAAGTCACATTTCGGACATTTGGGCGCCATTTCCCGCCTCGGAGGTCACCGCCGGCCGGAACCGTTTTTATATTTTGATAGATCGGGCATTTTGGGACGCGGCGATACCTAATATGTCTGTGATTTTTACTGTTTGTTATGTTTTATATCCGTTCTAGGGAAAGGGGGGTGATTTGAACTTTTAATATTTTATTAATTTTTTTTATTTTTTAAACTTTTTTTTTTCTTTTTTTTTTCACTATCTTTTAGACCATCTAGGGTACATTAACCCTAGATAGTCAGATCGCTCCTACCATATACTGCAATACTACAGTATTGCAATATATGGCATTTTTGCAGGTTATACATTACAATGAGCCACTGGCTCATTGTAACGAACCTGCATAAACCATGTAGCCTCGTGTCAAAAGAAGACCCGAGGCTACCATGGTAACCGATCGCCGCCCCCCGATGACGTTCGGGGGCGTGGCGATCGAAAAAAAGATGGCGGCGCCCGCGCGCCGCCGTCTTTTAAACGCCGCCGGCGACTTTGCCGGCGGCGTTTAGGGGGTTAATAGCCGCGATCGGTGCTAGCACCGACCGCGGTTATTAGCGGTGGGGGTTTTGTGCAAAATGCAAAAACCCCCACCTCTGTATGAAGAGGACTCAGCCCGTGAGCCCTCTTCATACATCCCTTATACCTCTGCGCCGTAGAGCTACGGCGCAGAGCGTTAAGGAGTTAATGACCGTAAAGGGGAAGTTCATATTCTCTTTTTAATGCCATCTAATCTGTATGACTGGGAGATTGAGTTGTGCCAACCAATTGTGCTTCACCTACAAACAGCACTGCCCTTCCACAGACTGACTGGGGCTCCTTACATCATACTTCTTCTGTGTGCAAGTCGCATCCCGCTGATCGCCGGCGGCGGCTGCAAAAGACGGCGCCGCCACCTCCGCCATGGGATCGTCGCTCCCCATGCATTACAATGTGCTATCAGCATACTGTAGTATGGCAGTATATGGTAGGATCGTACAGACACCCTAGGGTTAAAGTACCCTAGAGAGTCTGAAAAATAGTAAAAATTAAAAAAAAAATAATAAAAAAGCCTAAAAACTCGAATCAACCCCCTTTCCCTAGAACTGATATAAAAATAAACAATAAAAATCATAAACACATTAGGTATCGCCGCGTCCGAAAATGCCTGATCTATAAATCACACTTTTTTGCCATTATAAAATATATATATTTTTTTTAAAAGTGATCAAAAGGTCGCACAGCCCTAAAAATGATAGCATTGTAAACGTCATCAAAATCCGCAAAAAACGACACCACCCACAGCTTCATACACCAAAGTATAAAAAAAGTTATTGGCGCCAGAAGACGGCAAAATCCCCCCAAAAATTCTTGCACAGGTTTTAATTTTTTTAAATGTATGAAAGAATAATCAAACCTATACAGATTTGGTTTCTCCGTAATCGTACCGACCCAAAGAATAAAGTAGACATGTCATTTGGGGTGTACAGTGAAATCCATAAAATCCAAGCCCACAAGAATAAGGCACAAATGCCTTTTTACCCAATTTCACTGCACTTGGAATTTTTTTCCTGCTTCCCAGTACATGGCATGAAATATTAAATACCACCATTTTGAAGTGCAATTTGTTACGCATAAAATAAGCCATCACATAGCTCTGTACATGGAAAAATAAAGTTATAGATTTTTGAAGGTGGGAAGTGAAAAATGAAAACGCAAAACCGAAACAGGGCTACAGGGTTAATATTACATTATTTAAACACTAGTATATTTCTATATTTATGCCTTTATTAAATAATAATTTAAAAAATCCTATATTTGGCTACATTGCCCCCTAAACAGATAATGTGTTTATAATGTACAGGTGCTTTTACTTATAATGGATTCTAAGAGAAAACAAAATACAGCACAGCCAAGTGCATATTGTAGCTGTATACAAAAGGGGGAATGGATGGAACTCGGTTAATATCTCATTCTTGCGCCCTAACTATTGTTTTTTTTTTTTTTGTAGGTGTTTTTTTTAAAGGTGTAAAATTCACAACAAACTAGTGGGAGTGTAGTGAATGAGACTTTTAAATGTAATCATTGGAATATAGAAATTTCCTTTCATCTGTGGTTTATAGCATTAACACTAGTCAAAGCGTAACTAAACCTTTGCCAAAATTGCAAATATTAATCCCTTAATGACCTGGCCCTTTTTTTTTTTCACTCCCCACCTTCAAAAGATTTTATAACTTTTACATTTTTACACATAAAGAGTTCTGTGAGGGCTTGTTTTCTGTGTAACAAATTGCACTGCATAGTAATGGTATTGAATATTCCCTGCCGTGTATTGGGAAGTGGGAAAAAAATTCCAAATGCAGTGAAAAAAATGCATTTTCGTCATTTTCTTGTAGGCTTGGATTTTACGGCTTTCACTGTGCGCCCCAAATGACGGGTCTACTTTATTCTTTGGGTCAGTATGATCACAGGGATACCAAATTTGTATAGGTTTTATAATGTTTTCATACATTTACAAAAATTTAAATCTGTACAAATTTTTACATTTTTATTTTGCCATCTTCTGGCGCTAATAACTTTTTTTATACTTGTACGGAGCGGTAGACGGTGTCATTTTGTGTGACTTTTGATGACGTTTTAAATGCTTCTATTTTGAGGACTGTACGACCTTTTGATCACTTTTTATTGAAGATAATGGTAAACTTTATAAAAATAGTAAATTAAAACTTGATACTTTATTCCATAATTAAAAGGAAAAGATGTATGCCTGGATTTTAATAGTTTAAAACACATTGGTCTTTTTTTTTAATTTGATGTACATCCTTTCCTTTTTTACAAAAAAAATGATTAAAGAAAGTTTTTTGTTAAGTTAATTTTGTTTCTATTGCCTCACAAACCACTGCATGCCCCCCCCCCCCTCTCTCTTTGCACAAATCTACACATCATCCAGGTGAGCTGTCTATGTGCATCTTTCTATGTTTTTAAACTATGTTATATATTTATTTAAGCATTTTGTTTACATTTGCTTTCTCTCCCTTCATAACAAATAAGAGATTAAGGGGCCTGGTAAGTGTCTTATGACTTAAAGGGGTTTTCCCATGAATCAAAGTTAGACACTATCCACAGGATAAGGCCTTATATGCTGATTGGTGGGGTCTCGGTGATGAGAGCCCATCGATCACAAAAACGAGGGGTCCGATGGGGTCCCAGTTACCTCAGTCGGACCATTCGTTGCTCCGGGAGAGTAATAGAGCAGACGACCACGCATGACTGTTCTGCTCCATACATCTCAATGGAGCCGACAGAAGTTGCAGTGCGCAAGTTCCTGTGGATGGGGCCTAATGTTGATTTGTGGGAAAATCCCTTTATAACTATCCAAAGACTACCTGTAAAGAGTTATAATCCCAGAGAGCTGAATCATCAATAGAATAGTTTTTTCTAGATATAGACTTTTGCCTGATGTTGACAGACTGCATTCATATACACTACTCGCTAGAAGAAAAAGAGCAGAAAAAAGGCACAGAAAAGCTGCTTTACAATATAAAGACTATTACAAAGTTTACTATTGTCACCAGCTCTATTTATTTCTAAAAATTAAAAAAACTGCTTCAAAGGGTTACCCTATTAGATTCTTATTCTTACCCTGGTTATGTTTTGTGATAAAGACCAACCCCTTGAACTGTTGAAGTTTCCTTTGGATAAGTTACATGACATGAATTTACACAAATATCATACATCTCACACATGACTCATATCTTATTAGTCTCTTGTAAATCCTGTTCAGACAGTATGAACTTCCTAACCTTGTCTTACACATCTGCTTCTTCACAAGCACAAACTTCTAGAAATCAGTGTGGCTCAGGGGTGCTTTTTACTGGTAACACCAGCATGCCTGACTGAAGCCGAAAAAAAACTGACTGGATAGGAATATGTAATGGCACAGATTGCTCTAATCTTTTTGTTTTAAAAGTTGGCATAGCAACCTGCACTAAGCCAGTATAAAGCACTTCCAGGGGTTGTCCACTTCAGCAAATAATTGATATTGTTTGTGTAATGAAATGTTATACTATTTTCCAATATATTTTCTTCATTAATTCCTCAGTTTTCAAGATCTTTGCTTGCTGTCCTTCTATAGAAAACCCTCTATGCTTACTTATAGTGCATACAAATCTGTCCATGGTGACGTGACGAAAGAGAACAATCTATTTAAATGCCTGGAGCATACCATGTGTTTTTTTTTTTGCCTCAGAAGTACAGATAAATGTTTCCTGCCTATTCATAGTACTACGGTGTTGATTCATATTACGCTTTTTACCTTGCTTTTCAAAAGGCTTTGGCTATGCTGTAGCTAAACCCAATGTGATTAATAAATACATGTGCATTACCATTGGTGACCACTTGGGGTCACCAGAGGCTCAGATCTGGATTAAACCTTGCGAAGAACAACCGTTTCAACCAGAATAGGTGATAATAGTCAATGTCAGGATTCACTGATTCACTTTATCTGCAAATGTCACACATCTGTCATTCTCTGCGGCTAGCCCTTCAATGATACAGATGCACTTGTATTTCCTTTATGTTACTTTCAGTCCTTTGATTAAGGTATCTTCTAGGATTCCAGTCTTCTCTGATTATGGACTGTTAACCTTTAACGTGAAGACATAAAATAACATCAGCAGTACATTTTTTTTCCTTACTTACTGAGACCGCAATGTATTACCTTAGGTATCAGCCGGAGACTTCGTCTGATCTGTATCCCTGTGTAGAACATAAGTAAAGGTCATATACAAAGCATAGAACCAGAGTGTAAATGATCTCCAGTCATACAACTCGTTTTACTCATACAAAGCTCATTTACTGTAAGGTTGTGAAGATCACATCAAGTGTAAGATTCAATGATGTGTAACCACAGCAAGAACTCGCTTTAAGAAATGTCAATGTGTTTACCCATATAAATCTTAAATTGTACTTCACCTTTCATGAAACTTTGCAAAAACCGGCAGTTCAGTGTGAATGTAAATGAGGAATAACACTATTTCTGGTCATTATTTGACTTGTAATCTTCATTTTCTAGCAACTCTCGTCCCTGGTCTTTCTATATATAGATTGTAGTCCATTTCTAGCTGTGACTCCCCTTATATGTTATCTTATAGCTCAGTGATTGCATAAGAAGAATAAAGGATGATAAAAGAAAGTAAGAAGAACTTTGCTCTAATTTCTCTGATAAGATATATTGGTGTTATGCTTGTGTTTGATACTGATAGTTTTTTTTTTTTTCCAAGATCAGAACTATTAATGACATATCCTTAAATTAGTCCATTGAGATGAAATTATGAAGTTGTAACACCAGGAACCTTCAGTGATCAGCTGGTAGCTGCTGCTCATCACAGGATACAGCCAGATCCTGTTATGAAGCGAAGGTATAAGGTTATGGTCGATTCAGCTCCCATTTTAATCGGTTTTACTGCCGAGGTAAGATTCTAAAATATACTCAGGATAACAAAAAAAAGCATTCTCTAATTCACTGCTATTAACAAAAATACAGCATTTCATAGATATAATTCAAACCTGTCTCTATCAGTCCTGGCGTTTGCAATTTTGGTTGTGCCTGGATACGACTGTAAATCTTCTGGCTCTGGTCGGATTCTTCTCATGAATAGCTTCTCTTATCTCATCTCTCATGTCTGATTTGTCTCGTGTCTCTTTTTCTAGTATATGTCAGATGTTAGTTGAATGTTCAGCAGCTAAATAAAAGTGTAGATAAACCCTGTACCCTGATAATCTAAGCACATTTACAGGACACAGCATCTGATAGCACTACAGGGATTATGACATTTCCACTTACCTGCCCATACTCAGTGATGGTCATTGTAAAATTTCAGGGTTGTTGGAGTCTGTCGCCGGCAGTCTCATTTCAGTGACTGTCTGTTGCCGGCAGTCTCATTTCAGTGACTGTCTGTGTCTATGGGGGGATTAATCAGAAGTGTCTGAGAACAGAACTGCTCTAGTTGCTCATGGTAACCAATCAGAGCTCAAGTTTCCTTTTTGCACAGCTGTTTATAAAATTACATCTTATTGGTTTCCATGGGCAACTAACAGTTTTTACCTCAGGGAATTTTCCCCATTATCTGTATTCCTATCCATCTTGCCTCACACATAAGTTGCCTTCTACTCATTGCCTATAGCACCCAATCATAGCTCAGAGCTCATATTAACCCCTCAAGGACGCAGCCAGTTTATAGCTTAAGGCTCAGCCCTATTTTTTTGGATTCAGACCTGCGTCGCTTTATATGGTTATAACTTTTGAACACTGTCACTTAAAACGATTCTGAGATTTCCCCCCCCCCCACATGTTGCGCTTCATTTTAGTGGTAAGTTTTGGCTGATTTATTTCCAAAAAAAAAACGAAAACATGAAGAATTTTTTTTTTAAATTTGCCATTTTTGAAATTCGAAATCATTGCGTTTTCAGGCAGATATATTTACCGCCTAAATAACTTGCTGAATAACATTTCCTATATGTCTACTTTACATTTTCATAATTTTTGTAATGTCTAGATAATTTATTTTGATGTCACGCGGCTTACAAATCAAATATCAAATTGACTATTTTGGGGATAAATACAGTTTTGAATGAAATTTTTCATATTTAACATAAAAACCCCTATATAAACAACCCATTTTCAAATCTGCACCTCTCAACCTATCAGAAACAGCTTTTAGGAAGATTATTAACCCCTTGAGATCTTCATAGTAATTGAATCAAAATGGAGGTGAAATTTAGAATGGTCAAATTTTGTTGGTTATACGTTTATTTAAACCTAAAATTTACACATTTCCAAAACCCTAATGTGGGGAAAAATCTATCATTTTTGCATCGCAGGCTTCCAAGTGGCATAACATTTTTACTTTTTTGGCTATGAATCTGGTTGATGGCTTGTTCTTTGCGAGACATGTACTTTGCAACAGCATTATTCTGGAGTACATATGGTTTTTTCCATTTTGTGTGGGATTCAATAGGTAAAAATCATCATTTTTGGCGAGTTTTTAACATTTTTTTTTTTTAGCAGTGTTCATCTTGCAGGTTCAATAATTATTTACTTTTATTCAACGGGTTGTTACGGAAGTGGTGATACTATATATGTGGGGTTTGTGTTATAATTGTGGTAAAAGTGTGTACCTCGCTTATATTCAGATCTGCTTATACTCAAGTATATACAGTACATACTTTAAGGTAGAATATGAATAAAAATTTTAATTAACAATAAATAGATAAAAGAATCCATATAATTATAAATGGACAGTAAATAGAAAATCATATGGTGGGGGGATAGGGGACAATACATCAGTCATGTAAATAAGGGGAAATAAGAATACGTAGGAGCTACAAGTATAGAAATAGGGGGATTAGGAATATATAAGAACTGGAAGGTTGATAGAGATATATGTTTATAAATGGAAATAGTAGAATGTATCAGTTTATATGCAGAGCGCATAGTTCTATAAAAGGGAATATATCCAAAGTACAGGACTTACCAGGGAGGCTGGTAGCAGGATTTAGGCTTAAACAAGTCACAAACTGACAGCTGGAGGTATGTACAAATAAATATTCTGATTGTGGTCTCTGCTCTAATATTGCTGCATCATAGTTATAGCTACATAGTTATAACATAGTAGCCACCACATGTGGCCTGCCAATAAGCCACACATATCTTTTAGGTAATTTTTGCAGTATTCAAAGTAATTTTCATTTGATGGCACAGTATGATTCCATATTTTCTATTTTGACCATTTTCAGATTTAACCTATAATTTGGCTGTGTGCATATGACTTTTTGTGAATTCAGGGCCGGCGCTATGGGTAGGCAAAGGTGGCAATTGCCCAGGGCCCCTTGAAAGGAGAGAATCTCTTCTTTCAAAGGAATCTTGAATTTTGTTTCTAGGTGCTATGGATCCAGAGATATTCAGGTTTAAAGTGAGAATATCAGGTACCATTTTTATATATAAAAATCACTCCCAATGGCAGTTTAACAGTTATTATCTCCATTTTCCTAAAACTTAGTAACACAAATTTAGATTCAGGAGACTCTCTTCTTCCATAAGAAAAAAGAAGTGAGGTTCTATGTGTCACAGAGCCAGAGGTACAGCCCCCTGAAGTGTCCCCCCCTCCAGATTCTTAGCCATCAGACTGCAGGGAGCATTTGGTGGACACAGGAGCTGCTGCACCTCACAGATAATGGAAATATTCACTTTATATGTTACTACATTTTGAGAAGGGATAATATCAACTAATGTTTATGTTTTTAACCCTTCTCCATCCAGAACTATCTGAGAACACACTTTCTCTCTTATTCCCTTTTACTTTGTGATAGTTTTTTTTGTTGGGAAAATTGACTGATACGATGCACATTCGATCCTCTTCGCCTGATGTCGCTATTATATATTAACACCGCGACCCAGAACATGTCCATAAAGTTATATGTAACACCAAAACCATACACACATGTTCTGGAATAAAGTTTTTATTTCTCACCATCCTCCATTACTTACACCTATGTTATGACGTTCTCACTCATATTCTTATGAAGCGCGGAGGGTTCTGTTATTGTGCGTTTAATACAATGGCGCAAATCTAAACGTGACTTTATTATCTCATTAGAGGGGTTTATTGATATATAGTTATTTATTTGGGTGACCATTGTGTAAGGAACATACAATGATACATCTGTGTGAATTTTCTGCAGTTCCATTTGCTGCATATTTTGGTGAATACAGTATATTGGTGTGGGGTATGTATGATCTCCTCACATCTTACTGTTTTAGGAAAGTATATTTTCTTTATAAGTATCTGGATTTGTACATATTTTAGAGGAAATTTTGAATGTTAACTGCCAAATGCATCGCCTGGTTGTCTGCTTTCAAAATTCTGTAGGTTTTATGGCGCCTTTACTTTTTATTCTGTTTTATTGATATATTTTGCAGGTTGTGACTGTAAAAATTTCTAGCTGAAAAAAGATATCTAGTTATTACACTTTTAGTGGATTTATTTATGTGAACAGATCAATGTGGGACATTTGTGAACTCTACACATGTCCATCTATTACAGGAGATGTGAAGGTAAATATTTTCTGTTTGGAGCACATTTGTTGCCATCAAAGTCAAATTTTAAGTATTTTTTTGTAAAATGTTTCAGTTCGAATCAAATGCAATTTTGAAAATGGGGCAAGTGTCTGCTTTCAGAAAATATCGGTCCCTCTCCCAAATGGGCCTCACAGTCTAATCAACCTACCAGTAATTTTTTGGAGTGTAGGAGGAAACCGGGGGACCCGGAGGAAACCCACGCAGACACATAGAGAACATAAAAACTCTTTGCAGATGTTGACCAGCGCTGCAAGGCTGTAGTGCTAACCACTGAGCCACCATGCTGCCCATCAATCTCCTTATCATCTATCTCCTATAAAATTCTCCAAAATTACAGTTTGTTTTACCATACTGGGGTCTTACTGACTGTGACTGGTCATAAAATAGTTTTATTTTGGGGCCCCACTTTTAGTTTTGCCCAGGGCCCCACTTTGTCTACAACCGGCCCTGTGTGAATTATCATGTCTATTGATTAGTTCTCAGTTTTTTTTCTGCTTTGTTTATAGCAAACATCACAACTATACCTTCTATTATCCACAATATGGGGAAAAAAGTCATGGATCAAAGTTCCAAGTTTCACTTTTCATTCCACAATATTGGATAATTTTTTTCATAACCAACCCCCAAATAAAGTCAGGAAATAAAGGTAATCTCCTATGTTATTACTCAGGAAGATTGTGATTAAGGTAAGTCCTGCTTGGGGACTGGGACTGTGTGTCACATTAATCAAAGTGTTGGGAGCGAAATACTGGCAGCTAAGACGGTTTCATTTCATTGCATGAATCTATTAAAGTTATTTATTCTGCATTGTGAGGTGTCCTTGTGATAAGGTTAGATTCATTTACAGCATATCATTGCCTAAAAGGGGGTTTTCTTTAAAAAAAAAAATACTTTATGATTCTTGGAAGTGTAATAAAAAAAAATCTCCTAATTTGTTTTATAATTTTTATATTGCAACCAAATCCATTCATTTTTCATTTGATTTTTCAGTGATATACTGGGGGACAGGGGCTGGTAGGCCGTTTACTGGGGGACGGGCTGGTAGGCCGCTTACTGGGGGACGGGCTGGCAGGCTGTATACTGGGGGACAGGGGCTGGCAGGCTGTATACTGGGGGCAGGCTAGGACAAATGCATTTCCTACCTTTGGCTTATACTCAAGTCATTTTTTTTTCAGTTTTTTTTTTTTTAGTTAAAATTAGATATCTCGGCTTATACTCGAGTCGGATTATACTTGAGTAGATGCGGTAATTCAGTTTTATTAATGCTTTATGAGAAAACTGGTCTTAAATTATCTGCACATGTTCCAGATGATCTGTTGATTTGACACATGGCAAATCTTCATGCCAATACACACAATGCCTAACCTAAACAGAGTCAGATAGTGGGGATGATGTCCCCTTCTACCTCTCCTCTTCCTCGTCTTCTGGGGGAGAATTGTATGGAGCTTCCACTGACCCCACAAAGGTAGCCCCAGATAATTATAACCCTCAGGTCCCAGACGGTTTGGGCCAACATGGAATTAAATTTGACACGGCAGAGCTGTGGATTTTTTAAAGTATTTTTTTATGATGAGCTATTGAATTTAATTGTAGTCCAGACAAATCTATTAATATTGTCTGAAACCCCCACTTCATTTTATTCACAACCCTACAGGTGGACCCCTGTCACTACAGCAGAGATGGAGAAGTATTGGGGCATAATACTTTGATGGTTTCTTCACAAGCCCCATAAAATCAAGGACTACTGGAGAACAGACATTGGGGCAGATTTATCAAGTGTCTGAAAGTCAGAATAGTTGTAGTTGCCCGTGGCAACTAATCACAGCTCGGCTTTCATTTTACCAGTGCTCATGAATATTTTAAACGGGAGCTGTGATTGGTTGCCATGGGAAACTAGAAATATTCTGACTTTCAGACACTTGATAAATCTGCCCCAGATGTTCCGCATGGCGATGAGCAGGATGCGGTATAAAGTCATCCATAAGATTATGCATTACACCATGCGCACCCAGAGATGATCCCAGTTATGATTGTTTAAGGTCAGGCCCATATTAGACCACTTCAGTGCCAAGTTTACCCAGGTAAAAGCCCCGGCAAAACACGTGGCCACAGACGAGTCCCTGGTACATTTTAAAGAGAGACTTCAATTCCGCCAGTACCTGCCCAATAAGGGTCAAGGTATGGCGTAAATGTGTATAAGCTGTGCGAAAGTACATATACAAGTTCAGGGTATTTGAAGGGAAGGGCACCACTATAGTGCCCTCAGAATGCCCCCTTTCCTGGCTGCAAAGATAGTGTGGGATTTGGTGCACCCACTGCTGGACCAGGGCTACCACCTCTGCCTGGACAATTTCTACACCAGCACTACAATGTTCAAGTGCACTGTACACAGAAATCAGAGAGGTCTCCCTAAATCCCTGCTTGGGCAACACACTAGAATGCACAAGGGCAGGGCACTATGCAGCAACTCTGTACTGTGTGTTAAGTACAAGGACAAGAGAGAGGTCCTTGTATTAACCACAATACATGGGCACACCAGTACCACTGTCCCAGTATCGAGTTACTAGTACAGAAACCTCCACACCTGACTGCATACTGGATTATAACAAGTTCACAGAAGGGGTTGACCTATTAATCCAGGTGCATTAGCCAAACAATGCCATGTGGAAATCAAGGGTGTGGTACAAGAAGCTGGCCAGGCACATCATTCAGATAGCACTATATAATTTTTACGTGTTATATTGATGTACAGGCCAGAGGGAAACTTTCCTGGAATATAAAGAGGTGGTGATAAAGGACTTTCTTTTTGGAGACCAGGAAGGGGGTAGTGCCAGCATTTCTGGAAGCGAGGCCACATCACGTATTGTATCAGGGCAGCACTTTCCAGGAAAAGTTCCCCAAACTGCCCAGAAGGGAAGGACACAAAAAAGGTGCAGGGTGTGCTCCAAAAAAGGCAAAAGGACACCATTTACCATTGTGAAACATTGTGAAACATGCCCAGAAAAACCAGGACTATGTATGGAAGAATCTTTCATGGAGGGGTGTAGTTGTTCTTAGGGGTTTCTACTTTAACCCCTTCCCGCAGCAGCCCTTTTTCATGTTTGCGTTTTCCTTTTTCACTCCCGCATTCAAAAATACGGATTTCACTGTATGCCCCAAATGACATGTCTACTTTATTCTTTGGGTCAGTACAATTACGGGGATAACAAATTTATATAGGTTTTATAATGTTTTCATACATTTAAAAAAATTAAAACCTGTACAAAAATTTTTTGGGGGATTTTTCCATCTTCTGGGCCTAATAACTTTTTTATACTTTGGTGTATGGAGCTGTGGATGGTGTTGTTTTTTGCAGATTTTGATGACGTTTACAACGTGATCACTTTTTATAGAATTTTTTATTTTTTTTAAATGGCAAAAAAAGTGCCATTTTCGACTTTGGGCGCGATTTTCCGTTACGGGGCTAAACGCAGTGAAAAACCGTTATCATATTTTGATAGGGCATTTTCGGACACGGCGATACCTAATGTGTTTATGATTTTTACTGTTAATTTATATTAATATCAGTTCTAGGGAAAGGGGGGGGTGATTTGAATTTTTAGGTTTTTTTATTATAATTTTTTTAAAACTTTTTTTAATTTTACTATTTTTCAGACTCTGTACGATCCTATCATATACTGCCATATTACAGTATGGCAATATATGGGGATTTTACTCCCCATTCATTACAATGTGCTGATTGTAATGCATGGGTTAAGCCGAAGTAGCTTCGGGTCTTCGTGAGACCTGACCCTACCATGGCGACGGATCACCGCTCCCCAATGACATCAAAGCTGGCAGCTTTGTTGGTTGCGATTAGCAGGAAAACACATGCCAGCAAAAAATCGCGGGTGTTACCGGTAAGCCTTTGCTACAATATGCAGCAAAGTCTTACTGGCTATGGAGAGGGCTCGGCCCGCGAGCCCTCTCCATGCACTGGGACCCGGCATGTGACGTACTAATACGTCACACAGGTAAGGGGTTAATGGTCCCTATTGGCATCTTCCAATGCTTCATAGTGCCAAATAGAAAAAAAATTAAAATGTCTGTGTTCCAAATGCCAGTTATTCCATTTTGAGCCCTGCTGTGCCTCCATCCTGCAGATTATTGCCACATATGGGATATTGCCATACCCGGAATAAGCCTCATAAAGATTTTGGGGTGTTTGTCCCCAGTGGCATGAGGTTTGGTTGATTTCATTTGTCACTTCAATGGCACATTTATGAAAACAAAGCAATTTTTTACTCTGCATATATCTCTGCAGATATTAGGTTCATTAAATGGTTGTCAGGATTCAGGATGCGTGGATCTACTGGACCACCACGGAATGTGGTACTAGCTGACACCTGGGACCTGGGAGTCTAAGCGGCACTTTAAATTCACCAGAGCCCGCTGCAAAGCGGGATGGACTTGCTGCGGCAGGGTACCACCAGGTCGTTCCACAGTCGGGACTAGCCCGCGGTGACACCTGAGGTCGAGGTACCTTAGCAGGAGACAGTGTCGTGTTCAGGTCCAGGCACAGGGTCAGGGCAGACGGCAGAGATGCAACATCAAGTCCAAATTTAATACACAGATATTCAAATTTCCAGGAAACTACTGTACAGTACCTGTGGGATTTGTGTCCGTTTCTGCAGGCACTAGGCCTCATACATATGGGTCAGCAATATGCAGGAATATCACTCTAGGATAAAAAGACATCATTTGATTGTTTTTGAGACCTACATTAGAAATTTGAAGGTGTTTTTGAAAAGCAGCGCCACGTTGTGCATGAACTGTATTTGGTATAGCAGATCCGTTGCATGAACCTTTCTGCAATAAAAGAAAACAGTATTTTCATTTTGCTCTGTAACAGATGTCTCTTTGGAGCCCAGGTTATGAAATACCATGTATGAATGATGCTCTAGTCAGATAATAAGGGGTGACAGAGTGCTTTCTCTCCATGCAAAGGGAAGCTATAAGAAGAGCACCGCTCACCCATCTTCATGCTATTCCATGGCTCTAATTTAAAGCTAGATCCCATTATGTGCTCTAAATATGATTCAGCGGAGACCTAGTTATAATTTTGTGACAGGTCTCATAAAGTTACCTTAGGGTCACTGGGGTGAAGAGTCAAATTCAATGCATTTTATTTTACAGCAGGCAATGAAGGAGCATTTAATGATGGTTTATATATGTGGAAGAGGCCGACAATCCTAGTAGAGCTATAAAGGAAAGGAGAATCTTTTTGTTTATGCTTACATGAATGAAAGCCAGTGCAGAGGTTTGGAAAGGTCATCCACATACAACGTCTATGAATTACACAGTCCGTAGAGGGAAATAGTAAGACAATTAGATCAGGTTATGAAATGGATGAAAATGGCAAAAGAGAAAATTCTATACTATATACAGATACTCCACAATAATTGCCATTTAACTAGTCATTCCCCATGGTTGCTATGAATCCACAGGAAATGGAAACAACTAAAATTATTTAACCCCTTAAGGACGCAGCCATTTTGTAGCTTAAGGCTCAGCCCGATTTTTTTGGATTCTGACTTGCTTCGCTTTATATGGTTATAACTTTTGAACACTGTTACTTATCAAAGCGATTCTGAGATTGTTTTTTTCCCCACATGTTGTACTTCATTTTAGTGGTAAATTTTGGCTGATAAGTTTTGCGTTTATTTACAAAAAAAAAAGAAAATATGATAAATTTTTTGAAAAATTTGCCATTTTCGAAATTCTAAATCATTGCGTTTTCAGGCAGATAGATTTACCACCTAAATAAGTTGCTAAATAACATTTCCCATTTGTCTACTTTACATTTTCATAATTTTTGAAATGTCTGGATAATTTATTTTGATGTTACGCGGCTTACAAATAGAATATCGCTTTTCCGGATTTGAAATTTTACATATTTAGCATCAAAACCCCCTATATAATCTACACATTTTCAAATCTGCACCCCTCAAACTATCAGAAACAGCTTTTACGAAGATTGTTAACCCCTTGAGATCTTCATAGTAATTGAATCAAAATGGAGGTGAAATTTAGAATGGTCATATTGTTCCCTTATACGTTCATTTAGCACTAAAATTTACACATTTCCAAAATATAAAAAGAGAAAACCCACCATACAATTTGTTCTGCAATTTCTCCTGAGTACAAAGACCCCCCACATGTGGCTGTGACTTGTTTTATGGGGGCACAGCGAGGTGCAGAAGGGAAGGAGGGCGCTGCAGCTGCCAGGATTTTAGTTTCCTCATTGGCCCCTTTTGAAGGCTATAAAATTTTCGCTTTTTCGGTATTGGGGCCATGTGACAGCATTTTTTTTTTGCGGGACGAGATGCTTTTTCCATTGTTACCATTTTGGGGTTAGTATCACCTATTGTTGAAAATTTAGGAACTTTTTTTGAGGGCAGGAGTAGAAAAGCATCAATTCTGTACTGGATTTTTTACTTTTTTTTTTTTTTGGTGTTCACCGTATAGACTAATAATCATGTTATCTTTATTCTATGGGTCGATACGATTACGGGGATACCAGACATGAATATATTTTCTTACGTTTTACTAAATTTGTCAAACAAAACCCTAATGTGGGGAAAAATCTATCATTTATGTATTGCCGTCTTCCAAGTGGCATAACATTGTTACTTTTTTGGCTACGGAGCTGGTTGATGGCTTGTTTTTTGCGGGACATGTTGTACTTTGCACCAGTATCATGTCTGAGTACATATGGTTTTTTGATCGCATTTTATAGCATTTTTTGTGGGATTGAAAAGGTAAAAATCATAATTTTTGGAGGGTTTATAACAGTTTTATTTTACGGCGTTTATCGTGGGTGTTCAATAATGATTTACTTTTATTCTACGGGTTGTTACGGACGCGGTGATACTATATATGTGGGGTTTGTGTTATGATTTAGACTTTTTTTTGAGTTATATGTCTCTTTATATGTTTTGGGGGTTTGGGGCATTTTTAGTGATTTATGACTTTATTTTTTTATTGAATAACTTTTTTTTTTTTTTTTTTTTTTTAACTTTTTCACTTTTATACCATGGGACATGAAGAAGCAATCATCTGATTGCTTCTTCATGATAATATTCTGCAATACTGATGTATTGCAGAGTATTATCAGTGTCAGCCTATACACTTGCATAGGCTGGCACTGTGCCAGTAAGATGACGTCACAGACGCCATCTTACCGGCAATTCTTGCAAGTAACTCTGGGGTCCAGATCGGACCCCAGAGTTACTATAGCAACGATCGGCGCCCCCCGAAAACGGTTCGGGGGGGGGCGATCGTGGGGGAAAGATCCCCCAGATGCATGTTAGATGCCGCGGTCGCGCTGACAGCGGCATTTAACGGGTTAAGCACCCGCGATCGGAAACAACTCCGATCGCGGGTGTTACACTGGGGTGCCGGCTATTAGTTACAGCCGGCACCCCGTGTCTCCCGATGCCGGTTCGGCTCTGATCCAGAGCCGAGCCGGCATAAGCGCTGTGGCGGATATATCCACCACTGAGCGCTAAGTCACTGCGCTCCGTGGCGGATATATCCGCCACGGAGCGTGAAGGGGTTAATAAGCAAACAAGTGAAAAAAGAAATGTTATCATAAGGTCCATTCCCACAAAGTCCATGCCTTTCTATGGCTACCTTTTAGATACAATGTTTTGTCCTGATTAGTTTTTTATTATGCTTTAAAAAGTAGGGTTCCTTTTCGTTGATACATGGTTGTAAATCCCCTGAATAGGAGTTAAATAATAATTTATTGGTGGCCACCAATAGAGGGAGCTCAGGAGTTTAATGTATACTCTTCATCTATCAAAGGGAACTTGTCACCAGAGTGCTATTTTTTTATCAGGGCCCAGGTTGCTATATACATATTACTATATGTATCAATTCTATGTATCAAAAAATGTAAATCAAAATGAACTAATAAATTATTCAAAAAGCCCCCAAAGACCCTTTACATAGTACAGTTATATATACAATAGGAAAATGAAAATGACCATACAAACTCCACAATGAACACCGTACAAAATAATTTTAAAAACCTACCAAAACTAGTCCCACATAAAAGCAATAAAAAATTATCAAAAAAAGTATCAATTCAAAAATGGTACAGTTGTAAAGTAGAACATGTCCTGAAAAAATCAAGCTCATCCAGCAATATAGATGAAAAATTGGTACTTGGTAAATGGTGATAAAAAAATTAAGAAGTTTTATGTAACAAAATTAGTAAAACTTAAAAATATAGAAACTTGGTATCACGGTAATTGTACTGACCTGTTGAATAAATTTAACATATTACTTGGGGTATATGGTGAACACAAAAAAAAGTAAAAAATCAACAACAGCGTTGACATTTTTTCTGTAACCCCTCCAGAAATTTTTTTTTATAAATTGTGAGCAATAGGGCACAGCTACCCCAAAATAGTACCACTAAAAAATGCATCTCATTCTGCAAATAATAAGACCTCATATGGCAACATTAACGGAAAAACAAATATTTTATAGCTCAAAAAAGTGCGTAGTGAACCTTGAAGATGCAAACCAAAGGAATCTGACACTTTTTGTTTTTTATTGTCACATCCCAAAATCACATTTTTTTTATCACTGTCAGGATAAACTGTCATTTTTATTCTCTGTAAAACCTTTGGATAAAAAATAATCAATTTCTTAAATTTTATTTTCAGATTTTATTTTGTTTTCCTTATGGGATAAATAATTTGTAAATGTTATAGTATAGGTGATGACAGACTTGTAGTTGTCAAAATCTTCTTTCAGTACTATTACAACATTTCATGTTAACCAATAGTCACCTCGGATGATATACTATGTCAGTGATGGCGAACCTTTTAGAGACAGAGTGCCAAAACCTATTTTTATGTCTCAAAGTGCCAACATGACAATTTATGCAGTAACCTATTGATCCCAGCTGTATCAATCCGTGTTGGCGTCCTGAGGACACCAATACAATAGAAAAATGATGGAGAAATTTGGATTCCTTCCAGGGTCCCCTGAAGAGCAGGAGCTTCGATGATAATCCATCTCTGTCTACACCTTCTCGCTTCTCGTGTAGTCCTGACAGCCAAGGAGGTTGTCTCTTTAAAATAGCGCTGAGCATTGCTTGTCCATGGCTGTCTTGGGCTACAGGAGGAAGCCTTGAGTCACATCTAATTCTGTGCTGGGGTGAAGGCCTGGGTGCCCACAGAAAGGGCCCTGAGTGCCACCTCTGGCACCCGTGCCACAGGTTCGCCACCACTGTACTATGGTATGGGGCGGTAAGTGGTAAAAAGACATTTACCACCAGGATGAAGGATTGTAAAACAACCACATTGACATGCTAGTGTGTGTGCCCCTTTGGCAGGACACACTCTTGTTTTAGCTTTTTATGCCCTGGTTTTTACAAAAAAAGGCTTTCAAAATTATGCCAATGAGCCTTAGGGGCTCTGTACTCCACAGCTGTGGAGCCCCTCCGGTCCATTTGCATAATTTTTAAAAGCCTGTTTTCGTAAAAACCAGGTCATAATAAACTAAAAGAATAGAGGATCCTGCCAGAGGGGGTACAGTGTGCTTGGTTTAAAATTCCTCATCCTGGTTGTAGATGTCCTTTAAGACAAGCCTTAGAATTAACACAGCCTCCAACATACGATAGACACTAGAATGAATTAGGAAACATCAAAGGCCTTCAAAGAAAACCATATTATTATTATTATTATTACATGTGCAGGCAAACTTCAAAAGAAATTGCATACATTTACAGACCACTTACTATGATATTTAGGATGTTTAAGGGTGGGTATTTAATTTGGTCAGGTATAGATGAAGAGCTCCAATGTAGCATTGCTTAGCATTAGGTGTAATCAAGCATTTGAATAACAGAAAGCAGAATTTATTATTTATACCCAGGGTTAGACTGACCCACCGGTGAATGGGTGAAAACACCAGTGGGCCCTGACACCTTTTGGCTCCGCCCCTGTTTCCCATTGTGTCAGCACTTTACCTCTACCTGCTCCTCTGGACAAAGAGTTATATGAATGATATAAGGTTGCAGAGAACTATCAGCTCTCTGTATCAAAACTGTTCCCCAGATGCAGCGGTGTGTAAAGGCCAGCAAGAGTGATGTGAAGATGTCATCTGCCAGCACTGCACACGGTAGTAGCAGAGGAAGAAGAAGAGATAAGAACCGCCAGGACAGAGCCCCATAGGATAAGGGGCCACAATATGGGGGGTAAGGGTGGCATAATATTAGGGGCCACAAGATGACGGGGGCACACAGAGTGAGGGTCCACAATATGAGGAGGAGATGATGGGCCAAAATATGAGGGGGAGATTATAGAAAAGAAGGAAGGTGGGCACCATACCCAAAGGTATCGTTCACTTATACAAAGTGTAAGAACTTTGGAAATATATTGTACATTTTTACACTCGCAGATTTTAGATCTTTATAAGCATCCTTTTGTTTCCTGCTTGCTAAAGACATATGACTTATGCAGTGGCCTCTGTGAATTTGCATGCACGATCTGGAGCTCAGCCAGTAGTGCCACATGGGTAAATAATATGTTATGTAAAAGCCACATGCATGAGTGGAGCTATATTATTTTTCACATTTCATTTAAAAATAATTCAGGCCAAATGCTAAGCTGCGTTCTTTCCCATTTCATGTGAGTTGTTACTTGACACTAAAATGGGGTTTAGGAATACCTAGAGAATATTACTGAAGAAGCCTCTTATTGTCTTATTGTTGGAGATGATCCATGATCAAGAGACCGCAGCCACCATTTTTGTTTCTTTCACACTAAAATATGAAAACTGAAATTCTGAATATAATATGTGTGCAGTTAGTGTTGATAAAAAGATTTACATGTCCTAAGGGGATGCACAGATGATGATAGCACAGGACCAATCTTACTTTGGATTATGCCCTCTCTTTTGGCACCCTCCCATCAGCCAGGATATATGTATATCCCACTTTTAAAGCGAGCCTACTACCTCTTCATGAGAAATGAACTATGATTTAAAAGATACTAATATTATTTCTATTATTTGTGCCATTTCTGAAAAATGACCATTTAAATCCATATGCTAATGAGGAAGCTGGTGCACCCTTTGTTGTATCCTCATCGCTCCTAGGACTGGTATTCCTGAATGGACCACTAGACTCTGTCTGTTAAGTAGGAGATTTGTCTCATGAAGAGAATGTGGCAATACTGAAAGAAGATGAAATTGGTTAAGACAGCAGCAATAGCAGTGTTCAAGGTGGTGAGGACATGACCTTGCCTTATAAGTACAGGCAGTCCCCGGGTTACATACAAGATAGGGTCTGTAGGTTTGTTCTTAAGTTGAATTTGTATGTAAGTCGGAACTGTATATTTTATCATTGTAATTCCAGACAGAACTTTTTTGGACTCTGTGACAATTGGATTTTAAAAATCATAGTATCATAGTATATAAGGCTGGAAAAAGACGTCCATCAAGTCCAACCTTTAAGAATTAAAAGTTTTATCCCCATAACCCGTGATATTTTTTCTCTCCAGAAAGGCATCCAGGCCCCCCTGAACATGTACATAGAGTCCGCCATAACAACCTCCTGTGGCAGAGAGTTCCACAGTCTCACTGCTCTTACAGTAAAGAACCTTTGTCTATGTTGATGGTAAAATCGCCTCTCCTCTAGGCGTAGAGGATGCCCCCTTGTCCTGGTCACAGGCCTAGGTATAAAAAGATCTTTGGAGAGATCCTTGTACTGTCCGTTCAGGTATTTGTACATTGTAATGAGGTCCCCCCTCAGTCGTCTTTTTTCTAAACTGAATAATCCCAAATTTTGTAATCTGTCAGTGTATTCTAGTTCCCCCATTCCCCTAATAATCCTGGTTGCTCTCCTCTGCACCCGTTCCAGCTCTACTATATCCTTTTTATACACTGGTGCCCAAAACTGTACACAATATTCCATGTGTGGTCTGACCAGGGATTTGTATAAGGGCAAAACTATGTCTTTATCATGAGAATCTATTCCTCTCTTGATACATCCCATAATTGTATTTGCTTTAGCAGCAGCCGCCTGGCTCTGGTCACTAAAATTAAGTTTACCATCCACCAATACCCCCAAGTCCTTTTCAGCTCCAGTTTTACTAAGTAATTGACCGTTTAGAACATAATTATACTTTTTGTTTCCATGGCCCAAGTGCATAACTTTACATTTATCTACATTAAACCTCATCAACCATTTCTCTGCCCACTCCTCAAGCTTCCACAAATCCCTCTGTAATGCTAAACTATCGACCTCAGTATTTATTACTTTACACAGCTTAGTATCATCTGCAAATATTGAAACTTGACTGTGTAAACCCACTAGGTCAGTGATGGCTAACCTATGGCACTGGTGCCAGAGGTGGCACTCGGAGCCCATTCTGTGGGCACTCAGGCCATCACCAGAGATGACTCCAGGTATCTTCCTGCAATACCAGACAGCCCAGGACTTGCTGTGCACAGAGCTATTTTAAAGTGACAGCTGTACCTGGGACTATTTTCTGCTTTATTGGTGCCTCAGGTGCTGCTATCAATGAAAACTATGACAGAGGAGGGAGTATAAATCATAAATTACATTTCTGTGTTGGCACTTTGAGATAAATAAGTGGGTCTTTGTTGTAGTTTGGGCACTCGGCCTCTAAAAGCTTTGCCATCACTGCACTAGGTCATTAATAAAAATATTAAAAAGAAGTGGCCCCAATACTGACCCCTGTGGCACTCCACTGGTAACGTCAACCCAATCTGAGAATGTGCCATTAATGACGACCCTCTGTTTTCTATCACTAAGCCAATTACTTACCCAAATACACAGATTTTCTCCTGTTCCCAGCAGTCTCATTTTATATATCAACCTTTTATGTGGCACTGTGTCAAATGCCTTTGAAAAGTCCAGATATACAACATCCACAGCGTCTCCCAGATCCAGTCTTGAACTTACCAATCAGATTAGTCTGACAGGACCGATCTCTCATAAACCCATGCTGACGCTGGGTTATAAGGTTGTGCACAGTGAGATACTAAAGGATAGCATCTCTAACAAACCCTTAAATATTTTCCCCACCACAGAAGTTAGACTCACGGGTCTGTAGTTTCCAGGATCGCTATTTGATCCTTTTTGTATATTGGTACCACATTTGCTATGCGCCAGTCCTGTGGAACATAACCAGTCCTCAGTGAATCTTCAAATATTAAAAATAACGGTCTGTCTATCACGGTACATAGTTCATGCAGAACCCGGGGGTGTATGCCATCTGGCCCCGGTGATTTATCTATCTTAGTGGTTGCGAGGTGGCGCCGTACCTCTTCCTGGGTTAAACTGTTGACATTCCAAAAATAATTTACATTATTCCTCATTGTGTCTTCCACCAGGGGATTTTCCTGGGTAAAGACAGTTGAGAAGGCGACATTCAGTAGATTGGCCCTTTCCTCATCTCCTTCCACCATGACCCCCATGTTATTTCTAAGGGGACTGTGGGGGGTTTGGCCCAGTAGAGACCGTGGTGTGTGATGCAGTTCACGACAGTGACACCAAAGTACAGTCCAAAACAGGTCTAGCCTGTGTTTATTTCAGCAGGAACAAAATAAAACAGCCTTTACATTCAGGCATCAAAAACAAAATAATATCCTACCCGTCAGGGTGCTAACTAAACAATGGTTTTCTGACTCACCACTAACAAAACACTTTTCGTTGCTCCAGGCACAGAGGTCAAGGCTGCGTGCTCTCCAGCCTCCTTCCAGAGAGACAAGACTTCCAGCTCTGCTGAGCGGTTTTATTAGGCTGATTGGGCTGTTCCCACCACCTGTGTCCAAGGTGCTGGACACAAACCTCAGCACTAAGGCCTTGCATAATAGCAAAACCTAGGGGAAACATACCGCCCATCCACAGTTAACCCCTTCAGTGTCTCACATACCCTCCCCCTCTGTTTGACCCTGTGGGGGCGAACACTTTTGGCCATCAGACAGTGACAGTGGGTACGAGACAGGGCATCGGCATTCCCATGCAGCTTTCCTGCTCGATGTTCCACCGTGAATTTGAAATTCTGCAACATTAGGAACCACCTTGTGACCCTGGCGCTCCTCTCTTTGGCCTGACTCATCCAGGTGAGGGGAGAGTGATCGGTCACTAGTGTAAACTGTCGCCCTACCAAGTAATACCTCAGGGATTCCAGAGCCCATTTTATCGCCAAGCACTCCCTCTCAACTATGCTATAGTTTTTTTCAGGAGGTGTGAGCTTGCAGCTCAGGAATGTCACAGGATGTTCCTCACCCTCCACTACTTGGGACAGGACAGCCCCTAAGCCCACGTCAGAAGCGTCAGTCTGCACAATAAAGGTCTTGGTGAAGTTAGGGGTGATCAGTACCGGTCCCTCGCACAAAACCGTCTTAAGTCGCTGAAACGCCCCCTCAGCCTCTTCACTCCACTTTACCATCACCGCCCTGCTACCCTTGGTCAGGTCAGTCAGGGGTGCCGCTATGGTAGCAAAATCGGGGATAAATCGGCGATAATAGCCCACTATGCCTAGGAAAGCCCTCACTTGCTTCTTGCTCATAGGTCGTGGCCACTGCTGGATCGCCTCTACTTTATTTACTTGGGGTTTGATGACACCTCGCCCAATACGGTACCCCAGGTAACGGGCCTCTTCCAGACCCAGTGCACATTTTTGGGGGTTCGCTGTCAACCCTGCAGCCCTCAGGGAGTCTACCACTGCTTGCACCTTGGCCAGGTGACTCTCCCAATCGGTACTATAAACTATGATGTCATCCAGGTAGGCCGAGGCATATCTCCGGTGAGGTTTTAGCACGAGATCCATTAACCTCTGGAATATGGCGGGAGCCCCATGTAGCCCAAAGGGGAGTACCACGTACTGAAAAAGCCCATCAGGAGTAACAAAAGCGGTCTTCTCTTTGGCCCTGTCAGTAAGGGGTACCTGCCAATACCCTTTCGTCAGGTCAAGGGTGGAGAAGAACCTAGCCTGTCCAAGTCGTTCTATCAACTCGTCAACCCTGGGCATGGGATAAGAATCAAATTTGGACACCTCGTTCAACTTCCTAAAATCATCGCAGAACCGTAGGGAACCATCAGGTTTGGGAATCAACACAATAGGACTCGACCAGTCACTTTTAGACTCCTCGATAACCCCCAGGTCTAACATCTGCCTGACTTCTTCGGAAATGGCAAGCTTCGGGGACCCGGTAGGGTTTTTGGTGTACCCGGATGTGGGGTTCGGTTACGATGTCTTGCTTGATGACTGAAGTACATCCCGGTAACTTAGAGAACACATCCACATTTCGGAGCACAAACTCCTTCGCTTCCTGAATCTGGGCCCTGGAGAGGGACTCCGAGATCCGTACTTCAGGCACCTTGGCATCGGGTACACCTACCTCCGGTGTCCCCTTCTTGGGGACAGACGCTTTTTCTACTCCCACGGCCATCAGGGACTCTCTTTTCCTCCATGGCTTTAGGAGGTTCACGTGGTATATCTGTTCGGGTTTCCTCCTCCCCGGCTGAGATACCTTGTAGGTTACCTCCCCCACTTTCTCCATGACCTCATATGGTCCTTGCCATTTTGCCAAGAACTTGCTCTAAACGGTGGGCACCAGAACTAGCACTCTGTCGCCTGGGTTAAACGTCCTGAGTCTGGCTGACCTATTGTAGACCCTAGACTGGGCCTCTTGTGCCCTTGTCATGTGCTCCTTTACAAGGGGCATTACCGCCGCTATGCGGTCCTGCATAAGGGAGACGTGTTCTATCACACTACGGTGGGGGGTCCTCTCCTGTTCCCAGGTCTCCTTGGCTACATCCAAAAGCCCATGTGGGGAACAGCCATATAACAGCTCAAAGGGTGAGAAACCCGTGGAGGACTGGGGAACTTCACGTATGGCAAACATCAAATAGGGCAACAAACAATTCCAGTCCTTCCCATCTTTGCTGACCACCCTCTTTAGCATCCCCTTCAAGGTCTTATTAAACCTCTCGACCAGGCCATCTGTCTGAGGATGATACACAGAGGTGCGGAGCTGTTTAACCTGCAGTAACTTACACATCTCCTTCATTACCCTAGACATGAATTGGGTACCCTGGTCAGTCAAGATTTCCTTGGGGAGGCCTGTGCGTGAGAACACCTGGAACAGCTCCCTAGCAATATTTTAATGGAATTTAAAATGGAGAACGGGCGAACTTGTCGAGAACCACTCTCTCTACCATCTGTGCTGGGGTGCAGTCCTCTGGTTGTAACCACTTCCGGACAAGATGGATCAGGTCATGCATTTGGGAGCGTGGGGGTAGTTTTTCTGAGTAAGCCCACTGGTGGACCCGGCTGGAGCGAACTTGAACGGTGACCCCAAGACGAGCCAGAATCTCCGCCTTTAGCTGGGGGTACTCACGGGCCTCCGTTTCACTCAGGTCGTAGTAAGCCTTCTGCGACTCGCCTGTCAGGAACGGTGCCAGGACATCTGCCCACTGCTCAGCTGGTAACTCCTCTCGCTCAGCTACTCGCTCGAACACAGTGAGATACGCCTCCACGTCGTCGGTCGTCGTCATCTTTTGTAAAGCCTTTTGTACTGCAGCCTGTGCAGAATGCTGGACAACCGGGTACCCTTGCAAACCAGTATGGGACCCCTCAGTAGTCGTCGCTTGTGGTGCTGCCATAACGCCAGAAAACTTTTCCATCATCAGCTGGAACATGGCTCGGGACTCTTCCCGCTGTTGCTGGAGCATGGCTTGCTGCAGCTGCCGATCAGCCCGGGACTCTTCCTGCTGCTGACGGAACCTCTCCTCCTGTTGCTGAAACATGGCTTGCTGCTGGCGGGACCTCTCCTCCTGCTGCTGGAGCATGGCCTGCTGCTGCTGCCGATTAGCTCTGGCCTCCTCTTGCAGGTATTTAATAAAGTCCTCCATCTTGGCTGTATCCTGTAATTTGCCTGCTGCTTTCACCCAGGCCATGCACTGTTGCAGGATGTAGCGAGCCTTTCTGGTGTGTGTCTTTTGAACTGCCCGCAATCCGAAGCACCATATGTGGAGGGTTTGGCCCAGTAGAGACCGTGGTAGCGGGGTGCTGTGATGCAGTTCACGACAGTGACACCAAAGTACAGTCCAAAACAGGTCTAGCCTGTGTTTTTTTCAGCAGGAACAAAATAAAACAGCCTTTACATTCAGGCATCAAAAACAAAATAATATCCTACCCGTCAGGGTGCTAACTAAACAATGGTTTTCTGACCACTAACAAAACACTTTTCGTTTCTCCAGGCACAGAGGTCAAGGCTGCGTGCTCTCCAGCCTCCTTCCAGAGAGACAAGACTTCCAGCTCTGCTGAGCGGTTTTATTAGGCTGATTGGGCTGTTCCCACCACCTGTGTCCAAGGTGCTGGACACAAACCTCAGCACTAAGGCCTTGCATAATAGCAAAACCTAGGGGAAACATACCGCCCATCCACAGTTAACCCCTTCAGTGCCTCACAGGACCCACACTCTCTGTTTTAGTTTCTTATCATTTATATACTTGAAAAATAATTTGGGATTATTTTTGCTCTCCCTGGCAATATTTCTCTGTCTCTATTTTTGCAGCCTTTATCTGCTTTTTACAGGATTTATTTTTATCTCTATAATCATGTAAAGCCTCATCGCTACCTTTACGTTTACCTTAAACGCTTTATCTTTCTCGCTTATTGCCTTCCTTACGAGACTAGTTAGCCACATAGGCTTTTTCTTGTTCCTTTTATGCTTTTTCCCATAAGCTATGTGTTTCTCACAGGACTTTTTCAGAATATATGAGAAAAAGTCCCATTTTTTTTGGGGGGGGGGGCTTTTGTCTTTGAGAACATTATCCCAGTCTATGCCTTTAAGGTCTTCCCTTAGTTGCAGAAAATTTGCCCTCCTGAAGTTTAGAGTGTTGGTTGCCCATTCACTAACGCTCTTAGTAAAGCGTAATACAAAATCAATGATATTATGATCACTATTCCCCAGGTTCCCCCCAACCTGTAGTTTTGATACCCTATCAGGTCTGTTGGTAAGGATAAGGTCCAGCAGTGCCGCCCCTCTTGTTGGCTCCAGGACTAGTTGCGACAGGTAATTGTCTTTTGTTTGTTTGACAAGAACCTGCTGCCTTTGATTGTCCCCCAGTCAATAGCTGGGTAATTGAAGTCCCCCATGATAAGTACTTCACTTTGCTTTGAAGCCACATCCATTTCACTTATCAGCATTTCCTCTGCTGCCTCCATTATATTTGGAGCCTTATAACAAACCCCTAGTAATATTTTATTATTCTTTTTCCATCCCCTTATCTCCACCCATAGGGACTCCACGCTTGCATTTGCGTCACTGATGTCATCCCGCAGGACAGGCTTGAGGCAAGAATTCACATATAAACAAACCCCTCCCCCTTTTTTATTTATACGATCCTTTCTAAAAAGACTATAACCATCTATAGTAACAGCCCAGTCATAGCTACTGTCCAGCCATGTCTCGCTGATACCCACTATATCATATTTCTGCTCCAACATCAAGAGTTCCAGTTCCTCCATTTTGTTTGTGAGGCTTCTGGCATTTGTGTACATACACTTTATATGGTTTTCCCTGTCCGTATTCCTTTTGTCCTTATTCCCCAATCTCATTCCAGCCCCCCTTCCTCCCCCATGGACTATGACTCTTCCCAGCTCTCTATCTACACTGTCTATTTGCCCTGCACAAGTGTACTTGCCCTCCCCCCAGGTCTCTAGTTTAAACACTCCTCCAACCTTCTAGCCATTTTTTCCACCAAAACAGCTGCACCCTCCCCATTGAGGTGCAGCCCATCCCTACTGTAGAGCCTGTAGTCGACAGAAAAGTCAGCCCAGTTCTCCATGAACCCAAAACCCTCCTTCCTACACCAACTTTAGAGCCACTTATTTACCTCCCTGATCTCCCGCTGCCTTTCTGGTGTTGCATGTGGTACAGGCAGTATTTCGGAGAAAACTACCTTTGAGGTCCTTGCCCTGAGCTCATGGCCTAAATCCCTGAAATCATTTTTAAGGACCTTCCACCTACTTCTTACTTTGTCATTAGTGCCAATGTGGACCATGACCGCTGGTTCCTCACCAGCCCCTCCCAGTAATCTGTCAACCCGATCCGCAACATGTCGAACCCGAGCACCCGGCAAACAACACACTGTTCGGTATGCACGGTCTTTGTGACAGATTGCCCTGTGTGTTCCCCTAATAATCGAATTTCCCACTACCAGCACCTGTCTGACCTTGCCTGTGCTCCCATTACCCTTCTTACTGGAGCAGACAGTCCCCTGGTTGCTAGAGGCCACGTCTTGCTACAATGTTGGGTTGTAATAAGAATCAATATTAACACTAAAGCTTCATTACAGACTAAAGTACAATAAATTACCAATATCCAGAGGTCCGTTTGTAACTAGGGGTCATATGTAAGTCGAGTGTTCTTAAGTACGGGACCGCCTGTATACATATTATGGCTTGAGTCTAGTACAATCCCATAAGAATTGACTTGTAGGCTCCATTGGATGCTGTATGTGCCTCTGCACATACACCATATGTACACCATACAAAAATACAAAAATAAAAATGTTTTAACTAAACTTTAATGTAATAGGCTGTATTTGGTTGCAACAATTGATGTTAAGGGTGGAACCAGTTCTTCAATAAGTGCAACTAAGAGAATCTATACTTTTCAGATATGTAGTACACAATGGGGCACATTTACTTACCCGGTCCTGTTGCGATCCCCGATCCGGACGGTCCGATGAAGATGAAGTCCGGTGCGATTCACGAGGATCATGCGCCCGATATCCTGCATATGTCATTTCCCCGCTGAGGTCCGCCGGAGTTCACCTACTTCTTCCCAGTGTATGTGAGTGCATTGTCTTGCAACACAATTTAAATGTTAAATCCTGCGCTCAGTCCGAATCCGTCGGATCGTCTGACAGCCCACCCCTCAATTTGTGTCGTGTGAAAGCCAGCGCTGATGTGCCAAAATTCGATCATGTGCGCCACAATCCACTTTTAAATGCGGCGCAAAATGGTAATCATCGGAATATCCGACATTTGTTCGCGCACCCTTAGTAAATGAGCCCCAATGTGTGACAAATGTGTAGTAATATCAGGAAAAGCGAACATTACTTTGAGTAGGCACAAAGCAAAAAGCTGATATTGCTGTGCTGTATAGATTTCTCATATTTGTTGAATAGCTCTAGGATTTGTGTCTATAAACTTGCTCACAGGAGGTGCTGAGCATAAAGCAAGAAGTAATCAATGAATTAATATATTAAAATAATTTAATTCTGGAGAACAAAAACTTTGCAAGTTGCTTGTTAAATCGGGGTAACTGGATTTTGATTCACAATGAAAGTATTTAAGTTTTAATATTCTAACACAAACAACATTGATTGGAAAGGAAATTATTTTTGCTCCACTCCTGCAAATTTCTTTTGTGAAGCACGAACAAATCCTTAATTAAAGTTTGTGTGGAATTAGGGCAGTGGAAGCAAAATGTACAAACTGAGAGAATGCAGCCAGCTAATAATATTTTACCTCTAGAACAATGTACAACGTAAGATAGGATGACAGTGCGGGGAACAAAAGACAGCCATGTCAAAGATTTTCTTTTTAAATGGAATGTAATATCAGAAAATTGTATATTATTTAAAGGGAACCTGTCATCAAGAACAGGCGTAATAAACCTTACTTACGCCCACAGTGTTTTTGTTGAAAGTGTAGTGCAGGCATAAATCTACCTTATCCCACCTGTAAAAATAGATACAAAAATGTGCTGCTTTGCTGTGTATACTTGGACAAGTTCAGCAATGTCATCTCGTTATTATCACATAACAATTGATAACTGATAATTGAATATTACCTATGTCATAATGTACACACTCTTTTATAGACAATACAATAAGGGGGTAATCTCCCACAGGCTGTGCTGTGTTCTTTGATGAGATCTCACACACCAGTGTGCTCTAAGTGCTCTAAGTTCAGCTACAATCCTGGAATATAAATGTATTTATCACAGTACACCAAGGTATAGTTGCATAACTCTCCACTTCTACCTAACGCGGTCTACAGTTTTGTATAGTCAAGCGTGTTGACAATTTCCCTTTCAAAGATAGTATTTTTATATTGAATATTTACTGAAACAGAACAGTTATGTCATAGTACAAGACAAGGCAAAACAGTAAACTAAAATTTTAATCTTTGGGGGTCATTTATCTTCACTCAGGACATTTGTGCATGTCTCTTTTTACTATTACTGGGTTTTAGACTTATTTAATTTTTTTCATTGGGGTATTTTGTTTGCCCTTTTTTTTATTAGAGGTGAACTCGCATCACATTAGCAACACGTGCTGCCCGGATCTGAACGTTGCTAACCGGAACTGAACTGGCATGTTGAGTTCAGTTCCGGTTTGCAGCGTTTGGGCCAGGAGATCCGGGCATCAAGCGTTGCTAGTGTGATGCAAGTTCATCACATCACATTCGCAAGTGTGGAACGGGTCTTAGGGTATCTATAAACCCAAAGAAGGAGATTAATTATTTTTATCTTTTCATGCAATACACACTGCATGTTATAAGTTTTATGAGAAACTAGGTAGTATACCGATAAGATTTCACTGTAAGTTGGTCAGGACATATCCAAACCGTGGTGGATTCCATATAGTACTCAGGGCTTACAAGTCTTCTTTAGGAAACCATACGTGAGCCACCGATGCCGGTGCCTGTAGATCTATAAGGAGTTCATTGAAGGGGTGTTTTTAACATCCAACTTTTGCCATGCCAAAATAAAGAAGGGACCACCAGAGGTGAAGGTGAGGAAAACTTGCATCAACTGAAGGACTTGAAGTAAAGTACTCAGAGACATGAGGCATAGTAAACACTACTCATTATAATTGTTTGAGATTTGGACTGCAAAACCCTCAGGCTGTTTGGTTAGAATTTCGCATCTACGTGCTTGAAGCGCATCTGATTGTGTTTTCCACCGCTCCAATGCTTAGAAATTGAAAAACCAAAGCTGTTTGTGATGCCGCCACGATTCACTTGTTTTCTCTCGCCTTGCTCCCTCTCCCCTCCTCTTAATTGATTGCTTTTTATTGTCTCTTCTTCTCTCATTCATTCACTCTTGCCAGGTGGCTGCCTGGTATTTTATTCCTCTCTTCTTTGCACAATGGATATGATCTTCAGACTATTTCTTTTCTCACCTTCGTCAAGTGTATGATTACAGGATGGCGTTTATGGAAAGAGCTGGTGTTCAGCAACATAATCGACTAAGGTCCACGTGGATGGATCATCACATATTTATTTCATCGTCTCTTAGAAATGGGGCAGAGTAGCCAGATAATCCAAGAATATAATCACTTATTATCAGAGAACTTTTTAAAAATATTCCTGCTTTTGTTTTCGTAAAAATAATAATCAGCAAAAGGTAATAGGAAACAGAAAAAATGAATGTAAACATTTAAAATCTTTTTTATTACAATTTATAGTTAAGCATATAAATACATTAACAAAAGCACATGGGGGCATTTATCATGCCTATTACAACAGTTTTATGCCATACAAGATATGAATAAAAACAAATTCCTTCTGCACAGCCAGGCAGGACTGTGTACTGAAATGACTAAGGAATTTCTTATAGAACTGTTAAAGTACTCTACCTCAATATAAAGGCACATGTTGACATGTGGTTATTCCTGTCCCAGAGTAAAGCTGACCCACAGACATGTGTCTATATCTAATTATATCTTCAAAAAATGTATTTTCAGTCCATTGAGAGCAGTATAGCTAGTAAACACCTACTAAATTTGCAACCTGTACTCAAAAGAGAAATTTTTGTAATTTTGCAACCTTGACCTTTTTTGTGGTCTAAATAAAATGGGGAGAGCAAAATTATTGGAACATATTTACTAAAGCACCTTTAAAGGAAACCTACCACCACAAATCTACCTATAAAGGTAGATTGGGTGGTAGGTGCATCAATGGGACGTGAGGATAGACCTTTTAAGGGCTAATCCTCACGTCCCCTCACTTTTTTGGTAACTTTTATTCCATATATATTTAAATTTACTTATGTGGCTACCGGGGCGTGGAGTAGCCGCATATGAGATTACATGAGGCGGCTACTCCACGCCCCGGTACCCACTTTACCCCTCCTACTCACCCATCTTCGGCGCGCAGCTCCGCGTAGCTGCGCGCCCTCGTCCGGCGACCCTGCCGTCTGCGCATGCGCAGAAGAGCAGGCCCGCGCCTGCGCGGTCACTGCTCCGAAACAGGCGCGGGCCTGCTCTTCTGCGCATGCGCAGACGGCAGGGTCGCCGGACGAGGGCGCGCAGCTACGCGGAGCTGCGCGCCGAAGATGGGTGAGTAGGAGGGGTAAAGTGGGTACCGGGGCGTGGAGTAGCCGCCTCATGTAATCTCATATGCGGCTACTCCACGCCCCGGTAGCCACATAAGTAAATTTAAATATATATGGAATAAAAGTTACCAAAAAAGTGAGGGGACGTGAGGATTAGCCCTTAAAAGGGCTATCCTCACGTCCCATTGATGCACCTACCACCCAATCTACCTTTATAGGTAGATTTGTGGTGGTAGGTGCCCTTTAAAATAAAAAAAATGTCCCAATGGACAACCTTTACCCAGATAAATCATGCAAAAGTAAATCTAAACAATGTGCACTATGTTTAATCAATCAAGATTGTAATAAAAATTTATAATACCATAAAACAAAGAGCCAACCCAAACACTACCACCCCACCCTAGTTACACAGGGATACATGTCTTGGATTTATGCTCCTTTCTTTTTTTTTCTTTTTCTGCTGGTCACATGTGTCTTGGAGGTTTTGCTATTTTAATACATCTGAGTTAAGGTTTTTAGTGATTTTGCAAATTGTAGGACAAAAGTCACAAACTGTTCCCAAAAAGTAAAAAACTGCATTCCTACACCTGACAAGAAAAGGTATGAGTTTTTGACTTTTTGCAAAAATGTGCAACTTTAATGTGGAATCAATAGATAAGTCAGGGTACACTGCAGAAAGCTAGACAATGGAGAACTATGAAGGAGGTTGTCTTTGGTGAAAAAAAGAAAAATAAAGTTGCAAAAATATGCCGCAAAAAAGAAGAAAAAGCCAACCAATCATCCGACGATCACAAACTCTGCCGTGATTCACTAAGATTGTGCGCCCGATAACCTGCATGTGTCACTCCGATGGAGTTCACCTTTTTCTTCTTGGTACATGTAAGTGCTTGGGCTTGCGACACAATTTGAAAGTAAAATCCCGTGCTCAGTCCGAATCAGTCAGATCGTCTGACTGCGCGTCCCCCGATTTCTGTCACATGAAAGTCTGATCGCGTGCGACACAATCCCCTGTTAAATACCTGTCATAGCCTTGCAAACCCCGAAAACATCGGAAAGTCCGACTAAAGTGCGTCCTTGGACCCTTAGTAAATAAGCCCCAATATGTCAGCTATGTCACAGAATTGTTGCTAGAGTTGAAAATTTTAACAAAATTTCATATATGGTTATATCTCGTCATTAATGTGTGCTCCCTGGCCATAGCCCGGGCGAGCACATGTCGGCACGCTGTGAATGAGCTCTGCTCACCCCTCCCCTTTCCATAAGAAATAGCGGCACACGGGCACAAACACTCTCTCCGTGTACGGTACGGTGCCACTCCTGTGTAGCGCGGTACCGCCACGGGGTTGCCATGGAGGATACACAGATATATGTCCCCACACAGCCCGTGTGAATGGAGCCTATGAATGTAATATCTGTGTTATATTTGATTGAATTGTGATTGGAAGCAGTGGTGGTGGCAAAGAAGAAACTTATATTTTGTGTACTGTGTGTATCATATTAGATAGCAATTGATTTTTAAAAGATACAACATAGGAGAAGAGAAAAAGAGGAAAACAGAAAGATTATTTCATAGGAACATCCACGTTTTACCAAGACAGAAGTCAGAGGTGGCAACAGATCCTTTTAATGATGAGAGCAATATTTACTGTGGACACAAAAAAGGAGATTTCCTTTAACGCATACAAGATTGGGTTGTAATATTGTAATGTATGTGCCTTTAAGAATTTATTAATTTTAATGTTTGACTTTGTTATGTTGAATTCCAGTTGTGATGTGGGAGCAGAATAGCGAGAGATTACTGTTACTGAGAGAGGTGTAGACATGAGGATGTTCAAACTTTGCTTACTCAAATGCAATGTCATCTGTGATGTTTGTTGAACTTCTAACTATGCAACCAACCCTGACATAGACTGCAAATCCCCAGTAGATTATGAATATTGCATAGCCTCGCATGAGCACTAGTCAATGTGGTGTTATCACCTTTGATGCCAGTAAAGTAAATGAATAAGAGATTGTGTAATGTAGGCTGTTACAGCAAAGAATATTAGAAACACACTAGTCTTTCCATTCCAGAATCACACGAGTGACCTCAGACTCCAGGATGTAGCTGCTTCGGGAGGTCAGCCAAAGCATAGCGATGCCTCAATGGCTGGCTCTATTATCACAGTTCAAGCAAATATTTGGGCTGAACCTCACATTAAAAGCTGGGAACAGCCTTGTAACCTTGATTTCTATGAAAATTTAGCATGTTGTATATTATTGTGACCTGACAGGACATGAGAAAAAAAAGAAAACGGTCCATGCTATTTGTATGGTACAGTTTTATGTATCAGATAAAAGAAATAGTTCCATTGGTTCATATTTGGACTTTGTATATGAAGGTATAGGCTCTTTTTTATTGACTGGCGTATGTGAATTGGTGACTGTGCAAGATTTAAAGGCTATGTACATCTTTGTTTTCTTTGTTTTTTGCCTATTTTATTTGTAAATAGTCTAAATTCATTTTACAAATAGGAATGAAAACCCTCTGAATAAGATTCAGATGACTAACTACATATCTCCCCTTATGCAAGAGCCCCAGCGACAAGCTCCAGCAGGTCCTACAGCTCAGCCAAACCCCTTCTCATCTCACAGCAGAAAGCTGAGTGGACACAGCTAAATCCCTCCCTCAGTCTCCTCCACTCCCCTCCTATCTCACAGCAGACAGCACAGTCTTCTACATTTTATCTCAGTCATGCCTCTCCTTACCATATGTAACTCTCACTCACTGCTCAGTCTCTCCTCTCTGATGTTTAGCAGTTTTTAGAAAATATTTTGTCTCTCAGTCTCTGAATATCAGGGAGACGGAAGCATCTTCTTCCACTATCTACTGACATTGTAGCTATACAGTGTGACTGGGGAAAGGAGGGAGTGCAGAGGGCATGCACAGGAGAGATCCATTAGAAAGTAGATAACTTGCAACCGGTGCTAGGGAACATCCCCCAGACGATGTAAAAGAGTATGCAGTTTGGAAGTGATGATTTATGAATGCATGACGAGTAAAACTTACTGAGACAAAAAAAAAACAGCTGAGTGTAAATTATTTTACTATAGCACCATGTTTGGTCATTGGATTTCTTGCACAAAGGTGTTGATAGCCTCAGTGAAAGGCTTGTGAGTTACACCTACATACAGGCTGTCATACAGAAGCATAAATCCCTTTAATTGTACTAATGGAGTTTAGGATAAAACATAAACATTATCTACTCTTGCTATCAACTTTGTTACTGATGTTTAGAGTGCTATTATGTTTTTAGTTTACAAATTTAAATTTGGATATTTCAATGTAGCATGGGGAGGGACCAGAGGTGAAATTAGATAAGTATAAGTATACATTATTTTTACACAGTTGTGTTTCCAGCACAATGGTGTTGGCTGTTGGCAGAGGCTGTAAGCTGATGTACACTTGCAGTCAGGGTCAGAGTGAACCATCGGTGTACCGGTGAAAGCACCAGAGGGACCTGACGCCTTTTAGATCCTCCCCTTGCTGGACAATGACCCCCAACCCTTCCGCCGCTGAATCCACCCCCTGCTGTCTGTGTCAGAACTTCAACTCTGTTGAAGAGAGTTGAATAACAAGATGCTGCAGAGAGCTGTTGGCTTTCTGCCTCATCGCTGTGGCCGGTAGGCGCCGCGTGAGGATATCATGACTCCTGAGAAGATGAGAGCCGCTGGGGAACAGGAAAGTATGTGGTGTTTATTTTTTAAAGAGAAGGGGCCCACATTATGAGGGGGGAGTTGAAGTGGGCCACAATATGAAGGGAGAATACCCTGAACGCAGACGTGTTTACACCTAAATGCTTGCGTTGCATAAGTAGCAACACATATGTTTGTTTTTTTTTAACTCGGCAAAACATGTTACCACTTACCGAACACAAGCATTGAGGTCTAAACACAAATGTATTCAGGGGGGAGATTCAATCTGAAATACATTTAAAATTGCAAGTCAATAGCATTGTGTGCACATGGGCCTCAGGCTGTGTTCACATTATGTGTTTGCATTGCATTTTAAAAAACATTGCAAACACATTGGGAAAAATGCACCTCAAAATACATCTAAAGAGATTTGTGATGCATTTTTGCCTGATGCAATGAAAACACATTCTGTAAACATGACTTAAGAATATGACTTAAGGTATTATTTCCATGTAGCAGTAGGTGGGCCCAAGAATCAGTTTCATTGGTGGGCCCTAGGCTCCCCAGTCTGACCCTGCTAGCAGTGATATCCATGTGAATGCTCTTTTTATGCTTTATTATAGCCTGCACAAACATTTGTAATACCTAAGATGTTTCCTATACTATATATAGCATAATTTATAGAACAAAAGATATATTATCCCCTCTGGGATTTCATTGCCTAATAAAATTGAGGAATGGTTTGCCAGCCTCTTTGTACAAGCAAAATCATAGGATGCCGAGTCTGTTTGGAACTGTTCCCAGTGGGTTTTAGGATTTAATACATGCACAGCTTGGGAAGGTTTTAGGGTCAGAAGCTAATCTGGGTATTTCTTCCCATTGGGAGCTGTAGACCTGTAGTGACTTAACTAATTTACTGCTGTTCGCTAACAAGTCAATATTATATTGTATTTTTCTGTTCTACATCTGATGCCACAAATTATACCGTATATACTCTATATTGTTGGCTTATTTTAAGGATTCTGTCTAGGCGACAGCTACATTTGGCAGTAAACAGTTTTCAAATAAAGCTATTTGTCTAAAGTTATATTTTTTATCTAGTAGTATGAATCAGTAAGTTAGAACCATTTGGAAAGGTTTAATGGAATTGCTATGTGGTGCATTACGTTGTGTTAATCCAAGTCTTCCACTGTTTTGATGCATCAAAACCATTTGGTATATTCTATCAGTCAGCTGCTTATAGTACAAGCTGGATGCCATAAGATGTCTTGTCTCTACGTTTGAATCTGCTCAATAAGTCTGGTCTATTTCATATCCTGAACAACCCAAACACTTCCGGCTACCCATATTTTCATCATATTCTGTATGTTCACTGAGTTGTATGTGGGCTTGGTTTTTGTAGGATGACTTGTAGTCCTCATGAGTACCACTTTATAGTGCATAAAAAATTTCCATATCTTTTTATTTTGAAAAAGTTAAAAAAAAATTCAACAATTTTGGTACTCCAAATACTAATCCAAGGATTCAATACAAGATTTTTTTCATGAAAGTCTTGGGACTAAAACGTCTGATGATTGGAAGCCCATATGGATATATGTTTATAACCATGTCTCTATCTAATATCTATTAATGTTGTCTACTAACAATTTAAAATTTGTTGAGGCATGAAGAATTGAAACCTGTATGTGACTAATTTACCTTACAAGATTGGCCGCTGTGATCTGTGATTTAATATGGATCCTTACAATCCAATGTGAAATCTTCAGCAGAAAAAAAGGCTCATTCTTGGATTCTTGCAACAATTTCTCAGTTCACACTTCTGCGAATCTTCACACTTATGACTCTTAGATTTCCATAATAGTGTGAGACACATTATGTACACAGTGTGGGTGTGATTTTTCTATTGAAATCAATGGAACGTATATTTTAAGTGAACATCACTTATAGAGGACAAACACCGTTATTGGAAACATACAGTGCTGTTTATAAAGGGAGATTTAACAGCTGAAGCAAAAGTATCTTTCAGTTAAACACTGAGCATAGGGGAAGAGAATATATTTTTCATGCCGTATTACATGGATGAAAGGAGAAATTTCTCTATGACCCATCTGACCTGATCCATGGCAACTTTTTTCATCTGATTTTATTAGAAGTCAAACTGGGCAACTCTGTGTTCTGTTGTAAGGGCAACTCTTGCTGCTCCTCTTAATAATTTTATTTTCCGCTTGTGTCTTTTCCTTTTATTGATGGTTGATATTGAAGCCACCGTGGAGTGTGTCTGGTGAAAATGAAATGGCATTTACCTCTGACTTATCAAAGTGAAGATCTGTAAAGGATAAGGAGAATGTGGTAAGTAACCTTGTAAATGTTAGGTTAGTGTCAGAAAATTAAAGAGGTTGGTGGCAAAATGGTATGCGTGATGTTCTCTGCAATATTTCTGCCATGCGACCCAATGAAACCTAACTTTATGTAATGACTCAAAGATAACAATTATTCATGCTTCACTGAAAGTATGGAGACATTTTAAATAGAATGAAACTTGACATTTATTTAGAAATTAATAAAAAAGGGGTCTGTAGCTAGCAAGGACAGACACACAAACAAAACAAATAAAGAGGTGGTCCCCTACTTAAGGACATCCGACTTACAGACAACCACTAGTTACAGATGGACCCCTCTGCCACATGTGACGTCTGGTAAAGCTCTCTGGATGTGACTATAGTCCCAGGCTGCAATGATCAGCTGTAAGGTGTCTGTAATGAAGTTTTATTTAATAAAAACTTCTCTGGAGATACAATTAAAAAATATATAGTTCCGACTTACATACAAAGTCAACAGGACTGCCTGTACACACAGTAAAATGTTTAAATCATTTACATTATATTTTTCTTTGTATATTCTGTTACATAATTTTCTCTTTTTTTTCTTTTTCTATTACAGTCTTCCCCTAGGTATTACACTATATGTACTTTAAGGTCTCATGAGCTTTAGTCCAAATGTTCAGAGAAATTACAAGCAAATAACTTGGTGATCTTTGTTAAAGCACTATGGTACTCAGCTTTACACTCTGTTCGTTTATATATAATGCAGTGTAAATGTGGCCCAGGAGACACAGACTGTATGTTATTCTACTATGATACTGTTGTAAAATAATAATAATTTTTTAAAAAAATGTTTGAATCAAGTATATACTGGTAGAGACATAGGGATTATCGAAGGGCCTGTTTTGGTAACAAGAGAAATAACCCTCTCATCTGTGTCTGCTTCCTCCTCTGTCAGATTTAGGAAACGTTGAGTTTTTTCACACCCGGAAGTCTGAACTGCGTTCTAGTGGCTGACTTACCAACATCCCCCACAGGGGCCTAGCCTTTTCTCGGGGCCTGGAGTCAGCCGGGGCCCGCAGTACCTGAGCGGCTGGCGGTTGCGGCCTAGGCACGCTAGTGTCACGGTGCTTGGTATGGGGGAACCGGAGGGCTGTCCTACAGCCTGGCAGGTCTCCAGTAGGGTGGTGTTGGCAAGAAATGATGAGGGAGAGGCTGCTATAGCGGATCTCCCTGGGGCAACCCTTTGGTGTCTCGAGTATAAGTCTCTGTGTGGTGGACAGGGTGCCTGTGATGAGGGCAGCCGTAGTAGCAGGGACCAGACGGAGGCAGAGGTTGAACAAAAACAACTTACAGTTCTTTATTGGAACCGACAGGAACTTCAGCAACGTGCCTTTAACAGAATGGTGGAGTACTGAGATGCAGCTAGAGGAAGCCACAGGAGGTAGATCGCCAGCCTGGATGCAGAGGGCAGGCTGAGAGGTAGCTGTGTCCTAATAGGAAGCTTCAGCTTGTCCTGGAGTGCTTCAGGTATCACCCTTGAAGGTAGGATGATACCCCTTTCCTCACTAACTCTAATCTATTAGCTCCACTCTTCAGAGGCAGGGGCTAGGCTCTTCCTGCTCTTATCTGGTATGCTGGCTGAATAGAGTCTGGATTGGGGTAACCCAGTCTGTTTCTTCTGATCTGAGCTAGGCTAAATCTAAGCTCTAGCTGATGTCCTGCAGACCCTCAGGTCTGACCAGGACTGGTCTCTTCTCCCTCCAGGGAGAGACTCTCTCTCCTCTCTCTCCTGAGAGAGACTTCTCTAGAACATTCCTGGCCAGGGGTTTTGTAACTCCTCTGGTCAGGTGGTGGCTGCTCCTCCAATTACATCTCAGCTTACATTAGACAGAATGCAATACAGGTGATTGGATGACAGATCTTACATACAAAACACTTAACTCCTGCCTTGCCGGGCAGGAGCTACCACTGCAATGTCCCATGTGTGATGTGATGACATGCTGTGGGACGTATTCGCAAGCACTCCTTCGCCATTGCATCGGCGAGGGTGTTGCATCTGCCATACCCCTCACTTTGCACTCTGCTTCTGTCCTGCAAGAGTTAAGTCTGTGGACCTGTAATTGATTGTTCCTTCCACCTTTGGCAGGGCCTACTCTCTATAAGTTTCCAGCTGAGCCTTCACTGCTTGGTAGTCAAACTGCTATTTAGCCGTGTTCACACTAGCGCTTCTTTTACTTAGTCTACCTATTGGTTTCTGATCTCTTGCTTGTGTTTTGACTTCTCTATTTTGATTACGATTTGGTTATTCCCACTGTTGCCGACCTGGATAGCTTACTCTGCCTTAGGCTATATTCACACAACCGTATGGGGGATGTATATACGTCCCCCATAGATGGCAATGGGCGCATGGCACCGCACGGGAGTGGAATGGTGCAGCACACTTGTGGCACCATACCGCCCCATAGCCAGGAGAAAGATAGGACATGTTTCATGCCTTGTATTGGCATCATAGCTATTGTATTGGAGCCCTAGCTAGATAGACATACGCCGAATACCCTGATGTATAGACCCAACACGTTTTATTAATGCCATAACTCATCTGGGCTATCATTGGCTATTTAGGTTTATACAGTATTGGTGGCCAGTGGTGGCACCCCCTGCCATTGGCGCACCATACAGCTAGCATCAATATGGTGCAGATGTACACCTAGAGACAGTGGGGGTATTTATCATATGTTGTCACTCGCGTGCCAGCATATGATAGCCCCACCACTACATTTTTGCAGGGCGATACATCAAGAGGCTTCTACCTATTGATGTATCGGGCAGGCTGCTGCGCTGTGTTTTTTAAGGGCCTGGCATAGAATTAAACGCAGCCGGCAAATTTTCAACTTACCTTGCTCCCTGACAAAATCCTGGGATAGTCACAGGGGCTGGACTTTGGTTTGGATGCATTTTGAAAAACAACATGTGGCTTGTCTGTGTTACCCACTCCTCAGAGCTTGGCCCCCACCTTTGTGCTCCTGTATAGCTCCACCTCCTGCTTCTTCTCAGAGGTCACAGCCTGGTCAGTCTGGCATCAGTGGGGGAAGGACAAGCTGTACAGGAGCACAAACATGGAGACAGCCTGCAACTCAAACAGGTCACATGTTGTATTTTCAAATGCATGCAAACCAAAGTCCAGCCCCTGTGACTACCCCAGAATTTTGTCAGGATGCAAGAGTAAGTTATAACAAACAATTATATTGTAATGCAAATGCTTAGAAAAGGCAGAAAGGCAGATTTGCACTGCAGGTGTCATGGGCTTTTACAATCTGTCTTTAGTGAAAAATGAGGTCCCTGGTGACAGGTTCCCTTTAAAATGCCTCCATACTTTCAGTGAAGCATATTTATTATAGGAGACATAACTTAATACTGCATATATTTTCAGTGAACTAACATTTATTTTTGTTCACCCCTCCACCTCACCAGCTGAATGTTTGCTATCCCTTGAGTCCCCACCTCTCCACTGGTGTTTGTTGGAACAGATTTTGAAGCGTAGAGAGTCTAAAAAAAAATCTCTTCTAAAAGAATTATGTGTGAACTAATCCTTTATGTGCTGTCCATTCACAGGCATTCTGGTGTCTTAGAGATACTCGTACTCTGATTCGTAGATGGACATTCTTAGAGGAAGGAAAATTCGACCACAGGCTGAAAAATGTAAAAAAACCCCATACAGTGAATATGATAGGTGCAATATTAATAGGAGACTGTGACTAAAACTTAATTGTCAAAACGCGTTGGTTGAGCTTCTTCACTGAGGCTATATTTCTGAATTAAAGAATGAATTCTACACCAACCATCAAGTGCTGGACCACAAATGTTTGCTTTGCTGTATAAATAATTTGCATGATTTGCACCCAACTCTTTGTGATATTGAAAATCAGAGTTTGATATTGTAAATCCAGGTAACACATGCCACAGTCAGAATGTTCCTGCTGGTGAGCAGATGAAGGCAATGAGCTCTCAGCAGGAACACAAGCTAATCCCCCATGTCATTCCTTTTTCTGTGCTCTATTCCACTCACCTGATGCTGAACAAAGCAGACGTCCTTGTCATATAGACTTTGTGTATCCATCCATAGCTGCCATTACTTTTACCATGTTCTTTCTTATGTACTGTAATCTTTGCTATGTAAATTTAACACAAATCTATAAAGTATATTGATTAATTAGAAATTCTAGCGACAACTAGAAAAGTAGGAATCAATATTTCTATACAAAATACAAGCAATGGTCAGTGAAACAGCCCCCCGTGGTGTTTACTATAGTGCAATAGTCTCTAAAACTGAATATTTGCCTATATATTTATTGCCACCAATACAAGAAAGATTAATTATGAATTTATGAATATTCATTTTCACGTCCAAGAGCTTTTATTTTTCTATTGATGTAACTCTGAAAGAGGTTTTTTTTTTCTGGAACAAGATGCACCATAAGTGTTTAATGGCACCATTTTAAGTAGATATTTTAAATTAATTATTTTTCATGATCTCTATCTGGGAGGGAATGTCAAAAGATCAGCAATACAACCGTCGTAATTTTGATACTGTAAATTTGGCGCTGCTTACTTTTCAGCTAATAACCATGGATAACCATGATATATGTTATGCAGGGTTAAAAACAGTCTCTGGATGGACAGGAAGGGTAGAGAATGACAGGGAGCCCTAAGACTAGGTGACAATTGGTTGATGTTCCTTTCCTGTGCAAAAGGGCAAACAAGGAGACAATAACAGGACAAAACAAACACTACAGAGAAGATGGCAAGATATGGTTCAGTACCAGGAGGACAAATGCAATACATAATTGGTAGACAAATGGATAATTAGAAAACAGGCAAAGGGTCAAAGAATCCAAGATACAGTGGTCAAAAGGAATGCTCACTAGCTCATAATAAGACTATAGCAAGAAAAGAGCAATAGTCAACAAAACCTTTAATGCGATTCCCAGCCCCGGTCCAAAAAATTATTGGATTGGCTTCCACAATATCAGTCAGGGCAGAAATGTGAGTGGGGAAATATTACCTCTATAATAGTGGCCGGGCCGTATTATAAGGGGGAGGGTGCGGGGCGCATGCCTGGGGCCCACACCACTTTGCCTTTAAAGGGGCCCCCATGCGACCGCCCGAATCGGCCACACTGTATTTGAGTTCCCTACACTGCCATAGATGATCAGAGATAATCAAAGCAGGGCACCGCCTCTTGGTACACCTCCGAATCACTAACATCCTGACACTACGAGGGAAGGGAAGGAGGTCAGCGCGCAATGGGGGAACGATGGAAGGTGAGTACAATTTTATTATTTTACCTGGGACTGCATATAGTTGTTATAGGAGGACTGTAAATAGTTATTATAGGGGACTATATATATTTATTAAAGGGGGACTGTATATAGTTATTATAGGGGGACAGTATATAGTTATTATATGAGGACGTATATAGTTATTATAGTGGCACTGCATATGGTTATTATAGTGGGACTGTATATAGTTATAGGGGGATTAAAAAAGAAGTTGCAGAAAGTTCCTGCTCACCTTCCGACTCCACTGATTCCCAGCGCGAGATGCATCAAGAAAGCCCCACGGACCGCAGGCACATATTCCAGGAAGAAAGAAACGATGTCCGCGCTTCAGGGATAACCAGGTAAAAATCAATTCTTTATTTTCATATTCTTTATAAAATCCATATTAGGCAAACTTGTACACGTGTGGTGGCCCAGGTGGAAAAACCACCTGGGCCACCACACGTGTACAAGTTTGCCTAATATGGATTTTATAAAGAATATGAAAATAAAGAATTGATTTTTACCTGGTTATCCCTGAAGCGCGGACATCGTTTCTTTCTTCCTAGTTATAGGGGGATTGTATATAGTTCTAAGGGACTGTATATAGTTATTATAGGAGGGCTGTATATAGTTAATGCTGTGGGACTATATAGGTAATGTTCGAGGCTGTATATAGTGATTGCTGGGGGGCTCTTTATAGTGATAACTGGGGGGCTGTATATAGTGATTGCTGGGGGCTGTATATAGTGATTGCTGGGGGCTGTATATAGTGATTGCTGTGGGGCTGTGTATAGTGATTGCTAGGGGGCTGCATATGGTGATTACTAGGGGCTGTATATAGTGATAGCTGGGGGAGCTGTATATAGTGATAGCTGGGGGAGCTGTATATAATGATTACTGGGACCTGTATATAGTGATTTACTGGGAGCTGTATACAGTGATTGCTGGGGGGGCCTGTATATAGTGATTACTGGGAGCTGTATATAGTGATTGTGGTGGAGCAGTATATAATGATTGCTGGGGAAGCTCTATATAGTGATTGCTGGGGGGCTGTATATAATGATTACTGGGGCAGTATGTAGTGATTGCTGAGGGAGCTGTATATAGTGATTGCGGGAGGAGCTGTATATGGTGATTGCTGGGGGAGCTGTATATACTGATTTCTGGGGGAGCTGTATATACTGATTGCTGGGGGAGCTATACATAGGGATTGCTGGTGGACTGTATATAGTGATTACTGGGAGCTGTATACAGTGATTGCTGGGGGGCTGCATATAGTGATTACTGGGAGCTGAATATAGTGATTACTGGGGAGCAGTATATAGTGATTTCTGGGGAAGCTCTATATAGTGATTGCTGGGGGCTATATATAATGATTACCGGGGTCAGAATATAGTGATTGCTGGGGGCTGTATATGGTGATTACTGGGGGCTGTATATAGTGATTACTGGGGGGCTGTATATAATGATTACTGGGACCTGTATATAGTGATTTACTGGGAGCTGTATACAGTGATTGTGGGGGGAGCAGTATATAATGATTGCTGGGGAAGCTTTATATAGTGATTGCTGGGGGGCTGTATATAATGATTACTGGGGCAGTATATAGTGATTGCTGGGGAAGCTGTATATAGTGATTGCGGGAGGAGCTGTATATAGTGATTGCGGGAGGAGCTGTATATACTGATTGCTGAGGGAGCTGTATATACTGATTGCTGGGGGAGCTGTATATAGGGATTGTTGGGGGACTGTATATAGTGATTACTGGGAGCTGTATACAGTGATTGCTGGGGGGGCTGTATATAGTGATTGCTGGGAGCTGAATATAGTGATTACTGGGGAGCAGTATATAGTGATTACTGAAAGCTGTATACAGTGATTACTGGGGGGGGGCTGTATATAGTGAATACTGGGCGCTGTATATAGTGATTGTGGGGGGAGCTGTATATAATGATTTCTGGGGAAGCTCTATATAGTGATTGCTGTGGGCTGTATATAATGATTACCGGGGTCAGTATATAGTGATTGCTGGGGAAGCTGTATATAGTGATTGCTGGGGGAGCTGTATATAGTGATTGCTGGGGGCTGTATATAATGATTACCGGGGTCAGTATATAGTGATTGCTGGGGGCTGTATATAGTGATTGCTGGGGAAGCTGTATACAGTGATTGCTGGGGGAGCTGTATATAGTGATTGCCGGGGGACTTTATATAGTGATTACTGGAAGCTGTATACAGTGATTGCTGGCGGGCCGTATATAGTGAATACTGGGAGCTGTATATAATGATTGCTGGGGGAGCTCTATATAGTGATTGCTTGGGAGCTGTATATGGTGGTTGCTGGGAGCTGTATATTGATTTCTTGGGGGCTGTATATAGTGATTGCTGGGGAGTTGAATATAGTGATTACTTGGGAGCTGTATATAGTGCTTACTGGAAGCTATATACAGTGATTACTGGGGGACTGTATATAGTTGTTGCTGGGGAGCAGTATATAGCGATTGCTGTTCCCTGTCCTGTCTGGACTACAATCAATGGGGGCCCCACCAGATTTTGCGCCCAGGGGCACCCACCAGTCTTAATCTGGGCCTGAATAGCGGATAAACTGGTTGCAAAACAGAGTTGACTTGAGACAGATGGGTATGTTATAAGAGCATCCTCAGCGGCTCTCCACAAACAGATGATGGTGCTGAAGGGCATAGAACTTACAATAAATTTGTTTTTGGGGATAAAACAATAACAGCAATAGTAAGTTTTACGTTCTACTGTATTCTACTTTTCTTCTTCCCGTCCCTTACAGGCTGACGGTTGAGGGGGCTCAGCATAAAATTCTATAAATCCTAGCAGCAGTGGTACTGTTGCCTCCTTGTGTGGGCACACATGTATTTGTAGCCGGACTTGAAGCCCTCCTCAAACGTTTATGGAGAGGAAATATTGAGAAGTGACTGAGTGTTACACTCAGAGGTGAAGGGGGTATGGCTAAGGGAGGAGAGCAGTAGGACTTGCTGGATCAAACTGAGTTGTCTGCTGTGAGATAAAAGGGGTGTGTGGCTGAGCTACAAGACTTGCGGGAGTTTGTAGCTGAAGAGATAAAGAGAGATGAGCATCTGAATTTTACAGATGATAGTAAGAAAGTAACAGGAGAACTAAGCTTTGTATAGCCATATATGCAAACTATCTGGTACATTAATACAACCCGAAATTATTTTGGTCTCTTTATTAGAAACAAAATGCAGAAAAGAAAAAAAAGAGAAGTTGGCAAAGGTTCACAAAGGTTCAGGCTTTAATTTTAGCACATATTAAGAATTAACCCATGCATGACATAGATGCACAAGGGAGTTCTTTATTAAGAACCAGTTGAGTAATGATAATGGATTTTAGCCCCAAAATACCACGATAAATGAAATGCAGTTTTTGCTTGATAACAAATGGGATTTTATATCAATTAATCCCACTTTTATTAAGACATCTCATTCAAATTTGAGCAGTCTACATAATTTAGAGAGTGCTCCCAGAAGAATTTGGCATTCATTATTTGTAAGACAACATAATCACATGGATAACACACGGTGAAAGGGGCAGAGTTAAATGTGACTCACACAGTGACAGCCCTAAATAATGCATGCAGAAAAATACTGCACAGGCTTATTTGAATCACTGTAGGAACAAAGAAAAGACTTTCTTAAAGGTTATGTCCACAGAAAATGTACATTTAGAAAATGTTAAATGTCTCCGCCATGCATTTTTAGCTACTGAAACAGAAGCTCCCATGTGGGCTTTCTATTAGCACCATAGCAACATGCGCTTGATCCTGGAACAAGAGGTCATTTTGTGAGTTTGGAAACAGTACAGCTCAATGACAATAATATCTCAAAAATATACAAAAAAATTGTCCCACCCACCTAAGCAGCATCTGTTGTTGCATTTCCATTCACTGGTCAAATCAGTACTTCAATATGCATGTACTTTAATGGTCTTCACTATATAGACAGCCCCTGCATGTGCCCACTCAGTATATAGACAGCCCCTGCACGTGCCTGCTCAGTAAATAGACAGCCCCTGCACGTGCCTGCTCAGTATATAGACAGCCCCTGCATGTGACCACTCAGTATATAGACAGCCCCTACACGTGCCTACTCAGTATATAGACAGCCCTTGCACGTGCCTACTCAATATATAGACAGCCCCTGCACAAGCCTACTCAGTATATAGACAGCCCCCGCATGTGCCCACTCAGTATATAGACAGCCCCTGCACGTGCCTACTCAGTATATAGTCAGCCCCTGCACGTGCCTACTCAGTATATAGACAGCCCCTGCATGTGCACACTCAGTATATAGACAGCCCCTGCATGTGCCCACTCAGTATATAGACAGCCCTTGCATGTGCCTACTCAGTATATAGATAGCTCCTACATGTGACAACTCAGTATATAGATAGCCCCTGCATGTGCCTACTCAGTATATAGACAGCCCTTGCATGTGCCCACTCAGTATATAGATAGCTCCTACATGTGACAACTCAGTATATAGACAGCCCCTGCACGTGCCCGCTCAGTATATAGACAGCCCCTGCATGTGCCCACTCAGTATATAGACAGCCCTTGCATGTGCCTACTCAGTATATAGATAGCTCCTACATGTGACAACTCAGTATATAGATAGCCCCTGCATGTGCCTACTCAGTATATAGACAGCCCTTGCATGTGCCCACTCAGTATATAGACAGTCCCTGCATGTGCCCACTCAGTATAAATAAAAAAATTGTACAGAAGGTTTTAATTTTTGTAAATGTATGAAACATTATAAAACCCTTAAAAATTTGGTATCACCATAATCGTACTGACCCATAGAATAAAGTAGACATGTCATTTGAGGTACACAGTGAAAGCCGTAAAATCCAAGCCCACACGAAAACGGTGCAAATGCATTTTTTCACCATTTTCACTGCATTTGGAATTTTTTTCCCGCTTCCCAGTACATGGCATGGAATATTCAATACCATCACTATAAAGTGCAGTTTGTTACGCAGAAAACAAACCTTCTCACTCGCCATCATTCGTGTAAAAGCAGTATAGGTCACCGAGCAAGGAAGTCTTTCTATATGTCTGTTCCAGGAATCATCTCAACTAAAATTATAGAAGGAGTGAATATCTAGCGCTGGTCGAAGACTCTTATCCATAAAAAGTTAAAGCTTTATTCCATCATTAAAAAGCCATGCATACAGCAGAGAACAAAACATGGACCACCATGGACTTTGAGAAAGGCGAAGCCAAAATGTGGCCGTGCTAGTCCAGGTGCATGTTCTGTTCTCTGTTGTAAGCACAGATTTTTAATGATGGAATAAAGCTTTAATTTCTGATGGATAAGAGTCTTCAACCAGTGCTGGATATCTACTTTTCTATCATTGTGGTCGCTCTTTTACATTACCACATTAAAACCTCATTTAACTTTGCTGTAATCCACTGCATTACAAACCGAATACACAAGAGAGTCGCCTAGTATGGAAAATATCTGCAGTAAACCAGCTACAGCAGCTTCATTTTCATGTATTTAGGATAAAGGTGGAGCCTTGGCACAGCTTTTGAGTTCCCTGAAATGTTTTTGTCATGCAGACGTGGGTTAAAAGTCACAATCTGTCGCCACTCGAAAATGATAATCACGCTTCACAGCTGCAGATACAGTTCATGCACAGCTTCAGATTTATTAATACGTTGCTGACTGCAATCATGCAAAATAATATAGAAAGTAGATCTTAGTCAGATTCCTTCCATCTAACATAACTCATTTAAATATCAAACTGGAGGGCTGGAACTAACTTGCAAATAATTCTGTACATATTAAAGAGCGTTTCTGGGAGTTGATACAACATACAAAAAAACACTATAGACTTGGATACAGTTCAACGTTATCATTTCAATAATGGGAAACCATGTACAATCTGCTCAGCTCTACTTGCTCTATAACATGTGCAACAACCCTGCCGATGCATAGGCAGAGGAGTAGTTGCGAATAAGCCCCTTTGTCTGTGTGTCCCCAGTAGGTGAGCCTGTACAACTCACTTCAAGGTCATATAGTTAGATATAGATAGAGGTAATTAGCAGCTGTAGATTCTGCCTAAACAGGCAAGGGTTAAATCTGTATTTGATATTGTTATCATCCAATGATGTTCCACCTTTGTAACTGGAGTGTGATTGGAGAGTGAGACCACCTGACCAGGGATTAACAAAACCCCTGGACAGGAAGGGGCAAGACCTCTTTGCAGCAAGGTCTTGAGTTCAAGAAACTTCTTAGAGCACAAGCTCTAGGAACCCAGCTCTCCTAGACAGCACATCCATCAGATGACTGAGTGATCAGAGACAGCGTGTGGTGCACACCTCTAGTGCCCACACACACAGAACACCCAGGATTAAAGCTGCAGCTTCCAGCATTGGACACAGCTACATCCCAGTCTGCACCTACAACCAGGCTGGTGAACAAACCCCAGAGGTTCACTCTCTATGACCACTCTCCAGTAATCCGGACTATCTAACAATCTGGCCTCTGTACAGAATCGTTTGGTGCGGTGCCGTCTGTTGGTTTGAATAAAGAACTGTAAGTAATTTTTGCACAACGTTGCCTCCGTCTGGTCCCTGCTACGGCTGTCACCATCAAGTGCGCCCCATCTATCATCCAGGGACTTATACTACGGACATTAAGGGGTTGCCCCAGGGAGATTCAGTACATCAACCTCTCCCTCTCTACAATTTCTTGCGCACACCACCCGCTGGACACCTGCCAGGCTGTGGGACAGCCCTCCGGTCCCCATACCAAGCACCGTGACCACAGCGTGCCTAGGCCGCAAACCGCCACTCACTCCGGTATTCTGAACCCCGGCTGCCTGCGGGTCAGATGTATCTTAGCAGTTTTTTCTTATTGATACATGTGGTGTTTGGGCTTTAGTGATTTTGGCAACATTTTAAAGGGAACCTGTCACCACAATTTTCAAAAAATACAGCTAGTGATGGGTTCCTATAGAGCCCTAGAAACTATATGATACCCTTCTTTTATCTAAAAATGTTTTCCCTTAGATCCCCATAACATCAGTTTTATAAACTGGAATCTAGGTATCTATAGAACGAGTTGAGGGGTGTAGTCTAATGTCATGTGACCCGGGTGAAATTTTCACAGGTCATTTAACCTCTTAACATAAGCAAACTGTCCCCCTGCATATATCTGATCACATAAAATCACAGCAGCCTGCATGGACCTCTACTCCTCTCTATGCAGGTTGCTGTGATTTCATGTGATATGATATGCTGTGATTCCATTCTTTTGAAAAACCAGCAAACTACACCATAATGGGCGTGGCAAAGTTTTGCCCAGCGGCCATGCGGCCTGCCAAAAACATCATTAGGACTTCGCATCTTGATATATTCAGCACGACAAGGGGGGCATGGCCGAAATCATGCACCAAAATCTTCCCCCATATAATATGTACCAATTAGGCTCAGTACACACTACCATCAACATTGTAATTTATTTACTTCAGTTTAAAACAATTTAAACTCCAGTCTTAAAATTCCCACTACCATTCCTTTGGCATTTGGATCCACTAAGTGGCTCTGGCTCTAAGATGACACATAAAGTGGCGAGCAGGGTCGAAAAGCCCCAGAAGTGGTGGAGATGGGGCAATTTGTATGCCTTCTCCAACAGAAAACTGTCAGAAAAGACATAATAAATTTCCCCATTACTATCTGTAAATACCATAGTGTTTAATGGTTAAGATAACAGACACTTTGCTTTCAGTTAATAGCATTTACTGAACATTAATTATGGCAAATGTGTTGAAGGGGTTTTCACATGAAAGAAAATTCTCACATTTCAATCCCCTACTGATGTTCAGACAATAAAGATCATTTTTACCCCTTACTTTACAATGTTACTCTTTTTTACTGTTTTAGCTCCTATCACTTTCTATGCTGCTCCGTGTAAAATCCCAGTGTGTGGGCGGGGCCTCTCTAAGCAGACACATTACTGTATGACCCATCTAGTTCTGTGGGGTCATAATGTAGTTACACTTTCATCTGGCTTCTGACAGAGAGAAGGATGAGACAGATCAGAGATGCATGAGATGCCTATTACACAGAGGCTGATAGACCATTACACTGTTACAATGTGAGCTCTGCTACATCTCACAGACATGTGCCTGTCTCTTCCTTCCCCCAGATCACTTATCTCTTTTGAGTTTGCAATCTCTCTCTCTGCTCACCATGTGCTGACAGGACAGTCAGTGTCTCTGAACTCCATGCAGGGGTCATGGCTACAGACAGACAGACTTATCTGTGAAATGCTGCATATTTGTTAATAACAGTGAATTAGAGAATGTGTTATTTTGTTGTGCTGAGAACATATAAGAAACTTGTCTTTGTGGGAATACCCCTTTAAGTTTTATAAATCGTTTTATAATCAATTGATTAATCTATATGTCATATGTATCTAACAGTATATGCTAACACCCCTATTAACCAGATGTTCCTGCCAGACACAACCAACACCAACATAAAATTTCATCTATGTTCTCTGATATCTATCTAACTATATATAACAAATTTATCCATAATTTATTTACCGTATCTAATCAAGTATAAGCTGAATGGAGTATAAGCCTCTAATTTTACCACAAATAACTGGGAGAATGTATTGAGTTGAGTATAAGCCTAAGGTAAAAAAAATGCATTAGTCACAGCCTACACCCAGTAATTTAATGCCCATCAGTCTCCCCCAGAAATGAAATGCTGATGCAGCCCCCATTTGTAATGAAATGCTCTGCAGAACACCTACTGAAATGCTCTGCAGCCCCCTAATGAAATGCCCTGCAGCCCCCCATTTATGAAATGCTCTGCAGTCTCCCTATTAATGAAATGCCCGGCAGCCCCCTATTAGTGAAATGCTCTAACCCCCATTAATGAAATGCCCTGCAGCCCCATATTAATGATATACTCTGCAGACCCCCTACTGAAATGCCCTGCAGTCCCATCATTGAAATGCCCTGCAGCCCCGCAGTGTAAAAAAATAAACTTCCATACTCACCTTCCGATGCTCCTCTTTCTTCTTCTCTTCACTTCTCTAGCAGAACGGACAGAGAGAAGCGTCCATGCGCTCTGCCCACCGGTGCACACTAAGATGCAACACACAGGATAGGGCCTAACTCGCTGACCGTTCTGCTCATGCGGGGGTCCAAGTGAGGTACGTGGGACCCCATTGAACCACTCGTTTTTGTTATCTGTGGGGGTCTCATCACTGGGGATAGGACCTGTGGATAGGACCTAACTTGAATTTGCGGGAAAACCCCTTTAAGCTGTATATGGCTGTTGCCCGCAGGTTGTGCATCCCTCTTCCAGGCTTTTAGTTGAGATTAATGTGCGCTGCAACTTATGTACATGCTTAGTAGAATATCTCCTCCACTTCAGATCAGAGGAAAAAGGAATGAATTTGGAAGGAATGCCTGCTGGGAATCTGTTCCTTCTGGAATAGATATACTGGTTTGGTTTTAATCCTGTATCATGTCATAAGGCTTCCTAATGGTCATGCTTGATGTCAAGGGAGCTGCCTTACAAGGTAGCTAGAAGAGGTGTGGTTTTCCTTATCCCATCCTGGAAATATTATTTACATATGCTCTCATCTTAGATTTACTACAGTTATCAGGGTAACAGGTCTGTGCAGATGGAGCCAATGACAATATTGGTGGGGCTGAAGATTAAGTTGGAGTTATGGAAATTGAGGAAGTTTGGCTTACCAACTCTACAGCCCTGCTTACACACGTCCGGTTGCACACTACTTTCACACACACACCTTTTCTTCTTATAAGTAGAGTGCACGGTGAAAGCCATTAAAACAGAACCCGCTAAAAAATGGCGCAAATGCATTTTTCTCTCTATTTCACTGCATTTATTTCAACTTCCCAGTGCATTGCATGAAATATTAAATACTAACGCTAGAAAATTCAATTCATCCTGCAGAAAATAAACCCTCTGTAAGCAGAAAAAAAGCCATAGCTTATGGAGCTATAACAACGGAAAAGGGCTGTAGAGGAGGCAAGGGGTTAATGTTAATATTTTGTATCCCTTATAATTCCTATAGACAACAGAATGGGTGAAATCACTCTAGTTCTTATCTGTGCTGTTTTATACAAATTGTATATTAAATTCTTGTTTTTATTGTATGTGTAACATATTGTAGACATTTAGGTGACATCACTGATAAACTACATTTCCTATCTGTAATGCTATTCCCTGCACAAAGATTGATAACTGTATAGGGTACCCACCATAATACCATTCCTTCAAATGAGGATTAACTTATAGTAAAAAAAAGGAAAATACTTTAATTGAAAAGCAAGTGAGACTAAGTCGTGGAGATTGACGACAAATCAGTGTGGAATGGATTCTGATTCTGTTATTTGCCCCTGTGGAAAAAGATTTCATCAATAACTTGATATTTGGCCATAGGGAATATAAGAAATGCTTTTCCCTGCCCCCTAAGTGTTGCCGTGACAACAAGGACTTGCACAAATTCACATTTGCATTTTAATGGTTGTGGAATTAGGATAAAAAATTAAAGCAACGCACTGCCAGGGGATTAGATACATTGCATAAAATAGATCTGATACAGAATGAGTCAACGCAACATGCGACGCGCAGCGTTCTACATACAACTAGCAGGTAACCAGGAGCCTGAGGGACACATTGCTACTTTAGTCATACCCTTAGTGGAGCCGATGTCGGGGATCTCTGCAGATCTGTCTGAATTTCACATCACAGAGAGACATGCTTTCATCCAACCACTGGGGTACTCCATGACAGGCTGCAGTACACCGTGAACTCTGCAGCTGCTACTTATTGTCACATTGTTTTTCCTTCTATTGTTAGTTACTTTTTGATATATTTCACAAAAAAACTGTTACATTTTTCTAAATATGATCGCCCCATCTTAAAAGGATTTTTAGGTTCGAATACTAGAAAGGGTTACAGGTACAGTTCCTCAATGAAATATAAGTTTTATTCAAATCACAATTAGAAAAAAAAATCCAGTAAAATTAGCAGGCATCAAAAGAGGACAGTGACATAAAAGCAGTATGCTTCCTGGCAACAGAAGCCAAAGAGTCAGTGAATCACTATCTAACATGCTGCTACAAGTGGGAATTGGAAATGCACACATAAAATTCAGAATAAAAGTGTAGAAACCGGCTCACATCACTCTAAGCTTTTGCAGAAGCCATTCATGGGCCTGATTTTATATCATAGGCTCAAAAAATGCAAACCCACAAGCTAGTCCAGTGCCCAGGGCTAATGTGATGACGGTTTGCCCCAGTTCAAGGGTGGCCATCCAGAGATCAAGCATGTAAGTGCAGCATCCCCCACCAGGGCCTAGCCCTTTTTTGGGGCCTAGAGGCAGCCAGGGCCAAAGGGGGACCAGAGGGCTGTCCTACAGCCTGGCAGGTCTCCAGCAGGTGGTGTATGCAAGAAATGATAAGGAGGGAGAGGCTGTGGTACTGATTCTCCCTGGGGCAGCCCTTAGTATGTGTCCCTGGTAGATGGATGGGGCGCCCTTGGTGTTACAGCTGTAGCAGGGACGGGCTGTAGGCAACGTTGTGCAAAAAAATAACTTAAAGTTCTTTATGTGATCCAACAGAGACAGCAGGCAACATGCTTAACGATTCCTTACAGAGGTAGGATACTGGGAGTGCTCTTGGAAAGGGAACCACAGGAGTTTGTTCACCAGCCTGGATGCACCATGCCTGAAATGGTTCAGTGTTAGCCCTGAAGGTGGACTGACACTCTGTAGAGCTGCTTAGGTCTAGGAGGCCTGTGGTCAGAGCACGAGCTCTGAGGTCTCTCTGGTAAGAGAGCTTGAAGGAAACACCTCTGCTCACTAGCAGAGCTGGACCTGAAAACGGAAACTCCTCCCCTGAATAAGGGTTTAGTTAATCCCTGGTCAGGTGATCTCCTTCTCCAATCACACTCCAGTTAATATTGTCATGTATCAGAACATGTGTGATGGCTGATCACACAAAATACATTTTAACCCTTGCCTGTCCAGGCAGTAGCTACCACTGCACAATTACCTCTATATGTACTGGGTGGTAAAAGGGCTTATTCGCAACTACTCCTCTGCCATGCGCATTGGCAGGGACGTTGCATACGGATGCTTTAGGCTCCCCCATAGGGACTGATAAGAACACTCCCTCTGAGAACACATTTTAAATTCAACCTGTCAGCAGAAATTGAACTAATAAACCACAAATCATGTTTATTACATGGCCTAGATTTGTGGCATCATGCAGAAAATCAACTGTGAAGCACGCTGTAAATTGGTTGTATAATGTCATTGAAGTGGACAGTATTGTCGACTTTGCACTGAAGGTGCAGTGCCTAGGGTGGCCAGTAGAAGGGGAGGGTCAGCTACCTGGAAGCAGGAAAATGTTATTTACAAAATAAAAATTGTGTATGGTACAATTCTCGAGAATCCTCCCTCCCCAGGTCTTAGGTGGGAGATGGGTATGGTTAGTCTGAGGGTACACACACATAATCTCTTCTATTAATAGGCAGATATTGTAGGAAATTGATGTGGTTCAGGACCTTCTGGGCTGCCAGCACTGTGTGAATGTTATATGACCCGATGCAGGAGAACTCATAGTACCTAACCACAGCTCTGCCCCTTCCCCTAACTGCACTGTCTGCTCTTCCTCCTTAGGTGCTCCCCCTCCTCCCATTAAGTATATTTGTGTCGTTGGGGTGGCGAGAAGCTGAATACAGAGGCCATGTGGGTGTACTCTGTCATGGACTTCTTAGGTCAGATTCTAAGGCTCCTGTCCAACCTTGTGTTTCTGCTGGAGCTCTCTCAGGGTATTAGTATAGTCAAGTCACGTAGATGGGGGAGAAAAGTGCTGAGAGCTGCAGTGACTGTTAAGGTGAAATAGCTAGTCCATGTTAGAGCCTCACAGTGCTAAGGTTTCTCTGAACTCTGTGCTACCCAAGGCTACAGAGACAACATAGAAGGAAAACATATATATATATATATATGTTCACCTGCATGTGTATTGGACCTTCTTGGGTGTATTGAACATGCTTGGGTGTTTATGGGAACTGGACTTGCCTGGGTGTGCTTTTATAATGGATGGTTGTGGGTGTGCTTTTATAATGGATGGTTGTGGGTGTGCATGTATAATGGATGGGCATGTGTGTGCATATATACTGGATGGACATGATTGTTCATGCATACTGGATGAGAGAGGGTGTGCATGAATACTAGAAGGGCATGAGTGTGCATATGTACTGGATGTGCCTGGCTGTGCATGTATACAGGAAATGTGCATGGGTGTGCATGTATACTGGATGGGTGTGGTTGTGCATGTGTACTGGAAAGGAATGTGTACATTTATATTGGACAGACATGATTGTGTACGGGTTGTACATGTATACTAGATGGGCGTAAATGTACATATGTACTGGACATGCCTGGGTTTGCATGTATAGTGGACAGATGGGGTTGTGCATGGTTACTGGATGGGCAGGGGTGTGCATGTGTAGTGGATGCACATGTTTACAAGACAGGCGTGGGTGTGCATATGAACCTGGATGTGCATGTATATTGTATGGGTATGGATGTAAATGTATACTAGATGGGTGTGCAAGTATACTGGACAGGCATGATTGTGCATATGCAACATCCCTGCCGATGCAAAGAGTTAAAGGTGCTTCTAAAGTGTCCCTCTCCATGTCATTAGCTACCTGGTGAGCCTGATCACCTCCCATGCTTGGTAACTGTAAGATTCTGCCTGGGATGTCATAAATTAACTGTATTATCTAATTAAACACTGTTCATTTGCTTTAAGGAAGGAGTGAGCTGGTCGGACAGTGTGCTTGCTACCCCTTGTGGGTGGGAGCACATGGTCAGTCTTGGTCAGGGTTGCTGAGTCAGAAACGAGTGTGCAGCTCAGGGCTGCAGAGTCATTGTTCCAGAGCAGGAAGCAGAGGTGCCACAGGCCACCTGCCTGACACCTTGGCCAGTCAGAGGAGACTAGGCCCAGAACAGAGGTCCACATCAGAACTTCAGTCCATCCCTTCCAGCCCAGCCTAACTTTACCAGGCTGTGAGCAGCCAACCATCTTTCTGCTGACCGAGCCAGCTACCTCTCTCCCTCCATTTTCTTGCACACACCACCTGCAGGAGATCTGCCAGGCTGTGGACAAGGCCTTTGCTCCTGATACAAAGCTACATCGCCAGCCACTCTGGTAGTCAGGACCCTGGCTTCCTCCTCACCCAGTGGGGGATGTTGCACATGTATACGGGACTGGCCTGGGTAATCATGTGTACTATAATCCACCATCAAAAAAAATTATGTGATCAGCAGGAGTGGAGGCTGTAAATTAAAAAAGAACTTCTGCTAAATTGCTTTTATATTCTATTACAGCACTGAGGCTCCCATAATTGGGTGTCAATTTGTATACATACTAAAAGACTGTCAGATGTGATTATTTAAGCTACTCAGGCCAGTGAAGGGCTGCAATGGTCAGCAGCAAATGTATTCATACCCTCCAACCACTGATATGGGAGTGGTTATCATGGAGGGGGCATGTAGACACTTCAAACTTCATGGACACCTCCATCCTCTTTGATTCTCATACCAAGATATTTTCTGATTTAAATAAAAGTTATCTGGAAATTGTCTCATCAGCACACATTTTGTATTGGCAGTTGTGGATCTGATTGGTTGACATTTTGTAAATTTACACTATAGATGGCTTAGTGTTAGGGCTCTTTCACATTGGCGTTGTTTTTCACATCCGTGGTTCATTGATTTCCATGGATGCCTCAAAAAGCCATTGATTTCTGAGGGTGTATTCACATTGGCCTGTGTTATCACTGATCAGTTGTCCGTAGAAAAAAATTATGAAACATGTCCTATTTTTTTCATTGATGCGGATCACGGAAGGCAATAGAAGTCTATGGGTCCGACAAAAAAAAAATTAAACATGCGTTATTTTTACTGATAGGGCTGAAAAACAAGGTTTGATGTTTTAAAAGCAATTTCAAACCTTCAGTGTTTTTGCAGACATGGAGACAAAACAGATAAATCACAGTGACAAAACAGAAGAAAAATGGAGACACAACGGAGACAAAATGCAATAGATGCGCGAGGCTGATCACCAACACCAATGTAAAAGAGCACTTAGATTAAGTCTTCAATATCTTATTAGTGAAGGTCTGAGAACTCTTAGGGCGGGTTCACAGGGCAGGTTGCGCTTTGGTCGTGTTTTCATTGCATTTTAAAACGCATTACAGCAACTGAGATAAGGTGATTTGCCTAATTACATTAATGTTAACATTTCCGTTTACAAAACGCACTGTAAACACAATTTTAATGCATGTGTTTTGTTAAGGCCGGTGCCAAACGCAGACAAAGCCACGCCTACCGGGGCGGGCCGCGGCCCGATCGCATCAGCGTTTCTATGGAAACCCCTGCAATCGGGAACAAGCCGTCGTTGTTTTGCATTAAATTAACGCAAAACACCGGCGGCTTGTTCCCGAATGCAGGCGATGCGATCGGGCCACGGCCCGCCCCGGTAGGTGCGGCTTTGTCTGCGTTTTCAAATGCAGACAAAGCGGTGCGTGTGGCACCAGCCTAATGCATGCATTCCAGGGAAATGCATGTGATTGGTATGTGCGTTCGGTCCGAGGACCGCCCCCTGTGTGCTAGCGTCGCGTTATGAACGGACTCCTAGCGGTACGCGTGACCGCGGCCAGTGACACGCATGCAATTGGTAAACAATCGCATGTGTTTTCCTGGAAATGCTAAAGAGATCAGGCCGAGGCATGGTGCCCTGCGCCAGCGCTGTGCTTGTAAATGCAGAGCTAGCAGTACATGTGACTGCACCCTGACATATATGATTGATGACCAGTTCAGGTGACATCAATATTGTCAAACTGGAAAACCCCTTTAAAAGCTATGAAGAAGCTTTAAATCCCATTGCATGTATTTTATGGCATAAAACATACACAAAACTAGTTTCTGTACATTACCATATACCACAAAAGTCCATTTAATACAAAATTAATTTGCTACAATGTAGGGGTAGGGGTCAGGCTGCAGATTTCCCACTCCTGTTGTGAATATGCATCTGATTTCAATTCTGTGAATGGTCACTGCTTAGTTTGAGATCACACAAACATTGCTATTTCTGTTAGTCTGCTTTTACTCAGTGGGAAAACAAAGTACCGGTAAGTTGGATAATAAAGTTCCCCCCTAAATATGAGGCTCATCTTCAGAATGAGATAATAGGGATGGAATTTACATCTTTTGTAGAAAACCATACAGCATCCGGACTATTTGCCCAGGAAAAGACCAGGGTATGTCAGCTTTGCAATAAGTAAGTGATTATTGTGTTTCTTACAATTACATTTTAGCTTTGGTGACGTATTAATATTACTTTTAAAAAGTCTGACACTATATCCATTCTGTGGCATCCGGTCCCATCTGCCCTCACTGCTAATTGTTTACACGTTATCGGGACAATTAGCTGATGGCGCATTCACACGATGCGTTGCATCGCATTGTGTGTCACATTTTTGATGCATTCCACTGGCTTCAGCCCTGATTACATGCTAAGATTACATTGCATTTCCACTGCATCTGCTAAAACGCAATGTTACCTTAGCATGTGATCAAGGCTGAAGCCAGTGGAATGCGTCAAAAACGCAACGCATTGTGTGAATGCGCCCTCACAGGTACTTCCGCTCTGCTGATTTTGCTATTTGGATACCCGATACCTCAGCCCCTTGTTTCTAGTTGTTTTAATTTTACAAATGTTATTTACAAAATGGTGACTCTAATTTATGTAGATTTTGTGTTAAAGCATCATATTTTTATTACGTTAATATCCATGTACATGAATCCATGTATTCATGTATTTCTTAATGTCCTCCCTCTGCTTGGATTTTTGGCTCCAATTTATGTATTTAAATCCCTGCTATGCTCTGTGTCATTATCTCTGTATATTTTGTGTAAGGGCATTGTGAGAAACGCATAAACATCTCTCTTCTGGACATTATGCATCACTGGACATATACAGTCATGGTCATAAGTTTTGAGAATGACATAAGTATTATATTTTCACATGATCTGTTGCCCTCTGGTTTGTCAGATGTTTTTATCACATACAGAAATACAAGTACAATCATATTATGAGTAACAAAAGCTTTTATTGACAGTTAGAAGGAGTTAATGCAGCAAGTCAATGTTTGCAATGTTAACCCTTCTTCTTCAGGACCTCTGCAATTCTCCCTGGCAGCTCTCAATCACCTTCTGGACCAAATCCTGACTGATAGCCGTCCATTTTTGCACAATCAATGCTTGCATTTTGTCACAATTTGTTGGTTTTTGTTTGTCCACCCATCTCTTGATGATTGACCAACTGCTCTTGGACGGTTGGGAGAAGTTGCTCTTGGAGGACATTCTCCATAGTTATTCATGGATGTGTTTTTAGGCAAGACTGTGAGAGAGCCGATTCCCTTGGCTGAGAAGCCGCCCCACACATGAATAATTGCAGGATGCTTTACAGTTGGCATGAGACAAGACTGGTGGTATCGCTCACCTTGTCTTCTCCGAACAAACTGTTTTCCAGATGTTCCAAACAATCGGAAAGGGGATTCATCAGAGAAAATGACTTTACCCCAGTCCACAGCAGTCCACTCCCAGGCCTTGCTCCAAGAGACTCTGCCTCACAGTGCATGCAGATGCACTCACACCTGCCTGCTGCCATTCCTGAGCAAGCTCTGCACTGCTGGTAGCCCAATCTTGAAGCTGAAACACTTTTAAGAGACGGTCCCGGCGCTTGCTGGTCCTTCTTGGGCGCCTGCCCTGGAGCCTTTCTAGCAACAATGGAACCTCTCTCCTTGAATTCCTTGATGATGCGATAGATTGTTGACTGAGGTGCAATATTTCTGTGATATTCTTCCCTGTTAGGCCAGTTTTGTGCAGTGCAATGATGACTGCACGTGTTTCTTCAGAGATAAACATGGTCAACAGAAGAAAAACAATGATGCCAAGCACCAGTCTCCTTTTAAAGTGTCCAGTGGTGGGATTCTTACTTAACCATGACAGATTGATCTCCAGCCCTGTCCTCAACAAGCTGATCACTCTTTATAACATTCTGGAATACATGCAAATTGCCATTATAAAACCTGATGCAGTAGACTTTGTAAAAAGGAACATTTGTATCATTCTCAAAACTGTGTGTGTATATATATATATATATATATATATATATACAATGCGCAAGTTGTCGTGCAATAAAAATCAGCTCAAGATTTGGTGGATAAAGCCATTGGCAGCCTTGATTGCCATTGAAAACCTATTGCCTCTATCTAAAAGTTGGTAACCATTTAGATGTATGTCACATAATTTCCATTAAGAAAGGAACTTTTTTTATTTGTTCATTGCATAAAGCCGTTGTAATGTCCATGCCTGAGCGTTGCTCTATCTGCAATTGGCAGAATAGCTGGCGTTTATTTGTATGTGAACTGTGGCTTAGTGTTTATGTTTAGATTGGCTGAGCCACACCCTGCTCCTTGCATTTTAGCCCTAGGGTTACTAGCCTGATGGACAGTTCCCCAGTGTGCTGCTGGAGGCATGTCCGGGAACGGCCTTATATACCTGCCTATTCCCATCTACCAGGCTGGTTATTTTTCAAGTCTTACCTGTGTATCTAGTGCTCTTGCTATCTGGTATTTGGTATTCTGTGTTTTGTATCTGATTCTTTACCTTTGCAGCCATCTTGGTTTTTACCTGGTTTGTTTGTCTCCACTTGTCTGTCTGTATCTGAACCTGACCTGTATATAACCCGTTTGATCTTGACCTGACCTATATATAACCCCTTTTATCTTGACCTGACCTGACCTGTATATAATCTGCTTGACCTGACCTGTGTATATCCCTGCTGTCTTCCTGTATCTGTTGTTTGTCCCTCAGGATCGTTTACCTCCTAGTGTTATCCCACTTTCCCTGTCTCAGACCTGTGTTAGTATTCTGTGCACCAGTGTGAACACTGACCTATATCTGTATTTCGTTTACCTGTCCGCTCCACCATCCAGCAGCTGCCAGATGAATTAAGTTTTCCCTGTCATCTTGTAGGGTCACTCAGGGACCGTCAGTTAGGTTCCTGATAGTGGGTTCCTTATCAGGGCGGTTTATCTGCTTTAGGCAGGGCCTTAGCCCGCAGGGACATCGCAGGGTGAGTTCGCCACCACTTACCTAGTCTGACAGCTAGCGCCAAGCCTGGTTGTGGTTGAGCGGTTTTAAACACTTGACAGAAGTCACTTACATGTAAAATGCACATCTCATTTACATGGTAGGTGCATGCCATGTGCACACCACTCATACACTAGACCAGCGTACACATACACATTATAGTGTACCTCTCAACTTACATAGTTAGAACCAAAGTTGCAGAATGTTATGCAACTTCAGGAAAAATGTTATGTTCTGGGCCAGGACCCTTACCCTGTGCTTTAAAACACTCCTTGTTTGCCCACACGGTATGATACTCCCCTTAATGACCTGCACACTAATTAATGACCCCTTTCAGTGGCCTACACTGTACGATTCTTCCTATCCTGTGCCCCCAAAAGGTGACCCAACAACTGCCAATAACCCTTTCCATGTAGCCCCACACTTTTAATGCACCCCATTCATTTAACCCCCACTTTTTATACCCAATTATTTGAAATTCTAACTTATGATACGCGTGGGGCCTCTGCATCCCCTCCCTGACATTTGGTTATCTACAACTCAGTGGTAATGTTACCTATCTAATTCTTTTGCACTCATATTGTTTCTTCAACATTGTTTGTACTACATCTCAGCTTCATATCCATTATTTTGTACTTTTACCATTTATATTGACATTGACATGTTGAAGCTGCTTTCCTGTAGGTACATTACCTTTGATATTCGCACCTTATTTCTGCCAGGGAGTATGTTTGTTTCCACTGTGTCCAGATTTGTCTGCTTTCTAAGTGTTTTAACCCTATCTTCTATGTATTGTGTATTTAACTATGTAAACCAATAAAATATTTTGTTCCATATATACACTGAACTTTTACCCCTTTGTTGTATAGCTTTTACGACATGTGGACTTGGCATTATTTGCAACTAGACCCACATTTTTGTTTTTAATTTTATATCAGCATCCTGAGAGGGTGGAGGTATTAGGTATTAATCCAAAATAATCTGGGACAACGGAAAGAAAAAAAATATGGAATGTCCAGCTAAATTCCGGATAATTTGGATGCATGCCCAACATACGTGAAACGTCTTCAAGTCACAACTGACAATAAATATTTTACATAAATCTCTGCCCCTTTGTAGATAGGATAGACCCGGTTCACCCTGCTACATAGGCATTATGTCTCCCCCAGGCCTCCACCGGACATTCATTTTGTCTATCCTTGATTCACTGTTGATTTTAATGAATTACTATGAATATAAAGATATATTACACTCTTGAAAAGTAATATGCATTATTACAACATCTATATCCCCATATTAATTAATAATATACATCAAACTAAATCACCTTTTATGTGTTGCTAACAGTAATTGTCAGCTAGAAGTGTCTTTAGGGAGAGTAATCTGCTATTTTGTGCTTTCTTTTATGCACATAAATCAATTCTGTGTTCTAATGTGTCACTTTATGTAGTGTACAGCAGTACAGTAGCTGTCATTCTGTCATCATAAATCTCCACTAGTGGTAATAAGATGACAATGACATTGGTAATAGCCTTGCACATTGGTTAAAAAGTGAGATCTTTTTTGGGTTGTATGAATGGTCTCCCCTGATCTCTATTGAATAATATGAAAACTGCTTACTGGCAATAAAATATCTTAACCTCTTTAGAATAAACTAGAGATGAGCGAACACTAAAATGCTCGGGTACTCGTTATTCGAGACGAACTTTTCCCGATGCTCGAGTGCTCGTCTCGAATAACGAACCCCATTGAAGTCAATGGGAGACTCGAGCATTTTTCAAGGGGACCAAGGCTCTGCACAGGGAAGCTTGGCCAAACACCTGGGAACCTCAGAAAAGGATGGAAACACCACGGAAATGGACAGGAAACAGCAGGGGCAGCATGCATGGATGCCTCTGAGGCTGCTTAAACGCACCATTATGCCAAAATTATGGGCAACAGCATGGCCATGACAGAGTGACAGAATGAAGCTAGATAGCATCTAAAACATGCAATAATTGACCCTGACACTATAGGGGACGGCATGCAGAGGCAGCGGCAGCAGGCTAGAGAGTGTCATGGCGACATACCCTAAATGGACTCAGGCTTCAAACCAATGGGTGGCAGAGAGGAACCAAAGGAGGTGAGCAAGAAGTGCTCAAATAATATCGGTACATGATAAAAGTTTGCCAGTATATTTTGTGGATTACACAGCAGGGTGGCGACAAAGTTAACATGGAAGCCATGAAAACAACCCAAAATTCTGCCTGACACAGCTCGTTTGATAAGGGGACCATGTATGGAGGCAGTGAACTAGTAGTAGATTAAAGGTGCTGCAGTTAAAACTATGTTAGTTGGATCTTGGCATGGAGCTGGCGCTCCGCTGCCAGGCGAGCTTTCGCCAATCCAAGCCCCTGTCTCTAGGCTACTCCCCAAACAGCACTTTTGTATAAGATCAAGTGTAGTAGCGTTCTTATAAGTTTAGGATATGCCGGGTGAGGGGAATGTAAACAGATACGCAAGAAGCGCATGATGCGCATGGAGCTGGCGCTCCGCTGCCAGGCGAGCTTTCGCCAATCCAAGCCCCTGTCTCTAGGCTACTCCCCAAACAGCACTTTTGTATAAGATCAAGTGTAGTAGCGTTCTTATAAGTTTAGGATATGCCGGGTGAGGGGAATGTAAACAGATGCGCAAGAAGCGCATGATGCGCATGGAGCTGGCGCTCCGCTGCCAGGCGAGCTTTCGCAAATCCAAGCCCCTGTCTCTAGGCTACTCCCCAAACAGCACTTTTGTATAAGATCAAGTGTAGTAGCGTTCTTATAAGTTTAGGATATGCCGGGTGAGGGGAATGTAAACAGATGCGCAAGAAGCGCATGATGCGCATGGAGCTGGCGCTCCGCTGCCAGGCGAGCTTTCGCAAATCCAAGCCCCTGTCTCTAGGCTACTCCCCAAACAGCACTTTTGTATAAGATCAAGTGTAGTAGCATTCTTATAAGTTTAGGATATGGCGGGTGAGGGGAATGTAAACAGATGCGCAAGAAGCGCTGAAATAATATCCCTAAATGGTAAAAGTTTGCAAGTATATTTTGTGGATTACACAGCAGGGTGGCGACAAAGTTAACAACTTTGATGTGGAATCCATGAAAACAACCCAAATTTCTGCCTGACACACCTCGTTTGATAAAGGGACGATGTATGGAGGCAGCTATATGGACGACTTTTGGAGGTAGCAATGGAGACAACGTGTGGAGGCTGCTATGGAGACAATTTAATTTGGATAGTGCCTGTATGTGGCAGTCCCAAACATTTTTCAAACCAGAGGAGCAGGTAGGTGGCCCTCCAGTAAAATGGGATAGATTGAGTGCCTGTATGTGGCAGTCCCAAAAATTGTTCAAACCAGAGGAGCAGGTAGGTGGCCCTCCAGTAAAATGGAATAGATTGAGTGCCTGTATGTGGCAGTCCCAAAAATTGTTCAAACCAGAGGAGCAGGTAGGTGGCCCTGCAGTAAAATGGAATAGATTGAGTGCCTGTATGTGGCAGTCCCAAAAATGTTTCAAACCAGAGGAGCAGGTAGGTGGCCCTCCAGTAAAATGGGATAGATTGAGTGCCTGTATGTGGCAGTCCCAAAAATGTTTCAAACCAGAGGAGCAGGTAGGTGGCCCTCCAGTAAAATGGAATAGATTGAGTGCCTGTATGTGGCAGTCCCAAAAATTGTTCAAACCAGAGGACCGGGTAGGTGGCCCTCCAGAAAAATGGAATAGATTGAGTGCCTGTATGTGGCACTCACAAAAATTGTTTCAAACAGAGGACCGGGTAGGTGGCCCTCCAGAAAAATTAAATGCATGAAGTATAGCAAGAGCCAGTGGGCCCTGTCAAAAAATAGCCATTTTCCTCTGCTTTACTGTACAAAGAGGAGGAGAAGGAGGAAAATGAGGAGGAGGAGGAGGAGTGGATCAATTATTCAGGTTGAGCTTCCTTCACCTGGTGGAGATTGGAAATTCTGAGAAATCCAGCCTTTATTCATTTTAATAAGCGTCAGCCTGTCAGCGCTGTCAGTCGACAGGCGTGTACGCTTATCGGTGATGATGCCACCAGCTGCACTGAAAACCCGCTCGGACAAGACGCTAGCGGCAGGGCAGGCAAGAACCTCCAAGGCGTACAGCGCCAGTTCGTGCCACATGTCCAGCTTTGAAACCCAGTAGTTGTAGGGAGCTGTGTGATCATTTAGGACGATGGTATGGTCAGCTACGTACTCCCTCACCATCTTTCTGTAAAGATCAGCCCTACTCTGCCGAGACTGGGGACAGGTGACAGTGTCTTGCTGGGGTGACATAAAGCTGGCAAAAGCCTTGTAAAGCGTACCCTTGCCAGTGCTGGACAAGCTGCCTGCTCGCCTACTCTCCCTCGCTACTTGTCCCGCAGAACTACGCACTCTGCCGCTAGCGCTGTCAGAAGGGAAATACTGTTTCAGCTTGTGCACCAGGGCCTGCTGGTATTCATGCATTCTCACACTCCTTTCCTCTGCAGGGATGAGAGTGGCAAGATTTTGCTTGTACCGTGGGTCCAGGAGAGTGAACACCCAGTAATCGGTGCTGGAATAAATTCTTTGAACGCGAGGGTCACGGGATAGGCAGCCTAGCATGAAATCTGCCATATGCGCCAGAGTACCAACGCGTAAGAATTCACTCCCCTCACTGGCCTGACTGTCCATTTCCTCCTCCTCCAACTCCTCCAACTCCTCTTCTTCTGCCCATACACGCTGAACAGTGAAGGACTCAACAATGGTCCCCTCTTGTGTCTCGCCAACATTCTCCTCCTCTTCCTCCTCATCCTCCTCCACCTCCACCTCCTCCGATATGCGCTGAGAAACAGACCTCAGGGTGCTTTGGCTATCAACAAGGGAATATTCTTCCCCCGTCTCTTGTGACGAGCGCAAAGCTTCCGACTTCATGCTGACCAGAGAGTTTTTCAACAGGCCAAGCAGCGGGATGGTGAGGCTGATGATGGCGGCATCGCCACTGACCATCTGTGTTGACTCCTCAAAGTTACTCAGCACCTGACAGATATCAGACATCCACGTCCACTCCTCATTGTAGACTTGAGGAAGCTGACTGACCTGACTACCAGTTCTGGTGGAAGTTGACATCTGGCAGTCTACAATCGCTCTGCGCTGCTGGTAAACTCTGGATAACATGGTCAGTGTTGAATTCCACCTCGTGGGCACGTCGCACAACAGTCGGTGAGCGGGCAGTTGGAGGCGGCGCTGCGCTGCCCTGAGAGTGGCAGCATCTGGGCTGGACTTCCTGAAATGCGCACAGATGCGGCGCACCTTCGTGAGCAAATCAGACAGATTGGGGTATGTCTTGAGGAAACGCTGCACTATCAGATTTAACACATGGGCCAGGCATGGCACATGTGTCAGTCTGCCGAGTTGCAGAGCCGCCACCAGGTTACGGCCGTTGTCACACACAACCATTCCCGGCTTGAGGTTCAGCGGTGCCAGCCACAGATCAGTCTGCGCCGTGATGCCCTGTAATAGCTCTTGGGCGGTGTGCCTTTTGTCGCCTAGGCTCAGCAGTTTGAGCACCGCCTGCTGTCGCTTAGCGACGGCACTGCTGCTGTGCCTAGAGCTACCGACTGATGGCGCCGTGCCCACGGATGGTAGTTCGGAGGAGGAGGTGGAGGAGGGGTGGGAGGAGGAGGAGGCATAGTAGGCCTGAAACACCTGGACCGAGGTAGGCCCCGCAATCCTCGGCGTCGGCAGTATATGAGCAGCCCCAGGGTCAGTCTCGGTCCCAGCCTCCACCAAGTTAACCCAATGTGCCGTCAGCGATATATAGTGGCCCTGCCCGGCAGCACTCGTCCACGTGTCCGTGGTCAGGTGGACCTTGTCAGAAACGGCGTTGGTCAGGGCACGGATGATGTTGTCTGACACGTGCTGGTGCAGGGCTGGGACGGCACATCGGGAAAAGTAGTGGCGGCTGGGGACCGAATACCGAGGGGCGGCCGCCGCCATGAGGTTGCGAAAGGCCTCGGTCTCTACTAGCCTATAGGGCAGCATCTCCAGGCTAAGCAATCTGGAGATGTGCACATTAAGGGCTTGGGCGTGCGGGTGGGTTGCACTATATTTGCGTTTCCGCTCCAGCGTCTGGGGTATGGAGAGCTGAACGCTGGTGGATGCTGTGGAGGATCGTGGAGGCGACGATGGGGTTTTTGGGCCAGGGTCCTGGGCAGGGGGCTGACTAGCAGCTGACACAGGGGAAGGAGCAGTGGTGTGCACGGCCGGAGGTGAACGGGCTTGTTGCCACTGAGTGGGGTGCTTAGCATTCATATGCCTGCGCATACTGGTGGTAGTTAAGCTAGTAGTGGTGGAACCCCTGCTGAGCCTGGTTTGGCAAATGTTGCACACCACAGTCCGTCGGTCATCCGGTGTTTCCTTAAAGAACCTCCACACTTCTGAAGATCTAGCCCTCGCCGCAAGAGCCCTCACCACGGGAGCTTCACTAGTTGACAGTGGCGCTGATGCACCAGCTCTGGCCCTGCCTCTCCGTCTGGCCCCACCACTGCCTCTTCCAACCTGTTCAGGTCGAGGACTCTCCTCCGTCTCAGAAGCACTGTGTTCACCCGGCCTCTCAACCCAGCTTGGGTCTGTCACCTCATCATCCTCCGATCCCTCAGTCTGCTCCCCCCTCGGACTTCCTGCCCTGACAACAACTTCCCCACTGTCTGACAACCGTGTCTCCTCATCGTCGGACACCTCTTTACACACTTCCACTACGTCAAGAAGGTCATCATCACCCACAGACTGTGACTGGTGGAAAACCTGGGCATCGGAAAATTGCTCAGCAGCAACCGGACAAGTGGTTTGTGACTGTGGGAAGGGTCCAGAAAACAGTTCCTCAGAGTATGCCGGTTCAAATGGCAAATTTTCCTGGGAGGGGGCAGACTGGGGGGGAGGAGGCTGAGGTGCAGGAGCTGGAGGAGTGGGGATTTCGGTGACATGGGTGGACTGCGTGGAAGACTGACTGGTGGTGGACAAATTGCTCGAAGCATTGTCAGCAATCCACGACATCACCTGTTCGCACTGTTCTGGCCTCAACAGTGCTCTACCACGAGTCCCAGTAACTTCAGACATGAACCTAGGGAGTGTAGCTCTGCGGCGTTCCCCTGCTCCCTCATCAGCAGGTGGTGTCTCACCCCGCCCAGGACCACGGCCTCTGACCCCTGCAGTAGTTGGACGCCCACGTCCCCGCCCTCGTCCTCTACCCCTAGCCCTGGGGTTAAACATTTTTAAAATGAGAGTTATAACTTTTTTTTTTTTTTTTACTTTTTTTTTTTTTTTTTGTGTGTTTTTTTGTGTTTTTTGTTTTTTTTTGTGTTTTTTGTTTTTTTTTGAGTTTTTAGAACCAAACAATCCTATCCTATTGCTATGGCTATTTTCTAGCCAAGTATCAAAGGAAGCACACTACTATGCCAGATGAGATGACACTGAGTTATTGCCTAATAGAAATCCAACCCCTACTGAATTTTGCCACTTCAGCCTTTGCTATGGATATGTGCGCCACTAAGCGCAGAACACAGCGGTCGCAAGTCTCACTACAAATTGCTCAGAATTGGCAAGTACATGCACTGCAGAAACTACAGCCACCAGCAGATCAACCAGAAATCAAATATATAGAACGCTACTGTAGGCTTCAAGAAGCTATTTGTATTCTCCTATGGCTATTTTCTAGCCAAGTATCAAAGGAAGCACACTACTATGCCAGATGAGATGACACTGAGTTATTGCCTAATAGAAATCCAACCCCTACTGAATTTTGCCACTTCAGCCTTTGCTATGGATATGTGCGCCACTAAGCGCAGAACACAGCGGTCGCAAGTCTCACTACAAATTGCTCAGAATTGGCAAGTACATGCACTGCAGAAACTACAGCCACCAGCAGATCAACCAGAAATCAAATATATAGAACGCTACTGTAGGCTTCAAGAAGCTATTTGTATTCTCCTATGGCTATTTTCTAGCCAAGTATCAAAGGAAGCACACTACTATGCCAGATGAGATGACACTGAGTTATTGCCTAATAGAAATCCAACCCCTACTGAATTTTGCCACTTCAGCCTTTGCTATGGATATGTGCGCCACTAAGCGCAGAACACAGCGGTCGCAAGTCTCACTACAAATTGCTCAGAATTGGCAAGTACATGCACTGCAGAAACTACAGCCACCAGCAGATCAACCAGAAATCAAATATATAGAACGCTACTGTAGGCTTCAAGAAGCTATTTGTATTCTCCTATGGCTATTTTCTAGCCAAGTATCAAAGGAAGCACACTACTATGCCAGATGAGATGACACTGAGTTATTGCCTAATAGAAATCCAACCCCTACTGAATTTTGCCACTTCAGCCTTTGCTATGGATATGTGTGCCACTAAGAGCTAAACACAACGGTAGCAAGTCCCCCTGCTAATTCCTCACAAAATGGTAAAAGATGCAAATTAAAATAAAAAAAGTAGAACGTTATTGTAGCCCTAAGAAGGGCTGTTGGGTTCTTTGAGAATCACTCCTGCCTAACAGTAAGCTAATAGAACACCCTAACGCTTTCCCTGACCAGCAGCAGCTCTCTCCCTAGCGGCATCCAGAGACAGAATGATCCGAGCAGCGCGGCCAGCGGCTAGTCTATCCCAGGGTCACCTGATCTGGCCAGCCAACCACTGCTATCGACGTGTAAGGGTACCACGTCATGCTGGGTGGAGTGCAGAGTCTCCTGGCTTGTGATTGGCTCTGTTTCTGGCCGCCAAAAAGCAAAACGGCGGGAGCTGCCATTTTCTCGAGCGGGCAAAGTATTCGTCCGAGCAACGAGCAGTTTCGAGTACCCTAATGCTCGACCGAGCATCAAGCTCGGACGAGCATGTTCGCTCATCTCTAGAATAAACCCCAAAAGGTAACTATGAAAAGAAATCATCCCAGCATTTTCCAAGACATTGTCCAAGGAGATTCTGGCTGTCACATCGAAACGCACTTAAAGCAAAGCAAACTTGTATTGAAGCCTGATTTCTGACATACCTTAGTAACTTAAGACAATAAGTATCCATTTGAGAATCCATTTGTTCTTGCTCTTTCTAGGCTATCACAGCCCCCGGTATGCATATTTCCCTCCAATGGCTACTTTGCAATGACTTGCATATGTCTCTTTTCCTTAAATTGGGGTTTCCCATTTAGACAATTTAGATAACTCTACCCTCTGGCCCCTAACCTATCACAGTAACAGAGGTCCACTGATCCACTTCCCGCAGTTGGGATGAACGGAGTGTGTGCCACGCATTTAAAGCAACGGGAGCACTAAGCTTATACTCTCTCTGAGAGGTAAATGGATGGTGAGGGGCATGTACACTCTACGGGATGGTGGTCTGTGGACCTCTATTTTGGATAGGATCTGTATCTATTATCCTGTGGTTATGTCATATGTAGTCTACATGGGGAAAACCCCTGATGTTTCTCATCAAACACTGCTTCCCTGCTCCTGGTCTTGCACATACTTTATTACGCCTCCTGTACTTGGACTTAGGGGTCTTACTTCTCACTGGTCATGCCAGAGCCAGTCGCAAATTTTCATCCTCCACAAAAAGGAACAACTCAGGAACGGTAAACCCCTGTAAGTTATTATACTATAAGTTTAAATTCAATCACACGAAGGACTGAAGTAAATTTATGATTTGTGTCCATTTTTAGCTGGAAAAAGATAGATCTGAAGTGATGTCTTTTGTAACCATATTTCATAAAATACTATCATGCTGCATGAGCATCTTTAGCCTGAAGTCACAACTACAGTTTTTCATTGGCAATAACTGTGAAGAATTATTGCTGCTTGTTACAAGAATAATGTTTCATTTTTTTCAGAAGACAAGGCTGAATCTGACAATACACAATGCTACAAATACTGCCAGAAATAGAGGTGAAAATCCCATCTCTCAATACTCCAAACACGTCGCTAGCCAGCATGAGATAAACTACAATAAATATCTCCTACTTCTCTAACTATATTCATAGGGGGCAAAGCAAATCGCATTAGTATGAGAGCAGTCAGTGCAAGCAGCCTGGTCTGACACTGTGCGCACTGACTAAAATACATATTTACAGCGATTCACTCATGCCTCATCCAATTTATGACTTTTTTTTCTTGCTGAGATATATGTCAGCATGGAAAGGAAATGAATGCCTTTAAGATTCTCCTCACATGTGTCCTTTAGTATATACTTTAACTTGCCATAAAATGACAATTTTAGATTTCCAAGCTTTGCATTAATAGAAACATTGAAATAAATTGACAACTGGGTATAGTCGTTTGACCATGACAGTCTAGGGCAGTGATGGCGAACCTTTTAGAGACCGAGTGCCCAAACTACAACAAAGACCCGCTTATTTATTGCAAAGTGCCAACACAGAAATTCTATTTGTGATTTATACTCCCTGCTCTGTCACAGTTTTCATTGATACCAGCACCTGAGGACACCAATAAAGCAGAAAATAGTCCCAGGTAGAGCTGTCACTTTAATATAGCTCTGTGCACAGCAAGTCCTGGGCTGTCTGGGACTGCAGGAAGATACTTGGAGTTATCTCTGGTAATGGCCTGAGTGCCCACAGAAAGGGCTCTGAGTGCCACCTCTGGCACCAGTGCCATAGGTTAGCCATCACTGGTCTAGGGGGCTGTCCAAAAATGTAAATACTGCTAAGAGTAAGTAAACCTTCAAATCATTTAATTTCAGAAATTAAAAGTGCATGCGATAAAAGATAGTTCAATATACAAAATAAAGGAAAAATGCTTTTCTTTACTATTTTTCTGCTTTTAAAACCCTGAAAGTCCAAAGATTAGTGGCTAAAGTTTATCTCTTTACTGATTTTTAGAATATTTAAAGGGAACCTACAACCACGGTTCTACCTATAAAGGTAGATCGGGTGGTAGGTGCATCTATAGGACGTGAGGATAGCCCTTTTCAGTGATAATCCTCACGTCCCCGCAATCTTTTACAAACTTTTAATTCCCTAATATGTAAAGTTTCTAGAGAGGCTACTGGGGTGTGGAGTAGCTGGAGCTGAGGCTACATGGCACGGCTACTGCACGCCCCAGTAGCCTCTTTGATCCTCCTACCAGAAATCTTTGGCGCGCAGCTTCTTGTAGCTGCGTGCCGTTGTCTGCGAAACCTGCCGCCTGCGTATGCGCATAACAAGAGGCCAGCGGCTGCGCAGCTCCAGCTTTGGAGCAGTGACCGCCCAGCTGCGGGCCTACTGTTCTGCGCAGTAGCCGCGCCCTGTAGCCTCAACTCCGGCTACTCCAGGCCCCAAACATTTTTCTTTAGTATAGGTCAAAGTTACTATTATCACCTACAATATGGATTTAACCCACTGTAAGTGGTTATAACTTTGGAACGCTTTAACATATCAAAGTGATTTTGTAATTATTTTCTTGTGACACTTTATACTTCATGTTTGTTGATGTCCACATGATTTTTTTATGCATACTCTCATTTTTATAAGATGTAATGGGATTTGAGGGACCTGCTCAGATTTTAAGTCACTTCGAGAGGCCTAAATAATAGTAAAACCCCATAAATTACCCCATTATAGAAACTGCACCCCTCAACGTATTTAAAACAACATTTACTTGTTTTACAGGTTTTTAAAGCAAACTCATGTGCAATTTTGAAATTTTAAAATTTTTGGCTAAATGAATGTATTTTTTAAAAAAAAATGTACACATTCTCAGTGGATATAATACCAAAACACTCCACAAAGTTTGATACCCAATCTCTCCCGAGTATAACAATACCTCATATGTGGTGGCAAACTGCTCAAGCCATGGGAAGGTGCACATTCAGAGCAGATTTGCATTGTCACTTTTTAACCCCTTAACGAAGTGTGACGTACTAGTAGGTCACGCGTCAGCTGCAGGTGAATGGAGAGGGCACACTGGCTGACCAGTAACACCTGCAATTGGCTTCAAAAAGATGGCGACACTTGTGCCGACACTTTGGTGGAGATCATCGGCGATCGGTTGCCATGACAGCCTCGGGTCTTTGGTCTGGTTTTAACCTATTCATTACAATGTGTGATTTGCACATTGTAATGAATGAGGTGGAAAATCCCCATATACTGCCAAACTGTAGTATGAAAGTATATGGTATGATCAATCAGACAACCTAGGGTTTAAGTACCTAAGGGGTCTGAAAAATAGTAAAAAAAAAATAATATAAAAAAAGTTTAAAAAAATAATATTAAAAAAACTTAAAAATTCAAATTGCCTCCTTTCCGCAGAAGTCATATAAATAAACACTAAAAATCATAAACATGTTAGGTATTGCAGCATCCCAAAATGCCCGATTTATCAAAATATAATGACATTTTTTCACTGTGTTTAACCCCGTAAAGGAAAATAGTGCTTAAAGTCGAAAATGGCACTTTTTTACCATTTTGAAAAAGATAAAAAAATCTATAAAAAGTGATCAAAAGGCCATACAGTCCAAAAAATAGAAGCATTCAAAAGTTGCAAAAAATTACACCACCCACAGCTCAAAGTATGAAAAAGTTGTAGCGCCAGAATATGGCAAAATATGGTAATCCCAAAAGGGCCAGGTTCTTCAGGGGTTAATGGCTCTACAATCTTTATATTTTTGGCAATTTGAACATATTGGGGCTTATTTTCTGTGACATTAGATGCAATTTACAAATACCTAATTTTAGTGGGTCTTTAGCTTTGATGATTTTATTAACTCTTGAATGTATGGAGGAAAAGAAAATTGTCAATTTTGGTTTCCTTTTTGTATTTTTTTGGGGCCGTACCATAAAAATAATATATTATCTTCATTCTATAGATCAGAATGGCTATGGTGATACCTCATTCATATAGTTTTTTTTTAAATATATTTTTGCAATTTTACTGAAGAAAAACTAATATAAAGAAAATCTCTATTTTCGTATTGCCATCTTTTTGGAGACATAACATTAATATTTTTTGGTTGACAGAACTGGTTTAGGGCTTTTTATTTAGGTGTTGAGTTGCCCTTTTCAGTGGCACCATTTTGGCGTACATAGCTTTTTTGGTCACTTTTTGGAAGGTTTTTTTGTAAAGGAAAAAAAATGTAAGCATAGCCAGTGACATTGCCAGCTCGCTGCAAACTGTGTAGGTGTGGGCTGGAAGGCCAATGTATGGTCGGGAGGGGAACATGAATTACATCCTGGGCTGGCAGAGCTGAGATGTACAACTTTGGGAGACTAAACCACCTCCAAGCAGTTGTGTACTGATAGCATAGAATCCCAATGCCAAAACCTTGGCAAGGACACTATGTACAATATGCTCAGCTCCTCCTATTATACAACCAGCTTCTTGTACCATCTGCCCTGCTACTCATGCTCCATAATATGCTGCCTGCATATAGGACACTATGTAATATCTACTCACATCTTCTTTTGCTATAAATGGATGGGCATCAACGCAAAAAAATGGGAAAGTTTTGATACTGTAAATGCCCCCTTCTCTGTTTACTCATTAGAAAGATGATAATGCAACATATTACAGTACTTGAAACGTATGCTAATATAAATTTACATTCATTATGCAGCAGCCTAGTCACACACACATACTCAGAAAAATCACATACGTAATTATAGTAACACACATGCATATGCATAAAAAGTGCAGAGCCACACGAGGAGGCTTTAGACTGTATGGAGTAATTGTGTTCTCATTAGATGGCTTCCTGTGCAGATGATGGAGAGAGACAGTGGCCGTGTGAACCTGTACCTGCCCCCATCACATCCTATCACAATCCCTCTGCCTTGCAAACTCTCTCCTGTGGACATATAACATCTGACACTTTATTTACTCTGTTCCTCAGTAGACAGAATTAACCTCACGTTGGAGGCTCCCGAAGAGATGTTAACCGCCTCACTTTCACAGGAAAATAATAACATGATGAACTGAACAGTTCCTCAAACAATATTTGTAAGCATGGACCAGAAAATAGAACAAAAGGTGTCAGTGTTTTACGTCTTACAAGACCTTTACTATGGAAACAACTAATTTTCTCATTTATTTAGCTTTTTATTGTGTTTTTGACTGCCACCTCTGCAATATGTAGCTGTGTTTGTTTTGTATTAAATTTGTCACCTCTCATGACATGTCTTTTTACTAAAAACCCTATGAATTTATAATTCCAAAGGAGCTTTTCTTTAAACTCTATTTAATGTCATTTCTATTTTATTCTTTCTGGAAATATATGAATAAATTGTGAGAACTGTCACTGGCGGATGTCCTTACACATATTTGACAATTGACAACGGAAAGAAGTGAAGCGAAATTAGTTAGACATTTCGGGAAAAACAACAAAGGTATTTAACTCTTATAAAGGGTTAAATAATAATAGAATGCAATGATAAGGATTATGAGCATGTAGTAGACCACTTTAAAAGACCATTATTCCCTAATATGCAGTTTATCTGTAATAATAATAATTTCTTTATTTGCATAGCACACACAGATTACACAGCACTGCACAGAGCTTACCTAACCAGTCCCTTTCCCCATCGGGCTCACAATCTAATCAACCTACCAGTATATTTTGAAGTATGGGAGGAAACGGGAGGACCCGGAGGAAACCCACACAAACAGCGAGAGAACATCCAAACTCTTTGCAGATGTCGACCTGGATGGGACTTGAACCCAGTTTTCTGTAAATAAAATATTCTGGATATTTAAAGGGGGTATACAAGCTCTAACCAAACATATGAAAGTGATATTTCAATATTACTGAACACCTTATCCTGAAGATCTTAAGATGGATCATTTGTAGTGTTGGTTTTCCACAAATTGGGTTTAAAGGGACTCTTACTGGTTTAAAAAAAATTCTTGTCCAATTTCATGTGAAGGCGAGCAGAGAAGAGTAAAATTTTGTCTGAGATGAGTCACTTTAAGAAACTGAATGTGGAACATCAATACAACCACTATCCCTTTAAAAGTTCAACCACTACAGGTGGGTATCTACCAGCATAGCAGTGAACATATAAAATTTATATATTTTATTAAATCTGCATTTATAAAAAACAATAAACATCAAAATTCTATTTTCAACCAGAGATATATGTAGGTATAAGCGTCACACCATCATTTACCTGTGACATGGTTTTAAAGCATAAACACATACCATAGCGTATTAAACATAGCAGATCTCGTCATGTACAATGTACAACTTGCGGTAAAACATGCTTAGATCCTCTTACCAGTTCTGATGTGCACTGCCAGTTGATTACGGTGTTTCTACCAATGTTTCTACCAGTCCGCCACACGAACCTTGTGTTACCTAGTACGTGACCGGCTGGGAGCCTTGGCTGTATTACAGCACGTACCTGGATAGGGTGGGACAAATGGTGGGATTGGCACAAAACACCTATTCTTGTTCCTATCACCCAGGAATTTCAAAGCTCCCGTCCTTACAAGGGCAGTATCTTTTGGTACTCTTTTAAACACCCAGCATCCCCCCTCCCAGACGCATTTCCTCCTTCTTTGGATTCATCAGAGGGATTATGGTAGACATGTATTTTAGAAAATAGCGGGCATCTCTTGAAATAAGGATACCCCTTAGGGTATCACCATACTGTGAAAAACCCTCACTGGCGGGAAATCCAGGTGACTCACCAAGCTCCACCCATGCGAGAGATGCGCGAACCCAGCCTGCTGTGGCACCGCAGAAAATAGAACCCCCCACAGCCCTCGGCAGGAAAGACTTTGACTCCACCCTCTGGCGAAGCGGACTTCCTGCCACACTTCATCGCAAGGCCAGAGTTTCTGGAGATTCTGTGCAGAGATGTCTGCACCATGTCTGGGCCTAGGCTTCAGTCATTATGACCTACCTCCAATCGGTGAATGAGCGTCAGGCACTACCCGGGCTGTTCCTGCTGCCTCCCCGGGCTACCATGCTAGTACCCCTGGCCCACGTGGATTCCTGCTCCCGAGCCGGTGCTTGGGCCTACTGCAGCTGCCGACAATCTCACTGTTCCTGCTGCTGTTGCTGATTCTCTGGCTGTTCTTGCTCTAGTTCCAGCACCTGCCTGCCCACCTGCAAAGCTCGAGCCTGTCCTGGAGAAACAGCCCGCAGCACCGGCTTCCCCGCCTCGGGGTCGAGGTAAGGCTCTCTGCCGGCATCTCCGAGTTGTCTTGGACTAGCGACGGCAGGAGAAGGTGGGCCAGCAGTTCATGGCAGGCCGCTCCAAAGAGGGCGCCTGGGTCCAGTAAAACTGGACTACCGATCAGGTCTGCTGCTTTGACCAACAGCGGGGCTACAGCAGACAGGATGTCTTCATTCCTCGCCGGTCCGTCAAGAAGCCTGATCTGACAGAGCGACTCCACAACCTGAGGGTGAGTGGATCGAGTTCTCCCTGCAGGAAGGTCTTTGCGGACCTTGAGCGGCTGGTGTCATCCGTATCTCGGATCCAGAGGAGAAGGAATTGGGTCCTATGCAGAACTTTTTGAAGACGATGTCTGGCCAGAGTCTTCTGCTCCTTCCCGGGCTGCGAGTTCCCTGGCGGTGACCCACTTGAGTGCCCCATTGACAGTATTTTGTCAGCATGGGTCCCATTGCCATCCATGGGCCAGGCCTGGTACAGGGGAGTACCCCGGCCACCTCTCCCGCTGCAAGTGCAGACTGATCCCGAAGGTCCTCTGTGTAGGGGGATGGCCCAGCAGATGAGCCCCATCCGAGGGCTTCGTCTAAAGATCATCACCAGGCAACTGCCTACCAGTGAGGTGATGACCCGGCTCCAGAAGATGTGGAGCTGGAGGAAGTTACGGCGCTGCCGCAGACCCCTAATTACCTGTGTTTGTACCCGTCAATGGTCCTAGGCTCTGTTAAGCCACCGGCTGGAGTAGCTGACACCCCTGAGAACAACGCCCCTCCCCCTGAATGTCAGGAGGATGCTGAGGAGCCTGCAGTTCCTGAAGCTGCCACTGGGTATCTCCAGCCAGCTAATACTTCTCCACGGGAGCCTGATCTGTTCCCAAATTCTGCTATTGCTCTCAAAGACAGTAAATAATCTCTGATGGGCTGTAGCCCCTAACAGGTACTTTGCTACATTGTTTATATGTTTTGCTATGTTTCTCTCAGTTGGGCTGCACCCATATAACCTATAGAGCACGAGACTTTCCTTGGACTCTTCCCCTATTTATTACAAGCCAAGAGACTTTTCTTGAACTTTAATCCACATGTGCTATGTTAGCACCCACCTCTGCTGACGCAGAGTCACCACATTTATAAAGGAGCACCCAGACCATGGACTTTTTCTGGAAAGCCGTCTGAGAGACTCATAGCCATCCTCTACAAGGGAAAAGTTGCCATTTTCATATGTATGCTATTTATGCCTTTCTTTACAGGAAATGGACATTGATGTTATGCTACCACGAGTAGCCAGTTTATGCAACGTTTATAATGTTTAAGTCATTAACTCATTGGACTGCCTAAGCCAATGTGCGTTTCTTATGATTGCACAACTGCCATAGTATTGTCAGTAAGTTTGCATATAACGGGGCACATTTACTTACCTGGGCCTGTCGCAATCCCCGATCCGGACTGACCGACGAGAATGAAGTCTGGTGTGATTCACCAAGATCGTGTGCCCGATATCCTGCATGTGTTGCTTCCCTGTTGAGGTCCGCCGGGGTTCCCAGTGTATGTGAGTGCATGTTTTGCAACATAATTTGAATTTTAAACTCAGTCCGATGGCCACACCCCTTGATTTGTGTCGCATGAAAGTCGGCGGCTAAATCCGATTGCGAGCGCCAAAAAATGTGGCGCAAATCGGAGATATTCAGAAAACCCGACGGAAATGTGGTCCGCGGACCCTAGTAAATGTGCCCCAATATCTTGGTGGGCTCTGCAGGACTGTAGCCAAGGCTGTGTCAGACCGTCTTTTGTATGTAAATCCTCACCACAGGCTTACACCTCAAACCAAAGCTTTGTATGTTATGGCTTCTGTAAACCGCAGGTCTTTAGGAGACCGGGGGTGTTCACCTAGGAACACCTAGATGTCATACTCAAGGGTAAGACCATCAGACAGCAGGTAAACTGTATTTTATACACCGCATATACTATTTATGTGCATTATATTGTTGCCATGGACGAAGTGTTTGCGAACAAATTGTCAGACCTTGGTGCAAGGAGTGGACCACAGGACATGACACCACACCTTTCCCTCATCAACAGTTGGTTTAAGGGCATTAGCTACCAGCTGTATTACTTTCATTGTATTTTTGTGTACCCAGTCCGACACCAACCCGGGTGCCTGTAGCCAGGACTGTGGGCGGCTTGTGCCCTAAACTGCACATAGCCAGCACTTCCAGTAAGTGCAACCTTTACCATCCACACCCCGACCTGCTGTCATGTGCATGGACCCTCTGGAGGCCATATGCTGCTGGCCAGCGTTGGTTATCCTTTACCCATCTGGTCCATAGCTGAGTCATGGGTGGCTCTTTTAATTGCCAAGGGGGTATGCAACACCCCTGCCAACGCATGGGCAGAGGAGTGTTTGCGAATGAGGCCCTTTATTTGTATCTTCCCAGCAGGTGAGCCTGCACAACTTGCCTTGGGGATAATGCAGTCAATGTTAGGCATCAGCAGCTGTAGATACTGCCTGTGCAGGCAAGGGTTAAAAGATGTGTGATATGTCATCCAATTGTATTCCTTTATGCGAACTGGAGTGTGATTGGACAGTGAGCCACCACCGACCAGGAGTTAACAAAACCCCTGGACAGGGAGGAGCAAAAGTTATTTTACCACAGGTCTGCTCTTAGATGTTTGAGGAAGGAGGGGTTACCTCCGAAACATCATAGGACACACCGGGCGTTCAGCGTCTCAGTGAACCAGGTTACATAGCGTGGACTTTTAATCGTGGACTTCAGCATATTGAGCCAGAAACTGGTGAAGTATTTATATGCCTTATGTCTATATTTGTCATCCAAAGATTTATATAAAGTATTGGATTGGATTACACAGTTGGTTCAAGTATTTTTTGGGCTGCTCTTAGGACATACCTCTTGAGCTCTTAGGTCCAAGCTCTCCCATGAGAGCACACCTACTACACCTACTAGAACACACAGAGTGACAAGAGACGGTGTCTGTGCACAGACACACAGCTAATACCAGGACAACCTGCAGTATTCACATCTTGACACAGCTTCATCCCAGCATGCATTTTCTTCCAAGTTGGTGAATCTATCCCTGAGGACATTCTCCATGAACACTCCAGTAATCCAGAATCTCTCTAGTAATCCGGCATCTGTTTCAAGACCATTTCCTGCAGTTGTTCTAATAAACAACCGTGAGTTATTTTGCACAACGCTGCCTCCGTCTGTTCCCTGGATACAGCTGTATCACCATCACGGGCTCCCCATCCATTACTCAGGGACATATATTACAGAGACTAAGGGGTTGCCCCAGGGAGAACCAGTACATCAGCCTCTCCCTCTATATTTCTTGCACACACCACCTGCTGGAGACCTGCCAAGCTGTAGGACAGCCCTCCGGACCCCATACCAAGCACCGTGACATCAGCGTGCCTAGGCCGCAACCTCCAGCCACTCCGGTATTCTGGGCCCCGGCTGCTTCCAGGCCCCAAGAAAAGACTAGACCCTGGTGGGGGTTGTTGCAGTAGAAACACTGTAATCAAGTGGCAGCGCACATCAGAACTGGTAAGAGGATCTAAGCCTGTTTTGCCGCAAGTTGTACATTGTACATGATGGGATCTGCTATGTTTAATACCCTATGGTACGTGTTTATCCCTTAAAACCATGTCACAGGTAGATGATGGGGTGACTTGCTATATAGATGCTTATACCTACATTTATATACCGGGTTGATAATAGAATTTTGATGTTTATTGTTGTTTTTAAATGCACATTTAATAAAATATATGAGTTAATATGAGCTTGTTTCCACTACAGGTGGGAAGTTTTAGTATTGTTTTCACCATATACCAAGAATTTAAGAATTAAAGGAAACCTAACACTTGAAGTGGCAGGTTTCAGATGGAAATACCGAGCACCAGCTCAGGGTGTCGGAGCTGGAACCGGAGCTGATTTTTGTTAGTGTTTTAAACCGCTGTATTGCGGTTTAAAACACTTTTTAAACTCTATAGCCGGCGCAGGGAGGTACACGCTCGGCGCTTACCATGCGCGCGGCTCTCCTTTACTTCCTTTGTGGTCGCGCGCATGGTAAGCGCCGAACGTGTACCTCCCTGCGCCGGCTATAAAGTTTAAAAAGTGTTTTAAACCGCAATACAGCGGTTTAAAACACTAACAAAAATCAGCTCCGGCACCAGCTCAGCCTGAGCTGGTGCTCGGTATTTCCATCTGAAACCTGCCACTTCAAGTGGTAGGTTTCCTTTAACCCCTTCACGCCCCCCGCAGTGACTTAGCGCTCAGTGGTGGATATATCCGCCATGCCGGTTCGGATCAGAGCCGAACCGGCATTGGGAAACACGGGGTGCCGGCTGTAACTAATAGCCGGCACCCCAGTGTAACACCCGCGATCGGAGTTGTCTCCGATCGCGGGTCCTTAACCCGTTAAATGCCGCGGTCAGCGCGACCGCGGCATCTAACCTGCATCTGGGGGGTCTTTCCCCCACGATCGGCCCCCCCGAACCGTTTTCGGGGGGCGCCGATCGTTGCTATAGCAACTCTGGGGTCCGATCTGGACCCCAGAGTTACTTGCAAGAATTGCCGGTAAGATGGCGTCTGTGACGTCATCTTACTGGCACAGTGCCAGCCTATGCAAGTGTATAGGCTGACACTGATAATACTCTGCAATACATCAGTATTGCAGAATATTATCATGAAGAAGCAATCAGATGATTGCTTGTTCATGTCCCATGGTATAAAAGTGAAAAAGTAAAAAAAAAAAGTTATTCAATAAAAAAATAAAGTCATAAATCACTGAAAATGCCCCAAACCCCCAAAACATATAAAGAGACATATAACTAAAAAAAAAGTCTAAATCATAACACAAACCCCACATATATAGTATCACCGCGTCCGTAACAACCCGTAGAATAAAAGTAAATCATTATTGAACCCCCACGATAAACGCCGTAAAAAAAAACTGTTATAAACCCTCCAAAAATTATGATTTTTACCTTTTCAATCCCACAAAAAATGCTATAAAATGCGATCAAAAAGCCATATGTACTCAGACATGATACTGGTGCAAAGTACAACATGTCCCGCAAAAAACACGCCATCAACCAGCTCCGTAGCCAAAAAAGTAACAATGTTATGCCACTTGGAAGACGGCAATACATAAATGATAGATTTTTCCCCAAATTAGGGTTTTGTTTGACAAATTTAGTAAAACGTAAGAAATAATATTCATGTCTGATATCCCCGTAATCGTATCAACCCATAGAATAAAGATAACATGATTATTAGTCTATACGGTGAACACCAAAAAAAAAAAAGTAAAAAATCCAGTACAGAATTGATGCTTTTCTACTCCTGCCCTCAAAAAAAGTTCCTAAATTTTCAACAATAGGTGATACCAACCCCAAAATGGTAACAATGGAAAAAGCATCTCATCCCGCAAAAAAAATGCCGTCACATGGCCCCAATAACGAAAAAGCGAAAATTTTATAGCCTTCAAAAGGGGCCAATGAGGAAACTAAAATCCTGGCAGCTGCAGCGCCCTCCTTCCCTTCTGCGCCTCGCTGTGCCCCCATAAAACAAGTCACAGCCACATGTGGGGGGTCTTTGTACTCAGGAGAAATTGCAGAACAAATTTTATGGTGGGTTTTCTCTTTTTATATTTTGGAAATGTGTAAATTTTAGTGCTAAATGAACGTATAAGGGAACAATATGACCATTCTAAATTTCACCTCCATTTTGATTCAATTACTATGAAGATCTCAAGGGGTTAACAATCTTCGTAAAAGCTGTTTCTGATAGCTTGAGGGGTGCAGATTTGAAAATGGGTAGATTATATAGGGAGTTTTGATGCTAAATATGTAAAATTTCATTCAAAACTGTATTTATCCCCAAAATAGTCAATTCTGAAAATCCGGAAAAGCGATATTCTATTTGTAAGCCGCGTGACATCAAAATAAATTATCCAGACATTTCAGAAATTATGAAAATGTAAAGTAGACAAATGGGAAATGTTATTCAGCAACTTATTTAGGTGGTAAATCTATCTGCCTGAAAACGCAATGATTTAGAATTTCGAAAATTGTTTCAAAAAATTTATCATATTTTCTTTTTTTTTGTAAATAAACGCAAAACTTATCAGCCAAAATTTACCACTAAAATGAAGTACAACATGTGGGGGAAAAACAGTCTCAGAATCGCTTTGATAAGTAACAGTGTTCAAAAGTTATAACCATATAAAGCGAAGCAAGTCAGAATCCAAAAAATCGGGCTGAGCCTTAAGCTACAAAATGGCTGTGTCCTTAAGGGGTTAACAAACTGATAATTGTTTTTTTTTTGCCTAGGCTCTGGTTACACATGTACAGTATTATGTTTCCATTTGTAAATAATGTATGATGGATAGACTGTACACATTGCAACAAGTTATGACCCATTTGATGAATCAATTATTTACCTCTATCAACATCACTAAAAGAACATAAGACAACACAAGTCTGACAGATAACCATGGTATAGTAACGATTCTGACCTTTATCACGCCATTATCGGTCTTGTGAATAAACTTTTACAATCTTCCTGGGAACATAACATTTTTGAACATTTTAGCATTTTTCTGTGGACTTTTTTTTTCTTATTAAACTGGTGTTTACAGTAAAAATTAACACATCCCCCACACTATGTTTTTCTGAAGGTTATGCAAGAGAGCTCACCGGGGACATTGAAAGGTCTCAATAAATAATATGCTGTAAGATACCTATTTCTAAGGATGATGATAAGAGAAGTGATTCTTTGATTTATGTCTCTATTCACCATACATGTGCAATAAATGTCTCTACACTGATCAAGAATGCGGCATCAAATAATCAGAGTTAATCGACTCTACAATGTTATAACATCCTGGGTCTCAACAACTTTTGTCTATTTACATTTTATATTAAATAAAGTCTATTATAAGGAATTAGGAATTAAAAATGTAAAGGATTAATTCAGGGTGTATATAGATTTTGATTTCTTTTTTTAATAAGTCAACCTTATTTTACATACCCAGCATGTGTCATATACAATAATAAATGCAAGAAAGTCACAGCTGAAAGTAAATTATTAATTTAAATATAACACCACAGCCAATAGTCTGGACATACCTGTTGCCATTTACCCAAACCAACCAAGCCCCACGTCCACGCCCCAACTCCTCTGCTGCCACCCCAGATTTCAAACCACTTAGTCCAATGTTTTTCAAATGATTTCACAGACCACTATTTCATATATAGATCTTCATCTCCACCCAAATAGTATGATTCAACAACACCACCAGCTCTCTTATCCTTGGCAGTGCACATTTAGCCAGTGCCTTGTGGTACGCTTTTTAACATGATACAAAACCTTGATCATCATCAACTATTACCTCCAAACCTTCAACAAAAATCAGCAAGCGCACATTTGGATCCATAGGAATCCATATATCAAACACTCTACCAATAAAACCCTTCATCTCACTTCATAACCCCTCATCAAAATCTTCTAGGCAAATCTTCTGGACTCATTTTACATTTAAAGGTAATTTTACAGGTGATGTAATCATTACATGTGTCAGTCACATTATGAAAAAGATGCAAAAAAAAAAAAAAACACTCGGGCTTGAATTATTCAACTTTTTTCCATGCACTGTAACATTATCAATCTAGTTTTACTTTCAACTAGCTGTAGATCTTGGCGTTGACTGGGATAGGAAATAACTGCTCTTAGCTATGAAAAAACAGAATGGGTTAATAAAAAATGTTTTATATGTATCTCTCTCTCTCTGTCTCACTTTCTCTGTATCTCTCTGTCTCTGACTGTCACTGTCTCTGTCTCTATCTCTGACCTTCTCTTTCTCTGACCGTCTCTTTCAGTGACTGTCTCTGACCGTCATCACTAAAATTAACCACTTCTACTTTTCCCAAACAACACGCTCCCCAGTAGAGGGGAATATAGCATTTTGATTATTTCTGCTAATGAGAGGTTTGGTAATTGCAGTGTGGGCTATTAGTCCAAATGCTCTTAAACATTGTATATTAAGACCGATTGTGCCTGGTCATTGCTGAACTAGTGAACAATTCCTTCTGCAGTGTTGAAATGATTAACAATGGAGATTCTCTGTATTACCTTGTTCTCTTGTCTTTTGTGGGACTTGAATGAGTTTGATTTCTACTATATTGCATTACAACATCACACAGACTGGGAACTATCAACTTTTGCTAACTCTTGCTATGGCTGATAGGGGCACCCCTTTGGCCTTCATCTGGACTCTCTGCTGCTGGAGGGTTTCAGTCACTTTGGATTGTTTGGAAGTTAGGTTGCCAGTTAAATAAGATTTGTCAGATAATTAAGGGAATTGGCACTAGGTACCATTAACATCAAAAACTTGCAAGTTTCTTAAAGTGTTCTCTAATTTTGATCAGTGTTCTTTTTTTCATATAGCTCATTTACATTTTTACTATGTGCTTTAGAATATATACAACTAATGAAATAAGCTTAAAATACTGTTATTTTACTCCTGTTAGGATATAGTCCCATAAGACTACACAATATCCTTGATATTTAGGAACAGATGATTGGTGATAGATAAAACAGCAGAACACTTACTGGCAATCCCATAAACAATTAATGAAGTGTCAGGGTGCAAGCTTCACCTCCCGCTTCATAAACTTGGCAGAATGGAACCTATAGTCTTGTGATTATTGGAGGCTCAGGGAGGCAGACCCCTCTTCTGTGAATATGGAATAACATTAAAACTTAGACAACATTAACAAATAAAAACCAAAGTCTATTTAAGCATTATTGGAATAATCAGTTTGGATTTTGGCTGCTCAATTCTGAATTTGTTCATGCTGTCATTGTCTAAGCTCTCTGTATTTCTCAGCTGGGGGTTGAGTAATTCAGGGCCTAGCCAGTTAATTGCTGGGGGCGGCATCCAGGGGATCCATAAATAGCTAATGTACAGGGCTGGTTACTGTTTCTTCTGTCACCTTTGGTACTTCTGACTTCTGTGGTTTTCCTGCTCCCAGTGGACCCCTAACCTGATCTGGAACCATGTTCATCCTGTCTGAGCCAGAAGCCCGTGAACTCCCAGTCACAACTGGAACCCTGTGTATTTTGCCTTAATTGTAACCCTGTGTACCCCAAGCATGAGCCGTAACCCTGTGTAACTCCCTATGTGCTAGGGGCGGGAGATGGATAAATAACTAATGCTCAGTTTTATCAGTTCTAGGTACTGTTTCCTTTGTGAGCTGTGTCTGTTTTCCTGCACGCTGTGTGCCCCCAGCCTGAGTCGGAACCCAGTGTACACCCAGCCTGAGCCCAAACCTTGTGTACCGATTACTTGCTACTACCCTCTGTGTACTCCTAACCTGAGCCGGAAACCTGTGTATCCCAAACATGTACCTGATCCCTTATCCTGTCTGCACTGCTGCTTGTTTCTGGAACCCTGTACTTGTCCTGAAATCCATACTGGAGTCACCTTGATACTGTGTCTGTCCCTTACAATTAGGCTTTGCAAGCTTTGTTAGGTAGGTGACAGGCGTTGTGGGCGATTTTAGGGTCTGCACACCCTTGCTCTATGAGGACATTAATAATAATCACGTCAAATGTACACCAGCAAGACACTATAGTTGCAAATGTTTGCTATTGAAGTCTAAGCAGGCAGGCTCATGCCATAGGAAATTTTATCAGATTTTATGATAAATGAAGACCAAATGGCATAAATTTAGCCTTTCCCTTCATGATGCAAGATAAATCCAGTTTCAGTACTGTAATTCTCTACTGATAAACCAGCCATCAGTCATTGATCATGGAGGGAGATCATGTGTTTAACTACAGCATGAAAGACAAACCCCTCCTGTATGTGACTGCTGAGAGACACATCTGTTAGACAGCATGATCTCTGCACTTAGATGGAGAAAACCACCAGAGGCAGCTGTCCTGACCATTGGATCTCATTGCCAATCACACAAGTTTGGAAAAAAGATCTTACAACGAAAGCACAGCTGGCCTTACCCGACCATTTCTATCTATGGAGTAAGATTCTGTCTGTTACTGAAAGGGTTTACTGGTTTAGAGTCCCATGCTGATATTACAGCATCTTACAACAGTCAATTTGCTAGCCTCACTGAGTACTGAGAGGAGACGTAAGAACCTAATGAGAGCAAGCCTATCATCTCTCCTTGCCCTGGAACAGATGAGTTTATTCTTGCAGCTGGGGTCCTGTCCAATTGCTGCCTTCCCACCTTGCATCAGCCCCATGATAACATCTGACAGGTTGTCACTCCCATTCTTTCTCCTGCTGTGTTGAGTGTGTTGCGGCAGTGCAAGGTCAGGCAGGTATGATAGACAGAGGTCAGGGGTATGCAACATACAGAGCTGATATGTGTTTAGTGGAGGGGGCATCAGCTACGTAACAAGACACAAGGCTAGCAGCACAAACAAGAAAATACCATAAAAAGAAAAAAGAATAAAGAATTCATATATATAAAAAAGTATATATTATTGAACCATTGCAACATAAAGATAATATAAAATAGAATGAATAGTAAAATTGAAGGTAGAGCTAGCAAGATAGTGAATGCCATAATGTGTATTATTTAATAACTTGGAGGTCATAGCTTGAAATAAAAGTAATAAAAGTATAAATAAAGTGGGACTATTTTTAGGCGCAATGTAAGGTTTTAGGTCTACTAGTGTTTAAGGATGTGTTTACACTGCTAAAAAATTGCATGTAAGGCTATGTTCACATCTCTGTGTCAGAAACATTGACAATGTATCACTTTTGAGTTTATCTTTTTATAAATCTTGCAAGAGGGTAAATCATCTCCCCTGTGCTGTCACCTTCTCAGATGAGGGTGACTTACATGGAAACAGTCTTTTACTATGTCAGTCCTGTCCTCCAACATCATATGGTGTGATAAATCAGGGGCAGTTTAAGGCTTGTTTCTGATTTTGAATCTATACAGTAAGATTGGTTCTGGTCCTGTGTCTAGGTAATAAGCTTGGTTCCGGTGTGGTATCTCTCATGTAGTTTGGTTTTTAAAATTATCTATTTAGTAACCTTGGTTCTGGTAGCATATCTATTTAGTAACCTTTAGTTCTGGTAAGGTAGACTATTGCTTTGGGGTTACTTAGAAATTTCCTTATTTTTGAAAGAAAATCACATATTCTTTCAATGAAGCTAACATTAATTGAATCATAATTGCACTCTAGACATTGTTAATGTGGTAAATGACAATTCAAGCTGCAGTTGTCTGGTTTTTAATGCAATATCTATATAGGTGTTCAAATGCCCACTCCAGTGGTTTAATGGTACATTGGGGCAGATTTATCAAGCTGTCTGAAAGTCAGAATATTTCCAATTGCCCATGGCAACCAATCACAGCTCCCTTTTAAAATATTTGCTGGTAAAATGAAAGCTGAGCTGTGATTGGTTGCCAAGGGCAGCAAGAAATATTCTGACTTTCAGACAGCTTTTCAAATCTGCCCCATTGTGTTTGCTAACTGTGTAAGAAGCCTAATGGATGTTTAGAAAATCGTTGTTCAAGTATGCTAGCACAGCTGAAAACAGTTTGGCTGATTAGAGAATGTATATAACTGACCTTTGAGCTGGTTGAGAATCTGGAACATCACATTTGTTTGCTCCATGAAATTCTCACAATGGCCAAAAAAAAAGAACTCTTATGTGAAACTCATCAGCCTATTCTTGTTTTTTAAAAAATGTAGGCAATTCCATGCAACAGTGGAGAGCACAAACAGGCTCTAACCAGAGCATAAAGAAAAGCAGGAGGCTCCGCTGCACAACTAAGCAACAAGGCAAGTACATTAGAGTCTCTAGTTTCAGAAACAGACACCTCACATGTCCTCAACTGTCAGAATCATTAAATAGTGCCCACCAAATGCTGGCATCAACCTCTACAGTAAAGAGGCAACTCCAGGATGGTAGCCTACACGGCATAATGGCAAAGAAAAATCTATATCTGAGACACGGACATTGGACAGAGGAAGATTGAAACAAAGGGTTATGTACAGACTAATCTAAGTTTGAAGTGTTTGGATCACACAGAAGAACATTTGTGAGATGCAGAACAACTGAAAATATGTTGGAAGAGTACCTGACACCATGTGTCATGGTGGAGTAAATGTGATGGGTCTGGGGTTGCTTTGGTGCTGGTAAAGTGGGAGTGTAGAGTGTACAAGGTCAAATAGATTTTGAATAAGAAAGGCAGTTTAGCAACACCATGCCATATCTTGTGGACAGTGCTTCTTTGGAGCCAATTTCATCCTACACGGGACAATGACTCGAAGCATACCTCCAAATTATGCATGAACTATTTAGGGAAGAAACAGGCAGCCGCTATCCTATCTGTAATGGAGTGGCCTGCCCAGTCACCAGATCTCAACCCCATTGAGCGGTTGTGGGAGCAGGTAGAACGTATGGTACGTAAAAAGTGCCCATCAAGCATGGAAGCATGGTATGAAATTTGTCCAGATTACCTCAGTTAATTAACAGCTAGAATGCCAAAGCTCTTCAATGCTGAAATTGCAGCAAAGGAAACATTTTTTGACAAAAGCTAAGTTTTAAGGAGAGAATTATTATTTCAAATGAAAAAAAATCTTTCAAACATTGTCATTGTCTGGACTATATTTTATATTCATTTTGCCACTCATTTGAAAAAAAAAAAGTATGAAAACACAAAATTATCTGAGCGGTTGTGTATCTATTCAAAAATCCTCGTCCTGGTACTGTATCTATTTAGTAACCTTGGTTCTGGTGCTTTATCTATGTAGAATTCTTGATTTTAGTATTGTATCTATGTAGTATGCTTGGTTCCATTGTTTCTATGTTGTAATCTTGGTTTTGGTAACATATTTATGTAGTAAGCTTTGTTCTGGTAATAAATCTATATAGTAAATGTCTCTGTTAGGATTGGGTAACACAAAAGACAGGGGATAGTGTGCCCTGAGCTTGCCCCAACCACTGTCCCTTCCTATAGCCCCCCCACGCTAAACCGTGGGGCGACTACTTGAAGACTCGAAATACACTGATAATTGTGGGAAGGGAAACACACACAGACTGACAAACATAAAACACAAAAGAATAGTAAACTAGCCGGAGTAACAACGAGAGGGTACGTCAAGAGCAAAATCAGTAAGCAAAGAGTCAATGTCAAAAACGAGCCGAGGTCAACAACGATACAGATACAGAGCAAGTCAAACCTAATGCTGAGCGAGTGGAGAAGGGATTTCAAACACTGGCACAGGTGACTAGTGAGGCTGCAATTTATGCAGCCAGAACCCCACCTCCAGAACCTGATAGGAGCTGGACAACTACTGAGAATTAACCCCTCATGTTGCAGAATAACCAAGCACAATAGCAGGCACCATGCAGAGGTACCACAAGTCAGCAGTTCAGAACACAACTCCTAGACAGCGCGAGATCTTAGCAGCCGCTGCCCGGGACGAGAGGAGGAGTTTTCGCGGATACGCGCTGGAGGTTGGAGAACACTGCTAGCACCACCAGAAGAACCAGAAGTACCAGCATTCTCTCCAGCGAACCTGACAGTCTCCATTTAATATGTTTAGTTCAAACAAACTTTAGATCATTATAAACTCTAAACCAGACAATTTTTCAGCCCCCTACATCAGGGGCTTATGTTTTGTTAATTGTTCTCATAATGGGCACAGCTTCTGAAGTTCAAAAAAGTCGCCCAAAATTTTTTGACTCTATTGGTTTTGTAATATAGGTTTAGTGGCTGATCATTTGCATGCAAGTCTTGCATCTGTAAGCACAATGCTAAGCACAAGATGCAGCAGTGTAAAGCACAATCCCTCATCTGAACTCTAGGCAATGGAAACCTGTTATGTGCAGTGATGATTCCTGCTACTCTAGTCTTGGTTTGGAGAATGTGAAGAGAAAACCACCTTCCTGACTGCATTGTGCCTAAGTTTTTTTTAAACTTATTTTTATTTTTTCATAAACATACATATAATATGCAAGCTTTAACAGGCAGAACATATCTATGCAAACTAAACCTGTACCAAAGCAGAGAGAAATCTAGCAACATGACTAAAGGTGATGGACTGTAAGTAACATTGTGCCTAAGTTTGATTTAGGAAGGATAATGGGGTTGTATTTCAGAAGACAGTCAATACTTCCATATTGCAAGACATTTTTGGACAGTATGCTTTCAATTTTATGGGTAAAATTTGAGGAAGACCCTTTCTGTTCAGTGTGATCTTCCCCCTGGCACTTATCACAATGACAGAATACAAAATTTGTGATTATTCAGTTCAGAAAAAAGATGGCTGAGGGGAGACCTCATTACAATGTACAAATACCTGAACGGACAGTACAAGGGTCTTTCCAAAGATCTTTTTGTACCTAGGCCTGTGACCAGGACAAGAGGGGCTCTACGCCTAGAGGAGAGGCGATTCTACCATCAACATAGACAAAGGTTCTTTACTGTTAGAGCAGTGAGACTATGGAACTCTCTGCCGCAGGAGGTTGTTATGGCCGACTCTATGTACATGTTCAAGAGAGGCCTGGATGCCTTTCTGGAGAGAAAAAATATCACCGTTTATGGGGAAAAAGCATTTATGTAATTCTTAAAGGATGGACTTGATGGACTTGCATCTTTTTCCAGCCTTATATACTATGATACTATGAAACGGGAAAAAAGGTCAGTACCAGGATTGACATGGGTCATAGAACAGACTCCAGCCTTTAATTTCTCAGCCTTAAAATGCCAGCAGAAAAATGAGAGGTCCTGTCCATTCATCCAACATCAGTGTCAGACCAAATAAAGTTTTGGATGAATATGCAAAAAACAAACTCCATAATCTTCTCGAAAGCTTTCCTAGAAGAGTGGAAACTGTTTAGCCAAATAGAAGGACCATGCAGCTCTAAATGTATTCCTAATGGATTTAGAATGGGAGTTCTTAAAATCTGTAAAAGTAATGTGTAGCAGTCTCAATGCTTTTGCCCATACAGTGTATATTAAATCTATATTTCCTCTTAGGATGCAATCAATATTAGAACTCACTTCTAAGACCATTGTGGTGTCTTGCATACATGATTACATGCTGTTAGTTATTTGCTCTCTATTGACTGTGGTCAGTATCTCACCAGCAGGGAGGAAGTTCATTTAAATTCATGCACTGTCGGAATGTTCCCCATATTTCTGATTGTGGTCCTGCACTTGTTTATATTGCTTGGACATGTTAGTTAAAGTTAGTGATGCATGCTGAATATTGTAGAGAAGCCTGTACTAGAATAGTCAATGTCTGCCTGTAGCTTATATTTTCTGATCAGAATACTTTCCTTCATTTCTTGTCGCTTATGTTGTACCAACTTATTCAGCATCTGTGAGCAAATCAATCTCGGTCCCTAGTCAAGTACACAACAAAAATGAAGTGCCCTTAAAATTTAAAGGAGCTCACAGACACCTTTTGGCATAACTTCTTTCCACTCTTAGCTCAGTTCAATTCAAATACTTTGATCCCTTTTATTGTGGTAGTTGTGCCAGTCTGATGACCAGTCCACAACTTGCTGTTCTCTGTAAACCGTCTTTCATGTGGAGCAGCTCAGAGAAAAGAAATTAAGACATAAGAGATGCAATACATATATAGCTCTCCTACCTTTCCTGCGTTTCCATTTTTGTCTGCTTCTCCCAATTACCATAATTATCATACTTGGGGAAAAACTGACAAAAACTGAAAAAATGGGTGCGTTTTAAAAAATGCATGCGTTTTTAAAATACGTGATTTTTAACGGACTGCTTAAAAAATTACCGTATATTCCGGTGTATAAGATGACCTGGTGTATAAGACGACCCCCTACTTTCCTGTTAAAAATATAGAGTTTAAGATATATTCGCCATATAAGACTACCCCTTTTCCAACAGCCAGCTCCCCCTGTATATTGCCAGCCTGTACCCTCAGTATACAGCCAGCCCCCCTGTATATAGCCAAACTGCCCCCCCCCAGTATACAGCCAGCTATTATACAGCCTGGCGGCCCCCCAATTGTGCAGAATGCCGGCCCCCCAGTTTGCATCCTGCCTCCTCCCCCTCTATATAGCCAGACTGCTTGGCACATTAATAATACAACAGCTTCTCACCTTTCCCGCGATCCACCGAAGCTCCGCTGCTACACTCCGGCCGGCGGTGACAGCTCATCGAGCGCTGGCGGCTCACAGAATATGACGTCAGCCGCGTGCCGCCGTCATATTCTCTGCGACGCCGGCACCCACGGAGCTGTCACCGGCGGCCGGAGTGTAGGAGCGGAGCTTCGGTGGATCGCGGAAAAGGTGAGAAGAAACATTACTGGCGTATAAGACGACCCCAGACCAGACTGAAGATTTTTCAGTCTTCAAAAGTCGTCTTATACGCCGGTATATACGGTAAATAGCTTTTTTTCCCCTTTCTTTGCCTGGTCTGCTAATTGGGAAGAGGGATTAGTGTTTTCACCTGATAAATTGAGTGGAAGCCAGTTTTGAGCTTGCTCATTTTGGCTTGTGGTTCTAAGTGGCTTGTGAGGATAAGTGGAGTGGAAACAAGTGGAGTTTGAAAAAGAGGATTCCCAAGCAATCCTCATTTTATATATTTTTATTTATATACTCCTCACAGTTTTGTAACTATGATTTGGCTGGCAAGGTTGGTGGTATGCTCCAGTGCACACTCTGCCATATGTGTACACTGCTGGAGCAGGAGTTCCAGGGTGAAAACCGCTTCAACATATGTGCCCATATTTTTCTACTGGAAGCTCGTGTTAGAGATCTGGCATCTAGAGATCGGCATGTGGTGGAAAGGGTGGATAAATTACTGGGGGAGCTGGGGATGACCCAGCTGTCGTGGCCCATGTTGGTACCAATGACAGAATAGATGGTAGCTTGAGATGCCTGAAGAATAGTTTTAAAGAATAAGGCTACCCGTGCCATGCGCTACACAAAACACACAGCGGGAGCTCAGGTAGTTAAATGCATGGTTCAGATCCTGGTGTAGAGCAGAGGGATTTGGGTTCCTAGAGCACTGGGCTGAATTTTCATTGGGGTACAAGCTGTTTTCCGCCGATAACTTGCACCTAAATGGAAGGGGGGCTGCGTTGCTGGGGAAGAAGATCTTAGCATGGGTGGCGGAATATTTAATCTAGGATCTGGGGAGTAGGAAAAGGAAGACATAAAAGAGGTAGACAGGTCAGAGAGGGGACAGGTTATGTTGGTGGGTGGTGAAGTGGGTGGTGTATGGGGGTCTAAGGCAGTGGATAAGGAGATCCACAAGTTACAAAACAAGGTTTGTGAGGTTATCACGTGCAAAATAAGCGAGCTTGAGGCTCTGGTATTAGAGGAACAGTTAGATGTTGTTGGTGTAGCAGAGACATTGTCATGGTTACACCCGCAATCCTCGGTACGGATCGCGGGTGCGCCTGTGCCTGCTGCCATGGTACCCACTCCCCCAGGTCCATACTCACCTCACCTGGCTCCAGACTCCACGGTGATCCCATCCTGGTCCCACGCCGGCATCCTCCAAGGCCGCGCTCCTGCTTCCTACTGAGGCCGCATGCTCCCGATGCTAGGGCGCGCACGACTCTTCAGGAATTTAAAGGGCCAGTGTCTTCCTTATTGGCGCTGGCATCCTGGCTCTGCTAAATAGCCTGGCGACTCCCCGCATCCCCTGCCGGATCTTCAAGTCATTCTACTGAAGAGAAAGCCTCCGAGTTTCCTGAGCGTTTCCAGACGCCTCCATGTTCCCGTGTTCCTGTGGTGTTCCCGTGGTGTTCCCGTGTTCCAATCCTGTGGGGGTCCTGTAACCCTGTGGTGGTCTTGTAACCCTGTGGCGGCCCGGTTATCCTGTGGCGGTCTGGTATCCTAGTGGTCATCCGAGGTCCTGCCAGCTGTCCATCTGAGGTTCTGCCAGCTGTCCACCCAAGGTCCTGCCAGCCATCCATCCGAGGTCCTGCCATCCCGAGGTCCTGCCATCCCGATGTCCTGCCTTCCCGAGGTCCAGCCTTCCCGTGGTCCTGCCTGCCCTGTGTCCTTACCTTGGCTGCCACCGCGGGCCTAGTCACACCCGTGGAATTGATGACTCCCCACCGCAGCAAGACCATCCCGCTCTGCGGTGGGCTCTGGCGAGGACCAGGAGTCCACGTTATCTCCTGCAGTGGTCCAGGGAGTCCACTGACTTTAGTCCCAAGGGACTATTCCCATAGACTGTGACAGACATGGCTTGATGCATTGCATGATTGGGGTGTTAATATGCAAAGTTTTACACTCTTTTGGAAAGACAGGGCAAATAGGAGAGGAGGTGTTGTATGTCTGTATGTCAGAAGAGACTTAAAGGGAACCTACCACCCCGATTCTACCTATAAAGGTAGAAGGGGTGGTAGGTGGATGGATGGGACGTGAGGAGAGCCCTTTTTTGGGCTAATCCCCACGTCCTGGGTGTCTTTTAGAAAACTTTATTGCAGCTATATGCTAATTTTTTTTATGCGGGTACTGGGGTGTGGAGTAGCCGGACATGAGGCTACTAGTCGCGGCTACTCCACACCCCATTAGCCACGTTACTCCGCCTACCAGGTAATCTTCGGCGCGCAGCTCCTGGTAGCTGCGCGCCCTCGTCCGGGTCCCCTGCGTTCTGCAAAAAAAGGGCTATCCTCACGTTCCATCCATCCACCTACCACCCCTTCTACCTTTATAGGTAGAATCAGGGTGGTAGGTGCCCTTTAAAAGCAATTATGAATGAGAAGAGTGTGGTCTCTGAAGAGTGTGAGGAGGATTAAACTTTGTGGATTGAAATGCAAAACCAGGAGAGCGTTTAGAAAATTATTTTTGGTGTAATCTACAGACCCCCTAACATCTCTGAGGAAAAAAGGCTCACCAATATAAAAAGATGTAGCGGGCTGCACAGTAGGGGACAGTAGAGATAATGGGAGACTTTAACTTTCCAAATATAAATTGGGATCAGGGCTCTTCTTCATCTGTGAAGAGGAGACATTTTGTCAACTTTCTGCAGGATAATTTTATGGTGCAGCTTGTAGAAGATCCCACAATAGGTGATGCATTGTTGGACCTTGTGATTTCTAACAATGCAGAGATTGTCCAAAATGCCAGTGTGGGGGAAAAATTGGAAGGGTTAGTAAAAAACTATATAGTGGAGTATGTGACAGCAAATAGTATAATATGTGACAGACCGCATGGGTTTACTGAGAATAAAAGTTGTCAGACTAACCTGATCTGCTTCTATGAAGAGGTAAGCAGATCCCTGGACAGAGGAGCTGCTGTGGATATTGTGTTCTTGGACTTTGCAAAGGCATTTGACACTGCCCCTCATAGACGCCTGATGGGTAAAATAAGGTCTATTGATTTGGCAGGAATAATTTGCAATTGGATTGAAAATTGGCTGAAGAATGTATCCAGAGAGTTGTGGTCAATGATTCCTACTCGGAATGGTCACCAGTTATGAGTGGTGTACCCCAGTGTTCTGCGCTTGGCCCACTACTATTTAATATATTTAATAATGTTATAGAGGTAGGAATTAATAGCATTGTGTCTATTTTTGCAGAAGACACCAAGCTGTGTATTGTAATACAGTCTATGGAGGATGTTCATAGGCTGCAGGGTGACTTGGACAAACTGAGTGTTTGGTCATCCACTTGGCAGATGAGGTTCAATGTGGATAAATGTAAGGTCATGCACCTGGAGGTTTATAATTCCTTGTTGAGAAGGACCTCGGGGTACTTGTTCATAATAAATTGAATAACAGAATGTAATGTCAATCAGCTGCCTCTAAAGCCAGAAGGATCTTGTCATGTATCAAAAGTGGTATGGACTCGGGATAGGGATGTAATATTATCACTGTACAAGGCATTGGTTTGGCCTCACCTGGAATATGCTGTCCAGTTCTGGGCACCGGTCCATAAAAAGGATGTCCTGTAGCTGGAGAGGGTTCAACATAGAGCCACAAAAATGATAAAGGGTATGGAGGGTCTCCGTTATGAGGAAAGATTAAAACAACTAGATTTATTTAGTCTGAAAAAGAGACGACTACGAGGGACATGATTAATTTATATAAATATATGAATGGTCCATACAAAAAATATGGTGGTCAATTGTTTCAGAATAAATCAAAGCAAAAGACGAGGGGGCACTATCTCTGGAGAAACTAAGGTTTAATCACCAGAGGCGACAGGGCTTTTTGTACAGTATCAGAACTGTCAATCTGTGCAATAGCCTGCCTCAGGCACTGATCACAGCAGGGACAGCAGAGAGCTTCAAGAAAGGTCTAGATGCTTTTTTATACATAAATAACATTTATGGTTATGTTATATAGAATTATTTCCCCTAAATCCCTTCCTTATCCAATCCCTTCCCTTCCTTGGTTGAACCTGATGATACCATGATACTATGAATAGTTCCTGATAGCTAAGCACATCAGATCCAATTCATGTGGAGTAAAAAAAATGGCTGATGAAGGCTTAGATTGTATTATCTGGAGGTACACTGTACAAGAAAATAAAGGGAACACTTAAAGAACCCAATGTTACCCCAAGTCAAAAACACTTCTTTAAGATAAACATGTCCAGTTATGAATAAAAACTGAGTGTAAATCAAATTCTCTTGGCTCTCTTATCCTTTTAGCAGTTTTTTTGGTTACAATTGCAGAAACATGGAGTTGTTATGAGGGCCCAACATCCCCAAGTCAATGGTGTGCTCACTGCAATTAGCATTTGCCAGAGAACTACAAGATTAACATATCAACATTTGTGCCCTGTGCTCACAGGTGAGAGCAGGTTCACACGGAGCACATATGATAGACGTGACAGTGTCTGGATATGCTGTGGAGAATGTTTTGCTGCCTGCAATATCCTCTAGCATGGCTGGTTTGGTAGTGGGTCAGTAATGGTGTGGAGAGGAATTTCCTTCAAGGGTACTTTGAGAGGTACCTTGACTGCCATTAGGTACCGAGATGTGATCCTCAGACCCATTGTAAGGCCATATTCAGGTACAGTGGGTTTTGGGTTCCTTCTGATGCATGGCAGTGCTAGACCTCATGTTGCTGTAGTGTGTAAGCAGTTTCTGCATTGATGCTATGGACTGGCCTGCCTGTTCCCCATACTTGAATCCAATTTAGCTTATCTAGCTCCATCCACTAATGCCACATTGCATTACAGACTTCTAGGAGTTGACTGATGCCAGATCTGGAAAGAGATCCATGGAGAACATCCACCATATCATCAGGAGCATGCCCAGTCGTTAAAGGGAAGTCATACTTCATGTGTAAGCCGCTACTACTAATCCTCATTTCCTTGTCTTGAGATAAGCAGACTCTCAAAGTTAAAAATGTATACCTTCTTTAATATGTTTTTTGCGGAATACATTTCCAAAATGGAAGAAAAGCCAGGTATCCTATACAGTAAAAACAAATGAAGTACATTGACAAATATACTGTAAGTAGAGATGAGCAAATCGATTAGAACGAAGTGGAATTCGATACAAATTTCACAGAAAATTCGATTCGTCACAAATACGAAGTTTAGGCTGATTTAGGCCCATTTTAGCCAAATGGGTGCTGTAGTGATTTCTGCTCCTCTCCCAGGGTGTGCGCTTAGGGGGATCTGTATACCCCAAATAGCAGTTCTTTTTTGTTACTGAAGTGACTAGGAAGAAATATGTTTCATATCCACACAGCTGCTGTAGTGATTTCTGCTTCTCTCACAGGGTGTGCGTTTTGGGGCATCTGTATAACGCAAATTACAATAGTCTTTTGTTGCTAAAGTTGAGAGCAAGAAATACATGTCAAATCCACATAGTTTATAGAGTGATTTTCAGTCCAATTACAGAGTGTCTGTGGCTGTGAATACAGACACCGTCGAGGGTAATAGCAGTGACAGGGAAATGCAAATTGACGATGATGTAGCTGATCGCACTTTGAGTCGGGTGTAGCAAGGGATTCCTCATCGTCGGGCAAAGAGGTCAGCTTGCGTGTCTGGCAGCGGAGCAGGCAGCAAGTCGCTACTGCGGCCGTGAGTCAGCAGGGTGGCAGCAGTGCGAGGACGGGAACGGTTGCGGTATACAAATCCCGATTTGCAGGTCCAAGTAAGCTGTGGCACAAGGACTCAACGAGGCAGCCGCGGTAGTAGTCACTCAGTACAGAGTGTTGGCGGTAAAATCCCCTTCTCGGTGGTGTTTTTTGTTAAGACACCAGAGGAGCCGAGTATGTGTATGTCGAATCTGCGGGCAGAAAGTGAAGCGTGGCCAGGGAGCTAACGTTAAATGTACAAGAAAAAAGCAATGCAGCATAAGACCAAAAATATAGAAATCTTTAACAATCTTTATTAAACATGATACACCACACACAAGAGATTAACCCCTTAATGCCGAAGCCACTTTTCACCTTCCTGACATGGCCCATTTTTTCAAATCTGCCCTGTGTCACTATAAATGGTTATAACTTTGAAACGCTTTAACATAGCCTAGTGATTTTAAAATTGTTTTCTCATGACACATTGTACTTCATGGTGTCCGATTCTTGTGAAATGCCCCTAACACTCCGATTGCGGGTGTTAGAGGCGGGTGAACGGAGCCGGGGCCAGAGGCTTGACGTAATAGTACTGCATTTTGCGGGAACGCACCTCCCGCCATGCAGTACTATTACATCAAATGTCGGGAAGGGGTTTAAACCACTTAAAAAGTGCAACAAGTATGTTGAAACAATTACTGGGCACCTGACAGTACAAAGCAGGGCTCCAGAGCTATTCCCCTACGTTCTGCCCACATAAGAATACAACAGTAAAATACATGTAATAAAGCCACCTCGCATCGATAAGAATAAATCATACCCTCGGATTGATCAAACAGTTCAGCCATTCTTACAAAGCCAACTACACCCTCCTTAAGTTGCAGCGGCAGAACGGCCTCCCCCAGCATAGGCTGATATGCAATGTTTCCACCCGATCGAATTCCAGCCTCCATATGTTAGACTGTCTGTATGAACAGAGAAAAGCCATTAATGATTTTTTGATGATGCAAGCGGACAGGAGTACTCACCTGTGTAACTTTGTTGTCAGCCACTGGCAGCTCATGGGTGACACCTGCCGTTTGCTCATGCCCTTTGAAGAGGCCACGTTATTTGTCAGTCGCCATGACTGTGGGATGAATAATGTCATTCCACTGCTTCATGTCCTGTAACAGATGCTGCAAAATCTGTCTGGTCAGGGCACTGGAGAAGTGGCAACTACATCTCATGGCCAAATGAGTCCGGTGGGGGCTGAACTGGAGGAGGTGGAGGTGGAGGAGGAGGAGGACTTTGGAGCACAAGAGTCTGGTGAAATTATTGGTTTTTCTACTCAATTGACAGGAGGGGAGGAGGAGGAGCAAGAGCATCCGGAGGAGGTAGAAGACGAGGCAGATGACCCAGAAGCACTGTGGCAGTATGCAGTCGAGATGTCCGAGAGTCCCTCAGAGTCACCTGCGCAGATGGCCCGCAGCATGCTGCTTTGCCTAACTAGTGACAGCCGAATAGTCAACATCTGGCATAGGGATGACTTTTGGCTCTCCACCCTCTTGGACCCTCACTACCAGTCAAAAATGGGTGCCTTTTTTCCAGTTGGCGAGATGGAGGAAAAACTGGCATACTATAGAGATATACTCTGCAGACAGTTGGCCACTGGCTATGTGCGCCATTGTCCATCCTCTGTCAGGTTTGACCAGGGGATTCCTGGCAGTCATCGCTCATGTACTACTGCCACGGTTGCTATGGGGAAATTGGGGGGTAGGAGCGGTAGCAGCTCCATCAGCAGCAGCTTAAGTCTGGAGTCCTTAATGAGCAGCTTCCTTCACTCGTCTAGTGAGGAGGGCAGCCACCACCAGCAGCAGCAGGACATGGAGCAGACCCTGTGCCAGCAGATGGTGGCCTACTTGGACAGCACTCTACCACTCCAGGATCGGCCAGGATTTCAACACACCATTGCCTTATGCATCAGATTAGATCAGCCATGACGCCTCCCCCAAACATTGAGAAATAAGTTTGGTTTCTAACTACCTGCCACTATTCTGATGCTGCCACATGCCTGATGCCACACATCTGCTGCCAGTTGCTCCATCTGCCTCCCACCATCTTTACCAGGGACTGGAATTGTCCTCACTCTGTCATTGTACCACTTTCTGACCTCCTCCTGCTCCTGCCACCTCCACGCTCTATCATTGTGGCACTCTGTGGCCTACCATGTTGCTGCCACCTCCAGAATTTGTAATTGTGCCACTATCTGACCTCCTGCTGGTGCTGCCCCTGCCGCCTCCACACTCTAACATTGTGCCACACTGTGGCCTACCATGTTGCTGCCCCCTTCCGAATTTTTCATTGTGCCACTCTCTGACCTCCTGCTGCTGCTGCCACTGCTGCCTCCGCGCTCTAACATTGTGCCACACTGTGGCCTACCATGCGGCTGCCAGCTCCAGAATTTGTCATTGAGCCACTCTCTGACCTCCTACTGCTGCTGACGCCACTGCTGCCTCCACGCTCTAACATTGTGCCACACTGTGGCCTACCATGTTGTTGCCACCTAAATAATTTGTCATTGTGCCACTCTCTGACCTCATGCCGCTGCTGCTGCTGCCACTGCCACCTTTGAAGTAGTTTTTTGGCAAAGACATAATATTTTTATGGAAATTGTAATGGATGATGCATATGGCGTCATTAATCATTTACTAAGGGCCCGATTCGTGGTTTCCCGACGTGTTACCCAAATATTTCCGATTTGCACCGATTTTCCCTGAATTGCCCCGGGATTTTGGCGCACGCGATCGGATTGTGGCGCATCGGCGCCGGCATGCACGTGACGGAAATCGGGGTGCGTGGCCGAACGAAAACCCGACGGATTCGGAAAAACCGACGCATTTAACAAAAAATGTGTTGCGAAAATTGCACTTACCTTCACTAGGAAAAGGCCGGTGAATTTCAGGGCATTTAGCACAGCAGCGCCACCTTGTGGACGTCGGAGGAACTACCTTAGTTAATCCCGGCCAGACCCGAATCCACCGCAGAGAACGCGCCACTAGATCGCGAATGGACCGGGTAAGTAAATCTGCCCCATTGTGTCACTCTGTGGCCTACGATGTTGCTGCCACCTCCATAATCTGTCAATGTGCCACTCTGTGGCCTTATCATGCTGCTGCCAACTGACTGCTGTCTCCCTGGAACACTCTGTGATTTCCATAATGCTGTTTTCACCCTCCACCACTCTATGACATTTCCACTATTTTTGGTTTTCCCCTTCATTTCATCTGTCAGAAGAAAATACATACGAAAAGGAGGGTGGTGTATACCCCCTCCTAAACCCCACTTGGTAGGTATAACAAAGAGTACAAGGAAAGTGGAGGACCAATATAAAACTTAGCTTTTAATGCAAAATATCCTTAAAAATGTTAAATACAAAAATAGATGTGTCAGTTACCAGTGTTCGTGAGGATGATGCCGTATAATGGGTGTAGGCACCGATGATGCAGAGTGGCACTCACAATTTTCTGGGTATATGTGGTTCTGCAGAGGTTATCCCATTGCGGGATGCCGAATGTCATGCAGAAAAGATACCGTCTGTGATAATGTATTGATGCTTAAAGAAGATGTTGTGCGGAAACTCCGAGAGAATGAGACAATGGTAAGAAGGGGTGGGGGTGGGGCACTCCAGGGTGTAGAGTGCGGGGTACCCTATAAGACCCTAGTATTAAAGATGAGTGGTCCCTGTCCGACCCTTCGAACCTCGCCACGGAGCCACAGCCCTAGATGGCTGCCGCCCCGTCTGGAGCCTATCCCTACCAACGGCCCTCTGACCCTAATACAGGGGATGGGGGAGGAGGGGGGGAAGGAGGTGTCCAGAAATGAGTCTCTCGTGATGCAACAAGTACCCGACCTATCTAGAGGGGAAAGATAGATGTGTCCTCTATTGTGAAAATGGTGGGTATTAATGGCAATAGGCAGGTAAAAAATGTGCTCCATTATGCCTCATGTGTCCCACTGACATCTTGGGCACCACGCCGGACGCTAAGCGCAGCATCTGGCGTTTCTAAGTCCAGGGAACCTATGGTCCATGCCAACCATTCTTTGGAACGGACCCTCTTGATCCGGCCACTGCCCTAATTTATCTCAAGATTATTTAACACCATTTTGCCTATATAGGCTTTTGAAGCAGGTTATTCTGGTCTCCTTTTGCCCCTGATGAGCCCAATTGAAGAGGCGAAACATGACATGTAGGGTTCTCAAGACCAGATGTGACCCTGCAGCTACACATTTTTTACCTTCCTATTGCCATTAATACCCACCATTTTCACAATAGAGGACACATCTATCTTTCCCCTCTAGATAGGTCGGGTACTTGTTGCATCACGAGAGACTCATTTCTGGACACCTCCTTCCCCCCCTCCTCCCCCCTCCCCTGTATTAGGGTCAGAGGGCCGTTGGTAGGGATAGGCTCCAGACGGGGTGGCAGCCATCTAGGGCTGCGGCTCCGTGGCGAGGTTCGAAGGGTCGGACAGGGACCACTCATCTTTAATACTAGGGTCTTATAGGGTACCCCGCACTCTACACCCTGGAGTGCCCCACCCCCACCCCTTCTTACCATTGTCTCATTCTCTCGGAGTTTCCGCACCACACATCTTCTTTAAGCATCGATACATTATCACAGACGGTATCTTTTCTGCATGACATTCGGCATCCCGCAATGGGATAACCTCTGCAGAACCACATATACCCAGAAAATTGTGAGTGCCACTCTGCATCATCGGTGCCTACACCCATTATACGGAATCATCCTCACGAACACTGGTAACTGACACATCTATTTTTGTATTTAACATTTTTAAGGATATTTAGCATTAAAAGCTAAGTTTTATATTGGTCCTCCACTTTCCTTGTACTCTTCATCTGTCAGAAGGATGAAAAGCTTCAGGATTTGAAAATCAGGAGTGGATACAGAACACAGAGAACATGGAAATATCCCATTTACTGCTCATCTCTGTTCTGGATCTACTCTTGTTTGTTTTTGGCTTTAGCAATACTGATGGATTAATGAACGATTGAAAGAGGACACTGAAAGGATGAAAAGAAGGGCAAAATGATCAGTGACATTGGTGCAAAATTACTGTCGACACCCTCTTCACTCTTTTGGGAGGTTTCTACATGTATCAGCATTTAACAGAACAGGTTTTGTCATCATCTATGGAATCATCTGATGTCAGTGTTAAAAGAGTGCACTCTTTGATGTTATAGTGGGATATTGGCCCTCAACTCAGTCCTTTCAAGCTGGAACAGATGTTACCTTGTCAGGCTGCGTTCCCGCTTCACTTATTTGGTGAAGTTGGCCTCTGTAAGTGCCCATGGAATTGAAGAGTGAAGCGATTCTAAGAGCAGCGGCTGTCATGTGCGTGTCATACTAAAACACAGCATTGTTTTTAGACCAAACCACGCTCCCTATGCATATTTAAGCATGGCACAATGTTCTACAATACCCTACAGGCTCTCTGCAGCCAGGAAATACCTGTTTTTAATGTGATTCATCATGATTCGATTCGGGTCTAATCAAACTTTTTCGAAAAAGTCTGCGAACCGGGTCGAATCGAATCAAATCGAATTTCAACAAATTCGCCCATCTCTAACTGTAAGTAGCATCTCCATGAGGTGGCATGGACATGCTTTTGGCTTCCAAGCAGTTAATAGAGCCTAAGCTTCCAGTCTCATGACTGGAGAATAATTGAGCATACACTGTGCTTTATATCTCCATAGTCTTTCTGACATTTGCATAAATATTCAATTTTAGAAGGTGCACTTGTGGTAATGACTTTCATCTAGCATGGATCCTAATGTTGACCTCTGGTGATCGTGGCAGCTCCCTCTTTCCCAAGAGATCCAACTATGCAGTGTTTGAAAGTGATGACTGAGTAACTTAAATATTCATAAATATTTAAGAAATTTCTTCCTAGCTTCTTGCTCGCAATATTGGCTATATATATCTGTCTTTAGCTCTTTTCTTTCAATCATTAGTCTATGGTATCGCCATTGTGTCTATGCTGTTAGATGTAACGTCCGTTCCTGAACGTCGCATTATCTGCAGTTGGCAGAATAGATGGCGTTTATTTGTGTGTGAACTGTGGCTCAGTGTTTATGTTTGGATTGGCTGAGCCACACCCTGCTCCTTGCATTTAGTCCTTCCCAGCAAGGGTTACTAGCCTGATGGACAGTTCCCCAGTGTGCTGCTGGAGGCGTGTCCGGGAACGGCCTAATATACCTGCCCATTCCCATCATACCTTGCTGGTTATTTTTTAAATCCTACCTGTGTATCTAGTGCTCTTGCTATCTTGTTTGGTATTCTGTGTTTTGTATCAGATTCTGTACCTTTGCAACCATAAAAAACCTATCTAAAGAACAATAAAGCCAATTTGCCCGAAGTATGAAAAAAATTCATCTTTATTAAATAATAAATCATAGACAAATATTTAAAAAACTGGTAACAGATTGATCTGATTAAGGGAAACAAGGACACTACAACCAGATGATACAGGGTGATGCATGGGACTGGTTCCTACTTACAATATCAAAAATATTACACAGAACAATGAAAAACTGAAATGTAGATAAGTGACAATAGGGCTCTTAATAGGGGGCAGTAGTAAAATATTTTTGTTTTTAAGGTGCGTAGTGCATATGGGGGCAGATATAAAAAATGACACTATTGCTGTTTGCAGAGAAAGCGTCAAGTACTATAAAGTGCACAGAACATGTAAAGTCCAAATGGCATCCTCCAAGAATACACTCCTTACTATACTGCCTGTAAAAAGGACAAATGCTTGTGTCTGGTCCTATTGCATGATAATACAAAGACGCATATTGCAAATATCCATTGACATTGTTACAATATCTTAATGCATAAGAGCTGGAAAGGAAATATTGCACGTACCCATGATCAAATTTCACCCTCGTCTGGTGTGAGTTCTGGTGTGAGGTAGTATTGACCTTTGCAGCCATCTTGGTTTTGATCTGTATATAACCCGTTCGATCTTGACCTGACCTGTGTATATTCTGTCTGCACCTGTATCTGAACCTGACCTGTATTTTATCTGTTTGATCTTTACCTGACCTGTATACATCTCCTGATATTGACCCGACCTGTGTATAACCCGTCTGTAGTCCTGTATCTGTTGTTTGTCCCTCAGTATCGTTTACCTCCTAGTGTTATCCAGCTTTCCCTGTCTCAGTCCTGTGTTAGTATTCTGTGCACCAGTGTGAACACTGGTCTATTCCTGTATTCTGGTTACCTGTCCGCTCCACCATCCAGCAGCTGCCAGACGAAGTAAGTCTTCCTGTCATCTTGTAGGGTTTCTCAGGGACCGTCAGTTAGGTTCCTGATAGTGGGTTCGCCCTTATAAGGGCGGTTTATCTGCTTTAGGCAGGGCCTTAGCCCGCAGGGACGTCGCAGGGTGAGTTCGCCACCACTTACCTAGTCTGACAGCAGGCGCCAAGCCTGGTTGTGGTTGCGCGGTTTGCTGGGCAGGTGCTGACAGTAGATGTGAAGAATAAGGGAGTCATGCATTCAATCCCTTCTATAACAATCTGGTCTATTATGTAATCATACAGTGGAACTTCAAGAAGTGCGGTGGTGTCAGAGATTAGGAAGCTTCTAATGATGTCCCTCAGATGACACTGACTGCATTGGACAGTAATGATTAATTAATCCATCTCATTAATAACTGCATCTATAAGATGTGTGAAGACAAAAAGAGCTAATCTAATGACACCTTCAATTCCGTCTCTACAACAGAGATGGAAGACGCTCTTATTTCAGCATTAGGCAATGATATAGATCTTTTTCCAGGCGCTAAGTTTATCTCTGGGTATTGCCAAGGTCATTTGCAGGGGAGAGATGTACAGAGAGGCTCAAGGATCATGAATGTATAAGTAACATATTAATTAATCAAAATCTTAAAATCCAAACACGTAACTTGTGTGGCATCACCTTAATGGCAGACTAAAAATAACCAGACCCGTCGTTAATATATCTTCATATTGTTCCATTAGAAGCTTAAGTACAAACATACTACCACTATACTTCCACTGATACTAGGGTTAGAGTGAACAATGTTAAAGGATTTGTTTTTGAGCCGGGCGGCTAGAAGTATGTGCACAATAGTGGAATAGCGGGGTAATGGTCAGGTTAAGGTGGAGTTGCAGCATCAAGCCCCGGATCTGGATGGTAGTCCAGAAAGAATATGCGAGTAAAAAAAAAAGTAAGGGGTAGAATTGATTGACACGCTACTTCCAGAGTTAGATGTTAGAGTTTTTATAGTTATTATTTTTTTTGACAATGCGTTTCAACACCGTATCGGTGTCTTCATCAGGTCAGAGTCTGCAAGAACGGGATATCAGGGATCGATCTCTTGCCGGTATTCAGACTGTTGCGCTCTAATGCCGAGAGAGGTAGCTGCACTCTAGCAGTGGCGCAGTGTGGCCACAAGGAAATGTTTGGACATTAGCCAAGAAGAATATAGAAGAATACAGCCTTAGGCTAAAAACATACAAACCTGATCAGCTCGTGAATCCCTAGGGACAGGACTCTAGCTGTGTGCACTGTGGACACGGGTGGTGTGTTTTGGATAAAGCATTTTGTGGGACAATCCCTTTAATCTTTCAATTTTATCACTAGAGATGCAGCAAAATATAATTCTCACTGAAACTTTTTTACTTAAAGGGGTTTTCCCAGGAAATAAGTTAAGCTCTATCTTGTGGATAAGACCTAACTTGCTGATCGGTGGGGGTCTCAGGTCTAACCTGGGAAAACCCCTTTAACACAAGAAAAATCATTAGCATATTTTCTGCAATACTGTATTAAACATGTTAAAGGGAACTTGTCTGTAGGCTTGGAGCCCTGACAGCGCCAGCATTTCTTCATCCAACATATAAGATTTCAAACCTTTTTATTTTCTCTGTATTGGTTGCCTGCTTCAGAACCCTGCACCCCTCATGAAAGTACACTGATCCATCCATTGTGATCCTGCCATTTTTAACAATGGATTGTAGTGAGCTCAGCAGAGTTTTGTGGCAAATTACCTTTAAAAAAGCATCAGAAAAGCGAGTGTGTGAGCTTGGTGGCGAGTGTGCATTGATCCGAAGTGTGTGCAGAGTCCTAAGTGTGACTTAGGTTTAAGGGACTTAAGTCAGCAGGTAACTGCTGTATTTTGTGTTACTTTGACTGTAAATTCTTCTTTCCGTGCATATTTCTATTGTAATCCCCATTAGAACAATGGACTCCATAAGTGCCATTGCTACACAGTGTACATCCTGTGCCATGTATGCTTTCCTTGAACAGCCATTCGAGGGGGAATACTGCTGTGTGGGGTGTGTGAAAATTGATCTAAATGAGCAAGTTTCAAGGCTGCGGGCAATTGACAATATGGAGCGAAGTTTGCTGCTCCTGGAGCACAAACTCTCTGGGGAAGATGGGTGTGGGGAGGGAAGTATGGAGGTGCAGAGTGAGGGGGCAGCTAGTTGGGTAACATGTAGAAGGCGGGGTAGAGGGAAAAGTTGTAGGGAGTCTAGTCCTGATCTGGTGCACCCCAATAAGTTTGCCAGGCTGGCGGATGAGGGGGATATCAGCTCTGGGGTAGCAATGCTGCAGCAAGACGTGGCCTCTAGCAACCAGGGGACTGTCTGCTCCAGTAAGAAGGGTAATGGGAGCACAGGCAAGGTCAGACAGGTGCTGGTAGTGGGAGATTACATTATTAGGGGAACACACAGGGCAATCTGTCACAAAGACAGTGCATACCAAACAGTGTGTTGTTTGCCGGGTGCTCGGGTTCGGCATGTTGCGGATCGGGTTGACAGATTACTGGGAGGGGCTGGTGAGGAACCAGCAGTCATGGTCCACATTGGCACTAATGACAAAGTAAGAGGTAGGTGGAAGGACCTCAAAGGTAGTTTTCCCCGAAATACTGCCTGTACCACGTGCCACACCAGAAAGGCAGCGGGAGATCAGGGAGGTAAATAAGTGGCTCAAAAGTTGGTGTAGGAAGGAGGGTTTTGGGTTCATGGAGAACTGGGCTGACTTCTCTGTCGGCTACAGGCTCTACAGTAGGGATGGGCTGCACCTCAATGGGGAGGGTGCAGCTATTTTTTTGGGAAAAAATGGCTAGAAGGTTGGAGTGTTTAAACTAGAGACCTGGGGGGAGGGCAACTACATTTGTGCAGGGCAAATAGACAGTGTAGATAGAGAGCTGGGAAGAGTCATAGTCCATGGGGGAAGAAGGGGGGCTGGAATGAGATTGGAGAATAAGAACAAAAGGAATGCGGACAGGGAAAACCATATAAAGTGTATGTACACAAATGCAAGAAGCCTCACAAACAAAATGGAGGAACTGGAACTATTGATGTTGGAGCGGAAATATGATATAGTGGGTATCAGCGAGACATGGCTGGACAGTAGCTATGACTGGGCGGTTACTATAGATGGTTATAGTCTTTTTTAGAAAGGATCGTATAAATAAAAGAGGGGAAGGGGTTAGTTTATTTGTGAATTCTTGCCTCATGCCTGTCATGCGAGATGACATCGGTAACGCAAAAGCAAATGTGGAGTCCCTATGGGTGGAGATAAGGGGAGGGAAAAAGAATAATAAAATATTACTAGGGGTTTGTTATAAGGCTCCAAATATATTGGAGGCAGCAGAGGAAATGCTGATAAGTGAAATGGATGCGGCTTCAAAGCATGGTGAAGTACTTATCATGGGGGACTTCAATTAACCAGATATTGACTGGGGGGCAGAAACATGCAGGTCCTTCAAAGGTAGCAGGTTCTTGTCAACAACAAAAGACAATTACCTGTCGCAAATAGTCCTGGAGCCAACAAGAGGGGGGGGCACTGCTGGGCCTTATCCTAACCAACAGACCTGATAGGGTATCAAAACTACAGGTTAGGGGGAACCTGGGGAATAGTGATCATAATATCATTGATTTTGTACTACGGTTTACTAAGAACGTTAGGGAAGGGCCATCAACACTCTAAACTTCAGGAGGGCAAATTTTCAGCAACTAAGGGAAGACCTTAAAGGCATAGACTGGGATAATGTTCTCAAAGACAAAAGCCCCCCCAAAAAATGGGACTTTTTCTCATATATTCTGAAAAAGTCCTTTGAGAAACACATACCATATGGGAAAAAGCATAAAAGGAACAAGAAACAGCCAATGTGGCTAACTAGTCTTGTAAGGAAAGCAATAAGCAAGAAAGATAAGGCGTTTAAGGTGCTAAAACGTGAAGGTAGCGATGAGGCATTACAGGATTATAGAGAGAAAAATAAATCCTGTAAAAAGCAGATAAAGGCTGCAAAAATAGAGACTGAGAGAAAAATTGCCAGGGAGAACAAAATTATCCCAAATTATTTTTCAAGTATATAAATGATAAGAAACTAAAAACAGAGAGTGTGGGTCCCCTTAGAAATAACATGGGGGTCATGGTGGAAGGAGATGAGGAAAGGGCCAATCTACTGAATGCGTCTTCTCAACTGTCTTTACCCAGGAAAATCCCCTGGTGGAAGACACAATGAGGAATAATGTAAATTCTTTTTGGAATGTCAACAGTTTAACCCAGGAATAGGTACAGCGCCGCCTCGCAAGCACTAAGATAGATAAATCACCGGGGCCAGATGGCATACACCCTCGGGTTCTGCATGAACTATGTACCGTGATAGACAGACCGTTATTTTTAATATTTGAAGATTCACTGAGGACTGGTTATGTTCCACAGGACTGGCGCCTAGCAAATGTTGTACCAATATACAAAAAAAAATCAAATAGCGATCCTGGAAACTACAGACCCGTGAGTCTAACTGCTGTGGTGGGGTTTGTTAGAGATGCTATCCTGGAGTATCTCACTGTGCACAACCTTATAACCCAGCGTCAGCATGGGTTTATGAGAGATTGGTCCTGTCAGACTAATCTGATTCGGTTTCTACAAGGAGGTAAGTTCAAGACTGGATCTGGGAGACGCTGTGGATGTTGTATATCTGGACTTTTCAAAGGCATTTGACACTGTGCCACATAAAAGGTCTTTTTATACCTAGGCCTGTGACCAGGACAAGGGGGCATCCTCTGCGCCTAGAGGCGAGGCGATTCTACCATCAACATAGACAAAAGGTTCTTTACTGTAAGAGCAGTGAGACTATGGAACTCTCTGCCGCAGTAGGTTGTTATGGCGGACTCTATGTACATGTTCAAGAGAGGCCTGGATGCCTTTCTGGAGAGAAAAAATATCACGGGTTATGGGGATAAAACATTTATTTAATTCTTTAAGGTTAGACTTGATGGACTTGCGTCTTTTTCCAGCCTTATATACTGTGATACTGTGATACTGTGATTCTGCTTATCATGTTGCTGTCTTCTTCCTGTGATCTATGGATGTTTCCGTGCCCCACTGCTGATCAGATATCTTCAGGTCAGTTCAGCAGGTATTCACATTATTATAGTAATAATGGGGCCCCTAAACATATATTGGGACCTCTTGAAAGGTTTATTACAGTAACGTCATAGTAAAGGGATTTTTCTTATGTTGATGTCACAGTACAGGGATAATACACACAGTGATTTAACAGTACAGAGGTAATGCACACAGTGATGTCACAGTACAGGGATAATGCACGCAGTGATGTCACATTATATGGACAATATACAAAGTGATGACACAGTACAGGGATAATACACACAGTGATGTCACAATACAGAAATAATAAACAATTTGTTACAATACACTGATAATACACACAGGGTTGTCATATTACAGGAATAATACACACAGTGCTGTCACAGTATATAGATAATACACACCATGATGTCACAGTACAGAGGAAATGCACACAGTAATGTCACAGTACAAAGTTAATAAACAGAAATATGTCCCAGTATGATGATAATTTACAACAGGAATAATGTGAACTATGATATCGTGGAATAACACAAATAAAAAAAATAAATTCTGCTGTGAAAGGTTAAATGATAGACACAGTTCTCTACTAAAACATAGTCAATATATATAAAATTGTACGTCTTATTCATCACTAACTGTTCCCTTTGTCTGAGCACATGGCCTCCCCCGGCTGATGGGCTACACCCATATGTTTGCTACCTGTCAGTAAATTTGTAACCCATAAGCTTGATGTGTTATTGTAGCTCAAGCTTATATATGTGGGACCTTATTTATTATTATTAAGGCAACCAAAGATCAGCTTTTATTTCATAAACGTTTCTAGAAACCTCAAATCTCTGTTTAGACTGGTTGCTATGACATTTGTTTCAACACAGTTTTGATAAATGAGGTTGGGCTAATATTGGGCAAAAAATCTCATTTTCATAAAATAATGGTGGTAATACACATAATTACACTCACTTTCCATAAAAGATTTTGATAAATGAGCCATCGCTGTTGTTGATATAACATTAACCTCATGTGGCTAGGGTTTAAACAAATTCATGCAGATGCAATTCTACATACTGAATCAGCTTAATAAACCATATGAAAAATGACTACAGGAAAATGAAAGGCTAAAAAAATTAATAAACTCCATAAAAGGGTAAAATTTTATACACAGTATAGTTATGTAATTGACACTAGTTTAGATCTTACTTTTATGTAGAAAATTTTACTTATAGACTAAAGGCAGGAATTTATAACATATCCAAATGTACATTTGTAATTCTATTTTACCTGCTCTGGGGGACAAATAGGATTCCGGTATGATGGCAGAATGACACTAGTCTGACACTAACTAAAGTGCAGATCCTATTGATCACCATTGACTCCAGGATATTAGTTTGGACTTACCAGGTAAGATCCAAGATCGCTATCCCCAAAGTAGTTACTGATTGGCAGTAGAGTTGATAAAACTAAAGAGTAGACAGAGACAGGCAGGGGTCAAAGCCATATACAGGATAGTATGGGATAGAAATCAAGGCAAATAAATATACAGAATATAAAGAAACAGGCGAGTAGGTAAAATCAAGTAGAAGGGCAAATACAGAAATCAATGTAGGTATACAGTAAGACAATGTAGGGGTAGTGTTTAGTAGTCCAGAAATGGTTACTCCCCAACAATATGAACAACATTGGGGCAAATTTACTTACTTGGTCCTGTCGCGATCCTGTCCTATGAGGATTTGGGTCCGGCGCGATTCAATTTTCCTGCAGGTGTCGCTTCTGCACCGAGGTCCGCTGGAGTTCAACTTCTTCTTCCTTATGCATTTGAGTGTGTGATCTTGCAACACATTTCATTTTTTAAATTCCATGGTTTTTCCAAATCCGTCGGGTTGTCTGACGGCCACGCCCCCCCAATTCTGCGCGCAAGCCGGCGCTGATGCGCCACAATCCGATTGCATGCAGCAAAAACCTGTGGCAATTTGCCGCAAAACGCAGCAAAATGGAAATATTCAGGAAAACCCGATGGAATTGCGGTCCGTGGACCCTTAGTAAATGTGCCCCATTATGTCTAATGAGACTTGCCACTGATCACTGATGAACAATAAGGTATGAAATCTTACTCATATTGGGGCACATTTACTAAGATTAGTGCAAACTTCACTAAAAGGGATTTGTATGTGTACAATGTATGGGGCAGCAGATTCATTAAGAACGTGCACCAGAAATCATGAATCTGGCGCTTTCCTGCACTGGCCCAACATTTTTGTGGTGCACCTTTAACATAGGGCATGTGACAGACTTTGCATGTTAAATCTGGCGCACGGTCCGACTGAGCAAAGTGCAAAGTCCGATAGAAAACTGGCGCAAAGCCTAAGTAAATGTGCCCCATTGTTTTTTTTAATTGTTTTTTTTTGTTTTTTTTTATAAGCTCTGACATCTTATTACTCTGAAAATTAGATGTCTTGTTGAACTGAATGTGTCTGGGGTTTATAGATCTTGGAATAGTACAGTATGTAACTATTTAAGGGAAACTCTTAGCATCTTCTCAAAATCCAAAGTTGGAATTTCTTCTCTAGCCCCCACCATTTTCGAGCAATTGATGCCATTAGTTTTGCACCAAATGTACTAGAAAGGATATACAGACATATGGCTGGTGCCAGGCTATTCACTATAGCCCAGGATCAACCATTGATATTCTAGCCTACTCGACAAGGGAGGGGGGAGTTCAGGAAAAAAAAAAGGTGTAACGGAATTAGCAAAACAAAACCTAATAAAGAATGCAAAGAGTAGAAAAGGTGGAGGTGGTGAAAGGTCCACTTTAAATGGTATCGCAGAAAAAATAACAAGAATTACAGGTTTATTATAGACAGAACAGAATCATTAAACAGAACCTGTCTCCAGCTTTTATTCATTAAAAGACACCTGTCATCAGGTCTCTGCCACTATTCCTGTCACCTCTACCTGTTGGAGCAGCTCACAAGGATCCCATCCCAGCCTTTATCTAGTTATTTCATCCATTAATCATTGTAAAATCATCTTTTCTTTATCATATAAATGAGGCTGATCACATGGTCAGAGGCAGTGATGTCACCGCTGTTACCCCTCCCCCTGCTCATGTCTGTGTGTAATGTATAGTAAAGCATGGCTAGTGTGTGTGCTGCATCTGCTGACATGCTGCATCCTCCTAATACACATGTGAGAGACACAGACATCAGCTACATGTGAATCTGACATGTTCTGCTATAACATGGCTGCCTGGAGCTATTGTATCTCTCCTATACACACACACATACACACACAGGCTGCAGGAGGCGCGGCCACCAGCACCATGAAGCACATCATTATACAGCCTCACATCATTATACCGGCTGTCAGTCAAGCACTGGGGGTGTGGCTGTACCTCCCACTCATGAATAGAGTGGACAGCTTGAATATGCTAATGCTTCATTGGACATTTCACAGGTCATTTGCATACAGCTTTAGGACCTCATTGCTTAGGTTTACAGGCATGTAGAGGGACAATGAAGGGATAGAGGCAATGCTCTCTAATGGCAGTTTATGAAAATATATTTAGTTTAGGGGGTTATAGCCGGCGCAGGCAGGTACGCGCTCGGCGCTTACCGTGCGCGCGGCTACATAGGAAGTGAATGAGAGCCGCGTGCACGGTAAGCGCCGAGCGCGTACCTGCCTGCGCCGGCTACAACGTTTAAAAAGTGTTTTAAACCGCGATACCGCGGTTTAAAACACTAACTAAAATAAGCTCCGGCACCAGCTCACCCTGAGCTGGTGCTCGGTATTGCCATCAGAAACCTGCCACTACAAGTGGTAGGTTTCCTTTAAGGGGCAAACTGTGCACCACGAATAACTGTGTTTCTGTGTCCTTAAAATGGTAGCATTGAAAGTGTCATCAAAAGTTGCAAAAATGACACCACACACAGCTTCATACACCAGAATATAAAAAAGTTATTAGCACCAGAAGATTTTTTTTTTTAATTTTATGAAAATATTATAAAGCCTATATAAATTTGGTGGCGCAAATACATTTTTTCACCAATCTTACTGCTTTTGGAATTTTTTGCCCACTTATTAAATATGTAAATATATGAAATACTGTGTGAAAATGAAAATGCAAAAATGAAAAAGGGCCTGTTCATTAGGGGTTAATATTAGTTTATAGTTTGAAATGGTGTATAAAGAAAGTGTGCAAAATAACGTTTTTAGCTTTGTGATATACAAGTGTTATCCCTAAAGAGAGCTTTAATTAGTGTTCATTATTATGCCGGGGCGTAACTAGGAGAGGCAGGGCCCCATACTTCTGAATGGGGTGCCCCTTTCTCCTTAAAAAATATATATATTTGTACACTCTCATGTTTGTTTACTAACTGTTTTTTTTTTAGATGTGTTATTCTTATTTTATGTTGCTTCCCACAAAAGTAAAAAAAGACTATCGCTAGATTTCTTTCCCACTGCTCGCATTTGCACTGTTTTAGTGATACTTCTCACTTCAGGCCTTTTCACAGTACATTTTACCCACTGAAGGCGAAAAGAAATCTATGCTTCAGTGGAATCCAGCTACAGCAAGAATATATTTTTGAACTTTAGCAAATGTGGCAAGCACTTAACAGAAACCAACCACCTCAAAAACATAAAAAAAAACCTAGCATGACGTCACCTCCGCCTCACAGCATGGCAGAGAGAGGTGCGGGGCGTGCATAATTAACAGTTCAGAGTGACGGACATCTAGCCTGTGCTGCTAATTATAAGTTTATTTTCTAGGTGATCCCGGGCCCTGTCCTCTACTAGTCTTGACAAGACATCCCGGAATCATCTAGAAAAGAAAGTTATAATTAGCAGCACGGAGCGGGGGGACAAGATGTCCGTCTCTCCAGGCTGTAAATTATGCACGGCCGACACCTCTCTCTCTAATGCTGGAGAGATGAAGAGGATCATAGGTGAGGTCCCCTATCCTTGCAGTCGCACCTCCTGTGATTGCGATTATTACACCCTTGGTACTCTCACTACTGTACAATTTGCAGTGCTTTATATAACAGGAATGTGATCCTTCATCACAGTTATTCACACAGTTATTTCCCTTTATATAATAACAGCCCTCAATGAAACCATTTTTTAAACCATAAAATATGTATATAAATGTATGGAATAGCAAAATCAAGCACCTCTATGAAAATGTATGTGGGAAGAGTGTTGATGCTGATGGAGACTAACATCTACTGACTAATCCTCCTGTCTGCATGTACCACTTTATGCTGATACTTTAGGCTCGCTCTTGACACATGGCTTTGCAACAAAATAAATTATAACATTATATCAGGGAACGGCAGGACACAAGTGCCTCTCAGCGCTAGCACAGACATAACAAGAGCTGCAGCATCTGCCGAGGAGAGATAATTAAGAGTCTCTGTATCGCCCTCTTTTCTCTGGCATCAAATGTTTCATTCAATTAATATAGAATGCACAGTTATTAACTGCGAGCAGGTTAATGGTTCACTCAGTGGGGATGGATTATCTAGGAGGACTTACTTCTTCAAATTCAACAATATCCTGTTGCCTTTTAGTGTGTGGAAAGCAGATTTAGAAATTGGAGCTGCTTCAAGCATGGAGTAATGATGTAACATGTTATGTCTATAGTTACTACTATTTGCAGTTTCAGTATCATACAGTGTAATGTTAAACTACCCATCTTATAACTTCCTTACTGTTTACATACATTACTAGTCTTAGCAGTATTTGCATTGGTGTTAACATACACTACCAGTTTTAGAAGTATTTACATCATTGCTACTTTACAATACCAGTCATAGACCTATTTGCATCACAGTCACCTTACAGTACTATCCTTAGTAGTTTTTGTATGTGCTAGCTTACACTACCAGTTTTAGAAGTATTTGCACCACTGATAACTTACACTATCAGTCATAGACCTATTTAGATCACTGTTTTCTTCCATTGCTGGTCTTAGTAGTATTTGTATAAGTATTACCCTACACTACCAGTCCAAAAAGTATTTGCAAGCTTCATTGTTACTACTAGTCTTAGACATATTTATGTCACTGTCACCTTACTGTATTAGTCTTCGTATTGCATTGATGTTACCTTACACAATCAGTCTTTTTACTATTTTCATCATACAGTAATACAGTGTTAGGCTACATTCACACGGCCATAAGTGGGCCGTATATATGTCCCCCAAAGACGGCAAGAGGCGCACGCCGCCATACGGGAGCGGTGCGGTACATCACACGTGTCGCACCGTATCATTCTGTAGCCAGGAGAAAGATGGGACATGTGTAAAGATGAGCGAACATACTCGTCCGAGCTTGATGCTCATTCGAACATTAGCATACTCGCAACTGCTCGTTGCCCAGACGAATATTTCGCCAGCTCGAGAAAATGGCATCTCCCGCCGTTTTGATTTTTGGCGGCCAGAAACAGAGCCAATCACAAGCAAGACTCTGCAGTACACCCAGCATCACGTGGTACACTTACATGTCGATAGCAGTGGTTGGCTGGCCTGATCAGGTGACCCTGGAATATACTAGCCACTGCCCGCGGTGCTCGGATCATTCTCTGTCTGGATGCCGTTAGGGAGAGAGCCGCTGCTGCTGGTCAGGGATAGCGTTAGGCTGTTCTATTAGATTAGTGTTAGGCAGGATTGATTCTACAAAAGCCCAACAGCCCTTCTTAGGGCTACAATAGTGTTATTTTATTTTTTTTATATTTGCTTGTGGCTGGGCTTGCTACGAATTTGTTGGGAGACTTGCAAACGTTATTTTTGGCTCTTAGTGACACACATATCCATTTCAAACAGCTAAGTGGGACAATTTATTGGGGGTTTGATTGAATTAGACACAGTCTGCCGATTTTTTTTTTTTTTTTTTTTTTTTTCAAAAGTGATAGTCACAGCACAAAATCCTTTTGTGTGCTGTCAGTGGTGCAAATGCAATTTCATCTGGCTTAGTCTGCCTGCTACTGTTTAGCAAGCTAGTCTCCAGAAATCCCAATCCTCTGCCGGTGAAGCATATTGTACGTCATGTGTGGTGTAATCTAATACGTTTTTTTGTTCACATTAGTACCGGGACATTCAGCAATCCGCATTTCAGTTTGCTTTCTGATTTCCTTTGCGTGTTTCGTTCATAAAGAAATTAAAAAAAAACAAAAAAAAGTTATAAAAACTTTTAATTTTCTTTTGGCGTGGTAAATCTCCGTTATAGCAATCAAATTTTGTCTACTGTAGTTGAACGGTTGTGCCTGCTACTGTTTAGCAAGCTAGTCTCCAGAAATCCCAATTCACATTCTCTCTGCCGGTGAAGCGTACTGTACGTCACGTGTGGCGTAATCAAATACAGTCTTTTGTTCACATCAATACCGGGACATTTAAAAAAAATTGTCTGTGTTGGTTAGAAACTAGCCACAGCAATCATCTTCTGAGGTTGCTGTCTGACTTCATCTGCATGTTTTGTTCTTCTATAAATAAAAAAAAAAAACAAACATAAAAAAAAAATTACCAAAAATATTTACAGTTTATATTTCTCTTTTGTCTATAAAATAGACTTTTATTTGGAAAATGTTGAACCTAAGGGCTAAGGGTAGAGGACAAGGGCGTGGGCATCCAATTACTGCAGGGTTCAGAGGCCGGGGTCCTGGGCGGGGTGAGACACTACCTGCTGATGAGGGCGCAGGGGAACACCGCAGAGCTACACTCCCTAGCTTCATGTCTCAACTTGCTGGGGCTCGTGGTAGAGCACTGTTGAGGCCACAACAGTGCAAACAGGTGATGTTGTGGATTGCGGACAATGCTTCAAGTCATTTGTCCACCAGTCAGTCTTCCACGCAGACCACACATGTTACCGAAGTGAGCACTCCTCAACCTCCTTCCCCCCAGTCTTCCCCAGGAAAATTTGGAATTTGATCCGGCATACTCTGAGGACCCTTTCCAGAGTCACAAACCACTTCTCAGGTTGCTGCTGAGATCTTTTCCGATGCCCAGGTTTTCTAACGGTTGCAGTCTGTGGGTGATGATGACATTATTGATGTAGTGTAAGAAGTGTGTAAACAGATGTCGGACGATGAGGAGACACGGTTGTCAGACAGTGGAGAAGTTGGTTTCAGGGCAGGAAGTCTGAGGGGGGAGCAGACTGAGGGATTGGAGGATGATGAGGTGACAGATCCAAACTGGGTTGATAGGCCGGGTGAAGACAGTGCTTCTGTGACGGAGGCGAGTCCTACATGAGAACAGGTTGGAAGAGTCAGTGGTGGGGCCAGACGGAGAGGAAGGGCCAGAGCTGGTGCATCAGCGCCAAATGTTTCACGTAGTGAAGCTCCCGTGGCGAGGGCTAGATGTTCTCAAGTCTGGAGGTTGTGCAACCTGTGCCACACCAGGATCAGCAGGATTCCACCACTACTAGCTTAACCACCACCAGTATGCGCAGGCATATGAGTGCTAAACACCCTACTCAATGGAACCAAGGCCGTTCACCTCCGGCCGGGCCCACCACTGCTCCTTCCCCTAACATCGTTTTAACTGCAGCAACTTTAATCTACTACAATAACCTTTTACCTCTAAAATCTATCTTTTCACTCCTCTTTTCTCACCTCCTTACGTTCACCTCGGGTGCCATAACCGTCCCCACTGCCTCTACACGTCGTCTACATAGCAGCCTCCACACGTCGTCTCCTTAGCAATGAGCTGTGTATTACACTTGTAATACATAAGGATAGAAGGGTTTCTCCCCGTGTTTACAACATAGCGGGTCAACCCCTCGCTTTAAGTTAAGTTATTTGATGTTTGCCCGGCATGTAGAATTTGAGTAATCTATCCATCTACCTTGCTTTAGCGCTATATTGAATTTCCCATAGCGCCACTCAGGGCTACTCAGCCCATCTCTTACCTGTCTGGGTTACCTGCCATCACAAGTGGATACCACGCCTGTTAAGGGACGGGCTCACAAGCGTCTCCATGGAGACGCGTCTATTTTCCTTCTCCGCCGCATCAAAGTATTGACGCATGCGCACCACCCTCTCATACCGAGTCTTGGCTGTTTACACTGCTGTCCGGTGTATCAACTACAGCGCACCAGGATCTACCAATAGGACAAATCCGTAGAGGGGAGGTGTGACCGTCCACAAGGGGTGGGGCAATAGGTTAAAAAGGCGGAAGTGCCATCTATCTGGCGCGATTAGCCAGTCAGCCTGCATAATATGTTCATGAGTCCACCACCAGGACTGTGGGCTAGCAGGCATTTACCTCTCCACGGTTTAGCGTACATCTAAGTGGTTCCAGGTACATGCCACTTTATGCCGGACTCAGCCTTAGCCTAAAACAGACGGCGAGTCCTCTTAAAAATCCCTCTGAAGAGTCGTAAGACGAAACGCGTCAGGGAAGGTGGCACAATACAGGGGGCATGCGTACTTTACATTAAGGACAGCTGTGGACTGCCCTTGTTAGGGCAGGAGTCTTGAGGGGGTCTATAGGGACAGTATAGGTCCATATGCCCCTGTCAACCCAGCCCATCATCACCAAAGACGTCTGAATCACGGTAGGATATGGTTACCTTTAAATGCAGGTGGTGACAAAGTTACCTTTTAATGCAGGTGGTGATTCAGTGGACGATTAAGACTTGATTGCACATTTCCGCACTATGTAGTATTTCGTATAGGTGTTTTTAATATTACGATTTTTGCATCAACTTGGATGCGGTTTTACATAATTATTAATTAAAGGTTATGTTTTATATCCTCTATTACCCCTAATTACTGTCTGGATGAGCTGTGTCAGGCTACATTTTCGGGTGCTTTACCGGCTGTGATTTTCTGGTGTTTTATATGGGTCAGTCATTTTGACAATGGATGCAAAGCTGTATGACTGAGTGGGCGTCCCCCATCCCACATGTCTCTACACGTTGTCTCCATATGTGGTCTCGATAGCTGCCTCCACACGTTCTCTCCATAGCAGCCTCCAGACGCAGTCTCCAAGCAGCCTCCATACGCCGTCTGCATAGCTGCCTCCACACATTGTCTCCATAGCAGTCTCCACATGTCGTCTCCATAGCTGCCTCCACACGTTGTCTCACTAGCTGCCACCACATGTCGTCTCCATAGCTAGCTCCAAAAGTCGTCTGCATAGCTGCCTCCACATGTCGTCTTCTTAGCAAACGAGCTGTGTCAGGCTCATTTTACAGGTGTTTCACCAGATACGTTATGGAACTTGGTCACTCTGTTGCCACCATGCTGTGTTATCGACTAAAGATACCGTCAATCTTTTGTTCACATAGGAAATCATTTCAGCGCTTCTTGCTCACCTTCTTTGGTTCCTCTCTGCCGCCATAACCAGGCCAAATACTACACGCTATCCTCGCCAAAAGGAATTTTTTAAATTGGTTTGAAGCCTGAGTCCATTTGGGGTATGTCGCCATGCCACTCTCTAGCCTGCCGCTGCTGCCACTGCCTCCGCATGCCGTCCCCTATAGTGTCAGGGTCAACTATTGGGTGTTTTAGATGCTATCTCGCCTCACTCGGTCACACTGTCATCGCCATGCTGTTGCCCATAATTTTGGCACAATGGTGCGATTAGTCAGCCTCAGAGGCATTCATGCATGCTGCTCCTGCTCTGTCCTGTCCATTTCCATGGTGTTTCCATCATTTTCTGAGGTTTCCAGGTTTTTGGCCAAGCTTCCCTGTGCAGAGCCTTGGTCCCCTTGAAAAATGCTTGAGTCTCCCATTGACTTCAATGGGGTTCGTCAATCGAAATGAGCACTCGAGCATCGAAAAAAGCTTGACTCGAATAACGAGCATTCGAGCATCTTAGTGCTCACTCATCTCTAGTTGTATTAGAATAGCACACACACATAAGTTCTGCAGAAAGGTAGTCTTGTCATAGAATAGCACACATTAATATGTGCATTAGAAAAGTAGTGTTGTCATAGAATAGTGGACCTGAATACGTGCATTAGCAAAGTAATGTTATCATAGAATAGTGCACATGAATACTTGCTTCAGAAAGGTAGAGTTGCCACAGAATAGCACACACAAATACATGCATCATGCATGTCAAGCTTAGCGTAGACAAGGGCCGGGATCAAGATGAAGAGGAGCGCAGGTGAGTAGCCTTAGATGGTTTTTGCATTATGTTTATCACATCGATCGCTTCTGGTTACTACACAGCCAAATTGAGCTGTGTCCACAATACAGAGAGGGGGAAAGATTATTTACTGATTCCTCTCTGGTGTGGTGGGTACTCTAGGGTTAATATGATGCCAAGGAGGACAAGCATAACTGTCTTGATTGCTGTATCCAAGGGTTTTAAGATACTGACAAAGCTTCTTATCCTGCTTCTTGTTTTCTCAGGCCTGCAACAACCCCTGAGCTAGAGCTTGTCAGTAAATCAATGACACAGCGTGCATGTTTCACTGTCATTAGTAAAACAGATTTGGCCCTTGAATAGTCGTCATCCTCCATTGAGATCTTATCAAATCTACACAGAATATAATCCATCAAAGAAAACAGCAAAGACTCCAACATTTTCAGGGAAACTGTAATGAATGATGCATGTGTCTGTAGTCTCCAGGAGAGGAGCATAGTTTCTCCCTTCTTCTCATCGCCATAGAAGATGCAATGGGAATAATCAGGCACTCCCTTTCACTAGTAGATGTCGCAGAGAATTGAACAGGGTGTTTCACGTAGCGACCATGCTAACCCTCCCTTCAGAGATGGTCCATTGTCTCTCCTGCTTTGGTGACCCCACCCACTGAGCCCTCAATGTTAGATTGGAAGTGCACCTGAAATGCCCCCACCAGATATGCTTGTATTCTTTCGGCTGAACCTCAAGCCCGGCAAGATGGTATGCGACAACAGTAGGAAATTTGCAGCAGCTTTTGGTCGAACCAGGTTGACACACGTATATGGTATGGTACAAAGTTTCCTGGCCAGTACCAGGAGGAAGACTGTGACTCACATGGTGGAACATTATCTGTCCACATGTCTCCTGATATTGAAGGATGGAACCTCTTTGTTCAATTTCTAGTTGAAGCAATTGGATACATGGATAGAGTCCTCTATGCCTTACAGGCAAATTTGCTTTCAGAGAGCATGGTCAGCACCTACGGTGGTTTCATCACCGACAAGAGGATCCACTTCTCTACAAGCAAAGTGGACATCCTCTTGGCTTAGCTGTCAATAAATATATCTTCTAGTATTGAAGGATGGGTTCTCTCTGTTCAAGTTCTGGGTGGGAAAAGTGGCCAGATACCGTGCAGGTGCGGTGCTGCCTGCGTCAAGTGTTCTGTGCATGAAATTGAAATCGTCCCGCATAAGCATGATTTAAAAATGAAATTGTCAAATACTGCATTTGCTGGATTCAAACTTGAAATAGTCAAATTTTTCATTACCAGAATTTAAACTTTCAATTGTCAAATTATACATTCCGTGAATTGAAAATTTAAATAGTCAAATACTGCATTCGCTGAATTCAAACATGAAGCGGTCAAACACTGCAGTGAGAAGTAGGGTTTGTGGTTTTCCCATTGCTTCTTAACCGCAGAAAGAATTACTGGGTCTGAATGCCCAGAGCACCTTTGAAGGGTTATTGCATGAATAAGCATAATTTCAAATGGGTCAAATATAAGCTAATATGTAGTTATTAAAATTGTTGCTTCCCTTAGCAGAAAAATGCAGTGGACATACAATGTAATGTTGTGAAAAATGTTACTGGGCCTTTATTTACTATGCCTTTGTTCCAGTGTGTGAGGAACAGGAAAAAAGATGTCTGTCTCTGAGCTGGGGCACATGCCTATATCACATGTGCTGCACCTGTTTTGGCATGTCATATGATCATTGCTCTCAAGGTAGTGTCTAGAGAGTTGCTTCTGGTAGGTATGATTTTACAGAAACACAGTGCAGGAGATGTAGTGTCTGACTAGACGTGGGAGTCTTATGGTGTCTTATTCTATGTCGAAACTTTCCAAAAGTAAAACAGTTACAGCAGTGAAAACTTTTGAACATTGGAAAGAATTGGTAGAGATCTCAAGAGACATGAGAGCTCCGGTCAAATTGTATTTTATTTTTATTTTTGCCATATAAATAAGGCTGACGTAGTGTTGCAGTTACAGACACAGATACCGTGGGTGAGAGAATAGTGCAGTTTTCATTACTGTGATAGCAGATAAGGACTGTTGTCAGCGCCTGTCCAGCAAACCGCGCAACCACAACCAGGCTTGACGCTAGCTGCCAGACTAGGTAAGTGGAGGCAAACTCACCCTGCAACGTTCCTGCGGGCTAAGGCCCTGCCTAAAGCAGATATACCGCCCTGGCAATAGCGAACCCACTTTCAGAAACCTAATTGACGGTCTATGAGCGACCCTACAAAATGACAGGGAAAACTTACTTCGTCTGGCAGCTGCTGGATGGTGGAGCGGACAGGTAATCAGAATACAGGAATATACCAGTGTTCACACTGGTGCACAAAATGCTAACACAGGTCTGAGACAGTGACAAACAACAGATATATGCAGGTCTACAGGCAGGTATAAACAGGTCAGGTCAAGATACAGGTACAGGCGGAATATACACAGATGCAAGGAGCAGGGTGTGGCTCAGTTAATCCAAACACAAGTGCAACATCCCCCACCGGGGCCTAGCCTTTTCTCGGGGCCTGGAGTCAGCCGGGGCCCGCAGTACCTGAGTGGCTGGCGGTTGCAGCCTAGGCACGCTAGTGTCACGGTGCTTGGTATGGGGAACCGGAGGGCTGTCCTACAGCCTGGCAGGTCTCCAGCAGGGTGGTGTTGGCAAGAAATGATGAGGGAGAGGCGGCTATAGCGGATCTCCCTGGGGCAACCCTTTAGTGTCTAGAGTATGAGTCTCTGTGTGGTGGACAGGGTGCCGGTGATGATGGCAGCTGTAGTAGCAGGGACCAGACGGAGGCAGAGGTTGAACAAAAACAACTTACAGTTCTTTATTGGAACCGACAGGAACCGCAGCAACGTGCCTTTAACAGAATGGTGGAGTACTGAGATGCAGCTGGAGGAAGCCACAGGAGGTAGATCGCCAGCCTGGATGCAGAGGGCAGGCTGGGAGGTAGCTGTGTCCTAATAGGAAGCTTCAGCTTGTCCTGGGTTGCTTCAGGTATCACCCTTGAAGGTAGGATGATACCCCTTTCCTCACTAACTCTAATCTATTAGCTCCACTCTTCAGAGGCAGGGGCTAGGCTCTTCCTGCTCTTATCTGGTATGCTGGCTGAATAGAGTCTGGACTGGGGTAACCCAGTCTGCTTCTTCTGATCTGAGCTAGGCTAAATCTAAACTCTTCTGATGTCCTGCAGACCCTCAGGTCTGACCAGGACTGGTCTCTTCTCCCTCCTGGGAGAGACTCCTCTAGAACATTCCTGGCCAGGGGTTTTGTAACTCCTCTGGTCAGGTGGTGGCTGCTCCTCCAATTACATCTCAGCTTACATTAGATAGAATGCAATACAAGTGATTGGACGACAGATCTTGCATCATACAAAACACTTAACTCCTGCCTTGCCAGGCAGGAGCTACCACTGCAATGTCCCCTGTGTGATGTAATGACATGCTTTGGGACGTATTCGCAAGCACTCCTTCGCCATTGCATCGGCGAGGGTGTTGCACAAGCAGTAAGCCACAGTTCACACATAAATAAACGCTATCTATTCTGCCAACTCGGATAATGTGACATTTGGGCACGAACGTTACAACAGTCTACTAGAATATCACCTCAGAGGTGAGCAGGAGCGGAGCAGTAAATCGAGGAGCTATGAGAACTGAGGGATCATGGGAGTTTTAGTATCCTGTGGTGGCGATCTTTGAGATAAATTTTATGATTAAGGACAGGGCCGGATTATAGGCGGGGCTCCTGGGGCTCTAGCCCCGGGGCCCCCACCACCTTGCCCCCCCAGGGGGCCCCCACCAACTGAGCATGTCTGACACTGTCAGTCAGATATTTCTATGTTGGTTTATGCAATGTGTGCTGCTCCCGCTCCCAGACTGCGAGCTGTCACTCTCGCAGCCCTGACCCCAAACAATGCTGTGAGCTGACTGCTTAAGCATAGAGCGATGCGCTGCTGCAGAGCATCGCTCCCAGCTAGAGACGAGACAGCTTGCAGTGACCAAACAGGCTGCTCCTGTGACCGCGCCACCCCCTCTCATATTCCACTCCCCCTGCGATCATAACAAACCCCCCCCCCGGGATCGCGCCCTCCCCCTGCATCGCTCCCTCCCCCTGCATCGCTCCCAGCTAGAGACAGCTTGCAGTGCCCAGACAGGCTGCCCCCCCTCTCATGTTATACCCCCCCTGCGATCGCCCCCCCCCCCCCCGCGATCGCCCCCCCCCCGCGATCGCCCCCTCCCCCCGCCGCGATCGCGCCCCCCCCCCCAAATACCTTGCTAGTGTGTTTAGTGGAGTTGGGAAACTGTGATGTCACATGAAAGGGCAGGGTCTCCTGTGAAGTCTCCTCTCAGTGCAGGAAGTTGAGGTGCTGTGACAACAAACTACACGTGGTGAAGAGAGAACTTACAGGTAAGTGGTTGTATACATGGGACCGCATGGATGGTGTACACGTTACCTGGGACGGTGTGGATGGTGTACACATTACCTGGGATGGTGTACACGTTACTTGGGATGGTGTGGATGGTGTACACGTTACCTAAGACGGCGTGGATGGTGTACACGTTACCTGGGACGGCGAGGATGGTGCACACGTTACCTGGGACGGCGTGGATGGTGTACACGTTACCTGGGACGGCGTGGATGGTGTACACGTTACCTGGGACGGCGTGGATGGTGTATATGTTACCTGGGACGGCGTGGATGGTGTATTTGTTACCTGGGACCGCGTAGCTGGTGTATTTGTTACCTGGGACCGCGTAGCTGTGTTACTGGGGGTGAGGCGGCTGTATGTAGCTGTGTTACTGGGGGTGAGGCGGCTGTATGTAGCTGTGTTACTGGGGGTGAGGCGGCTGTATGTAGCTGTGTTACTGGGGGTGAGGCGGCTGTATGTAGCTGTGTTACTAGGGATGAGGCGGCTGTATGTAGCGGTGTTACTGGGGGCGAGGCGGCTGTATGTAGCGGTGTTACTGGGGGCGAGGCGGCTGTATGTAGCGGTGTTACTGGGGGCCAGGCGGCTGTGTGTAGCTGTGTTACTGGGGGCCAGGCGGCTGTATGTAGCTGTGTTACTGGGGGCGAGGCGGTTGTATGTAGCTGTATTACTGGGGATGAGGCGGCTGTATGTAGCTGTGTTACTGGGGGCCAGGCGGCTGTATGTAGCTGTGTTACTGGGGATGAGGTGGCTGTATGTAGCTGTGTTACTGGGGGCCAGGCGGCTGTATGTAGCTGTGTTACTGGGGGCCAGGCGGCTGTATGTAGCTGTGTTACTGGGGGCCAGGCGGCTGTATGTAGCTGTGTTACTGGGGGCCAGGCGGCTGTATGTAGCTGTGTTACTGGGGGCCAGGCGGCTGTATGTAGCTGTGTTACTGGGGACGAGGCGGCTGTGTGTAGCTGTGTTACTGGGGGCGAGGCGGCTGTATGTAGCTGTGTTACTGGGGGAGAGGCGGCTGTATGTAGCTGTGTTACTGGGCATGAGGCGGCTGTATGTAGCTGTATTACTGGGGGCGAGGCGGCTGTGTGTAGCTGTGTTACTGGGGGCGAGGCGGCTGTGTGTAGCTGTATTACTGGGGGCGAGGCGGCTGTGTGTAGCTGTGTTACTGGGGGTGAGGAGGCTGTGTGTAGCTGTGTTACTGGGGGCCAGGCGGCTGTATGTAGCTGTGTTACTGGGGGCGAGGCGGCTGTATGTAGCTGTGTTACTGGGGGCGAGGCGGCTGTATGATAGTGGATAGTTAGCATGAGGACGTGTATGTACGCTACACTCAGTGGGGGCCTCCACCAGATTTTACGCCCAGGGGCCCCCACCAGCCTTAATCCGGCCCTGATTAAGGACATTCTTTAATATTGTATTAATTAATTTATAGGAGTAGCGGTGTTTGTATCAGAGGTTCTCATTTCCGGAATGTCCCTTTAACTGCAGTGAGAGGAAGGGTTTGTGGTTTTCCAATAACTGCTTTTAATGCTATGAGAATAACTGGGTTTGAACACCCAAAGCACCTCAATGACACTGGCAGCATTTTTTAAATTATTTTTTAATGAAATTTATTTTTATTATATCTTTGTTATAATTTTTTTTATGTTAGTATTTTAATTACTTTTCCTTGCCCTTTTTTGTCAGGGCAACTGTCCTGGTATTACCACCATTTTTCAGCTCTCTATCCCTTAATACCTCCATTTTACAGTCATTTTTTGGGTGTTAAAATGCAGGTCAACTGTTTTATGTTGCTCCTTTAACGTAGGGCATGCAACACCCTTCTGCGGGTTGTACACCAGAATGCCTATTTCAGTAATTAAATTTGTGTCACGTGTAGAATAGTGCAGCTGTGACACAAAAGAACAGCAATGTTCATGGTAAATATCCATAGTAAATGTGCCCCTCTGTGTCCTCTCTCTATGAAAGAGCTTTGTATTGTTTTTACCATGCTATCCTTGTATTACACCCTCTCTTTATGCTACAGAGCTATCTGAAGCTATACATGCCAGGACTTTACATCTTAAAAGTAATGAGGTTACTGCAATTTGAGTATAAATAAAGGTTTTTATGAGAAGTGACATATTTGTCAATAACTTCGCTTATCCACTTTCTGGAATTGATTTGTCTGCCTTTCCTCATTGCGCATTTTAAAGTGGCAGTGAATAATTATTACTCACTTTCGGTCAGCTGAAGAATCTTCACGCTCCCTCCCGGGTATCTCTGATATCGTTAACAAGGTTCAATGTATTTAATAGGATATAAGAAATTGTATAGGAACATGAGGTGTGATGAGATATCCAGGCCCCTATCTACATTCTAGAAACAACCTATTATAGTCTCTTAATCGTATCAAGGAATATGCTGTTTTAAGCTGTATTTACTTATTTTATATGTTACTTATGCTGGTTTTACTACTAAATTTGAATGTTACAAGGTTACCAAATGAAACACAAACATATAGAAAGTGACATGTTCATCAAACCAATGCAGGTGGAGATAAACTGATGGGAGAGACCTCTCACACGCTTCCCCTTGTTATCTCTTTTTCTCTGAAATATTGGAGCTTGCAGTAACCATAGATCTCTGTATTCAGGAAACCTATCAGGATTGTTTTAGGCAGCATGGAATAGATGGCAGATTGTCAATAAGAATCCTGCACAGTTCTATCTATAGAGTTATAGTTGCAGTTGTTCTTCCTGTCAGGCTTGCAGGTGTGGATCCTCTGGACCACCGCAGATGATGACACAAGCCACTACCTGGGACCGGAGTCTAAGTTGCACCCGGTTTTCACCAGAGCCCGCCGCAAAGCGGGTTAGACAAGCTGCGGCGTGGTACCACCAGGTCGTTCCTTAGGCGTGACTTGTCTGCAGTGGTGGCCAAGGTCGAGGTACAGAGACGGCAGACAATCTCGAGGTCAAAGTCCAGGCACAGGGTCAGGACAGGCGGCAGAGATACAATGTCAGAGTCCGATCCGGGCTCAGCAACAGGAGGTCCAAGCAGATGGGTACGGGAACACAGAACACAGGACAGCAGCACGGAGGAACACTGGTACACAGGAACACGGAGGAGCGCAGGTAACACAGGAACACGGAGGAGGTCAGGTAACACAGGAACACAGGACTCAGGGAGGCTGGAGACACAGGAACGCAGGAGACATAGGAACGCAGGTAAATCGCAGGAGACACTGGAACGCAGATAAATCGCAGAAGAGCTTTCTCTCAGGATGTTGCAAGGCGTTCTGCGACTGGAAGCTTTTTTGTTCATTGCTGTAAGTGTAAGCAGCTGTGTAAACATTTTGTCAGCTGCTTACATTTACAGCAATGAAGAAAAACCCTTCCCGTCTGATGCACACATTTTGACGCATCCAAAACACCACAAGTGAACGCACCCTCAGGGATAGTTGTGATCCCAGCTATTTAACTTGATAGGCGCTGTGGTCAAACATGACCACAGCACTAAAGGGGTGATCCACCTCTCCTTCCAGTGATCAATCGTCTATGGTCATTGAAGGACACCTGAGAGCTGCCTTACATTACTGCCATGCCGGACCCAGAGGTGTGGTTGTCAGCCTATGCATGTGCATAGGCTGACTGGTATAATACACTGCCATACATCAATATGGCAATGTATTAATTTGTATTTGTATTAGTAGTCATCAGATGATGAACAAAATAAAGCTTAATAAAAAGTAAAAAAAAAAAAGCTTAATAAAAAAAAATTGATACGAAATAAAGCGGAAAACTCCCAAACACAATAAAATATCACCAAGCATCAACAACAGCACATATTGGGAATCGCCACGTCCTAAACAAACTTTACAATAAAATAAAATCCTTACTGAACTTGTCAATGCCTTCAAAAAATAAATAAAAAACACAACAAAAATTATGATTTTTGCACATCCAACCAAACAAAAAAACATCATAAAAAGTGATCAAAAAGTCACACTTACCCTAAAACAGCTGAGTAAACAAAATAATAAAAATATAACGCCGCTTAGTAGACGGTGTCACAGATGCACCTGCGACCTATAGACCTATATTGTGGATCACAGGCGCACCCGTGTACCTCCGTGTGTCCCAGCTAGAAACTTACCTTCCCCGGCTCCAGCGGCAGCCTCCGCTATGCCTGCGCTCCAGGCCAGCATGCTGATATTTGGTGCTGGCCAGTCACCTCCCTGATAAATTCCAGACCCTACCTGTGTTCCCTGCCAGATCTTCGTGCCTTGTGCCCTAGAGAAAGCTGTGTTCCATGCTCTGTGTTGTTATTGTGATTTCCCGCTGTGACCCCAGTTCCGTTCCTGACTACGCTCCTCCGCTGCCTTGACCTATTGCTACGTCCCAACTCCCTGTGCTGTCTGTCTCCACCTCCTGCGTGTCCCCGACCACGATTTCTTTCTACGCCTTGGTCACCATCGCGGACAAAGTCGCACCTGTGGAATGACCTGGTGGTGCCAATCTGCAAAATGTCCAACCTGCTTTGCGGCGGGCTCTGGTGAAAATCTGGTACCACTTAGACTCCAGTCCTAGGTGTCATTTTATGTCATCGTCCACGGTGGTTCAGAAGATCTACTACCACTGATCCTGACAAATGGCAAAGCAAGGGATTTTTCTCTCCAAATGAGTTTTTATTTTGTAGAACAAGTCAAACATAAAAAAGCTGTATAAATAATAATGATCTTTATTTATATAGCGTTTAAAGACATATGACTAGAGTCAGCAATATAAATCAATCTTTCTTTATATCCAAAAAGTGTGAAAAGACATAAAACACCAGTACATCACCAAATCTTCGGCAAACAGTGTCAATTGTCCATAGAATAGTAGCACGCTAGGAGATCATGGACTTTCACTGAGCAGCCGACGCCCATATGGTCTCGTGTGACGTTTCGGAGGTGTGTCCTCCTTCCTCAGACATGCGTGATACTAGGTAAGTTGAGATTTAAATACTTTCTTAATACTTATAGTTGTATAAATACTTAAATATTTAAATACTTTCTTAATACTTATAGTTGTATAACTATAAGTATTAAGAAAGTATTTAAATCTCCACTTACCTAGTATCACGCATGTCTGAGGAAGGAGGACACACCTCCGAAACGTCACACGAGACCATATGGGCGTCGGCTGCTCAGTGAAAGTCCATGATCTCCTAGCGTGCTACTATTCTATGGACAATTGACACTGTTTGCCGAAGATTTGGTGATGTACTGGTGTTTTATGTCTTTTCACGCTTTTTGGATATAAAGAAAGATTGATTTATATTGCTGACTCCGGTCATATGTCTTTAAACGCTTGTTGGAGGGGTTATGAGAGCCCTTATTTTTAGACCGGTGTACACACTAGGAGTCACACGTTACAGAGCTTTTTTGTTAATGATTGCTTTATTTATATAGCGCCATCATATTCCATAGCGCTTTACAAATTATAGGGGACAAATACAAATATAATGACATGACAGAGCATAAACATTCATATGGAAGAAATGGAGTGAGGTCCCTGCTCGCAAGAACTTACAGTCTAGGAGGAAGAATGGGGTGACACAAGGGGTAAAAAGCTTATATAATGGTCCAGCCATTCTTCATAAGGGAATAGAACAAAATATAATATGATAAATAGAAATGCTGTCATTTGACCCAGTCATCAGCTGTCATCTTATATACAAAGTCCAAGGTGAATTGGACTGCAGTGAAGCCTGAAGCTTGGTGTCTGCTGGTTGCTGGATAACAGATGGGAGGAGGACACAGGATGGGTTAGTAAACAGAGTTAAAACCACATGCAGTAAACAAGTGTTAGATGCCTGCCTAAAGAGATGGGTATTAAGAGCATGTTTGAAACTTTGGAGTTTGATAGTCCGGGGCAGAGCATTGCATAGAATGGGTGCAGCTTTAGAGAAGTCTTGGAGACACGAGTGGGAGGTTCGAATTAAGGTCTGAAAGATGCATGATGTATAAATTGGAGAGGAGAGAGTTCGGTGACTGGAAGACCGGTTAGTAGAGAGTTACAGTAGTCTAGACGAAAATGAATCAGAGCAACAGTTAGCATTTTACAGTTTTAAATGTGAGAAATGGGCGGATTCTAGAGATGTTTCTGAGATGCATTCGGCAAGAGCGAGCAAGAGATTGAATGTGTGATTCAAAGGAGAGGTCGGAGTCCAGCACAACCTCAAGACAGCGGGCCTGCTGTATCAAGGCTTTGGTGACTCCACTGACTGAGATAGAGAGGTTAGGATAAATGTTAGTGGATGGTGGAAAGACAAGAAGTTCGATCTTAGGAAGATTAAGTTTCAGGAAGAGAGAGGACATGATGGTAGAGACAGCAGAGAGACAATCACTAGTGTTCAGGATTAGGCCAGGGGTAATGTTATTTGCAGTATATAGTTGGTATCATCAGCATAAAGATGATATTGGAAACCAAATCTGCTGATGGTTTTTCCAATGGGGGTAGTATAGAGGGAGAAGGGAAGAGGACCTAGGACTGAGCAGGAGGAACCCGAACAGAAAGATGAACCGAAGAAGAGAGATCCAGGAAAGGAAACGCTGAAAGTCCGGTCAGAGAGATAGGAAGAAAACCAAGAGAGTACAGTTTCATTCAGGCCAATGAAGTGAAGCATCCTGAGGAGCTGGTGATCCACCATGTCAAATGCTGCCGAGAGATCCAGAACAATGGGGAGCGTAAAGTCACCTTTGGATTTAGCAGTCAGGAGATCATCGGAGACTTTAGTAAGAGCAGTTTCAGTAGAGTGCATAGAGCGGAAACCAGATTGTTGGGGGTTAAGGAGGGAGTTAGCTGAGAGAAAACGAGAAAGTCGAGAATAGACCAGACGTTTTAAGAGTTTGGCAATGAAAGGGAGATTAGAAACCTGTCGGTAGTAAGCAGCACTGGATGGGTCCAGAGAAGGTTTCTTTAGTAACAATAGCAGTGACAATAGCATGCTTGAAAGATGAGGGAAAGACACACGAAGAGAGAGAGAGAGAGAGATTGAAGATTTCATTGAGGTGAGAAGTGACTGCTGGGAAGAGGGACTGTACAAGATGTGAGGGGATGAGGTCATTGATGCAGGTAGTAGAGTGAGCAGAGGAAAGAAGCCTGGACACTCTCAAAGGAAGAGAGTGAACAGAGTGCGGTACCAGAGGGAAGGGGATTAATGGAGTTAGTGGATTGATAAATTATTTTCTAGTGAATGCAGTCGATTTTATAAATGTAAATCATACTGACCTATAGAACATAAGTAACATGTTATCTATTTAATTTGGTATATAAAAAACAAAAATGTAAAAATCAATTGCCGAATAGATTTTTTTTGCACCCCCCCTAAAAAAATAAAGCTTAAACAACAGGGTATTGCGCCCCCTAATATAGTGTTACTGCAATCCTTGAGGTGTCTAGTTTTTAAAATATGTCCACAATTTAGAGGTTTTTATTGCTCTATTATATCAGAGCAGAGCTCCTTCCCTTCCAAGCCCATACAGCAGCTTCTGGTCACATGTGGGATATTACTGCATTCAGGAGAAACTGGGTAACAAACTATGGGGTGCAATTACTTCTTTAACCCCTTCTAAAAATAAAAAAATATCCAAAGCAAGGTTTTTGGGAAAAAAAACTTCACTTATACTACCCAATGTAAATACTTTACATTGGTGGTAAAAAGCTCAGCATAAATCTTGATAAATTCTCTGTGTGGTTTAGTTTCCAAAATAGGATCATTTATTTGCGTAGCTCAGGAACTTTTCAAATATATAATGACACAGGAAAACAGCGTCCTCAAAATCTACCCTCTAACAGCTCAATGGCTCCTTCTGTTCAGCGCTCTGCTGTGTGCCCCTAACGTAGTTTACACTGACATGAGAAGTATCGCCCTACTGGTAAGAAACTGCGCAACAAAATCTGAGATGAGTTTTCTCATTTTATCCTGCATAAACATATAAAATTAAGGACTAAATAATCATTTAATTGTCAAAATTTTTAAATTCTGAATAGAGGGTTATCTCCATTTTGTTTTAATTCTTGTGAGATTCTCAAAGTGTTAACAAGCTGAACAAAGGCTGTTTGGAATACTTTGAGGGGCGTAGTTTTAAAGAAATCTGGAAAATTAGAACATTTTTCAAAATTTTCACCAAATTTATTTTAAAATAACATGTCATGAAAAAAACATTCTGAAAATGAACTCAGTAAGATAAAGCTTTCCAAAGTTATAACTGCATATTGTGACACAGGTAGATTTGAAAAATTAGTGTCCTAAAGGTGAAAATGCACTTACAATTACAAAAGGGCTTACAGTTTCCTGTCCTACAACATATCATTTTTTTTTAAATGATGGTTACTCTTTAAGCACTAAATGTCTTTTCTTGATCTTAGTTTTCCTTAAAATAAGACTTATAGATAAACCCAATAGACTTGTCAGAAAACTTTGATGTAAGACAGCATTTGCATAATAAGCAAGATGTTCATGTCTGTCCCTAGTGCAATGCTCAGATATTAGGAGGTCTAATTCAATCATTGTTGTCCATTAGAATGCAAGGTTTTAATTAACAATGTACACTTGTATTGATCCAGGATTTTTTTCAGGATATGCCAATTAATTCAAAAATGCAAATACATGGATAGAGCATGTGAATGTTAGATGAAAAAAACGTAATGCATAGGAACTGACTGGACTGGCATAACAGAAGACATACAACAGATTAAGTGCTGTGATATAACTCTCCTTTTATAATGTAAGTAGTGGATTAATTCACCTCATTAAGTCTTGTGAAAATAAAGTATTAAAAGATTTGCTACATATCTGTGTATGTGTAATTAGGCATAACACTGCCTATGCATTTACTAGAAACGTGTTCTGAATCCCTAGAAATGTCTACTATAGCCCATAAATACATTTACTGAAGGCATTTATCATATACCACTCGGAATGTAGTCCATCTTCTAGTTACAAATTGTATTTAAAAGGGATATTCAAGCTAAGAAAACAATTATAGAAAAATTTAGAACCTCCCCAATATATAAAATAATATATTTACTGTATGGATAGACTCCAAGATCTTTAAGACAATGGATGATATGTTTACCAAATTGGTGTGCAGAGGGAAGAAGCCTAGAATCCAATTAGAGGTCATAAAAAGGAGTATTTGTAAAGGAGGTCTCAGCATTCCTGATCTAAAATTATATTTGTTGTTGTCAGCACAGATCAGTAAGATGATGGATTGGCAATTTTCAGGAGTTTGGGAGAAGTATTTAGATTATGAAGAGCTGATATTGAAGGATTATAACACTGTGGTGAGGTATAGGCATGAAATACCAACACTTTATTTGTGTACACATGTATTAATTGACTTAATTGTACATACTTGCTGGTAGATTCTTACCACTCCGGGACGTGATATTACGTCCAGCTTCTGTCACCGGCTCATGTGGGGAGTCGGCACCAGAAGCAGTGGGTTTCAGTTTTATATTACAGGTAACACCATGTTAACCGCTTATATGTCACGTTTGACCGTGGCATGTAAGGGTTTTCCCCTTATGGATCGGACCCCCGGGGCCGCTTACCAGGGATCCGAATCTCTTCAGGGCAGCCCCAATGTCTGCCAGGTGTCCCGGGGCTGCCCGACGTCCCTGGCTTTTTTTACCCCTTTGGGTCTGACTGTAAACTTATGCGTGCGCAGATAGTTTACAATGCACTACAATAAATAAGTATTGTAGAGCACTGTATTAGACTTGAACCAGCAATCAGAGCAGTGGGAAAAATTAAAAAACCCATACCCAAAACCCATGAACGGCCAAAAGAAAAGCTAAATAATCTTACCAAAAATTGATGATTTTCATTACCTTCACCAACAAAGAGTTAATAAAATCTCATTAATTATCTATAGATGCCAAAATTATGCACCAGAAAAGTACATCTCATGTGGCAAAAAATAAGCTCCTATGCATATACAATACAAAAAGAAAAAAAATTATAGCCTGTACAATATGACAATGCAAATCTGCTCTAGATGGCCCCTCCTTCCATTCTACACCCACCTCATTTATCAGTTTCCAAACACTGGGTTGATACTACAGAAAGTGCTTGGTACTGGTCCTACTATAACCCAGGGTTGAGTATACAAAAAAGTGTTTAGTGCTAATCTTGCTAGAACCCACCTCTAGTATACATACAATAACAGTCAATCAAGAGTAAGTGTTATACCTATTGTCATTAGGTTACCTGTTGTCTACCACAAACTTCCCCGACACGCGTTTCAGCAATAGCTTTCGTCTGGGGAGATATTCTTGTCTGACTATACTGCGGTTTTATACATCCGCTGACCAATTGCAAAATCACTCACCCACCTATTATAACTAATAACAATGTTGGGTTCCGAATGTTATTATTGGACGCACGTCATCTGAGAGGAGCACACCCCTGCCCGCCCCCCCCCCCCTCCATCTACATGACCCATCACGTGATCTAATCGTCACTGTGGGACACATCATGGCAGGCATAGGATCACGTCACCAGGGGGCATGTCCCACCACATGCATGCACACCCAAGCGGACTCTCCAATAGGTGAGAGGTCATTGAATGCATTGCATTCCTTTATTACGATAATGGATTATTGGCAGGAGCATTGGCGATAGAAATAGATAGTTGTATCACCGTCTACATAGTTGTAACAAATATACAAAGCATAATTATGACATATTACCTCATTATGCACACTGTCAATGATTATACAGTTCTTGTTGAAAATTAATTACCGATATTGTGCATGGAAACCACATAATTAAATATACATTCATAACAATGATTCACTTATAACATACAATATTTCTAAATTCAATACCAAGTGTGGTACAATAATACCATTCCACATTGTTACTATATGGTGTTTCGGTAGTACCCTATCCTATACAAAGGAATATACAAAAATGTAGGTGAGTGATCACCCTGAAGGTGTGACTAAACATACCTTGTGTGTAAAAGTGCATAAGTGCTAATAAAGTGCATGGTTTATGTAAAATCATGAGAAAATCATGGGAAAAGTTTCTCTTTTATATATCTACCACATATGTATATAATACAAGTAAGTAAAGCCAAAAAATACATTAAAAAATACGTCCAAAATAAATGATGGTGCCATAGTGTTAATAATGTATATACAATATATGTGACAAGGTGTCAGATTTTTATCCAGCGTCTGCAAGTTTACCATAGAAAGTGACCAAATAAGTGTATAATATTAATGAGGCGAAGAATAACCTATATAGGGGACATGTCAGAACGTCCAGTGGAGACAGATGAGGTTACTCCGATGTTTAATATGGATAGAATTGTGTAAAACCAGTGTCTCCACCAGACATATAGACATTAATCATTCCCTCTCAGATATTTAGGCTTATTTACTAAGGGTCACAGATCGCACTTTTGTAGAATTTTGAACCGTTTTGGGAATTTGCGCGGTTTAACAGGTGTCTGCGCTGGGATTGTGTCGCACACAGCGGTTTTTGTCGCAGCTGCACTGCCTGTCATGTGACAGAAATCGTGGATCGTGGGGCACCATTTGGACTGAGCGCGGGATTTAACGTTCAAATTGTGTTGCAAGACAATAAACCAGAAAGAAGAAGGTGAACTCCGTTGGACCTTAGCGGCGCAGCGACACATGCAGGATATTGGGTGCACGATCTTATTGAATCGTGGCAGAGTGCATTATCGTCGGACAATGCACTTTCTGGGAATTCCGCGAACCAGGTAAGTAAATTGTGCCAATTGTGTATTTATAGATAACTCTACCTAAAGAAAATGATACCTCTATCTTCATTTAATCTACATATCACAATACCATCGAAACTATAACAAATAAATAAGGATAAAAATAAATAAAAGACATGTTGACATGTTTGCTAAGGGTTGCGTTCGATGATGATCTCATATTCCGGCAATCCTTCTCATTTATGTTGTGTTTGATACTACTCTGAGTGCTTGTAGACACTTTAAACTGATTCCATATGCTCATGTCCTAGTATGATCATGTTTTACAGAACCCACTAAATAAAAAGAAAATGTTAAGTGAACATTCAATAAAAATGATCTCATATACAAATTAAAAACCCATTGTAGCCCAGGTCGTAGGTCAGAGAAATAGTGCGTAGCTCAGGGTCTCATTGAGGCTCAGTGGATTCAATGTTTTCAGAGTTCAGATCCATCTTGTTTCACATTCTGCTAATTTTTGTGCTACTAGGCCTCCTTTGATGTCACTTCTAATATGATCAATACTGCAGATACGAAGACATTTTGGATTGCATGCATGCTGATCTTTAAAGTGTCTGGCTATTGGGAGTTCATTAGTACAAAATTCTGGGTCACCTGCTGCCGAAATGTCCTGTACTTGTTCGTGTACCCTTATTTTTAATTCCCTAGTGGTCAAACCTATATAGATCAGATCACAATGTCATGTGGCGTGATATACAGTACCACCTCCCTTGTCTTACATGTTATGGCATGTGTAATTTTGTGCGTCCTTTGGCCCTTTACAAAGTCTGTAAAGGTCTCTGTCTTAATGATATTAGGGCGCGCCACACAAAGGCCACAGCGTTTACATCCCCATTTGGGGCCTTTGGTATCTGTGGCTGCCTTTCTTTTCGTAATGGCTTTTAAACACTATATCCCGTAGGTTTTTGGATCTGCAAGCTGCTATCCCAGGATGTGTTGGGATATATTTCTGTAATATTGGGTCCGATCTTAATAATGGCCAGAAACACTAAAGGACTTCTCTTATTTGTTGCTATTGTGAGTGATGCTGATTATTGAGCTGTCATCATTTTGGAGATCCTTAAAGTAATAAAAATGTGTGTGAACATAATTGTACCCATGGATCCTATAATGTGTATACTTGGCAGCCCTGGGATAGAAATTATGGGTGATCATAAATGGAGGATAAATAAATTAATTTTTGGGTTATAAGTTATAATGTGTAAATGGGTAGAAAATAAACCACCAACAGCCAACAGTGAGGGATTGGATGAAGTATGTCAGAAATATGTTGTTTGAAAAAATAAATGATTGCACAGTAGAACCAGAATGAAACTACCGAACTTTCCGGGGATCACATACTGCAAGGCAGCCCTGGCTGTGGCACACAAGCTCTGAAGTGATATACTTAGTGAGAATATGGCCATTTTCTCTTTCACACAAACATATTAAAACATTCTCGTACTGTAATACTGTACATATGGATAGCATACAGGAACATTAATTTTAATGGATGTTTTGTCCACCGTACTGTGCACAAGAGATAAAAAATATAGAGCATTTTCTCCTGTATGTAAGCCCTATAGAAGCCTTAGGGAAAGTTTTAACCCCTTAACGCCTAGGCCCTTTTTTGTTTTTGCGTTTCCATTTTTTACTCCCCACCTTAAAAAATCAATAACTTTTTTATTTTCCCATGTAAAGATCTGTATGAGGGCTTGTCTACTACCTAACAAATTGCACTTTGTAGTAGTGGCATTTAATATTCCATGTCGTGTACTGGGAAGCCGGAAATAATTCCAAATGCAGTGAAAATGGTGAAAAAAACGCTTTTGCACCATTTTCTTGTGACCTTGGATTTTACCACTTTCACTATGCTTTTCTAATGACATGTCTACTTAATTCTTTGGATTGGTGCAATCAAGGGGATACCACATTTGTAAAGTTTTATAATGTTTTCGTACATTTGCAAAAATTAAAACCTATATGAAAAACATCACATATATGCACATTGATATTGTACAAAAATACGGGATTGGAGAAATCATGTCTGTTATATTTTTACAAGCTTTAGGATGAACTTATTGCCCATTGAAACAAATGTGGTTGCATGCTGCCCATATAAAAACGGTACAGTACGGGTAGGCCTTAAAGGAATTGTTTATCAGTAATACAGAGAAAGTGTTTGAGTCTGTCGAGTAGAATTTCCCTTCTCTTAGATAACTTTATTTAGAAGTCTTTATTTCTTCACAATTTATTTCATCTCTTGAGAGATAAACCATTTTCTCGTATTTTATTTCTGGCTATTCTCAAAAGGATTAATAGGATTTTATTTTTCTTTACAGGAAATATTGGTTGGATGAAGGTAGAATTTCAATGCCAAGGGCTCTAACAAACCCTGCACACTACATTCATTTAGTTTTGACCTTGATAATCTGCAATGAGGATATTTTTATAGGAAAACAAAAAAACTGGTCCCTTGATGTCTTCAGTCAGAGGGTTAACGTTAATAAAAAAAAAACACTTTTTAACCTGCTAAAGAAGTTAATAGGTCATGGTGCATTACAAATAAAACACATTATTAGTGGAGCGTATCACAGGCAATGTCAGGTCAGAAGTCAACACTGAATCATATATAAGTAAAGCTCTGTTAAAGGGATGGAATAGATCCAGTGTGCATTCTGCGGGATTGGGCCAATATACGGCCCAGGCTGCATGCATTTGTGTGGAGCGAGCCTAAATGATTATATTAAAAAAAATGGTCTGGACTAATATCAAGGTAAGAACTGTGGAAAGGACACATATTTGGATACAGAACAGATGTCAATAAGACCTCAACAATTCTACTGTTACAGCTGTGCCACATCTTCTGTTGTTCAGCGGAGAAGGCACTGAATTCCTCAGTGCTTTTCTCTCTGCAGTCTGAACTGTGCTCTACTGCTGAGAGCTGGAAAACTGCAACCTATGCTCTGGACCAGTAAAGGTTAAGGCTTGCACACTTTCTGACTTCTGCCTCTCTTTCGCCTTGTGAACTGATTTTAGATCTGTGTGCAGCCATTTTCCCTGTATTAGTCTGTACAGCTATGTTTTTCTCTGTTATCTTCATTCTGCTTCTCTTGCTCCTCCTGCTTTTTAAATATTTGTTAATTTCCCGACCGTTCTACTATCCTTTTTCATTTTGTACTGTATTTGTTATCTAGTTGTGACTCAGATTGTTGACCTCCAGTTTATGTTATTTGTTTGTTTGTCAGTCTTGTTACGTGTTCACACTTGGCATAGGAACGGCACCCAGTTATCGGCTACTGTTTAGGGTGGACCCAATTAGCAGACACCAACAGTTTGGGGGGCTCAGTATTAGGGCTTTGTTTGTGTCTGGCCATTACAACTATTTTTTATTTATAAACCTAGGGAAACAATACATTTTAGACCAACTTGTTGTTTAGGATATTATCATTAAAGGGAACCTGTCACCAAGGACCTCATTTTTCACTAAAGACAGATTGTAAAAGCCCATTACACCTGCAGTGCACATCTGCCTCTCTGCCTTTTCTAAGCATTACAATATAATTGTGTGTTATAACTTGCTCTTGCATCCTGACAAAATCCTGGGGTAGTCACAGGGGCTGGACTTTGGTTTGCATGCATTTCAAAAAACAACATGTGACCTGTCTCCAGGTTTGTGCTCCTGTACAGCTTGTCCCTCCCCCACTGATGCCAGACTGACCAGGCTGTGACCTCTGAGAAGAAGCAGGAGGTGGAGCTAGACAGGAGCACAAAGGTGGGGGCCAAGCCTCTGAGGAGGGAGTAACAGACAAGCCACATGTTTTTTGAAATGCATCCAAACCAAAACTTAGCCTCTGTGACTACCCCAGGATTTTGTCAGGATACAAGAGTAAGTTATAACACGCAATTATATTGTAATGCAAATGCTTAGAAAAGGCAGAAAGGCAGATTTGCACTGCAGGTGTTATGGGCTTTTACAATCTGTCTTTAGTGAAAAATGAGGTCCCTGGTGACAGGTTCCCTTTAATACTGAATGTTTCAAAATCTTCATCAAATACATATATATGAAGTATATATATATATATATATATATATATATATATATATATATATATAAAATATATAATTTTATATTTTTAACTGTCCACATGATTTGTTCTCACCTATGTGTGTACTTCGCTGAAATTCGCTCATTATTTCTTTCTCATACTGGTATCTCACAATCTGTGATTTTCTGTGATTTTCTCAGTATAACATGTAGCTAAAGTTTTCATCATCTTATAATTAACGATGAGATAAAGCAACTTGAGTTCCAGTTACTTGACTGTCATTATCTTTAAGAATGTTACTTGGCTGTCATTATCTTTAAGAATGGTAATGAATTCTGCAAACTTACTGGTTGACCACCTTATATTTCTCTTGGATCCAGAACATCTGCCATATCCCAAAATATAATGTGAATTTGCATTAAGTATGAAGAGCCAAAGAGACTATAAAAATGTTGTGTTGTGAATTTGTACAAGTAGAATGGAAAACAAAAAAGCCTTTGGGCAAATTCTAAAGCTTATAGATGAACAGTATAACCCCATCTACGATATAGGGTGCCCTAAGCATACAATAAGTAGTTATGATATACTGTAGTACTGTAAGTACAAGGGTACCACAAAATCTCTCGTGTTTGCATTGTTGCTTTACAGTGCTGGGTTACAATCTTCTTATGGGCAACATTGATTGTTTTATAGGAAATCCTTCAGCAACAGACAAATTAAATTAAACAGGTTCAAGGCTTTATTATGAAAAAGATAAAAACTGTGTTCACATAAGGGAAAAAAAGCAGGTGACGCGTTTCAGACCGTTTATCATGGGTACTTATTTATAGCTCAGTTTGCACTGGCGAACATGTCAAGAGGACGGAAGAAAGAAGAAATTAATCTCTCCCACTCATCACCTGGCCGAAACAAATCACTTGGTCCTGGGATGGCAAAACATATCAATCCAAAAAAGGAATAAAAATGCCAGAAGTTCATACAAATTCATAGTAGATAATAGCAAAAGGTTATTAAATATATAATAAAATATTGCTTTTGAATTCTATCCAAGTGGAGTACGGCTATCTAGTAGCAACATCCATTATGCTTCTCTCATGTGCAGGGCTTTAACCCTCTCACCATCTCTCTTGTTCACAGGGACATAATCTATTGCACTCACTCTCATTGAGAACATGTTATTTTGATGTTGGTCACGGAAGTGTTTGGAGACACCTGTTAAATTGTGGGTTTCCTAATAAGGTTTTTGGATTCTCCCCTAAAATAAGTTCTAAGAGGGTAGAAAGGCAGACAAGGGAAGACCGGACAGCGCTCATAGAGTAGTATTATTGTTCGAACAGGGTTGGTGGTGCAGAAGAATTGGAAAGAAGAATTGGAAAGAGGCTCACCAGATGTGGTTGTGCTGTATTAGGCACAGTGCTAGTTAACGCTTAGTGGTATATTGGTGAGGACTGTTGAGGGTGCTGCCTTTAGACAGTGGATATCGAGACACGTTTGCCAGGACGGTCAGGATCATGGTATGGAGGAGTGGGTTGGATACTGTCAGTTGCGGCGCACAAAACTGTTTGGAATAACTCGTCAAATAGGATGAGGGTAAACGTTTATTACTTGTCTCAGAACACAACGCATTTTGGAGTGTCAAAGACTCCTTTCTCAAGTGATGTGAGACTGCAGCGTGGGAGAAACGATATCTCTCCCAGTAGCTACATCGTTTTTGGCGTTGTGTTCCGAGACAAGTAATAAACGTTTTCCCTCATCCTATTTGATGAGTTATTCCAAACTGTTGTGTGCGCCGCAACTGACAGTATCCAACCCACTCCTAAAATAAGTTCTAACAGGCGATCTTTTAATTTTCTAAAATTACAACCCACATACCGAAGTCGGCATCTAGTGGACTCTACAAGGTACACGACAAAGGTGTTTTCACAATTCATATAACAATGTATTTTAAAAGTTTTATTGTTTGCAGTTTATGTAAAAGAAGTGGTCCTATGAATAAACATGCAGATATTACATCTGCTGCCACCACTACAGTGGAGAGAGGGCCCGGGCCTAGATGGGAGCCCCTGTAGAGATGCAGGCAATGCCTTAAGCCAAGATTTTTCTATGGTCTGATCACATTCCAAAATAGGCAAATGTTTCTTGATTATGAATGTAATAAGATGATATTGTGAACTAAACTGAGTATAGAAAACAGGTTTGTTCATAATGGTATGTGCATGGGAAACCTTATGTGCTATATAATGTGAATGGGATTTAGTGTTGGCTATTCTTTTAGCTCTATCGCAAATTGTTCTGGAAAAGCCTCTATCTCGGAACCGTGAAAAAATGGTTTTATTCATATAACGATGAATATGACTTCCTATTACAAAGTTTCAGTATGTGTGTCTAAGATAGGAAAATTAGATTGTGAGCCTCATTAGGAATATGATGATTAGGACTGATGTGATTGATAATATCACTGTAGAATATGTTGGCACAAATCAATAAATAATACACTAGAAACAATGTCCACCCATCTAGGAATAGGAATGTGATTCAACTGGTATACAAACTACTTGGAAGACTTAAAGAGTAACCATCATTTAAAACTTTTGATATGTTGTAGGACATGCAATATTAAGCCATTCTGCAATTGGATTAGATGCCTGAATGTTGCAACTTTTACTGCTATTCAGCAGCCTTTCTCCTCTGTCAGTGGTGCCTCAGATTGCTGTTGCTGTTGCTGGCAGATAGGCTGTGAAATGTGGAGCAGATGCTCCTCCCGAGGTAAGAGCAAGGGAGGGAGACAGAACTCGAGAGATCTTATGTAATATGTTCCTGAATGGTTATAATAAGTATAGGCAGCAATGGTTGAACTCACCTATGTATGAATAAAGTGAAGCATGTTCGGGAAGTAAGAGGACTTCTTAGGATTAGACTCTGCAGATGTGTGGAGACTTTCAGTCATTGATACTCCACTAAGGGATTCTTTATCAGAAAGTCAAACCAGTATATCTATTCCATAAGAAACAGATGCACAACTGTAGGCAGCAATGTTTCAATTTATTTGCATCTCGTCAGTACAGTGTAGGAAACAGGTTTAGCTGAGTGAGAGGCTTGTGACTAAGTTTTGGAAGTAAATATAATACCATGTTTCCTCGTAAATAGACAGTGGGGCAGATTTACTTACCCGGTCCTGTCGCGATCCAGCAGCGCGTTCTCTGTGGAGGATTCGAGTCTTCCAGCGATCCACTAAGGTAGTGTGCCCAATGTCCACCAGGTGTTGCTCCTGCGCTGAAGTCCATCGGAGTTCACGATCCATTGCTGGGTGCAGTTAAGCGAGTGTCAGGCGACACTTTTTTTTTTTTTTTAATACGGCAGTTTTTCAGAATCCGTCGGGTTTTCTTATGGCTACGCCCTGCGATTTCCGTCCCGTGCATGCCGGCGCCGATGCGCCACAATCCGATTGCGTGCGCCAAAAACCCTGGGCAATTCAGGGAAAATCGGCGCAAAACGGTAATATTCGGGTAAACTGGCGGAAAAACACGATTCGGGCCCTTAGTAAATGACCCCCAGTGTCTTATATTGCTTTTTGCAACTAAAGTGGCACTAGAATTCACATTCTCATGGAGAGTATGGTCACAACCACAAATGCAACCCATTTCAGCTTAGTAACAGGCAACTGATTACAGCATTAATTTCCTGGAAACTGAACTCATTTGCTACACCAGTCTTGTGGGGTTTTTTGTGTAGGTGATGGAGAAGAAAAATAAATCCTTAATTTCTTTAATTCTGCTTATTTACCTACTGTCACTCTATCAATTAACACTGGCCCCAATACCAGTCACCCCTAAATATATGAACATGAACAGCACTAGCACTAAGAATCAGTGAACATTATAAACAAACAACTTAAAGCTTTCAGGAGTGAGGCCTACAAGACTAAGTTATACCAACGAGAAGCAAACTAGGCAAATAGGAGCTATCAGACAGAACTCACTATATTTGTTAACTCACTGCAAAAACTCAGAGACAGGAACTACGTTCAAAACACGCGTGAGCAGGAGTTGACAAACAGCCGAAGTCAGGGGCGGACTGGGAATTTAAAATGGCCCTGGAAAAAACTATAAAAGTGGCCCCATTTTATGGGAGGAGTCAAAACAAGTGGGTGTGGTCAGATAATGTGGATGGGGTTATAACAGACAAATTGTTGGTAGATGGCATTACTGGAAAAAATGTTCTTGTTTTGCATTAAGTGAATTTAATGTGCAAAGAATGTGACCTGTCGATCAGTAAATGATGCAAACACACGACCCGATAAGCCTTAAATACCTTTCCCCTGTGCCATACATGTACAATTCAGAGAAAGAATATATTGATACTGCCTCCTATGTACAAGAATATTGCTACAATAACACATTCAATCCTGCCTTCTATATACAAAATAAAACTACTACAATACCTTCTCCCATATACAAGCCAACTACTATAATACTGCCCCTATGTACAAGAATATAACTACTATAATACTGCCCCCTAAGTACAAGAGTATAACTACTGTAATACTGCCCCCTATGTACAAGAATATAACTACTGTAATACTGCCCCCTATGTACAAGAATATAACTACTATAATACTGCCCCCTATGTACAAGAATATAACTACTATAATACTGCCCCCTATGTACAGGAATATAACTACTATAATACTGCCACCCATGTACAAGAATATAACTACTATAATACTGCCCCCTATGTACAGGAATATAACTACTATAATACTGCCCCCTATGTACAGGAATATAACTACTATAATACTGCCACCCATGTACAAGAATATAACTACTGTAATACTGCCCCCTATGTACAAGAATATAACTACTGTAATACTGCCCCCTATGTACAAGAATATAACTACTATAATACTGCCCCCTATGTACAAGAATATAACTACTATAATACTGCCCCCTATGTACAGGAATATAACTACTATAATACTGCCACCCATGTACAAGAATATAACTACTATAATACTGCCCCCTATGTACAGGAATATAACTACTATAATACTGCCCCCTATGTACAGGAATATAACTACTATAATACTGCCCCCTATGTACAGGAATATAACTACTATAATACTGCCACCCATGTACAAGAATATAACTACTATAATACTGCCCCCTATGTACAGGAATATAACTACTATAATACTGCCCTCTATGTACAAGAATATAACTACTATAATACTGCCACCCATGTACAAGAATATAACTACTATAATACTTCCCCCTATGTACAAGAATATAACTACTGTAATACTGCCCCCTATGTACAAGAATATAACTACTATAATACTGCCCTCTATGTACAGGAATATAACTACTATAATACTGCCTCCTATGTACAAGAATAGAACTACTATAATACTGCCCCCTATGTACAAGAATATAACTACTATAATACTGCCCCCTATGTACAAGAATATAACTACTATAATACTGCCCCCTATGTACAAGAATATAACTACTATAATACTGCTCTCTATGTGCAAGAATAGAACTACTATAATACTGCCCGCTATGTACAGGAATATAACTACTATAATACTGCCCCCTATGTACAAGAATAGAACTACTATAATACTGCCCCCTATGTACAAGAATATAACTACTATAATACTGCTCTCTATGTACAAGAATATAACTACTATAATACTGCCCCCTATGTACAAGAATATAACTACTATAATACTGCCCGCTATGTACAGGAATATAACTACTATAATACTGCCCCCTATGTACAAGAATATAACTACTATAATACTGCCCCTATGTACAAGAATATAACTACTATAATACTGCTCTCTATGTACAAGAATATAACTACTATAATACTGCCCGCTATGTACAAGAATATAACTACTATAATACTGCTCTCTATGTACAAGAATATAACTACTATAATACTGCCCGCTATGTACAGGAATATAACTACTATAATACTGCCCCCTATGTACAGGAATATAACTACTATAATACTGCCCCCTATGTACAAGAATAGAACTACTATAATACTGCTCCCTATGTACAAGAATAGAACTACTATAATACTACATATATAAACAGAAGAGAACATGAAAAAAATCAGTATTTATCATATACAGCTACAAAAAACACATGAGAGATCCTCACCTATTGCATCCAGTGACATCAGGTGACGTCTCCTCGGATTGTGCTCGTTCCTCATCTTTTCCAATAGTTCCATCATCACCTTGTCTCTTCCTCCAGGTACACAGCTTTCCTGCAGAGTTTACCACACAGACGTCTTATGTTCTGCACTTTCCCATTGTCCCTTCTTCTGCTACCACCAATACTGTGCCCCAAATACTGTAATAGAGCCCCCTGAAATATTAGCACCACACAAATAGTGCCCCATAATGTAACATACTGTAATAGTATAGGATATTTTATTTCTTCTTTCTCTCCTTTAACCCCCTTAACCCCCCCCCCCCCCACAAACACCCCAGTATTGATAGAGCTCCGACTATGACCCAGGCGTAATAATAATGGCCCCAGCCTTCGCCAGACATAAAATGAATGCCCCCAGCCTTCCCCAGACATAGAATTAATGGCCCCAGCCCATCCCAGACATAGAATTAATGGCCCCAGCCTGCCCCAGACATAGAATTAATGGCCCCAGCCTACCCCAGACATAGAATTAATGGCCCCAGCCTACCCCAGATATAGAATAATGCCCCCCCCCCTCAGACATATAATCAATGCCCTCTGCCAGCCCCAAATAAAGAATAATGTCCCCCCCGCCCCAGATAAAGAATAATGTCCCCCACCCCGCCCCAGATAAAGAATAATGTCCCCCCCGCCCCAGATAAAGAATAATGTCCCCCCCGTCCCAGATAAATAATAATGTCCCCCCCGCCCCAGACATATAATTTATGCCCCCTGCCAGCCCCAGATAAAGAATAATGTCCCCCCCCGCCCCAGATAAATAATAATGTCCCGCCCCCGCCCCAGACATATAATTTATGCCCCCTGCCAGCCCCAGATAAAGAATAATGTCCCCCCCCGCCCCAGATAAATAATAATGTCCCCCCCCCGCCCCAGACATATAATTTATGCCCCCTGCCAGCCCCACATAAAGAATAATGCCCCGCCCCAGACATATAATTTATGCCCCCTGCCAGCCCCACATAAAGAATAATGTCACCCCCCATAAAGATAAAGATTTAATGTCCCAATTCTAGAATTTAAACAAAAAAAACCCCATAATACTCACCTCTATGGCGCAGGTTCGTCTCGTTCCCGGTCTTCAGCAGCTTGGTGTAGAGGCGCAGGATAGTGACGTCACTGCTCCGCGCCTCTCACATCAAGCCGCGGAGCTACATGGAGGCAGGCTGACATCTGGTAGGTGTCAGCGCTCCTCCACTGAGTGTATACACAGACGCAGAAGCAGCAGTGCTGCGCTGCGTCTGTGTACTAATCTATAGTACCTGCATCGTACGATGCAGGTACTATAGATTAGATGAAAAGTTGAAGGGAGGGAGGGAGTGCGGACCGGCCCCGGACGAGCTCCGCACCGGCCCCACACCGGCCCAGGACCGACCGGCCCACCGGGAAAATTCCCGGTGGGTACTATGGCCAGTCCGCCCCTGGCCGAAGTTATGTTCCTAAACTTATTCTACATTTATTATTGAGAATAAAACATTGACTTGCTATGAGACTAAAACTCAGCAAAATTTTCAGGATAAGCTATGAGAATTTGGATGGATTCCTTTAAATGGATTTATCTATAGGTATAAAACCACAAACACATTAAAAATAATTGGAAAACAACGAGGGAGATGTATCCAGTAGTGGATGATAATACAGGTTGTTTGGGCGGTAGCCCGGGGCCCAAGCCTTCTAGGGGGACCATGACTACCCAAAGCACAGACCAAATATTATACTGAGAAGGACCTTCACCCATAAAATCCTTGTACATCTGTTCCTGCTCTCAATGCACACAAGAGCAATTTCAGCATCTTTGAAGGTCCCCAAAGGGTCCTGAAACACATTCTCCAAGGAGCTGGATTCTAGTACTATATGTAGGAAGTGTTAATCCCAGACTTGCAGGAGCTGTAATATTCATACAGCCCAGGGCCCATGGCTGTCTGAATACACCCCTGGATGTAACAATATGGCACAGGGTCTGCCAGTGCAAAGACAGACAACACAATTTTTTTGCTGCGCCAGATTTATTACTGTGATTTAAGATTCTGACACAGTTTGAAACAGTTGTGTTCTACTTTACACCTTCATTGAGTTAGTATAAATTGTGCACCACAATTTTTTGGTGCACAACCTATTTTCCCATTCCATTCTTTCGAGGACCACACCCCATTTTCACAGGCCACGTACCAAAGTGCTGAAAAAAGGTCTAGCCTTGATTTATGTGGTGGAAAGCATTTTTTCCAGCGCTCTGGAAAAAATGACCTAATAAATCTCCCTCAATGTATCTTATGTGGTCTTGCCTTATCTAGACAAGGTTCTTCAGAGATGGAATTTAATTTCATGTGATAGAAGCGTCCGCAGTCTCACATCCTTAGCAGATGTTTCCTAAGAAGAAATGTGCTTGAAGGCATCATGTACTTTCATGTACCTGAAATGTATGCAATAATACATGTTCAATCATCCAGGATATACACAATGACATTTCTTTTGGAGAACCCTATCGGTGATACAGTTGTCATGACTGAGGACTATCATTGTGACAGTTCAGCGCTTGGTGGTTCTGTGATGAACTTACTGCAATTGACAGGCATTAAATGCAGTATGCTTAGAAAGTAAACCCTGATCGTCATGATTAGCTTTTGAGGAAAACAAATTACATGGGACCACAAAATTAAGCTACCCCAGTTTATAAAACATCTTTTAACATCAGAGGATGATAAATCTAAATCGAGAAGACATACTGAGTAATAACATAAGCCACGAATGTCTCATTGTGTCTACCCATGTGTACTGAGTTCAGTATAGTTAAATTACTTCATAAATGAATCTTTATTATTATGTATAATTGGACAAGAACTATAATGTGTAACGTGAAACTTTTCGGATCCGTTGAACTTTTCTACCCTTTGCCTTTTGGCTTTAACAAGTGGGACATAATTGTGAAGTGGAACAAAATTTATTGGATATTTTAAACTTTTGTAAAAAAATAATAAACTGAAAAGTGGGGCTTGCAATATTATTTGGCCTTTACTTTCAGTGCAGCATGCTCATGTTCAGTGAGGATCTCTGAATTATCCAATATAGTCCTAAAGGACTGATGATGATAAATATAATTCACTTGTGTGTAGTGTAATCAAGTCTCCGTATAAATATACCTGCGCTGTGATAGTCTCAGGCCCCTTCCACACTAGCGTTGCATTTCACGTCAGGGTGCAATGCGTGAAAAACTGACGTTTTTGGCTGCGTTTTTGTTCCATTTTTCCTTGGAGTAATTAGCGTTTTTGCGTTTTTCACGCGCGTTTTTTTTGCGTTTTCGGCGCATTTTTCACGCGCGAGTCAATGGGAGACTCGAGCATTTTTCAAAGGGACCATGGTTTGGGATTAAAATGTGTTATTTAATTGAAAAATAATGTCTTCTGATAAGTTGCAAACATCTGCGATCTATTCTTCACTGTTCCCCGTGTATATTATCTCCCGACAAGTTAGCAGATGTGAAGAACAGTGAAGAATAGAATAAAAACAGTGAACACAGGATCATTTAAGAGAAAAACACAGTGCAGAACACAGTGAAGAATAGATTACAGATGTTCGGCACATCTGCTTACTTGTCGGGAGATACGCGCGGAACGGTGCGCCCAAAATAGCATGTGAAGAACAATATATATGTGTGTGAAGAACAAATTGCAGATGTTTAAATACATCTGCATTGTCTTCTTCACACATATATATTGTTCTTCACTGTGTTCCTGTGTTTTTTAAATTAAATGATCGTTCGCGATCGTTCGGGAAATACTGTTATTCTGGTCACCTAGCAACCCTTACGTTTAAAACGCATTGCACTCGCAATGATTGCGAGTGCAATGCGTTCTTGATGCATCTCCATAGACTTGAATGGGGCGTGAAAAAACGAACGCAAGCACGCGCGTGAAAACCAACGCTAATGAAGAAAGACCCATTGAATACAATGGGACAGAGTGCAATGCAAGTTCTGCACGTCAAATGCACGCGCAGAACTCGCGCGTGAAAAACGCCAGTGTGGAAGGGGCTTCAGGGTTCTGTTTAAAGCACAGAGAGCATTATGAAGACCAAGGAACATACCAGGCAGGTCCATGATACTGTTCTGAATAAGCAGGATTTTGATCCAAAAATATTTCACATACTTTAACCCGTCTATGACGTCATCTTAAAGGCACAGGACCGCTAATACCCTGCTATACATCAGTATTGCAGAGTATTAACAGGAACAAGCAATCAGATCATTGCTTGTTCATGTCCCATGGTGGAAATAGTAAAAAAATAAAGTAATAAATCAATAAAAATATCCATAAGCCCCATAACATCTAAAGAGAAATATAACACTCAAAACAAGCCATCAACTAAAAAAAAAAAAGTTAAAAATTCAATACAGAATTGATGCTTTTGTACTCCTGACCTCAAAAAAGTCCCTAAATTTTCAACAATAGGGGATACCAACCCCAAAATGGTAACACTGGAGAAAGCATCTTGTCCCGCAAAAAAAAAAATGCTGTCACATGGCCCCAATAACGAAAAAGCGAAAATTTTATAACCTACAAAATGGGCCAATGAGGAAACTAAAATCCTGGCATCTGCAGGTCCCTCCTTTTTTGGTTTTATGAACGTATAACCGACAAAATTTGACCATTCTAAATTTCACCTCCATTTTGATTAAATTACTATGAAGATCTCAAGGGCTTAACAATCTTCCTAAAAGCTGTTTCTGATAATTTGTGGGGTTCAGATTTGAAAATGGGTTGATTTTGTGTGTGGTTTTAATGCTAAATATTAAAATTTTCATTCAAAACAGTATTTATCCCCAAAATAGTAAATTCTGAAAATACAGAAAATCTCTATTCTATTTGTAAGCCGCGTGACATCAAAATAAATGATCCAGACATTTCAAAAATGATGAAAATGTAAAGTAGACATATGGGAAATGTTATTCAGCAACTTATTTGTGTGGTAAATCTAAAAAAAAAAAAACGTGATGATTTTGAATTTCCAAAATGGCAATTTTTTAAAAAAAATTTATCATTTTTTCTTTTTCTTTGCAAATAAACACAAAACTTATCAGCCAACTTTTACCACTACAATGAAGTACAACATGTGGAGAAAAAACAATATCAGAATAGCTTTGATAAGTAACAGAGTTCAAAAGTTATAACTAGAGATGAGCGAGCACTAAAATGCTCGGGTACTCGGTATTCGAGACGAACTTTTCCCGATGCTCGAGTGCTCGTCTCGAATAACGAGCCCCATTGAAGTCAATGGGAGACTCGAGCATTCTTCAAGGGGACCAAGGCTCTGCACAGGGAAGCTTGGCCAAACACCTGGAAACCTCAGAAAAGGATGGAAACACCACGGAAATGGACAGGAAACAGCAGGGGCAGCATGCATGGATGCCTCTGAGGCTGCTTAAACGCACCATTATGCCAAAATTATGGGCAACAGCATGGCCATGACAGAGTGACAGAATGAAGCTAGATAGCATCTAAAACATCCAATAATTGACCCTGACACTATAGGGGACGGCATGCAGAGGCAGCGGCAGCAGCGGCAGGCTAGAGAGTGGCATGGCGACATACCCTAAATGGACTCAGGCTTCAAACCAATGGGTGGCAGAGAGGAACCAAAGGAGGTGAGCAAGAAGCGCTCAAATAATATCGGTACATGATAAAAGTTTGCCAGTATATTTTGTGGATTACACAGCAGGGTGGCGACAAAGTTAACATGGAAGCCATGAAAACAATCCAAAATTCTGCCTGACACAGCTCGTTTGATAAGGGGACCATGTATGGAGGCAGTGAACTAGTAGTAGATTAAAGGTGCTGCAGTTAAAACTATGTTAGTTGGATCTTGGGATGGAGCTGGAGCTCCGCTTCCAGGCGAGCTTTCGCCAATCCAAGCCCCTGTCTCTAGGCTACTCCCCAAACAGCACTTCTAAGAACCTTTTGTATAAGATCAAGTGTAGTAGCGTTCTTATAAGTTTGGGATATGGCGGGTGAGGGGAATGTAAACAGATGCGCAAGAAGCGCTGAAATAATATCTGTAAATGATAAAAGTTTGCCAGTATATTTTGTGGATTACACAGCAGGGTGGCGACAAAGTTAACAAGTTTGATGTGGAATGCCCTGTAATAGCTCTTGGGCGGTGTGCCTTTTATCGCCTAGGCTCAGCAGTTTGAGCACCGCCTGCTGTCGCTTGGCGACGCCACTGCTGCTGTGCCTAGAGCTACCGACTGATGGCGCCATGCCCACGGATGGTAATTCGGAGGAGGAGGAGGTGGAAAAGGGGTGGGAGGAGGAGGAGGTATAGTAGGCCTTTGAGACCTGGACCGAGGTAGGCCCCGCAATCCTCGGCGTCGGCAGTATATGACCAGCCCCAGGGTCAGACTTGGTCCCAGCCTCCACCAAGTTAAGTGTAGTAGCGTTCTTATAAGTTTGGGATATGGCGGGTGAGGGGAATGTAAACAGATGCGCAAGAAGCGCTGAAATAATATCCGTAAATGGTAAAAGTTTGGCAGTATATTTTGTGGATTACACAGCAGTGTAATCAACAGATGCGCAAGAAGCGCTGAAATAATATCGGTTAATCATTAAAGTTTGCCAGTATATTTTGTGGATAACACAGCAGGGTGGCGACAAAGTTAACAACTTTGATGTGGAATCCATGAAAACAACCCAAATTTCTGCCTGACACACCTCGTTTGATAAGGGGACGATGTATGGAGGCAGCTATATGGACGACTTTTGGAGGTAGCAATGGAGACAACGTGTGGAGGCTGCTATGGAGACAATTTAATTTGGATAGTGCCTGTATGTGGCAGTCCAAAAAAGTTTTCAAACCAGAGGAGCAGGTAGGTGGCCCTCCAGAAAAATGAAATAGATTGAGTGCCTGTATGTGGCAGTCCAAAAAAGTTTTCAAACCAGAGGAGCAGGTAGGTGGCCCTCCAGAAATATGAAATAGATTGAGTGCCTGTATGTGGCAGTCCAAAAAAGTTTTCAAACCAGAGGAGCAGGTAGGTGGCCCTCCAGAAAAATTTAATAGATTGAATGCCTGTATGTGGCACTCCCAAAAATTGTTTAAAACAGAGGACCGGATAGGTGGCCCTCCAGAAAAATTAAATGCATAAAGTACTATAGCTAGAGCCAGTGGGCCCTGTCAAAAAATAGCCAGTTTCCTCTGCTTTAGTGTACAAAGAGGAGGAGAAGGAGGAAAATGAGGAGGAGGAGTGCATAAATTATTCAGGTTGAGCTTCCTTCACCTGGTGGAGATTGGAAATTATGAGAAATCCAGGCTTTATTCATCTTAATAAGCGTCAGCCTGTCAGCGCTGTCAGTCGACAGGCGTGTACGCTTATCGGTGATAATGCCACCAGCTGCACTGAAAACCCGCTCGGACAACACGCTAGCGGCAGGGCAGGCAAGAACCTCCAAGGCGTACAGCGCCAGTTCGTGCCACATGTCCAGCTTTGAAACCCAGTAGTTGTAGGGAGCTGTGTGATCATTTAGGACGATGGTATGGTCAGCTACATACTCCCTCACCATCTTTCTGTAAAGATCAGCCCTACTCTGCCGAGACTGGGGACAGGTGACAGTGTCTTGCTGGGGTGACATAAAGCTGGCAAAAGCCTTGTAAAGCGTACCCTTGCCAGTGCTGGACAAGCTGCCTGCTCGCCTACTCTCCCTCGCTACTTGTCCTGCAGAACTACGCACTCTGCCGCTGGCGCTGTCAGAAGGGAAATACTGTTTCAGCTTGTGCACCAGGGCCTGCTGGTATTCATGCATTCTCACACTCCTTTCCTCTCCAGGGATGAGAGTGGAAAGATTTTGCTTGTACCGTGGGTCCAGGAGAGTGAATACCCAGTAATCGGTGCTGGAATAAATTCTTTGAACGCGAGGGTCACGGGATAGGCAACCTAGCATGAAATCTGCCATATGCGCCAGAGTACCAACGCGCAAGAATTCACTCCCCTCACTGGCCTGACTCTCCATTTCCTCCTCCTCCAACTCCTCCAACTCCTCTTCTTCTGCCCATACACGCTGAACAGTGAAGGACTGAACAATGGTCCCCTCTTGTGTCTCGCCAACATTCTCCTCCTCTTCCTCCTCATCCTCCTCCACCTCCTCCGATATGCGCTGAGAAACAGACCTGAGGTTGCTTTGGCTATCAACAAGGGAATCTTCTTCCCCCGTCTCTTGTGACGAGCGCAAAGCTTCCGACTTCATGCTGATCAGAGAGTTTTTCAACAGGCCAAGCAGCGGGATGGTGAGGCTGATGATGGCGGCATCGCCACTGACCATCTGTGTTGACTCCTCGAAGTTACTCAGCACCTGACAGATATCAGACATCCACGTCCACTCCTCATTGTAGACTTGAGGAAGCTGACTGACCTGACTACCAGTTCTGGTGGAAGTTGACATCTGGCAGTCTACAATTGCTCTGCGCTGCTGGTAAACTCTGGATAACATGGTTAATGTTGAATTCCACCTCGTGGGCACGTCGCACAACAGTCGGTGAGCGGGCAGTTGGAGGCGGCGCTGCGCTGCCCTGAGAGTGGCAGCATCTGTGCTGGACTTCCTGAAATGCGCACAGATGCGGCGCACCTTCGTGAGCAAATCAGACAGATTGGGGTATGTCTTGAGGAAACGCTGAATTATCAGATTTAACACATGAGCCAGGCATGGCACATGTGTCAGTCTGCCGAGTTGCAGAGCCGCCACCAGGTTACGGCCGTTGTCACACACAACCATGCCTGGCTTCAGGTTCAGCGATGCCAGCCACAGATCAGTCTGCGCCGTGATGCCCTGTAATAGTTCTTGGGCGGTGTGCCTTTTATCGCCTAGGCTCAGCAGTTTGAGCACCGCCTGCTGTCGCTTAGCGACGGCACTGCTGCTGTGCCTAGAGCTAGCGACTGATGGCGCCATGCCCACGGATGGTAGTTCGGAGGAGGAGGTGGAGGAGGGGTGGGAGGAGGAGGAGGCATAGTAGGCCTGAAAGACCTGGACCGAGGTAGGCCCCGCAATCCTCGGCGTCGGCAGTATATGACCAGCCGCAGGGTCAGACTCGGTCCCAGCCTCCACCAAGTTAACCCAATGTGCCGTCAGCGATATATAGTGGCCCTGCCTGGCAGCACTCGTCCACGTGTCCGTGGTCAGGTGGACCTTGTCAGAAACGGCGTTGGTCAGGGCACGGATGATGTTGTCTGACACGTGCTGGTGCAGGGCTGGGATGGCACATCGGGAAAAGTAGTGGCGGCTGGGGACCGAATACCGAGGGGCGGCCGCCGCCATGAGGTTGCGAAAGGCCTCGGTCTCTACTAGCCTATAGGGCAGCATCTCCAGGCTAAGCAATCTGGAGATGTGGACATTAAGGGCTTGGGCGTGCGGGTGGGTTGCACTATATTTCCTTTTCCGCTCCAGCGTCTGGGGTATGGAGAGCTGAACGCTGGTGGATGCTGTGGATGCTGTGGGTTTTTGTGCCAGGGTCCTGGGCAGGGGGCTGACTATCAGCTGACACAGGGGAAGGAGCAGTGGTGTGCACGGCCGGAGGTGAACGGGCTTGGTGCCACTGAGTGGGGTGTTTAGCATTCATATGCCTGCGCATACTGGTGGTAGTTAAGCTAGTAGTGGTGGAACCCCTGCTGATCCTGGTTTGGCAAAGGTTGCACACCACAGTCCGTCGGTCATCCGGTGTTTCCTTAAAGATCCTCCAGACTTCTGAAAATATAGCCCTCGCCACGGGAGCTTCACTACGTGACACATTTGGCGCTGATGCACCAGCTCTGGCCCTGCCTCTCCGTCTGGCCCCACCACTGCCTCTTCCAACCTGTTCTGGTCGAGGACTCTCCTCCGTCTCAGAAGCACTGTGTTCACCCGGCCTCTCAAACCAGCTTGGGTCTGTCACCTCATCATCCTCCGATCCCTCAGTCTGCTCCCCCCTCGGACTTCCTGCCCTGAAAACAACTTCACCACTGTCTGACAACCGTGTCTCCTCATCGTCCGACACCTCTTTACACACTTCTTCCACTACGTCAAGAAGGTCATCATCACCCACAGACTGCGACTGGTGGAAAACCTGGGCATCGGAAAAATGCTCAGCAGCAACCGGACAAGTGGTTTGTGACTGTGGGAAGGGTCCAGAAAACAGTTCCTCAGAGTATGCCGGTTCAAATGCCAAATTTTCCTGGGAGGGGGCAGACTGGGGGGGGAGGAGGCTGAGGTGCAGGAGCTGGAGGAGTGCCGATTTCGGTGACATGGGTGGACTGCGTGGAAGACTGACTGGTGGACAAATTGCTCGAAGCATTGTCGGCAATCCACGACATCACCTGTTCGCACTGTTCTGGCCTCAACAGTGCTCTACCACGAGTTCCAGTAACTTCAGACATGAACCTAGGAAGTGTAGCTCTGCGGCGTTCCCCTGCTCCCTCATCAGCAGGTGGTGTCTCACCCCGCCCAGGACCACGGCCTCTGACCCCTGCAGTAGTTGGACGCCCACGTCCACGCCCTCGTCCTCTACCCCTAGCCCTCGGGTTAAACATTTTGAAAATGAGAGTTATAACTTTAATTTTTTTTTTACTTTTTTTTGTGTTTTTTTGTGGTTTTTTTTTTTGTGTTTTTTAGTTTTTAAAACCAAACGATGCTATCCTATTGCTATGGCTATTTTTTAGCCAACTATGAAAGCACACTGCTATGCCAGATGAGATGACGCTGAGTTATGAAAAAATAAACGTAAAATAAAAAGTAAATGGCAGACTGTGCCTAATTGAAATCCAACCCCTAATAAATTGTCCCACTTCGGTCTTTGCGATGGATATGTGCGTCACTAAGCGCTAAACACAACGGTCGCAAGTCTCACTACAAATTCCTCACAATATGGTAGTAGATGCACTACAGCAAGGACAGCCACCAGCAGATCAACCAGAAATAAAATATATAACGCTATTGTAGGCCTAAGTAAGCCGTTTGGATTCTCCTATGGCTATTTTCTAGCCAAGTATGAAAGCACACTGCTATGCCAGATGAGATGACGCTGAGTTATGAAAAAATAAACGTAAAATAAAAAGTAAATGGCAGACTGTGCCTAATTGAAATCCAACCCCTAATAAATTGTCCCACTTCGGTCTTTGCGATGGATATGTGCGTCACTAAGCGCTAAACACAACGGTCGCAAGTCTCACTACAAATTCCTCACAATATGGTAGTAGATGCACTACAGCAAGGACAGCCACCAGCAGATCAACCAGAAATAAAATATATAACGCTATTGTAGGCCTAAGTAAGCAGTTTGGATTCTCCTATGGCTATTTTCTAGCCAAGTATGAAAGCACACTGCTATGCCAGATGAGATGACGCTGAGTTATGAAAAAATAAACGTAAAATAAAAAGAAACTGGCAGACTGTGCCTAATTGAAATCAAACCCCTAATAAATTGTCCCACTTCGGTCTTTGCAATGGATATGTGCGTCACTAAGCGCTAAACACAACGGTCGCAAGTCTCACTACAAATTCCTCACAATATGGTAGTAGATGCACTACAGCAAGGACAGCCACCAGCAGATCAACCAGAAATAAAATATATAACGCTATTGTAGGCCTAAGTAAGCCGTTTGGATTCTCTTATGGCTATTTTCTAGCCAAGTATGAAAGCACACTGCTATGCCAGATGAGATGACGCTGAGTTATTAAAAAAATAAACGTAAAATAAAAAGAAACTGGCAGACTGTGCCTAATTGAAATCAAACCCCTAATAAATTGTCCCACTTCGGTCTTTGCGATGGATATGTGCGTCACTAAGCGCTAAACACAACGGTCGCAAGTCTCACTACAAATTCCTCACAATATGGTAGTAGATGCACTACAGCAAGGACAGCCACCAGCAGATCAACCAGAAATAAAATATATAACGCTATTGTAGGCCTAAGTAAGCCGTTTGGATTCTCCTATGGCTATTTTCTAGCCAAGTATGAAAGCACACTGCTATGCCAGATGAGATGACGCTGAGTTATGAAAAAATAAACGTAAAATAAAAAGTAAATGGCAGACTGTGCCTAATTGAAATCCAACCCCTAATAAATTGTCCCACTTCGGTCTTTGCGATGGATATGTGCGTCACTAAGCGCTAAACACAACGGTCGCAAGTCTCACTACAAATTCCTCACAATATGGTAGTAGATGCACTACAGCAAGGACAGCCACCAGCAGATCAACCAGAAATAAAATATATAACGCTATTGTAGGCCTAAGTAAGCAGTTTGGATTCTCCTATGGCTATTTTCTAGCCAAGTATGAAAGCACACTGCTATGCCAGATGAGATGACGCTGAGTTATGAAAAAATAAACGTAAAATAAAAAGAAACTGGCAGACTGTGCCTAATTGAAATCAAACCCCTAATAAATTGTCCCACTTCGGTCTTTGCAATGGATATGTGCGTCACTAAGCGCTAAACACAACGGTCGCAAGTCTCACTACAAATTCCTCACAATATGGTAGTAGATGCACTACAGCAAGGACAGCCACCAGCAGATCAACCAGAAATAAAATATATAACGCTATTGTAGGCCTAAGTAAGCCGTTTGGATTCTCTTATGGCTATTTTCTAGCCAAGTATGAAAGCACACTGCTATGCCAGATGAGATGACGCTGAGTTATTAAAAAAATAAACGTAAAATAAAAAGAAACTGGCAGACTGTGCCTAATTGAAATCAAACCCCTAATAAATTGTCCCACTTCGGTCTTTGCGATGGATATGTGCGTCACTGAGCGCTAAACACAACGGTCGCAAGTCTCACTACAAATTCCTCACAATATGGTAGTAGATGCACTACAGCAAGGACAGCCACCAGCAGATCAACCAGAAATAAAATATATAACGCTATTGTAGGCCTAAGTAAGCCGTTTGGATTCTCCTATGGCTATTTTCTAGCCAAGTATGAAAGCACACTGCTATGCCAGATGAGATGACGCTGAGTTATGAAAAAATAAACGTAAAATAAAAAGAAACTGGCAGACTGTGCCTAATTGAAATCAAACCCCTAATAAATTGTCCCACTTCGGTCTTTGCGATGGATATGTGCGTCACTAAGCGCTAAACACAACGGTCGCAAGTCTCACTACAAATTCCTCACAATATGGTAGTAGATGCACTACAGCAAGGACAGCCACCAGCAGATCAACCAGAAATAAAATATATAACGCTATTGTAGGCCTAAGTAAGCCGTTTGGATTCTCCTATGGCTATTTTCTAGCCAAGTATGAAAGCACACTGCTATGCCAGATGAGATGACGCTGAGTTATTAAAAAAATAAACGTAAAATAAAAAGAAACTGGCAGACTGTGCCTAATTGAAATCAAACCCCTAATAAATTGTCCCACTTCGGTCTTTGCGATGGATATGTGCGTCACTAAGCGCTAAACACAACGGTCGCAAGTCTCACTACAAATTCCTCACAATATGGTAGTAGATGCACTACAGCAAGGACAGCCACCAGCAGATCAACCAGAAATAAAATATATAACGCTATTGTAGGCCTAAGTAAGCCGTTTGGATTCTCCTATGGCTATTTTCTAGCCAAGGATGAAAGCACACTGCTATGCCAGATGAGATGACGCTGAGTTATGAAAAAATAAACGTAAAATAAAAAGTAAATGGCAGACTGTGCCTAATTGAAATCCAACCCCTAATAAATTGTCCCACTTCGGTCTTTGCGATGGATATGTGCGTCACTAAGCGCTAAACACAACGGTCGCAAGTCTCACTACAAATTCCTCACAATATGGTAGTAGATGCACTACAGCAAGGACAGCCACCAGCAGATCAACCAGAAATAAAATATATAACGCTATTGTAGGCCTAAGTAAGCAGTTTGGATTCTCCTATGGCTATTTTCTAGCCAAGTATGAAAGCACACTGCTATGCCAGATGAGATGACGCTGAGTTATGAAAAAATAAACGTAAAATAAAAAGAAACTGGCAGACTGTGCCTAATTGAAATTAAACCCCTAATAAATTGTCCCACTTCGGTCTTTGCAATGGATATGTGCGTCACTAAGCGCTAAACACAACGGTCGCAAGTCTCACTACAAATTCCTCACAATATGGTAGTAGATGCACTACAGCAAGGACAGCCACCAGCAGATCAACCAGAAATAAAATATATAACGCTATTGTAGGCCTAAGTAAGCCGTTTGGATTCTCCTATGGCTATTTTCTAGCCAAGGATGAAAGCACACTGCTATGCCAGATGAGATGACGCTGAGTTATGAAAAAATAAACGTAAAATAAAAAGAAACTGGCAGACTGTGCCTAATTGAAATCCAACCCCTAATAAATTGTCCCACTTCGGTCTTTGCGATGGATATGTGCGTCACTAAGCGCTAAACACAACGGTCGCAAGTCTCACTACAAATTCCTCACAATATGGTAGTAGATGCACTACAGCAAGGACAGCCACCAGCAGATCAACCAGAAATAAAATATATAACGCTATTGTAGGCCTAAGTAAGCAGTTTGGATTCTCCTATGGCTATTTTCTAGCCAAGTATGAAAGCACACTGCTATGCCAGATGAGATGACGCTGAGTTATGAAAAAATAAACGTAAAATAAAAAGAAACTGGCAGACTGTGCCTAATTGAAATTAAACCCCTAATAAATTGTCCCACTTCGGTCTTTGCAATGGATATGTGCGTCACTAAGCGCTAAACACAACGGTCGCAAGTCTCACTACAAATTCCTCACAATATGGTAGTAGATGCACTACAGCAAGGACAGCCACCAGCAGATCAACCAGAAATAAAATATATAACGCTATTGTAGGCCTAAGTAAGCCGTTTGGATTCTCTTATGGCTATTTTCTAGCCAAGTATGAAAGCACACTGCTATGCCAGATGAGATGACGCTGAGTTATTAAAAAAATAAACGTAAAATAAAAAGAAACTGGCAGACTGTGCCTAATTGAAATCAAACCCCTAATAAATTGTCCCACTTCGGTCTTTGCAATGGATATGTGCGTCACTAAGCGCTAAACACAACGGTCGCAAGTCTCACTACAAATTCCTCACAATATGGTAGTAGATGCACTACAGCAAGGACAGCCACCAGCAGATCAACCAGAAATAAAATATATAACGCTATTGTAGGCCTAAGTAAGCCGTTTGGATTCTCTTATGGCTATTTTCTAGCCAAGTATGAAAGCACACTGCTATGCCAGATGAGATGACGCTGAGTTATTAAAAAAATAAACGTAAAATAAAAAGAAACTGGCAGACTGTGCCTAATTGAAATCAAACCCCTAATAAATTGTCCCACTTCGGTCTTTGCGATGGATATGTGCGTCACTGAGCGCTAAACACAACGGTCGCAAGTCTCACTACAAATTCCTCACAATATGGTAGTAGATGCACTACAGCAAGGACAGCCACCAGCAGATCAACCATAAATAAAATATATAACGCTATTGTAGGCCTAAGTAAGCCGTTTGGATTCTCCTATGGCTATTTTCTAGCCAAGTATGAAAGCACACTGCTATGCCAGATGAGATGACGCTGAGTTATTAAAAAAATAAACGTAAAATAAAAAGAAACTGGCAGACTGTGCCTAATTGAAATCCAACCCCTAATAAATTGTCCCACTTCGGTCTTTGCGATGGATATGTGCGTCACTAAGCGCTAAACACAACGGTCGCAAGTCTCACTACAAATTCCTCACAATATGGTAGTAGATGCACTACAGCAAGGACAGCCACCAGCAGATCAACCAGAAATAAAATATATAACACTATTGTAGGCCTAAGTAAGCCGTTTGGATTCTCCTATGGCTATTTTCTAGCCAAGTATGAAAGCACACTGCTATGCCAGATGAGATGACGCTGAGTTATGAAAAAATAAACGTAAAATAAAAAGAAACTGGCAGACTGTGCCTAATTGAAATCAAACCCCTAATAAATTGTCCCACTTCGGTCTTTGCGATGGATATGTGCGTCACTAAGCGCTAAACACAACGGTCGCAAGTCTCACTACAAATTCCTCACAATATGGTAGTAGATGCACTACAGCAAGGACAGCCACCAGCAGATCAACCAGAAATAAAATATATAACGCTATTGTAGGCCTAAGTAAGCTGTTTGGATTCTCCTATGGCTATTTTCTAGCCAAGTATGAAAGCACACTGCTATGCCAGATGAGATGACGCTGAGTTATTAAAAAAATAAACGTAAAATAAAAAGAAACTGGCAGACTGTGCCTAATTGAAATCCAACCCCTAATAAATTTTCCCACTTCGGTCTTTGCGATGGATATGTGCGTCACTAAGCGCTAAACACAACGGTCGCAAGTCTCACTACAAATTCCTCACAATATGGTAGTAGATGCACTACAGCAAGGACAGCCACCAGCAGATCAACCAGAAATAAAATATATAACGCTATTGTAGGCCTAAGTAAGCCGTTTGGATTCTCCTATGGCTATTTTCTAGCCAAGTATGAAAGCACACTGCTATGCCAGATGAGATGACGCTGAGTTATGAAAAAATAAACTTAAAATAAAAAGAAACTGGCAGACTGTGCCTAATTGAAATCAAACCCCTAATAAATTGTCCCACTTCGGTCTTTGCGATGGATATGTGCGTCACTAAGCGCTAAACACAACGGTCCCAAGTCTCACTACAAATTCCTCACAATATGGTAGTAGATGCACTACAGCAAGGACAGCCACCAGCAGATCAACCAGAAATAAAATATATAACGCATTTGTAGGCGTAAGTAAGCCGTTTGGATTCTCCTATGGCTATTTTCTAGCCAAGTATGAAAGCACACTGCTATGCCAGATGAGATGACGCTGAGTTATGAAAAAATAAACGTAAAATAAAAAGAAACTGGCAGACTGTGCCTAATTGAAATCAAACCCCTAATAAATTGTCCCACTTTGGTGTTTGAGGTGGATATGTGTGTCACTAAGAGCTAAACACAACGGTAGCAAGTCCCCCTGCAAATTCCTCACAATATGGTACTAGCTGCAAATAAAAAAAAAAAATGTATAACGTTATTGTAGCCCTAAGAAGGGCTGTTGGGTTCTTGTAGAATCACTCCTGCCTAACACTATTCTAATAGAACACTTTCCCTGACCAGCAGCAGCTCTCTCCCTAGCGGCATCCAGACACAGAATGATCCGAGCAGCGCAGGCAGGGGCTAGTCTATTCCAAGGTCACCTGATCTGGCCAGCCAACCACTGCTATCGACGTGTAAGGGTACCACGTCATGCTGGGTGGAGTGCAGAGTCTCCTGGCTTGTGATTGGCTCTGTTTCTGGCCGCCAAAAAGCAAAACGGCGGGAGATGCCATTTTCTCGAGCGGGCGAAGTATTCGTCCGAGCAACGAGCAGTTTCGAGTACGCTAATGCTCGAACGAGCATCAAGCTCGGACGAGTATGTTCGCTCATCTCTAGTTATAACCCTATAAAGAGACCCATGTCAAAATCCAAAAAATGGGACTGAGCCCTAAGCTGTAAAATGGCTGCATCCTTAAGGGGTTAAACATCCCAAGGAGCACTGTGCAAGTAATCATATTGAAATGGAAGGAGTATAAGACTGCTGAAAATCTACCAAGACCCAGCCGTCCTTCTAAACTTTAATCTCAAACGAGGTAAGATTAGAGATGCAGCCAAGGGCCCATGATTACTCTGGATGAACTGCAAAGATCCACAGCTGAGGTGGAAAAGTCTGTCCTTAGGACAACAATCAGTCATACACTGCCTTCTGGCGTACAAACTGGCCTTTATTGAAGAGTGGCAATAAGAAAACCATTTTTCAAAGCTCTTCATAAAAAGTCTAATTTAAAGTTTGGTACAAGCCACCTGGGAGATAAACCGAACATGTGGAAGAAGGTGCTCTGGTCAGATGAAACCCAAATTTTTGGCCACAACGCCAAACTATATGTTTGGCATAAAAGTTACACAGCTCATCACCCTGAACACTCCATCCAGACTGTCAAAGATGGTGGTGGCAGCATCTTGGTGTGGGCCTTCTTTACTTCAGGAGGAACAGGGAAGATGGTTAAAATTGATGCGGAAATTGATGGAGCTAAACACAGGACCATTTTAGTAGAAGACTGAGACTGGGACGGAGATTTATATTCCAACAAGACAATGATTCCAAACATAAAGCAAAATCTACAATGGAATGGTTCAAAAATAAATATATCCAGGGGTTAGAAGTCAAGAAGTCAAGTCAAAGTCCAGACTTGAATCCCAACCTCACTGAGCTCAAGCTGTTTTCCAAGGAAGAATGGGCAAGAATTTCAGTCTCTCAATGTGCAAAACTGAGAGCATCCTACCCCAAGCGACTTGCAGCTGTAATCGCAGCAAAAGGTGTCACTATAAAGTGTTAACTTAAGGGGGCAGAATATTATTGCATGCCCCACTTTTTTTACAAAAGTTTTTTTTACAAAAGTTTAAAATATCCAAAACATTTTGTTCCACTTCACAATTGTGTCCCACTTGTCGTAGTTCTTCACCAAAAATTTACAATTTTATATCTTTATGTTTGAAGCCTGAAATGTGACCGAAAAGCCTGAAAAGTTCAAGTTTGAAGCCTGAAAAGTTCAAGGGGGCCGAATACTTTTGCAAGGCACTGTAATTTGGGGGGAGAAGGTGATCATTTCTAATTTTACACACAACTGAAGGACTTATGTTTAAACTCACCCAACATGTTTTCCTTTGTTAATCAGGGACATTGATGCACACATTTTTTATTCAAAATCACTGATAAGTTTTTTTTTCTATACAAAGAATAAATTGGAGCAGTTTTGTACACTTTTTCCACTAACACATATAAAAATTGCTAAATAAATAAATATACCTAGTTACTAAGCGTAAGACCATAGTTAGAAATTTAATACATAAGGCTACATTCACACTACTGTATGGAGGACGTATATATACGGCCGACATATATATGGCCGATATACGTCCTCCATAGACAGCAATGGGCGCACGGCGCCCTACGGGAGCGGTACGGTGCACACGTGCGGCACCGTACCACTCCGTACCCGGGAAAAAGATAGGACTGTCCTATCTTTTACCGTAATACGGCGCCGTGCACCATGCATCTCTATGGAGAGGGGCGGGGGTGAGCTGCGCTCACCTCCTCCTCCTCTCCCCGTGCACTGCCGTTGCCCGGTACGGTACGGGCGGGCAATGGCAGTGTGAATATAGCCTAAGGCTGTGGAAATCCCAGGTTTATGGTTGTCCCACAAGCTATAGCTGCCCCCCAATAATTAATAAATGGTTTTAAATAGGTTGTGCCAACTATGCCAGGTATCACCTGTCAAGCTGATCAGTGATGGTCCAACTGCTGGGACCCCAGCAATCTGGAGAATGGGGGTTCTATTCTAACTAAATGTTGGAGCAAAACACTTCATTCAATTATATGGCAGTAATGGAAATTGGCAAGCATAGCGTTGGGACATCTCCAACACTTCCTTTCACTGTCTATGGGAGAGACAGAGATGTGCTGTGCTTGCCAGTTTCCAATATTTCAATACTATTGCATGGAATAGCAGGGCACATTCTCATTGTGTTGTTCAACCATTAGTAGAAACAGAGCCTCCATTCTTCAGATTGCTGGGGGTCCCTGCAGTCGGACCCTCACGAACCGCTTTAAGAAAAAATCAATCAAATGTGTTATATAGTTGAGATCCCCTTTTAACTATCAAGGACTCCAAATTAGACTTAACCATTATTATCAACTACATATATGGATATCTAACAATGTAGTGCTTTACCCTTAGGTCTGCTAAACAAAAATGGGCCTTTGGTCAATTGTTTGCAACCTGTGTGTCATTGGCATATGAGGTCCACCCACACATCAATGACAGGAGAAGAGACTGCCTGAGCCACAAACACAGGCAGATATAGATACTCCTCAATAATTTTTATAATAATTTTTGCCTGAGCAGTTGGCTCACAAACAGACCAGTGGAAATCCTAGAAATAAACCGGGACATGTGGGTGTCGTTGAAACAACGCATTGCACACAGTCAAAAAATATGTTTGAGTTCAGGAGGCCTCAATACTAGAGATGGGCGAATTTGTTGAAATTTGGTTCGACCCGATTCACCCTTCATTTCATTAGTGTCCGCTTTTAATCGGTCAATAATCCATCATCAGTATTGCTAAAGTCAAAAACAAACAGGAGTGCATCCAAAACAGAGATGACCAGTAAATGGGATATTTGCCTGTCCTCTATGTTCTGTACCTACTCCTGCTTTTGGCTATCAATCCTGAGGCTTTTCATTCCTTCTAAACATAGTGGCAACGTCATAGAGCGGTGGAGGGTGAAAACAGCATTATGGAAATCACAGGGTGTTCCAGGGAGACAGCGGTCAGTTGGCAGCAGCATGAGTGGGCCCCAGAGTGGCACAATGACAGTGTGGATGTGGCAGCAACATGGAAAGCCACAGAGTGGCACAATGATAGAGCGTAGAGGTGGCGTCAGCAGCAGCAGGAGCCCACAGAGTGGCACAATGATAAAGTGTGGAGGTGGCGGACAATTCCAGTCCCTGGTAAAGACGGTAGGAGGCATATGGAGCAACTGGCAGCATCAGAATAGTGGCTGAGGCAGGTAGTTAGAATCCAGACTCATTTCTCAACGTTTTGGGGGAGGCGTCATGGCTGATCTAATCTGATGGATAAGGTCCATTGGTGAGTTGAAATCCGGGCCGATCCAAGCCTGGTTCATCTTGACAAAGGTCAGTTTCTCCACATTATGGGTGGACAAGTGGGTTCTCCCTGGGGTAACGATGGCCCCCGCCGCACTGAACACCCACTCTGATGCCACACTACTGGCCGGGCAGGACAGCTTCTCTACTGCAAACTCCACAAATTGCGGCCACACATCAAGTTTGGTTGCCCAGTAGTCCAGGGGATCCTCTACCTGGGGTGGTAAAGTGCTGTCCAAGTAGGCCACCACCTGCTGGTACAGGGTCTGCTCCATGTCCTGCTGCTCCTCACTAGGCAGGTGAAGGAAGTAGCTCATTAAGGACTCCAGACTTAAGCTGCTGCTGATGGAGCTACTACTGCTCCTACCCCCCCATCTCCCCACAGCAGCCGTGGCAGTAGTATGTGAGCGATCACTGCCTGGAATCCCTTGGTAAGACTTGACAGAGGATGGACAATGGCGCACAAAGGTGGAGAGTCAAAGGTCAACCCTATGCCGGATGTTGACTATTTGGCTGTCACTAGTTAGGCAAAGCAGCATGCTGCGGGCCATCTGCGCAAGTGAATCTGAGGGACTCCCTGTCTCCATCTCCACTGTATACTGCCACGGTGCTTCTGGGTCATCTGCCTCATCTTCTACCTCCTCCGGATGCTCCTGCCCCTCCTCTCTTGTCACCTCAGTTGAAAAACAACTGATTTCACCAGACTCTGCTTGTGCTCCAATGTCCTCCTCCTCCAGTTCAGCCCCCACCGGATTCATGTGGCCATGAGATGTAGTCTCCACTTCGCCAATGCCCTGACCAGACACACGGTCTGACCATACAGGTGGCCTAACATATGGAGGCTGGATTTCCAACGAGTGGAAACATCACATATTAGACTATGTTGGGGGAGGCCATTCTGACGCTACAACTCGAGGAGCGTGTGCTTGGCTTTGTAAGAAGTGCATGCATAGTTTTCTGGCCATTTTTTGAATGTCTTGCAGATGGGTGCATGATTCCGATTTTCAGTTTTCGCGGAGAAAGCCACACATTGATTTCTAGTTGCTTGACATGGAGCAGTACCTCCCTTATGTGACATAATTCGCCCAGGCAAACCAGGTGTACAACTGCATGACACCGGTGTGCCCTGCACATGTTGTATGATGGAGAAGCACTTAGATTGTGGAGGCTGAGGTGGTGGTGGAGAAGGAGGAGGCGGGCACTGGCCCAGGAGCAACAGTTTGACAACGTGGAGGAGAATGCTGCATCTCTTGGCTGCGCGGGAAGAACATAAACCCAGTGGGCTATAAAGGACATGTTCTGGCCCTTTTCCGTAGTTACAGTTCCACACGTCCATGCTGCCCTGCACCTTGGAAGAAACAGATAAGCTCAAGGACTGGCGCACCTTCGGTTCTACATATTTGTGAAGAGCTGGCATTGTCTTTTTGGACAAGAAATTGTGGCTTGGAATTCTCCATCTCGGTTTGACACAAGCCATAACTGCTCTGAAGGGTGCAGAGTCCACGACTTAGAAAGGGAGAGACTGCAGTACCAACAACTAGGACAAGAGCATGGGCAGCTACTGCAACTTAGGATGGCTGGACGCATCCAGTTGTCTCTTTGTAATCATCTAGCTCAACGACTGCTGGCGCCATGCATAGCGAGGAGCAGGAGCATCTGGATTGGGAGATGATGTCAAAGACAAACCGCCTCCTTCGGCAGAGGTGCTGGAGCCTTGACTGGCTGAAATGGCATGTGTTGCACTAGTTGCTGTTGCTGTGGCGGCAGGATGGACCTCCACATCTGTTCCACGGCTCTCCCAGGCCATTGGATGGTGACGCTGCATGTGTAGAATTCTGCCCGCAGATTCTATATTTACATACGCTCGACTCCTCTGGTGTCTTAACAAAAAACTGCCACACCGCCGAGGTGGTGATTTCACTGCCAGCACTGAATGACTACTAATGCCGCTGCCTCACTGACCCCATGTATCACCGCTTACTTGGACTTTCAAAGCGGGGATTGTACCCCGCGGCAGTTTGGCTCCCGTCCTCGCACTGCTGCCACTCTGCTGACTCATGGCCACAGTATCGACTTGCTGCCTGCTCTGCTGACGGACGTGCAAGCTGACTCTCTCTTTGCCCGACGATGATGTATCCCTTGCTACACTCGGCTCCCAAGTGTGATCAGCTACATCATCGTCAATTTGCGTTTCCCTGTCACTGCTATTTTCCTTAACGGTGTCAATATGCACAGCCTGCCCACTGCACGAAGTTGTTGCTGTCTGCCCCACTTCTTCACTGCCAAGCAGATGCTGACTGTCCTCAAACACTTTGTCCTTGCTGTATAGCCCAGGCCACCTAGTAGCTCTCTGGGTGAGGGAAATCACCAGGACAAAGTCTGGTTGAGGACAGGTCAGGGCCGCTGACCTGCTTCTGGGCCATGGCAACTAATTGTATCTGATGAACCCACAGACTCTTAGCTGGGGTTGTCAGATGTTATATTTGAGGAATTGGGTGACCTAGTAAACCAATCAACAACCTTTTGGTTTTTGATCAACACACTGTCGCTAAATGACAATGGCAGTTCTGGCCTCACAGAGTCACCCCTGCTGCAACGTCCCCTTACTGTGCTGCGACCTCTGCCTGCGCCACCTTTCTGTCTGACATAGTGGTTAATCGACTATGTGGATTTGACACATATTTCTTCCTCTCAACTTTAGCAACACAAAAGTATGGGAATTTGCGTTATACAGATACCCCACAATGGACACCTTGGGGGAGGAGCAGAAATCCCTACAGCAGCTGTGCGGATATGAAACAGATTTCTTCCTAGTGGCTTCAGTAACAAAAAAGAACTGCCATTTTGGGTATACCCTAAATGCACACCCTAGGATTGGAGCAGAAATCTCTACAGAACAGTACAGTAGAAGCAACTGGACGCTATAGATAGCACATGCAGTGTGAAGTGCCGAGACAATGGCTGGTTTTTATAGGGCTATGTGATATCACATAAGCCTTCCAGTCGCTTATTGGGTTACACGTCTGCAGATGTCATCGAGGGTGTCTCTTTCTCCTTCCCAGATTTCTCTGCCCCATGTAACACGTTGTGGAAAAAAAAACTTTGTTCACACGAATCAGTGTAAACTTTGGATTCGTGATGAATCTAATTTTCTGTGAAATTCGTATCGAATTAAACTTCGTACAAATCGACTCGCCCATCAGGACTGAAGAAACTACCCATATAGAAAATAACTAAAATAAATTGGAAAATTCTATTAATAAAATAGTAAGTTGAAGCATCAATTCAATGTTTTTTATAGCACATAGCATTGAATCCCTGTTTTTTACAAAAAGCTCAAATTTGATGTTTAGAATTGCTACTTTATAACACAAGTACTGTTAATGGAATAAAGGATCTGCCAATGAATTTTTGTACAGCTGAGATTGTAAAGAACAAGTCAACATGCTGTGACTCATCAGAAGTAGAGGTAAAATTAGTGCAGCAATTTTCCTTCAGCACCGCATGCAGAAAAATTATTAAATTAGTGGAATCGGTTGATTGAAAATGGTATTAGAACAAAAATGATATGTGGAGCCCCCTACAAATAACATAATTAATATTCTGAGGTTTTATGCTGTATGGCATGCACGTTCAGAAGAACATGAACTGTATTTGATGACAAGAGCAAGATATCATATGCATTTCACCTGTTTAGAAGAAGTTCTGTTTGAACTTGCCAGAACATGCCAGAAGTTTTGCTTTATCCATTGAATTAATTTTTTAGCAAGTCTTACGTTGTATGGATAATTGTCGTCAATTGGCACGGACAGTTCTCATGAAACCAATTCACTACAATATTGTAATATGCAATTCATATGTCGGCCAATAGATAGATGCCTGTAGATAAATATATTCATCTTAGAGCATAATTTTTCATATCAGGACACAATAAAAGAAAGATGAAAGATAAAGAACTATTAATCTGTATAGAGAACATCAAACCCTATGCATTAATACAGCATCAAGGTCATCCATTATCTAGCATTATCAGAGGAAATATTATCCAGCCCAAAGGAAATACTCTTTGAATTGTGAAGCCAAGGAAAGATGGAGAGAAAAAATAGAGTTTGAATTCATGTTAGTGTTTCCAGGCCGGTCATCTTGGAACATACACTCACCGGCCACTTTATTAGGTACACCATGCTAGTAACGGGTTGGACCCCCTTTTGCCTTCAGAACTGCCTCAATTCTTCGTTGCATAGATTCAACAAGGTGCTGGAAGCATTCCTCAGAGATTTTGGTCCATATTGACATGATGGCATCACACAGTTGCCGCAGATTTGTCGGCTGCACATCCATGATGATCCACCACATCCCAAAGATGCTCTATTGGATTGAGATCTGGTGACTGTGGAGGCCATTTGAGTACAGTGAACTCATTGTCATGTTCAAGAAACCAGTCTGAGATGATTCCAGCTTTATGACATGGCGCATTATCCTGCTGAAAGTAGCCATCAGATGTTGGGTACATTGTAGTCATAAAGGGATGGACATGGTCAGCAACAATACTCAGGTAGGCTGTGGCATTGCAACAATGCTCAATTGGTACCGAGGGGCCCAAAGAGTGCCAAGAAAATATTCCCCACACCATGGCACCACCACCACCAGCCTGAACCGTTGATACAAGGCAGGATGGATCCATGCTTTCATGTTGTTGACGCCAAATTCTGACCCTACCATCTGAATGTCGCAGCAGAAATCGAGACTCCTCAGACCAGGCAACGTTTTTCCAATCTTCTACTGTCCAATTTCGATGAGCTTGTGCAAATTGTAGCCTCAGTTTCCTGTTCTTAGCTGAAAGGAGTGGCACCCGGTGTGGTCTTCTGCTGCTGTATCCCATCTGCCTCAAAGTTCGACGTACTGTGCGTTCAGAGATGCTCTTCTGCCTACCTTGGTTGTAACGGGTGGCGATTTGAGTCACTGTTGCCTTTCTATCAGCTCGAACCAGTCTGCCCATTCTCCTCCGACCTCTGGCATCAACAAGGCATTTCCGCCCACAGAACTGCCGCTCACTGGATGTTTTTTATTTTTCGGACCATTCTCTGTAAACCCTAGTGATGGTTGTGCGTGAAAATCCCAGTAGATCAGCAGTTTCTAAAATACTCAGACCAGCCCTTCCTGCACTAACAACCATGCCACGTTCAAAGGCACTCAAATCACCTTTCTTCCCCATACTGATGCTCGGTTTGAACTGCAGGAGATTGTCTTGACCATGTCTACATGCCTAAATGCATTGATTTGCCGCCAGTTGGACAGGTGTACCTAATAAAGTGGCCGGTGAGTGTATGTTTACATTTTACATAATGAACCAAGAGGAATGATAAGGAAAGAATGGCAGTGTACAGTCTAAATTCATAGGGTAAAACTTTGTACAGCTTTTCCAGGAGATAAAAATACTCTGTATTGGACTGTCTGCTCTCATTTCTGCTTGTCCTTCTACTCCTTCCCCTCTCACTAGGCTACAATGGTCTGAACTGTGGATGTCTATGGATGGATGTGATCATAACAAGGGAAGGGGGAGGTAAAAATATTATAAAGAAATTTTTTTGTAAAGATTTAGAAACACTCTCATTTTCTTTAAAATTTTTTTACCAACTTCTATGTATATAAGTCATTAAAATCCAATCTTGTCTAGCAGTGATGTAGTCTGATTGCTGAAGTCCCATGTCCTACATGAAGTCATAACTGTGAGAACATGCATTATGGTATATGAACTATGTAGAGTATTTTAGAAACACCAGCTAGGACTACACATCCATGGCACTTGGATGGCAGGGAATTTACAAATTGAATTGTGCTTTCTAGTGTCAGTATTTATTATTCTGTGTGATGTATTGGAAAACTAGAAAAAAATTTCACAAATGTAGGACAAAATTGACAAAATATTGGTGCAGTTGCAACATTTTCTTATTAGTTTTGGTTTCTACAATGTCCCAAATGACAAATCCTATATAAAGAAAACTTACCATCATAAATCTACTTATTAAGCTAGATCGGATGGTAATTGGCTAGTAACATGCTAAGCCCTAATCTTTATTAACCTAATCCTAAAATACTTCCTAAACTAGACTACATTTTGCTAACTATTATGCTAATTACCGGCAGAGGCTACTGGGGCGGGGATTAGCCTCTCCAGGCAGTGAGAGCAATGGCTAATCCATGCCCCGGGAGTCTCTGCTGATAATTAGCACATTAGCTAGATAAAGTGTAGTTAGGTTTAGGAAGTATTTTATGATTAGGTAAAAATAGATTAGTGCTTAGCTTTTTACTAGCCACATACCATCAGATCTAGCTTAATAGTTAGATTTCTGATGGTCGGTTTCCTTTAAATTAAATTATTTTGAAAGCATTTTTGGGACATCCCAATATCTAAGTTTATTAAAATAATCTTAAAAGATTAAGATTAAAAATGCAATATTTTGTTTTGTTTTGTTTTTTTTTCATATTACAATTTTTTTTTGCCCATTTTAGGGTTTCCTAGGAGGTCTGAACACTTATACAACACATTGCTATACATCTGTATTGCAGTATATTGTGAATATAGTGGACCCTGTCAGATTGTACTGTGACAGCTATGGGATCCTTTGGGGGGATCTTGGCTGTCATAGCAACGGATCAAAGCAGATCAATTTTCATGTGATCTAATAAGGCGCCACAAGGATTTATTTTGGGACTGGGAAACAGTTATCCATATGCTCTTGAGAAATAACTAGAAATGTCTTACTTTTATGTAGAACTATATAAATTACCTGGTGCCAATACTGTAAGATTGATAATATAGATGATATAAATCTATTTTATAGATAAATGATGGAACGATTAATGAAATCCAACCTTGATAAATTAGGATCTGAAAAAAACTCCCCTCTTAGGCTGCATTCACACTATGCGGCCGATATACGTCCCCCATACACTTCTATGGGCTCGCGGCGCCCTACGGGAGCGGTACGATACTGCTCCATAGCCCGGAAAAAAATAGGACATGTTCTATCTTATCCCGTATTACGGCGCCGCGGCCATACATCGCTATGGAGAGGGGCGGGGGTGAGCTGCGCTCACCTCCTCCTCCTCTCCCCGCGCTGCACGGGGGGGCTCACGGCAGTGTGCATGCAGCCTTACCTTGTATTGAATAGTCTTGGTAATCCATTACCAAATTAACTCCCGACTGCGTATTAGTGACATTGAACTGTCCTTTTTTCTCCCGTGTGTGATAGCTCCTTTAAGTCAGATCATGGCGCTATTTGTTTTATTTGCTGATACACAGAAATTCAGTCAATACCACAACTTGTTGGGTAAAAAATCTTTAGATGAGGTGGGAGAAACACTAGATTTATTTTCTCTCTGCACATATTCTCTCTCTTGTACCCAATTAGAACTAAAGCAACTCAATTTGCAATCTCACTTTATTTAGAAACCACTATTTACGGCAGAGTGTATTTGTCATTGCTTTAGATGTTCTGACAATAATGAAAGTACATTTCTTTATTTCCAAGGAAAAAAGGGCAATTTGTTCATAAACACCATGCACCTGACCTAGAAACACCATTTTATCTTGGTAAACAAATGTGAAATGTTCAAATAATATATTTTATGTTTTATATAAATATGATAGACATACTGGCATAGTTCATATTATGTGTGACCCATCCTTGCAATCATATCTAGTTGGGAATGCAGAAAAATCATTTTTACTTACTACTGAATTCCTTTTGCTCCAACTGTGAGTCATAAAAAACATGGCATTTGGGTATCCCATATAATAGATCAGTAGAACGCACGCACTGCCATTCAACTCCTTAGCGAGAACAGGATCCTCTAAATTGCATGGTGGGACCTACAGTGGGGGTCCCAGCAGTAGGTCCCTCACTGATCACCTTGTTATCCCGTAGCCTCTAGATCTTTCAATAGGGGATACAGGGGAATAGGAATTCTGAATACATTTGCCCGTAGGCTAAAGCCGACCATGCCAGTGTCTTATAATATAACACGAATTGCCATATCACAAAAAGGGTAGAAATGTAAAAAAATCACCTCTATCGTAGTATAATATCTAATCTTGCATCATTTATTTTTCCCAAGCCAAACATTTTTCTGAGATTCTTCTTATAAACTGTCAGGATCAGTGGTAGTGGATCTTCTGTACCACTGCGGACGATGACGTAAGCCGACATGTGGGACCGGAGTCTAAGTGGTACCCTGTTTTCCCCAGAGCCCGCTACAAAGCAGGTTGGACTTGTTGTGGCGTGGTACCACCAGGTCATTCCACAGATGCAACTTTGTCCGCAGTGGCGGCCAAGGCATAGTAAAGAATAGTAAGGCAAACTCGTGGTCGGGGACAGGCAAGAGTCGGGGACATGGGGTTGGTCAGGTAAGACAGCACGGAATCGGAGACAGGAACGGAACTGAGGCCACAACGGGATATCGGGATAATTGCAAAGGGCTTGGAATACAGTTTTCTCTTGATTGGTTGAGGTTGAGCACTTATAGGTTGTCAGGTGGGCAGCGCTAATTAGCGGTGCGCTTGCCCTTTAAATTTCAGACGACCGGCGCATGCACACCCTAGGAAGCAGGGATGCATACACTGAAGTGAGGAGACTGTTGCTGGAGGGCGACTAGGTAAGCGAGGCTGCCGGTGAGAGGGGCCACACGTTGGAACCCAGGTGCGTCTGCAACCCGAAACATGAGTCGCAGGAGCACCGTGACATGGACTAGGTCTAGGAAGACATAGAGAAAGTGCGTAGATTGATAGATACATATAGAGAAAAAAAGAGGGGTGATCATGGAGGACATAGGTGACAGAAAGAAATCTTTTAGATATATCCACATTGATGGATCGCACCTACTAGCCCTAGTAAACCATAGGCATTAATTACGATGTCACCTAAAGCCTCAACACGGGGCCACAGCCCTAAACAGCTGCCACCCCTGTTATCCTCTTATACAAGTAAGTGGTGCATAAAAAAGGTTAACATATATAAGCAAAAGAAGTTATAAGGTCCAGACCTGACATGATTTGCCCAAGGAAGTGTTTTTGGAGCTCATCAAAAGAATGGATTTTGACTCCAAATCACGTATTAGATAACACAGCATGAAGATAAGGAAAACGTATCTTCCAGAAATCCAAGAACGATCCAGTTATCACTAGGTAGCAATGGTTATATCATCTGCTGAGGGAGAGCTACAAGTTTATGCTCCCCTTTCCCCTTAAGATCCAGAGCAATGAATCAGTGGGTCCTTCTTTCTGCAAGATACGTTTTCCTTAACCTTGTTCTGTGTTATCTACTACATAATTTGGGGTCAAAATCCATTTCCCTAATGAGCCCTGAAAACACTTCCTTGGGCGAAACATGTCATGGGACCTTATGACTTATGCTTACATACCGTACTTTAAACCTTTTTTTTGCTCCGTGCTTTAATCCCACACTTATATCAAGGGATTATAGGTATTTGTTATCCCAGGGACAGGTCCCGGTCGGGGTGGCAGCTGTTTAGGGCTTTAGGTGACATAGTAATTAATGCCTAGCGTTTACTAGGGCTATTAGGTGGGATCCATCAATTTAGTTACATCTAAAAGATTCCTTTCTGTCACCTATGTCCTCCATGATCACCCCTCTTTTCCTCTATTTGTCTCTATCAGTCTACACACACTTTCTATGTTTTCCCGAACCTAGTCCATAAGAAGAATCTCAGAAAAATGTTTGGCTCAGGATAAATGAATAATGCAAGATTAGATATTATACTACAATAAAGGTGATTTTTTTTTACATTTCTACCCTTTTTGTGATATGGCCATTCATGTTATATGACCTATGATCCATTTGTATTACAAGTATTGTAATGATATTTTAAATAATCATACTTACCTATTGTATTCAGAATTCCTTTCTTCGGCTTTTCTAAGCTTTTTTGGGTATTTATTAAACCCAACTGTGGTGTAATTTCAATTGTTGATTCCATACTTTTCAGATAACGAAATGCTATGGCACACATAAAATCTCGATAAAAATGTTAGGTTCAAATCCCTCTTCAAAATTAGATATTTAACTTACTCTAGTTCCCAAAGTAGCAATTCTTATAGGGTTGGCATCCGGATCAAAAGACAAACAATGGTCTATATGATTTCTTTCTTACAAAACCTATTAGGTCTTGATAGTAAACCTGATAGGTTGCCTAGCAACTCTTTGGTCTCAAGCATAATACACTGCAATACACATGTATTACAAGTATTAAGTAATAATTAAACTCCCGAAGGATAAAATTCTCAATAGGGACTTGAAAAATATGTATGAAATAAATAATAGAATGTTTCCAAATAAATACTTTCTTATGATAAGAAAAAAATAAAATATGCACTCAGTTGTCCCTAACAATCCTGTTAGTAATGAACTGTAGACAATGTAGAAAATAAAAATGAAAAAACAATGCTAAAATAGCTGTTTTAGTTCATAACGTGGGTAAAAAAAAGCAATATGTACCCCAAAATGGTACTAATGCAAACTTGACTAAACTTGCCAAAAAGAACTCTTCATATGGCTCTAACAACAGATAAAAAGGTTGATCATATAGTGTGCCTAAAAAGTGTCAGAAAAGAAGCAGAACAGAAAATTTTATTGGATATTACTATATTTCTATATCATGTGACCTCAAAACCACAACGATATTTGTTTTGGCACAAAATAGAAGAAGGTTGATGAAAAGTAAACAAAAGGTGTGAAAAAAAATATATTTACTTATATATTTGAACATTCTCATTAGGCTACATTCACATGAACGTGTGCCTGCCGTACCATAGCACGTTGGCGCCCCAGCCCCTCTCCAAAGCAATATATGGTGCATGGCGCCATATTACGGGGAAGATAGGACATGTCCTATCTTTCTCCCGGCTACAGGATGGTATGGTGCCGCATGTGTGCGGCACCATAATGATCCTGTACGGCGCCGTGTGCCCATTACCGCCTATGGGGGATGTATAGATCACATATATAAGTTGGCCCTACATATGTCCCGCATACGGCCCTCTGAATGTAGCCTTATACTGTAACATAGCTGCTAAGTAGGATTTGCTCTGACTCTATCTAACCTCCTTTGGTTCATCTAATTATATAATACATATTATTCTATTAATCGACTAACTTATAATGGCTCATTAATTGTATTTTTTTACAAACCTATGTGGGATATGTAGCAGACAATTCATTCAAATAATATACTATATTTTAAGTAGATCAATAATGAAAAAGAATTAGTACACTAGGCTACATGTGTAAACTTTGCAAATGAACTGTGTTGTTACTGTACAGTACACAATGTTTCATACTTCATAACCATCCTGGACTGAGAAGTACAGTCCCGGTCTGTCCCACTGTCATGGGGGGTAGGAAGTAGCAAATAGAATTGAATACAATACAAGCTTGCTTTTTGGGCTTGTTTGATTAACTGGCATGTAAGTATGTTGGATTTTTGCTACTTCAAAAAAAGTCACACAAAGCCCTAATGTCTACGTTATCTCTACCTACACCAGCAGGAGAGTGGAGCTTTTTTTTTTGCTCAAAAATCAGCAACTTTTTAAAACATCAGCATCTGGATTTCAAAGATTATATATATACACTCACCGGCCACTTTATTAGGTACATCATGCTAGTAACGGGTTGGACCCCCTTTTGCCTTCAGAACTGCCTCAATTCTTCGTGGCATATATTCAACAAGGTGCTGGAAGCATTCCTCAGAGATTTTGGTCCATATTGACATGATGGCATCACACAGTTGCTGCAGATTTGTCGTCTGCACATCCATGATGCGAATCTCCCGTTCCACCACACCCAAAGATGCTGTATTGGATTGAGATCTGGTGACTGTGGAGGCCATTTGAGTACAGTGAACTCATTGTCATGTTCAAGAAACCAGTCTGAGATGATTCCAGCTTTATGACATGGCGCATTATCCTGCTGAAAGTAGCCATCAGATGTTGGGTACATTGTGGTCATAAAGGGATGGACATGGTCAACAACAATACTCAGGTAGGCTGTGGCGTTGCAACGATGCTCAATTGGTACCAAGGGGCCCAAAGAGTGCCAAGAAAATATTCCCCACACCATGACACCACCACCACCAGCCTGAACCGTTGATACAAGGCAGGATGGATCCATGCTTTCATGTTGTTGACGCCAAATTCTGACCCTACCATCCGAATGTTGCAGCAGAAATCGAGACTCATCAGACCAGGCAACATTTTTCCAATCTTCTACTGTCCAATTTCGATGAGCTTGTGCAAATTGTAGCCTCAGTTTCCTGTTCTTAGCTGAAAGGAGTGGCACCCGGTGTGGTCTTCTGCTGCTGTAGCCCATCTGCCTCAAAGTTCGACGTACTGTGCGTTCAGAGATGCTCTTCTGCCTACCTTGGTTGTAACGGGTGGCGATTTGAGTCACTGTTGCCTTTCTATCAGCTTGAACCAGTCTGCCCATTCTCCTCTGACCTCTATCATCAACAAGGCATTTCCGCCCACAGAACTGCCGCTCACTGGAGGTTTTTTCTTTTTCAGACCATTCTCTATAAACCCTAGAGATGGTTGTGCGTGAAAATCCCAATAGATCAGCAGTTTCTGAAATACTCAGACCAGCCCTTCTGGCACCAACAACCATGCCACGTTCAAAGGCTCTCAAATCACCTTTCTTCCCCATACTGATGCTCGGTTTGAACTGCAGGAGATTGTCTTGACCATGTCTACATGCCTAAATGCACTGAATTGCCGCCATGTGATTGGCTGATTAGAAATTAAGTGTTAACGAGCAGTTGGACAGGTGTACCTAATAAAGTGGCCGGTGAGTGTATATATATATATGTGTATATATATATATATACACACATATAGAAGGACTTTGCATTTTCGGCAGGAGTGTGGGTGTCTGTGGCGGTGGGTGACAAGCACCGCTGTGGTATTAGGCAGGCAAATGAGGCGTGGGTGGGCCCCATTATATTGCATGTAACTGGCTGCTGGCGCTGTGCTGTTGCTATGCCTGGGTACCCCTGTTAGCAGGAAGGGATGGGACCCGGGAGAACGGCATTGCGGGCCCTAGCTGCTACGGTTGCCCCTGCACTTCTTATCTTAGGTAGAAATGATGGAGATATATTCTTAACAGTTGCATTAGGAAACGATGACTGTGTCTTTTGTCTCATTTTTCTTGCCTGCCTAGTTTATTTATCTTTACTAATTCTTGAAAGTTACTTGAGACTGCCTTATTTTCTCAATATCTTTTAAGATGGTCACAGACATCACAAAATTTTTAACTCAGCATCACATTTGCTTGCAGGCAGTCCAACATTGGATAAAAGAGGCAGCTTCAGTGTTACAGGTATCCTTCTATTATATACATATTCACTCAGCTGGTGAAGCTAAGCGTGTTCATGGGTGAGATATCTAGTGGCTGAACAGGCTTTATAATGTGTATGGTTAGCATACTTATCCCCATTTGTTGGAGGCTTATGCTGATGCATAAAAGTCCCCACATTGAGTAATTTCCTGGTATTGTCACCCTGTATATTTCCATAAAATGATCAGACTCTCTATATAGCTTTGCTGTAGTATCCATTTTTGATTCACTAGAGAACTACTTTATATTAGTCACTTTTAAATAAAGGATATGTTTTAGGCTAGCCCAAGAAATGGCATCTCTATGACTGTCTTTCTACAGTATTGTGTTAAAGGAAACCTACCACTTCGGGTAGGGCTTATAAGCTGGACATGCCGTGCACCAGCTCAGGGTGATCTGGTGCCGACGCTTATCTCCGTTATGTTTTTAAACAGTTTGAAAGTGTTTTAACAGTTTATTAATGTTTATATCCTTACTATCTTCCCCGCACCAGGGTCCGCGCTCGGCGCACTATGCGCGCGGCCGTGCATCTGAATAGGAAGTGGTAGCGCGCATGGTGCGCTGAGCGCGGACCCCGGTGCAGGGAAGCTAGTAAGGATATAAACATTAATAAACTGTTAACACTTTCAAACTGTTTAAAAACATAACGGAGATAAGCGCCGGCAATAGCTCACCCTGAGCTGGTGCACGGCATGTCCAGCTTATAAGCCCTACCCAAAGTGGTAGGTTTCCTTTAATATTATGATATGATGATTGGCATAACAGACACAATGCAAGCCTTCAGAGACAGATGACATTTCAACGACAATGCCCATAACTGTGATTTGGTCATCTGCAATAAATAATAATGTAGCAGTGGTTAACCAGACTGCCTGCTAATAGCGTAACTCACCATGTTGCTCTATGCTGTTTGCATTCTTTGGCTGTTCTTATTCACTTTAAATAAACAGAGCAAATATCAGAACCGTTACATCTGTAGGTTATTCTAAATTAAAAATAACCAGAAAAAAATTAAATGTATGTACTAGATCTTCAAGGAAATTCACATGTTGCAAAATTCACCTGGACTTTAGAGCATATTTTATCATTTTGCTATAAACAGAAATCTATGTTGCTGTTTTTATGGGTATGGAAATTTCTGCTACTAAGTCATTTATCAATTATTTATACAGATTACACGTAGAAACACTAATGAAAATTTTAATTCCTTTTTTAGGTCCCTGGCCCCTTTGTGGTATATATATATATCATTCAGGATTTAGAATTATTTAATATCTCTATAAAACAAGATTTTCCAATACACAGAGAGAAAAAAATAGTTATCAGATGAGTTTTAGCTATTATCTCTAGCTATGCTGAGAAGATACGTAAAGGGCACAATAACATGTCAAAAATACACACAGCTCAGAGGATGCAGAATACCCTTAAAAATAAGATGGAGAATAGTACAAAGATATCAAAATGTTTATAGAACGGCAGGGAGAATGCAAGCAAATGCTTGTCTGTGTGGAGACAGATCTGAAATCCTGAGAGTAACTATGACTCACACAATCCTTACATAAGCCTCCAGTTCTATAGTTAGAACGCATCATTCTAGATAACAGCCCACCTCTATGATTCTCCAACAGAACACACGGATCTATCTTCACATAGGGGAACTAAAAGCTCCTGCTGATTGCTCAAATGAAATGATGGATGGGAAGGAGTCATGTTCTATATATGATCATTGACCATTCAGCATTTATATTATTGTATTTGCATCGGGTGTGAAAGTGCCAGCACAGTGCTGCAATGTTAACCCTCAATTACACGAAACAAATAAAAAACTTCATCCTCCGGGGTATGACTCATTTATTGTATGCCCAAAAATTTACCTTTCCATGCCATTTTCATGTAAATGGACATCAATTACTAACTTAGGAGTATGACAATTATACACGTGTTGATCCTAAATGTAATCCGCTGTAGAGGAAGAATGAGGCTTATTGACATGCAGTTTAGTGAACGCCATTCTGTTCTTCCTCAACAGCATATGAGTGAAGGAGCAACAAGCTTGACAGACTGTCACATGTTAGAATAAATCAGAACTCTTGGTGCTTACCGCTGTTTCACACATATTTCAGCTTTAGACATACTGCAGCTCTCCAGGGTACAGCAGGACAATACATTTATAATGTACAGCTACAAGACTTGTGGAGCCCAGGTCAGACGAATCTAAAGCATTGTTACTAAGTCCCCTGTAATACTGTCCCTTGATGTCCCGGAGCTTTGTATACCTCTAAATATCTATAACTGTTTAGGTGAAGGGCACTGTTAATGGATGCTGCTCTCTCTGTATATAGCATAATGAAGTCATTAGCTGTATGCCAGCTCTCACATATGGTAGTCTAGATATCTTGTAGTTTCAAGGGTTCACTGTAATTGTAGGGACATAGAATGGTATCACTCTGCTGAGGTTCACTTCATAACAACTGGGTGAAAAACTGAACCATGCAGGAATTGGGGCTCATTGGGGCTCATGTACTAAGGGTTGCACTGTGCACTTTTGTCAGACCGTGCACGTCCTTCATAGCTGTTGGATCTTCAATCTGCGCTGGGATTGTGCCGCACGTGACCCTTTTGTGGCGCAGCTGCGCTGGCTTCCATGCGACACAAATAAAGGGGGCGTGCCGGCAGACGGCCAGACTGATTCGGACCGAGCACCATATTTAACTTTCAAATTGCGTCACACACCCTATGTTAAAGGTGAACCACAAAAAAGATGGTGAACTCTGTCAGGCCTGTGCAGGGAAGCGACTGATTCATGATTTCTGGCGCACGATCTTAGTGAATCGCCACACGCGGCATTATAGACGGCAGTGTACTTTCAGGGAAACGTGTGAACTTGTAAGTAAATGTGCCCCATTGCGACTACCTGCACACAAATGATTTTTAGCTTTTGTCTGCTTTTGTGGTCAGTGTCTCTTCAGTATTTTCTAAGGCATAGGTTCACAAAAGTGGGCTCTGAGTTTTTTTCTCAGTGGCACTAGGCTTATACACGGGCCTGTGAAATCCTCAGCTGTGTGTTTGAGCCCATAGATTCATGAGGATGTAAACAAGCCGGAAAAATCACAACTTGCTCACATGTGGAAAATATGTTTGTGTCTGTGTTCAGGGAATGTAGACGATGGTGAAATGCTTCCTGGGGGTTCTGTGGTCGTGGTCGCATTGCTGGTGTCCCTCATTTTTTGTGAGCAATATGCAATGGTTTAGTGGGTAACTATTTGGTCTTATTCAGTCATTTGACAAGCTCATGATAGATTTTAAATTGATCATATTTTCTTTGTATTGGATATGGATTGATTTTAGGGTTGACCCTTTTAGGGTTGACTTCTTTTTAGACGGATAATTCTTTTTTATTGTACATGGCCTAAGTTTTTAATATTGGATCAAAATGACGGTATTTGCTGTGATTTACAAATTGGTCTTTTTCATTTCATATTGCATGTTGTATTGTGCCGGGTCTCAGCAATGTGCAATATGTACCGGCTGCAAATCCATGTACAACAAGCGAGGTTAAGCACCTTGGCAAAACTACAAATGTTACTTGAAATATTCTTGGATCTATAAAAGTTGTTTGCAAATGGTCTACAGCTCAGGGCATGGACACACACAGGGGCTTAATGTGTAAATGGCTGTGGATGTGCCTGGAGCTAAAGAAGAACCCAACTGTGAAAATGGTATTTACTACGGCTTTTATATAGCAGATCCAGTTGAGACACTTGAACTGCTTCATTCTAAGTGGAAAGGGAATGCTTGATTGTCTTAATTGTCTTCCACTCCTTTGTCTGCACATAAGTATATCCTCTGAAACAGATATGGGAAGTTACTCAGGAAAAGCCTCTTCTTTCCCTATTATCTATACTGCTTCCTGGCTTTTCCTCTTCCATGCCAAGCAGAGAATGGCCTAGTCTCCATTAGTAGCAGGAAAGGTTTAAAAAAATAAGACCTTTGTTTTATTTCAAGACAAGAAAGCCAAAGCACTGTTACAGAGGGATACATCAGCGGATGCAAACACAAGACATATTTTTAAGGAAATGATGGAATTCATGTAAAACAAAAGTCCTTTTGTAATAAAAATCCTAGCTACCACAAGCCCTGTAAGCATTAAAGCCTAATTGTAAAGTTACTTGACAAGAATTCTTTTAGCACAGCTGGAGAGAGCCTTTGACAACAATTTCATTGATACCTGCAGCAAGTATATATTGACATCATACCTGTCCTGAAAGTGCATTGTCCGACGATCATGCACTCTGGCGTGATTCCCTACCAGCGTGCGCCCGATATCCTGCATTTGTCGCTTCCCCGCTCAGGTCCACTGGAGTTCACCTTCTTGTTCCTAGTGTATGTAAGTGCTTGATCTTGCGACAGAATTTAAAAGTTAAATCCCACGCTCAGGCCGAATCAGTCAGATCGTTTGATGGCACGCCCCCAGATTTCTTTTGCATGAAAGCCAACACAGCTGCGCCACAATCCGATCGCGTGTGACTCAATCCCCCATTAACTCTTTCGGGACTCAGCCTATTTTGGCCTTCAGGGCGTGGTCCCATTTTCAAATCTGGCCTGTGTCACTATAAATGGTTATAGCTTTGAAACGCTATGAGATATCTAGGGGATTTTGAGATTGTTTTCTCGTGACACATTGTACTTCAAATTAGTTTAAAAATTTGGATGATATCTTTTGTGTTTAGTTCTAAATTCTCTACTTTTGATGCAGGTATAGATGCAGTCATAGCACCCAAATAAATTCATAACTTATATTTCCTAAATGTCTGCTTTATGTTGGATGGTTCTTTAACATTCCCCAGATTTTACTAGAATGTTATGAGGCTCAGAATTTAGGTATCATTTTTCACATTTTATAGAAAAATCCCCAAAACCCGTATTTAGATGGAACTCCTCAACTTCTAATTGACTGTGAGAGGCCAAAATATTAGCTAGACTTGTAACTTACCCCATTATGGAAACTACACCCCTCAATGTATGAAAAGGCACTTTTCAGAAGTTTGTTAAATCTTTAGGTGTTTTATAGGGGTTAAAACAAAATGGAGACGCCATCTATAAATTGTAATATTTTTGGACAATACATTCATTTTGGGTGGAAAATTAAACATTTACAATGGATTAAATGAATAAAGGCTCCACAAATTTTGATACCCAATTCCTCCCGAGTACACGGATACTCTATATGTGGTGGTAACCTGCTGTATGGGTGCACGGCCGGGCATAGAATGAAAGGATGCGCCATCCAGATCAGATTTGCTATGTCACATTGTACAGGCTATAATTTTTTTTCTTTATTTAATGTGGACCTAAAGGGCCTTATTTTTTTGCCAAATGAGATGCACTTTTCTGGTATAGGGGCAGCTATAGCTAATTGGTGAGATTATTATTGATTCTTTGTTAAAGGAGGAATTGAAAGCCATCAATTTTCAGGAAGATTTTTTTTGGGTTTTTTTGGGCCCTTTACCATACCATAAAAATAGTATATTATATTTATTCTATGAGTTGCCACGACCATGAAAATACCTAATTTATATATTGTTTTTATTCTTACCCCATTTTTATTGAATAAAAAGTAATTTGGCGAAAATGTTGTTAATTTTAGCATCACCATCTTTTATATGCATAGCTTTTTTACTTTTCGACTGAAAAATCTGGGCTTATATAAGGGCTTATTTTTTGCAAGAAGCTTTGTTCTTTTTAATGGTCTTATTTTAGATCGCATAACATTTTTTAATCACTTTTTAGAGCATTTTCTTAAAGGGTATTAATTAAAAATTATCTTTTTTTAGATCGTTTTTTGGAGTTGTTTTTTATGGGGTTCACTGTGAGGGTCCAATAACTATTCTATTTTATTATGCAGATTGTCACAGACGCAGTGATACCAAATATGTGGGGGTTTTGTGTATTCCATTCAATTTTACTGAATAAAAGCTAATTTGGAGAAAATCTTGTTAATTTTAGCATCACCACCTTTTCATGTGCATAACTTTTTTTATTTTTTTTTGCTGACAAATCTGGTTAAGGTCTTATTTTTTGCGAGAAGAGTTTTTCTTTTAGTGGTATTATTTTAGAGTGAATTACTTTCTTTTTTATCACTTTAATAGCATTTTTAAAAAAAAGGTATTCATTAAAAATTATCTTTTTTCAGAACGTTTTTTGCCCCCCCCCCCAGAGTTTACCGTACAGGTCCAGTAACAATTCTGTTTTATTATACAGATTGTTACGGATGCGGAAATACCAAATATGTGGTGTTTTTTGTATGTCTGTTAGACTTTATTAAGTGTTTTTATGGGAAAGTGACATTTTAGGGGCTTATATTTTTATTTTGTTTTTTATTTACTCTAATGTTTAAACTTAAGTGTTTTTCACTTTTTTTTACTTCTACAAACTTGATTGCTGGTTTAAGTTCAGTACACTGCTCTACAATACTAATTCATTGTAGAGCATGTGTGGACAGTTTACAGTCAGACCCGGAAGGGATCTGACTGTCAAGAACATCGAGCAGCCCCGGGGCACTTGACAGACCAGGATTAGTAATCTATGTCCCTTCCTACTGCTCTGACACAAGATGTTCCATCAAAGGTGGATTAAATTGGTCCTATACATGGAATATGAATATCCTGTTCACAATGGGTGTGGCATTGGCATCACAAACAAAGCTTATATATCTGAATGTTTTTCTTTTTTTTAAAAGCATTCTGGATACCAGACTATGTGTTTAAATACAGTTTATTTTAGCAAGCTTTGTGTAGCGCTGAATAATCTGTGTGTGCCATATAAATAAAGGAATTATTATTATAATTATTATTTAGTACAGTATATTGATAAATTCCCTTTATACAATCCAAAGACATCAAATTGGCCTTAGCCACCACTAGGGGGAGCTCACTACATAGTAATTAATACAGCTTCTATTCAACTGAATGCTGTAAAAAAATCTCCTCCTAGTGGTGGCTACCTGAAAGTGCAGTAATTAACTATTTTTATTGATGGAATAAAGGGTATAGGCTCTGTAGGTTTGTTCTTAAGTTGTTGAATTTGTATGCAAGTTGAAACTGTATATTTTATAATTGTAGTTCCAGACAATTTTTTTTGGTCTCTGTTTTTATGCAGTTTATTTTTCCATACAGGGCAGCAGAAAAACTAAAACTAAAAATGTATAATAAAATAAAACATTTTAATGAAGTGTCATTATTTACAAAGACTTACGTACTTAAAAGATTAGAAATAAATGAATTATAAATTAAAAGATTATAAATATATGATATATAATTCTATATAATAAAGAAAAAGCAGATGGATAAAGCCTAGCCCAGTACTTGTCAGTAGTCATAGGTATTCTTTTTGTCACTCAATTCTGCTTTTGTGCTCATTATCTTTTTCAGGACAATTGCTGAAGCAGGTTTTTAATGATTATAACAAGAAAAAACAAGGAGATGTGCCCCAGGGTGCATTATACCTCATGTGTGTGAAGCTAATCAAAGGTTTGTGGACCATCCATTTCTATGGCCTATGTAATAGGGAATCCTCAATACAACCTTCTAACATTATGTATGATATACTACAGGTTATACATTTTTTTTTGCTCTAAGTAGGGGCTGTCTGACACACATCAATTCATGCTGTGCTATGCTGAGAGTGAGGAGAAGAGAATAATTTGTATGGTAAAGGTGATAGTTCCTCAGGTGTAAAAGTTTCAGCTGATTTTAAATTTTAAACTGTTATTTATTTGGAATTGTTGAACCATAAATCTATTTCCCACTAATGTCCATCTACCATTAAAATCAAGCATAATAAACTAGGGTGACTTATTAAAGGGGTTTTCCTACAAAAGAAAATTCTCACATTTCAATTCCCTAGTGATTTTAACACAATAAAGATAATTTTAACCCCTTTCTTTACAATTTTACTCAGTTTTATTGCTTGTTTTAGCTCCTAGGCTGCTCAGTGCAAAATTCCAGGGTGTGGGCAGGGACTCACATTATGCTCCATCTAGTTCTGTGGGGTGACAATGTGGTTAGATTATCAGCGTACAGTTGTATATACTGTACACTTTCATCTGGCTTCTGACATTGTACTAACACACTGACACATAGGGGCTTATTTACTAAAGGTCGAGGATCGCACTTTCGCGGGACTGTTCATGGTTTTCGGGATTTGCACAGCTTTTACAGGTATTTAATAGCGGTTTGTGCTGGGATTCTGTTGCACGCAATAGGATTGTGGCGCTGATGCGCTGGCTGCCATGCAACAGAAACGGGGGGCGTGCCATCTGACGATCCGTCTGATTTGGACTGAGCGCGGGATTTAACTTTCAAATTGTGTCGCAATGCACTTACATGCACCAGGAAGAAGAAGGTGAACTCCGGGAAGCGACACATGCAGGATATTGGGCGCGGTAGAGTGCTGACAGACTTTTACACTATTACACTGTGAACACTACTACATCTCACACATATGTGCCTGCCTCCCCCTTCCCCCGGATCACTTATCTCCTTGTAGCTTGTAGTTTGCAGCCTCTCTCTCTGGTCACAATCTTCTGGCAGGATGGGAGAGTCTCTGGGGGAGGAGGAAGGGGGATACAGGCACACAGCAGAAAGAGACAGAAATCTTAGCTCCACGATCTCACACAGAAATCCAAGATGGCAGCAGAGCCCAAGTCAGAAGTTACAGGGTCATGTCTAGAGGCAACTGAAATTGTGTACAGCAGGACTGATAGGGACAGGTTGGACTTATATCAGTGAAATGCAGCATTTTTATTAATAACAGTGAAATAGAGAATGTGTTATTTTGTTACCCTGAGTACATATAAGAAACTTGTCTTTGGGGGAATACCCCTTTAAATTTAATTGAACTTACCTAGGTTTATTTTATCTGGGTGATATTGGCTCGGTGTATATTTGAATAATACTTCCTCACAGATCTTTTTGCCTATTTGGACCTCTGTATTCAAAAATGTGTGTGCCACAGTAAAACACTAATACATGCAGCCAGGTTCCGCCAGCCATTTTGTCCAAATTGGGCATCCGTACTTGCTGGACGTGCATTTCATATTGAAAAATGTGTCCATCTGGCCTTGACTGCCTATTTATCCAACATGGGCTTCTGTACTTGGTGGATGTGCGTTCCACATTGAAACGCAGACCCAGTCTTCTGCACGTGGAGGATATGAATTCCACGCTGGAATTCATACTATATTAAATTGCTTGTATACCTGGGCATGGTTCTGGTCTTTACAAACCGGATTTTGTCTGCTCTACTTTGGAATCCTGGTCTTGTATTTGACTTTTATTTCTAGTACTCAGTTATGTTTCAAAGTACTCAGTTATGTTGCACTGCCTTTTATTATTTTTGTTTTATGAAGATAAATGTATATGTTTTTAATATATAATTTTATTTAGCTGTTCGGCACGCCACTTCCAAACAGAATAGGGTATGTTTCACTTAGAGAAGGTATGTTTTCCACCTTGATATTAGATAATACCTACCTATATGTATGTAATGACAATGTTATTATCTCCAGTGGCATGTGCCGGGGCAGGGATGGGCACTGGCTGCTTTAGCTCCTTATCTCCTTCTGCCACTGGGTGGTCCGGGGCAGTACCACTCATGTCTAGGGTCTCTGGCACTGTATATACTGACCCAGTTAATAGTGTCTCCACCTCATGTTGATCATCTGGAACGTCAGTACCTTCCATCAGATCCTTATCAGGGAGATCCCTTAAGATGTTGTGCTAGGCTACTGGCCACGCCGTATAACAGTCATAACAGCAAAAATACTTGATAACTAAACATAAACAGAATGTCTGCTTTATTTTGACATGGTTTTTTATACATCCTCACATTTTTGTATGCGGTTATGGGGCTTTGAACTTTAGGTGCATTTTTTCACATTTTCATAAAAAACCCCCAAATCCTGCTATTGAGGGACCTGCTCAGATTTCAAGTCATTTTGAGAGGCCTAAATAATAGTAATATGCCATAAATTACCCCATTATAAAAACTACACCCCTCAACGAACGTAAAACAACTTTTATGAAGTCTGTTAAGCCTTTAATTGTTTTATAGGGGTTAAAACAAAATTGTGTGCAATTTTTAAATTTTAATTTAATTACCCCATTATAAAAACTACACCCCTCCCCTCAACATACGTAAAACAACTTTTATGAAGTCTGTTAACCCTTTAATTGTTTTATAGGGGTTAAAACAAAATTTTTTGTAATGTGACCGCTGGCTGGGGCGTGCTGGGGGTGTGTCGGCACGCCCCCTAATGAATGGATACACGATCCGACCTTTTATTTAGTAAGAGGTTCAATCCGTTTAAATAAATTTACTGCACATAAATTTAAAATAAAAATGGCTAGGGAGAAAGGGGCTGGGGGGACGATTATGGGGGCACATTTGGTGGGTGGGTTTTCCAGGGTGACAGGTCCTCTTTAAAGAAAAGTGGATCCTGCCAAGTGGGGCACATACCAGCATGTAAGTGTGCTTTATTTACTTTATTTGCTGGTTCAAGTTTGTATAAGGAAAATAAAGTTATAAAAAAATAAAGTTTAAACATTAGAATTAATAAAAAAAATATATATAAGCCCCTAAAATATCACTTCCCCATACAAACACTTAATAAATTATAAAAAGCACAAATCCAACCCCCCCATTAATTTGGTATTGCTGCGTCCGTACCAATCTGTATAATAAAACAGAATCATTACTGGATCCACACGGTAAACATCAGAACCCGCCCCCCCCCACCTGCAAAAAAGGCTCCGCAAAAAGATCATTTTTATAATACCCTTTAAAAAATGCTCTTAAAAGTGATAAAAAGAGTTGTGCACTCTAAAATAAGACCACTCAAAAGAACAACTCTTTTTGCAAAAATAAGCCCTTAACCAGATTCAGCAGCCAAAAAATAAAAAAAGTTATGCTTTTGAAAACATGGTGATGCTAAAATGAACATTCTCCAAATAAGCTTTTATTCAGTAAAATTTAATAAAATACACAAAACCCCCACATATTTGGTATCAAAATGAATGCATTCTCAAAAATATTACAATTTGCAGACTGCGCCTCCATTTTGTTTTAACCCCTATAAAACACCTAAAGGGTTAACAAACTTCTTAAAAGTGGTTTTTGATATGTTGAGGGGGTGTAGTTTCCATAATGGGGTAATTTACGAGTCTTGCTATTATTTGGGCCTTTCACAGTCATTCGAAAGCTGAACAGGTCCCTCTAAATACAGGCTTTGGTGATATTCCAAAAAATTGGAAAAATGGCACCCAAATTCTAAGCCTCATAACATTCTAGTAAAATATGTGGAATGTTAAAAAACCATCCAACATAAGCAAACATTTGGGAAATGTAAGTTATGAATAATTTGGGTGATATGACTGTTCTGCTTCAAAAGTAGAGAATTTAGACCTCAATATCCCCTAGATCTCAAAATCCCCTGGATATCTTATAACGTTCCAAAGTCGTAAGCACTTATAGTGACACAGGGAAGATTTGAAAAACTCCTGTGCAGTTACTTGCTACATGACCTGATCTCCACACCTGGAACATAGCCTGGACTGACCAGCATTAAGGCATCCTCTCTACTGATAAAGAAGGAATTGGCAATGGTGATTGGTGATTTTCTGATGTTGATGCAATCTAACAGGACCCTCCACCCCCTGGTCCAGATTACATCTTCATTCCTGGTCTTGGTCAGGTCTGACATGAGAATGCAATGTCTCCAGAGGGGGGCAGACTCATTCCATAAAATGAAGGTGACACTGCTGTATCGGGCTTGGAGATGGGAATAAAACTGAACTTATTCTGCCCCCTGAATTTATCCAGATTTAGACATGAGCTTGAAGTTAATATAATACACTTGTCTGTCTGGAAAGTTTATTACAGCCAAGATGTCGGCAGGCGGGAAACCCATCAGGTTACACACCATGTTCCTAACCACATGCTTCCTGTCAGGTAGATCTTCATTAACCTCTCTGTGTCTAAACCTTCCAACATTTCTCTTCTTAAACGCCTGGTCAGTGTAACTGATTTTAAAGGAGAAAAATGGGGAACCACAACTGCAAGCATTCCCAGATGTCTGACCCATGTCCTGCTGTGGGGTATGCGTGGGCTGTGGACTATGTATGTTCATACTATGGGGGTTGCTGACCACCAAGACCATGGGGCTTCTGATTACCGAGACCATGGGGCTCTGCTGCCTGTGGGGGAAGAGGGGGAACTCATCAGCTGTAATTTGTCAAAGCTCCCAACCGTCCCGATTTTGACGGGACTTTCCCGTTTTTCGTACCTCTGCCCCGCGTCACGGGCAGCTATGATATTGTCACGGATTCTCCCCCCAGGTCCCGGCGCTGTGTCCGCAGAGTAAATACTTTGAAAGTCTGAACTCACAGTACAGAATGGCTTCTACAGACATCGGGAGGGAATCCTTTTCAGAGAAGTGTCGGCTTAGCGGAGAGAGCAGGGACCACGTCATTAGCTTCAGATCAGCATCTGTCCATATATGGTCACTGCATCTCCTAGGGTTCCCCAGAGCAGACATCGGGAGGGAATCCTTTTCAGAGAAGTGTCGGCTTAGAGGAGAGAGCAGGGACCACGTCATCAGGTCAGATCAGTCAGATCTGTCCATATATGGACTCCAGGGCTTCCCCAGACACAAGCTCTTTATATAATTAACCCCTTCACGCTCCGTGACGGATATATCCGCCACGGAGCTATGAAGGGTGTATGAAGAAGGCTCACGGGCTGAGCCTTCTTCATACAGAGATGGGCTTTGCTGCATATCGCAGCAAAGACCCATCGCTATCACCCGCGGTCGGTGCTTGCACCGATCGCGGGTGTTAACCTTTTCTTTGCCGCCGGCAAAGTCGCCGGCGGCACTTTAAATTTGGCGGCGCATGGGCGCCGCCATCTTACCTCCGATCGCCGCTCCCCCGAACGTCATCGGGGGGCGGCGATCGGTTGCCATGGTAACCTCGGGTCTTCGTTTGACCCGAGGATACATGGCTTCTGCATATTCATTACAATGAGCCTGTGGCTCATTGTAATGTATAGTGAGCAGAAATGCCATATACTGCGATACAGTAGTATTGCAGTATATGGCAGGAGCAATCAGACCATCTAGGGTTAATTTACACTAGATGGTCTAAGAAATAGTGGAAAAAAAAAGAAAAAAAAAAGTTTAAAAAATGTAAAAAAATAATAAAATATTAAAAGTTCAAATCACCCCCCTTTCCCTAGAACTGATATAAAATATAATAAATAGTAAAAATCACAGACACATTAGGTATCGCCGCGTCCCAAAATGCCCGATCTATCAAAATATAAAAACGGTTATTGACGGCGGTGACCTCCGGAACGGCAAATGGCGCCCAAATGTCCAAAACGCGACTTTTACACCTTTTTAGATGACATAAAAAATGTAATAAAAAATGATCCAAATGTCGCACAGTCCTCAAAATGGTAGCAATGAGAACTTCGGCTCATTTCGCAAAAAATGACACCTCACACAGCTCCATGCGCCAAAGTATGAAAAAGTTATTAGCGTCAGAAGATGGCAAAAATTTTTTTTCCTTTTTTGTACACATTCGTTTAATTTTTGAAAATGTATTAAAACGCAATAAAACCTATATAAATTTGGTATCACCGCGATTGTACCGAACCAAAGAATAAAGTAGAGTTGTTATTTGGAGCGCAGAGTGAAAGTCGTAAAAACTGAGCCCACAAGAACATGACGCACATGCAGTTTTTTTCAATTTTTCCACATTTGGAATTTTTTTGCGGCTTCCCACTACATGGCATGGAATAATAAATAACATCATGGGAAAGTAAAATTTGTTACGCACAAAATAAGCCCTCACACAGCTCTGTACACGGAAAAATGAAAAAGTTATGGATTTTTGAAGATGGAGAGCGAGAAATTAGCAAAAATACCCTGCGTCCTTAAGGGGTTAAATTACATAAAGTTTTGGCCAGGCTGAGATTCGAACCTGGGACCTTGTGCACCATAGACAGGAGCTTAACTAACTGAGCTATAAGCCCAGTGATACAGAGCTGAGGATTTCTGGTAACTAAGAAGTGTTATCTGCCATTTACACTGTGACACAGACTAATGCACTGATATATAGAGAGGGATCTTCTCAGAGATTATTATTGTAATTATTGAGACTATTATTATTATTATAAATTTTATTATTTTTATTATTATGGAGATGATTATTAATAATGGTAAAAATAATAATAATGATCTCAATAATAATAATAATAATAATAATAATAATAATAATAATAATCTCCATAATAATAATAATAGTCTCAATAATTACAATAATCTGAGAAGATCCCTCCCTATATACCAAGGCAGTATATAGTCATAGTTCTTAGTTACCAAAATTATCCACCTTGTTAATCTCAGAGGTTATAGCTCAGTTGGTTGAGGCGCTGTGTTATTATTGTACATGGACACTGCAGGTTCTGGGTTCAAATCCCAATGAGGATAATTTTTATTTTTTTTTATTGAGATGATTTTTATTATTTTAATATGGCTAAAATTTGGGGCGTGGCCAGGGAGTGATTGGGGGTGTGGCTTAGGGGGATCGCCGCTACGCGTGCCGCCATTTTGTCCCTCTTTCGTTTTCACAAATGTTGGGAGGTATGAATTTGTCCCTCTCCATCCACAGTATCAACATCAGTGTCACCAGCTGCCCTAGATTGCACCCAAGATGATTCCTCAGCTGAGACACACAGAGACATCAGCAATGTCAGACACATAAGTACAGCGTCGGACTGGCCCAGCGGAGCACTGGAGAAACCTCCGGTGGGCCCCGAGTCCTGACACTTACACAGTAAAACAGTGTCTACGATCAAGCACTGGCGGATGGTGTATTGGATGCTATGGGGGGGCTGTAATGGATGCTATGGGGGAGGGGGCCTGTAATGGATGCAGTGGGGGGAGGGGGCCTTGTAATGGGTGCTTTGGAGGGGGAATGGGGGGCCCTGTAATGGATGCTATGGGGGGAGGGGGTATGGAAGGCCTTATCATGGATGCTATGGGGGTAGGGGGCCTTGTAATGGATGCCGTGTGGGGATGGGGGTCCCTGTAATGGATGCTGTGGGGGAGGGGCCCTGTCATGGATGCTGTGGGGGCAGGGGGATGGGGGGCCCTGTAATGGATGCTGTGGGGGGAGGGGGATGGGGGGCCCTGTAATGAATGCTGTGGGGGTAGGGGAATGGGGGGCCCTGTAATGGATGCTGTGAGGGGAGGGGGATGGGGGGCCCTGTAATGGATGCTGTGGGGGGAGAGGGAGGGGGAGGGGGGCCCTGTAATGGATTCTGTGGGGGGAAGGGGAATGGGGGCCCTGTAATGGATGTGTGGGGGGGATGGGGGGCCCTGTAATGGATGCTGTGGGGGGAAGGGGATGGAGGGGGGCTGTAATAGATGCTGTGGGGGCTTTGGAATGGATGCTGTGGGGGGGGGGGGGGCTTGGAACATATGCTGTGAGGGAAGGGGGGGCTGTAATGGTTGCTGTGAGGGGCTCTGAGATATATTTATTACTAAGGGGATCCGGTGGCTATCTTGGCTACTTTGGGGGCACTGTAAAGTTTTAACAGCTGAGGGAAAACTTACTATAGTGGCTACATTGGGGGCACTGTTATTTAATTGGCTACTGTTGGGTACCTCATGTCTATAATGGTTATTTTGGGGACATGGTTACTATGTTGGCTATAGTGGGGCCAGCATTAATCATATGGCTACTGTATGCACACAATTACTACAATGACTACTGTGATGGCACCATTAAGATTCTGACTTCATTGCTAAATTTCTTACTGTGGGGACATAGTCACTATATTGGTGATGCTACTGTGATTAGATTGGCTATTGTGAGAGCATTGTTCACCTTCACACCTTTACAATACCCAATACAGTGGAGTCAGCATTTTAAAGTTGCCTACTGTTGGGCACTGTTATTGGCAAATGTAATAAAGTGAAGGGCTTCATAGGATGTTTCCCCAGCGATGCAGTACAGTAATGTCACCTGTGTCGTTATGACAAATTTTGTCGTTGGCAATGTACAAATGTTGTATTTTATATGGTTCTGGTACTGTATTTGTGTACTGAGCTTTGCAGTGCAACTTAAATGACTAAAGGGGCTGTGTCTCAGTACTAGTTAGTTTTACTCAGGCTTATTTTTTGACGTAATCTAAGCCAACTAATAGAAGGTTAAAATTTATACTAAAAAGACTTATACGGTGGCTGAGTGGGTAGCACTTCTGCCTTGCAGCGCTGGAGTCCTGGGTTCTAGTCCCACCCAGGTCAACATCTGCAAAGAGTTTGTATGTTCTCTCCGTGTTTGTGTACGATTCCTCCGGTTTCCTCCCACACTCCAAAACATACTGGTAGGTTGATTAGATTGTGAGCTCCATGGGGACAGGGACTGATGTGACAAGTTCTGTACAGCGCTGCGTAATCTGTGTGCGCTATATAAAGAATTATTTATTGTTACTACAACATATTTATCATCCAGATTCATACATCGCGAGGCTGGATGATACCTGGTTCCTGATAATGACTGCTCAAAGGTGGCTAGTAGTCTGCATACAATAAAAGGTGTGTGGCCCCTTTAATTGGAGGTTGCTCTACCCTCTCTCATCTTTATTCATCAGAGGGATGTGCTGGGGGCATGGCTAGTAACGTGGGCGGTACAAGAGGTGGGCACATGCTTAAATATTGTGAATAGCAGAGACTCAGCCTCTTTTTCATCGGTTTTCCCTCCTTTTATATCGTTTTCGTATATTTTTTGTCACAGCGGTGTTTTTTTAGGGGTAACACTGCCCTACATGCCCTTACATATAGCAGGCATACAGGGTGTTATCTGGTGTTATGTAAAGTGGAATGGTTAAAAGTGTGTATATATTCAAACAAAGAAATGGTTAAATTATCAATGGTTTCAATAAAGCTGTGGCCGACCCCGAGTCAACCCACAATTGATAATGGTTAAGCAATGGTTTCTGTGTGGTTATTTATATTTGGGGTATGCGGTTTTAACCCCTTCCCGACTAGTACGGCGCGCGCCGGGTCCCGGTGCATGGAGAAGACTCGCGAAGGCTTACCGGTAACACCCGCGATCGGTGCTGCCGGCGGCTTCAAAGAGATGGTGCCGCATGGGCGCCGCCATCTTGTCGTGGATCGCCGCTCCCCAACGTCACGGGGAGCGGCGATCCGTCGCCATGGTAGCCTCGGGTGTTCCGAATACCCGAGGCTACTTCGTTTTAACCCATGCATTACAATGTGCTAATTGCACATTGTAATGCATGGGGAGTAAAATCCACATATACTGCCATACTGTAGTATGGCAGTATATGATAGGATCGATCAGACTACCTAGGGTTAGAGTACCCTAGGGAGTCTGAAAAATAGTAAAAGTAAAAATAAAAAAAAGTTTAAAAAAAAAAATTATAATAAAAAAAACCTAAAAATTCAAATCACCCCCCTTTCCCTAGAACTGATATAAAAATAAATAAACAGTAAAAATCATAAACACATTAGGTATCGCCGCGTCCGAAAATGCCTGATCTATCAAAATATAATAAAGTTTTTTTACTACGTTTAACCCCGTAACGGAAAATAGCGTCCAAAGTCGAAGATGGCATTTTTTTGCCATTTTGAAAAAAATAAAAAAATTAATAAAAAGTGATCAAAAGGTCACACAGTCCCAAAAATTATAGTAATGAAAACTCCATCAAAATTCGCAAAAAATGACACTATCCACAGATCCGTACACCAAAGTATGAAAAAGTTATTGGCCCCAGAAGATGGCAAAATAAAAAAAAATAATTTTGTACAGGAGGTTTTAATTTTTTTCAAATGTCTGAAAACATTATAAAACCTATACAAATGTGGTATCCACGTGATCGTACCGACCCAAATAATAAAGTAGACATGTCATTTGGGACGCAGAGTGAAAGCTGTAAAATCCAAGCCCACAAGAAACCGTCACAAATGTGTTTTTTCACCATTTTCACTGCATTTGGAATTTTTTTCCTGCTTCCCAGTACACGCCATGGAATATTAAATACCGTCAATATGAAGTGCAATTTGTTACGCAGAAAATAAGCCATAACACAGCTCTTTATGTGGAAAAATAAAAAAGTTATAGATTTTTGAAGTTGGTGAGTGAAAAATGGAAGTGAAAAAACTAAAAAAGGCAATGTCGTTAAGGGGTTAAGGGGGCCAATCCGGTCCGGGTTAGCTAGTGTTTATTATTTGAGCAGTCTTCTATTTACATGAAAGGTGGGCCCCAAAAAAGATTTTCTCTGGTGGGTCCAAGGTACTCCAGTCCGACACTGTATAAGTATTAACCCCTTGCGCAGCACAGTCCTGATTTCTCTGCTCAGGTTGCTGTCACTGCTCTAGGGTCAGAATCTCCCGATGGACGACTGGGTCTCGTATGTCTTGCAGAGGTGACACTGGTGGCCAGGGGTCTGGCACCTTTGGGTCTTCCCTCATTACTGCTTTGGTCTCCTTCACAGCTTGCATTCCTCCATTTGGTGCTCAGATGGTAACATGACTTACTGCTGCCGGTTCTCCTGGATCATCTGTCTCTCCAGGGATGTCCTCCTCAGCCTGTCCGGAGTGGAGGTGGTTTGTGGACCTGGGGCCTGGGATGGAGTTTGCCGTATACTGTGGATGGTACTTTCCTTTGGACTTTCAGGCACTTTTACTTTGCTCATCAGCTTCTTACTTGTTACCACTTTTTTATCGCACACAGACTTTCTTACTGGAATTTGCACTACTGACATTTGTTCCTTGAGGATGCCAAAAGCAGGTGTGGATCATAAAGTGTGAGAACACATCATTAAAAGGTACGACTCCTCTTTTTTCACTCCATTCCTTATTTGACATCCAAAATGGCATCTGAAAACTGAACATGTGAAACTTTGGGATTAACATCTCCTGCTAGGGCTGGCTGGTTCTTGTTTGCTAGATTAGGCATTGGAGCCTTGGCATTGCTTGGGGAGCTTCCCAACACAGGGTGGCCCCATTCTGGGCTATCTTCAGACATCAAAAGGTTTCAGGGGCTCAAACCATGCACAACCTCGTCTCCAGGAGGCAGTATTAGGTAGTTCTATTCTTGTACATAGGGGCAGTATTATAGTAGTTATATTCTTGTACATTGGGGGCAGTATTATAGTAGTTATATTCTTGTACATTGGGGGCAGTATTATAGCAGTTATATTCCTCTACATAGGGGGCAGTATTACAGTAGTATTATTGTCTTGTTTGTGCACTGTATTGTAGTCTGCTCTGGGGTGCTTGTGGCATCTAGATATCATAATACCACTCTACTGACATCCAACATATGAAGAGTTCTTTCGAAGGATCTGAGAAAAAAGTAGGAAGGTAGACTTCTTGATGCAGGTTTGCCGAGGAGGCCACATTAGTGATAAATTGTGGACTGGGACGAAGAATAATGCAATCCAGAAGTATCATAAGGTACAGGTCCTTGGAGGTGCATGGAGTTCTCCAATTCTTTTTGCTGTAGTAATTGCTACCAAGAATAATGTTTTCATGGAAACCCTTTTAAGACTGGCTTCTTGCAAGGGTTCAAATGGAGCCTTTCAAGGCTTGAAGTACTAATGTTAGAGCAGAGGAAGATCAGGTCTTGGGTTTCTCATAACTTTAAAGAACCGACAATAATGGAGTTGCTGGAGAATCTTGATTCCAGTTGTGCATTGATTGCTGTGAAATGAACCTTGAGTGTGTTATAAATAAGATTATTATTAAATCCTTCCTGTAGAAATTGAAGTACAGAAGGTAGTGTTTCTGAGGATGAGTTTCAAGATTCACACCAACGCTTGTCGATGCACCAGATATGGTTATAGACTGAAAGGTTGTTTTTATCACGGTTTCTGATAAGCCTGCTTGCGTCAGGTTGTTCCACTCAGCCTACAGGCCATGAAGTGTAGAGGATGGAGATGTGGATAGTAGAATCCTCTCTGGAGAAGCAGGTCTGGTTGAAAAGGAAGTTTCCAAAATCTGCCTCTCGACAGAAATAATGCTAGTGAGAACCAAGCCGACAAGGTCAGAATGGAAGAATCCCTTTCTCGTCCAAAATTTTCCGCTGGACGCTTGGGATCAAAGGCAATGGAGGCAATGCATAAATGATTTCTTTGGACCAACTGAGGGATTGAATGTCTATGGTTACTGGGTGACCCAAAGGAAATAGGAAGAAAAACTTGTTGTCAGGATCAGGGGTAATAGACCCACTGTACCACCGTGAGTGCTGATGTAAGCCGACATATGGGAGTGGAGTCTAAGTGGCACCCGGTTTCCACCAGAGCCCACTACTCTGGGTATGACTTTCTGCGGCAGGATACCACCAGGTCACTCCACAGACACGACTTTACTCACGGAGGTGGCCAAGACGAAGTACAGAAACGTAAGGCTGAGTCGTGGACAGGATGTATGTCAAGACAGGCGGCACGGGAAAATAGTCATGAACAAAGCAGAAGGTCAGCTCTGGCAGCAGAGGAGAGTAGTCTGGAACGGAATCAGAGTCACAACAGAAATTCACACTAAACACACTAAGAATGGGAGACAAACTTTCTCTAAGGCACAAGGTAAGAAGATCCAGTACAGGAAGAAGCCAGCTCTGCAACAGGCCAGCGGCTGGCCAGTGCCAACTAGGGGCCCCTTAAATTTTACAGAGCTGTGCGCACGCGCCCTAGGAGGCAGGGGAGCAAATGCCGAGGTGTGGGAGATGCTGCTGGAGCGCAGAGAGGTAAGTAAGGCTGCAGCTGGCCCGGAGGGGCACACAGAGGCACACAGGATTGATGCACTTCAGCAACTCAAATGGACACAGGAAACAAGGACCAGGTTTGGACCTGGGAAACTTCAGCCGGACATATCTAGAAGACAGCCACACTTTATCACCCAGAGAGAAGACTGGAGGAGACCTTCGTCTCTTGTCTGCCTGGACTTTGGTGTGGGCGGATGCCTGAAGTATAGACTGACACATTTGTTCCCAGATGGACTTGATGTCTTGAACCAGCATTTTTCTTAATCATTGCCACAATGGGAGACACAAGAGAGGAAAAATGCGGTATGAACTGCTTGTAGTAGTTACAGAAGCCCAGGAATCTCCGGATAGCACGAAGTCCTACTGGGCGAGCCACTGAAGTACCATAGACAACTTTGCGGGATCCATGTGTAGACCCTTGTTAGAGATGATATACCCAAGGAATGGAAGACTCTTTTGGTGGAACTGGCACTTCTTGAGCTTGGCATATAGGCGATTATTCCTTAAGCTACTGAGAACTTGTCGTACTTGGACCTGATGGGGTCCAAGTTCCATAGCGAAAAAACAGGATATGATTCAAGTAGACCACGACGCAGGTGTAAAGCAAGTCTCTGAAAATGTCATTGACAAACTCTTGAAATATGGCCGGTGCATTACAGAGTCCAAAGGGTATGACCAGATACTGGAAGTGCCCATCACAAGTATTGAAGGCATTCTTCCATTCATCACATTCACAGATGCAGATAAGATTATATGCTCCCCATAGGTCCAACTCGGTGAACAACGAAGGTGGTCGAAGAGTTCTGTGATTAGAGGTAGTGGTTCTTCACGGTAACTTTATTAAGACCTCAATAATCAATGCACAGGCAGAGAGAACCATCCTCCTTGGCCACAAAGAAGAATCCAGCACCAGCAGCAGTAGAGGACTTATGTATGAACCCCTTCTGAAGTTTCTCCTTAAAATAAGCCGACATAGCCTTGGTTTCAGGTACTGACAGGGGATACACCCGACCCTGTGGTGGAGACGTGCCCAGCAACAGGTCTGCAGGGCAATCATAGGGCCGGTGTGTTGGCAGAGTCTCCGATTTCTTCTCCGAGAAGATATCTGAAAAGTCCATATATGGAGCGGGGAGATTCTACTGAATCAAATGCCTTGGCCGCGTCTGGCCAACATTTGCGTTTACAAAACCCATTGTAAAAGCGATGTTATTACGTGTTAACACATGCGTTTTTGTTAACGCATGCGTTAACATCGCGTTAACAAATGTAAATAGTAATGTAATTAGGCAAATCAACCTCTCCTCAGCTGTTGTAATGCATTTTAAACACAATGAAAACGCAACCAAAGCGCAATGTCTGAACGCGCCCGGGTGGTGCAACGAAAATGAAGTCCGGCGCGATTCACCAATGTAAACTTGCAAGCAGGCCCGATCGCATCGGCGTTTCTACGGAAACGAGCCGCCGGTGTTTTGCGTTAAATTAACGCAAAACACCGGCAGCTCGTTCCCGATTGCAGGCTTTTCCATAAAAACACTGATGCGATCCCGTCCCGGTGAGTGTGGCTTGGCTTGCGTTTGCAAACCCAGCCAAGACGGCAGGTCTGACATCACTGAGGGCGCGTTCACACGTTGCGTTTTGGTCGCGTTTTCATTGCGTTTGAAACGCATGTACAACAGCTGATGAGAGGTGATTTGCCTAATTACATTGGCGTTTACGTTTGTAAATGCAATGTTAACGCATGCGTTAACATTGCGTTTACGATGCGTTTTGTAAATGGAAACGTTAACAGGGATGTGATTAGGCAAATAACCTCTCCTCAGCTGTTGTATATGCGTTTCTAACGCAATGAAAACGCAGGTCAAAACGCAACGTGTGAACGCGCCCTGAGGCTATATTCACACTAATGTATGGAGGACGTATATACGGCCGATATACGTCCTCTATAAACGTCAATGGGCGCACGGCGCCCTACGGAAGCGGTACGGTGCCGCACACGTGCGGCACCGTACCGCTCCGTACCTGGAAAAAGATAGGACCTGTCCTATCTTTTGCCGACATACGGCGCCGTGCGCCATTAATTCCTATGGAGAGGGGCTGGGGTGAGCTGCGCTCACCTCCACCTCCTCTCCCCGTGCACTGCCATTGCCCGCTACGGTACGGTACGGGCGGGCAACGGCAGTGTGAATGTAGCCTAAGGGTGAAGACACACATGGCGTTTTTGGGCCGTTTTTACTAAGTGCGTTTTCAGATCGTTAAAAACGCATGCGTTAAAAAACGCATCCGTTTTTTAAAAACGCTTGCGTTTTTTGAAAATGCATGCGTTTTTGTCCGTTTTTCATTGCGCAATTTCTGAAAAACGGACAAAACTGCATGCGTTTTCAAAAAACACATGCGTTTTTAAAAAACGGATGCGTTTTTAAAAAACGGATGCGTTTTTTAACGATCTGAAAACGCACTTAGTAAAAACGCCCCAAAAACGCCATGTGTGTCTTCACCCTAACTTAGCTAGACAGGATAGCACAGGTGCTGCCTAATTAATTGCAGGGCGTGGCTATCTAATCACCAGCCTTTATATACTTCTGTGATGACTTTGTCTGGTGGTTTTGAAGCCAGAATTTGTTACAGAGGGAAAAAAAATCTAAACCTGAAAAGCATTCTACTTTGCTAAGGGTGAAGACACACGTGGCGTTTTTGGGCCCTTTTTAGTTGCGTTTTCAGATTGTTAAAAAGCGCATTTGTTTTTTGAAAACTCATGCCTTTTTGTCTGTTTTTCTGAATTTATACAATTATAAATGGACAAAAACGCATGCGTTTTAACTAAAAACGGCCCAAAAACTGCCTAAAAACTCCACGTGTGTCTTCACCTTCAATCCTTTTGTTTTACTTTTATTCTCCATTAGAACAATGGACTCAATAAGTGGCATTGCTACACATTGTACATCCTGCGCCATGTATGCTTTCCTTGAGCAGCCATTCTGGGGACATAATTGCTGTGTGGGGTATATAAAATTTGGTCATCTGGAACTGAGGGTGTGGTCACACGTCGCGTTTACTGCATGCGTTTAAAAACGCACTGCAACAGCTGAAGAGAGATTTGCCTAATTAAACAGCTGTTAACACTTGTGTTTACAAAACGCATGCGTTAACAATGCGTTTATGGTTGCGTATTGTAAACACATGTGTTAACAGCTGTTTAATTAGGCAAATCACTCTTCATCCATTGCAATCCGTTTTTATACGCATGCGTTTAACGCAACGTGTGACTGCACCCACGGCTGAGAGCAATTGACAATATGGAGTGAAGTTTGCTGCTCCTGGGGAAGATGGGTGTGGGGATGGAAGTATGGAGGTGCAGAGTGAGGGTGCAAATAGTTGGGTAACATGTACACGGCGGGGTAGAGGGAGTCTAGTCCTGATCTAATTCACCCCAATAAGTTTGCCAAGCTGGCGGATGAGAGGGATATTGGCACATAAGTAGTGATGTTGCAGCAAAAAAATGAAGGGGCATTTATCATAGTTTTTATTTTTCTGGTGCTTATTTGCACTGGGTTTTTTTTTTCCAGCCTTATTTATCTTTTTTGAAAACTCATCCGTTTTTGTCCATTTTTGTTCGGTTTTCCCAATTAAAAACGGACAAAAACAGTTGAGTTAAGCATGACTAATAACGGACTAAATATGGGGTCAACGACATGTGTAACACCACCCTAAGGGCGCTGTCCCACGTTGCGTTTGCAAACGCAGACGCAGACCAAACCGCGCCCACCGGGGCGGTCCGCGGTCCGATCGCATCGGTGTTTTTCTATGGAAACGCCTGCGTGGCTCGTTCCCAATCGCAGGCGTTTCCATAGAAACACCGATGCGATCGGACCGCCCCGGTGGGCGTGGTTTGGTCTGCGTCTGCGTTTGCAAACGCAACGTGGGACAGCGCCCTAAAGCATAGAATCATCAGATAGTTCTAGTACCCAAGTACAACAAAAATTCTGAAGAAAGCAAAGGAAAATGCTTTTTATGAACCTTTGAGGGCGCGTTCACACGTTGCATTTTGGTTGCGTTTTCATTGCGTTTGAAACGCATTACAACAGCTGGTGAGAGGTAATTTGCCTAATTACATTACTGTTTACGTTTGTGAATACAATATTAACACATGTGTTAACAAAATGTATACGTTAACGCGTTGTTAACACATGCGTTAACATCTTGTTTACTATGCTTTTGTAAACAGAAATGCTAACAGTGATGTAATTAGGCAAATCACCTCTCCTCAGTTGTTGTAATGCGTTTCAAATGCAATGAAAACGCAGGTCAAAAAGCAACGTGTGAACGCACCCTAAGGGTGATGCCACACATGGCGTTTTGAAACTGTTTTTGGTCCATTTTTAAGCAATCTGTTAAAAACTGCATGCGTTAAAAAATGCTTCCGTTTTTGACAGGTTTTCCGAATTTGCACAATAAAAAACAGACCAAAATGGACGCATTTTCAAAAAAGACATGCGTTTTTAAAAAACGGATGCGTTTCTTAACGCATGCGTTTTTTAATGCAGTGCTTAAAAATGGACCAAAAACGGTTTCAAAATGCCATGTGTGGCATCACCCGAAGGCTGGTGCCACACGCACCGCTTTGTCTGCCTTTGCAGACGAAGCCTCACCCACCGGGGCGGGCCGCGGCCCGATTGCATCGGCGTTTCTATGGAAACGCCTGTGATCGGGAATGAGCCGCCGGTGTTTTGCATTAAATTAACGCAAAACACTGGCGGCTTATTCCCGATCGCAGGACGATGCAACGCCCCGGTGGGTGCGGCTTTGTCTGCGTTGTGGCACTAGCCTTAGTTACCCCTGATTGCCATGAAAGGCGCCAGTAGTGAGCTGGAGTGTTTAAGCAATTTTTTTTTTTTGCAACTTTTTAATTTCAACATTTTTATACACACAAACATATGAAAACTAATGACAAATCAGGCACAACACTGGCAAACTTTGTAAAAAGAAAGCAAAAGTCACAAAAAGGTGCAGAAACACTAAAAAAGTGCAGAAAAAGAAAAAACCTAAGGGTGGTGGCACACGTAGCATTTTGAGACCGTTTTAAAGCACTCCGTTAAAAACCGCATGCATTTTTGAAAACACATCCATTTTTTGAATGCTTTTGTCCGGTTTTCAATTATCTTAACTAAGATAAGTGGGAAAAACTGTCAAAAACGCATGCGTTTTTAACAGACTGCTTAACCCCTTAAGGACGCAGGTCTGTGCGACATTTTGATCATTTTTAATTAAATTTTTTATGTGATGTAAAAAGGTGTAAAAGTCGCATTTCGGACATTTGGGCACCATTTCCCGCCTCGGAGGTCACCGCCGGCCGTAACCGTTTTTAGATTTTGATAGATCGGGCATTTTGGGATGCGGCGATACCTAATATGTTTGTGATTTTTACTGTTTATTATGTTTTATATCAGTTCTAGGGAAAGGGGGGTGATTTGAATTTTTTAATATTTTATTAATTTTTTTTATTTTTTAAACTTTTTTTTTCTTTTTTTTCCCACTATATCTTAGACCATCTAGGGTACATTAACCCTAGATGGTCAGATCGCTCCTACCACATACTGCAATACTTCTGTATTGCAATATATGGCATTTTTGCAGCACATTCATTACAATGAGCCACTGGCTCATTGTAACGAATCTGCAGATGCCAGATAGTCTCGGGTCAAACGAAGACCCGAGGCTACCATGGCAACCGATTGCCGCCCCCCGATGACGTTCGGGGGCGCGGCGATCGTAATAAAGATGGCGGCGCCGTCCACTTCGCTGGCGGCGTTGAAAGGGTTAATAGCCGCAATCGGTGCAAGCACTGACCGCGGTCATTAGCGGCGGGGGTTTGCTGCAATATGCAACAACCCCCACCTCTGTATGAAGAGGACTCAGCCCGTGAGCCCTCTTCATACACTCCTTATACCTCTGCGCTGTAGAGCTACGGCGCAGAGCGTTAAGGGGTTAAAAATGGCCTAAAACCAGGTTCAAAACACCACTATGCCAGCACCCTAAGAGTTTGATAAATCCCCTGCATGGGCTCAGGGGACTGTCTGTCCCAATAAGAATGGGAGCAGAGGCAAGGTCAGACACATTGGAGATTCCATTATTTTAATCTTTTACATTGAATCTTTTTTATTAAATATTTTGCAGTTTTAACAACAGCAGACAAGTACAGCCGCCCCACCCCACCAAGAGCTGCGCAGTACAATGGAATGCGCAAAACATACAATTAATATACACAGTGTGGGATCACAAGAAGAAATAATCATACATAGCAGTACATGCGGATACACACATTCCACAGGGTTTATCACTGGGAAAGGAAATCTACTACATACATGGTTCTGTTTAGATGTAGACCCGAGAGAGAGTCTAGCCACGGACTTCAAATCTGCTCATACTTTCTTTCTGCTTTCTCTTAAGATATACAACTTTCTCCAGTGTAAGTATTTTATTCACTTTTATACTCTTATTTTCACTTGCAGCATAGGAGGAGAGGTTTGAATCCAGAGATGGGTTTTGTCAACAAGACCCAGAATACACCCTGTACAGGTAGCAAGAAATTCAACACTGTACACAGTTTTACTAAGACCTAGAACCACCGGTCATCCCCTTGTATTCCCAATGTATGTAGCCATACCCGGGTCTTATACGTTCTATGACATAAAATTAACTGGGAGAGCCTATGCATCTCAATAGGGGGCTAATCGGGCGTCCAGGCACGTAACATTGCCCATTGATCCTCTGACAGGGATCACAGATCGTTCTCTCACCTAGAGCGAAATGTCAGTGGCAATTTTTTATGGTATGCTACAAGCAATTGTTGATATACCAGGGAAATATCTCCGCGACAAGGTAACGTCTGTGCCAGCTTTAAAGGACCGAGCTGAGGGCCAAAATCCCACTATAACATCAAAAAGTGCATTCTTTATACACTGACATCAGATGATTCCATAGATTACTACAGAACCTGTTCTGTTAAACGCGATACATGTAGAAACCCCTTAAAAGAGTGGAGAAGGTGTCGGCAGTAATTTTGCATTGACGTCACTGATCATTTTGCCCTTCTTTTCATTTGTCAGTGTCCTTTTTCAATCAAAACAAAAAGGCACGTTAGTGCTCTGAATATTAGGTGAACGTGTGAACACCGGTCTACTTTCTACAAGGCTCTCACTCCTTGCAGCATTGCAGCATTTTTCAATAGATCATAGAATGCATTAATCAATCTTTATCTTTTCATAATATGTAAACAAGACATAAAGGCATCAGTACATCACCAAACTTCAGAGTGTGTTGCCAAAGTCCATAGTATAGTTCACATGTTCTCAGCGGATGCTCATTGTCTCAGTAAGGAGCCACCGCTGAGAACGTGTGAACTATACTATGGAATTTGGCAACACACTCTCTGAGTGTGGGTCTGCTCCATGTCCTGCTTCAGGCTACCCTCCTCAGTAGGCGGGTGAAGAAAGCTGCTCATTAAGGACTCCAGACTTAAGCTGCTGCTCCTACCCCCTTCCCCCCCATCTTCCCACAGCAACTGTGGCAGTAGTACGTGACTGCCAGGAATCCCCTGGTCAGACCTGACAGAGGATGAACAATGGCGCACATAGGCAGCGGGCAACTTTCTGCACAGTACTTCTCTATAGTACTCTCTCCAGTTGTTCCTCACTATCGGCAGCTGTAAAAAAGTCAAATCAAAGTTAGGCAAATGAGCATGCTGCGGGCCATCTGCGCAAGTGGCTCTAAGGGATTCCCCGCCTCCATCTCCATCTCCTCCGGATGCTACTGCTCCTTCTCTCCTGTCACCTGAGTAGAAAAACCACTAATTTCACCAGACTCTGCTTGTGCTCCAATGTCCTCCTCCTCCTCCAGTTCAGCCCCCACCGTACTCATGTGGCCATGAGATGTATTCGACACTTCTCCAGTGCCCTGACCAGACAGATTTTGCAGCATGAGTTCCAGGACATAAAGCACTGGAATGATGTTATTCATCCTGCAGTCCTGGCGACTCACTAATAACGTGGCCACTTTAAAGGGCCTGAGCAAACGGCAGGTGTCACGCATGAGCTGCCAGTGGCTGACATTAAAGTTAGACAGGGGAGTACTCCTGTCTGCTTGCATCATCAAAAAATCATTAATAACTTTTCTCTGTTCATACAGGCGGTCTAACATATGGAGGCTGGAATTCCAACGGGTGGAAACATTGCATATCAGCCTATGTTGGGGGAGGCTGTTCTGCCGCGACAACTTGAGGAGGGTGTGCTTGGCTTTTCTAAGAATGGCTGAAGTCCATGCACAGTTTCCTGGCTATTTTTAGAATGTCTCGCAGATGGGTAGAAGACTTCAGGAACCTGTTGACAACCAGATTGAACACGTGCACCATGCAGGGCACATGGACCATTCCTCCTCGGTGCAGCACGAACACCATATTCCACCACGGTTCCGATTTGCAGTTGTTGCGGAGAAAGCCACACATTGATTTCTAGTTGCATGATGCAGAGCAGTTCCTCTCCTTTTGAGACTTTGTTTGCCCAGGCAAACCAGGTGTAGAACTGTGTGACATCTCTGTGAACTGCACATGTGGTATGATGGATCAGCACTTAGACTTGTGGTGATGGAGAAGGAGGAAGACATTGGCGCAAGACAAGCAGTTTGACAACGTGGAGGAGAAGGCGGCGTCTCTTATTCAAGTTGTTGGTTTGGCTTGGCGGAAAGCACATTCACCAAGTGGGTCGTAAAGGAAATGTACTGGCTGTAGTTACAGCTTCACATGTCCGTGCTGCCATGCAGCATGGGAGAAACCGATAAGCTCAAGGACTGGCCTACCTTCTGTTCTACATATTTGTGAAGGGCTGGCTCTGCCTTTTTGGAAAAGATATTTCGGCTTGGAACTCTCCACCTTGGTTCGGCAAAAGCCATTAGTTCTCTGAAGGGTGCAGAGTACACAACTTGGAAACAGAGGGCCTGCAGTTCCAACAACTTGGAAAGGGCTGTGTGACATCACATAAGCCTGCCGGTCGCTGATTGGATTACAGGTCTCCACATGTGAGCGAGGGTGTTCCTTTCTTCTTGTGCTCATGCCCATTTGGTAATAAAGGAGAAAAAAAAACTTTGTTCCCACAAATCACCAGAAACTTCGGATTTGTGACAAATCAAATTTTTCTGAAATTCGGACCAAATTCCACTTCATTAGAATCGATTCGCCCTTCTCTAATTGTGGTGCCTGGTCCTTAAGTATTTGGCATACCTTAAGAGGAAAAAATGGGCATGAGAAATGACACTCAACATCTAGGAAGGGGTTAGAAGTTAGGTAAACTTTCTTTTTGTTGGTGTAAATATCCACCAAAACTTGCACCACAAATAGGTATTAGGAGACTAGAAGTGCAGGAAAAGTGCACGAAAAATAAAAGCTGAGCCCAAATTGAGAGTCAGAAGTAAAAATATGGAGTGTGTGTGTGTGTGTGTGTGTGTGGGGGGGGCATGTCTAATCACCAGACAAGCAAGACGCATATTTGAGTAGTTTTGATTGCCTCACAGCAATCTGCTGCCATCAAGCCATCAAGCTACAGAATGGGATATAATAAATAAAATATATGTGGACAAAAACTAAAAGTGAAACAAACGTGAAGAAAGTGAAACCCAGTGCAAGGTGACCACATGGTGCATGAGGACAATAAAATAGTTAGTAAGTAGGGCAGTATGCCAGCCAGATAAACATTCAAGTCAGGGATCTCTGCAAAAAAGAGGAAAAATCGTGAAAGGCACAAAAAATTAAATGTTAAAAATAAAGGCGGATACAAAATAATAATAATAAATATAGACTAAACACATAAACAACAAAAGGGTTAAAAGTAATTAAAAAGACCCAAAAAATGGAGAAGAGGATACAAGGAACACAGGACAATGACCCGGGGGGAGGGGGAAAGAAGAAGGGACGTGGGACAAGAAGAAAGGAATAATGAAGAAGAGTGTATGACTCCCTTGGTGGTACAAGTAATGGCATGTGTAATTTCGTACTGGCGTCGTCTACTAGAATCGAACATTGGCACAAGCCAAACATTCCCCACACGGACGACATCCCCATCTTGGTCTCCTTGATCCAAACACATTACAAGAAGTCTGGCCAGTATAGATACTACAGACCAAATGGTCTTTCAAGTTTTTGGAGGTTACCAATGGACTGCTCTGTACAAAATCTTGCAACGTACGGTCAATCTTAAGTAGTGGCCAATATTTGGACAGAACCACTTTAACCCTGGCCCACTGTGAGTTGTACATAGTGACAAATCTCACCTTTTTGTTGTCAGTACCCTTCGGCCGGGGTTTGGAGCGTAGGAGGTCCTCCCTTTTGGTGCGCTTATCTCTATCATAGCTCTTCTTGAGCCCGCTCTGAGTACCTTCTCAGGTTTGCGGAACCTCTGTTGTAGATCCTGAGATTGTTTCTCAAAATCCACATCATTCGAGCACAGTGTCCGTATTCATAAAAATTGGCCCACTGGGATGCTTTCTATCAATTTCTGAGGGTGGGAGGAACTTGCATGTAATGGGCTGTTGGTAGACGTTTCCTTCCTGAAAACAGTAGAAGAAACATTGCCAACATCATTAACATCAAACAAAATGTCCACAAACTCCATCTTATGTCTTCCAGCTTTGTATGTTAGCTTAATAATTTTGGTTTAAACCCTGGATAAACTCACAAAGTTCATTTTCACTTTCACGCCAAATCATGATGATATCGTCTATGTATCTTGCGTACAGGTAGACATTGTCAACCAAAATGTTAATGGTAATGAAGACCTCTTTCCCACAGCCCAAGGAACAGGTTGGCGTATGAAGAGGCACATGCTACCCCCATCGCCGTTCCTTGGAGCTGAAGGTAGAGTAGGTCTTTGAACATAAAAAAAATTATGCAGGAGAGCAAATTCCAGTGGACGCAATAGTAGAGTGGCAAAATTCCTATCAAAATCCCAATGTATACTGTCAACATGACGGATAGAAGTGTATAGCCACTCAACATCACATGTTACAATTAGCATATCGGGGTCGAGGTGAAGACCTTCAAACTTCTTCAAGGCATCAGTAGTGTCCTTAAGATATGATGGTAATGTCTCTACCAATGGGCGTAAGTAAAAATTGATTACATATTGGTTCACAGAGACTTTCCATTCCTGACACGATTGGGCGTCCTAGTGGATTATCAGGCGTTTATGCACCTTAGGAAGCAAGTAGAAAGACAATATTTTAGGGAAGTTAGGAACCAACATATCGACTTGTTTCTCTTGTAAAACACTATTGTCAACTGCCTGCTTAAGAATCCCATTTAATTCATCCCAGGACTTCATCAAGGGTTAAATGTCAGTCGTAACAAGAACTGTCCCTGAGCTGACGAAATGCTTCTTTCTCATATTCGTGAGTCTGCCACAGGACAACATTCCCACCCTTATCGGATGGTTTGATCACTACATTTGTCATCTTACCTAGCTCCATGATCGCTTTTTGTTGTACCATAGTGCAGTTACTGCTGTCACCCATCCTAGGTATTTGTTTGAATTCCTGTGATACAAGTTTCACAAATAGATCAATATTGGGAAAGGTGGAAAGTATGGGAAAGTTTTTGGAGCATGGTTGTAAAGAGGGGGGGGGCTAGTACCTTTGACGCTAGTCTCATCCTGTTCTGCCAGCAGGTCCTCCAAGGCTTGAAGGGCCAAATGCTTGCGGTCACTAGGAAGAATAGATGCCTCCTTATCTTGAAAAATCTTTTTAAAAGCAAGTTTGCGTGCGAAAAGATTGAGATCCTTTATATCTGTAAAACAGTCAAACTGGTCAGTAGGGGAAAAAGATAAACCTAGACCTAAGACTTCAAGTTGGTTTTAGTTAGTTCAATATTGGATAGGTTAGTGGAGTTTTTTGTTTCCCTGTCAGCATCACCACGGGCCCATCTCTTGGGTTGTTGTCGCTGATAGGGTTCGAATATACTCTTGTTACCTCTCCTTGGTCTCGAACCCGAGCCTTCAGTGGATGATTGGGAGTCACCACCCAAGGATGATAGAGAAGACATGAAGGGACTGCGATTATGGGAGCCTAATCTGGTGATTTTCCATTTATAAATCCTACTGAGGGTCACATCTTTTGAATTCGTTGAAATTTCCTCATTTTTTGTTTTTTAATTTGTTTCTCCCACAGCTTAAACAGCTCATCCATCTCCGTGGTGAATGTTTCAATTTCAGTAGTAGAAAACAGCAGTTTTACCTGTGACTCCAACTCACCGATTTCCTTATCCAATTTCTCCAGTTGCTTGGTATTTTGTTCGATTATCAGTTGTATAAGTGTCAATGAGCAAATCTCCTCCATAAGTGTGCAGAAAGAAAGGTCATCCAGGCCAAAAGACGGAGATATTTGCATGCGCAGTCCCCTTGGGACCATGTTCTTAGAGTTATAGTTCTCCGGGGGAAACCGGTTCCACCATAATTTTGTCCGACGATGTAGCAAATTCTTCAGACTTTGTTTTAGTTCCTTATTTTTCTTCAGGGTCCTCATTGGGTCAACCATTATTGCCAAATTATTGCCAATTTTTCAAATGTGCCGACTCTCTTGCCTTCTGAGTTTTTCTCCCAGCAGCATCTTCAGGAGAACTCTCTGATTTCTTCTACCAGTGCCGCATGCCGCAGTTTTTCTGAAAGTGAGGATCTTGAACAGTGCTAGTGTAAAAATTGTCACGGTAGTCCTTGTCCAGTAGTTGGTGCATCAAATGTCAAACTACTTTTCAGCAATTCCCAGGAAGGGGGGCATTCTGGTGGCACTATTCCTGAGTCCTTCTCTTCATACACTCTGTATTTGTATGTGTACCCTGATGAACTCTCACACAGCTTATACGTCTTCACGCCATGCCTTGCCCTCTTATTTGGCCAGATGGCATAGATGAAGTCTCCCTTTAAAATGTACGAGGGGACTCAAGTGGTCTATGATAGGCCTGACCTTATATAAACAATCATATCTGGTCTGGCACTATGTATGGTCGGCATAATTAAAAAACTTATGAATGGTTTCAAAGAGCATCCTGCTCATGGTCATGTGGAACGTCTGTGCATGGTACAATATGTCTGTGCTCCAATAGTACCTGATTGCAGGATTTTTTACCAGTCCTATAAGTAGTACTATGCCAACGTGTCTCTGTCTCCCAGGACTGGACGTAAAATCAGGGACTTGAGTTAATCAGTAACATAGTTACTGGGAGTCACTCACGTGGTGTCAGAAGCCCCAGGCACTTCTTCATTCTTAAGGTGTCTTCTCGGGAGTTCCTCTAGGTCATTATGAGATGATGAGGATGACAAATAGAATAGACACTCGTCCCCACTGGCAAATTCTTTATCAAAGGGCAACAAAACTATACGCCTCCAATGCGGTATAAGTTTTACGTTTCATGATTTTCTCTGGCACACTACTCCCTCCTCCAAATACGCTGTGCACTACTACCTCCAACAACCACTGCGTGTACTACTCCCTCCTCCAAATAGGGTGTGCAATACTACCTCCAACAACCACTGCATGCATTACTGACTCTTCCAAAAATGGCGTGCACTACTGACTCCTCCAAATATGGCGTGCACAACTGACTGCTCCAAATATGGCGTGCACTACTACCTCCTACACAACAACCATTGTACAGATTTACCAATGGAACATCACAGGACTAATCAAATCTGTCCTGTGATGTTAGAGGGGGAATGTATCCATGCCGTGCTGGTCTGTCACCCCATCTCTCAGATATATCTGCCACTGAGCAGCAACATATTAATGAAACACTTTATTGTGCTACCAAAACATTGACATGATTTTGGATGTCGTCTCATTCCCTGATTCTCTATGACTGGGGGAAATCTGTTAATGCTCGCCTTCCCCGCAAGAAATAGATCTTTAGCCACAGGAAAAAGGAATAGGAGTTCCACATAACATGGGATAGATGGCTCAAATCACCATTCACTGCAGCTCTTCAGTCCCCTGACTAGCAGTCCACTGACTTTCCCTGCCAGTATGACTGGCAGTGGTGTATCTTGAATCTGATGGCCCGAGGGCAAAGTCTGTGCCAGGCCCCCGACTATAATAGAATATTAGAATCCGGGACCGTTGGTTGAGCTCTTCCCACGGATAAGGTGCTGCATTCGTTTGAATTTTTATTTGTATTTTTATTGGATCCCCGACTATAATGTATGGTTTATAGTACTAGTCTTTTCCTAGGGGAAAGTGACACCTTATGGGCCCCCTAAGCCTCTTGGGGACAGTTGCAATTGTAACCTCTGCACCCCCTCATTTTACGCCCCTAATGAATGGCTTTGAGGCTGGCCCTCTCTGCCTTTATCTGTTTTTCCTACTGTTGCGTTGGCCTCTGGGGTGGTGGTGTGACCAGCACAGATTTTGGCCTTTTTGCTGCCTGAAGTAAAAACTTCACTACTGCTCCCCTGCTATACTTGTTATGGTGTGACTGAATTTCTAGACAAGTCTTTAAAAAGTACCCACAACCTGATCAGAAGATGCTGAGCACATTACTTATAACTGGCACTACACGGGATGATGCTGTCTCACACATAAGTACATATAAGAGCAAATACATTTTCCATGGTGAGAAAAGGAAAACAATGTCTCTTTTTGCTATCTTGAAAGGCAGCCCCTTCTGATTTTTCTGGAATAGATATACTGGATTGGCTTAGTCCCACATGATGTCATTGGACTTCTTGTAAGTCATGCGGTATTAAGGGGGCATCTTTTCAAGGTAGTGAAAAGAGTTGTTTTTCTTTTCCTACCCTGGAAAACACATTTGCATATTTACAGCAATCCCCTAGTGGAGTATCAATAGTTATAAGTCTTCACACGTCTATAAGGCAGTCTTAATTGGCAAACTCTCTGTCATGAACCCCCCACCGGATTCCAAGCATGGAGTGCACTTACGCCAGGGAACCTAGCATATTAGCCTTTAAGCTCTGCCCACTCATTCAAAATGGTGTCCTTGTGCTAATTTCTACTCCCCTTGCACACAGCAAACCCAGTCAACTCAATTCTTATGTCAGGGAAACCAACGCATGCACAGCCCAAGGAAAGTGCCTATGGAAAGCTACATATATTACAAAAAATTTGACCTATTGTCATGGCAGGGAATATTCACTAAATTTAACACAAAACTGCCATTGGCAGAAAGAAGTTACCCGTATCCGAACAACGAATGTAATTATTTAAATCATTAAACATCACTTTTATGATTCATAAATCATAAAACTAAAGTAGCGTTGCTACTGGATGGAAAAGTGTGTAGGCTGACTGTTTTTAAACACTTCTACATCGAGCACCCAGTAGCAACGCTACTGTAGTTTTATGATTTATGAATAATAAAAGTGAGGTTTAATGATTTAAATAATTACATTCTTTGTCCGGATATGGGTAACTTCTTTCTGCCAATGGCAGTTTTTTGTTAAATTTATGGAACACTACTGCACAGAGCCACTCTGCTTCCAGATACAGTCACACTTCTCACAGCTGCCACCACTTGTAATTATGGCTTACCAGACGCCCACAAATGGACTTCACACGTACACCCAGATACACACTCTTCTAGGTCCCCTACTTTTCACCGTACATTTAATCTGGACACACACTGCCTACAGCTACAGCTAGCACACAGACACACACAAGGTAACACCTTTGTGGGAATTCACTTCTCCAGAGTTATGGGAACATAGAGAGCACAAGGAAAACTTATTAAACTATTTAATATGCAAAATAGGCAATGCTTACTAGTTACAAAAATGGTAAAATAACAGACATACATAAAAGCAAACAGTAAAATAAAAAGGGGTAAAATAAAGAAAAGGCAAATTGGATTGGCATAGAGATCCTCAGTGGAGAAACCAATAAAAAACTTTGGACTGCCCTGCAAACTCATGCATGTCCACGGACAGACCCCAATTGAATGGTGACATGTTACTTTAAACTAACCACCTATTCCGCCCCTATGGTCATTTGAGAAGGGCGTGGCTACTCATAAATGAAGGTGGAAAGTTGGGGACTTATTTCCAAATTATGTCATATCTTCTCCTAAGGGTCTCCTGAGAAGTAGATCAGCCCACCGCATTTCCCAGCATAAATTAACAAATTCCAACAATATCAAACACCATTAATAAATGTTGAGCCAGTGGTGGAATTAGCTATTTCCTTGGCTCCCCAACGCTGAAATCCTTGGTGCTTGACACCCCAGGACTATTAGAGGATGCTTATCACAGATTTGTTGCCAAAAATTGAGCAAAAATTTGTTGCCAAATATTGAGCAAAAATTTGTTGCCAAAAATTGCACAGGCACACTCGTGCCTGTGCAACTTCGCTTTCGAAGCTGGCCAGGATAAAAATTTGAAGTTGCGCAGACGGAGTATGCCCGTTGATTTCCTCTCAACATATAACCGGCAAAGAGGGGCATTTTAATCTATAATTTATGACACAGTGCATAAGGAGAACTCCTACTTCCTCACACACTAGTAGTCAGTCAGTGACACAGTCCTTACAGGTGATGATCTGCTCCGTCAGGAAGAGGACTTAATTACCACTAATCCCGTAACATACATGTTCCTACTAATTAGCGTTTCTACACATGCTTTTGATGATGCGTTTTTACCAATTTTTCTGTTCACAATGAAAACGCTTAATATGATCGCAGCCTTGGGGTGCAGTCACACATGGTGTTTTGAAATGAAAGATGCAACCTTCTATGGCGGTAATGAAATAGCTGCTATTTTTGTGGCTAGCTCTCTTGCGGACGTGTCGATGGAGCCTACTCCTATGTCTTGTTGAGTCTTGCTTGACCAACGTGTATGTGCTGATTCTTTTTTACAAAAATAGCGTACAAGCCTTACAGCTCTCACCCTATTCATTAGGAGTTATGTATCTGCACTTTACTCATGAAGTTAACTTTATCTTTTTTAAAATCAAGCACAAGTGCTTTGAGGGGAGTTGCCAGAGTGGGTTCATTGGCTGTTACACGTCCCACGAAGCACATGTGATTGTCTTCCTTCTACCTCACCACTGCCCCCTCTCTAATCTTGCAGCAGAGAGTATGTGCTGCCCTGAATTTCAGCAGACACTGGTAGGGAGAGAGGCAAGGGAGCTGGAAGGCAGGTCACAAGTGTCTAATATTTCCTTTAAGTATGGGGTAGATTTTAAGGATAGTCTGCACTATGGTGTAATTCCCCTGTGGCACTCCATGGTAGTAGTCCTTGGCTGGTGTGTAGGAGAGCTGTGGTGGTGAGGTTCAACAGAGCACAGGAACACAAAAAAACTCACTTTTAATCATAACTCGCTGCCAAGATGGTGATGATTTACTGGTGAAAACAGGAAGGTAAAAATAAAAAGTCTGACCGGAGCTCCTTTTATGTCTTCTTGTATATCCTTTAGCGAATCCACAATTTTGTTCCACTTTCCCTCTTGGAAACTTTTCTAGTGCAGTTCCACACAAGCGATATTTGGATGAGGATAGACCACTGTTCAGACAGTCCAGCTGCGTTTTCTTATATCTTGTAACCCCTCAATAAATGTAGGGCTACTACAGAAGAGATTTAAGCAGCAATAGTGCAGTATGTTCAAACAGATTAAAATTTATTCAGATAAAACATACTCACAAAGGAAAAGGAAAAAATGCGCATATAAAACCCACCATGCGGACGCCAGTCTCGCTAGTTCGCCCGACCCAGGGTTTCGCTACCACGGCTTCTTCCAGGGCGTGGTAGCGAAACCCTGGGTCGGGCGAACTAGCGAGACTGGCGTCCGCATGGTGGATTTTATATGCGCATTTTTTATATTGTCAGCAATGTTCAGCGGCTTTCACTTGTAAAATCTGGTCTGGTAAAATGTCAAGATTGCTAAACAGCACCTTTACATTACACATTGCATATGCACATATAGAGCATATACACACACAAACATACTGTAAACACACATATTACATTTATACACATACAGCATACACAAGTACACAAGTAGGTAGTCTTCTTAGAGGCCACAGGATTATATTGTATATAATGGTGCACTATTCTTTCGTGTGTCAGGTTGGATGGCTGAGCCCCCTGACACAGCGGGCCCTGAAACAGCTATGGCTGCTACCCCAGTAGTTACACCCCTGGTTCTAGTGATGATGTAGCTGCTGGACATTGTTGGTTGCAATGGAATACTCTATGAAGCTGTGTTGGGCCATCGGCAGAGCATAAACCTTCGTCATCAGGGGAATCATTAAATGGTATTTCTACAAGGGTTTCTCCTTACACAAGGGGGGTGATTTATCGTTAGTTTCTGAGAGCAGAAATGTTCTTGTTGCACATGGCAACCAATAAGAGTTCAACTTCATTGAGCTGTGGGATAATGAAAGATGAGCTATGGTTGGTTGCCATGAGCAACCACAGCAGTTCTGCTCTCAGACACATTAATCAGTCTCTAAATTATTTAAAGAAGAATTCCTATGAAGACAAGCTTCTTAAAGGAAAACTACTGTGAGAAATCTACCATCAGAAGTAGATCTGCTGGTAGGTTCCTCCTACCTACCAACTAAAACTTTATTTTAGCAATGTGTAAATTAACTGCAAAGTTTCCAGGGGCCCCAGTAGTCTTGGAATTTAATTTACATATAACTAAAATGCAATTTTTAATAATTAAGGTTGGGTTAGGTTCCAGGAATATTAAATTACCGATAAGAGCATAGGCAGGCAGGAGCAATCTGCCACCAGATCTACTTCTGATGGAAGATTCCTCGAAGTAGGTTTCCATTAAATATACTCAGGATAGCAAAATAACACATTCTCTTATTCACTGATAGGCCCCTTCTACACTTGCGTTTTTCATGCGCGTGTTCTGCGCATACTTTTGATGCGCACAACTTGCATTGCATTCTGCCCCATTTTAATTCATTTTTTTTTTCAGACTTGCTATTTTTTCATGCACACATGCTCTTTATTTTTTTAAACGCGTTTAAATCTCAGCATGCTCTACGGAGTCCATGGAGACGCATCAAAAACGCATTGCACTTTGAGACACATGCAAGTGCAATGCGTTTTTCACGCATCAATTGCCATAGAAAAGATAGACCTCAGTCCTGAGTCCTTTTCACGCTCATTATATCTGCGTGTGAAAAACGCATTGAAATTGCATTAAAAATGCGAGTGAAAAACTGAGACACTGAACAAGCTCTGACTGAAAACTGATTGAACTCTGATAAAAAATGTCAGTTTTTCACTGACCAAACCCTGATCAAACTCTGACGTGATCTGCAACGCAAGTGTAGAATGGGCCTTAGTAACTAAAATACAGCATTTCACAGATTCACAGATATATAGCGCCTTGTGAAAGTATTCAGCCCCCTTGAACTTTTCTACCTTTTGCCACATTTAAGTCTTCAAATATAAAGATATAAAATAGTAATTTTTTGTTGTTGAAGAATCAACAAGTTGGACACAATTGTGAAGTGAAACGAAATTTATTGGATGCATCTCTGATCAGTCTTCTCCTTGTTTGAGATGAAAGTTTAGAGGTACGGCAGGGTCTTGGTCGATTTTCAGTTGTCTGATACTCCTTCCATTTCCATATGATTGCTTGCACAGTGTTCCTTGGGATGTTTAAAGTTTGTGAAATCATTTTGTATCCAAATCTGACTTTAAACTTTGCCACAACAGTTCTCTATGCTTTTAACAGAACCCTGAGGCTATCACAGAGTAGGTGTATTTATGTAACCACACAAGTGGTTTATTCACCTACAATGAGAAACCTACAACGTTTCAGCTCCTCCATGGAAACATTTTCAAGTCCTGGTTTTTATCATTTTGGTTGCCTTTGGATAACCTGTAAATCTTCTGACTATGGTTGGATTCTTCTCATTAATAGCTTCTCTTGTCTGCACGGCTGCAGTGCTCTCTGCGTCCTACCCCTCCCACCTGCATTACTGGACCAGCTCAGACAGCTCAAACAAAGGCACTTACTTCCGGCAAGCTGCATACAGATACTTACTCTTCTAGCTACAGACAGATGAGGTCTTTATCCAGTGGGAGGCTTATGGCAGAGCTGACTCTGTGTGTGTTATAGGTAAGTTAACAGAACTGAGAGTGTCATGGTGTGTTATATCCATCTCCTGGATGTCATCATCTCTCATCTCTGATCTGTCTTATCTCTCTTATTCTATGTGTCAGATACTAGTGAATGTTCATAAGCTAAATGAAAGTGTAGATAAACCTTGAACCATAATAATATAAGCACATTGTCAGCACACAGCATCTCATGAAGTGTCTGCTTAGAGAGTCCCTGGCCACACTCTGGAATTTTACACTGACCATCATTGAGTTATAGGAGCTAAAACAGCAATAAAACTGAGTAAAATTGTAAGTAATTAGGCAAATATGATCTTTATTGTGTAAACATCACTAGGAGATTAAAATTTTATCACTTTCTTTCATGGGCAAACCCCTTTAATGTTCCTAATTTAATGGGGCACATTTACTTACCCGGTCCATTCGCGTTCCAGCTGCGGCTTCTCGGACGAGCGTTCGGGTCTTCCGGCGATACATGAAGGTCCTGCGCCCGATGTAAAATAGTATATTTTATTATTGTTACTCCAGACCAAAAATTTTGTTGCCCCTCTTATAATTGGATTTTCAAATTTTGTGCTTGCAGGAGCAAGAATTATCAATTCAAGGCTTCATTACAGTCACTTACAAATGATCATTGCAGCCTGGGACTAAGTTCAGTTTTTCAGATGCTGTTTTTGGAGCCAAAAGCAGGTGCGGATGATAGTGGGCTGAGACAAATTATTGAAAGATGTTGCTCCTCCTACTTTTACTGCACACCTGGTTTGGGCATCAAAAACTGCATGTGAAAAATTGAACGTGCAGTCGCACCTTAACGGAAAGCATTCAGAGAGCTTCACCAGAGGTCAGAATTCCTGTGTCTTTAAGTCGGTAATACCTGTATATTGATATGTATATTCTATGGGCGCATCCAAATGTGTTTCGGAGGCGTTTTTAAACGCCTCTGAAACGCAATTCGTGAACTTGTCCTCGGATATCTATCTTTAAATCACTATAAAAATTTTTTAGAATGCATAATTAATTAGAGGCTTGGTCCTCATCTATCGGGCAGCTGTGCCGCTGGGCACAACTACACCAGGTGGGATAGTTGCAAGATATTACGATTATTTTAGTGCTACTACACCGTAGAAGCATTGATCCCCCCATTGTGTGTGTATATAATATACATAAACACACATGTGTATAGTATATTGACACACATTTCCATGCATATAAAAGCTCTACACCGGTAAAAAAGCTGCACATCGCTGAGTAGTAATGAGCTCTTCTCCCTGTATTAATATTCAGCGTCAAAGAGCAGTTCATACACATGACACTAGCTGTCACTGTGGGATACATTTGGGGATTGCTGAATATCTACTGTTATTGTAAGATAAGTCTGTGTGAAACAAACTTAACTCTGTCTCTTGTTCCTTGTTATTGTCAAATCTGTTTTGCTGCAATTACCGTACTTATTTCAATAATGCTTTTACTCAGTTTTACAGCACCACAAAACTTTTATAGATAAATAGCGATGATAACCTCTTTTGAATCCCGATACTTTCCTACATTTCTAGTTTCATGATGCATTTTGGCAAAATTTTTGGCACATAATAAAACCAACAAAAAGCTCGTCTGCCAACTTCAAAATCCCTTTCTAAATGTGGTTTGACATTTCTGATGCTTATTTTTTCTTTTTAGGCTATGTGGTTCACATCTCGTTTTTTGCATCCATAAGCTGTATGCTGCAACGTAATTTTGGTCACATGTCTAGGTTTTTTTTACTTCCCTTCTTTTTGATCCCTCACACACATTGGCATAAACGTATACTTTTTTTTCCCTCCAAGATGGAGAATTTTAAGATCAACATTTGGGCTTCCATATGACTTCCATAGACGCCAATGTAAAATAAAATTGGATACGTTTTGCTTTTGTTTTTCAAAAGGACATGAAAAACGTAGCAGCCCACATTTTCCTCAAGCAAAACAAAATAAGGATACAGGCATACACATACATGTGCATCTGTCGTGTCCATAGACATGAGAAAAACGAGCTGTGAACCCAGCCTTACCATGCTCCAAATACATTAAATAGAACCCGTCAGGCAAAATAACCCCCTAAACTAAATATATTTTCATAAACTGCCATTAGAAAGCATTGCCTCTATTCCTTCATTGTCCCTCTACATGCCTGTAAACCTTAGCAATGAGGTCCTAAAGCTGTATGCAAATGACCTGTGAAATGTCCAATGAGTCATTAGCATATTCAAACTGTCCAGCTTATTCATGAGTGGGAGGCACAGCCACAACCCCAGTGCTTGACTGACAACCTGTATAACAGTGATGGCTAACCTATGACACGCGTGTCACTGCTGACACGCGTAGCCATTTTCACTGACATGCGGCTGCCTGAGAGTTTCGTTTCATCCTACATGACCAGGAGGCTGAGAGATTGCACTGAGCTCCCAACACTCCCCCCTACTCCTCCTCCCCCGGGCCGGCCCCTCCCCATGTGTGAGCTGTGCCTTGTGTCTCCAGTCAGCACAGGTATCAGCACGGGGCACAGCAGGAGAGGTGACCCGGCCGTAAACCAGGGAGACTCCTCTGCAGCTCCTGATAGTTGTGGTGGGGGGAGGGTGGCAGCACAGTCACACCGCTGCCACATCGCTGCTGCCCTGTGTGTTGTCCCAGCAGCTGCCACCTCTACAATGACCATCTCCACAGCAGGGACCAGGGAGGACAACCTCTCCCATCATACAGTAAGTAATGTCAGTGACTGTATGATAGAAGACAGTCATCAAGGCTTGTGTGTCAGTTTTGTGACGTACAAGCCCTGAAATAATCACAACGCCTTGCAAATTACCAGACATTGCGATTATTTTGCTCCTCACGCCTTCTCCATGCAGAGAGGGCATGAGAGAGATGCGAACAGCGGCGCCTGCACCCTCACTATAACCTGTGATTTTTCATGACTGAAAGTTTGCAGATTACTAATCTTTTCCACACTTGTCTGATTGTAACCGATCTATTACAATGTGCGAATTGCATATAATAATAGATGATGTGGAAAATCCCCATATACTGGCATACTGTAGTATGGCAGTACATGGTTGGATCAATCAGACAACCTACGGTTAAAGTACCCTAGAAGTTAAATAATTATACATATTTGTTATTTAAACTATAAATATCATAAAATTATGTTTTTTTGTCAAGGTGACACACCACCCGAGTTATGCTCGGTTTTTTGGCAAATTTTGACACACCAAGCTCAAAAGGTTGCCCATCACTGCTGTATAATGATGTGAGGTATAATGGTGTAATGGCTCCTCCATGTGCTTCCTGGTGCTGGCACCCCCTGCAGCCTGTGTGTGTATGAGATACTCCTATACACATGACTGACAGCCTGTATAATGATGTGAGGCTGTATAATGATGTGCTTCCTGGTGCTGGTGGCCACGCCCCCTGCAGCCTGTGTGTGTATGCGAGATATAACAGCTCCAGGCGGCCATGTTATAGCAGAACATGTCAGATACTTGTGTAGCTGATGTCTGTGTCTCACACATGTGTATTAGGAGGGAGAGCATGTCAGCAGATGTGGCACAGACACCAGCAATGCTTTACTATACATTACACACAGACATGAGCAGGGGGAGGAGAGGGGAGGGGTAACAGGGGTGACATCACTGCCTCTGACCATGTGACCAGCCTCATTTACATAATAAAGGAAAGATGATTTTGCAATGATTAATGTATGAATTGACTAGGATAAGGCTGGGATGGGATCCTTGTGAGCTGCTCCAACAGATAGTAGTGACAGGCCTAGTGACACAGACCTGATGACAGGTGTCCTTTAAAACTGTTCTCCACAATATAAAATCACAGTGAAAACACAAAGTTGGGTGCCAGATAAAAGACCTTTCCCCAAACATTCATAAATGTTGCTGTCAATGGGTCGTATTTGATAAGCCGGGGAGAAAACTGAGAATCTTTGAGAGCCTGCAGAGGGGGAAACTGTAAAAAATACAGAATGTAAGTCATTTAGTGGCCAGATGTGGCAGCTGGTAACAGGATGGCGTTTGTCTGATCCCTATTCTTACTACTGGTGAGGACTGAAAGGTGGCACCTGTATCTCTTTCTGTCATTAACCCCTTAAGGACGCAGCCATTTTACAGCTTAAGGCTCAGTCCCATTTTTTGGATTCTGACATGCGTTGCTTTATATGGTTATAACTTTTGAACACTGTTACTTATCAAAACAATTCTGAGATTGTTTTTTCCCCACATGTTGTACTTCATTTTAGTGGTAAATTTTGGCTGATAAGTTTTGCGTTTATTTACAAAAAAAAAGAAAATATGATGAATTTTCTGATAAATTTGCCATTTTTGAAATTTGAAATCATTGCGTTTTCAGGCAGATAGATGTACCACCTAAATAAATTGTTGAATAACATTTCCCATATGTCTACTTTACATTTTCACCATTTTTGAAATGTCTGGATAATTTATTTTGATGTCACGTGGCTTACAAATCGAATAGCGCTTTTCCGGATTTTCAGAATTGACTATTTTGGGGATAAATACAGTTTTGAATGAAAATTTACATATTTAGCATCAAAACCCCCCATATAACCAACCCAATTTCAAATCTGCACCCCTCAAGCTATCAGAAACAGATTTTACGAAGATTGTTAACCCCTTGAGATCTTCATAGTAATTACATCAAAATGGAGACGAAATTTAGAATAGTCAAATTGTGCCGGTTATACGTTCATTTAGCCCTAAAATTTACACATTTCCAAAAGACAAAAATACAAAACCCACCATACAATTTGTTCTACAATTTCTCCCGAGTGCAGAGACCCCCCCACATGTGGCTGTGACTTGTTTTATGGGCACACAGTGAGGCGCAGAAGGGAAGAAGCGCCCTGCAGCTGCCAGGATTTTACTTTCCTCATTGGCCTCTTTTGAAGGCTGTAAAATTTTCGCTTTTGCGCTATTAGGGCCATGTGACGGCATTTTTTTTTTTGCGGGATGAGATGCTTTTTCCAATGTTACCATTTTGGGGTTGGTATCACCTATTGTTGAAAATTTAGGAACTTCTTTTTGAGAGCAGGAGTAGAAAAGCATCAATTCTCTACTGGTTTTTTTACTTTTTTTTTTTTGTGGTGTTCACCGTATAGACTAATAATCATATTATCTTCATTCTATGGGTCGATACGATAACGGGGATACCAGACACGAATATATTTTCTTGCGTTTTACTAAATTTGTAAAATAAAACCCTATTGTGGGGAAAAATCTATCATTTTTGTATTGCCATCTTCCAAGTGGCATAACTTTGTTACGTTTTTGGCTACGGAGCTGGTTGATGGCTTGTTTTTTGCGGGACACGTTGTACTTTGCACCAGTATCATTCTAGAGTACATATGTTTTTTTGATCACTTTTTATAGCATTTTTTTGTGGGATTGAATAGGTAAAAATCATAATTTTTGGAGGGTTTATAACAGTTTTCTTTTACGGCGTTCATCGTGCGGGTTCAATAATTATTTATTTTTATTCTACGGGTTGTTACGGACGCGGTGATACTATATATGTGGGGTTTGTGTTATGATTTAGACTTTTTTTTTTAGTTATATGTCTCTTTATATGTTTTGGGGCTTTTGGGCATTTTTGGTGATTTATTACTTTATTTTTTTATTGAATAATTTTTTTTTTTACTTTTTCACTTTTTCCACCATGGGAAATGAACAAGCAATCATCTGATTGCTTGTTCATAATAATACCCTGCAATACTTATGTATTGCAGGGCATTATCAGTGTCAGCCTATGCACTTGCATAGGGTGGCACTCTGCCAGTAAGATGACGTCACAGACGCCATCTTACCGGCAGTTCCTGCAGGTAACACTGGGGTCCAGATCGGACCCCAGTGATACCGTAGCAATGATCAGTGCCCCCCGAAAATGATTCGGGGGGGGCGATCGTGGGGGAAAGACACCCCAGATGCATGTTAGATGCCGCGGTCGCGATGACAACTCCGATCGCGGGTGTTACACTGGGGTGCCGGCTATCAGTCACAGCCGGCACCCCGTGTTTCTCGATGCCGGTTCGGCTCAAGTCACTGAGCTCAGCGTCCGATATATCGGATGCTGAGCGTTAAGAGGTTAATGTCTATGCTGGAAATAACATATGGCTGGAATGTTTTTCTATTTTGGACATACCATAATCCTAGATTATTTTATTTATTAGCCTCCGTATAACCTTCGGAAGTCAGTGCATTACTATTTATAATATTTCCTTTTTTATATTTGTTCTCAATTTTTATTTCTCTGTTTCCTGGCAGTTCCCTTGAGTTAGCCCAGCAGCTTGTTTGATTTTGACTTGCTGTCTTGATTTATTTAAAACACCTATATATTATGTATGTGACTAGTGCTGATACTTCTGTATGACACAATTGCTTTGCATCTAAAATCTTCCTCTTTGTCAGCAAAACAAACTCAATTTTTTACACTGACAGTGTTGGATGAAAGTAATTTGGAAGGAAAGGATGCATGCAGATTCTCAGAACGTCTCTAATACTCAGCTTATTTAGAAGCGCATTGTGTGAAATTCCATGTAAATGCTTGGTGGCCTGAAAGGAAGTCTTTTTTTTTTTTATTTGGCACCCTCAATTCCATATATACTGTGTGCCTGCAGGGTCAGGGTACAAGAAGTGTGAAAATGGCAAATGCCCCAAGAGGACCAATTATTTTTTTCAACTGTACTTCAAGGGGTTGTTCATAATAGATACATGTATGAACAGCAGGAGGAGGTGTATAAAAAAACAAAACAAAAAGCTTTTACTTACCTCTCTCTATTACTGTCAATGCCAGTGACGATGATGTCTGTATACAAAGAGAAACCAGAAGTAGTTATTGGTTCTTTTGTTTTTGATTTTTATGGCAGAACCTGTTGCTGCCCAGATACTTTGTAATCCTTGACATCCCCTTTCAATAGAAGGCAATGCAAAATCAATGACCTTATATAGAGCCTTATCGGGAACCTTTCACCAGAAATTTTTGGCTGGTGTCAGGTTCCAATAGCTTATGCAATGCTGATTTTAAAAATGCTTTTGTCATCATTTTGAATCATTTAAGTAGTTTATATAAGTTAAGTGTAGTGAGTCCCGGAAAGGGGGCACCTGAAGCCTGTGAGTGCATGTTTCCCCCCTCCCACTTCCTGTTATGTGCATTGAGCAAGGGGTGGGGGATAGTGTGGAGTAGAGGAAGAATGCATGAGGAGATACAGACACACAGGCTGCAGGTGCTACCCTTTCCCCCTTCCAGGGACTCGCCACATGCTGCTTTCATAAACTACTGAAATAATTCTGCAACATCCCCCACCGGGGCCTAGCCTTTTCTTGGTGGCCTGGAGGCAGCCGGAACCCAGAATACCAGAGTGGCTGGCTAGTGCGGCCTTGGGCATGCTGTGGTCACAGTGCTTAGTATGGGGACCGGAGGGCTGACCTACAGCCTGGCAGGTCTCCAGCAGGTGGTGTGTGCAAGACATATGGAGGGAGAGGCTGATGAAGTGTTTTCTCCCTGGGGCAACCCCTGAGGTGTCTGTAGGATGAGTCCCTGGGTGATGGATTGGGAAGCTCGTGGTGGTTTGCAGTCATATCCAGGGATCAGACGGAGGCAATGTTGTGCAAATCAACTTACAGTTCTGGCAACGGGCAAAATGATAACAGCAGATTCTTTAGGCGGGAAAGGTCATAGAGAGTTGGTCCGCAGGAAAGGTGCACACAGCCTAATACTAGATGCAGGCTGGGCTGGTTCAGATTGAACTTAGTCCAAGTAGGGGAAGCTGCAGTTCTGGGCTCCGTACTTGCCCTGGGTGCTACGCAGTAGGCCTTAGGCACTAGAAGTTCCTGGAAATAATGGCTGTGGCAGCACTGAAGGTGTGCTGCCCACTCTCCTTGGGATAAGACCTGACTCCAAGATGGAGTCTCTCACTCACAGAACTGAACCATGAGGTCTGACCATGTGCTCTTACCCAGCAGGGGTTTTTGTACTCCGCCTGGGCAGGTGGTAGCACCTCTCCAATCACCTTCCAGAATGCATAACAGACACATCATTAGATAATTCCATACACCAGTTAACTATTGCCTTGCCAGGCAGTATCTACAGCTGCAATTATTAAATGTTTATATTATTAAACACAACCTTAGACACATCCTTAACTTGTAACACCCACATATCAATTAATGCACAGATTTCTAGGGGCAATAACAGGAAGAGAGCAACACAAAGTTTCTGACAAAGAAATGTTACATCGACAACAAAAAAACAAACAAACAAAAACACTCACAGAGATAAAAAGACAAGTAGACACCATTGCCTTCAAGTAGTGTTGTATATGAGAAACCGGGACTGCTTTGGGCTGGAATCTGTTGACATGGACTTGAGTCTGATGATAATGGGTTCACATATGGAGGTCTTATGGTGATTGCTGCATTTGATGTACTATTACCATTATATGGCTGATGTCATGATCTGGAGAGCCATTATATAGGACTGTCAGTCACACCCAGTTATAATATAAGGGGAACATCCTGCATGATACATCTATTCACTTGTTGGCGGGGGAAACGTTCCTATCGTTCATCCATACACATCAAGAATTTCCTCAGAATATCTCTACAGATTGCAACACTTGGCTTTCATGGTCACCAGATTTATCGCCAACATTTATGGAACCAGCTGGGATATCGACTAAGGGTACTTTCACAGGGACGTAATAGGGACCTAATGGGGAATCTACCCTAAGGCTGCATTCACATGGATGTGTGATTTCTCTATTCCTGTATTTCCGTGCTGTATGAATCCTATATATGAATATATATTTATTGTATGTGCACGTATGTCACTGTATCTGTATAAAATACGGTGCGCTGGAAAATGATGGATGGCTGACTATTGGCTGGCTGACAGAATGCATCTCCCACTTGTTCTTGATATTATGCCTATATACAGCGTCATATGGTGCACAACTGTATGAAGCATGTATGCAATCCGTATTTTACATGCTCGCATAGACTTCTATGGGGTATACGGAACGGGAATACATGGGAATATAGGACATGCTCTATATTTTTATGTGTCTTGCTTACGGTACGGTACAGTACGGTGGGGTAATACCACCGTGCATATGGATGTCCATATTACCCAGTGAAGTGAATGGGGCCATATTCTATGTGTATATATGGTTTTACATATGTTCATGTGAATGCAGCCTACGAGTGTTCAAGATCTACAAGAGAAACTGCAATATCTGTCGTCAAATGTGCCTTACCGTACATTAACGTAGCAATGTATATGACCAGCTGTATCTCATCTTGTATCTTGGCTAGAGGCAGCCCAATGGGGAATTGTGACCTCCTTGTACATTGTTACTAGAGATGAGCGAACATACTCGTCCGAGCTTGATGCTCGATCGAGCATTAGCGTACTCGTAACTGCTCGTTGCTCGGACGAGTATTTCGCCCGCTCGAGAAAATGGCAGCTCCCGCCGTTTTGCTTTTTGGCGGCCAGAAACAGAGCCAATCACAAGCCAGGAGACTCTGCACTCCACCCAGCATGACGTGGTACCCTTACACGTCGATAGCAGTGGTTGGCTGGCCAGATCAGGTGACCCTGGGATAGACTAGCCGCTGCCCGCGCTGCTCGGATCATTCTCTGTCTGGATGCCGCTAGGGAGAGAGCTGGTCAGGGAAAGCGTTAGGGTGTTCTATTAGCTTACTGTTAGGCAGGAGTGATTCTACAACAACCCAACAGCCCTTCTTAGGGCTACAATAACGTTATACTTTTTTTTTTTATTTGCTTGTGGCTGGGCTTGCTGGCACTAGTAGTGCAGCTAGTACCATATTGTGAGGAATTAGCAGGGGGACTTGCTACCGTTGTGTTTAGCTCTTAGTGACACACATATCCACCTCAAACACCAAAGTGGGAAAATTTATTAGGGGTTTGATTTCAATTAGGCACAGTCTGCCAGTTTCTTTTTATTTTACGTTTATTTTTTTAATAACTCAGTGTCATCTCATCTTGCATAGTAGTGTGCTTTAATACTTGGCTAGAAAATAGCCATAGGAGAATCCAAACGGCTTACTTACGCCTACAGTAGCGTTATATATATTTGATTTCTGGTTGATCTGCTGGTGGCTGTAGTTGCTGCAGTGCATCTACTAGCAAATTGTGAGCAATTTGGAGTGAGACTTGCGACCACTGTGTTTTGCGCTTAGTGACGCACATATCCATCGCAAAGACCGAAGTGGGAAAATTTATTAGGGCCCGGGGTTGTATTTCAATTAGGCACAGTCTGCCATTTCCTTTTTTATTTTACGTTTATTTTTTCATAACTCAGCGTCATCTCATCTGGCATAGTAGTGTGCTTTAATACTTGGCTAGAAAATAGCCATAGGAGAATCCAAACGGCTTACTTACGCCTACAGTAGCGTTATATGTATTTGATTTCTGGTTGATCTGCTGGTGGCTGTAGTTGCTGCAGTGCATCTACTAGCAAATTGTGAGCAATTTGGAGTGAGACTTGCGACCACTGTGTTTTGCGCTTAGTGACGCACATATCCATCGCAAAGACCGAAGTAGGAAAATTTATTAGGGCCCGGGGTTGGATTTCAATTAGGCACAGTCTGCCATTTCCTTTTTTATTTTACGTTTATTTTTTTCATAACTCAGCGTCATCTCATCTGGCATAGTAGTGTGCTTTAATACTTGGCTAGAAAATAGCCATAGGAGAATCCAAACGGCTTACTTACGCCTACAGTAGCGTTATATATATTTGATTTCTGGTTGATCTGCTGGTGGCTGTAGTTGCTGCAGTGCATCTACTAGCAAATTGTGAGCAATTTGGAGTGAGACTTGCGACCACTGTGTTTTGCGCTTAGTGACGCACATATCCATCGCAAAGACCGAAGTGGGAAAATTTATTAGGGCCCGGGGTTGGATTTCAATTAGGCACAGTCTGCCATTTCCTTTTTTATTTTACGTTTATTTTTTTAATAACTCAGCGTCATCTCATCTGGCATAGCAGTGTGCTTTCATACTTGGCTAGAAAATAGCCATAGCAATAGGATAGCATCGTTTGGTTTTAAAAACTAAAAAACACACAAAAAAAAAAAAAACACAAAAAAAAGTAAAAAAAAAAATTAAAGTTATAACTCTCATTTTCAAAATGTTTAACCCGAGGGCTAGGGGTAGAGGACGAGGGCGGGGACGTGGGCGTCCAACTACTGCAGGGGTCAGAGGCCGTTTTCCTGGGCGGGGTGAGACACCACCTGCTTATGAGGGAGCAGGGGAACGCCGCAGAGCTATACTCCCTAGGTTCATGTCTGAAGTTACTGGGACTCGTGGTAGAGCACTGTTGAGGCCAGAACAGTGCGAACAGGTGATGTCGTGGATTGCCGACAATGCTTCGAGCAATTTGTCCACCAGTCAGTCTTCCACGCAGTCCACCCATGTCACCGAAATCGGCACTCCTCCAGCTCCTGCACCTCAGCCTCCTCCCCCCCAGTCTGCCCCCTCCCAGCAAAATTTGCCATTTGAACCGGCATACTCTGAGGAACTGTTTTCTGGACCCTTCCCACAGTCACAAACCACTTGTCCGGTTGCTGATGAGCAATTTTCCGATGCCCAGGTTTTCCACCAGTCGCAGTCTGTGGGTGATGATGACCTTGTTGACGTACTGGAAGAAGTGTGTAAAGAGGTGTCCGACGATGAGGAGACACGGTTGTCAGACAGTGGGGAAGTTGTTGTCAGGGCAGGAAGTCCGAGGGGGGAGCAGACTGAGGGATCGGAGGATGATGAGGTGACAGACCCAAGCTGGGTTGAGAGGCCGGGTGAACACAGTGCTTCTGAGACGGAGGAGAGTCCTCGACCAGAACAGGTTGGAAGAGGCAGTGGTGGGGCCAGACGGAGAGGCAGGGCCAGAGCTGGTGCATCAGCGCCAAATGTGTCAACTAGTGAAGCTCCCGTGGCGAGGGCTCCTGCGGCGAGGGCTAGATTTTCAGAAGTCTGGAGGTTCTTTAAGGAAACACCGGATGACCGACGGACTGTGGTGTGCCACATTTGCCAAACCAGGATCAGCAGGGGTTCCACCACTAATAGCTTAACTACCACCAGTATGCGCAGGCATATGAATGCTAAACACCCCACTCAGTGGCAACAAGCGCGTTCACCTCCGGCCGTGCACACCACTGCTCCTTCCCCTGTGTCAGCTGATAGTCAGCCCCCTGCCCAGGACCCTGCCACAAAAACCCCATCGTCGCCTCCACGATCCTCCACAGCATCCACCAGCGTTCAGCTCTCCATACCCCAGACGCTGGAGCGGAAACGCAAATATAGTGCAACCCACCCGCACGCCCAAGCCCTTAATGTGCACATCTCCAGATTGCTAAGCCTGGAGATGCTGCCCTATAGGCTAGTAGAGACCGAGGCCTTTCGCAGCCTTATGGCGGCGGCCGCCCCTCGGTATTCGGTCCCCAGCCGCCACTACTTTTCCCGATGTGCCGTCCCAGCCCTGCACCAGCACGTGTCAGACAACATAATCCGTGCCCTGACCAACGCCGTTTCTGACAAGGTCCACCTGACCACGGACACGTGGACGAGTGCTGCCGGGCAGGGCCACTATATATCACTGACGGCACATTGGGTTAACTTGGTGGAGGCTGGGACCGAGTCTGACCCTGCGGCTGGTCATATACTGCCGACGCCGAGGATTGCGGGGCCTACCTCGGTCCAGGTGTTTCAGGCCTACTATGCCTCCTCCTCCTCCCACCCCTCCTCCACCTCCTCCTCCGAACGACCATCCGTGGGCATGGCGCCATCAGTCGGTAGCTCTAGGCACAGCAGCAGTGCCGTCGCTAAGCGACAGCAGGCGGTGCTCAAACTGCTGAGCCTAGGCGATAAAAGGCACACCGCCCAAGAACTATTACAGGGCATCACGGCGCAGACTGATCTGTGGCTGGCACCGCTGAACCTGAAGCCAGGCATGGTTGTGTGTGACAACGGCCGTAACCTGGTGGCGGCTCTGCAACTCGGCAGACTGACACATGTGCCATGCCTGGCCCATGTGTTAAATCTGATAGTTCAGCGTTTCCTCAAGACATACCCCAATCTGTCTGATTTGCTCACGAAGGTGCGCCGCATCTGTGCGCATTTCAGGAAGTCCAGCACAGATGCTGCCACTCTCAGGGCAGCGCAGCGCCGCCTCCAACTGCCCGCTCACCGACTGTTGTGCGACGTGCCCACGAGGTGGAATTCAACACTGACCATGTTATCCAGAGTTTACCAGCAGCGCCGAGCGATTGTAGACTGCCAGATGTCAACTTCCACCAGAACTGGTAGTCAGGTCAGTCAGCTTCCTCAAGTCTACAATGAGGAGTGGACGTGGATGTCTGATATCTGTCAGGTGCTGAGTAACTTTGAGGAGTCAACACAGATGGTCAGTGGCGATGCCGCCATCATCAGCCTCACCATCCCGCTGCTTGGCCTGTTGAAAAACTCTCTGGTCAGCATGAAGTCGGAAGCTTTGCGCTCCTCACAAGAGACGGGGGAAGAAGATTCCCTTGTTGATAGCCAAAGCACCCTTAGGTCTGTTTCTCAGCGCATATCGGAGGAGGTGGAGGTGGAGGAGGATGAGGAGGAAGAGGATGAGAATGTTGGCGAGACACAAGAGGGGACCATTGTTGAGTCCTTCACTGTTGAGCGTGTATGGGCAGAAGAAGAGGAGTTGGAGGAGTTGGAGGAGGAGGAAATGGACAGTCAGGCCAGTGAGGGGAGTGAATTCTTACGCGTTGGTACTCTGGCGCATATGGCAGATTTCATGCTAGGCTGCCTATCCCGTGACCTTCGCGTTCAAAGAATTTATTCCAGCACCGATTACTGGGTGTTCACTCTCCTGGACCCACGGTACAAGCAAAATCTTTCCACTCTCATCCCTGGAGAGGAAAGGAGTGTGAGAATGCATGAATACCAGCAGGCCCTGGTGCACAAGCTGAAACAGTATTTCCCTTCTGACAGCGCTAGCGGCAGAGTGCGTAGTTCTGCGGGACAAGTAGCGAGGGAGAGTAGGCGAGCAGGCAGCTTGTCCAGCACTGGCAAGGGTACGCTTTACAAGGCTTTTGCCAGCTTTATGTCACCCCAGCAAGACACTGTCACCTGTCCCCAGTCTCGGCAGAGTAGGGCTGATCTTTACAGAAAGATGGTGAGGGAGTACGTAGCTGACCATACCATCGTCCTAAATGATCACACAGCTCCCTACAACTACTGGGTTTCAAAGCTGGACATGTGGCACGAACTGGCGCTGTACGCCTTGGAGGTTCTTGCCTGCCCTGCCGCTAGCGTCTTGTCCGAGCGGGTTTTCAGTGCAGCTGGTGGCATCATCACCGATAAGCGTACACGCCTGTCGACTGACAGCGCTGACAGGCTGACGCTTATCAAGATGAATAAAGCCTGGATTTCTCCTAATTTCCAATCTCCACCAGGTGAAGGAAGCTCAACCTGAATAATTTATCCACTCCTCCTCCTCCTCATTTTCCTCCTTCTCCTCCTCTTTGTACAGTAAAGCAGAGGAAACTGGCTATTTTTTGACAGGGCCCACTGGCTCTAGCTATAGTACTTTATGCATTTAATTTTTATGGAGGGCCACCGACCCGGTCCTCTGTTTTAAACAATTTTTGGGAGTGCCACATACAGGCACTCAATCTATTCAATTTTTCTGGAGGGCCACCTACCTGCTCCTCTGGTTTGAAAACTTTTTTGGACTGCCACATACAGGCACTCAATCTATTCCATTTTTCTGGAGGGCCACCTACCTGCTCCTCTGGTTTGAAAACTTTTTTGGACTGCCACATACAGGCACTCAATCTATTCCATTTTTCTGGAGGGCCACCTACCTGCTCCTCTGGTTTGAAAACTTTTTTGGACTGCCACATACAGGCACTAAATCTATTCCATTTTTCTGGAGGGCCACCTACCTGCTCCTCTGGTTTGAAAACTTTTTTGGACTGCCACATACAGGCACTCAATCTATTCAATTTTTCTGGAGGGCCACCTACCTGCTCCTCTGGTTTGAAAACTTTTTTGGACTGCCACATACAGGCACTCAATCTATTCCATTTTTCTGGAGGCCCACCTACCTGCTCCTCTGGTTTGAAAACTTTTTTGGACTGCCACATACAGGCACTCAATCTATTCCATTTTTCTGGAGGGCCACCTACCTGCTCCTCTGGTTTGAAAACTTTTTTGGACTGCCACATACAGGCACTATCCAAATTGAATTGTCTCCATAGCAGCCTCCACACGTTGTCTCCATTGCTACCTCCAAAAGTCGTCCATATAGCTGCCTCCATACATCGTCCCTTTATCAAACGAGGTGTGCCAGGCCGAAATTTGGTTGTTTTTATGGATTCCACATCAAAGTTGTTAACTTTGTCGCCACCCTGCTGTGTTATCCACAAAATACACTGGCAAACTTTTACCATTTACGGATATTATTTCAGCGCTTCTTGCGCATCTGTTTACATTCCCCTCACCCGCCATATCCCAAACTTATAAGAACGCTACTACACTTGATCTTATACAAAAGGTTCTTAGAAGTGCTGTTTGGGGAGTAGCCTAGAGACAGGGGCTTGGATTGGCGAAAGCTCGCCTGGCAGCGGAGCGCCAGCTCCATGCCAAGATCCAACTAACATAGTTTTAACTGCAGCACCTTTAATCTACTACTAGTTCACTGCCTCCATACATGGTCCCCTTATCAAATGAGCTGTGTCAGGCAGAATTTTGGATTGTTTTTATGGCTTCCATGTTAACTTTGTCGCCACCCTGCTGTGTAATCCACAAAATATACTGGCAAACTTTTATCATGTACCGATATTATTTGAGCGCTTCTTGCTCACCTCCTTTGGTTCCTCTCTGCCACCCATTGGTTTGAAGCCTGAGTCCATTTAGGGTATGTCGCCATGCCACTCTCCAGCCTGCCGCTGCTGCCGCTGCCTCTGCATGCCGTCCCCTATAGTGTCAGGGTCAATTATTGGATGTTTTAGATGCTATCTAGCTTCATTCTGTCACTCTGTCATGGCCATGCTGTTGCCCATAATTTTGGCATAATGGTGCGATTAAGCAGCCTCAGAGGCATCCATGCATGCTGCCCCTGCTGTTTCCTGTCCATTTCCGTGGTGTTTCCATCCTTTTCTGAGGTTCCCAGGTGTCATCCTCCAGAAGAAGCAGAGTGGAGAGGATTCCTATTCGCATCTCCTCTTCTTCGTTGACTCCCTGTCTACTTGTGATTGCATACTCCCACAGGTTGCTGAGGACTTTATGGTGGCACTCAAAGATAGACAGAGGCATCTAGATAGTGTACCTAAAATGGTATATAAGCCGGCAAGAGTCCTGGATAACCCCAAAGATGTGGGTGCCCTGGATAAATGTATAAAGTATGGTGTTGTATGCCATGTATTTTTCTGAGTACAGAGTCTTTAAGTTTCCTCCTAACAGTGGCACCTGGGACAATAGGGAGTGTTGCTCAAGTTGCGGGTATCAATGAATGATGAGAGGACCCACTTGGTCGTGTCCTTGGCGATGTCTGGAAGTTCAGAAGAGCTTGTGAATAGTCTTTGGCTTTCAAAGATGCATTTTAAGGGAAGGAGCTATCCCATTGGTTACATCTCATGCTGTATAGGAGAGGGGTAGGAGGAATAAGTGAGACATGGACTTTTCCACAGAGCTGTTAACAGCCCTCAGAGTCTTGCACAATCGGACACAAACATAAGAAAGCCAAAGCAAGGTGGAGATGTTGGGGATGCCCTACATCCCCAAACCGCATTACATTTGGTTTAGTCTGTTCCTTTTGGAATAGATATACTCATTTGGCTATTATCCCTCTTCATGTTACTCGGCTTCCTGAGTAAGTCATGTTTGATGTTAAAGGAGCCTCAAAGGTAGCTTTGAGGCTAGGTTTTCCCTAATCCAATCTGGAAAACATATTTGCATATTTCCTAGTCTTGTTCTCAGCACATGGGCTTTCAATGTTTGGTACTGTGGTGGCTCAATCTCATCCCGGTTAGACACATGTCTAACTACATTTCATCTACTCTACATCTGCCTGAGGAGGGTTTGGAATGTTTTGTTTGCAGTGACAGGTACTCTTTAAATTTTCTCCAATGTGTCATAGAGCTGTAGTCAGTCCTTAAATTACATTCCTCTAATTTTCTTCTCTGTCCTATCTTTCTTTTTTCACTCCTTCTTCTTCTTAGACCTTCAGGGTCTCTGTAACATCAGCTCCTGATTCATGCATGGCTAAATTGAATTGTGTTCTATCCCCCTGAAGGAAACTTCTTGCAATTCAAAGACATTTGAAAATGTGAATGTCTGTAATCCATCACACAGAATATTAATAAAATATTTCAGGGCATAAAAAAAATAATACAGAAGAAAGACACATTTGAGAATGGTTTTGGCATGGCTTCTGGTGTGTACCTGATGCCCATACACAACAAAGACAACCACTGTCTGGGTTGGGAATTTGTGAGTAAACATTGGAATAACTAAGACATCATGTTATATTCTTAGCTACTGGAAATTGTGATATTCATGGAGAATTATTAAATGCTAACATATTGTATTCAAGACCTCAGTTCTCTTATCCTGTACTACTAGATGACAATTTCTTATGGATACAGTAAAACCAGGAGATGGACTGGACCCGCACCATCTTCTGGCTATACTTTGTTATATATTGAAGTCTAGCATATGAAGTGTGACTGTTGGACAGCCAAATCTTCAGAAAACATTAAAGGGAACCCGTCACCACTATTTTCACAAATACAGGTCGTGACAGGTTCCTATAGAGCTCTAGTTACTATGTGACACCCTGCTTGTAGCTAAAAATTATTCCCCTGAGATTCCCATATATTCAACTTTATAGTTTTACCTTAGTTGGTAAGTAAGCATGGCCACAGCGAGTCCAGGTGGGTGTGGCCTCCTCGGGCTGAGTCCAGCAGCTTCTCTCCATCCCTATTGCTGTATGCTGCTATAATGTCATGTGACCAGGGTGACATCATCGCAGGTCCTATTGCTTTTGTAGCATAAGGAGCTGTACACTAAGCATATATGTCATGAGATCACAGCATATTGTATCACATGAACTCACAGCAGCCTGCATGGAGAGGAGTAGAAGTCCATGCAGGCTGCTGTGATTGATTTATGTGGTCAGATATGTACATGGGGTATAGTTTTCATATTAAGTAGCTTAAGGACCTTTGATGATGTCACCCTGGTCACATGACATTAGACCACGCCCCCTGGACTCGCTCCAAAGCTGCATAGATACCAGGCTCTGATTTTATGGGGATATGAGGGAAACTACTTTTGGCTACAAGCAGTCAGATAGTTACTAGAGCTCTATAGGAACCTGCCATTACCTGTATTTGTGAAAATAGTGGTGACGGGTTCCCTTTAAAGCCTTTGTACAAAGAGAACCTTAGGAAGCCTCCACCTTTAGCATGTAGGTAAGGGTGCCCTCAGGTATCCAATTAAACTACCTTAGAGGGCACCATCTAGTCATGTATTTCCCTTCTATAAATTCTTATGGATGGAAGAGATGGGATAAAGGCATTCTAGACACATGTTTAAATGGTCGGTAACTTTTCAACAAACTATGTATGAATCAATAGAACAAGCGACAGTAAGAAACTTTGTAATCATCTTATTAAGCAAAGTTCTTATTTATCCTCTTACTTTGAGGGTTATTATCCTTTCTCATTTCTTCCTCTTCTTCTTTTTTACTCTGAAATCTTTACTGAATTTTAGAGCTACAGGGAAACACAATCTGGATGAAAAAAATGGATGGCTAGCATTGATTAAATAAAAGAAAAAGATTTTATATTTAGTTAAAAGAGGTGCCTATTTGGGCTTACATGTTTCTTGATTGTTCATGTCATGGCAGATATCTACTTTGTTGTGCTTGTGTTCATGCCATTGTCTTTATGTAAAAGTTAAACCTCCAATAAATACTGCAATTGTCCCAACTTGAGTGAATGTTGGAGCATAGATAAAAACCCTTAAACCCTTTTAGGACAAGGTATTTCTGGGTTTCTCCTCCTTCCACAATCCAAATCTTTACAGGCTTCATAGTATCCTAAATAAGGTCGGCAGCACACATGACATTTTGAACCCGTTTTTGGTCTGTTTTTTAAAGTCCGTTAAAAAACGCATGCGTTTAAAAACACATCCGTTTTTGACCAGTTTTAATTAAGTTAATTGGTAAAACCTGTCAAAACGGATGGGTTTTCAAAAAACTTCCCCCCCCCCATTCCCCTAATAATCTTGGTTTCTCTCCTCTGCCCCTGTTCCATTTGTACTATGTCCTTTTTATACACTGGTTCCGAAAACTATACACAGTATTCCATGCGCTGTCTGATTTGTAGAAGGGCAAAACTATGTCCTTACCATGAGAATATATCCCTCACTTGATACATCCTATAATTTTATTTGCTTAAGCAGCAGCTGCCTGGCTCTGGTCACTTAAATTAAGTTTACTTTCCACTAATTTCCCCAAGTCTTTTTCCCCATCAAGTTACCCTTTAAAATATAACTATAATTTTAATTTCCTCAACCCAAGTGCATGACTTTACACTTATCCACAATAAACCTTATCTGCCTTTTCTCTGCCCATTCCTTCAGTTTCCACAAATCCCTCTGTTAAGTTATACTATAGGCCTTGGTAATAATTACTTTATAGAGTTAAGTATCATCTGCTAATATTGAAGCTGTGTAAACCCTCTATAACAGTGGTTCTCAATCTTTCTAATGCTGTGACCCCGCAATACAGTTCCTCATGCTGTGGTGACCCCAAACCATGTAACTTGCAGTAAAAACACAGTAAAATTGCAGCTCCGATGGCTTTAGATGACCCCCGGTTTTGGTCATTCGACTCCCGCTGGGGTCCCGACCCACAGGTTGAGAGCCACTGCTCTATAAGGTCATTAGTAAAAAAAATGAAAAAGAAGTGGCCCCAATACTGAATCCTGTGGCATTGCACTGTTAACTTCAACCCAATCTGAGAATATACCATTAATGACGACCCTCTGTTTTCTATCACTAAACCAATTACTTACCCAAGTACAGATTTTACCCCAGTCCCAGCAGTCTTATGTTGCATACCACCCTTTTATGCGGCACTGTGTCAAATGCCTTGGAAAAGTCCAGATACACCACATCCACAGCATCTCCCAGGTCCAGTCTAGAACTTTACTTTGTTTATATAGTTGAAAAAAGACACATGTCCATCAAGTTCAACCAAGTAAGGGAATGGATGAGGAAGGGATTTAGGGGAAAAATTCTATATAACATAACCATCAATGTAAAAAGGCATCTGGGCCCTTCTTGAAGCTCTCTGCTGTCCTTACGATGACAGTTCTCATAGTAAAATAAGCCTTGTCACCTCTGGTGATTAAACTTTGTTTTCTCCAGATGGAGACAGTGCCCCCTTGTCTTTTGATTTGATTTAACCTTAAACAACTTTGCACCATATTTTTTGTATGGGTCATTCATATATTTATATAAATTAATCATGTCCCCTCATCTCTTTTTGTGACTTAATAAATCTAGTTATTTTAATCGTTCCTCATTGCTTAGACCCTGTGTACCCCTTTTTATGGACTGGTTCCAACACCTGGACGGCATATCCCAGGTGAGGTCAAACCAATGCCTTGTACAGTGGTAATATTACATCCCTATCCCGAGAGTCCATACCATGACAAGATTTTGCTGACTCTAGAGGCAGCTGATTTGCATTGCATGCTGTTATTTAATCTATGATACTAGTACACCCAGGTCCTTCTCAACAAGGGACTCTCCCAGATTTAACCCCCCCCCCCCCCCAAAGGACACATGTTGTATGTGGATTATTAGCCCCCAGGTGCATAACCTTACAATTATCCACATTGAACATCATTTGTCAAGTGAATGACTAAACACTCAGTATGTCCAAGTCACCCTGTAGGTGACTATCTATTTCCTCAGAAAAATTGGGGGGTCTATAAATTACACCAAATATAATTTTCTGAAAGCTCTCCTGACTTTGAATCTCAACCCACAAAATTTCAGTGTCCTCACTGATCAACTCTTTATTTTGATTTTCAGAATAAATTTCACATAAGCATCAGCCCTTAACAAGGGCGAAAAGGAAGTACAAGTTAGGGCCTTCACTCCTGTCACAGCAGGAGGACCACTCACAAAGACAGAATGGGGCAGATTTACTTACCCGGCCCATTCGCGATACAGCGGCGCGTTCTCTGAACTGGATTCGGGTCTGGACGGGATTTATGATGGCAGTTCCTCCGCCGTCCACCAGGTGGCGCTGCTGCGCTGAAATGCATCTGATCGCGCTGCAATACACCGAGCCGGACCAGGTGAAGGTAAGCGCTTCCCAAGCTACACATTTTCGGTTATTAAATGCGGCGGTTTTTCCGAATACGTCGGGTTTTCGTTCGGCCACGCCCCCCGATTTCCGGTGCGTGCATGCCAGCGCCGATGCGCCACAATCCGATCGCGTGCGCCAAAATCCCGGGGCAATTCAGGTACAATCGGCGCAAATCGGAAATATTCGGGTAACACGTCGGGAAAACGCGAATCGGCCCTTAGTAAATGACCCCCAATATGTGTCAGCTTGTTTGCAGATATCAGAATATAAAGTATATAACCTCAATAAACAAAAACTTGAACATAAAACTGGTATTCCTGTCTCACTCATGGCACTTAATGGGAGGAATAAACTGAGCAGTCAACACTACTATCAGGGAACATGCGTTCCCAAGTGGACCACACCACTTCAAACGTATCCATTTGATATTCACTTTGGCAGTCAGATGTTCCATTAACCTCATATCTTTAATTCGGGTGTATAAATCCAAAGTGGAGGGCTGAGTGGAGGGGTTTCTTCCAGAATAAGTAGACTAGGCATTTGGCAGCAATAGGTTGAGTAAGTATACCGCAGGATCTAGGGGGATATCCAGGTCTAGTAATTCTATCGCTAATTGTCTAACTGCACATTGGGCAATCCCAGAATATGTGCATGAGGGAGCCCCCTGCTGCATTGCAAAGCCAGCATGTATCAGGAATGCCAGGGTTAAATTTGTGGAGCAATTCTGGAGTGTCATACCAGTTCATAAGGATTTTAATTTGATTCTCCTTATAAAGAGTATTAACAGAGGATTTTTTGGCTCTAGCCCAAATGATCTGCCATCACTCCCTTGAGAGGCTTCTGCCTAGCCAAGATTCCCACTTATCCACATATTTATCTGTCAGAAGGTCAGGGATCATGGGGGAATTAAGAATGTCATAGATACTAGAGATCAGGCACATGGTGGATGGGCCACTGCCGCATAGTAACTCAAAAGGGGTGGGCCTCGGAACTGTCTCTGGACCTATAGTAGTCAATATGTAACGTCTTATTTGCTGATAGCAGAAAAGCCCTCCTGCCAGTTCGGGATGCCTATCTACCAACGTAGAGTATGGAAGGATTTGTCTTGTATGGGCATCTATAAAGATTTTTATCTGAAATTTCCAGACATGAAACCAAGGTTTAAACCCTGCAGTGGACACACTATCGGGGAGGTGCAGGGTTAAAAGGACCGGGATCAACGGTGAACGGTGATGCTCCATTTAATCCAAATTTCCCTCGTAAATTGTATAGGCTCTGAAAAGGAAGGAGGGGTCACCTCTGATACAGGACTCCATATTAGAGTAGTTGGGTAAAAAGGAGCTAGCCATAGTTTCTCTATCTCAGTCCATCTGTTATGATTTTAAATCAGGTATTACGCACCGATATTGTCCTAATATATACCTCTAGAGGCTCTATGCTCATGAAATACAACAGTTGGGAGAGTGGACGACCCTGACGTGTGCCATTCCGTATGGGGAAAGAGGACGAATGGGCGTGTGGTAGACGTACTACTGCGCGTGGATTAGACTATAATGCCCTAAGAGCTTGTAGAAAAGGGCCCCCGAAGCCCAAAGCATTGAAGGGTAGCAAACATAAAGCTCCAGTCTAATCGATCAAATGCCTTTTCGGCATCAAGGCTAAGGAAAAGTGCCTGTTTTCCCTGATGTCTAATGACTTCCAGGAGATCAGCTGCCCTTCATGTATTGTCTCCGGCTTGGCGAAATCTGACAAAGCCCACTTGATGCTTATGGACCAGCTGGGGGAGCCAGTGGTTTAGCCTGTCTGCTAGCATTTTAGTGAAAACTTTTAAATCCGAATTAAGAAGGGCTATTGGCCTATAGCTAGCACAAACCAGTAGGTCCTTACCCGTTTTGGGGAGTACAGTTATGTATGAGATTAGCATAGTGTCAGGTATGGGCATTCCCCCAATAAAGGCATTGTACAGCTAAACAATGTGGGGGAGTAGAACGTCTCAGTGAGTTTTGTAATATATATAGGTGAAACCATCTGGCCCGGGGGTCTTGCCATTGGGCAGGGCTTTCACCACGTCTGATAGTTCTTCTATAGTTATATCTTGGTTCAAGTTGTTCAGTGCCTCTGAAGGAAGAGAAGGGAGGTTGCAGTCAGCTAAGTATTTGCAAAGTTGATCTGTTTGTTCTGGGTAGTCTGGTAGAAATCCTCAAAGATTTGGGCTAACTTTGTTGTGTCATACTGAGTTACCCCAGAGGAGTCTTTAACACCATAGGGGTTATTATTAGCTGTCTGGGTTCATAATTATTTGGCGAGTAGGGTATGCGCCTTATTGCCGTATTCATAAAAATGTCTGCAAGAGTAATGGAGGAGTTTATCACTACTCATAAGTAAATGCTCACATAGTCTAGCCCTAGCATCAACCACCCGTCTCAGCAATCTAAATGACAGGCTTGCTGTAAGATGAGACTCCAGGGAACAAAGTTCCTTCTCACAATGTATCTGAACTGCTTGAATTAACAGCTTTTTTCTGAGATGCAACTGAGATACAATCCCCATGGATCACAGCCTTATGTGCCTCCCGCAGAATTGCATGTGAGGGAGCAGTAGGGGTGTTTTCTGCAAAATAGTGAAATAAGCATTGGTGCAGTGTGGATCGGATAGCACAATTTCGTTAAGTTTCCAGTTAGAGATGAGCGAACATACTCGTCCGAGCTTGATGCTCGATCGAGCATTAGCGTACTCGTAACTGCTCGTTGCTCGGACGAGTGTTTCGCCCGCTCGAGAAAATGGCAGCTCCCGCCGTTTTGCTTTTTGGCGGCCAGAAACAGAGCCAATCACAAGCCAGGAGACTCTGCACTCCACCCAGCATGACGTGGTACCCTTACACGTCGATAGCAGTGGTTGGCTGGCCAGATCAGGTGAACCTGGGATAGACTAGCCGCTGCCCGCGCTGCTCGGATCATTCTCTGTCTGGATGCCGCTAGGGAGAGAGCTGCTGCTGGTCAGGGAAAGCGTTAGGGTGTTCTATTAGCTTACTGTTAGGCAGGAGTGATTCTACAACAACCCAACAGCCCTTCTTAGGGCTACAATAACGTTATACTTTTTTTTTTTATTTGCTTGTGGCTGGGCTTGCTGGCACTAGTAGTGCAGCTAGTACCATATTGTGAGGAATTTGCAGGGGGACTTGCTACCGTTGTGTTTAGCTCTTAGTGACACACATATCCACCTCAAACACCAAAGTGGGAAAATTTATTAGGGGTTTGATTTCAATTAGGCACAGTCTGCCAGTTTCTTTTTATTTTACGTTTATTTTTTTAATAACTCAGTGTCATCTCATCTTGCATAGTAGTGTGCTTTAATACTTGGCTAGAAAATAGCCATAGGAGAATCCAAACGGCTTACTTACGCCTACAGTAGCGTTATATATATTTGATTTCTGGTTGATCTGCTGGTGGCTGTAGTTGCTGCAGTGCATCTACTAGCAAATTGTGAGCAATTTGGAGTGAGACTTGCGACCACTGTGTTTTGCGCTTAGTGACGCACATATCCATCGCAAAGACCGAAGTGGGAAAATTTATTAGGGCCCGGGGTTGGATTTCAATTAGGCACAGTCTGCAATTTCCTTTTTTATTTTACGTTTATTTTTTTCATAACTCAGCGTCATCTCATCTGGCATAGTAGTGTGCTTTAATACTTGGCTAGAAAATAGCCATAGGAGAATCCAAACGGCTTACTTACGCCTACAGTAGCGTTATATATATATTATTTCTGGTTGATCTGCTGGTGGCTGTACTTGCTGCAGTGCATCTACTAGCAAATTGTGAGCAATTTGGAGTGAGACTTGCGACCACTGTGTTTTGCGCTTAGTGACGCACATATCCATCGCAAAGACCGAAGTGGGAAAATTTATTAGGGCCCGGGGTTGGATTTCAATTAGGCACAGTCTGCCATTTCCTTTTTTATTTTACGTTTATTTTTTTCATAACTCAGCGTCATCTCATCTGGCATAGTAGTGTGCTTTAATACTTGGCTAGAAAATAGCCATAGGAGAATCCAAACGGCTTACTTACGCCTACAGTAGCGTTATATATATTTGATTTCTGGTTGATCTGCTGGTGGCTGTAGTTGCTGCAGTGCATCTACTAGCAAATTGTGAGCAATTTGGAGTGAGACTTGCGACCACTGTGTTTTGCGCTTAGTGACGCACATATCCATCGCAAAGACCGAAGTGGGAAAATTTATTAGGGCCCGGGGTTGGATTTCAATTAGGCACAGTCTGCCATTTCCTTTTTTATTTTACGTTTATTTTTTTCATAACTCAGCGTCATCTCATCTGGCATAGTAGTGTGCTTTAATACTTGGCTAGAAAATAGCCATAGGAGAATCCAAACGGCTTACTTACGCCTACAGTAGCGTTATATATATTTGATTTCTGGTTGATCTGCTGGTGGCTGTAGTTGCTGCAGTGCATCTACTAGCAAATTGTGAGCAATTTGGAGTGAGACTTGCGACCACTGTGTTTTGCGCTTAGTGACGCACATATCCATCGCAAAGACCGAAGTGGGAAAATTTATTAGGGCCCGGGGTTGGATTTCAATTAGGCACAGTCTGCCATTTCCTTTTTTATTTTACGTTTATTTTTTTAATAACTCAGCGTCATCTCATCTGGCATAGCAGTGTGCTTTCATACTTGGCTAGAAAATAGCCATAGCAATAGGATAGCATCGTTTGGTTTTAAAAACTAAAAAACACACACAAAAAAAAAAAAAAACACAAAAAAAAGTTAAAAAAAAAATTAAAGTTATAACTCTCATTTTCAAAATGTTTAACCCGAGGGCTAGGGGTAGAGGACGAGGGCGGGGACGTGGGCGTCCAACTACTGCAGGGGTCAGAGGCCGTTTTCCTGGGCGGGGTGAGACACCACCTGCTTATGAGGGAGCAGGGGAACGCCGCAGAGCTATACTCCCTAGGTTCATGTCTGAAGTTACTGGGACTCGTGGTAGAGCACTGTTGAGGCCAGAACAGTGCGAACAGGTGATGTCGTGGATTGCCGACAATGCTTCGAGCAATTTGTCCACCAGTCAGTCTTCCACGCAGTCCACCCATGTCACCGAAATCGGCACTCCTCCAGCTCCTGCACCTCAGCCTCCTCCCCCCCAGTCTGCCCCCTCCCAGCAAAATTTGCCATTTGAACCGGCATACTCTGAGGAACTGTTTTCTGGACCCTTCCCACAGTCACAAACCACTTGTCCGGTTGCTGATGAGCAATTTTCCGATGCCCAGGTTTTCCACCAGTCGCAGTCTGTGGGTGATGATGACCTTGTTGACGTACTGGAAGAAGTGTGTAAAGAGGTGTCCGACGATGAGGAGACACGGTTGTCAGACAGTGGGGAAGTTGTTGTCAGGGCAGGAAGTCCGAGGGGGGAGCAGACTGAGGGATCGGAGGATGATGAGGTGACAGACCCAAGCTGGGTTGAGAGGCCGGGTGAACACAGTGCTTCTGAGACGGAGGAGAGTCCTCGACCAGAACAGGTTGGAAGAGGCAGTGGTGGGGCCAGACGGAGAGGCAGGGCCAGAGCTGGTGCATCAGCGCCAAATGTGTCAACTAGTGAAGCTCCCGTGGCGAGGGCTCCTGCGGCGAGGGCTAGATTTTCAGAAGTCTGGAGGTTCTTTAAGGAAACACCGGATGACCGACGGACTGTGGTGTGCCACATTTGCCAAACCAGGATCAGCAGGGGTTCCACCACTAATAGCTTAACTACCACCAGTATGCGCAGGCATATGAATGCTAAACACCCCACTCAGTGGCAACAAGCGCGTTCACCTCCGGCCGTGCACACCACTGCTCCTTCCCCTGTCAGCTGATAGTCAGCCCCCTGCCCAGGACCCTGCCACAAAAACCCCATCGTCGCCTCCACGATCCTCCACAGCATCCACCAGCGTTCAGCTCTCCATACCCCAGACGCTGGAGCGGAAACGCAAATATAGTGCAACCCACCCGCACGCCCAAGCCCTTAATGTGCACATCTCCAGATTGCTAAGCCTGGAGATGCTGCCCTATAGGCTAGTAGAGACCGAGGCCTTTCGCAGCCTTATGGCGGCGGCCGCCCCTCGGTATTCGGTCCCCAGCCGCCACTACTTTTCCCGATGTGCCGTCCCAGCCCTGCACCAGCACGTGTCAGACAACATAATCCGTGCCCTGACCAACGCCGTTTCTGACAAGGTCCACCTGACCACGGACACGTGGACGAGTGCTGCCGGGCAGGGCCACTATATATCGCTGACGGCACATTGGGTTAACTTGGTGGAGGCTGGGACCGAGTCTGACCCTGCGGCTGGTCATATACTGCCGACGCCGAGGATTGCGGGGCCTACCTCGGTCCAGGTGTTTCAGGCCTACTATGCCTCCTCCTCCTCCCACCCCTCCTCCACCTCCTCCTCCGAACGACCATCCGTGGACATGGCGCCATCATTCGGTAGCTCTAGGCACAGCAGCAGTGCCGTCGCTAAGCGACAGCAGGCGGTGCTCAAACTGCTGAGCCTAGGCGATAAAAGGCACACCGCCCAAGAACTATTACAGGGCATCACGGCGCAGACTGATCTGTGGCTGGCACCGCTGAACCTGAAGCCAGGCATGGTTGTGTGTGACAACGGCCGTAACCTGGTGGCGGCTCTGCAACTCGGCAGACTGACACATGTGCCATGCCTGGCCCATGTGTTAAATCTGATAGTTCAGCGTTTCCTCAAGACATACCCCAATCTGTCTGATTTGCTCACGAAGGTGCGCCGCATCTGTGCGCATTTCAGGAAGTCCAGCACAGATGCTGCCACTCTCAGGGCAGCGCAGCGCCGCCTCCAACTGCCCGCTCACCGACTGTTGTGCGACGTGCCCACGAGGTGGAATTCAACACTGACCATGTTATCCAGAGTTTACCAGCAGCGCCGAGCGATTGTAGACTGCCAGATGTCAACTTCCACCAGAACTGGTAGTCAGGTCAGTCAGCTTCCTCAAGTCTACAATGAGGAGTGGACGTGGATGTCTGATATCTGTCAGGTGCTGAGTAACTTTGAGGAGTCAACACAGATGGTCAGTGGCGATGCCGCCATCATCAGCCTCACCATCCCGCTGCTTGGCCTGTTGAAAAACTCTCTGGTCAGCATGAAGTCGGAAGCTTTGCGCTCCTCACAAGAGACGGGGGAAGAAGATTCCCTTGTTGATAGCCAAAGCACCCTTAGGTCTGTTTCTCAGCGCATATCGGAGGAGGTGGAGGTGGAGGAGGATGAGGAGGAAGAGGAGGAGAATGTTGGCGAGACACAAGAGGGGACCATTGTTGAGTCCTTCACTGTTGAGCGTGTATGGGCAGAAGAAGAGGAGTTGGAGGAGTTGGAGGAGGAGGAAATGGACAGTCAGGCCAGTGAGGGGAGTGAATTCTTACGCGTTGGTACTCTGGCGCATATGGCAGATTTCATGCTAGGCTGCCTATCCCGTGACCATCGCGTTCAAAGAATTTATTCCAGCACCGATTACTGGGTGTTCACTCTCCTGGACCCACGGTACAAGCAAAATCTTTCCACTCTCATCCCTGGAGAGGAAAGGAGTGTGAGAATGCATGAATACCAGCAGGCCCTGGTGCACAAGCTGAAACAGTATTTCCCTTCTGACAGCGCTAGCGGCAGAGTGCGTAGTTCTGCGGGACAAGTAGCGAGGGACAGTAGGCGAGCAGGCAGCTTGTCCAGCACTGGCAAGGGTACGCTTTACAAGGCTTTTGCCAGCTTTATGTCACCCCAGCAAGACACTGTCACCTGTCCCCAGTCTCGGCAGAGTAGGGCTGATCTTTACAGAAAAATGGTGAGGGAGTACGTAGCTGACCATACCATCGTCCTAAATGATCACACAGCTCCCTACAACTACTGGGTTTCAAAGCTGGACATGTGGCACGAACTGGCGCTGTACGTCTTGGAGGTTCTTGCCTGCCCTGCCGCTAGCGTCTTGTCCGAGCGGGTTTTCAGTGCAGCTGGTGGCATCATCACCGATAAGCGTACACGCCTGTCGACTGACAGCGCTGACAGGCTGACGCTTATCAAGATGAATAAAGCCTGGATTTCTCCTAATTTCCAATCTCCACCAGGTGAAGGAAGCTCAACCTGAATAATTTATCCACTCCTCCTCCTCCTCATTTTCCTCCTTCTCCTCCTCTTTGTACAGTAAAGCAGAGGAAACTGGCTATTTTTTGACAGGGCCCACTGGCTCTAGCTATAGTACTTTGTGCATTTAATTTTTCTGGAGGGCCACCGACCCGGTCCTCTGTTTTAAACAATTTTTGGGAGTGCCACATACAGGCACTCAATCTATTCCATTTTTATGGAGGGCCACCTACCTGCTCCTCTGGTTTGAAAACTTTTTTGGACTGCCACATACAGGCACTCAATCTATTCCATTTTTATGGAGGGCCACCTACCTGCTCCTCTGGTTTGAAAACTTTTTTGGACTGCCACATACAGGCACTCAATCTATTCCATTTTTATGGAGGGCCACCTACCTGCTCCTCTGGTTTGAAAACTTTTTTGGACTGCCACATACAGGCACTATCCAAATTGAATTGTCTCCATAGCAGCCTCCACACGTTGTCTCCATTGCTACCTCCAAAAGTCGTCCATATAGCTGCCTCCATACATCGTCCCTTTATCAAACGAGGTGTGTCAGGCCGAAATTTGGGTTGTTTTCATGGATTCCACATCAAAGTTGTTAACTTTGTCGCCACCCTGCTGTGTTATCCACAAAATACACTGGCAAACTTTTACCATTTACGGATATTATTTCAGCGCTTCTTGCGCAGATGTTTACATTCCCCTCACCCGCCATATCCCAAACTTATAAGAACGCTACTACACTTGATCTTATACAAAAGGTTCTTAGAAGTGCTGTTTGGGGAGTAGCCTAGAGACAGGGGCTTGGATTGGCGAAAGCTCGCCTGGCAGCGGAGCGCCAGCTCCATGCCAAGAACCAACTAACATAGTTTTAACTGCAGCACCTTTAATCTACTACTAGTTCACTGCCTCCATACATGGCCGCCTTATCAAACGTGCTGTGTCAGGCAGAATTTTGGGTTGTTTTCATGGCTTCCACAACAAACTTGTTAACTTTGTCGCCACCCTGCTGTGTAATCCTCAAAATATACTGGCAAACTTTTAACATTTACGGATATTATTTCAGCGCTTCTTGCGCATCTGTTTACATTCCCCTCACCCGCCATATTTCAAACTTATAAGAACGCTACTACACTTAACTTGGTGCAGGCTGGGACCGAGTCTGACCCTGGGGCTGGTCATATACTGCCGACGCCGAGGATTGCGGGGCCTACCTCGGTCCAGGTGTTTCAGGCCTACTATGCCTCCTCCTCCTCCCACCCCTCCTCCACCTCCTCCTCCTCCGAATTACCATCCGTGGGCATGGCGCCATCAGTCGGTAGCTCTAGGCACAGCAGCAGTGCCGTCGCTAAGCGACAGCAGGCGGTGCTCAAACTGCTGAGCCTAGGTGATAAAAGGCACACCGCCCAAGAGCTATTACAGGGCATTCCACATCAAACTTGTTAACTTTGTCGCCACCGTGCTGTGTAAGCCACAAAATATACTGGAAAACTTTTTTCATTTACGGATATTATTTCAGCGCTTCTTGCGCAGATGTTTACATTCCCCTCACCCGCCATATCCCAAACTTATAAGAACGCTACTACACTTGATCTTATACAAAAGGTTCTTAGAAGTGCTGTTTGGGGAGTAGCCTAGAGACAGGGGCTTGGATTGGCGAAAGCTCGCCTGGCAGCAGAGCGCCAGCTCCATGCCAAGATCCAACTAACATAGTTTTAACTGCAGCACCTTTAATCTACTACTAGTTCACTGCCTCCATACATGGTCCCCTTATCAAATGAGCTGTGTCAGGCAGAATTTTGGGTTGTTTTCATGGCTTCCACATCAAACTTGTTAACTTTGTCGCCACCCTGCTGTGTAATCCACAAAATATACTGGCAAACTTTTATCATGTACCGATATTATTTGAGCGCTTCTTGCTCACCTCCTTTGGTTCCTCTCTGCCACCCATTGGTTTGAAGCCTGAGTCCATTTAGGGTATGTCGCCATGCCACTCTCTAGCCTGCCGCTGCTGCCGCTGCCTCTGCATGCCGTCCCCTATAGTGTCAGGGTCAATTATTGGATGTTTTAGATGCTATCTAGCTTCATTCTGTCACTCTGTCATGGCCATGCTGTTGCCCATAATTTTGGCATAATGGTGCGATTAAGCAGCCTCAGAGGCATCCATGCATGCTGCCCCTGCTGTTTCCTGTCCATTTCCGTGGTGTTTCCATCCTTTTCTGAGGTTCCCAGGTGTTTGGCCAAGCTTCCCTGTGCAGAGCCTTGGTCCCCTTGAAAAATGCTCGAGTCTCCCATTGACTTCAATGGGGCTCGTTACTCGAAACGAGCACTCGAGCATCGGGAAAAGTTCGTCTCGAATAACGAGTACCCGAGCATTTTAGTGCTCGCTCATCTCTATTTCCAGTGCAGTGGGTGGGCAGGGGGGAGATGAAGCTAAGGTCGAGTAAGATGAAGCTGGTCTGACCAGCTAATTGGTGCTTGGGAGGATGTACCCAAAGTTCTGACAATAGAGATATCACCAAAAAAGTAGTCAATGCATGTGTATGTATTATGAGGCGAAGAATAGAAAGAATATGTCCTGGCTGTCAGGATGACTGCTCTCCGAGTCATGTTGACGGATGACCCGGGATTGAGAGTCTGTCTCTACACTCAAATTTGGTGCATATATATTACAAAGTACTATAGGAAGACCGCTCAGCGAACCTTGCAAGATAATCTACCTGCCGGCTGGATCGGATAGAGAGTTGGAGACTGTAAGGGGGCATGTATGAGAGACCAGGATTGCGACCCCTGCTTTTTTGGATTGAAAACACGCTAGAAAAGCCTGTGGGTATTGACGTCTCACAAACTGCAGGAGCCTGACTCAGAAAGGTGAGTCTCCTGTAAGAATGCTATATCTGGGGATAACATCTTCAGCTCCTGTAACAATAAGTGGTGCTTACTATTTGAATTAAGGCCTTTAACATTCATCAACGATAGTCTCACCATTTTAGAAGGTTTATTAGGTGGTGGTTATCAGTGTAACCTTACTGGAACACAGGGGTTTGTCCTAGTAAAACCCCTGTATTTCTGTGCCAAGCTTCTACTTCATTGTCCATCGGTTGTACCTCAAAGAGACAGGAATCAAACTTAGGGAATATAACAGAGCAAAAGTAACTTAAGAAAACAAGAAAATAACTTTGTAAAAAGAAAAGTAAAACAGTACTGTAGCTTAGACCTCTAGGGGGACCTAACTGATGTGGTTCCTAGTCAAGTCCCAGCCGACCAGCGTACATAGATTTCTTTCGCAATGCAAAGGGGGCACCCCTCAAAGTAGGGATATCCCCAAAGCATTGTGCACGCCCATCATGGGGGTCATGAAAGTCTCCGGGAGTGTGGACTTTAATGCAGCCCGCTCCTTGGCGGTTGCTAAGGATGCATAATGGTAATGCCTACCTCTAGTAAGAAAGAAAAGGACATCACATTTACGCTATAAAAGGAAGGGGAGAGGAAAAGGAAGGGAAAGAACATGAAATATCAGAAAGAAGGAAAGAAGCCCAGTCACTGTTTACTCAGCGTGGCAAAGGTTGTGCTCACTGAGAAGGAGTTGAAGAGCTCTCCAGAGCTGGGGTGCGGTGTCCTCATCCGCAAGTGGGAACCCGTTGCCACGTTGGTGGAAGTGGAGGAATTGAAGGGGTGAATTCCATTTGCGTGGTTGTTGGAGTCAGAATGTCCAGTGTCTTCCAGAAATCCGGGAGGTCTTTGGGGCTGCAAAGAGTTGCAGTGACTCCATCTCTACAGCACTGAGGCTGAAGGGGAAGCCCCAACAATACGAGATATTCTTGCAAGGTTGTCAGTAGAGGGTGTAGGGCTCTGTTACCCAGGAGCGGTCCTGAAATAGGTGGACCTGCACACCCTGATAATCTACATATCACATACGTCTGGCTTTTGTCATTATTTCCTCTTTAAGCAAGAAGTCAGTCACACAGCAAATAATGTCCCTGGGACAGTTGGAAGCTGATTTGGGGCGTGGCTCCCTATGTGCACGGTCCATATTGAGAGTGTCAGAAGGATTGTCCAGAGTAGAGTTAAAAAGTCTCTGTAGGATAGTAAATATGTTCTCTGAACCCGTGGCCTCTGGCACACCTATTGTCTAAGTCCTCAATATGAGACTGTAGCTCTTGAATTGTCTCTTCCTGAGACATGACATGGTTATGGAGCACATCAATGGCTTTGCATGCTGCTGAATGGTTGACCTGACCTCCAGCATATCCACACCTTGAGCGACCAATTGTATATCTTTACGTACTTCAGCTATAGCCGGTTTACATGTCTCCTTGACTTCCAATATCAGAACTTGAAAGTCCAACTTAGTAGGTAATTGGCGTATGTGCATCCACCAAACCACAGGTGGTTGAGAAGGAGGTTATGTGGCAAATGACCCATCAGAAGTAGGGGACCAGCATCAATGGGGTGATGATGACCACAGGGCATGCGGGGTAGCAGCATATTCTGCTGCATCCGGATCAGGGCCACTGTTTACATGCCTTTTTGAGACAGGACCCCTCTGTGGTAAGGGCTGAAGGGTAGGAGACTGGGTAGAAGAAACAGCCACTGCATGTACATTTGGTAGTAGGCCCACAGGCCCTGAAGGGGGGCAGATCTATGAGAAGCTGCTGGAGGGGTGCCTGGGGCCCTGGAGTTGCACTTGGCTGGCTCCACTGATTATGAGGTGGGCTCCCCCTGCTGTGCATGTGGCTCCGTGAGGGTGGAAGTCAGTGCCGGAGGTTGCAGCAGGGTCTCATGGAAGGGCCTACCTTGCCCCATGATAGGAGCTGCAGAGCTATGGTGAGTGGTAGATGAGTTTGGCTGGAGCTGACCCAACACCGAAGGCTGTAGCAAGCTTCCTGGTGGGCCTTGTGAGGAGAGTACACGGCTGCCTGCAGCCAGGAGCAATGGTAAGTCCTGAGCGTGCAGCGCTTCTGCATGCGGCGGCGCCATCTTGACAGAGGAGGCCCACGTCTCTCTGCCGGAGAAATCCTCTCTGGGGGCTTGTGACACACCGGAGGGATCCGGGGAGGTAGCGGAGGGCTTGGTCTTTCGCTTGTTGCCCATGACAAAGAGGCAGGCTGCTATAATGTGGCTCTTGGGACCGTCGGGAGACAGACCCAAGCGAACACGCGGCTTCTCCTCTTGGCATCTGGACATGCCCCCCTTAAAGTCTCTTCTGACATACAGACATACACCACCTCCCCTCCTATTTGCCCTAACTTCCTGAAATAGTGTAAAACCTTGAATATTAATACCCCAATCATGTGATGCATTGAGCCATGTCTCCGCTACACCAACTAAATCTAAATGTTCCTCTAATACCGAAGCTCACCCATTTTGCTTGTGATACTTCTACCATTTGTGAACATCCACTTTAATTTACCACGGTTATTTATTTGATTTCTAGTAATTTTACTGGCACATACATCCTCACTATTGTTTTGTAACTTGTGTATCTCCCTATCCACTGCCTTACTCTCACAAACATAGACTGTCCCCTATACTCCACCACCACTGCTAGGATCTTCTCCCCAAGCACAGCAGCCCCCATTCTATTTAGGTGCAAGTTATCTGTGGAAAACAGCTTGTACCCCGATGAAAAGTCAGCTCAGTGCTCTAGGAACCGAAATCCCTCTGCTCTACACCAGGATCTGAGCCATGCATTCAACTCCCTGAGCTCCTGCTTTCTTCTCTGTGTAGCGCATGGCACAGGTAGTATTCCAGAGAATACTACCTTGGAGGTCCTTCCCTAAGCTTTGAATCTAATTCTTTAAAATGATTCTTCAAGCTCCTCCACCAACCATCTATTCCGTCATTGTTTCCGATATGCACCATGACATCTGGGTCATCCCCAGACCCTCTCAGTAATTTATCCACCCTTTTCACCACATGCCAAACCCTGGCACCAGGGAGACAGCCATTTGGTTGATGCGGTCTTGGAGACAAATTCTTCTATCCTCCTCCCTGATTACAGAGTCTCCTACAACCACTTCCTCTCAAGATTGTCAATTGTGCACAGACATGCAATATCTTCGAGATGAAAAATATGGGTACATCTGTTGCAGCGGTATTCACCCTGGAACTCCTCCTCCAGCAGTGCATACATATGGCAGAGTGTGCACTGGAGCATACCACCAATCTTGCTAGCCATAGCCTTGTTAAAAAAAACTGTGAAGAGTATTTAAATCAAGAGATGATAAAATGTAGATTACTTACAGTTATGTGAATTCCTCCTTTTTTAAAATCCGCTTGCTTAAACTCCACCTATTTCCACAAGCCACTAAGAAACGCAAGGCAAAATGAGCAAGCTCAAAACTGAGTTGCTATCCCTTAACCCCTTGCTGACATGTGACGTATCTGTACGTCACATGTCGGCTCCCCCTGTATGGAGAAGGCTCACGGGCTGCGCCCTCTCCATACAAGGTGGGCATTTGCTGCGTATATTATAACAGTTTTTCCTGGCGTTTTACCTTGAAACGGAAAATAGCACTCAAAGTCAATAATGCCATTTTGAAAAATATTAAAAATTCAATAAAAAGTGATCAAAGGTTATACAGTCCTTAAAATTATAACATTGAAAACTTAATAAAAGATCGCAAAAAATGACACCACTCACATCTCTGTGAGAGGTTTTAATTTTTGTCAATGCATGAAAACATTATAAAACCTATATTTGGTATCCCCGTGATCGCACCAACTCAAAGAATGACGTTGACAAGTCTCTTGGGGTGCACAGGGAAAGCTGTAAAATTCAAGCCCACAAGAAAATGGCGCAAATGCATTTTTCACCAATTTCACTGCATTTGGAATTTTTTTCCCGCTTCCCATTACACGGCCTGGAATATTAAATACTGTTACTATAAAGTGCAATTTTATTATGCAGAAAGCAAGCCCCTCCACATACATCCCTCAATATATGACCACCAATGTAATTTTGTGTTGGGAAGGTTCACTGTTATAACAGAGCTACAGCTCTCTAGGTTATCAGACTGCTGTCTTATTTAGGTGCAGCAGGAAATGGCTTTGTCTGAAGATGTGTGCCACTTTTTTGTTACTCAACTAGTAGGTGGTAAAAGGTGGTAGTTAGTTTTACAATGAACCAAATTCATAATCCATTTAAATAAGATTGGAAAGCAAGATTAGCCAATCTGCTCTATGGGTGTAAGCCATATTGTTCCATCCTACGAAAATCTATTCCAATTTTTTTTGTTGCTTATTATGGAAGACATTAGCAACTGATTGCAGAGTGCTTCTGGTAGTAAAATGGCATATTGAGGAGTCATTATCTCTATGATGCACAATTACTGTAAACTGAGGAGGTGTGATAGTAATCATTTACCCAATTTGGTAATTTTACGCTGACATACCTAAATGTTAATTTTATATGGTTTCATTTTCCAGAGCATTTTACATCTACAACATTGTGTTGGTATCTCATGTTCCATGATGTTTGAACATCTCATGTCTTGTAATGTCTGAACATTAGTATGTGCCTGAATAAGTGAATTGGAGTGAATTAATTTTAACTAAAAAAATTTCCTTCATTCTATTGTTAGTACAGTGTTACGTACAACATATACTGGCGAGGTTGCTGTTACAAAAATTTTGTATTACTGTTGAATTAATAGATGTTTTTTCATCTCAAAGAGATGGGTAGCTCTGTGCTCAAGAGTAGCACCTGAAACGGTGAGTATGTGCTCTTTAATATTTTTATAACCCCGGCCCATATATGTAAAAAAATACCTAAAGCCAGACAACCCCCTAACCTCTTTAGTGTCCAATGAATACCGGAGTGTAAAACTGGTCCAGGACCACCCAAATGATAGAAAATTGCCTGATTATTTTATTGTCCAATAGAATTATTGACAACAATAATTATAATTCAAAAGAATTGTTGGCAATGGACAAAAAAATTCCAATTCCAAAAATTCAGGTAAACAGTTTTTAAAGTATGCAAATTACATTTTGTGAACACCTTCTTTAAATCCCTGATAATCATTTATCTTTAGTCTGGAAATTTGAGGGTTTTTTGAAGGGGGGGGGGGCGGGGATTTGGGTTTGTTTTATTTGTTTAAGCGGTTGATAAATATGGCATCTGAGTGTGTTGGTTTTTCTTAAAAAGCCACATAAGAGTCACAAATTCTTTTGCTGATTTTTGCTGAATTTTTTTCTTAAGCCTTCTCAGAAGTCGTGTTTATTTGCACAAAAATCCGATTTTTTTCAGCAATTGCTCAAAATTTTGTGATCTGGATTCTACAGATTCAGAATATCACTTTGCTGTACAAGTAAAAGTCACAAATAAAAAAGAAAAAAAGAAGAAAAAACTAATAGAAATGCCCATATTGTGTTATAATATAAAAACAATGGGTGCTAGTTTATAATCAATTCTCAGGTCTGATAGTGTCAGGCAATAAGAGTTCTACTCACAGAGACTTTGCCAATTAAGGCTGCCTTGCAGGCATGTGGAGACTTATAGCCATTGATGTTCCACTAGGAGATTCCGGGAAATACGTTATTGAGGATTAGACAAGGAAAACCATGCCTCATTTGCTACCCTGTAAGGCAGCTCCCTTACCATCAAGCATGATTTTCAGGAAACATAATGACATGATCTGGGATTGAAGCCAAACCTGTATATGTCTTCCAGAAGAAACAGATTCTTAACTGTAGACAGCACTGTTTGGAAGTGGTTGAGTCTCTTCAGTACAGTGGAGGGAACTGGGTTAGGAAATGAGGGGCTCTAGTGGAGCATTATTGGCAATTGTCCACACGCCTGGAAAGCTGCCTTAATTGGCAAAGTCTCCATAAGGACAACTCTGATTCCCTGACCCTCTTATACTGTCATATAAGTTTTATATTTAAGTCAGCTGAGTCTGTGGGGTTTGGTGTAGGTCTATTCAATCATTGATGGAGAGTACAGAGTATCTTATGGCTATAAATCCAAGCAATGGGCATTAACCCTTAAGGACCAGGCCCTTTTTTGTTTTTGTGTTTCCATTTTTCACTTCATAACTTCAAAAATTACTTTTTTATTTTTACATTTATAGAGCTATGTGAGGGCTTTTTCTGTGCTTAACAAATATACTTCATAGTGATATTTAATATTCCATGGTGTGTATTGGGAAATGGGAAATCATTGAAAAGCGTCATTTTTGTGGCCTTTTTTGAGTTTTTACGTCTTTCATTGTGCATCCCAAATGACAAATAAATGAAATCATATTTAACCCCTAGGCACACCAGGACGTTATAGTACGTCCCCGGGGCTAGATACTTAGCGCACAAACGGAGCCGGCACCAGAAGCAGCGGCTGTCAGCTGTCTTGCGCTGTGGATCGGATCCCCCGTGCCGCTTACCGTGGGATCCGATCCTCTTCTGGGCAGCTCCGAGGACTGGCATGTGCCCCGGGGCTGCCTGATCTCCCTGGCAGTCAGACCCTTCCAGGTCTGACTGTAAACTGTCTGAGCATGCGCCTGCATGCCAGACAGATTACACTGCTCTACAATAAAATAGTATTGTAGAGCAGTGTATTGAACTTGAACCAGCGATCAGAGCATCACTGGTTCAAGTTCAAGTAAGTATAAGTAAAAAAAAGTCAAAAACACTAAAGTTAATACATTAGAATAAATAAAAAATAAATACATTAAAATATAAGCCCCTAAAATGTCACTTTCCTATAAAAACACTTAACAAAGTATAAAAAACACAAAAAAACCCTGCATATTTGGTATTACCGCGTCCGTAACAATCTGTATAATAAAACAGAATCATTACTGGACCTGCACTGTAAACGCTGTAGAAAAAAAACGCATACCCTATAAAAAATGCTCTAAAAAGTGATATAAAAATGTTATGCACTCAAGAATAAGCCCACTAAAAAGAACAACTCTTCTCGCAAAAAATAAGCCCCTAACTAGATTTGTCAACCGAAAAAAATAAAAAAGTTATACATATGAAAAGATGGTGATGCTAAAATGAACAAGATTTTCTCCAAATTGGTTTTTATTCAGTAAAATGGGAAAAAATAAAAAATCTATATAAATGAGGTCTTTTTGTAATCATGGCGACCCATAGAATAAAAATAATATACTATTTTTATGGTATGGTAAACGGCCAAAAAAAAAAAAAAAATCTTCCTAAAAAGTGATGATTTTATTTTCCTCCACCATCAAAGAGTTAATAAAATCTCACCAATTAGCTATAGATTCCCCAAAATTACGTACCGGAAAAGTGCATCTCATGTAGCAAAATAAATAAGCCGCTATAGGTCCACATTAAAAAAAGAAAAAAATTATAGCCTGTACAATGTGACATAGCAAATCTGATCTGGATGGCGGCTCCTTCCCTCCTATGCCCGGCCGTGCGCCCATACAGCAGGTTACCACCACATATGGGGTATCCATGTACTCGGGAGAGATTGGGTAACAAACTTTGTGGAGCCTTTTTTCATTTAATCCATTGTAAATGTTTAATTTTCCACCCAAAATGAGTGTATTGTCAAAAAATATTACAATTTGCAGACTGCACCTCCATTTTGTTTTAACCTCTATAAAACACCTAAAGGGTAAACAAACTTCTTTAAAGTGGTTTTTCATACATTGAGGGGTGTAGTTTCCATAATGGGGTAATTTATGAGTCTCACTATTATTTAGGCCTCTCAGTGTCAATTACAAGTTGAGCAGGTCCATCTAAATACAGGTTTTGGTGATTGTACAAAAAATGTGAAAAATGATACCTAAATTCTGAGCCTCATAATATTCTAGTAAAATATGTGGAATCTTAAAAAACCATGCCAACATAAAGCAGACATTTGGGAAATGTAAGTTATGAATTTATTTGGGTGCTATGACTGTCTGCATCAAAAGTAGAGAATTTAGAATGTTGAAAATAAAGAATTTTTCCAAATTTTTGGCAAATTTAGTTTTTTTTCATAACTAAACGCAAAAGATTTCATCCAAATTTTTAAACTAATTTGAAGTACAATGTGTCACGAGAAAACAGTCTCAAAATCCCCTGGATATCTCATAGCGTTCCAAAGCTATAACCACTTATAGTGACACAGGGCAGATTTGAAAAATGGGGCTGCGTCCTTAAGGCCAAAAGAGGCTGAGTCCCGTAGGGGTTAAATTGGTTTTATTCTGTTTTACAACATTAAAACCTTGGGTATGAAAAAAGAAATTCCTTATTTTGCCATCTTCTGACGCCAGTAACGTTTTCATACTTCAGTGTATGGGGCAATGCGAGGAGAGCTGACTGTGTGATCACTTTATAAAAATTTTATAAGTTGCAAAATGGCAAAAAGTGGTGTTTCTGATATTGAGGCGCTTTTTCCCATTTCTGCCTTCAACGCTGGGAATAACCATTATTATTTTCAAAGATTAGAACTTTGGGATGTACAAGCTTATGATTTTATTTGTTTATTTTTATATCAGTTCTAGACAAAGGGGAGGTAATTTGAACTTTTAGGGGTTTTTTTCCTATTTTCAGACACCCTACAGTACGTTAACCCTGGGTTGTCTGAAAATAGGAAAAAAAACTACCAAATACTACAATACTACTGTATTGGAGAAATTGCAATGGATTTGTGAAGGTGTGCCACTGGCACACTGTTACAAATCTTTAGCAATGACAGGTCCTGAAGTCTTATAAAGACTCCAGGCCGTCATGGCACCTGATCAATGCTCCAGATGACGTCATGGGGAGCAATGATTATACCAATATAGCAGCGCCCACGCGCCGCCACTACTGGCGGCAATCAAAGGGTTGACACCTGTGATTGGTGCTAAAACTTTCAATATGTAGCAAAGACCCAGCTTGTACCCACCCATGAGCCCTCACCCTACTCCTATAACACATGTACTAGTACTTCACGCATTGTTTAAGGGTTAATATAAGCAATAGCTGGGGATGTCAGCATTTGATCCCCTTAGTATGAAATATTTGAAAGGTCGCTGTGCCATGTCAACAATATCATTATAGGGCAGTACTACTTTCATGCTAAAAATACTTAGGACTTTAGATGATTTTGGAAACATTGTTTGGAAAATGTGTTCCAGACAGAATAGTATCATTTATCTATGTTGTAGTTTTTGAACTAATAATTTACAGTAATTAGTTAAATAAGTCAGTTGATTCACAGAAAATTGGCCTTTGTAAGAGCCTCTTGACTACTTCCAGGGGTTGTAAACAGTAGAATAATAAAATGTCATGTAGGGATGCAGGAGTCTGTCCACATCCAAACAGAATGGAACACTTGTGTTTGTGCCATAAACCTACTTTATCAGCAAAAAAGGTAAAGTTTTCATAACTATCAATTCTTGAGACATGGAGGTGTTACTTGTTGGCTGACTAACTGCATTTACTACAGCAAACAATACAGATTTTATCAACTGGAAGAAGGACTGAAGTTGCTTTATTTTTTGCGAAAATATATGGTAATAAACAACATAACTCAATAGGGCTTATTTACTAAGGGTCCCGCAGTTCGCACTTTCGTTGGCTTTTAGAAATTTTTGGGATTTGTGCCTCTGTGACAGCTATTTAGAAAAGGATTTTGTCGCAAGAGATCGGAATGGCGCCGACTTTCATGCGACAGAAATGGGGGGGCGGGCCATGGGACTGAGCGCAGGATTTAACTTTAAAATTGTGTTGCAAAACATGCACTTACATACACCAGGAACAAGAAGGTGAACTCCGGTGGACCTGAGCGTGGAAGCAACAGACGCAGGAAATCGAGCGCACGATCTTTGTGAATCGTGCCGGAGTGCATGATCGTTGGACACTCTGTATTTCGGGAACGTCATCAGCCGGGTAAGTAAATGTGCCCCAATGAGTTTAGTAAGTGTTGCATAAAGTATAATATGAATGAACATGGTGGTTAACCGTCACATATTGTCCAACAGTGTCCTGAATTAACTTGCAACTTGTGATGAACAGACACATTCAGGTTGGTGTTTGCCGATTTCGGCTGAACCTAGAAGAGGTTGGTTCAGGTACCCAAACCTTAACTCGCCAGTAAGATCCGCAATCGGTGCTGGCAATGATCATGGCTTTAAATGTTGCTGGCAAAGCCCTGGCATCATCAGGGTGTGACAATCCTAGGAAAAATGTAGAATTTACCATTGGCACTTAAAAGTGTTAACACCTGTGATCGCGGCCAGTATTGAGTACAGGTGTTGCTGTTGGGGGTGAGTCCGAATTCAAACCTGATCTTCTGGCTGAAGTCCCGGTTTGAGTTTCAGGACCTAAACCTGCAATGTTTGTCACAGACAAAATGTCGCAGAAAATTGTGGTTTGGGTCCACTCATGCCTACTTGTAACGGCCCTTCAGAAACAATGTTCATAGAACTTTGCACCAGGCATCCTTCTGTTATTCCTCTATTATGGCTACGTAGGGGTATTCCCATGAAAAAAAATTCTCACATCTCTAGTCATGTTAACACAATAAAGATCATTTTAACCCCTTACTTTACAATGTTACACAGATTTATTGCTGTTTTAGCTCCTATCACTCCCTAGGCTGCTCAGTGCAAAACCTCAGACACAAACTCTCTAAGTAGACACATTGGGGCAGTTTTATCAAGTGTCTGAAAGTCAGAATATTTCCAAAGTATTTTAAAATATTCATGAGCACTGGTAAAATGAAAGCTGAACTCTGTTTGGTTGCCATGGGCAACTGGGAATATTATGACTTTCAGACACTTGATAAAGCTGCCCCATTATGATCCATCTAGTTTTGTGAGTTGACAATGTGGTTAGATTATCAATGTGGTTAGATTACTTTCATTTGGCTTCTGATATTGTACTAACACACTGACACATAGAAAGAAAGATGAAAAGGGTTGAGAGCTCTGCTACATCTCTGTTCTCATGGATATGTGCCTGCCTCCCCCTTCCCTCGGATCACTTATCTCCTTGTAGTTTGCAGCCTCTCTGTTCAGGATGTGCTGGCAGGAAGTGAATCAGTGAGTGTCTCTGAGCTCCTTGCGGGGGCATGACTACAGGCTCAGAGCATAAAGACACAGAAACTCAGCAAGCAAGGCCTCACACAGAAATACGAGATGGCGGCCCGACCCTAAAGTCAGAAGTTACAGGGTCGTCTCTAGGGGCAATGGATATTGAGTACACCAGGACTGATAGAAAATCAGGCTAATGTCGCGCTGCTCAGGTTCAACAAAGCGCTTATTTCGATAGAGGTGGACTCTATCCACCTCTATTGAAATAAAGGCTTTGTTGAACCTGAGCAGCGCGACATTAGCCTGATTTTTTACCCAACCACAATTGCAACTGTCCGTTATCTTTGCCTGTTAGCGGATATCAGGTGTTCTGTAGCAGCTCTACCTATGCCATTTTATGTTACCAATGTATTGTCACTTTGTGACCCTATGAATATTGATCTCATATTGCCTGCGCTGTGTATACCTTTTTTTCTCTTCTGTATTTCAGGACTGATAAAGACAGGTTGGAATTATATCTGTAAAATGCTGCATTTTTGTAACAGTAACAATAACAGTAAATTAGAGAATGTATTATTTTGTTATCCTGAGTACATATAAGAAACTTGTTTTTGTGGGAATAACCCTTTAACGATAGATGCCATTGCACAAAATTATTCCCCTTTCTGGGGTTAAATAATACTTGATCTGCTTATGTGGCAGAGGGTTGTCTGCTGCCTATGTTACCTACTCCCTACACCTTATGTTAGGAACTTGAACTTGATTATGAACAGAATTCAAGTACTGCAGTGAAGACTGCCACATAGAAGTTGCAGTAGAAAAATGGTATTTCTAACAACCATTTAGCTCAACCCTAATTCGTAATCTGGGAAAAAGCCTCCTTCATCTCTGTTTCTCCGTATTTTGTATACTTGTGCTCCACACAAATGTCTGTTTTGCATATTTATCTCCTGCGCATACATTTTTAATAAGGAACCATTTCCCTCCTCTTATGATGAAACTGTAAGAAGCCCTTTTGTACTTGACCTTCTTGTGCACCTGATTCTATTCACAGCACAAATGTCATGCTTCTATTCCCGCACTTGATCTGAAGCAGAAATACAACAATATACTGTGTATGAACTGCTTAACCCCCCCCTCCCCAATTATTATATGATCATTTTAGAGTATCCATGCGCTGAAAAACGTCTGCAATCCTGCCTGATTATAATAGTTTATTTATACAGTTTGTTTTTCCCAGAATGAGTAATATGTTAAACTAGTGCCATGCACTGTTCCATCGATCAATACGGAGAGGTGGTGGGGAAATAATACACTACATTAACATCTATGCTCAGATCATGCAGTGCATCCACAGCCATGTAACAAACAGTTAATATGTATAACAATGATGTACACAGGACACAGATGATTTCCTCAAACCTCTGTAGCAGCTAGTCTATTCAAACCGGTATTACTGCACTGGCAGATTAGCGACCATCCCCCTTCTCTCTGTATACATAGCATACACTCGCCCCTATCTATTATACCTTCATCCTTCTAAATTTAGAAAAACATGCACAACTTGCAAAAAATGCAACTTATTCATTTATTTATTTCAAATTATTGATAAGTTGTAGAAGAGTGAATGTTGCAAATTTTTATGTGGTCTTATATATTTTGCACATTTTATATGTGGTTTTATATAGGACTGCAGGCTAACTTACTGCATTATTTAGAGTTTTCAGGATGAAGAAGTAATGCAGTATAGTATAGAGTGATAAAGTATTACAGTAAAGAGGTAAGTGACCAACTCAATTCTGCCCCTGTATACTATATGTCTACCTACATGTATTTCCATTTATGTTTATTGCAATAATATATTCTGCAGTGCTGTGCACATATTCCATCCTCTGTCTATTAAGCAGGGTACAAAATAACATTTTCCTATAAGTTATAGTTAGTCATACTTCGGTTTTAGATAGTAGGTAATCTGCATATGTTTTTAAAGTAAATGATTAAAATGGTGTAACTGGGACATGAACAGAACATGCGAACAGCATTCATTCATCAATACACATAAGATATAGTTAAGTCACTCTAAATTAAGCCAACTTTCCAGCTCAGTCAATATAGAAGTCGAGAATTAATTATTATTCAAATACGATAAAATAATGTCCTATTGAAGGTATCTCCCCTCCTCCTCCTCTGCTTGCATGCTAATGGACCAGTGAGGAATCAGATTAACTCTTCCTTGTGATGGGAAGCTTGCCGTAGACTCTCCCTCCATTCACCCTTAAAGAGACAGGGATGCACATGCAGAACAGGTGCCACCAGTGGAAGTATCAGATCACTGTTGCGGAAGAAGAGCGGCTCAGGATGGAGCAAGTTATCCTTTGTGCATTAACCTTTCCTGAAGACATTGCAGCAGGCGAGCTATAAACAAATGTCTAATTTAACTTGCTACCCAATCTCCATGTCTTGTGATCACCAAGAAACTAACCAGCACACATTGACTCCAGACAAACAGACAAGCACATGCGATGATCCTTAGTGCTCTCGCTTGTATTCCTGAAAATGTAGCACTTCCCTGCAGACATCTGGTGTCACTGTTGTCTCTGGCTATTCATCTGTCCTTCTCCCTCTCTCATCCTCCGCTTTCTCGTTCTCTCTGTCCTCCACACCGAAAAAAAAGCCTGAGATCGCATGTGAGAGGCAAAGGGAGAGATACCCAGGGAAGAAGCAACACATCTCACCTCTGTTTTATTCCCTCATTGGATACCGCTCATTGGTTTGGAGCAGAAAGAAATTTCTACTTCATTATTCTGCCACCGAAGAGCTTTGAAAGAAAACACTGAGAGATATCAGTGTGTGCAGATTAAGACATCTTAATTCCTTATTCCCAGGAGGACAATCTGTGTATCTAACCAAAACTAGAGATAGAATGATCAAGGATGGGGTGTTTTGCAGCAATTGAATTGTCGGGTTGATATTCACCTTCTACAGAAAGCTTATATCACCCTCCAGGAGAAATTGACTGCAAGGATTCTCGCCCATGCAAAGGTAAGTCAGAGATTGTCTGTATGCCTTGGGTGGAAAGATCAAACTTTCATGTATTTACTTTTAGCATCACCTGAGGATTTGGCATGTTTTTGGAGTAGATGTTTTTGGTTGTTTGTTGACCATAGAGTATACCTTCACTGTGTCACCACCTTTGGGGCAAATAGTCTACATACAGGTTGCATTAGAAGTTCAGATGATAAAAGACACCTATCCATCCAGTACGACCTTTCATTTTTACATTTTGGTTGATGATATTCTCAGGTATTTACTCCGATGTGCATTGCTCCTGTTAACTCTTGACCTACCATGAGTTTTCCTTGACAACATAGACAGTTTCTGTACTAGGAGATGTAGCAGCTACAGTGGGCTTTCTACTGAATTGATCCACTTGACCTGAAACAGACACATGGTTCTGTTTTCATTGATATACAGTGGTAGATAATCTTCTTAGGATTCTGTAGCCTTTGATGTGGACAGCGTACAACACAGCTGGGCTTAGACAGGCTTTGATCAGTCGTAGATATGAATCAACTAAGAAGTATTCTACCTTTGAACAATCTGCTTACTCGTCTCACTCAAAAAACACTTTGGATTGTACACATCAGTAAAACCCAAAATGTACATGAATATGCTAGTTCATTTGACCGTCAATGGTGGACATGTAGCTGGCTAACTTTGACAAATGCATTGCGTTTACTGAATTGGAGCATCGTCATCAGTCGTTTGCTTGGACTAATGCCTATTTTGTCTATAGATATTGAAGAAATGATCGACTTGTGATTCAGTATGACACAGTTGGTGCAGAGGGACAAGCTACTTTGCTTCACTTTTGTACCAAAATATAGTGTGTTCAAAGAAACAGCTATGACAGGAGCAGGAGAAGGAAACAAATGGTTAAATGGTATTATAAAGGGTATTGAGGTGAATTGTGTGTAGAGGACATGTTGACCACAGTGGAAATTATATCACTGATTCTATCCTACTAATAAGACTTGAGAGACTAGCGCTGAAGATTAGGCTGATAATGACTTTGTAATGGGGAAATTTCAGGGACAGCATTACAAGATGTTGCAACCTAAATTGCACATAGAGTTAAGGACAGAGTTAACAACAGGCAACTTTAACAACACTACACTGAGTCTATAATGTGTTTATATTAGGGCTGTACATATCTACTTTGTATATTTTACCCAACTTATGTGTTGTTTGCTCTTTGTTGGTTGTGTCTACTAGTCAAGGTCAAACAGAACACATTAGCCCGATTCTTAAGAGCTGACAATCTCCCAACATCTTGGAGTTAGAACAAACTTGCCTTATAAAGGGTTACCACTAGACAACATGTTGCAGTGTATAATTGCTTATATAGATCGTTTTGACCTATTTGGTGCTGCAGTGCTTCTAAGCCGTAACTTAAGTTTACAGTTTAAAAAAAAAGAAAAGAAAAGCCTGAAAATGTGCCAATTTGTAGCAATTAAAAGCAACCAAGCGAGAGTCTAATGAGCTCAGTGGATGTGCTCCCATGCTGAACATACCTTCTTGTTCACCTTGCTTCTGGCATCAATTAATTGATAGAATAAGAGCTAATAATAGGAATATGATATTTTATAGATATATATGACTTGTATAAAAGACGAAAATGCCTATAAATTACAGAGATACTATAAGATGTAGATAAAGGAGGAGGCCAGATTGCATGAAAAAATAGGGTCCATCCATGAAGGTCTATGAATTAAATAAAGTTATGGTGAGAGGCTCTTGTACATCATATAGGTAATGGATAATGAAGTGAACCAACAGACTCCAATCCCCATCATACTCCCATAATTTGTTTTCCATTGGTTCCCTAGAATTCAATGTAGGCTTAGTAATTAATCTTATTAAATGTGACAAGTTGTGTTGCCATATGATGAGACATGTCCCAGGTATCTCCTCCCCCTTTTCTCTTGTGTCTGTGTAACCAACAAATGTCTGTAGAAGCAGATGGTGGAAAATCGGAGCAAAACAAAGAGACCCTGGATGTGCCTCTTCTAATGTCTATGTGATGAGGATTTATTGGTGTTGGCCTTTACATGAACACAAATTTAGGTTTGAAGATAGAGATCATGAGATACTCAGATGGAGGGATGGACAAATAGGCAGATGGAAAGGGAAATCCTGCAGGTATTCAGAATATGAAATATTGATATAGAAGGTTAGCAAAGATTAATGGGTCCTAGAGGTACACACATACAGGTACACCAAGACATCGGCCTCCAAATGTGTAGTAAAAGCTGCTGGTACATGAGAATTAATATTTTAATAATTGTTAGATGAAAGGACCTATACCTAGATATATGTTATACAAATATAAAGAGATTTAGATTATAGAAACATTGATTGATGGAAAGATATTACATAGATTTATAAGTATACAGATGGATGATACTGAGGAGAAGTCAAAAGAAAGGATAGAGCGATAGATAGTATACTCACATGTATGAAAAGATAAAGAGATAATATGTTGTTAGGTAGTAAGAGAGATACAAAGATTAAAATATCTTTAGATAGTTAGAGAGACAGATATGTAGAAAAGTATGACATAGTCTGAGAGTTGGTTAGATAGACTATATAGATGATGATATTAATATAATTGCAGAATACGCCCCTTTCTGGTATGTTCTATGGGTCTATGGCCCATCAGTATGATGTGAGTGAATATATTCCTCTATAAAGGACCTGACATTATTAATCTTTTTCTATTGACTTCAGTTTAGAAGAAATCACCCAACCAGTGATATTTAAAGCCCTCCCTGGCTCTACAGATTGCTAGTCTATCTCTACATTTCAGTATATACCTTTCTGTATCTGCCTGCATATTTGCAGAATTGTTGATTCATTTTGATAAATTAAGACCGTTGCACATCATAGGAATTGCTGCACATCCTGAAAGAGCAATGGTCACAATCTGACAGGAACATACTTTGCAGAACATTTGACACCTTTTTGTCTCTCCAATGGGCTGTGAAGCTGTTAACATCTTATTAACACAGTGTTACACAATACACATGCACTTGTACGGAGGGCTCCAGCAACACGATATTATGAGTGTTCCAGCACGTTCATTTACACAGGTGGCATCCTTTCCTTCAGTCTAGTGACACTGGGGAGTGGACAGAGGCAGGGGTCATTATAAAATCTATCAAATTTTAAAATGGTACAAAATAATATTCTTGTGATGCCAGCCCCTGTGGATTTTTATCTACCGTACATCAATTGCAGAACTCTGGAAAAAAGATTTATTTTAGGTAGTAACAAATATCTATTCATCATCATGAGTAGAATACAGTACATGGCAACTTGTCATCCTACACCCATAAAAAGCATTCTGAAAACTAATCTGTTACAGATATTGTCAATGGGGGGGGTCATGTATCATTGCTTGTATGCCATTTTCATGGCATACTATGCCACCCTCACGACAAGTGCACAAATTTACTATATCCTGGTGCATTGTGCTCCGGTGGTGGGAATGTCAAGATTGCCACACGATGTGCCCAGTCTTGATAAATCCGCCCAATTATCCATAACATTAGGGTCAAAAGGTGCATCCTAAGAAGCACTGATTGAGCTTCAAAAAAAGCCATGAATGTAAACGAGCAATTTAGGGTTTAAAGGGAACATGTCAGGGTAAAGATCACATGGATAAGATAATGAAAAAAACGGGTTGGTGCAAGAGGCGCCGCCCGTAATTAGGTCCATGCAACACAAATTTCTTAGATTGAAAATTTATTCATAAAGATAATGGACTACGCGTTTTGGGGGTGGTCCACCCCAAAATCAGGTTTGTGAACTGTACTCTGGAGGGAAGAAATTGAGGACCAGCCGTAAGGCCGTGTCTAGTAGATTGGTAAGCCAAGCAGACATTTCACTCCGGAATATTAGCTAATTGTCTGGAATACTAGATACGGCTTTCTTCTGGTCCTCAATTTCTTCCCTCCAGAGTACTATTCACGGACCTGATGAAGGGGGTGGACCACCCCCAAAATGTGTAGTCCATTTTCTTCATGAATAAAATTTCAATCTAAGATATTTGTGTCACATCGACATAATTACGGGCAGCACGTCTTGCACCAAACGTTTTTTTTTTCGTTATCTTATGCATGTAATTTCTCCATCAGGCACAACCCAGTACCAGATTTCGGGAAGACACAGCATACCCAATCTGCATAAACCAAGGCAAGACCTTTGATATCTGCTTTAATGCATAAGACACAAGGTGCCTCAAGCTGAGCAGATATCACAGTCAAAACTTAATCCTCCTAATTACCATATTGCACTAGGTGCACGGCCTGTGTTTTCTTCTATTTTTCAGGGTAAATATCCTTTCTGATCTGAAATACAATATTCTGAGAAAGTCTAAAATATAGTATTGGGAAAAAAATATTCAACTTATATAGTTAAAATTCTTGCTTTTTCCGTTCTAATCGGTGGTCCTTGCAAATAAATCACAAGCATTCTTCTATTATGGAATGACCCACTAGACATAGAGAGCACATAGAGAGTAGAGATTTACATGATTTTGAATGTCATGTTGGTGGAGGTTGAGCAGAAGATTCTTGGGATGGGACATTGATCTAGGGATTTTTTTTGACTGCCATATTTGGAGTCATGGACCTATTGCCATCTGCTAAATCGCTTTGTGGCCTTAACCAATGGGAAACATCATTGCAGGGCATGTAGGTCCACTAGTGAATAACATCTACATGCATTTGGAGACTGTACTGAGGAGAAATACATAGGGAAAAATGACTGTAAAGGCTGATGGAAGGTGGAGGCTGGAGAAAGAGATGGACATGGAAGTCCAGGCAGTTAAAGGGGGGGGGGGGGCATGGGATTTCAGGCAAGATAAGAAGTCACAAAGTGCTGGCTGATTATAGAAGTGGGAATGAAGGTGCAAGTTGGCTAAATATGGGGACATGGACTTGAAGGCTGGAGAAAGGGTTGGTGGGTTCAAACTGTCAAATACGTCTACCACTCTCAGAGCACCATCCACAAGCACAGACATGTAATACCATGCAGCACTACAGACACATAAATGCCAGACTTCTTTCTTACTTTCTTCTTACAGCGGTAGACGTATTTGACAAAGGCTTATTTTAGCCGAAACCTGAGCAACTTCTGTGGGTTGTAGACACCGCTTCATTAAATCTAGGGGTGAGAGCAATGCAAACGTGACCAAACTGCAGCCAAAAATTATGAGAACAGAGAAATGGTCTGTGGTCACCACCTACAGAACCTCCTCCACTTTATAAGGGTTTCCTTGCTAACTTGCACCTGTTGTCTGTTCCATTTGCACAACAGCAGAAGAAATTAATGCACAATCAGTGTTGATTGATAACTGGGCAGGTTGCTTTCACAGAACTGTTATTGACTTGGAACTAAATATTTTACTTTTTGCTATAAATTCCACCGCGGATGGCTGGAAGTTGCAGAAATCTTAACTGGAACATTTCCTTTTAACACAGTTTCTTCCAACACTTCAAAATTCACACTTTTATAGCAAACTAGCCTTACATCAAGGGGTGGGGTTTACAAGAAAATGAGACCAAATTTATCATAGTGTAGAAACTGGGGCAGATTTATCTAGCCCGCCTGCAACACAATTCTGTTGCAATTTGGACCCTACAGAAAGTCTGTCTTAAACAACTTGCACCACATTTATCAAAATATTTCAGACAGTGTTTAGACACATTTGTGCCCCATGAGCCAAAAAGGTATGACTTCGGTAAAAGAGATGTTGTCTAGGGCTAAAGGGACAAAGCCTTAATTGTGATTAAAAGTAAAAACTGCAAAAATGCTGTTTTTTGTGTACCAAGAGGAGGTGCAAAGTTACATTAGATGCTCCTAAACCATAACTTACCTCCGCATGTCAGTTCAGTTCTGGTTTATGGGCATTCGGGCCCGAGGTTTCAGCATGCACACAATGCAGAGCTGCACACATAAAACTCTCTTGTGGGCAATATGCCTTAAACTATGCCACATTGATCATCTAGCATCAAATGCTTTGATACATCTGTCTGTCCAACTTTGCACTCTCTGACTTTCTGATAAAGCTGCCCAACTGTGATATATTTGGTACATCTGTGGACTTGATCTAGGTATAATATTAGAAAGGCTTTGGAAATTTGCCCAAATGTAATTTTCTTCTAATATTCTTAACTGGGGAGCGTGTCCTTGAAGGGGTTTTCTAGATTCCTAAAAAAAAATTACCTTTTCAGGACACACTGCCAAGGGGACCCGGGCCAGAATGAAAAAAAATAATATTGTTATCCCTTGCTGGCTCCCGCATTTCTCCATTACTTCTCAAGAATTTTAGGGGGTCATGGGAACTGTTTTTGCCAACGATGACCTCCATAGACCACAGAATGACATATGAAATGAAGTCTCCTGGAAGATGGAAGAGATGTTCCCAGATCTGTGGAGGCCACTCATTTTGGCCACTGTAAGCAAGGAAAACTGAAGTAACTGAGAAACGTGGGAACTGAGAGCCAAAATGGTGTAACCATGTGGCCCCCAAGGAAACATGTATACTATACTTTTCAGTGAAAGGCCTTACTGTGCCTCCTAATAATTGTGTCATATGTGACACCAAAAGGTCACAGATAACAATACATTCTGAATTAAATACATGTTAATTGTTTTATTGTTCTCTTCTAACACCATTTTCCCCAATCTCAGGCTGGAACATATATTTTAATATAACATTTTCAGCAATTGTATGTTCAGCAAAAAACATTTTCACAGTTCATTGATGTAGCTGTAATACTAAGACTGGGAAATGTGAGATGACGAAAATTTAAGGTCCTGCCACTGACGAAAAGGGAAGCGTCTCCAAAAAAATCACTTTAAAGTGAAGATCAGGGAGAGCAAAGAAGGAGGGTTGTAAGTTTTGGAAATTCATGATTATTTAATATAAATCAGTCTCTGTGCTATTTTAAATTCCAACCATGCAAATCTATAATTTAGAAGTAGTAAAGTGAACAGAAACCCTTCTCTCTAGAGCCGAGACATCTCTGAACTGTTCATACAAGCATACCTGCAAAATTCATTTGTAATTTACTGTTTATCACAGCGGGTTTTGGGGACTTTGAAAAATCTTGCTAGAAAAAGGATTCATTCCTAGGAACTTTCAAGTTTCTTTTATTATTCAAGTACAATTTAGTACAAGCATGCAATTGGTAAAGTTATGTACCATAATGTAAAAGTATACAGCACATATTTAACATATTTAGATTTAATCCTTCTGACACACACTTAATAGAATTTAACATTGGTGTCATTATCTTGTCTACCTGTCCCCTTCTTCTTGCTCAAACGCAGTACTTTTAGTAAAAAAAAAGTAGGATCAGACTACAGAGGGTTTTTATTGTTGTCTCTAATTATGGAGACATTTAGATCTGCATAAGATCTGGAAACAGAACAGAAGGATATGTTTATAAAAGAGAATTTGTACGATTGCTTAATTTTTAAAAATTTTATTTATTATACATGCAGTGGGGCAATAAAATATTGCACAAAGACAGTGTCCTACATTAATTTTTGCTCGTAAAGAGACACTAAGACTTATTTTTAGGGGATCTTCAATGAACAAAAAATATACATTTATTAATATACTTGTCACTAGTGCTCCTACGACCCATCTCCCTGGTCACAGGTGCACCCATGCCCTTCTTCGCTGCTGCGGTCCCTTGACGATTCACTTACCTCGCCGCCATCCAGTGCTGACTCCAGCCGTGCGGTGCATGCACCCCCGCCTCGTAGGGCGTGTGCACGCCGGCTTCCACAAAATTAAAGGGCTAGCGCACAATTCTATTTAAATTCCAGCCCCTTCCTGTGTCCCCTGATGAATCTTTGTGCCTCATAGCCTTAGAGAAAGCTTTCCTGATGCCCTGTGCGATTATCCTGATTTCCCGTTGTGACCTTGATTCCGTTCCTGACCTGGCTCCTGTGCTGCCCGTCCTGACCTTTCCGCTATGTCCCTGACTCTGATCCTGTGTGTTCCTGTCTTGACCTTCTTCCACGCTTCTGCCTCACGATTCTGTTCTTCGCCTTGGCTGCCACCATGGACAAAGTCGCACCTGTGGAACGACATGGTGGTACCACGCCTCAGCAAGTCCAACCCGCTTTATAGTGGGCTCTGGTGAAAACCTGGTGCCACTTAGACTCCGGTCCCAGGTGTCACCTTACATCATCGTCCGCGGTGGTCAAGAGGATCCACTACCAATGATCCTAACAAAATTGTAGTCATGCCCTCACATGAATCAGCATAAACATCTGAATTCCATTAAGAAAGTCTTGTGAATCCTATTTCCATGTACAACAATCTATGGTACATTTACCAATCCCAGTAATTACAAAAAGCAACATTTTTTTATTTTAAGGACCATCATGTCAACAACTCCTCTAACATCCTTATTACTCGACAAATTCTGAATTTCATGCTGAATTTCTTGTAACTCCATTTCTATTAGAATCATTTGCCAATGTCTCATGTTTAGCACCTTCGTGATTGCTTTTTTTCCAGGTAACAATGACTGCTGCTCGGTTTTATTTTTAGGGGAGGCCTTATATTTCTAAGCTTGAAAGAAATCACACTAGGTTTTATTTTCGGAGATGTCTTTTTTTCAGAAACACAGGGTAATTTTCAAGTGTTGAAACTAGACTTTTTGTCCTTTTAGAATCCTAAATAATTAAGAGATGTAATTTTTAAAACGAACAGTCCCAGAAAGCAGCAGATGCATGTGACTGAAGATCACTTCCACATACTATGAGTGTGGTAAATCGCTGCATGTGATTGTGTTGATCAAAAGAGCAAAGCAATGTTCCATGGGAGTTGCCAGTGAGGAGTGCTTTCCCCTCACCCTACTTCAAATAGGAGGATTATGGGTGCTTTTTAATTTGAAATAGACACATGATGGAGCAGTTTTAGTTTTTTGAGGGTGAAGGGTGGGGGGACCACTTCTCTCTGGCCACTCCCATGGGACATGGGTCACTGCTCTGCACAGAGGAGGGTAAACTTTCATCCAACTTTTCTTTTTATCAGAAAAAGCTAGTTATATTATTTTTAAAAAACACCTTAGCGATGTGCACACTATTCTGGGGACATGGGGGAGTCCGAAAAACAGGTTCCTTTTAACCCAATCTGATCCTCTCATTAAAAAGATGAGGGATACTTTGATAAAGTATTTGCCAAAAAATAATGTTTCTACCTCATTGATTTTATTTGGCTTGTTGATGAGAATCCAAATTAAAAATAAACCCAACCTTATGGTAGCAGGGTTCTCTGCCTTTGCTTTGGTTCTTGGAGGTTGCCATTCTCTAATAAACTATTTTCAAGGTCATTTATCTTTGGCTATTTTTTCTTTTTTATATTTATGACTTTTTTGGGTGAATGTGCATATATGCAACAGACTTTTGTGACTTTTCTACTCGTCTAGCAAAGTTAGCAATGCTAATTTTTTTGTGTTGCATCTGATATATCTTTAGAATCCAGATGTGGGTGCATAAAAAAAGTTGCAGTTTTGGCACAAATTGTGGTAAAATGGCACACACTTGATGCAAATAAACTCCAGGTGTAGGCAAAAGTTTAGAAGGAGTTTGCAGAAGAATCTGGGACTTTTTAAAAAGAAGGCACATGTCTGATATATCACCCTCTAAGATATGTAAATAAAACAAGTCAACACCCCAGGACAAGCAAAAATAATAAACATATTTTGGACTATTAGTTTTTTCAAACTTTGTTCAAAGTTTAGGTACTCTTTAACCCTAGAAAGATGCAGTTCTCCTTAAAGGGAACCTATCAGCAGAAATTAACCTAATATACCATTACCAGTAAGTAAGTATCAAAACACCTTTCAAAAGAGACGGTTTGTGATGACTCTGAACATAAGGGCGTTATACATAGCAAATGAGCCATTCTGAGGTAGGAAGAGATTGACTTCAGTACTAATCTTTATGTCTCCTTGACTTTATACAACCAATTTACACTTAAAAGTTGATTCTATGGAGTATGTCACCACACTGAGCCATGAAAGAAATGTAATCTCAAAGACATTAGGATGCATGACAAGATACTGTGAGTGGTTTATTAGATCAGTTTCTGCTGACAGGTTTCCTTTAAGATTTTTCTCAAGCGCTGAGCTTTAAATCTCAATCTAAAATGTGTTAGACAGACCTCCTTTAACAGATGAAGCCGTATGTGTGTGGTTTTTGAACCTCTCACTTTGTGCAGACAACATGGTTATTTATTAATCACTACAACCCGAATTTCACGTTGAGTCTTTTTTCTGATCTTTGTTACTGCAGCATATTGGCAGCGATGGCATTTTTTTTTTATTATTGGCATTAAAAAGAAAGAACATTGAAACCTCTTGGAACTAAATTGTTTCTGATCTTTTTATCTGTAGTCTAAATACAGATGTGGCAAGATGACTGCTTAGTGTTGGTTAGGCTGCCCAAAGTTTCAATCAAAATGAAATTGTGGAATTCTAGCATAAGATGTATCAATTTACAGAGGACTCATCTAGAGTAAAGTATGTATAGAGCTCCTTTTCCATTGACAGGTTAGATGTATATGAACCATATGGTCATTGTATGGATGGTACCTGATCTATATGAGGAGGAAATAGCTTTGTAATCAAAATAATTAATATGTCATCTCATATTGACTTTTACACTTAAAAAGGAACTGCAATTGGAAGATATGGTCAAATGATAATAAGCACTAAACATTTACTTATTCTGATCGTACAGTATGTCACTTACAGATACAGGGACTCTGCAGAAAGCTATAAAGAGTCTGTACATGGGCCATTGGGGACAGCAGAGTGGGTTAGAAAAATAAATGAACATATTCCTCACTGCATCCATTAAAAGCTGAAGTAACGTATGTACTCAAGTACAAGCCAGCCCAGGTATAAGCCGAGGCCCCTAATTTTACCACCAAAACATGGGAAAACCTATTGACTCAAGTATAAGCCGAGGGTGAGAATTGCATTGGTCACAGCCTCCCAGTATATAGCCAGCAAGCCCCGAGTAGTATACAGCCAGCCCCCTTTAGTAGCCAGACAAGCCCCCTTTAGTAGCCAGTACAAGGACTCTGCAGAAAGCTATAAAGGGTCTGTACATGGGCCCTTGGGGACAGCAGAGTGGGTTAGAAAAATAAATGAACATATTCCTCTCTGCACCCATTAAAAGCTGAAGTACATCAGTGCTTCTAACACACAAGACACAGCCATTCCCTTGCTGAGGTTGGTCAATGCTGCAGCCAGTGATTGGCTGAGCAGATATTTCCAAACACTTTCTGTGTGTCAAGAAATGTCCGGAAAATTCCGGTCTCCTTGTGTGTTTTTTCTTTCTTTCCTTCTCTCTTTCTTTCCTTCTCTCTTTCTTTCCTTCTCTCTTTCTTTCTTTCTTTCTTTCTTTCTTTCTTTCTTTCTTTCTTTCTTTCTTTCTTTCCTTCTTTCTTTCTTTCTTTCTTTCTTTCTTTCTTTCCTTCTCTCTTTCTTTCTTTCTTTCCTTCTCTCTTTCTTTCTTTCTTTCTTTCTTTCCTTCTCTCTTTCTTTCTTTCTTTCTTTCTCTCTCTCTTTCTTTCTTTCTCTCTCTCTCTCTTTCTTTCTTTTCCATTCTGTCTGAAACAGTTGCTATCTGTAATTGTTACATACCTGTAATGGCCTTGTTTTGAGTGATTATTTGTCACCTCACTGTCTTATAACTGTGTGTCTAGTTCTTATACTTTCAATAATAAAAGTTAAAATATGAATAACAAAAACATGTCCAGAAAGTACAAGCCATTGGGGACAACAGTACAGAAGTAACATGGGGATCATTAAATCACTTTAGATCCATTTAGAAATACCATGTTTCCTTCCAAAAATCCCTTTAATAGAAGCACCTTCATGTAGTGAAAGAATATATTTCCAGGAACCACCTTTTAACAACCTACATGAAATACTGCATACATCACCACTGGGGAAATATCAATAAGTTGAATTAATGACCACTTTGCATAGTACCAGGACATGTCCTTGCAACAATATTGGTAAATCTGCCTCATGTGCATTCAAATCGTCCTAAGATATAACGTGATTTATCTGGAAACTTTAATTGGTAGAAAGGCCTGAATGTACACGGGATGTTATACCTGCCATGAGGGACCTCAATGGATTGATAGTAATTGCTGTATCAGTTACTTTTATATTAAGTGTTCATTCATTGCTGTATACTGCAATAAGGAAGTATTGCTGCAAATTGCAAAAATAAAACTAAAACTGAGTGGAGAATTCTTCTTGTCAACTAATCCCCTTACAATTTTCCATTCTAACTAATGGACTGAAAGACAGAAATACAGAAAGAAAAAAGTGACATCTCTTCCTAGTTAACCCTCATCGGTGTCAATAATAATTAACAGGCAAAACACTACCAGCTGATGCAGAAAGCAAAAAATAACAGAAGCAGCAGAAGTCAGCAACAGTATCGGCAAGCAGAAAGCAGAACATAATTGTGGAGTGAATTGAAATTACCCAGGGGCTGAACTGGCATGAAACATTAGGGGCAAGTATATGAGTGCCCCGGTGTAGCTGCATTATCTTAGATATGTTATACTTGCTGCTTTAATTCCATTGTTATCAGATTAAGTAGAGTTAGCAAATTCTGTATATATATATGTATATATGTCTTTAGGCCCAGTGTTCTTGGTGTCACATCCACCTAGGCTTGAATTCATAGGGATGCCTAATTTATAATTGTATAATAGGCTTGAAGCATTTAGACTGAACTAGATCTTCTACAGCATTAAATAAAAAAATAGAGTACCAGTCCTACAGGTGGAACTTATAATGCATATTTGGAAAGCAATAAAGATTTATCTCAATAATTAACAACTTTATCCTTTAAAAATTGTATTCAAGCTTCTGATTGCAGATCTGTTAACCCCTTCGCGTCAAAGCGTTTTCCGTTAATTTTTTGCTCCCCACCTGTCTGAGATCAATATAACATCAGCCCTATTTCCTACAAGTCTCAGAATGCCTCTGACAAAGGACACTATGCTGGAGGCCTGATTTCCAATGTATAGCAGCAATCTGTTATGGGGCATGAGTAGGATATCACATCACCCAGTAGCTTCCTGACCTAATTGTGTGGTCTGCATAAGGAAAATTGTAGCTGGATAAAGCCAAGAGGAAAAATAAAATTCTGTGATAATCATCATAGCTATACCTAATGGACTAATTACCCCATTGGTACAATATACGCAAAAATTGTTTAGGTGACACCGTATTTTCTTCATTTTTTGAACCCAGAATAAATACTGTAATGTTGTATCCCACCAATTAATTTCATAATATACATAAATAAATTATTTTATAATGTATATACTTTCCTCCCCCTGGTGATCCGGTACAGTGCTGCGCCTCCCGTCACTGCTGGTTTCTGTTTGTATACAGTTGCTCAGCTGTGACATCACAGTTATAGCTGTCCCTGATCCAGTTCCTGGCAACAGCGTATGCAAGGCTTAAAGGGGTTATGCCATGAACCTATTTAATTTACAACTCTCAAAATGATTAAAATATTCATAGTTTATACGGTTTATTATAGTTTATTATTCAGATAATAACATACAAGTAATGGTTAACTTGAGTAAAATATCCCTTGTATTTGCTTCCTTGATGTTTGCTCGAGCCCTATTCTGTGTCACACAGAAGTAAATGTGGGTGCATACCCAGCAGTGAGTGAGGCAGTTTTACCACAAGTCCCATAATGCTTTGTAACTACATCTAGCACTACATTGTTTAGCCCAGCAGTACATCACTGTGCAACATCCACCACCGGGGCTAGCCTTTTCTTGGGGCCTGGAGACAGCCGGGGCCCAGAATACCGGAGTGGCTGGCGGTTGGGGCCTAGGCACGCTAGTGTCACGGTGCTTGGTATGGGGACCAGAGGGCTGTCCTACAGCCTAGCAGATCTCCAGCAGGTGGTGTATGCAAGAAATGATATAGAGGGAGAGGCTGATGTACTGGTTCTCCCTGGGGCAACCCTTAGAGTCTGTAGTGTGTGTCCCTGGTAGATAGATGGGGCGCCCTTGATGGTGATACAGCTTTTCACAGGGGACTCAATGTGATTACATCACTGACATCAAGGGATCTCCTGGCATTTAGGGGCCCTGCGCTCAGTATGAGGGCTATTTTTAGGGGCATGATTATATTAGTTCCATCACCAGGATCTTGCAGATGACACTGTGCGCAGGAATTCACAATACTGTCATACACCACACAGAGGGACGCACTCATGTATGACATAATCACATATACAATACATTGATTGTATGAACACACTGATGTAACATACATACTCACATATACATACACAAAAACGTGCCATGCTTCTGAAATTAGCAGAATGGATCCATGATATAACTTTTATTCCCTCCCTTCTTCTCCATGTGCCGACTGCAGAGTTGTCATATCATGCAACTCAGTGTAATGGCAGCTCCAAGGAATTATGGGGGAGGTGTTAACTAGAGATGAGCGAACACTAAAATGCTCGGGTACTCGTTATTCGAGACGAACTTTTCCCGATGCTCGAGTGCTCGTCTCGAATAACGAACCCCATTGAAGTCAATGGGAGACTCGAGCATTTTTCAAGGGGACCAAGGCTCTGCACAGGGAAGCTTGGCCAAACACCTGGGAACCTCAGAAAAGGATGGAAACACCACGGAAATGGACAGGAAACAGCAGGGGCAGCATGCATGGATGCCTCTGAGGCTGCTTAAACGCACCATTATGCCAAAATTATGGGCAACAGCATGGCCATGACAGAGTGACAGAATGAAGCTAGATAGCATCTAAAACATGCAATAATTGACCCTGACACTATAGGGGACGGCATGCAGAGGCAGCGGCAGCAGGCTAGAGAGTGTCATGGCGACATACCCTAAATGGACTCAGGCTTCAAACCAATGGGTGGCAGAGAGGAACCAAAGGAGGTGAGCAAGAAGTGCTCAAATAATATCGGTACATGATAAAAGTTTGCCAGTATATTTTGTGGATTACACAGCAGGGTGGCGACAAAGTTAACATGGAAGCCATGAAAACAACCCAAAATTCTGCCTGACACAGCTCGTTTGATAAGGGGACCATGTATGGAGGCAGTGAACTAGTAGTAGATTAAAGGTGCTGCAGTTAAAACTATGTTAGTTGGATCTTGGCATGGAGCTGGCGCTCCGCTGCCAGGCGAGCTTTCGCCAATCCAAGCCCCTGTCTCTAGGCTACTCCCCAAACAGCACTTTTGTATAAGATCAAGTGTAGTAGCGTTCTTATAAGTTTAGGATATGCCGGGTGAGGGGAATGTAAACAGATACGCAAGAAGCGCATGATGCGCATGGAGCTGGCGCTCCGCTGCCAGGCGAGCTTTCGCCAATCCAAGCCCCTGTCTCTAGGCTACTCCCCAAACAGCACTTTTGTATAAGATCAAGTGTAGTAGCGTTCTTATAAGTTTAGGATATGCCGGGTGAGGGGAATGTAAACAGATGCGCAAGAAGCGCATGATGCGCATGGAGCTGGCGCTCCGCTGCCAGGCGAGCTTTCGCAAATCCAAGCCCCTGTCTCTAGGCTACTCCCCAAACAGCACTTTTGTATAAGATCAAGTGTAGTAGCGTTCTTATAAGTTTAGGATATGCCGGGTGAGGGGAATGTAAACAGATGCGCAAGAAGCGCATGATGCGCATGGAGCTGGCGCTCCGCTGCCAGGCGAGCTTTCGCAAATCCAAGCCCCTGTCTCTAGGCTACTCCCCAAACAGCACTTTTGTATAAGATCAAGTGTAGTAGCGTTCTTATAAGTTTAGGATATGGCGGGTGAGGGGAATGTAAACAGATGCGCAAGAAGCGCTGAAATAATATCCCTAAATGGTAAAAGTTTGCAAGTATATTTTGTGGATTACACAGCAGGGTGGCGACAAAGTTAACAACTTTGATGTGGAATCCATGAAAACAACCCAAATTTCTGCCTGACACACCTCGTTTGATAAAGGGACGATGTATGGAGGCAGCTATATGGACGACTTTTGGAGGTAGCAATGGAGACAACGTGTGGAGGCTGCTATGGAGACAATTTAATTTGGATAGTGCCTGTATGTGGCAGTCCCAAACATTTTTCAAACCAGAGGAGCAGGTAGGTGGCCCTCCAGTAAAATGGGATAGATTGAGTGCCTGTATGTGGCAGTCCCAAAAATTGTTCAAACCAGAGGAGCAGGTAGGTGGCCCTCCAGTAAAATGGAATAGATTGAGTGCCTGTATGTGGCAGTCCCAAAAATTGTTCAAACCAGAGGAGCAGGTAGGTGGCCCTGCAGTAAAATGGAATAGATTGAGTGCCTGTATGTGGCAGTCCCAAAAATGTTTCAAACCAGAGGAGCAGGTAGGTGGCCCTCCAGTAAAATGGGATAGATTGAGTGCCTGTATGTGGCAGTCCCAAAAATGTTTCAAACCAGAGGAGCAGGTAGGTGGCCCTCCAGTAAAATGGAATAGATTGAGTGCCTGTATGTGGCAGTCCCAAAAATTGTTCAAACCAGAGGAGCAGGTAGGTGGCCCTGCAGTAAAATGGAATAGATTGAGTGCCTGTATGTGGCAGTCCCAAAAATTCTTCAAACCAGAGGAGCAGGTAGGTGGCCCTCCAGTAAAATGGAATAGATTGAGTGCCTGTATGTGGCAGTCCCAAAAATTCTTCAAACCAGAGGAGCAGGTAGGTGGCCCTGCAGTAAAATGGAATAGATTGAGTGCCTGTATGTGGCAGTCCCAAAAATTCTTCAAACCAGAGGAGCAGGTAGGTGGCCCTCCAGTAAAATGGAATAGATTGAGTGCCTGTATGTGGCAGTCCCAAAAATTCTTCAAACCAGAGGAGCAGGTAGGTGGCCCTGCAGTAAAATGGAATAGATTGAGTGCCTGTATGTGGCAGTCCCAAAAATGTTTCAAACCAGAGGAGCAGGTAGGTGGCCCTCCAGTAAAATGGAATAGATTGAGTGCCTGTATGTGGCAGTCCCAAAAATTCTTCAAACCAGAGGAGCAGGTAGGTGGCCCTCCAGTAAAATGGAATAGATTGAGTGCCTGTATGTGGCAGTCCCAAAAATTGTTCAAACCAGAGGACCGGGTAGGTGGCCCTCCAGAAAAATGGAATAGATTGAGTGCCTGTATGTGGCACTCACAAAAATTGTTTCAAACAGAGGACCGGGTAGGTGGCCCTCCAGAAAAATTAAATGCATGAAGTATAGCAAGAGCCAGTGGGCCCTGTCAAAAAATAGCCATTTTCCTCTGCTTTACTGTACAAAGAGGAGGAGAAGGAGGAAAATGAGGAGGAGGAGGAGGAGTGGATCAATTATTCAGGTTGAGCTTCCTTCACCTGGTGGAGATTGGAAATTCTGAGAAATCCAGCCTTTATTCATTTTAATAAGCGTCAGCCTGTCAGCGCTGTCAGTCGACAGGCGTGTACGCTTATCGGTGATGATGCCACCAGCTGCACTGAAAACCCGCTCGGACAAGACGCTAGCGGCAGGGCAGGCAAGAACCTCCAAGGCGTACAGCGCCAGTTCGTGCCACATGTCCAGCTTTGAAACCCAGTAGTTGTAGGGAGCTGTGTGATCATTTAGGACGATGGTATGGTCAGCTACGTACTCCCTCACCATCTTTCTGTAAAGATCAGCCCTACTCTGCCGAGACTGGGGACAGGTGACAGTGTCTTGCTGGGGTGACATAAAGCTGGCAAAAGCCTTGTAAAGCGTACCCTTGCCAGTGCTGGACAAGCTGCCTGCTCGCCTACTCTCCCTCGCTACTTGTCCCGCAGAACTACGCACTCTGCCGCTAGCGCTGTCAGAAGGGAAATACTGTTTCAGCTTGTGCACCAGGGCCTGCTGGTATTCATGCATTCTCACACTCCTTTCCTCTGCAGGGATGAGAGTGGCAAGATTTTGCTTGTACCGTGGGTCCAGGAGAGTGAACACCCAGTAATCGGTGCTGGAATAAATTCTTTGAACGCGAGGGTCACGGGATAGGCAGCCTAGCATGAAATCTGCCATATGCGCCAGAGTACCAACGCGTAAGAATTCACTCCCCTCACTGGCCTGACTGTCCATTTCCTCCTCCTCCAACTCCTCCAACTCCTCTTCTTCTGCCCATACACGCTGAACAGTGAAGGACTCAACAATGGTCCCCTCTTGTGTCTCGCCAACATTCTCCTCCTCTTCCTCCTCATCCTCCTCCACCTCCACCTCCTCCGATATGCGCTGAGAAACAGACCTCAGGGTGCTTTGGCTATCAACAAGGGAATATTCTTCCCCCGTCTCTTGTGACGAGCGCAAAGCTTCCGACTTCATGCTGACCAGAGAGTTTTTCAACAGGCCAAGCAGCGGGATGGTGAGGCTGATGATGGCGGCATCGCCACTGACCATCTGTGTTGACTCCTCAAAGTTACTCAGCACCTGACAGATATCAGACATCCACGTCCACTCCTCATTGTAGACTTGAGGAAGCTGACTGACCTGACTACCAGTTCTGGTGGAAGTTGACATCTGGCAGTCTACAATCGCTCTGCGCTGCTGGTAAACTCTGGATAACATGGTCAGTGTTGAATTCCACCTCGTGGGCACGTCGCACAACAGTCGGTGAGCGGGCAGTTGGAGGCGGCGCTGCGCTGCCCTGAGAGTGGCAGCATCTGGGCTGGACTTCCTGAAATGCGCACAGATGCGGCGCACCTTCGTGAGCAAATCAGACAGATTGGGGTATGTCTTGAGGAAACGCTGCACTATCAGATTTAACACATGGGCCAGGCATGGCACATGTGTCAGTCTGCCGAGTTGCAGAGCCGCCACCAGGTTACGGCCGTTGTCACACACAACCATTCCCGGCTTGAGGTTCAGCGGTGCCAGCCACAGATCAGTCTGCGCCGTGATGCCCTGTAATAGCTCTTGGGCGGTGTGCCTTTTGTCGCCTAGGCTCAGCAGTTTGAGCACCGCCTGCTGTCGCTTAGCGACGGCACTGCTGCTGTGCCTAGAGCTACCGACTGATGGCGCCGTGCCCACGGATGGTAGTTCGGAGGAGGAGGTGGAGGAGGGGTGGGAGGAGGAGGAGGCATAGTAGGCCTGAAACACCTGGACCGAGGTAGGCCCCGCAATCCTCGGCGTCGGCAGTATATGAGCAGCCCCAGGGTCAGTCTCGGTCCCAGCCTCCACCAAGTTAACCCAATGTGCCGTCAGCGATATATAGTGGCCCTGCCCGGCAGCACTCGTCCACGTGTCCGTGGTCAGGTGGACCTTGTCAGAAACGGCGTTGGTCAGGGCACGGATGATGTTGTCTGACACGTGCTGGTGCAGGGCTGGGACGGCACATCGGGAAAAGTAGTGGCGGCTGGGGACCGAATACCGAGGGGCGGCCGCCGCCATGAGGTTGCGAAAGGCCTCGGTCTCTACTAGCCTATAGGGCAGCATCTCCAGGCTAAGCAATCTGGAGATGTGCACATTAAGGGCTTGGGCGTGCGGGTGGGTTGCACTATATTTGCGTTTCCGCTCCAGCGTCTGGGGTATGGAGAGCTGAACGCTGGTGGATGCTGTGGAGGATCGTGGAGGCGACGATGGGGTTTTTGGGCCAGGGTCCTGGGCAGGGGGCTGACTAGCAGCTGACACAGGGGAAGGAGCAGTGGTGTGCACGGCCGGAGGTGAACGGGCTTGTTGCCACTGAGTGGGGTGCTTAGCATTCATATGCCTGCGCATACTGGTGGTAGTTAAGCTAGTAGTGGTGGAACCCCTGCTGAGCCTGGTTTGGCAAATGTTGCACACCACAGTCCGTCGGTCATCCGGTGTTTCCTTAAAGAACCTCCACACTTCTGAAGATCTAGCCCTCGCCGCAAGAGCCCTCACCACGGGAGCTTCACTAGTTGACAGTGGCGCTGATGCACCAGCTCTGGCCCTGCCTCTCCGTCTGGCCCCACCACTGCCTCTTCCAACCTGTTCAGGTCGAGGACTCTCCTCCGTCTCAGAAGCACTGTGTTCACCCGGCCTCTCAACCCAGCTTGGGTCTGTCACCTCATCATCCTCCGATCCCTCAGTCTGCTCCCCCCTCGGACTTCCTGCCCTGACAACAACTTCCCCACTGTCTGACAACCGTGTCTCCTCATCGTCGGACACCTCTTTACACACTTCCACTACGTCAAGAAGGTCATCATCACCCACAGACTGTGACTGGTGGAAAACCTGGGCATCGGAAAATTGCTCAGCAGCAACCGGACAAGTGGTTTGTGACTGTGGGAAGGGTCCAGAAAACAGTTCCTCAGAGTATGCCGGTTCAAATGGCAAATTTTCCTGGGAGGGGGCAGACTGGGGGGGAGGAGGCTGAGGTGCAGGAGCTGGAGGAGTGGGGATTTCGGTGACATGGGTGGACTGCGTGGAAGACTGACTGGTGGTGGACAAATTGCTCGAAGCATTGTCAGCAATCCACGACATCACCTGTTCGCACTGTTCTGGCCTCAACAGTGCTCTACCACGAGTCCCAGTAACTTCAGACATGAACCTAGGGAGTGTAGCTCTGCGGCGTTCCCCTGCTCCCTCATCAGCAGGTGGTGTCTCACCCCGCCCAGGACCACGGCCTCTGACCCCTGCAGTAGTTGGACGCCCACGTCCCCGCCCTCGTCCTCTACCCCTAGCCCTGGGGTTAAACATTTTTAAAATGAGAGTTATAACTTTTTTTTTTTTTTTACTTTTTTTTTTTTTTTTGTGTGTTTTTTTGTGTTTTTTGTTTTTTTTTGTGTTTTTTGTTTTTTTTTGAGTTTTTAGAACCAAACAATCCTATCCTATTGCTATGGCTATTTTCTAGCCAAGTATCAAAGGAAGCACACTACTATGCCAGATGAGATGACACTGAGTTATTGCCTAATAGAAATCCAACCCCTACTGAATTTTGCCACTTCAGCCTTTGCTATGGATATGTGCGCCACTAAGCGCAGAACACAGCGGTCGCAAGTCTCACTACAAATTGCTCAGAATTGGCAAGTACATGCACTGCAGAAACTACAGCCACCAGCAGATCAACCAGAAATCAAATATATAGAACGCTACTGTAGGCTTCAAGAAGCTATTTGTATTCTCCTATGGCTATTTTCTAGCCAAGTATCAAAGGAAGCACACTACTATGCCAGATGAGATGACACTGAGTTATTGCCTAATAGAAATCCAACCCCTACTGAATTTTCCCACTTCAGCCTTTGCTATGGATATGTGCGCCACTAAGCGCAGAACACAGCGGTCGCAAGTCTCACTACAAATTGCTCAGAATTGGCAAGTACATGCACTGCAGAAACTACAGCCACCAGCAGATCAACCAGAAATCAAATATATAGAACGCTACTGTAGGCTTCAAGAAGCTATTTGTATTCTCCTATGGCTATTTTCTAGCCAAGTATCAAAGGAAGCACACTACTATGCCAGATGAGATGACACTGAGTTATTGCCTAATAGAAATCCAACCCCTACTGAATTTTGCCACTTCAGCCTTTGCTATGGATATGTGCGCCACTAAGCGCAGAACACAGCGGTCGCAAGTCTCACTACAAATTGCTCAGAATTGGCAAGTACATGCACTGCAGAAACTACAGCCACCAGCAGATCAACCAGAAATCAAATATATAGAACGCTACTGTAGGCTTCAAGAAGCTATTTGTATTCTCCTATGGCTATTTTCTAGCCAAGTATCAAAGGAAGCACACTACTATGCCAGATGAGATGACACTGAGTTATTGCCTAATAGAAATCCAACCCCTACTGAATTTTGCCACTTCAGCCTTTGCTATGGATATGTGTGCCACTAAGAGCTAAACACAACGGTAGCAAGTCCCCCTGCTAATTCCTCACAAAATGGTAAAAGATGCAAATTAAAATAAAAAAAGTAGAACGTTATTGTAGCCCTAAGAAGGGCTGTTGGGTTCTTTGAGAATCACTCCTGCCTAACAGTAAGCTAATAGAACACCCTAACGCTTTCCCTGACCAGCAGCAGCTCTCTCCCTAGCGGCATCCAGAGACAGAATGATCCGAGCAGCGCGGCCAGCGGCTAGTCTATCCCAGGGTCACCTGATCTGGCCAGCCAACCACTGCTATCGACGTGTAAGGGTACCACGTCATGCTGGGTGGAGTGCAGAGTCTCCTGGCTTGTGATTGGCTCTGTTTCTGGCCGCCAAAAAGCAAAACGGCGGGAGCTGCCATTTTCTCGAGCGGGCAAAGTATTCGTCCGAGCAACGAGCAGTTTCGAGTACCCTAATGCTCGACCGAGCATCAAGCTCGGACGAGCATGTTCGCTCATCTCTAGTGTTAACCCATAAGATCCTGCAGTACTGCTGGATCTAACACAGGGGCAGAGGGAGCACTGCTAAGAGGTAACCTTGGATTATACATCTATCTTTTTCATTTTTGCTTTGTGGACTTTCCCTAGCATTAGTCATTAGACTCTGCAGGGAACCTATACTGTATATTTAGCATAATGACAGCCCCTGCAGCACTAACCATACCTGCCATTATTGCCTCCTTGCAATGCAGCCTCTGCCATTCCTCCTGCTCCAGCACAGCTGCTCTTGCTGGGTTGAGCCTGTGCTGGCAGCCTCTGCCTCTTCTCTCTTGTCCTGGCTGAGGTGTGTGATGGGGTGGGCAGTGCAGGACACAGCAGTCCTGATGTCTGTGATAACGGGCTGACTGCTCCAGCGCCCTGGCTGGCCTGCCCACACTGTGGAGCAGTGCTGGCTCTGCTACATCAAAGACAGGATACAGCATGCAGCCTCTCACAGCCTGGCAAAGGAGAAGGGACACCTGATTGGATGTGACAGTGATTGAAGATGGAGAGGAGTGATGCGGCCAGCAGGCGGAGGAATCCTCAGTGTACAAGAAGCTGCAGGAGATGAATCCTCTGCGCATGTTCGGCCAGCAGAGGAAAACAAGAGGACAGTTAGAGCAACCCGTAGGGGGAGCCATAAATAAGTTTAAAGGGAACCTACCACCACAAATCTACCTATAAAGGTAGATCGGGTGGTAGGTGTATCAATAGGACGTAAGGGTAGCCCTTTTAAGGGCTAATACACACATCCCGCACTTTTTTGATAAGTTTTATTATCCCTATATGCAAATTTTCTTATGTGGCTACTGGGGCGTGGAGGTTACACGGCGCGGCTACTCCACGCCCCAGTAGCCTTTTTTCTCCTCCTACCGAAAATCTTCAGTGCACAGCTCCTCGTAGCTGTGCGCCCTCGTCCGACGAATCTGCTGTCTGCGCAGAACAGCAGGCCCGTGCCTGTGCAGCTCAGGCTTCGCAGCAGTGACCGCGCGGGCGTGCTGTTCTGCGCAGACAGCAGATTCGTCAGAAGAGGGCGCGCAGCTACGACAATTAAAGACAATTGTAAAATAATTTGTAATAAATATTTATGGCAAAGGTAACTATTTAAATGCCTTCAACTTTATTAAATAAATAAACTATGGGGACATAACCCCTATAAATAAGGAGCACAGAATGAAAGCCATAAAAACGGAGCCTGCAAGAAAATGCTACAAATGTGTTTTTTTGTCAATTTCACTGCACTTTTTTTAAGCTTTTTAAGCCAGTACATTACAAGGAATATTATATAGAGCCACTAAAAAGTACAATTTGTCCCGCAGATAACATGCCCTCACACATCTTTGTATAGGTAAAAATAAAAAATGTTGTTGCTTTTGGAATGAGGGGAATAAAAACAGAAATGTAAAAATGCAAGGGTCCTGTAAGGGTTAATCTATATTTAGTGCCCCATTTTATTTGATTCATTATTTAGATACAGTCTCTCTAAATTATTAATTCACATATAGCCCCCAAATTGATATATATATTTAGGCCCTCCCTAAAATAATTACTATATATACCCCCCCCCATATTATTATTTTACATGTAGACCCACAAATTATTATTTTTTATATAAATAATACTTAAAATTTAGGCCTCCCAAACTTTTCATAGAACATAGTGCCATATTTTTGTAATTCCATAGTGCCCCACAATCCTATGATGTTATAACACGGCCACGCATCTGAGGTCAGAGAGCCACATGCACCGGGGAAGTCTCCCAACGGCGTCACAATCTCCCATTGACAATGGAATCTGCATAGATGCCATTGTCTGTAACTTTCAGATGCAGGCATGGTACTTGAGCAGCCGAATTCAGGCCGCATAGAGTACATTTAAAGACCTCTGATGGGTTAGATAGGCCCCTAGCCATGGCGCCATGTTGGCACCGGTGGGCCAGTATGACCATGAGTAAAGGTGTTAAAAGGAATCTGTTGAACACCTGGGAAGCTGGGGCAGTGGTAGGAAAAATTTAAGCATACTTGCCCTTTTCTGGTTTCTAGTTTCGGTGAAGCACAGGTACTTGCATTTTCTGGTGGGTCATGGGACCTGCTTCCATCAATGAGAGGCCATTCATTGGCTGAAATATTGCTCCTGACCTCCTGAAACTTTGGAGTTGCAAAAAGGCAAGCACATGGGCGACATTAGAACTGGGAGCCAGAGCATGTACCTATGTTTCCTTTTTTTCCCTCATCTCTTTCCCAGTCACCTTGGGGTTTTCCAGATGTCTTTTCTACCTTATGGGGTTCACCACCTGATAAACCATGTTTTATATTTTGATAGATCAAGATGGGGATTTATAATTTTATTTGTTCAATTATCTTTTTTTTAATCAATCCTATGGGAAGGGGAATGATTAGAATTATTTTTTTCATTTTTTAAACTATTTTTGAGGACCCCTGGGGTACTTTAAAGGGAACCTGTCACCAGGAGACTCATTTTTAGCACCCCCCAGTCCCCACAGAGCATAGTACATACACTTCCAAAGTGTTTTTTTTTTATAAAAAATAGGTTTTACAGAAAAAAAAGATCTGTTATATTTTACCTTTCATTAGCATCTGCTGTGTGACTAGGCACTTGTCCCCTGGGAGTGGCTGGAAAGGAGCAGTTTCCCCCCACCCTTTTTAAATAAATGAATAACTCCCCTCACTCGGGATTGGCTGTAGAGGAGCAGGGGGTGTTGCTAAGCCAAGTGATGGGTGTTTTCATATATTTGAAAAGGACACATGGAGGAGCAGTTTCCCAAGGGAGGGAGGGAAAATGCTCCTTTCCATCCACTCTCAGGTGACTAGTGCCTAGTCACACAGCACATGGTATAGAAAGGTGCTATATAACATATCTTTTTTCTGTAAAACCTATTTTGTATACAAAAACACTTTGGCATTGTATGTACTATGCTCTGTGGGGACTGGGGGAGTGCTAAAAATGGGTCTCCTGATGACAGGTGTCCTTTAAACATATATATAGCATATACATATATATATTGCAATATATGGAGAATATGCTGAGGATCTAAAATATCAATAGTGAGATAATATTTTTGCTTCTAATATACAAAATGGCTACATTCTGAAGTCCAAATAAGCCATATTCATTTTGGCTACAAATTCTACTTTAACAATCTGCTGTGTTTTGCACTTATGAACAACCTTTTCTCTTGGTGACAGGCCTCCCAAGATATACCAGATATATTAATAGCATTCCACTCTATCAATTCTTATTTTGTTAAACTTATCGATGGAGAATATATAGTCAGTGGCTGTAATGTAAGAATTTTAAAATAGTGTTTCCTTGGCATCTAGGAGATGCCAAGGAATCACATAGACATCACTTGTCTACATGGGTGTGCATATCATTATTTACACGGAGGCGGCTGTCGCTTGAAGGAGCTTTACAGTGAGTTTAATATAGTAAAGCATATTGCAGCCAATGTTGTAAAAATACATGTCACATTTATGGGTTCTTTCTCTGTTATTGAGAATGAATTTGTGTATACAGTTATTTTATGGGATCTGTATAAATCATTGATTTTTTTTATGGGGCTTGAAAAGGCAAAGGGATTAGTGATGAGTATTCTGATGGTGTGCCATGTATTACATATATTGCAGCTGGATTGTTACATCATGTCTATTTATCTGCTTATAGGGGGCCTTTTTTGAAAGAAAAATTGGTACATGATATGTTTATAGGTTGTAATACAATAGCTAATAACAAATGGTTCCGTAAACTAAAACTAAACAGGAAGTAGGAATAGACTGTATAAATACTGGAAAAACCCATATCCTGGAAAGTTTCCATGACTGTCCTACCGGGTATAGCACTCTAATGACATCATCTATGGATGTCCCCCCATAGTAAATGCTGCTGATTATATTGTTTAAAAAAAATGATGTGAATATTTACCATTTGCAATTGCAAGAACTAAATATGCCTGCTTTGTGTATCAGAATAAAATATTTCAGAATATCGTAATCCCACTGTGAGCCCTAAATTAGAAAAATCATTTTCACTTGCATACTCAAAACTAGATTTCAAAGTGAGAATTGTGGTTTAAAACTGCATCAGCCCTGCTAAGTGTGAACACACCCTTTTGCTTTCACGTTGTAAAACAGTATTAGGCCGCATTCCCCTCTATGCCCCCTACGGGTGTGTTAATGCGGCCTTTCTGTTGGCATATTAAAATATTACAACGTCCATTTTTATCACAAGCTGGAGTAGTGCTACTTTATATAATTTGTATCAAAAATTTTCAATAGTTGGTGAGTAATTGCACACCGGCTTATGGGTAGAGTTGAGTGAATCAATTGGAATTGGTATATAACCAACTGTGGACTTCTAAAAACAGATTTTTGCATAAAAAGCTACTATACAATGTTAATTATTTACTATTTTATTACCCATCCTGGTCCTGGGTCTTTTCATAGCTACCTATTTAGGTAACTGAACGGGTCTGTTCATTACCAACATTAGCCAATAGCATCCCACACATAATTTTCATTCCTCACAGGACCTTCTAACACATCTGTCAACGAATTTACAGCAAAAAAAAACCTACATTGAGATTTGCTCAGCTTTGTACTTATGCTTTTATCTTACATCCCAGCTATCATAGTTTCATGGTATATACTGTAAGTCTGGAAACAGTCCCTCAAGTCCAACCTTTAAGAATTAAACAAATATTTTTTCCCCATAACCCGTGATATTTTTTCTCTCCAGAAAGTCATCCTGGCCTCTCTTGAACATGTACATAGAGTCCGCCATAACAACCTCCTGCGGTAGAGAGTTCCACAGTCTCACTGCTCTTACAGTAAAGAACCTTTGTCTATAGTGATGGTAGAATCGCCTCTCCTCTAGGCGTAGAGGATGCCCCCTTGTCCTGGTCACAGGCCTAGGTATAAAAAGATCTTTAGAGAGATCCTTGTACTGTCCGTTCAGGTATTTGGTATTTGTACATTGTAATGAGATCTTCATATTTTTTCTAAACTGAATAATCCCGCCATTCCCCTAATAATCTTGGTTGCTCTTCTCTGCATCCGTTCTAGTTCTACTATGTCCTTTTTAGACACTGGTGCCCAAAATATAGTGTACACAATATTCCATGTGTGGTCTGACCAGGGATTTGTATAAGGGCAAAACTGTGTCTTTATCATGAGAATCTATTCCTCTCTTGATACATCCCATAGTTGTATTCGCTTTAGCAGCAGCTGCCTGGCTCTGGTCACTAAAATTAAGTTTACCATCCACCAATACCCCCCAGTCTTTTTCAGCTCCAGTTTTCCCAAGTAATTGACTGTTTAGAACATCATTATACTTTTTGTTTCCACGGCCCAAGTGCATAACTTTACATGTATCTACATCAGCCATTTCTCTGTCCAATCCTTAAGCTTCCACAAATCCATCTGTAATGCTAAACTATCAACCTCAGTATTACTAACTTTACAGAGCTTAGTATCATCTGCAAATATTGAAACTTGACTGTGTAAACCCACTACAAGGCCATTAATAAAAATAAATTTAGCCAACAAAATTTTTTGTGACTTCTTTAATATTGGGGCCTGTTCGGATACTTCATGTAAAGTCAAACACATTGGGACACAGATATAATCATGCTTTATTACGCCATATACAATGTCTATTTTAGTAGTTGTTGCTCTTTGTTTGATCTTACAGAGCTGCCGATACTCTAGTGTGGAAAGGCAGCCTTTCTAGTTTGTGTAGCTACCCAGAGAGAAGTGAAATGATGCGTGATATCTAATGAACGTGTGTGACATGGTATGTATATATCTTATGTGCTTCTGTGTTTTATATGTATATACCATATGTTATGTGCTGCAAATGTCTTATGTCTCTGTACCATGTATTTGATGTGCATGACGTCATGGTAAATATCTGAGGTGCATGATGTTGTGAAGTTTATCTTATGTGTAATATAATAGTTGTGTGACTGATTTGTATGTCCAAACATGCGCTTCACTTATTATTCACTGGTATATGTGACTGATGCATAGGGTCCACAGAAAAATAGGATCTGCTGAAGTGTTTGCCTGACCCTTTCATTGCCTCAATCACTCACATTCCCGCCCTGGAGTCTGGTTTATCTGGATGTCAGGGGAATGGTCCAATCACTTTCTGAATCAGGACCCTGATAACTCACGGGAGGATTGTCTGTCCATTTCCCAGTGCTTGTTATCAACTCTCTTTAGAACTTGCAACAGTTGTTGCCTACCATCTAGAGTAGGATAGGTAAGTAAGTAGGGAGGTCTTGCTACTTCTAGCTTTAGGGCTCACTGTCCTAAACGCTGAATCTGCTCTACTTGTCTCTTCTTGTCCGTCCTTTAATTTTTTCATGTTATTGTCCAAACAAGAAGAATTACAAGTAAGTTGCAAATCGGGAAGGGGGTCAGGGAGAGCACCTTTTTAACTTTTCCCTTTTTGGTACAAATGTTCAATTTCCCTTTTTTGCAAATAGTCACAAAACCATGCATTCATATCTGTAACCAGGTAAACACATAACACAAATTAGGTGTAAACCTGGTTTCCCAGTACGTGGTAAACTTCTCTTTAGTGAAAGCTGCAAAAAATAACCCTGCAATTCAACAATTGAAACAAAAAATAACATAAGAAAAACAAAAAATAAAATACATAAATTCACCTCCATCCCTCAACATAGAATGTAGTATTGAACGATTAGTTGTACCCTGGTTACTGCTGATATGAATAGTTGCATATTAGTGTACTAACATTGATTATTACTATGCCATATGCCTGCATTCATATTTAGAACAGGCTGCAAATACCGAAAAATGTTGATTTGATTTGTCCCCTCTGAAGAATATTATATAGATATTTATCACTTTGAACGCAAATACCCTACCTCTCTTTGCGTCTTCTTTTATTTTGATTTCGCTCACTTCTTAGTCTTCCTTTATTCCCATGGCGTCATTTGGCTCCGGGTAGGGGTGATTTTTGGCAGATGTCATTAGATTTGTAATCACTTTTAATTAAATTCAGCTTTTAGTGATCCAAGATTTCATTTGACTTTAGAACAAAAGTAAAATTCACAGAGACTGAAGTTCTCTGCTCAGCAATGTGGAATTAAAGGATAGGCAAATTACTCTTTTCCCTGATACATGTCACGGGTGGTCCCGCAATCCCCGTCGCGGATCGCGGGCTCACCCGTGCTGTCGGTCCCCCGCCAGTGCGCCGCAAGCGCTACTCACGGGTCCCGGCTCCTGCCCTGCCGTCATCGGCTCCGTACGCAGCTGCTCCGTCCCCTTCGGCTGTGCGCGCGCGTCCCCGACAGCTAGGGTGCGCGCGCGGCAAGTTCTGCAAATTTAAAGGGCCAGCGCGCCACTAATTGGTGCTGGTCCTTTCCCCTTAAACTATTTAACCCTGCCACTTCCTGTTACCCTTGCCGGATCTTTGTGCCTTGCGCCCTAGAGAAAGCTGTATTTGATGCCTTGTGCTGTTCTTGAGATTTCCTGTTGTGACCCCAGTTCCGTTTCTGACTACGCTCCTTTCCGCCTGCGCTGACCTGTTGCTACGACTCTGACTACGAACCTGTGCTGCCCGTCCTGACCTCCTGCCTGACCCCGACTACGAGATTGCCTGCCGATTCTGTACCTCGACCTTGGCTGCCACTGCGGACAAGTCACGCCTGTGGAACGACCTGGTGGTACCACGCCGCAGCAAGTGCAACCCGCTTTGCGGCGGGCTCTGGTGAAAACCGGGTGCCACTTAGACTCCGGTCCCAGGTAGTGGCTTGTGCCATCGTCCGCAGTGGTTCAGAGGATCCACAACCTCTAAGCCTGACAATACATAATGAGTTTTCCTACATATAAGGATACATGTCACAATTTCTGATTGATTTTGGAACTATTGAACAACACATTTATACCAACAGACCTTGTTAATAATATGTCCTCTGATACAGTTAAAAGTTGAGGGCCATGTTTTGCATAGGTAAGGGACAAGTCCCCAACAATTTCCCCTAGTGTTATAGAATGAATAGTTGTAGATTATTCGGGGGACCACCTATTATCAACCACTAAGAAACAGACCACAGTTTCTGCTAAACTGGGTTGTCTTCAATGGGACTTAAATGCAACAGAATACTTCGGTGAGACAGTCCAACCCAAAGTTTCTCATTTGGTCCACAGAAATATTACTCCAAGACTAATTGATGGCCTGGTCGGAAGCTCACCTGATCATAAGAGAAGGGTCCGTTAGTAAAGCTCCCTCTGACCTCTGACTAAATCTACATGGTTATTGTTTTAGGATGTATGCTAGTTGTTATTTCTGCGGCTAGCTCATGTCTCTATTTACTTCTATCAGCTCATGCCCACAGATGACAATTTCATGGTCATGTTCAGGAGCTGAATGTCTAACACACAAAAGATGGAACAGGTCCTATTCCTGCCCGAGTTTGTGGCTTGAGCTGTGTTTTTCAATTGTCATCAGCGCATGGACACAGCTCATCTGCAGATGACATACAGGATACAAACAATGGTTTAAGGGATTATTGTTTTTCTACTCATGAAACTGCATTAACCTTGCACAGGTAGCCTCAAGGTCAAAGCATGGGACCCCATTTTATAATGGCCTTTAGGTAGGGCGTGAAATGTCCTGTCTAAATTTCCTTGTTTATGTGAAATCTCACCTGTTTAAATCTGTAAAAATCTCTGAAGTCATGTGAAAAGCTTCACTTTAGATGGCTATTTAATTGGTTCTATAATATGTAGAACCATGCTTCTGATGTCTGAAAGATGACACTCTCTCTAAAACTGACTTATCTCATGCAAATGTGACTCTTTTCTACTCATTTTCACAGGGCTTTGAAAGTGATTTTTTAATAGGGTAAGCATATAAAATTTCCTAACTGAGGGAGCAAGTTTAATCTAGTAAAGCTTAAAGATGCCTTGTACTGTGTTAGCTAGTGGTTAAGAAGATGAGTTGAGATTCCTTAGTTGATAATACCTTTCATTGACTAACTAAAAAAGATAATAATTGCAAGCTGTTGAGATTACTCAGGTCTCTTCATCAGACATGGTAAAAGACAACATCTGTATAGAACACAAATTTATAAATGGACACAGTAAGGCTAAGGTTGGTTAGGCCATCACATAGGAATCCAAGATGGCGGCCCGACCCTAAGTCAGAAGTTACAGGGTTGTGTCTAGGGGCAACTGAAATGGTGTACACCAGGACTGATAGAGATAGGTTGGAATTATATCTGGAAATTATATATACATAAATTGTTACTAAAATCCCTGATTAAACTGTATACAAGAAAACCTCTAAAAAAAACAAACCAAATTTTGGAAGTTTCAAATGTTAGTGTTAGCTTGCTTACTAGCTGTATACTGAGAATCAGATATAGAGCCAGCAGAATGTAAAACTGATTTTTTTTTTTTGCAGATTTGGATTCCTCAGGAAAAATCACATTCATTCAATCTACGATTCAAGTCATTTTCATTGATAGATGGCACTGTAATTGCCAAAAATCTAAATGGGTAAAAAAATGTTAAAAAATGGAGATATCACGAGAAATATGCATCAAAATGAAAAACAAAAAAATGTCCAGTGATACTAAAGTTGACCCTGTATTTTCCCCTTCCAGGCGTGAGGTGGGGGGAATCAAATTTTTTATATATCGAGTGCCCTTCTAATAAGTGTTTGAAACTGGTGACATTGGATAGCTTCTAGATAAATATACAGATTTTGGATATGATGTGTAAAAATGGCGTTACTCCTCATGTACACACCATATTCAGCTTATCCTAAGAAGTTATCCAAAAATGTAGTTATGACTAAACTTCAAAAACTCATTTGCCAACTGCATTCAAAACAAAATCAATATAATTCAATATAATCAAGCAGCAAATAGTAGGAGTGATAAACCCGTCATCCACATTGTTTGGAAATGTGACACATAAATGACATAATGTATTTGGTTGCAGACAATGGATGTTACTTCAAGCAATTTATTTTGTTCTGCTCTCATGTAAACTCTCATCATAAATATTTATAAGGCCTCTCTTATATTTAGCTATCTGATTATGTGCAGTTAAGTAGCAGGGAAGGAACATGTTGAACTAAAGCCCTGTGCCAGTCTTAGCAGGTGAATCTATTATTTAGAAAATGACCAAAGGGGCAGCGTTCAAAGTGCTCACAGAACATTTTGCTGTTACTTGTTTTGCTACATCTGTTGGTTTTTTTATTGAAATTTTTAGGGAGGAAAATAAATAGAACATGGCTTATTATTTCAGTAAACTGCGAGAGAAAGGATCTTTGAAATGTTTCCCACACTACACAGTAGAAATGGTTTTAGTATGTGGCTTTGTCCTCATTTTTATGGTTATCATGCTGTTGGGTTACAATTCATCATATATATATCGACTAAGAAGGTTTGTTCCTACCTCCCTTCTATCAGTGCTCCAGAAATCATGTTCAAGGCGGGTGTAAATGATCAATTAGTAAAAATTATCGAACCCCCAACCTAAACATTTAGTCATTTTGATTGTAAGTAAAATTGTGGCTTCATTGTTGGAAAAAAATCTTTCTTTTTAATGGTTCTTTTTTGGGTTTCCACTTGTTTGAATAGTCCAGGATTGGGTCTATTCATCCTTCAGATTATTAGTCCTATATATTAAAGGTGGTATTTGTCTTGTGTACAGGAACTTGCTTAAAAACATTTCTGGAACATAACAAATGGATTTTTAATTGAGCTTAGCTTTCTAACAACCTAATTGTGACAATTTTCATCATAGGCACAACTTGACCCAAAGAAAAATCTATATAGGACCCCTAGCTATGACACATTATTTATAACACAGGTTGCATTGTATAGGAACAGACACCTATACAGTGATGTCAGTAGGGCATCTATGTATGGAAAATATAAATATTGTACTAGATATGTATTCATTGTATTACTATGTTTTCATCTATTAACTTACCATATATACTCATGTATAAGCCGAGTTTTTCAGCACAAAAAATGTGCTGAAAAACCTCCCCTCGGTTTATACACAAGTCAATAAAAAAATAAACTTAGATACTGACCCACCGGCATGCCCGATCCTTGGCGCAGCTCCTCTCCTTTCTTCTTTCTGCTCTATTAGCCAGCAAAGATGTGTCGCCGCCGATGACGTCATAGTGCGCGTCGGCCAGAAGATCAGGTGGACGCGTCTCTGCCGGCTAATAGAGCAAGAAGAAGAAAGAAGAGGAACTGCAGGGACAGGAACATCAGGGAGCTGTGCCGGGTATCGGGACCAAAGTTATGTAGGTTTGGGGGTGTTTTTTATGTTCTTGCTTTATGTGCATGCTGGCTGGCTGTATACTAAATGGGGCTGGCTGTATACTACATGGGGCTGGCTGGCTGTATACTACATGGGGCTGGCTGTATAATACATGGGGCTGGCTGTATAATACATGGGGCTGGCTGGCTGTATAATACATGGGGATGGCTGTATACTACTGGGGGCTTGCTGTCTATATACTACTAGGGGCTGGCTAAATACTACTGGGGGCTGGCTGGCTATATACATCTGGGGGCTGGCTGGCTATATACTATTGGGGGCAGGCTGGCTATACACCACAGGGGGCTTATACTCGGGTTGGCTTATACTGGAGTATATACGGTACCTATATATAGCTTAAAATACATAAAGAAATTATTTGGATGAATTTAATTGGACTTGAAGATATTGATGATATAATGAGGGAGAAAGGTTTAATCTTCAGAAGCATCAAAGTTTCTTTATCAAGAAATGGTTAATCTAACAGCTCGGGAGATTGTCACAGCAATAACAGAGGATAGCTTTAGTTTAGGTTACTTTGATTTCATAGAACAAAAAACATTACAAAATATTACTGGAAATATAATTTTTTGTCTAAGTTTACACCTGAGTTCAGCAAGTTAGACCTCCCATAGTTAATAGCCAAAAAAAATTACGATTGAAGGTCTATGGGTAACGAAAGATGAATCCCGCATCTGTGAATGCACCCTTAGTTGAATTTGAAGGACAAATGCCTTGAAAAGAAATCTACCATTTGTTTTTATGTATTGTTAACCAAACATACCTTGAGAATGCTGTAGCTACACTGATGAAGAAACATATCTTGTTTAATCCCTGAGCTGAGTAGTTTTGCTGAAAAAAAATGATAAGATTATGATAATGAGGCCCTGTGGCAGTAATCAAGAAGTAATCAATCACTGTACTATTCCCTAGCTGGTGTGTATGAGTCCAGCTCAGGTTGATTAGTCCTGTCTGGACAGTTAAAGAAGCTCCTTGAAACACAGCAGTCAATATGCACCCAACTTTCCCAAGGTCCTGAATTTTAATATTGTTTTTTGAGCAAAACCACTCAGATCAGGCATTAAGGTATGAAATGTTCAAGATGATCAGTATATGTTTCTGTGTCAGTGTAGCTACAGCAGTAAGTAAGAGTAATAATGAAAAATTTGGCTCCAGCTTAGTAAAATGGTAAAAAATCAGTTTATTGAATCAATCCATTAAAATCATAGTGAACAAAAGACATAAGAAAAAAACACATAAAAAATGTGCACAATGAAACAAAGGGTAACGCGTTTGAAAATGCTACATTATGGTCCTTATTCATACCCAATATACTCAGGCAGAGAACGCCAACTTCAATAGCAGCAAAGAGAAATTCAAAAATCCTGCCCTCACGGTCATATTTCCTGGAGTAATTGGACATCTATAGAGCAGGGACATGAGCCATGATAGGCCACTTCTAAAGGGGGCGGACAGAGGCTACAGTTCCAAAAGGGAAAATACTAAACCATACAAGACCTCAGTATATGCAAGTCAAATCATTTCTTGATATAAGTCTCTAAGCATGTCTCTGAGGTAAGTGTCCATTTAACCTCCTGCATAAATAATTTCTTATTGCGATCACCTCCACGTTTGTCCATTGTGGGGAATTTCTCTGGTAGATGCCTTGTAGCAGTGCAGGAAGCAGGGACACACGCAGGGTTAAAGTCCAAAATCAAGTGTTTATTCACACTTCTTTGTCAAAACACAAATTCAGCCTTGGCTTGGCATGCAAAATACAAAATAAACCCTGCCCGGCTGAGCACTGCCTAATACAATAACAGCACCTAACTATACATGTACCAGGCTGCCTGGCACACACTCTTGGCCAGCAGAATATCAGGAAGTACTCAGTTACCTTTGCTGTGTGAACACGGTCCAGCCTTCAGCTCTCCAGGTAGTGCCTCTCCTACTGCTTCTGGCCTGCAGTCAACATCAGGCTCAAACGAGGTCTGTGACCCGCACCTATACAGAAACCCAGGACCGAAGCCTGGATGGAGTAGGAGTCCCACTATCAGCCTACCCCTACTCTATAATAAGCAGGCCCAGTACGGACATTATAAAGGTGCCTATGGTAGCACCATAATGGCATGTTGTTCACAGATTGTCTCTACCAACTCACAGAATAATTTGACAATGTTAGAATATAAAACCTTCAAATCCCTCTCTACCACCTCTTGGAAAAAGTCCATCTCAGGAGTACGGGAGTTGATGGGGTAGAAGGTAGTATTCTTGTATTAAGCAGCAGAGCAAGTATCCATATATTCACAATTTGAAAAGGAATTACTAAAGTTGATGTCTTGTAAACTCATAAGCTGGAACAAGGTACATTGTTCATGAAATTGCATGTTGGCAGGAAACACATTATTCCCTAATTCATTGAGCTTTAGCATGGTAGTTTTATCAGTCACTGGGTACGCATTTTGTTAGTGGAAAAAATGTTTTTTTAACCGTGAGGGACTGGACAAATTTGTTAACATCACACACATTTGTAAAAAGATCCATGTATTTACACAGTGCATAACTTAGGCCCTTGGATAACAGTTGCAATTGGTCAAAGGTGAGAATGCAAGCTGATAAATTCTTCTTTATTCTTGTTTTTGTTTGTTTTGTGACATACTGAGTTTTTGGTAGTTCCTCCCCTCTCATCTTGTTTTTTTTTTGTGTGCCCCAGGATGGGGGTTGACTGATCATTTTTTGATTGTGTTTCCATTCTAGTGGTAGTGTTATTCTCAACATTTGACTCTTCAAAATTAAAATCTGATTCATTATCTGTGGATAAAAATTTCACCTTACTTGTTCAGCGTTTCTTATTGGTCTGTTTCCTTAAGATGGAGCGAGGTTTTCTCCTTTGGATTTTTTCTTTTCCATGATTGTTGTTTCTTGATTATCCAGTTGTTCTTGGATTTGTTTAAAAAATGTAATCAAAAGAGTTGGTGGAAGTTTGTTGTTTAAGTTGCAATGTCAATGTCTCAATGTTTTTTGGACACTGTGTAGACTGTTGCGTTCCTGTTCAATGATTAAAGACAAAAGTTGTAATGAACAGTTCGACAGAATTTGGTTGCTCCGCGTCTTAAAATCCTGATTATAAAAAGCTGTGGGAAATTTACAGATCCTTAGACCCATTGGGATCATTCTCTTTTCCCACCATAGAAAAGAATCCCACCATAATCTTAGGTGAGTAGACATTGATTTTTCAAGTTCCCTTCACAAGCTCCAAGTTTCATTATCAGTGTCAGGTGTCGAGTCCGATTGTGAAAAGATTAACTTAGCTTTCGTAAGACGATGCGGGTCGTTCATGAAATCTACAGTATTCATGTTGTTGTTACTCATTTGTTGCATATTAGAAGCTAGAAAAGTGACCAATCAATGAATCAAAAAAAAAAAAAAGATGTTATAAATCTGAAGTAGAAAAGTATTTAATTATCAAAAAAGAAAAATAGGTTAAACAATGTACGTTGACAGTCTGTAAACAATCCCGAGGAAAAAAGTGTATATCACTAACCCTAGTATATGGAAAATTACAATGTAGGGGAGCAAAGACACAACAGCAGTCCTGAGAAATAAATTGAAAATATGAAAAAATTGTTAAAGTGTTTGCTCACCCATGTCCTCGGGAAGTAAGGTGTTGTGCTCGCCCAGGAAATAGCTTGGTCCGGTCCCAAGTAAGATATGAAAAGTTGAAAAATAGTAGAAGCCTTGGGCAGCAGCTTAGTAAAATGGTAAAAAAATCTGTGTATTGAATCAATCCATTAAAACACATAGTAAACAAAAGACATAAGGCAAAAAACACATAAAAAATGTGCACAAAGAAACAAAGAGTAACGCGTTTCAGACCACTACATTATGGTCTTTCATCATACCCGATATAGTCATAGACAGAGAATGCCAACTTACATAGCAGCAAATAGAAATTCAAAAATCCCACACCCAAAGGTCACATGAACTAGAGGCAAGCAGTATTAGGACATCTCTAGACCAGGGATATGAGCCATGATAGGACACTTCTAGTTATCAAGCTGCTGTTGAAGCCAAAATATGCTTGACGGTTAAGCTACCTTCTTGTGTTTCCACATCTTCCATTATAATATACTGTATGTTGACATGGGTTGTCTTCATGTAACAACCGCTTTGGCTAATTCATTGTCTTTTTGAAGAGATTTTAGACTGTATATATGAAAACATGTGCTGCATAAAACCAAGACAAAAGATACCACGGCACAGTAATTATATATCCAAATACATAAAGTACATTAAAAGAACATTCTTTAGGTAATTGTTGTTGTACAATAAATATTTCAGTACTATATATTTTTGGATATATACGGTAAATACTGTGCCGTGATATCTTTTGTCTTGGTTTTATTCTGTCTTTCCCCTTATGACACCGGCCTTAACACTGAACATGTATTTATATTGAATAGTGTATCAAGTGCCTTCAGTATTAGGTATTTATTACATGTATTCCATAAAAACAATTCCCACCTTATCCATAAGATGTCTGAATATTACAGTCTGCTATAAAAAAAAATAGGTACAGCATATTTCATCTGTCACATATCACTCACCTTTTGTTCTTTGTTTTTTTTTAGGTGTTTCCTTATAGTATGGAACAGTCGGTATCAGGTCCTTCCTCGCCTTCTACGGCTTGGCAACCAGTCTCACAATCTCCGAGCTCTAGGATACAAAGGGTTGATACTGGTGACCTTGGAGTTACAGAACAACATTCAACATTTTCCCAGGATGCCCCTGCTGCAGAAGAAGGGGGCTCACAAACTGATTTGGATGTGCCATACCCAGATTTGGCCCCTGTGGTATTCTTCTGCCTCAAACAGACCACAACACTGAGATACTGGTGCATCAAAGTGGTTTGTAATCCATATCCTCTTTGCAGTATTTTGGCAAACATTTTGATCTGTTTTCTGTTATGATTGTTTCTTGAAAGTTTACCAATAGGGTTACACCAAGTAGATGAGTCATTTAAGCAGAACCTAAGAAATAACAGTACATTGGGGATCTGATATGTCCAAAAATGGCATTCTAGGTTATTCACCTCAGCATCTAATCTCATTGATACCAAAAAGTTTGTCATTAATTTCCAAGAATTAATCTAACATGAAAGATGATTCCAACAGGTAATTTTTGTGTTCTTGTTTTTGGAATATTAGTCAACTTTCGACCAAACTGTAAATAGTGTTGTCAGATCACTTCTGCTAAGGCCAATGATATCATGAGAGGCATAAAAAGTGATGATGTAGTTCAACAACTTCATTATATGAAAATCAGAAAACTGTTCTCAGCTTTGAATAACAGTTCACATAATAGAACTAGTTCAGGTTCACTTCAGAACACAGGAAGATTTTGAAATATATATATATATATATATATATGTATATTTAACATGTTTTTGTACCCAGGAGTGTGGCTTAAAGCTAACCTGTCAAAAGGAATGTGATTTTTAGCTGATGACAGGCTCCAATAACCTATGCTATGCTAATTTTAAAAATGCCTTTCTCAGCATTCTGAATCATTTCGGTACTTTATAAAACTTTATTTCACATTACCTGTGTCCCTGCCAGCAGTGTATGGCGAGTAATGAAGGAAAGAGGGGGGGGGGTGACAGAATCACATCCACACTCATCCAGCTCCTTCTCCCCTCCCCACCTGTCATGTGCATTGAGCAGGCAGGAGAGTCAAGGGGTTATGGTGTGGAGTAGAGGAATAATACATGAGGAGACTGAGACACAAACACACAGATGGCACACTAGTGCAGTTGCCTCCCCAAACACCGTAGAACACACCACACTCTGCGGGCATAAAGCCATAGCACAGGCATAAGCTATTGGAACCTGTCACCAGCTAAAAATGACATTCCTGGTGACAGGTTTGCTTTAACATGTTGGATTCTCTAGGTCTAGACGAATGTATTATTTTATACCAATATAGGAGATTAGACAATTGAGAAATTGTCTCCATTGTACTGCCCTAAATTGCCCTGAGACACTGACCCGAGGAATTATTCTTATTGCCAAATAAGGTGTAAGAAAGGTTTTATTTTTCTAAAAACTAATTTACTAATTACTTACATAAATGTTTAATATTAAAAATGATTTGTTTTGGAAAATTTCGACTCTTTGCCACAAGGAGATGACAAACATTGGGAAAGAATATGGCAAAGAACTTGTCTAAAGCTTAGTTGTATCTAAATGCTATATAATGCCATTTATGCATCTGCAATGACATTGTTAATTTTCTCCCGAGGTTTAAAGAAAAAGAAAAACATAAATGTCAAAGTTTGAGGGATATTTAAGTTATGTGAGATACGGGCCCTTTCAGTTGTTCTGTTTGCTGTATGAAGTTAATCAGATAATTCTGCACTGGGACCAGTTTCCTATAACTGTTGGAATAGCTCATTCAAGCTCGATTTTTTTTCTATAGATTTTAGGCGTTGCGAACAGTAATGATTGCAGTAGCAGTAGGAGAGTCTGTATAGTAAGTGTCTTTGTTCTGAACTATAATTGCATTACATATTTTATTCTTGATACAGTCATGTTGTTTGTGTGTATTTAATAGACGACCACAAAGCCGCTAATATTTAATAATGTAATTTTTTATTTGCTATTTATTCAGCTTTGCCTGAGTAGTCAGCTGTTTATTTGCATCTGCTGCTTTGTTAGTCTTACTGATGATCTGATGTGGTTACTACTGTCAATAATATTCAGGAGTGAATGTGTACAATCTCCATTTGGGCCGTTTATCTCTGTATACTTCTTCAGAGATTCCCAGTCTTTTAGGTCAATATGAATCTGAGATCTTCTTTCATCTTAAAATATTATAGTACATACTAAACAGTTTGTACAGATTGAAAGCAGGTAGAAGGGATGCATCCTCCAGTCCCCAAGAAGCTGATTCTAGTACCAGGGGCTTTAATATTGATCATCCCATGGCAGTCTTACTCCGCCCCTGACAGCAATCTTTGGTACTTTATAGCAATCCCAGAATTTATCATCAAAAAGCAACATTTTTTTTAAAATTAAAGTATTAATAAAAATACATAAACAAATATATGTTATTGCATGTTCAGTAGAAGAAGGAAAAGGTTCGATGGCACTCACCAATCTACTAAAATCTTCCGTCTTTATTGCATGAAAATAAATAAAACTTTGAACAAACTTAAGGGACGGAGTTAGGAACGCTGATAGCTCAAAGAGGCGACGGCCATTCCGAGCTTCACTCGCGCCTTATCCGTTCGGATGAAACGGCTGTTGCCTCATTGGGCTATCAGCATTCCTAACATTCCATTATGTTAGTATTTTCATGCAATAAAGACTGAAGAATTTCGAAGATTGGTGAGTGCCAGCATATATACGTCCCCCATACACTTCTATGGCCTCTCGGTGCCGTACAGGAGCGGTGCGGTGCCGCACGTTCCATAGCTCGTAGAAACATAGGACAAGTCCTATCTTTCTATGGAATACGGCACTGTGCACTGTGTATTCCTATAGAGAGGGACGGGGGATGAGCATCGCCGGCACCAATGTATGCCCGCCGTACTACGGTACGGCGGGCATACATTGTGTGAATGTAGCCTTAGGGTGGATTCAAATTATTTTCACATTAGTTGGCTTATGGACACATACAGATTGGTTTTCTCTTTCTGTTTTCAGTGATTTTTCTCTGATATCTTACTGACCCATTCTATTCAGTCGGCTTTTTTACACTTCAGTTTTTTTCCACTGACAATGGTGTCAGTGAACACAAAAGGAACAGGTTCTAACCTCACCACTGACCAGTGAAAAAAAAAACATTGAATAGCATGGGTCAGTAAGGCATCACTGAAGCCAGGAAGAGAAAAGCAATCTGTATGTGTCCATAAGCCAAAATGGGTTCAGTGAGAAATCACTGATGTGAAAAAAATTGCCAATGTGAAGCCTTATACAAATTAATCTACAAACTGAATTTCTTATGACTCAATTTCTATTGGAATCGTTGGCCTTGCCTTCTTGTCCGGGTAGCTGCTCGTAGCACATTTATCCCATGAATTTTTCACCCTTGTCACAGCCTCTTGTAGTATCTAAATGATCTGCTAATATTAATGTATTGGTGGGGGAGCTGTAGCAATGTATTTCGCTTATTTTCAGCGGAGGCTTCCCAAGCCTGAAAATAATGGACCTAGGTCTTATTTTAAGGTGGTGTCTGATTTTCAGCAAAACAGGGAATTTATCAACCGCCGTGGCAGCTAGTGGGTGGTACCAAGTGGACACACTTTGTACTTTATAATGTGCAAATAGGAGCGTCCCCTAGCAGCCTCCAAACGTGACTCGTCTCAGGCAAATATGACTCTTCTCTGCTCATTTTCACATGACTTTGTAGGAGATTTATTTAATTGGTAAGTGAGATTTCAAATAAACAATGGAATTCTAAAAAGCACATTGCATACCCTACCTGAGGGTCCTCTCAATAATAGGTTCCCTTTAAAAAGCATTAACTGATTTCCCTACTGTAAATGATTCTTTTCACACTCATAGCAGGTTGGTTTGTTATTCTAGAGAAATCAGAGAAGCAGTCTGGTGTTTCAGTGTGCAACTCCTGTTTTTCTTCTCCTATGTGGTTATTAACACTCATTTAGCTTGAATTCTTATTACGGTAAGTTGACCAATAAAAATGCTTCTACAATACTATTTTGCCACCGACTCCTAGGATGAGGGGTGTCCTGGAGGGTTCATTTTGGTGGTGTGTTTTTCCTAAAATTAACATATTTAACGTGCGCCAAAACACATTAATTTGGTTGCATGACTGATGGTTATGGGTGTAGCTATGATACATTTAGAATGACAGGCTACAGACATTACAGGGAAGCTAAACGTTGGTCTCAAGAAATGAAGATGATGTGACGACATCATATGTGATGTCACACTGGGGATATCTAGAGCAGCTAAATGTTAGCTTCGTGAAACCAAATAGCCCTGTGGTTTGCTTTTATAAAAAGACCTTTGTTCTCCGTGATTCAAAAGGATGCTCCGTCTTTCCTCTGATTTTTATGATCAAAAGAGTGTCATCAAAGACTGCAACGTTTACACCTCCTGCTCCGGCATTGAGTCTATATACTCCATCTCCCCCAGGAAGAGACGCTGACATTTATATCTCTTCATCTTTTATTTTCCTCTGGGGTTATGCAAATAGTCAGGAAAGGTTTTAATGCTTATCCCAATTTGATTTTAAGGCTCAGATCATGTGCAATGTGGTTCTTGTCAATGAAAAGTGAATAAAGTGAGTGTACACCTAAGTGTCAACAGCTTGTTTACACACCAAATTCTAGTGCTACTTTGTGCTTGGCTATCCTCATAGGAAGGATAATAAGTCTTAATACCTAATCATGCAAAATCTCCCAGGGAGTCACGTACAGTAGCAGTGACCTAGGGCATTATAAGCTGAGCAGTTGGGGTGTAGGGGGCAGTAAATAATGATGTATTGTATTATGTTTAGTGGCGTAACTTTTGGAGGCATGGCCCCACAGCAGATCTCTGAATGGGGCCCTCCTTCCTCCTTAAAAAATATACATATTTATATGCTCACAAATGTGAGTTACAGTAACACAGTATACACAGTACACATATAGAGCATAATACAGAAATATATATCACATATATGTCATACACATATTATGTTATACATATATTATGTTGTAGAATGTGCAGCATAATATGTATATAATGGGGTTCATCTTCCATTCTTTAGTTTGTCAGGTTAGATGATGGGGCCCCCTGACACTGTGGGCCTCATAGCAGTTGCTATGGATGCTACCACTGTAGTTATGCCCCTGATTATGTTGCTGCCCTGCTGTTGAATTTTTTTCTTTGTGAGAAAACCCCTCTAAGAGAAAATTTTAGTTTTATTGGTCTGAAAAACAAAAGGTTTCATTGTCTGATAAACATAGGAAAACATAATTTTTTTGATACATAGCTAGCTTCTGTATCATTCAAAACAATAAAACATAGGGGAACCAGGGCTGGGAAGAGGACACAGGGGGAAGGAGAAGAACATACAGGTAACAAGATCACAAGATCTGTATAGTGTAGAATATGGATGGACCAGGACAGCACATACGGACATGAATGTGTAAAGGAGAACTAATAATAGCGTTTAATGCATGTGTTTCAAAGCATATTGCAACAACCAATTAAACAGCTGTTAACATTTGCATTTACAAAATGCAACTCTTTTAACACACGTTAACGCATGCATTTACATTGCATTGACAAACACATCAAGTCCAACCTTTAAGAATTAAATACATGTTTTATCCCCATAACCCGTGATATTTTTTCTCTCCAGAAAGGCCTCTCTTGAACATGTACATAGAGTCTGCCATAACAACTTCCTGCGGCAGAGAGTTCCACAGTCTCACTGCTCTTACAGTAAAGAACCTTTGTCTATGTTGATGGTAGCATCGCCTCTCCTCTAGAGAGGATGCCCCCTTGTCCTGGTCACAGGCCGAGGTATAAAAAGATCTTTGGAGAGATCCTTGTACTGCCCGTTCAGGTATTTGTACATTGTAATGAGGTCTACCCTCAGTCGTCTTTTTTCTAAACTGAATAATCCCAAGTTTTTTAATCTGTGATTGCATTCCCCTAATAATCCTGGTTGCTCTCCTCTGCACCCGTTCCAGCTCTACTATATCCTTTTTATACACTGATGCTCAAAACTGTACACAGTATTCCATGTATGGTCTGACCAGGGATTTGTATAAGGGCAAAACTATGTCTTTATCATGAGAATCTATTCCTCTCTTGGTACATCCCATAATTTTATTTGCCTTAGCAGCAGCCGCCTGGCTCTGGTCACTAAAATTAAGTTTACCACCCACCAATACCCCCAAGTCCTTTTCAGCTCCAGTTTTACCAAGTAATTGACTGTTTAGAACATAATTATACTTTTTGTTTCCATGGCCCAAGTGCATAACTTTACATTTATCTACATTAAACCTCATCAACCATTTCTCTGCCCACTTCTCAAGCTTCCACAAATCCCTATGTAATGCTAAACTATCAACCTCAGTATTTATTACTTTACACAGCTTAGTATCATCTGCAAATATTGAAACTTGACTGTGTAAACCCACTACAAGGTCATTAATAAAAATATTTTAAATAGTGGCCCCAATAATGACCCCTGTGGCACTCCACTGGTAACGTCAACCCAATCTGAGAATGTGCCATTAATGACGACCCTCTATTTTCTATCACTAAGCCAATTACTTGTCCTATCCAGTCCCGTTTTAACAGACTGCTTAAAAACGGGTTCAAAACGCCACGTGTGCCACCGGTCTAATGCTGGTTATGATACATAGTTTTAATGCTATAGCTGATTAGTGTATAATACATATATATATATATATATATATATATATATATATATATACATTTATTATTCTGTAGTGTAGCTTACTGTAGTATTTGGGTGGGCAGACATGACTACTTAGTCTGACATGGTGCACACTCTTTTGTCAGAGCTAAAAGTTCAGAATGGATACATTTCCCTTTCACGACTCTCTCGAGATGTTGGGATGGGATAGGGATACAAAAGAAAATGAGTCACCACAAAAATGGACTTCAGCGAGAAACAGTTTCCATGGCAACCAGTTTCAACGGAATGCGACAGGGCAAATATTTTGTAAACGCCAACTGTAACCCTTCCCTTACCAAAAGGGTAATTACCTAGTACAAATGAACATATATAACGTCTACCATGCCTCAACAACGATAAAGGAGAACTAAAGCAGCATCACACTCACATGTGTCGTATTAACAAGTCCAAAGCCGTAGATGGATGGCACAGTATGTAAGTACAGTGCTGGATGATGGCGGCGTCGCTCACCCAATTAAATAGTTCTACTGACAAGTAACAATAGGCCCAGACTTCGGCAGCCTGCTATTGTAATTGACACTGGTAGAATAATAAAGCCATGTGCTTGTGAACGGCAGGCAGCTCGGGATAACATTTCAGTGCACTGTTTTTACTAGTACCTGGAATTTTTAATCAGAAGATTTACCTCTACGACTTGACAGTTTTATTGGAACAGGGGTAACGAGAAACTCAGTAGCAACTATTGATTTTCTAGTCCAAAACAAGAAAAGAGTGGGCTAAGACTGGATGGAAGCCAGTGCTGTGTTAATAGCATGAATTCACATGTCTCAATCAAGTACAAACCCAATAGAGTCCTTGCAAAGGTCTGAATAGTTCTACTATTTTACCACAAAGTTCTTCGCTGCTTGCCCCTGCTAGGTTTTCTTTACAGTCTTTGTGTTATCTATTAGGTAAGTGTTGTATTGTGCTGGTTATTATAAAGTGGTAACATACAGTAGGGCCGCCACTAGGATTTTTGGAGCCCCAGTTTCCCATTATAAGTTTGACCCAACATTCCTGTACTCTGTATATAGATAGCTTTAGCACTGCATGTTCGTCCTCGGTATATAGCCTATATCCCCCCCCTAAGTATATATACATAGCCCCAGCACTGCACAGGTACCTCAGTATATACATAGTTCCAGCACTGCACAGGTCCCTCAGTATATATACATAGCCCCTGCACTGCACAGGTTCCTCAGTATATATACATAGCCCCTGCACTGCACAGGTTCCTCAGTATATATACATAGCCCCTGCACTGCACAGGTTCCTCAGTATATATACATAGCCCCTGCACTGCACAGGTTCCTCAGTATATATACATAGCCCCTGCACTGCACAGGTTCCTCAGTATATATACATAGCCCCTGCACTGCACAGGCCCCTCAGTATATATACATAGCCCCAGTACTGCACAGGTTCCTTATTATATATACATAGCCCCTGCACTGCACAGGTTCCTTATTATATATACATAGCCCCTGCACTGCACAGGTCCCTCAGTATATATACATAGCCCCAGCACTGCACAGGCCCCTCAGTATATATACATAGCCCCAGTACTGCACAGGTTCCTTATTATATATACATAGCCCCTGCACTGCACAGGCCCCTCCTCAGTATATATACATAGCCCCCGCACTGCACAGGTCCTCCTCAGTTTATATACATAGCCCCAGCACTGCACAGGCCCCTCAGTTTATATACATAGCCCCAGCACTGCACAAGCCTCTCCTCAGTTTATATACATAGACCCAGCAAAGCTACTCTAATGAAATTTCCACAGCAGATGCCCCGTTACAGAAATGTCCACAGCAGTGTCCCCCTTTACATAAATGTACACAGCAGAGTCTCCCTTTAATGAATTTTCCACAACAGAGCCCCCATTTAATAACATGCCCCTCTTCACATAAAGGCCCGCCCTCCCTTTAAAGAAATGTCCACAGACAGCAGGGCCCTCTTGAAAAAAATCTTCTTCTCCCGGCCTGCGGCTCCATCTTCTTCCGCTCAAACCGCCTATATGAAGATCCGCCACTGGGCTTAATGATATCATAATATATTTTTATCCATTGTGACATATTAGGCTTTGGGTACTTTTTTTTTGGATCCAACCGTTTATGGTAAAAGCATGTGAATCCATTAATCCTGTCAAAGTAGGTCCATGCCCATAAGAAAATGTAAATGTTGTCCTTGTTTTTATTCTAGACTTCACATTTTCACATAATGGAGAATCAATTAGGGATTAAACAATGTCCGAAGTAAAATATTACAAATTCTCAAGGAGAAACTTGTACTGCTGACATTTACTGAATCTGTGTCCTCCATTAAATTATCAGAATCAATATAATATGGAATTATTTCTTGGCAAAAGTAATGGAAAATTTATTTGAATTCTTCCTGGCTACCTGATATAATTTGTGGACAGGATATGCATGTGGATATTTTACTTTTATTAAATTTCACATAATTTACCAATTGGTACATGATGCAGGGATCGTGTATTCAGTATATTAATTTGAAGAACACGCCAAAGGAAATAACAAGGGCTTTTGTAAGCCATTTTGAATTTGAGGATAAGGAATTAAGTTTAGTAGAACTTATTGAGACAGGTTTCACTAAAGAAATTAAAATAGGGTGATTGACACTTCTATATTCTGTTGGTGGAAGATGAAAAATATATTAAATATTAAAAAATGGTTAGAGGTAACTCCCTTATTAACATGGCAGTTAATGGGGGAAAAATGTGGTGTTATAAAGAGTGGATAGGTAGAGGGAGGAAATATTTAGGACAGATATATAGTGAGGGGTCTATGAGGACTTTTGAATCCTTAACCCCATAACGCAAAAAGACATTACTGTACGTCCTGTTGCTTTTAGGGGAGTATGAAGCGGGCTCACGGGCTGAGCCCTCTTCATACTCACCGGGTGATCCATTGGCATGACAGGCTCGGGTTACACAAAGATCCGAGGATATCATGTTTTAGGCTATCTATTACAATGTGCGATTTGCACATTGTAATAGATGGTGTGCAAAATCCCCATATACTGCCACACAGTATATGATGGGATAAATCAGACAACCAAGGGTTAAAGTACGCAAGGGAGTCTGAAAAATAGTAAAAAGCCTCACAACCTTCCTTACGCCCAAAGATAGAGCACGCTCTATCTTTTTTGTGACCACGGCTTGGAATGGTGAGCTCGCTGTACTGAGCCTGGATGCCGTAGCCGTCTATGGGGGACGTATATTTATGTTGAGATATATGTTGCCTCGACTGTCGTGTGAATGGGGCCTAAACTTGATTTTTAAAGAGTCTTCAGAAAACCTGTTAAATCTTCTTCCACTTCTATGCAGATGCTCTTGTGCTTTCTAATGGTGCATTTTCCCGCAGTAGCCAATCACTGGACTCAGTAATGATGTTGATATTTATGGCAGGAGACTGCTGAGCCCAGTGACTGCAGTACCATCAACCCATGTACTGCATGTCACATCAACCAACACCAGCAGGGTTCTCAAGAGCAGCTGGGAGGGTTTATCAGGTGAGTCATATGTTCTGCATATTTCATGGAATGCCTCCTATTCTAGAAAATTTCTTTAATGTATTCTCCTCTATTAATAAATTAATTGCAGACAAATATTATGACCTTTTCTAATTTCCCATGATAAATCTTTTGTGTTCTCTCCACCTCTTTTAATGGTTACCTTTCTCCTGAATCCACTTCTCCTCTCCCTCCCTCGTATCTCCCTCTGACTTCTGCTACCCTACTGTCTCTCCCCATCTCTGCTGACATTTCAGGCTCACTCTCTGCCTTAGTGGAAGGATAGGATATAATAGATCCAGCGGGAAGAGAATAGAAAAGATATAAAGGGAACAGCTGATCTTTCCTCAGCACTGAGTTCAGGTTCATGCATTCTGTTTAGTCCATAAACACTGATACAATAGATACCTTTCAGAGGCATTATCCCAATCCCTACGGGGGAGAGCATTGAGCGGGGGCCTTAGCCTTTTTTATACCTGAAATTCTCTTCTTTTTCTGGGAGAATTGTTTGTAGACCAGGAGGAGAGCCATTTTGCCGGCCAAAGATATTTTAACTCTTTCGGTGGCTTTGAAACATGTTTTGGATTAAGATAAATTAAGAACTATATTAAGTTTATTAGTATTGTATAATGGCATGACAAAATATTATTACAAACACTCCCTTATAGGTAGATGTATATTTTTCTGCATGTATATACGTTGGCCAAGATATATTAAAACTGGAACACTGCATCGGGTTTTTCTGACGGTTTTTTTTGGTGCATTTCATGCTGTGCACTCACTACCACGCCCCTTTAGGTGCACAGTTTTAAAAAGTGTCGGACAAAATGCAGCTGTGACACAATTACGGCACAGAGACAAAATAAATATATGTGCAAACTCAAAATGTGTCTAGACTCAATTACAGACAGTCCCCTACTTAAGGACACCTAACTTAGAGACGACCCCTAGTTAAAGACGGACCTCTCTGCCCACTGTGACCTCTGGTGAAGCTCTCTGGATGTTACTATAGTCCCAGACTGCAATGATCAGCTGTAAGGTGTCTGTAATGAAGCTTTATTGATAATCCTTGGTTTCATTACAAAAAATTTTGAAACTCCAATTGTCATTGGGGCAAAAATATAAAAATTGTCTGGAACTACAACTATAAAATATATATTTTCCGATATTTCCGATAGACTTGAATGGAGAGTGGCTGTTCATGCTTATTACTATAACAGACACAAGGAGTGGGTCAGCCAGTGGACCTCCATTCTCCAAATAAGTGCAGCACGTATAGACGTTATATCCTGTGGATATGTAATAAAACTCAACCCCTTTAAGTAAAGAGGAATTATTCTTCAGTAATGAGGTCTGGCCACTACACTGTTTTATTTTCATTGTACTATATTCTAAGAACAATTGATTGATGGAAGTGTCAGGTGTCAGACCCTAATCAATCGGATGTTAATGACCTATATAAGTTTGATAGTCAATATTTTTAGCCCCGAAACCCCCCTTTAATCTTTCAAACGAGCACCATATTATAGAGTATGTGATTATTTCCAAAGCTAGGTCAATGCATAATAATATGCTTTCTGCTCTGCAAAACTGTATTTGGTATCGGAATGAGACACAATCATGAAAAATCAAAGACCAGGCAAAGGAACAGACACAAAAACAGGTCTTAGTCCCGAATAGTGGTAGGCGTTCTATAGCATACTAGAAGCAATCAGCCTTTGATATGTGTAATTATTTGTATGACTTTCTAGCAATAGAGGGATTACTGATGAATCCTCTTTGGATTCATGACTGCATGTTGTTACTGTGCACAAGGAATAATCTAGGTGAATGGAGGAATTACAATCTATTCTAATGTGATATACCACATTAGAGAGTATTTAAAGCGTAATGTTTTATTGTATTACTAGTGCTGACATTATGCATAAGAAATCATATGAACTGGGCTCATACATATCAGTGAGCTGCCTCAGGGTGAATGATGACATTGGTTAATATAAAACTGGCCATGCTGCACACATGAGATTGATGATGACAGCTACCACTAACTATTTAGACTACTGCGAGTATTGGCTCTCAGGAGGCCATCTGTGATCGAAAGAGGATCACCTTTGGTCAGAAGCTGTTCAGATGCTAGATATAAGATCCAGATGCAAATAAGAGGTCTCCTGTCTCTACCATGAAATCACTTGTAGGGTTTTAGCTATTGTTAGTCTCCGATTGTGACAGTGTCATTTTAGATTGACACATTTAGCCTGAGCTGTATACATTTACCTTGAAGGTGCTTCACTTAGGTTTAGATAAATTTCACAATTTTTTTCATCTTGCCGTTTATGGCAACTTCTAACACTAATTCTTCATTCATGTGGCATACGATACTGTATGTACAGAGCTGTCATTTAACATCAATAGAGAAGTCCTGCTGTACTGTAGATTTATGCCAGTGCTTTTATGTTGTAAAATTGTATCTTTAATCATAATATATCGTATAGTATAGAATTACTAGGGACTCAGTAAGACACCATATACCTGAGACAGTTATGGAAAAAACTACAGTGAAAGCTGTTCCATGTTTGTTTAATACATTATTTGAAAAGCAATAAGGTTTTCTGGGGACCTGGGTTCAAGTCCCAGGGTCAACATCTGCAAAGAGTTTGTATGTTCTCTCCGTGTTTGCGTGGGTTTCCTCCGGGTCCTCCGGTTTCCTCCCAAAATATACTGGTAGGTTGATTAGATTGTGAGCCCCATTGGAGACAGGGACTGATTTGGCAAGCTCTATGCAGCGCTGCGTAATCTGTGTACGCTATAGAAATAAAGGAATTATTATTATTATAAAACCAAAAGCAGCACCAGCTATGGGACCTACACAAACAAAAAATACCTGTCAGTTATAATAACAGAGAAATAAAGCCATTATGACATATGCAAATATGTTTCTCAGTGGGCAGTCCCAAGCCAGTTAAGTGCTCCCTCTCTCATAACCTGTCCCATTCCTGATCCGTCGTGATCAAGGACAGTGTTGTCCTATGACTTTGCATTGATGGAAGACATTGCTGGAGCAGTCAATAAACACCAAGGTCGCGGCAATGGTCAGAGAACAGTCTGAGCTTTCCCCTCAGGGCAATTCTCTGTTTGTTTTTCTATGCCCCTTCAGAGGACAAATCTTTATCCTTTACTTGGCTCTTTTATTGATTAAATGGGCAGAAAGCATCTTACAGACTTCCTCTGAAGGGCACATCTCGCCCTGTTACTAGTTTCACTAAAGTTCTAGTTTTCTCTATAGTCCTCACCCTTCCTGGGCAATCAGCATCACTAACATGAATACGTAATATGCTAGTCATGTGGGCAGTCCTAAACTGGAAGAGACCTCCGGGGACCACCCACTTGACCGTAAAGAGCATAAGTGGTTTTTTAAACTAACTTCAATAATTGCCCTGAAAGGAGGCTAATCATATGCACATATTACAATGATGAAAATTACTGTTAGTGACAGGTCCTTCTGAAGACTGCTATACTGATATGTATGATGGAAAAGCCTCTACACTTTTACTGATTTCATACTATATTTAGTCTGTTAATAATCATACACATCCAAGTAGTATTCACCTCGTGTGAACAGGTCTTCATCACCCCATATCTCTCCACTGCCTATACAGTAGTTTCAGATTCTGCTTCTCTTCCCCTTGTATGTTACACCCGGTAGCTCTGAATATTTAATCTTCAGTTGTTTACATATTTATAACGTGTGTCTCCATTGTAAATTCAACGTTTTAGCTATATTCCCAAAGGCAAAAGTGCCATCATTTAACCCTGAAGAATCCAGCATACATGATATGTGCACATTTCATATGCTTGTTCTATTTTGAAGGATATGTTCCTGTAGGATTCAGCCTATCATCCCTTCATTTATACTGTATGCATCCAAGAAGTGAGTTCACTGTGTCCCCGATGCTTATCTTTGTTGTATATGTATGTAACAAGAACAGTAAGACTCAAGAATTAGGTGTCATTTCAAGATATATATGAGGTAGAACTGTACTATTGACAGAGGTGTACTTAGTGTTTTCTTATCTTGGGGCATGGATTAGTTATGAAAATATGGTAATAGTTTGTTGATACCCCTTGGTACCCTTCAGAGATTTAACAGGGTCGGCTCCAGGTTTGAGTAGGCACCTGGGTGACAGAGCCTTGTAGGCCCCTCTGCAGTGAACTCACGTGGCGGCATTAAAAATTCAAAAACTAAAACAGTCTCCTGTTCCTTAGTTTATCATAGCAAACAGCCCCCTCATGGTTTTTTTTATATATACCCCCTCACAACCTATGGATTAATTAAATACAGTCTCCCCTCTCCCCCATGGATTCCTTATGTACAGCCTTATGTGGGCCCCCAAGCAGCTCTGGGCCCGGCAGAAGGTCTCTGTAAATAGCATTATGTGGAATATCAGATCACGGAGGGGGGATTATTTGTCAAAATATAGTAGCCACTATTCCCTCACCTTGACTGCTCTTTGAGTGGAATGCTAAGACAAAAGGAAGAAAAAAACTCACATGAAGATTTCCTTCATTCCGTGAAGTAGCTTGAGGGTGGACGTCTTGGAGAGGATATAAGGGATCATTTGGAGACTGGTACTATGAACATCACAATAAAGTTGGGAGATGGTGTCGATTTTGAATTCGGACCCAGCAGCTTTCAGATATACCTCCTGACTCCACTATTTATAGCATCCTAGGACCTTTGTGATTGTTTCTGGCTTAAAAAGTTGTAACTGTTGGGGCTTACTGCTAGCTAAAATAAAAATCATGACTTTTTCCCCCTTTTACTCTTCTCTCACCAATCTCATGTTAAAGTGAGGAACCAGTCACCAGCTAAAAATTACATTCCCGGTGACAGGGTTCTTATAAGTAAAGTGTCAATGAGTTTGATTAACAATTCCTAAGCAGGTCACTTCCTACAGGTAATTTCCATTAATATTATTACTTAAAGGCTTCACTATTTATGCAAGTTACAATTTTTAACGGGAATCTCATTTATAGTGCTGAAGTGTAATGCTTTTTAGCATTCTGATAAGTATGGGACCAGATCCAAATCTGAAACTGGATATCCATGTATAATATTTTAATACTGAAACCTCCTTTTGTGGCAGAGGAACCTTCGATGCCCATGAGACTCCAGGAACCAGGTGCAACTTCTGCTCCTGCATCCATTCATTTTTGAAATATATAGATGAGTCACAACTATCCTTCACTTTATAGTAAAGTTATTTTGTGAATTTGGCAAAACTTTTTTATATTTTTGGCCAATCTTTATGTAATATGCTTGATTTTTAAAACTGCAGCCTTGTTGTATCTTTCGCATATAGGGAGTGTAAATGAAATATATATGTAGAAACTGGAGCATATAGTGTGACCTTGCTTCGAGATTTATGAAATCCAGAATTGCTTTTAGGTAATGCGCTAGCCGGTTTTTAACTGACGGCACACTGGCATTCATTTCAATGGATGAATGCTTATGAACATGGCTTTTATTTGCATGGCTTTTATGTATCTGTGTGGAGGCCAAAGAAAATGTGTAAGGGTAAATGTGAATGCAAAAACAACGAATTGCATGCCGATGTCAAATTGTATCCTTATGCTGTCTGTATTTGAAGACAGGTAACACAATTATGTGACCCTTCAAGACGTTGGGTAAAGATAGTGACATAACTTGCAACCTCCAAAAATGGATAACAAATGGATGACACAAGGAACATACAGATTGCAAAATGGACCACTGATCCTGAAAAACATCCAACTTGTTAACCCTTTCCTGTGTTTACCATAAATTGTTGGTATGGATAACACCAGGTTGATCGCCAATACAAAATGAAACTGCAATAAGGAAAAATTACTTGGATTCTAATTTACGGAATTATTTGCGTGACTCATGCAAGCCGGCACCAAGCAATGATTCTGTGTTTAAGTAAGGATTCATGTTATTGGATGGAGACACAGGACATCTGAGCAGTGCGCCTCTTCACCCCTTGCCCCTCTCTACAATAAAAGAGAAGCACAGTTCTTTCTGTTGCCTGTACACAATGCTTTCTACGTCTTCTGTTTACTCAGTCACCAGCTTCCCTCGGCTGCTTCCCCTGAGTCCTGTCACCTGTCCCTTCCGTAGCCTGTCACTTGTCTGTTCCTGTCATTCTCTATCTATGTCATGTGACACAGGGCCACAGCTCAGCACAATGCTCCTGTATTGAAGCCATCTGTTCACCCGGCACATTTTTCTGCCTGTTATTTTTTTTTTCTACTTATTGTTTTCCAGAGATTAAGGCACAATGTTCATTTACCCAGCAAATTTGTTTCAGAAGCTATTCCTTGGAGAGCTGGACATTTTTAAGGGAATGTCATGTTGGCAGAATGTTCAGCTTACTGAAGATGATTTTTTTTTTCCTCTTCTATTTTAGGCTTTATTTGACAATATACGGCAGAAAAGGCCCCAAAACAATTTGTTCACTTGTTAATCATTAAATGCATTATCAGGGGAGTATTGGTATACATATGTCAGCTGCAGTGGACAGGGATTTTACAAGTTAAATCTATTGTCCAGTTGTGATTTTTTTTTGGTCTATATCCATTGCTGCTCATCACAGCTAATGATGGCTCCCACGGGGGCTGTCATGTAGCTCTTTTAAATTCCTGAAGGGAATATTTCATTAGTTGGAGGGGTGGGGGCTAATTTATTTTTGCATAAATAGGAATATTTGTAATTTGGGGTCTGGAATTAATAGGTAGCGCTACCCTTGAGGGCTGTATATACCATCAATCATTCTACTAATTTTACTGCAAACGGAATAAGGATTTTTTGTACTATAGTATCCTCTCATGTCCCATAATATTAGCATGAAAATTATATGAGATATAATTCCTTCCCTCTATAACGTTCCCCCATAAGTTCAGTTAGGGCTTTGATCAAGTTGATCGCATTGGGCACAACAGAGGATAACAAAATAAACTATGCTAGTTTGCTTTATTAGGTTGTGCAGCAACTTAGGTAATTTAGTGTTGTCTAGCAGAAGATTTGTATGTAATGAGGACCATTAGAAGCGGTGGTGTGTACCATATTTTTTGGGCTATAAGGCGCAGAAAAAATCCTTTTCTCAGAAATCAAAGGTGCACCTTATAGTCCAGTACACCTTATATATCAGCGGTGGCGAACCTATGGCACGCGTGCCAGAGAGGGCACGCAAAGCCCTCTCTGCAGGCACGCGTACCATCTCCCCGGTCTCATCAAAGTCGGAGCTCCGGCAGCCACTGCAGCCTGAAACTGATCGGCTCTGCTCTCACTAGTGATGCCTTAGTGAGACAAGAGCAGCCGATCAGTGTCAGTGCCCACCCCTCCTCCTCTTCAGCCCGGGAAACATTGGGAAGAGAACTGAGTGAGGCAGCTCACAGAACAGAGCTGACAGCAGCAGAGCAGAGCAGAGCAGTGATACGAGGTCAGGAGCTGCTGGGGCTGCTCACACACATGTGCACACTTACAGAGGTCCTGGCAAGGGACACTAAACCAACTATACATACTTGTGTAGAGATGAGCGAACATGCTCGTCCGAGCTTGATGCTCGTTCGAGCATTAGCGTACTCGAAAAAATGGCAGCTCCCGCCGTTTTGCTTTTTGGCGTCCAGAAACAGAGCCAATCACAAGCCAGGAGACTCTGCACTCCACCCAGCATGACGTGGTACCCTTACACGTCGATAGCAGTGGTTGGCTGGCCAGATCAGGTGACCCTGGGATAGACTAGCCGCTGCCCGCGCTGCTCGGATCATTCTGTGTCTGGATGCCGCTAGGGAGAGAGCTGCTGCTGGTCAGGGAAAGCGTTAGGGTGTTCTATTAGCTTACTGTTAGGCAGGAGTGATTCTCCAAGAACCCAACAGCCCTTCTTAGGGCTACAATAACGTTCTACTTTTTTTTTTTTTTATTTGCATCTAGTACCATTTTGTGAGGAATTAGCAGGGGGACTTGCTACCGTTGTGTTTAGCTCTTAGTGGCACACATATCCACCTCAAACACCAAAGTGGGAAAATTTAGTAGGGGTTGGATTTCAATTAGGCACAGTCTGCCATTTTTCCTTTTTTATTTTACGTTTATTTTGTTTAATAACTCAGTGTCATCTCATCTGGCATAGTAGTGTGCTTTCATACTTGGCTAGAAAATAGCCATAGGAGAATCCAAACGGCTTACGCCGACAGTAGCGTTGTATATTTGATTTCTGGTTGATCTGCTGGTGGCTGTACTTGCTGCAGTGCATCTACTAGCCAATTGTGAGCAATTTGTAGTGAGACTTGCGACCGCTGTGTTTTGCGCTTAGTGACGCACATATCCATTGCAAAGACTGAAGTGGGAAAATTTAGTAGGGGTTGGATTTCAATTAGGCACAGTCTGCCATTTGTCCTTTTTTATTTTACGTTTATTTTGTTTAATAACTCAGCGTCATCTCATCTGGCATAGTAGTGTGCTTTCATACTTGGCTAGAAAATAGCCATAGGAGAATCCAAACGGCTTACGCCTACAGTAGCGTTATATATTTGATTTCTGGTTGATCTGCTGGTGGCTGTACTTGCTGCAGTGCATCTACTAGCAAATTGTCAGCAATTTGTAGTGAGACTTGCGACCGCTGTGTTTTGCGCTTAGTGACGCACATATCCATTGCAAAGACCGAAGTGGGAAAATTTAGTAGGGGTTGGATTTCAATTAGGCACAGTCTGCCATTTGTCCTTTTTTATTTTACGTTTATTTTGTTTAATAACTCAGCGTCATCTCATCTGGCATAGTAGTGTGCTTTCATACTTGGCTAGAAAATAGCCATAGGAGAATCCAAACGGCTTACGCCTACAGTAGCGTTATATATTTGATTTCTGGTTGATCTGCTGGTGGCTGTACTTGCTGCAGTGCATCTACTAGCCAATTGTCAGCAATTTGTAGTGAGACTTGCGACCGCTGTGTTTTGCGCTTAGTGACGCACATATCCATTGCAAAGACCGAAGTGGGAAAATTTAGTAGGGGTTGGATTTCAATTAGGCACAGTCTGCCATTTGTCCTTTTTTATTTTACGTTTATTTTGTTTAATAACTCAGCGTCATCTCATCTGGCATAGTAGTGTGCTTTCATACTTGGCTAGAAAATAGCCATAGGAGAATCCAAACGGCTTACGCCTACAGTAGCGTTATATATTTGATTTCTGGTTGATCTGCTGGTGGCTGTACTTGCTGCAGTGCATCTACTAGCCAATTGTGAGCAATTTGTAGTGAGACTTGCGACCGCTGTGTTTTGCGCTTAGTGACGCACATATCCATTGCAAAGACCGAAGTGGGAAAATTTAGTAGGGGTTGGATTTCAATTAGGCACAGTCTGCCATTTGTCCTTTTTTATTTTACGTTTATTTTGTTTAATAACTCGGTGTCATCTCATCTGGCATAGTAGTGTGCTTTCATACTTGGCTAGAAAATAGCCATAGCAATAGGATAGCATTGTTTGGTTTTAAAAACTCAAAAACACAAAAAAAAAAAAAAAACACAAAAAAAAGTTAAAAAAAAATTAAAGCTATAACTCTCATTTTAAAAATGTTTAACCCGAGGGCTAGGGGTAGAGGACGAGGGCGGGGACGTGGGCGTCCAACTACTGCAGGGGTCAGAGGCCGTGGTCCTGGCCGGGGTGAGACACCACCTGCTTATGAGGGAGCAGGGGAACGCCGCAGAGCTACACTCCCTAGGTTCATGTCTGAAGTTACTGGGACTCGTGGTAGAGCACTGTTGAGGCCAGAACAGTGCGAACAGGTGATGTCGTGGATTGCTGACAATGCTTCGAGCAATTTGTCCACCAGTCAGTCTTCCACGCAGTCCACCCATGTCACCGAAATCGCCACTCCTCCAGCTCCTGCACCTCAGCCTCCTCCCCCCCAGTCTGCCCCCTCCCAGGAAAATTTGGCATTTGAACCGGCATACTCTGAGGAACTGTTTTCTGGACCCTTCCCACAGTCACAAACCACTTGTCCGGTTGCTGCTGAGCAATTTTCCGATGCCCAGGTTTTCCACCAGTCACAGTCTGTGGGTGATGATGACCTTCTTGACGTAGTGGAAGTGTGTAAAGAGGTGTCCGATGATGAGGAGACACGGTTGTCAGACAGTGGGGAAGTTGTTGTCAGGGCAGGAAGTCCGAGGGGGGAGCAGACTGAGGGATCGGAGGATGATGAGGTGACAGACCCAAGCTGGGTTGAGAGGCCGGGTGAACACAGTGCTTCTGAGACGGAGGAGAGTCCTCGACCAGAACAGGTTGGAAGAGGCAGTGGTGGGGCCAGACGGAGAGGCAGGGCCAGAGCTGGTGCATCAGCGCCAAATGTGTCAACTAGTGAAGCTCCCGTGGCGAGGGCTCTTGCGGCGAGGGCTAGATCTTCAGAAGTCTGGAGGTTCTTTAAGGAAACACCGGATGACCGACGGACTGTGGTGTGCAACATTTGCCAAACCAGGCTCAGCAGGGGTTCCACCACTAATAGCTTAACTACCACCAGTATGCGCAGGCATATGAATGCTAAACACCCCACTCAGTGGCAACAAGCCCGTTCACCTCCGGCCGTGCACACCACTGCTCCTTCCCCTGTGTCAGCTGATAGTCAGCCCCCTGCCCAGGACCCTGCCACAAAAACCCCATCGTCGCCTCCACGATCCTCCACAGCATCCACCAGCGTTCAGCTCTCCATACCCCAGACGCTGGAGCGGAAACGCAAATATAGTGCAACCCACCCGCACGCCCAAGCCCTTAATGTGCACATCTCCAGATTGCTTAGCCTGGAGATGCTGCCCTATAGGCTAGTAGAGACCGAGGCCTTTCGCAACCTCATGGCGGCGGCCGCCCCTCGGTATTCGGTCCCCAGCCGCCACTACTTTTCCCGATGTGCCGTCCCAGCCCTGCACCAGCACGTGTCAGACAACATCACCCGTGCCCTGACCAACGCCGTTTCTGACAAGGTCCACCTGACCACGGACACGTGGACGAGTGCTGCCGGGCAGGGCCACTATATATCGCTGACGGCACATTGGGTTAACTTGGTGGAGGCTGGGACCGAGTCTGACCCTGGGGCTGGTCATATACTGCCGACGCCGAGGATTGCGGGGCCTACCTCGGTCCAGGTGTTTCAGGCCTACTATGCCTCCTCCTCCTCCCACCCCTCCTCCACCTCCTCCTCCGAACTACCATCCGTGGGCACGGCGCCATCAGTCGGTAGCTCTAGGCACAGCAGCAGTGCCGTTGCTAAGCGACAGCAGGCGGTGCTCAAACTGCTGAGCCTAGGCGATAAAAGGCACACCGCCCAAGAGCTATTACAGGGCATCACGGCGCAGACTGATCTGTGGCTGGCACCGCTGAACCTGAAGCCAGGCATGGTTGTGTGTGACAACGGCCGTAACCTGGTGGCGGCTCTGCAACTCGGCAGACTGACACATGTGCCATGCCTGGCCCATGTGTTAAATCTGATAGTTCAGCGTTTCCTCAAGACATACCCCAATCTGTCAGATTTGCTCACGAAGGTGCGCCGCATCTGTGCGCATTTCAGGAAGTCCAGCACAGATGCTGCCACTCTCAGGGCAGCGCAGCGCCGCCTCCAACTGCCCGCTCACCGACTGTTGTGCGACGTGCCCACGAGGTGGAATTCAACACTGACCATGTTATCCAGAGTTTACCAGCAGCGCCGAGCCATTGTAGACTGCCAGATGTCAACTTCCACCAGAACTGGTAGTCAGGTCAGTCAGCTTCCTCAAGTCTACAATGAGGAGTGGACGTGGATGTCTGATATCTGTCAGGTGCTGAGTAACTTTGAGGAGTCAACACAGATGGTCAGTGGCGATGCCGCCATCATCAGCCTCACCATCCCGCTGCTTGGCCTGTTGAAAAACTCTCTGATCAGCATGAAGTCGGAAGCTTTGCGCTCGTCACAAGAGACGGGGGAAGAAGATTCCCTTGTTGATAGCCAAAGCACCCTTAGGTCTGTTTCTCAGCGCATATCGGAGGAGGTGGAGGTGGAGGAGGATGAGGAGGAAGAGGAGGAGAATGTTGGCGAGACACAAGAGGGGACCATTGTTGAGTCCTTCACTGTTCAGCGTGTATGGGCAGAAGAAGAGGAGTTGGAGGAGTTGGAGGAGGAGGAAATGGACAGTCAGGCCAGTGAGGGGAGTGAATTCTTACGCGTTGGTACTCTGGCGCATATGGCAGATTTCATGCTAGGCTGCCTATCCCGTGACCCTCGCGTTCAAAGAATTTATTCCAGCACCGATTACTGGGTGTTCACTCTCCTGGACCCACGGTACAAGCAAAATCTTTCCACTCTCATCCCTGCAGAGGAAAGGAGTGTGAGAATGCATGAATACCAGCAGGCCCTGGTTCACAAGCTGAAACAGTATTTCCCTTCTGACAGCGCTAGCGGCAGAGTGCGTAGTTCTGCGGGACAAGTAGCGAGGGAGAGTAGGCGAGCAGGCAGCTTGTCCAGCACTGGCAAGGGTACGCTTTACAAGGCTTTTGCCAGCTTTATGTCACCCCAGCAAGACACTGTCACCTGTCCCCAGTCTCGGCAGAGTAGGGCTGATCTTTACAGAAAGATGGTGAGGGAGTACGTAGCTGACCATACCATCGTCCTAAATGATCACACAGCTCCCTACAACTACTGGGTTTCAAAGCTGGACATGTGGCACGAACTGGCGCTGTACGCCTTGGAGGTTCTTGCCTGCCCTGCCGCTAGCGTCTTGTCCGAGCGGGTTTTCAGTGCAGCTGGTGGCATCATCACCGATAAGCGTACACGCCTGTCGACTGACAGCGCTGACAGGCTGACGCTTATTAAGATGAATAAAGCCTGGATTTCTCATAATTTCCAATCTCCACCAGGTGAAGGAAGCTCAACCTGAATAATTGATCCACTCCTCCTCCTCCTCATTTTCCTCCTTCTCCTCCTCTTTGTACAGTAAAGCAGAGGAAACTGGCTATTTTTTGACAGGGCCCACTGGCTCTAGCTATAGTACTTTATGCATTTAATTTTTCTGGAGGGCCACCGACCCGGTCCTCTGTTTTAAACAATTTTTGGGAGTGCCACATACAGGCACTCAATCTATTCAATTTTTCTGGAGGGCCACCTACCTGCTCCTCTGGTTTGAAAACTTTTTGGGACTGCCACATACAGGCACTCAATCTATTCTATTTTTCTGGAGGGCCACCTACCTGCTCCTCTGGTTTGAAAACTTTTTGGGACTGCCACATACAGGCACTCAATCTATTCTATTTTTCTGGAGGGCCACCTACCTGCTCCTCTGGTTTGAAAAATTTTTGGGACTGCCACATACAGGCACTATCCAAATTAAATTGTCTCCATAGCAGCCTCCACACGTTGTCTCCATTGCTACCTCCAAAAGTCGTCCATATAGCTGCCTCCATACATCGTCCCTTTATCAAACGAGGTGTGTCAGGCAGAAATTTGGGTTGTTTTCATGGATTCCACATCAAAGTTGTTAACTTTGTCGCCACCCAGCTGTGTTATCCACAAAATATACTAATAAACTTTTATCATTTACCAATATTATTTCAGCGCTTCTTGCGCATCTGTTTACATTCCCCTCACCCGCCATATCCTAAACTTATAAGAACGCTACTACACTTGATCTTATACAAAAGGTTCTTAGAAGTGCTGTTTGGGGAGTAGCCTAGAGACAGGGGCTTGGATTGGCGAAAGCTCGCCTGGCAGCGGAGCGCCAACTCCATGCCAAGATCCAACTAACATAGTTTTAACTGCAGCACCTTTAATCTACTACTAGTTCACTGCCTCCATACATGGTCCCCTTATCAAACGAGCTGTGTCAGGCAGAATTTTGGGTTGTTTTCATGGCTTCCATGTTAACTTTGTCGCCACCCTGCTGTGTAATCCACAAAATATACTGGCAAACTTTTATCATGTACCGATATTATTTGAGCGCTTCTTGCTCACCTCCTTTGGTTCCTCTCTGCCACCCATTGGTTTGAAGCCTGAGTCCATTTAGGGTATGTCGCCATGCCACTCTCTAGCCTGCTGCCGCTGCCTCTGCATGCCGTCCCCTATAGTGTCAGGGTCAATTATTGGATGTTTTAGATGCTATCTAGCTTCATTCTGTCACTCTGTCATGGCCATGCTGTTGCCCATAATTTTGGCATAATGGTGCGATTAAGCAGCCTCAGAGGCATCCATGCATGCTGCCCCTGCTGTTTCCTGTCCATTTCCGTGGTGTTTCCATCCTTTTCTGAGGTTCCCAGGTGTTTGGCCAAGCTTCCCTGTGCAGAGCCTTGGTCCCCTTGAAAAATGCTCGAGTCTCCCATTGACTTCAATGGGGTTCGTTATTCGAGACGAGCACTCGAGCATCGGGAAAAGTTCGTCTCGAATAACGAGTACCCGAGCATTTTAGTGCTCGCTCATCTCTATACTTGTGGTTTAGTGTCCCAAATCCCCCTGTATGACAGCTTTGGCCACATTGCCTGTATCTGAAGTGCTCATCACCTGCACAAATCGGCCAGTGAAGCCAGGACAACCCTACAATAAGCACCCTATGCACAATGTAACCGGGTGCTATGCTGCATCACTGGCCGGGTCGTGCAGGTGATGAGCGCTGTGGACAGAGGCAAGTGTATATATGGCCACAGACAGCTCTCATATGGGTGATCCAAAATCCACCTGTGCATCCACCCCACAACCACTTTGCCCTACAAACCACCTCCCAAAATGCCACTTTTTTGCTATTTTGCAACATGTAATAAAATGTTATGAAAAGTGGTCAAATGGTTGTACAGTCCTCAAAATGGTAGCACTGAAAGCGCATCTCATATCACAAAAAATTACACCACACACAACTCCGTACACCAAAGTATGAAAAAGCACCCAAAAAATTTGCACCAGACGATGGCAAAATGACTTTTTTTTTTTTTTTTTTTAGTACATGAGGTTTTAATTTTTGTAAATGTATACAAACATTATTAATACCTATATAAATATATTATCTCTGTGATTGTACTGACCCACAGAAAAAAGTAGAGTCGTTTGGGGTGCACAGTGGAAACTGTAAAATCCAAGCCCACAAGAATATGTCACAAAGGCATTTTTTTTAACCAATTTTAGTGCATTTGGAATTTTTTACCACTTCCCAGTACAGGGAATTAGATATTAAATACCATCACTATGAAGTGCAATTTTTTACGCAGAGCTCTTTCACGGTGGGGAGTAAAAAATGGAAACGCAAAAACAAAAAGGGGATAAAGATGGCAATATTTGGTCCATGAGCAAGCTAACTTACCACAGTCCCCTAGTCCCTGCAACTACTCAGGACTACTGTCACTGTATGGGGGTAATGTAATCAGTATATGGCGGTAATTTTCCTCACTGAATGGCAGTAATATGATATTCATCACTATATTTGTATAGCATAGTACAGCAATACTATTGGTAACATTGGCCTTTCTATAGTCTTTATTACCAGAATGATGCTATTTATGTGCTTATAAAGGTGGCAGCATCATATGGCAGTATTATTTGTCTTATTGTTAGGTGGTATTGTGGCCCCATTGGGCTAAATTTGTGTGTTGGCACCTTGTGATAGAAACGTTGGCGTTGGTTTGCAGTTTGGGCACTCAGTCTCTCAAAGGTTCGCCATCACTGTTATATATGAACCTACTTACAAACAGCTGCCTGAACTGTGCACAGATCTGCCACCTGCTGGTCATTCATCCTTATAGTCAGGTGCGCCTTATAATCAGGTGCGCCTTATATATGAACCTAGACGTTTTAGCAGGCATTTATTGATGGTGCGCCTTATAATCCGGTGCGCCTTACAGTCTAAAAAATATGGTAATATAATGTTTTATATTACAAACGGATTATGAGGTTCTGCTGTAGCTAAGGTGTGATTTATGAGATTCTGAAGCAGCTGTGAATTCTGAGTTTCATTCATAGAGCTCATGTCAGCCCTGTATAAGATGAGCTATAGGTGGCATATTCCTGCTGTGTTGTCTGGTTCAAGAAACAATAATATGTGGATTACAGATTTATTTTACACACACCATCCATAGTTAATATGGGATATAAAGACCTTTCTTCTGTTATGTAATGTCAATCTAGGTTTTTCAGTTGAGTTGTAATATTCATCTAGAGTAATCATATTCCTTACCATTGAGTAAGCATTGAGGTTACATACAGTATATGTGTTTGGCTGGCACACAGGACACATCCATGAAACAACTTACTAGGGCTAATGGTGGAAACAAATATTTATTGTTACTATTTTACTGAAGATTTCAATAGATACCGAGTGAAGTGTAACATGGCTGTCTATCGGTAGGTGATGTGTTACATGGCTACACATGTCTGATACCAATAATATTAAAATTAGTATTATACCCACACTTCACTCAGCCTGGAAACTTATTTTGAGACTTTCATAGTCCGGACATTTTTGTGTGTGGGTACTGTGTCAGAATTAGCTTAGCAGTTTTCCTGGAAGAGCACTACACCCAGGTGGAGGGCTGGTTGACAAGTCATCAACCTGTCTGAGCTGGGAATATGTGTGCAGTCCCACAGCTTCTGGGGTGGTGTCCAGTCACTCCATATATTCCTCCTTGACCCATCTACACATACTTGTTTAGGCTCATCTAACCAGGTCTTTGAGATTCTATATTCTTTACATTGCTGTGATCTTAGTTGGACTTATTTGACTTTGCCTAGTTGTCTGTCTTGTCTCTTTGCTTGACTACTGTACTGTGCACATAACCAGGATAGGGACCGCCACCCAGTTATTGGTTTGGTCTCTAATGTAATTATGACTATTTTTGCTGGCTGAACATTATATGAAAATATTGATTCTTCAGTGCAGGCAGCAAACGCATCTTCATTTTGGCGGACTTTTCGGTACATAGACAATCCATTAGTTTTGATGATTACTATAAGTCACTTTTTATCCTCTGACATGGTGCTACAAAAGGACTGAGTCCTTATTTCTAGGTTCTTCTATTGTCTGTATCTCATCACTAGATGTCTAACTCTGGGGACATCTGGTGACTATGTTATTGTGTGGAGACTTTTAAAACATGTGGCACTTAAATTCTCAGGGACTAGTCTGCAAAGCTAATGGTAGCTACTGTATCCTAGAGTTTTACAGTCAGTAACACCAACCTAAACAATTAAGAAAATGTCTACTTGCATAATTAAAGGTTGTATTTCACTAATGCTAATTTGGAAGTCCAACTAATAGTTTCCCAAGTGAATATCATGAAGGGGTCCCTTAATCAGAGCAATTGAAAGCAATAGACAATTGAAGCTTCACTGACGTTATTGATGAGTGGTCCTGTAAAAGTGTATAGAGTTAAGGACACACATACTCAGTACCATTCCATTAACACAGAAAACTAATCACCTCCTGTTATGGATCGTGTATAAGTGTTAGTGGGAAACCTCCGTTCAAATCTTTGAAAAATCCAATAAAGATCAAAAAAGTGTCAGGTGACTTTGCTAATAAATATCTTACAAATTATGACCCTAGGGACCCTCTGTGGGCCATCTTTGAGTATGTAAACGCAGAAACTCAACCTTGTACCAGAGGGTGTCAGAGATTACTGACAGCAATAGTAGCAGCTGGTTGTAAAAGCATCCTCCAAACCTGGCTCAGCCCTAGAGCGCCCCCTTTCAGACTGTTTTTGGATAATCTCACATATATAATGCATATGGACTGGATAGAAGCCTCCCTGAGTAGGGAAAAGCGAGTACAATCTTTTTTCACCACTTGGGAAAGTTTTATTAGTGTGCTAGTTGTAATCTAATATATGAATGTGGTAACATCGTATAATACATCATGCCTGGGCTGGGGTGGGGGTGGCGTAACCTCTGGGGATGAGATGATGAGCAAGTGCCATGATTCTTTGGTTTTGTTTTGTGTTAATTATATTATGTGTTTTCCCTCTACCTCCCCCCCTCCTGTCCTTTCCCCAGAACTGGATAAAACTATCCTGCCAGGCTGTCATTCTACCAGCCAATACCTTATGGATTTCGACCTTTAAGCTGGAAAAGCATCCCGCTAACGGCTGAAGAGAACTGGAGTTGCTATTCGGAATTCAATGGAACCTAGTGACCTGATAGAACTTCTCCCTTTCTTTCTCTTCCATACCCCTTCCTTTCCCTTTCCCTCTCTCCTGCGGTTCACAGACCTAATGTTTGTATTGATGACCCTATGTTGGGGGTCTTGTTTTCTTATTTAAAAAAAAGTGTCAGGTTCCCTCTATATTACGAGATATCTCAAATTTCATATTAGGAATATTTTATTTCTAAATATTTTATTGTAAGTTTGTAATAGGCAGCCTTGTTGTGCTATCAGGTTATAAGTTTTGTCTCACAAACTTAAATGTATGATCTAAATTTTTGGGTGACAGGTATTCACTCGAACTGACAAATGTGTTTTATTTTAAAATCAATGAATCATATAAAGCTTGTGTGAAAATGTCATACTTCTCAGCAGTGCAGCAAGAAAATAAGAAACAAAACTCTGATTAAACTTGAGACGACTTGCATGGAGTTTCTTGGAGTGAGCTGAGATGGGAGAGATGGGCTCCCTGCTGTGGGGATAGATGTGGCATGGCTCATTAAGTGTCACTACAATAGACATGTCATTTAAATGAGTTCAGCAAATTAACACCTTTCTCTTCTTAACTCTGAGAATTTTTCATGCATTTGATTTAGTGGAGGATTTAAGAGATAACCTTTAGAGATGAGCGAGCACTAAAATGCTCGAGTGCTCGTTATTCGAGACGAACTTTTCCAGATGCTCGAGTGCTCGTCTCGAATAACGAGCCCCATTGAAGTCAATGGGAGACTCGAGCATTTTTCAAAGGGACCATGGTTCGGGAATAAAATGTGTTAATTAATTGAAAAAGAATGTCTTCTGATAAGTGATCAGATGTATGCAAACATCTGCAATCTATTCTTCACTGTTCCGCGCGTATATTATCTCCCGACAAGTTAACAGATGTGAAGAACAGTGAGGAATAGAATAAAAACAGTGAACACAAGATCATTTAAGTGAAAAACACAGTGAAGAATAGATTACAGATGTTCTGCACATCTGCTTACTTGTCGGGAGATACGCTGTCCCGTGCCCCGCTGCTCTCCGTGCCCCGCTGCTCTCCGTGCCCCGCTGCTCTCCGTGCCCCATGTCTCCGTGCCCCATGTCTCCGTGCCCCATGTCTCCGTGCCCCATGTCTCCATGCCCCGCTGCTCTCCGTGCCCCGCTGCTCTCCGTGCCCCGCTGCTCTCTGTGCCCCGCTGCTCTCTGTGCCCCGCTGCTCTCCGTGCCCATGTCTCCGTGCCCCGCTGCTCTCCGTGCCCCATGTCTCCGTGCCCCATGTCTCCGTGCCCCGCTGCTCTCCGTGCCCCGCTGCTCTCCGTGCCCATGTCTCCGTGCCCCATGTCTCCGTGCCCCGCTGCTCTCCGTGCCCCGCTGCTCTCCGTGCCCATGTCTCCGTGCCCCATGTCTCCGTGCCGCTCCGTGCCGCTGCCTGATGTCTCCGTGCTGCCGCTGCCCCATGTCTTCGTGCTGCCGCTGCCCCATGTCTCCGTGCTGCTCCCCGGTGTCTCTGTGCTGCTCCCCGGTGTCTCTGTGCTGCTCCCCGTTGTCTCTGTGCTGCTCACCGTGTTCTGCAATGTGTTCTTCACACATATATATTGTTCTTCACATACTATTTTGTTCGCACCGTTCCGCGCGTATCTTCCGACAAGTAAGCAGATGTGCCGAACATCTGTAATCTATTCTTCACTGTGTTCTTCACTGTGTTTTTCACTTAAATGATCCTGTGTTCACTGTGTTCACTGTTTTTATTCTATTCTTCATTGTTCTTCACTGTGTTTTTTTAATTAAATGCTCGATCTCGAGCAGGGGAAATACTCGTCCGAGCAACGAGCCGTCTCGAGTACCTTAATACTCGAACGAGCATCAAGCTCGGACGAGCATGTTCGCTCATCTCTAATAACCTTCCTTTTACAGAGTGACATTTAGTGGGCTTTTTGATGTTGTACTTTGTCAAATATGTTCAAAGAAGGTTTTTACCTCCATCAATTTAATATGATCTTATTGGGGCATGCCGTTGCTTGTATTTTTTAAAAAATGGGATTTTAGTCACTTATTTACACACTCACTTATTTCACAATCTCTGGGCTTTATAATTTTACAAAATGGACTAGATTAGTATCTACATCTTATTTTAATAACTAGCAGAATATGATGAGAAAGGAATTGAGTTGTCACTAAGATCTCTAGTGGTCAAGGAGGTAGAGATGACCTATTGTTTCCTATAATTTTGTTACTTTATTTATTGTCTTGGTTTGATTTACAGTGACTTTATAGGGGATTAGTATTTATTTCACAGAATAGAGAGCAATCCACTGGTATACAACACTACCGTATATTGAAATGTCAGAAGTTGGTGATGATCCAGTCTTTATCAGGCTTGATGAAGATTCTTTGTGAATTGAAACGTTGCTTGTAAACATGCTCTGGTTTATAAAGAAAACCAAATTACTTTTTCAACTCTATAAGTGCTGTGGCTTCCTATACTAAATGAATTGACGTTGGGTTCAGGTACCTGGATCATCAGCTGCCAGCACCGACTTCTGATCTTTTAATATATGGTAGTGTAGTATACCGGTGGATTTTTGTCTACTCTTTATTGACTTTTCAACTCTACGAGTGTTGTGGCTTCCTCTACTTAATGATATGATAGAGTTCATCATTGCTCTGAAGAGATCTGCACAAAGCCAGTCAGCACAGTGCTCACTACTAGAGATGAGCGAGCACTAAAATGCTCGGGTGCTCGTTATTCGAGACAAACTTTTCCAGATGCTCGAGTGCTCGTCTCGAATAACGAGCCCCATTGAAGTCAATGGGAGACCCGAGCATTTTTCAAAGGGACCATGGCTCAGGAATAAAATGTGTTATTTAATTGAAAAAGAATGTCTTCTGATAAGTGATCAGATGTATGCAAACATCTGCAATCTATTCTTCACTGTTCCGTGCGTATATTATCTCCCGACAAGTTAACAGATGTGAAGAACAGTGAAGAATAGAATAAAAACAGTGAACACAGGATGATTTAAGTGAAAACGCAGTGAAAAACACAGTGAAGAATAGATTACAGATGTTCTGCACATCTGCTTACTTGTCGGGGTGATACGCTGTCCCGGGATCCGCTCCTCTTCTTCCACTGAAGTCTCCCCGTGCTTCCCGATGTGTGTCTCCCCCGTGCTGCCCGATGTCTGTGTCCCCCGTGCTGCCCGATGTCTGTCTCCCCCGTGCTGCCCGATGTCTGTCTCCCCCGTGCTGCCCGATGTCTGTCTCCCCCGTGCTGCCCGATGTATGTCTCCCCCGTGCTGCCCGATGTCTGTCTCCCCCGTGCTGCCCGATGTCTGTGTCCCCCGTGCTGCCCGATGTCTGTGTCCCCCGTGCTGCCCGATGTCTGTGTCCCCCGTGCTGCCCGATGTCTGTCTCCCCCGTGCTGCCCGATGTCTGTCTCCCCCGTGCTGCCCGATGTCTGTCTCCGCCGTGCTGCCCGATGTCTGTCTCCGCCGTGCTGCCCGATGTCTATTCTTCACTGTGTTCTTCACTGTCTTTTTCACTTAAATGATCCTGTAGTCACTGTTTTTATTCTATTCTTCATTGTTCTTCACTGTGTTTTTTTAATTAAATGCTCGATCTCGAGCAGGGGAAATACTCGTCCGAGCAACGAGCCGTTTCGAGTACCTTAATACTCGAACGAGCATCAAGCTTGGACGAGTATACTCGCTCATCTCTACTCACTACCTCTTCCTTTATATGGATGGCCAGTATTGGCCCCACAACAGGAAAACAACCAATCAAAATTTCTGACATTTGGACAGGAATGAAGTGAAGGTCCCATAAGGGATATTGTGGGAAATTTTACTATCTTCAGTTGCCAAAATAGACATTCTGCCACAGAAAAGAGATTAGTTATTGCAAAGATCTAATGAAGGAAGGACTTAGTAATTAAGCTTACATTTATTTGGAAGTTCTTTTCCAGATTTTATACATTACCATTGTTTTTTGTATTTTACAACTTACCAATGAAAACCTAACTAATTTGTTTGAATATTATTGCATGGCTTAGTTTTATGATATAGTAAAGATAAAATAGTTACAGTTCATACCCCTAAATCCAAAATACATACGTTATAAGACCAAAAGTAACAATAAAAATGATTAAATTAAAAAACACCAAATTTCCTACATCCAACCATCGTACCATTTACTTTCATATTTCATTGTATTTCCTCTTTCATGTATATTATTATTATTATTATATTAATATTCCTTGCTTGACAGTCTAGTACAGAGGCAAGTTTGACAACTGACAAGAATACATGGCACTGTGGATGTTGCTCGGACATAAATCATTATTAAGCTTTGGGTAGTCAGTTGGGGTTCAGCTGCTCTAGCTTTGTGGCAAGTGATTTAATTTGTATATCCTTTTAGAGGAGACTTATATTTCTCTTGGTTGGACTTTTTTTCCTTTTATAATTAAAGCATTTTATTAAGAAAAGATTTTCACATCTTAAAATATAAAGTCAGGATGGTTTACATATTGTAGGATGTATGTTTAGCTATGATGCCGCTGTAAACTGGTCCCACTTGTAGCCACTTTGCTGCGGTCCTGGTGTTTATCTCTGTCTTCTGTGTTTTGTGATAACACATAAACTGAACACATGGATATCTCCACTTCGCTTTTACATTCTTTCTGACGGGATTGTGGATCTCATGCTCTGTACTTTAATCATGGCCATGTTTGTGATATGCAAATTAGAGTACTTGACTCTTTTATTGAAAAATGTGACTCTCTGTTTTCTTCCAAGATGTCAGTGAGCCACACACCCTTATTTTGACTGACAGCTCTGTGTCTCTTTAAATCAATGCCCTGCATTCTTGTACATGGGGACCGTCTGCCATTATATTACTACAGACTTATAAAGCTCTGTTTACTTAAAGGAAATGTTGTGTCATCTAAGGTCCTATATACTTTACATTTGAAAATGTACCCTATGTATGTATCTGATCACATACACCAGTGATGGCGAACCTTTTGGAGACAGAGTGCCCAAGCTACAACCAAAAGCCACATATATGTTGCAAAGTGCCAACATGACAATATAAGCAGTATCTTATTGATCCCTGCTGTATAACCGGTTTTAATCATATGGGCGTCCTGAGTTCACCAATACAAAAGAAAGATGGAGAACATTGGATTGTAGCTTTTCTCTAGGGTCCCCTGAAGAGGAAGAATCAGGGCACCAAGAGCAGGAGCTCCAATGACAATCCATCTCTATCCACACTTTCTAATTCCTCCTGTAGTACTGGCACCCAAGGAAGTTGCTTTAAAATAGTGCTGAGCATGGCATATCCTGGTCTGTATTGGACCACAGGAGGAAGCCCTGAGTCCTATCTAGCAAACTCTCTGTTGAGGTGAAGGCCTGGGTGCCCACAGAAAGGGCTCTGAGTGCCACCTCTGGCACCCGTGCCATAAGTTCGCCACCACTGACATACACCATCATGTCTCCATAGAGAGGAGTAGAAGTCCATGTAGGCTGTCATTTTGTGTGATCAGATACATACATAGGGTACATTTAGCAAATTTAAAGTGTAAAGGACCTTATATGACATCACCCAGCTGGTGACAGGTTCTTATAGTGAAAGCAAGCCTTGGCTGCATCAAAACAAATGTACAGTGCAGAGGTATGTGTGCTAAATTGTTATTTCTTCTATATAAATGGTGGAATACAATTTCTCATACTGTAACTACGGTGAAAACAGGGTATTTATATGCTGTCAGTACTAAGGAATCCTGTTGGTCCATGACCTGAAGATATAAGGATAAAATTGCTTTATACATAACAGAAATGAAAGAATAATAATAAGTGCAGATCTCTTGTCAGTTATTTTACTGTGGATTATTTTTGTCCAGTACAAATAATTCTGCCTTTTCGTCTGGGGAGAATACGCAGCTCCTCTTGCTCTCTTGTAAAGCTGAAGTGTGGGATTACAGTTGTCAGTCTGCAAAACTGGTGATATTTTACATTGTATAACAGGAGATACGGCCATTCTTCTAGCAGGACCTGTCACATGATTGGCACAGTTTGTTCTCTCTGGTATAACACATATATGTTTTTTTCACATTTCTGAAGTAGTTTTTGTGTTGAGCCTCTTCAACAAATGACGGCTATAAATGGTAAATTTGCAGATGTCATACCTTAGATGAACTATCATAAACCTCTGTCTAAGCTTAAATGCCTCAGACACCTCGAGTTTCAAGGCAGTGATAAGAAATCTATTTATTCCAGTTCTTTTCATTAGTGGGCATCAGCTTTCAAAAGCAGATTTTGCACAATGTACGACAGCTATAATTCGTTGTGACTCAGTGGAAATCAGGATGCATTGAAGCAAACTTAAAAACAAAATGAGACATTTTTTTTCTGTATCTTGACAATAACTTGGGCATACTGGTGCCTTACGCTGTTTACAATGTTCTGTATGTTTTATTGAAATGAATATACTGTAGGGATCTTTTAGCAATGCAAGAGTGAGGATGTATAAGGACAACACATATGGACTTATTTACAAAGGGTCGGGCGGCCGCATTTTCGCGGGTTTCCAGACTTTTAAGGGATTGCGCCGGGGATTGTGTTGCACAAAATCAGATTTTGGCGCCGGCTTTCATGCGACAGAAATCGGGGGACAGGCTGTCAGACGGTCCAACTGATTCAGACAAACCACAGGATTTAACATTTAAATTGCGTCGCAAGCCAAGCACTTACATACAGTGGGAAGAAGAAGGTGAACTCCGGTGGACCTGATGGGGAAGCGACACATGCAGGATATCGGGCGCACGCTGGTAGTGAATCACTGCAGCTGTGCATTCTCGTCTGGGAACACACCTCGGGGATTGTGCAGGGAAGGGTATGTAAATCTTCCCTATATTGTGAAATAAAACAGCTGTGCAGGAGGGGGGGGCGGCTGAAAAAATTGAGAAAGTGGAAAAAACTTTAAGCGTTTTCCCATTATAAATTGTTAGCAGTGTTGAGAGGCCTTTGCAGGTTTGGGTTCCCCAGACCCACCCACGATGTTAATTAAAAGTTTTGGTCCAGGTTCGACTCAAGCTTGCACCCCAACGTTAACACCTTTGCCACCGCTGATAGTGGGAGTTGAACAAAGCCAAATACAGTACTCCAGCAATTCGACTGACTTTGAAAAGGGTGGCAGTATGCATGTGCAGTACTACATAAAAAGGGCACTCAGGTCCCTCTATTCTCACGATTATTGCTATGTAAGATATGGATCTTGTATATTTTGCACCTTTGGGCAGAATGCCTGGTATTCCTCATCCTAAGCTAAATCTGATAATTACTCTTGACTTGGATGGCACTAAGAAACCTATCTAGACTTACTAAGGTTCTGCAAGGTTCCTGTTCTATAAGTACATTTGCCTATGCTGCTGCTTATAACTGTATGATCCAAGTGGCTAGTGATATGATACCACCAGGAAATGTTCAAATACATTTTTCTAGGAACTAATTAGTATTTACCATGATTTTATTTGCAATCACCTTTCATAACAAAGTAACTACCCTGTTAGTTGATGTAGAATTTATGCGTTGTCATTGGTTGCCATTTTGGTTCCCGCCTTCCCTTAGTTTCCATGTTGGAACCCCAACCACCCTATAAGACTTTTTCCTGCCATAAATAGAATATGCAGAGTCCCGTATATACACTGCTCAAAAATTAAAGGGAACGCTCAAATAACACATACTGGATCTGAATGAATAAAATGGTACTGTACAAGTTGAACGTCCTGACAAAAAAAAAACACCAAAAAAATCATCAATGGAAATCAAATTTATTAACTAATAGAGACCTGGATTTGGAGTCCCCCACAAAACAAGACAAAATGAGACTCGGTATCATGCGTGGCCTGCACGTGCCTGTATGACCTTCATACAATGCCTCTGAAACCCACACATGTGCAGCTCGTCCAGGATGTTACAATCGATGCGAGTTGTGGCAAGAAGATTTGCAGTGTCTGTCAGCGTAATGTTCAGAGGCTGGAGGTGCTACCAGGAGACAGGCCAGTACATCGGGAAAAGCGGAGGGGGCCGTAGGAGGACAACAACCCAGCAGCAGTACTGCTTTCTCTGCCTTTGTACACGAGGAACAGAAAGAGTACTGCCAGAGCCCTGCAAAATGACCTCCAGCAGGCCAAAAATGTGCATGTTTCTGTAGAAACAGTTACAAAATGACTCCATGTGGATAGAATGAGAGCCTGGCATCCACAGATGGAGGTTATGCTCAGAGCCCAACACCAAGCAGGACCCTTGGCATTTCCAGAGAACACTAGGATCGGCTAATTCACCACTGGTGCTGTGTGCTCTTCACAAATGAATGCAGGTTCACACTGAGCACATGTGACAGACTTGACAAGGTCTGGAGATGCCATGGGGAGTGATTTGCTGCCTCCAACATCCTTTAGCATGACCGGTTTGATGGTGGGTCAGCGGTGTGAGGTGGTATTTCTTTGGAGGAGCGCACAGGCCTCCAGAGGTAGCCTGACTGCCAAAAAGTATTTACATGAGGTCCTCAGACCCCTTGTGAGACCATATGCTGGTGCGGTTGGACCTGGGTTCCTCCTAATGCAGGACAATGCTAGACCTCATGTGGCTGGAGTGTGTCTGCACTTCACGCAAGATGAAGGCATTAAATCTATGGACTGGCCTATGCATTCCCCAGACCTGAATACGATTGAGCACATCTGGGACTTCACGTCTCACTCCATCCACCAATGTCATGTTGTACCACAGACTGCCCAGGAGTTGGTGAATGCTTTAGTCCAGGTCTGGGAGGAGATAACTCAGGAGACCATCCACAATCTCCTCAGGAGAATGGTAAGGCATTGTAGGGAGGTCATACAGGCACGTGGAGGCCACACACAATACTGAGCCGCATTTGTCTTGCTTTACGGACATTACATCAAAGTTGGATCAGTCTGTAGTGTGTTTTTCCACTTTAATTTTTTGGGTGACTCCAATTCCAAGCCTCCATTGGTTAATAAATTTGATTTCCATTGATGACTTTTGTGATTTTGTTGTCAGCACATTCAACTTTGTACAGAACATAGTATTCAATGAGAATATTTCATTCATTCAGATCTAGGATGTGTTATTGAATGTATACTTTATTTTTTTTAAGCAGTGTATTAGGTAAATGCTCCTCTAGCTCCAATTTCAGAGTCTCAGAATATGCAGCTTGGGCCTGTCTATTTTTCCTCCTGCTTGTTATAAGTTTAATTCTATCATCTCTATAAACCAGGCAGTAGAAAACAGCAGTGTACTCCTACATCTAGTAGAATTCCCAAAGAGAACCTGCTTACAGCATACACCTATAGAAAAGACAAGCAAAATATGACAGGTAAATATGTTTTATAAAATGTACTTACCTGCATGGCAGGTAAAGGAAGATAAGATATCCTTAGAATTATTGGATAGACATAAAAATAAACTAGAGGGGCATAGAGATCTGTCCTGGTCTACATGGATCCTGTCAAGCATAGAATGAATCATATAGCAATGCTAGAAAACTGATGATGTGTTAGCATTGTATATCCAAATTCCCAGAGTGCTACTTTGAATATCATCAATAATATTCTCCCTTGTAAAACATCCAAAATTATTTATTTACATCTATTTAGCAAACCACAACATCTGTCACATCTGCCACAATATTTAATTATTGTCTCTTTTATAAGATAAGATAACCCATATTCACTTTATGGTGATAACTTTCGATGCAATTACTGTCCTAGGAAACCAGGGCAAAGGTGGTTACAGCTGCTACTTGACTCAAAGACCCTGAAGACTCTGCTGTCACTCCAAGACGCAGTGCAGTGTTTTTCCTTCTTGGTCTCCATAGAAATATCAACCTGCTACATTTAGGAAAAAGGGCACATCCACAAAGGCAATGGTCTTGAATTAATGTGTTTGGGATGGAAATGTGACACATCTAGTCATGGAATTGGTCTGCAATAGTGTCTAGTATAGGGGCAATACGAAACTAATAGTTCTGGACAGTGAGGATTAACCTTCACGTGAAGCTTGATGTTTGAAAATAATGCTCCTAGCATACTGCAGCCAGGGGGAGAGCAGACAGTGTAAGCATTCTGTTGTGGAAACAAAAGAGGGATGACCTGTCTTCATCCTGGTAGACAGATCTGCCTTGACAACAGAGAAGTTACACTACTACTAGGGGGCAGTTTGCAATCTGTTTCTTTACAAACTAAGGCTACATTCAGACAACTGTATGGGGGAGGTATAAACGTCTGATGTATATATGTTCCCCACACGCATGGCGCCATACCATCTCATAGCCGGGAGAAAGATAGGACATGTCCAATCTTTCCCCAGAATTTGGCACCGTGCACCATACGTCACTATGGAGAGGTGCGGGGTTGAGCAGTGCTGAATGTAGCCTAACCTGAATCCCTTAATTTAGTATGTAATAAAAATGTCCCCATACAATAAAAAAAATATCTCTGACAGTTACTCTTCAAAGGGAAACTGTCACCAGATACTAGCAGCAGATTTAGGTAGGGCACGAAATATCTTTTCTAATATTCCATCTTTATGTGAAATTTGAATTATTTACCATAAGAAATCTCTTCCAAGGTGATGATAAATTGAGCTGAATATAGTCATATTTAGAGGCTGCAGGAGGAGAGTCACATCAGATGACACTATATACAGTTCTATAGTACCTAGAACTTTTAAGCTAGCCGTTCTGTGATCTACAGAACCTGCGATACACATAGCTGGAAATGTGAGCTGCACTTCAAAATCTACTATAGAACTATAGATAGTAGTGACACTCCCACTATAGTCACTAAACTTGACTCATCTCAGGCAGAATAAATCTCTTTATACTCATTTTCACCTGACTTTAAATTATATTTTTTATTGATATACAGGAGAGTTTTCACACAAAGAGGGGATTCTAGAAAGGATCATACCCTACATAATGCTGCTAATAGTTTAGTTGGTTAAAAGAAGGAGATGGTGTCCCTTTAAGGGTTCTCTTTTTAAAATATAATAATTAAATATTATATGTGTTTATGTCTTGGTTCCAGCATTGGTTCTCCATCTAACTGGAATTGATGGCATCACATACTTTGTGCATGTGAATTTTGAGCCAAATGCCTGAACCAAGAAGGCCATCCAGAGATGTTGTGCGCCATGTCTTTTTTTTATCTGTGCCCATGTAATAGATAATAGATAGCAGTAGTGCTATCATCCCGCTTCGTCAGTAGTATAATAAATCTATAAAAGTCCCATATGGATTGTTGTTGGTGTTAAAGCTTATTCACAATGACAATTCTTTTTGACTTCTACTCCACTTAGTTATTGCAAATCTATAGCTTAAGAATATGTTTATGGATAGTGGTAAAAAGAGAAAAAATGAGATGTGGAGAAAAAAAATAAGATGTAGCAATATTCTTAAAGGAAAACTACCATTTGCTTTTAAGCAATGAACCAAATGTATCTTGAGAATGCTGTAGCTACAGTGATGCAGAAACATATCTTGTTCTGTGTTCTGTGTCTACTGGAGCTGCCTCAGCACTTCTACTCACCCTAATTATGCACTACTTCAGCCTTGTCCCACCAGCCTAAGCTAAGAATACATTCTCACTGTGTTGTCCCTGACAGGCAGAAGTACTCAATCGCTGCACCATCCCCCAGCTGCTGTGTATGAGTCATCCAGGTCAGGTTGATTAGTCCTGTCTAGACTGTTCAGGTAGCTCTTTTATGCACAGAAGTATGTTTGGTTCCCAATGCATAAAAACAAATGGTAGATTTCCTTTAACCCGTTCACGACCCGTGACGTAATAGCACGTCACGGGTCGGCCGCGGGTGCATGGAGAGGGCTCACGTGCTGAGCCCTCTCCATAGCCGGTAAGTCTTTGTCTGCTAGCACCGATCGCGGGTGTTTTCACCTCGATCGCCGCCGGCAATGCTGCCGGTGGCTTCAAAAGGTTGGCGGCGCGTGGGCGCCGCCATCTTTTCGAGGATCGCCGCTCCCCGTGACGTCATCGGGGAGCGACGATCCGTCGCCATGGTAACCTCGGATCTCACGAAGACCCGAGGCTACTTCGGGTTAACCCATGCATTACAATGTGCTATCAGCACATTGTAATGTATGAGTAGTAAAATCCCCATATACTGCCATACTGTAGTATGGCAGTATATGATAGGATCGTGCAGACACCCTAGGGTTAAAGTACCCTAGGGAGTCTGAAAAGTACTAAAAATAAAAATTAAAAAAAGTTATAATAAAAAACCCTAAAAACTCAAATCACCCCCCTTTCCCTAGAACTGATATAAATATAAATAAACAGTAAAAATCATAAACACATTAGGTATCGCCGTGTCCGAAAATGCCTGATCTATCAAAATATAATAACGGTTTTTCACTGCGTTTAATCCCGTAACGGAAAATCGTGCCCAAAGTCGAAAATGGCACTTTTTTTGTCATTTAAAAAAATTTAAAAATTCTATAAAAAGTGATCACAAGGTCGAACAGTCCTAAAATTGATATCATTGTAAACATCATCAAAATCCGCAAAAAACAACACCACCCACAGCTCAGTACACCAAAGTATAAAAAATTTATTAGCGCCAGAAGATGGCAAAATCCCCCCCAAAATTTTTGTACAGGAGGTTTTAATTTTTTTAATGAAAACATTATAAAACCTATATAAATTTGGTACCCCGTAATTGCACCGACCCAAAGAATAAAGTAGACATGTCATTTGGGACGCACAGTGAAATCCGTAAGATCCAAGCCCACAAGAAGACGGCACAAATGCGTTTTTTTACCAATTTCACTGCATTTGGATTTTTTTTCCCGCTTCCTAGTATACGGCATGGAATATTCAATACCATCTCTATGAAGTGCAAGTTGTTACGCAGAAAATAAGCCGCCACACAGCTCTGTACATGGAAAAATAAAAAAGTCATGGATTTTTGATCATGGGGAGTAAAAAATGAAAATGAAAAAACAAAAAAAGGCCAGGTCGTGAAAGGGTTAAAGGTTATGACCCGGTATTTTAATGGGGCACATTTACTTACCTGGTCCTGTCGCCATCCCCAAGGTGCGTTGTCCGATGAGGATGAAGTTTGGCACGATTCACTAAGATCGTGCGCCCCATATCCTGAATGTGTCGCTTCCCCGCTGAGGTCAACTCAGTTCAACTTCTTCCTCCTGATGTATGTGAGTGCATGTCTTGCAACACAATTTGAATTTTAAATCCTGCGCTAAGTTCGAATCAGTCGGGTTGTCCGATTGCACCAAAATCTGATCGTGTGCGCCAAAACCCCCTGTTAAATGCAGCGCAAATATAGCAGAAAATGCGGTGTGCAGACCCTTAGTAATGTGATAAAACCAAACATAACTGATACTTGTTCCATTCCCGGCTGCAGCTCTTGAGGTCCCTTATGGTCCTGCAGCATTCATATCATGCAACTTTTGTAGCCAATCACTAGCATGAGTGATCACATGGGGTTCATGTAGGCACCACTGAGGCTAAATGTTGGTTGCAGTGATCGCCTAATGCTGTTTATGATATCATTTCTGAATTACCAACCTACCTATGGCACTATGAAAGTACATATTTTTGTATTTTATTTCTAAAAACCCATTAAGCTAAAGCCAAGAAAATAAGTTAGCATCAAACACTCAATTGTAAAAGCTTGCACCTTGACTTTGATCAGTAATATGCTTTTAGCTTTAACACAGACTTGCATTGCTCACATTGAGGTACAGAGTAGGAGGAACTGAAAGATCTAAACTGCATCTGTGATCCTGAAAATATATTCCTGGAAATTCCAGGCTAATGGATCTACATGGTTTCACAACAGTCTATAGAAGCTTTTGTTTGACAAAGGCAGCAGTGAATAGTAGATTGTCCTAGTCTCCCAGGAGCCACCACCTTTCAGCACCTGGGACAGCGCACCTGGAGGAGAAGATATAACACTTAACCCATAAGGATTAGCTTTTGTTAGTACTACTGGTTGTCATGGAGGCATGATAAAAGCCCACTGTCACTTGGTGAACACAAGAACCTTTTTGGTTGAAAAGTTAGGGCACTGAAAAGAGAAAAATAAGAAAAATAATCCCAACTGTGAAGAATAGGAGAACAACAGCAGCAAAGGAGTGAAGAAGAAATGAGGCAGGGGGATATCAAATTATAGATCCAAATCAAAAAAGGATTGGAACGTTAACAGTAAAAATTATAATTAAACATAATAAAAAACAGAAACATGGTGGTGAGAAGCCCAGGGGTATTAGACAATGTCAACTATTTTGTATAAAAATAAAACAAACACATCCAAAAATACTGTAACTTATATCTAATCCCAGACAAAATCTCTGCTGGCCAAGGAAGCCATTAAGGTGTCTTCAGAAAACACAAAGACAAGGAGGTTTGACATGTGATTGGCAGTTTTGTACTATACTGAATGACAACTTGAGATACACATCAGATAATCAGCTGTAGCCTATGGTTTATATGGGAATAATGATCTATATCAAGAGTCGGTAGCTGTATTACCTATTTGGAGTGGTTGTCAAATAAACCCTCGGGAAATCAAAGACAAATGAAACCTTGGTGACTTTGTAAATGGGATAGTAGTTGCAGATAAAATATCTCATATAGATTATTTTTCTCTAAATCTATATTTTTATACATTTTTTTTTAAATTGCTACGGAACTACCTGGATTTACATCTGTGATGGCATCTAGCACAATAAATAAACACATATAGGCGTATATATATAGGAGGGCAATACAGTATTGTATAGTCATTGTCAATGCATTTAATGACTGTGCTGCTCTTAGTAGAGAAAAGTGAACTGCTTTTTACAAACCCAAATTTGCTTGAAATGCCCCCAAATTTTTTATTCTATTTCTCACTGAACGGGAAAATGAGAAGACTGATTAAAGAGAGAACAAGGGGAGAGATATGAGGCATTTCAGTCGGGCCACTTTGCTTTATTGTGTTAAGGTGGGACAATCAGCCAGCACCTTAGCATTGTCAGTCATTACAGTATAGGGGAAGTGATTGGGCCAAGTGAAAAGAAAGAGAAGACTGATTAAAGGGAGAAAGATATTAGGATATTCAATATCACTTCACTGTTTTAGGCAGGGCAAGTCAGCTAAAACCAGCACATCAAATACAGCTCTGGTATAAATGGGGGATGGGAGTGTGTTGTAAGTGAGGGGGAGCTTGGATGGTGTCAGTGGGGGATGTGTGTTGTCACTGCGGGAGGAGGTTTATGTGTTGTCGGTGAGGGGGAGCTTGTGCGTTGTCAATGGGGGAATGGGTGTGTGTTGTCAGTGGGGGAGAGAAAGCTTGTGTGTTGTCAGTGGAGGAGGAGGAGGAACCTTGGATATTGTCAGAGCTGGAGGGGTATGTTTGTTGTAAGAGGAGAGTGGGAAGCTTATGTGTTGTCAGTGGAGGAGGAGGAACCTTGGATATTGTCAGAGTTGGAGGGGTATGTTTGTTGTCAGAGGAGAGTGGGAAGCTTATGTGTTGTCAGTGGAGGAGGGGGGTTAAAATGTTTTGTTGCTATTCTTATGGGATTCATTTTTTATATATGGCTCTGGGGGTAATAAACCTACTGCACCTACTGCAGCTGCAATTTCAAACTGTAGCTGGCGTGCGAGTACCTATGTATGTATTCTGTATATAAACAGAGCGCCCAGTGGTGATGGATATATAAAATAAATTATCTCCCAGACAACTCTTACCACTCATGCCACTTTTGAGAAACATTCCATAGTACTGTAATATATATATATATACAGGCAGTCCCTGGGTAACATAAAAGATAGGGTCTGTAGGTTTGTTCTTAAGTTGAGTTGTATGTAAGTCAGAACCGTATACTTTATTATTGTAACCCCAGTCAAAATTTTTTTGGTCTCTGTGGCAATTGGATTTTTAAAATGTTGTATTGTCATAAGAACAAGGATTAACTATAAATATTAACTACAGGCACCATTGATAACTGTAACAGCTGATCATTGTAGCCTAGGACTAAAGTACAGTAAATTACCAAAATCCAGAGGTCCGTTTGTAACTAGGGGTCGTATGTAAGTCAGGTGTTCTTAAGTAGGGGACCGCCTGTATATATATATATATATATATCTATTTACAAATCTGTCCTGAGACAGGATAGAGCCTTATCGGTCAGGCCTAAAACATTACTTTTATTAAGTCTATAGAAATAAAAGGTAGTAAGTAGTTAATCACACTGTGTATTAAAATCTGCAGGTATGAGGCCACTATTTACCCTAATATCATTAGCAGTGCTGAGTATTCGCTCAGCCTATACATGTGTGAGCGGGTCTCTGCAGTGACCCTTCGCTATAGTGGCCTCAAACAAGTCAAATTAAAAACCAAACAGTAGCCCCCCCGACATGTTTTGCTGGAAACCCAGCGTCATCAGGGGATCGGGGCTAATGGTTTGTAGGAGGAGCCTAGGTGAGGATATATGACTTTGGGGTGGGACTACCTGTAAAAACACACCAATGAATTGCGATGCAGCCTCAAGTTACTTACTGCTATGTTATTGACCACTGTGATGACCAATGGGTGTTCAAGAGGGTCATCCTAAGTGGTTCACAGTGTAAGGGGAGTTGCTCGCATGCCCTATCTTTATGAGGTAATTGGTTCCAAAACATTTAATGCACGCCCAGTAAAGTATCTTACCTCATCATGATTGGATGCCTCAAGCCACTGAGGGCATCGATAGATGACGTCCATCCCTGATGACCTCAGCATCACTCAAGTACCACAAGATACCGCGATACCTCAGAGGATGCACGCATGCCCGAAATCTTAGAATCAATATATATATATATATTGTGTATATACTGTACATTATATATATATATACACTCACCTGCCACTTTATTAGGTACACCTGTCCAACTGCTTGTTAACACTTAATTTCTAATCAGCCAATCACATGGCGGCAACTCAGTGCATTTAGGCATGTAGACATGGTCAAGACAATCTCCTGCAGTTTAAACCGAGCATCAGTATGGGGAAGAAAGGTGATTTGAGTGCCTTTGAACGTGGCATGGTTGTTGGTGCCAGAAGGGCTGGTCTGAGTATTTCAGAAACTGCGGATCTACTGGGATTTTCACGCACAACCATCTCTAGGGTTTACAGAGAATGGTCCGAAAAAGAAAAAACATCCTGTGAGCGGCAGTTCTGTAGGCGGAAATGCCTTGTTGATGCCAGAAGTCAAAGGAGAATGGGCAGACTGGTTCGAGCTGATAGAAAGGCAACAGTGATTCAAATCGCCACCCGTTACAACCAAGGTAGGCAGAAGAGCATCTCTGAACGCACAGTACGTCGAACTTTGAGACAGATGGACTACAGCAGCAGAAGACCACACCGGGTGCCACTCCTTTCAGCTAAGAACAGGAAACTGAGGCTACAATTTGCACAAGCTCATCAAAATTGGACAGTAGAAGATTGGAAAAACGTTGCCTGGTCTGATGAGTCTCGATTTCTGCTGCGACATTCGGATGGTAGGGTCAGAATTTGGAGTCAACAACATGAAAGCATGGATCCATCCTGCCTTGTATCAACGGTTCAGGCTGGTGGTGGTGGTGTCATGGTGTAGGGAATATTTTCTTGGCACTCTTTGAGCCCCTTGGTACCAATTGAGCATCGTTGCAATGCCACAGCCTACCTGAGTATTGTTGCTGACCATGTCCATCCCTTTATGACCACAATGTACCCAACATCTGATGGCTACTTTCAGCAGGATAATGCGCCATGTCATAAAGTTGGAATCATCTCAGACTGGTTTCTTGAACATGACAATGAGTTCACTGTACTCAAATGGCCTCCACAGTCACCAGATCTCAATCCAATAGAGCATCTTTGGGATGTGGTGTAATGGGAGATTCGCATCATGGATGTGCAGCCCACAAATCTGCGGCAACTGTGTGATGCCATCATGTCAATATGGACCAAAATCTCTGAGGAATGCTTCCAGCACCTTGTTGAATCTATGCCACGAAGAATTGAGGCAGTTCTGAAGGCAAAAGCATGGTGTACCTAATAAAGTGGCCGGTGAGTGTATATTGTGTATATACTGTACATATATATAATGCTTGGTTTTAGTTTTAGGCCTCCAGCACATACGGTAAATGTATACATATCACAGGCCACAAACAGCAGCTCTGTGTTCGTTTATTGGAGGTCTCTGTGTCATTAGCGTATGACTCTGCCAACTGAACATGCTGCTGGGCTCCCAGTCTTGTGACCCAGGCTCATATATTTGGCCATAGAAACTAAGGCTGTGTGCATAAGTTCATACAAATAGGTGAGGTGCCCATACATGGGAACGGTGGCAAAATTTTACTGAAGGAGGGACTGGTTTCATATTCGTGTCCTCCTAGGGTACCAAAATGCCTTGTCGCTGCAGTGATGCTCAGTGTATTTTCTACAACAAAGTAGCACCTAAAGTACATACAGCTATTTTAACTTTTGCATACATTTGCAAGAAACATTGACAATGTATAGCATATTTTCACTGGTGAAGTAGCACATACCAGTTGTTCATTGTCTTGCATGAAACATTTCTTGCACTTAGCATATGTTCTGTGTAAAAGAAGTTGTAGCCAGTTATTCAATGGCAGGGTAGGCTTACAATGAAAGAAACACACACACAGTTTCTGTCAGTAGGAATGTGGGAAGTTGTAGTTCAAACAGCATCAAGTAAGTCAACAATAAATGTCTGTATTGCAGTATTGGCACAAAAATGTGGAGGAGGTACATGATATTGTAGATCACTTGTACCATACAAGTGATCTACAATATCATGTACCTCCTCCACATGCGGCCAGTTCATAAATAAAGAATGATTTGGGAATTTTTTAATTTACAATATTTTCTTTTTGCGTGAATGAAGCCATCTACTTCCACATCTGGGCAATGTTTTCTGTCTTTTTCTGGACTGACTGGAGGCAACATTAGGTTAATATGTTATATTATGTACTGTGAAGCTACAGTAGAACACCACTAAGGACTCCAGCCTACCGCTGATGTTGCTGTTTGGGAATAAACTATAAGATAGAAGAAGGGCAGATACAAGTAGCTTTAAAACTGGAATCATCCAGCTGTCCCTACCTACTTGCCTATTCTACCCTAGACAGTATGTGTTCCTGACAGTCAATCTTCCCTTTCTATATCAAAGTGAAGACACAGAGAGGAAACATCAGTACATAATCAAGAGGCAAATGTATGGTCAGAAGACTAGCAGGAGCAAAGGAACAAATAATACAGAAGTCCAGAAAATGCTAGCAAGCTCCAAAGAAGACTTTTAACAAGCACCGGACAGTAGGCAGACAATCCTCTTATGAAATATCAGAGTCATTGTCAAGAAAGTAATTGGGGCTGTCCCTGACAAACCAGTCTAGCATGGGAGGAATGTGGGTGGAGGAGGTATCTATCAATCAGAGCTAGTTAACCATCAGCAGCCCACAACAAAGTCAACAGGAGACAGATGGGTGTGGTGGGACTCAATTAAAACAGCCAGGAGTAATAAAAGGTAGTGTTAAGTCTAGTGCAAGACAGAACTAAGTACAAAATCACAGTCAGCAGTACATATTATATAGTACATTACATGCTTGTGGTCAAAACGTTGCAGCATACCTCTGATGAATAAAAAGAAACTACTGACTCATTGAATTACCTTTGAGTGCTGCTGCTTTTTTCCATTACTGCATTGAAGTCGATTTTGGCAACTAGGATCTTTACATGATGTGCACCCACTTATATGTTTACCCACACTTGGGGTTACAAGTGGCTGCTGTCCTACAGTAACATTTATGGACCTCAGTACATTAAGGGTAGAGGATGGCACTGAACGGGCACAGATGTTCAATTTCATAAAAAGTTCTTACGATTTTCCATTTGCAATTTTAATGACTAGAGCAGTCAGAGTGACTGGCAGATTCTACGTGTCTTCAAGATGTACTTCCCTTGTATCCTTTCCCTAATTGAAATTGAGCACAGAGGTTAATAATGTTCTTATAGACGATAACGACTCTGTTTTGTGATTAACGCACCAAGATTTTTTTTATATCTTTCTTTCTGTAATTTGTAATTTGGTAAACACTGGGTATAATTCATAAGGATTGATAAAGTGTACAAAAAAAAATTGCTGCCGCTGTTTGTCTGTATGACGCTATCTTTGGTGAAAACAAGAGGCTGTTTGTATCCTGCCAAAAATTAACGTCTCAGTTCAATTTTCTATGGAGCCACCAGACAGAAGTAAGATAGGGAGAAATGTAGACAGGTGTTAATAACACACATACTTATTTCAAGTACATTTACATCTGTGTTTACACATATTTTGGCGCACATAAATAAATATGAGTAAATATGGAAATAGGATAGTCATATACTTGAAGTAAATAAACCATATGTAATCACTTACTAATCCTCAATGAGACTTTACTATACAATAATGTTGTACTTATCTCTATATATGCGTAGTATATTGCAATATTGGCAAAACTAAACCCACTTTCCCTATCTAGACTATCCCCTCCAGTTCTGCATTGTCTATGTTCAATAATACTATGTATATGGGTAGTGTATGAACTGCTTACCTTATGGGCCCAGGGTCTCATGATTGTGTTCAGTGATCTTATTGTAATAATACATGGAGGAATATATAAAATATTAAATATCTTAACCACAATGTCAATACATATATGACAAGAGGTAAGGAAAAAATCTATAAAGACCTATACAACCGCATAGGGATTGTTAGCCGCTTTCCTGTACAGGGTACCTGGTGGGTGACCTGAAATCTGAGTTCACCTTTGTATACACCCCTTGGGCTTTCCTTAATAGAAGTGCCCCCTATATTCAAGTATAGCATTTCACTGCTGTCCCTCCTGATGAATCCCGTATGAGAGGAAACGCATCAGGGAGGGGGGATGCAGAGTGTTTGAATTAGGGGATAGAGATTGGTACTGCCCTTGTAAGGGCAGGACCTCTTTTTTTGGGTGCCAGGGATAGTACAAGGGTTTCTCTTACCTGATTTAAAACCCCCTGCTGTAACATACAGACACGTCTCCACATCAGCAACTACATTGTGAGAGCTCCTTGTCCCCTATGTCCTAGTCATGACAGCGAACGGAGCAGTGTCAGAATAATTGTTATCAAAATCTTTAATGGTAAGAGAAAATACCATCTCATTCAATCTCATGTGTCACTAGCTACAGGTGGTCCCCTATTTAAGAACACCTGACTTACAGACGACCCCTATTTGCAAACGGACCTCTGGATGTTGATAATTTACTGTACTTTAGCCTTGGGCTACAATAATCAGCTATAACAGTTATCACAGGTGACTGTAATGAATCTTTATTGTTAATCCTGGTTCTTATGGCAATCCAACAGTTTAAAAATTCAATTGTCACTGAGACCAAAGAAATTTTGGCTGGGGTTACAAATCTAAAGTATACATGCCCGACTTACATACAAATTCTAACTTAAGAACACAATTATATACTGCCTGTATATGTTTTATGTGGACACCACCAGTAAAGTCCTTTTTTTGTCTTGCCATAGATCTCTTGTCATACATTGACATTGTGGTTAAGATATTTTACCTTTTATAATTATTATTATATTTTATTTACTCACTGCTGTGCAGAAGGTCTGACAAGAGTTAGTGAGTTAAGGGCTTACCCCCTGTGGCCCTTGTTGGTTTAGCTGGAATTTCAGTGATCTTATTGCATGCATGCGTCTCTCTCTAAGGTAATCACTGGCCACAGTGTCTGCATAACTCCCGTAGACGAACCATATATACTTGAGTATAAGATGAGTTTTTCAGAACAAAAATGTCAATATGCCTGGATCTATGAGTAAGAGTCCCTGGTTTACCATGCCTGATTTTATGGTATATTTCCTTTAAGCACTGAGGCTACCTGCTCACAAACCTTGCAAAAACTGGCCATGTAAAACAGAGGGCATACAATAATGTGCATCTGCCCTTAACCAGCATACTAAAACATTCAGTTCTATCGGTTCTCGATAGAGTATGACTGTGAAAAAGCCAAAAATGTTGTTGTCATTGAAGGCTGCGGCATGCCACTCATCAAGTGGTTAATTATACCAAAATATGTAGACTTCCAGAAACGTATTCCCTGCGATGATATATTATTTAGAATATGCATCTTATTGTTACTTATGTAATTGCAAGTTGCTGCATAACACAACAAATACAATGCACTCATTGTGATACATAAATAATGTTCTCCCCGCAGCCTCCACAGAACATTTCTATACAGATTATGGTAAAGTGGAGCAGATGGAGCAACGTTACAGGTGCCTGCTCAACATTTGGATGATCTTTGCTCTGCAGTGAACAACATTTAAATCAATATTGCTTCTTTCAGAAGAATTTCACTAAAGCCTTATCTTGTAGTTCAGGAGAGCAGGGTACATGTTCCTATCTGATTGTCAGACACAATGGGGCAGATTTACTTACCCGGCCCATTCGCGATCCAGCGGCGCGTTCTCTGCACAGGATTCGGGTCCGGCTGGGATTTAAGAAGGTAGTTCCTCCGCCGTCCACCAGGTGGCGCTGCTGCGCCGAAAATAATCTTAACGCCCCGGAATGCACCATCCCATAGCAGGTGAAGGTGAGCGCTTCCCAAGCGACACATTTCGGTTTTTAAATGCGGCGGTTTTTCCGAATACGTCGGGTTTTCATTCGGCCACGCCCCCCCCATTTCTGTCGCGCGCATGCCGGCCCCGATGCGCCACAATCCGATCGCGTGCGCCAAAAACCCGGGGCAATTCATGTACAAGCGGCGCAAATCGGAAATATTCGGGTAACACGTCGGGAAAACGCGAATCGGGCCGTTAGTAAATGACCCCCAATGTTTGGAAGCAGAAGGCAGGTATTATCGCTGAGGAAACCGTTTTCTTCAGGAAAAACAAGGCTTTTTGTGTAATGACTGCTAGATTCAGTTGTAATACAGAGAATGCTTTCTTTTATTGCACATATCTTTTCCTGACATTTTCTTCCTTAAGAAATATTAGGATAGAATCCGTCTTCTTCAACGAGTAGCTGTCAACGGGATGCCTTCTATATTGAATATTCTTGTGTATAGGGTATTGTAGTCTGAACGTTAGACAAAAAATTGGGATGCTAAAAAACCCCAGTCTCAAAGAGAGAGTAAAAAGGTTCAACTATTTTTTTTAAAAATAGTATAGAAATAATATTGTAATAAAATGCTGGGGGGTAGGGGTTAAACGACAGAGCTACTGACCAGGCACACTCCCGAAATAGCCAAAAGTCTACAAAAAGTCACTGCTCTACTCCTCAATAAATTGTTAAATACTGTTACAAAGAACGATCTCACCAGCGTTTTGAGGTCAAGAATCTTAGATTCCTCAATGGTCTTCTATTCCTTTTTCGCTTCCTATGTAGAGCACCATCGAGAGATTCCCCCCCTCGTGTCTGAGGTCAGCTGTAGATCCTACACAGAAAAGCAATCGGATTGTGCAGATCACCAAAGCAAGGAAATAAAAACATTTATTAATGTACTCACAAATGGAGGTTAAAATCACGTATATAGGCATTAAAAATGCCAGACACCTTGCCCACCTAGGATTCACCTCTTCAGGATTCTTCTACCACTAGTGTTGGTGTCCAATGGATTTCAGCAGGTCAAATTTTTTTCGTGAATTAGGTTTATTCAGCCATGCATATAAGGTAAAGTAAATAAGTACAGGCTATTTTTGAATGCAGATTTTGTACGGAACAGCCAGCAGATAAGTTTAGTGCTCATCAGCCCACATTGAATAGGGATAACCATTGTGCAGATCTGGTGTTAATCTAGGGACACTACAGCCAGAGAGTCAGTCTTTGTAGGAGATCTCTTGCCAAGCATCAGTTGCTTAGCAGTAGTGGGATTAATTTATACTTGATTCTATGGAGATACATGTGCTAACGATCACGACTGTGTGCATTTTGAGGGCTGCAAACAAAGGGCAGTTGGCCATCATCTGCTTCCTGTAGGACATTGACAGGTGAGCACTGCTCAAATTGCCACAATCTTATCAGTGTGACCAAACAAGTTGGAAGGCTGTTTCATTATATTTCAATACCAATGGTGTGATTATAAATATTATGGACAATTCAGACAATCATTTCAATCAGTCCAGGGTGTGTGCATGAGAAATAACACTGTTTCTGGTCATTAAGTAATTTTTCAGACAGCTCTACTCTTTACACTCTAAGGCTACATTCACACAACTGTATGGGGACTTATGCAAGCTTGTGACCGTACATGCGTCCCACATAGAAAGCAATGGCCGCACGGAGCGTTATGGTGCCGCACAGGGGGAAAAGATAGGACATGTCCTATCTTTCCCTGTTTTACTGGCCGTGCGCAATGGATCACTATGGAGAGGGGAGTGGTTACCCCTCCTCCTCTCCATCGCGGCTGATGTATGCCTGTCCGGCTTTAGCCAAGCTGGCATACGTCAGTGTGCATGTAGCCTAAATCTCTGCTTTCCAGTTACGGCAGAACTGTTGGGTCCAGATCTAAGTGCTGTGACTCGCTGCTTCCTCTCCCCACCACATACAGTAAAGCTTCTGTGTAGCCTTATATCTTGGTAAGCTACTGTACCTCTTGGTAGCATGTTTTCAGGCAGCTTAACACCTTCCAGTTCATGTTCCAGTGTTGGTGCATCAACTTTGTGGTGAGATGTAAATGTTGATTGTATAAAGTCCAAGAGCTGGAAAGATTTGAACTGAAGTAAAGCTCTCCTCACTGCATATCAGCTCCTCTGCTGTGAATAACATCATGTAGAAGACTTCAGGAGAGCCAGTTAGTGATGATCCTGAAATGTTTTCTTTAAACTCAAATTAGGAAGGAATAAGGGAGAATTATAAGAGCCAAAGTAAGTGGAAAAGGAAGCACTTTGCTCTAAAAAGATATATTACAAAGTTTGTTATATTAATTTTTACTATTGCTTTTTTCGAAGTTTACACAAATTATTTATCACCAGAAGTAGTCTGAATAAATTTCCATATTATTTTATAGAGCACCAATTGCACTACGGACATATTTTTTGTCTTCTTTTCTTGTAATATCTTTAAATGCCCTTAGGTCTAATATCTTCTACATTTCTGTTATCTGGAATAACAATTTTACTTAAAGGACATCTCCTACCAGGATGAAGGATTGTACACCAAGCACACTGACATACTGGTGTGTGCCCCTCTGGCAGGATCTACTCTTCTTCAAGCTTCCTAAGCCCTTGTTTTTAAGATTTTTTTTATTATGCTAATGAGTTTGAAGGGTCAATTAACACCATTGGAGCCTGGAGCCCCTCAGTCTTATTTGCATAATTTTATTTGTGAAAAAACAGGACATAAGAAGCTAAGAGAAGAGCAGCCCCAGAGGGGGCTTACACCAGTATGTCAGTGTGCTTGGTTTACAATCTTTCATCCTGGTGGATGGCATCCTTAATGTTTTTGGCAGGGTTAGAACACTGGATGTGCAGGAGATAGAAATCACAAGGGACAGCTATTGATTATCTAGTTATATGATTATATAGTTGGCTGTACGATTCTTGCTTATGTTCAGGCTTGTTATGCACATTTTTGAAGTCAATGCCAGGGGTGGATAAAACACTTTTATGCCTTTTACACTTTGTCTTTATGATTCACTCGTTGGTTTCAAAAACTGAATTGAAAACTCAGAAATTCAAGAAAAAAAAAACTGATCAAGGTTTTTACATGAGCAGACAGCCCTAGAGTCTACGAGATTGGGTGATCTTTAGATAACCTCATTTACTGGCACTTACCTTCCCATAATTGTTGCCAGATTGAAAAGCGATCAGTGTGTTTCTAGCGTAAAGGCAGAGCTGTGGGGAGGCTGTTTATCATTTAGGAAACCATATGAAGTGTTCTTTCTTAACACACTTTGCAGTCTTGTTGTACCCTGCTCATGGAAAATGTGTTAACCAGAAATAGTCCCATTAACCCCTCCTTGCTGTTGGCTTGTTTGCCTGCCTTCTTCTGCATTGTGTGGTTTGGTGCCTGGCCGCCCGCACTGATGGTGTTAAGGCAATAACTGATAATCTATTTAATTACATCTCGTCAACATGTGGGCAATTGTCAAAGGCGGGAGGAATCAATAGCTGTGTTTGTGATGATTGATTACCTTGCTGGGCCCTTTTGTTTTTAGAGTCATTATAGCAATAGGTGTGTTTGGCCGCTAATTGATTAGTCCACGGAGTGAAATTTTCTGTGATTGATTATAGGGAGTGAGGTATTTTTAACTTCAGGCAAATGGCAAAATAATTACAGAAAGTGGACACAGACAGACGGCACCTTCAGATTAGAATAAAAGTACAGCTCCAGATTAGTTCTCTTTTCTATCTGATATTTAAATAGTAGGGTATCGACTGAAACTGTCTTATGTTATGATATTTTAGAATTTTTCCCTATTTTGTTGGGTGTACTGTATCTTAAAGCAGAGTCACTTGATGGATATCTATGGGATTTTCATTTGTATTCCTCTCTATATTTATTTATAACCAAAAAAAAAAATGGCAGGATTGTGCCAAAAATGTGTTTCTGATTCCATCTCTAGCAACATTTCAACTAAAGGTCAAGTGTTACAATGGTGTGCAGGGACATCACAATTATATAAATTAAGAGAAAATAATCAAAAGGAACAATGTACAAAGAGGATAACATTGTTATCATACAAGTGTCACAAATATATCCTGCAAATAGCATTTATATATATGCATTCCTTATTGTGCAGATGGGGGGCACTACTCAGCTATGGGACTTGCAGAAATCAGTCATTTATGGCATTAGCGTCTTTCCAGCTCTCTGCATCAATGGCCATGAGAGAAGATAACTTTTCCCCTAGCAGTTAGACCCTATATCGTACTTATATGCAGCTTATAGTTTACTCTGAGACAAACTAGGGAGTGTCATGCAAATAGATCTGTCCCAGGATTAGAAATGCTGAGAATCTGAGATGGAAATTGATCTTTAAATAAAGGCTACTAGTTGTTATTGTTGTCTATACAATGCCTTGCGCCAAGGCGTCACCATCTTTTTCAGAGATTTATTTTTTATAACCCCATTGCAGATTGGAAATAATTGTGTAGTGTGATGGTTATAAATGTAGGGGCCTCCGAACATTGTTGCTTTCCATTAGAGATGAGCGAACATGCTCGTCCGAGCTTGATGCTCGGTCGAGCATTAGGGTACTCGAAACTGCTCGTTGCTCGGACGAATACTTCGCCCGCTCGAGAAAATGGCAGCTCCCGCCGTTTTGCTTTTTGGCGGCCAGAAACAGAGCCAATCACAAGCCAGGAGACTCTGCACTCCACCCAGCATGACGTGGTACCCTTACACGTCGATAGCAGTGGTTGGCTGGCCAGATCAGGTGACCCTGGGATAGACTAGCCGCTGCCCGCGCTGCTCGGATCATTCTGTGTCTGGATGCCGCTAGGGAGAGAGCTGCTGCTGGTCAGGGAAAGCGTTAGGGTGTTCTATTAGCTTACTGTTAGGCAGGAGTGATTCTCCAAGAACCCAACAGCCCTTCTTAGGGCTACAATAACGTTATACTTTTTTTTTTTATTTGCAGCTAGTACCATATTGTGAGGAATTTGCAGGGAAACTTGCTACCGTTGTGTTTAGCTCTTAGTGACGCACATATCCCCCTCAAACACCAAAGTGGGAAAATTTATTAGGGGTTTGATTTCAATTAGGCACAGTCTGCCATTTACTTTTTATTTTACGTTTATTTTTTTAATAACTCAGTGTCATCTCATCTTGCATAGTAGTGTGCTTTCATACTTGGCTAGAAAATAGCCATAGGAGAATCCAAACGGCTTACTTACGCCTACAGTAGCGTTATATATTTGATTTCTGGTTGATCTGCTGGTGGCTGAACTTGCTGCAGTGCATCTACTAGCAAATTGTGAGCAATTTGTAGTGAGACTTGCGACCGCTGTGTTTTGCGCTTAGTGACGCACATATCCATTGCAAAGACCGAAGTGGGAAAATTTATTAGGGGTTGGATTTCAATTAGGCACAGTCTGCCATTTCCTTTTTCATTTTACGTTTATTTTGTTTAATAACTCAGCGTCATCTCATCTGGCATAGTAGTGTGCTTTCATACTTGGCTAGAAAATAGCCATAGCAATAGGATAGCATCGTTTGGTTTTAAAAACTAAAAAACACAAAAAAAAAACAAAAAAACACAAAAAAAAGTTAAGAAAAAATTAAAGTTATAACTCTCATTTTCAAAATGTTTAACCCGAGGGCTAGGGGTAGAGGACGAGGGCGGGGACGTGGGCGTCCAACTACTGCAGGGGTCAGAGGCCGTGGTCCTGGGCGGGGTGAGACACCACCTGCTTATGAGGGAGCAGGGGAACGCCGCAGAGCTACACTCCCTAGGTTCATGTCTGAAGTTACTGGGACTCGTGGTAGAGCACTGTTGAGGCCAGAACAGTGCGAACAGGTGATGTCGTGGATTGCCGACAATGCTTCGAGCAATTTGTCCACCAGTCAGTCTTCCACGCAGTCTACCCATGTCACCGAAATCGGCACTCCTCCAGCTCCTGCACCTCAGCCTCCTCCCCCCCAGTCTGCCCCCTCCCAGGAAAATTTGCCATTTGAACCGGCATACTCTGAGGAACTGTTTTCTGGACCCTTCCCACACTCACAAACCACTTGTCCGGTTGCTGCTGAGCAATTTTCCGATGCCTAGGTTTTCCACCAGTCGCAGTCTGTGGGTGATGATGACCTTCTTGACGTAGTGGAAGAAGTGTCTAAAGAGGTGTCCGACGATGAGGAGACACGGTTGTCAGACAGTGGGGAAGTTGTTGTCAGGGCAGGAAGTCCGAGGGGGGAGCAGACTGAGGGATCGGAGGATGATGAGGTGACAGACCCAAGCTGGGTTGATAGGCCGGGTGAACACAGTGCTTCTGAGACAGAGGAGAGTCCTCGACCAGAACAGGTTGGAAGAGGCAGTGGTGGGGCCAGACGGAGAGGCAGGGCCAGAGCTGGTGCATCAGCGCCAAATGTGTCAACTAGTGAAGCTCCCGTGGCGAGGGCTCTTGCGGCGAGGGCTAGATTTTCAGAAGTCTGGAGGTTCTTTAAGGAAACACCGGATGACCGACGGACTGTGGTGTGCAACATTTGCCAAACCAGGATCAGCAGGGGTTCCACCACTACTAGCTTAACTACCACCAGTATGCGCAGGCATATGAATGCTAAACACCCCACTCAGTGGCAACAAGCCCGTTCACCTCCGGCCGTGCACACCACTGCTCCTTCCCCTGTGTCAGCTGATAGTCAGCCCCCTGCCCAGGACCCTTCCACAAAAACCCCATCGTCGCCTCCACGATCCTCCACAGCATCCACCAGCGTTCAGCTCTCCATACCCCAGACGTTGGAGCGGAAACGCAAATATAGTGCAACCCACCCGCACGCCCAAGCCCTTAATGTCCACATCTCCAGATTGCTTAGCCTGGAGATGCTGCCCTATAGGCTAGTAGAGACCGAGGCCTTTCGCAACCTCATGGCAGCGGCCGCCCCTCGGTATTCGGTCCCCAGCCGCCACTACTTTTCCCGATGTGCCGTCCCAGCCCTGCACCAGCACGTGTCAGACAACATCATCCGTGCCCTGACCAACGCCGTTTCTGACAAGGTCCACCTGACCACGGACACGTGGACGAGTGCTGCCGGGCAGGGCCACTATATATCGCTGACGGCACATTGGGTTAACTTGGTGGAGGCTGGGACCGAGTCTGACCCTGCGGCTGGTCATATACTGCCGACGCCGAGGATTGCGGGGCCTACCTCGGTCCAGGTGTTTCAGGCCTACTATGCCTCCTCCTCCTCCCACCCCTCCTCCACCTCCTCCTCCGAACTGCCATCCGTGGGCATGGCGCCATCAGTCGGTAGCTCTAGGCACAGCAGCAGTGCCGTCGCTAAGCGACAGCAGGCGGTGCTCAAACTGCTGAGCCTAGGCGATAAAAGGCACACCGCCCAAGAACTATTACAGGGCATCACGGCGCAGACTGATCTGTGGCTGGCACCGCTGAACCTGAAGCCAGGCATGGTTGTGTGTGACAACGGCCGTAACCTGGTGGCGGCTCTGCAACTCGGCAGACTGACACATGTGCCATGCCTGGCCCATGTGTTAAATCTGATAGTTCAGCGTTTCCTCAAGACATACCCCAATCTGTCTGATTTGCTCACGAAGGTGCGCCGCATCTGTGCGCATTTCAGGAAGTCCAGCACAGATGCTGCCACTCTCAGGGCAGCGCAGCGCCGCCTCCAACTGCCCGCTCACCGACTGTTGTGCGACGTGCCCACGAGGTGGAATTCAACACTGACCATGTTATCCAGAGTTTACCAGCAGCGCCGAGCGATTGTAGACTGCCAGATGTCAACTTCCACCAGAACTGGTAGTCAGGTCAGTCAGCTTCCTCAAGTCTACAATGAGGAGTGGACGTGGATGTCTGATATCTGTCAGGTGCTGAGTAACTTTGAGGAGTCAACACAGATGGTCAGTGGCGATGCCGCCATCATCAGCCTCACCATCCCGCTGCTTGGCCTGTTGAAAAACTCTCTGATCAGCATGAAGTCGGAAGCTTTGCGCTCGTCACAAGAGACGGGGGAAGAAGATTCCCTTGTTGATAGCCAAAGCACCCTTAGGTCTGTTTCTCAGCGCATATCGGAGGAGGTGGAGGTGGAGGAGGATGAGGAGGAAGAGGAGGAGAATGTTGGCGAGACACAAGAGGGGACCATTGTTGAGTCCTTCACTGTTCAGCGTGTATGGGCAGAAGAAGAGGAGTTGGAGGAGTTGGAGGAGGAGGAAATGGACAGTCAGGCCAGTGAGGGGAGTGAATTCTTACGCGTTGGTACTCTGGCGCATATGGCAGATTTCATGCTAGGCTGCCTATCCCGTGACCCTCGCGTTCAAAGAATTTATTCCAGCACCGATTACTGGGTGTTCACTCTCCTGGACCCACGGTAGAAGCAAAATCTTTCCACTCTCATCCCTGGAGAGGAAAGGAGTGTGAGAATGCATGAATACCAGCAGGCCCTGGTTCACAAGCTGAAACAGTATTTCCCTTCTGACAGCGCTAGCGGCAGAGTGCGTAGTTCTGCGGGACAAGTAGCGAGGGAGAGTAGGCGAGCAGGCAGCTTGTCCAGCACTGGCAAGGGTACGCTTTACAAGGCTTTTGCCAGCTTTATGTCACCCCAGCAAGACACTGTCACCTGTCCCCAGTCTCGGCAGAGTAGGGCTGATCTTTACAGAAAGATGGTGAGGGAGTATGTAGCTGACCATACCATCGTCCTAAATGATCACACAGCTCCCTACAACTACTGGGTTTCAAAGCTGGACATGTGGCACGAACTGGCGCTGTACGCCTTGGAGGTTCTTGCCTGCCCTGCCGCTAGCGTCTTGTCCGAGCGGGTTTTCAGTGCAGCTGGTGGCATCATCACCGATAAGCGTACACGCCTGTCGACTGACAGCGCTGACAGGCTGACGCTTATTAAGATGAATAAAGCCTGGATTTCTCATAATTTCCAATCTCCACCAGGTGAAGGAAGCTCAACCTGAATAATTTATCCACTCCTCCTCCTCCTCATTTTCCTCCTTCTCCTCCTCTTTGTACAGTAAAGCAGAGGAAACTGGCTATTTTTAGACAGGGCCCACTGGCTCTAGCTATAGTACTTTATGCATTTAATTTTTCTGGAGGGCCACCTACCCGGTCCTCTGTTTTAAACAATTTTTGGGAGTGCCACATACAGGCACTCAATCTATTCAATTTTTCTGGAGGGCCACCTACCTGCTCCTCTGGTTTGAAAACTTTTTTGGACTGCCACATACAGGCACTCAATCTATTCCATTTTACTGGAGGGCCACCTACCTGCTCCTCTGGTTTGAAAAGTTTTTTGGACTGCCACATACAGGCACTCAATCTATTCAATTTTTCTGGAGGGCCACCTACCCGCTCCTCTGGTTTGAAAACTTTTTTGGACTGCCGTCTGCCACATACAGGCACTCAATCTATTCCATTTTACTGGAGGGCCACCTACCTGCTCCTCTGGTTTGAAAACTTTTTTGGACTGCCACATACAGGCACTCAATCTATTTCATTTTTTTGGATGGCCACCTACCCGCTCCTCTGGTTTGAAAACTTTTTTGGACTGCCACATACAGGCACTCAATCTATTTCATTTTTCTGGAGGGCCACCTACCTGCTCCTCTGGTTTGAAAACTTTTTTGGACTGCCACATACAGGCACTATCCAAATTAAATTGTCTCCATAGCAGCCTCCACACGTTGTCTCCATTGCTACCTCCAAAAGTCGTCCATATAGCTGCCTCCATACATCGTCCCCTTATCAAACGAGGTGTGTCAGGCAGAAATTTGGGTTGTTTTCATGGATTCCACATCAAAGTTGTTAACTTTGTCGCCACCCTGCTGTGTTATCCACAAAATATACTGGCAAACTTTTATCATTTACCAATATTATTTCAGCGCTTCTGTTTACATTCCCCTCACCCGCCATATCCTAAACTTATAAGAACGCTACTACACTTGATCTTATACAAAAGGTTCTTAGAAGTGCTGTTTGGGGAGTAGCCTAGAGACAGGGGCTTGGATTGGCGAAAGCTCGCCTGGCAGCGGAGCGCCAGCTCCATGCGCATCATGCGCTTCTTGCGCATCTGTTTACATTCCCCTCACCCGCCATATCCCAAACTTATAAGACCGCTACTACACTTAACTTGGTGCAGGCTGGGACCGAGTCTGACCCTGGGGCTGGTCATATACTGCCGACGCAGAGAATTGCGGGGCCTACCTCGGTCCAGGTCTCAAAGGTCTAGTATACCTCCTCCTCCTCCCACCCCTCCTCCACCTCCTCCTCCTCCGAATTACCATCCGTGGCCATGGCGCCATCAGTCGGTAGCTCTAGGCACAACAGCAGTGCCATCGCTAAGCGACAGCAGGCGGTGCTCAAACTGCTGAGCCTAGGCGATAAAAGGCACACCGTCCAAGAGCTATTAGAGGGCATTCCACATCAAACTTGTTAACTTTGTCGCCACCCTGCTGTGTAATCCACAAAATATACTTGCAAACTTTTATCATTTACCGATATTATTTCAGCGCTTCTTGCGCATCTGTTTACATTCCCCTCACCCGCCATATCCTAAACTTATAAGAACGCTACTACACTTGATCTTATACAAAAGGTTCTTAGAAGTGCTGTTTGGGGAGTAGCCTAGAGACAGGGGCTTGGATTGGCGAAAGCTCACCTGGCAGCGGAGCGCCAGCTCCATGCGCATCATGCGCTTCTTGCGCATCTGTTTACATTCCCCTCACCCGCCATATCCCAAACTTATAAGAACGCTACTACACTTGATCTTATACAAAAGGTTCTTAGAAGTGCTGTTTGGGGAGTAGCCTAGAGACAGGGGCTTGGATTGGCGAAAGCTCGCCTGGCAGCGGAGCGCCAGCTCCATGCCAAGATCCAACTAACATAGTTTTAACTGCAGCACCTTTAATCTACTACTAGTTCACTGCCTCCATACATGGTTCCCTTATCAAACGAGCTGTGTCAGGCAGAATTTTGGGTTGTTTTCATGGCTTCCATGTTAACTTTGTCGCCACCCTGCTGTGTAATCCACAAAATATACTGGCAAACTTTTATCATGTACCGATATTATTTGAGCGCTTCTTGCTCACCTCCTTTGGTTCCTCTCTGCCACCCATTGGTTTGAAGCCTGAGTCCATTTAGAGTATGTCGCCATGCCACTCTCTAGCCTGCCGCTGCTGCCGCTGCCTCTGCATGCCGTCCCCTATAGTGTCAAGGTCAATTATTGGATGTTTTACATGCTATCTAGCTTCATTCTGTCACTCTGTCATGGCCATGCTGTTGCCCATAATTTTGGCATAATGGTGCGATTAAGCAGCCTCAGAGGCATCCATGCATGCTGCCCCTGCTGTTTCCTGTCCATTTCCGTGGTGTTTCCATCCTTTTCTGAGGTTCCCAGGTGTTTGGCCAAGCTTCCCTGTGCAGAGCCTTGGTCCCCTTGAAAAATGCTCGAGTCTCCCATTGACTTCAATGGGGCTCGTGATTCGAGACGAGCACTCGAGCATCGGGAAAAGTTCGTCTCGAATAACGAGTACCCGAGCATTTTAGTGCTCGCTCATCTCTACTTTCCATCATTGGATGAAGCCATGAAAGCTTTGAATGATGGCCAGGGAAGAAACTAAACTCCTTATGGAGATTTTTCTTTCGAGAGCCACATTTGCCGGCAAATAGAGACTTAAAAGTCATGCATGCTCCGCTGGGGATTCTGGGAACAAAAGATGCACTTACAATTTACAGGGTGATATATGTAAAACTTTGCCTCATCGCTACCTTGAAACACAGCTCACCATACATTATCACTTACTAGAAGCCAATTGACGTGCCCACTCCAGAAAACACATCTGCATATTTTCCTCCCAGCACTGGAATAGAAAAATGGATTTCATTACAAAGATGTCCTGCTTCTTCCCTACTCCCTACCCAGCGCTGTGCACCTGTGCCTCGTCCATCTGTACATTTATCTCAATTTACTTGGCTACTTTTACTAAGAGTGAAAAAGCGACATAGTTTAGGAACGCTACCGTACTTTTTTACAGCGAGAGAGTACAAACAGCAGAAATAATTTGCCTCTGTGCTACTAAACTTAATGGCATTGTGTAAGTGATGTGATTTCACCGTAATTTGTGTGCAGAGCAAAAAAGAAAAAAAAATTTCACAACTCGGTCATCAACCTCCTACAGTAAAATATAGAGGCTGTTCTGTCAACATAAATTTAGTATACAGCGATCTTTGCTGCTGCTTTGGGATCAGTAAATCTACAAAGAAAATCACCCCAACTCTCATGCTCCTTGCAGAAAAGCCGGTAATGCTGAAGCACGAGACAGAAAGACAGGGAATGTTAGGAAATCTTTTAATACCGGTGTTGGATATTTCTCCATCCCTTATTTACCGCTGGCTTCTGATTTTCATTTTGATGAGTTCCTGTGTGTGATTAAAGGTTGGCAGGATTGTGGCACTGTCATTAGCTTCTCTTTAACATAATGGGCCTTTCTAGATGATCTGTGGCCCCAGGTATATATTACTTCAGTGGCAGGTTATAGCAAGTGGTGGCATTAATCCTATTATATAGTTTATTTCCTATTAACTCTACTTTAAAGGTGTTTTATATAATGGATTTCGAGCCGTTCGCTAACACAACCACCTTAAAATGATAACACAATATTAAATTCCTATATATAAATTTTATTGCTACCTTACTGCACGTAAAAACATATGCAAATTAGAAGTGTCTCTTTACACGGATTCAATCATCATGTTAAAGTTGTATCTGTTGGGGGCAACTAGGACATAAACCTCCTCCGGTTCTGATTATTTGTCTGATTGGAAGTCAACATGTCCAGTTGGTGGAGAGATGAAGTTTTAGTAAAGGCATAATGGTGAGAAGATTGTAGACTTATTGTAAAACAAAATAAAAATGTTTGATTTGGCACATTCAACCACTGTCGTTGGGTTCACACAATTGGGCAGATTTATCAGACAACAGAATTCTGTCTTAATTTGCACTTACAATGAGTGCCACATTTATCATGGATTTAAGACACATTTATTACTGGTATGTCAAAAGGGGCATAGCCTTCAAAAAGGGGTGAGCCTTTGCAGGAAAAATGCTAACTAATAGGAGGTGCAAAATACAACTAGACAGTCTAAAACTATTCCAGATTTATCATCTAGCATCTAGACTGCCTCATCTAACTGTGCACTGACTTACCTTACAACACTTTTGACACATCTGCCCCAATGAGTTTACATTGAGCCCTGAAAAGCATTGCAAATGTGAGAAATAAAGGTTTATTTTTTGAAAAAGGCACATGCTTTTATGTTATCATTTTTTAATATTTACATTAAAATACAAAATACTTGTGCCTATTTTCCCTTCTGCAGAGAGGATGAAATCTCTGGTGAAATGCTTCAGCGCAGATTGACAGACAACACCGGAGCTTTTTTAATCCTTTCAACAGGACAAACTATATGCAGTTACCTAAAGTAAATCTACCATCAAAATTAAGCATGAGAAACCTACTTACTCATAGATCCAGGCACCATGACAGTGGAAATCTTATATTTGTCTTCCTTCTAAAATCAACTTTCAAAATTATGCTAATTAGCCCATAGGGCTTTAGCTTTACAGGCTGTTACACAGTCTCACCCCCTTCCTCAGCAATCCCTTGGCTTCATGTAATCTTACAGCAGCAGTGGAAGTTTCAGCACATTGTGGGAAGGAGGGAAGTACTCCTTACACGCTTTGACAACCTGTCAATCTGCAGCATGGAGAGGCTCTGGTAACACCACCAGGAACCCTACAGGCTCATTAGCATTAAAAGTTGATGGTAGATGGATGGAAATTGATGGAGGTCCTGATCGGATTTTTTGACAATCGGGTTCTTCTATTTCCCTGGAGGGGAGTATTTCTTTACAGCCATCAATGATTGGACTGTGCCAGACAGTATAGAGACACCTCTCTCCTAAATTGTGACAAACCGGGGGGAATTTATCGTATACTTGCGCTCGTGCGGCGGTATTTTGGAAGGGTCATTCCCCCCCATCATGACAGATACAAGCCTCTTGATTTATCTGTATGGCGGCAGCGCCGCAGAGGACCAGGTCCCACCTGGTGTACTTGCATATTTGCATAATTTCACAGATTTATGGTATGTAGGCATGGGACAGGAATGCTCCATACAGTGCTGGCTCACTTCCCCGGCAGCTGAGCCCCTCCATGCCAACATGGGGTGGAGGTGGCGTAACTGCAAAAATAATCACAATTTCTTGCAGTGCACACGAAATTGCCATTATTTCAGTGCTTCTATGCAAAAGACTGGTGTGGAAGTACTGATACATTCCCCCACAGTGTCAACAATATTCTTTACCAGAGCACTTCCTTATAAAGACAATTCTAAAAACATTTTTTGTGGCAAAATTTGATTGTATGTACTTTAAACAAGTGATTGTCATTTGTCACCAGCGTTTTGAATGCCCATAAACCATGTAAAAAAGACTTTGTGAAGATAATTCTTTTCAGTTTCACACTTATACGAATTTTATAAACTGCTCTGGTAATCATCATTGAATTATGCATGGTTTTAAATTAATTAAAGTAATACATGAGAATCAAGAAAACCCTGAGGGCTGTCCTTTCATAATAAGACAGAGACTGTAAGTGTGAGGACAGTGAAGAAGAGACTGATGAACCACAATGGCTTGAAGGTTGCATTACTTTTGATCTCCATCATGTTCCTTCCTGTTTTCATCCTAATGCAATAGCTCTGTAGTAATAAATTATAGAGTGCACCTTTGCTCAAGTTGTAAGACTCGTGTGTAGCCAGGAACATCACTGTTTCCTTAGTAGTAGCTTGTGCTACCATTTTCAGACATGAGTGAAGTCATTAAGTTGCTATCTAGAACTGACCACTTATACTAAACTATACCAGGGTATACAACCCCAATAGGCTCACCTACATTATACTTACCCTGCTAAAATATACTGTTGCTGTTGATCACATGATCCTGGACTCAGGGCTTCCAGTAACATCCCGTGTCCTGCTGACTTCTATCTGATGGACCACTCCCATCAGTAGTTGGAGGGATGTGGTGATACACGCCTTACACATGGGAGTGGTGTTCTTAAAGGTGGGCATTAGAGATGAGCGAGCACTAAAATGCTCGGGTACTCGTTATTCGAGACGAACTTTTCCCGATGCTCGAGTGCTCGTCTCAAATAACGAGCCCCATTGAAGTCAATGGGAGACTCGAGCTTTTTTCAAGGGGACCAAGGCTCTGCACAGGGAAGCTTGGCCAAACACCTGGGAACCTCAGAAAAGGATGGAAACACCACGGAAATGGACAGGAAACAGCAGGGGCAGCATGCATGGATGCCTCTGAGGCTGCTTAATCGCACCATTATGCCAAAATTATGGGCAACAGCATGGCCATGACAGAGTGACCGAATGAGGCTAGATAGCATCTAAAACATCCAATAATTGACCCTGACACTATAGGGGACGGCATGCAGAGGCAGCGGCAGGCTAGAGAGTCTCATGGCGACATACCCTAAATGGACTCAGGTTTCACCAAAGGAGGTGAAATGATTTCCTATGTGAACAAAAGGTTGACGGTATATTTAGTCGATAACACAGCATGGTGGCGACATAGTGACCAAGTTCCATAACGTATCTGGTGAAACACCCGAAAAATGAGCCTGACACAGCTCTTTTGATAAGGGGACGACATGTGGAGGCAGCCATGGAGACGACTTCCATGATTAAGAGCGACAGTATGGGGCATTCATATTGCGCTGCTATGATTGCAACTCAGGTCTCCAGCAAGGCGGCGACAGATGGGCCGAGTTCCACTATGTATCTGGTGAAACACCTGAAAATTCTGCCTGACACAGCTCGTTTGATAAGGGGATGATGTGCTGCATATCCTCTCGTGCTCCAGCGTCTGGGGTATAGAGAGTTGAAACGAGACATTGGTGGACGCTGTGGAGGATCGTGGAGGCAAAATGGACAGGAAACAGCAGGGGCAACATGCATGGATGCCTCTGAGGCTGCCTAATCTTGGGATGGAGCTGGCGGTCCACTGCCAGGCGAGCTTTCGCCTGTCCAAGCCCCTGTCTGTCAGCTCCTCCCCACCCAAAATGGGCCTGGGGGCCAGAAGCGTTTACTTTGAAAAAATTATAATTTTCAAATCAGGCCGGGTCGTTTGAATATTTCACCTAGGAATAATGGAATAGCATAGTGGTTCTATTTTTAATTGTTTTTACGGAAATGGTTCCATGATTAAGAGCGACAGTATGGGGCATCCATATTGCGCTGCTATGATTGCAACTTCAGGTCTCCAGCATGGCGGCGACAGATGGGCCGAGTTCCACTATGTATCTGGTGAAACACCTGAAAATTCTGCCTGACACAGCTCGTTTGATAAGGGGACGATGTATGGAGGCAGTGAACTAGTAGAAGATTAAAGGTGCTGCAGTTAAAACTATGTTAGTTGGATCTTGAGATGGAGCTGGCGCTCCGCTGCCAGACAAGCTTTCGCCAATCCAAGCCCCTGTCTCTAGGCTACTCCCCAAACAGCACTTCTAAGAACCTTTTGTATAAAATCAAGTGTAGTAGCATTCTTATAAGTTTAGGATATGGCGGGTGAGGGGAATGTAAACAGATGCGCAAGAAGCGCTGAAATAATATTGGTAAATGATAAAAGTTTGCCAGTATATTTTGTGGATTACACAGCAGGGTGGCGACAAAGTTAACAAGTTTGATGTGGAAGCCATGAAAACAACCCAAAATTCTGCCTGACACAGCTCGTTTGATAAGGGGACGATGTATGGAGGCAGTGAACTAGTAGTAGATTAAAGGTGCTGCAGTTAAAACTATGTTAGTTGGATCTTGAGATGGAGCTGGCGCTCCGCTGCCAGGCGAGCTTTCGCCAATCCGAGCCCCTGTCTCTAGGCTACTCCCCAAACAGCACTTCTAAGAACCTTTTGTATAAGATCAAGTGTAGTAGCGTTCTTATAAGTTTGGGATATGGCGGGTGAGGGGAATGTAAACAGATGCGCAAGAAGCGCTGAAATAATATTGGTAAATGATAAAAGTTTGCCAGTATATTTTGTGGATTACACAGCAGGGTGGCGACAAAGTTAACAAGTTTGATGTGGAAGCCATGAAAACAACCCAAAATTCTGCCCGACACAGTTCGTTTGATAAGGGGACAATGTATGGAGGCAGCTATGGCGATGACGTGTGGAGGTAGCAATGGAGACAACGTGTGGAGCCAGCTAAAAAGACGACATGTGGAGGCTGCTATGGAGACAATTTAATTTGGATAGTGCCTGTATGCGGCAGTCCAAAAAATTTTTCAAACCAGAGGAGCAGGTAGGTGGTCCTCCAGAAAAATTAAATAAATTGAGTGCCTGTATGTGGCAGTCCAAAAAAGTTTTCAAACCAGAGGAGCAGGTAGGTGGTCCTCCAGAAAAATTAAATAGATTGAGTGCCTGTATGTGGCACTCCCAAAAATTGCTTAAAACAGAGGACCGGGTAGGTGGCCCTCCAGAAAAATCAAATACATAGAGTACTATAGCTAGAGCCAGTTGGCCCTGGCAAAAATTAGCCAGTTTCCTATGCTTTAGTGTACAAAGAGGAGGAGAAGGAGGACAATGAGGAGGAGGAGTGCATACATTATTCAGGTTGAGCTTCTTTCACCTGGTGGAGAATGAAAATCCGGAGAAATCCAGGCTTTATTCATCTTGATAAGCGTCAGCCTGTCAGCACTATCAGTCGACAGGCGTGTACGCTTATCGGTGATGATGCCACCAGCTGCACTGAAAACCCGCTCGGACAACACGCTAGCGGCAGGGCAGGCAAGAACCTCCAAGGCATACAGCGCCAGTTCGTGCCACATGTCCAGCTTTGAAACCCAGTAGTTGTAGGGAGCTGTGTGATCATTTAGGACGATGGTATGGTCAGCTACGTACTCCCTCACCATCTTTCTGTAAAGATCAGCCCTACTCTGCCGAGACTGGGGACAGGTGACAGTGTTTTGCTGGGGTAACATAAAACTGGCAAAGGCCTTGTAAAGCGTACCCCTGCCAGTGCTGGAAAAGCTGCCTGCTCGCCTACTCTCCCTCACTACTTGTCCCGCAGAAGTACGCCCTCTGCCGCTAGCGCTATTACTGTTTCAGCTTGTGCACCAGGGCCTGCTGGTATTCATGCATTCTCACACTCCTTTCCTCTCCAGGGATGAGAGTGGAAAGATTTTGCTTGTACCGTGGGTCCAGGAGAGTGAATACCCAGTAATCGGTGCTGGAATAAATTCTTTGAACGCGAGGGTCACGGGATAGGCAGCCTAGCATGAAATCTGCCATATGTGCCAGAGTCCCAACGCGCAAGAATTCACTCCCCTCACTGGCCTGACTGCCCATTTCCTCCTCCTCCAACTCCTCCAACTCCTCTTCTTCTGCCCATACACGCTGAACAGTGAAGGACTGAACAATGGTCCCCTCTTCTGTCTCGCCAACATTCTCCTCCTCTTCCTCCTCATCCTCCTCCACCTCCTCCGATATGCGCTGAGAAACAGACCTATGGGTGCTTTGGCTATCAACAAGGGAATCTTCTTCCCCCGTCTCTTGTGACGAGCGCAAAGCTTCCGACTTCATGCTGACCAGAGAGTTTTTCAACAGGCCAAGCAGCGGCCTGAGGACTTGAGGAAGCTGACTGACCTGACTACCAGTTCTGGTGGAAGTTGACATCTGGCAGTCTACAATCGCTCTGCGCTGCTGGTAAACTCTGGATAACATGGTTAATGTTGAATTCCACCTCGTGGGCACGGCGCACAACAGTCGGTGAGCGGCCAGTTGGAGGCGGAGCTGCGCTGCCCTGAGAGTGGCAGCATCTGTGCTGGACTTCCTGAAATGCGCACAGATGCGGCGCACCTTCGTGAGCAAATCAGACAGATTGGGGTATGTCTTGAGGAAACACTGAACTATGAGATTTAACACATGGGCCAGGCCGTTGTCACCAGGTTACGGCCGTTGTCACACACAACCATGCCTGGCTTCAGGTTCAGCGGTGCCAGCCACAGATCAGTCTGCGCCGTGATGCCCTGTAATAGCTCTTGGGCGGTGTGCCTTTTATCGCCTAGGCTCAGCAGTTTGAGCACCGCCTGCTGTCGCTTAGCGATGGCACTGCTGCTGTGCCTAGAGCTATCGACTGATGGCGCCATGCCCACGGATGGTAATTCGGAGGAGGAGGAGGTGGAAAAGGGGTGGGAGGAGGAGGAGGCATAGTAGGCCTTTGAGACCTCGACCGAGGTAGGCCCCGCAATCCTCGGCGTCGGCAGTATATGAGCAGCCCCAGGGTCAGACTCGGTCCCAGCCTCCACCAAGTTAACCCAATTTGCCGTCAGCGATATATAGTGGCCCTGCCCGGCAGCACTCGTCCACGTGTCCGTGGTCAGGTGGACCTTGTCAGAAACGGCGTTGGTCAGGGCACGGATGATGCTCTCTGACACGTGCTTGTGCAGGGCTGGGACGGCACATCGGGAAAAGTAGTGGCGGCTGGGGACCGAATACCGAGGGGCGGCCGCCGCCATGAGGTTTCGAAAGGCCTCGGTCTCTACCAGCCTATAGGGCAGCATCTCCAGGCTAAGCAACTTGGAGATGTGGACGTTGAGGGCTTGGGCGTGTGGGTGGGTTGCGCTATACTTCCTTTTGCGCTCCAGCGTCTGGGGTATGGAGAGCTGAACGCTGGTGGATGCTGTGGAGGATCGTGGAGGCGAAGATGGGGTTTTCGCACGGGAGGTGTTTGGGCCGTGGTCCTGGGCAGGGGGCTGACTAGCAGATGACACAGGGGAAGGAGCAGTGGTGTGCACGGCCAGAGGTGAACGGGCTTGGTGCCATTGAGTGGGGTGTTTAGCATTCATATGCCTGCGCATACTGGTGGTAGTTAAGCTAGTAGTGGTGGAACCCCTGCTGATCCTGGTTTGGCAAAGGTTGCACACCACAGTCCGTCGGCCGTCCGGTGTTTCTTTCTTTAAAGAACCTCCAGACTTCTGAAAATCTAGCCTTCGCCACGGGAGCTTGACTACGGGCAACATTTGGCGCTGATGCACCAGCTCTGGCCCTGCCTCTCCGTCTGGCCCCACCACTGCCTCTTCCAACCTGTTCTGCTATAGGACTCGCCTCCGTCTCAGAAGCACTGTGTTCACCCGGCCTATCAACCCAGCTTGGGTCTGTCACCTCATCATCCTCCGATCCCTCAGTCTGCTCCCCCCTCGGACTTCCTGCCCTGACAACAACTTCACCACTGTCTGACAACTGTGTCTCCTCATCGTCCGACACCTCTTTACACACTTCTTCCACTATGTCAATAATGTCATCATCACCCACAGACTGCGACTGGTGGAAAACCTGGGCATCGGAAAATTGCTCAGCAGCAACCGGACAAGTGGTTTGTAACTGTGGGAAGGGTCCAGAAAACAGTTCCTCAGAGTATGCCGGTTCAAATGCCAAATTTTGCTGGGAGGGGGCAGACTGGGGGGAAGGAGGCTGAGGTGGAGGAGCTGGAGGAGTGCTGATTTCGGTGACCTGGGTGGACTGCGTGGAAGACTGACTGGTGGACAAATGGCTAGAAGCATTGTCTGCAATCCACGACATCACCTGTTCGCACTGTTCTGGCCTCAACAGTGCTCTACCACGAGTCCCAGTAACTTGAGACATGATGAACCTAGGGAGTGTAGCTCTGCGGCGTTCCCCTGCTCCCTCATCAGCAGGTGGTGTCTCACCCCGCCCAGGACCACGGCCTCTGACCCCTGCAGTAGTTGGACGCCCACGTCCACGCCCTCGTCCTCTACCCCTAGCCCTCGGGTTAAACATTTTCCAAATTAAAGTGTAAACTTTAATTTTTTTTTTTTTGTGTGTTTATTTTTTTTCATTTTAATTTTTTTTTAACAAAACGATGCTATCCTATTGCTATGGCTAGTTTCTAACCTACACTGACAGCACACAACTGGATTTTGTGCTGTGCCTGATGACTTTGAGCTATAAAATGAAATAAAGGTAAAAAAAAAATAAATCAGCAGACTCTGCCTAATTCTAATCAAACCCCTAATAAATTGTCCCACTTCGGTGTTTGAGGTGGATATGCATGTCACTAAGAGCTAAACACAACGGTCGCAGGTCTCCCAGCAAATTCCTCACAATATGGTACTAGCTGCACTACTAATGCCAGCAAGCCCAGCCACAAGCAAACAAAAAAAGGAAAATATAACGCTATTGTAGGCCTAAGTAAGCCGTTGGGGTTCTCCTATGGCTATTTTGTAGCCTACAATGAAAGCACACTGCTTTGCAAGATGAGTTTGAGCTATAAAATGAAATAAAGGTAAAAAAATAAATAAATCAGCAGACTCTGCCTAATTCTAATCAAACCCCTAATAAATTGTCCCACTTTGGTGTTTGAGGTGGATATGTGTGTCACTAAGAGCTAAACACAACGGTAGCAAGTCCCCCTGCAAATTCCTCACAATATGGTACTAGCTGCACTACTAGTGCCAGCAAGCCCAGCCACAAGCAAATTAAAAAAAAAAATGTATAACGTTATTGTAGGCCTAAGAAGGGCTGTTGGGTTCTTGTAGAATCACTCCTGCCTAACACTATTCTAATAGAACACCCTAACGCTTTCCCTGACCAGCAGCAGCTCTCTCCCTAGCAGCATCCAGACAGAGAATGATACGAGCATTGCGGGCAGGGGCTAGTCTATTCCAGGGTCACCTGATCTGGCCAGCCAAGCACTGCTATCGACGTGTAAGGGTACCACGTCATGCTGGGTGGAGTGCAGAGTCTCCTGGCTTGTGATTGGCTCTGTTTCTGGCCGCCAAAAAGCTAAACGGCGGGAGATGCCATTTTCTCGAGCGTGCGAAGTATTCGTCCGAGCAACGAGCAGTTTAGAGTATGATGATATGATGGCATGATGATAGTAAGGTCACTCCCAATGGCAAACAGTAAACTTTAACAGGGTAAGTACAACTCTGTAAAGGGAGTTTCCCACCAAACAAGTTGCCCCTTCCCAAATTAAAACAAGACCACATGCAGCTATAGTGACTGAAAAATATAAAAGTTATAGCTTGTAGAAGGAGTTGATGAAAAAACAGTAAAACTCCAAAAATTATCCCATTGTAGAAACTGCAACCCTCAACGTATGTAAAAGAATTTTTATGAAATTTGTTAACCCTTAATTGTTTTACAAGGGTTAAAACAAAAGCGGTTGCAATTTTTACATTTTAATTAATGTAATGATGCAAAAATGTACACACTCTCAGGGGAGAAAATACCAAAATTATCTGCAAAGTTTGATACCCAATCCCTTCCGAGTATAACAATACCCCATATGTGGTGGTAACCTGCTGTATGGGCACACGCCAGGGCATTGAAGGGAAGTTGCCCTATTCAGATTTTATTAACTCTTGAATGTATGGAGAAAAAGAAAATAATCAATTCTGGTTTCCAGTTTTTTGAATTTCTTGGGGCCCTTCACTGTAACATAAAGGGATACATTTACTTACCCGTCCCGTTCCCTGTCGCGCATTGTCCGATGAGGATTCGGGTCTTCCGCGATTCACTAAGATCATGCGTCCAATTTCCTGCATGTGTCGCTTCCCACTCTGAGGTCTGTCAGAGTTCACCTTGTTCTTCCCGGTGTATGTGAGTGCTGATGTTGCGACACAATTTCCTTTTTAAATTCCACGGTTTGTCCGAATCCGTCGGGTTGTCCGACGGCCACGCCCCCCGATTTGTGTCGCATGCAAGCCGGCGCCAATAAGACACAATCCGATCGCGTGTGCCAAAAACCCCTTTTTAATGCAGCGCAAATCAGAAATCACCAGGAAACCCGGCAAAAATGTGGTCCGCGGACCCTTAGTAAACGAGCCCCAATATTCTGTATTCTATAGATCACTTTGATTATGGTGATATATTTTTGGTTGACAGAGTTTGTTTAGGGCTTAATTTTATGCCTTGAGTTGTTCTTTTTAGTGGTTTCATTTTGGCTCATATAACTTTTTTTAATCACTTTTGACAACATTTTTGTGAAGGGATTTTATGACAATATGACAAATGTACAGTTTTTGTTTTTTTATTAGGGTGTACACCGAGTAGATCCAATAATGTTTCTAATTTATTGTACAGATCGTTATGGACGCAGCAATACCAAATATGTGGGGTTATTTTTGTGATTTTGTGTTGTTTAGGGGACTTTAACTTATAATTATATTTATTTAAAAAAACTTTATTAACTGCCATTGGTGGATCGGAAACCCCCCTGGTAAATGGCGTGTGGGGGGGGGGGGGTCTGATACAATTCCACATTCATGATTGACCATGGCTTGTTAAGGAGTTAACACCCGCGATCGAAAGGAATTTGCAATTGCTGCAGATTCTGGCACTAAAGAGTTCAGAAGTTGGAGCCAGAAGCAGGACATAATAGTACGTCCCACGTCGGCAAGCCACTGCTGACATGACATACTACGGAAAAGGGGTTAATGCCTGTACTGGTAAATGTAGTAAACTTCTGTGGTGGAATGATAATTTTTTAAAAACTCTTTTGATACCTAGGGCACTTTTGCCATTAAAACCGATGATATTGGTTATTACATTATTAGTGACAAGTGTATTACAGAAAAACCGTTTTTTTGTTAAATGAGTGGACAACATATGTGACAGATAAGACCTGGCACAGAGATTGTGATTGTTTCATAATGGAGTGCTTACTGCATTTAACCTGGCCTGTGGATGGCTGAAATGAATATGTCTAAGATGTCACTCTATTACTGAAATCTTTTACATACAGTAGCTGCAAAACCGTTTAACATTATTGATACATCTGCCAAGGAATATTGATTACAGAATATTTCCCTGTGTATTTATGTCAGCTTTAAAGGCAATCTGTCACCAGATTTTACTCCATTAAACTACTCCCACCCCCCTGGCTATTTTGTAACTGCCTGTACGTCCGATTCTGTAACTCATAGAACCACAAACAATCTGAAAGATCTGATTATCTGACATGGGAGTTACTTTTTTGTGATATTAAAAATAATGTTTGTAGGTGCTATCGATGGGGGCATCAGATGTGACACTCTCTAAAAACCTCACATACTAGATAGGACATTTCATACCCTACCTGCTAGTATTTTAATGGAGTAAAACCCTTTTGTGATAAAATGTGATTGACCAGTAAATAAAATATTACATCATTAGCCAAAATATTCCCAGTATCTTTTATGCACGATCTGTTTTATATATTAATTATTACAAACCATTATATGAAATACATTCTGCACTTTCTAGCAGTTTTCCCATCAGCAGGCTCCGCAGACCCAAAACCGCAGTGTTCAGGTCCCCAACCCTGAACCCAGATTTCAGCCAGAAGTTCAGTATTCAAGCTCACTCTCACCAATAACACCCACAATTGGTTCTGGCACCAATCTTAAGTGTTAACTCTTTAAGTGGCACTGGTTCTGTGATGTCATTGGTCAGTGACAATCCTTAGGATTTTTTGCCATTTTGAAAAATATAAAAAATTCAATAAAACTGACCAAAAGGCAGTACAGTCCTAAAAATGGCAGCATTGAAAACATCATTAAAAATGACACTACCCATAGTGAATGCATTTGAATTTTTTTTCCTGCTTCCCAGTACACAACATGGAATATTAAATTCCATCACTATGAAGTGCAATTTGTTATGCAGAAAACAAGTCCACATACAGCTCTTTACATGGAAAAATAAAAAAGGACAAGGAGTCATCTCCTCCGGAATAGAAGTATATAACAGTGCATCTGCACCCCATTACCAGTCAGTAAACCGATGGGCCTTGGGTGCCAAAAGGCCTAAAAATGCCCCTAAACAGTCAAGGATGACCCGCAGTTAAAAGCCCTGGTAGGTATATGGGCAACTTATATATTGAAAAGAGGCTTGGATGGAGGCAGAATTACTGTATATTCTTGAGTATAAGCCGACCCAAGTATAAGCCGAGGCCCCTTATTTTACCACAAAACTTGGGAAAACGTATTGACTCGAGTATAAGCCGAGGGTGGGAAATGCATTGGTCACAGCCTTCCCAGTATATACCCTGCCGGACCCTGCCACATAGTATATAGTCAGCACCTGCCCCCAAGGATATAGCCTGCCAGTCCATATTCCCCAGTGTATAGCCAGCTCCCTGCCCCAGTATATAGCCAGCAGTGGGGGAAGCCAGAAAGGGGAGTTTGATTTATTTATTTTTTTACTCGAGTATAAGCCAAGTTTGGGTTTTCAGCACATTTTTTGTGCTGAAAAACTAGGCTTATACTCGAGTATATATGGTAGATATCCCCAGATGGAGCTCCAGGAAACAGTTTAAAGTAAAGCCTTAATATTCTTCTGTAAAATTTAAGGTGTTTATAGGAAAATATGCTGATTGTAACTTTTTTCTTAAACTTCCTCAATGTTCTGGAGCTCTTAATTTGTTAATAATGAATTGTTAGCAGTAAGTAATATGTTGAATAAGAATATCAAGGTAAGCATTACTGAAGACTTCTTACCACATGCATCAGAAACAGGTTTTGTAGCCTCCAAGACTTTTAGTGTGGTACTAAGAATTGGATCCAGTTGAAACCCATGAATTTATTACTTCCATACCTAATATGCGCCAGTTGGTGTCTGCAGGAACCCTTTTATGGCACTCTCTCTGTGTTCTTTATAAAACCACAACAAGGACTACTGTGCTGATGCAGATAGATCAGTATTAGGGATTAATCACATGTAACTTGAGATGATTTAATGCAACGATTATTTTTTTTTACCAACAAGCTGATTAATGGATTTCACTGAGGGACTTTCATGCTCATGTACTAAGATTACTGACAATACAGATCCACTATATATCTATTTATCTGCAATAAATAAGGCTGCATATATAAGCCATGCTGCACACTGACACTACTAAAGAATCCCTAGATAAATTCAGCGAATAGAAAACAGCTGTATATTAAGTTCTTAAAAACAATAGTCACTATCCATTTGTAGTCTGATATTATAATTCTCTTGGAAGTTAACAATATATATTTATTGTTTGGATTATGTAGACATAAGGGCCCAAACTTACCGTGTATACTCGTGTATAAGCCGAGTTTTTCAGCACAAAAAAATGTGCTGAAAAACGTCACCTCGGCTTATACACGAGTCAATATCCAGCTATGAAGAGTAAAAAATACTTAAAAAATAATAAACTTATATACTCACCCTCCGGTGGCCCCGATGTGCAGCGCTGCTCCCCCGATGTCCGCGCCGCTTGTCTTCAGGTGTCTGCGCCCGTCTTCTTTCTTCTGCTGGGAGCCTCCATGTCTTTCCCCTGGGCGGCGCCTAGTATGACGTCAGCAGCGGCGCGTCATACTAGGCGCCGGCCGGGAGTTAGCAATGGCGGCGCCCAGCAGAGGAAAGAAGACGGGCGCGGAAGCCTGAAGACAAACGGCGTGGAAGCCTGAAGACAAGCGGCGCGGACATCGGGGGAGCAGCGCTGCACATCGGGGCCACCGGAAAGTGAGTATATAAGTTTATTTTTTTTTAATGCTGGGGGCAAGCTGTATACTACTGGGGGTAGGCTGTATACCACTGAAGGCAGGCTGTATACTACTGGGGGCAAACTGTATACTACTGGGGACAGGCTGTATACTACTGGGGGCAGGCTGTATACTACTGGGGGCCAGCTGTATACTACTGGGGGCAGGCTGTATACTACTGGGGGCAAGCTGTATACTACTGGGGGCAGGCTGTATACTACTGGGGGCAGTCTGTATACTACTAAGGGCAGGCTGTATACTACTGGGGGCAAGCTGTATACTACTGGGGGCAGGCTGGGCTCGCTGTATACTATAGGGGGCTGGTTGGCTATATACTGGGGGGGTCTGTGACCAATGCATTTCCCACCCTCGGCTTATACTCGATTCAATAGTTTTTCCCAGTTTTTGGTGGTAAAATTAGGGGTCTCGGCTTATACTCGGGTCGGCTTATACTCAAGTATATACGGTAATATGATTTCTCTGGCAGTTTACTGGTGGAGAAACCACATTAAATTTCCCCATCCCCACTACTTTTTGTGTTTTGTGTTTCTACAATCCTCATGCCACTATGGGGGTGTCGGGGGCGGGGGCCTGGCCCGCTACATTTACTTTAGTCTCCATTGGAGTTCTGGCGGAGACTATAGCAAAAACCTCTGCTAGTTCAACCTGGATTACCAGGGGCCAGAGCCTCTTGGTGAGTATTGGCGCAGGACCGCCCATAAGGGGGAATTTTAAGACTGGCCTCCTTACAGCAGTGCATGCCACATTGTGGTATGGATAGTTAGGACATCACCGGGGAGCAACAGTTCTTCTCAAAATGGCAGCCCTGCCTGCACCGCCAGCATGATCGTGCCGCTGCGTGGGGCTTAGCCATTTAAATGCCGTGGGATCGAAAAAGTAAACACCCATAAGCAGAGCCAGCGCCATTCACAGGCGTTACTGGCATAGGGGGGAGGGGGAGCCAAACCTGGACCCAGTCCCAAAATTTAAATGGTTTGGTAAGAATCAGAACTTTGCTATTCGTGTCCACACATGATTAGTCCCTGGCTAACATGCAAACACACTGGCACCTCGCAATCATGTTTTGGCTGCTCATGGGAAACTTAAATAGATGTCCAAATGTTTCCAATCCTTCCAAAGAAATGGGAGCAATTTAGTGAAGGTGGTTGGCTTTTAGAAATAGTTTTCAACCAGTATCGACTCCAGTGCCAGCCATTTGAATATACCCCATAAAATGTTTACTGTATATACAGGTTAAAGGGGTATTCCGGGAATATGAACGTCTGATACAAAAACCCATGATGATATAAATAAATGAATATGACAATGTCATTGGTCACAAAATAGTTTGATTTTATGATTCCCAAAATGTTATTGCCTCTCTAAAGCAGAGTTATCACCAAGATCTACAAGTTCCATGATGCTTTAGTTCTCAGTAACTCCTCCTAACTCTTATGCTCTGCTCCCAGTGATGATGTAACAGACTGTCCTGCTCTGTTACCATAGTAATGATGTATAACTGCCATCACTGCACATTGCCTCACGTCTCACCACAACATTGGTCACACTGGTGGCACCGCAACCATCTGACTACAGCCAAATATAGTGGTGATCACATGACCTGCCCAGGTGCAGGTGTAGGACATGTGATGCGGACATGTGACCAGCGGCCATCTTCTGTTCTGCATCTGCTCCACATGTATGAAATAAACAGACTGATTAAAGGGCCAGTAGCATTTTAATTCCACATTACAGTCTATGTCACCACATTTTTCTGCTAAGTGGAGAAAAATTTTAAATAACAACTAATTACATATTCTCTTATACATAAGAACCCATTTGTATATGAATTATGCTGATTCCTGGAATAGCCCTTTAAGGCTACTTTCACACTTAACCTATGCCAGGCGAGCATACGGCAGCACGCTAGAGAGGAGGAGGGGACTCCCCTCTCCATAGTGAAGCACAGAACCCGGCCTAGTACAAGGGGACATATAGCACATGCTCTATCTTTTTTCTGTGCATGGTATGGTACCAGTACTGCCGCGGGGCTCTTATAGCCTTGTATGTGGACATATATCCATCAAACTTGTGGCCGTCCACACACGGCCAATGTGAAAAGGGGCCTTTCGACTTCTTGGTGACCTCTGCATTAAAGTATTAGAGGTTAAAAAGGCCAGCCTCTCATATGCTTATGTATGTATCCATGGTTACAGATTACTAACATACCGTATTTGTATGTAGTCTAATATATTATGTAGTCTTATATTAATCCACTCTCTCTGCCATGCCATGTATACAAAGAAAGAAGGAAGTGACATAAAATGATCTTTGCTTTAGATGATTATTAGTAGATCCTTTAAGGATTCCTGACTTATTAATATGCAAAAATAGTTTACATTTTTCATCTCACAGATGTTTGGCAGCTACATTGGGCTGTGCAGCCTCATGGTTAGGAAGGTAATGGTCTGCTTTAGAGCTTTGAAAGAAGAGCTTCAAGCATAACATACAATAGTTCAGGAAAGAAAGACCTCCCTGCATATTCTGAAGTTTCTATCATATTTTTCTAAGAGCATTATTTTATTATTTTTTTTAATCTAGCTATTCTCTTTGAGACTATCTTGATAATAACATACTGTATGTTGTTTTCAGCAAGTTTAGATTTATAACACTTTGAGGGTCATTTATCGTATCTCTGTTTGTTTTGGATTTTATCAATCTCACTTTTTCCTGGAGTTATAGGGGTATTCTCGTCTGGGCATTCACATTCAGTTCAATTAATCTGCCATATATAAACATTTCTTCAATTAGATGTTATTAAAAAATGTTCCTGTGTGAATATAATACCTCATAAATATAGTGATATGGTCCCTTAGAAAGAAGACTGTGTCCTTGGATACGGCCACCTCTGCTGGAGTGATTGCACAAGGAAACCAAAAGTTTATGAATATTAAATGTCCAAGGAGTTCCCACAGCCGTCCTGTAGTAATGAATGCTGAATCCGTGTGGTCAGTCAGGGCTCAATAGCGCATGTCTGGCCACCGCTGCCAAAATGTGAGGTGGCCGTATCTGAGGAAGCCATCTCGTTTCTAAAGGACTGTATGACTACATTTATGAGAAATTGTCTTTACACAGGAACATTTTTTTAAATCCAATTGAAGAAATGTTTACATATGGCAACTGAATTTAATTTAATGTGAATGCCCAGATGGCAATACCCCTTTAAATGGGGTTTTTAAAAAACATTTTTTTGCTACATTTGTTACAAATGTCTCAAAAATGTCGCACAAATGTCTCAAGTCACTGCTTTCCCTTTTCTAAAAGCTTGAAAAGCTTAATGTCTTTTGCGACATTTAGAACATAAATAGTGAAATAGAAGAGAAATGTGTCTTATTGACGATAAATGAGTGTCTGTTGAACTTCAGTGCACATTTCCAAAAATCCTCAAAAGGCACATAAATTGCAATACGCCAAAAAAAGTCTAAAAAAAGACAGAAAAAAGGGAAAAAAAATAAATGAAAGGGGGTTGTCCAGGGACACACTTTCTACCCAGCATTCTGCTGTTTATAGCACAGTGTTGGTACTTGGAATTGAGACTGAGTAAACTGGACTCAAATCCTCACCTATGTTATGGGTAGCTGATAATTTTTAACAACAATACTTTGATTTACTTAAACTAAAATGTCAAATCATGTTATTGAATACTTCAAGATAATCCTGAGTCACGGCACTTTGCTAACTGTAATGAGCTATTCCATCTGTAATTAATAACTCTAGAGATTCATGTTACACATGGGTACGGAACAGTATTTTCAGATTAAATTTAATTCATATTGCTAATACAATTTGCAGAAATGTTTAGACATTATTTTGTTTCTTTTTTAAATAAAGCTTAAAACAATTGTATATTCTCAATGCTAGGATTTAACTATTAAACTGTCAAAACTATAAGAGCTTAAGAATGTTTTTTATGGGGTAGTGATCATAATCTGTATCAATCTACTGTACAAAAGGAAAATCTTCAACAGCACAGTAGTTGCCAAAAAAGGTTGTGGGTGCACGCTATTCAGGGCCAGGCAAAACCTCCTCCAAATACAGTAAAAAGAAAAAACAAATGATAGCAGCACTCCAAGGATGTAAAGTGATCAAGTGGATTTATTCCATGTTAGCAGCAACATTTTGGCTCTAGTGCTGAGCCTTTCACAAGATGCAATGGGCCACATGTATCATAAGTCTGGCTTCAGGGGAATAACTATAGTAGTAGCAGCTGGTATGGGGCTCACAGTGTCAGGGGGCCCCATCATCCAACCTGACACACTAAAGAGTGGAGGATGTGCATCATTATATAGATATACAGGCGGTCCCCTACTTAAGGACACCCGACTTACAGACAACCCATAGTTACAGACGGACCCCTCTGCCCACTGTGACCTCCGGTGAAGCTCTCTGGATGCTTTACTATAGTCCCAGACTGCAATGATCAGCTGTAAGATGTCTGTAATGAAGCTTTATTGATAATTCTTGGTCCAATTACACCAAAAATTTTGAAACTCCAATTGTCACTGGGGCAAAAGAAAAAAAATTGTCTAGAACTTCCATTATAAAATATACAGTTTCGACTTACATACAAATTCAACTTAAGAACAAACCTCCAGACCCTATCTTGTATGTAACCCGGGGACTGCCTGTAATGTTGCACATTGTAAAGCATAATATTTATATAACATACATGTGATTTATATATGTGATGAATATATGCTGCATTTGTATACATTGTATGTTGTGTATGTATACTGTATTATGCTGTATGTGTGTATGTATGCTGTACATTTGTATAGTGTTTTGAGTGGAAAGAGAGGCCCTATTCAGAAGCCTCTCTTAGTTACACCCCTGTCTGGCATTATTCATATGATTTTATTTAGAGATAAGTGTAGGTCCAGCTTCATACAACAGTCCGGGAGGATTTGTAAAACGTAGAAATTTATTTCATCTTGTTTAAAAGTTCATGAAGACATACAAGCACATAGAAAATGCAGACATTGCAGCGTTATTTGCCAAATAGTGTGCCCCCTGAGGAAGGGTGGGTAACACGAAACGCGCGTTGGGAAATAATGGCTTTGCATCCAGGAGTTATTTTAATGGGTATGTGAAATTAGCTTTTAAATGATTGTATATACTAGGCGTAACTAAAACATGGACATTGTGTTGCATTTATTGCTTTTATGAGATATCAATAAGTTAATTCCTAGTAATGTTTACCCATTAAAAAGTTTACACGCACTATGCACTTATATATTTCGAATTGTACTCCTTGGCAACACTTAGGTCAGATGGCAATACAGGCAGTCCCCGGGTTACATACAAGATAGGGTCTGGAGGTTTGTTCTGAAGTTGAATTTGTATGTAAGTCGAAACTGTATATTTTATAATGGAAGTTCTAGACATTTTTTTTTCTTTTGCCCCAGTGACAATTGGAGTTTCAAAATTTTTGGTGTAATTGGACCAAGAATTATCAATAAAGCTTCATTACAGGCATCTTACAGCTATTCATTGCAGTCTGGGACTATAGTAAAGCATCCAGAGAGCTTCACCAGAGGTCACAGTGGGCAGAGGGGTCCGTCTGTAACTATGGGTTGTCTGTAAGTCGGGTGTCCTTAAGTAGGGGACCGCCTGTATAGTCTTGTTGGAGTTCTATTCTTGACGCTTTTAACTATTACTGTTATGTATTTTAATGTGATTTCCTAATAAAATATTGATTTGTTGGATCTGTCAGGTTCGCTAGGGAGAATGCTGGGACTTCTGGTTCTTCTGCTGCTGCCAGCAGCGTTCTCCGACCCCCGGCACGTATCCGCGCAAACTCCACCTCTCGTCCCGGGCAGCGGCTGCTAAGATCTCGCGCTGTCTAGGAGTTGTGTTCGGAACTGCTGGGACTTGTGGTACCTCTGCATGATGCCTGGTTGTTCTGCATCATGAGGGGTTAATTCCCAGAAGTTGTCCAGCTCCTATCAGGTTCTGGAGGTGGGATTCTGGCTGTATAAATTGCAGCTTCACTAGTCACCTGTGCCAGTGTTTGAATTCCCTTTCATCACTTGCTCTCTGCATTAGGTTTGACTTGCTCTGTGTCTGAATTGTTGTGACCTCGGCTAGTCTTTGACATTGACTCTTTGCTTACTGATTTTGCTCTTGACATACCCTCTTGTTGTGACTCCGGATAGTTTTCCATTGTTTTGTGTTTTATGTTTGTCTGTCTGTTTGTGTTTCCCTTCCCACACTTATCCAGTGTATTTCGAGTAGTCGCCCCACGGTTTAGCGTGGGGGGGGCTATAGGAAGGGACAGAGGTTGGGACAAGCTCAGGGCACACTATCCCCTATCTTCTGTGTTACCCAACCCTAACAGGACCTGAATAAACTTGATGTTGTTTTGTGTTATACTGCATATAGTAGTATGTCAGTATATGGTAGGATCAATCAGACGACCTAGGGTTAAAGTATCCAAGTTGTCTGAAAAACATTAAAAAATAAAATCAAGAAAGTTTTAAAAAAAAATTAAATTAAAAAAACATAAAAATTCAAATCACACCCTACAAATGATATAAATATAAATAAACAGTAAAAATCATAAACATATTAGGTTTCGACGCATCCCAAAATGTCCGATCTATCAAAATATAATAATGGTTATTCCCAGGGTTTAACCCCGTAACGAAAAATAGTGGCCAAAGTCGAAAGGACCACTTTTTTACCATTTTGAAGAACATAAAAAATTCAATAAACAATGATAAAAAGGCCTTAAAGTCAAAATGGTAGCATTGGAAACAGGAGGTTTTAATTTTTTGAAATGTATGAAAACACAATAAAACCTATACAAATTTGGTATCCCCCTGATAATACTGACCCAAAGAATAAAATAAACATCTCATTTTGGGCGTACAGTGAATTAAATCTAGTCAACTTTTTGTTGTTATTATATAATGTGCCCTAATGAATTATAAAGAAGGTGGCACAATAGCATCAATGTGCCATACATATCAAGGGCACAGCAGTCTTAAAGGGAACCTGTCAGCAGAAATTGACCTAACAAACTACCAGTATGTTGTCAAGCAGCTGAATACCTTTTGTTTCTTTCATGGTCCTGTGTGGTGGCATCATCCAGAAAATCAACTTTGAAGTGAGTATAAATTGGTTGTAAATAGTCAAGGAGGTGGAGATTTTAACACTGACTTCAAGCTATCCCTTTCTCAGAACCCCACCTTTATTCTAATTGAAGGTCCGGCTCCAAGAGGAAGTCATATACCAGATCTCCAGAAGTCCTGTGCATGATGTCAATCACAGGGGGGAGGTGTTCTGAGGTGGGGAGAACTTGACTTCTGTGTTAAACTCTCCACCTCCAATTTACATCTCACTTCAAAGTTGATTTTGTGGATGATGAAACCAAGTTGGGCCATGAAAGAAACATGATCTGGAAGGTGTAAAGCTGGTAGACAACATACTGGTAATTGTTTATTAAGCCAATTTCTGATTACAGGTTCTCTTTACCCACCTTCAGTGCTGGTGAGCAAGAGTTGACATCAATACTATCCAGGAACTGGCGTATATTTCACAAATTATTTTACAATCATAATGTGCTTTAATACTTGTGCCTTGTTGCATCAATGTTTTTTTGTGTGTTCAAACCCCATTGAAGGGTTTGTGTATTTTCAATTAATTTTGTATCAATGACACATACAGCAGTAATTTTTTTATATCTGTGCTAAACCGCTTCTTCAGAAGAGGGTTTATTTTTTTCCTTTTTATCATGTTTAATGGATTTACATGGTGCCAAATACTGTATATGATCATTTGAATACCATATACACTCGAGTATAAGCCGACTCAAGTATAAGCCGAGGCCCCTAATTTTACCACAAAAACCTGGTAAAACCTATTTTTTTTTTACTCGAGTATAAGCCGAGTTTGGGTTTTCAGCACATTTTTTTGCGCGGAAAAACCAGGCTTATACTCGAGTATACAACTATTTTAAAGGGAATTACATAATGGTACAATGTATTGTGTGTGTAGTTTACCATCCAAACAAAAGTAGTAGAAAAATGTGAAAATGGTTAGGATCTCCTGGGGTTCAGCTTTAGAACAGACGCCTTGCTGGGAATCAAATCAGATTGCGGAGGGTGCAGAAGCTGTTTACTGTATAACATGTAGCGGCAGTCTGGATTGATGACTTGTCACCTGAAACCTACAAATGACAAGGAAATCATTTCCAAAGCTAATTCTTCTAGTCAGCAGAAAAATAAATAAGAATAAGAAATCTGTATGACAAATATGGAAAGGGGTCGGAAAACACAGTGTGAAATTTTCTTTTGAGATGAGTAAATCTGGAGAAGCTGCCAACAAGATAACTTCTGCACAGAATTCTGAGACTTCACTTATTCCCTGAACAATATAGAACAACTTTGACTGGGGCTACGTAACAAACAATGTTTCTCTCATAAAATATATTAAACTGTGTCCTGGATTTTTGGAGCCACATGCTGAAGCTGAGTTTTTAAAAAAAATACAGATGGTAAATATACAGAAAAAAAAACAAATATTACAAAAAAGTAGCAAAACAAGAATTCCAATAAAAAGTGCAATGAACATTATTGCTGCCTCCATGCAACCATATGGGGCACCAACCGTTAAGATGCACCAAGGACAGACTTAATGGGGGATTCTAGTTATCTAATATGGTCTGGACTCTAACATAAGCATGGTCACCATTCTTACAGTAGGATCAAAAATGTGTGTGAAAAGATTTTTTATGAATGTTGTCTGACTTTTCCCCTTAAACCCACTCCCCATTTAGACAGGTAATTTCAAAATTAGGTAATATACCTGGTTGCTTAAAGGACATTTACCATTTGATTTCATGTATTATAAACCAAACATATATTGAGAATGCTGTAGCTACACTAATGCAGGTCCATATCTTGTTTAATCCCTGAGCTGAGTGGTATTGCTGAAAACACTTTTATGACATTCAGGATCTTGGGAAAGCTGGATTGCATTCAGTCTGCATGTTACATGGAGCTTTCTGAACTGTCCAGAATGGACTGAGCTGGATCACTCATACACAGCAGCTGGGGGATGGTGCAGCGATTGATTACTTCTGCCTGTCGAGCACAACACAGTGATTACATCATTCTCTGGGAAACCTGCACATCATACTTAAAGGGAACCCGTCATCAGCAATTGGCCTAATAAATTACTACCAGTATATCAGAAAGTTTATTTTCTGGATGATGTCACCACACTGGGTCATAAAAGAAACACAATTTGGAAGCTGCTCAGCTGCTTTGCAACATACTGGTAGTGGCTTATTAGGTCAATTTCTGATGACATGTTCCCTTTAATGGGAAAGCAGAAGAGCCAAGCCCCAGCACAGGAGCAACATTATTTTATAAATTTTTTTTCGGCAAAACCATTCAGCTCAGGGTTAAACAAGATATGCTTCTGCATCAGTGTAGCTACAGCATTCTCAAGGTATGTTTGCTTCATAATGCATGAAATAAAATGATATATTTCCTTTAAAGAGGTTATGCCACCATATCAAATTTATACAAATTACTTAAATACATTTAAAACAGAAATTTCAACTTTGACATTTATTAAAAAATATGCCTTTTTTCTTCAAAAAATGCTTCTCAAAATCTTAATAGCTCCCCCTGCTGGTGTCTGTTTCCATCCAGCACCTTCCCTGGCGATCATGCGCAGAAAAAATAAAATGCTAAAGAGGGCACCACTCTTCTGGGCATACCTAAACAGACTTCTCCGCTGGCCTCATCACTCCTTGCATCGTGGACGTGCTGGATCATCATTTAGGTGGCCATCAACCTCAGGAAACCAGAATGTCTGATATAGCTCTGGACGCTGTCTGTGTGCAGGGACAGCGTCTGAAGCTTCTTCCACTGGTCCGACAATTAAAAAGCATGTGTGTTACATTCCAGCTGGGCGGCAGCCTGTGAAGTAAAGTGACAGAGCGGCTGCTACTATTTCAGGTGTAGTCTGAGCCAGAAGGGGTATAGGTGCTGGGGAGGTGGTGGTGATTAAATGGCACTTTAGTTCTCTCTTTGGGCCAGGGGTAGGGGATGGGGCAGACATGCACAGGACATATTAGCGGGTGTGTAGAGGGGATACAGTGCATCTAGCAGTCCTGCTCTAGAAACACATTAGCAGCAGCATGACAACACTATCACTCCTATTGTACAGAACTACTACTTTTATCCTATATGTATGTGCACAGTACTACTACTACTCCTATGCTGTATATATGGGCACAGCACAGTACTACTATTTCAACGCAGCAGGTGTAAGGAGATGCTGAAGGCGATGTAGAATTCTGGGAAGGCCAATAAGAGAGAGGCAGCTGCATAACATTATGGGATTTGTGATAAAACTGCCTTCTAGGCCCACATTTACTTCTGTGTGGTACAGAATAGAGGCTGAACAAACCTTGAGAAAACAAATAAAATGTATTTCTAATTCCAGTTAACCATAATGAACAGGTTTTTATGAAATATTTTGACCTCTTTGGCATCTTTTTGGAGTAAGTTGATCCTTTATGACCAAAAAATAGTTTGCAGCCTAAGCTGAATGTAAAAATTGTACAAATTACAACTGTTGATTAAGAAGAAAAAGATTGCACATTATATATTATATTAATATTGTGTATTAGTAGTTGTTCAATCTGCAGCTGTATCAAGCAAGATCATGTGCATAATGTGATCCATCTTATACCTTATTTTTGCAAATATTGGTTCATTCCATAAAATGTCCATTTCCACAGATGCACTTTAGCAATGCTCCTATTTTGCCTATTAAAAAGGATACAAAATCTTCCTCTCTCCCCTCCCTTTCTCTAATTTCCTGCTCTTCTAAAGCTCTTCAGCGCATAAAAGGAACTGGCAATTTCTACTGGTGTGTCGCACAAAAAGATTAATATAAACATCAAGAAGCAAATCACAAAGATGGCAAGCAATATTTGAAACACGCTTTTGTTGTGTCCTAAAGTAATTGAACACTTGGCGTATATTTTCTTTTTGCATTTAGGCACCAATACATGGATATATTAAACAGTACACTTAAATCACATCTAATCCTGCGCTAGAGGGAATTCTGCTAAACTGACACTGCCAAGAGCTTCTCTATAATTAAACCAAGAATAGAAAAACTACAAATAAATTCAACAACTTTTCCTCTGGTGAAAACATTTCCCATTTTAGAAGACAATCTTTGTTTTTATACTTATTTATGGCTGTTTCTGTACTTCTGACCCTACTTATTATAGGCACAGCATTTCACAAACTTTGGGTTGTCTTTCATGAGGCGTATAACTACCATCATATTCGCAGTTATTGGATCTCTGGTGAACCAGCCATACATCATAGTTTCTGAAGACACCAAGATAAGGTGACTTGAAGCATATTTACAGATTTTGTTCAGACTTTTCGTGGAGTCACATTCTAGCAAAATTCTGTTTTTATTGAGTATTTTTAATTAGTCAAATTGGCAAAGTTCTGACATGCCGCAAAAGTGCACAGAACAGTAAGACAGACTAACACAACCAAGGAAAGTAGGTGAAGGCAGACAAACCAGGTTAAAATCCAAGATGTTGAGGTACAAAATATTGAGACAGAAGAATAGTCAAGGTTCATGCAAAAGGTCAGAATCACAGCAAACACAGCAGAAACTCAGAATACTACCAAGGAGCCAGAAAGAAAGTGAATAGCAGGCACCTGCATACTAGCCAGACAGGAATCTATGGAGTGACTGGACACCACTCCTGAATCAGATTAGCACTGCACCTCAGCACACTCAAAGGACAGTGTGCATACACATTCCCTGAATAGAGAGGCTGCTGACACCAAGTTGTGGTTCTTTACAAGGGGATCTGATCTGCACTACCTTGCTCCAGCAAAAACAAAGTAGCAAGGAAGGGGCAAAAGGAGTAATTTCAGAGAGCTTTGTCACACCGATATAGACCCTCAACTGAGCATCTCTAAATGTTTTTTTATTTTAAAAACTGCAACTTTTTCCCTTTTGGCTTAAGATATTGACATTAGAGTGGTGAAGGTTGATCAATGTCAGCAGGTACACAGTAATGTAATCTTTCTACTACATTTTCCATTGCCTTTTGTGGATATTAGGGTGATTGAGCTACTGCATTGGTGGTAATAAATTCATCATCAGGGGGTTATCATTTAGAAAATAGCAGTTCTATTTAAAGCTCTCTTTAAACCTCCTTTAAGGAGAACCTTTCCCCACCTTTAACAACCCCAACTCTACATCTTTTTATAGGTTTAATCATCTGGATCTCTTCAAACAATTTGTGCTATAAGTTTTTTCACCTGATATGGTTCTCTACTGTCAACCACCATCACCTAGGCAAGATTCGGGATAATCGTGACTAAGTGATGCTTTATTTGCCATTTGTTGCCTGCACTCCTACCATATACCTAGGAGAAAGAATAGCGATGGTTTTACCCCAGGGTTAGGATCTAGTCAGGGCGGCAGTAATTTAGGGCTGCGGCTCCAAGTTGAGGCTATTAGGGCAAAAAGTAGGAACAACTGTGTGTAGTAGGGCCTTATAGAGTCAGACACTTAGATCCCATGGTGGGCCACATAAATACATACCCTTATTTTTTTCATACATCTTACACCATCTTTACTCCATTAACTTCAAAGGACATCTACCACCAGGATGAAGGATTGTAAACCAAGCACACTTACATGCTGGTGTGTTCCATCTCTGCCAGGATCTGCTATTCTATTAGCTTTGTATGCCCTGGTTTTTACACAAAAAGGCTTTTAACCCCTTCCCGCCAAGGCCCTTTTTCATTTTTTCATTTTTTACTCCCCACCTTCAAAAATCTATAACTTTTTTACTTTTCCATGTACAGAGCTCTGTGATGCAAATTCTGTGTAACAAATTGCACTTCATAGTGACGGCATTTAATATTCTATGTTGTGTACTTAAAAGTGGGAAAAAATCCAAATGCAGTGAAATTGGTGAAAAGACGCATTTGTGCCGTTTTCTTGTGGGGTTGGATTTACGGATTTCACAGTGCGTCGCAAATTACATGTCTAATTTATTATTTTGGTTGGTACGATCATGGGGATACAAAGTTTGTATAGGTTTACAATGTTTTCGTACATTTACAAAAATTAAAACCTCCAGTATAAAAAAAAATCATTTTGCCGTCTTCTGCCAACTTCTGGCTCCATTTCTGACGCTAATAACTTTTTCACACTTTGATATACAGAGCTTTGGTGGTGTCATTTTTGTAACTTTTGATGATCTTTTTCAATGCTACAATTTTTAGAATTGTATGACCTTTTGATCACACTCGTACATTGTAATCAATGGGTTAAAGCGAAGACTTGGAAGACCTGAGGATGTCATGTTGACCGATCGCCGCTCCTCGATGATGTCACATGGAGCGACGACCTCCATCAAGATGGCGCCCATGCGCCGCCATTTTTTTAAGCCAACAGCAGCTTTGCCGGTGCTGGCACTGATAGCGAATGGTACCAGTAGGGCAGGGCTGATTCTAGCATATTTGCTGCCTGAGGAGAATATTAAAATTAAATAAAATAATTATAGCCCCAAATAATATCTATAGCATCCCCCCCAGTATAAAATAATTATAGCCCCAAATAATATCTATAGCATCCCCCCAGTATAAAATAATTATAGCCCCAAATAATATGTATAGCATCCCCCCAGTATAAAATAATTATAGCCCCAAATAATATCTATAGCGTCCCCCCCCAGTATAAAATAATTATAGCCCCAAATCCCCAAATAAAATATACAGAACCCCCCCCAGTATAACATAATTATGGCCCCATTTAATATATCCAGCACCCCCCTAGTATAAAATAATTATAGCCCCAAATAATATCTATAGCATCCCCCCAGTATAAAATAATTACGGTATAGCCCCAGATAATATATATATAGCATCCCCCCAGTATAAAATAATTATAGCCCCAAATAAAATACATAGCATTCCATCACCCCCCCCCCCAGTATAAAATAATTCTGGCCCCATATGATATATATAGCGCCCCCCCCCCCCCTAGCCACATTTAATTAATTAAATACATGAAAAATAATAAAAATCCTACTCACCTGCAGGCAGCTACTCCCTCGGCGCGGCTCCCGTCTTCACGCGGCTCTTCTACGAGCCGGAAAGGCGCTGCGTCGCTCCGCATATAAATCACGCCTGTGTCTTAAAGAGACAGGCGCGATTTATTTAGCTGGTGGGTGATTCGGGCGTTAATGGACCCCCGAATCGCCCACTTTAGAGCAATATGCAGCAAAGACTTACCAGCTATGGAAAGGGCTCGGCCCGTGAGCCCTCTCCATGCACGCTCACCTGACGTTGGGAAGGGGCTAAAACTGAGCTCGGAGCCCCTCAGGCTCCATAGGTGTTAATAAACACTGGAGCCCCTTGAGCTCATTTGCATATTTTTTACGTTTTTTTTCCTTAAAAACATAACTATCTTTTTCATTCACAAAGCTATATGTTGGCTTGTTATATGCAAGACAAATTTATTTTCTAGTGCCACCATTTAATTTTCTGTGCCATGTATTCAGAAGCTGGAAAAAAAATTGGTAAGAAAAACACACTTGCTCCATATTCTGATGAACTTTATTTGTACAGCTTACAATGTGAGACTGAGATGAAACCTCTTTGTTATTCACTGTGATCAGTACAATGATACCAAATTTATATAGTTGAGTAATGTCTTAATACCTTTGAAAAAAAATTGAAAAACTTGCATTAAAAAAATGCCTTGCTTCGCCATATTTTGACACCTGTAACTTTTTTTTTATACTTCAGTGGCCGGAGCTGTGTAAGATGTCATTGTTTGGGGAATGGGATGACGTTTTCATTGATACCATTCGAAAATTATACGACCTTTTGATCAATTTTTATTAACATTTTATTGGAAATTTAGGTACTATTTTCCACTACAGGGGTTCACCGCCAGGGATAATAGTTTTTATATGTGAAAAGATCAGATATTTTGGGATGGGGCAATTTCATTTAACATTTATTTTTTAGATGTGTTCTAGGGAGTGATTTAAATTTTTTATTTTTATTTTTAATCTAGGTCAACTATACAATAACTGATGTGGAAAAGCAGTCAGTGTGTTCACTGATACTGACTGGCTGAGAGTTACACTGCATGTGATGCCCGGTGTTTTTTAAGTTATCATATTTTCATATAGTTCTCCATACTCTAAGTGTGATGAAAACAAAAAATATCAAACCAATTAAACTGAAAGGATAGTGCCTGGATGAAATGCAATTAATTCCTTTATTTATATAGCACAAACAGATTCCGCAGCGCTACACAGAGCTGGCCAAATCAACCCCTGTACATATGGGGGCTGGATAGATGAATGTTTATTTTCCCTGTATTTTATGCTCCAGAGGATGACCTTGGTGTATGTAGTAGTAGATCTCTAAATGATCAGTTTACAGATAAGATTCCTTCTGAACATTCTGTTATGTTCCTATATTGTGTTTATTTCATTATTTGGTACATCTGCATTTTTCCTGTTGGTTTTATACTTGTTTTTTTTCTTTTTCTAGAATAGAGTATTCTTCTGCACTGTGCTTTGTACAGTATACATTGGTAATTTGTCCAAATTAGTTGTCAACCTGATAGAATTCATTAGGATCTGTATGTAATTGTACCTTTTCTACCACTTTTGCCGACCTCATTACATTGTTGTAAGCAGAAACTTGCTCGTTTCAACTTGTCATTAATAGGATACGGAAAACAAGTATTTCCTTTCCTGAAAAATAAACCTGCACGAAATAAACTCCGAGACTGGATTAAGGTATCATAAATCTAAAATAGTTGTTAGCGTATCAGATCCAGCTGTGAAAATTGCAGCGCTATTGAAGGGATTTGTTACCTGCAATTCTCTGTCGCTTTTAAACTTCATTAATAAACTGTAAGGACCATTCTATCCCCTTTCTAACCATCTATTAGTATAATTTCACTTTCAGATCTTATTATCAGGTTGACTGGTGTTTAAGGTAGGAGGGGGTGCTCACTAAAAACTTCTTTGTCAAATTTTCCTGCCAATAAATCACATGGTAAGAACAGCAGAAAATTAATAACGTGCTTGTGGTCAAGTTCCTGGAACAGATAGGAAATGACTGGCATAGTCCATGTAGTTTCTGATGGGTTTTATATATGTCCAGTGATAAAAAAAAAACCCTGGTGCATATAATTATGGAGATGCATAAAAATTCTCAGTCTGGTATTGGTAAAATCATTTTTTTCCTTTATCATTACTATTGCCATGTTATTAACCATACAAGTGCAGACCAGTCTACAATGAACGAGTCCAGAGTTATCCTCACAGGAGGACATATTAAGAGCTTTAGACTCAATATTGCACAAGGGGATTTTCCAAGAGGTTAGGAAACCTCCATGTGATTAACCTTTAATCTTCTTTCATCCCTGAGGGATCTGCTGCTCATATATACCTGTCTTTGGATAGTGAACCATAGTCAGGGCATCTGTGCGGTAAGGCAAAATGTGTTAGCCAACAAAAAGGTTTTTAAGCTAAGAGATCCTGTCACATTGAACATGATGTCTGATACGCGGGTTGTGAATAAATTACAAGGATCACTTTAATATTTCGTTTTATAAAATGTATTTTTGTATAATGGTGCATTTTTCTGTATTCTGTATACACATGAATACATGGCACACTATGAAACAATGAATGGGACTTTCCACTAGACTCCTAAGAATAGAAGGACCAGAATTTACATTTATATAACACAAAGTATTCAAAACTAAACTATAGAGCAACCTCTATAAAATGCTACCTGTAGATTGGATAAATCTGTGGGGGTTATTTATCAGGGTTTCTACACCAGTTTTCTGAGCCCTGAAATCATTGTGAATACCTGGTGATCCCTCAGCACTTGCGATTATTTCCAATATAATGCCAGCCTCCTGCCAAGGGGAGTAGTGAGTGGGGGGCATGGTGCACTGAATATTTCTATGCCAGGTAGGACCTGTTATAGAAATAAATGCTGCACATGTGCATCCCGGGTTTCACTGCGCATGCGTCATGGGTACAGTACATGTGCAATGAAGCTGGTGTTGTAATAAAAGGAGGTGCGCAGCGAGAACTTCAGATGTGGATTGTTCTCGCATCTAGATAAATATATTTGTTTATTTTTTTTATATTGCTCCTGCAACACCCTCCCAGATGCAAAGGGTTAGGTAGGTGTTGTGAAAGTGTCCCTTTCCATGTCGGGAGTTGTAACATGAGAGAATTTGTAATTACAGCCTGAAAGGCAATAGTTATCTATGTGTAAGTAATTAACCAATGAGTTGGCTGTATTGTAAACTGGAGTGTGATTGGAGAGGTGCTACCACCTGACCAGGGGGAGTATTAAACCCTTGTGTAGGGGGAGTATTAAACCCTTGTGCAGGGGGAGCACATCGTCTTAGTCCAGACTATAATCACAGAGTGAAGAGAAAGTCAGTGTTCAGCACACCTTGAGTGCTGTCACAGAAACAAATCCCAGGAACAGAGTCAGGAGACTCTAATCCAGAGCTGCAGCTTCCACAGTTTGGACACAGCTCATCAGGCTGGTGCATCACTCCTGTGGACCACTATCCACGACCACTTCATTACCAGAATCCGAATCTGCTGTTTGACCGTTTTTGCCCGTTGCCTGCCACCTGTTGTTCAATAGAGAACCATGAGTTGATTTGTACAACTTTGCCTCTGTCTGAACCCTGTCTACCACCACGGGCTTCCCCAGCCATTACCCAGGGACTTATCTTACAGACACTCAAGGGTTGCCCCAAGGGAGAACCAGTACATCAGCCTCTCCCTCTTTATTGCTTGCACACACCACCTGCTGGAGACAGTATGGACGCAGCACTCCTGTCCCCATACTAAGCACCATGACATCAGCATGCCCAAGGCCGCAATCGCCAGCCACTCTGGCATTCTGGCCCCCGGCTGACTCCTGGCCCCAAGAAAAAAGCTAGGCCCCAGTGGGGGATGTTGCATTTTCATGGCAAGAGCTTATAAAAGCTGTTTTGGGACCCTAAACTACAGGTCCATATGGACCTATAGTTTGTTTAGGATCCCAAAACTGGGTGACCAGTCATTTTCAAGTTGCAACATAAAGCTTCTATGGGTTCAGAGCTTTGCAAAATTATTCATCACTCCATAGAAATAACCTAAGAATCCCCATTGATTTGTTTGAAGTGACTGTCTAGTCTATTGAGTGACAGATTCAACTGCAGCACTTTACACAGCTCAATGAATTCTTCTGAATCGCAACTTCACACAACTGCCCCTGCATGGAGAGAAAATGCAGAGATAAATGTTCACCTTTCAGACAAAATACAGACATAAATGATCAGATACCGGGCTATGAACAATCCGTAAACTCAACATGAATATTTCTACATGTGGAAAATAGACCCAGTGAGATATTTGCATACAACAGAAATGATGCATGACTATGAAATCCATATCTTAACATGTTCAATGATCCTAAAAACAAGTGGGTCTGCAAATAACCTAAGACAACATTTCAAAATGGATTATGGAAATGTGCGCTCACATCTGAGGCTGCACCTAGAAAGATGCATGGACCTGGGCGAATAGAAACACATTACCACTTCTGCTTGGTCTCCACTCAGCCCCTGGGTACTGTCATTTCTTCTGCTTATGTTTCACTGATTTTCAGCAGATTCATCCTCCCCCAGACTGCATCTCATGTGTTTATCATATTGCTAAATCTGATTTGAGAAGTGGGACGTGCTTTCTTGTTGTTGCATGCTGACTTGGTGTTATTACTTTTATCTCACTGGCTTCAATAGGACAATGGAAAATTCAGCAGGAAGACCTTCATCTGCATTTAGCCGAATGGCACAGAACTGTGTCAATCTCGAAATTCAATAAAACCTCCAGTGAAAACATAACTATCCATCATTGCACCCCAATATGACTTTATATCTCAGTCTGCACTTCCAATATACTGTACATTTTCTGCTTACTTGATTTTTCGATAATGCTTTCCATTCCATCTTTGGTCTTCTATCAATCCCAAAATGCTTCAGTACACACTATTAGTTTTATTTCTGTCAGGTATAAGTAAGTGCTTTCACCTAACCAATCATTTTAGTAGCCGTGATAGTGGTTTCTATTCACACTGTGGATAGCTGGTTTCAATAGACACATATTCACACTTCAGCCAAATTACTAATCCAATGTGACAGATTAATCCAATCCAGGAGGTTTTAAAAATCCAGAAAGGATTTAACTAAGGTTATAAGGTAATTCTTTTCTCTTATTTGTCATGCTTTAATTGACTTAAAATAAACTACATAAACACCTGAAATGGTCTTCCAACAGTCTTGAAGGAGTTCCCAGAGATGTTTAGCACTTGTTGGCCCTTTTGCCTTCACTCTGTGGTCCAGCTCACCCCAAACCATCTCGATTGGGTTCAGGTCTAGTGACTGTGGAAACCAGGTCATCTGGTGTAGGACCCCATTACTCTCCTTCTTGGTCAGGTAGCCCTAACACTGCCTGGAGGTGTTTGGGATCATTGTCCTGTTGAAAAATAAATGATGGTCCAACTAAACACAAACCAGATGGAATAGCATGTGGCTGTAAGATGCTGTGGTAACCATGCTGGTTCAGTATTCCTTCAATTCTTAATAAATCCCCAACAGTCTCATTAGCAAAGCACCCCCACACCATCACACCTCCTCCTCCATGCTTCCTGGTGGTCACCAGGCATGTAGAGTCCTTTCGTTCATCTTTTCTACATTGCACAAAGACACGGTGGTTGTAACCAAAGATCTCAAATTTGGATTCATCAGACCAAAGCACAGATTTCCACTGGTCTAATGTGCATTCCTTGTGTTCTTTAGCCCAAACAAGTCTCTTGTGCTTGTTGTCTGTCCTTAGTAGTGGTTTCCTAGCAGCTATTTTACCATGGAGGCTGCTGCACACAGTCTCCTCTTACCAGGTGTTGTAGAGATGTGTCTGCTGCTAGAACTCCCTGTGGCATTGACCTGGTCTCTAATCTGAACTGCTGTTAACCTGTGATTTCTGAGGCTGGTGACTCGGATGAACTTATCCTCTGCAGCAGAGGTGACTCCTGCTCTTCCTTTCCTTGTTTCTTTGTAGCGATTGATGTAGCACTTGGGGATACTTTCCCAATTTTTCGGACTGACTGACCTTTTGAAGCTCATCAGAGAATGGCAAGAGTGTCCAGAGCAGTAATCAAAGCAAAAGTACCTAGAATATAATACATATTTTCAGTTGTTTCACACTTTTTGTTAAGTATATAATTCCACGTGTTAATTCATTGTTTTGATGCCTACAGTGTGAATCTACAATTTGTATAGTCATGGAAATACAGAAAACTCTGAATGAGAAGGTGTGTCCAAACTATACTGTATATTTATATATATATATAGGAATTATCCAGTAAAAGTGGCTTACTGATGGATCCACATGCCAAGCAGCTACAGCCAGACACGGATCATTGATGATAAGGACATACTTATTGCTGAACAGAGGGAGATGTCACTCAATACAAATGCATCAGACCTAACAATAAAAGAGTAGTAAATCCTGACACATTTCATTAAGCTACTTTCTCAGCTATAGAGTTCTTATCCACCAGATCCTTCTGCTGAATCGTACCTGTGTCAGAAAAGAACATAATAGATGTCTAAATAACTATGTTATATTCTGATTAGAGCATGATCTGCTCGGCACCATTCACACATTACAGTGCCTAGTGGCTGTGTTGTGAACTGCAGCATTTCAAAGATTTTGTTGGGTTGTTGTGACACTGAGTTGAATTATTTGGAATTATTGGAAATTGGAGTCCTTTCGGGGGGTTCTCTGTGATACAAAAATAACATTTTATTAGCTAAAGATCAGTCAGTGCATCATTCAAGATATGCTTCAGTGAAGTTTTGCTGAAATTTGGTCCAATCCGATGTTGCTTTAATTTTCCTGGAAATTGGTATACCCCCCCCCCCTCATGTCGTCTAGTTAATTTTTACAAATGTTTAATTTTCACTGTTCACTAAAACAATAATATTGGAAGCCTTATGGACATGGTGCACAATAATGGAGACCATCCAAAGTAATTAGACTTCCATTATTACAGTGTATACAACATTCACCTAAGGAGAATCAAAAAATATTTGGGATTCGATCAGGAGCCCTTAAAGGCCCCAGATTCATATAAAATCTTTGAATCAGTGAATAGATTCGCTAATGCTAATGGTAGCCACTAAAGCTTCTGAAATTGTTTCCTCCATCGAAATGTGTTGTGCAAGTGAACTGGAAAAATGACATCCGAACACACTCTTGATCTGTGACAGTTTTTTCACAGTTGGGCCATACAGTAGCTGCCCTAATGATCTCCTTCAGGAGGACCTATCATTACATGGGTAAGCAGAACGGGCTCCTGCTGTGTCGGTAACATCTTATTCCTTAGCGCATAGCAAGGAGGCTTCTGTCTTATATATGCTGTGCTGAGAAATATTCAAACTCAACCCACTTTATGTATAACTTCGTGTGTTAAGCCGAGATGTATCCTTCCTACTGAGTACGTCTGTCACTTGGCTTCAAAGGGATATTTCCAGTGCACGCAAACATATTTTTCTTGCGCTCTAAGCTCACTAAGTTGAAAGAAAAATAGCAGTTTTATCCATATTACTCCAGATTAGCAGCTGCTGTCTCACTGCAGGTAGCACACAAAGGCTAATAACTGATAACACATTCCCAGGTTTTTTGAGAAAATGAAGAAAAATTCTAAATTATATATATATATATATATATATATATATATATATATATATATATATATATATATTAGTATAGACATTTTTACTACCATGATATGGCATATAAAGCCCACCTAATAAAGCTTTAAATGTCACCTTCTTTCTCTCCTTCTGGGTAAGATAAAATCATTATCAATGTTATTGTAGAAAAAAACCCTGTTATAGAGCAGATTCAAATGTATGGTTTTGCTGAAAAATAAGTTTTGAGCGTAGCAGTAGGTCGTCCTACTTACCTATTAGCAGCAATGCATTGACCTACAAGAAACACTGTCCATTACTAAATAGGTCCACCCGCTTGACTAGCAAACTGAAAAGGAGCAAAAATTTAAATAAACAAATTGCATTTAATATTCTTTTAGCATACACGCTACTGCTACAAATATTTGCATACATACAGTCCTGCTACAAAAAAATACACACAAACATCCCTGCTGCTGCGTTGCAGGGTCAGGTAGAGAGTGGTTCAGCAGTAAGGAGAGGGAGAGAGCAGTGCAGAGGTAAGGAGAGAGCAGTGCAGGGGTAAGGAGAGAGCAGTGCAGGGGTAAGGAGAGAGCAGTTCAGGGGTAAGAAGAGAGCAGTGCAGAGGTAAGGAGAGAGCAGTGCAGGGGTAAGGAGAGAGCAGTGCAGAGGTAAGGAGAGAGCAGTGCAGGGGTAAGGAGAGAGCAATGCAGGGGTAAGGAGAGAGTAGTGCAGGGGTAAGGAGAGAGCAGTGCAGGGGTAAGGAGAGAGCAGTTCAGGGGTAAGAAGAGAGCAGTGCAGAGGTAAGGAGAGAGCAGTTTAGGGGTAAGCAGAGAGCAGTGCAGAGGTAAGGAGAGAGCAGTGCAGGGGTAAGGAGAGAGCAGTGCAAAGGGGGGGAGAGAGCAGCGCAGGGGTAAGGAGAGAGCAGTGCAGAGTTGAGGAGAGAGCAGTGCAAAGGGGAGGAGAGAGCAGTGCAGGGGTAAGAAGAGAGCAGTGCAGGGGTAAGAAGAGAGCAGTGCAGAGGTAAGGAGAGAGCAGTGCAGGGGTAAGGAGAGAGCAGTGCAGGGGTAAGGAGAGAGCAATGCAGGGGTAAGGAGAGAGTAGTGCAGGGGTAAGGAGAGAGCAGTGCAGAGGTAAGAAGAGAGCAGTGCAGGGGTAAGGAGAGAGTAGTGCAGGGGTAAGGAGAGAGTAGTGCAGGGGTAAGGAGAGAGCAGCGCAGGGGTAAGGAGAGAGTAGTGCAGGGGTAAGGAGAGAGCAGCGCAGAGGTAAGGAGAGAGCAGCGCAGAGGTAAGGAGAGAGCAGTGCAGGGGTAAGAAGAGAGCAATGCATGGGTAAGGAGAGAGCAATGCAGAGGTAAGGAGAGAGCAGTGCAGGGGTAAGGAGAGAGCAGTGGAGAGCTAGGGAAAAATGGTACAGAAGCAGAAAGAGTTAAATAACGGTTTAGAGGCAAGGTGTCAGAACTTGTTAATGTCTTTCTGCAGTGTTCTGAGCTAGAAATATAGTACTGGTAATAGTACAAAAATATACATATTTTATTGTTTGCAGTTTATCTCTCTAAATTCCTAATTTACAAATCCTAATTAGACTTTGGGGCCAAGGTAGAGATAAATAGACCAGTCATAAATCTCCATATGTTTCCTGGTGATACCAGGATGGGCAGGAAACTCAAAGGAAATCGTCCAGGGTCTGCTTATAGAGGCAGTTTTACCTGCCAAAAGTAGAACAAAGAAAGGTAAAAGTCAATAAAGTTTTTTTTTATTTCCTAATAACATAGACATAACCTATAGTTATGAGCCCCTGCTAACAGGATAGGGTAAGGGGTGAGTGCCCCACATCCCTTTTAAATTTTACGATTATATCTCTCTGGGAAACCTACTGGATCACATAAGGACCCTGATTTTAGACTGTGGACTACTCTTGTTGTAATATTGATTAAAATTCATTATTTTGCCCATATGTCTTCATTCTGGGTTTAGGCATCCAGGCATCTCTTGAACATGTACATAAGATAAGATAAGATAATCCTTTATTAGTCCCACAGTGGGGAAATTCACATGGAGTCCACCATAACAACCTCCTGCGGCAGAGAGTTCCATAGTCTCACTGCTCTTACAGTAAAGTACCTTTGTCTATGTTGATGGTAAAATCGCCTCTTCTCTAGGCGTAGAGGATGCCCCCTTGTCCTTGTCACAGGCCTAGGTATAACAAGATATGTGGATAGATCCTTGTACTGACCATTCAGATATTTATAATGAGGTATCCCTTAAGTCTTTTTTCTAAGCTAAATAACTCCAAGTTTAGTAATCTATCATTGTATTCTAGTTCCCCCATTCCCCTAATAATATTGGTTGCTCTCCTCTGCACCCGTTCCAGTTTGACTATGTGCTTTTTATCCACTGGGTCCCAAACCCGTACACAATATTCCATGTGTGGTCTGACCAGTGTTTGTAGAAGGGCAAAACTATGTCTTTATCATGAGAATCTATTCCTCTCTAGTGATGTGTAAAATGTATCACCTTTCATGCATCATACTGTAAAACATAATTGCACAACATGGGATCAATCCCAATGATGCAGTAGTAGTTCCGACAAACAGCAGAATGCACCCGGAATGTGGTGCACCAAAAACAGTCATCTATATGAGCCCATGTCTCAGCATTCCTGAAAGGAAGATCCAACTAATCTGTTTGGGACAAATAATACCATATGTGGCTAATTATTTGTCTATTATGTCCAGCAGATATGGAAAGGTGCTATATGCCAGAATACATTGCATTTGGGGCTGCTAATTCTGACAATGTAGCATTATTTGGCAGCACATCATTTAGAGTCAGTTGCAGTGACAGTGAAAAGGCTTGTGCAGGACTCGTAGACATCTTAAGTGCCTCCTTTGTACTTCTACATTAATGAATTTCTATTATTTTTCAGTCTGCTCATTGCTCGGCTTGTTGTTCCCTCATATTATACTCTCACTTTTCTCCTCGGTTTCGTATTTTTGTACTGTGTTGAAGTTCATTGTGAAGGACTCTATTCAGATTACAGCAGCATTGTCTCCGCATCCAGCAGCAGCGCCAAGATGGGAAAGAGGCCAGGGATGGTTTTTTTTCTGCTAATGAAATGAGTGTAAGTGCTTCTGATAAGAAGGAACGCGTAAGGTTGAGGGATGGAAACAAAAGAGGAGAGAAATTGAAGACAAAATGCAGAGATTTATGGGAGGCACGGATTTATTATTCTAGAGAAAGATTTACAGAATGTGTAGATTCCCGCTGTGAGACTGTGGGATGGATGGCTTAAAGGGAAAGACACTCTACTGTAGGCAGAAGGTGTTAGACATCCAGCATATCCACATGACTGGTGCCTTAAAGGCATATTACGAAACAATATAATATCAACACTTAACAGGAAGACAGCTGAAAAAACTGAATTATTGGCATCTGCGTTTTTAATTAATGTTATCTTGACTGCTTGGCCCCAGCTAATTGCTTGTACTTACAAATGCATTACAAAGACGAGAGGCTTCATATTGATTTTATGTTTTTCATCTAGTTATGGATGATTTTTAAGAAAAGGTAAAAGAGGAGCTGTCACCCCTTGTGATTTTTTTTTTACATTAAATAGTTGTATTACCCATTAAATAACCATTCAGTTGAGTGTTATACGAGTGTTATACCTCCTAGAAATTTATTAAACTGACAACTGTCACGAGTGCTCCCATAAATTCATATCTCAGGTCGCGGGCTCACCCGTGCCCCTCACTCCTCTCAAGCGCGGCGCCCGTACCTGTCACCTGTCACCTGTCCCCATTCATGTTCCCTGTCCTCCGGCCGTGCACATACGTCCCTGTTTCCTAGCTTTGTTCCTATTCCCTGCGCTGTTATTGTGATTTCACGTTGTGACCCTGGTTCCATTCCTGACTACGCTCCTCTGCTGCCTGTCTTGACCTGTTGCTACATCCCCGACTTTGATCCCGTGCTGCTCGTCATGACCTCCTGCCTGTCTCCAACTACGATTCTGTTCAACGTCTTTGTACCTCGCTTTGGCTGCAACCGCGGTCAAAGACCTGTGTAACGACCTGGTGGTACCACGCCGCAACAAGTCCAACCTGCTTTGCCACTTATCACTTAGACTCCATTCCCAGGTGTTGGCTTACGTCATCGTCCGCAGTGGTCCAGTGGGTCCATTACCCCTGGAGCCTTACAACCACTGGTTATTGTCCATTTTTGTACAGATATACATGCAACTGGTAACACCCACAAGCTTACTTTTTTAGACAATTATAGTTATGTATTATCTGTAGGAAAACAGTTAAGCACAGATTACACATTGTACAGTTTCCTTAATTTTTTAAAAATATGCTATATATTTTTCCAGAAGATTTGATAGGGTCCTACTGGAGGGAGGTGTCCATATGTTCTAAGCCAATCCGTTCTTTTCCCCATGCTGCTTTCCCTCCTCTCTCACAGCATTCAGTCTCAGAATATAGGAAGAGATAATATAGCTGTGATCCCCCTCCCCTCTACTATTTTTACAAGACAGATTTTAGTTCTTTTCACAACACAAAATCTACAGAGATCCTACAGGTAGGAAAATTAGAAGCTTGATGATACCTTGATATGAGGAGTATGCCACATATGTTACAAGGTATCATATAATGCAAAAATAATTGCACTCCTGTATATGAAGTATAATAGTGGGCAAAACAATCTTTAAAGTTGCAGCCAAATATCAGTGGAGGGATTTGTCTTTGCATGAATGGAGTTTGAAATCTCAAAACAAAGTCCTTGGCACCTTGGTTTGATTATGTTAAGTAACGGCAACAGATATTCCCATCATTCTGCAAATGGCATGACTGCAAACTTGCCAAATGCATAATCTCATCTCTAGCTGGGACATTTAGTTCTGTCTCAGCTGGCAGGGCACATTATAAAGACAATCTAATGCTTATATATCAGCCAGGTATAGTGCTACCTGCTGTTTCATTCAAAGAGGTTTGAAGATATTCAATAATAAGAGGAGCAAGAGAAGAGTGCGAGGAAATTAATGGAACAAGAAATATGTGGAGAATGTGGAAAAATCAGGTTAATTGAATGTATTGAGGGCAAAATTTGTTAAATTCTCAGTGTGTTTATGTGTGGGGCTGGTGATTTAAATAAAATGTGCATAATCCACTATGTATTGCACTAATAATGTGTTCAAAGCGCACTGTGTTCTAAGAGCAGCCTTCTGTTGTAGCATCATGTCCCATGGAGTTTATTTCTGGTGCTGCATCATGTCCCCTTTTTTGAACTCCCCACCCCATGGAGTCTTTTCATATTTCATAAGAGTGTGTGTACCTAAAAGTGCTACTGCAGCTTAATATATTTTGTGCTCATAATGTTAATAATTCAGTTTGCAGCAAACACAAACTCAGGATGTTTTAGGAGAAGCTATGCAGGAATGAGCTCTGGAACCACGGACAGCGACCTTTTTGGATGAAATAGTGTTCGTCTTTTCTCATCTAGAGCTGTTAATCCCCTGATTGCCAGGCAGGCCCCTTTACATGACAGGCAGAGCTTTCTTTGCATAATTTCACCTGCGAATGTAATTGGTGGCATCTAGTGACTGTAATTAATCTGTATTAGCCGTCTCTGCTAAGCAGAGAGGTTAGAATAAAGACACTGGAGCAAGCTTAAAGTTAAATTCCGTTAAAAAAATTAATCCTAGTAATATTCCACATATTGAAAGGCAATGACTTAAAATCCAGAATGAAAATAATAATACACCTAAGTTGTGAATAATATAGAATTCACTTAACAGTAAGGTGGTAAATGGTTTTCTAGGGAGCTACATTTCTAAAATGGGTGTATGTTAGGCCTTCAACATAGCCTTACTCGCCTCTCCTTGATCCCCTGCTCCTGGGTCTCCACTGCATCCCACATCCCGTGACCAGGATCCAAAGACTCAAACTATTTTTTTTATCAAAGAGTAGGCATCTCATAGTTTTATGGCTAAATGAGGACAAATTTATGGTAGCTTCTAAAGAATACAATGTAGTTGGATCAGTGACATTCTGTTTTTCTACATTTGGGGGTTGTTTTATTATGTAAGGTATACCACCAGTATAAAAAATGTCATAAATGAAGTGAACATAAGATACTTTGTAATACAGTTTGCACTTTGTTTTTCATAAATGTGCCCCAATATCTTTCCCTTCATCCTGGGCCCCTTGACATGCAGGGAAGGATCTATCTCCAGTCCCCGCTGATGGAGGGTTCCCTGCCAGCTGACCTGAAGCTACGGTACCCGTGTATCCTGTGTACAGGGTCATATAAAGCACAGTCCACACTCCCTCTCTCATCTCTTTTCATTCTGCAAGTTGGGTCACTGAATAGAGAGGAGGGGCAACCCCCTCTAGCCCTCTTCCCCAAGCTGCAATAGCCAGGTCTACTAAGAAGAATGCATACATGACTTCACTACTGGTAAGTATGTATGATATTTGTATGACTAAATGAATAAAGTGCCTGCATGTGTCTGAATATATGTGCTTTTGTGTGAGTCTAGCATGTTTATGCATGCATATTTATATATAGGTGTCTGCTTATGTCTGTGCAAGTATATGTGTGCATGTGTCCAGCAGTGTAACGTAAGAGGTTGAGACAGGGCACGGGGAAGGGAACTACTGCACGGAACGGGAGAAGAGGAAGCCAGAGTGAGGGAGGTTAATAACTAAGTTTAAAAAATAAACTGACCATGTGACTGCTAATTTATAATTTATTAGTAAAGACTGCTGCTAGACATCTTATTATTGAGGGGAGGCCGCTGCTGGTCATTTTATTACTCAACTGAGGCTGCTGCTGGTCATTTTATTATTCACGGGAGGCTGCTGCTGGTCATTTTATTATTCAGGGGAGGCTGCTGTTGGTCATTATAATAATCAGGGAAAGCTACTGCTGGTCATTTTATTGAGTGGAGGCGGCTGCTGGTCATGTCATTGAGTGGAGGTTGCTGCTGGTCATGTCATTGAGTGGAGGTTGCTGCTGGTCATTTGGAAAATGCTACAATTTTAATGCACATCAAAATGGGTAATCCTGCTACTATCATGCTACCATCATGCAATTTGATTCATTGTGATATTCATCTGATCACTTGCCAAATTTGTTTCTATAGAGAGAATGTTTGCTTGCTATGGGTAACAGACTCCATATGTAACACCATTCACTTGGCAAGCCATTAAATATATGTATAAATGTGAAATATGTAAATATATGCTTGAAATTATCCAGTGTGTTGGTCATTTACAATAATACACAGCTATGAAACATGTAATGCAGAGAAAGACCACTTGTATGTATAGGACGCCTCTGGCTTTCAGACATAGTTTATGCCTTCTCTGTTAACCCCTTCCCGACTCACCCCATAATAGTACGGCGTACGTCGGCTGTGGATGCTTGGAGAGGGCTCACAGGCGTAGCCCTCTCTATAGCTGGTTAGTATTTGCTGCAGAAAACACTTACTGGTAATATCCAGAATTGATGGAGAAGATCATTGTTCCCCATGACATCATTGAAAGGGAAGGGGGGGGGGGTTGGCGTTTATCCATTGCTAGCAGAGCGTCGGGCCTTCAGAAGACTCGAGGCTCTGGATTTAACCTATTCATTACAATGTGTGATTCACAAATTGTAATGAAAGAGGAGGAAAATCCCCATATACTGGCATATATGCCATATACGGCAGTATATTGTCGATTAATCAGACAACCTAAGATTAACGTACCCCAGGAGGTCTTAAAAATTGTAAAAATTTATAAAAGTTTAAAAACATAAATTATATTAAAAAATCTAAACATTCAAGTCATATAAATATAAAGTAAAAAGTAAAAATCATAAACACATTAGGTATTGCTGCATCCCAAAATGCCCAATCTATTAAAATAATAATGGTTTTTTACTGTGTTTAACCCCGTAAATGAAGCACCCTAAGTTGAAAATGGCACTTTTATGCCATTTTGAAAAATATAAAAAATTCTATAAAAAGTGAAAAGGCCATACAGTTCTAAAAATGGAAGCATTGAAATAGTCATTAAAATTCGCAAAAAATTACACAACCCACAGCTCTGTACAATGAAGTATAAAAAAGTTATTAGCACCAGAAGATGACAAAATCCAAAAAATACTTTTTGTACAGGAGGTTTTAGTTTTTGTAAATGTATGAAAACATTATAAAACCTATACAAATTTGTTATCTCCGTGATCGCTCCAACCCAAAAAATAAAGTTGACATGTCATTTGGGGCGCACAGTGAAAGCCGTAAAATCCAAACCCACAAGAAAAGGCGCAATCAGGTTTTTTCACCAATTTCACTGCATTTGGAATTTTTTTCCCTCTTCCCAGTACATGGCATGGAATAATAAATACCATCACTATGAAGTTCAATTTGTTACGCAGAAAACAAGCCATCACACAGCTCTTAACATGGAAAAATAATTTGATTTTGATGGTGGGAAGTGAAAAATGGAAATGCAAAAACGAAAAAGGGCCAGGTCGATAAGGGGTTAAGACCCATCAGGATTCAGGACTCAGCTCTTTACTTCCCTGTCTATATTACTTGTAGCTTGGCAAACACCTTAATTTGTTGGCTTCCACTGACATTGTCGTGCCAGAGACATAGAATTGTACTTTCTCCTTCTGACATCTGGATGTGACAATCCTACATTTTCCTATTTACTTCCATTTCTGCAGCCTAATTTACGGTCGATATTACCTCTACTTTCTGCCAATACCCTGCATTGTTTTTATTGTTTCTAGATGTAATATTGATTGGAACTGTATGTTCCACTCTGTAGACAGTCATATTTCTGTATTTAATATGTAAAAATAAGATTGTACATTACATGAGAATTTTATGCAGATGAGACCTGAAATATCTAACTGATATGTCACAAGATTCATAAATTCCTCTAACCAGCATCGGGTGTTTCAACATCTATTAGGCGAGCCGGTGCTCTATCTTTTATATTAGCCAATTTACTAGCAGCTTTTAGTCGTGCATCACTTTTCATACTAATGGGTGTAATACAATATATGTAAATAAATTATTTATTTACTGCAGTAAAGTGCACTGCTGCGAGCATCTCCTTTCAGGGAGATATGCTGAAATAAATGATGATATAGGGCCGAAACATATAGAAAGAACATGTGCAGAGAACTTTCTAGCTGCAAATAGACAGTGCCATGATCACTATGAGCTCATTTATCATGGAGAAAATGCATTGCTGTGATGTGTGGCAAGTTTATCAAACGTTGAATAATGTTAAATAAATTTGGTGAATACTTAAAGCATAAGCATCATTGGCGATAACTTTTAATATTAGTGAGGATTAATCCATGTACTTTCAGCTTGATGTTTGAATATACTACTCATAGCATACTACAGCCATTGAGAGAGCAGGAATGGTTAACATTCACAGGGGTGAAAGCAACCAGAGAAGAGAGGAACCTAAGGAATTTAAGTTTCTGAAGAGATAGCGTTTCCAATGTCCATTTTAAGTATTGTATATACTCGAGTATAAGCTGACCCAAGTATAAGCCGCGGCCCCTAATTTTACCACCAAAAATTGTGAAAACCTATTGACCCAGTAGTATATAGCCAGCTAGCCCCCTGTACTATATAGCCAGCCAGCTCCATGTACTATATAGCCAGCCAGCCCCCTGTTGTATATAGCCAGCCCCCTGAGTGGGGAGCTTTCAGCACAAAAATTGTGCTGAAAAACACGGTTTATACTCGAGTATATATGGTAATCTTATAGCTAATTGGGTAATCTTTAATTTAGGTTTCTAAATTGAGGGATTGAGGGATTTGTGTAGACGGGCACCTATTTGTCTTCTTATTAAACATGAGTAAGAAAAGTATAGCTAATGGCAGTGAAAGAGAGTGAGCTAAGACAGTACAATTTAGCATAGAGGCGCCAACTTACGTAGGAGGTGGGTGGTTTATGAACTTTATTGTGAGGCTTTCTAGCATAAATGCACCCTGTGATGTGACCTGAGACTTGGGTTTGTCAGTAAATTTAAAAAAATATGGGTGAATATTTCTTCTTTCCTAAGCTAATTTAATAATTATTGTTAGTCTCAACTCCTGAGGAATGTCACAGATGGTTAGATGAAATCATCTTGACACCTGCACAAGACTCTGGACATTGCTATCACGGGCATACTTAGAAATCCTTGGGCCCCATACCAAGTGTCAGGTCTGCCCACCCCCAACCAAAATATCCCCTAATCCCCCCCCCCACACACCACTATCCGTATATTTTTAAAATACTGATACTAAAGGCATAATGTTTCAAAATTAAAGACTTGTAGCCTATGACCAATAATATTACAGTTACAATGATCCCCTTTACTTTACAGTGCCTCCCTCACTCATTATTTTAACAGCGCCCCCCATAATTTTACATAAAGCACCTCTCTCCTGCTCTTCCATACTCCCTTCTATACGGATAACCCCATTAAACAGCACCCTCTCCTGACCCACCACTTTACATCAGTCCCCCTCAGTTACAGACCACCTACTTGCTATACTGTGTCCTCTTCTATACAGCACTGCCCTCTTATACTGTGCCTCCCTTCTATATAGAACCCTCCTACTATAAAACAACCTCCATCCTCATCCAATGGCCCTATACAGTGAGTCTGTCTACACCTTTACACAATGACCCTTCTTTTGCCTCTGTTCCTTTATGTTGTGCCTGTTTATACAGTCAGTGATGCCCTCTTTATGGAGAGCCTTCACAATGCTACCCCGTTTTATACAACGGCACTTCCCCCTCTCCAGGGCCCTCTCTTCCCCTTGTTACATCCCCCTATACAGAGTCCCATTTGTACCTCCCTCTCCCAGGGCTCCCTCTTCCCCTTAGTAATGAGGTACAACATACTGTATGTAAAAGACAGGTAAACTTTTACAATGTACAGAAGAAGCAGGTCTTGACTTATTGTAAAAAAAATGTTTTACCTGTATGAATCATCATTATCTCAACTCATTGAATTATTAATAACATGTTCCCTGTGTCTATTAGCCATTCAACAAATGGCAAGACTATAATGCATTTGCTTTTCATTTACATATTTTAATATTACCTTGGCTAAATTGTGTGAGACTGAACACAGCACTGTCATGGTGCTCGAAAATTTCCAGCAACTTAAATGAGAAGTATTTCTTTCCATTACTTAGATGATGTGCCTCAATAGTTCTCATTGTGGAGGAACTTGCACAATTCTACACATTGACAGATGCTTCAAAATTTCTGGCAGAAGTGAGAATGTACATTTCTGTGCCTGTCTCAGTCATGGCTCAATTCTCCTCTCATGAGCAGTGCTGCCGAATAATACCATCAATATAGCAATTCTGCATGGAAGATATATATACATATACTGTAGGTTGCTCTGGGCAAAATATATTTTCAGCCCTCCTTCATTTCATCTATAGGAAAATTAGCTGCCATCAAGATAATGGAAGTGCATGTTTAAAGTGACAATACGGAATAATATATTCATACAGTATCCATTTTACACTATGTTACATAAGTAAATTCATTAGCGGAGAAGGAAAAGTTGAAGTCCTGAATTTTAAGCATACACAGCAGTGATCTCCCCTTATAATGTAAACCTTAAAGGGGTTGTCTGGTTTAGCAAATCCATTCTTAAATGCCCCATTGGTCCCCTATTCAGGACTTATACATTTGCATTGCAAAGTGAGCCAATTCAGGGTGCCGCAGGGAACTGAAGACTTTTTCTAGGTCTCTCCTACAATGAAGAAGACCAATTGCATTGTAAGCAAATTTTAAACATATTTTATAAAGATGCATACTGCTCTTTTATATTATTTAAAGTAAATCTACCACCAGTATCAAGGATTGCAAACCAAAAACACTCAAATGCTGGTGTGTGTCCCCTCTGAAAGGATCTGCTCTTATTTTAGCTTCTTATGCTCTTGGTTTTACAAAAAAAAAAATAAAAAAAAATTAAAAATTGTGAAAATTAGGCTAAGTGGTTCAGGGCTCCATAGCTGTTCATTGAGTCCAGAGCTCCTCAGGCTCATTTGCATAATTTTAAAAGAAAATTTTAGTAGGTGTTTGTGATCTCATTCTGAAAAAACACTGCAGGCTTCTGCGCTATTGTTTCCGGTATAAACGGAAAGTCTATTATGATTATCAATATAACCAAAAAAAGCAGTGAATCACAGTAAAATATAGAGAACATATAATATTTGTTATCTTGGACTTTTTCTGTAGCTGTTACAATTTAATTGTAGAGATTTATCAGGGGTAATAGACCTTTTTTGGTGTACAAGCCCTGACATAATTGTAGTTCCTTGTGAAACCCTAGTAACTGGGATTAATATTCCCCTTCCACCCTCACGCCGACTTGAAATGGAGGGGTGGGAAAGGGGGCGTGCCCTGCTTGGAAGTGGACCAAAGTGGGGTACCTGCCAACGCGCATGTGCACTAGCTATAACTTGCACCTGTTCAGGCCTGTCAGTAGATTCCCTATGCATCAGCATATGATAAATAACATCCAATGGGGCAGATTTACTTATTTACTTACCCGGTCCTGTCGCGATCCTGCGACGCGTTGTCTGACAAGGATTCTGGTCTTTCACAATTCACTAAGATCGTGCGCCCGTGTTCCTGCATCTGTCACTTCCCCGCCGAGGTCCGCCAGAGTTCACCTGCTTCTTCCCAGTGCTTGTAAGTGCGTGTCTTTCGACACAATTCTAAATGTCAAATCCTGTGCGTTGTTTGAATCGGTCAGGTCGTCCGATGGCCCGCCCCCCCATTTCTGTCGCGTGGAAGCCGGTGCTGATGCGCCAAAATCCAATCGCGTGTGCTGAAATCCCGTGCCAATTGGTCGTAAAATGGAAATCGTCGGGAAACCCGATGAAAATGCACTCCGCGGACCCTTATTGAATGAGCCCCAATATGTATTTTATGATATTCAATTTAAAGGTAAATGTATATCTGCTTTTTCTTTTCAATAATGTCCCTTCTTGACATTGCAATCAATTAATTTATTACATGTATTGTCCAGTGAAAATAGTAGCATAGAATCTCATAATAAAGTTTCAGAAATCACTAACAATAGGGAAATCAGAAGACTTTCTGAATATTAACCAAGGCCAGAATCAAATGGGAATGATCTAAATGATAATATAGGTAGGCAAAAAAATTAATGCAGTTTAGAGAATTCTCATACCTCTCAAGGCCAATGATATATATTTATTTGTAGCTATTTTACAGCTGAATTAAAAAGTGTTCAATGCATTGAAGTGAATTGGAGCACATTAATGACGGCTTTATACTGTACAACATAACCAGCAATAGAATAGAAGGTCCTCATAAAACGTACATAGTTGTAAAGTTACATACACGGGAAACACAGGACAATGATTTGTCAAGTGCGACAGAATATGATGGCACCATACAAATGAAGATTATTATTTGGTTCAATGAAAACAGCACAATCCATTTATTGACTTTTAGGGGTTTCAAAGCTTTCAACGTTATTAACACTCAGTCATGTTAAAATCAACATCATTGTTTCTTATTTCTAACGCGTTACGGACACGGCGCCGTCCTAAGTCTTGGATATGAAGTCTGAACCTGAAATGTTAGGTTTAGCTCAGATCTGTACTCAGCAGGTTCCATTCTCATTACTAAATAGTGGAAAATATAGAAGAACATCCCATGTCTTTTTTTCAGCTATTGATAACAGAATCGTTACGGAAAGTAACCTTCCATAAATTGAAGTCTACAGGGAACAGAAGGTGAATGGAAAATCTTCTGTTTTTAGTTTTCATTACGCTCTACTAAAACAAAGAGTGTAATGGAAAGCTCTGATACAAGTGTGAACTGGGGTTTACGCTGTTAATCCAAGGAAAGGCAAATAACTGTATAGGACTGACACTAATTATCCCATTTTAGGGCAAATATAGACAGCATTTAGATGACACCTGTGTGTCATTCATGGGGCATCAGTATTGTACAAATCACTGAAAGACATTCATCTGCATAGGTCTAATTAAATGAATGTGTTAGTATTCCCTTTTCTGAGGAAAAATTCAGCACACGGATGTCACTGTGCATGAAGCCTCATATTGATCATCTTTGAGATGATTTGAAACCATGTGGTAATTCACCTGTGGTAATTTAATTTAACATAGACCCCACTGTGTATTGGTGATCAGTAGAACTTAAAGGGAACCTGTCACCAGAAGTCAGAATTTTACTGGTGACAGGTCTGAATAGGCCTTGCATAGTACATTATATGACACCCTAATTGAAAGCTCTGCTCCCCTCTGTTCCCATAATATCCCCTTATATAGTTTACCTGGCTCTCTGCCAAAAGTCCTAGTCAAGTCCTGGGGAGATGCTGCATTTCAAATCCCAATGCTTGCCTCCTCATTAGCATAATTCTCTGCTCAGAGCTGATTATTCGGTTATTTCTGTATAGGTACCGAGTTTGCATACCTGAGCGCTGCCTAGTTGAAGTAGGCAGAGACTTCACGCATGCACAGTTTGCTGCTGAGTGCATCAAGCCGCTAAGCAGCGAACTGTGCATGTGCCAGGGTACATGGCTCACTGCGCAGGCAATCTATATAAGGAGATATTATGGGAACGAAGGGGAGCAGAGCTGTCAATCAGGGTGTCATGTATTATGCAAGGCCTATTCAGACCTGCCACCAGTAAAATTCTTACTTCTGGTGACAGGTTCCCTTTAAGAAGGACTCTTCCTAGACATAGCCTCCTCCCCAAACTTAGTAAGCATTTGGTGGGCCCCCAATCAAGGTGTAATAGTATTCCACCATACAGTGACAATATAGTGGTTATCCTCAGCCCTCCTTAGTAAAAGGATATAACAATGTAATGACTTATAATTGACTGTATCTCTGTACACATTTCCGGTCTCTTCCCTCTGACCAGTGCCGCTTCTACCAGCTTCTGCCACTTCTATCAGCAGCAACTTAAATTTGTTAGAGACCCTGTTTGGGGTCCCACAAATCCTAATGGGTATTTATAATTAACGGGAGCTCTTGGTGCCTCCTCTTTCAATGCTTTAATGAAGCAGGAACACTCATAGTGCAGGCTGTGTCTGCTTGTGCACTGGAGTCAGCGTGTACTACTCCGGCTTCATAGTATATGCTGCACACACACAGCACTTGTGCAGTGAAGCCAGGGTGTACTACTAGCAGTACCACACGGGCAGTGAGAGCCCCGGGCTGAGGTCATTTTTTTAATGCGGTTATGAACAATAATCATGAATGGTGATTCCACCCAGGTAGCTACGCCTCTGAATCTGGCCATTATAGCCAGATTACTTAAGGGGAGCCTTAAATAAAAACTGTTAATGAACGCTAGATCTCTTCTTGTTCCAATTAGTACATAATTTTCATTTATATAAACCTAGAAATCACATTGCATTTAATAAGTTAACAATGCAGCTTAATGACGGCTTCTCATGGTTTCTCTTCCTACTACATTTACTGCACAAGGCAGGTTTTATTGGCACATACCCAGAAAGCTTTGTGACATTAATTGTCCTTTCAGGGGGTCTCCCTGCCCTCATTGGTATTGGTGTCAGCTGTAAGTTATAGGATTTAATCTTTATTTTGTTCATTCACCCTCACTAAAATTTGTAAAACAATTATGTTATTGGGGGAGGTAAATTAAATTGTAGCAGCTGATTGTATTACGGAAAAGAATTACATTACCCATATAGCTGTTCACAGGTCACTGTAAGTGAATTAAGGGATTGGAGATAGATAAGTGCGAGGAAGACTTTCATTACTGAGTCAATTAATATCCCTCGGCTTCAGGTCAGAGTCGGCCTTGGATTAGCAGGGGTTTTTCAAGGTTAAGATTCAGGTACCTCTGTTTGGAAACATGAGACGTGGTACGAATGCTAAACAATATCAGGGGTGGGGCGACATGCATGTAAAGTACATAAAGAGTTGTCAATGGTACCATATGGATGTACCGTCTATAAAGAAGGTATAGGGGAGATTTATTGTGCTTTCTCCACCAGTTTGGGGTGTTTTCAGCCCTGCACGCCACTTTGGGCATGGCGGGGCAGAGAATAGGGCATAGACTGACCTGGCGCCCGAGTCTACTAAGCACTGTTAAGGGCAATTTTAAGACTGGCATTTAACATGTGCAACTGTGCAAGGCCATGAGAGATGTATTGATGTGCCCATTTTTAGACCAGTGCAGTGTCGAACTAGACAAATCTCTGCTGCAACAGATTAACCATTGTGTCTGATGTCTGATGATTAATCTGGTGCAGTATAAGACTGGTGTGACTCCTATAAGACTTTGCATCTCCTATTAGTTGGTCTAATTTGCTGCACCATAATATTGCATTTTCTGGCACACAGGCTATTTTCTGTCCACCATGCCCCCTAGTTACTGAGGAGAAGACCCTTTTTTGGAGGAGAAAAAAAACTGTCAAAAGTGGTCTAAAATCTTTGGTACATCTGGCACATGGTACTTCAGGCGCAAATTACTGCAGTTTTCTCGTGTAGACAGAAATGGATTGTTACAAGATAATGGAGGGAGATTAATCAAAAGTGTCTGACGCTTTGGCAGTCCTGGTTAAAAAACGGTGAAACTTTGGAAGAAAGCATTGGACATACCCAAGAGCAATGAGATGATAAAGGATGCAGCAGTGACCTTATGGGTGAAGTGAACCCCTTTTTATGGAATCAATAAGGTCTACAATCAATTGGACGCCATCAATCTGAACCTATGTTCTATCCTGTTCAAAGAGAATAACAGTAAAACTAGCCAACCCTTTTCCCTGTTTTACTTTACAGTTATTTTCATGTCATAGAACACTTGGGTGGTTCCAACCACCCCCTCTACAGAGATATAATAGAGGGACAGTTCAGCCACCCCAGCCACATCCATTCTTGCTGCATCGTCTGTATCATGCTGTAGCGGTCCTAGCAGTTAGACACCATTAATCTAGCGTTTAGCATTCGTGCTGCGGATAGGCAACAAGATTCGGCTGGAATATCCCTTTATACATATCCTTTAAATGATCCAAATAACTGAATGAATTATAGCCTTCATCTATTTCTTCTGGATAGAGTTTATTCCTTTCGTTTCCTAACAGATCTGAGCATTGAATAATGGTGCAGTAGTCCGTTGTCATACTCTATACTTTGTGAAGAATGCAGAATAACATAGTTCATCATGCATTGCTGACATGCTCTGAAGAGTACAGCAATGTCGATTTGTCTATCTGATCATGGTGGCTGCGCTGCAGGTCAACTACTCTTGCACTGTGTAAGAATACAGCTGTCACAGGCATCATTGACCATTGTTCCTTTCTGTTTTGTGAAAATGGCTGCTTGCTGTATTGTGACAAAATAATCTCAGAATTCAACGTTGTTGTTGTTGTTCTGAGGCAAATCAAAGGGAGCCTAGAGAGAAAATGAGAAAAATTGAGACTGAGGAATATTATTCCTGTCTAAAATCTTCAATGTATTTGTAGGAAAGCAATACAAATTCTGATGTAAAATATGTTTTCATTGTTTATAGATTATATTAGGACAATTTAAATTTTAAAGAAAGAAGCAAAATATGTTTTAGGTTATGAAAAATATAATTTTTTACATGTTAAAAATAAGACCATACCTTTGTGTTCCTTGCAAGTATTAGCTGAACAGTGAAAAATTGATTTATATTCCAAAATTGTAGCTGAACTTGCAGCACTGGGGGAGTCTCATCATACTGCTGTGTTATTAGATCTCTGCTCCATCACATCTGAAGTAATATCTAACCAGAAACCTAACACATCTGAGGGCAGTGCTGTGTTCAGTGAAGTGATCTTGCACATGTGTACTCCAAATCCAGCTACAATCCTGGAATATAATTTTTTTACAGTGATGCTGCTACTAACAACACCCACAAATGTATGATTACACAGATTTCCAGGGCTGCTAGCTAACACTGTCTGCACCTTTATATTGTTAAAACTAATAAGTACTGTACCACTAAATCTCTTTATTTCTATGTAAGTCTTGTAAATATTAAAGCTAAAGAGGCATAACCTTTCAGCATATAGAAATGGAAGCTTTGTGGCAATACAGCAAAATAAGACTCCTCTCTCACTGATCCCCAATCGTTCTTGTTCTGGGGATGCCCACATTAATGCTGTTTTCTCAACATACAGAAAATGTCTGGATATGATCCTTTAATCAATCTTGAGGCACATCAGTTACCTGCCCTAGTCAGTGATAGGCTGAGCAGGCATTTCCAAGCAGTGCCTGCATGTATGTTGGGCAATATAATGGGGACCATTACAATGTCTGTAGCAGAGATTAATGTAGTGCTCAGGAGAAGTTAGACTCAAAAAAGTTTAAGGGGTTTTCTGTGACTCCTGGTTAACCTCTTGGGGCAAGTGTAGGGGATTACTTACCCTGCTACAACTCCTGTCAAGGTAGCCCCCCAGTCTTCTGCACTGATGTCTCGGCCGGAAGTGTTGGTGGTCACAGGACCTACTTTGACCAATCAGTAGCCTTAATAAACCCCAGGGCTCCATTTCCCATTCCTTCTGTGCCAGCTTTCTAAATATTCTAGTAACCCCCTGGGATCAGGGCAGGGGTCTACTTACCCTGCTACAACTTCTGGTTCCAGGGTCAAGGTGGTCTCCCAGTCTTCAGCACTGATAGTTCAGCCAGAAGTGCCAGGGGTCACAGATCTCACTTTGACCAATCAGTAGGACACCACTTCCTCTTCCATCTATGTCAAAGACCCAAAGATCATAGTAATGCTAGAACCAGGAGCCAGAGCAGAGTAGGCAAACTTTCTTCCTTTTTTGGGTCACTCATGCTCTCAGCCCAAGGGGGATTTCCCAGAATCCTTATAGCTCTGGGATGGATGCTCACTGAATGGGCATTGCTCACTTCAATGAGACAACCTCACGTACCTGCCTGTGTAATCCTATTGATGTCATTTCAAATATTCTTTGAATGTTTCACAGCTGTGAGAATAAAGTAATAAAGCTAATGATGCTTTTTATAACATATTAAAGAAGCTCTAAACCTAAAGCACAAATCTTGTAAAGGTGCAGGTTATAAAAAAAGCTTTCTCTTTATTTACATGTGTGCATAGAAGGATTTTTAGAGCTTTCTGAGATTTTTGTGGTACCGAAAGAGTGTGAATGGCATCAATGTTCTGTCCTCACCAAACATATATGATGGCACATATTGGAACATGGACTCTTGGGGTCTCCGAGAAAATGGCGGGGTGAATTTATGAAGACTGATGTACTGAATGCCAGCCTTAATTTTTCACCCACCAGTGCACTGCATGCCGGATTTACTAATAGGCTCCAACCTCTATTTAACACTGGAAACATCCAATTCAAGCAGAATAAAATAGTTGCACTATTGAACTGGAGAAGATTTCTGGAATAGACTACAGTAAATATGTTGGGGCAGGGCAGAAAAATGTTGGAAATGGGGCTTTAGTGACGCAAGTGTACATTATTCTGGATAGGGCCCACAAGCAGGTATTTTACAACAATAAACATAAGACACTGTGGGGGTCATTTACTAAGGGCCCGAATCGCGTTTTCCCGACGTGTTACCCGAATATTTCCGATTTGCGCCGATTGTACCTGAATTGCCCCGGGATTGTGTCGCACGCGATCGGATTGTGGCCATCGGCGCCGGCATGCGCGCGACGGAAATCGGGGGGCGTGGCCGAACGAAAACCCGACGTATTCGGAAAAACCGCCGCATTTAAAACCCGAAAAAGCTTGGTGACCGCTTACCTTCACCTGGTCCGAGGTGGTGCATTCCGGCGCGTGGAGATGATTTTCAGCGCAGCAGCGCCACCTGGTGGACGGCGGAGGAACTACCTTCATGAATCCCGGCCGGACCCGAATCCAGAGCAGAGAACGCGCCGCTGGATCGCGAATGGGCCGGGTAAGTAAATTTGCCCCTGTATGTCACAAAACTGTGTATTTATCTAGACATTGTCAACTACTTCTTCCTGAAATGCAGCAGCTCTATAATAATATCCCTGGAATTGTATGGAAATGCTAAAATTATAAAGAAGAAACTGACTTCAGAGACAACTGTGCTCTGCCTCATCGTCCAATCATTTAGGTAAATGTAGTAGTAGATGCAAAAAAGCAAGAACCCAGGGGACTGAAGAACCATGCTGTGACCCCTTTATATAATAGAACTTTAGATTGTTTTCACTTTCTACAACACGGTATTATAAGTGTAATCTCTATTGTATTTATAGAGTCCTTTACATGAAGATTTCTGGATTTTGAAAGTCTCTTTAAACAATATATATGCAGGGGTGTAACTACAGTGGTAGCAGCCAGGGCAGCCGCTATCGGGCTAGCAATGTCAGGAGGCCCCGTCATCTGATCTGATGCTTAAGTATATGCTTGTGTATAAGCCGAGTTTTTCATCACAAAAAATGTGCTGAAAAACTCACTTCGGCTTATAAACGAGTCAATAAAAAATAAATTTACATACTCACCTTCTCGCCCCCCCCCCCCCCCCAATGCAAGCCGTGGCTTCTCTTCTGTCTTCTCTGCAATGCTCCCATCCTCACGGTTTCTCTTCTATTTTCTCTCTACTGTAACAGCCGGCAGAGCTGAGGTCATGCTGTGGTGTCACCGCTCATGGCGTCATAGTGTGCGCTGGCCGGCAGAGCCCGTGGCCATGGCTCTGCCGGGTGTTACAGCAGACAGAAGACAGGAGTGGAGTCGTGGTGTGCATGGGGGGGGGGGGGGCAGAAGTTGAGTATGTAAGTTTATTTTTTATGTGCTGGGAATACTGGGGGCTTACTGGCTACTAAAGTGGGCTGGGTTTATACTGCTGGGGTCTAGCTTGTGAATAAAGGGGGCTGGCTACTAAAGGGGGCTGGCTGGCTACTAAAGAGGGCTGGCTGGCTGTATTTTACAGGGGGCTGGCTGGCTGTATACTACAGGGGGCTGGCTGTATACTAAAGGGGGCTGGCTGTATACTACTGGATGCTTGCTGGTTATATACTGGGAGGCTGTGACCAATGCATTTCCCACCCTCGGCTTATACTCGAGTCAATAGGTTTTCCCCGTTTTTGGTGGTAAAATTAGGGGCTTCAGCAAAGGGGTTCAGTATATATTTTGTACAACACATTGAACAGCTTAATATGTATATATGCTGCATCCGTGATGTGTATATGCTGTATATGTATACGGCGTATGGTGTCTGTATATAGTATTTATGAGTATATATATTCTATGTGTGTATATGCTCTATATGTGTGTGCATGAGTATATAAATGTTTGATTGTAACTTGCATGTATGAGTATAGAAATGTGTATATTTTTAAGTGGAAAGCCTGCTATGGGGCCCAGCCTCTCCTAGTTACACCACTGTATATACTAGAGAGTAGAGTAGTTGTAATAGATGGAATAGATGATATATTATGCACATTGATTAAACACACCTGCAGATATGTTTATTGGTAATTATGTTTTCAATCACATGTTGCACTTTCTACTCCATCCTCACATTAGCTTCATAAAGAAGATATAGAGCAGCTTAACATTTGCTTTAAACTTATTTCTTTTGAGAAAGATGGTGGCCAAAGAGACTTCCTGCAGCATTACTAGTCTTCTGATTGTAGTTAAATGAGCTGTGTCACTGACATTAATGGACTTCTGTCATTAGAGCATAGCACTTTGAAAAAGTTTGTAAAATACACCAATCACCGAGTTTCCCCAGTACCTATATTTTACAGTTGTCAACAAGCAGCTCTGTAAGCAGAACAGGCTTATGCTTATTTAACCAGATACTAGCAGTCTGTATTCATATGCTCTTTTCTAGAGATGAGCGAACACTAAAATGCTCGGGTACTCGTTATTCGAGACGAACTTTTCCCGATGCTCGAGTGCTCGTCTCGAATAACGAACCCCATTGAAGTCAATGGGAGACTCGAGCATTTTTCAAGGGGACCAAGGCTCTGCACAGGGAAGCTTGGCCAAACACCTGGGAACCTCAGAAAAGGATGGAAACACCACGGAAATGGACAGGAAACAGCAAGGGCAGCATGCATGGATGCCTCTGAGGCTGCATAATCGCAACATTATGCCAAAATTATGGGCAACAGCATGGCCATGACAGAGTGACAGAATGAAGCTAGATAGCATCTAAAACATCCAATAATTGACCCTGACACTATAGGGGACGGCATGCAGAGGCAGCGGCAGCAGGCTAGAGAGTGTCATGGCGACATACCCTAAATGGACTCAGGCTTCAAACCAATGGGTGGCAGAGAGGAACCAAAGGAGGTGAGCAAGAAGCGCTCAAATAATATCGGTACATGATAAAAGTTTGCCAGTATATTTTGTGGATTACACAGCAGGGTGGCGACAAAGTTAACATGGAAGCCATGAAAACAACCCAAAATTCTGCCTGACACAGCTCGTTTGATAAGGGGACCATGTATGGAGGCAGTGAACTAGTAGTAGATTAAAGGTGCTGCAGTTAAAACTATGTTAGTTGGATCTTGGCATGGAGCTGGCGCTCCGCTGCCAGGCGAGCTTTCGCCAATCCAAGCCCCTGTCTCTAGGCTACTCCCCAAACAGCACTTCTAAGAACCTTTTGTATAAGATCAAGTGTAGTAGCGTTCTTATAAGTTTAGGATATGGCGGGTGAGGGGAATGTAAACAGCTGCGCAAGAAGCGCTGAAATAATATCGGTTAATCATAAAAGTTTGCCAGTATATTTTGTGGATAACACAGCAGGGTGGCGACAAAGTTAACAACTTTGATGTGGAATCCATGAAAACAACCCAAATTTCTGCCTGACACACCTCGTTTGATAAGGGGAGGATGTATGGAGGCAGCTATATGGACGACTTTTGGAGGTAGCAATGGAGACAACGTGTGGAGGCTGCTATGGAGACAATTTAATTTGGATAGTGCCTGTATGTGGCAGTCCCAAAAAGTTTTCAAACCAGAGGAGCAGGTAGGTGTCCCTCCAGAAAAATGGAATAGATTGAGTGCCTGTATGTGGCAGTCCCAAAAAGTTTTCAAACCAGAGGAGCAGGTAGGTGTCCCTCCAGAAAAATGGAATAGATTGAGTGCCTGTATGTGGCAGTCCCAAAAATGTTTCAAACCAGAGGAGCAGGTAGGTGGCCCTCCAGTAAAATGGAATAGATTGAGTGCCTGTATGTGGCAGTCCCAAAAAGTTTTCAAACCAGAGGAGCAGGTAGGTGTCCCTCCAGAAAAATGGAATAGATTGAGTGCCTGTATGTGGCAGTCCCAAAAATGTTTCAAACCAGAAGAGCAGGTAGGTGGCCCTCCAGAAAAATGGAATAGATTGAGTGCCTGTATGTGGCAGTCCCAAAAATTTTTCAAACCAGAGGAGCAGGTAGGTGGCCCTCCAGTAAAATGGAATAGATTGAGTGCCTGTATGTGGCAGTCCCAAAAATTTTTTAAAACAGAGGACCGGGTAGGTGGCCCTCCAGAAAAATGGAATAGATTGAGTGCCTGTATGTGGCACTCACAAAAATTGTTTCAAACAGAGGACCGGGTAGGTGGCCCTCCAGAAAAATTAAATGCATAAAGTACTATAGCAAGAGCCAGTGGGCCCTGTCAAAAAATAGCCAGTTTCCTCTGCTTTACTGTACAAAGAGGAGGAGAAGGAGGAAAATGAGGAGGAGGAGGAGTGGATCAATTATTCAGGTTGAGCTTCCTTCACCTGGTGGAGATTGGAAATTCTGAGAAATCCAGCCTTTATTCATTTTAATAAGCGTCAGCCTGTCAGCGCTGTCAGTCGACAGGCGTGTACGCTTATCTGTGATGATGCCACCAGCTGCACTGAAAACCCGCTCGGACAAGACGCTAGCGGCAGGGCAGGCAAGAACCTCCAAGGCGTACAGCGCCAGTTCGTGCCACATGTCCAGCTTTGAAACCCAGTAGTTGTAGGGAGCTGTGTGATCATTTAGGACGATGGTATGGTCAGCTACGTACTCCCTCACCATCTTTCTGTAAAGATCAGCCCTACTCTGCCGAGACTGGGGACAGGTGACAGTGTCTTGCTGGGGTGACATAAAGCTGGCAAAAGCCTTGTAAAGCGTACCCTTGCCAGTGCTGGACAAGCTGCCTGCTCGCCTACTCTCCCTCGCTACTTGTCCCGCAGAACTACGCACTCTGCCGCTAGCGCTGTCAGAAGGGAAATACTGTTTTAGCTTGTGCACCAGGGCCTGCTGGTATTCATGCATTCTCACACTCCTTTCCTCTGCAGGGATGAGAGTGGAAAGATTTTGCTTGTACCGTGGGTCCAGGAGAGTGAACACCCAGTAATCGGTGCTGGAATAAATTCTTTGAACGCGAGGGTCACGGGATAGGCAGCCTAGCATGAAATCTGCCATATGCGCCAGAGTACCAACGCGTAAGAATTCACTCCCCTCACTGGCCTGACTGTCCATTTCCTCCTCCTCCAACTCCTCCAACTCCTCTTCTTCTGCCCATACACGCTCAACAGTGAAGGACTCAACAATGGTCCCCTCTTGTGTCTCGCCAACATTCTCCTCCTCTTCCTCCTCATCCTCCTCCACCTCCACCTCCTCCGATATGCGCTGAGAAACAGACCTGAGGGTGCTTTGGCTATCAACAAGGGAATCTTCTTCCCCCGTCTCTTGTGATGAGCGCAAAGCTTCCGACTTCATGCTGATCAGAGAGTTTTTCAACAGGCCAAGCAGCGGGATGGTGAGGCTGATGATGGCGGCATCGCCACTGACCATCTGTGTTGACTCCTCAAAGTTACTCAGCACCTGACAGATATCAGACATCCACGTCCACTCCTCATTGTAGACTTGAGGAAGCTGACTGACCTGACAACCACTTCTGGTGGAAGTTGACATCTGGCAGTCTACAATCGCTCTGCGCTGCTGGTAAACTCTGGATAACATGGTCAGTGTTGAATTCCACCTCGTGGGCACGTCGCACAACAGTCGGTGAGCGGGCAGTTGGAGGCGGCGCTGCGCTGCCCTGAGAGTGGCAGCATCTGGGCTGGACTTCCTTAAATACGCACAGATGCGGCGCACCTTCGTGAGCAAATCAGACAGATTGGGGTATGTCTTGAGGAAACGCTGAACTATCAGATTTAACACATGGGCCAGGCATGGCACATGTGTCAGTCTGCCGAGTTGCAGAGCCGCCACCAGGTTACGGCCGTTGTCACACACAACCATGCCTGGCTTCAGGTTCAGCGGTGCCAGCCACAGATCAGTCTGCGCCGTGATGCCCTGTAATAGCTCTTGGGCGGTGTGCCTTTTGTCGCCTAGGCTCAGCAGTTTGAGCACCGCCTGCTGTCGCTTAGCGACGGCACTGCTGCTGTGCCTAGAGCTACCGACTGATGGCGCCGTGCCCACGGATGGTAGTTCGGAGGAGGAGGTGGAGGAGGGGTGGGAGGAGGAGGAGGCATAGTAGGCCTGAAACACCTGGACCGAGGTAGGCCCCGCAATCCTCGGTGTTGGCAGTATATGACCAGCCCCAGGGTCAGACTCGGTCCCAGCCTCCACCAAGTTAACCCAATGTGCCGTCAGCGATATATAGTGGCCCTGCCCGGCAGCACTCGTCCACGTGTCCGTGGTCAGGTGGACCTTGTCAGAAACGGCGTTGGTCAGGGCACGGGTGATGTTGTCTGACACGTGCTGGTGCAGGGCTGGGACGGCACATCGGGAAAAGTAGTGGCGGCTGGGGACCGAATACCGAGGGGCGGCCGCCGCCATGAGGTTGCGAAAGGCCTCGGTCTCTACTAGCCTATAGGGCAGCATCTCCAGGCTAAGCAATCTGGAGATGTGCACATTAAGGGCTTGGGCGTGCGGGTGGGTTGCACTATATTTGCGTTTCCGCTCCAGCGTCTGGGGTATGGAGAGCTGAACGCTGGTGGATGCTGTGGAGGATCGTGGAGGCGACGATGGGGTTTTTGTGGCAGGGTCCTGGGCAGGGGGCTGACTATCAGCTGACACAGGGGAAGGAGCAGTGGTGTGCACGGCCGGAGGTGAACGGGCTTGTTGCCACTGAGTGGGGTGTTTAGCATTCATATGCCTGCGCATACTGGTGGTAGTTAAGCTAGTAGTGGTGGAACCCCTGCTGAGCCTGGTTTGGCAAATGTTGCACACCACAGTCCGTCGGTCATCCGGTGTTTCCTTAAAGAACCTCCAGACTTCTGAAGATCTAGCCCTCGCCGCAAGAGCCCTCACCACGGGAGCTTCACTAGTTGACACATTTGGCGCTGATGCACCAGCTCTGGCCCTGCCTCTCCGTCTGGCCCCACCACTGCCTCTTCCAACCTGTTCTGGTCGAGGACTCTCCTCCGTCTCAGAAGCACTGTGTTCACCCGGCCTCTCAACCCAGCTTGGGTCTGTCACCTCATCATCCTCCGATCCCTCAGTCTGCTCCCCCCTCGGACTTCCTGCCCTGACAACAACTTCCCCACTGTCTGACAACCGTGTCTCCTCATCGTCGGACACCTCTTTACACACTTCCACTACGTCAAGAAGGTCATCATCACCCACAGACTGTGACTGGTGGAAATCCTGGGCATCGGAAAATTGCTCAGCAGCAACCGGACAAGTGGTTTGTGACTGTGGGATGGGTCCAGAAAACAGTTCCTCAGAGTATGCCGGTTCAAATGCCAAATTTTCCTGGGAGGGGGCAGACTGGGGGGGAGGAGGCTGAGGTGCAGGAGCTGGAGGAGTGGCGATTTCGGTGACATGGGTGGACTGCGTGGAAGACTGACTGGTGGACAAATTGCTCGAAGCATTGCCAGCAATCCACGACATCACCTGTTCGCACTGTTCTGGCCTCAACAGTGCTCTACCACGAGTCCCAGTAACTTCAGACATGAACCTAGGGAGTGTAGCTCTGCGGCGTTCCCCTGCTCCCTCATAAGCAGGTGGTGTCTCACCCCGCCCAGCACCACGGCCTCTGACCCCTGCAGTAGTTGGACGCCCACGTCCCCGCCCTCGTCCTCTACCCCTAGCCCCTCGGGTTAAACATTTTTAAAATGAGAGTTATAACTTTAATTTTTTTTTTACTTTTTTTTGTGTTTTTTGTTTTTCTTTGTGTTTTTTGTTTTTTTTTGTTTTTTTTGTTTTTTTTGTGTTTTTGAGTTTTTAAAACCAAACGATGCTATCCTATTGCTATGGCTATTTTCTAGCCAAGTATGAAAGCACACTACTATGCCAGATGAGATGACACTGAGTTATTAAACAAAATAAACGTAAAATAAAAAAGGACAAATGGCAGACTGTGCCTAATTGAAATCCAACCCCTACTAAATTTTCCCACTTCGGTCTTTGCTATGGATATGTGCGTCACTAAGCGCAAAACACAGCGGTCGCAAGTCTCACTACAAATTGCTCAGAATTGGCTAGTAGATGCACTGCAGCAAGTACAGCCACCAGCAGATCAACCAGAAATCAAATATATAACGCTACTGTAGGCGTAAGCCGTTTGGATTCTCCTATGGCTATTTTCTAGCCAAGTATGAAAGCACACTACTATGCCAGATGAGATGACGCTGAGTTATTAAACAAAATAAACGTAAAATAAAAAAGGACAAATGGCAGACTGTGCCTAATTGAAATCCAACCCCTACTAAATTTTCCCACTTCGGTCTTTGCTATGGATATGTGCGTCACTAAGCGCAAAACACAGCGGTCGCAAGTCTCACTACAAATTGCTCAGAATTGGCTAGTACATGCACTGCAGCAAGTACAGCCACCAGCAGATCAACCAGAAATCAAATATATAACGCTACTGTAGGCGTAAGCCGTTTGGATTCTCCTATGGCTATTTTCTGGCCAAGTATGAAAGCACACTACTATGCCAGATGAGATGACGCTGAGTTATTAAACAAAATAAACGTAAAATAAAAAAGGACAAATGGCAGACTGTGCCTAATTGAAATCCAACCCCTACTAAATTTTCCCACTTCGGTCTTTGCAATGGATATGTGCGTCACTAAGCGCAAAACACAGCGGTCGCAAGTCTCACTACAAATTGCTCACAATTGGCTAGTAGATGCACTGCAGCAAGTACAGCCACCAGCAGATCAACCAGAAATCAAATATATAACGCTATTGTAGGCGTAAGCCGTTTGGATTCTCCTATGGCTATTTTCTAGCCAAGTATGAAAGCACACTACTATGCCAGATGAGATGACGCTGAGTTATTAAACAAAATAAACGTAAAATAAAAAAGGACAAATGGCAGACTGTGCCTAATTGAAATCCAACCCCTACTAAATTTTCCCACTTCGGTCTTTGCAATGGATATGTGCGTCACTAAGCGCAAAACACAGCGGTCGCAAGTCTCACTACAAATTGCTGACAATTGGCTAGTAGATGCACTGCAGCAAGTACAGCCACCAGCAGATCAACCAGAAATCAAATATATAACGCTACTGTAGGCGTAAGCCGTTTGGATTCTCCTATGGCTATTTTCTAGCCAAGTATGAAAGCACACTACTATGCAAGATGAGATGACACTGAGTTATTAAACAAAATAAACGTAAAATAAAAAAGGAAAAATGGCAGACTGTGCCTAATTGAAATCCAACCCCTACTAAATTTTCCCACTTTGGTGTTTGAGGTGGATATGTGTGTCACTAAGAGCTAAACACAACGGTAGCAAGTCCCCCTGCTAATTCCTCACAAAATGGTACTAGATGCAAATAAAAAAAAAAAAAGTAGAACGTTATTGTAGCCCTAAGAAGGGCTGTTGGGTTCTTGGAGAATCACTCCTGCCTAACAGTAAGCTAATAGAACACCCTAACGCTTTCCCTGACCATCAGCAGCTCTCTCCCTAGCGGCATCCAGACACAGAATGATCCGAGCAGCGCGGGCAGCGGCTAGTCTATCCCAGGGTCACCTGATCTGGCCAGCCAACCACTGCTATCGACGTGTAAGGGTACCACGTCATGCTGGGTGGAGTGCAGAGTCTCCTGGCTTGTGATTGGCTCTGTTTCTGGCCGCCAAAAAGCAAAACGGCGGGAGCTGCCATTTTCTCGAGCGGGCGAAGTATTCGTCCGAGCAACGAGCAGTTTCGAGTACGCTAATGCTCGACCGAGCATCAAGCTCGGACGAGCATGTTCGCTCATCTCTACTCTTTTCCCATCTACTGTGATACCACCCTGCTTACATGGCCGCTAAGCAGCATGTTGCCATTGACAACTGTAAAAGGAAACTGTCAATTTATTGAGAACCTGGCAAAATTGGTAATGGGTGTATATAACAAACATTTTCAAAATACTATACTCTAATGACAGAACTTCATTATTGTTAGTGACACAAGAATGGATTCACTCTTCACCATGACATTGTGGCGCACAATTTCGACCACCTAAAACCAGGTCTAATAGAACCCGGCAATCTTCCACTGAACTAGAATTCATAATCACATTGTCGAGCCCTGCATTGTTGGAGCCATTGACACATTAATAAGTTCCCCTAATAATGTCAGACATATGACAAAACATTATTCTGTAGGCAGATAGTTGAAATAGTCAACTTACTTTTTTTGCTGCCTGAAGACAAGTTGGGGGAGATTTATCAGAAGTATCTGGGAGCAGAACAGTTCTAGTTGACCATGGTAACCAATCAGAGTTTAGCTTTCATTTTCCCATAGCTATTTATAAAATTAAAGCGGAGCTTTGGTTTCAATGGCCAACTAGAGCAGTTTTACCTCAGATTCTCCTATAATCTCCCACAAGGTCTCTGTTTCAGGGCCCATGCACACAAACATATGGGGGACGTATATACGGCCGTATATTTGTCCCCCATGTTGCCAGGGCACGGTACGGTGAGCAGACGTTGTGTGGCCACAAAAAGGATAGAACATGCTTTATTTTTGGCCGTAAGCACGGCATGCAGCACTGTTCTGTATAGAGAGATTCTCTAGGAGATGCGCAGCGCTAACGTCTCTTCTTTTCCATTGTGTCCGATGTGTGTCTGGCCGTAGCCATGTGGGCACACCTAACAGAGGCCTAATAACATATCAGATAAGGATGAAACTGTTTGATTTCCATCCCCAGCCTCCAATTTATGGAAACCCTTGCTCTGTCCTGGTGAGGCAACTGTCTATATATGCATAGTTATAGCAGAAGGGAGCTTCTGTGTACTTCTGTGGTTCACCCTGCCTCTATTTTAAGAAGAGAGGGGCTGAACAAGTAGATTTTTCCTACAGTATTCTTAAACAGTAAGATACTTTGCAGTCCTCTATTGTAAATAAGTTAGAAATCCTCCTGATATATACTTACAATGGAGGGAAAAAGTGTAAACTCCACCTAAGTCATAATTCAGCAGATTTACATTTGCACATTTCGTATTCTCAATACTGGTTATTGATCAATTCTGTGTTCATGGAATTGATCTGAGCCTTCCTCGACAGCAGTGTCGAGTACATAATGTTAGGTCTCAGTATGCCTTATCGCATTCGGATTAGGAGTAACATATGTTCAAATGGGTTAGCTATTTAAAATGTATAGGTAACTTTACTGATCTATTCAGCAGGGACTATACAGGAGGAATAGTTGTTAGATAAACATAGAGAATAAAGAACAAATTCTGAAAATACAAGAAATCTCAGGACACAGAAGAAGTGAGCTCTGTTCCTACATACCAGTCAGCCCAGAAAAACAAGATAGCGCCAAGATACAAAATCATAAGTAAGACAAGTAGCAAGAGAACCAAATGACCTAGTCAAGAGAACATAAACCCAGTGGTTCACCCCAATAGCTGATTGTAGCAGCGCTCTAGCACTCCCATAGAACTGTGTGCACACACATAAACTAGTAAGATAGGCTGCTGAGCTGTTAATCAATTGGCTTATGGCAGAACTTTACACCCTGGTATAGTTCCCATCCAGGAGACTGATCTACAGAACTGCACTCCAGCAAAAAACTAGGAACAAAGAACATGCATAAAGAGTCATGCAGAGCCCCTACACTGTGTATGAATAATGCCAGTTTGGAAAGCTTTTACTGTCTTCAGCCTATTTCTTAATACACCTCAGTGACAGGCTCCTTATTATGTGATCTAGAATGGCACTATCCAGCACCCACTATTCTACCTAAAACCTACCCTCTATGATGCGTGAACGGAAGCATCAGGTCTTTCTTCCACACTCAGCTATTTCAACATAAAAGAAATTACATTTGGCTAAGATAAAACTAAACTTTCATGATCTTGTATGAAGGTTTATTTATCTAAATCACAAGTAGAACCTACTTGTTTGCACTCCATCCAGTGGTCACTAAGTGGCTATTAACACACATTGCAGCATATAAAATGTAACATTTGGCTTGAGACCCTCATAAAACGGCTCTGTGATTTTTACTTTTGCTAGAGCGTTAACATTGTTCCTTTTATAAAGGGGTAATATTTTAGTGATAAATTGCTCTCTTATGTCCTCTTTTATCCATTTACTTGTCCTTGCTGGCTGAATGTAAACCAAAATGACCAAACTATTATAAAAAGCAACTATATGTCTGCAATTCTCCATGTCCTCTTTTAATGTTGCTTTATGTTGTCATCAATTCAGCTGATTCATAGTTGTAGAAGGTTCTGGAAAAAGCTGGATATGCATTAATATCTCATCACATCACATTCTGTATATCATCCACCTTTCCTAAAATTATAAATGCGTCTTTTTATGTATCAAGTATTTCTCATTTTCTGGTGCAAATTATCAGAAATATGTGAACGCTACAAGGCCGTATACATCTGTAGAATGTATACAAGTCTAAGAAAAGTGGTTTCTAGAAAACAATGGGTTAAAAGTAGGAGTACAGCAGATCTTGGCACGCAGAGATGGGCTGGTTGAAGAGGAAAAGTTGGATGTAAATGGAGAGAGATAATCCCTATTTCTCTAAACCCGCTGAGGATTAAGAGTCGGTTAACAGCAGCTTTCATAAAATGAAAACCTTTTACTGGAGTGGAATAGAAATGCAGCGTTGGCTTTAGTCCTTCTCTACTCCTGATGATGTCAGACAGGGTCATCTGATCCCAAATTCCTGCACCCTTCTATCTAGGTTTTACAGTCATGACTAATGCCCTGAGTTAAGAGAAGGTAAATACTTAAATGACTGAATATTATAAAAAATCCAATTAAGAAACATAATGCATAGTACTACTAAGTAATGAGCTGTAATATATCCCAATTTCTTCTTGTCAGCCAATTTCTGGCTTTGATGTTTTTGATCAAAGTGCAATCGTTTTAGGAGTAGATCCCAAAAAATTGTAGTAAAAACTCAAACTTAACTTTATGTAGCCTCTGCTGTGAGCACAGAATATACATTGGACAAGAGGTCGCACTAACATTTATTCAGAAGGCTAATAATATTTATTTTACCAATCTTTAGGAGTATTTTTTGCCGAGGATGCACATGGCATATTCCCTGCATGGTATTCACTTCCCACAGCGCTCAGTATGAGACTGGGGCTGCTGTGACATGGGATTGATCATATCAACCCCTGTCACAGTACAGGTGCATGTGCACACATGGCTCCTCCCGGCTGCTGTATAAGGTCATGTGACAGGAACACTGCTACGGTCAGAGGACCTTACATTGGGCCGTGAAAGGACAGCTCACTGCCCAAGAGGGAGAGAAAAGTTCTGTGTAAATTTATCAGTACAGGGCTTTTTTAAATAAGTAAAATTTCCTGTATATTTGTCTAAGACATGTATACAGACGTTATCGCAACATCTGCATTGGACAATGTAATAAATGTGAAGCAAGGATGAAAGGAAACTTACCTCCCCTGATCGACCTATTAAGGTAGATCCAGTGGCAGGTTCATCTAATCTATATTAGGATAGCCCTTTTTTGGACTATCCTTTAGTCCTTTAGAGGACATGGTCGGGTGTGCCGCGGGGAAAGTTCCCTAAACTATGGTGCCCCCTGTGTTTTGTTTCCTGGCAATGCGGAGCGATGTAAAATGAGAAATACTATAGTCATGAGGCTGGAGTACTACAAGTACCAGCTCATATGCTGAGTATATGAGCTGGCACTTGTACTCTGGCCTCATGGCCATAGTACTTCTCATTGTACCCCTTTATTTTTCAGTATATGAGCCACATAATAATCAGCACCATATACTAAAAACAGGGAGAAACTGAGAACTGTTGAGGAAGAGGTTTCACACTCATTTACTGAGTGAGTAAAATAAATTTAGAATCTATATTGTTAACTATATGTATAATATGACTGTTTTAGTGTCATTTTGTGCTATTTTGGTTGGTGTTGTGCCCCAGGATTTTCTAAGTATAAAAAGTGTGCCGCGGCTCAAAAAAGGTTGAAAATCACTGCTTTAGAGCAATTTTTAATTGCTCTAATATGCTAATTGACCAAAGAGGCTACTGGGGGCGCAGCGTAGCCAGGGCTGATCCGCCTCCAAACCATCTTCATCGTGCAACTCCTTGTAGCTGCTCACACTTGTCCACGAATCCGGGATCTCTTCCTGCTCTATAACATTCCACCTAAAGATCACACACCATTTTAAGATGACAGGCTCATATTGAGATTGAAGGGCCTTTAAAATGTGCTTTTTCACGAACATATATAGATTTATGAGTTTACAATCCATATTTTATAATCCATGGTATTTTTTTTTAATTTTTTTCATATATATCATCATTTTTAATCAGTTTCACACTTTTTGTAGAGGTGGGCACTTGGGCCCTTCAGTGCCACCCTACCCCTCGCCCAGCCTGTGACTTTAAATGCATTTAATGAGATATGTTTACTTAGTTTACATAGATCACATTTTATACATCATGGAATTGAAGTAAAGATTTAGGTATATATATATTTTTTATATATTTATACGTTCTCCCACTTTGAACATAGAATTGTATGCTACTCATATGTTCCAGTTTTAAATCCAATAAACATTTTTACTGTATATCTGATGTTCCAGTTTTAAATCCAATAAACATTTTTACTGTATATCTGGTTTACAGTTTGAGTTGGTGGTAGATTTTTTTCATTTCAATCCCTTTTTGTATATTGGTACAGGTTAGGCACCTGTATATTACCTGTTAGCACCTCCACTGTCCCACTATTACTTAGAGTCTGCGGGGCAGGGGTAGTGCAGTGATAACTGTATAAATACCTTTAAAATGTGCCCTTGTAAGGAATTTGCAAACATATAGCATTGCTTGCATCTGGGTCTGATCTAAAAAATAAGCATGTCCGTCCATACTGACACATCTGATCTTATATCTTGTTATATCTGCATTCTTTACTTTGCCACCATATTTGGCAGTTCCGGTGCAATTAAAGCACAATTAACTGAGATGAAATGGGACTGTGTCAATTAGATGCTGATCCTGTATAGCACATAACTTACCACTGTGAGAAATATGATTATATAGCTATTTAAAAACAAAAGGATGGAGACAGCCGTCAGCCTCGTCTGTCAAAGGTAGAGATCAAAGATGAACAGTTGTTTTATTTATCTGACTGACAGTTCATGCAATTATCCAAGTAGATTGGATCTTCCCTGATCATTAAAGATATCTTGGCTCAGAAGAGAAGAAATCTAAACGTCACACCTCAAGTAATTATTCTAGAGGTTGTATGTGTGTACTCCGCTGCACTTCAAGGTAAATAATCTCAGGCTAGAAGCTTGCCTGGAATCGAACTGAGAGCAGAACAACAGAAGAGGTTGAGCAGAAATAATTGATGTATGTTCTCTGACATGGAGTATACGACAATTGTATCTCATCTTCCTAGTAATGGGCTTCTATGGACTTGTCATCTGGTCATTTTAACAATGGCCCTCTAGAAGACCATAGTTGGATGTCTTTTGTCTATGTCATTACACATTACTGGGATTACTGAGATTTTGCAACTATTACATTGCAGGGTTTATAAAACTGTGGGGGCTGTTTTTTTCTACGTAGTTGAGATGAGCATGTAAGGAATTTTCCATTTGTGTATGAGCAATGTCCTACTGTATCCAAAAGATACCCAATATGGACGAGATGACGCTCCCCTGAGGTAGAACTGTTAGGTCATTTGAGCACCACATTTTCACCCTCAGGGGTCTTTCACATTGGAATAGTATCATAGTTTATATGATTGAAAAAAGACACTTGTCCATCAAGTTCAACCAAGGAAGGGAAAGGATTGCATGAGGAAGGGATTTAGGGGAAACAATTCTATATAACATAACAATCAATGTTATTTACTTGTAAAAAGGCATCTAGACCCTTCTTGAAGCTCTCCGCTGTCCCTGCTGTGACCAGCGCCTGAGGCAGGCTATTGCACAGATTGACAGTTCTCATAGTAAAAAAGCCCTGTCGCCTCCGGGGATTAAACCTTGATTTCTCCAAACGGAGACAGTGCCCCCTCGTCTTTTGATTTGATTTAATATGAAACAACTTACCACCATAGACTCTATTACACTACACAGCTTGGTGTCATCTGCAAAAATAGACACAGTGCTATTAATTCCTACCTCTATAACATTAATAATAAAATCAGCCAGTTCTCAATCCTATTGCAAATGCTTCCTGCCAAACCAATAGACCTTATTTTACCCATCAGGCGTCTATGAGGGGCAGTGTCAAATGCCTTTACAAAGTCCAAGAACACAATATCCACAGCTGCTCCTCCATCCAGGCATCTGCTCACCTCTTCATAGAAGCAGATCAGGTTAGTCTGACAACTTCTAACCTTAGTAACCCCATGCTGGTTGTCACTTATAATACTATTTGATGTCACATACTCCGGTATATAATCTTTTTCTAACCCTTCCAATATTTTCCCCACAATGGATTAGTACTGCATGTGCGTTAATAATAGATCAGTTTTGTCTCCGTTTTCACTTACGCTTTGTCTCGGTGCCTGCAAAAAAGCCTGAAGGTTTAACATTGCTTGGAAAACATCACATCTGGTTTTTCAGCCTCATCAGTTAAAAAAAAAACCTGGATGCTTCATTCCATTTTTTTGCACACCCATAGACTTTTTTTTGTCTTCCGTAATCTGCATCTGTGAAAACATGTTTCTTAATTTTTTTCCATGTAAAAAAGATCACTGAAAATACAAGCCAATGTGAAAATATGCATAGCAATCAATAGCTATGTGAGACATCCCTGGAAATCAACTCTAATGTGAAAGAGCCCTAAAGTGTAGGCTAACGTGTGGGTCTCTGTACTAGAACCTTGTTGTATGCCCTAATGAGGTGCACCTTGTAGTCTGCTTCCATGTGCGAATGGGAGAGTTACACTTGGCTTGAACTGAAACCACAGAGAAAACTTCATCGGTAGGTATTACATAAATAAGATGAGTCCACACTAAAAGTTTGTCAATAATTTATTGTTGATGATGAGTTTCAGATGTGTACCACCTCCTTCATCAGATCATAGAATCATGTACATATATAGAAATACAACAAATGTTATGTTTACCATAAAAAGAGAATAAGTGTAATAAAATTGCAATACAAAACGGAGGTACTTTTGGGTTGTAATTTTATTACTCTTAATATTATGCTAGTTTTGCTATATATTAAATGTGATATACAGGTGGTCCCCTATTTAAGAACACTCGACTTGCATACGACCCCTAGTTACAAACGGACCACTGGATATTGGTAATTTATTGTACTTTGGTCCTAGGCTACAATAAACAGCTATAACAGTTATCACAGGTGTCTGTAATGAAGCTTTATTGTTAATTCTGGTTCTTATGAGAACCCAACATTTTTAAAATCCAATTGTCGCAGAGACCAAAAAAGTTCTGGCTGTGATTACAATGATAAAATATACAGTTCCGACTTACATACAAATGCAACTTAAGAACAAACCTACAGACCCTATCTTGCATGTAACCCGGGGACTGCCTGTATATACGGATACATTTGTTTTAGATCTGATAGAGATTGTAGTCAACCTCCAGTCATCTTTTTAATATAACAATAATTTATTGAAAAACGTACCATGTGGACTAAACTAATATATGAAAACCCTAGGGGCCCTTGACTCCTTATCTATCCATAAGACAGTTATCAATATTAGATCAGCAAAGGATAGCCAAAGGATTCTGACACTGAAAATAAAACTAGAAGGACATTATTCACTAAGGGTCACGCCGCTCACTTTCGTCGGACTTTGTGCTGTTTTTGGGTTTTGCGCGGCTTTGTCAGGTATTTAACAGGGGTCTGCACTGGGATTGTGTCCCACGCGATCGGTTCTTGGTGCAGCTGCGCTGGCTTTCATGTGGCAGAAATCAGGGGGCGGGTCGTCGGACAATCCTGTTCTTCTGTCTTGGTTCCCTTAGGAAGTCAGAATCCTCTGTTCAATGGGGGTCCTTGTATATGGTAATCTCTTCATGTGTTTGTGAACTACATATATAATATGGTTCATATTCTATGATATGAAACCAGACTTAGATGCATGTAAAATAATAACAAATATCTATAATGCTGAGCAATGGACATATATAACTCAGTGTAAAATAAACCCAAGAATTTCAACACTAAATCATGTACCCAAACAAAGAAATCCAAGACAGCGCACAAATACATTGTCATTAAAAGTATATGTTTATTTCTTAACAAATCTCGAGCCAAAATAAAAAACACATAAAAAAGAGGAACAACGCACACACACAGAAAATACAGGGCCCACATGGTCACAATATATACTAACAAAATATATGTGGAGACTAACTCCTACTACACTGAATCCAAGAGCCAGATCCCCTACTGTATATCAGCAGAAATCCTCCTCCGTGGACAAAGCCATACAGGGCTGAGCAAGAGTGCAGTATGAAAGTATATGGATACAGATCAAGGGAGCCGATCCCCAACACGTGTTTTGTGTAGGACGCTTTGTCAAGGATACCCTTGAAAAAGTGTCCTATGCGAAACATGTGCCTGATATATATTAGGAGATTTGGCTATTGGTTCATTGTAGTAGGAGTGAGTCTCCACATATATTTTGTTAGTATACATTGTGACCTTGGGTGGACTTTGTATTGTCTGTGTGTTGTTGCTCTTTTTGCTCTTTTTTTATGTGGTTTTAGATTTGTTATCATATAAACATATACTTTAACTGACAATATATTTGTGTACAGCCTTGGATTTCTTTGGGTACATAAAATAATAATAATAATTATTATGCTGCATCATTTTCGCCCCAAACACAGATTGGGTATAGGATGCCCTATTTGATCATCCAGCATCTGTTATGTACAGTTTGTGTCTATCATAGTATCAGGTGGTATGGTGTTAACATGGCAGCACCTGTTTGGAGACAGTGAGAAGCAACATGAATTTTAATTTTGGCAGGAATCCATGACTAAACGCTACAAGACAGAGTGCCCCAGATGACGGTATGTACCAGGAGGAAGCTTGGCATATGCTACAAATCTGTGACCTTGAGAAGGAAGCTCTATTATAGGGGGCTTCTTCATATTATGTGAGTCTATTTTAGATGTTTTTTTTTTATAATGTGATCATAAATTTAATAGAATATCTGACTAACATGGACTTATGTGGAGCAATAATAATGCATTGTTTTTCTGCTACTCGGAGGAAGTAGTATTGGGGATTCAAATTCTCTTATTAGCCCACTCCCCTATTTCTACAACATAAGTACTTGGGGCATAATTTGTTGAAATGTGTTTAATACTTTTCTTAAATAACACATTGTAAATAGGGAATACAGGAATGTAGTCATTATTACATTGATACAGCAATTGCCCTTTACAGACCATTATTAAATCATTAAACTTTGCAAATATTCTAACAAATAGTAAGTGTAACCAAAAGTATGAACTAAATGAGTGAATGCAGCACTAGTTCATCAAGTATTTGGCCATTTTACCTGAATTTGATTTTGTAGACCTACTCATAGGAAAGATAGCGATTAGAGATGAGCGAGCACTAAAATGCTCGAGTGCTCGTTATTCGAGACGAACTTTTCCAGATGCTTGAGTGCTCGTCTCGAATAACGAGCCCCATTGAAGTCAATGGGAGACTCGAGCATTTTTCAAAGGGACCATGGTTCGGGAATAAAATGTGTTAATTAATTGAAAAAGAATGTCTTCTGATAAGTTAGCAGATGTATGCAAACATCTGCAATCTATTCTTCACTGTTCCGCGCGTATATTATCTCCCGACAAGTTAGCAGATGTGAAGAACAGTGAAGAATAGGATCATTTAAGTGAAAAACACAGTGAAGAATAGATTGCAGATGTTCGGCACATCTGCTTACTTGTCGGGAGATACGCTGTCTCCGTGCCCCGCTGTCTCCGTGCCCCGCTGTCTCCGTGCCCCGCTGTCTCCGTGCCCCGCTGTCTCCGTGCCCCGATGTCTCCGTGCCCCGCTGTCTCCGTGCCCCGCTGTCTCCGTGCCCCGCTGTCTCCGTGCCCCGCTGTCTCCGTGCCCCGATGTCTCCGTGCCCCGATGTCTCCGTGCCGCTCCGTGCCGCTCCCCGATGTCTCCGTGCAACGATGTCTCCGTGCGGCTCCCCGCCGCTCCCCGCTGTCTCCGTGCCCCGCTGTCTCCGTGCCCCGCTGTCTCCGTGCCCCGCTGTCTCCGTGCCCCGCTGTCTCCGTGCCCCGCTGTCTCCGTGCCCCGCTGTCTCCGTGCCCCGCTCTCTCCGTGCCCCGATGTCTCCGTGCCCCGCTGTCTCCGTGCCCCGATGTCTCCGTGCCCCGCTGTCTCCGTGCCCCGCTGTCTCCGTGCCCTGATGTCTCCGTGCCCCGATGTCTCCGTGCCCCGATGTCTCCGTGCCCCGATGTCTCCGTGCCGCTCCCCGATGTCTCCGTGCAACGATGTCTCCGTGCGGCTCCCCGCCGCTCCCCGATGTCTCCGTGCCCCGATGTCTCTGTGCCCCGATGTCTCCGTGCCGCTCCGTGCCGCTGCCTGATGTCTCCATGCTGCCGCTGACCCATGTCTCCGTGCTGCCGCTGCCCCATGTCTCCGTGCTGCTCCCCGGTGTCTCTGTGCTGCTCCCCGGTGTCTCTGTGCTGCTCCTCGTTGTCTCTGTGCTGCTCACCGTGTTCTGCAATGTGTTCTTCACACATATATATTGTTCTTCACATACTATTTTGTTCGCACCGTTCCGCGCCTATCTCCCGACAAGTAAGCAGATGTGCCGAACATCTGTAATCTATTCTTCACTGTGTTTTTCACTGTGTTTTTCACTTAAATGATCCTGTGTTCACTGTTTTTATTCTATTCTTCATTGTTCTTCACTGTGTTTTTTTAATTAAATGCTCGATCTCGAGCAGGGGAAATACTCGTCCGAGCAACGAGCCGTTTCGAGCACCTTAATACTCGAACGAGCATCAAGCTCGGACGAGTATACTCGCTCATCTCTAATAGCGATAGATCCAGTGGCATAACTAGAAGCTGATGGGCCCCAGTGCAAAGTCTTTGCCAGGCCCCGACTATAATGTATGGTTTATAGTACTAGCCTTTTCATATGGGAAAGTGAGACCTTTTGGGCCCCCTATGCCTCTCGGGCGCGGGTGCGACCGCACCCTCTGCACCCCCTCAAGTTACGCATGTTGAAACGAACTGGTCTGAACTACAGTCTTGTGCTTATTTTAGGTATATAGCAAATTGGTTATGAAACATTAACAGCTGCAAAAAGGATAAAGAAAGGAGTTATGTGTACACCTACCTCCTCCAAGTTTGAGATTATCTGTAAGAAATAGGCTTCTGACAAATCATAAGCTAGAAAGCCATTATCTTGTCTTTAAAATCTTTACAAAGTCTTTATTTCAAAGAGGGATATTCGTGTCACACACAATCTGGTAACAGCTGCTTAGACTTCCTTAGGCTGGTGCCACACGTGCCGCACCCACCATCATTAATTTGATGCAAAGCACCGCCCACTTGTTCCCAGTCGCAGGCGTTTCCATTGGAACGCTGTTGCGATCGGGCTGCGGCCCGCCCCGGTGGGTGCGACTTTATCTGCGTTTGCAAACGCAAACAAAGTTGCACGTGTGGCACCAGCCTTAGTTGGATGGAAAATAAAAATACTCTACAAGAGAAGACTCTACAGGACTTTTCTGAATGAGAAGAACAAAAGTATTGGGCATGTTGAAATTCATCAGCCCGATCATTCTTTTCCTTCACATCCAAAGGTTAACTGGCAATATAATATAACTAGTAGGCCGATGCCTAGCTAGGTTAAAACTGAGTGGGAGAAGGAGAGGAACCCATCTGCTGCTCAGATCAGCAGAGTTCTGCTGCTCCACTAATCAGGGCCTCCTGGTCATTGTCCGTGGAGACAACAGACAGGAGATGTAAGGGCCCCTATTGATGATGTGTCAGGATCATAACCAGACTACAACCTGCTACTTCATGGAGTGAAGTGACTGTATTTGGACACCACCACTTGCCACATTACCTCATAGGCTACACCACTGCTGCAAAACTCGTAATACTCAACTCAAATGCTACAGAACATCATAATACGGATTTCAACCACTGAAGAACCTCTCAGTACACACCACGGGGGCTTCAGAACCTCATCACAAATATTGTCAGCTGATGCAGAACATCTTAATACACACCTCAGCTGCTATAAAACATTATAAAACACACCTGAACTGCTGAAGAACCTCCCAATACCTCAGCTGCTGCACAGCCTTATTATACACGTCTCAGCTACTGCATTAATTGCATTAACACCTCAGCTGCTGTAGAATGTAATGATACACACCTCAGCTTCTTCAGAACATCACAATACACACCATGACTGCTGCAGTACATCATTACATATGTATGATATATGATATATTTGATATAAAAATGATATATTGACCACCTTCCACCAATGTTGCTATGGTTGATTTGTCTGCCCACTCAGGCCACTTTTAGATTTCTTACATAGCCACTTTAATTTCCCAGGCCGCCCCTATAGACATCTTTAATGTCCTCAGAAAAACATGGAATAGCTAAATGGTTCTGCTGCAATTAACAGGTTCAGCTAACATTCCTTATCGATGTTAACTTAAAAGTTAGCTTTTTACTGCAGATTAGTACAGTTACAGCAATACTAAATTTATATACAGTTTATGTTTTGTTTTACTACTTTGTGTTGCCATATTCAATGGAATTTTGTGAGGGCTTGTTTTTTGCAAGTTGCAAATTGTCATCAAATTTAATGGTGACATTAATGATAATATTACATTTTTATTATAATTTTTTTCCGGTTAATTAAGAAAAGGACAAAGTTTTATGTTTTGAATACTATTTTATATTCTTAAAACATGACACCACTTTTATCCTCGCGCATAAGGGAATGTGAAAATGTGATTGTTTGATCATTTATATAATACTTCACTACTTTTGTGGCATCTCCCCAAAGCTTGCTGCGCAAATATCAATGTGATGTCTAAGGGCCAGGTAAGATCAAGATGATATGACTAAGATGGACTTAAGGACATACTTAGTATACTTAAGTACTTAAGGGCACCCGAATTACATATGAACCCTAGTTACAGACGAACCTCACTACCCACTTTGACCTCTGGTGAATCTCTCTGGATGCTTTAGTTTCGTCCCAGGCTGCAATAATCACCTGAAAAATGTCTGTAATGATGCTTTACCACTAATCTTTGTTCCCATGACAGAATAAAATTTGGAAAATCCAATTGTCACAGGGACAAAAAAAAGTTTTTTCTGGAGCTACAATTATAAAATATACCTGTTCCGATGTACATACAATTTTAACTTAAGTACAAACCTGCCTATATCCTTACTGAGTGACATAATGTTGTGCATGCCTGATCTTTCACAGCTACATTGATGTGAATAGAGCTTCTGGCATGCAGATGTGATGGTGCTTTATTAAAGGGGTTATCCGGGTGTAAAAATTTACTTAGGGCCAGGCTGGGGAGGGCTATTTAAAAATAACAAACGTGTTATTACCTCCTCCAGCACTGCTGATGTCCCACGCCGTGGTCCGTCTCATCTGTGCGCCGGTATGTTTACAGGAGCGCTTACAACACTGAGAGATAGGGACGGAGGAGCCGGCCACATCGCCGGAAGTTCCTTGTGCCCGGCTTCTGTGCCCCTGTAAACAAACAGGGGCACGGATCAAACGGACCGTGGCGCGGGACATCAGCGGTGCTGGAGGAGGTAAGTACACCTTTATTATTTTTAAATAGCCCCCCCTTTAATTTGGATGGCTGGGGTTTTCCCTTCTGGAATGTCCTGATATCCTTGCAGTCTATAGGTGAACATAATAAAAAACTTTATATTATATAATAGGGTACCATTAAACTGAACAGGTTTCAGGTTGGACACAGTTATGGTAGAAAGATACAATTTACATTTATTTGTATAAATGTATATAACGGTAATAAGCTTAGTTTATAAATATTTCATCTGATCTGATTAACATTTATAAATAAAAATCAAATAATTTTCCTTTTAGTTTTCAAAATTACCATCTTCTTCTTCTGCTATATTCATCAGACCCATACGTTTCCCCAGAGGAAGGAAGAATTCAGAGCATAAACTACAGCAATTCATGCCGTTACAGAGTTTTGATTCATTCTCCACACTTTAATTTGTGCCTTTTTCACAATAACGTGTGGCAGGCATTGATTTTATGATATAGATGACACTACAATGCATCACAACCCTTAAATATGAGAATATTGTATAAATATTGCTCATAATTTGTCATTTTAGGAATAGTAGTGCGCCATAACGTGATCGCTTGTAGCTGCGCTATAAAAGTCAGCTCATGATATAAACTGACTTTATTGTGCCGTTCTGCGGAGGATAATGGTGTGTGCAGCATAACGGCATAATCGAATTTTCCAATTTCCTTAGGCACTTACAGAGGAGCTCTCATCAACATATAAATAGCACTCATCTCTTCCTTCCTATAGCACTTCCTAAAGTTTTCCTTTGTACTTTATTTAACAAAGGCATCTACAGATAACAGCAATTTAGTTTTACCCTTGTTCACAGCAATTACATGAGTGTATAAATGTATAGATCTTATGCCAGGTCTTGTATCGGAAATGCCAATATGACTGTCAGTTGTTATTTCTAATTAAAGGGGTTGTTCACCTTGTATAAGACCTGTGCACTAAACTGATAGCCCAAGACAAATTGTATTAAGACTGGCATGTTGTGAACCAGTCTTAAGAGTCGGTGCATTCAGCACATGACACTCTGGATTTACTAAAACTAATTCCAGTGAAGCCGTCATGCTCTGGAATTTAAAATTTACAATAGCACCGACCAGTAGCAGATTTCATCCATAAGCTGCACCGGTTTTGCGGAGCAAGTTATAATTAAAATTGGCTGCCTAGGAAGCCCCCACCAAGGTGCAAAAGGTGCAAAAGGGGCAAAAAGGCACAAAATCTGTGTGCTTGAGCCCAGAATTACAACTCAAGGCCATTGGTTGCTATCACTAATGGATCTCAAAATTCTTAGTTACTTCAGTATGTGATATTGAAACATGGCACCTATCGGATGTCCAGCTTTAAATCTATCAGGACTATTGTTATGTGACGATCATTTTAAAACCTACCATATTAAAGGAAATCTACCATCAAAATCAAGCATTATAAACAATGGACACTGACTTATAGAGTGATCCAGCCACTGTAACTGTGAACATATTCTCATATTTGTCATCCATGGCCTCCTTCCTTCTAAAATCAACTTTCTTTATTCTGCTAATGAGCCTGAAGGGCTCTGGGGGTGTTACCTTCACAGAGTGTTACAATAAGCAGAGTAGGTCTCCCCTCCCCCTGAACTTCCTGCTGCTGCTAGATTACAAAGGTAGAAGGAGGAGGAAAATAGCAGGGAGTTGTGTGAGACATGCATAAGAAGATTACCACAGTAACAGTGCCTGAATCTATGAGTAAGTGTTTATCAAGCTTGATTTTGATGATAGATTTTCTTTAAATATACAGTACAATTTGTGGGCATCATGTTATAGATCAAAAGGAGCTGAGACTGATTGACATATAATTTGGTTGTAGAAGATTTAGTGGACCGTACTACCCTCTGAAAGATGCTAACATGTCTTGGAAAGAATAGGGAGCACCAGATGAAACCTAACATGGTCCAAGCTTTTATTAAAAAGACTTGGATAGCCCGGTATGAAGCTCTGGCGATAACATTGGAAGTGGGCCATTGTCCTGAATTACTCTGGACTATATACCACCTCAGCTTTCACTGTAAGCTGTAGCAACCCCTTGGTTGGAATTTTTTAGAGCAATATAATGTAAAATATTCATTACTCGCCTTACAAACCTCCACCACTCCGGTTCTCCTTGCTGATGTGAGCAGTGTATAAGACAAGACCACTTACACCAGTGATCCCTCTGGTCATCTGGATGGATGGGTACATCGTTGGTGCTGTAAAGGAAGCAAAAATGGTCAAGTAGCACCAATCCATCCTGGATCATTAGTTATTACTTATTAAGGTAATAAGTCCTTTATCAGTTAATGCCATTGTCCTCCCTTGGTGAGATTTTGCTCCTCTTTGAAAGTTGCTGCCTGCTGTTCTCCATATCTACAAGCGTTTTTGGTTATGGCTTTAACCTCTTCTCCATTGATTCTTAGAGCATAAAAAGAGGGGTCATCCAAAATAGACAAACTTTTTTTTAGCCTGTTGAATATCCTCCCTAATAAATACTGCAACTGTCATGTTGACGATGGGCATACTTTTTGACATTTTGTTTGGAATTATGCAAGTTTCCCATTTAGTGCATGTTTACTCATTTTCTATGCTATTTTCCATTTATAGTGATCATTATATTTTTTTCATGAGCAAATGCTGTTCTGGTAAATTAAACATGCAGCTGTATTCTGTATTCTGAAAATGACTAAACTCCTGCACATGGAAATAAAATAACAGCCTGAGAATATCACATGCACTATTTCATACGCATCTTTTTAACAGGATTTATCTTTAGATGATGGACAGATTGATTAACACGTCTACTTCAAGTTGATGGGTCCAAATTGAAACAGGAAATGTACAAAATTTGGCTAATTTAAATAAAATATAATTTTGAATATGAATCTACAGCTAAATAATGGTGGTATGGAGCTAATAAAAGCTTACCTTGTGGAGGCCAAAATCTAATGTATAATAACCCTTGGTCATAAAGGGCATAAATTAACAAAGTCTCTGTAAGGAGGACTCTTACTCCCTGACCTTAAAGGGGTTATCCAGTTATAAAAAATTACTTAGAACCGGGCTTGGGCAAGCTATTTAAAAATAATAAACGTGTACTTACCTCCTCCGGCGCCGCCGATGACCCGCACCGCACTCCATTTGGTCTGTGCCCCTGTTTGTTTACAGGGGCACGGAAGCCGCACACAGGGAACTTCCAGTCCGCGATGTGGCCAGCTCCTCCCATCCATCCCTATCTCTCAGCATTGTAAGCGCTGCGAGATGGTGTCGGATGGGAGGTTCCGGACAGAAGCTCCTTGTGCATTCTTGTAAACAAACCGGTGCACAGATGAGACAGACCGCAGCGGATGATTTGGATGAACGTACCCTCAGCAGCAGGGGTAACTCTTGGTCTTCCTTTCCTAGGAGAGTCCTCATGTGAGCCAGTTTCTTTGTAGCACTTGATGGAATTAACACATGTGGAATTATATACTTAACAAAAAAGTGTGAAACAACTGAAAATTTGTCTTATATTCTAAGTTATTCAAAGTAGCCACCTTTAGCTTGCTTTGATTACTGATTTGCACACTCTTGGCATTCTCTTGATAAGCTTCAAGAGGTAGTCACCTGAAATGGTCTTCAACCGTCTTGAAGGAGTTCCCAGAGATGCTTAGCACTTGTTGGCCCTTTTGCCGTCACTCTGCGGTCCAGCTCACCCCAAACCATCTTGATTGGGTTCAGGTCTGGTGACAGTGGAGGCCAGGTGATCTGGTGTACCACCCCATCACTCTCCTTTTTGGTCAGATAGCCCTAACACAGCCTGGAGGTGTGTTTGGGGTCATTGTCCTGTTGAAAAATAAATGATGGTCCAACTCAACGCAAACCAGATAGAATAGCATGCTGCTGCAAGATACTGTGGTAACCATACTGGTTCAGTATACCTTCAAAAGGTGGCTACTTTGAAGAACCTAGAATATAAGACACATTTTCAGTTGTTTCACACTTTTTTGTTAAAGAGGATGTCCGAGTTTAAAAAAATATATATATATGTGGCCGGGAGCGGGCTGCCTAAAATAATAAAGCTGTACTTACCTTCCGGTGCCCTCCGATATCCATTCAGCATTCAGCTTCCGGCCGGCCGTGGCCCGGTCCGCCTATCCGTCCCTATACACAGCATTGTGTATGGGGGCCGGAAGGTTGTCGTGTCCGGCCGGAAGCTGAATGCAGCGCTGCTCCGGCGGCCATGTTTGTTTACATGGCGCCCGGACCGGAGCGACGGCAGCGCTGGATACGGGAGGGCACCGGAAGGTAAGTACAGCTTTATTGTTTTAGGCAGCCCGCTCCCGGCCACATATATTTCTTTTTCAAAACTCGGACAACCCCTTTAAGTATATAATTCCACATGTGTTAATTCATAGTTTTGATGCCTTCAGTGTGAATCTTTAATTTTTATAGTCATGAAAATACAGATAACTCTTTGAATGAGAAGGTGTGTCCAAACTTTTGGTCTATACTGTATGTTATGTAGATATTCGCATGGCACAGTCATGTTTGTGGAGCATGCCATTACTGCAATAATGGCTGCCCCTAGGTTATGTTCAAGCCAAAGACCTACTGGAAGTCTTTCTTTTCTCCAAATCCTTGTCATGCAGTATGCTATTATGACATTCCAGAAATAACAACACAAGTATGAAAGAACTAATTGCTTAGGAGCAGTGGCATAAGTAGAAGCTGATGGGCCCCAGTGCAAAGTCGTTGCCAGGCCCGACTATAATGTACGGTTTATAGTAATAGTCTTCTCATATGGGATAGTGACAAAGTAACTGCCCCCTAAACCCCTTGGGACCGGGTGCGACCAAAACCTCTGCACCCCCTCAAGTTATGCCCCTGCTTAGGAGTAAGTTTAAGATTCACTCAGTGGACTTCATAGAGGGGACATTAGACCTGGACCGGTATTGGTCCAAATAATATGTGTTAAAAGTTGGAGGCCCCCATATAATAATACTGTGTTACAGGGCCGGCTCCAGGTTCCAGTAGACCCCTGGGCAACAGAGCCTCAGTAGACCCCTTTGCTGCAGTGAACTTACATGCCAGCATTAAAATATTCCCTAGTTTATCATCCCAAAAGGACCCACCATGGTTATTTTATATATGACCCCCTCATAGGTTATAATACATACAGCCCCCTCATGGGTTATATTTTATACAGCACCCTTACCCCTCCCCAGGCACTGCAAGGCTGCTGGGCACTGAGATTTGGCCGTGTGGGCCCCCCACCCAGCAGCTCCAGGCCCCGAAACTTGCCCAGGTATGACTGGTGCTGGCGCCAACCCTGGTCTTTTAACCTAACCTTAGTGTCCACTAATGGAATAAGGAGGAGGAAAAAGGGATCAGATCAAAAACCTCATCTTGATAACTTGTCCTCTTGTAACTCTAGCATCATAATTGCTTATGATTAAAGGGGGTTTCCTATCAAACATATATACCTTAACCCCTTAACGCTCTGCGCCGTAGCTCTACGGCGCAGAGGTATAAGGGATGTATGAAGAGGGCTCACGGGCTGAGTCCTCTTCATACAAAGGTGGGGGTTTTTGCAAAATGCATAAAACCCCCACCGCTAATAACCGCGGTCGGTGCTATAACCGATCGCGGCTATTAACCCCCCCCCCCCCCCGTTGCCGCCGGCAAAGCCGCCGGCGGCATTTAAAAGACAGCGGCGCGCGGGCGGGGGGCGGCGATCGGTTGCCATGGTAGCCTCGTGTCTTCTTTTGACACGAGGCTATCTGGCAGCTGCAGATTCGTTACAATGAGCCAGTGGCTCATTGTAATGAATGTGCTGCGTCATCGGGGGGCGGCGATCGGTTGCCATGGTAGCCTCGTGTCTTCTTTTGACACGAGGCTATCTGGCAGCTGCAGATTCGTTACAATGAGCCAGTGGCTCATTGTAATGAATGTGCTGCAAAAATGCCATATATTGCAATACAGAAGTATTGCAGTATATGGTAGCAGCGATCTGACCCTCTAGGGTTAATGTACCCTAGATGGTCTAAAAGATAGTGAAAAAAAAAATAAAAAAAAAAGTTTAAAAAATAAAAAAAATTAATAAAATATTAAAAGTTCAAATCACCCCCCTTTCCCTAGAACGGATATAAAACATAATAAACAGTAAAAATCACAAACATATTAGGTATCGCCGCGTCCCAAATTGCCCGATCTATCAAAATATAAAAACGGTTACAGGCGGCGGTGACCTCCGAGGCGGGAAATGGCGCCCAAATGTCCGAAATGCGACTTTTACACCTTTTTACATAACATAAAAAATGAAATAAAAATGTCGCACAGACCTCAAAATGGTAGCAATGAAAACGTCGCCTCATTTCGCAAAAAATGACCCCTCACACATCTCCGTGCGCAAAAGTATGAAAAAGTTATTAGCATCAGAAGATGGCAAAATTTTTTTTTCTTTTTTGTACACATTCGTTTAATTTTTGAAAATGTATTAAAACACAATAAAACCTATATAAATTTGGTATCACCGCGATTGCACCGAACCAAAGAATAAAGTAGGCGTGTTATTTGGAGCGAAGAGTGAAAGTCGTAAAAACTGAGCCCACAAGAACATGACGCACGTGCGTTTTTTTTTTCAATTTTTCCACATTTGGAATTTTTTTTCAGCTTCGCAGTACACGGAATGTTAAAATAAATAACATTACGGGAAAGTAAAATTTGTTATGCACAAAATAAGCCCTCACACAGGTCTGTACACGGAAAAATTAAAAAGTTATGGATTTTTGAAGTTGGAGAGCGAGAAATGAGCTGAAAACCCTGCGTCCTTAAGGGGTTAATGATGTTATAAAAAGATGATGAATGTGGAACCCCCACCCATCTTCGGAACGGAGGTCTGCTTACCCTTTCCTGCAGCCAGTCTGAATAGAGAATGTGCTGCGCATATTCATCCTCTCTATTTTCAACTCTATGGGATTGATCAATCATATATATGATACGTTATATCCTGTAGATATGTCATAAATAGCTTATATGGGAAAATACCCTTTAAAGCCATTTTCTTTAAAGGTCTGAAGCAATACTTCACTGTTGGTACAGTAGAGGATTATAATATTTGGGCGGTAAACCGAAGCCAAGACTTCTAAGGGGCCCAAATCACCCACCATTTTTTTTAAAGGGAGGGGCCTTCACCCTCATACATCTCATCTCCTAATATCACTCTTTCTGCTCTCAATACAGATGTACACAAGAGACATTTTAGGACCTCTAAAGCTCCTCCAGGGAAGAAGGGAAGTGCCTCCATTCCCCAAGTAGTTTGATTCTATGTAAGAAGTGAATTTCAGACTTGTATGGGCTATAATATTCATACAGCCCAGGACCCAGTCAGTCTTAATCCATCCGTGTCTGAACTTTTGAGTTGTAGAACATGCTCCCCCAAGATCTGGCAATTGCATAAAGTGAGGGGAGCTATAAAATAAAAAACTTCTATGTAGACCACAACATGTAAGGCAGAATCAAAAAAGTATTAAGTACCTTGTAAAAATGCTTAAGGCCTAAAACCCACCTGCATGTCTGATGCTATTAACTCATATAAAACTTGCCTTGTGTGCTTGCCGGAATCTCTAGCCTGAGCGCTCAGATACTGGAACTGAACTGACATGCTGAGTTCAGTTCCAAATGTTCCGCAAGCCGGATGCAAGTTAGTCGCTCATCAAAGTCACGTGTGAGTTTTAGGACACATTTTAGATCCTTTTACGATAGTTACGACTAAAGCGAGTTGGCCTAAAAGTAGCTATGGGGTAAAGAGCCTGAAACAAAACTTCAGTTCTGTCCGATTACCAGATGGGGTCAGGAAATAATAATTTCCTCTTAATGATAAATTTGGTCTCTGCCATTAGAATGATTTTCTTAGGTTTGTTTCTGAAATCGTTCGCATTCCTGTCTGTGGTCGGTCCGACTGGCCAAACCCCTATCATTCATAAGAATGGGGGTCCTGTTCCTTTAAACTGATTGGAGCAGCAGGTAAAGAATATGCCCTGCTTTTATAGTCATTTTCTATCAAAGTGTCAGAATAGCGTAGGTTGATCTGCAATACCACATATAACCTGCGGAAATGAGTGGTGTTATTTTAAGAATTAAGCAGCCTATATAAATAAAAGGAAAAAAAGCAAAGCCTTGTCTCTGTATGACATAGCATGCTACATAATGTCACACAGTCCATGCTTCAGTCACTGGAGATTTTATAAGATACAGCATGGCCAGTGATAAAAGTATGCCCTACATTGGCTTTCAGTAGATAAAAGAGCAACTTTTTCTGTGCCTGTAGAAGCTTTAAGGGCAGAAAACAACAGAGGGACGGCTGGGGAGGCCATGTGTGTTTGTGTGCCCTGGGGATGTTCACTGTGTACATGATTAGACACTGTACTGCCCAGAGGATCAAGATAAGAAAACAAGGAATCCTGCCTTGGAGGATGGAGGCTTTCAATGTAATTTATAAAAAAAAAAAATCCAAGTGGCAATTCTGTTCTATGAAGATGCTTGCAGAGACAATTTAATTAGATGTCTCTCAATAGAGTAATAACGATCTACTTTGATCTGGCACATGTAGCAATAGTGAAGGAAACCTCTGTATTGCTTACATTACTAATGTTCTGCCATTGAGGGAGCAAAATATATCAGATGTACCGTCTCTTTTCTGCCATGTACTAGTCAGCAATACATGTTATTTTTATTAAGGGGTTCTATTTTAAAAGTAAAAAATTGGGGGTTATTTGTCATGCTTTGGTGTATGCTAGCCCCGCCACCTTTCTGGCACAACCATCTGGCTGTCTTATTTCTAAACTAGGCCTTACCTGGCTGCAGCTAGTGCACCGGCATAGGGACAGGAATGTCCCCCGCCAGCCCACTCCCCTGCTGGCCGTGCCCCCCTTCACGACCCTAGCGGAAAAGGGGTGATAATCGCAAATGCTAGCAATATGCTAGTGCAACATCCCCCACCGGGGCCTGGAGGCAGCCTGGGCCCAGAATACCGGAGTGGCTGGCGGTTGCAGCCTAGGCACGCTGAAGACACGGTATGGGGACCAAAGGGCTGTCCTACAGCCTGGCAGGTCTCCAGCAGGTGGTGTGTACAGGAAAGATGGAGGGAGAGGCTGAGGTACTGGTTTTCCCTGCGGCAACCCCCTTAGAGTCTGTAATATATGTTCCTGGGTAATGAATGTGGAACCCGTGGTGGTGATACAGCTGTATCCAGGGATCAGACGGAGGCAACGTTGGGCAAAATAACTCATAAAGGAATATCATTAAATGACAATCTTACAATACTTAACCCTTGCCTGTTGAGGCAGTATCTACAGACAAAAGAATCCGCTCACTCAGGTGTGGGTTCCCAGCATATTAGACGTCCAACTTCACGGTGCAAGGAATCAAGCTGTGCTGTCAGCCAGCCAAAATAGTCTTGTAAGCAAAAAAAAAAGCAGATATTCCAGCACTCGCAATGTCTTCATAAAACCAAGAAATGTATTCCATAATGCTTAAAAACGCAAGTTCACATATTGCACAACCATAGCCACCAGATCTACGCGTTTCGGACTGTAATATTTAGGTGGTCTGAAACGTAGCACTTAGGTTATAAAGGTACCGACTGTTTACTACCAGAATCAAGGTTACAATCATCAAGGCACCATGCGGCACTCTTGCATCAATATAGGGGTTATTCTGGTTTTATTTAACATTGCTGTCAATTATGATAGACACAAAAATTGGAGACTTGAAAAAAATAGGAAAAACAATGCTGAACTTTGTCCATATTCACAGAATAAGAGTGGTAGGACCATGAAGTGCCCATATGTACTGTATAAGATGAAAATAGTACTCAACTAATTATTACAGGCACATGTTATATATAGACAGGCTGACACACATGTGTCCCTTCTATAAATCTGTATGATCAACTTTTTGCATAGAAATATAAAACCAAAAAAGAATCAAGAGTATTCAGGTCCAATTAAATCAATACTTTATTAAGAAAAAAGATATGAATAACACACCTATTAAAAAACATCAGTGATGGTACTCCAAAATAGACTATGTTGCCATCCAGCCCGATTGAAACCAAGGAAATATATTGCAGAAAAAAGTGCAAGTGCAAAATATGTATATAAATACTAATGGGTAAACATTACTCTTTCAACATAAAAATCATTATGGCACCATGGCCATGTTGAAATCGTGCTCAGTGTACATCACCATATAGAGATTAGTTATCCATTCAAGAAAGACTCCTGGGTCCTGGGCTGTGGTCAATATGTCCCCAGGACCCAGGAGTCTTTCTTGAATGGGTAACTAATGGCACTGTGGCACTTCTTAAATACCTGTATAAGCAGTTTGGACCTAAAAGAACGTGCAAAGTGAAAACTGGCACAAAGCCCTTAGCAACTGTGCCCCAATGTGCCCTGTCCCCACTTCATAGGCTTGTCATGTCATTATCACATGGCATGTTTGGATTTCTTTCCCAGTCAACTAAATGGGACTGAGGTGTAATGCCAAACACTACCACTACAAAATGTACGGTGCTGTGTCTCATGGAGGCAAAGAACTAATGTCACGTCTGTGCCAAAACGCTGCACTATCTGTAGGTGGCGGTAATATGTGTGTGAACTGTGCCTTAATGTCTGCCACACCCCTCAGATTCTGTCTTGCAATTCTGTGTTAATACTCTGGAGCTGTAATTGCTGGCTCCTTCCACCTGAGGCTGAGCCTAGTTTTCTATAAGTGCCCAGTTTAGCCTTAACTCCTTGCTGGTTAATGTTTTTTCTGTCTCCTGCGATTTCTAGTTCCCTGTGATATCCAGTTCAGTCTTAACCGTTTACCCTGTTATCAGAATCTCGCATTGACATTTATGCTTCAGCGCTATTTTATAAGCGTTTAAAAGTATGCACTCTCTGCCAGCAAACTGCCCCAAGTCATGGGGGCATCCAAGTCACCAAATCCTGTATTATAAATAAGAGGGATACGCAGTGGCCCACATTTAGCACATTCACTTACTAGATCTAGGCCCTGTTTTTATGGTAACTTTTTAAAATCTTTTATTTTTTGTTATGTCCAGCCATACTCTGTCATTAAAATATGTATGTTAATGTAATCAGAGCCACTGGCACATATGTACTGTATGCTTGTTTTAATTATGTTGTGTAAAAAGCAATAAAAACTGGTTTAACCCCTTCCCGATGTGCGCCGGGTCCCGGTGCATGGAGAGGGCTTGCGGAACGAGCCCTCTCCATAGCCAGTAAGTCTTTGGTGCATATTTCAGCAAAGGATTACCGGTAACACCCGCGATCGGTGCTAGCAAAGCTTCAAAAAGATGACGGTGCCACGGATCGTCACTCCCCGATGACGTCACGGGGAGCGGCGATCAATTGCCAGCTTTGGGTCTCACGAAGGCCCGAAGCTGTCTCGTTTTAACCCATTCATTACAATGTGCACATTGTAATGAATGAGGAGTAAAATACCCATATATTGCCATACTGTAGTATGGCAGTAAATGATAGGATCGATCAGACAACCTAGGGTTAAAGTACCCTAGGGAGTCTGAAAAATATTAAAAGTGAAAATAAAAAAAAGTTTAAAAAAAAAATTATAATAAAAATACCTAAAAATTCAAAACTGATATAAATATTAATAAACAGTAGAAATCATAAACACATTAGGTATCGCCGCGTCCAAAACTGCCCAATCTATCAAAATATAATAACAGTTTTTCACTGCGTTTAACCCCGTAACGGAAAATAGTGCCCAAAGTCGAAAATGGCACTTTTTTGCCATTTTGAAAAATATAAAAAAAATAATAAAAAGTGATCAAAAGGCCGTACAGTCCTAAAAATTATAGCAATGAAAACGCCATCTAAACTCACAAAAAATGACACTACTCAAAGCTCTGTACACCAAAGTATGAAAAAGTTATTGGCGCCAGAAGATGACAAAATCCCCCCAAAAAATTTTGTACAGGAGGTTTTCATTTTTGTAAATGTATGAAAACATTATAAAACCTATACAAATTTTGTATTCCCGCAATCGTACCGACCCAAAGAATAAAGTAGACATGTCATTTGTGGCGCACAGTGAAATCCATAAAATCCAAGCCCACAAGAAAACGTTGCAAATGTGTTTTTTCACCATTTTCACTGCATTTGGAACTCTTTTATCCTGCTTCCCAGTACATGGAGGGAATATTAAATACCGTCACTATGAAGTGCAATTTTTTACGCAGAAAACAAGCTGTCACACAGCTCTTTATGTGGAAAAATATAAAAGTTACAGATTTTTTTAAGGTGGTGAGTGAAAAATGGAAGTGAAAAAACTAAAATGGGCCAGGTCGTTAAGGGGTTAAACACCAGTAGACCAGCAGAATGCACTGACTTTTTTTTTTTTTGCTGCGCCTTTAACATAGAGCGCGTGACACATTTCTGTTGGACACTACATGAAACTCTGACTGTGCACTGGAACACCCCTTTATGTGCAGAATTTTGTGTCGTAACACAAATGTGTTGCAAATGTCCGTCAAAAACTGGTGCAGGGCTTTAATAAATGTTGGCCAATGGCTGAACCTCATCTTGAACATTCTGGTTTTCCCCAAAATACAGTAATTCTGTGGCACGTGGTAGTCATGAACATGTCTGCTAATTATGTCTTTTTGTGGCCATCCATTGCTTTTCTCAAATTAAAAAGCCGTCAATGTTAAATTGTTGATGAAGGATGTGATGACATCCAGCACCAGTTCATACATGTGATAAGATCTCTTACGGAGCGTGACACCTTACACTGTATTGAAGTTGTACTTGGTATTGCAGTTCAAATGTTCTCATACAGTACATATTTGTGGTCAGTTTCCCATTGTTCTTATGTTCTTGAACAAAAATTACAGCTACATGTATTCAGGAGCATATATCCCCTCTATTCATTTGATTGGAACTAAAGTAAATTTATATTCACTTCAGTTGACATATTCATATTCTCAAATTTTTTCACACTATCCTTTAATTTGAGCCAGACATGTCCACGCAAGTACCAAATATATGACAATTGCTCCCAGGAGCCTTCTTTTACCTCCCTTATTAGCAATGGACCTCAATAGGATCCCAGCAGGTCCCAGGTGCATGAATCTAAGGCTATTGATTGTTATGAAGAAAATGAGCAGCATCTCTCTATTACACAGAGCAGCAGAATACATGTGACCCTTGAATGGTGACCTCACTAGAGGTCATGGGGTCGTCTCTTTGCACCTTTCATGTAGCTGCTCCATAATTTGGTCTTTGGCTGTGCCATTTGCTTTCTATTTAATCCTTTCTCGTCCATGGGTATATGCATGGGTTTTCGTTTGGCCTGTCTCGTCACATACAGCAATCTGTATAATGGTATTATAATGGTATTCTGATTAAATTATGTGTGAATAAAGCCTGTTAGGATAACCATTTCAACATTGTGATGGATGGAGTGTATTGTATTGTCATTTCCAGCTCTTTAACGTTAATGCATGATGCTTGAGTAATTCATGTCTCATTTAAATTGAGGGCTAGTGATTCATTGGGAAGATGATAATTGGGTTTGATTTGTGTTTATGTGCGGTTTATAGTTCACCCTGAAATGGGAGTTAGTTATTGGTTTAATTGTAACTTTGCTTGCATCGGGCTTCTGCTGATAACAACCTAGCAGTTCAATACTCATAAAGATGGGGGGATGGAGGGGATGTGTTATCAGCCATATCAGGGCAATATAACCTTCGCCAGTGTTTGCACTAAATCCACCCCCTGATGAGGGCAATTAGGTGCCCATCTGTGTCCTTGGTGAATTCAGATTGAGGAGCCATCATCATATGCCCTTGTATTAACACTCATATGGGAGAGATGCTACAGAGCATTGATCTTGGAATAAATTGAAGCCACTTTTTATTCTTTGCTGACTATGTTTATTAAGTAACGGTAGATGTCATAGCTGCGGAAGGCCGTCTTATTTTTCTAAATAATTGCGGACTTGTAGATGTGACATGTTTGTAGAGGTCTATAGGATCTAAGCAGTTGACTGCTGATGCAGACTACAATGTTTTTAGGAATAAAATACTAGTAGATACTGCAAAACAGTAAAAAAATTATGTAGGTAAAATTATGGCAGTCAAGTTTTTATTTGCGAAAGGCTTAAGTATACAGGGCCAGGGCCTGCAAAGATAATCATTTGTTCAGGTCCTTTCAATTTTTCTTGCGACACCTGTTGGGAGGAAGCTATTCAATAAGTCAATGTCCGGCACATTAGACAGGCCTTGGGACTCTTTTGCAAGCCAAATGGAACACTTATATGGACAGCTGTTTCTGGATCATTACCCTTTGATTTGAATAACTTTTTCCATATGGAGCAATGCATGGCTGAGTATAAAGCTTCATGGCGCTCTTCCTAATGATAGGTTCCTTCCACACATTCCAGCACATCTTCACCATAGTTTTATTTCAAGAGACTGACCACTAGTGAAGTACAGTATATTGTAAAGTATTGCAGAAAAGAATATATAATATATTTACATGCTGACACTTTCATGTCAATCCTATTTTTTCATTTTTATTTGAAATAAAAGTTAATATTGTTTATTTTTGGCAGAAGAAAAAAGTGTAGTCCAGCTTCCAACGAAAGGCAAAAATATAGGTTAAAACTCCACTTTATTTAGAAAAAATGACATGTTAAAAACATCATAGGACGTCCATGAAAAAGAAACTGATGCGTTTCGGGCGAGAAAACGCCCTTAGTCGTAGCCTAATGCATGGAATAAGTTGAGACTATTTAAGCATGAGAAGGAGTCACATGATTACAACAAAGCTGGACTACACTTTTTTCTTCTGCTATTACTTACTGGCTCCCCAACCCAGGTGTCCGTGCAGCCACGAATTGCCATCTACACGTTTTTATAGGTGAGCTGAAAAACTTTTTCTTTTTTCTATTGTTTATTTTTGTTGCTTTAAATGTTCCAGAACTGGAAGAAAATACAGTGGGTATGGAAAGTATTCAGACCTTTTTTAAATATTTCATTGCAGCAAATTGGTAAGATCGAAAAATTAGTTTATTTTTCTCATTAATGTACAATCTGCACCCCATCTGTAGATATTTTTGCTTATTTATCAAACAAGAAAAACTGTAATATCACATGGTCATACTAATTTACAGCATTTGCTTAGTATTGAGTAGAAGCACCTTTTGAGCTAGCACAGCCATGAGTCTTCTTGGGAATGATACAAAAAAATTTTCATACCTGGATTTGGAGATCCCTTGCCATTCTTCCTTGCAGATCCTCTCCAGTTCCCTCAGGTTGGATGGTGAACATTGGTGGCATTTTTAAGTCTCTACAGCACTACTCAATTGGGTTTAGGTCAGGGCTCTGTCTGGGCCAGTCAAGAATGGTCACAGAGTTGTTCTGAAGTCACTGCTTTGTTATTTTAGCTGTGTGCTTAGGTTCATTGTCTTGTTGGAACCTTTGGCCCATTCTGAGATCCAGAACACTCTGGAAGTTTTCATCCACAGTGTCTCTGACTTGGCTGCATTCATCTTTCCTTCAATTGCAATCATTCTTCCTGTCTGTTCAGCTGAAAAGCAGGCCTGTAGCATGATGCTGTCACCACCATGTTACACTTTTGGGATTGTATTTGGCAGGTGATGAGCAGAGCCTGGTTTCTCCACACATACTACTTAGAATTAACACCAAAAAGATCAATCTTTGTCTCATCAGACCAGAGAATTTTATTTCTTATAGTCTGAGAGTTGGCAATAAAACCCTGACTGGTAGAAGGCTGCAGTGATAGTTGACTTTGTGGAACTTTCTCCCATATACCTATCCCTGCTATCTTCACAGCACAGCCCCAGTGAATTTGGAGTTCTTCTTTACATCTCTCATCAAGGCTCTTTTCCAACCATTGCTTAGTTTGTCTGGACTGCCAGGTCAAGGAAGACTTGTGGTTGTTTCAAACTTCTTCCATTTAAGGATTATGTAGGCCACTATGGTCTAATGAACCTTGGGCCACATTTATCACTTTTGTGCGCCTAAGTGTAGTAGTTGCGCCTAAATTCTGGCGCACTGTTTTGCCAGAATTATCACAAGCTACATCCATCTATGATAAGTATATTTTCTGCCTCTTATTAATCACTTTACTTTAAAACAGTTTAAGTGCAATTTTGGCGCAGTTTAGGCGCAATGTTAGATTCAGACACTTACATGTGATCCTGCTACAAGCTCCTCTCTGCTTCTGTCACAGCCCAGAATGAAGATAACACTCACAGCAGCACCCAGGTGTGTGACACCCTGCACCCAGTGACCTCCTCAGCAGTGGCTTCTCCTGGAGGGGATCCCCCAGTGCTGGTCTCCTGCTGCACCCCTGTAATTCTCCACAGTATCCCCCTCAGATACACTGGTGATTCTGTGCAGAATTACATGGGGGACACTTGTATGTCGTATCTGCAACATTCTGCAAAGTTCTCAGCTCTTGCTGTGAGCTTAGCGTTTTGCAGAATATTTTGTAAATAGAAGGTGATGAACTGTAAATAGAGTCTGCAGCTCCTGTCTGCAGAGTATCTAATGTATCTATTATATGTTCCAGTGTCTGGCTGAGCTTTGCTGCTAGAAATGAGCTGTTCTGCAAAGGGGCTCAGTGCTTTCTTCTCAGTTAACGCCACCTTCGGGCTGGAGTGTTTTTGCGCCCGTTTTTGCGCCTAAATGAAAACGTTGCAAGTGATCAATAACATTAGGCGCAGCAAAACATCTGGAATTGGAAAGATAGATGAGGGAAAGCTGGTTATTTTTGCTGCGCGGCTAGTTTGGTGTTTAATCGCAAAAATGGCGCAAAAACAGTGCAAACCAGGAGAGTGCATCAGGACAAAATCACAAACAATAAAATAAGCAAATGCTACCAATTCAGAATGCGAGTGGAAGCCAAACAGCAGAGCAGACATCAGTCAACTAGAGTCCAGAACAGGAGTTTTCACACCTACCTCTCAGTCAAGCATTGACTGAGACGTGACAGTGATATTTGTGTGACCAGGTTGGATAGCTTTTCAGGACAATTAAATAAGATTTTATCACAGTGAATGTTGTGCATCGCAAATGATTTGGTGTTTATGGCGTTGTGAAATGCAACCCTTCAATTAAAATCAGCTGGCCCCATGGCTAGTATAAGTTAATTAATATTTGCAAACCCAGGGTTTATGGCAAAAAATGAAACACAAAACACCAGAGCCACATGAAATATCAAGCAGTGATTTTTGACAGGTGTGGGGTATTGCTCAGGTATAAGCTAGGTAGCGGTCGCAGACAGAGGGAAAGAGACAGTTCTCAGTTCAGTTCAGTGTTTATTCACACCACAAAACAAATGGAACAAAAAATCCAGCATTGTCTTCATGCTTGGTTAAAACATAAACATACAGACCAGGCTTGGCCTTCTCACCCAGAAGCAGGGTCTTCACAAATAGTCCAAATTATTGGTGTAAGTTCACACCTTGCAGAAAATGCTGTATAGCACTTAGTCCGTTTAAAGTCCAAATAAAGCCAACCTGTCTTCCTAGACAAGACACGTGTTTGCTCTTGGAACAAGCCTCTCCCTCCTTGTGCACACTTCCAGCTCAGCTTTGTTAGCTGGAACACCCTGAAAACCCGGTTTGGACCGGAGCTTGAAGTTTGGTCCGGTGCTTGATTTCAGCTTGCTGCATTACTCTGAGCAACACAAGCTGAGAGGATAATACCTCCCATCCAACAACAAACCCCTGACTGTGTCACATACCCCCTCCCTTTGTTCAACCTTGAGGGGATGAACACTCGCCAGACAGTGCACCCGGGACAGGGCATCTGCATTCCCCTGTAGCCGGCCTGCTCTGTGTTCCACTGTGAATTTGAAGTTCTGTAGAGACAAGAACCATCTGGTGACCCGAGCATTCCTCTCCTTGGCCTGGCTCATCCACTTGAGAGGTGAATGGTCAGTCACCAGTCGGAACTTCCTCCCCAACAGATAATAGCGGAGAGACTCGAGTGCCCACTTGATGGCTAGGCACTCTCTCTCCACTATACTGTACCTGGTTTCGGCTGGGGTGAGCTTGCGACTCAGGAACCCAACAGGATGCTCTTCCCCATTAACTTCCTGAGATAGTACAGCACCGAGGCCCACTTCAGAGGCATCGGTCTGTACTACAAATTCCCTGTTGAAGTCGGGTGTCACCAGGACTGGTGACCCGCACAAGGCCGACTTCAAAGCGGAAAAAGCCTTCTCCGCTTGGTCATTCCAGCGAACCATCACTGTCTTACGTCCCTTCAGGAGCCCTGTCAATGGAGCCGCTACAGTAGCAAAATGGGGAATAAATCTCATATAATACCCCACCATCCCCAGGAATGACTTTATTTGCCTGGTGGTGACAGGTCGTGGCCAACTCCGTATTGCCTCTACCTTATTCATCTGGGGTTTGATGACTCCACGCCCAATGATATAGCCCAAGTACCGTGCCTCCTCTAGCCCTATGGCACATTTCTTTGGGTTAGCAGTTAGCCCGGCCCTACGGAGGGAGTCTACTACAGCCTGCACTTTTGCCAGATGACTCTCCCAGTCAGCACTGAAAATGACAATATCATCGAGGTACGCTGACGCGTAACGCCGATGTGGACGAAGCACAATGTCCATTAAACGCTGGAACGTGGCCGGGGCGCCATGCAGGCCAAAGGGTAACACTTTATACTGAAATAGGCCCTCAGGTGTGATAAAGGCAGTTTTCTCCTTGGCAGCCTCCGTCAAGGGCACTTGCCAGTACCCTTTAGTGAGGTCCAAGGTAGAAAAATACCTGGCCTGTCCTAAGCGCTCAATTAGCTCGTCCACCCGGGGCATGGGATAAGCATCAAATTTGGATACTTCGTTCAGTTTACGAAAATCGTTACAGAAACGTAGCGTCCCATCTGGTTTGGGTATCAAAACTATTGGGCTTGCCCACTCACTTCTTGACTCTTCAATTACGTCCAGCCGCAGCATCAACTGTACTTCCTCCGTGATGGCTTGTCGCCGAGCTTCGGGCACCCGGTACGGCTTTAGCCGGACTTTTGCCTGGGGCTCCGTGACAATGTCATGTTGGATTACGGAAGTACGTCCAGGGAGGTCAGAGAACACGTCCGTGTTCCGACTAATGAACTCCTTGGCCTCTTGAGCCTGTTTAGGGGAAAGGCTGTCAGCAATGTGCACTGTGGCAACCGCTTCCCCGGGAACAGTTGGAGGTACTGGTTTCCCTTCCCCTAAACATACCGGCTGCGGGGTGCTCCCAACGCAGGTCTCCCTATCTCTCCAAGGCTTTAGCAAATTGACATGGTAGACCTGCTCTGGCTTCCGTCGCCCTGGCTGATGTACCTTGTAATTTACATTGCTTACCTTTTCCAGAATTTCGTAAGGGCCTTGCCACCTTGCGAGGAACTTACTGTCTACCGTTGGTACTAAAACCAAGACTCTGTCTCCTGGGTTAAAGCTCCGCACCTTAGCTACTCTATTGTAGACCTGACTCTGGGCTCGCTGAGCCGCCTCCATATGTTCCCTGACAAGGGGCAACACTGTCTCCATCCGCTCCTGCATCTTAGTGACATATTCAATGACACTCTTATGCGGAGTGGGTTGTTGCTCCCATGCCTCTTTGGCCACGTCCAGCAAACCTCGGGGATGTCTGCCATATAGTAATTCAAAGGGCGAGAACCCAGTAGAGGCCTGGGGCACCTCTCGCACTGCGAACATAAGATAGGGCAGAAGCAGATCCCAGTCCCTTCCATCCTTGGACACTGCTCTTTTCAGCATATTTTTCAAAGTTTGATTAAATCTCTCCACCAGGCCGTCTGTTTGGGGGTGGTAAACTGAAGTCCTTAACTGTTTAATCCCCAGCAACTTGCAGAGTTCCTTCATGACCTTCGACATGAAGGGAGTCCCCTGGTCTGTCAGAATCTCCTTAGGTATCCCAACCCTTGAAAACATCTCCATTAACTCCTTAGCTATAAGTTTGGCAGAGGTATGACGCAGTGGTACTGCTTCTGGATACCGGGTTGCGTAGTCAAGGACAACTAAAATATGTTGGTGACCCCTAGCAGATTTAGGTACTGGACCCACAAGGTCCATGGCAATTCTCTCAAAAGGTACCTCGATAATTGGGAGGGGTACTAGGGGACTGCGGAAGTGCTGCTGGGGGCTAGTTATTTGACAGGTCGGACAGGACTTACAAAACTCTTCCACCTCTTTGAACACACTGGGCCAGTAAAATCGCTGTAGTATACGGTCCTGGGTTTTCTGCGGCCCAAGGTGTCCACCTAAAACATGTTGGTGAGCAAGATCCAGTACCATCCTACGATATGCCTGAGGCACTATTAATTGTTCAACCTTCTCACCCCGTAGTTGGGTGACCCGATACAGTAAATTATGGTGAACCACAAAACGAGGAAAAACTGCCTCAGCTCCTGGTTGTTGTGGCTCACCTTCAACCATTAACACATTCCCCCAGGCTCGGGACAGAGTCTGGTCCCGGAGTTGCGCCGTACCAAAATTGTCACCAGAGACGTTTAATTCTGACAATTCAGGGCCTGGCGGCAAGTCCTCTACTTCCCCAACCATTACATTCATTGGTAGTGTCTCCCCATCATCCACCGAAGTGGCGGTCACCCCTACCGCTGGCCCTTCCGCCTCGGGTTCCCAAGGTTCTGGTTCTAGGTCTGGAACATGACCTTCAGCTATTGCTCTCCCTGACCCCTGGGGACTGACATGCAGTAACGATGGCCATAGTGCAGAGAATAATGGAAAGTCTCTTCCTATAATTAGGTCATAGGGCAGATTTGATGCTACTGCCACCTCGTGGACTTTCCTCCCAGCAGGTGTTTTTATGACCACCAGTGCGGTTGGATAATCTTTTAAGTCTCCATGAATACACAAAACTCGAACCTTGCGACTAGTGAACTGAGAGGGTAGCGCCAGGGTATCCCGTACTATGGTCACTAGGCTCCCTGAGTCAAGTAATGCATTAGCCCTGCACCCATCAACGGACACTGGGCACATGGGAGGTGCCCTACCTGCATCCAGGACGTCAGCGGTACATACAGGCCGTGCATAGAAGGAAGTACGGCGAGCGTACCCACAGTCCATAGGTTCGGAGGCCAAGGGGCAATTTGCAGCCATATGTCCCAGGACATGACAGCGCCAACAGCGGAGTGTGGGGATCTCCCGAATCTTTGTGGAACGTTGTTTGGACATCGTTGGGGAGCTACTCCCAGCAGAAGGTCGGGGCTTTTCCTCAGTCACTGCAAGTGGGGGTGAGGGACGGGGTGGCTTACGCGTAGGGGTACAGTCCCGCACAAAGTCCTGGGTGGCTATATAACGTTCGACCAGACCAACCAGCTGGTCTAAATTACCTGGGTCACCTTGACCTACCCAGCACTGAATGGCAACCGGCAGAGTGCGCACAAAACGGTCTACCACCACCCTTTCCACTATTTGGGCTGGGGTTAAAGTCTCAGGCTGAAGCCATCTTTTTACCAGGTGCAGTAGGTCATAAGCTTGAGACCTGGCAGCTCGGGATTCCACAAACCCCCACTGATATACACGTTGGGCCCGCACATAAACATTGACTCCCATGCGTGCCAGGATCTCACCTTTCAACTTCTTGTAGTCCAGGGCATCCTCCTGAGTGAGGTCAAAATATGCCTTTAACGCATCGCCAGTCAGGAACGGGGCCACCACTTCAGCCCACTGGTCATGCTGCAGCCCCTCACGCTCTGCCGTTCTCTCGAACACCGCCAGGAAGGCCTCTACGTCATCCTCCGCTGTCAGCTTTCTCAGCGCAGTTCGGACTCTCTCTCTGGCCGCAGGCTGTAGCTGGGTCACCACTGTTGGAGTCTCACGCAGCGCCTTTATTTGTTGTAGCAGTAAGTCGTTAGTCTGTTGCTGGGCCTGCATAGCCTCAGAGTGTGCCATCTGCTGTTGAACATTAGCTTGCACAAGTTGTTTAATCAGCTCCTCCATCTTGTCCGGTGATGCTAGCTGAAACTTTGCAGGTTTAATCCACGACATGCAATGGTGCCCAGAAAAAACTCCGGTTTTGCACCACCCTCACTGCGTTTTGCCCGCTCCAAGCCACCAATTGTGGGGTATTGCTCAGGTATAAGCTAGGTAGCGGTCGCAGACAGAGGGAAAGAGACAGTTCTCAGTTCAGTTCAGTGTTTATTCACACCACAAAACAAATGGAACAAAAAATCCAGCATTGTCTTCATGCTTGGTTAAAACATAAACATACAGACCAGGCTTGGCCTTCTCACCCAGAAGCAGGGTCTTCACAAATAGTCCAAATTATTGGTGTAAGTTCACACCTTGCAGAAAATGCTGTATAGCACTTAGTCCGTTTAAAGTCCAAATAAAGCCAACCTGTCTTCCTAGACAGGACACGTGTTTGCTCTTGGAACAAGCCTCTCCCTCCTTGTGCACACTTCCAGCTCAGCTTTGTTAGCTGGAACACCCTGAAAACCCGGTTTGGACCGGAGCTTGAAGTTTGGTCCGGTGCTTGATTTCAGCTTGCTGCATTACTCTGAGCAACACAAGCTGAGAGGATAATACCTCCCATCCAACAACAAACCCCTGACTGTGTCACACAGGCCAGAGACGGTATACAGTCAGGGAAGCTGTGCATTCATCCTCTCTATTGTAACTGTGTGACAGTTGTGAAAGGAATTTGTGAAGTAAACTTTTTTAATAAAAATAATACTCACTAGTATTCACTGAATTAAAAACAAATGATGTGCTGCTTTAAATCCATGTTCAGGCACTATCTGCCTAAGTGAATATTGGTATCATTCCAAATATCACATGCTGTACATGTGGGTTATGGGATGTCTACACCTTTTGATGGGAGCAGACTTTCTAATTTTGGAGATGTTTTTAACTTTACTATTGCATCATTGGTATATATTGATGTATTTCTTTTTATATTGTCCACTTCTAACAGTCATTAAAGGTCTCTTGTATGATTGATTCCCCATGGCCCTTGTAGGCTTCCGTACAGCAGATGATCTAAGATCATCAGGGGGGGGAGTAGTCTATTAATTATATAACAGATCCGCAGGCGGTCACACTACAAGCTGCTGTACATGTATGATATATGGCCAGAAAGGGGATTAGAGGGTTGCCTGGGAGTCGAAAGACATATCTTCTTTTTTCGACAACATGTTCATAGGGAGTGTGACTTTGCAGCTCAATTTACAGTATGCTCACTTAACCCACAACTTTTACTTGAATGACTAAGTAGCTACCAAAGAAGTGGTTTGAAGACCAATATTGTTTTAGCAATAGATAGATAAACCTTAAGGCAAATAGATAAATGTACACATGGCACACAAGTACAAAACATAATATTAAGATAATTACGGTATAATATTAATAAATATAATCTATCACAGTAAAGCATTTATCTATCTACAATATCTAACTCTCTATATGTTTTTATTTCATATTTATCTATCCATTGTTGTATAGATATACATGGATGGACTAATTTGGATTTCCTTTTTATTTCAACGAGAACAGAAGTAGAGGAAGGAACAGGGATGAGGGAGCAAAGGTTGGATTAGGCTTCTGCCCACTGAACAGAATAATTGCCACCCGCAGAGAAGCCTCCACGTGGGGCCTACAGAAACTTCCCTCATGCGGAATAAAGGCTGGATGCCTTTTAGTGTAAACTATTATTCATCTCATCCTTGGTTCTAACACTGCTAAGTTCCCTGCAGATAAAGTATAGGTACAGCACAGGGTTGGGTGGTCCAAACTGAGATATGTAAATTTCAAAGGCTTAGTCATGCTAAATTGAGTTTTTTTAGAGATAAGACGCAATATGACTAATGCTACTTGATAATGGCATTCAGCTCAGAGATAAACAGCTACAGTCATATCAATGCCTAGGAATGATGAATGTACTGATGGGAGATATTGTAAGACATTGTATTAAAGCGATTTGTCAAGAAAAATATGGTATAAAACAACAAAAAGAGCACTTTTATACTGACATGTAATGGCCCTTTACCAGTAAAATTCCAACTTACTGGGGCATCAACCAATTGTGGGTCATCCCAGGTGTGGGTTACATGTAACTTTATTTGTGCTAAAACTTATAGATTACTAACCCACATATCTGGATCAGGCATTATAGACTGTTATAGTCTACTGTGATTTTATTTTTTAGGAAATACTGTATGTATGGTATTGGTGGTTCCCAAAGAGTCTCACTAAAAGGTGAGTGGCACCTCGAGAAAGTTTGGGAACGGTATTATAAACAATCCTAAACATAAGACATTTCAATTTAATCCAAACTTCCCTTGAAGATATGCGCAACTAATAAGCAGAGGACTTAGTTGTGACTCCCTCTAGTAACCTGGAATAAGTAGAGGTGGCAGAGCTCATATAGTGGTTTATTTAAAGGACTTTTCAGGATTCAAAAAGCATGAATGCTTTACTGCACCTGAGCTCTGTTGATGTAAAAATGAACTGCAATACCTCGCACAACCTATGAACAGGTGTGGCGCTGTTCTTAGTAGAAAGCAGCCACATTTTTTTATACTGTGTAGTAGATAATAGTGTAAGCAGCCACTGGGTATGATCCAAGGATTTTTCTTACTTTCTCATTTGGAGTGGGAAAAGAATTTTCCCCCAATATGGAATAATTGGTGTTCATCTTAAAATATTCTATTATGTTTTACTACGGATCAACAATGTAGTTATATAAATTGGTATATTTTCAACCTTACCGAGTCACTCTCATGTGCTGTGGTTTTTGTCTCAAGCTTGTAACCTCCCTCAAGCTATTTTTTAAAAATGTATTATCTTTTACCCATGTTATAGAGTATCACTTCTATTATGAAATACTATGTTATGATGATGATAATGTGCGCAGTGACATAAAGATATTTACTAACAAAGCAACTGTGTCATGAAATCTAGGCCAACGTGGGGCAGTAGAATTGTTTGCAGGAGAATAGTGCAAAATAATGTATCTGGGTCACAAAGCTCCAGAAGAAGAGAATAGAGCTGATTGATCTACAGAGTTTATCACTAAGGAGAAATAAATCAAATAGTAGTAAAACATAGACAAGAGATAGTTAGAGCTTATCCATCTTACTCCTTCCCTCATGTACTGATGAACTTTCATAATAATAGACCCTCAATATTTTCATCTTATCCAAAATCTCAAAGCTGTTAAAAAATTTGGTTCAGGTAGGAATTGCATTTTTATGTTTTATTTTGGGGTTTGAATTTATTTAGTGAATTATTTTTGGGTGTGGGTCTGAATTTCAGGGTCTAGTCCAGTGCCTGAGTTTATTTTGTTGTCTTTCTTTCCATCCCTCCTTATTTTATTCCATCTGTATTTACCTGAATGTGTGTGATACTATTGTATATTATGCTCATTTGTTAGGTTATTCTTGGATTTGCACTTGGACAGTTGTTTGTCAGGCATAGCAAGACTAACCATGCATGGTGATGGTGCTAAAGAATTGCATTTTGCAAATAACAAACTGCAGATTTAAAATGTGATCATTATGTAATGTATCATATACTCACACCACAATGCACATAGGGGCACCATTAGCCTTTTCGTCTCAAGCAGCAGAAAGGCGAGGTACAACCCTAATGGGGGTTCCACTGTATCTCTCAGCGTGACAGAAAACAAATTAGAGCATGTTCCAGCAGACTCCATATGTGCAATCCTTTCAGGGGAGAATATCTCCATACATATGGCATATGTTGTGTAAGGTGGTCCATAGAGACTATGCAGCTTTGTACATCCTTTGTGCACATGGCTCAGCAATCTGCATGATCCCTAACATTGAGTCTCGATATAAGAACATTAACCCTTGGCATACTTTGTCTAAATTGAAGCTAGCAAGAGAGCAACTTAATATTGGTTAATAGTAGCCATACTATATCTATACTGTGATGCAATGATGATTGGCAGGGTTACGGGATGTGTTACCTTCCTCTTGACCAAAAATGTAGCATTATAGGTTGATGGACCTGAATCCTTCCTCATCTTTGTAGTATCCTTATATATCCTCATTTATAGTATCCTTACTACATCTTTTTGAATGATTGGAGTCCATTATATTGGATTGGATTGGGTTTTTGAGCCGACACGTAACATGGCGGTGACAGCTCACAGGGGAAGGGCAGAATCTGTGATCCAGAAACATATAGTAGAAAGATGTTAATTAACAAATACAAGGCCTTCATGTCAAATGTTGCGATGCCAAATGTGGAGATAACAAGATATAAGATCCCCACTGTTTTATTGTAAATTGTCTTGTTGCTCCTCTCATTTCCAGCATGGCTCCAGATTCGGTAAAGCAGCTTATAGCTCCAGAGAGCAGTGCCAGCACTCCTGCAGTGCCCAGTGTGTGCCAACCTTTATGATAACCAATCCGAAAGCACAGGAACATTTCACTGAAGATACTGCAAAGTAACCAGGGAATGTTCCAGCTAATGGAAATTGAAATGCAAATCTTTCCAGAACGTGAGGAAAGACCTCATAAATCAGGACTGACAGAAAACATGCAGAAACTCATCAGGGTCTATTTGTACAATCAGAAACTGTAACTCGTACCACAGGAGAATACCTGCACTCCCAGAACGACACAGAATCTGCCCATCTTAATCAGTCTGACCCTCGCAGAGACTGTCCTCTCTGGGAAATCTTTTTACTTAGGCAATATATCTGCCCAAACAAGTGTAAACACGATGAAGTTCTTGCTCTGATGTGCCCTGTGCTGACTTGCTACTCCCTGGTTGTTCTATCCATCTGAGATACCATCTGCTCACAGCCCTGGGCTGGTTAAAACAAAGACTGAACCGTGAATGATCTCTGGCTCTGTTCCTTGTCTGGTCACAAGGTGATGGTCTGTGATATTTCTGGCATAACTCCTGGGTACCCAGTGCTAAAGAATAAGATACTGTTTGATTCTGGCAGGCCAGGGCAAACTGTATTTAATATATCAGTAGATGCCATCAGATGTACTTAATCTTTTAAGAAATGGCCTTCCAGTCCACAGCTTTATGTATTGTGTTACTTAAAGGAGAACTCTTTATTATGCTTCTTAATAAAGAATATTCTGGCTGTTTACTCAGTTTCATCCTAGCACAGTTACATACATATAGATTTTAAACTTCTTATAAGGAACAAATGGGGCATGTGATTATTGGTCTGACTACAAGTCCAGAGTTTGCTTTCCTGTGTAGTCATGAGGTTGGTCTTTACTGTGTCTCTTTACAATGTTTTGCTGACCTTGGAACTAGGGGATGACACCATGTTTAATCCCTGCTCAAAGTTAGAAGACACCTTGTTACCCAGTTCCACTATCCATATTAATTTGTATGTTCCATCAATAGGGGATTACCAAAAATATCAAAAATAGTGTCTAACACCTGATAGGTGTGAATTCAGGTCACCAAAATGTATGGAGTTCACAATCCTCTGTTATCAGCCTGGGTGCATGTAGTTAGAAAGACAGCCGGAGGATCCCAAAAATGGAAAAAGTGAAGAATACTCAGCACTCATGAGAAGCCACCAGGGTAAATGTAAAAGTAGTCTTCTTTTATTAGCATCTCAGGAACAATACAAAGTCAATGGGGCTTATTTACTAAGGGTCCCCTGGACGCATTTCCGTCAGGTTTTCTGACTTTTCGTGGATCACGTCGCCAGGCATTTAGAAGGGGATTGAGTTGCACGCGATCGTATTGTGTAGCAATCGCGCTGGCTTTCATGTGACACAAATCAGAAGGCAGGCCGTCGGACGATCTGACGGATTCGGACAAAACGCAGGATTTATCTTAAAAATTGTGTCACAATCCAAGCACTTACATACACCGGGAGGAAGATGGTGAACTCCGACGGACCTGATCGGGGAAGCGGCACATGCAGGAAATCGGACGCACAATCTTTGTGAACACCAGTGGCCGGGTAGGTAAATGTGCCCCAATGTGCAAATGATCAACGCATTGGGATACCAAAATATCACCTCTACCATATGTAAAATCTTAGAGCAATAGAAGGTGTTCATATAGTAGTTATAATGTTAAGTAACTCCCTTGACTCTTCATTGTATCCTTTGAGATGCAGCTTTACTCCTACTTGTAAGAGCTGACAGTGAGAAGCCTATCACAAGCAGGAAGTAGGGGTAACAAGTTGAAGGTTAATCATATAGTAGATATTGCAGAATAATTTGACACTCTACCAGGACCCACCAAAAGATGGGTTCCAAAATTAAAGGGGTTTTTGGGCTTTAAAGTTATGGTTTATTCTGCCTGGGGGAGGAGGCTGTAAAAATTAAAAAAATATATAATGCAGGCAGGAAGTCCCATCTATCCGCTTCCATGAACCTGATACATCATAAGATTCAATGATGTATCAGGTGACCGGAAGTAGTAGAAAGGGAACGGCTACCTCTGTAAATAAACAGGGGCATGACACTGATGTAACTAGAGGAGGTAAGAATAAGTTTTTTTTTTATTCACACCACTTACGACACTGATGTAACTAGAGGAGGTAAGAATAAGTTGTTTTTTTATTCACACCACTTACGACACTGATGTAACTAGAGGAGGTAAGAATAAGTTGTTTTTTTTTGTTTTACCCAACAAGGCCAGATATATAGTATTTTGTTAAGCCAGGACAACCCCTTTAAATCTGATTTCTTAGAATCAGAAAAAAACAGAGGCAGAATCCGTGAATCAACACCTATTAAACTATACAAAAAGCTGATCTTCAAGAATATCCAATTGTGGCTGCAAACAACTAGAATTTACTTGTTTACATTATATATGTATCAAGTTTTATATTACAAAAACTATGTTCTGGCCAAAAACTTTATTTAAAAAGAGGCTGCATAGGTTTTGCCACTTTCCATTAAATAAATGGGTGAACATAAAGTGGGGCAAAGTTCTTAGTTCCTAGACATGTTTCTTAGGGTCAGAACACAACAGGTTAATTATCTTGGAGAAAAGATGTTATTTCTTGGCCAAGGATTTACATTGTATATTTCATTTTACAGATTGCTTGTGTCTATATGTACATATACCTATTACTATACTGAAGTTAACAATACACAGTTTTCAATTTGTAGTCTCCAGTGATGGGAATGATGTTATATAACTGATATAGAAGACAAATATTTATTGTCCTCCATTATAGTTGCATTACTTAGGGGTGAAGTCTTTCAAGGGCACAGTTGAGTGTGCTGAGCTATCCATGGTGCTGACATCCACACACTGTTACCGAGAGCCAGCACAAGAATGATGGACGCAGAACATTAGTTGTGATCACATTACTGAAAATGAGATTACTGAAAGCTAATTTTTTATTGGTGGCTATTTGCTGCACTTAAAATGGACGCAGTTTCCATCTTTATTTATTTATGTTTATTTCATTACTAGTCATTTGGATGGTCATTTAAGATAGCAGTACATTGTTACAACATGCTGGAGGCAAATAAGTCCTCAGGTTGTGAGCATTGTAAAAAATGCATAATGTAGATATAGAAATTAATGCCAAGAGACCTAGTGAATCGTTGCTATTATTTTAAAGTTCCACAGTGAAGATCCAGATATGGGAACATCATTCTCCTTCCATAAGGAAAACTGGATTGTGGTAACACGACAATATATTACCAAAAACCTAATAAGAATATAGAATAGATCCATTGCAGTAGCGCTATAAGTGTACAATCATATTAATTTATTTATATTTTTTATGTTTATTTTTCTATCTATTCATTCATATATATCAATTGAATTCCACCTGTGTATTAAGTCAGAAGTATTGTTGACTCCTCTCATCCAATATCTTATTATTATACTACCTTTCTAAATTACCTATCATTTTTATCAAGTTCTGATCCCACTGTCCAGCTTTATTATATTGCTTCATTATTTAATTTGTCCACAAAAAATTATTCCTCTTGAAAAAGAGGTACTTTACATCCCCGAAACAAGTTGTGGTTTTGTCCGATAAGAATTATAAATAAAGTAATTCATGTATGTAACCAACCCTCCTTCTCCATCACCAATTAGAATAAAGCAGAGGAGAGACAGCTTATCTCTTCTATAATGGAATAAAAATCAGTCTCTGAAATAAAATCTTTTAGGGAAGGGGTCTTCTCAAAGGGGTGGTCTTCTGGATAGATTTCTGTCATTTCTAAAGCTGGCAGTATGAGAATCAAAGACTGCAGGGGTTAAAACCCTAAGATTTGTCTTGCTACTGTCTTCAGCGGATTACTACCCAGATAAAACCCCCTCCTGACCTGGTTCCCAGTCTGTGAGTTTGTTGCTGTTTGGATTGATCAATATTTGGACCTTGACTCTTCTGTTGTTGTGACCTTTGAGGTGGTCCTGCAAGAGCCTGGGCAGGTCATGTGATCACCACTATGTTTGGCTGTAGTCGGTTGGTTGCAGTACATCCAGTATGGCTAGTGTTTTGGTGATGGCAGTTACACATCATTACTATAGTAACAGTGCAAGAAAACCTGTTAGATCATCCCTGGGAGCAGAGCATAAGAGGTAGGAGGAGTTACTTAGAACTTAAGGATCTTGGGACTTGTAGTTTCTAGTGTCGGCCATCTTGGTGATAACTCCACCTACTTTATTTATATAAAATTTTGTGAACCATAAAATCAAACTAATTAAGCTCCATTTTGTGACTAATGACATTGAGTTTTGTTACATTCATTTATTTAAACCATCATGGGTTTTTGTATCAGACGTTCATATTCCCGGAATACCCCTTTAAGTAAGCAGGGACGGTTTGGTGGATTCCGTGCTAGGGCTCATTATCCCTTTCCTGTCCTGTCCTGAATGAGACATTAGATATACTGTTTATATTGTACCATTGTAGCACAGAGCAAATCTGGGTATTTCTAGCTTTGCACTTCTGTGTATGCATCAGTTGAAAGTATTTGTGGATGATGATTGGTGCATAGTACCGCACTTTTTGTAATATTCCTGCAATTCTCATCAGATTATACAGATTTAATATCTCTATATTTATAAGCAATTCATCAATATTAATCCATCAAAAAGAATTATTGATAATTAGAATGGTGCTTGTAATGTCTCTGGCCATTAGTAATGGGGGATCAAGGTGATTTACTAATTTTATTTTATTTTTAGACTTCTCAAAAAGGGGCATCATATCACAATTAACAGCTTTCGGCACGCTATCATACGCTGAATACATGTTATGTAATGCAAAATTATTTGGCAATGCATTTATGCTTGTTCAGTATGCTAGAGTGAATTTGGGTCAAACAAGGCTAATGCTGTATTAAGGTGTTATGTATTAAAAGAGGCAAGTAGCCCTGGCAAGATGTAAGAGACCATGACAGATTTCACGCGGCGGAGATGAGGTAGATTCCGTTAGCGGGATCCTTGCTTGACCTTCTGATAACAGTAGTCTCATGAAAACGTCCTGAGCAAACTACTCTATTTTATATCAGCCTTGGGGATACACGTAGGTCTAAATCCTCAAAACAGATTCCAATTAAAGAATATATTTCTATGCACATGTCACCTGAGGTAGTGTTGTTATACACATCTAGAAACTTGAAGTCCTGTGCAATTAAATCCGCTCTGTTCCATTTACTTTTAAGGGATTGGGCACTTTTACAAAAATGTAATGAAGTTAGTACAAGACCCTATTACATTGATGGCGAACCTTTTAGCAGCCGAGTACCCAAAAAGCAACCCAAAACTGCCCTTATTTATCGCGAGGTGCCAACCAAAAATTAAAGCATTACCTTGTTGCTCCCTGTTCTTCAACAACTTTAAATCATATTGGCCTCCTGAGTAGTAAGATGGAAAATTTGCATCATTTTAGCTTCTTTCCACTGTCCCTCCGCACACAGAGAATTGTGGGGCCAGCAGGAGGTCCTCCAAAGCTAATTCAGCCCTGTCTATACATTCCCCCTCTTCCTATAGTCCCAAGTAGCAAAATAAGTGTGAAAATATGGTACCAGTGCCATAGGTTCGCCACCACTGCCATATTAGGTCACCAATATTGTACTTAACCTGGTAAAATTTGTGTAAAGCCGTCAGGAATCAAGTGGTATCTTAGTGAGTGTGTACTGTGTGTGGTTGGACCGGGGAGCCTTAGGAAGCAGATATCTCTCTCCTACAGGAGGAGACCTGTAGATATTACATTTTAGTTGGGGCAATGGTGAATATTTGTATTTGGTTTCAGCAGCTCCAAGCTGCACCTCCATGAAAAGAGCTCATGATCAAAACATGAAGGCATATTAACGATTACTAAGTAAAATGGGAACCACTTAAACATGTTAGAATGCATAGTTATCAAAGTATGGATGAATTGAATAGGCAACTGTTCAGTAACACAGTCCCTGGTATATAATGAAGATGTATTTCCTCTGGATCCTACTTTGACTGAATACGGTTAACATCTCAACAGATCTGGGTTTCCAACCTTTTTAGAGTTGTGTAATATCTTATTTCAGGGAACACCTACATTTTCCATTTCAAAAATAAAGCTAAAAAAAAGTAACCGCTTTTTTTAACCGCTATCACTGTAGCGGAAAACAGTGTTCCTATTTGCAAGCAGAATAATAAATAAATAAATAATAAATTCCCAATGAACATGACTGAAGAAAGAAACAATGGAAACTGTCACAGTGTCACAAAAATTGAGAGTGCATGAACAGGAGCAGGGCTTGTCTCTTTATTCTACCTAAAGTGCATAGGTTTAACTTCTACAGAACATGTTATTCTAGACTTAATGTGATTGTCCAGGCTCTACCTTAGTGAGTCTCATTCGCCTGTAAATATAGTCATATACATGTAATTTTACTGGCCATAATAAAATAGAAACCATTGTTTAGGAAAGTGGGTGCTGCTCATAACATGAGAGTGGGGGCAATAAGAGGGAATAGATCTCAAACTGTATCAGGGTCTCTGTGGGATCTTTAGCTAAAATATAGTCACAGATCACAGCTTTGCCATAATTGAGCAAAAATAAAGTACAGCCAAGCGAAAAGTTCTGAATATGGAAAGTAGGTAATAACAGTGTTGGACTGGAATGACTTTGGTCCACCAGTAAAATATTTTCATGACATCTTCCACTATACAGCTACATGCAAATATTACTTTATATTTATTTTCAAAGTTGTAAAATGTAGCTGATCCACAACTTACTTTTAAGCCCTTTTCTTGGACTGTTATGGTGCTAGAAGCCTAGTCAGTAACCTGCTGACTGGCCTTTGCATAAGGCCCTCTTATATTTTCTTGCTAGTTCTATTTGCTCTACTTCTGTACTTCTGGTTTCTGGTATTTGGCTTTTGTTCTTGACTTTGTATTTGCGATTTTGTGCCTTATTTGCTATCTCTGCCGGATTACTGAACAGGCAGGGCTGTTGTAGGGCTGGAGTTCTAAGGTTCACTGTCTTGTCTTACATCCTGGAGTCCAGTGTTCCCATTACATAATAATTGTGAGTCTGCTAAATATACCTCTATAATAGACTCAACTAGCTGTACTGTACCTCATCATAGGCTCTTATTGTTAGTGATGTGGAGTTGGGGAAGAACACTCTTTTCATATTTTTGATGGATATGTAAAAAAAACAACAAAAAATTTAATAATAAATGTCTGCTTTTTAATCTGGAATGTTCACAGTTGGGATAAAGATCTAGCGCTTGTCTCCTGTTTGTCTGCTATTAATATGTTAAGCAGCCTGTGCTACTTCCAGCCTCAGGTGGCGATCAACTCTCCACGCTATTAATTTATTAAAGACTAACTTCTCTCTGACTATTTAATGAATTAGGAAGAATTATTTACTTCTGCTTCCTTATAGTGAACTTCTAGAGAATGTATTAGGTCAAGTAGTAACATGCCAAAATATCTTAAAGGGGTAAAAATATTACCTGATATTAAAGATATTACAATATTGGCTGAAATGGAATGAGGAGATGCAAGGATGGGCAAATGTGTACTTTAAATTGTGATTTTATAGAGATTGGGCTTATTCATATTAAATGTTTATGTAATATCAGGTTCATAGGCAACCCCTGGATCTGAGAGCTGACTGTTAGGAGTGCCAAATGTGCCTAGCAATCTGATATTGATGACCTATGGATCGGTTATGAATATTAATATGCTGCCAAAGCCTGTTAGCTAATGCAATTTCTCATGCAACTAATTCCACACAATATTATGACATAATAACATAAATAGCATAATTTGCATATCAAATTGGGACACGTTTACTTTCCCGGTCACTGGAGTTCACAGAAAGTGCATTGTCCAACTATAATACAGCATGCGGTGATTCACTAAGATCATGCACCAGAAATCATGAATGTGTCGCTTCCCCACTCAGGTCCGACAGAGTTCACCATCTTTTTAGTGGTGCATCTTAGGGCTAGGGCTTGCAACACAATTTAAAAGTTAAATACGCGCCCAGTCCGAATCAGTTGGACAGTCTGATAACACGCCCACTAATTTGTGTCACATGGAAGCCAGCGCACATACGACACAGAAGGATTTTATGCACCACAATCCAGGCGTACACACTTATTAATTACCTGTGCAAGCCGTTTTAGCCCCGAAAAAGGTGCACAGTTCAACAAAAGTGTGCCCTCGACCCTTAGTAAATGACCCCCATTGTGTTATTGTGAGCTGTAACAAGATCATGTTATTTTGTGTAACGCAACTCCAAAGGTCTATATGCATAAGGTTACATGCACACGACCATGTGCCTAATCCAGGCCGTTAACTATGGGCCATGTGCCCTTGCTAGCGGCTCGGCTGACACCCTACCATGTCCATTCAAAGTTCCCGACCTGCTCTTTACCTTGCGCCATGGCCATCTGGCTTGTTCGTGGTGCTCTTACTGTGAGTAACAGAGGTCAGTGGGGGGCCATGAGCTAGCGGCAGTTTCTGCAGGTAACTTACTGCCCCCATTTACGGTTGTGTGCATGACACCTAACACATACATTTAAAGGAAATCTACCACCAGGATAAAGGGTTGTAAATGGAGGACACTATAGTGACCTACTGGTGTGTGCCATTCTGAGGATCCGCTCTTCTTTTAACTTCTTATGTCCTGGTTTCTACAAAACAAGTGAGCCTATGGGGCTGTAGGCTTCATAGATTAATCCATAGATTAAAGAAGTCTTGAGCCCCTCAGGCTCATTTGCATAATTTTTAAAGCCTTTTTTTCCATAAAAACCAGGGCATAGGAAGCTTAAAGCAGCAGATCCTGCCAGAGGGGGTACACACCAGCATGCTAGTGTGCTTGGTTTATAATCCTTCATCCTGGTGGTAGATGTCCTTTAAGGAACTAAAAATCCATCTAATATCCATCTTGGTCCTGCATTGTAAGGAGCTGGCCGTCTCCAAATTGTAAACATGAATGTTTAGTATAATCTTTTCCAATTTGCTATTCTGTAATGGAGAGGCTGTAATATTGTGAATTGCTGGCTATACTAACATTTAATATCATCGTATATTAATGACATTATATGAATCACATATTTACTTACCCGGAGTTAAAAAATAAAGCAAACAAAAGTAAAATGTATTATGGAACCAAAATATGCAGTGAGTCATAAAAGAAATAGAGCTGCCAGGAAAAATACAGTCATGGGGAATTTTAATATGGAGATGTGGATACATTTAATCGGTAATGGCTCTATGTGCTGCAAATAGGTCACTAATATATTGTTTTTAGCCTACGACAAAACTATAATTTGGTTATGAAGAGACTAAAATGTGGGAACAGTAAAAAGAAGTGAAATGAAAGAGCAAAGCGGAGACATGTGAAAGGTAGTAGTTAAAAACAGCATGTCTTACGTTCCCTCGCGTGGAGAGGCAGCTGTGACAGATCTGCACATTGAGGTCAATGGTAGGAGATAGAACCTAAAAATGATGGGGTGTTGGATAACTGAGTATGACAAAATACATGTATCTGTAAGCAGAGATACAATAATGTGAATCTTCCCAAATACTTCAGCTAAAGACAGAAAATTCTGTTTGGCTGTTAATGTTTGTCTCTAGATTCCAATAGTATTAGCTGGATGTAGTCAAAAATGTTAAACAATGACATAAAGTTACATAAAACACTCCCAAATCTTCACTTGCAGGAGAGGGTTTCATAAACCCTGCAAGTGTTGGGGCTGAAAAAGCTGAATATGCTTTAATTGTCTCTTAGAATGGGACAATTTCAGAAAAGTTATGGCTAAAAAAAAGTATAAACACATTCCCCCTAGTGTCCAATACTATACAGGCAGTCCCTGGGTTACGTACAAGATAGGGTCCACAGGTTTGTTCTTAAGTTGAATTTGTATGTAAGTCGAAACTGTATATTTTATAATTGTAGTTCTAGACAATTTTTTCTTTTTTTGCCCCAATGCCAATTGGAGTTTCAATTTTTTTTGGTGTAATGGGACCAAGGATTATGAATAAATCTTCATTACAGACACTTTACAGCTGATTATTGCAATCTAGGACTTTAGTAAAGCATTCAGAGAGCTTCACCAGAGGTCATGGGGGGCAGAGGGGTCGGTCTTTAACTAGGGGTCGTCTGTCCTTAAGTAGGGGACCAGCTGTATACACTACATTGGCACTAAATAATTAGGCTTGCAGTATCAGATTTTAGAATTACCATGCAAATTTATTACAGATAAAAATAAAAAACTAAGTTTATGTTTATGACTAATTGTAATTAATTTCTATTATCATAGTATATATACCAATACAAAAACAAACATTCAAATTGATCAGTGGATAGATGAATGACTGTACAAAGTAGTTATAAATGTTAGTTACTAAAATAAAAAAAATCTGTTACAATTGAATTCAGGAGGACCAACACAACATAGGAGTAGGGTCCTACTCCCAAGTGTTATATATGGAGGTCTTGTATAACTGAATAGTACCTTTGTATTTTCAATTTAGTTATACAGTAATACCAAAGCAAACTCTGTGAAGTCTGATTGTGCAGTTATGCAGTACTCCTTAGTTCTGTCTAAGCTACCAAATGTATGAAAGAAGGAGGAAACTGAAATAATAAAAACCTAAACAACAAGAACAATGACACAATAGCACTCTACACACCCAATAAACTAAAATCACTATTATTAGCTCATAGTTGCACAACAAACACATTATAATATATATATGCAATTACAAAGGTTCTGCCCATGGTCCATGGTAAGACTCATCTGTCATATAGGGGTTCCCCTACACATAGTAATATCTCAAGGATCCCCATACACACAGGATAAGTACATCAGATATATCATTACATTACATAGACAACAAAATACAGTTGTATATCACAAAACAAGGGCTACCTGAGTATCATATAAAAGTGGTATAGGAACACATCTACTAGATATACTAACAAATATAAATAAATAAAGTCCAAGACATAAGAGGAGACCCCACAATCAGCGCTCAGGCACTTGATAAATCTCCCCCATAGTTTATTTACAAACTTGCTTAATTTCTTTTTTTAATTCCTCTATATCCATTGGTAAAAACAAAATGTAGCCAAAATATACATAAAGTAAGCTTTAAGTTATAATACAGGGTCTTCCCTGACTAAGTTAAATTCCTCTTCCACTAAGTTGTGGGTATAGTGATTGATTCTCTTTATTAACTGCTATAAAAATGACACTAAAGAAGTCAGAGTTTGCAAGACAGAATAGGGAAAGCACTAGCTAATCGTTCCTTATGTCCTCAGACCAGCCAAAGATTCTCCATTAATCATTGTATAGTAAAAGGGCTCAAACTTTTGTTCTACTGTGGCAACTGCTTAGAAATGAGTAATAGCAAAGCTGATTGTTGTTTTTTTTTACATGTTATATTTTCTCAAGGCTCTGTGGTGGAAACGGGGGAATTGGCATTGTTCCTATAATGCAGTGTTCTTGAATATGTTTAGCTAATTGGAATCAAGAAAACACATTTACAGTACACGATATTCGGTTTTAAACACCAACTTACGGTGAATATCAGTTCTTTGTTACATTGACATAATGGCAGAATTATACCGTGGTAACATAAACTTCCATCAACATTTCATACAAATATTACAAATTTAATTTAAAAAAAGCAACCAACATTAGAAACTACTGTATAATATAAGAGAAAACAACCAACACAGGTATCTTAAGACCAACTAGACCTATGACACATGACACATGATACAAGGGGTGTCCGAGGCCAGTGAGCTTACGGCACTCCGTGGTATAGGATGTTCTTATAGTTTATTTGTTGATTTGCATCTGGATGACTGTCCTGCACTCCCTACACTTGATTCTACATATTGGTTACAGGGAAGGGAAAACTGTCCCTTTTTCTATGGTTAAGCTAGTCCCTGCCTGCCGGTGATGGTCAGCTTACCCGGGCTAGTTCTAAGGATACCAGGGTCTGATGTAATACAAATTTGGGTCCCCCTAGCGAAAAGATTCCTGCAAGTAAAACTTGGAGAACTAGCAATCTCCTACACAAAAACATAACCGAGACTGAATACAAGTAGGAGGGCAATAGGGAGGACAGAAATAAAGGGTAACAACCAGAGCAGATCCACATGGCACTCACTATTACATAAACACAGACAAAGGGGGACAGACAGGAAAGTGGTGAGTGCATACAAGAGAACAGACAAACTTCAGAATCTCTCACCACAGACAAAGAAACAAGCTACTAGAAAGTTCCAACAGAACAGAGCCAGGGATAAGATGCAGATGCAACAATACCTAGTAAATACTGAATGACAAAACCAGCCTTAAATGGAGCCCGGCCACTCCTGATAGGATAACACAAATCAACACCGCTGAGACCTAAAAACACCAGCACGTAATCCAGAAACGCCAACTACAAAAAGACAGGTATAACAATCAAGCCACAAAGCACAGTGGTAGAGAACCGACTAAAGGCCGCCAGTTTAAATTCTGACAGTTGTCCAGTTTGAAAATCCATTTTATTTACCAAATTAAGATTTTGTAAGGTCATACATTAAAAAGGTAAATGGGGGTCCCTTGGAAAATTTCTTGAGTTCATTGTCTTTCACTGACATAGACAACCCAATTATGTGAAAGGGCAGTGTAATGTTTCCTCTATGATGGTGCTTTATGGAGGTTGCTTGGATGACAGAATGGAGGTCCCAGCAGTGGAACATCCAGTGACCTGGTTTTTGTCTTGTTGCCCTTTCAAGTTGGGTAGGTGTTGGAGGTAAGTAGGTAGTGTATTTCTCACTGTAAAATGTCTAAACCTGCAGAGCAATAGTCATAAAATAGTTTGTATATGTCAAATCCCTTATAATTTCATGCACATTAGTATGTACTGCTTTTCTCTGGTAGTATTTGCAGCTTGCCTGCTGATGCTCTCCTCCTGCAGCTGCGCCTCCCCAGACTAGCTGTTATTGCAAGGTCACCGGGAAAAGAATAGATAGAAAAGTTTTTGCTAAGCGAAGTAAAGATTTCTGAACCATCAGAGAGAAGATTTAAACATTTTTACATAAACTCTGTAGAAAATAAAACATAGTACATAGAAACCCGGAAACCCACCATAAATAGCCCAGATCCCTATAAGCTATGGGGTGCTCTTTTAGTTGTCCATAGGCAGAAAGAGAGTGAAAATAAAATGGAATGTTTTAAACACTATGAAAAATAGTTGCTGCCAGGACAAGGTCTTAAAGTTTCTCCTTTATTTACTTCCCATATTTTACAGCAGAAACATTAAATGTTTTTGGGCAGTTGCCAGCGATTAGAAGACGGCAAAAGAAATCCAGTTAGAACCAATTAACTTTGTAATTGCATAAGCTCTGACACAATGAGAAAGGCTATCGCTAGCTCAATCAGATAGATGTTGACAACATAATTTCATATTCTAAAAACCAAACAATTTGTGGAAGTAAAGTTTTAATTTAAGAATCCCATTAATTAACAATTATATGTTTTAAAGTGTTTTTAGAATAACAGCGTTTAGAATCTGAGAACTGGAGGCTTCTGATACACAGGAAACAATAAAAATAATACACTTTGATACTTAAAGGGGTTGTCCACCTTCAGCAAATAATTGATATGACTTGAGTAAGGAAAAGTTATACATCTTTCCAATATACATTCTGTATCAATTTATCTAGTTTTCTAGATCTCTGCTTGCTGTCTTATTATAGAAAGCTTTTATGTATACTTTCAGTGGATAAAAATCTGTCCATGGTCATGTGATGTCACACAGATGCACAATATTATACTCTGATAACTCTCTGTGATAATAACGACTCATGCACCTGCGTGTCCATCACATGACCAGGGACAGATTTCTATCCACTTAATAAACATAGAAACTTTCTATAGAAGGACAGCAACCAGAGATCTAGAAACTATGAGGAATTGATACTGCAAGTGTGATAATAATATTACCACTCTACAGTTTGTTTTATTTTTATTATATTTGGTTTTTTTTGTGGAGTTTCATTCTGTCCTATTCCGAGTCATTAGACTTCATTTGACCAGTTTTACAACCAGCCAGGAAGAGGCACTGGGCAGTGCATCTCCACACTCCAGGGAGTCTGTTTGATTAGAGAAATGTGCACTTCCCCAGGTGACAAAATTAACACCTTAGGCCAGAGTGGTTCAGTAAGGGAGGGGGTGAAAGAACCAGCAGACTCTGGTTTTCCCTCCAAAACCTAGACAATGGGAATATCATAGCTGTCCATAACTGGGGCATAATTCATAATTGTGGGCCCCCAGTTACACAGGACAGTTATGCGGTCTAGACACACTCCTGGAGCGAAAATCAGAATTTTAGCTCCAGGGGAAGGCAGCCAATAGCAGAACACCCCTGATATTAGGCTAAGACACCCCGAGTTTGTTATGGGGTTAATGGGAATAACGTACCTGTTTGGTTGGAAGCAATGGCACAATTGTGCCATCTTCCAATCAAAAGTTATGGGGTTTTGATAAAAACCCAGACCCAAAAAGTACCTCACTGATGGGAGGGGGATAGAAAAACTCCCCCTCACAGTGACATCACAGCCAGGGGTGGCGGTCAAAATGCCCCTGTGTTTAAATTAGTGAAGGAGCCACATGTTGTTGTTCAGTCTGGGGGACTCTATAACACTAGAAGACTGGATCGATGTCTATGCCCTGTCCTCGGGCAAAAGAATGTCTTCCTATTTCACTAGCAAGAGTTTTTTGTTTCCCTTTTACTAACTGTTTGTAAATATCGTATGTGTATTTTTAAAAATCTTTTTCATTTTATCTGACAATTTTATTATTTGAGGGTACTACATTTTTTATATAAATTAAATTGTTCTTTTAATAAGTCTCTGCTTGTAGCCTTAAAGATTCTGAGTCTCTGAAGGGAATTACGTTACCAGAGGTCATTTTTAGCATAGTCCATGTAGTAAGCGATTGCATGTTCTGTGTGAATTTATCATTGTAATATCGTATAAGTAATGAGTGCATATGGTGTGTAACTTATCAGGGTGCATTGTCTGTGTGGTTGAGGTGCCTACGGCCTTCTTTGCGTAAGTAACTTGTAGGTGGTGGCAGTGTGGACTGGGTGACAAGATTGCGCGGAGTAAATGTAGCGATGGGATGGCATTTTGTGGAAGTTTGGGAGCTTAGAGTAGTTATCCCCGTGTGGTAACTCCGGTGAGTCGGGTTCGTGACAGAAAGTATATTGGAAATTTTATAACTTTTCTTTACAAAAACAATATTAATTATTTGCTAAAAGTCGACAACCCCTTTAAACTAATGTCATATATAGTTTAGTGAATCGTTTTAGTACATCGTACGACGCTCTATACATCGTGATCATAGGGTCATGACAAAGCTCAATATTGGACTTGGAGCTGGATATGTATTTCAGGTGTTGGATGGCTGATCCTATCAGTGGTTAGGGCAGCATCTGTGAGCTACATACATTTTATACTTACTCCTGACAGTCAGGGCTTTTTGTATCGACCTCTTGCTACTAGCACTACTTTATCTATTACTCAGCTAATTGCTGAGTAATTACTCAGCAGCTTATTGCTGTTATTGCTTTGTTATTGACTATTATTTACCTTACGATTCTGTACCTTGCCACCATCTTGGTTTTTTTACCCCATTTGCCTGGAAGATAGGTAGGGACAGAGGCTCTGGGCAAGTTCAAGGCCTTCATCTCTTCATTGTCTTAACAGTTTCACTAATGGAAAAATAAATCAGAGTAATGTACATTTCTTTCATTGCATACTCCAAAACTTGCTGAAAGTTATGTATTTTCTTTAAAATGGATGTCCGTGTTTTAAAAAAGTTTTGCTTATCCTTACAATAGGTGATAAATTTCAGGGTTCAACATTTAACATCTCTACCACACCCGCTGCTTTCTGTATGGTGGTGTGCTTGGTAGGCAGTCTTATCTGAACAATGCAGTCTCTTCATTCAACTCATCCAAGAACTCAAAGGATTTGTTACAGTTTTAAGGCCAAAATAGTAGTGAAAATTTCCATCGTATGGTAAAAAACATAATGCTTGTATGCTGGTAATAAAACAGAACGATTTTACTGCATGGTGTAGAGCAGTGATTTTCAACCAGTGTGCCGTGGCACACTAGTGTGCCGCGACACATGGTCGGGTGTGCCGCGGGGAAAGTTCCCCAAACTATGGTGCCTCCTATGTTTTGTTTCCCGGCAATGCGCAGCGATGCGCAGTCACGGCTTATTACAATGTAGGAGACGTGTACAATAACACATGCGCAAGCTTTGACCCTCGCGCGACAAAATGACATCATCAAGGCGGCGCATCATCCTGAGAGCGGAGAGACTCTCGCATTTGCCACATAATGAGACTCTCGCATATATGAGCCACATAATGATCAGCACCATATACTAAAAGCAGGGAGAAACTGAGAACTGTTGGGGAAGAGCTTCGTGTGTGTCTTTCCACCATTCCTGCCAGGATATCCCTTTTGTGTTTATCCAAACAGGCCCAGATTTAACACTGAGTAAAATAAATTTAGAATCTATATTATTAACGATATGTATAATATGACTGTTTTAGTGTCATTTTGTGCTATTTTTGTTGGTGGTGTGCCCCAGGATTTTCTAAGTATAAAAAGTGTGCCGCGGCTCAAAAAAGGTTGAAAAGCACTGGTGTAGAGTATAATGAATATATGAATGTTCTTAATTTTAATGGTATGTCATTAAGATGAATTTCCAATTTGAGAGCCTCATAATTTTCCTTAACCATCCATCTTTTACGTGGTTCGAGTGTTTGAGCATGATGGTAATCCTCCTGAACTGTGTGACTTTGGGAATGTTCCAACCCTGTGAAGATGTTGACTGTTCCTCTGACCGTTGCCAAATTCTTCAAGTAAGTTCTTCTTTTAATACATACAATGCATACGCTGAACTGTCAATCATTACATGCATTATTGTCTACAGCAAAGGTTTCCAGCCTTTTGTAGCATGGGAGCCGTAGTCAAAGATGACCATTGGTGTTGAGCCACATCAGGTATTAAAATTTTAAATATGCATAACGTGCAGTCATCAGTCATTCAGTCATCAGAGTTTGCAAATTATACTGGATACATTATGCAATAAATCTCTTCGAACCAATAAGGCTGCCTGGTTTAGTCTATTACAATGACTAATAATTTTTTCAGATTTTACTGTATGAGTTTATGTGACCGATGTGTTCAGGAGCTAAACTCAATCTGTAAAATGAGTGTAGCTAAAAATGTCCTGTCAGCTGTTATCTGCTCTCATACTGTCCTAATTGAAGATGAAGTTTAGTTCAGCCTATAAATACACTGGATGCATTAACATGCCATGTGATAAATCCCTTATTGGTTATATTCTGACATGGATTTCAAAACTGAGTATACCATAATCATCAAAGCTAAGTGAAAATTGGTGACAAAGCCTATTCTACCATTAAAATCCATCATAATAAACCAGGTGTTAGGATTGGTACACAAAAGACAGGGGATAGTGTGCCCTGAGCTTGCCCCAACCTCTGTCCCTTCCTATAGCCCCCCCACGCTAAACCGTGGGGCGACTACTTGAAGACTCGAAATATTCTGGGTAAGTGTGGGAAGGGGAACACAAACAGACTGACAAACATAAAAACATAAAAGAATAGTAAACAAGCCGGAGTCACAACTAGAGGGTACGTCAAAAGCAGAATCAGTAAGCAAGAGTCAAAGTCCAAAACTAGCCGAGTTAGCAACAATATAGATACAGATACAGAGCAATACAAACTAGCAGCAACCAGGTGGAGAAAGGGATTTTCAAACACTGGCACTGGTGACTAGTGAAGCTGCAAATTATGCAGCCAGAACTCCACCTCCAGAACCTGATAGGTGCTGGACAGCATCTGGGAATTAACCCCTCATGGTGCAGAAACAACCAAGCACCAAGCAGAGGTTCAAAGTCCCAGCCACTCCTAGACAGCGCGAGATCTTAGCAGCCGCTGCCCAGGACGAGAGGTGGAGTTTGCGCGGATACGCGCCGGGGTTCGGAGAACGCTGCTGGTACCACCAGAAGAACCAGAAGTCCCAGCAATCTCCCTAGCGAACCTGACAGTACCCCCCCCCTGACGGGGGGCCTTCGGACCCCTAGATCTTAAAGATGGCTTCTGAGGGTAGGTCTGATGAAATAACCTGAGTAACCGTGGAGCATGAACATCTCTAGCCGGAACCCAAGACCTATCCTCAGGACCAAAACCTTTCCAATGGACCAGGTACTGCAGGGAGTTACCTACCCATCTGGAATTCACCACCTTTTCCACCTCAAATTCCAGATTCCCCTCCACAATAGATGGAGAAGGAGGGTCAGAAAGAGGCAAAACAGGCTCAACATAGCGCTTCAGAAGACTCTTATGGAAGGTGTTATGGACCCGCCACCCTGCTGGAAGTGTAATCTTGAAAGAAACCGGGTTAACAATATGAGTAACAACAAACGGACCCACAAACCTGGGCGCAAACTTCAAAGAGGGGACCTTCAATTTAAGGTTTTTAGTAGATAACCACACTTTATCCCCCACCACAAACGTATCAGATTTAGTGCGCCTTCTTCCAGTTTGTTGGACCATAGAATTTTGTGCCCTCTGAATATTCTCCCGAACTTGTGACCAGAGCGAGCGCAACTTGGATGTAATGGCTTCCGCTCGAGGAATATTAGAGACAGGCACAGATGAAAAAGAGAAACGTGGATGAAAACCATAATTGCAGAAAAACGGAGATACCTGTGTGGACGAACTACAGTGGTTATTAATAGCAAATTCTGCCAACGGAAGGAATTTCACCCACTGGTCCTGACTGTCCGAGACAAAGAGTCGCAGATATTGAATCATCTCCTGATTCATTCTCTCGGACTGACCATTAGACTCAGGATGAAACGCTGAGGAGAACGACAGATTAACTTCCAGTCTAGAACAAAATGCTCGCCAAAATTTGGAAACAAATTGTACGCCCCTATCTGACACAATATCATCTGGTATACCATGGAGGCGTACAATGTTCTGTATAAACAAATCAGCCAATTCTTCAGCTGAAGGTAACTTTTTTAATGGAACAAAGTGTCCCATCTTGGAGAAACGGTCCACTACCACCCAAATCACTGTATAGCCTTGAGATGCTGGCAGATCAGTGACAAAATCCATTGACACTTTAGACCATGGCCTGGTGGGAACTGGAAGCGGAAGAAGAGGCCCCTCAGGACGTCTCCTGGGAGTCTTTCCTCGCGCACAGACCTGACAGGCTTGGACAAATGCGTGCACATCCTTAGTCATGTGAGGCCACCAGTAACTTCTCTTTAAGAGATCCAAGGTACTCCGCATTCCCGGATGACCTGCCAATACTGAGCAATGCGTCTCCTCCAACACTCTCAAACGACAAGAAAGAGGAACAAATAATTTGCCTTCCGGAAGGTCTTTGGGTGCAGATTTTTGTCCTGCTAAAATTTGAGAGGAGAGGTGGGAGGAGACAGCTGCCAACACAACACCTGGAGACAAAATATTACTGTCCGTAGTCGCTGGAAGCTCAGGAGTCCCGAAGCTACGGGACAAGGCATCAGCCTTCACATTTTTTGACCCAGGTCGGTAGGTGACCACAAAATTAAAGCGAGAGAAAAACAAGGCCCACCTAGCCTGACGTGAGTTCAAACGCTTAGCAGTATCCAAATATACTAAGTTCTTATGATCTGTGAGCACAGTTATCGGATGAAGAGCTCCTTCCAAAAAGTGTCGCCAGACTTCAAATGCCCACTTAATGGCAAGGAGCTCTCGATTACCAATATCATAATTCCTCTCACAAGAGGAAAACTTTCTAGAGAAATATGCACAGGGCCTAAGTCTGGTGAGAGTGGAGGACCCCTGAGACAACACTGCACCTACTCCTACCTCAGAGGCATCAACCTCCACAACAAACGGTAGAGAGAGGTCAGGTTGAACCAAAACTGGGGCTGACGAGAATGCCGCTTTTAAAGTTTCAAACGCTGAGCAAGCGGCAGGAGACCAGTTGTTTGGATCAGCACCCTTACGGGTTAGATCCGTGAGGGGTTTGGCGATCACAGAAAAGTTCTTTATAAAGTTCCGATAATAGTTAGCGAAACCTAAAAATCGTTGTAGGGCCTTAAGATTGGTAGGCCGAAGCCAGTCCGTGAGCGCCTGAACCTTACTCGGATCCATCTGTACATCAGAGGGAGTCACAACATAACCTAAGAAGGAAACCTTCTGGACGCAAAAAACACACTTTTCCAGCTTAGCGAAGAGGTGGTTTTTGCGCAACCTGGTAAGTACTTGGCGGAGATGTTGCTGGTGAGAAACCATATCAGGAGAAAAAATCAAAATATCGTCTAGATACACCACGATAAACACACCGATGTAATCATGAAAGATGGAGTTCATAAAGCCTTGAAAAACCGCTGGGGCATTACTCAAACCAAAGGGCATAACCAGGTATTCAAAGTGCCCCAAAGGTGTATTAAATGCGGTTTTCCACTCATCCCCTTCTCGGACCCGAATCAGGTTATAAGCCCCTCTGAGATCTAATTTAGAGAAAACTTGGGCCCCAGAAACCTGATTTAAGAGATCCGGGATCAAGGGGAGGGGACCTGAGTTTTTTACCGTTATCTTATTTAATTCTCGATAGTCAATACACGGCCGTAAACCACCATCTTTTTTCTCCACAAAAAAGAACCCGGCCCCAGTGGGCGACTCAGAGGGACGAATATGTCCGATTGCCAAACTCTCATCAATATAACTCTTCAGTGCCTCCCGTTCTGGTACCAACAAGTTATATATACGACCCTTTGGCAATCTAGCATCAGGAAGAAGGTCAATTTTACAATCAAACTCCCTGTGAGGAGGAAGGACTTGGGACAAGGGTTTTGAAAACACATCTGAGTAGTCCGAGAGAAAACCTGGAAGACCCTGATCTTCCGTCACTACTGTACATAGTGAAACTCTGGTCAGGTGCTCCTTACAGAGAGGACCCCAATGAACCAGCTCCAGAGTTTCCCAATTAATTACCGGATTATGGATCCGGAGCCAGGGTAGACCAAGAATGACATTTTCAGACAGGTTTTCCATAACTAGAAAAGAACACCATTCTTCATGCATAGCTCCTACCATAAGCTTTATCTGCGGGGTTCGGAATTTGATCAACCCTGCCTGTAGAGGGGTCAAATCCGCACCCGACATCTGGATAGGAGTGGACAATGGAATCAATGACATGCAAAACTGAGAGACAAAATTATAATCGATTAAATTAGTCGCAGCACCTGAATCCAAAAAGGCGCGACCAGTGCAGGAAACAGACTGAAACTTAACCGTACAAGGTAAATACATTCTAGACACAATAGGGAGTACCTGAGCTCCTAAGCAGTCCCCCCGACTACTGCTTAGGAGCGGAAGTTTTCCTGCTGCTGCCTCTTGGAACAGGTGTTGATCTGATGATCAGGACTTCCACAGTAGAAACAAAGATGGCGTCTTATTCGATGTTGCTTCCGCTGTGCAGGAGAGATGCTATCCAGCTCCATGGATTCCAATTCTGGACTACCTGGAGACGGACTGGCCGCTGGCTGACAGTCCGAGGACACCCGAGGTGATCGCCTGGATCTTAGGCGACGATCAACTCGGATGACCAGAGTCATAGCATCATCTAATGTCTGAGGCTCGGCATAAGCCAAGACTAAATCCTGTACTCTGTCTGACAGTCCGGACATAAATTGGTCTTTTAGGGCGCAGTCATTCCATTGAGAGTCAGTCACATACTGTCTGAACTGGGCACAATAATCTTCTGCTGTCCGTTTTCCCTGACACAGAGATCTAAGGTGGGAAACTGCAAGTGCTCGGCGGTCAGGTTCGTCATAAATCTGGCCTAAAGCAGAAAAAAAAGCGTCAAGAGAAGAACGGGATGGAGAGTCAGGTGGGAGAGAAAAAGCCCAATTTTGCGGATCCCCACGCAACAGGGAAATTACCACGCCCACCCTTTGAATCTCTGTGCCCGATGAACGAGGGCGTAAAGAAAAGTAAAGTTTACAGCCCTCCCGAAATGAAAAAAATTTCTTACGGTCACCAAAAAACACGTCAGGGAGAGGAACCTTAGGTTCAGGCATGGGTGGCAGTGGATCCTGCGGTGATGTCTGCCGTGGAACCTGCATAGATTCCTGAATTTGGAGACGGGAAGCTAGATCCTGAACAAGCTGAGTTAGGGTCTGGACCTGAGCGACCACAGCTGACAAAGGCTCCATGGAAGGAGAGAATGTAGCAGGTCGGATACAGGATGCAGACCTATGTGTGGCCAGTGTTTCTGTTAGGATTGGTACACAAAAGACAGGGGATAGTGTGCCCTGAGCTTGCCCCAACCTCTGTCCCTTCCTATAGCCCCCCCACGCTAAACCGTGGGGCGACTACTTGAAGACTCGAAATATTCTGGGTAAGTGTGGGAAGGGGAACACAAACAGACTGACAAACATAAAAACATAAAAGAATAGTAAACAAGCCGGAGTCACAACTAGAGGGTACGTCAAAAGCAGAATCAGTAAGCAAGAGTCAAAGTCCAAAACTAGCCGAGTTAGCAACAATATAGATACAGATACAGAGCAATACAAACTAGCAGCAACCAGGTGGAGAAAGGGATTTTCAAACACTGGCACTGGTGACTAGTGAAGCTGCAAATTATGCAGCCAGAACTCCACCTCCAGAACCTGATAGGTGCTGGACAGCATCTGGGAATTAACCCCTCATGGTGCAGAAACAACCAAGCACCAAGCAGAGGTTCAAAGTCCCAGCCACTCCTAGACAGCGCGAGATCTTAGCAGCCGCTGCCCAGGACGAGAGGTGGAGTTTGCGCGGATACGCGCCGGGGTTCGGAGAACGCTGCTGGTACCACCAGAAGAACCAGAAGTCCCAGCAATCTCCCTAGCGAACCTGACACCAGGAACCCTCACCGATCCTGGCTCTGTGACTGTAGTAATCTTATATTTGTTATCCATATCCTCCTTCCTTCTAAAAACAACTTTTAAAACTATGTTAATGAGCCTTAAAGGCTACCCTCTGTAATCTGTCATGGACAATTACAATTCTAATCACAATTAGAATACAGCAGGAAGTGCTCACAGCACAAGGCTGTGGACAGCCCCGGGGCACTCATCGAACTCATCGATCAGATCCCCCCGTTAAGCTGCACTGGGGAGTTGGGATCCAGGGGAAGAAGAGGCACAATACCCTTACACATCATAGTCATACTTGGCCATGGAGTGTCAGGGGTAAACATTCATGAATGGAGGCATCTACTTCAATATACAGCTGACACTTGCTCCATACGGTGACGGCTGCGATACTGCGTGCTGTAGTAATACAGTGATGGGTCTGGAACTACCTTCCTGGTACACCACACTATTACAGAGCACATCGGAAAGGTGTTTATACTGCCAATATATGAAAGGGAAAAACTCTTAAGTAGTGTACAAACTGTGGAGCCCCAAAATTAACCATACAGTACTGGTAGTAATTCTGCATTTGTCAACTAATAGGAATTTTTCTGTTGTTTCTCCAAAATTATATGAAAAGATATGGAGAACATCGCAAGTGTTTTACTTCTGTTTTGTCACCCAATGTTTTTCAGATCCTGAATCGTTACACAACTTTATGTTACAAATATAACAGAATATTTTGCTTATTTTTTAATCCTTTTTTTCCTCCAAATACGACAGGTTTTTGATGACTTCATCTTTATATTCTTTGCAATGGAGATGGTAGTTAAGATGGTGGCCTTGGGGATTTTTGGGAAGAAGTGTTACCTTGGAGACACATGGAATAGATTAGATTTCTTCATCGTAATGGCGGGGTAAGTAAATACTTTAGTATCTCAAATTGAATTTATTGAGCAGGTATGTTACTTCTTATGGTTTAAGGCATGATTGTAATGAAGGTGACATTCAGAACAGAGTGAACCAAGGAAAAATATAAATGGACTAATGCAGAGCTTCTTAGTAAATAAATATATATGGTTACATAGTTGATACAGTTAATAAAAAAAAGACATACGTTCATCAAGTTCAACCAAGAAAGGAAAAGGAGCTAAAGGAGCACAATTCTACTTATTAACAGAACCATCATTTTTGATTTGTTGTAAATCATCTAGGCCTTTTATGGAGCTCTCTTCTGTCTCTGCTGTGACCTGCTCCTGAGCGCTGCTATTCCACAGATTCACAGTTCTCAAATGAAGGATTAATTCATTGTATACCCCTTCTTCACACTTGATCCTTTAGACAAAGTATTTTATATTTTTCATTTGTAATTCTCATTCCCCATTCCTGATCATTCCCCCATATCCTATACACATGTATTGCACAGTTCTCAGTGAGGGTCTACCTGCCCACCCTACCATCTAATATACCTGTAGAAATAATTTTCAACAAATAACAGCATTATAACTCTGAACTACATTATAATAAACCACCAGTGAGAAAATGTTCCAAAGCGTCTTTTTATGCTATTCTATGTTTAACCTAAACCTGTATTCTTCAATATCTAAGCATGAGATAAGCTTTAAAATGTCTTCTCTCTACTGATTCTACCAAATGTTAATAACAGCGATCTGCTTCAAAGCTGGAAGCCAATGAGTTGATTTTACCATCTCCCATCATAAGATTTCTACTGTACAAATAATAAGGCATGTGAGGCACAAAGAAAGTGACCCTGAATATTACAATTCATGACTTGATTTGGAAAAAAGAGCTGTTTAGTAAGAAAGGCATGGCCAAAAAATGTTTTGTATTTCTCTACGTGCAACAACCTTCAGACATTGGATATCATTGTCAAGCATGGGTCAGAGGGCGCTGTCTTGGTGTGAAAGAATATCACAGCACAATAAGGATTTCTCAAGATTGCAGCCTATGGGTGTCCGTTCCTGTTTGTTGAGGTAAATGCATTGCCAGGCTGTACCCATTATGTAAGCAATAGCAAGTAGAGCTGGAAAATAGAGATAATTGCATGCATTAAAGGGAACCTGTCAGCAGAAATTGACCTAATAAACCACTAACAGTATGTTATCAAGCAGTTGAACACCTTCCAGATCATGTTTCTTTCATGACCCAGTGTGGTGGAACCATTAAGAAAATCTACTTTGAAGTGAGATGTAAACTGGTTGTATAAAGTCAAGGAGGCGGAGATTTTAACACTGAAGTCATGCAGTATCTTTCTCAGAAAGCCTCCTTCATTGTAATTGACTGTCCTGCATCAAGAAACATCCTAAACCAGATCTGCTGAAGTCTGAAGCATGACGTCAGTCACAGAGGAGGCTTTCAGAGCCTTCAGTGTTGCTCTCTCCTTCTCCTTGACTTTACACAACCAATTTACATCTCACTCCAAAGTTGATTTTCTGGATGATGTCATCACCCTGGACCATGAAACAAACCATAACTAGAAGGTGTTAAACTGCTTGACAATACTCTGGTAGTGGTTTATTCGGTCAATTTCTGATAACAGGTTCCATTTAACCTTCATAAGGATGCATACAGTAATTCTGACCATCCTTCATTATTATTGTGCCAATGTCTTTGGCTGCTCCTCCTCCTAGGCTCCATTGGCACTGTCGCTGCTACAGTGGTGGTTACGGATCTGTATCTCTATCTCTATCATGTTTTTGACCCATTCCTGGTTTTGTCTTCTAAATCTTGATTAGTGGATCTTGAGTCTGTTACATGTCAATTGCAGCAAATTATTCTTTTTTGCATATTTCTTGTGGAAACCACCACATAATTCCCAGCAGATATTTTTACATACCAAGTGCAGATGTACATGAAAGTGAAAATATGACATCCAGCACTCCACCAATCAGCTGCTTTACGCAATTGTGGTGCTCCATCTTCGCATCCATATAACACATGGCCTCTTCGAACTCATTAAAGTGCAATACCAAAAATAGCCACTGTACAATGTATAGCACAGTGCTTGTTATGGAGCAACTGGAATGCTCTTGTCACTACATATTTTAGAAATTGCTTTAATGGACACTGTATATTATACTTAATACCAGACAGCATCATGCAGCATGATCATTGCAGTACTGAACAGGGTAAAAACCTATGATTCGACTATTTATGTCAAATTTCAGTTTCAGCTGTGCTTCATGATAACATATATGCAAATGGGTAAAAGAGAAAAAATGGTGTAACTTTGTGACACTCTGGGGCAGATATACTTATCCGGTCCATTCGCAATCCAGCGGCGCGTTCTCTGCGGTGGATTCGGGTCTTCCGGCGATTCAATAAGGCACTTCCTCCGACGTCCACCAGGTGTCGCTGCTGCGCTGAAGTCCACCGAGGTCCGCCGGAGTTCACGATCCTACCCTGGGTGAAAGTAAGCGTGTGTCCAGCGACACTTTTTTTTAAAAAATGCGGCAGTTTTTCCGAATCTGTCGGGTTTTCGTTCGGCCACATCCCCCGAATTCCATCGCGTGCATTCTGGCGCCGATGCACCAAAATCCGATCGCGTGCACCAAAAACCCAGGGCAATTCAGGGAAAATCGGCGCAAATCGGAAAAATTCGGGTAACACGTGCGAAAACGCAAATCAGGCCCTTAGTAAATTACCTCCTCTGACTCGCCAGATGACACAACGTCAGATAGTCGTTGTATATTTGACCCAATGTAGACGCGTTGTCTTACAATTTAAAAAATAATAATACATTTTTATATTCCAACACTGATCCTTGTCTTGGATGTAGTCATCACAAAGTTGCCCCATTTATTCTCTTTTAACCATTTGCATACATACCTACTGGATTTTATCCAGAAAAGTGGTCCGATGCTGCAACAAACTCGTGCCATATGACCCACTGGAAGAAATCCCGGGGGGACGATCTCTCTGGAGCCAATGGGCAAATCTGGGACTGGTCTGTGGCTGATCTGGGACTGGTCTGCGGCCGATATGGGACTGGTCTGCAGCCGGTCCAAAAAAAACCCAAAACAAGTACTCACCTTTCCAACGCTCCCCCACAGCTCCACTGATGCAGTCCAGCTGTCAACGACAGCTCCATGTGCGCCGTCGTCACACAGACTACGATGTCGGCACTCAGCTGATGTCATAGTCTGTGAGTCCCCGAAGCGGTGGAAATTTGAGTGCATTGTTTATTAATTTAATGTGTTGGGCAGGGGACTGGCTGGCTGTATACAGGGGGGAGGGGGGCGGGCTGGCTAATCGCTGGGGAGTTCTGACTGGCTGTATACTGTGGGGACTGGCTGGCCATATACTGGGGGGCTGTCTGGCTATATACAGGGGAGGCTGGCTGTACACTAGCGGGGGTGTCGGGCTATATACTGGGGGGGCTGGCTGTATACTGGGAGGACTGGTTGGCTGTATACTAGGGGGGGCCGTTTGGCTATATAAAGGAGGGGCTGGCTGTATACTGGGGGACTGGCTGGCAATATACAGGGGCGGGGCTAGCTGTATATTGGGGGGGCCTGTCTGGCTATATATAGGGGGGCTGGCCTGCAATATTAAGGGGGACTGGATGGCTATATACAATGGGTGGCTGTATACTGGGGGAAATGGCTTGCTATATACAGTATTGGGGGGGCTGTCTGGCTATATACAGTGGGGGCTGGCTAAATACAGGGGTCTGGCTGTATTCTGGCGGGCTAGCTTTAAACTAGGGGGGCTGGCAATGTTATATGGCATAATAGTTATATTCTTGTTCATAGGAAGCAGCATTATAGTAGTTATATTCTTGTACATAGGGGCAGCATTATAGTAGTTATATTCTTGTACATAGAGAGCAATATAATAGTAGTTTTATTTTCGTACATAGGGGCAGTATTATTTTAGTTATATTCCTGTACATAGGGGACAGTATTTTAGTAGGTATATTCTTGTACACAGGGGGCAGTATTATAGTAGTTATATTCTTGTGCATAGGAGGCAGTATTATAGTAGTTATATTCTTGTACTTAGGGGGCAGTATTATAGTAGTTATATTCTTGTACATAGGGGGCAGTATTATAGTAGTTATATTCTTGTACATAGAGGGCAGTATTATAGTAGTTATATTCTTGTACACAGGGGGCAGTATTATAGTAGTTATATTCTTGTGCATAGGAGGCAGTATTATAGTACAGGCGGTCCCCTACTTAAGAACACTCGACTTACATACAACCCCTAGTTACAAACTGACCTCTGGATATTGGTAATTTATTGTACTTTTGTCCTAGGCTACAATGATCAGCTGTAACAGTTATCACAGGTGTCTGTAATGAAGCTTTAGTGTTGATCCTGGTTCTTATGACAACCCAACATTTTTAAAATTCAATTGTCACAGAGACCAAAAAAAGTTCTTGCTGGGATTACAATGATAAAATATACAGTTCCGACTTACATACAAATTCAACTTAAGAACAAACCTACAGACCCTATCTTGTATGTAACCCGGGGACTGCCTGTAGTTATATTCTTGTACATAGAGGGCAGTATTATAGTAGTTATATTCTTGTACATAGGGGGCAGTATTATAGTAGTTATATTCTTGTACATAGGAGGCAGTATTATAGTAGTTATATTCTTGTACGTAGGGGGCAGTATCATAGTAGTTATATTCTTGTACATAGGAGGCAGTATTAAAATATATTTTACTTAGGGGCAGTATTATAGTAGTCACATTTTTGTTTATCGGAGAAGGTATTGTAGTAGTTTTTCTGTATATATATATGTAAGTCAGTATTAAGTTGTGTTCTTTTAAAAAGGAAGCTTTATCCCTGTATAAGGGAGGCCATATGAGTTTCTTTCTCTGCTCTGTACATGTTGGTATACACCATTTATAAACAGTTCCTGTGGAATTTAGTAACTCCACCCACATCACATGGTCACGCCTACTTATTTTGACTCCACTCACAGAATGGGGCCACTTTTTCATTTTTTTCCAGGGCCACTTTAAGTTCCCAGTCCACCCCTGCCTCCTGCCACTTCCCTATTTTTCTGTGCCTTGTACCTTCACTTGCATCCAACATCTGTGCCCAACCCTACGACCCTGGCTCCAACAAATCTCTCTAAAAACCACTACTTTTACCACTATGATGAGATATATTCACTTGAAAGGAAATCTACCATCAAAAATAAGCATCATAAACCAGGGACACTTACTCATAAAACCAGGCCGCACTACTGTGGTAATTTTCTTATATTTGTTATCCACAGCCTCCTTCCTAATATAATCAACTTTTTAAATAATGCTAATAAGCCACAACTGCTCTGAGGGGCGTTACTAGAGTTCCTCCAAACTGTGGCTTCACAGGCTGTTACACTGTGTAGAAGCAATTCCCCTCTCAGAAGATTACCACAGTCACAATGCCTTGATCTATGAGTAAGTTCCCTGATTTTTCATGCTTGATTTTGATGATAGATTTTCTCAGGTTTATACCAAATTGAAGTAACACTATAACATAATAATAATTCGCTAAAAATAAAATAACACACAGAATATATAGTAGCTGGATATCATGACCTCATGACCAACCAGTCATAACATTTTCCTAATAATTCTTACTTTAATCATGTACTGTCATTTAGAATAAATGACTTCATTTTATAATGTGTTTTTTCATTGGGTGGCATCTGACCTACATTTTTATGTACAATTCCAGATTCCCAATGGCCAGCAGCTGCCATTAGTAATTTCCATTCTGGCTGTGTTACTGTTTAGTTGTTTAATATAATCATTGGCCCATATATCTCTGAATATTGTTTTTAAGCCAAATTGGCGCATTAACAGGGCAAGCAATACATAGTGGATCAGTTAGATTTGTTTTTTATTTTTTCTTTCTATCTCACTTTTTCTAATATTTTTAAATTGTAGATTTATTTTCTTCTTTCTATCCTGAGCATCTCCCCTACTCTGTTATGTGCCTCATTGTGGTCCGTGGGAGAGATTTCTGGCTGTTCTAAGAGCAGATAGGAGGTGTACACAAGCAGTGACATCATCTACTGTCAGTAATGGATCTAATGATGGTGATTTCTATAGAGGTGTCATAATCTAGTGTAATGCTTAACATCAAAAAGCCCAGTGACATAACTTAGGATAATAGCCTAACCAGTTCCATACACTGTGCTGACGAGATGCAAAAACATCTTGACTGCTGCAAAGAAAACCCCTACAGAATTAGTGTCATTCTATTATAAGGCTCAGTACTGAAAATTGCAGATTTAAAGTACTTTAATTCTTAATTAAATATAAAATAACCAAACCAATATATCTATTCCCAATAATGGACAGCACTGTTTCAATGTTTTTGCATCTCGTCAGCGCAGTGTAGGGGACTGGTTTGGCTATTATCCTAAATTATGTCTCTGGGCTTTTTGATGTTAAGGGTTTGCCTTCAAGGTAGATTTGAAGCAATTTTTTCCATATTACATCTGAAAAACATATTTGCATATTTCTCAGAATCCACATGAGGAATATACCATCAGAAGTAGATCTGCTGGTAGATTTCTCCTGCCTGGCTTTGCCCTAATCCTTCTTTTACTAATCCTAGACCCTATCCTAACGTTTCAAAAATACCTTAAGAAAGTAATATGTAAATTACCTGCAGAGGCTACTGGGGCATGGAGTAGCCTGACCAGCAAAAGCTACTCCACACCACAATAGCCTTTGCACTCCCACCTTCTAGCGAGTTCTCTTGCGGCTGCACGCAAGGACCAGCCATGCCGATGACTTTCTATGGAGCTAAGGTTTATGCTCCTGTCTCTCGTTGAGCAAAGAGGCGCATGTGTGCTCTTCACTATGTATGTGCATGCTCTTTGCTCAACTTGGCACAGGAGACTGCGCAGTAGCTCCATAGAAAGCCAACAGCATGGATGATGCTTGTGTACAGCATCAAGCATGACGACACACTAGGAGGTGGGACTGCAAAGGCTACTGAGGCGTGGAGTAGCATTTGCCGACTAGGCTACTCCATGCCCCAGTAGCCTCTGCAGGTAATTCACATATTACTTTATTCCATTTTTAAAAACTTTGGGTTCTAGTATTAGTAAAAATAAAATGACTAGATTAGATTCCTTTGTGGTAGGTTTCTTTTAAGTCTTTTAAGATTGTACCTTCAAAGGTGGCCTTTAATGGCAACCTCTCCATAAGGAGAATAGTTTCTATCATGACCTGCGGTCTATTCACAATTATTGTCATATCGAGTGTTCACTTGCGATTTAAAGAAAATCAACCATGTACATAAAAAACTATAAATACTCACCTCCACTCTTCTTTACCTTAATCCTGGTGCTGTTTGATCTACATGCCACCTATAACAGTAAGTCAAATGAAAGATATTCTTGCTTCTCTAAGGACCACAGGCTGTGGCAAAATGAATTTTAATGTGAATTCACATAGCAGCTTTGTCATTTATGTCATAGTAACCAATTTATACTCCTTGTGCACATGGGATGATACATCTACCTCTCTGTCAGTGTCGGCCATTATACGGCTGAGGTACAAAAAAGGTTATTATATCCATGGTATTACTTTAACAATGTTTTTATCCAATTCACCTAAGCCTCTGTGAATGGAGCTGGATACAAAGACTGAGCTCTGTCTGTGTCTCTGCTCTCGATCGCCTATCTCTTTCCTCACCTGCATAATTTGTTTCTGTTAAGACGGCATTTCATACCAGGAAAAGAATACGCACAATGAATTAGGCAGCGCGATAAGCAGAAATTTCCGGAAGAGAGTCAAAAGGAGTACAGGGAAAAATAAATCATAGTATGAGCAAATAAATCCTGTCTGATGTACCAATCACATCCGCTGGTATATAGTATATAGGTAACCAAGTCATTGTTTAGAAATCGCTACATGCCCATAAAGGGGTATTTGTTGTTATCTACAGTTAGGTGATTGCTTCAGCTAGCACCAAATTTATCAAAGAAGTTCATAGTATCATAGTTTATATGGTTGGAAAAAGATACATGTCCATCAATTTCAACCAAGGAAGGGAAGGGATTGGATGAGAAAGGGATTTAGGGGAAACAATTCTATATAACATAACCATCAATTTTATTTAGGTGTAAAAAGGCATCTAGACCCTTCTTGAAGCTCTCTGCTGTCCCTGCTGTGACCAGCGCCTGAGGCAGGCTATTCCACAGATTGTAAAAAAGCCATGCCACCTCTGGTCATTAAACCTTGATTTCTCCAGATGGAGAAATCTGGAACAATTTAATCTTTAACAATTTACCACCATATATTTTGTATGGACCATTCATGTATTTATATAAAGTAATCGTGTCGCCTCGTAGTCGTCTCTTTTCCAGATTAAATAAATCTAGTTGTTTTAATCTTTCCTCATAACTGAGACCTTCCATACCCCTTATCATTTTTGTGGCTCTACGTTGAACCCTCTCCTACTCCAGGGCATCCCTTTTTATAGACCAGTGCCCCGAACTGGACAGCATGTTCCAGGTGAGGCCGAACCAATGCCTTGTACAGTGGTAATATTACATCCCTATCCCGAGAGTCTATACCACTTTTGATACATGACAAGATCTTGCTGGCTTTAGAGGCCGCTGATTGACATTGCATGCTGTTATTTTATTTATAATCTACTAGTACCCCCAGGTCCTTCTCAACAAGGGACTCTCCCAGATTTACTCCCCCAAGGACATATTTTGCCTTTGGATCATTAGCTCCCAGGTGCATAACATTACATTTATCCACATTAAACCTCATTTGCCAAGTGGATGACCAAACACTCAGTTTGTCCAAGTCACCCTGCAGCCTATGAACATCCTCCATAGGCTGTATAACATGACACAGCTTGGTGCCATCAGACACAGTGCTACCTCTATATCATTAATATTATGTTAGTATTAAATGGTAGTGGGCAAAGCACAGAACCCTGGGGTACACCACTCATAACTGGTGACCATTCTGAGTAGGAATCATTGACCACAACTCTGTGGATACAATCCTTCATTAGTTTTCAATCCAACTGCAAATGATTCCTGCCAAACAAATAGACCTTATTTTACCCATCAGACGTCTATGAGGGACAGTGTCAAATGCCCTTTGCAGAACACAATATCCACAGCTGCTCCTCCATCCAGGCATCTGCTCACCTCTTCATAAAAGCAGATCAGGTTAGTCTGACAACTTATATCCTTAATAAACCCATGCTGGCTGCCATCTTACCTCCGATCGCCGCTCCCCTGAACGTCATCGGGGGGCGGCGATCGGTTGCCATGGTACCCTCGGGTCTTCGTTTGACCCGAGGCTACATGGCTTCTGCATATCCATTACAATGAGCCTGTGGCTCATTGTAATGTATAGTGTGCAGAAATGCCATATACTGCGATACAGTTGTATTGCAGTATATGGCAGGAGCGATCTGACCATCTAGGGTTAATGTACCCTAGAGGTTCCTCTCAAATAGTGGGAAAAAAAGAAAAAAAAAAGTTTAAAAAATGTAAAAAAATAATAAAATATTAAAAGTTCAAATCACCCCCCTTTCCCTAGAACTGATATAAAATATAATAAATAGTAAAAATCACAGACACATTAGGTCTCCAGTCTAGTATATTACAGGATGCACGACCCGCACTGGCATCACCCACGTCAGAAGTTCTTTCTTCTATTGTATAAACGGAGCTAAAAAACCTATTAAGTATCTCCGCCTTCTCTTGGTCTCCAGTCACCATTTCCCCATTTTCAGAATAAAGGGGTCCAACTAGAGATGAGCGAACATACTCGTCCAAACTTGATGCTCGTTCGAGCATTAGCGTACTCGAAACTGCTCGTTGCTCGGACGAATACTTCGCCCGCTCGAGAAAATGGCAGCTCCCGCCGTTTTGCTTTTTGGCGGCCAGAAACAGAGCCAATCACAAGCCAGGAGAATCTGCACTCCACCCAGCATGACGTGGTACCCTTACACGTCGATAGCAGTGGTTGGCTGGCCAGATCAGGTGACCCTGGGATAGACTAGCCGCTGCCTGCGCTGCTCGGATCATTCTGTGTCTGGATGCCGCTAGGGAGAGAGCTGCTGCTGGTCAGGGAAAGCGTTAGGGTGTTCTATTAGAATAGTGTTAGGCAGGAGTGATTCAACAAGAACCCAACAGCCCTTCTTAGGGCTACAATAACGTTATACTTTTTTTTTTTTGTTTGCTTGTGGCTGGGCTTGCTGGCACTAGTAGTGCAGCTAGTACCATATTGTGAGGAATTTGCAGGGGGACTTGCTACCGTTGTGTTTAGCTCTTAGTGACACACATATCCACCTCAAACACCAAAGTGGGAAAATTTATTAGGGGTTTGATTTCAATTAGGCACAGTCTGCCATTTACTTTTTATTTTACGTTTATTTTTTCATAACTCAGCGTCATCTCATCAGTGTGCTTTCATACTTGGCTAGAAAATAGCCATAGGAGAATCCAAACGGCTTACTTACGCCTACAGTAGCGTTATATATATTTGATTTCTGGTTGATCTGCTGGTGGCTGTCCTTGCTGCAGTGCATCTACTAGCAAATTGTGAGCAATTTGTAGTGAGAGTTGCGACCGCTGTGTTTTGCGCTTAGTGACGCACATATCCATCGCAAAGACCGAAGTGGGAAAATTTATTAGGGGTTGGATTTCAATTAGGCACAGTCTGGCAGTTTCTTTTTATTTTACGTTTATTTTTTCATAACTCAGCGTCATCTCATCAGTGTGCTTTCATACTTGGCTGGAAAATAGCCATAGGAGAATCCAAACGGCTTACTTACGCCTACAGTAGCGTTATATATATTTGATTTCTGGTTGACCTGCTGGTGGCTGTCCTTGCTGCAGTGCATCTACTAGCAAATTGTGAGCAATTTGTAGTGAGAGTTGCGACCGCTGTGTTTTGCCCTTAGTGACGCACATATCCATCGCAAAGACCGAAGTGGGAAAATTTATTAGGGGTTGGATTTCAATTAGGCACAGTCTGGCAGTTTCTTTTTATTTTACGTTTATTTTTTCATAACTCAGCGTCATCTCATCAGTGTGCTTTCATACTTGGCTAGAAAATAGCCATAGGAGAATCCAAACGGCTTACTTACGCCTACAGTAGCGTTATATATATTTGATTTCTGGTTGATCTGCTGGTGGCTGTCCTTGTTGCAGTGCATCTACTAGCAAATTGTGAGCAATTTGTAGTGAGAGTTGTGACCGCTGTGTTTTGCGCTTAGTGACGCACATATCCATCGCAAAGACCGAAGTGGGAAAATTTATTAGGGGTTGGATTTCAATTAGGCACAGTCTGGCAGTTTCTTTTTATTTTACGTTTATTTTTTTAATAACTCAGCGTCATCTCATCTGGCATAGCAGTGTGCTTTCATACTTGGCTAGAAAATAGCCATAGGAGAATCCAAACGGCTTACTTACGCCTACAGTAGCGTTATATATATTTGATTTCTGGTTGATCTGCTGGTGGCTGTCCTTGCTGCAGTGCATCTACTAGCAAATTGTGAGCAATTTGTAGTGAGACTTGCGACCGCTGTGTTTTGCGCTTAGAGACGCACATATCCATCGCAAAGACCGAAGTGGGAAAATTTATTAGGGGTTGGATTTCAATTAGGCACAGTCTGCCATTTCCTTTTTATTTTACGTTTATTTTTTCATAACTCAGCGTCATCTCATCTGGCATAGCAGTGTGCTTTCATACTTGGCTAGAAAATAGCCATAGCAATAGGATAGCATTGTTTGGTTTTAAAAACTAAAAAACACAAAAAAAAACTAAAAAACACAAAAAAACACAAAAAAAAGTAAAAAAAAAATTAAAGTTATAACTTTCATTTTCAAAATGTTTAACCCGAGGGCTAGGGGTAGAGGACGAGGGCGGGGGCGTGGGCGTCCAACTACTGCAGGAATCAGAGGCCGTGGTCCTGGGCGGGGTGAGACACCACCTGCTGATGAGGGAGCAGGGGAACGCCGCAGAGCTTTACTCCCTAGGTTCATGTCTGAAGTTACTGGGACTCGTGGTAGAGCACTGTTGAGGCCAGAACAGTGCGAACAGGTGATGTCGTGGATTGCCGACAATGCTTCGAGCAATTTGTCCACCAGTCAGTCTTCCACGCAGTCCACCCATGTCACCGAAATCGGCACTCCTCCAGCTCCTGCACCTCAGCCTCCTCCCCCCAGTCTGCCCCCTCCCAGGAAAATTTGGCATTTGAACCGGCATACTCTGAGGAACTGTTTTCTGGACCCTTCCCACAGTCACAAACCACTTGTTCGGTTGCTGCTGAGCAATTTTCCGATGCCCAGGTTTTCCACCAGTCGCAGTCTGTGGGTGATGATGACCTTCTTGACGTAGTGGAAGAAGTGTGTAAAGAGGTGTCCGACGATGAGGAGACACGGTTGTCAGACAGTGGGGAAGTTGTTGTCAGGGCAGGAAGTCCGAGGGGGGAGCAGACTGAGGGATCGGAGGATGATGAGGTGACAGACCCAAGCTGGGTTGATAGGCCGGGTGAACACAGTGCTTCTGAGACGGAGGAGAGTCCTCGACCAGAACAGGTTGGAAGAGGCAGTGGTGGGGCCAGACGGAGAGGCAGGGCCAGACCTGGTGCATCAGCGCCAAATGTGTCAACTAGTGAAGCTCCCGTGGCGAGGGCTCCTGCGGCGAGGGCTAGATTTTCAGAAGTCTGGAGGTTCTTTAAGGAAACACCGGATGACCGACGGACTGTGGTGTGCAACATTTGCCAAACCAGGATCAGCAGGGGTTCCACCACTAATAGCTTAACTACCACCAGTATGCGCAGGCATATGAATGCTAAACACCCCACTCAGTGGCAACAAGCCCGTTCACCTCCGGCCGTGCACACCACTGCTCCTTCCCCTGTGTCAGCTGATAGTCAGCCCCCTGCCCAGGACCCTGCCACAAAAACCCCATCGTCGCCTCCACGATCCTCCACAGCATCCACCAGCGTTCAGCTCTCCATACCCCAGACGCTGGAGCGGAAACGCAAATATAGTGCAACCCACCCGCACGCCCAAGCCCTTAATGTCCACATCTCCAGATTGCTCAGCCTGGAGATGCTGCCCTATAGGCTAGTAGAGACCGAGGCCTTTCGCAACCTCATGGCGGCGGCCGCCCCTCGGTATTCGGTCCCCAGCCGCCACTACTTTTCCCGATGTGCCGTCCCAGCCCTGCACCAGCACGTGTCAGACAACATCATCCGTGCCCTGACCAACGCCGTTTCTGACAAGGTCCACCTGACCACGGACTCGTGGACGAGTGCTGCCGGGCAGGGCCACTATATATCGCTGACGGCACATTGGGTTAACTTGGTGGAGGCTGGGACCGAGTCTGACCCTGCGGCTGGTCATATACTGCCGACGCCAAGGATTGCGGGGCCTACCTCGGTCCAGGTGTTTCAGGCCTACTATGCCTCCTCCTCCTCCCACCCCTCCTCCACCTCCTCCTCCGAACTACCATCCGTGGGCATGGCGCCATCAGTCGGTAGCTCTAGGCACAGCAGCAGTGCCGTCGCTAAGCGACAGCAGGCGGTGCTCAAACTGATGAGCCTAGGCGATAAAAGGCACACCGCCCAAGAACTATTACAGGGCATCACGGCGCAGACTGATCTGTGGCTGGCACCGCTGAACCTGAAGCCAGGCATGGTTGTGTGTGACAACGGCCGTAACCTGGTGGCGGCTCTGCAACTCGGCAGACTGACACATGTGCCATGCCTGGCCCATGTGTTAAATCTGATAGTTCAGCGTTTCCTCAAGACATACCCCAATCTGTCTGATTTGCTCACGAAGGTGCGCCGCATCTGTGCGCATTTCAGGAAGTCCAGCACAGATGCTGCCACTCTCAGCGCTGCCTCCAACTGCCCGCTCACCGACTGTTGTGCGACGTGCCCACGAGGTGGAATTCAACACTGACCATGTTATCCAGAGTTTACCAGCAGCGCAGAGCGATTGTAGACTGCCAGATGTCAACTTCCACCAGAACTGGTAGTCAGGTCAGTCAGCTTCCTCAAGTCTACAATGAGGAGTGGACGTGGATGTCTGATATCTGTCAGGTGCTGAGTAACTTTGAGGAGTCAACACAGATGGTCAGTGGCGATGCCGCCATCATCAGCCTCACCATCCCGCTGCTTGGCCTGTTGAAAAAATCTCTGATCAGCATGAAGTCGGAAGCTTTGCGCTCGTCACAAGAGACGGGGGAAGAAGATTCCCTTGTTGATAGCCAAAGCACCCTTAGGTCTGTTTCTCAGCGCATATCGGAGGAGGTGGAGGTGGAGGAGGATGAGGAGGAAGAGGAGGAGAATGTTGGCGAGACACAAGAGGGGACCATTGTTGAGTCCTTCACTGTTCAGCGTATATGGGCAGAAGAAGAGGAGTTGGAGGAGTTGGAGGAGGAGGAAATGGACAGTCAGGCCAGTGAGGGGAGTGAATTCTTACGCGTTGGTACTCTGGCGCATATGGCAGATTTCATGCTAGGCTGCCTATCCCGTGACCCTCGCGTTCAAAGAATTTATTCCAGCACCGATTACTGGGTGTTCACTCTCCTGGACCCACGGTACAAGCAAAATCTTTCCACTCTCATCCCTGGAGAGGAAAGGAGTGTGAGAATGCATGAATACCAGCAGGCCCTGGTGCACAAGCTGAAACAGTATTTCCCTTCTGACAGCGCTAGCGGCAGAGTGCGTAGTTCTGCGGGACAAGTAGCGAGGGAGAGTAGGCGAGCAGGCAGCTTGTCCAGCACTGGCAAGGGTACGCTTTACAAGGCTTTTGCCAGCTTTATGTCACCCCAGCAAGACACTGTCACCTGTCCCCAGTCTCGGCAGAGTAGGGCTGATCTTTACAGAAAGATGGTGAGGGAGTACGTAGCTGACCATACCATCGTCCTAAATGATCACACAGCTCCCTACAACTACTGGGTTTCAAAGCTGGACATGTGGCACGAACTGGCGCTGTACGCCTTGGAGGTTCTTGCCTGCCCTGCCGCTAGCGTCTTGTCCGAGCGGGTTTTCAGTGCAGCTGGTGGCATCATCACTGATAAGCGTACACGCCTGTCGACTGACAGCGCTGACAGGCTGACGCTTATTAAGATGAATAAAGCCTGGATTTCTCATAATTTCCAATCTCCACCAGGTGAAGGAAGCTCAACCTGAATAATTTATCCACTCCTCCTCCTCCTCATTTTCCTCCTTCTCCTCCTCTTTGTACAGTAAAGCAGAGGAAACTGGCTATTTTTTGACAGGGCCCACTGGCTCTAGCTATAGTACTTTATGCATTTAATTTTTCTGGAGGGCCACCGACCCGGTCCTCTGTTTTAAACAATTTTTGTGAGTGCCACATACAGGCACTCAATCTATTCAATTTTTCTGGAGGGCCACCTACCTGCTCCTCTGGTTTGAAAACTTTTTTGGACTGCCACATACAGGCACTCAATCTATTCCATTTTTCTGGAGGGCCACCTACCTGCTCCTCTGGTTTGAAAACTTTTTTGGACTGCCACATACAGGCACTCAATCTATTCCATTTTTCTGGAGGGCCACCTACCTGCTCCTCTGGTTTGAAAACTTTTTTGGACTGCCACATACAGGCACTCAATCTATTCCATTTTTCTGGAGGGCCACCTACCTGCTCCTCTGGTTTGAAAACTTTTTTGGACTGCCACATACAGGCACTCAATCTATTCCATTTTTCTGGAGGGCCACCTACCTGCTCCTCTGGTTTGAAAACTTTTTTGGACTGCCACATACAGGCACTCAATCTATTCCATTTTTCTGGAGGGCCACCTACCTGCTCCTCTGGTTTGAAAACTTTTTTGGACTGCCACATACAGGCACTCAATCTATTCCATTTTTCTGGAGGGCCACCTACCTGCTCCTCTGGTTTGAAAACTTTTTTGGACTGCCACATACAGGCACTCAATCTATTCCATTTTTCTGGAGGGCCACCTACCTGCTCCTCTGGTTTGAAAACTTTTTTGGACTGCCACATACAGGCACTATCCAAATTAAATTGTCTCCATAGCAGCCTCCACACGTTGTCTCCATTGCTACCTCCAAAAGTCGTCCATATAGCTGCCTCCATACATCGTCCCTTTATCAAACGAGGTGTGTCAGGCAGAAATTTGGGTTGTTTTCATGGATTCCACATCAAAGTTGTTAACTTTGTCGCCACCCAGCTGTGTTATCCACAAAATATACTGGCAAACTTTTATCATTTACCAATATTATTTCAGCGCTTCTTGCGCTTCTGTTTCCATTCCCCTCACCCGCCATATCCTAAACTTATAAGAACGCTACTACACTTGATCTTATACAAAAGGTTCTTAGAAGTGCTGTTTGGGGAGTAGCCTAGAGACACGGGCTTGGATTGGCGAAAGCTCGCCTGGCAGCGGAGCGCCAGCTCCATGCCAAGATCCAACTAACATAGTTTTAACTGCAGCACCTTTAATCTACTACTAGTTCACTGCCTCCATACATGGTCCCCTTATCAAACGAGCTTTGTCAGGCAGAATTTTGGGTTGTTTTCATGGCTTCCACAACAAACTTGTTAACTTTGTCGCCACCCTGCTGTGTAATCCACAAAATATACTGGCAAACTTTTATCATTTACCAATATTATTTCAGCGCTTCTTGCGCATCTGTTTCCATTCCCCTCACCCGCCATATCCTAAACTTATAAGAACGCTATTACACTTGATCTTATACAAAAGGTTCTTAGAAGTGCTGTTTGGGGAGTAGCCTAGAGACAGGGGCTTGGATTGGCGAAAGCTCGCCTGGCAGCGGAGCGCCAGCTCCATGCCAAGATCCAACTAACATAGTTTTAACTGCAGAACCTTTAATCTACTACTAGTTCACTGCCTCCATACATGGTCCCCTTATCAAACGAGCTGTGTCAGGCAGAATTTTGGGTTGTTTTCATGGCTTCCATGTTAACTTTGTTGCCACACTGCTGTGTAATCCACAAAATATACTGGCAAACTTTTATCATGTACCGATATTATTTGAGCGCTTCTTGCTCACCTCCTTTGGTTCCTCTCTGCCACCCATTGATTTGAAGCCTGAGTCCATTTAGGGTATGTCGCCATGCCACTCTCTAGCCTGCCGCTGCTGCCGCTGCCTCTGCATGCCGTCCCCTATAGTGTCAGGGTCAATTATTGGATGTTTTAGATGCTATCTAGCTTCATTCTGTCACTCTGTCATGGCCATGCTGTTGCCCATAATTTTGGCATAATGGTGCGATTAAGCAGCCTCAGAGGCATCCATGCATGCTGCCCCTGCTGTTTCCTGTCCATTTCCGTGGTGTTTCCATCCTTTTCTGAGGTTCCCAGGTGTTTGGCCAAGCTTCCCTGTGCAGAGCCTTGGTCCCCTTGAAAAATGCTCGAGTCTCCCATTGACTTCAATGGGGCTCGTTATTCGAGACGAGCACTCGAGCATCGGGAAAAGTTCGTCTCGAATAACGAGTACCCGAGCATTTTAGTGCTCGCTCATCTCTAGGTCCAACCTGTTCTGACCCATTTTTTTCACATTGATATACTCTCTATAATTTCATAGGGTTCGTTTTGCCATCTTGACCACCTGTCTTTAATTTTGTATTTTGGCTGATTTTATTTCCTTCTTACAGATTTTGGTATTTTATATTTTTTGAATGCCCTCTTTTTATCATTAATTGCCCTTTTAACTGTAGCTGTAAGCCACGCGGGGGTGTAATCTAGCCCGTCTATACTTGTTACCTATTGTAATAAATTCAGAAAAAGTTGATGCAGGATACTAAATCTTATCCTCTGTTGTCTACCTGTATATTTCATTTTAATTTCAGCCTTAACAACTGTATAAGTATACGATATGTTGTATATACCTAGGGAGGTAAAAACTGCTATGAAAATGTAGTCTTTGTCCACAGTACTGATTGACAGCCAGGGCCTACAAGATTAAAATTAAGTAGTTTTGCTGAAAAAACTCCCCACTGTGTGACCCTTATAGATATATTGTAGGTTTAGTCAAGATCAACATTAAAGAGGTTGGCCACGCTTTTACATAAATTACCCATATGCCTTTACTGCCTTGTGGATAATCCCTCAGTGCTCATTAAGTTTTTTAGCAGTACTGATACTTACTTTGTGTGCTGTGTACAGACTCCTTGCTTCTTTGTTTACATATCTGAGCTCAGTTGACTAGGAGGATCTATAGCAGGAGAGTTATGGCTCATCCTGCTCCCTCCCCTTTTCTTATCCCTATCAGTGAGCGTGGCTGTGAAAAGAAAGATACGGCGGGAGATGCCTTAAGGACTCCTTATAGCAGTGAGATAGGAAGCTGTGCAGTGGGACCGATAAGGCAAAGATTCTGCTATATATGGCACCACACCTCAAGGCTCTGGCTTCACATCTTGTTGGACCCAGGAGTCAAGTAAATGAAAGTGAAACTGGGGGTTGTTGTTATTACTGTAGAGCCCTGAAAACCTCTGCTAACACCCCTCAAAGCAATTCATCCTGATTTGCATAATTCTAATGTTATCTTTTGGAATGGAAGGAGCAGCCGGACGTGTGGGTATAGCCTTAATTTGCAGTTAGTTAGTTTGAGTTGGTATCTTGATAAGGGATTAACTTTAAAAAAATCAATGTGATGCTGGCGTAGAAGGGTCACTCAGATGATTGAATCTTGGGCTCCATAGCACCTGCAACCATGGTTCTGGTGCTTTTAAGTTGAAAATCACCATTCTCTTTTATGTAGGACAGCGATGCTGGCAAATAAAAACAGATCCAGATAATATTCCCATCTATGTTTTTTTTTAACTTCCTACATCTCCATAGCATCCATACTTTACATAAATTACACCAGAATCACATCATTTTATGGGGCTTAGTTACTAAGGGTCTGCGGCCGCACTTTAGTGGGATGTTATATCATTTTTGGGGATTGCACGGCTGTGACACGTATTTAGCATGGGATTATGTCGCATGCGCTGGCTATTATGCAACAGAAATTGGGGGGGGGGCGGGCCATTGGACGATCTGACTGACTCGGACTGAGCGCAGAATTTAACATTCAAATTGTGTCGCAATCCACTGCACTTACATGCACCATGAAGCAGAAGGTGAACTCTGTCAGACCTGACAGGCGAAACATGCAGGAAATTGGGTGCACGATCTTAGTGAATCGCGGCACAGTGCATTATCGTCAGAAAATGCACTTTCAGTGAACTCCTCCGGAAGGGTAAGTAGATATGGCCCTATGAGCCCAGCCCAAGATAGTGGTGCTGAAGTGAGTAGATGAGTTTTAAAGTAAAAAGTGAAAGGTTCTATTATTTTAGTGATGAAAATCCTGGTGATGGGTTTCCTTTAAGGTGATGTGGTTTTGATAAGAAGATGTGTGATTTTTAGGGTAAGTGTGTCTTATTGCCGGATGATGTGATTATATGTAAAACGAGAAAGGATTTTAAAACAATATGATAAATAAAATATCTATAGAATTCTTCAGCAAGGATTGATCTCACTCATGCTTTGCCTTGATACAAAGGGATCTGCACTGCAGTCCTCCGCTCCAGCAAAGTACTTTGACATTAAATCATTAAAGCGGAGATAATCTGGATGGCCACGGTTTCTCTTTCTATCTTATTCCTTACTCCAAACAACAGCCAGACCAAGCAAGTTCATTGTCATCAGTCCAACACTCTCAAAAATAAAGATGATCCCTGCTTTTTAATCTCGGGAAGCTTTTTGGAGCACCGGAGCCATGGAGAGGTCTCTTCATAATTTATGGGATGTAGAGACCTCTGCAGTCCTTAAAGTCCTGCACCAGAATAGATTATTGGCTGCTGCAAGCTGTTACATCCAACTGAGAACAGAAAACGTATGCTGTCTTGGACCCAATACAGATAGATACACATTAATAAATAACAATGAAGTGAAAACAGCAGGAGGCAAAACAAGAGAAAATCCTGTCGAAAGTGACAACAGGAGGCAGCAGAAGCAAAAACAATGCAGTTGCGGCACGAGAGATAGCAGGTCAGAGTTATTATTAAGTGACAACTCTCTCGACAAGTCAATGGGATGAAAACCCACAGATGCTAATTCTCAGAAGGAGTAATACAAGAGATTAGGCTAATGATGGAGCTAAAGTGGCCTACAGCTAAAGGACAGCAGTGTCTAATGTGCCAGTACGGCTTCATATACTTGGATTTTTAAACCTTTCAGCTTTTGCTTTTTATAGACTTCGGAAACCATCTTGTCGCTAGAGGCACCTGCAAAGAGTACATTCAGAGAAAACAAGTATAAATTAGCATAATGAAGCATTGAACCAGAAGGACTAAGCAGTTTGATAGAGTATTGAGCGTAGCATAGAGTGTTGTCTGCACAGAGTGTTACTGAGGAAAGGGCCTACCGGTGATATAGGGGTTAAATCTCCCAGTTACTGCTACAGAACCTTACAAGCCTTCATGTCTCTGCTCTTTGACGCATAGTGTATCAGCTGGTGGATTATTTAGCTTTTATTACCTGCAACCTTTATTTTCTGATCATTCCATCTGTTTTTTTTCTATTCTGACAATATTCATTTAGATAAATGCCACACAAAGGAGCAGGGACACGCACTGATGCAGAATAGGCTGCACGGAAAATGTCTGCGTATCTTGGATCCTACCATAAAAAACATACAAATCACTTGCTGGGAGTCATATTTCGGTTTATATATACTGTATGTAAAGTCAGAGTTGGGTCGAAAAAGTGGCACAATGTTTAAGGTCATCTGCACACCGGGCAGGAATGAAGATTTTTGCATGGAATTGTATGTGAAAAATCTGATGTTGATTATGTACCTTTATAAATGACACAATAATCACATGATGCAAAATGGGTCAGCACAGAAATTGACAAGAGGTACCAATCTGCATCATGTGAGTTTGCTGACTAACCCCTTAGATGTCTCAGTAAATGGTGACTTCTGCATCAATGAGGTCTGACCCTATGTGGCCCTATAAAGTCTTTGAAGGGTATAATTAGTGACCCTAATGAATGCCTATATCTGCAAACTTTATTTTCACCTTGGCTCCCTCCAGAATCAGGGTCTAATAAGATTCTTGTTGACCAATACATTTGGGTGTATTATACTAGCAATCGAGCCTCCTGCTGGTCAAGTTCTTTAAAGAGAAACTGTCACACCGATTTGGGCCCCTAAACCAACTACAGGTCCGGCCTCACTGTGCATGTGCTGTACCCACGGCGCATGCTGTGTGAAGTCAGGGTGTACTACTACGGTTTCACTTGGTGTAGAGGTCCTTATGGGCATAAGGAACTGTGGGTGATTTATTGCCCCAAATTACCCTGACAGGTTCCATTTTTTAGCTACATGAAAATCCCCCCAAAAGATATGGCTTTTAGAATATAATACCAAGAAAAAAAAATAGTTGTGTTGAGGGGTCATACGTGCTGATTTCCAGCCATTTTTGTATGCATAAGTGCCCACTGCCCACTTGACTCCTAAGGCTCCCCAGCTACTCTTCTCTGCATATCTGTTATAACACTGTTGTTTGCCTATCTGTGATTTAGGATTAATGAGACATTAGAACAGAGATCATAGATGAATCAGATCATTGTCTTGTGAACAAATAACATGAATGGAAATAATAAAGTCCTTAATCTTCTTGTTATCCTTCCTTTGTTGCCCTGTTACTTGGCAATTCATTTAACTACTTCATTTTGATTGAGATTTTCTGGGGGGAAGTACTTGACACTCTTCTTTCCTAAATTACATGTGTTTGTAGTCTACCTGGGACACATGGAAAATGGTTATATAAGAGTCATTATTAGGAACTTGTCACCAGGTTTTACCCCATTAAATGATCCGCCCCCTCAGATAGGGTATGAAATGTCATTTTCTAGAATTACCTCCCTTTTATGTGAAATCCTGCAGTATTCAGGGTGACAGCTCTGGTCGCTACTACTACTGCTAGAAAAGTGAAGACGGATAGCACTAGACCAGTGATGGCAAACCTTTTAGAGGCCGAGTGCCCAAACTGCAACCCCAAACCCCCCCTTATTTATCGCGTGGTGCCAACCAAAAATTAAAGCAGTAACTTATTGCCCCCTGTTCAACAACTTTCTATCATTTTGGCCTCCTGAGGACAACAACACAGTAGAAAGATGGAAAATTTCCATCATTTTAGCTTCTTTCCAGTTTCCCTCTGTACACAGAGAATTGTGGGGCCAGCAGGAGGTCCTCCAAAAATAATTTGACCCTGTCTAATTCTCCCTCTTCCTACAGTCCAAAGTAGCGAAGTCAGTATCAAAATATGACTGAAAGCCGCATCTTTTAAGTTGCTTGGAACTGCAGGAAGATTCTTTGAGTCCTGTCTGGTGTCCTGTGGTGGTGGCCCGGGTGCCCACAGAAAGGGCTTTGAGTGCCACCTCTGGCACCCGTGCCATAGGTTCGCCACCACTGCACTAGACTCTGCATGGGACCCTCGAGCCATGTGATACTTGATACTGTATCAAGGGCCCAAGATTGTGTTATATCTTGGTTACAGTTCACACTTGACTGGTTCCTTTAGAAGCTGTTAGCTCTGCATCTGCCTCTATATACAGTACCCCGCAATGACATTGAAGACCAATTCACATTTATTGCAGCCAATCCCCGGCATCATACAAATACTACATGTGACTGCGTTGACAGTGACTGATGGCAGTTTTAACATTGAGTGGTAATTGGTTTTGCAAATGACCATTTCCTTGTTGTCAAAGACCACTGCTATTGGGTTATAGACTGCCTATAATAGATCTGCATCTATATTTTATCTAATATAATCTGGTACTATAAGGAGAGAATAACTAGCTACCGTACTTTCTGCAGTGAAAATACAACCACAAAGTTAACTTGGTTGGGAAGTTGGTGCTATGCAGTGACTATGGGGCTCATAGTCACTGCACTTTCATTGGGTTTCCCGAATATTTCCGATTTGTGTCGAATTGCCCCGGGATTCTGGCGCATGTGATCAAATTGCGTCGCATCGGTGCCAGAAATCGGGGGCGTGGCCATCGGATAACCCAACGGATTCTGAAAAACCGCATAATTTAAAAAAGAATTTGTGTCACAAGATCAGCACTCCGGCGCAGCAGTGACACCTGCTGGATATCGGGCGCACGGACCTTAGTGAAGTCCGGCAGACCCAAAACAGCATCGGACAACGTGCTGCGGGATCGCGAATGGACCGGGTAAGTAAATGTGCCCCTATGTGTTTGGCCACCTACTACTTGTAATGTGAACCATTGCGTTTCCAACGGTTTGAACGGTAGATTGCATTAATGTACCAGATTGAAGTCCTTAACCAAATTGTATTAAAGAGGTCTGCAGTAATTCTGAGCCACGTTGACAAAAAAGTGTACCTTCCCTACTCCTGGCTCCAATAATTGAGGTCTTTGACCGTTCTAGACATGGGTTAACTGGACAGACTTTCATCATAGGCTGAATCATACGTAGAGTACAGGTGTAGGCTGTAAAATACAGCAGACCAGGGGTATAACTGGAAGAGGCTGGACCCCATAGCAGACTTCTGAATGGGGCCACCCTTCCCCCTAAAAAATATACATAGTCTTATACTCACTCATGTGAGTCACAATCACACGCAGTATATATATACCATATATACGTACATAAAGCAATATATAATACACACATACATACAATACCATATACAGACATACAGCATATACACACCCATTTCCTGGATGCTGGGGCCCCATAGCAGCTGCTATGGCTGCTACCACTGTAGTTACGCCCCTGCAGCAGATACCTATCATTACCTTCCTCTAACTTGCTACGGCTGAAAGCATCTGCAGCTCCTAAATTGGTAACAGCCTCCAATGCTCTATCATTGGCAGGGGCTGATGTTGAGGTCACTTAGCCAACATTATTACAGACTGCCAGAGGCATCCCTGAAAAACAAATTTATTATCTGTGTGATTGGGTGACCCAAAGAATAAAGGGGATATGTCATTTGGATTGCACAGTAAAAACTATGAAAACAAAGTTCAGTTTTTATTTATTTTTTTTAGTTTCATCACATTTTGATTCTTCCACCTTAACAGTACATTGCATGAGATATTAAATGGTGCCGCTAAAATGAACAGAAAACAAACCCACATATGTCTCTGTAAATGGAAAAATGTAATTTATGGGTTTTTGAAAGGCTGCTCCCACTAAGGGTTAATATATGTTACAATAAGTAATAGTAGCTTCATGCAGCTCGGAGTCTCCAATATTACACATGTATTTTCCCTAGGCTCCATACATCCCTTGATGTGCCCATGGTCTCACCCATACCCCTTGATTAGATGCATGTCCTGTATCCCTCTATGTGCAGACACCTAGTGGTTGTGCTGTGAGTTACAGAAAGTCTCTGGTTTTGTATTATTTTGGTTTAATGAAGCCAAATGTGGACGCATCTGTAGGGAACAGGTACAATGTTCCTATGTAACTCTATGCATTATCCTACAGGTTCCAAACAATGTATACAGACATAATTCTCAGCGCCTGGTATCACATTAATAATGCATGAAAGTACATCTGAAACAAACATGAATGGAGCGGGTGCCATATTATTACCTCCTTATTCACAAACCTAAAAAGTACTTGGCCTATGCAAATTGTTCCCAAATAAGGTACACTGCCGTATCTTATAAGTCCAGATAGAACCTAGGAGGCGCTTGCAGCTTTTTCTCTGTTCTCCCATCGTTATGTAGATGAGGTTTCCATGCCATATTTACATCATGAGTGAATGCCCTCCAGTTGGCCCATTAACTCCTTTGATGCCAGGAGCCAACAAGTCTCCCAGAGCTGAGCGCACAAAGCGCGTGCGCACTCATGTGGAATGGCATGAATGTGTGAAAGGAAGATTGAGCACAGACATGTTCAGATGTATCTAAGCAGGAAAAGGATGGGAAACGTCGTAGCAGCTGCTACCATGCGAAGAGAGACGACACAGTTGAACTAAGATGTCTAACTGTGGTATAGGGAAGCTCCTTTCCTCTTTCCACCCCACGCATTTCAACGGTTCACATTTTTTGTCACTAAAAATATTTGGTTGCTATGGAAACATCTCTGCCAGCATCATCACCTAGTGCCAGCAAGCGGGGAAAGAATCCCAGGTCTGAATTAATTAATGATGTTACATATATATATATATATATATATATATATATATGTACAGCCATAGATCACAAGAAAGTCCACCCTCTTCCAATTCCATCATTTTACATTTCAGAATATTATAAAAACAACATGATGAATGCCTCCTCAGTAGAAGAACGCACTAACCAGATCCCATGTATCCTTTTTATCAAAAATGAAGCTAAAATAAAAAGGCATGTGTGAAAACCGAAGTGCCCCCATGAATCAATAACTTGTAGAGCCACCTTTACAGGAATGACTCACAGCTATTGTTTCCTGGATGGTTTTATCAGTCTATGACATGGAGGGATTCTGACCCACTTTTCTTTGTGACATTGCTGCAGTTTATTGAGGTTTGTGGATATATGTTTATGCTCCTATCTGTTAGAGGAAATCTACATCATGGGTGCAGTGCTTCTAAACCAAACACATTTACATGCTGGTGTGTGCGTCATGAAACAGGATTTGTGCTTCTTTTTGCTTCTATTAGCTTAATTTTTCAGGAAAAAAAACTATTTAAATGAGCCTCAGGGGCCCCAGGCAACATCACAGAAGCCCCTGTCTACTAATTATTCATGCCTCTGTTCAGCATTTGTGCCCGCCTCCTCCCTCAACAGCCAGAGGGCCGAATAAAGGCATGGACAGTTTGCAGACAACAGAGACAAAGGGGGTTCTGTGATGTAGCCAGAGGCCCCTGAGGCTCATTTGCTTATTTTTAACAGACTGTTAGATTTTAGAGATGAGCGAGTATACTCGTCCGAGCTTGATGCTCGTTCGAGTATTAAGGTACTCGAAACGGCTCGTTGCTCGGACGAGTATTTCCCCTGCTCGAGATCGAGCATTTAAATAAAAAAACACAGTGAAGAACAATGAAGAATAGAATAAAAACAGTGAACACAGTGAACACAGGATCATTTAAGTGAAAAACACAGTGAAAAACACAGTGAAGAATAGATTACAGATGTTCGGCACATCTGCTTACTTGTCGGGAGATACGCGCGGAACGGTGCGAACAAAATAGTATGTGAAGAACAATATATATGTGTGAAGAAGACATTGCAGAACACGGTGAGCAGGACAGAGACACCGGGGAGCAGCACAGAGACACCGGGGAGCAGCACAGAGACACCGGGGAGCAGCACAGAGACACCGGGGAGCAGCACAGAGACACGGGGGCAGAGGCGGCACGGAGACATGGGGCAGCGGCAGCAGCACAGAGACATGGGGCATCGGCAGCAGCACGGAGACATGGGGCAGGGGCAGCAGCACAGAGACATGGGGCAGCGGCAGCAGCACAGAGACATGGGGCAGGGGCAGCACGGAGACATGGGGCATCGGCACGGAGACATGGGGCAGCGGCAGCACGGAGACATGGGGCAGCGGCACGGAGACATGGGGCAGCGGCAGCATGGAGACATGGGGCATCGGCACGGAGACATGGGGCAGCGGCAGCACGGAGACATGGGGCATCGGCACGGAGACATGGGGCAGCGGCAGCATGGAGACATGGGGCAGCGGCACAGAGACATGGGGCAGCGGCAGCACGGAGACATGGGGCAGCGGCACAGAGACATGGGGCAGCGGCAGCATGGAGACATGGGGCATCGGCACGGAGACATGGGGCAGCGGCAGCACGGAGACATGGGGCAGCGGCACGGAGACATGGGGCAGCGGCAGCATGGATACATGGGGCATAGGCACGGAGACATGGGGCAGCGGCAGCATGGATACATGGGGCATCGGCACGGAGACATGGGGCAGCGGCAGCATGGAGACATGGGGCATCGGCACGGAGACATGGGGCAGCGGCAGCATGGAGACATGGGGCATCGGCACGGAGACATGGGGCAGCGGCAGCACGGAGACATGGGGCATCGGCACGGAGACATCGGGCAGCGGCAAGGAGACATCGGGGAGCAGCACGGAGACATCGGGGAGACTTCAGTGGAAGAAGAGCAGCGGATCCCGGGACAGCGTATCTCCCGACAAGTAAGCAGATGTGCCGAACATCTGCAATCTATTCTTCACTGTGTTTTTCACTTAAATGATCCTGTGGTCACTGTTTTTATTCTATTCTTCACTGTTTTTCACATCTGCTAACTTGTCGGGAGATAATATACGCGCGGAACAGTGAAGAATAGATTGCAGATGTTAGTATACATCTGCTAACTTATCAGAAGACATTCTTTTTCAATTAATTAACACATTTTATTCCCGAACCATGGTCCCTTTGAAAAATGCTCGAGTCTCCCATTGACTTCAATGGGGCTCGTTATTCGAGACGAGCACTCGAGCATCTGGAAAAGTTCGTCTCGAATAACGAGCACTCGAGCATTTTAGTGCTCGCTCATCTCTAGTAGATTTCCTTTAAGAATATTTAAGGGAACCTGTCCCCACATTTTACCCCATTAAACTTTTTTTTACTAGTCCCCTTCGGTTGAGTATGGAATGTGATTTCCCTCTTTTATATGAAATCTTGCACATTAAAAAGTATATCCAAAGTCATATGAAAATGAGCAAAGGAGAGTTGTATTTTGCCAAGGATGAGTTAAGTTTATAGCTTGTTGTAGTTTTAATTCAAATGCCCCTATCTTCAGTTCTATAGTTCTTAAGAACATGGTTTTGGTGTTATATTAAAGATAAGAATATCATCTTTGATCTACAGAATCTGAGACACAGGAGCCAGGGTTATCTCCAAGATGGCCGCCACAGGATGCTAGAAGTCCCATGATCTCATAGTTCTTAGTAACCGCTCCTACCTCTTATGCTGTGCTCAAAGTGATAATGTAACAGACATATGCCTGGCAGCCATCTTCTGTCCTGTGTCTCCTCCACAGGAACAAACTCAATGGGGGTCATTCACTAAGGGCCCGATTCGCGTATTCCCGGCGTGTTACCCGAATATTTCCGATTTGCGACGATTTTTCCTGAATTGCACCGGGATTTTGGCGCACGCCGTCATGCACGCAGGCGTGGTCGTACGAAAACCCAACGGATTTGGAAAAAACGCCGCATTTTTTAAAAAAAAAGTGTCGCTTGACACGCGCCTACCTGCTTCAGCGCAGCAGCGACACCTGGTGGACGTTGGAGGAACTGCCTTAGTGAATCCCAGACGGACCCAAATCCTCCGCAGAGAACGCGCCGCTGGATCGCGAATGGACCGGGTAAGTAAATCTGCCCCACTGGACTGTTAATAGGACCAAGATAAATTTATTTTAATTCTTCATTATAGTCTATGACCACAACATTTTTCTGCTTAGTGGAGCAAAATTTCAAATAACAACTAATTACATATTCACTTATATTTTAATGATCCATTTGAATATGAATTATACATATACAGGCGGTCCCTTACTTACGAACACTCGACTTACATACGACCCCTAGTTACAAACGGACCTCTGGATATTGGTAATTTATTGTACTTTAGCCTTAGGCTACAATGATCAGCTGTAACAGTTATCACAGGTGTCTGTAATGAAGCTTTATTGTTAATATTGATTCTTATGACAACCCAACATGTTTAAAATCCAATTGTCACAGAGACCAAAAAAGTTCTGTCTGGGGTTACAATGATAAAATATACAGTTCCGACTTACATACAAATTCAACTTAAGAACAAACCTACAGACCCTATCTTGTATGTAACCCGGGGACTGCCTGTACCTGGAATACTCCTTTAATATGAAACTAGCAGCATGTTTTAGGTACTAAGAACCAGAGATAGGTGCATCTGAAATGACACTGCCCCTACTGCCTCTACACTTGACTCATATAATATAAATATGACTCTTTGCTGCTCATTGTCACATGATTCTGAAGGAGATTTGTTATAAGTAACAAAAAAAAGTAGGACAACCCTTACCCTAGATAAAGGGGGGGGGGGCATTAGTTTAATGGGGTAAAATCTGGTGACACGTTTTTCACTTGGAAAGAAGACTTTTCTTTTTAGATTATTCTCTTGTAAATTGACAAGTTTGTTCGAGATGATATATTAACTAGTTTGGGACAAGATTTTGGTCAACTCAAAGACTGCAAGTTGACTAGACTCTGTGACTGCAAAAGATACCAAGTCATTAACCCTCTACCACCATGCTCTGTAGTCGGTATGAGTTGTATGAGTATGCTGGATTGGATTTTTCCACCAACATGGCTCTGTGAATTATGACCTAGCACATCTTATCTGTCCAAAGGTCGTTATCCAAGAAGTCTAGTTGTTAGCTTAGTGTGCAGTGTGCAAAAATATTCTTTGATATCCCATTCTTCTTTCTCAAGGCAACCCTCCCAAGCATGACATACTTCTGTCTATTTCTTAATACACTGTCATAAATGTGTCTTGAAACTGGGGAGTGTTAAATCAGAGAAGTAACTTACAATGATGGTTTTTTGATTGCCATTAAAACCGTTCCTAAATTAAAGATATGAAGCAACTGCTTCTGTAAGAAAAATTTCTGATAAACAGTGGATACGGAAAGTATTCAGACCCCTTTAAATATTTCACTCTTTGTTTCATTGCAGACAATTGGTTATCTCAAAAAGTTTGTTTTTAGCTTATTAATGTACACTCTGCACCCCATCTTGACAGAAATGTAGATATTTTTTCTAATTTATTAAACAATAAAAATTGAAATATCACATGGTCATAAGTATTCAGACCCTTAGCTCAGTATTGAGCTAGGGTAGAGCTAGTACAGCTATGATTCTCCTTGATGCAACAACTTTTTCACACCTAGATTTGGGGATTCTCCGCCATTCCTCATTGCAGATCCTCTCCCATTCCCTCCGGTTGGATGCTGAACATTGGTGGAAGCCATTTTCAAATCTCTCCAGAGATGCTCAATTGGGTTTAGGTCCGGGCTCTGGCTGTGCCAGTCAGGAATGGTCACAGAGATGTTCTGAAGCCCCTGCTTTGCTATTTTACCTTCGTGCTTATGGTCATTGTCTTGTTGGAAGGTGAATCTCAGGTCCAGTCTGAGGTCCTGTGGAAAAGATTTTCATCCAGAGTATCTTTGTACTTGGCCACATTCATCTTTCCTTCAAGTGCAACTAGTTGTCCTCTCCCTGCAGCTGAAAAAGACCCCATAGCCTGATGCTGCCACCACCATGTTTCACTGATGGGATTGTATTTGGCAGGTGATGAGCTGTGCCTAGTTTTTTCCATACACATCTCTTAGAATTAACACCTTAATCTTAATTCTTATAGTGCTTTGTGTGGATTTTTGCTAACTGCATGCAGGCTTTCATGTGTCCTGCACTGAGGGGAGGCTTCCATCGGCACACTATGCCATAAAGCCCCAACTGGTTGAGGGCTGCAGTTTACTTTGTGAAGCTTTCTCTGATCTTACTACTGCATCTCTGGAACTCAGCCACAGTGATTGGGTGGTTCTTCTTTACCTCTCTTACCAAGGCTCTTTTCTCATGATTGCTTAGTTTTGCTAGAAGGCCAGGTCGAGGAAGATTTGTGGTCATCCCAAACCTCTTCCATTCAAGGATTATGGAGGCCACTGTGGTCTTAGGAAACTGTGCTGAAGAAATTCTTTTGTAACCTTGGTCAGATCTGTGCCTTATCACAATTCTGTTTCTGAACTCCTTGGGCAGTTGCTCAGTCCTCTTGATTCTCATGTGCTCTGACATGCACTGTGAGCTGTTAGGTCTTCAGGTCTGTGCCTTTCATAATCAAGCTGGACTCCAATGAAGGGGTAGAACCTTCTCAAGAAGGCTCAGAAGGAAATGGAGAGCATGCGATTTAAATATTAGTGTCACAGCAAACAGGCTGCGCTTTTTTGATCTTACCAATTGGCTGCAATCAAACAAAGAGTGAATAATTTAAAGGGCGCTAAATACTTACTTTCATTAGAGTAAAGTACTTACCTCACTTACTTTGGCTCTTATTAACTCTGCTCCTTTCTAATCTGCTTTTGAATTTAGCAGGATGGACAGATGCTCACTGAGGTGTCAGATTGTGTGTAAGGCTTTTTGAGAGGGAGGTTTAGCAATGAGTCATAGGAGCAAAGTCTGGAAAATTAAATTAACAGGTCACATATTGTCCAGAAATTGTGTTACTGCTTGTCTACACACCGGACTACTGATTGCTGCAAAGTTTGATGAAAGATTACTCAAGTTGCTCTTTAAAGGCGTTGTACCAACATTGATTGTTATCTCCTAATCACAATTTAAGGGATAAGAAGGATGTTCTCCAGGGACTCTAACTTATCACAAGACCCAACATTTATGAGAATGGGGGTCTCACGCTCTCTAATGAAAGGTCAGGTCGAGCATGCATACTGGTGCTTCATTCAGTACTATAAACCCCCCTATTAATAAGTGAACACCAGGTATGTTTTAAGTATAGATACAATTTTGATAAAACAAATCTTTTTCTGAATTTCCAGTGTTAAAAGTTAATTTTAATTAGCTAAAATGTGTTATTTATTCCCTGTGCTTTTATATTCATCTATCCCTGGTGAAGTCATTATTACGCAGTGGTATAAAGGCCCTCTTTGCGCTGTCCCTCTGTGTTACATTCATTAGCGGTCTCCTTTTTTTTCCAGAGTTATGAAGCAGTGGTGAGATGTGAAGTAAGTGGCTTTGACATGAACTGCTGAGTTAGGCCCTCCAGTTGTCAGAATAGATTCCGCATGCATTGCCGTTAGAACAATGCTAATTACTGTGAGCTTAGGACACGTTGTGTCTCTGATTTCTAAGAATTGCATCTTTGTAAGAATCTGGAGACTTTAGAATAAAGACAATGACTGTACTGGTTATAATTACATTTCCGCAGTGATGTCACTATTGCCGTTATGCTTTTCCAATTTAACAGGGGAAATTAGAAGTTCATTCCTACTATGTCAAGGAGGAATCATTGACCTTTTTGGGGAGATTTGTGAAAACTAATGTCATGGATATGAGGACTGCATTGCAGATTTCTAAAAGGAAACGATTGTCAACTTTCCTCCCATGGATACTTTAGCCAAATTAACATGAAAAATGTATCTAAATTCTGTGTTGGCAGGGGATTTTTCCATAATATAACATATAAACTTAAGTGTCATGCCAGTTGTTGGAAACCTTCTTGAACTTTCATGCAGGAGACCTAGCAGCCAAACACAAGGCTCTGACTTATACGAGTCACCATGGCTATAATTCATTTTTTAGCAGTCTCAGTAGCAGTGCCAATACCAAAATCAGAATAGTAAATATCAAACAACATATTCCTGTTGCAATCATTCATTACTTGTGTTGCTAAAATGCTCAGTCATTCGGTATTTTTTTTATACTTTTTGTACTGTATTCTAGTATTGTGCGCAATCATGCTCTTGAATTGACTGCAATTGATGAATTCTACAATTTAAAGAGGAGCTTCCATCACTTAGCCAATGTTGGTAGGTGACAAAGTAGACAGTAAATGGGGGAGTAAGGCAATTGATAGACACAAGTTACAAAACAATTGTGCGGATATATGTGGCAGAAATAAAATTTACAAAATATGGGACACATTGGGGCACATTTATTAACGGCCCGATTCGCGCTTTTCCGTCAGGTTTTGGTATTTTTTCAGTTTTGCGCCGAATTCCGCCGTGATTTTGGCGCACACGATCGGATTCCATTGCATGCAATGGAAATCGGGGGGCGTGGTCGTGGGAAAACCCGACGGATTCGGAAAAACCGCCGTATTTTAAAAAAAAAATTGGTCGCACGAGCCATACTTACATGCACCAGGAAGAGATCAGTGAACTCCGACGGACCTCGGCGCAGCAGCGACACCTGGTGGACATTGGGCGCAGGACCTTCATGAATCGCCGGAAGACCTGAACGCTCGTCCGAGAAGCCGCCGCTGGAACGCGAATGGACCGGGTAAGTAAATGTGCCCCATTGTATCCTTAATTCCCAGACTGAGCACTGCTATGGGTCCCAGGCTCCAGACTCATAATCATCTAATATGATGACTACCAGGATAAAGCCCCCAATATTAAAGTATGGAGCTGTAGTCACAATGTGGGAAGGGACCCTTTAGCATTATAGAATAATAAGATTAAAGAAGTTTGGGTTTCCAGGGCAGTATTCAGTCCAGGAAATACAGATGCATTATGGTCCATATTATGTGTACTGAATACACCAGTGGCAATTCATTTTCCTATGGAGTCACATGAGAAATTGGAATGCTTTTAGAGGGCCAGACTAATATACTTATCTCTACCCAATACCTATGTACTGTGTAGTACATAACCCATCCCTGCATAGACCAGCTTCTTGGGACAGTTCTATGTCTGTCTCTGGATCACCGCTGCTCATCAGATTCATTAAAGTGTATGGGCAGCATGGTGGCTGAGTGGGAAGCACTTCTACCTTGCAGCACAGGGGTCCTCCATGTATGTTCTCTCCATATTTGTGTGGGTCCTCCGATTTCCTCCCAAGACTCCAAAACATACTGGTAGGTTGATTAGATTGTGAGCCCCATTAGGGACAGGGACCGATTATTATTAAAGCGGCTTTGACTCTTTAATAAATGTTCTTATGCGCTTATATGTGTCTGGGATTTTTCTTTCGAAAAAGCACAAAAAGGTGCAAAGTTCACCAAAAGTAACAGCACATCAGGGGGGCTGGAGTGACCATGCAACTTTTAAAAGTCATGGATCTGGCTTTGCACGGCGCTGCACTAGCATCCGGTCAGAGATAGTGGATGGAATACCCATGTCAGAGTTATTAGGCACCAAATATTTCCTTATTTTGTCATAAATTCTAAATCTGCAATTCTAAATCTGAAAAAAGTCACATTATCATGAGGATTTTAAAAAATTTTCATCAAACTGTTTTGACTATAGGACTATAACAATAAGGAATAGGTATGAATGATTCAATGTTCTACGGCTGACAGTAACTACTAAGTTGCATAATATCCTTTGAATATAATTGCTTGTATGCAGAACTGGGGATGAATAAAGCTCATCTGAGGTTGGCCCTCTCTCTATGGGTGGCGCATATAATCACCCTTACAGGCAATAAAATATTATCAAATACAGGAACGAGATTCTGGGGAACAGGATTTTTGGGCTTCTTTTTGAAGGTTGGCTGATGATGCGGTGGAATGAAACACTGGGAAAGGATATGTATCAATTTCTGTTATGGAGCATCCTATCGGCTGTAATTGGTCTGCTGTTGTCTAGTGTTAAAAGGTCATGTGAGGCAAAATCTATAAATTCAGCTTTTGGTTGAAGCCATGGGAAAAAAAATCCCCCTTCACTTTTATTTACTTGAATGATGCTGTGACAGAGATTTCCTGCTGATCTCTATTAGACCACAGCTAAGGCATATGCTTCCATAGCCACAGAGGAGTTCTGTGCTGAACCACTTAATATTCATTAAAGGAAATAAACCCACAGAACAACACTTGATGCTACAATAGGGAGTTTTCCTCTGTAGGCTGATAACTGGGCACCAGGGATTATGGATATATTTTTGATGTAAAACATCCCTTGGCATTTATGTGAAGGAAAAGATATTTAAAGGGAACCTGTCACCAGGATTACACATTTTCACATAATGACAGGTTCCCATAGACTTTTTTGTACTAATTCCCAAACAGTTTTTATAATTAACATTACTGCTTCCACTCACGTTTAAAGGTATATAAATGTATACCTGTGACCCTGTCAGCTATCTGCATCAAGTCATGGGGTAGTGCGAGTCCCTGTGTTGTTGTTGTCATCATTATCTACTCTCCACTCTGCTAACTCTTCCTGCCTCGCTCTTGCAGACATGATTTGTTTGGAGGGGAAAGATGACGATGACACTGGAACTGCAGTATTGCACAGATGCCTCCAAGACGCGATACAGTTTGCTGGTAACTGGGGCGTAACTACAGTGGTAGCAGCCATAGCAGCTGCTATTGGGCCCGCAGTGTCAGGGGGACCCGACATCTGACCTGAAACACTAAAGAATGGAGGATGTGCACTATTATATATATGTTATGATGCACCTTATACAGCATAAGATCCTGACAGCTATCTGCATCGGGTCATGGGGACGTTTGAGTCCCTGTGTCATTTTTGTCATCTAATCTCCACTCTTCTAGCTGTTCCTCCCTCCTGAAAACATGATCTGACAGAGATTTGGTTGGAGCGCAGGGTCAACTTAAGTCCATATGAGGAGGAGAGGGGTAGGGATAGATAGAAGAGCAGAGGAATGATGGTGATGACACTGAAATTGCAGTATTGCACAGACGCTTCAATACTCAGTTACAGTTTTCTGGCAGCAGAGGAGTAACTACAGCAGTAGCAGCCATGGCATCTGCTATGGGGCCCACAATGTCAGGGGCCACGTTATCCGACTTGTCACACTAAATAATGGAGGATGTGCAGCAGAATATGTAATATAACAGTGCACATCTTCCACAGTAAACAGCAGGAATTGGCAGCTCAGAAAAGAAGCTCATCTCTCATTTCTAATTCCTGCCGTGTACTTCCCCCTTGTGGTCAACAGCTACTGGGACAAGTATAAGTGCATAAATGTATATATCAGTGCATAAATGTGTGTGCATAATTTTATAAATGTGTGTATGTGTATAAATGTGTGAGTATACAAATATGTATATTTTTATTCAGAAGTCTGCTATGGGGCCCTGCATCTCCCCTGGCTGGCAGGAAGCAGGGTATACCCTTTATACTAATCACAAAATACACTCACTGGCCACTTTATTAGGTACACCTGTCCAACTGCTTCTTAACACTTAATTTCTAATCAGCCAATCACAGGGCGGCAACTCAGTGCCTTTAGGCATGTAGACATGCTCGATTTTAACTGCAGGAGATTGTCTTGACCATCAGTATGGGGAAGAAAGGTGATTTGAGTGCCTTTGAACGTGGCATGGTTGTGGGTGCCAGAAGGGCTGGTCTGAGTATTTCAGAAACTGCTCATCTACTGGGATTTTCACGCACAACCATCTCTAGGCTTTACAGAGAATGGTCCAAAAAAGAAAAAACATCCAGTGAGCGGCAGTTCTGTGGGCGGAAATGCCTTGTTGATGCCAGAGGTCAGAGGAGAATGGGCAGACTGATTCGAGCTGATAGAAAGGCAACAGTGACTCAAATCGCCACCCGTTACAACCAAGGTAGGCAGAAGAGCACCTCTGAATGCACAGTACGTCGAACTTTGAGGCAGATGAGCTACAGCAGCAGAAGACCACACCGGGTGCCACTCCTTTCAGCTAAGAACGGGAAACTGAGGCTACAATTTGCACAAGCTCATCGAAATTGGACAGTAGAAGATTGGAAAAACGTTTCCTGGTCTGATGAGTCTCAATTTCTGCTGCGACATTCGGATGGTAGGGTCAGAATTTGGCGTCAACAACATGAAAGCATGGATCCATCCTGCCTTGTATCAACGGTTCAGGCTGGTGGTGGTGGTGTCATGGTGTGGGGAATATTTTCTTGGCACTCTTTGGGCCCCTTGGTACCAATTGAGCATCGTTGCAACGCCACAGCCTACCTGAGTATTGTTGCTGACCATGTCCATCCCTTTATGACCACAATGTACCCTGTAACATCTGATGGCTACTTTCAGCAGGATAATGCGCCATGTCATAAAGCTGGAATCATCTCAGACTGGTTTCTTGAACATGACAATGAGTTCACTGTACTCAAATGGCCTCCACAGTCACCAGATCTCTATCCAATAGAGCATCTTTGGGATGTGGTGGAACGGGAGATTCGCATCATGGATGTGCAGCCGACAAATCTGCGGCAACTGTGTGATGCCATCATGTCAATATGGACCAAAATCTCTGAGGAATGCTTCTAGCACCTTGTTGAATCTATGCCACGAAGAATTGAGGAAGTTCTGAAGGCAAAAGGGGGTCCAACCCGTTACTAGCATGGTGTACCTAATAAAGTGGCCGGTGAGTGTATGTGCTAGTATTAAAAAGGCTATGGGAACCTGTCATTAGTTAAAAATGTGAAATCCGTATGACAGGTTTCTTTTGACAGCTTTGGAGTCATGGAGTTACAGAGTTAGCTACAAATTGTTAAATATGTAGTAGTGGATAGTGTGTAGTAATAATAATGTAGTGTTAGTAAGTAACAGGGTCACAAGGTCTGAACAGTATAAGAGTAGGAGATACAAATGCAAACCACATTTTTAACTGGAATGTTCATTTGAGAAAGTTATAGGCCAATCCTAATAAGTTGTCCCTCTGGATAGTACATTTAATATAAAACAAAGGAAAAGTAAAACAAAGCAACAAACAAAAAATTGCTATTTTTATTCCGTCATTTTCCTCCCTTTGTATGGTTAATGTCGCTGCTAAAAATTTCCCTTTCTACGGCGTGGATGCTTACAGATAGAGGATAAAAATATCTCTCCGCGGGAGTTAAATGCAAGTGCACATGTATTTCTGCTTAAGCACAGCACCCACACGTTACAGTCTGATGACCGATTTTAATGGATTTTCGATGTCTAGTAAAGAGTTAAATTGAACTGACTACAAGATGTAGTGTAAGCAACAGGGACCCTATTAACCTACTTCAGCGAGAAGAACAATAGCTTTAGTCTACGTCTCCGTCAGTTATAAGTGGTAGGGGAGGATGTTCTATCATTTATGAACATTATTAAAATCAGGATGCGCTTTCATACCAGGTCAAGGCTACAGCAGGGTTCAGCTGTGGAAAATAAAGATTTGGTTTCAGATTATGGGTTTCTTTTTTGGTTTATTTTTTCTATTTTCGGTCGACTGAATCTCTACAAAATAAGCTGTATTTCACTACTCGGTGCAATCCTGCACCTTGCAAAGTCAAAGAAAGATGTTGAGAGATAATATGTTCGCATTAGCCATGTCCACTTCATTCAGTCCAGTCATAATTGGAAGCTACGGAAGATTTTTCAGGGAGCAGGAAAGATCCACAGAGAGGAAATAACTGGATGCCATGAATCATGATGACTCAAGATCACTCTCTAAAATATAATCTATTATCTTATTCTACAATCTTTTATTGGATTGACTGCTAATTCCTGCTAATATATGCAAGTCTACAGTTCATCAAATATGTGCTCAATACAACTTCCTAGCACAAAACTTCCAGATCATGTGTGTAGGGTTTTTGTCACATGGTGTCATGGTACCCACCTACGATGCTCTGTATCCCCCATCTGGCCATTGCTGGTTAACTACATTGCCCCAGTATTCAGTTCTTTAAATACATATGTAGTCTTCTTAAATGGACTGTAGGGCCGATTGCTGTTGTCATCAGCAGGGCCGATTCTAGCATATTTGCTGCCTGAGGCGAATATTAAAATGCTGCCCCCCCCCCCACTCCCTGTTCAGTAAATGCTGAAAACTTTACTACCAAGTAATTTCCCTACAGACAGCTCCCTGACACTGTGTGACTGACTACAGGTTCTGAGAGGCATTAATGGCATCTAGTACCTTATAGATGACAATCTCTTCCATCAGGAGGACTTTATTCCGGGTTCTCCAATCCATGACGTATCACTGCTGAATTCACGGCCGGATATCTTCAGCTCCGTGCAGCATCTCCACCCGGCGTCCCTAAAAATACCACAGTCACTTACAGTATGAAGTACATACCCCTCACAACACAACTGACCGCACTCTCCCCACATATAAAACATCCCTTCATTATATATATTCTACTGGAATTATAGCATGCACAGCACATCAATATACAACACCCCCAATTTATTAATACAGAACCTTAACATTTGGTTTACATGATGCAAAGTAATCCTAAGTATGGTATCCTATAACTAATATATCCCACCCTGTTATTATGTTACATGTGAATTTATATAGAGTGCTACCCTGATTAATGTAAATATATAGCATCCCCTAATGAATATATATATATTTTATTTTTATAGGCCCCCCCCAGTATAAACAGTATCCGGCCCCATATAAATATATACAGCCCCCCAGAATAAACAGAGTACGGTCCCCCATATAAATATATGCAGCCCTCCCCCAGAATAAACAGAATACGGCCCCCCCCCATATAAATATATACAGCTCCACAGAAAAAACAGAATACGGCCCCCCCACATAAATATATACAGCCCCCCCCCCCAGAATAAACAGCATCTGGCCCCCAATATAAATATATACAGCCCCCCCCCAGTGTAATAAGAATTTGGCCCCTCATAAATATATACAGCCCCCCCCAGAATAAACGGAATCTGGCCCCCCATATAAATATATACAGCCCCCCCAGAATAAACAGAATCTGGCCCCCCATATAAATATATACAGCAGCCCCCCCCCTTCCCCACGAAAAAATGGATCTGGCCCTTTATAAATGTACACTGGCCTCATATAAGCATATACAGAAGATATACTAGTACCACTAGAACCCTCCCCCCCCTGCCCCCCGTTACCGGAGTAATCGCCCCCTAATATATATATGGCCACATTTAATTGATTAGACAGTAAAAATAATAAAACTTCTACTTACCCACGGGCAGGGTGGTCCCACGGCGCGCGGCTCCCGTCTTCAGGCGCCTCTCCTGGCAGCCGCGGCTCCGCTGAGTGACACAGGCGGCGTTACGTCATCATCAGCCGCCTGTGTCACTGCACTGTACGGAGCGACGCCAGCAGCCGGAAAGGCGCTGTGTCGCTCCACACATAAATCGCACCTGTTTCTTAAAGAGACAGGTGCGATTCACGTGGAGGGCAAAATGCCGCTTTTAAAGAGGTCCGCATTCTGCCGCCCGAGGCGAGATTTTCATCTCACCTCATGGCAGATGCGGCCCTGGTCATCAGATATACTTTGCTTAATACAGGACCCTCCCCAGAACTAGGTCTTGTGTTTCATCTACCTTACTGATATATTTGACAATGTCCAGTTGCCTAGGGTCAACCAGCAGTTTTGACCACCCAAACTTCAGACAGTGTTTTAGAGCAGCTCTGGAGATCTGTGTGTGTGTGTGGTGTTAGTAGCAGCAGGACTGTGAAATAAAATACATTTATATTTCAAAACTGAGCCGCTTATGGTTGCCTCAACAGGTGTATCCCTCAGGAGGCGGGATATTAGGTCTGGAAAGCTTAAATCATATCTTGAAGGGGTTCTCCAGTGACATACAAGTTAGCTCCTCTCCTAAGGAAAAAATTGGGGAGAGTAAGGTTTGATCTAGCAATAGTCACATGATATATTATTTGATAATATGGATCTTTTTATTTTGAACATTTTATGGTGGAATATTTGTATTCCAAAAAAATACACAATGCCTGGGTCTTAAATTATGAGAAATTTTTGATTGAACTGCTATGATACCTTGGCTATATTGCTGGCGGTATCCCTGGGCTGTGATACTGTAGCCTCCAAAGTAGCAAAACCAATTTAACTTATTAAGCAGTGTTCAACTAAATTACCAGTTATTTATACATATCTTAGGCTGGGTTCTCTTCATGCTTTGTGTCATATGTTGTAAGGACACATCAGTTGGATTCCGAGGTGTCCTCACATTGTATGACACAGATGTATCCCACTGAATGCCTATATAGTCGGATACGTCTGGGGGGAGGAGTGTACATGAGCAGGGTGTTCCAGGAGATGTCACTGTGCTAATATGGACAGTGGCATCACCGGGTTCTCACTCCTGCCGAGCGACATATGTGCTCGTCGGGGGCTGTGTTTAGTTTCGCTTTTTATGTAATTACCTGCAGTCTGGAGTGGAAGGGGTGCGTCTGACGCATTTCCTCCCTTTTCCAGATATACTCTAGTTTAGATATGAATAAGGACCCATACTGTCAGAAACGCGTCACCTGTAGAGATGAGCGAACACTAAAATGCTCGGGTACTCGTTATTCGAGACGAACTTTTCCCGATGCTCGAGTGCTCGTCTCGAATAACGAACCCCATTGAAGTCAATGGGAGACTCGAGCATTTTTCAAGGGGACCAAGGCTCTGCACAGGGAAGCTTGGCCAAACACCTGGGAACCTCAGAAAAGGATGGAAACACCACGGAAATGGACAGGAAACAGCAGGGGCAGCATGCATGGATGCCTCTGAGGCTGCATAATCGCACCATTATGCCAAAATTATGGGCAACAGCATGGCCATGACAGAGTGACAGAATGAAGCTAGATAGCATCTAAAACATCCAATAATTGACCCTGACACTATAGGGGACGGCATGCAGAGGCAGCGGCAGCAGGCTAGAGAGTGTCATGGCGACATACCCTAAATGGACTCAGGCTTCAAACCAATGGGTGGCAGAGAGGAACCAAAGGAGGTGAGCAAGAAGCGCTCAAATAATATCGGTACATGATAAAAGTTTGCCAGTATATTTTGTGGATTACACAGCAGGGTGGCGACAAAGTTAACATGGAAGCCATGAAAACAACCCAAAATTCTGCCTGACACAGCTCGTTTGATAAGGGGACCATGTATGGAGGCAGTGAACTAGTAGTAGATTAAAGGTGCTGCAGTTAAAACTATGTTAGTTGGATCTTGGCATGGAGCTGGCGCTCCGCTGCCAGGCGAGCTTTCGCCAATCCAAGCCCCTGTCTATAGGCTACTCCCCAAACAGCACTTCTAAGAACCTTTTGTATAAGATCAAGTGTAGTAGCGTTCTTATAAGTTTAGGATATGGCGGGTGAGGGGAATGTAAACAGATGCGCAAGAAGCGCTGAAATAATATCCCTAAATGGTAAAAGTTTGCAAGTATATTTTGGGGATTACACAGCAGGGTGGCGACAAAGTTAACAACTTTGATGTGGAATGCCCTGTAATAGCTCTTGGGCGGTGTGCCTTTTATCGCCTAGGCTCAGCAGTTTCAGCACCGCCTGCTGTCGCTTAGCGACGGCACTGCTGCTGTGCCTAGAGCTACCGACTGATGGCGCCATGCCCACGGATGGTAATTCGGAGGAGGAGGAGGTGGAGGAGGGGTGGGAGGAGGTATAGTAGGCCTTTGAGACCTGGACCGAGGTAGGCCCCGCAATTCTCTGCGTCGGCAGTATATGACCAGCCCCAGGGTCAGACTCGGTCCCAGCCTGCACCAAGTTAAGTGTAGTAGCGTTCTTATAAGTTTGGGATATGGCGGGTGAGGGGAATGTAAACAGATGCGCAAGAAGCGAATGATGCGCATGGAGCTGGCGTTCCGCTGCCAGGCGAGCTTTCGCCAATCCAAGCCCCTGTCTCTAGGCTACTCCCCAAACAGCACTTCTAAGAACCTTTTGTATAAGATCAAGTGTAGTAGCGTTCTTATAAGTTTAGGATATGCCGGGTGAGGGGAATGTAAACAGATGCGCAAGAAGCGCTGAAATAATATCCCTAAATGGTAAAAGTTTGCCAGTATATTTTGTGGATAACACAGCAGGGTGGCGACAAAGTTAACAACTTTGATGTGGAATCCATGAAAACAACCCAAATTTCTGCCTGACACACCTCGTTTGATAAAGGGACGATGTATGGAGGCAGCTATATGGACGACTTTTGGAGGTAGCAATGGAGACAACGTGTGGAGGCTGCTATGGAGACAATTTAATTTGGATAGTGCCTGTATGTGGCAGTCCCAAACATTTTTCAAACCAGAGGAGCAGGTAGGTGGCCCTCCAGTAAAATGGGATAGATTGAGTGCCTGTATGTGGCAGTCCCAAAAATGTTTCAAACCAGAGGAGCAGGTAGGTGGCCCTCCAGTAAAATGGAATAGATTGAGTGCCTGTATGTGGCAGTCCCAAAAATTGTTCAAACCAGAGGAGCAGGTAGGTGGCCCTGCAGTAAAATGGAATAGATTGAGTGCCTGTATGTGGCAGTCCCAAAAATTGTTCAAACCAGAGGAGCAGGTAGGTGGCCCTGCAGTAAAATGGAATAGATTGAGTGCCTGTATGTGGCAGTCCCAAAAATGTTTCAAACCAGAGGAGCAGGTAGGTGGCCCTCCAGTAAAATGGAATAGATTGAGTGCCTGTATGTGGCAGTCCCAAAAATTGTTCAAACCAGAGGAGCAGGTAGGTGGCCCTGCAGTAAAATGGAATAGATTGAGTGCCTGTATGTGGCAGTCCCAAAAATTTTTTAAAACAGAGGACCGGGTAGGTGGCCCTCCAGAAAAATGGAATAGATTGAGTGCCTGTATGTGGCACTCACAAAAATTGTTTCAAACAGAGGACCGGGTAGGTGGCCCTCCAGAAAAATTAAATGCATGAAGTACTATAGCAAGAGCCAGTGGGCCCTGTCAAAAAATAGCCATTTTCCTCTGCTTTACTGTACAAAGAGGAGGAGAAGGAGGAAAATGAGGAGGAGGAGGAGGAGTGGATCAATTATTCAGGTTGAGCTTCCTTCACCTGGTGGAGATTGGAAATTCTGAGAAATCCAGCCTTTATTCATTTTAATAAGCGTCAGCCTGTCAGCGCTGTCAGTCGACAGGCGTGTACGCTTATCGGTGATGATGCCACCAGCTGCACTGAAAACCCGCTCGGACAAGACGCTAGCGGCAGGGCAGGCAAGAACCTCCAAGGCGTACAGCGCCAGTTCGTGCCACATGTCCAGCTTTGAAACCCAGTAGTTGTAGGGAGCTGTGTGATCATTTAGGACGATGGTATGGTCAGCTACGTACTCCCTCACCATCTTTCTGTAAAGATCAGCCCTACTCTGCCGAGACTGGGGACAGGTGACAGTGTCTTGCTGGGGTGACATAAAGCTGGCAAAAGCCTTGTAAAGCGTACCCTTGCCAGTGCTGGACAAGCTGCCTGCTCGCCTACTCTCCCTCGCTACTTGTCCCGCAGAACTACGCACTCTGCCGCTAGCGCAGTCAGAAGGGAAATACTGTTTCAGCTTGTGCACCAGGGCCTGCTGGTATTCATGCATTCTCACACTCCTTTCCTCTCCAGGGATGAGAGTGGGAAGATTTTGCTTGTACCGTGGGTCCAGGAGAGTGAACACCCAGTAATCGGTGCTGGAATAAATTCTTTGAACGCGAGGGTCACGGGATAGGCAGCCTAGCATGAAATCTGCCATATGCGCCAGAGTACCAACGCGTAAGAATTCACTCCCCTCACTGGCCTGACTGTCCATTTCCTCCTCCTCCAACTCCTCCAACTCCTCTTCTTCTGCCCATACACGCTGAACAGTGAAGGACTCAACAATGGTCCCCTCTTGTGTCTCGCCAACATTCTCCTCCTCTTCCTCCTCATCCTCCTCCACCTCCACCTCCTCCGATATGCGCTGAGAAACAGACCTCAGGGTGCTTTGGCTATCAACAAGGGAATATTCTTCCCCCGTCTCTTGTGACGAGCGCAAAGCTTCCGACTTCATGCTGACCAGAGAGTTTTTCAACAGGCCAAGCAGCGGGATGGTGAGGCTGATGATGGCGGCATCGCCACTGACCATCTGTGTTGACTCCTCAAAGTTACTCAGCACCTGACAGATATCAGACATCCACGTCCACTCCTCATTGTAGACTTGAGGAAGCTGACTGACCTGACTACCAGTTCTGGTGGAAGTTGACATCTGGCAGTCTACAATCGCTCTGCGCTGCTGGTAAACTCTGGATAACATGGTCAGTGTTGAATTCCACCTCGTGGGCACGTCGCACAACAGTCGGTGAGCGGGCAGTTGGAGGCGGCGCTGCGCTGCCCTGAGAGTGGCAGCATCTGGGCTGGACTTCCTGAAATGCGCACAGATGCGGCGCACCTTCGTGAGCAAATCAAACAGATTGGGGTATGTCTTGAGGAAACGCTGCACTATCAGATTTAACACATGGGCCAGGCATGGCACATGTGTCAGTCTGCCGAGTTGCAGAGCCGCCACCAGGTTACGGCCGTTGTCACACACAACCATTCCCGGCTTGAGGTTCAGCGGTGCCAGCCACAGATCAGTCTGCGCCGTGATGCCCTGTAATAGCTCTTGGGCGGTGTGCCTTTTGTCGCCTAGGCTCAGCAGTTTGAGCACCGCCTGCTGTCGCTTAGCGACGGCACTGCTGCTGTGCCTAGAGCTACCGACTGATGGCGCCGTGCCCACGGATGGTAGTTCGGAGGAGGAGGTGGAGGAGGGGTGGGAGGAGGAGGAGGCATAGTAGGCCTGAAACACCTGGACCGAGGTAGGCCCCGCAATCCTCGGCGTCGGCAGTATATGAGCAGCCCCAGGGTCAGACTCGGTCCCAGCCTCCACCAAGTTAACCCAATGTGCCGTCAGCGATATATAGTGGCCCTGCCCGGCAGCACTCATCCACGTGTCCGTGGTCAGGTGGACCTTGTCAGAAACGGCGTTGGTCAGGGCACGGATGATGTTGTCTGACACGTGCTGGTGCAGGGCTGGGACGGCACATCGGGAAAAGTAGTGGCGGCTGGGGACCGAATACCGAGGGGCGGCCGCCGCCATGAGGTTGCGAAAGGCCTCGGTCTCTACTAGCCTATAGGGCAGCATCTCCAGGCTAAGCAATCTGGAGATGTGCACATTAAGGGCTTGGGCGTGCGGGTGGGTTGCACTATATTTGCGTTTCCGCTCCAGCGTCTGGGGTATGGAGAGCTGAACGCTGGTGGATGCTGTGGAGGATCGTGGAGGCGACGATGGGGTTTTTGTGCCAGGGTCCTGGGCAGGGGGCTGACTAGCAGCTGACACAGGGGAAGGAGCAGTGGTGTGCACGGCCGGAGGTGAACGGGCTTGTTGCCACTGAGTGGGGTGCTTAGCATTCATATGCCTGCGCATACTGGTGGTAGTTAAGCTAGTAGTGGTGGAACCCCTGCTGAGCCTGGTTTGGCAAATGTTGCACACCACAGTCCGTCGGTCATCCGGTGTTTCCTTAAAGAACCTCCACACTTCTGAAGATCTAGCCCTCGCCGCAAGAGCCCTCACCACGGGAGCTTCACTAGTTGACAGTGGCGCTGATGCACCAGCTCTGGCCCTGCCTCTCCGTCTGGCCCCACCACTGCCTCTTCCAACCTGTTCAGGTCGAGGACTCTCCTCCGTCTCAGAAGCACTGTGTTCACCCGGCCTCTCAACCCAGCTTGGGTCTGTCACCTCATCATCCTCCGATCCCTCAGTCTGCTCCCCCCTCGGACTTCCTGCCCTGACAACAACTTCCCCACTGTCTGACAACCGTGTCTCCTCATCGTCGGACACCTCTTTACACACTTCCACTACGTCAAGAAGGTCATCATCACCCACAGACTGTGACTGGTGGAAAACCTGGGCATCGGAAAATTGCTCAGCAGCAACCGGACAAGTGGTTTGTGACTGTGGGAAGGGTCCAGAAAACAGTTCCTCAGAGTATGCCGGTTCAAATGCCAAATTTTCCTGGGAGGGGGCAGACTGGGGGGGAGGAGGCTGAGGTGCAGGAGCTGGAGGAGTGGGGATTTCGGTGACATGGGTGGACTGCGTGGAAGACTGACTGGTGGTGGACAAATTGCTCGAAGCATTGTCAGCAATCCACGACATCACCTGTTCGCACTGTTCTGGCCTCAACAGTGCTCTACCACGAGTCCCAGTAACTTCAGACATGAACCTAGGGAGTGTAGCTCTGCGGCGTTCCCCTGCTCCCTCATCAGCAGGTGGTGTCTCACCCCGCCCAGGACCACGGCCTCTGACCCCTGCAGTAGTTGGACGCCCACGTCCCCGCCCTCGTCCTCTACCCCTAGCCCTCGGGTTAAACATTTTTAAAATGAGAGTTATAACTTTTTTTTTTTTTTTACTTCTTTTTGTTTTTTTTGGTGTTTTTTTGTGTTTTTTTTTTTTTTTTGTGTTTTTTGTTTTTTTTTGAGTTTTTAAAACCAAACAATCCTATCCTATTGCTATGGCTATTTTCTAGCCAAGTATCAAAGGAAGCACACTACTATGCCAGATGAGATGACACTGAGTTATTGCCTAATAGAAATCCAACCCCTACTGAATTTTGCCACTTCGGCCTTTGCTATGGATATGTGCGCCACTAAGCGCAGAACACAGCGGTCGCAAGTCTCACTACAAATTGCTCAGAATTGGCAAGTACATGCACTGCAGAAACTACAGCCACCAGCAGATCAACCAGAAATCAAATATATAGAACGCTACTGTAGGCTTCAAGAAGCTGTTTGTATTCTCCTATGGCTATTTTCTAGCCAAGTATCAAAGGAAGCACACTACTATGCCAGATGAGATGACACTGAGTTATTGCCTAATAGAAATCCAACCCCTACTGAATTTTGCCACTTCGGCCTTTGCTATGGATATGTGCGCCACTAAGCGCAGAACACAGCGGTCGCAAGTCTCACTACAAATTGCTCAGAATTGGCAAGTACATGCACTGCAGAAACTACAGCCACCAGCAGATCAACCAGAAATCAAATATATAGAACGCTACTGTAGGCTTCAAGAAGCTGTTTGTATTCTCCTATGGCTATTTTCTAGCCAAGTATCAAAGGAAGCACACTACTATGCCAGATGAGATGACACTGAGTTATTGCCTAATAGAAATCCAACCCCTACTGAATTTTGCCACTTCGGCCTTTGCTATGGATATGTGCGCCACTAAGCGCAGAACACAGCGGTCGCAAGTCTCACTACAAATTGCTCAGAATTGGCAAGTACATGCACTGCAGAAACTACAGCCACCAGCAGATCAACCAGAAATCAAATATATAGAACGCTACTGTAGGCTTCAAGAAGCTGTTTGTATTCTCCTATGGCTATTTTCTAGCCAAGTATCAAAGGAAGCACACTACTATGCCAGATGAGATGACACTGAGTTATTGCCTAATAGAAATCCAACCCCTACTGAATTTTGCCACTTCGGCCTTTGCTATGGATATGTGCGCCACTAAGCGCAGAACACAGCGGTCGCAAGTCTCACTACAAATTGCTCAGAATTGGCAAGTACATGCACTGCAGAAACTACAGCCACCAGCAGATCAACCAGAAATCAAATATATAGAACGCTACTGTAGGCTTCAAGAAGCTGTTTGTATTCTCCTATGGCTATTTTCTAGCCAAGTATCAAAGGAAGCACACTACTATGCCAGATGAGATGACACTGAGTTATTGCCTAATAGAAATCCAACCCCTACTGAATTTTGCCACTTCGGCCTTTGCTATGGATATGTGCGCCACTAAGCGCAGAACACAGCGGTCGCAAGTCTCACTACAAATTGCTCAGAATTGGCAAGTACATGCACTGCAGAAACTACAGCCACCAGCAGATCAACCAGAAATCAAATATATAGAACGCTACTGTAGGCTTCAAGAAGCTGTTTGTATTCTCCTATGGCTATTTTCTAGCCAAGTATCAAAGGAAGCACACTACTATGCCAGATGAGATGACACTGAGTTATTGCCTAATAGAAATCCAACCCCTACTGAATTTTGCCACTTCGGCCTTTGCTATGGATATGTGCGCCACTAAGCGCAGAACACAGCGGTCGCAAGTCTCACTACAAATTGCTCAGAATTGGCAAGTACATGCACTGCAGAAACTACAGCCACCAGCAGATCAACCAGAAATCAAATATATAGAACGCTACTGTAGGCTTCAAGAAGCTGTTTGTATTCTCCTATGGCTATTTTCTAGCCAAGTATCAAAGGAAGCACACTACTATGCCAGATGAGATGACACTGAGTTATTGCCTAATAGAAATCCAACCCCTACTGAATTTTGCCACTTCGGCCTTTGCTATGGATATGTGCGCCACTAAGCGCAGAACACAGCGGTCGCAAGTCTCACTACAAATTGCTCAGAATTGGCAAGTACATGCACTGCAGAAACTACAGCCACCAGCAGATCAACCAGAAATCAAATATATAGAACGCTACTGTAGGCTTCAAGAAGCTGTTTGTATTCTCCTATGGCTATTTTCTAGCCAAGTATCAAAGGAAGCACACTACTATGCCAGATGAGATGACACTGAGTTATTGCCTAATAGAAATCCAACCCCTACTGAATTTTGCCACTTCGGCCTTTGCTATGGATATGTGCGCCACTAAGCGCAGAACACAGCGGTCGCAAGTCTCACTACAAATTGCTCAGAATTGGCAAGTACATGCACTGCAGAAACTACAGCCACCAGCAGATCAACCAGAAATCAAATATATAGAACGCTACTGTAGGCTTCAAGAAGCTGTTTGTATTCTCCTATGGCTATTTTCTAGCCAAGTATCAAAGGAAGCACACTACTATGCCAGATGAGATGACACTGAGTTATTGCCTAATAGAAATCCAACCCCTACTGAATTTTGCCACTTCGGTCTTTGCTATGGATATGTGTGCCACTAAGAGCTAAACACAACGGTAGCAAGTCCCCCTGCTAATTCCTCACAAAATGGTAAAAGATGCAAATTAAAATAAAAAAAGTAGAACGTTATTGTAGCCCTAAGAAGGGCTGTTGGGTTCTTTGAGAATCACTCCTGCCTAACAGTAAGCTAATAGAACACCCTAACGCTTTCCCTGACCAGCAGCAGCTCTCTCCCTAGCGGCATCCAGAGACAGAATGATCCGAGCAGCGCGGCCAGCGGCTAGTCTATCCCAGGGTCACCTGATCTGGCCAGCCAACCACTGCTATCGACGTGTAAGGGTACCACGTCATGCTGGGTGGAGTGCAGAGTCTCCTGGCTTGTGATTGGCTCTGTTTCTGGCCGCCAAAAAGCAAAACGGCGGGAGCTGCCATTTTCTCGAGCGGGCGAAGTATTCGTCCGAGTAACGAGCAGTTTCGAGTACCCTAATGCTCGACCGAGCATCAAGCTCGGACGAGCATGTTCGCTCATCTCTAGTCACCTGCTCTTTCATGGAATTATCGCTTTTAATGTTTCCCCAATAAAAGTTTTGTATTTGTATTCACTTCCCCTTACCTGATGCCGATGAATCCTCCTTGTTTTTCAATATGCTCTCTTTTTCTGTGATCAGACCGGATCACCACCATCGTGGCATGAGTTATATGAACTGTGGGGGAGCAGACACTTTTTAATTTTTTTTCCTTGTTTTCAATATGCTGCATCTGCTCCCCATAGCTGTCAATTACCACCTCAAAGCGCACACATCACTCACCTGGAGGTTAAGAGACTTTGTACAGAAAATGAATTCTATGCATTACATTCACTATATGTACAGGTAGATGTTGTTAATTCCCCTGAGAAACAGAATTCAGAAATACTACTAACCAGTCAAGTCTGTATTTGGGAAGAGCCGCTGCGGAAAATCTCAGGAAAGCAAATACATTTCTATTGCACACTTTAAAGAATTTATCACATGCATTGTTCTGGCTTCTAGCAGTTCAATATATTTTACATAACTTAAAAGGGTTTTCAAGCTTTATGCAAATGTATCCTGATCATGGTATAATGAATAATAATGTGCCTTACCGAATGTTTCTTTAAATCCCCCTCTTAAAGGAGTTGTTGGAGATAATATAAATAGTTACAAAAGAAGCTGGTATAGAATATCTCTGCTCAGTATTTGTCTTGATTGGCCATTTCCAGTATGAACAGATTTGCTCTATAGGTTATTACAAAATTATATGTTAAGCAAAAGTGTTATCTTTCTGATCGTGGCCAGAAATTCTATCCCTATCTTTTTTAAACGATTGTAAAAAACTGTTGTAAAGCTTAAGGCAGTTAAAGAGTAACCATCATTTCAGATTTTTGATATTGTGTGTGGGGGAAGGGTGTTGTAAACATTTTTCGGATGTACTTTATTTAGCAATTCTGCTTAGTTTGTAAAGAAACAGACTGCAATGTGCTCCGAGTTACAATGTTACTTCTACGTTGCTAAGGCAAATCTGTCTACCAGATTGAAGACTGATCTCTCTCTTCTCACTTATTTGTTATACAGCTGTGGATGTTAACCCTTTCTGATCTCTCTTTGGCTGTAGTATGCTATGAGCATTATTTTCAAAGATCAACCTAAAAGTGAAGGGATAAAGAGAACACTGTACAGGCTGGAATACAGTTCTCTATGGGAGGGATGGCTTGACTTTTTGTACATACCAAGCAGAATTTGTAAATATAGTATATTAGAAAAATGTTTGACACACCCTCTTGCACACAATATAAAAAATGTTCTGAAATGACGGTTACACTTTACGGCTTAAAGGGGTTATCTGGGTTTTAAAAATTTCTTATGGCCGGGCTGGGGAGGGCTATTTAAAGGACACCTGTCATCAGGTCTGTGTCACTTGTCCTGTCACCTCTACCTGTTGGAGCAGCTCACAAGGATCCCATCCCAGCCTTTATCTAGTTATTTCATACATTATTCATTGTAAAATCACATATTTTTTATCATGTAAATGAGGCTGGTCACATGGTCAGAGGCAGTGATGTCACCCCTGTTACCCCTCCCCTCTCCTCCCCCTGCTCATGTCTGTGTGTAATATATAGTAAAGCATGGCTAGTGTGTGCTGCATCTGCTGACATGCTGCATCCTCCTAATATACAGGTGGGAGACACAGACATCAGCTACACATGAATCTGACATGTTCTGCTGTAACATGGCTGCCTGGAGCTGCTGTATCTCTCCTAAACACACACACATGCACACACAGGCTGCAGGGGGCGTGGCCACCAGCACCAGGAAGCACATCATTATACAGCCCTCACATCATTATACAGGCTAGAAAATCTTGGACTCCAGTCACACTGTATAGGTTGCAGGGAGTTTTTTATTAATACAAACTATTATACGTGACGTTTCGGTCAACAATAGACCTTTATCAAACTCAGTCTGTAAAGTGGAATCAGTAAAGGGAGGTATGCTTGTAGCAATGTAGCGCTGCCCAGAAGGAATAGCGGTCTGTGCCGCTTAGTGGAGTGTGGCGCCACACTCCACTAAGCGGCACAGACCGCTATTCCTTCTGGGCAGCGCTACATTGCTACAAGCATACCTCCCTTTACTGATTCCACTTTACAGACTGAGTTTGATAAAGGTCTATTGTTGACCGAAACGTCACGTATAATAGTTTGTATTAATAAAAAACTCCCTGCAACCTATACAGTGTGACTGGAGTCCAAGATTTTCTTACACTATATGGGATTGGGACCCTCTCCAGTGCACCTGCATCGAATACTTGATTAAGTGTGCAGCCAAAATCCAATTTTTAATCATTATACAGGCTGTCAGTCATGCACTGGGGGTGTGGCTATTCCTCCCACTCATGAATAGAGTGGGCAGCTTGAATATGCTAATGCTTCATTGGACATTTCACAGGTCATTTGCATACAGCTTTAGGACCTCATTGCTTAGGTTTACAGGCATGTAGAGGGACAATGAAGGGATAGAGGCAATGCTCTCTAATGGCAGTTTATGAAAATATCTTTAGTTTAGGGGGGTTATTTTGCATGACGGGTTCTCTTTAAACATAATAAACATGTACTTACCTCCTCCAGCGCCGCCGATGTTCCACGCCGTGGTCCCTTCATTCTGTGCCCCTGTTTGTTTACAGGAGCACGGAAGCCGCGCACAAGGAGCTTCCGGTCCGCGATGTGGCCGGCTCCTCCCATTTGTCCCTATTTCTCAGCGTTGTAAGCGCTGAGAGATGGTGTCGGATGGGAGCTTCCGGACGACCGGAAGCTCCCTGTGCGCCCTTGTAATGAAACCGGCGCACAGAGAAGGCCGGCCGCGGCGCGGGACATCGGCGGCGCCAGACAAGGTAAGTACAGGTTTATTATTTTTAAATAGCACTCCCAAGCCCGGGCCTCAGTTATTTTTAAAACCCGGATAACCCCTTTAATAGCCTCCATCAATATAAGGTGGACCCAATACAAATTTTACATTTTTTAATTTTATAAATGAAAAGTTCTGATTTTGACCATTTTTGTATATTTTATTTAAAAAATCTTCTTCTGAAGTGATAAGCCCATATGAAAGCTGCTATGTAATCTGTAATCCACCAATCCATACACAAATAAGGAAAGCAGATACTGAATGGAAGATCCCACTTCTAAAGACTTCCAACTCCTTTGGACTTGCAAAATATCCGACTTCATAAAAACAGCTCTTAGAGGCCATAGCATTTTAAAACACAATTCAAACCCAATGTGGTGGTGCTCGGCCTGCAAAACACATGGGGGCTCTGGCCCCCTGATGTATCTGCTGGCTGACTGTGCCGGTGTACAAATCTGTCTGGTCATTGTGACATTATCATTGGCAATTGAGGCTAAAACAGTCCCAGACAGTGGAGAGTGTGCAGCCCACTCTGCCGTCTGTCACGCCCCCTCACGCCCACTTGGCATGGAGGTGACTTAAAATAGAAACTGACTTACGAGCCCTGATAAATGTCCCCCATGGTGTGCGTTTACTACCCCATGCATTTCAGTGAAAATCTATATAGAAAATCTATAAATTGTTTCATAGATTTGGTATGAATCTGGCATTTTTCAGGCACCAAATGAAATGAAATTTTTTCATGATGTGTTTTGGACGAATATTTCAAAATAATGATTAACTAATACTGTCATTCATCCTAGAGCCTAGGGAGTGGGGTTGGGGCGAAGGAAATTCTTTTTAAAATTCCTTCAAATAAATGCAATGTGAAAGGTGCTTTTTATTTAAAAAAAAAAAAAACATTTCTAGAGGACTAGAAGAGACAATATGCAAATTTCCAGGATGATTAGAGCAACAATGGTTCTGACCGACTTGATTATGACCCAACCCCAATCATGTATTATTCTAAATAAGACCATAATCATTTACTGGAAAATTTAGTTCTGCAGTAAATGTTGTTGCTTTTTGTCTACTTGAAGAAGATAGCACAAAGTGATTTTCTACTGAGGCAAGTATGGGCAGTGTTAATTCTCTGGAGTCGCTGCTGGGTTGCTGTAAGCGGTGTCGGAGGGCTTCTGCCTGCTGGAGCCGCTCTCATCCAGATGTAATGAGCTGTCTGCTTAGGTCAGTTATCAGTGCTACCTGCTTCTTCCTGACTTCCTAGGTATGCTTCACTACGGCGCAGGAACATACAGTCAGCTTGAAGAATGAAACTAGACACTTGGAACATCATGGGCGGTAATTGCAGACTAAGTTCCTCCATAGCCCTTGAGGACACCCTACGAGTGATAAAGAAGCCACAGATTCATCATGCAGCCTGTGAGAGGTGTCAAAGGCATTTTAAAAATGCATTACCAGCCTTTATAAAGGTGAAGGGAAACAAGGAGCTTTCTCTCGGAGTGTGCGCGGGGAATTCATATTAATGTAGCTTTTATACCTTATAGAAAACACCATACACATAGTAATGTGTTCACTTATTTATGAACCTGTTCACACCACTTTAGCAACAGAAACTTTTTCTGTCATTGTAACTGAATTCAGATTCTGATTTAATGTAAAGAACACATGGCTTGTTCTGTATTATATATGAACCTGCAGTGTAAACATTTGGAGAAGGCCTGGTATTACTAGGTCATAATATGCTTACAATGTCATATTTGTCTGTATCGATATATTGGATTAGAGAGCATCTGCGTATTGTCTCCTTTTTATACCTCAGAATCTGTGTTGTGTTTCAGCATTGCCAATTCTATGTATTGACAATAAGCATCGGAGAAAACCAGGGTTGCAAAATTTTGCTAAATTTTCTATGTTTAAGATCTTTTTAGGTTTTAGGCTCCATTGACAATAAGCTAATCCCCATATCCTATCCAAAGAGATTTTTAGATGAGTTTCAGTTAGGCAGAAAATATCTTCAGCTAAAATTTCTGTAAATAAAGACTGTATAATGACCAGCTACCGCTTTGTCTCCCTTCCTTACCTTCTCTCGACAAGTACAAGTAAAGATGTGTTGGACACCAGATGTTTAGCTTCCTAAGCAGGCCCGGCGTCAGCTAACCCAGGCAAGTGGCGGGGCCCCGGAGTACTGTTCTGAAATATTGGGGCTTATTTACTAAGGGTCCTGCGGCCGCATTTCCGTCGAGTTTTCCAACGTTTTCTGGAACAGGGATTTAGAAGGGGATTTTGGTGCATCGTGCCGGCTTTCATGAGACACAAATCGGGGGTGGGCTGAATGCTGTGCTTTGTAATTTATGACACTCCCATATTTCTGAATTGAGCGGCAGAGCTCACCTATAGCTGGTGCTCCACCTATAGCTGAGAACAGAGACCCATTACCCAGATCACTGAGGGGTCCAGTACTCATTATCGGTGGTGGTCCCTACTGTTCAGTTTGTTATTCCCTATCTTTTGTAAAGGGGAAAACATGAAAACCTGGTACCTTTAAAGGAAACCTGTCATTAGGAGCCCTTTTTCTGGCTCCCCCATGTCCCCATAGAGAATAGTGTACATATTGCCAAATAGTTTTATATAGTTATTATAATAAGATAAATTAGATCAAAGTTTACCTTTCTTGTGAGGAGTGATCCCCCCCACCCCACCCTCGGGAAACTCCTCCATCATGCATGGATTTCAAGTTATAAAAAACCTCCCAGGTCCCCCCATATCTCCTCCCCCACCCTGTTTCTTTCCATCTCAGGATGCCATACATGTCTGCCCCACTCCTCATTGGCCACTGCCATGGGACTAGGGACATAGCTCTGCATACAGAAAGATAAAATTTTATCCAATGTATCTTCTTATAAGAAAAAGCCACGTTTACTGTAAAACCAATTTGGCAACATGTACTATCATCTATGAGGACATATGAGGGAGCCAGAGAAAGGGCTCCTGATGACAGGTTCCCTTTGAAGAGACATCTATTTTCAGCTATTTGTGTATATCTCATTCCTCACCACCACATATTCATCTAGATAACAGGTAGTAGAAATCCATGTCCCCAAGAGATGAATCATCCTTCAATAAATATCTTAGTTGGTAGATACAAGCAAATACATCACCGTGTACAGCATGTACCTTAGCAGCTCAATGTCAGCGAAAAAATATTTTGTATAGAGTATAAAACAATCTGAGTATGCATATTACAGAAGATATGGTATGTGTCAGACAAAAAGTAATTACATGACACTGGAGGACAATATGAGAGTGCAGCTGCAGGTACAGTTATCGGTACCATATTCTCTGTGTCTTCCCTTCATTAGAGCCGTGCATCAATATAGATAAGCAAGCGCCCCACATCCTCTCCTGAAAATTAATTGAAGCCATTTGGAGCAATAGAACTAGTCCAACAATTGGATTATTGTTTCAAAACGAAGAAATACTTGATTGGAAAATTTTATTTCCTTATCAAATATGTCACGCGACTACTTTAATGTTATGCATTTGACGACAAAACCGCTCTTTTTCCTAAAATAGGAAATGAAGGAGCTGGAGCCGTGAATTAGCAAGATGTGACCGTAGAATCAATCCAAAGCCTACAATAGCAGGTGGTGCCAGTTAATCAGAGGGTGAAGAATGGCTGGTGCTGGGCATTCAATGCATCACAATGGGAATGGTTAAATAGCTGTAAATTTAAACATGAATGTTCTTTTTGTATAAGGGGCAACCTGCCATTTGCAGCATCAGGCAAAGCCGCCGAACCTCCTCACATTTCAAGGGACAAATATACAAAGGGAGTAACTACAGTTGGATTGTAAAATGCTGCCATGGTCGAATTCAATTCCAAAAGAGGAGAAAGCATTGCTGCTGGGGTGACGGCGTCTATCACATGTCTACGCTATTAAATGTACCGAAATGTGGATTTAGACTTAGGACAAAAAAACCAAGGAGCCCTTGGGGAAAAGCATAACAAAGTGTCAATATGATTCTTTATCTCAGATAGGTATTGTGTTGCTTGATTCTTTGCAGGACATCTATTTTTATAAGTGCTCTTTGTCTTTCAATGTCTGTCCAGTTTAACTCCTACAATATGGTGCTGTGGCAATTTAAAAGAAGGCATTTTTTGGACAGAGATCTTTTTCCTCGCATTTATCAGAAACCAACTGCCCCCAAAAAAACAGAACACAAAAACCTAAAGGCCCACATTCACTAGGTGCAGTTTACCTGTGTAGTGTGCAGGGTGCGCCACATTCATGAATTGTGGCGCACGTTCTTTATGAAACTGGTGCCCTCTGCACTGGTCTGACACCGTGCACCATTTTTTTAGGCGTGTGCCACACTTCTGTCGGACTTTGCATGTTAAATGTGGTGTGTGGTCCAAATGAGCACCAGAACGCCACATTTCAGTGCAGAATGCGCCACAAATATGTCTCAGACACTTCTTAAATACTGTACATCTTAAATACTGTACATGTGCAAGCAGTTTGCACATGAAAGAAGGTGCAAAGTCCGACAGAAAACTGGTGCTGGGGCTTTAATAAATCTGGGCCAAAGTCTTAAATTACACTTGATTGGGATTAATAATATTATATATATATAATAACATAAGGTTGCACACCAATTGAACCTGATGAAATTCCACATAGAAATAAAAGAAAGTAATGGCAGCACTCCAAAGTTGTGAAAAATATCAGTGGACTTTATTCCATAGTGCTACATATCAGCTTCAACTGAAGCCTTTCTCAAGCAACAGGCAAGTGAACAGGAAATCCTGCTTTGGAGCAGTCCCTATATAACAGTGAACAGTCTCATATGCAGTAAGAATCAAGGGATCAGAGTAGGAAAAACCCACAAATCACTCAGCCCTGCGTATAAAGGCCAATGGGACAAAACCACACATCACACCACATTTTGACAGTAGCAGAGTCTATAATATCTATGCTGCCTCCCATTCTAAAAAAACCCCTCCTAAATAGTAGAAAATGCCTTCTAATATGTCACACAAAAAGGTTTCAACGGGATCTCATGCTTGTGCGTCCCCGCCTCTCCTAAGGGGGAGGGGTATGATCAATTATACAAAAACGTAATCGGACCTCTGTGTGTTTTGCTTCAAAAAAATGTTCAGAAATAGGCAAATCCTTTCTTTTAGATCATATAGGGCAGTGATGGCGAGCCTATGGCACTGGTGCCAGAGGTGGCACTAAGAGCCCTTTCTGTGGACACTCAGGCCATCACCAGAGAGGACTCCAGGTATCTTCCTGCAGTCCCAGACAGCCCAGGACTTGCTGTGCACAGAGCTATTTAGCTGTACTATTTTCTGCTTTATTGGTGCCTCAGGTGCTGGTATCAATGAAAACTGTGACAGAGAAGGGAGTATAAATCACAAATTAAATTTCTGTGTTGGCACTTTGCGATAAATAAGCGGGTCTTTGTTGTAGTTTGGGCACTCGGTCTCTAAAAGGTTTGCCATCACTGATATAGTGTATCGATGACAATTGATCCTTGTTTTCAAATCCCATGTAGTTTCCCCTAAATATAAGAGGTTACAGGGGCAGGTAAGAACATATAGTACATAAGTGCTGTAGCACGTGACATAATGTCTAATTGAGAATGATTCCCTAGTTGTTGGATGTATAAATCTTTCCTCTATAAGCATCATAGAACTATTTATGCAGGATAGGCAGGGGAAGCCGCCCTTCCGTTGTCTACCTGTAAGTATACTTTGTTTCAATTTTTTTAAAAGATCCGTCATCAGCCGAGACTAAATAGTCTCTAATATTTTTTGATCTCTTATATGAAAAAAGAGGAGGATGAGTACATTCCTGTATTTATGGATTGCTACTACTCAATAATGGCCAGTGTTTACATATTATGTTAGCAAATTGTTGGCTTTCATTAGTAAAAGTAGATATAAAGGGTATTCTTTTGAAACTCTGTTCATTATTGACTCTGACATCTGTTTTGTTGCATATTTCAGCCTTTCTTCTATTCCGAGTGACAATATCCTTAGGGTATCCTCTTTCTAAGAATTTGTTTGACATTTTTTCAAACTGGAAGACTAAATACTCCTGATTACTCACTATTCTCTTTACACGCAGAAGTTGACTAAAAGGCAAAAAGTTGACCATAGACCTCGGACGAGAACTTTCAAATCTCAATATCTGATTTACAGTAGGTTTAGTATATACAATAGTATTGATATTAGATCCTTCTAGAGAAATCAACACATCCAATTTTATATTTTATTATTCGACTCAACCATAGTAAATTTGACATTATCATCAATTTGATTTAAAAAAGCAAAAAAATATTGGAATTCACAATCTATACCCACCCAGAGGAGAAAAATGTCGTCTATGTATCTCCACCACTTCACAACCCTGGCAAAGTGGGACACATTGATTGTAACCCTCCTCTAGATTGGTCATGTAAATACTAGCGTACGTGGCACCCATCGCTATTCCGTGACACTGTAGGAATATAAGAAGTAATTATTATTTATTAGTAATTATTATTCAGAACCAGATCCAATAAATCGAAAAAAGGAACTTCACACTTTTCTCTGAATAATTTGAATTCTGCAATTAAGTTTGAACAGACCTGTCTGTGGTTAATCGATGTATAATCGATGTATGTACTTAAGAACACCTGACTTACAGGTGACCCCTAGTTACAAATGGACCTCTGGTTATTGTTAATTTATTGTGCTTTACTTCCAGGCTACAATAATCAGCTGTAACAGTTGTCAAAGGTTTCTGCAATTAAGCTTTATTGTTAATCCTGGTCCTTATAACAACCCAACATTTTTAAAATCCAGTAGTCACAGAGACCAAAAAAATTCTTATATTCTTAAATTATAAAATACACAGTTCCGACTTACATACAAATTCAACTTAAGAACAAACCTACAGAACCTATGTTGTACGTAATCCGGGGACTGCCTGTAACGGTAAAGTTAATGTACCCAGATAACTCAACCTCCACAAATTTTAACAAGAAATCGGATGTATCATGCATATAGGAAGCACCTTCAATATCAAGTTGTCTTAACGCCTTATCAAGAAAAGTTGCTACATTCGATAAAATAGATTATGTACTAGCAACAATTGTTCTCCCAGGGGGATTATTCAAATTTTTATGTAATTATGGCAAAATATACAACACTGGAGTAACAGGATTTTTAACAAACAAATATCTATAAGTATCTTCATCCATCACATTTTCAGCTTTTGCTGGATCTAAAATCTGTAACGTACTGTATATGGGGATATTTATCAGGGATTATATGCCAGTTTTTTGGCATATAAGGCATGACATTTTTTTCTCTGAATTATTTCCCCCTTTATGCCCCTTTAAGTGGACATGGAAGGGTATGAAGACCCTTGAACAGGTGCAGGTAAAATGCAATTCTAAGCCAGGCAGAGTTTGGCTGCCTGTCCAATGGGCAATGTCGGCTACTAGAGCCTCCTGATGTATCTGGCACATGATACATCATACACTGATAAATAATCCCCATAACAAATGATGGTTGACACATCTGGTAGTAGTATTGTCTATTGCACTATTTCACAGATTATGGTGTAGTATTTTATATTGTAGATTGTAGACACTTTTTTCTTCCATATTGTCTCTATACCATGGGGTCTTCCATCTTCTGTCACCTTTACAACCACATGTCTATTTAGACCTTAATTTCTCATTAAACCAATTCATTGCAATTATGATCTGTTAATTATTTTGTCTTGAAAGGTTTGGAATCTCATGACTAGAGATTAATCCAACCATAGCCATGGCTAGTTGCTAGGCTCATTAATTTTCCAGATTGGCTGTATGGCTGCCAATCCAGCGAATTGTTTGGGTTGCCCAGCCGAACCCGAATGGGTACATAGATACTTTCAGCCCAATGGAAAGGTCAGGAAGGACCTGTAGTTTCTAGAGGGGAAACTCTCTTTTTCCATGTGTAGTGTGACTGTTTTATAAGTAAGGTGAATGATATGGCTGTGCTTAACATTCAATGTAATTTGGTGCTATGGAATACATTGAGGTCTCATGCACCTGGCATATTGGGTGTAGGGAGCTTGAGCCCATAACAGTGCCAATGACACATTTTCTTCTGCTGTCTTCAGACTGTCTTCAGACTTCAGACTTCAGACTTCAATAATATAATGGTTGGATTCATCAAACATTTTACTACGGTAGTTTTTGGGGTTAAATGTATATTTGCAAATGTTGGCACACTGCACTCATTGTGCCCCAGATCTACCTTATGTGTAGTCATCTAGGGGGGATCAACAAAGGTTAACAATATTTCAAGGGTGGGGTCTGTGTGTTAATAAACTATTGAATCCTACCAAGCCATGAAATTAATCTACCGGTAAATTTATGTTTATGCCCCTATTAAAACCTAATCCAAGGTAGACTAATGATTTTGGAGTCAATTTTTCAGTAAAGTAAGTTATTATTTACATGTCTAAATGGCTTACCATACACGGAAGTTATCAGTTTATGGTATATATGAGATCCCTCTCATCACAAGAAAATTCAATCAAAATGCAATTTCAGGTAAAAAATAAAACCACAAATTACTATTCCAATTAGAAAATACAATATTCATTGTATTATAATCATCATGTTATAAGATATTGAACAATTCAGATTGTTTTTTTTTATATTTATGAAGATTACTCTTACTCTTTTATATAAATAGAGTGAATGTTACATTCATCGTGACTACTGTTGTGGAGAAAAGTGCCATTTATTACCAGAGAGAACAACTATCCTGCCAATTTGTCCAATTACATGTCTGTATACATCACTGCAGACAAATAAAAGTATACTTGAATACAACATCTACAATTTACTATGGGTCTACAATCAGTTTGGACATTTTGATGTAAAAGTTTCTTTTTAGACAAACACATTTGTAAGCAGTAGTTGAACATTCTGAACAACAGGATGTGACAAGAAGTACAGAAGAAACTATACCTGAAAGGTTATGGATTTCTAAACTGTTGTTGACAATTATAGCTCAGTATGTCCACTTTAAAAGTACTGTACATCTAAATATTTCTGTGTTTTGTTTTTTTTTAAGTCTGGGGATTTATTTTGGGTAACGATCCGAAATGTCAGCCAAAATGGCAGGCTGCTGTTGTGATTTACCTGTGGCACGGGGCAAAGTTAAATCTTGAAATCTGCAACTTATGACCACTGCAACAATTGACATGTTTTGGTCATTTGTACAGCTTTTTTTTAGCAGTATGTGGATGGAATTTGTATAAAATATATCCACATCCCACTAATATAAATGAAATAAAAAGGATTGTCACATGGCGCCCTCGATTGAGAGTAGTACTAGAGGGTAATTGCAAATGGAAATGTGGGTGTTCAAAGTGAGCTGCAGCATACATACTCAGGCGTGCAGTGGGATGCTCACTTCCCCTGTTAGCCACAATCGGCACAATTGTCTATAAATAATAAGTGCCTTGTTGCTGTCCGGTATTCAAATAAAAACCCTAAATTGTACATCTATCCATTGTAGACATAGGGGCAGCGCGCACATACCTACATGTGTTTTCACAATGTCCTAATATTCAACTAATATAAATGGACATAAATCCACATGCATTAATTTGGCATTGTGGGCCCCCAACTTAAAGGTGTCTTCTGACTAACATAAATATTGAGGAGCAGGACTTTAAAGGAAATGAAAAGAGCTGCAGTACCATTCAAAGCCACTGGACAGTGTATGGGTTTGTACTACAGCCACTGTTTAACCAATAGCCAGAACAGATATTGGTTGCAAGCATTTAGAGTTTGGGGTATACAGTCTATCGTATAAAATCAGTAACCAGTGTTAAGGAACTTCCAACTGCATTTCTCAAATAACTTTTTTGATTTGTTTAGGTAACTGTTGTTTTTATAGTGCATTTTGAAAGAACCCGATTTAGCTTTAACTATACTCTCTATTAATTTCAGGATGGTGGAGTATTCCCTGGATCTCCAAAATATTAACTTGTCTGCTATTCGTACTGTGAGAGTTCTCAGACCTCTGAAGGCCATCAACCGAGTGCCCAGTAAGTGTCCTTTTCTGCCCTAGGTATGGTATTGTGTGCCTTTTCAGTCACTACTTAAAAGCAGCTCCCAACATATTCTTCATGTTTGCCTTGTTGGAGCATTATGGGAATTGTAGACTGGAAAGTCCTAAATTTCCTTATGTTTTTGTTCCCAGATATCTCTAAAGTTTTCATTTGTTTTTGTTGTGGGTGAGAGGCTGGTGGAATATGAGGATGTCTTATCTGTGTTTGGGACCACCTTTAGCTCTATGTCTGCATATATACATACTTTTCATTATGGTAATATTGAACCTAGTTTTATAAGGGATCAATTCACACCCCTTTATAACTTTGACAATTATTCTTGCTACAGTATGTGTATTAACTAGGTTGTTCAGACTAAGAGCTAATGGAATCCACTACATGTTCCACCCCTCTATCTGTATTATTGTACTGTCTGTCTGTCCATACTGTACTTCTTCTCTCAGGGGCAATTCCGCCTTTAGCTCTCCATCCCATCGCCTGTCTTTCTCCGGCCAATCAGCGGCTTGCCTTTGTTACTAAGCCCTGCCCATTCCATGCGTCCTCGTCCAATTGTGTCACGTAAGTGCTTGATTCTTTTATGTACCTTAATGTTTCTCTTGGCTGGTTGTTTTCACTGCTTCAAAACATTCTATTTTTTATTTAATTATTTTTATTATGGAATTTCATCAACATCATGTAGGGCAATGTTGGCGAATCTTTTAGCAGCCGAGTGCCCAAACTGTAACCCAAAACCCTGCTTATTTATCATGAGGTGCCAACCAAAAATTAAAGCAGTAACTTATTGTTCCTGGTTCCACAACTTTCAATCATATTGGCCTCTTGAGGACAGCAACACAGTAGAAAGATGGAAAAGTTTCATAATTTTAGCTTGTTTCCAGTTCCCCTCTGTACATAGAGAATCATGGGGCCAGTAGGAGGTCCTCCAAAAATAATTCGACCCTGTCTAATTCTCCCTCTTCCTACAGTCCCAAGTAGCGAAGTAAGTATCAAAACATGACTGAAAGCAGCATCTTTTAAGTTGCTTGGAACTGTAGGAAGATTCTTTGAGTCCTGTCTGGTGTGCTGGGGCGATGGTCCGGGTGCCCACAAAAAGGGCTCCGAGTGCCGCCTCTGGCACCCGTGCCATAGGTTCGCCACCACGGATGTAGGGTATATAATATGAAGTCATAAAACCATAGATTCTACAGTGGCATTAATATCAGTGGTTTTGTACCATAAAGCATTAATCCAAAAGAAGAGTTATATAAATGTAGAAACTATCAATCATTCTCATGAAGTGAGACCACCAAGTCGAAATATAATAGGTCATCATAGCCAAAAATAGTTATTGCTCGGATTCAAGAACTTAAGGCAACCAGTAGATGGATCTTGGACAGCTTCCAATAAGTGGACTGGAGTGGGATAAGACAAAGCATCTAGAATTTATTGACATGAAGCTGCATTAGTGAATAAGTTGTTGTATTAAATAGCATATTCAGACTCTGGGAAATATTCAAATATGTTTTCCAGGATGGGATAACGGAAACATATCCTCTTTCTAGCCACCTTGTAAGGCAGCCCTCTTCCCATCAATCATGACTTTCAAGTAGCCAAATTAAATAATGCTGGATTAAAGCCAAACCAGTTTATCTTTTCCAAAAGGAATAGATTCAAAACTGTAAACAGCACTGTTTCTTATCTGAGTGAAAGGCTTTTGACTAAGGTCGAAATGTAAGAGTTCTCCTTATCAAGACCTGGCTACCTTGCAGGCATGTGGAGAATTACAGCCATTGAGGTTCCACTCAGGGATTCTGGGAAATATGCAAAAATGTTTATCCAGAAGGGGATAAGAAAAACATTTCCTCTTTTAACTGCCTTAACTGCCTTTAACTGCCCTGGCAGCTCCCTTAACATCATGACTCTCATGAAGCCGAATGAGATGGGACTGTTTCGGTGTCTCTGTATCTCTTCAGTACAGTGTAGGGAATGGCAATGTTTTCCTTATTTTATCCTGGAAAAAGTATTCGCATATTTCCCTGAATCCCCCAGTGGAGTTTCAATGGCTGTAAGTCTCCATACACCTGCAAAGTGGCCTTAAATGGCAATGTCTCCACAAGGAGAACTCTTACTTCCCAACCCTATATTCAGACTTAGGAATTCAGTGATGAAATATCAAATATTCTAGTTTAAAATTTAGTTGGCCAGAGACTAGAGCAACAACTTTCCCATATCAATATGACACATGTGGCAGGACATGTCACACCATCATTTTTAGTAAATTTTCCCTCTGAAGCCATTAAGGACATTAATGAGACTTTTGATGATGGGGCAGGGAAGAGGGGTATACAGTAAGTAGTATCTTTACTGTGTATTAAGTAGTCTTTACTATTTATTACAATGTTCACATTAGGAAATTTAATAAAATGTGCAGATTCATCAGTACTTAAGTTTTGATGGCTAAATGAATGGAGGAGAGAATATGTAAAATGTTAGACTTGGGTATAGGTTTTCAATACTAACAGAGTACTCATAAAGGCAAACATGGTATGTTTAAATTAATCTTCTTTAGATTTGCCAGGAATGGGTACATGTGGATCCCTGGGGGATGATGCTGGGAAATTAATTTCAACATGTCTGATCCTTGCGTCCCTCTCCCCATTCAGACCTCACTCAGTTGAGGAGGGTGTAGGGGATTCTGTTGGCGGTTCTGGAGGGGTGATGACAAATAATAAATAATGGTAGTTGCCAAGCTTATGGTGGATTCACACAAAGGTGTGAAACGGCCTTATGCAACCCATACTGTACCATTGTAGTATGGGTTGCAAATGTTCCCTTGCTATTCAATGAGAGATACATATTGCCTACAATGCCGTACGGTATCGGGGGGAAAGGAGGGAAGACATAGCAGTCTCTACCTTCCCCATAAGTATGGGTAGGCCACACAACTCCCTCTGGAGAGGGGAGGTGTGAGCAGCACTCTCCCCTCCATCACTGCCATGCGGTTGCCCTGGCTAAAGCCAGGCAAGCACACGTTATTGTGAAAGAGGCCTTATATGCTGGGTGTGGGAACCACCATTGTCATGTTGTAGCAAGGACTGCATAAAGAACTATAGCTTGTATCAATTTCAAGACATTTACTTTTCTAAAAACGACTTTTATGACAATTTTACAGATTTACAAGGTTAGATATAAAACTTCTCTGCAAAGGCTAGAAAGGATTTCTTATAGTGTTCAAGCAGACAGTGAATAAGTTTTCTAAGGGTTTCCATTTCTGATTTAGTTAGGTCAGGATAAAAAGTTCAATTAACTTGTAGAGTTAGCAGATCACTTGCAATGCTGTAGAGGCTTTTATATCTTGGACTGAATAGTTACAGGCTTAATGCAGTCTATTACAGAGGTATTAGAGATGCTCTCATCATGATGAGGATGGTACTCCAGTCACTAGAGAATGATCAGCACACAATGGAGCTCTAATGAGACCTGCACATGTCTCCAGACACATGATTACATCCTATGTGACACTGCTGAAAACCACGAAACAACCCGAGAGAATGATTGTTTGGACCCTCAAGTGTATAAAAAAATTAGAAAGACAAAGCCTTATCCCAGAAGATTAGGATGTCTTCAGCTGCCATTATATAGGTTTTGACATGGCATGTCCTGCTTTAACCTTCAATTTAGTTGTGTGTCTAATCCCTTTACATTTAACCTGCTAATCTTGGAAACAGTCAGACTTCAGTTGTTTATGGCAAGTAAAATGCATAGTCTTCTATGCTTTTCTACCCCAAAATAAAATTACACCCCAGCCTTAAATATGATTGAGAACTCCAATATATTATGAAACTAAATCAATACAATATTGTGGCGTGCAAAAATGTTTCAGTGAAATCTCCGACACAATCACAGGGTGGGAACATATTTCCACATATAGAATAAAACTTGGTGGCACAATATAATAAAACTAGCGTATATACTTGAGTATACGCCGACCCAAGTATAAGCTGAGGGCCCCTAATTTTACCACAAAAACCTGGGAAAACCTATTGACTCGAGTATAAGCCGAGGGTGGGAAATGCATTGGTCATAGCCTCCCCAGTATATAGCCTGCTGGACCCTGCCCCATAGTACATAGCCAGCACCTGCCCCCCAATATATAGCTTGCCAGCCCCCTGCCCTAGTATATAGCCAGCCCCCTGCCCCAGTATATAGCCAGCAGCGGGGCAAGCCAGAAAGGTGAGTTTTGATATATTTTTTTTTACTCGAGTATAAGCCAAGTTTGGGTTTTTCAGCACATTTTGTTTTAACAAGCTGGTTATTGTCATTTGATATCTGGACAGGTCCACAATAGTTTGGTAGAACATCTTTGTAAAAGTTTATCACTTTTAGGCTAAGCTTACATATGTGTTAGCCAGGTGCTGTGGGCAGCATAATGGAGGGTAATAGAAGGTCAACTGAAATCTATGAGAAATGGTAGATCTTCTGTTTTGCTTTCATTGCATTCTCCTAAAATGATGAGTGTAACGGAAAGCCCTTATACAAGTTTGAACTGGACCTCATACATAAAGTTTATCAATATTCTGTAAAATAAATTGTAGACGTGGGACCCATTCCATCATGACTGTCTTCAACAGCAAGTTTAGACTATGCCGGTTATTGTACAGAATAGAATAAAGCACATCACAATCCCACCTTAACCTTATGATATCATAGGAAAATATATTTAAAAAATGGTCACCATGTGACATCACAACAAAGGAACAAAACATAAAACGTATCACAGCCTAAGGAAATTATATTGTCACAGTGCAGAAATACTTAAACTATTTCCCCCTTATATTTTCCATAACTTGAGTAGAGATGAGCCCGAGACTTGTTTGCCCCCATCTATTAACCCAGAATTGTATCACTATGAAATATTTTTATAACATGAACCATGCAGAATGCTTCACGAAATCCTATTATAATGCTGCACAAATGTCTCATCCTATATGCATTATATAGCTCCATAGAGTTGATTTGTTCTTCTGTCTGTTCTGAACGTTATGTATAAAGGTTACATTTGCAGTAAAGAAAGGTTGATCAACGCTTCCTGACACAGGATATAATATCCCAGTTCCTGTAATGTAATCAATCGCTCTGTGAAAGTGTATGCAATGTCTGTATGTTCTATATATAGTACCTAAGACAGGGAACATCAGGAATATTAATTGGACCTTGCACAGCGTAATTGCACAGAAGATATATCAATTACTAACAAGGAAGGAACTTGGAACTGTAGAACAGACTAGTATGGACCGTTGATAAGACTCTGACTTGTGCAACCTTTGAAAAGTCTTCACCCAGAACAGTCAGATTTTCAATTTTCGAGAATTACTTTGGAAATGCATTTCATAAATAAGTGCAGAGACAGAAGATGGATAGCTCTCAGGCTTCTGCCTACCTGGGTACGACCTTTGAATATTCATTGGCTCCCAGCACTGTGTTACAGTCTATAAAACCGGTTTTCTTTTATGTGGACATGACCTTTGCTTGACACGAATCATTTAAACATTCTGACACACCAGAGACGTCTGTGTTTTATTCTATGTTCTGTGTATACTTAGTCGATCTTCCTTTGACGGTCGCTTCTGAAATATCAGAGCGTCATGATAATAAAAAATAGGCCTTCCATCTGATTTCCCTCTGTAATCTTTCATGATTGACACAAAGAAATGCAGCAAGTCTGGGACCTTGTTTCAGACCATATTCTGCCTCCGTTGACATCAATGAGATATAGAAATTTCAACTGTAGCTAAGTTCTCACAAAAAAAAAAAATAACCATAAGACAGAGATGGATGACTACACCTGAAAAAATTGCATCATTCATGGTGGGAATGCTATTCAGGGCAATAATTTTTATTCACATTGTCATTATGACTGCAGAAAGTCACAAGCAAGGGCTTTCCTTCCAGTAAAAGATGACTATAATTGTATAACTTTAGTGATTCAACCCTCACTAATCATTCATTTATTACCCACCTGTGGATTTTAGTAGGTTATTCTGATGTCTACTTCTCTGGTGGAAGGGCCCTTAGGGTCATCTAGCACCAGGGCCTAGCCACGACCTCTTCCTCTACCACCCCAATAGTTTTGGCTGTAATACAAGCAATTTTAATATTCCTTTATGAATTGGGAATAAGAGGTTATATTTTTGAAGGCACTTTACCATGCAAAGGTAGTTACCTGGTGGAGAGCAATTACTGTTTCTCCACACAAATTAATGCTTTGGGTTAGGCTGGTTTGTGGTAAGGATCATATAGGACTTGCTATCAGTCTTTCCAGGGCATTAGGGTGAGGAAAGTCAAAATGTAAAACATTAATTAGACATGTAACTGAGGTCATCCTTTGTGGAGACTGACTTCCTCATATCGGGGAACATTTCTGTTAACCAGGATCAAAATTGTTCTCATGTTTGACAATTGAAGAACTTGGTGTCACACATGGCCCCTCTCAGAACCCTTAATAGATGGTAAACATATAAGGGAATCAATAACATGGTCATTCACTCAGGTTTTTTTTCACTCAAGGTCACAGGAAACTTCTCCATTAATCCACGAAAGACAGGTCAACGTACCTCTTTGATTCATAGGACTGTAGGTATCATAGGAAATAAGATTCTGGAGCCATGGATCTCCCCGGGTCAGCAGGACATCTGCCCCGCTGCCTGGGCCTCCTCCCCTCTCTCATCAGGATCTGTGTCCTCAGGTGCTGTGTGGGCACATTACTGCAGGGGGACTGTGTGTGGGACATTTCTGGGGTGCTGTATGAGCATATTAGTTACTGGGGTGCTGTGTGGGCACATTACTTACTAGGGGGCTGTGTGGACACACTATTTACTGGGTGGGCTGTGCGGGCACATTACTTTCTGGGGTGTTGTATGGGCACAATACTTACTAGGGGGTTGTGCGGGAACATTACTTACTGAGGGGCTGTGTGGGAACATTACATACTGTGGGGCTGTGTGGGAACATTACTTTCTGGGCGGATGTGTGGGCAGATTAATTTCTGGTGGTCTGTGTGGGCACATTTACTGGGGGCTGTGTGGGCACATTATTTACTGGGGGGCTGTGTGGACACATTACTTACTGGGGAGCTGTGTGGGCACATTACTTACTGGGGGGCTGTGTGGGCACATTATTTACTGGGGGGCTGTGTGGGCACATTACTTACTGGGGGGCTGTGTGGGCACATCACTTACTGGGGGCTGTGTGGGGGACATTACTGGGGGGATGTATGAGGGATATTACTAGGGGGCTGTGTGGGGGACATTGCTAGGGCTGTGTGGTGGACATTACTGGGGCTGTGAAGTGGATATTACTGGGGGCTGTGGGGCACATGACTGGGGGGCTGTAGGGGGACATTACTGTGGGTAGCTGTGTGGGAGACATTACCAGGGGTAACTGCATGGGGCACATTACTGGGGTAACTGTGTGGGGCACATTTCTTGGGGCAAGTTCACATGTAACACTAGGACAGGCCTCTACTCGGTTTGATCTCATATATTTTCCACTGAAACACATGTGATGAGTAACCAGCCCCTGGTTTTGTTTTAATGCAAGACAAACGTGTGAACGCAGCCTTACAGTATTTGGGTGAGATTGTTAGGGGCAGCAGCAGGATAACGCTGTCAGGGAACCAAGATGAAGGGACAATAAGGAACAAGACGTGGTGATGCTGGGCCTAATGGAAAAGATGAAGGACACATCACCCGCAGTCACTGGAGGGAACAAGTAGGGAATTCTCCTGTGTTTCTGTAGCTGTATAAAACCTCAGTAAAGTTGTTATTGGCACAACCAAATGTGAGGGGTTATGTACAGGAGCGGGGGCATTACTTAAAATGTGATACATATGCATTGGGGCCCATGCCCCGGATCTTTTACCACCCTAGCCACGCCCCCGCTTGCCACTACAAGTGGTTATAAATTTTTAACATATCCAGGTGATTTGATATTGCTTTCTTGTACTTCATGGTTATTTGATATGGCTCAAATTTGGTTCATGTGCTTTGCATTTCTTTATAAAAATTTGGGAAAATTCTGAAAAATTATTATTTTTTTAAATTTCAGATTTTTTTCAGAAAAATTTCAGATTTTATATACCATATATACTTGGGTATAAGCAAACCCAAGTATAAGCCAAGGCCTCTAATTTTACCACCAAAAACTGGGAAAATCTATTGACCCGAGTATAAGTTGAGGGTGGGAAATGCATTGGTCACAGCCTCCCAGTATATAGCCAGCAAGATCCCAGTAGTAAGATGCAAAAATAGAAATAGTTGGGGCTACTCATACTTTATGCTATGTGACTTTTAAAAACACTATGAATTTTTGGTGATTGGAATGTGAACAGTTACCTACAACGGAATAAGATCTCATAAGCAATATCTTATACCGCATATTCCTTTTTATTGTGGATTGGGTAATTAATTTATCATCTGTATGTAGCTACATATACTGGTCTTGTTTATGTTTTTTATGGTTTGTATTAAAGAGAAAGTATTTTAGACATATCTTTCCTCATATTGTATATAGCTCCAATAGGATGTGCTGAATGCTGGTGCTTTGGATACTTTTTGGAAGATCCCAGTAGTATATAGCCAGCCCCCTGTAGTATATAGTCAGCCACCCCCTGTAGTATATAGCGAACCAGTCCCCCTGTAGTATATAGCCAATCAAGGGGTAGAAGGTAGCTGCATTCTCCTTGCACACCCAGGCCATTTTTATTCTCTCCAATTGTGGGTGTCAGCTGTAATATAAAGCTGACACACACAGCTTCTGGCACCAGACCCGCTTGTGAATCTTGGCCAGAATCATGATGTAATAGTTCTGCGCGGGTCGGCAAGTCACTTTCGACTGAGCAGCACTATTATGTTGCATTGGGAAGAGGTTAATAAGCTTGGTTGCTCTCCACTGCACCCATTCCAATTCTACTATGTCCTTTTTATACACTGGTGCTCAAAACTGAACACATTATTCCATGCTTGGTCTGACCAGAGATTTGTATAAGATCAAAACTATGTTCTTATCATGAGAATCTATTCCTCTATTGATACATCCCATAATTGTATTTTTTTTATTAGCAGCTGCCTGGCTCTGGTCACTAAAATTAAGTTTACCATCCACCAGTACCCCCAATTGTTTTTCAGTTGCAGTTTTAGCAAGTAATTGACATTATTGTACTTTTTGGTTCCATGTTCCCATGTGCATAACTTTACATTTATCTACATTAAACCCCATCATCCATTTTTCATCCAATCCCCCAAATCCCTTTGTAATATTATACTATCTTCTTCTGCAGAATCATCTGCAAATATTGCAACTGTGCTGTGTAAACCCCCTATGAGGTTGTCAATAAAAATATTAAAAAGGAGGCTGCCCAATACTGTCCCCTGTGTCACCCCACTGGTAACTTCAACCCAATCTGAGAATGTGGTATTAATGATGATCCTCTGTTTTATATCACTAAACCAATTTCTAACCCAAATACACAGATTTTCCTAGTCCCAGCAGTCTAATTTATGTACCAACCTTTTATGTGGCAATGTATCAAATGCCTTAGCAAAGTCCAGATAGACAACATCCACAGCCTCCCCCAAGGTCCAGACTAGACTTTCCTCCTAGAAGCCAATCAGATTAGTCTGACAGGACCAGTCCCTCATAAATCCATTTTGATGCTGGGTTATAAGGTTATGTATAGATAGATACTCCTGGATAGCCTCTTTAATAAACCCCCTCAAACATTTTCCCCACAAATGAGGTTCAACTCACATGGCTGCAGCTTCTAGGCTTGTATTGGGGTTATTGATGGTGAAACGCCTGAGTGGTTTTAGAATATCTTTATGTCACCACTGTGACAAACTACCATTTCTCACACAGAAATAGAATTTCCTCTGAGAAGTACAGTTGCTTGTCTTTGAAGACATTAGTTCAAGTAGTGCTAAAAGATATTGGGGCAGATTTACTTACCAGGTTCATTCGCGATCCAGCGGCGCGTTCTCTGCGGTGGATTCGGGTCCGGCCGGGATTCACTAAGGCAGTTCCTCTGACATCCACCAGGTGTCGCTGCTGCGCTGAAGAGCATCGGAATGCACTGGAGTTCACCAAGCCATCCTGGATGAAGGTAAGCGTGTGTCGAGCGACACTTTTTTTTAAAAAAATGTGGCGGTTTTTCTGAATCCGTCGTTTTTTTTTGCGGCCACGCCCCACGATTTCCGTTGCGTGCATGCCGGCGCCGATGGGCCACAATCCGATCGCGTGCACTGGAATCCCGGGGCAATACAGGGAAAATCGGCGCAAAACGGAAAATTCGAGTATCACGTCGCAAAAACGCAAATCGGCCCTTAGTAAATGACCCCCATTGTTGATGAGCCAAACAGATTCCTTCTATCTCTTCTGTGGTTCTGATAACAAAGGCCAACCTATTTTATCTGGCAATTATCCTAAGCTTTATCACAATACTTTATCAAAAGCCTTTTAACATCTTTGGTTAATAAATACTGTATCACAAATATTTATCTCATGCTTATACCGTAGATATGTCTCCAACTTTGCTCACAACTTTGGGGGTTGACTAGTTCAAAACTTGGATGTATGTAAAAAGAACTGGGACTGTTTCATAGCACTACTAAAAACAAAGCAGTGTTCCTGAGAAGTAATAAACGTTTTTTTTTAAATTGACATTGTATGAGGGTCGGATAAGAAAAAGGGCCCATGGCCAGGTTGGTCATCAACTTTCCTATCGTATTCCGAATCAAGACAGTTGGAAATCCTTTCAGGAAAATACACAGTCACATATACAGTCCTCTTGCAGGAATACAAAAGTCAAAGCTAATTCATTGAATAATGCATGGTGAAGGGTCTGAAGGGAGGAGCATGACTAATTTGCACTGCATTCCTAGAACCTTACTAGAACCGGAAAATAGCGCCCAAAGTCGAAAATGGCACTTTTTTGCCATTTTGAAAAATATAAAAAAAATCTATAAGAAGTGATCAAAAGGTCGTACAGTCCTAAAAATGATATAATTGAAAATATTATCAAATTTCGCAAAAAATTACACCAAAGTATAAAAAAGTTATTAGCGCCAGAAGTTGGCAAAATGAAAAAAATAATTTTTGTACAGGAGGTTTTAATTTTTGTAAATGTATGAAAACATTATAAAACCTATACAAATTTGGTATCCCCTTAATCGTACCGACCCAAAGAATAAAGTAGACATGTCATTTGGGGCGCTCAGTGAAAGACGTAATATCCAAGCCCACAAGAAAATGGCGCAAATGCGTTTTTTCACCATTTTCACTGCATTTGGATTTTTTTTCCCGCTTCCGAGTACATGGCATGGAATATTTAATACCATCACTATGAAGTGCAATTTGTTATGCAGAAAACAAGCCGTCACACAGCTCTTTATGTGTAAAAATAAAAAAGTTATAGATTTTTGAAGGTGGGGAGTGAAAAATGGACATGAAAAAACAGGAAAGGGTCCGGTCCTTAACCGGTTAAATAAAGTTAAAGTCCCCTAAACACAAATATTCCCTATACACATGCAATAAAGTGAAAAAAAAAACACAAAATCACCAAAAAAACCCCACATATTTGGTATCGCCGCGTCCGAAACAATTCGTACAATAACTGAGAAACATTATTGGACCCGCTCGGTGAACGCCGTAAAAACAAAACCCGAAAAACACGCCAAAAATGTATATTTTTCATAAAATATCTACACAAAAATGTTCTAAAAAGTGATCATAAAAAGTTATGTGCGCAAAAATAGTACCACTGAACTCAACTCAACATGTAAAAAATAAGCCCTAAACTAGCTCTGTCAACAAAAAAATATTAAAGTTATGTCAATGGCAATGCAAAAACAAATGAGATTTCCTCTATATTAGTTTTTATCCAGTAAAATTGTAAAAATAAATGTGAACGATATAAATGAGGTATCACTGTAATCGTAGTGATCTATAGAATGAAAATATCATAGTATTTTTAGTGTATGGTGTACGACCCCAAAAAAATATGAAAAGAAAGTAAACCAAAATTGACAATTTTCTTTTCACCCATACATTCAAGAGTTAATAAAATCTAATCAATAAGCTAATGACCCACTAAAATGAAGTATTTGTAAAGTGCATCTCATGTCGCAGAAAATAAGCCCTTATATGTCCAAATTGCCAAAAAAATAAAGATTCTATAGCCAATAAAAAGGGACAATGCATAATCTGCTCTGAATGGTGCAGCTTCCCTTCGATGCCCTGGCGTGTGCCCATACAGCAGGTTACCACCACATATGGGGGATTGTTATACGCGGGAGGGATTGGGTAACAAACTTTGTGGAGCGTTTTGGTATTTTATCCACAGAGAATTTGTACATTTTATGAAAAACACATTCAATTAGCCAAAAAAAAATTATTTTCAAAATTGCATCCGATTTTGTTTCAAGCCCTGTAAAACAATTAAAGGGTTAACAAACTTCATAAAAGTTGTTTCACGTACGGTGAGGGGTGTAGTTTCTATAATGGAGTAATTTATGGGGTTTTACTTTTATTTAGGCCTCTCAAAGTGATTTCAAACCTGAGCAGGTCCCTCAATAGCAGGATTTTGCGTTTTTTAGGAAAATGTGAAAAATTGCACCTAACGTTCAAAGGCCCATAACATCCTACAAAAATAAGAGTATGCATAAAAAACCACGGAGGTACAAAGGAGACATTTGGTGAATGTTAGTTATTAAGTTTTTTTGCGGTTATGACTATGTATGGAAAAAGTAGAACATTTTGAAGTTCGAAAATCAAGAATTTTTCCAAATTTTCACCAAATATCTGATTTTCTCATAAATAAATGCAAAACATACCACCAAAATTTTTAAACTAACATGAAGTACAAAGTGTCACGAGAAAACAATTTTAAAATCACTTGGAGATGTTAAAGCCTTCCAAAGTTATAACCACTTATAGTGACACAGGGCAGATTTGAAAAAATGGCCAGTGTCAGGAAGGTGAAAAGTGGCTTCAGCGTTAAGGGGTTAAAGGACTTCACTTTGCCCTGACAGTATGCATTTTACCACACCACCACAAAGTAATATCAGTTTAAGAGGAAATCTCTAAGATTTTGTTCATCCTGTGTAATTAGTAGACAATGATGACTAGATATCCAGTCTTTTAATGATAATAGCTTATAAATGTGTTACACTTTATATTACCTAGCCAAGTTTATTCCACCTCATGTCAAAAACCAATGTATGAATTGTTATCTATAGTGTGCATAGTTATAAAAAAAGAAGTCTTAGTGGTGGGCACAATGGTATGAGTGCTACTGTGCTGGTGATATTTGGGTTACACCGCTTCACTGCTTGAACATTGATGATAGCACCTTGTGCAATACTACTTGGAGGTAGCAGCTAAAAAGGGATGGGCATATATTTAATTACAGGGCTGAGGTGTGTGTTTTAACAGGGTAGTAGTGTCCTTTGACGTCTCTTTGGTCTTCAACATACTGGAGTTTTGAGTGTGACTGTTTGAGGATGTGGACTATTACCCTATTTTATAGATGGCTGTATTCATATGTTAGAACATGTGGATACCTACAGCTCTAAAGGGCTTTCAAGAATTCAGAACTGCATCAATGAGCTCCAAAAACAATGTCACGTCATCTTAGATCACAGGGTAAACACTTATATGTCTCCTTATAATGTTTTAAACTAGCATGCATTACATTGAAATAACAGACATAAACCCCAACAATGTATAGACTACACTACACTAAACATATAAAATCACACAAAAACATTTAAAATAATTTTACAGAATATTAAAGCTCTAATGATATGATCATATGTACCATCCAGCCGTCTTCCTTCTACACAGCTATGTGACACGGCTTCTTAGTTCCTGGTGTTCCTACCTTATTGGCGACCCAATAATGACCCTCTTATCCACATTGCAGCCATAGACTATAATGTGGTCTGTCCTGATTGGTCATATAGTTATATATATTGTGATATATACACATACAACATATACATGAAAAACAATCAGGGTGTTTGTTAGGTCACCCAGCAATATCAATTTGTATCATCCCCCCAAGCCCCCCTATCCTGTGGATAGGACCTGACTTGATTGGTGGGAAAACCCCTTTAATGTAACCTTCATATAACATTTATATTGATTCACTAATTCTGTAACAGAGCTGGTGTCTTATATACCGATTACAGCAGTAATTACTACAGGTAATGAATGAAAGACAGAGGAGCATCTTAAAGAAAAAGTTACAAGTCTCTGAGAGCCAGAAATCTAACTTATTTTTAGGTGACCAAATACTTATTTTCCATCATAATTTGCCAATTTCTTTAAAAATCAGACAATGTGATTTTCTGGATTTGTTTTCACATGTTGTCTCTTATAGTTGATGTCAATTACAGGGAGAACTTGCACAACTGGGGGCAAACTAAATACTTAATCTGTATTTGATCTGGTGATAATTTTGGTTTACTAGAAAAAGATATTTTCAATTAGGATATCAATTTCTTTTTAGTTACATGTTGTGGAATAGCTTAAATAGGAAAAGTTGAGCTAAAGTTGTTAGCACTACAGCCTTGCAGCGCTGGGATCCTGGGTTCAAATCCCATCCAGGTCAACATCTGCAAAGAGTTTGTATGTTCTCTCTGTGTTTGCGTGGGTTTCCTCTGGGTCTTCCGTTTATCTCCCACACTCCAGAAACATACTGGTAGATTAGATTGTGAGTCCCATGGGAAAAGGGACCAATTTGGCAAGTTCTGTGCATTCCTGCGGAATCTGTGTGCTATATAAATAAAGGAGCTATTATTATTATTATTATTAAGTATTGTTATATGCTAGGCTTAGATAGTTTTGCAGGTTTTGTAATTTCATTCAATTTCTCTCATCCATTATCTGATTACATGTCATTCTTCTAACACCTACTAGTTTCCTGGAATACTCGGGGCACCTCGTTCCTCTCAATCCTCCATTAAATTTGCTAACTTTGCTAGGTCATGGTCCTTCTAGCACCACTGCTCTCACGATGTATGCCCGCCTCACTTTTTCTTATACCTTCATTTTATAATTTTGCCTTTAATTAAACCTACACGGCAATGTTTCACACTTTGAAGGCATCTGACCATGTAAAGTGAGTTTCTCTTGAATATCCTGTCTTATACATATTTAATTAGCACAATGTAAAGGTATCATCTGGAGTTTGATTGCTTACGTGTGGTTCCGCACGAACATAAAAAGCTCTTCACTGCTTTAATCTGCCGTTTAGTCACTAGAATTAATCACCCTGAAGCATTTGTCTCTGTTAGTATAGCCATGAATTCATAACATCTTCTACATACTGTAATTGTATGTCTAGTATTTCCTCAATCGTGACAATAGCACTATGTACCACTTAAAGATTTATGACAATTTATGACAATTTATGACGATTTATGACCTAACATTATATCACAGGTGTTTTCTGGACTAAAATATGAATATTGTAGGTGCTTATTATCCGATTAGTGGGGTACAACATCCATCATTCCCCAGCTGTCAGCTAGTCTCAGTAGATTATACACAGAGAATGGACCTGGGAGTGAACAGCGCCATTCTCTGTGTAGTGGTCAGATCGGGTTACTGTAGATTAGCTCCTGATTATATGAATAAGCTTATCAGAAGTAAAATAATGATTCAGCCACATAGAAAATTGAGTTGTTCTGCTTCTTCCAAATTACTTTTAACTAAGAATGGCTTAGCTATAGGGATCACTGGATAATGGATTTATAGCAGTCCTATATTGAAGAAGAAGGGTAAGGGAAAGCCCTCTACTAAACCTGCACTGGCTCCCTTTTCCAGCATCATGTTGGTCTTTGCTTGTCCGGCACTGGAGGTTGGGTTGGAACTATTAGGGGTTACAGAACCAATCAGGAGCCTCCGGGACCCAAATGATGCCAGTTATCATATGTCATCAGGTCCCACTAAGGCCACTGATTGGCCGCAACTCTTGGGCCATGTTTTGCAAAACTTCTAGCCCTGTGAATAGTGTCAGGGAACTGAAGATTGCACCAAAGCTGGAACAGGGAGCAAAAGCTGGGTAAGTAGATCTTATAAGTTATTTATTTAGGTTTTATTTTTTGCTTATCCCTGTCCCAACTCCCATTGTATTTTCCATGATCCGTAGAATACCAGATTTATGACATCTCTTTAGAATTTGTCAATATTGTTAGATTGGAAAAGCCTTTTAAGACCAGATACACAAATGATTTTGCATGTAGGACCTACACACGATAATGTACTTATTATTATTTGAAAACTGAAAGCTTGCTTTGTACATAGTAACCTACATTTAGTGTTTCGTAGTTTTAGTTCCGTCTTGGATATTAGAATATTTAAAAGATAATAGGTTAATTGTTAAAATGCAATATTTTTTCTATGCTTTATAACAGAACATGTTTTGTTTATGTCAATCATTTCTGGCTCTGAGAACTTCCAGTAACATTTGCATATCTACTAATTTTACTTGAAAGCCACTGGCAGCACTCTTTCAATATATAATAATATTTGTTAGGTTTCTTGCTCCTTTTAGTGCACTTGGTTTATAAATAAAATGGTAGTATGTGCAAAAACATAAAATTCAGTAATATTTCTCACACCTTTTAGGACTAGATATTTATCTCATGGCATTATTCACCTTTGATATGTTCATAAATTAGTCACGGGGTGAGCCCTCTCCATAGCTGGTAAGTCTTTGCTGCATGCTGCAGCAAAGACTTACCAGTAACACTAGCAATTGGTTCTAGCACCGATCGCGAGTGTAATCCCACTGGTCCCTGCCAGCAAAGCTGTCGGTGGCTTCAAAAAGATAGCAGCACATGGGCGATTTTTGCTCCCCATGACGTTATCATGGAGCAGTGATTGGTTGCCATGACAGCTTCGGGTCTTCGTTATAACTATTCATTACAATGTTCAATTTGCACATTTTAATGAATGAGGTGGAAAATCCCCATATACTGCCATACTGTAGTATGGCAGTATATGGTAGGATTGATCAGACAACTTAGGGTTAAAGTACCCTCGGGAGGTCTGAAAAAAAAATTATAATAAAAAAACATAAAAACTCAAATCACCCCCTTTCCCTGGAAATATAAATAAACAGTAAAAATCATAAACACATTAGGTATCGCTGCATCCAAAAATGCCCAATCTATCAAAAAATAATAACTTTTTTTGCCACTTTTTTGCCATTTTGAAAAAATATAAAAAATTCTATAAAAACTGATCAAAAGATCATTTAGTACTAAAAATAGTAGCAACATCATCAAAAGTCGCACAAAATGAGTCCCCCCACAGCTCCATTCAATTTGTTAAGCAGAAAACAAGCCATCACACAGCTCTTTGGTTTCTGGGTTTTAAGATGTTCCAACCTTTTTCAACATCTTTCTCAGTTAAGTGCTCCATTTTCTCATAAAACCAATTTAATATCATATTGTAACATCTTAAAGGATTTTTTTTTTTTTACTTTAGGCCCCAGGTGGGGAAAAAAATTTTTTAAATTGGTTCTTACCTCCTTGTGCAGTTCCTTCTGTCATTGTCAACATTTGTTGATATACAAAAGGATTAGCAGAGTTTTGCATGAATGTTTAGTACCCATTACAGCTTCTGGCTGCAGCCAACAGAGGATGGTGGTGATGGGAGGAGCCTCTCTAGAGCATAGACAAGGGCAGAGGTAAGTATAAGTATTTGAAAGTTTATTATGAAACTATTTGTAAAGAATAAGGGAGGAACCGTCCGAATGTGCGGTGAAGAACCTGACTTACGAGCTCCTTTAGGACACGGACATCTGTAAAGAGACATAAGATTTTTAGCAGAGGACAATAATTGTTTCCTTTAACACCACTGACTAAACAACAACTCTCATCTAGTATCAGTATTAAGCTCTTAATAGATTTAGATCCATCACTAGGCCATACAAGTTACTCCGACAAACTCTGATATCCTTCTGTAAACACTGGTGGGTACTCATCAAAGCATTATTCCCTCTTAGTTTTTGATCTAAGTGTTTGCTGGAAATCCCTGAGGAAAAGATCAGAGAAAACCATTTCAAAGAGTTTGTACTTCCTCTAAACTTGTTACCATTAGAAAAAGAGGCCAAGTTTACTCTTCCGAAAATAAACAGGAAAAAAAAGGATAAACCTGACACAGCTTGGGACGCTGCAGGAGGTTTGTCAACATGAGTGAATACTCTTGCTGTCAGACGCTAATGAAAAGTGCTTGTGGCAACGGCATTGCAAGGAACTGACTGATAGGATATCTTTATAATTCATGTCAGATTCCCTCAGTTGATGCTCTTTTTGTTCCTTCCTTTGGTCAATTATAAGCACTGAGGTAAACTCTTTAAAGCTCACATCAATGCATATATTCTCTGTCGTGTCTCTTTATTTTCTTATGTTTGATGCCATTAGGCAGTCTGTGACATTTTAGCCTTTATAGAACTAAATATACTGGATTTATGTTTGTTGAGGTAGGTTCAATTTGTGTCTACTCTGTGACGGTATCTTTACTTTAGTTTTAATAAATTATTGATACAAAATAGTTACAAATATGTAAAAAATGGACTAGTTTTGAACATGGCGTTCATTTTAAACATTATTTACAGTTGGTAAATTTATTTCAAATGATTGAATACAATGAACAATGAATATTATTTTAATTTGTGCAAGAAGAATTTTTTTATTCTTACTGTAGAGTGATGACCTCCTAGGCCACCTTATCATCCGCTTATTCCGTCTGTTCCAAGTGATATAAAGGAGCTCCATTCATAGGGTAGTGGTAAGGCTGTGTTATTGCATCTCAGCTCCCATTCTAGATTATAGAAGGCTTTATCAAAATGTAGTACATATATAAACAAGATCTATGCACCTCTTATTAACCCCTTAAGGACGGAGGGTTTTTCGCCTCATTTCTCGCTCTCCAACTTCAAAAATCCATAAATTTTTCCGTGTACAGACCTGTGTGAGGGCTTATTTTGTGCGTAACAAATTTTACTTTCCCATAATGTTATTTATTTTAACATGCCGTGTACTGCGAAGCTGAAAAAAAATTCCAAATGTGGAAAAATTGAAAAAAAACCGCACGTGCGTCACATTCTTGTGGGCTCAGTTTTTACGACTTTCACTCTTCGCTCCAAATAACACGCCTACTTTATTCTTTGGTTTGGTGCGATCGCGGTGATACCAAATTTATACAGGTTTTATTGTGTTTTAATACATTTTCAAAATTAAACGAATGTGTACAAAAAAGAAAAAAAAATTTTTGCCATCTTCTGACGCTAATAACTTTTTCATACTTTGGCGCACGGAGATGTGTGAGGGGTCATTTTTTGCGAAATGAGGCGACGTTTTCATTGCTACCATTTTGAGGTCTGTGCGACATTTTGATCATTTTTTATTTCATTTTTTATGTTGTGTAAAAGTCGCATTTCGGACATTTGGGCGCAATTTCCCGCCTCGGAGGTCACCGCCGGCCGTAACCGTTTTTATATTTTGATAGATCGGGCATTTTGGGACGCGGCGATACCTAATATGTCTGTGATTTTTACTGTTTGTTATGTTTTATATCCGTTCTAGGGAAAGGGGGGTGATTTGAACTTTTAATATTTTATTAATTTTTTTTCTTTTTTAAACTTTTTTTTTTCTTTTTTTTTTCAACATCTTTTAGACCATCTAGGGTACATTAACCCTAGATGGTCAGATCGCTGCTACCATATACTGCAATACTTCTGTATTGCAATATATGGCATTTTTGCAGCACATTCATTACAATGAGCCACTGGCTCATTGTAACGAATATGCAGCTGCCAGATAGCCTCGTGTCAAAAGAAGACACGAGGCTACCATGGCAACCGATCGCCGCCCCCTGATGACGTTCGGGAGCGTGGCGATCGAAAAAAAGGTGGCGGCTCCCGCGCGCCGCCGTCTTTTAAACGCCACCGGCGACTTTGCCGGCGGCGTTTAGGGGGTTAATAGCCGCGATCGGTGCAAGCACCGACCGCGGTTATTAGCGGTGGGGGTTTTGTGCAAAATGCAAAAACCCCCACCTCTGTATGAAGAGGACTCAGCCCGTGAGCCGTCTTCATACATCCCTTATACCTCTGCGCCGTAGAGCTACGGCGCAGAGCGTTAAGGGGTTAAAGACTAGCTGTAGCCCCTGGCATTGCCCAGGATAGTAAATAACTGCTCTTAGCTATAACAAAATCGAATGGCTTAACAAAAACATATATTGCACATATATCACATATCAAAGACAGATATTTTATCATGAAAAATCAAACTATAATAGAAGCATTTCAAATCTTACATGCAACAACACAAAATAACTTTCCAGGTAATAGTACTTTATCTGCAACTCACTATTCAAGATCCTTTTGATAAACAACATTTTTCGTTTTTTCCTTCTAGTGCAAAGACAAACATGTTTTTGGCAGTTCCAACTCTTGAAAAGAATCAATTGAACAAATTCTGTCAAAATTGAAAACATATTACCTCACACATAAGCTACTAAGAATGATAATGGCAGATTGATATTTCAGTCACATCAAGAGCTGCAGTCATCTGATAGATAGATGATGGCAGCTCTGGATGTGACAGAAGTATATAATGGCAAGGATAAGACTGCAGCTCTGGATGTGACTTGAGAATCACAGTTTATATAAGCATCAGAATTGAGAATATTTATCTCATATTACCTCATATCACCTCACATATTACCTCAATCACATTGATACTCCAGTCGCAGGCAGAGCTGTAGGCATCTGAGCTCATATTAATGACATGTGGCAAAAAAGAACTGTGATTTATTGCTAGAAGCTGAGTTGTGATTCGTTTCTTGCCACATGCCACAGTAGCCTCCAGACAATGGGTCCTGTAGATAGTGGTTAATAAGTGTATTTTGTAAAGTGTGTGGTAAAAATTTAGACTCAAATCCTAATCCATGACGTTCCATGAGTCACAGGGAGCAGCTGTGCAAAACTTAGTGATTGTAAATGTGATCGTGCAGCTTCCTTTAGCTCAGTGTTCCCCAACCTTTTTGTATCTGGGGAGCAGCTGCACCTAAAAAAATTTTTTCTAGAGAGTGGGTCTGGGTAACCCTGTTACCATGGTCATTGAAAATTTTTTTTTTCCACACTCTAGTGCACCTTTTTCTGTAGCCCTCTAATGTCTTGATTACCCCTGTTTTCCCCCCAAAAATCCCCTTGTCTTTGGGCTTTTCACTGAAATGTCAGCAGCAGAGACCCCTAATGCAACGTCCCCAGCAGTGCTCCCTCCAATGAAACATCCCCAGCATTGCTCCCCCCACACAACGAAATGTCCCCAGCAAAGCCCCCTACCCAATACAATTTTCCCAGCTGAGCCCACTCAACACAAGATCCCCAGAAGTAATCCCCCGTTAATGAAATATCCCCAACAGTGCTCCCCACTCCATAAAATAATAAAAGAGAAAAATAGTTGTTTTTTTTTACTCTGACCGGAGCTCCAAAGATTTTCTATATGTCTTCTCTGATCCAATGTCCACCAGCAACCGTTGTTTGATACTTTGTATCTCCTGTCGATGATCAGCACAACTCCACAGACCCCCTGATAAAAAATAGGCCACCATTTAGACCAACACCATTGAGTTTTTACTCTTCCTTAATTGCCTGTATTCCTGGTGATGAATTACTGGGAGAAATACGCGTATGGATAGCTTTATAATTTATTCAAATACAATACACTCACAAAATGAATATAAAAATGTGCATATCAAAAGTACAAAATGGGACGCCAGCCTCACATGTCCGCCCATGGACTTGGGCATGTTATTCATGTATAACCAAGAAGGCTACTTGGGATATAAGAAATACAAACATGGGTGTGTTTTTTGGTGTGTCCCAGTTTCCAGTTCATAATTTCTTCACATACTATAGATAGGGACTGGAGTGGCATTGCAACTTTTTAAACCTGGCCTTGCACACTGCGGTAGTTTACTACAGTTGTTACAATCTGCTCTTATGTCTAAGTGGCGTTTAATTTCCTGTACAATATTTTTTTTACAGCAAGAGTTCCAAAAACCACAATGTGACTGTTTTTGAAAACTGTTGCCACCACAAAACTGATGAACACCAGTTGATAAATCTCAACATAATGTGATTTATTGATTACTGCTTTCTAAGCTCACCCACTGTGAAAAATCAATGTTCATGAGGGCTAACCTTTAAAGGAATTGTCCAACTTAAACCGTTTTATTACTGTTGTGGTTAGTTAATGATATGCCATAGAATTAGTATGTACTGATACTAGACATTGGCTACAATGATGACCGATCCCTGAATGGGGACTGCTGGCTAGTAAGAGTATTTCAATTATTTTTACACAATCTTGCACTATAGTTGGACAAAGAAAAGGCAAATGTTTTTTATATTAGACTAAAATTTTGTACGCAATATGATTTGAATAAAAATACAGTGGTGGAGAAAGTAAGTGCTTCTCAAAATCTATTACTTGAGACAGCTGTACACCCACCATAGCCAAAACGTAATAGAATGTCTAGTAGTGTAGTTAGGCATATGAATGAATAAGTATAGGTGTCAGTCTTTGTAACGGTGATGCTTAATTAAACATTTTCAACAATACTGACATTTTTATCAAGTTTATTTTTGCCCTTTATTTTCATGAAGTGTGACCAGTACTTTATGGATTGTTGCACAGAGACTAAACATGTATTTTACAAAATGTCAAAAGCTGCCATACACAGTGATTGTTATATTGTATCTGAATAAAACACTTCAGCTGCTTTTGCCTTCCACAAAACAAACAGGGAAGTTGGAAGAGATCTAACAAGTTTGAGATCAACAGAGCACAAAAATATTTAGATAATGATAGAGAACTAGTGAGTTGTCCGGTTACACATAAACAGCACATGTGACCTTGTAGGTGAAATCACCTTCTCCATCAGCATGCCAATGCTGATTAAAGTTCAATACAGATGGATTGTTATTAATAAGAAGATAAATATTTTGGTGCACAATGGACACGGCCAAGAGATCCAGTGACGAGGTGTAGGCAGACAATGGTGCAGCCAATATGGAAGGGGGGACCAGTCCTGATCTTATGAGTTGCTTTTTCAAGTAGCTGCCACTTATATCAAGAGACGACTGAAGGCGGGTAAACACATTCGATAGCTGTCCATTCATCTGAAATATCTATTCACCCATCTTCTTTATAACCAGGCACATTCAGTTCTCAGATGTTTCAATAAGAAGGAGACTAGACCGCTGCCAGTCTCCTGTAATAGTGGTGCAATATGCCCAAACACCAATACATTAGATAGTTGACCAGTCTTGCCTAAATCAGAAGGTTTAACAACTTTGCTCTTATGTGGATGGGCATCTCTGAATAAGTTGTATTTTTTTGGCAAAATCGCATTTTGCAAAGGGTCACTAAAACAGCAATGTTGAAAACTTTGGAAGGCCTGGGCATTAGATTCCGAACTTAATGAAAACCACAAAAAGTACAATGGATAACAATCTTTGGATAACATCTGTTCCCAGTATAAACCAAAGGTGATGGCATTCTAGTGTGGTCAATTTCTCGATTGAAAAGTATCCCCTTCAGGACATAGCCAATTTATAGCTTAGGGCTAAGCCTTATTTTTCATATTCTGACATGCTTCGCTTTATATGGTTAAGTTTTGAACACTTTTAAAATCAAAGCGATTTTTTTAGTGGCACATGCTGTACTTCATTTTAGTAGTAAAATTCGGCTGATAAGTGTTGCATATATTTATTCATTTTTTTTTTAAATTATGAATTTTTTAAAAAATATGCCATTTTCAAAATTCACACGGCCTCATGGCTTACAAATCGAAAAAATCGACTGCTATTAGCCAGAATCACTAGTATGGCACAAAGCAGCAAGAGGTTAATTTACATTTTAATACTTAAAAAAAATATATATATGTTGTCCGTACAGTACTTTGTAATAATTTAGCATTTGCTGTATTGGAAATTGGAATTGACTTGAACCAATGATAAGACCGGAGATGGACTTTATAAATTCCTGGTAGACTATGTAACCTGACTAGAGTAACAAGTTACAGAGCAGAAATGTTGATGTCACATGAAGCAGGAATGACCTTCTACATTAACACTGGTTCATTCTTTCAACGACCCAACTAGTTCAAACTTTTGCTGTATTACTTTCGAATGATGCCTACAGGATGGTGCCCAAATCATAATAGGGTAATCAACTTTAGAGATTTAATTAGCTAGCAAGCTCCATGTACACAGAACATCAGGGTACAGAATCCCTTTCAATCTGACAGATGTTACTAGACAGGTGGCATACAGTGCTCCCACCACCACCTGTCCGACAGCTGCTCTACCTGTCCCATACATATGACAAAGATAGTTGGCACAGATTCCTTATTTGTCTAATGTTTTCCTATATTTACTATTTGTCGGACAACCCCTTCATGAAGAAAACCAATATAGTGAATGTCTTTCTCCATAACTCCCATCTTTGATTTTACCGTTTCATTCCTTTCCAGAATAAGTTTTTCTCGTATAAGTCATAATTTCCTGTATCTTCTATATAGCACGTTTCTCAAACCTTTGCTTTCCTTCATCTCCTTACTTGTCCCTTCCCGACTCTCGTTCTTGTCTTGTCTTTCTTTTTTCTGTCCATCTCTATCAGTTTCAATTTAATCTTTCAGTCTCCACTGATTTGCTTGTTATCACAGAAGAAAAGGATTTGCTCTGGCAGCCAAGGGCTTAGCAGGGAGACTGACTGCATAACAGGAAAGTAAAGCCATGCCGACAAACTCATGATTCAGGGTTATGTGGCAAAACAGCTATTTTTCTGAACTGCTGATCTTTCATAAAACTTATTGGCCTTTTCTGGTAGCTAGCCGTGTATATAGCATCGCCATTGCATATAATATTGTACTTGGTGAAATAAAAAAAAATGTTTTTATTGTACTTAATATTATTCTTGGTGAAATTAAAAATAGAATGGAAAAATAAGCATATAGTTAAGCTTTGTTTAGATGACTACTGTCTTATACTAAGAAAAAGTTATTTTTTAAAACAGAGAAGCTCCTAGAAGTAGATATTTTTCTATTAAAGTTGCAATACATGGATTTGCACCATTAACTACCTGCCCCCAAGTCAAGACTTCGGGAAGTGGGGCCTTTGCTGGCTGCCCCGGATAAACAGTATAAACAATACCTTAAGTGTGGTTGTGACATTCTGAAAACCAATAGAAAGTGAGCACACACCTAAACCTGTATTTCTACGTACAGCATACATATTGGGGCACATTTACTTACCTGTCCACGTCGTGATCCCCAATACTGAATGTCCAACAAACATGGATTGTGCTGCGATTCACTACAAGCATGCGCCCGAAATCCTGCATGTGTCGCTCCCCGCTCAGGTCCGCCGGAGTTCACCTTCTTCTTCCCAGTGCATATAAGTGCATCATTGCGCCAAAATTCTATCATGTTGCGACACAATGTCCTTCTTAATCCCTGTCCTGGTGGCACGATCCACCAAAAAGTGGGAAAACCCGACGGAAATGCGTCCGCGGGACCCTTAGTAAATAAGCCCCATTGTTTTCCAGATATTCTGCACATATATATGCACTGTTTTTTTCTATATTCTTTCTGTTTTCCTTTGAAATGAGCATAGAGAGACGTCTTTATGTGTTAAACTGTAGGCTGTATATGAAGGTTGCTGACACCCACTTTTAGAGGTTGGACCAGTGTAGACTAGACATTTACGAAGTATCTACAGGATGTCCCACAGAAAACTTAGTTGGGAAGACCTCTTTAATGGAAAACAAAGTAAACTTGTTATTTATCAGAAAAGCTATGCAATAATTCTGTAGTAAGAAAAAAAGAAAGACTTTCCTGTGCATATTTTCAGGCTGTTTGTAATATAAAACAAAAAGTTATGCATTATTTAGAAAGTACGGAAAAGCTTATTAGAGGATTTCATCCACATAAAAGTGTATATTTAAAAAGTGAGTGGGTAGAGCCGAGGCTCCGATCTGGCTATTATATCATTAATTTCTTGTTACATATACAGCTTTATTAAACATATGCTGTGAAGCACAATCTGCTGGTAACAGATCATTTAACACTCCATGCATTGCAAGTGAGGACTGTACATAAAATACACCTCCTTATGCCGCCATCCTGGAATATATGTCTGTGAATAAATGCACAATATTTAGCTCTATAGATTTACAGCATGGGTTCATATTTTCAAATACGTTGAACAAGGATGGCATTACTCTACAAAATGACACGACTTCTACATAAACACATACTGAATGGAAGATTAATCAGAGGACCAGCCCATCCATTGAAAAGATGTAGGGGGGGTGGTTATGTAGTACACTATATCAAAGGTTTGCAATATCTCAAATGGTTGAAAAGTTATCAACACAGATCCTCCATAGATTCTCATGCAATTTCCTAGCAATGGGTTCCAATTCCTTCAGATCTGTGCTCAGCACCATGGACAACACATTCCACTGCTATTGTGCCACACGCGACCCTTTTGTGGGGAAGCTGCGGTTGCCTCCATGCGACACAAATTAGGGGGGGTGCTAGCTCTCAGTCCCAAAAAAACACTTTTAGTGAAGTTTCCGACTTTTTTTAGTAAATGTGCCCCATTGTATATTTGATTGCAGCAATTCTCGTCTTTTTTGCAAAAATTGCAAAATTAAATTAATTAATTAAAATATCCTTGATCCAATATGGCAGCTTTAAACATGATGACCATTTACAGACATTACTTTAAATGGGTTTTCTATGATTATAGCTCCCTTCTCCCATGTTGAATTGGTACTTCTTAGTCCTCCTTCATTCAGAAAGTGAAGTCCCCAAGAAAACAGAATTAACGTCCTGTGTTTGAGGAGGCCAACTCAATGGAGGAAGCGGGTCTCATAACCTGCCTGGAACTTCCAGTCAGAAACAGGCACAAAACTGGAAGTATTGGAACTAGAGCAATGTTAGTATGTATTTTCATTTTGTTTACACTGGCCCCAACACCATGGGTGCTTGAAAACTCCTTTTAACCCTTCCACCCTTTACCCATTTTACCTATCTTATCTGAAATAAACACAGACACAGACATTATGAGCAAACTGTCTGTGACATCTTTACTTCTGGTCTCGTAGGACCAGATCACTTAAAGGGGTTGGCCACTTTACCTCATGTTTTTGGAATGTTTCTGTAAGTGTTGAGAGCAGAATATTAGGTAATTTAGCAATATATATTTATTAAATGTTCTGCACCACTTTCTTGATATGTAAAGTGTCTTTTACCTCTAACTATCCAGAAACCTCCCTGCAAGGACCTTAATCTTATTTTCATGATTGGTCATGGACAGTTCGAGATCACATGAACCTCTATCTGCGGCCATTTCATGGACAGGAATATCTGGCCGTTGAGGTAAAAAAACAGGAGGCGTACATATCAAGAAAGCAGTATAGCGCTTTTAATAGATGTATATTGGTAAATTACCTAATATCCTGCCCCCCACACTTATACACACATATTACAAAAAACAGTACTATTGCTCTAGCTTTGAAATCAGGGAGCTTCTGGAAATGTACTTGTTGAAGTCTTGGAAATTTTCTTTATGATTTTTGCCCTCCCTATAGCATGATCTAATTTATGATTGTCTCGTTGTGGTCATGACTCAAGGGTAATACAAATTATAGAGAGGATCTAATAAAATTAATAGATTGAAAGGAGTGTATCAGTAGCTGAGGCAAAGTTAAATTACTATTCCGCAGCCAATAGACCACATTTTACATTATTTAATTCTGACCTTGATTAGAAAGAATTTCTTCTTATGTATGAAGCTGTTACTTCTTGGAATGACTAGCCCTCTTTCTGTCAGACTCGGGCTGAATGATAGAGACTTCACAGACTAAGAGTAAGTTCATAAAAAGTCTTTATGTGATAATACTGATGATTTGGGCAACGAGATGGCTCATTGCCAGCGCTTCGTGATTCTTATTCATGAATGCCAATTAATCTTCTTCTGCTCTCTGTACTCAAAGTTGGGAATGTACAATAAGGAAGAACGTCCAGCGCTGCTGCAAATCCTTGAGAATATTGATTTAGTGCAGGTTATGCTACCTTTTAATGGATTGTATTAGGATACTATATACAGTCGACAAATTATTAACTTGCTTTTCTTAATAATATATACTGGAAGAGATGGATTGAAAACATTGTGGTGGTGTAAATCATATACATCATATTTCCAGTCCTGTTGTTATAACGGGCAATTCCAGCCTTTGGATATAATATAGAGATTTAAGCAATTTCTGGTGATATAAATAAAAATTGTAGATCATCCAATGGCTCAAAAAGACTTGCAGAATTCCAATTAGTTCTTCTTTCTATCCCCCTCCCATTGTTAGATAATTACCAGTTTCTAAAATCCTAATTAGTAAATTAGAAAGTCCCCGACATTAAACAGACAAGAGCTTTTCATATGATAGTAACACTAAACATTATCCTTCTGGTGGATTGTAAGACAACAGAGTTTGAGCTCTAAAGCAGAATCAAAAATTATTGAGCCCATTTCTGCACAAAGAAAGTTGCCAGATTAATGACATTTGGAAACGTAACCATCTGTTTACCAACGTAGTGAATGAATGAAATGTATTCTCGTAATAACTCATACACTATAGGGACAGTGCGGATAATACATGATCACTTTCTACCCTCTAAATTTTACAAATATTGTAGTTAAAGTAGTTGTCTACGATCCTTGAAATGAAGGGGCCATGATGCTCAACTGATCAAAGTGGTATTACCAAGCACTTGGTACTACAGCTCCACCATATTCTCTCAAATGGGATTGAGATGGACTGTGGTAATGTCATGAATGAATTTTACGTCACTGATCTGTGAAACAGGCAATTGGTGGCAGGCAACCAATTGTCAGACACTGTGGCAGGTAAATGGAGGGGTTGGCAGGTCTCATGAATCTAAAATTCATCAACAATCCAAAAGATTGGTTTTAAGAATATTATTATAAATATTCTTTGAGGTTCAATAACCTGTTCGAGCCTTTGTCCCTCGCAGATAAAGTTACATTTATACCTCTCCTTATTGGATCCTGCATGAAACAAGATGCTCAGCAAGAAAACCTTTTTGTTCTAAAGCCTCTTGTTTGGTCTTTCTGGCATACTCCTGATGTTATCCTTCTGTCCTCCTTTCATCCTGTCCCTTTTCCTTCCTTCTTCTCTCTCCTTTAGAGCTTGAAACCCTCTCTCTCTATATATATGTATTTGTTTAGATGATCCAGAAAGGACCAACAGGCTACTTGGCCAATTCCCATTGGTGCATTATGTTTGGCTTCTAGTAACTTCCAAGAGATTCTTCAGATGATTGATAGAAAATCATGGAATTCACTGCTTCTAGGAGCATTTTCTCACAACCGGAAAGTTCATTGACTAAAGGAACTACCATCTATTGTTTCGCTAAATAACAGACAACTGTTTATCACCCTTGAAATGTTAATGAAGTTTAGCCATATGAACTACATGTGATAAGCTCTCTCTTGCTCTAATCTTTATCTAGAAGGCTCAAAGGTTATGATATTACAATTAATACATATAAATTAAAATATGATGAAATCGTAACCAATCCCAATTCTGGGAAATCCTGCATGGTCATCAATTTGTTAAACCTGGAATAACTATTTAAACATAATTTTCCAATGATAAATAGCTACTTTACTACAGCAATGCGTTAAGTCAGAATTAATCCTATCTCCTATATATCGATGTGTCAATTTGCTTAGCTGCCTTATACAATATTCTAACCACAACTCTTATCTATGCCCTAATTCGTTTCCTTGCCCTTAATAAACTTCTAGAACAAGCAGGACCAGCAAAACATTCCATGTTTTAGAGTCCTCACTAAAACAAACAGCTCCCCGTTGCTCAGAGTTACCTATAAATCATAGTCACTTAAAATGTGTTAGCAGAACAAACATTTATATCCATTATTATAGGTTGCTGTGTTTGATCTTTCTTATTAGTTTTATTTGTGTTTTTATTTTCCTACTGCGGCATCCAGGGTTATATTACATGGTAAATTACAAGATCGGCACAAAGCCCAATTGCATAAAATTTGTAACAACAGCTCCAGATACCAAACTACTGCAATGTGATATAAGTTACTATAATGTGGGACAGTGTGGGTTAAATAGATCATAGGTCCTGGGCTGTTGAAAAACTTGGACCTCCATTTTGGCACTTCTGACACATTTGACCATGCCCCTGGACTACTTTAGACCAGGATTTCCTTGTTGGACCCAGTGGTAAATATCACAGTCTGTGCCACTAATTGTTCTTTCCTTCATACGGATGACCTTCTACCACACACATTTTGCATAAAGGACTTGTTTGTCCTTTTATTTTTTGCTCCCCTCATATTTTATCTTTTCCTCCTTATGCCTTCCTTATCTTCCTTTTGCTCTTATCTGACCACCATGACAAATATGTCCTGCCCCTGCTCTAAGGACATTGCACTCTCCTCCTGCCTTTGTTTTCATTCTTTTGGTTCCCTAAACTGTACATTAGCAAGAAAATGGTCCAATTAGATGATATCAGGACCTACAGTCCCATTGTTAGTAGTTATATCCATGTATTTTCATTTAACGAGGAAGGAAAAAACAATAGATTTTTTTTTTTAATAATTTTGTCTTATTTCCATGTAGGTGCTGTAAAATAGGTAGTTTATGACTGTGAACCCAGCTAAAGTAATTAGATTTATGAGGAATCACTATATCATAATATAAGAAATATCAGTGACAGTCTTTGGTCTAAGACCAAAAAGATATAGCACCTTAGACATCATATTTCCTCATATACTGATGTATACTGATGTATTTATTCATCCATTCATCCCACTGTGATTCTTCAGAACTCTTTTTCACTCTTTGCACCTCAAGCTATGTTATAGACTCCTTTGCAGCAACCCTTCACACCCAATCTCTTCTCTCCAAGATACTGCTCACTGGAGTTACTATATGGGAGAAAACATAGAAAGTGAAATCAGTTTATAACTAAGCTTTAGGGCAAAGACAGGAAAAGGTTATACTCTGCCCATTTCACTGTTGACTCTAAGGTAGATTTCTGACAAGGAGCTTAAAAAAGAAAAATGTACAAACGACAAAAAATAGGCATTGTTCTCTTGTTTTTAAACAGGGAATCACATATGTCAATTTAGTAAAAATCATTATGAAATCTGAATTACACTGTAAACCTTTTCATACATGTTGCAGATAACTAAGGGTGAGTCAGTTTTAGAAATTTTATGTTATTTATGTGCAATGGAAAGTTACAGAAATGTCCAATACATTTTAGAAATCATTCTTTAACCCCTTAACAACCAGGCCCTTTTTCATTTTTGAATTTTCATTTTTTACTCTCAGCCTTTAAAAATCTATAACTTTTTTATTTTGTCCATGTAAAGAGCTGTATGAGGGTCTGTTCTCTGCACAACCAATTATACTTTATAGTGACAGTATTTAATATTCCATGCCGTGTACTGGGAAGTGGGAAAATAATTCCAAATGCATTCAAATTGGTGAAAAAACGCATTTGTACAATTTTCTTGTAGGCTTGGATTTTAAGGCTTTCACTGTGAGCCCCAAATGATATGTCTACATTATTCTTTTATTTACAATCATGGGGATACCAGGTTTTACAATCTTTTCATACATTTACAAAAATTAAAACCTCCTGTACTAAAATAATCAGTGCACATGCTGTGTGGTTTCATTTTTTGTGACTTGAGATTATATTTTCAATGCTACAATTTTGAGGACTGTAAAACCTTTTGATTAACTTTTGATTACATTTTTTAAATGTTGCAAAATGGTGAATAACCATAATTATATTTTGACAGATGGATTTTGGGATTGGACAACATCTAACTTTTTTTTACGATTTTTGCTGTTTACCGTATTTATATTTATATACAATCAAAGCCAAGATAGTGGCATCCGTGCACTGCTGGCTAAATCTTCTGACTCTGGTCGGAGTCTTCTCATGAATAACTTCTCTTGTCTGCATGATGCACTGCTCTCTGCCTCCTGCCGCCTCCCCCTGTGTTACGAGACCAGCTCAAACACAGGGACTTCGCGCTGGCAAGCAGAAGTGTGCAGAGACTTCCTCTACAAGCTACAGACAGATAAGAGCTTTATCTAGGAGGGAGGTATATGGCAGTGCTGACTCTCTGTATGTGGTATAGTTGAGTTAGCAGAGCTAAGAGTGTCATTGTGTTTAATATCTATCTCATGGATCCAATAATCTCTCCTTTCTGACCTGTCTCATCCCTTTTTTCAATGGTACTAGTAGAATGTTCAGAAGTGAAATAAAAGTGTAGATTAAATTAAACACTGATATTCAAAGCACATTGTCAGCACACAGCATCTCATAGCACAGATGAATCATGTATCTGCTCAGCTAGTGCCCACCCACACTTTGGACCATCACTGAGTTATAGGAGCAAAAACAGCAATAAAACTGAGTAAGAGGGTTATAAATTATATTTCTTGTGTAAAGATCACTAGGAGATTAAAATTTGAGAAATGTCATGGGCAAACCCCTTTAAGTTAGATTAATGCATATACTGTATACAAATTATATTTATTGAAATCCTATTTTTAATGTACTGTATTATTATGTACCGTATTTTTCATACTATAAGGCGCACAAAAAATCCTTAGATTTTCTCAGAAATCAAAGGTGCACCTTATAGTCCAGTGCGCCTTATATATATAACCTACTTACAGACAACAACTGCCTTGAACTGTGCACAGGTCTGCCACCTGCTGGTCATTAATCCTTATAATCAGGTGAGCCTTATAGTCCAGTACGCCTTATATATGAACCTAGACGTTTTAGCAGGCATTTATTGATGGTGCGCCTTATACTCCGGTGCGCCTTGTAGTCCGAAAAATACTGTAATTATTTGTTTATAGAGGACAACTTCTCTTCATAATCTTTATCCTATTGCTTTATCAATCAGCAGTTACATAGAGCTTTTCCAACTACTCGGCAACTACTTGAGTTCAATAATTATTCAATAAAAATTTGTTAAGCTTAAAAGTGCATTCCAGGTTGAAAAAAATAAACTTAGGGTAGGTGGTCATTGTCAGATCTGACACCACTCCCACCGATCAGCTGCTGGAAGAGATTGTGGCACTCTTATGAATACTACTTCTTCTACACAGTATTATAATATGTCAAGGGGTCTATCAAGTAGGGATTATCCAAAGTGTAGAACCCCTTTAAAGACATATTGTGGCGTCTTGGATGTGTTCAATTTTCTCATCTGTCTTGTGATTGAGTCATTGTTTTTCATCTGCTCTGTTCATCTTATGTTGTATGCATGGGAGACATTTATTGTATGCATTCTGATGGGAGGAACTACCTTTGTTTTTGCTGCAACATTCCATCATCCGGGTTTATTCTTTTGTTTCTGTTCCCTTTTCCCTATGTACGTAAACTATTTACTAGCCGTGAGCATCTTTCATTCCCCTTCATGTCACCTTTGCCCCATGCTGTTCTTGTTTTTGTCTTTGTCATGCTATTTTTACATAATCCTTCACAATTATTCTTCCATTTCTGCTGTTTTTTTCCTTGTGCTCCTTTTCAGGTATGAGGATCCTGGTAAACTTGCTGCTGGATACATTGCCTATGCTGGGAAATGTCCTTCTTCTGTGTTTTTTTGTCTTCTTCATTTTCGGAATCATTGGGGTGCAGCTTTGGGCTGGACTACTTCGTAATCGATGCTTCTTAGAAGAAAACTTTACTATGTAAGTCTATAAAGTCTGTGATTATTTTATAATACAATGGTTGTATAATTGAGTTTGTGTGGGGTCAGGTTGTTCTGATTCAGTGTATTTCTTTTGCACCTTTAAAGTATAAGTAGGACTTTATCTTGAGGAATTTTTATCATTTCACAGTAAAAGTGCTCCAACTATCGAATGAAGGACACCAATATAAAGGAAGATTAACCGAGATAATGTAAATGTAGTCATCCACAGTAATCTAAGGGCTTGAAACAATAGCAAACACACAAACTTACATTAAAAGCTTTCCTGTTATGTCATGTCTGTCCATCAGGTTGACTGGTTTTGGTTTAGTTCCACAAAGTGAATGGGCCTGTGTCTTTAATCTGCAGTAACAAAATAAAGGTGATAAGTTGGGGTGTAGGACCCCCACTGATTCAATATTGATGACCTATCCTAAAGATAAGATATCAATGTCTTTTACCTAGACACCTGAGACACCTGGCAGGTTAAAATCTACCACCAGGTAAAAGAAGAATTGTTGGAGCCTCCAGGCTCCATTAATACCTATTGATCCTAGAACCACTTAGGTTCATTTGCATACAGTCCTTCAGTCTGGTGGTAGATGCCCTTTAACTTGTGGGAAATGCATCTTATGCTGCACAAGTTTTGACACATTTATCATTTATTTTTTAAATATATTTCCTCTTCCTTATGCCTCCACTTGATTTGTTCAGACGAGTATTTTTGTGGGGGTATAAAACTCCTTCTTTTATAATTTTTATAACACTTTTCCCAGCCTTAGTATTATTAAAGCATGGTACATAATAAATTTGGCACATGCCATATACAGTAATTCTGTGGCACAAATTGAGAAAAAAAATCCTGATTTTGCAAAGTAAATCTCTACAGTTTACTAAAATGGCAAATACTTTATTTTGAGGCAAATTTGAAAATGCCTTCTGCCTATACAGTCTATATATAGGATTTAAAATTTTGTATCATTTTCCCATTAATTACAAAAGTTTAAATACCTGGATATGGAAAGAAAAAAATAAAAACCTTAATACTGAAAACCCCAAATGTAGTCCATAGTTGTTTGTGCATGTTGCCTCCAGTGAGCTATTTCTGGGAATATTACCTCTATTATCATTAATGGATGAAAACTGTGTCTATACTTGTCTTCCTATCAGCCGGTGCGGTGCAGCTAGCTGATTATAAAAGCTATTAAGAAATCAGTGTTCATTATCTGAGCTCAGGGATAAATATGATAACTCATGGCAACACACTGTCTAGTCGAAACTACTCTAAAGTCAAGTAAAGACACACATTGCATGCTACAGGCACAGCACAAGAACACTAACCACAGACATATCTAAAGATTTAAGATGCAGAAAAGGCTCAAAAACCAAATATCTATGTTAATTACAAATTTAGGAGATTTTTATGTAATGGCATGATTTCAACTTTATTTCCGTTTTTTCCATAGTCTGTCTTTAGTACATTTCATTGGAATGTTTTTTTTTCCCAGAATGTCAATAATTAAGTTTATAGTGAAATATAAAACACACTACAGTACATCTTTTCTTTTATCATAAGGGTAGGTTGCGTTTTTCCACATCCTTTTGCTCTTTAGTAGCTGAAAGACTAAAATTCCATCCAGAGGCCGTGTTCAAAATGTTCAGCAGAAATGGATTTTCGCTATGGATTTTGATGCTGCAGCATGTCTGTATTGTGTGGTGCAGATTCCGATGCAGAATTTAATCCCTGCCCCCTTGCCACAGTCAAAATGTGGCATTAAAGCAAATCAGAAACCAGCTTGTTTAAGCTACTCATTTACTGCTGAAGAACATATGTGTAAAGCTTAGTTCATACTCAAACCTCTGTTCTTATTATGCTCCTGAGAAATTTCTTATACTCTGTGCATGATAATGGCAATGAGATGACACTCCGCATGCTCTACCAATATTTACAGTAAAGCTAAGTGTAATGGACAACAGTTTGTGGACCCACAGTACCACAAGTCTGGCTTGGCGCTGGTGTTGGCTGGCACAGGGGGAGTAGATGGCAAAGAAGCTTGATACAGGGGGACAAGCAGAGAATCCATGGTCAGGCCATGTAGAGTTCTTGCAAAATTAAGTTTATGCAACAAGTCAGGACAGGCAGATGGAGAAGTTCAAGAAACAAGCTGATGGATACAACAGGAACATAAATACACAGCATATTCCTTAGCAGAACTCTAGCAAGCTTGAAGTCTTTGCTTGGACATCTTTGTGTGGGAGAGTCTATCCTTTATAGCCCACAGGTGCAGCTAATGGACTTGGGGCAGAAAACACAGTACTTTACCCGTTCCCAATGTGTGCCCTCCTAATACAGCACAGCTTCCGGAAGCAGGTATTGTGAGTGCTCACATGCAGAACCCTCTCCATACAGGGTGTTAACCATTTTAATGCCCTTGGCAGGGATGCATGCCACAATCTTGGATTTGATCGCCTCATCATGAGGTCATCGGGGTCATCTATGCTTGACTCCCAGGCATGTCTTTTAGCCTGGTCTCTGGTTCCCAGTGGCAGACAATTAGAGATCGCTAGCCAAACTGCCATTTACTGCAATACTGCACCTAAACGTTTAAATCCAACCCTTTCCCTAGAACTCCTATAAAAGAATATAAAAACAAAAAAAAATCATATTTGCTGTGTCCCAAAAGGTCTAAAAAGTCATAATAATTTTTTTTTCCTAACCAGCTCCAGCAGGGTTCCATCGGAAGGGGGAGGAGATAGGCCCCTGTTGAGGTTTCTTTTTTTTCCTCTTATTAATGTTGTCTTATAATAAAGTAAAGGGGTGGGGTGGGCTAGGGGTGAAAATTGTATGGCATATTGATTTACTGTGTTGTGATGAACACTGTATAACTGTTATAAGTATTTTATACGTGTATTTTGTGGAAAAAAAAGTCTCTCTACAAACTAGAAAAAAAAAAGAATATAAAACTGTTATTCACTTTGGTGAACCCCGTAGTGGCCCAAATGACCAAACCACCACTTTTTTTCGCAACTCATAAAAATTTCATAAAAATTTAAGATATATTCGCCGTATAAGACTACCCCTTTTCCAATGCATACAAAACACCGGTAAAAATTTAAAAAAAAACAGATTTGAATTTAACATGGTCCTTTTTTTTAATTTAAATTCTTATGACATGCAGGTATATAGCAGGAAAACTGTCGCTCATAAACATAAGGCATACAACAACAACATTACCATTACAGCACAGCCCCCAGTAGTATACAGCACATCCCCCAGTAGTATACAGCACAGCCCCTAGTAGTATACAGCACAGCCCCCAGTAGTATACAGCACAGCCCCCAGTAGTATACAGCACTGCCCCCAGTAGTATACAGCACAGCCCCCAGTAGTATACAGCACAGCCCCCAGTAGTATACAGCACAGCCCTCAGTAGTATACAGCACTGCCCCCAGTAGTATACAGCACTGCCCCCAGTAGTATACAGCACTGCCCCCAGTAGTATACAGCACGGCCCCCAGTAGTATACAGCACGGCCCCCAGTAGTATACAGCACGGCCTCCAGTAGTATACAGCACGGCCCCCAGTAGTATACAGCACTGCCCCAGTAGTATACAGCACTGCCCCCAGTAGTATACAGCACTGCCCCCAGTAGTATACAGCACTGCCCCCAGTAGTATACAGCACGGCCCCCAGTAGTATACAGCACGGCCCCCAGAAGTATACAGCACGGCCCCCAGTAGTATACAGCACGGCCCCCAGTAGTATACAGCACTGCCCCCAGTAGTATACAGCACTGCCCCCAGTAGTATACAGCACTGCCCCCAGTAGTATACAGCACTGCCCCCAGTAGTATACAGCACTGCCCCCAGTAGTATACAGCACTGCCCCCAGTAGTATACAGCACAGCATTAAAAAAATAAATAAACTTATATACTCACCCTCCGGTGGCCCCCGATGTTCGCGCGGCTCGTCTTCAGTGTTCCACGCCGCCATTGATCTTCCCCGGCAGGCGCCTAGTATGACGCGCCGCTGCTGAAGTCATACTAGGCGCCGCCCCGGGGAAAAACATGGCGGCGCCTAGCAGAAGAAAGAAGACGGCGCGGTGAGTATGTCCCATGCGCATCTTTTTGAGGCTGCCGGCAGCTTTGCCGGCAGCCATCGCTGTGAAAACACCCGCGATCGGTGCTAGCACCGATCGCGGGTGTTACCGGTAAGCCTTTGCTGCAATATGCAGCAAAGACTTACCGGCTATGGAGAGGGCTCAGCCCGTGAGCCCTCTCCATGCATCGCGATCCGACCGCGATCGTCTTATACGCCGTCATTACCGGCGTATAAGACGATTACCGGCGTATAAGACGACCCCAGAGAAGACAGAAGATTTTTCTGTCTTCAAAAGTCGTCTTATACGCCGGTATATATAAAAAGGGGATGGAATTTTGAAAGTGAGGAGCAAAAAATTGAAACACAAAAAAGGGCCAGGACACTTTAATGGAAATAGCACAGCTTCTGTTTTTAGAAAGCTTAGCAGGTAGCTCTTTTTACAAATACCATATCATTTTAAATCATTATCATAATCCTTATTATTTAATAATTTTTGAAAAAAAATTAAAAGTAAACTAAAAAAAAAAAGAAAAGAAGGCAGTATACTTCTTAAGTCCCCTCACAAGGGGTGGGCATATGGAAAAAAATCATAACTTATTTAAATGGTGAAGGTGTCATCAGAAACTAACCTTTTTAATAAAGTTTTAAACATGAAAACTTTAACTGCTTTTTAAAAAAATCTTTCAATGTCACTATTTCTATTTAACAAGTAATAATTTTAATAGAGGGAAGTGGGCACAATATTGGGGCTCATGCACATGAACATGAATTTTGTAAGGGAGCTTGCTAGCACGTCCCTATTTGTTTCTATGGGCTCATGGGCGTCACAACCTGTGCACCAGCCAACTGTATGTTAGTATTGTACCAGGCTTACCAATGACACCCGGGCATCAAACAATGGTTCAATGGACCGTTGTCTGCATCCCATGAAACTCCATTTGTCGTGTGCTGGAAGCTTTAGACTAACAGTTACTAATTATGTGAGGGATTTCCTGTAGCAGTCGCCTCATGTAGATCACAGACAGGATTACACCATCATTGCATCCACTTCTTACAATAGATGATGCCACAATTATTTATCAGCGCAAATAGAAGAGATGAGTCCCAGCTCCGCAGTTAAAAATTATAGTTTCCTTTATTTGAACATCTTAAATGCAAAGACATGACTATCTGTACCTAACAGCTGATGCGTTTCGGGCAAAAGAAGTATTACATACCCTTAATCATAGCTAGTGATTAATGGCATGTAATACTTCTTTTGCCCAAAACGCATCAGCTGTTAGGTACAGATAGTCATGTCTTTGCATTTTAAGATGTTCGAATAAACGGAGTTATAATTTTTAACTGCGGCGCTGGGACCCATCTTTTTATGCTGTTGAGTTTTATGGCTTCAGTCCAGGCAGCCTGGGCTCCGAGCACCGAACTTAAATCAATGGGACTCAGCTGAACATTGCAATTGGACGAGCTGTGGAAGATTTACATGGAATAGCAGCTTTTCACTCGCACACATACCTCCATATTTCTCCACCATTAAAGGACACCTGTTATCAGGTCTGTGTCACTTGTTCTGTCACCTCTACCTGTTGGAGCAGCCCACAAGGATCCATTACAGCCTCTATCTAGTCAATTCATACATTGATCATTGTAAAATCATCTTTTCTTTACTATGTAAATGAGGCTGGTCACATGGTCAGAGGCAGTGATGTCACCCCTGTTCTCCTTCCCCTCTCCTCCCCCTGCTCATGTCTGTGCTTTATCTGCTTACATGCTGTGCTCTCCCTCCTAAAACACATGTGTGTTACACAGACATCAGCCACACATGAATCTGACATGTTCTGCTATAACATGGCTGCCTGGAGCTGTTGTATCTCTCCTATACACACACAGGCTGCAGCGGGCGCCAGCACAAGGAAGCACATGGAGGAGCCATTACACCATTGTACCTAACATCATTATATAGGCTGTCAGTCATGTGTATAGGAGTATCTCATACACACAGGCTGCAGGGGGCGCCAGCACCAGGAAGCACATGGAGGAGACATTACACCATTATTCCTCATACCATTATACAGACTGTCAGTCAAGCACTGAGGGTGTGGCTGTGCCTCCCAATCATGAATAAGCCACACAACATGAATATGATAATGACTCATTGGACAACTCACAGGTCATTTGTATACTTAAGTTTACAGGCATGTAGAGGGACAATGAAGGGATAGAGACAATGGGGGACATTTATCACATGCTAGCGCTCATGCACCAGCGTATGATGATATTTGCAGCGGGTTACATCAAGAGGTGCAAGCCTCTTGATGTATCGGGGCAGGAGGCTGTGCCGCATGTAGAAATAAGTGCAGCCGGCAACTCAAAAGTCAGCGGCGGCAGCGAGTGCATCAGCACAGGAACAGTAATGCCCCATGCCGGGCCACTCCCGGACGGCCATGCCCTCCGCTTGTCCGGCCCCGCCCCCCCCTTCACGCCCCTTCACACCCCTTCACACCCCACTGGCATGAAGGTGGCGGATTGTGGCAAATAGTCGCTAATGCTAGCAATAGGCTAGCATTTGCGGTTATTTCAGGGCCTCTGCGCCCTGATGGCACTGCCCCATAATCATGACAGGCCCTGCCCTCTCAGTGATATCAAACTTAGTGCAAGCAACCAACTGCAGCTGAACATTTTGATGATCACATGACCTGCACAGGCAGGGGCAGGACATGTGATGTGGACAGTTGACCACCAGCCCTCCCCTGTCCCGTGTTTGCTCCACTAGGACAAAATCAATGGTTTCATTAAAGGACAGCATTTTAGTGTATGCCTTCAACATTTTTTTGCTAAGGAGAGCTAAATTTTAAATAATAACTAATTACATATTAGGTTATATTTTAATGACTCATTTAAATATGAATTATGTTTATTCCTAGAATACCCCTTTAACTACAGTAGCGTAGATCTCTTTGTGACAGCTTGGCCTTGTGTGTACAGGAATATTTGTTGTTGGCTCTATGTAACCAGTGTCTGAGACATGAAAAGTTTTCTGGTTTTAGTTAATGCATGTATAACTATATCTAAAAAACCCCATTATGACTCATTGGTCTTCTAGGAGATTTTAGTCTGAAAGCAGGCAGCAGATGCTGTACTGTATATAGAGGCATGTGCACTTAGTCTTAATTAGAAATTATAGAGGCAGCCAAAGTTTAATTTAGTTTATTTACAAACCTACTGCCATTTGCCGAAACAAATTATGATGTGGTGACCATTATTGAAAAATAGAACAAGAAAAGAGTCATATTGGAAGTCACTTTAAAATAAGATTTACAGAAACTAATGTTCTTGATCTAGAACTATGGGAAAGTACACAATTAGTTACCCTTAGGTCTGTCAAGGGGGATTGGCTGGTGGTAAAGGGGACTTATCTTGATGTTTGTGCCAAATACAGAGTAGGTTGTATAAACTTAACTGAACACCTAAAGTTCTATAAAATGAATCAATTGAAAAAAAAAGTGAGAATTAACTTGTGGCTAGAGATCCCCAGCATTTATAAGAATGGGAATCTCATGTCCTTCAATGATCTCTAACCATGCCACCTTAGTTAAGAGGAATAAAAATGTGGTGGCGGCAAATCCGTTGAGGGGCTAGCAAGTTTACCCAATGTTTCTGTTATGTGTGTGTAACTGTGGGTGGTAGGGGTACTAGTTAATTTACTATTACTTACATCTATCAAATGTACTGCACCACTGACGTCTTTTGGATCATTTGATTCCAACTATCCATGACTAAAATCCCTTCCAGGACCTTAAAGGAGTTTTCCCACGGAAGAAAATTCTCAAATCTACCACCAAGATCAGGGATTGTAAACCAAGCACACAGGGTGCCCCCTCTGGCAGGATTCACTCTTTTTGGAGCTTCTTATGCCCTTGTTTTTACATAATAGGTTTCAAAAATTATGTAAGTGTGTCTGATCAACTTCAGGCTCAATTAACAGCTATAGCTATGGCATTTAAAGCTTAGGCCAGAGGGGGCACACACCAGCATGTAAGTGCACTTGGTTTACAATCCTTGATTCTTGTGGTAGATGTCCTTTAATCATGTATTTATGAATGCTATTACAAGAACCTGGAAGGTAGGTTGATCATGAAAAGCTACATGAACATGAACCTCCATTTACGGTCATTTTATGGACAGTGACGGCAGCTGATGAGGCAAAAGTCATTTTTTGACGAGGGGCTTTACTTTACATATCAATAAAGTGGTGTAGAACTTCTAATATATGAATATTGGTAAATTACCTGATATTATGCCACACGTACACACATATTACAAAAAAATTAAGTAATGTGGTCAACCCCTTTAAGACTGATATAGCAGTCAAGTAATGTTTAGAATACCTAGTATGTTGGTAGTCACTGGACAGTACATCCTTGTGGATAGTTTCGATGCATTATTGTGTGCTTTTCTACAGATTATCATTTGTCATATTTGAATTTTTCTTTCAGACAAGGTGATATCACATTGCCACCTTATTACCAGCCAGAAGAAGATGATGAAATGCCATTTATTTGTTCATTATCTGGGGACAATGGAATCATGGGGTGTCATGAGATCCCACCCCTTAGAGATCGGGGACATGAATGCTGCTTGGATAAAGAGGACTATTATTACTACAATTCCATCCGTCAGGAGTTCAATGTCAGCGGCATGTGTGTCAACTGGAACCAATACTACAATGTTTGTCGCACCAGCAACACCAATCCACATAAGGGTGCCATTAATTTTGATAACATTGGTTATGCTTGGATTGTCATATTCCAGGTGGAGTCTTTTAACCAATAATTTAAGTGATAATAATGCACAGTAAATAAATAATGAAAATGATTAATACTTGAAATTTTAAAATTAAATATTGGTGTATTCACTACTGTTTTCTCTCTTCTAGGTCATTACGTTAGAGGGCTGGGTAGAGATCATGTATTATGTCATGGATGCACACTCCTTCTACAACTTTATCTACTTCATTCTCCTGATCATAGTAAGTAAAACAGAGTTTACTGTATAAAACACTACGGTCCGTAAGATACTACGTCATTGTCCAGCATCATAGTCATCTATAAATCTTTTGGTGATTGACTCCCCTTGTGACTACAGTCCCGTAAGGTTTTTATGCTTTCAGATATTTTTGGGTATTTTGGGTTCTCTATGTCAATCTACAATCCAGCAATAATATATACATTTTTCACACAAAGGTATGATCACACGGCTCTCCAGTGGTAAAATTTAACACTGTCTACATCTTTCTATGGTAGGGCTAGTACTAGTAGGCTTCCTTTAGAGGGAATCTGTCAACAGCATTTACCAGTAAACTAACAACACCCCAGGTAGGGTATGGAAAAACCTTTCCTAGTATACCCTTTTCAAAAGTGTTCAATTTCCTACACAAAATAAGTTCTATACACTGATTCTCTCTCATTCCTCTCATTGTGACTCATTTCAAGCAAAATGAGACTCATTTCAGCTAATTCGTATATTACTTTGGAGGTGATTATTTTTTAGATTAATTTTTTTTTTACATAGGCAATGGCATGTACACTCACCGGCCACTTTATTAGGTACACCATGCTAGTAACAGGTTGGACCCCCTTTTGCCTTCAGAACTGCTTCAATTCTTCGTGGCATAGATTCAACAAGGTGCTGGAAGCATTCCTCAGAGATTTTGGTCCATATTGACATGATGGCATCACACAGTTGCCGCAGATTTGTCGGCTGCACATCCATGATGATCCACCACATCCCAAAGATGCTCTATTGGATTGAGATCTGGTGACTGTGGAGGCCATTTGAGTACAGTGAACTTATTGTCATGTTCAAGAAACCAGTCTGAGATGATTCCAGCTTTATGACATGGCGCATTATCCTGCTGAAAGTAGCCATCAGATGTTGGGTACATTGTGGTCATAAAGGGATGGACATGGTCAGCAACAATACTCAGGTAGGCTGTGGCTTTGCAACGATGCTCAATTGGTACCAAGGGACCCAAAGAGTGCCAAGAAAATATTCCCCACACCATGACACCACCACCACCAGCCTGAACCGTTGATACAAGGCAGGATGGATCCATGCTTTCATGTTGTTGACGCCAAATTCTGACCCTACCATCCGAATGTCGCAGCAGAAATCGAGACTCATCAGACCAGGCAACGTTTTTCCAATCTTCTACTGTCCAATTTCGATGAGCTTGTGCAAATTGTAGCCTCAGTTTCCTGTTCTTAGCTGAAAGGAGTGGCACCCGGTGTGGTCTTCTGCTGCTGTAGCCCATCTGCCTCAAAGTTCGACGTACTGTGCGTTCAGAGATGCTCTTCTGCTTACCTTGGTTGTAACGGGTGGCGATTTGAGTCACTGTTGCCTTTCTATCAGCTGGAACCAGTCTGCCCATTCTCCTCTGACCTCTGGCATCAACAAGGCATTTCCGCCCACAGAACTGCCGCTCACTGGATGTTTTTTCTTTTTCGGACCATTCTCTGTAAACCCTAGAGATGGTTGTGCGTGAAAATCCCAGTAGATCAGCAGTTTCTGAAATACTCAGACCAGCCCTTCTGGCACCAACAACCATGCCACGTTCAAAGGCCTCAAATCACCTTTCTTCCTCATACTGATGCTTGGTTTGAACTGCAGGAGATTGTCTTGACCATGTCTACATGCCTAAATGCACTGAGTTGCCGCCATGTGATTGGCTGAAATTAGAAATTAAGTGTTAACGAGCAGTTGGACAGGTGTACCTAATAAAGTGGCCAGTGAGTGTATATAGTATTACATACTGTACTTGAGGGTTCTCTTTAAAGCCTCATACACATGACTATGTGCAGAGGCTGTGAGTCTTTGCACAAACTAGCTCATGGGCATGTTCATGGTGCAGTAGGACACTGTGAACTAACCAATCGACCACACCACAAATTATAGAGCAGATTCAATTCCATCCCGGATCTGCGGTGCTTTAGGTCATTTTCTATAGACATGTTGCCTGATGTCATATGGGCTACAAGCAACTGCATATGATCTGTTGCTTAAAGAAAATCTACCATCAAAATCCATGCATGGGATGAGAGCTATTCTCCAGAAGAGATTTCAACTTACACAGTGGGGGTCATTTACTAAGGGCCCGAATCGCTATTTTTCGTTGAGTTTCCCAAATACTACCGATTTGCGCCGTTTTTCCCAGAATTGCCCCGGGTTTTTGGCGCACGCAATTGGATTGTGGTGCATCGGCGCCGGCATGCATGCAACGTAAATGGGGGTGCGTGGCCGTCAGATTCGGAAAAAACACGGTATTTAATTTAAAAAATGTGTCGCTTGACACGCGCTTACATGCACCCAGGATATGATGGTAAACTCCGGCGGACCTCGGCGCAGCAGCAACACCTGGTGGACATCGGGCGCACTACCTTAGTGAATCACCAGAAGACCCGAATCCTTGACGGAGAACGCGCCGCTGGATCGCAACAGGGCCGGGTAAGTAAATGTGCCCCAGTGTCCTCCTCACAGCTACCACTTGCACTGTGTCATGAGGACCCCCCAGGATCCAGATGGCTTTTTTTTATCAGTTTGTCCAGTCTGCTCCTTTCCTCTCCCTAGCAGAGATGCTGCATCCCCAAAAGGCTACACCAAAGAATATGGCTGATATTACTACAGAGCTGAAGAAGGTCTTCAGGAGTGCCCCCTGCACTCCGAATGCCTCCTCCGCAGTTATAGCCTGCTCTCACCCTTCCTGCATCTATCGAGGTTTTATTGTGGTTGTGCCTGGAGTAAGATACTAAACATAAAATATCATTGACTGGGTACTTGTGAAATATTTATGTGTTTTTCATTGGATTACTGCAGAAGTAGAGTCCCTACAGAAATACTGTATGTAACATCTAACCTTCGCTGTGTATATACTGCTCGTTTCCCCTAGAAACTGGACTTGGAGGTGATAGATATAGCGTAAATAGCAGTCAGCAACTACGCAATAATATCCAGCTGAGGAAATGAAATCTCTCTAAATTCACCCAAAAGCCTGTAAATGTTGTTTACCGATTCCCATAAAAGATGCTTTCAAATGTTACATTGTAAAACAAAAGAAATCTAAACATAGCAGTGGGTGTAATGAGGAGCTTTTCCTGACCTACTGTGATTCCACATGCTGTGTGTTTCTGCAGAGGCGAACATCACTATCTTGTAACTGTTTTAGTTACCTGCTATTTAGCTTCCTAACAGTTTGACTCTGCACCAAACAGACCCACACTAATGAGCCCGAGAGAGGTCAAACAGCTGACACTCAGCGGAATAGTGTGGCGTGTGGTTACATTCTACAAACACTGAAATGGAGCTTGAGAAGGGGTGTATGGAGGAGCACAATTCTTGTCTTATAGTAAACCTATAAATACGGAATGTACAATAGCATTCTGCATCCAGATGCAATAACTACTCTTCAGCTGCTGCAGGCCGTTATTCCATGTAAAAAAAGGATTGCAATGGTTGGCGAAATACATGCAGTTTACTGGGGTTGTCCTTGAATTGTGATTGATGGCCATCAATGTCTGATCGTGGAGTCTGACAGTCTAGGCTATAGGTAAAATTTCAGACCTCTTAAGGGAGCATGGGACCAACTGTTTCCAGTAGCCTGCCCCATGTTTTAATGGATTGAACAGCTAATCAATGTGGAGAAGCAGGTGTAGGCCATCAATCATAACACCCTGCACACCATTTAACACTCTATCTATGTATCTAGCTAAAATGAGAATAATAATAAAATAATTAATTTAAGCTTCTTCAGATTGATGTCCCAGATGCATTGCATGCATTGCTGATAGGAGATGAATGTCTAATGGCTCGGACCCCCTGTTAGAACCCACTATAGTCCTAGCAATAGGAACCTATGCTCAAAAATTATATGAAACCAATAAGAGACATGACACTCACTTTTAATTGTACAATCTGAACCCCATCAAGTTATGCCGTTACATAAGCCCTATATTTTTTCTCTTGAAACATCATGTCGTGATTGATGCACTTTTCACTTTATTACGGTCATGCTGTTTTATTGCCAGCATCATTTGCATATTATATACATTACACAATCAGGTATCCTCCTTTGACTGACCACTGTAGTTCTACAAATCTGATTATATGGCATTCCCTGCTCTCGATTGTTTATTAATACTTACCTGTAATCCCCTTCCTTTATATTGCGGCTGCGCTGAATTATTTCTAGTCCGACGTCTTGCGGAGGCACTGAGCATGCGCATCCTATTCCCGATGCTGCAGCCGAGATCTCGCGATACTTCGGACTTCCGTGATATGTCACGGTGTCTCGCGATCCTTGCCTTCCAGCCCGCTCTCTCCAAACTGCCCACATCGCTTGGGCACACATGTGTATACAATTATAATTCATGTTTCTGCTTATTGGTGGATTCCCATATATAATCTCACCCAGTTCTACTCTAGACACTCACCTTGAGAAAGCTACTTGCGAAACACGTTTCGGGGTGTACAGCGTGTGCCTGCTTTACTGGTATATGTAACTATGCTTCAGTGCTAGCTCCATATGAGGTTTAACGTTTCCCCTTTAGTTATGGGATCTCCATTTTGGCTCTGATTTACACCATAATCTATGTACAAGGTCTGATTTCCTCAATTAGTTTATGACTTTATGATCATTTGGCACTCTCTGTTTTTATACTTTTATTGCTGTTTTTGTATTGCTGTTTATTTGTTAATATAATAAAATTTATCTGTCTGGCACTTACTTGACTTAAATTTTTTTGTATTCTATTCAAAATTTTGGTTGTATTGTATGTAAACAGCGGGGGGTGATCTGTGACAAGAAATCCTATGCCAACACCCCTCGCTTTATGATTGTTTTGGTTTTGCCACTATAGTCCTAGCAATAGGAACCTATGCTCAAAAATTATATGAAACCAATAAGAGACATGAGACTCACTTGTAATAAACAATCTGAACCCCATCAAGTTATGCCGTTACATAAGCCCTATATTTTTTCTCTTGTAACATCATGTCGGCATTCAATGCTACCAACAGTGTTTGACTAGCCCACCAGAGAACCAGAGGATCCTCCAGTGGGCCCAGACTCTAGCCCAATACACGACCCTAGAGGTCTGGCAGAAGAAATCTAAATTTGAAGGGTACAAGGGTTTATTTTTTAGGGTTGATGAGCGTTGGGCCCCCAGAATAATTTTATCTGTTGGGCCCAAGGAACACCAGTCCGGCACTGGATACCAATGACTATGGGGCTTGGAGAAATTTTTCCACATGATGATCAGATCATGAATGTACTTTTTAAAGCCACTTTCAGTGTTCTCTCTCTATACCCTGCTTCAGTGCAATCATGCAAGGAAGAGAAATGAGAGGTCTTTAGACTTTTACTCTAAAATTCAGTCTTGGTCCCAGTGATAAATGTCTGACAAAGTGCACTGCATTTTGTGTATCATGATTCATGATTATGTTCTCAGAACTGCTAGAGTGACTATAGTAGACCTCTATGTTACATAGTACTGTTCCTTTATGTGGTACAAGAATTTTTTTCAGATTGAATATCGGCAATGGAGTAAGCCAGCATATTATAATATTGTCCAATTAGAACTCCCAATTTCAGAATGTGCAGGGAAAACATTACCTTTTGACAAAAACCGATGAAATTCACAACTATGTTATGGCTTCCATTATATCCTCAGTTTTTTCGAAATTAGTAATATACTTAGATACTTTCTACATATCTATTACAATAACAGATTCTTGACTTTCTGCTTACTTCTGCTTACTTCTATTATTATCAATTAGTCTTCCAGGTCTTTATTTTTGTTTGTATTTCATTATTTAATAAAAAATCATTGGGGTATATTAAGTTTTACCATATTTGTACAATTTCTGGTATTTTCTTTATCATATGTTGTAACTAGTATTTACCTAGAAAGTGGACAGTGACTTATGTAGTCTCATGACCAAAGAAGAAAACCACAAATTATACTAAGATAGTGATAAAGATTTTCTAAATTATTAACCTCAAAAAAATACTTGATAACAAAGAGTTAGGACCAACTACTATGATTGTCTACATGAATATCTGAATATGCATCTTGTTGAGTATAGTAATACTGTTTTGCTTTTTTCCGCAGGTTGGATCATTTTTCATGATCAATTTGTGCCTAGTTGTTATAGCCACTCAGTTCTCAGAGACCAAGCAAAGAGAGCACCAGCTGATGCAGGAGCAGAGGGCTTTGTACTTATCCTCTAGCACAGTCGCTAGTTATGCCGAGCCTGGGGATTGTTATGAAGAGATCTTTCAATATGTCTGCCACATTCTTCGAAAGGCCAAGCGTCGTACAATCGGGCTTTACACCAGCCTTCAAAGCCGGAGACAGAGTCGAATGGAGCTCAACAACACAAAGCTGGGTATCAACGGAAAAGAACAGCACCAGTTGTGTAAGAATCTCATGGGAAAAGCAGGAGAAATGGACACACTCTTTCTAAAGGCAACTTTGCTACTAAAGGCAATGCCTAAATCTAAAAATGCAGATTAAAGGAATTCTGAGCCTTGACTATTGATGTCTCATCCTTAAAAATGTTTGCTATAATATCAGAGATCCAACTCCAGTGCAACCACATTGATCAGATGATCATCATGGATGCCAGGGGATGGGTCTACTAAAATACTGACGTATTCTAAAGTCATCAATGTAAAATTCTCAGAAAACTCCTTTAAAAAAGTTTTGAGCAATAATATAAATACAAGTGTGTCCTTCCTTACCTTTTCTCTTGGCTCACCATATCCTGAGATGGCCAGCTTCTTTTAAAAAATGGTTCCAAATAATAACCGTCCCTTTTGTGTTTATGTCTGGCTGCATAGTTGATCTGTAGTGAGTCAAAGTTTTTTCTAGTGTGTTGTGAAATGATATTGAATTTATTTTGTGATAAAGTCAATTCATAAAGAAAGCGTAGTAAATTGAACCGGTTAATGAATTCATGGCGATCTAGCCACAGGCTGTATAAAAAAACAGATAGGCATTATAGCTTCTCATTATAGTTATGTCTACCTTTCAAAAGCTTCTATGCTTAAGAGCAGTTATGGGGGTGGTTCATCACAACTCCAAAACACCGATAGTAACATGCATTTTTTTTCCAAATTCTGCATGTCCGTAATTGTGCAATTTTCCACAATTTGTAAAAATACACACGTCATTTCAATTGGAGCTGTGATAAATCCCTTTACACCGAATTAAAAATTGTGCAAAAAAACGCTCATAACTTGTGATGAATCCCCTTATAGTTTTAGAATAGCTGTGCACTCCATACTCTCCCTACCAGGTGCTGCTGGATTGATAGGTCTCCCATTATGAACAAATGGAAAAAGAGTTGTAACTTGAACAAACAGACATACCCTTGACTTGCCTCTGATGCCAAGTGACCAGAAGCCTAAATTCATGTATACTGTACACGTGATGTCTAGCTATGTTTGAATGGACAGCACTTGACCACTGAGGACAGGGATTGGCGCATTGGAGCACATTAAAACATAGCAACACTTTTGTTTTGTTTATTTAAAAGCTGTCCCCTGTGAGAAATTTTTCTCTGATTCTAAGAATACCCCTTTCACTAAATATGAGGTAAGTGTTTCCTTAAGGCACAATGCTTTGTGTTTAGTTGTTGCTTCTCATGATTCTGCATATCACACCAGCCCAGTGCCATTCAGGATATTTGGTACTGCTCTCGTAACACACAATCTGTGGCCCCAGCAGTTGTTTTTTTTCATGAACAGCGTGTGACTGCCATGGCCAGAGATTCTGGGTAATATACACATATGCTTTCCAAGGTGGGAAATGGAAAACAATGCCTCATGTTGCTACCTTGAAAGCCCCCTTAACTCCAAGCATGGCTTACAAGAAGCCTAATAACATGATGTGGGATCAGTCCATACCAGTATATCTATTCCATGAGAAACAGACTCCCAACTGTAGACAGCAATGTTTCGACCTGTTTGGGTCTCCTCAGTACAGCGTAGGTAGCTGATTTGGGTGAGTGAGAGGCTTCTGACTAGGGTCAGGGAGTAAGAGTTCTCCTTATGGGGAGATGACCAATTTTGGAATTCGCTGGTGGAGTATCAATGGCTATAAGTCTCCACACGCCTATAAGGCGGCCTTAACTGTCAAACTCTCCATAAGGAGAACTCTTACCTCAAGGCCAGAGATTGGCATATACAATGAACATGACATCAGCAGACAGAATATGATATGTAAGCAGAGAGAACCCCCATTACAGCTATTGGGCCTCTCCTGACAGGTGATTATGGATTTTGTTTCTAATTTAATTCTAAGCTTGTCTCTTTATGATTTTTTTTTTTTGACATACTCTTTGAACTAAATTTGAGTTAAGCATCTCCTTTGGGCACAGCACTGTGCATTTTGTTGTGGCTGTAGCACAGCATTGCTCATTGCTATGGAAGTAAATTGTCCAAATCTGCTACCGTATAGCCATCAACTTTACATTCCACAAGAAGACAGATTTTGAAGTATATATATCTCATCTGCAGAACCTTATAACACACACACTCTGTCTGCTGCAGAACCACTTAAAAAAGGAACCCATATGAATTTAGCCTTTAACTCCTAAATCCATATTTTGATATTGCCAAATAAATCTTCACACTTAAAGGCTTTAATACCCTGTAATGTTTTCAATCATAAATGCTAGCACGGCTAGCTAGAGGACCCTTCACCACTGCCATCAACTTCAACTCTGCATCTTTAATATTCAACTGATCTGGTGTAATTGATATTTTTTCTCTTGGCCCACTACTCCCTAGCAATTTGTGCTCTTAGTTTTGGCACCCAAATTATAGTCATGTGAGTGGGTACTGGGCAGCTGGCATATCCTAACAAATTGGGGCACATTTACTTACTCGGCTGATGGAGTTCACCCAAAGTGCATTGTCCAACGAGAATGCACTGTGCCACAATTCACTAAGATTGTGTGCCTGATTTCCTGCATGTGTCGCTTCCCCAAAAACATCGGCCGGAGATCACCTTCTTCTTCCCGGTGTATGTAAGTAGATTGGTTGCGATACAATTTGAATATTAAATCCCAAGCTTAGTCCGACGGCCCGCCCCGATTTCTGAAATCTCATGAAAGCCGGCGCCACTGCGCCAAAATCCGATCGCGTGTGACACAATCCCCATCTAAATAGCTGTCACAGCGCCAGGAATCCTGAAAATTTCCAAAATCATCACTTATTAAAAAATATAAAAAATTGGAGTTGTTGGAGCTTGTGAAAGGTCTTCTTTAAGAGATAAAACACAAAGAAATTAAAAGGGCTTCCCGGGACTGAGCAGTGTGTCTATATAAATGCTTCTATACTCGAAAACTATTATTTTGAAAAGGCACAAAAGCTTCTATCTTTCACCAATGGTATATAACTCAACTAGTTTCAGAGGCTCAGCAGGACTGTAGTTTCACCAACAAGCAGCTGAAGCTACAATTCTTAGCTGCTTATTCTTATTCTTATCCTGCTGCTTCTCCTTGCTGTATTTTTCAGAGACTAAATGTTGGCTTGGTTTATTACGTAGAAAGTGAAATGCCATGTAGAATGAAGGAAAATAACATGAAATAACATTGTTTGGACCCCTTAGATGCTGACTTTTTCTTTTCCACTGCTCTTATTTCCAACAATATAAATGTGGGGTACCAAGAGTTCTCATGCACCATGAGGACAAACACAGACCACTAGGCTTCTCAACCATGTGATGAATTAAGAAATATTGCAGTATAATGTACAGGCAGTCCCCGGGTTACATACAAGATAGGGTCTATAGGTTTGTTCTTAAGTTGAATTTGTATGTAAGTCAGAACTGTATATTTCATAATTGTAGCCCCAGCCAGATTGTTTTTTGTCTCAGTGACAATTGGATTGTCATATGAACCAGGATTAACAATACAGCTTCATTGCAGACACCTTTAATAACTGTAAGAGCTGTTTATTGTAGCCTAGGGCTACAGTACAGTAAATTACTAATATCCAGTTGACTGTTTGTAACTAGGTGTTGTCTGTAAGTCGGGTGTTCCTAAGTAGGGGACTGCCTGTACAAGGGATTTCATTTCCCCTTTTGGGGCTAGTGAAATAATCAGTATTATGACATCTGTAAATGCCAAAAAAGAGAACCAGAGGAACAGTAGATTCAATTGTATAAAATAAAATAATCTTTATTGAAAATACAAAATTACAGCATATATAATCCCCAAGTGGGAAAAATTGTAAATATCATATAAAGGGGACACAAGTAGCCCCAGATGGAAAGAGGGCAATACAGGAGACCAGTGGCCACCCCCGTGAGTCCAAGGTCTAAATCATATAGTGAAAAGTACATATAATATAGTCATAATATTAGAGTTAAATACACTTGGGCAAAAAGTGGCAGTAGTGCAGTAAAGGATAATTACACCATACACAACACTGAAGGTACCATTCAGTGCTGGTAAAAGAACATCACAGTACTATTGCACACTTACCCGAAAACATAATGGATGGACACTGGACACTTCAGGGGAAAGCCAAAGGATACACCCCAACGCGCGTTTCGCACGAATGCTTCGTGAAGTAAGGTGAACTCCAGCAGACCTAAGCGGGGAACGACACATGTAGGATATGGGGTGCAGGATCTACGTGAATCACGGCACAGTGTATCATCGTCGGACAGTCTGGATTGGGGATCGCAACTCGGACGGGTAAGTAAATGTGCCCCAGTACTGACGTGTCTCTACCTGTGCTGCTCTGGTAATCAATTGTTATGTGTGTCTTAAAGACACATTGATATTCCCTCCCTCCTGGTGGACCTGTGATCTGCTGGCTGGCAAAAGCAGGTTCCCTCCAGCTTTGTATCCAGTTGCGGTCACACCCCCTGTGACTGCGATCATTACGCCCCTGTCTGTTATGGGTTAACGGAATAATAACAGTAAAAGACATTTTGCCATCATTTCTGGAACTGTCTAGTTCTTTTATGCTATAAACAGAGATGTTACTAAAAAGGTCCCGTGCTAAAATGAATTATTGCAACAAGGTTTCCAAATGTTCAGTAGTCTCCAAATGCCATTAAATGTGATAGGATGAACTTCAAGGTACATTCCCTTGTCAGGTCCAACATTATCATCTATTAATTCTAATCAGAACATTAGGAGATAAAATGATAAACACACAAAGGTATCAAACTTCGCTGACAAAAAGGGCAGCACCGAGAGGGAACAGTTCAGTAAGAAGCACATTAATTCTGCTGCCTGCCGCAACACTGGAAGATACTTCCAATTCTACTGCTGATTATTATTTTATCATATTATTATGTTTCAGTGTATTACATTTACATTTTAGAATATTTCAAATAAGAGTTTTGTCAAAAACTTTAGAAGAACAGAACTCAAAAATAAAAAAGAACTAGCTATTTCATTACAACTGGCTGTGTTATTTTAAAAACACTGCAATTTTATTTGAAACCCCCTATAATGAAGATCTACCCTAAAAATCAAGCATTATAAACCAGGGGCATTTACTTCCAGGCACTGTGACTGTGGAAATCTTCTTTTATTTGATATCCAGGCTATCCTTCCTTTTAAATCAACTTTTAAAATTTTGCTAATGTGCTAAAGATTCACAGACTTACAGTGTTACATCCCCCTTCCATTTTTTGCTGAAACTTCCTCTGTTTTTCTAAAATCAACATTTAAAATGATGAGCCAATGAGGCTGTGAGGGGTATTATCATAGCCTCTCCGTGCTGTAGCTTTGAAGGCTGTTACCCCTACCCCCTCAGCACTAACCCCCTCCTCTGCCTGATGTTATCTCACTGCAGGAGAGGAAGTTTCAGCACACAGTGGAAGGGGGATGTAACACTGTAAGACTGTGAATCTTCAGCACATAGGGGCATGTGTAACACCCCAGGCCTACAGGCTCATGAGCATAATTTTAAAAGTTGAAATAGAAGAAAGGAGGCCATGGATAACAAATATAAGATGATCACCAGAGTCACAGTGGCTGGATCTATGCGTAAATTCCTGGTTTATCGTGTTTGAATTTGATGGTAAATTTAATTTTATTGCTAATGTGTGTTTTAATTCTTAGACTTCATTGAGTTGAGCTTGTTGCACATATTAACAACACCTCAAGTTCAGAGGTAGCATTTGTGAGAGCAGCATTCTTTTAAATTTTGGGGGAGCAATGTAGTATTTGTATTCTACTAAAAAGTTGCAATTTTATTAGATTGCTTGTTTGAATAAAAATTTATGATCAGGACTGTGATTTGGAGGGGGTCATGACCAACAACCTTCTAATTTTTCAGGTTTAACCCCTTAGTGATCAGGCCTTTTTTGTTATTGAGTTTTCTTTTTTCCTCCCCACCTTCAAAAACATTTTTTTATTTTTCCATGTAGAGAGCTGTGTGATGGCTTGTCTTCTGCATAACAAATTGCACTTCATAGTGACGGTATTCAATATTCCACGCTGTGTACTGGGAAGCGGGAAAAAATTCCAAGTGCAGTGAAATTGGTGAAAATAGCAAAAGCGTACCATTTTCTTGTGAGCTTGGATTTTACAGCTTTCACTGTGCACCCCAAATAACATGTCTCCTTTATTCTTTGGGTCAGTGTGATCACGGGGATACCAAATCTATATAGGTTTTATAATGTTTTCATACATTTACAATAATTGAGATCTGTACAAAAAAAATTATTCATTTTGCCATCTTCTGGCGCTAATAACTTTTTAATATTTCGGTGTACAGAGCTGTATGATGTGGTGTCCTTTTTTGCAAGATGAGATGGGATTTTCAATGCTACCATTTTTAGTACCATACGACCTTTTGATGACATTTATTATATATTGCAAAATGGCGAAAAAGTGTCATTTCCAACTTTGGCCGCTATTTTCTAGTACGGGGTTAAACGCCAGGAATAACCATTATTATATTTTGATAGATCAGACATTTTGTTTATGATTTTAACAGTTTATTTATATCAGTTCTACGGAAAGGGAAGTGATTATAATTTTTAGGGGTTTTTAAAATATTTTTTCAAAACTTTTTTTTTATTTTTTTACTATTTTTCAGACCCTCTAGGGTTCTTTAACCATAGGTTGTCTGATTGATCCTACCATATACTGCCATACTACAGTTTGGAGTTTTTCCACATCATCAATTACAATGTGCAAATCGCACATTGTAATAGAAGGGTTAAAACCAGATAGCGTCAGGTCTGTGCATGACCAGATTTCCCCTGTTTTTTTACGCTGCTGGCAAAGCTAGTTCCAATGACGGGAGTTGCTAGTGGGTGTTTGCTTAACACTTTCAGACATTGTTAAGGGGTTAAAGACAAAAAAAAAAGATTCTTTTTCATTTATTATTCACATGCAGGACTGATGGCAATCGAGCTGGACCATTAAGGGGGGGGGAGGTGGACCTTTGGGGCTTTGGCATAACGAGTTTAACCTTTTAGCTGGTTAAACTCACTGGATACACAAAGTTAGGCTCTATTCACATTAACAAGCATTTTAGATGTGTGCTTGACGTTGATTCTAAAACTAGAACATATCTCCATATCTTGTTATGCTCTCACACACTAAGCCATACTTTCTACGGTCCCGTGTGCAACCCGTTTGGTAAAATAAAGAGGCAGGCAGTATTTTAATATTATCAGCGGCACATGAGTGGAGCCACAGGCAACGGTCCACTGGAGTTAGAGCACACTCAATTACATATACTGTACATACTATACCTATTTATAAAGATGTGTAGGGGTAAATAATACATTTGATGCATATAAAAGGACAGCCGTACTAAATATTGGCCTTCAACTTCACTTGTGGAAATGGCAACCATCATGACACCATTTCTGATCAGTTGAGAAAATAAAGGAAACCTGTTAGCATGATTTTCCCCACTACCTCAAAGATCTTGGGAAAACTTTAGCATGGATATATTTCTTGAATATGAATGATTTAATTAGTTATTTGAATTAAAGGGTGGAAAGGTTATGTAAGAGGTCAAACTCTCCAAGGCCTGAATTTGCCCCTTCTGTCTATCATGGCCCGTGGTCCATTCAAGTCACCAATGTTACAGGACTCCCGCGCATGTGCAATGCAGGCAGGACAAAGTTTCTTACATAACAGTGTATCATTTTTTTGCATCATTAAACATTCTCCAGCTCTTGAATTGATGCTTGCATGAAATTTCAATGAAGTCAAGCAATTATGTCAGGCAGCGGGGGCTGAGTAAAGGAGCAGAGTTATCAGGAGAGCATGACTTCTTATACATGCACTCCTCCCTTCTGACTTCAGAAGCTAATTAGCATATGCATTGAAAGTTATATTTCAACCAGTGCCCACAACTAAATGTTAGAGATTCATTGATATTCAAGTCATCCCAAGTCCAAGTCCAATGAGGTACTGAAAATAGCTTGATAAGCATAATAATTCCCTTTAAATACTGGACAGTGGTGTATTAATGTGAAGGGGAAAGAAGGTTTCCATAGAAAGCTTATTGACTGTCGGCACCATGCTGACTGTAGCAATGTGCCCCAAGAGTTAGGTCTAACTAAGACTGTACCAGTAACTGACTTTTTTCTATTCTTAGGGGTATGTCAGAAGCACAGTCAATTGGATTATACCCCTCATGCTATTGTACAACCCATTGCAATGACGTTAACATCGGACCTTTCAAACTGCCCTCAATGTACCAAAAGTACATGGGAAGATGGACGAAAACTCTCAGCACCAGAAAGCAACAAATCAAGTCAAGAGGAGACACAGGTCAGCGAGAAGGAAAGTGGTGGCAGCATGACAGAGCTTGACAAAGAGGCAGAGGAAGATGGCGATGAGGGTTTTTGTGAGAGACTCTGTGTAGAAATCCGTGTGAAGCTCCGAGGCATAGTGGACAGCAAGTATTTTAACCGTGGAATCATGATAGCTATCCTTGTGAACACCATCAGTATGGGCATCGAGCATCATGAGCAGGTGAGTCAGGTGGCTACATATTGTCTTAAGTAAAGTTAATTGCAATTTAATTATGTGTTTTTCCGGGCTAAAGGATTAAACGCTCATGTGGAGAGGGCTCAAAGACATAGTGCACTGCAATACCATATCACAGGCCTGACAAGTCCCATAAGGGCTATTTTAAGGATCTTTAATAAAATACAAAGCAGTTAAGTGATTCTGCCATTTGATCCCTGGAGGACCCTGTAGAGGGATGTTTGAGTTTGTGATGTAAATCTATCTTGTCCATAGCACAGTCTTTGCTGACTCCTTAGATTATTGTTCTGCTGTTCTTAAGGTTTTGCTAAACTATTACTAATTCCCCCGCATAGTGGGGGAGAGCTGGGGGGAGCTATCATGGTGGTTTAGAGAAACAAGACAGATATAAAATATAATTTACAGAAAAGGTAAAAAGAAACTTAAATTGTGATACATATCCAAATGTATCCAGCCAATAGGACAGGGAAGGAAGGACACATGCATATTTTGTAGATATATGGTTATTATTCATCTCCGTTACAAGGTAATGTAGTGATATACTCAGCAATGTCTGCTTTCAGCACCATGGACAGCGATAGACGATCAATGCAATACAATCTAATGACAGATTTCTCAAGCAAGTGGTGAAAGCTAAATATTGATATAATAATAATAATAATAATAATTCTTTATTTATATAGCGCCTACAGATTACGCAGCGCTGCACAGAACTATATACCAGGACATTGTAGGGCAGTATATAGATTCTGAAATGTTTAATCCTGAAATCTAGAACATGATATCAATAACATATGAACAGGGAAATTGTCAGAGCAATAAAAAGTTGAATTATTACACAGCATTTTTGTCATGTGACTTATAAATACTACCTTTTTTATATTCATTTTACATGTCACTTTTAATTTTTACTATACAATACATGAGGTCAATTTGTAAAAGTTTTTTTTTACTCACGTGCACAGCCCTAGAGTCCATAATGACAACATAAGAAAAAGGTCGGTACTGCGGAAAATGGATTAAACATAAATGTAGAGCAGAAATCACTTTAAGGTCAAAAATATAAAATGTTGCCCTTCAAATCCATTAGCAGATTACAAGTTACTTCCCCACGGTGTATATAATAAGAGACTGATAAGAGACCCCAGGAGAATTGTATTTCCTTGCTTTTCCTGTGGTCTGTTTTGGTGACTTGTCTACTGTTACATGTTGTAGTATATTGTAAATGGTCTTTATTACAAATACATTTAAAGTGGCAACAAATGAATGTAATTTCTCATACGCCTTATTACAAATCAGATTCCCTATCCAAAAAGTAAAGAACTGTAGAAAAGTCCACCTAGCCCACTATAGCAGAGTTTGAACCCTCTTTACTTTTTAAAGGACATCAACCACCAGGATGTAGGATTGTAAACCAAGCACACTGACATACTGTTAACTGAAATGATCTGCTCTTCTTAAATCTTTATATGCCCTGCTTTTTAAGGAAAAAAGCTTTAAAAATGATGAGAATGAGCCTTAGGGGCTCCAGGCTCCATTAAGACCTATGGAGCCTCGAGCTCTTAGTCTCATTTGCATCATTTTTGCTATGTGGAATTGCCCTTCACTAATCAATTACTTCCTTTCCTTACTTCATTCTGCATTGACACTGTCAATAAAATGACACTGGAGCATTGTGACCTTTCTGACCTTTCATCTTGCCTTGATATGCCCAGATATGACCAACTTTTTAAGAAATTTTCATATGGTGAACTAGTTTTGAGTTGGACAACTCTGTAATGAATTGCATGCAAATTTCTTGTAATATGAAAGATATTAGATAAGTTCTTGTATATTAAAGGCGTTGTCCTATTTTATCATTAAAGGGGTATTCCCATCTGGGCATTTACATTTAATTAAATTAATTTGCCTTAAGTAAACATTTCTTCAATTGGATGTTAATTAAAAAAATGTTCCTGTGTGAAGATAATTTCTCATAAATGTAGTCATGTTGTCCCTTAGAAACCAGATAGCTTCCTCGGATACGACCACGTCACACTCTGGCAGCGGTGGTCAGACTTGCACTATAAAGTCCTGCTGGACCACCAGGATTCAGCAATCATTACCACAGGGTGGCTGTGCGACATGTAGTAACTCCTGGACATTTTATATACAATAACCTTTTGTTTCTTTGTGCACTCACTCCACCAGAGGTGGCCGTATCCGAGGAAGCTATCTTGTTTCTAAGAGACAACATGACGACATTTATGAAAAATTATCTTCACACAGGAACATTTTTTTTAATAACATCTAATTGAAGAAATGTTTCCATATGGCAGACTAATGAAACTGAATGTGAATGCCCAGACGAGAATACTCCTTTAATTGATATTGTTTGTGTATTGAAAATGTATACATTTTTTAAAATTTACTTTCTGTATTAATTCCTTAAAGGAAACCTACCACTGCTGATGGTAGGTATTAGATGTAAACACCGGGCACCAGCTCAGGGCGAGCTGGTGCCGGAGCTTACCTTTGCTAGTGTTTTAAACCGCTAAATCGCGGTTTAAACAAATTTTGATGAACAGACCCGAAGCAGCTTCGGCGCTGCGCGCGGCCGTACGAGCATGACGCCGCCGGCACTTCCTACAGACCCGAAACTGCTTTGTTTACAGTCCTTGGCCATGTGATGTCACACAGGTGCACTGCTCATTTTCACAGAGTAATCAGAGGTGTGTGCTATAACGAGCCATGCACCTGTGTGACATCACAAGACCATGGATTGTTTTTTATCCACAGGAAGTAAACAATAAAGCTTCATGTAGAATTATATAAAACCGAAATCTAGTAAACCATGAAGATTTGATATATAGAGTATATTGGAAAATTCTAGAACTTTTTATACAAAAAAAATATATATTGTACTGCTCTACTTAAAGAAAACCAGTCACCATGAATGTTATTTTTTACCTGGTGACAGGTTCCAATAGCCTATGATTTACTGATTTTAAAAATGCCTCACCACACACTGCTGGCAGGGAGCCAGGTAATGTGAACTACAGTTTTATAAACTTTAAAAAAAAAATCACCATTCAAAGGCCATTGAAACCTCTCACCGGCTAAAAATGATATTTCTGTTGACAGGTTCGATTTATGAAACTGTCACCTGTATGTAAACTCTCTGGAGCAGAAAACATCCAAAAACATTACTTACCTCTTCAGACTCCGCCAGTGTTATAATGCTGGTCCTCCATTGTTCCCCTCAGAACAGCATATGACCAACATTGTGAAATTAGGAAGCATACTGAATTGTGAACAATCCGATTGTATTTATGTATGGGTTTTTATATAGATGTTAGCAATTTACAAACAGTTATTTTGATGTCCTTATTTACAAGTAATTGCTCATGCACAATAGGTTATCTATATACTTTAACTTTTAAACACCAGCAACTATAGGTAGAGAAGTGCTAGCAGTTGTAAACTGACCATGGTGTATGATAGGGCTGAAATCTTTGCTCTAGCCAAAAGTGGGGATTAGGTCATTTGAATGTTTTTTTCTGTTACATGGTTCACAGAATTGGACAATCATTTTTATATTTTTGTACACAGGTATACCTACCATGTACATGATTCTGTTTGGTTATTTTTATTACCCTTCCAGGAAAAGCAGAGTTAAAAAAATATTTATTTTTACAATTTTTTTAGGCCCCCTAATGTACTTGAACTCTAGAGTTTCCTATCACTATATTTTGAAGTACTGCTATATTGCAGTATATCGGCAATTCACTGATTCTGTGTCAGACCCTGCCAAAGGCAGAACTTACTTTGATCCTCAGCAAAGGTCCCACCTGTCATAGCAACTGACCTGGGTCAATTAGCTTCATGAGTTCCTCCCGGGGGGAGAGGTTGGGGGATGGCGATGATGATCCAAGATGGTGCCGACATAATTTCATTGCCATGGTTGCACTTAAATTGTTAACACGTACTATTGGTGCCCGGGTGTTATCTGGGTTTGCTTCATAATCCTGACTATGAGCCCTCTCCATATACAATAATATTATTGTGTGGGTTATTAAGGGGTTAAAAATTGAGTTATTAAGTGGAGAAAATGGCTAGAGAAAAATCCTAAATTTTCTGCAATCAGCTAAGGAACACATAATACAGAATTCAGTTTGGTAAAATTGGTAAAGATAGCACAATGTCCTCTTCATTTGAGTTTTTATGTGGCTCATATAATGTAAAATTTACAAACAACTTATACTTGGGTCCTTACCTCTGGTCCACTCTGGTGTCTCAGTCGAACTTTTTTTTATATATAGAGGATCAGCAGTGACTTCATGTGAACAGAACTCCCCCTCTACCCCTTATAAAGATGGCAGCCTGTACTCTGTGGGTGCTGTCGGTACAAAGTCACCGCTTAGTCGTCGTACAGCCTTTGTGGCTTGCAGTGACCAGAACTATAAGATTGTTATTTTTACACCAATGGAAGTTATAAAAAAAAACAAACCCATTCAACTTTTTTAAGGCCCCTAAATAGTTACATATCTGTCATAAACACTGTCCAAGTCCAGAAAATTTAGTTTACTTCATTTCCACATTATCAAACTTTTAACAATTTTTTTTTCTTAAAAACATAGGATAGATGATAATTGCAGAAGGTAGACAGAAAAACTGTAAAAGCTAAAGACTTATTTCTATACCTGGCAGAGGAATGATTGGATTTGTCCATGACTGTTGAATATGCATTGTGCTTCTTATACTAAGGGGTGAAATAACCCTAAGGAGCCCCCAACCCTCTGATCACCAGCTCGTCTCTCGTAACGAGAGAGAACGAGGAGTTTTTTCCTTGCAATCTGCTCATTTATTTGTTTGCCTGTGTGTGCCGCCTCCTCCTGCCGCTCTGTGCCAGGCTTTCCTCTTATCTCCACCTCTCCGCTTGTCTCTGCCGCTGCACATTCCATCTCAGTGGGATCGCAGTGACAGGTGATTAATAGCCTATTAGGACCAAATTACCAGATGAATGTTAGACTGGGAAGAATTGACAGAAAAAGTGACAGGAGCAGTGGTAAAACCAACACCTATGCATTCCAGAAAACAAATGCCACCTTTCTAAAATAATAGTCATTGATGCAGCTGAAAGGTATTTAATGGTTTAGGAAACAGCAATTATAACGGACATTAAGGAGGTACGGTAACAAGTGGCGTATGGCTTCCTGCATATTAAGAAAAGAGTACTGCACGTTTTACTGTGTTAATAGCCACAGATCAGTATCAAGTTTTCTTCGACTAGTCCATTGCCCGCTAAAGTCATGACTAGACAGGGAACTATTAAGTTTATTATCTCAGTTAACTAGCACCCTGTGTGTAGCTGTTGGAGCATCACTGTATTGTCTATTCTTCTATGCAAAATAAAAAATAAAATTAAGTTGTCAGATAGTTTCTCTGTCCAAACAGTTAAAAATGGTTTTCTAGCCCCTTTATAGATGGTTACTCCATTCAAATCTGGAGTTATGACTTTTATAACTGGTTTTGACCTATTCATATCGGAGTTGACCGTAAATGGTTATGGTCCAATACCTGCTGCAGCTTCACAGCTTCACATTTTACAATGCAATGGATTATGCTATCAGCGCAGCACTGACAGGCTTTCTATTAGGCTATGCGTTTGGCAATTATTTAAAGGACATCTACCACCAGGATAAAGGACCATAAACCAAGCACAATGACATAATGGGGTGTGTCCTCGCTGGCAGGATCCGCTCTTATTTTAGCTTCTTATGCCTTTGTTTTAACAAAAAAGGCAATTTTTTCTTAAAAACAAGGTTATAAGAGGCTTTAAGAATAGTGGATCCGGCCAGAATTGGCAAACACCTGCATGTCAGTGTGCTTGGTGTGCAATCCTTTATTCTGGTGATGGATTTGCTTGAAGCATTTGCCAAAAGAAGATTATATTAAGCTTCTGTGTACCATGTACAGGCATGAGTACTCTTTAAAATAAAAAAAGAAGAAACTCCTGTTGAAACCAAAGAGATGCCAGGTATCTAAATAGTTCATGCTGCCAGTCCATTCTTATCTGCCCACTTGCTACCCTCTTCTAGATCTAAAATTGCGGTGGGTCGTTAAAGAAAGACAGAGAAGAAGTCCCCCATACTGCATTCAGTGGGGGCATTAGCATTGCCCACTCATCTCCTAATTGTGAGTCGGCTTTGCATTTGGGATTTGCATAGGCAACATTATCCATCACAAGAATAGGAGTCATCCAGCTTGTTTTTTTTTTGCCACTGGAATAAGGCTCCTTTCACACAATGGGGCAGATTTATCAAGCTGTCTGAAAGTTAGAATATTTCTAGTTGCCCATGGCAACCAATCACAGCTCCCCTTTAAAATATTAATGAGCACTGTTAAAATGAAAGCTAAGCTGTGATTGGTTGCCATGGGCAACTAGAAATATTCTGACTTTCAGACAGCTTGATAAATCTGCCCCAAAGTGTGCTTGCCTGGCCATAGCCCGGCTGAGCAAATGGCAGCTAGTGGAGGTTTTAACTTGCCCCCAGGCTAATCTCCATTCGCTATGCTTTCTGGTTGCCATGGGAAACCGCATAGTACAGCTAGAGATGACAGGAGGCTTGTTGAAAGGGGCTGTGGGACCTGTAGTGATCTCACAAGCATGTAAATCACCACGTGCTTCAGGTAGTCCAATTACAAACATCATTTTAAAGTACAGGCAGTCCCCGGGTTACATACAAGATAGGGTCTGTAGGTTTGTTCTTAAGTTGAATTTGTATGTAAGTTGGAACTGTATATTTTATCATTGTAATCCCAACCAGAACTTTTTTGGTCTCTGTGACAATTCGATTTTAAAAATGTTTGGTTGTCATAAGAATCAATATTAACACTAAAGCTGAATTACAGACACATTTGATAACTGTTACAGCTGATTATTGTAGCCTAGGACTAAAGTACAATAAATTACCAACATGAAGAGGTCCGTTTGTAACTAGGGGTTGTATGTAAGTTGAGTGTTCTTAAGTAGGGGACCTCCTGTACTAGTGTTCTGACAAGAGACCGTCAGTGGTGTCACAAGCATGTGAATCATCACATGCTTCAGATCGGCCAATTACAAATATGCTGCCCTGTTCTGGCTTCATTGCCCCGCGCTGATGTCACAAGTGCCCAACCACATCAGGAATAGCTAAATCTGAATATAATCCCAAATATACCCGATATATATCTCAGACTAGGAAGACGCTAGAATATACAGGTATTGTTAGAATTGTTATCAGAGGCTCTCTCCAGCTGTGCAAAAACTATATTTTGTTAGTAACTTTACAGTTACCCTTTTTTTTTTTAATTACACATTTTATAGAAAAGCAGTTAATCTATGTTACTCTATTGAGTACGGTCATTCTCCTCATTCATGTAGTTTTTCTCTGACTTTTGATTTATATATGGAGAAAATGTAGACAATGAGCTGACAGATGCATACATACACAAAATATAATGTTTTTTCCTATTTTCTTCAGGCTTTATCTGTTATTTATAACAGGATACACAGGGATATGTATACACTCTTGAAGATTCATTCCGTATAAATAACCTCCAGTGTTTTTCATTATTTAGTATCAAACAGATCTCATCCAGTAACAGGAAGTGAAAATTGTCACCTCCATTTAGCATCTGGTTGTGTTTTCAGTGATACTGTCATTAGCTCAGTGCAATTCCATAGTTCCCTGCTCCCGCTCATTTCTTATCATTGCATGTTATTCAGCTGTAATTACCTACAACACAATATGTCTGCCCTCATATTTCAAGATCATCTCTAAGCCAAGGTTAGTGCGGCTATTGAAGGCTTGGCTGAGAGATATAATTCTTTATATTACAGACAGGAAACCTGAATATTTCTTCAATATGTCAAATTATTATAATTTAAAAGTCTTTCATTTTATCAGTATTGTGGAATGTGATGTAAAGGTGTTTTCTGAGCCCCATGCAATAGCCTGATTCAAACATATATCCGAAAGAATCTGACAGCCTGGAAATATTTCAATCTGTGGGTTTAGGTCACAAGAATGAAAATGGTTTGAAAAAACTTTTGATGATCCATTAGGAATATTTAATAACTTTTGAATCCAAGAAGACCATCTCAATGAGAAATCTATCCTGTTACCTGGATCCCATGTTCTGCCAGTATTAAAGGGGAGGGTCTCCTTCTGCATTATTTGCAAAAATATCATTTAACATGTAATGGTATCAACAACCATGACCTCAGGGTTTACATTAACCAACAAACCCGTGTTTTCCAGAAGTATTAATGTAAATAAGCCACATCCATTATGCATCTCCACACGAGGGTGGTTGTGTTTTCGGGACATGCAAAGATCCGTTAGACTATCTATAACTTTCCCATATCTTTTTGATCTACATATGTGATCTATAGATGTTACAACTTGTTTGCAACTTGTAAACTTGTTTACATCACTACCCATAGGGGGAGGTCTATGTTATGCCCTGAATTGTTGTAAATTGTTGTAAAGGTTTCTTATAGAATTTTACATACATTTATGCATAAAGTAAAGAACTCATATAAGACACATATACACATTAGATAGTATGTTAATCAAACATTGCACAATTCTTGTGAAGCATCACCATGTAGATGGAGACATACCTAAACGTTGTAGTGATTCATGGTCCATTATGTGAATATGATGGATAACAGTGTATATGGTCATGATCTACCTTATAATCTTCATGTTTTAACACATTTACACTCTGAGGTCTTTAGCAATCGTTTTCAGGCCTGTTTCAGGCCTCCTTCTTTCCTCTGAATAGAGCTTATGTGTAATCTGAAACCTTGTGAGCTTCTGTCCATCTTGTTGGCAAGACAAAATTCAGCATATTTTCAAAGGAAAAATTGGATTAGGAAGAAAATAAGGGAGGATAGCAGTAGTCCAAGTAATTTAAAAAAGCAGCACACTTATGTGAAGAGATATATTCCAAAGTTTCTAATATTCTACAATATTATTCAGACATGCAAAGTTGGCTAATAAGATAGTGACCATTTAAGCTTACATAGGCCATAACAGAAGCTCAAAGTGGTTCCATGTTTACAGTAATTCTGCTTTATGACATGATCATGGGATGTGATGGTCGGGATAAAGATTCATTGTGAATCGAAACGTTGCACTTTTTTCTATGCCTGTGTGAATAAAGGTTTAACCTTTTTTCATCATATTGGATGCTGTGGCCTTCTCTCCTCTTTTTGTCCGGAATAAAGTATATAGTCATTCTCTGGTTTTCGGGGGATGTACTTCTCCTTCCTATTATGGAAGCTTTTAAAGGTTTTTGCAGATTTAAATCGTAAATGTGTTTGAGAAAGATTCGTACAAGCTTAAGTATCATCAAATTTCACTGAGGGAGAATGAAAGAGAAAATTAATTTGGAAACCAAGGAGATTAATTTAATTTGTTCAGGGTTGTTAAACTGCAAGACTAATTAGCAAAGGGAAAAAAAAAAGTTTGGCGCTTTGTTAATGAGAATAAGGCTAGTGACAGGAGACAGTAGACTGTTACATTAATATGAAGGTGAAATACTATACTGGAACAATGAGAAGTCCAATGGGTTATTAGATAAACTAGAGACTTATCACAAAATGATCCATGCTCTTGTTCTTCTTGTTTTGTAATTGTGACTTCTACAATGATGGAATCTTCATTTTGTTATTAAAACAAAGTCAAGATATCCTGACTGTAATGTATATATTAGGGTACATTCACACGCAGTATGCCAACCGCCAAGTGCTGGAGGTGAGGAGGAGGTGACCCCTCCTCCATCCATAGGAAACAGCGGCACATAGCCGCACACTCGCAAAAAGATCTTTTTATGGTGTATGGCGCAGATCGGTGGCACTGTACCGCCGGGCCGCTATTGCTGTCTATGGGGACGTAAATGCGTATGTATCCCAAAATTAGCACCTCAAAGTAAACACATTATACACACAAATAAGATACTTAATCTTGACATAGGAAGATATACAGCATTTCACATTGTTCATCTATTTTCCATGATATCCTTCTCTTAGATATAGTAGATCTACTTGTATATTGCAGCAGCAGGAATGACTCAATAAGATCCCTTTAAGCAAAAATATTGGCAAAATGACGCACTCTTCTTGTAACTGTTATGTAGACGTTGGTTAATGTATATTATTTACTACAATAGGCTTTAGCACCATTCACAGCTTGTCTTCTCATCACATCAAGGTGTAAATGTAAAGATAAAAGCTGCTAAATGATCTATAATCAATCCCCTTAATTAGTAACACAAACATTCTCAGTAACTGTATACATAAGCAGTGAACAATTGTAATAATGACATTATCCGGAAAAGTGGGTTTCTATAATGCCCGTGGCTACCAATGCAGCAGCCAGAGTGGCTTTAATGGAGCGCGAGATGTCAAGAAGGACCCTAAGTGAAATATGCACAGCATTAGGGTATACAAGACTCCCTTCATAGTCCTCCTCTTCTGGAGCTGGCCAGAAGGAGTCCTTGTAGGAGTAAACACATGGGAATTATCCTTAAAGGGGTTTTCCCAAAAACTAAAGTTTAGTTTGTGGGAAAACCCCTTTAAAGATACCTCAGGATTTCATAATAATTTTTAATTCCTTTTTCTATTCTTCTATATTGGATTCCTATGATGCCCATACTACGAGGTTATTAAATTCTTGGCTACGTGTGAAAATTTTTCTCAGGAGAGAAACTTCTGCCTAGCTTTTCCCTAGACCTGAGCCTGCAGTTGCTGCCCGTACTTCCTGATGTGTTGTATTAGCAGACAGTCCACTGAGAACTTAAGAAATTTACTGAGCTCGGCATAGTCTGTACATACACAGTCTATATAGTAAGCAGTATAGTCTGTCCTTTGTAAGTAATAGGGGTTAATAATGTCCTTGCTCTGTAATTAACCCCTTGGGTTAACGAATTGGCCCTTTTTTGTTTTTGTGTTTACATTTTTCACACCTTCAAAAATCAAACTTTACTTCAAATTGACAGTATTTAGTATACCAAGGAATGTACTGTGAAGTGGGCAAAAAAATTTCAAATGTGAATTTGGTGAAAAAACACATTTGCACCATTTTCCTGTGGGCTTAGTTTTTACAGGTTTCTTTGTGCTTCCCAAATGATGCATCTCCTCTATTGTGCATCTCCTTAAGGACCAGGCCCTTTTTTCGTTTTTGTGTCTTTAATTTTCACTCCCCACCTTCTAAAATCTATAACTTGTGACAGCTCTGTGACAGCTTGTTTTCTACATAACAAATTTCACTTCATAGTGATGGTATTTTATATTCTATACTGCATAGTAGGAAGTGGGAAAAAAATTCTAAATGCAGTGAAAATGCATCGTTCATCGCATCACACTCGCTAGTGTGGAAGGGGCCTTAGAGTCAGTACAATCACTGAGATAACAAATTTGTATAGGTTTTATAATGTACAAAAATTAAAATCTCCTGTACAAAACTGTTGCTGTCTTCTGGTGCTTTTTCATAATTTTTCATACTTTGGTGTACAGAGCTGTGGGTGGTGTCATTTTTTGAGACTTTTAATGATGTTTTTAATGCTTCTATTTTTAGGACTCTGCAACCTTTTGATCCATTTTTATTGAATTTTTTATATTTTTCAAAATGGCAAAGAAGTGCCATCAAAACCTGTTATTATATTTTAATAGATCGGGCATTTTTGGACCTTAATATGTTTATGATTTTTACTGTTTATTTATATTTATATGACTTCTAGGGAAAGGGAAGTGATTTGAAGGGTTAAGCCTGTGATCGGTGTTAGCAAAGGGCGTTTACTTCATTGTGACTATTTTTCAGACCCCTTAGGGTACTTTAACCCTGGGTTACCTGGTAATCCTACCATATACTGTCATACTACAGTATGGCAGTACATACAGTCCCAGGGTTACGTACAAGATAGGTTCTTTTGGTTTGTTCTTAAGTTGAATTTGTATGTAAGTCTGAAATGTATATTTTATAATTGTAACTTCAGCCAGAATTCTTTTGGTCTCTGTGATGGATTTTGAAAATATTGTGTTTTCATAGGAACCAGGATTAATAATAAAGCTTAATTGCAGTCACCTTTAATAACTGTTACAGCTGATCATTGTAGCCTAGGGATAAAGTACAGTAAATTACCAACATTTAAAGGGCCATTTGTAACTAGGGGTCGCCTATAAGTTCAGGGGACTGCCTGTATATGGAATTTTTGTAAATTATCTGTTACAATGTAACACTGTAGCACATTGTAACAGATCTTTTGTAATTACACAGCCCCAGTTCTTATAAAGACCCAATGCTGTCATGATTTTCGCTCCCCGATGACGTCATGGGGAGCGATGATTGAGTCCAATATGAGGGCGCACACGCACCACCAGCTTTTGACTGCCATGGACGGACTAGCCGGTGGCAATTAAAATGTTTACATCCGCAATTGGTGCTAAAATTGACAGCAGGTGTTACCGGTGTATTTTTGCTGCAATATGTAAAGGGTTAAAGTATTGTGTAATCAGGGGCTTGGATGGTGGCTGCAGAGGATTAAAGTCATGAAGCATGAGGGTGCGTTCATACTGCATCGCAATCAGCTTTGAGGTGGTTTTAGGTGCAGTTTTGTCAGTTGAACAGGTGAAAGACATGAAGTGAACAAGTGAATTTGATTTTGAAGGGGAAACCTGCTCCACAAATGTCATTCACTAGTTCAGTTCATGTCTTTCTCCTGTTCAATTGACAAAACTGCACCTAAAACCACCTCAAAGCTGATTGCGATGCAGTTTTAACTTCAACGTGTGAACGTACACTGAGGGGAAGTGATAAAAAAGTTTTTTTCTGGTGTCCTGACCTTGGCTGTTTCTGTGATTTTGTAGTTTGTTTGCTCTCTCTGTTGTGAGACCAGCTAGTAGTCCCTTACCATTAGGGCTCATGCGGCTATCAGGTACGGGCAGCTTTAAGCATGAGGGCCTACTCCCTGTGTCATCCTTCCATTCCCAGACCTTGTATGAGGGACTGATAGGATACAGGTGAGCTCCTGTACTACCCCTATTATGTGTTATAGACTATTGAACCCATAGGCACATACAATTACAGAAGAATCATGTGTAGTTGAATAGAAATGAGACAAAGACTTGTCCCATTTTATTAGTGCTACTTTATTCTCTGTTTCAATCAAGACTGAGCCGCTTCATGTTCTTCAGAATGAAGCGCTGCTCTTTCTATGTGCACATTCAAGGGCAGGGTCTTCTTGTGAGGAGAACTAGTTTTTAGCGGGTCACACCGCGCTTCATGGGTGTGGGAAGGTGATGTTTTTGAATGAGGGCCTTTCTGGATTGTGTGAATGGGAATCTCAGAGATGTAGTTTGACAAGAGCTGCTGCGTCCTCTGGTTAACAGGGAGGAAACCCTGAAAGTAACAGCTAATTTTCTGGAAGGAGTAACCAGTAATCAGTCGCGCTGCTAATGGCAGAGGTAGGTCTGATTGCTTAACAGTAATACAAGTAAATTTGTATAATAGATAATGAGCATTTATTGTCACAACTGGTTTACATAAAAGACTAGATTAAACAGGTAGGACAGCGCGTTTCGGGGCGGATTTACCCCTTCTTCAGGTCCATAAGCTTCTGTAATGTGTAGAAACATTGTATCAAGTTCTATTCCATTATATATATAAATACATAAGGTTGTTATACTATTATGAAAGTATAAATGCATATAGATTAATAGGTGGAAAAGAACAATAATATATATATATATAAAAAATATATAGAGATTAAAGCAGTACACATATTTAAAAGTGTTATAAGATACTGGAAATTGATATATCAGTACAACATACAATAAATATTTGCAGTAAAGATACCCCACTATGAGGCATTTGTAAACAGAAAATTGATTCTTAATCGTGACCTTGTAGGTATAAGCTTTCACAGCTGGGGTGTATACATCTCAATCCACTGTATAGTAATAGATCTACTAACCTTTTTATATTTGGGGGGAGCACATGGGATGTTTCATATGTAAACAATATTGACACTGGAGGGATAAATAATTTAATTAGATAAGGAACCTAAGAGTTTAATTGATGTCAAATAGTAGACCTGTTGTTAATTAGCTGCTAACCTTTAAAGCTGAGCACAAATTTACTTGTATCACTGTTAAGCAATCAGACCTACCTCTGCCATTAGCAGCGTGACCGATTACTGGTTACTCCTTCCAGAAAATTATCTACTTCTTGTGAGGAGGGCGGAGCTGTTAAGTTGTTAGAGGGAGACACAGACATTAAAGGAACTCAACACAAGTTTCAGCTACAAAGTTCAGAGACCTTAGTTAAGAGGGCTTATTTCACCCTCCCCCTGATTTATTACAGTATACCCCCCTGAGGACTAAATCTCAATGTGGCTTTGAGCACAAGGCTTTTTTAATAGCTACAGAAACTGAAGCTATCACATGATTTCCCTTTCCCTCAGATAGAGCAAAGAGCAGCAGCCCCTTCATTCCATCAGCAGTTTCATTCAAGTTTTTTGTGCAAACGAACAATGAGTTCATGGAGAAAATCAGCACAGAATGAGGAGATTAAAAACATGACAGATTGCTGCTGTGATGTACTAAACTGAGGAGGATAGCAAAGGAATTACTGCTTTTTGGTAATTAAAGTAAAAGGGTTAGTTGTCCAACATGACAAAAAAAATACTGGAGGGTTGCATTAATCTTCAAGTGGTGCGCGTATTTACTATTGTTTAAATTTACTTAGTGCTAATTTTGTGTAATTTAAACCGCAAGGATGGGTTGTGTATGGGCACTCATAGGAGACACGCATGAAACAATGGGGCACATTTACTAAGGGCTTTGTGACGCACTTTAGCTGGGCTGTTCCCATTCTTCATGGCTAAAACGGCTTACACAGGTATTTAAGATGTGTCCGCTGAGATTGTGATGTACACAATCCTTTTGTGGCACAGCTGTGTTGGCTTCCATGTGAAACAAATTAGGGAGCGTTATGTTGGGCGGTTTTACTGATTCATACTGAGTCCCACGCCCTATGTTAAAGATGCACCACAAAAAAGATGGTGAACTCTGTCGGACCTGAGCAGGGAAGCGACACATTCATGATTTCCGTTACACGATCTTAGTAAATCGCTGCACAGTGCATTATAGACGGACAATGCACTTTCAGTGAACTCGAGCGACATCGTAAGTAAAATGTGCCCCAATGAGCATTTCAGCTTGTGATGCTCACACTTATGTAGAAGAGGCTCAAGACAAGTTTGCTATGGGACCCAGTCTTTACTAATTAAAATCTTTGCCTTCATATAAGCAATATTACAGCATCACAGTACACTGTCATGTTTTATGTTTTACTATAAACTTTAAAAAATGCCTAAAAAAGGCAAACAAAAGCACACAAACTAAAATTGCTATAAGCTACAGACAAATACATGCAATTTAAAAAAACTCTTTGCGAAGGAGGCCTTAGGGACACATTCTCCCCTTAAAGCACTGTTTCTAAAGGAGAACACAGAACCTCAGCTAGCATCTTGCAGTAGCACAATAAAAAAAAACTACTAATCTGTAATATTAACCTGTTATCGCTTCATGTGCTGTCATGCAGGGTCTGTGCACACAGTTTTGCTGATTTCAGTATCACACCAGCACAGAGCTAGACTGTAGAGCACCCAAACCCCTCCAGGCTTGTCATACACTTCCTTGACTCACTAGCCATAGATTTCAATGTCAACATGTTTTATGGAAGTTTCTTGCAAGTTGCAACTTCATTGTTCCTTTTTTAAATTCAAACTTTATTACAAAAATCACTATACATATAAACACTATTAATAGTCCAATATAACATTGACATGTAAATCGATTAATTGAATGGAATGAAAAGATTTGTATCACACACAACAGCCTTACTCCACCCACCCTCCCCATCCTGTTCTTTAAGGTAATAAAGAGATGATATTTTTAATCTTGATCCCCTACTCCCCCCACTCAAGATCAGCTCTTATCCCCTCTATACTTCTAAATATATTTGGTGGGATAATTATTGGGCTCATGTTTAGAGGGTACCATATCTAATCAGCCCTAGAAAATGCCATCCTGTTCCAGGTGACAACCCTCTTCTCCATATTCCTCTGTTCCATATCAACAGCACAACATTTAATTCAATAAATTTGCCAAGGTTTTCAGACGCATCTACTCCCAGATATCCAAAACTTTCCTCCTTCTCCAAGACCTTAAAGGGGTTGTCCGAGTTTAAAAAAAAAATATATATATGTGGCCGGGAGCGGGCTGCCTAAAACAATAAAGCTGTACTTACCTTCCGGTGCCCTCCGGTATCCAGGGCTGCTGTCGCTCCGGTCCGGGCGCCATGTAAACAAACATGGCCGCCAGAGCAGCGCTGCATTCAGCTTCCGGCCGGCCGTGGCAGGGTACGCCTATCCGTCCCTATACACAGCATTGTGTATGGGGGCCGGAAGGTTGTCGGGTCCAGCCGGAAGCTGAATGCAGCTTCCTGGTCATAGAAAAAAAGAGTATGAAACCATCCCCTCCGCTTTTATGGCTTTACATTGGAACCCCCACTCCATTATGTCAAACTCCTTTACTCCATCCATAGACAGGATGGAACGGTTGGCCACACCCCCAATGAAATGTCAGATTACTAACAATGGAGATTTTTGCTTGTACCTCTAGCTGGCACAAACCCATTCTTAATCAGGATGCACAAGCGAGTCTGCTCTTTATGTGTATGGGAATTTGAGAACTTTTCAAGACCCGGCATGTCTGTTACTATTTTTCTTACAAATCATTCTACGGAATCACACCAGGAGATTGTGACCAGCTGATAAGGATGGAATCATTTAATACAGTGTTAACATTCTAGCATCTATTATGGTTACAGCCCACGGTAAACAGAAATAGTACAAAAACTCTGCCAATCTAGTGCCACTGCTTACTTGGCACCTGTTCTAGTTCCTTTGTCCAGTAAATGTCTGATTAGGCACTGGCTATGACACTGACCCACCTCAGTTTTTTATATGATATTTATGGAAGGGTGGGCGAATGATAAAGAAGCATAAGAGTATTTAAAAGGCACTAGTTTATTTTGTGATTAATTGTGTCTCCCCTCCTCCTAGGGTGCTCCCAGTATGGGTTTATTTGGGTGGTGCGCAAAGGATACAAACGTTTGATTTTTTTACGCTCATTGATATTTTTGAAAAATACTATTGTGTACCTTTTTTCTAAACTTATTTGTATTTTTGAAAATTTTATAAATAAAAAAAAGCATTGAGAATGCAAAAAAAAGGATTAAACTTTGAAATTGCAATTCCAAACTGTGATTAATAAAGAAAAGACACAAAAGGTACAATAATACTTTGAAAATCCTCTAAACTCTCCACATGCATATACCTTCCTAATTATAAATAACAAATTCCCAATCCTTCTCTACCTCCAAAGCAACACGGCTAATGTTAAGAGATGACTAAGCATCAATTCAATGTGGCCACTTTTCTGAATTTTCTTCAAAAAGTTTGATTAATTGTAAATATGTCTGTCACATTACTGTACATTGATGCAACGTACAGATTCTAATCCTTTCTGGTAGTGAAACAGTCAAATATTTAAGCAACCCTTGTAACCAGTAGTCGTGCTACACCAACTATTCAATAATCATGCATCCCCCAGTAGCCAATAATTATGCACCCAATAGTATTTCTACGTGTATAAAATGTTTAAACTGTAAATCAATTTAAATAAAGAAGGCCTTTCTGAATATCAATCTGAGCAGACGTGCAGCCCCTTGCTGTTCTACGTGTTAAGTTCTCCTGATGTTGGACTAGTTGGCTCACAGTTGGCTCGTGCGTCAATGTATGGTAGCCCTGTCGCACATCCAGTGTAGTCAGATACCTTTGATCGGGTGGGCTATCACGCCTCCCTAGCATAAGAGTGGCGGAAAGGGAAAAATCATTGCTAGCATTTACGATTATTTATGGAATATCTGCCATTTCTGTATAAAAATCTTGTTCCATTTACTCCACAAATGCTCAAGCACACATTACTCCTCTGTTAACACCTCGTAGGTGCTTGTTGTAGCAGTTTTTTTCCTCGTTATTTTTTTCAAGCAATGTAGTTGAATGATGTTTATTCATAGAAACAAATGAATACACATTTAGCATTTGGTGGTTTCTTTTTTTTAAAATATTTTAACACATCAGTCGTGGCATTTTTTATCAGAATAGCCTTCAAGAAACCTGTGAAAAGGGCATAAAAACATGAAAGGTTACAAAAACATATAATTAAAAAAAACACTTTCTGCAGCTTTAGAGGTTTCAGAAAAGCAGCCAAAATGTGCGATGTTGCCAGTACAGAAAGTGAGTTCTTCTCCACTAAGTAGAACTGTTATGTGCTTGTAATCATCTTAACATTCTTTGTCACCATTCGGGGGACCATGATCTTTGTTATATTAAGCAAAGCAAAACAATGGAAGTGGTCTAAGACTAATACAGATTTAATAAACCTGATATTGGGGTAGTAAGGGGATGAGGAAATAGGAAAATAGGGTATATTAATTGTAATTTATGAAGATGATATGTGAGAATTTATTTAAGAATTTGAAAACTTTGTATCATTTAAAAAAAATTGTAATGGTATGGATTATTAAAATATGCATTTTCAATAAAAAAAAATAGTTTACTTTTGTGATTTACAAAATTTGGGCTCTCTAAAGTAACCAGAATAGTCTCCAAGATGGCCAGCATCTAAAATTACAACTCCCATGAGCCTACAGTTTTCAGGGACAGCTGCTCCCAGTGGTGATCTAACAGGCTATCCTGCTTATTACCATAGTACATGTGATGTGGACATGTGACCAGCTGCCATCTTCTGTCCTGTTCCTCCTCCAAAGTCACAGGACTGTATAAAGGACCAGCAGCATTTTAGTTCTCCATTATGTTGTATGTCCACAACATTTTTCTGCTAAGGGGAGCAAAATTTTAATAAATAACTAATTTCATATTATCTTATACTTTAATGGCCCATTTGAGTATTCCTGGAATACCCCTTAAAGGCTCCTCTGAAAGGCTGTGCCAAGGAGATGCAAACTGGCACTGTGTTATGTTAAGATCTTGAGTTCACATTAAACAGACCCACAACAATTAGATATTGACGGCATAACCTAGAATCATGTATTCACTAAACTCCCTCAGTTATAGCTTTACATGTAGTCATAGGGAACTAAAGGTTTTTCTATCTTCATAGTTGTAGCCTCAAGATTCAGTGACCACTTGCTTAGAGGTCAAGCTACTGTTCTAATGGTATACGGGCCTTTATTCTACATTCTCAACAGCTGAATATGCTTGAAATGAAATAATTTTATGGATTTTGACCACAGCTTTTCCCATTAAAACTAAAGAAAGCGCTAGCACTATTATTCATATAATATCACTATATAATATATGCTAATGTATTTGTCTCTTCCTACAGCCAGAGGAACTCACCAATATCCTTGAGATCAGCAACATTGTCTTCACCAGCATGTTTGCTCTGGAAATGATGCTGAAACTTTCTGCTTTTGGTCTTTTTGACTATTTGAGAAACCCATATAACATCTTTGATGGCATCATAGTCATTATCAGGTATTACTTATTTTATGCCACATTTATTTCCCCGTTTCAGGAACAATTTCCCTAATGTGCTGTTATTTCTAGGAACTAGAGAATCATCTACAGTATTAATGTAATCAGTGGAAGTACTGTACCTGCTGCTAAAATCTGCCGAGGTTCAGACATGCTGTTCACTTCTAGTATATTGATTGAGTTTCCATGAAATGCAGCCTCCACTGTGTATATATAATGGGAATGAGTTTGTATATTAGTGTTATGTGGAACTTAGATAAATTAAAGGGGATTTTAGGTTCCAAGGCTAATTTGAATGCTGATGATATATACTCCTAAATGACCACCAGTAAAAGATCAGCAGGTGTCCACCATGAGACCCTGCACCATACATTAGTTCCAGCCAATCTTCCTAAAATTGGACCATGGACCAGAAATTCTCTTTAATACTTTTTGATAGACATATGTTTGGTTATATGGTCTTTCTAACCCTAAATTATAACCTATACTAAGATAAGTCGTAAAAGTGAGATTTCTTTGGGTATGATATCCAGCACCCCATATATCAGCTTTGCTCAGCAGTTGATAAACAGAGAGAAGTAGCTGAACCAAGTAATTGCAGCTTAACTCCTATTCATATGATTGGGAGCTGATTTGCAGTGACCCAACCTGACCACTACACAAACTGTTTAATGCTCTGTTTAGATGCTGATAAACAGCTGATTGGTTGGGTTATTCTTGAATTATATCATACTTGGCTTCTTCATCCACCATTTTGATACTAGTTACCTATTCTTTGTTTCTTATGTTCGCAATATTTTCAGGTCGGAAAACTGTATTCAATTTATTATTATTAGTTGTAGTAGTAGTTTAATAAAATGTCACTACAATTTACTGACAAAACCTGCTACAATTTACCGGACAAAAACGACGCAAGGGTAGACATTACATTGATGTTGATTTTCACATCAGTCATTTTTCACTGAACAAATTTTTCCCTTATGGACACATACAGATTGCTTTTCTCTTCCTGGCTTCAGTGATTTTTCTCTGATGTCTTACTGAGCCATTCTTTTCAATGAGCTCTTTCACACTTCAGTTTTTTTTTCACTGATCCAATGTTGTCAGTGAACACAAAAAAGAACAGGTACTAAACTGACCACTGATCAGTGAAAAAGAACTGAATTGAACTGAAATGAAATGTATTCGGCCCCCTTGAAAATTTCTACCTTTTGCCACATTTCATGCTTCAAACAAAAAGATATAAAATTGTATTTTGGTGAAGAATAGACAACAAGTGGAACACAATTGTGAAGTGGAACAAAATGTATTTAAACTTTTGTAAAAATGTTCTGCATCATAAAGACCAAGGAACACACCAGGCAGATCTGTGATACTTTTGTGGAGAAGTTTAAAGCCGGATTTGGATGCAAAAATACAGTATTTTACACACTTTAAATATCCCAAGGAGCACTGTGCAAGCGATTAGATTTAAATGGAAGGAGTAACAGACCATTGCAAATCTACCAAGACCCAGGAGAAGACTGATCAGAGATGCAGCCAAGAGGTCCATGATCACTCTGGATGAACTGCAGTGACCTACAGCTAAGGTAGGAGAGTGTTTCTGTAGGACAACAATCAGTCATACACTGCACAAATCCGGCCTTTATGGAAGAGTGGCAAGAGGAAAGCCATTTCTCAAAGATATCCATAAAAAATCTTGTTTTGGAAGAAGATGAAACCAAAATTGAGCTTTTTGGCCACAATGTCAAACAGTATGTTTGGCATAAAAGCAACACACCTCATCACCCTGAACACATGGCAGCATAATGGTTTGGGCTTTTCTTCAGCAGGGACAGGGAAGATGGTTAAAATTAATGGAAAGATGGATGGAGCCAAATACAGGACCATTCTGGAAGAAAAAATGTTGGAGTCAGCAAAAGACCTGAGACAGGGATGGAGATTTTTCTTCCAACAAGACAATAGTCCCAAACATAAAGCACAAATAAACTTATCCAGGTTAGAATGGCCAAGTCACAGTCCAGACCTGAATCCAATCAAGAATCTGTGGACAGAGCTGAAAACTTCTGTCCACAAACGCTCTCCATCCAACTGCGCTCCAGCTGTTTTCCAAGGAAGAATGGGCAAGAATTTCAGTCTCTCGATGTGCCAAACGGATAGAGACCTGATACCCCAAGTACTTGCAGCTGTAATCACAGCAAAAGGTGGCACTTAAGGGGGCTGAATAATTTTGCACACCCCTTTTCTTTTTATTATGTTTTACAAAAGTTTAAAATATCTGGTGATTTTATAACTCTCCAAAAGACATTGGGGGGAAAAAAAGATCTGATGTGCCAGATTGCAATCTGTTCTCAACTGAGCAATATGAGCCAAGGTCTCCCCTAGTTGAGAAAACTTTCAAGATTTTACCCCTTTATGGAGTACAGAGAATTATAGGAGCTAAATGAATGGCCGGCATCACCCTGTCTGATATATTCCGTTTTATAATATATTTTATACTATTTTTTGCAGTGTGTGTTCTTTATTCTATGAGACATTCTTTGGACCATTTTCATTATATCTCCCTCTTCCAATCTCCTTCACTTGTTTGCGTTACCATGTCTAAGCTTTCATGTATTCTGTTATCTTCTGTTATCTTTCTTGTTGCAGTCATTTGCTATCACTGCCTTCATCATTTTCCTTCTGCCTTTTTTCCTGCCTGTAATTAGATGTTTTCACACATAGAACAAGACCCTTCAAACTCAGAAGCAGCCATGTTGAAGAACAGGGTTTTTAGTTATGAAATATGTATAAGTAGGAATCATTAAGTCTTTTTTTCTCTATAATAATCATTTACAATTCATATTCCCCAACATTATTAATGTCTACATCTTGTGTAATCGGCCATTGCTGCGATAACTTGCTTCTTTCGTTCACTGCCTTGAAAATCACTATAATTACTGAGTTAGTATCTCATCCAAGCAGAACTTAAGAGAGAAGTTGAGGAATGTATATTGGTTCATTTCTAGTCTAATCCTCACATTTTCTACTAATTGCTCTTAATAACTGCTGGTATCTTTTCCCTAGCGTCTGGGAGATTATAGGGCAGAATGACGGTGGCCTGTCAGTTTTGAGAACTTTTCGCCTCCTGCGGGTGCTGAAACTTGTGCGATTTATGCCTGCGCTGAGGAGGCAGCTAGTGGTCCTGATGAAGACCATGGACAATGTGGCCACATTCTGCATGTTACTCATGCTCTTCATCTTCATTTTCAGGTAAAAAAAAATAGCTATTTTTTATGTAATATCTAGAAATGTATAACTATCACATCTACAGCATAAATCTTTTAAAGACTTTTTAACCTATTAAGCATTTTTTAATTATTTCAGAAATGAATAGTGCAAATGAAAGTGGCACACTCTGTAATATACTTTAATACCGAAAAGATCTTCTCTGTCTGAGTTTTTGGCACCTTTCTACTTTCAGACATGAGCAGAAGGGAAGTGTATCATCTTGTATGCCAGGGGTTTGGTGTACAAAGCATGGAAAAGTCACAATTCCTGGCACATAGCCAAGAATTACAACTTTTCCAGGGCTAGAAAGGATGGAGACAGACCCGCTTAAATTATTATGGCCTGTGCCAGTATACTGGTGCAGGGTGTAGCTGACATCTAAGCCAGGCTGGAAGTGGCCTAGATTCAATTTACTGTGTAATTTGTGCACAGAAATTACTAAGAGGCCAGAACTTTTTAGTAATTCTGGCGTTTCATGCTCAGGTGTGGGGAGTATCAAGACTGGCATATGATGTGCTCGTCTTAATACATTCCCCCCAGTGTAGCAGGAAACCCTGTCAGGTCCATTCTCAGCAATTGGCAAAGGACAGGAAAATAATGATTAAGTCTTTCACACAATGAGGATATTTTACTACTAATTCCGCTATATCCAGCGACTGTCGGTAATTTGATAAAATGTTAGCTTTGATATGTTTTACATTGAAGAATGTTTACAAATGATGCCAGAAACACTTTTCTAACATAATTAAACTGATAAAAGTGGTATCCCACATCAATAAGAATTTTCTTATCTTACAAGCCTCAATAACAAACAACTGGTACTTGTGCAATAAACAGGGGGAGAGTGAGACAGTGTAACAGTCTGTAAAGCCAGATCACAGAGGGGCTAGAGTAGTCCTTCAGGTAGTCCTTCATTAGCATAAACATTGATTTTAGAAGGAAGGAGGTCATGGATAACAAATATAAGAAGATTACCACAGTGACAGCGCCTGGATCTATGTGTAAGTGTCCCTTGTTTATCATGATGGGTTTTTAATGTTAGAAAGTTATATGAAGGACCTAGCACAACCTTCAGTGTACACAAAATCTGTCGGCACATATATTGCAATGCATGAATATAAAGAGAAGAGAATGTGCCATATGACAATACAAATAAATCTTTATTCAAAAATGGGGGTCAATACACAAATCACCCAACATAGGAATGATGTACATTATAGAAACATTTAAAAATGTACTAAGTACATATCAGAACATGCAGTTGGTACTGCCACGTAAGGCAGTCCAACAAACCATTTCCTCCACCAACAAGAAATGGATATAAGAATCACCTCTGTTACTACGTTAATCAAGCAGGCGGTATATATGTATGAACACAACACAAGCTCTAGTATAAGTATCACAATGATATAAGTATCGCAATGGTATAAGAGAGCAATGTGCTGTCCCTATTGTACTTACTAATAAGTCAAAAAGAGCATGTGTGTCTGGTTCCCATACATTACAAGTCAGTAAGACCGGAAGACTATGTAGAACAAGGTCCCATACTGTCCAAAATCAGGGTGATTCAGTCGGTGGATTGGAAAGGGAAGGCTCCCCATGCGTTCCGTCCCCGGACGGGGACTTCCTCAGGGGTTGAAGTGCCCTTTGGGTCACCAGACCCCATAAATACCCCCCGTCGTACCTGCATACACCTGCAAACAATCATTGGCGTGTTAGACTTTACTAATGCAGGGTAAATGCAATACATTTTTATTGTATTTTTAAAGGTAGCACTATAACAATGTTTTTTTTTCTTTTTGCAGTATTCTTGGGATGCATATTTTTGGATGTAAATTTAGTCTTAGAACAGACTCTGGAGATACTGTACCTGACCGGAAAAACTTTGACTCTTTACTCTGGGCCATTGTTACAGTCTTTCAGGTTAGTTCCTAGAAATCTGCTGTTGTGATTGCTCTACAAATTCATGTAAAGTATACCATTTCCCACCTCGAGTCAACTACTATTGTTGATCAGAACAACAAATTCTGCAGATCTGAAGCACATCTTTAGTAACCATGATGAAGATGGGCATTAAATATTATAGAAATTAGAATTTTTCCGTAAGGATACAGTATAGTCACAAATTAAAAAAAAAAAACTAAAAAAATTGCTTCTATTGGGAATCAACATATTGCTGGCTCCATTCATTGAAGTTACTTACTGTGTGGCCACCTCTCATGGCTTCAACATTTTCAGCACCATTTTTGCCTACAGTGAGCATGTTTTATGAACTTCAAATGAAAATATACATTTGTAACACTGGAGTTTATGGAATACGTAAAAAGTTCACACCATAATGATATTATTTCATGAAAGAAGAGCATTACAGTAGTAATTGCAATAGTGTTTTTATTATCACAAACATTTAATTGAAATCAAAGCCAATAATGGCGAGTTTATTACACAAAATTTAAGGATCAGTTACAGCTTGGCAATGATGTTTAATGCTGTTTACAAGTTGAGTCTGCTAAGGCATTGCCTTCGAATCTTCTTGAAGGTTGACCCTTATGTCACTGAGGTTATGGCTTACAATATTACACGCCTCTACAAGGCAAATCAGCTATTCCCATAGATTTGAAATGTGATTTAGATCTGGAGAAAGTGTAGGCCACTTCATTGGAGATATCCCAGTTTCCAGGACCTGTTCCCTGATGATGCAACCCTGGTGAGCTGGAGCAATGTTGTCCATGAGGTGCTTGGACAAACTCTAACACAAACAATACTGATGCATAACCACATGACAACTCAAATATCTTTAGTGACCATAATTTCTACTCAATGTGAAACAACACTGAGACCCACTTTTCCTTTTTCCAGCATGCATGTTCCCTGGCCCATGCAAGACGATAACGCCTGTGCCTGGTGGCGTCCCACCTCCCTAAAATGTGTATGGGGTTGTGTAGCATTCATTATATGGTTCTGCAGGTTTAATTGGTCCCAATAAAATGGCCATCAGTGTGATATTGATGTAATTATATAGCTTTGTGTTCAAACATCTTTTCACCTTTTTGGCTGACATTAATGGACAAATCTTTTTTCGGTCATATTTAATCAGAAAACCAGTGTACAAAGCAGGAAGACGTTGCAATTTCTGGCCATTTTTACATCCCCCACCCCCACCATGAGCTTGAAGGGGCAGTACACTCTGACCTTGGGTAATGGAGACTCTTAATATATCTGGTATCAGTAGGGGAAGATCAAGACTGGTGCCCGATGGGGGAGATTTATTAATGTGTAAGATTTTAGACCAATACAGAGTAGGACTAGACAGTTCGCTGCTGAAGCAAATTACTCATTGTGTCTGAATCTGGATAATTAATCTGGTGTAAGCCTGGCGAGTTGTACTGTGCACCTCCTGTTAGTCGGTCTATTGGATGTGCCACAAAATGGAACTTTCTGGCACATGGACACACCCGCTTTGAAGTGGACAATCTCCCTTTTGTAACAAGTCAGAAAAAACTGCCTAACGATGGTGTTAAACCCTCAATAAATGTGGTGTTTAAGGCTTTAAACAACATATCATTTGGACAAATTTGTGCAAAAGATAAACTGCTTTTCAAACCATGCCCTTTTCTGATGAGCCACACCACTGTTCACCTTAACCATACCTTCTTGATGAACTGTCCAAAAAATGGTGTTATATCCTTAAAGGACACCTGTCATCAGGTCTGTGTCACTAGTCCTGTCACTACTACCTGTTGGAGCATCTCACAAGGATCCCATCCCAGTTTTTATCTAGTCAATTCATACATTAATCATTGTAAAATCATCTTTTCTTTATTATGTAAATGAGGCTGGTCACATGGTCAGAGGCAGTGATGTCACCCCTGTTACCCCTCCCCTCTCCTCTCCCTGCTCAGGTCTGTGTGTAATATATAGTAAAGCATTGCTAGTGTGTGTGCTGTATCTGCTGACATGCTGCATCCTCCTAATACACAGAGACACAGACATCAGCCACACAAGTACCTGACATGTTCTGCTATAACATGGCTGCAGCCTGGAGCTGTTGTATCTCTCTTATACACACACAGGCTGCAGGGGGTGTGGCCAGCAGCAAGCACATGGAGGAGCCATTACACCATTATACCTCACATCATTATACATCACATCATTGTAGAGGCTGTCAGTCAAGCACTGGGGGTGTGGCTGTACCTCCCACTCATGAATAAGGTGGACAGCTTGAATATGCTAATGACTCATTGGACATTTCACAGGTCATTTGCATACAGCTTTAGGACCTCATTTCTTAGGTTTACAGGCATGTAGAGGGACAATGAAGGGATAGAGGCAATGCTCTCCAATGGCAGTTTATGAAAATCTATTTAGATTAGGGGGGTTATTTTGCATGACGGGTTCTCTTTAAAGGAAATCTACCATCAAAATCAAGCACGGATTAACCAGGAACACTTATGCATAGATCCAAGCATTGTGAATGTGGTAATCTTCTTACATTTGTTATCCTTGACCTTCTTCCTTCCAAAATCAACTTTTAAAATTATACTAATGAGCCAGAAGGGCTCTGCGGTGTTACCAGGGTCCCTCTGCTCTGCAGATTCACAGACTGTCCCCCCTCTGCGACTGCTCAGTACTTCCCCCTACCTCTGCCTGATGTAATCCTACTGCAGCAGAGGACGTTTAAGCACATACTGGAGAAAGTGTTCTTTGAACACTGTAGCAGCCGGCGAATCAGCAGCGCGGAGGTTCTCTGGGAACCTCCTCAGTAGCCCTTCTGGCTCTCATAATTTTAAAAGTTGAATTTAAAAGGAGGCCATGGATAACAAACATAAGAGCCCCTGGTTTGTTGATGCTTGATTTAAATTTACTTTAAAGGGCATCTACCACCAGGATGAAAGACTGTATGCAAATGTGCCTGAGGGGCTCCAGGCTCCATTAACGTCTATGGACCCTGAGCTCCTCAGGCTTATTTGCATACAGTCCTTCATCTTGGTTTTAGATGCCCTTTAGGGCCTGGCCCTTCTTTATTTGTGCATCTTTATTTTGATTCCCTTTCTTCCATAACATTTTTATTTCTCTCTTTAACTTCTTTTATCTTTGAGACAAATTGTACTACCTGGTTTATTTAATTTTCTACAGTATGTACCAGGAAGCAGTACAAAAAAACCCAGTTGCACCATATTCTTAGGAGCTTTGTATTTATGGCATTTAATATGAGATCCAAATGGCACCTCCCCTTTATTGTTTGGGCCTGTATGATCACGGAGATACCACATTTATATTGTTTCTGCTTAAATTTTTTTAAAAAGTTTCCTGCATTGCAATTTTCTGAGCTGCCATGTACAGAGCTGGGTAAGGTGTCACTTTTTGTCCAACGAGCTGTCATTTTTAGTTTCACCATTTTGGTGAGTTTAGATCACTTTTTATTCATATTTATATACACTCACCAGCCACTTTATTAGGTACACCTGTCCAACTGCTCGTTAACACTTAATTTCCAATCAGCCAATCACATGGCGGCAACTCATTGCATTTAGGCATGTAGACATGGTCAAGACAATCTCCTGCAGTTCAAACCGAGCATCAGTATGGGGAAGAAAGGTGATTTGAGTGCCTTTGAACGTGGCATGGTTGTTGGTGCCAGAGGGGCTGGTCTGAGTATTTCAGAAACTGCTGATCTACTGGGATTTTCACGCACAACCATCTCTAGGGTTTACAGAGAATGGTCAGAGGAGAATGGGCAGACTGGTTTGAGCTGATAGAAAGGCAACAGTGACTCAAATCGCCACCCGTTACAACCAAGGTAGGCAGAAGAGCATCTCTGAACGCACAGTACATCGAACTTTGAGGCAGATGGGCTACAGCAGCAGAAGACCACACCGGGTGCCACTCCTTTCAGCTAAGAACAGGAAACTGAGGCTACAATTTGCACAAGCTCATCGAAATTGGACAGTAGAAGATTGGAAAAACGTTGCCTGGTCTGATGAGTCTCGATTTCTGCTGCGACATTCGGATGGTAGGGTCAGAATTTGGCGTCAACAACATGAAAGCATGGATCCATCCTGCCTTGTATCAACGGTTCAGGCTGGTGGTGGTGGTGTCATGGTGTGGGGAATATTTTCTTGGCACTCTTTTGGCCCCTTGGTACCAATTGAGCATCATTGCAACGCCACAGCCTGAGTATTGTTGCTGACCATGTCCATCCTTTTATGACCACAATGTACCCAACATCTGATGGCTACTTTCAGCAGGATAATGCACCATGTCATAAAGCTGGAATCATCTCTGACTGGTTTCTTGAACATGACAATGAGTTCACTGTACTCAAATGGCCTCCACAGTCACCAGATCTCAATCCAATAGAGCATCTTTGGGATGTGGTGGAACGGGAGATTCGCATCATGGATGTGCAGCCGACAAATCTGCGGCAACTGTGTGATGCCATCATGTCAATATGGACCAAAATCTCTGAGGAATGCTTCCAGCACCTTGTTGAATCTATGCCACGAAGAATTGAAGCAGTTCTGAAGGCAAAAGGGGGTCCAACCCGTTACTAGCATGGTGTACCTAATAAAGTGGCCGGTGAGTGTATATGTATGTAGAATGGTTAAAAAGTGACAATCTGAATATTTAAAAGTTTCTTTTTTTTTTTACCACAGGGAATAATAATTTCTATATTTTAACAGAACAGGCATTTTGGGACATGGCAATACAATACATAACATGTTCATGATTATGTTTGTTTATTTATATTTATTTACAAGTGATAGGAGGTGATTTGCCACTTTAGGCTATTTTATTTTTTAATTTTTTTACAATGTTTTAGGTCTAGGGTAAATAAACTCCAGGGGGTCAGAAATCTGATACAATAAACTGCAATACTCTTCCAGCACGTTTTTTTTACTGACCTGACTATTAAAGCCATGAAATCCTCTTTAAGGTATAACGCAGAAAACACCCACTGTTACATTTGGGTCTTCCCCAGTTCATATGGTCATGCTGAATTTTTCTGGTTTACTTCAGTTGGCAGTCTGAACACTGCTCTAGTAGCTGGGCTGCTGATTGAATCTACCACACCTAACTCTTTGCTAGCTTTGCCCTGGTCCAGCAAGGGTTAATATGCTCAGACTCACAGGGTTCTGCCCCATTCACCTGAAGCACATGACCTACTCTAAAAACAACCCTGTGGAGCACATGTCTCATAGCTTTTCAGCTGCCACTTTTTCAAGTTTCCTGAAGTTGTCCTACTAAATCATTGCAATGTATCTTAAGTTTTTCCCTTGATACGTGTGATGAGTTGCCTGTTTAGTCTCACTATTGTGACTTTTTGTGCTGTCAGATATTTTAGTCCCAAAGTGTAGCTCCTAAAAGTAAGTCTGGGTCTAGCATGCTCTGTTTTGGAATTTATTAGGTGAAAGAATGGGACAATTTCCGAGCCCAAAAGTCTCACAAGTTGAACAAACATCTGGGCTATAAAGATAAATCCGGCCATTGCATTACATCCCGGAGGCAGCTGACTTTGGTGCGCTGCTTGATCCTGCACCTAAAATGTTGAAAACGCAAAAAGTCTCACAAAAAGTTGCACAAAAAAAGGAAAAAGAAAGCAATAGGAGTGATACATGTCCCCCCAGTGTGTGCTATCCTCTGGGCTGGTTATATTTTTTTGCTAGCTCTATTGCTCGTGCTTTATAGCTTTACTGCTGCATGTCTAGATTCCTAGATTTGGTCCCTGTACTGTTACTAATTGTGTATGCAATTCTGTACCTTGCTATCTCAGGTGTGACCCGGTTTGTTCACCACCCTTAGGCCGCGGTCACACGTACCGCTAGGCGTCCGTCATAACGCGACGCTAGCGCACAGGGGAAGGTTTCTCTGGAAACGCATGTGCGTTCTGGCCGAGGACCTCCCCCTGGGAGTTACTGGGAAGCTTGTGTGGGATTTGGTGCACCCACTTCTGGATAAGGCCTCTTCCACACTAGCGAGTGTGATGCGATGAACTTGCATCACACTCGCAACGCAAGCTGCCGGGAATGCACGGCCCGAACCCTGCACCGCGGGAGTGAACTGACATGCTGAGTTCACTCCCGCGGTGCAGCGTTCGGGCCGTGCGTTCCCGGCAGCTTGCGTTGCGAGTGTGATGCGAGTTCATCGCATCACACTCGCTAGTGTGGAAGGGGCCTAAGGGTAACCACAGAGGTACTGTAGCATATGGCATTGTGCGCAAAAACCATAGAGGATCCCCTGTTGGGCAGCAACTCAGATGCCATCTTACATCAAAGCACTCAACAATCAGAACATGATGTTGATCAACTATGGTCAATGACAAAACTTGTTCTGACCACAATTCATGGGGACTCCAGCACCCTTAACCCTGTATGAGCCCCCAGGCCAGACTGCATCCTGTCTTACAATAAACACATGGGGTTAATCTGTCAGATTATGTGCTGAAGCAGTACAGTGCCCCACAGAAAACAATGATATGGTACAAAACACTGGCTGTGTACATTGTATAGGTGCCCCCGTACAACTCTTACGTGCTGTTCCAATATGCAGACCATGCTGTATCATTCCTCCATTTTCAAAAGCTAATCCCTCTGGATTAGATGTCCCCTGTGTTGTGCAAGGGCAACATTTTCCTGGTGAAGTCCCCCAGACTGCTACCAAAGGAAGGACTCAAAAAGATGTTCCAAAAGAGAGGTTATGAAGGACACTATATATCTTTGTGAGAACTGCCCTGACAAACCTGGCCTCTGCATGAAAGAGTGCTTTAGGTCATACCGTATAACTCCTGAATAATAAAATGTAAGAAGGTACCCTGGTATATTCCTCTACCTATGCCTAACTTTTGTTGTGAATTCATTGCGATAAAATTAATTATTATAACCAAAATGCTCCCTATAGCCCTTGATGATTTCCTTTAGGGGTGTATTTTGCTAACTAGGGTCACTTGGTTTTATTTTTTTTTTAGGTTTTCTATTTCTCCTCCAATCTCTGAAATTGTTAGCACATCCTTTGTAATTCTCCTAATTCTGCTCAAATACACATGGAGCAATATGATTGTGGAGCCCTGTTGTGTTTTCTGGCCAGTGTTTAGGATTACATGTTGCTTTCCACCTTAGGAAACATGGCTGCCTAATCAGAGACCTGACATTTCATAGGGGCATAAACTGGGCATCACATAATGGCCACCAAACTTTACAAAATTAATTGCAATTTCTATCTTGGGCATCCATTGCACATCATATTTGAAAAACCTCCTGTATGTTCAAAATGCTCACCATACCACCTTGCTAAATTCTCCAAGGGATGCGCTTTCCAAAATTGGGGTCACTTTTTGGGTACTACTCTGTTTTCTACTACTAGGGCTCTCCAAATGCATCCTGACACATGTAAAGGATTTCTGGCTCATACAACATTTTATATACACATCTGGGGTCATTCTACACCTGGGAGAAATAGTCTTTCACATTTTGGGAGGTTGTTTCATATATTATCCCTTATTGCTTAGAAAACTTAGGGGTAAAAGTGAAATTTTCACTTTTTTTCCTTTTTGGGGCCTAATTTGATCATACATCTGTAGGGGCAAATACTCATATTACACCTAGCTGAATTCTCCAAGGGGTGTACTTTTCAAAATGTTGTCACTTATAAGGGTTCTCCTCTGTTTTGGTAACACTAGGGCTTTAAAAATGCATCCTGACACGTGTAAAAGATTTCTTCCAAATTTGGCTTCCAAAAGATAAACATCCCCCCTTTTCCCTGTACTGTGTACATTTTATATACACACTTGGGACAATTTTATATTAAGGAGAAATAGTTTTACAAATTTTAGGGGGTTTTGTTTCATCTTTTATCCCTTGTGGCTCAAACAAATTTGGGGTAAAAGTGGCTTTTCTGGGAAAATTTTCACCGTTTTCCTTTTTGGGGCCTAATTGAATTATACACCTGTAGGGGCAAATACACATATTACACTTTGCTAAATTCCCCAAGTGGTTTACTTTACACAATTATGTGACTTGTTGAGGTTCTCCTCTGTTTTGGTGCCACTAGGGCTCTCCAAATGCATCCTGACACGTAAAAAAAAGCCATTTTTGTCCTCAAAAAACGGTACAACGTTCCTTCTCTTCCAAGTTCCACCCTGTGCACAGTGACAAAATGGGCATTGGCATATTCAGGAGGAATTGCACCAAACATTTTGAGATGCATTTTCCTTTTTAACCCCTTGTGAAGGCACAAATTTTAGTGTTCAATGAAGATATTGTTTAAAAAAATGCAGATAAGATACACATAAATGTGACAAATAATGTGGGAAAGTAAGGCCATGCCCACTTGCGGTAAAAAAAGACAGAGGAGTCGGGATAGTCGGAAACATCTGTTCTTTCTGGCGCAAACTCATTGTAAATGATCAGCAACAATTCTGCACCCAAAAACACGAAGGATCCCGGCATTTTTTAGGCGCAGATATGATAATACATGTCCCCTAATGCGTCACAAAAAACTATCTCAAAATCACCCGGATATATTAATGTATTTCAAAGTTATTATCAAATAAAGTGATATATCATATTTTACAAAAAAGGGTCGTGTCAGGAAGGTGCAAAATGGCCAAGTCATTAACCCCTTAAGGACGCAGGGTTTTACGGCTCATTTCTCGCTCTCCAACTTCAAAAATCCATAACTTTTTCATTTTTACGTGTACAGACCTGTGTGAGGGCTTATTTTGTGCGTAACAAATTTTACTTTCCCGTAATGTTATTTATTTTAACATGCCGTGTACTGCGAAGCTGAAAAAAAATTCCAAATGTGGAAAAATTGAGCCTCACGTTCTTGTGGGCTCAGTTTTTACGACTTTCACGCTTCGCTCCAAATAACATGCCTACTTTATTCTTTGGTTCGGTGCATTTGCGGTGATACCAAATTTATATAGGTTTTATTGTGTTTTAATACATTTTCAAAAATTAAATGAATGTGTACAAAAAAGAAAAAAATTTTCATAATTTGGCGCACGGAGATGTGTGAGGGGTCATTTTTTGCGAAATGAGGTGACGTTTTCAATGCTACCATTTTGAGGTCTGTGCGACATTTTGATCATTTTTTATTTAATTTTTTATGTTATGTAAAAAGGTGTAAAAGTCGCATTTCGGACATTTGGGCGCCATTTCCCGTCTCGGAGGGCACCACCGTCCGTAACCGTTTTTATATTTTGATAGATCTGGCATTTTGGGACGCGGCGATACCTAATATGTTTGTGATTTTTACTGTTTATTATGTTTTATATCCGTTCTAGGGAAAGGGGGGTGATTTGAATTTTTAATATTTTATTAACTTTTTTTTTTCTTTTTTTTCCACTATTTTTTAGACCATCTAGGGTACATTAACCCTAGATGGTCAGATCGCTCCTACCATATACTGCAATACTTCTGTATTGCAATATATGGCATTTTTGCAGGTCATACATTACAATGAGCCACTGGCTCATTGTAACGAACCTGCATAAGCCATGTAGCCTCGTGTCAAAAGAAGACCCGAGGCTACCATGGTAACCGATCGACGCCCCCGATGACGTTCGGGGGCGCGGTGATCGTAAAAAAGATCGTAAAAAAGATGGTTAATAGCTGCGATCGGTGCAAGCACCGACCACGGTTATTAGCGGTGGGGGTTTTCTGCAAAATGCAATAACCCCCACCTTTGTATGAAGAGGACTCAGCCCGTGAGCCCTCTTCATACATCCCTTATACCTCTGCGCCGTAGCGTTAAGGGGATAAAGGCATATTCCGACCAAGACAAGTTTCTTAAATATAAACAGGTTAACAAAATAACACATTCTTTAATTCACTGTTATTAACAAAAATACAGCATTTCACATATATAAGTCCAACATGTATCTATTAGTCCTGGTGTACACAATTTCATTTGTCCTTGGTTTCCAACACTATCTTCTGACTTGGGGTCGGGGAAGCTTGTTCTACTCTCTGACGCTGCATGTACTCCTCTCTGCCTCTGGCCCCCACCCTTGCATTCCAGAACGAGCTCACAGATACTCACTTACTGCCTGCAGACAGATCACATCACAGCACATTGTGCGGAGAGAAAAACCAAAAGCTCCAGGCAGATAAGTTCTTTATCTGGGGAGGCAGGCACAGCAGATGTGATAGTGTGAGAGCAGATATGTAGCAGTCATGACAGAGTGTTATTGTGTGTAATAAACATGTCATGAATCTCATCATCTCTCATCTGTCTAATCTCTCTCTCTTTCAATGTGTCAGATAATAGTACAAAGTTCAGGAGGTAAATAAACATGTATATAAACCTTGTACCCTGATAATTTTACCACATTTTCAGCTCGGAAACATCTGTTCTTTCTGGCGCAAACTCATTGTAAATGATCAGCAACAATTCTGCACCCAAAAACACGAAGGATCCCGGCATTTTTTAGGCGCAGATATGATAATACATGTCCCCTAATGCGTCACAAAAAACTATCTCAAAATCACCCGGATATATTAATGTATTTCAAAGTTATTATCAAATAAAGTGATATATCATATTTTACAAAAAAGGGTCGTGTCAGGAAGGTGCAAAATGGCCAAGTCATTAACCCCTTAAGGACGCAGGGTTTTACGGCTCATTTCTCGCTCTCCAAATTCAAAAATCCATAACTTTTTCATTTTTACGTGTACAGACCTGTGTGAGGGCTTATTTTGTGCGTAACAAATTTTACTTTCCCGTAATGTTATTTATTTTAACATGCCGTGTACTGCGAAGCTGAAAAAAAATTCCAAATGTGGAAAAATTGAGCCTCACGTTCTTGTGGGCTCAGTTTTTACGACTTTCACTCTTCGCTCCAAATAACATGCCTACTTTATTCTTTGGTTCGGTGCGATTGCGGTGATACCAAATTTATATAGGTTTTATTGTGTTTTAATACATTTTCAAAAATTAAATGAATGTGTACAAAAAAGAAAAAAATTTTCATAATTTGGCGCACGGAGATGTGTGAGGGGTCATTTTTTGCGAAATGAGGTGACGTTTTCAATGCTACCATTTTGAGGTCTGTGCGACATTTTGATCATTTTTTATTTAATTTTTTATGTTATGTAAAAAGGTGTAAAAGTCGCATTTCGGACATTTGGGCGCCATTTCCCGTCTCGGAGGTCACCACCGTCCGTAACCGTTTTTATATTTTGATAGATCTGGCATTTTGGGACGCGGCGATACCTAATATGTTTGTGATTTTTACTGTTTATTATGTTTTATATCCGTTCTAGGGAAAGGGGGGTGATTTGAATTTTTAATATTTTATTAACTTTTTTTTTTCTTTTTTTTCCACTATTTTTTAGACCATCTAGGGTACATTAACCCTAGATGGTCAGATCGCTCCTACCATATACTGCAATACTTCTGTATTGCAATATATGGCATTTTTGCAGGTCATACATTACAATGAGCCACTGGCTCATTGTAACGAACCTGCATAAGCCATGTAGCCTCGTGTCAAAAGAAGACCCGAGGCTACCATGGTAACCGATCGACGCCCCCGATGACGTTCGGGGGCGCGGTGATCGTAAAAAAGATCGTAAAAAAAGATGGTTAATAGCTGCGATCGGTGCAAGCACCGACCACGGTTATTAGCGGTGGGGGTTTTCTGCAAAATGCAATAACCCCCACCTTTGTATGAAGAGGACTCAGCCCGTGAGCCCTCTTCATACATCCCTTATACCTCTGCGCCGTAGCGTTAAGGGGATAAAGGCATATTCCGACCAAGACAAGTTTCTTAAATATAAACAGGTTAACAAAATAACACATTCTTTAATTCACTGTTATTAACAAAAATACAGCATTTCACATATATAAGTCCAACATGTATCTATTAGTCCTGGTGTACACAATTTCATTTGTCCTTGGTTTCCAACACTATCTTCTGACTTGGGGTCGGGGAAGCTTGTTCTACTCTCTGACGCTGCATGTACTCCTCTCTGCCTCTGGCCCCCACCCTTGCATTCCAGAACGAGCTCACAGATACTCACTTACTGCCTGCAGACAGATCACATCACAGCACATTGTGCGGAGAGAAAAACCAAAAGCTCCAGGCAGATAAGTTCTTTATCTGGGGAGGCAGGCACAGCAGATGTGATAGTGTGAGAGCAGATATGTAGCAGTCATGACAGAGTGTTATTGTGTGTAATAAACATGTCATGAATCTCATCATCTCTCATCTGTCTAATCTCTCTCTCTTTCAATGTGTCAGATAATAGTACAAAGTTCAGGAGGTAAATAAACATGTATATAAACCTTGTACCCTGATAATCTTACCACATTTTCAGCTCACAGAACTAGATAGATCATAATGTGTCTGCTTAGAGAGGCCCTGCCCACTCTTTTGGAATTTTACACTGACCTTCACTGAATGATTGGAGGTACAACACCAATAAAACTGAGTAAAATTGTAAAGTCAAGGGTTAAAATAATCTTTATTTTGTTAAAATCACTAGGGGATATTGAGATTTGAGGATTTTCTTTCATGGGAAAACCCCTTTAAAAGGTTAAGTTAGAGAACCCTTTGAAATTATTATTGTATGCAATAAGTACAGTGTAAATCATCACAATTTGAAATGTAATATTCCTACTTAGCTGGGAAAAGGAGGTGCAATCCAAAATATACTTTTAGTCCACAAATCTTTGATTAACCCCTTAATGCTAAGCATCCGATATATCGGACGCTGAGCCGATGCCGGTTCAGCTCAAGATCTGAGCCGAACCAGCATCGGGAAACACGGGGTGCCAGCTGTAACTAATACACGGGGTGCCGGCACTCGGGTTAACCCGAGGGATTTAACTTGGCTTCTGAGGGGGTCTTTCCCCACGATCGCCCCCCCCCTCCCCCGAGTCGCTTTTGGGGGCGTCGATCATTGTTATAGCAACTCTGGGGTCCGATCTGGACCCCAGAGTTACCTTCAAGGACTGCCAGTAAGATGGCGTCTGTGACGTCATCTTACTGGCAGAGTGTCAGCTAATACATGATTATTGCAGATGATTGCTTGTTCATGTCCCATGGTGGAAACTGTAAAAAAAAGTGAAAAAAAAATGTTATTCAATAAAAAATAAAGTTAGAAATCAATAAAAATGCCCATAAGCTCCAAAACATATAAAGAGACATATAACGCAAAAAAAGGTCTAAATCATAACAAACGCCACATATATAGTATCACCGCGTACGTAACAACCCGTAGAATAAAAGTAAATCATTATTGAACCCACACAATGAAAGCCGTTAAAAAACTGTTATAAACCCTCCAAAAATTATGATTTTTACCTATTCAATCCCACAAAAATTGCAATAAAAAATGATCAAAAAAACATATGTACTCCACAACATCTCCCGCAAAAAATGAGCCATCAACCAGCTCTGTAGACGGCAATGCAAAAATTTTAGATTTTTTTCCAAGATGCGTTTCAACTGTTCCACTATTGCAGAGGAAAGTCTAATTCTCATGAAAAAGTGGTAAGTTAAAGGCATCTACCACCAGGATGAAGGACTGTATGCAAATGAGCCTGAGGGGCTCATGTGGCCTGGAGCCCCTCAGGCTCATTTGCATACAGTCCTTCATCCTGGTCGTAGAAGTTCTTTAACTGTTGATTTTAGAGCGCAAAACATTAGAAATAAAAAAAATCCTGTTCAAATTTATACATACTAAATTTGTACTGTAGTTTTCATTTTTTTCCTTTCTTAACAGTCAATTTTTATCAGTTTCAACCAATGTATTTACCAAGTTGTTAGATATTAAATGACGTCAACATCCTACACTTCTGACGCCAAGAGCAACTATCAAAGTTGTGCCTGAATTCTCAACCATTTTTAAAATGGTCTACTTGTAATACCATATAAATGCATCTTCTACCTTTCTTCTCTAACTCTAATAGAAAATCATTAAAAATTTGGAATGTACCCAAATCCACTGTCTACCTGACAAGCTGTTTTTCTGTGTCTGTGCTTCTATAACTGTCAGATAATGCATTTTTATACTGCACCATTTATGTGAAATGCTTGAAATTCTGTGCATATTAATAAACGCCTGAGAGGTTTTGAAGTCTACATAAAATCAGGTAGATGTATGGAAGCAGGAGGTGGTTAACAGCCCATGGTAGATAGAATATTGTGTTAATGTGAAGTCACAAGTGCAATAAAGCTGAGGCTCGAATATAAGGAGCTTTGTGCGAGATGATTTACCCCACAAATGAGATTCAGTGAGAAATACTTGTAAAACACAAGATGAAACCAGAAAATTCTAGATATTCTAGCAATAGGAGTGTCGATACTGGAACCAATAACTGACCTCAATGGTGACCAGTCCTCAAATATCATCTGACTGTCTATCCTCAGCAGTCAAGCAATTTCTGAGGCTGGTGATTGGCTGCTGGGGTCACCTGACCCAAAATGTTTTTTCTTCAGGACTAGAAATGGACAGGATCAAGATGTCATTACTGGAACTTACTGCTTGTTTTAACCTTTCTTAAATTAATCCGATAAACTCTCAAAGGGAGTCTACCTAGCTATGTACAAGCTGGTAGATTATAAAGAAATTAACATTTAAAAAAATATAATGGTATTTGAAATTGCTCCTGCACCTGGAGCCATGACCTGTCTCCATGACTACTACTTTACTGTTCCATCCAACTCGTCTAACTGTTTGCTGCTTCCCAGGTCCTCTCACAATGCTTCTTATCTGCTGTCATAGGGCAGATAGCATTGTCTGGTCTCAGCAATTGAAGCATTGCAGATACACCCCACCCTCTGTCTATATCCGGAGGAATGGAGTAGTGAGAGGGGGCCTGGGTGGTGCCAAACAGTTGAAAGAGGGGACGTTGTGGCAGAGTGGTGCTCCAGGAGCTATATCAACACACTGGGTGTACAAATCAGCTCATCTACAGTACATCTTCAAAGTTAATTTTCTTTATAACTCTGGGACTTTCTTGCAGAATAAAGGTATTATCACAGTAGAGAAGGGATGTAAGCCCTAAACTCACCTGCAACCTGCAAACCCTAGTGGTTTGGGATTCTTGGTCAATGTCCGCTGCAATTACTGGGTGAACAGCAAAGATGACAAACACAGAGGGACAAAACAACATAGAAGACAGAACAAGCGATGTGAGGAAAAAGCAGTGAACAAGCAGAGGTCTGATACACAGAAAAGCAAAGCAAGTAGCAGAAATAGTAATTATAGCAAGACACAAGTGTTAAAAGACTGCAGATGAACCAGCATTCTTTGATGGAACTGGGCAGAATAAAAAGGGAATAGTAGACGCCGCCCCTAGCAGCTGACTGGTTGAGTCATCCATCACTCAAGCCACATCTATGGTTTTCAAACACAGGAGCCTGAAACCTGTTCCCATGAAGAATACTGTAGGGCAATACAGTGAGTTCTGACAGGAATGTTTGGGAGGTGGTAGATTAATTTTAATGTCTAGCTTAATGTCATATTTTGCGTTCTATTTTTTAAACTGTATTGAAATGCACAACAAGCTGCATTTTTATATATAGGCGGCTACCACTTTCAGAATAGGATTTAATGTTGATACTGACACTAAACCTGTTCATCCTGCACCAAGTTATGATTATTGCAATATGTGCATGAGCTGCACCTTTCTGTTCAGTTCTGTTCTGTAACAATAATATTCAATCACTTCAGCACTAGTTTTATCCTTGAAGGACAGTGTGATTATATTCTGAGCTCCATTTTCTGGGACCTTCCCCAAAAATAGCTTGTGGGTAAGCAGCTGCAATAAATGGACAATTAGAAAAGCTCAACTGTTTGACACAACCTCTGAAATATTCAAAAACATTCTGTACATGAGTACAACTGCCCAGAAGTAACATGATCTGGGAAACTGATTACAGATTTTGGCTTCAGAACATCTTTCACATCTGGTACCAGGGGATTCAGTAGTAAAAACATCATTGTCTACTGGTAGAATGCCACGTATGAGTCTGGAATATTGAATGTGCACTATAAAACCTAAAGAAATACCTAATCTTTCTATATTTTTCCTATGGTTAGAGAAAAATTGGCATAAGTAATTTCTGAGGATATCGAATACATGAAATCAAAAGCTCTATCAGGACTTCTACAAATGCTAGTGTATTGCCAGATTATTTTCACCTTTCTGCCACTTCCACACCAGGTGGGGTGGGCATGAAGGGGGCGCCATTGGCAGGGGAATGGTCCAGCCTTGGGCATTCCTGTCCCTGACCCTGAGGCAGTGCACTCACTGCACCCAGCAACTTTTCACACGTGGTAGGACCTGGTGTAGAAATAGATCTAGTAGTTCTCTGTGCCAAGAATAAGGCCTTTATTATGTCTGAAACATATAGGTGGGAGGCAGTCATACCACTTGTATTCTATTGGTTTGCTCGAAGATGCTGTTTTTAAAGGAAAGGAATAAAACTTTTATTGGACTTTGCAGCTTTCTTTATTTTCTCTATGATAAACCAGGGGCACTTAATATTAGATCCAGGCACTGTGACTATGGTAGTCTTATATAGTATTTGTTATTTATGGCCTCCTTCCTTCTAAAATCAACTTTTTAAACTTTGCTAATGAGCTAGAATATATATGTGGGGGTTGTCCCTAGAGCCCCTCTGTGCTGTAGCTTCACAAACTATTAAGCAGTGCGTGAGCACTTATCACCTTTTACGGTGTGCTGAAACTTTTTTTTATAAAAATTCTTTTTATAATTTTTCCTTACACAAAGAAATATCAATTGTTTGCTGAAAGTGGACAACCCCTTTAAATGAAAGACCATCCCTTTTGACAACCATACAACAAGTTACTGTATATACCCCAGTATAAACTGAGTTTTTCAGAATAAAGAAATGTGCTGAAAAACCCTAACTGAAAAACCAAAAAGTGTACTCAACTTTTGCCCCTCCCCGTTTCTTCCCTACCTCGGCAGGGGTCCTCTTCCAATGCGGGCCGTCACAGTGATCGTGACGTCAGCTGCACGCTGGCTTTCTAATGTTTGCGCCAGCATCGGCACACACTATGATGTCAGCGAGTGGCTGACGTCATGGTGCCTGTGATGGACCGCGCGGGAACACTGAGTCGATGTCCGAACATCAATATATGGAAGAGAACCTGCCTGTGGGGCTTCGGAAAGTGATTACACTTTTATTTTTTTCCTACAGGCATTATATTGGGGGCAGGGGCTGGCGGGCTATATACTAGAGGGAGCTGGCAGTCTATATACTACAGGGGCTGGCAGGCTATATACTACAGGGGCTGGCAGGCTATACACTACGTGGGATGGCAGACTATATACTACAGAGGGCTGGCTGGCTATATACTACAGGGGGTGGCTATATACTACAGGGGCTGGCATGCTATATACTACAGGTGGCTGGTAGGCTATATACTACAGGGGCTGGCTAAATACATTAGTACAATAAAAGAATGTGTTCCCAATAGATTGCTTCCATAGATGAATGTTAAGTAAAGCGCTATCATGGATGTTATCTGCAGACAACATTTAACTTGCCATTTTCACCCGCTTGTTGCTTTATTTCTTTTGATGTTTTTCTAACCTTTTGAGCTAATGAAGTTGCAGAGGTAATTTACCAAATTATTTTGCTACAACAGTTTAATTACTAGCATTGTCTACATTGTTCATATATTCTGTGTGTACGGTACAAATTCATTAAATCTGCATTAAAGCACATTGTAAAGGAATTAAATTCCAGTTGGCAGATTTCAACAGCTGTTTTGTCATATATAAAATAAATACATTTCTTTTTTCAGAACAAAAAAAACGTGGCAATGTATCCTGATCTTAAGCCATGTATTTATTTCGACATATGTTAAGGGAGAAAAGAGAAGGCAAATTATGTAAATATATATTGGCTAATTACAATTTGTTATTTGCCACATTTATTTATTTACTGCACAGCATTTCATTAATGGGGGGCTGCAGGGCATTTTATTATTTAGGGGGCTGCATGGGCATTTCATTAATAGGGCACTGCAGGGCATTTTGTTATTTGAGGAGCTACTGCAGGACATTTCATTATTTGGGAGGCTGCTGCAGGGCATTTTGTTATTTGAGGAGCAACTGCAGGACAATTCATTATTTGGGAGGCTGTTGCAGGGCTTTTCATTATAGGGGAGGCTGCTGGGCATTTCATTACTCAGGGAGGCTGTGACCAATGCATTTCCTACTCTAGACTTATACTCAAGTCAATAAGTTTTCCCATTTATTTGTTCAAAATTAGGGGCCTCGGCTTATACTCAATTTTACACGGAAATTATTTTACAATAATTCAAAGTCTGCATAATGTAACATGCTGCAGCATATCACGCAGCAAAAAAGCATAGATAGAAGGAAAAAATGCTATTTATTTATAGGTAATGGGATGCATATACATACAAGATGAGACATTCCAGAGTTAAAAAATAGTAATAGGTTGATACAATAAGTATGGGACCAGAGCTTACAATCTGTGATGAAGAATACAAGGTAAAATGGGCTAGTTGTTTTTTGTAATGTATAACCCTAGAATGCATACCTGGGGCCTCGCAGGCCCGCCCTGTTAGTTGTTTTCTTTTTACTGCAAGATTACTTTAGTTAGAATTCTGAAACTCTAGGTATTCCTCAGTTATATAGTTGTTAGTCATTTCCAGTTGTTCATATATTTTTATGTTACAGGTAGAGATGAGCGAACATGCTCGTCCGAGCTTGATGCTCGGTCGAGCATTAGGGTACTCGAAACTGCTCGTTACTCGGACGAATACTTCGCCCGCTCGAGAAAATGGCAGCTCCCGCCGTTTTGCTTTTTGGCGGCCAGAAACAGAGCCAATCACAAGCCAGGAGACTCTGCACTCCACCCAGCATGACGTGGTACCCTTACACGTCGATAGCAGTGGTTGGCTGGCCAGATCAGGTGACCCTGGGATAGACTAGCCGCTGGCCGCGCTGCTCGGATCATTCTGTCTCTGGATGCCGCTAGGGAGAGAGCTGCTGCTGGTCAGGGAAAGCGTTAGGGTGTTCTATTAGCTTACTGTTAGGCAGGAGTGATTCTCAAAGAACCCAACAGCCCTTCTTAGGGCTACAATAACGTTCTACTTTTTTTATTTTAATTTGCATCTTTTACCATTTTGTGAGGAATTAGCAGGGGGACTTGCTACCGTTGTGTTTAGCTCTTAGTGGCACACATATCCATAGCAAAGACCGAAGTGGGAAAATTCAGTAGGGGTTGGATTTCTATTAGGCAATAACTCAGTGTCATCTCATCTGGCATAGTAGTGTGCTTCCTTTGATACTTGGCTAGAAAATAGCCATAGGAGAATACAAACAGCTTCTTGAAGCCTACAGTAGCGTTCTATATATTTGATTTCTGGTTGATCTGCTGGTGGCTGTAGTTTCTGCAGTGCATGTACTTGCCAATTCTGAGCAATTTGTAGTGAGACTTGCGACCGCTGTGTTCTGCGCTTAGTGGCGCACATATCCATAGCAAAGGCCGAAGTGGCAAAATTCAGTAGGGGTTGGATTTCTATTAGGCAATAACTCAGTGTCATCTCATCTGGCATAGTAGTGTGCTTCCTTTGATACTTGGCTAGAAAATAGCCATAGGAGAATACAAACAGCTTCTTGAAGCCTACAGTAGCGTTCTATATATTTGATTTCTGGTTGATCTGCTGGTGGCTGTAGTTTCTGCAGTGCATGTACTTGCCAATTCTGAGCAATTTGTAGTGAGACTTGCGACCGCTGTGTTCTGCGCTTAGTGGCGCACATATCCATAGCAAAGGCCGAAGTGGCAAAATTCAGTAGGGGTTGGATTTCTATTAGGCAATAACTCAGTGTCATCTCATCTGGCATAGTAGTGTGCTTCCTTTGATACTTGGCTAGAAAATAGCCATAGGAGAATACAAACAGCTTCTTGAAGCCTACAGTAGCGTTCTATATATTTGATTTCTGGTTGATCTGCTGGTGGCTGTAGTTTCTGCAGTGCATGTACTTGCCAATTCTGAGCAATTTGTAGTGAGACTTGCGACCGCTGTGTTCTGCGCTTAGTGGCGCACATATCCATAGCAAAGGCCGAAGTGGCAAAATTCAGTAGGGGTTGGATTTCTATTAGGCACTAACTTAGTGTCATCTCATCTGGCATAGTAGTGTGCTTCCTTTGATACTTGGCTAGAAAATAGCCATAGCAATAGGATAGGATTGTTTGGTTTTAAAAACTCAAAACAAAAAAAAAAGCACAAAAAAAAAAAAAAACACAAAAAAACACAAAAAAAAAAAAAAAGAAGTAAAAAAAAAAAAAAAGTTATAACTCTCATTTTAAAAATGTTTAACCCGAGGGCTAGGGGTAGAGGACGAGGGCGGGGACGTGGGCGTCCAACTACTGCAGGGGTCAGAGGCCGTGGTCCTGGGCGGGGTGAGACACCACCTGCTGATGAGGGAGCAGGGGAACGCCGCAGAGCTACACTCCCTAGGTTCATGTCTGAAGTTACTGGGACTCGTGGTAGAGCACTGTTGAGGCCAGAACAGTGCGAACAGGTGATGTCGTGGATTGCTGACAATGCTTCGAGCAATTTGTCCACCACCAGTCAGTCTTCCACGCAGTCCACCCATGTCACCGAAATCCCCACTCCTCCAGCTCCTGCACCTCAGCCTCCTCCCCCCCAGTCTGCCCCCTCCCAGGAAAATTTGGCATTTGAACCGGCATACTCTGAGGAACTGTTTTCTGGACCCTTCCCACAGTCACAAACCACTTGTCCGGTTGCTGCTGAGCAATTTTCCGATGCCCAGGTTTTCCACCAGTCACAGTCTGTGGGTGATGATGACCTTCTTGACGTAGTGGAAGTGTGTAAAGAGGTGTCCGACGATGAGGAGACACGGTTGTCAGACAGTGGGGAAGTTGTTGTCAGGGCAGGAAGTCCGAGGGGGGAGCAGACTGAGGGATCGGAGGATGATGAGGTGACAGACCCAAGCTGGGTTGAGAGGCCGGGTGAACACAGTGCTTCTGAGACGGAGGAGAGTCCTCGACCTGAACAGGTTGGAAGAGGCAGTGGTGGGGTCAGACGGAGAGGCAGGGCCAGAGCTGGTGCATCAGCGCCACTGTCAACTAGTGAAGCTCCCGTGGTGAGGGCTCTTGCGGCGAGGGCTAGATCTTCAGAAGTGTGGAGGTTCTTTAAGGAAACACCGGATGACCGACGGACTGTGGTGTGCAACATTTGCCAAACCAGGCTCAGCAGGGGTTCCACCACTACTAGCTTAACTACCACCAGTATGCGCAGGCATATGAATGCTAAGCACCCCACTCAGTGGCAACAAGCCCGTTCACCTCCGGCCGTGCACACCACTGCTCCTTCCCCTGTGTCAGCTGCTAGTCAGCCCCCTGCCCAGGACCCTGGCACAAAAACCCCATCGTCGCCTCCACGATCCTCCACAGCATCCACCAGCGTTCAGCTCTCCATACCCCAGACGCTGGAGCGGAAACGCAAATATAGTGCAACCCACCCGCACGCCCAAGCCCTTAATGTGCACATCTCCAGATTGCTTAGCCTGGAGATGCTGCCCTATAGGCTAGTAGAGACCGAGGCCTTTCGCAACCTCATGGCGGCGGCCGCCCCTCGGTATTCGGTCCCCAGCCGCCACTACTTTTCCCGATGTGCCGTCCCAGCCCTGCACCAGCACGTGTCAGACAACATCATCCGTGCCCTGACCAACGCCGTTTCTGACAAGGTCCACCTGACCACGGACACGTGGACGAGTGCTGCCGGGCAGGGCCACTATATATCGCTGACGGCACATTGGGTTAACTTGGTGGAGGCTGGGACCGAGTCTGACCCTGGGGCTGCTCATATACTGCCGACGCCGAGGATTGCGGGGCCTACCTCGGTCCAGGTGTTTCAGGCCTACTATGCCTCCTCCTCCTCCCACCCCTCCTCCACCTCCTCCTCCGAACTACCATCCGTGGGCACGGCGCCATCAGTCGGTAGCTCTAGGCACAGCAGCAGTGCCGTCGCTAAGCGACAGCAGGCGGTGCTCAAACTGCTGAGCCTAGGCGACAAAAGGCACACCGCCCAAGAGCTATTACAGGGCATCACGGCGCAGACTGATCTGTGGCTGGCACCGCTGAACCTCAAGCCGGGAATGGTTGTGTGTGACAACGGCCGTAACCTGGTGGCGGCTCTGCAACTCGGCAGACTGACACATGTGCCATGCCTGGCCCATGTGTTAAATCTGATAGTGCAGCGTTTCCTCAAGACATACCCCAATCTGTCTGATTTGCTCACGAAGGTGCGCCGCATCTGTGCGCATTTCAGGAAGTCCAGCCCAGATGCTGCCACTCTCAGGGCAGCGCAGCGCCGCCTCCAACTGCCCGCTCACCGACTGTTGTGCGACGTGCCCACGAGGTGGAATTCAACACTGACCATGTTATCCAGAGTTTACCAGCAGCGCAGAGCGATTGTAGACTGCCAGATGTCAACTTCCACCAGAACTGGTAGTCAGGTCAGTCAGCTTCCTCAAGTCTACAATGAGGAGTGGACGTGGATGTCTGATATCTGTCAGGTGCTGAGTAACTTTGAGGAGTCAACACAGATGGTCAGTGGCGATGCCGCCATCATCAGCCTCACCATCCCGCTGCTTGGCCTGTTGAAAAACTCTCTGGTCAGCATGAAGTCGGAAGCTTTGCGCTCGTCACAAGAGACGGGGGAAGAATATTCCCTTGTTGATAGCCAAAGCACCCTGAGGTCTGTTTCTCAGCGCATATCGGAGGAGGTGGAGGTGGAGGAGGATGAGGAGGAAGAGGAGGAGAATGTTGGCGAGACACAAGAGGGGACCATTGTTGAGTCCTTCACTGTTCAGCGTGTATGGGCAGAAGAAGATGAGTTGGAGGAGTTGGAGGAGGAGGAAATGGACAGTCAGGCCAGTGAGGGGAGTGAATTCTTACGCGTTGGTACTCTGGCGCATATGGCAGATTTCATGCTAGGCTGCCTATCCCGTGACCCTCGCGTTCAAAGAATTTATTCCAGCACCGATTACTGGGTGTTCACTCTCCTGGACCCACGGTACAAGCAAAATCTTCCCACTCTCATCCCTGGAGAGGAAAGGAGTGTGAGAATGCATGAATACCAGCAGGCCCTGGTGCACAGCGCTAGCGGCAGAGTGCGTAGTTCTGCGGGACAAGTAGCGAGGGAGAGTAGGCGAGCAGGCAGCTTGTCCAGCACTGGCAAGGGTACGCTTTACAAGGCTTTTGCCAGCTTTATGTCACCCCAGCAAGACACTGTCACCTGTCCCCAGTCTCGGCAGAGTAGGGCTGATCTTTACAGAAAGATGGTGAGGGAGTACGTAGCTGACCATACCATCGTCCTAAATGATCACACAGCTCCCTACAACTACTGGGTTTCAAAGCTGGACATGTGGCACGAACTGGCGCTGTACGCCTTGGAGGTTCTTGCCTGCCCTGCCGCTAGCGTCTTGTCCGAGCGGGTTTTCAGTGCAGCTGGTGGCATCATCACCGATAAGCGTACACGCCTGTCGACTGACAGCGCTGACAGGCTGACGCTTATTAAAATGAATAAAGGCTGGATTTCTCAGAATTTCCAATCTCCACCAGGTGAAGGAAGCTCAACCTGAATAATTGATCCACTCCTCCTCCTCCTCCTCATTTTCCTCCTTCTCCTCCTTCTCCTCCTCTTTGTACAGTAAAGCAGAGGAAAATGGCTATTTTTTGACAGGGCCCACTGGCTCTTGCTATAGTACTTCATGCATTTAATTTTTCTGGAGGGCCACCTACCCGGTCCTCTGTTTGAAACAATTTTTGTGAGTGCCACATACAGGCACTCAATCTATTCCATTTTTCTGGAGGGCCACCTACCCGGTCCTCTGTTTTAAAAAATTTTTGGGACTGCCACATACAGGCACTCAATCTATTCCATTTTACTGGAGGGCCACCTACCTGCTCCTCTGGTTTGAAACATTTTTGGGACTGCCACATACAGGCACTCAATCTATTCCATTTTACTGCAGGGCCACCTACCTGCTCCTCTGGTTTGAACAATTTTTGGGACTGCCACATACAGGCACTCAATCTATTCCATTTTACTGGAGGGCCACCTACCTGCTCCTCTGGTTTGAAACATTTTTGGGACTGCCACATACAGGCACTCAATCTATTCCATTTTACTGCAGGGCCACCTACCTGCTCCTCTGGTTTGAACAATTTTTGGGACTGCCACATACAGGCACTCAATCTATTCCATTTTACTGGAGGGCCACCTACCTGCTCCTCTGGTTTGAAACATTTTTGGGACTGCCACATACAGGCACTCAATCTATTCCATTTTACTGCAGGGCCACCTACCTGCTCCTCTGGTTTGAACAATTTTTGGGACTGCCACATACAGGCACTCAATCTATTCCATTTTACTGCAGGGCCACCTACCTGCTCCTCTGGTTTGAACAATTTTTGGGACTGCCACATACAGGCACTCAATCTATTCCATTTTACTGCAGGGCCACCTACCTGCTCCTCTGGTTTGAACAATTTTTGGGACTGCCACATACAGGCACTCAATCTATTCCATTTTACTGGAGGGCCACCTACCTGCTCCTCTGGTTTGAAACATTTTTGGGACTGCCACATACAGGCACTCAATCTATTCCATTTTACTGCAGGGCCACCTACCTGCTCCTCTGGTTTGAACAATTTTTGTGACTGCCACATACAGGCACTCAATCTATTCCATTTTACTGCAGGGCCACCTACCTGCTCCTCTGGTTTGAACAATTTTTGGGACTGCCACATACAGGCACTCAATCTATTCCATTTTACTGGAGGGCCCACCTACCTGCTCCTCTGGTTTGAAGAATTTTTGGGACTGCCACATACAGGCACTCAATCTATTCCATTTTACTGGAGGGCCACCTACCTGCTCCTCTGGTTTGAAACATTTTTGGGACTGCCACATACAGGCACTCAATCTATCCCATTTTACTGGAGGGCCACCTACCTGCTCCTCTGGTTTGAAACATTTTTGGGACTGCCACATACAGGCACTCAATCTATTCCATTTTACTGCAGGGCCACCTACCTGCTCCTCTGGTTTGAACAATTTTTGGGACTGCCACATACAGGCACTCAATCTATTCCATTTTACTGGAGGGCCACCTACCTGCTCCTCTGGTTTGAAACATTTTTGGGACTGCCACATACAGGCACTCAATCTATTCCATTTTACTGCAGGGCCACCTACCTGCTCCTCTGGTTTGAACAATTTTTGGGACTGCCACATACAGGCACTCAATCTATTCCATTTTACTGGAGGGCCACCTACCTGCTCCTCTGGTTTGAAACATTTTTGGGACTGCCACATACAGGCACTCAATCTATTCCATTTTACTGCAGGGCCACCTACCTGCTCCTCTGGTTTGAACAATTTTTGGGACTGCCACATACAGGCACTCAATCTATTCCATTTTACTGGAGGGCCACCTACCTGCTCCTCTGGTTTGAAACATTTTTGGGACTGCCACATACAGGCACTCAATCTATTCCATTTTACTGCAGGGCCACCTACCTGCTCCTCTGGTTTGAACAATTTTTGGGACTGCCACATACAGGCACTCAATCTATTCCATTTTACTGCAGGGCCACCTACCTGCTCCTCTGGTTTGAACAATTTTTGGGACTGCCACATACAGGCACTCAATCTATTCCATTTTACTGGAGGGCCACCTACCTGCTCCTCTGGTTTGAAACATTTTTGGGACTGCCACATACAGGCACTCAATCTATCCCATTTTACTGGAGGGCCACCTACCTGCTCCTCTGGTTTGAAAAATGTTTGGGACTGCCACATACAGGCACTATCCAAATTAAATTGTCTCCATAGCAGCCTCCACACGTTGTCTCCATTGCTACCTCCAAAAGTCGTCCATATAGCTGCCTCCATACATCGTCCCTTTATCAAACGAGGTGTGTCAGGCAGAAATTTGGGTTGTTTTCATGGATTCCACATCAAAGTTGTTAACTTTGTCGCCACCCTGCTGTGTTATCCACAAAATATACTGGCAAACTTTTACCATTTAGGGATATTATTTCAGCGCTTCTTGCGCATCTGTTTACATTCCCCTCACCCGGCATATCCTAAACTTATAAGAACGCTACTACAGTTGATCTTATACAAAAGGTTCTTAGAAGTGCTGTTTGGGGAGTAGCCTAGAGACAGGGGCTTGGATTGGCGAAAGCTCGCCTGGCAGCGGAACGCCAGCTCCATGCGCATCATGCGCTTCTTGCGCATCTGTTTACATTCCCCTCACCCGCCATATCCCAAACTTATAAGAACGCTACTACACTTAACTTGGTGCAGGCTGGGACCGAGTCTGACCCTGGGGCTGGTCATATACTGCCGACGCAGAGAATTGCGGGGCCTACCTCGGTCCAGGTCTCAAAGGCCTACTATACCTCCTCCCACCCCTCCTCCACCTCCTCCTCCTCCGAATTACCATCCGTGGGCATGGCGCCATCAGTCGGTAGCTCTAGGCACAGCAGCAGTGCCGTCGCTAAGCGACAGCAGGCGGTGCTGAAACTGCTGAGCCTAGGCGATAAAAGGCACACCGCCCAAGAGCTATTACAGGGCATTCCACATCAAAGTTGTTAACTTTGTCGCCACCCTGCTGTGTAATCCACAAAATATACTTGCAAACTTTTACCATTTAGGGATATTATTTCAGCGCTTCTTGCGCATCTGTTTACATTCCCCTCACCCGCCATATCCTAAACTTATAAGAACGCTACTACACTTGATCTTATACAAAAGGTTCTTAGAAGTGCTGTTTGGGGAGTAGCCTATAGACAGGGGCTTGGATTGGCGAAAGCTCGCCTGGCAGTGGAGCGCCAGCTCCATGCCAAGATCCAACTAACATAGTTTTAACTGCAGCACCTTTAATCTACTACTAGTTCACTGCCTCCATACATGGTCCCCTTATCAAACGAGCTGTGTCAGGCAGAATTTTGGGTTGTTTTCATGGCTTCCATGTTAACTTTGTCGCCACCCTGCTGTGTAATCCACAAAATATACTGGCAAACTTTTATCATGTACCGATATTATTTGAGCGCTTCTTGCTCACCTCCTTTGGTTCCTCTCTGCCACCCATTGGTTTGAAGCCTGAGTCCATTTAGGGTATGTCGCCATGACACTCTCTAGCCTGCTGCCGCTGCCTCTGCATGCCGTCCCCTATAGTGTCAGGGTCAATTATTGGATGTTTTAGATGCTATCTAGCTTCATTCTGTCACTCTGTCATGGCCATGCTGTTGCCCATAATTTTGGCATAATGGTGCGATTAGGCAGCCTCAGAGGCATCCATGCATGCTGCCCCTGCTGTTTCCTGTCCATTTCCGTGGTGTTTCCATCCTTTTCTGAGGTTCCCAGGTGTTTGGCCAAGCTTCCCTGTGCAGAGCCTTGGTCCCCTTGAAAAATGCTCGAGTCTCCCATTGACTTCAATGGGGTTCGTTATTCGAGACGAGCACTCGAGCATCGGGAAAAGTTCGTCTCGAATAACGAGTACCCGAGCATTTTAGTGTTCGCTCATCTCTAGTTACAGGCATTTCGGTATAATAACTGTTTTTTGTGAATACCCCATATTTACATACCTGGGGCCTTTTAGGCCCGTACTAGGTTTACATGTGATCCTAAGTTTTTTTGTCTTTTCTGTTGCTGGGGAAAACTGTGACTTAGGCTGCATTCACACTGCCGTTGCCCGCCGTACCGTAGCAGGGCAACGGCAGCGTGTGGAGGGAAGAGGTGAGCGCAACTCACCCCCGCCCCTCTCCATAGGGATACATGGCGCACGGTGCCGTATTACGGGAAATAATAGGACATGTCCTATCTTTTTCCCGGGTATGGAGTGGTACGGTGCCGCATGCTCCCGTAGTGCGCCATGCGCCCATTGCCATCTATGGGGGACGTATATTGGCCGTATATACGTCCCCCATGCGGTCGTGTGAATGTAGCCTTAGTCTTTATGACTCCGCTGTTGCTGCGCAGAGTGTGGATTGTGCCTGACTACATGGTCATGTGATCTTGGGAAGGAGGCTACCTCATGATGTCATGCGTCTTTGACATCATCATAGTTCCTGAACAGGAAGGAGGAAGGAGTCAGCTTTCTTGTTTCTTGAAAAAGAAACTCTGAGCTCCAAAAATCCAAAGATTTCCACTTCACATAAAAGAAAGTGGTGACCTGCTGAAGGTGAGACAGGTGAAGTGCACAGACACTAAGGCCCCTTCCACACTGGCGTTTTTCACGCGCGAGTTCTGCGTGTGCATTTGACGCGCAGAACTTGCATTGCACTCTGTCCCATTGTATTCAATGGGTATTTCTTCATTAGCGTTGGTTTTCACGCGCGTGCTTGCGTTCGTTTTCACGCGCGTCAAAATCGCAGCATGCTCTACTTTTGCGTGTCACGCGCGTTTTTCCCGCCCCATTCAAGTCTATGGAGATGCATCAAGAACGCATTGCACTCGCAATCATTGCAAGTGCAATGCGAGTGCAATGCGTTTTAAACGTAAGGGTTGCTAGGTGACCAGAATAACAGTATTTCCCCTGCTCGAGAACGATCATTTAATTAAAAAAACACAATGAAGAACAGTGAAGAATAGAATAAAAACAGTGAACACAGTGAACACAGGATCATTTAAGAGAAAAACACAGTGCAGAACACAGTGCAGAATAGATTACAGATGTTCGGCACATCTGCTTACTTGTCGGGAGATACACGCGGAACGGTGCGCCCAAAATAGCATGTGAAGAACAATATATATGTGTGAAGAACACATTGCAGATGTATTTAAACATCTGCAATGTGTTCTTTACACACATATATATTGTTCTTCACATGCTATTTTGGGCGCACCGTTCCGCGCGTATCTCCCGACAAGTAAGCAGATGTGCCGAACATCTGTAATCTATTCTGCACTGTGTTCTGCACTGTGTTTTTCTCTTAAATGATCCTGTGGTCACTGTGTTCACTGTGTTCACTGTTTTTATTCTATTCTTCACTGTTCTTCACATCTGCTAACTTGTCGGGAGATAATATACACGGGGAACAGTGAAGAATAGATCGCAGATGTTTGCAACTTATCAGAAGACATTATTTTTCAATTAAATAACACATTTTAATCCCAAACCATGGTCCCTTTGAAAAATGCTCGAGTCTCCCATTGACTCGCGCGTGAAAAACGCGCCGAAAACGCAAAAAAAAACGCTAACAACACGCGCGTGAAAAACGCAAAAACGCTAATTACTCCAAGGAAAAATGGAACAAAAACGCAGCCAAAAACGTCAGTTTTTCACGCATTGAACCCTGATGTGAAATGCAACGCTAGTGTGGAAGGGGCCTAACAAAGAGTCTACAACCCCTATTGTAATAATTTTTTTTCATTATAGTTTACTGACTTCTAAGGTTACAATGGCAGAGTCTACATAATTTTTGATAGTGATGAAGATAGTGAACTTTCTTTGTCTGATGAAGAGTACATGCCACCAGCTAATGTCCCTACTTCATCATTGAGTGATTCTTCAGATGATGAAGAAGAAATGGATCCAGCAGAACGTACAACCAGAACATCCAAAACAAATGTTTTTTGGGACAGTACTCCTAGGGTTCTTGGATGCACCCCATCAAATAATATTGTAAGAGTTGCTCAAGGAACTGTAGGAATTCCACATTTCTTGTCCAAAAGAGAGATTTTCTGTAAGCTAAGATCAGATGTGGTATACGTTTTCAGGAACATCCAGAGCCAAGAGATAAAAAAGAAAGCGATGTTACATTTGTCCAGCAAAGAAGGACAGGAAATCGGAGCGTGTCTGTACCACTTGTGGACAAAATGCCTGCAAGGATCATTCTTCCGAACAGATAACATGTGAAAGATTTTGCGGTTATTAGTAAATTCGAAAAGGAAACTTTGAAAAGGGAAATTCCTGCAGCATGTTTACTGCAACTTTTATATAAAAAAAACTTTTAGACAAAAAACCATTATTATACAGAGTTATATCAAATGAGTATATTGGGCGTTTTAAGCCCGTTCAGTTACTTTGGGTTTTTTTTGCACAAAATGTTTTGAATTATTCACATCTTAGGATGCATTCTCACTAGCGCTAGTGTCTGCTTGGAGGGGATCCATAATGGATATGATCTCTTGGTAACTCCAGTTAAGGCTGCCGGAATGCCCGGATTTTACCAGCCTTAGCTGGGGACACCAGGAGGTCAGATCCATTACAGATACCCTCCCGGCAGACACCAGTACTAGTGGGCCGACAGATGGGCCGAGTTCCGAGTTCCATCCTTACTTTGCATTTTTTCAAATAAACTTTGAAAAGTATTTTTATTTGAGTTATTCCATGTTATTTGCACACGGGCCTAAAAGGCCCCAGGTATGTAAAAGTGTAGATTTTTAAGGTCATGCATTCTAGGGATAACATAAAGAAGTAATGCTGCGCCAGCTACGCAACAGCAATATTCAAAAAAAAGTTAGGAATGTGATGTGATGTTGATGTCCTTTATGTGAAATTTTGTGGTTCAGTTAAAAATAGGTATTTAAACAGTCCTTCTGATCATACTGTTTACTTTTTGACATCATAAGTCCAAGATAACATCTAACAATTGATCAATAGCACATTGCCCTTGCAAGCGTTTAAGTATGATGTTCTCAGACAGAGGGGGCCATTGAGATTAGAGTGTCACATAATGTCATCAGCAGAGACTGGAAGAGTCACAGAATGGCATTGAAGTGGATGTCCTTTGAACAAATTCTACAGTTATAACCACTTAATGGTGAACAATGCCCTGAGAATCTAGATGATGAATGCTCTATACACATTTAGCTAGATGACCTGCAGGGGTACCACACCACTAGTCTCAGTCTTCTTCTTGCCTCTTGGACGATCTAGGCTAGTTGAGAGACCACTGATGAAAGTCGATTTGTGCAGTGCAGAAATAATGGCCATCGATGAAATTGGATACGTTAAGGAGAGCTCTATGCTTCAGCCTCTATTGTCAACAGACAAGCCTTTGGTGTAAAATGTGAGCATGTTATTGTACCTCTGCATCAACAACACAATTGGATGACAATGTGCCAACTCATAAAATTTGCATCATTACGGAGTGTCTTCAGGAGACTATGATATCGAAAATTGAGTGGCCTACACTTTCTCCAGAGCTGAATCCCATGAAAAGGTTCATAACTGTACATGAGGATCACTATGACCCAAGAGCTGCCAAGATGTCAAGATATAATTGATTGTCAAGGCCACATGACAGGTTATTGAGATATTGACATATTTTGTGGGGGTATACCCACCACTGTCATTGGCTTTCATTTAAATACATTTTTGAAATGAGGAAATAAACACTGAATGCTTCTACTTAAATACACTGCCTTCATAATACCATAAACTTATGCTTTTTTTTTCTGAAATCCTTTTTGATGACTGCTCATTAGTGAAACAGTCCATCAAGTAATATATTTGTTTTCTGCATGTGGAGATAATTTGGATAGATGGTAATTTGGCATATGCTCCATAGGAATCTATCCAAGCTTCCAGATGTCTACATCATGTTATCGAATATATTTCAGTAAATTTTTCATCTTATTGGGTGTTGAAACTGTAACCATGGAAAGGGGAAAGACGTGATTCCTTCTACCAAGTACAAGGATGAAGGATATTTTCTCATTATATATGTTGCTGCAGAAATAGGAGTCCAAAATATTGCAGCAGGTGCCACTTGAGAAATTAATAGGGAACAGGAAAAAAGAAAAGGGAGCTTGTTGATCTTGTTTCCTTGATGGATTCACCTAACCGATGCGTAAACCACCCTGGTTTCAGGATATAACCCGAAAAAAACCTTAAATGGTATTGGCAAAAAAAAAAAAAAGCATATGATTGTGTTCTTTCAGGTCAACATAGATACACAGAAGGATGATTTGACTCTAAATATTTATTGGATTAAGATGAATGACAATTAGAGATGAGCAAGCACTAAAATGCTCGGGTGCTTGTTATTTGAGACAAACTTTTCCAGATGCTCGAGTGCTCATTTCGAATAACGAGCCTCATTGAAGTCAATGGAAGACTCGAGCATTTTTCAAGGGGACCAAGGGTCTGCACAGGGAAGCTTGGCCAAACACCTTGAAACCTCAGAAAATGATGGAAACACCACGGAAATGGACAGGAAACAGCAGGGGCAGCATGCATGGATGCCTCTGAGGCTGCTTAATCGCACCATTATGCCAAAATTATGGGCAACAGCATGGCGATGACAGAGTGGCCGAATGAGGCTAGATAGCATCTAAAACATCCAATAATTGACCCTGACACTATAGAAGACGGCATGCAGAGGCAGCAGCGGCAGGCTAGAGAGTGGCATGGCGACATACCCCAAATGGACTCAGGCTTTAAACCAATGGGTGGCAGAGAGGAACCAAATGAGGTGAGCAAAAAGCGCTGAAATGATTTCCTATGTGAACAAAAGGTTGACGGTATATTTAGTCGATAACACAGCATGGTGGCAACATAGTGACCAAGTTCCATAAGGTATCTGGTGAAACACCCGAAAAATGAGCCTGACCAAGCTAGTTTGATAAGGGGAGGACATGTGGAGACAGCCATGGAGACGACTTCCATGATTAAGAGCGACAGTATGGGGCATCCATATTGCGCTGCTATGATTGCAACTTCAGGTCTTCAACATGGCGACGACAAATGGGCCGAGTTCCATTATGTATCTGGTGAAACAGCCAAAAATTCTGCCTGACATAGCTCGTTTGATAAGGGGACGATGTATGGAGGCAGTAAAGTAGTAGTAGATTAAAGGTGCTGCAGCTAAAACTATGTTAGTTGGATCTTGGAATGGAGCTGGCGGTCCGCTGCCAGGCGAGCTTTCGCCTGTCCAAGCCCCTGTCTCTCAGCTCCTCCCCACTCAAAATGGGCCTGGGGGCCAGAAGCGTTTACTTTGAAAAGATTATAATTTTCAAAGCAGGCGGGGTCGTTTGAATATTTCATCTAGGAATAATGGAATAGCATAGCGGTTCTATTTTTAATTGTTTTTTCGGAAATGGTTCCATGATTAAGAGCGACAGTATGGGGCATCCATATTGAGCTGCTATGATTGCAACTTCAGGTCTCCAGCATGGCGGTGACAGATGGGCCGAGTTGCATTATGTATCTGGTGAAACACCCAAAAATTCTGCCTGACACAGCTCGTTTGATAAGGGGACGATGTATGGAGGCAGTAAAGTAGTAGTAGATTAAAGGTGCTGCAGTTAAAACTATGTTAGTTGGATCTTGGGATGGAGCTGGTGGTCCGCTGCCAGGCGAGCTTTCGCCTGTCCAAGCCCCTGTCTCTCGGCTCCTCCCCACCCAAAATGGGCCGGGTGCCAGAAGCGTTTACTTTGAAAAAATTATAATTTTCAAAGCAGGCGGGGGCTACAAACAGCACTTCTAAGAACCTTTTGTATAAGATCAAGTGTAGTACTGTTCTTATAAGTTTTGGTTATGGCGGGTGAGGGGAATGTAAACAGATGCGCAAGAAGCGCTGAAATTATATCGGTAAATGATAAAAGTTTGCCAGTATATTTTGTGGATAACACAGCAGGGTGGCGACAAAGTTAACAAGTTTGATGTGGAAGCATTGAAACATTGAAACCCAGTAGTTGTAGGGAGCTGTGTGATCATTTAGGACGATGGTATGGTCAGCTACGTACTCCCTCACCATCTTTCTGTAAAGATCAGCCCTACTCTGCTGAGACTGGGGACAGGTGACAGTGTCTTGCTGGGGTGACATAAAACTGGCAAAGGCCTTGTAAAGCGTACCCCTGCCAGTGCTGGACAAGCTGCCTGCTTGCCTACTCTCCCTCGCTACTTGACCCGCAGAAGTACGCCCTCTGCCGCTAGCGCTGTCAGAAGGGAAATACTGTTTCAGCTTGTGCACCAGGGCCTGCTAGTATTCATGCATTCTCACACTCCTTTCCTCTCCAGGGATGAGAGTGGAAAGATTATGCTTGTACCGTGGGTCCAGGAGAGTGAATACCCAGTAATCGATGGTGGAATAAATTCTTTGAACACGAGGGTCAAGGGATAGGCAGCCTAGCATGAAATCTGCCAAATGCGCCAGAGTCCCAACTCGCAAGAATTTACTCCCCTCGCTGGCCTGACTGTCCATTTCCTCCTCCTCCAACTCCTCCAACTCCTCTTCTTCTGCCCATACACGCTGAACTGTGAAGGACTCCCCTCTTCTGTCTCGCCAACATTCTCCTCCACCTCCTCCGATATGCACTGAGAAACAGACCTGAGGGTGCTTTGGCTATCAACAAGGGAATCTTCTTCCCCCGTCTCTTGTGACGAGCGCAAAGCTTCTGACTTCATGCTGACCAGAGAGTTTTTCAACAGGCCAAGCAGCGGGATGGTGAGGCTGATGATGGCGGCATCGCCACTGACCATCTGGGTTGACTCCTCAACGTTACTCAGCACCTGACAGATATCAGACATCCACGTCCACTCCTCATTGTAAACTTGAGGAAGCTGACTGACCTGACTACCAGTTCTGGTGGAAATTGACATCTGGCAGTCTACAATCGCTCTGCGCTGCTGGTAAACTTTGGATAACATGGTTAATGTTGAATTCCACCTCGTGGGCACGTCGCACAAGAGTCAGTGAGCGAGCAGTTGGAGGGGGCGCTGCGCTGCCCTGAGAGTGGCAGCATCTGTGCTGGACTTCCTGAAATGCGCACAGATGTGGCGCACCTTCGTGAGCAAATTAGACAGATTGGGGTATGTCTTGAGGAACCGCTGAACTATGAGATTTAACACATGGGCACATGTGTCAGTCTGCCGAGTTGCAGAGCCGCCACCAGGTTACGGCCGTTGTCACACACAACCATGCCTGGCTTCAGGTTCAGCGGTACCAGCCACAGATCAGTCTGCGCCGTGATGCCCTGTAATAGCTCTTGGGCGGTGTGCCTTTTATCGCCTAGGCTCAGCAGTTTGAGCACCGCCTGCTGTCGCTTTGCGACGGCACTGCTGCTGTGCCTTGAGCTACCGACTGATGGCGCCATGCCCACGGATGGTAATTCGGAGGAGGAGGTGGAGGAGGGGTGGGAGGAGGAGGAGGCATAGTAGGCCTGAGAGACCTGGACCGAGGTAGGCCCGCAATCCTCGGCGTTGGCAGTATATGAGCAGCCTCAGGGTCAGACTCAGTCCCAGCTTCCACCAAGTTAACCCAATGTGCCATCAGCGATATATAGTGGCCCTACCCGGCAGCACTCGTCCACGTGTCTGTGGTCAGGTGGACCATGTCAGAAACGGCATTGGTCACAGCACGGATGATGTTGTCTGACACGTTCTGGTGCAGGGCTGGGACGGCACATCGGGAAAAGTGGCGGCTGGGAACGAATACCGAGGGGAGGCCGCCGCCATGAGGTTGCGATAGGCCTTGGTCTCTACCAGCCTATAGGGCAGCATCTCTAGGCTAAGTAATTTGGAGATTTGGACGTTGAGGGCTTAGGCGTGTGGGTGGGTTGCACTGTACTTCCTCTTGCGCTCCAGCGTCTGGGGTATGGAGAGATGAACGCTGCGCATGGAGACATTGGTGGATGCTGTGGAGGATCGTGGAGGCGAAGGTGTGGTTTTCGTACGGGAGGTGTTTGGGCCGGGGTCCTGGGCAGGGGGCTGACTAGCAGAGGCAGCAGATGACACAGGGGAAGGAGCAGTGGTGTGCCCGGCCGGAGGTGAACGGCCTTGGTTCCATTGAGCGGGGTGTTTAGCATTCATATGCCTGCGCATACTGGTGGTGGTTAAGCTGGTAGTGGTGGAACCCCTGCTGATCCTGGTGTGCACAGGTTGCACACCACAGTCCGTCGGTCATCCGGTGTTTCTCAAAGAACCTCCAGACTTCCGAAAATCTAGCCCTCGCCACGGGAGCTTCACTACGTGAAACATTTGGTGCTGATGCACCAGCTCTGGCCTTGCCTTTCTTCGTCTGGCTCAACCACTGCCTCTTCCAATCTGTTCTTGTCGAGGACTCGCCTCCGTCTCAGAAGCACTGTGTTCACCCGGCCTATCAACCCAGCTTGGGTCTGTCACCTCATCATCCTCCGATCCCTCAGTCTGCTCCCCCCTCGGACTTCCTGCCCTTACAACAACTTCACCACTGCCTGACAACCGTGTTTCCTCATCGTCCGACACCTCTTTACACACTTCTTCCACTACGTCAACAATGTCATCATCACCCACAGACTGCGACCGGTGGAAAACCTGGGCATCGGAAAAGAGCTCAGCAGCAACCGGACAAGTGGTTTGTGACTCTGGGAAGGGTCCAGAAAACAGTTCCTCAGAGTATGCCGGTTCCAATGCCAAATTTTCCTGGGAGGGGGCAGACTGGGGGGAAGGAGGCTGAGGTGGAGGAGCTGGAGGAGTGCTGATTTCGGTGACATGGGTGGACTGCGTGGAAGACTGACTGGTGGACAAATGGCTAGAAGCATTGTCCGCAATCCACGACATCACCTGTTCGCACTGTTCTGGCCTCAACAGTGCACTACCACGAGTCCCAGTAACTTGAGACATGAACCTAGGGAGTGCAGCTCTGCGGCGTCCCCCTGCTCCCTCATCAGCAGGTGGTGTCTCACCCCCCAACTCTGACCCCTGCAGTAGTTGGACGCCCACGCCCTCGTCCTCTACCCCTAGCCCTTGTGTTCAACATTTTCAAAATTAAAGTGTAATCTGTAATTTTTTTTAGTGTTTTTGTTTTTTTAACAAAACGATGCTATCCTATTGCTATGGCTAGTTTCTAACCTACACTGACAGCACACAACAGGATTTTGTGCTCTGCCTGATGACTTTTAATTTTGAGGAAAAAAAAAAAGAAAAGAAAAAGCAGACTGTGCCTAATTCAATCAAACCCCTAATAAATTGTCCCACTTAGTTTGAGATGGATATGTGTGTCACTAAGAGCTAAAGAGAACGTTCCCAAGTCTCCCTGCAAATTCGTCCCAATATGGTACTAGCTGCACTACTAGTGCCAGCAAGCCCAGCCACAAGCAAATAAAAAAAAAAAAAATATATATATATATATATATATATATATATAACGCTATTGTAGCCCTAACAAGGGCTGTTGGGTTCTTGTAGTATCACTCCTGCCTAACACTAATCTAATAGAACACCCTAATGCTATCCCTGACCAGCAGCAGCTCTCTCCCTAACGGCATCCAGACAGAGAATGATCCAAGCAGAGCGGGCAGGGGCTAGTCTATTCCAGGGTCACCTGATCTGGACAGCCAACCACTGCTATTGACATGTACGTGTACCACATCATTCTGGGTAGAGTGCAGAGTCTCCTGGCTTGTGATTGGCTCTGTTTCTGGCCGCCAAAAATCAAAACGGCAGGAGATGCCGTTTTCTCGAGCTGTCGAAATATTCGTCCGAGCAATGAGCAGTTTCGAGTACACTAATGCTCAAACGAGCATCAAGCTCGGACGAGTGTATTCACTCATTTCTAATGACAATGTATTTCGATGCCAGACTTACTTCTTCATCAGGTCGGAATAATATAATATATAAGATAAAATTAAGCGATTTTGAAAAGTATATATAGAACGAAAATAAAAGTTGGTGTAAAAATGACTATGATCTCAACATCATCATCATATATGTAATAAGGACAGTGTTTCGCAAAGCTATCACCCCAATGTATGTATTGAAAGACTATAACTTAAGTAAATATGTCGTCTTTACAAGCTTTTGGAGAGGGACATGAGATGGCAAGCTTAAAAAAAAAACATGATTCAGCATTACTCATTTAAAGATAAATGTGTCTGTGCCAGAATGTGTTCAATTGTATCGAGAAGAACCGTAAGACACAACACATGACCTTTTTGTGAGAAAGTCTTTGCTTTGCTTTATTTTTCCAGCTTTCATTTATAACATAATTTTACTAAAAAATGTTATTAAAGGTTCTGTTAACTTTAAAAAACCAATTTCTCTTGTTACTACATTATTTAAGTGTAAATTTATGTAATTTTAAAATAAATTACATAATTTTTAAATAAAGCTTGAGGACACAGTAACAATTTAGGACAAGCAAAGACATATTTCACCCAATCGATATTTACATGCAGTATACATCACACCATATGCCCTGTTAAGGCATAACCATGTCATGGGGTTGGTCTCCTACTTGGAGTTGATCTTTATTAGACTTTGGCCTATGTTGGTTTTGGTATAATACCATCATTGAGTTACCTACCTTTCCCTGTGTTCTTAAAGTTGAAAGTTGGTTAAAAATCTGGTCGACCCCACACACATGAAATAGTTGGCCAGCCCCACTTAAATTGAAGGGTTCAACCGATGTCAGTCTTATTTTTTATAGGCGCCTTAAGTCTAATAGGATTTAATTGTGTAGGTTTTCCATTCTAAATATACTTTACTATCTTTTAACTTTCCCCTAGATACTGACACAGGAAGACTGGAACGTGGTGCTGTATAATGGGATGGCCAGTACCTCTCCTTGGGCTGCCCTCTACTTTGTGGCCTTGATGACATTTGGGAATTACGTACTCTTCAATCTTCTGGTTGCTATCTTGGTTGAAGGATTTCAAGCGGAGGTAAAATGTTATTGCAGTTTTTATTGAGCACTGTCTAAGCCTATAAGAGGTGTTGGAGGATGGGACCATTTCAAACATATGTCTAACATTTTATAAAGAGTGTCAAATCTGCAGAGAGATGCTTATATCTTTGAAGCATACGGATCGCAAATATAATTTGACAGCCTGTAAGAACTTCCTGACCTAACCAGTCTATCCATTTGTAATGAGGTTTAAAGGAACACTGCCAAATGATATGTAAACAGCAAGCGTTACTATTTTAAGGACCACTCTCTATGTTTCCTAAAATATGCCACTTCTACTGTATATCTTATGCTAATTCAAAGCATAACCGGGGCTGTATTTATTTTATCTCCAATTCTCATAAATAATAAAGTGAATACATTTATTCATCATTCCAACATGTTCTATTGCACTGGCCTACCTTATAGGATGCAGATTACTATTGTAATACTGATTGCAAGGTCATGCTTTAGCTATGACGTAAACATGGAGATCAGATGTTCAGGCATTGTTGCATTCATAATGACAATCCTAACATATACTGTATGATAGCTCGCCCATTGTAGTTAGTGTTAGTTATTTGTACATGGCATAAGTGTCTTACATGTTATCTGGAGTGGAACGAACTCGGAATTCTAATTCCATGATGTAAAAGAAAATATTCTTCATATTCTTCCTTTGTCTACTTGAAGAACATACCAAGTTGTTTGGTTCAAATTAAACTTTATACATGTGAATGATTTTTGCCAAATACTAGAAACGACAGCTCCTTGTGCGAGTAAGTGAACGAAATGTAAATGTAAAAAAACACCTCCCACAGTTAATCAATTATGCAGTAAGAACGATGACCTAGGTGGGTCGGTTTTCCAGAAGATCCAAATAGACATTACTTCTAGAAATAAAATTTGACTGTTTTCATTGAATAATACAGCACATTTTGCACAGGGACCCAAGCCCTCATCGGGTAGGATTACAAGATAGTATGAAATGGCTCTGAATGTCATCACCCCAGTAGTTGGACCAAGCGTAATTGAAGCGCTCGTCACATGGCCAAACTTCGTAGAACTATCATTGGATTCCAAGAAAATACTGGATTTGTTGCTGAAGATGATAGGTTTTCAGTCTTGAGCAGTTCTGCTTCCTCAAACAACATTTCAAATGACTGGCAGTCAATAGCAGGAAGCGTAACTGTAACATCACATATCCTTCTTCTAAGCACCTGGAGATGGTGCAGCCATAGACAAGATTGTGTAATAAGACATATATCTAGATGATTGACAGCAAAACTGTAGGAGCTATAAATCCACTACTGGTGGTCTGCTTCAGCTCTCTGGAGCCTTTTCACCATGTGTGCATACCCTCACATAACATCTGCTTTCAACTGTGGGCAGATTGACACGGCCATGAGCCATGGGCTGAATGAATATTATAGCCACTACAAGTCTGATATTCACTTTCTACTTATGATACAAGAATCAAGCTTCTTGGGGAGTATTTCATGGATGAAGTTCCCTCACAGTATAAAATTTGTTAGGTGATTTGGACGTTCTTAGACCCTTCTTAATACATCATCAAAGTGTAAACATCATTTAACAAACTCTCACTGAGTGTCCCCTAGCAAAATGTTCTTTTGCGTCTTGGTGTCCAGTCAGATCACACCTGTATTCATTTGCATATCTGCCCATGTTTAGTTCTGACATCTGACATCACTATCTGGATGCATTATTTTTTGTCAATGAGCGTATATGGATTTGAGTGGTGAATGGCCTAATCGTTAATTAAACACATTACACTTGTGTCCACGTTGTTCAGGGATATAAGTCAAGCTTGATGGCACAGCTGCATACAAGAATATTAATGTGCATTAGAAGGATTTAATGTTTAAATAGCCAGCAATTACAAGGCTCTAATTATAATTAGTTTCAACCATATGTTATGTGGGAACAGCTCAGTCCCTTTTCCCACCGGCATTTTTAGCAAATCTTGGCCACAATTGCTTAAGTGGAAAATATTAAAATGACCTTATTGGTATGCCGAATACAGGAGTCTTATATTGTGTGACAGGGTCAAGTACTTTGTTCATAGAGTGCTTAGTACTCAAGGGTCAACCACATTTTACTGTATCCAGTTAATAATAATCTTCATCCTTTGAGTCATAGGAGTCACTTTGTCCCTACTTTAACAACCAAAATGGATGGAAATTACATAATTCTGAAATCTGTTTATTTAAACCTTAAACTTAAACAAATATCAAATATATATATGTGTGTATTTAGTATATATAGACCCTATTGTCCATACTGCTAAGTATGAGGGATATTTAATAAACACACATTTTAAGCTCAGAATACTGTCCATGAATTTCATGTGTATTTTTATGTCCATTTTTTTAAATGGGTCTGTGGTGTGTTTTCTTACTCTTTTCACGTTTGCAGATTACACAGTGACGTAACAAGATACCAGTGGGCCCCAGTGCAAACTTAGAATCAGAGCCCCTATATACCTAAACACTTGCTGCCGGCCCCAACCTGCTCATAATACTTGAGAATATACATATATACGCTCCCCAGACATATGCACACATATTTAGATTTATCAGAAGTGTCTGAGAGCAGACACCATGGAACCCAATCAGAGCTTGGCTTGATTTCATAAATAGCTGTGGGAAAAAGTTGAGCTCTGATTGGCTGCCACCGGCAACTAGAACAGTTCTGCTCTCAGACACTTCTGATAAATTTTCCCCATACACTATATATATATGTATAGCACACATATATAAAGACAGCACCATATATATAGGTTACACATTGAAATACACAAACACTCAAATACAGGCCTGTGACCAGGACAAGGGGGCATCCTCTATGCTTATTGCCATAGACTAGGATTATTTACTGTAAGAGCAGTGAGACTATGGAACTCTCTGCCGCAGGAGGTTGATATGGCGGACTCTATGTACATGTTCAAGAGAGGCCTGGATGACTTTCTGGAGAGCAGAGATATCAGGGGTTAAGGGGATAAAACATTTGTTTAATTCTTAGATGGACTTGATGGACTTGCGTCTTTTTCCAGCCTTATATACTATGATACAGGTGCAGATAAATATATATACCCACACTAATACCCACATACATGTATAATACTAATAATATTGCAGTAACTAATACACCGCACACAGCAATCTATAAATGCTGGGAATATACTGCACATTAATATATAGCACCAAAAAATTACTGCACACCAGGGCTGCCATAAGGAAGATATGGAGATCACTTGCTGTATAACTCAGTCGTAGCTCCGACCTTCTACCTCTGATCTGTCCTGGTCATCATCTTGGTGGCTCCTCACAAATGACAATTCTATTCCATCAGTTACAGAACTTTGATAACTTCTTCAGCGATGGTGATAAACATTGCATCTGAGCACAATCCCCTTCTAATCTTTTTCCTTCACCTGCAGGGAGAGGGGGTTGAGATTTTTTTGAGCAACATTTTTTAAACATCTGGATTCCAAAGATAAATCAGGAGCAACACATTCTGTGGTCTGCATGTTGGAAAAAAATAGAAAATTCTGTGCAATTTTTAAAACATCCAATTTTTGAAACACGAATGAGTGATTAATGAAATAAAAAGCAGTGAAAGTATACTAGCTGTAAAAATCATGGAACACATACAAATGTGAATCACGCAAGTTTGAAAGAGCTCTTGAATTATAAGTTTCGGGCTCTGAGTGACTCCAAATTGACTCCAGAAGACTGGGGCATGCCCACAATGGCAGTCCAAGCTAAGATAACCAAATAACCAATGAAACTGTCAAAGAAATAGTCATATGCATTTACTGAAGATCATTTATCTTAGAGTTTTCTCCTTTATTTCACTTATATTTGTCACTTTTTTGGCACATTTGTATATGTGCGACTCTTCCACTAGCCTATCAAAGTTAGCTGTGCAAGAATATTTGTTGCTCTTGATATATCTTTCAAATCCAGATGTGAATTTATAAAAATAGTTGCAATTTTGGCACAAATCATGGTTAAATAGTCACAAATAAACTCCAATCCCAATCAGGAAATAACTGATAGAAGAGGTTGCAGAAGCATTTTCGACTGTGCGTGATCACGGAAGTTGAAGATTGGTGTATCATGGATTGACAACACTGTTGGAGACAGAACTTCATGCATCAATAATTTCTGCTTCCCTGATATGCACACAAAACCTATGAAAACAAATTGTATCACTGGAAGACGACAGAAGGGATATAGGGGCACTGCTTGTATCCTCAATTTTTTGTGTTACCCTCTAGCATGTAGGGTTAACAGTAATATTTTATAGAGAGTCCATTTTTTTTTCTGGGGGGAAAAAATACAGATGGTGCTCTGACTTAATAAAAATAGGAAAAGTCCTTCATCTAAAACAAAGGCGTGGAGGTGTGGTGCAACAGCTTTGGGGAGGAGATTGAAGGATACAATATCCAATACATTTTGGAGGGAAGGTGACTAGGGAGGAGACTGACGTGGACCTAAGAAGGAGCTACAATCTATTCTTACCAGATAGTACGGTGCGGGGGAACTTCATAAATTCTTCTCCAAACACAATTAAAGGATTTTTTAAAAAATACAAACACGGCAACACATAATTGTAATAACTTTTTTCGAGACAGATTTTCGCCTCATAAGAAAACCCCCATATCATTTTTGTCGTTCAGACCTAGGGCTCCAAGAGCCTCTGTTTTTATTATCCACCATGCCTCTCTTCTAAGAAGTTGTTTCTGTCTATTGCCCCCGTGTGCCGGGACAGGCACTAGTTCCAAACCCGCAAACGACAGAATCTCAGGGTTGCCATTGTGTGCAATCCTAACATGCTCTATTAGGCGCGGAGCACCTTTACCGTTAATGATGGAGTTTTTGTGCTCCCTAAACCGGGTAAATAAGGTCCTTATAGTTTTGCCTATATAGAAATGTCCACATGGGCAAAAAATGGCATAAACAATAAAGCGTAATCTGCATGTAATGAAGGAATTTACTTTATGGTCTATACCTCCTATTTGTAGGGTTTTACCCTGAATCATCTGGGAACAATGGTTACAACTACCACATCTGTAGTTCCCTAAGGGGGTCATCTTTTTTAGCCAATTTCCTTCATTATTTCTCTCTGGGAATCTGCTTCGTACTACAAAGTCTTTGATAGTTTTGCTTCTTCTGAAGGTTACAGTGGGACCATTTTCAGCTATTCCCTTCAATTGTGGGTCTGATTTAATTATATACCAATTTTTATAAATGGCGTTTCTTATTTTGTCAGCCATTGGGCTAAAATCAAAAGCAAAATTAAATTTTGTTAAATGATTTTCTCTTTTCTTTTTTTGGTTTAGTAAAAGTTCAGGGGGTGATGAAAACAAATTGGGCTGAGGGTTGAAAGAAATGCACAACGGCACGACAGCGCTCAAAAGTGCAACAGGGCACAAAGAGTACAAAGGACTCATATGCTCAAAATAGCAAGCACTACCAAAAAAGAGGGAGAGCATATAATACTAAAATAGTCAAAGTTTATTAGATCCGATTTAAAAATAGAACATATAAACAAGGTGGTTACAAGGCATGAAACATGCTCTCCCTCTTTTTTGGTAGTGTTCCCTGATATGCAGCAGAGGTGAAACTGCAATGCTTACACTGTCAGCTTTGCTGCATATTGGGTCTCCAAAAGTTGGGTCAGTATGTGATGCAACACATTTCATGAGTAACTGACCTTGTGAATTCGCCCTTACATTGCCAATATCTGGTATTGTACTTAAAACATTTTCTAAAAAAGTCTGTTTTGTTGTAAATATGATCTGGTTGTTCAGGTATGTATCACTTTTGTATACTTAAAGGGATTTGTCAGGTAGTTACTGGGCGGGGTTACTGCACCACAGTTTCCATTCATTTTTTAACACTATGCTTGTTTTAGAGCTTACGATTACATTCATTGCTCTGCTAGTTGCCCATACACAAAATATTCTACTAACCTAAAATATTAGCTGAATTAAAACATGTTGATGCTTTTTATTCTTGTGGCAATAGGCAACTGTGGAAAGTGTCTGGTAGTTTTCTATTAATTCTTCTCTCCCATTTTAGAACACATCCACAATATATTGTACTCCAATAGTCCTGTGCCACATTGCATTCTGACCACATTCTCCTATATCACATTACAGTGGCATCCTGGTGTAAAGGAAAAATTGACTTTACAGGAGGATAACACATATAAAAAATATATATTGGGTTGTACGGTAATAAAATCATGTAGTTTACTGGTCACTGCCTTACATATGTCTGATAATAACCATCGGGGAGTATGTGCAGTGATTTCCCAAGAATTGCTACAAAAGTAATATAGTACATACAGCAGTTAAGAGAAAGGGAAGGACACAATATCACTGAGCTTTCCCAACCATGAACAGGCATTTTTCAAGATTTATAAATAAAGATAAGTAAATATAAGTGAAGAAGTTATTTATGCATAAGACATAGGTTAATGAAAGTTGTAATTATGGATTACTATTACTAAAAGTAATATAGTGTATGTGCTAACTGTGTCAGTGTGTCTGTATATTATAGAGGTTATACCAAATTACCATCCATTATTTACCCTGGGGATAGGCGATCAGCATACCTGACAACCATCCCTGATCCAGCGGGACGGTCCTGATTTTTGAGCTTTGTCCTCCCTGGCGGGAGGTATGTGCTGGAACCTCCTTCAGACACTTTCCTCTGATTCTGATGTGTGTAGCAGAGCAGACAGGTGATGACATTACGTGATGATGCCATCCCTCCCTGCCAGTTTTACTGCTATGTACAACAGAAAGAGAGAGGAGCTGCTGCGGGGGAACAGGGAAAGGTGAGTATCTCTGTTTACTATTTTACTTTGGGGGCACATTAGGAGGGTTAGGGCCAATATAAGAGGGGGGCACTGGGGAAGGGTACAAAGTAAGAGGGGGAACTGCTAGCAGGGGAAAAATAAGAGGAGGAATTTCTGGGGGTGCAAAATAAGAGGATGGGCTGTACAATTACAGGGGGGGGGCTACTGGGGTAGGCACAATAATATGGGGAGGTCCTTGGGTACACAGTAAGAGGAGGATACAATAAGTGGTTGAGCTGCTGGGGGCCACGGTATAAGGGAGAGCAGTTGGGTAGTGAAAAATGTGAGGAGGAGCTGCTGGGGCTGTACAATAGCAGGGTGAGCTACTGCGGTGGGCACAACAAGATGGGGAACTGCTTGGGGGCACAGTAAGAGGAGGATACAATAAGTGGGTGAGCTGCTGGGGGGCCTTTAAAATGTATGATGGGGAGCAGGAGGACACAATGTGAAGGGAAGCTGGAGAGGCACTTAGGGGAAATTATACTATGTGGGGGTGAAGTAAGGGGTGAAGCAAAAAGCGTGGTTTCTCTCCTGCAAAAGTTGTGAAGTATGGGTGATGAATGTGTAGGGGTCCTGGAGCTCCCAGTTAGCATAAAAAATAGTACGTTTGTCACCCCATCTGAGAGCAGTGGTCATGCTGGCACATTGCTTCTATATTCATCTCGATGAGACAGGCAAAGAGAGAGGCTAAGAAAAACTGAGCGCTCTTGACTCTCTACACATATTTTGACTGCTACTCTATTCCAGTGTTGATTGATAAGGGTCCCAGTAGAGCCTGTATGGTAAAGAACATTAAATAATAGGCCTAAATAAAATTCTGAAAAAGTATGCAAACTACATAAGACAAATGTACATAAATATCAAATATTCTATTGGATAATAAATATTCTGTCCATATTGTAAGAAAAAAGATGAATTAATGTGCAACAGAAAGCCAAGTAAAGTGCGGCCAAAGTCATAGGGTGCAAATAACACAAACGTTATGCTACAATAGATAGATGCACATAACATTACACTGTAATCTTATGGTATTTTTACATACAGTACAACATATGCAGGATTGTGCCAGTGATGTGATACAATATGGAAAATCCTCAGTGATCATCCACCTGTATTGTTCAGACATGACATGAAAATGTAGTAAGATATAGTGTATATTAATTATGTAGAATAATGTTATCTTAAATATTTAATTACAGTTTCTTTATTTATAGGGTGATGCCAATAGATCATATTCTGATGAAGATAGGAGCTCCTCGAACATAGAAGACTGTGATAAATACCGCGAAATTCAGACTGGGTCAGGTAAAAATAAGATCTTAGCTCTTATTAAAGTGTCCTATGATTAGGCGAGTCAGCAGGACTGTGTGCCTTATATCACAATATTAATACATTATGGCAGAACAAATCAATACGGCAATGTCTATCCTTAAAGGGGTTGGGCACTTCATGTTTTTCACAATATGTATGTAAGTGTCGGGGTAGGATATAAGGTAATTTACCAATATACTCTATTAAAAGTTCTGCTTACTTGATAGGTAAAGTGAAGCCTCCAGTCTTTTACCTCATCAGCCAAATATTCCTGCCCATAAAGTGGCCGCAGATGGAGGGTCATGTGATCTGTCCATGATAGGCGATTGCTCATGGACAGTCAGACCCTGATCCATGACCCTCCATCTGCGGCCATTTTATGGGCAGGAATGTCTGGCTGATGAGGTACAAGACAGGAGTCTCAATTCACATATCAAGAATGCAGTGCAGAACTTCCAATACATATATATTGGTAAATTACTATCCTTCCCCCAACACAAACAAAGGAAATCTATCATTTAAACTTAGTCTCCCAACCTAAAGCAAATTAATTATATTGTTGTCCATGTTTGTTTCATGCAAATGTGCAAATGATTCTGAAGTGCTTTAGGGGCGTTAACAGAGCCCCTGTAGTCTCCAGAAGGGGGAACTTCAGCTGGTACTACAAGGACCATTGATCTTGAACACAAAACATCTGTCCAGCTCATATACAGTTCTCATCTGTGCAATTGCCAGCCATTGTGATTATAAAACTTGAACAGTATTAACTATAGTAAATCATGTGCCTCATAAATGAACATGACAGCACATTGACTTCAATTTTTAGATCCAAAGTTTTGCGCTGTTCCAATGACTCCAAATGGACACCTTGAAAACAACCCTATAACAAGTCAGCAGATCGCAGGAGGCATGATGAACACTTCCAGGAATTCTTTACAAAGAGATCAGATGCTTGTGGCCATGGACTGCAGGAAAAGCAGTGTGATGTCACTAGGCCGGACAACTTATGACCAAAGAGCTCAGGTAAAATTAGGCGACCTTTCCCTTGGGTTTAAAGGGAATCCCTCGATAGGCAATGTAAATTGCATATTTTGTTATGTAGCAGTCATGGAGGGCTGTGTAGTCATATCTGTGAAAAATAGATGTGTATTTCAGGATTGTAGCTGGACTGCACAGCCCCTCCCCTCTGCTGTATAAGGCTTCTACTTGAATACTATTAAAGCGAAAGGGTTGTGCTGTGTACAGTGAAGGGATCTTTCAATTGTTCCCAGTATGAAAAAATAATGCAGCATCATTGCATCATGAGGTCATGAAATGTATACTGGGACACACAAAACACATGTCTGAAGAGATGACAAGTCTCCTTTAAGAATAAAGATTTTTATTACTTTAACATTTTAATTACTTTTACATTTTAATGGGTACATTTTACGTCACTGCTTGTTTGCACATTTACGAATCAAAAGGGAGTAGGGATAAGAGGTTGCCAAAGGGAGACACTGTATTATACAGAATACTGCATTCCCCCAATAGTATGTATATAAAAACACAATGCAAACATAACATAAAGGTGTACACAATACATACAAGTCAACCAAGCTTATTTTCACAGCCAATTAAGTTTAAATTCTCTAAATGTTTTGCATTGACCTCGCTTGTCACCCATGTTAATGTGGTTTGCAGGCAGGAACTCGCCCACCTCACTGGAACAGGACCGGCGGATGGGGAAGCCGAAGGTCCAGCTGGAACAGCTTAGGCCGACGTCCCAGTATAAAACCCCGACCATGTACTGCTGAACACGAATCTCTACTTTCTCGAGGAGAGGACCATAGAGAGAGAATACATTCCAGAAGATCATCCAGTCTAAAAAACAGGAGGGCTATGTCACTAGACAACAAGGGCTCACCAGATATCCCAGAGCATCCAGGACTACACACAAATCACAAGGTGCCCAGCAAAATAACCTGCTCATCCGGAGAATATCATGATACGTCTGGAAAAGCTTCTCAGATCATGAAAGATGTTTTCCCCAAGATGAACAATCGTAAAGACAAGGAAGAGGAAGAAGAAGAGATTGACTATGTAAGTAAATGGATTTGGGCAGGGCAAACAATTACAATTGTACGATTCTGTTTTACACAGCACATCCATCAGGAAAGTAGAAGTTTCAGTCACAGCTGGACTTTGATACGTTTGGACCTCATAGATCACTTCCTATATAGAATGAGTATATAAGGCCAATATTGGCAAATACCTGCACACACACTGGTTTGGCCAAGGACTCTTAATTCTCATTCAATACAATATTAGCAGCAGCTAACAAAAACCTTGAAAGGCTGCAAAATAAAAAAACATCCACTAGTGGCTACACACAGATATATATAAAACATATCACTTCTTGACACAATATTGTGAAAAAAAATATTGCCCTGAAACACGACCATTTTGTAACTCTGATATCCTAAAGACATCTGTATGTAGGTCTTATTTCATTATTAATACAATGTAATTAAATACTCTGAATGTTATTATTTCCTGAAATGTCTTTCAGCCAATCAAGTACACCATAAGACTCTTAATTATCACTATTAATTATCATATGAACAAACAGGTGGAAAAAAAATGTACCAGATGGTACAAGTAACTTCTGGCAAGGCAGTGAAAAAACACTTTACAGTATAAAACTATTTGTCATTAGATGCCTTCCTTTTTTCTTTTTGTATTCGAAAATAAAATACATTTAAAACATGGATTATTCCTTAGACATTTATAGGGATTCAATCTATGGGACCAATAATATTTGTCCAGTGAGGGAATCCCCCAACCTGGCATTGGAAAAAAGTTAAAGGAAATCTATCCAGCATGACAAACCAGGGGCACTTACTCATAGATCTCGTCAGAGGGACTGTGGACCTCATTTTATAATTGTTATCCATGGCCTCCTTTCTTCTAAAATCAACTTTTAAAATTATGCTAATGAGCCAGAAGGGCTCTGAAGGTGTTACTAGAGTTCCATCGTGCTACAGCTTCACAGGTTTTTACACTGTGCAAGGAGCATGTCACCTTCTGACTGGGTGTTGAAATTTCCTTTACTGTAGAGAAATTACTTCAGGGACCCCCCCCGGATTATTAGAATAATTTTAAAAGTTACCATAGTCACAGTGCCTGTATCGATGAGTAAGTGTCCCTGGTTAATCAGGCATTATTTCCTTTATTTTTGAATGTGGAAAACGCCCAGAGTGCGGGGGCTGGGGTAAGAAAAAAAAACAAATAAAAATTCTTTGGGAGAACTTGCCTCATCCAGTGAGTGGCCTCCTCTGCACAGGGAATCAATACCGTTTTCACTAGCTGTGTTGTTCCAGGAGGCCACACATTGGATGAAGCAGGTCCTGTGACCTCCTAGGACTCCAAGTCAGGTACAATGTCAAGTATTGCTGTAATACAGGAACCAGGAGCTGGAGTGGGGGTAAGTATGCATTAATTTTTTTAATACCCCAGATCTAGAATATTCACATAACCTATGCATAGAATAGACTGTCCAAAAATAGAAAAGGTATCCACAGCTAAATGACAAATAATGCTCACACACTTTAATATGCAATAATCTTATACAAGAAAAGGAAGTGTGCTATATATGAGACAAAAAGGGCATAGATCTACACATTTTCATCTGTTATGATGTGTTATGTTTGATTTCTAACAAAATTGTTATAGTTCTCTTGAGCTCATGTGGCTTCTTATCTGAAAGGTGATACCAGGGATGAGTTCATCCTATACCAGTGGTGGCGAACCTATGGCACGGGTGCCAAAGGTGGCACTCAGAGCCATTTCTGTGGGCACTCAGGTTATCACCCCAGGACAGAGTTCATCAGACAAGAACAAATTCACCAGATCTTTCTGCAGTCCCAGGCAACTTTGGAGATGCTGCTCTAAGCGCTATTTCTAAGCGACACTTCATTGCCTGTTTGGAACTGCAGGAAAAGTGAGAAGGTGTGGACAGGGCTGTAGTATCTTTTTGAGGTCCCCCTGCTGGACCCTTCATTCTTCCTCTACAGAGAGACCCTGGAGAGAAGCTACAATGAGAGTCTGAATTGGTGTCCTTAGGGGGCCGATACGATTGAAAGATGTTGAAGAACAGGTAGCAATACGTTACTGCTTAAAATGCCATGTTGGCACTTCACGGTACATAAGTGGATTTTGGTTGTAGATTGGGCACTCGGTCTCTAAAAGGTTCGCCATCACTGTCCTATACAATATTTTCCTGTGTTGGATGCCTACCTATTGTGATCCATTTACCTGCAATTACCAGACTGTTTTATGTCTAGGGCTAGAAATGGTGGGTACCAGACCTACGGTTTCCGTTTTTTTGAGGGGGGTATTTGTATTTTTTAATTGCTTTAAAACATATATGTTTCTGTGTTTTGTCTCTTTTTTTGATAGAAATAAAGATTGTTATTTTTATGATCTTTTTGGCTCATATAAAGCACACTTCCTTTTCTTGTATGAGATATATGCATAATAGGTCTTTAGTAACACCTTAAGACCAGTTGTTCTGAGCAGTGAATGGCACAAGGACAGCTCTGGTCTCCCTATAGTGGTCAGACTAGGCTACTGCAAGTTACTCCTGTTTATGTGAAGGCATCAACTCCATTTAAAAATGAGAAAAGGTCATATAATATTGTTTTGCTTTAATATTGTCTTTTGAATGGGTATATTAAGAAAATAATATACTTAGAGTATATAATATGTAATGTTGCAGTTAACAATAAAGTTACAGAGGCAACTGGTGAATCGTGATTTCAAAGTAAAAGTATGAAGTAGAAGTATTCATCAAAGGCAGCCTAATATGATATAACATGATATATGATATAATGAGACATGATCTTGGACTTGTCATAATCAGACTGATATTACTCCTCCAAGGAATCTTTGCCAAGTTTTTACATGAGAGGGACTGATGACAGCAGAGGGGAATGGTGTTTGGGAGATTGTAGACTAAACAGTGTGACATGTACAGAGTTTACCAAAAGGAAATGACATATTGCTGAATAGTGGCAGCAGATGACAGCTCCAATTACATGTAAACTGGTGACTTGGAAAATGCTAAGTGAAAATAAAAAGGAAGGAAAGTTTAGTAGTATGCCTTCATAACGTAGTATTGCTTCTCCTTACAGAGTCTATGTTTCCGAATCAGAAAAATGATTGAAGCGTATCGGCCAGATTGGTGTGAAATACGAGAGGACTGGTCTATATTTCTTTTCTCACCTCAAAACAGGTAACACAGTGAGAATTATATGCTGTGTATTTTTTTTTAGGAAGCCAAGTTGTGTTGTGGTCAAGTCTTCTTCTTCCTTTGAATATTGTCCTTTGTGAATGGCAGGTAGAAAAGATACTTCAAAGAGGACCTTTGACTTCTCCTACCAACTCAAATTCTTTTTATTCTTAATAATCATTCTACATTCTAAATCTGGCACAGATAGAATTTTTCTCTAGCCCCCACTATCCTGAGGAATGAATTCTGTTTATTCAGGTAGCCAGTGAACTAGATTGTCTGCTCCAGATTGGGACTACCCATTTAACATTATATAGCCTAACTAGCATATTGGTGTTGAAATCATTGGCACTGTTTGTTACGAAATTGTAACAGCAGTAGAAATAATTCCAAATTCACCAGAATGAAGGAAGTGAAGGATGGAATGAGTTTCTGGAAGAGTGTATAGGTGAATGACTGAATAGGTGGTTAATATCTAAGTAATGGGGCCACCACTACAAGGACTGCAACACTTAATATACTGAATATCCAGTCCCTTGTTGTTTGCATTGGCATTGAAGAGGAGTTGTGAATAATGGGATAAAGTAAAATGGAGTGGTGGTGCAGCAGTTGTAGCCAGGATCTTTAGTTCAATAAAGTTTGAAGAGAATCACAGGTAGCCGCCTCTATCACATAAGTAAATACCAATGTCAATTAAGAATTGCAGGGCCCAAGAACTAGAAGTTTTGTGAAGCCACTGAGGATGAGAATGTTACTGGTTTATGTGACTGTAGAAGATAGCCAAGTGCTTTACTTTGTTATCTCCACAAGTGTCTTTGACTTTCTACCAGCAAGGCTGTTACTCCAGTTAAACTTCTTCTGACACTTGTACATTTTTAATAAAACAAAATAATTACTTGCTGCAAATAATGCTGAATGTACACAAGAAATACAATATTTCTATATATTGTAAAATTAAAGAGGTTGGCCACATAACCTCATAATAATAATAATTCCTTTATTTATATAGCGCACACAGGTTACGCAGCGCTACACTGAGCTTGCCAAATCGGTCCCTGTACCCGATGGTGCTCACAATCTAATCAACCTACCAGTATGTTTTAGAGTGTGGGAGGAAACCGGAGAACCCGTCGAAAACCCACGCAGACACTGAGAGAACATACAAACTCTTTGCAGATGTTGACCCTGGGACTTGAACCCAGGTCTCCAGCGCTGCAAGGCTGTAATACTAACCACTAAGCCACTGTGCTGCCTCATGCTTTTTGCAATGTGTGTGTAAGTGTGGGGGGCAGGATATTAGGTAGTTTACCAATATACATCTATTAAAATTTCTACTTTGCTTCCTTGATATGTAAAGTGAAGCCACAAATGTATCTATAATTGTCCATGACCAATTGCCCGGCCAGGACATTGATATCCATGAATACTAACATAAGGTCCTCCAAGAGCAATTGCTCTTGTCCACAACTCACATGACCCTCCATCTCTGGCCATTTCTTGGACAGGAATGTCTGGCTGGTGATGTAAAATACATGAGATTACACTTTACATATCAAGAAAGTGGTGCATAACTATTAATAGATGAATATTGGTAAAATACCTCATATCCCCCCCCCCCCTCCTCACACACACTACAAAAATCATGAAATTATTACTGGGGAATCTATAAGATTTCGGAACCAAATTGGCATAATATTCAAAACTATAACTTTCTGATCTTTTGCAATTTTACAGAAAAGAGATCATTGCAGTAACTTTTGTCTTGAGATTAGAATTTCTGGACTCCTATGGTTATAGATACATATAGATGCATTACAGCCCTGGAAAACGTGGCGAGGCTCTGTCTGATTGAACTAAGTAGCTGTTTTCTTTCATCCGTTTGATAAAAACCTCATGGAACATGATGCTCCACTCCTTCTAGTTCACTAACTACCATGAAACTATAAGATGAGGTTCACGCACCGCAGAAATAACTGTGCTCAGAGTTAAAGCGAGAAATTTACAAGCATGAGAGGTTTTCCAGGACCTTGGACAGCAGCTGCAAGGATGTTGTGGCACCAAAATCACTGTATATTACAATGTGATCATTCATTATACCACTCGCAAGCCAAAATATGCAATTTAACTTCCTGGCACCAAGTTTTAATTACTGGAGTATTGCACGACATAAGCTTGAATATAATCCAACAACCACTGAATCCTCAATCTGGTCAGACAGACAGGAATAATGCAAGCGCTTATCTGTCGTATTGAGGCCACAATGGTTATTATTTTATATGCAGAGTTAACACAAAGGCCGGTGTCGTGGGGTAGCATTTCCAGGCAACTTCTCTGGATTGAACTGTGATTGCCTCTGTCTACGTTCTATGCAGGTTTCGCATCATGTGTCAGACAATAATTGCACACAAGCTTTTCGACTATGTGGTCCTCGCATTTATTTTCCTCAACTGCATCACTATTGCTCTGGAGAGGCCTCAGATTGAGCACAAGAGTACGGTGAGAATCATCTTTATTATTCTGGAAGCTGCATCCTGCCTCTTATTGCGGTGACTGTAGTAATATAACTTGATTAAGTCAGTAAGCCGTGACAGGGATTGGAAGGTTAACCCTTTTGGAACATGCTGTTAAGAATCCTTACGGATATCTTTACTGCCATACTTTATATGTGAACATCTTTTACAAGACCAGTTTTCTTTTTCTTACCCTCTTGATATAATCATTCTAGAACATTTGTTTTATAACTCTTCTGTCATTCTGTTGTTTTTAATCGTACAAATAGTAGTTATTTGAGGAATTTGGGGGGGGGGGGTGATTGTCTGTCAATGGTGTTGCTGCCCAAGGGTATGGGTGCCAAAAATTATTCTAACATCTCTTTGTGTTTCTATAGTCATCTGGACACAACACGATAAGGCCTCTGGAGTAGCAGGATATCTAGCCCCAACAGAACTGATACAATGGGGTCATTTATCTTTAGCCGGGACATTTGTGTGTGTCTTTATATATTTTTCCCGACTTTTGGAACTTGTTTGATTTATCGCAGAGGTTGATATATGAGGCAGCCGTGTCTATAGGGTTTTTGTGACTTTTTATTAAAACGTTGCACAAAAATCACACAAAAGTCTCAAACTTTTCTTCAACTTCTTTTAAAGTTTTTTCTACACCTCATCTGGAGTAAAGTCTATTTGCAACTTTTTGACCTTGATTTGTGCCAAAATTGCGACTTTACCCATGCGTTCACATTTTGATTTTAAAAATATATCAGGCGCAACACTGAAAAAATCTTGCGCAGCTGACATTGGAAAAGGCACAAATTCAGGCGCAAATCAAATATGTTTAAAAAATTACAAGAATAAAAGAAAATTAGGAGAAAATAAAAAGATAAATGACCCCAATGACTTTCCCAAATATAGTCCAACAATATATAGTTTGGAAAACCCCTTTATATCTTCACGTCTTCCACTATTGCTAATGACATTTCCTTATTGTTTGCAGGAGAGGCTTTTTCTCAGTATATCAAACTACATATTTACCGCAATCTTTGTAGCTGAGATGACATTAAAGGTACGTCTGTGTATTCAAATCAGAGCCAGTCAAGTATTTATTCATATTTGTCCTCTCCTTATGGAAATGAAGTTCTTCTTATCTTTCTGTTCCAGTATAATTTATTGCTCTGACTTTCATTGTTTTCTTCAGGTGGTTTCCCTGGGACTTTATTTTGGGGACCAGGCGTATCTCCGCAGTAGCTGGAATATTTTGGATGGGTTTCTCGTCTTTGTGTCATTAATCGACATTGTGGTCTCTGTGGCGTCTGCTGGTGGAGCAAAAATTCTTGGAGTTCTGAGGGTTCTACGCCTGTTAAGGACATTACGACCTCTAAGGTTAATAGATATCACCAACCATTCTCCACTTTCTAGCGCGCATCTTTGTTTTGGTGGCTGATATATTTAGGGCTTCTAGGAAATTATGCAACCACAAATTTAAAGGGAATGGAAAGGAAATTGTATTAAGATTCAACTCTGGGAAGTGTTGAATAGGGTGGGGGCCTCTGTATAAATGAATCACAATATAGACAAAAGTACATGTTATCTGAACTACAAGTGGCTTGAAATCTTTAAAGGGCCCCCTTGTAATGGACCTCTTGTACAGTATGAGGAGATGAGGTTTGAATCAAGCATGTGTTGTTTTCAAGCAGCACGAATCTCCTGACGGGTTCCCTTTACCAATGGCTCAGAAGCTCAAACAGTTGGAAACCTCTGTTGTATATCCAGTATATACATATAGACTAGAATATGTAGAATTGTATATGATTATTATTGCTGTTACTAATATAAGGATGAATATAACTGTACTCCCTGTTTCTTGTATTCTGTTATGTAGGGTAATCAGTCGAGCTCCAGGGCTGAAACTGGTAGTCGAAACGCTGATATCTTCTCTAAAACCCATCGGAAATATTGTCCTCATCTGTTGTGCCTTCTTCATTATCTTTGGGATCCTTGGGGTACAGGTACATTCCCCTGACATTTCTATGAGCATTAATCTATTAATGCACAATAGAAGTTGTGTGAATTTACAAAATGTGTTTTGAGATCACTCCATAGTGGGTAAAAGGCTAATAATTTGGGAAATGTTTAAAAAGGGTAATAAAAAAATCTGCAGGGCTTTTTTACTATGAGAACTGTCGATCTGTGGAATAGCCTGCCTCAGGCGCTGGTCACAGCAGGGACAGCAGAGAGCTTCAAGAAGGGTCTAGATGCCTTTTTACTCCTAAATAATATTGATTGTTATGCTATATAGGATTGTTTCCCCTAAATCCCTTCCTCATCTAATCCCCACCCTTCCTTGGTTGAACTTGATGGACAAGTGTCTTTTTTCAACCGTATAAACTATGCATCAGGAAATGGGGATAGTCTTAAAGGACATCTATCAGCAGATCAAGGATTGTAAACCAATCACACTGACATGCTGGTGTGTGCCCCCTCTAGCAAGATCTGCTCTTCTATTAGCTTCTTGTGCTCTAATTTTTACAAAAAAAAAAGGCTCTTGAAATATGTAAATGAGCCTGAGGGGCTCCAGACTCCATAGGAGTTAATGGAGTCTGGAACCCCTTAGGCTCATTTGCATCATTTTTAAAGCCATTTTTTCTTAAAAACAAGGGCATAAAACACTAAAAGAACAGTAGATCCAGCTAGAGGGTGCACACACCAGCATGTCTGAATGTTTTGTTTCCAATCCTTAATAATAATAATAATAATCTTTATTTATATAGTGCCATTAAATTCAGTAGCGGTTTACAAATCATAGGGGACATATACTAATATAAAATTACATTACAGAGTACAAACAGTCATATGGAACAATAGGAGTGAGGGCCCAAGAGCTTACATTCTATGAGGATGAAGGGGTTGACACAAGAGGTAAAAGAGATTGTACAATGGTCCAGTCATTCTTTATCTGGTGATAGATGTCCTTTATATGTAGGCATTATTTTCCACTTGATTCTGCAGCAAAAAATACATCCCCATTCATTGATGGGAATTTTTCTGGGAGAATTTGGTCAAGTCTTTTTATTTTTTCCATAATCTGCTTTTTGCATTTTGTGAGAGAACATCAGCAAACCTAAAAGTGGCCTCACAGTGAAATCAATAGGAGGTGTAGCCCAAATTAATTTTGACAAATTTTCTGTGATGTGTGAACATACCCTTTTGAGATTTCCAGTTTATATACAATGATGAGAAAAGGTCATACACTGCCAATATTTACTGTATAAGCTTCAAGGTCCCTTTATTTGTGTGTTATAGAATGAGCATAACTTAATGAGACACTTTTTTTATAAAATTATTTTTTTGGGAGAGGGCTTACATTCAATGTTCTGTTCTAAATCCACACTTTCCCCAATGAATTGCAGTTTAGTTATAAGAAGTTGACTTCAAAACCAAAGGTCTCCTTCTTGACAGCATGCATTTCTGAAATGTATTGTATTCCTGTATTCCTTCTTATAATAGTATATCAACTTATTTCCTCTTGTTCTCTTTAGCTTTTTAAGGGTAAATTTTTCTACTGCCTTGGTATAGATGTTCGAAATGTTACCAACAAGTCAGACTGTGAAGCTGCCAATTATAAATGGGTGCATCACAAGTACAACTTTGATAATCTGGGACAGGTAAAAACTGAATCAATATGGAGACAACAACAAGCCCTTTAATGTTACTTGAATATTGTCTACAGGAGTCTATCCATAATTTAACTGTCTTGTTTCATTTTAGGCCTTAATGTCACTCTTTGTTTTGGCCTCAAAAGACGGATGGGTCAATATCATGTATAATGGACTCGATGCAGTCGCTGTGGACCAACAGGTATATGATCTTAACAATGTCAGCAATGCAATTCTTAAATTCACTCATGTCCAGAAATGCAGTAGTAGTCATTACTGATTGCCAGAAGCCAACTGCAAGCTCAGAGGTATTTTAAGATGGAGGAAGTGAATGAATGTTGGATGTGTTGTGTCTTAGCTTTCTTCAGATGACATGAATGTTTTGCAATGACCAGCTTGGAAAAATCACATGTTTGTTACTCTGTCAGGCATTGTGAGTAATGTAAAGGTTTCTTTTATGAAAGCCAACACAATCCAAAAATGAGGTCAGTGTAGAATGTATTTCTCAACTAGAGAAAAATCAATTAAAGTTAAAGTTTAAAGATTTTTTTCTGCCTGTCAAAGAGACACAGGATTGAGTAAAACTGGGGCTCATGTCATGTCCGAGTTCCAGGATTGAAGCCTGGATCTGTTAATGCTGGCCATTTCCATTGACCAAAGAAAATTAGACCATATCAACCAGAGGTATTTGGCCCTGGTCTGTGGTACGTGGTCCTCGTCCATCTATTCGGGGGACATAGCACTGTTTCTTGTCCCCAGCTCCAACTTTTTGTTTTTAGCATCGAACAAATATCCAGAAGTCACCAAAATCCAGATGTTTGGGGAATTTTCAACAAATGTAATTGCTTGTAGATTGATCTGAGTCAATAATCATAATGTACAAAAACTGGATAGTGATACCAAGCATGCAATTTGTGCTCAATCATAAGTAAAATAATACTAACTTAGTTATTTGTAAAAGGTTTAAAGATTCCCTAATGTAAAATATATTAAGCATTATCTTTAGTAGTGTTGAGCTGACCAAAAAATGTAAAGTTTGTGTTTGTACCAAACTTTACAGGTTGGTGTTCCCCACACTAGACCCCTAACCTCATCAGAGGTTTGGGTCTGGGACCGTCTCAATCCACCCTCCCCCCTGCTGGTAATACAAGCTGCACTTAAATTGCTGCAGCCATGCGTGCTGGCACTAGCAGGGTGCTGCCATTTTGGGGAATATCATTGCACCCTGATGACACCCGCTCATCACTAATCTTTAGTGCATGAAGAAGTTAAATTTAGGTCTCATTCACACAACCGTCTGGGGGATGTACGTGCAGACCCAAATTTGTGGCTGCATATACGCCCCCGTGCGGCGCTGTTTTCTTTGGAGAGGGAAGGAGTGAGCAGTGCTCACCCCTCCTCCTCTTCAGTACGCCGCCATATGCCCATCCAGGTACATTTTATCTGCCTTTGCAACAGCTGCTTGACATTGAGTGTTGCTTATGATAAATGCAGATCTTTCTGTAATATTTCACAAACTGTATTATAGATACCCTGCATAGTCACTTGGCTTACTGTTTTGTTCACAAGGCCATTTTTATCCAAAAAATTAAAAAGAACTGAAACTTATTGAGAAACATTTGGTATTAGCTTTTTTCAAACATATGCTATTTACAGCTACTTTTTGATGCAGAATGCACAGTTTTCCTATAGAAGTTTATTCACAAAACACTTATAGCTTCTGTTTAACACAAGTAAACTGAAAAATAGGAAATGGCTGGGAATAATCTTTGACGGTTTCTTTTTCTTTTTTTTCTAGCCCGTCACCAACAACAACCCCTGGATGTTACTCTATTTTATCTCCTTTCTGCTCATAGTTAGTTTCTTTGTACTAAACATGTTTGTGGGTGTAGTAGTAGAAAACTTCCACAAGTGCCGGCAGCATCAAGAAGCAGAAGAGGCTCGAAGGCGAGAGGAGAAGCGATTGAGACGACTGGAAAAAAAACGAAGGAGTAAGAAAAAGCCTAAGTGTTTGGTCGGTTCGTAGGCACTATAACTTCTTCCTATCTTCTTCCTCCTTCCTTCAGTGCCACTATTAGTGTTCATGATCCACCATGCACATTTAACTTTCAGTTTGTAGACCCTGTTAACTTGAACAAAGGAAGAAACTAAATCTAGAATGGCCATGTGGCCTGGTGGGTTCACAAAAGGGCAACATCCCTTGTTGAAACTATGGGTACTTTGTACTGTATAATTTCAAGATACTAACATTACATGGGCTATGTTCATGTTTTTAATTGATTTATCAAGCCATGGGTAGTCCCAGGGTAGTTGTGATATATGGACCCACCTTAGTTTACTCATATACTATATCAATGTGATGGCATATTAAAAAATATTGCCTTCCAAATCAATTAAAATAAATGTCTGTCCATACATTGTGCTCAGTGCTGCAGTTCTGCTTCCTTGAAATTATTGGGATTAAGATGTGACACAACATGTGGACAGGTGTGACTTTCAGTAAAGTTCTTCTTTCTAGTCACCTCTTTATTGCAAGAGGTTTTGATGAGTAACACATCCCTGCATGCTCTATGAGCCTTTAACAGACCTCATATTTGGCCAAATAACACCATCAACAACATTTGTGACCAAAGCAGATTAGCGCAAAATCTTATCCCTGTTCTTTAGTGCTTTGCTGTGTGATAATTGGCCATAAAACTTATACTATTGCAGTCAAAGTTGCCATGAAGCCCGGTATACAGAATATACACAATTGTGCAGAATTACAAGGGGGAGTGAAGAAAGATAGACAAGGGAAGAAGAAGGTGGCTTGTAATCATATGCAAAAACAATGCAATAATTTGCATATTTTCTGTTGTATTTTACCCACCCTTTACCCTTAACCACTTCCTTTCTGGAGGAATTTGCAACCAGCTGCAAACTTTCTCTGGCAGTGAATGGGGTTAACTATCCAAGTTCATTGTCATGTTCATGTGTTTTTTGTATTCATCCACAACTCAGTGTTTTATTCCGTTGATGTATTTTTGCATTTCCAAAAGCTTTCCTGTTGTTCTGAGCCAGAAGTTGAAAGACACTTTTTAGCCCCTCAGGGTCTCAAGGTGACTTTCCTCACCAGTAAAAAAAAGAAGTGAATTTTACAGACATTGACTGGAACATTTGAGCTCATCCTGATCATTCCTATCATTTTTTTTTACTAAGGTTGCCTCAGGCTCTGACACATTTTGGGTCAATTTCAGACTATATCACTTGCATTTTAACTTACAATTTTGCTTTCAAATTTGCTTTGCAATATATAAATTACATTATTTATAAAACAATGCAAAAATAGATATTCTAGATTATGGGTCATGTAAACTTTACCAAATGAGAAAAGCTATGAACAGAGATGAATCTTTCTGAAAGTTGGTTTCAAAAAGTCCTATATTATGCCACAAAGCTGACTTTCACCATAATATCCAATATATGGCATAGACCATTATTTGGTCCATTCTGGTTTCTTCCATGGTGTCTTTTTTCAGACAAAATTGCACATCCTATTCGTCTATTTTATCTGCTAGTTTTTAAGAAATTTCTAATCAAGGCTCTGAAAGTGGACCTGTCTACACTCCCTGCTTGTCTGTTTAGTAAATGCTTCTATTTCACATGAATTCACAGTTTCTGGATCTCTTTACCTCTACTCTATTTTGAGCTGTTCCTTTGTTATTCCTCCTACAGAATGAACGCTAAATTGCCAAGCGGTTGTTTCCAGATGGGTGGAGTGGGTGTTTCCAGATGGGTGGAGCAGGTGTTTCCAGATGGGTGGAGCGGGTGTTTCCAGATGGGTGGAGCGGGTATCTCCAGATGGGTGGAGGGGGGGTTTCCAGATGGGTGGAGTGAGTGTCTAATTATCAGTGACTTTACCAGACTGTATAGGAAAGCGACCAGAACACCCGGTTGGCAATTTACTTGGCCAGTTAAGGGTAGAATAATAGGGGAATTTCATAACAATCCAGATTTCTTACTTCTTATAGAAAAAATTTTTTATTTAGTTTAGCGCTTGGAGCTTTAGGGCTCTTTCACATTCAATGATTTCCACGGATGCCTCATTTCTATGGGTGTTTTCACATTGGCTTATTATTTCACTGATCCGTTGTCCATGGAAAAAAATTATAAAACCTGTCCTATTTTTTTCATGGATGCGGATCACGGAAGGCAATAGAAGTCTATGGGTCCACAAAAAAAAACCATGAAACGTCTGTTTTTTTTTCACTGAAGAGACTGAAAAACCAGGTGTGATGTTTTCAAAGCAATGTTACATGCAACGGAAGCTGAGCACACACGTCAATGTATTTGACGTCAAAGTATTTTCCCTATGCTTGGGTAATTTTAAGGAATATGAGGATATAGTTATGCTAGCATAGATGTAATAGATGTATAAGTAAAGTTAGTAACTTCATTTATTCTTTTAAGGTAGTAAAAATTAAGAATATTGATGTTAATGTTACTTTTTAAATTTTATTTAAAAAAAAAAAGATTTACCTGTCTTTACTGCTAATTGTTGTCATATAAAGCTACATCCAAATTTACATTATTTTTATCTGTGTGCTATCCATTTTCTTTTGAGCATGGCATACTGACCCATTAATTTCAATGTTCATGCACATGATCAGTGAGGAGATTGTATAAAACCAAGATTAGATCCTATTCCTGCCTATGTTTGCAGCTCAAGCCTTCCCACTGAAGTCAATGGGAACTTGAGAAATACTGACGCCACACAGATATGATAAGCAGGTGTCATCTGCATGTGGTTCATATTTGAGGATCACTTGTTATGTAACACAGTCAAGTGACTCTTCAAGAGTCATTTACCAACTTTTTTTTGTGGTTCCACACATGGACTGTTGCATACATGACATCACGACTGCAAAAACTGACTTGGGAACTGTTGTTTGCATCATTAAACAGCAAATGTTCATGTACATTTAGCCTGATAGTAATAATTTTATACTGTTTTATTTTAGGTTTATAAATAGAGATGAGCGAACATGCTCATCCGAGCTTGATGCTCGGTCGAGCATTAGGGTACTCGAAACTGCTCGTTGCTCGGACGAATACTTCGCCCGCTCGAGAAAATGGCAGCTCCCGCCGTTTTGCTTTTTGGCGGCCAGAAACAGAGCCAATCACAAGCCAGGAGACTCTGCACTCCACCCAGCATGACGTGGTACCCTTACACGTCGATAGCAGTGGTTGGCTGGCCAGATCAGGTGACCCTGGGATAGACTAGCCGCTGCCCGCGCTGCTCGGATCATTCTGTGTCTGGATGCCGCTAGGGAGAGAGCTGCTGCTGGTCAGGGAAAGCGTTAGGGTGTTCTATTAGCTTACTGTTAGGCAGGAGTGATTCTCAAAGAACCCAACAGCCCTTCTTAGGGCTACAATAACGTTCTACTTTTTTTATTTTAATTTGCATCTAGTACCATTTTGTGAGGAATTAGCAGGGGGACTTGCTACCGTTGTGTTTAGCTCTTAGTGGCACACATATCCATAGCAAAGACCGAAGTGGGAAAATTTAGTAGGGGTTGGATTTCAATTAGGCACTAACTCAGTGTCATCTCATCTGACAGTAGTGTGCTTTGATACTTGGCTAGAAAATAGCCATAGGAGAATACAAAGAGCTTACTTACGCATACAGTAGCGTTCTATATATTTGATTTCTGGTTGATCTGCTGGTGGCTGTACTTTCTGCAGTGCATGTACTAGCCAATTCTGAGCAATTTGTAGTGAGACTTGCGACCGCTGTGTTCTGCGCTTAGTGACGCACATATCCATAGCAAAGACCGAAGTGGGAAAATTTAGTAGGGGTTGGATTTCAATTAGGCACTAACTCAGTGTCATCTCATCTGACAGTAGTGTGCTTTGATACTTGGCTAGAAAATAGCCATAGGAGAATACAAAGAGCTTACTTACGCATACAGTAGCGTTCTATATATTTGATTTCTGGTTGATCTGCTGGTGGCTGTACTTTCTGCAGTGCATGTACTAGCCAATTCTGAGCAATTTGTAGTGAGACTTGCGACCGCTGTGTTCTGCGCTTAGTGACGCACATATCCATAGCAAAGACCGAAGTGGGAAAATTTAGTAGGGGTTGGATTTCAATTAGGCACTAACTCAGTGTCATCTCATCTGGCATAGTAGTGTGCTTTGATACTTGGCTAGAAAATAGCCATAGCAATAGGATAGCATTGTTTGGTTTTAAAAACTCAAAAAAAAACAAAAAACACAAAAAAAAAAAAAACACACAAAAAAAAACAAAAAAAAGTAAAAAAAAAAATAAAGTTATAACTCTCATTTTAAAAATGTTTAACCCGAGGGCTAGGGGTAGAGGACGAGGGCGGGGACGTGGGCGTCCAACTACTGCAGGGGTCAGAGGCCGTGGTCCTGGGCGGGGTGAGACACCACCTGCTGATGAGGGAGCAGGGGAACGCCGCAGAGCTACACTCCCTAGGTTCATGTCTGAAGTTACTGGGACTCGTGGTAGAGCACTGTTGAGGCCAGAACAGTGCGAACAGGTGATGTCGTGGATTGCTGACAATGCTTCGAGCAATTTGTCCACCACCAGTCAGTCTTCCACGCAGTCCACCCATGTCACCGAAATCGCCACTCCTCCAGCTCCTGCACCTCAGCCTCCTCCCCCCCAGTCTGCCCCCTCCCAGGAAAATTTGGCATTTGAACCGGCATACTCTGAGGAACTGTTTTCTGGACCCTTCCCACAGTCACAAACCACTTGTCCGGTTGCTGCTGAGCAATTTTCCGATGCCCAGGTTTTCCAACAGTCACAGTCTGTGGGTGATGATGACCTTCTTGACGTAGTGGAAGTGTGTAAAGAGGTGTCCGACGATGAGGAGACACGGTTGTCAGACAGTGGGGAAGTTGTTGTCAGGGCAGGAAGTCCGAGGGGGGAGCAGACTGAGGGATAGGAGGATGATGAGGTGACAGACCCAAGCTGGGTTGAGAGGCCGGGTGAACACAGTGCTTCTGAGACGGAGGAGAGTCCTCGACCAGAACAGGTTGGAAGAGGCAGTGGTGGGGCCAGACGGAGAGGCAGGGCCAGAGCTGGTGCATCAGCGCCAAATGTGTCAACTAGTGAAGCTCCCGTGGCGAGGGCTCCTGCGGCGAGGGCTAGATCTTCAGAAGTCTGGAGGTTCTTTAAGGAAACACCGGATGACCGACGGACTGTGGTGTGCAACATTTGCCAAACCAGGCTCAGCAGGGGTTCCACCACTACTAGCTTAACTACCACCAGTATGCGCAGGCATATGAATGCTAAACACCCCACTCAGTGGCAACAAGCCCGTTCACCTCCGGCCGTGCACACCACTGCTCCTTCCCCTGTGTCAGCTGCTAGTCAGCCCCCTGCCCAGGACCCTGCCACAAAAACCCCATCGTCGCCTCCACGATCCTCCACAGCATCCACCAGCGTTCAGCTCTCCATACCCCAGACGCTGGAGCGGAAACGCAAATATAGTGCAACCCACCCGCACGCCCAAGCCCTTAATGTGCACATCTCCAGATTGCTTAGCCTGGAGATGCTGCCCTATAGGCTAGTAGAGACCGAGGCCTTTCGCAACCTCATGGCGGCGGCCGCCCCTCGGTATTCGGTCCCCAGCCGCCACTACTTTTCCCGATGTGCCGTCCCAGCCCTGCACCAGCACGTGTCAGACAACATCATCCGTGCCCTGACCAACGCCGTTTCTGACAAGGTCCACCTGACCACGGACACGTGGACGAGTGCTGCCGGGCAGGGCCACTATATATCGCTGACGGCACATTGGGTTAACTTGGTGGAGGCTGGGACCGAGCCTGACACTGGGGCTGCTCATATACTGCCGACGCCGAGGATTGCGGGGCCTACCTCGGTCCAGGTGTTTCAGGCCTACTATGCCTCCTCCTCCTCCCACCCCTCCTCCACCTCCTCCTCCGAACTACCATCCGTGGGCACGGCGCCATCAGTCGGTAGCTCTAGGCACAGCAGCAGTGCCGTCGCTAAGCGACAGCAGGCGGTGCTCAAACTGCTGAGCCTAGGCGACAAAAGGCACACCGCCCAAGAGCTATTACAGGGCATCACGGCGCAGACTGATCTGTGGCTGGCACCGCTGAACCTCAAGCCGGGAATGGTTGTGTGTGACAACGGCCGTAACCTGGTGGCGGCTCTGCAACTCGGCAGACTGACACATGTGCCATGCCTGGCCCATGTGTTAAATCTGATAGTTCAGCGTTTCCTCAAGACATACCCCAATCTGTCTGATTTGCTCACGAAGGTGCGCCGCATCTGTGCGCATTTCAGGAAGTCCAGCCCAGATGCTGCCACTCTCAGGGCAGCGCAGCGCCGCCTCCAACTGCCCGCTCACCGACTGTTGTGCGACGTGCCCACGAGGTGGAATTCAACACTGACCATGTTATCCAGAGTTTACCAGCAGCGCAGAGCGATTGTAGACTGCCAGATGTCAACTTCCACCAGAACTGGTAGTCAGGTCAGTCAGCTTCCTCAAGTCTACAATGAGGAGTGGACGTGGATGTCTGATATCTGTCAGGTGCTGAGTAACTTTGAGGAGTCAACACAGATGGTCAGTGGCGATGCCGCCATCATCAGCCTCACCATCCCGCTGCTTGGCCTGTTGAAAAACTCTCTGGTCAGCATGAAGTCGGAAGCTTTGCGCTCGTCACAAGAGACAGGGGAAGAATATTCCCTTGTTGATAGCCAAAGCACCCTCAGGTCTGTTTCTCAGCGCATATCGGAGGAGGTGGAGGTGGAGGAGGATGAGGAGGAAGAGGAGGAGAATGTTGGTGAGACACAAGAGGGGACCATTGTTGAGTCCTTTACTGTTCAGCGTGTATGGGCAGAAGAAGAGGAGTTGGAGGAGTTGGAGGAGGAGGAAATGGACAGTCAGGCCAGTGAGGGGAGTGAATTCTTACGCGTTGGTACTCTGGCGCATATGGCAGATTTCATGCTAGGCTGCCTATCCCGTGACCCTCGCGTTCAAAGAATTTATTCCAGCACCGATTACTGGGTGTTCACTCTCCTGGACCCACGGTACAAGCAAAATCTTTCCACTCTCATCCCTGCAGAGGAAAGGAGTGTGAGAATGCATGAATACCAGCAGGCCCTGGTGCACAAGCTGAAACAGTATTTCCCTTCTGACAGCGCTAGCGGCAGAGTGCGTAGTTCTGCGGGACAAGTAGCGAGGGAGAGTAGGCGAGCAGGCAGCTTGTCCAGCACTGGCAAGGGTACGCTTTACAAGGCTTTTGCCAGCTTTATGTCACCCCAGCAAGACACTGTCACCTGTCCCCAGTCTCGGCAGAGTAGGGCTGATCTTTACAGAAAGATGGTGAGGGAGTACGTAGCTGACCATACCATCGTCCTAAATGATCACACAGCTCCCTACAACTACTGGGTTTCAAAGCTGGACATGTGGCACGAACTGGCGCTGTACGCCTTGGAGGTTCTTGCCTGCCCTGCCGCTAGCGTCTTGTCCGAGCGGGTTTTCAGTGCAGCTGGTGGCATCATCACCGATAAGCGTACACGCCTGTCGACTGACAGCGCTGACAGGCTGACGCTTATTAAAATGAATAAAGGCTGGATTTCTCAGAATTTCCAATCTCCACCAGGTGAAGGAAGCTCAACCTGAATAATTGATCCACTCCTCCTCCTCCTCATTTTCCTCCTTCTCCTCCTCTTTGTACAGTAAAGCAGAGGAAAATGGCTATTTTTTGACAGGGCCCACTGGCTCTTGCTATAGTACTTCATGCATTTAATTTTTCTGGAGGGCCACCTACCCGGTCCTCTGTTTGAAACAATTTTTGTGAGTGCCACATACAGGCACTCAATCTATTCCATTTTACTGCAGGGCCACCTACCTGCTCCTCTGGTTTGAAACATTTTTGGGACTGCCACATACAGGCACTCAATCTATTCCATTTTACTGGAGGGCCACCTACCTGCTCCTCTGGTTTGAAAAATTTTTGGGACTGCCACATACAGGCACTCAATCTATTCCATTTTACTGCAGGGCCACCTACCTGCTCCTCTGGTTTGAAACATTTTTGGGACTGCCACATACAGGCACTCAATCTATTCCATTTTACTGCAGGGCCACCTACCTGCTCCTCTGGTTTGAAACATTTTTGGGACTGCCACATACAGGCACTCAATCTATTCCATTTTACTGCAGGGCCACCTACCTGCTCCTCTGGTTTGAAACATTTTTGGGACTGCCACATACAGGCACTCAATCTATTCCATTTTACTGGAGGGCCACCTACCTGCTCCTCTGGTTTGAAAAATTTTTGGGACTGCCACATACAGGCACTCAATCTATTCCATTTTACTGCAGGGCCACCTACCTGCTCCTCTGGTTTGAAACATTTTTGGGACTGCCACATACAGGCACTCAATCTATTCCATTTTACTGGAGGGCCACCTACCTGCTCCTCTGGTTTGAAAAATGTTTGGGACTGCCACATACAGGCACTATCCAAATTAAATTGTCTCCATAGCAGCCTCCACACGTTGTCTCCATTGCTACCTCCAAAAGTCGTCCATATAGCTGCCTCCATACATCGTCCCTTTATCAAACGAGGTGTGTCAGGCAGAAATTTGGGTTGTTTTCATGGATTACACATCAAAGTTGTTAACTTTGTCGCCACCCTGCTGTGTTATCCACAAAATATACTGGCAAACTTTTACCATTTAGGGATATTATTTCAGCGCTTCTTGCGCATCTGTTTACATTCCCCTCACCCGCCATATCCTAAACTTATAAGAACGCTACTACACTTGATCTTATACAAAAGGTTCTTAGAAGTGCTGTTTGGGGAGTAGCCTAGAGACAGGGGCTTGAATTGGCGAAAGCTCGCCTGGCAGCGGAGCGCCAGCTCCATGCGCATCATGCGCTTCTTGCGCATCTGTTTACATTCCCCTCACCCGCCATATCCCAAACTTATAAGAACGCTACTACACTTAACTTGGTGCAGGCTGGGACCGAGTCTGACCCTGGGGCTGGTCATATACTGCCGACGCAGAGAATTGCGGGGCCTACCTCGGTCCAGGTCTCAAAGGCCTACTATACCTCCTCCCACCCCTCCTCCACCTCCTCCGAATTACCATCCGTGGGCATGGCGCCATCAGTCGGTAGCTCTAGGCACAGCAGCAGTGCCGTCGCTAAGCGACAGCAGGCGGTGCTGAAACTGCTGAGCCTAGGCGATAAAAGGCACACCGCCCAAGAGCTATTACAGGGCATTCCACATCAAAGTTGTTAACTTTGTCGCCACCCTGCTGTGTAATCCACAAAATATACTTGCAATTTTTTACCATTTAGGGATATTATTTCAGCGCTTCTTGCGCATCTGTTTACATTCCCCTCACCCGCCATATCCTAAACTTATAAGAACGCTACTACACTTGATCTTATACAAAAGGTTCTTAGAAGTGCTGTTTGGGGAGTAGCCTAGAGACAGGGGCTTGGATTGGCAAAAGCTCGCCTGGCTGCAGAGCGCCAGCTCCATCCCAAGATCCAACTAACATAGTTGCAGCACCTTTAATCTACTACTAGTTCACTGCCTCCATAATAATAATAATAATAATCTTTATTTATATAGCGCCATCATATTCCGTAGCGCTTTACAAATCATAGGAAACAAATACAAATGTATTGTAACAGAGCACAACATTTGTATGGAACAACAGGAGTGAGGTCCCTGCTCGCCAGAGCTTACGGTTTATGAAGATGATGGGGTAACACGAGGTAAAAGAATATTTAACGGTCAAGCCATTCTTCTTAGGGAATAGAACAAAATATAATAAATGGAATTGCTGTCGCTTGAACCACTCAGCCGTCATCTTATATACCAGGTCCAGGGTGAATGGGACTGCAGAGAAGTCTGGTGCCTGTTGGTTGCTGGATAACAGATGGGAGGACGACACAGGACGGGTTAGTAGAAGAGTTAAAACTTCATGCAGTTAATGAGTGTTATAGGCTTGCCTAAAGAAATGGGTTTTAAGAGCACGTTTGAAACTTTGGAGGTTAGGTATTAGTCTGATAGTCCAGGGCAGAGCATTCCATAGAATTGGTGCAGCTCTAGAGAAGTCTTGGAGACGCGAGTGGGAGGTCCGCACTAGGGTAGAGGTTAATCTAAGATCACTGGCGGATCTAAGAGCACGGGTTGGGCGATAGACTGAGATAAGAGAGGAGAGGTAGGGGGGTGCAGCATTATACAGAGCTTTATGGATGAGGGTTATTATTATTTTAAACTGTATTCGAAAGGAGACTGGCAGCCAGTGCAGCGACTGGCATGAACTGTAAGCATACATGGTCCCCTTATCAAACGAGCTGTGTCAGGCAGAATTTTGGGTTGTTTTCATGGCTTCCATGTTAACTTTGTCGCCACCCTGCTGTGTAATCCACAAAATATACTGGCAAACTTTTATCATGTACCGATATTATTTGAGCGCTTCTTGCTCACCTCCTTTGGTTCCTCTCTGACACCCATTGGTTTGAAGCCTGAGTCCAATTAGGGTATGTCGCCATGCCACTCTCTAGCCTGCTGCCGCTGCCTCTGCCTCTGCATGCCGTCCCCTATAGTGTCAGGGTCAATTATTGGATGTTTTACATGCTATCTAGCTTCATTCTGTCACTCTGTCATGGCCATGCTGTTGCCCATAATTTCGGCATAATGGTGCGATTAAGCAGCCTCAGAGGCATCCATGCATGCTGCCCCTGCTGTTTCCTGTCCATTTCCGTGGTGTTTCCATCCTTTTCTGAGGTTCCCAGGTGTTTGGCCAAGCTTCCCTGTGCAGAGCCTTGGTCCCCTTGAAAAATGCTCGAGTCTCCCATTGACTTCAATGGGGTTCGTTATTCGAGACGAGCACTCGAGCATCGGGAAAAGTTCGTCTCGAATAACGAGTACCCGAGCATTTTAGTGTTCGCTCATCTCTATTTATAAATATTATTTTTGGTTAATACATGATTAATAATAATATTTTATATATTAGAGAAACGTGACAGCTCCTCTTAAACAGAGCCCTCAATCCACATTTTAACCCAACCTTTTTGAATTAAGGGTTTTTCTCCTTCATGCAACATTGGCCTGGGGCAATGACAATCTTAGCACCTCCCATAGTCGCATCGCTATGTACGAGTGTGGGTATTGTTTGTCCACATCTAAATTTGGTAGAACATTCAGCCATTCTATGAATATTACATTCCCATCAAGTACAAAAATTATTTTATTGCTGTTACCTGTTGTTACCTTATTGTATGCACAAAAACTCTGAAGGCAAACCAGAGTTATACTTCATTTTCAATGTATGTGTAAAATTTCTACAAATTTTTTTTAAAAATGTAATAATTGCAAATGTACTGTCCATCCAGCAAACTGACATATTTTAAAATTGAAGAATGAAATGTACAAGAACAGGTCATTATGGGTGCCTTGACCTGACATTTTTGTCTTCAACAAACTCAACAGGACATAATGATAGTGCAGGAGAGTCTCCGGAGATATATAATGTTAGTCCACGACAGGCAGGAGTCTACGCTTTCTCTGAGCACAAAAGCAAATGGATTGATCTGAAATGAGCAGTTCTAAGTTTCGATGTACTGTCTGACTGCATTTTCTCTCTGTTCCTTTATACAGCTGTCTTTTATTTGTATACATTGGTGTAATTTTGGTTTAATACATTATTTGCTGTAATTGTTAGTCATTTGCACCCAGACTTCATGGCCAAAGTATATGGATTGTCATTTTAATTTGGGGATTTATCAATTTCAACCACATTTATCAATAGCTGATGGACAAAAGAATGCAAACTCAAATTGTTTAGGTTGTCATGTGCATTAGATATTGACCACCAACTATCTCATGTAATGCAATGTGGGAGACACTATACATTCTCAATGGCACATGTTAGGGGTAAGAATGCTGTTGGATTTTCAGCCTAACCCATTCTTTGGATATACAGGCAGTCCCCGGGTTACATACAAGATAGGGTCTGTAGGTTTGTTCTTAAGTTGAATTTGTATGTAAGTCCGAACTGTATATTTTATCATTGTAATCCCAGTCAGAACGTTTTTGGTCTCTGTGACAATTGGATTTTAAAAATGTTGGGTTGTCATAAGAACCAGGAGTAACACTAAAGCTTCATTACAGACACATTTGATAACTGTTATAGCTGTTTATTGTAGCCTAGGACTAAAGTACAATAAATTACCAATATACAGAGGTCCGTTTGTAACTAGGGGTTGTATGTAAGTCGAGTGTTCTTAAGTAGGGGAACGCCTGTACTGTATATACAGTAGAAGAATTATTTATCTTGCATTAGCCAGACATGCTATGAAATCTGGATGCACTGGCCTACCCAATGCCAAACAAAACTGTCACCCGGGCCATGAAACCCACTTCCTGTGACCAACCTTTCTAATGTTTTATTGTGGTTAGTCTGAGGGATACTCTTCCATCATTCAATATATTTTGTAACATGGATGAGTATTATCAAGATTGTTGGAGGTTTTACAGAAATATTTCCATATACTTCTGGCCATAGAGTAGACCATGGTCCTGCTCCTCAAATTACCTTCCCATTTGTCATTTTTTCATGCCCTGTAATGCATTTAAACATGTCTTTTTCTGCTTTCCTTTAAACAGAAGCCCAACGTTTGCCATATTACGCCACGTACTGCCCTGCACGTCTCTTAATTCACTCAGTCTGTACAAGCCATTACTTGGATATTTTCATTACAATTATAATTTGCCTTAATGTTGTCACAATGTCGTTGGAGCACTATAGTCAACCAAAGGTGAGTTATATGATTTAACATGTTTTGTGTGTTCTTGATATGATTTTGAATGTATTTATTGTAATGAGGACCCCCTAATGATACGTTGAGCACAATTCGTTCCACACTGAGAATCAAGCAGCAAAGGTTTAACCCCTGCCTCCCCTCAGGAGAAATTAAAGGGAATCCTCCAACATCAGAAGGCCCTAGGAAGTAAGAAAGCATGTCATACAGTACGGGGAGATAGAAAAGTTTCAGTATAGCTTGTCATTTTTTTTGTTTGAATCTCTGCTTATTTAAAGTGGTTGTCCACTTTAAGCAAATAATTGATGTTATTTGTGTACTGAAAACGCATATAATGTCACAATATACTTCCTGAATCAAGTTTTCTCTGTTTTCTAGATCTCTGCTTTCTGTCATTCAATATGAAGCTTCATTGTTTACTTCCTGTGAATGAAGACCACTCCATGGTCATATCACAGGTGGACGGCTCTTTGTGTAATAATGAGCCGTGCACCTGTGTAACATCACATGACCATGGACCGTTTTTTTATGCACAGCAAGTAAACAAAGAGGCTTCCTCTTGAATTACAGTACGCAGAGATCTAGAAAACTGTGAAGAATTGATATAAAAAGTATTTTGGAACATTGCATAACTTTTAATTACACAAACAACATTATATTTCATTAGCCTGAATATGTGTAACTGGTGTAGTTGCATCTTGGTCCATTAGCCTTCAGGCTCACTTAAAGGGGTTTTCCTACAAAACAAGTTAGGCCCGATCTACAGGAATGTTGGGGATCTCAGTGATGAAACCCTTACAGATCTAGAGAAAGGGGCCCCATCGGCCCCTTCATCGGTCCCCAAGAAGAGTAGCAGATCACGCATAGCTAGGCTGCCCGGTTTATCTCTAGGTATAGAGTTTAGAAAAACCCGGGTTGGTGTAAGACGCGCTGCCCGAATAGGTCCGACACAGGTAGTATGGTTCAAGGTTAGGTTTATTGGTATAATAAAAGGACTACGCGTTTTGGGGGTGATCTACCCCCTTCATCAGGTCCGTGGTGGATACTTATGCACCAAGATGATACAATTAGGCTGGGTGTAAAACCCAAAAGCAGGTGGAGAACGGTTGGTTCGGGGATGATGGTTCGTGCTTGATTCTGTCGTGAAGTGCTTATCTCTATGGAGCTGACATTCTGTGAGAGCGATGAGGGGTTTGAAGGGGGTATATGGACCCCTCATTCTTGTGATCTGTGGGGTCTCATCACGGAGACCCCCACCAATCAGCAAGTCGGGCCTTGCCACTGGTTTTGTGGGAAAACCCCTTTAAGGTTTCTCTAATCCATACAAAGAAACCAATACTGTGAATTATCTATTTTATTTGGGAATCAACTACTTCATGTTATCCCTTTCCACAAGGCTATAGTCACATTTGTTTTAGAGGCCCCAGTATTTTCCTATTCTAGAACAGAACACAGGAGATAATGGATTCATTTGAATATACCCTTATGAGAACACGTTTATGACACTCATTTAGGACCTATCTTGCACTAAATAGTATCATTTTAATAATGGGAAATGTTTTTCACTATGATGTTTCTTTGACCTTTTTATTTAGTCACTTGAAGTCGCACTGAAGTATTGCAACTATATGTTTACTACAGTATTTGTACTTGAAGCTGTGCTGAAGTTGGTGGCCTTTGGATTTAGACGTTTTTTCAAGGACAGGTAAGGAGCAGTAAAAATAGTTTGTCTGTGATTATGTGAACATATGGACTGAAATGTTGTAAGGTTTTATGAGGAGATGATATTATAGTTTTGTATCCAAATATTGGACCCAAAAATGTGATGAAAACCAGATATACAGCAAAATTATGTCAGAAAATTAGATAGGCTAGGAAACTTTAAAGTGCTCAAAGGAGGTGCCATCACTTAACTTCTTCTGAATGAATGGGATCATATTTTTGAAGACTTTTCTGCATCTGAATATGAGTAGTATAATTATGTAGCTGAGGGTAGTAGTATCATTGCAAAGACGGCTACTGCATTCAGCAGAGATGATCAGAACAATTTTCAATATCCAGATAATATTCATGCTGATTGATGGTATTGATCATGTTTGCCATGGATTAGAAGAGAATGCAGTTACAAAATCTACGTTGAACCCTTTGTTTCTTCCACAGAGTTTTGTGGATTTCCAGACCACCAGTTTCTGGATTCATGAAATTTTCATGAATATCAATTTACCATATATATCAATCATTTGTAGATGACAAAAAGGTCTACGAATATTTTACAAAAACTGTAGCATAGCTATATAACACGATGCCTACATGTACATGCGTTTCCATAAGATACTGTAGCTTGCAAGTCGAGTAAAAATAATCCCAGGGCAGCATCTGTTCTCTTTATTTTAACACCCCCTTAAGCTCTGAAAAGGTGAGAGGTATTCCAAGGAAAGACTTTAAATCTTAAAGCCTGAGAGGAGGAAGCTCAGGGAATTGTGCCATTTCTTCATGTGTCTTACTATCTTATAATTGCTCTGGTGTTTCCATTCAGATGTGACCTCTAGGTTCCATAGTACTTTTTAATAATGGGGATTCTTAGTATACTAGCATACATTTCTACCCAAAAATGTAATTTTCCTTTATGGGAGAGAACAACGGATAGCTAAATCCCTCCTTCTACCATCCATTCTTGTTGATTTGTTTGTAGTTCATGTTTCCCTTCCATCACACATTCCATTATTTACTTATGCAAAAAAATTGCGCTACAACCTGCAAGAATCTGACAAAATAGCCGACACTTTATTTTTAGTTTATTTCATAAAATTTGTTTAGACTAAATGGTTTTTAAACCTATAAGTATTCATTTGATTTTTGACAGTTTTGGATGAGCCAAGTTTGTATTTTCCCACTTATTTATCTTATTGTGTGAAATAAATGAAGTTATTTCAGACTTTTTGACTTTTTCCTGGATCAATATCTGGTATTGTACTCCACTTCATACTGGATATTTTGTGTTGCTGTGCTTCACTCTTCTGTATCGGAGGACACAGGCCTCTGCTGGAGAGCATTAGTGCATTTCATGTTTACTGCCTTTATCGACAGGTAAAAATTTCCTAGGCAGAAGATGATGGCTGTGACCTCTAGAGGTTTTCTGTTGACATTTTATTTTTCTACTACTATGAAACATAAGTAATTGGTCAAATAGTGTTTTTACTGCAAGCCAAGACTTCTAGAAATAGAATTCTTCTGATATTTCAGAAATTTACTTCCTACAGCTTTATTTATTATTATATTATATATATGTAGAGCCAGTCCCGGGTGACTAACAAGAAGGTTTTGTAGTTTTTTTCATAAGTGGAATTTGTATATTTTTTATGTGTAACTCCAGACAATTATTTTTTGTCCCTTTGATAATTGAATTTTCATACTTTTGGCTTGTCATGGGAACAAGGATCGACAACAATAAAGTTTCATTGACTCAACTTTATTAACTGTTACACTTGATCATTGCAGCCTGGGGCTAAAGTTCGGTAAAAAATCAGCATCCAGAGAGTCTCACCAGAGGTCACAGTGGGCAGAGAGGTCTGTTTGTCACTAGGAGTATTTTCTTGATTGTAGTGTAATGATAGTAGTAGTAATACAAGTTTTAGTGGTAGTAGGAGTAGTACTGAAACACTATAAAATATTTAGCTGTTTAGACCAGTATTTCCAATTCCAAAGATATCCATGTGTTTGTGAAACAGATATTTGTGCTGATCACCGCCCCCCACTAGATTTGTCTGAGCATATACAGTGAGTACAGAAAGTAGAAAGTATTCAGACTCCTTGAAATGCTTAACTCTTTGTTTCATTGCAGCCAATTGGTAAGATCAAAAAAGCTCATCAATGTACAATCTGCATGAGAGAAAAAAACTTCACAGAAATCAGAAAAGTAGATATTTTTGCTAATTTATTAGGCAGGAAAAACTTCCATATCATATGGTCATAAGTATTCAGCCCCTTTGCTGTGAAAGTCATATTTAACTCACATAACTCACATACTGTCCATTTCCGTCTGATCTACTGGTTCTACTCCTTAATTGGAGTCTAGATGTATTTAATGAAACTGATTGGACTTGATTAGGAAAGGCACACACCTGTCTATATAAGACCTCACAGTGCATGTCAGAGAAAAGAAGAATCATGAGGCCTAACAAACTGCCAAAGGAATATATTGTATTGTACAGGCAGTCCCCGGGTTAAGTACAAGATAGGGTCCGGAGGTTTGTTCTTAAGTTGAATTTGTATGTAAGTCGAAACTGTATATCTTATAATTGTAGATCCAGACAAAAAAAATTTTGGCCCCAGTGACAATTGAAGTTTTAAAAATTTTTGCTGTAATGGGACCAAGGATTATCAATAAAGCTTCATTACAGACACTTTACAGCTGATTATTGCAGTCTTGGATTTTAGTAAAACATTCAGAAAGCTTCACCAGAGGTCAGAGGGGTCTGTCTGTAACTATGGGTTGTCTGTAAGTCGAGTGTCCTTAAGTAGGGGACCGCCTGTATAATAAAAGTTAACTAATATTCTTCCCACATGTTACATAAAACATGAAGTAACGTCGCCGATCCTTTTAAAGAAAATCAACCTCTGAAAATCAAAATAAGGCTAGTAATACTCACCTTCGCTCCTCTTCACCTTTAAGGTGTATTCTCATTTTAGCAAATTAATATTATTGTTTGTATTTTAAAAAGTTATACAACTTTTCAATATACTTTCTGTATCAATATTTCACATTTCTGCTTATTATAGGAAGCTTCTATATTTACTTCCAGTGGACAGGAATCTGACCATGGTCACACAGGTGCGCAGCTCGTTAGTATCATAGAGAGTAATCAGAGCTGTGGGTTCTAACGAGCCATGCACCTGTGTGACCATGGTTGGATTTTTCCATAGCAAGCAGAGATCTAGAAATATGTGAGGAATTGATACCGAAAGTATATTGGATAATTGTATAAGTTTTTATCACACAAACAATAAATTTAATTTGCTGAAATGCGAATACCTCTTTAATCTCAGCACTGTCCATCGCGAAGCTTGACACACTGGGATCACCTAGAAAACAAACTTAGAATTAGCAGCAAGATGATCTGGCGGTCCGGGCTGCTAATTACGCACACAACTGCACCTACCTCTCCCATGCTGGGAGAGAGAGGTGACGTCACACGAGAGGCGGGAGGTGCAGGGGCGTGCATAATTAGCAACCCGGAGCGCCAGAACATCTTGCTGCTAATTATGAGACACATGACTGATGAGCAGAGCCAGCACCATCCAGAATCCACTAAAACCCATGACTGGAGACTCCTCCAATCGCGCCTGTGTAAACCCCTTACAAGCCACAGTCAGACATGGCTGTGGCATGTAAGGGAAATGTGGACACTTTCCCTATGGATTGGACCCCCCCCCATGCCACTTATCAGGAGGGTTCAATCCTACTACAGCAGCCTAGGATTCAATGACTGCTCTGTGGCTGCTTGAAGGCCTCACATGTCAGTTCCTGCCTCCAGGCAGGATCCAACTTACTCATTGAACATTCGTTAAATAAGACAGTAATATGTTTGTATTACAGTGTGTTATCTGTAATTGAAATTCAAATTCAATCGATCAGAGCCAACCTGTTAGAAAAAAAATTAAACAGTAAATAAAATTTTTTCATAAAAATAAATATTCAAAGCGAAAGTCCCCTAAACATTAACATTTCATATAGATATCTAATAAGGTACAAAAAACTCTGTACACACATACCACTGAGAAGAACAACTCATCACGCAAAAAAATAAGCAGTCAACCATCTCTGTCAACTGAAAAATACCAACGTTATGCCTCTGAAAACATGGCGTGGCTGTAGGCTCCCCGTGCTATGGCTGTATGAAAGAAGTAGACTGTGTCAGGAAGGTGCAAAATGGCCAAATCGTTAAGCAGTTAAACAACTAATTACATTTCCCGCTGCTAAACCTATAGATCAGCTGGCTTGTATGTGGTTTACATTGAGTGAGAGAGTTGTAGCTGCTAGACAATCAATCTAGCGTGTCGAACTGTAAAGGCAATTATATATATATATATATATATATATATATATATATATATATATATATATATATAATATTACCATCCCAAAGTAAACTCTACCTCAGTTTTAAGATTATCTTTTGCTATTCTGATATTAGCTTTGCTATTCTGATAAAAATCAAATTGTAATCCTCTGTATGCATGAATTAAACAAATAATTTGATTGATTGCCAACCCCTTCTGTAATATATAAGTTACAATAAGAAAAGGAAAGCACAAGATACAGTAACAAACTATTTAGTGTCATTTCTGTCCTAATCGATTACAATATTAATTATATGGTATATATCCATACATAGATGAATATTACGTTGTATTGTGCTTATATACTTTGGAGTTACATATTGTAATATTTCACTTGCTCAGCTGTTAGCTGAGATCCTTAGATGTTGCATAGATAAATACTGTGGGGTGGGGGTGGCTGGGGAGGGAGGGGGTGTTGGCTATGTTTGGTGTTGTTTTGGCGCAGTTTTCATTGCACCACATAAACATAGGACAGTGCAAAGTCCCTTTGACATAAGCCCTGCTTGCACCAAAATCATTATTTGCCTAGACTGGTTTTTACAATACGACTGAATTTATTATTTGCGATTTGGCGCAGATTTCTGTATGGGCACAAGGTTTGGTGCAAATTTACGCCAGTCCCCACCCTGGTCTATGTTGCAACTTTTGTTGGGATTTTTTGGCGACTTTTCATGCGACTGTCGCAAACAACCCACGCAGCAAAAAACACTGCCAGCAGATTTATAAATTAATAAGCCGCTCTCATGATGAATTTCCCTCAATAAATCCTATACTATGCATGTATGTACCTATAGAAGGACCAAATTACAATCCTAGCAGTCATGTGTAATATATGCTTACTCAGTAGTGTGGGCTCTATGCTATCACTGCGTCATGGGCTATTAAGTAAAATGTAAATCCAGATTCTTGGCGTATTATCCTTACAATGCCCATTAACAAGCTGTTTGTTGTTGACCATTATAAGATATAAAGTCCATTAGGTTTTTTTCCCACATTTCCCCCCGCCCAGAGGCAGAATAATGTTACTTATTTAACTGTAACTACTTTCGAAATTCAACTGGGTGTTTTTCATCATCGGGTTACCCTGTCCCGGCATATTTTATTCATACCATCATTAGGTTTTTATTGGCTTTATTGACAGTGCCTATCGATTGCCTATACTAACTAACCGGAACGTCGGATGTGAGAGCAGATACTGGAAGCCGTGTAATTAAGCTGGAATCATCTGTGCTCCTGATCAGCGGGGTGTACATGGGTAGCGGAAGACATTACTTTGCAGACTCCTTTAATGATGACCCAGTCTTAGTGAATAGTGTAATTAGCTGAGGTGTATTTGTGAGTGAAGTTCCCCCCGGGCTTGTTTGATGAGCTCGGCATGTTACGTGTAAGGCTTGCCGAGGTGCTGCCTTTCCCGCGGAGCTTCACACACTGCCAGGACAATCCGTGACATGATATCACACCTTTGTACTCCACCTGGACCGAAATCACTCTGCTAATTAAGAGATCTAATACAATGTCCAGTACCGGGGTGGAATGATATAACCGCCTCTGTCATAGATCCACTTTATCAGCGTACACTCTGCACCATAATGTCCTTTTTTTTTTAGCGCTCAATAGTTTTCTGTCTTGAGGGAAAATGAAGAAGTTTCTGGCTCATAGACTGACACTGACATAAATTTTAACGCTCCGCTATATAATAGCAAATTATCAGGATGTTTCGGGGCTTATGTTCTACAATTTTTTAGCTACATTTATTAAATAGTGTCATAAACTCGACAAGGCAGTTTCTAAATTTTATTAAAACAATTTCTTTTTAAGAACAAAATCAATTCGATGCAAGAGTTTTAAAGTCATCAGTCGGAGAGTGAAGAAAATGACAAATTGACAGAATCTACTGATGCTGTTCTCATGTCTCTGTGAAGAAGAAAGTGCATAGAAATTGTAATAAGTAAAAGGTTCTTATTGAAGGCTATGCTACATGTTTCAATATGGGAATGGGGTATTTCTCTGGATCTGCATGTGTTAACCTCAGAATGAGGTCATTAAGACACTGTTAATGGGGTGTATTACTATACACTCTACAAATTCCATCAAAGGAAATCTATTAACTCCTTATTCACCAGGGAAGCAGTGCCAGTAGGTGGTAACTTTTTTCAAATCTTCAATGTCTACAAGACCATATAGGAGCTCCTTGGTTGGTTTTCCTGGTCATCAATATAACCGATCCCTGATTTAAACCAAAGCTGTTTACACCTTGGTAGTGGTGGGTGAGGTGCCAGTACCCATCTCTTTTTTTCACATTCTTTAAAGGACATCTACCATCAGGATTATGGATTCTAAACCAAGTACACTTACATGCCCGTGTGTGGCCCCTTTTTCAGGAACTGCTCTTCTCTTAGCTTTTTATGCCTTTGTTTTTACAAAAAAAAGGTTAAAAAAATTATGCATATGATTCTGAAGGGCTCCACTCTTCATAGAAGTTAATGCAGCCTGGAGCCCCTCAAGCTCATTTGTATAGTTTTTAAAGCATATTTACTTAAAAATCAAGGGCATAAGAAGTTAAAAGAAGTACAGATCATGATAAAGGGGGCACACACCAGCATTTAAAAGCACTTGGTTTTATAAACCTTGATCCTGGTGGTAGATTTCCTTTAATATTTGGGTCAGTCTACTTCTCGACGGGGGTCATACTAAGATGAAAATCCTTTTTATATGTCCTATCAGGACACATATCTGTCATTGAGTGGACCCGAGGTGACCTGTATTCTAAAAGGGGTTGTTTGTGATGGCACGATTCCTTAAACTTGTTTTTATAAACTGAGTTCTTGCTTCTGGTCACTGAGAGGGTCCTATCCTTTCTGATGTTTCCACTTGATTACAAAGAATGTCTGTAAATTTTTTTATTCAGTAGGTCATAGTCGCATCTTTATTTAAGTTCATGGTCATACCTAAAGAAATATTGAGTGTGTTGTGTGAAGGATCTAAACAGCATGCATGGAACCCTAAAACATATAATGGGGACTGTCATGGCTTCTATCAATTTAGTGTCAAGAATAGCTTTGCCAGATGTGCTTTTCTTGCTATCACATATGACAGTACTGCTGCCAAGGCTGAAATCTATTTTGTACCCATAGGCTTATACTGGATTTGTCAAAGACAGAGAAAACAGCATTTCTTAGCACAGAACACATGGTCTTTGTGTTGCTTTAGTATAGATCTCAACTCTATGACTTCTATACAAATGTAGGATGTATATGGGAGAGGCCGACAATGCTGACAGCAAACTTCACAAAATTGTTTCATAATGGAAAGATAGACAGATTAATAATAAGTATGTAATTTTTTTTTATTTTATAAAGGTGGAACCAGTTGGATCTGGCCATTGTGCTCCTATCTGTGATGGGAATCACTTTGGAAGAAATCGAAATTAACGCTGCTTTGCCTATCAATCCAACCATTATCCGCATCATGAGAGTACTACGTATTACTAGAGGTAATAAAGCCATAAAGCTAACCTTGTAATGTCTTCCGCTTAACTCTTACATGGTTAACGATATAATAGGAGGTAAAATACTATCAACTATTGAACTGTCAGATTATAAGATGTAACATTGTCCCTTTTCAGACTCTCTAGTGACATTATGTTCTCAATGGTCTCCAATTTACAGTGTTAAAGCTGCTGAAAATGGCAACGGGGATGAGGGCGCTACTAGACACTGTCGTTCAGGCACTGCCGCAGGTAATGAAGACCTGGCCTCGTTTTATCATTAATATTATGTTTTGTCTGTGATTATGGAAATGATACTGTGATGATCTATGAACAGTTTTTTTTTATTATCCACTTTCTTTTTGAATTTTTAAATACATTTTTATGTGAAGTGTTATTTTTTTTTATGGCTAAATTTACATTTGCGTTATTATTTTTCATTTAGAAGAGCAAAAAAGAATATATACTGAAAGAAGAAGCTTTTCTATTGAGTATCTGTTACAATTGACTTGCATGAAAGAAAGCGTCTCTTACATTATGCTTTTGTTACTGAGAATGCAAAACAATACAATAGCAGCCTATTTGTGCTTGTGATTCAATTGTAACTGATACCATAATGAAGGCCATTTTATGCAAGATAATCAGATTATCAGAAAGGATATCAGATTGTTGGGGGTCTTAAAGATCATCATGGCTTGGATCTGCACAGTTTACACAGCTAGGGGCAGCTTGATCCATAAATTGTGCAGTACACTGTAACTTAGCTATATCGGTATAGTTTATCGGCTTAGTATATCGGAATGTGCTTTGCAGAAATCCATTGATATCTTGATGTACATATGTCTTTTCTCAACCATACTACAACCGTACTTTATACAAGTGTCCACACTAGGTGGAAAAAACACCAGCTCACCCCACCAAGGAACCTTTTTGGAACAAAGGACCTCCCGAAACTCCTTTGGTGCACAGAAAGGGGATCTGACCACAGCCGCTCTAGTATCTTGACACAATATGAACAGGGCCAGCACTCAAGAGAACGCTCAATGGAAAGTTCTTGTATTTCTTTGTACCCTGTTGTCCCTTTGTGGTGGAATATGCATTTTTTACTGGAATAAAGGAAGGTAATAGAAGATTTGCCGTTGAGCATTCTCTTTAGTGCTGGTCATGTTAATATTGTGTCAAGATACTATAACTACTGTACTACTATATCTACAGTGGGGAAAAGAAGTATTTTATAAACTGCCAATTTTGCAAGTTTTTACACCTACAAAGAATGGAGAGGTCTCCAGTATCCTGTATCTCCTGTATGAGAGGTATTTGTATCGTAGATACAGTTCAATTTTGAGAGATAGTTGAGTTTTAAATATTTAGTTTGCATTTTATTTCATGAAATAAGTATTTGATCACCTACCAACCAGCAAGACCTCTGCCTCTCTGAGACCTGTTGGTTTTAGTTTAAGAACCTCCTCCTACTCTGCATTCATTACCCGTACTAACACAGTCCCACCGATGCAGGATGGAGTTAAAATAGGGGCCATTTTTTCTTTCCCATTTTTTGCTCTCCTCCCTTAAAATAACTTTTTAAAATTTTTCCTGTTTGAGTTCTTCTTTTTGCATAACAAATTGTACTTCCTTGTGGCTGTATTTGATCTTTTATGCTGCAAACTGGAAAGGGGTGGTAAAATTTACCAAAAAGCACATTTGCACCATTTTCTTGTGAGTTCTCCTTTTATGGCTCTCACTGTTCATTCCAGATGACATCTCTACTTTATTTTTCGGGTCATCTTTCTTATTTTGATAAAACATATTCTGTAACCTCTTCTGAACTACCCAGAGACCATGTGTGTCCCGAAAGTCTGGTTCCAATTCTAGGAACTAAATGAGTGTCCTGAAAAGTTTGGGAAGTTTCCACCCTTGAACAGCACAGACCTCCATTGTACCGAGGACTACGGAACAACATCTTAAGACCACACACTATCATTGGTCGCTTTATGGCTTTAATAAGACTTTTGCCTACCTATGCCAATTTTCATTTGACCTACTAACTCCTCAGATGTGCATGTCAGATTTATGATGTACAACCTTTTAAAAACTCAAAACAAATTTTGTTATAAATCCAGTCAAGTTCCCTCCAAGCATAGGCAATAGATCATTTTCTCAGCCAAAATCTGAGACGGTTTTAGAAATGTTGTTCTTGATTATTTAACCCTTTAGATGGCTTAGTTTATAGGAAGCGTAAAACCTAAGGGATTGTGCATGGCATGAGTTCCTCTTTTATGCAAACGTAACTTTCAACAGCAACAAACTCTACATGGCAACCAAGGGTATTACTTGATAACTACTACGTGTACCAAAAAAGATTTCCAATTTCTTAAAAAGGAATTGGGTATATTTGCCTCTATAATAACAGGTGTAAATACTATAAAAACCACGATAAAAAGCAAAAAAAAACTTTTTACTCAAAATGGCACAAATGAATACATCAGGTAAAAAAAAAGATCATCAAAAGAAAATTAAGCATTCCAAAATAACAAAACTAAGGAATTAGGGACTTGGGAAGATAACAATGGGACCGTGTTAAGCAACGCTCAGTCACTAATGTGAAAAATAGTCTCAGAGGCAAGGGGTTAAAATGTCTAGGGCTGCACAAAACTTATGTTTTCTTTTTCATTTCTCTTTTGTTGGTGTTGTTTTTTTTCCCGGTTTCATCCATTTTTTACTGCTGATATGCATTGGATTGCCATCCATTTTTCAATGATCATCTGTAGTCTTTGAGTGATCTGTGAAAAAAATTGTTCTAACTCGGATGTGACTGTAGGAAGCCTTTAAATTTGGCAGATTATGTTGCAGAATTTAACTGAAACTCAACTCATTCACACATAATTTTTATCCCTTTTTAGACAGTGGGGGGGGGGGGGCCCGCATTTATCACAACTGGGAACATCAAGCGCCTGTCGTGATACAGTCTATGCCAGCGCTTAATGCTGCCATATGCCTGCATTAGGATCCAAGTTATAGCAAATGCGCCAAGCTGAGCATCTCCAACCCACTGTCCATCCCTCCACGTCCCCTCTATGTCCACTTGTTGTGGAAGTGGCATTGGGTGATAAAAAGTCACAATTCCTGACCAAGAGCCAAAAATTGCGACATTTTAAGGCTTGCATCTCAGAAAGGGATTATAAATCGTCCTATGTTTTTATTTTCATTTCGTTTTTTTTTTTTTAATGGATTAGTGGTCTATCGAAAAATATTTGGAGCTTGTCCAATTTTTTCCATTTGCAGACCACAAACTTTAATAGAAGACAAGGGGTCTGTATGTTCAGTCTGTATTTTCTCAGATGATTCTTGATACGGTAACCGGGTGTTTTTCCTATTTTTTGTAAAGCATCACTTTTTTTCTTTTGTGGACCTTACACTAAACTGATCAATGGATGATGCCTTATGGGCATGTCTGACAGAATTGTGTTGCATGTCCTATGTCAAAGTTGCACCAAAAACAGTGGGTGCACTCTGCCGGAGCAGTCCCGGGAGCGCCAGATTTGAACAACATGCGACACATTTTACGAATCTGCGCACTTTTTGATAAATGTGGGCCATTGAAAATGGATATGCTTTTTTGTGAGCATGCAACAGACTGTGTGAATGAGCCCTTATTCATCTAAATAGAAACCACATTCACTGAACTGATATTTTAGTAACAGAAATTTGGGACATGAAATATGTGTGTCAGCAATCCTGAATTTTTTTTGAGAGTTGCCTAACTTCATACGCAGAGATTATCATGGATCAGAGAACCTCTTTAACTGTCCCCTATAGATCCATTGACTAAGAACATTTTCACAGTTATGTTCTTCCTAAGCATCGTCAGACTGGAGAGAATTTTTAACATTGTGTAAATAAATGTAATGTACACTCCTGGAGGAACATGAATGATGTTTCCCAATGTGGAAGCAGCTGATAGGGGAATTCTACAGTATGTGTCACAGTGGATTTCTCAGTGTAGATTATGGATTTTCACTTTTTCTGCAAGCGATAATGTTTGCTTGTGTTGTTATGTAAAACATGCTGATATGAAAACATAATATGAGCCGTATCAAATAAAAGAAAGCAGTGCAACCGCAGCCCAGAGCTTGCCGATGTTGTGCTGCTGCAGAGGGATACTGCAGCAGAGCAACCATGTTATTGTATACCGTACATGCCTCAGGAACCAGGCGTTTCTTGTTTTGTAGTGTTCCAGAATAGTTCAGTTCCCTAACCACCTTGTGGTATCAACATTTTATTATTTTATGATGTTTCTAGTGTTTTATATTGGTATTGACATGGTTTACCTTGAATTCAACATGATCATTTAGAAAGAATTGTGATACTATTTACTTACCCGGTCCCTGCACGATCCCCGATCCGGACTGTCCGACGAGGATGAACTCTGCCGCGATTCATGAAGATAGTGCACCCGCTATCGTGCATGTGTGGCGCTTCCCCGCTCAGGTCCACCGGAGTTCACCTTCTTCTTCCCGGTGTATGTAAGCGCATGGCTTGCGACACAAATTTAAAGGTTAAATTCTCTGCGTAGTACAAATCCATCGAATCGTCCGACGGCCCACCCCTGATTTGTGTGGTGTGAAAGCCGACACGATTGTGACACAATACGATTGCGTGCGACACAATCCCCGGTGCGATCCCTGAAAAGTCGGGAAACCCGACGAAAATGCTGCGTGGGGGCCCTTAGTAAATAGGCTCCTATGTGTTTAAGCATTGTAACATTTAAAGGTGTTGTACCACAGGATAGGGGATAACAAGATGATCAGTGAGGGTTTGACTGATTGGACCCCCACAGATCATGATCTGGCCACACTTATATACTATATTTCATAATATACAGAACCATAATTACGGTACTCAAAGACTGATTATATTTGGACACAAATATGTGAGTATATAGAGGGAATGTAAAGGAAAGACACCTGTATGTGGCAAACTAAATAATAAATAAATAATTCCTTTATTTATATAGCGCACACAGATTACACAGTGTTACACAGAGCTTGCCAAATCAGCCCCTGTCCCCAATGGGGCTCACAATCTAATCAACCTACCAGTATGTTTTGCAAACACACAATACGAAAACACAGAGAGAGCATGCAAACTCTTTGCAGATGTTGACCTAGGTGGGACTTGAACCTGGGACCCCAGCGCTGCAAGGCTGTAGTGCTAACCACTGAGCCACTGTGCTGCCCATTCTTGGAAATCCCCTAAATCATAGAGCTTAATGGCAGATGCAGCCTTTTGATCTCCTATATTTTAGATTGATATATTGATTGTATATATTTTATAAAGACCGACAATATTCATAGATAATATCGATTATGGATCCATAGAGACAGAAATAAAGAAAGAAAGATACCTGTAGATAGACCATGTCTACCATAGAGAGGTTTTGGAATGACAAATATACAAAGCTTACATTGAGAGAAAAAGTTTATTTTTTGCTCTTCTGTGCCTATAGTCTAGACAGCGCCGTGTATGACTACTCATTACTGCCATGTCATGATGAAGCATTCCCCATACATTTCTATGTAATATGTGGAACTAGTGTCATGTGGCCTTTTACGGCTGTACATTTTGTGTGGATGACCGCGACGACTGGGATTCTTTGTTAGTCTTTTTTGCTTTCTTCGTTCCCTATTTCAGCAGTGTCATCAGAGCGGAGCTGCCACCTATTAGATCAATAATCCTCTTCATCTACTATTGATTGCTACCAATCAGCCATACTCTTCCCCCTTAGGGAACAGGGCTCCCCACACCAGCATAATTGACAATGAAAACTCCAGATGCATTTCATTTTAAAGAGTATGGGATGACAGAAAGTGTAATGAGATTTATGTCAGTCTCCTGATGGATGAGTTGGCCCTGAGCGAGCCTTATTCTTGGGAATCTTAGGCAGGTGATCATTAAGGAGAGAACAAGAAAAAGACAACAAGGATATTGATTTCAAATCAGATGAGCGCTCCTACACCGGGCCAGCAGATTTTACTTCATATTCTCACTCATGCATTAGATAAATCCCCGGGGCCGTCCCTACACACGCCGGCATCTTTTACCAATTTATAGACCTTTCTGCACTCTTTCCCCTCTTGTCCTATTTACTGTTTGTTCTCTGATCAGTACTGAAGCTGCAGGACTATTGTCTCTATTCCCAGCAGCATCATGCTCTATGGCAGATGATGATTTGCCTGTCTGATTGTGTTTTCAAGACGCTCCACAATATGGAAATATGTGATTAGATTAGATTGTGATAGTTATCTTTTTTCAGCTATGTTAAAGTTCCTGCCAACAGCGTCATCTAGGAATTTGTATTCAGCATTATAATGTTGTCATTCACAATACTGTAATTGACAATTAGAAGGAAATTGTCACGTTCAGATACAGATCTGTATGTGATATAGAACAGGAACTGAGAAGACTGATCTACATTTGTGGTGGACAAGATTAAAGGAGTTTTCCCAGGAAGATAAGTTAGGCCCTATCTCAGTGCTGAAACCCCCTCAGATCGCAAAAACCAGGGGTCCGACTGACCCCTCGCCGCTCCTCAGACTAATGGAGCAGACGCCCGTGCATGACCGTTCTGCTCCTTTAATCTCTATGGAGCTGACAGGGATCGGTGATCATGGCGCTTGGCAATTTTCCGTTAATGGAGCAAAACAGTCATGCGCAGCTGTCTCCTCCATTAGTCTGGGGAGCAGCGAGGTGTCAGTCGGGCCCCTCGTTTTCGCGATCTGAGTTGTTCTCAGCAAGTTAGGCCCTATCCCGTGGGTATGGCCTAACTTGTCTGCGTGTGAAAACCCCTTCAAGTAATATATTCAAATTCTTTGGTTTGAGATTCCAACAGGCAGCATATGGATTGGACCATTCACTGAATTCCTAATCCCAGAAAATAATATTATATTGCTATTGAATATCAGCTCCTTCTGCTCTATAACCTGCCACTGATAAATAGAACATAATGGGCCACATTTACTAAAGCCCCTGTGCCAGTTTTCTTTCATTCTTTTATATGAAAACTGCTTGCACATGTTTTTATGAGGTGTCCGCATCACATATGTGTTGCACGTGACTCATTTGTGTCGCGGCTGCACTATACCCGACACAACACAAATTTCTGAACATAAATAGGCGCTGTTTTTGATAAATGTGACCCAATATATACAATCTTAATTCAACTCCTCCTCCTCTGTAACATGTTATCTGCAGATAGGACATTATACAAAATGCTCAGATCCCTCTGCTCTATAACATGCTGCCTGCAGATAATATACTGGGGCACATTTACTTATCCGATCCCTGCGCAATCCCCGAGGTGCGTTGCCCGACGAGGATGAAGTCTGCTTCGATTCAACAAGATTGTCGCCGCGATTGCGCCAAGATCTGATTGCGTGCGCCAAAAACCCCTGTTGAATGCGTCGCAAAATAGAAATAGTCGGGAAGCCGGATGGAAATGCAGTGCGGAGCATTGCAGGGGGTCCCCAGATTCATGCAGAACATGCGCCAGAAATCCTGAATCTGGCGCCCTCTGCATTATACACAGGCAAGCTGCACATAGTACAGACTGCACTGTTCTTAGTAAATGTGCCCCACTGTCTGCAGAAAGGACACCATGTACCATCTGTATAGCCCCCTCTACTTTATTACATGCTATCTACAGATATGCACAATCTGCGCAGCTTTTTTGGCTCTTCAATTTGTTCAGCTCCCCATTTCTTATGATTTGCTACCTACAGCTAATTACCATGTAAAACTTTACATAATAATAATGATAAACTTTATTTATATAGCGCCACCATATTCCGTAGCGCTTTACAAATCATGGGGGACATATACAAATAATATAAAAAACATGACTGAGCACAAACATTCATATAGAACAAATGGAGTGACATCCCTGCACGCAAGAGCTAACAATCTATGAGGAAGAATAGGGTGACACGAGAGGGAAACGGCTTTCATAATGGTCCAGCCATTCTTCATAAGAGAATAAGTAAATTAAATTAAATATAATAAATAGAGGTGCTGCTGCTTGAACCAGCCATCAGCTGCTATCTTATGTACAAAGTCCAAGGTGAATGGGACTGCAGATAAGCCTGGAGCTTGGTGTATGGTGGTTACCGGATAACACATGGAGGAGGACATAGGGTGGGTCAGTAAAAAGAGGTGAAAACTCCATGCAATTAGCAAGTGTTATAGGCTTGCCTTAAGAGATGGGTTTTAAGAGCATGTTTGAAACTTTGGTGGTTGGGTATTAGTCTGATATCCTGGGCAGGCCATTCCAGAGAATAGGTGCAGCTCTAGAGATGTCTTGCAGATATGAGTTTTCGTTTCCCAGTGATCTGTCCCTTTCTCAAATCCTCAGGCACCAGATTTCTTTCTACACTTTCTTTCTTAATGCATGTCAACTATGGTGGGAGTGGGTAGCTGACATGGTTCCACCCCTGATGCCCTGTGAAGACCATTTGATATGAAAACATAACATTCTCTAAAATTACAGATTGTTGGGAAATAGAGAAAAAGGATTTGTTACCTTAAAACATTAAACTTGCATTTCTTACTGTCATGTGATTTCATGTGTTTCTTGATGATTATGTGTTGTATGTTTGTTTTTTGTTTTGTTTGTTTTAGGTGGGAAACCTGGGTCTGCTCTTCATGCTTCTCTTCTTTATCTATGCAGCTCTGGGGGTGGAGCTGTTTGGGAAACTTGGTAAGCGATTTAAAAAATATGGTTTCTGAGAATGAACCTAGAAGGGTGAAACTAAAGAGTTATATCCACATTTTGCTCTTCTTCATACAGTATGCAATGATGATCATCCATGTGAAGGAATGAGTAGACATGCAACTTTTGAGAACTTTGGAATGGCTTTCTTGACTCTTTTTCAAGTTTCTACCGGAGATAACTGGAATGGAATCATGAAGGTAATGTATAACTCTCCATGTTAGCATTATATCTTGGAAAATATGCAAATATGTTTTCCAGTAAGGAAAACCATGTCTTGTTTAGCTACCTTGTAAGGCAGCTCTCCTGACATCAAGCATGACCTTCAGGAAGCCTTATGACATGGTGTGGGATTCACTCAGCCAAACCAGTTCCCTACACTGTATTGAAGAGTCCTATCCAGGTCAAAACAGCGCTGTCTACAGTAGGGAGTCTGTTCCTTCTAGAATAGATATACTGGTTTGGTTTTAATCCCATATCATGTTATGAGAACTCTTGAAGGTCATGCTTGATACCAAGGGAGCTGCCTCACAAGGTAGCTAAAAGAGGTATGGATTTGTTTAACCTATTTGCATATTTTCCCAGAATCCCCTAGTGGAGCGTCAATGGCTATAAGTCCCACATGCCTACGTGTCTCTGTAAGTAGAGCTCTTGCTTCCAGAGCATTATATCTTGTCATTCTTTGGGCAGAAGCAACTCTAATCTGAATGCCAAATAATGTTAAAGATGTTCAATATTATGGCCTTAATGTTCTAAAAGCTGAAAGTATATAACTCTCTAGAAAATATAAGTCTGTGCAAGGAAAACTAATATGGCGTTCACCACTTTAAACAATTGTTTTTTGTCAGATGGTTTCCAAAATGGTAGGTTTATTTATCCATGTTTTACTGTTGGGAACTGTTAAACTATCCTGCCTCTAGATACTTAAATAGACATTCACAATTTAGACATTTCTGGCATATCATTTGAATATATATAATCTAAATCCAATGAATGCAGTTTCTACTTTTTGGAGCAGCACCTAGCTTATCTATTATTTTGGCTACCGCCACAGAGGTGAAAGAAGAGATCCCCTCTTCATGAAGAGTGATAATGCTAACTTCCTAACTCTATCTATCCTCAAGCATTGACAATATGTGTTCAGTGCAGAGGACTCAGGTCACCGTAGATGAAGGTACCACTTCCAAGGGGACCTGCCATTGCAGACCAGGTGGTGTTCGAATTCGGATTTCTTATTCATGCAGCCTGTAAAATTGTTATTGCTCTCCTTGTCCTCCATATAAAGCTGTCAGCAGATTGGACAGGGTAGGATAGGTAACAATTTCCCTTTAAATAAGTAAAAATAGTGATATGGAAAAGGATTTATGTTTTGTATATTTGTAATAATGCATTGGAAACTCACATATTCCTCTGATTTGCAACAGGATACATTACGTGACTGCACCAACGATGACCGCAGCTGCTTGAGCAACCTACAATTCATCTCGCCTCTGTACTTTGTAAGCTTTGTGCTCACGGCTCAGTTTGTTCTAATAAATGTGGTGGTTGCAGTATTAATGAAGCACCTGGATGACAGCAATAAAGAGGCACAGGAGGACGCAGAGCTGGACGCGGAAATTGAAATGGAGTTAGCTCATGGCCTTTGTTCTCAAGCATCACCGGTTTCTCCTCACGATAATGGTGGACGAGGAGGAAGACCAGCTACAGAGGGGCATCGTAATTTGAGGTGCTTCTCCCCGGCGCAGGTAAATGGTGGAGCATAAATATTATAAGGCTGAGCTTGCAAGTCATGAATTGAGTCCCAAGTGTCAGCGACCAAGATTATAAGGGGAGTGGGGGGACTAGAATACAATGACTGATCACTAAACTTGACATGATTCGCTTAGAAAAAAGATGGGAAACCTCATTACAATGTAGAAGGATCATTCCAAAGATCTTTTTATCCCTAGGCCTGTGACCAGGACAAGGGGGCAGGTAGAGGAGAGGTGGTTCTACCATCTCCATAGATGGGGATTCTTTACTGTAAGAGCCCCATGTAAACAAACATGGCCGCAGAAGCAGTTCTGCATTCAGCTTCCTGCTGAGATGGCTGGCCATGCCCATCCTTTCCTATTCACAGCATTGTATTTGTGGGGCAGGTGTGTGTCGGGTCCAGCTGGAAGCTGAATGCAGCACTGCTTCCATGGCCATTTTTGTTTACATGGGACACAGACCGGAGCTATAGCAGCACTGGACACCCAGCGGGTGCCGGGAGGTAAGTACATGTTTATTTTTTTTAGGCCGCGCCCTCACGGCCACCTTTGTTTTTTTTAAAAAAATCTCAGACAACCGCTTTATTTCTTATAGGTTGCACTTTATGGACCTGCATGTTTTATACTATGATACCTGTGGGACAGGATTTGATATCCACATCAAATTTATGTTGCAGATTTCCACAGTGTATGTAACACAAATGGATTATGCCATGGATATTACGATCAATTCTTCTGAGAATCCATAACCGACCATTGTAGGGAGTAGATATTACAGTGGTTTTACAGCAGAATTGAAAAGATAATTTCTGCATAAACTAATATATTCTGCTTTAATGAACCTGATCTGAAAGTTCTATTTTGCTGCAGTTTATTTGTGCATCCACCAGAAGAAATTTGTTTAATTTTATTCCCTTTGCTTCTACTGTGTACAATATCCTGCAGCATCAGCTAATCCTCTGCAACTATGTCCCTTGTAGACCCAAAGTAACCCTATTCACATGCACCCTGCATTATTTAGAGAATGCACTTCCAATTCCTAAAGAAGACCCGTCACCAGAATTTTACCCCTCACAGTAGTAGTTTCTGCTGGTAAAGGATTAAAATTCCTGGCCATATCACCTAAATTATCTGCCACTTAGGCACTGTACCTTAATTACAGCTGTTTTTATGATATGCAAAAGAGTGAACTTGAGTCAACCTCTGAAGAGAAGAGAAAAGTTTTCTTCTGGGCTGCCAGAACCACACATCCTTCTTTTGACTGACAGCTCAGTGTCTCTTTAAATCTCTGCTTGGGCAGACAGGAAGTCCTCCATCTCTTCTTATCAAAATGCGGTATTTCTTATTTTCATGTTGAATTTAGCAGTGATCACTGTGTGGAAAATTGCAGATCTTCTCCCCATTTTAATCAGAGCCAACTGATGGTGGGCGGAGCACGTGGTAGTGCGTGCGGTCAATAAAGACAAAAGGAAAAAAGTTTGTGGGAGGAAGCACAATGGGAGAGGGGAATAAGGTTTACTGTGTCTGTGCTTGATGACAGGTTCCCTTTAAATCTGCACTGACTCTAGTCTCTTCCATTTTACAATAAAATGTACTACATCACATCTGAATTCATATGTAAAACTACAACTACAGCTACAGCTTCCATGTACCGTGTCCTTACAATCTGCTGAATTCTTAAAGGAATTTGTACTTCCTACAAGTCTCTATGGTTGGTGGAAATGAGAGGGGTGAAATTGTTGTATACATTACAGTCTGCCATAGAATTATTGCTCTGTTTACAATATGTCCAAATGGTTTATCAGAAGGATATATTTTCTTAGAAAAATAAGTACTTCCTATAACATATCTGAAAGTTCTCATGGAGAAATGTACAACAAAGTCTTTACATTTTACAGACAATCCCTGTGCTACATACAAGATAGGTTCTTTAGGTCTTTAGTTGAAATTGTATGTAAGTTGGAACAGGTATTTTTTATCATTGCAACTGCAAACGAAAACATTTTTTGTCCATGTCACAATTGGATTTTGAAAATTTTGTGTTGTCATGGGAACAAGGATTATCAATAAAACGTCATGACAGATACCTTACAGCTGATCATTACAGCCTGGGACTAAAGTAAAGCACCAGAAATCACAGTGGTCAGAGAGGTCCGGCTGTAAGTAGGGGTCATCTGTAAGTCAGGTGTTCTTAAGTCAGGTGCCACCTGTAAAGTATTGTGTTTCTTGACACTAAATGTAAACTATTGACTTGGTTAGCAGGTTATCACCTACAATATTTCATGGATAGACAGATATAAAAATTTTTGGCAACTCACCAGTACATTTTCAGATCCAGTAAAACGCTCCCACACACATGGGCTCCCTGACATTTTATTTATGAAATTGGGGGTGGGACAGGCTCTATGTACTCATAGCCCAGAAGATGTCCTTTAATAATGGAGATAATCCAACCCAGTATAATACAATAAGTGGAGGTGCTCTGTGCCTGAACTTACTGCTTTATTCATACAGGTAGCCTACTAATCTTGGGACTTTTCATTTTCTATGTTTTAATTTTCAAATTTCAAATGTTTTTAACTTATGACCCTGCTTTTAATGTCCAGGCTTATAACATACAAGTTCTTGTTGGCTATAAGCATACAATACTTTTAACCTTATCAAGCTACAGCACAAGCTATTAATGATTCCAGTATCAGGGTGCGTACCTACAGCCATAGCATAGTAACCCATAAAGCAACACTTAAACAAGATGCATAGATATAAAATAGGTGCTAAAAGTCCTCTACAGGCAGTCCCCGGGTTACGTACAAGATAGGTTCTGTAGGTTTGTTCTTAAGTTGAATTTGTGTGTAAGTCAGAAATGTATATTTTATAATTGTAATTCCAGAAAGAATTTTTTTGGTCTTTGTGGCAATTAGATTTAAAAAATGTTGGATTGTCATAACAAACAGGATTAACACTAAAGTTTAATTGCAGACACCTTTGATAACTGTTACGGGTGTTTATTGTTGTCTAGGGCTAAAGTACAGTAAATTACCAACATCCAGAGGTCCGTTTGTAACTAGGGGTTGTCTGTAAGTCAGATGTTCTTAAGGAGGGGACCAGCTGTATATAATATTTGAGAATGGATATTCATCACTGTAAGTAAGTACCCATCCTCTTGGACCTTCATTAATGCTAATACTAACAGAGCTGTATCTTTAATTTAGCATTGGGTACCAATTTAAGACTTTTCTACACACTGGGAAGTAGGTATCACTTAGGCCGCATTCGCACAACCATTTGGGGGACGTATGTACGGCTGCAAGCTTGCGGCTGTACATGCGTCTCCCATAGAAGGCAATGGCCGCACAGAGCGATATGGTACAGCACATATGCAGCACCATACCACTTTGTACAAAGATAGGACATGTCCTATCTTTCCCTGTGTTACTGGCCGTGTCTAATGCAATGAAATGGAGAGGGGAGGGGTCACAAATCCTCTCCATCGCGGCTGACGTGCGGGCAAACATCAGTGGGTATACAGTGCTAGATAATGAGCCCTTCAATATCAGAATTAGAAGAGGTCACAGCCTTGTATCCCAACCAAGGCTTTCAATATTACTTTATGTTCTAATTAAGTTAGAAACAATGAATTTACTTTTACAGTTCCTTTATGCTATATTTCTTTTTATGAATATTATAATGGAAAATCACAGCCTACAATCTCTATCATTTTTAGGAGAACTTGTGGCTGGACAGCGTTTCCTTAATAATCAAGGATTCATTTGAAGGAGAACTGATGATCATTGATAACCTCTCGGGGTCGGTTTTCCATCACTATTCCTCCCCTGCAGTGTGTGAAAAGTGCAACCACGACAAGCAGGAGGTAACATTTGTCTTTTGTGCTAATCGTTTCTCAGTTTTGCTAAGCTGATATAATGAACACTTGAGCAATGCAAAGTATAGACTCCTTTGATTACAAGTGCAAAAAAAGAATTCTTCCATATGCATCCGGTTTTAAGTATATGCACCTAATATATACAGAATGTCTATATCATACAGATAAGGAAAAAACAACTTGCCATGTTACAATTATCGATGAATACAGCACTCTTCTTGCACTGATTTCCATCTTATACTATTGTCCAGAGCTGCATTCATTATTCTGCAGGTTTAAGAAATAAAACTTCTCAGCTTTCCATTGTGGCTTGGTTTCTCTATAGAACTTGTTATAATAATTAGCAATATACTTAAAACTACAACTATTCCCTACCATCTAAGCTTTCAGGGGATGTGTTCGATACCAAACTTGCCCCCTTTCTCCAGGGAGAACCAGGCGAATTACAAATCCAGCTCTGAAATCTAGCATAGGCTGGAACATGCGCTCAGTAGAAAGCAGTTTATTTAATATGTTATGATCATTATGTAGATACATTTTACTTTTAAATAAGTTACAGATCTGGTCATCTACTTCAAAGGGGTTGTAAACAATCCCTGTGGATTTAAAGGGGTATCCACATTTATTTAAATTCATCAGCCATACACTGTATATACATTTCTTCAATTGCATGTTATTAAAAAAATATATACCTGTGTGAAGATAGTTTCCAATGTTGTCCCTTAGAAACGAGATAGTTGTCCTTGGATATGATCATCACCGCATTCTTCCACTAGTGCCAATAAGAAGGTAAAGAACGACAGCACAAGAACGGTTGAATTCAAAAGGAGTGCTTCATTCCATCCAAATGCAACATTCGATCCTTGTGCAATCTTTTTCAAGCATGCTAGACAAAGTTCATATAGCGATCAAAATGTTGCATCTAGATTGAATAAAGAGCTCCTTTTGAGTTCAACTGTTCCTGTACTGTGCTGCGTTTTTTTGCCTTCTTATTGGATCTACATTGAACCCTGGACTAGGGCTAATGGACTGTGGGTAGCCTCCACCTCTTATATGGTATGTTGTCTGCATTTTCTATATTATTCTTCCAGTAGTGGCCACACATGAGCTATAGAGACTTGTCTGATCATTTGGATTTAGTGTTCACAACCACAGGACAGCTGTGGGATATGCAGTTACTCCCAGACATGTCAAATACAAAATCTATTTGTGACAATGTGCAATCAGCAGCAGAGGTTGTCGTATCTGATGCTGAAAAGACTATGACCAGTTATATCTGGATGGGAGAATTAGATCAATAGGGAGAATAGAACCCCACCCCCTTGGGGAGACACTGGGGGTAGTGACAGGCACAGGTGACACGTGTTACTTAGTGATCCATCTCATTCCCCAGAGAGAATGCAAATCATGTTCATTTATAATGAAGTCCTGGGACTGCCCCTCACAGGCCAAGAATACATGACAGATGACATAAGAGTACACATGATGTAATATAAGTCTTTTAAGTAAAGCTGATGATAAGGCTGGAATGAACAACTAATAATAAAGATAGCAAGTAAGAGGGAAGTATCTAGCCTGAGAGTACAAGTACATCAGTCATCCAAAGAGTTGTACAATATCTATTTTTAGGCAAATGGTCAATGACCTAGCACAAACACATGGACATAACTGTGTTCAAAATCACTCATTACAATTATTAATTAATTTGCATTCATATATGCAAGGACAACATTCTCATTTCTAAGAGACAACATGGCTACATTTATGGGAAATAATCTTCACACAGGTAAATATTTTTAAATAACATTCAATTGAAGAAATGTATCTATTTGGCAGATGAATTAAATAAATGTGAGTATCCAGTTATTGATACCCCTTTATGTTCATCATCATCAGAAGTTGCAAAGGGTGTTACATCCGGGTAACTGTAACTACCGATATGCGGTATTGCCAGCTAGACCCTCTTAATGTCTAAACCTGTGATCGTTGTCAAGTTGGAATACCTTAAACACCCCAGAAAAACAGATTCTGATGACCCATCCTCTAGCAACACCTTCATCAACTTCAAATTGCATTGTACTCTTGGATATTGGACATACAGAATGGGGCACATTTACTTACCCACTCCTGTGGAGTTCACAAAAGTACACTGTCTGACAATCATGCACTGTGTCGCGATTCACTAAGATCGTGAGCCTGATATCCAGCATGTGTCGCTTGCCCACTCAAGTCTGCCAGAGTTCACCATCTTATTCACGGTGCATGTAAGTTCATTGTGTTGCAACACAATTTGAATCTTAAATCTCGCTCTCAGTCAGAAGCAGACGGATCATCCAACGGCACGCCCCCCTGATTTCTGTCGCATGAAAGCCAGTGCAGCTGACTCGCAATCCCAGCGTGTGCGACGCAATCCCCAGTTAAATACCTGCCCCAGCGGCAAAAATACTAAAAAACTAAAGTGTGGCTGCGGACCCTTAGTAAATAAGCCCCAACATATCATGAATAAAGAGATTTTTGGTATAACCCTAAGGAAAAAAAATCACTATCATGTCATTATTTTAAATTGGGTTATCATTGGATTGATTTTTCTGTCCAATTGTTTATGCTCGAACCCAAGCTCATTTTGGTGGACCAGTTTGAATCTTCCAGAAATAAATTAATAGACTGGGTCAACAAGAAGAATCCCTTAATTGTCAGTGGCTCAATGCTTACAGAGTGCCTTCCAAAAGCAGGACCTCCTATACAACATCCTACCCCTAAAATGGCAAGAAGAAAGTAGCTATCTTTATAAAACATTTCAATTATGTGCAGTGTAATACAACCCTACAAATAAGGAGGGAACATTAAATACTGTATTAAAATACAATTTAAACTTTATAAATTCATTATAAAGAGTTATTTTGTATGATAGAAATGTAATAGCGATGGATATAGGAGAACAATAATAATGATATAACCAATAATAACAGCTAAAATATAAATACACTGTAAACTACTAGGAATTAACTACTAGAAAATATAACACAATAAAACCAGGCCCACACCGTTCTATTTACAGAATCTTTTTTTTCCAAGCCAAAGCTAGAAAACGGATTTATAAAAGAAATATTTTTCAACACCTTAATATAAAACAAGTTGCTAAACTGGTAGATTTTAACAAAAGGCTACATGGCAATTATACGGATCAAAGATCTCATGATTTTGTTGTATTCATCATAAAAAAGTGAAGACGGACACATTACAACTCGCAGCAGGGAACGGCAAGATAATCACAATTAAACTGTGATAAATGCAGAGGTCCCTTGTGATAGGGGTTACAATGCTCTCCTCCATATTTTTCTAAATAGTCTTCACTATTACTCTCTTCTTAATACTCCACTCACCACTTTTTGCTCAAAACATTTTGCTTAGTAGGCTTCACCAAACCTTGTGCCCAATGTTCTTCTCTAAAGTTTTGCCTCGCAGTCTTCACCAGTCTTTTTTGCCCAATACTCTCTACCAAAAGTTTCACTTGGCAATATCTACAGAACTATTTTTGCCTTATGACCTCCTAAATCTTTTGGCCTGCAATCTGTAACAGTAAATCTTTTGTGCTGGCCTGCTAAAAACGTTGCTAACAATCCCCATCGAACCTTTTTCTTAGTGGTCACCAACCTACAGAAACCCCAAAGGATTCTAGTCCAGACTGGGGACATCTTCTCTTTGCTTCCACTATATGGAGAATTGTCCCTTCTGAAAACTACATCTGCAGACTCCTCTTCCTCAAATAGAAGAAAACTACTTACCCTAAACTACAGAAAGAGAAGAGATTTTTAATTCCCTGCTAGATATGGGCTAAGTGTTAGTGAAATGAATATTTTATATAGATTTTAGAAGCCAATTATGAATAATATAACAAATTCCGCTGTACTTTATATCAGTAGGGTAACATCAGTCTTTACATAGCAAAGTCGGTGCCAGCAAAGTAGAATTATGGATGTTTTTGTGCATCAAAAAGATTTGACTACTAGGAAGTAAATGCTCATGAAAAGTTGCTATATCTGATTATAGAAATTGCATGCAAAAATACTGAGATTTTTCTTCTGAGAAACACAGAGCAAGGTCATACCCGTAGTTACCTGAATTGACATTTTTATGGCAAGTGACTTAATGATGCTATTTTCTTTATTACTCTGCCCAGAATTCCACATTTTCTGTCGAAATCATGTCTATTATCAGCTCATGGATCATTTACATATATTTCACTAGAGCCCAGCACAGTCTTCTCATCTCCATTTATAGGCTACATTTACCACCCTCATATAAGCTGAAAACACGGCAATAGTAAAATCTTGTTTAAGAGAAGCATTTTTGAGAATATTTATGTAAATGAAGCTTTGAAACTTAGGTTTCCTTTATTATACTAAAACTGCTTCATGGAGTCGTAAAATGTCTGTTTTTTTACTTATAACATGGAGACTCCCAGCCAGGGGCGTAACTACAATGGTAGAAGCCGTAGCAGACGCTATGGGGCCCACGGTGTCAGGTGGCCCCATCTTCCTACCTGGCATATTGTATAGTATAATATTTATATAACATATATGTGATTTGTATATGTGTGTGTATCTGGGATGTATATATGCTGTTTGTGTATGTGGTGCATGGTGTGTATATACTGTATGTGTATAAATAGACTGTATGTTTGTATGTGTTTATATGTGAGGTGTATAATCTCTTTATATGTCTGTATCTGTGATGTAAATATGCTGTATGTGTATATGGTGTGTATATACTGTATGTGTGTATATAGGCTGTACATCTGTATGTGTGTATATGTGAGGTGTATATGCACTGTATGTGTGTAAGAGTGTATATATATATATATATATATATATATATATATATATATATATATATATAAATATGTGTGCATATGTGAGTGTAATAAGTACATTTTAAGGGAGAAGGGACCCTATTCAGAAGTCTGCTATGGGACCCTGCCTCTACTAGCTATGCCCCTGCTCACAACCAAAATAAAATTAGTTGTGTTTGGATTTTGTTACTCAGAACAGAAGGGCATGAGGTCCATTTAGCCCATTACAGCACCTTTGGGCTACTTCCTCTACCCCTTTTTTTCGAATGCTGTCCATGTTTAGAGAGGTGGTCCCTGCTTGGGATCTCACTACCCAATAGTAAATAGGATGGAACAATTCAAAACAAAGCTTAGGGCCCATCGGAGACACACAATCCACCAGTGGGACCAAGGGCAAAGCTTGAAATATCATCCTTTTAAGTTATTACCTTGGATTCCTATATATGAGAAATATAAATTTGAACCAGCCCTCAGTTGTCCAGATCTAGCCTCCCTGTTCCTGCAGGCCTGTCCTAAGCATAGATTGGATATAAATAATGGATATTCCTGCTATGCAGAGCTTACAATCTCCATTGCTGCACAATACAATGTAAAGGCTTTCTGATCCCCACACATCTAGATAAATCATTTTACACACTGCAGGAGATTGAAGTGTGCAGCGTTTTTAGGGTCTGGTTTCTGTAAACAAGTGTCATTTAGGCTGCTCAATTTTTTTGACAAGTAAATGGAGACAGATATTCACCCGGGGATCATTGATCTATGTCAAAAGACTGCATGCAGTATATAATGGAGTCTCTGCAAACTAGCTGACAGAAGTGAAACAAATTCCACTTTTCCTAAATTTATGATTTATTTGTAAACTGTAAACGGGGGTCATTAATTGCAGATTTAACCCTTTTTTACCCATAACTATGTGTGGTTAAAGGGTTTCCCAATAATTCCCTCCTCTATTTTTAGGGTACATTTTGTTCATTTATTCAATTTATCTCCTGGGCTTTTCCCATATTGCACTTCTTTTACTGTAAATACTGTGAATCTGTAAGTTTAAAGACTTTAAATGGGTTGGCCACTTAACCTCATGTTTTTTGTAATGTGTGGGAGGCAGGATATTAGGTAATTTACCACTATAAATCTACGAGAAGTTCTGCACTGCTTTCTTGATATCTAAAGTGAAGCCTACTGTCTTTTACCTCATCAGCCAGAGATTCCTGTCCGTAAAATGAAAGCAGATGGAGGCTCATGTGATCGCTAACTGGCGATTGTTCATGTACAGAGAGAGATCACATGACCCTCCATCTGTGGCCATTTTATGGTAAGAAATATCTGGCTGATGAGGTAAAAGACCAGAGGCTTCACACTACATATCAATAAAGCAGAGCAGAAGTATAAAGAGATGTACACTCACCAGCCACTTTATTAGGTACACCTGTCCAACTGCTCGTTAACACTTAATTTCTAATCAGCCAATCACATGGCTGCAACTCAGTGCATTTAGGCATGTAGACATGGTCAAGACAATCTCCTGCAGTTCAAACCGAGCATCAGTATGGGGAAGAAAGGTGATTTGAGTGCCTTTGAACGTGGCATGGTTGTTGGTGCCAGAAGGGCTGGTCTGAGTATTTCAGAAACTGCTGATCTACTGGGATTTTCACGCACAACCATCTCTAGGGTTTACAGAGAATGGTCCGAAAAAGAAAAAACATCCAGTGAGCGGCAGTTCTGTGGGCGGAAATGCCTTGTTGATGCCAGAGGTCAGAGGAGAATGGGCAGACTGGTTCGAGCTGATAGAAAGGCAACAGTGACTCAAATCGCCACCCGTTACAACCAAGGTAGGCAGAAGAGCATCTCTGAACGCACAGTACATCGAACTTTGAGGCAGATGGGCTACAGCAGCAGAAGACCACACTGGGTGCCACTCCTTTCAGCTAAGAACAGAAAACTGAGGCTACAATTTGCACAAGCACATCGAAATTGGACAGTAGAAGATTGGAAAAACGTTGCCTGGTCTGATGAGTCTCGATTTCTGCTGCGACATTTGGATGGTAGGGTCAGAATTTGGCGTCAACAACATGAAAGCATGGATCCATCCTGCCTTGTATCAACGGTTCAGGCTGGTGGTGGTGGTGTCATGGTGTGGGGAATATTTTCTTGGCACTCTTTGGGCCCCTTGGTACCAATTGAACATCGTTGCAATGCCACAGCCTACCTGAGTATTGTTGCTGACCATGTCCATCCCTTTATAACCACAATGTACCCAACATCTGATGGCTACTTTCAGCAGGATAATGCGCCATGTCATAAAGCTGGAATCATCTCAGACTGGTTTCTTGAACATGACAATGAGTTCACTGTACTCAAATGGCCTCCACAGTCACCAGCTCTCAATCCAATAGAGCATCTTTGGGATGTGGTGCAACGGGAGATTCGCATCGTGGATGTGCAGCCGACAAATCTGCGGCAACTGTGTGATGCCATCATGTCAATATGGACCAAAATCTCTGAGGAATGCTTCCAGCACCTTGTTGAATCTATGCCATGAAGAATTGAGGCAGTTCTGAAGGCAAAAGGGGGTCCAACCCGTTACTAGCATGGTGTACCTAATAAAGTGGCCGGTGAGTGTATATTGATAAATTACCTAATATCCTGCATCCCCCCCAACACTTATACACACATTACAAAAAACATGAGGTAAAGTGGCCAAGCAATCTAAAGAGGTTTGCTGGGATAATGATATTGATGGCTTATCCAAAGGATAGACCATTAATATTGCATATAATCTGACATACGAGACCACCACAGATCAGCAGATACTGGCAGCCACCCTAATTCTAATGGACTCCACTGTCTATTCTGGGAGATTCTATTCCAGAAGGTTACTTTATCAGCTGACCATCAATAACCTAATTTGGACAATCCCTTTAAGGCTATAATTAAAGTACAATTGTATTGTAAAGGTAGTAATTTTTACGTCTAGATTTTTCCAATCTACACATAATGCTAATTAAATCAATACCGGTCTATGTGGAACAGCATGCATTAACCAAAAGGTAAAATGTCAATCAAAAAATCTCAGGTGTGCGGAGTCCAGTACGGAACGTAGAGGGCAGTGGATACTAGATGGTCATATGGTTACTTCACAGTGCACCTCACACCACAACTGACCACACTTTTACCATATTACTACCATATTATTAATATTAATAGGAAATTATTATATTATACCTCATGAAAAAATGTTACACTTTAACCCCTTTGTGCACCAGGATGTACTATTACGACCTGTGTGTGGTATATTGAAAGAGTTCACTCGCTGAGCTCTCTCCATACACAGCAGGTGTCAACTGTATAATACAGCTGACACCCTTATGTTAATGCCACAGTTAACCTGTTAAGTGCTATGGTGGAAACTGACCACCGCACCTCACTGCTGACGAGCATGGCTATATTGGGTGGTCGTTCGCTGACCCTGACGGGACATCCTCGGAGGGTGGCAATCAGTTGCCATAGAGACTCGTAGGATTGCCATGTATAGTGATCTCCAATAGCCAGCAGATGGCAGTAAAATTGCTATATACAGGCGGTCCCCTACTTAAGGACACCTGACTTACAGACAACCCATAGTTAGACACAATCCTCTGACCTCTGGTGAAGCTTACTGAATGCTTTACTATAGTCCCAGAATGCAATAATCATCTGTAAGGTGTCTGTAAGGAAGCTTTATGGATAATCCTTGGTCCCATTACAGCAAAAAATGTTTAAACTGCAATTGTCACTGGGGCCAAAATTTTTTTTGTCTGAATCTACAATTATAAAATATACAGTTTCGACTTACATACAAATTCAACTTAAGAACAAACCTCCGGACCCTATCTTGTACGTAACCCGGGGACTGCCTGTACTGCAATACAGTAGTATTGTAATATATAGTATAAGTAATTAGACTATGCAGGGTTTAAGTACCCTGTGATGGCGAACCTTTTAGAGACAGAGTGCGCAGACTGCAACCAAAGACCCACTTATTTATTGCAAAGTGCCAACACAGAAATTTAATTTGTGATTTATACTCCTTGCTCCATCACACCTTTTATTCATATCAGCACCCTGAGGACACCAATAAAGTAGAAAATAGGAGAAATTTGGATGATCATTGTAAATTCCCTCCAGGGTCCCCTAAGCAGGAAGAATTGTCAGGGCCGGAGCAGGAGCTACAATGATAATCCAGATTTGTCCACACCTTCCCACTCCTCCAGTAGTCCCAGGTAGCACTGTCACTTTAAAATAGCTCTGTGCACAGCAAGTCCTGGCCTGCAGGAAGATACCTGGAGTCCTCTCTGATGATGGCCTTGGTGCCCACAAAAGAGGACTCTGTGTGCCATCGGTTCGCCATCAATGCCCTAGTGGGTCTGAAATAATAGTAAAAAAATGTGAAAAAATATTTTTAAAAAACCCTATAGTTTAAATCACCCTCCTCTCCACCCACACAAAAATTATAAACATGTAAGGCATCATTACGTCCCAAAATGCCCAAAAAGATTATTCCTGGCTGTAAACACAACGGAAAATATGTCTGTACACCAAATTGTGAAAAACTTATTTGGATCAGAATTTGGCAAAATGGCAAATATTTTTTTGTACAAAAGATTTACATTTTTTAAAATCCTCTAAAACCTAATAAAATCTATATAAATTTGGCATTTCTGTGATCGTAAATACCCAAAAAAAGGGGAAGACTCATTTGGTATGAGAATGACAGCTGTAAAAACAGAGCCCATAAGAGAATGCAGCAAATGTGTTTTTTTGTCAATTTCACTGAAATTCAATTTTTTCCAGCTTTTTAGTACACTACATGGATTATTAAATGGTGCCAATAAAACTGTACAATTTGTCCCGCAGATAACAATAATTTCTCCTGCAGATTGCATTTGGAATGAGGGGAGTAAAAAACAGAAAAGCAAAACCTGTAAGGGTTAAATAATACATACAGTGTGCCCTTAATTTAATATATAATCCCTTGATTAATAATATATACAGCACCCTCTATTTATTGTATAATATATAGGGCCCCCAACCACATACCTATTTATTAATTTATTCACTGCATATCCCTTATACCTAAAATACACAATAAATCACCTCCTTGTAAATCAATATAGTAATATAGTATGATTTTCAGCATAGTGATATGTAGCACCCCCTTATTGTTATTTATTTGCAACACTAAATATCATAGCCAGCCCCCTACTATATATCTCCAACCCTCCAGTATATACTATATCCAGTTCCCAGTATATTCTTCCAAGCCCTCCAGCATATAGCTCCAGACCCCCATATATATAACTCTAGCCCCTCAGTATATAGCTCCAGCCTCCAGTATATAGCTCCAGCACCCCCAATATACAGCTCTAAACCCCCAATATATAACTTTAGACCCCAAGTATATAGCTCCAGACCCCCATATATATAACTCTAGCCCCTCAGTATATAGCTCCAGCCTCCAGTATATAGCTCCAGACCCCCAGTATAAATTTCCATCCAGCTAATTTATTCAGTAGGTCTTCAGTGCAGCAATAATAACAAAAATAAAACTATACTTGCCTTACCCCGTTCTCCTAGCATGCTGTGCAGCCTCCAGGTGCAGTGATGTCACTGCGTTGCCTGCACCAGGTTGCCGATGTCATGTTTGCTCTACGGTCTGTGGCAGAGCAGGGAGTGTATTACCCCCATAGACACCAGTGCAGTAAAGCACTGCACCAGCTACCGCCAAATTCTCTGAACCGGACAGTTCATAATTGCCGGGGAGAACAGGCCAAATCAGTAAAGGTCCCAGATTATAATATAGGTGATTCAGGCAGCAATGGGCTCATCGGGAGCATCTGGCTCCCGATGGCTGCCCCAAAAAAACCCATGTTACAATCCACCATTGCTTAAAGAACCGAACTGTGACTTATCCTATGTGTTGGAATGTGTTAAAGCTACAAAACCTCTTTAATGTTTTGAAAGCTTGAATATTTCCACAAGACCATTCAAATATATACATATTCTTCTTTACAGAAGAACAACTGAACATCTGAAGTGTATTGCTAGACATAGACTGAATGCTTAGAGCTTACACACATTATTTTTAGGAATTAAGAAGGTGTTCTTACCTGACCTAAAATTACTTTCACTACTGATCTCAGTGGAGCCTTGAAAGTGAAGTTCTGTCTCTACCAATATAGGAGTTTTCATTCTTCTGAAAGTTTTTGTTGCAGTGCAGACACTGGAGTTCTTGGCTAGTCCGTAGAAAGTACATATATTGTTACCTGCATAAATTTAGAAGCCAATCCAATCAAGTTAAATGGCAGTGTCCCAAAAGGCATAGAGCAAAGGTGATAGATTCTGATTAGTCACATTTAGCCTTGTCGTTTTGGAATGTAATACCACTGTTTGATAAATGAGGTCCATTGGAAAACACTGCAGCAATGTGGGAAGTGTTGCCATAATTGCCAATTAACGTTGCAGCAATGTGTATTGATTAGTCTGGCCTTGCGTTCCTAAACATTGTAAGCCACTGCGCTCTTCCAGAGATGCGGAGTCCTGCGGGTACTAGAATGGGTTTATCTGCAAACAACACTGCTGGCTTCCATGCATTGCTTATGAGTTATATTGACTTCATGCACCGGAGGATTAGCATATTGGATTAACATAAAATACCTGCTCTCCCATAGACAAAACAGTCAGGGGTGATTTAACTAAAGCTTCTGGAAGCTTAATTCTCTCATCAGAGATTGTATGCTAAGCAGGACGCAACAAGTAAAATGTTTGAACGAGGCAACTCACAAATCCATATCACTAATAATGGTTTTGCTTAGGTCCAGCTGGCAGAAATGGAGGCCTTTTCTTTAACCTCTGACAAGTCCTCTTCAGTATTGACTGATGATCTCAGTTCAGAAGAACAAGGTGTCACAAGTCAGTTAAAGGAGATGAAGGTAAAAGCATATTTTGTGTGTAAATTCAATTCTAAGTAGATGAGATTTTAATAAATTCCCTTATCTACATAGAATATCTTGGCTAGACCCATCTGTGCCATCTAGATAACCATTCATTTCACTGTGTTCATTTTGTGGCTTCATGACAATAACATATTGGATGTTCATTGCTGTACAGGTGCATAATTTTCCATATTTTGTTATTACATTTCTATATGATGAGATTTATTTCATATTTTGTTTGACAAACTATAATGCATTATGTTTTGTTCTGTTGTTCCATATTTCTAAGCATTCATATTTCCTGACGCAAACCATGGAGAAGCACAAAACACTTTTTTTAAATTGAGTTACAGTAGATGGGATGGAAAACCGTTCCTATCATATACATGTAATGAATATTGGAATACTAGAAAACATTGCTTTAAAAAACTTTGAAAGGTATAGAGGAATGTATGAGGCGTCAGATGACTACTTGAAAAATGCCATGTGTTTAGGCAGGTCCTTATCAGTGAGTATGAGATGACTTTGTTTATCCGGTTCATACAGCAAAGCTGATAAGTGATCTGCAGAAGACATGTAAGGTCTACTGTAAAACAGAAAATATGTATTTTTTATGGGCAGACATTGGTCATGTGCCATATTTTAGTAGCTATGATTATCTCTAAATGGATAGCCAATACTGGACTGTATGTAAGAACAGCTGAGTATGGATACAAAGCACGTTCATGGGTTTTTAAAGGAAATCTACTATTTGTTTTTATGTATTGTGAACCAAACATACCTTGAGAATGCTGTAGCTACACTGATGCAAAAGCATATCTTGTTTAATCCCAAGTGGTTTTGCTCAAAAAACAATCATAAAATTCAGGACCTTGGGAAAGCTGGGTGCAGGCTGGCTGCCGTACATAAAACAGCTGCCTGAACCATCCACACAGGACTAATCAACCTGAGCTGGATGACCCATACACAGCAGCTGGGGGATGGTGCAGGGACAACACAGCGTTCTAGGCTTATGCTGGGTGGGATAACATTGAAGCATTGCATAAATAGGGTGAGGAGAGCACTGGGGCAGCCACGGGAGAGACAGAGACTCATTAACATAATTTTATAATAGTTTTTTCAGCAAAACCACTCAGTTCAGGTATTAACCAAGATATGTTTCTGCATCAGTGTAGCTACAGCATTCTCAAGGTATGTTTGGTTCATAATGCATAAAAACAAATGGTAGATTTCCCGTAATTGCTTTTTGAGAACTAAAAACAACTGTGGACCTCTTCATATTACATCTTATTTTTTTTCTATACGCTGCACTAGATTTCTGCCTATCCGTTGTTAATGCTGCATTATTACCCTTGTCAGGGCAAAGTCTTTCTCAATAATCTTCTCCTGTAGAGAAAACCAAAACATGTAGTGGTTAGCAGATAGTAAGATATATGTACATATAGTAAACTTTCCCTACGTTATCTTTAACATTGATGTCATATTTTATTTAAAAATGTAAAAAACGCACAAAACATTTATTTACTCATGTATGCTGGTATCTATATATCTATCAATCTATTTGTCATGTACACTCCTCAAAAAAATTAAGGGAACAATCCAATAATACACCCTAGACCTGATTGAATAAAATATTCTCAATGAATACTTTATTCTGTACAAATGTGCTGACAACAAAATCATCATTTGGAAAACAAACTACAGGCTGATCCAACTTTGATTTAATGTGGAAAATGTCAAAATGAGGCTCAGTATTGTGTGTGGCCTCCACGTGTCTGTATGACCTCCCTACAATGCCTCAGCATGCTCCTGATGAGGTTGCAGATGGTCTCCTGAGTTATCTCCTCCCAGACCTGGACTAAAGCATTCACCAACTCCTGGGCAGTTTTTGGTGCAACATGACGTGAGTGGATGGAGTGAGGCATGATGTCCAAGATGTACTCAATCGGATTCAGGTCTGGGGAACGAGTGGGCCTGTCCATAGTTTCAATGACGTCATCTTGCAACAACTGCTGACACACTTCAGCCACATGAGGACTAGCATTGTCTTGCATTAGGAGAAACCCTGGGTCAAATGCATCAGCGTATGGTCTCACAAGGGGTCTGAGGTTCTCATCTCAGTACTGAATGGCATGCAGATTACCTTTGGCAAAGAAATTTCTCTTCACACCATTACTGACCCACTGCCAAACCGGTCATGCTGAAGGATGTTGCAGGCAGCAGAACACTCTCCACAAAGTCTCCAGACTATGTCACTCTGTCACGTGTGCTCAGTGTGAACCTGCTTTCATCTGTGAAGAGCACAGGGCGCCAGTGGCAAATTTGCCAATCATGGTGTTCTCTGGCAAATGCCAAGCGTCCTGAACAGTGTTGTGTTGTGAGCACAACCCAATCTGTGGATGTCAGGCCCTCATACCATCCACATGGAGTTGGTTTGTAAACCACAACAATCATCTTGCAGACACAAGATGATTTGTGGCTGCTGGAGGTCATTTTGGAGTGCTCTGGTAGTGCTCTTCCTGTTCCTGCTTGCACAAAGGCAGAGGTCCTGCTGCTGGGATGTTGCCCGCCTACATTCCCCTCAATGTCTCCTGGTTTACAGGCCTGCCTGCTGGTAGCACCTTTAGCCTCTGGACACTACACTGAGGGACACAGCAAACCTTCTTGCCACAGCTCACATTGATTTGCCATCCTGGATGAGCTGCACTACCTGAGCCGCTTGTGTGGGTTGTAGAGTCCGTCTCATGCTACCACGAGTGTGAAAGCACCACCAACATTCAAGATTTACCAAAACATCAGCCAGAAAGCATTAGTACTGACCTGTAGAACCACTCCTTTATTGAGTGGGTCTTGCTTATTGCCAATAATTTCCACCTGTTGTCTATCCCATTTGCACAACAACATGTGAAATTCATTGACAAACTCCATTGTTTCCTAAGTGGACTGTTTGATTTCACAGAAGTTTGATTTACTTGGAGTTATATTGTGATGTTTAAGTGTTCCCCATTACCAGCATATGAAAAATGAAGGCTCTTTACATAATATAAAAAATAATAATAAAACATGATGAGCCAAGTCTCTTATTGTCACACAATTCTTTGAGAATGTTGAGGATTTCAGGTAAAAAGGGAACGTTACTTACTGTATTCATCATTAGATCATGTTTAAGTGAGTAAAAGATTTACTTCTTCTGAGCAGCTAAAGGGGATTATTGGCTTTAAGGCCCACCAAAAGGGGGATTATTATTGTGTACATAGAACAAATCAACAACGTACATAGAACAACCTGCCATTTAAATTAACTCACCAAAATAAATATTTCATTAAAAACTATGATTAAAAAACATTGCCCTTAGCCCTAAATGGTTCCTTTCTATTGTTGCAATGTTAAAAAATCAGTTTGTATACTTCAGTTGAGTTCAAGCCTCCCTCTTCCTGATTGACAGGTGTCACTGCTATACCATGCTGCCGGTATGGAACTAGTACTTAGGGACCATGTGTCAATATTCAACTATAGACATGTACAGTTCCCTTTACTTTCCCCTTCTGTGAGGCTGAAGAGAATTCCTGTGGATGGGGAGAGAGGCAGGTGTGAGAGAGAGACAGTGGTTGCATGTGACTTTTCTCTGCTATATCATTAGCCACTCCCTCAGGAAGTTGGGAGTTGAAAGTGACTGGCAATATGACTGGCAATATTTAGAGGAATCAACCTCACTCCTCGGCATCAGTGAGGTGGGGTAGATTGACCTTATACAGCAGCTCTTCCACCTCCATGACTAGAACAGAGATAAATGAATAAAAGTCTTTTTTAGAAGAGTGCTATAAAGGCATTATAGCAGTGGATAAAGGCATAAGTTGAACGTGTATAAGGACATCTAAAAGATAATGGGGCACATTCACTTACCTGTCCTGCGAGATCCCTGAAAGTGCATTGTCCGACCGGAATGCACATCTGCCGCGATTCACTAAGATTGTGCGCCCGATTTCCTGCATGTGTCGCTTCCCCACTCAGGTCCGCTGGTGTTCACTTTCTTCTTCCTGGTGCATGTAAATGCTTGATCTTGCAACACAATTTAAACGTTAAATCCCGCACTCAGTCATAATCATCGGATCGTCCAACGGCCCGCCCTCTGATTTCTGTCGCATGAAAGCCTTGCGATGCGCCAAAATCTGATTGCATGCAGCACAAATGCCTGTCCCAATGGAGCGATCCCCGAAAACGTTGGAAAACCTGATGGAAATGCGGCCGCGGGACCCTTACTAAATAAGTCCCAATGTGTGTGGTTTGTAAGCAAGTTTTTTTGTGACAGGTTTTGAGATTTTCTAGTGAACAAGGAGAGGAATTCTTACTGCACTGGGGTAGAAACAGGCAATTTTTAATGGGAAATTAATGGTTGACTTTTATTTTTTTGGAAGAAAAAGTAGGCATTTTCCCTGCACAAGATGCACTTTCCTTGCTAAAGGAGCATTATTGTGGTTTCAGAGGTATTGGGGGTAAAAATGCTTGATCATTGAAGCTATTACTAAAACAACTGTGTTTACCTATATGATAAGCAAACTGTATATTAAGTGGTTTCTATGCTATACTGTGACTATATGGTAGTACCATTCAAATTTTGTGGTTTTCCTCACCAACAATTGGTGTTTGTCAGTCATTGCAATCTCGTTGTAATATGACGTTATGGTATGGCAGTAAAATTTAGACATTGTATTGTGGTATTATTGATTATATTGATATAACTTAGTATTTTTAAGCCAGTTTGTTTTACATGTCTTTTTGGGTCTTATTGGGGTACACCAATAACTGCAGTCAAGGGCTCCACATCTGTCATTCCAGTTAATGTAAGGTTAACACAGTTCATAATTATGGCAAAGGTCAGCTGTTCCTGAAGGTCATGAGTAATTCACATTTCCAGAAAAACAACCCTGCACGTTATTAGAAAGAAAATTGGCAATATGGATTTCTTCCCTTTTGCAGAGAAATATTGCATTACGGTAAACGTCCTGCAGAGCCTGTGTTGGAACAATATTTAATGTCTGTTCTTTAAAATGTTAAATCATTTATCTTAGGGGTTTTTATTAATAAAGCATTACCGGCTCAATACATGTTTAAAGCGTATTACGACAAGCGTTGGTGGTAAATGTGTACATACATTTGATTCAATCTGTAATTACATCATAATTAGAGGCCCATTTTAGCGCTTAAATCTACTTGTACTGATCAGGCTGGTTAATCTTGCCCCACTTAAAATAATATCCTTAATCAGTAAACTCTGTGGAAATGGGTTATAATTTTAACATGGAAAAGCATTATCTCATAATTAAATTTGCATCAGTCGTATTCTTGAACACCCAGTGATCTGGGAATTAGTATTCAGCCCACTAAATCGTTCTTTGCTTTAATTGTTCAATACAACTCAGAAATAAGCCCCCATTCAGAGATCAAAAACTTTTCTTTTTTTTCACCTTTCAGTCTCTACAGAAAATAGTAACCGAGACTTTTTATATAGCATATATACTCGAGTATAAGCCGACCCGAGTATAAGCCGAGATCCCTAATTTTAGCACCAAAAACTGGGAAAACCTATTGACTCGAGTATAAGCCGAGGGTGGGAAATGCATTGGTCACAGACCCCCCCCCCCAGTATATAGCCGGCCAGCCCCCTATAGTATACAGCCTGCCCCCAGTAGTATACAGCCACCCCAGCCTGCCCCCAGTAGTATACAGCCTGCCCCCAGTAGTATACAGACTGCCCCAAGTAGTATACAGCACTGCCCCGCCTGTCCCCAGTAGTATACAGCACTGCCCAGCCTACCCCAGTAGTATACAGCACAGCCCAGCCTGCCCCAGTAGTATACAGAACAGCCCAGCCAGCCCCTAGTAGTAGACAGCACAGCCCAGCCTGCCCTAGTAGTATACAGCACAGCCCAGCATTAAAAAAAAAAAAACTTATATACTCAACCTCCGGTGGCCCTGATGTGCAGCGCTGCTCCCCCGATGTCCGCGCGGGTCCTCTTCTGGCTTCCGCACCTGTCTTCTGTAACATCGTGCTGGGCGCCACCATTGCTCTCTCCCGGGCGCCGCTGCTGACGTCATACTAGGCGCCGCCCAGGAGAAAAACATGGCGGCCAGCTCGATGTTAGAGAAAAAAAGACGACAGGCACGGAAGCCAGAAGAGGACCCGTGCGGACATCGGGGGAGCAGCGCCGTGCATCGGGGCCACCGGAGGGTGAGTATATAAGTTTATTATTTTTTAAGTATTTTGGGGCGTGCTTGTATTGACTCGTGTATAAGCCGAGGGGACGTTTTTCTGCACATTTTTTGTGCTGAAAAACTCGGCTTATACATGTGTATATACGGTAATATAATAAAACATTCCATGAGTCACCTGTATAGTAAATGAGCTGAGCAAACTTAAAGTGAACTTGTCACCAGGAATGTAATTTTTAGCTGATGACTGGTTCCAATAACCTATGCTATGCTGTTCTTAAAAATGCCTTTGTTAGCCATTACTGCAGCAGCCTGTGGTGTGTCCCGGGGTGGGGAGCAGCTGCTGCTACCTATGTATTAGTCTCCTCATGCATTCTTACTTTGCCACTCAGGTGGCAGGAATTAAAAACTGGGGGTCATTCATCTTTGCAAATGTTTTACTATACTCCTTGCAATGTTCACTGCAACAGATTTTTTCAGTGTTAAATCTCATATATCTTAAGATCCAAATGTGGACTTATAAAAAAGTAACAATTTTGGCGCAAAACTGTCTAAAAAGTCACACTTAAACTTCACACCTGAAAAGGCCTGGGAAAAAGGGGTTGAAGAATGGTTAGAAGAATTTGCGACTTAGATGCTTGGTCCAAAACCAGAAAGAAAAAAAAAGACACTCACAAATGTCCAGATTAAAGATAAATGACACCCAGTTAGTATTTTTTTTTCCCCATTTTTTCTTCAAGGGAACCTGTCACCACATTTTTACATATACAACCAGTGACAGGTTCCTATAGAGTCCTATTAACTAACTAATACTCTTCTTTTAGATAAAAATTGTTTTCTTTACATCCACATAAATCACCTTTTATCTTATATTACCTCGTATTAGAGGGGGCGTGTCCTGCTTGGTTTGTCCCCCCCCTTTCCTCTACTCCTACTCATGCCTTATGACTATTCAGCAGTTCATGTCTTGTGACCAGAGTGACATGATCTGACCACATGAAGTCACAACAGCCTCCATGGACTTCTACTCCTTTCCATCCTCCATGTAGACTACTGTGCTTTCATGTCATCACTTACATGGTGTATAGTTTGCTACTGTTAGAAGGCTAAAGGACCTGCGATGATGGCCACATGACATGAATGTTACACAAGGCACTGTGTAAAAAATTGACACAATAGAGCTTGATATGTCTGTAGTTGAATATTGCCAGACGGTCTCTAAATACAAGGAGGCAGAACAGTGATTTGACAAGACAGAGCTGTCAGTCAAAATAATGGGGCATGGTTTACTGTCAGCCTGGGAGAGCAGAAGAGTCAAAGCCAGGAGACATGGGTCAGAAAAGCTAATTTGCATATCAGAAAAACATCTATAATTAAGGTACAGGGCCTCACTGGCAGCAAATTTTAGGTGATATGGGGAAGACATGTAACCCTTTATCAGCAGGCATTGTTAGTAAAATGCTGGTGACATATCTTCTTTAAAGGAAATCTACCCTTTCCTTTTATTCATTGTAAACCAAACCTACCTTAATAATGCTATAGCTACACTGATACAGAAAGATAACTCGTTTAATACCTGAACTGAATGGTTTTGCTGAAAAAACAACTATAAAATTATGATAATGAGGCTCTGACGCTCCTCTGGCTGCCCCGACTCTCTTCTTTTCCCGAATTATGCACTGCTTCAGTCTGCCCAACATAAGCCAAGAACACGTCATCACTGTGTTGTCCCTGAAAGGCAGAAGTAATAAACTGATGCTGTGTATCTATGTCAGGTTGATTAGTCCTGTCTGGACACTTCAGGCATGTGGAAGTAATGTGTTTATGTATGCCAGCCAGTCTGCACCCAGCTTTCCCAAGTTTTATAATAGTTTTTTTATTGCAAAACCACTCTGTATCTGCATTTCTGCATCAGTGTAGCTACAGTATTCTCAAGGTGTGTTTGGTTCAAAATGCATAAAAAATGGTAGATTCTCTTTATAGGAACTCTAAACTAGAACAGTTCTGCTGTCCGATGTGACTCTTCTCTGCTCATTTTTACATTATTTTGGAGGAGATTTTTTTTAGCTTAATAGGGAAGATTTCAAATAAATGAGGGAATTCAAGAAAGGACATGTTATACCCGATGGGGCTGATGCTAGCACCGATCGCGGGTATTATCACAGCAAAGCCTAGGATCGTCGCTCCCTGTGACGTCATCGGGGAGTGGCGATCCGTCGCCATGGTAGCATCGGGTCTTCCGAAGACCCAAGGTTATTTCGTCTTAACCCCTTCATTACAATGTGCTGATAGCACATTGTAATGAATGAGGAGGAAAATCCCCATATACTGCCATACTGTAGTATGGCAGTATATGATAGGATTGATCAGACAACCTAGGGTTAAAGTACCCTAGGGAGTCTGAAAAATAGTAAAAATAAAAAAAAAAAGTTTAAAAAAATGATAATAAAAAAACCTAAAAATTCTAATCACCCCCTTTCCCTAGAACTGACATAAATATAAATTAACAGTAGAAATAATAAACACATTAACTATGGACCCGTCCGAAAATGCCAGATCTATAAAAATATATTTCACACAATTTTCATTGTGTTTAACTACGTAATGGAAAATAGCGCCCAAAGTCGAAAATGCACTTTTTTTGCCATTTTGAAAAATATAAAAAAAATCTCTAAAAAGTGATCAAAAGGTCATACAGTCCTAAAAATGATATAATTGAAAGTTATTAGCGCCAGAAGATGGCAAAATCAAAAAAAAAAATATTTGTACAGGAGGTTTTAATTTTTGTAAATGTATGAAAACATAAAACCCTATACAAGTTTGGTATCCCCATAATCACACCAACCCAACGAATAAAGTAGACATGTCATTTGGGGCGCTCAGTGAAAGCCGTAATATCCAAGCCCACAAGAAAATGGTGCAAATGCATTTTTTCACCATTTTCAAAGCATTTGGATTATTTTTCCTGCTTCCAAATACATGGCATGGAATATTCAATACCATCAGTGCAATTTGTTACACAGAAAACAAGCCATCATACAGCTCTTACGTGTAAAAAATAAAAAAGTTATAGATTTTTGAAGGTGGGGAGTGAAAAATGGAAATGAAAAAACAGGAAAGGACCTTCATATCATTAACAGCGATATACAGCGATTATTGAAATAAATAGACTGTCCTTGCAATGCAGGACATGTTCTCTAAAGCTTTATTGCACTCCAATCTGACTAAGAGATGATAATCATTGACCCGTTGCTGAGCCATATACTGTATATCTACAAAATCAGCCTGTGTGTCATCCATATGTCATCCATGTTTGCAGATCCATAAAAAATAATGGAAGGCTGGGAAATGGTATCACTAGTTAGTCCCACGATTGAAAGATCACGATAGCGTTACCTAGAAACTGATCTGCTAATACAGACGGCACACAAATGACAACCGTGTGGCATCCGTAATTTTTCCACAGACTTCTATAGAAAGGCTCCAGCTACAAACACTAACAGGAACAGGATCTGCTCTAAGTTTTCTAGAGCCTTCAAATGAATCCATCAAAAACATGTGCATAGGTCAATTGAAATTAATGTGTCAGTGTGCTGGCTGAAAAAGTGGATTGCACACGGACAAAAATAATGTACATGTGCATGTAGCCTAAAAGTGACTTCTCTAATACATAGAACTTTAAAAGGAATGGAAAATTCCTTAAAATGGTGACAGACACAAGTAGTTATCTGATCTTTCTGTCATAGGGAACCTGACATCTCCTAAAACCCTGTAAAACCACAAAAGAACCTTATCTGGCAGCTTTAATGTTGAAGGTGTCTTTCTAACAGACCAGCGCTGCTGCATGCCTCTTAAAGGAACTTATATTCCTTGCTCTAATGCAGTCAAGGAGGTGGGGAACTTGACTAAGCAGTCAACCTGGCCCGCCTCTTGCTGGCCACTTGGCGGAGCACCCGGCCCCCTTCCATTTCTTAGATGTGCCATGCTCAGTTTCCTTTCTCCTACATGAACACCCAGGCACAGTCACAGGTGCATAGCGGATATGCTGCTTTATGGTACCACGAGTGTGTGTCTAAGCTAGCCACCCATGCTCCCCTCTGATGCAGTGCTGGCACCTTCAGAACAAATTAAAGGGCATCTGTCACCAGGATGAAGCACTGTATGAAAATGAGCCTGAGGGGCTCCAGGCTCCTTAGGTATTTGCATACAGTCTTTCATCCTGGTGGTAGATGTCCTTTAAAGCTGCCATATAAATAACTTTTTGTGATTTTACAGGGTTTAAAAATATGACAGGTTCACTTTAAGGGAGAAAACTGATTTTCACACCCTCACCATTCAATCGTATTGTATCTTCAGAGAGAATTTAATATTAAAATCTACCTCTGGAATCAGCTTACAAAGCTATTTCTTGTGAGCATTTCTCCAATATTTCTCCATTATTTCATATTCTTTCAAATTAATTTTTAATCACTATTAAAAAACATATTTCTAGTGAAAACTGTATTATATTATTTTAGGTCACCTGGGTCCCTCATAGAGGAATATCCCAAGGGTCCCATTTTGAAATAACCTCTTCCATAGCTTTGTACAACTAATAATATGTTGATATCTTTAAAGGACACCTGTCATCAGGTCTCTGTCACTAGTCCTGTCACTACTACCTGCTGGAGCAGCTCACAAGGATCCCATCCCAGCCTTTATATAGTTATTTCATACATTATTCATTGTAAAATCATCTATTCTTTATCATATAAATGAGGCTGGTCACATGATCAGAGGCAGTGATGTCACCCCTGTTACCCCTCCCCTCTCCTGCCCCTGCTCATGTCTGTGTGTAATGTATAGTAAAGCATGGCTAGTGTGTTTGCTGCATCTGCTGACATGCTGCATCCTCCTAATATACAGAGACACAGACATCAGCTACACATGAATGTGACATGTTCTGCTGTAACATGGCTGCCTGGAGCTGTTGTATCTCTCCTATACACACACACATGCACACACAGGCTGCAGGGGGCGTGGCCACCAGCACCAGGAAGCACATCATTATATAGCCTCACATCATTATACAGCCTCACATCATTATACAGCCTCACATCATTATACAGCCTCACATCATTATACAGGCTGTCAGTCATGCACTGGGGGTGTGGCTGTGCCTCCCACTCATGAATAGAGTGGACAGCTTGAATATGCTAATGCTTCATTGGACATTTCACAGGTCATTTGCATACAGCTTTAGGACCTCATTGCTTAGGTTTACAGGCATGTAGAGGGACAATCAAGGGATAGAGGCAATGCTCTCTAATGGCAGTTTATGAAAATATATTTAGTTTAGGGGGTTATTTTGCATGACGGGTTCTCTTTAATGTTGCTTCGGCAGTTGTCACACACGAAAATTTTTTTAAAGGAAATTTTATCAAAATCAAGCATGATAAACCAGCAACAGTTACTCTGATCTGAGGGAGCAGGGAGGAGGGTGAGATAGTGTAACTGTCTGTAAAGCCAGACCACAGAGGGGCTTGGGTAGCTCCTCCGGCTCATTAGCATACTTTTAAAAGTTGATTTTAGAAGGAAGGAGGCCATGGATAAGAAATATAAGAACCACAATCACGGTGCCTGAATCTATGAGTAAGTGTCCCTGATTTATCATGCTTGATTTCGATGGTAGATTTCCTTTAAAGGACCTCTACCACCTAGAAGAAGGACTCTAAACCAATCTCACTGACATACTGGTGTGTGCCCCCTCTGGAAGGATCTGATTTTCTTTTAGCTTCTTAAGCCCTGGTTTCTACAAAAAAGGCTTTTAAAATTATGTAAATGAGCCTGGGCTCCATAGGAGTTAATTGAACCTGGAGCCCCTCAGGCTTATTTGCATGATTTTTAAAACCTTTTTTTCTTAAAAACCAGTGCATACAAAGCTTAAAGAAGAGCAGATCCTGCCAGAGGGGGCATACACCAGCATGTCAGTGTGGTTGGTTTACAGACCTTAATCCTGGTGATAGATGTCCTTTAAATATGTCCCTAAAGCAACATCACACAACAGCTTCTTCACAGCTTTGTTCTGGATTAGATTGTTCTGCAATGCAGTTCCAGTTAGTACAGACAAGAAAAAAAGTAAATCAGAACTAATTCATAACAGCATTGGGTAAATTTAACAGGGGTCAAAAAGCTGGTATCCTTGAATCTTCAACCTTGTATTTTTGAGTGTGTTTAGATTTAGTTTAGATCCACAGTTTCTAAAGAATTGAATACGAAAAAGACATAAAACTGAATGCTCTTAAATTAAAAATTAGGAAAGAAACGATATGAAATCAGAGCAAAACTTAATGATCACAAACTCAAGTGAGCATTCTGTAGATACTATATTGAAAAGCTCTAGCGTTGGTGATGGGATGTACTCAATCTCTTACCCTCTGGCAGTGAAAAGATTACCCACGTATGAGGCTTAATATGTTCCTCATTTTCAGGAAGACTTAAACTGCTTAAAGTGTAAACCATAAACTGCTTATACTGCTTTGTCCTTATTTCCCTAAAGTCAGACATTCCCCGATGTTTGTCCAAGTGAACTAGATTTTGCCTGGCTCAGAATTCATGGTAGTGTCCACAGTGTAAACTTTGGCTGTCAAGATCGTTTTTGGAGGTTTTGACATTTGCTGTTTTGACATGTATTTTATTACTGCTGTGAAAGTGCATCTCTTTCATAAGAACACACTGTTTCCTAACAGATGCAGCCACATGTTAACCAGAGTATTTTTCAAAACTGGGTCACAAGAATTGGTTATACAAAACAATTGTTGTCAGAAATGTTAAGTTACTTTTTTGACATAGTACTATAATTCAAAAGAGAACATAGGTAGCAAACTCCAATCATTACAGCTTATAATATAGCAAATGAAATCCACTTCATAATACTCATTTTTAAAGGAAAACTACCTTCAAAATCCCACAGGGACACTTACTCATAGATCCAGACACTGTAACTGTGGTAATCTCCTTATATTTGTTTTCCTCCTCCTTTCCAAAATCAACTTGAAAAATGATGCTAATCATCCAGAAGGGCTCTGGAAGGTGTTACCAAAGCCCTTCAGTGCTGTAGCTTCACATCCTTTTACTTTGTCTTCCCTTCCCTGCTCCCTTAGCACTTTCCTCCCTCTGCCTGCTGAAATCTCACAGCAGTAGGGAATTTTAGCAGACAGTGGGAGAGGAAATTCCTCCTTGAACAGTATAACAGCCCGTGAACCTGATTTTTTTTTTAAATACTGGTTTTTACCCTTAAAGAAAACAGTCCTTAATATGCATAGCTGGTAGATAGAAACAGCTTCCACTTTAACAAACTGCAATAGAATAGGTTAATGGCTACTTGATATGTTGAAAGTGACCCCCTCCTAGCTGCAGCATTGTGTCATACTTTAACCTAAGGATATGTTGACATCAGGTGTACACTGGGAATATAACTCATTTATTTTCTGCTGTGCTCCATATCAATTGGATGTTTTTCTTTTTAAAATCCACTCAGAAGGTTTCACCAGAAGTTTATACGTGAGTTACCTAATACTAGCCAAGGGAAGATTAATCTTTTAATTTTCTTGGGTTCGTCACTGTGTGTTGTATGAAAATAAAAATGTACTTGCCCTTAGGTCGTACTGGCTAACTCTGATACAAACATTTGGAGGTTTTGTGTGTCCATCTACTCTCCTAGCACTTGCTCCTAATCAATGTAGTTTTTGTATTTTGTACCTGCATTAAATCTTATCTGAATTTAATGTATGTGAACCCCATATTGAATGGACAGAAGAATGGAATTAATGGTGCTCAATACATAAATAATATAAATGATAATAAAATTAAAAGATGGATTTTTAGAAAACAATCAAATTAATCAGGGATATAGCAAATAAGGTATTTAATTAACAAGCAACTGTAAAGTTTTTTTTCCCACAAATGAGTAGCTCTTGGGACATAAAACAGCTTTGCCTATAATCTTTGTTATATCCAGCCCTGTGAAACCATAGTTTGTTTATGTGTCGGACTCCTGGAGGACCGAGGGGCTGTTGCTCCCTGCTCACAAAGGAGGAAGTCATGTGACAAAGCATTCTTTGTGTATGTAGCAGAACTAAGAGTGTTCAAGACTGTAGATACAGATGTCTCCTGCACAGAATAGTGAGGTACAAGATCTCCCCTGTTCACTATCAGTCCCTCCATCCCAGTCTGTGATTCTACAGAAATTTTTTGTCTCTCTCTGCACCTCATGCTGCTCCCCTTCGCCATCTTGAAGTCGGCACTTTGTGCACCGTGCAGATAAGCTATTAACTCTTAGAGCTCACACAACACAGGCTATAGATTTCATGTAACTGGTTTACTTATGATTTATTCCACTTATTTCATGATTCCTGCTCCTTCATGTGATGGAAGCTGCCAGGCTGTCACCATATGCATCCTGTATGTGCACAGTGTTCAGTGGATTTACATGGGGGAAACTGAATGGATTTAATGCTAAATTTCTTTGAGATAGAACACAAGGCATCATGGGATCTGTGGGCAAGCTAACTGGCCTCAGCTTGAGGGAATAGACTGACAGACATTAGCCTCCGCCCACTTCAACTCTGGTAAGAAAGATTTTTACCAAACACTTTCTGAGCAAAAAATTCCATAACTTTGCAGCACAAAGTAGGTATCACATCAGGAGTGGAACTTGAAGGGTACATTGGAGATAAGGAAAACCATATGGTATAGCTTCCCTATACAAAAAGATACTGAGGTTCAGGTACAGATTTTGCTTTGGGGCCAACAGCTTAGAGTTATATCTTTTAATCAGACAAGATTGCCATAAAGACTTTTTTGTGTCATGACTGGTGTCTGCCAAGTATTAAACATTGACATCTTCGGCAATTTTGCTCACCTACATACACACCCCAAGCTGCTACCACCTTAATACTGTACCTGTTGCTGCATGTACCACTGCACCTGCTGTGTGACCCAGTCCCACAAAATTCCATTCTTCATGACAGAACTATACATTTTACAAAGGCATTTAACAATATATGTCAAAAAAGCCTAATGGGTAAAATAAGGTCTGTTGGTTTAGTAGAAATATTCTGCAATTGGATTGAAAATTGGTTAAAGGTTCAAATCCAGAGAGTAATGCCTACTCGTGATGGTCACAAATTATAAGTGGTGCACTCCAAGGTTCTGCGCTGGGCCCACTACTATTTAACTTATTCATTAATGATATCTGAGACAGGATCCATAGCACTGTACCTATTTTTTTTTTTGCTAATAACACCAAGCTGTGTAGTATAGTGCAGTCTATGGCAGATGTTTATAGCCCACAATCTGACTTTGGCAAACTGGGGGGCACTTATCATTCATTGTACAGCAGTTTTCTGGTTAACAAGCAACTAAAAAGTGAAAATTACTGGCTCATGGGCCGTGAATTGTGAAATTTATCCCACTTTTGCATTCCTCACAATACTTTTTTGAAAAATAGGACACACTACCCTATGTACTTGTACCTTGTACTTAATCCGGGGACTGCCTGTATTCACCTTTGGCCATGTACAGTAGGAAGGAGTCTAGAGGTAGCTTACATCTTATTACCATATCTCCTCCCAAAACTAGGGATAGTCATGCGACTTTCATATACTCTCATCATCCTCATAGTCATCATGTGACTCTACGAATTCTATGTTAACTGACATCTACATTTATTTATATTTTTATATTATATATATATATATATATATATATATATATATATATATATATATATATATATAGAGAGAGAGAGATAGTTATATATATCACTTATGTGATACCTGTAGATGGATATTAAAGCATTACTGCCTCTATCTAGGCAAAGTTGTTATTTTGTAACTCCATTAAGTAGGACACAGCCACTGTTTACATTTCTGTTTTTTCTCTCCAATTTCCATAACCTAAAGAATGAACTAGAATGCGGAGCAAGAAATCAACCTATTGTTACAACACTTTGTAGATTGACTTTTCTTCATGATTCAGTAGATGGTCCACTAGACTTCTACACTGTTTGCATTGCTATTATTTTATTATTGGTTTCCGGTGGCTTTCTCCTTTTTAGATACAGCAAATCCCCAATCTGAAAATTTGGGTTTATAGTGTGTGTTGTTTTCTTAAATGATATCATGAGATTTTACCTTCTTTAATACATAACTTGTATTATTCTATTTGCAAAATAATTTTTTTGACATGAAGCAAAACTCTGACATTTGCATCTTTTTCACAGGAAGGCCAGGACAGCCCCGATTCTTTGGGGATTGGAGTTTTTGGGGAAAACTTATTCCCACTTGCTAGCATCCCAGGTTCCCCTATACCTGATCGCTACCTGTGTGAGATCGACAAAGTCTCATTAACTCCAGATTCATGGGACAGCTGGCTGAAAGAAGAAAGCAGCCCAGGTACAGAGAATTTATTTCAGAGGAAAATGCTTTTTCAATTCCCAGCATTTCTATGATAAAAAACATGACTGTTCATTTTCAGGCAAATTGTAGAACTAACACAATGCTTGTGGAGTGGCACTGACCTTTCGATAACAATGTTTCTCTACGAATGTAATGTTCTAGCATTTTGACCAGCAAACATACAATAATACGGATTCTATCCTTTCAGGCTTTTTCTCTGAGAGTCTAAATTAATACACTGCAGTCACCACAGCACAATGGATTATTTGTAGAATAAATTGGGTTATTTGTAGTAGGTTTCTTTTCCTACATTGAGACTACAAGCTGAAAAGCTGACATGTTTCATTTCTGGATAGATATAAAAGTATAATAAATAAAAGTATTATTCATCTTATACATCTTAATTCATGGCAAAGATTCTGGCTAGGGTCATGTGACCCTAGATGTTCTGCAGCAGAGCCTCGAGGCTTTATATCGGTCAAATGTAGAATGTTATTGTTACTTCACCCATTAATTTTAGGAATTATATTACAAGCAGCGAATTTCACAACAGCATAGTAACCTAAAAAGCACACTAGTTTCTTGGTTGTCAGCAGGCCAATATATATGGTGAGGTAAAGAAAATAAAAAATAAAAAAACTGTGCAAAACATAATGGAACCACCAAATAAAAATAAATGGTTACATATTGAAAACAAAACATCATATATCAATATAGTAAATGACTACCAAGATTATGTTCAGTTATTTCTTGACCTACTGTATTACCACAAACTTCAATGATGTCGTTAAAGGTCCTGCAGGGAAAAGCGGTTGTGCTGAAAGGGAACCTGTCATGTAGTATTTTTGTGCTTTTTAGTATATATTTATAGTATTTTTTATAATATACGCCAGTGCAGGATCTTCCGATGTGAGTCTGATGTGCCTCATTGGACTTCAGTGTAAGCGATTTTACGTCTAAGTTTTTTATAAAAGTTTCAAAAAGGTTGATTTGGGATCCATAAGGACCTGTGGTTGATGTAGGGTCCCAATTTGACCTGACAGGTCCTCTTTATTGCACACTATTCATTAAGTGTTTTCAACGATTCGTGGAAAAACGTGATTAAACTAGCGTGTGGTATTTTGGGGGCAGTACTGGTACAGTAACAGGTAAGTGTAATTTGTAGCTTTTTGACGAATAGCCAATTTTACTATAAATCTGATAAGACGATTTCTGGAGTCAGGACCTCTTAAGGATTCTGGCATGTCACACCAGTCTTAATAGATTCACCTCATTTTTTTTTCTTAAAGCAAAGTATAATTTTGGGTCCCATTCAAGGGTCTGACATGTTTCTCTCTTGGTTCGGTAGTGTTCACCATAGGCTACCCTACAGATATTAGGTCATTATACACAAAGATAACTTTAAAGTACCAAGCATTATAATTTGCTGACAGCATTTTGTACTTTGATTTAAAAAGTTTTGCATCCATTATTTGGTTTCTGAGAAATGTTTAAATCTGTATGTTAATGAGGTAATTGGTGCGGCTATGCCCTGTCTTTAGTACCCAGAGCAGTGCTTTTCTCGCCTCCTTTGTCAGATAAGCAAGAGATATGTCCTGTGAAAAGCATGTGGTGACACTGGTAGAAGATGGTTGTGATTAAGGCAGGAACAGCATTGTTTTGGGGTTGACTTTACCACTTTGGTGCACCAACTGCTTCATTAGCATACTGATTAAACAGTGAATATCTTGGAAAAGGCATATTGGACAGAACTAATAAAGGCATGTTGGAAATCACTTTACATTTCTCCACAACATGCTGCCAGTAGAATATTACACTTGGTGGATGTGGTAGACTCCCTTTAAGAATACCTTCAGACTTAATAATACAACTATTGTCTTGTAAAAGTTGCTGCTACAAATAACATTTATGACCCATAATATGTCAAGATATGTACAGGGACAATCACTCACAGATTCAGGCACTGTGACTGTGGTAATCGTCTTATATTTGTTCTCCATGGCTTCCTCACTTCTAAAACCACTTTTAAAATTATGTTTAAAAGCCAGAAGGGCTCCTAGGGGTGTTACCAGAACCCCTCTGTGCTGTAGCTTCACTGGCTGTTACATTGTCTCTCCCTCCTCCCTGCTCACTAAGCAGTATGCAGCAAACACATGTATAAATTCATTTTTTCTGAGCTGTTATGTAGAACACCATTTCCTCAATTCTACCAAAAATAGAACTATGGTGATTCAAAAAAGGATGTCTTGGTATGTACTTTAAAAATGGAATTGGATCATTTAACAAATAATAACATTATATAACAATAATAAAAAAACCTTTAAATGGGAACACAGTCCTACATATCATTGAACGAAAACAAATGCAAGAGGCAATACTAGTTATAATATAAGCTTCATTTTGCTTTTCTACTGTATGTTTTATAACTGATATTCTCAATTTTGTCTCCTCCAGTTACTTCTCAGCCATGTCCAACAGACTCATTAATTCCCCTATTACCAGTTCCCGCAGAGTTCTTCCACCCATCTATACCCACCACAGATAAAGATCCAGAAGATCAAGTCCTCAAGAAAAGCCTACCTAAACTTTCACCTCCAGAGTCTTGGGCAACACTACGTTCACCTGATGTCAATTGCTCACTTCTTAGGCAGGTAGGTTTTGTTCTAAAAAGGGAAAAATCTGCATAAATGAATGTTTATTGTCATGTCAGTAAATTGCTGATATTTCTGTTATTTCAGACAACAGAAAGCAATTCATCCATTGAAAGTGGCAGCCCAACCTCAGAAGATAGCTTGCAGACAACTCTAGAGGATAGTTTAAATCTTAGTGACTCTCCCCAATGCACCTTGGACCTCCCCGATCTCCGAGTTGCTCCTACATCACATCGTACCACCCTTCCTATTTCTTCACTTACCATGGTACAAAGGAGAACCAACCGCCCTAACTTTGCACTTCAGAAAGTTCGCAGGCACCAGCGGAGCCATAGTAGTGGTGGTAGCACTAGCCCTGGATGTACTCTTCATGACTCTATGGACCCTTCTGATGAAGAAGGGGCTGGAGGAAGCCTAAGAGGAACAAGTGAGCCCTCAGAGACCTTTAGTAGTTTATCCCTAACCTCCCTCTTTTCACCACCTCCCTCCTTAACACCACCTGGCGGTGTCATGAAAAAATGCAGCAGCGTAAATAGTTTATCTGTTGCCTCCTCTAGGGTAAGAGGGGCAAAGCAATTTTACGCAGTTGATCCACAGGGCTTCCTTTCAATGCCATCATGGGTGATGGATTTTTACCAAACTTCTTCTCCCTCAGAGAACCAAGAGAGTCGTAGCAGTTCTGCAAAATTACCTGCTGTGGAAAGAGGGATTCCTACCAGTAGTGTCTCAGGAAATGTGGATTTTGGCAATAATAGTCGAAGAAACAGATGAGATTTTTTTTATGTTCATATGTTTTGTTTTTGGGTGGGTGGCAGGTCAGTTTCCTGAAGGATGATTTCTCATTCTGTTATGGGGTGGGAACAGCCTTAAGGCTCCCAAACAGAGCAGCAGGAAACGCTACATTACCTCACTGTGTGAGCCAGCCAAGCAATGCAACTGGAGAGATGAGAGGTAAAAGTTGGCTGAGCTCTCAGGCTCTGAAGTGGAAGAACCGCTGTACTGTAACCAGCCTCTTGGGCTATCACTATAGTATATATAATGCATATATATATATTATTTTATTTATATACATATTTTATTTTTACTCTTGCTTGGGACTTCTTGAGAGTTTGTATGATAAAAGTTATCTTTATGTGGCAATACAAATATTTGGTGGAGGAGAGTTGATGACCTTGATTTTGGTTAAAAGTAAATATTCTTTTTTGTGAATCCCATGCAAACAATCAACTTGTGTTACCAATTTTCATAAAGGGAATTTGCTTAGGGTCACTCCATCTATTGATCGGTCTCTTAGACAGTGTGAGCAAATTGCTGACAATCTATTGCAAAATCATATTCATATGCTAAATCATGATGTCTCTACTGCTCCCTGGAGAAATAATGCAGAAGGACTTATAGCTGCTATGGACTATTGTGCGTTTTCAAACTAGGTTGCAGATATTGGAACCCAATGGAAACAAAGAGTCCGTATCATACGAGACTCTGTAAAGCTGCTGTCTGAGTGCTATACTACACTTTGACCTTTAGTGTTCCGTAGTGTTCCGGTTTTTCAAACATTTAGGCAACCAAATATGGAAGTGTTATTTCTCAGTGTCTCAGGATAGATGGGTGTTGCGTTATGAAGTTATTTATGATGTAGCTATTTCTGTAGGCCCACTGTCAAATGCAGCACACAAGCCTAATATGGAATAAGATCACTATATATTGTCTGCATTTACATGGGTGCTAATGAGTTAATTGGTCCCCTTATAATGATTGAGGATCCAAATATATTTTTATGAAGCACATTTTGTACTTCTAAGAAAGCACATTTATTTAAAAAAAAATGGAGCATATACAATGATGGCTGCTATAGATATGCATATGCTAATTGTTTATTTTTTTTCGTAAAACACATACTGGGAAACTAGCCTTAGGATTTTGGGGTAGCAATCAGCAGACCTTAGGCGCTATACCTGGTACTGTATTTGATCCCAATTGACTAGAATGGAGTACCAAGGACAGCTTTACTTCCCCTATTCTAAATTTTTATTATAATTATACATATTCCATCTGAAGCATGAACACACTTTACAAACGTAGGCACAAAGTTGGGTTGTAAAAGATTGTGCTGCAAAATTACTAGACACAAATTTTTCTAACGTTTCTGAGCACAAACTTTCTAACCCTGACGGCCTTACAATAATAGGAAGTTAGATTTCTTTTATTATAGAGGACACAGATTCTTAGGTGTGAACCAATCTGCACAAGAATGCATCCTAACAACTATCTAGAATCTATGTGAACTCTAGTTAGGCATTGTCAACTCAAATATAACATCATACTGTACATCTATATTGAACAGCATGGCACATACATTTTATGGTTACTATAGTACTTAGGTTTAAATACGGCAGTCATGTGGTTGAATGTAAATTAAGGGAATTTTTTACCACCATGGGCATTTGAGTGACAAAAGTGGAGTAATTCTTGAGCTAAATTACATTTACATTAGTCAAACCAAAAAAGAAGAGATCCACATCCAGCTAATTATATTGTTGCAAAGGCTATTGGTGTGACAGGACATTATTTTTAATAATAATAATCTTTATTTATATAGCACCATCAAATTCCGTAGCGCTTTACAAATCAATTTTTAAGATAAATGAATTTAAAGAGGGAGGCTTCACTCAAGCACATGTTATGTTAGTCAATGTTTTTGATCATTTTGAAAGATGGCATCCATATGCCTAGTCTGTAAACTCTCTGATCCATTACTCAGCGGTTCTTTAATAAAGGGCTTTGAACAACCTGGTTTTCAGATGGTAAATAACTTTCAGCTAACCTTCTCCTCCTTTTCCTCCTCTGGCACCGTGGAGCGCCAGTTCCCTGCAGATCCAGATAAAAGCCGCAGCCACCAGGACATATAACCAGCCCTTTTAAACCTTTGTTTAAAAAGGAACTTCAAATGATACGTTTACTATGTCTAAAATGAAGGAGCAATTTCACCTAAACATCTCTCTTGTGACTTCTGGACTGCAGCGTCCATTAGCTGTTCTAATTTTTCCATTGACAAACTACTGGGTTTTCATATGAAATCTACCATTTCACAATAAATACAAAATGTTTTTCTACGACTTATTTTTTGGTCTTTGTTGAAAATAAATAAAATTTATTTTACAGGATCTTTCACAGAAATCTATGTGTAGTGTACTGTGTACTCTGGGAAGTGAAGTATGTTTATGACTATGTTCACACAATTCTCAGAATTTGCTATAATTCCGAAATGGAAGCTAATTCAGGGAAATGTAAGAGGTTAAGGCTATGTTCATGTCATGTTTCTGATATGTACCAGAAACTTTTTCAATGTTTATACTTTAAGGGGTTGTCCGACTTTATTTATTTTATTAAAAAATCTCGAGGTTGGCTGGGGGAGGGCTGTAAATAAAATAAATGTGTACTTACCTTCCCTAAGCTCCACGCCACAGTCAGCCGGTGTTGTGCCACTGTCTGCTTACAGTGGCCGGCACATATGGCTCCGACAACTTCCGCCCGCCTGGCATGTCCACCCGTCCCCTTTCACCTGATACAGCACTGGGACAGGGAATGGGTGGGCATGATTCACGGCGGAGGTTGTCAGAGCTGCTCGTACCTACGCCTGTAAACAAACAGGAGCTTGGCTCTGATAGACAGTGAAGAGAGAGACCAAGAACACCGGTGAAGGTAAACCCCATCAGCCTACCTAGAGATTTTTTTTTATAAAGTCAGACAATCCCTTTGATGTCCATAAGGCGACATTAGCCCAAAAGACTACATTTCTCACCTACTCTCTTGGCTGGAGGAGGAGCCTTATGGACATCACTTACTAGAAGAGGAGCCTTAAAAGAAGAAAAAAAAATATGATATTGAATCACTAAAGAGTATGTGTTGTATATTGTGGCCTTTGCATGTCACAATATTGTAAAAAATAGTTTCATGAGAAGTTAAATTGGTCACTGTTACAAGTGAAAATAAAAAATTGTAAAATATGTTCTTAAAGAAAAAATCTTCTAGGTCTATCAGTCCGTTTTTCTGCCCCCTCCATTAACTCTGTTTAATACAATCTGTAACACAATGTTAGCAGGCTGTCAGCTTCACACATAAAAGTCTACGGAGAGGATGGTAGGGAGGAGGACACTGCTAAAGGGAGAGAAGAAATGGAACAACATTCTGCTGCTCGATGGTTAATGGTTTATTGTCTTATTTTATCATGTAAGTGATTTAAGTAACTTGTTATGAATCATAGATGATGTCTAACTCCATTCTTACTCCAGCACATGCTCTTAGCCCCTGCCCATCTTCTGGACTTGTGTGTTAACTGTAACTTAACCTGCATGTGAGGCTTACAGATCCTCCACTCTTTGGGCTCTCTTAATAAGAGCATACTGAGTAAAGGTGGGGGAGGAAAGTAGTCTGATAAATGGATAAACAAACATTTTTCTTTGATGAGATATAACAAATACAATGTTTCTTAAATTTACAAGTTCTCTTCATTGCTAAAAAGTTTTTTGTAATAATCTGAGGTACTCTTTAAAGAGGACCTGTCACCAAGGAATGCGGCACTAGGAGCTGCTTACTAAAGCGGAGTTCAATGTAAACGATGGACCGCTCTCAAAGCTTTGAGAACGCTATCATTCTAACACTACGGCATTTGTTTTAGCACTAGGAGCTGCTTACTTTAGTAAGCAGCTCCTAGTGCCAAATTTCTTGGTGACAGCTCCTCTTTAAGGATGGACAGAACCATTGTATGGTATTTATTACAGGCCCTTCATGGAGTGCTGCGAACAACCCTTGCTGATCCAAAAGGAGAAATCTGAAAAAGGGAATAATGTGCTGGATGGTGTAAAGAGGGATATTCTCATATCTAAATGGTAGAAATTCAGGAGATTGTAACAGGCTTTGCCACAAAGAGATGTCCTCAGCGTGGGGAGATTTGTAAGGTAGGAGGTCCAGTCCACCTCAGCTTTCCACAACCAGTCCTTACAGTGCATTTTAGGAAACAGAGCAATTTATACCCATAACTTGGACATATGAATGCCTTCTTCACATCCACTGTGAGGAACAGAAAAGGCATCCGACATGCCTCCACAGTCGCCACAAGATCTATAAACCGGCATGTACTATCCAACATCTGATTATCCTTAAAGAGGTATTCCAGGAATAAGCAAATTAAATAATTGCTCAAATATTTGTGTCTCCTTAAGTTTCACATAAGCAGCCTGTTTAATAAAATGGCTTTGAACCGTGGTTTTGTGAGCACACCATAGGGTGGTGTCGTCTACTTCTCTATTATCGTTAAGAAGAAGAGACTGTAGCAGAGGCATAACCAGGGTATTTGAGGATATAGTTGTTTAGACGCCAGGTCGAGTTGGGTGGGGAGTCATATTGCTCCTTGAAAGCCACAGTAATAGGGGTGTCGTCTAACCAATGTTGGCATCCGACACTCTGGTCAAGGTCTCTCTATCTACAAGGAAAAAATCTATTCTTGTGTATGATCTATGGCAATTAGAAAAGAAAGTGTGGGGGATGGTTAGGGGATGATAGATCCCTTTCTAACTTTCTGTACCTTCACAAGGAGTTTCTTAATTAAAGTGTGTTGTTTAGTGTTGGAACTGTAGACTACAACCAAAGTATAGTCAATATTGTTCACATGACACAAAAGAATTGTCATCAATAAACTGATCATAGATTGTGAAAGCCACTGTATCTTTAAGGCTATGGGCACACCACACCTGCTGGAGTGAGTAAAACACATCAACGCTTCCCCAAAATTATCATTTAGTAAGATGTGGTGTCCCCCAGATTTAGACCCACACATAAATAGCACAAATGTAGAGGTGTATACATTTTCAGCAGGGAAGAAGAAAACCTGAACTAAAAAACAGATGAATAATAAATGAGCAAGTAATAGTCAAGATATACATATAGATGGTCACAGTAACAAATGACCCGCCACACATATGAGACCACTGACTACCAAGTACACCACTTTACCCAGGGGTACTTTGACAAAACCAGTTAGTCCTTCCACATGGGTCCCAAAATGACCAACACTGTCCATCCAATATTTAATTATGAGTAAAGCAAGATGGAAATGTAAAACATAACTTTTAATACAAAAATGTAAAAGTTACCAAAGCAATTTGTAGGCTAGCCAAGCCAGCATCATCTGAGTGGCACCACCACACATACACAGTTATACCCACAAGTGACCAAAAATTGCATCTAGAAAGGTACAGTTCACATCCATTAATTAGCATGCAGGGGATAGGAGAGTAGTAAGAAAATGCATAGGGGTAGATTTATCAAGCTGTCTGAAAGTCTTGCGTGCAGGTGCATCCTGAAGGGACAAATAGTAAGAAACAATGAGCAATAAGAAAGAGTTCACTGCCCCTGGTGGATCCAGGAAAGTAATTAACTAAATGATACATGCCATGACAGCACTAGATCAGTGGAAGCACTAAAAAGGAAAACCAATAAACCAGCAGTTTGTCTGACTCAGTCCAGTTAAGTGGAATCATTGGGGCTTTGGGTTTGAGGAGGATGCTTGCCAGTGCGGGAAACAATCGACCCCTCCTCCTGAGTCGGCTAAGAGAGGGCAAAGCCGGTCTCTTCGTATGGAAGATTCAAGTCCTTGCACAGATGAAGGGCTTTCTCCAGAGTGTTGGCTATGAATTCAATGCCGTTCTTCGTCACTATCTGCTTCACTGGGAATCCCCAAAGGTATAAGATGTTATTGGTTCTGAAGATTGTGGTACTTTGTTGGATAGCTCTTTTGTGGGCCAGGGTAGCTGCTGAGAGGTGTGCAAAGATTGTAATATGCTTGAAATGGTCAGGCAATTATTTGCCTACGCAGGCTGCAGCTATTATCTTCTCCTTGATGTGGATGAAGTGAATACTGGCTATAGCATCCCATTGTGTAGGATGGCAGGAACTTGGGCTTTAGAAGACGGTGAGCCCTATGAATGATGAGGTCACTAAAGGAGTAAGCAGTGAAGAGATCTGTGAGGAATTCCACCAAACATTTGGATTTATCTGCCTTGAGGATACTTCTGAAGCAGAAGTTGTTTCTCCTATTATGGTCCTCCAGGTCCACCATATTCGCCTTAAGAGAGTCCACTTCTTCCTCCAGGTTGTTAGCTGCGTCTACCAGGTCGTTGTGTGCTGCTTTGATTTCAGCCATCTTGTTTTCAACAAGAGATGCCCTCTCTCCAATATACAACTTCAGCCCTTAGACCCTGAGCAGCCTTTTGGATGTTGTTGGTGATATTAGATCTTAAGTCCACTAGCAGGGCTTTAATGGTAGAAATTGTTAGCAGGGCCTGCAAAGGAACCATACGGTCTGTCCCTGTTTTCACCAGGGAGCAAAAGTTGGATGGGTTGCTCCAAGGGTGAGGTGTTACTGTGGATGGCATAACCCCTATTGTAGTATTACAAGTGTCTGGAGCTGGATCATGTCGGTTAGCGGCCTCTAGAGCAACAGGTTCTGGGGTACTGGTGGAAGCTGGGTTGCTCCCTGACGATTCCGGGGTCAGCAGTGCATCATGAAGAAGCAGGTCACCATTAATAAAGGGAGATATTCAGTATCAGAAGCTGCTGGAGGTATGGGTTGCTGTTTTGTTGCAGGGCCTTGATGAACATGTATTAACCCGTATTGGAGAAGTTCCCTGGCAGGGAAAGGTTTTGTCAATTTAAGTGGACTCTTCTTTCTTCTGCTTTATACTATGATGAGAGTCACTTGCTTGTAGACCATAGAAGTTACAGAGTTGTGTGGTGCTATTTAGGTGCCGATTTGTAGCAATGGAGATTAGTCAATTTCTATATACAAATTGACGGGATCCCCCAGGAGTCACATCTAGAGCTCCATCATGCTTAGTGAGCTTTTAAGGCTGCATAGACGTCAAGAACTGTGGAAGAGAAGCTGGAATTGAGGGTCCCTCTGACCTGATGGATGTGTATCAGAGGGCCTTACTTGATTCTGGCAAGTCAGGCACCAGTAGATGTTTAAGGCCTAGTCAGAAGGAATGAAGGGAAGCCTTGCCCAGGGTGTTATAAGAACTGGCTTCGTCCACACTGACTTGATGACTTTATTTCAGTGGGTAACTGTCAGGAAGGGAAGGGAGCACAGGGCACACCTTCAACCTACTGTGGCAGCTTAAGTCCAATCCCCCAGCCTAGTATATGTGTTCAAGGTCATGCAGATGGTGGAGTATCTTCTTTAAGGTGCAGGCCAGGGTTCTCAGTGGGGGCCTTTGATGAGTGGTGACAGGCAGCTTTGTGGGGTTGCAGGCCTCTGGTCCACTTCTGTATGCCAGGCCGATGCATCTCTCGAGTGGTAGGCCACAGGAGGACTGTCGGAGATCACTAGCTGCAGAAATCAAAGCTGTTCAGGTAGCAAGAGAATCAATTATCCTTGGGGGGAGGTCTGGAAGCCAGGGGAAGTGTCGCCACCAACCGCAATCCATAATTGGGGCCCCAGATTTCAGAGCTGTGGTACACCTCACTAGACAGAGAATAAAAATATGCCCTGAAGGGCTCAAAAATGCAGTGCGACCTTCCTCCTATCTATCTCGGAGGTAACTAAGGTGGAAGTTTAAAAGGTGAACAATAAATGGATTTTAACTACTTTTAGCTCCCCTTCCCCCCGGTAATCCCTGCAGTAAGGATATCATTCATTTGACTGCTGCAGCGAATCACTGGCCAAGGGGGTCATGTGCCATACATGCAAGTGTCACCAAGGAGACTGGTGATCACCCTAATTTTGGACAAACCCTTTACAAAAGTTCTCAATGACATAATACTGATAGATAAAGAATGAAGATTCCATCTAAACTTGAAATTGGTTTAGTTAAATGGGCCTGAGTTACAGTAGGACAGTATGAGGCTCAGGATTACTACTTTGCCTAAATTACTGTAACATTTTGCTTTGGTAAACAACACAACACCATCTATGGCCACATTCTGAAAATTTCACCTAATGAATATGAAAAAATTGTGAAACCACATACAGTCGGGGGAGACTGTCTAGGTGCTTCTATATGCTTATTGGCGATATAGGTACAGAAATCCCTTTAGATATAAATTCCAATAGTGAAATGTGCCTACAAAATAAGAATGATGTTTGCAACTATCATATTATTTGTAGAAAATTTTTAAAAGAATGTCCATTTCCGGTACTCCAGATATCTTCCATTTTTACCTAGTAATTTGGGTTATGAAACCTTTTAGATCTTTTACAATCACTTTTCTAGAGCCAAGGCAACAGTAGACAAAATATTATTTTCATAGTATTGTTTACAGAAATTTGCACATGACTCATTTGCATTCATTACTGATTCAGTTGTGGCCCGCTGAAAATTGCGGTACGCGCTCCTGCTGTTTGTAAGATTTCCATGGGCTGCGCGCTTACTTCTCGGAATAACAATGTTTTGTTACCTCTGCCATTTGCCATTGTAGCCTTACAAATGAATATAATATAGAAAAACATGGTTCAGAGCATTACAGGTTAGTCAAAAATTAATTATAAAAACTTCACAGATGCAATGGCATGCTTCAGGGATTTAAAAATGTTAAAAGCAAAGTACAAAGATACATAAAGGTTCAATGTACGAAGACAGATAATAAACTATCATTAACTGGATGACTAAAGGACATTCTTCATGGGTTAAGGGGAGCAGGAAAGGTGCAGAACAAACTGTTCTCATATTAACGGCTGTCTCCAAAGTTATTAGCTTTGTTTTGCAGTATATTGTACACAAATTGCAGTTTGTACTATGTCCTGGGGACGCACCCCAGATTTAGGCTTCCAAAAATAGTTGTTATCATGTTTGAGGAACGCTCCACGCCAGCCCACTGCTCAGCTGGAAGTGCCCCCTTCATGCCTTGTGGAAAAGGGAAAATAATCACAAGTGCTAGCAGTATGTTAGCATTTGCAATTACTTTAGGTCTTCCACGCCACTTTAGTGGCATAGAAGTTCTGTTAAAAAGCCCCAGCCTCATTAAACACAAAATAGAGCTTAAATAGTTTGTTTTTATGATTTACAAATTTTTATGGGATTTTTAAACTTTCGAGTTATCTCCAAAATGGGCACCATTTACAACTATGACTCCCATGATTACTCAGTTCTCGGTAATAGTTCCTCCCTCTTATTCTCTGCTCCCAGTGATGATCTAACAGACTGTCCTGCTGTGTTACCATAGTAATGATTGTCATCACTACACATTGGGGCATATTTACTTACCCCGTCCGCAGAGTTCACCGAAAGTGCATTGTCCGCCACGATTCACTAAGATCATGCACCTGATATTGTGCATGTGTCGCTTCCCCACGAAGGTCCGACGGAGCTCACCTTTTTCTTCGTGGTGCATGTAAGTTCATTGTATTGTGACACAATTTGAAAGTTAAATCCCGTGCTTAGACGGAATCATTCGGATTGTCTGACGGCACGTGCCCTGATTTGTGTCACATGGAAGCCAGCGCAGCTGTGACAAAAACTATCGCATGCGACACAATTCCAGTGCAGACACTTGTTAAATACCTGTCTGAGTCGTGCAATCACTAAGATGATGTCTCACCACAACACTGGCCAAAATGGATGCACTGCAACTAACCCACTACAGCCAAAAATAGTGGTGATCACATGACCTGCTCAGGCAGGTGCAAAGCATGTGATATGGACATGTGACCAGAAGCCATCTTCTGTCCTGTGTCTGCTCCACAGACAGTAGCATAAAGGGCCAGTAGTATTTTCATTCTTTATTACAGTGTATGTCCCCAATATTTTTCTGTTAACCAGAGCAACATTTTAAATAACAACTAATCACGTATTAGCTTATATTTTAATGACCCATTTGTATATGAATTATGCTTATACCTGGAATACCCTGCTCCAAAAATTACCACATCCCAAATCAATGCAATTCTTTAATTATTACCTAGTGTGTTGATAAAACAATAAAACATAAAAATGATCAATAAAAATAAATATACCTTGGAGGTTTGGATTTTGAAATCAGACCATCACAATTCAGGCTGATCCCACTTCAGTGGAAATGTAAGACAAGGCAATGAAACTCAGTAGCTGACACCCGCAGCTTCTGGTCCTGGCTCCGTTCAGGAGCCGGGGCCAGAAGCATGACGTAATAGTACTGCATTTTGCGGGAACGCACCTCCCGCGATGCAGTACTATTACGTCAAATGTCGGGAAGGGGTTAATAGCACTGTGTCTATTTTTGCAGATGGCACCAAGCTGTGTAGTGTAATACCGTCTATGAAGGATGGGAGTAGTAGTACAAGCTGTGTAGTGTAATACAGTCTATGGAGGATGTTCATAGGCTGCAGGGTGACTTAGACAAACTGAGTGTTTGGTCATCCACTTGGCAAATGAGGTTTAATGTGGATAAATGTAATGTTATGCACCTGGGGGCTAATAATCCAAAGGCAAAATATGTCCTTGGGGGAGTAAATCTGGGAGAGTCCCTTGTTGAGAAGGACCTGGGGGAACTAGTAGAACATAAATTGAATAACAGCATGCAATGTCAATCAGCTGCCTCTAAAGCCAGTAGGATCTTGTCATGTATCAAAAGTGGTATGGACTCTCGTGATAGGAATGTAAAATTACCACTGTGTAAGGCATTGGTTCGGCCTCACCTGGAATATGCTGTCCAGTTCTGGGCACCGGTCCATAAAAAGTATGCCCTGGAGCTGGAGAGGGTTCAACGTAGAGCCACAAAAATGATAAGGGGTATGGAGGGTCTTAGTTATGAGGAAATATTAAAACAACTAGATTTATTTAGTCTGGAAAAGAGCCGACTACGAGGGACATGATTAATTTATATAAATATATGAATGGTCCATACAAAAAATATGGTGGTAAGTTGTTTCAGATTAAACCAAATCAGAAGACGAGGGGGCACTGTCTGGAGAAATCATGGTTTAATCAGCAGAGGCGACAGGGCTTTTTTACTATGAGAACGGTCAATCTGTGGAATAGCCTGCCTCAGGCGCTGGTCACAGCAGGGAGAGCTTCAAGAAGGGTCTAGATGCCTTTTTACACCTAAATAACATTGATTGTTATGTTATATAGAATTGTTTCCCCTAAATCCCTTCCTCATCGAATCCCTTCCCTTCCTTGGTTGAACTTGATGGACAAGTGTCTTTTTGCAACCATATAAACTATGATACTATGATACAGGAGGTTTTAATTTTAAAAAACCTATAAAAATTTGGTCCCCGTAATCGTATTGACCCAAAGAATAAAGTAGACATGTCAATTGGACCTGACATTGTGCCTGGACCTGACCTTGAGACCGTCTCCTGCTAAGTTACCCCGACCTCTGGTGCCATCGCGGGCTAGTCGCACCCGCGGAACGCTGCCGCAGCAAGTCCAACCCGCTTTGTGGCGGGCTCTGGTGAAAACCAGGTGCAACTTAGATTCCCGTTCTAGTTTTTATCAATTCTGTTTTTATTAATTGAATGACAGATGTACATACAAACAGTTTCCATACTTGCAAGTACATAGTAAGTTGTTGTGACAGTGCTAGGCATATATTTTGCAGGATCATGATGTAAATGTTGATAGGCTACTATCGTGCAGGACCAGAATTAATACTATCAGTAACTCAATGGAGTTTTTCAGTTTCTTATAAAGGGCATTTATTTCTGATTCACACATGTTGCTAATGACCACAGCTTCCTGAAAAAAGTGTGATTGTTGGTATTGGAGAAGTCCTTGTCTATATGACTGACAATATGAACAGCAGCAACCTCTCCCTCGCTCACCTGAGTCTAATGACATCTGGACATTTGACACTGCTCTTAAACTGTGGAGTCACATCTCAAGCCCCATTAATCATTTTCTATGCCCAAAGAGGACATAGCTGTAGTTGCTAAGTGGCTGCAAGTTGGTTGATTGACTACTCAACAATGAATCAACTAGCTTTTGGCTTTGGGGGTTGAGAGGGCAGAACATGAAAAATTTGGTATGAACTTGGATTTTGTATTTCAGGTTTGCTCATCACTACTCCTGGACAGTCTGTGTTGCAAGTAGTGTTGCTGGATTAAATGAGACATGATGCCTACTTGTATTCTGGGATATGGGCAGCAAAGTCCATAGCATCAATGCCTTCATCATACAGGAACTGCTAACACACTCCAGCCACATGACCCTAGCATTGCCATGCATGAGAAGGCACCCAGGGCCCACTGTACCTGAATATGTTCTCACAATGGGTCTTAGATATCTAAAGGCAGTCAGGATACCTCATGGCAGCACATGAAGGGCTGTGCGGCCCTCCAAACAAATGCCTCCACACTCCATTACTGTTCCACTGTGAAACTTGTCAGTATGAACCTGCTCTCAACCATGAAGAGCACAGGGCGCCAATGTAGAATCTGCCAATCTTAGTGTTCAAGGCAATTGCAATTCCCCTGCAAAGTGTTCAGCTGTGAGAACAACACTGACTTGTGGACGTTAAGACCTCATACCACCCTTATTGAGTCTTTAGGATATATATATCAGGCCCTCTGCGCAACGCTAGCTTATTGCTAGCTTTTGCAATTATTTGCCCCGATCCGCCACCTTCACGTCAGAGGGGCGTGAAGGGGGGGGGGGGCGTTACTGTCCCCGCGCTGGCGCACTCGCTGCTGCCGGCGACTTTTCATGGGATAAACGCTGCGCAGCCGGCTGCCCCAATACATCAAGAGGCAGAAGCCTCTTGATGTATCCCACTGGGAACATTCAGCAGCGGGGCTATCATACGCCGGCACACGAGCGCCAGCGTATGATAAATATCCCCCTTTCTCTCAGTTTGAGCAGACACATCTATATTAGTATAATAATATTATTATTTATTTATAATTACTATCTTAGAGTACTGCTGCTGGGTTATTGCCCTCTCCATGTCTCCCAATGTAATGGCCTGTCTCCTTGTATCTGCGCCATGCTCTGGACACTGTGCTAGCAGACACATGTAACCTTCTTGCCACAGCTTGCATTGATGTGCCATGCAACTACACTACCTGAGCTGAGCGGCACTACCCAAGTAACTTTTATAGGTTGTAGACACTGCTTTATGCTAAAAGTAACAACTGCCAAAAAGTAAACAAAAAAAGAGAACAGAAAAATGGTCTGTGGTCACCACCTACAGAACCACTCCTTTTAGCTTTTGTCTGTTCCATTTGCAAAATAGCAGGAGAAATTGATTCACCATCAACATTGACTCATTACTGAACAAGTTGATTTCACAGAAGATATCATGTTATTTATGTCACATTGTGACAACCATAAATTTAAAACATGAAAAAAGCAGCATTGAATTTTTGCTTGTTTGGCACCAAGCTCTAAGTAATGGAAAAAATAAAATGGTATATATGTGGTTGTGTAGCTCCCAGAAACACAAGCCTGGAAGATGACAATTTAATCTTCAATATGTAACCAAAAGCATTTCCCTATAAAACCAAAAAAGGGTTGTTGGACACTCCCCCTGCAATTGACTTATCTCAGGCAAAACATTGCTCTTCTCTGCTCATTTTAATTTGTCTTTGTTGGAGAATTTTTATATCAGTAAATACCCTACCTGAGGGGCCAGTAGTTTATAGGGGGGGGGGGAGTTGGTGACAGGCAGAGCCACTCTGGCTATAGATTACTTAAAATCTACAAAAGACCACACAATGAAATTAGGTCACCCATAAATCGTTCTGGATTAAGGGTGGTGGGTGCAAACTAGAGAGGCCCTCCCCACAATTTTTTTCAATAAAGTAAATGTTGCCATTAATAAATATATACAGCACCCAGTATATATACATATTAAATGTCCCCAGTAATACATATATATACAGCCCCCCCCCTTCAGTAATATAAATCATATTGTTTCTAGCTCTGCCATAAACACAATCTAATGGCTGCTGACAGGTTCTCCAGCTGGCTGCTGTTTTAACAGCCAGTTCAGAAAAGCCAGACCAGAGCCGAACCCTTCACATATGTTTGCCAATTTGGGAAGCCATGTGACAGCCAACACTTGCCTGACTTGGCAACACTTGGTGGGGGTCCCATGAGCCATCCCCTTAATCTGGACCTGCTCATAAAGAATGAGGCCACACAGAAATGTTCAAATCATAAGTTAAAGCACATCTACCACAAGGATCAAAGATTGTAAATCTAGCACACTGACATGCTGGTGCGTGCCCTCTGTCAGGTACTGCTCTTCTTAAAGCTTCCTATGCCCTTGTTTTTAAGAAAAATAAGGCTTTTAAAACTATGCAAATGATCCTTAGGGGCTCTGGGCTCCGTAGGTGTTAATGGAGAGTGGAGCCCCTCAGACTCATTTGCATACTGTTACAGCCTTTTTTTTCTTTAAAACAAGGGCATAGGAAGCTTTAAGAAGAGCAGTTCCTAGCAGAGGAGCACACACCAGTACTTGGTTTACAATCCCTGATGCTGGTAGTGTAGGCTCCTGAGTGCAAACTGGTGGGGCCCTCTCAGGCTTGATGCTGCAGTCACCATCCCCTCAGACGGCCTAATACTGCCCTCTCTTGAATACGCTGCACCACTGGCAAATAGGTCCATCGATCGGACCACTACGTGCCACAGTGTGGCAGAGATTTTCGGTATGTTCTGACAGAGCTAGGATTTTCACAATGACATAACTGGAAGAGGGTTAGGGAGAGACTTTTATTAGTATGTGCAGCTCGTTCGTTTTATTTAGCTGACAGGTGTCCTTTAAGTTCTTACCAGTGATCTGTAAGGCAATGCTTTGCTTAACAATTTTTACTGTTCAGTCAGTTTTGCTATATTTTACTTCAAAGAGTTTTAACCTTTGAAACCACTTTATTCCTACTGGGTGCATCAATTCCCTTTTATTATTAAAAATAATGCTTCCAGAAATTTCTATCGCTTCTGCATATTGCAGTAGTACAATTACAGAACTGCTCACTTTCATCCGAATAACAATAATAAAAAGGTCCTCTAGATAATAACATGCAGGGCTGTACTTCTGGACTGTAAAATTAGAGAAATAATGTTATTATGTAACAGAAATGGTGAGGAGGGGTGGTGGTCATTAGTCCTCATTCACATGTCCTTATGCTTGTGCGGACTGGATTCGTGTATGGCCAGAATAGAGGAGGGGGAGTGAGTGCTCCTCACCTCGCCCCTCTCCATTAGTGTTTTTCTCTTAAACTGTGTCTCTGATCCATCATCTCAGCTCTTCCCCATTCCTTCTCTCTGGCTATATTACATATCCACATTCAGACACACTGGCTGCACAACTATTATGTGTGTCTCATCTTCAATATCCGCAATGCCTTTCTGTGAACATTGTGCTTTGCGATCACCCCTTAACGACCTGACCCTTTTCTGATTTTTTTCATTCACAGGGCTGTATGAGGGTCTGTTATATGGGGGACAAATTGCAGGAAGCTAGAATAAATTCCAAATGCAGCACAAATCCCAAAAAATTGCAAGTGTACCACTTTCTTACCGGCTTTGTATTTTGGGCTGTCACTGTGCACACCTCTCTTTCATTGTTTGGGGTGTTATTCTTTGTACAACAAAAAAAAATATATATAGTATCATAGTATCATAGTATATAAGGCTGGAAAAAGACGCAAGTCCATCAAGTCCAACCTTTTAGAATTAAATAAATGTTTTATCCCCATAACCCATGATATTTTTTCTCTCCAGAAAGGCATCCAGGCCTCTCTTGAACATGTACATAGAGTCCGCCATAACAACCTCCTGTGGCAGAGAGTTCCATAGTCTCACTGCTCTTACAGTAAAGAACCTTTGTCTATGGTGATGGTAAAATCGCCTCTCCTCTAGGCGTAGAGGATGCCCCCTTGTCCTGGTCACAGGCCGAGGTATAAAAAGATCTTTGGAGAGATCCTTGTACTGTCCGTTCAGGTATTTGTACATTGTAATGAGGTCTCCCCTCAGTCGTCTTTTTTCTAAACTGAATAATCCCAAATTTTGTAATCTGTCAGTGTAGTCTAATCCCCCCCATTCCCCTAATAATCCTGGTTGCTCTCCTCTGCACCCGTTCCAGCTCTACTATATCCTTTTTATACACTGGTGCCCAAAACTGTACACAATATTCCATGTGTGGTCTGACCAGGGATTTGTATAAGGGCAAAACTATGTCTTTATCATGAGAATCTATTCCTCTCTTGATACATCCCATAATTTTATTTGCTTTAGCAGCAGCCGCCTGGCTCTGGTCACTAAAATTAAGTTTACCATCCACCAATACCCCCAAGTCCTTTTCAGCTCCAGTTTTACTAAGTAATTGACCGTTTAGAACATAATTATACTTTTTGTTTCCATGGCCCAAGTGCATAACTTTACATTTATCTACATTAAACCTCATCAACCATTTCTCTGCCCACTCCTCAGGCTTCCACAAATCCTTCTGTAATGCTAAACTATCGACCTCAGTATTTATTACTTTACACAGCTTAGTATCATCTGCAAATATTGAAACTTGACTGTGTAAACCCACTACAAGGTCATTAATAAAAATATTAAAAAGAAGTGGCCCCAATACTGACCCCTGTGGCACTCCACTGGTAACATCAACCCAAACTGAGAATGTGCCATTAATGACCACCCTCTGTTTTCTATCACTAAGCCAATTACTTACCCAAATACACAGATTTTCTCCTATTCCCAGCAGTCTCATTTTATATACCAACCTTTTATGTGGCACCGTGTCAAATGCCTTTGAAAAGTCCAGATATACAACATCCACAGCGTCTCCCAGATCCAGTCTTGAACTTAACTCCTCGTAGAAACCAATCAGATTAGTCTGACAGGACCTATCTCATATTAACCCATGCTGACGCTGGGTTATAAGGTTGTGCACAGTGAGATACTCCAGGATAGCATCTCTAACAAACCCCACCACAGCAGTTAGACTTACGGGTCTGTAGTTTCCAGGATCGCTATTTGATCCTTTTTTGTATATTGAGGTAGGTTGAACTTTTTTGGGAAAAAAAAAATAGGCATTAAAAACAGGCTGCAAAAGCCCATTACAGCTGCAGTGCAAATCTGCCTTTCTGCTAATATAATGCTGTTTTATAACTTACCTAGCATCCTGACAGACTCCTCTGTGTTCTCCTAGGGGTTGGTTTTGGTTTGGATGTATTTCAAAAAACAACATGTGACTTGTTTTTTGCTGCAGACTCCTCAGGCCCCCACCTTTGTGCTCCTGTACAGCTACTCCCTCTCCCACTGATGTCAGCTCACCAGGCTGTGAGCTCTGTGAAGGAGCAGGAGGGAGGAGCTGTGCAGGGGCACAAAGGTGGGGGCTGAGAGCTGAGCTACATTTTTTTGAAATGCATCCAAACCAAAGACCAACCCCTAGGACTACAAAGAGGATTGTGTCAGGGTGTAACGAAAGTTATAACATACAGTTATATTGTAATGCAAATGCTTAGAGGAAGCAGAAAGACAAATTTGCACTGCAGCTGTAATGGGCTTCTTTAACCAGTCTCTAGTGTAATTGATATTTCACTCAATGTTTTATAGTATCTGTATATATGTCACCTTGTACGAGTACTCACTAATGATGTCACTATATGATGTCACACATCCATTGTGCTGTAAACTGATATGAACAGAACTTTCTACATACTCTGAAGTGATCTTGTTAGGTAGTGATTATGAACAGGATTGATCTACAATGACTTAAGTCATACACAAGCAGTGAGTGGTGGCAATATAGCCAAGAGGGTTTTTAATAGGTTTTCCAAACAGAAAAAGCAGCTTGCAATGTGATGAAATACATGCAAGCTACAGCAAAAAAATGATATATATTGAGTTTCAGAAACCAAAGTAAAATGTATTTTAAATGTATAAAAATATATAAAGTTGTCTCAAAAAAGCTGCCATGAACTTACAGTTTTTGAACATTGCAAAAAAGAGTTTATTAGTAATTGTAAATTCTCCTCAGCAATTAGCAATTACGAATACTAATTTTATTTTTTAGATGTTCTCTAAGGCCACAATTTACTCAAAATAAACTTAAATGCCCTGGAGAGATATGATTACTCCATAACAATCAGAATGATTTTTGCTCCTAATTCTATAATAAAATGATATTTATTTAATCACATTAATTATGTCATTGCAGGTGTGTCAGCCTGAATTGTGATAAAAGATGCATCTGAAGTAAAAGATTTAAGTTGCGAAACACTGAACTGTCTTGGGAAAACTGGGTCACAAGGGAAATCACAGCGGCGAACATAATTAATAACGAAATTCAGCTTGATTCTAATTATTTGAACAAAACATACAGTGATTTGGAAATACACCCCCTATCAGATCTGGTGTTATAACAGATTATTAATAATTATCAAGCCCTCACCAAGTCTTATTATGAGATAAATCTAATGCAGGATGGCAAATAGCTTGTAACAGATTCCGCATTAATATTGTTCAACAACAAAATAAGCCAATGTGTGAAGTAGTACAAAAAGTAACTGGGCTATAAGTGTAGATGGAGGGTGCACCTGGCTGCAGGAGTGGGCCCCCTTCCATCATAAACACTCCCATCAGTGGTTGAAGGGGAATGTAGATGTCTTTGGGAGGGGGAGGTAGTGTCTTTGGCAACTAGTGATATGGGAGAGGCATGAAGACTGTAATGACTGCATGGACCCCTCCATCCGCTGGAAGTCAGCAGCATGACAGCAATGTGACAGCACCTTGTGAGGGACCTCCATTTGCTTCCCCTCATCCTTGCAGTACCTCATTAATAATAATAATACTTCATTCTCTGGTAGTTGTATTTCTCCCACATTCCTGGTTATGACATCTCAGCATACCATCTTGGGTAAGCAGGATTTCTTTAAACTCATAACAGCGAATTCAGTCCGCTTAAATCTTTCTCTTTGGTGTGCTGGATGCAACATCAGTTTTTTGGGCCTTTCCTTTCAGTGTACTAAGTGCCATTTCTGCTTTCATATGCACGGCTATATTACACATTGAGCGTCCCCTTAAAGTCTTTACTTCCAGTCTTCTAGAGAAATGTTGTCCCAGTTGAACTTGGGTAGGTGGCTCAATATCACCCCCTTTGTCACTGTGGGTGTGGACAGAAGTAGCTTAGTCATTAGCCATGTCTGTTTCCATCCTGCCGACAACACCAGATGTGATGATGCAGGGAAGATGAAATGCAACAAGCCGGTGATATTTAATACTGGTGAAATGCAAAGAAAAGACTGTATGGCCAAAACCATTTTTGAAAGGGTGGAATCATGATAAATTGAGGAGGAGAAGTATGTGACCAAGAAAAAAATATCACAACATTTTTAAAGTGATCGTGAGAACTAAAGCACTATAGTTCCTTAAATTTCTTGACTACCTCAGCATTTTTACTTTATGGGATCGGGGACCAAAGAATCGTATTGTGACCACCTAGGAATCTTATAGTGATCAACCTGAAGTGGTACAGTGGTCACATCACCCTGGCATGCAACCTGAGTGGATGTGCCCCAGCTCAGGCGAGTTAGTTGTTAAAATGGCAGCCGGCCCAACCGAGAAGCTTAGCAACTCCCTGGCTCCCTGGCTTGATGCAGCAGAGCACAGGAGCTTTTAGCTCACAGGCCACCATACTAGCTACTGGGGAAAGGCTCTCTGACTACTGGCTACTGCAGGCAGACTCTTCACATCACACTAAAGAATCTTGTAGTCCTTTGTGTGTTTTTTGCAGGTTTTCATATGTCTTGCACTGTGGAGAGACTCCTGATGGCACACTCTGCCATAAAGCCCTGACTGGTGGAGGGATGCAGTGATTTTGTGGAACTTTCTCCCATCTCTCTAATGCATCTCTGGAGCACAACCACAGTGATCTTGAGGTTCTTCTTTACCTCTCTTAACAAGGGTCTTCTCCAAAGATTGCTTAGTTTGGCTGGACGTCCAGGTCAAGGAAGAGTTGTGATCGTCCCAAACTTCTTCCATTTAAGGATTATGGAGGTCACTGTGCTTTTAGGAACCTTAAACGCTGCAGAAATTCTTTGGCCAGATGTTTGCCTTGCCACAGTTCTGTCTCTGAGCTCCTTGGGCAGTTCCCTAGACCTCATGATTTTCATGTTCACTGACAAACACCGAGCACTGTGAGGCTTGAATGGACAGGTGTGTGTCCAAATCAGTTTAATTAAACACAGTTGGACTACAATGAAGCAGAAGAACCATCTCAGCGAGAATCAGAAGAATATGGACATCATGTGAGTGTAAATATGAGTGTCCAGCAAACTTTCTGAATACTTATCCCCATGTGATATTTCATTTCTTTCTTATTTAATAAATTAGCAAAAAAATCCATATTTCCGCTTGGACCAGCTTCTGGCCGGCTGGGCACACTCACCCGACCACTGTACTAGGGCTGTATCAGGTGCTGGAACATGGTGATGGATGGGAATGCCCAGACGGCTGGAAGTAGTCGGAGTGGAGCTTCCGTGCCTCACCACAGGACAAGGTAAGTACTACTTAATTTGTTTTACAACCCAATCCTGACCACCTCATTTATTTTAGTTAGTCTCGTTAGTTAGTCTCTTTAACCCATTAGGGCTTAGCGCCCTACCAGTACAGCGCGGGCTCCCGCTATTAGCGCTCAGCGCCGACGCGCTGAGCCGATGTCGTTCTGGCCCTGCACCGGAGCGGAGCCGGCATCGGGAGTCGCGGGATGTCAGCGGTAATCTGAAATCAGATCGCGGGTGTTTAACCCATTAAATGCTGCGGTCAGTGCGACTGCAGCATTTAACATGCCTTTGGGGGGTCTTTCCCCCACAATTGGCCCCCTGAACCGTTGTTGGGGGTGCTGACCATAGCAACGGCAGCCCCGAGGTCCGATCAGGACCCCAGGGTTGCCGGTAGGCACTGTCTGAAAGATGGCGTCTGTGACGTCATCTTAAAGGTACAGTGTCAGCCTATGCATGTACATTGGCTGACACAGCTAATACCCTGCAATACATCAGTATTGGAGAGTATTATCATGAACAAGCAATCAGATGATTGCTTGTTTGTGTCCCATGGTGGAAATAATAAAAAAGTAAAAAAAAAATGTTGTTCAATAAAAAAATAAATGAATAAAGCAATAAAAATGCTCATAAGCCCCAAAACATATATAGAGACATATAATGCTCAAAAAAGTCTAAATAACACAAACCCCACATATATAGTATCACCACATCCATAACAACCCTTAGAATAAAATAAATAATTATTGAACCCACACGATGAACGCCGTTAAAAAAAACTGTTAAAAACCCACCAAAAATTATGATTTTTACCTATTGAATCCCACAAAAAATGCAATAAAAAGTGATCAAAAAAACATATGTACTCCGGAATGTGACTGTTGCAAAGTACAACATGTCACGCAAAAAAAGAAAAAAAATATAACAGCTCTGTAGCCAAAAAAGTAAAAATGTTATGCCACTTGGAAGACGGCAATGCAAAAATGATAGATTTTTCCCCACATCAGGGTTTTATTTGGCAAATTTAGTAAAACATTAGAAAAAATATTCATCTATGGTATCCCCATAATCGTATTGACCCATAGAATAAAGATACCATGACACCAAAAAAAAGTTAAATATACAGTACAGAATTGATGCTTTTCTACTCCTGACCTAAACAAAAAGTTAATAAATTTTCAACAACAGGAGATACCAACCCCAAAATGGTAACACTGGAAAAAGCATCTGATCCTGCAAAAGAAATGTTGTCACATTGCCCCAATATTGAAAAAGCGAAAATTTTATAGCCTACGAAGGGGGCCAAAGAGAAAACTAAAATCCTGGCAGCTGCAGGGCGCTCCTTTTCTTCTGTGCCTCGCTGTGCACCTATAAAACAAGTAACAGCATCATGCGGGGGGTCTCTGTACTAGGGAGAAATTGCAGAACTAATTGTATGGTGGGTTTTCTCTTTTTATCTTTTGAAAATGTGTAAATTTTAAGGCTAAATGAACGTATGACTGACAAAATCAGTCCATTCAAAATTTCACCTCCATTTTGATATAATTACTATGAGGATCTCAAGGGGTTAACAATCTTCCTAAAGGCTGTTCTTGATAGTTTGAGGAGTGCAGATTTGAAAATGGGTTTATTATATAGGGGGCTTTATGCTAAATATGTAAAATTTCATTCAAAACAGTATTTATCCCCAAAATAGTAGATTCTGAAAATACGGAAAATCAATATACGATTTATAAGCCGCGCAACATCAAAATAAATTATCCAGACATTTAAAAAATTACGAAAATGTAAACTAGACATATGGAAAATGTTATTCAGCAACTTATTTAGGTGGTTAATTGATAACATGATGATTTAGAATTTCAAAAATGGCAAATTTTTTAATTTTTACAATGTTTTTGTAAATAAACGCAAAACTTATAAGCCAACATTTATGACTAAAATGAAGTACAACATGTGAGGAAAAAACTTTCTCAGAATCGCTTTGATAAGTAACAGTGTTCAAAAGTCATGGCCATATAATGCGACACAGGTCAGAAAACAAAAAATAGGGATGAGCCTTAGGGTGATGTCTAGAGATGAGCGAACACACTCGTCCGAGCTTGATGCTAATATTTCGCCAGCTTGAGAAAATGGCATCTCCCGCCGTTTTGATTTTTGGTGGCCAGAAACAGAGCCAATCACAAGCCAGGAGACTCTGCACTCCACCCAGCATGACGTGGTACGTCGATATATATATATATTTTTTTTTTTCGCTTGTGGCTGGCCTTGCTGGCACTAGTAGTGCAGCTAGTACCATATTGTGAGGAATTTGCAGGGAGACTTGGGAACGTTCTATTTAGCTCTTAGTGACACACATATCTATCTCAAACACCGAAGTGGGACAATTTATTAGGGGTTTGATTGAATTAGGCACAGTCTGACGATGTTTTTTTTTTACTTTAATTTTTTTTTCAAAACTAAAAGTCATCACAGGCAAAGCACAAAATCCAGTTGTGTGTTGTCAGTGTAGGTTAGAAACTACAAGTCATACAAGAATCCAACAGGCCTTCTTAGGGCTACAATAGCGTTATACATTTTATTTTTTTTTTATTTGCCTGTGGCTGGCCTTGCTGGCACTAGTAGTGCAGCTAGTACCATATTGTGAGGAATTTGCAGGGAGACTTGCGAACATTCTATTTAGCTCTTAGTGACACACACATCCATCTCAAACACCTAAGTGGGACAATTTATTAGGGGTTTGATTGCATTAGGCACAGTCTGCCTATTTTTTTTTTTTCAAAACTAAAAGTCATCAGGCGCAGCACAAAATCCAGTTGTGTGCTGTCAGTGTAGGCTAGAAACTAGCCATACCAGAACCCAACAGGCCTTCTTAGCGCTACAATAGCGTTATATATTTTATTTTTTGTTGATTTGCTTGTGGCTGGCCTTGCTGGCACTAGTAGTCATCAGGCACAGCACAAAATCCAGTTGTGTACTGTCAGTGTAGGTTAGAAACTAGCCATAGCAATAGGATAGCATCGTTTTGTTAAAAAAAAAAAAAAAAACACAAAAAAACTAAAAAAAAAAACACAAAAAAAATTTACATTTTACACTTTAATTTTGAAAATGTTGAACCTGAGGGCTAGGGGTAGAGGACGAGGGCGTGGGCGTCCAACTACTGCAGGGGTCAGAGGCCGTGGTCCTGGGCGGGGTGAGACACCACCTGCTGATGAGGGAGCAGGGGAATGCTGCAGAGCTACACTCCCTAGGTTCATGTCTCAAGTTACTGGCACTCGTGGTAGAGCACTGTTGAGGCCAGAACAGTGCGAACAAGTGAACTCGTGGATTGCGGACAATGCTTCTAGCCATTTGTCCACCAGTCAGTCTTCCACGCAGTCCACCCATGTCACCGAAATCAGCACTCCTCCAGCTCCTCCACCTCAGCCTCCTTCCCCCCAGTCTGCCCCCTCCCAGGAAAATTTGGCATTTGAACAGGCATACTGTGAGGAACTGTTTTCTGGACCCTTCCCAGAGTCACAAACCACTTGTCCGGTTGCTGCTGAGCTCTATTCCGATGCCCAGGTTTTCCACCAGTCGCAGTCTGGGTGATGATGACATTGTTGACGTAGTGGAAGAAGTGTGTAAAGAGGTGTCGGACGATGAGGAGACACGGTTGTCAGACAGTGGTGAAGTTGTTGTCAGGGCAGGAAGTCCGAGGGGGGAGCAGACTGAGGGATCGGAGGATAATGAGGTGACAGACCCAAGCTTGGTTGATAGGCCGGGTGAACACAGTACTTCTGAGACGGAGGCGAGTCCTCGACGAGAACAGGTTGGAAGAGGCAGTGGTGGGGCGAGATGGAGAGGCAGGGCCAGAGCTGGTGCATCAGCGCCAAATGTTTCACGTAGTGAAGCTCCCGTGGCGAGGGCTAGATTTTCGGAAGTCTGGTCGTTCTTTAAAGAAACACCGGATGACCGACGGACTGTGGTGTGCAACCTGTGCCACACCAGGATCAGCAGGGGTTCCACCACTACCAGCTTAACCACCACCAGTATGTGCAGGCATATGAATGCTAAACACCCCACTCAATGGAACCAAGGCCGTTCACCTCCAGCCGGGCACACCACTGCTCCTTCCCCTGTGTCATCTGCTGCCTCTGCTAGTCAGCCCCCTGCCCAGGACCCCGGCCCAAACACCTCCCATGCGAAAACCACACCTTCGCCTCCACGATCCTCCACAGCATCCACCAATGTCTCCATGCGCAGCGTTCAGCTCTCCATACCCCAGACTCTGGAGTGCAAGAGGAAGTACAGTGCAACCCACCCACATGCCCAAGCCCTCAACAACCACATCTCCAAACAACTTAGCCTGGAGATGCTGCCCTATAGGCTGGTAGAGACCGAGGCCTTTTGCAACCTTATGGCGGCGGCCACCCCTCGGTATTCGTTTCCCAGCCGAATATGCCGTCCCAGCCCTGCACCAGCACGTGTCAGACAACATCATCCGTGTCCTGACCAACGCCGTTTCTGACAAGGTCCACCCAGGGGTGCACCTAGCCTTTCTGCTGCCTGAGGCGAGCTATAAAAAGACGCCCCCCCCCCCGACTCCATATATGTAATATATCATGGAGTGTCAGGACCAGACGCTATCATATTGGTTTAATGTGAAAATAAAGCAATGAAAAATACATAGAACATCCTACCGCGAATTACAGAATAAACACAGCGAGCTACTACAAAGCACAAAATACATACAACAATCTGCCATATAATATAAAATACAGCGTGCTGCCATATAATATAAAATCAATACAGCGTACCGCCACATACCATATAATACATACAGCGTGCTGCCATATAATATAAAATCAATACAGCGTACCGCCACATACCATATAATACATACAGCGTGCCGCCATATACCATATAATACATACAGTGTGCCGCCATATAGTATATAATACATACAGCGTGCCGCCATATACCATATAATACATTCAGTGTGCCCCCATATAGTATATAATACATACAGCGTGCCGCCATATACCATATAATACATACAGCGTGCCGCCATATACCATACAATACATACAGCGTGCCGCCATATACCATACAATACATACAGCGTGCCGCCATATACCATATAATACATACAGCGTGCCGCCATATACCATACAATACATACAGCGTGCCGCCATATACCATACAATACATACAGCGTGCCGCCATATACCATATAATATATACAGCGTGCCCCCATATACCATATTATACATACAGCGTGCCACCATATACCATATTATACATACAGCGTGCCGCCATATACCATACAATACATACAGCGTGCCGTCATATACCATATAATACATACAGCGTGCCGCCATATACCATACAATACATACAGCGTGCCGCCATATACCATATAATATATACAGCGTGCCGCCATATACCATATTATACATACAGCGTGCCGCCATATACCATCTAATACATACAGCGTGCCGCCATATACCATATTATACATACAGCGTGCCGCCATATACCATATAATACATACAGCGTGCCACCATATACCATATAATACATACAGTGTGCCGCCATATACCATATTATACATACAGTGTGCCGCCATATACCATATTATACATACAGCGTGCCGCCATATACCATATAATACATACAGCGTGCCCCCATATACCATATAATACATACAGCGTGCCGCCATATAGCATATAATACATACAGCGTGCCGCCATATACCATATAATACATACAGCGTGCCACCATATACCATATAATACATACAGTGTGCCGCCATATACCATATTATACATACAGTGTGCCGCCATATACCATATTATACATACAGCGTGCCGCCATATACCATATAATACATACAGCGTGCCCCCATATACCATATAATACATACAGCGTGCCGCCATATAGCATATAATACATACAGCGTGCCGCCATATACCATATAATACATACAGCGTGCCGCCATATACCATACAATACATACAGCGTGCCGCCATATACCATATAATATATACAGCGTGCCGCCATATACCATATTATACATACAGCGTGCCGCCATATACCATATTATACATACAGTGTGCCTCCATATACCATCTAATACATACAGCGTGCCGCCATATACCATATTATACATACAGCGTGCCGCCATATACCATATAATACATACAGCGTGCCACCATATACCATATAATACATACAGTGTGCCGCCATATACCATATTATACATACAGTGTGCCGCCATATACCATATTATACATACAGCGTGCCGCCATATACCATATAATACATACAGCGTGCCCCCATATACCATATAATACATACAGCGTGCCGCCATATAGCATATAATACATACAGGGTGCTGCCATATAGTATATTTTACATGGTGGCACGCTGAATGTACACACATACATACTGACTATACATACAGCAAATACACATATATAAACAGTATATACAGCAAATATACACACACATACAGTTACAGAATATACATATATACAAACACACATCTATACATACATATATACTTACATATACAAACATACATAGAAGTTACCTTACCTTTTTTCTTCTTTCATCATCGGCCTTGTCCTCCAGGGGGTAGGGGGGGGGGGGGTTGCCGGGTTAGGTGGGAATCGGTCCGGAGAGGGGGGGGGGTGAATCGGAGCCTGGGGGGAACCAGCGTGGACTTAGTGCTGGAGCAGGTACCTGTGCCGGCAGGAGGATGTGCAGGCGGGCATTTGGAGGGCGGGGGGCTTTGGGCTGGGGTAGGTACCTGTGCTGGCGGGCGGGAGAAAGTGCCGGCGGGCAGGTGTGTGTGATGGACGGGCCGTGGGTTGAAGTGCCGGCATGCGGGGAGATGTGATGGGCGGGCTACAGGACCATGTGCGCGCGGGTGGACGTGTTGGGGGCGGGCCGCCGGGGTAGGTATCGGGATGCGGGGAGATGTGTTGGGCGGGCCGCGGGGCGATGTGTTGGGGGCGGGCCGCGAAGGGGAAGTGCCGGCATGCGGGGAGATGTGATGGGCGGGCTACAGGACCATGTGCGCGCGGGTGGACGTGTTGGGGGCGGGCCGCCGGGGTAGGTATCGGGATGCGGGGAGATGTGTTGGGCGGGCCGCGGGGCGATGTGTTGGGGGCGGGCCGCGAAGGGGAAGTGCCGGCATGCGGCAAGATGCGATGGGCTGATCGATCTGATGGGCGGGCCGCGGGGCAATGTGCGGGCAGGGTGATTTGATGACGTGCCGGCACACGGGAGCCTGACGCCGCCCCCTCATCTAGCAGGTGGCGCGCCGCCTGAGGCGAGAATCTCAACTCGCCTCATGGCAGGTGCGCCCCTGGGTCCACCTGACCACGGACACGTGGACGAGTGCTGCCAGGTAGGGCCACTATATATCGCTGACGGCACATTGGGTTAACTTGGTGGAGGCTGGGACCGAGTCTGACCCTGGGGCTGGTCATATACTGCCGAAGCCGAGGATTGCAAGGCCTACCTCGGTCCAGGTCTCTCAGGCCTACTATGCCTCCTCCTTCTCCCAACCCTCCTCCACCACCTCCTCCGAATTACCATCCGTGGGCATGGCGCCATCAGTCGGTAGCTCTAGGCACAGCAGCAGTGCCGTCACTAAGCGACAGCAGGCGGTGCTCAAACTGCTGAGCCTAGGCGATAAAAGGCACATCGCCCAAGAGCTATTACAGGGCATAACAGCGCAGACTGATCTGTGGCTGGCACCGCTGAACCTGAAGCCAGGCATGGTTGTGTGTGACAACGGCCGTAACCTGGTGGCGGCTCTGCAACTCGGCAGACTGACACATGTGCCGTGCCTGGCCCATGTATTAAATCTCATAGTTCAGCGGTTCCTCAAGACATACCCCAATCTGTCTAATTTGCTCACAAAATTGCGCATTTCAGGAAGTCCAGCACAGATGCTGCCACTCTCAGGGCAGCGCAGCGCCGCCTCCAACTGCCCGCTCACCGACTGTTGTGCGACGTGCCCACGAGGTGGAATTCAACATTAACCATGTTATCCAGAGTTTACCAGCAGCACAGAGCGATTGTAGACTGCCAGATGTCAACTTCCACCAGAACTAGTAGTCAGGTCAGTCAGCTTCCTCAAGTCTACAATGAGGAGTGGACGTGGATGTCTGATATCTGTCAGGTGCTGAGTAACTTTGAGGAGTCAACACAGATGGTCAGTGGCGATGCCGCCATCATCAGCCTCACCATCCCGCTGCTTTGCCTGTTGAAAAACTCTCTCGTCAGCATGAAGTCGGAACCTTTGCGCTCGTCACAAAAGACGGGGGAAGAAGATTCCCTTGTTAGTAGCCAAAGCACCCTCAGGTCTGTTTCTCAGCGCATATCAGAGGAGGTGAAGGAGGATGAGGAGGAAGAGGAGGAGAATGTTGGCGAGACAGAAGAGGGCAGCACTGCTCAGTCCTTCACTGTTCAGCATGTATGGGCAGAAGAAGAGGAGTTGGAGGAGGAGGAAATGGACAGTCTGGCTGCCTATCCCGTGACCCTCGCGTTCAAAGAATTTATTCCAGCACCGGTTACTGGGTATTCACTCTCCTGGACCAAAGTTACAAGCAAAATCTTTCCACTCTCATCCCTGGAGAGGAAAGGAGTGTGAGAATGCTTATATACCAGCAGGCCCTGGTGCACAAGCTGAAACAGTAATTCCCTTCTGACAGCGCTAGTGGCAGAGGACGTTCTTGTGCGGGACAAGTAGCAAGGGAGAGTAGGTGAGCAGGCAGTTTGTCCAGCACTGGCAGGGGTACGCTTTACAAGGCCTTTGCCAGTTTTATGTCACCCCAGCAAGACACTGTCACCTGTCCCCAGTCTCCAGTCTCGGCAGAGTAGGGCTGATCTTTACAGAAAGATGGTGAGGGAGTACAATGCTGACCATACCATCGTCCTAAATAATCACACAGCTCCTTACAACTACTGGGTTTCAAAGCTGGGCACTGTACGCCTTGGAGGTTCTTGCCTGCCCTGCCGCTAGCGTGTTGTCTGAGCGGGTTTTCAGTGCAGCTGGTGGCATCATCACTTATAAGCGTACACGCCTGTCAACTGACAGCGCTGACAGGCTGACGCTTATCAAGAGATATAAAGCCTGGATTTCTCAGGATTTCCATCCTCCACCAGGTGAAAGAAGCTCAACCTGAATAATGTATGCACTCCTCCTCCTCATTTTCCTCCTTCTCCTCCTCTTTGTACACTAAAGCAGAGGAAACTGGCTTTTTTTTGCCAGGGCCAACTGGCTCTAGCTATAGTACTTTATGTATTTAATTTTTCTGGAGGGCCACCCACCCGGTCCTCTGGTTTGAAAACTTTTTTGGACTGCCACATACAGGCACTCAATCTATTTAATTTTTCTGGAGGGCCACCTACCCGGTCCTCTGTTTTAAACAATTTTTGGGAGTGCCACATACAGATACTCTATGTATTTAATTTTTCTGGAGGGTCACCCACCCGGTCCTCTGGTTTGAAAACTTTTTTGGACTGCCACATACAGGCACTCAATCTATTCAATTTTTCTGGAGAACCACCTACCTGCTCCTCTGGTTTGAAAACTTTTTTGGACTGCCACATACAGGCACTATCCAAATTTAATTGTCTCCATAGTAGCCTCCACACATCATCTTTATAGCTGCCTCCACACGTTGTCTCCATTGCTACCTCCACACATCATCTCCATAGCTGCCTCCCAAAGTCGTCCATATAGCTGCCTCCATACATCGTCCCCTTAGCAAACAAGCAGAATTTTGGGTTGTTTTCATGGCTTCCACATCAAACTTGTCGTCACCCTGCTGTGTTATCCACAAAATATACTGGCAAACTTTTATCATTTACTGATATTATTTCAGCGCTTCTTGCTCATCTGTTTACATTCCCCTCACCCACCATAACCAAGCCAATTACTTATAAGAACAGTACTACACTTGATCTTATACAAAAGGTTCTTAGAAGTGCTATTTGTAGCCCCCGCCTGCTTTGAAAATTATAATTTTTTCAAAGTAAATGGTTCTGGCCCCCAGACCCATTTTGGGTGGGGAGGAGCCGAGAGACAGGGGCTTGGACAGGCTAAAGCTCGCCTGGCAGCGGACCGCCAGCTCCATCCCAAGATTAGGCAGCCTCAGAGGCATCCATGCATACTGCCCCTGCTGTTTCCTGCCTCCACGATCCTCCACAGCGTCTACCAATGTCTCCATGCGTAACTTTCAACTGTCTATACCCCAGACGCTGGAGCGCAAGAGGATATACAGCACATCATCCCCTTATCAAACGAGCTGTGTCATGCAGAATTTTCAGGTGTTTCACCACATACATAATGGAACTCGGCGCATCTGTCGCCGCCATGCTGGAGACCTGAAGTTGCAATCACAGCGGCGCAATATGGATGCCCCATACTGTCGCTCTTAATCATGGAACCATTTCTGAAAAAACTATTAAAAATAGAACCGCTATGCTATTCCATTATTCCTAGATGAAATATTCAAATGACCCCGCCTGCTTTGAAAATTATAATTTTTTCAAAGTAAACGCTTCTGGCCCCCAGGCCCATTTTGGGTGGGGAGGAGCCGAGAGACAGGGGCTTGGACAGGCGAAAGCTCGCCTGCCAGTGGACCGCCAGCTCCATTCCAAGATTAGGCAGTCTCAGAGGCATCCATGCATACTGCTCCTGCTGTTTCCTGTCCATTTCGCCTCCACGATCCTCCACAGCGTCCACCAATTTCTCCATGCGCAACTTTCAACTGTCTATACCCCAGACGCTGGAGCGCGAGAGGATATACAGCACATCATCCCCTTATCAAACGAGCTGTGTCAGGCAGAATTTTCAGGTGTTTCACCAGATACATAATGGAACTCGGCGCATCTGTCGCCGCCATGCTGGAGACCTGAAGTTGCAATCATAGTAGTGCAATATGGATGCCCCATACTGTCGCTCTTAATCACGGAAGTCGTCTCCATGGCTCCCTTCACATGTCGTCCCCTTATCAAACGAGCTGTCAGGCTCATTTTTTGGGTGTTTCACCAGATACATTATGGAACTTGGTCACTATGTTGCCACCATGCTGTGTTATCGACTAAATATACCGTAGGAAATCATTTCAACGCTTCTTGCTCACCTCCTTTGGTTCCTCTCTGCCGCCTTAACCAGGCAAAATACTGATACATACAGTGCTACACGTTATCCTCGCCAAAAGGAATTTTTTTAATTGGTTTGAAGCCTGAGTCCATTTGGGGTATGTCGCCATGCCACTCTCTAGCCTGCCGCTGCTGCCGCTACCTCTGCATGCCATCTTCTATAGTGTCAGGGTCAATTATTGGATGTTTTAGATGCTATCTAGCCTCATTTGGTCACTCTGTCCTCGCCATGCTGTTGCCCATATTTTTGGCATAATGGTGCCATGCATGCTGCCCCTGCTGTTTCCTGTCCATTTCCGTGGTGTTTCCATTATTTTCTGAGGTTTCCAGGTGTTTGGCCAAGCTTCCCTGTGCAGACCCTTGGTCCCCTTGAAAAATACTGGAGTCTCCCATTAACTTCAATGGGGTTTTAGTGCTCGCTCATCTCTAGTGATGTCACATGTTCAGTTTTTCACATACAGTTTTTGTTGCCCAAACCAGGAATGGAGTAAAATTAGGAGGAGGAGCAGCACCTTTCAATTATTTGTCTCACCCATTATGATCCACACCTGCTTTTGGCTTCAAAAACTGCATCTGAAAAACTGGACGTGTGACATCACCCTTAAGCTGTAAACTGGCTGCATCCTTAAGGGGTTAACACAAACCTAATAAAAGTGATGGTTTAATTTACACATAAAGCAGCTAGTCCGCCCTTTCTTTCTCTAGGGCAACTTATTAATAATAGACAAAGCTTGCAGAGGAATAAACTGCTAAAAAATGCAAACTTTATGGTGGGCAGAAGTAATGTCACTCCTCATTTGGGGTGCGTTCACACATGCATTTTCAAAAGCACATACTAAAACACATGCTTTAGTTCACACTATATTAACATATGCGTTAAAGTCGTGTTAACGTGTGCAAATTGAAAATTCAATGTTGGGAGCAATGTAATTAAGCAAATCTCTTCTCAATTGTTTTAATCCCTGGAGGAGGTGGTCAGGTTTTGTTCACTGTGCTTCAGATATAAATCAGAACAAACTGCACCCAGAAAATATTTAAACTCCCAAGCTTCATTTTCTCTATTCCTCTTGAGCAGAGCAAAGAGGAATGGCCAAGACTCTATCTCTGTGGCTTTTCTGTTCGTCAGACAGACCAGAGGATTTAAATATTCAAGCAGCTTTTAAAGCAAGTAGAGCAATGTGTCGACACAACATTACTTGTAGCAGTCTCTCATAGTAGTTGCAGGATTCCCTACAAGTGCAGAATAGCTATACCATTTAATCCAGCCACTATTTTCATAGAGGGGTATCAATATCAGTAGAGATGGGCGAATTGGCTCTAATGAAGCGGAATTCGGTCCGAATTTCTGGGAAAATTCAATCCGTCACAGATCCGAAGTTTCGTGGGAACACATTTTCTCCGTTATTACCAAAATGGCCGCGAGCACAACGTGCTACATGGGGCAGAGAGCTCTGGGAAGAAGAAAGGAACACCCTCGATCACATGTGCAGACCTGTAAGCAGTGACCGGCAGGCTTATGTGATGTCACACAGCCCTATAAAAACAGGCAGCCATTTCCAATCGCGGCATTTCACACTGCATGTGCTGTCTCCAGCGTCTAGCTGTTTGTACTGTATTGTGCTGTAGTGATTTCTGCTCCAATCCCAGGGTGTCTGTTTTGGGGGATCTGTATACCCCAAAAATCAGAGGTTTTTTTGTTGCTGAAGTGAATAGGAAGAAATCTGTGTAAAATCCACATAGTTTTTGTAGTGATTTGTGCTCCAGTCCCAGGGTGCCCGTTTTGGGGGATCTGTATACCCCGAATAGCAGGGTTTTTTTTTTTAATGCTCAAGTGAATAGGAAAAAAATCTGTTTAAAATCCACATAGTTTCTGTAGTGATTTCTGCTCCTATCCCAGGGTGTCCATTTTGGGGGATCTGTATAACCCAAATTGAAGTTTTTTTGTTGCTGAAGTGAATGGGAAGAAATCTATGTTAAATCCACATGCTTTCTCTAGTGATTTCTGCTCCAATCCCGGGGTGTCCGATGTGGGGGATCTGTATGCCCAAAATTGTAGTTCTTTTTGTTGCTGAAGTGAATAGGAAGAAAAACTTGTCAAATCCACATAGTGGCTGGGGTGATTTTTGCTCTAACTCCAAGGTGTCCATTTTGGGGTATCTGTATACCCCAAATAGCAGTCCTTTTTTTTTTGCTGAAGTTGAGAGCAAGAAATTCGTGTCAAATTCATGAAGTTGATTAACCACTATGTCAGACAGAAAGGTGGCAGGGGGAGCAGGCAGAGGTCGGAGCACAGTAAGGGGACGTCACAGCAGGGGTCAGTCTGTGAGGCCAGAACTGCCGTTGTCATCTAGCGGCAGTGTGTTGATCAACAACCCGAAGGTTGTCAATTGGTTGACTAGGTCATCCACTTCCTCCCAAATAACATCTGACAACCCCAGCCTAGAGTCAGTGGGTTTGTCAGATACAACAATTAGTTGGCATGGCCCAGGAGCAGTTCAGCGGCCCTAACCTGTCCTCAACCAGCCTCTGTCCTGTGCATTTCCCTCAGCCAGAGATCTACTAGGTGGTCTGGGCTCAGCACCACTATACAGCGAGGACAAATTCTTTGAGGACAGTCAGCTGCTGAAGAGGTGGGGCAGAGATTGGCTCCTTCGTGCAGTAGGCGGGAAAGTAGAGATGTGGAGAGTGGCACTTGCAAGTAGTCAGGCTGTGCATACTGAGACCGTTGAAGAGTATAGTAGTGACAGGGAATCACAAATCGATGATCATGTAGACAATCGCACTTGGGAGCTGGGTGAAGAAAGTGCTTCATCATCACCATCGGGAGAAGAGGGTGTTAGCTTGTGCGACAGGCAGCAAGTCGCTACTGTGGCCATGAGTCGGCAGGGTGGCAGCAGTGCGAGGACAGGAGCCAAACGGCAGTGGGGTACTAAACCCGGTTCGCAGGTCCAAGTAAGCAGTGGCACATGGGCTCAGCGAGGCAGCGTGTTGGCGGTAAAATCACCAACTCGGTGGTGTGGCAGTTTTTTGTTAAGACACCAGAGGAGCCGAGCGTGGGTATATGTAGAATCTGCGGGCAGAAAGTGAGGTGTGGCCAGGGAGCTAACTTGGCAGCACGGCCCTACGTCAACACAAGCAGCATCACCATCCAATGTACTGGTAGAAACATGGCTCAGATGTGGTGGTCCATCCTGCCGTCACATCAACAGCAGCAGCACCTAGTGGCAAACATGCCATTGCAGCCAGTCAAAGCTCCAGCACCTCTGCCGCAGGGAGCTGTTTGCCTTTGACATCATCTCCCAGTCCAGATGCTCCTGCTCCTCGCTACGCATGGCACCAGCAGTTGTTGAAGTAGGCGGTTACAAATGGACAACTGTATGTGTCCAGCCATTCTATGGTGCAGTAGCTGACCGTGCTCCTGTCCAAGTTGTTGGTACTGCAGTCCCTCCCTTTCAAGTAGTGGACTCTGCATCCTTCAGAGAACTAATGGCTTGTTCCGAACCGAGGTGGAGACTTCCAAGCCGAAATTTTTTTTCCAGAAAGGCAGTACCAGCCCTTCACAAATATGTAGAACAGAAGGTGGGCTAGTCCTTGAGCTTATCGGTTTCTTCCAAGGTGCATGGCAGCACGGATGTGTGGAGCTATTACTACTGGGTGAATGTGCTTCCCGTCCAGCCACACCAACAACTTGAACAGGAGACGCCGCTTTCTCCTCCGCGTTGTCAAACTGCAGCTCCTGCGCCAATGTCCGTCTTCTCCTCCTTCTGCACCACCACCTCAGCCTCCACAAGTCTAGGTGCTGCCCTATAATACCACATGTGCAGGGCACAGCGGTGTCACACAGTTCTACATCTGGTTTGCCTGGGCAAACGGAGGAAGTGCTGATATGTGATGTTTCCACCCGTTGGCATTCCAGCCTCAATATGTTAGACCGCCTGTATAAACATAGAAAAGCAATGATTTTTTGATGCTGCAAGCGGACCTGTGTACCTTTAATGTCATGTGTGATACCTGCTGTTTGTTCAGGCCCTTTGAAGAGGCTACGTTATTTGTCAGTCGCCAGGACTGCGGGATGAATAATGTCATTCCACTGCTTCATGTCCTGGAACTGATGCTGTAAAATCTGCCTGGACAGGGCACTAGAGAAGTGGCAACTACATCTCATGGCCACATGAGTACGGTGGGGGCTGAATTGGAGGAGGAGGAGGACATTGGAGCACAAGCAGAGTCTGGGGAAATTAGTGGTTTTTCTGCTCAGGTGACAAGAGAGGAGGAGCAGGAGCATCAGGAGGAGGTAGAAGACAAGGCAGATGAGCCACAAGCACCATGGCAGTATACAGTAGAGATGGAGGCCGGGAGTCCCTCAGAGTCACTTGCCCGTAGCATGCTGCTTTGCCTAACTAGTGACATCCAAATAGTCCACATCCGGCATAGAGATGACTTTTGGCTCCCCACCCTCTTGGAACCTTGCTACCGGTCCAAACTGGGTGACTTTTTTCCGGCTGATGAGAGGAAGGAACAACTGGCGTATTATAGAGAAATACTGTGCAGAAAGTTGGTCGCCGTGGGGAGCTGGGAAGGAGCGGGTAGGAGCAGTAGCAGCTCCATCAGCAGCAGCTTAAGTCTGGAGTCCTTAATGAGCAGTAGGCTAATGAGGGTAGCCTTGGACAGCACTCTACCACCCCAGTGAGAGGATCCCCTTGACTACTGGGCAGCCAAATTTGATGTGTGGCCGCAACTTGCGGAGTTTGCAGTAGAGAAGCTGTCATGCCCGGCCAGTAGTGTGGCATCAGAGTGGGGGGTTTAGTGCAGTGGGGGCCATCGTTACCCCAAGGAGAAACAGCTTGTCCACCCGTAATGTGGAGAGACTGACCTTTGTCAAGATGAAACCGGAGTGGATCGGCCAGGATTTCAACACACCAATGCCTTATGCATCAAATCAGATCAGCCATGACGACTCTCCCAAACATTGAGAAATGAGTCTGGATTCTAACTGCCTGCCTCACCCACTATTCTGATGCTGCCACTCGGCCTGAGGTGGAATTGTCACCCACCTCCAAACTCTGTCATTGTGCCACTTTCTGACCTTCTGCTGCTGGCACCTACACACTTTGTCATTGTGCCACTCTGTGGCCTACCATGTTGCTACCACCTCCAGAATTTGTCATTGTGCCACTCTCTGACCTCTTGCTGCTGCTGCCACCTCCACGCTCTATCATTGTGCCACACTGTGGGCTACCGTGTTGCTGCCACCTTCGGAATTGTCATTGTGCCACTCTCTGACCTCCTTCTGCTGCTGCCACCTCCATGCTCTATCATTGTGCCACACTGTGGTCTACCATGTTGCTGCCACCTCCAAAATTTGTCATTGTGCCACTCTCTGACCTCCTGCTGCTTCTGCTGCCACCTCCACGCTCTATCATTGTGCCACACTGTGGCCTACCATGTTGCTGCTACCTCCAGAATATGTCATTGTGCTACTCTCTGACCTCCTTCTGCTGCTTCTGCTACCTCCAAACTCTGTCATTGTGTCACACTTTGGCTTACCACGTTGCTGCCACCTCCAGAATTTGTCATTGTGCCACTCTCTGACCTTCTGCTGCTGCTGACTCCACACTCTATCATTGTGCCACACTGTGGCCTACCATGTTGCTGCCACCTACAGGATTTGTCATGTGCCACTCTGCAGCCTACTCATGCTGCTGCCAATTGACCGCTGTCTCCCTGGAACATCCTGTGATTGATTTCCAGATGAAAAGAAGGGCAAAATGATCAGTGAAATGAGCTGGCACAGACTTTACATTGTCAGGCTGTGTTCATGCTTCACTTATTTGGTAAAGTTGGCCTCTGGAAGTGTCCATGGAATTAAAGAGTGAAGCGATTCTAAGAGCCGCGGCTGTCATGTGTGTGTCATACTAAAACACAGCATTGTTTGAAGACCAAACCACGCTCCCTATGCATATTTGAACATGGTACAACCTTCTACAACACCCTACTGGCTCTCTGCAGCCAGGAAATAACTGTTTTTTAATCTGATTCATGATGCTTTGATTCGGATCGAATCAAATTTTTTTGAAAAATTTGGCGAATTGGGCTGTATCGTATTTCAACAAAATCTCTAAATATCAGACATGGAAAATATCAGTGCTCAGGGAGGCAGATGCTCCACTGTACAATGACCATCTCGCACCAGGTTCCCATGTCTCTTATATCAGAAGCCAAGAACATTCTAGGTAAATGTGTTACAAAACCACTGTAAAAAGTTGAAAATGTTTCATGCAGAAATGGCATTATTCACAGACAAGCAGGATATAAACAAACCTCAGCTTTTAAGCCTGTTCTTGCAGAATTGTGACAGCTGCTAAGAGTAAAGAAGCTTAGATTTGCACTCTGCATTTACGTTGTATTATTAAATAACCTTTTCATTACTTGGTCTCTTTTCTTTTTACCTTTTTCTGCCTGTTTAAGAGTAAATGTAGCCTAGCTATAGGGCTTTCCTACACCCCGGACCAGAACTGGGGGGACAGTGGTCACTCTGGACCACTTAAGATGTCTGCTTATGTAAAAGTTTACTAACACAGTACACAAGAAATGCATCTGTCAGAGTATTACTGTGCGAGTTACAATTGACATGGCTTTCAATTCCCACAAACTAACATGTGGATTAACATTTTCTCTCAGCCCTTTGAGTATACAACAGATTGTCCCTATTTGTACTAAGCATTTTGCTTCCATCAGAGACTGATGAGATTGCACCACTAAATATTTCCTAAAATGGTTTGTCGGAGAAATGGGGTATACAGAGCAGTCAGAGAGGTTTTGTATGATTCTCTGCCCCTATGATTCTGTCCCCCCGCTGCTCAGAGCTAAAATAAAGCCTGCATGCCCCAGGAAAGACGTAGTCATGGAAACTAAAACCTTCTGTCATCTCTCTGGGATTTTCTACTCATTTTCCTTCTCTTTTTTAATTATTTACAAGATTTTGCTGAAAGGTATAAAGATGGGAGAAAAAGGCGATGAAAGAAAGAGAAATATTGATGGACAGTAACGAGGGATAAACGGACCAGTAAAAGACACAAATAAGGATGGTGTAAAGTACTGTCAGAAAACGTGAAAAGAAATAGAAATTTGAGGTAAGCATTGATTGCCAGGTGGACAACCCCTGTCGATCATAAAGTAGGTGTCTCCACCCTGGACTATCCTCTATTAGCAAAGATTATAGCTGAGAGCTAGAGTAAAGGATGGATTTCACTTTGATGGACTTGATACAACTATGCATTACAAAGCATAACCATTGTCTGGTAAGTGGAAAGGTCCCAACAAAACCCAATAGAGTCTATTGACTATAACAGGATCTTTACCATGTGAAAAAGTTCCTAGTCTGAGCCATGTTCACATCTGTTTGTTTTGCTCCATTATATGATCAGAATAAAGAGAATAACAAAATGCTGTAATGGGGTTTAAGTGTCTTTCACCAAGTTTTAGCGGATGATACATATATATTTAGCTTTCAATACTTAGTGACCTGGTCAGCAACTGTTTGCATCTCATCACAGATAGGGAGAGAGGTCATGACTGGCCAGACATCCCTTATGTAATATAAAGTCTGTTCTTTCAGAGCTAAGCTCAGTGTGGCAGCGTCTGCTTTGTACTCACTTTCCCCAGTAAGAGTTGAATAAAGTTTTTAGTAATGTCATAATTGAGTAACTTTCTAGAAACACTTCTTATTAATAATAGGACATGTAAAGGTTCTCAGTTGAGGTATTACATATTACAAATTTAGTTGAAGAAGCACTTGTGCAGCAAGCAGTGACCACTGTTTTGCATGTGGGCGACAGTCAGCAGGCCAAATGCAGGAACCCCTGTTACGTGAGTTGGTAGCTGAGGGGTTAACGCGGGCACAATAGGAATGGGTAGACGGGTCTCTCGAGTGGCCTTTTGCTTCTTGGGGTGACTTGGAGAGCTGTTAGGGTCACAGTGGCTAGCTGGTTAATCCCAACAATCTATGTAGTCTTCTGGGTGATGTGGGGCTCACTGTAAATGGCACTGTTTCGACCTGATTGGGTCTCCTCAGTACAGAACTGGTTTGGCTGGGTGAGAGGCTTGTGACTAGTGTCGTGAAGTAACTTTAGATATATTCCCAGAATCCCCCTAATGGAGCATCCATGGCTATAAGACTTCACACACATACATGGTGGCCTTAATTGGCAGTCTCCGTAAGGAGAACTCTTACTTCCCGACCCTTCCCGTCACAAGCCTCTCACCCAGCCAAACCACTTCCCTTCGCTGTACTGAGGAGACCCAATCATGTTGAAACAGAGCTGTCTACAGCTGGGAGTCTGTTCCTTCTGGAATAGATCTACTGGGGCACATTTAGTTACCCGCGTTGACGCATTCCCCCGAAAGTGCATTGTCCAACTGGAATGTACTCTGCTGCGATTCACTAAGATCGTGCGCCTGCTATCCTGCATGTGCCGCTTCCCCGCTCAGGTCCGCCAGAGTTCACCCTCTTCTTCCTGTTGCATGTAAGTGCTTAATCTTGTGACACAATTTGAAAGTTAAATCCCGCGCTCAGTCGGAATCAGTCGGATCGTGTGACGGCACTGCGACTTGTCACAGTGGCGCAAATCCTGAAAACGCCGGAAAATACGACAAAAGTGTGACCGCGGACCCTTATTAAATAAGCCCCACTGGTTTGGTTTTAATCCCACATCATGTCATAAAGCCTCTTGTAGGTCATGCTTGATAGGTCAAGGTCGCTAAAAGTGGCGTGGTTTTCCTTATCCCTTCCTGGAAAACTTTGCATATTTTCCCAGAATCCCCCTAGTGGAGCATCCATGGCTATGAGACTCGACACCCCTACATGGTAGCCTTAATAGGCAGTCTCTGTAAGGAGAACTCTTACTTCCCGACCTCCATTTTATGGACATTTGTAAGCTTGAAGTAAACTGGCCTGTTGGTTCACCGCACCTGCCTCCTGGTCCATCTTTTAACATCAAGGGCACCCGATTCACCACCTATAAGCCAGGAGATCATGCCCTTGGGTTATACCAATCCACACTCCCCTTCTGTCGCTACAGTGACAGGGTAACCACACCAGCCAGCAGACTACATAGATTGGTGGGATTAAACCACTAGCCACTGTGACCCTACAGCTAGAAAGTCAACTCAAGATGCAGAATGCCACTCGAGGCACCCGCCATCCTAAAGTCTCTGCATGGGCCACTATTGTACCCGTGTTAATCCCTCAGATGCCACCTCATATAACAGGGGGTCTTGCATTCGGCTTGCTGACTGTCGCCCACAGGCAAAACAATGGTCCCTGCTCACTGCAGGAAAACTTCTTCAACTAAATTTTCCTCACTTGATGTAATACCTCGACTAATCATGAGAACCTTTACATGTCCTATTATAACTAAGGAGACCCAATCAAGTCAAAACAGCGCTGTCTATAGTTGGGAGTCTGTTCCTTCTGGAATAGATATACTGGTTTGGTTTTAATCCTGCATCATATCATAAGGCCTCTTGTAGGTTATGTTTGATGTCAAGAGAGCTGCCTTGCAAGGTAGTAAAAAGAGGCATGGTTTTCCTTGTCCCATCCTGGAAAACTTTGTATATTTTTTCATAAAATGGAGGCACATTTACACTTGTTGAAATACAGTCCTATATCTTTAACCCCTTAACGCTCTGCGCCGTAGCCCTACAGCGCAGAGGTATAAGGGGTGTATGAAGAGGGCTCACGGGCTGAGTCCTCTTCATACAGAGGTGGGGGTTGTTGCATATTGCAGCAAACCCCCACCGCTTTTAAAAGACAGCGGCGCGCGGGCGCCGCCATCTTTATTACAATCGCCGCACCCCCGAACGTCATCGGGGGGCGGCGATCGGTTGCCATGGTAGCCTCGGGTCTTCGTTTGACCCGAGACTATCTGGCATCTGCAGATTCGTTACAATGAGCCAGTGGCTCATTGTAATGAATGTGCTGCAAAAATGCCATATATTGCAATACAGAAGTATTGCAGTATATGGTAGGAGCGATCTGACTATCTAGGGTTAATGTACCCTAGATGGTCTAAAAAATAGTGAAAAAAAATTTAAAAAAAAAGTTTAAAAAATAAAAAAAATTAATAAAATATTAAAAGTTCAAATCACCCCCCTTTCCCTAGAACGGATATAAAACATAATAAACAGTAAAAATCACAAACATATTAGGTATCGCCGCGTCCCAAAATGCCCGATCTATCAAAATATAAAAACGGTTACGGGCGGCGGTGACCCTTGAGACAGGAAATGGCGCCCAAATGTCCGAAATGCGACTTTTACACCTTTTTACATAACATAAAAAATGAAATAAAAAAATGATCAAAATGTCGCACAGACCTCAAAATGGTAGCAATGAAAATGTCGCCTCATTTCGCAAAAAATGACCCCTCACACATGCGCCAAAGTATGATAAAGTTATTAGCGTCAGAAGATGGCAAAAAAATTTTTTTCTTTTTTGTACACATTCGTTTAATTTTTGAAAATGTATTAAAACACAATAAATCCTATATAAATTTGGTATCACCGCGATCGCACCGAACCAAAGAATAAAGTAGGTGTGTTATTTGGAGCGAAGAGTGAAAGTGAAAAACTCAGCCCACAAGAACGTGACGTGAATTTTTTAAATTTTTCCACATTTGGAATTTTTTTTCAGCTTTGCAGTACACGGCATGTTAAAATAAATAACATTACGGGAAAGTAAAATTTGTTACGCACAAAATAAGCCTTCACACAGGTCTGTACACGTAAAAATGAAAAAGTTATGGATTTTTGAAGTTGGAGAGTGAGAAATGAGCCGAAAAACCCTGCGTCCTTAAGGGGTTAAGATCCAAGCCCCCAAACTGTCACTTTTCTGCACCCCCTGTTCCTGTGGCAGTGCACTCTCTACTTTCTCTGGACCCTTATATCTGGGTCTAAGCTCCTCTGGCTCCTCTATGGTCTCCTTACAGGTCTTGGCCTTTATACCTAGACATTGTTATAGTTTTGCTTAAAATCTGGTGAATATTAAATCGAGTATGTTTGCACCCTTTAGAGAGTGTGCAGTGTGCCAACCACTCTGCCCCTGTGCGTGTCCCCTTAATGCCCCCTCCACGGGCATAAAGAAGAAGATACTATTAACCCCTTTACGCTCTGCGCCGTAGCTGTACGGGCTAAGCCCTCTTTATACACAGGTGGAGGTTATTGTATATTGCAGCAAACCCCCAAAGCTAATAACCGTGGTCGGTGCTTGCAAATCTGAGGGCGGCATTTTAATGTCAGAAACGTGACTTTTACGCCATTTTTACATCACATAAAAAATGGAATTAAAAGTGACCAAAATGTCAAACAGACCTCAAAATGGTAGCAATGTAAACATTTCGCAAAAAATTACACCTCACACAGCTCCGTACACCAAAGTATGAGTTATCAGCGTCATAAGATGTAGAATTTTTTTTTCTTTTTCGTACACATTAGTTTTTGAAAATGTATTAAAACGCAATAAACCTATACAAAACGCAGTAAACCTACATAAATTAGCTATCACCATGATCGTACCAAACCAAGGAATAAAGCAGAGGTGTTATTTGGAGCGCACGGTGAAAGTCGTAAAAACTGAGCCCACAAGAACGTGACGAGAACAGGTTTTTTTTCCACATTTGGAATTTTTTTACAGCTTCCGAATACACAGCATGGAATAATAATAATTTTTGAGGGTAGAGAGCAAGAAATGAGGGGGAAAACCCTGCGTCCTTAAGGGGTTAATTACTACCAGTAATTGTGATTAAGTAATTGTTCTTCTACAGCCTCCAGTAATGTCCCCACAGCCCCCAGTTTTGTCCCCACAGCCCTAAGTAATGTGCCCACAGAACCCTGTAATGTTCCCCCAGTAATGTCCCCCACAGCCCCCAGTAATGTCCCCACCACCCATACTAATGTTCCCCCAGTAATGTCCTCCACAGCCCCTAATACTAATGTGCCTCCAATAATGTCCCCCACAGCACCCTTTTTGTCCCCACAGCCCCTAGTTTTGTCCCTATAGCTCATAGTAATACCACCCACTGGCCCAAGCAATGCCCCCCCGGTGCCCAGTAATGTTACTTTCAGCCCACAATAATGTCCACACAGTCCACACAAGTAATGTGCCCACAGCCCCTTGTAATGTTCCGACAGTACCCAGTAATTTCCCCACTGCCTCCAGTAACTTGTCCCCAGCTCCCAGTAATTTCCTCACAGCCCTCAGTAATGTCCCCCACAGCCCCAGTAATCTGCCCCAGTAATGTCCCCACCACCCAGTAATGTCCTCCACAGCCCCCCAGTACTAATGTGCCCTCAGTAATGTCCCCCACAGCCCCAGTAATCTGCCCCAGTAATGTCCCCACAGCCCCCAGTAATGTGCCCCTAGTAATGTCCCCCGCAGCTTCCTCAATGTGCCTTTCCCTCACACTACATTACAAAAATACCCTTTCCCTTGCGCTTCTTGCTGTGCACTGCGGGCGTTGCACGGCTATGTCATCACCTCATATCTCCTGCTCCCGACACTGTAGTCAGCTGCCTGAAGTAGGAGATGCTGTGTGATGGAGTCAGTGTCTCGAGCTGACGGCTCTGTTCTCCACTACAGTACTCATCCATATCTATGCCCTGAGGTCTTAAATACCATTGAGAGTGGGGAGAAATTTCCAGACAGTGGAACAAGAGTCCTGCTGAGCCGGGACCTTTAAGGCCTCAGCCATAAGATTCGGGGCAAAAGATCCTACCAACGCCCCTGACTGTATCTGACTATATCCTAGGAATCCAATATTCAATGTAAATTTTTGTTTCAACTTAATTGTGACTCTGGAGGTATTTTGAATATTCCTGAAAGAGCCCATTTAACCCCTTAATGACCACCCATACAGATTTTTTCCATTGGTCACAAAGGGCCTTAGGCCAGGCCAACGGCTTTCTGCACAGGCCACATTTTTGAATGCTTATATTAATGCATTTTTGGTTGTGCTTTTTGATGGTTTTTGGATGCATTTTTGCATTGCGAAGGACACTATTATGCCTCTTTCACAATGCAAAAAGTAATCTCCAGCATGTATGTGCAGAATTATGTGTTACACTGGAAAGGTTTCTTGATAAGCCAAATTCTTTGAGCTATTTTTTTTAAATGTTGTACCTATTTTGGTTTTTGACCTGCTCTGTCTGACTTCGCCTTGTTGTATGTCTACTGTTTGTGTATTATGTGTGATATAAAGGAGGTGCATGCTGTAATGAAACCCCCCAAATATTAAGGCTATTTTTATTGATCAAGTGGCAAGAGTAAAACAAAATATTGCAGAATATTGTACTTTTTTTTAATTTGAAAAGTTAAATGGAAAGTAGACAAAACTTTATTAAAAAAATCCCAGAAAAAAATTGTAAATGTTTGGTGTCATATTCCATTTTAAATTACAGTTCACCATGTGCACATTTAAGAGAAAATTTCTAATGTTCACAAAAGTATAAAATGAATGCAAGACTTCCATGGATGAAAAACAATCTGTCTATTAATAGTTTTGCTTTGAGAAGGAATTAATCTATTTAAGGTTTGTCTGTGACAAGAGATGAAACCTGTGTATATTTTATATGATGGGAACCTTGCAAGACTTTGCGTAGGAGTGGAGTTAACTAAGGAGTCTCATTTCATACTTAAATGTTTCTTACATTATTTTTATAACTTTTTCTTCAGTTTATGTTTGTATTTAGAAATACCGTATATTGCTGGTAAAATGTGAATGCACTGTGTTAATGTTTTTATCTAAATATGTAGAGCTCTGCAGAGCAGATACATCACAGTCTGTCTGTTACTGTATCTATATATCTGTGTGGGCTTCTGTCAGTGTGCGTAGGTGTAGGTAAGTGTCAAATTTTGTTTTGGTAAAGGCAATCATTTTAATTACCCATAAGAATGACTGCTCTGAGATAGATATATTTCTACCATCTCCTAGAAGAATTATAAAAGTGTAAGCCACAAACTTTAGACGGATAGAGTAGTAGATATGTCTATTGAGGGAAACAGATGGTTACCATCTTCAGTTCTCCATAACTGGTCACAAAAAAGAGCCACATGATCACAAATGATTCTAAATGAGATCCCAGCAGATCCATGTATTTCCTAGTTGCCTAGTCAAGTTATTAATATTTTGTTCCATTACATGCAAACTTCCCCAAGTTGCTTGTCCAATGTGACCAGTAAAAGAGTTTCTCATCCCTCTATACTACCAATGTCTAATAAGTGGGGTTGTGACAAATAGCAACTTTGCCAATCACCAGAATATCGGAGTGGCTGGTTTATGTGGCCTTGGCTATGCTGTGGTCACGGTACTTGGTATTGGGACCGGAGGACGGGCATACAGGCTGGCAGGTCTCGAGCCGGCAGTGTGCAAGAAATATGGAGGGGGAGGCTGATGTAATGGGTTTCTCCCTGGGGTAACGCCTGAGGTGTTTGTAAGAGTTACTGGATGATAGAGGTTGAGGAGCGCATGGTGGTGATACAGCTTGATCCAAGGATTACACTGAGGCACGTTGTGCAAATAAACTTCCAGTTCTTTGTTCAAAATCAAACAGCGGGCAATGGCCAAATGGTGGCAGCAGATTCAGCAAGTTGGAAGGTTGATGTAGATAGCTGGTCAACAGGAAGGTTTGCTCACAGCCTGGTAGTAGCTTCAGGCTGGGCTGGTAAAGATGGAGCTAAGACCAGATGGTGGACCTCTGCTCTGGGGATGAAGTCTCCTGATTTGCCCTGGGTGCTAGGCAGTGGCCTGAGGCACCTCTGCTTCCTGGTATTTTGACACAGGCTGGTGCAGTGCTGCGGGAGCTGCACTCTCCTCTGTTTGCTTGAGCTGGCATGTGCTTCAAGATGGAGTCTCTCACTCTGACTAGTTCTGACTCTAACTGAGTCTGCAGACTGACTCTGTCCATGTGCTCCCTCCCACTTGGTTTTTTTTATACTCCCTTGGTCAGGTGGTAGTACTCTCCAATCATCTTCCAGCCTGCTTTTCAATAGTATAGAGATTTACAGATTCTTATTGGACAACATGTCACATTGTTAACTCTTGCCTTGCCAGGCAGTGGATATAGCTACAATTACAAATTTCTACAGTACTTAGAGACCTCCTAGAGAGGTGATCAATCTCCCTAACAGCTCCTAACATAGAGAGGGCACTATTCGCAACAACTACCTTGCCTATGCATTGGTAAGGGTGTTGCACTTCAATGTCACAGTACAGTGATGAAGCAAACAGTGATGGAACAGAATAGGGACAATGCACACAATAATGAGAAGTGCATTCCTGTGCTTTACATGCAAACTACCAATGGTATCTGGAGCAGGTTATATTGTATTGCAGTACCTGGATATATCAGGAGATCGGAGTCGGATGATGTGGGGTTTACAGTAGCAATTCATAAAAATGCTTTCCATTTACTTGGCTGGAACCTCTAAGTTAAGTCATCCATCTCAAAATAAATGTCATTCATAATATTAACCAAAAGAATAGTCCTGTAGTTATCTTCTATTTGTGTCAATTTTGCCTTATAGTTGATTGATATTTATTTATGGGACACCATTAATTAAACAGTAAGATGAATATAAGTGCGCTAATTGTGATGACTAACTTTATAAATAAATAAAGGACAAAAAGCGTGAAAAAGACATTGAGACAGTAATGTAAGTGACATGTATTTACATGTATAAACAGCTTTACATTTATCCGAGGAGAGGCGTCTTGACATGAGCAATTTTAATGATTGACAAGGTCTAAAGCCATCCCTTATAATCAGAGTGTGCGGTTGACTGGAACCCAGTGATTACAATCAGGCTGTAGCGCTTTCGCATTTTAATTCACTTCGCTTAAGTTGACATTAAAAATAAATACTTATGTGCGGTCGAGTCCGTTTGGGGGGTGTAACATGATGTGGAATAAAGTGCATTTAAAGAGCAACCACCAGACATTGCAACTGTTCACTTTACTTATAAACCAATTTGTATCTTTAGAAAATAAATATCAACCCAAAAACTCAATGACATTCAAGTCAAATCTCCTGCTACATTTTTCCTATATTATTTAGAGACGCGTGATCCAGATTTAATAAGTATATCCCCTTTGGAATGTTTTTGTAAATGAATAGATGAGGTTAATCTTACAGATTAGGATGCTATGGATTCTTGTTAAATTTGGAGCAGATGAAGGTCTGGTGGAGGAGCCCTGGGCATTCACGACCCCTGGCCTCTGCTACAAAACTGAGCTTCACTCAACATTACCATAATTCTACAGTCCTTCAGTCCCTACAATGTTCATGAACATGGAGCATTGTATCAGTCCTGTATATACTGACCCCCTCGAAGAAGGTGGTGTTCTGAAACTTGTTAAGGTGGACACTGGGCGGCGCAGCCTCTCACTGAAGGAACTAAAGTATTTCCTTGGTGTGACACGTTTATATGCTTACAGCTGTATAGCTACTATTTATTGTTCTTTATTGCCAGTTTATTTATACCATTCATATTATATATCCAATGAGCAGTGACCCATCTCTATTTTACTGTTAACCTGATATGGCCATGTTACCCAGGTGTCCTTTAGGCTACTTTCACACTGCCATATGCTTGCCTCTCCGAAGCCTTGGCGAGCATACAGCAAGGCACTGGAGAGGAGAAGGGTTAAGTGCTACTTACCCCTTCCCGTGGCAAGGCATGGCACCTGGTTGCAAACATAGGAAAAGTTACAGAATGCTCTATCTTTTTCCCCGTGGGCGGTACGCAGGGCCGATTCTAGCATATTTGCTGCCTGAGGCGAATATTAAAATGCTGCCCCCCCCCCCCCCGCTCCCTGTTAAGTAAATGCGGAAAACTTTACTAGCAAGTAACAACCCTACAGACAGCTCCCTGACACTGTGTGACTGACTACAGGATCTGAGAGGCATTAGTGGCATCTAGTACCTTATAGATGACAATTTCTTCCATCAGGAGAACTTTATTCCGGGTTCTCCAATCCATAACGTATCACTGCTGGATTCATGGCCGGATATCTTCAGCTCCGTGCAGCACATCTCCACCCGGCGTCCCTAAAAATACCACAGTCACTTACAGTATAAAGTCTCCTGGATAACAACACTGCGCTCCTAAATAATATATACCCCTCACAACACAACTGATCGCACGCTACCCCACTTATAAAACATCCCTTCATTATATATATTCTACTGGAATTATAGCAGGCACAGCACCAATCAATATACAACACCCCCAATTTATTAATACAGACCCCTAACATTTAGTTTAAATTATGCAAAGTAATCTATGGTATCCTATAACTAATATATCCCACCCTGTTATTATATTACATGATTTTACATACACTGCAACCCTGACCAATGTGAATATATAGCACCCCCTAATATACAGCCCCCCAGCTTAGTAATATACTGTATCCCATATACAGCCCCCCAGCTTAGTAATATACTGTATCCCATATACAGCCCCCCAGCTTAGTAATATACTGTATCCCATATACAGCCCCCCAGTTTAGTAATATACTGTATCCCATAAATAGCCCTCCAGCTTAGTAATATACTGTATCCCATATACACCCCCCAGCTTAGTAATATGCTGTATCCCATATATAGCCCCCCAGCTTAGTAATATACTGTATCCCATATACATCCTCCCAGCTTAGTAATATACTGTATCCCATATACAGCCCCCAGCTTAGTAATATACTGTATCCCATATACATCCTCCCAGCTTAGTAATATACTGTATCCCATATACATCCCCCAGCTTAGTAATATACTGTACCCCATATACAGCCCCCAGCTTAGTAATATACTGTACCCCATATACATCCCCCCAGCTTAGTAATATACTGTATCCCATATACATCCCCCAGCTTAGTAATATACTGTATCCCATATACAGCCCCCAGCTTAGTAATATACTGTATCCCATATACAGCCCCCAGCTTAGTAATATACTGTATCCCATATATAGCCCCCCAGCTTAGTAATATACTGTATCCCATATACATCCTCCCAGCTTAGTAATATACTGTATCCCATATACATCCTCCCAGCTTAGTAATATACTGTACCCCATATACAGCCCCCAGCTTAGTAATATACTGTACCCCATATACAGCCCCCCCCAGCTTAGTAATATACTGTACCCCATATACATCCCCCCAGCTTAGTAATATACTGTATCACATATACAGCCCCCCAGCTTAGTAATATACTGTATCCCATATACAGCCCCCCAGCTTAGTAATATACTGTACCCCATATACATCCCCCAGCTTAGTAATATACTGTACCCCATATACATCCCCCAACTTAGTAATATACTGTATCCCATATACAGCCCCCCAGCTTAGTAATATACTGTATCCCATATACATCCCCCCAGCTTAGTAATATACTGTATCCCATATACATCCCCCCAGCTTAGTAATATACTGTATCCCATATACAGCCTCCCAGCTTAGTAATATACTGTATCCCATATACAGCCCCCCAGCTTAGTAATATACTGTACCCCATATACATCCCCCAGCTTAGTAATATACTGTATCCCATATACTGCCCCCAGCTTAGTAATATACTGTATCCCATATATAGCCCCCCAGCTTAGTAATATACTGTACCCCATATACAGCCCCCCCAGCTTAGTAATATACTGTACCCCATATACATCCCCCCAGCTTAGTAATATACTGTATCCCGTATACATCCCCCCAGCTTAGTAATATACTGTACCCGATATACAGCCCCCCAGCTTAGTAATATACTGTATCCCATATACAGCTCCCCCAGCTTAGTAATATACTGTATCCTATATACAGCCCCCCAGCTTAGTAATATACTGTACCCCATATACATCCCCCCAGCTTAGTAATATACTGTACCCCATATATAGCCCCCCAGCTTAGTAATATACTGTATCCCATATACATCCTCCCAGCTTAGTAATATACTGTATCCCATATACATCCCCCCCAGCTTAGTAATATACTGTACCCGATATACAGCCCCCCAGCTTAGTAATATACTGTATCCCATATACATCCCCCCAGCTTAGTAATATACTGTACCCGATATACAGCCCCCCAGCTTAGTAATATACTGTATCCCATATACATCCCCCCAGCTTAGTAATATACTGATATACATCCCCCAGCTTAGTAATATACTGTACCCGATATACAGCCCCCCAGCTTAGTGATATACTGTATCCCATATACATCCCCCAGCTTAGTAATATACTGTATCCCATATACATTCCCCCAGCTTAGTAATATACTGTATCCCATATACTGCCCCCAGCTTAGTAATATACTGTATCCCATATACAGCCCCCAGCTTAGTAATATACTGTATCCCATATACATCCCCCCAGCTTAATAATATACTGTATCCCATATACTGCCCCCAGCTTAGTAATATACTGTATCCCATATACAGCCCCCCAGCTTAGTAATATACTGTATCCCATATACTGCCCCCAGCTTAGTAATATACTGTATCCCATATACAGCCCCCCAGCTTAGTAATATACTGTACCCCATATACAGCCCCCAGCTTAGTAATATACTGTATCCCATATACTGCCCCCAGCTTAGTAATATACTGTATCCCATATACATCCCCCCAGCTTAGTAATATACTGTATCCCATATACTGCCCCCAGCTTAGTAATATACTGTATCCCATATACAGCCCCCCAGCTTAGTAATATACTGTACCCCATATACAGCCCCCAGCTTAGTAATATACTGTATCCCATATACAGCCCCCCAGCTTAGTAATATACTGTATCCCATATACATCCCCCCAGCTTAGTAATATACTGTATCCCATATACTGCCCCCAGCTTAGTAATATACTGTATCCCATATATAGCCCCCAGCTTAGTAATATACTGTATCCCATATATATCCCCCCAGCTTAGTAATATACTGTATCCCATATACATCCCCCAGCTTAGTAATATACTGTACCCCATATACAGCCCCCCAGCTTAGTAATATACTGTATCCCATATACAGCCCCCAGCTTAGTAATATACTGTATCCCATATATAGCCCCCCAGCTGAAATCTGGACCCATATAAATATATAACCTGCCAGGAAAAGAATAATCTGGCCTCATACAATATATACAGCCCCCCAGTATAAAATTATTCTGGCCCCATATAATATATAGAGCACCCCCCCGTCCCAGTTTAAATGTATCTGGCCCCATATAATATACACAATACCCCCCCCCCCCCCCAGTTTAAATGAATCTGGCCCCATATAATATATACTGCATCCCCCCAGTATAAAACAATTCTGGCCCCACAAAATATATACAGTACCCCCCCCCCCCCAGTATAAAACAATTCTGGCCCCATAATACAATATATACAGTAACCCCCCCCTCCCCCCCCCCAGTATAAAACAATTCTGGCCCCATAATACAATATATACAGTAACCAAACCCCCCCCCCCCAGTATAAAATAATTCTGGACCCATACAATATATACAGTAACCAACCCCCCCCCCGCCCCCAGTATAAAACAATTCTGGCCCCATGTATTGTATTACCGCCCCCCCCAGTATACATCAATTATGGCCACATATAATGTATACAGTATTCCCTCCCCCCTCCCACAATAACGACACCTCCCCACTCCCCCACATAAAATAAGTTACAGTACATGAAAAATAATAAAATCATACTCACCTGCAGGCAGCTGCTCCCTCGGCGCGCGGCCCCGGTCTTCAAGCGTCTCTCCTGTGAGCCGCGGCTCCGCACAGTGACACAGGCGCATGACGTCATGACGCCTGTGTCACTGATTAGAACGGAGCGACGCAGCTGCCGGAAAGGCGCTGTGTCGCTCCGCATATAAATCGCGCCTGTGTCTTAAAGAGACAGGCGCGATTTATTTAGCTGGTGGGCGATTCGGGCGTAATGGACGCCCGAATCGCCCACTTTAGAGCGGCGAATTTCGCCGCCCTTTACAGGGACCCGCATTCTGCCGCCTGAGGCGAGATTTTCATCTCGCCTCATGGCAGATGCGGCCCTGGCGGTACGGTACAGTGGCACATATATGAGTGCACTGTACCGCAGCTGGGTGCCATTGTGGCTAAATGGGCGCCCTGCAACGGCAGGGTGAAAGGGCCTTAGTGCGGGTTTTACCCTGTGTAATTTTTGTATTTTTGTCCATGTTATAAAATTTCAATAAAGCATCAATGGATATTTTCTCTCTTTTTGTATTTGGTCATATGTTTATATTGGGGAATAGACTCCCGTAAACAAAACTGTTAAATCAGATTATAACACATTTTCTATAACAGAATATATTTTGTCCTAAATGTGAGAAGAAATAATACAAATGCCTTTTGATCAGCAACGTGATGAACTAAAAAAAACAAAGGTAACTGGAAACATCTATCTATTTTATCTCTTTTGCTCAGCAGTGAAATGCTTCTCATCCAGAATATTTATTCATTTCCAGCAAGGTGGGATAGGAACAATGTATCGTATTCAGCAATCAATGGAGTCATCACTGGCTTTGCTGGTTCTCTCTGGGCTTATTAGGAAAGTTGTGTATTTTTTTCACACTACATTAACCCTGTATCTCATTCACACCTTCCCATTGATTCCCTTTCATACTGACTCTTCTAATCTCTAAATAATATTAATTCCATCATATAGGTGTCAGACAAGCTCTACAGCCCTAATGAATCTCTAAAAGGCTAAAATCAAGAATATCCTCGACGCCTTTACCCAAGGATCAATCGGTAAAGACATCTGTAGAGAACATTAGTACAATAACATTTTCCTGAGGTTAAAAAGCTATTTATTTGTCAATGAAGTATGCAAATGTGTAGCAGGCAACACTAGACAAAATTACAAATTGACAAAAAAGTATGAAAGTTCTATAGTGTATTTTTATCATAAAAGAGAATCTTTTTCCTTCAGTTCGCATAAATAAATACAAAAATATTAAAATATTAACCGCGTAGGAACTAAGCCCTTCTCAGTTTTGTTTGTGCGTTTCATTCCCCTCCTTTCAAAAGCAACTTCTTTTAGGTTTTCTCATTTATATATGTATGATGTCTGGTTATCTGCAGGACAATTGAGCTTCCTAATGGCAGTATTTAATATTCTTTGCAATGTACCTGGAAACTGAAAAAAAAGTGGTAAAATTGAAAAAAATATAAATAATATATAAAAAATATAAAAAAATATGCAGTTGCCCATTTTCTTATAGACTTTTATAGCTTTCACTCTCTGTAGTCCAAATAACACCTCCCCATTACTCTGTAGGTCAGTATAATCACGGATATACAAAAATTTGCTGTATTCTTTTATACTTTGGTTATGGAGATTTCTAAGGTGTCATTTTTTGTGGGGCGAGATGCTATTTTCATGGGCCATTAGTCCTTGATGACAACCTTTCATTACATTGACCGGTGGTTAAGAGGATAAAATATCAAAATATTGGAGTGCAACCTTTACCTCTCGTGAAAAATAACATGAGAAATATAAAATTAACCCAATAACTTGCTTATATGATTGTTTTTGAGTGAACAGTGTTGAGTGTTTTTGAGTTTACCACTATGATAAATGCCAACAAAAAGCGACAAACAAGTCCAAACATAAAAAGATCTTTTTCATGAAATTGTAAAATGAATCAAAAAAATCTTCAACTGACCTGACTTACTCAATCCATGTTTTGAGTAACTTTGATGACAAATACATTTTTTCAAAATGTATATAATTAATTTTTAGGCGCACACCGAACTGTGAAAAGTTTACAATGATTACAATGTATCTTCTAATTAATATATATATTTATATATATTGGGGCAGATTTACTTTACCCGGTCCATTCGCGATCCAGCGGCGCGTTCTCTGTGCTGGATTCGGGTCCGGCCGGGATTTATTAAGGCAGTTGCTCCGACGTCCACCAGGTGGCGCTGCTGCGCTGAAAAGCATCGGAACACACTCAAGTTCACCGGCCTATTCCTAGTGAAGGTAAGTGCAAGCTCCGCGACACATTTTTTGTTTTAAATGCGGCAGTTTTTCCGAATCCGTCGGGTTTACGTTCGGCCACGCCCCCGATTTCCGTCGTGTGCATACCTGCGCTGATGCGCCACAATCCGATCGCGTGCGCCAAAATCCCTGGCCAATTCAGGGGAAATCGCCGCGAATCGGAAATATATGGGTAACACGTCGGGAAAACGCAAATTGGGCCCTTAGTAAATGACCCCCACTGTCTGTGTTGGGGCACACGATGCATAAATATATATTGGGGCAGATTTATCAAGCTAATATTTCTAGATGGCAACCAATCACATCTCTATTTTACCAGTCTCATGAATATTTTTAAGGGGAGCTGTGATTGGTTGCCATGGGCAACTAGAAATATTCTGACTTTCAGACAGCTTGATAAAACTGCCCCATAGTGTCCATGTTGGGACCATGTTACTTATCCAATCCACATAAAGTGCATTGGGCATAATGCCCTCTGCCGCGATTCACTAAGATCGTGCGCCCGATATCCTGCATGTGTTGCTTCCCCGCTCAGGTCCAACGGAGTTCCCTTTCTTCTTCCTGGTGCATCTAAGGGCATTGTCTTGCATCATGATTTGAGTGTTAAGTCCTGCGCTCAGTTCGAATCAGTCGGATCGTCAGATGGCGCCCCCCCCCCATTTTTATTGCATGAAAGCCAGCACAGCTGCACCAAAATCTGATTGCATGCGACACAATCACAGCGAAAACCCCTGTTAAATACCTGTCAAAGCTGTGCAATCCCCAAATACAGCGCAAAGTCTGACAAAAGTGCGATCCAGCACCCTCAGTAAATAAGCCCCTATGTGTATATATAGTGTCGGTGTTGGAGGCACAGTGTGTATATAGTGTCCCTGTTGGGGGGCACAGTGTATATATGGCGACTGGGTTGGGGCACAGTAAATATCTATATCCATCTATAAAGGGCAAATTATATAATTATATCTCTCTGTAAGGGGGCACAGTATATATCTATATCTCTTTGTAAGCGGCACAGTATATATCTATATCTCTCTGAAATGGGGCACAGTATGTTTCAATATCTCTCTGAAATGGAGCACGGTATAGGTGCTGTACTTCTGTATATTGTTTGGTGCTGTATCTATGTATTCAGCTCTGTTCTGGTGCTGTATTTATGTACTACACTATTACAGTTATTTATAGCAGGCAATATATTGTAATGTGAAGTATATTATATATTTTTTTATTAAAAAGGGAGTCACTGTAAATGGTGAAATGAATTCTGGGAAGGCAATGTCTAGACCAATGCAGTGGGATGGCGCTGCATACAATATAATCTATACATCCGGCAGCACTGAATATAATATTTTTTTATTTGAGGAGGATTGATATGAGCAGCATTTTATATACTTAATCACGTTGGAGTGGGGGAGCACTTTTTTAAAATTTGCCCTATGAAGTACATTACCTAGAAACTGCCCTAGTACTGAATTTGTACGGCTTTTGCACACAAAATGTTAAACCATTACCAACAAAACAAATCGGTTCAAAGGCTATTGTGGAAACAGAAATATGTTTGCTAAGATGCAAAATCAGGTTGACAGATCACATTTAATGAATGCTGCCTTCAGCTTGCAGGGAACTTCAGAAATAGTATGCTGCAGATTTCTGATGGGTTACATAGGCCAGGATTATGGTTTCTATAGCAATTAGACTGCCAGAGGGATAAAAGGAGGAGATGTTGGACTAAAGGTAAGAAGCAGAAATAGAACTTCTGCAGATTCCTAACAAGTCTACAACATTAATTGTATCAGCACAGAGCTGTGTATGTGAAGACGTGCAACACAACAATACAGGTTATCCATATTTATAAAGCAGAAAAAATGCAGAGAGCAGCAGAAGAAAGAAGTGTGGTTCCTGCGGTGACGTCACATACTGTGTGTGTACTTACTGTATTTGGATTTACCTTAAAATGTCATCATCTATAAGCAGTGACAGTGACAGGTTAGTGTAAAAATGTGCTGAGCACTATACAAATCTTCAATTTTGTACCCTGCAGGTTAACATTGCAGGACCACTTAGATATACATGTGCCAGGCCCAGTACATTGCACAATAAAGGGTGCCCCTGGTGACCATGTCACAAACGTGTTTGCTGAGATCCCATAATGCATTACGGGAGGACTTTAAAGGGGTTTGCCCAAGAAAGAAAGTGTTCAAATCTTCATCCCTTAGTGATCTTAACTAGAGATGAGCGAACATACTCGTCCGAGCTTGATGCTCGTTCGAGCATTAGCGTACTCGAAACTGCTCGTTGCTCGGACGAATACTTCGCCCGCTCAAGAAAATGGCATCTCCCGCCGTTTTGCTTTTTGGCGGCAAGAAACAGAGCCAATCACAAGCCAGGAGACTCTGCACTCCACCCAGCATGACGTGGTACCCTTACACGTCGATAGCAGTGGTTGGCTGGCCAGATCAGGTGACCCTGGGATAGACTAGCCGCTGCCCGCGCTGCTCGGATCATTCTGTGTCTGGATGCCGATAGGGAGAGAGCTGCTGCTGGTCAGGGAAAGCGTTAGGGTGTTCTATTAGAATAGTGTTAGGCAGGAGTGATTCTACAAGAACCCAACAGCCCTTCTTAGGGCTACAATAACGTTATACTTTTTTTTTTTTATTTACAGCTAGTACCATATTGTGAGGAATTTGCAGGGGGACTTGCTACCGTTGTGTTTAGCTCTTAGTGACACACATATCCACCTCAAACACCAAAGTGGGACAATTTATTAGGGGTTGGATTTCAATTAGGCACAGTCTGCCAGTTTCTTTTTATTTTACGTTTATTATTTCATAACTCAGCGTCATCTCATCTGGCATAGCAGTGTGCTTTCATACTTGGCTAGAAAATAGCCATAGGAGAATCCAAACGGCTTACTTAGGCCTACAATAGCGTTATATATTTTATTTCTGGTTGATCTGCTGGTGGCTGTCCTTGCTGTAGTGCATCTACTACCATATTGTGAGGAATTTGTAGTGAGACTTGCGACCGTTGTGTTTAGCGCTTAGTGACGCACATATCCATCGCAAAGACCGAAGTGGGACAATTTATTAGGGGTTTGATTTCAATTAGGCACAGTCTGCCAGTTTCTTTTTATTTTACGTTTATTTTTTCATAACTCAGCGTCATCTCATCTGGCATAGCAGTGTGCTTTCATACTTGGCTAGAAAATAGCCATAGGAGAATCCAAACGGCTTACTTAGGCCTACAATAGCGTTATATATTTTATTTCTGGTTGATCTGCTGGTGGCTGTCCTTGCTGTAGTGCATCTACTACCATATTGTGAGGAATTTGTAGTGAGACTTGCGACCGTTGTGTTTAGCGCTTAGTGACGCACATATCCATCGCAAAGACCGAAGTGGGAAAATTTATTAGGGGTTGGATTTCAATTAGGCACAGTCTGCCAGTTTCTTTTTATTTTACGTTTATTTTTTCATAACTCAGCGTCATCTCATCTGGCATAGCAGTGTGCTTTCATACTTGGCTAGAAAATAGCCATAGGAGAATCCAAACGGCTTACTTAGGCCTACAATAGCGTTATATATTTTATTTCTGGTTGATCTGCTGGTGGCTGTCCTTGCTGTAGTGCATCTACTACCATATTGTGAGGAATTTGTAGTGAGACTTGCGACCGTTGTGTTTAGCGCTTAGTGACGCACATATCCATCGCAAAGACCGAAGTGGGACAATTTATTAGGGGTTGGATTTCAATTAGGCACAGTCTGCCAGTTTCTTTTTATTTTACGTTTATTTTTTTAATAACTCAGCGTCATCTCATCTGGCATAGCAGTGTGCTTTCATACTTGGCTAGAAAATAGCCATAGGAGAATCCAAATGGCTTACTTAGGCCTACAATAGCGTTATATATTTTATTTCTGGTTGATCTGCTGGTGGCTGTCCTTGCTGTAGTGCATCTACTACCATATTGTGAGGAATTTGTAGTGAGACTTGCGACCGTTGTGTTTAGCGCTTAGTGACGCACATATCCATCGCAAAGACCGAAGTGGGACAATTTATTAGGGGTTGGATTTCAATTAGGCACAGTCTGCCATTTACTTTTTATTTTACGTTTATTTTTTCATAACTCAGCGTCATCTCATCTGGCATAGCAGTGTGCTTTCATACTTGGCTAGAAAATAGCCATAGCAATAGGATAGCATCGTTTGGTTTTAAAAACTAAAAAACACAAATAAAACACAAAAAAAAGTAAAAAAAAAATTAAAGTTATAACTTTCATTTTCAAAATGTTTAACCCGAGGGCTAGGGGTAGAGGACGAGGGCGGGTACGTGGGCGTCCAACTACTGCAGGGGTCAGAGGCCGTGGTCCTGGGCGGGGTGAGACACCACCTGCTGATGAGGGAGCAGGGGAACGCCGCAGAGCTACACTCCCTAGGTTCATGTCTGAAGTTACTGGGACTCGTGGTAGAGCACTGTTGAGGCCAGAACAGTGCGAACAGGTGATGTCGTGGATTGCCGACAATGCTTCGAGCAATTTGTCCACCAGTCAGTCTTCCACGCAGTCCACCCATGTCACCGAAATCGGCACTCCTCCAGCTCCTGCACCTCAGCCTCCTCCCCCCCAGTCTGCCCCCTCCCAGCAAAATTTGGCATTTGAACCGGCATACTCTGAGGAACTGTTTTCTGGACCCTTCCCACAGTCAAAAACCACTTGTCCGGTTGCTGCTGAGCAATTTTCCGATGCCCAGGTTTTCCACCAGTCGCAGTCTGTGGGTGATGATGACCTTCTTGACGTAGTGGAAGAAGTGTATAAAGAGGTGTCCGACGATGAGGAGACATGGTTGTCAGACAGTGGTGAAGTTGTTGTCAGGGCAGGAAGTCCGAGGGGGGAGCAGACTGAGGGATCGGAGGATGATGAGGTGACAGACCCAAGCTGGGTTGAGAGGCCGGGTGAACACAGTGCTTCTGAGACGGAGGAGAGTCCTCGACCAGAACAGGTTGGAAGAGGCAGTGGTGGGGCCAGACGGAGAGGCAGGGCCAGAGCAGGTGCATCAGCGCTAAATGTGTCACGTAGTGAAGCTCCCGTGGCGAGGGCTCCCGCGGCGAGGGCTAGATTTTCAGAAGTCTGGAGGTTCTTTAAGGAAACACCGGATGACCGACGGACTGTGGTGTGCAACCTTTGCCAAACCAGGATCAGCAGGGGTTCCACCACTACTAGCTTAACTACCACCAGTATGCGCAGGCATATGAATGCTAAACACCCCACTCAGTGGCACCAAGCCCATTCACCTCCGGCCGTGCACACCACTGCTCCTTCCCCTGTGTCAGCTGATAGTCAGCCCCCTGCCCAGGACCCTGGCACAAAAACCCCATCGTCGCCTCCACGATCCTTCATAGCATCCACCAGCGTTCAGCTCTCCATACCCCAGACGCTGGAGCGGAAAAGGAAATATAGTGCAACCCACCCGCACGCCCAAGCCCTTAATGTCCACATCTCCAGATTGCTTAGCCTGGAGATGCTGCCCTATAGGCTAGTAGAGACCGAGGCCTTTCGCAACCTCATGGCGGCGGCCGCCCCTCGGTATTCGGTCCCCAGCCGCCACTACTTTTCCCGATGTGCCGTCCCAGCCCTGCACCAGCACGTGTCAGACAACATCATCCGTGCCCTGACCAACGCCGTTTCTGACAAGGTCCACCTGACCACGGACACGTGGACGAGTGCTGCCGGGCAGGGCCACTATATATCGCTGACGGCACATTGGGTTAACTTGGTGGAGGCTGGGACCGAGTCTGACCCTGCGGCTGGTCATATACTGCCGATGCCGAGGATTGCGGGGCCTACCTCAGTCCAGGTCTTTCAGGCCTACTATGCCTCCTCCTCCTCCCACCCCTCCTCCACCTCCTCCTCCGAACTACCATCCGTGGGCATGGCGCCATCAGTCGCTAGCTCTAGGCACAGCAGCAGTGCCGTCGCTTAGCGACAGCAGGCGGTGCTCAAACTGCTGAGCCTAGGCGATAAAAGGCACACCGCCCAAGAACTATTACAGGGCATCACGGCGCAGACTGATCTGTGGCTGGCACCAATGAACCTGAAGCCAGGCATGGTTGTGTGTGACAACGGCCGTAACCTGGTGGCGGCTCTGCAACTCGGCAGACTGACACATGTGCCATGCCTGGCCCATGTGTTAAATCTGATAGTTCAGCGTTTCCTCAAGACATACCCCAATCTGTCTGATTTGCTCACGAAGGTGCGCCTCATCTGTGCGCATTTCAGGAAGTCCGGCACAGATGCTGCCACTCTCAGGGCAGCGCAGCGCCGCCTCCAACTGCCCGCTCACCGACTGTTGTGCAACGTGCCCATGAGATGGAATTCAACATTAACCATGTTATCCAGAGTTTACCAGCAGCGCAGAGCGATTGTAGACTGCCAGATGTCAACTTCCACCAGAACTGGTAGTCAGGTCAGTCAGCTTCCTCAAGTCTACAATGAGGAGTGGACGTGGATGTCTGATATCTGTCAGGTGCTGAGTAACTTCGAGGAGTCAACACAGATGGTCAGTGGCGATGCCGCCATCATCAGCCTCACCATCCCGCTGCTTGGCCTGTTGAAAAACTCTCTGATCAGCATGAAGTCGGAAGCTTTGCGCTCGTCACAAGAGACGGGGGAAGAAGATTCCCTTGTTGATAGCCAAAGCACCCTTAGGTCTGTTTCTCAGCGCATATCGGAGGAGGTGGAGGAGGATGAGGAGGAAGAGGAGGAGAATGTTGGCGAGACACAAGAGGGGACCATTGTTCAGTCCTTCACTGTTCAGCGTGTATGGGCAGAAGAAGAGGAGTTGGAGGAGTTGGAGGAGGAGGAAATGGAGAGTCAGGCCAGTGAGGGGGGTTAATTCTTGCGCGTTGGTACTCTGGCGCATATGGCAGATTTCATGCTAGGCTGCCTATCCCGTGACCCTCGCGTTCAAAGAATTTATTCCAGCACCGATTACTGGGTATTCACTCTCCTGGACCCACGGTACAAGAAAACTCTTTCCACTCTCATCCCTGGAGAGGAAAGGAGTGTGAGAATGCATGAATACCAGCAGGCCCTGGTGCACAAGCTGAAACAGTATTTCCCTTCTGACAGCGCTAGCGGCAGAGTGCGTAGTTCTGCGGGACAAGTAGCGAGGGAGAGTAGGCGAGCAGGCAGCTTGTCCAGCACTGGCAAGGGTACGCTTTACAAGGCTTTTGCCAGCTTTATGTCACCCCAGTAAGACACTGTCACCTGTCCCCAGTCTCGGCAGAGTAGGGCTGATCTTTACAGAAAGATGGTGAGGGAGTACGTAGCTGACCATACCATCGTCCTAAATGATCACACAGCTCCCTACAACTACTGGGTTTCAAAGCTGGACATGTGGCACGAACTGGCGCTGTACGCCTTGGAGGTTCTTGCCTGCCCTGCCGCTAGCGTGTTGTCCGAGCGGGTTTTCAGTGCAGCTGGTGGCATCATCACCGATAAGCGTACACGCCTGTCGACTGACAGCGCTGACAGGCTGACGCTTATTAAGATGAATAAAGCCTGGATTTCTCATAATTTCCAATCTCCACCAGGTGAAGGAAGCTCAACCTGAATAATTTATGCACTCCTCCTCCTCATTTTCCTCCTTCTCCTCCTTTTTGTACACTAAAGCAGAGGAAACTGGCTATTTTTTGACAGGGCCCACTGGCTCTAGCTATAGTACTTTATGCATTTAATTTTTCTGGAGGGCCACCTACCTGGTCCTCTGTTTTAAACAATTTTTGGGAGTGCCACATACAGGCACTCAATCTATTCAATTTTTCTGGAGGGCCACCTACCTGCTCCTCTGGTTTGAAAACTTTTTTGGACTGCCACATACAGGCACTCAATCTATTTCATTTTTCTGTAGGGCCACCTACCTGCTCCTCTGGTTTGAAAACTTTTTTGGACTGCCACATACAGGCACTCAATCTATTTCATTTTTCTGGAGGGCCACCTACCTGCTCCTCTGGTTTGAAAAATTTTTTGGACTGCCACATACAGGCACTCAATCTATTTCATTTTTCTGGAGGGCCACCTACCTGCTCCTCTGGTTTGAAAACTTTTTTGGACTGCCACATACAGGCACTCAATCTATTCAATTTTTCTGGAGGGCCACCTACCTGCTCCTCTGGTTTGAAAACTTTTTTGGACTGCCACATACAGGCACTCAATCTATTTCATTTTTCTGGAGGGCCACCTACCTGCTCCTCTGGTTTGAAAACTTTTTTGGACTGCCACATACAGGCACTCAATCTATTTCATTTTTCTGGAGGGCCACCTACCTGCTCCTCTGGTTTGAAAACTTTTTTGGACTGCCACATACAGGCACTCAATCTATTTCATTTTTCTCGAGGGCCACCTACCTGCTCCTCTGGTTTGAAAAATTTTTGGACTGCCACATACAGGCACTCAATCTATTTCATTTTTCTGGAGGGCCACCTACCTGCTCCTCTGGTTTGAAAACTTTTTTGGACTGCCACATACAGGCACTATCCAAATTAAATTGTCTCCATAGCAGCCTCCACACGTTGTCTCCATTGCTACCTCCAAAAGTCGTCCATATAGCTGCCTCCATACATCGTCCCCTTATCAAACGAGGTGTGTCAGGCAGAAATTTGGGTTGTTTTCATGGATTCCACATCAAAGTTGTTAACTTTGTCGCCACCCTGCTGTGTTATCCACAAAATATACTGGAAAACTTTAATGATTAACCGATATTATTTCAGCGCTTCTTGCGCATCTGTTGATTACACTGCTGTGTAATCCACAAAATATACTGCCAAACTTTTACCATTTACGGATATTATTTCAGCGCTTCTTGCGCATCTGTTTACATTCCCCTCACCCGCCATATCCCAAACTTATAAGAACGCTACTGCACTTAACTTGGTGGAGGCTGGGACCGAGTCTGACCCTGGGGCTGGTCATATACTGCCGACGCCGAGGATTGCGGGGCCTACCTCGGTCCAGGTCTCAAAGGCCTACTATACATCCTCCTCCACCCACCCCTCCTCCACCTCCTCCGAATTACCATCCGTGGGCATGGCGCCATCAGTCGGTAGCTCTAGGCACAGCAGCAGTGCCGTCGCTAAGCGAAAGCAGGCGGTGCTCAAACTGCTGAGCCTAGGCGATAAAAGGCACACCGCCCAAGAGCTATTACAGGGCATTCCACATCAAACTTGTTAACTTTGTCGCCACCCTGCTGTGTAATCCACAAAATATACTGGCAAACTTTTATCATTTACCGATATTATTTCAGCGCTTCTTGCGCATCTGTTTACATTCCCCTCACCCGCCATATCCCAAACTTATAAGAACGCTACTACACTTGATCTTATACAAAAGGTTCTTAGAAGTGCTGTTTGGGGAGTAGCCTAGAGACAGGGGCTTGGATTGGCGAAAGCTCGCCTGGAAGCGGAGCGCCAGCTCCATCCCAAGATCCAACTAACATAGTTTTAACTGCAGCACCTTTAATCTACTACTAGTTCACTGCCTCCATACATGGTCCCCTTATCAAACGAGCTGTGTCAGGCAGAATTTTGGGTTGTTTTCATGGCTTCCACATCAAACTTGTTAACTTTGTCGCCACCCTGCTGTGTAATCCACAAAATATACTGGCAAACTTTTATCATTTACCAATATTATATGAGCGCTTCTTGCTCACCTCCTTTGGTTCCTCTCTGCCACCCATTGGTTTGAAGCCTGAGTCCATTTAGGGTATGTCGCCATGACACTCTCTAGCCTGCCGCTGCTGCCGCTGCCTCTGCATGCCGTCCCCTATAGTGTCAGGGTCAATTATTGGATGTTTTAGATGCTATCTAGCTTCATTCTGTCACTCTGTCATGGCCATGCTGTTGCCCATAATTTTGGCATAATGGTGCATTTAAGCAGCCTCAGAGGCATCCATGCATGCTGCCCCTGCTGTTTCCTGTCCATTTCCGTGGTGTTTCCATCCTTTTCTGAGGTTTCCAGGTGTTTGGCCAAGCTTCCCTGTGCAGAGCCTTGGTCCCCTTGAAAAATGCTCGAGTCTCCCATTGACTTCAATGGGGCTCGTTATTCGAGACGAGCACTCGAGCATCGGGAAAAGTTCGTCTCGAATAACGAGTACCCAAGCATTTTAGTGCTCGCTCATCTCTAATCTTAACATGATAAAGATAACTTTTAACTCCTTACTTTGCAATTTTACTCAGTTTTGCCTGCTTTTGCTCCTGTCCCTGCATTAGCTCAGTGTAAAGTCAGCTGTGTGGGCAGTGGCATACCAAGAATCCAGTGGGACCCAATGCAAACTTAGAATCGTGGGAACCCATATACCTACACCCACAATGCCATCCCCTTCCCACATGTAATACTTCAAAACACACACACACATATATATATGTGTGTGTGTCCACAGACAAATGCACACATACACTATACATGCAAAATAAACATAAATAAACACAGCACTCTGTATACTCTACACAAATACAGATACAATGACAGCAAATATAACAAACACATAATACACACCTGTACAACACTAATAATATTGCAGTAATGAATACACCACACACATAAATATATACCAGCTGTGAATATACTTTACATTACAATACAGTGGAAAAAAATGATTACACTACAAAGATGCCATTAGGGAGATATAGAGATCACTGTATAATTCAGTTGTAGCTTCAACCTTCTATCTCTGATCTGTCCTGGTCTTCATCTTGGTGGTTCCTCTCAGATGACAATTCTTCTCCATCAGTTACACAACTTTAATAACTTCTACACCCATGACTTATTGCTACAGAATTTATGACAAGATATCTTCAGCTCTGTGCAGCACATCCTAGAACTGCATCCCCAAAAACACCACAGTCACTTACAGTGTAATAGATAAAATCTCCTAATTTATATTCGAACCCACTAATTTACATACAGCATGACACCTATTATTAATTTAGTTTTACTCCCATTCATTAATTAATGATGGGGTGCAGGGTTCCATTTAAATTTATGGGGAATTGCTTTGCTAAATATTAAAGTAGCAAAGCAGCCCACCAATCTCTTTGTAGCCAGCAATGCCCCAGATAATATACAGCACAACAGCTACTCTCACTAGTTAAATTAGTTAATACACTGTTCAGCAGCTCTCCCTCTTATATACACCCACACAGCCCCCCCCCTCTCGGGCATTGACGATGACTCCGCAGGTATCGAGGCCCCCCCAACCGGCAGGTATTGCCACCCTGCCCACCCCGCAGGTATCGCTACCCCCACCCCAGTTCACAGCTATCACCAGCGGCCACAAGAGGGCCCATGCTGGGAGTGTGAGTCTTGGTCTTTCTCGTCCCGTTGGTCTTTCACACCCTGCTAGGGATCTCACCCACACATTACCACCACCACTCGAGCATACCCCTGTGCCCACTGCCCTTTTCCCATGACTACCCCTGTGTGGCCCCTAATTTCTTGCAGGTGCAGCTTAGTGGTTCCGGTGTCCTTGGGGCTGCAGCCAATGCCAGTCTTGTTTGGGAGGAGCATGGTGTCCTGGTACTTGTTCCTCTGGCTTGGGCTCATATTGCTCTCAGGCCAGAGGCGGCTCTCCCTCTCCACACATAGCAGGATCGGGGCAGCCAACAGTGGAGAACAGAGTCAACATGGCACTGACAGCAACTACAGCAAAGATGAAATGTGTGGCACTGAACTGCCTTCGCCTCATGCATGGACAGGAAGCCATTGTAGTACACAGTTGTTTTCTTTGCTGTATCCACAATTTCTGTCACTGCCCGTGCCCAACACACGAGACAGCGACACAGAAGTAAACAATAGTAATAAAGCCCGCTCCACGAATGAACGAAGGGGGGGGCTCGTTCACGTGAGGGAATCCAACCTGACAGAAAGACCTGCTTGACCATAGTCAGGAAGAGTTTATGGTTGTATCCATGGGAAACTGAAGGAGACAGGTTATAAGTATTTGATTTTTTAAATCAAAATATGTTATTTTTCTATTTTGAATGTTATTAATAATTTTGCCTTCATGGGAATACCCCTTTAATGTTAATGTTGAACCAAGAATTTCATTTTTATCTACAAAATTGTGAATGCAGCTTTGACTACAATGTATGTTCTAAGTAATACAGGGCTAAGACCATACCTGAATAAATGTGACTGCATACATAGATGTGTTCACTGAGCCGTCTCTTGTTGGTATTGCATGTTATTCGTTGAATGATTTTAAGGGTGTTATCGGTAGTTTGAAAAACATGGCTGATTTCTTCCAAAACCAGCTTCTCTTCTCTTTGGTATTATTTTTGTAAGAAAACAGCCATGTTTTTCAATCTTCAAGCAACCCCTTCTATTGTCAACTATTGAAGGTGGAGTGGCCTAACAAGAAGCCATAAAAGTGGCAAAAAGATGACAAAGCTGCAATGATACTAGACTGTCATAGTATTGTATATTATTTTATTACTGCCAGAACAAGGGCAGGATAAACCTGGCTTTGACATGGTGATGTTGTACCACAATTCTTCTACATAGAGGCAAGGATGAGTGGATATGGGAGTGGGATTTGGCATATTATTAGACCATGCCACATCTTGACCTATATAACTATTACTGTGTAATGTCTGGGAGCGTCAGTGGGCTCAGGGTCAGTGCAGGTGACAATATACCTGCTGAAATTGTGCACAGATGTCCTCTTTACAGAAAATCATGCTACATCACAACAATGTAGAAAGTGATTGAACAATACATAATAGTACCTTCTATAATGGGAAAGTAACAAAGGAAGACTGTGACAGATTGCATATCAGTTCTGAGAGATCTGCATGGGCTGTGAAAGATGGCAGATCTGTGTGGGCTTGGCTATTGGGTTAAGTGGGTATATACTCTATAGCCAAGTGGGCTCTATAGAAAGGGGCTGAATCAAATTTCATAGAACAACAATATATCATTCATCTCACCACCTTGGTGCATAAGGTCTATAGTGGATAGTGTCAAGTTTTGTTCTTGTTCACACAACCTCAGATTCTCTAATACTGATAACAATCATAGGTGAGCTCAGGAGAAGAAATCAGACCAAACAACGTATGGTATAATATCTTAACTTCTGCAAACTACTAGGCAGATGTGATGCTTTATTCCCGTCACAAAAGATTTTTACAGAAACCCTCAGTGGGCTGGACCTGGCGTGGTTAGCTAAAGATAAGAAGTAATGTCCATAGTTCATTGGTTAGTAAATTATAATATGATAATCGCAGAAACTAAGGCAGTTTCTTCTTGTAGTGGGCAGTATCGTTATTCAGCCAAGGCCACATTCTTTCACTGCACAGGGCTCTGTTATCAATCTTCATCCATAGTCTGGCCTCATCTTAGTTTTCAGCATTTAGCAAGTATATGAAAAATAAAAACATTTTCATTAAACATATAACAATACTTCACAATAGTTCAGACTCCCGTAGTGCTGGACACAGTGCAAAGATGGCAAAGTATATACTTCAGTATAAGCCGACCCGAGTATAAGCAGAGACACCTAATTTTAACACAAAAAGGTGGAAAAAAATATTGACTCGAGTATAAGCCGAGGATGAGAAATGAATTGATCATAGCCCCAGTATATAGCCAGCCCACTGTAGTATATAGCCTGACAACTTCCTGTAGTATATAGCTTGCCAGCTTCCTGTAGTATATAGCCTGCCAGCTCCTCGTAGTATAAAGCCAGCCAGCAACCTGTAGTATTTAGCCAGCCCCCTGTAGAAGTTAGCCTGCCAGCCCGCTGTAGAAAATAGTATGCCTGTAAAAAAAATAAACTGACTACTCACCATTCCAACGGCCCGGGCAGCTCCTCTTTAATCTTCAGGTGCTGCTGATATCACAAAGTGCGCCAGACGGGCCGTGCGCACGGAGCTGTTGCTGACTTGGCACCGGCTTGAAGAAAGAAGAGGCACTGACTACGGATCTGCCACAGACCTGCCGTGTACATGAAGATGAAGAGGAGCTGCCCTGGCCGTCAGAATGGTGAGTACCAGATACCTGAGTATATGCCGGGTATTTAAAAATTGCGCTGAAAAACTCGGCTTATACTCAAGTATATATGGTAATTATAATGCCCTGAAGTTACAAGTTCTTAAACAAGTCACTGAGCTCCTGCTTATGGTACAGTTATAGTAATACAAACTACAGACATATTATTACAGTTCACCATCAGTTTGCTTTTGAGCTCAAGTGAATCAACAGATTCTTCAAAGCTTATATGCTATTTGTACTTGTAAGTTGATATTTCATAAATCTGACACCTGTTTACCCAGCAGTGAATCCATGTAATCCATGCTGGCAGCCAAGATGTTCTCTAATCCCTAAACAACGCTCTAATCCTCGAACATTTATACAGTTGCCTAAAAGAGAAAGTTATGGGTAATAAAGACACCTGGCCCCTTCGAAAATGGTCATTGGGTCTATGACCTTATTACCATATGCACTTGTAAATTCTGATCCCATCAGCAATTCACATTGTCCCCTATGCCCCAGGAGCCATGTGTTACAAATTAATAATATATGTTATGAAATGTGAGTTGGACTGTGACTTATGTTGCTTTATGATGAGATGCCGTGATCATATGGATTTAATGGTTCACTGCATACATTCTATACTTTAGCAGATGTTATGCCTGTTGGTACACACATAGGAGACCATGCCCTACTTTGGCATAGTCAATTCTTATCATAAATTGAATCTTGAGTTCTACTGTCAGTTGGGAATTATATACATAGTGCATAATAGAGTTTAGAAAAATACAGATCATGCTGCTCTATATACCGTAAGTACAATGCAAGCGCACAGAGAAGGGGAGTATTTGCCTCTTGCGACTCTCATATTACAGAGACTCCTCGGTCTTTATTATAAGAGGTAAACAAGCAAGATGTAGATTTACTAAAGAGAATAAGTCTGAATAATAACCAAAATAATAATTGCACCAGATTCAGCATGTATAAGACGCATTCCCCAACTTTGCTGAAAATAATGTGGTTTGTATCTGAAAAGAGAGTGATTAATTATATAGTGTACCAAAATGCACCCAACCATTAGTGCATTTTTTATGTAAAATTAGACAACAAATACTCAAATTGCATCTAGATCCACTTTATTTGTTAAGAAGAGTTAGCAACTATGATAAATCTGGCAGAACTGGAAAGTGTCCCATCTAATTGTAACCAATATGCCAATTGTTTCACAGACATCAGACACATGGGAGACTGTTTATAGGTAGTTTAATGAGGGGAGACAAAAGGGATAGGGATCCATGAAATGCAGCCTTCCAAAAAGCCCTGCCTTCTTACTCGATCTTACTAAAACTGGTGGCCAGTAATGTCAGTCACAACTGTTTCTGGACCAGAGCAGGCTGCAAAAGTATAAGGGGATTGAAGGGAGAAGATGATTTAAATTTGCTGGTGGCTAATCCCTGGGGGGTTTCAGTTGCAGTAAGTGCAAGGGAAGGGGGGAGAAGTGTTCCTGCACAGTATAACAGCCTGTGAAGTTACAGCATGGAGGGATTTTGGTATTGTGTCCCAGAGCTCTTCATGGTTTTAGAAGGCAGGAGGCCATTATAAAAACTATAATCTAAAGAAGATCTATGGTTTTATGAGTAAGTGTACCTGGTTTAATATGCCTGCTTTTGATGGCAGCATTTTATGATAAACTTGACTACACTTTTTGTTGCAGTTAAACGACTTAGATTTCTTCTTTCTGCTGGATCCGCTAAGAAACACCAAATAAGTATGCTGGCAGATTCCCTGCAATGTCCTTGCAGGTTACAGCCCTATCTAAAGCAGATATACCACCCTGATAAGGGCAAACCTACTTCGAGGAACATGCCATGATTGGGAGAATTTACTTAATCTGGCAGCTGCTGGATGGTGGAGTGGACAGGTAAGATGGAGCCAGAGACTGACCAGCATACACACAAGCACAAAGAGGGACAAACAGGTCAAAACCACGATGGTGGTGAAGGCACAGAATTGAATTACTAGATAGCTCGAGTAAACATAGCAGAGGTCAGATACATGGCATAGCAAAGTAATAACATGCAATACAGGGAAAAGTATGAGATGACTAGGAAAACAACAATGTGTAATGGATCTTGGCAGATATATAAATGAGTACCTGGACACCATCCCCAGCAGCTGACTGTATTCCTTGTCCATCACCCTGGTAACTCTTGCTGGACTGGGCTGGGTTGAAGAGAGTTGGGTGTGGCTGAATCAATCCCAACACAGAAGCAACCTAAGCCACAGTTCACACACAAAAACACAAAGGAAAATTAATTTCCACCTAAGCCACACTCTGCATAAAGGGGCTTTGGCACACATGTTACATTTACAAATGTATCATACACATATCAGAAAAATAATGATAAAATTGGAATGGCAAAAAGAAAAGTTTATTGGATACATGAATATTTTTCTATTTTTCGAAAACATTGCATATGCACTATATACACTAAAGCAAGAATATGCTTAAGTGACAGTAAAATACAAGAAAATATTGAGCCTACTATATTTCTATTGCTTACTGCACATCATAGAAAATACTTACCTTCTTACAGCTATAGATGCTTAAACTGCTCCCAAAGGTGCAATTCTAGAATGTCAACTGCTGTACTGTATAGTCAAATCCTATTTAAATAGAAGCTTGTAATATTCATTATTATCATTAACATTTTTATATGTATTTACTTTTAAAATGCTTAAAGGGCATCTACAACCAGGATGAAGGACTGTATGGACTGTATGGAAATGAGCCTGAGGGGTAGATGCCCTTTAACATAGATGCTTAACACACAAGCAAAGACTAATCTTACACACATCATTTAAGTTTTAATGGACAGAAGTTGTTTAGTCTTTGACATAACAATGATCATATATGGCTTTGTAGCGCTGTTAGGGCAGAGATGTGATCTTAGAAACTGTTTGTTTCTACTTATAGGTTCAGAGGTACAGAATCGGAAGGCAGCGGTGAAGTCGTGGTCAGGCAGAAGGTCAGGACAGGTGGCACAGGATCGGAGTCAGGGACAAGACAGACGGTCAGGACAGGCGGCAGAGAATCAAAGTCAGGAACCGAATCGCGGTCACAACAGATAATCAAAATAACTCAGGAACAACACAGGAAAGTTTTCTCTGAGGCACAAAGATCCGGCAGGGGATATAGGAAGGGGACGGCTATTTATCAGGGCAGGCGGCCGGCCTGCACCAATCATCGGCTCGCTGGCCCTTTAAATATCACAGAGCCGGTGCGGGCATCCTCGCCTCCCTGGAGCCAGGGACGGTGAGTGAGGCTGCGGTCAGGCTCCAGAAGCACAGGGAGGCACATGGGTGCACCTGTGAGCACCCGTGACAACTGTAATTTCCTATAGACGCAGGACTCCTCTTGCTGCATGTAAAGAGTTAACACTGTCTGTATGGAGAGTGTTCAGCCTATGGGCTATCTCCATATACCCCTTGAGCTTTCTCCATAACCCCTTACTGTACTATTATTTTGGTTTGAGGCAAAGGGGTTAAAGGAAACCTGTTGCCAAATTTGACCCCATTAAACTAGTGATCTTCACAGAGTACTTTTTTATCCATGTATGGAGCTTTATAAGGGGCTTGATGAACTTGATGAAAAAATGCTTTTGTGCCATTTTCTTGTGGGCACTGTTTTAATGCCTTTTACTGTACACTCCATATGACACTGCCCCTTTATTCTTTGGTGTGATTACAGGGATTCTAAAATTGCATAGGTTTAATTATGTTTTAATCGTTTATAGAACGTTATAACCTTTTATACAAAAAAAAGTCTTCATTTTGCTATCTTCCAGTATGAAACATTTTCATACTTTGGCATATGGAGCTGTGTCATTCTTTGTAGGAGGTGATATCATTTAGATTGATACCATTTTGGAAAAAAAGTGGCACATCAGACATTTGAGTGCTATTTTGCATTAGGGGATACAATGCATACAATCCGGAATAACCCTTTTTATATATTGATAGTTTGGGACTTTTGGGACTTGGATCTACCCAACATGTTTATGAGTATTTTATTGTTTGTTTATTTTTATATTAGTTATGATTTGTACTTTTTTTTTTTTTTTTAAGGTTTTGAAAAAATATGTTTCACTATATTTTTATATCCCTTAGAGCAGTGTTCCTCAACCACCGGGACATGGAACACCCGGTCCTGGGCCACTGCAAAAAGACCTTAAAATAAAAAAGTTTTTTTTATTTTTATGGGGCATTGCAGGGGACATTACAATGGGGGCATTGCAGGGAGGATTGCAGGGGACATTACAATGGGAGCATTGCAGAGGACATTAAATGGCAGTATTGTAGGGGATATTGCTATTGGGGCATTGCAGGAGACAGTACTATAGGAGCTGCGCTAGGGACATTACTATGGGGGTGGTGCAGGGGACATTACCATAGGGGCAGGGCAGGAGACATTACTATGGGGCTTGGCAGGAGAGAGTACTATTGGGGGCTGTACATTTTTGAGGTGGCTCTGATTTGAACATTTTATTAATGAATAGCGGCTACATTTATCACAATAGGCTTATACTCATGTATGGAAGCCTCTCCTCAGTGCAAGACATATGAAAGCCGCATATTGGGGCAGATTTACTTACCCGGCCTATTCGCTATTCTCTGCGGTGGATTCGGGTCCGGCCAGGATTCATTAAGGTAGTACCTCCGACGTCCACCAGGTGGCGCTGCTGCGCTGAAGAGCATCGGAACGCACTGGAGTACACCGAGCCGGGCTGAGTGAAGGTAAGCGCGTGCTGAGCGCCAATTTTTTTTTTTAATGCGACGGTTTTTTCCGAATCCGTTGGTTTTTTTTTCGGCCACGGCCCACGATTTCCATCGCATGCATGCCGGCGCCGATGCGCCACAATCCGATCGAGTGCGCCAAAAACCTGGGGCAATTCAGGGAAAAGCGGCGCAAATCGAAAATATTCGGGTAACACGTCGAGAAAACACTAATCGGGCCCTTAGTAAATTACCCCCATTGTGTGCAAAAAACTATTGAAGGACTCCCAAACTATGAGAAATAAGACTCTCTGGTCTGATGAGACAAATATTGAACTTTTTGGGGTAATTCTAAGCGGTATGTATGGAGAAATCCATGCACTGCTCATCACCTGCCAAATACAACCTCAACAGTGACACATGGTGGTGGCAGCATCCTGCTATGGGGTGTCTTTCAGCTGCAGGGACACGACAACTGGATGCAATTGAAGGAAAGATGAATGCGGCCAAGTACAGATATATGCTGGATGAAAACTTATTCTCCATTCTAGTCTTCAGCTGACTGACTGGAGGGAGTAGACTTTCTTAAAGTTATTACTTTTGATCTGTGGCTCCTAGAAACACAGTTCTGGCGTGTATTTTTAGGAAATTGTAAGCAAATATAAATAAAATGGTCCAATACAGTTGTTAGCAGGGTTGCTCATTTTTATTAAAACTATCTTTTTTGTATATATTTTTCAAGGCAGGGTATTAGTCAGACTCTAAGGCAGTACATAAGGTTTCAGGGCACTGGAAGGGCCTGATAATACACAGAACAGTGAGACACAGGAGAAATGTGTAATCCCAGTAGCTGTGAGACAACAGCAAACTCACTGATATACACTGTAGAGAGGAGGGCTGCTAGACAATAATGTTTACAGGTCACATAATGTTCATTAACAGTGCTATTAATTTTTTTATGTGTATATATATATATATATATATATATATATATATATATACCGGCGTATAAGACGACTTTTGTCTGTCTTCTCTGGGGTCGTCTTATACGCCGGTAATCCCGACCGCGGTTGGGTCCCGGTGCATGGAGAGCGCTCACGGGCTGAGCCCTCTCCATAGCCAGTAAGTCTTTGCTGCATATTGCAGCAAAGGCTTACCGGTAACACCCGCGATCGGTGCTAGCACCGATCGCGGGTGTTTTCACAGCGTGGGCTGCCAGCAAAGCTGCCGGCAGCCTCAAAGAGATAGCGGCACACGGGCGCCGCCATCTTACCTGGGATCGCCGCTCCCCGTGACGTCATCGGCGATCCGTCTCCATGGTAGCCTCGGGTCTTCCGAAGACCCGAGGCTATTTCGTTTTAACCCCTTCATTACAATGTGCTGAATGAGTAAAATCCCCATATACTGCCATACTGTAGTATGGCAGTATATGGTAGGATCGATCAGACAACCTAGGGTTAAAGTACCCTAGGGAGTCTGAAAAATAGTATAAATAAAAATAAAAAAAAGTAAAAAAAAATAATAATAATAAAAAAACCTAAAATTTAAAATCACCCCCCTTTCCCTAGAACTGACATAAATATAAATAAACATTAAAAATCATAAACACATTAGGTATCGTCGCGTCCGAAAATGCCCGATCTATCAAAATATGATAACGTTTTTTCAATGCGTTTAACCCCGTAACGGAAAATAGCGCCAAAAGTCGAAAATGGCACTTTTTTGCCATTTTGAAAAATATAAAAAAATCTATAAAAAGTGATCAAAAGGTCGTACAGTCCTAAAAATGATATCATTGAAAATATTATCAAATTTCGCAAAAAAATGACACCACCCACAGCTCCGTACACCAAAATATAAAAAAGTTATTAGCGCCAGAAGTTGGCAAAATCAAAAAAATAATTTTTGTACAGGAGGTTTTCATTTTTGTAAATGTATGAAAACATTATAAAACCTATACAAATTTGGTATCCACGTAATCGTACCAACCCAAAGAATAAAGTAGACATGTCATTTGGGGCTCTCAGTGAAAGCCGTAATATCCAAGCCCACAAGAAAATGGCAAATATATATTAAACTCTATATTTTAAACAGGAAAGTAGGGGGGTCGTCTTATACACCAGGTCGTCTTATACGCCGGAATATATGGTATATATATATATATATATATATATATATATATATACACACACACACTGGACACAATTATAGGTATTCTTTATACCAATAACCATGGGCTCTCTCTCCCTGTTAATACTAGCCCATTGCTGCAGTTTTTTAAACTCCCTACTACCTGCCACATCTATGTCAGCATAATCCACGGTTCGTGTTCTGCGGCATGTCATTGTACTTTGTGTCAACACAGGTTAAAAGCAAATCTCAGCCAAACCAATCAAAAGAACACCTTTATGGAATACATTAGCCTGGTAAAATATGTAGTTGGTACAGCATATACAAGTAATTTAATTTATTTGGGTCATATTATATTTCCCTTTAAAACTCACTTCTCTTTCTGCTAGTAAAAGAGTGAATACATGCAGACTTTTTCATACTCTTCGTATTTCTCAGAAGACCATGCAGCAAAGAGTTAGTGGCTTAGTCACATACTTTTCAAATTAATAGTACGGTAAATTATTTTTCTTCCCGTTTCTGGAGACAGTGCTTTGCAAATTGGGCAAACGTTTATAAATGGTAATTTCTATTCCTTCTAAACCCAGATACGGTTAGTGCACACCATCCAGCTGAAGTCAACTTCTAAGTTTCTAAGCTTAATCTTCACAACTTGTATTATTTGTGCTGGAGACTTTGGAGCAGAATTTCATTGACATTTGCAGTACTGAGACTTGTGCAGTGAAGCTTATTTTCTGTAGCATTGCAGCTTCATCATATCTCATCCTGGCATATACTCAATGCAACTGAGAAAATCAAATAGCAAAGAATATCTTAAATTCCGCATGACTTTGATCTCTCTGTGATTATACTGCCTCGTCTGATCCCCAGTAATATTTACAGCGCTACATTTCCTGGGGGACTTGATCTGCTGATGATGGAAAAAAATGACCCTACATTTTCCAGGCTAATGTAAATTCACCTTTACTCCCTGAGATGTTTACATTTAAGATACATTTATACTTTGGGAACATGGAGGTCATGAAGGTAATGCTATATTTGTTAGAGAATCAAGCACTCAAATGTAAGATCCTTTACACAGCAAACCCAAGGTTAAGTCTCAAAAAATATACAAAATGGATGTTAATATAAAAACTCCCACAGCTGGACTAAATGATATATGTTGCAAGAAAGTGAAGTAATGAGGATTTAGATGTCATCGTGGAACTACAACTTAAACAAGAGGGGTCTAGAGGGAATTATCAAACAATTTGGGACACTTTTGGCAAAAAGAAATGGGAATTTCTGGTAAATACAATATTTTTATAAAAATCTTCTTTATAAAGGACCTGTCACCCATAAAACAAGCACTAGGAGCTGCTTACTAAGGTAAGCAGCTCCTAGCGCTACCTCATTTTTAGCAGTGATAAACTGTCACGCAGTACAATAGGATGAGGGGGAGGTCAGAGGTGCTGCTTCTTCCCCTAGACCGCCCCTCCCACTTCATAGGATGGCGGTGACTGCCAGTCTTCATGCGTCAGTCACTGCCTCCTAGTCCTGCCCCCCCATGAATACGCTGGACCGCTTTGTGTACGGTCCGTAGTTCCTATTGTACTGCACGGCAGTGTCTGCTAGCTTTATCCAGAGGTTCCGATAAAGCTATCAGTTTATCACTGATAAAAATGGGCGAGCACTAGTGCCTTTTTCATAGGTGACAGGTCCTCTTTAACTAGTTACTAGTACTGAAAACTTGTAAAATGAGGGAAGAGTTAAAGAGGTTGTCCCTCAAATGACATTTATCCTGGAAGTACACCGCAGGAAGGGGAATGGAAACTGGAAAGGGACACAGCAGTGGTTTTCTGAAAAATGGGACAGAGTTTTGAGTAAACTCTTTTCTAAAAACAATGTAATTAGAGATGATGCTCGTTCGAGCATTAGCGTACTCAAAACGGCTCGTTGCTCGGACGAGTATCTCGCCTGCTCGAGATTGAGCATTTACTTAAGGAAGAACAGTGAAGAATACAATGAAAACAGTGAACACAGGATCATTTAAGTGAAGAACACAGTGAAGAACACATTGCAGACGTTTCCGTACATCTGCTAACTGGAAACATCTGCAATGTGTTCTTCACACATATTGTTCTTCACATACTATTGTGAAGAACACCGTTCGGCGCGTGTGTCTTCCGATAAGTTAGCAGATGTACGGAAACATCTGCAATGTGTTCTTCACTGTGTTCTTTCAATGTGTTCTTTCAGTGAAAACATCTGCAAACATCTGCGATGTGTTCTTCTTCAGTTTTCTTTCAATGTGTTCTTTCATTGAAAAATGCTCGAGTCTCCCATTGACTTCAATGGGGTTCGTTATTTGATACAAGCACTCGAGCATCGGGAAAAGTTCGACTCGAGTAACGAGCACTCAAGCATTTTAGTGCTCACTCATCTCTAAATGTAATAAAATGTCATTTGGCCACTTTTTTCTTCATTGCTGCAGCTTCCTGTTCTGTATACATATAGTACAATGAGTATTCTTTAGCTCACATTAATCCTTCTTGACCAAGGGTCATTGGTACCTAAAAGTACAGGTCAGTTTTTGCAGTTTGGTTATGTTCTTATTTAAATGATTCTATCTTTGGTACAGATTTACATATCACGACAATTTTTACTTTGTTTTATTCATGACATATGAGACTTTAACTTTAAAAAAAAAAAAAATATTTTTATTGAATTATTTTTTTACAAATAGACATGGAATATATGTTTATACTTTTATCTATAATCACATTATAATCTTTTATTAACCCAAAAAATTGGCCAATTATCCAGCTAGGGTTTAATAAAAAGAAGAAATGGAGAAAAAGAAAGGGGGGAGGGGTGGGTCAATCCAGCATTATTATTTTATTAAACAATTAACCATTTCTTCTAGAATTATATCTGATTTTTGAAATGGTTTTAATTCTTTACAATTGATATTCCCAATCGCTTACATTTGGGGTGTCTTAGATATCCACTTTCTAACCCCTTTTTTGAACATTTGGACCTGTTAATGTAATTATATTACGGTACCCACAATTAATATATCTGGGGTTGATGTGATCCATCTGGGATATAATACTTATCTTCTTGTGCACATTTTCTCAAAATTGCTAAATAAACTTGTAGTTGGAAGACTTTAACTTGGTAGCAGTACTATGTTTATAGAATTAGTTTTCAAATAACTAAAAAAGTGTAAAAATATAAATGTTAAAATGTGTAGGATCAATATTAGAGATGAGCGAGCACTAAAATGCTCGGGTACCCGTTATTCGAGACGAACTTTTCCCGATGCTCGAGTGCTCGTCTCGAATAACGAGCCCCATTGAAGTCAATGGGAGACTCAAGCATTTTTCAAGGGGACCAAGGCTCTGCACAGGGAAGCTTGGCCAAACACCTGGGAACCTCAGAAAAGGATGGAAACACCACGGAAATGGACAGGAAACAGCAGGGGCAGCATGCATGGATGCCTCTGAGGCTGCTTAATCACACCATTATGCCAAAATTATGGGCAACAGCATGGCCATGACAGAGTGACAGAATGAAGCTAGATAGCATCTAAAACATCCGATAATTGACCCTGACACTATAGGGGACGGCATGCAGAGGCAGCGGCAGCAGCGGCAGGCTAGAGAGTGGCATGGCGACATACCCTAAATGGACTCAGGCTTCAAACCAATGGGTGGCAGAGAGGAACCAAAGGAGGTGAGCAAGAAGCGCTCAAATAATATCGGTACATGATAAAAGTTTGCCAGTATATTTTGTGGATTACACAGCAGGGTGGCGACAAAGTTAACATGGAAGCCATGAAAACAACCCAAAATTCTGCCTGACACAGCTCGTTTGATAAGGGGACCATGTATGGAGGCAGTGAACTAGTAGTAGATTAAAGGTGCTGCAGTTAAAACTATGTTAGTTGGATCTTGGCATGGAGCTGGCGCTCCGCTGCCAGGCGAGCTTTCGCCAATCCAAGCCCCTGTCTCTAGGCTACTCCCCAAACAGCACTTCTAAGAACCTTTTGTATAAGATCAAGTGTAGTAGCGTTCTTATAAGTTTAGGATATGGCGGGTGAGGGGAATGTAAACAGATGCGCAAGAAGCGCTGAAATAATATTGGTAAATGATAAAAGTTTGCCAATATATCTTGTGGATAACACAGCAGGGTGGCGACAAAGTTAACAAGTTTGATGTGGAATCCATGAAAACAACCCAAATTTCTGCCTGACACACCTCGTTTGATAAGGGGACGATGTATGGAGGCAGCTATATGGACGACTTTTGGAGGTAGCAATGGAGACAACGTGTGGAGGCTGCTATGGAGACAATTTAATTTGGATAGTGCCTGTATGTGGCAGTCCAAAAAAGATTTCAAACCAGAGGAGCAGGTAGGTGGCCCTCCAGAAAAATGAAATAGATTGAGTGCCTGTATGTGGCAGTCCAAAAAAGTTTTCAAACCAGAGGAGCAGGTAGGTGGCCCTCCAGAAAAATGAAATAGATTGAGTGCCTGTATGTGGCAGTCCAAAAAAGTTTTCAAACCAGAGGAGCAGGTAGGTGGCCCTCGAGAAAAATGAAATAGATTGAGTGCCTGTATGTGGCAGTCCAAAAAAGTTTTCAAACCAGAGGAGCAGGTAGGTAGCCCTCCAGAAAAATGAAATAGATTGAGTGCCTGTATGTGGCAGTCCAAAAAAGTTTTCAAACCAGAGGAGCAGGTAGGTGGCCCTCCAGAAAAATGAAATAGATTGAGTGCCTGTATGTGGCAGTCCAAAAAAGTTTTCAAACCAGAGGAGCAGGTAGGTGGCCCTCCAGAAAAATTGAATAGATTGAGTGCCTGTATGTGGCACTCCCAAAAATTGTTTAAAACAGAGGACCGGGTAGGTGGCCCTCCAGAAAAATTACATGCATAAAGTACTATAGCTAGAGCCAGTGGGCCCTGTCAAAAAATAGCCAGTTTCCTCTGCTTTAGTGTACAAAGAGGAGGAGAAGGAGGAAAATGAGGAGGAGGAGGAGTGCATAAATTATTCAGGTTGAGCTTCCTTCACCTGGTGGAGATTGGAAATTATGAGAAATCCAGGCTTTATTCATCTTAATAAGCGTCAGCCTGTCAGCGCTGTCAGTCGACAGGCGTGTACGCTTATCGGTGATGATGCCACCAGCTGCACTGAAAACCCGCTCGGACAACACGCTAGCGGCAGGGCAGGCAAGAACCTCCAAGGCGTACAGCGCCAGTTCGTGCCACATGTCCAGCTTTGAAACCCAGTAGTTGTAGGGAGCTGTGTGATCATTTAGGACGATGGTATGGTCAGCTACGTACTCCCTCACCATCTTTCTGTAAAGATCAGCCCTACTCTGCGGAGACTGGGGACAGGTGACAGTGTCTTGCTGGGGTGACATAAAGCTGGCAAAAGCCTTGTAAAGCGTACCCTTGCCAGTGCTGGACAAGCTGCCTGCTCGCCTACTCTCCCTTGCTACTTGTCCCGCAGAACTACGCACTCTGCCGCTAGCGCTGTCAGAAGGGAAATAGTGTTTCAGCTTGTGCACCAGGGCCTGCTGGTATTCATGCATTCTCACACTCCTTTCCTCTCCAGGGATGAGAGTGGAAAGATTTTGCTTGTACCGTGGGTCCAGGAGAGTGAATACCCAGTAATCGGTGCTGGAATAAATTCTTTGAACGCGAGGGTCACGGGATAGGCAGCCTAGCATGAAATCTGCCATATGCGCCAGAGTACCAACGCGTAAGAATTCACTCCCCTCACTGGCCTGACTGTCCATTTCCTCCTCCTCCAACTCCTCTTCTTCTGCCCATACACGCTGAACAGTGAAGGACTCAACAATGGTCCCCTCTTGTGTCTCGCCAACATTCTCCTCCTCTTCCTCCTCATCCTCCTCCACCTCCTCCACCTCCACCTCCTCCGATATGCGCTGAGAAACAGACCTAAGGGTGCTTTGGCTATCAACAAGGGAATCTTCTTCCCCCGTCTCTTGTGACGAGCGCAAAGCTTCCGACTTCATGCTGATCAGAGAGTTTTTCAACAGGCCAAGCAGCGGGATGGTGAGGCTGATGATGGCGGCATCGCCACTGACCATCTGTGTTGACTCCTCAAAGTTACTCAGCACCTGACAGATATCAGACATCCACGTCCACTCCTCATTGTAGACTTGAGGAAGCTGACTGACCTGACTACCAGTTCTGGTGGAAGTTGACATCTGGCAGTCTACAATCGCTCTGCGCTGCTGGTAAACTCTGGATAACATGGTTAATGTTGAATTCCACCTCGTGGGCACGTCGCACAACAGCCGGTGAGCGGGCAGTTGGAGGCGGCGCTGCGCTGCCCTGAGAGTGGCAGCATCTGTGCTGGACTTCCTGAAATGCGCACAGATGCGGCGCACCTTCGTGAGCAAATCAGACAGATTGGGGTATGTCTTGAGGAAACGCTGAACTATCAGATTTAACACATGGGCCAGGCATGGCACATGTGTCAATCTGCCGAGTTGCAGAGCCGCCACCAGGTTACGGCCGTTGTCACACACAACCATGCCTGGCTTCAGGTTCAGCGGTGCCAGCCACAGATCAGTCTGCGCCGTGATGCCCTGTAATAGTTCTTGGGCGGTGTGCCTTTTATCGCCTAGGCTCAGCAGTTTGAGCACCGCCTGCTGTCGCTTAGCGACGGCACTGCTGCTGTGCCTAGAGCTAGCGACTGATGGCGCCATGCCCACGGATGGTAGTTCGGAGGAGGAGGTGGAGGAGGGGTGGGAGGAGGAGGAGGCATAGTAGGCCTGAAAGACCTGGACCGAGGTAGGCCCCGCAATCCTCGGCGTCGGCAGTATATGACCAGCCGCAGGGTCAGACTCGGTCCCAGCCTCCACCAAGTTAACCCAATGTGCCGTCAGCGATATATAGTGGCCCTGCCCGGCAGCACTTGTCCACGTGTCCGTGGTCAGGTGGACCTTGTCAGAAACGGCGTTGGTCAGGGCACGGATGATGTTGTCTGACACGTGCTGGTGCAGGGCTGGGACGGCACATCGGGAAAAGTAGTGGCGGCTGGGGACCGAATACCGAGGGGCGGCCGCCGCCATGAGGTTGCGAAAGGCCTCGGTCTCTACTAGCCTATAGGGCAGCATCTCCAGGCTCTGGAGATGTGGACATTAAGGGCTTGGGCGTGCGGGTGGGTTGCACTATATTTACGTTTCCGCTCCAGCGTCTGGGGTATGGAGAGCTGAACGCTGGTGGATGCTGTGGAGGATCGTGGAGGCGACGATGGGGTTTTTGTGCCAGGGTCCTGGGCAGGGGGCTGACTATCAGCTGACACAGGGGAAGGAGCAGTGGTGTGCACGGCCGGAGGTGAACGGGCTTGATGCCACTGAGTGGGGTGTTTAGCATTCATATGCCTGCGCATACTGGTGGTAGTTAAGCTAGTAGTGGTGGAACCCCTGCTGATCCTGGTTTGGCAAAGGTTGCACACCACAGTCCGTCGGTCATCCGGTGTTTCCTTAAAGAACCTCCAGACTTCTGAAAATCTAGCCCTCGCCGCGGGAGCCCTCGCCACGGGAGCTTCACTACGTGACACATTTGGCGCTGATGCACCTGCTCTGGCCCTGCCTCTCCGTCTGGCCCCACCACTGCCTCTTCCAACCTGTTCTGGTCGAGGACTCTCCTCCGTCTCAGAAGCACTGTGTTCACCCGGCCTCTCAACCCAGCTTGGGTCTGTCACCTCATCATCCTCCGATCCCTCAGTCTGCTCCCCCCTCGGACTTCCTGCCCTGACAACAACTTCACCACTGTCTGTCGGACACATCTTTAAACACTTCTTCCACTACGTCAAGAAGGTCATCATCACCCACAGACTGCGACTGGTGGAAAACCTGGGCATCGGAAAATTGCTCAGCAGCAACCGGACAAGTGGTTTGTGACTGTGGGAAGGGTCCAGAAAACAGTTCCTCAGAGTATGCCGGTTCAAATGGCAAATTTTGCTGGGAGGGGGCAGACTGGGGGGGAGGAGGCTGAGGTGCAGGAGCTGGAGGAGTGCCGATTTCGGTGACATGGGTGGACTGCGTGGAAGACTGACTGGTGGACAAATTGCTCGAAGCATTGTCGGCAATCCACGACATCACCTGTTCGCACTGTTCTGGCCTCAACAGTGCTCTACCACGAGTCCCAGTAACTTCAGACATGAACCTAGGAAGTGTAGCTCTGCGGCGTTCCCCTGCTCCCTCATCAGCAGGTGGTGTCTCACCCCGCCCAGGACCACGGCCTCTGACCCCTGCAGTAGTTGGACGCCCACGTCCCCGCCCTCGTCCTCTACCCCTAGCCCTTGGGTTAAACATTTTGAAAATGAAAGTTATAACTTTAATTTTTTTTTAACTTTTTTTTGTTGTTTTGTGTTTTTTTTTTTTTTGTGTTTTTTAGTTTTTAAAACCAAACGATGCTATCCTATTGCTATGGCTATTTTGTAGCCAAGTATGAAAGCACACTGCTATGCCAGATGAGATGACGCTGAGTTATGAAAAAATAAACGTACAATAAAAAGGAAATGGCAGACTGTGCCTAATTGAAATCCAACCCCTAATAAATTTTCCCACTTCGGTCTTTGCGATGGATATGTGCGTCACTAAGCGCTAAACACAGCGGTCGCAAGTCTCACTACAAATTCCTCACAATTTGCTAGTAGATGCACTGCAGCAAGGACAGCCACCAGCAGATCAACCAGAAATAAAATATATATAACGCTATTGTAGGCGTAAGTAAGCAGTTTGGATTCTCCTATGGCTATTTTCTAGCCAAGTATGAAAGCACACTGATGAGATGACGCTGAGTTATGAAAAAATAAACGTAAAATAAAAAGAAACTGGCAGACTGTGCCTAATTGAAATCCAACCCCTAATAAATTTTCCCACTTCGGTCTTTGCGATGGATATGTGCGTCACTAAGTGCTAAACACAACGGTCGAAAGTCTCACTACAAATTCCTCACAATTTGCTAGTAGATGCACTGCAGCAAGGACAGCCACCAGCAGATCAACCAGAAATAAAATATATATAACGCTATTGTAGGCGTAAGTAAGCCGTTTGGATTCTCCTTTGGCTATTTTCTAGCCAAGTATGAAAGCACACTGATGAGATGACGCTGAGTTATGAAAAAATAAACGTAAAATAAAAAGAAACTGGCAGACTGTGCCTAATTGAAATCCAACCCCTAATAAATTTTCCCACTTCGGTCTTTGCGATGGATATGTGCTTCACTAAGCGCTAAACACAACGGTCGCAAGTCTCACTACAAATTCCTCACAATTTGCTAGTAGATGCACTGCAGCAAGGACAGCCACCAGCAGATCAACCAGAAATAAAATATATATAACGCTATTGTAGGCATAAGTAAGCCGTTTGGATTCTCCTATGGCTATTTTCTAGCCAAGTATGAAAGCACACTGCTATGCCAGATGAGATGACGCTGAGTTATTAAAAAATAAACGTAAAATAAAAAGAAACTGGCAGACTGTGCCTAATTGAAATCCAACCCCTAATAAATTTTCCCACTTCGGTCTTTGCGATGGATATGTGCGTCACTAAGCGCGAAACACAGCGGTCGCAAGTCTCACTACAAATTCCTCACAATTGGCTAGTATATGCACTGCAGCAAGGACAGCCACCAGCAGATCAACCAGAAATAAAATATATATAACGCTATTGTAGGCGTAAGTAAGCCGTTTGGATTCTCCTATGGCTATTTTCTAGCCAAGTATGAAAGCACACTGCTATGCCAGATGAGATGACGCTGAGTTATGAAAAAATAAACGTAAAATAAAAAGTAAATGGCAGACTGTGCCTTATTGAAATCAAACCCCTAATAAATTTTCCCACTTTGGTGTTTGAGGTGGATATGTGTGTCACTAAGAGCTAAACACAACGGTAGCAAGTCCCCCTGCAAATTCCTCACAATATGGTACTAGCTGCACTACTAGTGCCAGCAAGCCCAGCCACAAGCAAACAAAAAAAAAAAAGGTACAACGTTATTGTAGCCCTAAGAAGGGCTGTTGGGTTCTTGTTGAATCACTCCTGCCTAACACTATTCTAATAGAACACCCTAACGCTTTCCCTGACCAGCAGCAGCTCTCTCCCTGGCGGCATCCAGACACAGAATGATCCGAGCAGCGCGGGCAGCGGCTAGTCTATCCCAGGGTCACCTGATCTGGCCAGCCAACCACTGCTATCGACGTGTAAGGGTACCACGTCATGCTGGGTGGAGTGCAGAGTCTCCTGGCTTGTGATTGGCTCTGTTTCTGGCCGCCAAAAAGCAAAACGGCGGGAGCTGCCATTTTCTCGAGCGGGCGAAGTATTCCTCCGAGCAACGAGCAGTTTCGAGTACGCTAATGCTCGAACGAGCATCAAGCTCGGACGAGTATGTTCGCTCATCTCTAATCAATATGTTACCCTTTCCTAAAATGCAAAAGAGAGAAGTGTCTGAAAGCAGAACAGGCCTAGTTGTCCATTGCATCCAGTCGTTGCCATTGGGAACTAGAAGTTTTACCCCACATACTTCTATTAACCCCTTCCCGACATTTGACGTACTATTACTGCATGGCGGGAGGTGCGTTCCCGCAAAATGCGGTAATAGTACGTCATGCTTCTGGCGCCGGCTCCAGAACGGAGCCCGCGCCAGAAGCTGCGGGTGTCGGCTACATATTATAGCCAACACCCGCCTCTAACACCCGCGATCGGAGATTTCTCCGATCGCGGGTGTTAACCCCTGACACGCCGCGGTCGCGCTGACCGCGGCGTGCTAGGGGCATTTGAGAAGAATCGGACCCCCCGCGGCGCTTACCGGGGGGGTCCGCAGCTCCGATCGCGGGGCTGCGCGATCCTCTTCTGTGAGCCGGGTCCGTGCCTTCTGGCAGGACCCGGCTGTAACACACTGAGCATGCGCACATCTGTATTACACTGTGTAATGTGAAGAAGAGCTTGAACAAGTGATCAGTGGATCACTTGTTCAAGCTAACCTGTCAAAGTAAATAAAAAATGTTAAAAACACTACATAAAATCATTTTTTAATAAAAATAATTAATTAAATAAAGTTAAAGTCCCCAAAACACAAATATTCCCTATACACATGCAATAAAGTGAAAAAAACACTAAATCGCCAAAAAACCCCACATATTTGGTATCGACGCGTCCGTAACAATCCGTACAATAACTCAGAAACATTATTGGACCCGCTCGGTGAACGCCGCAAAAACAAAACCCGTAAAACATGCCAAAAATTTACATTTTTCATAAAATCTCTACACAAAAATGTTCTAAAAAGTGATCAAAAAAAGTTATGTGCGCCAAAATGGTACCACTGAAAAGAACAACTCAACTCGTAAAAAATAAGCCCAAAACTAGCTCTGTCAACCAAACAATATTAAAGTTACGTCTCCGAAAAGATGGCGATGCAAAAACAAATGAGATTTCCTCTATATTAGTTTTTATCCAGTAAAATTGTAAAAATAAATGAAAAACTATATAAATGAGGTATCACCGTAATCGTAGTGATCTGTAGAATAAAGATATTATAGTATTTTTAGTGTACGGTGTACGACCCCCAAAAAATACGAAAAAAAAGTAAACCAAAATTGACAATTTTCTTTTCACCCATACATTCAAGAGTTAATAAAATCTCATCAATAAGCTAATGACCCACGAAAATGAATTATTTGTAAAGTGCATCTCATGTCGCAAAAAATAAGCCCTTATATGTCCAAATTGCCAAAAAAATAAAGATTGTATAGCCAATAAAAAGTGACAATGCATAATCTGCTCTGAATGGCGCAGCTTCCCTTCGATGCCCTGGCGTGTGCCCATACAGCAGGTTACCACCACATATGGGGTATTGTTATATGCGGGGGGGATTGGGTATCAAATTTTGTGGAGCGTTTTGGTATTTTATCCACTGAGAATTTGTAAATTTTTTGAAAAACACATTCATTTAGCCAAAAAAAGTTTACTTTCAAAATTTTATCCGATTTTGTTTTAACCCCTGTAAAACAATTAAAGGGTTAATAAACTTCATAAAAGTTTTTTTTACATACGTTGAGGGGTGTAGTTTCTATAATGGGGTAATTTATGGGGTTTTACTTTTATTTAGGCCTCTCAAAGTGATTTAAAACCTGAGCACGTCCCTCAATAGCAGATTTTGCGCTTTTTATGAAAATGTGAAAAATCGCACCTAACGTTCAAAGGCACATAACATCCTACAAAAATAAGAGTATGCATAAAAAACCATGTCCACATAAATTAGACATTTACTGAATGTTAGTTATTATGGTTTTTTGCGGTTATGACTATGTATGGAAAAAGTAGAACATTTTGAAGTTCGAAAATCAAGAATTTTTCCAAATTTTCACCAAACATCTGATTTTCTCATAAATAAATGCAAAACATAACACCAAAATTTTTCAACTAACATGAAGTACAAAGCGTCACGAGAAAACAATTTTAAAATCACTTGTATATGTTAAAGCGTTCCGAAGTTATAACCATTTATAGTCACACAGGGCAGATTTGAAAAAATGGGCTGTGTCAGGAAGGTGAAAAGTGGCTTCAGCGTTAAGGGGTTAAATCCCCCCTCGTGTGCATGTATTTCTTTAAACTGTTAGCTTTATCTTCCTTGCAGCTCTTTCTCCATTCAGTGTTCAGTTGACAGACTGGAGGGGTTAAACTTCAAACAGATACTTCTGATCTGTGGCACCTATAAACACTGGTTCTGATGCAATTGGAATTGGGATCTATATATACAAATCACTCTTCTGACTGTGTTACTTCAGAACAGTGATTATCTCTGGTTCTGTGGCACCTAGTAACACAATCCTGGTGCAATATTGAAGGGGAGATTTTCCTCTTTAAAGTGGCACAAGTTAAAGTTATGGTTCTTGGTGCCAGAGATCAGAAGGTATACCCATTTGAATTTAGCCCCTGCTATGCCATCTATAAACGTGTTTTCTGCAATGGGTATGTGCAATTGTGGTTAAATACAGTGTTTGTGTCTTCCTCAGTAGCATACATGTTTATAGGTCCCCGTATTCCAAGGTGGTAGAGGCCTCACCTGGATCTTATTAAATAAGTGTGATATTTATGTGATATATTTGTGATGTATTCACTTTTATACTATCATTTCTCTATATTTCATAGATTATATTTTTAATTAATTGTCGTAGCATTTATTAGTATCTAGGCACTACTTACCATACCATATGAGCCTATTTATGAGGGTTCAGGTTCATCGAGTTCAGCATCACCTGGAACAAAAGTTTGGATACCACCCTTTGCTCATGGTACTGATCACGGCTATTAACCCTTCGAATGCTGTCAAAGCCACCGGCATTTAAATGCACACAGCCCGGGTCTTAACTCTTCAAATGCCGTCAAAGTTTCGGTAACTTGTTCTACACTATATCTGGGAATTCATATGAGGGTAAATACTAGGTACACCTTAAACTGGGCCTCTTACATGGTTCTTGTTAGAGATGTGTGTAACATCTAAGATTTGCTTCGCAGAAGCTTCACTGAATTTTTCCAAAGATTCAGTTTACATCCAAATTTTTTTGGTCCAAACCAATGTCACATTGAAAATGGTGATAGAAGAAAAGAATTGGACTTAATAAAACTTTTATAAAGTTAAAAGATAAACAAGTTCCAATCTGTGTACGCACCTTTATATATAAATGACTGGCCAAACGACTAAGTAAATAGTTAAATTCTTTATTAAGGTGAAACTGGCAGCAATTTCTTCTTGCCTGGTGTGGTGATACAATACTATAAAACTTAGAGTTCCAAACTGTTCAGGGAATTCTGTTATATTTGACTGACTGGCAAGCACAACACCCACAATAAGTGGGAATACAGCTGTGTCAGACTCAGCTAAGGATGGGTGCACTCTGCATAGCAAGGGCCAACCACACATATGAATAATATAAATATAGTAGCTTTAGCTGTATGAATCCCAGTAGTTATGTTAGGTGTGAGATCTTTTGGCTCTTTGTTGTGTTATTCAGCTATATTTGTTATAAACGTTCTCACATACAAATAGGGGTGTAAAGGCCCCTTCCACACTAGCGAGTGTGATGCGATGAACTCGCATCACACTCGCAACGCAAGCTGCCGGGAACGCACGGCCGGAACGCTGCACCGCGGGAGTGAACTGACATGCTGAGTTCACTCCCGCTGTGCAGCGTTCGGGCTCTGCGTTCCCGGCAGCTTGCGTTGCGAGTGTGATGCGAGTTCATCGCATCACACTCGCTAGTGTGGAAGGGGCCTAAGGCTGAATATAAACAATGGTCTGTTGTTGTTACAATCTTTTGACTTCCATCGGGGGAATATGGACCAGAAATGTTTGAAATGTGGAAATGACCACATCGGCTAACATAAGATTTCAATTTTTTACCTGTATTTCTACAAATTAGGTCATCAAATGTTAAGCTTTTTATGTTGTGCTTAACGTCATAGACCAAATTTTCCATCTCCTCCAGGGTAAAACTGAAAAGCTTTGCCATAAAGATACATTACAGAGCAATAAAGACTCAAAAACTACAATTAAACTGCTTTCTCCATATTCCACGTATTCTGCTTTCCCTGACAGAAGCTACAAGCTGGGAACGTATGATAAAGGTTATTCTTTACCTGGAGCTAACAATGGTAGGAGAGCGTGCAAGAAGTAAAACAAAACATTTAAGAAAAAAAACATTTTTGTATCAGGTTTCAGAGGGCTATTACTCGTTCCTATTGTTGATTAAATGAATGTATTTAAAGGGGATGTAACATCAAAATAATGACATCATTTCGATCAGTGTTTTATTTTAAAGGAAGACTATCTGCAGTTTTGACCATAGCCTAGTAGTAGCCTTGGAGAGCTGTGTTATCATAGCTTTGTATGCATTTGTAACATGCCTTTCTATTCCAAGATTGTAGCTGGACTTGGAGTTTTGGGGGTGTATCCTCACATTTGCTGTGAGATCTCTTCACTGATCTGCCCCTCAGCCCCTCCTAACTGCTGTGAGTGTAGCAAGTTTCTGGTTGCATTCTTCAACTCTCCAGAACTCTAGGACATGAGTAACTTATGTAAGAGAGTTGCCCACCCCTTGAAATCCTCAAGAATTACAGTTTTCACACTAACCCCAGGAGAACATTCAATGGGGATCATTAATCTTGTATCTATTTCTCCAGCTCTAATGTCTCTTTGCAAAAAAGTGTCACAAATTGCTTGATAAATCCGATTAACTCGGGTATTAACTCTTCTGCCACCTCCTCTTTGTTATGATCGGCAATCGAGCAGCGATTGGTTTCCATGACAGCCTTGGGTCTTTGTCAGACCCTAGGCTGTTTGGCTTCTGAATATTCATTACAATGAGCCAGTGGATCTAAAAATAGTAAAACAAAAAGCTTTAAAAAAGTTTTAAAAAAATAGTAAAAAATAAAAAAAATTTAATTCAAATCACCCGACTTATATAAAATGTAATAAACAGTCAAAATCACAAACAAATTGCCGCCTCTCAATATGCCCAATCTATTAAAATATTAAAATAGTCATTCCCGGCAGTGAACCCCATAATGGAAAATAATGCGCAAATGTCCAAAACGCTACTTTTAAACCATTTACATTACAAAATTTTTTTATAAAAAGTTATCAAAAGGTCACTCAGTCCTCAAAGTGGTAGCAATGAAAACATCAGCCCATTTCTCAAAAAAATTACACCTCACACAGCTCCATACACCAAATTATAAAAAAGTTATTAGCGTCAGAAAATGGCAAAACTATTTTTTCCTACACATTGGTTTAATTTTTGAAAATGTATCAGAACACAATAAAACCTATATCAATTTGTTATAGCTGTCATACTGACCCAATGAACAAAGTAGACACATCATTTGGAGCGCACAGTGAAAGTCGTAAACACTGAGCCCACAAAAAGTGACTCAATTTTTTTGCCAGTTTTACCACATTTGGAATTTTTTTCCAGCTTCCCAATACATGGAATGGAATAATAAATAAAGTCACTGAGAAGTAAAATTTGTTACGCAGAAAATAAGCCCTCACACAGCTCTGTACATGGAAAAGTGAACAAGTTATGGATTTTTTAAGGTAGAGAGAAAAATATGAACAAAAAAACCCTGCGTCCTTACAATTCTTCCTACAGATAATAATCCCTCATACAGCTCTGTACAGGGAAAAATCTAAAACGTTTAGCTTTGGATGGAAATGAGTGAAAATCTGAAATGCGAAAACACCAATATTTTAAAACATTCCTGTATTCCAGATACTGCAATACCACCGCAAATTTGGTACTTATCCATTCTTATCCATGCTTATCCATTCAAAGAAATGTAACATTTTTACCCCAAATCATTTATGCCCCCGTTGTTGTGCACAATGTTGGGGTCCATAACCTCCGGCAAGCTTTTCAGTTCTGTGAATTTGCTTCGGTCAATTTCTTGTTAGCCCGATGGAAATTATTATTTATAATCCTAAATAAAACTCATTTTCTTTTAGTTTTTGTGAATGTCAAAGATTTTCAAGTGTTGGGAATTATCTGGCAGAAGCTGGATTACTCTCCAGGAAAAAGGATTTAGGGTATAATGGTCAGAATTACAGCTCTGTTACTTGGTTGGCTCCTACATAGTTCTTATATTCAAGATTTAGAACCTATCAGACATAAAGCAGGATGGCTTAGAGTGAAATATAATAGATGTTTCTCGTATAACTGTCTACATCTGATTTATAGGGATATTTGTTAACCTCTAGTTGGTCATTTATTTCATGGCATAGCGGCTCAGCCTTGTCTGGGCAGTAAAGAGAAAAGGAAATATGTATCTCAATATCAAAATGAAGCAGTTTCTCTTGTGCCGGTTGGAGCTGCAACTGTATGTTCCACCTGTCAGAGATAAACGCTAGCCAGCAGGTCAATGGATCCGCAGATTGTCTTAAAACCTCCTTTTGAATAACCATAAATCAAGAGCGGAATAAAGGCAGCAGCTGATGTGTCTCAGCTGAAAATTGATCTCATTCTTCTGCCTCGAACACTTATCTATATTGTACTTACCTTTGTGAAGCACTGGGGATTTGAATAAGATGCAGGCAGCACAATTTATTTCCTTCATGACCAAAGATAACTTGTCAAGGAGACCAAGACGAGACAACCTAAGCCACCCATGACTATTTCAGATGCAAATGCAAAAATTATTACATTAAGATTTTTGCATATTTATCAAAATATTCAAATGAAACCTACCATCTCAGATCTACCTATTAAGGTAGATCCTCTGGCAGGTTCCTCTAATAAATGCCATTGGAGTACTCGGCTCCGAGAACACAGCACGCAAAAATTAGGGCTTTAGGGCTAATCCTTCAGTGCCCTATAAGTTTGTAAATCTTTTATTGCCCTAATATGCAAATTAGTGAAAGAGGGGCGTGGAGTAGTCGGGCTGCGCCACGCCCCAGTAGCCCCTTTTGATCCTTCTTCTTTATATGGTAGCTGGTATATCCTCTTGGTAGCTGCGCGCACTAGTCTGCGTTTGAGCAGACTTGTGGATGTGTGTGCTGTGGTCTCGGATCCGAGTACGCACAGCTGCCGGCTCTGCATACATAGTCTATGCAGGGTACAGACAAGGGTGCGCAGCTGCAGATCTCAGAGTAGGAGGATCGAAAGAGGCTACTGGGGCGTAAAATATTTATTTTTAGTGTACATGATATCAGATTAGGATGGTAGAGATTTGCATTTTACATCTCTACTATCCTAATCTGTTGTCATGTACGATAAAAATAAATATTTATAAGTTCATTAAGTCCACCTAAAAGTTCATAAGTTCATTCATTTCAACTTTTAATATGACTGAACTTAATCAAAGGGAAAAATGTAAAATTTTTTACCAAGTATTTAAAAAATGATTACCATGTATACTCGAGTATAAGCCAACCCAAGTATAAGCCGAGACCCCTAATTTTACCACAAAAACCTGGTAAAACCTATATTTTTTACTCGAGTATAAGCCGAGTTTGAGTTTTCAGTAGAGATGAGCAAGCACTAAAATGCTCGGGTGCTCGTTACTCGAACCGAACATTTCCCGATGCTCGAGTGCTCGTTTCGAGTAACGAGCCCCATTGAAATCAATGGGAGACCCGAGCATTTTTCAGCAAAATTACAAACTGACCGAGCACTGTGAAATAACACAGTGCAGAACAGATTGCAGATGTTCGGGAACATCTGCGATCTGTTCCGGAGACACGCGTGCAGAACGGTGTTCTCCACAATAGTATTTGAAGAACAATATGTGTAGAGAACAACTTGCAGATGTTTGGAAACATCTGCAAGTTGTTCTTCACACATATTGTTCTTCAAATACTATTGCGGAGAACACCGTTCTGCACGCGTGTCTCCGGGACATCTGCGATCTGCTCCGGAGACACCCGTGCAGAGGAGACCAACTCCGGAGACCAACTCCGGAGACCAACTTGCAGAGGTTGCCAAACATCTGCAATGTGTTCTTCACACATATTGTTCTTCAAATACTATTGCGGAGAACACCGTTCTGCACGCGTGTCTCCGGAACAGATCGCAGATGTTCCCGAACATCTGCAATCTATTCTGCAGTGTTCTTTCACTGTTTTCTTCAATTAATCTATTAAATTAAATGTTTTAATTGTATTTTTTTATTGTTCTTCACTTCTATTTTTTTAATTAAATGCTCGTTATCGAGCAGGGCAAATACTCGTCCGAGCAACGAGCCGGTCCGAGTATGCTAATACTCGACCGAGCATCAAGCTCGGACGAGTATACTCGCTCATCACTAGTTTTCAGCACATTTTTTTGTGCTGAAAAACTAGGCTTAAACTCAAGTATATATGGCATATCCTGCAATGGTCAACCGGCGCTGTGAATAAGCCCCTCTGCAGCCACTGTCAGCGCACCGCATCGCATAGAGCTGGCAGCGATTGTACAATACATACAATTGCGTAATACAGGTCCCTGACTGACAGGGGTGTGAAGGGGGTGTGTCAGTTGGCCCCCTCATGAATACGGCCGACTGCCGATTAAAACTATGTTTGCACACACAAATTTTAATAAAAATTGTACAAATATAAAGGGGCTGGGAACAGGATTAGGGGGAACATATTTGGTGGGGGTATTTTTCGGGGGTGACAGGTCCTCTTTAAAAACCACTTTAAAATTGATTTTGTGGATGATGCCACCACACCGGACCATGAAAGAAACAATAACTAGAAGGTGTTATACTGCTTGACAATATTCCGGTAGTGGTTTGCTGATGACAGGTTCCCCCTAACCAACTTAACTCCACATACAACATAAAATTACTTGTCAATAACTAGCCATATTCTGTTCTGTGGACTGTGCCTATTACTGCAGCCGTATTTACTTCAATGAAGCTAAATTTCAATTGTTTACATTATTTCATTCGTATTAGTTAACCCCTTTAGACTGTTCCAAGAAAAAAACATTTTTTTTTACTCCTGGACATCCCTTTTCTGGTTTAAAATATAATATCAAAAGTCAGAAAACCTTAGAAAATGATGAACTATTACACTTTGGTATCTATCATCACCATGGAAATAGAGGCTTTGCCTTGGTGTTAATTTATTTCTGCATTTCTGTGTGAGATAGTATTCACATTTTGCTAAATTTCATCAACACCTTCAGTATTCTGACATGTCCAAAACCATTTGTTGTAGTTAATAAAGCTTAACTTTTTCTCTCATGCCTTCTTCTTCTCTTTGTACATGAACATCAGGGGGGAGATGCTCGGCAGGAAAATACTTTGAGTAAAGCTAGACATCTTTTAACATAATTAGAACATTTAAAGAGAACCTGTTAGAGTAATTTTGGGACAGTGAACCACCCACATGTCCTTATAGCCCATATTTCGTGTCCCAAATTGCCCTTTAGGTAGTTCCCCTTTGGCAATATAAAAAAAAATGTTATACTTACCTAGAGATGGGTCTCTAGGTCCCTTGTGCTCCCCACGCCTGTGTAGTATTTTGATGAAACCAGAGCAGTACCCCCCCCCCCCAAATTCATTGTACAAGCGCTATAACCACGGTCTATGCACAGTGAAGTTGGGGGTGTAGTAGGCCAGAAAGACTATGGGACTGCACATGCACGAGGAGCACCGGCACAAGGATAAACATTTTTTATTTTAATAGAGGACACATAGGGACTAAAGGACGATTTAGGACACCAAACCACTGGTCCATTAGGGTGGTTAAGTGTTCCAAATCACCTTACATTGCAAACTGTACATTTTTAACAGGACAATTACAATTTTAAGAAATATGTTATTAAAGAACATATGAAGAGAAAATGTATTTCCAGCAAACAATCCAATTGCTTAGAGTGTGACATGGTTTATTTGTCTTTGAATGTGATTTCTGAGAAAAAAAATTCTGGCCAAATTCTGGAGCCTTATGAAGCAAAATAAAGTTGCAGTGTTCAGCCAATAGCTTTGGAAAGGGTGCCATTGGCTATGCTTGTAGAAATCTTGCTGCGGGATCCCTTGAGAGGTGGTTGATTGGGCTCCAATGGGGCTCTACTTTCACAGCAGCTATTAGACAAACCACTAGTCTCTATGTGCTGTGGTTAATGGCACATTCATGCGGGGGCCATGATATGTTACCCCTGTTGCTCCTGGGAGTAACATCTTTAACCCTATAAAATCCCTGTTCCTATCCTCTTTGTGGGTTTAGAAAAGATTGACACATGCTCCACCATGAGTACAGCCATTTAGATTTGGACATCTGTATGATACATAACATGGTACAGAGGTATCAACCCCCATGCGGGTGCATGGAGAGGGCTCATTGCAGCAAACACTTGCGGGTAACACCCGCAGACCATGCGAGCACCGATTGCGGTTGTTATCCTGTCCATTGCCGCCAGTAGATTCAAAAAGATTGCTGCGCCGATCTTGGTAAGGATTGTCGCTCCTCGTGATGTCATTGGGGGCAGCGATTGGTTTCCATGACAGTCTCGGGTCTTCCGAAGACCGAGGTTGTCTCGTTTTAACCCATTCATTCCAATGTGTGATTTGCACATTGTAATGAATGAGGAGAAAAATCCCCATATACTGTCAATTTGACAACCTAGGGTTAATGTACCCTAGGGAGTCTGAAAAAAAGTAAAAAGAAAAATAAAAAAGTAAAAAAAATATATATTAAGAAACCAAAAAATTCAAATCACCCCCCTTTCCCTAGAAGTCATATAAATATAAATAAACAATAAAAATCATAAACATAAATCATTGATATCGTATAATAACATTTTTTCACTGCGTTTAACCCAGCAACAGAAAATAGTGCCCAAAGTTGAAAATGGCACTTTTTTGTCATTTTTTAAAAATTCTATAAAAAGTGATCAAAAGGTAGTACAGTCCTAAAAATTGTAGTATTGAAAATGTCATCAAACATCACAAAAGGTGACACTACCCACAGCTCTGTAAACCAAAGTATGAAAAAGTTATTGGCGCCAGAAGATGACAAAATAAAAAAAAAAATTTGTACAGGAGGTTTTAATTTTTGTAAATGTACCGTATTTTTCGGCCTATAAGGCGCACCAAAAATCCTTTTTAAAAGGCCTTATATATGAACTTATACAGAAATGTACTACAGACAAGATGTACTGTACATTTACCAGTGTTTAATAGCTCCATCCCCAGAAATGTAGTGCACCTTCCCACACAGTATACAGGGTCCCTGGCTCCTGAAGTGCCCTGGCACCACAACCAACATTGTGCCCATCCTGCCCTCCCCTAGCACGGAGAGACCGGAGCCGCCATATTGCCGACCACGAGGCAATCATCATCATCAGTAAACAATCCCCCATACCTGCCAGCCCTGTAACAGGGGAAAGGAGCCACAGGGAACCCCACAGGAATAACACCCTGGCTGAGGAGGGAAGGAGAAGGGGCAGAGGGAGACACCTTAACCCCTGCTGCATCACCCTGCATTAACCCCCAGAAGCCCATACCTCTGAGATCGGAGCTCTCTGACACGCTGAAGACAAGTTTCCCGGGAACTGTAGCTGGCTAGAACTGTGCACAGGTCTGCCACCTGCTGGTCATTTTAAGGTACTGCATTTGATCCTGCGCCTTATACTCCAGTGCGCCTTATATATGAACCTAGATGTCTTAGCAGGTATTTATTAGAGGTGCGCCTTATAGTCCGGTGCGCCTTATAGGCCGAAAAATACGGGAATTTTTACAATGAAAACATTGTAAAACCTATACAAATTTGTTATCCCGACCAACCCAAAGAATAAAGTACACGTCATTTGGTGTGCACAGTGAAAACGGTAAAATCCAAGCCCACTAGAAAACTGAGGGAATGCGTTTTTTCACCATTTTCACTGCATTTGGAATTTTTTTCCCGCTTCCCAGTACATGGCAAGGAATATTAAATACCATCACTATGAAGCCCTCACACAGCTTTATACATGGAAAAATAAAAAAGTTTTAGATTTGTGATTGTTGGGAGTGAAAAATGGAAATAAAAAAAACAAAAAAGGGCCAGGCCATTAAGGGGTTAAAAAATGTAAATACCTGGAGTGAGCTCCTAGAAATAGGAAAAACTTGATTTAAAGGAAATAAACCATTTGAAAAAAGCAAAAAAAATAAAAAATACTCACTCCACTCCCCTGGATGTTGATCCCGGTGCTGTCCTCTATGGGATCACACAGAGAAGATACTTATAATTAGCTGCACAGAGTGAAGGCACAACGTAGTCAACGATGAAGCAGCACTCCGTATTAGGAAAAATAGTGACTTTATTCCACCATAAAAATGCAGTAAAGGGACAAGATATCCGGTGCTCCGGGCTGCTGATTACAAACGCCCCTGCATCTCTCTGGTGAGTAGGGAGAACGGGGTGACGTGAATACACGCCCCTCGCGTGACGTCACCTCCCTCTCCCAGCATGGGAGAGGGCGGAGCAAGGGCATGTGCAACATCCCCTACCGGGGCCTAGCCTTTTCTCGGGGCCTGGAGACAGCCGGGGCCCGCAGTACCTGAGTGGCGGCCTAGGCACGCTAGTGTCACGGTGCTTGGTATGGGGAACCGGAGGGCTGTCCTACAGCCTGGCAGGTCTCCAGCAGGGTGGTGTTGGCAAGAAATGATGAGGGAGAGGCTGCTATAGCGGATCTCCCTGGGGCAACCCTTTGGTGTCTAGAGTATGGGTCTCTGTGTAGTGGACAGGGTGCCTGTGATGATGGCAGCCGCAGTAGCAGGGACCAGACGGAGGCAGAGGTTGAACAAAAACAACTTACAGTTCTTTATTGGAACCGACAGGAACCGTAGCAACGTGCCTTAACAGGATGGTAGATTGCTTAGATGTAGTTAGAGGGAGCCACAGGATGTAGATCACCAGCCTGGATGCAGAGGGCAGGCTGGGAGGTAGCTGTGTCCTGGAAGGATGCTTCAGCTTTCTCCTGGATTGCTTCAGGTATCACCCTTAAAGGTAGGATGATACCCCTTTCCTCACTATACTAGCTATTAGTTCCACTCTTCAGGCAGGGGCTAGGCTCACAAGCTCTGGTCTGGTATGCTGGCTGCGCAGACTCCTCAGAGTAACTCCCCCTGGTCAGGTGGTGGTTGCTCCTCCAATTACATCTCAGCTCACAGAAACAGAGTGTAACGCATGTGATTGGCTGACACATATGACATTACACAAAACAATTAACTCCTGCCTTACCAGGCAGGATCTACCACTGCAGAGTTCATCTGTGTTATCTAGTGTTATGTAGTGACATGCTGTGAGGCTAATCAGACCCTACACAGGCTGCAAGCTACATGGTGGGACGTATTCGCAACCACTCCTCTGCCTTGCATCGGCGAGGGTGTTGCACATGCATAATTAGAAGCCCAGAGTGCTGGCCATCTTGTCCCCGTGCTCCTAATTATAAGTGTTTTCTAGGTGATCCTGGCGTGTCATGACTAGAAAAGGACAGCACCAGGATCAATATCCAGAGGAGCGCACGTGAATGTTTCAAGATTTTTTTTTTTTTTTTTTCAAATTGATTTATTTCCTTTTATTGGAAATAGAGCTATAAATCTATTTTAACTCTGCCTAATGTTCTAAAAGATGTACAAAGGGATCTATTACATCTGATTATAAGCGTGTATAGCAAGTGACTGGCACTCCAGGAGGCCATGTAATGGGTGTAAAGATGCCTTCAGTATTACGATAGTTTCCATACGTACTGAGTAGCCTCCTCAGGGGAAGCCTACTCATAAGAAAAGTAATTACAGTTACCAGAAGAAAGTCATAGCATTCACAGGCATGGTAGGATTAGGCTCAAATGATTGTAAATGTATATAAACTAGACACCCAATGTTAATGGAACCTTTCTAATGAAACAACCATCTCTGCCCAATAATCTCCTCTGCTAGACATCCATAATTTATCTTTGATCTATAGAAAACGTGTTACATCAAAATGAATGTCTATACATTCTTGAAGAGAGTACAAATCGTTGTGATTGTATAATAGCACCCTGATGTGAAGCATATTGGAAGAGTAAGTGAAGAGGCAGTGTAAGATATCTATATGAAGAATAGAGCAACACTTAATCCATTCAATGAGAAACAACATCAGTGAGTTTAGAGTCAGAGATTTAAAATACTTCACACTGAGACTCTTAAACCTTCTGTTCTGTAATGTGAATCTCCTGTCCTCACTCATAATGGCTTGGATATGATTACTTAAGATCATTTCAAGAAAGTAAAGCACAAGATGATCATGAATATTTGTAAGAACAGACACTGTGGTCCACATTTATTCAAGTGTTCGCACCATTTTTCTGTCTGACTTTGCACTGAAAAGAGCATGGAACTACTTGTACATGTATTTATACAGTGGCTGCACCAGTTTTGTGGCACGGCTGTACTATACCTGATGTGCCACTAAATTCTGCACCTAAAGAAGCGTTCTGCTTCAGAGTCGGACCGCACACCATATTTATTACTGTGACTGGAAAGAATTGTGTCAAACGATATATATGTGCACTAAAAATGATGGCGCTGCCATCTTGGTGACGATCGTTGCTCCCCGCGATGTCATCGGGGAGCAGTGATTAGTCCCCATGACAGCCTCGGGTCTTCCAAAGACCTGGGGCTGTCTTGTTTTAACCCAATTATTACAATGTGCCATCACATAAAAATTCACCCCCCTTTCCCTAGAACTGATATAAATATAAAAAAGCCATCACACAGCTCTTTATGTGTAAAAATAAAAAAGTTATAGATTTTTGAAGGTGGGGAGTGAAAAATGGAAATGAAAAAACAAAAAAGGGCCAAGTCGTTAAGGGGTTAATATGTATGTATAAATTGCATTGCATATAGACCCACATTAACACAAGTGTTTGCACCAGTTAAAAAGAACGTGTAAACTGGTTGGACATGTATTTATAAAGTGGTCTGCGCCAGTTTTGTGTTGTGACTGCAACGATAACACAGAAAAAATTTGTACCTAAAAGGTGTGTCAGTGCTAAGTCGAAGTTTGCGCCACATTTATTACTGATGTGCACCACAATTTTGAGGCGTTAACAAAGTGCACCAAAAAAAAAATCATGCACACTTCCAGAGCACCGCAGGATGCACCACATTAATGAAGACCGTGCGATCGTTTTGATTTATCTGCCCCATTCTGCACCTTTCACAGGCAAACTGCACATAGTACAGACTGCACCATTTTTGATAAATGTGGCCCATAGTTGGCAGATAAATGGTTTATTCAGTAAATGATTATTAACCAACAGCATTTTTCATGGAGCATCTTGAAAAATATTGTGTTTCTTCCATTAATAATAAATCTAATAATTGTGCCAACAGTTGTTGCCTTCTAACCAAGCTTCTTGCCTATTGTCCTGTAGCCCATTCCAACATTGCACAGGTCTTCAATTTTGTTTGTGTGTTTGATTGAGTGTATGGACAGGTAATGGGGCGTATTTATCAAGGCCTCTGTGCTACACCAGTGGTGTAGAAGGCCTGAAATAATTGCATATACTAGCCACTTCTACGCTGTAGGGCCATGAGCGGGGCACAGACGGCAGGCCTGCCCTACAACAGGTCATCCTACAACGTGAAACCAAGTGGACTCTGGACTCTGTTGCCCCAAATGGCCTGAATAAGACGTTAAACTATGCCTGTTTCCTGTAGGATACCTTCTCTGTATGTCTAGATGGGATACTGATTTATGTTCATTCCTTAATTGAAATACTTACCGTTAATATCAGCACATCTGTGTTGCTCTTTTAAAAAAATAAGTCATGCTGTAGGTAAAACACTGCCTTTATTATCAAGCCTTTGCTCTAAACCACAATGATGGCTTTACATAGCCCTCGGGAGAATCACTTGGGATTAGGATTAATCAACACGATATCTCCAAATGATGTTCTCCATATAAGTTACCTCATATACTGTGGCTCATAAAAAACAGAGGTTAAGTTTCTTATCCCCACCTACCTGATGATTAGCAGCCTTACCCAATGAAAAACACAGAGAGGCGGAGCAAGGGAGGGGATAATCATTGGTGACGTCAGAGGTGTGGGCTGTCCTATCAACCACACTCTCACTCACAACATACAGAAACTCCCATTATCTAATATATACGCTGCCAAGCCGTGTGATAGGCTTGCAGCAGGTGAATAGAAGGACCAACATTGCGTTTTATGGTGCGTGCGCAGTAATCTGGCGCCAACGCCACTCTTCTGATGCCAAGTAACATAGGTCAAAACAAGACAAGCCACTGCTCGTCTTATGTTATGCTGGGGTGCAGGCCACTGCTGGCCTCGACGCAGTCTGACTTAACCCCTCGCTACCAGCAAGGAGGACTATTGTCAGGAAATTGTCACTCTTTGACTTCTTGCAGCTTCCCCTGAAGAGTGCATCTAATGATGCACGAAACGCGTAGGGAATACTAACAAATACGACTAGTTAACAAATACGACTAGAGATAGGGCATATTAGTATCGACAGGGACAGTCTTGGGACCGCTCTTGTAAGGGCTGGGAGCTACTAACCACGGGGGTAGGAATCAGAGTACTAATAGGGAAAGAGAGGTCTTCCCATACCTGGACCCTTGGAACACTCCCTCTTGAAGATTGGTGAGATAAAACCATTTATTTCTTCTTATATACAAATGTACTATCTGTTCCCTGTGATGCATAAAAAGGGCTATTATGCCATGTTATAGATTGACATTTTTTATTGCCTCAAGTACTAGGCAAAGTTTGACCGGTCTGTGCAATATCTTAAGTAATTTGATATATATTTTTTTGTAAATAGTGATTAAGAGTTAAGTTTTATTTAATGTGGCTTCTTGCTATTTGATACTTTTATCCGTTGATGCGTTGGGCCATTAAACTGTCCTGTGTGTATGACCATGGTTATCAGTGACGAGTATTACTTGCTATTTTGTCATGTGTCAGATACTAGTACAATGTTCAGAGGGTAAATGAAAGTGTATATAAACCTGTACCCTGATAATCTAACCATGCTGTCAGCACACACAACTAGATGGATCATGAAGTGTCTGCTTACAGAGTTCCGCCCACACCCTGGAATTTTGCACTGACCATCACTGAGTGATAAGAGCTAAAACGGCAATAAAACTGAATACAATTGTGAAGTAAAGGGTTAAAAATTATCTTTATTGTGTTAACATCACCATGGATTCCTTATGTGGGCCCCCCAGTAGCTCTTTGCCCCGGCAGGTATGCCCAGTGCTGGCATCGCCCTGTCTACAATAATTTGCAAATAATCATATACATTTTATGTAGGAACTAATTTATAGCTTAAAATATGGAAACACAAAACTAAATAAATTTTCCCTCCAAAGGATTTTTTTTTTGTTGCTAAAGTAGCAAAATATAAGAAAACGTGCATATGTTTAGTGTCTTCTCAATTGTTCTAACCTACACAATAGTTTTATCATCCTTTTTATGCTGTGCCATTTTTTCTGGTCCCCCACATAAAAAAAAGTTCTGTTTGTTTGAAGTTGACCAGGACAAAAGTAGGCCGTTCTATTAATCTCTTAAGGTTGCAGCATGTTGTAGTTTAAGGCTCAGCCGTCTTTTTGTAATCTGGCATGTGTCACTTCATATGGTTTGAACTTTTTCATTTACTAAAATTTTGAGAATGTTTTTTTCATCAAATATTGTACTTCATTTCAGTGATAAAGTTTAATTGATATGTTTTGCGTTTCTTTATTTAAAAATAAAATTGGCTTTTCAGACAGATAGTTTATGTAGTTACTAACTTACATTTCCCATGTTTGAATTATGTTTTCATCATTTCCCTCCTGCCTCTGTAATATAGCAGCAGCAGGATGTGCAGGCGGAGGGGAGACCTACTCTGCTCATTGTAACAAGTAAAAAGACATCACTGAGGAGCTCTGAAAACATCCCCCAGAGCCCCTCTGGGTCATGAGCAGGTGGTGCCTGGATCTAGAAGCAAGAGCTCCTGGTTTATCACACTTAATTTAGATCTTAGATTTTCTTTAAATTACCATGTGAGGGCTAATTTTTTTATGGGAAAAGATGCATTTTTCAGTGATACTATTTAGGGGTTGCTATGTCCTATTGATGACAATGTATTAACTTTTATATAGAGGGAGAAAAAGCATCAATTCTGTAATTGATTTTTGAATTTTTTTTTCTTTCTGGGTTTACCTTATACCCAAAGGTATATCTTTATTCTATGGTCAGTAAAATAACAGTGAAGTTTTTATAATTTTCCTACTTTTTACAAATTTTGTACAATAAAACTTAATGTGGGGGAAAAAAAATCTATCATTCCCATTTTCCAAGAGGCATAACACTTATTTTTTGGTCTACAGAGCTGGTTGAGAGATTGTTTTTTTGCAGGACATGTTGTACTTTACAACATTAGCATTTTGGTATAGCTATGTTTCGATCACTTTTTATTGCATTTTATATGAGACATAGGTTAAATTCATAATTCTTTGTGTTTTTTTTTTTAATTTTTATGCCGTTCATCATGCGGTTTCAATAATGATTTTGTTTTTAGTACAGGTCATTATGGATAGGGTGATAACATATAAGTGGGGGTTTGTATGGTGTTTTCACTTTTTTTTAAATCTTCTATGCTACTTTTATATGTATTGGGGGTTTGGAGCATTTTATTAATTTCTTAGTTTATTTTTTATTTTTAAACATTTTTTTTGCGTATTTCGGCGTGCCAGTTCTGCTCCTGTGATGAGTTGAACTGGCATTGGCTCCTTTGCATACTATTACTGCATGGAGCGCTAAGTTACAGCACTCCATTCAGTTATAATATGTCAAGGAGCGATGAGGGCTCAATGGGGCAGATTTACTTACCCGGTCCTGTCACGATTTCCGACGAGGATTCGGGTCTGCTGCAATTCACTAAGCTCATGCACCCGAGTTCCTGCATCCGTTGCTTCTGCGTCAAGGTCCGCCGGAGTTCACCTGCTTCTTCCCCTTGCTTGTAAGTGTATGTCTTGCGACACAATTCTAAATGTTAAATCCTGTGCGTTGTCCGAATCCATCGGGTTGTCCGACGGCCTGGCCCCCAATTTCTGTCAAAATCCAATCACGTGCACCAAAATCCCAGGGTAATTTGGCACAAAACGGAAATCGCCAGGAAACCCGACGAAAATGCGTCCGTCCGACCCTTAGTAAATGAACCCCAATGTGTTAAGTTCAGCAAACTCAAACAAAAAACATCAAAGTACTTCCAAGGCTGTGATCACACACTGCACTGCATGCAACTGTACAGCAGATGTGCCAATACCCTCTAGATGCATGAAGTGCCCCTTAAGCCCTACAGCTTACAAACAGGTTGTCTTATACATTAATATTATGTAGTAGTGGTATTTGCTGTAACATAAGCACTGAAAATGGCTGCAGATATAACTAGTATATAGATACACTGGTATCATAAGATGTAACCGGGTCACGTTTTGCTTCTTGACAGTGCATATTTGGGAATATAACTATGTGACTCTATAGTACATCCTTGAGTAGGTCAATTTAAGTCAACTTGCAGAGATAAAATTCATCCATAAAAAGTAGCCAATATGTCATAGTACACTAATTGGCTGTAAAAGCCGACTCCGTTCTGAATGAAAGTTAAAGGTCACAGCTTATTTACTGCGTACAACGTGCTTTGGTTTCTATAGCAATTTCCTAATTGATTTGTCTTATTGATCACTTATTTTCTTAGGAAAAAGGAATTGTGCTGTGGCAAAATAATAAAGGTTGTTATAGATGCTGTTATCCCATTTAAATGCTTAATGTTTCATACTGCTTAGTACACAGGGAATTAATCCAACAACTTTAGACAACTACTTTGTGTAACTACTACTTCATATGAGACTCAGAACAGTGAGACCATTATCAAATTATTATTCGATACTACAATCCTGAGACATCTAAGTAGTTTAGTTCCTCCATATTACACCATAAACACAACTCTGCAATTCATACTAGTGTTGCCCCAAGTCTTGCCTCCTATGCTTCAGGTCATTCTGCTCCTCTGATACTCCTCAGGTCATGGTACTCCTCTGCCCCACACAACCCTTTAGATACACAAAAAGTAACACTAAAAAATGTTTTGGGTGCAGCAAATTAAAAAAATATATAGTGTGCAGGCTTCTAGAAGGATAGCCTGGCCTCAACATACAATCAGCTACAATATCAGCAAAGTATGAGCCCTTCCAAATCCTAGATAAGTTAATTCTACCAAAAGTGTTATATTCACCCTCTCAATGAAGGCATTTTCATGTGAGCATGGAATATACAGACAAGGGGTGTCGCTAGGTTAAAAGATCCAGGGAACATGAAACAGATCATTTGCTCAGTGAACCAGATCACCAGGATACTCGTCCCACTGTCCGGGCATTTCCCCTACTCTCATCACTATCTGCATCCTGTTAATCAAGAGACTTCTAGTGCATATTGCTTTAAAAACAAAGATAGACAAAGAGGCAAGAACCTCCAAGGCGTACAGAGTTAGTGCATATTGCTTTAAAAACAAGGTTGTTTTTTATATAAGGTTTTTTTTTTTACCCAGAGAAGGAACCCTGTGATTGCTCCAGTCAAGGTTTAAGTAGGCCCCCTGGGCGACAGAGACTTAGTGGGCCCCTTAGTGGGCCTTTCCCTTTCAGTAACCACACTGCCTCCCCATGGCCACACTGTCCTCCTCTTAGCCGCACTGCCCCCTCCTCCATAGTCACATTGGTCCCCCACCCATAAGGCACACTGCTCCCTTTCCCCATAGCCCCACTGCCTTCTCCCCACCAATAAGGCACACTGTCCCCTGCCCACCATAGCCACACTGCCCCCCCAGCCATAAGGCATATTTCCCCCACCACCCTATAGCCACACTGCCCCCCGCCCATCATAACCACACATCCCCCTACCCATGAGGCAAACTGCCCCCTGTAGCCAAACTGCCCCCCACCCATAGGGCACACTGCCTCCTCCCCCATAGTCAGATCTGCCCCCCACCTATAGCCACTCTGCCCACCCATAGCCACACTGTGACTGTAATAGCCTACCATGTAGATGTAACTTTCTTTTCCAAGTCCTTGTTCTATTCTTGATGTAGATATTTTTAGAAGTTGAGTCACAGAGCATTGTAATGGCTAACATCACCTTATGTAGTACTGGACACGTGATGATTGACCTGAGAGACAGTCATCACACCCTGCAAATTAATGCATTATACAGAAATAAAATAGCAGTTCTTGCAGAAATATTGATATAGACGACATATCACAATGGCACCAACAATCTTTTCCTCAAAGGGCGTATCTGAACGATCTACTGATAATGATGGGAATAAAGAACACTCAAGATAACAAATTACAACTCACAAATGAGTGAACACCTCTAAGGTTTTTCCACATAGAAATGGTACCACAATGTACTTACTTTATGCCGTTGCCTTGAGATACAAAAACGGTTCGGAACTTCATAGGATATTTATTGGCTGTCAAAATGTTTAACTAGGTTTTATGCTTGACAAGTCAGGTGATTGCCCTCAACGTCTCATCTCCTTGTTTACAGCTATAAACTTTGAAAAAAAACATACAATAAAATCTATAATCTTCCTGAGCAGCTAACTTAAAAACCCCTGTGTTGTAATATGTAGTCATCCCTTAAATTATTTTAAGCATCTAAGGGCATCAGCAGTCACACCTCGGTAAATACACATAAATCATACTGAAGTTTTGTTTCTTTTCTTAGTGGTTTTAGCTGTTTATTCTTATAGTATGTTGGTATTAGGCCAAACTTTAATCTATGCAGAACCAATTATGAATGACTTTATGTATCACCGTATGATTTCTTCATACATAAATGCGGTATATAAGAAGACGTGTAGTAGCACACACTTATCTTTGCTTCTCAGCAAAATATACAAAAAAGTAAATAAAAGCAAAACTATTCCATGAATGTTTTCTTTAAAGTCATTGCAGAAAAAAATAAAAGTTGGTAAAAAAAAAATTATACTATCCCATCTTCCAACAGCAAATGACCTTACCAGGCTTGGGATGTGTCTGATGATGCAGAGGATTTCTTGTCAAAGAGTTATCAATCATCATGTAGAGGGATGGTGCATGAAAAAAGAAGACCTTGGCAGATATACCATGACATTGACCTCAGTGACCTAGGAGTACCTTATTTGAAAACATGTTAAAAAATAATTAATTCTAAAATAACAGTGAAGGGGGAAAGTCCTTTCAATAATAAATCAACAAAAATGTTAAAGGGGTTTTCTACAGCAAATAATTGATATTTTGTACGTAAGGAAAAATTCTACAAATTTTCCCATATACCGTATTTTGCGGCTTATAAGCCGCACCGGACTATAAGGCGCACTAGTCCGATGCGCCTTATATATGTAATAATTACATATATAAGGCGCATCGGACTATAAGGCGCGGGGTCCGGGGGCGTGGCGGAGGTCCGGGGGCGTGGCGGAGACCCGACGGGACGCGACGGGACACGACGCTGAGACGCGACGCCGAGACGCGACGGGGAACGCGGGGAAGGTGCGGGGAAGGTGCGGGGAAGGTGGAGGAGGGCAGCGGACGGCAGCAGACCATACTTACATAGGTCCCCGCTACCGGAGACCGCAGATCTCCAGCGGGAACTGCAGACCACGCGGCAGAAGTTGTTCATGGCGCGTGGTCTGCAGTTCCCGCTGGAGATCTCCGGTCTCCGGTAGCAGGGACCTATGTAAGTATGGTCCGCTGCCCTGTGCCCAGCGCCATACATAGGGCGCACCGGACTATAAGGCGCACTTAGGATTTTTACGGAAATCCAAGGCTTTTAAGTGCGCCTTATAGTCCGGAAAATACGGTACTTTCTGTATCAATTCCTCAACGTTTTCTAGATCTCTGCTTGCTGTCCTGCTATAGAAAGCTTTTCGGTTTACTTTCAATGCATAGAAATCACGCAGTTGCAGGAGCCGTTAGTATTACACAGCTCTAAATTCTCTGTGATAATAACGTCTCGAGCACCTGTGTGACATCACATGACAATGGACAGATTTCTATCCACTGGAAGTAAACATAGAAGCTTTCTATAGAAGGACAGCAAGCAGAAATCTACAAAACTGCAAGGATTTGCTGAAAGTGGACAACCCCTTTAAGGCTCTCAGTATATGGATAAAATGTGTACATTTTCACAATTTTTGTGCCAAAAAGGTATAGAATTTTGGATCTGCAACATTCTCGCCGATGCAATGGCGAAGGAGTGCTTGCGAATAAGCCCCACAGCATGTCATCACATCACACAGGGCAGGGCAGGAGTTAAGTGTTTTGTATGATGTAAGATCTATCATCCAATCACCTGTATTACATTCTGTCTAATGTAAGCTGAGATGTGATTGGAGGAGCAGCCACCACCTGACCAGAGGAGTTACAAAACCCCTGGCCAGGAATGTTCTAGAGAAGTCTCTCTCAGGAGAGAGAGGAGGGGAGTCTCTCCCAGGAGGGAGAAGAGACCAGTCCTGGTCAGACCTGAGGGTCTGCAGGACATCAGAAGAGTTTAGTTTTAGCCTAGCTCAGATCAGAAGAAGCAGACTGGTTCACCCCAGTCTAGACTCTATTCAGCCAGCATACCAGATAAGAGCAGGAAGAGCCTAGCCCCTGCCTCTGAAGAGTGGAGCTAATAGATTAGAGTTAGTGAGGAAAGGGGTATCATCCTACTTTCAAGGGTGATACCTGAAGCCCTCCAGGACAAGCTGAAGCTTCCTATTAGGACACAGCTACCTCCCAGCCTGCCCTCTGCATCCAGGCTGGCGATCTACCTCCTGTGGCTTCCTCCAGCTGCATCTCAGTACTCCACCACTCTGTTAAAGGCACGTTGCTGAAGTTCCTGTCGGTTCCAATAAAGAACTGTAAGTTGTTTCTGTTCAACCTCTGCCTCCGTCTGGTCCCTGCTACTACGGCTGCCATCATCACAGGCACCCTGTCCACCACACAGAGACTCATACTCTAGACACCAAAGGGTTGCCCCAGGGAGATCCGCTATAGCAGCCTCAGCCTCCCCCTCATCATTTCTTGCCAACACCACCCTACTGGAGACCTGCCAGGCTGTAGGACAGCCCTCCGGTTCCCCCATACCAAGCACCGTGACACTAGCGTGCCAAGGCCGCAACCGCCAGCCACTCAGGTACTGCGGGCCCCGGCTGACTCAAGGCCCCGAGAAAAGGCTAGGCCCGGTGGGGGATGTTGCAGATCCATACTGACCCCATAGCATAAAAAATATTTATTGCATGAGGTAAGTGTCCAAAAGTAATAATGTAATAAAACTGTCACAAACGGTGGATTTCACTTCTGGTCCTGGAGCCACACATGTAGCAGCACCAGGTTCACTGCTCCTACTCTTCTGAAACAGGCATTTCTAAAGTTATGTAATGGGACATGGACTAGCACGCCCCAGTAGCCTCTTTGATCCTTCTACCGGCATATCTCCGTGCAAGCAGAACTCCGGCTTCGCGGACGAGGGTGCGCAGCTCCTTGTAGCTGTGTGCTGAAGATATGCCGGTTGGAGGATCAAAGAGGCCACTGGGGCACGCCAAGTAACTTCAGCTCCGACTACTCCACGCCCCAGTAGCCTCCTTAGAAAATTAGCATATCATGGCAATAAAAGTTAGAAAAAGATACAGATACTATCCTCACGAACAATAGAGGCTCCTACCACCCAATCTACCGTAATAGGTAGATCCGTGGTTTCCTTTAACCCCTTAAGGACGCAGGTTTTTTTTGTTCATTTCTTGCTCTCCACCTTCAAAAATCCATAACATTTTCATTTTTATGTGTACAGAGCTGTGTGAGGGCTTATTTTGTGTAATAAATTTAACTTTCCTGTGATGTTATTTAATATAACATGCCGTGTACTGGGAAGCAGGAAAAAAATTCCAAATGTGGAAAAATTTAAAAACAGTGCATGTGGGCTCAGTTTTTACGACTTACTTTATCCTTTGGTTCGGTGCGATCGCGGTCATACCAAATTTATAAAGGTTTTATTTTAATACATTTTCAAAAATTAAACAAATGTGTACGAAAAAGGAAAAGAAAATTTTGCCATTTCTGACGCTAATAACTTTTCATACTTTGGTGCACAGAGCTGTATGATATGTCATTTTTTGCAAAATGAGCGGACGTTTTCATCGCTACCATATTGAGGACTGTGCGACATTTTGATCACTTTTCATTACATTTTTTATGTGATGTAAAAAGGTGTAAGCAGCCATGTTGATAAATTACACAGGATGTCCTCCGCCTGGGTCCACTCTTTTTGAACCCAGAGCCTGTTCACATGGGCTCCCCAGCCCCAATTGGATGCATCTGTGAAGAGGACAATAGGAATGACTGGATGGATTGACCACTTCAGTTCTAGAATAGCAGCCAGATGAAAAGTTATTTTCTTGTCTAATGACTGAGGGTACCTGGACCATTGATTGAGGAAGGATGTCTGCAACTTCCTCATATGGGCTTTTGCCCAGGGGACTGCTTCTATTGATGAGGTAATCATCCCCAGTACAGACATTCCTTTGCGAATTGATACGGATTCCTCATTAGTCTGATAATAGAGCGTCTTTTTTGATGAGTTGATCATGAATGGCAGAAACTTCTTCTCGGTGGAAGAACATAGTGAGGAATTCTCCAGGTTGATAATAAAGCCATGATCTCTTAACATGTTGAGTGTTATCTCCTCAAGCTTCAAAAGAAGTTCTTGTGTTCGAGCGATTACCAGCCATTTGTCCAGATAAGGAATGATGTAAATCTTGAGGGCTGCTGTCATCACTACTGTCACCTTGGTGAAACCCTGGGCGCTGAACTCAGTCTGAACGGTAGACACCGGAGTTGAAAGTGTTGAATCTTTTAACCTTACTAGATGGCCACTCTCAGGAACTTTCTTTGACTTTTCAGTATCGGCAAAAGGAGATAGTCATCCTTCAAGTTGACAGTTGCCATGAAGTTGTTTTCTGATAGAATGGCAATGACCGACCATATGGACTCCATCTTGAACCTTTTCTTTACTAGAAATTGGTTAAGAAAGGTTGAGTCGATCACTTGTCTCCACTTGTTTCCAGGTTTGGGAACTGGAAAAATCTCCACCTCAGACCTGTACTGTTCCTCCTGAGAGGATTCTGCAGACAAAGATCTCGCTGTAGCAGCTTATCTTTTACACTTACTGGGTTGAGATAGAGAGGATTCTGCTGCGGCTGGGGAAAAAGTAGATTTGAGCCATTAAAAAAAATGGGAATCAGCCTCAGGAGTCCACCCCTTCCACACAACTGGTTCCCAGTCCTCAGGTAATGGTTGTTAGAAAGCTTTACACAGTCTATGCTTAGACTTCCTGGTCCTTTTCCCTTTTTCAGTTCCTGCATCCGTCGCTTCCCTGCCGAGGTCCGCCGCAGTTCACCTGCTTCTTCCCGATGCATGTGAGTGCTTGATCTTGCAACACAATCGCGTTTTTAAATTCCGCGGTTTGTCTGAATCGGTCAGATTATTGACGGCCCACCCCCTAATTTCTGTCACATGCAAGCCAAAGCCGATGCGGCACAATCCGATCACGTGCGCCAAAATCCCGGGACAATACGCCGCAAAACGGAAATCATCGGGAAACTCGACGAAAGTGCGTCCGACAGACCCTTAGTAAAAGAGCCCCAATGTTTTTGCAGTGACGCAGAGGGGTTTACAAAATAGGTACCTAATACGGCATCCCCTTGGTGTACAGTGACCCCGCGGGGCTTTCAGCATGATACCTGCAGCATAGGAGTTGCCATAGTGCAGTGACTCTGAAAAGTTTACACCGTCTTCCTTTGGTTTTAAAATCCCAAGACCATGGAGACCAGCTCTGCGATAGGGAGCCAAACTCTACCATTTTTCTTCTATTAACCTTAGGTTCTTGTTCCACAGAAGAAAAAAACATGTCTGTTCTCTGACTTAGGGGGTCATTTATAGGGGACTCAGCCTGCCAGTTATCACATAGGGGGCAGTATTATAATAGTTATATTCTTGTTCATAGGGGGCAGTATTATAGTAGTTATAGTCCTGTACATAGGGGGCAGTATTATAGTAGTTATAGTCTTGTACATAGGGGCAGTATTATAGTACCGTGTTTCCCCGATAGTAAGACACCCCCGATAGTAAGACGTAGTGGGTGTTTTAGTGGGGTAGGCTAATGTAAGACGTACCCCGAAAGTAAAACATAGATAGAGCTGAGGGGAGCCGGGTGCTGCAGCCTCTTCATGTCACTGTTGTAGCTCCTGCCGGATAGAAGATTATGTAACCGGAGCTCAGCTACTCCGTGCAGGCTCCGCTCACATGAGGAGAGAGGAGACAGCACTGCACACTTTGGACTCTGCAGCATGGAGCCGAGGGAGAAGCTTCCTGCTGTGTGCTGCTGCCTCTGTGTTCCTGGAGCAGCTCCTCCCCCTCCTATGTAGCTGCTAAACTCTGCTACATCAGTCAGACCTGGAGGGGGAGCAGGGGAGCACATGTCAGCCTGGACCAGCCTCTACTCAGCCCTGCAGTCAGTGACACTGAAAAGTATGTATGTTATGTGTAGTGTGTATGTAGGTGTGATGTCTGATCTATATGTGAACATTGTGTGCATGTTTATTTACATGTATAATGTATGCATGTAGTGTGTGTCAGTGTGTTTGCTTGCACAGTTCTATGGTTTGTGTTAAAACACCCATCCCCCCCTGCACTGTATAATGCCCCTACTCACAATGTATAACCTCCCACACTGTATAATGCCCCCCCTTACACTGTATAACCTCCCACACTGTATAATGCCCCCCCTTACACTGTATAACCTCCCACACTGTATAATGCCCCCCCTTACACTGTATAACCTCCCACACTGTATAATGCCCCTACTCACAATGTATAACCTCCCACACTATATAATGCCCCCCCTTAAACTGTATAACCTCCCACACTGTATAATGCCCCCCCCTTACACTGTATAACCTACCACACTGTATAATGCCCCCCCCCTCACACTGTATAACCAGGGGCGCACCTGCCATGAGGCGAGTTGAGCATCTCGCCTCAGGCGGCGTGCCTCCTGCTCTACGAGGGGGCAGCACCGTCCTCCCACTCACCACCGGCCGGTACCGAGTTCCCCACCGTGCGCCTAAACCCCGCTGCCGCCGACACCGTGCTTCCAGCACTCCAGTGCTCTGTCCAGCTCCGTTCTTCCGGCCGCTGGCCGACACTCCCGCCCCTGAATAATTACGCTCTCCGCATACCTCCGCTCCTGCCCCCCACACTCCGCCGCTCCCCCGCTGCTCTCGGCTCTGATTGACCCTCCGTGCCCCGCTCCACTCTCGGCTCCGAATAATTACACTCTCCGCATACCTCCGCTCCTGCCCCCCACACTCCGCCGCTCCCCCGCTCCCTCCGTGCTCCTCCACTCCCGCCCCTGAATAATTGCGCTCTCCGCATTCCTCCGCTCCTGCCCCCCACACTCCGCCACTCCTCCGCTGCTCTGATTGACCCACCGTGCCCCGCTCCACTCTCGGCTCCTCCCGCGGTCCCGGTTCCATTCCCCCCAACCCAAGCTCCCGGCTCCGACCTCGCAGCAGCCAGCGGCTCCACTTCCCCCAACCCAAAACCCTCGCTGCTGGCTCCCGACTCTGACCTCGTGGTCCCGGCTGTCAACCCCCCTCCTCCCCCCAAACCCTCGCTGCTGGCTCCCGGCTCCGACCCTGCTCCAGCGGTCCCGGCTCCACTCCTCTTAACCCAAGCTCCTGGCTCCGACCCTGCTCCCGCGGTCCCAGTTCTCAATTTCACCCCCCCCCCAAACCCTCACTGCTGGCTCCTGGCTCCGACCCCCCCCCCCTCCTGCGATCCCGATTCTTTCCCCCCCCAACCCTCGCTCCCGGCCTGAAACCGCCCGCCGCGGCTGCAGGACGATGCAGCACTTACCCCAAGAACATAAAAGAAAGTAAAGGTATTTATCTTTGCATATATATATATATATATATATATATATATATATATATATATATATATGTGTGTTTATATATATATATGTGTGTGTATATATGTATATGCATGTGTGTGTGTGTATATATGTATATGCATGTGTGTGTGTGTATATATGTATATGCGTGTGTGTGTATATGTGTATATGCATGTGTGTGTACAGTATATGTATATGCGTGTGTGTATATATGTATATGCATGTGTGTGTGTGTATATATATGTATATGCGTGTGTGTGTGCGTGTGTGCGTGTGTATATATGTATATGCGTGTGTATATATGTATATGCGTGTGTGTGTGTATATATGTATATGCGTGTGTGTGTATATATGTATATGCGTGTGTGTGTATATATGTATATGCGTGTGTGTGTATATATGTATATGCGTGTGTGTGTATATATGTATATGCGTGTGTGTGTGTATATATGTATATGCGTGTGTGTGTATATATGTATATGCGTGTGTGTGTGTGTGTATATGCACGCTGTATGCATTTTATACTACATGATGGTACACTGTATGTATTTTATACTACACAGGGGGGGGGGCGCTGTATGCATTTTATACTACATGGCGATATTCTGTATGCATTTTATACTACATGGCGGTATTTTTACACCAAACCAATATGATGGATCTGGTCCTGACACAAAAATTTTAAATTTTTTTCCAATATAAGACATACCCCGAAAGTAAGACATAGTGGGACTTTTGGGGGTAAAAAGAATGTAAGACACTGTCTTACTTTCGGGGAAACACGGTAGTTATATTTGTACATAGGGGGCAGTATTATAGCAATATATTCTTGTACATAGGAGTGGTGTTATAGTAGTTATATTCTTATACATAGGGGGCAGTATTATAGTAGTTATATTCTTGTACATAGGGGGCAGTATTATAGTAGTTATATTCTTGTACATAGGAGTGGTGTTATAGTAGTTATATTCTTATACATAGGGGGCAGTATTATAGTAGTTATATTCTTGTACATAGGTGTAGTGTTATAGTAGTTATACTATAGGGGGCAGTATTATAGTAGTTATATTCTTGTACATAGGGGGCGGTATTAATGTAGTTATATTCTTGTACATAGGGGTAGTGTTATAGTAGTTATATTCTTGTTCATATTGGTCAGTATTACAGTAGTTTTTTTCTTGTACACAGGGGGCAGTATTTTAGTAGTTAACTTCTATAATACTGTCCTATATTTTCAAGAAATTATCTTGCATATGAGTGGAGGTATTGTATATAAAAGGCAGGATTATGTATGCCTCTAACTGAGATTTGGAAGTTCTGAAACCACAGGAAACTGTGTTCATCATAACCACCACGCCAGGTGTGCTGAGTCCGGTATGCTCAATTTCCCATGTAGAGCAGTTAAGTATATATTGGGGCAGATTTATAAAGCTGTCTGAAAGTTAGAATATTTCTAGTTGCCCATGGCAACCAATCACAGCTCAGCTTTCATTTTACCAGTGCCCATAAATATTGTAGAGCGGAGCTGTGATTGGTTGCCATAGGCAACTAGAAATATTCTGACTTTCAGACAGCTTCATAAATGTGCCCCATTGCCTAGCTTACCGCTCTCTAGTGGAGATATGAAATTTTGGTCAAGGGCCACAATCAAAACAATTCATGTTATAAACTGTTCGATCATCAGAAAGTAACAGAGATAAAAGTAGCAAAGGGAAATTTGCATAGATTTTTTTTAATGTTCAAATAAACTAAAAAGGATAATAGGAAAGGATAAAACTACCATATACAATGCTGAGAGGCAGAGATGAATTGTCATGTCTATTATTTGTCTTGTGTTTTGACAAACTTCAAATTAAGCATTATACATTTCATTGAAGTAATTACTGCTCCAGTTTACAGCGACTAATCTGACAGAGAAGTCATTTCTATGAAAGCACATATTTGACATTTCTGCATTCCTGCAGTACAGGCAGTTCCTGGGTTACATACAACATAGGTTCTTTAGATTTGTTCTTTAGCTGAATTTGTATGTATGTCTGAGCTGCTATATTGTATAATTGTAGCTCCAGACTAAAATTTTTTGTCCCAGTAACAATTGGAGTTTCAAAATTTTGTGGTGTCACAGGAACAAGGTTTGTCAATAAAAATTCTTTACAGACATCCAGAGAGCTTCACAAATGAACTCTGCTCCCAAATTTAGAGAGAACTCAACAGCTCCCCCCTTGAGTTAATATATACAGCTACTCCTCTTTAGTTAAAATATGTACAGTCTCTCAAAATTATAATATAGTACCTCCCCTTAATTAATTATAATATCTAAGATACAGATAAGATGCAGATAGGATGTAGAGATGCATCACGAGAAACTAGGCTCAGAAATACAGCAGCAGAACTAGGCTCCATAAAGAAGTAGTAGTACCAGAGCCAAACAGTGGAAGATGCCTCACACCTGCTACAAATGGCCAGCACCCCTGGTATCTGTAACCACAGCCGATGGTAGGAACTAAACTGCTTATTTTCAACGACTTCCCACTGTGCCTTCTGTGTATACATTTTTTCTGCTATGAGTATACAAACATGACCAAGTCCATGACATTAAAGAGCCCTCTCCATACACAGCGGTGTCAGCTGTATTACACAGCTGACACCTGTCGGGAACTGCCACGGTTGGTGCTGTCCCCGATCAAACCCGACCATGACACCTATCAGGTCCGCTGCTGTGAGACACACTGTGATACAGTTGCATTGCAGTTTTTTGTATAAGTGATCAGAGCCCTCAAGAACCTACGAGGGCTGAAATAATAGTAAAAAAAGAATGTAAAAAGTTTGAAAAAAGAAAAGAAAAATATTACCTTCCTACAAATCACCCTCCACATTTCCCTAGATAACATATGAAACATATGCGTTGTCGCACGTGACCGTTTTGTGTCACAGCTACACTATTCTTCATGTGACACATATTTCTGCACTGAAGGGAGTGTTCCAGGGCTCAGAGGGACTGTGCACCAGATTTAACATGCAAGGTCTGAAAGAATTGTGTCACACGCTCCATGTTAATGGTGCACCCAAAAAAAGGGGTGCACTCTGTCGGAGCACTACAGGGAGCGCCAGAATGCAGAACAGGCATCAGAAATGATAAATTTGGCGCCCCCTGCACACTACACAAGCAAACTGCAGTTTGAACTGTTCTTAGTAAATGTGCCCCAATAGGTATTCACACATCCCAAAATCTCAGATCTATTCAAATATAAAAACAATTATTCCCGGTGATGAATCCTGTTACAGAATTAATTAGTGTCTTAATGTCCGAAACGCCACTTTTTCAAAATGAAATCAATGAAAATATCACCCTACCCTGCAAACAATGACACCTTACACAATTTTTTTTTAACGCAAAGTTTTTGAATTATTTTAATGGTAGTAACACATAAGTGAATTATATAAATGTGGTATTGCTGCTATCATACTGATCCAAAGAATAAAGTAGAGGTGTCATCTTGACTGCACATTTCTTTATCATCATATTTCTTTTTATCATCATGTACATCAGCATTATTATAGTCTTGGATAAGAAGTAGATTTCTGCCCCATATATTTATATGATAATTAATGGTACAGCACAATATAACAAAATAAAACATGTTACTATTAGCCAATAATGGTTTTGTTACATACTGACCCCTAACAACTAGTTTCCATTATACCGTATTTGGCAATGTCTTCTTATCACCGAAAACAGATATCACAAAATTTTATTGCAAATAACTGTAACCAAAGTTTCAAGCCCTTAACTCTGTGAATTTGATCCCATCTTACTGTATTCATGGCTGCATAGCTCTGCTTATGGTGCCAAAACTTGAGCTGAATGATGATATACAGCATCTTGATATCTCTTTACACATGGTTTAACAGAAAGGCATTTCCACTGTATTCTGGATATGCACGATATGGATGTGTATCAAATCAAATTACTGCAGGATAGCAGTAGCTGGTGTAGTAGTATATTCTTAGAGAGGTCCCACTTACAGAAGTTTGCACGTGACCGTTTTGTGCCACGGCTACACTATTCTTCATGCGACACATATTTCTGCACTGAAGGGGGTGTTTCTGCACTCTGGCGTGATTCACTAAGATCGTGTGCCCGATGTCCTGCATGTGTCGCTTCCCCCGCTCAGGTCTGCCGGAGTTCACCTTCTTCTTCCTGGTGAATGTAAGTGCATTCTCTTGCAACACAATTTGAATCTTAAATCCTGCGCTCAGTCCGGATCACTCGGATCATCCGACGGCACAACCCCCGATCTCTGTCACATGAAAGCCAGCGCAGCTGCGCCAAAATCCGATTGTGTGCAACACAATCCCCAGTTAAATACCTGTCACAGCGCCGTAAATCTCGAAAATCTTATGAAAGTGCGATCCGCGGACCCATGACTATGTCTATGGTACCAAATGAATGGATAATCAAAATGTACTGTGCCCTGTACCAAAAGCATTTTGCCGCAGCAGTGAAGAATGCATATGAACGCTTAGAGATATATCGCCACAGGTATCTAAAAGATGGCATATGACCAACAAGTAATCAAACGTTGTGGTCTTACCAGTCTCAACAAATAATAACGGTGTGGTACTCAGTACATAATAGAGCTCACAAGATACAAAGAAATTCTTTAGATTGTACCTGTATGTTGCAAGGCAAGGTGTAAGGATATGGAAGACACCTACCACTCGCATTAACATCCAGGTTAAGAGCTCCCGCCGTTACAAGGGCAGTACCATAATTTCTGCCCTGTAGAAGGGAGATGCAGGGTTTTTAGGCAGAAATTATGGTAATGTCCTGGGAGAGTGGTAGATGTCTGCCGTATCCTTATACCTTGCCTTGCAACATACAGGTACGTTCTAAAGAATTTCTTTGTTTCCTGAGTGAGCTCATTGCCTATTACGTACTGAGTACCAAGGATATTAAGCTACAGGAATGTCGTGATTGTCAGCCACACAGTTACTATATGTCGAGACTGGTAAGACCATAACGTTTGATTACTTGTTGGTCATATGCCATCTTTTAGATATCTGTGGCGACATATCTCTAGGCATTCATATCCATTCTTCACTGTGGCGACAAAATACTTACTACCGGCAACGGGGTGTTTTTATTATCCCTTCATTTGATATCATAGACATACTCATATTGATACATTGTGCAGATACACTCATGTGCACTCACTTTCCGGGTGTGTTGTTATTTTTAATACATATCTATTAAAATTTGTGGTTTTATTTGCTCACTGCTATGCTGAGAGTTTTTTTGTGATTTTGTTTTTGCTGATATTTATATTTCATGGATCTGGCACACACTGTACCGCTTGTTCTGTGTGCTATAACTCAAAGCTTAGGCCATTTAATAAAATCTTTGCTCTTTAAATGACACCAATTTTCTTAATAAACTGCAAAAAGTCCCTGTAAGGCTTTTTACATTCCTCTCTATACCAGTATAACAAACAATCATTATAATTTCCAGTCTATTCTCAGAGCTAAACTGTGAACTCGTAATACCGTCCTCGGGCAACTATTTCATAATCTAACATTTCAAGTTGATTCTCCTGATTCATGTGAAAATGTGTCCTTAATTAATTTCAGTAGCGCCCCGTAGAGCAAGAATCCAACACGACTATAAAGCCTGTCCTAAAACTCTGGCAGGCCTTTCTACATGCTAAATATTTATAATATATCCACTTAACTACTTTTACTCTAGAGAGAATAAGAATATCCATTTAAATCATTAAGAACAAAGCAGACGATCCTTGCCGTATCATTTTTGGAGAAATCCATGATTACAGACTGCCTTTGATTCTGTAGCATGGCTTTTGTAGTCTAGAAATCCCAGTATGTTGTAGACAAGACATTACTAATAGAGATGAGCGAACACTAAAATGCTCGGGTACTCGTTATTCGAGACGAACTTTTCCCGATGCTCGAGTGCTCGTCTCGAATAACGAACCCCATTGAAGTCAATGGGAGACTCGAGCATTTTTCAAGGGGACCAAGGCTCTGCACAGGGAAGCTTGGCCAAACACCTGGGAACCTCAGAAAAGGATGGAAACACCACGGAAATGGACAGGAAACAGCAGGGGCAGCATGCATGGATGCCTCTGAGGCTGCATAATCGCACCATTATGCCAAAATTATGGGCAACAGCATGGCCATGACAGAGTGACAGAATGAAGCTAGATAGCATCTAAAACATCCAATAATTGACCCTGACACTATAGGGGACGGCATGCAGAGGCAGCGGCAGCAGGCTAGAGAGTGTCATGGCGACATACCCTAAATGGACTCAGGCTTCAAACCAATGGGTGGCAGAGAGGAACCAAAGGAGGTGAGCAAGAAGCGCTCAAATAATATCGGTACATGATAAAAGTTTGCCAGTATATTTTGTGGATTACACAGCAGGGTGGCGACAAAGTTAACATGGAAGCCATGAAAACAACCCAAAATTCTGCCTGACACAGCTCGTTTGATAAGGGGACGATGTATGGAGGCAGTGAACTAGTAGTAGATTAAAGGTGCTGCAGTTAAAACTATGTTAGTTGGATCTTGGCATGGAGCTGGCGCTCCGCTGCCAGGCGAGCTTTCGCCAATCCAAGCCCCTGTCTCTAGGCTACTCCCCAAACAGCACTTCTAAGAACCTTTTGTATAAGATCAAGTGTAGTAGCGTTCTTATAAGTTTAGGATATGCCGGGTGAGGGGAATGTAAACAGATGCGCAAGAAGCGCTGAAATAATATCCCTAAATGGTAAAAGTTTGCAAGTATATTTTGGGGATTACACAGCAGGGTGGCGACAAAGTTAACAACTTTGATGTGGAATGCCCTGTAATAGCTCTTGGGCGGTGTGCCTTTTATCGCCTAGGCTCAGCAGTTTCAGCACCGCCTGCTGTCGCTTAGCGACGGCACTGCTGCTGTGCCTAGAGCTACCGACTGATGGCGCCATGCCCACGGATGGTAATTCGGAGGAGGAGGAGGTGGAGGAGGGGTGGGAGGAGGTATAGTAGGCCTTTGAGACCTGGACCGAGGTAGGCCCCGCAATTCTCTGCGTCGGCAGTATATGACCAGCCCCAGGGTCAGACTCGGTCCCAGCCTGCACCAAGTTAAGTGTAGTAGCGTTCTTATAAGTTTGGGATATGGCGGGTGAGGGGAATGTAAACAGATGCGCAAGAAGCGCATGATGCGCATGGAGCTGGCGTTCCGCTGCCAGGCGAGCTTTCGCCAATCCAAGCCCCTGTCTCTAGGCTACTCCCCAAACAGCACTTCTAAGAACCTTTTGTATAAGATCAAGTGTAGTAGCGTTCTTATAAGTTTAGGATATGCCGGGTGAGGGGAATGTAAACAGATGCGCAAGAAGCGCTGAAATAATATCCCTAAATGGTAAAAGTTTGCCAGTATATTTTGGGGATTACACAGCAGGGTGGCGACAAAGTTAACAACTTTGATGTGGAATCCATGAAAACAACCCAAATTTCTGCCTGACACACCTCGTTTGATAAAGGGACGATGTATGGAGGCAGCTATATGGACGACTTTTGGAGGTAGCAATGGAGACAACGTGTGGAGGCTGCTATGGAGACAATTTAATTTGGATAGTGCCTGTATGTGGCAGTCCCAAACATTTTTCAAACCAGAGGAGCAGGTAGGTGGCCCTCCAGTAAAATGGGATAGATTGAGTGCCTGTATGTGGCAGTCCCAAAAATGTTTCAAACCAGAGGAGCAGGTAGGTGGCCCTCCAGTAAAATGGAATAGATTGAGTGCCTGTATGTGGCAGTCCCAAAAATTGTTCAAACCAGAGGAGCAGGTAGGTGGCCCTGCAGTAAAATGGAATAGATTGAGTGCCTGTATGTGGCAGTCCCAAAAATGTTTCAAACCAGAGGAGCAGGTAGGTGGCCCTGCAGTAAAATGGAATAGATTGAGTGCCTGTATGTGGCAGTCCCAAAAATTGTTCAAACCAGAGGAGCAGGTAGGTGGCCCTGCAGTAAAATGGAATAGATTGAGTGCCTGTATGTGGCAGTCCCAAAAATTGTTCAAACCAGAGGAGCAGGTAGGTGGCCCTGCAGTAAAATGGAATAGATTGAGTGCCTGTATGTGGCAGTCCCAAAAATGTTTCAAACCAGAGGAGCAGGTAGGTGGCCCTCCAGTAAAATGGAATAGATTGAGTGCCTGTATGTGGCAGTCCCAAAAATTGTTCAAACCAGAGGAGCAGGTAGGTGGCCCTGCAGTAAAATGGAATAGATTGAGTGCCTGTATGTGGCAGTCCCAAAAATGTTTCAAACCAGAGGAGCAGGTAGGTGGCCCTCCAGTAAAATGGAATAGATTGAGTGCCTGTATGTGGCAGTCCCAAAAATTGTTCAAACCAGAGGAGCAGGTAGGTGGCCCTGCAGTAAAATGGAATAGATTGAGTGCCTGTATGTGGCAGTCCCAAAAATTGTTCAAACCAGAGGAGCAGGTAGGTGGCCCTGCAGTAAAATGGAATAGATTGAGTGCCTGTATGTGGCAGTCCCAAAAATTTTTTAAAACAGAGGACCGGGTAGGTGGCCCTCCAGAAAAATGGAATAGATTGAGTGCCTGTATGTGGCACTCACAAAAATTGTTTCAAACAGAGGACCGGGTAGGTGGCCCTCCAGAAAAATTAAATGCATAAAGTACTATAGGTAGAGCCAGTGGGCCCTGTCAAAAAATAGCCAGTTTCCTCTGCTTTACTGTACAAAGAGCAGGAGAAGGAGGAAAATGAGGAGGAGGAGGAGGAGTGGATAAATTATTCAGGTTGAGCTTCCTTCACCTGCTGGAGATTGGAAATTAGGAGAAATCCATGCTTTATTCATCTTGATAAGCGTCAGCCTGTCAGCGCTGTCAGTCGACAGGCGTGTACGCTTATCGGTGATGATGCCACCAGCTGCACTGAAAACCCGCTCGGACAAGACGCTAGCGGCAGGGCAGGCAAGAACCTCCAAGGCGTAGAGCGCCAGTTCGTGCCACATGTCCAGCTTTGAAACCCAGTAGTTGTAGGGAGCTGTGTGATCATTTAGGACGATGGTATGGTCAGCTACGTACTCCCTCACCATCTTTCTGTAAAGATCAGCCCTACTCTGCCGAGACTGGGGACAGGTGACAGTGTCTTGCTGGGGTGACATAAAGCTGGCAAAAGCCTTGTAAAGCGTACCCTTGCCAGTGCTGGACAAGCTGCCTGCTCGCCTACTCTCCCTCGCTACTTGTCCCGCAGAACTACGCACTCTGCCGCTAGCGCTGTCAGAAGGGAAATACTGTTTCAGCTTGTGCACCAGGGCCTGCTGGTATTCATGCATTCTCACACTCCTTTCCTCTCCAGGGATGAGAGTGGGAAGATTTTGCTTGTACCGTGGGTCCAGGAGAGTGAACACCCAGTAATCGGTGCTGGAATAAATTCTTTGAACGCGAGGGTCACGGGATAGGCAGCCTAGCATGAAATCTGCCATATGCGCCAGAGTACCAACGCGTAAGAATTCACTCCCCTCACTGGCCTGACTGTCCATTTCCTCCTCCTCCAACTCCTCCAACTCCTCTTCTTCTGCCCATACACGCTGAACAGTGAAGGACTCAACAATGGTCCCCTCTTGTGTCTCGCCAACATTCTCCTCCTCTTCCTCCTCATCCTCCTCCACCTCCACCTCCTCCGATATGCGCTGAGAAACAGACCTCAGGGTGCTTTGGCTATCAACAAGGGAATATTCTTCCCCCGTCTCTTGTGACGAGCGCAAAGCTTCCGACTTCATGCTGACCAGAGAGTTTTTCAACAGGCCAAGCAGCGGGATGGTGAGGCTGATGATGGCGGCATCGCCACTGACCATCTGTGTTGACTCCTCAAAGTTACTCAGCACCTGACAGATATCAGACATCCACGTCCACTCCTCATTGTAGACTTGAGGAAGCTGACTGACCTGACTACCAGTTCTGGTGGAAGTTGACATCTGGCAGTCTACAATCGCTCTGCGCTGCTGGTAAACTCTGGATAACATGGTCAGTGTTGAATTCCACCTCGTGGGCACGTCGCACAACAGTCGGTGAGCGGGCAGTTGGAGGCGGCGCTGCGCTGCCCTGAGAGTGGCAGCATCTGGGCTGGACTTCCTGAAATGCGCACAGATGCGGCGCACCTTCGTGAGCAAATCAGACAGATTGGGGTATGTCTTGAGGAAACGCTGCACTATCAGATTTAACACATGGGCCAGGCATGGCACATGTGTCAGTCTGCCGAGTTGCAGAGCCGCCACCAGGTTACGGCCGTTGTCACACACAACCATTCCCGGCTTGAGGTTCAGCGGTGCCAGCCACAGATCAGTCTGCGCCGTGATGCCCTGTAATAGCTCTTGGGCGGTGTGCCTTTTGTCGCCTAGGCTCAGCAGTTTGAGCACCGCCTGCTGTCGCTTAGCGACGGCACTGCTGCTGTGCCTAGAGCTACCGACTGATGGCGCCGTGCCCACGGATGGTAGTTCGGAGGAGGAGGTGGAGGAGGGGTGGGAGGAGGAGGAGGCATAGTAGGCCTGAAACACCTGGACCGAGGTAGGCCCCGCAATCCTCGGCGTCGGCAGTATATGAGCAGCCCCAGGGTCAGACTCGGTCCCAGCCTCCACCAAGTTAACCCAATGTGCCGTCAGCGATATATAGTGGCCCTGCCCGGCAGCACTCGTCCACGTGTCCGTGGTCAGGTGGACCTTGTCAGAAACGGCGTTGGTCAGGGCACGGATGATGTTGTCTGACACGTGCTGGTGCAGGGCTGGGACGGCACATCGGGAAAAGTAGTGGCGGCTGGGGACCGAATACCGAGGGGCGGCCGCCGCCATGAGGTTGCGAAAGGCCTCGGTCTCTACTAGCCTATAGGGCAGCATCTCCAGGCTAAGCAATCTGGAGATGTGCACATTAAGGGCTTGGGCGTGCGGGTGGGTTGCACTATATTTGCGTTTCCGCTCCAGCGTCTGGGGTATGGAGAGCTGAACGCTGGTGGATGCTGTGGAGGATCGTGGAGGCGACGATGGGGTTTTTGTGGCAGGGTCCTGGGCAGGGGGCTGACTAGCAGCTGACACAGGGGAAGGAGCAGTGGTGTGCACGGCCGGAGGTGAACGGGCTTGTTGCCACTGAGTGGGGTGCTTAGCATTCATATGCCTGCGCATACTGGTGGTAGTTAAGCTAGTAGTGGTGGAACCCCTGCTGAGCCTGGTTTGGCAAATGTTGCACACCACAGTCCGTCGGTCATCCGGTGTTTCCTTAAAGAACCTCCACACTTCTGAAGATCTAGCCCTCGCCGCAAGAGCCCTCACCACGGGAGCTTCACTAGTTGACAGTGGCGCTGATGCACCAGCTCTGGCCCTGCCTCTCCGTCTGGCCCCACCACTGCCTCTTCCAACCTGTTCAGGTCGAGGACTCTCCTCCGTCTCAGAAGCACTGTGTTCACCCGGCCTCTCAACCCAGCTTGGGTCTGTCACCTCATCATCCTCCGATCCCTCAGTCTGCTCCCCCCTCGGACTTCCTGCCCTGACAACAACTTCCCCACTGTCTGACAACCGTGTCTCCTCATCGTCGGACACCTCTTTACACACTTCCACTACGTCAAGAAGGTCATCATCACCCACAGACTGTGACTGGTGGAAAACCTGGGCATCGGAAAATTGCTCAGCAGCAACCGGACAAGTGGTTTGTGACTGTGGGAAGGGTCCAGAAAACAGTTCCTCAGAGTATGCCGGTTCAAATGCCAAATTTTCCTGGGAGGGGGCAGACTGGGGGGGAGGAGGCTGAGGTGCAGGAGCTGGAGGAGTGGCGATTTCGGTGACATGGGTGGACTGCGTGGAAGACTGACTGGTGGTGGACAAATTGCTCGAAGCATTGTCAGCAATCCACGACATCACCTGTTCGCACTGTTCTGGCCTCAACAGTGCTCTACCACGAGTCCCAGTAACTTCAGACATGAACCTAGGGAGTGTAGCTCTGCGGCGTTCCCCTGCTCCCTCATCAGCAGGTGGTGTCTCACCCCGCCCAGGACCACGGCCTCTGACCCCTGCAGTAGTTGGACGCCCACGTCCCCGCCCTCGTCCTCTACCCCTAGCCCTCGGGTTAAACATTTTTAAAATGAGAGTTATAACTTTATTTTTTTTTTTACTTTTTTTTGTTTTTTTTTGTGTTTTTTTTTTTTTTTTTGTGTTTTTTGTTTTTTTTTGAGTTTTTAAAACCAAACAATGCTATCCTATTGCTATGGCTATTTTCTAGCCAAGTATCAAAGGAAGCACAGTACTATGCCAGATGAGATGACACTGAGTTATTGCCTAATAGAAATCCAACCCCTACTGAATTTTGCCACTTCGGCCTTTGCTATGGATATGTGCGCCACTAAGCGCAGAACACAGCGGTCGCAAGTCCCACTACAAATTGCTCAGAATTGGCAAGTACATGCACTGCAGAAACTACAGCCACCAGCAGATCAACCAGAAATCAAATATATAGAACGCTACTGTAGGCTTCAAGAAGCTGTTTGTATTCTCCTATGGCTATTTTCTAGCCAAGTATCAAAGGAAGCACAGTACTATGCCAGATGAGATGACACTGAGTTATTGCCTAATAGAAATCCAACCCCTACTGAATTTTGCCACTTCGGCCTTTGCTATGGATATGTGCGCCACTAAGCGCAGAACACAGCGGTCGCAAGTCTCACTACAAATTGCTCAGAATTGGCAAGTACATGCACTGCAGAAACTACAGCCACCAGCAGATCAACCAGAAATCAAATATATAGAACGCTACTGTAGGCTTCAAGAAGCTGTTTGTATTCTCCTATGGCTATTTTCTAGCCAAGTATCAAAGGAAGCACAGTACTATGCCAGATGAGATGACACTGAGTTATTGCCTAATAGAAATCCAACCCCTACTTAATTTTGCCACTTCAGCCTTTGCTATGGATATGTGCGCCACTAAGCGCAGAACACAGCGGTCGCAAGTCTCACTACAAATTGCTCAGAATTGGCAAGTACATGCACTGCAGAAACTACAGCCACCAGCAGATCAACCAGAAATCAAATATATAGAACGCTACTGTAGGCTTCAAGAAGCTGTTTGTATTCTCCTATGGCTATTTTCTAGCCAAGTATCAAAGGAAGCACAGTACTATGCCAGATGAGATGACACTGAGTTATTGCCTAATAGAAATCCAACCCCTACTGAATTTTGCCACTTCAGCCTTTGCTATGGATATGTGCGCCACTAAGCGCAGAACACAGCGGTCGCAAGTCTCACTACAAATTGCTCAGAATTGGCAAGTACATGCACTGCAGAAACTACAGCCACCAGCAGATCAACCAGAAATCAAATATATAGAACGCTACTGTAGGCTTCAAGAAGCTGTTTGTATTCTCCTATGGCTATTTTCTAGCCAAGTATCAAAGGAAGCACAGTACTATGCCAGATGAGATGACACTGAGTTATTGCCTAATAGAAATCCAACCCCTACTGAATTTTCCCACTTCGGTCTTTGCTATGGATATGTGTGCCACTAAGAGCTAAACACAACGGTAGCAAGTCCCCCTGCTAATTCCTCACAAAATGGTAAAAGATGCAAATTAAAATAAAAAAAGTAGAACGTTATTGTAGCCCTAAGAAGGGCTGTTGGGTTCTTTGAGAATCACTCCTGCCTAACAGTAAGCTAATAGAACACCCTAACGCTTTCCCTGAGCAGCAGCAGCTCTCTCCCTAGCGGCATCCAGAGACAGAATGATCCGAGCAGCGCGGCCAGCGGCTAGTCTATCCCAGGGTCACCTGATCTGGCCAGCCAACCACTGCTATCGACGTGTAAGGGTACCACGTCATGCTGGGTGGAGTGCAGAGTCTCCTGGCTTGTGATTGGCTCTGTTTCTGGCCGCCAAAAAGCAAAACGGCGGGAGCTGCCATTTTCTCGAGCGGGCGAAGTATTCGTCCGAGTAACGAGCAGTTTCGAGTACCCTAATGCTCGACCGAGCATCAAGCTCGGACCAGCATGTTCGCTCATCTCTAATTACTAATAATGCACCTGAACAGGCTCTGATGAAGTCAAATTGCAGTGTTTGATGGAAAGTGGAAAAATAAAAACAAGACAAATTGTACAGATGCAATCCCCGGAAGAGCTCATAGCTCACAGACTTCTGAGGATGTGCATAGAAATGTCTTTGATTAAATGCAGGAGAAAGATTCTAGGAGCAGATGTAAATATTATTTCTTCCACTCTTCTCCATCATTTCCAAAATGTACAATTCTTGTAGCGCTGCCAGGATAATTTGCTGTTGCCGGTGTTAAGGGGTTGTCAGTGTAACAAAAAATGTTATCTACTTTGTATACTTTGTAATTGACCTGCAGTTGTTTACATGATCAATAGGAAACATAAACCATTACTGCCAGTGATGGTTGCAGTACACATCTTATCATTCTTGGCACAACTACATGTTCTATGTACAATATAGATATCCAAAAGCTAAGACTGGGAATACATTTACATTCTGAAGCTCTTTAACTATAAAAAATGCATTCTTCTATTAATTGCCAAGAGAAGTAAATAACAATACCGCATTAAAGACACTTAAAAACCAATCTACAACAACATCTGAACCTTCAATGAGAACCATAGAGCCCACCAATGGATTTATATATCCAATAAAGTAACAATATAATGTAAAATACATATACAGGCGGTCCCCTACTTAAGGACACCCGACTTACAGGCAACCCATAGTTACAGACGGACCCCTCTGCCCACTGTGACCTCTGGTGAAGCTCTCTGGATGCTTTACTATAGTCCCAGACTGCTATGATCAGCTGTAAGATGTCTGTAATGAAGCTTTATTGATAATTCTTGGTCCAATTACACCAAAAATTTTGAAACTCCAATTGTCACTGGGGCAAAAGAAAAAAAATTGTCTAGAACTTCCATTATAAAATATACAGTTTCGACTTACATACAAATTCAACTTAAGAATAAACCTCCAGACCCTATCTTGTATGTAACCCGGGGACTGCCTGTAATGTAAAATGTTAGGGTTAGTTAAATAATAATAATTGATGAATACATTTTTAAACTCCACTTATCAGCTATATAATTTTCCTTACCCTAAACTATCTTTAGTGAGGTAGGTTTGTGAGGTTGCTAAAGGAAGTTTTCCCACAAAACAAGTTAAGCCCTATCCACAGGACAGGGTCTAACTTGCTGATCTGTGGGGGTCTCAGTGATAAGACCCCACAGTTCACGGGTGGGTACAGGGGGTTCCCCACACATCAGCAAGTTAGGCCCTATTATCAGGCACCAGGCGTAGTGGACCCACTGGCAACCACGGATGAAGATGTAAGTCAACACCTGAGACCGGAGCCTAAGTAGTACCGGTTTTCACCAGAGCCCGCCGCAAAGCGGGTTGGACTTATTGCGGCGTAGTACCACCAGGTCTTCCACAGGCACGACTTTGTCCGCGGTGGCGGCAAGTACAGAGATGCAGAACAAAATCGTAGTCGGGGACAGGAAGGAGGTCAGGGCATGGCAGCAAAGGAGCGTATTCAGGCACTGAACCAGGGTCACAATGGGAATTCAGAACACGAGCATCGGCCATCAGGAACAAAGCTTTCTCAAGGCACAAGGCACAAAGATCCGGCAAGTGAGACACATTAAGGGGCTGGAAATTTAACAGAACGGGCGGGTGGCCAGCGCCAGTTATTACCACCAGGTTGTTCCATAGGTGCGACTTTGTCCATGATGACAGCCAAGACGAAGTGCAGTATTGTAAATTAAAACCAAAAGTGTACATACACTACTTAAAATTACATATATGCATGTTTTTTTCTCTGAGGGCACTGTATATAATATATTTTCATTGGAGACACTGTATGTATTTCATTTGGATGCCTTAAGCTTGGTTATTAGGTACTTAATTTTGTACTGGTGCTTACAGTAAATTAAGTACCAGAACCAGGTTCCGTAGGTAAATACAGCAACAGAACCAATAATAAGGTATACCTTATCTTACCTTATCTTATCTTACCCTGAGGAAGAAAGCCGTTGCTTTCGACAACGCGTCGGTGGATATTCCTGTTTGTCCTTCTGGACCATCTGTACCTTGTGGGTGACGTCACCGGTACATCTATTTTTACTAGTCTGACTTAGCGAAGCTACCGGACGGGGCTTCGCTATTGCTCAACTATTGCTTGGACTACAACGGGGACTATAGTGTGAACCTGGACCAAAGAAATCACACTGTTGGATTAATTTTGCTGGACCCGCGGAAACCTGCTAGAAGTGGTGCTACAGGTTAGTGTTCCACCAAAACATGACAACTGGTCTTTTTTTAGAGATAATCGCAGTGTTAAGAAGTCCAGTCCTTTCCCCCTTGCACAATTCTTTTTTTTTATAACACACATACACTCACTCTTTTCAGCCAGCGCAGGTATACCTCATTATTGCTCCTTCTTTTAGTTAATAGCGGTGGAGAGGCACACCGCTGATACCAGCGACGGCAATGGTTCCAATCATACCCATAGCGTGCTCCCTTGTGATCCCTAACATTTTCTTTGTAGCAACAGAACCAAGTTCAGTACCTTAATGCAGCACCAGAACCAAGTGTAGCACATCCAAATTAAATATATGCAATGCCTCCAATGAAATATATTGTATGCATTGCCTTCAAAATTTGGCAGTGAATGCATAGTGGGCCCAGACCATGTGGCTCAGGCTCCCTGGTTGTTCTCTGTAGAAGCTACAGAAGCAGCTCTACCACAGCTGTTAAAGCCTGTAAAGTTCTTCAAGTTGTCCACAATTCACAGCTGCATAGTGATAGCACATTGTTGCATCCTTCTTGAAACTTATGAAGCTGATGGAGGTAAAGGGTAAATATGAGCAGGTAAAATGGGATCAATCTCTGGAACAATAAATTATGGTCCACACAGTCAACTAGAAAGTAAAGCTGTATCGAAGCACAAGCAAATAGCATTGCTTAGGGTGCAAGTCTGATATATTAATCTAAACACATCAATATCTTTAGGTAACTTTCTTTTTTTTTATCAAGGACAAAGCAATTAACTCTTCACTTAGGCAAAATTATACAGAAATAAAGATAGCCTTTCCACACAAAATGTCAAAAGTGTTTTGCCTATTTATTGCCTTTTGAACTATATTTGCATAATATTGAATAATATAAATTCTGCTGGGCTACAGGCTTATCTTTATAATATGAAATGTTACAAATATCTGACTATTTTACCAATAGTAGTGCCATGCAGACGTGCCAATGCCACATCCCATTAATCTCCACATTATAATTTCTTTCACCATCTGAAAAGTTTGTCATTTTAATGTAGATTTATAATTCTCCCCAATTATTAAGGATTGATATAAAAAGAAAAGGATTTGATTAAAAAATAATTTAAATATCACAGAACCCTAAAAAGAATAATGGACTAATATTCCCAATTTCTAATGTGTCTCATCTACAGGGTCGGTCTGGCCCGCCGGGGAGCCGGTGAATCCCCCGGTGGGCCCCGACTCCTGTCACTATGGCATGGGCCTTTAATCGAGGCTGCTCCTCTACTACTAACAATAGTACTTGCATCATTCAGATGCAAGTACTATTGCTTACAGCGCCGCGCAGGACTTCCTGTGCGGCGCTGCTGTGACACAGGAAGCCCTTGCTAGTGCTTCCTGTGTCACTACCACAGAAGCAGCCAGAGGAGCGAACAGGAGGAGGAGTGAGGGGGAGGAGGAGCGAGGGGGTGGAGGCGCGGGAGCACCACATTCAAATCTGTTGCTGCTCTCCCTGGAGGTGCAGGCCCTGGCAGAGCTGACAGGAGAAGCCCCGCCCACCAGCCGGGCCTCCTGCACAGAGGATGATGACAGCTCCATCCACTGCCATGATGTATCCCCTGCCTGACCTGGACCTGCTGCCGGATATCAGGTAAGTGTAATGTGTATATGTGTGTCTTCCCTGTGTATGTGTGTTTTGTCATGTGTGTGTATATATATATATGTACAACATGTCATGTGCTTGTATATAGACTGATAACATGTAATAGCTGTATATATAGATGTAATGTGTTCTATATGTGTGTGTATATAATGGTATAACATGTATTAGGTGTGTGTGTGTATATATATATATATATAGGTGTCATGTATGTGTATATACAGGTTTTACATGTGATATATGTATATGTGTGTGTATATACAGGTATAACATGAAAGCTGTATAAGGTGGTTGATGGGGGAGCTGTATACAGTGATTGTTGGGGGCTGTATATAGTGGTTGCTGGGGGAGCTGTATATAGTGGTTGTGGGGGAGCTTTATATAGTGGTTGCTGGGGGAGCTGTATATAGTGGTTGCTGGGGGAGCTGTATATAGTGGTTGCTGGGGGAGCTGTATATAGTGATTGCTGGGGGCTGTATATAGTGGTTGCTGGGTGAGCTGTATACAGTGATTGCTGGGGGAGCTGTATACAGTGATTGCTGGGGAGTGGTATACAATGATTACTGTGGGAGCTGTATATAGTGATTGCTGGGGGGCTGTATATAGTGATTGCTGGAAGAGCTGTATATAGTGATTGCTGGGGGAGCTGTATACAGTGATTGCTGGGGGAGCTGTATATAGTGATTGCTGGAAGAGCTGTATATAGTGATTGCTGGGGGAGCTGTATACAGTGATTGCTGGCGTAGCTGTGTATAGTGATTGCTGGGGAAGCTGTATATAGTGGTTGCTGGGGGAGCTGTATACAGTGGTTACTGGGGGAGCTGTATACAGTGGTTACTGGGGGAGCTGTATACAGTGGTTACTGGGGGAGCTGTATACAGTGGTTACTGGGGGAGCTGTATACATTGATTGCTGGGGGAGCTGTATACAGTGATTGCTGGGGAGCTGTGTATAGTGATTGCTGGGGGAGCTGTATACGGTGATTGCTGGGGAAGCTGTATATAGTGATTGCTGAGGGATCTGTATATAGTGATTGCTGGGGGAGCTGTATATAGTGGTTGCTGGGGGAGCTGTATACAGTGATTGCTAGGGGAGCTGTATATAGTGATTGCTGGGGGAGCTGTATATAGTGATTGTTGGAGGAGCTGTATATAGTGATTGCTGGGGGAGCTGTATATAGTGATTGCTGGGGGAGCTGTATACAGTGATTGCTGGGCGGGGCTGTATATAGTGATTGCTGGGGGAGCTGTATATAGTGATTGCTGGGGGAGCAGTATACAGTGATTGCTGGGGGAGCTGTATATAGTGGTTGCTGGGGGAGCTGTATACAGTGATTGCTGGGGGAGCTATATACAGTGATTACTGGGGGAGCTGTATACAGTGATTGCTAGGGGAGCTGTATATAGTGATTGCTAGGGGAGCTGTATATAGTGATTGCTGGGGAATCTGTATATAGTGGTTGCTGGGGGAGCAGTATACAGTGATTGCTAGGGGAGCTGTGTATAGTGATTGCTGGGGGAGCTGTATACGGTGATTGCTGGGGAAGCTGTATATAGTGATTGCTGGAGGAGCTGTATATAGTGATTGCTGGGGGAGCTGTATACAGTGATTGCTGGGGGAGCTGTATATAGTGATTGCTGGGGGAGCTGTATATAGTGATTGCTGGGGGAGCTGTATATAGTGGTTGCTTGGGGAGCTGTATATAGTGATTGCTGGGGGAGCTGTATACAGTGATTGCTGGGGGAGCTGTATATAGTGATTGCTGGGGGAGCTGTATATAGTGGTTGCTGTGGGGCTGTATATAGTGAATGCTGGGGGAGCTGTATACAGTGGTTGCTGGGGGAGCTGTATACAGTGATTGCTGGGGGAGCTGTATATAGTGGTTGCTGGGGGAGCTGTATATAGTGGTTGCTGGGGGAGCTGTATACAGTGGTTACTGGTGGAGCTGTATCCAGTGGTTACTGGGGGAGCTGTATCCAGTGGTTACTGGGGGAGCTGTATACAGTGGTTACTGGGGGAGCTGTATACAGTGGTTACTGGGGGAGCTGTATACAGTGGTTACTGGGGGAGCTGTATACAGTGGTTACTGGGGGAGCTGTATCCAGTGGTTACTGGGGGAGCTGTATCCAGTGGTTACTGGGGGAGCTGTATCCAGTGGTTACTGGGGGAGCTGTATACAGTGGTTACTGGGGGAGCTGTATACAGTGGTTACTGGGGGAGCTGTATACAGTGGTTACTGGGGGAGCTGTATACAGTGGTTACTGGGGGAGCTGTATACAGTGGTTACTGGGGGAGCTGTATACAGTGGTTACTGGGGGAGCTGTATCCAGTGGTTACTGGGGGAGCTGTATCCAGTGGTTACTGGGGGAGCTGTATCCAGTGGTTACTGGGGGAGCTGTATACAGTGGTTACTGGGGGAGCTGTATACACTGGTTGCTGGAGGAGCTGTATATAGTGATTGCTTGGCCTTAATCCGGTCCTGGCTGTATCTGTTTTGTACTCCATGGCGGTACTTTATGAATTGTATACTACATGGCGGTACTCTGTATGTATTTATATAACATGGTGGTACATTGTATGTATTTTGTACTACATGGCGGTACGCTGTATGCATTTTGCATTGCTTTATTTTCACACCAAACCAATATGATGGATCTGGTCCTGACACTCCCTTATATATTACATATATGGGGGGGGGGTCTCTCTATGGCTCGCCTCGGGCAGCATAAAGGCTTAAATTCTTCACCCCTGCATGGGAGGCCAATGGCTGCAATATTACTCGATGCGGCCGGAAGCAGCCGCTTGAGTACTATCACTGAGTGCGTGCACCGCACTCAAACCTTAGATGCCGGAGGGAATGGCAGCATGTATGGGGCGGGGGCATTAATAAAATATGGAGGGGGGGATGGCAGTGTGTATCAGGGGCCTTAATAAAATCTGGGGGGAGGGGCAGTGTGTATGACATTGTTTTATCCAGGTGACATTATACTGTAAGTAACTGTGGTATTTTTACGGGTGCAGTGAGGGGGATCTGCTTCCCTCATCCCAGAATATTTCTATGTGGTAGTAGGTGGGCCCCCAAAATCAATTTCACTGGTGGGCCCCAGGCACCCCAGTCCGACCCTGCTCATCTATAATATCCAGGCATACACCTACGCAAGTTTAAAGAAATGGTGAGGCCCCTTCCACACTAGCGTTTTTCACGCGCGAGTTCTGTGCGTGCTTTTGACGCGCTGAACTTGCATTGCATTCTGTCCCATTGTTTCCAATGGGCCTTTCCTCATTTGCGTTTTTTTTCACGCGCGTGCATGCGTTGATTTTCCCGCCCCATGGAGATGCATCAAAAACGCATTGCACTCGCAAGCATTGCAAGTGCAATGCGAGTGCAATGTGTTTTAAACGGATGGGTTGCTAGGTGACATGAACAAAAGGCATGAATAAAGATGAGCGAGTATTTCCCCTGCTCGAGATCAAGCATTTAATTAAAAAAATACAGTGAAGAACAGTGAAGAATAGAATAAAAACTGTGAACACAGTGAACACAGGATCATTTAAGTGAAAAACACAGTGAAGAATAGATTGCAGATGTTCGGCACATCTGCTTACTTGTCGGGAGATACGCGCGGAACGGTGTGAACAAAATAGCATGTGAAGAACACCATATATATATATATATAAATGTGTGAAGAACACATTGCAGATGTTTCCATACATCTGCAATGTGTTCTTTACACCTATATATTGTTCTTCACATGCTATTTTGTTCGCACCGTTCCGCGCGTATCTCCCGACAAGTAACCAGATGTGCTGAACATCTGCAATCTATTCTTCACTGTGTTTTTCACTTAAATGATCTTGTGTTCACTGTGTTCACTGTTTTTATTCTATTCTTCACTGTTCTTCACATCTGCTAACTTGTCGGGAGATAATATACACGGGGAACAGTGAAGAAGAGATTGCAGATGTTTGCATAGATCTGCTAACTTATCAGAAGACATTCTTTTTCAATTAAATAACACATTTTATTCCCGAACCATGGTCCCTTTGAAAAATTATCGAGTCTCCCATTGACTCTCGTTATTCAAGACGATGTGATTTAAAAACCGCGTGTGAAAAACGCACCAAAAACGCAAGAAAAACGTGAACAACACGTGCGTGAAAAACGCAAAAACGCTAATGACTCCAAGGAGAAATGGAACAAAAACGCAGCCAAAAAAGTCAGTTTTTCACGCATTGCACCCTGACGTGAAATGCAATGCTAGTGTGGAAGGGGCCTTAAGGTTCAATGTCCATCATCCATATCTTAATTCACATCTGCATTTAACTTTAACTTTACAAATGTATTACATAAACTAGTCTAGTCAGGCCTTTTCATTTATCTCTGGATCCTTAACTACTTTAGTGATTGCCCTTGCACAGTTTTTTTGTTTTAAACTCAAAAATATGCAAGGACAATGGTGGCTTTTTTCTGTGATTTCTGAGCATAACACTTAAAAAGATTAATTTCTGGTCGAGCTTCCATCGGACATAAAGTTATAACCTTCTAGACTTCTTCCTTAGTAATAATTAGTACGGAGATTGAGGTAAAGGATTGAAGGATATTCTTTATTTAGCTTCTAATTGCCACCTCTGCTGATACCCGGAGCAGTGAAATGTGATTTATATCTGCAGTTAGTGCTCACCATTTCATTACTTCATAGCTAATAAAGCACCGCACTCGTTTAGCCAGTGTCTCCCCTAGCTAATATCTTTAGCAGAGAACAAATCCGTAAGAGTAACTAACCCTTAAACTGCATAGTTAAGTAGGACACTTTCCATCTTTAGGTAAATTGTCGTTTGCAGGATTGTGATGACCTTTACACCCACAGGGGAGCACTTATCAGGGCTTGTATGCCAGTTATTTGGTGTATTCCGAGTGAATGGCCAGGCATTGTTATTATTATACCATTTATGCCAGCTCCATACTGAGTGGGTGTGGAGGGGCGTAAGTGGGGGAGTGGCCTAGCAGACTGCCTTTTAGCATAGGTTTACAGTAGAAAAAAAAATCTTAAATAGTAGAAAATAAAACTTTGTTTAAGATATTTGATTAATATTCTAAGCAGAAATTTGAGGCCAATATTTTGTCATTTGCAGTTTGCACTGCTTGGGATCTTCATAAGGGTTAACCCTAATTTGAATATTAGCCGGCCACTTTTTCCACGGGAATCCATTTACAGGAACCTCATTCATATACATAAAAAAAAAGAAGTTTGTGAGGATTTGAAACCGACTCCAGCAGATAATAAATCGGCTGTGTGCACATACAGTAGCCAAAAACAGTTGTGTTTATAATACTGGTGCATATTCATCTTTAATAATTATACATAATGATGAGTTTGCTTGCATATTGCGATACAGCATAGACTGAGGCTACGTCTGAATTGTTCATTTAATGATATGAACATTTTTTTAGTTTGTGGTGATACCACAGGATGTTGCCTGCAGGAAATAGAAGTAATCAAGAATGCTTTCTCTTATACTGAATATCTCCAATTGCAGTGTACTGAAGTTCTGTAAATGCAACTCTAGTGGGAATGTGTTTAAGAAAATACATCAATTATTGAACTGCTGCTTTCATGGCTGTTTCCAAATTTAAAGGGGTTGTCCACTTTCATCAAATATTCGATATGGTTTGTGTAAGGAAAGGTTATACAATTTTCCAATATACTTTATTAATTCCTCATGGTTTTCTAGATCTCTGCTTGCTTTGCTTCTGTTGAAAGCTTCTAAGTTTATTTCCAGTGGATATAAATCTGTCCCTGGTGAGTGATGGACATGCAGGTGCACAAGCCGTTATTATCACTGTGAGTAATAGGAGTTGTGTGATAATAACGGCTCTTGCACCTGCATGTCCCATACACACCATGGCCAGATTCTATCCACTGGAAATAGAGAAGCTTTCTATAGAAGCAAAGCAAGCAGAGATCTAGAAAACCATGAGGAATTGATGCAGAATGTATATTGAAAAATGGTATAACTTTTAATTACACAAATAATATCAATTATTTACTGAAAGTGGCCAACCCCTTTAATATTTGATAGCTGGACATGTGCTGGTCTTAAGTGTTGACCCCTCATTTAAAGAGGCTTTCTTCTATTTACATAATTATTATCTGGCCAATCACACCAATGCCTAGTTGTCAGGGGAGTAAAAAGCTGCCTGATTGGCTGCTCTGTAGCCCATGAAGCAACAGGTTAGGCGAAGCTGGTGAATTGAAGACGCCAAACTGAAAGTTCAGGTCTGTTCATCTCTAATGACTGGTTTGACCCGTTAACCAGATGTGATAATGCTGTAGAATTAGTGAATACAGCGAGTACCTTTTCTGTCACAGCTAATTGAATTAACACACTTTCAGACATCTTCGCCAGTGCTGTATCTGTATGTATGTATTTATTTTTTCAGAAATAAGTTTAATAGATTTCCACATAGAATTTTTTCAGGAGAATTCCACCAGATTAAGGGAAACTCATGAATTCACCTTTATCAGCATGATGAGTATCTGGTATCTTTTCTTTAAAAAAAAAAATGGGTGTTACTTTTGACTGTGAACCAGCATCTTTGCATGAGTCTCATCAGCTTATTTGGTAATAAAAAAAACTGATGCAAAATGATGGCAACTGATATATGTGAAACAAGAGTGTCTAGTCCAACTAGGCAGGAGCAGTATAACTAACCAGTGCAGGAGCCCCTGGTAATGCGGATAATGGTCAGAACTTGGCAGCTCTGAGCAGGTGAGAATGGCAGAGCCATGAGTACTAACCTCATGTGTTAACTTCCCAAGACTCATAGGATAAGAGGAGCCAGGGCTGGTGTTAAAGGGGTTATCCGGGTTTAAAAAATTTCTTATGGCCGGGCTGGGGAGGGCTATTTAAACACAATAAACATGTACTTACCTCCTCCGGTGCTGCCGATGTCCCGCGCCGCGGCCGGTCTTCTCTGTGCGCCGGTTTCATTACACCGGCGCACAGGGAGCTTCCGGCCGGCCAGATGCTCCCATGCGCACTATTTCCCAGCGCTTACAATGCTGAGAGATAGGGACGGATGGGAGGAGCCGTCCACATCGCGGACCGGAAGCTCCCTGTGCGCGGCTTCCATGCCCCTGTAAACAAACAGGGGCACGGATCGAAGGGACCGCGGCATGGGACATCGGCAGCACCGGAGGAGGTAAGTCCATGTTTATTATGTTTAACTAGCCCTCCCCAGCCCGGCCATAAAACATTTTTTAAACCCGGATAACCCCTTTAATGAATTACCTGCTGACATCAGGTAAACACCGGTGGAGTGTGGGCGCTGCCATCTTAGGTTGGATAATGGGAAGTGATGATCCATTTCCATGGCAGTCTGTATGAGATTCCAGGACCTTTCATTGGGTAGGATCTATAACAGTGTGCACACTGTTGGCAAATTCTATTATGGTATTGCAGTATATGGTACTAATGATTAGACCCCCAAGAGTTAAATTACCTTTGGTGGTCTAAAATGTAGTACAAAAAAAGTTAAAAAAACTAAAATTTCAAATCACTCTCCTTTCACTAAAACTGATATAAAAATAAACAAATAAAATGATAAACATATAAGGTACCTCCGTGTCCCAAAAGTCCTGATCTATCAAATTTATACAAAAGTATCTAATTTTTTAAAATCCATTAAAACCTAATAAAACCTATATATATTTGGTATTCCAGTGATTGCACCGTCCCAAGGAATAAAGTAGAGATGTCATTTAGAGCGCACACTGAAAGACGTGTCCACAAGAATATGGCGCAAATGCTTTTTCTCTAACATTGCATAGCATTTGGAATTTTTTCAAGCTTCCTAGTCATGGAATACAAAATACTGTCACTAGGAAGTATAATTTGTTACACAGAAAACAAGCCATTTTATAGCTCTGTAAATGTAAAAATAAATAAGAATTGTAATAAATAGAGAACCAAAATACGAAAATGGCCTGGTCCTTAAGGGATTTGTTTAAACTTTTTTTTTGTTTTGATGTGGCAGTTGATGTTTCTGTAGTGGTGGTTACTACTAAGGCCCCATGAAGATGAAAAGTATGACTCATAGGGCGCATTCACACTGCCGTTGCTTGCCGTACTGTAGCACGGTGGGCACACGGCGGCGTCGGGGCACCCACCGATCTCCATAGAGGTATATGGCGCACGGTGCCGTATGCTGAGAAAAGATAGGACATGCTTCCGTAGAGCACCGTGTGCCCATTGCCGTCTATGGGAGATGCATATCAGCTGAATATACGTCAGCCATATATATGTCCCCGTACGGCAGTGTGAATATAGCCTTAGACCTTAAAGATAAATACATCTGACCTACCCCTGAAGAAAAAGCTCCTTTAATACGATTGATGTCAGACTGATACTGAGTACATAGTACATTTGGGCTCATTTACTTACCCGGTCCTGCACGTTCCCCTAATCCGGAGTGTCCAACGAGAATGAACTCTGCCGCGATTCACGTAGATCGTGCACCCGATTTCCTGCATGTGACGCTTCCCCAATCAGGTCCACCGGAGTTCACCTTCTTCTTCCCAGTGTATGTAAGTGCCTGATCTTGCAACACAAATTTAAAGTTATCACATGAAAGCCAGCATGATTGCGACACAATCCGATTGCATGCGACAAAATGCGCTTCTAAAAACCTGTCCTGACGGCGTGATCCCCGAAAAGTCGGAAAACCCGACGGAAATGTGGCCGCGGGACCCTTAGTAAATAAGACCCATTGTCTTCATTCTTTTAACAACTGATATTTAATGCAAGTTAGGTCAGTTTTCTACATTATTTTACGTATTCCTTTGTCTGTGTTTGTTTACTGTCATATTACAACAAATTATGGCTCTGAATTGAATTTCCTCCGTTGCTGCCTAAAACACATTACCCTTTATTTCACTTGTTGTTATTTTGTATTCAACAAATATCTTCTTGTGTCCAAAATCCATTATTTTAAATTGTAGCCATTTTATTTTGTGTTGCACTCTTGTCCCTTTTTCCCATTTCACTAAATCACTAGAGATACAACTTGCTGAAGAGTCAATTGTATTGTAATTCTTAATAAATGTGTTTTACTGGAAGAACAAGAAGAGTGTTAATGTAGTTTTGATGGAGGTTTGGTACGAAGGAACATTATTGTAGATGGAGTTTAGAATTTGGCATTTTGTTTTATTTACAAATAATCTGTGAATATTACTTGCTCCTAAAATCTCCTGAAATTAAAAAAAAAAAAAAATGGAGGCTTCAATCAATTCTTATCATAGGTTGTAAAGATTCTATGATGATTCTCCATCTATAAAGATAACTAACACAACTTAGCCACTTAGCCTCTCACCGTTAGGCCAGCAATGAATTATAATGATACGCATATTTTCTTTTTCATTTTTAAAATCTTATTAGACAACTTATAAGCTATCTTTAGATGGCAAATGAACTCTGAACTGCATGTAGCTATGGCAAGCACATGAAGACCATATACAGCGGATCTCCCCTATTAACTTCATATAAAAAGTATTTGAACAAGAGCATAAATATATCATGAGTTGTAGAAGTAGCAGTTGCACCTGGGTCCTGGGTAAACCGTTCCTATAAGGTTCCTCTGCCACATAAAAATACATTAATAGTATAAATGGTTCATAATGATGGTCCTTTTTCAAAAATTTGCAAGGCAAATGAACTTTAAAGGGATTGTACCAACTTTGACAGTTTCCACCTATCCACAGGATAGGGGATAACAATCTGGTCATTGTTGGGTACGACAGCTGGGACCCCCACTGATCACAGGAACAGAACATTACATTTTACGAGAACATGGGACCTGTTCTCATTAATTGAATGAAGTGGTTGGTTGAGCATGTGTCCTATCACTCCATTGAATAATATGGGAGTGGCATGGTGCTTGGCTTTCTCCTACACTCCCATAAGTGTCAGGGAGAGTGCTGAAGAGGACACATGGACAACCTACCGCTTCATTCAATAAGTGAGAATGGACTCTGCATGCAGTGTGTTCTTGTGATCTGATTCGTGGTCCCAGCAGTCGAACCCCAACCAACCAGATTTTTATCGCCTAACCTGTGGATAGGGGATAAAAATAAAAGATGCTACACCACCATTAAAGGGGTTTTGCTACAAACAGAACTTAGGCCCTATCCACAGGATAGGGCCTATCTTGCTGATCAGTGGGGGTCTCAGTAATGGTGCAGACGGTTTCTCATGACCGTTCTTCTCCATTAATTTCAATGGAGCTGTCGGAGATCAGTGAGTGCGGTGCTCTGCAGTTTCCGTCAGCTCCATAAAGATTAATGTAGCAGAACTGTCATGCGCAGCCGTCTGCTCCATTGCTCTGACGAAGTGACGAAGCATCCAATGGAGGAACGTGGGACTCCATTAATCCCCTCGTTTTCTTGATCTGTTGGGGACCTATCACCGAGAGCCCCATTGTTTAGCAGGTTAGGCTCTATCCTGTGGATAGGGCCAAACTTTTGTTCGTTGTAAAACCCCATTAAGTTAGGGGTCTTTATGTGAGTTTTGTAAACCATTTGACCCCTTTAAAATCCCCAGACATGAATAAATATTAATAATATTTAGCATATAGCAAATTTACATAAAAAAGAAGTACATCTGCTGTCTGGGTTGAATTAGTAATGGTTATTGGCTATACAGCAATCATTTGTATACTCAGCTAGGTGTTATTCAAGAGGAAAAAGTCATATTTTTAGGCTTCAGTAGAATATTTATTCTAGAAATAGAGCGCATGTTAAAAGAACACAGATGAAGGGCTGATCTCCCCTTTACAATGAGCCACCATTGTTGCTATAGAAACATGCAATTTGCTTTACCAAGTTATCTTAGAAAGTGAACAGGGAAGAGTCTGATTTGCTTTTTTATTTTATTGACTTCACATTTCACTTGCCCTAGAAATCTCTTATGGTACACGGCTAAACCATCCTTCAAGCCCTCTATAGACAGGAGATTTTAAAATATTTTCCTTTGACTAATGTTATAAAAAGAAGATATTCTATATTCAAAAAAGTTACATTTTTTAATTTAGATTCTTCTTAGTAAATGTGCATAGTTCTGAAATGCTGCAACAGCAATTTAAACACAACTAACCTAAGCCATTTTTAAACTATTTTTACAATTTTTAAACTTATTTTTATCTACTTTATTAATGCCAGCCAAACCATAGACACCCATCTGTAGACAAAAAATAGGTCTTAATACACCATTGGGTTTTCAATTAAAATGGTAAATGCATTTCAGGCTTTAAGCACTGCCTCAAATACTCCTTGCAGTAGAAGAAGGGCTTCTACATACAACATCCATTATGGACATGAGAGATTCAATCATTGTTCAAGCTCCTGTTTTCCTAGTTCTTTTCATTTTTTTTATAAATTTTTGACCACTGTGCTACATTTTGTGGATTAACAAGTTAGCTTACTGTGGGCTGAGTCTTCCTTGATATATTCATATTATATACTGCGTGAAAATTTAACCTCATTTAAGGTGTGTGTATTTTAAAAGGGGGATCCCTAAATACCCACTATCCTACTTATAGTAAAACAAGGAGAAAAAGTGACAGTTCTCTGGTGTATTAGCAACAGGAGAAAAGAAAGGTATCCCAGCTCACCTCCGAGATCACGTTGGAGTCGGCACGGCACCCACCTTGTTTGCATAGGCACAATACAGGAGAGAACAAAATTGATGGTCCAGCCAACATCGGTGATCTTTCAGACTTTTATTTCGTCAAATTCCATTTGTCCACAGTGTTAATCCATAGTTCCTACACGTCTCGAACGAGCTAGTCGTTCTTAGTCATGGAATGTCTGTTTTTGTCCATGTTTGCCCTTTTGAACATTTCCTAGTGGAGACACCTGGGAGGTGGGCGGTTACAAATCAAAGTAACTCGTATCGTATTATATTACTGGCTTCCATAGGAAAATGTACGAGAGGGCAGAACATGCAAGTAATTTATAGTGACAATGCATAATACATATTGATAAATACACTTTGGTACAAAAACAAGGGCCTTACACCTCCACCAATGAGGCCAATAGTCTCTGGCATAGGATCTTTAAATGAAAACCTTTGTGGATGGGTTGATTCTCTACTTCAACCACTTGTTCAACGCGTACAGGACACCAACGATGTTTTGACATCCTTGAAGAATATTATATGGAATAAGCAATATTATTTTTTGAGCTGTTATGTAGTCTCACTTTATACTTCAATCCCCCATGAGATAGCAGTCAAAGCGTTACAATTTCCTCTAAACAAATATAGTGATTACAAGCCGGAGTTGAAGGAGTTCATAGTGGATGTTTGCATTTATTTACTAACGCACAATTATTTTATGTTTGACAACAATTTTTTTTTACAGGTCAGAGGAGTCAGCATGGGAGCGAAATTCTGTCTTGGTGGGAGGAACAATTCATCTTTACAGATGATAATCCCTTCTCTGACTCTCTGGAGTGGTATGGCAGGTATATAGACGATCTGTTGATAGTTTGGAAAGGCAAAGTACCTGCCATACCACTCTTTATAGAGTATCTCAACAATAACAATTACAATCTAGGTTTTACTTTTAATAGTCACCCACAAGAGATAGTGTTTCTAGATTTAATCCTTATGGGTAGAGACAATGGGGGATATTTATCATACGCTGGCGCTCGTGCTTGATGTATCGGGCTGCCAGCAGCGCAGCGTTTATCCTACGCCAGGCAGGGCGTAAAAAAAAAAAAGCCGGCGACTTTTCACGTATGAAAAGTCGCCAGCAGCAGCGAGTGCGCAGGCGCGGGGACAGTAACGCCCCACGCCGGCCCACTCCCGTCCGGCCGCGCCCCCCGCTGACGTCAGGTCGCGTAAGTCACGTGATCAGAGGAGCGCGGTGCAGGAGCTACAGAAGGTGGATGGATCGCCATTAGGAGTGAAGGTACGCGGAAGAAGACATCAAGGGTAAGTATATAAGGTTATTATTTATATAGGGAAGGCAGCTATGGTCTTTTTTTTATTAGTAAAGGGAGGCTGGGACTTTTTATTAGTTAAGGGAGGCCTCTAGGGCCTTTTAATTAGTAAAGGGGGACCTCTAGGGCTTTTTAATTAGTAAAGGGAGGCCTCTAGGGCCTTTTAATTAGTAAAGGGAGGCCTCTAGGGCCTTTTAATTAGTAAAGGGAGGCCTCTAGGGCTTTTTAATTAGTAAAGGGGGGCCTCTAGGGCCTTTTAATTAGTAAAGGAGGACTCTAGGGCCTTTTAATTAGTAAAGGGGGGCCTCTAGGGCCTTTTAATTAGTAAAGGGGGGCCTCTAGGGCCTTTTAATTAGTAAAGGGGGGCCTCTAGGGCCTTTTAATTAGTAAAGGGGGGCCTCTAGGGCCTTTTAATTAGTAAAGGGGGGCCTCTAGGGCCTTTTAATTAGTAAAGGGGGGCCTCTAGGGCCTTTAATTAGTAAAGGAGGGCCTCTAGGGCCTTTTAATTTGTAAAGGGGGGCCTCTAGGGCCTTTTAATTAGTAAAGGGAGGCCCCTAGGGTCTTTTAATTAGTAAAGGGAGGCCACTAGGGGCTCTTAATTAGTAAAGGGAGGCCGCTAGGGGCTCTTAATTAGTAAAGGGAGGCCGCTAGGGGCTCTTAATTAGTAAAGGGAGGCCGCTAGGGGCTCTTAATTAGTAAAGGGAGGCCGCTAGGGTCTTTATATTAGTAAAGGGAGGCCGCTAGGGGCTCTTAATTAGTAAAGGGAGGCCGCTAGGGTCTTTATATTAGTAAAGGGAGGCCGCTAGGGGCTCTTAATTAGTAAAGGGAGGCCGCTAGCGGTTTTTATTAGTAAAGGGAGGCCGCTAGGGGGTTTTTATTAGTAAAGGGAGGCCTTTTATGACTGTTTTAGTGTCATTTTGTGCTATTTTGGTTGTTGGTGTGCCCCAGGATTTTCTAAGTATAAAAAGTGTGCCGCGACTCAAAAAAGGTTGAAAATCACTGACGTAGAGGGACCACCTTAGGCAATCTTCTTTCACCCTCCTTGTTTGATCACGTGATCACGTGATTACCATCACAAGTCGTCACATGACTTATTTGCTGGAGCCCCACCTGGAAACCGGAAGCACTGATAGAGGTTTTCTTTCTCCCAAATTTATGAATATGTTTTTAACCCGTGTTTTTGTACCAAAGTGTATTTATCAATATGTATTATGCATTGTCACTATAAATTACTTGCATGTTCTGCCCTCTTGTACATTTTCCTATGGACGCCAGTAATATAATACGATACGAGTTACTTTGATTTGTAACCGACCACCTCCCAGGTGTCTCCACTAGGAAATGTTCAAAAGGGCAAACATGGACAAAGACAGACATTCCATGACTAAGAACGACTAGTTCGTTCGAAACTTGTAGGAACTATGGATTAACACTGTGGACAAATGGAATTTGACGAAATAAAAGTCTGAAAGATCACCGATGTTGGCTGGACCATCAATTTTGTTCTCTCTGGTGTATTACCCTTTTAAAAGGAAACATAAATGAAACTTTATGGAGTTATGCTGCTGGACACATCTCCAATTACAACCTGTAAAAATATCTTGCTAAAAAGTGCCTGCGTCTTATAGTCTTACAGCACTGCCGAACCATCCTGACCTCTGTAATTTAGATCTAGTGAAGTGCTGATAAAGCAATTCACCCATCTCTATGAGAGAAGTACCTGTGCACTTCTTGCTGTCCCGACATGTAAGAAACAGGACCTGTGATTACATCATCAGGACATGTGACAGTCTCAAATCACATAACCTAGAAGAATAGGCTGTATACATGCCTGTACTTTGCAGTTGGATGCTGTGAGTAGCTGTGGGGCTGGGCAGGTGCAGAGAAGGTGATGGGAGTATTATTTAGAAGGGGTTGTGAAGTGATTTAGAAATGTGGTGGATAAGGAGCTAAGGGTATTTAGGGCATTTATTCATTATAAGGGGTTGAGAGTTAATTAGGGGTATTGAAGCAGCAAAACATTTCATTACTGGGGGGGGGGGTTGCTGCATGGGGCATTTCTTTACTAGGAGAGGCTGCATGGGTCACTTCATTCCTGGGGGGTTGCTGCATGGGGCATTTCATTTCTGTGGAAGGCAGCTGCAGAGCATTTCATTAATGGGTAGCGAGGCTGCGTAGGCTTTTCATTACTGTGACCAATGCATTTCCCACCTTAGGCTTATATTCGAGTCAATACGTTTTCCCAGAATTTTGTGGTAAAATTAGGGGCCTTGACTTATACTCAGGTTCAGGGGCGTAACTTGAGGGGGTGCAGAGGGTGCGAGTGCAACTGGGCAGAGGCTTAGGGGCCCATAAGTATTATAAACCATAGATTATAGCCGGGGGCCTGGTCCAGACTTTGCACTGGGGCCTGTCAAGTCACAGCTTAGGTTAGCTTAGACTTGAGTATATACAGTAATCTTGGTGCTGGAGTCTACTTACAGATCACTGCAAAAAATTCTTGATAAAAAATCCTTGTTTTATTTGTATTGGCACATCTCTACATTGATTAAAGTTATATAAAAACTTGTTTGGAACAACGCATTTTGGTTTTGAACGGGGCGCTTCATCTGGTCCTTCACAGTCCACACACAGCATTGACAACAATCCTATCCTACTTACACTACCTACTTTTATTTGATTTTTATCCTAGCTGTATTACATAAGGTACCATCATCTTGTCTCTTTTTTCTTCCTTTTCTTTTAGCATTGTCCAAAAGTAAGCAAAGAGAATAAGGGTCTTCAGTGTCAAATGACAATCTGCACAAAAGTAAATGAGACATTTCTAATGTATGACAGTAAATGAGCTCATTACCTGCATTTTGACTCAGATTTTTGTAGATTCTTTCCTGAGCTGATGTCACATGAAATCCATTCGTTTGCTCTTATTTTAAATCAAATCCACATTCATACTTGTGATTTTGTCCTGTTCAAAGATTGATTCTATAATGTAGGTTATAATATCATAATTCACAGTATTTGCACAAAATTTCCTCATCTAGGGTGTGACCGCATGGATAGCATATTATTAGCAAGAGTAATAATAAAATGTTTCTTTGTGAAATCTTAGATTCTTGAGAATCATCTAATTGACTAATCTCAGGCTTTCTTTAACTTTTTAGAGCTCATTTCCATATACATTTGGCTTTTTCTTTATAGGTAAACAGGCAAGATTTAACATGAAAGATGGAATGCTATAAAAGATATTTAATACCCTTCCTGTGGGTATAACCTGGGGACAGTGTCCCTTGTAGGACACAGCACAAAACTCTTGTCCTACACTACTAATACCTTTGACTTTGTAAGTTGGTGTAACATTGTTTTTGAGGGAGGTGTATACATATTCAGCCCTCTTACTAGTCATTTAATTAAGGCTACATTCACACTAAAGTGTGTCCGCCGTACTGTAGCACGGCGGGCACACATTGGCACTAGGGAGAGGAAGAGGGGGTTACCCTTCCAGGGTTCCAGCCCAGTGGTGTCTTCAGCCAATACCAGCGTTACCAGTATTCCACTGTGTTCCTGCTGTCATCCCAGGTTCAGACTGTTACCAGAGTTCCCCTTGTCCCTGCTGTCATCCCAGACTTGGACTGTTTCATCTATTACCTTGGCTGCCACCGCGACTCCAACCTCCGCGGTAGTCCAGAGGGTCCAAGACTCTTCCCTAAGAGACTCTCCCACACCCCTGTGTGTGACACTCCTCCTTTCCCCGGATCACTCATCTCCTTGTAGCTTGTAGTTTGCAGCCTCTCTTTCTGCTGACAGGATGTGATCAGTCAGTGTCTCTGAACTCAGTGCAGGAGGCGTGGCTACAGTCAGTAATCTCATCTTTGGGATCTCACACATAAATCCAAGATGGCTGCCCAACATAAGTGAGAAGTTACAGGGTTGTGTCTAGTGGAAACTGAAATTGTATACAGAAGGACTGATAGAGACAGGATGGACTTAGAGAATGTGTTATTTTGTTATGCTGAGTACATATAAGAAACTTGTCTTTGTAGGAATACCCCTTTAACAGAGACAATCCATGTGACAGAAAAGGTGCAATGGCCTGCCCGATGCAGTGTCCTAGTGTTAGTATTATGTGTCCCAAACAGTCTGTCTGCCATCTACTGTCTATATTTGCTATTGCTGCTGCTTAATTTGTGCCTGGGAAGGAAAAATGTTATTTATGTTGACCAATGTGATGTAATGTTAATAACAAATTGTACAAAGGTCTTGGTTAGATAAGACCTGAACTGACCACTCCTAAGGGAAGTTTATAAAGCCCCTTGTGGCTGGAAAGTTCTACATCTTTTTGGGGTTCTTCTTTCCTGAACATGTATCTGAAATGTTGTCCAGACACACAGCCTGCAGATAGATCCAACCAGCTACCTGGAGAGGTGGAATTGTTGCCTACATTGAAGTTTGTGTTCTGGACATAAAGGCACTGTGAGTGCACATCTTCCACAGTATACAGCATACAGTATACAGTATGAATCAGCAGATTCCTGCCGTGTACTTCCCCAATGCGGTCAGCAACTACTGGGACTGATCTCTGTAAGTGTATAGATGTGTGTAAATATTAGTGCAGAAATTTGTGCATATAAGTGTTAAAATGGGTGAGTATACAAATATGTATATTTTCTGAGGGGGAAGAAAGGCCCCATTTAGAAGTCTGCTATAGGGCCCTGCTTCTCCTTTTTACACCCCTGGATACTGTAGTGAGCACAAACAGTCATATGCAGTGAGGGCCCTACTTGCAAGAGCTTACAGTCTATGAGGATGATGGGGTGACACAAAAGGTATCAGAGCTCGTATAATGATCCAACTGTTCTTGATAAGGGAACACTTGGGAGTAAGGTGGCACATTGGGTCCACAAGCAGCTGTCCATTACACTATGTACGTATACACTAATAACTACATCTCGGCAATGCTATAAAGAAGAAATTTCCCATCTAAAATAAATCACAGAGGGGATTTCGGTAAGCTGTAGTAAAGCAATGCACGCTAAACCTATATCTCTAGTTGTTTCTCCTGCGGTTTTGTGCCCTATTCCCTGAAGTATAGTGGTTTATCACTTGTGGTTCAATATTTAGGTGTTTAGTGCATAGAAATTAGAAACTGAAGGTCCCTGGTGACTGGTGGTTTAGTGTCTAGTCGTTGGTTTTCTAGAAAAGTTCTCTAGACAAGAAATTAAAGATGATGCGTTTTTACTATGCACTATGCATATATATCTGTTAAAAGTTCTGCACCGCTTTGATATGTAAAGTGAAGAATCTTGTCTTTTACCTCATCAGCCAGACATTTCCGTCTATAAAATGGACTCAGTTCCAATTTGACGCGTTTCGGCAAGAAGCATTAGGCCAAATTCACATGAACGTATGGGGGGCGTATGTATGGCCGCAAGCCAGGGGCATTGCTAGGGTTGCAAAAGATCTGGGGCATGGCCCCAATACATATGTACCAAATTTTCAGTAGTGTATCTTGTACATAACCCCCTTCACGTGTGGTTGTGCCTATAACAACTGTACCTAATAGTTACTGAAAACACAGGAGAAATCCCTACCTATTACTTCTATCGCAAGGTGATGTGTAGTTGTTTCTCGATCTTCTCCATTAAGCCCAGCATCACCACGTCTCCTCTTCAGCCACGGGTCACCCCTGTGGAGTTTACCACACAGAAATGTTATGTTCTTATGTTCAAACACTTTTTCTCCTTTACTGTAAAGCCCCTTTCACACACACATGCAAGCTACACCTGGTCCAGGACTGCTGAAGAAGAGGTGGGAGTGTTCCTTACTCCTCCCCTCTCCATATGAAGTCGTGCAGCCAGACTGTTATTTCCGGAAAGTTTCTTTTCCAGCTATGGCACAGTGGCGCAAAAAGCTCACTATACCGGGCACTCCTATGGCAGACGTATGACACAAAAAATGCCCCCTGTAATGTCCTTTGCAACCCCCTGTAATGTCCTCATATCCCCAATAAAGATCCTCCACTGCCCCCTTTCATGTCCTCATAGCCCCCTTTCATGTCCTCCGCAGCCCCCTTTCATGACCTCCGCAGCCCCCTTTCATGTCCTCCGCAGGCCCCTTTCATGTCCTCCGCAGGCCCCTTTCATGTCCTCCGCAGTCCCCTTTCATGACCTCCGCAGCCCCCTTTCATCACCTCCGCGGCCCCCTTTCATGTCCTCCACGGCCCCCTTTCATGTCCTCCGCGGCCCCCTTTCATGACCTCCGCGGCCCCCTTTCATGTCTTCTGCAGCCCCCTTTCATGACTCCGCAGGTCCTGAGGACATAGCTAGCGATGAGAGTGGGGAAATCCTCCCGGACAGCTGACATTTGGGACACAGGTCATTTGACCTAGTGATGCCCCTGCGGCAAGCTTGCAGTTATACATGCATTCCCCATAGACGGGACACGTGCAGCACCATACCACTCCGTACACAGGGAAAAGATAGAACATGTCCTAACTTTCCCTGTGCGCATGGCCATACGCTGTGCATCTCTATGGAGAGGGGAGGGCATATGTTTGTGTGAAGTCAGCCTTAGTCTTCATCAAGACTAAGGCTACTTGCCGAAATATGGCACACTGCGTTACACTATTGGGGTCATTTACTAAGGGCCCGATTCGCGTTTTTGCGACAGGTTAACCGAATTTTTCCATTTTGCACCGATTTTCCCTGTATTGCCCTGGGATTTCGGCGCACACCATCGGATTGTGGCGCATCGGCGCCAGCATGCACACGGCGGAAATCGGGGGGATTCCCCCGAAAACCTGACGGATTCGGAGAAACCGCCGCATTTGAAAAAAAAAGGGTCGTTAGACACGCACTTACCTTCACCCGGTAATGGATCGTGCACTCCGGCGGACCTCGGCGGACTTCAGCGCAGCAGCGGCACCTGGTGGACGTCGGAGGAACTGCCTTAGTGAATCGCCGGAAGACCCAAATCCACCGCAGAGAACGCGCCACTGGATCGCGAATGGACTGGGTAAGTAAATCTGCTCCTATGTCTGGATTTGTGAGAGCTTTTCATCAATACATTTTGAAAGAACTGCATTGAATTCCGAGTGCTGGATCTATTCTTTAATTGATACAATTCTTACCCTTAGGAGGCTTGGGAGAGCTCCATGCACCGAGATATGCCCTCATAAGAGGCAGGTGAGCTGGATACTGTTTTCCGTGGACTATGTTACCATTCTTGCTTGGTACAGTAGTTTATTGTTATATTCTTAAATTTCCATTGGTTTTCCTTGTGTGATTATTTGTCAAGACCCTGATGCCAAAATGAATGGCGTCTAATGGCATTATCTGCTGTACTTTCATATCCATAGGAATTGTATGGTAAGGTACTGTGCATGCACATCCATTAAACTGAAGCATCAATATCCCCTTTTCTTGTGTCATTGGTGGGTGTCGTGTCCCATAGACAAACCCTCCTCAATCGTCATTTTATCACCAATCCTGTACATAGCGTATAATATTAATTACTTTTAAAAAATGTTACTTATTTAACATGTAGACAGAGGGAGTACTTAAAGTCTTTGTCTCAGGAATATTTCCAACTTTTTAACCTTTGCCCTGAATCCACTAATTATCCTGCAAGCAAAGTGCAAACTATGAAAAATACATTTTTTTTCTAATCTTGGACTGTCCCTAATCTTATATTCTATTAACTACAGTATTTTAATTCTTGTGTCTTGCAAATCTCTTCCTCACCTATGTAATGTATTTTACAGAAATTGACTTGGTTTAACAGGATCTAATTCTAAGGAACTTACCCAGACTGTCCATATGTGAATGAAGCCTAATATTACATAGCAAGACTGCAGTATCCCCTGTTGCTTTGACATTAATTGTTCTTTTCAGCATTACTAATAGACAATAAATACTGTATATCACGTTCATTTGACAACATTCTGTGTACTCTAAGTAATGTAGGGCATACAGTTGATTATCCAAATACACTAATCAGAGAACACCTATAATCTGTCTTATTTTATTTGATTGCAAATTTATACTTCGACAAACAAGTTTCTTAATTGATTGTGTTTTCTCCATTCCCCGGGGATTAAAATAACATTTTGCTGTTAAATTTGAACTAGGACAATGGTAAATAGTATTAGAAAAACTTTACATTTAGCTAAAACTACACTCTGAAAAATATCCACACATAGAATGAGAGGCCAAGATGAAGTATGAATGAATCAGATGGCCGGAGGTATCACACAAGGGCTTACATCAATCAGTCCATTGAGAAAACCAAGCATGCATGTGCTTGTGAAAGACTCAAGGAATAGTTATTAGCCATGGGAATAAAGACAAGTTGTAGGATTTTCACATATACAGTAGGCATGTACAAAATTTTTTTACTTTTATTAGTTTGGAGCATAGTGTCCTATCTTCAGGCAGCATGTTGAAGTGCAGGTAGAGCTGAGCAGATTATACATAGGGGCCCATTTACTAAGGGTCCGCGGACCGCACAAACATCGGATATTCTGACGATTACCGATTTGTGCTGCATTTAAAAGGGTATTGTGGTGCACGTGATCGGATTTTGGCGCAATTGCACCAAAGAAGATGGTGAACTCCGGCGGACCTGAGCGGGGAAGCAACATATGCAGGATATCGGGCACATGATCTTAGTATATCTCGTCGGAGTCCATGATCATCGGGAACGCACAGCAGGAATCGTGACAGGACCGGTTAAGTAAATGTGCCTCATAGTGTCCTATATGCAAACACTATATTATAGAGCAGGGGAGGTGAGCAGATTGTTTTTACACTTCTTCATTTGGATTTTATAATATATCAGGAGCAACACTTTTTTCGCGCATCTACCTTTGCTAGGCTAGTGAAAAAGTTGCAAATTTTGTCGCAAATATAAGAGAAAAGCCTAAGATAAATGACCCCCATAATGTCCTATCTGCAGATAGATTGATGGCTGCTCCCTGTGGGAGTAAGGGGGAGTTCATGATTCTTGTAGATTGGAGTGCATTTTTCCTTAAAGGAAATCTACCATTTGCTTTTGTGCATTATGAACCAAACATACCTTGAGAATGCTGTAGCTACACTGATGCAGAAACATATCTTGTTTAATCCCTGAACTGAGTGGTTTTGCTGAAAAAACATTGATCAATTTATGATAATGAGGCTCTGTTGCTCCTGTGGCCGCCAGGGCGCTCTCCTCACCCTAAATATGCACTGCTGTAGCCTAGATTAAGCCGAGAATATGTCATCACTATGTTGTCCCTGACAGGCAGAAGTAATCAATTGCTGGACCCAGCTGCTGAGTAAGAGTCATTCAACTCAGGATGATTCGACTCAGTCCTCTCTGGACAAGCTCCATTTTATGTCTTTATGTACAGCAGCCAGGGCACCCAGCTTTCCAAAGGTGCTGAATTTTATAATTGTTTTTTTTAACAAAACCACTCGGATCAGGAATTAAACAAGATATGTTTCCGTATCAGTGTAGCTACAGCATTCTCAAGGTATGTTTGGTTCATAATGCACAAAAGCACACTGTAGTTTTCCTTTAAATATAAAATATTCAATTTATTTCTCTTATCCTATGAAGTTACAATCTAAATGTATAGCAGTACTTAGTAAAAGTCATTTACAATTGTAAAATAATATCACCTGTAGGTTGTGGCATGTACACACTCTTGGGCCTACAGAGGTACATTTGCATTTTTCTGTGTTGTGCTTTGTCATGCTTTGATTTCAGGCTTTTTTCATCTGTGAGCAGCTCAATAATTTTTCTAGGTTTATGACCCACATGAACTCCTGTAAAGAAAAATATATTACCATGTGTATCAGTGTATTTACTAGTATGCAGAAACTCTACTGCTTCTGAAAGCTATTCAACACTTTCTCCGCTGCCTTTGGACACTAAACGATGGTATGGAATGGAAGTCATAATTGATGTGTGACACAGTAAAAAAGCCACCTTTTTCTGTTTATCCTTGTATATACTTGGAATGATTGAAGTGAGTAGCGGAATATATATTCCCTGCATACCTACATGTATAAGATATTTGTAATGAAACACACATTGGGGCACATTTACTATAAGGGCCCTTCGGACGCATTTCCGCCAGGTTTCCCGGATATTTTCCCTGAATTGCACAGGGGTTTTTGGCGCATGCGATCGGATTGTGGTGCATCGCCGTCGGCTTTCATGCAACACAAATCGTGGGCATGACCGTTGGACAATCCAACTGATTCGGACAAACGGCGGAATTTAACTTTCAAAATTGTGTCGCAGACACACACTTACATGCACCAGGAAGAAGATGGTGAACTCAGGCAGACCTCAGCGGGGGAAGCGACACATGCAGGATATCGGGCGCACGATCTTAGTGAATCGCACCGGACTTCAACCTTATCGGACAACGCACCTTGGGGATCACAACAGGACAGGTTAAGTAAATGTGCCCCATTATGTATAAATTTCCTCCAAAATCATTTTTACGTGTCCTACGGTTAGAGTTACATGACTCAGCAAGTGACCAGTCTGAGATGAAAACAAGTAAAACAAAGTAGAAGTGTTTAATGTCTGTTCCCTGGCTAGCAGATTCTAAGCAGATTATAAGTATAAGTATATTTACAGTATAAATTGATAAGCTGTCAGTGTTGGACCGAAGTACCTTAGGCTGTCAGAGAATTTCTTCTTTCCAATTTCTTGCAAATCCTTAACATCCTCTTATTCAGCAGAAATTAACTTAATTTAACTGTCTTATATTTACTGTCCTGTATGGTAATATTCATTTGTTCTATAGGGTTCATGGTTAAATTAACAAATGTGTTAGTGTTAATATAGGTTAAATGGAGTTCATTATTTTCGTATTTGAATTATCCTGTGGTAGCAATATCCATGTTATAATTTATATACAGACTTTAGTCCCAGGCTGCAATGATCCCCTGTAAGGTGTCTGTAATAAAGCTTTATTAATAATCCCATGATGCACAAAATTTTGAAAATCTAATTGTCACAGGGACAAATTCAACTGAAGTACAAACCTAAAGATCCTATCTTGTATGTAACCATGGGACTGCCTGCATAGTGTATATTATATATATATATATATATATATATATATATATATATATATATATATGCATCAAAGGGCATGAAGGCATCAAAACTATGCATTAACTCATGTGGAATTATATACTTAACAAAAACGTATGAAACATCTGAAAATATGTCTTATATTCTAGGTTCATCAAAGTAACCACCTTTTGCTCTGATTACTGCTTTGCACACTCTTGGCATTCTCTTGACCAGCTTTAAGAGGTAGTCACCAGAAAAGGTTTTCACATCACAGGTGCCCTGTCAGGTTTAATAAGAGGGATTTCTTGCCTTATAAAGGCAAGATTATAAGTCAGGTGGATACACAGCTGATAGTCCTACTGAATAGACTGTTAGAATTTGTATTATGGCTTGAAAAAAAGCAGCTGAGCTAATGATGGCCATCATTACTTTAAGAAAACTTTGAAAGTGTCCCCAATTGCAGTTGCAAAACCATGAAGCGCTACAAAGAAACTACCTCACATGAGGACCACCCCAGGAAAGAAAGACCAAGAGTGACCTCTGCTGGAGAGGATAAGTTCATCCGAGTCACCAATCTCAGAAATTGCAGGTTACCAGCAGCTCAGATTAGAGACCAGATCCACAGTGCCACAGGGAGTTCTAGCAGCAGACACATCCCTACAACACCTGGTAAGAGGAGACTCTGTGCAGCAGCCTTCAAAGTAAAAATAGCCGCTAGGAAACCACTACTAAGGACAGACAACAAGCAGAAGACTTGTTTGGGCTAAAGAACACAAGGAATGGACATTAGACCAATGGAAATATGTGCTTCGTTTTAATGGGGCTCATGTACTAAGTGTCCAAACGCCGCACTTTCGTCGGGTTTCCCGAATATTTCCGTTTTGCGCCAAATTGCCCTGGGATTTTGGCGCATGCGATCGGATTGTGGCGCATCGGCGCCGGCTTTCACGCAACAGAAATCGGGGGGCATGGCTGTTGGACAACCCAATGGATTCGGAAAAAACACAGAATTTAAAAAACAATTTGTGGCGCAAGATCACGCACTTACATGCACCAGGAAGAAGAAGGTGAACTCCAGGGGACCTCGGGGCAGCAGCGACCACTGTGAAGCATGGAGGAGGAGGTGTGATCGTGTGGGGGTGCCAAGGCCGATTCTAGCCATTTTGCTGCCTGAGGCGAAAATTGAAAATGCTGCCCCCCGACTCCCATTTTAAAAATGTTGTGTTGTCATAAGAACCAGGAGTAACAATAACGCTTAGTTGCAGACACCTGTGATAACTGTTACAGCTGTTTATTGTAGTCTAGGGCTAAAGTACAGTAACTTACCAACATCTAGAGGTCCGTTTGTAACTAGGGGTCGTCTGTAAGTCGGGTGTTAAGTAGGGGACCACCTGTAGTTGATAAAAAGATCTTTTGCAGATGAAGCGTACTGCTATACCGATAGAATATACAGTAGACACCAGATTAGTTCAGTCGCTAAGAATGGAAAATACTATTCGTATCTGATAAAGGCTTAGCTTAGTCTATGCAGGTGGAATCTACAGTATTTGGTAGAGAATTAGTTCACTTTCTGCACATGGGGCATAATATAGTTGCTATACAGCTGGAATATACAATAGCGGATACCAGGTACCAGTAGGTCAGTCTATGAGGAATACCATTTGTAGCTGAATTAGTTCATTCTGTACAGGTGAAATAAGCAGTAGCGGATGGAGGATTAGTTGATGCAAGTGAATTATATAGTAATTACCAGTATCCTCAGCCTATCTATACAAAGCTGAGCAAAAATCAATAGGTAAACAAAGAGTTGAGGTAAAGAGTTTATAAAATCTTTGGGGAAATTTTGCCTCCATACACACACCAAGGGTTAACAACCTGATATTGGAGCACATCCAGCCCCTCTGCTTCTGGTCAGTACCTGAGCTCTGTTCTTTACTGCTCCCTGGCACAGCAGGGGTTACAGCCAGCATTTCAGAGGCTCCTGCCTGCAAACCTGTGACACCCGACACCCGGCCTGCACGTGTGTTGCTGGATCCAGTGACTCTTCAGGTCCTGAGGCTCGGCACACTCCTGGGCTCCTCCACCTGCAGTCTCCTGCTGCTCCTCCTGTCCTCCGGTCTCCCTGCACAAGGTCCTGAGAGTGGGAGCTTCACTCATGGCTCCTCACTGCTGTTAGCTGCACATGGAGGCCGGTAGGACAGGAGAACCTGTCAGCAGGCTGGAGATGCTTGCAGTGCACGCTGTCAGGTCACAGCGTACATACACACGCCCCCTGTCCCATCTCCGCTCTGTATAGTAATCGCGTCTGGGTTCTTAAAGAAACAGACGCGATTAATTTCATAGTGGGTGATTCGGGCGGCAATGAGCGCCCGAATCACCTACATTACAGACGCCCAGGGTGCCGCTCTAATCAAGGATCGGGCATCTGCCGCCTGAAGCGAGATTTTCATCTCGCCTCATGGCAGATGCGGCCCTGGGGGGTGCTTTGACACTGTTGGGGATTTATTCAAAATTGAAGGCATACTGAACCAGCATGGTTACCACAGCATCTTGCAGCAGTATGCTATTCCATCTGGTTTGTGTTTAGTTGGACCACCATTTATTTTTCAACAGGACAATGATCCCAAAAACCTCCAGGCTGTGTAAGGGCTATTTGACCAAGAAGGAGAGGAATGGGGTGCTATGCTATATGACCTGGCCTCCACAGTCACCAGACCTGAACCCAATTGAGATGGTTTGGGATGTGCTGGACCGCAGAGTGAAGGCAAAAGGGCCAACAAGTGCTAAGCATCTCTGGAAACTCCTTCAAGACTGTTGGAAGACCATTTCAGGTGACTACCTAATGAAGCCCATCAAGAAAATGCCAAGAGTGTGTAAAGCGGTACTCAAAGCAAAAGGTGGTTACTTTGAAGAACCTAGATAGAACATAAGACATATTTTCACTTGTTTCACACTTTTTTTGTTAAGTATATAATTCTACATCTGTTATTTCATAGTTTTGATGCGTTCTGTGTGAATCTACAATTTTTATAATCTTTGAATGAGAAGGTTTGTCCAAACTTTTGGTCTGTAGTGTATATAGTACAGTACAGAGCAATATATATATGATACCTGTACTAGAAATTGGGGAAATTGTTGTGCAATGCGAGTTAATTATAGAAGTGGAATTCAACAACTGGGTTGGTACATACACACTTTTACATGCAACAGTTTTGCATGTGGGTGGAAAGTATGTTTCCCCTGGGTTTTCCTACTATGCTAGGCCTTAATGTGGAGGATGTGTTGCTCAGCACCTTGGACACAGGTGGTGGGAGCAGCCTAATCAGGCTGCATAAAGCTGCTGAGCAGAGCTGAGAGAGTTGGCTCTGAGAAAGGCTGGAGAGCACACACAGCCCTGACTTCTGTGCCGGGAGCAGCGACATCCTTTATGTTTTAGTGGTGAGTTAGAGGAACTCTGTTTAGCTAGCACCCTGACAGGTAGGATTTTGTTCATGTTTTGATGCCTGTATGTGAAGGCTGTTTTATTTTGTTCCAGCTGTTGGAATAAACGCAGGCGAGACTTGTTTGGACTGAATTTTCGTGTCACTGTCTTGAAAAACCCGCTACCTCAGACTCTACTGGGCCAAATTTCCCACAATATATATATATATATATATATATATATATATATATATATATATATATATATATATATATATATATATATGGTCCAGGAATAGATATGGTGCAGCACTGTGTATGTGGAACAATCAGGTGCAGATCTTCTCAAAGGGTCCAACACCGACCCCAAGATCAAGTAACAGTCAACGGTGAAGCAGCACTCCGTGGGATTAAATAAAGATAATTTTATTCCACCATAGTAATGCAACGTTTCGCCTTTTCGATCAAGGCATTCTCAAGCATAGTGAGTTAAAAGTCAGCCGACTTAAATAGCGGTGAAACAATCACCGACACGTGTGTAAAACAATGACCTTGTATAAATCCACAAAACATTATACAATGTAACATATACTCCATATACAGTGAATAAAGTGTTACATATTCCAATAAAATTAAAAACTGAAGTGTTTAGGACACTAAGAGGCAACTCCATCGTGTCTCCATCGTTACCACCGCAACGCCATAGCTGGTAACAGAGGCACGATCCACAAACCAAATTGTGTGAACAAAGTGCTAGTGCAAAAATTAAAAACAAGGGTACACAGTAATGTATTAACATATGTATCAATCATAATTTGCATGAGACAACTCAGTAATGTTCCTGTTCAGGGAGTTGTGTCCATTATTCTTCGCTGAGCAATCGGAATCAGAAGTACAGGCATGCGTAGAAAAGAAAGAGAACACAACATGGCCATCTTGTTTTTGGGAATACTCTATACAGCGAGAAACTGGAAAGGAACCTAGACACTCCTAACGGGACATGGAAGGGGATCACGGGACGGTGCATGGTGATCCACAGGTAAGCAGAAACTGCCAGGTTCGGAAATCAACTCGTCGCCGTATGGCTACGCAAATCCTGCCTGTTGTGAGTCATATCCGGGATCGCTACCACCTCATACGGGTCCACCAGCTTCAATGTGTCACATATATATACCGAAGACTGTGACTTTGAAACTGACTTTCATGTGATTATAATGTCTCTCATTACTAGCATCAAACCAACAATTAGCAAATGTACAGTGACATCATTTACTGAGTCTCTTTTATGTATGTGTGAGTGCTTTGTGGTATTCTTTGCTTGGTTTGTGAAGAAATAATAATGTTTACCAAGTGGCACTATGCTACTTGTCAGACAATCCTCAGAAAAAAACATTCATTAGGGAAAAAGAGGCGCTTTCATCCTGTGCAATTATGTGATTAGCAGAGTGCAATAAATAAGTGCATTACGGTGTCCAAAATTAATGCACTTTAAAATTTGACATCTTAAAAGAGTCAGAGAAATTGAAAAAGCAAAAGAACATGAAAAACAAATCTTAGTGTAGGACACAAAAGTATTTGCTTTACCAGCTGTTAGAACTATGCTGTATGTTACTATTGTTTGGTTTGCTGTCATGGACAGTCATTCCTTCATCATTTTTTAAGCAAAGGTTCACATTGCATAAGATAAGAAAACAAGAGAAAGGTGACCGGCACTACCTTCTCCAAGGCAAAAACAGCATAAAGGAGTAATGTCCAGCAGATGCAGCTGTAGGTGTGAACTGGCATATACAAGGTCCAAAACCGGGGTGCACGTGGTGCGTCTCAGCAATCCAAAACAGTAGAAAAGAAGACAGCACTCACCGGTATCGGGGAAACAAAACGCTTTATTGTGCGTAGGGATACATAGCAGGGAAGATGCATGCCACACAGAGACGACGGGTCGTTTCGAGCAGTATGCATTTTCTCAAACCTTGGAGCTCGCAAGACCTCGGAGTGCAGGTAAAATACCCACCCCGGGTTCACGTTGTCTTGGTAACAGTACACAACATACATAAAAACACAATGGGGCTCATTACTAAGGGTCCGCAGAGCGCATTTTCGTCGGGTTTCCCAACGATTTCCGTTTTGTGCCGAATGGCCCCAGGATTTTTTCGCACATGATCGGATTTTGGCGACAGAAATCAGGGGCCAGGCGGTCGGACAACCCAACAGATTCGGACAAAGCGCAGAATTTTAAATTAAGAAATGTGTCGCAAGACACGCACTTACAAGCACCGGGAAGAAGCAGGTGAACTCCGGTGGACTTCAGCGCAGAAGCGACGGATGCAGGAACTCGGGCACATGATCTTAGTGAATTGCGGGACATACATTAGCTAGTGTTAAGACCAACGAACTGTTAGAATAAGAAACATTTTATGTAAAAGTAGTCACTAAAACTGTGACATACATTAGGTAGTGTTAAGACCAACGAACTGTTAGAATAAGAAACATTTTATGTAAAAGTAGTCACTAAAACTGTGGCTACAGTAGCAATAGAGAATGCCAAGCACGATATTGCAAGTAATGATAGAAGGCAGGATGAGGTAAAGATAATAATAAGTCCATGCAAAAGATGGGAACAGAAAAACAGCGTAAGAAACAATATTGTATAGATATATGCAGAGAACAATTACTACAAATAATACATATACTATACATGCGGTGCGTCAAAAATTGATGAACCGCTACGTTGAATTATAGAAAAACACTCAAGTCATTCCTATCATTTAACCTCATAATACCTAGTGCACTATATTTCAAAATGAGTCTAGCCTCTTGGCGTAATAGGATCTTGGGGTGGTCACCACCTTAGGGATCCACCTCTACCTTTTGAAGACCCGCAAACCTCAACACCTTAGGATTACCTCCATGCCTATCTCTAACATGATTGATTAACCGAGGGAAGCCTCTTCCTGTGCCTATCGAATTGTATTGTTCACGAAATCTGGTAAATAAATTTCTGATGGTCTTGCCGATATAATAGTGCTCACAAGGGCACAGAATTACATAGACCACAAAGGTGGATCTACAATTCATGAAAGATTTAACTTCATGTTGTGTACTGACTAATTTAATGAATTTGGTTTGCATATTAATGCGGCAAAAATTACATGATCCACATTTGAAGTTACATTTTTCTGCAATACACGTCTGCAACCAGGTAGAACTAAATGTAGAAAATTGGCTGGAGACTAATTGGTTTCTAAGAGACGGGCTATGTCTAGTAACTTCAGAAAGTTGGTCATCCATTTCCAAGATTTTCCAATTCTTGTGAATGGTGGAACATATGGCTCGCTCATGTGAACTAAAGCCAAACGAGAAAGCCATGCGTCCTCTACCCTTAGTGTGAGTGTCCTTGCTACTCTCGCTATGCTAGGCACGTCTATTGACAGGGGTACCACGTGCATTCTCAAGCACCTCCTCTAATATAGAGGTAGGATATCCGTGGTGCAACAGTCTCTGTTTTAAATCTGCGGCTTGAATTTTTATTTATGGTTTTTATTATGTTTTCAAGAATATACAGAAATTGTAATAGTGGCTTCATATATTGTAATGGTGTCTTCAGCCATCTTCTTGCTGCTGTAAATAAATTCTGCTTAAGGCTGCATTCACACTAACGCAAGGGTGACGTATATACGGCCGACGTATATATGGCCAATATACATCCCCCATAAACAGGGGCACCGTACCGCTCCTGACCCCGTGAAAAATAGGACATGTCCTATTTTTTCACGCCATACGGCACCGTGCGCTCTCCCCCTCCTCCTCTCCCCACGCGCTGCTCTGTGCCCGCCATGCTACGGTACGGCGGGCAATGTTAGTGTGAATGCAGCCTTAGAGAAATCAGAGTTTTATAAGAGTACACTTTCTGTTATATTGAACAGTTCATAACAGTACAAAACAAATTCAGGATACAATATAGAACAACAGAAAACAGTTTGAACAACTACCCGAGAGAGACTCGAGAGTGTATATATTACACTTGGTAGTTAGGACTATTTATCCATAAATCCCAATCTTTTTAAAATTTAACCCCTTAACGCTCTGCGCCGTAGCTCTACGGCGCAGAGGTATAAGGGATGTATGAAGAGGGCTCACGGGCTGAGTCCTCTTCATACAGAGGTGGGGGTTTTTGCATTTTGCACAAAACCCCCACCGCTAATAACCGCGGTCGGTGCTTGCACCGATCGCGGCTATTAACCCTCTAAACGCCGCCCGCAAAGTCGCGGGCGGCGTTTAAAAGACGGCGGCGCGTGGGCGCCGCCATCTTTTTTTCGATCGCCACGCCCCCGAACGTCATCGGGGGGCGGCGATCGGTTACCATGGTAGCCTCGGGTCTTCTCTTGACACGAGGCTGCATGGTTTATGCAGGTTCATTACAATGAGCCAGTGGCTCATTGTAATGTAAGACCTGCAAAAATGCCATATATTGCAATACTGTAGTATTGCAGTATATGGTAGGAGCGATCTGATCATCTAGGGTTATTGTACCCTAGATGGTCTAAAAAATAGTGAAAAAAAAAAGAAAAAAAAAAGTTTAAAAAATAAAAAAAATTAATAAAATATTAAAAGTTCAAATCACCCCCCTTTCCCTAGAACGGATATAAAACATAACAAACAGTAAAAATCACAGACATATTAGGTATCGCCGCGTCCCAAAATGCCCGATCTATCAAAATATAAAAACGGTTACGGCCGGCGGTGACCTCCGAGGCGGGAAATGGCGCCCAAATGTCCGAAATGCGACTTTTACACCTTTTTACATAACATAAAAAATGAAATAAAAAATGATCAAAATGTCGCACAGACCTCAAAATGGTAGCAATGAAAACGTCGCCTCATTTCGCAAAAAATGACCCCTCACACATTTCCGTGCGCCAAAGTATGAAAAAGTTATTAGCGTCAGAAGATGGCAAAAAATTTTTTTTCTTTTTTGTACACATTCGTTTAATTTTTGAAAATGTATTAAAACACAATAAAACCTATATAAATTTGGTATCACCGCGATCGCACCGAACCAAAGAATAAAGTAGGCGTGTTATTTGGAGCGAAGAGTGAAAGTCGTAAAAACTGAGCCCACAAGAACGTGACGCACGTGCAGTTTTTTTTCAATTTTTCCACATTTGGAATTTTTTTTCAGCTTCGCAGTACACGGCATGTTAAAATAAATAACATTACGGGAAAGTAAAATTTGTTACGCACAAAATAAGCCCTCACACAGGTCTGTACACGTAAAAATGAAAAAGTTATGGATTTTTGAAGTTGGAGAGCGAGAAATGAGCCGGAAAACCCTCCGTCCTTAAGGGGTTAAGGTATCTATTCTCTTGTACAGAGATGTACTTTTCATATAGGCAGTTAGTGTTCACCTCATGCTAGGGCAGTATGCCTCCTTCCAGTGCCTGGTGATAATGAGTTTGGTAGCCATCAAAGTATGGGTAATAACTGGATCAATGGATAATGGGAAGCAGTGGCTGGAGAAGACGTTATATTTTGTTTAAATAAAGAGGAAAAAAATCTGAACACCATTGATATACCATAGGGCAGTGATGGCGAACCTTTGAGGCACTGAGTGCCAAAACTACAAGCAAAAGCCAGATATTTTTCACAAAGTGCCAATTTACGGTAATTCACAGGATTCAAACATATTGGCGCCCTGGTGACACCAATACAAGAGAAATAAGGAGAAATTTGGATTGTTATTATAGTTTCCCTATAAAGTCCCCTTGACAGGATGAATCATGGGTCCAGAGAAGAGGCTACAATGATAATCAAGCTCTGTCCACACCTCCTTGATTCAGGTTTTGAGTCCTGAATGGTGAATTTTGTGCTGGGCTATGGCTTGGGTGCCCAAAGAGAGGGCTCCGAGTGCCACCTCTGGCACCCGTGCCATAGGTTCGCCACCACTGCCATAGGGTCATATTTAAGTTCTCTATATTTAATTCTAGGAGGGTAATCAGGATTTGTTGTGGGGGGGGGGGCAGGGGGATTTCCTCTACTTCAGACTGGGTGGATATTAACCATTTCCAGGCATGATATGTAGCTTGGATTGTTATTAAAGGGAGGAGGTTTGATCTTTCACATATCTTTCACCGTAGATCTAGGAACTCAATTTATTTTAACCTGCATACATACTTGTAAGAATGTTAAAAACATACTTTTGGAATGTGCTTGGCAAGTATAACTTACTTTACCTTTAACTGAGCTATATAGAAAAATACTTGAATACACAATTGTACACAAAATATATAAGGTTTTGCATAGTATTAGGTTGTATACAGATGCAAATCTTTAAAGTCCAACCTATTGTCCTACAGTGGTGATCCAGAAAAAAGCAAAAAATGCCACAAGGCCAATTCTAATTAGCCTATCAGGAACCTAACTGACGGTCCCTAAGTTACCCTACAACAGGACAGGGGACACTTACTTAGTCTGACAGCTGCTGGATGGTGGAGCGGACAGGTAACGGAAATACAGGAATAGACCAGTGTTCACACTGGTGCACAGAATACAAACACAGGACTGAGACAGGGACAAAACAATAGATATATACAGGTCTTCAGGCAGATAATCACAGATCAGATCCAGATACAGGTACAGGCAGGATATACACAGGTCAGGTCAAGATCAAGCAGATAATATACAGGTCAGGTACAGATACAGGCAGACAATTCGAGACAGGTCAAGAACAAACGGGAATAAACACAGGTCAGGTAAAAATCAAGATCAAGCAAGTATACTCAGGTCAGACTCAAAATAACCAGCCCGGTAAGATGGGAGCAGCCAGGTATATAAAGCCGATCCCAGACACGCCCCCAGTAGCACAATGGAGGATACTGTCCATCAAGCTAATAACCCTTACTGGGCAGAACTAAAATGCAAGGAACAGGGTGTTGCTCAGTTAATCCAAACACAAGAATTAAGCCACAATTCACACACAAATATGCCATGTATTCCGCCAACTGCGGATAGAGCGATGTTCAGGCACGGACGTTACACCCATATCGGGAAAATCCATACTCCAATATGGCAGTTAGAATAAATTCCTGGGTCTCACTTTGAGAATCTAGTTTCAAGAGCATATTATTACTTGCATGAACAATAACCAAGCCTCTTTTCCTAGTGTCTCACTGCACTTATGCTGAGTGTTACCGCTCTTACAGTTTATAATCCCTGTCTATGACAATGGCTGAAACAGTCTTTTGTCATTATGTAACATTTCCCAGATATCATTGTCACCCACACTAAAAGGTTAGTCATTACAATACAGTCCTGAAACAGGTTTGTTTCAAGTGGTGTCTAGCAACTCACATATGATGAGCTTTGGGAACAAAGTAACATGTCCACTTGTCCCAGCCATGGCTTACCACTGCAGAATTTGTCACCAGATAAAGTTAGTTTTTACAGCACAAATTCCCAATACAATACAGTACCAAGGTCTTTTTTAGCCAGCATTTGCAACACCTGCCAATGTTTGGGCAAGGTGGTAGTTGCAAATAAGACCCTCTACCTATCTGGATCCATCGAGTGAGTCTGAGCAACTCACCCAAAGGATAAGGCAGGGAGATCTCAGGTAATCTGCAGCTGTAGCCTCTGCCTGAGCAGGCAATAGTTAAGTGGGTGTAAGATATTGACCAATGAGTTGGCTGTATTGTAAACTGGAGTGTGATTGGAGAGATGCTACCACCTGACTAGGGGAAGTATAAAATCCCTGGGCAGGGAGGAGCACATGGTCTCACCACAAGCTCTAGACCTCATGGTCTTTCTACAGAGCCACAAGGTCCAATCTGCAGAGACAGAGTGAACAGAGAGAAACAGTGTTCAGTACACCTATTGTGTGCTCCCAATAACACCCATCACTCGGGATTGGCTGTAGAGGAGCAGGGGACGCTAAGACAAATAATGGGCGTTTTCATATATTTAAAAAGGACACACGGAGGAGCAGTTTCCCAAGGATGGGGGAGGAACTGCTCCTTTATAGCCACTCCCAGGTGCCTAGTGCCTAGTCAGACAACACATAGGGGCTCATTTACGAAGGGTCCTGTGGCCGGGATTCTGTCAGGTTTTCCCGAATATTTCCAATTTGCGCTGAATTGCCCCAGGTTTTTGGCGCACGCGATCAGATTGTGGCGCAACGGCGCAGGCTTTCACGCAACAGAAATCGGGGGTCGTGACCGCAAACCTCGGCGCAGTAATGACACCTGCTGTATATCGGGCGCACGACCTTAGTGAATCCCGGCAGACCGGTCTTTAAGGAAAACCTGGAAGTGGCCAGCACCAACCAGCGGTGTGCTGGCCCTTTAAATCTCCGAGTGCCATCGTGTCCCTGCTTGTGGGAGCAGGGACATGCGTGCGGCCTAGCCTGGACGGGAGCAGGATCGTGGAGAGGTAAGTGTGGGTTCGGGGGAGCGCGGCCACACCGAGGGGTATGGGTGTGCCTGCGATCCTTGACATGGACAGATGTGCTGTAAACATGTATTGGTAAAGGTTCTGAATTGTCCAGTAGGTCCTGTGAAGTCAAAGGGTAAATTTATTAGAGATATTGAAATTTACATATGCATAATTCTAAGCATCCATAATCTGTTGTCCTGAAGCATTGTCGATTGTAAGAAAATGTCTCTGATGACCCTTTTCAGATTTTTTGAAAATTACAGTTATGAGGAACCCATTAAAATACATCTCTGTAGCTCTAATTTCAGAGGCAAATATTAAAGGAAATCTACCATCAAAATCAATCATGATAGACCAGGGGCCCATACTCATAGATCCTGACTCTATGACAGTGATTATCTTCTTGTATTATCCATGGTCTTCTTCCTTCTAAAAGCAACTTTAAAAATTATGCTTATAAGCCACAAGTGCTCTGTGGGCCTTATCAGAGTTCTTCTTTGCTGATAATTCACAGGTTTTTACACTTCCACCTTCCCACTGTCTGCTGAAACTTCTGTGAGATTACAGCAGGTAGAAGGAATTGCTAAACAGGAGCAAGGGTTAGGTTTAGACACTGGGACTCATTTACTAAGGGTCCGAAAACCGCACTTTCGTCGGGTTTCCCGAATATTTCTGTTTTTCACCGAATTCCCCCGGGATTTTGGCGCACGCAATCGGATTGTGTCGCATCGGCACCGGCTTGCACAAGACAGAAATCAGGGGGCGGGCCGTTGGACAACCTGACGGATTCAGACAAACCGCAGAATTTAAAAAAGTATTTATGTCGAAAGATCAAACACTCCGGTGGACCTCGGCGCAGCAGCGACACATGCAGGAACTCGGACGCACGATGTTAGTGAATCCTCGTCGGACAATGCACCGCAGGATCGCGACAGGACTGGGTAAGTAAATATGCCCCAATGTAACAGCTACAACACTGAGGGGCTCTGGTAAGGTATAAGCATACTTTTAAAAGTGGTTGTTAAAAAGAAGGAGCTTGAGTGCCCTTGGTAGATTTCCTTTAAGTTCTGCATATTGTTAGAATCTGACTAATGGCATGCGTCATCAGGAACAGAAAACAGACAGAAAACTTAGGACCACAGAAAAATTAAGGTCTCTTTTCCATCAGAATAAATTTTGATTTTTGGCACTGGACCTCTTTAAACTATAGACTGTAACTCTGCCAGGGACATAATAATACAAGCTGCCCAGAGAGTCAAACAGACACATCCCTAAATCCTTCGGTACACAGACTGAGCCGGAGATGAAATAAACCTTGATGAACGTTGAACATGACATCCCGTATCATTTTAAGCACGCATTGTAATTGGTAACCAGTGCTCTGGTTTTCAAGTAGAAATGTGCAAATAGACAAACATAAATGATTCATAGTAAAGCATGAGGATTAAATGGATATTTGAGGATGACTAGCACAACTTGAACTCATGCCAAAGTCTATCCAGACAGTAAATGAGAGGGGAAAGTTCTGAAGGTGAAAATCTAGGATACAAAGCTGGACTAATTTGCTAGATTGTAGAAATATATTTGCTTTAATTACTGACTGCTCACTGATAAACTGAGATCAGTTGGAATCGGGAAGAACGCGCCGCAGGAGCGAACATTTACGTGAAGTGGTGATGGCACCACAAGGAGGACAGCGTTTTGAAAAGACCACTTAGAGAAGATCCGCTTGCATAATGCTAGATAACAGCTTACTATAAAACCCCATCACTACTTGCTGTTATGTGTTCTATTTATCCAGGTCATTTATTGCCTTTTTCCAGCTAAATTGTAAGGGCCAGACCTTGTAAAAACTAATTGATTTTAAGGCCTTTCAAATGCAAAATGATAGGGAGGGGGAAATCAGTAATTAAATTTTGCATGGGTATGTATCCACTTAACAAAAGAGGTGTTTTTTATGAAACCTGCTGTGAGGATGTCACAGTGCTCTGTTATATAAGCACATAAATGGAAGGGTATGTGGAACAACTACATCTTTGTAGAATTTTAGGCTTAGTTTGTTTGACCTTATGGATTGTAAAGCTTAAAGGGGTATTCCCACAAGATTCTTAAAGGATATCTACCATTTCTTTTCATGCATTGTGAACCAAACATGCCTTAGAAATGCTGTAGCTATACTGATGCAGATACATATCTTGTTTAATCCCTTAATTCAGTGTTTTTTCTGAAAAAAAAACAGTGATAAAAGTATCCTAATGAGGCTTCTCCTCTTACTCTAATTATGCACTGCTCCAGAGAATGATGTAATCAGTGTGTTGTCCCTGACAGGCAGAAGTAATCAATCGCTGCACCATTCCTTAGCTGCTGTTTATGAGTCATCCAGCTCAGGTTGATTTGTCCTGTCTGGACAGTTCAGGAAGCTCTGTGTAATGTATTTATGAACAGCAGCCAGTATGCAATCCAGCTTTCCCAAGTTCTTGAATTTTATAATTGTTTTTTTAGCAAGACCACTTGGATCAGGGATTAAACGAGATATGTATCTGCATCAGTGTAGCGACAGCATTCTCAAGGTATGTTTGGTTCACAATGCTTGGAAACAAATGTTAGATTTGCTTTAAATATATTCAGGACAACAAAATAACACATTCAATGTTATTAATAAAAAAATATATATAAAAAGTTATATTAAAAAGTTATTATTAAAAATACAGCATTTCACAGACATAATTCCAACCTGTATCTTATTAGTCCTGGTGTAGTCCCCAATTGCAGACACTCACAGACACTTCATGCTGGCAAGCAGCATGCACTTACTCTACCAGCTAAAGGCAAGATAGGGTCTTTATCTAGGAGGGGGGGGGGCACTGTGTGTGTGCTATAGCTCAAATTTAGTAGAGCTGACAGCGTTTGTTATAGCTCAAATGCAGCAGGACTCAACTGTGTCATTGTGTTTTATGTGCATCTCATGGATCTCATTATCTCTCATCTCTGATCTTTCTCATCTCTCTTTGTGTCAGATACTAGTGGAATGTTCAGAAGCTAAATAAATGTCTACATAAACCCTGTACCCTGATTATCTAAGCACATTGTCAGCACACTGTAACTCACAGCACTAGAGGAATCATAAAGTGTCTACTTAGAAAGTCCCGGTCCACACTCTAGAATTTTACACTAACCATCACTGAGTGATAGAAGCAACAACAGCAATAAAACTAAGTAAAATTGTAAAGAAAGGGGCTAAAAATGATCTTTATAGTGTAGAAATCACTAGGGGTTCAAATTTGAGAACTTTCTTTCATGTGCAAACCCATTTAAGCTCTATTTTAGGCCTCTGCTTTATTCCTTTCTTTATAAACATAGTTCAAGCCATCTTGCCATTATAGGACATGCTAACGTGGCAGTGCACTCAGGTTTCATTGCAATTTTCTTAGTTTTTATAAAAAGTCAAGGAGCCCTCAACACAAGTGTAAAAATACAGGCAGTCCCCGGGTTACGTACAAGATAGGTTCTTTAGGTTTGTTCTTAAGTTGAATTTGTATGTAAGTCGGAACTGTATATTTTATCATTGTAACTCCGCCCAAAATATTTTTTGGTCTCTGTGACAATTGGATTTTAAAACATGTGGGTTATCATAAGAACCAGGATTAATAATAAAGCTTAACTGCAGACACCTTTGATACCTGGTATAGCTGTTTATTGTAGCCTAAGGCTAAAGTACAGTAAATTACCAACCTCCAGAGGTCCGTTTGTAACTATGGGTCATATGTAAGTCGGGTGTTCTTAAGTAAGGGACCGCCTGTAGTCATATTTTACAAATAAAGATATAAAAACAGACAACAAGATGTCTCGGTGCCACTGTGATAAGGAGCCTTTATAAACTACTTTGTAAAGCGCTGCACATTATGGGAATGACTTCTTTAGGCATATCTTCATCTATTATAAATGTGGATTTAGTTTGTGTTAACATGGCCTTCAAGCTGCAATGCAAATTTCTTCTTAAAAAAATATAGGGGGACATTAATCAAAGTCTGTTAGAATGTTTTGAGGGGTTTTTTAGCGCAAAAATCTGGCGCATCTCGTTAATTTGGTGTTTATTTTTTATTTTTTAACATCTCTGTAACTTTTAGTCCCTGCAGTTACATCACAATGATAGGTTTTTGTGCTGAGATGAAGCCCTGAACGTTCTGTCATCTTTTCTCAGTCTACTTTCATTATTGTTCACAAAAGAGATCTAACAATTTGAGACAAATTTGGCGCTAATTTAGGCGCAAATGAATCGGACATGAGACAATTCCAAAGTGCATTTACTAAGGCAGAACTAGATCCATCAGAGATCAGGAGCCAAAAAGAAGAACAAACCAGGCGCAAAAATAAGCGAACATGAGACCCCACTATGATTAATGTCCCCCATACTGTTTGTCCCTAAGAATCTACATGCCATTTCACTGGAAATGTGGATCGGGCAGCATGCCGCCCTTGAGCGTTTGTAAAGGCAAATGTAGATGTAGATATAAAGATATGAGACTGATGTATAGATATATGAAAGATAGAGATAGATAAAAGATGGATGGATAGGTAAATATGAGAGAGACACATGGGCCTTACATGTCACGCTCAGGGCCAGATTAAGGGTCCCAGCAGTATGGAGCACCTCATTTAAGATGGGGCCCCCCAGCTCGGCAGCCAACGCGGGGCCCCCTTCCACAACAATATATGTGAAAAAAAGATACCACATAGTTATCCTATTACAAATATCAGCGCCATACTACTACCAGATAATGATACCACAATACTGTTACCAATTCAAACTATCATCGAAACTGCAACCCACAGCATCACCACAACATAAATAAAATACCAACATCCTGATACTGAACACAAGACTTTGTACACAGACCAGTATTACCAATGATTTACCACATATAAACTCCATTTATTGATGAACTTGATGAACACCACAAGCAAAAGGCAATATCACTAATGACACCTCAGGCACAGGCCCAAATAATAACATTACATCAGGATTATCACCACTACATAATGACTGGATAATACTGCAATACTATGTAATAACCTACACAGACAGACCAGTATGTACCAGCATATAGTAACTATATAGTAGATACCAGTCCTCAGGTGACGCCCCTGATGTTGTCTCTTCTCTCCTGTCTAATCTTCAGGGAGACTTCTTGCAGCCAAGACTCATCTCTGCAGGTTTATAAAACAGACATGGTTTGCATCATCCTATATACATATATTTAAATACCCCTTACAACACAACTGACCACACTGTGCCCCCACATATATGATATATACCCCTCACACTACAACTGACCACACTGTGCCCCCACATATATCATATATACCCCTCACACTACAACTGACCACACTGTGCCCCCACATATATATCATACATACCCCTCACACTACAACTGACCACACTGCGCCCCCACATATTTCATATATACCCCTCACACCATAAATGACCACACTGAGCCCCCACATATATATCATATATACCCCTCACACTACAACTGACCACAATGTACCCCACATATATCATATATACCCCTCACACCATAAATGACCACACTGTGCCCCCACACCACTACCATTACCACTGCATCATGTCTGAATAATACCGCCCCACCGCTACCATTACCACTGCATCATGACTGAATAATACCACCACACCGCTACCATTACCACTGCATCATGACTGAATAATACTACCACACCGCTACCATTACCACTGCATCATGTCTGAATAATACCACCACCAGAGGTCGCACTAACATTTTTCCAGAAGGGTAAAAATACTCCTCTCACCATTTTTGAGGAGTATGAAAATTTCTGTAATACACATAGCACACATAGCGCGCACACACACTACGCTCACAGGACACTGCACACTCACACACACTACTGCACGCTCACAGGACACTGCACGCTCACAGGACACTGCACACACACTACGCTCACAGGACACTGCACACTCACACACACTACTGCACGCTCACAGGACACTGCACGCACACACACACTACTGCACGCTCACAGGACACTGCACGCTCACAGGACACTGCACACTCACACACACTACTGCACGCTCACAGGACACTGCACACTCACAGGACACTGCACACTCACAGGACACTGCACACTCACTACTGCACGCTCACAGGACACTGCACACTCACAGGACACTGCACGCTCACACACACTACTGCACGCTCACAGGACACTGCACGCACACACACACTACTGCACGCTCACAGGACACTGCACGCACACACACACTACTGCACGCTCACAGGACACTGCACGCACACACACACACTACACGCTCACAGGACACTGCACACACGCACACACACACTACACGCTCACAGGACACTGCACACACACACACACACACTACACGCTCACAGGACACTGCACACACACACACACACTACACGCTCACAGGACACTGCACACACACACACACACACACACTACACGCTCACAGGACACTGCACACACACACACACACACACACTACACGCTCACAGGACACTGCACACACACACACACACACACACACTACACGCTCACAGGACACTGCACACACACACACACACACACTACACGCTCACAGGACACTGCACACACACACACACACACACTACACGCTCACAGGACACTGCACACACACACACACACTACACGCTCACAGGACACTGCACACACACGCACACTACGCTCACAGGACACTGCACACACACGCACACTACGCTCACAGGACACTGCGCACACTACGCTCACAGGACACTGCGCACACTACGCTCACAGGACACTGCGCACACTACGCTCACAGGACACTGCGCACACTACGCTCACAGGACACTGCGCACACTACGCTCACAGGACACTGCGCACACTACGCTCACAGGACACTGCGCACACTACGCTCACAGGACACTGCGCACACTACGCTCACAGGACACTGCGCACACTACGCTCACAGGACACTGCGCACACTACGCTCACAGGACACTGCACACACACGCACACTACGCTCACAGGACACTGCGCACACTACGCTCACAGGACACTGCGCACACTACGCTCACAGGACACTGCGCACACTACGCTCACAGGACACTGCGCACACTACGCTCACAGGACACTGCGCACACTACGCTCACAGGACACTGCGCACACTACGCTCACAGGACACTGCGCACACTACGCTCACAGGACACTGCGCACACTACGCTCACAGGACACTGCGCACACTACGCTCACAGGACACTGCGCACACTACGCTCACAGGACACTGCGCACACTACGCTCACAGGACACTGCGCACACTACGCTCACAGGACACTGCGCACACTACGCTCACAGGACACTGCGCACACTACGCTCACAGGACACTGCGCACACTACGCTCACAGGACACTGCGCACACTACGCTCACAGGACACTGCGCACACTACGCTCACAGGACACTGCGCACACTACGCTCACAGGACACTGCGCACACTACGCTCACAGGACACTGCGCACACTACGCTCACAGGACACTGCGCACACTACGCTCACAGGACACTGCGCACACTACGCTCACAGGACACTGCGCACACTACGCTCACAGGACACTGCGCACACTACGCTCACAGGACACTGCGCACACTACGCTCACAGGACACTGCGCACACTACGCTCACAGGACACTGCGCACACTACGCTCACAGGACACTGCGCACACTACGCTCACAGGACACTGCGCACACTACGCTCACAGGACACTGCGCACACTACGCTCACAGGACACTGCGCACACTACGCTCACAGGACACTGCGCACACTACGCTCACAGGACACTGCGCACACTACGCTCACAGGACACTGCGCACACTACGCTCACAGGACACTGCGCACACTACGCTCACAGGACACTGCGCACACTACGCTCACAGGACACTGCGCACACTACGCTCACAGGACACTGCGCACACTACGCTCACAGGACACTGCGCACACTACGCTCACAGGACACTGCGCACACTATGCTCACAGGACACTGCGCACACACACACTATGCTCACAGGACACTGCGCACACACACACTATGCTCACAAGACACTGCGCGCACACACACACACACTACGCTCACAAGACACTGCACACTCACACACACACTACGCTCACAAGACACTGCACACTCACACAGGACACTGCACACTCACACAGGACACTGCACACTCACACAGGACACTGCACACTCACACAGGACACTGCACACAGGACACTGCACACTCACACAGGACACTGCACACTCACACAGGACACTGCACACTCACACAGGACACTGCACACACTCACCCGGTCCCGTCGATCACATAAACGCAGGCAGCATTTGGAGCAGGACGGGGAGCGGCAGCCCGCTGCCCACATGCCTCGCCTGGGGCCTGCGCTCTCGCTGCGGGTCTCTCCTGCCCGCCCCTGACACTGAGTCACGTGTCCTGCTGAGCGATCGCTCTATAGACATTTCCCTCATTTGCAGCGCGCGCTGAACCGCTCAGCCTGCGCGCTACAGGGAATAATTGCCATGCGTTTTTTTACGCATGGCAATTATTTTGGGGGGTAATGGCGCCTCATCACGCGTCTATGACGCGTGGTGAGGCGTTAATGCAACCTCTGACCACCACACCACTACCATTACCACTGCATCATGTCTGAATAATACCGCCACACCACTACCATTACCACTGCATCATGTCTGAATAATACCGCCACACCACTACCATTACCACTGCATCATGTCTGAATAATACCACCACACCACTACCATTACCTCTGCATCATGTCTGAATAATACCACCACACCACTACCATTACCACTGCATCATGACTGAATAATACCACCACACCCCTACCATTACCACTACATCATGACTGAATAATACCACCACACCACTACCATTACCACTGCATCATGACTGAATAATACTACCACACCGCTACCACTACCACTGCATCATGTCTGAATAATACCACCACACCACTACCACTGCATCATGACTGAATAATACCACCACACCACTACCATTACCACTGCATCATGACTGAATAATACCACCACACCACTACCATTACCACTGCATCATGACTGAATAATACTACCACACTATTACACCCTCTCCCGTCCCCTATACAATGGCTCCTCTCTATATAAATTACACCCCCCACTCCCCATACAGTGGCTCCTCTATATAAATAACCCCCCTCCACTATACATTTGCTCCTCAACATATATAAAATACACCCCCCATATACAGTGACTCTTCTATATATAAATTACATCCCCCTCGTCCCCTATACAGTGCCTCCTCCATATATAAATACCCCCCTCCACTATATATTTGCCCCTTAATATATATAAATTATCTTCTATCTTCCTTTCTGGGCCCCTGTAAAACAATAAAATAATAAAAGTTCACTCACCTTTCCAGACGATCCCTCGCAGCGCTGACAGGATGATCTGCATCCAGGCTCTTCATCTCCCTGCAGTGTGGAGACACAGACGGCGCGATCTATGAGTCATAGATCGGCCGTCTGTGGAGGACTGAAAGTGTAGGCAGAGGTCGCTCTGCCTGTACTTCTGCCACTCTATGGTATCTGTGCCTTAAAGGCACAGTACCATATAGTGTGTGCGTGTCAGTATGGGGCTGCTAATAGCGTTTAGCAGCCCCATACTTAGCAGCTGATACCTGCGGGGGCCCCTGTAGCATGTTCTTGTGTACAGGGCCGGATCTACAGCGCCAGATGCCGGGGCCCCATAGAGAGAGGGCTGAACCCGGGGCCCGGCGCAAGTGCTCCAGGAGCGCCAATGTAGATCCGGCTCTGGTCACGCTCATGCGTGACCGTAGTGTGTAAGGGGTTAACACCCGCGGTCGGAGGAATCTAGCCACAGGTGTCGGCTATAATATACATCTGACACTTGCAGCTTATGGAACCAACTTGCTTATGGAAGCAAGACGTACTACTACGTCACAATGGTGTAAGTCCCTGCCGCCCATGAGGTAGTGCTACGTCCAATGTTGGTAAGGGGTTTAATCCCCTAATGATGTTTACAATTTTACTCCTGTTTTAGCTCCTATAATTCAGTGATGGTCAGTGATGTAAGATCCCAGATTGTGTGTGGAAACTCTATTTTTTTATTTAGCTTCTGAACATTCACTAGTATCTGACACATAGAAAAAGAAAGATGAGACAGATCAGAGATGATGAGATCCATGAAATAGATATGAAATACAATCTCAGCTATAACACAAACACACAAACAGTCAGTTCTACTATACCTCCTTTCCCTGTTATAAAGATCTTATCATATCTGGGCTCATGAGCCCTCTCCATGCACCCGCACCCGCCGCGCGCCATACTATTATGGCGCGGGTCAGGAAGGGGTTAAAGTGTTTGCGCCAGTTTTCTCTCTCACTTTGCACCGAAAAGAATGTGCGTGCTTATTTATTTATGAAGTGTTTACACCAGTTTTGTGTCACGGTTTCACTGTGTCCGCCTCGCTACAAAATGCTGCACCTCAATTTGGACCGATTCGACAGAATTGTGTCGCATAATCTGCACATTAGTGCGGAAAACTGTTTTTAAAGGGTTTTTCCTATGAAGCATATTAGGCCCTTTCCACAGCATAGGGCCTAACTTGCTGATCGGTGGAGGCATCAGTGATGAGACCCCCAAAGATCAAAAGAACAGGGGGTTAAATGGGGTTTGATGATGTCATTGTTATCTACTTTTAGACCATTTGTTAAGACGACATCTTTTATTCTATTGGATATTAATATTTCTTTACATTTTAGAAATATGAGCCGCATTACGGCACATTTACCTTAACAGAACATCTGTATGTATCTGCATATCTGTACATGTGCCTAATATGTGGTCCAATAAAAAATATCCTTGGAATAAACAAATCTCTACTTTGGTAATGACCCCATTTCCACGCGTTATCAGAACCTTATAACAATTGCTCCCCCATGAGTGGCTTAAGACAATTTGGATAGTTAGCTAATCCCTTTGTATTAAGTGATTATAAATTCTTGTTCATATTAGAAAAGCTGTTGAAAAATCTATTCAGGTAAAATCAGCTGATTGTGTGTGGTCCTTTGAGGTGGTTTTGTTGTACTCAGCTATTTCTGACAGGGCCACAGAAGTAAATTAAAGGAAACAGGGGTGTAACTAGGAGAGGCAGGGCCCCTTAGGGACTTCAGAATGACCCCGCCAACCCCTCAGAAAATATACATATTAGTATACTCACACAGTTATACACTCTTACATATACATCTGTTCTAGTAGCTGCTGACCACATGGGGGAAGTACGAGGCAGAAATTAAAGTTGAGAAATCCCTAGTCCTGTCATTCTGATTTCCAGTTCCTCTCCTCAACATAATCTGAGCTGTTGTTTCATGCTGTGTACTGTGTACGCCGTGCAGTATAATACTTTATGGGGTACATTTACTAAAAGAAGTGAAAACTGTGTAGTGTGCAGGGGGCGGCATAATTACGATTTATGGAACTCGTTCTTCATGGATCTTCATGGAGCTTTTTTGAGCTGCACCTTTAACACGGGGCTTGAGACACACTTCTGTCGGACTGTGTATGATAAATCTGGCGCACAATCTGACTGAGCACCGGATTTGTGTTGCATGATGCCTAGTGCAGCTGCACCATAAAACTGTTGTGCGCTTCAGCACCTCAAATGGGCTCAGGAACCAAGGACCATATTTGTAGCTGGGAATCTTCAGCTACAAACAGGACGCATCTAGAAGACAGCCACACTCTATCACAAAGAGAAAAGACATGGAGGAAGCTTTTCCTGTCAGTCCGGAGTAGAGACTAACGCATTTGCTCCCAGATGGATTTGAGATATCGGACCAATTCAATGGACCAGTTGTTCTGTCGGGCAGAAACAAAATGGCTTAGATAGCATTTCTCACTACTTGTCCATTAGATAGAGAGGATAAATCCAGCTTTACTTGTAGTTGGCTGCAGAGGGAACTCCAGAACCAAGAAACAAACTGGACACCCTGGGTCTGACAAAATATGCAGAGGGAGACCATGAAGCCAGAAGAAGTGGAGGAAGAACAAGCTGGCAAGATGAAGAGAAGGCGGCAGACCAGGCAGAGAGGCAAATGAGGCTGCGGCTGGCACGGAGGGGCACAGACAGGCACAGTATATGTGGCGATTGTCACGGGTGCCCCTGCGACCTATGTCTTGGGTTGCAGGCGCATCCTTGAGAATTGACATATATACTGAATTAAAATCACAACTTATGAACTGCAGAACCTCACAATACATACCTCAGCTGCTACAGAACCTCACAATACACACCTCAGATGCTGTATACTTACCTCAGCAGCTGCAGAAGCTCACAATACTCAAATGATGCAGAACCTCAAAATATACACTGCAGCTGCTGCAAAACCTCACAATACACACCTCACATGCTTTAGAACCTTAAAATACTCACCTCAGCTGAAGAAGAACCTCACAATACAGACCTCAGCTGTGAAGAACATAAATAAATACATCATATCCTACTCTATGCTAAGAGAGTGTGATACTTTCTCCTTTGGAGCCCCTTACCCTGAAAGTGGAAGGTGGAGGGAGCTTTGGTGGCAGCCAGTGATTTGCTGTTGCAGATGTTCACAGTCCCTCCATATATATATATACAGTAAGATCATTGGGGCTCCTTCTAAAGCATATGCTCAGCAGCCACACAGTTGCATCCATCTTCCATTGCCTGTGATGGGTTCCACTATTTTTACAGCAGGAAGCAGACATATATTTATTTACACGTACAGCATACATACTTCCACGCTGAACGTGTCCGGTAAAGAAGGTAAGTGATGCAATGTGCTCCCTTAACAATACATTTAACCCACAGTGCAAGCACAACAGTATAGTTTGTTGTAGCATTGTACGCAGGGCCAGATTAAGGGTGGTGGAGGCCCCATGGGGCATACTGGTAGGGGCCCTCCCCCCAGTTGCTGCTAGTAAATATATCCAGCCCTCCCATAATAAAAATTTCCAGTCCCCCTAATACCTACATCCAGCCCTATATAATATATCCAGCCCGCGTAATAAAAATATACAGCCCCTATAATATATACAAGCCCCCGATAATATACACAGCCCCCCTTTCAATAATTATATCCAGCCTTTATATAATAACTATATACAGCCCCCTATAATAACTATATACAGCCTCCCTATAACTATATATAGCCTCCCTATAACTATATAGAGCCTCTCCATAACAACTATATACAGCCTCCCTATATCTATATACAGCCTTCTATAATAATTATATACAGCTTCCCTATAACTATATTCAGCCTCCTTATAATAACTATATACAGCCTCCATATAACTATATACTGCCTCCTTATAAATAATATATACAGCCTCCCTATAATAACTATATACAGCCCTTCTTCCATTCCCCCTATGTGAGCTGACCTCATCTTCTTCCCTCACGGTCTCAGGATACTGGCATTAGCAGTGCAGTGTGTGATGTCACTATGCCGCCATCTTGCTGCACCTCCAATGGTTTATGGCAGAGCGGTTCCCTCACTCTGCAATAGACTGAAGTCTATGGGGGTACAGGACCACCTAAATCACCCACATTTGGTGGGGGCCCCTTTTAACTGTAAAGTGCTTGGGGCGCCTGGGGATCGTGCCCAGGGTGTACCCTATATAATCTGGCCCTGATGGTAGGGGCTATGGAGTGTAATCAACCCTGGCTCACTGAGTCGGGAGAAGCAGGGCAGAGTGCTGGCTCCCTCCCCTGGCTTGCTGCAGCAGAGCATGGGTGCTTTTAACTATCTATCCCACCCATGGGCGGCCTGCATGTGGCCTGTGTGATGTTGGATGGGGCACAAGCAACAAGTAATAATGCGTCAGCCTTGGCCAGGTCATAGACTCCTGAGTCCTGTTTTCATGGTTTATCCTGCAAAAAAGCGCCAGGAGAAGAAGATATGGAGAGGAATAAGGTAAGTTTTTTTTCTATTTATTTTTTTTACGATTGGCTACTGGAGGCAAGGACTACACTTGCTGGGGGCAGTCACAGTGAATACTAGGGCAAGGACTGTGACTATTGGGGGCAAGAACTGTGACTGCTGTGGGTAGGCAATGTAACTATTAGGGGCAAGGACTGTAACTCCTGCGAGAAAAAAGCACTGTGAATCCTATTAACATGCACTGTAACAACTGAGGGGAGAACTGTGGCTACTGTTGACATGCACTGGGGGCAAACATGGTGACAAGTGGAGGCAAAATGCACTGTGAACCATGTTAACATGCACTGTGACTACTGTGAACAGGCACTGTGGCTACTTGGGGCAGGCACTGTGACTATTGGGACAGGTGCTTTGGCACCTGGGGGCTGGCACTTTGACTACTAGGGACTGGATCTGTGAATACTAGGGTCAAGCACTATGACTACTTGGGACAGACACTGTGACTACTGGGGGCAGACATTTTGACTCCTGTTGAAAAGTATTGTGACTACTGTAGGCCAACACCATGAACATTGGAAGCAGGCACCTTGACTACTGGGGGCAAGGACTGCGACTACTGGGGACTGGCACTATGACCATGGGGTGCTGGCACTATGACTACTGGGGTAGGCATTGTGACTACTGTTGGCAGGCACTATGACGACTGTTGGCAAACACCAAGACTGTTGGCACCATGACTGTGACTACACCATGACTGCTATTGGTAAGCAGCCTGACTACTGGGAGCAGGCATTGTGACATTGGAACTAAGCACTTTTACTACTGGGAGCATGCACTTTAACTTCTGGTGATTGGAGGCAGGCATTGTGACTTGGTTAATGGGGGCAAGCTCTATGGCTGCATAAGAAGGACACTATTACTACTGGCCACTGTGTGCAAGCACAGTAACTACTGGAGGAAGGCACTGTGGATATTGGGGCTGAAAGTGTGAATTTTGGCTATTAGGGCCAAAAACCATGCCTATTGGCTACTGGGCAAGCACTGTTACTATTGGATTCTTGGGATAGACTAATGAGTACTAGGATCAGGCACTGTGACTTCTGACTACTGTGGGCCAGGCACAGAGACAATTGGCTGCTGGGGGCAAGCACTGTGACTATTGCCTACTGAGGACAAGCCCTGAATTGAAAACAAAGAGTAGCTTTGTTTCCATTTTCACTCCCTGTCTTTAAAAATCCAGAACTTTTTTATTTTTCAGTTTTCTGTCTGACGGAATGTATTTCCTGGAGACAACTTTCCATGCCAGTTACTGGGAGTCTGGAAAGAAATTCCAAATGCAATGAAATTGTAGAAACATTTATTTACGATAGTTTCTAGAGTTTTTACTGTAGGCTCCAAATTACACCACTTAAAAAAGAGAGAACTAGGTGACACAACAGTGCCAGCACTGGCAAAGAGCTAGATGTGAGACTGTTCTGTGAGGCCTGCACTGTGCTCACATTGTCTGACCAAAACCATATCCTATTATTACCCATCTCCTGCCCTCGCAACTCAACATTAACAATGATTGGAAAAGTTCCAACCCCAACTGAACCCATGATAATAGCCAATGCTCAGCAGACCATGTGTTACCACATGGTAACCGGCGCACACTGAGACCCGGGTTAAAGTACTCAGCAAAACGTGGTAGAGGAAGTATATTGGTTTGGGGAATGAATGCAACATATTAGAGTGAATGCAAGTGTCAGAAACTTCTTTAACAATAAGAACCATGCAGGACAAGGCCCACTGTCACACAACGAAATGAGTAAAGCAGTTCCTTGAAACATTAAATGTTGAAACAATGAAATGGCCAGCACATGGTCCTGAACTAATCCCAATAGAAAACCTAAGGAGAATCCATGATGATAAAGTTATGGCCAAGAAACCCATAAAAGACACATAACTGTAGCAGAAACTGTGGACTAAAATCACATCAGAGCGGCACTTCTTAGCGTGACATAGGGGCAGGGGTGGACTGGCCACACAATCTTCCGGGAAAGTTCCCAGTGGGACGCTCTCCTCCAAGGCCGAATCACACACATGAGGCCGGCAGCATGGCAGGGGGAGAAGAGCCCCGCCCCCTGTGCAGAGCTCTCTCTGATTGGTGGTGAAGCGACAGTCAGCAGGGGGAGAAGAGCCCCGCTCCTTGTGCAGAGCTCTCTCTGATTGGTGGTGAAGCGGCAGTCAGCAGGGGTCTGTGTTCTCCCTGCACTAAGGCTGAGTTAAGCAGGGATGTGTGACCTGCATCCAGGAGCTCTGTGGAGGAGATGCTGCTCTGCTTTGTGAAGAATGCTTACACTGGTTAGTCAGGATTTGGCTGAGGGGAGGGGAACACAAAAACAACAGAACCAGAAGAGCTGAGCACTGTGCAGCTGCTAATTGCTTCCTGCCTGTGAGCACCACCATAAAGCTGCAAGTCTGGGCCTACTGTCTATAAAAGGTACACACAAATCTAGCTATCTATATCATATCTATCTCATATCTATTAGAGATGAGCGAGTACTAAAATGGTAGTAGTAGTAGTAGATTAAAGGTGCTGCAGTTAAAACTATGTTAGTTGGATCTTGGGATGGAGCTGACAGCTTTTGCCTGTCCAAGCCCCTGTCTCTCGGCTCCTCCCCAAACAGCACTTCTAAGAACCTTTTGTATAAGATCAAGTGTAGTAGTGTTCTTATAAGTTTGGGTTATGGCGGGTGAGAGGAATGTAACCAGAAGCGCAAGAAGCACTGAAATAATATCGGTAAATGATAAAAGTTTGCCAGTATATTTTGTGGATAACACAGCAGGGTGGCGACAAAGTTAACAAGTTTGATGTGGAAGCCATGAAAACAACCCAAAATTCTGCCTGACTCAGCTCGTTTGCTAAGGGGACGATGTATGGAGGCAGCTATACGGACGACTTTGGGAGGCAGCTATGGAGATGATGTGTGGAGGTAGCAATGGAGACAACGTGTGGAGGCAGCTATAAAGACGATGTGTGGAGGCTGCTATGGAGACAATTAAATTTGGATAGTGCCTGTATGTGGCAGTCCAAAAAAGTTTTCAAACCAGAGGAGCAGGTAGGTGGTCCTCCAGAAAAATTAAATAGATTGAGTGCCTGTATGTGGCACTCCCAAAAATTGTTTAAAACAGAGGACCGGGTAGGTGGCCCTCCAGAAAAATTAAATAAATAGAGTACTATAGCTAGAGCCAGTTGGGCCTGGCAAAAAATAGTCAGTTTCCTCTGCTTTAGTGTACAAAGAGGAGGAGAAGGAGGAAAATGAGGAGGAGGAGTGCATACATTATTCAGGTGGAGCTTCTTTCACCTGGTGGAGAATGGAAATCCTGAGAAATTCAGGCTTTATTCATCTTGATAAACGTCAGCCTGTCAGCGCTGTCAGTCGACAGGCGTGTACGCTTATCGGTGATGATGCCACCAGCTGCACTGAAAACCCGCTCAGACAACACACTAGCAGTAGGGCAGGCAAGAACCTCCAAGGCGTACAGCGCCAGTTCGTGCCACATGTGCAGCTTTGAAACCCAGAAGTTGTAGGGAGCTGTGTGATCATTTAGGACGAAGGTATGGTCAGCTACGTACTCCCTCACCATCTTTCTGTAAAGATCAGCCCTACTCTGCCGAGACTGGGGACAGGTGACAGTGTCTTGCTGGGGTGACATAAAACTGGCAAAGACCTTGTAAAGCGTAACCCTGCCAGTGCTGGACAAGCTGCCTGCTCGCCTACTCTCCCTCGCTACTTGTCCCGCAGAAGTACGCCCTCTGCTGCTAGCACTGTCAGAAGGGAAATACTGTTTCAGCTTGTGCACCAGGGCCTGCTGGTATTCATTCATTCTCACACTCCTTTCCTCTACAGGGATTAGAGTGGAAAGATTTTGCTTGTACCGTGGGTCCAGGAGAGTGATTACCCAGTAATTGGTGCTGGAATAAATTCTTTGAACGCGAGGGTCACGGGATAGGCAGCCTAGCATGAAATCTGCCATATGCGCCAGAGTCCCAACACGCAACAATTCACTTCCCTCACTGGCCTAACTGTCCATTTCCTCCTCCTCCAACTCCTCTTCTTCTGCCCATACACGCTGAACAGTGAAGGACTGAGCAATGCTCACCTCTTCTGTCTCACCAACATTCTCCTCCTCTTCCTCCTCATCCTCCTCCACCTCCTCCGATATGCGCTGAGAAACAGACCTGAGGGTGCTTTGGCTATCAACAAGGGAATCTTCTTCCCCCGTCTCTTGTGACGAGCGCAAAGCTTCCGACTTCATGCTGACCAGAGAGTTTTTCAACAGGCAAAGCAGCGGGATGGTGAGGCTGATGATGGCGGCATCGCCACTGACCATCTGTGTTGACTCCTCAAAGTTACTCAGCACCTGACAGATATCAAACATCCACGTCACCTCCTCATTGTAGACTTGAGGAAGCTGACTGACCTGACTACCAGTTCTGGTGGAAGTTGACATCTGGCAGTCTACAATCGCGCTGCTGGTAAACTCTGGATAACATGGTTAATGTTGAATTCCACCTCGTGGGCACGTCGCACAACAGTTGGTGAGCGGGCAGTTGGAGGCGGCGCTGCGCTGCCCTGAGAGTGGCAGCATCTGTGCTGGACTTCCTGAAATGCGCACAGATGCGGCGCACCTTCGTGAGCATATCAGACAGATTGGGGTATGTCTTGAGGAAACGCTGAACTATGAGATTTAACACATGGGCCAGGCTGAGTTGCAGAGCCGCCACAAGGTTACGGCCGTTGTCACACACAACCATGCCTGGCTTCAGGTTCAGCGGTGCCAGCCACAGATCAGTCTGCGCCATGATGCCCTGTAATAGCTCTTGGGTGGTGTGCCTTTTATTGCCTAGGCTCAGCAGTTTGAGCACCGCCGGCTGTCGCCTAGCGATGGCACTGCTGCTGTGCCTAGAGCTACCGACTGATGGCGCCATGCCCACGGATGGTAATGAGGAGGAGGTGGAGTAGGGGTGGGAGGAGGAGGAGGCATAGTAGGCCTTTGAGACCTGGACCGAGGTAGGCCCCGCAATCCTCGGCGTCGGCAGTATATGACCAGCCCCAGGGTCAGACTCGTCCCAGCCTCCACCAAGTTAACCCAATGTGCCGTCAGCGATATATAGTGGCCCTGCCCGGCAGCACTCGTCCACGTGTCCGTGGTCAGGTGGACCTTGTCAGAAACGGCGTTGGTCAGGGCACGGATGATGTTCTCTGACACGTGCTTGTGCATGGCTGGGACGGCACATCGGGAAACTAGTGGCGGCTGGGCACCGAATACCGAGGGGAGGCCGCCGCCATGCAGCCTATATGGCAGCATCTCCAGGCTAAGCAGTTTGGAGATGTGGACGTTGAGGGCTTGGGCGTGTGGGTGGGTTGCACTATACTTCCTTTTTCGCTCCTGCGTCTGGGGTATGGTGGATGCTGTGGAGGATCGTGGAGGCGAAGATGGGGTTTTCGCACGGGAGGTGTTTGGGCCGGGGTCCTGGGCAGGGGGCTGACTAGCAGATGACACAGTGGAAGGAGCAGTGGTGTGCCCGGCCGGAGGTGAACGGGCTTGGTGCCATTGAGTGGGGTGTTTAGCATTCATATGCCTGCGCATACTGGTGGTAGTTAAGCTGGTAGTGGTGGAACCCCTGCTGATCCTGGTGTGGCACAGGTTGCACACCACAGTCCGTCGGTCATCCGGTGTTTCTTTAAAGAACCTCCAGACTTCTGAAAATCTAGCCCTCGCCACGGGAGCTTGACTACGGGAAACATTTGGCGCTGATGCACCAGCTCTGGCCCTGCCTCTCCGTCTGGCCCCACCACTGCCTCTTCCAACCTGTTCTGCTATAGGACTCGCCTCCGTCTCAGAAGCACTGTGTTCACCCGGCCTATCAACCCAGCTTGAGTCTGTCACCTCATCATCCTCCGATCCCTCAGTCTGCTCCCCCCCTCGGACTTCCTGCACTGACAACAACTTCACCACTGTCTGACAACCGTGTCTCCTCATCGTCCGACACCTCTTTACACACTTCTTCCACTACATCAATAATGTCATCATCACCCACAGACTGCGACCGGTGGAAAACCTGGGCATCGGAAAATAGCTCAGCAGCAACCGGACAAGTGTAGCTGCACTACTAATGGCAGCAAGCCCAGCCACAAGCAAACCAAAAAAAAAGGAAAATATAACGCTATTGTAGGCCTAAATAAGCCATTGGGGTTCTCCTATGGCTATTTTCTAGCCTACACTGAAAGCACACTGCTTTGCCAAATTACTTTGAGTTATAAAAAGAAATAAACGTAAAAAATAAATAAATCAGCAGACTGTGCCTAATTAAAATCAAACCCCTAATAAATTGTCCCACTTCGGTGTTTGAGGTGGATATGTGTGTCACTAAGAGCTAAACACAACGGTCGCAAGTCTTCCTGCAAATTACTCACAATATGGTACTAGCTGCACTACTAATGGCAGCAAGCCCAGCCACAAGCAAACCAAAAAAAAGGAAAATATAACGCTATTGTAGGCCTAAATAAGCCATTGGGGTTCTCCTATGGCTATTTTCTAGCCTACACTGAAAGCACACTGCTTTGCCAGATTACTTTGAGTTATAAAAAGAAATAAACATAAAAAAAATAAATCAGCAGACTCTGCCTAATTCAAATCAAACCCCTAATAAATTGTCCCACTTCGGTGTTTAAGGTGGATATGTGTGTCACTAAGAGCTAAACACAACGGTAGCAAGTCTCCCTGCAAATTCCTCACAATATGGTACTAGCTGCACTACTAATGACTGCAAGCCCAGCCACAGGCAAAAAAAAGTAAAATAAAACGTTATTGTAGCCCTAAGAAGGGCTGTTGGGTTCTTGTAGAATCACTCCTGCCTAACACTATTCTAATAGAACACCCTAACGCTTTCCCTGACCAGCAGCAGCTCTCTCCCTAGCGACATCCAGACAGAGAATGATCCGAGCAGCGCGGGCAGGGGCTAGTCTATTCCAGGGTCACCTGATCAGGCCAGCCAACCACTGCTATCGACGTGTAAGGGTACCACGTCATGCTGCGTGGAGTGGAGTCTCCTGGCTTGTGATTGGCTCTGTTTCTGGTCGCCAAAAATCACAACGACGGGAGATGCCATTTTCTCGAGCGGGTCAAGCTCGGACGAGTATGTTCGCTCATCTCTAGTTACGATGTTTTACTGACAGGTCTTACCTCTGTAATGGCGGCAGGAAATGTGATCCTGCCTTTTATATAACAGGGCCACATATCCCACCTAGCCAATCATAGCCATGCACAGTATAGGCATAGCTATGGTTACTAAGAGACTAAACACTGGTTGATTGGCTACTCAGCAGTCAATCAACTAACTTTCCATAAATTACTGAAGCTTGAACGTTCAGCTTCAGGATTGTGGGTGCGGATCCCACAATATTTAGCAGTTCAGCCTGTTCAACACTAGTGTTTATTTAAACAATTCGGTTTCAACTTGGTGTGAAACCTTGGTCAAATAATACAGCAGTTCACAAGTGCATTTATAAACCTCAAGCGTGCCATGATAAGCAAAGTATCCACGACATGGTTGTTCAAGAGCAGCCACTATATAAAGATTTGAAGATGCTTGGACTTGACACTTCAGTCAGCAACTGCTCCTGCATCATGATACTTTTAGAGGCCTCAGATCGCCCTACTCCCACTAACCCCCCCTCAGACCAAAGCCAAATCTCCTTTCCAGTAATTGGGTAAATTTACATATGCTCCACTGGTTCCATGAGCAAATAAAGTTGGGAGCCCCTTTATCTGAAATAGAAAGTATGAAAAAAGTACATAAACTTCCTCATAAACTTCATTAGATTCTATGAACAAGTAATACATTGCTAACATGTATAAAGCACAAGCTAAATTGTCTCTGTACCACACAGTGTCAGGGCAGTGCTTTGCTCTAAAAAGGGCACTGGGAAAAGCCTAAACTATTTGTTTTGCCTTCCAGCCTTTCCTTCTTGCGAAATGAAAAGTATTGAGCATATGAAAAAGTGTGTAAGACAAAATAGCTCCTTTATTACAATCTTTTTTTTTTTTTTAGAAAATAATAAGTTTAGTTTCACCAAATAAACCATATCCTGACCCTACATTTTACCAAAAAATCACCACTGTAGGACCTTTAACCTTATCCAAATGTAGATCAAAATTTTCCTCAAATAGTTTGAAACATCATAAACACAAATACTGTATATATTGTTAATAACAAATATTTGAATCATCCAAAAATACACAAAAAAAGCACAAATGACCATTCACATAACAATACTGCAGAAAATAATTACACTGTGGACCTTCTAGAAATACAATGAAGGCATGTGATATCACATCTTCTCCTTTGCTGTCCTTCACTTTTTCAAAGTAACAGTGCCCCATAAGAGATGAAATTATCACAAAATTTGGATTTTGATATTAATGCATAGAGAGTTAGGTGGTGGGCACTGCACCGGCAGTATTGCAGTGTGGTGTTGTGGCAAAACAACTGATGTACAAAGGACTTTTTTCTAAGCAGAAGTCACCTGTAGAGATATCTGACACCAGCACAAGCGGCTGTGATCTCTGGTCTGTAGTGAGGAGAACAATGGGACCTGTTCCTAGGCACGGATTAGTATAGAAACTTTGAAACTCACTATTTTTCTTCCAGAACTTATGAAATAGTATTTAAAGGAAATATTCCATCAAAATCAAGCACAAAAAGGGACACTTATTCACAGATCCAGGGACTGTGACAGTGGTAATCTATATCTGTTAACCATGGCCTCTTTCTTTCTAAAATCCACTTTTACAATTATGCAAATGGACCGTAAAGGGGTGTTAACAGACCCCACCATGCTGTAATTTCAAGTACACTGTCTCTTCCTGCCTGTGCTAATCTCAAAGTGGAAGGGGAAAGTGCTCCTGCACAGTGTAACAGCCTGGGAAGCTCCAGCATGAAGGGAATCTGGTAATGTCTCTTTAGCCCATCTGGCTCATTGGTATAATTTTAAAAGTTGATTTTTAGAAAGAAGGAGGCCATAGATAACAGATATAAGAAGAATACCACAGTCGAGTTACTTGGGTCTGTGAGTAAAGTCCATTTTTTATCATATTTAATTTTGATGGCATCATTTTGATTTCCTTTTAAAACTTGATGCCACATGCTACCCTACATCAGACACGTATCACCTAAATAATTACAAAACATCTTGTATTCAGCTGTAATCTTTTTACTTTGTATGTATACATCTGCTATATACCAAACATACCTTCTAGTAAGTTATGTTGCTGTTGTTGCAGCATGTTTGCCTGGGGATTACGGAAGAACAGAAAAAGTGCTAACTTTTGTGTTTATTCTCTAACCACTCAGTGCTGTGATCTCTGTGAGATTTCCTGTGTGGTTTAAACGACTTATGATTGGGTCATCATGGGTAATGCTACACATGAGAAATTTAAAGTAACTCAAAGCTACATTCAATGAGATCTAATCGACTCCGCAAGACTATGTCCTCATCTTAGACGTGAGGTCTTGGATTCAATGCAGAAGATATAAGATAGTAGCCGTCAAGGTAGGATGCAAATCTTATGTTTTCATTTAAATTGGAGGAGGCTTCAAGTTTCTGCTACTATGATGGATATAAGAGTGAACTGATAACAATTTGCTATACTACAGGCTGTTGTCCAATATATTGTGAATGTGAAGATTTATAACATTCATGATGAACAAAATATATATCCAGCACACAGACAAATGCAGTGCTTCAACATTTTTAGACATGGGGGCACATTGTGCTGCTGTCAGGCTCAGCACCTTTTCCAGGCTAAAACGACTTGCACAGTTATTTAAGAAGTGTCTGCGCTGGGATTGTGTCCCACGCAACCTTTTTGTGGCACAGCTGCGCTGGCCTCCATGCGACTCATATGAGGGGGCTTTCCATCAGATGGTCGGACCGATTTGGGCTGAGTGTGGTATTTAACTTTTAAATTGTGTTGCACGCCCGATGTTTAAAATGCACCACAAAAAAGATGTTCAGATAAGTGCAGGGAAACGACACATTCAGGATTTGTGGCGCACGATCTTAGTGAATAACCTCATGCTGCATTATAGACGGACAATGCACTTTCAGAGATCTCGAGTGACCTGGTAAGTAAATGTGCCCCAATGTTTCCGATTTTATTTATGGGAATTTTTGTACAGTTATAGTCCTTATAAGATGACAACAAGTGGTAGTTTTCATGGCCTAGGTAATCTATGGATATGAGTTCATTGAAGAAATAGTGCACACAGATCATACAACAGAAATATCTCCATCTTCCACCTGACATAAAGGGTGGTTCAATATAGCTCAGTCTGACAATAGAGTTCAGTCTGACATACTTGGAGAATGTGTTGACTGAGTTTGCCATCCCAAACCCAATACAACTAGAGTAAACTGCTTTGTTGATTTCAGCTGTGATGGTTGAACCTCTGTAAATTTGTTGGACCATGTGCAGTTCCTATAAGGATGTTCCGAAGATGGTCTATAGGGGTTGTGCCACTTATGAAACATGACTTGTGCGTTCCATATGAGCAACATTCCAAGCCAGTGCTATCTTTGGCAAAACTACAGAACTGAATGGAGCACTGGTCAGTCATGTGCAAGCAGTTTTCCTTTCATATAGGGCAGTGATCTGCAAATTGCAGTATGCATACACCAGGGGGTATATTCTTCACTCTAATGGCGTAAACTCCACAGATGAAAAAAAGTAACCAATCTTTAACCAGCTTTAAAGATGAGAAAAAAAATCCAGAAATATATATCAATATGCACTTCTAAACAGTTGATCCCGGTTTTGTCTTGGGCCAGATTTATCAAAAGTTAGGCAAACTGAACTGACGAATGTGGAGGGTGCGCCAAGTTATTGAATAGTGGCGCACAGTCTTGAATTATATTGTGCACAATTCACCATTGGAGAGTGTGCACCATTTTTTTTAATATACAGCATGCAACACAATTCTGTCAAGTCACTGTATTAAATGGCCCTTTAGGTGAAATCTTGTTAGTTCAGCTGCAACACAAAACTTAGTTTAATATATCTGGGCCATTGTACAATAGAGGAAGCTAAAGTGTTGAAGTGCAGGTCAATGATGTATTGTATTGTATGTATATGTGTTGTTTAAGAGGAACTATCAATAAAAGATTTGGATTTGTAAAATAACCTCACTTAAATTTTGGTCAGCAAGTCTGGTGTTTCTGGTCGGGGTTTCTTCACATTCTGAATTCTAATCTTATGTTCATGTGCCGCAAATATGTTGCAGTAACAAATATGAAAGTATTTTCACCTAGATGCTATTTTTTCTGCACCATAAGTGTATGCACAATATATTTATATATTTATATATAAGGTAAATGGCACCACAATTTTAGTAAAAAGCTTATGGGTTTCATATAGTTCAACAATTTTCTAGTGTTATGAAGTATGGAAAAACCCCCAAAATGTAACATCTGCCATATGAAAAAATGGGGAAACAATTTACAAAATGAAATAAAAACTGTGCATCAACGTAATTAACTCATTTATACAGGGTCCATCATTGGTGGTAACTATATAGACAAATTAAATAAAGTAAAAAGCGGGCAGCACTCCATGGTTCAAAATTTCAAAATAAAAGGTGAACTTTATTGAACAAGTGGCGACGTTTCGGTGTGTAACACCTTCATCAAGCACACACCGAAACGTCGCCACTTGTTCAATAAAGTTCACCTTTTATTTTGAAATTTTGAACCATGGAGTGCTGCCCGCTTTTTACTTTATTTAGCTACAAGAGGATCAAGCCAGAACCTTTGTGGGCGCTGCACCCCTCCTTATTAGGAGTCCATAAGATTGTGCTGACTCGGATTTTACTTATTCTATATAGACAAATTATATATTTTTTATTGCAAAAATATTTTTGACAAAGTGCCTAAATGCCCACACTTAGATTGGGAATTATTTGTATGTGAATTAATGTAGGAGTCATTTCATTATGCCACAATATAAACTTTCTTTTTATACCAGAATTTTCTAATTTCTTATTTAACCTAATATTTATTTGGTGCATCGAGAAAGTTTATCTACCTTCATAAAAACATGAAAAAGAAAGAACAAGAACAAGCTCAATGTGTAGCTTATCCCAGGGTTTATGCAGCTATTGTGCAGATTTTCACTTACCTTCTTGGGTTGTGCAGATGGCACAACACATACACAAGCAGTAGTAGGAATGGCACGCTGCCACAGGGAGGCGGTCCCGGTCTGAACACCAACAAAGTGAAATGGCAAATGGTCTCTCCAATCTGGATATCTGTTGGATTCTCCCGTTGATCCACAAAAGATCCATCGCGATTCGTTCCAACGATGTGTTTATTAGAAAGTATAGTATATTACCTCCGTTTGTACACTGTATTTAACAGAATTGTTCAATGATTGCCGAGAATTCGATGTGAATCCTCGTTAAGGTGCACGGGTTTACATAAAACAGTATATATATTAAAAGTTTACGACACTTCAAAGAAAAAACATAAGTAGAAACTAACAAAATATGTACAATTAATAAAATGAATAACTTATTAAATTTCTGTGGTTTTAATCCGTACTACAAAAATGGTGTCCAAATGGTAACAGAGACTGCAACTACAGAAGCCTGGATGGACCATAATAGTGTAGGGCAGGGTTTTGAACTACACACAAAACTACAAATATGGCATCCAAAAAGGTACATGGAACTATAATTACGGGAATCTGGATTGACCAAAATGATGTAGAGCTGAGTACGTGGATCGTCTGGACTGTTTTCTGCACTGGCTTCCATGCAACACAATTAAGGGGTGCCATCGGACGATCCAACTGATTTGTACTGAGTGCAGGATTTAACTTTCAAATTGTGTTGCAAGTCATAGCTCTAACATGCACCACTAAAAAGATGGTGATTATACACTGATGATATTGGGCGCATGATCTTAGTGAATTCGAGGCACAGTGCATTCGAGTCGGACAATGCACTTTCTGTGAACTCTGGTGATGGGCTAAGTAAATGTGTCCCAGAGTGTTCCACACAAATTGCATTTTCTGGTGCACTCAGTTTAACAGTGTGCACCACAATCATGTCAGACGCACTGTATCACCGCAGCCTCGACATAATACTGGCACACAAGCTTCATGAGTACATATGTAAGCAGTTTGCACATGTATTTATGTACAAAAAACACCAGAATACTGGAGCAAACAGATCAGGGCCTTTGACTAGGTTTGTGTCACTATATAAAGAAGAACTATAGCATGTTCTATTTTTTGTCTGTTTTTCAAAGAAAGTTAATACAAGTCAATACAGGAAAAACATACCATAAATGGATGGCATCTATATATGGCTAGAAAACACAGACAGAATATTCATCGATGAAACATGGTTTGTTTGACAAGGGAATTTTAACAGACCCAGGTGTGGGAATTAGGCCTTCCATACGGCAACTTTGCCAAATAAATTTTCATATTTTATAGGAAACATAAAATAGTTTGGGATTGTCATTAATATTGATATTATTATAAGTAACCAGACTCACATTTCAAGGTTCTGTCACCATAAATCGCCCTCTGGTAGGATTCTGGTAAGCGTATTTCACAACACACAAACTTATAAGAGGTGTGTGAATGGAGTGCAAGCATTTACTGCAAACACCCACCTCACTTACTTCATAGATATATTGTTTGTGAACTAAGACATAGCATCATCCTCAAGGAGCATTTGCTGTTTAACACAAAGCTGCCCACAAACCTAATGGAAAATTCAGTGTGTACAGCCAACTGAGGTGGTAATGGAAGGACCTTTATTGACAAATTTATTTTGGTACGAAGATTAAAAACAACAATATAAATGCATCCATATATAGTTACGTTTTGTTCCAACCCATATGGTCATTTTTAGTAATTACCCTGCAAGACCCACTTCTAAAAATGTACAGGATTTCCCGGTGATTTGCATTACTGGAAAAAATAATTTGTTCATTAATTACATAACCGGTAGTAATTTCTCATTCCATATGAAATGTGGAGCCACATCCTACCACATACTAGATAATACCCGATAATAGCAACATGGACACAATGTAGAGCTAGGGATAGGGCCGCAACATCAGACGACTTGAAGATCTACTTATTTGCAATTTGATGGGATTTAAGAGACGAAGATTTTTATGGTTTCTTATTAAGAAAAGCCATCAATAACTGATCATTTCAGGTCCACCTTTCTTTACAAAAGTGAATCAACTTGCAGTATTGGACCCACAAATGAAATGATTGTGGGTCTACTTTCTATCCCCTATGAAATCAATTCTAGTAGCCTTCAAATTTTGATGTCTTTTGCTTTCTGTGTTACAGTTTGGTATTCACTGAAAGATAGGGGCAGCACGGTGTCTCAGTGCACTATATCCTTGCAGCGCTGGGCTACTGGTTTCAAGTCCCATCCAGGTCAATCTCTGCAAAGAGTTTGTATGTTCTCTCTGTGTTTGTGCTGGTTTCCTCCATGTCCTCTGGTTTCTTCCCACACTCATACTGGTAGGTTGATTAGATTGTGGGACAGGGACTGCTTTGGCAAGCTCCAAGCAGCGCTGCGTAATCTGTGTGTGCTATATAAAGGAATTATTAGTCTAGTAGTGTGGAACGCCTGTCTAAACGTTTACACTTGTATACTAAAAGACGCAGTTCACTTACCCTTGATTCCATAGCCACCAGTTTCATTAATCGCTTTAGCATGAGCAGATCAGGTGCAGGCAATGCTTGTTGGATTGCAGTGTGTCCACAAAAGTTTGGATCCCGTCACCTCTGATAAAATGTTGAATCTTTATTTATGCTTCTTTAAAAACCATCATAGACTGGTAGGTATACTTCTTCATAATGTTTTCGGCATTATGGTGGAGTATACATTCAAGTCACGACAAAGGTGTTATTTCTAGCAGTTTGAGTCACGAAAATAAGCATGTTACGATTGTGCATTCGTAGAGGATGGTAATATGGGGAGTTGCTCTGTTAAAAATGTGTCTGCTCCGGAATAATGATATCTTATTTTGAAGTAAGTAGAACATGGAAAATCCTTGATTATTCGTAGGGTGAAATCACAACCTGTTTGTTGTATGGCATGGATCTCGACGATCTAGAGATGTGTAGTTTAGAGTTCGAAGAGGTGAGTTGCACCTTTAACCATGTTCCTTACATACAACTTACCATATTCGTCACGTAGCTCCCAACAGCATCAACACTGTTTCTTTAAAGACAGTGTTGTTTTGATGGTGTACAGTGAGACCACACAGCGTGAACATTTCATATTCTGCAGCAAGTTCCTCTGCAAGCTAGCTAAAATCAATTAAAAAACACAGCTGTAGTTAAAATAGTCTCATCATTTCTGCATAATGTACACTGATTTACAAATGTGTGTTTTTTAATAATATCAGATCTGTTATCCATTTCATTTGCATGACATATATAAAAAGTAGGCATGCTACAGTTCCATCATTAAGTTCAAGGCTGGAAAGTAGAATTTTGGGAATAAAACAGTAAGAGAAACGTAATAAACAGATATATTTATGAAATATTGAGATTTTTATTATGTTAAGCTTATAAAGTAAGAGTAGTATGTCACACATCTCCTGACCCTCCGAGAGTTTATAGAAATGCAGCAGAACTAATAAGCATGTGGAAAAAATCAATGCAGAGGATGATTAACAAGGGTCAAGACTGACATCAGATTTGATATGAGTCAGACTCTTGGTGCATTGTAGGAAGTCATAAAAGACAACATAACATGGATTGTTTTTTGAAAATTAGTATCTGTCTAATTTTTCTGAGCCCAAGTGGGCTCTCAAACTAGCTGGGGTGAAGGAGTATTTGCACATCATGCAGCATTCATTGTACTTTATTCAGAATCTCGCACTCAGACAATGTATAATATTGGAGTGGTGTCACCACTTTTCATCTTGACCCCTTCTGCTATTCCAATTAAACAGTTGCTATGTCAATTGCATAACTGCTCATGTCAACAAGTAGGGTTGGCTCCTTCTCAGCAACGCAGAAATACTGATCATATCTACTTAAAGAGGCACCATCTGACTGTTATGAGGCTTATCCTCCACCAAGTGTGCGACCACACATTCAGCTTTTCATATGCAGATTTTGATGCCCTAACAAGAAACGGAGTAAAAGTAGGAGGGGAAGAAGCTCCATGCAATTATTTGTCTTAACCCAATATGATCCACACCTGCATTTGGCTCCAAAAACTGCATCTGAAAAACTGAATGTGTGGATTAATTTCTGCCGACTTGCTAAAACTTAGTACGTGCACTATTTTTTGGAGCCTTCATTGCTATAAAATAAAGGCACATTTTCAAATTTACTTAGATGGGTTTTTGTACAGTTTTAGAAAGATCTGGTGATTTTCAAAGAAATTAATAATGGAATGTGAAGTTATCAGACACCTAGATCTGTAATATTAACCACAATTTCCTCTGAAACATGTATACATTGTTCATATGATCAGATTACAAGACTACTTTTACTGTAGCAGGTGTCCTATTGGTTTTTGAATAAAAGATAATGATCTGATAGATAGATGGATAGATATAGGGTAGTGGGTCAGGAGTAATATAATATATACATTGGCACTTACATCATTTACCTGAATAGAAATCTGTTGATTATGATGTCATGTCCTGTCTTTAAAGTGATTTTGCTATTCTAATACTTACAACATTCTTTAAGTACATTTAGATCTAATAAAGGACCGTATATAATGAAAAATCATAAAAAATATCACCATGCTATACGTTACAGTAACATCTGGCCAAACTAAATGAGCTGTTTAAAAGTAACCCAAATAACCCTACAGTAAATACCTATGTACAATTACAATCTAAATAACCATTCTGGGAGATTTTTTTGTAAATCTGTATACAAAGATTCTGACCATTGCAGAAACCTGTTATGGCAGATGCACACAACAGTGAAAAAAGGCAATGTGCATGTGGCAGCACTAAATCAGTGCCCATGGGCGAACTGTACGTCTAATCCGTTAAAATGAAGGATGTCCTAGTAAAATTCTTTTTTTTTCACAGATCACTCATTGACTATAATTCATGAGGATCTGTGTCAGACTGATGCAAATAGGTCATGAAACTTCTAACTTCTGTTTCAACTTCTGTTTTTATTGGCGATTTTTGCCGGTATCTCTAACCCAGTTAATGCGCAGCCCACCATCCTAACCTTTTCTAGTTCCTCCTACTGGAAATGTGAGAATAAATGTAACCCTATTTTTCAGTGGTGTAATGAAAGTGCTCCAAGTGCAGGGGCAAAATTGCTAATGAGGTTCCCATTTAATAATGCTACACGATACAACTTTATTGATCCCGGGGAGGGGGATAGAGGAATTCATTGTACATAGTGACAAGCATATAGTTACAAACATTTGACAGGCTTATGGTTATGAATATGTTACAGACAGTGCACTACAATACATTCAAGGAACAGACATTAACAAATTACTATACCTGCTTCCTTTTAGTTAGTTCCATCCTTACTTGTTGCTTGTTAATCAGATACATACAAATATACATAGATTACACAATACAGGGTTTCATACATATTTACAGGATACATACGGTTTACAGGTAAACAACGCACAGTAGACACAAGTTACATAGTTTATGCGATTATTAACAGGCATAAATCGAAGTGTCGCTGTTTGCTGCAGCCATGTGGACACTGTATGCTGCTCTGATGGCGCCCGGATCCATAGCTGCCTGATTACTGTTCGCTATCAAGTGGCTGTTTGTTCAGAATTTTGGTGCTCAGTGACACTTGTCTTCCTGAAACCAGGGCTCTTTTGCATCCAGACGAGCATCCCAAGCTGCCTGGTGCTGGTAAAAATCCCCTGGTGTGGCATGGGATGATACTGCTGGGATGTGCGGGGTCTGGTAGGCCCTGGGGTCTGGTGGGAAGGGCCAGGTAGATCACAGGGCCTGATAGAGGGACCTGGTAGGTCACAGGGACTGATGGGTTACAGGCCCTGGTAGGTCACAGGGCCTGGTGAAAGGGGCCTCGTAGGTCACAAGGCCTGTTGGTGTAAGATGTCCCATGGTTGTTACCTGTGGTAGCTGATTGTATCAGGAGGGTAGGCCACACTTGGCAGTGGCACTCTATCTATAGTGGACAGGCTGCAGTGGAGGCCCAGCTGTAGTTGGCTCAAGGCTAGAGTGAGTGGCAGATGAGACATGGTAGCATTGAATCCTACTCACCCCTCCCAAATTTCAGTGTTTTATAGTGTCATACTTTATAGAAGCCAGAGGTTATTCTTTTTTTGCAACCTTTCTATAATTGGTGAGTGAGGACCTGCTCTTTTACGGCTCAGGCAGTTGGCATGGTACTATGGAATCAGTGACCATGTGCATGAGCCCATTAAAAGTATTGGGGCAGTGTGTTAGCCCCATGGCACACAGTCCCAAAACACATATGTGTGCATGAGGCCTTAGGTTGTGTCCTAATTTAAGTGCCTCTCTTTTAGGGTGACTTCCCCCTTCCTTTTTGCATTGAACTAATCTCATGTTTAATTCTCCTTTCTTAGTAAGTACCCTGAGGCCAAAGTGCATAAAGCAGTAATATGACAAAACTTGCTGCATAGAAACTATGACATAACTGAACCTTTTTTTCTGGTGAAAATGCTAGAACCAATCTTACAAAATATATATGTTACCAGAACCAACCTTACTGCATATATATGTTACCAGAACCAAGATTACTATATAAATACAGCAAAAGAAAGAAGATTACTACATAGAAACGGGACTTATATTTCAGCAGAATTATCACAGTGTCTGCTGCTGGATGGTAAATCTGGCGCAATAGGATGGCTCATAAGTGAAGATAACAGGGTCACATCACAGGGGAGATGCTACAAAATTGAGTAATAGCAACACTTTCTGTAAATTTAGATTAGAGAATTTATCTATGTTATCATCTACCTGGCCACCATGTCAGCTTCTTCCAGCCATGATTTATCTGCAGATTTAGCAAAACAAGTATTTTAGTAACTTCATAATACAAACTGAAGACTGTTCAGCTCACAGAAGCCAATATAGGAACAGTGCCCCCACAATAGCCAATAATAGGCCTCACAGTAGCCAATATAATTACAGTGCCCCCACAAAAGCCAATGTAGATACAGTGCCTCCACAGTAGAAATATATTCACAGGAGCCCCACAGAAGCCAATTTAGTCACAGTGCCACCCACAGTAACCAAGGCACAATGCCCCCTACAATAGCCAAGTCTCACGGCCCACCAAAGTAGTCAATATAGTCACAATGTAGATAAAAGTCACACTGCCCCCTACAGTAGCCAAGTAGCAATGCACCCACAGTAAGCATTATTCATGTTAGTCATATATTTCTGTAAATTCAAGGGTTATGCAAATTATTAGGCTAACACTCAACAACTGTGGAAACAGAAAATAATTTTAGCCAAGTGACTACATTAACACGATAGAAAGTAGGAAGCAAAAGAGCCAAGCTCCTTCCTCATTTCCGAGGGAACCTACTTGTTGTGTGCATGAACTATTGGACATGCTATGTTCAAAGTCAGAAGCCATCAACTAAAACAAGATAGTAAAGACATTTTTGAAGACGCCATCCTCAGTGTTCAATAGCATTTGTTCTTTGGTCTATTCCAATTTTTCCGATCACATTTAAGGTTTCTGTGGTGAGGATTATGGTAGAAGTTTTGCGACCACCAAATTTCAGTTAACATGTATTCTGAAAAGAGTAATTTGTCTCATGAACAGGTGTGCTGCCTTTGTACTCATCCATTCCTTTGTACCTGCTCGTTCTGAGTGCTGAGTGTTATATATGAAAACTGCTATATATTAAATAGTTCTTGCATTGTCTGAAATTGTCATCACTGGTTAAATACTGTCAGAGTTTTTAAAGGTAACCTGTTATCTACTTTTACCCCACTAGCTACCCCATAGCAATATGATACCAGAACCATTATTCAAGCTGTTATGGAGCGTATAAGGGTCTAAATTGACCTCCCCCCATCTAGTACTCCAAACTGGCAAGATTTCACATAAAATATAGAATCCTAGAAAGGACTTGTCATACCCTACGTGAGGATGCTGCTAGTTTAGCGGGTTAAAAGTAGGTCTCAGGTACTCTTGGGGACACATGGCTGTCCAAATTACTCTATTCACAGAATCTGCCTGCCCTGTGAGCAACCGCAGACAGAACTTTCTTTATACACTGCATGTACGAAGGGCTGGGGTTGAGTGCCTTTGTGAGTGGGTCCTCACTTGTGCACGATGGGATATTCTGAGGAGAAAGAGAGAAAAGCGCGAATAGACTCAAGTGGAATCTTACGGATGGAAAAGAGAGCAAATGGTTCGTCTCTCACCTGGTGTCAGAAGTTTTGGGCGTATTGGATCATGAAGGGAACTGTTCAGGGTCCTTGGTATATCCTTTGGAACGCTGCTAGCCACGAGATTCCTGTCCCCTCTCCCAGAAGGCGGCTTGTTGAGAAGTACTGATGCACAAAATGTTTGCGATCTCGTAGAGTGAGGCGCTGCGTCGTCTAATTTATGACACGGTTGAGTGTTCAAGTTGTTTCAATATAATGGTAAATTCACTACGCGTTTTGGCTTCAGTCCGAAGCCTTGAACACTCAACCATGTCATAAATTAGACATAGCAGCGCCTCTCTCTACAAGATCACAAACCTTTTGTGCATTTATACACTGCATGGCATGGCAGAGGTACCGAACTTACAGAAGTCTCTGGTAGCAATAAAGATGCTGTAGACTGAAGCCTGTGATTATCTCTCTGATGCTTCCTGCTGCTCTTGGCCCAGGAGGAGTGGGAAAGGGGGCTCAGGCAGTATGTCTTAAAGTCAGGATCAAGATGCTGTCTGCACTGCACCAGCTGCTTATGACCCGGGGCCAGTACTAGGGTGCCACACTGCCTCCCACTCTGTGGGGCACTGTCCTGGCCACCAATAGTAATCAACAATATGTGCATCTTTAAGACACACAAACTGCTTATTACCTGATGCAGGCAGCACAATGTTACCACGGCTTATACACTGTTAGCCTTCAACTAAGCAGTGGTGTTATTGGCACTGCCATTGTCATAAAGAGGACTCTGGAAGAGAGAAACAGCATGGGAGCAAGGTGGAGGTTAAAAAGAGCAATGGTAGGTGAGTATACATTTGTTAAAATTTTCTGCTGTGCCAAATATATACTGGGTGTAGAAGAAGAGTGGAGAAACAATGAGAGAGACAGAGCGCCCCTATGGGTATTACCCTTGATAATATAGTTATCGATATTGTGGTATTCCACTCACCTCTAAGGGTTGTGCATCAAGGGCACAACACCTTTTGAAGCCTGTAGTGATACTATAAACCGCTGCCTGGTCCCACTATTCTCTCTCCTGCAAATAGTATGCAATGTTCAAGAGCATCCAATTGGGTTGTGTTGATCCTCTCCTCCAATTTGGGACATAAAAAAGCGCTGGCTTGCTTGAAAAATATTTCTTCTTTATTTAAACCAAATGGCATTAAAATAATCAAAGGTAGTTAAAATTACAAAAATGGAATATCGCGTTTCGCGCTAAAACTTAGCGCTTCATCAGATTCCTCCTCCTTCATCAGAATATGATGAAGCGCTAAGTTCTAGCACAGTGATGGGCAACCTTTTTAGCTTGGCGTGTCAAAATTCGCCAAAAAACCAAGCATAACTCGGGTGGTGTGTCACCTTGACAAAAAAACATAATTTTGTAATATTTTTAGTTTAAATAACAAATATGTATACTATTTAACTTCTAGGGTACTTTAACCGTAGGTTATAGCGAGGGCGCAGGCGCCACTGTCTGCATCTCCCTCATGAGGAGCAAAATAATCACAATGTCTGGCTATTTGCAAGGCGTTGCGATTATTTCAGGGCTTGCACGTCACAAAACTGACACACAAGCCCTGATGACTGTCTTCTATCATACAGTGCACTGACCTTACTCACTGTATGATGGGAGTGGTTGTTCTCCCTGGTCCCTGCTGTGGAGATGGTCAGTGTAGAGGTGGCAGCTGCTGGGACATCACACAAGGCAGCAGCAATGTGGCCTCTGACTGTGCTGCCACCCTCCCCCTCCACAGCTATCAGGAGCTGCAGAGGAGCCTCCTGGATGTATGGCTGGGTCACCTCTCTTGCTGTGCCCCGTCCTGATACCTGTGCTGACTGGAGACACTAGGCACAGCTCACACATGGGGAGGGGCTGGCCCGGGGGAGGAGGAGGAGGGGGGAGTGCTGGAAGCTCAGTGCAATCTCTCAGCTTCCCGGCTACTGCACCTGGTCATGTAGGATGAAACTTAACTCTCAGGCAGCCACGTGTCAGTAAAAATGGCTACGCGTGTCAGCACTGACACACGTGTCATAGGTTAGCCATCACTGTTCTAGCACTACGGAATATGATGACGCTCTATAAATAAAGATTATTATTATTCATTTTTGGTATATAATTTTATATGTAGGACCCTGAGTAGAGCTAACTGTACCCTCATATGGAGCAGCCACATTACTGTATGTAATCTTTTACACCAAGCTAATAGATAAATTATTATTTTTATGTCTCATTGTATGTGAAAACATTGAAATAACATCTTGGCATCATTTAGATTATTGTTAATTGTCACTAACCTTACTGTAAAGCCAAAGCGAGAAGGTAACTTATCTAATGAACCCATTCAGCAAACACAGTTTGGATTTGGTTTTATTGTAGTCAGTTGCAGGTTTTATACACATAATCCGCACAACCTGCAGCTTTCCATTAATAGGTTTTTTAAAAAGAATTTGCAGAGAGTAAGCTCTGAAATACTAGACTATATACAGAAAAATAGGTTTCAATGGCAGCGCTGTCTATAATTATCATTAAGCGTTTCCTCTATAACCATGATTATTTGGCACCATACGGTACACACGACTGTTTAATCAGTTGGCAGATTTCCCAAATGTTGTTTGAGGTTAATTTTTGTAATTAGTATATACATTTGAAGGCATCTTATACTCTGTATACATACTGGAGCTGGAAGATTGAAAATACAAGGCAGAAGAATATGTTAGTGTATGCAAAATGTCTCAGGAAATAGAAGGGGGAGGGAAGGGATAGGAGCCGAAGATGCAGCCATGAGGATGAGCTATGGAATGCAGATTGCTGATTAGCGCACTCCATTGCATTCACATAAGTGCTTGTCAGCTCCTATGTAAAACAGCAGTAATGAGAAAATCCATTCACCCAACTGATTTAACATTTAGGTCCTTCTCGGTTGTAAAATTTGAGGGGCGGCTTTAGATAAAAAAAAAATAAAAATTCTTTGTATTTTTACAAAAATGTACATTTTTCTCCAGCTATTCTGTTTACAGCAACATTCTTATAGGCTTATTTTCTCACATGTAACAGTATATCCACATGGAGAAAACTACAAATATTCTACAGCAGATTTTTGTTGAAGGAGCTCTCAGGCTTATGTATTTTGCGAATGTAACCATAGGATAACCTCCAGTGGCCATAACAGCACCCATGTTTACCACTTCTTTGTGATTTCCATTATATCCAGTTTACTGTGTTATGATATTAGATAAGGTAAATACTTGGATCATTAGAATGAGGTACAAACACTATCTAAGCACTAACAACATGTATCACTCTTATTGCTTTCTTTTTTTGTAGAACTTTTTGTGAGACTTTTTAGGTGCAGAATCAAGCAGCGTACCAAAGTTATCTGCCTCCAGTATGTATTGCAGTGGCCGGATGTATCTTTGTAGCCCAGATGTTTGTCCCAAATCAGAGTATGCGAGAGCCAGACTTACTTTTGGGAGCTGCTATTTGGAACGAAAAAGTTGGACAACACAAAAAGCTGCAAAAATGAGACTAAACAGGCAAGTCATCACATGGGGAAAAACCTAAGATACAGGTCCGACTACAGGAAACATGAAAAAGTGGCAGCCGAAAAACTATGATACAAGTGCCCCAATGTCCCACAATTATCAAAACTAGAGCAGTCTGTACTATGTGCAGTTTACCTGTGGTGTATGCTGGGTGCGCCAGATTCATCAAAACTGGAACACGTTCATCATGAATCTGGCATCCCCTGCACCGCTCTGGAAGTGGGCACCATTTTCTTCGGTGCACTTTTTTATTTTGCAGAACGTGGGGCAGACAGAATTGTGGTGCACGTCAATAATAAATGTGGCGCAAACTCTAACTAAGCACTGACAAGCCCTTTAGGTGCAAATTATTTCTGTCTTGTCAGGCACAGGGCAGTCGTGACACAAAACTGGGGCAGACAATTTAAAGATACATGTGCAAGCAGTTTTTCTTTTCAGTGGAAAGTTAAACCAAAAACTGGCACAAACACTTTGATAAATGTGGCCTATTATGCTTGGTTCTGTAGGGTCCCAGCAATAGAATTCCAAGTTTTCAGAAAATCATTTATGCTGAAAATTTGGGATGAAAGTTGTTTATTAGTGAACTCCTTAAAAGAGAAATATCTAATTTTAGTTTCATATTTAGATAATTAATAATTTAATATTATTGCTGTTCTTTTAAAAATTCAATGGCCAATTTGCAAAGATTAAGATTTACTGGACAGATAACTTTCCATAGACTAATAGGGGGATATTTATCAGGACCTCTGCGCACCGCCAGTGGCGCAGAGGCCCTGAAATAATCGCAAATGCTAGCTTATTGCTAGCTTTTGCGATTATTTTCCCCAATCCGCCACCTTCACGCCAGTGGGGCGTGAAGGGGCGTGAAGGGGCGTGAAGGGGGGGCGCGGCCGGCCGAGTGGGGGGCGTGGCCGGCTGGGAGTGGCCCGGTGCGGGGCGTTACTGTCCCCGCGCCTGCGCACTCGCTGCTGCCGGCGACTTTTCTGCCTGGCCCCCAGTAACACATCTGCATACAGCTGTGTCACACCCAGTATTAGACCTTTATATGTACCTTCACCCCTACCAGATATGTAGTTCCATGTAACATACACCTAAACCCCTACCAGACACGCAGTCCCAGGTAACATACACCTCAGTCCGTACCAACCATGAAGTCCCATGTAACATACACCTCAGCCCGCACTAGCCACACAGTCCTATGTAACATACACCTCAGCCTGCACAGCCATGCAGTCCCATGTAACATACACCTCTCATGCACCAGCCACACAGTCCCATGTAACATACACCTCAGCTGGCACAGCCATGCAGTCCCATTTAATGTACAATGTACACACAGCCACAGGTAACAGACACCCCAGCCCGTACTAGACACAGTCCCATGTAACATCCACCTCAGCCACACAGTCCCATGTAACATCCACCTCAGCCACACAGTCCCATGTAAATACACCTCAGCCACACAGTCCCATGTAAATACACCTCAGCCACACAGTCCCATGTAACATACACCTCAGCCACACAGTCCCACGTAACATACACATCAGCCACACAGTCCCGTGTGACATACACCTCAGCCCCCACCAGCCACGCAGTCCCATGTAACATATACCTCAGCCCCCACCAGCTATACAGTCCCATGTAACATACACCTCAGCCACATCAGCCATGCAGTTGGATGTAACATATACCACAGCCTGGACCAGACATGCAGTCCCATGTAACATACACCACAGTTCCCACCAGCCATACAGTCCCCTGTAGCATACTTCTCAGCCACACCAGACATACGGTCCCATGTAACACCTACCTCAGCCACACCAACCATACAGTCCCATGTAACATCCACCTGAGCCACACAGTCCCATGTAACATACACCTCACCCCGAACCAGCCATGCAGTCCCATGTAACATCCACCTCAGCCACACAGTCCCATGTAATATACACCTCATCCACACAGTCCCATGTAATATACACCTCAGCCACACACTCCCATGTAACATAAACCTCAGCCCCCACCCCCCAGACACACAGCCCCATGTAAGATGAATCTCAGCCTGCACCAGCCATACAGTCCCAGGTAACATACACCTCAGCCACATAAGCCATGCAGTTGGATGTGACATACACCTCAGCCTGCATCAGACATGTAGTCCCGTGTAACATACACCTCAGACTGCAACAGACACACAGTCCCATGTAACATACATCTCTGTCCGCACCAGCCATACAGTCCCATAAAACATACACCTCAGCCACACCAGCCATACAGTCCCATGTTACATACACCTAAGCCCGCACCAGCCATACAGTCCCATGTAACATACACCTCAGCCTGCACCAGCCATGCAGTCCCATGTAACATACACCTCTGTCCACACCAGCCATACAGTCCCATGTAACATACACTTCAGTCCGTACCAGCCATACAGTCCCATGTAACATACACCAAAGTCCGCACCAGCCATGCAGTCCCATGTAACATACACCTCAGCCACATCAGCCATGCAGTTGGATGTAAAATGCACCTGACACACAGTCCCATGTAACATCCACCTCAGCCACACAGTCCCATGTAACATACACCTCAGCCTGCACCAGACATGTAGTCCCGTGTAACATACACCTCAGACTGCAACAGACACACAGTCCCATGTAACATACATCTCTGTCCGCACCAGCCATACAGTCCCATAAAACATACACCTCAGCCACACCAGCCATACAGTCCCATGTTACATACACCTAAGCCCGCACCAGCCATACAGTCCCATGTAACATACACCTCAGCCCGCACTAGCCACACAGTCCCATGTAACATACGCCTCTGTCCGCACCAGCCATGCAGTCCCATGTAACATCCACCTCAGCCACACCAGCCATACAGTCCCATGTAACATACACCTCAGCTTGCACCAGCCATACAGTCCCATGTAACATACACCTCAGCTCGCACCAGCCATACAGTCCCATGTAACATACACCTCAGGTACACCAGCCATGTAGTCCCATGTCAGCTGGTCGGGTAGGGGGGGGGGCGATCGGGGTGAGGAGGGTGGTCGGTGGGAGGGGGCCAATGGCCCCCCCACCCGACCAGCTGACATGGGACTGTATTGCTGGTGTACCTGAGGTGTATGTTACATGGGACTATAAGGCTGGTCACTGAGAGCGGTCTCTAGTTGGGAGCAATGCTCTGCAGCAACGCTGCAGCACATCACTCCATCCAGAGGCAGTCAGCTCACAGCAGTGTTCGGGGGCAGGGCTACGAGCAGACTTTCTCTGCCTGTCTGGGAGCTATGTGCTGTAGCAGCACCAGTGGGCATTGCTCCCAGTGTGCGTCAGACATGCTCAGCTGGTGTTGTCATATATACAAGGCTTTAATTTTTTGTGTAGTGTTGATGCACTTTGGCTGCACAGAGGAGCTGTCATTACACTTTCCAGGCTTTAATGGTAACTAGAAAGCTCTGCTGACCATGTCTCAGTATACACAGAAAAGCTGACAATTCAGCACTGAAGTCTGCAATATTAATTACAGATGATGATGACAAAAAATGATAAATCTACCCCATTTGCTAATAATAAAGCCCTTAAACTTGTCATTTAATCAATTAAATTCAAATCTATTGTTCTATATTAATTATCTGCTAGGTAAATCATCAAGATTCATTACAAATCTTATTCAGTATCTGCGTGCATTTTTTTCATTGTAGCTGGTTTCACATTTTCCAGCAATATTCTAGTTCATTATCATTTTTTTGCAAAGATGATTTTCTTTTTCAACCTGCAATACAACTTTTTCTGTAAATTGGAGCAATACGGATATAAATACACGCAATCAAGGTTACATGTATGTGCTACATAGGGGAGTGCTGTTCATTCCCATTAGTCATTAATGAGGTTCTGCATATTCTTTTTTGTTTGCTCTCATATTAACATAAAATTCTCATGGAATAAATATCATGTCTGGATATTGTCCAAAATTCTGGCTCCTGCAGTGGTATGGACCACTGATCTCCTTAGAGATGTGGTCCTCATCATACTGGCTCAGTGACAAAGTTGGAACATGATAAAATACAGATGAACGAACAGCAGAATTCGAGTCCAGATTTAGAAATTCAGGAAATTCAGTTCAAGCAACAACCTCGAGGGTGATGGTTACCTGCTATTTCTCTTCTCCAGTGATGGCTATTTGGGTGACATTTAGCTCTACTCCATAAGCCATTGTTAGTGACACAGCTTAGCTGCTTGGTAGTCTGAGGAACAAAGCTCTGATGGAACTTATGCAGATGGTAGTAATACTAGCAGTAGTAGGCCCCCTGTAATTCTGCTTGTACCTTTTTTTTTTAGGAAAGTAATTTCATAAATACAGTGAAATAATAAATACTAAAACTGCAAAGCTAGGTCGGAAGCAGGTCTACTCTCCATGGCTCCCATATCCCACTATACTCCACTTCTCATGTTACACCAGATACAGAGGTATAACTTCAGTGGTAGCAGACAGGGTTGGCTCCAGGTTTCAGTAGGCCCCTGGGTGTCAGCCCCAGTGGGCCCCTTTGCAGTGAACTCACGTGGTGGCATTGAAAATTCAGCCTGGCAATTGCCTAGGTATGCCCAGTGCTGATGCCGGCCCTGGAAGCAGGCATAGCAGCTTCTATGAGGCTTGCAGTGTCAGGGGACCTCATAATCCAACCTGACACACTAAAGAGTAGAGGTGGTGCACATTTATATACATATTGTACTGCACATTGTACAGCATGATATGTGATGCATATATGCTGTATCTGTGAAGTGTATATACTGTATACACTCACCGGCCACTTTATTAGGTACACCTGTCCAACTGCTCGTTAACACTTAATTTCTAATCAGCCAATCACATGGCGGCAACTCAGTGCATTTAGGCATGTAGACATGGTCAAGACAATCTCCTGCAGTTCAAACCGAGCATCAGTATGGGGAACAACGGTGATTTGAGTGCCTTTGAACGTGGCATGGTTGTTGGTGCCAGAAGGGCTGGTCTGAGTATTTCAGAAACTGCTGATCTACTGGGATTTTCACGCACAACCATCTCTAGGGTTTACAGAGAATGGTCCGAAAAAGAAAAAACATCCAGTGAGTGGCAGTTCTGTGGGCGGAAATGCCTTGTTGATGCCAGAGGTCAGAGGAGAATGGGCAGACTGGTTTGAGCTGATAGAAAGGCAACAGTGACTCAAATCGCCACCCGTTACAACCAAGGTAGGCAGAAGAGAATCTCTGAATGCACAGTACGTTGAACTTTGAGGAAGATGGGTTACAGCAGCAGAAGACCACACCGGGTGCCACTCCTTTCAGCTAAGAACAGGAAACTGAGGCTACAATTTGCACAATCTCATCGAAATTGGACAGTAGAAGATTGGAAAAACGTTGCCTGGTCTGATGAGTCTCGATTTCTGCTGCGACATTCGGATGGTAGGGTCAGAATTTGGCGTCAACAACATGGAAGCATGGATCCATCCTGCCTTGTATCAACGGTTCAGGCTGGTGGTGGTGGTGTCATGGTGTGGGGAATATCTTCTTGGCATTCTTTCGGCCCCTTGGTACCAATTGAACATCGTTGCAACGCCACAGCCTACCTGAGTATTGTTGCTGACCATGTCCATCAATTTATGACCACAATGTACCCAACATCTGATGGCTACTTTCAGCAGGATAATGTGCCATGTCATAAAGCTGGAATCATCTCAGACTGGTTTCTTGAACATGACAATGAGTTCACTTTACTCAAATGGTCTCCACAGTCACCAGATCTCAATCCATAGAGCATCTTTGGGATGTGGTGGAGCAGGAGATTCGCATCATGGATGTGCAGCCGACAAATCTGCGGCAACTGTGTGATGCCATCATGTCAATATGGACCAAAATCTCTGAGGAATGCTTCCAGCACCTTGTTGAATCTATTCCACGAAGAATTGAGGCAGTTCAGAAGGCAAAAGGGGGTCCAACCCGTTACTAGCATGGTGTACCTAATAAAATGGCCGGTGAGTGTATGTTTGTGGTGTGTATATATCTTGTAGGTTTTTATATGGCACTATATGTGTGTGTATATGCTTTATATGTGTGCACATGAGTGGATAAATGTGTGACTGTAACTCACATGTGTGAGTATACAAATATGTATATTTTAAGTGGGAAAAGAGCCCCATTTAGAAGCCTGCCATGGGGCCCTGCCTTTCCTAATTATGCCCCTGACTAATCATGTTAAAAACAATGTGAATGGCCATTGCAGCACCAACATAGATTGTGGCAGTTAAAGGGGTTATCTGGAAAACATGGCGGCTTTCTTCTAAAACATGCACCACATGTGCCACAACTTGTGTGTGATATTTGACCTAAGCATATTTCATTTCTATATAGCTGAGCTCCTATATCAGTACAAAATATGATCAGTTGTAGAACTATTTTTTGGAAGAGAGCAGTCATGTTTTTCAGCCTCCGGCCAGCTCCTTTCACTGCTGCCAAGGAAATATACATCCTCACAAGGTGGCACTTCAGTGACCAAGAATGTATATAATCCGTTCGGTTTTATAACAACCATAAGCCATGGATTATTGGAACCTAGAATTACAGTTCTGGTGTCATCTGAAAGGAGAATACCAGGATTGTATTTCTAGCTACATATAAATTAATAAATCACTAGTTACATATTGTTATATTACACAGTCAGTGCTAATGTAATAAATATAATAAATCTATGAATATTGCTACTACCCGTATATACTCGAGTATAAGCCGACCCAAGTATAAGCCGAGATCCCTCATTTTACCACCAAAAACTGGGAAAACCTATTGACTCGAGTATAAGCCGAGGGTGTAGTATACAGCTAGCCAGCCCCCATGTGGTATACAGCCAGCCCCCATGTGGTATACAGCCAACCAGCCCCCATGTAGTATACAGCCAGCCCCCATGTGGTATACAGCCAGCCCCCATGAGGTATACAGCCAGCCCCCATGAGGTATACAGCCAGCCCCCATGAGGTATACAGCCTGCCCCCATGAGGTATACAGCCTGCCCCCATAAGGTATACAGCCTGGCCCCATAAGGTATACAGCCTGGCCCCATAAGGTATACAGCCTGCCCCCATAAGGTATACAGCCTGCCCCCTGCCAAGAGTATAAAAAAAATAAAAAACTTAATACTCACCCTCCGGTGTCCGGATCGTTGGCTCGGGTCCCGATATTCAGCGCGAGGCTCCCGATCTTCAGCGCGAGGCTCCCAATCCTCAGCGCGGTACCAGGCGGTGGCGGCTCCTCTTCTCTCTTCTTTCTTCTGTAGCCGGCAGATCGCATGGATGCGCACTATGATACCGCGGTGTCGCGGCTGATGACGTCATTAGCCGCGACACCGCTGCATCTTATTGTGCGCCCACTGGCAGATCGCGTCAGAAGAGAGAAGAGGAGCCGCCGCCGCCTGGTACTACGCCGAGGATCGGGAGCCTCTCACTGAAGATCGGGACCCGCGCCAACGATCCGGACACCGGAGGGTGAGTACTAAGTTTTTTATTTTTTACTTGACTTGTATATAAGCCAAAGTGAGGTTTTTCAGCACATTTTTTGTGCTGAAAAACTCGGCTTATACACGAGTATATACAGTAATTGCTTTTCTAATAAAAGCATTTGTGGCTTGTAGTGTTTCTGAAGGACAACATTGAGTGGTTTTGCTCAGCTGCCTCCCAGACAGATCACCAAAATGGCTCCTTTAGACTGATTTTAAACTAGTGTGCCACGACACATGGTCGGGTGTGCCGCGGGGAAAGTTCCCCAAACTATGGTGCCCCCTGTGTTTTGTTTCCCGGCAATGCGCAGCGATGCGCAGTCACGGCTTCTTACAATGTAGGAGACGTGTACAATAACAAATGCGCAAGCTTTGAACCTCGCGCGACAAAATGACGTCACCGAGGCCGGTGCATCATCCTGAGAGAGGAGAGACTCTCGCATTTGGCCACTGGCAAGGTAATGCCCACCAATAATGCTGACTATATGAGATTTTGCCTGAGTATATGAACTGCTGGCAGAATACTCAGCATATGAGCTGGTACTTTTAGTACTCCAGCAGTATACTACATATAACAATGAGAAATGTAAAATGAGAAATACTATAGTCATGAGGCTGGAGTACTACAAGTACTAGCTCATATGCTGAGTATATGAGCTGGCACTTGTACTGTGGCCTCATGGCCATAGTACTTCTCATTGTACCCCTTTATTTTGCAGTATATGAGCCACATAATAATCAGCACCATATACTAAAAACAGGGAGAAACTGAGAACTGTTGAGGAAGAGCTTCGTGTATGTCTTTCCACCATTCCTGCCAGGATATCCCTTTTGTGTTTATCGAAACAGGCCCAGGTTTCACACTGAGTGAGTAAAATAAATTTAGAATCTATATTATTACCGTATTTTCCGGACTATAAGGCGCACTTAAAAGCATTGGATTTCCGTGGAAATCCAAAGTGCGCCTTATAGTCCGGTGCGCCCTATGTATGGCGCTGGGCACAGGGCAGCGGACCATACTTACATAGGTCCCCGCTACCGGAGATCTCCAGCGGGAGATCTGCTGTCTCCGGTAGCGGGGACCTATGTAAGTATGGTCCGCTGCCCTCCTCCACCTCCCCCTCACCTTCTCCGCCTCCCCCTCACCTTCTCCGCTCACCTTTCCCGCGTTCCCCGTCGCGTCTCGGCGTCGCGTCTCGGCGCCGCGTCCCGTCGCCGCGTCACGTCGGGTCTCCGCCACGCCCCCGGACCTCCGCCACGCCCCCGGCCGCCGGACCCCGCGCCTTATAGTCCGATGCGCCTTATATATGTAATTATTACATATATAAGGCGCATCGGACTAATGCGCCTTATAGTCCGGTGCGCCCTATAGGGCAGAAAATACGGTAACTATATTTATAATAGGACTGTTTTAGTGTCATTTTGTGCTATTTTGGTTGGTGGTGTGCCCCAGGATTTTCTAAGTATAAAAAGTTTGCCGCGGCTCTAAAAAGGTTGAAAATCACTGGTATAGGGAACATTACCCAGATGGGCGGCTGTCATTTAGGGTGGTTTTCAAATAGGAAGGGGTAGTTGGGGGGATTAGTATAAGGGCTCACCTCCCCTTACCACAACACCACACATACCTAATGTGACTTCAGATCTAAAGCTGGCACATAGCAAAATTTGCCTGTATCTGAAACAAAACTGCAGTATTATTGGCTGGACTTAATGATCCGGGATCTTTTTAAACCTAATCTAATATGATATTTATCCAGGTCCATTTATAAGCCTGAGAAGAAAACTACTAGGCGCATAATGCTTGGAAAATCTAGCAATGCCCATGCATTAAAGGGGTTGTCCAATATTACCATAATAAAAACTTTACTGGTCCAAAGATTTTCCTTTTCTACTTTGGACAATTTGACCTTACTGGAAACCTGTCATGTACATGTTAAAGCCTAGCACAATTTTTTTTTACAAAAAATATTCCAATATTCCTTTTCACAGCAAGAAATTGGTGATATAAAAAAGATGAATCCCTAACTTTGAAGAATCCTACAATCATTCACTGGCAAAGTTCACACTACGGAGACATTAGAAGACAATGTAACATATTGCAGCTCTGGAATCTAACCTGAGACCTTAGATGTAAATGCCAGGCTGTGACAATCTGTGGCCGTCACAAAATAATTGGATCCTTAATGTTACTATTATTGTGAGTGTGCCAGGGTTTTATGCAAATGTATCCTGTATAATTTATATGCAAATTCACAGAAGTTCCAGGAAAATCAAAGCATACTTTTAATTTCTTGTTTTAAACATAAAAAGCCTTTTCAGAGAATCTACAGGATATTCAAAATACGATCCACATGTAAAAGTGCAGAACAATGGAAAAAAAGATAGGAAAATGTATTTTAAGGCAGCGCTTTAAATTGAATAAATAAAAATCACCTATTTATACCTAAGTAAATTGGACCTCATCTGCAAACCACAACCATCAGCATGCCCCGGTAACCTGCAGCTGGGAGTTGTAGTTCTACATTTTCTGGGGAGTCATAGATTGGAAACCACTGCCTTATTAATAGGTTTAAAAAAACTGGAATCTTAGAATCATAGGATGAAGTGGAAAATAATGAGCAACAATAAATAATATAGCAGCCTCATGCCATAGACATATAATTAAATTTTAGTGCAGGCATCTTGGAGACCGCTAAGTAATGAAGCATTTTTTGACAAAGAGAATCTGACTCAATTTGTAGTTTGATAGATTTCCCATCTGTCTGCAAGAATTAGATGTTATAACAGAGTAAGTAGTAATAGCAATGTGATCTAATGTATGCTGATATAGGCATATTTAGCATAGTAATCTGTATTTCCATTAAAGCACAGCATCATTTCCATATATCATGGCTATAGTGGAGTTTGAGCCACACTTTACTGTGACTTGGGGTTAAATCCAGCTAGCAGTATAATGAGCGCTTATCACTATGCGACAGATATATATTGACAGATTAGCAGTAAGTGCCAATTATAATACTCACTACACTTTCTACAAAACATCTTGACAGCTTTAGAATATCATTGCACCACTTTATACTGGCAAGCACAATGCTAAAAATGCTAATATTATTTAACTGACTTGTTCGTAACTTCAAGGGTTCGCTCCTGACCTACTTTATGCATGCTGGCTCTATGGGTATCTTATATAAATGGACTAGATGGAGATTTTATATTACTGTAAGCAACATAACACCCCGTAATAATATAACGACAGATCTTATGCAACCAGTAAGTAAGGAATAAGAAATTCTGCAACCCTCCTTCTCTGCCATAAAGCTGATGATGATGACTAATCCCAGGTGTTGTGCAATAACAAGAATTTTTTCTAGTTTTCAGATGAATACTGTTACACACACCCACAGCAGTCACATAGAGAGGTGTCATAGGACCTGTTGTCAGAATGATGCCTTACGCACAGTATTATATTACAGCCTCCAAACTTAGAGAACTATTTATTTAATTTATTTATGTGTTTATGTTAATATTGCTTTAGAAGAAAACATTGATATAATGAGATGCCATATGGATACAACACAGGGTTCTATGTAGAACTTGCACAACTGCTTCAAGGAGCATGTACGATATATAAGTTTTTAAAGAGGTCACTACTGCAAAAGTGATCCTGTGCCGGTGCTCCCACTCTCCTCCTAGACTCTGCATAAAGACAGACAATCACGTACCATGTTACTGGTATCACCAATCCAGTAAAGGGAATCATGATGCCAGTGACACTGCAAATAACCGCTCTGGCACTGATTCGCTGGAATAATTATATGCTGTCTGTGTGTATACTAAAACCTGGAGGATATCTTTACTTTTTGTATGGAGAAGCAAGACTCATCAAAGATTTGGTTCAAAGAAGCTTCACCAAAGATTTGGTTCGTAGAAGCATCGCCAAAGATTTGGTTCGTAGAAGCATCGCCAAAGATTTGGTTAATAGAAGCTTCGCCAAAGATTTGGTTTATAGAAGCAATGCCAAAGATTTGGTTCAGGTCAGCATCTATTAAATCTAAAATGATATTGCTCCTGTTTTCCTGGAAATCCCCCCCCCCCCCCTAAGGCCTCGTTTTTTTAATATTTCACATTTTTTTCATTTTTACTTACCTGTTGTAGATGATCCCTGAGTAATAACCAATGAAAATGGTTACAGTCTCTTAACCAAAGCTCCACTTTAATAGAATAAAAAAAAGTTATGAGCAGTTCAGTATAACAACAAGAACAGGAGATACTAAGAACATTTGAAAATGTTTCAGATTTGGAAAAAAACACTAAAGGCAGGGTCATAACTATAGTGGTAGCAGCCATATCAGCTTCTACGGGGCCCCATACGACCTGCCAGATAAGAAATGTTGGGGGAGGAGCGGCAGAACAGAAATAACTGATCGCTACTTCTTGATGTGTACTTCCTCCATGTGGTTTGCATGAAGTCCATGAAGTCACATCTTTGGGCTCCTACACCACCTAGGATTAGAGGACTGGATGAATTGCATACGCTGTGCAAATGCATACACTGCGTGTGTGTGTAAACGTCGTGCGTGACTAAAGAGCTTTATGTGTGTGAAGATTAGTTTATAAATGTGGTAAAAAAATATGAGTGTATAAATGTTAGTCTGCAAATTTGTATATATTTTGTAATGGGAGGGGGGGGGGCGAATTCAAAAATCTGCTAATGGCCCAGTGTCACGGGTGCCCCTGTGCCGCATGTCCAGGGTCGTAGGCACATCCGTGTACCTTCGTGCGGGCCGCTGCCTCACTCGACTCGCCTCCTAGGGCACGCACGTGCTTGCTCTGTAAATTTAATGGGCCAGTGTGCTGATAATTGCCGCTGGTCAGCCGCCTTTCCCGCCTTCGCGTGTCAAGCCAGCAGGTCTGCTCATCTTGTTGCCTGTGGACTCACATAGCCATGGACTTTATTACAGATCTCCCATCTTCTTCCGGTAATACAGTCATCTGGGTGGTAACGGATTGCTTCTCTAAGATGTCTCACTTTGTTCCTCTGCCAGGTCTGCCGTCAGCTCCATGTCTTGACAGCCTGTTCTTCCTGCACATATTCCAGCTACATGGACTTCAACTGCACATTGTCTCAGACCATGGGGTCCAGTTTGTTTCCAGTTTCTGGCGGTCTGGCAGTCAACTGCATGTTAAACTGGATTTCTCGTTTGATCATCATCTGCAGACTTACGGTCAAGTGGAGAGGGTCAACCAGACTCTGGGCTGCTATCTACAGGACTTTGTCTCTGCTTACCAGGATGATTGGTCTTCTCTCCTACCTTGGGGAGAATTTTGGACGACATCCACGCCCACCTCTTCCTCTGTCTGAGCCTTCGGATGTTCCTGCCGTGGAGGAATTGGTTCAAGATCTCAAGTCAATCTGAGAGCAAACACGACAGTCTCTACATCAGGCATCCGCCCACACCAAAACCCAGGCCGACAATAGACGCAGGTCCCCTCCAGTCTTCTCTCCAGGTGATAAGGTGTGGCTTTCTTCTAGATATGTCTGGCTGAAGATCCCCAGCTACAAGCTTTGTGTTTGCTATCTAGGTCCATTTGAGGTGCTGAAGCCATCATCCCACCATGCGCATCCCGAATTCCTTCTACGTCTCCCTCCTGAAACCTGTCATCCTTCTTACTGACTGGAAGGTGTTCGGGCCAGAGGAGAGCTAGAAAACAACATTCTGGATCATAGTGTTCTTCAGAAATTGCTTCAGGCCAAGAAAAGGGGGGAGGCTGAAGGGTGGGGTACTCTCTCGGGTCGCACCAGCTGCCTCACTCATCTCGCCGGGCTCCAGCGGCATCTCCCGTGGCTTGTTGCGCATGTCCCTGACTCCTATGGCACGCGCTGACTCTGTAAAATGTAAAGGGCCAGCACGTCGATAATTGGCGCTCAGATCCCATGCAGCCTGTCCTGAACTACCAATATGTCACCAACACCGATCCTGTGCTGCCTATTTCGACCTCCTGCCTGTCCCAACCACAAGCTTGCCTTACGATTCTGCACTTTTCCTTGGCCGTCACTGCGGACAAAGTCGCACCTATGGAACGACCTGGTGGTACCACGCTGTAGCAAGTACAACCCGCTTTGAAAACTGGGTTCCATTTAGACTCCAGTCCCAGGTGTCGTCTCACGTCCGCAGTAGTCCAGAGGATACACTGCCACGATCCTGACACCCAGTCTCTCCTAGTTACGCCGCTGACTTAAATTAAAGTAACAAAGCTATAAGAAATATTTGACCCTACCAGAATAATATACAAAGGTGTACACTCTGGTACAATATAACTTAAATCACCTAGAAATGAGATCCAATATTCTTCCACCCTGATATATTATCATCCTATAAAGCGACGACGTACATGACTGGAAATTCTATCGACAGTAGAATGAAATGTGGTAATCGCAGAGATTAATATTTATCTAAACGATTGACTCTTTGAAGCCAAAAAGCCAATACAACATAATTTTGTAGTGTTACAATAAGTCAACATAATGTAACTATATCCTGTTTTATCCATCAGCAAGTATTGACACCAGTGCGTGCTATTTACTGTGACTTCTCATATTATCCAAGCATTTCTTCATAGTTTGAGACTCTCATTGTGCCCTAATATCCAACTTCTGTTATTTCAGAAGTAACATGTAACACCACCAAATTTATATTGTATTGATTTTTTTTTCTGAAAGACTAGTGAGTTACACTGTTGCCTTTATAGCTGAATTGTTCTTGTAGTGATACAACTCACATTTTGATAAAACGTGTAATTATTTAATACATATGCTGTATGATTATTTTTTTTTACATTTTTTTTAAATATGTTGTAATTGTTGTAATAAAAACATTTCAGTAACAAAACATACTACCTGCATTATTTATACTGCACACCATGTAAAGTGGCCACGGTCGAAATAGTGACTCCATGCTCCAAAACTGTATGCCAGGTTTACTATCCAGATATTTTGATAATCTGCCACATTTTAATACTGTGTATTTTTAGCTAGGTTTAGTTTGCCCCATGGTGGCTAGAAGCACTAATTTGTACCTTAGTTAATGTCATAAAATATATTCCATGGACTCATCCTCATTCTTTATACTAGCAGATCTGATATTGATATGATGCTTTTTCCTTAGTTCCTGATAGGATTTTCTATAATGGGAGTATATTTTTAGTTTGCTGCCCTATATCTAAACATCTTGTATTGAAACACAGCAAGTTCAAAAGAGTAGATGTGGAGCATCACCGTGCATATAGAAAAGTTGGGTTCAAGTCTTCTCAAAGGGTCCGACACCGACCCCAAAATCCAGTAACAAACGACGGTGAAGCAGCACTCCGTTGAATAAAATAAAAGTGTTTTTTATTCCACCATAGTCATGCTACGTTTTGCTTCTTTAATCAAAGCATCCTCAAGCATGAGAATGCATTATTATGGTGGAATTAAAAACACTTATTTTATTTAACGGAGTGCTTCTTCACCGTCGATTGTTACTGTATTTAAACACCTTGCCATTGCCATCCTCAACTACCCAACACACAAGGCACCAGCTCACTGAACATCAAGAACTAAATTTATGTTTTACTCTAAAACAAAGGATTAGTCTGCTCTTCAAATAACCTTATCCCCAGAGTATTGTAACCATGGAAGGGTTAACTAATACAGTCTCTGCAATAGACAGGTGCCCATGCTGCTGCTAATGGTTTGGGATGGGAGCCAGTTGGTGAAATGTTATAAAATCAATTAAACCGCTTTTTACAAGCTGTTTCCACCCTTTCCCGAGACTGGCACTACTCGGCTGGTACATACAGCTTGGATGGTTAGCTTGACCTCAATTATTCCGGGAGGTATTACATGGCCAAACTAAAAACAAAGCAATTCATTTGAACAGATGTCAGCAAATAAAGGCTTCTCGGACACAATCCAAAAATGTAGAGAGACGAAAAATTGGTCAGTTAGACTGAGATGACCATTCCAATAAATGTAATGAAATTTCCTGGCAGGTGGAAATCCTTCCATGTATATTTTATGGTTACCCTATTATTTGTACAACTTCACTATAACATAAAATCCGTATTACACATATTTTCTGAATTTCAAGATGCCAATGTCTGTCACCGTTCCCGAGGTTTTCTTTCACTATACACATAGAAGTTTGTCAACGTGTTCAAAGTTCCTTGTGTCCATAAATACAGAGCAACTGCCAGAGTATTAGAACCTAAGAGACTTGATGTTTCTTTCTCTACTGTCTCCTGGTGACACTCAATAAACACTATGGTGCCAATTACAGAAGAAATGAACACATTGGCAAGAGTCTGGATTTACTCTGAATGAGTGAGACATGGCAAGACACATAGAGAGGTCTGTCACTGGTTTTCAAGTAAGAACTACTCATATAACTGTGACAGTGTTTGTTGTGGAAGAATACTTAATTCTATTCATTTACATATTGTGATTTTGAAGCAGAAGATGTAACTATTGTGCTGCTTAAAAAGATTGAATGTTTCTACCCCAAAAATATGAAAATAAGCTCTCCAACAGATGGAAGAAAACCTTCTAGTGTCACCCAATGTACCTTCTATTAGAGAGCCTTTTTATGCTGTTACAGAGATCTGTAATCGAGATTCAAATCTATTTCTTGATTCGGTACAAATCTGCCAATTTTCTGGCACCACATCAAACCTGAATTTTTAGAGATCTCCTTTGGACAAACTGATGTTGCTCCAATTGTCTTGGAAATTGGTGTATAACAGATTTCTAGGGCTAAGGAGGTGAATCATCAAAAACGTGTCAGACCAAGTACCTCTTGTCGCAGCACCATGTTTTAATGTAAACTTAATAAGTTAGGATGTTTTAACAGAGACTTTTTTCCACTGCCTAGATGTTGGATCACCATTTTAGTTTTAAGTTGTCCACGGTACTGGCCCCCTACTCACAGATCTGTGGGTACAACAATCATATAGGCTTTTCAGAGGTATTGCAGCCTCCCATTTTGTATGTTAACTGGTACTAGTGAGTACTAGAGGTAAACTTATCTGATTAAGGAGCAAAACCCCTTTAGGCCAGCAGCTATAGACTTGAAGCCTACTGTACCTGTGTATCTGTCCAGTTTGGTGCAAATTTTTTCTTGATCTATTTAGTGACATATTATAAGGAAATTGCTTGTAGAAGACATTGGGGCACATTTACTAAGGGTCCGAATCGGGTTTTTCCGCCGGGTTTCCCGAATGTTTCCAATTTGTGCCGAATTGCCCAGGGATTTTGGCACACATGATCGGAATGTGGCGCATCGGTGCCGGCTTTCGCGTGACAGAAATCAGGGGGTGTGGCCATCGGAAAACCTGACGGATTCGGAAAAACCGCAGAATTAAAAAAAAAATTTGTATCGCAAAAATAGCACTCACATACACCGAGATGGAGGAGGTGAATTCCGGCGGACTTCACTGCAGCAGCGACACCTAGTGGACATTGGTCGCACGACCTTAGTGAATCCTGGCAGAACCCGAATCAGCATCAGAGAACCCGCCACTGGATCGCGACTGGACTGGGTAAGTAAATCTGCCCCAATATCTATTAATGCAGCAAAATCCAGAGCACCTTAAGTGCCCTCAACTTTAGGCAGTAGGGTCATTCTAACAGTGTGGCCTCCACATTACCTCAGTGTACAAGTCAACAATTAACCATATTTTCTCTTATATTCCATCTATAACCTTTATAATGTCCTACTGCTACTGAAAAAGTGTTGGCAACCTTTACATATAATACCTAGAATATCTATAATACCTTGATCTTAAAGATGCTTCTGTCTGTAAATAGTCTACAGTAATACCTAGATCAAATGTTTGCATGCCGTTTTCTGTGCCCGGATTTTACTCATCGGTGACAGATAATATTCTTTAAGTTCTGCAGTATGTTTATCATGTGAATTGCTTTTGGGTACTATGCAGCCAAACAATCGAGCTGTGTCCACAATACAGAGAAGGAAAAGTGTAATATATTTATTCCTCTCTGGTGTGCTGTGGACTCCACTCTGAAGGTCCCATTAATTGTTAAAGAGAACATGCTTCATTAAAAACTATGATTAAAAAGCATTGCCCTATCCCTAAATGTTTCCTCTCCATAGCTGCAATGTTAAAAAATCAGTTTGTAAACTTATATGAAACTCATATGAGTCCAGTGGTTGCTACATTGCCCTGCATCCTTGTTCTTGATTGACAAGTCTCAGTGCTATGATATACTGCTATATGGAACATTAGGAGAGAGCTCTATTGTCATCCGAGTTCCTGTTACATCTTCAACATCTACCCCCATGTATGTATCTGATCACATGAAATCACAGCATGCCTGAATGGATTTCTACTCTTACCCAAGTCTTCATGGACTTGTACAGCATCCTATGCCTCCATGGAGGCATGCTGTGATTTCATGCTGTAATCAGATACATACTGTACATTGGGTAGACGTTGCAGATGTAACTGGACCTTAGATGACATTACATGACTTGAAGTGTTGAATACTTAGAAGAGGTATGGTAGATGGAAAAGAGTAGATAGGAGGGCTTGGCCAAGCAGAACATGCCCCATCTGATGTCAGGTATTATCACAGAGTTATCAGAGCTGTGTGATAATATAGGGCTCCTAGGGAACCTGTCACTAGCTGTATTTGTGAAAATTTGGTGGCAGGTTCCATTTAATATGATGCAGATGAGGAGAAGCAAGGATGTCCTGGTTCCAGTGAGCGTGGCCACAATGCATGGTTCACTTCTGCTTTATCTCTATCACCATCGGATGGGTCTTGTAGTACCAGGAAACAGAAAGTGACTCACAATGGATCGTTATCTGTTTCACATGTCTCTTGGTACTGAGGGATGGGTCCTCCTGCTTCAAATTCTGGGTGGAAAAATGGGACACCTGGCATGAGCTCGGCCTATATGCCTTGCACCAACCCATTATACGGTGTGCAGCTACTATTGTTCTACGTATCACGGAGAAGAGGATCTGCCTCTCTACAACCAACATGGACATCTAAACATTTATTAAGACGAACAAAGCATGATTCCCACACATTTTGGTTTTGCGAGTGTCTGAAAAAGTTCCATATTCCTAGAATGTTAACTAAAAATTTTGCAATTCTGCATTCCTGAAACTTCAAATTCAAAAATGTGTCAATTCCAGATTATAGGAACTTCAAATTATTAGATATTCTTTTTAATTCCACATTTGAATGACTGGGTCTGAACACCAATAGTGCCTTTTACCGCAGTGAGAGGAAGGGTTTGTGTTTTCCCATTGTTTCTTTTACTGCTATGATTTATGACTAGCTGGGTCTGAACACCTAGAGCACCTTTAACCATTGTGACCATTATTTTTTTGTTATTTGCTTGTTATGTTATTATTTCAAGTACTTTGTCTAACCCATTGTTGGCAGGGAAACTACACTCGTTATTCCCACAATTTTTCAGCCCTTTGGCCTTATTAGTCCCATTTTACAGTCAGGTCCCCTTTGACTTCAATGGGGTTGGTGTCCAGGTCTTGAACCAAATTTGGTCTCAAAATTTGGACAAACCCATTGTACCCAAATTTTGACCAACCCACATTCTGTACAACATGTACTAAACTATACGCTATTCCTGCATGTGCTGCACTGTTCTCTACCAGTCCTGCATATGCTGCCCCCGTTCTCTTCCACTTCTTGTGTGTGCTGCACTTCTTACTGCTTCACCAGCTCTTTTCTATGTGAGGACTATTAATGTGCACATCTCTTTTTCATATGCTTTATGTTAATTTATTATTTATGTTAATTATGTTAATATATACCCCTCACACCATAAACTAACCACACTGTGCCCCCAATATATCATACATACCCCTCACAATAGAAATGACCACACTGTTCCCCCACATATTACATATATACCTCTCACCACAACTGACCCCACATATATTACATATACCCCTCACACCACAAATGACCACACTGTGCCCCCCCCCAATAAATCATATATACCCCTCAAACCACAACTGACCACACTGTGCCCCCCACATATATCATATATATATCCATCACACAACTAACCACTTTGTGCCCCTCACATTATATATATACAAATACACTCACCGGCCACTTTATTAGGTACACCATGCTAGTAACGGGTTGGGCCCCCTTTTGCCTTCAGAACTGCCTCAATTCTTCGTGGCATAGATACAACAAGGTGCTGGAAGCATTCCTCAGAGATTTTGGTCCATATTGACATGATGGCATCACACAGTTGCCGCAGATTTGTCGGCTGCACATCCATGATGCAAATCTCCCGTTCCACCACATCCCAAAGATGCTCTATTGGATTGAGATCTGGTGACTGTGGAGGCGATTTGAGTACAGTGAACTCATTGTCATGTTCATGAAACCAGTCAGATGATTCCAGCTTTATGACATGGCGCATTATCCTGCTGAAAGTAGCCATCAGATGTTGGGTACATTGTGGTCATAAAGGGATGGACATGTTCAGCAACAATACTCAGGTAGGCTGTGGCGTTGCAACGATGCTTAATTGGTACCAAGGGGCCCAAAGAGTGCCAAGAAAATATTCCCCACACCATGACACCACCACCACCAGCCTGAACCGTTGATACAAGGCAGGATGGATCCATGCTTTCATGTTGTTGATGCCAAATTCTGACCATACCATCTGAATGTTGCAGCAGAAATCGAGACCAGGCAACGTTTTTCCAATCTTCTACTGTCCAATTTCGATGAGCTTGTGCAAATTGTAGCCTCAGTTTCCTGTTTTTAGCTGAAAGGAGTGGCACCTGGTGTGGTCTTCTGTTGCTGTAGCCCATCTGCCTCAAAGTTCGACGTACTGTGCGTTCAGAGATGCTCTTCTGCCTACCTTGGTTGTAACGGGTGGCGATTTTAGTCACTGATGCCTTTCTATCAGCTCGAACCAGTCTGCCCATTCTCCTCTGACCTCTGGCATCAACAAGGCATTTCCGCCCACAGAACTGCCGCTCACTGGATGTTTTTTCTTTTTCAGACCATTCTCTGTAAACCCTAGAGATGGTTGTGCGTGAAAATCCCAGTAGATCAGCAGTTTCTGATATACTCAGACCAGCCCTTCTGGCACCAACAACCATGCCACGTTCAAAGGCAATCAAATCACCTTTCTTCCCCATACTGATGCTCGGTTTAAACTGCAGGAGATTGTCTTGACCATGTCTACATGCCTAAATGCACTGAGTTGCCACCATGTGATTGGCTGATTAGAAATTAAGTGTTAACGAGCAGTTGGACAGGTGTACCTAATAAAGTGGTTGGTGAGTGTATATATCCCTCACACCACAACTTACCACACTGTGAACCCCACATATATTATATATATCCCCCACACCACAACATACCACACTGTGCCCCCCACGTATATCACAACTGACCCCAAGAGCATGACACATTTCATCTATACAGTGAACTCGCCTATACAAAGCCTCTATAGAGCACATCCTCTGCCCTCTTAATACAGTCCCCACATCCACTAAACAGTGGCTCTATGCAGAAATTGTACCACCCGTCCTCTATACATGACTTACATCCCCTGTCCTCTGTACACTGTCTCTTTACATGAATTAAACCTTACCCTGTCCTCTATACAGTGCATCTATAAAAAATTACACCACCTGTTCCCTCTACACTTCCTCTAAATTTGAATTACACTGCTCATTTCGGACATTTGGCGCCATTACCCGTTTCGGATGTCATTGCCGGTTATAACCGTTTTTATATTTTGATAGATCAGGCATTTTGGGACGCGGTGATACCTAATGTGTTTGTAATTTTTACTGTTTATTATGTTTTATACCAGTTCTAGGGAAAGGGGGTGATTTGAATTTTTAATATTTTATAAATTTTTTACATTTTTTAAACTTTTTTTTTCACTATTTCTTAGACCCTTTAGGGTACATTAACCCTAGATAGTCAGATCGTTCCTACCATATACTGCAATACTACTGTATTACAGTAAATGGAGTTTTTGCACATGATTCATTACAAGGAGCCATTGGTTCATTGTAACGAATCTTCTGAAACCATTCAGCCTCGGGTCTGACAAAGGCTGTCATGGCAACAGATTCCCGACCCCCCGATAATGTTCGGGGGAGCGGCGATCGGAGGAAATATGGTGGCAAGCGATCGGTGCAAACACCGACCGCGGGTGATAGTGATGGGTCTTTGCTGCCATATGCAGCAAAGCCCATCTCTGTATGAAGAGGGCTCATAGCTCTGCAGCAGATATATCCGTCACAGTGCGTGAAAGTGTTAAAGGCACAGTTACCATATAGTGTGTGCGTTGAGCATGGGGCTGTTAAGAGCATTTAGAGCAAATTAGTAGCTGATACCTGTGGGTCCCCTGAAGCCCCATAGAATCTGGCAGTGCTGGAGAGACAGGAGAGGGAGAAAAGAAGCCCCCCCCCCCCAATTTCTGTTGCATGAAAGCAGCTGCGCCACAATCCAATTGTGCATGACAATGACATGACATGACAATTGTACTGACCCAAAGAATAAAGTAGACATGACATTTGGGGCATACAATGAAATCCGTGAAATCCAAGCCCACAAGAAAATGGCGCAAATGCATTTTTTCACCAATTTCCCTGCATTTGGATTTTTTTTTCCTGCTTCCCAGTACATGGCATTGGAATATAAAATACCACCATTTTGAAGTGCAATTTGTTATGCAGAAAACAAGCACACAGCTCCGTACATGGAAAAATAAAAAAAGTTATAGTTTTTTGAAGGTGGGGAGTGAAAAATTAAAATGCAAAAACGAAAAAGGGCTGTGCTGGGAAGGGGTTAAGTTTTACTGGTCATCCTCCAATGAATTAATATTGTAAATCAAGTATGTTCTGTTTCCAGCTTTGCAGATATATCCATGATTAATAAATAACACAACGTATAAATCCATTCTATATTTTAGAGGTATATAATTGCGTATTCATCCAAATTGATGCTCAGTCTTGCATAACTTTATTTTCCTTACGCTCTTGACATAAGTGAATTTCATTTCAAGTTACAACTTCATTTAGTTAAAGATCTATAAATAAGTCATGACCTATAACCCAGTTAAGGTGTCAGGTTCCTATATTGCTGTACAATAACTTTATTTGACTTACCTCACATTCGGCCTGTTCGTTCATTTGTGCAGCTGGTACACTTAGATATTAATTTAGAGAGCTGCCACATGAACTCAAGCTCAAGCGATGAGTGCAAATAAAAGGATGAAGTCAGCGCACACGGATTCATTTGTACTGTGTTTACTGCTGCAGGTAAACTTGGAAGAAGAAAATATTTCTTCTAGGATGACAGTCACCAAATGTTTCATACATATTAGTATTATAGATGCCCGTGACCTTTAAATGGTTCAGCTGCGACCTTTAAAGGGTGCCAGTTGTTCAGATTCAGAAACTTGGCGAACCTGAACGAGTCTGCTGAGCGGGGTGGCAGCACAGTAAAATTGTACTTACCTCCTCACCACCAATCCAATGGCACCTCTTCTGTCCACACCACATAAAAAACGCTTGACGAGCCACTGATTGGCTTAACGGCATCTCCTAATGCTTCCTGTGGTGTCGGGAGACACAGTTGAGGTGGAGTGTGAAGGGAACGGGAGCGGAGCTACTTGAGTATCAGGAAAGTAGTAGGTACTGTTTTAAATGTTGTAGAATCATTTTACAGTGCTGGAAACCCCCCTGAAAATAGAAAAAACTGGCATCTACAATGCATACATCATGAATAATCTGTCCAGAATCAAGCTAATTATCTTACCCTCTGCCAAACCTATTAAAGTGACAAGGCAGGCCAGAAAATGGGTCAGTGCTTGTCTGACGTGTACCAGTACTGGCTGACTTTCGTTACCAAAGTAAGCTAAACATCAGATCATTGGTTTATATTTCAGCATCTTCTTCTGTTTGTTTAAAGGGATTTTCCAGTTCATGGTGTAAGCTAGATCTTTTTTGAGAGATGGATGAGGGTGCAAGACCTGCTAACCAGCTGATAGTAGAGCGACTACCAGAGCCTGCTACACATTGGACAGAGTTGGAGGCAGAGAGCTCTATCCCCTGTAGGGTGGCTTAGAGGGGGAGACACATCAACCTGTCTCTTCCAGAATTCTGCTCTAATTTTTGCTAAAATTTATTATGGGTTTTAGACCATTTTCAGACAGTTTTCTAAATTGTCTGAAAAAAAGGTATGGCCCTGGGAAAGGGCCGTGGCCTAGCCCATGGGCCAGAATAATCCAACCGTGTAGCAGAAAATTCTGGTATAAACATGACCAATTAATGGCTGGTTTAAAGTCTGACTCCACAGTCTTAGGGCTCTTTCACATTGGCGTTTATAAATGTCTCTGGTCCAGTGATTTTCATGGATACATCATAAAGCCATTGATTTCTATGAGTGTTTTCTAATTGGCTTGTATTTTCACTGATCCATTGTTCATGGAATAAATTATGTAACTTTTTTTCACGGATGCGGATCACGGAAGGGAAAAAAAAATCTGAAGAGACTGCAAAACCAGGTGTGATGTTTTCAAAGCAATGTTATACCTTCGTTTTTTTATTTGTGGACACGCAGACTAAACGGATGCATGATGGAGACGAAATAGAAAAAAAATGGAGACACAACAGAGACAAGATGCAACGAATGCATAGACACCTAGCATAGACACCTTTGTAATGTCCGTACTGGGCCTGCTTATTATGGAGTAGGGGTAGGCTGGTAGTGGGACTCCTATTCCATCCGGGCTTCGGTCCTGAGTTTCTATATAGCCCACAGGTGCGGGGTCACAGACCTCGTTAGAGCCTGATGTAGACTGCAGGCCAGAAGCAGTAGGTGAGGCACTACCTGGAGAGCTGAAGGCTGGACCATGTTCACACAGCAAAGGTAACTGAGTGCCTCCTGATATTCTGCTGGCAAAGAGCGTGTGCCAGGCAGCCTGGTACATGTATAGTTAGGTGCTGTTATTATACTAGGCAGTGCCCAACCGGGCAGGGTTTATTTTGTATTTTGTATGTGCCTAAGCCAAGGCTGAATTTGTGTTTTGTCAAGGAAATGTTAATAAACACTTGTTTTGGACTTTAACCCGTGTCTCTGCTTCCTGCACTGCTACAAGGTATCTACCAGAGCAATTCCCCACAATGCATATTCTGCCAATATCTACAGGACTGCTGTGAAAGCCGTATTGCTCTTGAGCTATGGGAAGGCAAAAGCGAACAAGTTTCAATGACAAGTTAGAGGTTATTTGTAATGTCTATATTTCAGAAGGAAATGAAAGAAATATGCAGTGTGGATAAAATAACTTGCATGTTGTCAAAACTAAATAACTAAGTTTCATATGTGCTTTACTACAAACCTATTCACATTGCTCACTATAATATACAGATGCATAATTGAACTTCAGGTTTTATCACAAATACATCATCTTCTATTTGTGTAATGCATTTACTTCTAAATCTAAAATCTGACTTTGATTGTGTAGTTATTTTTGGCTCACACAAATGCACTTGTCCAGGTTATCTCAGACTGTGAGAGAATTGCCACTTGCTCCTGGTGACTCACAGAAGGAAGGGGACAGGCCACCTGAGCCATGTAATTAATATGCATTACACAGCTGGCTGGCCGTGCTACGCTGAGCAGGTGCCTTATTGAGCTCTAGTGAGCATGTTGCCGATACGCTTCTCTTCCTCCTTTGTTCTCCAGCGCTGTCTGATGAGGAGCTAATTTTTGATTGGATGATTGATGATCCATATCAGTGTTATGCGGCTTAACAACAATGGAGATGAGCCTAAACATATGAAGCTGTGGGACAGTTCAGTGGAAATGCTGCATTCTACTGGATCTTTAGAGGTTTGGGAAAAACAATCCAGATTCAAACTGTCCAAAATGCGGACAGTCCAGCATCTTGTATCATCACTGTTTTATACCTGCACGCACGTGTAATAAGACCACCTCAGGGCTACTGCACATAGGTCCCAAATGCAGCAGATTTTGTATGCACAAAATGCATTGCAGGAATACAATATATTAGGGCAAATACATCATTTGTTTTCTTTTGCCCCATTTTAACCCCTTTGCACAGCAGGACATACTATTACACCCTGCTGTTGCAGGGTACAACTGTGAAGGAAGAGCAGCACTGTGAAGGAGGGCACTAGGGTCCCAGTGTGAGTGCAAGCCTCCACTGACTGGACTCAAGGTAAGCAAACGATTGCCAAAGGAAATAAAAGAGATGAGGCAGCACTCCTGGAAAAGGCTAGGTGTTTTAAAAATAGCTCCATTGAGGGGCTGAAACGTCACACCTTCCACATTGGGTGAATAAACAACTAGCCTATTCCAGGAGTGATGCCTCATCTCTTTTATTTCCTTTGGGTGCTGTTGCAGGGAATGTATGGAGAGAGCTCACGGGCTTAGCACTCTCCATACACGGCTGGTGTCAGCTGTATAACACAGCTGACACCCGCCTAGCACTGCCACAGTCAGTGCTGGCACCAATTGAGGCAGTTCACCTGTTAAGTGCCACGGTCGAACCCTATAATTTGGTCTATTTATCTATGTATCTTCTATCCATCTAACAAGTGATCTATCTCTATTATCTATCTACCTATCTATCTATCATCTATCAAGCTATCTATTTCTATAATGTACTTTAGAGTTATGCATATATTAATCTATCATCTATCTATAAATCTATATCACCTTTCATATTTATCTTCTATCATCAATCTACCTATCATCTGTCTTCTATAAAATGTTCCAACAGTCCCATATTACACATTGCCTTACCATACTACTGTCTGTAACCTACAAAATGATTGTGCAGGGCTAAAGGAGCTTCTTACTGACTGTGACTGTTCATAAAATAGTTTTATTTTGGGGCCCCACTTTTAAATATGCCCAGGATCCTACGTTGTCTAAAACCGACCCTTCCCACATACATGTGTGAAGAGGGACACAAGCCTAATAAGAGAGAGTCATGTGCAAATATTTGCTGCTGCAGTCAACAGTGAGTTTCCCATCACACACAGTTCATGCAATGTGACCCCCTTCAAACAGATGATCAGTAAGGACTCCCATTATATCACTGTGATACATTAAAGGGTTTGCCCATGAAGAAAAGTTCTCAAATTTTAATCTCCTAGTGATGTTTACAGAATAAAGATCATGTGTAACCCCTTATGTTACAATTTATCTCAGTTTATTGCAGTTTTAGCTCCTATAACTCAGTGATGGTCAGTGTAAAATTCCAGAATTTGGGCAGGGACTCTCTATGCAGACACTTCATGATTCCTCTGTGCTGTGAGATGCTGTGGTGTGCTGACAATGTGCTTAGATTATTAGGATACAGGTTTATCTACACTTTTCTTTAGCTTTGAACATTCTACTGGTATCTGACACATAGAAAAAAAGAGATGAGAGATTATGAGATCCATGAGATGGATATAAAACACAATGATAATCTCAGCGCTGCTAAGTCACCTATAAATCTTCTATAATGTTAAATACCTTTGTAGGTGCAATATTGGGGCCTTGTGTTATGGCCCATTACATGGACTTCAAACCCCACGAGAGACCGACTTCAGACCGCTGCCATCCTAGCCCAACCCCCCCCCCCCCCCCACACACACACACACACACACCATGACTCCATAAACTCCTGTTTTATTGGTCCGGCTTACCATAATTGTGTCTCTCCATATGTACAAACTCTCAGTGTAAATAGCCAATAAAGGTATAATTCCTTGAATGAAACCTACCATTTGATTTGATGCATTATGAAGCAAACATACCTTGAGAATGCTCTAGCTACAGCATGGTTAATCCATGAGCTCAGGGGTTTTGCTAAAAAAACAATTATAACATTCAGGATCTTAGGAAAGCTGGGTTAGACTATCCTTATCATAAGGATCAAAAAAGTATATTGAACCTGATAAAGCGCTTGGTACAAGTGCAAACCGCGTTGTTGTAAATATACTTTTTTATCCTTATGGAACTTTCATAAATAAAAAAAGATTTTTTTTTTTAATAAGATTTATTTATAAAAGAACGTACAACGTACATGGGTGTCATAGACGTGGATCATCTGGAATCTGCCTATTCAACACTGGAGGATAGAGCAACAGAACACGGCAGCGGCATCCAGTCTCCATAGAAACGCAACGAGGTGTTGTGCCCTTCATGCACAACCCCTTCAGGTTAGTGTATCATTACACCAACTTACTGCAATCTCATAAAGGGTACTACACTATAGGAGTGCCCCTTGTGTCTCTTTTCTCCCCATTTTTATATTCACGTTAAACAAAGGGAGGTTAGTCAAGCATGACTAATCACCCTGAGCTGGATCACTCATACACAGCAGCTGGGGGATGGTGCAGCAATTGATTATTCTGCCTTCAGACACAAACCATGGATTACATCATCCTCATCAAACTCAGGGCTAGGAGAAGTGCTGAACCAAGCACTGAAGGAGCCATAGAAGCGACAGAGCTTCATTATCATAATGTTATATCTGTTTTATCAGCAAAACCACTCAGCACAGGGATTTAACAAGATTTGATTCAGCATCAGTGTAGCTACAGCAGTCTCAAGATATGTTTGTTTCATAAAGTATCAAATCAAATGGAAATTTCCTTTAAGTTTTTACACAAGTATTTAACATCATAGAAGATTTTTTTATTTTTCCTGGCTAACACTGTACTTTACACTTTTCTCAACATACTAACTCACCTATAACACAAAGAGTCAGCCCTGCTATAAGTCTCCCTCAGATAAACACCTTAGATGTCTGTAGCTTGTAGAGTAAGTCTCTGCACGCTGCTTGTCGGCAGGAAGTGCCCGATCTGGTCTTGTAATGCAGGGGGAGGGGCTGACGGCTGAGAGCACTGCAGTGTGCAGACAAGAAAAGCTATTCATGAGAAAATTCCGATCATAGAATATTTATGGTCGTATACTAGGGCAACCAAAATTCTGTGAAATAACAGTGAATTTGAGAATGTGTTGTTTTATCCTGAGTATATTTAAGAATCCTGTCTTCTTCGGAATGCCCCTTTTAGACTCTTCAATGATAGGTAAATAGTAATTAGTAAGCTGTGGACTGTAGCTGTTAAGCTACAAAAAGTGTTTGAGCAGCCGCAGCCTAAGAAATGCCAAAAAACACAATTTTTTTATTTTTTTCTATTGCAAATTGTAATTAATTTTTCAGCCCGCACATTTGCTATGTGTATTGCTTCACAGTGTTTTTTTTTTTAATTTAACTGATATTTATTGGTCTCCTCACTTAAAGGGATTTATCAACCACATAGGATATTTAAAGCCAAAATTAATGAAGTGTCTGAATCTCAGTCGGTAAATAATTGCCACTAGATAGAAATAGCCAAATCTCCCTGCCAGGTTAAATCTCCAGAAAGTGATAATTGAAAAAGAGATTGTAAAAACTGAGTAAATATTCCAGTTCTGAGCTGTGTTTTATTCTTTTAGTGGACTAAACCAAATGTGCAGAGTGATGATATTCAAGGTATTAAATTACAAATCTTTTATACTTACTCTTAACAGAAGCTGCATTCCAAACTCCGTGATTCTGCTAGGTTTCCAGCGCTTCATTTGTGTAGCCATGTTACCGTAATTATTGTGCCATTCAAATTTTGTCTACTTTTTCAGATCAAGGTTTTGTAAAGTAATTAATCATGTTTAAACTATTGTGAACTCAGCTAAATATACACTCACCAGACACTTTATTAGGTACACCTGTCCAACTGCTCGTTAACACTTAATTTCTAATCAGCCAATCAGTGCATTTAGGCATGTAGACATGGTCAAGACAATCTCCTGCAGTTCAAACCGAGCATCAGTATGGGGAAGAAAGGTGATTTGAGTGCCTTTGAACTTGGCATGGTTGTTGGTGCCAGAAGGGCTGGTCTGAGTATTTCAGAAACTGCTGATCTACTGGGATTTTCACGCACAACCATCTCTAGGGTTTACAGAGAATGGTCCGAAAAAGAAAAAACATCCAGTGAGCGGCAGTGCTGTGAGCGGAAATGCCTTGTTGATGCCAGAGGTCAGAGGAGAATGGGCAGACTGGTTCGAGCATGGATCCATCCTGCCTTGTATCAACGGTTCAGGCTGGTGGTGGTGTCATGGTATGGGGAATATTTTCTTGGCACTCTTTGGGCCCCTTTGTACCAATTGAGCATCGTTGCAACGCCACAGCCTACCTGAGTATTGTTGCTGACCATGTCCATCCCTTTATGACCACAATGTACCCAACATCTGATGGCTACTTTCAGCAGGATAATGCGCCATGTCATAAAGCTGGAATCATCTCAGACTGGTTTCTTGAACATGACAATGAGTTCACTGTACTCAAATGGCCTCCACAGTCACCAGATATCAATCCAATAGAGCATCTTTGGGATGTGGTGGAACGGGAGATTCGCATCATGGATGTGCAGCCGACAAATCTGCGGCCATCTGTGTGATGCCATCATGTCAATATGGACCAAAATCTCTGAGGAATGCTTCCAGCACCTTGTTGAATCTATGCCACGAAGAATTGAGGCAGTTCTGAAGGCAAAAGGGGGTCCAACCCGTTACTAGCATGGTGTACCTAATAAAGTGGCCGGTGAGTGTGAGTGTACATGTGAGTGAGTGTACATGTGCAGATCCAAGGGAACCACTGTGGTAAAAGGAGCGGAATCTGATAAACTTTAAAAAGCGGTCAGGTTGTTGACACACGTGGCATTTTGTTGCGTTTTTGTTGCGTTTTCGAATGCATTGAAAACACATGCGTTTTCTTATTGTTTGGTTCCTTTTTTAAATGCAATGCTGGATGTGCTTTAAATGAATACATCTGTGTCTCTTGGAACTTGTAAAAACGTAGTGTCCTACATTTACGAAGGACAGCACACCAGTTTTCTGGCGGACTTTGCACTTCCTTTTCAGTGAAAACTGCTTGCACAGATATATAAGAAGTGTCTGAGACACATTTCTAGCACACACGACAATTCCAGCGCACGCTACACTATACCCGATGCGACCCAAAATTCGGCACTGAAATGGGCGTTCCAGTGCTCAGTTGGACCTTGCGCCACATTTATCATGCAAAGTCCAACAGAAATGTGTTGCACAACCCATGTTAAAGGTGCACCAAAAAAAATGGTGCAGAGGGCGCCAGATTCATGAAGAACGTGCACCACAAATCCTGAATCTGGCACTCTCTGCACTATACACAGGCAAACTGCACATAATTCAGTTTGCACTGTTCTTAGTAAATGTATCATAGTTTATGAGACTGCTGTTTATGAATGTAATCAATGCATTTCAAAGTGCAAACTGCCAATTCGCCATTTCTTAAAAAAAATAAGGTATTATTAGAAAGGAATCCCAATAAAAAAACCTTAATCTAAACTCAAGATGTATGTTGCAAATGAAAGATATGATATGATATGATAATTTATATGAAATGAGTGAATACAGCAAAATGAATACTACATTGTGTGCCATATGCAGCACTGCACTTGTAACAAATTATCAAAAGTCCATCATTTCTCGTCTCTCAGTAGCATTTTTGTAAAGCACATAATACTGCCAAGGCTCAATGTGGGAGGTGAAGATAAACTTAATGGGAACCTGCAGAGGAATTATTCACATGCAGTCAGTTAATAAATAAGGAAATATGCCAGAGGAGGTGCACAGGTAGCACAGTAATATGACTGACACTTGGTGGTGAAGGGACCCAATAAAGATTTTTTTCCAGCAGAAATTTCCTACTTTTGAAAACATGTAATCATTTTTTTCTGACATTTTTTAAAATTATTCTGTTTATGTTCATAATTGGGTCTGCCATCTTTATCTACTTATTTCCAGTTCGCTCAGGGCTGGTTATACTTTCTCCTGTTACCTGTAGTACTACCCTGTTTCCCTTAAAATAAGAAATCCCCCGAAAATACGACCTAGTACAATTTTGCTCCGTCTTAGAAATATAAGGCCTCCCCTGAAAATAAGACCTAGCGGCAGTCATTGCTGCAGTTCCCCCCGGGACATACATTAGTATTAGTGGATCTTTTAGATGCTGCAGAAGGTTGTGACATGGGGAAGAATTAATGGAATAAAATCACTGACTGTTGTGCTGCAACTGTGATACCAGCAGCTACCAGGATAAGAAGGGTCATCTATGGAAAGTGCTTTTACTAAACATGAGAGATTGGGGCCAATGATTCTAATAGAAATGGAGTCACAAGAAATACAGCATGAAATTCAGAGTTTGGAGAGTCATAAGAGAAGTAGATTTTTTTGTTCATCGATAAATGTAAATTCTTGTTCTTGGAAAAATAAGAATCCCTTGAAAATAAGACCTAGTGCCTCTTTAGGAGCAAAAATTAATATAAGACACTGTCTTATTTTCGGGGAAACAGGGTACACTCTGTTTTGGTGGATCTGAAATCCTGAGCCTATATCCGGCCTCAGCCTGAGCAGAGGCTGGTAATACGTATTTGGGAATGGTAGGGGCTAGAGAAAATTAGAACTGCTGTGGCATTAGTGGGCTGATACCTATAAAAAGTTCACAAGTTGCTGTTAGAGGTGGTAAAAAAAATTCTTTCAATCCTGGCACCAGTGCATGTCTACATATCAGCATATGAATGTATCCCTTTAATATGCCAATAGGGCAATAAAAAGCTTGGGTATTCATTATGGTAAAAATTAAACTATTGTTTTTCTTTACATGACTATTTAATCTCCATTTTCTCCCAGGCATAAATTATGAGTCTATGAGAATTTCACACAGATACTAAAGCTCTGCAGCTACAATTGGCATTTAATCCAACGTTAACCAGTTTCATTTTGTCACGCTGTAAGACTGAAACTATTATGGCTGCAACATTTATTCATCTTCTGATTAATCTAGGCCAAAGTGCTCATAAAAAAAGTTGGAGAGTTTCCAGTACTGGTTAGTTGGCTTCACACATGAGTTTGTGTGATGCTACAATTTTCTTTCACATATCCAGCAGGTGTCAGGTGTCGAATGTGCGAAAAAACAACACTTCTAATTCAATTATACAATTTTACCTCCCAAAAAAGGCAAAATCAGGGATCCAAGAATTTGTCTGATATAACCAAGCTTATATTATGTATATGTACAGTCATGAGAAAAGAAAGTTGACAGTTCTGAATTTTATGGTTTTTATTAGGGCTCAATAAAAAATATTTGCTCCTTAGTAGGTCTTAAAATTAGGTGAATACAAACTCATATGAACACATGGCAAAATGAAATAAAACCAAAACTCAGTAACTTGTAGAGCCACCTTTAACTAACGATGAATATAGTGTTTTTTGGATGACTTTATCAGAACTCTCTAAGTGTGCAGCCACACGTTCAGTTTTTCACTTGCAGTTTTTTATGCCCAAACTTGGGATAGAGTAAAAGTAGGAGTAGGACCAGCACATTTCAATTATTTGTCTCAACCCTTTATGATCCACACCTGCTTTTGGCTTTAAAAATTGCATTTGAAAAAAAAAACTGAACATGTGACTGCACCCTAAAAGAAAATGCACCATCAAAATCAAGCATGATAAACCAGGGACACTTATTCAAAGATCCAGACACTTTTAGGGGCATTTATCAGGGCTTTTATGCTAGAAAACAGATGTTGAAGCCCCAAAATAACCTCAATTACTAGTAAACCACAATCAATTACGAATATTATTCTCTGTACGCCAGCTCCATGCCAAAGGGGCATGGATGGGCGTGATGGTGGGCACAGCCGACACAGCTCCGTATATTTCTACACCAGACCTAAGCCTATTTGGTGATAGTGGAGCGTAGATAAATTCCCCCTCCCATTGTGTATTGAAACTTCATCTTTTAGAAGGAAGGAGGCCATAAATATTTTGATGGTAGTTTTCCTTTAACCCCTTCGTGTTGCACCATTTTTTTCGTAATTTCTTTGCTTGCAAAATTCAAAAATCTATAACTTTTATATTTTTCTGTGTACACAGCTGTGTGTGCATATTTTCTGTGCAACAAATTTAACTTCTCAGTGATTTTATTTATTATTCCATGCCATGTACTGGGAAGCTGGAAAAAAATTCCAAATGTAGTGAAATTGCGAAAAAAAACACATTTGCGTCATTTTCTTGTGGGCTTAGTTTTTCTAACTTTAACTTTGCGCTCCAAATGATACATCTACTTTATTATTTGGATTGGTACGATCACGGTGATGCCAAATTTTTATAGATTTCATTGTGTTTTAATACATTTTCAAAAATGAAAACAATGTATAGAAAAAAAATTTCATTTTTTGCAATTTTGAGGACTATGCGACCTTTTGAACAATCTTTATTAAAAACATTTTATGTGATGCAAAATCATATAAAAGTGGCATTTTGGACATTTGGGCGCCATTTTCTGTTATAACTGTTATATTCCAAATAACCATACTTATATTTTGATAGATCTGGCATTTTGGGAAGTGGATTACCTAACATGTGTGATTTTTACTGTTTATTTAAGTAGTGACTTGAATTTTTAGGTCTGAATTTTTTGGCAACTGATGCCCGCTTCCCAATGATGTTACAGGGAGCGACGATCTTTACAAAGATGGCAGCACCCACCCAATCAAGAGTTGACACCTGCGATTGGTGCTTGCACCATTGCTGTGTATTAGTGGTGGAGATTTGCAAATATCTAGGGGGTTTTTTATCTTATTTCCCCCTTCTTTGAGTTCTTTTTGCACCTTTTGTAAATGTATTTCTCGTTTGTCTTTGTCGTTTTGGCTCTTTGTCAAATGCAGACTTATTAGGTGCAAATTTAAAAAAAAAAGGCATAAGCATCTGAAAGCAGGAAAAATACAAAGACAAATTAGGCACAAACCAGGATCACAGCTATATGGTCAACTCCTGCAAACTGCTGGAAAAAGGGACAAAAAATTGCACAAATACCCCAATGTGTTCAAAAAGTCACTAAAATATCAGGCTAAAATAAATCTGCCCCCTAGTGTTCTAGGCTGTGTGGATGTAGTTTGAGTTTAGCTCAAATATACACTGGACCCGTGTTGGGGCAGTTCTTAGCTGTACTCATAAAATATTAAGTTGAATATCAAGATATTTTCAATCCATTTTAACATGGATTTTCAAAGTAAGTACACCAGTTCATCAAGTTTAAGAGATCTAATGAATAATACATCCAGTTTGTATCATGTATCCTGGTGATAGATCCTCTATCATTTATAGTATACAATAATCACTCCTTACTGGTGGCTGCAGGTTGCATTGAAAATGTCATTTATGAAGGATATTAAAAAAAATATGATGAAAAAATAAAAGGTTGCTTATTCACTGTAAGGGCACAAATGCAAACCTTTGATATTGCTTAAAGAAACTTACCTGCACAATCTATATTCTGCTGGAACCAGGTGATGGAATCCTATCTTTCAAGTATGAAATACATTTTCTAAACGTATTATTTGCACCATATTTCTCTTTGTTACCAATCAGAGCACCAAATTATAATAATAAAAAGACGGATCAAATATTGAGAACTGGATACCCTGATACAATTACCTCTTCATCATTTTGGTATAACAATTGGCTTGGTAAATGGATCCTATTGTATTGTAAGCACAGTCTCACACTAAGAAGCAAAGGCTTTGTTCGCCGCTCTATAAACCCGCCTCTTTTAATCTTTCATTTTCAGCTCGCTCAGACATGGAGGGCTCAGTGGAGCGTGCACACATCAGGATTTCAGAGCAAACTGATCAGCGCTTGTTAGGGCGGGCTCATTAACCGTTCTTTTCTCAGCCTCTTAATCAAAGCCAGGGGAAAGGATCCGGCTGTCTTCATGAGCACAAATACATTTCTGGAGAAGTCATGCAAGAAAGGAGGTGTGGGGGGAGTATAAGGAAGAAAGTAGACGCCAGTAATGGTTGTTTAATCAGGCACCAGGCGTTCGGTTAGATTGCTGCTAGGCCCCGGGGCTCAGGCAAAGATACTCATCCCCTAATGAAAGGGGACAATGTTCTTAAAACATTTTCGGAACAAATTGAATACAGAATAAAGATCTTTCGGATACTCTCCCATGACACAGTTTCTGTGGCGGAGCAGCCAGGTCCTACATATTGCAATAGAGGATGTGTTAACCCCTTACACAGCCTTCTGCTGTAAAACAGGTGCACAGCTACATGACTAGGAGAAACATCTGTGACAGCTAGCAGCTAAACGTTACCATTATTATGCGTAGTGGCTTTGCTACAAATTAATAGGGCTTTGAGGACAAACATGAATGTCAAAACCATCAATGGACAATCAGAATTTTGAGCCTGAAAAAATTTTGTTCTTAAAATTTCACATGAATGTACTCAATAATAAGTTAGTTCATAAGTTGACAGAATGTAAGAACTGTTTTTGAGGGATTTGAGGGATTTATTGTTTTATTGAACTTTTTTTTCAGTTTATGGCATTGTTTTTTGCTTAATCGGCTAATGCGTGAGAGAGAGTCTAGTGATCCTTTCCAGTTAATACTCCACACTATTTCTAATCAAACTTAGGGTCGGCGCGCGTTGTGCTCACCATACTGAGCCCTGGTGCCCTAGCCATCTATGGGGGGCAAATATCTGGTCGCAAATTTCTGGTCGTGTGAATGCACCCTTACTGTATAGATATGATAAAAAAAACCCAAGCTTACTTTATAAATATTGTAACAGAACCAAACTTACTGTATAGATTTAGTGACTGAGCCAAGATTACAGTATAGATATAGTAACAAAATCCAGATTACTGTATATATATATATGGTAACAGTACCAAGCTTACATGTAGATATGGTAACAGGCACACACATGCTCTATTGATAGGATTGCATGACTAAGCTTACTGTACACATCCAAGTTAACTGTATAGACACAGTTACAGAACAAAGCTTACTGTATATACAGGCAGTCCCTGGGTTACATACAAGATAGGGTCTGTAGGTTTGTTGTTAAGTTGAATTTGTATGTAAGTGAGAACTGTATATTTTATCATTGTAATCCCAGCCAGAACTTTTTTGGTCTCGGTGACAACTGGATTTTAAAAATGTTGGGTTGCCATAAGAATCAGGATTGACAATAAAGCTTCATTACAGACACCTCTGATAACTGTTACAGCTGTTTATTGTAGCCTAGGGCTAAAGTACAATAAGTTACCAATATCCAATGGTCCGTTTGTAACTAGGGGTCATATGTAAGTCGAGTGTTCTTAAGTAGGGGACCTCCTGTATATAATAATAGAATCAAGATCACTATATGGATATGGTTACAGAACCAAGCTTTCAGTATACAGTAGATATTGTAACAGAATCAAGCTCATTTGAATTGAAAGTCATTGAACAGGAAAGGCAATAATAGAAAACCCTTCCATTTCCATCAGCTCCCATATACATTGCATGCATGAAATGCTCTCTACTGTCATGCATCCGTTTATATACAGTATATACTGTTTATATACAGTGGACGAACGGATTCTAAGTGGCATCTGGTTTTCACCAGAGCCCACCGCAAAGCGGGTTGGACTTTCTGTGGCTTGGTACCACCAGGTCGCTTCACAGGCACGGCTTTGTCCGCGGTGGTGGCCATGGTGAAGTACAGAGTCGTGAGGCAAAATCGTGCAGGAGATCAAGACAGGAAGCACAGGATCGAGGTCAGAGGCAGAGCAGGAGGTCAGGGCAGGCAGCGGAGAAGCGCAGTCAGGAACAGAACCAAGGTCACAACAGAATTTTACCAAACAATTGCAGGATACAAGGAACAAGCGGACAAGGCACATAGATTTGGCGGGGTATAAGGGAAGAGGCTGGTTATTAAGTGGCAGGTGGCCAGTGCCAATTAATGGTGCAATGGCCCTTTCAATCTCGCAGAGCCGATGAGTGCTCCAGAACGCAGGAGCCGCCACCGGATAGTCAGACTGCTGGCATGGAGGGGCACAGAGAAGAGCATGGGTGTGCCCGTGACAAGGGCCTTGTTCAGCACATAAACAAATTAGAATATTTACTGATCAAAAGGTCCAAACAGGTCTCAAGTATCAATGAAAATGTCAGCCTCTCTGCAAAAAGTAATGCCGTTCCACACTTGCGAGTATGAAGCGCTGATCTCGTATCGCACTCGCAGCGAGTGCTGCCCAGATCTCCCGGCCCGAACGCTGCAAACCGGAACTGAACTCCGCATGTCAGTTCAGTTCCGGTGTGCAGCGTTCGGGCCGGGTGATATAGCCAGCACTCGCTGCGAGTGTGATGCGAGTTCAGCGCATCACACTCCCAAGTGTGGAATCGCCGTTTCTATGGAAACGCCTGCGATCGGGAACGAGCCGCCGGTGTTTCGCGTTAAATTAACGCAAAACACCGGCGGCTCGATCCCGATCGCAGGCGTTTCCATAGAAACGCCGATGCGATCGAGCCGAGGCCCGCCCCGGTGGGCGCGACTTTGTCTGCGTTTGCGTTTGCAAACGCAGACAAAGCGCCCTGTGTGGCGCCGGCCTTACACCTTACACATCTCAATACATTGCAGTATATCAAAGTTCTGGAAGTCAGAATATGGCCACATGGCATTTCTATAACATTTTCCAGCTTCGCAGTACATTGCATGGAGTTTTAAAAGCTGCCAATAGGAAATATAAGTTTGGCACCAGATAACAAACCCTCATAAAGCTCTGGGGAAATATTTAAAAAGTTATGGCTTTTAGAAAGTGGGAAGTAAAAGGAAAACCAAAAATGAAAGAGGGCTGTGGTGTTTAGAGGCTAAGGCCCCTTCTCCACTGGCACTTTTCACGCACGAGTTCTGCGCGTGCATTTGACGCTCAGAACTCGCATTGCACTCTGTCCCATTGTATTCAATGGGTCTTTCTCCATTTGCGTGGTTTTCAACGCGCGTGCTTGCGTTCGTTTGCACGCGCGTCAAAATCGCAGCATGCTCTATTTTTGCGATTCACGCGCATTTTTCACGCCCCATTCAAGTCTATGGGGACGTATCAAAAACGCATTGCACTCGCAAACATTGCAAGTGCAATGCGAGTGCAATGCGTTTTAAACGTAAGGGTTGCTAGGTGACCAGTATAACAGTATTTCCCCTGCTCGCGAACGATCATTTAATTAAAAAAACACAATGAAGAACAGTGAAGAATAGAATAAAAACAGTAAACACAGTGAACACAGTGAACACAGGATCATTTAAGATAAAAACACAGTGCAGAACACAGTGCAGAATAGATTACAGATGTTCGGCACATCTGCTTACTTGTTGGGAGATACGCGCGGAGCGGTGCGAACAAAATAGCATGTGAAGAACAATATATATGTGTGAAGAAGACATTGCAGATGTATGGAAACATCTGCAATGTGTTCTTTACACACATATATATTGTTCTTCACATGCTATTTTGTTCGCACCGCTCCGCGCGTATCTCCCGACAAGTAAGCAGATGTGCCGAACATCTGTAATCTATTCTGCACTGTGTTCTGCAATGTGTTTTTATCTTAAATGATCCTGTGTTCACTGTGTTCACTGTTTTTATTCTATTCTTCACTGTTCTTCACATCTGCTAACTTGTCGGGAGATAATACACGCGCGCGGAACAGTGAAGAATAGATCGCAGATGTTTGCAACTTATCAGAAGACATTATTTTTCAATTAAATAAAACATTTTATTCCCGAACCTTGGTCCCTTTGAAAAAGTCCCATTGACTTAAAAAACGCGCGTGAAAAACGCAACGAAAACGCAAAAAAACGCGAACAAAAATGAAACAAAAACGCAGCAAAAACGTCAGTTTTTCACGCATTGCACCCTGACGTGAAACGCAACGCTAGTGTGCAAGAGGCCTAATACTCAACTGCAATCACAATAATTGCAGATGGAGCAAATTGCTTCCAGCTCTGTAGTTTAAATTTACACTTGGACAGAACATCTGACGGCATGGTGGGGATCGGTACACTGGGTTTTTTACCACTCACCGATCAGAGATTGATGGCTTATCGTGAGGTGTCTTATCTATTACTTGCACTGACTGTGTTTTTTTTTTTTTTTAACTTCTTAGCAGAGCTGAGGATGGAGGCCCGTGCTCTGTACGAGTTTATTGCATCAGGGGAAGATGAGCTCAGTTTTAAAAAAGGAGACGTACTAAAGGTAAGTCAGAATTATATTATACATTTACATTTATACATGACCTAGTTTTTGTTTATATTAAAGGATGATACAAAGAGACTAGTCATAAACCACTGACATTTAATGATCCTAATAATTTAAAGGGACATTCCAGCAAAAGTGTAATATGCAGAAGGAATTTACTGCCAAAGATTTATGATCTTCAAGTTCTATGGCAGATGTCATAACCAGACCAGGAGACAACATACAATCCTCAATATGACATAGGTGAAACCCTACACTTGTACTATAGAAGTTCAGTGTGATCATAGGAATCCTGGGGATCTATCATTTGCCATACATTTATGGTCTTCTTTTGGTGTTGTTTTGGCACATTCTCCTTTTGCGCCAAAACATGCATGAAATTAACAGACTTTTTCACACATAACACTGTCAGTCCATGCTGTGACAAATTCACCCATTTTTTTACGATCAATCTATTGCTTTTTACCAGATGTATAATTTGAGACTTTTACCGCACAATTTGTCTAAAATCGACTCCAGTGCCCTGCTGACGTATATGCTTTGCTGTCTGCAACCTAAAAAAAAAAATCGTAAAAAACAGAGTATGAACACTGGGGGTCATTTATCATAAGGGACAGTTCTAAAACTGTATTTAAAGCTCCGCTACACATCAGATTTTTTAGAGTGGCTTTTGACTCTTTAGAGGGAACCTGTCACCAGAACAGCAGTTTTAGGCTCCCCCATGTTCCCGAAATCAATACCAAGCATATCCTAAAACAGTTTTTTTATCAGAATTCTGCATTCTTTATTTTAAACAATAACTTATATAAAACTTTACCTGGCTCCCTGCCTGGTCACTGGTCCCCAGGCTTGGTCATCCTGGCTCAAAGTAAGTATGCCTCCTCCACAAACGGCTTGTCCTCCTCAATTTTGAATTGAAAAACCCCTGCCTCCATTTTACATCGCTTCTTGCCTCTGTCTCCATGCATTCTTTTGCTAATCTGTTCATGCGTTGCATCGAGCACAGGGTTTCTGGTCAGTGAGCTGGATTTTGCGCACCTGCCGCCACTTCATGATCCACCATTCCTGTGCTCGACGTGGTACATAGGAGTGGAAAAGCGCCGCCAAACTCCACTTTATCTGCACATGTCCATAATCACAAGCGTAAGAATCGATTGCTCAGTCCACAAGAGGATGCAAGGAGGCTGTGCAAGAAGCAATGTAGGGAGGGTTTTTTTAATTCAAAATCGAGGAGGGCAAGTTGTTTCTGGATGAGGTTATGTGACAAACGCAAAAACGCAAAACACATAGAAAGTCTCAGCACATTAGCCAGGAGTAGTTTATTTTTTTTACAAATTGCGCACCTAAACAGAAAGTATCAAACTGGCACAAATCAATAGATCAATCAAAAAGGCAATGTTGAATAAGTTGCAGCATGGGGCTATGTATAAGTGTCTTTGAAAAAGTCTGTTAATTTGGTGCACATTTTGCTGCACAATTTGACGCAAAAGAACCCAAAATAACCAACCAATTTTTGAAAAAAAAAATGCAAAAAACCCTTCACAATTTTGCCACAGTTTTATTATCTCATATTAATCAATTGTTTCACTTATTTGGCAGATATCGACTACCATTTAAATGCTAGGAACATGTCATTTTAATTCTGATCATTTGCTATTAAACCCATATTCTTCAAAAGCAATGAGCTGCAAGAGAGCAGGAACAAAAAATGTTGTCATGGGGACCTAGAAGCAAATACATTTTCATAAACAGCTTTTAACATATAAATAACTAGGTACAATTAAATTGCTTTATGAGATATAATTTATTAAAGTGGTTGTGCCACTAGCAGTACCTAGTGTTGAGTCCTGAAAGTCCTTTCAAATGCCCAATATGAATGGAGAACCTATGCACTTAATCTATCTAATGGTAACGGTGGTATCGCACTGATAGGGGTGGAATTACACTTATCCCCTACAAGATAAGCATCTGATCAATGGGGGTCCAACATTGGTACCCCTAACAAGAACAGAAGCCTGAAAATGCTTTGATATGCCCTAAGTGAATGGACAAAAGGTGGACTTAGGGGGTCATTTATCTTTTCTTTCCGTTGGTGTCTTGCGCCTTTTTGCTGCGTAATGTTATGCCTCAATTCACCATTTTTGAGCCCCATTTCTCATTACATTGCGCCTCTTTACAGATGTTTGTGCCCGATTTATTAGACTATTGCACCTATATGGGCGCAAATAATTGCGCAATAACACACCAATCCTGACCATGCTTAGGAAAAGCAATGGTATGATTTGCACAACAAATTTTAAAATAGCTTTAAATATTTTTTTAAATATGCGCCTAATAAGGCACAAAAAAACTTAAATTATCCTCCATCTTCAATGCTCCCCACCCCGATGTCAAGTCTCGCTTAATGGAACAGTGGGCTGCCAATTCTCCTTAGCTAGTGTGGTACATCAGTGCCTCCATCTTGGTAAGGGTAGCCAGCGGGTTTCATTAACAGAAACCTCACTTTGGTTGCTACACAGAATGTATTATGTTCTCGCTCTCCTAGCTAATTTATACCCTCATCTACCTAACAGTTGCTTCCGAGGCTGTAATGCCCTGAGCTACATGGTTCATATTTGTTGGCACTGCCCTATAGTTGCCTCCCTCTGGAATACTGTAAACACTCTCAAACATTCCCTATTTGGTAATACAACACGTTTGACTCCATCACTACTCCTTCTAGGAGGTAAGCCAGCAAAGGTCAAGAACAAGGCACATCGATTAATCCGATTTATAGGTTTAGCAACCGGAATCCATATAGCGACAAAATGGAAAATGTCTGATCTATCATTTATAGCAGTTAAGAATAAAATCAACCTCCTGATGTTGTTTGTGAGAATTGAGACAACTAGGAAAGACACTTTCTCATTACTCAAAGGAGTATGGAACCCGTGGATTGTTTCACGAGATTCCCCAATCCTTGAGAGACCATTGGCCTTATCCCCCTAATTATCCCAATGAGGCAACATGGCTCATCTATATCCTTACTCAGTGTCTATGCTTCATTACTGCCTGAAACGATTTTGTGACTTGTACAAGTTTATTCTCCTACACACACACACCCCTGTCCCCTTCCCTGCCCCTCTCCTTCCCCCATATTTCTTGCTTTGAATGGTACAGTAGTTGGCTATGCATCAATTACAATTGACTTGTATATGGTCCCCCTGCGATGGGTTTACATTTTGTTCTGATTATAAGGCCTTTTCTGATTTCAATCAATAAAACTTTGACGAAAATTATTGGGGTCTTGAACTGTGCACCCCACTGATGTTTGAAGGAGTTGTAGCTCTCAAATAAACTCCATTGGAGAACACATTTGTCTTTCGTTCCCAATCAAGAAAATAGGGCTGTGCTGCAATTCCTAGCAAGACCACTATACAATGTATGGCGGACTGTGGACAAGATACACAACTCATCTGAATGTTGCTGTCTCTTATAACTTATAGTGGAGTGTCAGCTGTACTATGTACTAGGCCAAGGGAAAGCTGCAGATGTGATGTTATTACTGTGTCTGTCCCCGTCTAATGCTGGGGTCTAGGGAGGCTGTGGCTTTCAGTCAAGAGTGTGGCTTCCTTGTGGTCTATGAGTAATACAGCAGCTGTAAGATGACTAAACCCGAGCAATTCATAGAATAGACACTCTGCAAAGCTTGCAGGATGTTATGGGCAGATTGCAATGTAACCACTGCACATGAGCTAGGGTTTTCTCAGAACTTCAAATTGCCATGTTCACCCATCATCCATCATATACTATTCATAGTTGTCATGTGTCAATTATACAAAATGTCCAATGACAGCCTCCATTGCATAATGACAGCTTTTACAAAGTGGCCTGAATAACCCTTTCACGATAGTAGCATAAATTGCTTTCCTATCGACAACCATGTGTTCATTAACCCGTTAACGCTCAGCGTCCGATATATCGGACGCTGAGCTCAATGACTTAGCGCTCAGCGTCCGATATATCGGACGCTGAGCCCATGCCGGTTCAGCTCAAGATCTGAGCCGAACCGGCATCGGGAAACACGGGGTGCCGGCTGTGACTGATAGCCGGCACCCCAGTGTAACACCCGCGATCGGAGTTGACTCCGATAGCGGGTGCTTAACCCGTTAAATGCCGCGGTCAGCGCGACCGCGGCATCTAACATGCCTCTGGGGGGTCTTTCCCCCACGATCGCCCCCCCCGAACCGTTTTCGGGGGGCGCCGATCGTTGCTATAGCAACTCTGGGGTCCGATCTGGACCCCAGAGTTACCTGCAAGAATTGCCGGTAAGATGGCGTCTGTGACGTCATCTTACTGGCACAGTGCCAGCCTATGCAAGTGTATAGGCTGACACTGATAATACTCTGCAATACATGAGTATTGCAGAATATTATCATGAACAAGCAATCAGAGGATTTCTTGTTCATGTCCCATGGTATAAAAGTGAAAAAGTAAAAAAAAAAATGTTATTCAATAAAAAAATAAAGTAATAAATCACTAAAAATGCCCAAAACCCCCAAAACATATAAAGAGACATATAACTAAAAAAAAAGTCTAAATCATAACACAAACCCCACATATATAGTATCACCGCGTCCGTAACAACCCGTAGAATAAAAGTAAATCATTATTGAACCCCCACGATAAACGCCGTAAAAAAAAACTGCTATAAACCTTCCAAAAATTATGATTTTTAGCTATTCAATCCCACAAAAAATGCTATAAAATGCGATCAAAAAACCATGTGTACTCCGACATGATACTGGTGCAAAGTACAACATGTCCCGCAAAAAATAAGCCATCAACCAGCTCCGTAGCCAAAAAAGTAACAATGTTATGCCACTTGGAAGACGGCAATACATAAATGATAGATTTTTCCCCACATTAGGGTTTTGTTTGACAAATTTAGTAAAACGTAAGAAAATATATTCAAGTCTGGTATCCCCGTAATCGTATCGACCCATAGAATAAAGATAACATGATTATTAGTCTATACGGTGAACACCAAAAAAAAAAGAGTAAAAAATCCAGTACAGAATTGATGCTTTTCTACTCCTGCCCTCAAAAAAAGTTCCTAAATTTTCAACAATAGGTGATACCAACCCCAAAATGGTAACAATGGAAAAAGCATCTCATCGCGCAAAAAAAATGGCATCACATGGCCCCAATAACGAAAAAGCGAAAATTTTATAGCCTTCAAAATGGGGCAACGAGAAAACTAAAATCCTGGCAGCTGCAGGGCGCTCCTTCCCTTCTGCGTCTCGCTGTGCGCCCATAAAACAAGTAACGGCCACATGTGGGGGGTCTTTGTACTCAGGAGAAATTGCAGAACAAATTGTATGGTGGGTTTTCTCTTTTTATATTTTGGAAATGTGTAAATTTTAGTGCTAAATGAACGTATAAGGGAACAATTTGACCATTCTAAATTTCACCTCCATTTTGATTCAATTACTATGAAGATCTCAAGGGGTTAACAATCTTCGTAAAAGCTGTTTCTGATAGCTTGAGGGGTGCAGATTTGAAAATGGGTTGGTTATATAGGGGGTTTTGATGCTAAATATGTAAAATTTCATTCCAAACTGTATTTATCCCCAAAATAGTCAATTCTGAAAATCCGGAAAAGCGATATTCTTTTTGTAAGCCGCGTGACATCAAAATAAATTATCCAGACATATCAAAAATTATGAAAATGTAAAGTAGACAAATGGGAAATGTTATTCAGCAACTTATTTAGGTGGTAAATCTATCTGCCTGGAAACGCAATGATTTTGAATTTCGAAAATGGCAAATTTTTCAAAAAATTTATCATATTTTCTTTTTTTTTGTAAATAAACGCAAAACTTATCAGCCAAAATTTACCACTAAAATGAAGTACAACATGTGGGGAAAAAACAATCTCAGAATCGTTTTGATAAGTAACAGTGTTCAAAAGTTATAACCATATAAAGCGACGCAGGTCAGAATCCAAAAAATCGGGCTGAGCCTTAACCTGCAAAATGGCTGCGTCCTTAAGGGGTTAATGGGTTATAATGTTGGTGATGGAAGAAAAAATATACAGTGAGATAAGTAAAATTACTATATTCCTATACACAGATCCATTCCTACCCTCCACCACCATTTACAAGGCCAACAGCAGTAGAAAAACTTTTATTTTAGAAATTGAGAATTATATTTGTTTCACAACGGAGAACCCTCAAAGAAGCTATAGAAAGCAGAAAGCCAACACAGTGTTTCCTCCTCTTATTCTCCAGGATCATGATGAGTGGACACGTTAAAATTTGGGTTCGGCCAAACATACATTTTTAAAATTCTGGGTTCAGGTACGGAACCCTCACCAGTAAGACCCATGCTTCTTTGCTGCCACCGAATGTTATATACATGCACATGCATGCCTTTAAAAATCTCTCTCTCTCATTCTGGTATTTGGCAAATATAAATAATTTTGGTAATCCTAACTGACCTAAAATGGGAAAGGTTTATTCTGATTTCATGTTAGATAGTGATTAAAACGTGCATACGTATGTATAATGTATGTAAACTTCTGGTTTCAACTGTACAATATTGCTGACCATTCCTTGAGCTGGGCCATCTATATCAGATAATTGGGTCTAACTCTGTAATTTGTAGCACAACTGCTTTAAACCTGTGGCTGCATCAGTACTTAAAGTGGTTTTTCACAAATATGAAAAAAGACAACAGATAAGACAAACAAGAACACATACTAAACCCTCCAGCTTCCAGTTGTTGCATTGCAAAGGTACTTCTGGTTCTGGGCCCTGAGATCAAAGTTTGAAGAACATGGGACCCACTTCCAGGGGCGCGCTGACCATGAGGCAAGTTGAGAATCTCGCCTCAGGGCGGCAGCCCCCCCTGCTAGTTGTGGAGGTGGCATTTTAGAACTGAACAATTTATAAAGCAATTTTCTCAGGTCTCCCTGTGGTAATGTTCAGTAATATGGGCCCCTGTGCCATCCCTCTGTCCCTGTCTGCCCACCTCATCTGCAGCCGCCTGACTTGGCCTTTTCATTTGCGGTCAACAGGCCCGCCCACTTCATTTGCCGCCGAGCACCCGAACGCTTCCAACCGCGTTCGCCTGGCCCCCCCGGTGACATCTGCATTTCTAAAAATCTCTATTTATGTAACTAACTGAACTAGCTATTAGCTTTGAGAGATTTTACTATACACCACCCTGCTTGCGTGTATTTAAAATTGCCACAAGCTATAATGTAATGTTATACAATAGAATTCTTGTACTTACATGAACACAGCAAGGCAAAGAGACATTTGTTCTGAACCTTGAACTTGCTTAGCCATCCTGTGGACTTAGCTTTGGAAATGATAACAGATAGGATAGAATAGACATGACTTGTCTAATAAGATATAATATATAGTGCATATTTAATAATCAGATTCAATATGACATCCTAACACATGCTAAGACAATCTATTACCGTATATACTAGAGTATAAGCCAAGTTTTTTTGTGTTTTTTGTGTTAAAAATTCCCCACTCGGCTTATACTCGGGTATATAAAAAAATTAAACTCAATACTCACCATTCCGACGGCCCGGGCAGCTCCGCTTCCATCTACATGTCCGCGGCAGCTCCATCTGCAGCGCCTCTTCTTCTTCAGGCCGGCACTAGGACCGCAACATCTCCGAGCACACGGCCCGGCCGCCACACAACTGTGACGTCAGCAACACAACTGTGACGTCAGCGCCGGCCTGAAGAAGAAGAGGCGCTGAAGACAGCTGCCGCGGACATGAAGATGGAAGCGAAGCTGCCCGGGCCGTCAGAATGGTGAGTACTGAGTTTATTATTTTTAAGGGCTGGCAGGCTATTTACTACTGTGGGCTGGCTGTATACAACGGGGGGCTGGCAGGCTGTATACAACGGGGGACAGGCAGGCTGTATACAACGGGGGGCTGGCAGGCTGTATACAACATGGGGCTGGCAGGCTGTATACAACATGGGGCTGGCAGGCTGTATACAACATGGGGCTGGCAGGCTGGATACAACATGGGGCTGGCAGGCTGGATACAACAAGGGGCTGGCAGGCTGGATACAACGGGGGGCTGGCTGGCTGGATACAACGGGGGGCTGACTGGCTGGATACAACGGGGGGCTGACTGGCTGGATACAACGGGGGGCTGGCTGGCTGGATACAACGGGGGGCTGACTGGCTGGATACAACAGGGGGCTGGCAGGCTGGATACAACTGGGGGCTGGCAGGCTGGATACAACTGGGGGCTGGCAGGCTGGATACAACTGGGGGCTGGCAGGCTGGATACAACTGGGGGCTGGCAGGCTGGATACAACTGGGGGCTGGCAGGCTGGATACAACTGGGGGCTGGCAGGCTGGATACAACTGGGGGCTGGCAGGCTGGATACAACTGGGGGCTGGCAGGCTGGATACAACTGGGGGCTGGCAGGCTGGATACAACTGGGGGCTGGCAGGCTGGATACAACTGGGGGCTGGCAGGCTGGATACAACTGGGGGCTGTCAGGCTGGATACAACTGGGGGCTGGCAGGCTGGATACAACTGGGGGCTGGCAGGCTGTATAAAACACGGGGCTGGCAGGCTGTATACAACAGGGGGCTGGCAGGCTGTATACAACAGGGGGCTGGCAGGCTGTATAAAACACGGGGCTGGCAGGCTGTATACAACAGGGTACTGGCAGGCTGTATACAACTGGGGGGCTGGCAGGCTGTATACAACGGGGGGCTGGCAGGCTATATACACAATGGGGGGCTGGCAGGCTATATACACAATGGGGGCTGGCAGGCTATATACACAACGGGGGGCTGGCAGGCTATATACACAACGGGGGGCTGGAAGGCTATATACACAACGGGGGGCTGGCAGGCTATATACACAACGGGGAGCTGGCAGGCTATATACACAATCGGGGGCTGGCAGGCTATATACACAACGGGGGGCTGGCAGGCTATATACTGGGGAGGCTGTGACCAATGCATTTCCCACCCTCAGCTTTTACTGGAGTCAATTGATTTTTCCAGTTTTTGTGTTAAAATTAGGGGTCTCGGCTTATACTCAGGTCGGCTTATACTCAAGTATATATGGTATTTTATTTTATTTTTTTAAACAAAGATATGTTTCATAGTATTTTATAAATAAACCAAAATATATATTGTATAATATATAATATTATAATTTCATTTGAGTTATTCTACTTAACCAACAAGATACATTAGTTAAATAATTAGCTTAAAGAATACTTTAAAGGGGTTTGCCCATGAAAGAATGTTCTTAAATTTTAATCCCCCACAATAACGGTCATTTTTGACCCCTTACTTTAAATTTTACTGTTTTAGTGCAGACATTTGATTCCTCAGTGATGTAAAATGGTGTGTGCTGACAATGTGCTTAGATTATCATCGTTCAGGGTTTATTTATTTACTATTTATCTACTTTTTATTTTGCTTCTTAATATTCTACTTGTATATGACACATAGAAAAAGAGAGATCAGACAGATTAGAGATGAGAGATTATGAGATATAAAACACGATGACACACCCAGCTCAGCTAGCTCACCTAATCAATAAAACACTATATAGACCTTGTAGGGTAAGTCTCTGCACACTGCTGGTGGCTGCAGGAAGTACCTGTGTCTGAGCTGGTCTTGTAATGCAGGGGGGAGGGGCAGGAGGAAGAGAGCACTGCAGTGTGCAGATAAGAGAAGCTATACATGAGAAGAATCTGACCAGAGTCAGAAGATTTGCGATCATATCCACGAACAACCAAAATTGTATATACCAGGCCTGAGAGAGACAGGTTGGAATTATATTTGTATATTTTTGTTAGAGAATGTCTTATTTTGTTATCCTGAGTTTATTTAAGAATCTTCATGGAAATACCCCTTCAAGGCAGTGATACCTAAAGCTTTGGCCATGCAAAAGTCTCAACAAGTATGACCTAAAGAATAGTACCGTATACTATAATGAAAACTAATAGAACCTATTATAAGTCAACAGGATCATGTAACAAATCCAGTTAAAAAAACAGGATTTTTTACATGGGCAATGTCAATTGATGATCACAACAAGCCTGAGGCACGTAAAATTGACTATAGCAATAGGCACATGTCAGGATGTCCTCTCTTCTGCTAGCTCATGCCATATTCCTATTAAAAACACATTTCTTGACCCCTGATCCATATTGTAAGACCTCTGTTGTGAGAAGATGGCTACCCAATCTTGTAATAAAAATAAAAGTATATAGAAAAAAAAACTATTACAAAGCAGAATAAGCAATGGGTATGCCCTGGTGCATTTTTTGAGTAAAGAAAAATTGTGTTTTTCCCCATCAAAAATGTCTCTCAATGATTAATCTTATTTATGAATCACAGTCATAAGAGTAGAGATACGTGAAAGGGTTAAAAGCTGCCTTTTATTTTCTCGGTAACATAGCCGACAGGCATTGTTTTCTTGCTCTACAACCTCGGCAATGATCAAAGTGATGCATCACATCTATTATGTTATTATCAGCCTAATATAGAAGTAATTACTTAATGAGAAAAGTAATTATCTAATATATCTCTGTTACCTAATGAAATACAAATATCTTTTGTGACATCAGAGGAGCCTGTCATTGTCGGAGTGGTCTCTGGACCTTGTCAGTGCAATCAGTTATTGGCTAGTTACAAAGACTTAATACACAACATGAAGCGCCTTTTCCTTTACTTGAAGACTATTATTACAATCTGGACCGGCAAATTATATGTATATTCTTTAATTCTTTGAAGTATTTTCTTTTATTTATGGATTCCCTTATTTAGACTCATTTTATATTACACAAAAAACATATTCCTGGTTGTTTCATGTGTCCTATATTTTGTAGAGGATCTATTATATTGTCATCTTTTTTGTAGAAATTAAAACAGTATGCGGTAGAAGTTCACGCCTCGGTTCTGGGCAGGGAGGTCAACAAGAATCAGAAATTCACAATGGAATCACTCATAGCACATTAATATCACAGCCCACGGAGATATTTCTCCAATAGTTGTCCGTTCCTGCCAAAAACTAGCATGAAGCACAGAAGGGAACTAGAACAATAACCAAACGAAAACATGCATGTAGCCAGAATCACTAGATTTCCAATTAGTAACAAGATAATTCCCTTGTTTTTAATGCTAGTTAGACAATCAGCACAAATCTACCAGGCTCCTCTCCAGCGGAGATCCTTCTGCTGTTTCTAGATGCTGCAAGGCTCACATATGCTTCCCTTTAACATACTCATCAATAAGAAGACTCCTCAGGATCTCAGACTTCCCATAAAAGTCAACTAGTGAAAACACATTTTTGTCAATTCTTGGCTCAGAACCAGTCAGACCCAACCAGTGACTTGGGAACCAATGAGATACGCCTGATAGGTTGAACACAAGATGCCGAAAGCTGAAGATGTAGTTTCATTTAAGTGAATACCCAGCTCTAACTGTTAGGATCAGTAATATGTCTACGGCACCTTGTGCTCACAGCCAATGGGTTCAGACAAATTCCAACATTTTTGTGAGGCAGGTTCATGGACGACCTGTCCCTCCGTATTTTCTATAGTATTTACTGGAAAACCAGTAGAAAACCTGGCAGAAATGTATTAAAAAAATTCAAGGGTCAATTATTACTACATTTACATAGTGCTTCATTAACCCCTTAGCGCAATATGACGTACATGTACATTGGGAAATTGGGTTAGTTGTGACAGGTATTTAACTGGGGATTGTGTCGCACGCTCTCGAATTGTGGCGCAGCTGCGCTGGCTTTCATGCGACAGAAATGGGGGGGGGGGTGGACCGTCATACGATCCAACTGATTCGGACTGAGCGCAGGATTTAAGATTCAAATTATGTTACAAGACAATGCACTAACGTACCTCGGGAACAAGAAAGTGAACTCCGGCGGACCTGAGCGAGAAGTGGCACAGTGCATTATTGTCAAACAATGCACTTTCTTGGAACGTGACAGTACGGGTAGAATGCATAGGCTATGTAATAGATTGCAATACATTAGTATTGCAGTATATTACATTGAACAAGTGATCAAATGATCACTTGTTCATGTCCCACCCTAGGACAAAGTAAAACAGTGAAAAAAAAGTTTTAAAGTTTTTTGAAAAAGTGTAAATAAAAAAAAATAATAAAATAAATAAATAAAGGTCCCCTAATGCCCCATAACATATCAAAATAAAATTTTACATTAAAAAACTTGAAAAATCAGCACAAAACACGACACATTGGGTATCACCACGTCTGTAACAACCCATAGAATAAAATGAAATTGATACTGAACCTGTGTGGTTAAAACAAAATATGAAAAATTATAATATTTTCACATCCAAACGCATGAAAAAAAGGATAAAAAGTGATCAAAAAGTAACATTTACCCTGACATGATATCAATAAAAAGTACAGCATGTCCTGTAAAATTTTAGAATATGGCGATGCAAAAACAAGCACATTTCTTAACAATTGAGTTTTATATTCTGCAAACCAAGGCATTTGTCAACAAGGCATATGTTAAAGCATTTGAATGTTCTAACCACTTATAGTGATACTGGGCAGATTTCAAAGATCGAGCTTGGTCCAGAAGCCCTAGAGTGGCTTGGTCTGGATTTCTTGTAAAAATCCCAATTTCTAACATTTTTGTGAGGCAGGTTTGTGGACGATCTCTCCCTATGTATTCACTATAGTCTCCACTGGAAAACCTGGAAGAAATTTCCTCCTACTAACAGAATAAATCCAGCGTGTAGAGCGATGAGGGCCCACCAGTCTTAATAAATTCCCTGCAATATTTTTAAGGTTAATACCTTAAAACCATAAAATCACATATAAACATTAATGTCCGTTTTCATGTTGATCCTGCATTCTAAAAAAGGAAAAAAACATAATGGTAGTAATAAAAACTACCCTCGAAATGATTAGCCCTCATAAATCCCTTTATGGTAAAAATAATTATGACTAACAGAAACACAAGCATAAATTTATTTTTGTTACTATTTTTAATTCTTTTAAAAAATAGTTAAATGTGGTATTACTATAATGAAATAACTTGCTGGATGGTCAAATGATTAAACGTGGGACAAGCATCTCCAGTCTTACCGTGTCATAATGGTCCAAACTAAGCTCATTCTTAAAAGGAACCTGTCACCACGTTTTTCACAAATACAGGTAGTGGCAGGTTCTTATAGTGCCCTAGTAACTATCTGACATCATTATTTTAGCTAAAAATAGTTTTTCAGATCCCCATAAAATCAGAGTTATACTGTTGCCTGATATCTATGCATCTTTGGAGTGAGTAAAGGGGTGTGGCCCAATGTCATTTTACCAGGGTGACATCATCACAGTTCCTTAAGCTACTTAACATTAGCAAACTGTACCCCATTTACATATCTGACCACATAAAACAATCACAGCAGCCTGCAAGGACCTCTACTCCTCTGCATGCATGTTGCTGTGATATCATGTGATGCAATATGCTGTCATTTCATGAGATATATGCTTGGTGTACAGTTTTCAAATGCATACAGATATAGGATGCAGAGGAGCTGCTGGATCTAGCCTGAGGAGGCCACGCCCACCTTGACTCGCTGTAGCCATACTTAGATACCAGGTAAAACTATAAAGTTGAATGTATGGGAATCTCAGGGGAACAATTTTTAGCTAAAATAAAGGTGTAAGTTAGTTACTAGGGCTCTATAGGAACCTGTCACTACCTTAATTTGTGAAAAATGTGGTGACGGGTTCCCTTTAAATTTTCAAAAAGTCGCCCGGCTGTCCACTTGTGTTTTTAATGCACTTGTTACTGTCCTTAAAAGCAGATAGAATAAAAGTCAATTTTTAATAGACCTAATTTGTGCCCTGGTGGATTTAAAAAGGGCTTTTTTGGTCGTCAGCCGGGCGACTTTTTGAAAATGTAAGTGTTGTATTCGTGCTCTATCCACTCAGTGCCTAAAATTAAAGGGTCAATGGTGTTGTCCCACTTAGTGATTTAGTGTTGCAGAGTTCCCTTTAAGGGGTGAAAACATGAAAAAACATGTTATTATTGATCATTCTAAATCTATTTAGAGAAAACATAAGATGCAATAAAAGTTCAACATCTGTTGTTATAGACATTTTATCAACATTTTATTGATAACAAATAGTAATGCTCTACTGAAAAAGGATTTATTGGATTTTCACCTGTGTGCCAAAAAGATTAAAATATAGAATAGTTTTGTTACATTTTATTGAAAACAGATGTTTATATCATTTTTGCATGGTCATTTGTTCATTAGACATATTCACTTTTATATGCCCTTTAATATCGCTGTAAGTGTGAACACAGTCCTACCTTCTGGCAAATTATTCCTGCAATCTCCTTCCTCTCACCTGTAATTGTGAGAGAAAAAAGTTGGAGTATCACTTCATTTCAATTTCCACTATCATTTAAATGTTGTGCATAGAATGACTCACTATCATTATGACTAAGAACGCCGCTGCATGTGAAGCGCATTAAAGGTGTCTCTCCATGTGACGGTTTTTAATCTCCTTTTTGTAATATGCTTTTGGACGAATACATTTAGGATACTAACCTCTCTGGAACTACTTGTGAAGTAGTGGAGACACAATGGGAGTTAAGTAGTTCACCTGATGCAGCCATGTAGGAACAGGGATCTGTTACCTTAGGTCATACAAAGACAAAGACATTTTAAGACAATCGTTTTAAGGATTAAGCCACTTTTGCATGTCAACAGGGGGTTTTCTCACAAACCAAGTTAGGCCCTATCCACAGGTGGTCTCAGTGATGAAACCCCCACAGATCACAAGAACTAGGGATCCAATAGGGTCCCAGGTAATTCAGTCGGAGCTCTTGTTGCTCCGGGAGAGTAATGGAGAAGGCAGCTGCGCATGACCGTCCTGCTGCATACATCTCAATGAAGGCAACGAAAATTGCCAAACACCGCACTCGGCGATATCTGTCAGCTCCATAGAGATGAATGGAGCAGAACGGTCATGCTCAACCGTCTGTTCCAATAATCTCAGAGAACGACAAGGGGTCCAAATGAGGTACCTTGGACCCCATTGGACCCTTTGTTCTCGTGATCTGTGGGGGTCTCGTCAATGAGATCCCCACCGATCACCAAGTAAGACCGTATCCTGTTCATAGGGCCTAACTTGGTTTGTGGGAAAAAGTTTGATGTAGTACAGCCAGCATCTTCAAGTTAGGGTATGAGGTGGACCTTCTGTGTTGGTGGTGGATAGCTTCCTCATTATTTGAGTTAGGCTTCAAACTTGGGGGTGGTGAGAAAGTGAATATTTGCCCTGAATAAGGGACAACCTTATTGAGCTATGTATATAAATGTTTCAGGCTACATGACTGCATTATCTGTGGTCAAGTTATAAAATAATACAAATATAAAGTGTAGCACAAGTGATAAACCATCTTCCCGCACCTTACCCACTTCCTTATCATCGGTGAAACCCATTGCCATGAGAACACGTAGTAGGCAGAATATCTTTCCCTACTTGTATTGTTAGGCTGTTAGACTTTTATTTTCTTTTTTAAGTTATTAATAGGAGATGGTTGTGTACAGTTTACATGTTTAACAAATTCTTAAATGGTATCAGGTAGATGGGCTAAGTAAAAAAATAACTGTAGAATAAAATACAATGTATATTGCAAATGATTTTTATTGCATTCCCTATGTCTATAGTTAAGGCAGCTTTCTATTCCTTTGACATGATCTGCATATGATATGTATTCCGAGCTACATACAAGAATGTCTTATCTCTGTCAACATGTTAAGGGGAATCTCATTTTTACTAAGGACCTAGGGGTTGGGCTTTGGTTTGGATGCATTTAAAAAAACAACATGTGACTTGTCTGTTCCGCTCACTCCTCAGCTCTCAGCCCCCACCTTTGTGCTCCTGTACAGCTCCTCCCTCACTGATGTCAGCTCACCAGGCTGTGAGCTCTGTGAAGGAGCAGGAGGGAGGAGCTGTACAGGAGCACACATGCGTGGGCCAAGAGCTGAAAAGTGAGAAACAGAGACAAGCCACATGTTTTTTTGATGCATCAAATGCATCCAAACCAAAGCCCAACTACTGGGACTAGAATCTGTTGCACATAGCAGTATAAACAGGCAGAGCACTTTTAGTGCAGTTTCCAACATTCTTAGTAAATGTGCCCCATAATATATTTTTTAGGCCTTTATCAGAACAATCTTGAGGTTTTTCATTAATTTAATTAAAGCCCTTTAATATAAGTATGCTCACCCTGCTCTCAGGACCGATTCTAGCCTTTTTGCTGCCTGAGGCAAAAAAATTAAAACGCGCCCCACCCCCCTCCCCCCAAGCAGCCTAACCCTGATCCCCTGCTATATGCCTCATCAAATAAATAGACAAATCTTAAATAATGGAAAAAGCATCCAGCACTCACAATTTAGGTGAAGATGTACCTGAATTTGTGATCTCTATTTTGTGATCGGATTTTAACCAATAAAGAAAAGGATTTCTTCACCTAAATCGTGAGTGCCAGATGCTTTTTCCATTTGAAGTTGCTGTAGCAGCCCGTAGTATCCTCAGGCTTTTTCTGGGCACCAGGTGAGGATAATCATTACCCTCTGTGAGCTGGATCAACCATGGATGTTAAAGTTTAAATAATTGCCAACACCTTCATCAGAAAATACTGAAAACTTTACTAACATTCACTAACACACATGAGTAGGTTAGTCATTGCCACAGACATTGGTGGCAAATAGTACCTTATAGAGGTTGATCTCCTCCATCAGGAAGAGGACTTCATCATGACTTATCCCAGCCATTACTGCTGATACCATCCACAGTGCAGCATATCTCTACACTGGGACAGTAGAAATACCACAGTCAATTACGGTATAATGTCAACTTCTAAATATATATATATATATATATATATATGTATATATATATATAACATTTGATGGTCCTGTATATATAGTCCCCTTGAATTAATTGTAGCATGTACAGTGTCCCCATTTATTATATATTGAAACCCCTGTAGTGATTAAAGGGGTTATCCGAGTTTTAAAAATTACTGAGGGCCGGGCTGGGGTGGGCTAGTTAAACATAATAAACATCTACTTAACTCATCGGGCACTGCCGATGTCCTGCACCGCGGTCCATGTCCTCTGTGCGCCGGTTTGTATACAGGGGCGCACAGGGAGCTTCCGGCCGGCCGGAAGTTCCCATACGACACAATCTCCCAGCGCTTACAACGCTGAGAGATAGGGACGGATGGGAGGAGCCGGCCACATCACGGACCGGAAGCTCCCTGTGCGCGCCTTCTGTGCCCCTGTAAACAAACAGGGGCACGGATCGAAGGGACCACGGCGCGGGACATCGGTGGCGCCGGAGGAGGTAAGTACATGTTTATTATGTTTAACTAGCCCACCCCAGCCTGGCCCTCAGTAATTTTTAAAACTCGGATAACCCCTTTAAATACCGGATCCACTAACATAAAGCCCCCATAATAATGTTTTTTGTTTACACATTATTTCTATAAATAACAACAATTAGATTAACAATGTAAAACACAGGCTACCACTATGCGTTTGCTGATGTGTTTTGCCCCATGTGTTTGCATTCCATTTCAAAACGTAAAGCAAACGCACCGTATAAATAGTATATTGTATCCTCTAATTAATATGAAACACCCTGTTATTGTTACACACAGCCCCCTCCTAATGTATACAACCACTAATGATTTTATATACAGCGCAACCCTAATGAACATCTAAAGCACCCCCTAACGAAATTATACTGTATAATATTATATATATATATATATATATATATATCCCATAATTTATATAGTCTCCCTCTGATCCATTCATTTATTTACAGAACCCTCAATATGCAGCCCCCCTCAGTTTAAAAATATTTACATTTAAATAATTTCCCCAACGTATAATTTCCCCCTTCAATATAAGAAATATATTGCCCTATATATAGACACCCCAGTTAAATATCTGGCCCCTTATGTAGATACCCCAGTTTAATAAATATCTCACCCCTTATATAGACCCCCTCCCATTGAATAAATATCTGGCCACATATATAACCCCCCCCCCCCCAGTTTAATAAAATATCTGGCCCCATATGTGTATTAAAATATTCATCAAAATATCTCGCCATATTGCAGTTTAATACATTCTGACTCCATTAGTAGATCCCTTCCCTACCAGTTTAATAAATATCTGGCCCCATGTTCAATTTACAACCCCCCCCCCCCCCTCCCCAACACACATATGGCTTAATATATGAATAAAACTACAGAAATGTAACTAATAAATAATTGGGCATCAAATAACTTCTACTTACCTCGATCCAGTCTGTGCTCCGTGGTTGCTGCTGTCCTTCATGCAGTCCATCTTCTGGCTCTTCCGCTGGACCGCGGCTTCTGTGCAGAGACATGAACCTGCGCAGAGATGTGACCCGGCAGAAGAACTGGAAGAAGATAAGAGCGGCCCAGACAGCCAAGCGAGTAAGCCGAACCCTGTATATCAATTGCATCAGTGGCACCGCAGTAGCACACATTTTATATATTATATATATATAATATATATATATATATATATATATATATATACACTCACCTGCCACTTTATTAGGTACACCATGCTAGTAACGGGTTGGACCCCCTTTTGCCTTCAGAACTGCCTCAATTCTTCGTGGCATAGATTCAACAAGGTGCTGGAAGCATTCCTCAGAGATTTTGGTCCATATTGACATGATGGTATCACACAGTTGCCGCAGATTTGTCGGCTGCACATCCATGATGCGAATCTCCCGTTCCACCACATCCCAAAGATGCTCTATTGGATTGAGATCTGGTGACTGTGGAGGCCATTTGAGTACAGTGAACTCATTGTCATGTTCAAGAAACCAGTCTGAGATGATTCCAGCTTTATGACATGGCGCATTATCCTGCTGAAAGTAGCCATCAGATGTTGGGTACATTGTGCTCATAAAGGGAAGGACATGGTCAGCAACAATAATCAGGTAGGCTGTGGCGTTGCAACGATGCTCAATTGGTACCAAGGGGCCCAAAGAGTGCCAAGAAAATATTCCCCACACCATGACACCACCACCACCAGCCTGAACCGTTGATACAAGGCAGGATGGGTCCATGCTTTCATGTTGTTGACGCCAAATTCTGACCCTACCATCCGAATGTCGCAGCAGAAATCGAGACTCATCAGACCAGGCAAAGTTTTTCCAATCTTCTACTGTCCAATTTCGATGAGCTTGTGCAAATTGTAGCCTCAGTTTCCTGTTCTTAGCTGAAAGGAGTGGCACCCGGTGTGGTCTTCTGCTGCTGTAGCCCATCTGCCTCAAAGTGCGTTCAGAGATGCTCTTCTGCCTACTTTGGTTGTAACGGGTGGCGATTTAAGTCACTGTTGCCTTTCTATCATGACACCACCACCACCAGCCTGAACCGTTGATACAAGGCAGTATGGATCCATGCTTTCATGTTGTTGACGCCAAATTCTGATGCTCTTCTGCCTACCTTGGTTGTAACGGGTGGCGATTTGAGTCACTGTTGCCTTTCTATCAGCTCGAACCAGTCTGCCCATTCTCCTCTGACCTCTGGCATCAACAAGGCATTTCCGCCCACCGAAATGCCGCTCACTGGATGTTTTTTCTTTTTCGGACCATTCTCTGTAAACCCTAGAGATGATTGTGTGTGAAAATCCCAGTAGATCAGCAGTTTCTAAAATACTCAGACCAGCCCTTCTGGCACCAACAACCATGCCACGTTCAAAGGCACTCAAATCACCTTTCTTCCCCATACTGATGCTCGGTTTGAACTGCAGGAGATTGTCTTGACCATGTCTACATGCCTAAATGCACTGAGTTGCCGCCATGTGATTGGCTGATTAGAAATTAAGTGTTAACGAGCAATTGGACAGGTGTACCTAATAAAGTGGCCGGTTAGTGTATATATATAAGATTGAAATTTCTGGTGGGCAATTTGGACGGCCAAAGGCACCCGAATCTTGATGGACTTTTTCCAGCCTTATATACTATGATACTATGATATTCCAATATTTTGCCGCATCAAAAAGGGCTTTGCCATTTGCCGTCTGAGGCAAGATCTTCTGGCCTCATGGCAAATGAGGTCCTGCCCACTCTGGCACCCAAATCCAGAACTATAGCATCCTTTAGTACACTGACACCCATAGTTGGGCTGGAAGTGTCAGTCGGCACTGCCACTAATCAGTGGCCTCTTGACCAATATGATTTCCAGCATGCCCAAGAAGCCACAAAACAAAGAAAGGCCCTAACAGGGAAAACATACTTTATTTTAAATTTCTACATCACCCCTGTGGTTTTTTTAAAATAAAAAATACAATACCTCACAGGTGATGTCTCTGATTAAAGTTCCTTTTCTTCTTTGTCCAGCCTAAATGTATATAATGCCCTTTCAAAGGATTACAGTTTTTGCTACTGAAATATTAGCAGTGGTTTCTGATGGGGAATTAACCTGTCCAATTCCAATCTATAATACTGGCTGTGCAAGTTTTATGTCTGAATTTGCACTGAAAAGAAGGTCTGGCATCTGCACCAGTTTTGTGTCGCGACTGCGCAGTGCGGATAAGACACCTATGGGTGTGTTAGTGCTTAGCAAATTGAGCAGACACTGTCTGCTACAGGTGCACCTAAAAAATGCTGGTGCACACTTCCAGGACAGTATTCAATTATCTGGCGCGCCCTGCACATTTGAAAGTGATAAAAATATTATTTCCATCAATATGATGCTTTTTTTAGGCATGTTTTTTATTGGACAAATTGTAGAGTTTGATGGCATAATAATTGTGGTACATAAAACTCATCAATTAAAAGGGGTTACCTGGGTATATTTTCTAATTTTCTAAATTTTTTTACCTCCTGTGGCCCGTAATAAATGAAATAATTAATCCCATACATTCTTTCGACTTTTATTAACTCTTTTTTGGATGGAAATTTCATGAGATATCTTTAGTTTATTAAAATTTCATGCAGAAGGTGCCAGATTCATGAATCAGTCCTATCTTTAAACAAAATTCAAACTCGGAGGGGAGGGGCTTGGCCAAAATGCATATGTGTTTGCACTTATGTTGGATAAGGATGGACTGTCAATTTTAAAAGCGTACCAAACTGTACCTTTGGTGGTAACACTAAATATGTTGTCTTTAGGCCGATGTGTCTTTCCTATCTAATTGAAAATCATTACATCTATCCTCAATATTATTTATACAGAATAGATTTTGCACGCTCTATAAAACTTCTCTGTTTTAATAAAAAATGTGCATACAGATTTTAGAACTAATAAATTATTAAGACCTTAGCATTTAGGAGATGGCCTCATTAGGAGAACTGTATAATTTTTGGCTCACTCTCCAGATTGTATCCCTGAGTTATGTCTTTATTAGTCTTATTATATCCACTGTTTGTTTATTTCAACAAAAAAGAAAGCTTGTTTTGCAGCGTGCCAAAAATAGGCATCCACAATAAAAACTTCGCTCTGTGCTGCTGACCCTTTGTCACCTGCTGGAATACCCAGAATGCACTGCAAAAGCCTTTTCCAGTCATCTCCATCTCCTAAAGGGCAGCTTTACCTGCTTTTAACAAGTCTGCTGTGCAACAAAATATCAAGCTAATCAAGCATAATCATAAAGAATAGATTTCTGCATTAAGTACTTCACTGAATGTTTACTGTGTAATCCGGTTATATATAGACAGGCAGCACGTCTCTGCACTTACACAATTCAATGTGCACTCTATTCCCTACTGCTCCAGGAACCCATTTTATGGAAAATTATTTACTGCTCTCAAATTTATTATGACATTTGGAGGAATCCCATAAGATAAAACATAATGTGTTTACTTAAAGGAGAGTTCCTATAGAAAAATATCATTGTCTGCACAATCATGTCACACTATAAGAATAAGAGTAGACTTCCTGCCATTTGACTCAGGAACCAATTACTCCGATTGTCATAGAAATCAGGCCATCATTTACTCCGTAGGCTCCCACTGTATTTTTTTTTAAAAGAATTTATTTTTGCAATTTTGAAATTTTATACAATTAAAATAAACAAAATCGAAGAACAAGATTGTCTGTCACATATTTCTTTCCCCCCATTACAGGATTATTAAGCAACAACCATGGTAACAATCAGGTTCTTACTGCGTTTCAAAACTAACCGAGGGATATTACAGTAAATGACAGCAGGATACTACAGCCAGACATCCTGATACAACACAAATAACTATTGACACATAGACAATCAGTCACACACACACACACACACCAGCACGCTCAGTCTCCTTCATCATGGAGAGGAATATAAATCACATGTGATTATAAGGCTGTATGGGGAGTCGCGCACCATCTGGACCAGATGCGATCAAACTTCTGGGGACACTTCCTGTTGGTATACAGGGACCGGTAGTGGGGAATGACACTGTTAATAAGTAGTATCCATCTTTTTAACGGAGGGGGCTCCTGGTCCTTCCAGGTCATCACCACCACTTTTCGGGCGTAGTATAATACAAACCTAAAGAAAATTTTGTCATAGTGGCCATTGATAACTTCATTTATGATACCGAGGAGACACACAGAGGGAGACAGTAATCGTGGGAAATCAAAGTGTACATTTAGGAACTCCAGCACTTCGGACCAGAAGACATGGACCCTAGGGCAGGACCAGACACAATGCAGGAAGGATCCGACTTCAGCCTGACAGCGAAAGCAAAGATCATTGGGCATTGCTCCCATGCGGAATAGTCTAGCAGGGGTGAAGTATACTCGATGGAGGAATTTAGATTGGATCAGGAAGTCCCTCGCGCTCACTACAGATGTGAAGTAGGACAGTTCGACCTCCCTCCAGTCATCATCTGACAGGTCAGGGATATCCTGTCTCCAGCGTTCACGGGCTCTATCAAATGGTCTGGACTTTTGCTCTTGCAGGAGAGCATAGCACTGAGTGAGTGGCTTAGGGAGGTCCGGGGTACTCATCAGAGTCTCTAGTTTGGAGAATTTCACTGTCAGGCTGAAGGAGCCGAATTGGGCTTTGAATGCATGTCGCAGTTGCGTGTAATGGAAGCTGGCCGTAGTGGGTACAGTATGTCTCTCCCTTATTTCGTTAAAGCTGAGTAATTCTGCTTCCGGAGATAATAGCTGGCCTACAAATTTCACCCCCGCCGCCCCCCACATTGTCCAGCCCGGGAGGGAGAGGAAGTGAGAAAGCCACGGATTGAGCCACAATGGAGTCCTGGGCGAGAGAGGGGGAGAGCTGCTCGGTTCTACCAGGGATTGCGCCCTACGCCAGCACACCGCTACCGTACGTAGGGGAAGTGGGGTATCAGATGGGGACTTGTATCTGTACAGCAAGTTTGTAAGGGCCTCGTAGGAACCTACCAGGGCACCAGCCAGTGCAGTAGCTGCATTACCCATGTCTATATCTATCCACCACTGGGCATATACTAGCTGGGAAGCCAGGTAATAAAGATACAGATCCGGGGCAGCCAGTCCACCCCTAGCCTTGGGAGCCTGAAGCAGCGCTAAACTGAATCGTGGGGCACTACACTGCCAGTAAAAGGACCTGAGAATGCCGTCTATGCGTTTAAACAGGCTCTTTGGAAGCAGTATAGGACAAGCGTGAAAAAGGTATAAGAATTTTGGAAGAAAAATCATTTTAAATATGTTAATACGCCCGTACAGAGACAAGGGGAGAGTGGACCAGGCTTTTAGACGCGATTCAGTTGCAGTTATCAGGGGTGTAATGTTTAACTCTGTAAATGCCTGGACCTTGCGTGACACCTGGACTCCCAGATATTTAAAGGTGGACACCACCTGGACTGGGACGGGGAGGGAGTGTACCCCTACATCAGATAAGGGAAAGAGGGCTGATTTGTCCCAGTTAACCCGAAGGCCTGAGAACCCCCCATAGCGTTCTATCAAGGACAGAAGGGATTCCAGAGAGGGGCCCACATCTCCAAGATATACAAGTGTATCATCAGCATAGAGAGATACCTTCTCAATAATAGTACCTCTAGTTATGCCCTTAATGCCCTCAGAGTGGCGGATCGCCACAGCAAGGGGTTCAATGGCGAGTGCGAAGAGGAGGGGAGATAGTGGGCAACCCTGTCTAGTGCCCCTGGCCATAGGGAGAGTAGGTGAGATGTTAAGATTAGTCCGTACCCTAGCCTTGGGATCATTATACAGTAGTTTAACTAATGCTGTAAATCGAGGGCCAAAACCCATTCTAGGCAGGAGGGTCCATAAATATGTCCACTCTACTGAGTCAAACGCCTTACAATTGTCTAAGGATAATATAAACCCAGGGTCTGGAGACCGCTCTGCTTCTGCAATGTTCAGGTGTAGTCTTTGTATATTTATGTCAGTTCCCCTCCCAGGCATAAAGCCTGTCTGGTCTGGGTGAACCAATGATAATATTACTTTGTTAAGCCTTGTCGCCAGAATTTTTGCTAGTATCTTAACATCTGAGTTTAGGAGGGAAATTGGACGGTATGAGTCGGGAAGCAGAGGGTCCTTGCCAGGCTTGGGAAGAACTACAATAAGGGCCTCTCGCATGGAGTCGGGGAGGGAACCGCTGTCAAACGCATCGGAGTACAGGCTAAGTAGAAGGGGGACCAGAGTCTCACAGTTATCCCTATACCACTCACCTCCCAGCCCATCAAGTCCAGGAGTCTTACCGGGGGGCAACGATTGGATGGCCAGTTCCACCTCCTCCGCCGAGAGCGGGGCATCAAGCTCCGAAGACTGTGCCGGTGTGAGCCTCCATAGTGGAAGACTGTCAAGGAATCTGGAAATCTCGACGGAAGAGGCGGACAATCTGGAGCTGTAAAGAGAGGAATAGAATTCATAAAATACCATGTTAATGGCCCGGGGTTCTGTAATCAAGGCTCCGTTACCATCAATAATAGAGGGAACGGAAGCACAAGGACGTTCAGCCCGCGAGAGATACGCAAGCAGCTTCCCGTTTTTATCTCCGAATTCAAAGATGGACGCTTCCCTGGCTTGCAGGCGCTTGCTGGTGCGCTCCTTCGCTACAGCTAAATGGTTCCTCTGCGCCTGAGCCCAAGTCTTTTTATTCCCTGGAGTAGGTTTATCTAGATATTCCTTTTCTGCGGTCACCAGTGCAGCGGTCAACCTCTCCTCCTGCGCATTTAAGGACTTCCTATGGCCAGCTACCCCCGACATGAATGCTCCCCGCACCGAGGACTTGTACGAGTCCCAGACTAGAAGAGGATCAGGATGAGTTGAGTGTACGTCCCAGAACTCGCTGTGCGCTTCCCTAACAGTACTCTGGACCGCTGGGGATAGGAGCCAAGCCGGGTGCAGGCGCCATAAGCGGGAGTCGCTGGGGGGGCCTATAAGGAGACTGATGAACAAGGCGGAGTGGTCTGATGCACTGCGCGGGCAATAGGATACCTGATCAACGTGCGGCAACATATCTGGGGAAACAAAGGCCAGATCAATCCGAGAGAAGCTCTTATGAACAGAGGAATAAAATGAATATTCTCTCTCTTGAGGGTGTTTACTACGCCAAACATCGGCGAGGTCTAGAGAAGTGAGCCACTCATTCAGACGGACCGAGCCTGTGTCCAGACCACTTGTACGATCTAAGGAGGGATTAGGGACAGCATTGAAGTCACCAATGCAGAGTATCGGACTTGGAGGCATAGCAGCAAGTTTACTGGATATTAGGTGCAATACAGCTGGATCAAAGGGAGGTGGGACATAAATAGACGCTATAGTAAAGGTAAAGCCCCACAAGGCACAATGTACGATCACAAAACGGCCAAAGTGATCCGGTGCTACCTGTATGACTTCTATGGGAAGCGCTTTGGATATGAGTATGGATACTCCCCTGGCGTAGACAGAGTAAGAGGAATGATAACCTCTAGCCACCCATGCCCGCTTCAGGGAGAGGACCTTCTGACCCGTAAGGTGTGTCTCTTGGATACATACAATATGGGGGGCCTGACGCTTAATGACATCTAACATCAGAGCCCTCTTGAATTTGGAGTTAAGTCCCCTCACATTCCAGCTCATTACCTTAAGTGAAGACATCTTAGCGGAAGGGAAAGGGGTGTGGGGAAGGAGACGTGAGCAACCAAGCATTCATCCTTTCATACCACAGAGACATAGACAGACAGACAACAGTGAGCATAACAAATATAACCAGAACTGTACTAACAATCCCAAGAATATAAACCCCCTGTCTAACACCCTAACAGCAGTAGTGTAGACCTAGACCCACTAACAGTCAAATAGCAGAACAGTGGTCCCTAACTTAAGACAAACCTACACCATTTGTCCCGGGACCTTCAACCCTTAATGTATATGTGATCAGGAGGTTATTAGGCAGCCATATTTTGCGAGAACCAAAGAGGAGATAGGGGAGGGGGGAGAGAAAGGAGGGAGACGTAGGGAGGTAGTGGTAACAGGAAAGGGGGGGAGGAGGGAGAGGGAGGAGGGCGGAGGGAGAGGAGGAGGGAGAGGGAAAAGTGCCATGTGTGGCGCACTGGTCGATATGACCAAAAAATAGAACGCAATCAGTCACAGGGTACATTTTGTGAGGCACGTAGTATGTAAACAGATAGTAAAAACCTATAATAGTGATCTGGGACCCCTAAATATCTAATCAGGACTAAGTCCAGCATTGTCATTGCATATCAGATAAAAGGATATGTGAGTCCAGTCACTCAGGAGGTGCGGGCCTTCCAGCTGGGGCCCGTGGAGCTGCATCAGCCCAGTGAAGTGCTTCGGTTGGGCAGGTGAAGAAACGAGTCTTCGGTCCGTCCACAATTCGGAGCTTGGAAGGATACATCATGGAGTATTTATACCCCTTGTCACGGAGACGGGCACGGACCTCAGTAAATTGTGCTCGCTGTTTCCTGACGGATGCAGAGAAATCAGGGTAGAAGGACACTCTGCTGTTGGCATAGAGGATTTCTCCCTTGGTACGGACAGCCCTGAGGATAGAGTCCCTGTCCCTAAAGTGCAGCAGCCGGGCCAGGAAGGGTCTTGGATTGCCCCCTGGAGGGCCAGGGCGGGATGGCACACGATGGGCCCTCTCCACTGTGAAGAACGGGGAAAAGGTATCTGCAGGCAGCATATTTTTGAGCCAATTTTCAAAAAAGGATACCGGGTCAGACCCCTCCACTTTTTCGGGGAGGCCAACCACTCTGACGTTGTTCCGTCGCAGGCGGTTTTCGAGGTCGTCAGCTCTGTCGATGGATGCAGACATTTGGCGCTGAAGCTCTCTGATCTGTGTCGGCATAGGCCTCTGGACATCCTCCACCTCAGATATTCTGCGTTCAGTTTCGGTGATTCGCTCTTTGGCTTTGTGGACATCATGTCTTAAAAGAACAAAATCCTGTCGCAGCTCATCCACCTTGGTAACCAGTTTGGATTGGCATCCGTTAATGGCCGCCAGCACCTCTGCAAATTTTCGATCCAGCTCCGTGGCCGCGTCAGGCGGATCATCGCCCTCTTCATAACTTACAAGCTGCGGCGGGCTCTGGGAGCCTTCAAAGAGGGAGGGAGAGGAGTTTGGGGACCCCTGAGGAGAGCAGGGCTGTGTGCGGGAGAATCTCCCCAACTTTTTAGCAGCATTCGACTGTATCTGCGCAAGAACTGCTTGGGATGTGGAGCAATCCTGCGCGTCCAGGGGTTCCAGGGACTGGAATGGAGGATCTTCATGGACGGATTCATCATCCGATGGAGGCGCAGACGCTGCTTTGAGCATTTTAGCCGTTCTCCTCCGGTTACCCATGGCGTCTGGGCAGGGGGGGGCCAGTGATAAATAATCGCGGAGCCTAGCGTCCAGTAATTAGCAGAGATACAGTACAAACCCACGTGGAGTATTGCAGCGGCACTGCGAGGGTTAATATAAAGCAGAACCCAGGAGCAGGGGATCACTGGGAGTATGGAGGACTCAGTGCTGGGCTGCACAACTAGGGGTCCCCAGGGCAGAGGTGGGCAGCAACAGGGGAATTACTTCCCTACCTGGTCCCGGCTCAGTCTGGCAGTGTCAGGGTTAACCCTGCGCGCCTAGGCCTCAGGCAGCGCAGGGGAGTCCCACAAGATGGCGCCTCCAGCAGGATGCAGTGCTGGCTGGAGCTGTCACGGTGCCTCCGGTGGTGGGAGCGTTGTTCCGGGCTGCAGGGGAGGAGGATGATATCCCCGGTGATCAGCAGCGCTGTGTACCTGCCGCGGGACCGGGCGGCTAGGATCGGGCCGCCGCGCTGGTCACGTGGCCGGCTGCAGGGGAATGCCGGGGAGCGGTGCGGAGTCCACAGCCGCCTCAAGATCGGTGCCGGTGGACAGCGGCAGGTGCGCGGGGCACAGCGGAGCAGGAGAGAGGTGGCACAGGTGAGGGATGGCTGCCTGGGAAGGGAGATAGGGTGTCGGGTCCCGGGAGCTCCGCGGCGCACGTCCGCTCAGTCCGGCATCAGGCCACGCCCCCAGGCTCCCACTGTATAAATAAGCGTCGCTGAAAAACTCAGACTGTTCACCCAGGACAAGTGGAAAATTGGAGGTGACTGTAGGAAATGCAAGATCTCAGCTGCTGCTGCTACAGAGCAGCTTGTGAATTACTGCTCAGCCACGTGTAGTTGTGGCCCATTATAACTAAGGCAAGGGATGTTACCCTGTACTGGCATTTTGGAACAGAACAGTATATGTATTTCAGAGCCAAAACTATTCAATAATAGACCAGACGCCGCGAGTATTTCTTGGCAGGGAACCAGGCTGTGTCAGGGAATCAACTTTGTGACCCATCGTTCAATTTTAAGCTGATATAACAAGAAAATATAAAAGGAAATAACGCACTGGCTCACATGAATTAATTTTAGCTGACAGTACGCAACTGTTTCTAAAAAGAAACAGTAAACCCCCAAAAGGTTATGATACCCATTTTAAACACAGAGCTCTAGGTCAGAGTGCAAGTACAGCAACTGTTTGACATTATTATACATGAAGAAGCGAGCTAAACAAATCACACAACTACAAGTAAAATGTTCTCAAAGGAATAGAGAGCAGTGTTTAAAGGGAACCTGTCACCATGGACCTCATTTTCACTCAAGACAGGATACACAAGCCCATTACAGCTGCATTGCAGCATATAAGCATTACAATATATTACACAATATTGTATAATTGTACCTTGCACTTTCATAAAATCCTCTGTGTACTCCTAGGAGTTGGGGTTTGGATGCAACTACTTGTTTGTGCCGCAGACTCCTCAGCTCGCATCCCCCACCTTTGTGCTGTTGTACAGCTCCTCGCTCTCCCACTGATGTCAGCTCACCAGACTGAGCTCTGTAAAGGAGCAGGATGGAGGATCTGTACAGAAGCACAAAGGTGGGGGGCAAGAGCTGAGAAGTCTGCAGCACAGACAAGTCGCATGGACAACGGTTGTAACACATAGGGGCAGATTTATCAAGCAGTCTGAAAGTCAGAATATTTCCAGTTGCCCATGGCAACCAATCACAGCTTCCCTTTAAAATATTCATGTGCACTGGTGAAATGAAAGTTGAGCTGTGATTGGTTGCCATGGGCAACTGGAAATATTCTGACTTTCAGACTGCTTGATAAATCTGCCCCATAGTGTAATCAAACATGCATGATGATAATAAGCCATGCACCTGTGTGACATCACATGACCATGAACTGGTGTTTATCTACAGGAAGTAAACAATGAAACGTCTTGTTGCATGATAGCAAGCAGATATCTAAAAAACCATGAAGAATTGATAAAGAAATTATATTTGAAAGTTTTATAACGTTTCTGTAAAGTAAATAATTGTTATTGTTTGTGTAATGTGCTTAAAGTGGACAAGTAAATAAGTAAATATGGCTATGGTGGTGTTCACCCTTGAGCATTCCTTCTAACAGCATTCCTCATTTGGTTAAATTTAAAAGCTTCTGGTCTAATCCAGAATACTAGGCCTCAACTAGACCTAAGTCTAAAATGGTTTAAGTGTGCTTTGCCACCATCTAGTGGTGAAAAGTTGTAATTGTCCTTAATTAATATGTTAATTGTTTAACTAATGGTATTGCCTGATACAACCAAGAAATGAGAAACTAATCTATATTGGGCTAAACTATAGATGGGGAACCTTTTATAGACTGAGTACCCAAACTACAATCAAGACCCACTTATTTATCGCAAAGTGCCAACATAGAAATTTAATTTGTGATTTATACTCCCTTCTCTGTCACAGCTTCCATTGATACCAACCCCTGAGGACACCAATAAAGCATAAAATAGAAGAAATTTGGATGATCATTGTACCTTCCCTCCAGGGTCCCATAAACAGGAAGAATTGTCAGGGCTGGAGCTGGCGCTACAATGATGATCCAGATTCGTCCACACCTTCCCACTCCTCCAGTAGTCCCAGATAGCACTTTCACTTTAAAATATCTCTGTACACAGAAAGTCATGGGGTATCTGGGACTGCTGGAAGGTACCTGGAGTCCTCTCTGGTGATGGCCTGAGTGCCCACAGAAAGGGCTCCGAGTGCCACCTCTGGCACCAGTGCCATAGGTTCGCCACCACTGCTATAGAACATTCTAGAATGCTCTTGTAAGGGAAAGGACACAGACAAGGGCAGTGAGCCCTAATTCTGAGCCCCCAAAGAGCCTCTGCCTGCTTACTTGGTGAACCCAAAGACAAACAACAAACAGAATTTCAACACGTCACAATAAGATAGCAAGTAAAGTACATATTCTGATACACAAGAGAACTGTCGAGAAAAGAAAGCCCATATTGAAAAACCAGAAGTACAAACGAATAGCAAGATCACTGAAAGAGAGCTAGCAAAGCAGACAGTTAGAACACACATGGTTTATATCAGAGTATGCTCCAGGTGAGGGAAGCAAAGGTCTGAAACCACCACACTATGGGGGAGGGGGGGGTGGAGTTCATTAAAACTGTTTTTTAGAACATCAGTCTTAAATTTCCTGCCACAGGTGATCCTGCGCCCATATTCACTAAGAAACTCCACCAGTTTTGATCTTTAAACCAAATCTGAACTGGCAGAGGCTGTTACTATAGTCTCCGCCAGGGTTCATGCCAAGGCCGGCCATCTGTGCTTCCGCCTACCCTACCGGTCCACCCCCGATCACCTCCCGGTCTGTGCCCCGACACACCCATAGTGGCATGCGGGTTCTAGAAACTGGGCGTGGGGGGGGGGGGGGGGATTTGCTTAGCTTCTCCTCCAGAAAATTGTTGGAGAAGCGATCATGAATCTCCCAAAATGAGCTCAGGGTTAGTCGGATTGCTGACAGCCTTCTGGAGTGTGTACAGGGGATTCTACCAAATGGCATCCTCATTTAACCCTGGCCAGGAGAGATACCTGGGAAACAGTAATACGTCTAATGTGGATTTTCCTCCATACCACTAGGGCTTAGGCTCCATGACACCCAGAGGCTTTTTCCCTGACCAGGGCCAGCGCATAATTTGTATATTTCCTATCAATATATCTGTCTATCTAGCCATTTATCTATCTAGCTTTTTGTCTATCTATATATTTTTATCTACCTATCTATTATCTATCCATCTATCAATCAATCTCTCATATGCATCTATTTTCTCTCATCTATCTAGCTATATATATATATATAGACTTTATATTCATACGTCTATCTATCATCTATCTATAATTCTATCTATCTATCAGCTCCTATAAAATTCTCCTACAGTCCCATATTACACATTCCCTTACCACACTACTGTTGGTAAACTACTAAGTGTTATTATTATGCAGGAATACAGGGAGTCACTTACTGAATGTAACTGTTCATAAAATAGTTTTATTTTGGAGCCTCACTTTTAGTTTTGTCCAGCCCCCCCCCCCCCCCCCCGACTTTGTCTAAAACCAACCCTGGCCCTGACACCAGACCCTGGTAGTTCTCAGGAACCGCACACATGTTAATATTCGCCAATCACTCAACATACAAGGCTTGCTTCTTGTATGGCCACATTGTTTAAGTATGAAAAACATACTAATGTATCGCTTACATATAAGGGCCAAACTAATAAGGCATTATGCACAAGGCCGAGCTGCGTGTGACTCAAAAGGACCGCCATTCCGGCAAAATTGTTACAAAAATAGGTCTTCTGGCTTAATCTGGTGGTAGAATGAATGGTAGAGTTGGACTGATTAACCTGTGAAGTGAATGTACTTCACACCTGATCTTTCTCAGATCTTAAAAAGTCTTAAAAAATGTTGCAAACCTATTCCATCACGGTTCTATTAACAGCGCTGTCTACAGTTGGGAATCCGTTCCTTCTGGAATAGATATACTGGTTTGGCTTTTATCCCCCATCATGTCATAAGGCTGACTGAAGGACATGCTTGATGTCAAGGGAGCTGCCTCACTACGTAACGAAGAGGCACTGTTTTTCTTATTCCATACTGAAAAAACATATTTGCATATTTCCCCACAATCCCCCAGTGGAGCTGCAATGGCCGTAAATGTCCCCACGCCTTCAATACGTAAGGAGAGCTTATACTTCCCAATCTTATTTTTTATACTGGTACGTTGGAAGCAATATTGGAGACAAACATAAGATAAAATTGTTTACAAAATGAAGTTAATGGAAGATATAGGGGAATTCACCATCAAACACTGTACACAAGGCACAAATCAGCAATGAAGTGACATATTATTGCCAATAATAAGATTTCTTAAATCATTCTGCTATGCATGCCAATATACTGTATACAGTATAATACAGTGATGGCGAACCTTTTATAAAACTGAGTGCCCAAACTACAAGCAAAAGCCACTTATTTATCGCAAAGTGCCAACATTGCAATTTAAACAGTAAGCTTTTTGCTCCTTTCTCTGTCATAATTTTCAATCATATCCGTATCCTGACGGATATGATAACCATACGGATAACCAGTAAAAAGAAGGAGGACAAATTCAGGTTTCCCCTGAACAGGAAGGCCTGGAGTCGGAAATACAATGATAATGCAGATCTGCCCACCCCTTCCAATCCCTCCAGCAGTATCAGTCAGCGCTATTGCTGTAAGGGAGTTGTCCAGAGATTGAATAACTTAATTGATTTCTTCCAAAAACAGCGCCACATCTGACCATGGTTCGTACTGGTATTGGGACTCCGCTCCATTTATCTATATCCAGCAGGGTTGCAATACCTACACAAACCACGTTCAGGTGTGGCGCTGTTTTTGGAAGCAGCCAAGTTTTTCAACCTCCTGCCAACCCCTTTAGGATAGCACTGAGCGCGGCAAGTCCTTGGCTGTATGAGAATCCATAAAGATGCCTTGTGTTCTCTCTGGTGATGGCCTGGGTGCCCACAGAGAGGGCTCCGAGTGCCACCTCTGGCACCCGTGCCATAGGTTTGCCACCAATGGTATAATAGTTCAAGGTCTCAAGCAGAAATATATTCAATATGGTGTAAAAGCATTTCAGAACAGAATGGAAAAGAGGAGGAGTATCAAAAATATAATTCATAGGAACACAAATAATATATTTAAATGTAAATAATCAAAAATAATGAATGTACAGGTAATAAAAAATGTAATATAAATATATGTAAACAGGTCCAAAATTAATTTAGAAGTACACAGAAATATATTGGATGAGATTAAATAAAATGGAATAGTCGTCTAACATGAAAAATGTATTAGAAAGTATTGAATGCATTACAAAAAAGGTTCATCACCATGAAAAATGAATGTTTAAATACATCTATACGTACAATTCCATTAAGTGAGTAAAAATGCATTAGTTAGATTTCTTAATAAATGAACCAATAAAATAACTATCATTACAAGACAATTCACCTATTATATACCAATTCATTGGAACTATTCAGAAATGTATAAAAAATGTCACAAATGGGAAGGCATATTCATGGTCCCCTAAACCCAATTAAGAATTCTGCCCTCTGTCCTTTATTTCTTCTGCTTTTTATAGTGTTTTCACCCTAGTGTATTATTCCACATAGGGGCTGTGGGGATCCACAAAGTAGATTAACATCTCAGGAAAGAAATGTTGAACTTAAAAGACACAAGATGTATCAGTGAATTTTAAATAAAATTAGTAAAAATTACAAAAACGCACACATCAGCAAAACTGGCCGGAAATTTGGAGCAGCTGTATATTTTGGATAAACGTTTATAAGGCAGAATAGGGTTGTACTCCAGTACAGAATGGCCTCATGCAGCAGACTTCCATAATATCTTCTACAGCAGGCTCCCATAATACCCTTGAGTTCATGGATGACATTTGCAATGAAGTGTAGTGTTCCCCATCAGCACATACACTATAGTCATGACCCCTCTTTAGCAGAATATACCGTATATTCCGGCGTATAAGACGACCTGGTGTATAAGACGACCCCCCTACTTTCCTGTTTAAAATATAGAGTTTAAGATATATTCGCCGTATAAGACTACCCCTTTTCCAACGCATACAAAACACCGGTAAAAATTAAAAAAAAAAACAGATTTGAATTTAACATGGTCCTTTTTTTAATGTAAATTCTTATGACATGCAGGTATATAGCAGGAAAACTGTCGCTCATAAACATAAGGCATACAACAGCAACATTACCATTACAGCACAGCCCCCAGTAGTATACAGCACAGCCCCCAGTAGTATACAGCACAGCCCCCCAGTAGTATACAGCACAGCCCCCAGTAGTATACCGCACTGCCCCCAGTAGTATACAGCACTGCCCCCAGTAGTATACAGCACTGCCCCAGTAGTATACAGCACAGCCCCCGGTAGTATACAGCACAGCCCCCGGTAGTATACAGCACAGCCCCCGGTAGTATACAGCACTGCCCCCGGTAGTATACAGCACAGCCCCCGGTAGTATACAGCACAGCTCCCGGTAGTATACAGCACAGCCCCCGGTAGTATACAGCACTGCCCCCGGTAGTATACAGCACAGCCCCCGGTAGTATATAGCACAGCCCCCGGTAGTATACAGCACTGCCCCCGGTAGTATACAGCACTGCCCCCAGTAGTATACAGCACTGCCCCCAGTAGTATACAGCACTGCCGCCAGTAGTATACAGCACTGCCCCCGGTAGTATACAGCACTGCCCCCGGTAGTATACAGCACTGCCCCCGGTAGTATACAGCACAGCCCCCGGTAGTATACAGCACAGCCCCCCGGTAGTATACAGCACAGCCCCCGGTAGTATACAGCACTGCCCCCGGTAGTATACAACACTGCCCCCGGTAGTATACAGCGCTGCCCCCGGTAGTATACAACGCTGCCCCCGGTAGTATACAGCACTGCCCCCGGTAGTATACAGCACAGCCCCCAGTAGTATACAGCACTGCCCCCAGTAGTATACAGCACTGCCCCCAGTAGTATACAGCACTGCCCCCAGTAGTATACAGCACTGCCCCCAGTAGTATACAGCCCAGCCCAGCATTAAAAAAAAAAAAAAAACTTATATACTCACCCTCCGGTGGCCCCGATGTGCTGCGATGCTCCCCCGATGTCTGCGCGGCTCGTCTTCAGTGTTCCACGCCGTCTTCTTTCTTCTGCCGGGCGCCGCCATTGATCTTCCCCGGCAGGCGCCTAGTATGACGCGCCGCTGCTGACGTCATACTAGGCGCCGCCCCAGGGAAAAGCATGGCGGCGCCCAGCAGAAAAATAAAGACGGCGCGGAAGACTGAAGACAGCACAGCGCGGACATCGGGGCCAACGGAGGGTGAGTATGCGCCCCGATGTCTTTTTGAGGCTGCCGGCAGCTTTTTCAGGCTGCCGGCAGCCATCGCTGTGCAAACACCCGCGATCGGTGCTAGCACTGATCGCGGGTGTTACCGGTAAGCCTTTGCTGCAATATGCAGCAAAGACTTACCGGCTATGGAGAGGGCTCAGCCCGTGAGCCCTCTCCATGCACCGGGACCCGCCGTATAAGACGATTACCGGCGTATAAGACGACCCCAGAGAAGACAGAAGATTTTTCTGTCTTCAAAAGTCGTCTTATACGCCGGTATATACGGTAACTCAATTTCTACTGAACGCAGCAATAAATGGAACTGGGGTCCCCAGATTTGGAGCCGTAAACCCCATCAGTAAGAGGACATGTCACTTTTCTAAAACTGTACTTTTAACGAAGCGATGTTTAATGTACATTGGGGTTTATCTGTTTCTACATTGACTTTCTTACTATTTGCCTTAAGCAAAAATGTCCATCAGACAACATTTCAAATTGTATCTTCCAATTTTGTTCGGTTTTTCTGAAACCATTTACACTTTTTCTAGAAAACTGATGCAAAACAAAGATACAAGGAGGTAATTTATCTTAAGCTTTTCTTTTTTTCTTCTTCTTCAATATTTGCATCTTTTTGCTGCATTTGCATATTTTGACCATAATGTGCAACTATTATAGCAAAGTTCGGTGCATCGGAGTTTCCCGTGTTCCACCTGATAGAACTGCAGACTCCAAATGTAGACGTATGAAAGGCTCAAACAACAATATAAAGTCACAACTTTGCCTCAAATAAAACTCCAGCCTGGCAAAGGTTTATAAGGCGTTATAGAAGAATTTGAAATTTTTGAGCGACGTTGGGGCACATTTACTAAGAGAAAAGCGTGCTTGCCTGTGTACAATGCAGGGTGCACCAAAAAATATGTGTGCCAGAAAAAAATGTGCATGTGCCAGAAATGTGTCTCAGGCACTTCTTAAATACCTAATGAGTTATTTTCGAACGTACCAGTTTTGCCCCAGGAGGTGGCAATTACGGCTACATTTCCTTATAGCAGTACCCAGGTTATGAACAAGATAAGTTCTGTCGATTTACTCCTAAAATGAATTTTATACAAGTCAGAACAGGTATGTTTTGTAAGTATAATTCCAGAAAAAAAAAATGTTTCCCAGTGACAATTGGATTTTCAAAATTTGTGTTGTCATTAGAACACTTTACAATAAAGCTTCACTGTACATAACTTTGATAACTCTTAAAGTTCATAATTGCTGCCTGCGGTTAAAGTTTAGTCACAGTGAGGTCCATCTTTAACTAGGAGTAGTCTGTAAGTCTCTTGTTCTTAGGTTGGGGATTACCTACAATTGGCAATTTTTGCATGTAACTGAACACTCCGAATACAGTTTAAAATAATTAAACTCATCCACAAAGCTCCTCATTATGTTGCACCTCCCAACCTTTCCTCTCTATCATTCAGCCCATGCTCTTTGATCTGCCAGCGATATTAGAGTATTCTGTTCCATCAAACCTCTCACTCACGTGTACAGAACTTCTCCTGAGCTGCACCAATTCTCCAGAATGCCCTTCCCAGAATGACTCTCAGACTAATCCCCACCCTCCAAAGCTTCAAACATGGTCTAAAAATTATCTTTTTAGGCAAGCCTATCACATTCCCTAACTGCATAAAACTCTCTTTTACTAAACCATCTTGTGTCCTCCTGTCCGTTATCCAACAAACACCAGATACTAGGCTACAGACTTCACTGCCGTCTCTTTGACCCTGGAATCTGTATACAAGATATTGGCTGGTTCAAGCAGCAGAATTTTTATTTATTGAATAATCTCATTCTTTTCCCTTATAAAGAATAGCTGGACCATTATACAAGCTCTTATGTGTCATCCCTTCTTCCTCATAGACTGTAAGCTCTTGTGAGCAGGGCCCTCACTCCTATTGTTCCACTGTGTCTACTCTGTAATGCAGTTTTTTATTTGTAAGTGCCCCCTTTGTAAAGCGCTACAGAATATGATGGTGCTATATAAATAAGGATTATTATCCTAGCAGTAAGCTGTGAAACAGTGCATATTTCCTCTCCATTTCTTTGCTGTATGCAGCCAACAATTTCCCTAGAAATAAAAGCTGATCTCTAGATTACAGTGAGGCCAAATTTATTATAAATATGGTTGTCTAAAACATATTCACCATGTACAACAATACAAAAGGAATTCCTATAAAGTAAAATAATGGGATCACACACTTGCACTAGTGATTTCTTCAGAAAAACAGAAAACTTCAAATCACCCATAACGGTAATAAAAAAAAATCTAAATATAAAAACAACCTAAGCCTTTCTGTGCATATTGCTGTGAAGCATTACAATATATTATTAATGCCTTAACGTGGCGTACGCTTATATAATGCTATGTTTAAAGGTATGCAATTTTAATAGTCCCTAATCTTTTCTTGGAAATGGATTTTGCATTAAGCACGATTTTACTATACAACTGCCATGATTTATGTGTTATATTTATTATGGTAACTATGCTGTGAACGCTGAATGTTAAAAGCTTAAATTAGCCTTGTTAATCTTTGCCACCTTGAAGCAGGCACAATAGATATCATAATCTGTTTTGCTTTTATTCTTATGATTACTTTTACACTTGGCTAAATTAATAGGGCGCCTTTTTTGCTCTTTGCGAATGCAGTAATCAATGGAAGGAGCGTCTCTTGTCTGAACTTCCATTGGATTCATTTTATAATAATCAGCCGGGGTGGGAGAATAACCAAGTTATTTTATTATACTTATTTTGATGCCACTTCGCATAAAGAGTCATTTATTATCCGTTGTCTACAATTCCTAGGAAGCCATTTTGTGCTTAAATCATTATTTTAATAGACTGAGCCAATTAACCACAAACCAATTAGTGAAGTTTACAGCTTTAGCATATATGATGCTAATGTTCGCTAAATGTTGGCACCTGGGAGCAAATAATAGATGGTAAGACATTGCCCTATTTATAACAGATGCACTTATACAGATTGACATGTTCAAATATTGTTTAAGTACAACAGTCATAATAAGGATTATATGAATAAATAACGAAAGGAAGAAGAAACGACAAGCACTGGGAAATATATGACAAATATATATGAAATATATGTACCTTTTAGAAACAGACAAGTACCGTATTTTTAGGACTATTAGGCGCACCATCAATAAATGCCTGCTAAAACGTCTAGGTTCATATATAAGGCGCACCGGATTATAAGGCGCACCTGATTATAAGAATGAATGACCTGTGCACAGTTCAAGGCAGCTGTTGTCTGTAAGTCTGGTTCATATATAAGGCACACTGGACTATAAGGTGCACCTTTGATTTCTGAGAGGATCAAACAATTTTTTTGTGCGCCTTATAGTCCGATAAATATGGTAGTTACCTACTAAACCACTACCAGTATGTTGTGAAGCAGCTTTTAGATCATGTCTTTTTCCTATGGCCCAGGTTGGTGGTATCATCCAGAAAATCAACTTTGAAGTGCAATGTAAATTGGTTGTATAAAGTAATGGAGTCGGAGAGCTCAGCACTCAAGTTAAGCTCTCCCTGCCACTGAATGCCTCCTGCCCTGTGAATGACATCTTAAACCAGACTTCTGGAGATCTGGTTAGTGATGTGTCTGGATTCAGAGTCACCAATTACAGAGAAGAGGGCATTCTGAGGTGGGGAGAGCTTGACTTCAGTGTTAAACTTTTCGCCTCCTTGACTTTATGTAACCAAATTACATCTCGCTTCAAAGCTGATTTTCTGGATGATGCCACCGCGATGGGCCATGAAATAGACATGATCTGGAGCAGTGATGGTGAACATTTTAGAGTTCAGGTGCCCAAACTACAACCAAAAACCACTTATTTATCACAAAGTGCCGACAAGGCTATTTAATCAGCAACTTATTGCTCACTCCTCTGCCACAGTTTTTAATTGTATTGGCATCTTGAGGATACCAATACGTTAGAAAGTAGGAGAAATTTGGATTATACTTTAAATAGAACTGTATGTGGCATATCCTGGGGTACCCAGAACTGCAAGAGGAGGCCTAGAGTCACTCAACTTGTCTTTGAAGCTCTGTGTTAGGGGAAAAGGCCTGGGTGCCCACAGAGATTGCTCTGAGTACTCCCTCTAGCACCCATGCCATAGGTTCGCCACCATAGATCTAGAAGGTGCTCAGCTGCTTGACGACATACTAGTAGTGTTTTGTTAGGACAATTTCTGCTGACAGGTTCCCTTTAAGGTTACTCACAAATGTTTTAGGCCAATTCCTACGGCAAACCTTTTCGTTCCCAAACTGTATTCCAAATCTCACTCCTTATAGCAAATACCAACAATTTAACAGTTAGTTATTACTAACTTATTGAACCTTGCACTACCACAAGTCTTAGAAACCTTTTGGATTCCCATACGATTATAACTCTAAAGGGAAAATAAACATGTAAAGTATTGCATTGATATACTGGCAAATCATCCCAAAAGAGTGCAAAAGTATTCTCAATAGGTAGGGGAGGTTACGCCTTTGGTGTTGGTGTATCTCACCGTAGGACAAATGGAGTGAGCACATGGAAATCTGACATTCCAGATCATCCTCTTCCCATAGAACTGCTGTCGGGGGAGTGTCTGTCATCTAGGAGTGGAGGTCCCTCCTAACTCATGTGAATAGTCAGCTAAAATCTCATTTAGAATGATTTGTGTGATAAAAATGGTTCTCTTCAGCTAAAATTATGTTTTAGTTTCCTGCTTCACATTTACATTTCTAAATTATACAGATATTCAAGCCTTGTGCTGGTCCTCACAATGAGACTCCGTAACCAAACTGCTATAATTTCCCTAGACAGAGGCAAGTTCAAGATTGTTCTCTCTCCAAAATGTTTTAAATAAATACAATTTCAGGTTTTACCCTCCTTGCGCCTTTTTCTTCCCTGGAGAGCAAAGCAATGTATAGCTGCAGGGATAAAATGAAATTGCCAGCTCCTCACCTCTCCATCCACGCTCTGAAAGCTTCAGTCAATTAACATAGAGACAGAACCCTTTGTGTAATCCATAGAGGATACCGATAAACTGGCCTTGCTGTTATTCTGTGCTCTGGGAAGGTAACTTAATAGGATTTTTTTTTGTATTCTGCCATTCAGTTATCTAAGACTGGGAACAGGGACCTGTATGCTGATCCAATAGACTCGACATAAACACACTTGTTATTTTACGACCTGTTTTATTCAGTAACTGACCCTGTTGTGTCTACTAAAACCCACACACTATTCACAAAGTATTTTATTCAAAGCTTCGTATTTGTTAATCTTTCTCCTCTGGAAGGTCTACAAGATGTCTTGACAATCAGAGTGGATCTGCTGCGATATACAGTAGCAATAATACAAGTAATACAGAACTGTTTGCCTAGGAAAGGTTATCACATCTCACTCTGCCAAGAATAGATCGGAATCCTTATAATCAGGATGATATGACCCTTGGTTTAGAAGCTGAAAATGACAGGAGCTTGGTTCCACCTGACCTGCCCCTTTTCTTCTGGTTCTGAATCATTAGGTATTTTTTGACCCTTCAACTTCTTTTCACATCCTTTAAAAAGGAAAAATCTCTATCAAGAAATGAATGGTGATACATAAAACTCTCATTACGTTCACAGTCAAAGCCTTTATTGTCACATGTGGAAAACCACCTGGAGCTTGGGCATCCATAGAATAGACAACAAGGATATTTCAGTGACTCCAGTGCCACCAAACCATTTAAAAAGATCCATTGATTTTTCTTTTGGCTCTTATAATTATGAAAACTGAGGCAAGAAATCTTCTGAATGTGACTCGCCTGTAATACAACTGGCTGCAGTGAAGATGAGCAAATCCTACAGACACACAAAAGAAAGATTATGGGGCACATTTACTAAGGGCCATGCACCAATTTTCTGTCGGACTTGTTTTAGGTGCAAACTTCTTGCACAGATATTTAAGAAGTGTCCGTGCCACAATTGAGTCACACGCGACTGTTTTGTGGCACAGCTGCACTAGGCATCATGTGACACAAATTTCTGCATTGATGGGAGCGTTCCGGGGCTCAGTCGACAGAATGACAGAAATGTGTTGCACACCCTATGTTAAATGTGCACCAAAAATAAGTGGAGCACTCTGTCGGGCAGGGCAGAGGGCGCCAGATTCATGCAGAACGTGTGCCAGAAATCCTGACTCTGCATTATACACATACAACCTGCACATAGCGCAGATTGCACTGTTCTTAGTAAATGTGCCATTAGTATGTTTTTTATTTCTGGTTTCGATTTAACAACTTAAAATATATTAAATATATATGGAATAACAGCACCATCAGTGGAGTAAAGAAAAGGGTGAGTTTTCTTCATCCAATCTCGTAGTTTTTAACCCTAGGGGTCTTTGAATGAACCATAGCAAGTGGGGCTAAGCCACTGGATGACCCCCAGCTTCCCAATTTCTGGTTTATTGAAATGTAAAGAAGGTAAACACCGGGTGCAAGTACATAAAATTGATAATAAATATAAGATGATTACCACAATCACACCGCAGGGATCTATGAGCAAGTGTCCCTAGTTTATCATGATGGATTTTGATTGTAGATTTCCTTTAACCCCTTAAGGACTTAGGCAGTTTATAGCTTAAGGCTCAGTCCCATTTTTTGTATTCTGACTTGCGTCACTTGTTATGTTTATAACTTTTGAACACTGTTACTTATCAAAGCGATTTTTCCTCACATGTTGTACTTCATTTTAGTGGCAAATTCTGGCTGATTCTTTTTGCAAATAAATGCAAAACTTATGAAAAAATGATGAATTTTTTGAAAATTGGAAATCAGCGCGTTTTCAGGCAGATAGATTTACCACCTAAATAAGTTGCTGAATAACATTAACCGTATGTCTATGTAATGATCACAAACCAGAACTATTGAATGCAAGAGAAGCTAGTGAACACAGCAAGATAGCAGTTTGACCAGCAAGGAGTCAAAGCTAAACTGGACACTTATAGGGAACCTAGGTCCTGCCACAGCTGGATGGACCAAGCAATTACAGTTCCACAGTGTTAACTCTTGCCAGACAGAATCAGTGAGGGGAGTGGCAGACATCAGGTCAGACAGCCATAGAGCCTAGTTCAGACTGCAGGATGTCGAAAAACTCAGTGTCTCCTAATGGTACCAGCACGGATAGAGGAGACAGCAGGTGCAGACGTGACAGTCTAGTTTACATTTTCATAATTTCTTAAAAGTCTGGATAATTTTGATGTCATGTGACTTACAAATCGAATATCGATTTTCTGTATTTTCAGAATTGATAAATACTGTTTTGAATAAAATTTTAAATATTTAGCATTAAAAAACCCCTATATGATCACCCATTTTCAAATCTGCACCCTTCAAGCTATCAGAAACAGCTTTTAGGAAGATTGTTAACCCCTTGAGATCTTCATAGTAATTAAATAAAAATAGGGGTGTTTTAGAATGGTCAAATTTTGCCGATTATATGTTCATTTAGCTCTAAAATTTACACATTTCCAAAAGATGAAAAGACAAAACCCATCTTTAAATTTTTCTAGTTTCACTCGAGTACAGAGATGCCGCACATGTGGTCGTTACTTGTTATATGGACGCACAGCGGGGCACAGAACAGGAGGAGGGATCAGCAGCTGCCAGGATTTTAGTTTCCTCATTGGCTCATTTTGTAGGCTATAAAATGTTAGCTTTTTCGTTATTGGGGCCATGTGATGGCAATTTTATTGCGGGATGAGATGCTTTTACCAGTGTTTTACAAAATTTACCAAATAAAACCCTAATGTGGGAAAAATCTCTTTCAAGTGGCATAACATTTTTACTTTTTTTGATACAGAGCTGGTTGATGGCTTGTTTTTTGCAGGCCAGTTTGTACTTTGCGACAGTATCATTCTGGAATGATCAGGATGTCATATGCTGCCTGTTTGTTGTATGGCCTGGCAAAATAAAAATCTAAGGAAGGCTTTAACCCTTAAATGCATTTTGACATACATGTTGAAAATATAAATGCTGTTAAGGATGTATGAAGAGGGGTCACGGGTTGAGCCCTCTTCACAAACGGTGGATGTTGGCTGTATTATACAGTATGTGATGATTCCAAAGTAAGTAATGCCAGTATCGTGATGGGAAGACATCTCAGGGAGGCTGAAGTAATATGTAGTAATGACATTTATACACACAACATTACTATGGTAACAGAACAGGACATCACTGGGAGCTGTTACTGAGAACTGAGGGATCATGGGAGTTGCAGTATCCTGTGTTAGCCATCTTGGAGAAAACTCTGCCTTCTTTAGAAAACCCATAATATTTTGTGAACTATAACAGCACACTATTTAAGCTCCATTTAGTGATTAATAACATTGAGTTTTGTTTTTTTCATTTATTTGCATTTATTGATTTGCCAGTTACATCAGTAGCTGGCAAATCTCATTTTTGAAGGGGCACCACCACTTTTTCATATACTTTATACGGCTAAAAGAAAATCTGTTTGGATCTGGCATTGTGTTCTTTGAGGGTTTTAAGCCCTCAATTTCCTCCCTGGTAACAGGGCCTTCTAGATTAATTTTCTCTTCTTCAGTTATTCTGGGGAAGTAAATCTCCTTAACCCCTTACCGATTTGCGTTGTAAAAGTATGGCGCGCTTCATGTGCGTGTACATGGAGAGGGTTCACGGGCCAAGCCCTCTCCATAGCTGGTAAGTCTTTGCTGCATTCTGCTAGCACCGATCACGGGTGTTATCCCATCAATCGCCACCGGCAAAGCTGCCAGCGGCTTCAAAAAGATGGGCACCTCCATCTTGGTGATGATTGTCGCTCCCGTGACGTCATCGGTCGCCATGACAGCATCGGGTCTTCCGAAGACCAGAGGCTGTCTCGTTTTAACCCATTCATGTGAGATTTGTACATTTTAATGAATGAGGTGGAAAATTCCTTATATACTGCCATATTGTAGTATGGCAGTATATGGTAGGATCGATCAGACAACCTAGAGTTAAAGTACCTTAGGGGTCTAAAAAAAACACCAAAAATTCCCTAGAACTGATATAAATTTAAAAAAACAGTAAAAATCCTAAACACATTAGGTATTGCCACGTCCGTAAATGCCCGATCTATCAAAAAATAATAACATTTTTCACTGCGTTTAACCTAGTAACTGAAAATAGCACTGAAAGTCGAAAATGGCACTTTTTTCCCATTTTAAAAATATAAAAAATTCTATAAAAAGTGATCAAAAGGTCGTTCAGTCCTAGTCGCAAAAATGACATCACCCACAGCTCCATACACCAAAGTACAAAAAAGTTATAAGCGCCAGAAGATGGTAAAATAAAGGGGTTTTTTTGTACAGGAGGTTTCCATTTTTGTAAATGTATGAAAACATTATGAAACCTATTTAAATTTGGTATCCCCGTGATCGTACCGACCCAAAGAATAAAGTAACATGTCATTTCGGGCATACAGTGACATCTGTAAAATCCAAGCCCACAAGAAAATGGAGCAAATGCATTTTTCACCATTTTCACTGCAGTTGGAAATTATTTCCTGCTTCCCAGTACACAGCATGGAATATTCAATGCCATCACTATGAAGTGCAATTTGTTACGCAGAAAACAAGCCATAACAGAGCTCTTTATGTGTAAAAATAAAAAAGGTTTTTGAAGGTGAGGAGTGAAAAATGGATATGAAAAAACAAAAAAGGGCCATGCCGTTAAGGGGTTAAAATAATTATCCAACCCTTTGAGAAACTTAAATCTGATTGGTACAACATTGAATAAAATGTTCTAAATTCTTCTTATATTTCCCCTAGGTCAACTGCCTGGAGTGTTTTTCTTGCTGTTTATTCTCATCTTACATTGTTACTATAGTTTCCCAGGTCTACCCCTTTCAACAAAGTTTTTTTGTCCCCCAAGGAACATTTTTTGGAGCTTTCACATTCATAAATCTTTTGTAATTATTTTGAGGTGTATTATTTTATGTATTCGTTTTAGTAGGCTTTGAAGATGACAGATATTTTTTCTTATTTCTTGACAGATCCTTGGTGCAAATGATAACTGGTTTAAAGCTGAACTAAGAGGCAATGAGGGATATGTTCCAAAAAACTACGTGGACATGCAGACTCCAAGGTTTGTAGTTTGGGGAGCTAAATCCAAAACATTCACAAAGAAATGCCAGGAATTTTTATTGACACAGAACTGGCAGTCATCAAGTAGAATTGTTGTTATATCAGATGTCCTGTAATGATTATGATGTGTGTTGTCTCCTAAAGTTACGGTTACTGCACTATTTAAATTGTACTAGGGTATAGTCACAGGGAGCATGGCACTGGATGATGGAGGCATATTTCCAAAATTAATGAGGTTAGGAATAGCTAGTTAGTTTTGAGGGCCAGAAAGCCCTCAAAACTTTCTAAAGATATACTTTCTAAAGAGTGGAGTTCCTGCCAAAGGGGAATTGCTCAAAACAGATGTTGTATTGATGAAGTCATTATACAGTAGTAGCACAGATTAGGAATGGGGTGTGAAACACTAGAAGGGATCTAGGCATAACAAACTACCTGCTCTATCTTAACATAGCTATTCGTTATGTTTCAATACTGAGTGGCTAAAAAAGCTGTTAACATGTCCATATATACTAAATAATATAACCCAAACAGGGCAGGCTCCAGCACCCAGCATACCTGGGCAAGTGCGGGGGCCCAAAGAGCTGCTGAGGGGCCCTCACATGCTGTGGAGCAATATCATAGCTGCTCTGCACATCTTCACTTACTTCCATCAGGTCACTGGAGGACTGGGGATGTGCTGTGTCCTGAACTGTTCTTCCTCCACTCATCTTAACTATTCAGAGCCCTATGTGAGGCAGAAGGTAGTACATTATAGTTTAACACCCTCCACCACCACCACCCCCCCCCACCCCCATCACCTCTTCACTTGGAGATGCAGAAGCTGAAATATGGCAGCTCAGAAATCGGGACGAAAAGGTGGAGGTGGGGAACAGTGGAGACTGCTCTGTGTGATACCAGGATTTGCTGCAGACACCACAGGGCTTGTGATGACATGTATGGATATGTATTACAGATCAATATAATAAGTGTATTGTATGTGTGATGATGTGTCTGCCTGTCAGTATGTTTGTTAGTTGTATGTATCTGGGTGTGTCTGCATGCATCTATGTGTACCAACATGTGTCTGCATGCATGCATGTGCATGTATCGGTGTCTGTCTGCCTGCATGCATGCATGTGTGTCTTTGTGTATATGTATCTGTCTGCCTCTATGTATGTGAACCTGCCAGCATGTGTGTCTGCCTGTATATATGTCTTTCTGAACGTGTGCTGGTTTATAGACTAAAAATATTAATCGCCTCAAATACACGTGAGAAGGAGAGAGTATTCCCTAATAGAAAAGTGTAGGAACATGACTGGGTCACATATATATATATATATATATATGTCTGCATGTATGTGTCTGCACATGTGATATGTATAGTTGTTTATATAAATAGCTTTATACGTTTTTGCATATGTTTGATCGCTTATTTTTATTGAGTAGGTGATTTTTTTACATTTTAGGAACATTATTTATTAGAGAAGTATATAACTGTGTATAACTAAATAACTTCTTTTTTATCCTTTAGAAAGGCCTGCTGTCAAAGAAAATAAGCTTTATAATGTATACAAATGTGCCTGGGGTGCTCTACTGAGCACCTCCTGACTCCACCGATGAGTAATTTATGCACAACCCCAGGGGATTGGCACAGCGACACTATGCTCGAACAATTGGTGATGTCACCGGCTCTTTACCGGCTCGCTCTCTGCTGTTCTCCGGCTACGCATGATCAAAGAGGGTTATTGACAATCGGGACAGGATGGGGAGGCAAGTTTATGCATCTACCATCATCTTATCTTATGGTAGCTGTCCATTAATGGTACCCAGTTTAATATACCTCATACATATCAGTCCCGGCACCTCTTTCACCTGCTCTCAGTGGGCATGTGCTACTTTACTGCACAGAGTGGGTGCAAGCTTCTGCTACCCAACAATGCTCAAATGTATGTGCACTAGAGATGAGCAAACATACTCGTCCGAGCTTGATGCTCGTTCGAGCATTAGCGTACTCGAAACTGCTCGTTGCTCGGACGAATACTTCGCCCGCTTGAGAAAATGGCATCTCCCGCCGTTGTGATTTTTGGCGGCCATAAACAGAGCCAATCACAAGCCAGGAGACTCTGCACTCCACCCAGCATGACGTGGTACCCTTACACGTCGATAGCAGTTTACACTTTAATTTGGAAAATGTTTAACCCGAGGGCTAGGGGTAGAGGACGAGGGCGTGGACGTGGGCTGGATGAGACACCACCTGCTGATGAGGGAGCAGGGGAACGCCGCAGAGCTACACTAGGTTCATCATGTCTCAAGTTACTGGGACTTGTGGTAAAGCACTGTTGAGGCCAGAACAGTGCGAAGAGGTGATGCTTCTAGCCATTTGTCCACCAGTCAGTCTTCCACGCAGTCCACCCATGTCACCGAAATCAGCACTCCTCCAGCTCCTCCACCTCAGCCTCCTTCCCCGCAGTCTGCCCCCTCCCAGCAAAATTTGGCATTTAAACCGGCATACTCTGAGGAACTGTTTACTGGACCCTTCCCACAGTCACAAACCACTTGTCCGGTTGCTGCTGAGCAATTTTCCGATGCCCAGGTTTCCACCGGTCGCAGTCTGTGGGTGATGATGACATTATTGACGTAGTGGAAGAAGTGTGTAAAGAGGTGTCGGACAATGAGGAGACACGGTTGTCAGGGGGGAGTCCGAGGGGGGAGCAGACTGAGGGATCGGAGGATGATGAGGTGACAGACCCAAGCTGGGTTGATAGGCCGGGTGAACACAGTGCTTCTGAGACGGAGGCGAGTCCTATAGCTGAACAAGTTGGAAGAGGCAGTGGTGGGGCCAGACGGAGAGGCAGGGCCAGAGCTGGTGCATCAGCGCCAAATGTTTCCCGTAGTCAAGCTCCCGTAGCGAGGGCTAGATTTTCAGAATTCTGGAGGTTCTTTAAAGAAACACCGGATGACCGACGGACTGTGGTGTACAACCTGTGCCAAACCAGGATCAGCAGGGGTTCCACAACTACTAGCTTAACTACCACCAGTAGTGGCATATGAATGCTAAACACCCCACTCAATGGCATCAAGCCCGTTCACCTCCGGGGCATATGAATGCTAAACACCCCACTCAATGGCATCAAGCCCGTTCACCTCCGGCCGGGCACACCACTGCTCCTTCCCCTGTGTCATCTGCTAGTCAGCCCCCTGCCCAGGACCACGGCCCAAAAACCTCCCATGCGAAAACCCCATCTTCGCCTCCACGATCCTCCACAGCATCCACCAGCGTTCAGCTCTCCATACCCCAGACGCTGGAGCGCAAAAGGAAGTATAGCGCAACCCACCCACACGCCCAAGCCCTCAACGTCCACATCTACAAGTTGCTTAGCCTGGAGATGCTGCCCTATAGGCTGGTAGAGACCGAGGCCTTTCAAAACCTCATGGCAGCGGCCGCCCCTCGGTATTCGGTCCCCAGCCGCCGCTACTTTTCCCAATGTGCCGTCCCAGCCCTGCACAAGCACGTGTCAGAGAACATCATCCGTGCCCTGACCAACGCCGTTTCTGACAAGGTCCACCTGACCACGGACACGTGGACAAGTGCTGCCGGGCAGGGCCACTATATATCGCTGACGGCACATTGGGTTAACTTGGTGGAGGCTGGGACCGAGTCTGACCCTGGGGCTGGTCATATACTGCCGACACCGAGGATTGCGGGGCCTACCTCGGTCCAGGTCTCAAAGGCCTACTATGCCTCCTCCTCCTCCCACCCCTCCTCCACCTCCTCCTCCGAATTACCATCCGTGGGCATGGCGCCATCAGTCGGTAGCTCTAGGCACAGCAGCAGTGCCGTCGCTAAGCGACAGCAGGCGGTGCTCAAACTGCTGAGCCTAGGCGATAAAAGGTACACCACCCAAGAGCTACAGGGCATCACGGCGCAGACTGATCTGTGGCTGGCACCGCTGAACCTGAAGCCAGGCATGGTTGTGTGTGACAACGGCCGTAACCTGGTGGCGGCTCTGCAACTCGGCAGACAGACACATGTGCCATGCCTGGCCCATGTGTTAAATCTCATAGTTCAGCGTTTCCTCAAGACATACCCCAATCTGTCTGATTTGCTCACGAAGGTGCGCCGCATCTGTGCGCATTTCAGGAAGTCCAGCACAGATGCTGCCACTCTCAGGGCAGCGCAGCGCCGCCTCCAACTGCCCGCTCACCGACTGTTGTGCGACGTGCCCACGAGGTGGATTTCAACATTAACCATGTTATCCAGAGTTTACCAGCAGCGCAGAGCGATTGTAGACTGCCAGATGTCAACTTCCACCAAAACTGGTAGTCATGTCAGTCAGCTTCCTCAAGTCTACACTGAGGAGTGGACGTGGATGTCTGATATCTGTCAGGGGCTGAGTAACTTTGAGGAGTCAACACAGATGGTCAGTGGCGATGCCGCCATCATCAGCCTCACCATCCCACTGCTTGGCCTGTTGAAAAACTCGCTGGTCAGCATGAAGTCGGAAGCTTTGCGCTCGTCACAAGAGACGGGGGAAGAAGATTCCCTTGTTGATAGCCATAGCACCCTTAGGTCTGTTTCTCAGCGCATATCGGAGGAGGTGGAGGAGGATGTGGAGGAAGAGGAGGAGAATGTTGGCGAGACAGAAGAGCGGACCATTGTTCAGTCCTTCACTGTTCAGCGTGTATGGGCAAAAGAAGAGGAGTTGGAGGAGGAGGAAATGGGCAGTCAGGCCAGTGAGGGGAGTGAATTCTTGCACGTTGGGACTCTGGCGCATATGGCAGATTTCATGCTAGGCTGCCTATCCCGTGACCCTCGCGTTCAAAGAATTTATTCCAGCACCGATTACTGGGTATTCACTCTTCTGGACCCACGGTACAAGCAAAATCTTTCCACTCTCATCCCTGGAGAGGAAAGGAGTGTGAGAATGCATGAATACCAGCAGGCCCTGGTGCACAAGCTGAAACAGTATTCTGAGGTAAAAATCTTCAGGCGCGGCAGCGCCGGATGTAGCAGAGCTGGTACAGTTCTTGCAGGGATTAACCTCTTGAGTGCTGGAGCGGCGCTCGACAGCACGTGGCAGCATTACCACAGTTCAATCCAGAAACACACAATTACTTGGGCCTAAACCTGGATGGCAGCAGGGTTAGGCAGCACAGTCTTTTTAATAAAGGAAAGTCTTTAATGCCGTAATAAGGCACAGAAGTATCAATCCTGTTCGTGACGCCACTTGCAACATCCCCCACCGGGGCCTAACCTTTTCTCCAGGGCCTGGAGACAGCCGGGGCCCGCGGTACCGGAGTGGCTGGAGGTTGCGGCCTAAGCACGCTATGGTCACGGTGCTTGGTACGGGGGAACCGGAGGGCTGTCCTACCGCCTGGCAGGTCTCCAGCAGGGTGGTGTTGGCAAGAAAAGATGAGGGAGCGGCTGCTATAGCGGATCTCCCTGGGGCAACCCCTTAATGTCCCGAGTGTGAGTCTCTGGGTGATGGACAGGGTGCCGGTGATGAAGGCAGCCGTATTAGCAGGGACCAGACGGAGACAGAAGTTGAAGAAAACAACTTACAGTTCTTTATTTGAACCGGCAGGAACCGCAGCAACGTGCCTTTAACAGGTAGATGGAGTGCTGAGATGTGAGTTGGAGGGAGCCTCAGGAGATAGTTCACCAGCCTGGATGTAGAGGGCAGGCTGGGAGGCAGCTGTGTCCTGGTAGGAAGCTTCAGCTTGTCCTGTAGGGCTTCAGGTATCACCTTTAAAGGTAAGATGATACCCCTTTTCCTCACTACACTAACTCTAGTCTTAGACTCCACTCTTCAGAGGCAGGGGCTAGGCTCTTCCTGCTCTGGTATGGGCTAGACAGAGATTACTCACTCACTCTAGGATTCTCCTACACTAGAATCTCTCTAGACTAGAATCCTCTCTGAAAGAACTCCTCTCTTGAGAGAGACTTCTCTCAGAGTTCCCCTTACTAGAATAATCTCCAGAACATTCCTGGCCAGGGGGTTTTATTACCTCCCTTTGGTCAGGTGGTGGCTGCTCCTCCAATCACATCTCAGCTTACAGAGCACAGGATGTAACACATATCATTGGACAACAGCATCTTGCATCATACAAAATACTTAACCTCTGCCTTGCCAGGCAGGATTCACCACTGCAATACCGCTATGTCCTATCAGGACCATGTAGTGTAAGGTGATTACATGCAGGTGGGACGTATTCGCAAACCCTCCCTCGCCATTGCATCGGCGAGGGTGTTGCACTAACCAGTCCTGCTGCTTCAGCACTAATAACACACAAAACTATCTAGCCCTGCTAACTAACAGTCTACAGCTTTACATTGCTGACAAATTCATTTTAAACTAGTAGCCGCAGTGCCCCCTTCAGCAGTAACAGTGCCCCTACCAGCAACAGTGCCCCCATCAGCAGTAACAGTGCCCCCATCAGCAGTAACAGTGCCCCGCAGTAGCCATAATGCCCCCACCAGCAGTTTCAGTGCCCCCCATTAGCCACAGTGCCCCCACTATCCACCCCTCCCTTAAGCAAGCACTCCTACTCTCCTGTCCGACTGAGAGAAAAAACAACAACATTTTACTCACCTTGCCTTGCTTCCATGAATCAGTGCCAGCGGCCGTTTTCTTCCTTCTGCTTTCTTCCACTGTACGCACCGGCTCTGGAGCCGGCACACGTGATGTGCGCAAGGAGGAAAGGTGATTATCAGATTCTGCCTCTATTCTGTGCTCCCGACGACACAAATGGCGAGCCAGATAACATCGGACTTCGGGCCTTGTGTTTGACAATGGTGCTTTAAAGGAAACCTACCATGAGGCATCTACTATCAGAAGTAGATCTAATGGTAGATTCCTCCTGCCACCTCTGCCCTCATCAGTAATTTAATAATCCTGGAACCCAACCTAATTTTTTAAAAACTTATTTTAGTAATATGTAAATTAAATGCAGAGGCTACTGGAGCGTGGCTAGGCTAGTACACACCCCAGTAGCTTCTACAGTTAATTTTTATGTTTAAAAACTATATTTTGGTAATAAATTAGGTTAGGTTCCAGAAATTTCAGATTAGTGCAGAGGCAGGCTGGAGGCATCTACCATTAGGTCTACTTCTGATAGTAGCATCCTAATGGTAGGTTTCCTTTAACAAATGGGAATAGGAAAAAAGTGAAGGGGTATACAGCTGGACCATGTATAAAACACACGAGGGGCCTACAATTTATAGTGTATTTCATAATTTCGGTCTATGGATATCCATTATAATTCAGATTTCAGTAAATGTATTTCTATGCCTTTTCAATAGAAATTCCCTAGGCAGTAAAATGGGCTTTGTTATGACTTTGATGAATCATTAGGTGTCATGTATTAAATTAGTGAATTATGGATGAAAAGCCTCTTTTTAAAATACTGGTGAATATTGGCAGAATTTCTTAAAACTGAACTAAAATATGCTGCAACATAATATATACAGGCAGTCCACGGGTTACGTACAAGATAGGGTCCGGAGGTTTGTTCTTAAGTTGAATTTGTATGTAAGTTGAAATTTTATAATTGTAGATCCAGACAAAAAAATTTTGGCCCCAATGACATTTGGAGTTTAAACATTTTTTGCTGTGATGGGACCAAGGATTATTAATAAAGCTTCATTACAGACACTTTGCAGCTGATCATTGCAGCCTAGGACTATAGTAGGGGACCGCCTGTATCTATGTGCAAAATGTTTGAAAGTTAATATATGAATTGTAGATGTAGTAGATCTGCTGAATCTGTAGGTGTGTGTATAATAATATATATATATATATATATATATATATATATATATATATATATATATATATATACACACACATCTTTAACATCTTTGCTAAATTAAACTATATTCATGAACAGGAATCTTTCATATGTATAAATATTCTTCTCCTTCTGACATGGCAGTTGGTATTGTGAAAAGCTTACCCGTAATGAAGCAGAGAATGTACTGATGAGTAAGCAAGTTGGATATTTCATCATGCGTGCCAGTCAAACCTCCAAAGGGGAATTTTCCATCTCAGTCAGGTATGTTTGTTCTATAACTTTACAAATCCTAGAGCAGTAATGGCGAACCTTTTAGAGATCGAGTGCCCAAAATGAAACCCAAAAACCACTAGCTTTTCCCAAAGTGCCAACACGGCAATTTAGACAGTAACAAACTTATTGCTACCAGAATCTTTGAGCTCCAATCCGACACCTTTTCACTCTTCGGACAGGACCAAGCAGCACAGGATGGGTCACTTTAAAATAGCAGGGCACTACTTGGACTGCCTGAGACTGCAGGAAGATGCCATGTCTGGCAAACTCTGTGCCTGGGAGATAGCCCGTGTGCCCACAGAGATGCCTCCGAGTGCCATCTCTGGCACCAGTGCCATAGGTTCCCCACCTAGGACCTAGAGCATGAAATACAATTAACAATTTATAAAAGTTAGGTGATCCTACACATTAGACTGAAGGGGGTGACCCAACATTGTATGGTTGGATTAATTTATTCAGGACATAAATAAGCATCAAATGTGTATTGCCTATAGACTAGTTTCCCTAAGCATAGTATGTTATAGGTTTATATTATGGTCATATCATTTAGACTCCACATAGTTCTATTTTGCTCTTCAAAGTTTCTATGGTTATTTGGGTTGCATTCAACACAATAATAAGGTCTTGAATGCTGATGTAAAGACATGGAAGTGCAAGCCCTGCCCTTCCTAACACCTCTGACCCTACCCGCACTAAACCACAGACAACTGGGCGATGGTCCCTACCCTGAGTTCACATACAGAACAGTGAAACAAACAAACAAGAGAAACCGAGAGACCAACACAGAGCTGAGGCAAATCAAGTAAAAAGGTTGTCAACTCAAACCCAGAGTCACCCATCTGACAAGGTAAAGCATCATTTCAGGGCGATTTCACTTGCCAATAAACATGGGCCGAGGTAGACAGCCTGGCTATGCCCATATGACAGTAGAGACCTGAAAATAATATTTACCATTATTTATTATATTGAGTGCTAGAAAATGTTGGAGTTGCTAAAAGTAGTGAACAGCTAAGTGCCAGCTAAAGACCAGACAGATTTCCAGCTACATTGCCCCCCAACGTTTGCCTCTAATGAATTAATTTAAAGCACACTGCACTGTCTTCCTATTTTTTTGTAATGGCTACATTTTTATTGAGACTTTTATATAGAAAGAAATTGAGTTGAGAGAAAGAGAGACATCAGGAAATGTAATGTTCAGTTTCTCACACATACCAAAGGCTGTTTGGATATTACTTGGATATACTGCAGCTCCACCATACTGTATGTAGGCAAAGCTTCACTTTGCCACAATAAATGGAAGTCTATGCTTTAAGCAATTAATGGTGTTTGCTCTGGCAGCCGCTACCTCTTATAGTTGTAAGAGGTAGCCAATCTGCAGGTAGCCATTCAGCCAATCTGGCAAATTGACACTCCTAGCTACTAACCATGGCTGTGATTGGCCAGGGGTGTCTTCCTGAGCAATCAAAGCTATGGTTGGAGGAATCAGTTTACTGGATCGGCTGCACGACGACCAATCCAGCAATATGTCTGGGTCACGTAGTACACACCCGAAGTTCGTATCACAGGTGCCCCTGCAACCCGTATCTTGGGTCGCAGGTGCACCCGTGTGCCTCCCGGTGCACCAGAGCCTGCCTGCGGGAGTACTCACCTCTCCTGGCTCCAGCGGTGGTCTCAGTGGCTCCTGCAGTCTGGCATGTGCGTCCCAGTCTGCTAGGGCGTGCGCGCACCGGCTCACAAAGATTTAAAGGGTTGGTGCGCCGATAATTGGCGCTGGCCTGACACCTTCCCTCATAAATTCCCAGCCCCTTCCTGTGTCCCCTGTCGGATCTTTGTGTTTCTGTGCCTAAGAGAAAGCTTTGTTTCATGCCCTCTGCGATTATCCTGATTTCCAGTTGTGACCTCGATTCCGTTCCGGACTCCGATCCCGTGATGCCTGTCCTGACCTACCGCTACGTCCCCAACTCTGATCCTGTGCTGCCATTCTCAACCTTCTGCCTGTTCCCGACCACAAGTTTGCCTTACAATTCTGTACTATGCCTTGGCTGCCACTGCGGACAAAGTCGTGCCAGTGGAATGACCTGGTGATACCACGCCGCAACAAGTCCAACCTGCTTTGTGGCGGGCTCTGGTGAAGACCAGGTGCCACTTAGACTCCGTCCCGGGTGTCGGCTTTCGTCATCGTCTGCAGTGGTACAGAGGATCCACTTCCACTGATCCTGACAGTTCGAAAAAATCTCTACTGAAGATATATTTGATGTTGATCCAGAAACTTTATAAGAGATTACCAGCAAATTTGGCTAAATTATCTACAAGAGACATTGCTGATGAGGAGATACAAATAAAACCTTGTAATATGGCTGCAGCTCCTCACCTGACTGTGGGTCTAAATTAATAGTATCCTATATCACCATGCTGTAATAAATTATAATTGACGTTCCACCCTTTGTGCAACCATTGTACACAGCTGTCCTATTAGCTTTATATTCTATACCACTGCTATCTAGAATCCACATTTCCTACTAGGTGTAGAACTCAATGTCACAATGCTTTCCATGACAGGGGAGCAATTTGAGTGCATCCAAAGGTGCCCAAAACCTTCAGGGATGCCTATTGTGTCTTTTTTCAATATGAAGAGACCAGTGCAATAAATACATTATAAGTGGGGATCTAGTTCATACTTTCTATTGGGACCTGGCAGCCTCTCTGCCTGTGGGAACCCTGGACAATGAAAACATAGATTTGAAAACAGTATATAAAATAATACTGCATCTGGAATTGATTACAGTAAAATCTCTATCTACACTACGCCAAAATAGCGTTTACCCTTTGGCAGCAGAAGGGTTAATCCCTTCCCTGCTTCACTCTACTCAGCAGGCAGCTTCTCTTCTCATTATAAAGAGATCTTCTTGTGATCTTCACATTCTGGAACGCGTGGGCAACTATAAGACATAAGCCCCAATAACAACTCTCCGACTCTCGGGAATTGTGCAGGGAAAGGAATATAAATCCATATAGAAGTGCAATGCTCCCTGTGCTGCCAAACTGTGTGGACGAGAAAAACAGATGATTTCATATACAGTATGTATATTTATATGTGGTGATCTAGGGCAAGATTGAAAACACCATTAAAGGCGCAATTTGTAAATAAAAAAATGTCAATACTATGGTTACTATAATCCAATAGGAGAAGTCAACCATCAATCACACACAAAAAAATGATACTGTAACCCCTTGTACTATCAGAATCTGTCTAGCAAAAGGCGCATCCTCTACCAGACTTGGCAGCAGCTGCCAGACATGACGAGTCTAAGCAATCTTGCCCGGTGACATCCCTGCAGACTAGGGCCTTGCCTAAACCCTCTTGAAACTGCTAGCAAACCCTGAGTGAAGGAAACTGTCTTTCCCCTGGCAGCTGCTGGCAGCAGACATGGATAGTACAGAGGTCAAACCAGAATGTAGAAAGGCATCAAAGTAAAAACAGTGAAAGAGCTGGATTGAACCAAGAGAAGACTAATCGGGCCAAAGGTCAAGAGAAGAGAGTAGTCACTGGCAACCCAGGTGACAAACTACGTAAAGACTAAACAATAGGAATAACTGCAGTGAGCAGGAGAACCAGTCAGGTTTAAATAATGAGTCCACCTCACTCATTGGTCAATTTGTCCAAGACACTCATTGGCCATTGCCTGGTTAGCGCCCTCCTGCTATGACCAGCAGGACAATGAGCAGGTGAGTTAATTTCTCTCAGTAAAGAAAAAATAAAAAAATCTTGTACTTTTTTTTATGGTTGTATTATTGTCCTTGTTTCTTGTTGTTTTTGTTTTCATTTGTATGAATATGTATTCATATCTTGAATATTATTCAATATCATTATAGTGGTAGTATTTATACCTGACATAATGCATCATCTCAGCCTCGTAAAGTGGTTTTACTGTAATATTTTTTGCATTTTAGTGTTTGAGGCATGGAGTAGAATGGAAATTTCAATACTTGAAAGCTTAGAATAGAATCCGCAGCATGGTTCCAACTTTTCAGTTGGGCTACTGGTGTTCTCTCTGTTGTCCTGAGCTTGAGTTGGTTACTGCACTGCTCTAATGGCAAATTCAGGTTGAATCAGAGAAAACCTTGTGGGGGGAGGGATCCCATCTCCTGATCATACAGGGAAAATCCACACCTCAGAGGAGACAAACTGTACAATACAGAAACCTGTGTAATCGCTTTCTTTTAATTTAAACAATTATAAACAGATATAAAAGTAAAATGCTAGTTCTAAAAAATAAAATAAAGCTCCTGCAAAACAAAATAAATAAACACATAAAAGTTTTTTCAGAGCAATGTAATATTTTGGTATAGAGAATCATAATACTCGTGATAGATTTTCTTCCTTCTAATCCCCACCCCAAAAAAAAGTGAGTTTGGGATCTCAAATTTGACTTTTGTAAAACAAGTACCATGATTGTCTTCTCCAACTTTTCCCCTGTCTGGACCATCAGGATCAGACCGGTTGGTGGCTATGGATATGTGGCCTGTAAGACTAGTTGTTAGGCAATATATCTATAGAAACTAGACCTTCAGGCATGTTACAGCTGTTCAATTGAAAGCTACTAAGAAATTGTAAAACTGTAAGATATCTAGCTTTTTAGGGAGTAATCTTCTTTCAGGGATTGGTAGATGTACCCAACAAGTGGCAATTTGGAAAGAATAAAGTTACACACTCATAGTCACTTCTCCTTTCCCAATGATCATAAAACCAGGAATCACCAAGAGAAAAGTGAGACTGCCATCTATCATACATTTATGTGACATTGTGGGTTCTGAGCCGGGTTTGGTTAACTGGAGAATAAAGCAAGCGTCCCAATGCCTGAACCTGGTAACTTGAGTCTACCCTCAAGACGCCAGTCTATAATAGTGGATTACAGAAGCTACACAGAACCACCAAGGGAAGGGAATGTGGTATCTTGGGTTACAATTTGTTCTGAAGCCTAAAGTCTGGGCCTAGTAAATGATGTCCCATTATGACTGTGTAGAGGGAGAATTGTCCATTGCTGGACCCTGACAGGGAGGTTTGTAGTGTTTAATGTTGGCGGCACGGTGGCTGAGTGAGTAGCGTGGGTTCGATTCCCACCCAGGTCAACATCTGCAAAGAGTTTGTATGTTCTCTCCGTGTTTGCGTGGGTTTTCTCCGGGTACTCCGGTTTCCTCCCACACTCCAAAACATACTGTTAGGTTGTTTTAATTGTGAGCCCCATGGGGACAGGGACCAATTTGACCTGCTTTGTGCAGCGCTGCGTAATCTGTGTGCGCTATATAAAGGAATTATTATTATTAAGATAAAGATATAATAAAAGTAAATTTTAACAAAAGTGAAACAAAATAGCATAAATCAACAGTCCATTAAACAATAAAAATATACTTTTTTAAAGAAATCTGTTCCTATTCCCTTCTTTTCCCTCTTCATTCCTTCCTTATTCCTCAGTTCAGCGGTTTATGAAAGCTTCTAAGGGGGCCATTTCTTAATGACCGTCGGGCATAATGACCAGGGGGCATAATGGAGAGGCATAATGACAAGGGGCAAAATTACTGGGGGGCAGAATGACCAAGGGGCAGAACGAAAAGGGGTAGAATGGTCGGCAGCAGATTCAAAAGGGGCAAAATAATAAGGGGCAAGATGATCTGGGGTATAAAGAGAGGTGGCAGAATAAAAAGGGGCAAAGTGAGATGGGGATATAATGAGACGGGGCAAAATGAATGATGATACAATGGGGAAAAAGGGGGCATAAATAAAGAATGGGTGTAAATGGAGGCTTTAATTAAGAATATAGGCAAAAAAAGGAATTTTTAAACTCCTTATCAGCTTGTGACGTATTAGTATGTCACAAGTGGCTTAAGGTAGTATGGGAAGGGCTCATGGGCTGAGCCCTCGCCATACAAGCAGGACTCATTGCAAAAAAACACCCACTGGCAACACCCACATTTTTTTACTTTTTTCACTGCTTTTGAGATTTTTTCCCCTGGACATAGCATGGAATATTTAATGCCATCACCATACGTTACGCACAAAACAAGCCCTTGCACGGCTCATGTAAATGGCAAAATGGAAATGCAAAAAAGAGAAATGTTTTTAAGGGGTTAAGAATGTGAGCAAATAAAAGGTGCACTTAAGAAGAAAGGGGGCAAGAACATTGGGATAAGATGGAAGTGAGATGAAAGTGGACAGTCATTCTTAAAAGGAACACTACAGTGGGGAAAAAGAAACCAATAAAATTAAAGGGGAAAGGAGAATCCTAACCTGATGGGGGAAGCAGATAAGTGGCCATTTAGCTTAAAAAGTAGATGGGCCCTAAAGTAACAAGAGGGCAGAGGGTGCACTGAATGTATGCAGCGTGGGTAAACCAACATGGTATTATTATTCTGAAGGGTTATGATAGAAGGGTAGATAAACTATGATGATGGATAATCACGTCCGTTTTGCGCAGTTCACAGCATTGTGGTATATTGGGGTACACTGCCAGTATATTTGTTGGTGCTAATAACATTTTATAGAAGCAGTCATGGTGTAGCGGTATTATTTGGGCCTTATACATCCTTATCATTGGTAAATTGTCAATACTCTTAATATTACTCTATGGAGGTGATACTAATCATTGCTCCTGGCACAGGATACATACGATTTTTGCTTCTTTTCATATTGATGGTAGTTTTGGAGGGGGGGGTTGTTGCATTAATGTAGGGTCCCCGTTAAATATTTTGTCCCAGGGGATTCTCGTAACGCCACTGTCAACAACAACAAATTCCACTTTGTCCATCTCAGTCAGGTCATACGAGAACCAATTTATACATTTTATCTTGATTATTTAATATTTATTTCTAGCTTTAATGCTGCAACAGAAAATACAAAGCAGACATTTTTACATAATGTTAGTAAGAGCCACATCATTTGAGTTCCCAAACTCCAATATCTTCCAGGGCCATTGCTGATAGATATTTGTCAGTCTTCGGGCTGACTCAAAGGATTCAGAAACTTAAAGCAAAGCGAATAAGAATTATTATACAGTTCACTTGAGTGCTTGGTAAAGCATTCGTGAGCGTCTTATATTACTAATGCCCTATAGGAGTTAATAAACACTCTCCTACTTCCTAAGCTAGTGACCTTGCCAGATCAATCTAAGACTCTGGTTCATAGAACGAGACAGGGTCATGATGCATCACAGGGCTGCGTTCATGAAGGATGAATAATGATAATGCTCAAAAAAATAAAATTATTTTTTTTCCTGACCAAAATTATTTACTGTGAAAGAGAGACATCTGGTGGTAATTATTGGGACTGCATAGGTCTAAACTTTCTCAAGCTTAGTGTTTGGTAATTGTCAAGTTTTCAATATTGGATATTATCACTTATTATCTTGCATCCACAGGAAGTTTGTAAATAAGAATGAAATGATAGATGAATGTTTTAATAACATAAAATCAGTTAATATTAATAAGTAGAGAATTAGAAGTGGGTCAAGTAATAGGGAGATGACAATTTATTTTGAGGGGGTATAGAAAAAGAACTTTAAAGAGAGGATTATACTGTAGTGGGAAGGCTTAGGGCAGGGCCAAATATATGTACAGTCATTTTTCTAACTTTTGTTGCTCTTTTATTCATCCCAAAGTTTGTAAGATATTGGTTTATATTTGTATTTTTCCCATAGACACGAGGAAGATGTGCAACATTTCAAAGTAATGAGAGACAAATCAGGAAACTACAGCCTATGGTCAGAAAAATTCAAGTCACTCAACAAACTTGTGGAATATTACAAAAGCGTGTCCATCTCTCGACAGAATCACGTGTTTCTTCAGGAAGAAGGGACTGCTCAACCACAGGTAAAATGCAGAGGTTAATCTTCCCATAAAGAAGATGTAGGGGCTCAAGAAAATGATAGAGCCAAGTGCATGGACCTGCATGGCACACAAGACCAAAGTTACAGCTCACGTTGCCCTAGGCGCTAAGCCGGGACATGCCCTCTTAAGGGAACATCAATATTCAATAAGTATCATGATGTACCGTATATACTCAAGTATAAGCCGACTTGAGTATAAGCCGAGACCCCTAATTCTACATCCAAAAACTGTGAAAACCTATTTATTCGGGTATAAGCTGAGGGTGGGAAATGCATTGGTCACAGCCCTGCCCCCCCCCCCCCCCCCCAAGTATACAGCAAGCACCCTGTAGTATACAGCCAGCCAGCCCGAAGTTTATTTTTTATCTGTGGGCTGTGAAAAAAAAAAAAAACTTACATACTCACCCTACGGTGAGTATGCAAGTTTATTTTTTTTTATTAACTCATGTATAAGCCTAGGTGAAGTTTTTCAGCACATTTTTTGTGCTGAAAAACTCGGTATATACGGTATTTGTAATTTTAATGATACAGGTGGTCCCCTACTTAAGAACACCCAACTTACACACAACCCCTAGTTACAAACGGACCTCTGGATGCTGGTAATTTACTTTAACTCCAGGCTACAATGCTCAGCTGTAACACTTATCACAGGTTTCTGCAATTAAGATTTATTGTTAATCCTGGTTCTTATGACACCTAACATTTTTAAAATACAATTGGCACAGAGACAAAAAGGTTTTGGCTGGAGTTACAATTATAAAATATACAGTTCCAACTTACATACAAATTCAAGTTAAGAACAAACCTACAGAACTTATCTTGTACGTAACCCGCGGCTACATGTATTTGGTCAGTGTTAAACTTGTGGAGTAAAACTATATTTTTCTCATGACAGAATCAAGCGTTTCTTCAGCAAGAAGAATCTCCTCAACCTCAGGTAAAAAGCAAAGGTTAAATTTACCATTAAGCTTTTTTTGTGAGGTTCATGCAAATTATATGTGCATGGAAGCTGCATGGCACACAGGCCACAGTTGCATCTCACATTGCCCTAGCACAGTGATGGCTAACCTATGGCACTGGTGCCAGAGGTGACACTCAGAGCCCTTTCTGTGGGCACTCAGGCCATCACCAGAGATGACTCCAGGTATCTTCCTGCAGTCAGACAGCCCAGGACTTGCTGTGCACAGAGCTATATTAAAGTGACAGCTGTACCTGGGACTATTTTCTGCTTTATTGGTGTCCTCAGGGGCTGGTATCAATGAAAACTGTGACAGAGAAGGAAGTATAAATCACAAATTAAATTTCTGTGTTGGCACTTTGCGATAAATAAGCGGGTCTTTGTTGTAGTTTGGGCACTCGGCCTCTAAAAGGTTTGCCATCACTGCCCTAGCATGTTTGCTTGGGTTTCCTCCCACACTCAAAAACATACTGGTAGGTTGTGAGCCCCATTGGGGGCAGGGACCGATTTGGCAAGATCTGTGCAGCGTTAGATAAATAAAGGAATTATTATTATTAGGCACTAAGGACCCATCAATACTCAACAAGTATTGTGATTCACTTGTAATTTTAATCATATTTGGCCAAAACTTGGGGAATATAAGCGTGTTCATCTCTCAATAGAATCTAGTGTTTCTTCAAAAAGAAGGATCTCCTCAACCTCAGGTAAAAAAGGAGAGGTTTTGTGAGGGTATTGTAAATAACTGCTCTAACTATAACAAAACATTGTCTTTAACCCCTTAACGCTCTGCGCCGTAGCTCTACGGAGCAGAGGTATAAGGGATGTATGAAGAGGGCTCACGGGCTGAGTCCTCTTCATACAGAGGTGGGGGTTTTTGCATTTTGCACAAAACCCCCACCGCTAATAACCGCGGTCGGTGCTTGCACCGATCGCGGCTATTAACCCTCTAAACGCCGCCCGCAAAGTCGCGGGCGGCGTTTAAAAGACGGCGGCGCGCGGGCGCCGCCATCTTTTTTTCGATCGCCACGCCCCCGAACGTCATCGGGGGGCGGCGATCGGTTACCATGGTAGCCTCGGGTCTTCTCTTGACACGAGGCTACATGGTTTATGCAGGTTCGTTACAATGAGCCAGTGGCTCATTGTAATGTAAGACCTGCAAAAACGCCATATATTGCAATACTGTAGTATTGCAGTATATGGTAGGAGCGATCTGATCATCTAGGGTTATTGTACCCTAGATGGTCTAAAAAATAGTGAAAAAAAAAAGAAAAAAAAAAGTTTAAAAAATAAAAAAAATTAATAAAATATTAAAAGTTCAAATCACCCCCCTTTCCCTAGAACGGATATAAAACATAACAAACAGTAAAAATCACAGACATATTAGGTATCGCCGCGTCCCAAAATGCCCGATCTATCAAAATATAAAAACTGTTACGGCCGGCGGTGACCTCCGAGGCGGGAAATGGCGCCCAAATGTCCGAAATGCGACTTTTACACCTTTTTACATAACATAAAAAATGAAATAAAAAATGATCAAAATGTCACACAGACCTCAAAATGGTAGCAATGAAAACGTCGCCTCATTTCGCAAAAAATGACCCCTCAAACATTTCCGTGCGCCAAAGTATGAAAAAGTTATTAGCGTCAGAAGATGGCAAAAAAATTTTTTTCTTTTTTGTACACATTCGTTTAATTTTTGAAAATGTATTAAAAAACAATAAAACCTATATAAATTTGGTATCACCGCGATCGCACCGAACCAAAGAATAAAGTAGGCGTGTTATTTGGAGCGAAGAGTGAAAGTCGTAAAAACTGAGCCCACAAGAACGTGACGCACATGCGGGTTTTTTTCAATTTTTCCACATTTGGAATTTTTTTTCAGCTTCGCAGTACACGGCATGTTAAAATAAATAACATTACGGGAAAGTAAAATTTGTTACGCACAAAATAAGCCCTCACACAGGTCTGTACACGTAAAAATGAAAAAGTTATGGATTTTTGAAGTTGGAGAGCGAGAAATGAGCCGGAAAACCCTCCGTCCTTAAGGGGTTAATTGACCGTCATAGTACCACATTTTCTTATCTCCTATGCCTCGCAATCCGTGCCTGAGGAAGGTCTGATGAATATTGACCGAAACTCTGCATTTATTGTTTGGATTGTCATTCTACATTAACCTGAATAAAAAAAAAATACTACTGTGAAAATGGATGGTGTTGTAACCTACTTGGGTAATTGGTGTGATTAACCCCTTAAGGACGCAGCCATTTTACAGCTTAAGGCTCAGTCCCATTTTTTGGATTCTGACCTGCGTCTCTTTATATGGTTATAACTTTTGAACACTGTTACTTATCAAAGCGATTCTGAGATTGTTTTTTCCCGACATGTTGTACTTCATTTTAATGGTAAATTTTGGCTGATAAGTTTTGCGTTTATTTACAAAAAAAAAGAAAATTTTTTTCGAAATTCAAAATCACCGCGTTTTCAGGCAGATCGATTTACCACCTAAATAACTTGCCGAATAACATTTCCCATTCGTCTACTTTACATTTTCATATTTTTTGAAATGTTTGGATAATTTATTTTGACGTCACGCGGCCTACAAATCGAATAGCGATTTTCCGTATTTTCAGAATTGACTATTTTGGGGATAAATAATGTTTGAAATTAAATTTTACATATTTAGCATCAAAAAACCCCTATATAACCAACCCATTTTCAAATCTGCACTCCACAAACTATCAGAAACAGCATTTACAAAGATTGTTAACCCCTTGAGATCTTCATAGTAATTGAATCAAAATGTGGACATTACTTGTGTTATGGGGGCACAGCGAGGCGCAGAAGAGAAGGAGCGCCCTGCAGCTGCCAGGATTTTAGTTTTCTCGATGCCCCCTTTTGAAGGCTATAAAATTTTAGCTTTTCCGTTATTTGGGCCATGTGATGGCATTTTTTTTGCGCAATGAGATGCTTTTTCCAGTGTTACCATTTTGGGGTTGGTATCCCCATTGTTGAAAATTTAGGAACTTTTTTTGAGGTCATGAGTAGAAAAGCATCAATTCTGTACTGGATTTTTTCCTTTTTTTTTTTCGTGTTCACTGTATACGGGGATACCAGACATGAATATTTTTTCTTATGTTTTACTAAATTTGCCAAATAAAACCCTAATGTGGGGAAAAATCTCATTTTTGCACCGCCGTCTTCCAAGTAGCATAACATTGTTACGTTTTTGGCTACAGAGCTGGTTGATGGCTTGTTTTTTGTGGGACATGTTGTTCTTTGCAACCGTATCATTCTGGAGTACATATGTTTTGTTGATCACTTTTTATAGCATTTTTAGTGGGATATAATAGATAAAAATCATAATTTTTGGCAGGTTTTTAACCTTTTTTTTTTTACGGCGTTCATCATATGGGTTCAATAGTTATTTAGTTTTATTCTATGGATTGTTACGGACGCGGTGATACTATATATGTGGGGTTTGTGTTATGATTTATACTTTTTTGAGCGTTATATGTCTCTTTATATGTTTTGGGGCTTATGGGCATTTTTAGTGATTTATAAAGTTATTTTTTTATTGAAAAACATTTTTTTTTACATTTTTTACTTGATCCACCATGGGATATGAACAAGCAATCATCTGATTGCTTGTTCATGATAATACTCTGCAATACTGATGTATTGCAGGGTATTAGCAGTGCCAGCCTATGCAGATGCATAGGCTGACACTTTGCCTTTAAGATGACGTCACAGATGCCATCTTAAAGGCACTGCCTTCAGGCTTCTCTGGGGTCCCGATCGGACCCCAGAGGTGCCATAGCAGCGATCGGCCCCCACGAAAACGGCGCGGGGGGGGGCGATCATGGGGTAAAGACCCCCAGAAGTCATGTTAAATGCCGCGGTCGCGTTGATATCTTATTTGTGTGTAATACCACATGTCAATTAATACTGTTGCATTTTTGAGTATTTCTTCCTTTTTCATTTAGTACCAACAACATTATATATGCATTATGAACTGAGAAGTATATGCTTAATGTGAGGTGCATTACATAGATCAGTCCTTGTTCCCAACAGTGTATTTTTATTTGTGCCTTTTAATATAGTTGTTGTTTTCAACTATAGCATTAGGTATTTGTATATTGTACATTTTACATATTCATAAGTGTTTTGAATGAATTGTTTATTTACCTTCATTACTCGGTCCCGAGCCGCGCTCCCGGTCACGTGAGGGGAGGAGTTGTATCATGTGATTCGGAGGCGCGACCGGGACCCGGAGTGACGTCAGGTAAGGAGGGAGTTCCCTCCCCTCCATCACTCAGCCAATCAGCTTAAAAGGCGGCTGGTTTGAGATGTCAGGCAGGTTATGATTAAGACGGTCTCCGTCGAAACGCGTTAACCCATCTGTTTCTCTGTGTTTGTGACGTTTTAAATCAATAAAGAAGAAAGTTTGGCATTGTACCCATGTGATGGTCTCCATGCTGTGCCGGTCTACTACCATTTTTTCCTTCTGTCATTTAGCACCCAGACATTTCCCCTGTGCAGTTTGTGAAAATTGAGTTAGTCGGGTGTTCATGAGCCAGGAAGTGACCCCTTTGGTCATCCTTCCTCTCCTTCCACCCCTTTTGTCATCCACATCTAGTTTCTGTGTGTTGAAATCCCACTGCACAAATCACACACATAGGGACACATTCACTTACCCGTCCGGAGGAGTTCACAGAAATTACATTGTCCGACGATCATGCACTGTGCCGCGATTCACTAAGATCGTGCACCCGATGTCCTGCATGTGTTGCTTCCCCGTTTAGGTCCGCCGGAGTTCACCTTCTTCTTCCTGGTGCATGTAAGTGCTTGATCGTGCGACACAATTTGAAAGTTAAATCCAGAACTCAGTCCGAATCATTCTTGTCGTCCAACGGCCTGCCCCCCGATTTCTGATGCATGAAAGCCGCACAGAATCCCCTGCTAAATACCAGTCACAGCCGCGCAAAACCCGAAAATGTCGGAGAGTCCAACAAAAGTGCATCCGCTGACACAGAGATCTGCTTCCTAACAAATGAAACTGCCTATACAAAGTAGCTGACGACTGCACATGTACAAGATTGTACAGACTACATATAGGAGGCACACTCCTCATCCTATGTGAGTGGGAATGGGTGGGTGGCAATAGGTTCCCAAACCTGCACATGTCAGGACCGAACAATGCTATTTGCTTACTATCACCAGCACATGTCCCGAGAAGAGAAGAGGATTCAGGTGGCGCCTATGGAAAAACTTAGTTTTATATCAGGATGATTTCTGCTATGTGCCAATGTCTAACAACATAGATTATTAATACCAATCATAGATCTACTTCTGAATTCTAAGGTCCTCAAAACTGTCCATTCATCAATACAAGATTCCTTTTTTGTCGACTCCAGGGGTCTATTCATTTTGTTACTATGGCAGGGGAAACAATAGCGATTTCTTTCTAAATGACCTACTTAGCAAGCTTTAGAGCTAGGTATATGACCAGAGCAGACTTCTACTGTACAATTCTCAATCAATATATATCTGGAGAATCACCTATTGCCTTTGGTATCCCACTTTCCCCCGTCTGTTTCCTCCACTGTTACCAATGGCTCCAATCCGATGCTAAGTAAGGACTTACTTAAGTAGGACGAAGCCTAAAACAATGCTCTTTTCCTTGTGGCTGCACAAATGACAGTATCTTAAATGCTCAGAAGACCATAAAAAGCAGGACTTCGCTCATGCTGCCTCCTCTGGTTTATTGAACTGTGCCATCCTGAGGTCAAAGCCTCAACCCACCTCATGACGAAGATGTAGCACTGGTCAAAATCAAAGAAAATTTCTTAAAGTTACTTTTCCACTGATCTGGAATACTTGCATTGCTCCAATAATTGGGCTCATTCTGACAGATGGGTGTTGAAAATGTGGGGAGGAAGTGGGCACAATATGTCATATTGGTTCTGCTGCCATAAACTGCACCCCTTAAGGGTGCAGTTCATGCAGAATACAATGAAATATGGCAAGTAGATTTTACCTTCCAAACTGAGTCTCTCTTTTTATGGCTCCTTTCAGCTTAGTCCGGCAAAATACTTAGTCTTATAAGTTATGAAGCTGTCGATTAACCTCAGTTGCTGATAATGGAGAAAGACTCTATTTCCAATTTTCCAGTGATAAAATGAATTATTGATAAGCTTAACCACCTCAATGAGTTTTTTTTCTTGGGATAATAATAGAACAGTCCTAAAAATATGGAACCCTTGGATATAGAGGCTCACCAATTAGATGGACTACACCTGAATTGGTCTCACTTGGGGTCATTGTCACACATATTGTGCTTAACTGGCAATAGACTTGTGTGGGCATCATGGCATATAGACAGCGGGGTCTAGTGGGAATGTGCTCAAGGGTCCCCCATTTTCTTATCAAAAGGGGGGGCCAAGCCCCGGCCTATATGAGGAAAATAAAATCTGTACTCACCTTTTGCTTCTTCTCCCCTGCCACATCTTCTGCTCTTCTGGCCTGGGCGCATCAGTATGACACGGCGGTGCCGTGTGACATCATAATGTATGTGCCGCACAGGCCCTTAGACTGTGATGTCCCGCTGCCAGAGCCGGCAGGACATTTCATTAAAGCGGGGGCATAAAAATCTTCCAGTCAGGGGCCCTGCATGCAGACCTATGCTATACCTTCTATAGTTGCATCACATATATGGTGCTATTTTTGTGGCCTCTGGCACTCTAAACCGTTCATATAGTTACAGGGCAGACAGCACTACCTTTGCTGCAACAGGGTAGGACTTGGGTGTAAGTCTGTATTTATTAGGGTTGTGTATGTGTATGTACAATTTGAGTGTATGTATGGTAATTGTATTTATGTTTATGTGCAGTTAGAATTTATGTATGTGTATATACTTAGGTGAGTGTATATGTACACGTATGTACAGTATGTCTATAGCTTAATGCATTTGCATACATTTTGATTAAAAATATTGTTTGTACTTTCATTTACATATTGTATGATACTGTATGATTCAGATCCCTTCAAATGTTTCTGTCAGTACCTGCCCAGCAACAGCAACCAGGCTTGGTGCTAACTTTCAGACTAGGTAAGTTTTGGCGTACTCAGCCTGCGACGTCCCTGCCTACAGTAAATAAACCGCCATGGCAAGGGCAAACCCACTATCAGGAACCTAACAGACGGTCCTTGAGTGACCCTACAAGATGACAGGGAAGACTTACATCGTCTGGCAGCCTCTGGATGGTGGAGCGGACAGGTAAGCAGGATAACACCGGGAGAGACCCAACACGGAGGGACAAACAATAGATGCAGACAGACAAGCAGAGTTGGACGGAACAGGGTGAAAACCAAGATGGCAGCAAAGGTAGAGAATCATATAGCAAAAGAATGGTTGGTAGGCAAAGCAGGAGTCAAAACACAGAATATCAAACAAAGATGGCAAGAGCACTAGATACACAAATTAGACTGAATAACCAGCAACCAATGAAGGAGCTGGGCAGAATATAAGGCAGTAATGGACTACCTCCAGCACTGACTGGCTCAGCCGTCCATCACTCAAACCGCAGCTGCAGGCAAAACAAGTTCAAGGACACACCCAGCTTTCCCAAAGATCAGAAAGGGAGCTTGTCAATCACAGACAGCTCTGGGTGTGGTTTTCTGGCAAAAATCCTGAAACCTGATGCCATCAGAACAATTTGCGAGTTCTGACAGTACCCCCCCCCCCCTTTTTATGAGGGGTCACTGAATCCTCAACTAAAGATGCTCTATCTGTTCCCATGAAAATAAGATCTTGGGCCTTTAGGAGATTTTTGCAGGCTTGTGCCAAACAGAACATAGGCTGTACACAACGGCATCTGCCTGCGGATTACTGGACGGATCAATAGACACACAAGAAAAACGGGAAAAAAACCATAACTGCAGAGAAATGGGGACTTGACGGTAGATGGGGAGACTTGGTGATTGTACACAAACTCAGTAACAGCTAGATGTGTACCCCAGTCAGATACATTTGTTTGGTTGTAATGGTTCGGCACTCGGTCACCTTCGCCTCATGCTCGTGGACAGATAGTGCTTAGACAAGGAAAATCCCGGCACTTCGAGGTACGTGAAAATCAAGTATTCTTCTTTTATTTACCAAAACATTATTAATAAAGTATAACACGCAATGGGAAAACGTTTTTTTTCGGCTCCGTCTGAGCCTTCATCAGCTGGCGTCTTCCTGAACCCATGAGTACATCTGACAATGGGAGAGAAGACATGGTATAGAACAAAACCCATTACTTTTCTATTTTCAATACTAACTTTTCATTTTCCTCATGCTAACACCTGTGGAATAATTTATTTTGTCTCCAGATAAGAGATCGTCATTACTAATTTTCCTTTTTTCTATACTAAATATTCCTAACAATAGATGTTGCAATGTAGCAATTTTGATAATATGGTACTTAAATTGTTGCTGAAATGTAAAATATTACTTATACTATGCTGGAAACAGTAATGTCCAAAAAATTGTTGTTATGTTTACATTAATGTTTCATTATTATGCACATACCTTGTGTCATTGTCCGATTGCATCTCCCTGCAAGACGAAAAAAAACAAGCACTAGCAGATACTATTGTAGTCTATTCAGACTGATCACGTGACACGATCACATGGTTAATGACAAATCATGTGATATGATCACATGATTGATGACGCAGCGGACTGGTGACGTGTTCCGGTAGGGCAACACATTCATTGGACGCTCACCTGTTTAAGAATCATAATTTTCCAGGAAGATGCCAGCTGATGAAGGCTCAGGCGGAGCCGAAGAAACGCCTTTTCCCATTGCGTGTTATACTTTATTAATGATGTTTTGTTAAATAAAAGAAGAATACTTGATTTTCACCTACCTTGAAGTGCTGGGATTTTCCTTGTCTATCTATAACCCCAGTCAGATACAAAGTTCCTGAGGTACTGCTCAACCCGCAAACTTTCTTGATCAGATTGTGCAGCAGTCTCAGGATGACAGGATGGTGTTCCAGACAGTTGTATCCCCAACTTTTACAGAACTCACAGATACAAATGGTTCACCCTGATCAAAAATAACAGATTCAGGTACCGCATGCAGAACATTGTCAATAAACAGAGTGGCAAATTTCTTGGCATTAGGCAATTTTTCTAGTGGAAAGAGATGACACGTTTTATATACGAGGTCTACAACTACCCAAATTACCTGAGGAGGCAAATTCTTGACAAAATTCATATATACAAGTGTCCATGGTTTAGACTGAATAGATTGATGAACAGGGGATTCCACTGGACAATCTCTGGAAACCTTGGCCTTAGTACAATTACTACACACTGCAACATATTTCATGTGACCATTTAGGCCACCAATATGATTCAGAAACCACATTTCTAGTAGCAGTGACTCCAGAATGTTCAGCAAGTGCAGTACCATGACATTCCTCCATAACCATGACCCGGTGTTGGGTAGGTACAAATAGCTTATCTTCAGGGGTGTTATCAGGAGCCAGATGCTGATAATCACAGATGACAATAAATAAATCTGGCTCACTAGAAGACACCTTAGGGGGCAAAACAGACACAGGTTCAGGGTTTTGTATACCACATAACTCGAGATTAATGGACTTGTAGTGCTTGGACTTAGAGTCAACAATGGCCTTGTCAGACATCTTATCCTTAGTCAAGGAACCAACAACAGTTGACCTCAACTGAGGTTTCTGAAATACCTGGGCACGTGACATCCTCGATTATCACCTAGATGCTAATGCTTCTTCACCGGAGGTCTGATAGGACAGGACTCGATGAAATGACCGGAGTTCCCTATTCATAGCACATTGTAATGAATAGGTTAACCTGAAGTAGCCTCGGGTCTCTGGAAGGAGACGTCACGCAGAGCGACGATCCTCGGAAAGATGGCGGCGCCCAGCGGGAAAACACCCGTGACTTACCAGCTATGGAGAGGGCTCAGCCCGTGAGCCCTCTCCATGCACCCACCCCTGACATGTGACGTAGTATTACGTCACACGTCGCTAAGGGGTTAATACCGCATAGTCCAAAAATAAATAACAACACAGAAAAGCATTGCTTAACCATTTTCAATTGTGGATTAACTCAGGGTCGGCCACAGCTTTATGAAACCATAAGTAATTACACCATTTTATTATTTGAATATGCAACACCCCCCACCGGGCCTAGACTTTTCTCGGGGGGCCTGGAGTCAGCCGGGGCCCACAGTACCTGAGTGGCTGGCGGTTGCGGCCGAGGCATGCTAGTGTCACGGTGCTTGGTATGGGGAACCGGAGGGCTGTCCTACAGCCTGGCAGGTCTCCAGTAGGGTGGTGTTTTCTTATCTCCTATGCCTCGCAATCCGTGCCTGAGGAAGGTCTGATGAATATTGACCGAAACTCTGCATTTATTGTTTGGATTGTCATTCTACATTAACCTGAATAAAAAAAAAATACTACTGTGAAAATGGATGGTGTTGTAACCTACTTGGGTAATTGGTGTGATTAACCCCTTAAGGCCGCAGCCATTTTACAGCTTAAGGCTCAGTCCCATTTTTTGGATTCTGACCTGCGTCTCTTTATATGGTTATAACTTTTGAACATTGTTACTTATCAAAGCGATTCTGAGATTGTTTTTTCCCGACATGTTGTACTTCATTTTAGTGGTAAATTTTGGCTGATAAGTTTTGCGTTTATTTACAAAAAAAAAGAAAATTTTTTTCGAAATTCAAAATCACCGCGTTTTCAGGCAGATAGATTTACCACCTAAATAACTTGCCGAATAACATTTCCCATTCGTCTACTTTACATTTTCATATTTTTTGAAATGTTTGGATAATTTATTTTGACGTCACGCGGCCTACAAATCGAATAGCGATTTTCCGTATTTTCAGAATTGACTATTTTGGGGATAAATAATGTTTGAAATTAAATTTTACATATTTAGCATCAAAAAACCCCTATATAACCAACCCATTTTCAAATCTGCACTCCACAAACTATCAGAAACAGCATTTACAAAGATTGTTAACCCCTTGAGATCTTCATAGTAATTGAATCAAAATGTGGACATTACTTGTGTTATGGGGGCACAGCGAGGCGCAGAAGAGAAGGAGCGCCCTGCAGCTGCCAGGATTTTAGTTTTCTCGATGCCCCCTTTTGAAGGCTATAAAATTTTAGCTTTTCCGTTATTTGGGCCATGTGATGGCATTTTTTTTGCGCAATGAGATGCTTTTTCCAGTGTTACCATTTTGGGGTTGGTATCCCCATTGTTGAAAATTTAGGAACTTTTTTTGAGGTCATGAGTAGAAAAGCATCAATTCTGTACTGGATTTTTTCCTTTTTTTTTTTCGTGTTCACTGTATACGGGGATACCAGACATGAATATTTTTTCTTATGTTTTACTAAATTTGCCAAATAAAACCCTAATGTGGGGAAAAATCTCATTTTTGCACCGCCGTCTTCCAAGTAGCATAACATTGTTACGTTTTTGGCTACAGAGCTGGTTGATGGCTTGTTTTTTGTGGGACATGTTGTTCTTTGCAACCGTATCATTCTGGAGTACATATGTTTTGTTGATCACTTTTTATAGCATTTTTAGTGGGATATAATAGATAAAAATCATAATTTTTGGCAGGTTTTTAACCTTTTTTTTTTTACGGCGTTCATCATATGGGTTCAATAGTTATTTAGTTTTATTCTATGGATTGTTACGGACGCGGTGATACTATATATGTGGGGTTTGTGTTATAATTTATACTTTTTTGAGCGTTATATGTCTCTTTATATGTTTTGGGGCTTATGGGCATTTTTAGTGATTTATAAAGTTATTTTTTTATTGAAAAACATTTTTTTTTACATTTTTTACTTGATCCACCATGGGATATGAACAAGCAATCATCTGATTGCTTGTTCATGATAATACTCTGCAATACTGATGTATTGCAGGGTATTAGCAGTGCCAGCCTATGCAGATGCATAGGCTGACACTTTGCCTTTAAGATGACGTCACAGATGCCATCTTAAAGGCACTGCCTTCAGGCTTCTCTGGGGTCCCGATCGGACCCCAGAGGTGCCATAGCAGCGATCGGCCCCCACGAAAACGGCGCGGGGGGGGGCGATCATGGGGTAAAGACCCCCAGAAGTCATGTTAAATGCCGCGGTCGCGTTGATATCTTATTTGTGTGTAATACCACATGTCAATTAATACTGTTGCATTTTTGAGTATTTCTTCCTTTTTCATTTAGTACCAACAACATTATATATGCATTATGAACTGAGAAGTATATGCTTAATGTGAGGTGCATTACATAGATCAGTCCTTGTTCCCAACAGTGTATTTTTATTTGTGCCTTTTAATATAGTTGTTGTTTTCAACTATAGCATTAGGTATTTGTATATTGTACATTTTACATATTCATAAGTGTTTTGAATGAATTGTTTATTTACCTTCATTACTCGGTCCCGAGCCGCGCTCCCGGTCACGTGAGGGGAGGAGTTGTATCATGTGATTCGGAGGCGCGACCGGGACCCGGAGTGACGTCAGGTAAGGAGGGAGTTCCCTCCCCTCCATCACTCAGCCAATCAGCTTAAAAGGCGGCTGGTTTGAGATGTCAGGCAGGTTATGATTAAGACGGTCTCCGTCGAAACGCGTTAACCCATCTGTTTCTCTGTGTTTGTGACGTTTTAAATCAATAAAGAAGAAAGTTTGGCATTGTACCCATGTGATGGTCTCCATGCTGTGCCGGTCTACTACCATTTTTTCCTTCTGTCATTTAGCACCCAGACATTTCCCCTGTGCAGTTTGTGAAAATTGAGTTAGTCGGGTGTTCATGAGCCAGGAAGTGACCCCTTTGGTCATCCTTCCTCTCCTTCCACCCCTTTTGTCATCCACATCTAGTTTCTGTGTGTTGAAATCCCACTGCACAAATCACACACATAGGGACACATTCACTTACCCGTCCGGAGGAGTTCACAGAAATTACATTGTCCGACGATCATGCACTGTGCCGCGATTCACTAAGATCGTGCACCCGATGTCCTGCATGTGTTGCTTCCCCGTTTAGGTCCGCCGGAGTTCACCTTCTTCTTCCTGGTGCATGTAAGTGCTTGATCGTGCGACACAATTTGAAAGTTAAATCCAGAACTCAGTCCGAATCATTCTTGTCGTCCAACGGCCTGCCCCCCGATTTCTGATGCATGAAAGCCGCACAGAATCCCCTGCTAAATACCAGTCACAGCCGCGCAAAACCCGAAAATGTCGGAGAGTCCAACAAAAGTGCATCCGCTGACACAGAGATCTGCTTCCTAACAAATGAAACTGCCTATACAAAGTAGCTGACGACTGCACATGTACAAGATTGTACAGACTACATATAGGAGGCACACTCCTCATCCTATGTGAGTGGGAATGGGTGGGTGGCAATAGGTTCCCAAACCTGCACATGTCAGGACCGAACAATGCTATTTGCTTACTATCACCAGCACATGTCCCGAGAAGAGAAGAGGATTCAGGTGGCGCCTATGGAAAAACTTAGTTTTATATCAGGATGATTTCTGCTATGTGCCAATGTCTAACAACATAGATTATTAATACCAATCATAGATCTACTTCTGAATTCTAAGGTCCTCAAAACTGTCCATTCATCAATACAAGATTCCTTTTTTGTCGACTCCAGGGGTCTATTCATTTTGTTACTATGGCAGGGGAAACAATAGCGATTTCTTTCTAAATGACCTACTTAGCAAGCTTTAGAGCTAGGTATATGACCAGAGCAGACTTCTACTGTACAATTCTCAATCAATATATATCTGGAGAATCACCTATTGCCTTTGGTATCCCACTTTCCCCCGTCTGTTTCCTCCACTGTTACCAATGGCTCCAATCCGATGCTAAGTAAGGACTTACTTAAGTAGGACGAAGCCTAAAACAATGCTCTTTTCCTTGTGGCTGCACAAATGACAGTATCTTAAATGCTCAGAAGACCATAAAAAGCAGGACTTCGCTCATGCTGCCTCCTCTGGTTTATTGAACTGTGCCATCCTGAGGTCAAAGCCTCAACCCACCTCATGACGAAGATGTAGCACTGGTCAAAATCAAAGAAAATTTCTTAAAGTTACTTTTCCACTGATCTGGAATACTTGCATTGCTCCAATAATTGGGCTCATTCTGACAGATGGGTGTTGAAAATGTGGGGAGGAAGTGGGCACAATATGTCATATTGGTTCTGCTGCCATAAACTGCACCCCTTAAGGGTGCAGTTCATGCAGAATACAATGAAATATGGCAAGTAGATTTTACCTTCCAAACTGAGTCTCTCTTTTTATGGCTCCTTTCAGCTTAGTCCGGCAAAATACTTAGTCTTATAAGTTATGAAGCTGTCGATTAACCTCAGTTGCTGATAATGGAGAAAGACTCTATTTCCAATTTTCCAGTGATAAAATGAATTATTGATAAGCTTAACCACCTCAATGAGTTTTTTTTCTTGGGATAATAATAGAACAGTCCTAAAAATATGGAACCCTTGGATATAGAGGCTCACCAATTAGATGGACTACACCTGAATTGGTCTCACTTGGGGTCATTGTCACACATATTGTGCTTAACTGGCAATAGACTTGTGTGGGCATCATGGCATATAGACAGCGGGGTCTAGTGGGAATGTGCTCAAGGGTCCCCCATTTTCTTATCAAAAGGGGGGGCCAAGCCCCGGCCTATATGAGGAAAATAAAATCTGTACTCACCTTTTGCTTCTTCTCCCCTGCCACATCTTCTGCTCTTCTGGCCTGGGCGCATCAGTATGACACGGCGGTGCCGTGTGACATCATAATGTATGTGCCGCACAGGCCCTTAGACTGTGATGTCCCGCTGCCAGAGCCGGCAGGACATTTCATTAAAGCGGGGGCATAAAAATCTTCCAGTCAGGGGCCCTGCATGCAGACCTATGCTATACCTTCTATAGTTGCATCACATATATGGTGCTATTTTTGTGGCCTCTGGCACTCTAAACCGTTCATATAGTTACAGGGCAGACAGCACTACCTTTGCTGCAACAGGGTAGGACTTGGGTGTAAGTCTGTATTTATTAGGGTTGTGTATGTGTATGTACAATTTGAGTGTATGTATGGTAATTGTATTTATGTTTATGTGCAGTTAGAATTTATGTATGTGTATATACTTAGGTGAGTGTATATGTACACGTATGTACAGTATGTCTATAGCTTAATGCATTTGCATACATTTTGATTAAAAATATTGTTTGTACTTTCATTTACATATTGTATGATACTGTATGATTCAGATCCCTTCAAATGTTTCTGTCAGTACCTGCCCAGCAACAGCAACCAGGCTTGGTGCTAACTTTCAGACTAGGTAAGTTTTGGCGTACTCAGCCTGCGACGTCCCTGCCTACAGTAAATAAACCGCCATGGCAAGGGCAAACCCACTATCAGGAACCTAACAGACGGTCCTTGAGTGACCCTACAAGATGACAGGGAAGACTTACATCGTCTGGCAGCCTCTGGATGGTGGAGCGGACAGGTAAGCAGGATAACACCGGGAGAGACCCAACACGGAGGGACAAACAATAGATGCAGACAGACAAGCAGAGTTGGACGGAACAGGGTGAAAACCAAGATGGCAGCAAAGGTAGAGAATCATATAGCAAAAGAATGGTGGGTAGGCAAAGCAGGAGTCAAAACACAGAATATCAAACAAAGATGGCAAGAGCACTAGATACACAAATTAGACTGAATAACCAGCAACCAATGAAGGAGCTGGGCAGAATATAAGGCAGTAATGGACTACCTCCAGCACTGACTGGCTCAGCCGTCCATCACTCAAACCGCAGCTGCAGGCAAAACAAGTTCAAGGACACACCCAGCTTTCCCAAAGATCAGAAAGGGAACTTGTCAATCACAGACAGCTCTGGGTGTGGTTTTCTGGCAAAAATCCTGAAACCTGATGCCATCAGAACAATTTGCGAGTTCTGACAGTACCCCCCCCCCCCTTTTTATGAGGGGTCACTGAATCCTCAACTAAAGATGCTCTATCTGTTCCCATGAAAATAAGATCTTGGGCCTTTAGGAGATTTTTGCAGGCTTGTGCCAAACAGAACATAGGCTGTACACAACGGCATCTGCCTGCGGATTACTGGACGGATCAATAGACACACAAGAAAAACGGGAAAAAAACCATAACTGCAGAGAAATGGGGACTTGACGGTAGATGGGGAGACTTGGTGATTGTACACAAACTCAGTAACAGCTAGATGTGTACCCCAGTCAGATACATTTGTTTGGTTGTAATGGTTCGGCACTCGGTCACCTTCGCCTCATGCTCGTGGACAGATAGTGCTTAGACAAGGAAAATCCCGGCACTTCGAGGTACGTGAAAATCAAGTATTCTTCTTTTATTTACCAAAACATTATTAATAAAGTATAACACGCAATGGGAAAACGTTTTTTTTCGGCTCCGTCTGAGCCTTCATCAGCTGGCGTCTTCCTGAACCCATGAGTACATCTGACAATGGGAGAGAAGACATGGTATAGAACAAAACCCATTACTTTTCTATTTTCAATACTAACTTTTCATTTTCCTCATGCTAACACCTGTGGAATAATGTATTTTGTCTCCAGATAAGAGATCGTCATTACTAATTTTCCTTTTTTCTATACTAAATATTCCTAACAATAGATGTTGCAATGTAGCAATTTTGATAATATGGTACTTAAATTGTTGCTGAAATGTAAAATATTACTTATACTATGCTGGAAACAGTAATGTCCAAAAAATTGTTGTTATGTTTACATTAATGTTTCATTATTATGCACATACCTTGTGTCATTGTCCGATTGCATCTCCCTGCAAGACGAAAAAAACCAAGCACTAGCAGATACTATTGTAGTCTATTCAGACTGATCACGTGACACGATCACATGGTTAATGACAAATCATGTGATATGATCACATGATTGATGACGCAGCGGACTGGTGACGTGTTCCGGTAGGGCAACACATTCATTGGACGCTCACCTGTTTAAGAATCATAATTTTCCAGGAAGATGCCAGCTGATGAAGGCTCAGGCGGAGCCGAAGAAACGCCTTTTCCCATTGCGTGTTATACTTTATTAATGATGTTTTGTTAAATAAAAGAAGAATACTTGATTTTCACCTACCTTGAAGTGCTGGGATTTTCCTTGTCTATCTGTAACCCCAGTCAGATACAAAGTTCCTGAGGTACTGCTCAACCCGCAAACTTTCTTGATCAGATTGTGCAGCAGTCTCAGGATGACAGGATGGTGTTCCAGACAGTTGTATCCCCAACTTTTTACAGAACTCACAGATACAAATGGTTCACCCTGATCAAAAATAACAGATTCAGGTACCGCATGCAGAACATTGTCAATAAACAGAGTGGCAAATTTCTTGGCATTAGGCAATTTTTCTAGTGGAAAGAGATGACACGTTTTATATACGAGGTCTACAACTACCCAAATTCCCTGAGGAGGCAAATTCTTGACAAAATTCATATATACAAGTGTCCATGGTTTAGACTGAATAGATTGATGAACAGGGGATTCCACTGGACAATCTCTGGAAACCTTGGCCTTAGTACAATTACTACACACTGCAATATATTTCATGTGACCATTTAGGCCACCAATATGATTCAGAAACCACATTTCTAGTAGCAGTGACTCCAGAATGTTCAGCAAGTGCAGTACCATGACATTCCTCCATAACCATGACCCGGTGTTGGGTAGGTACAAATAGCTTATCTTCAGGGGTGTTATCAGGAGCCAGATGCTGATAATCACAGATGACAATAAATAAATCTGGCTCACTAGAAGACACCTTAGGGGGCAAAACAGACACAGGTTCAGGGTTTTGTATACCACATAACTCGAGATTAATGGACTTGTAGTGCTTGGACTTAGAGTCAACAATGGCCTTGTCAGACATCTTATCCTTAGTCAAGGAACCAACAACAGTTGACCTCAACTGAGGTTTCTGAAATACCTGGGCACGTGACATCCTCGATTATCACCTAGATGCTAATGCTTCTTCACCGGAGGTCTGATAGGACAGGACTCGATGAAATGACCGGAGTTCCCTATTCATAGCACATTGTAATGAATAGGTTAACCTGAAGTAGCCTCGGGTCTCTGGAAGGAGACGTCACGCAGAGCGACGATCCTCGGAAAGATGGCGGCGCCCACACGCTGCCATCTTTTTGCAGCCGGCGGCGGCGATCAGCGGGAAAACACCCGTGACTTACCAGCTATGGAGAGGGCTCAGCCCGTGAGCCCTCTCCATGCACCCACCCCTGACATGTGACGTAGTATTACGTCACACGTCGCTAAGGGGTTAATACCGCATAGTCCAAAAATAAATAACAACACAGAAAAGCATTGCTTAACCATTTTCAATTGTGGATTAACTCAGGGTCGGCCACAGCTTTATGAAACCATAAGTAATTACACCATTTTATTATTTGAATATGCAACACCCCCCACCGGGCCTAGACTTTTCTCGGGGGGCCTGGAGTCAGCCGGGGCCCACAGTACCTGAGTGGCTGGCGGTTGCGGCCGAGGCATGCTAGTGTCACGGTGCTTGGTATGGGGAACCGGAGGGCTGTCCTACAGCCTGGCAGGTCTCCAGTAGGGTGGTGTTGGCAAGAAATGATGAGGGAGAGGCTGCTATAGCGGTTCTCCCTGGGGCAACCCTTTGGTGTCTAGAGTATGAGTCTCTGTGTAGTGGACAGGGTGCCTGTGATGATGGCAGCTGTAGTAGCAGGGACCAGACGGAGGCAGAGGTTGAACAAAAACAACTTACAGTTCTTTATTGGAACCGACAGGAATCGCAGCAACGTGCCTTTAACAGAGTAGTGGAGTGCTGAGATGCAGTTGGAGGGAGCCACAGGAGGTAGAGCGCCAGCCTGGATGCAGAGGGCAGGCTGGGAGGTAGCTGTGTTCTAATAGGATGCTTCAGCTTGTCCTGGGTTGCTTCAGGTATCACCCTTAAAGGTAGGATGAAACCCCTTTTCCTCACTAACTCTTAGCTATTAGCTCCACTCTTCAGGCAGGGGCTAGGCTCTTCCTGCTCTGGTCTGGTATGCTAGCTGTATAGAGTTTAGACTGGAGTTACTCCAAGGTCTGGGTAGAACTGGTCTCTAGAACATTCCTGGCCAGGGATTTGGTTACTCCCCACTGGTCAGGTGGTGGCTGCTCCTCCAATTACCTCTCAGCTTACAGAGACAGTGTGTAACACATGTGATTGGATGACACATATTACATCAGACAAAACACTTAACTCCTGCCTTGCCAGGCAGGATCTACCACTGCAATGTTCCCCTGTATCCTATAAGGACTATGTAGTGTGATGTAGTGACATGCTGTGGGGCTAGTCAGACCCTACACAGGCTGAAAGCTACATGGTGGGACGTATTCGCAACCACTCCTCTGCCTTGCATCGGCGAGGGTGTTGCAAATATATACACATTTAACAATTCAATTTTACAGAACACTAGATAATACCCTGTATGCCCCCTAATCTAAAGGCATGTAGGCCAGTGTTACCCCTGAAATCCGCCTACTGTGACAAAAGTTAACGGGAAAAAAAATGCTAAAGGGGGGGGGGGTGGACCGATGAAGAAGAGGGCGAGTCACTGCTGTTCAAAGTATTTAATCTTGTGCTCACCACTTGTACCACCCACATTACTAGCCCCACCTCCAGCACGTCCCTCTCATACATGAAGATGACAGAGGAAGGAGCAACCACCAATTAAAGGGGCCACATACACTTTATTGTATTCCGGCTGCTAGCCACCTTTGAGCAGTTGTTAGCCCAACAGACTATACGCCTGAGGACTAGCAAGTTTCGCTGTTGGGATTGTATTTGGCAGGTGATGAGCAGTGCCTGGTTTTCACCACACATACTGCTTAGAATTAATACCAAGCACTGAGGAGAAGCTTCATCGGTATACTCTGTCATAGAGCTGACTGGTGGAGGGCTGCAGTGATAGTTGACTAGTGGAACTTCCTCCCATCTACCTACTGCATCTATGGAGCTCAGCCTCAGTGATCCTGGGGTTCTTCTTTACCTCTCTCCCACTATTGCTAAGTTTGGCTGGATGGCCATGTCGAGGAAGAGTTGTGGTCGTCCCAAACTTCTTCCATTTAATGATTATGGAGGACACTGTGCTCTTGGGGACCTTGAGCACTTCATAAATTCTTTTGTAACCGTGGTCAGATCTGTGCCATGCCACAATTCTGTCTCTGAACTCTTTGGGCAGTTCTTCAGACCTCTTGATTTTCATGTGCTCTGACTTGCACTGTGAGCTGTGAGGTGTGTGCCTTTCCTAATCGAGTCCAATCAGTATTAATTAAACATTAATTAACTCCAATGACAGTGTAGAACAGTCTCAAAGAAAATCAGAAAGAAATGGACAGCATGTGAGTTAAATATGAGTGTCACAGGAAACTGTCTGAATACTTATTCCATGTGATATTTCAGTTTTTCTTGTTTAATAAATTAGCAAAAATATCTACAGTTCTGTTCTTTTCTGTCAAGATGAGGTGCAGAGTGTATAATAATGAGCAAAAAAAGAACACTCCATCAGTCAGGGCTTTATGGCATTGTGTGCCGATGGAAGCTTCTCCTCAGTGTAAGAAATATGAAAGCCGCATACAGTTTGCAACAAAACACACAAAGGACTCCCAGACTATGAGAAATAAGATTCTCTGGTATGAGGAGACAGAGGTTTAATTTTTTGGTGTGAATTCCAGCGGTATGTGTGGAGAAAACCATGCACTGCTCATCACCTGCCAAATACAATCCCAGTGAAACATGGTGGTGGCAGCATCATGCTATGGGAATGTTTTATGGTGGCGAGACAGGACAACGGGTTGCAACTAAAGGAAAGATGAATTCGGCCAAGTACAAAGATATCCTAGATGAAAACCTCTTCCAGAGTGCTCTGCTCGTCAGACTGAGCCAAAGCTTCACCACCCAACAAGACAATGACCCTAAGCACACAGCTAAAATAACAAAGCAGTGGCTTCAGAACATCTCTGTGACCATTCCTGTCTGCCCCAGGCAGAACCCTGACCTAAACCCAATTGAGCATCTCTGGAGAGACTAGAAAATAGCTTCCACCAACATTCACCATCCAACCTGAGGGAACTGTAGACAATCTGCAAGGAAGAGGATCCCCAAATCCAGGTCTGAAAAACTTGTTTCATCCAAGAAGACTCATGGCTGCACTAGCTCAAAAGCTGCTTCTACTCAACAGTGAGCAAATGAGCCAAGAATTGTCTCATTGCTCCCACCCCTTTATACTATTGACCCCATTACACCGTTCCTTTATAGTATAGCTCCCCTGGCTGGCTCTCTTGTAGTATATTAAACATACTATGAGTATGATCCCTAAATAGCTGGATGCCTCAAGTGCCTAATGAGAAATACAACCTTAATGACATATATACTGCTCAAAATATAACGCCAAGTAAATGAAGAACAAATCATTACAACACACACTACCCCAGCCACAATTACATACCTGTAATAAATAATTTGTATATTATGGGTTCTATTGACTGTAGAGTTTTAATCATTTTTGTGTAGTGTTATTCGGTTGTGTTACTTCTTTTTAAAGTATACAAATAAAGATTTTTGTCTTAATACACAAACTTTTCTTTTTGACCAATGGGTCTTAGTGAGGCCTCATGTGAGACCTTTTTTGTTATAACTTCTGTGAAATCAAACTGTCCACTTAGGAAGCAACACTGGTTGACACAGGCAATTAGCAAGGTACAATCAACCTGTGGTTCTGCAGGTGGGAACCACAGACCACTTCTCAGTAACAATGCTTTCTGGCTGATGTTTTGGTCAATTTTGAATGTTGGTAGTGCTTTCACACTTGTGGTAGCATGATACAGACTCTACAACCCACAGAAGTGGCTCAGGTAGTGCAGCTCATCCAGGATGGCACATCGATGCGAGCTGTGGCAAGAAGGTTTGCTGTGTCTGTTTGGTAGTTTCCAGAGGCTGGAGGTGCTACCAGAAGACAGGCTAGTACACTGGGAGATGTGGAGGGCCCGTAGGAGGGCAACAACCAAGTAGCAAGACCTCTACCTCCACCTTTTTGCAAGAAGGAACAGGAGGAGCACTGCTAGAGCCCTGTACAATGACCTCCAGCAGCCACAAATGTGCATGTGTCAGCACAAATGGTTAGAAACCAACTCCATGAGGATGGTATAAGAGCCCGACATCCAGAGATGGGGGTTGTGCTAACAGCCCAACACCATACAGGATGCTTGGCATTTTCCAGAGAACACCAGGATTGTCAATACTCATTTTGACTAGTTTTAATGACATTAGATCAAAGTTGGATCAGCCTGTAGTGTGTTTTTCACTTTCCAATTTTGTGTGTGACTCCAAATCCAGGCCTCCATCGGTCAATAAATTTAATTTCCATTAATGATTTTTTTGTGAATTTGTTTCCAGCACATTAAACTTACAGAACAAAATATTCAATGACAATATTTCATTCATTGAGATCTTCAGTTATTTGAGTGTTCCCTTTATTTTTTTGAGCAGTGTACTTTGAAATCATCGATTCTTTGTGCACTTTGTGCGTTTTCTGCATGACAGAAAATGACAGAAAATGTTTCAGCTGATAGATATCAAATACTACCAACAGAGGGCAGTACAGGCCATCCAATTATATTTGTATAATACTTTCTTACCTCTGTGTCGAAACAGCTTCTATCACAGTTTTAACTACTTCACCTGCAGTTGCATGCAATAGTGGAAGTGTAGTGACAACCAAAATAGCTAAAGTACCTACCGCAACAACAGCTGATAAATTAAAAGATGGCAAATTTGTAAATTTAGACTTTTCAAGAACATTATTGTATACACTCACCGGCCACTTTATTAGGTACACCTGTCCAACTGCTCGTTAACACTTAATTTCTAATCAGCCAATCACATGGCGGCAACTCAGTGCATTTAGGCATGTAGACATGGTCAAGACAATCTCCTGCAGTTCAAACCGAGCATCAGTACGGGGAAGAAAGGTGATTTGAGTGCCTGTGAACGTGGCATGGTTGTTGGTGCCAGAAGGGCTGGTCTGAGTATTTCAGAAACTGCTGATCTACTGGGATTTTCACGCACAACCATCTCTAGGGTTTCCAGAGAATGGTCTGAAAAAGAAAAAACATCCAGTGAGTGGCAGTTCTGTGGGCGGAAATGCCTTGTTGATGCCAGAGGTCAGAGGAGAATGGGCAGACTGGTTCGAGCTGATAGAAAGGTAACAGTGATTCAAATCGCCACCCGTTACAACCAAGGTAGGCAGAAGAGCATCTCTGAACGTACAGTACGTCGAACTTTGAGGCAGATGGGCGACAGCAGCAGAAGACCACACCGGGTGCCACTACTTTCAGCTAAGAACAGGAAACTGAGGCTACAATTTGCACAAGCTCATCGAAATTGGACAGTAGCAGATTGGAAAAACGTTGCCTGGTCTGATGAGTCTCGATTTCTGCTGCGACATTCGGATGGTAGGGTCAGAATTTGGCGTCAACAACATGAAAGCATGGATCCATCCTGCCTTGTATCAACGGTTCAGGCTGGTGGTGGTGGTGTCATGGTGTGGGGAATATTTTCTTGGCACTCTTTGGGCCCCTTGGTACCAATTGAGCATCGTTGCAACGCCACAGCCTACCTGAGTATTGTTGCTGACCATGTCCATCCCTTTATGACCACAATGTACCCTGTAACATCTGATGGCTACTTTCAGCAGGATAATGCGCCATGTCATAAAGCTGGAATCATCTCAGACTGGTTTCTTGAACATGACAATGAGTTCACTGTACTCAAATGGCCTCCACAGTCACCAGATCTCAATCCAATAGAGCATCTTTGGGATGTGGTGGAACGGGAGATTCGCATCATGGATGTGCAGACGACAAATCTGCAGCAACTGTGTGATGCCATCATGTCAATATGGACCGAAATCTCTGAGGAATGCTTCCAGCACCTTGTTGAATCTATGCCACGAAGAACTGAGGCAGTTCTGAAGGCAAAAGGGGGTCCAACCCATTACTAGCATGGTGTACCTAATAAAGTGGCCGGTGAGTGTATATTATCTTATAATAATAACATTGCAATAAGAAAGTGGGGGGGGAGTGCACATTCTAATACAGAAGTTTCACCGATAGTAAAAAGTTGCAAAAAAACTTCCTCCAGACACAGATTATATTTTAGTCACATGAACTGGTGCCATGCAGTTAATTTATAGCTAGACATGCCCCATGTCATAGATAAGATGTATTCTCCACAAGCAGAATTCATATCAGATCAGGTATAGAAAGTCCCAGTCTTGAAGATATGTATCTTCATATGTACCATATGTACCATATGTATCTCTGGTATTGAATATGTTTAGTAATACAAGCAGAAGAAGATTCTCTCATTTTGCCAATTTATTTAAAAATGATAATATTTCACGTTCATGAACAGTAGTGTAGTACTAGCTCTTGGATTATCAATGTGCAAAGGAAAAGAAATCCTTTTGTCAATTGTAACCAAGATTTTTTGACAAATTTTTACTTTTTCTGCAATTTTTTGTCAATCATCACTGGATATACACAGAGCCAGATTATAGGGGGGGGGCTACTGAGGTGCATGCCAAGTGTGGGCAATTCGGCCATTTACATGGCCATTTACATGGTCCAGCTCTCTGTCCTGTTAGACTTAAGGAGCAATTAGTTCCCGCTCTTCCATAGTCTCAGAGCGCATCCAAACTTCCTGAAAGAAGAGGAGGTGGTTGCTGCGCATCAGGGGAATTGGAAAGTTTTATTACTTTACTGGGCGCTGATATATTATTCACTGGGGGCTGGATATGAATTAAGGGGGTACTGCATATTATAGGGGCGTTGCTAGGGTAGCAAAAGATCCGGGGCACGGGCCCCAATATATTTGTACCAAATTTTCTGAAGTGTCCACTCCTGTACACAACCCCCATACATGTTCTTGCACCAACAATAACTGTACTTATACAGTTACAGGAAACAGAGGCAAAATCCCTACCTATTCCATTCACTGAACGCCAGTGTTATGTCCTCGCATTGTACCTGTTCTCTATCTTCTCCATTGGGTGCGGCATATCAATGTCTCCTCTTTCAGAAACATGCCGTCCCTGTGTGATTTACCACAAACACATCTTATATTATTCAGTTCCTCTTGTCCCTTCATCACGGCCCCCACAGTGTCACCCTGCTGCTGCCCCTAAAACTCTTTAAAAGTATTTTTAAGTATCAGTATACAAATAATGCTTCCTAGTATAACACGCTCTTTAAAAAGCCCTCTTTACGATTCCTGAGCTGTATAATACCCCCTTCCCTCATTGTGGCCCCCACAGTTTATAATGCGGGACCCATACAAATAAAGACAAGAGATAGCGGCACTCACCCAGGAATCTTCTTTATTCTGCTTTATGCATGTGACAGGGAGGTGCAGCACAAGAAAGACTTCGGCGACGGGCCGTTTCGCGCACTCCTGCGCTTCGTCAAGCCGTATGAGGGACGCCGGTGGAGGCGGGATTATAAACGTCCTCCCTCTGACGTCACTCATGGGGAAATCATGTGATCCAGGAAGTCATGTGATCGGGAACAAACAAAAAAGGGTGTGTGTGGAGGCGTGGGCGGCGCCCGCCCGGGACCGCCAACTGGCCAGTCACGGTGTGGGCGTCGCCACAACGCGTCAACAACCCAACAAAAACGCCCACAGAAAGGAGAAAAAGGAAAAAGGGTAAATAAAACATCAACCTATTAGTATCACATGGTTAAAAACAATTTCTTCACAGTGTGATGTATCAAAGAGAGTTACAATAAGCCACATAGCCTGAAATATACCTTATGATGTACCTAGCAGACTATAGGAAAACCGCCATGTCATTTTTATCATTTAGTCCTCCAGGACCTTCTGCTTCAGTCTTAAGGATCCATCTAGCCTCGCATCGGAGGAGTTCCCTATGTCTATCTCCTCCATTGGTGTTCACTGGTACCCTTTCTATCCCTGCAAAGGACAATGCATCAGGGTTGCCTGCATGTTCAGCGTGTACATGTTGTATCAGTCTTGGGGATCCTTTACCTGTGATCACCGAGCGATGGTGTTCCCTAAACCTAATGAAGAGAGGTCTGATGGTTTTTCCTACGTAAAATCGTCTACAGGGGCAGAAGATGACATAGACTACATGGTCTGTTTTGCAACTGATAAACTATTTGACAGTGGTTGTGACACCTCCTATCTGGAGACTCTTGTCCCTTATATGAAATTTGCAGAAATTACAGTGGTGGCAGGGAAAGTTACCTTGTGGAGTCGCTTTGTCTAGCCATGTGGTCCTATCATCTCCGAATCTACTTCTGACGGGGAGGTTTTTCAAAGTGGGGTTGCGTCTGAAGGCCACTATGGGTCTGTTGGCCGTAAGTGTTTTGAGTTCTGGATCTCTTTCTAGTATGTTCCAATTATTCTGAATGGCTTTTCAGATATTGGTCTCATTGGGTCCAAAATCAAAGGTAAACGTGAATCTATTTCTCTTGTGTTCCTTATTGTGTCCCTTATGAATAAGTTGACTCCTCTCTAAGTGTGAGGCCCTTTCGAAGGCCTTCCCGATGATGTCATCGGGGTATCCTCTGGCTCTAAGTCTGTCCCTTAGTTCCACTGCTTGTTTCAAAAAAGATTGGTGTGTGTCATTAATGCGTCTTAGGCGAACAAACTGGCCGTAGGGGATGGCTCTCTTAACATGATCTGGGTGGGCGCTATCATAGTGCAGTAATGCGTTGGTTGCTGTGGATTTACGAAAGCCGCTTACTTGGATGTGGTCGTGTACCGCATCTACCTGAACGTCTAAGAATTCAAGGTGTGTATTACCAAAGATGCTGGTGAAGCGCATGTTCATCTTATTCCCCTTATTGAGATAGTCTACCAACCCATTGAAATCGTGCTCGGACCCGGACCAGGCTATTAAAATATCATCCACGTATCTTAAATACGTATGTATATATTTAATAAATGGATTGGCCGTGCTTAGAATGTACCTACTCTCAAAAACAGCCAAAAAGATATTGGCAAAAGTACATGCAACAGGTGTGCCCATTGCCGTTCCTGTAATTTGATTAAACCATTGGTTATTGAATAGGAACGAATTGTGGGTAAGAATAAACAATAGAGCTTCACTTTTCTCTGTCTTACGTAAAACAAGGCAAATGGCTTCCACCCCCTCCTGGTGAGGGATCCTAGTGTACAAGCTCTCAACATCGATAGATGTGAGCTTGAGGTCCTCACGCCAAGAGATGCCTTCAACAGCCCGTAGGAACGAGTTGGTGTCCTTCAAATATGAAGGAATATCAGCTAGAATGGGTCTGAGTAACCAATCCAAAAATTGTGACAATGATTCAGTCACCGAGCCAATCCCCGCGACAATGGGTCGGCAGACGATTTTACGTAGGAAAAACCATCAGACCTCTCTTCATTAGGTTTAGGGAACACCATCGCTCGGTGATCACAGGTAAAGGATCCCCAAGACTGATACAACATGTACACGCTGAACATGCAGGCAACCCTGATGTATTGTCCTTTGCAGGGATAGAAAGGGTACCAGTGAACACCAATGGAGGAGATAGACATAGGGAACTCCTCCGATGCGAGGCTAGATGGATCCTTAAGACTGAAGCAGAAGGTCCTGCAGGACTAAATGATAAAAATGACATGGCGGTTTTCCTATAGTCTGCTAGGTACATCATAAGGTATATTTCAGGCTATGTGGCTTATTGTAACTCTCTTTGATACATCACACTGTGAAGAAATAGTTTTTAACCATGTGATGCTAATAGGTTGATGTTTTATTTACCTTTTTCCTTTTTCTCCTTTCTGTGGGCGTTTTTGTTGGGTTGTTGACGCGTTGTGGCGACGCCCACACCATGACTGGCCAGTTGGCGGTCCCGGGCGGGCGCCGCCCACGCCTCCACACACACCCTTTTTTGTTTGTTCCCGATCACATGACTTCCTGGATCACATGATTTCCCCATGAGTGACGTCAGAGGGAGGACGTTTATAATCCCGCCTCCACCGGCGTCCCTCATACGGCTTGACGAAGCGCAGGAGTGCACGAAACGGCCCGTCGCCGAAGTCTTTCTTGTACTGCACCTCCCTGTCACATGCATAAAGCAGAATAAAGAAGATTCCTGGGTGAGTGCCGCTATCTCTTGTCTTTATTTGTATGGATCTTCTATCTGGTGTAAACAGCAGTGCACCACCCACACAGTCTCATCTACCCGGCCCCAAGTATTGTGTCCATGCCTCTCCATTAATTGATTGCGTCTTGGTCTGGCAGTGCCGACATTCTAGTCGGGTGACTTGGTAGCCCCCGACATTCCATTTTTACAATTGACTTATAATGCGGGACATTGTGGCAGTATACGTTCCTGATTTTGGCTCCCAAACTTAGTAATGACCCACAAGCATTAAAAGGAACCTGTCACAATTAAAAATTGTGTGCCCTTGCATCCACATAAATCACCTTTTATCTTAGACTGCCTGCCATCATCCGGTCCCTCCCATCTACTCCTCCTCCTGCCTTATGCCTCCTTACTGGTCACAGTTCATGTCATTTGACCAGAGTGACATCATCTCGGGTCCTTCTTGATAATAACAAACTGTACCCCATGCATGTTTCTGACTACATGAAGTCACAGCAGCCTCCATGGACTTCTACTTCTCTCCATCCTCCATGGAGGCTGCTGTGATTTCATGTAATCACATACTTGGAGTACAGTTTGCGATTGTTAGAAGTCTGAAGGGCCAGCGATGATTTCACTGATCACATGACGTGAATGTAAAAAAGCACTGTGAAAAAAAATTGACACAATATTTCCCATCTTTACATAGAGCTTTATATGTCTGTAGTTGAATATTAGCAGACCGTCCCTCAGTACAAGGAGGCAGAGAAGGGATGTGAAGAGACACAGAGCTGTCAGTCACAATAATGGGGTGGGGTTCACTAATATTTCTGACTATTCTTTTCTTTCAGAAAAATGTCAGCTAATTTTAGGTGATATGGGGAAAGGGGGACTTGTAACCCTTTATCAGCATACATTGTTAGTCAGGGGGGACAAAATCTGGTGAAAGGTCCTCTTTAAACTCCACATTCACGTTTAGACACTGTACATTAGCCACATTTTATAATGAACCATCCTCGTATATGGTCCCATACATTACATTATCCCTCTCTCGTAGGTCACTTAATGACAACCATTGTGCCACCCTCCCAATAAATGTTACATAAATGGGACCTATGTGCTATAATGTCACCCACTTAATCCCTGTATACCCCACTTATTCCATCTCACTGTGACTCCTAACACTAAAGAATGCCCCCTCAAAGACCCTACACTTTACGCCCCATAATTGTGGCCCCCTCCCCCATTGGTTTCTCCTTCCTAATAATTCTCCTTCCCCAATTGTGGTTCCTGTCCTAACATTGCCCACTGAAAGGAGCCCTTACCTAAAAGTGCCTTCCCTCTAAATAAGTCCACATTCCTTAGTGATGCCCCCAAACTCCCCAGTAATGCCCAGATTATTGCCCACAGAAATGCCCCCAGTCACACAGCAATGCCCCCAGTCATACAGCAATGCCCCCAGTCACACAGCAATGTTCCCAGTCACACAGTAATGCCCCCAGCAGGGGCATAACTACAGCTATGGGGCCCACAGTGTCAAGGGGCCACAGTGTCCGACCTGAAACACACAAGAATGGTGGATTTGCAATATTATAAACATATTATGCTACACATTGTACTGCATTATATGTATATAACAGTGCACACCTTCCACTGTACACAGCTAATCCACTCATTTACAAAAATAATGTAGGGGAGAGGTAGGGGACAACAGTGTGTTTATGTGTATAGTGTATAACCGTGTGGGTATACAAATATTTTTATAGTATTGGGCCCCATTCAGAATTGTGCTATGGGGCCCTGCCCCCAGTCCACAGTAATCCCCTTTATAAAGTAAATACCCACACTGTTTACTAATAAACAAAAAAAATCTCATATACTCACCTCTGTCTTCCCTTCTGTGCAGGACGATTGGTGGTTGACCTCATCACATTGCGTCTCCTGCTCCCGGCTGCTGTATTGAGCTGCATGAAGCAGGAGATGCGATGTAGTCACATTATCGCGTCTCCTGCTCATGTGTAGTGCTGCGAGCAACTGAAGGCTCCGTGCACCATTACACTATCCATCTGTATCGGTGTCCTGATGACACAGATAGGGATGAGAGTGGAAAAATCTCCCCGAACAGCGGGACCAGTGACCTGCTGATCCAGGGGAGATCCAGGGCTCCGACCAAAAGATCCAGGGCACAAGTCCCAAATCTTTTTACCAAGCGATGCCCCGGGTATATTAGTTATGGGGGGACTGATATATTGTACAATAGGTATATTAGTCACTGGGGGGGCTGTATACTAGTCGCTGGGGGGCTGTTTATTAGTTACTGGGAGGCTGATATATTGTACACTGAGGGCTGGACATGCATTTGGGGGTTCTGTATATTAGTTACTGGGGGGGCTGATATATTGTACAATATAGAGAATGCATTAACGCCTCTACAAGCATATCTGCCGCACATATAAATCCGCATCTCAAATATCTATGTCTGATTCGTGAGCTGCAGCCTCTTCATGTCACTGCTGTACCTCCTGGCCCAATGGAAGATTATGTGACCGGAGCTCAGCTACTCCGTACAGGCTCCAGTCACATGACCCAAAGCAGAGGAGACAGGAGGCAGGCAACCTACACTCGGAGGATAGAGGCATCGGCACTCAGCAGTATTGAGCTGAGGGAGAAGCTCCTGCTGCCGTCTGTGTTACTGTAGCAGCTCCTCCACTGCCCGTCAGTGGCGTAACTAGACTCACCTGGGCCCCAGGGCAAAATTTCTACCCCTAACCGTGAACAACAATATGGCTGCGTTAACAACGTGCATTTTGAGACGCAATCCAAAGTCTCCAACTGTGATCACAAGCTGATGTAACATTAAAGGGGTTATCCACTTTCAGCAAATAATTGATATTTTAAGAAAAAGTTATCCAATTTGCCAATATACTTTCTATATTAATTCCTCACAGGTTTCTAGATCTCTGCTTGCTGTCCTTCTATAGAAAGCATCTATGTTAATTCAAGTGAATAGAAACCTGTTGATGGTGATGTGATGCACATGCAGGTGCATGAGCCATTATTATCACAGAAAGTAATAGAAGTTATTTGATAATTACGGCTCATGCACCTTCATGTCCATCACATGACCAGGGACAGATTTCTATTCCCTTGAATTAACATAGATGCTTTCTATAGAAGGACAGCGAGCAGAGATCTAGAAAACTGTGAGGTATTGATACAGATAGTGGATTGAAAAATTGTATAACTTTTCATTACACAAACAATATCAAATATTCGCTGAAAGTGGACAACCCCTTTAAGTTTTCATTTTGCCAAAAGTGATGGAAAAGCAATGTTACTTCACATTGTGATCATGACGGAACCCATTGGAATGTGTTAAATGATTAACATTGTGTTAACATTAGCATTTTGTAAACGTTAACATCAATTTAATTAGGCAAATCTCTCTTCAGCTGTTGCACTGTGGTTTGAAACAAACGCATTAAAAACAATAGGGACGGCCTAAGGGTGGTGGCACACCTGGCGTTTTGAACTCGTTTTTAGTCGTTCGTTTTCAGTTCCTAAAAAATGCACGCTTTAAAAAACGCATCAGTTTTTGTCTGCTTTTTCCAATGCTCTTAATTAAAAACGGACAAAACTATAGTGTGGGAAAAGTGGCGATTTGAACCCATTTTTGGGCCGTTTTTAAGCAGTCCATTAAAAAACGCATGCGTTTTTTTAAAACGCATCCTTTTTTTACCCGTTTTAATTAAAATAATTGGTAAAATCAGATGCTTTCTCAAAAAACGCATGCGTTTTTGGACGGACTGCTTAAAAACGGAGCAAAAACGGATTCAAAATGCCATGTGTGGCATCACCCTGAGGCTCATCCCCTGTGCGCTAGCGGCATGTGTGACCACACCCTAAGCAATGCAAGTTACAGGGTACCGGTTACTGTATACATGTATATCCACATATACATGCAATATACAATAGAAACCAAACATATTAACACACAGTACACACAATTTCCACATGAACAGATACGGCGCACACATTATACACATGAACATATAAAACACATTAATGTACACATTAATATATGCAATACACACAATTTAGATATAAACATATGCAGTACAATAAACATATACAATATGCACATGCAAATACAATATATACACTTGAAATTAATAATTCACATACGTACTTACATGTCTGACAGGACTTCAGCAGGGGACTGGGGACAGCATCGGGGGAGGGCCGTTGGATTCGGACAACGCGCAAGATTTAACATTTAGAATTGTGTCGCATGATCAAGCACTTACAAGCACCGGGAAGAAGAAGGTGAACTCAAACAGACCTCGGCGCGGAAGCGACACATGCAGGAAATTGGACACACGACCTAGTGAATCACGGCAGACCCGAATCCTCGTCGGACAATGCACCGTGGGATCACGACAGGACCGGGTAAGTAAATCTGCCGCAGTGTCTCAGGTTCCGCCAGTTTCTAGATGGAAAACACTAGATTTATCACTACGGTTATGAATTTTGGTGCAGTATAAGACTGTTGGCTACTACTTTAGACCTACTTTTAGTTGATCTAAACTGTGCGCCAGAATTTTCCGCGCACAGACGATTTTCTACAGGCCACGCCCCTTTCACAGTTTTCATGCCCCCTTAGTCAGATAAGTCGGGAAAGTTCCAAAAAAAAAAATGTCTAAAAGTCTTGATAAATATGGCGCAAGGCATTTTAGACAGTGTTTTTGGTGCAAAACCACCAGAATTGTAACGCAAGTGCAACTGGACCTCTGGAAAAATTTATGAATATATTAAAAATGTTAGCAGCACAAACAAAAATTTTTGCTGCACAAATCAGCACAGACGTAGCACTAACATTTGAAACCAGTTTTGTTTGATTCAGTTAATATGGGGGGGGGGGCTGGTTGACCTTTTGACCTTTAAAATTTTGTTGATATATTAACAAGATTAATATGTTTAAAACGATAACAGCACAAACAAAAATGTCAGCTGCACAAACCAGCACAAACGTAGTACAAACGTTTTACACCAATTTTTTTTTATTTGAACAAGGTGGGAGGGGGGGCAACTTCAATCAAGTAGCAGCAGCTGAGTGCTGAAGTTAGTTTCTTGGTGCACCGTGTGACCGCGATCGTTACGCCCCCACACTGTATAATGCCCATTCCCCTGGCACTGTATAATGCCTATCCCCCCTGCACTGTTTATTGTCCCCCTCACACTGTTTAACCCCCACACTGTATAATGCCCATCCCCCTCGCACTGTATATGCCCCCCACACTGTATAATGCTAATCCCCCCTGAACTGTATATTGCCCATCCCCCCCTCACTGTATAACGCCCCCCCCTCACACTGTATAACCCCCACACACACACACTGTATAATGCCCCCCCTGGGGGCTATATATTTATTAATTTCCAAGGGTATGTACACTTATTAATTACTGGGGGGCTGTATACTAATTAGTTACTGGGCTGTATATTTATTAGTTACTGCGACTGTACATTTATTAATTACTGGGGGGGCTATACATTACATTACTGAGGGGCTGTGCATTTATTAGTTAATGGGGCTGAATATGTATTTATTACTAGGGGCTGGGTATATTAATCACTGGGGGCTGTATATTTATTAGATACTGGGGGGGTGTATATTTGTTATTGGGTGGCTGGATATATTCATCACTGGGGGCTGTATATTTATTAGTTACTGGGGGGGCTGTATATTAGTTAATGGGTGGCTTGATATATTCATCACTGGGTGCTGTATATTAGTTAATGGGGAGGGCTGTATATATTATTTACTGGGGCCATATATTTATTAATTACTGGGAGCTGTATACATTCCTCACTGGGGAAGCTGTATATTAAATACTGGGAGGAGGGGGTATATTCATTACTGGGGTGCCATAGATATCTATGAATTTTTTATGTAGTATACGTCACTCCTTTTGGTTACAGGGTGCTGCGGGTAGGGTACCCCCCCAATTTAATCAAATCAGAATAACCCAGCACTCCAAAAATGTATTGAAAAATAATATTCCAATTTATTGTTCAATAAAACAATCCACAATTAATGCACATGACGTTTCGGTCTATCCGACCTTCATCAGACACTAAAGGTATATAAAGAAAAAAGTAAAATAAGGTATTTACACATAAGAAATGTTCATATAAGGCAAACAGTATTAATATACATGCACCGGATTGCATAAAGTAGAGTAAAAGTAAAAGTAGCCAGCCCTCAGGTGCAATGTGTTAGAGCATATTGGGGATGAGAGGCCTCTCTCTGCAATGGAGAAAAATGATGTGGTCGCTGTGGGGGCTGGAGAGGAAATAGAGGAAAGAAGGTGACGTAACATGATGTTGGTGGTGTGTCTGTTATGGATGGCCTGGCTCTGGATTGCAAAATGCTGCCAACCACTCAGCCGGAAGTGATGTTGTGCCAAACGTACTTCCGGTCCAGCGAGTCACCAAGGAGACATGCAGGAGCCAATATGTAAGTATAATAGTGTTCAGAGGAGTAAGGGAGAAAGAGAAAAGAGTAAAGAATAGATGTGATAGGATATACCTGCCCAGTTTCTGGTGTTCTAACGTATCTGAAATAAGAAAGAAGATGGTTAATATACAATGTAATGTATTGGACAATGTAAAATATGATTACATTAACACCAGCATATATTAATTAACCTAGGAAACTCAATCTCTCGTATTCTCTGTTAAGACCCTTTGGCGCTAGAGTATCCGGTTGATGGAACCAAAAAGCCTCTCTTCTGAGAAGGGCTCATTTTCAATCACCGCCTTTTCTGTTCTGGGGTATTTGTTCCAGCACTTGAAATTCTAGCTGTGATAGTGAGTGTTTGGTTCCGAAAAAATTCTGTGTGAGGTGCAACAATAATCTGCATCTAATATCATACTTACGTTTGGATGTTCTATCCCTAATGTGTTGGATAGTCTTCCCAACATATAACAGTCCACATGGACTGGACCATGAAGACCGTGATTCGGCCACAAATTATGCGGCCAGATCACGGCCACCCTTAAGTTTTTGTGCAGGGAACGTGCCTATTACATGGATTATTGAGTCAGTGGGGACAATACCTATGACATGGACAACAACAACAATTATGGAGGATAATTTCTTGCAACAAATTTTTACACTGTCCCTCTGTTAGAGACTTATAAATACATTTGAATTTTAGGTGTTACCAGTTGGTGAATAGAAGTACTAAACCAGATATGTCAGTATCGACCACGAAACATCCATAAGAAAGTTTTCTCATTTTCTGATCTTTATTTGTAGGCATCATCACTACCAAGAAGAACTCGGCTGGTAAAAGCTCTCTATGACTTCAAAGCCCAAGAGTCTGATGAACTGAGCTTCCAAGCTAACGACACCATTGAAGTTTTGGAAGCCTCTAATGACTCCTGGTGGATGGGAAAACTGGGGCAGAAGACAGGCTTATTTCCAACCAATTATGTGGCAAGTGTCGACCGATGACAAAAGAAAACCTCTAGGAATGGAAATGTTTGCCCATAGGATGATCCCACTGGAATAGCAATAAAGCATCTCCAAAGAAGCAAATACAGTAATACCATTGCCCCGTCTATAGTAAGATGTAGTATTTATTGGGGGTGGGAGCTCTGTGTTTTCTACATCTCTTTTATATATGTTTTCATTTACTGTAGCGTATGAAATAAAATGATTTCATATTTTTCCCTTGTTTCTTGTGTGTGCTGTATTTAACACCCTGGTGAGGTTTGTGGCAAATTTTTCCACTTTTTTTGTTTACCTGATCGGTCTGTGGTAAAAGTACCAGACTGACAAATTGATTTAGGTGGTGGGTTGCTTTCTGTCGATCTCTGTCAGGCTGACCACATAGAGAATGTTGCAGGAGTTCAAACAATATTTAGAGAGTTTCAAACCAAGATGGGCAGAATTTCCAGAAGTAAAACAACTTGACTTTCAAATCTACTGTATCTGAAATAGACAAAATAATATTTTCTTGTCATGTGGGAATGTCCCTTTAATTACAGGTTCTATTCCACAGGGCTGGCACATAGCAAATGTGGGACCAATATTTAACAAGGGTCAAAGAGCAATCCCGAAAACTACAGACCTGTGAGTCTAACATCAGTTGTTGGGGAAATATTTAAAGGGTTTGTTAGAGATGCTATCCTAGAGTATCTGACTGTACATAACTTTATAACTCAAAATCAGCATGGATTTATGAGGGATCGGTCCTACAGACTAATTTGATCAGCTTCTACGAGGAGCTAAGTTCTAGACTGGACCCGGGGATCTCTGGACTTTTCCAAGGCATTTGATACAGTTCCACATAAAAAAATCGGTACATAAAGTGAGACTGCTGGGACTTGGGGAAAATATGTTTATTGGGGTAAGCAAAGGATAAAAAACAGAGTCTTCAATAATGGCACATTCTCAGATTGGGTTGAAGTTACCAGTAAGGTATCACAGGGGACAGTGTTGGGCCTTCTTCATTTTAATATTTTAATTAATGGCCTCATAGAGTTTACACAGTAGAGTTTCAATATTTGCAGATGATACTAAACAATGTACAGTCATGGCCATAAGTGTCAGGTTCGCTAGGGAGAATGCCGGGACTTCTGCTTCTTCTGGTGGTGCTAGCAGCGTTCTCCGACCGTGCGTCCCGGGCACCGGCTGCTAAGACCTCGCGCTGTCTAGGAGTTGTGTTCTGAGCTGCTGAGACTAGTGGTACCTCTGCATGGTGCCTGCTATTGTGCTTGGTTATTCTGCACCATTGTTAACCCAGTTTCCTTCAAGATTACTCTCCCAGCAGGGTGGCGGGTTCATAACACCTTCCATAAGAGTCTTCTGAAGCGCTATGTTGAGCCTGTTTTGCCTCTTCCTGACCCTCCTTCTCCATCTATTGTGGAGGGGAATCTGAAGTTTGAGGTGGAAAAAGTCGTGAATTCCAGATGGGTAGGAAACCCCCTGCGGTACCTGGTCCACTGGAAAGGTTTTGGTCCTGAGGATAGGTCTTGGGTTCCGGCTAGAGATGTTCATGCTCAGCGGTTACTCAGTTTATTTCATCAGGCCTATCCGTAGAAGCCATCTTTACGATCTAGGGGTCCGAAGGCCCCCCATCATGGGGGGGGGGGGTACTGTCAGGTTCGTTGGGGAGAATGCTGGGACTTCTGGTTGTTCTGGTGGTGCTAGCAGCGTTCTTGGACCTCCGGCGCGCATCCGCGCAAACTCCACCTCTCGTCCGCAACCAGCGGTGTTGATGAGGACAGGGCTGGAGAGCTGGATTAAGTAAGAATCACACCACTGGACACTTTAAAAGGAGGCTGGTGCTTGGCATCATTTTTTCTCTTCTGTTAACCATGGTTATCTCTAAAGAAACACATGCAGTCATCATTGCCCTGCACAAAACTGTCCTAACAGGGAAGAGTTTGCAGCTAGAAAGATTGCACCTCAGTCAACAATCTATCCATCATCAAGGAATTTAACGCTGAAGCCAATTTTTTACCTTCCTGACACGGCCCATTTTTTCAAATCTGCCCTGTGTCACTATAAGTGGTTATAACTTTGGAACGCTTTAACATATCCAAGTGATTTTGAAATTGTTTTCTCGTGACACATTGTACTTCATGTTAGTTACAACATTTTGGTGGTATGTTTTGCATTTATTTATGAGAAAATCAGATATTTGGTGAAAATTTGGAAAAATTCTCAATTTTCGAAATTCAAAATGTTCTACTTTTTCCACACATGAGTTATAACAGCAGAAAACGTAATAACTAACATTCACCAAATGTCTACTTTATACCTCTGTGGTTTTTTTATACATACTTTCATTTTTGTAAGCTGTTATGGGGCTTTGAATGTTAGGTGCGATTTTTCACATTTTCATAAAAAAGCAGAATCCTGCTATTGATGGGACCCTCTCAGGTTTGAAGTCACTTTGAGAGGCCTAAATAAAAGTAAAACCCCATAAATTACCCCATTATAGAAACTACACCCCTCAACGTACGTAAAACAACTTTTATGAAGTTTGTTAACCCTTTAATTGGTTTACAGGGGTTAAAACAAAATCGGATGCAATTTTAGAAATTTTTTTTTTTACTAAATTAATGTGTTTTTCATAAAATGTACAAATTCTCAGTGGATAAAATACCAAAACGCTCCACAAAATTTGATACCCAATCTCTCCCATGTATAATAATACCCCATATGTGGTGGTAACCTGCTGTATGGGCACACGCCAGGGCATCGAAGGAAAGCTGCGCCATTCAGAGCAGATTATGCATTGTCACTTTATAATGGCTATACAATCTTTATTTTTTTGGCAATTTGGACATATAAGGGCTTATTTTTTGCGACATGAGATGCACTTTACAAATACTTCATTTTAGTGGGTCTGTAGCTTTTTGATTAGATTTTATTAACTCTGTAATGTATGGAGGAAAAGAAAATTGTCAATCTTGGGTTCTTTTTGTTGTATATTTTGGGTGTCGTATACTAAAAATACTATAATATTTTTATTCTCTAGATCACTACGATTACAGTGATACCTCATTTATATAGTTTTTTTATATATTTTACAGGAAAAAAACGAATATAAAGAAAATCTCATTTGTTTTTGCATCGACATCTTTTCGGAGATATAACGTTAATACTTTTTGGTTGACAGAGCTGGTTTACGGCTTATTTTTTACGTGTTGAGTTGTCCTTTTCAGTGGTACCATTTTGGTGCACATAACTTTTTTTTGATCACTTTTTGGAAAATTTTTGTGAAGGGATTTTATGAAAATTTAAATTTTTGGCGAGTTTTTCGCGTTTTGTTTTTACGGCGTTCACCGTACGGGTCCAGTAATGTTTCTGACTTATTGTACAGATTGTTACGGACGCGCCGATACCAAATATGTGGGGTATTTTCAGGTTTTTTCACTTTATTAGATGTGTATAGGGAATGTTTGTGTTTAGGGGACTATAACTTTATTTAATTAATTCTTTTTATTCAAAAGTGTGTTGAATTAGTGTTTTTTACTTTTTTCCTTAACTTTTACAGGTTAGCTTGAACAAGTGATCCACTGATCACTTGTTCAAGCTATTCTTCACCTAATACAGTGTAATACAGATGTATTACACTGTATTATGTGACACACTGAGCATTCTGCTCCTGGGGCTGCGATCGGAGCAGTGGACCCCCCCAGTAAGCGCCGCGGGGGGGGGGGGGGGGGCTGGGGCATTCCAGCTAAATACACCTGACACACCGCGGTGCTATAATATATAGCCGACAACAGCAGCTTCTGGCTTTCAGGAGTCGGCGCCAGAAGCTTGACGTACTATTACTGCGTTTTACCGCCATGCAGTAATAGTACGTCAAATGTCGGTAAGGGGTTAAGGAGAGAGGTTCCATTTTTGCCAAAAAGACTCCAGAGCGCCCAAGACGGACCAGCATGCGCCAGGACCGTCTCTTAAAAGTGCTTCAGCTCCGGGATCGGGCTACCAGCAGTGCAGAGCTTACTCAGGAATGGCAGCAGGCAGGTGTGAGTGCATCTGCACGCACTGTGAGGCGGAGACTCATGGAGCAAGGCCTGGTGACAAGGAGGGCAGCAAAGAAGCCACTTCTCTCCAGAAAAAACATCAGGGACAGACTGATATTCTGCAAAATGTACAGGGAGTGGACTACTGAGGACTGGGGTAAAGTCATTTTCTCTGATGAATCCCCTTTCCGAACATCTGGAAAACAGCTTGTTCGGAGAAGACAAGGTGAGCGATACCATCAGTCTTGTCTCATGCCAACTGTAAAGCATCCTGCAACCATTCATGTGTGGGGTTGCTTCTCAGCCAAGGGAATCTGCTCTCTCAACTTCTTGCCTAAAACACATCCATGAATAAAGAATGGTCTCAGAATGTCCTCCAAGAGCAACTTCTCCCAACCGTTCAAGTGAAGTTTGGTGATCAACAGCATGATGTAGCACCTTGTCATAAAGCAAAGGTGATAACTAAATGGTTCAGGGAACAAAACATAGAGATTTTGGGACCATGGCCTGGAAATTCCCCAGATCTTAATCCAATTGAGAACTTGTGGTCAATCATCAAGAGATGGGTGGCCAAACAAAAAGCAACAAATTATAACAAAATGCAAGCATTGATTGTGCAAGATTGGACTGCTATCAGTCAGGATTTGGTCCAGAAGTTGATTGAGAGCTGCCAGGGAGAATTGCAGAGGTCCTGAAGAAGAAGGGTCAACACTGCAAATATTGACTTGCTGCATTAACTCATTCTGTCAATAAAAGCTTTTGTTACTCATAATATGATTGCACTTATATTTTTGTATGTGATAAAAACATCGGACACACACACATAATAACAGATCATGTGAAAATATAATATTTCTGTCATTCTCAAAACCTATGGCCATGACTGTAAAGTAATTAATACAGAAGAGGATAGTATAACATTGCATAGGGTTTTGTGAAAACTGGAGACCTGGACTGACAAATGGCAGATGAGGTTTAATGTGGATAAATGTAAGGATATGTTTTAAATGGTAAATGTTTTAGTCTCTGTTGTAGTCTCTGCCATCTCTATTGAATGCTATTGTGGAAACTGGACCCCAAAGCGGCGGTGGCATAATTCGTTCTTTTTTGTTAACACTATTGCTTGTTGTGTTTATTTTTTTCCAATATACAGTCTGATTGATACTCCTGTTCTTATTTGCGCTTAATTTTGAGGACATTTACACTTATAGTTAGTCATATGGGGAAGACTCTCTGTTTGCTATGGTCTATGTATGCTCATTTGTATGTGTTAATGTGTCTCCTCTGTTCCTCTTAATAAAGTTTATTGTTGATTTTTTTAAAAATAGTAAATATCTCAAGAAAAAAACTTGGAGTATTAATGGTGAGTGAGCTTAATTTTAGTGTCATGCATCTGCTGCTAGACCAATTAAAATTATGGGATGTATGCAGAGAGGAATAAATTCTCACCATAAGGACACAATTTTGCCCTTTTGCAAATCACAGGTCAGACCACACAATATTATGTACAGTTTTGGGCACCATTGACAAATTAGACCTTGAACAGGTTCAGAGGAGTACAGCCATGGAGTACAACCATTATAAGAGGAATGAGGGAACTAAAATACAATGATAGATTACTTAATTTGTGTTATTCAGAGTAGAAAAAGGACGGCTGAGGGGAGATTATAATAATAATCACTTAACTGTCCTCAAAAGAGGTTATCGAACACTACTCCATAAACGAACAAAATAATAAATAAGACAAACATTAATACATTTACAACTCATCCTAGGAAAACCTTAATAAAAATGATTTCCTTAAACATAATCCACATAATAATTAGTTCAATAATATATATTAGACAATTACTACCAACTGGTTTAACCATCTCGTATACAATCTAATAGAGAATGGGACAAAATTCATTGTACAAATTAATGTACAAATACCTGACTGGGCAGTACAAGGATCTCTCCAAAAATCTTTTTATACCTAGGCCTGTGACCAGGACAAGGGGGCATCCTCTACGCCTAGAGGAGAGGCGATTCTACCATCAACATAGACAAAGGTTCTTTACTGTACGAGAAGTGAGACTATGGAACTCTCTGCCGCAGGATCCTGTAATGGCTGATAATTTCAACATGTTCAAGAGGAACCTAGATACCTTTCTGGAGAGCATTTTTATCATATTTTATGGGAATAAAATAAATAAAGTAGTTTCTGTTCATCCCAAAATTTTTCCCTGCTTTGGGCCAATTGGCATCAGCCTTACAGGATTTTTGCCTTCTTCTGAATCAACACGGTATAATCTAGTAGGTCGGACTTGATGGACTGATGTCTTTTTCTCACTTTATTTACTATTATAGCTTTTACATGCTGTGTGGATTAGTAGAAGGCGTAGACAGAAGCCCCTGAGGCTCATTTGCAATATTTAAAAGATCTCAAAAACTAAGTTATTAGAAGCAAAAGGAAGTACCGATCCTGTTTCTGGACCTCAAAACCAAAAGTACTGTAGCACTGCAGACCACAAGGAAGACCAGTCAGTTAAAATAATCTCATTAATGTTAAAAATGGCGAATAGTTGCAGCAAACATTTTATTAGAGAATTGTAGAACATTTCATTATAAAGCATTCAAGCTTAATTTACATAAGGCTGTAAAACCAACCTGAATATTACCTAATAATAATTCATAGGAGCTCATAGAGTGCCTTCAATTGGTCTCGTAAAAACTGGTTTATAATTAACCACATACACATAAAAGAGCTTCACTTCCTCATATAAATGCTTGGATCTGCAAAACATACAAGATTGTTACACAGAAAGGTTTCTGCAACCATACCTACAGTACATGTGGTTTTATATTAACATATGTGGTTGGCCAGGTGGTTGTACATCTATTATATCTGTACTTTACCAGCATGTTGGGGATATTTATCCTCATATATTCACCTGTTTTAGGGATATCTATTGGCATATTTGTATTTATTTGGGATACCTAGTTTTGCTGTTTGAATTGTTATCATTCATACTTTGGTTATTATCCTGGGTTTTTTAGTGTTTTTAACTTTTACACAGTCTCTCATGCATTCTGTGTGTTGCTTCCATTAGAGGTCAATGTAGATTAGTTTAAACATGTAGCGGATCCAGCTTTACACAACCATCCAGGGTCAGTAAAAACATAGCAATTTATTTCATATTCTCTAAAAATTCACAGAGGCAGATGAACGTATAGGAGAACACAGACATACATAGCGTAAATGCCTACGCGTTTCGGAAAAAATCCTTCATCATGGCATGGTTGTGTGAAGCTGGATCCGCTACATGTTTTTGCTTGTGCTGCACTGGGAACAAGAGTTGTCCGTGCTCCAACCTTACCAGAAGCTGCTGCATGATCTTCAGGTAAGCTGACTCTATACCTTTTCAGTAATGTAGATTAGTTTGGTTAAAAATCTTTTTAGGAGTTATTATGCAAGACATTAATCATGCATTGAATGATACAAGCCCCCCCCCCCCATTCTTCTGTGCTGAATATAACAGGAGTCTCCAGCCTATTCTGCTGCGCTTGCATACAGTTATAGTCTCCCAAACTGGTGGTGCTATCTAGACTGGTCCCTGTGCTCTATAAGAGGGGCTACTGTACTGGGGTGTCTATATTACTATGGGGGGGCCTGTTCTATCCCACTAAGCGGGGTTGAACCAGTGCTATATCACAAAGGGGAGAGCCTTTGATATACTAAGGGGAGGAGGTAGGTGCTATTAGACTAAGGGGTGTGAGAGATATCATATTTCTCAGACTCCATTTTTGTTTAATCCAGAGACCATTTTGTTTAATCTAGCTAGAGACAGTTCTGTCCTTGAATCCTGTTCTATATTCTTTGCATAAGCATTGAGCTTATCTTGTTGGGACTTATGCGGAGCTTCACAAAGACATTTTAGTATAAACACTCTGTTTCCATCAAGTCTAGTGTTTTTCCAGTGTAGAAACTATACATCAAGTTGATTTGGGAAAATGGGTTAAAGGGAGGTTCTGGTATATTCAAGCTAACCTGTAGCATTTCAGTATTATATCACCTTTTCACACCCTCTGCAAGGCTTTTTCTTTTTCTTAATACACAACTGCTGGCTTAATTACAATAAATGCAGTGATTTGAGTGCAGCTTATTACTATGTATGTGTCATTCATTGAGGAGTTTGTTAGGCCTCTTTCACACTTGTGTTTTTCACACAGGTGTTCTGCATGTGCTTTTGACATGCAGAACATGCATTGCAATCTGACCCATTTTCACGCACACCCATGTTTTTTTAATGATCGTTTAAATCTCAGCATGCTCTACTTTTGCAAGTCAAGTGTACTTGGGTAAGTAATTGGCTTAATGGCACATTCTCAGATTGGGTTGATGTTACCAGTGGAGTGGCACAGGGGTCAGTATTGGGGCCACTTCTTTTCAATATTTTTATTAATGACCTTATAGTGGGTTTACATAGTCAATATTTGAAGATGATACTAAGCTGTGTCAGGTTATTAATAGGCAGATAGTATAGCATTACAAAGGGATTTGTGGAAGCTTGAGGAGTGGGGGTGGAGAAATGATTCATGAGGTTTTATGTAGATAAATGTAAAGTTATGCACTTGGGCCATGAAAAAAAAGTACTATTATATCCTAAACAGTCAATTACTTGGTAAAATTGCAGCTGAAAAGGACTTGGGGGTATTGGTGGATGGTAAACTTCATTTTAGTGACCAGAGCCAGGCAGCTGCTACTATAGCAAATAAAATAATGGGGTGTATCAAGAGAATCGATTTTCATGATAAACACACAGATTTGCCCTTATATAAATCCCTGGTTAGACCACACATGGAATAGTGGGGGTCATTTACTAAGGGCCCGATTCGCGTTTTCCCGACGTGTTGCCCGAATATTTCCGATTTGCTCCGATTCTCCATGAATTGCCCCGGGATTTTGGCGCATGCGATCAGATTGTGCTGCATCGGCGCTGGCATGCACACGACGGAAATCGGGGGCGTGGCCGAACGAAAACCCAACGGATTCGGGAAAAACCGCCGCATTTAAAACAAAAAAATCTGTCGCGGAGCTTGCACTTACCTTCACTCAGCCCGAGCTGGTGAACTCCAGCGCGTTCTGATGCGCAGCAACGCCACCTGGTGGACGGCGGAAGAACTACCATAATAAATCCCGGCCGGACCCGAATCCAGCGCAGAGAACGCGCCGCTGGATCGCGAATGGACCGGGTAAGTAAATCTGCCCCATTGTGTACAGTTTTGGACACCAGTGTATAAAAAGGACATAGTAGAACTTTAACGGGTTCAGAGGAGAGCAACCAAGATTATTAGGGGAATGGGGACACTAGAATACAATGATCGAAAATTACAAAATTTGAGAATGTTCATTTTAGAAAAAAAAAACGGCTGAGGGGAGACCTCATTACAATGTACAAATACCTGAATGGGTAGTACAAGGATCTCTCCAAAGATCTATTTATACCTAGGCCTGTGACCAGGACAAGGGGGCATCCTCTATGCCTAGAGGAGAGGCGATTCTACCATCAACATAGACAAAGGTTCTTTACTGTAAGAGCAGTGAGACTATCGAACTGTCTGCCACAGCAGGTTGTTCAAGAGAGGCCTGGATGAGCAAAAATATCACTTGTTTTGGGCAAAAAAACATTTGTTTAATTCTTAAAGGTCGGACTTGAAGGACTTGTATCTTTTTCCAGCCTTATATACTATGGTACTATGATACTATCAGGGTCCTGTACTACATTTCTATTGGGAAATGCTGGGTTACATTACTAAGGGTGCTGCTATCCTAGCTAAATGAATGAATAGATGCTTAATTAATTAGGCGGAAACTATACTTTAGGATAGTCTATAATATGCTGAAGGATAAGAGTATATAAAATGCATATTTTGAGGGGTAAATATTACTAAGGAACACTGTTGGACATTATACTGACTGTAATGTTTTTAGGGACCCAGTGTGGAGGTGTGCTCCAGAGGCCGTAATCACGAGGATAGCAAATTCTTCCGTGAAAAGTAATAGCTGAGGCTAAGTCGTAATTACATCCTGTACCTGATGGAAAAGGATTGACAAAGATAGTACAGTGGGAGTAGGACACAGACACAACTTAATTTGAGCAGTACCATATATACTCGAGTATAAGTCGACCCGGGTATAAGCCAAGACCCCTAATTTTACCACCCAAACTGGGAAAAACGATTGACTCGAGTATAAGCCTAGGGTGGGAAATGCATTGGTCACAGCCCCCCCCAGTATATAGCCAGCAAGCCCCCAGTAGTATATAGCCAGCCTGCCCCCAGTAGTATATAGCCAGCCTGCCCCCATGTAGTATTCAGGCAGCCCCTAGTAGTATACAGCCAGCCAGCCCCCATGTAGTATACAGGCATCCCCTAGTAGTATACAGCCAGCCCCCAGGAGTATACAGCCAGACTGCCCCCAGTAGTATACAGCCAGCCATCCCCCAGTAGTATACAGACAGCCCTAGTATTATACAGCCAGCCAGCCCCTAGTCGTATACAGCCAGCCCCTAGTCGTATACCGCCAGCCCCTGGTAGTATACAGCCAGCCAGCCCCCAGTGGTGTACAGCCAGCCAGCACCTAGTAGTATACAGCATACTATGACGCAGCCACTGCTGACGTCATAGTATGCGCCAGCGGGCCGGAAGATAACATGGCCGTGTCCATGCCGGCAGTTAAAGAAGACAGAAGAAAGAAGAGGAGCCGCACCGACAGCGGGGACATTGGGGAGCTGCGCGGAGCATCAGGATGCCGGAGGGTGAGTATATAAGTTTATTATTCTTTTTATAGACTCGTGTATAAGCCGTGGTAACGTTTTTCAGCACATTTTTTTGCTGAATAACTCGGCTTATACACGAGTACATTAGGTAAGTGATTTTGTGTGTGTGTTTGCTCTATTGAACTGTGTAAATGCAAATGCATTGCAAACACTCATGCGATGTAAACGGCACGTAAATACAAACATCACACAGCTGTAAGTGCCACTTAAAAGCAAATGCAACATGAACGCTTTCATGAATGCAAATACACCATAAACACAATGCAAACATGCAAATGCAATGTAAAGGCGACACGAACTCCACAAAAACGCAAATACAACCCACACCCAACAGAAATGTAAATGTGATGCCAATGAGACCAAAAATGCAAATGCCACGTAAATGTAAGAGTAAATGCAACGCAAACATAACAAACGCAAATGCCACATAAACGGAAATATAAACACAAAAACACAAACGCCATATAAGTGCAAACATGAAGCAAACGCAAAATGAACGCAAGTAAGCTCGATGCTAATGCCACATTAGCGTAAAACAAAGGCAAATGCTGGTTAAGTGTAAATACGTCATAAACACAAACACTACATAAATGTAAAGCAAACGCTGTGTAAACGTAAATGCAACGCAAATGCGACATAAACTATACATAAAGTAAATGCAAACACCATGTACTATAAGTGTTAACACAATGCAAGAGCTACATAAGCGTAAACACAATGCAACTGTCATTTAAACGTAAACACATGTAAACATGATGCAAACGCCGTATAAATGTAAGCACCAGCGATACACCACTCAAGTGCCATGTCAATGTAAATGCCCCTGCAAATGTAAGTCAAATGTAAATGAGATGATGGCGCAAACATCATGTAAGGGTCATGCTTGCGTAACTGTAATGTAGATACTTTTACATCACCTTTTATGTTTACATTACTGTAAAATTGCGTTTAAGTTTATGTTGCATCTGCGTTCACATTACACTTACACACTGGGGGTCATTTACTAAGGCTCCGATTTGCCCATTTTCGTCGGGTTTCCCGTACTTTTCTGATTTGCGCTGTTTTACATGAACAGAGAAAAAAAATCACAGCTCACTACTGTTCATAGTAGCTTCTCTGACATTACCTGCCACTGATTGGATACTATGAGAGAACATTAGCATAACACACACCTCCAGCTCCTCCTCTCTGATCAAACACAGATTACAATGGTCAGATACTGGGACTGATATCTCCACGGCCGTGGGGGTTAGAAAGAAAATTTAAAGTGCTCCTCAATCTTTATAGCCACCCCTACAGAATGGTATGCTACATGTGTGAGGTGGTGAAAGGTCCGCTTTAAAGGGGTTGCAGGAAAAAAAATATCTACTTTCTTCCAAAAACTGCACCACCTGTCTATGGTTTGTGCTGGTATTGTCACTTAGTTTTTCTAGAGATTAATAGTTTTTCAGCATCTGGACAACAAATTTTACAAATTATGTATTTTACAGAAGTCTTCACCAAGTGCCTTTTCACAGACCTGGTTGGGATTGCCAGAAAGAAATAACATTGATGAACTACTCAGGGATCCATATCTCCCAGCTTCTTAATCCAAAAACCTTTAAATGTAGCGTAACAACAGCAGGAACCAGATCTTTGTTAAATATCCTGCAGGATGTTACTGTCGTAGAAGTGTTGCGGAAACAAGAATATCACTGCCACCAGGGCTGATTGTACGGCTAGCTGCACACAAGGTGGATGTTTGTGCAGGGAAAGTCCATGAAGAGGCCTTCAAAAGAATCAAAAACTTTGTAAACAAACAATTGACTTCATTATTATAATAATTTCCATGATAACAACTGGCAAAATCTGTACAGAAATAAAATACACCAAAATCCTTCACAGTAAATTTCGAGCTTGCTGGATCACTCTTAGACAAAACTGAAAGTGTGTATAGAAAGTATAATCTATCAGCATGAAACATGTAGACTTCTATAGAAAGATATTAGCGCTAAGTCACGAGAAAATAAATGACAGCAATGCTGGTAGCAGGACTGAAGGGTTTCTCATTTCTTAGCTTTAGCTAACAAAAACAACCTTCAGACTTGGGTTGTTCTGCATGCTGATTCGCATATATTCAGTGGCCTAACTAGAAGGCACTACAGAAAAATGGGGCCTCGCTACAACAGGAGATTTCCAGGAGCATGTTCATAAGGGATAGATTTTACATACACAGTACAGGGTTTATAGATACAGTGATGTTGCAGCACAGGGAAAATACACACTGGGGCTTATTTACTAAGGGTCCGCGGATCGCATTTCCATCGGACTGTTCCTAGTTTTCAGGATTTGTGCCGCTGTGACAGAGATTTAGAAGGGGAGGGATGTCACACGTAATCGGATTTTGACGCAGTGGCGCCGGCTTTCCTGCGACAGAAATCGGGGGCCAGCCCGTTGGACGATCCGACTGATTTGGACTGAGCGCGTGATTTAATATTCAAATTTTGTAGCATCCAATACACTTACATACACCGGGAAGAAGATGGTGAACTCTGGCGGACCCGTGCGGTGAAGCGACACATGCAGGATATCAGGCGCACGATCATTGTGAATCGCGGCACAGTGCATTGGAGTCAGACAATGCACTTTCGGGGATCTCCAGCAGCCGGGTAAGTAAATGTCCCCCACTGTGTTGTCACAGTACAGGGATAATGCACACCAGGGCCGGATTATAGGCAGGCCCCCACCATCTTGCTCCCAAGGGGGCCCTCACCATCTGACAATGTCTGCCGACTCAGACGTCAAGTATTATATCAGTTTGTAACGGGGATTCAACTGCGCGAGCGGCGCTGTGTCCCCTGACACTCAGTGCCCCAGTCGGCTCAGGTGTGCCAGTGCCGTGCGAGATGACTGTCACTCTTTGGGAGCGCACCGCTCCATACGGCACCAAGCACCCATTGCCGGCCTATGGGGGACTTATATTCAACGTATATACGTCACCGTATATAAGGGACAAGGTTCAGGATGCAGGATGTAGGACACCTGGGTGCACAAGACATATTTACATGATACAAGGTATAAAGACCAAGAAACAAAACCACACAAACCAGCAGCACTGTGATCATGAATACATGCTGCTTTGTATGCTTTCCTGCGTACTATATCACTATATTTCTTCAGGTTTACAGGGGGAACGATAAACTGTGGCACCTATAAATTACCGTATGTACTAGATCTGGATGCCATAAATTTTTACAAGTGGCACCTGGAAAAGATAGCCTACATGACAAAACAGTAACTAATCATAATGAGCTTAAAGGGGTATCTCATCTGACATTCTATGGCTTTTGCTTACTTTCATAATTATGTCAAAATGTCCATCTAGAACTAAAGAAATGTATTAATTTCAGTTTTAAATTCCATTTAGGAGAAGAAGTATGTCTGACAGAAACATTGACAGACATAAAACCCCAAGGGCCTATGAAAGTGGTGCAAGGGACTATGAGTGGAAAAAGGCTGCAGAGAAAACAAAAAAAGGGAAAAATATTCTTGAACACACTCAAAAGCTAGAGGGACAGACAAATGAAGGAAGGTTTAAACATGGTTATACACATTTGTATTTTATGTGCTTATTTTAGTTTACAATTTATTGTGTACAATTTAAAGTATTGTGTATGTATTGATTTTATCTTGCAACAGGGGCATACACTGCACATAAACTTACAACCGATGAAGCCGCTAATGCTGCATGTGACCTTACAGCTGATGAAGGGGCAAATACTGAATGTGACCTTACAGCTAATGAAGGGGCAAATGCTGAATGTGACCTAACAGCTGATGAAGGGGCAAATACTGAATGTGACCTAACAGCTGATGAAGGGGCAAATACTGAATGTGACCTTACAGCTGATGAAGGGGCAAATACTGAATGTGACCTTACAGCTGATGAAGGGGCAAATGCTGAATGTGACTTAACAACTGGTGAAGTGACAGACACTGCACGTGATCTAACAGCTGAAAGAGGGGCAGAAGCTGGGTTAGAAGTTGCTGGAACGACAGAAGCTGACTCAGCATATGATGAAATGGCAAAAGCCAAGGAGGTACATGATGTTAGTGGGTCAAAAGGGAAAGATTACAAAATTTCCTCATTTCAGCAATGCCTTTGGCCCAAATACTGTTCCTCAGAGTTTATAGATTTTTGTGCCACTGAAGGGTCCAAACGGCTTCAACATTGCACATTTAAACTGTTGCAGAAGTCTGTTACACAAAGGTGTAAAAAAAAGAGAAAACATATCTATGGATCGAAATGGTGAATCAGTTAACCGCACCTGGCTCTCCTCAAGCCAAGGAAAAGTTTATTGCTATGTGTGCAAACTAATAACACCACAAAAAGAAAACCTTTCTGGAGGCACTCTGAAGTTGCACATGCATACAGTAGGCGCGTTCTTATGCATGTTGTTAGTACTATTTAATTCCTGGCTGAAAGAGGTCTTGCCTTTTGAGGTGAAAATGAGCTATTGAACTCACCAAGAAATGGCAACTTTACGGGCACTATGGAGCTCATTGCAGAGTTTGACCAATTTTTGTCATCTCACCTCAAAGAACATGCTCAAAAAGGAAGGGGCAAAACAAACTATTTATCCTCAACAATTGTAGAGGAGATAATCAAACTAATGGGCCAGCGTATTCAGCAAACAATAATTGATAGGATAAAGCAATCTAAGTATTATTCTGTTTCAGTTGACTCCCAGATGAGGCAAAAATTGATCAGCTAACTATTGTAATACGTTACATTGAAGGATCATCTCCCAAAGAAAGATTCCTAACTAGAGATGAGCGAACATACTCGTCCGAGCTTGATGCTCGATCGAGCATTAGCGTACTCGTAACTGCTCGTTGCTCGGACGAGTATTTCGCCCGCTCGAGAAAATGGCAGCTCCCGCCGTTTTGTTTTTTGGCGGCCAGAAACAGAGCCAATCACAAGCCAGGAGACTCTGCACTCCACCCAGCATGACGTGGTACCCTTACACGTCGATAGCAGTGGTTGGCTGGCCAGATCAGGTGACCCTGGGATAGACTAGCCGCTGCCCGCGCTGCTCGGATCATTCTCTGTCTGGATGCCGCTAGGGAGAGAGCTGCTGCTGGTCAGGGAAAGCGTTAGGGTGTTCTATTAGCTTACTGTTAGGCAGGAGTGATTCTACAACAACCCAACAGCCCTTCTTAGGGCTACAATAACGTTATACTTTTTTTTTTTATTTGCTTGTGGCTGGGCTTGCTGGCACTAGTAGTGCAGCTAGTACCATATTGTGAGGAATTAGCAGGGGGACTTGCTACCGTTGTGTTTAGCTCTTAGTGACACACATATCCACCTCAAACACCAAAGTGGGAAAATTTATTAGGGGTTTGATTTCAATTAGGCACAGTCTGCCAGTTTCTTTTTATTTTACGTTTATTTTTTTAATAACTCAGTGTCATCTCATCTTGCATAGTAGTGTGCTTTAATACTTGGCTAGAAAATAGCCATAGGAGAATCCAAACGGCTTACTTACGCCTACAGTAGCGTTATATATATTTGATTTCTGGTTGATCTGCTGGTGGCTGTAGTTGCTGCAGTGCATCTACTAGCAAATTGTGAGCAATTTGGAGTGAGACTTGCGAGCACTGTGTTTTGCGCTTAGTGACGCACATATCCATCGCAAAGACCGAAGTGGGAAAATTTATTAGGGCCCGGGGTTGTATTTCAATTAGGCACAGTCTGCCATTTTCTTTTTTATTTTACGTTTATTTTTTTCATAACTCAGTGTCATCTCATCTGGCATAGTAGTGTGCTTTAATACTTGGCTAGAAAATAGCCATAGGAGAATCCAAACGGCTTACTTACGCCTACACTAGCGTTATATATATTTGATTTCTGGTTGATCTGCTGGTGGCTGTAGTTGCTGCAGTGCATCTACTAGCAAATTGTGAGCAATTTGGAGTGAGACTTGCGACCACTGTGTTTTGCGCTTAGTGACGCACATATCCATCGCAAAGACCGAAGTGGGAAAATTTATTAGGGCCCGGGGTTGTATTTCAATTAGGCACAGTCTGCCATTTCCTTTTTTATTTTACGTTTATTTTTTTCATAACTCAGCGTCATCTCATCTGGCATAGTAGTGTGCTTTAATACTTGGCTAGAAAATAGCCATAGGAGAATCCAAACGGCTTACTTACGCCTACAGTAGCGTTATATATATTTGATTTCTGGTTGATCTGCTGGTGGCTGTAGTTGCTGCAGTGCATCTACTAGCAAATTGTGAGCAATTTGGAGTGAGACTTGCGACCACTGTGTTTTGCGCTTAGTGACGCACATATCCATCGCAAAGACCGAAGTGGGAAAATTTATTAGGGCCCGGGGTTGTATTTCAATTAGGCACAGTCTGCCATTTCCTTTTTTATTTTACGTTTATTTTTTTCATAACTCAGCGTCATCTCATCTGGCATAGTAGTGTGCTTTAATACTTGGCTAGAAAATAGCCATAGGAGAATCCAAACGGCTTACTTACACCTACAGTAGCGTTATATATATTTGATTTCTGGTTGATCTGCTGGTGGCTGTAGTTGCTGCAGTGCATCTACTAGCAAATTGTGAGCAATTTGGAGTGAGACTTGCGACCACTGTGTTTTGCGCTTAGTGACGCACATATCCATCGCAAAGACCGAAGTGGGAAAATTTATTAGGGCCCGGGGTTGTATTTCAATTAGGCACAGTCTGCCATTTCCTTTTTTATTTTACGTTTATTTTTTTCATAACTCAGCGTCATCTCATCTGGCATAGTAGTGTGCTTTAATACTTGGCTAGAAAATAGCCATAGGAGAATCCAAACGGCTTACTTACGCCTACAGTAGCGTTATATATATTTGATTTCTGGTTGATCTGCTGGTGACTGTAGTTGCTGCAGTGCATCTACTAGCAAATTGTGAGCAATTTGGAGTGAGACTTGCGACCACTTTGTTTTGCGCTTAGTGACGCACATATCCATCGCAAAGACCGAAGTGGGAAAATATATTAGGGCCCGGGGTTGTATTTCAATTAGGCACAGTCTGCCATTTCCTTTTTTATTTTACGTTTATTTTTTTCATAACTCAGCGTCATCTCATCTGGCATAGTAGTGTGCTTTAATACTTGGCTAGAAAATAGCCATAGGAGAATCCAAACGGCTTACTTACGCCTACACTAGCGTTATATATATTTGATTTCTGGTTGATCTGCTGGTGGCTGTAGTTGCTGCAGTGCATCTACTAGCAAATTGTGAGCAATTTGGAGTGAGACTTGCGACCACTGTGTTTTGCGCTTAGTGACGCACATATCCATCGCAAAGACCGAAGTGGGAAAATTTATTAGGGCCCGGGGTTGTATTTCAATTAGGCACAGTCTGCCATTTCCTTTTTTATTTTACGTTTATTTTTTTCATAACTCAGCGTCATCTCATCTGGCATAGTAGTGTGCTTTAATACTTGGCTAGAAAATAGCCATAGGAGAATCCAAACGGCTTACTTACGCCTACAGTAGCGTTATATATATTTGATTTCTGGTTGATCTGCTGGTGGCTGTAGTTGCTGCAGTGCATCTACTAGCAAATTGTGAGCAATTTGGAGTGAGACTTGCGACCACTGTGTTTTGCGCTTAGTGACGCACATATCCATCGCAAAGACCGAAGTGGGAAAATTTATTAGGGCCCGGGGTTGTATTTCAATTAGGCACAGTCTGCCATTTCCTTTTTTATTTTACGTTTATTTTTTTCATAACTCAGCGTCATCTCATCTGGCATAGTAGTGTGCTTTAATACTTGGCTAGAAAATAGCCATAGGAGAATCCAAACGGCTTACTTACGCCTACAGTAGCGTTATATATATTTGATTTCTGGTTGATCTGCTGGTGGCTGTAGTTGCTGCAGTGCATCTACTAGCAAATTGTGAGCAATTTGGAGTGAGACTTGCGACCACTTTGTTTTGCGCTTAGTGACGCACATATCCATCGCAAAGACCGAAGTGGGAAAATTTATTAGGGCCCGGGGTTGTATTTCAATTAGGCACAGTCTGCCATTTCCTTTTTTATTTTACGTTTATTTTTTTCATAACTCAGCGTCATCTCATCTGGCATAGTAGTGTGCTTTAATACTTGGCTAGAAAATAGCCATAGGAGAATCCAAACGGCTTACTTACGCCTACAGTAGCGTTATATATATTTGATTTCTGGTTGATCTGCTGGTGGCTGTAGTTGCTGCAGTGCATCTACTAGCAAATTGTGAGCAATTTGGAGTGAGACTTGCGACCACTGTGTTTTGCGCTTAGTGACGCACATATCCATCGCAAAGACCGAAGTGGGAAAATTTATTAGGGCCCGGGGTTGTATTTCAATTAGGCACAGTCTGCCATTTCCTTTTTTATTTTACGTTTATTTTTTTCATAACTCAGCGTCATCTCATCTGGCATAGTAGTGTGCTTTAATACTTGGCTAGAAAATAGCCATAGGAGAATCCAAACGGCTTACTTACGCCTACAGTAGCGTTATATATATTTGATTTCTGGTTGATCTGCTGGTGGCTGTAGTTGCTGCAGTGCATCTACTAGCAAATTGTGAGCAATTTGGAGTGAGACTTGCGACCACTGTGTTTTGCGCTTAGTGACGCACATATCCATCGCAAAGACCGAAGTGGGAAAATTTATTAGGGCCCGGGGTTGGATTTCAATTAGGCACAGTCTGCCATTTCCTTTTTTATTTTACGTTTATTTTTTTAATAACTCAGTGTCATCTCATCTGGCATAGCAGTGTGCTTTCATACTTGGCTAGAAAATAGCCATAGCAATAGGATAGCATCGTTTGGTTTTAAAAACTAAAAAACACACAAAAAAAAAAACACAAAAAAAAGTAAAAAAAAAAATTAAAGTTATAAATCCCTTTTTTAAAATGTTTAACCCGAGGGCTAGGGGTAGAGGACGAGGGCGGGGACGTGGGCGTCCAACTACTGCAGGGGTCAGAGGCCGTGGTCCTGGGCGGGGTGAGACACCACCTGCTTATGAGGGAGCAGGGGAACGCCGCAGAGCTACACTCCCTAGGTTCATGTCTGAAGTTACTGGGACTCGTGGTAGAGCACTGTTGAGGCCAGAACAGTGCGAACAGGTGATGTCGTGGATTGCCGACAATGCTTCGAGCAATTTGTCCACCAGTCAGTCTTCCACGCAGTCCACCCATGTCACCGAAATCGGCACTCCTCCAGCTCCTGCACCTCAGCCTCCTCCCCCCCAGTCTGCCCCCTCCCAGCAAAATTTGCCATTTGAACCGGCATACTCTGATGAACTGTTTTCTGGACCCTTCCCACAGTCACAAACCACTTGTCTGGTTGCTGATGAGCAATTTTCCGATGCCCAGGTTTTCCACCAGTCGCAGTCTGTGGGTGATGATGACCTTGTTGACGTACTGGAAGAAGTGTGTAAAGAGGTGTCCGACGATGAGGAGACACGGTTGTCAGACAGTGGGGAAGTTGTTGTCAGGGCAGGAAGTCCGAGGGGGGAGCAGACTGAGGGATCGGAGGATGATGAGGTGACAGACCCAAGCTGGGTTGAGAGGCCGGGTGAACACAGTGCTTCTGAGACGGAGGAGAGTCCTCGACCAGAACAGGTTGGAAGAGGCAGTGGTGGGGCCAGACGGAGAGGCAGGGCCAGAGCTGGTGCATCAGCGCCAAATGTGTCAACTAGTGAAGCTCCCGTGGCGAGGGCTCCTGCGGCGAGGGCTAGATTTTCAGAAGTCTGGAGGTTCTTTAAGGAAACACCGGATGACCGACGGACTGTGGTGTGCCACCTTTGCCAAACCAGGATCAGCAGGGGTTCCACCACTAATAGCTTAACTACCACCAGTATGCGCAGGCATATGAATGCTAAACACCCCACTCAGTGGCAACAAGCGCGTTCACCTCCGGCCGTGCACACCACTGCTCCTTCCCCTGTGTCAGCTGATAGTCAGCCCCCTGCCCAGGACCCTGCCACAAAAACCCCATCGTCGCCTCCACGATCCTCCACAGCATCCACCAGCGTTCAGCTCTCCATACCCCAGACGCTGGAGCGGAAACGCAAATATAGTGCAACCCACCCGCACGCCCAAGCTCTTAATGTGCACATCTCCAGATTGCTAAGCCTGGAGATGCTGCCCTATAGGCTAGTAGAGACCGAGGCCTTTCGCAGCCTCATGGCGGCGGCCGCCCCTCGGTATTCGGTCCCCAGCCGCCACTACTTTTCCCGATGTGCCGTCCCAGCCCTGCACCAGCACGTGTCAAACAACATAATCCGTGCCCTGACCAACGCCGTTTCTGACAAGGTCCACCTGACCACGGACACGTGGACGAGTGCTGCCGGGCAGGGCCACTATATATCGCTGACGGCACATTGGGTTAACTTGGTGGAGGCTGGGACCGAGTCTGACCCTGCGGCTGGTCATATACTGCCGACGCCGAGGATTGCGGGGCCTACCTCGGTCCAGGTGTTTCAGGCCTACTATGCCTCCTCCTCCTCCCACCCCTCCTCCACCTCATCCTCCGAACGACCATCCGTGGGCATGGCGCCATCAGTCGGTAGCTCTAGGCACAGCAGCAGTGCCGTCGCTAAGCGACAGCAGGCGGTGCTCAAACTGCTGAGCCTAGGCGATAAAAGGCACACCACCTAAGAACTATTACAGGGCATCACGGCGCAGACTGATCTGTGGCTGGCACCGCTGAACCTGAAGCCAGGCATGGTTGTGTGTGACAACGGCCGTAACCTGGTGGCGGCTCTGCAACTCGGCAGACTGACACATGTGCCATGCCTGGCCCATGTGTTAAATCTGATAGTTCAGCGTTTCCTCAAGACATACCCCAATCTGTCTGATTTGCTCACGAAGGTGCGCCGCATCTGTGCGCATTTCAGGAAGTCCAGCACAGATGCTGCCACTCTCAGGGCAGCGCAGCGCCGCCTCCAACTGCCCGCTCACCGACTGTTGTGCGACGTGCCCACGAGGTGGAATTCAACACTGACCATGTTATCCAGAGTTTACCAGCAGCGCCGAGCGATTGTAGACTGCCAGATGTCAACTTGCACCAGAACTGGTAGTCAGGTCAGTCAGCTTCCTCAAGTCTACAATGAGGAGTGGACGTGGATGTCTGATATCTGTCAGGTGCTGAGTAACTTTGAGGAGTCAACACAGATGGTCAGTGGCGATGCCGCCATCATCAGCCTCACCATCCCGCTGCTTGGCCTGTTGAAAAACTCTCTGGTCAGCATGAAGTCGGAAGCTTTGCGCTCCTCACAAGAGACGGGGGAAGAAGATTCCCTTGTTGATAGCCAAAGCACCCTTAGGTCTGTTTCTCAGCGCATATCGGAGGAGGTGGAGGTGGAGGAGGATGAGGAGGACAATGTTGGCGAGACACAAGAGGGGACCATTGTTGAGTCCTTTACTGTTGAGCGTGTATGGGCAGAAGAAGAGGAGTTGGAGGAGTTGGGGGAGGAGGAAATGGACAGTCAGGCCAGTGAGGGGAGTGAATTCTTACGCGTTGGTACTCTGGCGCATATGGCAGATTTCATGCTAGGCTGCCTATCCCGTGACCCTCGCATTCAAAGAATTTATTCCAGCACCGATTACTGGGTGTTCACTCTCCTGGACCCACGGTACAAGCAAAATCTTTCCACTCTCATCCCTGGAGAGGAAAGGAGTGTGAGAATGCATGAATACCAGCAGGCCCTGGTGCACAAGCTGAAACAGTATTTCCCTTCTGACAGCGCTAGCGGCAGAGTGCGTAGTTCTGCGGGACAAGTAGCGAGGGAGAGTAGGCGAGCAGGCAGCTTGTCCAGCACTGGCAAGGGTACGCTTTACAAGGCTTTTGCCAGCTTTATGTCACCCCAGCAAGACACTGTCACCTGTCCCCAGTCTCGGCAGAGTAGGGCTGATCTTTACAGAAAGATGGTGAGGGAGTACGTAGCTGACCATACCATCGTCCTAAATGATCACACAGCTCCCTACAACTACTGGGTTTCAAAGCTGGACATGTGGCACGAACTGGCGCTGTACGCCTTGGAGGTTCTTGCCTGCCCTGCCGCTAGCGTCTTGTCCGAGCGGGTTTTCAGTGCAGCTGGTGGCATCATCACCGATAAGCGTACACGCCTGTCGACTGACAGCGCTGACAGGCTGACGCTTATTAAGATGAATAAAGCCTGGATTTCTCATAATTTCCAATCTCCACCAGGTGAAGGAAGCTCAACCTGAATAATTTATCCACTCCTCCTCCTCCTCATTTTCCTCCTTCTCCTCCTCTTTGTAGAGTAAAGCAGAGGAAACTGGCTATTTTTTGACAGGGCCCACTGGCTCTAGCTATAGTACTTTATGCATTTAATTTTTCTGGATGGCCACCGACCCGGTCCTCTGTTTTAAACAATTTTTGGGAGTGCCACATACAGGCACTCAATCTATTCAATTTTTCTGGAGGGCCACCTACCTGCTCCTCTGGTTTGAAAACTTTTTTGGACTGCCACATACAGGCACTCAATCTATTCCATTTTACTGGAGGGCCACCTACCTGCTCCTCTGATTTGAAAAGTTTTTTGGACTGCCACATACAGGCACTCAATCTATTCAATTTTTCTGGAGGGCCACCTACCTGCTCCTCTGGTTTGAAAAGTTTTTTGGACTGCCACATACAGGCACTCAATCTATTCAATTTTTCTAGAGGGCCACCTACCTGCTCCTCTGGTTTGAAAACTTTTTTGGACTGCCACATACAGGCACTCAATCTATTCAATTTTTCTGGAGGGCCACCTACCTGCTCCTCTGGTTTGAAAACTTTTTTGGACTGCCACATACAGGCACTCAATCTATTTCATTTTTCTGGAGGGCCACCTACCTGCTCCTCTGGTTTGAAAACTTTTTTGGACTGCCACATACAGGCACTATCCAAATTAAATTGTCTCCATAGCAGCCTCCACACGTTGTCTCCATTGCTACCTCCAAAAGTCGTCCATATAGCTGCCTCCATACATCGTCCCCTTATCAAACGAGGTGTGTCAGGCAGAAATTTGGGTTGTTTTCATGGATTCCACATCAAAGTTGTTAACTTTGTCGCCACCCTGCTGTGTTATCCACAAAATATACTGGCAAACTTTTATCATTTACCAATATTATTTCAGCGCTTCTTGCGCATCTGTATACATTCCCCTCACCCGCCATATCCTAAACTTATAAGAACGCTACTACACTTGATCTTATACAAAAGGTTCTTAGAAGTGCTGTTTGGGGAGTAGCCTAGAGACAGGGGCTTGGATTGGCGAAAGCTCGCCTGGCAGCGGAGCGCCAGCTCCATGCGCATCATGCGCTTCTTGCGCATCTGTTTACATTCCCCTCACCCGCCATATCCCAAACTTATAAGAACGCTACTACACTTAACTTGGTGCAGGCTGGGACCGAGTCTGACCCGGGGGCTAGTCATATACTGCCGACGCAGAGAATTGCGGGGCCTACCTCGGTCCAGGTCTCAAAAGCCTAGTATACCTCCTCCTCCTCCGAATTACCATCCGTGGCCATGGCGCCATCAGTCGGTAGCTCTAGGCACAGCAGCAGTGCCGTCGCTAAGCGACAGCAGGCGGTGCTCAAACTGCTGAGCCTAGGCGATAAAAGGCACACCGCCCAAGAGCTATTACAGGGCATTCCACATCAAACTTGTTAACTTTGTCGCCACCCTGCTGTGTAATCCTCAAAATATACTGGCAAACTTTTACCATTTACGGATATTATTTCAGCGCTTCTTGCGCATCTGTTTACATTCCCCTCACCCGCCATATTCCAAACTTATAAGAACGCTACTACACTTAACTTGGTGCAGGCTGGGACCGAGTCTGACCCTGGGGCTGGTCATATACTGCCGACGCAGAGGATTGCGGGGCCTACCTCGGTCCAGGTGTTTCAGGCCTACTATGCCTCCTCCTCCTCCCACCCCTCCTCCACCTCCTCCTCCTCCGAATTACCATCCGTGGGCATGGCGCCATCAGTCGGTAGCTCTAGGCACAGCAGCAGTGCCGTCGCTAAGCGACAGCAGGCGGTGCTCAAACTGCTGAGCCTAGGTGATAAAAGGCACACCGCCCAAGAGCTATTACAGGGCATTCCACATCAAACTTGTTAACTTTGTCGCCACAGTGCTGTGTAAGCCACAAAATATACTGGAAAACTTTTTTCATTTACGGATATTATTTCAGCGCTTCTTGCGCAGATGTTTACATTCCCCTCACCCGCGATATCCCAAACTTATAAGAACGCTACTACACTTGATCTTATACAAAAGGTTCTTAGAAGTGCTGTTTGGGGAGTAGCCTAGAGACAGGGGCTTGGATTGGCGAAAGCTCGCCTGGCAGCGGAGCGCCAGCTCCATGCCAAGATCCAACTAACATAGTTTGAACTGCAGCACCTTTAATCTACTACTAGTTCACTGCCTCCATACATGGTCCCCTTATCAAACGAGCTGTGTCAGGCAGAATTTTGGATTGTTTTCATGGCTTCCATGTTAACTTTGTCGCCACCCTGCTGTGTAATCCACAAAATATACTGGCAAACTTTTATCATGTACCGATATTATTTGAGCGCTTCTTGCTCACCTCCTTTGGTTCCTCTCTGCCACCCATTGGTTTGAAGCCTGAGTCCATTTAGGGTATGTTGCCATGACACTCTCTAGCCTGCCGCTGCTGCCGCTGCCTCTGCATGCTGTCCCCTATAGTGTCAGGGTCAATTATTGGATGTTTTAGATGCTATCTAGCCTCATTCGGTCACTCTGTCATGGCCATGCTGTTGCCCATAATTTTGGCATAATGGTGCGACTAAGCAGCCTCAGAGGCATCCATGCATGCTGCCCCTGCTGTTTCCTGTCCATTTCCGTGGTGTTTCCATCCTTTTCTGAGGGTCCCAGGTGTTTGGCCAAGCTTCCCTGTGCAGAGCCTTGGTCCCCTTGAAAAATGCTCGAGTCTCCCATTGACTTCAATGGGGCTCGTTACTCGAAACGAGCACTCGAGCATCGGGAAAAGTTCGTCTCGAATAACGAGTACCCGAGCATTTTAGTGCTCGCTCATCTCTATTCCTAACCTTTCTTCCAAACTGGATCTGCTATAGCCAATGGATTGCTTACATTCTTAGAGCAACATAATGTAGAAATACAAGAATGCAGAGGACAGGCATATGACAATGCCGCTAACATGTGTGGTAAATATAAAGGCATGCAAGCCTTTATTAAACAGAAAAACAAGTTGGCAGAGTTGATACCATGTTGTGGGCACTCATTAAATCTTGTTGGTAAAGCAGCATCTAATGCCTGCCCTAAAGATGTTAATTTTTTTCAGTTTGTGCAACAACTGTATGTTTTTTTCACTGCATCTACACACCGCTACCAGATTTTGAAGACAAATTTGAGTCAATCCGGAGCAAAATATAATGTTCCTAAACCATTAACTGAAACCAGGTGGGCATGTAGGGTAGATGCTACAAAAGCTCTTGTTCATGGTTATCACAAAATAAAAGACGCTCTTGATAAGATTGGCTGTTCTACAGATGAGAAGGATATAGTAAAAAATGAAGCAAACAGCCTTTCAAAACAGATATCATCACTTTAAAGAGCATTTCTATTTATTTTCTGGAACTAAATTTTAAATAGATTTGATGCCACCAGTAAAGCACTCCAGCAACCTAAATTATTGCTAACTACGGCAATACATTTGCTACAATCATTCTACAATCCTGTTGTGTCCAGGAGAGAGCTATTTGTAGAATATGAAGAGAAAGCTAAAAATATGTGTGGAGCAGAGAGTTTTCTGAAGAATGTTAAAGACGTCACTGTAGTTCTGTCCATTTAAATCCACTGGACTATGGAAAAACACCGGCCAGCCAATTGTCTCCTGGTGAATAATTCAGAATTGACAGTTTTTTACCTGTAATCTATAGAATTTATTCATCTCTTTCGGACAGGATATCAGCGTATCAAGTGATAGTTTAAGTAAGTGAGCTAATAGCTTCACCTTTACAAATATCTTCTGCTGCTCAAGACTTATTGGCCACCTACGAAGAGGATTTGGATTCTTCACTTTGGAATGAATTACAGCAATTTGTAAATCTTGTACATGTATGTACAAGCTGGTACAAAAGGATTCAAAAGTACATTCCCAAATGTGGAAATTCTTTTTAAGAATGTATATGGTTCTGATGGTAACTAATTGCAGTGGGGAGAGATCCTTTTCAAAAATGAAACTAATAAAAAAACGACTTCACAGCACAATGGGCCAGGAACATACATACATGATATTCTTCGAGAATTGGACTTTACAGATATCATTGAAACATTTGCTGCCACAAAAGCAAGAAAAGTCCACCTCTACTTTTGAGATACCCTTTTAAATGGTCAAAAGGTTAGTAACTGTAATTATAAAGTAATTGTATTTCGTTGTACACTTATGTCATGGCAAATTATGTGATGTAAAGATGTTACCCTTTTATTTTATGTTATTTTTTTATAATTTGGTTCAATAACATTATTGACTTATTGGTTTCTTTTAAAGCTATAAGAAAATTGTTCTATTCCCGACTAAATGCATTTCTGTTTAAACTGGAAAAATGACACACTAGGTTCTATGAGAAGAATCATTTTGTTAAAAGTAAGTACAGCTGCAACATTGTTATCTTGTTCAAATTGAATTTTAAAGGTTATTTAAAGTTATATTTTTCAAAATTTGATGCAGGCCTGAAAACCATAAATGTTATGCATTCATTGTATTTAAGTTGACCAGATATATTTAATGTACAATAGTTGACCAGATAAAGAAATCATCATCACTTATTGATATATGCAATGGTGATTTAAAGCCATCTTTTTATGTTTTCATAGGTGGATTCAAATAAATTGACATTTACTAAGTCCTTTCAAATTGGATTATATGGATTTATATGAAAATTGTCATATGCTGAGAATCATTTAGCTATATGTAAGTACAACTGCAAGCTACTATGTTTTATTTCTATTTATGTCAATAATAATTGTTTTGTTTTTCCTTCTCTATTAATTTGTTCAATCTTTTTCAGGGAAAATGTTTTAATTCATTCTAAAAAGGAATTGCATGAATATTGGATAACATGTAAACAATCCTTCCATACATCATCAATTTCTTTGTCTATTGGGGGTAAGTAGAACATCAAAGATACAGTACATCTAAACATAATGCTGTGTATTATGTAAGAGTAGTTAGGGCTGCTCTCCTGGTCAGTTTAAGTTCAAGGAAATCCATATCACATGAAAGAATTGCTTCTAAACCAAGTACACTTACATGCTTACATGTGCCTTTTGATACAGGATGTGTTCTTTTTTATTCTAATACCTTAGAATAAGGTAGACTTGATGGATTGTCGATAGGCCCAAATACCTACCTTACTAGCATTGACGTAGAATCCCTTTATTCATCGATCCCACACAATCTGGGTCTTCAGGCAGTAGACTTCTACTTGAACACCCGAAGTAGTCAGTGCAGAGCACATAATCGGTTTATTCTGCGCTTACTAGAATTTTCGCTTATACATAACTGCTTCACTTGCGACGGCACTGTGTACCACCAGCTCAGGGGCACTGCGATGATTAGCTCCTTCGCACCCACCTACGCAAATTTGTTCCTGGGCTGGTGGGAGCACAGTGTCGTCTTCAGTGACGAATCCGGCCCTCGATACATCGGCATGGCGAGCCTCTGGGCTCGCTATATTGATGACATCTTCATCACGTGGGAGGGCTCAGAGGAACAGTTCCTGACACTCATGGGCGACCTTAACCAAAATACTTTGGGCCTCAGGTTCACACATGAGATTCACACCACAACCATACCATTTTTGGACGTATTTATCCAGAAAAGATCTAACGGGGAACTGGATACCACGGTGTACAGAAAACCCACCTCCACCAATTCCTTCCTGCGCTGGGATTCTTTCCATCCACCGGCCCTAAAGAAAGGCATCCCGTATGGTCAATACCTCAGGATGCGCAGAAATTGCTCATCCATTTGTGAGTTTAGACGCCAAGCTAAGGATTTAAGATCCCGTTTTTTGGCCCGTGGTTATCCAGACCACATCCTCCGCTCAGCATATCAACGAGCGCTAGGATCCAATAGAGTGGACTTACTCACGCCCCGCCCGGCCTCTTCTTCGCCACAGCCCATTCGCTTAGTCGGTACCTATGACAGTGGCGCACAATTGGTCAGACAGATAATTGATAAACACTGGCATGTGCTCAAAATGGACCCAGACTTATCCACAGTGACACAGGACCATCCTACAATTACCTTCAGAAGGGGGCGGAATATCAGGGACAGACTAGTCCATAGCCACTTTAGTAGACCAGAACAGGCAGGCACATGGCTCAAACAGGAGGTAGTGGGATGCTACCGATGCATTGGATGTGTGGCCTGTAAGGTTATAAAGAAGACTAAAACCTTTAACAGTTCTACCACAGGGGCCACGTATACCATCAGACACTATATAAACTGCAAATCCCTTGGGGTTATTTACCTAGCCACAGGTGGATGTGGCAAACAGTACGTGGGAAAAACATTTAGGGAATTCCGACGCCATGTTGGGGAACATTTGGGTGACATTAGGCACAATAGGGACAAACCCCTCTCAAGACATATACATGACCAACATGGAGGCAGCCTACATGGGCTCTCCTTTGTCGGCATAGACCTGGTAAAACCACCAGAAAGAGGAGGGGACTGGGATCGCATTCTTAGACAGAAGGAGACACGCTGGATATTCAGACTTAAAGGGAACCCGTCACCACTATTTTCACAAATACAGGTAGTGGCAGGTTCCTATAGAGCTCTAGTAACTATCTGACACCCTGCTTTTAGCTAAAAATTGTTCCCCTCAGATCCCCATAAAATCAGAGTTATAATCTTGCCTGGTAACTATGCAGCTTTGGAGCGAGTCCATGGGGGCGTGGCCTAATGTCATGTGACCAGGGTGACATCATCAAAGGTCCTTGAGCTACTTAATATGAAAACTATACCCCATGTACATATATGACCACATAAAACCATCACAGCAGCCTCCAAAAGATTAGACGGACTCTCAATAGGACCTGATACTTACCTAGCAAGTATTGACGTGGAGTCACTCTACTCCTCCATTCCCCACCATTTGGGACTACAAGCTGTCCAATTCTATTTGAGCACCCGAGGTAACCAGTGCGGTGCACATAATAATTTCATCCTCCAGTTGCTGGAATTCTCGCTTACACACAATTATTTTTTATTTGACGGGGTTGTGTACCACCAGCTCAGGGGCACGGCTATGGGGAGCTCATGCGCCCCCACCTACGCCAACTTGTTCCTGGGCTGGTGGGAACACTGTCACGTCTTTTGTGAAGGGTCTCCCCCCCGCCACATTGATATGGCGAGCCTATGGGCTCGCTATATTGATGATATTTTCATCACGTGGGAGGGTTCAGAGAGTCAATTTAGGACACTCCTAGAGGACCTGAATCTCAATTCCCTAGGACTCAGATTTACACACGAGATACACCGCTCCAGTATACCATTTTTAGACATTCGGATCACCAAGAAACATAATGGCGATATAGATACAACTCTATACAGGAAACCCACCTCGACCAACTCCCTTTTACGCTGGGAGTCTTATCACCCACCCGCTCTAAAGAGAGGTATACCATACGGGCAATACCTCAGGATACGCCGTAATTGTTCCTCCTCAGAAGAATTCAAATGCCAAGCTAAGGACCTTAAACTCCGTTTTCTGGCCCGAGGGTACCCAGAACAGACCCTTAAATCGGCCTATCAGCGAGCTTTAAGAGCTAATAGGACAGACCTACTTACCCCACGCAACAATCCGCCCGATACACCTTTAATCAGGCAGGTACATTTGATGAGGGATCTCAACAGGTCCGCCAAGTTCTTACCAAATTTTGACACATACTCAAAATGGATCCGTACATATCTGCGGTTTTACAAGATCACCCCACGATTACATTCAGAAAAGGACGCAACCTAAGAGACAGGCTCGTCCACAGTCACTTTACTAGACCACAACCCACTAGGACTTGGCTACATTCTGATATCAAAGGCTGTTACCGCTGCAGTGGTTGCATTGCATGTAAGGTAATACAGAGCTGTAGAACATTTTACTGCCCTGTTACCAATAGAAGCTACACCATCCAACATTACATTAACTGTAAAAGCAAAGGTGTAATCTATCTAGCCACTTGTGAGTGTGGTCTACAATATGTAGGTAAGACATACCGTGAATTTCGGCGCAGAGTAGGGGAACATTTAGGGGATATTAGGCACAACCGAGACAAACCCCTTGCTAGGCACGTACAAGAGAGACATAGAGGCAGCACCAAGGGACTCACTTTTGTGGGCATTGACCTTGTTAAACCCCCAGACAGAGGAGATTGGGACCGGATTTTGAGCCAAAGAGAGTCACAATGGATATTTAGACTCAAGACAGAGTCCCCATCAGGACTTAATGAACAACAGAGCTTTGCCTGCTTTTTATGACTGCATTTACTTTTTCTACTTTATCATGGCTTATATATTTTTATTTTTCCACTAGCATCTATAATCCACTTTTGTACCCTGGCCCTAAATCCCTATCTACTAATCATAGGGACAAGTGAAGAATCGTGATTTCACAATACACTTGCCCATTGAGATTTCCATATGCATATATGGTTCTCTAGCGCACCCCACTACTACTTACCTCATCCATCGGGTAACTTGTCCCCAGAGATGTCCGCTTCATGTCCGGTGAGGGCACTTGCTGCCCTCCCCGTTCGACCTCAGTGGACGCCTCTGCGCGTGCGTGATCAGCCTGCTCTAGAGGCCTTTCGGGCAATGTCTTTTGACATGCGCGTTAGAGCCTCTGGGCGGGCATTAGCTTGAGGGCGTTTCTCCTGCCCTCTTCGCTTTTTGGCGCATGCGCACGCTGCACCCGCTGCCGGCCGCACCTCCCTATCATAGAGTGCGACGCACAGGTAGGGGTGGAGCGTTGGGGGCGGTACCAGTAACACGCGGTGCGCTTATAAGTGAGCCGCACGCCGGATCTGACAGGACCCACTGGTTACCCGCTGGGAACGGGGCTGTGTGCAATTGCACCCCCGCAGCACTTCATCGCTCAAACTAGCGTTTTCCTTCAGGTAAACTCTGGTCCTCCTGTTGGATACCTAGATTATAGTTTTACCAACCAATCTGTTTCCTCACTAGGGAAATCACCATTATTCCTACACACTATTACTCCAGTGCAAGGGAGATTCTTACTACCCCAGCACCATTTATCAGTATAGTGTAAGGTAAGAATATACTTTCTATACTACATGATATCACTTTCATTGTTTGAAGGTTACAGACACCTGAACATATACCAGTCACATTGTTTGTTATATTTTTCCCATTAGGGTGCTCCCAATGCGGACCTTATTATCCCCTGATGAGCCCAAAAGGGTGAAACAGGCCCTGTCGGGATTTGGTTGCGCAATTGCCCTTTGGACATACTTCTTGCTATAAGGATCATCTAATATACCTCTTGTACATACGTACCATCTAATATACCTCTTGTACATACAGACAACTGACTGGGACGATACCTCTAGACTAGGTCCAATAACAGGGCTAGGTATCTAGGGTAAGGTTCCGGTCGGGGTTCGTGGTCAATTAGGGCCACAACCCCGAGGTTAGGCTAACAGGGTGTTTTAGAAATTGAACCTAGGGCATTAACAGGGAGAGTGATAGTCATGCTTGACCCTTGCCTCCCATGCCTCTAGTTACAACACCTTGTTTCCTCCTCTTTTCTTTTCCTTTTCTACACTCTTTATGGACATAGGGTGCCCGTAATAATCTTATTGACCCTTTGTTTATGGCACCTCCACCGAGGAACACCCGGAAACTTGAGTGTAGATATTCACCTGTTACATATCAAGATGTGCAGCCCACACAGGTGAGCTTTCCTTTTCACTAAAAGCTGCATCAATACTCTTGAACTGTATGAAGGAAGCCACCCGGCTCACACTTGCTTTGTCTCTTCCTATTTTTTGCAGATGGGCAACCGTGCGTTCATACAATTTCTTTGAAGCCAGATTACTGTTTGTTCACTTTTAAACGAATTCAGTAAAAGCTAAGTTTTAACCACGATTTGTATTTTCTTCGGTATAAAACAATACTTGAGATAAGGAATAATAATATGCATAACATTGACCCCTGCTGCAGTGCTACCACTACTTCCTACTTTAATTTTCTCTTGTAAAGGGTTGTTGGCCCTCCTAATTGCATGTGACCTAATAATAATGCTAATTAAAAATGTCTAATGAACCTTAGAATGATTGTCTACGTTGGGGGGCCTCCACCAGATTTTGCGCCCAGGGGCCTCCACCAACCTTAATCCGGCCATGATGCACAAACTGATGTCACAGTCAGAGGCGTAACTAGGAAAGTAAGTGCCCCATAGCTTACTTCTGAATGGGGTCACCTTTCCCCCTCAAAAAGTAAACATATTTGTTTACTCTCAAATTTATAGACTTTTACACTCTTTTTGATTCTTTGTTGTGCTATGGCTGCTACTTCCAGCTCACGACGTGATAAAGACACTCGTTTTTGCTACATGGTCTAAGGATCGTCAGTGAACCTTGGTGAGTGCCATCCTACTTCTTCCATTTTACAAAAAATTGGGAGAGACTAGTGTGTGGAGATTTTTTCACTGCTCCCTCTTGACACATTTAAACCTCGCTCTGAGAATTACAAAAAAGATGATGAGGAGAAGTGTAGGTACCGATTGATACCCCGCACATTTAATAACTGGTTTCAAGCGTTTGCCATTCTACCCCACAGCATTGCTCCACATTATTTTCCTACATGGACGCCATTGGGGAGGCGCATTGCCTTTATGGAGGTGTAGCGTGGCTTTGCTATGATGAGCAATTCTGGCAAGCGATGGTGGCAGCAAGGGTGGGGCCCCAACTCTTTTGTACAAACTCCCCCTACTTGCCATCCACCCCAGGAACATCAGTCGTTCCAGCAATTACCGGAAGGCCAGGTTGTTGCTGGCAATTTAATGAAGTCAGCTGCCGCTTTGGAAACGTGCAGATTTAAGCTTGAATGTTCCCACTACGCTGGCACGCATTCCACAGCTAGATGTTTCAAAAGAATCGTAGGCTGTGACCCAATACTACGAGAAAAGGGAAAGACACCAGTGCAGGTAAAGCAGATGCAACCATTCCTAAAAGAATACCCTGATAGGGAATCAGCTAAGTTCTTGCCGGAAGACTTTACATCAGGTTTTAAAATCCCATCGGCTTCAGCTATTGTTTCATTACACACAAAAAATCTCAAATCTGCTAGTGAACATTTGCAGGTAGTGCACAAAATATTGTACAAAAAGGTAGCTCGGTAGTATGGCTGGCCCCTTTAAGCTTTAACCACTACATAATTTAATAGTGTCGCTGTCAAGGAACCCAACAGATTTTGTTTAACACACCATCTATCCCACCCCCCAGGCCTGTCAGTTAACAACGGCATCACGGAAGAGCTGTGCTCTGTATCATACGTGTCATTTGATAGGGGTCTGGATCTAGTCAGACGTATGGGAGAGGGGGCACTAATGGGAAAGACCGACACTGCATCTGCTTTTTGTCTTTTCCCAGTTCACCCCGAATCACTTAACTTTTTAGGTTGTGTTAATGGGGATTATTTTGTTGACTGCTGCCTCACAATGGGTTGTGCTATTTCCTTTTCTTATTTTGAACGATTTAACACTTTCCAGGAATGGGTGGTGAAGACTCCATCATTCATAACGGGTCTTGACTCATCATTCACTATTTGGATTTTTTTTGTGCATAGTGCCTGCTAATTTTCATATTTGCTCCATTTTGTTGCATACAGTTCAGAGGGTTGTGGCGCAGTTCAGTGTTCCTTTAGCTCTGGACCAAACTGAAGGTCCAGCCACTATCATGCGCTTTTCACGCTGACTTGCGGGAATAAATTGAGTCGGTTTGCTTAGCTTGCAAGGTGCACTTGCTTCAGTTACAGTCGTTGCTGGGTAATATAGCTTTGGCCACCAGAATAATCCCCATGGGCAAGATTTGCTGCTGGAGGTACGCTCCCCCCTGCACTTCATTAGGTTATCAGCGGCATGTCGCGCTGATTTGGACTCTATTTATGACTGATTACAATGGTAGGTCAGTGTGGCTGCAGGAGTGGTCAACCAACACAGAAGTGAAGTTCCACGCGGATGCGTCTGGTAGTCAATGTTTTCGCTTATTTTCAGGGAGTATGGTTGAAGGGGGCTTGGTCACAGGCATGGAGAGAGGCGGGGCTTACAAAGAATCTTGCGCTCCTGAAATTGTTCCCCATAGTGGTGGCGTTGACAGTATGGGGCACTAAACTAGCCAATAAGCCCTTAAGAGTTCTGTGATAATATGGCTTTGGTGCAGTGTCTAACATCCCTTACTGCCTCTACCTCCCCACTTGTGGTGAACCTTCTCTGCCATCTTGTTTTGTTATGCTTAGCTAATAACACCTGGCTGAGCGCGAGGCATGTCCCGGGAGAGACAAATATTATAGTAGATGCTCCCTCTCGTTTCCTGTGGGAGAAACTTCCGGGACCTGGCGTCACAGGCGGGTCACTACCTGTAGACTAAATAGACATAGACTGAATAAGCTGGTATCTTTGGCTGTATTGCGCAAAGAGCAGGATGATCAGGATGTAACAAAACACTTTATCAGTAAGCGGATGGGAGACATCTTATGAAATTTCAATTTGTGGCTGGAATCAGGAAAGTATTGGCTATTTTGGGCTTGGATCCACATGAATTTGCCTCACATTATTTCTGCATTAGAGCAGCCGCTGAGGAAAAGCGTTGGGGCCTATCAGATGACATCATAATAAAGCATAGAGGTCGCTGGGAATCTAGAAGATTAAGAATTTATATTCGCCCCAATTTGATTGTTAACTAAGTAAATTACCGCTCCTTCCTTGACCTGAACACCCCCCCCACACACACACACACCTCTCCATAACTCTCCCCCCAACCACTCCTCCTTCCTAACTCATTATTGCGGCATGTCATATAATTTATTCTTTTATTTCATAACATCTAAACAATGCCTCATTTGGATAGTAGGGTAGTCTTTTGTTTTTTGGGGCTCACGCAGAGTCAACGTAAGACCCCAAGCCCGCATGCTGGGGCTACCTAGAGAAAAAGCTGAAGTGCACTGGCTGGGGACCCAGGATATGTTATGGAGCGCACTTCTCCCTCAGGTATATTATTATGCTCGGCTGGATAGGCATCCTAATACTTTGTATCTGCACCTTGGGGGCAATGATCTTGGCGCACGCACATCACAAGCCTTGATTAGAGATATAAAATTTAACACAATGCGGCTCTTGTCACTGTTCTCCAGGGTCATAGTCATTTGGTCAGATATTCTGCCCCGACTGAAGTGGCGTAAATCCAGATCGGTGTCCAGTTTAAATCATGCTCGGACTAAGGTTAATAAGTCAGTGTCCAAATTCATTGTCTGACAAGGGGGTATTTCAGTTCGCCATGATAATTTGGAAAACACAGACCAACAATTTGACTGATCCATTTGAATGAGATGGGTATAGATTTGAGGGTGTTGGGTATTCGGAAGGGTATCCAGTAAGGTTTTCAGGTGTGGCACAGCGCACAGCAGTAAGGGGTTACTACTGTCAGCCTACGGCGGGGTCTATGAGGGCCAGTGGGAAGTGAAGCAATACTAAGTGGTCAGCGGATTGGATGGAATAAGATATGTTGGTCACACCCTATGAGTGGACCAGGGAGTTTACGCTGTCTGTGACAATTTTGTCAGCCCCACAAGCCGGAACGGTGCGGCATGGGGAAAACTTTTGCGTTTTTCATTAATAATAATAATAAATGTTATTTATGGACTATGTTATTTATACATTTTGTATGTTAGTCTATTTTGTTATTAAAATAGGCTGCTGTGGCCGCCACAATTCCACTGTCACAATAGTCTCCTGTTTATTTTATGAGGGGTATTTGCACCATGGTTGGGTGATGGGTAGAGTGTTATTGGGTAAAATTAGCTGAATGGAGGTCCCCACATCAAGAAGCCATTACTCCAAAATAGACATAAAAAATCCAGATGTAAATGCACAGGAACAAAGAACTTAATTTTTGGAGACATGTCCTGTGGTCTGACGAAACTAAAATTGAATTGTTTGGCCATAATGACCATTGTTACTTTTGGAGGAAAAAGAGAGAAGCTTCCAAGCCTGAGATTACCATCACAACTTTACACACGGGGGCAGCATCATGTTGTAGGGGGACTGGTGCAAAACAAATGTAAAATAGATACATCATGAGGAAAGAACATTGGGCAACATTTATTACAGCTTGTAAGACTGAAAACAGGTGTAAAATGTGTAAAGATATCTGGAGCACTCTGCACACTCCACAGACAAACTGCACATAATGCAGTTTGAAATTGTTTTGATAAATGTGGCCCAAATGTGTCTTTTTATATAGTGTTTACTATTTACAAAAAAGGCCATTAGGCCTCACTAAGACTCATTAGTCGTTAAAACTTCACTTTTTATATAGTGTATGGAAACTTCTGGTTATAGCTGTAGCCATAATATACATTGGGCCCGCACTGATCTTTCACATAGAAAGTGCAATTCTGTTGAGTCACAGTAATAAATGTGGTGCATGGTCCGACTCGGCAGAGGTGGTACAGAATTTTGCGGCATAGTGCAGCCGAAATACTGGCGCAGATACTTTATCAATACATGTACAAGAAAGTTCTTTTCAGTGCAAAGTGAGATCGAAAACTGGCGCAAACACTAATAAATGTGGGCCGTTGATACTGGTGGAAAATAATTATGTCCAATATAATCTATAAATATATAATGTGTAATATATATATATAGTACATGGGAAATATCAGGATTCTATTCAGAATTCTATAGAATGTGACATCACACATGTTGGGACGTCATAATACATAGAGCCTATAAAACTTGTGGTTCCGATCACATCCGTTGAGGGTTATAGAAGTTGTGGAGAGAGCATTTTGTGTTGATTCAGTTGAGCAAAATGTCTAAATATAAGCGAAAGCGTCAATTTATCATCGAATCTGACGATAGCGGCACCGGAGACCAGGTAAGTGGCCTTTCATCTAATAAATGGCACATAAAGCCAAACCACATCCATACTGTTTTTATGCAGGACAATGAATTTGTTCTAAATATTAATTTATTACAAAAATTGAGAATTTGAAGATAAAAAATGTTTTTATTTTCCTTCTTAGTTTCAGGTCACTAAAAAGTGCCGTGAAATCTCTGTGTCTGACACAGAGGACTTCAGCGGTGATGAGACCCTCCATCAGGTGAGCGCTGACTTCTCTCCAGTCTATGGCTCTGGGTTTGATCAGAGGACGTTACTTTAGGTTACTTTCCTTCATTCCAAGTGTTTATGTCTTTATGTTTATTTATTTCAGTCTCATCCGCTGTTTCCAAGGTCTCTGAGGAGCCTTGGAGATGATGATGGCAGCTCTGGGCCTCACCTTCTTTATATAGACTCAGGTATCTCATAAAGCTTCTACAGTGATCGGAAGCTTCTTCCAGTAAAATAGAACATGAGACTTTTGTGGATTACATAGAAGTAAATAATTATATTTATTATATTCTCCAGAGCCTAATTCTCCATGGTCCAGCTTTGTGCAGGAGGAGACAGCAAGGTAGTTTATTTCTATATATTATCTGCTTCATGTTATCTGGTCACTAGGTGGCAGTGTTATTTCTACATACTGTAATCAGCTGTCAGGTGTGTACATGTTGTATGTTCTTAGAGTATTTCTATTATTGATCTGTGATCCTCTATTACAGTAACGGGAGATCGGAGCGTCCCACCAATAACGGTTTCCTGAAGAATCTGTCCTCTCCTACCTCCAAATATGTCACCGATTTCCATCAGAACAAACAGGAGCTGACAAGACGTCTCTACGCGTTCTTTAACCAGACCGTCTTTGACAACCAGGTACTCAATGGTTACAGCCATGTACAGGGCAATGTGTGCGTAGTGACTGAAGGGTTACTACATGTAGTATATATAGTATACAGCACCATCATTCATACAATCAGACATATTCTTATGTTCTCTCCTTCCTTCCTCTGTAGCTTCCTGCAGACATGGAGGTCAGCTGGAATAAAAGGCTGAGGAGACAAGCTGGCCGCACCGGCTTCGGGATGAAGAACGGGGTTCCCTATGCCATCATCAACATATCTGATAAAATCTGCGATTCTGCAGGTAGGTCTCATATCATTGTAGACTTTTCCTGAGTTTTGTCCTGGTCTCTTTCCTCCTGATTGTAAGTATCTTCTCCTGTGTCTTCAGATCGACTTCGCGACACATTAATACACGAGATGTGTCACGCTGCCTGCTGGCTCATCGATGGAGAAGCAGATCTCACCCATGGCTTGCTATGGGACTATCACTGTGCTATGGCCGAACTGGCTCACCCTGACATGCCACCCATCACTCAGTTCCACACTTATGAGACCCACTACAAGGTGGTGTACCAGTGCTCAGGGTGCCAATCCAGGTAATGTACAGCTTTCTATAGGGTTAGCCTGGTGCTTAGTACATGAACCATTGGAACACTGGGCCAGGTCCAGGGGAAAGGATTGTGTTTATGTAAAAATGACCTCCTGCTTTGCTATATATATATGATGCATTAATGAATTACAAGTACTGCTTTCTGTAAGGGCTTCTCCATTTAGACATAAAGGGAGTCAAAAAATGATCTTGGATATTTGATATTTTTAGGTTTGTCTATAATCTATTATTTCTCTCTCTCCCTAGAGTTGGACGCTGGACGGCCTCTTTAAACACCGAGAAATATCAGTGTCACATCTGTCACAGCAAGATGGTTCTTCTCAACCAGACCTGAGAGGACCCAGCAGTGACGAGTCTGCTCCATCATCAGGCCCAGCAAGGACGGCAGCACAGCCAAGAAGTCAACCAGAAGACCAGGGAAAGTGTCATCTTTTCCTATTCTAGGGCAGCGCGGTGGCTCAGTGACTAGCACTGTTGCCTTGCAGCACTGGTGTCCTATTCACCATCTGACCAATCACCAGTCGTCTGCATGGAGTTTGTATGTTCTCCCCGTGTCTGCGTGGGTTTCCTCCGGGTACTCCGGTTTCCTCCCACAATCCAAAAATATACTGTTAGGTTAATTAGCTTCCCTCCAAATTGTCCCCTAAAATAAACGATGGTCATCCCTGTACAGCGCTGCCAAATATCCTGGCGCTACAGCATCTGCAGGAGATGGTTCCATCATAAAATAAAGATCCATTGAAAATTAAGATTTTGCTATGTTGTATAATTTGAATTTTATGAGTATCTACAAAAAATAATTGTGTCTGACACCAAGGGGTAGAGTCTGATCTTACAGGGTCCAATGACATAACTGCTTTTGGCGCCACCAAAATGCCAAGTCCGCGCATGGTTGTAACAACCCCCATAACATGACTACATCACCATACAAAGACTAAATAGAATAATACAGTAGAGAGTATGGATAACACAACTATAGCATGAAGTATTAACACCCAATGCCATGACTATATAACACTACCGTAAAGTGATGTAGATACCTTTCCACTGCTCTAAGTCACGTCTCAGGCAACCTTTCTAGAAAAAAAATCCTTTCTATTGAAAACTTCAACGTCATAAATATCTTTGCCCAAAATGAGATAATTTTTCATATGGCTGGAGGAGTCCAGGAACACAGAGAAAGGTAATGTAATGAAATGTAATGTAGAGGGAGAGCAGATAATCCTATGCATAGTTTCTGTGTTTCATCACACCTACAGGATAAGGTATATACAATGATCAGCCATAACAGTGCAGTGGTATAATGTTGGTTATCTCAGACGAATGTTTTCTCTCCTTGGGTAGGAAATATGATGCAGCAAGGAAGCAGTCAGTTCTTGAGGTTCACGAATAAGAAGCAGGAAAAAACTTTGATGAGGACCAAATTTTTGGATTGGGTCAGAGCTTCTCTAAAATGACAGGTCCTCTTGGTCTTGGTCCTCGTATGTAGTGGTTAACACCTACCAAAGTGGCGCAAGTAAGAACTGGTGGAATCGCACATGATTCATGGGGGCTCAATGCTCTTTGAAGTTTGGGAATGAGGATGTGGTGAATATTAGGCCATCTTGTCTGATCTCACAGAAGAGCAACTGGAGCACAAACTGTTAAAAATGTTAATGGTAAACAATTACAGTAAAATGTTAGAGCACGTGGTGGATCACAGATTCTTGTAGATTGCACTGGGTAACTGCAGATCAGGCAGAGTGTACCTTCTACCCAATCTCCACCACCAGCAGCTCATCAGAACTGGACCATGGAGCAATGGAAGATGGCAGTCTACAATGATAATGATATTATCTTTTACATTTTGTAGACTGATAATGTGTGTCAATTACCTAGCGGTGATACTTAGTGTAATGTTATAGGATTGTACTATAATGCTATAGGATTGTGGGCCCTGACACCTACGGGTACCACCTATTATCAAGAGCGTAACTTGGAGAGGCAGAGCCCCATAGCAGACTTCTGAATGCGACCCCCCTTCCCACTTAAAAAATATACATATTTCTATACTCACATATGTAGGTTACAATCACACATTAATACACTCATGCACACGCATAGAGAGCATATACACACATACAGTGTCATATACAAAACTACAGCACATATACACATGTACAGTATAATACTGTATATACACACACAATACACCATATACACATGGTGTATACATACAATGGTACACATCCCCCTTTCTTTAGTGTGTCAGATCGGATAACGGGGCCTCCTGACACTTCAGACCTCAAAGCAGCTACTATGGCTGCTACCACTGTAGTTACACCCCTGCCTACTATACATAAATGGTTCACATACAAATTCTGTACTTTAATGGCAGTGGTATTCCCTAATGGAAGGGACCTCATACCCCTGTAACACTGTTTGAGGAACATGAAGAGAGTTTGGTGTTAACTTTCATAAATCAATCAAGTCTGATCCATAATGGACCTTACAAATTAAAGAACAAATCTACAGCCACCATCTTGATGCCTGATGCTACAGGTCACCTGTAGACCCATGAAAAATCCATGGATGAAAAAGTAAGAATATTCTTTGGAGTTTTAGGGGTAATTTAAAATGTAAAGTTTTAATGTGATGACTGATAAGTGTACATTTTTAGGAATTGTCATATTTTCAACAATAATAATATTTGTATTAATATGCCTGGAAACAATTGTATATCTTTACTTTTTGTATAAATCAACTTCAATTTTTTATGATTTCTAATATTTGAGACCAATTCTAACAATTATATGGAAATTGATATATAAATATTTTCCATTTTTTTGCCCTTGTACATATACTTATATTGCTTTTTGTGTCTTTTTCAAGTGTTTGTAAATTCACAAGACACAGTTATTGAATATTTTTTTCTATTGTGTTTCATACAGCTGTCGTGTCTGAATTTCCCATTGTATCTCTATACTGAGCTGTACATAAAATATATAGAGAGAGATCATCCACTTTATAGGTTGTCTAAACAATCTACAATTTCTCTTTGTATATGCTTAAAGATACATATGCATGTTTTTCTCACTATCTGACAAAAAATTGGAACAAGCCTTTCCTGTTTTAGGTCAATTAGAATTACCAAATTATTAAATTTGCCAAATGCCAGAATAATGAGAGAGAACATTACTATCATTACAATTACTATCTGCAAAGTCAAAAGTTTACATATATTAAAATTACTATCATTTCAAACAATGTGGAACAGCCCATATGGTGATGTTGATGGAAGCTTCTAGCAACATCAATAGTGGATTATAATATATGCAGTTTGGGTGGTACCCCGGGCCCAAGCCTTCTAGGGGGGCTCCATGGCCAGCCCAACATTCCCACCAAAGTTTATACTCAGAAGGACTCTCACGGGTGCTCCCGCGATCACTGTCTCGGATTGCGGGCACACCCGTGCCCCTCAGTGTGCCCTCGCTCCGGTCAATGCTTCAGACTCACCTGTCCTGGCTCTGGTCCCCCAGCGAAGTGCTATGTGCGCGTGTCCCCATCTCCTAGGGCGCTTGCGCATTTGACATTCCATCTCTGCCTCCAGCCCTGACCTTCTGCCTGGACCTGACCACGAGGTACCTCGATCTCGGCTGCCACCGCGGGCTAGTCGCCCTTGTAGAACAACCTGGTGGTACCCTGCCGCAGCAAGTCCATCCCGCTCTGCGGCGGGCTCTGGTGAAGAACAGGTGCCACTTAGACTCCAGTCCCAGGTGTCTTCTAGTACCATCTCCCGTGGTGGTCCAGTGGATCCATGCATCCCAAATCCTGACAAGGACCTTCACCCATGAAAAAACTTGTACAATGAAATAAAACTGTCACTGAACCCGTACCGTAAACGCTGTAAAAAAAAGCACAAAAATTATGAAATTTTCACATCTGACCCCATAAAAAGGGCCTAAAAGGTGATCAGAAAGTAACTGAAAAGTGGATCTCATCCACAAAAAAAAACAATCCCCCATATGTTCAAATTACAAAAAAATAAACATTTTATAGCCTGTAGAATGTGACAATGCTCTGAATGGCACTCCTTCCATTCTATGTTTGGGCGTGTTATCACCACATATGGGGCATCTTCATGCTCGGGAGAAATTGGGCATGAAAATTTGTGGAGTTTAAACCTCCCTCCATGGGCTCAACGTAATGGCGGGACTCCGGTGGGATGATTTTTTTGCTCCTGTTGAAATCTGCGCAGAAAGCCGGAGATGCAACCAAAAGTAAGATAATGAAGTACTTCCGGTTCGCGAAACCACTGTTGGAACCGGGAGACACGGCTGACACATGCTGCAGTGAACCAGGGGGAGTCCAGGGGATTGTAGTCCTCCTCCTGGGTTATATATCTTCTTCTTATAGTTTTTTATATATATATTTCTGTTTTAAAACAAAGTTAGTTTCCCCACGCCGGGGTTATGTCCAAGGGGGCGGAGCTTACAATATTAAAAAATCCCAGAAAACGACAGTCAGGGCTTTCATTTGCTGCCAGGATGTTGGACAGATGTGAAGCTCCTGAGCCCTTGAGAACCCCAACTCCGGTAATTCAGGAAGGTGGTGAGTGCTTCTTAAGTACATTTTTTTTTTAGGTAGAAGTGGCTCCTAAAAAAGCTACTAAGAAAACTCACCACAGAGATTTGCAGGATCTGTGGTAGAAAATTTCCATCAAATTATGAGAAAAATGTTTGTACTGCATGTATTGGGAAAATAGTCACAGACGAATACTCCTCATGGCTGGAATCAATTAGATTAGTAGTCAGAGAGGAGGTTCAGGTGACTGTAAAAAGTGTTGTTAACCAAAGACAAGCTTTAGTGGATAAAGATCTCCTAGGGCCCTCCTCAGCGGTCACACAAGACCCCGTAGGGGAGGTCTCAGCTTCAGAGGAAGAGGGAGAAAGAGCAGAGGACTTAACATCTTCAGTATCTGAAGAGGAATTGTCAGGACGCCCTTTATTTTTAACTGAGGACACAGAAAGCTTATTACGGATGGTCAGATCCTCTATGGAGAAAAAACAGCTAAAATCTGTCCAGGATATCATGTTTGAAGGTCTAGCAAAGAGGAGAAGACGTACTTTTCCAATACATAACACCATATCGGCCTTAATTAACAAAGAATGGCAGAACCCAGATAAAAATCATATATTCCTAGGGCTATAAAGAGAAAATATCCATTTAAAGAAGACTCTACTTCCTCATGGGGACCTCCACCGAAGGTGGACGCTTCTATAATAAAAATGTCCCGAGGTTCCTCCCTACCTTTTGAAGACATTAACTCCATAAAAGATCCTATGGATAGAAAGGCAGAAGGGTTCCTATGGCAAAAGAACTGGCCGGGTGATACAGCATCTAGAAGCAGATTATGTGGCATCCCCTGTGATGGAAATTTTCTGTTTGGACCTATATTAGACGATTTATTGGAAAAATCAGGAGATAGGAAAAAAGGATTTCCCTTTTCCTCTGCTTCATATAGAAACAAACCATTCCGGGCCTTTCGTAGAACAAGGTTCCAGAGAAAGGAAAGAGACCCTAGGTCCGTTTCTGCCAGGCCACTCCAGACAAACAGGGGTTACTTATTTCGCCAGCAGATGCAACCCAGACAGACCAATCACCGTCCGCAATGACATGAGGCCCCAGGTAGGGGGAAGGTTATCCCACTTCTTCCATGCCTGGAAACAGATCTCCAACAGCGATTGGATCCTCAGATCCATTCTACATGAGAGGTCCAGTTTAACAAAGATTCCAACGGGGGAGAAAGGCAGTGCCATGATGACGGAGATAGCTAAGTTGCTTTCCAAAAAGGTACTATATCCAGTCCCTATAGGAGAAGAAGGTCAGAGGTATTATTCAACCCTCTTTTGGGTAAAGAAACCAAATGGGGCATTAAGAACAATAATCAATTTAAAAGAGTTAAACAAACATCTTCGAGTACCAAGTTTCAAGATGGAGACGCTAAAATCCACCATAATCTGCTATTCCCAGGATGTGTTATGGCTTCCATAGATCTAGCAGACGCCTATTATCACGTAGCCATCCATCCGGAGTATCAGAAATACCTGAGATTTGCAATTCAGATAGGGCCAAAAATTGTTCATCTTCAGTACAAAGCTCTTCCTTTCGGAATAGCCATAGCACCAAGGACATTTACCAAGATTATATCAGAAATGGCAGCATTCATAAGAGTAGATCAGGGTCTGTTTGTTCCTTATCTAGATGACTTCCTTCTGGTAGGTCCCTCAGAACAGGCGATAAAAAAAGCAGGTGATTAGAGTGACCAAAATCCTAGAATGTGTAGGATGGATAATAAATATGGAGAAATCAGAGGTAATTCCCTCACGGAGATTTAGGGGTACTTCTAGATTCCAGCTGTCAAAAATCTTTTATTCCCTTAGAAAGACAGGAAAAATAAGAGAAAGCCTAGCCAAAATAAAAGCATCTCCCCACACCTCCATCAGGGGAGCCATGTCGCTTCTAGGAGGGTTAGTTGCCACAATCCCAGCGGTTCCCTGAGCTCAATTTCATCTGAGAGCACTACAAAACATCCTGCTAAAGTCCTGGGACAAAAATCCAAATTCCCATTCCCTAGACAAGAATATAAAAATTCCAGGGGGGGGGGGATATTACAATCCCTAGATTGTTGGTTAGTGTCAAAAACCTGGAAAAAGGCCTTCCCTGGATAGCAGACCCAGAGATAATAATCACAACAGATGCCAGTCCCTGGGGTTGGGGAGGACATGTAGAGAGCAGGATGTTTCAAGGTCAATGGAACCCCCAGGAAACAAAACTATCCTCAAACGGCAAGGAGTTACTAGTCATTTTAAAAGGATTAAAAGAAGCACTTCCAATAATAAAATATCGGGGAGTCTAAGTAAGATCAGACAACACTACAGCAATTTCTTACATAAACAAACAAGGAGGGACAAGGGGTTCACACCTTATGAAAGTCGCTTCTCAGATTTTTCAGTTAGCCGACATCCTGACATCCCTAAATGCTGTTTACATAAAAGGGTCAGAGAATATTCAGGCAGATTTTCTAAGCCGAAATGTCATACACCTAGGGGAGTGGGTCCTCAACAAAGATATTTTCAACATGATATCCAGTCTTTGGGGTACTCCAGAGATAGATTTCTTCGCCAACAGGAAAAATTGCAGAGAAAAACATTTTTTCTCTCTAGATGTCAGAGATCATCCCCTAGCAATAGACGCCTTCTCCCAAAATTGGGGTTATTACCGTCTTCTATATGCCTTTCCCCCTATGATTCTAATCCCAAGAACCCTAGGGAAAATAAAACGAGACAGGGCGAAAGTTATCCTCATTGCCCCATTTTGGCCTCGCCGTGCTTGGTTTTCAAGTCTAAGAGACATGTCGGTAACGGACCCCTGGATTCTTCCGGAGAGGAAGACTTGTTATACCAGGGTCCTATTTACCATCCGGAGGTGAAGGGTCTTCATCTCACGGCATGGCTATTGAAAGGCTAATATTGAAAAAGAAGGGTCTGTCGGACCGGGTTATCACGACTCTAAAGAAGAGTAGGAAACCCATTACTTATAGAATTTATTTAAGGACATGGAAAGCCTTTTTATCATTTCTAGGCAAAGGGTCCCTAGACACGTCTAACCCAAACTTTAGTATTATTCTTCGATTCCTGCAGTTAGGAGTTAGAGAAAGGTCTAAAACCAGCCACATTTAATAGTAGCTATTACTTCGGCAAGAGAGTAGGTGAAATTGCTGCTTTATCTTGTAGACCTCCGTACTTTACTCTGTTTCCAGACAAAATAATTTTAAGACCTGACCCAGAGTTCCTTCCTGAAGTGGTCTCAAACTTTCATAGATCCCAAGAAATAATTCTTTCCTCCTTCTGTACAGACCCAAAGTCAGAGAAAGAGAAATCTTTTCATAATCTAGATGTTAGGCGTACTGTGCTCCAGGCTTGAAAGTATTTTCGGAAGTCAGATAGTCTGTTTATTCTTCTTTCAGGAAAAAACAAAGGCATCCTCATCCACCATCGCTAGATGGATTAGAGCCACTATCCAGTTGGCCTGTGAAGTAGCTGAGAAATCTCTCCCAGAAAAAATCCATGCTCATTCCACTCGAGCACTAGCAACATCCTGGGCAGAGTTTAGACATGCTTCCCTTGATCAAATCTGTGAGGCTGCATGCTGTTCTACTCCCCACACTTTCTTTAAACACTACTGGTTAGATGTGGCCGGTTCTCTTGATCTTGCTTTTGGGAGAAAAGTACTCTCTTCCATTATCCCTCCCTAATTTTTCATCTCTGAAAATCTTTCTGGTTGGTGCTGTCGTGGTGGGGAAAACAGGAGTTACTTATCAGTACTGATGTTTCCTCATAGCACGGCGGCACCGGGTATATTCCCACCCAGGTGTTATTTTCCTTCTTTTCTTGGTGAAGGTCAAAAGGGTGTTGCAAAAAAAAAAAGATGTATATAAACTACGCCTACATAGAAATTAAATTTCTGATGTATTAACAAAAGTCCCTTCCAAGTCTCTGTAACCACTGAGGCAAGATAGGAGGAGCAAAGTTTTTATGCCCAGGTTTCCTGTCCCTGGGGGCGGATCCCTCTCTCTGGTTGGTGCCGTAGGGGATTGGGTTGACGTTACCAGTGGAGAGCCACAGGGGTCAGTATTGGGGCCACTTCTTTTTAATATTTTTTATTAATGACCTTGTAGTGGGTTTTCACAGTGAAGTTTCAATATTTGCTGATGATACTAATCTGTGTAAAGTAATAAATACTGAGGTCGATAGTTTAGCATTACTGAGGGATTTGTGGAAGCTTGAGGATTGGGCAGAGAAATGGTTGATGAGGTTTAATGTAGATAAATGTAAAGTTATGAACTTTGGCCATGGAAACAAAAAGTATAATTATGTTCTAAACAGTAAATTACTTGGTAAAGCTGGAGCTGAAAAGGACTTGGGGGTATTGGTGGATGGTAAACTTAATTTTAGTGACCAAAGCCAGGCGGCTGCTGCTAAAGCAAATACAATTATGGGATGATTCTCATGATAAAGACATAGTTTTTCCCTTATACAAATCCCTGGTCAGACCACACACGGCCTTTCTGGAGAGAAAAAATGTCACGGGTTATGGGGATACAACATTTATTTAATTCTTAAAGGTTGGACTTGATGGACTTGTGTCTTTTTCCAGCCTTATATACTATGATACTATGATATAATGTCCAAGAGATTATTCCCCCTGTGAGAAAGTGAGAGGTGTTGTGTGGGAAAACTGCTGTCTTACAGGCAGATGAAATGCTGGTGGTAAAAGCCCTGGGTTTGTCTGCAGTAACCCAAGGGTTAATGCAGACATGATAAGCAGGAATAGTCGGTCCTGGGCTTTTGTATAGCCCACAGGTGCAGGTCACAGGCCTCGTTAGGGTCTGATTTAGTCTGCAGGCCAGAAGCAGTAGGGGAGGCCCTACCTGGAGAGCTGAAAGCGAGATTGCATTCTCACAGCAAAAGGTAACTGAGGGTCTCCTGTCTTGCTGCTGGCCAAGAGCGTGTGCCAGGCAGCCTGGTACCCGGATAGCTAGGGTCCTCAAAATGTATTAGACAGCACCTAGCCGGGCAGGAATTACTTTTATAATGTTTTTGCATGTGCCTAAGCCAAGGCTGAATTTGTGTTCTGTTTTGCAAGTGTGAATAAACACTTAAGTTGGACTTTTAAACCTGCGTGTGTCACTGCTTCCTGCACTGCTACCTGTCAACTACCAGAGCAATTCCCCACATATGGTGGATTGGAGCGGGCAAAGTGCAGTGAAGTATACACTAGTGCATGTCCTGGAAGTTGACAGCACTGAAGCTGCAAGCCACAGCCATGGAGGAGTTAATCAAGCAGCTTGTCCAGTCCAACGTGCAGCAGCAAGAGACAAACAGATTGCTGCTCCAGCAGATAACAGCCCTGACCGCTGCTCAGCAAAGGACTGTCCCAGCAATGACGGTGAAGGACGCCAGGAAAGAGGTCCGCAAAGCTATGACCAAGATGACCCCCGAGGATGATGTGGAGGCCTATCTGACAGGCTTTGAGAGGGTGGCCACCCGAGAGAGGTTGCCACAGCAACACTGGGCAGAGGTGTTGGCCCCCTTCCTCGTCGCTGATCCCCAGCAGGCATACTACGACCTGAGCGAGGAGTATGCCCGGGACTACTCCAAGGTAAAGGCAGAGATCTTGGCCCGACTAGGAGTGGATCAGCATCTACGCGCTCAAAGAGTGAATAGCTGGAGATACCAGGAGGCGCTACCACCGAGGGGGCAGATGCACCAACTTGTTCACTTGGTCCGCAAGTGGCTTCAGCCGGAGACATCAACCCCAGCCCAGATGGTCGAGAAGGTTGTTTTGGACCTTTTCCTGAGGGCTTTGCCGGGTGAGATCCAACAATGGGTGGGACACGGGGACCCGTCTGATGCCGATGCGCTGGTGGGGTTGGTGGAGAGGTTTTGTGCCACTCAGGCCCTAACAAAGAAAGCCCCTTATACCAAGGCAGGCCTTAAGGCACGGAAGGTCTTCTCACCCACAAATTCCCGGGGCAGGACAACACCCAATGTCCGGGAAGTACCCCAGGGGAGGAGGAGGGGAGAGGCTCCCACCTGTTGGACCTGCCATGAGCCAGGTCATATTGCAGCCCATTGCCCCAATTCCTCAGAGCCCATGGACTGCAGTTTCGCCAGAAGGGTTTCTCTCTATGCTGCCCCTGTCTACACAGCTACTAGCCCCGACTCTGCTGATGAGCGCCACCTGTGCCGGGTGACTGTGGCAGGGCATCCAGCGTTGGCCCTGCTGGACTCAGGCAGTCGGGTGACCTTGATTAATGGGTCCCTCACAGACCCCAAGGCGGTCACAGGGCGCACAATTGGAGTCCTGTGCATCCATGGGGACGTAAAGGACTACCCCACCAGAGTTATTAACTTCCAGACCTCTTGTGGAGAGACACTACATGAGGCAGCGGTTGTCAAGAACTTGCCCCATGACCTTATCTTGGGACGGGACTTCCCCATGTTCTTGACTCTATGGCGGGGAAACCAAGAGTTGGGGGGTTGTTCTCCTGTGTTGTCTGGTCAGATTTCTGAAGCCGAGCCTGATGACCCAGACTCTGGAGTTCCTGCCGTAGGGGTGACCGCCACAGAAGATGGAAGTGTAATGTTGTCTGATTTGGAGGTATCCCGTGACAACTTTGGTACTGCCCAACTCCAGGACCCCACTCTGGTCCGCGCCAGAGAAAATGTGGTAGAAATTAATGGCGTACCTCAGCACCCAGGTGCGGATAAGTTGTTCCCTCGTGTGGTGGTAAATCAGGAGTTGTTGTACCGCATTGATAAGGTCCACGGTGAAACCCGGGAGCAGTTAATGGTGCCTCAGCCATATCGTCAGATGGTGTTAGACCTTGCACATAAGCATGTGATGGGAGGGCACCTAGGTACCACAAAAACTCTGGAACGCATCTTGCAGCGTTTTTACTGGCCAGGAGTATATGATAGGGTAAAAAGGTATTGTGAAACTTGCCCTAATTGTCAATTGCATGCTCCCATGGTACACTTTCGAAGTCCGTTGGTACCTCTGCCCATTATTGAGGTACCCTTTGAAAGGGTCGCCATGGATTTGGTCGGTCCTTTAGTTAAATCTGCTCGGGGGCATCAACATATCCTGGTAGTCATGGACTATGCTACCCGATATCCTGAGGCCATCCCACTGCGGCACACCTCTGCGAAACTAATTGCTAAAGAGTTGTTTGCCATGTTCTGCCGGGTGGGACTTCCCAAGGAGATCCTCACAGATCAGGGAACTCCTTTTATGTCAAAAGTCACCAAGGAGCTATGTCGGCTCTTTAATATTAAACAGTTACGCACCTCTGTGTACCATCCTCAGACGGATGGATTGGTAGAACGGTTCAACAAAACTTTAAAGAGTATGCTAAAAAAGGTGGTAAACAAGGATGGGAAGGACTGGGATGTACTATTGCCATATTTAATGTTCGCCATCCGAGAGGTCCCACAAGCCTCTACTGGGTTCTCACCGTTTGAGTTAGTGTATGGCAGACATCCCAGGGGTCTCCTGGACATAGCCAAGGAGACATGGGAACAAGAGCCCACCCCCCACAAAAGTGTAATAGACCATATCGCAGATATGCAGGACAGGGTGGCAGCCGTCATGCCCATTGTCAAAGAGCATATGGAGGAGGCACAAAGAACTCAAAGCCGGGTTTATAACAGGTCAGCAAAAGTAAGGAGCTTTAGTCCCGGTGATCGTGTGTTGGTGCTAGTCCCCACTGTAGAAAGTACGTTTCTCGCTAAATGGCAAGGACCGTATGAGGTTATAGAGAAAATAGGAGAGGTGAACTACAGGATACATCAGCCCGGACGGAGAAAACCCGAGCAGATTTATCATGTAAATCTGTTGAAGGCCTGGAAAGACAGAGAGAGTCTGCATACAGAGATGGTTCTGGCTAGTCCACCTCCTGCGATACCCTCACCGGCCGCAGATAAGCCTGTGCCGGAGGCAGAACTGCGAATAGCCGATACCCTTACCAAAGAGCAACAGCGAGGGGCTCGAGAGTTTGTAGCAAGAAATACAGATGTGTTCTCAGAGTTGCCAGGCTACACATCTGTAATTAAACATGATATTGTCACTGAGCCAGGGATAAAGGTAAGATTAAGGCCGTACCGAGTCCCTGAAGCTCGTAGACAAGCCATATCAGAAGAAGTTCAGAAGATGCTGAAGCTAGGGGTTATTGAGGAGTCCAAAAGTGAGTGGGCCAGTCCAATTGTTCTAATTCCCAAACCGGATGGGACGTTGCGATTTTAGAAAATTGAATGAGGTGTCTAAGTTTGATGCCTATCCCATGCCCCGGGTGGACAAGCTTATTGAGAGACTAGGGGGTGCTCGGTACTTCACCACCCTGGATCTAACTAAAGGATATTGGCAGGTACCCCTGACAGATAGGGCTAAAGAAAAGACAGCCTTTATCACCCCTGAGGGCCTTTTTCACTATGTTGTATTACCGTTTGGGCTTCATGGGGCCCCCGCTACCTTTCAACGGTTAATGGACATAGTGTTAAAGCCACATAGGAGATACGCCTCCGCCTATCTAGATGACATTATCATCTACAGCCAAGACTGGGCGAGTCACTTGGCCAAGGTACAGGCCGTAGTGAACTCTCTAAGGGCAGCGGGCCTGACTGCAAACCCCAAGAAGTGTGCGCTGGGAATGGAGGAGACACACTATTTGGGGTATGTGATCGGTCGAGGTATAATTAAACCTCAGATCAACAAGATTGACGCTATACAGGGTTGGCCTCAACCAGTGAGCACAAAGCAAGTCAGGGCATTCCTGGGCATTGTAGGGTACTACAGACGGTTTATACCAAACTTTGCCACCATGTCCGCTCCCCTGACAGACCTGCTGAAGGGTAAAAGGCCGGTCATGGTGCGGTGGAATGAACAAGCAGAAGGTGCTTTTCAGGCATTGAAGTCTGCGTTGTGTGGATCTCCCATCCTCATTGCGCCAAACTTCAAGAAAGAGTTTATTGTGCAGACGGATGCGTCAGATGTAGGACTGGGAGCTGTCCTGTCTCAGGAGGTGAATGGCGAGGAACACCCCATTACTTACCTGAGCAGGAAGCTCACGCCAGCTGAAAAAAATTACAGTATCGTAGAGAAGGAATGTCTGGCGATAAAGTGGGCATTGGAGTCCCTACGGTACTACTTGCTGGGACGACAGTTCCGTCTCATAACTGACCACTCTCCTCTCACGTGGATGAGTAGAACTAAGGAGAAGAATGCCAGGGTCACTAGGTGGTTCTTGTCCCTCCAAAATTTCAGTTTCATGGTGGAGCACAGAGCCGGGAAGCTATAGGGCAATGCGGGTGCCTTGTCCCGAACGCATTGCTTAATGTCAGGAGTTCGCCCCGGTGGGTCTGAACTGAGGGGGAGGGTATGTGAGAAAGTGAGAGGTGTTGTGTGGGAAAACTGCTATCTGTCTTACAGGCAGATGAAATGCTGGTGGTAAAAGCCCTGGGTTTGTCTGCAGTAACCCAAGGGTTAATGCAGACATGATAAGCAGGAATAGTCTGTTTTGGCCTAGCTAACACAGACACATTTGTAATGTCCGTACTGGGCCTGCTTATTATGGAGTAGGGGTAGGCTGGTAGTGGGACTCCTACTCCACCCGGGCTTCGGTCCTGGGCTTTTGTATAGCCCACAGGTGCAGGTCACAGGCCTCGTTAGGGTCTGATTTAGTCTGCAGGCCAGAAGCAGTAGGGGAGGCCCTACCTGGAGAGCTGAAAGCGAGATTGCATTCTCACAGCAAAAGGTAACTGAGGGTCTCCTGTCTTGCTGCTGGCCAAGAGCGTGTGCCAGGCAGCCTGGTACCCGGATAGCTAGGGTCCTCAAAATGTATTAGACAGCGCCTAGCCGGGCAGGAATTACTTTTATAATGTTTTTGCATGTGCCTAAGCCAAGGCTGAATTTGTGTTCTGTTTTGCAAGTGTGAATAAACACTTAAGTTGGACTTTTAAACCTGCGTGTGTCACTGCTTCCTGCACTGCTACCTGTCAACTACCAGAGCAATTCCCCACACCCCATTCCTACTGATATATTGTCTGTACCTAATAATATAATGTTCAGGAAATGATCCCCCCTTCCTTTTCCTAATGATATAATGTCAAGGAGAATCACACCACTGGACACTTTAAAAGGAGACAGGTGCTTGGCATCATTGTTTCTCTTCTGTTAACCATGGTTATCTCTAAATAAACATGTGCAGTCATCATTTCACTGCAAAAAACTGGCCTAACAGGGAAGAGTATCGCAGCTACAAAGATTGCACCTCAGTGAACAATCTATCGCATCATCAAGGAATTCCAGGAGAGAGATGCCATTGTTGCCAAAAAAGGCTTCAGGGCGCCCAAGAAGGACCAGCCAGCTCAGGACCATCTCTTAAAAGTGTTTCAGCTTCGGGATCGGGTTACCAGCAGTGCAGAGCTTACTCAGGAAGGGAAGCAGGCAGGTGTGAGTGCATCTGCACGCACTGTGAGGCGGAGACTCTTGGAGCAAGGCCTGGTGTCAAGGAGGGCAGCAAAGAAGCCACTTCTCTCCAGAAAAAACATCAGGGACAGACTGGGGTGAAGTCATTTTCTCTGATGAATCCCCTTTCCGACTGTTTGGAACATCTGGAAAACAGCTTGTTTAGAGAAGATAAGGTGAGCAATACCACCAGTCTTGTCTCATGCCAACTGTAAAGCATCCTGCAACTATTCATGTGTGGGGCGGCTTCTCAGCCAAGGGAATTGCCCCTCTCACAGTCTTGTCTAAAAACACATTCATGAATAAAGAATGGTACCAGAATGTCCTCCAAGAGCAACTTCTCCCAACCATCCAAGAGCAGTTTGGTGACCAACAATGCCTTTTCCAGCATGATGGAGCACCCCCTGTCCTCTCTCATACTGTGGCCCCTTGCCCTCTCTTATATTGTGCCCCGTGTCTTCTCTCGTAATGTGGCCCCCTGTCCTCTTTCATACTGTGGTAACCTGTTCTCGCTCATACTATGGCTCCCTGTCCTCTCTCATACTGTGGTAACCTGTCCTTTCTCATACTGTGGCCCCCTCCTCTTATACTGTGGCCTCCTGTCCTCTCTCATACTGTGGCAACCTGCCCTCTCTCATGCAATGGTAATCTGTCCTTTCTCATACTGTGGCCCCAAGTCCTCTCTCATACTGTGGCAACTTGTCCTCTCTAATACAATGGTAATCTGTCCTTTCTCATACTGTGGCCCCCTCCTTTTATACTGTGGCTCCCTGTCCACTCTCATACTGTGGCCCCTGTCCTCTCTTTTGTACTGTGGCCCCCTGTCCTCTCTCATACTGTGGTCCTCTCCTCTCATTTGTGGCCCCCCTCACCTCCTCTCATACAGCGGCCCCCTCCACTCATACTGTGACCCCCTGTCCTCTCTCATACTATGGTCCTCTCCTCTCATATAGTGGCTCACCTGTCTTTTTCTCATACTGTGGCCCCCTGTACTCTCTCAGGGAGATAGGGGGGCAGGGCCAAGCAGTGGAGGAGATGCCTTCACACATCTCTCTTGATCCCGCCTCCTGCTCCTGGTCCCGATGTCTCTCTATTGTGTTGGGACTGGGACCATTAGGGACATGCAGAAACATTCTCCCAACCACCCCGGATGGCTGGGCAATTGGGAGCTGTGATCTTCTTACATACAGTTGAATACTTCAGCTTTCAATTAGAATTTAACATAAATGTGTATCAACTTCTCATGATTCAGGCACCATCCTAAATTAATAGTTGAATACATTATAAATGGCTGGTTTCAGTCCATTTGAGCTGTTTATTTCCTTATTGTAATTAGCCCCTGTACACATGATCACTTGTTTGCAGACGTTAAGTTATTTGTTTTGTATCTTTAGGGAGACCTTGGGGTAGCTTGTGTTTGGGTTAACTTATTTTACCAAGTATTACAGAAGGTTTGGAGTGAAAAAAACTCTTTTGTAAAAGAGTTGTAAAAGAATAAAAAGAACTTGTAGTGTAATTAGGTTCTAGCCACATAACAAAACCCTCTGATAACGCTGGAGGCTATTAGACCTGACAAACCTGCACAACCAGGACTGAAACTGGACACGTATGTTATAGTGCTGCTGCACTGTATTGGAGCTGCATGGAAACTCCATGGGGAACATTTATCTAATTTTTACCTTGGTCCTTCCTTCTTTATCTGTGACTTTTCATGGCACATATCCTATCTTGCCACTTTTTTGCACCAAGACAATATCCTTTCTCAGATCACCATGGTTGAGTTTTCCTTGAGTTACCATCCTCTTCCAGGTATAGGAAATAGCTTAGAGCTGCTTGTGACTTTTTTGTAGTTTTTGTTTAAAAAGTTGCAAATTTACTACAGACCTTAACTCCTCCAACGCCACATTTATTTATAAGGAAAAAGCACATACATCTGACCAGCAGAAAGCCAAACAACAACTAAAAAGCAGGTCCAAAAAGCCAGACTTAACTACTTAGTGACACGGCCTAAAAAGGCTCTAGTGACCGGGCATTTTTAGCAAATTTTTGCTTGTGCCGCATCAAGGGTCAACATTTTTTATTCTTGCATGCTACTTAGTAAATGAAACACCGCAAAAAATTTTTTAAGGGTCCAAATCGTGCATTTTCATCGGGTTTCCCGAATATTTCTGATTTGTGCCGTATTGCCCAGGATTTTGGCGCACGTGATTGGATTGAGGCGCATCGGCGCCGGCTTTTAACACAACAGGAATCAGGGGCATGGCCGTCAGAAAACCTGACGGATTCGGAAGAACCGCAGAATTTTTTTTTTAAAAATTGGTCGCAAGAATAGCACTCCTGCGGACTTCAGCGCAGCAGCGACACCTGGTGGATATCGGGCGCACAACCTTAGTGAATCCCGGCAAGCTCCGAATCAACGACGGACAATGCGCTGCGGGATAGTGAATTAACTGCATAAGTAAATGAGCCCCATAGAGCTAGTTAAAAAGGAAATAAAAGTTTGAACATTTTTTAAAAAATTTTTATTTTGGATTAAAAGTAAAAAGAAAGGCTTTTTTGTAATTTATAGTACTTTTTTATTTCAAATTAACTCAAAATAAACATTATTAATACATTTCCTATTTTGTTTTGGTTGTTTTGATATATAATATGTATAGTCTCGGGCAAACAGGCAACTATGGCGATGCTTTTTGTAGTGTAGCGGGGGATTTTTCGTATATGGGGAAATGTCATTGTGTTTTTATGAATATTTATTAATATTTTTTTTGTGTTTGTGTTTTTACTTTATATGTCCCCCATGATGTCATAGAAGAGCCTCAGTTACAGGGAAATGTCCACTTGTGTCTGGTGGCGCTGATCAGAGCTGGACTGGGTTTAATTAGACCCAGAAGATCTGATTAACCTATTTAGACCAGGCGGTCAAATGACCGCCAAGTCTATGGAGCCGGCGGCCAGGCCGGCTCTGCTCCTCACTGCATTGCGCTCATTCAGCGTGATGCTGCGAGGAGTGGAGAAGGAAGAAGCATCTAAAGTCAGCGGGTGGTCCGAATAGAGTTAAAATACATGTACCCCAATGATTGAATGATAAATTTAGATTTTATGGTGAAATATAAGATCCATACATCTTTGATCTTTTCAGGGTGTGTTATGTCAAAGTGCATTTAACATATCGCAAAGAATAATTTACTAATTAATATATCATGAGGGGAATTTGATATGGGCTGACCTTATTTTGACATAGACACCAACAATATGGACCATCCTTCTGACAATAAGTGTGGTGACACACATGGTGTTTTTACGCCGTTTATGGGCCGTTTTTAGTTCGTAAAAAACGTATGCGTTTTTTACAGGTTTGACCAATTATCTTAATTCAAACTGGTCAAAAATTCATGCGTTTTTTTCCAATCTGAAAACGCACTACTAAAAACGGCTTAAAAACGCCACGTGTGTCACCACCCTAAGAGCTTGCATGGTGGGGGGAAAGGCTGCATGTGTGAGATTGTGTGGCCCTAACCTTACGTGGGCCAATTTATGGAAATGATTATGCTTTGGAACAATTATTCCCCGAAAATGTTCCAATAATTAGGCAGTTTTGATGCAGTCATATTTCAGGTGGCATAGGATCATTGCCAGCCTGTACGCCACATGTAGCACAAAGAGCTCAGAAGATTCTAGATAATATAAAATATTAAAGGGGTTAACATAGATTAATAAACAATTGAGGGCTGAGATGGGGTGGGCTTTAAAAAAAAAAGTGTACTCGCCTCCTCCGTCGCTGCTGATGTTCTGTGCCGTGGTCAGTCTGACTCGGGCCTCTGTTTCTTCACAGGAGCACGGAAGCTGCGCTCGGGGAGCTTGTGGGTGGCAGAGGTGGCCGACCACCTCTGCTGGCCGAATACACATTTATTTATTTTTTAAAGCCAGCCCCAGCCTGGCCCTAAGTTATTTATTAATCTTGGATAACTCCTTTAATTTAATGTATAGTGCTGCTGATTCTAAACTAAGAAGTCCAGTGTGTAGTCCTGGCATGTATTGGCAGCCTTACCTGTAGTGTTTAGTTTGCAACAACAGCAACAACACATGACAAATACTTCCGTGCCATCATTTATGACAAAATACAAAAACAGTGAAACAACTGTAAGGGGAGGATTTATGATATCCTCTTTTAGAGTGCGTTGGCACTGTGCAAGTTTATTTGGTTTCACAAGTCTATATAGAAAAGCAGGAAAAAAGTAGAAAAGGAGGAGCATACAAAGCATAACATATCAGGCTTCCCAGATCATGTAGTCTATTGATTGGAGATTTTCTCTGCTATCTCACGCTTGCGTCACCATAGGGAATTCTTGAGGTTTTAGGTGCGGTCCACGATGCCGTCGCCATCCTAAAATGTTTTCTCTGTTACAGTGCTTTTTTAGGAAAATAAGACAAGTAGAAATGACAGGATTTGATCTATCAGCTAGGTTTACCTTAACACAACCCCTTTCAGCTTCAATTAGTAATATGAGTGTAAGTAGCAGCAAGGTCATCAGCAAGTGTGACCACCTCTATAAAAGCAGAAGTATTGGTAATTTGCTGGTCTACAGCATTTAGGGACATGGTAATACCGTCCAAAGCAGAAATGCTGAGATCCAATGTATTAGATCCTTCACGTCCCTATATGTGTCACAGGAGAAGAATCAGAACGCCCCAATAAACACTAGATGGTTGGCCGGTTCTGCTGCAGTTGACAGGTTGTGACGGACATGTGACTAATGTATATAGTCCCTTTAAAGGCAAGATCCACAAAAAATGCAGCCAATGAGAAATATACCTGACTAGGGGAAAAAATGCAAGTATCATGAAGAAAAATTATAAAACCACAAAAAGGTCAAACAACAAAATACAACAATCCTGCACTGTATGGAAATTCAAATGTGGATTCATTGAGAGGTTAATAGAAGAACAGGAATGTCTAGAGAAGGAGTGACTACTATTTAGTATCCATATTAGGGAAGCACCCAGATATTCTTCTCAACTAGGGAGCTCCCTTTTTGACAGGAACTTGAATAATGTAGTACAGAATGGATTTGAATTACCAGTTTAGAATTAGAATTCAGCTGAGGTTTATGGAATTCAATAAGTGAGACAGAAACTTAAAAAATTGGGTGGAATTATACATACAGCCTGACACTATGGGGCACATTAGGGCAGATTTACTTACCCGGTCCATTCGTGATCCAGCGGCGGGTTCTCCGGCGCTGATTCGGGTTCTGCCGGGATTCACTAAGGTCCGTGCGCCTATATTCACCAGGTGTTGCTCCTGCGCCGAGGTCCGCTGGAGTTCACCTGCTTTTTTCTGGTGTATATGAGTACTTGATCTTGCGACACAAATGGCTTTTTAAATTCCGCGGTTTTTCCGAATCCTTCGGGTTGTCCGGTGGCCACATCCCCCGATTTCTGTCGCGTGAAAGTCGGCGCGATTGCGCCAAAAATCGATCGCGTGCGCCACAATCCCGTGAAATACAGCGCAAAATGGAAATATTCGGGAAAAACCCGACGGATTCGCGGCTGCGGACCCTTAGTAAATGTGCCCCATTGACTTACAATGCGGCTGGAGTTCACTGAAAGTGCATTGTCCATCTAGAATGCAGCATGTGGCGATTCAAGATCATGCACCAGAAATCATGAATGTGTCGCTCACCCACTAAGGTCTGACAGAGTTCACCATCTTTTAGCGGTGCATGTTAGGGCTAGGCCTTGCAACACAATTTGAAAGTTAAATCCTGCACTCAGTCCGAATCAGTTGAATCGTCCAATGGCATCTTTTTTGTGGTGCATCTTTAACATATAAAAGTTAAATACGACAACACAGCGCACACACTTCTTAAATACCTGTACAGGCCACTTTAGCCATGAAGAACGTGAACAGTCCAACTAAGGTGAACAGCGTGACCCTATTGTTGCCACACTACTAACCACCTGGTAGAGGAGGACCTGTTAGGTGTGTGACTCATCTTCATGTGATCCTTAGGATAACTCACAATGGCCTAGTCTCTTAAAACTAGGCCTGCACAGTGATTTTGTCGCATAACCAAATATAACCATGTCACCCTGTGACAACTGAAGTAATGTAAGTGAAAGGGGTTGCATCATCCTACCGGAAGCAGCAACCTCAGGCTTAAATGTGACCCCCATCTACTAACATTACTTGAAATGTTCCATAGTGAGATGATGATCTTTAGTAGCAAGGCAAAAAAACCACCATAATTGTTTATACAATTATACATACAGGAGGCAAGAAACCTTGACTAGGCCTTTTCTTTCAAGGGGTATTTTATAGTTGTCATGTGAAGTGTATCAATCAGAGGTGTCCCTGCAGTTACTCTTCCCTGGGCAATGATTTACAAGGCTCTAGCAAGGTAATTAAATGCATGCCTGGGCACAGAGGCTAGTTGGTACCTTAGTCTGGGGCACAATACTTGCTAGGACCACCACCATTTGCCAGGAAAAGTCTGTATTTAGTGGCTACATGATAATTTCATATTACTGGAATACCCATGTAATTTAAGTAAAAGTGTTTAGAGTTGTTTATTTTCAGAGTTAAGAGCTGACAGTGGAGAAGGAAGAGTATCCCAGCGGTGGAACCCTGTAACGGCGCCATAATCAGAGACGATATGGACAACCTAAACTGATACATGTTTACGATAATATAAATCTACAATATCAGTCAAAGTATGTTTCCATGTAATGAGTTATGATAAGAAGAAAGGTACTTTATCAGTCTCACAGCTGTATATGAGATCTGTACAGCAGGACACCAGTTGTTCACAAGGTCATCAGATTGTAGGTCAGTATCATACCCTGGTCTGAGTATTTATTGAACTGATATAAATGGTAGAGGAAATTACTGCCACTTCCTCATCTAGTGGCCCACATGCTGAAGATCTGCTACGCTAGATCTGTTAGGTGGTGCTGTACGAAAATCCAGGATAAATGTCCCTATGTCAAGGAAAACATGTGGCCAATGGTGTATTCATGCTTTATTAAGGGTACACAAGCAGAATAAGAGGACACTGGCATCCTGTTATTCTGCCCAAGTAACAGCTCTCCTTAAGGAGACTTTGCCAATTAAGGCTGCCTTGTAGGCGTGTGGAGACTAATAGCCACTGACACTGCACTGGGGATTCTGGGAAAATATGCTACTAAGTTTTCCAAGATGGGAAAAGGAAAAGCAATCCTATTTTGCTACATTGTACAGCAATCCCCTTACCATCAAGCATGACTTTCAGCCTAATGACATGATGCTGAATTAAAACCAAACCAGTATATCTATTCCCAGAATCCCCTAGTGGAGCATCAATGGCTATAAGTCAGTCTCCACACACCTACAGGGCGGCCTCTATTGGCAAAGTCTCCACAAGGAGAACTCTTATTTCCCGACCATAGCCAAAAACCTCTCAATCAGTCAAACCAATTCCCTACCGTGCATGCCAGGATTTGCAACTTTTCTTGCCATGTACACCAGAAAACTAGCTTATAAGGCCTGATAAATGACACCTGTAGAATCTGTTGAATATTTCATTTTCGGGTCCACAACTGACACGTCTTTCTACACTGCATGTGGGTGGGGTATAGTTTAATGCTATGCACATTTATAGGGCCACAAAGGGCACAAAGCCACAGTACACAGAAAATTCGGCGGCAGCTGATCTACACCTATGTCTATTTGTAGCATTGTGGATAGAAGTTAGACAAACCTCATCCCGCTGCAGTGTGACTTATGATTATTTTAATTTAAAATCTTCACAAAAAGCTTTATTCAAAATCTGCAGAGTTTTATAGCGGATTTTACCCATGCATACAGTGAAACCTGTGGCAAATCTGCTACATTTCCGCAATAAGATCTGAAACAAAAAATGTCAGTCCCATGGGGACATATCGTCTAAGTAATTATACAACATGGTAACAAAGCTTATATCTAATGTACTTTTTTGCACTAAAAGATTTTATTATTTTATTTGTATTATTTGATTTTATATTATTTGTATTATTTGACTCTTGTAGTCTCCACCAAATACTTTCTTTACATATTTACATACAAACTCTTCCTTGATCCAGTCTTTATTGATTCTGGTTTTCTTTCCGGATTCAGGTTTAACAGCTTGTTCCGTTTGGCAGCTGAGAGAATGAGTGGAGGTTGGGTGAAAGAGAGGGGTTGGTCTCAGGTGAGCTCTGCAATACCACTCCCTCCAGTACATAATGCAAGGCATTACAGTCAGCAGGCAGACAGAAGAAGGACATCATGGCTGAGTCACAGCTTATGTGCTTGCGAGATGACCATATCAATGAGAAGATCACAGACAACATGGTCTACTTCTACTACAGCGAGGACCAGAGGAGGTCCCTAGAAGTTCTAGTCAACAATGGGGTCCAGGCTTATAGACAATACATTAAGGAGAACCAGATAAAGGATTTTCTTTCTTGCAAAGAGCTGACAGACCTGCAAAGTGATTTTAAGAAATATCAAATTGAAAGTCCAAAGAAACAAACAAAACAGGCTAACAAACAGAAGGATAAAGAGTCCACTCTGCAATACTGGCCTGCACTTACTGATACAGAGATCCCACCTCTGGACCTGGGCTGGCCTGAGAAAGGATATTACAGAGGTGTCAGCCAGATGCTGGTATATACTCACCCTCCTAAGGAAAATGCTCCCACCATAAAGGCTGTTGTCAGGGAACTGATCCAAAGTGCAAAGAGGGTAAGCAAGTCCTTTAGCTATACTCTATGCTAGAGATAGAAATGTAACCGATTTGGTTATTCACTGGCCATAAATGTTATGATGTATTATGTTTATCATGTGTTTCTGTTATCTAGAGTGCATGTTGTCTGGATAGTTATGAAAACTTTAAAAGTTACTTAAAGACACTCACTCAATCTGTCACACCGAGTACATATTCAGTATCTTCATGTGAAGTCTTGCACCCAAGCTATTGTTGGCTCTCATGAAAACAGTAATGAATGTAGGCAGTGAGATGTATAGCAGAAGTGTTCAGACATGTCTAGACCTCTATTCTTGTAACAATGTACAAGATGTATAAGAAAATAGATAAAACATAATTATTCATAAGGGAATAATGAAATATGGGACTGGGTTCCTCCTATAATCCTCTTGATCAAATTTTAAATCCTAAATCCATTTATAAGTTTCAGTATCAATGGGCTAAAACACTTGATTCTTTATATCAGTGGTTCTCAACCTTTCTAATTGCTGTGACCCCGCAATACAGTTCCTCATGCTGTGGTGACCCCAAACCATGCAACTCACAGTAAAAACACAGTAAAATTTCGGCTCCGATGGCTTTAGGCGACCCCCTGTTTTGGTCGTTCGACCCCCGCTGGGGTCCCGACCCACAGGTTGAGAACCATTGCTTTATATAGTTGTTACATTAATCTTTGCAAAAACAAAAAGGGAAGTGGTTTAGAGTAATACAAAGTTATCTTTACCCATAAAACTATAAATCGATTGTTCTGCTTCTACTCTGTGCTATGGTATCATTTTACCATAATTTGGTTCCCTTAAAGGTCATGTTCCATTCTTTATTAGTGTGTAACTCCTTTTCTTATTTTCTTTTATTTAAAGGGATGACCCATTCATATGCTGTAGGTAGTCTATCCAAAATATTCATAATCTCCTCCCAAAATTAGAATGTAATCCAACCTCCATATAAATGTCACTTCCCGAAACATTTAATAATCTGAATAATCAAGAAAGTTGTACATAAAACACCTTTATCTCAATTCTTGCAGATTAGGTTCCATTACATACCTATTACTGGACTTCCTGATGTCTCCAAAGAGATGGATTGGGTAATGGGATTTACCGTAAACATAACAGATCATATTCTTTATAATCCAATTAAATATTAGAGCTATATAGGCCCCCTGAGGGTTGTTTGCCTTACATGCTGCAGCCTGACACATACATGTAAAGGTTGGCAGGAATCTGAGATTTACCTTGGTCTATATTGAGCTGCTAGTGTCTTATACAATGTATGAGGGGTATAGCTGGGGGTTAGGAAGGGAATGTTCCCATAGTGCTTGGTGCCATGTGGTTCCAATAAGCCTCTCTCATAGTACTGAGTCCACTTAACATTATACAGATCCTGAACTTTGCATACTTCAGGTGTCATTCTCAGTAATGGATTTTCCAGATGCTGTGTCATGTTGCTGTTTAGATCACGAGTGATTGACGGTTGCATGATGACCTCAGACTCCTTTTATGCAGAGCGTTGTACTTGTTGTGGCGATATGGGAGCTCAATACTCAGGAAAGCCCTAAATGAACTTCTCTTAAATACATGAGAAAATAATAAGATGTGTGTTAGATTAGAACAGAACAAACAATCATAGATTGTGCCTAGGTTCACAACAGGACAGACTTGTACATAAAGAAGTACTCCTTGTTACTAAACATATCAATGTAAGATCTTATCTATATAGCTCAGTACAGCACTATGTTTATGTATTAGCCTATTGTTGCCTAATGACACCCCCACTCGCTGTTATTATCTTAACTAGAAGATTTAGATAAGAAAGTGCAGAAGAACTCCTGTGAAAACAGAACTGTGATAACAGATTTCCTAAAATTTAATTTACAGACAAAGTAAATACATACACAATGGAATGCTTTACCAATTGAATTGGGGTTGGTTGACTATCTAATATGTATTTGGGCGTCTCAAATTTTCCCTGACAGAAGACATCAAAGAACAGATGGATCGGACAATGGCTCAGACTCCTTGTCCTCCTTCTCCATTTGATGTGTGCACCAAGCAGAGCATCCATGTTTAGAGAGGGGATTCAGATGGAGGTTTGGCTTACTGGTTTGGCTTGATACCGGTTTTTAGACTTCTAGTAGGTCCTACTTGGTGTTAAAGGGGCTGCCTTTCAAGGTAGAAAAAGGAGGCATTGTTTTCCTTTTAACACCTTGGAAAACATATTTGCATTCTTCTCAGGGGATTCAGGAGGAATAGTTGCCATCAGCTGCCATGATCACCATTGAGGCCTGTGATTGGCTGCAGCAGTGAGTTGCTCAGGTTGTCACTGATGTAAACTAGAAAAAAAGCGTAGACAACCCCTTTTTTGACGTTTTGAAACCGTTTTTGGTCTGTTTTTAAGCAGTCCGTTTTTTTTTTTAAAACGCATCCATTTTTGACAGGTTTTACCAATTATCTTAATTAAAACTGGTCAAAAAATGATGCGTTTTCAAAAAACGCTTGCGTTTTTAAAAAACGGATGTGTTTTTAATGGACTGCTTAAAAACAGACAAAAAACTGGTTCAAAACGCCATGTGTGGCATCACCCTCAGGTGTTCATGCAGTATTAAAACATAGGGGAAGATTTATCTTTAGACCGGCTCCTTTGGACAGTTCTATGTCTGTCTTTGGAGCTCTGCTGCTCATCAGATTCACAAGAGTGGCTTTGGCCCTTTAATAAATGTTCTTATGATCTACTTGTGTCTGGGATTTTTCTTTAAAAAAGTCGCAAAAAAGGCAAAAATTCATAAAAAATCACAGCATATACACCAGTGGGGGCTGCTTTAACTAGGCAACTTTTTTGTGACTTTTTTAAAAAGTCGCAGGTCATGAATCTGGCTTTGGCGTTGTACTAGCAGTAGTTCTATGTTAACACAAGTATAGTGAAGTGGCTGAAATAGTCCTGTGCAACTTTTAGCGATGAAAAGTCGCAAAAATCCTTATAACAGTAAAGGCATTTGTCAGGATAAGGTTGTGAATGTCAGATGGTTCCTATAAAGGGAGTTTAGGGATTTCTTCTCAAAATATAAAACAAGGATGCGCGAAATTAACCGCTACCCATCACTCCACTGACTTTTAACATCCAAAGGCTATTGGGTCCAATTATAACCTTTGTTCTACTTTTACAGCATTTGAAGTTGCAGTACTTAATCTTAATTATGCTGACGACAATATTAATTTGTTTGCAATTTACCCAATAGAAATATCGAAGATATCCCATAGCGCTCCATCTCTTCACTTTACAAACTTTCACCCATAAAACCTGCCTTTATGGAAGAGCTTAAAAAACTGGTTGAATAGATTAGTGACATCAGAGAGACAAGAGGGAAGTAAAAAAAATATTTTCCTGCTCGGAAAGTTATGTAAATCAATAAGGGTGACATACATAAACATATAGATATGTCACAGAAAAATCACAAAAATCTCTAAAGAAAAAGTAGTTTACCTTTAAATGTTATCAGATTTGACTTATCAGTAACAAGGACAAAACGAAAGTGTAAGCACCAAAAATCACAAGGTATGGTGATATCTATAGGTGTGTCTTAGCCTGAGGGTAAAGGTCATACTTGTCTTTTTTTTTTGTTAAGCTTTTTCCGCAAATTAGTTTCTTTGTTTTTTTTCACCCTGAACAGTGTACTCTTTTTGTTAACTTTATTACGCATGTTCTTCCTATTGCATAAACTTATTTTCCATAGAACCCTATAAAGTTAATCAAAAATATTGATGTTTTGGTGACCTTGTAGACCCTTAAACGTATTATGAATATAACATTTATATATATAGATATGTATTATATGGGAAACACTGTTCATTGACAGTGTCAGAATATATTGACGGTCTAGTAATTCACTTGTTTTAACATGTTTCTCAACCTCACCAATAACGGCAAATGGTTTTGAGTCATTTGTGTGAAAAAGTCCACAGTATAGACTAATGACTGAACTATTAATTCAGTTCTTATAGCTGACATTACTTATTAATTCAAAGGAGGAGTTGTGTTTTCACAAAATGGCCTTTGTTTGACCCGATAATGACGTGTGACTTAGTAGTATGTCACGCGTTGGCTGCAGGTGGTCTGAGAGAGCTCACAGACTGAGCCCCCCCTATAGCCAGTGAGTGTTTGCAGCTTATTGTAGTAAACATCCACTGCTAACATCAGTGATCGGTGCTAGTTACCGATGGCATTAAAAAGCATGTACTCTGCCATCTTGGCTTTGATCGTCACTCCACATGACGTCATCAGGGAGCGATGATCTGTTACTGTGACAGACTCTGATCATACAAAGGCTGTCTGTTTTTAACTCTTCTATTACAATGTGGAAAATTTCCATATACTGCCATAGCAGTATATGGTAGGATTATTTAGATACCTAGGGTTAAAGTGCCTTAGGGGGTCTGAAAAATAGTAAATATAAATACATTTTTAAAAAGTAAAAAAAAAATATTTAAAAAGCCTAAAAATTCCCCTTTTCCTAGTACTGATAAAAATACAAATAAACAGTCAAAATCATAAACATGTTAGATATTGCACATCCCAAAATCGCTGATCTATCAAAATATACCGTATATATACCGTATATACTCGTGTATAAGCCGAGTTTTTCAGCACACAAAATGTGCTGAAAAAACTCACCGCAACTTATACACGAGTCAAGTAAAAAATAAAAGAACTTAATACTCACCCTCCGGTGTCCGGATCGTTGGTGCGGGTCCCGATCTTCAGCGCGAGCCTCCCGATCTTCGGCGAGGGATCTGGCGGCTCCTCTTCTTTCTTCTATGTTCTCTCGCTGGCAGAGTCGCGTTCTGCGGCGGGCGCACACTATGATGCAGCGGTGTCGCCGCTGATGACGTCATCATAATGTGAAGATAAAGATGAGCCGCTGGGACCCGCACCGAAGATCGGGAGCCTCGCGCTGAAGATCGGGACCCGCACCAACGATACAGACACCGGAGGGTGAGTATTAAGTTCTTTTTTTTTTACTTGACTAGTATACTACTACTGGCGGTATACTACATTGGGGGCTGGCTGTATACTACATTGGGGGGCTGCCTGTATACTACATTGGGGGCTGGCTGTATACTACATTGGGGGGCTGCTTGTGTACTACATTGGGGGCTGGCTGTATACTACATTGGGGGGCTGCTTGTGTACTACATTGGGGGCTGGCTGTATACTACATTGGGGGCTGGCTGTATACTACATTGGGGGCTGGCTGTATACTACATTGGGGGCTGCCTGTATACTACATTGGGGGCTGCCTGTATACTACATTTGGGGCTGCCTGTATACTACATTTGGGGCTGCCTGTTGGCGCATGTTCAATGCCATTTGGATGAGAACGTTTCCAATGTGACATCATCAGGGGGCAATGATCCAGTGCCATGACAGTCAAGAGTCTCTGTGAGATTCCATGACAGGTCATTCTGAAAGATCTGCAATGGTTTGTAGAAAAATCACCAAAAACAGCAATTGCATTGCAGTATATGGTAGGAGTGATCAGTCCTCCTATGGTTCAAGTGCCCTAGGGGGTGTTAAAATCACCGCCATTTTACAAAACTATTTTATAAAATAAAAAAGTCTGAATCAAAACTTTTTGCTATTTTGCTACACATACAGATTTGACTGAAAAAATAATGAAAAGGTCCTGGAAAAAAGACACCTTACACAGGTTCAATGAAAAAAAGATAATTGGCGTCGTAATATGATATATCATATGGTGACCGTAGAACCACTGTAGAAGATTTCCCCTTAATTTCCTGTGCCATGTCCTGTGAAGTGAAAGCCCCTCTGTGTTTACATTGTTCCTGCATTCCAGTTCCTGCTCCTGTGTTCCTGCTCCTATGTTTCCGTGATTTCCGTTCCTGTGTTCCCGTCTGTTCCTGCGTTCCTGCTCCCGTGTTCCTGCTGTGAGTTCCAGTGTTCCTTCCAGCGCTGTTACCCCGCTGTCACCCAGGGCTCAGACTGTGTCCTGCACTTCCACCTTGGCTGCCACCGCACACTAATCACACCTGTGGAATGACCTGGTGGCACCCCGCCGCAGCAAGACCATCCTGCTTTGCGGCGGGCTCTGGTGAAGAGCAAGTGCCACTTAGACTCTGGGCCCAGGGGTCGGCTATTACTACCACCCATGTTGGTCCAGAGGGTCCATGAACCCAGGACCCTGACACTGTGTCTGTTTGGTATTGTCCAGAGGCTGGAGTTCCAGCAGGCTACAAATGTGAATATTTCTGCACAAACGGTCAGAAACCGATCCTCAGACCCTTGTGAGACCATATGATGGTGCAGTTGGCCCTGGGTTCCTCCTAATGCAGAACAATGCTAGACCTGTGGCTGGAGTGTGTCAGCAGTTCCTGCAAGATGAAGGCATTGAAGCTATGGACTGGCCCGCTCATTCCCCAAACCCGAATAAGATTGAGCACATCTCGAACATCATGTCCCATTCAGGGCTGATTCTGGCCAATTTGCTGCCTGAGGCAAAAACTGAAACGATGCCCCCCCCCCAAAAAAAAAATAAAGCCTACCCCCTGTTCCCTTGCTAATTTTGGCTGAATGAATATACAGACAAATCCTTAAAAAGCTACTACAATCTGATCGAAAACGCTGACAACATTACTAACAATTAGTCAGTGACACAGGCAGAAACTGCATTTAGTAACTTACACGTGATAATGATCAGGGGGACGCCAATGCGACCTCTCTCGGCCAAGGTTTATCACTATTGAATTCATAACCAGATGTTGTCTCTTCAGCTCTGTGCAGCACATCTCCACACTGCGCCGATAAAATACCACAGTCACTTACAGTATAATGTCACTTGGATAACTTGTGCTTCTAAAATATATCTACTCCTTTCAACACAATTGACTACACTGTCTCTTGTACATATAACATACATTGTGTCTGGCCCTTCTAATTTATTATAATATATAATTTATTCAGGAGGAATCTAGTATCATATTTTCATCCCGGCCCTGGTTTCATTCCATCCACCAACGTCACATTGGATCACAAACTGTCCAGGAGTAGGCAAATGCTTTAGTCCAGGTCTGGGAGGAGATCCCTCAGGAGACCATCCACAACCTCATCAGGAGCATGCAGGGGCATTGTCATACAGGCATGTGGAGGCCACACACAATACTGAGTCTCATTTGTCTTGTTTTACGGACATTAAATCAAAGTTTGATCAGCCTGTAGTGTGTTTTTCCACTTTAATTTTGTGGGTGACTCCACTTCCAGGCCTCCATTGGTTAATAAATTTGAATTCCATTGATGATTTTGTCAGCACATTCAACTTTGTACAGAAAGTATTCAATGAGAATATTTCATATATTCAATATTTCAATATTTCATTCTGATCAAGGATGTGTTATTTGAGTGTTCCCTTTATTTTTTTGCGCAATGTATAGTTGTAAATTGTCATCATATTACTTACTTGTTTTTTTGTATGTGCTTGGAAAACTGCAGGCTGGCTTGCTGTATACTACATGGGACTGACTGGCTGTATACTACATGGGGCTGGCTTGCTGTATACTACATGGGGCTGGTTTGCTGTATACTACATGGGGCTGGTTTGCTGTATACTACATGGGGCTGGCTTGCTGTATACTACATGGGGCTGGCTGGCTGTATACTACATGGGGCTGGCTGGCTGTATACTACATGGGGCTGGCAGGCTGTATACTACATGGGGGCTGGCAGGCTGTATACTACATGGGGGCTGTCTGGCTATATACTACTGGGGAATGGTTATATACTACAGGGGCCTGGCTATATACTGGGAGACTGTGACCAATGCATTTCCCATACTTGAGTCAATAGGTTTTCCCAGTTTTTGGTGGTAAAATAAGGGGTCTCAGCTTATACTCGGGTCGGCTTATAGGGGGCCTGGTGGTCATCCTATAACAATTGAATATATCAGTGATGCATCATAAACCTGTTATCTAAATGATGTATGTGCAAACATGCAGGGAAAGATTTTTTTTTTTTTTGAGTACTAATCATCTTTCCAGACATATCTACGGTTGTAAATATTTATACTATCCATGAAATAACTATTGTAAATTCTTGACATTCTGTATTCTGTCAGTCTACAAATCATTCATAGGGGGCTGGTAAAATAAATTTGCTTTCCTTCATGCAGTACATCATAAATTATATTTTCACAGTTCTTAGAAAAAGTGCTCCAGTAGTGTTATTTTGTGGAAACTGCACATATCAAACCAAGCAAGTCAGTAAATGTATAAATGAGTCAAATTACCTATTATTACAATCTCATATAGTGTACACACTTACAAGAAGAACTATACAATGCTACTGTCTAAACATGTCACCGCCTTGTCTCGTTGGTTATTTGGGCAGTTGGGTGTCTTTTGTTATCAGTGTTTGTTTTGCCAGTCATTGCTTGTTGATGTCCACATTTAAATTGCCTGGCACAGGATACAGGACATCTTGGCAGGTTTCCACTTACACGTGTCAGTCGGAGAATAATGGAGAACTCTCTCTTGTGAAATTTTTACCTGCCTGTTGTACAGCACAGGCACCTGTTGACCACAGACGCCGTTGCTTGAGTGTGGATGTGTGAGTGTGCCTGCAGCCGCCTCAAAGAGATACAGGGGTGCGCCCGTGACCCGAGACATGGGTTGCAGGAGCACCTGTGACATTCCTATTTATGTTATAGGACATGCCAACCTCCAAATATAAGAAGTCTTTAACCCATCACCTTCTCCAGGCAGCTAAGATGACCATTCCTAGAAAATGGATTCTGACAGTCCACCATCCATAGGAGAATGGTTAACATAAGTGGCTTTGACTAGGGTGTGGAGGAACTAATAGCTTGCATATCACTCCCAATATTATGACACTTGGTTTCAGTGGCAGATGTTTCTATCCTCTCCTACCTACCATGCTATTCACGATTAATAGCATCTGTGCTGTTGGAGGATACCGAATTTTTTTACGAGAATTCAGAGACTTCCCCTAGCTGCCTCTTCTTCCTTCCCCACCCGCCCCCTTTCTGGATGGGTTCTGTAGGTTTATGCTTAAATTGAACTTGTAAGTAAGTCGGAACTGGTATTTTCATCTTGTGACATTTGTTTTTTTTAACTTTTGGGTATCAATGGAACAAGGATTAAAAATACAGCTATAGCTTTAACTACATGTCACCCAGCTATAATTGAAAACTAAGGTGTAATGCGAGGTTCACACTACTGTCAGCATTTCTGTGGTAAATAAACGAACATTTGAAGAAATAGGGGCAGAGTTATCAAGTGTCTGAAAGTCAGAATATTTCCAATTGCCCATGGCAACCAATCACAGCTCCCCTTTAAAATATTCATGAGCACTGGTGAAATGAAAGCTGAGCTGTGATTGGTTGCCATGGGCAACTGGAAATATTCTGACTTTCAGACTGCTTGATAAATCTGCCCCATAGTGTCTGTTAATACCTTAATGTTTAGTTGTTATCTATATATCCATCCATCTATATCAGTGATGGCAAACCTTTTAGACACCGAGTGCCCAAACTACAACCAAAAACCACATATTTTTTGCAAAGTTCCAATGCGACAATTTAAGCAGTAACTTATTACTCACAGGATTAAATTGTATAGGCCCCTGAGGACACAAAAACAGTAGAAAGAAGAAGAAGTAGTTTGGATCATCATTGTAGCTTCCTTCTAGGGTCCTGGGCTGCCTGGGACTGCAAGAGGCCTTGAGTCCTGTCTGGTGAACTCTGCCCTGGGGTGATGACAAGAGTGCCCATATAGAGGGCTCCGAGTGCCACCTCTGGTACCCGTGCCATAGGTTCGCCATCACTGATCTATATCTTTCTCTTCCATCTATCTATTTATTTGGGAAGTGTGAATGCAAATGCCACTATTAACTGTTCCTGTTACACACAACCCACACCAACATCTAAATTTCTATTTATCTAGAAAAGAAAAAACAGCAGCAACATGTTCAAAACCATATAAATCGGGGGGGGGGGGGGGGGGAGGAACAACGCCTCTAAACTAGTAAAAAATAGTGATAAGTTTATTTCATACACATGGTGTTGCCTCTGTTAAAAGTCACAAAAAACCCATAACTTTACGCCATAGAACAACTATAAAATTGCATTTTTGTCAAATTTTTTTTAGCTTTATCTTCTGAGCCCCCGCAAAACAGTACAGTTCTCATGTCTTCTGGTGGCTGCTTTTTTGAAGCGGTACAGGATATATGGGACTCACTAGCTAATATGATCATAAAGCCATTCACATGACTGCATCTAGGGTAGTATTGTATTCGTCTCTGTGTGTAGCTGTAGTACTCTTATTTGAACCAAGTTTTTGTGTTACGTACAGTACTTTTAGTTTATGTTTATAGAATTTTTTAGTTTTTGTTTCTAGAATCAGAAAAAAACTAAAATTTTTTAAAAATGCATACATATATAAAATGCAGACAAAAAAAAATCTCACACACTCAAAATCACTGCATCATCAAAAATAATTCTTAAGAATCTTGAGGGTGCAGCAATGGAAAGTGAGCCGGAGGGCTAGGAATCCTGTCTGGAATTGCTGAAAGCTGGCACTGCTATGACATGCCCTGCTATTTATCACTGTATAGTTCCTTGTGCTGCATATGGAAATCCCACTCCACCTATATTTACAAGAAATCATTACTTTTCCTCTTAAAATAAAACTTAAACTATCTACTTTAAAGTATCTTGAGGTTTTATTCTGCAACCATAGATTAATATAAAATAGTTACAATGGATTTATTGCGAATTTTAGGGTAACAGATGTAAGGACCACTGCTCCATTCATTCTCTTTATTCTCCATTCATGCTGGTTACCAGGAGTCTCTGGCACATCACAAATAATTGCTAGAGTTTTGGGGAGTCGTAAACTAGGAGCTTACATTTAAGGGGAGCTTATTTCAGAAATATCCACAGTGAACAACTCCAAGCATTGCATTTTGCTGGTGAATATATACATGGAAAACACAATACAGGCTGAATATGAATGTGAAAGAAGTGGTACGTTCACTTCTTTCATATTCAAACCAACATCTTTTTTGAGCTACAGCAGCATCACTGTATTATCATCCATTGAGAAATATATTCATTGATACACCTAATGAATTACAGACAGTCCCCGGGTTACATACAAGATAGGGTCTGTAGGTTTGTTCTTTAGTTGAATTTGTATGTAAGTCGCAACTGTATATTTTATCATTGTAATCCCAGACAGAACTTTTTTGGTCTCTGTGACAATTGGATTTTAAAAATGTTGGGTTGTCATAAGAATCAATATTAACACTAAAGCTTCATTACAGACACCTGTGATAACTGTTATAGCTGTTTATTGTAGCCTAGGGCTAAAGGACAATAAATTACCAACATCCAGAGGTCCGTTTGTAACTAGGGGTCGGATGTAAGTCAAATGTTCTTAAGTAGGGGACCGCCTGTATACAGGCAGTCCCCGGGTTACGTACAAGATAGGTTTGTTCTTAAGTTGAATTTGTATGTAAGTTGGAACTGTATATTTTATAAGTATAGCCCCAGCCAGAATTTTTTTGGTCTCTGTTACAATTGGATTTTAAAAATGTTGGGTTGTCATAAGAACCAGGATTAACAATAAAGCTTAATTACAGACACCTGTGATAAGTGTTAAAGCTGTTCATTGTAGCCTGGAGCTAAAGTACAGTAAGTTACCAACATCCAGAGGTCCGTTTGTAACTAGGGGTCATCTGTAAGTTGAGTGTTCGTAAGTAGGGGACTGCCTGTATATGAAATATAAATTGTAATTAGTAACTATTATAATAATTGTTTATAATGATTATCTCTGAAATATGACAACCAGTTTTTATTTATACCTAATTTATGTCTATAAGTTAAGACAATGAACTTATTTATATTTATACCTATCTTTATTCATTGCAGTCAGTATTTATAGTTATTCATCATCTATCATCATGATCACTTTTATATACTATTTATCTACTAAACTTTACTACTAATTTATTACCAATTTATTACTAACTTGCTGTCTTTTCCCTGTTACAGTTGTTGAAATGCGTTGTCCTACAAAATTAATAAAAAATATTTTATTTACGCCAAGTCTTGCTTGTAACGCGTCACACAACAACCCAGTTTTTTCTTTTTTTTCCTTTACATATAGCTTGACTGGATTTTTTCCAGACCAAGGTCCAATGCTGCAACAACCTCCCCCCCCTGGACTTTTCCAACCCTCCCCCCTTTTTTTCATATGTCCAACACATGTGCACAACCTTTGGCGCCTGGCTCCAGCAAAACTATCTCAAAACCTCTCCATACATATCTTAAACTATGTAACGGTTAATTCATAAGTCTATTAGAGCTAGAACCACTCTTCACTTTGGCTCTCTGCAGGAGTTAATATATGCGATTTCTTGGGTATGAGACCCTCTTCTTTTAAAGAATTTATTTCCAGTCTCTCTGCTGTTACTCCACCAATATTAATCACCAGCAATGTTAATCGCCACTAAATACCTTACAATAACTAATGACTAAAATAATGAACCGGTTCACCTCCACCAGCTTATAATTTGCTGGCTCCGCCCAATTCTATTGACCCTAACAATCTGTACTGTATATAGTATAGGGTCATTTATACACATTTTCTACCACAACTTTAAACTCTTAATCCAGAAACTAATGTAGATAGAAGGTGTTGATCTCCCTCACCCGATGCCTTATATCACATACAAGAGATGATTAATGAAGTCATTTACCTTAGAGGTTGAACTGAGATCAGAAATCTCCTTGGAATCCACAAGCTTGAGCGGAAAAAAAGGAAAGTGGAAGCTTAGGCTCGGCCTGACATATGTAAATACCATCTGAAAAACCAGTTTGACATGACTGCTGCAGGTTTTCCAAGAACAAAACAGTGGGTGGACATTATACCAGGAGCACTGAGCATTTATTCATTCATTCATAACGTTTTCATATGAAAGAAGTAATAATTCACATGTTATCAACATAACACACGCTGTATCTATGCCCAAGACAGGAGCCATAGCACATGTATGAAAGACTATTACACCCTATTTATGAAGAATAAAAGATCAGTATATTAAAGGTATTCTTATCACGGTGCTGCTCCTGTGTAGGAACATGTACCTTTTATATATGAGATACATTACTCTCTTAGTAGACTTCGTATGTAAGATGGCGGCTGCTGATTGATTTAAGCAGCATAATTTTTATTTATTAAATTATTTTTATTCCATTCCCTTTTTAAGAACGGCTGGACCATTATACAAGTTCTTATACCCCTTGTGTCACCCCTCATCCTCATAGACTGTAAGCTCTTGTATCACCCCTCATCCTAATAGACTGTAAGCTCTTATGTCATCCCCTCATCCTCATAGACTGTAAGCTCTTGTGTCACCCCTCATCCTCAGAGACTGTAACCTCTTGTGTCACCCCCTCATCCTCATAGACTGTAAGCTCTTGTGTCAACCCCTCATCCTCATAGACTGTAAGCTCTTGTGTCAACCCCTCATCCCCATAGACTGTAAGCTCTTGTGCCACTCCCTTATCTTCATAGACTGTACGCTCTTGTGTCACCTCCTCATCCTTATAGACTGTAAGCTCTTGTGTCATCCCCTCATCCTCATAGACTGTAAGCTCTTGTGTCACAACCTCGTCCTCATAGACTGTAAGCTCTTGTGTCACCCCCTCATCCTCATAGACTGTAAGCGCTTGTGTCACCACCTCATCCTCATAGACTGTAAGCTCTTGTGTCACCCCCTCATCCTCATAGACTGTAAGCTCTTGTGTCACACCCTCATCCTCATAGACTGTAAGCTCTTGTGTCACAACCTCGTCCTCATAGACTGTAAGCTCTTGTGTCACCTCCTCATCCTCACAGACTGTAAGCTCTTGTTCATAGACTGTAAGCTCTTGTGTCACCCCCCCCCCCCTCATCCTCATAGACTTTAAGCTCTTGTGTCACCCCCTCATCTGCATAGACCAGTGATGGCGAACCTTTTAGAGCCTGAGTGCCCAAACTTCAACCAAAAGCCACTTATTTATTGCAAAGTGCCACCACAGCAATATAAGCAGTAATGTATTTCTCCTTGTTCTTTGACAACATTCAATCCTTCAGCCTCCTAAAGACACCAATGCAGTTGAAAGGAGGACAAATTCCCCTATCATTGTAGGAAGGTTCTGTAGGAAGATTCTTTGAGTCCTGTCTGGTGAACTTCATGCTGGGGTGATGGCCTGGGTGCCCACAGAGAGGGCTCCGAGTGCCGCCTCTGGCACCAGTGCCATAGGTTCGCCACCACTGGCATAGACTGTAAGCTCTTGTGTCGCCCCCGCATCCATGTGTGAAAGACTATTGCACCCTATTTATGAAGAATAAAAGATCAGTATATTAAAGGTATTCTTATCACGGTGCTGCTCCTGTGTAGGAACATGTACCTTTTATATATGAGATACATTACTCTCTTAGTAGACTTCGTATGTAAGATGGCGGCTGCTGATTGATTTAAGCAGCATCATTTTTATTTATTAAATTATTTTTATTCCATTCCCTTTTTAAGAACGGCTGGACCATTATACAAGTTCTTATACCCCTTGTGTCACCCCTCATCCTCATAGACTGTAAGCTCTTGTGTCACCCCTCATCCTCATAGACTGTAAGCTCTTATGTCATCCCCTCATCCTCATAGACTGTAAGCTCTTGTGTCACCCCTCATCCTCATAGACTGTAACCTCTTGTGTCACCCCCTCATCCTCATAGACTGTAAGCTCTTGTGTCAACCCCTCATCCTCATAGACTGTAAGCTCTTGTGTCAACCCCTCATCCTCATAGACTGTAAGCTCTTGTGTCACCCCTCATCCTCATAGACTGTAAGCTCTTGTGTCACTCCCTCATCCCCATAGACTGTAAGCTCTTGTGCCACTCCCTTATCTTCATAGACTGTACGCTCTTGTGTCACCTCCTCATCCTTATAGACTGTAAGCTCTTGTGTCATCCCCTCATCCTCATAGACTGTAAGCTCTTGTGTCACAACCTCATCCTCATAGACTGTAAGCTCTTGTGTCACCCCCTCATCCTCACAGACTGTAAGCTCTTGTTCATAGACTGTAAGCTCTTGTGTCACCCCCCCCCCTCATCCTCATAGACTGTAAGCTCTTGTGTCACCCCCTCATCCGCATAGACTGTAAGCTCTTGTGTCACCCCCTCATCCTCATATACTGTAAGCTCTTGTGTCGCCCCCGCATCCTCATAGACTGTAAGCTCTTGTCACCCCCTTATCCTCATAGACTGTAAGCTCTTGTGTCACCGCCTCTTCCTCATAGACTGTAAGCTCTTGTGTCACCCCCTCATCCTCATAGACTGTAAGCTCTTGTGTCACCCCCCTCATCCTCAAAGACTGTAAGCTCTTGTGTCACTCCCTCATCCCCATATACTGTAAGCTCTTGTGTTTCCCCCTCATCCCCATAGACTGTAAGCTCTTGTGTCACCTCCTCATCCTTATAGACTGTGAGCTCTTGTGTCAGCCCCTCATCCTCATAGACTGTAAGCGCTTGTGTCAGCCCCTCATCCTCATAGACTGTAAGCTCTTGTGTCGCCCCCGCATGCTCATAGACTGTAAGCTCTTGTGTCGCCCCCCGCATGCTCGTAGACTCTAAGCTCTTGTGTGCTCTTGTGAGGAGGTGTAAAATAAAGTTTTACTCAATGGCGGATAAAGCAAGTAAACTATTGGCCAAGAGAGTTAAAATAAACCATGCCAAGAATAAAATAGAAACTCTGCAATGCCCTGTGAATAAATTTACTAAAAATCCAATTGAGATGGTGGAAGCTTTTCAAACATACTGTGCCAAATTATACAACTTAAAAGATGAAAAGGCAGAGACCCAACCTACGGCAACAATGGTACAAAATGTCTTAAAAACCATTAACCTACCAAGTTTCTCAGAAGAACAAATAGAGAATTTAAACAGCCCACTTACAATAGAAGAAATAGAGGGAGTAGTTAAGACAATTAATTAAACAAAATAAGTCCCCAGGTCCAGATGGGTTACCGAATGAACACTATAAGCAATTTGCGACTCAGCTTCTGCCATGCTTAAAAAAGATTATATAAGTTTTGGCAAAAAAAGGGCAAAATTTCAACTGAAAACTTAACAGCAACAATGATCACACTACCAAAACCAGGTAATCCGGCTAATAAACCAGAGAATTTTCGACCAATATCATTATTGAACAGCGACATAAAAATATATTCCAAAATCTTGGCCATTAGATTAAATAAGGTACTACCAACAGTTATATCAACAGATCAGGTTGGATTTGTGTCTGGAAGACAAGCCACAGATGGCACAAAAAGAGTAATAGATATACTGCAGGTAGCTCAGACGTCCTTGACCCCCAGTGTGTTCTTATCCTTAGATGCTGAAAAAGTATTTGATAGAATACACTGGGGGTACATGGAGGCCACCTTACAGAAATTTGGTCTGAGGGGAGCAATCTTAAGCGCAATAATGGCCCTGTACTCAAATCCAAATGGGAGGGTCTCCCTGTCAGGTTTTGTGTCAACTGGGTTTAAAATATCTAATGGTACCAGACAGGGTTGCCCCCTATCGCCAGTAATATTCACTATGGTAATGGAGCCACTGGCCCAGGCAATAAGGCTACATTCACAAATTAAAGGGATTCAAATAGGGCCAGAAATACACACTATAGGCTTGTGCGCGGATCACATAATCTTCATGTGTACGGACCCAGAGAAATCTATTATATCCCTAATGGAAATACTGCGGCATTTCGCCAGTATCTCCTTTTATAAATTGAATGTGGCAAAATTGATCATCTTCTCAATAAATATGTCATCAGAATCAAAAAAGCAGCTGACGGACACATATGGGTTTTAGGGAGGAGAGGAAGGATTTACATACCTGGGGGTACAAATGTATCTACCATTGAGGAAAAGAAGAAATAGAAAGAATAAAAAAGGTTGAATATTCATGGATAGCAAAAATCCAAGTGTGTAAATCAATCTTTTTTTACCCAAGATATTATACCTTTTCCGATGCATTCCACTAAGATTTCCCAGATCAATATTAGACAAAGTACAAAATTTACTCTTCAATTTTATATGGGCGGGGAAAAAAACTAGGGTCAATAAAAAAGTATTACTTGCTCCCATAATAAAGGAGGAGGCGGGCTTGGAATGCCAAACCTGAAGTTATACCGCAAGGCCGCTATTTTAGATATGCTAAGTGAATGCTGGGCATCTTCCATAGCTCACAAATGGGTCCAGATTGAAAGTCCTCATGGAAAGTATACATATTAACCCGTTTAGAAAACAATACACCCTAGATTCTCTGGGGTACGCTATGGAAATCTGGGAAAAAGTAACAAAGATGAAAGGTGGAATATCTCTCAAATTAATATCATTAAAAAGTGTGGAAACAATTATACCAAATTTGAACTTAGATAAGTGGGTAAAGAAAGGATATAGTAACAAAGACTCCATAATGATAGGTGGAAATATGAAACCATTTGAGAGGCTGCATATTGAAACGAGACCTTTCTTCAATATTTACAGATAAAGAACGCGTTAAGGGGCATGATAGAGACACATAGAAGGAGGGGACAGAGTGAATTAGATATATTTAACACCCAAACGGGAAGGGGAAAAAATCTGTTATTTTCGTACAATTTTCTACAGGGGGAGACAAATGGAGGAAAACTGGGATACATGAAAAAATGGGAGCAAGAACTAAGGACAGAAATAACTCTAGCACAATGGTATCAATCAAGTATGGAGGTGGTAAGAGCCTCAGCTTGCATTAACCACCTAGAACAACTGAAAAAAGTTCAGACAAGATGGTACTTATGCCCAGACAGACTAGCACACAATGAAGCGGGACTCTCTCACTTGTGCTGGAAAGGTTGTCAGGAAAAGGGTACAGCGATCCATGCATGGTGGGGGTGCCCGAAGCTTCAGGTGTTTTGGTCAGAGGTCTTCGGACTAATCTCCACCATAACAGGTGAAGCTGCTGAGCTATCCCCCCCTTACAAGCAGTTTTACATATAGGGGTTAATAAATATCCCTCGCAATACAGAGGAGTAATAACACATATACTAATAGCAGCGAGACTGTGAATAGCCAGGAAATGGAAATCTATAGAAACCCCAAACATTATAGAAGTTAAAGAGAACCCGTCATGCAAAATAACCCTCCTAATCTAAATATATTTTCATAAACTGCCATAAGAGAGCGTTGCCTCTAACCCTTCATTGTCCCTCTACATGCCTGTAAACCTAAGCAATGAGGTCCTAAAGCTGTATGCAAATGACCTGTGAAATGTCCAATGAGTCATTAGCATATTCATGCTGTCCAGCTTATTCATGAGTGGGAGGCACAGCCACACCCCCAGTGCTTGACTGACAGCCTGTATAATGCTGTAAAGGCTGCTCCATGTGCTATCTAGTGCTGGTGGCCACACCCCCTGCAGCCTGTGTGTGTGTATGTGTGTGTGTATAGGAGAGATACAATAGCTCCAGGCAGCCATGTTATAGCAGAACATGTCAGGTACATGTGTAGCTGATGTCTGTGTCTCTGTGTATCAGGAGGATGCAGCATGTCAGCAGATGCAACACACACACTAGCAATGCTTTACTATACATTACATACAGACATGAGCAGGGGGAGGAGAAGGGAGGGGGGACAGGGGTGACATCACTGCCTCTGACCATGTGACCAGTCTCATTTACATAATAAAGAAACAATGATTTTATAATGAATAATGTATGAAATAACTAGATAAAGGCTGGGATGGGATCCTTGTGAGCTGCTCCAACAGGTAGAGGTGACAGAAATAGTGACACAGACCTGATGACAGGTGTCCTTTAAGAGCTTTGGACCTTTATTATTGAGAGCATTGGACCTTTACTATTAAGGGCTGTGGGCAGCACAACTTATTTTTAAAATCAGATCACAAGGCACAGGTTTTAATTAATGGTATTGTTTTATTTTTTTGGTCTATTATTATAGTTTTTTATCTTTTATTTTTGTCACTACTGTTATTTTTCTGTCATTACGCTGCCACTGGCTAATTAGGATGTGAAATGGCAACACAGTGGAGTCAACAGGTTTAGTTACTCTTCTATAGTAGTCACACCTGAGCAACATAATATATTTAATTGAATCATTATCAGAATCATATTTAAACATAATGATTATTATAACCATGCCTAATCAACTGCCAACGACAGTTAGTCATACTGGTAATTCATTACATGTGTCAAATTTCCCGGAATGTATAATCATGAGATCTGGAGCAACAATCTGATATGTGAATGAGGTGTATATTTGCCACATGTACACCTGCCATAAAAGCCATAAATTAGGTTACCAGGTTAACAAATAAAAATGTTAGGTAATAATTTGTACACGTTGCGCTGAGAGGAACAGACATGTACGCTGACTGCTGATGGTACTATAAGATTGTTTTGTATGTTTAACGCCTATTATGTCATAGTTATCTATTGTCAAGAAGTTTCAGAGGAAGGGGTTATCTCTGTCATCCATACGCACCACAGTGAGTTCTGATTGCCTTACATGGCAACAGTAGGTCTTTTCCAGAATTGAAATATATTTTTATGTAAGCTATTATAATCATAATCTATATGACATCTATTACAAGATTTTCTGATGGTAGATGTCCTCAACTAAATACTCTTTACTTTGTCTAGCGGATGATCTTGTTTTTCTTTAATCCTGGGACATCTTTATTCAGATAAAAAACCACTTGATAAAATATGTAAATGAGCCAGTGGCACTCTAACCGACATCACCGGAGTGCCTGTTGGCTCAACCAAGTTATAATATATGCATGTCCCCTCTGCCACTGTTCTTCCTAGTCCCACCCGCAGAGCTGTCTTGGGATCATACTATCTAGCCAACTGTGCTGGATTGTGAGACTTGCAGACAGCCGGTGACATTAATGACTGTCTGAGGCATTCTCCCCTACTTGTTGATCTTTCACATATCAATCTCCTCCTTAAATTGGATGAGGACCTGTTCCTCTACGTGATAATGATCGCACCAAACTAGAAGCTGAGCCTTTTGGAGGTGGTGTGAAATCCACATTCTGTCCCCCCTTGTCAGCGGGATCCTCTATTGATTCATTTTTTCCGTGTGTTATAAAAGATGTTAAGGCTCTGATTTACCCTACCGCCCCTCGAAATCTCTCTGGGGGCAAATTTCGAGCTATTAACTGGCTTAAGAAACAAGAGGGTATCATTGTTAAGCCAACCGACAAGGGTGGGAATATTGTGTTGATGACTCGTGAATACCATGTCTCTGAAGCTACACGGCAGGTTGAGGATAAGAAAAAAATTCCTCTTAACTGTACCCTCCTATCTCAAAGACACTAATGCCTTTTTACAGGTTGTTAAAGAAATAGAGTGGATTGATTCCTTGCATCTATTGACGTGGAGAGTCTCTACACACACATTCCGCAGGATTTAGCAGTTGCCTGTGTTAGGGACATCATCGTCAATGCTAATAAGGAAACTCCCCTCATTGACTTTGTTTGTGAAGGTCTTGATTTTATTTTGGCACATAATGCCTTCATGTTCGATGACAGATGGTTTGTATAGCGAACTAGTGCGGCTATGGGTACTCCTGTATCTTGTACCCTGGCCAATTAATTTTTAGTCTATTTTAAAGGTTGTCAAATCTTTTTGCTGGACAACCCCTTTGTCTCGACTTGAGGGAATCTTTATTTTTTAAAATTGTTACTTACCTCAATGACGTTAACCAAATGAATATGCATTTTACCGCTGTGTTTGGGGACATGGAACTTAACTTTTTAGATGTCAAAATAAGAGGAGGGGAGTGAGGGAGATTGGTCACTTCTGCCTTTAGAAAACCTACTGCCGCCAATTCTATTCTCCATTTTAACAGCTTTTATCCTAAACACACCAAGAGTAGTCTACCTTACAGTCAATACCTTCGCCTTAGAAGAATAAATAATGATGACAACAATTTCACATTGCAATCTAGGGAACTAACAGATAGACTTGAAGCTAGGGGGTATCCTAAAAACTTGTTAGATGGATTTCAAAAAGCTTCCACAAGAAAAGTTGTTGCAACGTAAAAGGGTAGATGACACTAAAAGTAGGAATAATTCCAGATTTGCCTTTTCTTTGGATATTAGCCCATGTGAAAGAATTATATGCTCAGCTATACAGGACAATTGGCACATTCTTAAACATGATGCACAATTGAGTAAAATTAGTACAATTAGTACACAGCCCCTCATAGCCTTTGGACGCAGTCCCACAATTAAGAATGCTCTGGTGAGGAGCAAATTTTCTTAAATTTTAAATGTGGTTTCTGTATTCAGTGCATGTACAATGGGCAATTAAAATCAATCAATTTTGGAGGTTTTTCGTTGCAAGTTACTTCTTCTATTTCTTGACACAACAAGAAACCCAAAAAACATTTGTGGTTTACATCATCTATTGCCCTGTAATAGATTTTATATTGGAAAAATTATTTGCAGTATGTTTTCGAAAGCATCAAAAATCAATCACTACGGGCATTGGCTGTCCAAGACTTATTGAGCATGTCTGTAATGTACACCGAGGAAATTCAGAGGTACTGTAATTTTTGGGTATCGAAAAATTTGAGGTTAACCCTTTAGGTGGAGATCGTTCAAAAAGCTTGTTGCGGCGAGAAAGTCAATATATTGTGAAATTTTATGCTACGGTAGAAGCGGGTTTAAATGACGTATGAGATTAATGTTTTTATATACATCTTATACATATTTCCCCCTTGTTACCTTATAACTAGTGATCATTTTCCTCTTGTAGTCCTATAACTATGCATTAACATTTGTCCTGAATCTAATAATACTTTACCATTGCTTTCTTTTGTATTTGTTTATATTCTGTATGTACCCAATGTTGTTTTTTAGCAATTATTTTTTGTATTCAGGTATGTAGTTTCACATTTCACATGTTGTGTGTCTGTGTGTCTGACACCTGCCGCTGACGCTGCTTATAGGGCCCGTCCGGCAGTGTGACGTCAGTGGTTTGAGAAAGCACCCGAGGGTGCAAAACAGCCCCTCACCCTGCTCTGTATCTCACAATGTGCTGCATCTTACAATAAAGAAAACATGTTAGTGAGTGCCGCTTCATGCCTTCTTCTTCTGGATCATTGGACTAGGAAGAACAGTGAGAGGCAGACATGCATATATTATAACCCGGTGGAGCAAAGAGGCGCTCTAGTGACATTGGCAGTCATTTACATATTTTATACAGTTGTATTTTAGCTGAATAAAGATGTCCCAGAAATAAATAAAAATAAGATCATACCCATGTCAAGGTAACAAGCATTGTGTTCTGGACATCATCAGTTAATCTGATGGAAGATGTCCTTTGAAATGGTAAAAGCAATGTTGAACTATTGGTAGCAATTTACCTTCATGTATCCCCATTAAAATCTACAACATAAGCCTGTTATTTATTTTACAAAGAACCAGAAATTCTAGATGAAAGTTTCCCATATGACAATTGTACATTATTAAAGGTTAGGTTATATGTTATGGCCACAACAAAGTTAAAAAGGAAAAAAATATATATTATGATATAGAAACTTGCCCTAATCAGAGATATCAAGCATCAGCTGTACATTAGGCGGCATTCACATGACTTTTTCTGTATACGCTCAGTGTATACGTCAGGGAAGCGTCAGATATACGGTGAGCATTCCAATTGACATATACTGGCAGATAGAGGCATAGTTGTTGCCTCTGTCTGACCTGTATACATCGCATCAGTTGAAAAAGGAAGCTAGATCTTTCCATTCTGCTCCCTCCTGCTGGGCAATATATGCAAAGGCAATAGAAGTCTATAGGGAGCGGATGCAACTTATTGCAACCCTCCTCCAGGCTCGCAGAGCGGATACATCGCTCAGACGGAGGGTAGACCCTGTGATGTCACTTTCCATACAAGGACAGTGACATCACTGGGGAAACAGCCCATACATCAGAATCTAGTGTATTGCAATATATAGTGAATATACTGCAGATCTGCATCGGTCTGCCTCCTGAAGAGCATTACAGATCATGTTAAGAGACAGGCCAGTGAGTTTAACAGAGACTCCTGGCTGTCATGACAAGGGATTGGTGCCCGCGATGACCTCACATTGAGCATCAATCCAGCCCACGATGGCATTGTGCATATGTCGGCAACAATTAAATGCAGACGGTGGCACTTAAATGGATGACACCCAGGACCAAAGCCAGAACCAATCTTGGGTCTTAGCTGTGTGTTTGCTGCATTATGAAGTAAAAAGCCACCCTTTGGGGTTCAGCCTGTGAGCCCTATCCATACGCCCTTCCAAAAACAGTGTAGTAATAGCACAAGTAGGGAAGTGCTTAATAGCTAAAAACAAGATTCATTTATAACAAAATGCATAGACAAAATTAACATTCTCATGGAGCTAAAGTGTAAACTGTTGGTAAGTAACTTATATGAGAAACCTAAGATTGGTGACTGCTGTGCGCACACTGATAAAAATTCTTTTCATGATGAACTTTATGAAATAGTATGAAACTTGTTCAGCACAAGCTATGCAGACGCGCTTAACCGGAAAATGAGCAGGGTAGATAAGACAATTAAAATATTATTTACCTTACAGGGAACATGTCTACAGCAATTGACCTAATAAACCACTACCAGTATGTTGTCAAAGACTGAACGGTCTATGTCAAGCCTGACTCAGCAGTTGAAATGTTGTGCTTGGGTGAATAAAGACACGTCACCTGTTTATACTAAAGTATGTGCTTTTCAGTAATGAGGCGCAGCTGCTGCTGGACATTTTATAACAGTAGCGGCTGCATTAGGGCTTATACTCAAGTCAATAACTTTTTCATTTTTTTTTGTGATAAAATTTAGGAGCCTCATCTTATACGGAAGTATTTACAGTATGAGGGGGATTTCAGCTGTAGAGCACACAGAGGCCGGGCCAGCCAGGGGCAGCATCCACATCTCCTACACCAGTGATGGTGAACCTTTTAGAGGCTGAGTGCCCAAACTGCAACTCAAAACCCTGCTTATTTATCGCGAGGTGCCAACCAAAAATTAAAGCAGTAATTTGTTGCTTCCTGTTCAACAACTTTCAATCATATTGGCCTTCTGAGGAGAGCAACACAGTCGAAAATTTTCATAATTTTAGGTTCTTTCCAGTTTCTCTCTGTACACAGAGAATCATGGGGCCAGCAGGAGGTCCTCCAAAAATAATTAGACCCTGTCAAATTCTCCCTCTTCCTACAGTCCCAAGTAGCAAAGTAAGCATCAAAATATGACTGAAAGCAGCATCTTTTAAGTTTCTTGGAACTGCAAGAAGATTATTTGAGTCTTGTCTGGTGTGTTTGGGCGATGCCGCCTCTGGTTTGCCACCACTGTCCTACACTGTCTGGGTGATCTGGTCTGGACAGTAGCTTTCCTAAAAAGATGGGTTATAAGACCATGATAGAAGTTTACCATTAACTTACTTTTATGAACAGTATAAGATTAAGAATATAGAGGATATAGAGTAGTACTTAAGTCCTAACATCCGGGCAAGTGTTGGTTTGGAAGCTGGGTGGGGGGCCTAAGGAACAGCCCTAGTGTGAACAGCCCGGGGCCCAGGGGACACTTAATCCACCACTGACTGTACGGTGAGCAGTCGTGCTCAACGTACCAAGCCCAGGAGCCCAGCAGTCCCTTATACGGTCGTGTGAATGCAGCCTTAGAAAAACATGTTTGATTATATCCAAATGAAATGTGTCAAATGTTTCCAGCTAGTCCCTATTCTCTTTAAAGAAGTTGAGATGCATTAACAGAAAGAAACCAGGAGCCAGTGTGGCACTAGAAGAAAGTATCCATGTGTTTTAATCCATGATTTCTTTCTACACAGCCATAAAATCCCTACAATTGCCTTACAATAACTTTTTATAGGGACCTGCAATAAACATTCAGATCACATACTTTATCGATCATTGTTAAATGCATGGTGTATAATAATAGGACATTCAGGTTTATTGACTCTTTATGGAGAAGTAGTTTGTTCGTATCACCAGATCACAGACAATGTGTATGTTCTCTCTGCCGCAGGTAATTGCCATTGTAATGGACTATTTTACAGACAGAGAAGTGTTTAAAGATGTGCTGGACGCTGCAGACAAACGGAGAGTCCCGGTCTACATGATTCTTGGAGAGAATGGATTCAAGCACTTCCTGGAGATGTGTGAATTTCTGCAGCTTTCTGGATTTATGCTCCGGGTAATACTACTAAGCAATAGAAGCAATGGCTGCTTAGTGCAATTCTATAACAATATTTATGCTGTCTTTCCAATGCCAATTTTGGATTAATCTTATTTTCTTTAAAGGGGTAGGCCACTTTACAATAATTCTGTTCCATTAGACAAGTCTCTGCATGGATATTTACCTGGACCTTTGCCTCTGAGAGCTTCAACCTTTTCCTGTTCTCACCATGCTGCCCTCAGCATATGTACAGTTTCCTGTTTCTCCTTCATTTGTCCTAATGGGGTCACCCACTGTGCATCTTTCTCTCACAGTCCATCTCATTGACAGACACAGGGAGAGGGGAGAACAGGATAAGTCATAACTCACCTACTTCAGCTCCTCCTATTCATCAGTGTTCATGTAAACAAATATCAGAGTGTTTGCAGACAGCACTAAAGTAAGTAGCAAGAATGCTGAATCACTTGATGAATATGAAGGCAGTAAAGACACATGGGCAATTTATGTAAAGAGTGGCCAACCCCTTTTAAGAAATTAATATAATGTGTTGTATCTGGTACTGGACTGAAGAGGAAAGGTAAATGACACCAGGATTAGTGACTTTTTATGGCTTGTATCCCATAGAACTGTTGCACAAGCCATTATAAATGCCCAGTGTGTTCATGTAGTGATTTTTTGGAATTAAAGGGGCTGTCTGAGGTTTCCTATGCAAAATTCAAATGCAATATAAGAACCTTAGAAATAGATCTTAACCCTCTTATTCCCTGGGTAAGGCTGCTGGTCTCTGTGGCTGCTGGTCTCTGTTGTGTTTGCATCAAAGTGACAACTACAGCCAATCAGTTGCTAAACCTCAGCAGTGACACACAGCGGGTCATTTACTAAGGGCCTGATTCGCGTTTTCCCGACGTGTTACCCAAATATTTCCGATTAGTGCCGAGTTTTCCTGAATTGCCCCTGGATTTTGGCGCAAGCGATCGGAATGCGGCATGCACACAACGGAAATCGGGGGGCGTGGTCATAAAAAAAAACCCGACGGATTTGGAAAAAACGGCGCATTTTTTAAAAAAAAAGTGACGCTCGACACGCGCTTACCTTCACCCAGGATAGGACAGTGAACTCCGATGCAATCCGATGGTCTTCAGCGCAGCAGCGACACCTGGTGGACTTCGGACGAACTGCCTTAGTGAATCCTGGCCGGACCCGAATCCACCGCAGAGAAGGCGCTGCTGGAGCGCTAATGGACTGGGAAAGTAAATCTGCCCCATAGTCTTTACTAGTCTGATATAGCACATATGTCTGTATATAGCCTCCAAATGGCTACAGCACCAGAACAGAGACTGAATGCCTGACTACATAGGGCTACATCAACGGGTCAGGAAAAGGAAAGGTCATAACATTTGTTATATTACCTCTGGGGACAATAATAAGAAATCCCTACATGGGAAAAACTTGAATTAACTGGTAAATCAACACATATTCCTGTATGGTCAGCATAAATTGGCAAGAACAATGCAATGCATTTTAAGTAGTACTAGGGTTTGGAAGGGTAATGTAGCCCCTTAAGGAGACTGCTTTTGCAGGTTTATAGAATCTTAAAGGCCATGTATACTCTCATGAGAATTCTAGGTTAGTAATAAGGAGACACATTCCTCTTCCTGATCCATCTTAGTTACTTACACTGTACTGACAAGGAGCAATGACCATGAAACAGAACTATCTACAGCTGGAAGAGACTTACAGAAAACTCATAGCAATATAATACAGTATACAACAATATATAATCATACTTTTTCTTCACTTTGTAGAATGTGCGCGTCAGGTATGTTACAGGGGTAGGGTTCTACTTGACCCCAGGGAAGATCAGAGGATCCATTTCACATAAATACATAATGGTGGATGGCGATAAAGTAGCCTTTGGTTCCTTCAGGTAATTCTTTTATAACTTTATTTGATTATGTTGTACATTCATTTTTTCGGTAATTACCTCATTTAAACTAAGTAGCTAGTGGAAACATTGCTAAATAAGGTCAAAAGGATTCCATGGCATTATGGTTTCACAGAAAGATAAATTTCCATCCCATTTCAGTGAATTAAACAAAGCTGCAATGCAAAGGACTGCTGCTATTGAAAGTACAGGATTTGTGCATTCTAAAGCAATAGAATAAAATTTAGAGGCCACTAATAAAGACACAAGTGTCCTCAGCTCCTTCCTTCCGACTTAACTACCTGTGAAAGCAGTTTGCACTGAAAAGAACGTGCAAAGTAAAAAAAACTGGTGCATGGCCCTTAGTAAATGTGCCCTATTATGTTTTAAACTTTCTTTTTGCATTGTAGGTTGACCTGGTCGTCTTTAAGAGTGGATCGAAGCATTATGACGCTACTGTCAGGACAATATGCTGAACCATTTGACATTGAATTCCGTGAATTGTACGCAATATCAGAGGAAGTAAATCTTTACAAAGAGCTGGGCCTCCCTGATACTCGACCTAGTCCCATGTTGGGAGTACGACCACGTTCTTCCACTGTTGCTCGCAAGCTCATAAATCCTAAATACTCGTTAGTAGTGGGAAGAAGCCCAGCCCCAGGTGAAATGCTAAGATTTGGCACACCAAATCCACCATCATCTGAAGATAACCAAGAAAGTGAAGGAGATAAGAGGATGGCTAAATTCCTTGAAGAACTTATAACAATAGAGCAGGAGATTCCAGAAAAAGTCAATCTAGACAATCTTCCAAAGGTGGCTGTCCCAGCCAATAAACAGACTGGCAAAGTTTTAGAGGACAATCGGACAAATAAATCCCCCAAAAAAAGTTTTAGACTTTTCAAAAGGTCTCACTCCAACAATCAGGAAAAGGAAGTTGATGAAGGTTTTATATTAGTAAATAAACCAAAACTTGACCTAAGTCACAGCAACAGCAAAAGTCATCAAGATCTGAGGGCCTCAGGTAAGACAACTGTTCTTTGCCATTATTTCCTCCAATTATTTACCCCCCGCCCCCAATGCACATTTGGCAATTGTAACTAATTGTAAGTGTTATAAGAAGCCTAATGACAGACAAATATTGATAATTGTACATTCTTACTCTTAGCTTGATTAATCTGCCCCATTGTTTTACAACTTTAGAATATATTATTGTAATTTTGTTGTATATTATATGGATATACTAATAGATATTTTTTTCCTTTCTTTCCAATAGGTAACATCAGTCCTGTCTCTACCAAGAGTGAAAAGCCAAAGCAAGACAAATGCTTGGTATCGTGAAGAATGGAAACATCCAAAATAACTGTACATAGATATTTATTGTAAATGTGAAGTAACATTAAAGAGCAGTTTCCATAGGAAGTACAATCTCAGGGAGGGTGACAAACGTGATCAGTGAACTAAGTGTACTAGTGGATCGGTGTCCTGTAGGTTTTATAATGCCATTCTGACACGGCCTCCTGTACATAGTTTTGAACTTCTTCAATTTCTGAACACTTTATTTTTGGAATTTGGTAGGAATTTCCAAAGAACCTGAAAAGCATCTAAATACTCTAGAGAACAATGTATGTGCACACATAAAATAAGTTAAAAAGTTCTCCTGCCAAGTTCCTATATTTGTTTACATGAAGAAAAAGTCAGGAAGTGGAGCCTGCGGGTCAGACCTCCAGATATTTTTCGGTTTTACTTACCAAACAAGTATATATTTTTAGGTAACACATTTTCGAGATCACTTTATTTGTGTTTACATTCAACAGGATCATTTGTAAATTTTCCCAACAAATGTATAGACCAAACCATAGACCTGCTGGTAAATGTTTTCTGTTTATTAAGTCTTTATTGAAAAGTGCAATAATTAAATTTTATTACAAATGATGTTGAAAAAATCCTAATGTGTCACAATCAACCAAGTATCAGTTTGCTACGAGCGTCATTTTAAAGGGGTTAAAAGAAGAAGAGTTTGTGTTCACACTAACAGGGAATCATGTCTTTAGTCAGGGGTGTTGCTAGGGCTGTAAAAGATCCAGGTCACCGGCCCATTATGGCCCCTTGTAGCATTATACTCCACACATAAAGGTTTACACACAGTACATTGTCCCCATTGTGGCCCCACATTTTAGAATGAAATCACAAATTACCACTTCCCCTCACACAAACACACACAGATATAATATATGACCCCCTTACTCTACATTACATACCTCCCCTGTCACTTACACACTTCATAATACCCCCTTAATTCCCCATACACTTAATTTCCCCCTTTTTATTAATTATTACTGAACATATCTTAATAATGTAATTCCCACACACTCCATATTATTGCCCACATTCTCCAGTAATGCCACCGTACTACATACTTACGCTCACACTATAAAGTAATGCCCCCTCACCCCATTGTAGTGCCGCCACACTCCATTGTTATGTCCTCACACACCATTGTAGTGCCGCCACACATCATTGTTATGTCCTCACACACCATTTTAGTGCCGCCACACACCATTGTAATACCCCTACAGCCCACCTTCCATAGTAATGCCCACACTTTACAATACCCCATAGTATCTCTACAGTTATGCGCCCACATCCCACCCTCCACCTCTAACTAAACAATAAGATAACATTACTACTCACCTGTGGGACAGGGTGAGGTGATGCTATTATACCGAGCCTCCTGCTCCCGGCAGTTGTACTGAACTGCTTGGAGCAGGAGACATAGGGACACATTTACTAATGGTCCGTCGGACAACCCATCTGATTCGGACAAACCGCGGGATTTAACATTTAAATTATGGCGCAAGACAATGCACTTACATACACCGGGAAGAAGATGGTGAACTCCGGCGGACCTCAGCGGGGAAGCGACACATGCAGGAAATTGGATGCACGATCTTAGGAAATCGCGCCGGGCTTCATCCTCGTCGGGGAACACACAGCGGGGATCGCGCCAGGAGCGGGTAAGTAAATGTGCCCCATGCTGTAATGATGTCACTGTGTTACCTGCTTACTGTAGTGGTGCATGAAGCTGATGGCTATATTATAGAGGACAACTGACCTCTATCTGCTTCAAGAGGATGGAGATAGAGGTAAATGCTCTCCAGACAGAAAGACAAGCATCTTCTTATTATGTTGCTTAGGAAAGACTATTTTGGAAATACAAAATAATAGTTAGCTGATTAGAGATTCATGGGGACATTTGGAGGGACGTGGAGGAACAGCATTAGCCCATTGTATTCATTGGGTGCTGTATGACAAATACAGTATATATACAGCATAGATTCATATTATGGCCTTGTGTATAAACCTTTACATTCAGGTTCACTAGCCATGGAGAAGACTATAATCTTAGCCAAAATCGTACAATCATAAATATTCTTACAATAAATTTCCTTTTCTTCCTTTGAGAAAAAACAGATATGTAAAATTAAAAGCAACTCTATTCGATTTTGGCGTATACCTGAACTAAGTCAAGGATTGGCAGCCATGTTTTATGTAAAATAGAGAGTTGCTGCTTCAGTAGTCATTGACTCGGTAGATGACTGAGCACATTATGTATGTACTAAATGACTTGAATAATAAAATCCTACATGGCCGCAGGCAGATACTTGGTAGAATAACAAAACATACTTAATTGTTATATGTTCTGCTAATCTGTAGGGTGGTCACATTCTACAGGAGCTTGTTCATACAAAAAAGTTCTGTATATTTTTTTTAGATCTGGTTTTTCCTTCTTAGGTCATGCAGAAATAATGTATTATATAGATGCTCCAATGCATAGTTTATGTTAATATGGAACATTGCATAAATGTTTGCATTGTGTGATTCAACATTGTACTCTCTTTTATAAATGTTTTTTGCATTGCCTCCTCAATTTTATTCCTCACATCCATAATAAGGTGTATAAGTAAATGATGCGGCTAGGCAAAATTAATTAAATTGAATTTTAAAAAATTGCACAATGAGTTAACTGGGCGACTTCATAGTGAATGAGGCATGCATACTGACACGCTGAATGTCCAGTACGCACAGTTTTCCTCTCTAATGAGCAGAGTGCTCTAGATTGTTAAACCTGAGGGAAGTTGCCCCCCCCCCACCTTGTTCAAATCAAACAAAATTGGTGTCAACGTTTGTGCTGGTCTGTGCAGCAGAAATTTTCATTTGTGCCGCTATAGTTTTTAAGATATTAATAATGGTTCCAAGAGGTCATCAGAGGTCAACTAGCCTCCCCACATTACCCAAATCAAACAAAACTGGTGCCGAACAATTCTGCTACGTTTGCGCTGCTTTTGTATTGAATATATAAACAAAAAATTAAAGGTCAAAAGTTCAACCAGACGCCCCCCCCCCCCCCCACATTAACCAAATCAAACAAAACTGGTGTCAAATGTTAGTGCTACATTTGTGCTGGTTTTGTGCTGCTATCATTTTTAATATATTCATACTTTTTTTTCCAGAGGTCATCAGAGTTAATTTCTTCCAAAGTACAATGTGTTTTCTAGCTCCCCCTGGTGATCAAACCAGGGAAATGTCACTAGGTTTGTTTTTTACCAGTTCATCCTAAACACCTTAACCTATGTAAACACCTGAACATACCTTAAAGGACACCTGTCATCAGGTCTCTGCCACTAGTCCTGTCACCTCTAACTGTTGGAGCAGCTCACAAGGATCCCATCCCAGCATTTATCTAGTTATTTCATACATTAATCATTATAAAATCATCATTTCTTTATAATGTAAATGAGGCTGGTCACATGGTCAGAGGCAGTGATGTCACCCCTGTTCCCCCTCCCCTCTCCTCCCCCTGCTCATGTCTGTGTGTAATGTATAGTAAAGCATGGCTAGTGTGTGTGCTGCATCCTCCTAATATACAGGTGAGAGACACAGACATCGGCTACACATGAATCTGACATGTTCTGCTGTAACATGGCTGCCTGGAGCTGCTGTATCTCTCCTAAACACACACACATGCACACACAGGCTGCAGGGGGTGTGGCCACCAGCACCAGGAAGCACAGCATTATACAGCCTCACATCATTATACAGGCTGTCAGTCATGCACTAAGGGGTGTGGCTGTGCCTCCCACTCATGAATAGAGTGGACAGCTTGAATATGCTAATGCTTCATTGGACATTTCACAGGTCATTTGCATACAGCTTTAGGACCTCATTGCTTAGGTTTACAGGCATGTAAAGGGACAATGAAGGGATAAAGGCAATGCTCTCTAATGGCAGTTTATGAAAATATATTTAGTTTAGGGGGTTATTTTGCATGACGGGTTCTCTTTAACAATGATAGCAGCACAAACAAAAAATTTTAGGAGCACAGTTTTGTGTTATGTCGGGCAGTCATGACACAAATTTGCACAAACACTACATAAATTCATGTACAAGCAGATTACACATCATTTATGTGCAAACTGCACCAGGCTCGGAGCAGGCTCACAGCCCTTCTGCATAATCATCGTTATTGCACAAATTTCCTTATATTAACCCCTTAAGGACGCAGCCATTTTGCAGGTTAAGGCTCAGCCCGATTTTTTGGATTCTGACCTGCGTCGCTTTATATGGTTATAACTTTTGAACACTGTTACTTATCAAAACGATTCTGAGATTGTTTTTTCCCCACATGTTGTACTTCATTTTAGTGGTAAATTTTGGCTGATAAGTTTTGCGTTTATTTACAAAAAAAAAGAAAATATGATAAATTTTTTGAAAAATTTGCCATTTTCGAAATTCAAAATCATTGCGTTTCCAGGCAGATAGATTTACCACCTAAATAAGTTGCTGAATAACATTTCCCATTTGTCTACTTTACATTTTCATAATTTTTGATATGTCTGGATAATTTATTTTGATGTCACACGGCTTACAAAAAGAATATCGCTTTTCCGGATTTTCAGAATTGACTATTTTGGGGATAAATACAGTTTGGAATGAAATTTTACATATTTAGCATCCAAACCCCCGTATATAACCAACCCATTTTCAAATCTGCACCCCTCAAGCTACCAGAAACAGCTTTTACGAAGATTGTTAACCCCTTGAGATCTTCATAGTAATTGAATCAAAATGGAGGTGAAATTTAGAATGGTCAAATTGTTCCCTTATACGTTCATTTAGCACTAAAATTTACACATTTCCAAAATATAAAAAGAGAAAACCCACCATACAATTTGTTCTGCAATTTCTCCTGAGTACAAAGACCCCCCACATGTGGCCGTTACTTGTTTTATGGGCGCACAGCGAGACGCAGAAGGGAAGGAGCGCCCTGCAGCTGCCAGGATTTTAGTTTCCTCATTGGCCCCTTTTGAAGGCTATAAAATTTTCGCTTTTGCGTTATTGGGGCCATGTGATGCCATTTTTTTTGCGCGATGAGATGCTTTTCCCATTGTTACCATTTTGGGGTTGGTATCACCTATTGTTGAAAATTTAGGAACTTTTTTTGAGGGCAGGAGTAGAAAAGCATCAATTCTGTACTGGATTTTTTACTCTTTTTTTTTTGGTGTTCACCGTATAGACTAATAATCATGTTATCTTTATTCTATGGGTTGATACGATTACGGGGATACCAGACTTGAATATATTTTCTTACGTTTTACTAAATTTGTCAAACAAAACCCTAATGTGGGGAAAAATCTATCATTTATGTATTGCCGTCTTCCAAGTGGCATAACATTGTTACTTTTTTGGCTACGGAGCTGGTTGATGGCTTGTTTTTTGCGGGACATGTTGTACTTTGCACCAGTATCATGTCAGAGTACACATGGTTTTTTGATCGCATTTTATAGCATTTTTTGTGGGATTGAATAGCTAAAAATCATAATTTTTGGAAGGTTTATAGCAGTTTTTTTTATTCTACGGGTTGTTACGGACGCGGTGATACTATATATGTGGGGTTTGTGTTATGATTTAGACTTTTTTTTTAGTTATATGTCTCTTTATATGTTTTGGGGGTTTTGGGCATTTTTAGTGATTTATTACTTTATTTTTTTATTGAATAACATTTTTTTTTTTACTTTTTCACTTTTATACCATGGTACATGAACAAGAAATCCTCTGATTGCTTGTTCATGATAATATTCTGCAATACTCATGTATTGCAGAGTATTATCAGTGTCAGCCTATGCACTTGCATAGGCTGGCACTGTGCCAGTAAGATGACGTCACAGACGCCATCTTACTGGCAATTCTTGCAGGTAACTCTGGGGTCCAGATCGGACCCCAGAGTTACTATAGCAACGATCGGCGCACCCCGAAAACGGTTCGGGGGGGCCGATCGTGGGGGAAAGACCCCCCAGATACATGTTAGATGCCGTGGTCGCGCTGACCGCGGCATCTAACGGGTTAAGCACCCGCGATCGGAGACAACTCCGATCGCGGGTGTTACACTGGGGTGCCGGCTATCAGTCACAGCCGGCACCCCGTCTTTCCCGATGCCGGTTCGGCTCAGATCTTGAGCCAAACCGGCATCAGCTCAGCGTCCGATATATCGGACGCTGAGCGCTAAGTCACTGAGCTCAGCGTCCGATATATCGGACGCTGAGCGGGAAGAGGTTAATAGTTTGGGGGGTTTATCAATAAACAATGCACAAAAAGAACCACTAAATGCTCAATGTTGTGCCTATGATCAATTTAGTTTTTTTCAGGATACACAATCCCTTCAAAAGTTATAGTTCCCAAAAATGTATATTAAAATTCAAATCTTATGCCAGCCAAAGTATGGTAACATTTTATTTTCTATGTTGGGTGTGATTCTGTGTGCAGTATTGTAATAGCCACCTCTTGACTATTAGGAACTAAGGAAGAGGGATCTAACCACATCAAAAAGGCAGAGGCAGGGAGTGACACCTGCTACTCTCACCTAAAGGTAGCCATAGTCAATAACCCCTGGACTTTGTTATTAGCTAGGATAGCAGGTGAGATGACCTGGCACTGTAAGACACAGCAACATAAAACTACCAGTAAGGTTAACAAAAAAGAAACTAAACAGCCCTTAGCGCGGGGATGAGATATTCGTCACTCCGGCCTTCTAATTATTCACTCCTCCTGCATGATGGCACCTCCCTCTCTCATGCTGGGAGAGAGAGCTAGGAGAGGGAGAGAGCTCCTGCCTGCAAATTATAACTCTTTTTCCCAGGCTATCACAGTGTGCCAAGATAAAAGAAGAACACAGCCAGGATTGGGACAAAGAGGAGCATAGGTGAGTATGTTTAGTTTGTTGTTAATCTTACGGGTAGTTTTTCTCTGCCTATCCTGCATTACTACTTCACCAAATTACTGTCTTGACCTTAGTGCCATGCTCTGGTGCTATTTATCGCATTCCCACTAGTTACAGGGTTATTCCCTGTGATAGTCTATATATCACAATGGAGGTGGAAGGGTGAATACCAGGGTATTACAGAAGAAAACCCATAGGATTAGCATGGATCCAAACTGGTTTGGTGACACAGTGGCCCAGATTTACTATTAGTGAGGCAAATTGCATCACGTGCAATTTGCCTGACTAATGTGCAGTGCCCCAGATTAATGAAGGCTGGTGCATGGTAAATTATTTTTAATTAATGACATATTAAGTATTTATTAAAAAAATGTCTACGATTTTTTTTAAAAAGGTTCTCTTTTAGGTCTATTATACCTACATTTAAAGGGGTTAAAGGAGAAACATCTGACAGCTGATTACAGTGAGAAAATTAAATGCTGTTAGATCCTCTACTTTCAGACCATTTATCCCTTGTAATTAAATATTGATTTTCATTAGGGACCTCATAGAATTAGTATTTAACCTGACTAAGATGTAAAAGTTACACCACACCAAAAAAGCCTGTTTTTTATAATAATAGTCTTACCATGCCAAAAAGTAAAATGAATAATGAAATAAAAATATCAATATCTTGCAATGATTTGATATAAAATTAGTGCCCTGGGACATGGGTCATTTTAGAGAGGAGCTCCCAAAGAGGATCTCCCAGATTAGCACAATAAGAGACCAAAGCACAAACACACACAGCCATACATAAAATATTAAGTAGCTGCGCTTGGTATTGAAGATCATCCCAATGAAGAGTAATAGAATAGAGTTGCGCACAGGTCATGTGATGAATGGACATTACAATACAGGCCTTTGAAGAGGAAATGTTGCTCGTGGGATCGCAGTTGATCTTCAGTGAGGGTTCCAATGTGGATCTGACATTGATCTCCTATCTACTGATTCAAATTGCATTTCATCTTAAAGGAAACCAACCACTAAAGAGAAATGCTACAAATACTCACCTCTGCTCCTCTTCATCTTGATCCCGACGAGGTCCATTGCTAGTCTTGACCCACCGGGATCACCTCGAAAACAAACTTATAATTAGCAGCACGAAGCATGGGGACAAGATGTCCACACGAAAGAATGAGAAAGTTATTAGCGCCAGAAGATGGCTAAATTAGAAAAAAAAAAATTGTACAGGAGGTTTTAATTCTTGTAAATGTATGAAAACATTATAAAACCTTTACAAATTTGGTATCCCCATGATCATACGATGCAAAGAATAAAGTAGACTTGTCAATTTCACTGCATTTGCTTGCCAGCACACAGCATGGAATATTACATACCATCACTATGAAGTGCAATTTGTTGCAAACCCTCACACAGCTCTGTACGTGGAAAAATAAAAAGGTTATAGATTTTTGAAGCTATGTGGTGAAAAATAAATAAGGGCCTCAGCGTTAAGGGCTTAAAAAAAGCAGGCCACAGCCTCAAATCCAACATTTACAGTAGTGTACACTTCTGTACAAAACCCCCTAACATGGCTTGTGTCCATGTGGATTTGAGACATTTGCAACCACATTTACAAAAAGCCAAATGTTGCACCCCATTTTGACAAAAAAAAAACAGAAATGTAAATATATTTGCTAATTTATTAAACAAGAAAAACTGAAATATCACATGGTCATAAGTATTCAGACCCTCTTCTGTGTTACTGATATTTTACATGCTGTCCATTTCCTTCTGATCCTCTTTGAAAAAGGTTCTACTTCTTCATTGGAGTCCAGCTTTGTTTAACCCCTTAGCGCTCTGCGCCGTAGCTGTACTGCGCTGAGTCCCGCGATTAGCGCTCAGCGCAGTACAGCTACTGCGCAGAGCCGATGCCGGTTCAGCGCTGCATAGCAGCCGAACCGGCATCGTTAGCCGTGGGATTTCAACGGTAATCTACCGTTGACATCCCCGGCTAACACCCGCGGTCGCAGTGGGCTCCGATCGCGGGTGTTTAACCCATTAAATGCCGCGGTCAACGCGACCGCGGCATTTAACATGCCTTCTGGGGGTCTTTACCCCACGATCGGCCCCCCCGCACCGTTTTCGGGGGAACCGATCGCTGTTTTAGCTCCTCTGGGGTCCGATCGGGACCCCAGAGAAGCCTGAAGGTATTGCCTTTAAGATGGCGTCTGTGACGTCATCTTAAAGGCAAAGTGTCAGCCTATGCATTTGCATAGGCTGGCACTGCTAATACCCTGCAATACATTAGTATTGCAGAGTATTATCAAGAACAAGCAATCATCATATCCCATGGTGGATCATGTAAAAAAAATGTAAAAAAAAATGTTTTTCAATAAAAAATTACTTTATAAATCACTAAAAATGCCCATAAGCCCCAAAACATATAAAGAGACATATAACGCTCAAAAAAGTCTAAATCATAACACAAACCCCACATATATAGTATCACCGCGTCCGTAACAATCCATAGAATAAAACTAAATAACTTTTGAACCCATATGATGAACGCCGTAAAAAAAAAACGCTAAAAACCCGCCAAAAATTATGATTTTTACCTATTATATCCCACTAAAAATGCAATAAAAAGTGATCAACAAAACATATGTACTCCAGAATGATATTGTTGCAAAGAACAACATGTCCCGCAAAAAACAAGCCATCAATTAGCTCTGTAGCCAAAAACGTAACAATGTTATGCCACTTGGAAGACGGCGATGCAAAAATGATAGATTTTTCCCCACATTAGGGTTTTATTTGGCAAATTTAGTAAAACATAAGAAAAAATATTCATGTCTGGTATCCCCGTAATCGTATCGACCCATAGAATAAATATAACAGGATTATTAGGCTATACGGTGAACACGAAAAAAAAAAAAGTAAAAAATCCAGTACAGAATTGATGCTTTTCTACTCATGACCTCAAAAAAAGTTCCTAAATTTTCAACAATAGGTGATACCAACCCCAAAATGGTAACACTGGAAAAAGCATCTCGTCCCGCAAAAAAAATGCCCTCACATGGCCCAAATAACGGAAAAGCGAAAATTTTATAGCCTTCAAAAGGGGGCAACGAGAAAACTAAAATCCTGGCAGCTGCAGGGTGCTCCTTCCCTTCTGCGCCTCGCTGTGCCCCCATAACACAAGTAATGTCCACATGTGGGGGGTCGCTGCACTCAGGAGAAATTGTAGAACAAATTTTATGGTGAGTTTTTTCTTTTTATCTTTTGGAAATGTGTAAATTTTAGAGCTAAATGAACGTATAACCGACAAAATTTGACCATTCTAAATTTCACCGCCATTTTGATTCAATTACTATGAAGATCTCAAGGGGTTAACAATCTTTGTAAATGCTGTTTCTGATAGTTTGAGGGGTGCAGATTTGAAAATGGGTTGGTTATATAGGGGGTTTTGTTGCTAAATATGTAAAATTTGATTTCAAACAGTATTTATCCCCAAAATAGTCAATTCCGAAAATACGGAAAATCGCTATGCGATTTGTAGGCCGCGTGACGTCAAAATAAATTATCCAAACATTTCAAAAATTAAGAAAATGTAAAGTAGACAAATGGGAAATGTTATTCTGCAAGTTATTTGGGTGGTAAATCTATCTGCCTGAAAACGCGGTGATTTTGAATTTCGAAAATGGCAAATTTTTCTAAAAATTCATAATTTTTTCTTTTTTTTGTAAATAAACGCAAAACTTATCAGCCAAAATTTACCACTAAAATGAAGTACATGATGTGGGGAAAAAACAATCTCAGAATCGCTTTGATAAGTAACAGTGTTCAAAAGTTATAACCATATAAAGAGACGCAGGTCAGAATCTAAAAAATGGGACTGAGCCTTAACCTGCAAACAGGCTGCGTCCTTAAGGGGTTAATTAAACTGATTGGACTTGAATAGGAAAGGCACACGCCTGTCTATATACAGTAAAACCTCACAGCTCACAGTGCATTTCAGACCATGTTCTAAGGAACTGCCTAAGGATCTCAGAGACAGAATTGCGGCAAAGCACAGATCCGGCCAAGGTTACAAAAGAATTTCTGCAACACTCAAAGTTCCTAAGAGCACATTGGCCTCCATAATCCTCAAATGGAAGAAGTTTGGTACGACCACAACTCTTTTTTGACTTGGCTGTTCAGCCAAACTAAGCTATCGTGGGAGAAAAGCCTTGGAATGAGAGGTAATATCACTGTGGCTGAGCTCCAGAGACGCAGTAGGGAGATAAGAGAAAGTTCCACAAAGTCAACTATAACTGCAGCCCTCCACCAGTCGGGGCTTTTAAGGCAGAGTGTGCCAACGAAAGCCTCTCCTCAGTGTGATACATATGATAGCCTGGATACAGGTTGCAAAAAAACACATGAAGGATAATAATCTGGTATGATTGAGATCAAAAGATTGAAATTTTTGGTGTTAATTCTAAGCAGTATGTGTGGAAAAGCAAGGCAATGCTCATCACCTGCCAAATACAATCCCAACAGTAAAACATGGTGGCGGCAGCATCAGGCTATGGGGGTGTTTTTCAGTTGCATGGACAGGAGAGCTGGTTGCAATTGAAGGAAAGATGAATGTGGCCAAGTACAGAGATATCCTGGATGAAAGTCTCTTCAAGAGTGCTCTGGACCTCAGACTGGACTGAAGGTTCACCTTCCAAAAAGACAATGACACTAAGCACACAGCTAAAATAACAATGCAGTGGCTTCAGAACACCTCTGTGACCATTCCTGACTGGCCCAGACAGAGCCCTGACCTGCACCCAATTGTGCATCTCAGTAGAGACTTAAAAATGTCTGTCCACCAATGTTCACCATCCAACCTGAGGGAACTGTAGAGGATCTGCAAGGAAGATTACATCAACTTATTACATCATTCCCAAGATGACTCATGGCTGTACTAGCTCAAAAGGTTCTTCTACTAAATACTGAGAAAAGGGTCTGAATACTTATGACCACGTGATATTTCAGTTTTTCCTGTTTAATTAATTAGCAAAAATATCTACAGTTACAGAGTGTACATTAATTAGTAAAATTCCGTACCCACTGTATACATATGTGATCTATGTATCTAACATACTGTATGTCTATGTTTCTAAGATGATCTGAGCAGTTTAGTAGACAGGAAAGAACTGATAACAGGAAACATAGGCATCTTGCTTTGGTAAGATAGTTTCATATATTATGTAATATCTAATAATTATTCATTTACAGTCTTTTTTCCTTCAACTTTATACAATGGACTATGTTCTTTTTAATTACTCACTATAAATATTTCTAATTCTACTTAACTATATCTACCATACCCTACCCATTACCTAGTCTGTTGAAGGAGGCAATCCTGGTTCTTGGGGTTCTTAGGAACCTTGGTGCTGTGATGCAGCCAGTGCCCAGCGAAGGGCCTGCGCACCGGCTGTGCGGAGACCACGAAGACAGTCTCCAAGGCCTCCAAGAACTCCGGCGCCTCAGCTGAGGGTGGAGGCCTAGGCCCGGACATGGTGCTGACCTCTCTGCTCAGTCCACAGAAGTTCTGGCACTTCGATGAGGCGTGGCAGGAAGTCCGCTTCGCGCCAGAGGGTGGAGTCCAAGCCTTTCCCGCCAGGAGCTGTGGCGGGCTCTATTTTTTCCTGCGCCACAGGAGGCGGGGTTCGTGCCATCCGCGCATGGGTGGAGCTTGATGAGTCATCTGGATTTCCCGCCAGTAAGGGTTTTGGCGGGCTGGAATTACTTGCTGCGCCACAATTTCCTGAGGTAAACACTTCAGGCGCTGCTGCACCAGATATACCAGAGCTGACAGGGATTAACCTCCGTTACAGGGATTAACCTCCTGAGTGCTGGAGCGGAGCTCTACAGCATGTGGCAGCAGTATAACACAGTCAATGTTGTAAAGCACACAGTCACTTGGGCTAAAACCGGATGGCAGCAGGGTTAGGCAGCACAGTAAATTTTCAATAAAGGATAGTCTATAGTGCCAGTATAAGGCACAGAAGTAGAAATACTGTTTGTGACGCCACTTGCAACATCCCCCACCGGGGCCTAGCCTTTTCTTGGGGCCTGGAAGCAGCCGGGGCCCAGAATACCGGAGTGGCTGGTGGTTGCGGCCTAGGCACGCTAGTGTCACGGTGCTTGGTATGGGAACCGGAGGGCTTTCCCACAGCCTGGCAGTCTCCAGCGGGTGGTGTGTGGTGATGAGGGAGAGGCTGTGGTACTGGTTCTCCCTGGGGCAACCCTTAGAGTCTGTAGCATGTCTCCCTGGATGGTGGATGAGGGAGCCCTTGATGGTGATAGAGCTGTAGCAGGGACCAGATGGAGGCAATGTTGTGCATAAAAGTAACTTACAGTTCTTTATTTGTACCAACAGCAACAACAGGCCAAAGGATTCTGTACAAGTGCAGGTTACTGGAGTGATCTTGGAGAGGGAACCTCAGGAGTTGGGTCACCAGCCTGGATGCAGGGGCAGGCTGGGATGTAGCTGTGTCCGATGCTAGAAGCTGCAGCTTTGTCCTGGTAGTTCTGTGTCACTCAGTGTAGAGTTGCTGAGGCCTAGGAGGCATGTAGCAAGAGCTTGTGCTCTGAGGTGGTGCTTCTAGGTCAAGAGCGGGATTCTAAGAGAGATAACTCCTCCCCTGACTAAGGGTTTAGTTACTCCCTGGTCAGGTGGTCTCACTCTCCAATCACACTCCAGTTACGATAGTGGAACATCATTGGATAATAACATTCAATAAGTTTACCCCTTGCCTGTCCAGGGAGTATCTACCGCTGCACAATTACCTCTATATGTACTGGATGGTACAAGGGGCTTATTCGCAACTACTCCTCTGCCCATGCATTTGCAGGGACATTGCATAAATATATTACCCCTTACATAGTAAAATGATCTTCTGAGATCACTCACATAAAAATAAGAATGTGATCTGTAGTCCATCATCTCCTCTGGAAGTAAAGTAACAAAAGTGAGATACATGTAACTTCCATCCCAATATACAACAGCAGCGTCCTGTGTTTTTTGAGGTGACTGATTGACCAGAATACCTGAGTTTCAAGGACAAGAAAGCCTCTGAAACAATGACATCATGAACCACAGAAGGATAAGTACACAGTAAGATACATGCCAATGGTCTCTGGATAAATAAGTGTCCTAAAAAAAGAGTCACAGTGATGTAAATGAAAGCCATGACGAGGGGCAAACATTGAGAGGGATACCATTATGGGGACCAGAAATAAGAAGGACAATGCAGACAACTAGGAATGAGTGGGGCCAAGTGTTGAACTAAGATTTTGAGAGGTACCATGCTGTGGTGCATGAATGATGTGGCCATCTTAACCTAGAAAATAAATAAGTCACCATGAAGGCTAAGAGAGAGAGGACCATTTATGATATGGTAATGTGTGTTCCTTTAGCTGACTTTAATATCATCACTTTCACCACTAGCTAGGACCCGGTTCTTTTTAATACTGGCACATGACCAAGTAAAAAAAAATATTTTGGGCTCTTACATAATTGTTTTGTGTGATTGAATGTGCTTGACAACTCTATTAAACACTATATACTGTATTCCTTACTGTACAGTTTTTTTCCTTTGAACAGACCTTTAAAAGAAAATGTATCTGCTCAAAAGAGGTTTCACAGTATAATTTCATATGTCATAGGCTTAGTCGGCCCGTGGCTGGTAGTCTTCAATCTGCAGTACAGGCAACTGCTCCAAACATGGCTTGTACCTGTGAAGAGGCAAAACTTATAAATAGTATATGTATATGGATTCTTAATGTATCTTTACGGCGTTAATGAGAACAGGTCTGACAATGGTCTACTTCTCCATAAGACTTTGTGCTTGAGTGGCTAGAACAGGTCAATATACTACAACTTGATGTCTTGCTAATATACACTCACCGGCCACTTTATTAGGTACACCTGTCCAACTGCTCGTTAACACTTAATTTCTAATCAGCCAATCACAGGGCGACAACTCAGGGCATTTAGGCATATAGACATGGTCAAGACAATCTCCTGCAGTTCAAACCGAGCATCAGTATGGGGAAGAAAGGTGATTTGAGTGCCTTTGAACGTGGCATGGTTGTTGGTGCCAGAAGGGCTGGTCTGAGTATTTCAGAAACTGCTGATCTACTGGGATTTTCACGCACAACCATCTCTAGGGTTTACAGAAAATGGTCCGAAAAAGAAAAAACATCCAGTGAGCGGCAGTTCTGTGGGCGGAAATGGCTTGTTGATGCCAGAGGTAAGAGGAGAATGGGCAGACTGGTTCGAGCTGATAGAAAGGCAACAGTGACTCAAATCGCCACCCGTTACAACCAAGGTAGGCAGAAGAGCATCAGAATTTGGCGTCAACAACATGAAAGCATGGATCCATCCTGCCTTGTATCAACGGTTCAGGCTGGTGGTGGTGGTGTCATGGTGTGGGGAATATTTTCTTGGCACTCCTTGGGCGCCTTGGTACCAATTGAGCATCGTTGCAACACCACAGCCTACCTGAGTATTGTTGCTGACCATGTCCATCCCTTTATGACCACAATGTACCCAACATCTGATGGCTACTTTCAGCAGGATAATGCGCCATGTCATAAAGCTGGAATCATCTCAGACTGGTTTCTTGAACATGACAATGAGTTCACTGTACTCAAATGGCCTCCACAGTCACCAGATCTCAATCCAATAGAGCATCTTTGGGATGTGGTGGAACGGGAGATTCGCATCATGGATGTGCAGCCGACAAATCTGCGGCAACTGTGTGATGCCATCATGTCAATATGGACCAAAATCTCTGAGGAATGCTTCCAGCACCTTGTTGAATCTATGCCACGAAGAATTGGGGCAGTTCTGAAGGCAAAAGGGGGTCCAACCCGTTACTAGCATGGTGTACCTAATAAAGTGGCCGGTGAGTGTAATCAATTGTATTAAGGTCTGTAAGAGGCTAATACCATTGATAAAACCAGTGCTGCAAGGTTCGTCCCCCTGCTCCACTGCTATCTCTGGCAACCACCAGGTGGTTCTGTATCTCATACAGAAATATGTATCATCTACAATAAGGGACACAAGTGATAAGGGCATAGTTACCAATCACAACTTACGGTGCGCCATGACCAGGTGCCATGATTGTCTGCACAAGGCCTTACAGCTTCTAGGATGCACGGTTGGCCTTGCGTCAAACCAATGCAGAAGATTTCATTTATTTTTACTGCACCCGAGAGATAACATACACGTAGGATTAGACCTAAACTTACATGTAAAAAACTGCTTCCTTAACAACCCACACCTTCTGTGCACAAGGGGGAAAGAAATAAACACATGTAGTCCCAAAATACCCCCTACATCCCCTAAAGTCTTTAATTACAAAAACAATATTTTTGCATCCCCCTGACCCATAGTGAGCCTTATATTACATAGATTATTCATTCATATAGTCAGCAGAATAGCGACAAGTGATGTAGACTGTGCAGCGCCCTGGTGGTGTGTAGTGATTAGTCCTTACAATTGGATTAACTGGATAGCTCTCTACAATCCCTCAAAGAAGAGAAATACACGAACAAGAAAAAAATGTTCAGCTCAAATATCCAAAACCCCTGAAATGCTCCTTGTATAATCACTAGCTGCCACAGCTGATACACTCACTGATTGTGGCAGTTGAACTGTCATCAGTTTATAATATTCTTAGAGCATGGAGGTGCCAGTGCATGACCAGTCACATGGCCGTCACATGACCTTGGGTCAGTGAGTAAGAATTCTCCTTATGGAGACTTTGTCAATTAAGGCCACCATGCAGGCCTGTGGAGACTTATAGTCATTGATGCTCCACTAGGGGTTTCTGGGAAATATGCAAATATGTTTTCCAGGGTGGAATAGGGTGAACAATGCATGACTTTCAAGAAGCCTTGTGGGATTAAACCAAACTATTATATCTATTCCGGAAGGACCAGATTCCCAACAGTGGCAGTGCAATGCAGCAAGCGGGGACCCGAGTGGTGAGTACATGTCAACTGTTCTGTACTCACTGCTCGAGTCCTCACACCGACACATAGAACCATTACCAGGACCAAGAGCAGTACAATAGGGTCTGGAGGTCTCCTATAGCTTGCCCTGGGGGTCTTAGGTATTATGTGCCTGCTCTAAAGGTCTCAACTATTATTTGCTTCACTCTTAAAGGTTTGCTCTAGGGATCTCAAGTATTGTAGGTCTGCTCAATGCATTTCAAGTATTAGTGTCTGCTTTGGCAGACTTGTAATGTCCCGTTGGATGGGTCATTAATAAAGTTAACCATGATAGTTATCCTATGCTGATACCTACCGCCAGAATGGAGCAATGACACCCACTGAACCAAATACCTATCCCTGGGGGGTTAATATGTAATGTTGCAATCTTTGTTATCTTTGGCTGGTGATTGGTTGGGGCTCAGCATGCTTTGGAATTAGCTCTACAAAAGTTTATTAATGGAAGGCACTGAGTCACTATTCAGACTTCTTTGCTCAGATATTCCGAAGACTGTGTCTCTGTGTGCTAATACCACAGAAACTGCCACCTTACTGCCCAAGCACCAGAGCAAATGGAGCTCCTACTACCCAGCCCTCTGACCACTTCACTAGGGCTGAGCTACATGACTCAATTCCGTATGCACAGCCAACCAATCCACTGTTGGACTGTGTGCCATTAAAGAGACTGTGGGGGAGTCATAAGTCGGATTTTTTATGTTTGTTTTTTGGGACTTTTCTTGGCTTTTCTGCTGGTCAGATTTATCTTACTGCTTTTTCCTTGTTGATACATGTGGTGTTTGGTCTTAAGTGAAATTGCGACTTTTTAAACCAAAAGTCGAAATTGGCTCTAAGCTATTTTCTACGCCTGGTCAAGGGCAGCCGTAGATTTGTGACTTTTTTGTAGCTTTTTAAAAAGTCACAATTTTAACATCTGGATTCTGTTGATAACAATGGCGAACCTTGAAAGGAACTTTTAGGCGCAAAAAAGTTGCAAATGGAATGTCTCAAAAATCAAACAAAATGGCAAGCAACAAGTTTGATAGATGTGCCCCTGTGAGTTGTTGTTCAAGATTTACCATATATACTATAAGCCGAGTTTTTACTCTAGTCAAAAAAAAAAAAAGTGAATACTCACCTTTCCAACGCCCCCCGCATGTCTTCTTTTCTTCGTTCCGGCAACAGCAAGTTCGCGTGACACTCCGGCGCACAAGCTGTGATGTCGGCCTCCGCTGTTATCATATTGTGTGTGCCAGCCATTATAGTAGACCAAGAGCTTCAGAGTGGGGAGGAAAGACGAGAGGAAAGCGGCGTCTGTTCATTAAGTTTCCATTATTGTAGACAGCTCTGGGGGATATCCTGCATTATGGGTTTGCTGTGGGGGTCTCCTTTACTGTACATCTGTTCTAGGTCTCCAGTATCATCTGGTTGTTGCACCGTTTTTATAGTCTACTCTAGGGTTTGAATTAGTTATTGTACAAAAGCAGCATTTGGTTTCCGGGGTGGTTTTTGTGCAGTACTGTGGTTTATGGCACATCTACGGTTCTGGTTACCAGTTAATGTGGCCCCGTAACTGATAAAGGTTCTGCACCCCTACTGTGGTATATTATACAACAGCCACCAGCTGCTAACACATACACAATATACCTACAAAACAAATTAAGCAAGTATGAGAATAATTAGTGGGAATAATTCTTAGCAAAAAAACACAAAAGAAATAAAGAAAATATATAACATTTATTTCAACCATAATAAGATATAGCACAGTAAAATATGCAGACTAGAGCACCTATGACACCCACAATCAGTGGCAGAAAGTTGTTGTTTTCAGAAGCTAGGGACTAAAAAAAGAAAGCAAAAATTATAAAGGTTGAAGAGATTTACACACTGTTTATGTTGCAGTTTTGAGCTTGTATCATAAATGCATTTGCAATATGCTCCCCCTAGTGGAGACTAACAGCATCTTTTTTTTTTCCCCAAGTCCAGAAAAAAAAAAAAATAATAATTCCTTTATTTATATATAGCGCACACAGATTACGCAGCGCTGCACAGAGCTTGTCAAATCTCCTCTTTTATAGAAAACTAAACTAAATGTTATGTCATGTGGCAGAATTACACCCAATAGACTGCCTGCTCTATGTTTCACCTTGCGTACAATCTTTATTGTGTGAACATCACTAGGGGATTGAAATCTCAGAATTTTCTTTTATGGGCAAACCCCTTTAAGGGTATGAAACAAGAAAAAAAGATATACGCAATCTAGGATTAACAATGCAGTATATTCTAGTTATTATAATACATTACTTTTAGAGGGTTCTTGTAGTTTCCACTTTTTTCCACTAGATGTCTCTGTTTGATATTCTGTTTGTTGCTGCACATATTCATTTACTGTACTGAATAGAGATGAGCGAACATACTCGTCTGAGCTTGATGCTCGATCGAGCATTAGCGTACTCGTAACTGCTCGTTGCTCGGACGAATACTTCGCCCGCTCGAGAAAATGGCAGCTCCCGCCGTTTTGCTTTTTGGCGGCCAGAAACAGAGCCAATCACAAGCCAGGAGACTCTGCACTCCACCCAGCATGACGTGGTACCCTTACACGTCGATAGCAGTGGTTGGCTGGCCAGATCAGGTGACCCTGGGATAGACTAGCCGCTGCCCGCGCTGCTCGGATCATTCTGTGTCTGGATGCCGCTAGGGAGAGAGCTGCTGCTGGTCAGGGAAAGCGTTAGGGTGTTCTATTAGAATAGTGTTAGGCAGGAGTGATTCAACAAGAAACCAACAGCCCTTCTTAGGGCTACAATAACGTTATACTTTTTTTTTTATTTGCTTGTGGCTGGGCTTGCTGGCACTAGTAGTGCAGCTAGTACCATATTGTGAGGAATTTGCAGGGGGACTTGCTACCGTTGTGTTTAGCTCTTAGTGACACACATATCCACCTCAAACACCAAAGTGGGAAAATTTATTAGGGGTTTGATTTCAATTAGGCACAGTCTGCCAGTTTCTTTTTATTTTACGTTTATTTTTTTAATAACTCAGTGTCATCTCATCTGGCATAGCAGTGTGCTTTCATACTTGGCTAGAAAATAGCCATAGGAGAATCCAAACGGCTTACTTACGCCTACAGTAGCGTTATATATATTTGATTTCTGGTTGATCTGCTGGTGGCTGTACTTGCTGCAGTGCATCTACTAGCAAATTGTGAGCAATTTGGAGTGAGACTTGCGACCGCTGTGTTTTGCGCTTAGTGACGCACATATCCATCGCAAAGACCGAAGTGGGAAAATTTATTAGGGCCCGGGGTTGTATTTCAATTAGGCACAGTCTGGCATTTCCTTTTTTATTTTACGTTTATTTTTTTCATAACTCAGCGTCATCTCATCTGGCATAGTAGTGTGCTTTCATACTTGGCTAGAAAATAGCCATAGGAGAATCCAAACGGCTTACTTACGCCTACAGTAGCGTTATATATATTTGATTTCTGGTTGATCTGCTGGTGGCTGTACTTGCTGCAGTGCATCTACTAGCAAATTGTGAGCAATTTGGAGTGAGACTTGCGACCGCTGTGTTTTGCGCTTAGTGACGCACATATCCATCGCAAAGACCGAAGTGGGAAAATTTATTAGGGCCCGGGGTTGTATTTCAATTAGGCACAGTCTGCCATTTCCTTTTTTATTTTACGTTTATTTTTTTCATAACTCAGCGTCATCTCATCTGGCATAGTAGTGTGCTTTCATACTTGGCTAGAAAATAGCCATAGTAGAATCCAAACGGCTTACTTACGCCTACAGTAGCGTTATATATATTTGATTTCTGGTTGATCTGCTGGTGGCTGTAGTTGTTGCAGTGCATCTACTAGCAAATTGTAAGCAATTTGGAGTGAGACTTGCAACCACTGTGTTTTGCGCTTAGTGACGCACATATCCATCGCAAAGACCGAAGTAGGAAAATTTATTAGGGCCCGGGGTTGTATTTCAATTAGGCACAGTCTGCCATTTCCTTTTTTATTTTACGTTTATTTTTTTCATAACTCAGCGTCATCTCATCTGGCATAGTAGTGTGCTTTCATACTTGGCTAGAAAATAGCCATAGGAGAATCCAAACGGCTTACTTACGCCTACAGTAGCGTTATATATATTTGATTTCTGGTTGATCTGCTGGTGGCTGTCCTTGCTGCAGTGCATCTACTAGCAAATTGTGAGCAATTTGGAGTGAGACTTGCAACCACTGTGTTTTGCGCTTAGTGACGCACATATCCATCGCAAAGACCGAAGTGGGAAAATTTATTAGGGCCCGGGGTTGTATTTCAATTAGGCACAGTCTGCCATTTCCTTTTTTATTTTACGTTTATTTTTTTCATAACTCAGCGTCATCTCATCTGGCATAGCAGTGTGCTTTCATACTTGGCTAGAAAATAGCCATAGGAGAATCCAAACGGCTTACTTACGCCTACAGTAGCGTTATATATATTTGATTTCTGGTTGATCTGCTGGTGGCTGTACTTGCTGCAGTGCATCTACTAGCAAATTGTGAGCAATTTGGAGTGAGACTTGCGACCGCTGTGTTTTGCACTTAGTGACGCACATATCCATCGCAAAGACCGAAATGGGAAAATTTATTAGGGCCCGGGGTTGTATTTCAATTAGGCACAGTCTGCCATTTCCTTTTTTATTTTACGTTTATTTTTTTCATAACTCAGCGTCATCTCATCTGGCATAGCAGTGTGCTTTCATACTTGGCTAGAAAATAGCCATAGCAATAGGATAGCATCGTTTGGTTTTAAAAACTAAAAAACACAAAAAAAAAACAAAAAAAACAAAAAAAAGTTAAAAATAAATTCAAGTTATAACTCTCATTTTCAAAATGTTTAACCCGAGGGTTAGGGGTAGAGGACGAGGGCGGGGACGTGGGCGTCCAACTACTGCAGGGGTCAGAGGCCGTGGTCCTGGGCGGGGTGAGACACCACCTGCTTATGAGGGAGCAGGGGAACGCCGCAGAGCTACACTCCCTAGGTTCATGTCTGAAGTTACTGGGACTCGTGGTAGAGCACTGTTGAGGCCAGAACAGTGCGAACAGGTGATGTCGTGGATTGCCGACAATGCTTCGAGCAATTTGTCCACCAGTCAGTCTTCCACGCAGTCCACCCATGTCACCGAAATCGGCACTCCTCCAGCTCCTGCACCTCAGCCTCCTCCCCCCCAGTCTGCCCCCTCCCAGCAAAATTTGGCATTTGAACCGGCATACTCTGAGGAACTGTTTTCTGGACCCTTCCCACAGTCACAAACCACTTGTCCGGTTGCTGCTGAGCAATTTTCCGATGCCCAGGTTTTCCACCAGTCGCAGTCTGTGGGTGATGATGACCTTCTTGACGTAGTGGAAGAAGTGTGTAAAGAGGTGTCCGACGATGAGGAGACACGGTTGTCAGACAGTGGGGAAGTTGTTGTCAGGGCAGGAAGTCCGAGGGGGGAGCAGACTGAGGGATCGGAGGATGATGAGGTGACAGACCCAAGCTGGGTTGATAGGCCGGGTGAACACAGTGCTTCTGAGACGGAGGAGAGTCCTCGACCAGAACAGGTTGGAAGAGGCAGTGGTGGGGCCAGACGGAGAGGCAGGGCCAGAGCAGGTGCATCAGCGCCAAATGTGTCACGTAGTGAAGCTCCCGTGGCGAGGGCTCCCGCGGCGAGGGCTAGATTTTCAGAAGTCTGGAGGTTCTTTAAGGAAACACCGGATGACCGACGGACTGTGGTGTGCAACCTTTGCCAAACCAGGATCAGCAGGGGTTCCACCACTACTAGCTTAACTACCACCAGTATGCGCAGGCATATGAATGCTAAACACCCCACTCAGTGGCACCAAGCCCGTTCACCTCCGGCCGTGCACACCACTGCTCCTTCCCCTGTTTCAGCTGATAGTCAGCCCCCTGCCCAGGACCCTGGCACAAAAACCCCATCGTCGCCTCCACGATCCTCCACAGCATCCACCAGTGTTCAGCTCTCCATACCCCAGACGCTGGAGCGGAAACGCAAATATAGTGCAACCCACCCGCACGCCCAAGCCCTTAATGTCCACATCTCCAGATTGCTCAGCCTGGAGATGCTGCCCTATAGGCTAGTAGAGACCGAGGCCTTTCGCAACCTCATGGCGGCGGCCGCCCCTCGGTATTCGGTCCCCAGCCGCCACTACTTTTCCCGATGTGCCATCCCAGCCATCAGACAACATCATCCGTGCCCTGACCAACACCGTTTCTGACAAGGTCCACCTGACCACGGACACGTGGACGAGTGCTGCCGGGCAGGGCCACTATATATCGCTGACGGCACATTGGGTTAACTTGGTGGAGGCTGGGACCGAGTCTGACCCTGCGGCTGGTCATATACTGCCGACGCCAAGGATTGCGGGGCCTACCTCGGTCCAGGTGTTTCAGGCCTACTATGCCTCCTCCTCCTCCCACCCCTCCTCCACCTCCTCCTCCGAACTACCATCCGTGGGCATGGCGCCATCAGTCGGTAGCTCTAGGCACAGCAGCAGTGCCGTCGCTAAGCGACAGCAGGCGGTGCTCAAACTGCTGAGCCTAGGCGATAAAAGGCACACTGCCCAAGAACTATTACAGGGCATCACGGCGCAGACTGATCTGTGGCTGGCACCGCTGAACCTGAAGCCAGGCATGGTTGTGTGTGACAACGACCGTAACCTGGTGGCGGCTCTGCAACTCGGCAGACTGACACATGTGCCATGCCTGGCCCATGTGTTAAATCTGATAGTTCAGCGTTTCCTCAAGACATACCCCAATCTGTCTGATTTGCTCACGAAGGTGCGCCGCATCTGTGCGCATTTCAGGAAGTCCAGCACAGATGCTGCCACTCTCAGGGCAGCGCAGCGCCGCCTCCAACTGCCCGCTCACCGACTGTTGTGCGACGTGCCCACGAGGTGGAATTCAACACTGACCATGTTATCCAGAGTTTACCAGCAGCGCCGAGCGATTGTAGACTGCCAGATGTCAACTTCCACCAGAACTGGTAGTCAGGTCAGTCAGCTTCCTCAAGTCTACAATGAGGAGTGGACGTGGATGTCTGATATCTGTCAGGTGCTGAGTAACTTTGAGGAGTCAACACAGATGGTCAGTGGCAAAGCCGCCATCATCAGCCTCACCATCCCGCTGCTTGGCCTGTTGAAAAACTCTCTGATCAGCATGAAGTCGGAAGCTTTGCGCTCGTCACAAGAGACGGGGGAAGAAGATTCCCTTGTTGATAGCCAAGCACCCTTAGGTCTGTTTCTCAGCGCATATCGGAGGAGGTGGAGGAGGATGAGGAGGAAGAGGAGGAGAATGTTGGCGAGACACAAGAGGGGACCATTGTTGAGTCCTTCACTGTTCAGCGTGTATGGGCAGAAGAAGAGGAGTTGGAGGAGTTGGAGGAGGAGGAAATGGACAGTCAGGCCAGTGAGGGGAGTGAATTCTTACGCGTTGGTACTCTGGCGCATATGGCAGATTTCATGCTAGGCTGCCTATCCCGTGACCCTCGCGTTCAAAGAATTTATTCCAGCACCGATTACTGGGTGTTCACTCTCCTGGACCCACGGTACAAGCAAAATCTTTCCACTCTCATCCCTGGAGAGGAAAGGAGTGTGAGAATGCATGAATACCAGCAGGCCCTGGTGCACAAGCTGAAACAGTATTTCCCTTCTGACAGCGCTAGCGGCAGAGTGCGTAGTTCTGCGGGACAAGTAGCGAGGGAGAGTAGGCGAGCAGGCAGCTTGTCCAGCACTGGCAAGGGTACGCTTTACAAGGCTTTTGCCAGCTTTATGTCACCCCAGCAAGACACTGTCACCTGTCCCCAGTCTCGGCAGAGTAGGGCTGATCTTTACAGAAAGATGGTGAGGGAGTACGTAGCTGACCATACCATCGTCCTAAATGATCACACAGCTCCCTACAACTACTGGGTTTCAAAGCTGGACATGTGGCACGAACTGGCGCTGTACGCCTTGGAGGTTCTTGCCTGCCCTGCCGCTAGCGTCTTGTCCGAGCGGGTTTTCAGTGCAGCTGGTGGCATCATCACCGATAAGCATACACGCCTGTCGACTGACAGCGCTGACAGGCTGACGCTTATTAAGATGAATAAAGCCTGGATTTCTCATAATTTCCAATCTCTACCAGGTGAAGGAAGCTCAACCTGAATAATTTATCCACTCCTCCTCCTCCTCATTTTCCTCCTTCTCCTCCTCTTTGTAGAGTAAAGCAGAGGAAACTGGCTATTTTTTGACAGGGCCCACTGGCTCTAGCTATAGTACTACCTACCTCGGTCCAGGTCTCAAAGGCCTAGTATACCTCCTCCTCCTCCGAATTACCATCCGTGGCCATGGCGCCATCAGTCGGTAGCTCTAGGCACAGCAGCAGTGCCGTCGCTAAGCGACAGCAGGCGGTGCTCAAACTGCTGAGCCTAGGTGATAAAAGGCACACCGCCCAAGAGCTATTACAGGGCATTCCACATCAAACTTGTTAACTTTCTCGCCACCCTGCTGTGTAATCCACAAAATATACTGGCAAACTTTTATCATTTACCAATATTATTTCAGCGCTTCTTGCGCATCTGTTTACATTCCCCTCACCCGCCATATCCCAAACTTATAAGAACGCTACTACACTTGATCTTATACAAAAGGTTCTTAGAAGTGCTGTTTGGGGAGTAGCCTAGAGACAGGGGCTTGGATTGGCGAAAGCTCACCTGGCAGCGGAGCGCCAGCTCCATGCGCATCATGCGCTTCTTGCGCATCTGTTTACATTCCCCTCACCCGCCATATCCCAAACTTATAAGAACGCTACTACACTTGATCTTATACAAAAGGTTCTTAGAAGTGCTGTTTGGGGAGTAGCCTAGAGACAGGGATTTGGATTGGCGAAAGCTCGCCTGGCAGCGGAGCGCCAGCTCCATGCCAAGATCCAACTAACATAGTTTTAACTGCAGCACCTTTAATCTACTACTAGTTCACTGCCTCCATACATGGTCCCCTTATCAAACGAGCTGTGTCAGGCAGAATTTTGGGTTGTTTTCATGGCTTCCATGTTAACTTTGTCGCCACCCTGCTGTGTAATCCACAAAATATACTGGCAAACTTTTATCATGTACCGATATTATTTGAGCACTTCTTGCTCACCTCCTTTGGTTCCTCTCTGCCACCCATTGGTTTGAAGCCTGAGTCCATTTAGGGTATGTCGCCATGCCACTCTCTAGCCTGCCGCTGCTGCCGCTGCCTCTGCATGCCGTCCCCTATAGTGTCAGGGTCAATTATTGGATGTTTTAGATGCTATCTAGCTTCATTCTGTCACTCTGTCATGGCCATGCTGTTGCCCATAATTTTGGCATAATGCTGCGATTAAGCAGCCTCAGAGGCATCCATGCATGCTGCCCCTGCTGTTTCCTGTCCATTTCCGTGGTGTTTCCATCCTTTTCTGAGGTTCCCAGGTGTTTGGCCAAGCTTCCCTGTGCAGAGCCTTGGTCCCCTTGAAAAATGCTCGAGTCTCCCATTGACTTCAATGGGGCTCGTTATTCGAGACGAGCACTCGAGCATCGGGAAAAGTTCGTCTCGAATAACGAGTACCCGAGCATTTTAGTGCTCGCTCATCTCTAGTACTGAATATCCTGTGTGACAGCAATATAACTTTGCTCCCTGGTTCCCTTACCTGTCCTGAGAACAGTGGTCACTTATCTCTCCTGGTCACATACAAATAACTCACCATTAGGCTGGTTGCACATGTGCACCGCGTAGAACAGACCAGTATGTTGGTCTGATCTTATATGCACAGAAACTGCAGCATCAGCACAATAACAGTCCTTACAATACCAGCTTTGCAGTTCGTCCAGCAGACTGGGAGTCCTTGCATCATATTTCAGTATGATACAAGTAGGTCCATCCTATGTAATGTGTTGATTCCATGGGATCAGACCAAGATTCAGGTCTGACCAGGAGGCTGCACGCATTCACCTGCAATCAGCCGTATACTGTGTAGGAGATAGAGAAACAGTTAAGCTGTTCATATTAGAATTGTATGTATATATATATATATATATATATATATATATATATATTATACTGTATTATCAAGGTACAGCTTCTCCATGTAATATATGAACATACTTTGTAAAAGTGCAGCTCTGTGTCCTGGTTCATATAAAAAGAGATCCTGAGCATTTATTATGTCTATATGCCCTTAGAAATTTGCTACATGTCCTTAATTTCCAGTGCTGTACGGATTATACTGATCAATTTTCATTATTAAGGTCACAGTCATTGCATCAGCAATTGGTCTACAGGACATGGATGCCACTTTCTCATTTAGTACCATAGGAGCCTATGTATAAACATTCACCTCATTTGTAGACATCACTAACTTTTATATTGCCAACCTTTTTTCGGATAAGCTATTTATTGTCTGTGGGGTCATGGAGGAGGCTCAAAAAGGGTGTCTCTTCATTTCCATTTTTCACTCATCACCTTCAAAAACCTTTTTTATTTTTCCACGTAAAGAGCTCTGTAGGTGGCTTGTTTTCTGCGTAACAAATTACACTTCTTAGGGATGGTATTGGATATTCCATGCCATGTACTGGGAAGTGGGAAAAAATTTCCAAATGCAGTGAAAATGGTGAAAAAACGCAATTGCGCCGTTTTCTTGTGGGCTTGAATTTTACAGATTTCACTGGGTGCCCAAAATGACATGTCTGCTTTATTCTTTGGGTCGGTACGATCACGGGGATAACAAATTTGTATAGGTTTAATAATGTTTTTATACATTTACAAAAATTAAAACCTCCTGTACAAATTTTTTTTTTTTATTTTGCCATCTTTTTCATTGCTATCATTTTTAGGACTCTACAACCGTTTGATCACTTTTTATTGAATTTTTTATATTTTTCAAAATGGCAAAAAAGTGCCATTTTTGACTTTGGGTGCTATTTTTCATTACGGGGTAAAACGCAGTGAAAATTTTTTATTATATTTTAATACATTGTGCATTTTCAGACATGGCAATACCTAATGTGTTTATGATTTTTACTGTTTATTTATATTTATAGCAGTTCTAGGGAAAGGGGGTATTAGCAGAGCCACTGAGGTATGTCAGGATCTGTGGTAGTGGATCCTCTGTACCACCGCGACACCTGGGACCGGAGTCTAAATTGTACCCGGTTCTCACCAGAGCCCGCCACAAAGCGGGTTGGGCTTTTTGCGGCGTGGTACAACCAGATCATTCCAAACTCGTGGTCGGTGATAGGCAGGAGGTCGAGATAGGTAGCACAGGATCAGAGTCGGTCAAGGCAGGCAGCGGAGGAGTGTAGTCAGGAACGGAACCGGGGTCACAACGGGAAATCACAATATCAGCACCGGGCTTGAGACAAAGCTTCCAAAAAGGCACAAGGCATGAAGATCCGTCAGGGTGTGCAGGGAGAGGCAGATTTTTATAGAATTCTGGGAAAATCGAGCTGGGAATCTTCAATCGGACGTACCTAGAAGACAGCCATACTTTGTCACCTGGGAAAAAGACTGGAGGAGACTTGCGTTTCTTGTCCGCCTGGATTTTGGTGTGGGCAGATGCCCGGAGTAAAGACTGACATGTTTTCTCCCAGATGGATCTGAGATCTTGGACCAATTCGTCCATGGCAGGAGCATCTGAGCTCTCAGCAAGAGGGAGAGAGAGTGGACGAAGATGTTGTCCATACACAAAAAAATGGAGCGAAGCCAGCAGATTCAGAGTCCAGAGAGTTGTAGGAGAACTCCGCCCATGGTAGCAGGGTGGACTTGTCGTCCTGTCGGGCGGAGACAAAATGGTGGAGATAGCAGCCTAGGGTCTGATTAACCCTCTCAACCTGTGCATTGGACTGAGCTGAGGATGATAAGCAAATGAGAAGTCCAGCTTCACTTGTAGTTGACTGCACAGGGATTGCCAGAAATGGGAAACAAACTGGACCTCACGGTCTGAGACAATATGCAGGGGAAGTCCATGAAGCCGGAAGATGTGTAGGAAGAACAAACTGGTAAGGCATGGAGCCGACGACAGGCCTGGCAGAGGAGCGAAGTGGCACAACAAATACGTAAACGGTGGAGCTAATATTAATCTGTGATGTGGTCTAGGACTGGGAGCTCTCCTTCACTCCCCAAACACATCATGTGAATAGTGTCCAAGAGCAAAACTGACTACACAAGTTTTCTGGATAAAATCTTCCTTTTACTTCATAATTTCTTGTAAAACATTCACATTTTTTTGATAATTTGACCATATATTCACTATGATAGAGTTTGCATTTTCAGACCACAAGGTAGCGTGAGTATGTTAACATATTTGTAAACTTATTTGTAAACTTGCATAAGCATAATCACAGTCCATCCTTTGAATGTCCTTTTAAACAACTCACGTATCCTGGTGCATGGACGGAGACCCTAACTCAAGCAGACACCTCCCGAAAGTGCTGTGAGCACTGTGCTATAACGTTTCGGGGGTCACGCCCGGAGCGAAGTGGGACATCTTGGAGAAGCGGTCGGTTACCACCCAAATGACAGTATTACCCCAGGAAGATAGAAGATCGGTGAAAGAGTCCATTGCCATGTGAGTCCACGGGCAGCTGGGTATCGGTAACGGCAGAAGAAGAACAGCAGGTTTAAGACGAGATGGCTCGTTTCAGGCACAGGAAGTGCAGGAGCCCACAAAATCCCATACATCCTTGACCAGATCTGGCCCCCAGGGCAGGTCGGACATAAGTCTTGCCAGGAGGAAGTTGCCGAAGGTCTACAGGAGCAGCAAGAACCAGCCGTTCAGGAGGAACAATATGTCTTGGAGCAGGATCTTCCCCAGCATCCAAGGCATGAGAGAGAGCATCGGCCTTAACATTCTCTGCAGGACGGAAATGTATCAGAAAATTGAAATGGGAGAAGAAGAGAGAGACCATCAAGCCTGTATTGGATTGAGATGCTGGGCAGTCTGGATGTACAGGAGGTTTTTGTGATCAGTATAGATACTAACTGGATGACGAGCTCCCTCCAGAAGATAACGCCACTCTTCCAAAGCAAGTTTAATTGCCAGAAGCTCCCAATCACCAATAGAGTAGTTCTGTTCTGCGGCTGAAAAGGTCTTGGAGAAGAACCCACAGGTGAGAGTTCGGCCCTTAGGCCCCTTCTGGGTGAGAACGGCTCCAGCACCAAAGGATGAGGTGTCAACCTCTAGCAGTAACGGTTTCTCAGTGTCAGGCCAGGTAAGAACGGGAGCAGATGAAAAGGCAGATTTTAGCTTCATAAAGGCTGCCGGAGGCCAGAGCTTAGGTTTGGCGTTCTTCTTGGTCACTGTCACAATGGGAGATACCAGGGAGGAGAAATGTGGGATAAACTGCCAGTAGTAATTAGTGAAGCCCAGGAACCTCTGGATAGCTTGTAGTCCTACTGGATGCGGCCAATGAAGTACTGCAGACAACTTGGCAGGATCCATATGTAGTCCCTTGTCTGAGATAATATATCCAAGGAATGGGAGACTCTTCTGATGGAATTGGCACTTCTCGAGTTCGGCATATAGGCAATTGGCCCTTAGGCGCCAGAGAACTTGCTGTACATGGGCCCAATGGGACTCAATGTGGCAGATTTACTTACCCAGTCCTGTCACGATCCAGTGCTGCGTTCTGTGTGGAGGATTTGGGTCTTCCGGCGATTCACTAAGGTAGTGCGCCCGTTTTACACCAGGTGTCGCTGCTGCGCTGAATTCCGTCGGAGTTCACTGAAGTTCACCGTCCTAGGTTGGGTGCATTTTTTGTGCTGAAAAACTTGGATTATACTCGAGTATATATGGTAACTTCTTGTTTACATATTCAGACAGCACCACATCTGTAAGTCCGGTAGTAACAGTGTATAAATCTTATAACTATAATGGTATGTGCCAAATAAGTGTTTCATGAAATATTATTGTGGTTCATATTCTGCTGATATAGTAGTAACTAGTTACTTTATATTTATAACACAATAAAAGTGACCAAGTTATGCATAATTATTCAGAATACTGATAATTGTGATACATTATGATAAGGTGTAAATTACATTAAAAAAGTAAATATTACATATTACCATATAAGTGTGGTGTCATTTATTTCATTAAGTGACAAAAATATTAAAAACAATGCAAATTACAAAAATATACTACATATTAACCCCTTATCACCGACACTAGTTTTCAGCTCAATGACCAGACTCGATTTTTCAAATCTGACATGTCTCACGATAATTGGTTATAACTTCGGAACGCTTTAACATATCCGGGTGATTTTGAGAATGTTTTCTCGTGACACATTGTACTTCATGTTAGTTATAAAATTTAAGTGATAAGTTTTGCGTTTCGTTCTGAAAAAAAGTGAAAATTTGGCAAAAGTTTGTAAAAATTCTTCATTTTCCAAGTTTGAAATGTTCTGGTTTCCAGACAGGAAGTAAAACTACCCAAAAAGTTTGATAATTAACATTTACAGAATATCTGCTTTATCTTGAGATGATATTTTATGCTTCCGGTCATTTTTCTAGGATGTTATGAGGTGCAGAACTTTAGGTGCGATTTTTCTTATTTTCATGAAAATTGCCAAAACTCACATTTTGAGGGACAACTCAGCTTTCAAGTGACTTTGAGAGGCCTAAATAATAGTAAAACCCCATAAATTACCCCACTATAGAAAGTTCACCCCTCAACATATGTAAAACAACTTCTATTAAGTCCATTAACCCTTTAAGTGTTTCACATGGGTTAAAAAATATGGACCTGCGATTTAGAAACTAGAATTTTTTTGGAAATACATTCATTTAGGCCAAAACTGACATTTTCAGAATAAATTAAATGATGAAACGCACTGCAACGCTTGATGCCCAATACTGATACCACATATGTGGTGGTAAACTGCTGTACGGGCTCACGGCCGAGTATAGAATGAATGGAGGCGCCATTCACAGCAGATTTGTATTGTCACATTGTACGACCTATAAATTTTTATTTTTTTTGGTAATGCGAACATATGAGGGCTTATTATGTACGGGATGAGATACAATGTATAAATAATTTATTTTGGGAGTCTAAAGCTTATTCATGAGATTTTATTAACTATTTCAAGGGGGACACAAACAAAATCATCAATTTTTATTTTGGATTGTTAGCATTTTTTTCCCCCCGCTCACCGTAATGTAAAAATAATATTTTATCTTTATTCTCTGGTTCACTACGATTGCGGTGATACCTCATTTATATAGTTTTTCTTATTTTTGCTCAATTTTCCTGAGCAAAACCAATATTGGAGAAAATCGCATTGTTTTTACTATTGACAACTTTTCAGGGCCATAACTTCTGTATTTTTCTGTTGTCAGATCTGGTTGAGGACTTATTTTTTGCGAAAACAGTTGTTCTTTTCAGTCGTATCATATTAGGTACCGTAACTTTTTTTGATCACTTTTTAGAACATTTTTTGTGATGGTGTTTGATGAAAAATTGTATATTATGGGAAGTTTTTCGAGTTTTTTTTTTACGTAGTTCACCGAGCGGGTTCAATATTGATTTAGATTTATTGTACAGATTAATACGGACGCGGTGATACCAAATATGTACGTGTTTTTGTGTTTTATTTACTTTATTTGCATTTTATGTGTTACTGGGGAGATTATGGGACTTTTATTTTATTTATTTATTTAATTATATTATAAAAAGATTTTTTTTTTTTTACTTTTTTTTACATTTTCTACTTCTTGGCTTGAATAAGCGATCATCCGATCGCTTATTCAAGCCTTTACACTGCAATACACTTGTATTGCAGTTTATAGTGAAAGTAACTGAGCATGCTGCGCATGCTCAGTTACTTACAGCCGGGTCCTGCCAGGAAGGCAGGACCCGGTGAGAAGAGGAGCCGACAGCCCCGGGTCACTCGTCGGAACCCGGGGCAGCGGCAGGAGGGATCGGATCCCCTGGTAAGCACACCGGGGGGGTCCGATCCACGGGGGACACACTTGCACGCCGCGGTCATGCTTGACCGCGGCGTGCAAGGGGTTAAACACCCGGGATCGGAGTTTTTCTGATCCCGGGTGTTAGTGCCGGGTCTGGGCTGTGATATCACAGCCCGACACCGGCACCAGCGAGACCCGGTGTCCCGAAAACTTCTTCTGATGCGCCGCCGTAGAAAGGCGTCGCATCAGAAGAAGTACCCTTAATGACCGCCGTAAAAACCCGATAGGGCGGTCATTAAGGGGTTAAAATGCAATGTGCATTACCAGGGCTTGCAAGAGGTATAATAATTTCTTGATGGTCTTTGCATAATCACATAGGTTCTCATGATTGTCACATAATATGTGGCCTCAAAAGAACAAATGTACCTTAATCAGGTAAGTAAAAATCATTAAAAAAACAGGCTGACTGCTCATTAAAGGGGTTCCCACGAAGACAAGTTTATTACATGTACTCAGGATAACAAAATAAAAGGATAGGATAACACATTCTCTAATTCACTGTGATTAACAAAAATACAGCATTTCACAGATATAATTCCAACCTGTCTCAATCAGTCCTGGTGTACAGAATTTCAGTTGCCCCCAGACACGATCCTGTATCTTCTGAATTTAAGGTTGGGGAAGTCATCTTGGTTTTCTGTCTGATGGCTGTGGAAGCGATATTTCTGTCTCTCTCTGTTCTCTGCCTCTAACCCCTCCCCATTCTAGGAAGGAGCTCACTCACTGATACACAGACACTGATGGCAGCAGCAAGAGGAGAACTACAAGCTACAGGCAGATAAGTTCTTTATTTGGGGAAGGGGGGAAGGCACAGCAGATCTAGCAGTGTGTAGTGGAATAGTAGAGATGTAAGAGAGCTGACTGTCCTTGTGTGTAATGGGCATCTCATGGATCTCATCACTCTGATCTGTCTCATCTCTCTCTTTCTATGTGACAGATACTAGAACAGTGTTAAGAAGGTAAATGAAAGTGTATATAAACACCTTAAATAATCTAACCACATTGTCAGCTCACAGAACTAGAGGGATCATGAAGTGTCTGCTTAGAGAATCCCTGCCTACACCCTGTAAGGACCATCACTGAGTGATAGTGTCAAGGGTGCCCCTGAGACCCATGTCTCGGGTCGCAGGCACACAAGTGTCCCTATCTGTTCCCCAGCACCTCCGGCGTGATATTCACCTGGCCTTGTTCCAACAATGGCTCTCGCCGGCTTCTGGAGATTTAAAGTACCAGAATGCCGCTAATTGGCACTGGTCACCAGCTAATCAGATAAATAGTCAGCCTCTTCCCTCACTGGATCCTTGTGCCTCATGCCCCAGAGAAAGCTGTGTTCCGTATGCCTTGTCCTTGTGTTGAGAATTCCCGTTGTGACCCTGGTTCCGTCCCTGACTACGCTCCTTTGCTGCCTGCCCTGACCTGCTCTGCCTTTGACCTCGATCCTGTTCTGCCTGTCTCCACCTCCTGCCTGTTCCCAACCTTAAATCTGCCTCATGACTCTGTACCAGTGGTCAGTGGTAGTGGATCCTCCGGACCACCGCGGATGATGATGTAAGCCGACACCTGGGACCAGAGTCTAAGTGGCACCTGGTTTTCACCAGAGCCTGCCACAAAGCAGGTTGGACATATTTCGGCGTAGTTCCTAGGTCGTGGCGGCCAAGGCGGAGTACAGAATCATTTGGAAGGAGCGTGGTCGGGGACAGGCAGGAGGTCAAGACAGGCAGCACAGGATAAGAGTCGGGGACGTAGCGGAAGGTCAGGAGGGGCAGCACAGAAGCGAGGTCTGGAACGGAATCGAGGTCTCAACGGGAATTCAGAATAATTGCACAGGGCATCAGGAACAAGCTTTCTCTAAGGCTATGAGGCCCAAAGATCCGGCAGGGAACACAGGTAGAGGCTGGCTATTTAACAGAATTGGCAGCCGGCCAGCGGTAAATATCAGCGTGCTGGCCCTTTAAATTTTACAGAGCTGGCATGCGAACACTCTAGGAGACAGGGACGCGCGGGCATCGCGGGGACAAGGAGAAGCTTTGCTCTCACTTAGGGAAGCTTCTCCCAAGAACCCTAGGTGCGGGCATTTCCTGGACACTGTGGACGAACTGGACAAGACGCTAGTGCTCCCGGCTGGCACAATAGAGGCAGAGGTTCTCTGTCTTCATCTGGTATGCTCTTGAGAGGTCAGACGAGCTGTATCCACCTGCATTGGCTCCTCTGCAACAGGCACGGAGGACGGCCAGCCAGGTGGGGCAGACGACGGGTCCTGACTTGCGGTTGTTCCAGACAGTGCTCCTCAGAGCGCTCAGTAAACCGCATGTCTATCTGGGTGGCCAACGAGAGTAGATCACTCAGCTTAGACGGGAGGTGGCGTGCAGACAGGGCGTCTTTGATCTGACCAGACAGTCCCTTTTTAAAAGTCGCAAGCAAGGCCGCCTCCTTCCAATCCAGCTCAGAGTCTAAAGTACAGAACTGGACAGCGTCTCCAACAGAAGAGTCCCCTTGACGCAGGTTCAACAGTGCAGTCTCAGCAGAAGACGCCCAAGCAGGTTCCTAAAAGACGGACCGAAGTTCAATGAGGAACATGGTAAGAGTAGCCGTGACCAGATCGTTCCTGCCCCAGAGGGGAATAGCCCCTGTAGCTGGTTACCCAGAGAACACCAGAATTTGAAGATGAACTGAACCCCTCGATCAGAAACAATGTGCTGTGAAAGTCCATGGAGCCGGAGGATGTGGTGGAAGAAGAGACTGGCAAGACTCAGAGAAGACGGCAGACAAAGAAGAGGGACAAAATAGAACATTTAGGAAAAACGTCTGTTACCATGTTACCACTCAGATGATGGTATTGCCTGAAGAAGGCGGAAGATCCGTAATGAATTCCATAGCCACATGAGACAACGGGCAGCTGGGTATCGGCAATGGCAGAAGGAGACCAGGAGGCTTGAGACGCATCAGCTTATTCCGGGCAAAGGAACTGCAGGAACCCACAAAGACCAGAATATCCTTGACTAGATCTGGCCACCAGTAGAATTGGGGCATGAGGGCGACAGAGCACTGCACCCCAGGGTGCCCAGCCACTCGTGAGCAATGTCCCCAAGTCAGAATTTTCTTCCGTAGAGCCAGTCTGACATAGGTCTTTCCAGGAGGTAGTTGACGAAGATCCACTGGGGCAGCAACAATCAGCTGTTCAGGAGTAATAATGTGCCGAGGAGATGGTTGCTCTTCTATGACATCAGAAGCATGGGAAAGGAAATCCGCCTTGATATTCTTCTCAGCAGGACGGAAGTGGTCAGGAGGTTGAAGCATGAGAAGAAGAGACACCAACGGGTTTGCCTACGGTTGTGACGTTTGGCTGTCTGGAGTTACAGGAGATTCTTATGGTCCGTATATACTCAGACTGGATAGCTCCATTCTTTCAGGGCAAGTTTGATGGCCAGAAGTTCCCTATCACCTATGGAATAATTCCTCTCTGCAAAGGAGAAAGTCTTAGAGAAATAAAACGCAGGTGAGGGTTTGGCCTTTGGGACCCTTGTACGTGAGCACCGCACCGCCCCCACTGAGGAGGCATCCACTTCCAGATGGAAAGGCTTCTCTCTATCGGGATGTACTAGAACTGGGGCTGAAGCAAACGCAGACTACAAGTTTGTCAAGGCTTCTTCAGCTGCCGAAGGCTAGAGTCGGGGGTTGGCACTCTTCTTGGTGAGCGCCACAATAAGAGACAACAGAGAGGAGAAGTGCGGGATGAACTGCCAGTAGTAATTTGCAAAGCCCAGAAACCACTGTATAGTGCATAGTGCTATAGGACAAGGCCATTGAAGAACAGCAGACAGCTTGGCAGGATCCATCAGGAGACCTCTGTCGGAGATAATACAACCAAGGAAAGGAAGACACAAGATAAGAAGTCCTTATTCACACGAACATAAAAAAAGCAGTTACGTTTTGATTCCCCATGAATCTTTGTCAAGCATACAGCAAATGTGCAAGTGCATGTATATATACACCCACATCCTGGTGACATCATATCCTGTTATAACATCGATCAAAAACATCTAGTTTACAAAATACTTAATAAAAGGTATATACTGAACAATAAGTGAATTGTGTTACATTCAGCATTTTATCCTCCAACTTTAATCAATGTTCTAAAAAAGTTGCTCCACGAAAACCCCCATTAGGTAGATCGCATAGATCGCATCACCTGTATTGCAAAAAGTCTTGTATCCGAATCCCTATTCACTGCGCATGTTCCATTATTCTTGTTTGTATAGGGACAGATAACACGTCTTCTCTCCAGTTCAATCAGTCCCGTAACCAGGGTGATTCATGTGAGGTCACGTGTCCATTCGTATTGTCACGTGACCGCCAGTCTCTTATTCATTGTTATCTATGTGATTTTCATTCATCAGTGAAGGAGATGAGAGCTCAACACTGTAGGATATTTACAAAGAGGTAAAAAAATCTATGTAGTTATGGCATTGTCCTCTTACGATAGCTTTGGCGGCAAGTATAAAATGTTTCAAATAAAAAAACACAATGTTACAGTGTGAAAAAAAGGGACTTATTATGGGGGATCCATGCATCATATCATGCATACGCGGCCTCTACTAGTGCATAGAGAAATTATGTAACATATGTCTCCGGCACCAATTAGTGTCTCGGGCAATCGTCACACATTCTCATACCGCACTGCGATAGGGCCAACCAACTGAACATGTTTTTAACCCATAATTTTTGCGGTTAAACCCAAATAGGGATATTCGGCCAAATAAGGGTGATGGCATATGTGGCGTTTTGGGGCCGTTTATAAGCAGTCCGTCAAAAAACGCATGCGTTTTTGACAGGTTTGACCAATTATCTTAATTGAAACTGGTCAAAAATGCATGCTTTTTCGGAAAATGCATGCATTTTTTGAAGGACTGCTCAAAAACGGCCCAAAAACGCCACGTGTGCCATCACTCTAAGAAGAGCGGTTACACATATTTGTTAGATAAAGTGCCGATACACACAGGTATACATTGGGATGAAGTTCTCCATACCATATATATATATATACTTGCCAGTCCACAACCATCGACAACTAAGCAATGCCATCAACATGGAGAGAAGTGGAGAGGAACACCAGAGTAATAGTGAGAAATGTGAGAAAAGTTTCTAGAAAAATAGAACAATAATGTTAAAAAATCACAGTAATCATATCATTACTGGGTACAATACTTTAAGTAAAGTCTACATATACGTAGTAATAATACATAATAGGTAGCACAGAAAAACTGGTCATGCATCTTTTCAAAGCTCTTTCCCTGTTGCCTGCCCTTCTATGTCACTGTATTCCATCGAATATGCAGAAACGAAATTGAGAGATTTGAGTTCCTGTTTTTGAAAAATGGTTTAGAAGGAGTAATTCTGTTTTGCCAGTTCTAATCGTAGATTTCTATGTGGTCTCACCCACATATAGGTAGCTACACGGACACTGTATCAAATATATAACAAACTCAGATGTGCATGTAAAAAAATTTTTGATATTGCATCTTTTGCCAGTTCTTGGATGGAAGAAAATGTCACCTTTAATCATATTACTGCAATTACAACAGCCAGGGCACGGATAACAGCCTGTTTTGCTCACAATCGATTTTTTAGGAGATATATCTGCATGGACCAAATGGTCACATAAATTAGTAGCTCTTCTATATTCCATCATAGGTGATTTTCGAAATTCTGGAATTTTTGGAAAAGAATGAGATAGATAAAACCATGGTTCTTTTAGGATCCCCACAATTTTGTTGCAAATCGGGCAGAATGTGGACACAAAGGGTATTCTATTCTCCCTTATTTTTTTGGAGTGCAAGAGAGTTTCTCTCGTATAGTTTTTAACCCTATTTTTTACATGTGTAAGTAATTTTTGATGTATTCTCTCTGCATGAATTTCTGGCACATGGTGTTAAGTTGAAGGTCAACCTCTTCTGCCGCCACAATTCTTTTAACCCTCAACAATTGACTGAACCGAAGGGAATCTAACATGAATTTAGGGTGATCGCTATTAAAATTAAGTAGACTGTTTTTATCGGTGTCTTTTGTATGTAAATCGGTAACCAATGTACCCTCATGTGTACTGACCCTAGTGTCCAGAAATTGCAGGACTTCTTCAGAATCTGCTCTGGTGAATTGTAGCTCAAATATATGTGAATTAATTTCTTGTGTGAATAGTAATAGATTATCATGGCTGCCTCTCCAAACAAAGAAAATATCGTCTATGTATCTCATCTATCCAACCACATTGTGGAATTGGCTGGATGGGTACACAAGCTGTGTAAAGTAATAAATACTGAGGTCGATAGTTTAGCATTACAGAGGGATTTGTGGAAGCTTGAGGGATGGGCAGAGAAATGGTTGATGAGGTTTAATGTAGATAAATGTAAAGTTATGCACTTGGGCCATGGAAACAAAAAGTATAATTATGTTCTAAACGGTCAATTACTTAGTAAAACTGAAGCTGAAAAGGACTTGGGGGTATTGGTGGATGGTAAACTTAATTTTAGTGACCAGAGCCAGGTGGCTGCTGCTAAAGCAAATAAAATAATGGGATGTATCAAGAGATTCTCATGATATAGACATAGATTCTCATGATAAAGACATAGTTTTGCTCTTATACAAATCCCTGGTCAGACCACACATGGAATATTGTGTACAGTTTTGGGCACCAGTGTACAAAAAGGATATAGTAGAGCTGGAACAGGTGCAGAGGAGAGCAACCAGGATTATTAGGGGAATGGGGGAACTAGAATACACTGACAGATTAAAAAATTTGGGATTATTCAGTTTAGAAAAAAGACGACTGAGGGGAGACCTCATTACAATGTACAAATACCTGAACGGATGGTACAAGGATCTCTCCAAAGATCTTTTTATACCTCGGCCTGTGACCAGGACAAGGGGGCATCCTCTACGCCTAGAGGAGAGGCGATTTTACCATCAACATAGACAAAGGTTCTTTACTGTAAGAGCAGTGAGACTATGGAACTCTCTGCCGCAGGAGGTTGTTATGGCGGACTCTATGTACATGTTCAAGAGAGGCCTGGATGCCTTTCTGGAGAGAAAAAATATCACGGGTTATGGGGATAAAACATTTATTTAATTCTTAAAGGGTGGACTTGATGGACTTGCGTCTCCTTCCAGCCTTATATACTATGATACTATGATACAAACGTCTCCTCAAACCATGTTATAAAAATATTGGAGTATGTGGGCGCCACATAAGACCCTATCGCAAATCCACGTTTCTGACTAAAAAAGGAAGTAATTACATTGTAAAACAATCTCAAGGAGAGAAATAATAAATTCCTTATAACCATCTTCCATTTCCCAAGTACGAATAGCCTCAACCACCGCTGCTATCCCTTTTTCATGTTCTATGCTGGTATATAAGCTGACCACGTCAAAAGACACCAACACGTCCCCCTTATGCACTTCCAATGTGGACAGCTGATTGAGAAAATCTGTGGTGTCTTGCACATATGATTTAGCATTTATGGCTGCTGATCTCAAAACCTTATTTAGAAATACAGAAAGCAGGAAAAGGATAGAATCGGCGTCTGCCACAATAGGTCTTCAGGGCGGGTTCTCAAGATTTTTCTTTAAAGCTTTTATTTTTGCAATTTTTTAACAAATACAAAACAGAAACATAGTAACAAAGTTCCAAGCTGTGACATGTACAGAACCATGTATCAGAAGTATTCTGAGATGACAGGAAAAAGCGGTCAGGATATTACATTGTCCAAACATTACATGTGGTATATAACACGAGCTTCAATAAAAAATTTGGATAATACAGCCAGTCCACTTGTTTAAACCTAAATTAACCTTGACGTTAGACAGCCATGCACTCACACATTCATACCATCATGCTCACTTTCCTCCGTTATGGTATTGGATTGGAATCGGAGAATCTTATGAATCTAGACCAGACACGCTCGAATTTCTGGGGACATTTCCTGTTTACTTACAGTGAGCGGTAGTTAGGGATAGACAATGGAGAGGTAGGACAGCAATCCTTCTTGTGAAGTGGATCAATTTATGGTGGTGCCCGCGGCCAAAGTTTCTGATGCCGGAAACCAGGAGTCAACAATCTTGAAGGAGGGAGCCACAGCACCAGAGGTCAAAATTCAAAAGGATTTATTTACAAGTGCATCCAAACATGATGAGCGCGACGTTTCGATTCACAATGAATCTTTATCAAGCATAAAAATGGCCAATGCCAGTACATATATATATACAACATACTCAGTGACGTCATTTCCTTTAGGGCGTGATGTGGAATTGATTAAAGATACAATTCATATATAATACATAAAGATAAGGGAGTACTATACTCCATACGTGAATATTAATAGCATTAAATATTGTGATCAGTAAAAAACAGCAATAGAAAACAATCCTTAATATTCATCAGTGATTAAATACAGGTGCATATCCCCGTCATGTGTGCGTTGATGGGATGCGTCTCCATGGGATTAGTCCGAGCGCGCTGCGACTGCGCATGCGTAGTTGGTAAGGTTGTCATGGTGATATTAGTCACCTGATCAGTGCCGATATCACAGTAAGTGTTCCGATCACGTGATGTATCCTGTTCATGGAGCGTACCGAAGGTAAATATGATAAAAGAAATACTTATAATAATCTGAACAGTATCGGTATCTCATAATCTTTGTTTTAAGTACTAAGTGGCACAGCAAGTGCCATAATTGTACGGTAGCAGTATACTCAAGAGATATCTAGGAGGACACCCTGTAGTAAAAGAATCAGGTTAGATTCAGGTTATATTCAAGGGTCATGCATTCATCTAAAGCATCCATAATCAGCCTCTAGAGGTACATAGGGTTGGCTAGGACGAGTCATCAAGTGTCCGTAGGGGACCAAGTCACGACCAGCACAAAAGAGCCCCAATTTTTGTACCTATACATGGGCCATAAGGGACTGAACGTAAAGGGTTATATCTGGTGGCATTCGTCTGTGACCACAGACTGACTCTGCACAACAGTAAATTTACCCACGTATTTGTCCCATTAGTGCTAGAGATATAGCCAGTTAATTCAGGATCCCGGAAACGGGAAACTTCATGTGGCGTATAAATAACCAATCATGCAACTACATACATACACCCCCAAGCTACAGAAAAGAAGGGGGGTATCCAGATAGATATATCATAACCATACCTGCCACAACGAGAAGGGAGTGAATCCTCATGATCGAAAAGGAGACGTGCATCCACGGGGAATAAAGCTTATACATAGTGAAGTGACATAATTAATCTGTGAAAGAGTAAAGAAAGTTATTGAATAAGACTCAGTAATGAGTTCAGTATAGGATTATCCCCAAAGCATAGGGGATCACAGTAAACCTAAGTCACTGGGCACAAAACTTAAAAATCAAAGTACATTACAGACAGTGAATGTAGTCATACCAATTGGGAATCTAGATGACACCACCCATCTTGAATTCTCTATTTAGCCCATGTGGTTCCAGAGTATTAAGTTCATATATCCATTGGAGTTCAAGGCGTTTTAATGCCCTTTCCCTATCGCCTCCCCTACGATGTTTTTGGACCCCATCTATAATACGAAAGCGGAGTTGTGAAATATGGTGTTGGTTTCTCGTGAAATGGTCTGGGAGGGGTAAGTCAGTTTTGCATGTCCTGATAGTCGATTTATGTTGATTTATCCATAAACGGCATTCTTGTGTAGTCTCTCCCACGTATAGTAGACCACATGGGCACTGAATAACATAAATAATAAAAGAGGATAAGCACGTGTAATGCTGTCTGATGTGATATCGTTTCCCAGTGCTGGGATGGCTAAATGTGTCACTTTTTAACATATTGTTGCAATTGCAACAATTGAGACAGGGGAAGCAACCCTTTCTACCAGTCTCAGTCTTCACTGTCGTCTGCATGTCAGCGTGTACCAGGCGGTCCCCTAGATTTTTGGGTCTTCTATACGCCATCATGGGGGGGTTTTGGAATTCAGGTATGTTAGGAAAAGAGTCCCGGATGACAGACCAGCTGTCTCTTAAAATATTCGCTACTTTTTTACTCGCTGTGCAGAAGGTGGACACAAACGGAATACGTTTAGTGCCCTCCACTGGTTTGGGTTTATGTTGTAACAACGTGCTTCTCTCTTGCTCCCTGACCCTAGTTTTAGTACGAGTCAGTAAGGGGCGAGGATACCCCCTTTTTTCAAATTTGGTGCACATAGAGTCTAGTCTTAGGTCCACTTTTTCCTCCTCGGCCACAATTCTACGTACCCTAAGCAATTGACTAAATGGTAGTGAGTCTAACATATTTTTTGGATGGTTGCTACTATGTAGTAGTAGGCTGTTTTTATCAGTAGTTTTGGTATAAATGTCAGTGAGAAGTTGATTGTTGTTAATATTGACTACTGTGTCCAAAAATTGTAAGGATGTCTTTGAATTCACCATGGTGAATTGTAGCTCAGAAATGTGTAAATTAATCTCTTGTGCAAATAATGACAGTTCTTCCTCACTTCCCTTCCATATGAAGAATATATCGTCTATGTACCTCATCCAGCCTACCACGTGGTGGAAATGGCTGGATGGGTACACAAACTTTTCCTCAAACCATGCCATGTAGATATTGGCATATGTGGGTGCCACATTGTCTGTCTGTATTGTACAATACATTCACTGTCTGTATTGTACTTTGATTTTTAAGTTTTGTGCCCAGTGACTTAGGTTTACTGTGATCCCCTATGCTTTGGGGATAATCCTATACTGCACTCATTACTGAGTCTTATTCAATAACTTTCTTTACTCTTTCACAGATTAATTATGTCACTTCACTATGTATAAGCTTTATTCCCCGTGGATGCACGTCTCCTTTTCGATCATGAGGATTCACTCCCTTCTCGTTGTGGCAGGTATGGTTATGATATATCTATCTGGATACCCCCCTTCTTTTCTGTAGCTTGGGGGTGTATGTATGTAGTTGCATGATTGGTTATTTATACGCCACATGAAGTTTCCCGTTTCCGGGATCCTGAATTAACTGGCTATATCTCTAGCACTAATGGGACAAATACGTGGGTAAATTTACTGTTGTGCAGAGTCAGTCTGTGGTCACAGACGAATGCCACCAGATATAACCCTTTACGTTCAGTCCCTTATGGCCCATGTATAGGTACAAAAATTGGGGCTCTTTTGTGCTGGTCGTGACTTGGTCCCCTACGGACACTTGATGACTCGTCCTAGCCAACCCTATGTACCTCTAGAGGCTGATTATGGATGCTTTAGATGAATGCATGACCCTTGAATATAACCTGAATCTAACCTGATTCTTTTACTACAGGGTGTCCTCCTAGATATCTCTTGAGTATACTGCTACCGTACAATTATGGCACTTGCTGTGCCACTTAGTACTTAAAACAAAGATTATGAGATACCGATACTGTTCAGATTATTATAAGTATTTCTTTTATCATATTTACCTTCGGTACGCTCCATGAACAGGATACATCACGTGATCGGAACACTTACTGTGATATCGGCACTGATCAGGTGACTAATATCACCATGACAACCTTACCAACTACGCATGCGCAGTCGCAGCGCGCTCGGACTAATCCCATGGAGACGCATCCCATCAACGCACACATGACGGGGATATGCACCTGTATTTAATCACTGATGAATATTAAGGATTGTTTTCTATTGCTGTTTTTTACTGATCACAATATTTAATGCTATTAATATTCACGTATGGAGTATAGTACTCCCTTATCTTTATGTATTATATATGAATTGTATCTTTAATCAATTCCACATCACGCCCTAAAGGAAATGACGTCACTGAGTATGTTGTATATATATATGTACTGGCATTGGCCATTTTTATGCTTGATAAAGATTCATTGTGAATCGAAACGTCGCGCTCATCATGTTTGGATGCACTTGTAAATAAATCCTTTTGAATTTTGACCTCTGGTGCTGTGGCTCCCTCCTTCACGGTAGTTAGGGATAACACTGTTAATAAGTAGAATCCATGTGAGATTAGGATGTTGAAGACCACCTACAGTATTCCTTTTCAGTTTTCACAATTTTTAAGTACGTCTCACCTGCTTTGTCTGTCTGGGGGGGGGGTTGAAAATCACTAGGGTTATATAGCCCTACTTCTTTTGCTTTAAATGTAGTGACACAGTTACCAGCATTAGGTACATCCGCAATACTAGGCAATTAGCTTTTAGTCTTAATCGTCTAAAAAATGCAAATAAGTCATACATTCATAGGAAAACCAGTCTACCTTGTTCTGAGGAGAAAAAGACAGTCCCTTATTCAATATACTCAATTCACTGTCCATCAACTGTACCAAAGAAATATTTATAACTAATTTGTTTTCTGTGCCGGATTCTTGGGTAATTTCTTCCCCGTTGAGGGTAACTTGGAGCGGGTCGTATATCCTATTGATGGTTCTCTTGTGTTTTGTCCCTCCATGTTTATACTTTTTGTTCTGTTCCTTTGTCCTAAAAAAGTGGAAGAGGATTGTACACTGGATGAGTCATCTGATGATTCGGTTTCACAAAATCCTTGACCCAAGTGTATGCGTCTTTTTTTCTGTATGTTCTTGAAAGAGAAAGTATCCATATTTTGCCATCTATAAACATTTCCCTTTCTATAGTCTTCCAAATCGCAATGCCATTTATGACGTTTAGTCGTCTCCTGTTCATTTTTGTATATTTATCCATAAGATCTTTGTATTCTTATCACATTTGTCCCTACAGTCCTTGATTTTATTTTGTAAGAATTCAATGTTCAGAAGCATCACATCAAATGAGAACTTATTTGCAATTTGTTCTAATTTAGTAGGCCATTAGGGAAAAGATTGGGGCGTAAATGTGAGCGTATACCTCTCGGGATCCTTCTAGCTTTATAGTACTCAGCAAATGTGGATAAATGTAAATGGAGATAAGGTGTTTCCTTTCACTCTTCCATTGTCTCCGTACAGTTCAAATAGTAGGTTTACTCAAAAATATTCCCGCATTATCGATGGAATACAGTGACATAAAGGGGGGCAACAGGGAAAGAGCTTTGAAAAAGCTAGAACTCAAATGAATCTACAAACTAGATACTTTAAAACAAAAGGGCTTAAATAGGGACTTTAAAATGGCCAGTGTTATCTAGATGCATCACCGGTTTTTCTGCGCTACTTGTCCGTATATGTAGACTTTCTATTATATTAAGTTAAAGTATTTTACTCAGTAGTGATACGATTACTGTGATTTTTTAACATTATTGTTCTATTTTTCTAGAAACTTTTCTCACATTTATCACTAATATGCTGGTGTTTCTCTCCATTCCTCTCCATGTTGATAGCATTGCTCAGTTGTCGATGGTTTTGGACTGGCAAATATATATATATATGTTTTTTATGGACTATAGGAATAGGTGAGTGATCTAAATGGTATGAAGAGGGATTCTGCTCCTTGGTTTGGAGAACTTCATCCCAATATATACCTGTGTGTATCGGCACATTATCCAACAAATACGTGTAACCGCTCTTCTTATTTGGCGGAATATCCCTATTCGGGTTTAACCACAAGAATTATGGGTTAAAAACAAGTTCAGTTGGTTGGCGCAATCGCAGTGCAGTATGAGAATGTAGGAACGATTGCCCAAGACACTAATTGGTGCCGGAGACATATTTTACCTTATTTCTCTATGCACTAGTAGAGGCCGAGTATGCATGAAATGATGCATGGATCCCCCATAATAAGCCCCTTTTTTCATATGTAACATTGTGTATTTTTATTAGAATTTTTCATACTTGCAGCCCAAGCTATCGTAAGATGGCGATGCCATAACTACATACATTTTTTACCTGTTGGTAAATATCCTACAGTATTGAGCTTGCAGCTCCTTCACCGGTGCGTGAGAATTGCAGCAATAACAATGAATAAGAGACTGCCGGTCACGTGACAAGGCGAATGGACACGTGACCTCACATCAATCACCTTGGTTACGGGGAAGCCGTACACGGGGACTGATTGAACAGGAGAGAAGACGTGTTGTCTGTCACTATAGCAACAAGAATAACGGAACATGCACAGTAAATGGGGATTCAGATATGAGACTTTTTACAATACATGCCATACATGAGACTGGCGGGGCTCGAGATCCGGAGAAAACACCAGGATGTCATCAAGATAGACCACTACACAGGTATATGGTAGATCCATGAAGATCTTGTTGACAAATTCCTGGAAAACAGCAGGGGCATTGCAAAGTCCGAACGGCATCACCAAATACTCAAAGTGTCCATCGCAATTGTTAAAGGCGATCTTCCACTTGTGAATGCAGATGAGGTTGTAGGCCCCACAAAGGTCTGGTTTGGAGAAGACCTTGGCTCCACGCAGGCGGTCAAACAGCTCGGTAATCAAAGGTAGGCAGATAGCAGTTCTTAACGGTGACCTTGTTAAGACCGTGGTAGTAAATGCACGGATGGAGTGACCCATCCTTTTTGGTGACGAAGAAGAAGCCTGTACCAGCCGGGGAAGAGGATTTACGAATGATCCCCCTCTGTAGGTTTTCTTTACTGTAGTCCGACATAGCAGCGGTCCACTAAGTCCTGATAGGAAGTTGGGGGACCCTCCAGAGGCTTGGGAACCACAGAAGAGACCATAACGGGTACTGGATGATGAACCACCATGCAGCTGGACTGTCAATCTGGCCCCCAATGAAGAATTTCCCCATCCTCCAATTAAGACAGAAGACCCAGGGTCAAGGAGGGGCAAGGTGGAGTGAGGCAGTGCATAGAAGGACAGACACTCCTTATGGAGGGCTCCAACTTGCAGGTACAAGGGCTGTGTGTGGTACCGGACTAAAAATCCAGAAGAAGAATCTGACCACTACCCGAGGAGATGACCAGGGGCTTCTCGAGAGGAACCACAGGGATGTGATGCTGAGAGACTAGGACAGCATCCACAAAGTTTCCTGCAGACCCGGAGTCCAAGAAGGCACACACTTGTAACTGGCTACCTGTGCCAACACTGAGGAGCACGGGAATGTCCAGATGTGGAGAAGCTTTGCTCACACCTAGGGACGCTTCTCCCAAGAACCCTAGGTGCTGGCGTTTCCCGGACGTTGGGGACCAACAGGACAAGGCCGAATGAAGTGCTCCAGGCAGGCACAATATAGGCAGAGGTTATCTTGACATAATTTGGAACCTTCCTGGAGGGAGATTGCGGTTCTGTCCACCTGCATAGGTTCCTCTGCAGACGATGCAGGCAGAGGCTGGAGCGGCTTTTGGAAAGAAGGTACCAACAAGGTAAACGTCTAACCCGGGCCTGTGGGTGCTCGAAACGTAGATCCTCAGCACACGCCGTAAACCGCACATCAATCCTAGTGGCTAGTGTGATGAGATCACTCAGAGTGGATGGCAGGTCACAAGCAGCCAAAGCATCTTTGACTTGAGCTGAAAGATCTTTCTTAAAGGAGGCGGTCAGGGCTGCTTCATTACAGGAAAGTTTTGAGGCCAGGGTGCAGAACTGAACTGCATACTCTCCAACGGATGAATGCCCTTGGCGCAGGTTCAGCAGCGCAGTCTCAGCTGAGGAGGCTCGTGCAGGTTCCTCAAACACGGTCCGGCATTCCACCAGCAAGGCAGTGTGGGTTGCCGTGACTAGATCGCCTCTGACCCAAAGAGGGGTAGCCCAGGCCAGGGCCTTCCCAGAGAGGAGGCTGATGAGTGACAAACTGAGACGATATAAATTCAATGTGCAGGGAGCACTTGGTAATAAAGCCCCTGCACAGCTTGGGGTCCCCATCATACTTCATAGGCATAGAAAGTCTCACCCTAGGTTCAGCGGCAGGCGGGCCAACCAGAGTAGCAGGTGGAGCTGCCATCAATTGCTGCAACATGGCGGTGATCTGACCCAGCTGTTCACCTTATGTGACAATTTGCTGGGAATGGTGGATCATGACAGTGGTAAGATTCGACAGAACAGGTAGTGGAACTTCGCGGGATCCATGGCTAGATATTACTCAGGCTTGGAGATAGTGGGTCCTCTGGACCACCGCGGACGATGCCACAAGCCGACACATAGGACCGGAATCTAAGTGGCACCCGGTCTTCACCAGAGCTTGCCGCAAAGCAGGATGGTCTTGCTACGGTGTGGTACCACCAGGTCGTTCCACAGGTGCGACTTATCTGCGGTGGCAGCCAAGGTCGAGGTACAGAATCAGCAGGCAATCTCAGGCAGATGGTCAAGGCAGGTGGCAGTGGTTCAAGGTCAGGGACGAAGCAAGAGGTCAGGGCTGACAGCGGAGGAGCAAAGTCGAGAACAAGTCCGGGGTCACAACGGGAACTCCAATCACTCGCACGAGGCACAGGAAACAGCTTTCTAATAGGCATAAGCACTAAGATCCAGCAGGGAATGTTGGGAGACGCCGGGCTTTATTGATTTCCTGAAAAGTGCCAGCACTTATTAGCGATGTGCTGTCCCTTTAAATCTTCTGAAGCCGGTGCACGCGCGCCCTAGGAGACGGGAACGCGCGCGCATGGCCGATGGGCGGTTATCTGGAACAAGGAGATGTAAGACATGGTGGAGGACGCTGGAGCACACCAAGGATCATGGGTGAGCCCACGACCCGAGACGTGGGTTGCGGGAGCACCTGTGAGAATAGGTATTGGCATCCACACTACATGGTAGGTATAGTATAGACACACATTAGGGGATAGGTATAAGGATTAACGGCATATGATAGGTACAGGGTTATATACAAAATAGGTTCTGTAGGTTTGTTGTATTATAAAAATGTTGGGTTGTCATAAAAACCAAGATTAACAATAAAGCTTAATTGCAGACATCTTTGATAACTGTTACAGCTGATCATTGTTGCCTAGGGCTAAAGTACAATAAATAACCAACATTCAGAGGTCCGTTTGAAACTAGGGGTTGTCTGTAAGTCAAGTGTAGGGGGCGGCATGAATAGGCACATACACTGCATGATAGGTATACAGGAGGGGGATTGCTAGAGAGACTTACAGTGCTCCAGGTTGTTGTAAAGTGGCAGATCCTGTATGCTAAATCTGTCTAGTCTAAATGTATAGCATACAATATTGGTAAAATTAGAAGAATTTTTGCATTGTATCACATCTTAAGCCACATTCCTTTTCCTGCTAATCTACACTTCTCTTTCTATAAGCCAGGCAGTATAAGCCATGCAAGGGCTAGAAGGCATGTGGGTTAGCTATGTTTTAGGAATTTGCATGAAGCTGTTAGATCAGACAGCATTACAATGGTGCAGATTTATCACATTGGTTGATGTTGATGATAAATAAAGAACATTATTAGACTGTCTATTCTAAGTTTACAGCATCGCTTTGTAGGCCATTTTCTACACAAAAAAAACGTACCAAAATTTTGATGATTTTTTTGGCACATAGTTGTTCCTCCTAAGCCCCAATTCTCTACCCATATTCCATTCTCCACTACAGCAAAAGGTGCAGAAACTCAGAAATTGTCTAAAACATTTATTAAATGCAGCAATATATACTTTTTGGCACAATTTGCATCATAATAGTAGAAAATCTGCTCGATTAAGTAACATCACATATCTGCTATTTATTTACTATGTAAATGTTGGCATTATTACTATGCTTATTTATTCAGACAGTTGTAAAATCACACTAGCATATTATCAATGATGTGGGATTTGGCATACTAGCTAGTAAAGCAGTAATGACGCTAATAATAGCAATGTGAGCACTGACTGTCAGTTGTCTTTTATCTGTTGATTTCCTCTAATGAATACCTATCATTGCAGTTGTTTTTATCGTGGGTACTGGTATTAGTCATATATGTCATTCATTCAGAAATATGCAATTCGGTAAAGGTTAAATTAAATCTAACATGAAAACAAAGTATGATGAACCGGGAGCACTTATTCATAGATCCAGGGACCACGACTATGGTAATCTTCTTATATTTACTATACATGGCCTCCTTCCATCTAAAATTAACTTTCAAAATTATGTTAATAAGCCAGAAGGGCTCTAATGGTCTTTACCAGAGAAACTCCTTGCTGCAGATTCACAGGTTGTTACAGTGTGCATGGAACACACTCCCCCTCCTATCGTGTGCTGAAACTTCCTCTGTTGAAGTGAAATTACAGGAAGAGACAGTCAAACACCCTATGCAGACAGAGCATGGAGGGTTCTGGTAACACCCTAGGGGCCTGCGGGCATGATGTCCAGTAGTAGTAGGCTCTATGCCTGTCTCCCAGTATGCATTCTTCCTATCCTCCTCATCATCTCCCTCCCCTACCTGCTCAATGCAAACGACATGAAGTGCAGAGGGAGTTGGATGAGTGTGGATGGGAGGAGACTAACACAGGTGCGCACACTGCAGCTGCCTCTCCCCAGGGACGCACCACACACTGCTGGCATGGAGGCAGGTAATGTAAAATAAAGTACTATAATCTACTGAAATTATTCAGAATGCTGAAAAAGGCATTTTTAAAATCAGCATATTTGTTTTAAAACTTGATATTTAGAAGGAAATAACATGGATAACAAATATAAGAATATTACCACAGTCTGCCTGAATCTTTGAGTAATCATGCTTGATTTTGATGGTATATTTCCTTTCAATTGACTTATTAAAGAGGCCCTCCCTGGCATATTACAACTCTGTATAACCTTTGTAATAGATTTCAGTTTGACACTTTGGCTCCCTCATATACTGTAGAGTCTGAGTTTAGAGAAAATATTTAAAGCGCTACAGAATATGATGGCACTATATAAAGATTATTATTATTTTCCTTAGGCCATGAACTGTTTTTGTAAAACCCCTAATAAATGTGGAGCAAGACATTTCAGGCGGTATTTTGGTGCAAAGCGCTTTAGGTTTCTGGCACAGACAACTTGATAAATGTCCTCCAACACTACCTTAGGGACAGGACAAGTCAAATGTGATGTTGAGTGAGTGATTCACTGAAATGCAGTAAAAGTGTGAGGAAACAGCAATAGTACCACATTCAATGCAGAATATCCACCAAATAATATGGTCTAATGAGAAGGGCTAGCTCCCCTAACCGATCTACCCTGGAGATTAAAATTACAGAACAAAACACAATTTCCTAAATGTCATGGACATTGTGTAGTCTTATGTGACTATATCCTAACATGAGTAAAATATAAAGTATATTTGTTAAGGTAAACCTAGCCGTTAGAATTAGAAGAATAGGACAGATGTCTGCACATCATACATAGGGGGGCCGCCAGAATAAGGAGAATAGGCAGATGTTTGCACATCAGACATAAGCCGCCAGAATAGGAGAAAAGGTAAAGAACATGTGTCTGTGGATTTCACAGGAATTAGGAGAAAAGAAAGATCGTTAAAGGGTGCCTTCTGATGAACCTCTAACTGACACGCAGTAAGCTAAGTCTCTGTAACTGGTTATCGGTGAGCTTGAAGGTCAGCCCTTAGGCCGGTGAGCAGCTGCATCGGTAAGCGTCTCGGACAAATTATGCTGAGGTTTTGGAATAGAAAGGACGTCCTCCTGGAGAGAACCACTGGCACGCTAGCGTTAGTTCAGTGCGGGGAAGGGAAAGATGCATAGACAGAGGGTTGTTGAGTAAAATAGGACTGTTGGAAAAGTACAAGTTGATATAATGGAACAGAAGGGCTGGAAGCATTATGGTGAAAAGAAAAGTAGTAGTGAAGGTTTGAAGGTTTTGGGATGTGTTAGAGGATCTGATGATTGTACAAGTGAGAAAACTTAATCAGATTTCCAAACAGACACTTAGAGCCTCTGGCTTTGACAGACGGACTAGGACAGAGTGACAGGAATCCTTCAGAGTGTCCATTGAAGAAAGAGACAGGCGATAAGGGACATTTCAAAGTTTTTGATGTGGAAAGAATTTGAGAAAAAAAAACTTTATTTTCCTCAGGAGGGAAAAATGTCGTCTAGAATGCAGACTCCCCCCCTGTATCTGGTGGTTAGAGAAGATGACACGCCCTACCATCCTTCAGTGGTGGCCATCTTAGATCAGTTATATTCTCTTCAAGTCCCTGAATGTTAATTGCCTATGACTCTACTCTGTTGGCAGCCATAAAGGCTGATTGAGGATAATAGTTATAGAAAACACCTGTTTTTTTTGTTGTAGTTTAGCAGCTGAGCACCCTTCGAGATTCTTGACAGGTGTTTGGATTAAATGCCGGCATAGGTGAGATTTCACCAATTCTAGATCTCTGCTAAGATTATTCTTGGAGTGTGGGACGCTGTTTGTTTGGTTTATTATGGTCCAGTTAAAACTTATTTGATCCTGACGATTAGAGAAAAATTACTAGAAAGAGTGTTGCAATGTCTCCGTTACCTGCTTTCTGGAGTTTGTAGCATTAATGAAGCAGATCGTGGGGGCAGCTGTGCAGCTGGGCTTTGCCTGGGCTGCGTTATCTGTTTTGTTCAGAACTGATCTTGACGTTCACAGAAAGCTGAATTTCTCCATATTGAGCTGCTAGTGCCAATGTTTACGAAAGTTGGGAGAGCGAGAAGTTTGATTCCTCCCCTGCTAGTCCGATGCTGATTTTAACCCATTCCCAGTCAAGAAAAAAACCCAGAAAGAACAGCCAGATACATGTACTCCATGAACTCCAAGCTGCCAATGAGTGTACTGAAGCCCAGTGGTCCCTAGCCCAAACTGGCAGCAGTCCCCGGGAGTGACATATTATTCATTGTTATTGATTTGGCAAATGTTTTGATTTGCCCTTACCAGTTCAGTATTCCAGTATATCTGTTGCAGATTCCCACAAGGGGGATAAAACTCCCCCCAGCCAGTAATCCATGGCTACAGGGAGAAGACTGGCAGACCAGCCCCTTACTGTGTTCTCCTATAACAGTATGTGGATGACCTACTGTTCTTGTGCCTCCATTTTGCAGGTTTGCCAGAATGCATTTATTGACCTTATGTGTTTTCTGTTCCAGAAGGGTTGCAAAGTTTCCAGAGACAAACTCCAGTACTGACAGGAGAAGGTGGTCTTCCTAGGCCACTGTTTCTCAGCGACAGGCAGATACCTGAAAGAAGAAAGCTGGCAGTCCAGAATATGTCCTTGCCCTTAGTCCCTAAGCCTCTCCACACGTTTCTAGGACTGGACAGCTCCTGCAGGCCTAAGATAATGACTGCTGCCTCCAGCATGATGCTGCCCCTTGATTACTGCATTGCCTCTTCCCAATTTTCCCAAGGTCCACAAAAGTGTTTCTGATTCCTTTTCAGATCCAGACAGAGACCTCAGGATGACCTGAAGCCTGGAGACTACGTGGTGATAAAGAGACACGAGAGAGTCTGGAGCCTTGCTACGATGGTCCTTTCCAAGTCCTGATGACCAGCGACACGTCCGTGAAGCTGAGGGGAAGCATCCATGCTTTTTATTGCAAACTTACTTTTTTTTCTTTCTAGCTGGTCTCTTCTGACTGACTGTATGCTCAGGGACACCCCAACCATGACTATCAATGTATCCATAGGGCTGACCAGGATGCCCCCAGGGTAGGAGACTTTACCTACGGTTGGTGCAACAAGACAATGACCTTCTTTAACATTGACAGCACAGGTAACCCTGTTTTAGCAGTTTCTGATGTGTATTGGATTTGTGGGGATAGGAGAGTCAGGTCGAGCCTAGAGGCTGGGAAGGTGAGTGTACTGTGATAATGTTCATTTCTTCCTTGTGATACCCAGGGATAAGTTTTATTAGACACATAAAGAAAAGATAGAGAATCCATTAGGATTCTGAAGGTCTGAGAGAAGTGCCTAGATGACAATGTTTATATAGATACAGTGGGAGCACCAAGGGGGTCCCAGATGAGTACAAGGCCCACAATCAGATATGGGCAGGTTTAGAGTCCATTATTCCCCAGATAGCTATGAGCAAAAATGTAGATTGGGTTAACTGTTTTTATTGTAATCAACAGAGACTTGTGAATTATATCCGAGATGCTTTCCAGAACCGCATGGCTTTGGACATGCTGAGAAGGGAGGAGTCTGTGAGATGATGGGAGGGGCTTGTTGCATGTAGTTCCCGGATAACATTGCCCTCTATGGATCCATTACCCATGCACTTGAAAAGATTGAAGGACTCTCCAGGGAACTCAAAAGAAACTCATAAGTGGACGCTATATCCTTCAGTTTGTGGTTGGGGGATTGGAAGGGTTTCCTTTAAGTGGGGGTGATATTGGGGATTGTGATTTTGCTCTTGTCATTTATTGCGTGTTATGTGGTCCCACTCATTAAGTCCACCAAGTATCATGGGTATCAGTAGTTAGACAAGCCAAAGACCCCTAACTCAAGTTACCTAAATTTGCACCCCTGAAACATATCAAACAGCCCCCCTGGAGTAGGGAAAGGTAGAGTAGAGATTTGATTCCCATATGTGAAAGTCCACTAAGTGGGGGCACACCCAACAGGGGTCTGCCAACTGGCGAAGAGGAGAACGAAGCACATATGGGCAGATCTGTAGGTCCTTCTAGACTAAGAGTAGCTGAAATTCCAGGATTTAGGGGTACTGTTAAGGTAAACCTAGCTGATAGATCAAATCCTGTCATTTCTACTTGTCTTATTTTCCTAAAAGCATTGTAACAGAGATTACATTTTAAGATGGCGCTGGCATAGTGTACCATAACCAAAACATCAAGGGCTAAAGAATTTAAAAAATGCATTATCCTGACGTCAATGTGTGACAGCAGGGAAGTTCTCCATTTAAGAGACTTCATAAACTGGGAACTCTCCTCCCTCTTCTGTTTCTTTCCAATTTTTTCTATATAGTTTTGTGAAACCAAATAAACCTGTGCAGTGCTGATTCTTGCCCAGGGCAACAGCATTATCAATTTATCATTCATTTGCATTTAGTCATCCTTTGCATGCTTATTGATTAGCCAACGCATGAGGATATCTTAAATCCTACCCTATCATATTAAGCTTATTTCATATATTGTATATCTTCTAAAGCCCACTCCGATCGCGGGTGTTAAACTGGGGTGCCAGCTATATGTTACAGCCGGCACCTCGTGTTTCCCGACGCAGGTCCGGCTCAGATCTTGAGCTGAACCGGCATTGGCTCAGCGTCCGATATATCGGACGCTGAGAACTAAGTCACTGCGCTTAGCATCCGATATATCGGACGCTGAGCGTCAAGAGGTTAAGTTTACAGGCATGTAGTGGGACAATGAAGGGATAGAGGCAATGCTTTCTAATGGCAGTTTATGAAAACATATTTCGTTTAGGGGGTTATTTTGCCTGAAGGGTTCACTTTAAAATTGTATTTCTTCACCTAAATTGAGGTCTTTTTAGCTTTATAGTGAACATGTCATACTGAAAAGCTCAACTGGCAAGGGATTTTCAGTCTGCTGATAGGTTGCTATGGCAGCTGGGAATCTGACCAATATTAAAATATTTTGTCCTTAATAAATGTTAATAATTCAGTTTAAGAATCTATATACCTACAATAATGGTAATGTAAAAAATAAAGTTAGGGCCCACATAGTCCAGGTCATTAAGAGTTATATGGTACTGTTACAGTAACAATAGCATTTTATCTGAAGGCAGCATGTTATAGGGCAGGAGGAACTGAGCAGGATGATTTATACTACGTTCAGTTATTTAAATCATTGCTTATGCTTTGTTAGGATTCCATTGGTTGATCTTATCAATATCTCTTTTTCAAGTTATTCAGGATTTAAATCTTAAATTTCCTCCTGCTCCCTAACATACTGCCTAGAGATAGATTGCTATATACAATCTGCTTAGCTACATTTGTTCTATAACATATTGTCTCCAGATTGCTCAGAACGTCCCACACGTAGGACAGTGTATGGGCATCATGCTCTATAACATGCAACCTGTATAGGGCACAATGTACACTCAGCTTCTGCTCTATAAAATGCTACTGGCACTAGGACACTGGATACAATCTGCTCTGCTCCCCAGCATGCTGCCTGCATATAGGTTACTGTACAATTTGCTCAGCTTTTTCTGCTCTATCATATGCCACCTGCACATTGACTGTGTTGGAGTTTGTTTAGTTTGTTTTAAACACAGTAAAGTCAATCAGTAAAAGAACAGTAGGGAAGATTTATTATTACCATTTATCAATGAGATTCATTAAATATTGTTTTGTTTTATTTTAGAAAAATTAACTAATGCATCACACTGCAGTTCACAATGCATGATAAAGCATCAATATCCCTACAGTCATGGGCAAAAGTTTTGAGAATGATACAAATGTTAATTTTTACAAAGTATACTGCATCAGGTTTTATAATGGCAATTTGCATATACTCCAGAATGTTATAAAGAGTGATAAGCTTAACAGCAATTAATTGCAAAGTCAATATTTGCCTAGAAAATGAACTTTTTCCCCCAAAACACATTTCAACTTCATTGCAGTCCTGCCTTAAAAGGAGCAGCTAACATTGTTTCAGTGATTGCTCCAGTAACACAGATGTGGGTGTTGATGAGGACAGGGCTGGAGATCAATCTGTCATGATTAAGTAAGAATCACACCACTGGACACTTTAGAAGGAGGCTGGTGCTTGGCATCATTGTTTCTCTTCTGTTAACCATGGTTTTCTCTAAAGCAACACATGCAGTCATCATTCCACTGCACAAAACTGGCCTTACAGGGAGAGTATCGCAGCTAGAAAGAAGGACCAGCAAGCACCAGGACCGTCTCTTAAAAGTGTTTCAGCTTTGGGATCGGGCTACCAGCAGTGCAGAACTTGATCAGGAATGGCAGCAGGCAGGTGTGAGTGCATCTGCACGCACTGTGAGGCAGAGACTCTTGGAGAAAGGCCTGATGTCAAGGAGGACAGCAAGGAAGCTACTTCTCTCCAGAAAAAACATCAGGGACTGACTGATATTCTGCAAAAGCTACAGGGAGTGGACTGCTGTGGACTGGGGTAAAGTCATTTTCTCTGATCAATCCCCTTTCCGATTGTTCGGAGAAGACAAGGTGAGTGATACCACCAGTCTTGTCTCATGCCAACTGTAAAGCATCCTGCAACCATTCATGTGTGGGAATCGGCTCTCTTACAACCTTGCCTAAAAACACATCCTGATAGCATAAAGAATGAATGAAGAATGGTACCAGAATGTCCTCCAAGAGCAATTTCTCCCAACCATCCAAGAGCAATTTGGTGATCAACAATGCCTTTTCCAGCATGATGGAGCACCTTGCCATAAAGCAGGGAACAAAACATGGCTCAGGGAACAAAACATAGAGATTTGGGGTCTTAATCCCATTGAGAACTTGTGGTCAATCATCAAGAGATGGCTGGACAAACAAAAACCAACAAATTGTGACAAAATGCAAGCATTGATTGTGCAAGAGTGGACTGCTATCAGTCAGGATTTGGTCCACAAGTTGATTGAGAGCTGCCAGGGAGAATTGCAGAGGTCCTGAAGAAGAAGGGTCAACACTGCAAATATTGACTTGCTGCAGTAACTCATTCTAACTGTCAATAAAAGCTTTTGTTACTCATAATATGATTGCACTTGTATTTCTGTATGTGATAAAAACATCTGACAAACACACATAAAAACCAGAGGGCAACAGATCATGTGAAAATATAATATTTGTGTCATTCTCAAATTTTTTGGCCATGCCTGTAGTTTATTACTCACAACACAGGGCAAAATAGTTATGCTAGTGCAGCTCCGTACATTCGTACAAGGCTAAGGGACCGTATTGAAAACTTCAATGTAGCTGCATTTTAGTTTCTACATAGCTGGTGAAAAAGGAATGCCCCCCTCCCTCACAGGATTAGTAAGAGACCTGGAATTCAGAACTCCACAATCAGAAATGCATAGAGCCTATGAAATGGCACCCAAGTTTTTGACAACTGTGGGTTGACCGCTTAAAGTGTGTTGATTAATCTTCTATAAAATAATCTTAGATTTTGATTCAGGACTTAGTTCTTTGAGATAATCAAGTGTCTTAGGCATCATATAAGAAGGCCTCAAAAATGTAAGCAACCAATATTGCATCTTCATCCCTATAAACTCATATGGTTTAATCATTCTAAACAGACAGGGATGTACACCTGGGACAGGGATGTAAACGTGGCTAAAATGTTTGAAGCTTGTTCATACTTTGTTGTTTATGAGACCAGAGACTACAACGTGAATAAACTTAACACATATATATGTGCAATAATTTTCTGAAAAAAAACAACAATCATGGAGGCCACCGTGAGCATCGCTGAAACTTTGCATCCACATTGCTTATTTTTGCCTTAAATTTTCATTTACAAAAAAGTGAATTTCCATATACAGAAACATTTGCCCTAATCAGTGTAGCTCAGGAGATTGCAGTCTACAACTGTTATCACCGTGAGACAGTTGTGTTCTCATTTTAAAACCACAAACAATGGATCCTACTTCTGCTATGTTGTGTCAATATTGTATCTGTTTCTTAGGTCCACAACAACTATTTTGTTTTTAAGCCCAAGAAATTAAAACTTAAACAAACAAACGTCAGAGTTTTTTTTTATTATTTTATTTCTCTTTATTACGCCTGTGTATTTGGTGGATTACACTGTATTTGATGTACTACGTGATAGTTTAAAAAGTGTTTACAGGCGGTCCCCGACTTAGGGTTCATTCACATGCAGGCATACCGCTGTGTGCTGAAGGTGAGGAGGAGGTGACCCCTCCTCCCTCCATAGAAAACAGCGGCGCACGGCCGCACACTCACATCCCCATGAACGCCCGTGTGAATGAGCCCTAAGGGACACCGAACTTACAGATGACCTCTCTACCCACTGTGACCTCTGGTGAATCTCTCTGGATGCTTTACTTAATTCCCAGGTTTCAATGATAAGCTGTAATGTGTCTGTAATGAAGCTTTATTGATAATTCTTGTTCACATGACAACACAAAATTTCATCAGATTGTCACTGGGACAAAAAAAAATTCTTTAAATTAATTATAAGCACCAACTTGCATACTAATTTCCACACTCCAAAACATACTAGTAGGTTGATTAGATTGTGAGGGACTGATCTGGCAAACTCTGTGTAGTGCTGTGTAATCTGTGTACACTATATAAATAGAGGAATTATTATTATAATACAAATTCAGATCCATTACAAATATTTTTCATATTTTATACTGTAGAAGGCCTCATTCAGACGGGAATTTTTGACATGTTATCCAGTTTTTTGCAGACTACACACTGGCCCATTGATTTTTATGAGTTTGTAAACATGTCCGTTTTTTTTTTTTACTTATGTACAGACTAAAGAAAAAAAATTGCAGCATGCACTTTTTTTTTCTCACATGTGGATCACAGACCTCCATAGAAGGCAATGGATTTGCAAAAGAATTTTTTTTAAAAAAAGGGACGGCACGCGGATGACATCCGTATTTGGTCTTATTTTCTGATATGTTGCTAGGCAAAAATACATTTTATTTTTGCAAATGTAAAAAAAACCTCACGACATACGGATGTGAAAGACAGATGCGGCTACAATACAGACCGCACACGGATATCACATCTGCAGTTTTTGCTGCCCCACCCATCTTAGTGGGGTTAACTATATCCATATGTTTTTCATAACCTGCCTGACAATATCAATTTTCACAAAAACTCTGGCATTGATAATATTAAGGTCTTCTGTTTTAAGACACAGCAACAGATTCTGTCTGTTTTGTCAGCACAACAGAATCGGGTTTATAAGCAGTAGAAACCCGCATCATCTGAACACATCGCATTCGTGAATTTACATTATCAAGGAAAGACGCGTCAATGAACGTATGTTGCCGGTAGATTGTTTCACGACACACCGCACGTAACGACTACGTGGGGGGAATTACGTGTCGCCCTCGTGTGAAAAAAATGAGACTATAGAGATCGTATACATAAAAAAACATGGCCCCTAATACTCGTCATGGCGATTGCTATGGAGCCGCAGCTAACGCAAAACAGTAGCAGGACGCCTATTGGCCGCACGTCCTCAGCTTTGGTTGGCGGCACAGAACCCTCCCGCAATGACTTCATTCCCGCAGTAACAAGGCAAAACGAGACGTGGAACGCACACGCTTGCACGTCATGGCGTCAGCACGTCCGCCCCGCGGCCTGAGCGACGTTCGGAAGGGCGTGTACACGATAGGCCCAATAAGGAGCTAGGACTAATGAAAGGTCGGGTCTCTGTGAGTGACAGCCAGTGGAGCCAATAGGAGATTGTACTCTCAAAGCTCTGGTCCAATGGTAGCGGCGGATGGGCGTGCTCATGTCGAGTCATGTTGTGGTGTTGTTGCCAGAGGGCGGAGCGGGCTGTGGTGCAGTCAGGCAGGGGAGCGCGGAGTTGGCGGAGGTGGGAGTCACCGGGAGACCGGTGAGAGGGGAAGACGGGGTGGCTGTGGGTGCGGGTAAATGGCAGCGCGTTGCCATCATGTAGGTGCGGGGCTGTGGTGTACATGAGGCAGTGTGGAGATCGTGCGTGTGTGCACGCGCGCTCAAGGCCTAATGGCTGAGGGAGAGAGCGAGCTGCATGACCTGTGGCCGGCTTCAGCCTTGACATTTAGCGCTACGTTCACATTGTGCGGCTTTGTAGCCGCGTGCTGCATCAAGTTGTGTGCATGTGATTTCTCATAGAGGCTGATGCAGGACTGTAATGTCCAGTCATTGGGTGTCCATGTTATGTAATGGCAGAGCTGGTGCTTGTGGTGCAGCTGCATCATTGTTCTGGTCTGTTATGTATTGTATATAGATGTTCTTATTAAAGTGATTGTGTCACTAATAATGGGGGGAAGGGATTGAATAAGAACATGAAACATGACTGCCCAGTCACTGCTGTCACCGCCAATCTCTTATAGAGGTGCTAGCACTGGTACACATGATGGGTGCCTCTTACCAATCCTGCATGTACTTCCATGGCACTGGCTTGGTGGGATTAATGGGCTTTCCTATGTAAAGGCACAGAGCAGTTGGGTAAGGTTGGCTCTTATTCAGGGTTTAGGGGAGCCACAAGTGATCTCCTGCTAAAATCATAATAACTAAGGAGAAATTAAACCTTATATACAGTATACAATGAAATCAAAGGACAACCAGCCTAGACATATGGCAGTGGGCTGTGTCAGGTACCTTTTGTCACCCTTGTAGCACATTCAGCAAATATGCAGTTGATACATCCCATATGGGTGCTTGGTTATTTAGTGGTGCATTATACAATCACAAGTATAATAAGTGATTATTATCCCTATACCGAAAGTTGACTGCTCCAAATAAGCATTTATAGCTTATTTATATCTGTTCAGTTGAGTTTGAGCTTTTTCTAAGCAGTTTCTCCTTGTTATGTGTATTTTCTGAGTAGGGTGGTTGACAACTGGCTGTCCTTAATGACTAGTCTGCCTGGTTGTGTATGGATGGGTCCTCATCTGCATGTTTAGGCTAAGCTAGAACTTCAGAACTAAGTGAATTGAATTTTGCCAAAAACTCCTTTCATAAAGTGTTATTGCTGATTTCCAACTCATTAAGTGGTGACATCTTGATAGGATTTGACAGTGCATGTTCGATCTGTACTGATACAGCAGCACCTTTAGTGTCCTGGATCTACAGCAGCGTTTTGCATTAAAAAAGTTGCCTGTAGAGGGACACGTAGCTGTACCACCGTACAGGTCCAAAAAATAATAATTTTGCTTGTGTGTATTGTACATGCGTATGAATAAGTTTCTCCTGTGGCGCTCTCTGCCATCGATGCTTAACATCTGCAGATTGCAGCAGATTTGAGGTCAGGTTCCCCATTCTAGCAGGTCAGGGGCTCAGTTCTGTCACATTGCTTATCTCTTGTTTTCTTTCTATTCACAGGTCTTTTGTCTCTTACTCTGTGCACTGACTCTACCCAGGATTTGACACCTTGCTGGCTGTTGTCACACACAGAGCTGGTGAAAGGTACGATCACGCATTCACACCCCACAGGGTGCATCAGCAAAACCATTCAGCCCTATATAGTGTTAACAGCTGCAATGGACTTTTAATAATGAAAGTTTTCCAGCAGACTCGGCTACATTATTGGCTACATACCCAGCAACCTGACTGAAAAGGTGCATAGAATTGTAATTGTGGTATAAGTGTGTGCCGTGTATTACTAGATCATAGATTGCCTGTGCACCTAAAGGTTATGTATATGTAGTGTTTTACATATATTGATATATTGCTTATGGTTTCTTTATGGTGATTCTGAGATGCCCCTTTAGTCATTGTGTGGTGCATGTACTTAACTTGAAAAATTATTGTTATTGGAAAGTAGTTGTGATTCTGTACTATAGTGTTATGCATTTTCATGTATATGTTGCCTTCATCTGAGACCTCTTTACATCTGCAGGACCTTTTGCACATGACCTTGTACAGACATTAGTCTTCTCATAGTGAGATATTTACCTATACATTGCTGATTTCCATTGTAGGCTGTCAAACATAATGACCTCCAGCACTCTGGACTACCTCCTATACATATGCACAAGAGGGGAAAAGGCTGCCGGCTTATCTCCCTAAGACATGTTGAAATCCAACAGGAAAATCCTTATCTCTGTGGACACCTGTCATCAGTGTCTCCTACGGATGGTGTCCAGCTTTAGGGCTAAAACACACATCTGTGAATCAGTGTCCAGTTTCGTTGACTGAGCACAATGCCAAGTGTATATCATGTACCGAGTACCTTGTTCAGCAAGAAAGATGGGAATCCAATAGACAAACAGAACAAGCGCTTGTAGCGCACTGACTGAGGACGGGTCTCATTTTCATGTTCATTTTTATAAATGCAGGTGTATTAGTACATTAGCCTGCTAAGTTTTATAGTTGTTTTATAAGCAGATGTTTCCATACATAGAATAGTGGCCCAACTTCTTTATTACAGTTCATCTACTATTCTTATCGTGGGAAGATAAGCTGCAATAGTACAACACTGCCAATGAGGGATGTGTGGGATCTGCTTCAGGCTCTCCCTAAAAGCTGAATTGTATGAGTTTTGGGTATTGATCTCCTACAAATCTCCAGTTAATGACCTATCATTAACAAAGAAAATATATAAAAGGAAATCTATATCATCCAGCATGATAAACCAGGAACACTAAGGCTACATTCACACTGCCGTTGCCCGCCGTACCGTGGCACGGCGGGCAACGGCAGCGCGCGGGGAACATATCCGCCCCTCTCCATAGAAACATATAGCGCACGGTGCCGTACTACAGAGAAAGCTAGGACATGTCCTATCTTTTTCTGGGGTACGGAGCGGTACGGTGCCGCACGTGTGCTGCACCGCACTGCTCCCGTTGGGCGACGTGCGCCCATTGCCGTCTATGGGGGACGTATATCGGCCGTATATACGACCCCCTCGCGGCAGTGTGTATGCAGCCTTACTCCTAGATCCAGGCCCTGTGACTGTGGCAATCCTTCTGAAGGATTGAAGGGGTGGGGACAGTGTAATAACACCTGCAAAGTCACATCACAGAGGGCCTATAGTGGCAGGAAGGAGCCATGGATTATAAATATAAGATGATTATGGTGCCTGCATCTATGAGTAAGTGTACCTGGTTTATGATGCTTCATAGTTAATGATGTATTTTCTTTAAATACTGTAAATCAATACTATTGGTTTAAAAATTTACTTTGGAAATCTTTAAGTCGATCTGTTTTCAGTTCCTGTATGGGGATTTACAATGTGGACTGCGGACTGTGTATGAAATGTATCACCACACTGACTTTCATCCATTTTTACTTCTAGACAATACCTGCGTGTGATTCTTCACCATTTTGCACACCATTTTTCTTTCCCATGCAGACGAATGAGGGAGAAACACTTAAGGAAAGCTGTCCCAAGGTCAGTGCATGGAGAGTATGGAATGAAATTGTAAATTAGGTGGATGTGCTCAAATAAAGTAATGTACCAAAGCAATGTAAGAGATATGTGTAAAAAGTCTAAATTGCTTTGAAAAAGGATTGCACGATTACATCATATGCACAGTTAAAGGGGGTGTCTAGAACAATGCTATGTCTGTATTTTGTCTGGTACAGCAGCGTCTTTAAAAAGAGATCTGTCTTAATGACCCTGTACACTCCATTGACCTATGCTGAATATGTTGTTGCTAAGCATTAGTAGACATTTTTGTTATCAGGATCCTGTTTCTGGCTGACTTTGCTCTGGCAGTGAGCAATCCATGCTGTATTTACAGATTGTTAGACTACTTAAGAAGCTGCAGTGGAACTAGCTGTTTATAAAGATGCCTGTCTCTGCTAAGTAGGTGCTACTCTTCCCATTAACATGAATGCAGTTTGCTGCACTACCAGGTATGACTATAGGGATAATGAAGGTGTGTTTATAATATCACCATCATTGGTATTAGAGCGGCCGGTGTCTAACATTATCCACTCTGATCAGCTGATGTAAGAGGCTGCGGCTCTCTGGATGCAGTCACAGCATTATACGTTGCATAGGTGCCATGCCCGGTTACTGCAGCGCTGTTCATTTTAAGTGGATAAGGCTGAGCTACAACAATACTCCCAGCCTCTGCATAGTATGTTAGAACTGTGGTTGTTTCACTTAGTTGATTGATGGGTTGGCTGGGATTTGAACCCCAATAGTTCTGACATTGATGATAGGTTGTTATTGTGGGGGACAGACATCTGGCACCAGAAAACATCAGCTCATATCTGGAGCTGTAATTGGCTGCTTTATAATTCATGTTCTGGCCGTCCTGGACTATTGCAGCTTGCTAAGTAGATGAGCTACAGTAACCCTGCTAAAACACTACACAGTATATCCAGCTACTCGTTCAGCTTATTTGTGGGGTCGTCTGACTCCCACTGAACTGGCATTAATGTTTTTCTTTGAATTGGTCAGTCATTTCTAAATACCAGGTAAATATTGCTGCCAGGGATAGCAAGATTGTTTTTCAGATATGGAAGTTTTCCTTTAATATATAATTTAAATTCCTAATCTAGGTAAAAATTAAACTAAGTGTATGTTCAACTTTTTTTTATTAAAGATATGCGTTGGGGAGGAATGGGGTCAAACATAACACTTATCCACAGCTATATGAAAGCTTCCAGGTCCCCCTGCTGCTCTTTACATTCAGGTCCCAAGTGACCTCCTTGCCAATCACTGACCCCAATGGTGTTCCCCTTTGGAAGGTGATATAATTTGAGTCAACAATTGTGAGAAACCCAGGGAATGTCAGCGTGTCAAAGAATAGGTGAATTTACTGGCTATTATAGTGTTTTACCCCTTGTGAGCCACTGGGCATCTTATTTAATGAGTTATTCTAGTATAGTGCAGTGTGAAAATAGCAAGTATGAATTCTTTGTGGGACAAGGTTCACTTGAGTATTTTATCTGTCTATGGGAAGCCTGTGCTAAAAGACACAGTGTGTTTTATTAAAGGAAATCTACCATTTGTTTTAATGCATTGTGAACCAAACATGTCTTGAGAATGCTGTAGGTATGTCTACACTGATGTAGAAACATATCTTGTTTAATCACTGATCCGAGTAGTTTTACTCAAAAAAAAAAACAAAAAAAAAACAATTATAAAATTCAGGACCTTGGGAAAGCTGGGTGCAGCCTGCCTGCCATACATAAACGCATTACACAGAGCTTCCTGAATCATCCAGACAGGACTTAACAACCTGAGCTGGATCACTGATACACAGCAGCTGCATGATGGTGCAGCGATTAATTCTGCCCATCAGGGACAGCACAGTGATTACATTCTCCGGAGCAGTACATAATTGGGGTAAGAGGAGAAGCGCTAGAGCCAGCCACAGGAGCGACAGACTCCTAATCATAACTTTATACTTGTTTTTTTCAGCAAATCCACTCAGTTCAGGGATTAAACGAGATATGTTACGGCATCAGTTTCACTACTGGGAAAATATGCAAACGGCTGACCTACGAGAGGCCTTATGATATGATGCAGGATTAAAACCAAACCAGTATATGTATGCTAGAAGGAACAGACTCACAACTGTAGACACCACTGTTTCAGCCTGATTGGGTCTCCTCAGCACAGCGTAGAGAACTGGTTTCGCTATATTTTCCCAGAATCTGTAAGGAAACTCTTCCCAACCTCAGTGTAGCTACAGCATTCTCAAGGTATGTTTGGTTCATAATGCAACAAAGCAAATGGTAGATTTCCTTTTAAACTGCTGTCCTACTGGTGGTTTCTGCAGTTAAAACTTAAGGCAATTCAATAAAAAAAAGAACCAAACGTCACACTCTGAAATCCACAACCTATCCCAACAATCATTGAAAATCTCTTCTACTGTCGACCTGCAACACAAGTTCTGAATGTGTCTATACAGATTTTATATGGAATTTTATAGCTTAAATACTTGGGACAACCCTTTTTAAATCTTCTCTATATTGGTTTGTTCTGTCACATAGGGACATATTCTAATGCCCCATGCACACAACCATATTGGAGGCCCCAATAGAGATATATTACAGAAGGTAGTGGTACGCTGAGCAGAGTGTGTGTAACCACACCGTGTATGCCACTGTGCTTCCTATGGAGAGTGAAGTGGTGATGAGCACTTCCCTCAACCCCCGTCTTCTACCACCCTGCCATATGAATTAAGAGATCTGTCATGATAAACAAGGGACACACTTACTCTTGCATTCAGAGAGCCAGGTTCTTTCCCTGACCGCGGGCCGTAGGAGGGGCAAGTTCTATTCGCCGCTCCTCCATCCATCAACAAAAGCCATTCGAAGTGTATGGGGGCAACCAGATCACGGTCCCCAAAATGGCCGTCTGAATGAACCTTTAGAGCACCTTCAGTGCTGGAGAGTAACAGCAGGTCTCCCAAGCACTTCCTGCTGCTTATAGACTACACAGGGAGAAGGGAGAGAGCAGAGGAAAACATGCTCTGCTCATTGTAACAGCCTATGAATCTGCAGCACTGAAATCCTCTGGCAAAACCCCCAGAGCCCTTCAGACTTATTCGCATAATTCAAAAAGTTGATTTTGGAATCTTTATCCAGGCACTGTGACTGTGGTAATCATATGAGTAAGTGTCACTGGTTTATCGTGATGGATTTTGATGGTAGATTTTCTTTAAGGCCTTGGGGTGCATCCACACGTTCAGTTTTTTTAGATTCAATTTTTGATGTCTTAATCGGGAGTGGAGTGAAAATAGAGGAGGAGTAGCTTCTCTCAATGACAAGTCCTCACCAATTATGATCCACACCTGCTTTTAGCTCCAAAAACTGCATTTGAAAAACTGGACGTGTGGAGGCACCCTTGGGGCACGTTCACATGATGCGTTGCGTCACATTTTTTGATGTGTTTTTGACACATTCCAAAGGCTTCAGCCTTGATCACATGCTGAGGTAACATTGCATCTGCTAAACCGCAATGTTACTCAAGTGTGTGTTCACGGCTGAAACGCATCGTCTAAGCGTGCCCTCAGTTTCTGTGATAGGCATTGTTAGTGAGGGACCAATTTTCAACAGTTTGAAGCTTATACGTGAGCAAGTAGATAAGCTGCCAAATGATCAATATAATCTATAGATATACAAGAACCATTTACTACAGTTATCACGTTTCACTGGACACAGATTTACCTTATGTGATTGATCTTGCACCATGAGTTTTTCCTGCTCATAGATCATTATTATGCATCATGTATCAGCCGTATTCACTTGGTTCTTGTAGCATTGTGAGTGTCTGCATTGAAGTGAAGGATCAGCGGAATTCTATTAGTCATCGGATATTGATGAGGACTTGTTACTTGTTCACATCAGGAACCTGAAGCAGTGTTTTGGCCCGACCACAATCTTTAACAGTCTCTTTTTCAGGTTAATGTAGCAGGAGTTGTGTGCATATTGGAATCTAAAGTGATTGTCATCCACACAATACTGTACTTCTGTTTTATATACACTTCTGTATTCATTAATTGTCTTCTGCTGTCATTTCCTTATTGACTTCAAATTAAAATAAAATATTTGCATGGATTATGGCATTTTGTTATGTGCTTTACAGCTACATTCACAGGCACATGTGCTTTATATTTAACCAACTCATCCGTGGCCTGCTGTTGTGGTTCGCATGTCCTTAGTGTGTTTAACTCCTTTGTGACCAAGGGTCATTGGTGCCTCAATGACCAGACAAATTTTTGCATCTTTAGAAACGCTTTACATATCATAACAACTTTTACTTTGTTTTTTTTCCTCATGATATGTGAGACTTTGATTTGATAGTATAGTTTTATTTATTACATTTTTTTTTTCTTTTTCTAAAACTAAATAAACTTTTACTAAAATATGTTATAAATATGTACAGCATCATTCTATCATGTTCAGGTACAGATGCAGAAGGTGCATGTACTTCTGCAAACTGTAAGTTCCTTACAGCTTCTACATTCTGTCCTCAGCTGGCAGGCCGGGGGGGGGGGGGGCACACCTGGAATGTCTTTTGGAACTCTCTTGTTCCCTGGCACCTAGAAAAATATTTATAATAACTGGTTCACGACCTCCCGCCTTGTATTCACGGCGGCGGTCGTGTCCTGCTGCATGGAGAGGGCTCACGCGCTGAGCCCTCTCCATAGCCGGTAAGTCTTTGCTGCATATTGCAGCAAAGGCTTACCGGTAGCACTGATCGCGGGTGTTGTCACAGTGATCGCTGCTGGCAGCCTCAAAAAGATAGCGGCGCATGGGCGTCGCCATCTTGCCTAGGATCGTCGCTCCCCGTAACGTCATTGGGGAGCAGCGATCCCTCTCCATGGTAGCCCCGAGGCTATTTCGTTTTAACCCCTTCATTACAATGTGATGATAGCACATTGTAATGAATGAGGAGGAACTTCCCTACATACTGCCATACTGTAGTATAGCAGTATATGATAGGATCGATCAGACAACCTAGGGTTAAAGTACCCTAGGGAGTCTGAAAAATAGTAAAAAGAAAAATTTAAAAAAATTTTTAAAAAAATATTATAACAAAAAACCCTAAAAATTCAATTAACCCCCCTTTCCCTAGAACTGATATAAATCTAAATAAACAGTAAAAATCATAAGCGCATTATGTATCACCGCGTCCGAAAATGCCCGATCATCAAAATATATTAACGTTTTTTCAATGCGTTTAACCCCGTAACGGAAAATAGCGCCCAAAGTAAAAAATTGCACTTTTTTTGCCATTTGGAAAAATATTTTAAAAAATCTATAAAAAGTGATCAAAAGGTCGTACAGTCCTAAAAATGATATAATTGAAAATATTATCAAATGTCGCAAAAAATGACACCACCCACAGCTCCGTACACCAAAGTATATAAAAGTTATTAGCGCCAGAAGATGGCAAAATCCCCCAAAAAATTTTTCACCACTTTGTCTGCCTTTGAAAACCCAAATGCAGACAAAGCCGCACCCACCGGGGCGGGACGCGGCCCGATCGGCGATTGGGAACGAGCCGCCGGTATTTTGCATTAAATTCACGCAAAACACTGGCGGCTCATTCCCGATCGCAGGCGTTTCCATAGAAACGCCGATGCGATCGGGCCGAGTCCCGCCCCGGTGGGTGCGGCTTTGTCTGCGTTTGAAAACACAAAGCGGTGCGTGTGGCACCAGCCTTAGGGTGATGCCACACATGGCGTTTTAGAACCGTTTTTTGGTCCGTTTTTTTAAGCAGTCCGTTAAAAACTGCATGCGGTTTTTTTTTAACGCATTGCTTAAACGGACCAAAAACTGTTTCAAAACGTCATGTGTGGCATCACCCTTAGGGTGCAGCCACACGTTCAGTTTTTCAGATGCAGTTTTTGAAGCCAAAAGCAGGAATGGATCATAATGGGAGAAGACTTATCATTAAGAAGTGCTGCTCCTCTATTATTTATTTATTTATTTTTAACTCTGCTACTGGTTTTGGGATCAAAAGGAAGGTGCAGCTGAAAAACTGAACATGTGGTTGCACCCTTAAAGTTAGTTGGAAATCTCTGAAATAGAAAGCTCTCTATAAAGATCCACTTTTTTAAATGCAAATTGCAAGAAGGATCAATACACTATCCAGATATCAGATTGAAGGGGGGATTAACCCCTTCCCGACATTTGACGTAATAGTACTGCATCGCGGGAGGTGCGTTCCCGCAAAATGCAGTACTATTACGTCAAACTTCTGGCGCCGGCTCCTGAACGGAGCCGGCGCCAGAAGCTGCGGGTGTCGGCTATATATTTTAGCCGACACCCGCCTCTAACACCCGCGATCGGAGATTTCTCCGATCGCGGGTGTTAACCCCTAACACGCCGCGGTCGCGACGCGACCGCGGCGTGTTAGAGGCATTTAAAAAGTATTTGATGTCAATCGGACCCCCCCGCGGCACTTACCGGGGGGGTCCGCAACTCCGATCGCAGCCCCGGGACTGCCGGTGCCCGGGGCTGCGCGATCTTCCTCCCGGTGCCGGGTCCGTGCCTCCTGGCAGGACCCGGCTGTAAGACACTGGGCATGCACAGTGCAATACAAATACATTATTTGTTTAAATTGCTTAAAAAATAAATAAAGATTGTATAGCCTATTCCCAACGCGCGTTGTCATAGAACGGTGCGGTGGGTAGTGACTTGCCCACACGGTACAGACACCATGATCGGGGCAAGATGGCGGCTGATCCTGACGGCCATCCATCCTGCCCCATGGACCAGAATGGTTCCGTCCCCCCCACACCCCCAGTTCACGATCCCTGCTATTGGCTCATCAATTCAGACCAGCCAATAGAAGCGAATTTACTTATGACGTCAGTAATACCGGTCACCATGTCTGTAGACACGGTGATCGGGGCAGGGTGGCGGCTGTTCCTGACTGCCACCAATTGTGCCTTGTGCTCCAGAAGGGTTTTGCTGCCCCCCTCTGTCCATGTTTGCCGCTATTGGCTGGTCGATTTGGTCCAGCCAAAAGCAGCAATATTCGTCACAATGGGCATCGCTAAGGTGAATAAGAGCAACACTTGGCAATAATTTCCCTACGGAAAACGAAGATATGGTACAAAAGCGCTGGCCGTGCACATTGTACAGATTACGCTGTACAACTCTTACGAGCTGTTCCAATGTGCAGGTCCTGCCGTATCATTTCTCCGTTTTCAAGAGGAAGGTATTAGGAAACTAATATTGGGACAAGAAGGACGGGGCCCCAGTACCTCTGGTTTAGATGTTCCTGTGTTTTGCCAGGACAGCATTTTCCCGGTGAATTCTGCTGCTTCTAATTGTAGGACTCAATAAAGAGTCTGTTCCAAAAGAGGAGTTGGGATGGACACTATATACTACTAAGAGACCTGCGACAACTCCAGAGTGACAAAAGTTTAGTTGGTCCCTTGGTATCATCTACCTCCTTATACGCAACACATTCACAATTCACGCCCAACCTGTTGTGAATTAATTTCAGTAAAATGAATAATTGTAACAACTGTTATGTCCCGTTGCTCCCTATAACCCTCCATTATTTCATAAGGGGCGCCACATAACGGGCACTGAACTTTCCAGAAATAATTGCAATTTCCATCTTGGGCTCCATTGCACATCATATTTGGAAACCACCTATATGTTCAAAATGCTCATTTCACCTTGTGTATTACCCTACACCACATATTACACCTTGCTATATTCCCCAAGGGGTGTACATTCAACAATTAGGGTCACTTTTCGGGTTTTCCTCTGTTTTGGTACCACTACGGCTCTCCAAATGTATCCTGACACATATGAAGGATTTCTGTCAAATTTGGCCACTAAAAGACAAACATCCCTCTTTTCCTCTACTGTGCGCCCATAAAGCATTTTATATGCACATGTGGGGTACTTCTACACTCGGGAGAAATAGTTTTACACCTTTTTCGGGGTTATTTAATATATTATCCCTTGTGGCTTACAAAAATTAGGGGTAAAGTGACATTTATAGGAAAATGTTCACCTTTTTTATGTTTAGGGCCTAATTGGATCATTCACCCGTAGGAAAAAAAATACATATATTACACATTGCAAAATTCTCTAAGGGGTGTGCATTCAAAAATTAGGGTCACTTTTCGGATTCTTATCTGTTTTATACCGCTAGGGTTCTCCAAATGCATGTCAAACATTTCTGTCAAATTTGGCTTATAAAAGGCAAACATCCCCCTTCCCTTTTACTGTGCGCCCATACAACATTTTATATACACATGTGGGGTACTTCTACACTCGAGAGAAATAGGTCTACACATTTTGGGGGGTTATTACATATTTTTATCCCTTGTGGCTATAAAAAATTAGGGGTACAACGACCTTTATAAGAAAATTTTCACCTTTTTCCTATTTAAGTCCTAATTAAATCAAACAACTTTATGGACAAATACACATATTACACCTTGCTAAATTCTCTAAGGAGTGTGCTTTCCAAAATGGTGATACTTGTTGGGGTTCCGCTCTGTTTTGGTACCACTACAGCTCTCTAAATGCATCCTGACACATGTAAAGGATGTCTGTCAAATTTGGCTTCTAAAAGGCCAACGCCCCTCTTTCCCTTCTGAGCTTCACTGCGTACCCATACAACATTTTATTTGCATGTGTGGGGCAATTTTATACTCGGGAGAAATGCTAGTACACATTTTTTGGGGTTGTTTTATCTTTAATGCCTTATGGGATACAAAAAATAGCCGTAAAAGTGACTTTTTTGGGAAAATGTTCATATTTTTCCTTTTTGGGACCTAATTGAAACAAACACCTGTAGGGGAAAATACACATATTACACCTTGCTAAATTCTCCAAAGGGTGCACTTTCCAAAATGGTGACACTTGTTGGGGTTCCCCTCTGTTTTGGTACCACTAGGGCTCTCCAAATGCATCCTGACACATGTAAAGGATGATTGTCAAATCTGGCTTCTAAAAGGCCAAAGCCCCTCTTTCCCTTCTGAGCCCTACTTTGCACCCATACAACACTTTATATGCAAAAGTGGTGCAGTTCTGTGCTTAGGAGAAATAGTTTTACACATTTATGGGGGTTGTTTCATCTTTTATCCCTTGTGGCTTACAAAAATTTGGGGTAAAAGTGACTTTTTTGAGAAAATTTTCACCTTTTTTTCCCTTTTGGGGCCTAATTGAATCAAACAACTATTGGGGCAACTACACAAATTACACCTTGCTAAACTCTCCAAGGGGTGTACTTTCCAAAATGGTGTCTCTTGTTGGGGCTTTCCTCTGTTTTGGTACCATTATGGCTTTCCAAATGCATCCTGACACATGAAAACTTTTTCAGCCATATTTGCCCTGCAAAAACGAAACAATGCTCTTTCCCTTCCAAGTGCCCCCCTGTGCCCGTGCAGCAGGGTACAGTGACAAAATGGGTATTTGCATACTCAGGAAGAATTGCCCCCAACATTGTAAAATGCATTTTCCTTTTTAACCCATTGTGAAGGTGCAAATTTTAGTGTTCAATGAATCTATAGTAAGATAAAATTACATTTCTGTAATTTCACTTTCATTTATCTTTCACCCTCATGAAACGCTCATAGGGTTAACAAAATTCCCAAAGGTTGTTTTGAATATTTTGAGGGGTGTAGTTTCTGAAATGGTGTCATTTGTGGGGGTTTTCTGTCATGTGGGCCTTATAAAGTCACTTCTAACTAAATTGACCCTCCAAAAGTAGGTTTTGATGATTTTCATGAAAATCTGAAAAATTGCACCTAAAGTTATAAGCCTCCTAACATCCTAAAAAAAGGAAAAGATGTTTGAAAAATGATGCCAAGTTAAAGCAGACATATGGAAAATGTTAGTTATCAAGTTATTTTAGTGATATGACCAACTTTTCAAAAAGTAGAAACTTTTGAATTTGGAAAACATTGTTTTTTTCAAAAATTTTGCCAAATTTCCATTTATTTAATAAATAAATACTAAATATATTGATTAAATTTCTCAACCAGCATGAAGTACAATCTCAAAATCAACTGCATATGTTAAAGCGTTCCAAAGTTATAACCACTTAAATAGACACATGTCAGATTTTAAAAAATGGGCCGTGTCAGGAAGGTGAAAAGTGGCTTCAGCGTTAAGGGGTTAATATGACACCAGAACGTCCTTTCTTCACAGGGTTTTGTGGCTTGGACTCCTGGTTTGCATGCAGATTCGTGAAAATCAGATATTTCATGAGCCTATAGAAATTCACGTGTCCGTGTGCTATCTGTTGAATTGAAAGAAACTCATGTATCTAGTGTGAAAGAATCCTTAAAGGACACCTGTCATCAGGTCTCTGTCACTATTTCTGTCACCTCTACCTGTTGGAGCAGCTCACAATGATTCCATCCCAGCCTCTTTCTAGTCAATTCATACATTAATCATTGTAAAATCATAATTTCTTTATTATGTAAATGAGGCTGGTCACATGGTCAGAGGCAGTGATGTCACCCCTGTTACCCCCCCTCTCCTCCCCCTGCTCATGTCTGTGTGTAATGTATAGTAAAGCATGGCTAGTGTGTGTATGTCATCTGCTGACATGCTGCATCCTCCTAATATACAGGTGTGAGACACAGACATCAGCTACACAAGTACCTGGCATGTTCTGCTATAACATGGCTGCCTGGAGCTGTTGTATCTCTCCTATACACACACAGGCTGCAGGGGGCGCCAGCACCAGCATTATACACATAAGCACATCATTATACAGCAGTGATGGCGAACCTTTTAGACACATGTTGGCACTTTGCAACATAAAAGTGGATTTTGGTTGTAGTTTGGGCACCCTGACCATTTAAGCAGTAACCTATTGATCTCTGCTGTATCACAAGTTTCAATCATATTGGCGTCCTGAAGACACTAATAAAATAGAAAGTAGGAGACATTTGGATTGTAGCTTCCCTCCAGGGTCCCCTGAAGAGGAAGAATCAGAGGACCCAAAGCAGTAGCTCCAACGATAATCCATCTCTGTCCACACCTTCTTGCTCCTCCTGTAGTCCTGGCAGCCAAGTAGGGGTGTCATTAAAATAGCACTGAGCATGGCGCGTCCTGGGTTGTCTTGGACTGCAGGAGGAAGCCTTGAGTCCTATCTGATAAATTCTGTGCTGGGTGCCCACAGTAAGGGCTCCGAGTGCCACCTCTGGCACCCGTGCCATAGGTTCGCCACCACTTATACAGCCTCACACCATTATACAGGCTGTCAGTCATGCACTGGGGGTGTGGCTGTGCCTCCCTCTCATGAATAAACTGGACAGTTTGAATATGCTAATGACTCATTGGACATTTCACAGGTCATTTGCATACAGCTTTAGGACCTCATTGCTTAAAGAGGACTTGTCACCCCATTTATCGGCACTAGGAGCTGCTTACTAAAGTAAGCAGCTCCTAGTGCTTGATCAAACGCCGGGTATAGTGTAATCATCGGACAGCTTGCAAAGATGTTTTCATGAGGGGGCGGTCTGAGGCGCTGCCTCTACCCCGGACCGCCCCGCTCGCTCCATAGGCCGGCATTGACTGCCGCACGCTAGGCGGCAGTTGCCGCCCCTAGTCACGCCCCAACCCCGACCCCTCATGAATACGTCGGACAGCTTTGCCAGCTGTCCCAACAATTACACTATACCCTGCCGCTGTGTTAGATAGCGTTACCGGAGGTTTCTGGCAACGCTATCACTCTAACACGGCGGCGTTTGTTCAAGCACTAGGAGCTGCTTACTTTAGTAAACAGCTCCTAGTGCCGATAAATGGGGTGACAGGTCCTCTTTAAGTTTACAGACATGTAGAGGGACAAGAAGGGATAGAGGCAATGCTTTCTAATGGCAGTTTATGAAAATATATTTAGATTAGGGGGTTATTTTGCATGACGGGTTCTCTTTCAACGGGTTGTTATATATTATACACTAATGACTTCTGTAATCCATTACTGTGTCAAAATGTAAAATCTGTAAGTATGTGGATGTATACATTGTGTATATAATATATTTTTTTTGTACTTTTTCATTTGTTAAACACATTTATTTATTTTATTTTTTTTCTACCCAACAACCAGAACTTGTTAACCAGCAAAACGTGTGTTGGTAGTTTCTGAACGCAAGCATTTTAACTATTAATGCTTCTGCGCTCTGGAGTAGCTCCTCATGTTCAAGTGCATTTCAAAATGCAATTGAAGTGCAACTTGTGAACGTGGCCTAATTGGTGAAAAAAAAAAGTTTGTCTGCAAAGGACGCAAAAACAGATGATTTTGGTTCTGTAATCCTTTGATTAGAAAACATGGCAACATCTAGACCAAGCATAGGTGCTGTTGGATATTGAGCTCTATTGAAGCGAATAAGACTGTGCTGCATTACCGCACATTACCAATGGTCAGGGGTGCGGCAGTTAAGGAAATTCTAGAAAAGTTCTTCCAATCCTGAATAACACATCTAAGGATGCGGTCGAATGTGATATATGCATCCTATTGATTCATGTGGAAACTCATATGCGTTTGGCCAAGCCCCTCCGGGTTGCGTAAGAATTGTATTTCAATTCACAATTCTAACACTGTGCGTGAAAGTGGCCTCGAAAAGCATCTGGTCACTCCAGTTATTCCTAGATGTTAATGAATAAGTTGACAACAGGCTATTGTCACTGTAATCTTACCCAATCAGCACTGATTTTACAATGTCAGACTGTGCACTTGCGCCCCCAACTGGTAGCACTCGCTGAGCAATGTATACATTTCCAGGAGGAATAATAGAATGACATCACAACTTTAAAATTAATCAACCTACTCAATAGGGATTGCAAGTATTCACTAAACCAACCATGTCAGCAGAGGCAACAGGTTTCTTTTAACCCCTTTAAAACTGCCATATGGCTATATACGATACATATTCCACACAATTTGTATAGATTCTTGCGCAGAAAGCACTGGTATGCGATATAGACGTGATCAGAGTCCCCATATAAACCATATCTTCTGAATGTTAGCACCTATAAACACAGTTCTGGTGTCATATTAAAGAGGAAAATTTTCTCCTGTGATTATAGGTTCAGGAGATGTAGTCATTTAAAGTGTGCCCCCTCCGAGCTGTCAGCTGGAGGCTGGTTGGAGAAGAAACTGCAGGGAGACGTGGCTTTTAGTTTGCAGAAGTACCTGTACCCCCCTGCATCTGTAGCTAAACCAGAGGAAGGGCGCCAAATCAGTGCCATACATATTTATAGCATATTTTGGTAAGGTCTTTATTAAATTTTATTACTTTATTGGGTCAAATTACAAAAAAAGATCTTTTCACATTTCTAGTCTTTTATCTCCTAGTACTATAAACAAAAAACTGTTTTATTACTTGCATATCTTATAGTGTTAAAATCGCTCATGGCAAGGGGAAAAATAAGCAAAAATTCTTGTGTAAAAAAGTTCCAAAGAAATGATCATTTAAAGGGCTTTTCCTACAAAGCAAAGTTAGGCCCTATCCCGTGCATAGGACTTAACTTGCTGATCAGTGGGGGTCTCTGTGCTGAGACACCCGCAGATCGTGAAAACGAGGGGTCCGACCGACCCCTCGCCGCTCCTCAGACTAATGGAGCAGACGGCTGCACGTGACCATTCTGCTGGAGCTGACAGATATTGCAGAGTGCGGCGCTCACCTATCTCCGTCCGCTCCATAGAGATTAATGGAGCAAAATGGTCATCTGCGGCTGCCTGCTTTAATAGTCTGAGGAGCGCCGAGCGCCGAAGGACCCTTCGTTCTCACAATCTGGGGGGGGGGTCTCAGTCCATGGGATAGGGCCTAACCTTGCTTCGTGGGAAAACCCCTTTAAAGAAGAACATAACAAAAATTCAAAATATCTAAATTTGACCTGGACATTCAGATACCAATGAACCGCAGTCAAGGAAAGGTTAAGCAGCAATTATGTTCATATAACACTTGGAAAGTGATCAAGCCCCAATGGCATCTGCTAAATTTAATGTATATCCTGTCAGTGTTACATAAGAATTAATCCTAATATCTTAAGTCCTGTCCCAACCATGAGGTTTGTGCACTTTTGTCCCTTTGTGGAGTAGTCGGCCTAGAATGCCTCAGCGATCAGCCGCCCGGATTGTGGGTTAAATCCTCTCAGCAGAACATGTGACTCTTTGTATAGTGTAATTAGCAACCTTCCTGGGAGCAGCGGGCATTTCCCATCCCTGGCAGATTGGAGGGCGCTCAGGCGTGTAATCTTGTTTGGCTGACATGATATTTTTGAGTTACTTAAACATGTTCTTCACAGGCTTAACCCATGTAATGTCAGAATTAGTGTGCGGCCTCCTAACATGTCGTTTACCAGATGTGGTTGGTTTGTGGGGAAAAGCATCACATGTGGCACTCGAAGACTAAAATGTTCTGACATGTTCCTCGGTCATTGCTATTGCTGGATCAATGGCTGAATGACTGTAGGGCACAGAAGTCTCATGCGGAGATCTATAACCAGATACATAGGGAAAGAGATGCAAAAGTTGTGCTCTTTATAGTTTGAAAACCACAGGGGGAAGGGGGGAGGTGTATCCTGCAGGTATGTCACAAGATTTTGTGTGGTGTTGACTTGCAGGAGAACATGCTACAGAGTTTCCATACAGAAAATTGCGTAGTGTCTGCAGTGTTCAGGTGCCCAAGCCACATTTTGAACCAGTTTTGGGCTGTTTTTAAGCAGTCCGTTAAAAATCACTTGCTGTTTTTCAAAACGCATCCGTTTGACCGCTTTGCAATCGCAGACCAAACCGCGCCCACCGGGGCGGCCTGATCGCATCGGCGTTTCTATGGAAACTCTGGCGTTCGGGAACGACCCGCCGGTGTTTTGCATTCATTTAATGCAAACCACCGGCGGCTCGTTGCCAATTGAGACGCCGATGCGATCGGGCCACCCCGGTGGGCACGGTTTGGTTTGCGTTTGCAAACACAGCCAAAACGCAACGTGGGACAGTGCCCTGAATGCAGCCTGACAGTGTGTGGTGGTGTTTTTTTTTTTTTTTTTTTAAAGACTGATTTGTGGGCGAAAATGAATTTGAGAACACAGTAAGCTTGGCCTGGCCTGCACTGCAACAGCTGAAGAGAGATTTGCCTGATTAAACAGCTGTTAATGTGTTTACAAAACACAAATGTTAACACTTGTGTTAACCGCAATGTTAACATGTATGTTAACAATGTGTTTACGGTTGTGTTTTGTAAACACACATGCTAACAGCTGTTTAATTAGGTAAATCACTCTTCAGTTATTGCAATGCGTTTAAAAATTGCAATTGTTAAAAGTGCACACCATAATTGGGGATACTGTATCATGCACAGGGCAACACCTTTTTTTTTTTTTTTTTTTTTTTTTAAACTGTGTGTAAAAATACCTAAATGTGGAAACATGATCTCTCTGAGAAATACGGTCCATGTTTGAATGCCATATCTTAGTGGAAGTGTGGAAGCTGCCCATGTGCGGGGGGCTGATGCTGTCCCATGGGCTGAATAAATGTAGCATTATTTTAATGTGTTCTTTCAATGTTTGGTATCTGGTTATATTAGAGGACCATTGTACTTGGATATTGTAGCCATAATAATCTACAGGAGACAATTCTATATGAGATGGATGTATCGTGTGCTGCTCTAACTATTTGTATTGCCATTTTTGCCCTGTCTCCTATTTTACTGGTTATATGCAATATTGGTTTTGGATTGTAGAGATCAATAAAGAGGTTTTATGCATTTCTAGATGGTGTGTATTCATATATGTACTGAGCCACAAAATTTCTGAAGCTTGGGATGCTGTGCACATGAGTATGGAAACCACATACACTTTACTACTACACTAGAGGTTATCATATTTAATGTGCAAGAGCCTTTCAAACCACTAATGTATGGTAAATTGTATTTTAAGGCTCTATACGCCTGTGGCTGGACAGTGCCCATGGCCTCGCCTGCAGATAGCACATGGGGGTTGCTTAAGTGAGTGGGATATGCAATATTGTGGGTCCATTGTATGCAGTGTATGGCAGGGCTACGTCTGCCTGTGTTTGCCAATCTGTGTGGATCAGAATATTTCTCACTGTTCTGTTCAGAGTATGGATAAGTGTTAAATACTGGTGGCTCCTGTCTGCACTACAAGCCCAATTTCCATTAATTGTCTGTTCTATTCCTAATCTAAGGATTTACACCAGAGGTGAGCAACGTTAATTGGTCCAAGGACCATACTGATCAGCTTTAAGGGGCCGAATTGGTAACCAACACACAAGATGCACCAACCACCACAGAAATTATAAATACCACCCTAGAAACCCAATACTCCATTAAGAGCAGGCAATAATATTGCAGACCCCAGAGCAGATAATAATAGTACTGGAGACCACATAGTAGTGTTATGCTGTAGTGGTCTCCAGTATCTTATGCCTGCTAATACTGGAGAACCCATACAAGACAAAAAATAATCCTCTCTCTTCCTGGCTCCTCTTCTCCTCCATGTGCCGCTCTGCTGTGTGTCCGCGCTCTGGTTGTATGTGGTGGCATCTGGACCCAGGATCAGTACAGTACAGTTCACAAAGACTTGCCACTCCTGGGCTCTATCCTGGTCCTGGGGGGGGGTCAGGTCTAGGTTATGACACATACAACCAGACGCAGGAGTCAGGACACAGGAGCAGCGACAATTTCCCTGGGGAACTCACCGCTATCCATCCTCCTGCACCAATGGAGGTTATGGAAATGTACATTGCACTGTGAAGCTGGAGTCTGAGTCAAAGTTCAGGAAATTGAGGAATTAGGTCAGTGATGGCTAAGCTATGGCACTGGTGCCAGAGGTGGCACTCAGAGCCCTTTCTGTGGGCACTCAGGCCATCACCAGAGAGGACTCCAGGTATCTCTGCAGTTTGACTCTGCAGTCACAGACAGCCCAGGACTTGCTGTGCACAGAGCCATTTTAAAGTGACCGCTGTACCTGGGACTATTTTCTGCTTTATTGGTGCCTCAGAGTGCTGGTATCAATGAAAGATGTGACAGAGAAGGGAGTATAAATCACACATTAAATTTCTGTGTTGGCACCTTGCGATAAATAAGCGGGTCTATGTTGTAGTTTGGGCACTCGGTCTCTAAAAGGTTTGCCATCACTGAGTTAGAGGTTTGGCTTACCGACCCACAAGCCTGACCATGAGCTAGATGGCCATATCATACAGCTTCCTCATAATATTTACACATCATGCTTGTAATGCATGGCCTCAAATTGTAAATTACTTATCAATGAAAGAGCTTCCCACAATATGATCCCTCCATAATCATAAATTGGAGTCCGACACTCGCCAATCAGCCGAGCTCCTATTCCCGTGTATAGAAGCGTTTGTGATTCCTGGCACAGACCGCTACACAGAGAGCAGGACTTCCAGATTTTTTTTCCCTGTGTGTGCTATTATCAGCTGGTCTTGTGGATTATCAGGATCTTGTGGATACGTCCACAATATGATTACCCCGAAAAACACCTTTACAGGTAATCTGTCACCTGGATAATGCAGTCTGAAGTGTTATAGAGCGAGGCAGGTGAGCAGGTTGATCTATCATTTAGTGGAGAAAAATATTCAGTGTGATTAATTGTATTCGTATATGTGCTTTTTCAATGTTAAACGTGACGGATGCGAGGGCTTTCGGTGATTGACGGCTTTCTCTGTATAATCAGTGACAGGTTTTTTTTATCTCCATTCATTCTTCATCTCGTTTTGACAAAATTACACACAATACAGGGAAGTTTCAGATTTTCATCAAGCCTACGAGCGTGTTCACACATTGCGTTTTGGTTGCGTTTTCATTGCATGTAAAATGCATAACAACAGCTGTGGAGAGGTGAATTGCCTAATTACATTACTATTTACATTTGTTAACGCTATGTTACATTTTGTTAATGCAAATGTTAAAGGAAACCTACCATTTCAAATGGTCGGTGTAAGCTGTAAACACCGAGCACCAGCTCAGGGTGAGCTGGTGCCGGTGCTTAGCTTCGTTAGTGTTAAAACCGCGGTATCGCGGTTTTAACACTTTTTAAACTTTATAGCAGAAACTGCTTCGGCGCAGCGTGCGCACGATCGTGCCCGCGCCTACATAGGAAATGCCCCAGGCGTTGCGCGCGCACGGTCACGCGCAGCGCCGAAGCAGCTTCTGCTATAAAGTTTAAAAAGTGTTAAAACCGCGATACCACGGTTTTAACACTAACGAAAGTAAGTACCGGCACTAGCTCACCCTGAGCTGGTGCTCGGTGTTTACAGCTTACACCTACCATTTGAAATGGTAGGTTTCCTTTAACAGTAATGTAATTGGGCAGATCGCCTCTCCTCAGCTGTTGTAAAGCGTTTTAAAATGCAATGAAAACGCAACCAAAGCGCAATGTGTGAACGCGACCTGAAGCAGGACATAAAAACCTTTAAAAAAAAAAAATATATGTTATAGTACTTTGAGGAAAAATTTATGTGATGAGAACTTTCTGCATCTAATTTATTGTAGATTTGTTTGTGGTTTGGATTTGTTTTCTTATTTTAGGGGTGAGTTGTACCTTTCCATAGTCGTGAATAAAGCCACAGAATACGTACTTGACCTGCCAGTCCATCGGTTTGCAGGACCCAGTGGTACGACCCCCGACTTAACTTTTTAGGGGTTTTCCAAGAATCTCAGTAAACCCATTGAGATTTACAAAAAATTATGACACAATTACCGTGCACCAGTTCCCAATGTTTTCCCATAATGGGTGGAGGTGTCGGCAATCGTAGGACGGTACCGACCAGTATTGGGAAACAAGTAATATCACCGAGCTGAGGCAATTGATTCCAGTGAATGGGATAGCCAAGTGATGTGCTTTTCATTCTCATACTATTGATTGGAGCGGCAGGATGCATGCCCGTCCTGCTGCTGCTTCACCCATTGGTGTATTGTTGAGATTCCCCTTTCCCAGCTCTCGGTCCCTCGGCGATCAGCTTGTTACGAAATTGTTGGTACAATGCCTTTAATGGTGTTTAGAGCTGAGCCCACTCCAGCACTATTGCACAGCTGGCATCGGCTGCGCCAATCTGCTTGACGAAACTCCTATGTCATTGACCATGTGATCTGCTGTGGCCAATCAGTTGCCGTAGTCTAGTGAAATCTAGGCCGGTTAAAACAGTCCTCTGATCGCTGACACTCTGGGTGCGGTCACACGTCGCGTTTAACGCATGCGTTTAAAAACGCATTGCTATAGCTGAAAAGTGATTTGCCTAATGAAACGACTGTTAACACATGTGTTTACAAAATGCAACTGTTAACACATAGTTAACACATGCATTAAGATTGCTGTAAACGCAAGTGTTAACAGCTTTTAGGCAAATCACTCTTCCGCTATTGCAATGTGGTTTTAAAGGCATGGGTTAAACGCGACTTGTGACCGCCCCCTCACTTGAAATTAGCGGTGAAGGGACCCCCATTGTCTTGTTTGCTGGTGGTCTCATTCTTGTGATTGGTGCGGCTCCCCTATTCTATGGATATATGAATCTCATGGGGGATATTATTAATTGCAACTTTTAATCTCCATTTTAGTCGTCTTTTCATTGGGCACTTATGGTTGGGTGCTGATATGTATCAAATAGGTGAGAGTGACAGAATTTTTGACATACACATGACTATGCACTTTTTTAAAAAAAAATATTTAAAATGTCTTTAAAATGACTGTTTTTGAAATGTTGCTAATTTATTTTTATCAGAATTGAATTATCAAATTTTTTGCACATAAATCATTTACGTGATTCTGATCATGATAAAATAAAAAACAGATTCCAAAAATCTAGAGACAGCCGTTTCCACCGTGTGGCACGTTAGAGCAATGCTCAGTGTTTGTATTCCTCCTGTGTCCTCCGGTTACTAAGAAGTCATGTAACCACGCTGATAAACTGGTTGCTGTCCCTTTAAGGCAGGCCGCCCCTCCTCTTCTTTCGCTTACACTCCTGATTGACAGGTCTAGCCCTGGTCACATGACCTGCCTCTATTTGAAGGTCACAAAAAAAAAAAAAGCTGCTTCCTTCAGAGAGGGAGAGCGAGCGAGAGGGAGGAGAGAGCAGAGAGAACGATCAATGCAAAATGGCTGCCAGTCTCTGGTTTCTGCACATTTACCTTTAAAAGAGAAAAGGAAAGCAAAAGTGTGTTTGGGATTTATTATTGTCGCTTTTTTTTTTTTGGATTCCGACTGTTTTTATTTTGTGTATTTTTCTTGGTTTTTTTTTGTACTGGATTTACCTAGTATGCCTCATATCGCTGGATTATAGCACAGTTGCACTTTATAAGGTCAGTACCACGGATCGTAGCGACGCTTCTGCTCCTGCAGCGTCATTTCAGGGGTGTTTTAGAAGAGACTGCCGCCTTGTTTGCTGTGCGTTTTCTGTTTTTTTCCTCTTTGGGTTGTACACATTGTTTATGCTGTCTGTACGGGGAGAGTGGAAAAGCTCCAGATGATTTGCTGCAGTGGATCAGCCTCCACTCCTGTGTACGGGAACTTCTCTCTGTCCCCTCCGTCATTTCATACATCCTAGGAAATTTCTACCTGTTTTCCGCTTTTTTTAATTTTTACACTTAAGGTTTTTATTTATGCAAATTCTTGTTTAATTATAAAATAATTTGAAAAATAATCCCAGACGTTGTATCAGTATGCGGCTGGCCGGGGAGCGAGTGACGGGTTTAGCAATGTGTGTGCATTTGTATATGGGTCTGGCTGGAGATTACAGCACTGAATGTCTCTTATATATGACGGATTTGCATTTTCAAAGCCACTAAAGGCCTAACAGGAGGGGAGAGAAGGAAGGAAGGGAGGGGGAGGAGGGGAGTGAGTATGGTGGGGGTTGGGGGCATTTTTTTTCCTGGCTGAATGCGTACGAGCTACTGTATATATGCAAACTGCAGGCATCTGCAATGTTTGTGATCTGCAGCGTCTACTCTGGATTTTATTTTTAAAAGCTAGAGAGGTGTGTGTGCTCCGCGCTCGGGAAAAAGTGCTAATTATTGTTTTAGAGCAGTGTCACATAGGATTAAATCTCTCTCCTATGTGTGCGGCTTAACCTCTTCCTTCCTGGTATGGAAAAAAAAAATTGTTGACGTCTGCTGCACGCCGCTGCTGTTTCGGTTGCTGTGGAATATGGGATGGCTGTGTGTATGGGCAGACATCCTATTAATCAGAAGATAGGTAATTCGTAGGATTGTGGGAACGTGGGGTTAATAGAAGGGATGGATATCGGCTGACGGCGGCGAGCTGTGTGCAGGTTTATGCGTTTAGTTTGTGTGTAGTGTTTGTGGTTGCTATACATGGCATTTGTTGTCATACAATGGGCAGTTCTAGTTTGCTTAGGTGTTCTCGAAAGCAATTTTACTTCATACCTCTGACAGACCTCCCAGTGTGATCCCACGGCGTCAGCTTCCAGGACAGTCATCCGTGTCGTCCGTGTTTTTGATGGCATATGACTGGTTTGCATAAAGGAAGGTAATGGGCATTATAAAGCCACATTGTGAGTTAATATGTAATATTCCTTGTTGTTTCTCGTCCTAAAACACTGCGGCCCCCTGTAGTTATCATAATGTTAATGATTCCTGTTATGTTATGTTATGGATTCTCTATTTTCAAAGGGGATTTCCCACTGATACTTTTTTTTGCCCTATCCCCAGTGTCTGGTGTTCATAGGTGGCACCTCATTCACCCCGGGTACTGAGGGGGATCTCCCGTTCTTTCTCTCAATGGGAGTGGTAATGTTCTTCCATCTCTCCATGGACTTCTGCAATACTGACCTACATGGCAGGACCATATGTGTGAATGGCGTGGTGATCACGTCTGCGCGCTATGTTTGCTATCCACACTTTTTGTTTCTCCTGATCGATGGTGGCCTTGGCTATCTGACACTCCGCTATCTAATACTCCAGAAACTTGAAGCTATTTGATCAGTACCCACTTGTTGGTATAAAATGTGGTATGATCTTTATTGGTCCAGGATTAAAGCACTAAAGGTATACAGTCATCAATATGTTTCAGACCTTTAGTCATTTATGACAAAAGACCAAAAGGGTCTGACAAGCACCTTATGGCATCTTCTAATTTCATGGCTGTATACATGTAGTACATTTATCCGGGACCAATAAAGATCATACCACGATTTATACCAACAAGTGAGTACTGATCAAATTGCTTCAAATTTATTTGGTTCAAGGGAGTGGAAGGTGTTCCTCGAGATTGTACACCTGAAGACGAGCGGATAAAAACTTTGTTTCCAATTAGACGATCTTTTACTCCACCAGACGTTCCACAAGATGGAAGAAAACCCTGTCAGGCCTGGATTGGTAAAGGTTATACATTAGATTTTTAAAGCCCTGGTTTTAGATGTCCTATAAAAGGCTTAAGTTGTTTAAATAAGTACTCAAATACTATAGACTGTAGTAACCAGCGAAACCACCCCGGGAGAAATGGTAAAAAAAAAAACTACAGACATGGAAAAAACTAAAGACCCCCATATATCCATCACAACATTGGCCTCCTCTCCCAATGCCTGTTGTCAGGTGTTTTAGGATTTCAGCAGGTTTGGTTATTCATTTTGCTGAAGCTAAAACGACAAAGCTGCTGAATAGTCATAGAGCGTCATAGTTAGAACAGCGACAGCCTGTTATCAAGATTAGATTTTGCTGCTGCTCTTTCACGTGGAAGCAGGGACTCCTTGCATCATATATGACTGATTCTGGGAGCCCCATTGCTGGCACACTATTCAGTTTATGATAACCGGTTACCCCACGGTCCACACTTCAGAGACCGACCGTGTTCATGAGTTTTTAGCCAGAGATAAGTGTCGAGCAGCCCTTTATCTCGCTCACTATTGAAATATTGGAAAGTAGTTGGGAGAGCGGGCCAAATGCTATCTTGTTGGGTAAGCTCCTTCATGGGCAACTTCTGCACGGCTATATCCAAATAAAGGAGAAGATGCTGTAAAACTCCTACTTGTTAATGGTGGGAAATTTATATGTTTATACTGGTAGCCATATTTATTTAGTGGGCCTTACCACCTGCTATACGATTGCCAAAAGTCTTCGGCTGCTGTGGATTTGGTTACTGTGGGTTGATTGGTAAACAGTAAATGTAACGCCAGAGGGACCTTCAGCAGCTTACTATATAGGGCTGAGACCCCTAGCAAAGAATTTTCATCAGATCAGAGTTTGGATGCACCAGACATGGACTTATTTGCTTTATGTACTTCCCAACATTATAGAAATGTAGACACATAGAGATTGGAAAAAAATTCATGCAGAAGTCTGTGAACTATATGCTTATACATTTTTTTTCCTGGCTTATTTAGGCATCACTAACTTATAAAGTAGCATCATATGATGCAAAAAATATATATTCCGGTCTTTCCCTCTCTCCTCTCATTTTAGCTCCTGTTGCTGCCAGTCTATTTGTATGTGGAGGCTGCAGCAGCCACATTGATGGCACATGGCCATTGGAGCAACTCCGTGGCTTGGCTGATTGGCTGCTGGGCACATCATCATGGACGTGACGTTACTACCGCAACCTCTCTGTACAGAGACTGATGGACACCTAGTGTCCAAAGCTGCTCCAGATTGAATGATAAAACCGGCATAGTTTTAAGGCCATACGGTCTAACTTTGCACTTCCTATTAGTTGGATTATCATGGTGCTGTGGCTGACCATGGCGGGTCAGTTCTCATATCTTTGTTTTTGATGCCTTCCTGTTTAGCAGTAGTTAATGTCAAGCACTTGTGTTGTGGAATTCTGAGCTTCAGATCTTTTTTTTACTCAAGGTACACTCTCTTAAGCTCCTAGGCAGGTGCGAACTGAGGCTTAAAGGACATCTACCAGCAGGATGAAGCATTAAAAAAAATAAAAAGCAGGAAATATGAAGCTGAGCCTAGCTCCATAGGCGTTAATGCATCATGGAGCCCATCAAGCTCATATGCATAATTTTTACAGCCTATTTTTCTTGAAAACGAGGTCAGAAGAAGTTAAAGGAAGTACAGGTCATGCCAGAGCGGGTGAACACCAGTATGTCAATGTGCTTGGTTTACAATCCTTCATCCTGGTGGTAGCTTTCCTTTAAAGGAAACCTACCACTTGAAGTGGCAGGTTTCTGATGGAAATACCGGGCACCAGCGATACCGCGGTTTAAAACACTTTTTAAACTTAATAGCCGGCGCAGGCAGGTACGCGCTTGGCGCTTACCGTGCGCGCGGCTACATAGGAAGTGAAGGAGAGCCGAGCGCGTACCTGCCTGCGCCGGCTATAAAGTTTAAAAAGTGTTTTAAACCGCGATACCGCGGTTTAAAACACTAACGAAAATAAGCTCCGGCACCAGCTCACCCTGAGCTGGTGCCCGGTATTTCCATCGGAAACCTGCCACTACAAGTGGTAGGTTTCCTTTAACTGTCCCTTTTTCTCTCCAGGATGTGCTCTTCTAGCACCTGTTGTGTATTATTTATGTGCCAGTGACGGGAGCAGGAGGAAAGGGTACGCCTTGGGCCTTACTTTACATATACTTGCATCATGTGCTACCAGTGAATAATCATAAGATATATCTTGCCTCTAAATAATTGGGGTTTTGGTAACTAAAATTGCTTAAATATATTTTTTTTAAAAGTCACTAATATTGGAAATAATATCAAAATGATAAATTTTGCAATAGTTTTGCATTCCTGCAAACAAATAAAACTTGTAATGTACTGCTTATTTCCCGTGGTGTGTCCCAGTACGGCCTGGACCGGCAGTTGGCTCTGCCAAAGGTTCAGGTGTCATTAGAGGGGTTTTCCTACAAAACAAGCTAGATCCACTCATCTCAGGGAGTGATGAGGCGTCCATAGAGCTACCTAGGACACCCCCCTGTTCTCATGATCTGTGGGGGGGGGGGGGTCATCACTAGCCAAACTTGTTTTGTGGGAAAACCCCCTTAAAGGAGAAAGCTGCTGCCAAACTTGGAAGACAGAAGTATTTGGCATCTAAATTCTAACTTGCCTCATCCTTCTCTCCGCTACCATCTGCCATGTTAGGCCCCATAAACATTAGATGGTCTGCTAAATTTGACAGATTGGACCTATTTTCATATATATATATAGTAGATGTGTGTAATGAAGAGGTTGTCCAGAGGTAGGAAAATATGGCTGCTTTCTTTTAAAACCAGCACCACACTTGACCATGATTGGGGCCAGTGCAGTTTGGTTGGAATGGCAAATACTACCCATGGGAAGGAGCGGAGCTGTTTTTGGAAAAAATCAGACATGTCTTGACAACCCTTTTTGTGACCAAATTTAGTCAGTATTTTTTGTAGGTTATATGAATACGCATGCAGAAACGTTGCCTGCATTCCTTTACAATATTAGGGGTGCTTTGTGGCCGAGAGTCGTCCCCTCCCAATGCATCTATAACCTGATATCCTGACCAGTGTGTTCTCTGTGTCCTCTTATCTGCAATACAAGTCACATTGATGGCGCTGCCTGCATTGCTGGTGGTCTAAAATGTCACTTTTGAGTGTAATGTGTCCTGAAGTTTCCGGAGCAGCGCTGCAGGTCCGTTTATGATGACAGTGGCTTTTCCTTTTTAGATGTTGCATATATATTCTTATTCACGGATCAAATCACTTGAGGATCAGGCTACATATGCTCCTGTCGCACAAGAGGCTCTATTGACTATTATGGGGTCCGTAGGGCTTACGTTGGAGAAATACTTTATTTATCTGGATGATAAAGTCTTATTGGACTCCAATGCAACATTGCCCTAATGTGTATTGTTTTGGAGTGTTGCTACTCAGTTAGTCAATGAGGTGTGTCCTGATGCAGTCCACACGGATTGTCAGGCTCTTTGGAACACCATGGAGTTCTAGGAAAAGATCCCCCAGATTTATAGGGAATTTTCTTGGATTTATTTAATGACCTCCTGTCTTTCAGATCATTGATCAGTGTCAGATCGCTGGGGGTCCATTCAACTTTTGAAATTTATTTTGGCAAGTGGTCAGATCTGGAAAGTTGCAGATTTCCAAAATGCTGCAGATTCCCCCCACACTGCATTGGGAAAATCACATGTGGTTTATTGCTGGTTTAGGGACAAATCTGTAGTGGAGATTGTAAAATGTGAGTCATGCCAAAAAATTTGCCGCCATTCTTGTATAGAGGCAGATTAGTTTTGTCTCCTCATTTTATATGGTGCTGAAGTTCGGCAAGTGGAATTCACAACCCTCTGTGGGCCCCTGCATATGATGAGCAGAGGTCACTCGATTTCCTAATGGATGATCTGTGACCTCAAAACACACAGGCACATGGCTGTTACCTTTCTTACTATATACAGATAAGAAAATGGTTTGTGGGATTGCATTTATTACACGTACATATCTGCGGGAGAGTGTTTTGTCTGAAGTCAGTGCTAGGATAAGGAACACTTGCAGATCTCTACTCCAGGGACATAGCACAGTAGTGTATGGAAACGTTACCTCCATTGCCGGAATATGTGCAAGTTACCATAGAAGTAACATTTCCAGGAATCTGATTGTGCTATTGTGCCTAGAGACCTAATGCTGGTACCCAGTGTAATGTGCACTTCTTATTTTATACAATATTTGTGTGCCTCTCCGTTATACACTGATACACAGGGCTTCATAGTCTACAGCTGTGTATGGTTGATCCTGTAATGTAGCTGTATCTGCCGCAAAAGTTAATGAAGACTACAAATCTGCATCCAAAGAAGCTTTAGTATAAGGTCAGTTAAATAATTTGTCATTGATGTATATCAGCATTTCCTGCATAATCCTACAGGGGTAACTGCTGATGCATCCATCTTTGACCAGTTGGGGTTTTCTCATCTCTGTGCTGTTGTATACACAAGAGAGCCGGGAATCGCTTGCTCCAGCCAGTTGTTTTCCTTAAGGCTGTGAGGATAAGGGATTAGGAGACATAGTTGGAGCCTGGAGTCTGCAGGAATAATATTGCTGGAGAAATGATGCCTGCCCTTCAGGTTGTGCAGTTCAGCAGTGTATACATGACATGGCATTAGTCAGACCATTAAAAAATTTATAACATTTTTTTACCCATTGCCCCATTTTACAAAGGTTGCTCGGGCGGTCCCCCGCCAATAACTCCTGCAGTGATCAGAGCCGTGGCACTGGGGTGATCCCCATTAATATATATTTTTTTCTCTCCTCCTGTTTTGTCTGCATGTAAAAACAGTGTTGCAAAAAAAAAAACTCCTATCAAAGTCAATCACAAGTTTAAAGGGAACCCATCACCACTATTTTCACAAATACAGGTAGTGGCAGGTTCCTATAGAGCTCTAGTAACTATCTGACACCCTGCTTGTAGCTAAAAATTGTTCCCCTCAGATCCCCATAAAATCAGAGTTATAATCTTGCCTGGTATCTATGCAGCTTTGGAGCGAGTCCATGGGGGGCGTGGCCTAATGTCATGTGACCAGGATGACATCATCAAAGGTCCTTGAGCTACTTAATATGAAAACTATACCCCATGTACATATCTGACCACATAAAACCATCACAGCAGCCTCCATGGACTTCTACTCCTCTCCATGCAGGCTACTGTGATTTGATGTGATAAAATATGCTGTGATTTCATGACATATGTGCTTAGTGTACAGTTCCTAATGCTACAAAAGCTATAGGACCTGTGATGATGTCACCCTGGTCACATGACCTTATAGCAGCATACAGAGATAGGGATGGGGAGGAGCTGCTGGATTCAGCCTGAGGAGGCCACACCCACCTGGACTCACTGTAGCCATGCTTAGTTACCAGATAAAACTATAAAGTTGAATATATGGGAATCTCAGGGGCATAATTTTTAGCTACAAGCAGGGTGTCAGATAGTTATTAGAGCTCTATAGGAACCTGTCACGACCTGTATTTGTGAAAATAGTGGTGACGGGTTCCCTTTAATAGTTGTAGAAGAGGAAGGATTGGGAAGGCGTCTGTACTGTGCAGTGTGTACCTCTTATAACATTTTGCTATGATGTATAAATTCTGGTTTTGGTTTATACAGTGTGTGGTAATAGACCGGCCCATCTGCTTTTCATCACGGGCTCTGCCCTGTCCAGGCCTCGGAGAATACATAATTCAGCAGCTTCCTATAGACGCTGACAGCTCGCTGACCTGTCATGTGATCTCTCATTCACTGTGGAGCAAGAGGGAGGCCGGGGTCGGGAAGGCCAGTTTCCTCTTATTTTGTAGAAGGCAATAGAAATCCTTATTGAAATCCTGATTTTTCCTGACAGTAGATAAAGGGGAGCGATTTGGTGGTCACCATAGAAGTTAGATTGTAGAAGTAATATTTTTGCTTTGTTTCTTGCTGAAGACTTAAACGTAAAATTAACGCCAGTATTGATTGTAGTTGATTATTATCATAGATTATACCGTGTCTTATGCTGCTCCAGACTGGAGATATCCTGGAGAATGTGTCCTGTGGCACCATAAGTCACTATGATGCCACAAGTTCATCCCCTTGGTAGTTCTGGTAAATGCAGCCACTGAATGCCAAATTCTCCCTAGAGGGGCAGTCCTGGCATACGTCTGGCAATTATAGACTGTATATAGACAGTAATTGTATAAGATAGGCAAGCATGCCGTGTGCTCCAGGGACCTCGTGTCTCTAACCACCTCCGCCAGTGATGGAGAGGGAAATTGATAGTCAAGAACTTGTTGCTAGATGACAGAATAGTGTAAACCCTTGACTGAGACCAAATGTTAGTAAAGCATTTGTCGCCCTGGAGGTAAATTGGCCAACGACATCCTGACTCGCCTCCCAGAATCTTCCCAGAATTCAACATTTGCAGTGTAAGCCGCTTCCATCACATGTTTGTTTGGCACCCGGTTACTTAGCTGGAGGTGGACAATACTAGCGCTCGGTTGCTATTTGCAAACTCCAAGTCTTCCACATTGTATAGGGAGGGGTTTGTATGTATGTTCCTACATTGCAACATAGTTGGCAAGCACTGAATGGTAATGGACACTTACCTGTCAGACAAGTATCCATACTCCACACCTCACTAGTTGGACATTTTGCTGTTTAGTACATTAATGCATAGCTAGATAACTGGATCGCTAGCAGGTGACACATGCTGTCAGTATCTAGGCAAATGAGTCTTTACCCTGACTCGTGGAGTGGTAGAACTACTTCAGTATTTTATTCATCCCCATGTTTTTTATCATACATTAGCAACATGTGGTAAGGGGGTTATACAGTCTGAAATTTTGTTCCATATTTTAAATGTACATTATAGTAGTCTACCCCTGCATATAAAACATGCTTTTTTTTTCCTCCTTCGCTGCCCATTAGTCCTAGAGACATTGGCTGGTGCAATGGTGGAGCAGCCACCTATCCCTTAAACTGCTGGGCTCTGAACACAGATTGCAAGTGATCCAGTCCTCCTCTGCAGTGTTCGCTGGTCTCCCACTTTAAGGCTACATTAACACATATGTATCCCGCATACGTTTGCCGCAATGGAGAGTGTCCCACATTTTGGGTGCATGCCACTTGTGTTGTAGACTGGCACCGCTGGAAGTTTTATCTCTTATCCCATATTTGTCTTGTGTTATTTTCATTTGGAAGTTTCATTAGTGATGTGTTTGTAAAAAAATGATTTGTTTTAGATGTCGTTCTTGTATGTAAGCGTATGGCAGTGATGGCGAACCTTTTAGAGACCGAGTGCCCAAACTCCAAACCAAAGTCCATGTAATCATCGCAAAGTGCCAACATGTCTATTTAGCCTAAAATCACACCATACCACTCTATAAGGGACATATAATACTGCTACATGATGACCATTACCAGTACAACAAGATAAATACCACCATACTGATAATGAACAGACCACCATAGAAAGACCAACATCAGCAATTATATCACAAAGCAGGAGCAAATACAGCGGGGAACACTACCCCCATCCAGCGAGGAACACTACCCCCATCCAGCGGGGAACACTACCCCCATCCAGCGGGGAACACTACCCCCATCCAGCGGGGAACACTACCCCCATCCAGTGAGGGACACTACCCCCATCCAGTGAGGGACACTACCGCCATCCAGCGGGGAACACTACCGCCATCCAGTGAGGAACACTACCCCCATCCAGCGAGGAACACTACCCCCATCCAGCGAGGAACACTACCCCCATCCAGCGAGGAACACTACCCCCATCCAGCGAGGAACACTACCCCCATCCAGAGAGGAACACTACCCCCATCCAGAGAGGAACACTACCCCCATCCGGTGAGGAGCACTACCTCCATCCGGTGAGGAGCACTACCCCCATCCGGTGAGGAGCACTACCCCCATCCAGTGAGGAGCACTACCCCCATCCAGTGAGGAGCACTACCCCCATCCAGTGAGGAGCACTACCCCCATCCAGTGAGGAACACTACCCCCATCCAGAGAGGATCACTACCTCCATCCAGTGAGGATCACTACCCCCATCCAGTGAGGAACACTACCCCCATCCAGAGAGGATCACTACCCCCATCCAGGGGCAATATGAAGGATTGTTGAATTCGGGAGGGGGTGTGTAGGGTAATGTGTATGTTGTAGGGTGGGTGCACTGAACAGCAAATCTACATGGAATCAGGCAGGTGAATTTACCATCAAATCACCACATGACACATGTCTGTGGCCACACACACATACATATATACATATATATACTGCTCTTGGTCTGGAGCTCTGGGCACCTGTGCCATGCTGTCAGTGAGGGCAGTATAGCGCACCCCAGGGTCACTGGCAGCATGGCACAGTGACAGGAGAACTGGACCGGGGGCAGTATACATGTGGCCACAGACATGTGTCATACAGGGCAGTTTGGGACACTAAACAATAAGCACCTATAGTTGTTCAGTGTCCCAAAGCTGCCTGCCTGCTGCCTGTGTAATACACACAGAGCAGCTCCTGCCCTCCTGCTGCACTTTTGTACTCACTGTGCACCGGCTGCGTGCTCCGGCAGTTCCCTCTCTTCTCCTCATGTTCCCGGGCTGAAGGGGGAGGGGGAGGGGGTGGAGGGGCGGGCACAGACCTGCTGCTGTGTCTCTAGGCAGCATTAATGAGCACAGAGCAGGTCTGATGCAGCCGTCAGTGAAAGAGATCACTGGAGCTCTCGGCGATCGGCAGCTTTTCCTGCCTGCCGGGAGTTCTAATGATTTATATATGGACAGCAGGGGAGATGGTCCGCGTGCCCACAGAGAGGGCTCGGCGTGCCCTCTCTGGCACGCGTGCCATAGGTTCGCCACCACTGGCGTATGGCAACAGCAATGCTTTACTCCAGCCGCGTTTACATGTTCAGTTTTTCTTATGTAGTTTTTTTTGTAGTCATATGGTCCCTTATAAATGGTGACAAGCTGTCCCTGGTTACAGTATGTCCCGCAGCCGGTGATGGTAATGTATGCTGCTGCCAGGGTGCAGAGGTGGTTGTGTCTGAGGACAACTATCTGGTTGAATACCCCTTTAAGGCCCATCCTTGCCCCATTCTTGCTATGCATACAGTATCATTAATATGAGGACATGGTATGACTCTACACCAAACAGAGGCCACCACGAGGACACTAATGGGGTACCATTACTGTATGTTACACGACGAAGGCAGCACGGGGGGATTAACGTGTGCGGTGGGATTAAGGACACGGTATTGCTGTGCCTCAGGACGTGTCCCTCTTTCCATTCTTCCTGATGTTGGAAGTTATACATGGGCACGTCCTCCTTCACTGCCGGTATTACGGCTCCACACGCTCCAGTTCCTTCATAAAGCTTATTTAGTTTGTTTGTGCACACCTTTATGTGTAGATTCAGTGTAACCTGAGTACAAGATTACTGTACTATCACATTGCCTTTTTACCGGTGCCCGGCCCCTACGTCCAAAGTGTAGCTTGTGTTTGGCTGGAATGTCTGGCACCGCTGGGTAACCTGTGATCCAGATAATACACCAGATAAGATGTCATGTTTGCTCGTCTGAAGGTAGAATAAAGCTGTGCTTATAATGCTTGTAGAAATATTGTATGATTTACTGGTAGGCTGCATTCACACGACCGTCGGTAATGGCCTCACGGAGCGATATGTGATGAACATATGCACACCTGGCTACAGCACAGAGGGCATAGGTTTATTGTGAACGCAGTACTGTTCCAGTTGGATTGCCGATATCACATAGTTGCAGCCAGTCCATGGATAGCTGACCGCCCATAGTCTAGGGTCACATGGCCATGTCATAATGTCGGCGCAAGACCAGGAATGACATAGGCAAATGTGGGATCCAGCATTAATATCATTTTTTTTGTTTCCAACCAATACTAGACGACCACGCCATAGGCAGTAATAGGGAATGGATCTTCCTGGAAGCACTACCTACCACTGCAACAAAGCTCGTATTCATCACCTCATAGTCTGCACTTGTTGGCAGCACAGGGGGATGTTTAGACTTGCGTTCCCCATAATGGCGCAGTGTAAGTAGAAGACTTCTACGTGTGATACAGGTAGATGGATCATAATCACATGCAGGGGATTTGCTATAGATTCTACCTTTTTTGGTTTTAAAAGGCACATGGATGAGATTGGGAGCGTTTCCTCAGAACAGTAATAACACTTCTGTGAATAGCCTCTAAATCCTGACGTAAATGTTTTTTCCTCTCTGGTTATAAGCGTAATACATTTTCCTTGAGCTGCTGTTACAGAACTTGTCGAAGAGAAGTGGCAGTGACTGTCAGTACAATGCGCGTCTCCTCGCCTGGGGTAATTTGGATTGTAGACCTGGTTTGGCATGTTGCAGCGTTCGTGCGGTGACCTCAGATGATGCGGAGTACAGTGGGACACTCCTCCATAGAGTCTGCCCCAGACGGTTGGGTGTGGTTACTCCTAATTCCTGTGTAATCTTCCCTGTGCAGACCCATCTGTAGAGACGCAGATAAAATAAACTTTACTGATGTGTGACCCAAAGCCGGCCCATACACTGGACATTTTACCTCTCGTCTCTCCAAGAATGTGCTTGTCTGGCTGGTTGTATAGATACATAAACATCTGTTGTCAGACTGACGGTAAAAAAAAAAGTTTATATCGCCTCTCTTCACTAGAACTGATATAAAACAAAAATTTAAAAAAGTCTCAATAGTTCCGGGTCTTTTATCAAAGTATTAAAAGGTTATTCCTGGTGGTGAACCCTATAACGGAAAATAGTGCCAAATGTCCAAACCACCATTTTGCAACTCATAAAAAGTTTGAATAAAAAGTGATCAAAAGGTTGTACAGTCCAAAAAATGTACACAGAAATAAGAATTTATGTTGATGGCAGAATGTGGAAACGCAAATACTTTTTTGTGCAAAAGTTTTTAATGTTTAAACCAATAAATAACCCACATAACCAATATAAATTTGGTATCCCGGTAATGGTACTATTCCAGAGAATAAATTACAGTTGTCATTTGGAGTACACAGTAAAAACTGTGTCCACAAAGGAAAGAAGTGCAAATTGGGGGGGCGGGGGGGAGGGGGGTTATAAAAAGGGCATATACAGAAACCCCTTAAGGCAGTGATGGCGAACCTTTTAGAGGCCGAGTGCCCAAACAATAACAAAGACCCACTTAATTATCGCAAAGTGCCAACACAGAAATTTAATTTGTGATTTATACTTCCTTCTCTGTCACAGTTTTCATTGATACCAGCACCTGAGGACACCAATAAAGCAGAAAATAGCCCCAGGTAGAGCTGTCACTATAAAATAGCTCTGTGCACAGCAAGTCCTGGGCTGTCTGGGACTGCAGGAAGATACCTGGAGTCATCTCTGGTGATGGCCCGAGTGCCCACAGAAAGGGCTCTGAGTGGCACCTCTGGCACCAGTGCCATAGGTTAGCCATCACTGCCTTAAGGGGTTAATAATGACCACTACAACGTAAATCTGCTGCATATCCGGAGGGAAACTGCAATGATAATCCAGTTTTCTCCTCCTTATTTCTACTGTATTATTTTCCTAAAGACACCAATACAATTGAAACCTGTGATAGAACAGGGCACAATAAGATGCTGCTCAAATTGCTGTGTTTGCACTTGTGAAAATATGTGGGGTTTGGATGTTTGGACACATGGGGGAGATTAATCATTTGGTACACATATAAATGTGTGATTGTAACTCGCATGTGAGTAAACAAATATGTATACTAAGGGGGTCCCATACAGAAGCCTGCTATGGGACCCTGCCCCTCCTAGTTATGCCCCTGGTGAGTATTGATGTATACTGTACCTCCACAGCCAGGATGTAGAGGTGCATGGGAGGTGGACGTGAATGAATGAATTTGCCTAATCCCTTAGTACAGTCTATTGGAAAAACCACTGTCTCTAGTTTTGCAGAAAGGACATGGAATGCATAAGACTGTAATCATTGACGGTTTACATTGTATCAGATCCAGGATAATAGATTCAGGTGCTCCTCCCACTTAAGCCTCTGTTCACATTGCTGTCAATGTTTTCATTTATTTAGTCCAGAAAAAGTGTCATGATCCACAGGTGTTCCCAGGGCTGGTGTTAGGGGGTGGAAAACTGGGCATTTGCCCAGGGCCCCCTGTCCTAAAGGGGCCCCCTGCTTGTGTACTTTTGTAGGCTTAGGATTTACTGCTCCTTTAATACCCCTTTGTTGAATGCCCAGGTGAAAATGCTAAAGGAGCATCTTACTGACTGTAACTGTTCATAAAATAGTTTTATTTTGGGGCCCCACTTTTAGTTTTGACCAGGACCCTACTTTGTCTCAAATTGGCCCTGGTTGTTCCAGATGAATGTATGAACAGAGCCTTAACCTCCATGTAAGCAGGGAAATAATCTGCCAATATGATGAAATGCATGCTTATGCCAACATAAAGATACTTGCTGGTATTTCCCATGTGATGTGGTGCTGCTCATACTAAGCATGACGGATGAGCCATCATACCTCCTACATGCAGCGTGAATTTTTGTATAAATGACCCGGCAAGTGAGCGTCAATTCATTCGGATTGCGGATCTTCACCTTGTATTGCTTTTTTTTCATGGCCTAATAGAATAGGCCAGTGTGATCATGAATTCACTTCTGGTTCTGGTTTCATAAACTGCACAAAAATATATGAATATGTAAACCCAGTGTCAGGCTGGAAGTTCCCTACAAGCAGCGCTCATACTCTGCGTTTGAATTGCATTTAGAAACTCTATAAATTTGCAGCAGGTGGGATCCTCCCCAATCGCAGATGTATTTACACCTAAACATATGAGATGGTGAATGCGCACCACACGTTTTTCATAGGTTACCATTAAAACGTTTGTAAGCGCCCCGTGTGATTGGTTGAGTGCAGGACCTTGGCTCTTTTGAGATATTCTTAAAGGGAATCTGTCTGCAGTTTTGGCCATATAAAGATGCAGCCAATATTATGTTTGTGTATGCTGGTAGTGGTCATGAGACTGTGATAAAGGTGCTGCCCTGGATTTAGAAATAAAACCACTATAGATGGCTTTGGGGAGGCGGGGGGGGGGGGGTGTGCTAGTAAAACAAACTTTTTCTACTCTCCTCCTCTGGGGCCCCTGGTCACCTGCAGCCTGTCCCGACCACAGCCACATGCAAGCCACAGCATTTGTTTTATTATGCAGCAGACAGCACCGGCCTCTGTAAAAAATAAAAAAAATGTAAAAAAAAGTCAGAGTCCCGGCTGATGACCGGTGTCACAGCTGAACAAGAGCGGGGGGAGGGGGGGTTGGTGTTGAGTAATTGCTGTTTATTAATAAAGCTTCCACACCAATATATAAATCTTTTTATATACATGGACAACCTCTCTAAGTTATAATTCGGGTGTGCAGCTCTTGCAAGGGCTTTTGGCAAGTCTTTCAGCCTGAAGAGCTTTCTGCTTTCTATGCTGCTCCACAGCCGCACCAGCAAGCGGGAAGAGGCTGTGCAACAATTCATTGCCAAGAGCAGAAACTATCCCACCTGAAAGACCCGCATGAAGCAATTACAGGAGCCTCACACACAAAACTATGATTACACATCTCTCCAGGGCCAATACATAATGCTGGCTGCAGTTTGTGGTCATAACTAATGATTTAAAGCCGAAGATTTGTCTCTAAATGTTGGCTATTTGCATATTCCCGTTACTGTTTACCCTTTTCTTAAAATCTTATTTAAAAATGGAATTTTTACATTTTCTAAATGTTCTTCTTGTGTTTGCACTTGCAGAGAGAAGGAGCAAGAAAGGGAAGAACAGTTAATGGAAGACAAGAAAAGGAAGAAAGAGGATAAGAAGAAGAAAGACGCTGCTCAGAAGGTAGGCTCTTCTAGCTCATGTCCTGCTTAGGCCACATGCAGGTGAACCTAAGGGGGACCATGATCCGCTCATCAAAAGGTCCTGGCGTAATGATGTAAGGACACTTCAGAATCCCCCTCTCCCTATCCCCAGGGACGTGTCCTTAAAACATATGGCACAAAACGCTGTATATGGCACCCGGTGACAATGCGTTGAGCACGCACCATTTAACCGCACAGAGCACAGAAAAATATAGGACCTATATGTCCTATATCTTGCCATATTACGGCACCTGCTGCTAGGCTTTCACGGGAGAGGGGAGTGGCGAGGAGCACTCGGCCCTCCTGCACCCGGCTGGATGTTGCATCCTTTCATGTGCCATACACTTGTGTGCTCTTGTAGGATCTGACCCTGACTATTTGATCCTCTGTGTTATGTGTTGTGTTATGGTGGTAGATGGACTGCATTCAGTTTTATATTTCTGTACATGCAGCAAAGGCTCTGTGCTCATAGCTTTTTATAAATAAAATATCTGTTCGGGAAAGGGTCTTTAAAAAAATAAATAAATAATAATTTGTCGTGATAGACCAGGGATACTTACTCCAGATGCAGTGACTGTGGTAATCTTCTTATTCGTTATACATGGCCTCCTTCCTTCTAACATCACCTTTTAAAATTTATGCTAATGCAACAGAAGGGCCCTGCGGGAGTTGCCACAGCCCCTCTGTGCTCTGTCCTCACAGGATGTACAATGTGTACGAGCACCTCTCCCTCCACTGATGAGATTATAAGGCAGGGGGAAGAGCTGCGATATCAGAGGGGGAGCGAAATACACTGTAACAGCCTGTGAATCTGCCCTTGTGGCTCATTAGCATACCTTAGATATTCAAGTATAAGCCGCGTTTTTCTATACATTTCCTATCCTCGGCTTACACTAGAGTCAGTAGTTTTTAAGCGTTTTTTGTTAAAATTAGGTACCTCGGTTATACTCGGGTTGCCTATACTCGAGTATATACGGTTATTATAAAAGTTGATTTTTAGAGGGGCAAAGGCCATGGAAAATAAATATAAGGTGGTTACCGGTCATGGTGCCTGGATCTATGAGTTGATGTCCTGGTTTACCATGCTTGATTATGATCATCTGTCCTGTTCTAGAAATGACCCCTACTGCAGGAAGCAGAATATTTCTATAAGGGTGTAGTGGATTCTATAGGTTTTCTAACCTTCCACAATCCGGCATATAAGTGCAATAAGTGCCCCTGCCTATTGCGTTACATGTAAGCGCAGCTTCTGGAGAGAGGCTGGTATGAGATGGGCAGTGGGCGAGCTTTGGACAATGAGCATATTACACATACTTACAATTCATCTCTTCCCACTGTTCAAGATTTTATATCCTTGGTTTTACACTGTGCGCCCTCCTTACATGACTTAATAAATACTTCAATAGTTTAGAACATGCATTGGTGCCTTTCCTTTATTATTCTGCCTAGAAATTTATCTAGAAATTGCCAATAAATGATACCCAGTGAGGGTTATTGTCCCACTATCCAATCTGTGCTTATATTGGCCGCCATATATGCCTTTGACCAGGGGAATGGTTGATTGTTAAATAGCATAACACAATCACAAAGACTTCTGGGAAGAGATTATTTCACCTTTTTTTTTTTTTTTTAATATAAGGATTTATTAAGGGGACTTGTGGTTACACCTCTTCCAATCATCTGCCTCAAAAAGCAAAATTTACAAAATGTCAGAGTCCCACCTTATCACATATCATGCATGTGTTACTTTATTGCTGGGAGCTCTGGCTGGGTTCTTGCTGCAATAAGATAAAAACTTATCTACAAGATCCTGCAATTTTGTAAGCTCATATAGGAGAGTCTGCATATCATTTATATAACCATAAGGGGATTGTAGTGCTGTATAAATGTAATACCACACAGACTGACAATGCCTGCAGTACATGCATACTATGTACAGTATGTATGGAAAGTATTCGGATCCCTTTACATTTTCTACTCTTTGTATCATTGCAGCCAATTGGTAAGATCAAAAAGGTTTGTTTTTGCTCATTAATGTATACTCTATACCCCTTATTGAGTTTAAAAAAAAAACCAAAAATGTAGATAGTCTTGCTAATTTATCAAACAAGAAAAACGGAAATAACACATGGTCAGAAGTATTCAGACCCTTTGCTCAGTATTGAGTAGAAGCAGCTTTTCAGCTTGTACAGACATGAGTCTTCTTGGGAATGATGCAAGTTTTTCCATACCTTGATTTGGGAATCCTCTTCCTTGCAGATCCTCTACAGGTCCCTCAGGTTGGATGGTGAATGTTGGTGGAAGCCATATTCAAGTCTCTCCAGAGATGCTCAATTGGGTTTAGGTCAGGGCTCTGGGTCAGTCAGGAATGGTCACAGAGATGTTCTGATTTGGTATTTTAGCTGTGTGCTTAGGGTCATTGTCTTGTTGGAAAGTGAACCTTCAGCCCAGTCTGAGGTCCAGAGCACTCTGGAAGAGGTTTTCAGGATATCTCTGTGCTATGACCGCATTCATGTTTCCTTCAATTGCAGCCAGTCGTCCTGTCCCTTCAGCTGAAAAACACCCCCATAGCCTGATGCTGTCACCATGTTTCATTGTTGGGATTGTATTTGGCAGATGATGAACAGAACCTGGTTTTCTCCACACATGCTGCTTAGAATTAACACCAAAAAGTTCAATCTTGGTCTCATCAGACCAGCGAATCTTATTTCTCATAGTCTAAGAATCCTTCATGTGTTGTTTTTTTTTGGAAACTGTATGTGCCTTCCATATGTCTTGCACTGAGGAGAGGCTTCTGTCGGCACACTGTGGCATAGAGCTGACTGGTGCAGGTCGAAGGAGAGTTGTGGTCACCACAAACTACTTCCATTTAAGGATTATGGAGGCCAATGTGCTCTTAGGAACCTTGAGTGCTACAAATACACTTTTGTAACCTTGGCCAGATCTGTGCCTTGCCATAATCCACAAGTCTCTGAGCCCCTTAGGCAGTTCCTTAGACCTCATGATGCTCATGTGCTCTATAACATGCACTGTGAAATGTCAGGACTTATAATAGAACAGTGTGTGCCTTTTCTAATCAAGTCCAATCAGTTCAATTAAACACATGCTGGAGTCCAATGAAGGATTTGAACCATCTAAACAAGGATAAGAAGGAAATGGACAGCATGTGAGTTAAATGTGAGTGTCACAACAAAAGGTCTGAATACTTATGCACCATGTGAACAACCTCTGTGGACTGGGGACCTCCGATTGAGCACTTGCCTTATGGTTTGCCAGGCAAATATAAGTTGGTTTCCCCAGCATTCCAATTTCTTGGAATAGCCACAGAAAGACTTGGCCCTGGGGTACCTAAGTGGCCTAACAAGCACAGGGAGCCATTAACGAAGCATAATTCATCTATATAATAATAAACTCTCCACTAACCACTGTGACCACACGTCTGTGTGAAAGGATTTATCGCAACCTATGTAAATCAGGTCTATAGACGCTCACTGTATGTTGCAGCTGGATCGCTTTAAAAGCAGCCGCCCCCAGACCCTCATATCTGCGCAGTACTACATATGTAATCGCTTCCTTCTCTATAATGGAGTTGGAGTAGTTGTCCTTGATGGATTACCAGGGTAGGGATAGTCCTACTTTTTCATGAAATTATTCTGAGCTGTAAACCGGTTCAGGATGTATTGGGTTAACATTGACGTCCCTGTCCTGGAGTTTCTCAGAAGTCTCACACTGAAGTTTTTGTGTAGAATACCTGCGTCTTTTGTACGTTCACTTCCTCCGCTGCCCTCCTCCTCCTGGGACAAGCAATTACAGGCTGAAGAGAAAGCACTTTGGCTTGAAAACCACAAATTCATTGATGCAGATTCCGTTCTTCAGACTTCTACCTGGCAACGATTAATGGCCACTTCATATCCGCTTACCATTTGGTGTAGATGTTTTCTAAACTGGCTTCTACTCACTATCTCAGCTTCAAATTCTGCATCTGACTATGTTTTGTCTAAGTTCAATAGATCATGTTTTAAAGGGAACCTGTCACCAGGTTTTACCCCACTAAACTTCTACAATTCCCTCTGTCAGATTTAACCAGTTTACCTACAAAAAAAAAATCTCCAAAGTCATGTGAAAACGAACAGAGAAGAGTCAGATTTTGACTGAGAGGAGTTACTTTTAGAGGCTGCTGGGGAGATTGTCGCATTTATTTTATTAGGTGGCACCTAGAAAAGTGATGGCTAACCTTTTAGAGACAGAGTGCCCAAACTGCAACAAAGACCCGCTTATTTATCGCAAAGTGCCAACACAGAAATTTAATTTGTGAGTTATACTCCCTTCTCTGTCACAGTTTTCACTGAGGACACCAATAAAGCAGAAAATAGTCCCAGGTAGAGCTGTCACTTTAATATAGCTCTGTGCACAGCAAGTCCTGGGCTGTCTGGGACTGCTGGAAGATACCTGGAGTCATCTCTGGTGATGGTCTGAGTGCCCACAGAAAGGGCTCTGAGTGCCACTTCTGGCACCAGTGCCATAGGTCAGCCATCACTGCCCTAGAATCTCTTTAATATGACAAAGATAAGGATCTCCTCTTTCAGATTGCATCAGCCTTGTGGTTCTTTGATCTATGTAACAGGAGATGCCGCATTTTACAACTGTGTTAATCACCGGTTCTGTAGCTCACAGAACCACATGTCTGATGCGATCTGAAAGATGTGATATTTATCTTTAGTATGACACCTTCATGATTCATGATGCTACAGAAGCAAAGATAGGGGCATCTGAAGTAATGACTCCTCTCATTTTCACATGAATTTGGAGGAGCTTTGTTTTGGAGGAGTAAATGGAGGAGATATTGCATAAATGAAGGACATTTCATACTAGGGCTAGTAGTTTAATGGGGTAAAATCTGGTTTTAGGTTCCCTTTAAGGGTGGGTTGTTTTACTACCTATACCACAGCTATTTCCTGAAGTATTGATGTAAAACCCAGGTGATTGTGCCTATTGGGGATTTTTCGATTTAAGTTCAAAACACAAAGCAACAGCTGAAGAGAGATTTGTCTAATCAAACAGCTGTTAACATGTGTGTTTCCAAAACGCAACCGCTAACGCATGTTACAATACTGTGAACACATGACTTTGTTACTGTAAACACAAATGTTAATGTCAGTTTAATTAGGGAAATCTCTCTTCAGCTGTTGCAATGCATTTTAAAACTCATGCGTTAAACACCACGTATGACCGCACACTAAGGGTGAAGTCACACGTGGCGTTTTTAGGCCGTTTTTGGTCTGTTTTTAGTTAGTGCGTTTTCAGATCGTAGAAACCGCATGCGTTTTTTGAAAACCCATGCGTTTTTGAGCAGTTTGAATTGGTCAAACCTGTCAAAATCACATGCGTTTTCAAAAACCGCATGCGTTTTCAAAAATGCATAAATGCATTTAAAAAATGCATGCGGGGTTTTTTCGATCTGAAAACGCTCTACTAAAAACGGCCTAAAAACGCCACGTGTGTCTTCACCCTTAGGGTGAAGACACACGTGGCATTTTTGGGCCGTTTTGAAAACGCATACGTTTTTGGCAGGTTTGACCAATTATCTTAATTCAAACTGGTCAAAAACGCATGCGTTTTTTAACGATGTGAAAACGCACTAACTAAAAACGGCCTAAAAACGCCACGTGTGTCTTCACCCTTAGGCTGCATTTAGACGGACATATGGTTGGGCCGGCATACGCCTGGCACGCTGGAGAGGAGGAGGGGTGACCCCTCCCCTCTCTATAGAAATGTACGGCACACGGGGAAAGACGTCCTATCTTTGTACGGAGTGGTACATGTGCGGCACCGCATCGCTCCGCGTGGCCATTGCCGTCTAAGGGAGACGTGTATACGGCCACAAGCTTGCTGCCCTACCTACGTCCTCCATACGGCCATGTGACTGTAGCCTGAGGGTGATAGCACACGTGGCTTTTTTTGCCGTTTTTAAGCAGTCGGTCAAAAAACGTTTGAATTTTAGCAATTCTTAAAGTTTTTGTTACAAGAATATCCTTTTCTTACAAGCTGATGTAACTACAATATACTTACCTTGACAGGTCACAGAACAAAAAACCAAAGTGCCCGAAGTGACGAAACCAAGTTCAAGCCAAGCGACGGCCGCCAGCCTACCTGGCAGTTCCCCCTCGCCACCAGTAAATGGTGGCAACAATGCCAAAAGGGTGGCAGTGCCGAACGGACAACCGCCCAGCACCGCCCGCTACATGCCTCGGGAGGTGCCACCGCGATTCCGCTGCCAGCAGGACCACAAAGTGTTACTGAAACGGGGGCAGCCCCCTCCAGCGTCCTGTATGCTGCTGGGGGGAGGAGCAGGGACTCCCCCCTCCTCCACTGCACCAGGGACTAGCCCAGGCAACGCACAGCCAGGGGCAGGAGCACTGCTGCCGGGGGAGAGTGGACCCGCTACAGGTAAGAAAGGTGGTGCCATAGCCTCAATCATGGATTGCTCTATCTCTTCTATTCACCCCAGGCACACCTCTAAGGTTCAGTTCACACCTGCATTGAGGGTTTTCGCTACACACTGTTTTAGGATGGAAAGATTGCCTTCTGTTATAATAGGGAAAAACAAAAGGGGATCAGAACCTGCTGAACACAGGTCAGACTGCGCCTAAAACTGATCCCGGTTGTTATTTCAATATTTTATTCTAGTAACTCTCACAATCTTCCATCTAGAGTCACAAAGTGCTAGAAATATCATATAGCATACAGCAAATTACGTATGCCCCAGTAGCAATGAACATTGGGCTCCAGTGTGACTTGTCACCAATCTACACACAAGAATCTACTTTTATCCTCTCATGGTTATTTCTTCCTGCGCCAATGTCTGCGGTCAGGGGTGAGATCTGCAAAGTTTCAAGCAGCAGAAGGGATTTTAGAATTCAGATTTTTTTTTGGACAGTGTTTACTCTGAGCTTTATTCTCTTTATAGAGGAACAAAAGGTTGTTTAAGCCAATGGTGGAATTAGTTTTGTAAAAATTAGAAAAATTCACACTTTAAAATTTTATTTGGAAAAAAAAAAACCCCAAAGGTACAACATAAACTAGTATATGTACAAACCTTGTCAGAGTTCAAGTTCATCATCCTTTCTAATGAAAAGTGAGCACTGTCGACTGCATAGATAGATATTGTCACTTTGTAACAAATGAAGCAATGGACAGTAAGATATATATTTTTAAAACCTTTGACAGGCTTTATCTTGAAAGTAGCCTTAAAGCAAATCTACCATTAAAATCCATCATGATAAACCAGGGGCACTTACTCATTGATCCAGGCACCGCAGCTGTGGTGGTCATCTTGTATTTGTTATCCATGGCCTCCTTTCTTCTAAAATAAATTTTCACTATTATTTAATGAACCAGAATGGCACTGGGAGTTGTTACTAGAGCCCCTCAGCCTGTAGCTTTACAGGCTGGTACACTGTCTCCCCCGCGCTCTTTTGGCACTTCCACCCTCGCTCTGACTGCTATAATCTGAGTGGGAGTGGGAAGTGCTCACATTGGGGCTCTGGTAACACCACCAGAGCATAATTTTAAAAGATGATTTTAGAAGGACGGAGGCCGTGGAAAACAAATTTAAAAGGACAACCGCAGTCAGTGTCTGGATCTATGAGTAAGTGTCCCTGGTTTATCATACTTGATTTTGATGGTACATTTCCTTTAAGGCTACTATTAAGCTAAAGCGCGTTGAAGTGACAATATGACAACTATTTTAGGGGGTCATTCTAAAATCATCTTTTGAAATACTGCTCTGGGGGCATTACCAGGGCCCAAACGTGCTGTAGATTCACAAGCTGTTACACTGTGAGCACTCCCCCCACCCACCCACTCACCCACTCAGATTATAGCAGTCAGAGCGAGGGTGGAAGTGCCAAAAGAGCAGGAGGGCGGGGGAGACCTTTCTCGACAATAGAGAGGATGGCAATCTGACAAGGCTCCCTGATTTATCATGCTTCATTTTGATGCTAGATTTCCTTTTAATCACAGTTCTAACAGTTTGTTAGCAGCAGAACTGTGCAAAAATTGATTTATGTTCCAGAATTGTAGCTGGATTTGAAACACATCTGGAGTTTCCTCACACTGCTGGGTTCTTTGATCCCTGCATTCATAATGTTCCTTAGCCCCTCCCCATTGCTATAATAGTCAACCAGATGGCTGCTCCCAATGTTTTTGAAGTCCAGCTACAATCCTGGAATATAAATAAGTTTTTACAATCCTTCTGCAATTAACAACACAGACAAAAGTATGGTGACACAGCTTTCCAGGGCCAACACCTAACACTGTCTGCAGCATTGTATGGTTAGAAATGCAAATACATCTCCAATCAGCTGAACGGTGGGGGAGTCCTTCAAATATTTTAGAAGCTCTTTTATAGGAGTCTACCATTTTCACTGCACCACCCAGAATGATACTTTAACAGGACCTAGATGTAGTACATTTGTTATTGTTTGTGTCATTAAAAAGAATACAATTTTCCAATATACTTTCTGTAGCAATCCCTCAGTTTTCTGGATCTCTGCTTGCTGTCCTTCTACAGATAGCTTGTTTGTTTACTTTCAATGGACTGAAATCTGACCATGGGTGCACGGCTCGTTAGTACCACATAGAGCAGTGATGGCGAACCTTCTCGTGACCGAGTGCCCAAACTTCAACCAAAATCCACTTATTTACCATGAAGTGCCAACACAACATTTTAAGCAGTAACTTATTGCTACCTGTTCTTCCTCATCTTTCAATCGTATTGACCCCCTGAGGCCACCAATACAGTTGAAAGAAGGAACACAGATGCAGACCCTCATTGTAGCTTCTCTCCAGGGTACCTCTGTAGAGAAAGAATAGTGGGTCCAGCAGGATGAACTACATTGTACTTCTGTCAACGCCTAACTTTTCCCGCAGTTCCAAAAAGCAAATGAAATGTCGCTTTAAAACAGCATCTCTTAAGTTGCATGGGACTGCAGGTGGATTTGGTCCTATTTAGTGAACTCTGTCCTGGAGCGATGGTCTGAGTGCCCACAGAAATGGCTCTGAGTGCCACCTCTGGCACCCGTGCCATAGGTTCGCCACCACTGACATAGAGTAATGAGAGCCGTGTGATATAACGAGCCGTGCACCTTTGCGACCATGGTCAGATTTCCCTCCACTTATAATAAACAATGAACTTTCCTATAGAAGGACAACAAGCAGAGATCTAGAAAACAGAGGAATTTATACAGAAAGTATATTGAAAATTGTACAACTTTTCATTATTCAAACAATAACATTTTTATTTGCTGTAATGGTAATACCCCTTTAAGGCTGCATTCACATGAATATATATGTGGGACATATATACAGCAACAAATTAGCGGCTGGATATACTTCCTCCATAGCCGTCTATGGCACCCAAGCCGTTGTGTTCACCATGCCGTGGCCGCAAAACAGATAAAGCATGCTCTGTCTTTGGCCATAAGAACGGCTATGCAACCTTGTTTTCTATAGTGAGGGGCGAGCAGCACTCACCTCTCCTCTTCAGCGCGCCCAACGTGTGCCCACCCCGGGCTGTCATGTGAATGCAGCCTCACTGTACAGCTACAAAAGAATCTGTAGGTTGCAACAGCCAGAGAGCTACATTAGAGGGGCCTGGAATCACAACCTATGATAATGTTGTTGTTCAGTTATAACTATCTACATATGTCATAGCTGTTTGCTCTTTGCCTCTGTTTTGACCACTATACAAATGTTAGATATCCTGATATCCCGTATGTACTGCAGTAGTTGTGTGGTGCAGGACGCATTGGGAATAGCAGCGTAGTCTTCTCTGCATGTGGCAGGGTCTCTTCACAACACAAAGGCCCCTTTCTGTGGAGAGCGGCAGTGTACATGGTGTTCTGGAATAGCTTTTCAGGCTCTAAGAATCTCTTTCACATATTGAGGCCTCTTGAGGGGCAACCCATGTGGTGTTCAAGACTTCTGTCCAGACATCTGTAGACTCTTATGTAGGTTCAAAACGTTGGCTTTTATCCGTCAGAGTGGAAACAGAAACGTCTCTAACGATGTGTGTGTATCCTCTGTCAGTGTAACATAGGCGCACATCAGATTTCACAATGTATTAGCATTTTAGTATTTTTGTAATGTTGGATTTTGAATTTTTATTATGTTGATACTTTTCAAGGCAGAGGTGCACAACAATTTCTTTGTCAGATTGCACTACAGTTGTGTTTGGCATATTGACTGCACAGGCTATAACAGGGATATTGCCGTATCTACATATCTTCCCTTCTGGCATCCTAAAAGGGGCTTTCCATGATGGATAGTCCTGCAGTCCCATAATAGTGAATATGAGTGAGTGCTAGTTGTTCCTGCATGCCAGCACAGCATTTATTCGGAACATTCGGGTCCCTTGTGCGGGCCTGCTGTACAAATACCCAATGGTTAGACCCTTGTTTAAACTCCTATGGATAGGTGGTCAGTGTATAATCCCTCCAAGTACTTTATAGATGAAGTCAAATATCATTTAAAGACTTGCTGGTTTGTTCAAGTTTAAGCTCATTTTCCTTTTTTTTTTTTTTTTCAGATTCATCGTCAGGGGCAGCTGCTAATTCAAATTATGCAAATTCCACTTGGGGCTCGGGAGCCCCATCCAGCAGCGGCCCCAACGCAAACCCTCCCCACGCCTGGGACAAAGTGATTGTAGACGGGTCGGATATGGAAGAGTGGCCTTGCATAGCCGGCGTGGACGCAGAGCCCCCTTCCGAAAACGCCACAGACAACAACAGTGCCTCGAACCCAGCCTCGGAGAAGGGTCCCCCACAAGGAAGCGCCACTAATCACAAAGGAAGGGGGGGCCAAGGCCAACAACAACAGCAGCAGCAGCAACAGCCTGGCGGTGAATGTATCCAGGGGGTATGGAAAGCTGATCCCAAGGCTAAGCCCGTCCCGTCTTCCAACCCTGCTACAGAGGGCGTTAATAGACTAGGAAACTGGAGGAATATGGGTGGGTCTGAAAGAACGGGGCCTGCCTCTGGTTTCGGCAATTTTAACCCAAATACCAACCCGTCGGCCTGGCCGGCCCTGGTTCAGGAAGGCAGCAGGAAAGGGAACCCAGAGCCAGACGGCAGCTTCTCCAGCGCACAGCTTGGCCCCACGGGTCCAACCTCTCGGGAGCAGCAGTCAAAGATGGAAAATGCGGGTGCCGGGTTTGCAGCCTCGGGCAGGGATCCGGCAACAACCCATCACACTGACGGACCAAAAAATGGAAACACTAACTCTACGAACTCAAATTCTTCAAATCCCCTTGAAAACAAGGGAACTGCCTTTGGGGCTGGGGATGCCTGCCGAGGTTCTGACCTCTCTGCTCAAAGCACTGGAGAAAGAAAGAATGGAGGGGTGGGCACTTGGGGGGCAACAAGGGGTCAGTCTGTCACAGGAGATGCCAATAGTGGACATGGCAATTCTGGAAATAATGGACGAGAGAGGGAGGATGCAAGGAAAGTGTCTTCATCTCATAGGCCCAATGGGTCCAGGGGAGATTCTTGGGATAACAAATGTGGTGGAAATGGTTCTTGGGGATATGGCTCACAGGCAGATCCCAGTGAAGTAAAGTGGGGTGAAGGGAACAAATTGGTGGCAGGTGGGGTGTCTCAGGGAGAATGGAAGCAGCCGTCTGGACAAGAGGACTTAAAGGTTGGAGATTGGGGGGGTTCAAGCCAAGGAAATTCTAGCACTGGAGCATGGGACAATCAGAAGGGCCACTCACTATCCGAGAACCAGGGCAACTCGTCATCATCGGCTTGTTGGGGGCGCTCTCCCAGCTCTGCAGGAAGTGAGGCAGGTGGGCAAAGCACTGGAAGTAACCCCAAGGCTGGGGGTAGTGGAGACAGCTTGAACTCCTGTAGTCGGCGTTCACATAGATCTACTCTCACAGATAGTCAGGCTGTTTTGCAGTCCATGCTAAATCGAACAGACTTAGATCCTAGAGTACTTTCCAACACGGGCTGGGGCCAAACCCAGATAAAGCAAGATGCAGCATGGGATTCGGAGGAAGTGACTTCTCGACCTGATGGTAAAGCAGACCGTGGCACTGAAGGCTGGGAAAATACATCACAAGCAAAGAGCTCAGGGGGTTGGGGGGATGCCCCCAACCAAAGCAATCAAAATAAGTCTGGTTGGGGAGAAACCCCTGCCCCTGTTTCATCCGGTCAGGAATGGAAGGACACCAAAGCAACTAGCTGGAATGACTATAAAAATAGCCCATCTGGTTGGGGTGGTAGTGGGGGAAATGGGGGTGGGGTTGGTGGACGTCAAGAGGAAAAGGCAGGTCCTGGATGGAACAATGATAATGGTTCAAGTACTGAGCAAAGTTGGGGTACGCGACAACTTAATCCTGGAAGTGGCTGGTCTGCTGGAAAGAATGGATGGGGAGGAAGCAATAGTGAGGACATGGAGCCTCCCAAAGGCCCTGTTGGCTGGGATGGTTCAGGAAACAAAGCTTCCTCTGGCTGGGGAGAAGTAGGGCAAAATGATGTTGGCTCTTGGGGCAATGGGGCTAACACTAACCCAGCTTCTCGAAGTGGTTGGGAAGAGAGTAAAAGGCCACCCGGTGGAGGTAGTTGGGGAGAAGCACCTAGGCCTCCCGTACCCTGGAATAAGCAGCAGGAAGCCGCCCCAGCTGCACAGTCCTCTGGTTCTTGGGGTCCGCAACCTCCAACACCCGGACCTGGGCGACAGCCACCTAACCCAGGATGGAAAGGTGGTCCTACCCCTTCCGTGCCGAAGGATGAAGAACCAAGTGGCTGGGAGGAGCCATCAACCCAAAACATCGGGCGTAAAATGGACATTGACGATGGTACTGCAGCCTGGGGGGATCCTAGCAATTACAATTACAAGAATGTTAGCTTGTGGGACAAGAACGCGCAAGGAAACCCTGGACAGATGCCACGGGAGCAGGGAATGCCAGGGCCTGTAGCCAACAAGGCAACGCCATCAGGTATGAGCAAACCTGTTATTGCTATCATTTGTCCCAAATTATCTTTTGTATCAGTTGTCTTTACTGAGGGCAGGAGGAATTTGCTTGATTTGTCAGGGTGCGTTCACACGTTCAGTTTTTCACATGCAGGTTTTGAAGCCAAATGCAGGTCTGGATCATAATGGGTGAGAATATGTCAATAAGAGTTACTGCTGCTCCGCTATTTTCACTCCACTCCTGGTTTGGACATTAAAAAAAAACTGCATCTAAAAAACTGTGAACATCCCCTCAGTTACCTTTAAAATTAGATGTGTGGTCTTTTCTAGGTCTTTATTATATTGTAAAAGTTATTGTTTGTGATGATGATAATATGCAATTTTCCAATATACTTTGTGTAACAATTCTTTATGGTTTTCATTATATGGTAAGCTTCAGGGCACGTTCACACCATGCGTTGCATCACGTTTTTTGTTGCGTTTTTGACACATTCCAAGACTTCAGCCTTGGTCACAAGCTAATGTTACATTACGTTTCCACAGAATTTGCTAAACCACAATGTTACCTCTGCGTGTGATCACGATTCAAGCCTTTGGAATGCATCAAAATTACAGCAAAAAATGTGATGCAGCGCGCCGTGTGAACGTGGCCTTAGTGTTTACTTCCAGTGAACAGAAAGCCGTCCATGGTCATGTGATGTCACAGAGATATACAGCGTGTTACAAGACAGATGTCTGCTTACTCCCACGAGCCGTAACCATCACATGACCACGGACAGACCTCTATTTACTGCAGGGTGTGTTCACACTTGCCATATTTTGGCTGCATTTTTAAACGCTTTTACTATTCATGTGGATGGTTTTCATTATTGCTGGAAGTGTAAGCAGCTGTGTTAACATTGGGACACAGCTGTTTATACGTCACCAATGAAGAAAACCATTCCTCCTGCATCCCTGATTGAAAGTAGTGGGGATCCAGTGATCGCTGTGGCCATTCAGTCCTCACTGACATCTATGTTCTGGAACTCTTGCCCATCGTGATTACTGGATCCCCACTACTTCTGGTATGGCAGGGGCCTGCAGCAATAACACCAGGCATTGTAAGTGATTGTGATAATTACCATTGGCTCCAAAGATGGCAGATAAAATTAGATATATTTGTGCATTAGTATCTTACATTGTGAAAAATCAGGAAATTTATTTTGTCTGATTTGCATGTATAATTGACGTGACACTGACTGCAGGCTGAGACATCTCCAGGAGTTCTTGCAGGCTTTGTTCACACGTTCAGTTTTTCAGATGCAGTTTTTGATGTCCAAACCAGTACTAGAGTACCGCCTCTCAATGATATGTTCTCACCCATTATGATACTCCCCTGCTTTTGGCTTCAAAAACTGCATCTGAAAAACTGAATGTGTGAACGCACTCTAAGGCTGTGTTTACATGTTGTGTTTTAATTGAATTTTGAAACTCAATTCAATCGCAAGGTATGAACACAGCCTTAGGCCTTCTAACACAATTGTATGTCCGTCTATCCCACACACTACACACCGTGTACAGAGTCCTTGCATTATAACGAAATAAGCATGGACTTCCCATGTGCGGCCAGACTGGCGCTTTTTCGGCACTGTATTAATCGTATATTGGTATAATGCAAGGGCTCCCCATTGTCTGGAGGTGTGCAGTCTGTGGGATAGGGACTACATACAGGCCTGTTTCCATGGACTACAATGGATCCTGTGGGGGTTACGGAGGACGCGGATTCCTGCCCTTGCTGTATGCAGGAACTTCAGTTGCACATTCACATCTGTTTGAGAGGATATGTAAACATAAAGCATAGAAGTCATGTTTGTATACATAGTATATAGGGTCACTGCCAAATGCCTGTGACCCAGATAGGTTGTGTATGTTGGAGTCCCTGATGCCTATAGATAGCGATGTGTTGCAGCCTTCAGTCGGTGATCTATATCGGGAGGCTGATGCGCTCCTTGGTCACAGGTGCTAAATGTGATGTGAACGGAGGCTTAGCGTGCTCTGAAACATGGAGGGAGGACGAGCTGCAGTCTTACCACCGCATTTGTTCTCTTATCAGAGATTATTAGAACAGCCATGTCGTATTGGCTACACCTCAGTATGATGTGGGGGCCATAATCCGGCCGCTCCAATAGTAGCAATCAGTGGGCGCCTGTTACATTGTGTTCTTTCTCATTGTGTTTTGCTTTGTGTACATACAAAACACTGGGTACTGGTGACCGTTCGCATGCGTTTCACTGGAAACCCAGATGCGATCGAGCTCCGGGCATTTTCATTACTTTTGTAAACGCATTGCAAACTCCACATATGAACACATCCTCAGTATCCCAGTCTGAACTGGTAATGTATATTGGTCATATAGTGGCAGGTGAGACCACTGCTTCTGTTTTCTACCAAACTTCTGTAATTCTCTTCATAGTTTGGAGCAAAAATAAGGGTCCTCCAGCTGATAATGGGACGTCAGCCTGGGGTGAGCCGTCTGAACCTGCCTCCGGATGGGGAGAAGGTGAAGAGACAGGACCTCCAACCCCAGGTTGGGGAAATGCAGCCCCTGTAGCTCCCAGTGCCATGAAAACTGGTGAGTCCCTCTATGAAGAAGTGTATTGTTTTGTTATTTCTTCATGTCTTCATTTTTCCCCCCTACATTTAAATCCAGTGAGGTCTGCAGTAATGCCACATACAGACATGTTCTCTTATGCAGGTACAAAAACTATGCAAGACGGCTGGGGAGAGACTGAAGGACCGGTGGCGGGGACGCGTCACAGCAGCTGGGATGAAGAGGAGGAGAGTGGTGTCTGGAATAGCGCAGGTTCTCAGGGAAGTGGCTCCTCCCATAATTCGGCAGGGTGGGGCCAAGGAAAGAAACCACAGATCAAGGTGAGGCTCCTGTAAGACTGGAAACATTTATACACTGAAAAGTAAAGGCCCTGTGCTATGCCACAAGGTGCTCTGAGAGTGCTGTTTATTAGTGCTTATCTTTTATTATATTTTATATTGTACAAAATAAAAAATAGATAATAAAAATGTATTTCTGACGAGGTTGTGGATGGGGGGGGGGGTCCTTGCGTAATTGGATGCAGGGATGCAATGGTGTAAGAGCTCTCTGACATATCCTATAATGTGATTATTGCCTTTAAGGCTAGAGTCACCGGGGTCAGAATCGCTATTGCTTATCCAAATCCCTTCCATGTGCACCAGGTTTCTGTAGGCCTAGTATAATATTCCCTAGTTTATCATACCAAGCAGCCCACTCATGGTTATTATACTAAAAGCCCCCCTCGCCCTCTATGGATTTATTAGATACGGACCCCCCTTGTCCCCATAGATTCCTTATGTACAGCCTTATGTGGGCCCACCAGCAGCTCTGGGCCCTGGCACTTTCCCAGGTATGACCAGTGCTGACGCTGGCCCTGGTAACAAACATAAAACCAGCTGTGACAGCCATTTTAACTTGAGTATATCAATTACTGCTAAGGAATGTGGCCCGGCTTGCATCCATTTCAATCCAAAAACTAGTCTCGCATGAAGCTGGATTTTACGATTGCCAGGTCCCATATGATATTTCCAACCATTATGCAATGTCTTTTTATTTTCAGGGTCCCCTAAAGGGGGGAAACAATGATTCCTGGATAAACCCATTGTCCAAACAGTTTTCTAACATGGGATTACTGGTAAGTCGTATGATCAGACATGAATGGTATCTGTGTCTTTACACCGGTATAAAGCATCTGATTATGAGCCTGTTTTCAGGGGGACCAGTTTGCTTAAATAAGTTATTGGATACACACACAAACCCTCTGTTTACTGCATGATCTAAGGGGTTTATTAGCGGCGACCATGGCTATTCTATGAGGATATCAGCTTTATGTCACCCTACGGCACAGTCTTTATTTCTTATTAGTATGCCATTTGTTGTTATGTTAACCTCTACCCTCCCATTACATCCACTTCGCTGCTACTGTAAATGCTGTGGATGTTCCACAGTGGAAAAGCAGACTCGTTCCATGTGAATGCAACCCCACAGTGCTAAGATTGGGAGGCATTTCCTAAATGTTTATCTTTGTAGTTGTACAGTATGCAGAAAGAACTAGTATTTCCTTCAGTAACCTTCATTTCTTTATCACTCTGGGGCCCAGCCTCTGATGCTTATGCTATACATACATTGTATGGTTAATGTTTGCCTAGATTGGAGTGCTTCTGGAGAGCCTGTACCACAATAATCAATGTGTTTTAATATGTTTTGTGTCCTTTATAGAGCCAAGTGGATGACTCATCTGCTAGTAAGATGGACCACCCTGTTGGTGAGTTTGTATGCATTTTGACTCTGTTCTACGTGGCGTAACAACACGTGCTGTTTCCACTTATTACATACCAAAGCTTAATGGTGATCCCCCTTGCCCACAGGTGTTCTTCCAGATAAGAAGTTTGAGGCGGACAAGCGGGGCATGAATCTCGGGGATTTCAATGATATGATGCGGAAGGACCGGTCTGGCTTCCGTCTGCCCAATTCCAAAGAGATGGGAGCCGCAGACAGCGGGCCTTATTTTGAGAAGGTGCGTATTCGTCTTTGTGGGCAAGTATTAAGGCTGATGGCAATAGGAATCGATGCCATTCTCTATGATCAGGAAAGTCAAAGCATCTACACGAATATTGTATTGTATTATTTCCCCTTCGTTGATTTCTGATGTTGGACGTGACTGGTACAGAAAGTACTGTACCCCTTGTCATACTTTTTAAAATGTATATTCTCCCTTCCACATCACTACCTATGACTCCTAAATTAATACCAATTCATGGGCATCAGCTTTCCTCACCACTTACCTTTTCTCTGATCTTCAAGGTCTGACATGGGTTCAGCACACAAGTAATGAGCCCTGCCAGCATCAAAGCACTGTATGTGCATGCTTGCAGCAACCTATACATCTCTACTGCACTGCCGAAAATAACTTGTACTGTTTCCGGTAGTGCCATGGGAAGGGATGTACTCTTGCTACTCAAAGCGGGAACACTGTAAAACTTTCCTGTGATCCCAGTGGTCAGAATAACCTTTTCAATGATATTGCTATTTACATTTTAATATATAGTGTGTGTCTTTCATAGCCCCATAGTGGTCGCCACATAGTCTATAACAGCCTATATTTGGTAGTGGCCATTGCAGTAGTGACGACCTACTTTCTTGGTTTTGCCATCAGTATGTGAAATAGAGCCCTCCGATAAGGAAACTGTCCTCCCCATTTCCTGGTTTGGAATGTAATGAATCATCTGTGACCATCCCCTGAGTGTAGTATTTGCCCTGTGGGACCATGAACTTAACATGTTGCGTAGACTTCTCATAGTGTTACTATTCTAAATGATCTCTCACTTGGATCCTTCTTGCATGCTGTCTACGTAAGAAAGTGAATGTGATTAGTAAAGCAGTGGCTCATCCTTCATTTGCACTGAATAGAATTTCTGTGTCTGTCTCTCCTTCTCCCTTTTGCCTTCTGCTGCATCACTAACCAACACCCCTGACTGGCTTTAGCTGACTTTGCCTTTCTCCAATCAAGACGGGTGCCTTGGGGACGAGGCTCCGTGCTCTCCCTTTTCTCCCTCCCCCAGCTACAAGCTATCTCCCTCCGGCTCCTCGCTCCCATCCGTGGGCCTGGGGGCTATTGGTTCGGGCCTCAACCCCCAAACCTTCGCTGCTAGACAAGTAAGAATTGTGTGCTTCGGACCACCTTATAAGGCACACTATCTTTTCTGTGAAATATTACAAACCGTATAGTTTGGACCTTGCTGTGAATCATTGACTGCAAAAGTGCATTTAATAAATATGTGTTAAAGGGTATTTTCATTCCCGTTAGGGATGTCATATGCCTGGGTTATGCCCTGGCTTTATGATAGACTTCATGGACAACCACTGCAGTGGTTACAATAACATTGTGAAGAGGCAGCACCTGCCTATAAGACCCACAGTATTTGAGATGGGAATTCTCCCTTTTTTGGGCTCACACAGTGTTACTAGTTGGACTGAGCTATGCCTTATTACCCTACTGTAAGGGGACGTGTACACAAGTCATATTTGTCTGAGAGTCGTCAAGTTGGCTGCAGGGGTAGTGTCCCTTAAGACACAGAAATGTTCTAGTTGCCTTGCAACCAATCAGAGGGCAGCATTCATTTTCCCACAGCTGTTTGAAAAATTAAAGCTTAAATCTGATTGATTAGAACACTTTTACCTCAGACACTTCGGATAACACTTTCACTTCGTCCCTGGGTGAGCTACAGAACCAAAGAAATGCACAGTCACAAAAGAAAGTCTGGGACTGGATTGTTATCTCCTTGTATCTCTGGTTTTGTAGGTCACAGAACCATAAGCCTGATGTGGTTTGAATGTTTCTAGGTGCTATAGAACAGATGAGGGGAGGACTTGTTCAAATGGCCATTTTCACATGACTTTTGAGTAATTTTTTTTTTTTTTTTTTGTAAGTAAACGGGTGAGATTTCACATTAAAGATGTAATTTTAGAAACAACATTTCATACCCCACCTGAGGGGGCTGGTAGTTTAATGGGGTAAAATCTTGTAACCTAGATCTTGGAGTGTGAGGGAACTGGAATAGCTGGTGTAAAGTTACACAATTTGTCCTTATGGCAGCTCCAACTTTAGGTATACACCATTTACCCTGATTTCCTTTGTTATTTTTTTTTTCTTGCAAATGATGGCTAAATCCATATTTGTTCAGACGTTTGATGGCCGTGTAGTCTCATCACTGACCCCATTAATGTTTAGGTCTCCCTTTTGTTGTAAAATACCTTGATCGAAGACCCCACTTATGAAGAAGATTTGTTATTTTGCTTATCAATTGCTTTTAACATCAGTTATTTTTTTCTTGCTCATTTACATTAAGTCCACTTTAATTTAGTGAATGTCTATACAGCAGATAATTTGATGTAACATTTCTTGCTTTCCAATGTATAGGGTGGCAATCACGGTCTGTTCGGGAACAGCGGTGCACAATCGCGAGGCATGCACAACCCTGTGCCATCGCTCAACTCATCTCCCAACCTCCGGGCACAAGTGCCTCCCCAGTTCCTTTCTCCCCAGGTGAGATGATAATGTCTTCTTTATTTTAAGAGTGCCATCATTTTTCAGACCTATTATTTGGATTTGTTACATTTTATATTTTTTTGCTGTTATCTTAGGTCTCGGCCTCTATGCTGAAGCAGTTCCCTAACAGCAACATGAACCCAGGACTGTTCAACATGGGGCCCCAACTCTCCCCTCAGCAGATTGCCATGCTGAGCCAACTCCCTCAAATCCAGCAGTTCCAGCTGGTGAGTGTAAGAAACCAATACCACCAAAATAAAATGCCAGAATTCTATATGTATTCATTCACCCCACCACTCGGGACGGTCAATGACTGTGTTGTGCATTTATAGCAACCTGTCAATTGCCAGCCACCCTGTGGGGCACCAAGGCACTTTCCTGATCAATACACTGGACTCAACTGTGTGTCCAGTGAAATATTTTTAGTAACAAATGGCACAGCATTGTTTTGGCTACTAGTACAATGTTATATAAGTTTTTAGAAAACCATGTATTTCTGCCAAAAGGGAATCCATTTGGCATTACCAAGCTTGCATGTTTATTTCAGTGGGGGAAGGGGATAAAGTCTGTGTGTAATGAATACCAATCAGATGACCCTATTCCTGTATAGATCCTAACGCCAAGACCACAATAATCATACCAAAAGAGGCATATAGGACAACAATCTATCCCAAAGGCAGACAGAGAACTGTTTGGGAATCAAAATGAAAACAATCTTTATTATAAATATTTACAGCAATCAAGACACATAATATTAAAAACATATAAAATATTCCACAAGACACAAGAGAGTGTGGTGGTGGTCCAAAAAGTCAATCAACGTGAACGCATCTCCACTATAATGGCCCAAAAATGTATGCCAAGTTATCTACAAATTCGTATTACCCACCCGGGCGTGACATGATGAAAAAACAACAGGAGAGAGGCTTGACCACCACCACACCTGCCAGCAATAGTGTATTGTGATAGTAGAAATACAAGTTTTCCAATCTCATTTCCATCATTGTAAGACAGTAGGGAAGACCCCATAAACCATAAGATTGTCATCTGTTTCTTCTCTCATTGTACCCATCATGTATGACAGACTTCATGCATCTAGCCTGTTGTACAGCCACCCTAAAAGATTGATTGGTGGTAGAGTGTCCTAATTAGGCTGCTCGTTCCATCTAGGGGATGGGGGGCTGTTTTTTTACCAATTTTCTGGCATCTTTATTAACTGTCTAAAACAGCCTAATGCACTCCGGCTGACGGTGCCCAAGCGCCTCTTGACTTCCCCGGTTTTTCATTTATGCACATCCCCTGCTGGGGGAATGCATAAATGAAAAGCCGGGCATAAGGCGAGAGCCGCTCGGGCGCAGTCCGCTTCAGCGCCTCCAGCTGTTTTACAAAGTTAATATTTTGTTAATAAAGATGCCAGAAAAGTGTAAAAAAATATAAATAAATAAATAAAACCGCCGCGCATCCCCTCCCCCATCTCTTAGATGGAATGAGCAGCCTAATTAGGACACACTACCACCAGTAATATGGTGGTAGGTGTCCATTGAACATTGTATCCCAGTCATCTGGTTTGACTTTATCGGTACAATCTTCTACAAAGGAAATCAGCCCTAGTTTATTTGCGTTGCCTCTTGATGTATTTGGTTCTGACTTGTTTGCATCCTCTCTGCACAGGCCTGTCAGCTCCTCTTGCAGCAACAACAGCAGCAGCAGCAGCAGCTATTGCAGAATCAAAGGAAGATCTCTCAGGCTGTCAGGCAGCAGCAAGAACAGCAGGTAACCATCTAACCCTACGGGTTCAGCCTCTATTAATGTACATTTATCTGTGGGTGTAAATGGGAAGAATGCATGAAACAATTGGCGGCTGAGCTCTGTTGACACTGTGGGCTGTACATGTGCTCATATATTGTTGTACCTGTATATGTAAATTTAGAGTGCAATCTGCATTACTATGTATATGCTCTGGTTTTAATAGGAACCCATTTGCGGCACACTTAGGGTGACAGAAGGGAGCTCCCTCCTTGTACTTTTAAATCGGATCATTTTTATTAAGGTTTTTTATTAACAACAACTAAATATGAAAATACAAAATCCGCCCTCCAGCATAAACCCCACACACCCTCTTCAAGGTCACATCCACAGGGTTTAATGTCCAGCAGGAAATCCGTATGTGTCACAATGTGTGAAGCTGTCAATAGCCAGAAAGAAAGATTTTTTTCTTTAACATTTCTTTTCTGTTTTCGTATGAAGTTAGCATAGTGGCTTGTTTTACTTCTTTTTTTTTTCTCCACTTTTAGAGCAGATTCACACTGCCATTGTCGATCAGTGAGAGTCCTGTTGCACAGACAGACTTTTTTTTTTTTACTAGCGCAAAGAATAATCATATTTACACTGTCACCACTGCTGGCATTACATTATAGATCACTATCATGTATGTCTGTCCCCTGAAGTGGTGTCGGTCCATGCCACAGCACCCTCACAATCCGTGGTTCACGGACTGACAATAGTACTGTGAATCTGCCATTATGTTGTCTCCTGTATTCCTGTACGCAAGTCTTACTCTCTGTAGTCTTACAGCTATTGATTTTGCATGATTGTGCATTTTCCAGCAGTTGGCACGAATGGTAAGTGCCCTCCAGCAGCAGCAACAGCAGCAACAACAGAGGCAGCCCGGTATGAAGCACTCTCCATCACACCCAGCTGGACCCAAGTCTCATCTTGATCCTGTAGGGCTCTCAGACATGCAGTCCAAAGGGCACATGCCTGGTTATGGATCAGGTTAGTGCTATAACTCAGTGGTGTTTGGGTTATTCTGTTATACTCAAGTATCCCATTGGGTTGATCATCCTATGACTTCTTTGGGCAAGACATTGGCCATGGTGGTCACATGAGCAACGACAACTTATCAGGGGTTATGGTCACTTGAGTTTGAGTTTTGTAGTAGAGGGAAATGAGGCCTGTGTAATGGAGCTCCTAGGGTAGGCTTTGTTTAAATTTATTTATTTTGCACCTTGAAATTTCTGTTAGGCCCCAAAAATCACTTGAAAAAATAAATTGCCTACTTGGTCAAAGTTGATTTGTAATGTACATACTCAATTACTTCATTATTGTTATTATTATTTTTCTGTCATTTGTAGGCTTCGGCTCCAGTGGAGTCGATTATGGAAAGGAGACTGGGGTAGAATCTCGTTTTAAGCAGTGGACGTCCATGATGGAGGGTTTGCCTTCTTCAGTGTCCCAAGATGTCAGTCTACCTAAAAATGGTAAGGGTGAAACTACCATGTATGAGACTGCATTATGGGATTAAATGAAAATGAGTACAAGGACTTCTAAGTGTGTGTGGTCACTTAGAGCCTTTTCATGACATCCGACATGATAAACGCCCCATAAAATTTTAGGACATATTTTTGTAGCACTTTTTGAGCCAAGTCTGAAGTATAAACCGCAGAAAGGAGAAATTCTTCAATTATATATATCATTCCATATTTATCATTATATTTTTTTCTAATCTCCTTTCTATCCACCATAAGGCTCCATTGCACCCCCCGGAAAGAATCGTGGTGGTTCTCCCTATAACCAGTTTGACATGATGCCTGGAGATTCTGTAGGTTTGCATGGAGGGCCAACGGGTGACAGCTGGTTACCTGCCAAATCACCTCCTTCAAGCAAAATGGGAAGCAAGTCAATTAATACCAGTTGGCCCCCAGGTAAGTCACTAGTGGGTGTGCATATAGGTGCTAGTCTTATATTTTTCTCCTGTGAAATGCCAGGGCTTACCTGGTTTTGTGATTTGAGAGGGGATGTGCTAAGTTAGCATTTTTTCCTATCCCCAGGATAGGAGATACAAATCTTATCAGTGATTACTGGAACCCCCTTCAATCTGGAGAACAGGGGTCCTGTAGCTCAGCAATTTGTGACTCACTTTCTCAACCTGCTGCTCCACCTATTACTTAGAATGGGACCTTCTTTCTGGAGGACTTTTCTCATGATTGGTGGGTGTCCCAGAGCTTGGACCCTCACCGATCAGCCGTTTATTCCCTATGAGTGCATTGCAGATAACATGGGAGAACCCTTGTCTAAGAAGCTAAAGTTAATTAAATGTCACATTCTATATATAGATTCTTAGCAATCTTTATAATATTATATTCTGCTTTAAAAATTATGGTGATAAGGTTTGCACCGGTTTTCATAATAGGTTGCCCCCTAGTGATCATAGTATAGCAATGCTCTTGTGACTGCCTACTTGTTGCTCCAGTGTGTGAGAAAAGTTAATATTTATTTTTTCATAAGAAATTTTGCATATCTTTAAGGTGAGGAAAATAGTCTTTGTGCTTCCCCCACTTTAATTTTGCAGAATTTCAACCAGGCGTGCCATGGAAAGGAATGCAGAATATTGACCCAGAATCCGACCCTTATGTTACCCCTGGCAGTGTGCTGGGGGGTCCAACCCCATCTCCCATCGTAGATACTGACCACCAGCTACTGCAGGACACCCCAACAGGCAAGTACTGAGTCATGTAAATGATCGCCTGCATAAGGACATTTGTGGTTTCAATTATGGCACCCAGTATCTACATTGTTTTTTAGGTTTCACCACAAGAGGGCAATGTAACCTCAGTTGTTTTCTAATTGATATTACAAGAAATAGTCTTTCCTGATTTTCTATTTTCCTATTCTAGGGTCCACTTCTTCCCTCAACACCTCGCTGCCTTCACCTGGTGCCTGGCCCTACAGTGCCTCAGAGAATATCCACAGCACTTCAGGTATTGACCCTGTATAATGCCTGAAATCTTAATGGGGTTTCATGTGGAATATACTGCTTTACAAATAGCCTGTGTTTTATCATTAGCACTCTCAGCAAAGTTTGGAGACTATAAATCCGCCTGGTCGCCAGACCCCATTGGACACAACCCCTCACATCATTCAAACAAGATGTGGAAGAATCAGATGTCCAGGAATAGCCCTGGGCTGCCTCGCCCCCCTCCAGGGCTCACCAACAACCCCAAAGCCACCAATTCCCCCTGGAACAGCACAGCCCCTCGGTCTGCCAGAGGATGGGGGGCACAGGACTCCAGGATTTCATCTGGTAAATGATCAATGGGCCTTGCCTTGTTTTACTTTACTTTACTGTTTCTCTGTAACTAGATTCTAGATGATAGTTCAGGATCTGCTCAACCACAGGTGGTTGAAGGATCCTCTCATGCAGGGGGTGATTTGCCAAGAACACTACTTGATGTGTATGAATACTGCATTTTGTCTGGAAACTGCTCTGCTACTTTTATAGGTTCGACCTGGAGTGACGGCAGTTCTGTGCGCCCTAGCTATTGGCTTATCCTTCTAAATCTGACACCACAGGTATGTTCAAGCATTGCCAAGTGTAGAATTTAATGCAGGAAATATTTGTATTATTTTTAATTAAGTTACTTTGTCTTGTTAGATCGACGGCTCCACACTCCGGACGATCTGCATGCAGCATGGCCCCCTGCTGACATTCCATCTCAACCTCACCCAGGGCACAGCTCTCATCCGATACAGCACCAAACAGGAGGCAGCCAAGGCCCAGAATGCCCTGCACATGTAAGTCACATGCATCTTTTTAACCCCAGAGATGTAAATGTTATGAAATGGTTTGAATAGGGTATTTAATGACCGTACAAATCTTTACAACGACTGTAAAAAATGCAATAAAGGGATATTCCTTGAAGTAAATCTACTGAGCTCGGTATAGCGTGTACATAAAGGACTATTTAGGCACTAGCCTGGCAGCCTCTATCACATGGAGGAGTATGAGATAATTAGCAGAAACCATTATTAAAAGTGAAACTGTTACATGAAGTGTATAGTCTGTGCTGTTTGAACACTAAGAGTTAAATAAAAAATTATTGTTATTTTTAAATCCTGCTGCTACTAACAATGCACACAAAGGTATGGGTACACAAATCTCCAGGGCAAATAACAAATACTTTCTGCAGGTTTGTATTGGCCTAACTGCTGGTAGACATGAAATCAAAAGGATTTGATTTGTGGAGATCTGAATGCTATGAAGCCCCTTATACCTCTGTCTGAACAAAATAGCTAGGGGTAGAAGAGCACTGTGAAGCTCCTTTGCTTAAAGAGGACCTGTCACCCAGAAATTCAGCACTAGGGGTTCCTTACTAAAATAAGCAGCTCCTAGTGTTAAAACAAACCGTTGCGCAGTACAAAGCGGTCCGATGTATTCATGAGTGGGCAGTCCAAGGTGCTTCCCTGGACCTCCCCGCTCTCTCCATAGCTCGGCGATGACTGCCACGTGTCATGCGGAAGTCACCGCCCATGAGAGTGGTCTGGCGTTTCTATTGTACTCTTAAGCAATGTTAGATATCGGAGGTTTCCGATAACACTATCATTGTAACACTGCTGCGTTTGTTTTGGCTCTAGGAGCCGCTTACTTTAGTATGTGGCTCCTAGTGCCGAATTTCTGGGTGACAGGTCCTCTTTAAATATCAAAGCTGCATATTCTCTAAAGTGTCAAAGACATGCATTGGAAGCTTATAAATTATGATGATAGGTGCGTTCTACTGTAGTTTCATAGAGATAATATGAATGGCCTTATGCACCACTGCTCCATTCTGACATGGGGAATCCATATCAGCGTTGAAGTGCTATGATACTGGTAGGTCAGATACTGATCCTTGAAGGAAGAACCTAGTTTTTTTTTTTTTTAGTCTTTTTCTCCATATATGCAGGCCAGATACTAGACAGGATAACAGATATGGCTTCTTGTTGGTACTACCCCTTTAACTGGCACCTCACCTGGCTCGGTCACATTGCAGTGTCACAAGGTGGATTCACTGCACCGTGACCAGGTGTAATAGACCTTCATTGTGCACCGGGATCTGTCCTCTATTTAACGTACGTAGCACAGCAGATTATTTATTGTGCATTCATTGTATGTTTTATCCCCTTACAACCCAGGTGCGTTTTGGGTAACACGACCATCCTGGCCGAATTTGCAACGGATGAGGAGGTGAGCCGTTACCTTGCACAAGCTCAGCCGCCAACTCCCTCTGCTCCTGGCGCAGGCTGGCAGCCTTTGGAAGTGGGACAGAACCATCAGGCTGAACCAGTAGGACCAGCCCTTAACCTTTTCGGAGGGACCACAGGGCTGGGACAGTGGAGCAGTGGCGGTGGTGGTAGTGACCTGCCAGGCGTATCTCTTTGGAGTACACCAAGCTACACATCCAGCCTGTGGGGGGTGCCCAGCACAGAGGACGCCCATCGAATGGGCAGCCCCGCCCCTCTACTACCCGGTGATCTATTGGGAGGAGGGACCGACTCAATATGAACTTTTGAACTTTCAACTCTGACCTCGTGACCTTTCAGAGCAGCAGCAGCACTAACTTGATCTTTTTGTGTTTTTTTTTTTTCTTCAAAACTTGCAATAAATACATTTTTTTTTTTTAATCTAAAAAGAGGAAAAGAAAACAAAGTGAAATCAGGTGGGTGTTAAGTCAAGACTCCTGATCGCCAATGTTACAAAAGCCTGCGGTCACTATAAAGTGTTTTTTTTTTTTAATTTTACTTTTTTCTTTATTTTTATTTTCCTAATAATTTTGTGCTTGCAGTTTCCTTCTTCTCCCCCCATTGGAGATCAGAAGAAAAGGGGGAGGAAGGGTGTCCTGAATGAAATGGTCTAGGGGGGGAGGGAGATGTAGAAAATGAAAGAAAACTAAAAAAAAAGGACAAAAACACATATCAGTCTTGAAATACTTGAATAATGAAAGCCAATGTTGAAAGACAATGTGAATTCACAAAACCTACCATTTAAGAGTCATTTTGTGCTTGTGGGGGGAGGGGGGGGGGGTTCAGAGTGGGGTGGGGTTTTTTTTGTTTTATTTTACATGGCATTTTGGGACTGCTGAAAACAAATTATGTTGGTGCAAAAGTTATTTTTTGAAGATGCAGGGAAGAGGGGTATTTAAAAAAAGAAAAAATATAAAAATGAAATAAAAATAACCAGTTTGCTGCCAGAGCGGGCTGTGACATGTTGCACATCAATGCACTAAAGTTCTCACTGGTAGCAAAGTGCTTTACCCAACAATGGAGCTGTTTTTGTTCAGGGTAAGCGAGTGAAATGCTCCTCTAACATGCATTTAATGAACATTTCAAGAACGTGGCAACATAAGCACCTGTTTCTTTCCCAGCTTGGGGGAGGGGGGAGGTTTGGCATGGCTGGCAAAGAAAACCAAATTGTATCATGCTCATCTTGTATTGTGTACTGTGACAGTCATGCATTTTATTTTGTCTATCCCTTTCACCCAGTTGTCCATGTGATGGGCAAACCTTCAAAGAGTTCATGTAAATATCCAAAATTGACGGTGTTCCTGCAATATCTGCAGGAAAATGCCTGCCGAGGGAGGGGGGGGGGGCATAGGCTTTCAATGAGGTGGCAATTTGATACAACATACTCTTTGCCCAACGTGTTAGGTTGTTGTGTTGGTTTAAGCCCTTTTATGTTCCTGCGGGTAATGCATATTACAGTGCATTAAGTCCGCAGGGTGTGTGTGTTATATTTGCTGCCAGAGAGGCCTTCATTTTCTAGATATGTTCTGGTAACAGAAGGGTCAATGGCTGAACTCTGATCTCTTACTGGTGGCACTTAGAGTTTCTAGTTGCCTCATGGATTCTTGGATGTGTTTAGAAGACAGCGGACTTCCAGAAATGCAAGAACCACACTTGGCTTTCATCTGGAAGGGATTTCTTTATGGAATTTCTGCGGTAAAGCTAAGTGACAGACTTAGTTTGTTGTAGGCTTGGTGTACAAGCCTTCTGTAGTTGCTGCATACATTGCACTGCCAGTCTAGATACCTGCACCTAAACTATTACTTCTGTCTAATCCCAGTTACTGCGCTCACATCATTTCCCAATTTCCAGGTGATCCGCACCATTGTTTTCCTTCCAGGCCTGTAAAACTGACATAATGACACCAATGGGAAGAGGGGGTGAATATTGGCTGGTGAATGAGCGCCATAGGTGGCATTATATTTAATACATTTGATGAGCGGTCATGCAGTTTTACACGCAGAAGTAATACAATACAAATTTGTATAATCTGCTGCTAAATATATTGCTCCTTTTTTTTCATTGCATCTTTAAAGTTGTCATCATATGAGTGTTATTCCATGTCTGTAATTATCCTAAATCTTATAATGGATATGTGCACTGGGCCCTATTCATAATATGGTTTGAATTGTATTCCTTTCAATAGGAATCGCTCCAAAATAATCTTCTTCTATGTTTTTTGGGGTTTTTTTTGTTTTTTTTCGCAGACTAGTTAATTTAACCTGCCTAGAGAGGTCCTGTCAGCAGACCTAGGTCTAGAAGATGGGTAATGGGTGCTATTTTACTGAATAAACTTACAATTGAAGACATAAGTGATCCCCTTTAGAGTAAACGTATGCCCTTTGTGGATCACCTAGTGGAGCTAGTCACAACGTCCCGGATGACTTGCTGATATGTTTTACATCCAGCACAATTAGATGCCTATTATTGGCCATTCCCTTTGTCTCTTTTTTTTTTTTATATATAAATATCTATGGTGTTAGCTGTGTGCACCGTGATCATGTATTACCCATAAATAGATATGGTGCCTAAGCTTATCAAACCAGTAGCTCTTGGTAATGGTCTGCCCAAAAATTTGGCTTATACCACTTCCCAGTATACAGCAGTACCATGTGTCTGATGAAATGGTTAACAACTTTTTAGAGTATTAATGGATAACAATTAGTCCAGTGTGTATGTAATGTAAAGGGCACTAATAAAAGGGCTGGTACTGGTATCATCGCTGATTGGGACTGAGCTATAGTATCGGAAAAAAGCCACGGACAGACGTGGCGCTGCTTCTCACATGTTTTGGTCGTCGTTGAAGTTTGGAGACTCGGATGCAAATGTGATTTATTTTTATTTTTTTTATTTTTTTTTTTATTTAATACTGTTATTGTCTTATTCTTAACCTTGCAAATTCTGGCCATCTGAAAACCGGCATTTTATTGGTTTTTGTCAACATATTTTTATCGTGTATGTGTTTTTTAGCCTTTTTAACATCCCCTTGTGCTTGACAAGTTGGTGGCTTGCTGCTTACATGTAGGTACCGTTCTAGCATCAGGTTTTTTTTTTTTTTTATTACTCGTTTACTGCACTGAAAGTGTGGCTAGTATTTTTTATAATTTTTTGTAGAAGCCTCAGTTTGGCATCTTAATTCTTTAGAGGAAACTTATCAGGTGACTTCTCTTCTGTGATGCTCAGGGTTAGGGCTGTTTTACATGAATGTATGATGACACACACACCCAAGGGCTGCACACAGTGCAGTGGACGGGAGTCCCTACATTATATAGAAGTATAATGCAAGGAGGGCCAAACAGCCCTGTCAGAACTATATTAACTATTAAAGCCGCGGCTGTTTGGCCGTTACAAGGAACGTTCTTGCATATTTCTATATACTACAGGGACTCCAGTCCTCTGCTCTGTGTGCAGGCCGTGGAATCATACAGCCCGTTTACATGGGCTGCACATGTTCGTGTGAAACGGCTTTTTAATGATTTTTGGAGAAGGATTTCTATTTAAAAAGCGAAGTAAATCAGGTCTCCTTGGGAAGATCATTAGAGTCCTGCTTACCCAACCACATAGGATGGCTGGCAGCAATCCCTGTACACACTGATGCAGGGAAGAAGATGCCATTCACTGTGTCTTCTAGGAGTCTTGACAAAATTTACTCAGAAATCTCACTCCAAATCACAAACCCCTAAATATTGCTCAGCTTCTCCGCCTCCATTATATGCAGATAGCAGAAAAAATCACCGAGTTAGGTTCTCTTTAAGCACACTCCAAGCTGTAATCCCAACAAGTGACATGTTCCATTCCTATAAACACTCATTGTGCCTCTCTACGTAAGCTGCATACACAGACCTCTAGTCCAGACTGCTAGCTGTGTGTAAAAAATATATATATAGTAAAGCGATCTTACATTGACCCATAGAAATTAGTGGGAATCACAAAATTCAAGGGCCCATTCAGGTTTCTCTTGTGAATTGAATCAGGAAACAGATTCTATCTGCTCTTAGATTTTAGCATTCTGTCCGCCATCCCTAGCCATGGGTCCTCACATGGTGACCAGGGGGCTCTGTAACTATATAATTTTGAAAATTGAAAAATATTTGCTGTAAAATTTCTTGTTGCCTCACACCTTATCTGTTAGGTAAGTACCTCACCATTAATTTGTTCTCAGATTGGGACCTGTGACCTGGAGGGTTTTTATTTTTAGCTGCCTATATTCTGAGAACGTCTTTAGGACAGATGATACAGTATCTTTTGGGAATAACCTATCGGGAACGTGCTCTTTTTGTAGCAGCAGGAACAAGCTTGGTTGGTTACTTGTGTGGTAGACATCACCCAAGCAGTGATCTTTGACAGCACTTATATGGATGCTTGACTTGCTGTTATAGTGTGACATTTCATCCCTTACATAGAGATAAACAGTGTTCTTCCATGAGGTTCATAGCGGACCATTACCTACACCAATAGACCAGGTGGAAGGTGATCCCGTTCATCAGCTCCCGATGTGTTGATGGCTAGTAAGTGGTGGACATGGTGGTTTGGATTTGGTATACAGGAATAAAATGCAGGTACTGTATTCTCTGTATGGCCCTGTATCTATGCATTAGTGTCCGCTAGAGTAACTATTGTGATGCTGCTTGGCTGCGTGTGACTATATACTGCGGGGGAGAATGACTTGGAGGCGAATGTTTTGTTGTTTTTTTCATATGTTGTGTCTAGTTTTTTGGCAGTTTTTATTAGTAAATTTTTGTTGTGTTTTTGCTTTTTAAATAAGGGAGGGGGGGTTGGACCATGACTCCAGACATTCATTTTCTGACCTGGAGAAACCACAAGCCATTCACCATGATTGCTGCACACAACCATAACCCTCGCTGTGGGTTAGTTACGCACTTAACTAGTAAAAGGAGTCCTGAGTGGCCTAGAAAGCGAGGCATAGTAGGGGTTATGTGGTGGTGGTTTTCTCTTTTTGAAGTAACTTTCTCATACTTGCTGAGGGACACCCCTATACTTGGGGAACTGTGGCCATATAGGTCTAAGTTTGGTGGTGTCATCTGATAGAACTGCTATAATAAAACCTCTTTGATATCACGGACTTGGAATCGCCAGCAAACAGTGTGTGCATAGGAACACGTCACCAGCTCTATGCCGTATTTGGCCCCATTTCATCCCCATGGGGCACAGACTTGCCTTATGTCATTATTAATACACTCTTTAATACCTGTGCCCATGTCCTGAGATGACGGGTAAACCAGTTTCAGCACCTAATCGTGGCTCAAGTTTTGCCCAAATGGTCACTGTGGGTGAATGGGATGTTTACCATGACCTGTCCGTATCCTAGAGCACTTGTGAGGTTGAAGGACTGCTCACTCTATCATGGTTAGCACTTCCATGTTTGGGAACACTCCAGGTTTAGTCCTCTCATGGTACTAGTAGATCCACAACATTTCAACCATTCCTGAAGAGTGAGAAAGATGTAGAAGTGTGACTACTTGAACAGCCTTTTGGTTTTGTTCCATCTTAGTGTTTTGTCCACGTTGCATTTTATTGCCTAAAATGCCACATGTTGCCTTAAAGGGGTATTAATATCTGATTATAATATCCCTGGGCTGGGCTATGCTATTACGTGTTCAAATTTTGGATCCTCTCCTTTCATCCATAGAAAAAAGTGGGGATATCTGCTCAGCCATTTACATAAAAGCCCCTTTAAGGAAACTGTGAGCCAAAGATTTATGATTGATGAGCATAAGAAACCTTATAAAGCCAATAAAAGCCTCTTAGCGGTATTTCTTTTTCATTTTCCAGGTTATATCTCTCCTCGTTGCCATTGATTTCAGAACATAACACAAGTGTTGGACCTCTCTTCAGGTAATCCTCCTGGAAATGTATCTGGATTTTACCATTGATGGTGTGTGTGTCGGATTTGGTTAGGGCATGTAGCGATAGATGCTGTATATGGCGATAAATGATACATTTCCAGGGGGATAACCAGAGCACAGTGGTACAATGCAGAGTGCTAAGTTTAGATAATAAAGGGGATGCAAATTATTACTACTATGACAAGTTAGGAGGTTTATAGCTTTCCTCCAAAAGGGGACCTGTCATTACATTTGGGGCCCCATAAAAATATGGATGTAGGATCCCAAACTCATCCGTCGCTCTGTTTAGTAAAAAAACATTTTAGAGGGGTCCCCAAAGAAGACTCTTGCAGACAGAGGCTTTGTTTTTTTTAGATCAATGTGTATAAATCCACATCCAATATGGACTGTATTTCTGCGTGTGCGTGGCGGTCAGGTCTCCTTTGTAGTGTCTTCAGATCACAGTAGCCCGGTGATGTCCACTGCTTTCTTCCCCTACAACATGTCATTTCTCTTCATTGCCATTTGGGCTCTGTACATAAAAGGCTGCATCTTTCCAGCAAAAGTTACAGAACTTTTTTTTTGTTTTCTGTACATGCTGCTAATTTTCCTTGTATAGTTTTCCATATAAGTTATGCATTTAAAGGGACAGTACACACTGTTTATAGCCATTGTGTATTCTCTCTATCTAACCCAGGGGCATAGTAAATCCTTTAGCATTTTGAGATAAATATATTGTACATCCAAGTCATGTCTGGATGGTATGGGGGTTACCAGTCAAGTCCTGAACACATTGGAGGCAACTTGTGTGCGTGTACAAGCAATGGGAAGTATAACCTAAACCATGAAGCCTTCATTATTCCTGTGTGGACCGGTTGCCTCCTTTGTGTGTAGGTGCAGGATGCACTTTACTAGATAATAGGAAATACCTCTCTATGTGGATAAACAGGCACCATCTTATCTGTATTTGACTTTTTGGATTATTTTTGTGTGCCCCGCTGAAATGTGCAGGAGTCAGAGAAACATAAAATATCTGTACCACTTATCTATGACACCTCTGGTTGTAACAGGGATATTACTATTATGAAGGTGATATCAGATCGCTGCACTCTGTATGATGATAAAATTGACCTTTTAAAGCTCATAAATATTTGTCTACAAATAAAAGGTGCTCATCAATAAATATTTCCCCTCCCTAGTCTTATTATGGCTTTTCCTGTGTGCATACTCTCAGCTCTTTCCAGACACTTCTTCCTTTTGCCATGAATTTTATAGGATCCATGGCACACTGCAAACTTTTGAAAGCTATATTTTAGCAGTAATGGTTATGGTTGCGACTTATGGAATCTGTAGTATTATCAAAATCAGGACAGAAAAGGTAATAGTTACTTATGGCAACCACTTTTCGACCTTGGTACATCTGGTCCAACCCAATCCCTTCCCTTCTACTACTTCCATGACCATCTGTTTGCTGTTTTATAGGAAGAAAAAAAACTTCTAAACTTCCAGATTGAGGTGGAAGTGATACCCTTGTATTGGTGCTATTATCCCACATTGTTTGGAGTTGCTTTTTTTTTTTTTTTTTTTTTTTTAAAGGCTGAAAATTTATATTAAAGTATCAGTCCTCTCTTCCAACCTCACCCCTAATGATGATTTATGGTCCCTCATCTGCTTGAGGCAGGTTACTGCTGTGGCCAACAATAGAAAACAATTGGAGCCCTTTGTCCAAAAATTCTAGTTTAATATTTCCCCTTAACAGTTAGTAGATTTTCTTTAAGAAATAACATATCTTATCAATCATGATAACCCTGGAGCACTTACTGATAGATCCAGGCTGTGATGATCTTATATTTGTTATACATGGCCTCCTTCCTTTTTAAATAAACCTTTAAAAATATGCTAATGAATCAGAAGGGCTACCTTAGCCCCTCTGTGATCTAGCTTTACAACTGTTACACGGTGCAGCAGCATGTATAAGTCTCGCCATCCCCCATGGATAACAAATACAAGAAGATTACATCAGTCATGATGCCTGGATCTGTGAGTAAGTGTCCCTGCTTCCACCGCAATGACCACTATACCATGTTTTTTCATGACAGACACCATTGACTTTTATAATAAAAGTTATTAGGTTCAAGGATATTTGACAGCAGGAACAACACTGTAGACTATGATAGTCCTGCCATCTCAAATATCAGAATGCCTGGTGAAAACTAAAAATATGAAAAAATAAGTATGGGAAAGGCCTTAAAGCAGTTTTACATGGCAAATGAAATGACTGCTAATGCCAATGCTGGCAGAATATGCCATTACCAAAACTCGTTTTGGAATTGCACAGGCTTATCTGAAGGAATAGGAACTGAACCCAACCACCCCATCCCCCCCAAAAAAAAAGTTAAAACCCCCAACACGTTTCCATATCTGTCTGTACCAAAGGTTTCCTGATCGTACATGAACAAAGATGTGCAAAGATTTAATATTTTAAAGGACTAGCCCAATACATTTAGTTCTCAGTAAGGAGAGTCCATTGACTCTTCAGTACCAAATGTGTCCTTTAGTAACAAGTATTTGTTAACTCCTTGGAGAGAATGTGTTCCCATGTAGTCGCTATCCAGCTAAAGGATCTTTCCCATCAAAATGATTTTTCACAGGAAAAATGGTGAGAACGCACTCAATTGGCTCCAAAAAAAATAAAAAAAGATGTTTTCATCATTCTATGCTGCCCAGGTCCAATGACCGGCTATGTCAGGTCCTGACCACGGGCAGAGAATGGCTCAGAGAACATTGTGGAACACGGCATCAGGATAGAAGAGGAAGAGAATATAAAGAACATGAATTATTTTTACTAAAACAAATCTGAGCCCACTACCCCTTTTTACCCACTGAAAAAGCCCTTTAATCCCTTGTACTGCATTACAGAATATTTCGTGTTTTTACTTTTGAGGTTCCTCATAGAAATAATACCTACATCTCCTCAAAATCTGACTTTAACGGTTTTGTCTATATTGATACCTGAAGTGAATTCTTTTTCCCAGATAACGTGCCTCTTTCTTCTCCCGGGGTCGCTCCTGGCTTGCCAGGCAACCTCCTGTGATAATTTCAGAAGTCTCCTAGTACCACAGTTCAATTTCTGTTGAGGAACATGTGCCTATGGTTGACAGAGCCCAGAGTAATTTTATGGCACGTACACACATTCAGCTTGTATAAGACCCTATAGACTCTTGTATTGTCCCCTAAACTATAGTCAGAGCCTGTTTGGCCGATAGAATGATCCTTGTGCTGACGGACGCCTCCTATAGCGCACTAGTTTAGTCCTCGCTGTACAGACGCTAAACCAGCAGGTAGTGATATTATGTCTAAGAAGAGCCCTGAAGACTTCTAAATGCATCTCTGGACGTGAACGGTGTATTGTGATGTGACACGTACTGGTACTTTTAACCAATAGTATTGCATGTACTTGCCATTCACATCATGTGCAAAAGTGAAATATCTCCGCAGCTCCTCTGTATTACGTCTAGTCTGATTTTGGATCTAAGATGGCTACAAATAGAAAAGCTCAAGCATGATGTATAATCTGGTGATTGTAACAATTGTCTCTGGTTTAGATGTTAGTCAGTGAATTCATAGTTCCAGTTCTTTTCTTTCTGTTTGAGTGTTACTATCTGACTGGTGTGAAGAGAGAGTAATGTTTTGAGTGGTTGGTGACCATGTGTAGGTCAGTGCTATGCAGTAGATGAAGTACTAGGCATGCAAAATCCCTAAATATCTAATTCATCCTAATTTAGGTTTCTCTTCTACTTCTCTAGATCCTAAGGGCGCGTTCACACGTGATGTTAGCACATGCGTTTTCAAAAGCAAGAAGAGCTTTACCTAATTACATTGCTGTGAACATTGCGTCTACAAAATGCATGCCATAACCTTGCGTTATCACCATGTGTGAACGTGCCCTAAGGTATTGTGCACTTTTTGAGATTTTCCTTAAATTGGGAGATGTCAGGACCTACTCCCTCTGTGGCACGGACATCCCCCAGGCAATATTCATACCTGATTATTGTGGTGGGACAGGTCAACCATGTTGTGTATGGGGGCTTCCTGACTAGTTTGACATTCGCTCCAGCATTTGTTTCATGTATATTACTAATGTAGTTGGAGGTTCACCTGCGGCACTTGGTAAGTGAGACTTTTGTGTCTTCACTGATGGTCCAGTAAAATTGTCTGTGGGTGCGTGTAGAAGGACGGTCATCCGAATGTAGGCTGCACGGGACGACATTGTACGGCCAAGTTCACTTCTTGTTAGGTCTTCAGTCATTTCCTTTACATTACTAGGAGTGGTCAAACGCACAGAACAGGTGCAGGTTTTTCCATAATGGGCACTGGACCCTTCTGGAACCTGTTGTGGTTCTTCAACTTCTCTTGGTTTTGGCTCCAAATAACTGAAAACCTAATGGACATGTGAACTTAGCTACCAGTTATTTGTAGCACCACCATAGGGTCCAAAAGTGTCTCTGCTGCTAAGGTTGTCCATGAGAGTGTTTGAATTGGTAAAGAGGTTTCTTGTGGTATATTGACCATGAATATTTAGCTGTAAGTTCTTACCTCATTCCAGAATGTTTACAGATCTGATGCATCGTTCGAGGTGTTACTCCTCCAGTTACTGGTATACAAGCTTTATTCTGAATGGCGTCTCTCGTCCTACTTTGCAGCACAACATCTGTCCATAGCATTCAGCCGATCTGCTGTTTGCAGAATATTACCTCCTAGGCCCATAAGGTTCTCATATATAGGATAGACAGGAACATTGCACATATACAGTAAGCCATGCACCTGTTCTCTTATGTATATGAAGATGTTACCCCCCCCCCCCTCCTCTTAAGGTCTCCATTGGTGGAAACTGTGCGCATCAGGTATTGTGTTGTCGTTTTGTTGTGTCTGCGTCTATATATATATTTATATATGTATCTATTTGTTGTACTCATTATGGCATATTTTGGGTATTTGCCTTAAAGGTGTGACCAATAGGTGGCTTCCTCCTCTCTCTCCTACCTGTGTTTTGTACAGTTTCTCCTGCTGGGCTATCACTCACTGTTAACTGCTGGAGGCAGCAGCTCTGTCATGATGGGCAGAAGAGGCAGGGGGAACAGGGCTCCATCCTAACAAGTGCACAATTGTATCGAAATCTACCGGCTCACTCGTACACAACAGGCTTTGTAACCTTGTCCCAGAATCTGCCTCTAATTGCTATATATGCAAATGTAAACTCTATCCTATATCTTACACTGTATATCACCTAATCTGAGGGGTATTGCCCGCACCCAGCAATTACCAGAGCGACATCCGTAATGTGCACTGCTTCTTTACAGGCTGCCTAGTTTTTTCTGTTTGTCAGTGTTTTAGGAATGCGTGAAAAGCACAGACTTCTTGTAGCGAATACCATAGTTGACTGCGGGTGGCGATGCCGAAATGTAACACTTGAGTAAATGAGGCTCCTGCAAAGGATAACACTTGGGAGCTCTGCTATTCATTTAATGAAATTGTGGGGGGGAGTGTGTGTTTGTTTGTTTTTTTAATGGCAAAAAAACTTTAATTTCAGAAGATTTATGCAAGGGGTTACCATCTGAGATGAAACCTTATTTTATAATCGAGTAGAAAAAAAAAACTATTGTGGATTGCTGAACTATAGATTTGCCTACATTAAGGCTGAAGCAACATGGCAACTAGTGTTGAGCTAATGTATAGAGTGGTCCTGCATGATGGCAATGCCCAATGCCACCTGATAGCATTGTTACGTTATGCCAGACAGCAGCTGTGTTCTGGCCTAGGAATATTGGACATGTATCCCTAGCCTAACTACTGTGAATATTTTGTTAATACGAAATTTAGTAACTGGTTTTGGTCCATAGACAATTTACCTCTATGGAATGTGTCCCAAATAATCACATTTTGCCAAAATATAGTAAGCATTTATAGCAATTTTGAAGCAATTGTTATTTTATCACATCTAATAAGACGTTGAAAGCTGTTGAAATTTGACAATTTATCCAAAATCAAAAAAAAAACAAAAAACAATGCACTATATATTATTTTTGTAACATTGCGCCTATAAAGAGGGTACAGAGCTTTGAACTAAATTTCAGATCGACAAGGAAGGGAACAAATATAAAAGAAAAATTAAAAAAAAAAAATTGTGATTCCTCCGCATTTAAGAGGGAAAAGGTTTCTTATAATCATTGTGTAACGAAGACTTTTCTTAACTAACCAAAATAAGCAAAAAAAAAAAAAAAGGAAAAAAAGCAAAAAACATGAAAAATGTGTCTTTGTATTCTATATTCTTCTTGTAATGTTTAATTTATCAGGTTTAGCCACATTATTCTCTGTTGTCTGTCATCGGTCTCTAGTCCCAGGACTTTAACCTTTTAGGAAAGATACCAGATATTGAAAGGTGATGTTTCTTTTAAAACCTGGCGCAGTGTTTTTATTTCCTATTGGATAAGATGCCATCATGCCACCGTGTTTTCGGATCAGCCTTTTCGTGCTGTACCTGGAAGGCTGCTCTTCTGTATTGCTTGGAAATGTCTGCAACCATCCACAGCCTTGGGGAATGGAAAGCGATATTCATGTACTCCATGACGCGGGTTGGGGATTGGATTTTAACTGACCGTCCATTGTTTACAATCCATAAATGTGCATCTGGTCAGCGCCATCCTTCCCCAGTCCCCTTTAAGTATGTGCCCCCCCCCCTTCCTTCCTGCCAAAGGTAGCATGTCAATGGAAGCTTTTCATTCAGTTACTGTTTTCTTCTTTTTAACCTACTTAACTTTTTGAGCTCTTACTGCTGGATGTTAGTTCTCAGACCAAATGTATCTTGCAATTTGCATAAATACCTTGACTTAGAAATCGTGAAGTCAATCCGCGAAGAGTTATCTGGAAAATGTCTTAATTTTTACTTTCAAGATTTATATATACTAAACACAAGTGACTGAAACGCATATGAATCCTGTCTGTTGCAAGTTTTTTTATGTTTACTAGACAACAATTTAAGGCATGAATACTTCCATTCACCTGTCATGTGATTCTAGAGTTCAGGAGTCATGGACTGGGTGTGGGTAAACATGGGTCAGCCGCAATAGGTAAGAGAAGGGCATTACAATGTACATGTATGTCGTGCCTCTGATACGTTATACCACCCTCAGGAGGTTACAATGTACATGTATGTCGTGCCTCTGATACGTTATGCCACCCTCAGGAGGTTACAATGTACATGTATGTCGTGCCTCTGATACGTTATGCCACCCTCAGGAGGTTACATTGTACATGTATGCCGTGACTCTGATACGTTATGCCACCCTCAGGAGGTTACATTAAGACGTCTTGCACATATTTTGCTGATCTTACTTTTTCCCGTCATTATGCGATGCTGTCTGATCAGATTATTACAGCCTTTGGCAGTGAGAGATTTCTAGATTTCAGTGTTTTTGTTCCTAAAATATACTTGAATATGATCTGCTTTATCTTGCAAAGCATTCTGGGTTTTGATTGCCAAGCATTGGCCAGCCGTGTTTGTCACCTAATATTATGGCTATTTGTACTCCATGCGTAACAAACACGACCCATAGCTACATTTTGCTTCCATTTGTGGAATATCGGGAAGCTGTATAAGAATGTCCAGTAAGTTTCCAATGTAGGCAAAGGGAAATCCTGAAATTCTGTCCATAAACATGAGTTCTGTATGTATATCAGATACTTCCGAGGTGACGCAAGGCTCCATGTGTACTATGTTATATAGTCGGCGATGGCCACTACCCTCCACCGCTTTAGGATGACTGTTGGATAAAAGTGGGGTATATTGTGCGTCTTGGTGTCCGGATCAAATGTGCTGTGTATTCTGGAAAATCTAATGAACAACTGCAGCCATGGCCTTCATGACACCAGATAAGGGTTGATGACGGTCTACTGAATGTGGGGCTAGCCCGATTATCCCGACAAAGAATGGATATAGGCAGATGTGTCCTGTAGCTTATCTGCTCAATGGCGAAACGTTACCTCTATGTAAAGTGTGTGGCCAGCTTTGGACACTTCTTAACAAGCAATCTAAATGGAAAGGTCACTATGGGCTATAGCGTGGAATTGAGTTGTGCTCTTGGCTGGCTTATGCCAAAATCTTGGCCAGAAAATAAAAAATAAAAATCTTGCGACAAAATCAGGTTCTTCAACATCTTGTAACTTCCTCAGGCTAAAATTGTTGGGTGCACCATACATGTTTTCCCATGTTAACCTCTTCTTGTTTAGCCTCCAGTAATCACATTTCAGCATATCCATCTGGCACAGCGCCCCCTCTGTTTTTGTATTATTTTTTGTTTCTGTAGACCATGTTTTAAATCTTATATAGTATTGTGGTACTTTACAAGAAGGAAAAATTTATGTTTGTCAATTCCTGCAAGCTAAAATGTTTAACTCTATAAGTTGTGTATAAGCTGAGACTGTAGTTATAATTTTACAAATCTTTTGTGTTTTGCAGCAGCTGGTACTGTATCATTACATATGACTCAGAGACAAAAACCCAAATTATTGGGGATTGGGTGGGGTTGCCAGGATTTTTCTGGATGCTTTGGTTAATGTCTGTGTAACTTCTCAAAATACCTGTCAGATGTTATATATTTATCCATTCTCTACCAGCAGCTCCTAATATGAAGAGTGAGTCTGGTAGACAAGGGATTTACATGTGGAGTCTTCTGAAAACTGAGGTTTTTTGTTTTTTGTTTTTTTGTTTAACTTTTCAAAGGGGACAAATGTGGGAGCTTTTAACAAGTTTTTGTTTTAAAAACATTTGATTGTATTATGTGCAACTTTGTTGCTTCACATTATAACTACGACAAGATATTTTTGGGGGGTTCTTGGAATACAAAGTCTATTAAAATGTGTTTGGCTGCTAAAGCATTAATTAATTTGGCTCCTGTCTTTTCTTTCTAATGTTTCTTAAATATCTGATCCTCGATTATTTTGCACTTCCAGGTGTTTATGTAGAGATTCGTGTGGCCCATAGGGTACTGTCAATCTATTACATATGCTGGCTCTAGTCAGTCCTATCACAGTGAAATTTTAGAATTTGATTTAGCAGGAAAGAGAAATGCAACAGAAACTCCTTTTAGTTTGTTCAATCATACCAAAAGATGATGCGAGATGATGGCAGAACTGCAGCACTGAAGTTCAGGTTAAATGGTGTCCGCTCTTTCCGAAATTGATTGTATGTTCCCTCGAGGATGCCAAGATTTCATCTAGGAATAGGCTTTAAACTTGAGGCATTGGCTACAGCGTTTCATTTCCCTCCTGCTTTCAGCATTCACACTCTAGGATATGGCCTAATATGGTGACAAGACCCCCACAGATCACGAGAACAAGGAATCCAATGGAGTCCCAGGTACCTCAGTCGGACCCCTTGTCACTCCCGGGATTAATGGAACAGACGGCCGCACATGACCGTTCTGTTCCATACAACTCAATGGAGCTGATGGAGTTTCTGCAGGCACATTTGCGACTCAAGGTAGTCTTTTCTACAACCATCAACAAGTGAGCACTTTTCCAAGAGGCTGCAAGTAAAGGCCAACTGATCTGGTGCAATCAGGGCAACCGGGCTTGGGTCCAGTCAGATGTCAGTAGAATTAATTGTATGCGTGTCAGACACACATACAATTGATTACAATGGTGGCTGTAGAGTGGCACAGGGGCCCGGGATGGATGGCTAAAACAAAATTTATGAATGCCGTTCTCCCAGGCTGCTGGACCCACCTTCTGCAACTGCATCCAGCCGGCCCAACCCATCAGCGGCCGCCTCCGACAATGTCATCTGTTGTCCCCCGCCCATCTCATCCGCGGCCGGCCTGTCAACAAAGACCATCTCATCTTTCGCCGACCGGCCCGCCCATTCCATCTGCGTCTAGCCCCAACCATTTGTTGCCACACGGCCCTCCGTTCCATCAGTGGCCCGCTGCAAAAATCTGCGGCCTGCCTGTCAGCACACCCAAAGATGTATGTACCTTTGATATCTTTTAGATGGGTTTGCTCATATAAATACGTGTATGTTTGGACGTTGTGTGGTATGTATATGCATGCTGTATGAGTGTACATGCTGTATGTATGTATATATGTGTGTATATATTGTATGTTGTATACGATATATGGTGTGTATGTACTGTATGGAAATGCTATTTGTATGTAAATACAGTATGGGGCACATTTAACCTTATACTTGTACAGGTGAATAATAAATAGAGGCCAGGAATTGCGACTTCTACCCCCTCCACGTCCCAGAGGGCGAGGAGGGGGCATTGTAATGCCATGTTTCGGTCGGTGCAGGTTGTTTCTTCCTATACCCTGCGCAGGCTATGGCACAATTCTACACCAGGTCAGACCTGTTGCAGGAGAACCCAGGCATTACTGTGCTGCCGACCACCTGGATTTATCAGGAGGATGGGGCCTCCTGCTAGATTCGGCGACTGCCGCCGGGCTGGAACAGCGTCATGTAGCGCCAGCATACGATAAATGTGCCCCTATGTGTGTATATGGTGTGTTTATACTGCATGTATGTGTATCTTAATATATGATGTATATATACTATATGTATGTATTTATGTATATAATGTGTTCCAAATTGATGTGTACATACTGTGTATACTCTATGGAGTATATTTATCAGGGCTTTTGCGCCCTAAAATTATTGCAGACGTATCTTATAGCTAGCACTTTCAATTATTTTCCCCAATCCACCACCCTAACGTCAGTGTGCACAGCCGGAGAATTTTTACATGTGAAAAGTCGCCATCTGCGTTTTAAACTCTCCGTAGGCCCTGGCCGGATACATCAAGAAGCCGGAGATTCTTGATGTATCCGACTGCGAAAGAGCACAAGCTCCAGCGTATGATAAATAAGCCCCACTTGTGAATATATGAATGCATAAATATGTGCGTAAAAGTGTATAAAAGGCGGAACAAATGGCAGTGGCAAAATTGTTGTACCAGGCACGAAAGACCATTGCGCGGCATTGGTTAGATACAGACCCGCCGAGAATGTCAGAAATTAAAAGAGTACTCAATAATACCATTAAGATGGAGTTGGGGGTATACCTAAAGAGAAATGCACTCAAGAAATTTGAGAAGCAGTGGAAGAAATGGCTTGAGTGTCCAGGTATAGGGGCTGAGGATTTGGTACGAAGGTGGCGGAGGGTCCGTCCCGAAGGTTGGTCGGAATTATGAGGGAGAATGGAGATTGATGACTCTGTAGACACTGGAACGAGAGGCAATCTTTTGGAATAGTGAAACAGCCAGACCCAAGGGGGAGGGGAGAGGGAGTTGGGGAGGGGGGGGGGGAATGTTTTGTATTGTATAATGTTTGAAACTAACTGTACATTACACAAAGCGCTTATGATCTCTGTATGCTAAGAATGTGAAGTTTATATGCTTAAATAAAAGTTACCTGATTTAAAAAAAAAAAGTGTATAAAAGGTGTGTTTATAAATGTAACACTTTGCATGTGTATATTAATGAGTGTACAAATATGTGTATATAAAATAAATATAAATATATATATTTTTTTTTTATTATTTATTTTTTTTTAAGGGGACCCCATGCAGAAATCTGCTATGGGGCCCGGCCTCACCTAGTTACACCCCTGCTTGAATGCTCACAATCATGGGCATGAAGCATAACTGTATTTTATTTTTATGAACCCCCACTCTTGAGTTCAATCAAGGGGTACACTTACACAATTTAGCCCAAAAAACCTATACAAGCTGGTGTCTTCACGGTAAATCTACTCACTGCCACCACCCACAAGTTACTTGTACTAAGAACAACAGAACGTGAAATTACTAAATATGCTATGTTATAGGACCTGGTAACTACAACCCCCTCAGAAACTTAGATTCTCTAAGGCTACAAGCAGGGGTTTATTAAGGTTAAACTTTAATAAATGTGGAAGAACAATACACTCATAAAAACTTTAACTTGTCAGATTTAAAAAGGTTACAAACAATATACTAACAGTTATGAAAACACAATGGGATAAAAGAAACAAGATACCCTTACTATGGAATAGTTAGAATTACTTTGGTGGGGAACGCAGCAAAGACAATTTGGGCGCCTTCCACTCTCCTCCACTTGATGGAGTGATGAAGGGGTTCCCTTGGATTCACCTATTTAAATCCACTCAGAGCCCTTTCTGTGGGCACCCTGGCCATCACTGCAGGACAGAGTTCACCAAACAGGACCAAATCCACCAAATCTTTCTGCAGTCGCAGGCAACTCATGAGATACTGCTCTCAGCGCTATTTATAAGCGACACTTCGTTGGCTGATTGGAACTGGAGAAAAAGTGAGAAGATGTGGACTGGGCTGCATTACCTTTCGAAGTCATCCTGCTAGACCCACCATTCATCCTCTACAGAGAGACCTCCTCTACAGAGTGGTATTAGGCGGCCGATACAATTGGAGGATGTGGAAGAACACATGCTTGAAAATGCCTGTAATGATCAGGCGAAACGTCGCATCAATGGTGGATTAAATTCTTTTGTTTTCACTACACATTGGAGTGCTGCTTCTACCTATTCTTTTTTGACTGTGTTAAGCGAGTCACGTCAGACCCGCTGAGAAGATTTGCACCCGGTTTTTACACAGTGCTGTTCCAACCTTCCTCCTTTTGCTCCTAGCAATAAGTTACTTCTTAAAATGTTACGTTGGCACTTCACGGTAAATAAGTGGATTTTGGTTGTAATTTGGGCACTCGGTCTCTAAAAGGTTCGCCATCACTGATATAGGGTATGTAGTGGCATCATTTTACACAACATTTCAGATCCTTGGGGGGGGTACATATACAAATTAAATAAGACAACAGAGCAATAACTATCAAACTAAACAATAGACATGCAGCATTCTGTATTTAGTTACATAGTGGAATGTGTTAAGAACAACAATACATGAAGATGATCAAAATGAATATCCCATGGAAGTCCTGTATTTGGAAGGATACTGAAAATCAAATTTTAGCTTGATTCCACTTCAGTGAAAATGCCTCAAGACAAGGAAATGAGGCTCCTTAGTGTGTGACCTCCATATGCTTGCATGACCTCCCTACAACGCCTCGGCATGCTCCTGATGAGGCAGCTGATGTTCCTCACAGACATGGATTAAAGCAACAGTCAACTCCTGGATAGATGCTGCGATGTGATAATAGTGAATGTCCCAGATGTGCTCAATTGGATTTAGGTTTGGGGAATGGCAGTCAGGATATCCTTGGCAAACACATGGAGGGCTGTGCGGCCATCCAAAGAAATGCCATCCCATTACTGACCCAAGTCGGTCACGGTGGAGGATGTTGCAGGTGATGGAACGTTCTCCAGGGTATTCTCAAACTGTCAAATCTGTTAGGGCTCATTCACACATCCGTTCAAGGGGAAGTACATGCGGCTGCAAATTTGCAGCCGCATATACGTCCCCATAGACGGCCGAGTGCCGCTGTTTTCTATGGAGGGAGGAGGGGTCACCTCCTCCTCACCTCCAGCATACAGCGGGCATACCGCGTGTGAATGAACCATTACATGTGCCCAGTATAAACCTGCTCTCATCCATGATAAGCACAGGACGCCAATGTCAAATCCGCTAATCTTTGTGTTCTCTAGCAAAGCCAAAGCATAACACAGACTTGTGGACATCCATCCATCATAGGACCCTATGTTTGCTTCTGGCACATGGATATTAGTGGCCTGCTGCTGCTGGTGGTCATTTTGCAGGGTTTTGTGCAAGAAGAAGCAAGGAGCATTGCCAAAGCAGGAGGTAGCGGTCCTGCTGGACAGTTGTTTCTAGGCCCTTAGCCCCCACCACATCTTCTGGTATCTGCTCCAGGCTATGGACACTGTCCTGACAGATACGGCTAACCTTTTTGTCATCCTAAATGAGCTGCGCTACCTGAGCATCTTGTGTGGGTTGTCATTGCCATCAGGACCGCATCTACATACCTCCCAACTTTTGGCCAAAATAAAGAGGGACAAAACCCCTCCCCCTTTTCTAAACCATGCCCATCGTCCCACCTACAAGCATAGTATAATATTGACCTTGACGGTCCCCACATGGTACAATGCCCCTTTCTTTGGCCAACCCCCCCACCCCACCCCCATTAACCTGTATAACTACACCTAATGCAACTCTGCAACATAGAATACCCCTCGTTAATTTTATCCTCCCTTTAATCCTTCCCCTACCCCTCCTCACATGGTGTGGTCCTTGTTCTCTATCCTTCTCATTCTGTGGCCCCCTGTTCTCCATCCTCCTCCTGTGGCCCCTTTCCTCCAGCCTCCTCCTGTGGCCCCTGTCCTCCAGCCTCCTCCTCCTGTCCCCCAGCCTCCTCCTCCTGTCCTCCAGCCTCCTGTTCCCAGCTCCCCCTGTCCTCTAGCCTCCTCCTGTGTCCTCCAGCAGCCTCCTCCTGTCTCCTCCAGTAGCCTCATCCTGTCCCCCAGCAGACTCCAGCCTCCTCCTGTGTCCCCCAGCAGCCTCCTCCTGTCCCCCAGCAGCCTCCAGCCTCCTCATGTGTCCTCCAGCAGCCTCCTCATCCTGTCCGCCAGCAGCCTCCTCCTGTCCCCCAGCAGCCCCCAGCCTCCTCCTGTGTCCTCCAGCAGCCTCCTCCTCCTGTCCCCCAGCAGCCTCCTCCTGTCCTCCAGCTCCCACTGTTCTCTATCCACCCCCTGAACTACAGCTTTCTCTCCCTGTGGCCCCCTGTCTCCTGGCATTTAAAAAAAAACCTGTTTCCTTTCCTCGTTCCCCCGGTGCTGCAGTCATTTCTTCTCCTGGGCTCGCCTGACTCACGGAGGGGGCGGGGCCAGACGGGAGCGGAGCTACGTCCTCACATGACTCCTGCAGCAGGCATCATGTTAGGAGGTAGCAGCGGCTGATCCCGCCTCCTCCTGGCTCCAATGCCTCAGCTGCTCTTCAGCTCTTATCTACGGGGCCAGGAGGAGGCGGGACAAACCGGGAAAGAGGGGGGAAGCCGTGACATTCTCCCACCCGCCCTTGGCGACCGGACAGCCTCCTTCTGTCCTCTAGCCTCCTGCTGTGTCCCGCAGCAGCCTCCTCCTGTCCGCCAGCAGCCTCCTCCTGTTTCCTCAAGCAGCCTCCTCCTGTCCCCAGCAGCCTCCTCCTGTTCCCCAGCAGCCTTCTTCTGTCCTCCAGCTCCCACTGTTTTCTATCCACCCCCTGAACTACAGCTTTCTCTCCCTGTGGCCCCCTGTCTCCTGGCATTTAAAAAAAAACCCTGTTTCTTACCTTTCCTCGTTCGTTCCCCCGGCCCTGCAGTCATTTCTTCTCCTGGGCTTGACTGACTCACGGAGGGGGCGGGGCCAGACAGGGGCGGAGCTACCTCTTCACATGACTCCTGCAGCAGGCATCATGTTAGGAGGTAGCAGCAGGTGATCCCGCCTCCTCCTGGCTCCGATGCCTTAGCTGCTCTTCAGCTCTTATCTATGGGGCCAGGAGGAGGCGGGACAAACTGGGGAAGAGGGGGGGAAGCCGTGACATTCTCCCACCCGCCCGTGGGACTGGTCACTCGGTCGGGACGTGGAAGGGGACCGCGTAGGAGAGGGCGGATAGGCCTGTGATGCGTGCGGCCTGGGCCGTACATGAGGCACCGGGGGTTGCCTTTTAAATTGGCGAACCCGAACATGGTCGTGGTGGGCCCCTTGGAAGCTCTGGGGCCCCGGGCACTTGCCCGGGTCAGCCGGGTGCTGACGCCGGCCTGGTTGAGAGGTATGGCATCTACCATGAGGTGAGATGAAAATCGAGATGAAAATCTTACCTCAGGTGACAATTTATTGCCTCACTGCTTTAAATTTACCATTGCATACCACTGTGATATAAATGTGCCTAAATAAAAAAATAAATAACGCATTGTGCTCATTCTCATGATGTTTGTCGCCAAAGTTCTTCCTTACTTAGAGGGAAACTCCATCTGTCAAACAGAATGTCATTCAAAACTACGCAACTACAATATGATTCATGCCAAAATGCATATGGTAGTCTCGCCTCTACCATGTTAATGTGAAGCATAACGTCTGTGGGCTATTTTTAATCTTTTCCATAATTAGATATATGTCAAAGAATTTATTGGTAAATGCACAGCCCAGATTATTCACAGACTTTAGTGAAAATAACACGGTGTTATATACCTTGCCGTGGAGGTAAATCACAAACACCTTATAAGGGTAGTTCCATCCGGGCATTTTTCATTTAAATCACCTACCATATAGACTGATGTCAGGATTCGGGATCAGCGGATCCTATGAACCACCACGGGAGGTTGTACTATCCGACACCTGGGACCGGAGTCTAAGTGGCACCTGGTCTTCACCAGAGCCCGCTGCAAAGCGGGATCAACTTGCTGCGGGTGGGCACCACCAGGTCCTTCCACAGGTGCGACTAGCCTGCGGTGGCAGCCGAGGTCGAGGTACCTTAGCAGGAGACATTGTCAGGTCCAGGCACAAGGTCAGGGCAGGTGGCAGAGATGCAGGGTCAAGTCCAATCCGGGGTCAGCAACCGGAGGTCCATGCAGATGGGAATGGGAACACAGGCACACGGGACACAGGAACACAGCAACACGGAAGAACACTGGTAACATGGAGGGACTCTGGTAACACAGGAACACGGCAACACAGGATTCAGGAGCAGGAACACATGGGGACGCAGGAATATACAGAAACACACAGGCACACTGGAGGCACAGGAACGCAGGAGACACAGGAAGGCAGGATAAGCGCAAGGAAGCTTTCTCTAAGGCTATGTTCACAGGAACATATGGGGGATATATACCGCCAACATATATACGGCCCACATACATCACTATGAACTCACGGCGCCCAACGGGAGCGGTACGGTACAGCACACGTGCGGCCCTGTTCCGCTCCGTACACCGTATATATATTCCTATGGAGAGGGGCTGAGAGGCGCTCTCCCCTGGCACTGCAGTGTGCCCGCCGTGCTACGGTATGGCGGGGAACGGCAGTTTGAATGTAGCCTAAGGCTGTGAGGCATAAAGATCCGGCAGGGGACACAGGAAGGGGCTGGAATTTAAGCAGTATGGCTGGCCAGCCAGCGCCAATTATCGGCGAGCTGACCCTTTAAATTTCTTTAAGCTGCGGCGCACTTGCCCTAGGCGGCGGGGATGTGCATTCCGCGCTGCTGGAGTCATCGCTGGATCCTGGGGAGGTGAGTGGAACGCCGGGGGCCGGGAGCAGTGGAAATGGGCATGGGTGCGCCTGCTACCCGGGTGATGGGTTACAGAAGCACCCCTGTAAACTGATTTCTTCCATTGGATGCTTTTTTTTTTAAAATGTATCTGTGTTAAGATAATTTCCCATAAATGTAGCCATGGTGTCCCTTAGAAATTAGATTATCCTTGGGTACGACCTACTCTGCTGGAGTGATTGCATACAGAGTTACATCACATTTTATGGAGAAAAAATACTTTATAAATAACGCAAGAAATAACACAACTTTTATTTTTCGCTCCTTAAAACGTATGAAAACCACATATTGTACATTGGACTAAGAAAAAACCCAACAATACGACATAGAGTTGCGTTTTTCTATTAGTTCTCTGCTGCGCACCAGGTACACACAGCGTCACTGTGGTAACCAGAGCGCGGCACGCCGCAGCTAAGATGGCGGAGTCATGTGACCGCACGTGACAGGCGGCGGGGAGACGCCTCCATCTTGGAGGTGGCAGGCTCGCTTTCCATAGTCTTCACAACTCGTACAGGGAGATGGACGCAAGCAGTGGTTTGAGCGGGGAGTCCGCGGCGAGAGTGGCGGGCAGTGTGTCTCCGCTTGCCCAGGGGCCTGAAGAAGTCCTGCGGTACCGCTCCCCCCTGGTGTCACGATATGCCAGCCGGGAAATGGCCTTCAACTTCAGCGATAGCAAGAAATTCCAGACCTGGAGGCGGCTGTGGTTGTACCTGGCGCAGGCCCAGCGGGTAAGGTAACCTGTGCACTGGCTGCGGTACCGCACGTGTGTGATCAGGGGGTTATTAAAGGGGGCAACACGTGTGCGCTGTGCAGGCGTCTGTCACAGGCTGAGACCATACTACAACTTCCCGGGAAGTCCAAGGCTGTTATACTATTATACCAGTGCTATGCATGTGTCCCGCTAGGTGTATATAGACATGGAGGCACAGGGTCAGTACAACCAAACCTGCACATGACAGACCCTGAGAGAAGGTGGAAGTGACATCTCACAGAATAGTCCTGCAAGGAAGCCAACCCCATAATGAGGAAAGATCCGGGGGAATCCGCAGCAGGACTCTGCCCCTTTCCATCTAGACCTGGCCGGGCTAATATACACAGTTCTACACAATACCTAATGCCCTACCTAAAAGGCATTACCTCCCCCCTCCCCTATTCATAATGCCCTCTCCTTATGCCCGTTCCATTATGCCCCCATATATAGTGCACCCTTTATACCCCCTCTCCTTATGCCCCCATATATAGTGTCCTTCTCTCCTTATGCTCTATTCATTATGGACGGGCTGGACATGTCCTGGCGCTGATCCAGATGGACAGTCCAGCTAGGAGTGCAAGGAGTAACAGTTGAGCATGACATTGGGAGGTGCTATGTGTAGCCCTGGGGGGCGCGGGGGCGGTGCTATCGGTAGCCCTGGGGGGCGGAGGTGCTATGTCTTTATGGAGAACACCAATGATTTAGATGAAGAACTGATCTGATGGACAATCCTATATTTTACATTTAATGCTTAAAGGGGATATACAATAAATGAATATTGTAAACCTAGACGCCCGCAGTGTGGTATCTGCTGTCACGGCTCCTCTGTGTAGTGTGCACGGCCTGACCATTAAGATGTTTTATTTTTAGCCGTGCAGGCTGAGTTATTAGCTGGAGACTATCTTTAGGCCCAAGGATTTTTTTTCTCATCGTAACCTTTCTGCAGACTGGGACCCCGGGTATAGTTTTTCATGTGTCCTCCACAAGCACAATGGTTTTCATGCAGGCGCTTGTTTAGTCAGCGGGGTCGTACTGTGGCGTGCTTAGTAATTTGCTTTCCAGTTGAGGTCCCTTAGATTTCTTTATAAACCATGTGGGTGTTCAGTGAAAAGGACTATTTATACATCTGCCGTATCATGCCGATAAGAGCCTGATTTCCTCCTCTGAGAACATATAATTGCTTGTTTCCCGTCTTTTGTCTTGCCATCCCTTTTTTTTTCTTCTTCCTGACTAAATTGAATTTTTGGTAATTTTCAGTTCTTAAAGGGGTTGGCCACTTATAGCAAACTTATGAAAATCTTGCATAGATAAACCAGGGGCACTTACTCATAGATCTTCTTATATGTGTTATCCATGGCCTCCTTCCTTCTAAAATATAATTTTAAAGTTATGCTAATGAGCCTGAGGGTCTCTGGAGGGCATTTCCAGTGCCCCATGTCTTTTCACTGGTTGTTACAATGAGCAGAGACACATTCTGTTAATAGTAGCAGCCTGTGAATCTGAGGGGCTAAGTAAACACCCACCAGAGACTTGGGCTCAAAATAGGCAATGGATAACAAATATTGGAGGATTACCTTGATTTGTCAGTAAGGCTGATGCCACATGACCCGTTTTTGGATCGTTTTCACTGTTTACAATGTGTTTGGCTACTTTGACTCCATCCCCTAAAAGCCCGTCCTGATTCTTGCTGCCTGCGGTCATGTGACCTGTGGCAAACGCCAAGCAGGGTAAGTATAATATGGGTGATCCAATTAGGGTCTTATACTTACGATAAGCAGCCAACCCTTTTATGCAAACTTTAGAATTTTCTCAGTTTTGTTTTTATATTGTTGGCTTGTCATTAGTGTATGTATTTGATATTGACGCCCACTTCCCCTAACTGCATCGTCTTCTCGGTATACCATGCATGGGGGTTACAGCTTGTAGTGCAGCTCAGTCCTGGTGTCGTAACTGAGCTGTAGAAGAACCTCGTGACTGAACTGAACCCAACTGTCCGGCAGATCCTTGAGTGCATGGGCAGAGGACTGGTAAGGGACTGACTTTGCTGTATCTTCTTGTACAGAGCCTGGGGCTTCCAATATCAGAAGAGCAGATCCAAGAGATGGAGGCCAACTTGGAGAACATAGACTTCAGGATGGCAGCTGAAGAGGAGAAGCGTTTGCGGCATGACGTCATGGCACACGTGCATACATTTGCCCACTGTTGTCCCAGGGCAGCACCCATAATTCACCTGGGGGCCACCTCCTGTTACGTAGGGGATAATACAGTGAGTGTTGCTTTTGGTTTCTTGAACTGATCTTAAGAAAAGGTCAAATTGGAGCAAAGCCGGTCGTACATTTTAAAGAATGGTCATCAGTTTGGCTATAACTTTTTATATATCTACTTTAGAGTTTCTGCTCTGACAATATGACCTTCTTCTACTTTCAGGACCTTATTGTTCTACGTGATGGATTTGATCTACTTCTTCCAAAGGTAAGGAACTGCTGGCTTCAGAGAAGCTGTGAGGATAAGTCACTATCTGTATTGTAATTGTGTCTTTCTCCTGTCTCTGGATCACAGCTTGCTCGGGTCATAAGCCGCTTGGCAGACTTTGCAGAAAAATATGCTGATCTTCCAACTTTAGGATTCACCCACTATCAGTAAGCAATGGCTCAGCTGCTCTAGTTCTGACCTTTGTTATTTGATCTTCATGTCCACCCAATAACATTTGCAATGATCTATCTAGCTTGGTTGTACACTGACTTGTACTGCACATTCACTAGTTGTTGGATTTGTTTGGGCTTTTTGTTCCCTTACAGTATGTATATACAGGCGGTCCCCTACTTGACTTATAGAAGACCTCTGGTGAAGCTCTCCGAATGCTTTACTATAATCCTAGATTGCAATGATCAGCTGTAAGGTGTCTGTAATGAGGCTTTATTGATAATTCTTGGTCCCATTACAGCTAAAATTTTGAAACTGGAGCTACAATTATAAAGTATACAGTTCCGACTTACAAATTCAACTTAAGAACAAACCTGTGGAACCTATCTTGTACTTAACTCTGGGACTGCCTAAAGTAGTAACTTTTAGCAAAATGTGTTAGAATAATGCTGTACATATTTATATCACTCTTTCCCAGGAACAGCTACAGATGCAGAGGGTGCATGTACTTCTGGTCACTAAAATTAAGTTTACAGCACAGTGGCTCAGTGGTTAGCACTACAGCCTTGCAGCGCTTTGGTCTGGGGTTCAAGTCCCATCTAGGTCAACACCTGCAAAGAGTTAGTATGTTCTCTCCGTGCTTGCATGGGTTTCCTCCGGGTCCTCTGGTTTCCTCCCACACTCCAAAACATACTGGTAGGTTGATTAGATTGTGAGCCCCAATGGGGCAGGGACTGATTTGGCAGATCTGTACAGCGCTGCATAATCCGTGTGAGCTATATAAATAAATTATTATTACCGTTCACCAATATCCCCACTTCTTTTTCAGCTGCAGTTTTGCCAAGTAATTGACTGTTTAGAACATAATTGTACTTTTTATTTCCATGGCACAAGTGCATAACCTTTAAATTAATTAAACTTCAATCGCTATTTCTACACACATTTCAGATCTATGTGTAAAATCCACACACAATCCACAATGTGTGCAGATTGCCATAGGGCACCAATTGCTTGACGCTTCACTGATGTTCAAAATTTTTGTTCTGACTACTGAGTAAGCCATGTGTTGTTATGTTGTAGACCAGCTCAGCTGACCACTGTAGGGAAACGTGCTTGTCTCTGGTTACAAGACCTATGCATGGACCTACGCAATCTAGAGCGTGCCAGAAATGACCTCCGATTCCGAGGGGTAAAGGGCACAACGGGCACACAAGCCAGCTTCCTGCAGCTTTTTGATGGAGACCATGACAAGGTATGGTTGTGTTGGAAACGGGCTTTAAGAACTTGTTAAGAAAATCCGTCTTTCTTAGAGGTCTATGTGCCGTCTCTGCCATTCCTTCTAGAAATAAGTAAGGCGGTGATTGACTTCTGCTTATATTCAGGGTGTTGCCTACATATGGAGAGTGACACCACTGTGGATACATCCAAGGTCTCTGTTTAATGGAGGCTGGTGATGGATGCCATGCAGTGGGATCTATCTCCCATTGGTAATTATAGCCTCAGTTAAATGGATACCTTGGAAATGATTTATCATAACGCGCAGAGATTATCTCAATAAATGCAGCCAGCGTCTTTTCATATATGAAAAGTTGCTGGCTGCAGCGAATGCGCACACGCGGGGGCAGGAACGCCCCACTCCCCGATGGCTGCGCCTACTTGTCTTAAATCAGCGAATAGGACAAAATAGTGTAGTTTACAATGCTTTTCCATCCTTTGTATCCTGCTGTATGTTGAGTTTTAAGTATATGGAAGCATTAAGCATGCACATCAAGAAGTTTCCTGGCATAGACTTTCAACGTGAAACGAAGTGTGAAGATGCTTGACAATTGTATGCAAAAACTGCTCCCCATTATACCTGTGGACCAATTTAATTTTTTTAATCTTATGGTGTATACTAAAAAAAATGCATCAGAAGTGACTGTCCATTGTCTTCCATTGATTTATGATAACATTGGGTTGGCTTTGGTCCCAGAATTCATTGTGTTTGTCCATTTGTGTAGGTGGAAGAGTTGGACAGACTGGTGACTAATATGGCAGGATTTAAAAGGTGAGATTCTAGTTCTACGTTCTTTCTGCGTCTGTTCGCTTTACTGCACTGATGATGACATATAAAGTGATGTGTGCATAAAACACACACAACTGGATTTCTAAGCGTCCATGTTTTGTCCATCTTTCACAAATTCCATAGAGGACAATAGTCAAAGTCTTCAGAGACTAATGGGCCAGACTAGGACATGTTTGTGCATTGCCCCATCTAGTGGTGACAAAATGTAATGCTTAAAGAAACCCCAGTCAACCTCTAACATTTAGGCGGCATCATGTGGATTGGGGATAGGTGTTCCAGCGGGAAAACGCCTTACAGCCATGATCTAAGGATATATTTGATTCAAGGGTGAGCGAGAAAATTTAAAACTTCAGTCTTTATTTTTTTTTTTTGTATTGTTTTTCAAAGGGCCTATATAGTTACTGGGCAAACCTATAGTCGTAAAGTGGATGTAGAAGTATTGTCGGTTCTGGCCAGCCTAGGAGCTACAGTTCACAAGGTGAGTATGAATCCAGAGTGACCAGGACAAATGGCTGAAATCATAGCTTTTATAGTTTTTTGTCTCATTTGTAAATCTAATATAAAGGAGTATTCTAGTTTATTTTGTTTTCATTTATTATGACAGTGGATCATTCAATCTTCAACATAAATGCATTAAATATTCTGTGTACATCATATGATCTCCTCCCCTAGAATTCATTATATCTTTGCATTACATATGGTGCATGTTCTGGCTCAGCACATGGGACACATCCATGACATGACTAAATATTGCACCATGCGTTCCATGTCATTAGATGAGCCTTAACTTGGCTGTCCGCAGTTGTATACAGTCATCTCGGAGCACAAAATGGGCGTCCCATGTCTCTGTTTGAATGAAAAGACGTATATACGTGGCGCTGCAGCTCCATTAGTCTGAGTGTAGCTGCTGTTATAGCAGTGGTACCAATTATAATCACATTATACAAGAGAATAATTTACATATTGTTCGTATAATGACATCTTACAACATCTCTTGTAAAAATAGTCTTGAGTTAACTCTCTGCAGTACTGAGCAAACTTGGTTACTGCATTTTGATTCTCCACAGTGTTGTACACTAGCCCTATAATATACAGGGATTTACTACTGTATATATGTTTTTGGCCTTTTATTAAGTACTTAAAGTCCCAAATTTACTATCCATTTGGCTCTCAAAGGAAGGGACTGTCAGATTCTTGCACTTTGAGCACAGTGAGCGGACTTACCAACCATTGTTGGACATACCCAGCATTATAGTTTGGGAAATGTTTTCTTGGTATTGTTTGGATGATGATTGTTTGTACATCCATCCCTTGTAGACCAACCTGTTGAACGGTCTCTGTAGAGCTCGAGAAATATGATCTGCCCTATTATACTGTCACAATTGTTTGAGAAGTTCCAGCTACATTCCCGGCCTCCTGCTTTTCCAACGTTTAGATGCATAACCTGGAAACATGTACAGGCGGTCCCCTACTTAAGGACACCCGACTTACAGACAACCCATAGTTACAGACGGACCCCTCTGCTCACTGTGACCTCTGGTGAAGTCTCTGGATGCTTTACTATAGTCCCAGACTGCAATGATCAGCTGTAAGGTGTCTGTAATGAAGCTTTATTGATAATCCTTGGTCCAATTGCAGCTAAAATTTTGAAACTCCAATTGTCACAAAAGAAAAAAATTTGTCTAGAACTTCAATTATAAAATATACAGTTTCGACTTGCATACAAATTCAACTTAAGAACAAACCTCCGGACCCTATCTTGTATGTAACCCAGGGACTGCCTGTATTCAGTAAGTTGGAAGAGAAATTGAGGACTGGAGACAAATAGTGACACAAGTGGTTGTCTAGCATCTGAAAAAAGCTGTTGTGAAGAAGAAAAATTGTCTTCATGCAGCTTGTAGGTATGTGCAGTTTTTTGATGAATGCATTCATGTTTTTGTAATACCAGACAACCCCTTTAAAGGAAACCCACCACTTCCGATGGAGGTTATTACCTGCAAATGACATGCACCAGCTCAGGGTGAGCTAGTGCTGGCGCTTATTTTTATTTCATAAAACAAATGTAAAGCGTTTAAACGCTCTAGTAATCTTTATATACGGCGGCGAGCGCGTGCCACGGTGCGGTGAAGCTACTTGTATATAAAGATTACTAAACCATTTAAACGCTTTACATCTGTTGGAAAAACATAACGAAGATGAGCACCGGCACCAGCTCACCCATCGGAAGTGGTAGGTTTCCTTTAAGCGGTTGCGTTTGTTTGTGATGCTGGTTCCAGCCTGACTTGGCCATTTCATAGATGGTTATGATGCAGTAAGTTCTGATCGTTAGACCTATGGTCAGGCTACGACTTGTGTCTGTAAAATGGTTACAGAATGTTGTGTACGGTAAAAATATATTTAATTGAGGGTAAAAACTGCATTTTATCTTCCCACAGATATGTACTGATATTCGCTTATTAGCCAACTTGAAGGAACTTGAGGAGCCATTTGAGAAAGAGCAGATTGGTAAATGAATGCGTAAATTCTATTTCTTGTCAAATTCCATTTTGCTGAATGTGTATATAACATAAAAGGACATCAGGTTTACTGGTGGTAGACTAGTCCTACTTACAAGCTCCTGTGGTATCCTTCTTCTTAGAACTTCTTTTATTATAACCCTGTACACTGCAATTTCAACCATATAGAATTATAAAAAAATCTCTGGCTTACGTCACTGGAGCGCCTCTGAGCGCCTTGGCTTATCACTTATTCACTCCCCATCTCTGCAATCTGAACAAGTCGGAGTAGTGGAGGGAGGTTGAATTATAAACTGAGGAGCTCTGGTGACGTAACCTGGAGCACCCCAAACTGATTTTAAGAACTCTATATTTTCAAAATTGTGGCGTACAGAAAAAGGATTCCACTGGAGCTTGTAAGTAGAGGACTAGTTTACCCATCAGTAGGTAGGTAGATGTCCTTTAAAGCCCTTGATTATAAAAGTGGATGTATCCATGGCAAGCCTGCTTTTACTTAAAGGGAATGTCGCATGTTATTGTTCATCTAATTAAATTATAGAAGACAAGAGTTGAGAATTCTCTCAAATTCCAATTTCGTTTGACCATTTTGTATGATTGTGCGATTTTGACTACAGGCTTATTACCATCTGAATATCCATTTTTGAAGTCTGGTGTCCTTTTTTTTTCTACAATGATGATTCTGATCTCTAAACTTGGCAAATATTCTGTATATGTTCCATAACTGTAATCTTTTTCTTTTTTTCCTAGGATCGAGTGCAATGCCCTACAAGAGGAACCCCATGCGTTCTGAGCGTTGCTGCAGCCTTGCTCGTCATCTCATGACCCTTATCATGAATCCACTGCAGACGGCTTCTGTGCAGTGGTTTGAGCGGACACTGGATGACAGCGCCAATAGGTATAATTATCCATATAGGAGATTTATTACAAAAGGAGCTACAAGCCTCCTGGTTCTTTAGAAGCAAAAAGAAAAAAAAACACATTCGGGGAGATTTACCCAAAAATGTTTTCCCGAAAACTAGTTCAATTTTTTTTCAATTCTAAAAATATAAGGCCTCCCCTGAAAATAGACATAGCAACAGTCATTACTACAGTTCTCCTCCCACACTATGCCTTACTATTAGTAGATAACTTGCATACGGCAAGAGGTGGCAACATGAATTCATGGGATAAAATCGGACAGTTGCATTGCAAATGCGATTAGAGAAGCTACCTGAACAAGAAATGGTTACTTAAAGGGAACCTGCCATGAAAATTAACCCACCCAAAATAAAACTGATTAAAAAACATGGCCCTTATCCATAAATGGTTCCTTACCTTGGCTGCAATGTTGTAAAATCATATTAAGTCATCTAAGGTCCTGTTACATGATTTTATATGAAATCACTTTATGCCCACATGGAGGTATGGTGAGGAGTAGAAGTGCATGATTTCATGTGATCGGATGCATGCATGAGGTAGACACTGCAAACATAACTGTGTAAAGGACATTAGATGACATCACACAGGTCACATGAGGAGGAGTAGATGATATTACCTGATGCCAGGTTATATCAGATAAAGTTGATCTATGGGGATGTAAGGGGAACCATTTTTAGCTAAGAGGTTTGTCAGTTAATAGGGTTCTTGGGGAACCTGTCACTAGCTGTATTTATGAAAATGTGAAGACAGGTTTCCTTTAACCCTTTCAGGACCTGGCCCTTTTTTGTTTTTTCATTTTCATTTTTTACTCCCCATGATCAAAAATCCATAACTTTTTTATTTTTCCATGTACAGAGCTGTGTGACGGCTTATTTTCTGCGTAACAAATTGCACTTCATAGAGATGGTATTGAATATTCCATGCCGTGTACTGGGAAGCGGGAAAAAAATTCCAAATGCAGTGAAATTGGTAAAAAAACGCATTTGTGCCGTGTTCTTGTGGGCTTGGATCTTACGGATTTCACTGTGCGCCCCAAATGACATGTCTACTTTATTCTTTGGGTCTGTGCGATTACGGGGATACCAAATTTGTATAGGTTTTATAATGTTTTCATACATTTAAAAAAATTAAAACCTCCTGTACAAAATTTTTTTGGGGGATTTTGCCATCTTCTGGCGCTAATAACTTTTTTATACTTTGGTGTACGGAGCTGTGGGTGGTGCTGTTTTTTGCAGATTTTGATGACGTTTACAATGTTATCAATTTTAGGACTGTTCGACCTTGTGATCACTTTTTATAGAATTTTTTTAAATGACAAAAAAAATGCCATTTTCGACTTTGGGCGCGATTTTCCGTTACGGGATTAAACGCAGTGAAAAACCGTTATTATATTTTGATAGATCGGGCATTTTCGGACGCGGCGATACCTAATGTGTTTATGATTTTTACTGTTTATTTATATTTATATCAGTTCTAGGGAAAGGGGGTGATTTTGAGTTTTTAGGGTTTTTTATTATAAAATTTTTTTTTTTTTTACTTTTTTTAATTTTTATTTTTAGTACTTTTCAGACTCCCTAGGGTACTTTAACCCTAGGGTGTCTGCACGATCCTATCATATACTGCCATACTACAGTATGGCAGTATATGGGGATTTTACTACTCATACATTACAATGTGCTGATAGCACATTGTAATGCATGGGTTAACCCGAAGTAGCCTCGGGTCTTCGTGAGATCCGAGGTTACCATGGCGACACGGGGAGCGGCGATCCTCGAAAAAAGATGGCGGCAATCGAGGTGAAAACACCCGCAATCGGTGCTAGCACCGATCGCGGGTGTTACCGGTAAGCCTTTGCTGCAATATGCAGCAAAGACTTACCGGCTATGGAGAGGGCTCAGCGCGTGAGCCCTCTCCATGCACCCGCGGTCGTGAACGGGTTAAGAAAAGTGCTATTGTTAATTATGAGTAATTGGGGCCAATGATTCTAATAGAAATGAGTCACATGAATTTTTGTTCATGGAAAAGATCTAGTGCCTCTTTAGGAAGAGAAATTAACACGACACTGTTTTTTTAAAATTAGGAAACGTGGTATCAATGTGTTATTAGACCAGTCTTCTGTGTCAGATTTATCTCTGCGTCCGATGCTGGATGATCATTTTTTATATATTTTTTTTTTAATCCGATATTTTTTATTGAAGTTTTCTGATTTTACAACACTATAAAATAAACATTACAATTACACACACAGAACGGTACATAACATACATATATCCCTAACCCAACACCCCGCCTTGCTGGATGATAAATTCGGCGTAGTATAAGACTGTTGAGTACTATGCACCATCTTTTAGTTGATCCAGTTTGGTGTGCCAAAAATAATACATTTTAATGTGCACTGACTTTTTTCCTAAGGCCACAAGTTAAAAAAGTGCATAAAAATGGTCTCAAAACCCATATTAAAGTTCTTGTGCAGACGCCTTGATACGTTTCCCCCATTGTGTATGGCACTCTATAAGCACGGCAGATCTACCATTGCTGTTGATGAGCTTCTCTGTGCACTAGGTTTGTCCATGTGTCTGCTGAGGCATTTGTGACCCTCCAAATACAGTGCTTGAGCCATAAGACACTGTAGATTTCATAATCTCCTGATTTTTTTTTTCTCTGCATTTACCATCTCTCTATTTTTACTCTTTTGTAGACGCGTCTGTCTGGCTGAAGCTTTTCTGACTGCAGATATTGTTCTCAGCACTCTGCAGAATGTCTCTGAAGGGCTTGTGGTTTATCCAAAGGTAACTTGGACCAATAAAATCACAACCCTGACCTAGTATCTCTACGATTGGGTATTACTATTACCGCTACAATCTGCAATTTCTAGTCTAGTCATAGAATTTTAATTTTTCTGTCACTGCTACTACTTTTTAATGATGTCTATTTAAAGAGGACCTGTCACCACCCCAGACTTCCCAAACTGAACATACCGGCATGTAGGCGCTAGTATCATGATTCTGGGGCACTTGGAATTTTCGTTCTAGCCCCCTCCGTTCCCGAGATGTGCCCCCCGTGATCTGACGATTCCGAGGTCTGTACCGTCAGAAAGGAGGAGCTGCAGCACGGGTGGGGGGGTGTGAGTATGCTAAAATATTCTGACACCATCCAATCAGCGTCGGATGCTGTCAGCTAAGAGACTCAGCTAAGGGTGAGGGCGCGCTGAGCAGCTGCGCGCTCCCGACATCATGTGTCTGCAGTGCCGAGCCGCTTGCCAGAGCATTGTTTTCAATTTAATTCTGGGTTCCTTTTGTGATATATATGGCATGTCCTGTGTGAAAGTATATTAGACACAGCAACTTTGCTTCCTTAGCTACCAAGTGCATATCAATATATACAAATGCAGAACCGCAGCACTTGTTTAGATGGTTGTTCACCTAGTTGGTAAGGAAACAAAATCGCAGTGTCCAATATTCATGCACACAGGATATGCCATATATGTCTGACACATGTGAATCTGAAACCTTCCGAGGATCTCTATGGTTATCCATATGGTGGCTATCCACTCGTGGATGTGCAGTTCTTTCCATATACTTTCCATGGGAGCCAAGGTCCTTCCTGTGGATATGCCATAAATGCATAACATGAGATACCCATTTAGATATTGTAATGTAGTCTGTAAGGTTCCCAAAATAACATTGTGAACACGTAACCTTGTGATTTATTATTTAGCGCTATGAAATATGAATGAATGTATGGCGTGCAGCATCTAAATACAAAGTAGTTTGTATGATCATTGCTGCATAAATGGATTTGTTTTCTAATGCCTTCTCTTCCATCGTTGTCTGCCCTAGGTAATTGAAAGGCGCATCCGCCAGGAGCTTCCATTCATGGCTACAGAGAATGTGATAATGGCAATGGTGAAAAGTGGAGGAAACCGACAGGTGGGTTACACGATCCCCTGCTATTTGTCATGGGAACCAACCTCTGGGTACAGCAATTACTCCACCCCTGCACTGTGGCAGGAACTACAACTAAACTGTATGGAACTAAATGGTATGGTACATGTAACAGCAGTACAAAGCTATCATTCTGCAAACAAGTCAACATAGCATGACAGTGTCCTCGGTTCACTCCTTTGAAGGAAATCTACCATCAAAATCAAGAAAGATAAACCTCTGTCAATTACTCATAAATCCAGATACTTTGACTGTTAATCTTCTTATGTTTGTTAACCATGGTCTCCGTCCTTCTAAAAATCAACTTTTAAAATTATGCTAATTAGCATACTTTTAAGTTGTGTTACCAGAGCCTCATCCATTCTCTGTGTTCACAGGCTGTTACATTGTGCAGAAGTACTTCCCCTCTTACTGTGTGAGATTACATCAGGCAGAGGGAGTGGTGAAGTGCTGGAAGAGCAGGCGTAATGGCTCATTAATATAATTTTACAAATTGATTTTAGAATAAAGGATGCCATGAATAAAGATATAAGATAACTACCGTCAAGGTGGCTGGATCTATGATCTATCTATTTTGATAGTAGATTTCCTTTATTTACTTATAGGGAATGTATGTCCAGTTTATTCTTTTACTCTTTTACATGATGCGAGAACATATCCCTCCAGAATTTAGTGAAGTGCTTTACAGCAGCATTAAGGCCTTAGGTCTATCGTAGTATCTAGTCATGTGCTGTGCAAGTAAGAGCAAAATAATTTGTAACCTCATCTATAGTCCGTAAGGAGGGTCTGATTTTTATTTATTTTTTTTACAGCGATCATACCTTCTATTGTAATTTTATCTGTGATGTGAGTTGACTGCTGCAGAAAAAAAAAAACACAAAATTTAGGAAATGTCTAGATGGCTTAGTGACTAGGATAATAGTATATTTTGTGAAATGGAAAGAAAAATTATAAGATATTCCTGAAAAATAGGTTTAACCTAAAAAATATAATTCATTTGTTTAATCGCTCATTCCATTTGTCCCTCTCTGTTTTAGGACTGTCATGAGCGAATCCGGGTGCTCTCCCAACAAGCTGCTGCAGTAGTAAAGCAGGAAGGTGGAGACAATGACCTGATCAGCAGAATTCGGTCTGACCCCTACTTTGCTCCTATTCATGGACAATTAGAGCAATTGATGGATCCAAAATCTTTTGTCGGAAGGGCCCCTCAACAGGTGGGGTTAATGTAATCGTATATATAGACTACTTATACCAGATTCCACTTTCTAGGAACTGGTTAACAGAGACCTTTATAATACTGAATAATGCCGTATTAGACACACAGTGTTACTAGTGGAACTGACTTGGAGCTGTGATGTTTACAGATGCGTGGGGTTGCAGCACATTACCCACTATATGTGGCCTCGCCCTTTGGTTTCAGCAATGCTCAACATTGGTTCATTCTTTTTAGTATAGAACATAGTTTCTCAAAGAGTTACCAGCCTACAATGCATCACCATTTCAGACCAAAGTTGCTCAGTTTAACATCACTGTAATAATCTTTATATAGCGCCATCAAATTCACGCTTTACAAATAGGGGACATGTACAAATATAACATTACAGAGAACAAACAGTGATATGGATCAAGAGTGAGGGCCTTGCTCGCAAGAGCTTACAGTCTTTGAGGATGAAGGGGCTGACACAAGAGGCATAAGAGCTTGTATAATGGTCCAGCTGTTCTTTATAAGGGAACAGTATAAAATTTAATAAATATTCTGCTTCTTGGACCAGCCGTCAGCCGCCATCTTGTGTACAAAGTCTATGGTGAAAGTGACTGCAGAGAAGCCTGGAGCTTGGTATATATCTGGTGTTTGCCGGATAACAGATAGTAGATAGGACATAGGATGGGTTAGTAAAGGGAGAGTTGACATTTCATACAGTTAGCAAGTGTGATAGCGTGCTTAAATAATGGGTGGGAAGGCCATCCAGAGTGGAGAATAGACCAGGCGTTCCAGGAGTTTGGAAGGAGATTAGAAGCTGGCCAGTAGTTAGTAGCACTGGATGGGTCCAGGGAAGGTTTCTTTAGTAATGGGGTAACAACCGCATGCTTTAAAGAAGAGGGAGCGATGCCCGAAGAGAAATTGAGGTGAGAAGTGACTGCTGGGGAGAGGGACTGTACGAGATGTGAGGGGATGGGGTCACTGAAGGTTGTGGGTCGAGCAGAGGAAAGGAGTCTGGACTCTTCTTCCTCTGTGACCGGTTCAAAGGAAGAAAGCGAACAGGATGAGGTACTGGAGAGAAGGGGATTAGTGGGGTGAGCGGATTGCAATAAATTTTCTTTAATTTCTCAATCATTATGAAATAAAGTAGGGGGGCTGCACCTTACTGGATTCTGATGGTATATTTCCTTTGATACCTCATTTACTGTGCAACAAAATATTCTGAGGACATTGACATAATGGAGAATTTATTTGGTCTTGTTCTCTAGGTGGTGAAATTTTTGAAGGAAGAGGCAATTCCATTACTGACCCTCTACCAGAACAAAATGGATGTGAAGATAGAGCTGGACCTTTAATATGCATCAAGATGAAATATTTATTTTGGAAATAAAATAGATGAATTTCTGTGATCCCAGTTCTTCAGCTGCACTGCCTGCTATTGTTACAGAATGTTTATTATTGTATTTACTGTGTTGCAATTGACTTCATATTATACTGGTAAGACACAGTGTTTTAGACTATTTTTTTGGTGCGAATTACCACTGATTTCTGTTGTAAACAGATTTATTAAATATTCACCAGTGGTAACTCTCTGAAAACTCTCAAAAGCAGAGCTCCTCACTTATACAGGTACTATAGAACTAACGATTGAGAAGCGGCACTTCAGACTTCATTTCAGCCTCAAAAAGTGACTTATCCCTGGCAATACCTGACTCTTCACTGCTTGTTTTCATGTGACTTAGCTGACAGACATGGACTCTTTGCATCATAATTCAAAGGTGCAAGGAATCCCATCCACTATACTAGTCCATCGGATCTGACCAACATAGAAGTCCATTTACATGGACTGAGCACGTTAGGCTGGCTTCACATTTGTCCGTGATCGGCCTACACTGTACTATTTGCTATGGCGCATATCGGGAAAACAAACTCTATGCATCATGCAGATGTATGATGCACAGAGTTCAGTCCCCAGCAGAATGATCAGTCCGTGGCACGGCACTTCTCACATCTGTGATTGCGGAGAAATGTGAATCCAGACGGGTAAAAAGAGGCAAATTCATAGTGTGTTGAACAAAGCAGAATCCTCTGCAACTTGCGTTAGCAGCCACAGATGATTCCGCATTAGCAGCCCAGTGTATTATTCCTATTTTGGGGAAAAACTAAATCTACAAATGTACAGTTCTGCAGGAGGTTTTGGATCCATTTGTATTTAAATTAATGCTCTGGATTCTGGGTGCAGAATTGAACCTTTGCAAAACAAAAGTGATTTTTGAAATTGTTTTCTTGGGACACTTTGTACTTGTGACACACTTTTGGTGGTATGTTTTGCATTTATTTATGAGAAAATCAGATATTTGGTGAAAATTTGGAAAAATTAGCAATTTTCGAAATTCAAAATGTTCTACTTTTTCCACACATAGGTCATAACACCAAAAAACGTAATAACTAACATTCACCGAATGTCTCCTTTGTACCGTGTTTTTTTTTTTAGGCATCCTCTTATTTTTGCAGGATGTTATGGGCCTTTGAACGTTAGGTGCAATTTTTCACATATTCATAAAAAAAGCAAAATCCTGCTATTGAGGGACCTGCTCAGGTTTCAAGTCACTTTGAGAGGCCTAAATAAAAGTAAAACCCCATAAATTACCCCATTATAGAAACTACACCCCTCAACGTACGTAAAACAACTTTTATGAAGTTTGTTAACCCTTTAATTGGTTTACAGGGGTTAAAACAAAATCTGATGCAATTTTGAAATTACATTTTTTTTTTTGGCTAAATGAATGTGTTTTTCATAAAATGTACAAATTCTCTGTGGATAAAATACCAAAACGCTCCACAAAATTTGATACTCAATCCCTCCCGCGTATAACAATCCCCTATATGTGGTCGTCACCTGCTGTATGGGCACACGCCAGGGCATTGAGGGGGGAGCTGCGCCATTTAGAGCAGATTATGCATTGTCACTTTTTATTGGCTATACAATCTTTATTTTTTTGGCAATTTGGACATATAAGGGCTTACTTTTTGCGACATGAGATGCACTTTACAAATACTTCATTTTAGTGGGTCTGTAGCTTTTTGATGAGGTTTTATTAACTCTTTAATGTATGGAGGAAAACAAAATTGTCAATTTTGGGTTTCTTTTTTCTTTTTTTTTTTTTTATATTTCGGGGGTCGTTCACCATACACTAAACATACTATAATATTTTTATTATATAGATCACTACGATTACGGTGATACCTCATTTATATAGTTTTTTTTAATGTATTTTACAATTACAATATAAAGAAAATCTCATGTGTTTCGGAGATATAACTTTAATATTTTTTGGTTGACAGAGCTGGTTTAAGGCTTATTTTTTACATGTTGAGTTGTCGTTTTCAGTGGTACCATTTTGGTGCACATAACTTTTTTCGATGACTTTTTGGAACATTTTTGTGAAGGGATTTTATGAAAATTTACATTTTTGGCGAGTTTTTCAGGTTTTGTTTTTACGGTGTTCACCGTACGGGTCCAATAATGTTTCTTACAACTTTTTTTTCTTTACTTTTACAGGTTAGCTTGAACAAGCGATTCTTCATCTAATACAGTGTAATACAGATGTATTACACTGTATTATGTGACACACTGAGCATGCTGCTCCAGAAGGCAGGACCCGGCTCCCCGGAAGAAGATCGCGCAGCACCGGACACTGGCACTTACACCCCCCGGTAAGCGCCGCGGGGGGGAACGATTACAGTCAAATGCCCCTGACACGCCGCGGTGTTGGAGGCGGGTGTCGGCTATAATATATAGCCGACACCCGCAGCTTCTGGTTCGGGCTCCGTTCTGAAGCCGGCGCCAGAAGCATGACATACTATTACTGCATTTTGCGGGAACGCACCTCCCGCCATGCAGTAATAGTATGTCAAATGTCGGGAAGAGGTTAAGAAATTATTGTAAAAAGAAAAGAAGTGTGCCAAAAGACAAAATCAATAAAATACAATAAGTCTTTAAAGTCTTTATTTCAATAACATTGAAGATACTCCATCAAAGACGTAAAGGACAAATTAAAAGCAATTAAAAAACATTCAATAATCAAGTGTTTAGCGCCACCAGGTACGGTTCACCAAACACACACCTCCTCCAATAAGGATAAAGCTGTCTAGCCCCTAGTAATGAGTAAGTAAAAAGAGAGGTATACATTACAAGTCAGTTATAAAGAAGCAGGGCGGTTCAGTGGTAATGGAGGACTTCCCACGCATTCTGTCTCCAAATGGAGACTTTCTCAGGGGTAAGAATGTCCTCTAATGTGCCATGCTCCCTTAAGTACCCACCATCGTAGCTTTCAACAGGTGTATCTCCAATCAGTGGTGCCGTGTGTTCAGCACGAGTGCCGGAGAAAGTGAGAAACAACCCAAGGACTACTTGGCCTGTACATCCCATGGTGAAAAGTCACCGTTATTATAGACTTAAAAAAGCAGAAAGAGAACCCCAAGATAAACTTGGGTATATTATTTATTGGTGAATCCAAAAGTTTGTATACAGTAAAAAATATATATTTTTTATTATAAACATTAAAAGGGTATTCCGGGAATATGAACGAACGTCTGATACAAAAACCCATAATGCTATAAATAAATGAATACAATAACACTCAATGTCATTGGTCACAAAATTGAGCTTAAATAGTTTGATTTTATGATTCACAAAATTTATGGCCTCTCTAACATAGGAGGAGTTATCACCCAGATGGTCGCCACTGGAAAATACAAGTCCCATGATCCTTTAGTTCTCAGTAACTCCTCCCACCTCTTATGCTCTGATCCCAGTGATGATGTAACAGACTGTCTTGCTCTGTTGCCATAGTAATGATGTGTAACTGCCATCATGGCACAACACCGGCACATGCACTGCAACCAACCAACTACAGCCAAACTTAGTGGGGATCATATGACCTGCCCAGGCAGGTGAAGGACATGTGATGTGGACATGTGACCAGCGGCCATCTTATGTCCTGTGTTGCTTTGCGCGTAGGAAATTAACGGACTGATTAAAGGGCCAGTAACATTTTAATTCATCATTACAGTCTATGTCAGCAACATTTTTCTGCTAAGAGGAGCAACATTTTAAATAACAACTAATTACATATTCTCTTATATTTTACTGACTCATTTGTAGATTGATTATGCTGATTCCTGGAATACCCCTTTAAGTATTATCAGGATACAAAATTGAGCAAAGGCAATCACATCAAAATAAAGTGCAAGATATAGTGCCAATGAATAAAGTTCATAGGAGTGACGTAAATACAAAGAGGTGACGGGGTATCTGTACATAGGATACAAAACGGCACATATGCTATTGTACAAATGGTTCATCTCAAATAGGTAAGTATTATAGTTTCAAGTGATTATATAGAGAAGGCACTCCCAGGCATTCCCCGGGTTACATACAAGATAGGTTCTGTACGTTTGTTCTTAAGTTAAGTTTGTATGTAAGTCGGAACCGTATACTTTATTATTGTAACCCCAGTCAAATTTTTTTTGGTCTCTGTGAAAATTGGATTTTAAAAATGTTGGATTGTCATAAGAACCCGAATTAACAATAAAACTTAATTACAGGCACCATTGATAACTGTTAAACCTGTTTATTGTAGCCGTACTAAAGTACAGTAAATTACCAAAATCCAGAGGTCCGTTTGTAACTAGGGGTCGTATGTAAGTCAGGTGTTCTTAAGTAGGGGACCGCCTGTATATACGTTGTTGGACAAGAGCAAAAATTCACTTATAGTTGTTCTAAGGGTGAGTAACAATCTAAAAGAAGAAAAATATTATTATAGTGACAAACAAAAAAAAAAAAATACATGTATGAACCAAGCAAGGGGACTGAAAGAGTCCCAAAGCCTACAAGGGGCAAAGCCCATATTCAAAATAAGTGAAATATGAGATTCTAACTAATATATACTAAAAAAAATAATATATGAAAATATAAGTATTGTATAATAAAATGCTAGACAGTACTAATTTGTGAATAGTGTGTATCAACTCACCCATAATAATGTTGATCCAAGTCTTGGGGGACATGTTCATGTATAACCATTCTCCCGGTGTCTTCATCAATGGAAGTGGCTTCACCTGTTTTTATAGAAACCTGTAAATAACAGATCTTCATTGATACCTTCCGGGGCATGTGTTCCCAAATTATAGATCCAACGTGCCTCACATCGAAGTAATTCAGATGTTGTGTCGCTCCCCTCCACCCCCCTAACGTTGGTGAATAGAAGGTCCAAACCCACAACCTTCAGGCCCTTGGTTTTGCTGGCATAAAAATTGCGAGAGGTATCTTACCTTGTGAGAAGTGCACTCCTGCATTGGTAATGCTAGACAGATGTTGCTGTATACACTTTCTCAGTTCCTGTGAGGTTTGTCCCTCATAAACCTTACGATATGGGCTGATCAGAGCATATATCACGTTCCTAGTTTTGCAATTCACATAATTTCATAGAGTGAATTTTTGAGAGGTGGTAGGATGTACAAATTCACGAGTGGCAGGGGCAGACAGAGCAGTCACCACATGCATAGGTATCAATTTGATACCCCTTCCCAATGAACGGACGGGGCGTGTGAAATGACTGTTGGATAGTTTGTCTTTGAGATTTGAGGTGTCCTTTAAGAAAAAGTGTTTGCGTAAAACGTTCTGTGGCGTGTCCGGTGCCGCTCTGTGTTATCCTGTTTTGGCCTGAATAAAGAAGTGGTGTTTTATCGGCGAGTGCCCAAGAACTTTTTCTTCTACTTTGATGTACTATCCTGTGCACCCTGATCCATTGAATACCTGGTGATGCCGGTTTCTGTGAGTCTGTTATTGTAACGTTTATAGTGGGAACAGTTGCTGGTCAGAGATTCTTGTGGAAGTCTGATTGGTTTTCTACCTATTTATTGAAGACTTGATATTGTTCCACTGGCGTAGATTTTGTTGTGGATTTTTGGATTTTGTTGCGGTTGTGGGGTGAGACTGCTACTATGGAAGTGGAGTCAGGAAGCAATCTCGAAGCGTGATATGGCCATTGATGTGGGCAGAGAGGAGGCCGGCATGTGTTTTGATGTAGGTCACAGGCTTGAGACAGTACATTTAGCACGAAAGGACCCATTGTTCTGTGGCATATCTGGCATCTCTGTTATCCTGTTTTGGCCTGAATAAAGAATTGGTGTTTTATCGCCCATTGCCCAAGAATTTTATTTTCTTCCACTTCGGACAAATAGAATTGATACAGCTGTGTTCGAAAGTTTACATACCACTGCAGAATTGTTGTTTTCACTACCTTTTTTCAGAAAATATTTGAATAACAAAAAAAATTTTTTTTTTCTTCCACCATCGGTCAGTTGTTAGATGAAACTATTTTTTGTCAAACTACTGTGTTTTCTCTTTTTAAATCATAATGACAACCAAAAACATCCAAATGACCCTGGTCAAAAGTTCTCTTGCTCCCAGTTCTTAATACCGCATATTCAGTGGTGTAACAAGACGCTACACATACATATACACACACAGAACCAAATTCATATACAGTATATATGCTACATAGACATACAACATACAAATACATGCAACATGCAAAAACCTAAAATAAATTTTATATATTTCATTGATACCTACAAGCTTGTGAAATACTAGAAATATCACAGCAATAAATATACCATAGATATAAATATATGCCAGCTGGGAGTATACTGCACATTACTATAGTGGCAAAAATTGTACTGCAAAACAGGGCTGTACTAGGCAGAGATAGACATCACTTACTGTAGGAATCATTCACAGCTAATGCACCATCTCCCTCGGCGCTGCCTGATCTTCATCCTGCTGGCATTCTCGCAGGTGACAATTCTTCATTTTGTACACAACTTTATGATAACTTCTCTTAGCCATGAGTTTTAACTGTAGAGTTCACAACCAGATGTCTTCAGCTTCATGCAGTACATCTCCACACTTAACCTCTAAAAATACCACAGTCACTTAAAATATGTCACCTTGATAAAAAAAGTCATTATTTATATACAGCTTCCAATAATTTTTAGAAGGCAATAAAATCCCGTAAATTATGTAGAGTACTGCCACCGCCTTATTAAACGCAGTGCCAGCACTCCCTTATTAATATTTAGTAAAGCAGTTCTGTTAATATGTAACACAGAAACGCCTCATTAAAGTAGCAGTAGTGCCTAACATTAATAAGGATGTAGCATAGCAGTGCCCTTCTTACAGTCCCCCAGATCAAATTCTGGCCAGCAGCCAGACCGCCTCCCCCCCCCAAATGGGATGATGGGGTGATTGTCACTATGGCGCATACTGGTAGTGAAAAGTGATTCGGAGAGTACTTCACAACAAATCTGTTTATTGGTGTCTCACAACTCTGGGAAGACACTTAAGACCTGAGCTTCTAGTCTTTCCTCACTTGAAAAAGGAATTGCCGCTGATTCCGAAACGCGCTGTGTTACCGAGACACAAATAAACAGATTTGTTGTGGAGTACTCTCCGAATCACTTTTGACTACCAGTGTGCGCCATAGTGACAATCACCCCATCATTCCATGCATCTGATCCAGACCAGTGTGGCTACTGCGCTCTGACGATCCCGTCAACAGGCAGCACCTGATTGGTGCTCAGTTCAACTCTATCTGGTGAGCCTCATTCTTTCCTCCCCCATCTGAATTTGTCCATTGTTGTACAAACTACTACTCTATGAACGCTTTTTGGTCTTTCCCTGTTTGCCTCTCCTATACACCCCCCCCCCCAAAAAAAAATAAATGTTGTACAGCAGCCAGAGCCTCCTATTAAATTGTGTACAGCTGCCAGAGCCCCCCGCCCGCCTTAATCTCCTCTGCCCTGGCTTTTGTCACACCGAGGTTAGGGCATGCGCAGAGTGCACATATGTGTGTCTACCAGCAGCACATTGATTATTCAACTGCACATTCTTGGCGAAAAGCCTCCGGTTTCCGTAATTCCTGGGGTTTCTTTCATGGGCTCATTATGAAGCTCAGGAGACTGCGATGGTCACTCTAGAACCGTCACTTTGTTCTGCTGTTGTTAATCGCAGGTCAACTTGGCCTTGTGTTTTGGATCGTTGTCATGTTGCAATGTCCAAGTACATCCCATTTGAGTGCAAAGTTGCCTCCAGTATTTGCTGATAACGTGCTGCATTCATCTTTCCTTCTACTTTGACCAGGTTTCCTGCGTCTTTGTAGCTCACACATCACCAGCGTTCCCCTCCGTGCCTTACAGTAGGACTGGTGTCCCTTTCTTCAAAGGCCTTGTTGTTATCTCTCCAAATGTAACGTTTATGGTTGTGGCAAAAAATTTCGATTTCGGTCTCATCACTCCAAATTACCTTTTTCCAAAAGTTTGTGGCATTAGTACAGTAATGGCTTTCTTCTGGGGACTCGACATTACAGCCTATTTTCTTCAAATGCCTCCTTATTGTGCATCTAGAAACAGTCACATCACTAGTTTCCTGAGAGTATTTCCAGTGATGTTATTTGTGTGTTTTTCTTTGCATCCTAAATAATTTTCCTGCTAATAGTGGACAGATTTTTGGGTGGCCTATCTGACTGGTTTGGTCTTTATAGAGCCCCTGATTTTCCATTTGTTACTCACAGTTTGAACACTGCGGCCTGGCATTATCAATTCCTTGGATATCTTTTTTTTGTATCCCTTTCCTGCTGTATACAGTTACTACCTTTTCCCATAGATCTCTTGACAATTCTGTTGCTTTCCCCATGACCCCAATCCAGAACCAGTGGCCGGATGAAAGATGCCAGAGCCTGTCTGGATCCCAAAAAGTCACTCTGCTTGTTATCAGTGTGTGCATAAAAGCTAACAGGCCACAGGTAAGGATGTTACTGAACCTTTAGGGCATATTCACATGATCTGTTGCGTCACATATTTTAAAGTGTTTTTTAACGCATTCAAAAGGCTTCAGCCTTGGTCACATGCTAAGTTTGCATTGCATTTCCACTGCATGTACTAAAACACAATGTAACCTCAGCATGTGATCAAGGCTGAAGCCTTTTGAATGTGTCAAAAAACGCATAAAAAACATGATCACATCATCGTGTGAATGCGCCCACAAATTGCATTGCTTTTTAATGGTACAAAAACGTGATGTGCGGTATCACCCTTAGTAGCCAACTTCTGCATGTTGTCAGGGCAAAGTCACCAGGGTATGAGAACTTTTGATCAGGGTGATTTGGATGTTTTGGGCTGTCATCATGATTTAATGGGAACCTACCACCACGATTCTACCTATAAAGGTATATCGGGTGGTAGATGGATGAATGGGACGTGAGGATAGCCCTTTTTTGGGCTAATCCTCATGTCCTGGCTATCTTTTAGTAAACTAAGCGGGTATGTAAATTTTTTTAAGCGGCTACTGGGGCGTGTGGTAGCTGGACATGAGGCTACACGTCGCGGCTACTCCACCCCCGTCTCCGTGCCCTTGTCCGTGTACCCGGCGGGCCTGCGGTTGCGCAGCCATAGCTCTGAGGCCGGCGCTACTGTGCATGCGCAGAACGCTGGGTACTTGGACAAGGGCGCACAGCTACGAGGAGCTGCGCGCCGAAGATGAAATGGTAGGTGGAGAAAACGTGTAACCTCATGTCCGGCTACTCCACGCCCCAGTAGTCGCTTAAAAAAATTTACATACCCGCTTATTAAAGTTTACTAAAAGATAGCCGGGATGTGAGGATTAGCCCAAAAAAGGGCTATCCTCACGTCCCATTCATCCACCTACCACCCGATCTGCCTTTATAGGTAGAATCATGGTGGTAGGTTCCCTTTAAAAAGAGAAAGCATTATCATTTGGCAATAAATGGCTTCACCCAACCACTAACCGTGAGTGGAAATAAAGTTTTTGTGTTATTTTATGATTAGATTGTGAGCCCTATGGGGACAGGGACTGAAATGGCAAACTATGTGCAGCGCTGCGTAATCTGTATGTGCTATATAAATAAAGAATTATTATTATATTCTGAGGACCATTCTCTTTTCATGCTTAGGTATATGGAGTTTTGTAAGGTATCATTATTTTTAATTTTTTTCCCCTGTGGGATGAGCTGAAATTTTTATGTGTTGAGAAATGGCAAAAAAGTGGCGATTTTGATGCTTCTTTTCCTTAGGAGACTCACTGCCGGAAATAATCTTTTTATAATTTGGCATTTTGGTACACGTCAATAACTAACATGGCTATGATTGTATTCAGTTTAGGTTTTCATATACGGTATATATATTTTTATTTACTATTTTACTATTAGATCATAAATTAAATAACAGCATGCAAGATCTTGCCTTGTATTAACCCCTTAGTGACCACCCATACAGGTTTTTACGTTGGTCAGTAAGGGGCCTTGGGCTAGGCAGACGGGTTTTTCTGTCAGCCTAGGCCAAGTTCTGACCTGTTCTCCTAATGAAAACGGCATCTCGTCCTGGAAAAAATGACTTCTTAGCCAACTCCTTACTTCTTAGTACGAAAAAGCTATTGGAGTCAGAATTTGACAACATGAAATTTCTTTTTTTGTACAAAAGGATTTAAATTTATGAAATCTATCAACTAATAAAACCTGTATAAATTTGGTATTCCTGTGATGTACCGAACCAAAGAATATATTAGAGGTGCCATTTGGAATGTACAGTGAAAGACGTTAAAAACAACCCACAAGAAAATGGCACCAATGCGGTTTCTTGTGAATCTTACCCCATTTTACAATTTCCCAGTGCCCGGCATGGGATATAAAATGCAGTCAATAGGAAGAACAATTTGAAAACGAGCCCTTATGCAGCAATTTATACAGAAAAATAAAAAAGTTATGAATTTTTGAAAATGGGGAGTTGTAAACAGAAAGTAAAATGGGAAAAGCACATCAGTGTCAAGGAGTTAAAATGGCACGTGATAAAAAGTTTACAAAATGGAGTCAATCTCTGGGATAACGGGTTTGTTGTACCTTAGGCCGCATCCACACATGGGATTTTGGTTGCTTTTTGAAACGATATCCAAAAGCTTCGCCCCTGATTTTAAGTTAAGGTAACATTACGTTTCCAATGCATTAACAAAATGCAAAGGAAATGCAATATTACCGCAGGTGGAGCCTTTGGATTGCAATCAAAACGCCACATGTGAACATTGCCTCAGGGGCTCTGCCAACGTATCGGGCACAGCAAACATCTGCCCTACAAAAGCTCAATGGTTCCTTTCCTTCTGTGCCTACCATGCGCCCAGACAGCAGGTTACATCCACATGTAGGGTGTCCTCGTAGAAATCACATAAAATATTCATTTTCTACTTTTATTTACCTTAAGTGGGTAAATTTCAGGGCTAAATGAACGTATTAATGATCAAATTAGTAAATACTAAATGAAAACTTCATTTTGTTTGAAGTTCTGTAAAATACTTAAAGGGTTAACAAGCTTCCCACTGCTGTTTTGCACTGATATGTGCATGTGTGTGTGTGTGTGGGGGGGGGGGGGGTGAGGGTTGGGGTGTTCCTGTTAACAGAACTTCCAAAACCCCTATCGAAATAAAATGGTCCCTGAAATAATTATAATTTTCATAAAAATTTGAACAAACGCTGTTTTATTTTGTAATAAAACAAAGGGGCACTTCTAAAATTATGCAAACACAAAGCTGAGATATGGTAAATGTTAGTCTTACTACCCAAATTAGTTACTATCAGTTTGAAAAACAGAACATTTTGAATTTTGAAAATAGATAATTTTTTCTAAATTTTTACCAATTTCACCTTTTTTTCATAAATAAATGCTAAATATATCAGTCAGTGAGCCTTCTCCATGCACCCGTACGAGGGGGTTGTATGTTGCTGAGTTGCATTAATGGGTATTATATGAGTCCATAATGGGGGCATTATACTATGTGGGGGCCATTAAGGTCAATATTATGATATGTTTGGGGGTGGGACAAGGGGCAGGACAATGAGTGTGGTTTCTGAAAAGGGGAGGGGCTTTTTGTCCCTCTTTCTCTAAGCTAGCAGTTGGGAGGTATGCTTATGTCAGGAACAGTGGTCTCCTTCCCTCAATCGGGCTGAATTGAGAGTGTTCTGTGTAAGTGTGTTCTATGGGAGTGCCGAGAAGCGCCCAGATTATACATTTTACGATCCCATCCAGCTTCTTGCATCGAATAAGGTGTTAACGGTGGATGTTTGCTGCAATATGCAGCAAACACTGACCCTTTATGGAGAGGGCTCTGCCTATGAGTCCTCTCCATACACCCAATGCTTGGCAGCCCAGGGCAGGGCAGGGTTAGGTCTATGGGGAGGGCTCGTGGGCAGAACTCTCTCCATACAGGGTTTGTGTTTGTTGCATATTAACCATTGACACCCTTTACGCTGGCAAAGCTGGGCATGGGCAGCGCAATCTTGGCTGGGATTGTTGCTCCCTCTGAGGGGGTTAAATGAAACAGCCAAAGCCCTAATTCAAACCTAATCCACTGATGGTCCCCAATGCAACCTGACACAATTGAGTATCCAATAATTTTTTTTTGTTTAAAAAAAAAATATAACAATGTTGGACCATTTTGGTTCCACTTTCTCATCATGGGTTATTGAGTGCAGAATGATCTGGAAAAATGTTTTTTCGTTTACACTGAAAGTCAATTTTACAAAAAAAGAAGCTTTCTCCTGGCACCCTAGCCAAACTGAAACATTTTACATGCTAGCTGAGTCTGAGATCATGGGATTTTGGTAATTGCACTTGGGATGAAAATATAATCTACCTAAATCTACCTGTAAATCTCTCTCCATGACTACGCTTGTAGATTATGTACTTAGGTTTACACAGATATAGAAATATATTGATGTACTTTTGAGCCTACAGTACAAGGTGCATAACAAGCAGGGGGGACTACAGAAAATTACGCATTAAAAATGGGAAGAGTTGTAGGAATTGGGCCTTATACTATGTGGGGGTGTTATACTGTAGGGGGCAGTAGAGGAATTATACTATACTAGCTATGTAATTTATTATCTGTAATCTAGCTATCTATATTTATGTATCTATGGATATCTTTATTAGCTGAGCTATGGGCTCTAAATTGGGGTTCGACGGGTTAATCTGAATTTCACAGCATGAGTCAGTGAAGGACCCGGGCTTCAGGATGAACTTTGACCGGAACATGAACCCCATTGATGAAACCAAAGTGCCCTCTTTCTGTGGAACTCTGGAGACTGATAAGAAAGGCTTTGGTGGGGGCTTGATGGAAAAAGAGGGGTAATGACCGTGTCTTAGACCCAACATGGCTCAAAGGCAATGATAGTTCAGAGGAAGAGGTAGCCCATGTCCTCAGGGATGAGCACACAAAGGTCAGCCAAGATGATCTCCTTGGTGTGCTATTTTTTTTCAAGCAATGTGCAGAAGGCAAAACATGAGTCTGCTGCCAATTCTGATAAATTCCCAGCCCATTCCTGTGTTCCCTACTGGATCTTCGAGCCTTGTGCCTTAGAGAAAGCTTTGTCTCATGCCCTGCACTGTTATTGTGATTCCCTGCACTGTTGTTGTGACCCTAGTTCAGTTCCTGACGCTTCTCTGCTGCCGGCCTTGACCTATTGACTCGGATCCCGTGCTGCCCATCCTGACCTCCTGCGTGTCCCCGACTACGATTCTGCCTAACGTCTGTGCCACCACCGGCAAAGTTGCACCTGTGGATTGACCTTGTGGTACATGCGCCGCAACAAGTCCAAAACGCTTTGCGGCGGGCTTTGGTGAAAACCGGGTGCCACTTAGATTCCGGTTCCAGGTGTCGGCTTACGTTATTCTTAACGGTTGGACTTGATGGACTTGCGTCTTTTTCCGGCCTTATATACTATGATGCAGAAACATATCTTGTTTAATCCCTGAGCTGAATAGTTTTGCTGAAAAAACTATTATTATAATGAAACTCTGTCACTTCAGTGGCTGCTCCGGTGTTTTTCTCACATTAAGTATACACTGCTTCAGAGAACACTTTATTCACTGTGTTCTGCCTGACAGGCAGAAGTGATCAATCGCCGCACCATCCCTCAGCTGAGTGATCCAGCTCAGGTTGATTTGTCCTGTCTGGACAGTTCAGGAAGCTCTGTGTAATGTGTTTATGAATGGCAAGCTGAATGCAATCCAGCATTCCCAAGGTGTTACATATGTTATATGTTTTTTACAGCAAAACTACAGGCAGTCCCCGGGTTACATACAAGATAGGGTCTGGAGGTTTGTTCTTAAGTCGAATTTGTATGTAAGTCGAAACTGTATATTTTATAATGGAAGTTCCAGACAATTTTTTCTCTTTTGCCCCAGTGACAATTGGAGTTTCAAAATTTTTGGTGTAATTGGACCAAGAATTATCAATAAAGCTTCATTACAGACATCTTACAGCTGATCATTGCAGTCTGGGACTATAGTAAAGCATCCAGAGAGCTTCACCAGAGGTCACAGTGGGCAGAGGGGTCCGTCTGTAACTATGGGTTGTCTGTAAGTCGGGTGTCCTTAAGTAGGGGACCGCCTGTACTCAGTTCAGGGATTAAACAAGATATGTTTCTGCATCAGTGTAACTACAGTATTCTCAAGGGATGTTTGGTTCATGATTCATGAAGCCGGTTTTGTTCACACAATTTTAGATCATGACTAAGGCTATACGCCGAAACGCGTCGATCGCTAATATTACGAAGTACCTGTATTTGTGATCGCTATGTCGGATTTTAACCAATAAAGAAAAGGATTTCTTCACCTAATTGTGGGTGCCGGATCCTCTTTCCATGTGAAATCAAATGGTAGTTTTCCTTTAAAATCTTTAAATACTGCAACCAAGACATTTATGCCTGCCCTCATCAGCATTATTTTAAACCTTCATGGGACCTTCATAGTGGAGTACCTACCACACCTAAAAGAAATCAGTATATATTGCTTCTCCCTCTCTGTATTGGGGATGCAGCTTGATTGTTTGGCCGTGTATCCATATCCAATCATCCATATAAACATACTGCAGAACTTGATAAATATTAATCATCAACAACATCAACAATACAATTCCTGTACCGAAAATGGCTTATTATTGCGAGATATTCACTGAGAAGACCAATGTACTGCAGAGTCATATGTCCCACCTGTCCAATCACAATCACAGGGGTTAAAGGCTGCGTGATTAGCTGCTTCAGCGTGGTGCTTGATGCCAAAACGGCAACACGACATGTCCCAAACATGTACCTGGATTCTGAACAGCAGAGCGGTTTTCACAAGAAACTCCTTTTTCTCCTTCTTTGCTATGATCTGTCTGCTGGAGATTTGTCACTGCTCTTGTGTCCTCCTTAGTTTGATAGGTTCCTCATACTTGGTGCTAGTATAGCCTCGGCCGGTGGCTATTTCCAGACACCAACAAAAAAATGTCTGAAACGATACACTATCTATTCTTGATGATGTCATCTTCTTGGCTATGGATCGCTGCTTGGATCAAAAAACATCTGACACGTTTCCAAAGAAAGTCATCTTCCTTCGTCAGGGATGCCGTCTCCTGTCCTCCTGGATCCTTATATACCCTCAAGCCTGGAGTATTTACTATCTAAAGGCAAATGTCTCTGTTTCGTCCATTTGGAATAAGTGTGTTTAAATTATAGATCCATTTAATTTCCGCTTGGGACATCTTATTAATGTAATCTCCCCCTCTACAGTCGGGCTTAACCGATTTTAACACGGATAAAAACATGGTATAAAGGATTGGGATTCTTTCTGTACTACCCCTTTTCTGCCACTCTTAATTATAGATGCCACCCAATTTCCTATATTTCTAGCTCTTCTGAATACAAATGCTAGGGTTTTTGGTCCTGCTTTAGAATATCCCAATGATTATAATTTTTAAAATAATATTACCATGAGATGTATGGTTTACGATGAAGGGTATTTTAATTTCATTTGTAGTGTTTTTGTTCTTTTCTTTTTCTCTCAATAAAAAAGAAAATCTAAAAAAGTGAACTTCTTTATTATTATATGTAGGGGTGAAGTGTAAATAAAAATCATTTTTATTAATTCTATTAAAAACCTCCTATTGGCTGTCTTCTCCCCCTTCAGAAATACAAATGACATCGTCAATGAATCGATGCCAGAGGAACAGGCCTGACTGTGCCAACTCATCACCAAATATGGCTTGCTCCTCCCAGCTACCTACATATATATTGGCGTAGCACGGGCAAACCTGGTCCCCATAGTCATACCCCATGTTTACAGATAAAAATCATCACCCACCCGTGCCACTCTCCATTCCCCTGCTCCCCTCTCTGCCTTACCTATCCGCGTTGCTGTTCCAGCTGCCCAACGCGAGCTTCCCCATCTCCTAGGGCGCTCGCTGGCACTCAAAGATTAAGAGGGCCTGTCTCGACCTCCTGCCTGTCCCCGACCACGAGTTTGCCTTACGATTCTGTACTTTGCCTTGGCCGCCACCGCGGACAAAGTTGCGCCTGTGGAACAACCTGTTGGTACCACGCTGCAACAAGTCTGCAGGCTCTGGTGGAAACCGGGTACAACTTAGACTCCGGTCCCAGACGTCATCGTCTGCGGTGGTACAGAGGATCCACTACCACTGATTCTGGTAGAGGCAACAACAAGTGTACCTATTAAATAGTTGGACTTCCATTCTGTTTTTTTCCAAAATCTGTAGGATATGTTTTGTATCCTTAAGATACGCCGGTAATTGTTTTGTAACCCCTTGTAAAAGTCCATCCACGTTCTCAGAAAGCTTCGAAGTATAAAATAAATAATAAAATATATGTCAGCAGAACAAAACGAACCATGGCATGTAGAATTATAGAACATCTACGGAATACTGATAAAAAACTAAAGGGGCATCCGCTATCTAAACACTTTGCAGAAAAACACACGGGTATGGTAACTGGAATATCAGTATGTAGCATACAAAAGGTTAAGCCCAACTGGAGAGGGGGAGATTACATTAATAAGATGTCCCAAGCGGAAAGTAAATGGATCTATAATTTAAACACACTTATTCCAAATGGACTAAACAGCAAAATAGAGACATTTGCCGTTTGCTAGTGAATCCTCCATGCCGACAAAAAGTTGCAGCGGTCTGATCCACTTGAGGCAATATAAGGATCCAGGAGGACAGGAGACGGCATCCCTGATGAAGGAAGGTGTCAGATGTTTTTTGTTGTAAACAGCGATCCGTAGCCAAGAAGGTGACGTCACCGAGAGTGGATAGTGTCTCGTTTCGGACATTTTTTTGTCTGTGTCCGGAAATAGACACCGGATGGGGCTATACCGGCACCAAGCATAGGGAACCTATCGAACTAAGGAGGACACAAGAGCAGCAACAAATCTCCAGCAGACAGATCATCGCAAAGGAGGGGAAAAAGGAGTTCAGGTATTTCTTGTGAATACCGCTAGAAATAATGTGATGCTGTATAAATTTCATTTATCAGGAGCGCGGTTAAAGTTTACTTGTTGACTTTATTGCAAATTTATTTGCCACGTCGTTCCAAGAGAGTTCCGAGGCCAGGGTACGGAACTGGACAGCATATTATCCCACGGATGAGTTCCCCTGGCGTAGATTCAAGCGCAGTCTCAGCAGAAGAAGCCCGTGCAGGTTCTTTAAAGAAGGAGGTGTGAGATTAGCAGTGACTGGGTCGTCTCTGCCCCAAAGAGGAGTAGCCCAGCCGAGGGCTTTCCCAGAGAGGAGGCTGACGATGAATGCCACCTTGGATTGCTTCGTGATGAATTGAGACTAGGTTCAACGGCAGCAATACAAGCCGGGGTAGCGGGAGCTGCAGGAGCAGCCTCGGGAACCTGTTGTTGTTGCTGGGTGGCTAGCAGCTGCTGCAGCATGGCGTTAACCTGTTCCAGTTGTTCACATTGAGCGGCAATCTCTCGGGATTGCTGGACCATGATGGTAGCCAGAGTCGGCTGAGTGGGAAGCGGAACCTGGCCGGATCTTACTGTCAAGCTTAGAGGTTGTGGATCCTCTGAACCACTGCAACGATGACACAAGCCACCCGGTTTTCACCGGAGCCCACCACAAAGCGGGTTGGACTCGCTGCGGCGTGGTACCACCAGGTCGTTCCACAGGCGTGACTTGTCCGCAGTGGCAGCCAAGGTCGAGCTATAGAAACGGCAGGCAATCTAGTAGTCAGGGACAGGCATGAGGTCAGGACGGGCAGCACAGGATTGGAGTCAAAGTCGTAGCAACAGGTCAGGGCAGGCGGCAAAGGAGCGTCAGAAACGGAACCAGGGTCACAACGGAAATTCTCAGAAGCAGCACAAGGCATCAAAACAGCTTTCTCCAAGGATCAAGGCACAAAGATCTGGCAGGGTGTGATGGGAGAGGCAGGTTTAAATAGCGCTATGGGTACGATTTGGGTCGCGGGACCACCCGTGACACTTATATAGACAGGTGTGTGCCTTTCCTAATCTAGTCGTATCAGTTTAATTAAACACAGCTGGACTCCAATGAAGGAGTAGAACCATCTCAAGGAGGATCAGAAGAAAATGCACAGTATGTGAGTTAAAAATGGATGTCACAGCAAAGGGTCTGAATTCTTATGACCATGTAATATGTCAGTATTTCTTGTTTAAAAAATTAGCAAAAATATCTACATTTCTGTTTTTTATGAAGATGCGGTGCAGAATGTACATGTGGAAAATAAAGAACTTTTTTCATCTTGTCATTTGCTGCAATGAAACAAGGAGTGTAAAATTTAAATGGGTCTTAATACTTTCCATAGTCACTATTTGCTACGCCCAGGCTGGGACCCAGGCAAAACATAGCATAGCTGGAGAAGGGGAGTTCCCCTCTCTATAGAGAGGAGTACAGCACAGCCATATGTACGTGAAAAGATAGAGCAAGCTTTATCTTTTTCATTTTGACTGTAGGGTGGGCAATACGTCCATTCATATGGGTGGAGGTATTGCCCATTGAGATGAATGTGAGATGCACCTTTTGTAGCAGCCGATAAGTTGATGCTAACATGGACTAAATCCACTGAATTCTTTTTCACCTGGTTTTTAGAGTTTGGATAATAGGACGCCCAGTCCTAGATTGTGTGTACCGCTACTCTTTGTAGTTGCGCTGCTTGAATTTTCTGATGTACCTATGTCAACTAGCTAGCTATATCAATGTATATACAGATACCTTTACCTATAGCGACCAATATATATATATATACATATATATATATATATATATATATGCATATATGTGTGTGTGGCTATAGGTAAAGGTATCTGTGTATACATTAATATAGCTAGCTAGTTGACATAGGTACAATCAGAATATATATATATATATATATATATATATATATATATATATATATATATATATATATATATATATATATATATATATATATATATATATATAGTCTATTTACCGATACTTCTATTTCTATAAAGATATGTATATATCTTCCTATCTATCTCAATCTAATCTATCCTAATCTGATGTATGCTGTGTGTATGTGTGGATGGACTGTAGGTGGTGCAGGCGCGGTACGGACAGCGGACGCTCGCTGTGTCGGGTGTTGATGCTGCACATGCGCACTGGTGACGCAGCTGAATGGATCCTGTAGAGAGCTGAGATCCTGGAGGAGACAGCCGAGCGACACCAGGGACAGGTGAGAGGCGGCTACACAGTCATATCGCTAGGTTTGCATGATGGAAAGCCGGGAGGATGCGGTTATAATAAGGAGCTATGATGAGAGTAGGTGCCGCAGCGTGAGGACAGGTGACCATTAGTGGCAGTGTGAATGATGAGGCTGAGGATGATGGGGGTGGTAGTACATAGGTCACACAGCACTGGGGTATCCATACTGCACATCTGATGGCAGGTTAGGGGGATAGTGTCACCTGGGCTCCATAGCAGCTGCCTGTAATATTGTTACCTGGCATTACAGTGTGACATGTCATGGCCATAGTGACCTGTAGCCAGGACAGTGTCGCCCATCATCCTTGTATTGTACTTGCTGCTATCCAGCACTTATTTCCATTGAGGCTGTAGCTGGAAGGGTTAATGGGGGACCACGGTGTGATGGAGGAGCCGCCTGGCCATGACGTGCGACTGTGACTCACAGCTTAATCACATTGTCCCCGGTCTCCTCTCACTAGGCACATCACTGTGTATTATGGTGGGCTGAGACGCCATCTGCCACATGCCAGGCACATACCCTGCGGCGGGCACAGGGGGTCACCACCGACATGGATGGACTTTCCTAACACGCCACATCTTGGGGAACAGTAGATTCTCTGTTATTAAGGATCACAGCAAAAATCGGACTAAATGTGGGACCTAAAAAGCCCAAATAAATGTATAGACTAATTACACGGCATTAGTCCACATCAAAACTGCCTTTAACATCCGTCACCAAGAGAATTGGGGGATGACATGGACCAATCACCAAGTTAGTTGTTTCCTGTTACCTGAACAAAAAACGCAAAGTTCCCTGTAAACTCTACAGTAAGTGATCAGTCTAAAGTGAATGCTGCGGTCAGTCCATAGTGTGGTGTATAAAGGCTGCGGTCAGTCCATAGTCTGGTGTATAAAGGCTGCGTTCAGTCCATAGTGTGGTGTATAAAGGCTGCGGTCAGTCCATAGTGTGGTGTATAAAGGCTGCGGTCAGTCCATAGTGTGGTGTATAAAGGCTGCGGTCAGTCCATAGTCTGGTGTGTAAAGGCTGCGGTCAGTCCATAGTGTGGTGTATAAAGGCTGCGGTCAGTCCATAGTGTGGTGTATAAAGGCTGCGGTCAGTCCATAGTGTGGTGTATAAAGGCTGCGGTCAGTCCATAGTCTGGTGTGTAAAGGCTGCGGTCAGTCCATAGTCTGGTGTGTAAAGGCTGCGGTCAGTCCATAGTGTGGTGTATAAAGGCTGCGGTCAGTCCATAGTGTGGTGTATAAAGGCTGCGGTCAGTCCATAGTCTGGTGTGTAAAGGCTGCGGTCAGTCCATAGTCTGGTGTGTAAAGGCTGCGGTCAGTCCATAGTCTGGTGTATAAAGGCTGCGGTCAGTCCATAGTCTGGTGTATAAAGGCTGCGGTCAGTCCATAGTCTGGTGTATAAAGGCTGCGGTCAGTCCATAGTCTGGTGTATAAAGGCTGCGGTCGGTCAGTCCATAGTCTGGTGTATAAAGGCTGCGGTCGGTCAGTCTATAGTCTGGTGTATAAAGGCTGCGGTCAGTCCATAGTGTGGTGTATAAAGGCTGCGGTCAGTCCATAGTCTGGTGTATAAAGGCTGCGGTCGGTCAGTCCATAGTCTGGTGTATAAAGGCTGCGGTCGGTCAGTCTATAGTCTGGTGTATAAAGGCTGCGGTCGGTCAGTTCATAGTCTGGTGTATAAAGGCTGCGGTCGGTCAGTCCATAGTCTGGTGTATAAAGGCTGCGGTTGGTCAGTCCATAGTCTGGTGTATAAAGGCTGCGGTCGGTCAGTCCATAGTCTGGTGTATAAAGGCTGCGGTTGGTCAGTCCATAGTCTGATGTATAAAGGCTGCGGTCGGTCAGTCCATAGTCTGATGTATAAAGGCTGCGGTCGGTCAGTCCATAGTCTGGTGTATAAAGGCTGCGGTCGGTCAGTCCATAGTCTGGTGTATAAAGGCTGCGGTCGGTCAGTCCATAGTCTGATGTATAAAGGCTGCGGTCGGTCAGTCCATAGTCTGATGTATAAAGGCTGCGGTCGGTCAGTCCATAGTCTGGTGTATAAAGGCTGCGGTCGGTCAGTCCATAGTCTGGTGTATAAAGGCTGCGGTCGGTCAGTCCATAGTCTGATGTATAAAGGCTGCGGTCGGTCAGTCCATAGTCTGGTGTATAAAGGCTGCGGTCCCTCAGTCCATAGTCTGGTGTATAAAGGCTGCGGTCCCTCAGTCCATAGTCTGGTGTATAAAGGCTGCGGTCCCTCAGTCCATAGTCTGATGTATAAAGGCTGCGGTTGGTCAGTCCATAGTCTGGTGTATAAAGGCTGCGGTCGGTCAGTCCATAGTCTGGTGTATAAAGGCTGCGGTCGGTCAGTCCATAGTCTGGTGTATAAAGGCTGCGGTTGGTCAGTCCATAGTCTGGTGTATAAAGGCTGCGGTCGGTCAGTCCATAGTCTGGTGTATAAAGGCTGCGGTCGGTCAGTCCATAGTCTGATGTATAAAGGCTGCGGTCGGTCAGTCCATAGTCTGATGTATAAAGGCTGCGGTCGGTCAGTCCATAGTCTGGTGTATAAAGGCTGCGGTCGGTCAGTCCATAGTCTGATGTATAAAGGCTGCGGTCGGTCAGTCCATAGTCTGGTGTATAAAGGCTGCGGTCGGTCAGTCCATAGTCTGGTGTATAAAGGCTGCGGTCGGTCAGTCCATAGTCTGATGTATAAAGGCTGCGGTCGGTCAGTCCATAGTCTGATGTATAAAGGCTGCGGTCGGTCAGTCCATAGTCTGATGTATAAAGGCTGCGGTCGGTCAGTCCATAGTCTGATGTATAAAGGCTGCGGTCGGTCAGTCCATAGTCTGATGTATAAAGGCTGCGGTCGGTCAGTCTATAGTCTGGTGTGTAAAGGCTGCGGTCGGTCAGTCTTAGCTTTTTCTAGAAACACATAACCTATGTTACAAAACTGACACACAGAAAACTGATTGAAAGTTGGAAACTTCTGCAATGCTCTAGTATAACCAGCCCTGGAAGCCTGCAGGGTTTAGGCCACTGAAGCGGAGTATAAGCGGGGGCCCTGCGCTATTTTGGGAGAGTGTTGGCTGTAAATACACACACTATTTCTGCCGTTTCCAGCAGGTCTGACTGGAGCCTCTGCTCCGGCTGCTATCTGCTCCTGTCTGACAGGTGTTGTACAAGGAGGTCACAATTTAATTTCCTTTCTGTGTTTACATTTATGATGAAGGAAAAACCTCAAAGTATTTTCCAGCACCTGTCTCGCTGTTAATACATTGCTGACATTTTCTGATCCTTTAGGCTGATGCCACACGTCAGAGTTTTGACTCCGTTTTTAAGCATGCGTTTTCAGACAGTAAAAAAAAATGCATGGGTTCTTTATCAGACTGAAAACACATGCTGAAAAGCTGACTAAAAACGCTATGTGTGGCATCACCCTTAGGCCGGCGGCACACATCGCATTTTGAACCCGTTTTTGGGGCGTTTTTAATCAGTCCGTTAAAAAACGCATTCGTTTTTGACCCGTTTTAATTAAGATAATTGGTAAAACGGGCCAAAAACGGGCTCAAAACGCCATGTGTGCCGCCGGGTGGTGGCACACTTTGTGTTTTGAACCCGTTTTTAGTCTGTTTTTAAGCAATCCGTTAAACGCATGCGTTTTTGAGAATGTGTCTGTTTTTGACCGTTTTTCCCAATTATCTTAATTAAGATAATTGGAAAACGGACAAGAATGGCCAAAAAACGGATGTGTTTTTTTTTAACTGACTGTTTAAAAACTGCCTAAAAACGCGCTCAAAACGCCACGTTTGCCACCACCCTTAGGGTGAAGACACACGTGGCGTTTTTAGGCCGTTTTTGGGCCATTTTTAGTTAGTGCGTTTTCAGATCGTTAAAAACGCATGCGTTTTTGAAAACGCATGCGTTTTTGACAGGTTTGAGCAATTATCTTAATTCAAACTGGTCAAAAACGCATGCGTTTTTTGAAAACGCATGCGTTTTTTAACAATCTGAAAACGCACTAACTAAAAACGGCCTAAAAACGCCATGTGTGTCTTCACCCTTAGGATGGTGTCACACGTGGTGTTTTGAACCTGTTTTGATTCCATTTTTAGTCTTGCGTTTTCAGTCCTTTTTTGTCCGGTTTTCCCTATTACCTTAATCAAACACGGATGCGTTTTGAAAAACAGATGCGTCTTTAAAGCGGACTGAAAACGGATAACATGACTAAACCCGGGTTCAAACGCCAAGTTTGCCACCACCACCAAGTATGGGCGGTGGCACACATGGTGTTTTTAGGCTGTCTTTGGGCCGTTTTTAGTGGTGCGTTTTCAGATTGTAAAAAACACACGTTTTTAATTAAAATAATTGGTAAAACCTGTCAAAAACTGATGCGTTTTTAATAACGGATGCATTTTCTTTACGCTCTTAAAATGCAAGACTAAAAACGTCCCCAAAACGGCCTAAAAACGCCACGTGTGCCACCACCCTCAGGCACGTTTTATAAATGCAGTGTTGACAGCAAGTAATTAGGGAAATCTCCTCTTCTCCACTGTTGTGATATGCTTAAAAGCGAATGCGTTAACGCACACAAAAAATAGTGTATATATAAAGGGCTTGTCTATGCTGAAACAGAGATGGGTGCTACATTTTGGAAATCAATGACATACATATGTATTCAAAATATTCAGTAATATTTTCTTGTAAAATCCTACTATTGGAGATATTGGAAATTGGATAATGATTGGAAATATTGGCAATTGTGTTTGGGGACCTGTTGACCACCCAGCTGTGCCCTCAATAGTCTTATGACAAGACATTACACCACAGTGTATACAAGGAAGTTTCTGCACTTGACATTTCTTTTTTTTTTCTAAAAACCTGCCAGCAGACTCTCCGGCCGCTTTTAATTGAAAAGAGGATTGTCAACCTGGATTACTGAATGCGGTAATTGTAGCCTCCCGGAGAGCTGGAGAGGATATGGTAATACAGCAATCAGTGTGGCACGCAGCTTCTGCTAAACAGGCTTAGTGAAGGAGCTGCACGGCGAGGGGGAGGGTGGAGATCGAGGAGGGTAAATATTGGGAGCGCTGAAGCAGGATGTGCAGCTCAGGGAATTCTTTCCTGTGTTAATGCCTGAACAACTGAGAAGGAAGAGGAGGGAAGGAAGGAGCATCTATGGTAGAAGTGAAGCCCCCTCCGGTGGAGAAGAGCGGGGGGTCTGACGCCGGAGGAAGCCTCTGGGCTGCAGAATCCTACAAGCAGGTACATCTCCCAGCTGTTCCTTCCCATGCACCTCTCACGGTACGTTTGGCTATAGACGCCTGCATCGTACCTGAGGAAGGTTTTCTGTTTATTTATTAGTCATTTTCTGTAGGGAGATTTGTGACTATTTGATATGATGTCTTTAGTATAAGGTAAATATGATGGCGCACCGGGCGCACCTGTCCTGCACACACGCTGCAGGTTTAGTGACACGTCAGTGACTGCACACATTGTGAACTGCGTGTGTGGCCTGAGAATGGCCGGGACCACTCCGAGTGCAGATCACTAGTCACCTGTATGTCACTGCTTGTCTATAGCTCGTCACTCCAGCTTTACAGGTAACTGCTTCCAGGTAATACGTGTCCTGATGTCATCCCCGGGAAGCAGAGTGTTTTATAAGGGTGGAGATAGGTGTGTGTTGATCCACAGGGATATTGCAAATAAAATGACGCCCGCTGTACAGGCATAACATAGACATAAAGTATTGGTTGATGTGATGTGGAGGCCATATAACTTCATATTGTGGAGGAGGTGGTTTCTTCTTTTATCCTTTGGCATTACTGTGCAAATAATTGATGGGATCACCAATTCTACAATGGGTGTTTTATCAGTGCAAAGCTGCCAAGAACTTGTAAAATATGTAATTAAGGTTACCTTCACACAAGGCTTCACACGGAGCTCTGCTGTGGACATTTCTTAAATGGGGGGGGGAGCTCTGCTGTAGAAATTTCATTAATGGGGGAGCTCTGCTGTGGACTTTTCATTAATGGGGGGCTCTGCTGTGGTCTTTTCATTAATGGGGGGCTCTGCTGTGAACCTTTCATTAATGGGGGGCTCTGCTGTGAACCTTTCATTAATGGGGGGCTCTGCTGTGAACCTTTCATTAATGGGGGGCTCTGCTGTGAACCTTTCATTAATGGGGGGCTCTGCTGTGGACATTTCTTAAATGGGGGGGGGGGCTGATGCTGGACATTTTATTACTGAGGGGAGGCTGCTGCTGGACACTTTAATAAATCCCACGCCCAGTCCGAATCAGTCGGATCGTCCGACTCCCCCCCCCCCCCTCCCCGATTTGTAGGAAGCCAGCGATATGTGGAAGCCAGCGCAGCTGCGCCAAAAAAACTATCGCCTGCGACTAAAGTGCAGCACACGATCCTTTAGTAAATGAGCCCCATTGTGTAATTGTGGGACGATAATTTTTTTCCCTAGGGACCATGGTAAGGGGGTTAAAAAAAATTTGGGTGCAGCCGGTCCCTTGTACAAAATGGTTGGGGACCAGTGATGTAGAAGACGTGCAGACCTGTTACTGCTCTGTCCAGTTATTTTGGGTTGTTGAAGAAAGCTGAGCAATATTTTTGGCTTCTGTACACCAATCTCTTAGTAATAAATGGGGCAGCATTTCGTGTGCTCTATTCAGATCATGAACGATAGGGGTCCTTATAAGTTTTTAGTTTGTGCTATATCCAGCTTTCCTATTATATGTGTTATATGTGGTAGAAGCTGTGTAAGGAGCTTCAGTCATGGATTTTATGTTACGGATCTATGTTACATCTGAGTTTTATGCATTTTTCATATGCTTTAAAAATACATACATTGATTAGATTGTGAGACCCATTGGGGACAGGGACCAATTTGACATGTTTTGTGCATCTGTGTGCGCTATATAAATAAAGAATTATTATATATTATTATTACACAGATAAATGTGAACAGTGCTGTCTATAGCAATACATCAGTGAAAAGTGCAGTTTTTTCACTGGCCCATAGATCATGCACAATTTGGATGAAAGTAGAGTACGATCTGAAGAACGAGTCTAGTTCTGCTGGTGTCCCGAGCAACCAATCAGAGCTCATTTTTTCATTTTTTGTACTGCTGTGTAACAAAGAAAGCTGTGCTGTGATTGGTTGTATTTTCCTGTCAGACCATTTTGATAAACGTGTCTAGAAATTAGCTGCAGGCACCATTTTGTGTGTTGATAACTGTGGGAGATGTTATCGTTTTTTTAAAACAAGTCCCTGAAGTGGTCTGACCGGTGCTAAGCCTGTAATTTGTGTCGGTTCCCTTTAACATGGGAATGTATTTGCTGTAATACAAGAAAAGCTTAATATAGCTGAGCTCACAATGGACGTCTCTGGCTGATTTCCATGAAGATAGTTGTCAGTAAATGCCAACACTCTGGCTGCCCTGCACGTCCTCTAATGGGCGCTCAGTACATGGCAGCCAGGGTGACAGGCCTGCGGATCTGCAGGGAATAAGAGCTAAATGAGGGAAGATTGTCTCCTGCTTTATATCTCCCACACCTCCTCCTTGTACGTTTACTGATAGGTTTCCAAGGAGATGGCAGGCCGGCAAGAAAAACCAGTCTGACCCCTTCCCGGATGCCATTTTGTCATTTATAGCTGAATAATCCTTAACTCTTTACTTTTCTGAAGGTAAAAGAACAGAAGAAATATCCAAAAATAAAGACCAATATGTAGTGTTGTTTTTTTAAAAAATATTCCTAGTATGTGTTCCTATATATATAGAGGTGTCTGTATACAGGGGAGATTTATCAGAAGTTTCTGAGGTAAAACTGTTCTAGTTGCCCATGGAAACCAATCAGAGCTCAGCTTTAATTTTATAAACAGCTGTGGGAAGATGAAAAATGAGCTCTGATTGGCTGCCATGGCCAACTAAAACAGTTCTGCTCTCAGACACTTCTGATAAATCTCCCCTATAGTGTGTCAGATGTGAGCGTCTGTGAAATATGGTGCTGTCTATAAAAACATCACAGCTACAAGTATACAGAAAAGAGCCTAGGGGTGCTCAGTAATGTGTACATAGCTTCTTATGTCTATGATACACTTGATAAACCAAGGGCCCAAAGGGCTAATTTAACCCTCGTTGTTCACCAAAAGCACGCTGTGGGGAAAAAGCATGTTGTTTATTTTAACTATTTGCAATAAAAGTTGAGTCTTCGTGATCAAAGAGGGTTAAATAATCTATTTGGGCACTTGGTTTTACCTAATCACATCTATGTCTGGTATGACTTAAATTGTGTTTAACATGTCTATGTGTCACAATGTCATAAGCTTTTTTCAGTGATTTCCCAAAGCAGGACTGTGGGGAAAATGGTTGTAGACGGATGCCAACAGAAGGGCATCCATTAGCCCCATAGACTGTAAGCTGTAGTGAACTGGACCCTCACTCCTTTTGTCCTATATGACATTGGGGCACATTTACTAAGGGTCCGAACGCCGTATTTTCGTCGGGTTTCGGCATTTTTTTAGGTTTTGCCCTGAACTGCCCCAGGTTTTTGGTGCACACGATCGGATTGTGTCGCATCGGCGCCGGCTTGCATGCGACACAAATCGGGGTGTGTGGACGTTGGACAACCCGACTGATTCGGACCAACCGCAGAATTTAAAAAGCAAATTGTGTCGCAATATCAGCACCTACATGCATCGGGAAGAAGAAGGTGAACTCCGGCGGACCTAAGCGGGGAAGCAACACATGCAGGAAATTGGATGCAGGATCTTAGTGAATCACGGCAGACCTGAATCCTTGTCGGACAACGCATGGCGGGGATTGCGACTTGAGGGGTAAGTAAATGTGCCCCTATGTTTTTACTCTGTAATGTTAATTTAATTGTATATGTCTCCCGGTAATCTGTAATGCAGAATATGATGGCGCTTTATAAATAAAGATTATTATTATTATTATTATAGTGTGCCATTGAACCTTATGTAAACAGATTTCCTTCCACTGGCATATAATTTTAGAATATTTATGAAAAATTTCCACCAAAAAAGTTGGCTACAATGTAAAGGCCTCATTGACGACTATGGCGCCCGGTCATTGTGTCGTGCGTACAAGTTGTCTCTCCACACGTGACCGTGCACAGCATAATATACTACATGTCCTATATCTCACCATATTACGGCGCCGGCCGCTTGCTTCTCTATGGAGGGGAGAGGGGTGAGCAGCGCACGGCTGTATGCTCGCTTCTCTAAGGAGAGGGGAGGGCTACAGCGTGCATGAACATACGTCGTATAAATTTACCCTCAACAGAACAATATAATGTGTATTTGGAAAAGGATTACAGACCCTTAGAAATAACTTAGCAGGGATCGATACATTTTGAATTTTCTCATTTGTGTATTTGGGATACAGATTTCAACTTGCTGAGGGTTACTTGCTGAACCAAGTATGCATTTATATGGGATAAGCATTTGACATGACCTCTCATGTGTTCATTGCCAGAATTGCAGTCAAATGAATCATTGTTTGGCCCCATCGTAACATGGCAGCCCATTCCTTCAGCCTCCTCTTAACTAATAGGCTTCATAGACATACAGGGGGAGATTTGTCATAGGTTTCTGAGGTTAAACTGTTCTAGTTGCCCATGGAAACCAATCAGAGCTCAGCTGTAATTTTATAAACTGTGGGAAAATGAAAGCTGAGCTCTGATTGGTTGCCATGGGCAACTAGAACAGTTCTGCTCTAAGAGACTTATGATAAATCTCCCCCACAGTCCCAATACTTCAATGAGTTAACAGTTTGTCTCGGGAGACCAAGATGGATTCAGCAGTGATTTCATATTGGGTGAATAGAAAAGGGAGCAGAAAAAGGGCTTGTTCCAACATTTCTTTTATTCACTTGTACTATTGATTTATACGAAGTTAGGTAAAGGTGACCATTTAATAAATGTGGCCCACAGAGATATTTTAATAAGAAACACATTGTGACATGCTTGGATAACATGTTGCATGTATGGAGGCTGTATTATGGTCGCTGGAGTAACTAACTGTGGGTTCATGCTTTTGGCCGTCTGTTTTATTTGCTTTTCGCCCATAAGGTGCTATCACCTGCCACATGTCACCATGACCTTCATGGTTCCCAAGCATCGTGGATGTAACATATTCTATTCCAGCACAAAGCAAGATACAAAACAGACACTTATCCCCTATTCACTTAGGATAGTGATGGCAAACCTTTTAGAGACTGGGTGCCCAAACTAGAACCAAAACCCACTTATTTTCCACCAAGTGCCAACATGAAAATGTAAACCGTAACCTATTGCTCCTTGTTCTTCCACAACATTCAATCGTATCGGCCCCCTGAGTACACCAATGTGGTAGAAAGCAGGAGGGAAAATTCAGACATCATTGTAGCTTCTCTCCAGGGTCTCTCTGCACAGGAAGAATCATGGGGCCAACAAGATAATCTGGCCCTGTTCACACCTTCTCACTTTTCCTGCAGTTCCAATCTGTCAAGGATGTGTCACCTTAAAAGAGCATTGAGAGCAACATCACAAGTTACCTGCGACTGCATGAAGGGTCGAGTCCTGTCTGGTGAACACTGTCCTGGGGCGACAACCTGGGTGCCCACAGAAAGGGTTCTGAGTGCCACCTCTGCCACCTTTGCCATAGGTTTGCCATCACTGACTTAGGAGATGAGTCAGATTGCTGGGGTCCGGCTGCTTGGATGCCGGTTGATGATTTGGTTGGGTGGAGTTGAATTGCATTGCAGTGTTGGGCTGCAATGTGTCCATAGGAAAGGTTGCTACATTTAAGTATGTTTTAAAGCCACAATAAAAGACACAGAGTCAAAGGAGTATATATTTTTCACATGGCCTCCCATGTGAGAAGGGAACATACCATTACATCCTATAAAAATGTATCCTTTATTTACTGGTATTAAAAAAAACATGTAATAAATACAGTTATAATCTAAACAATACAAAATATGGAGCTAATATACAGGGGTAACCTAGGTGAAACCATCCACAGGTAAATATACGAAAAGAAGCCGATGTGCAACGTGCACATGTCACAACTGTCACAGGTATATAGTAATACATGCATTTATATACTGGGTTTACTAAGGTCTAGCAAATACAGAGGAGAACAAATGAATGTTGGTGTGATCCAAATTGAACCAGCTTTTTTCATATTTTTACCTGTGGATGGTTTCACCTAGGTTCCCTTGTATATAAGGTCCAAATTTTGTATTGTTTATATCATATGTATATTAACGTATTAATAACATGTAATTTTAATACCAGTACATAGAGAATATATTTGTATTTGATATAAAGGTATGTTCCCTTAATTGATAGGGTGTGTACATTTATGTTTTCTCTATGAAAGTCTACATTGCTCAGTTTTCTCCAGGAACCCCAAATCGGTTTGTCGGATCAGGAGGCAGATGGCTCATTGTGTATTGTATCGGCCATTTGGCCACCCTGCTTGACCTGCTCCCATCTACTTCTAGTAGCCCTGCAGTACAGTGCGAGGCGGATGCAGATGTGTCCTTCTGGGTCCAGTCGTAAGGTAGAACAGCTGGTCAACCGGATCTCCACACATTTCTCCTCCTATGTTTGTTTCTGCTACTTACTACTGTATGTGCAGCCTTGTAAAAGCTGCCTCACTGCATTGTGTAGTGGGAGTTCTTTGCTACCACAGGCTTAACCATTTCTGACCTTTTCTAGATTACATTGTGTGGTCTATTAGTCCAATGACAGAGGCACTTTAGTATCCAGGATGGTACATGTATTATTTATGCACCTATTTGTATATGCGGTGACTCACACTGAATCATCACACAGCGTTTGTGCCTTGGCTAGCCCTGAGGGCGCACAGAATGAAGACCAAACCACATCCCTCAGGCTTGGCAGGATCAAGGGACTGTAACAACCCTCACTTACTATTGTTTTGGTTTCTTACAGAAAACCCACCTCTTATGAACTACCGATGCCACATCCACACCTTGTGATCACCACCAGTTCCTTTCTTCTGGTCAGAATAGTTTTCTGAGGACTGCTCTTAGACATTTCCTAAGATAACAATACTTACTGTGCTCGCTGAATTGACTCTGGCACCATGTCAGGTAAGGGAGGCTCAGGTATAATCTCTGTTATATTGAAGGACACAGATTGTTTGTTAGTTTTTGTGAGCTATGGATGCAGCATGTCTAAGCCTTAGGATGGACTCACATTGGCATTTTTTTTTTCACAATCTTTTTTTTCACTGAACCCATTTTGGGTTATGGACGCATGAAGATTAGTTTTTTCTTCCTGGCTTTAGTGAATATTTGCTGTTACTTAACTGAATCAGTGGAAAAAAACCCATTGTGGAAAACCCAAGTGTGGAAGAACGGTTCAGTAAGGCTTCAGTGAAAAATAAAGAAGCAATCTTTGTGTCTATAGGCCAAAATGGGTTCAGTGATAAATCACTGATGTAAAAAAAAACCCACCAATGTGAAACCACCCTTAAAGAGAACTTGTCACCAGGTTTTACCCCACTAAACTACAAGACCCGTCAAGCGGGGTGTGAAATGTCCTTTCTAGAATTCCTTTTTATGAGAAATGTCTCCCGTTTACCTGTAAAAAAAAATCTCCTCCAAATTCACGGGAATATGACTCATTTGCACGTGAGATGAATCAAGTTTAGTCGTTGCTGGGGTAATGTCATTTCAGAAGCCCCTATCTTCTGTTATATTGCACTCAGAAAAACTCTGCTGTGTTATATTGAAGATACAGATCTCATCTTTCATATCACATCATCAAGTCTGTAAGCTACAGAACCAGAGATACAGGCAGCTGAAGGTATAGTTGGAAATGCAAACTGCTTAAGATCCAGTTCCCACTTTTTTTTTTTTACATCCCTTATGTCCAGTACTGTAACTCACAGAACCACAAGCCTGATGAGATTCTTTACTTTAATATTACAAAAAATATATGTTTCTAGGTGCTATAGAACCAAATATAGTGAATTATGTGACAGCTATGACACTACCTCTACAAACACTACATTTGAGGGGGGAGAATTTTCATAGGTAAATGGGTGCATTTCACATAAAGGAATCTAGAAAGTACATTTCATAAGCAACATCACTGGAGTGGAAGTTTAGTGGGTTAAAACTTGGTTACAGGTTCCCTTTATGAAGAGTTTTCCAGCAGTTCTGACCATACAAATCTGCAGACCACGTTGGGTCGAAACTAAAATGGGTAACACATTCTCTTTAATAGTGCGTTTAATAGTACCACTTGAAGCCAGGATCTACGAAAGGTGTTCTGTAGATAGATACCATTGATTGCTTATCTAAGAGGTCAATATATGTAGGGCACATCATAAGAGCTGCTACACATTAGTCAGTATAGAATGTTCTAGATAAGGAGTAAATTGAGTAATGTTAAATCCAGGCTTCTGGTGTCTAACACTGGTTTTAATATTTTTATATGGGCAGATTGTTGGCCTGGACAAGAGTGACAGTAAAAGTTACTCTGCCCTTATTTAAAGGCCCTCGACATGTATTGAGCATTGAGACAAACCTATGTGGTTATTCTTATTATCAGGCATTTAGGAGGCTGTGGTCATGGGTATAGGAAGATAGATTCTGAGTAGCTTGCATATGGGTGGGTCACAAAATAGTGTCTAACTAGGTAAAAGCTTTCTAACCAATGGTTTACAATCACTGTTACATCAATCACTGTTTTTTTTTTTCATACAAATTAATTTGTAGGGAGTTATACCCCGTCTCCAGGCGGACCTTTTTCAGCCCTCACCCCAAGCATGTGGCCCCAGGACATACTCGCCAAGTATACGCAGGTAAGTGAAAAGTATGAAGGAAAAATCCACTTGAAATTAATTTCGATTCATCAAACAATTACGCAACCTGTAAAGAAACCCAGGTTATGACATACATGATGTATTGTTCTTTGTGCTGACCGAAACTACCTTCAACTAACTTTTATTGGATTTGTGTTATCCTATTGCATTAGGCCCCTTTCACACAGCCATTTTGGGGACATATATTCGGCCGGTTATATATGTCCCTATAGATGGCTATGGTGTCCGGCTTGTGTTATCAGAGCCCCTCCATGCTGTAGCTTTATAGGTAGTTCGACATCTCCCCCTCTTCCCTCAGCACTTCACTCCTGCTCCTTGCACACTATAACAGCCCGTGATACTGCAGCTCTGAGGGGTTCTGGTAACATCCGTCTGTGTCATTAGTATAATTACAAAAGTTGATTTCATAAGGAAGGAGGGCATGGATAACAAATGTAAGAAGATTACCACAGTCATGGTGCCTGGATCTATGAGTAAGTGTCACTTGGTTTATCATGCTTGATTTTGATGGTAGATTTCCATTAAGAAAATAACCATTGCCATGAAGAGATCTGTTCTTAAAAAAAAAAAATCTAGGATGACGTATGAAATAACTTTTTAGTTACAATTGCTGTTGCTGTTTTGAAACTTTCTTGATACTTTTCTGTGACAATTCTTCTGGCCTCTTTTCAGAAGGAGCAGACTGTAGATCAACCAGAATTTCGCTACGATGAGTTTGGATTCAGAGTAGATAAAGAAGGTGAGGATGTTGGTGGTTGCTGAATAAGTGGCATTTTAGAAAACCCATGTCATTATCATGACTGTGAAGGGATGAGGTCTGGGTGCTGAGACTCTCACTAAAACTAAGCCGTGTGCTGTGCTGCTCAGACTGGGATTTGCTTTCCTTGGGTCCTAAAGGCTTACTGCACAGATTGGCAATTATGTTCCAGAAAAACTTCATGTAAATCAGCATCAAATACACAGGGTTTATATGCATGTGTGTCATGTAGATTTGTGTTATATCATGGGTTTTTGATGCAGTTTTCTACCTTTTTTTTTTCTATAACCTGAGATCTGATTTCCTGGAAACAAAGTTTACTTGTGGATTTCATGCAGCATAGCCTTCAATGCAAGAAAAAAGAAAAAATGTACACAAAAAAATTGGGAAAGCTGCAGCAGAAAAGCGATCGATCATTTTTTTTCTGCATGGCACAACGTGTTCGGTGCCAAAAAGAGGAAACGGTGGGGCACATGTATCTTAGTATTTCGGCTGCCACTTTTTCTAGTTTCCTGAAGTCGACCAACTATCCCTTTGTGATACATGCGATGAGTTGCCTGTTTAGTCTCACTTTTGAGACTTTTTGTTGTGTGAGACTAGAAATAAATCAGTTACCAACTTGTGTTTTATCTTTTATTGCAGATGGTGCAGAACCAAATTCAAGTAAGTTGTTGGGAATCCCACTTACAGAAGATCCCCAGCAGAGGTTAAAATGGCAGGCCCATCTAGAATTCACTCACAATCATGATGTAGGAGACCTAACATGGGACAAGATTGATGTAACTCTCCCCCATTCTGACAAGCTGCGCTCCCTTGTGTTAGCTGGAATCCCCCACAGCATGAGACCACAGGTAATGTAAAAATAAAAGTAATTTACATATAATATTGCAATGTACTCCTTAAAGGGATATTCCCACAAAGACTCAGGATAACAAAATAATAATAATTCATTGATTTGTATAGCGCTACACAGAGCTTGCCAAATCAGTAACACATTCTCTAATTTCACTGTTATTAGCAAAAATACAGCATTTCGCAGATATAATTAATACAACCTGTATTAATTTCACAGATATAAACAGATACAATCTGTCACTATCAGTCCTGATTTCCAAATATGGTTGTCCTTGGGTACAAACGTAAATCTTCTCATGAATAGCTTCTCTTGTCTGCACACTGCAGTGCTCTCTTTCTACTTCCCTCCCGTATTACAAGATCAGCTCAGACATGGGCATTTCCTGCCGGCAAGCAGTGGTGTGCAGAGGCATGCTATAAAAACTACAGACAGATAAGGTCTTTATCCCCGAGTGTTATAGGTGTGTTATAGGTGAGTTAGCAGAGCTGAGTGTAATTGTGTTTTATATCCATCTCATGGATCTCATCATCTATGATCTGTGTCATCTCTATTTTTCTGTCAGATACTAGTGGAATGTTCTGAAACTAAATAAAAGTGTAGATAAACCTGAACCCTGATAATCTAAGCACATGGTCAGCTCACTGTATTTCAATGCACAGAGGGATCATGAAGTGTCTGCTTAGAGAGTCCCTGCCCAAACTCTGGAATTTTTCACTGACCATCACTGAGTGATAGGAGCTAAAACCGCAATAAAACAGTAAAATTATAAAGTAAGGGGTTAAAATGATATTTATTGTGTAAACATCATTAGGGGACTAATATTTGAGAACTTTCTTCCATGGGCAAACTCCCTTAAACGGAGATCTTGTAGGTGTCAGGGTGCATCCCTCCTGTGAGAGCCAGAAGCTGAGGAACCCATTATCACTGCAGCCAATGGACATTATTGATTTGTATCAGATACAATTGATGGTGAAGATCAGGGACACTTCTGTCCATTAAAATCCTAGAGCCCTTTGCCTGTAAACAGACCTGAATGGATTTGTCTAGAATAATTATTCACTGTATGCAGTCCTTTATATAACTGGGAGACATAACCGCGGTCTATATTATTGTCTAGCTCTGGATGCGACTCTCCGGTGCCTTACAGAAGAAGAGGAATTCAGAGATGACCTACAGGGACATTGTGCGGAACAGCTCCAATGATGAGTCTCTAGCTGCTAAACAGGTATGGGAGACATTACATTGATGGATTCAGAGAAATGTCATTCACAGAGCTGTTTTCATTTGGGATTTATTCACATTTTAGCTTAATATAGTTTTTTTTTGTTTTCCCACAATAACTGTAAATTTGTGTAGAGGATTAAAAAAACACCTTAGTAGCGGAAAGCTTCAATGGCTTCAGTAGATGAAACCGTATAAAGCTGCTGTGGGCAGATTTATCAATCTGTATACAATAGAATAGTAACATTTTTTCTGGCTTAAGCCAAGTAAACTAATTGGAGGTACAGTTAGTTGATTATATTGTAGCCATATTTGGGATGTCTTGCTCATTGCAAAACAAAAAATCTATACCTTGTTGTATAACTACTGCATCTTAAACAGCACATATGCTAAATTAGCGTTCATGATAACCTTGGATAATGACATATCCCATTTATTACTTTATTATTATTACTAATAATAATATGAATATGAGTAATAATAATATTATTATTTATTACTCGCTGTAAAACCTGTAAAAGTAAATCTAACATTGAAATTGGGGATGAAAAGCCTGTGGCGCTTACTTACTGATAATGTTATACATGGCTTCCTTCCTTTTAAAATCAGTTTGTAAAATTATGCAAATGACCCAGAAGGGCTCTGGAGTTGTTACCAGAGCCCCTCCATGCTGCAGATTCACAGGCTGTTATAATGTATAAGTAGAACTCCCAACCTCCCGCTGTGTGCTGAAACTTCCTCTGCTGCAGTGAGATTACATGAAGAATAGTGAGGGAGGAATGCTTGGGGAAAGCAGAGGTGGAAGGTGAGACAGTGTATGAGCTTTTGAAGCCACAGCATTGAGGGGGCTCTGGGGGTTGTTATTCGAGCCCCTCCGTGCAGAGGGGGATGGTGAGACTGTGTAACAGACTGTGAATCTGCAGCACAGAGGGTCTCTGGAAACTAGAGCTCTTCTGGCTCATTAGCTGAATTTTAATAGTTGATATTCGAAGGAAGAAGACCATGGGTAACAAATATAAGTAGATTACCGCAGTCGCAGTGCTTGGATCTGTGAGTAGGTGTCCCAGGTTTATCATACTTCATTTTGGTGGCAGATTTATTTTAATACCCGGAAGAGGCATAAAGGCTAACGAAACGAATGCTCTTTGCCCTCTCTCCAGATCGAAAAGGACTTGCTCCGCACTATGCCAAGCAATGCTTGTTTCTCCAATATGCAAAGTGTTGGCGTTCCGCGTCTCAGAAGAGTGCTGCGTGGCCTGGCATGGCTATATCCAGATATTGGGTATTGCCAAGGCACAGGCATGGTGAGTATGATGTGTCATGTTTATAGCCTGCATGATTCTTTCGGCATGTGCTTTCTATGACTCGCCATCTTTTCAGGTGGCTGCGTGCTTACTCCTCTTCCTAGAGGAAGAAGATGCATTCTGGATGATGAGTGCTATCGTAGAAGACTTGGTGCCAGCTTCTTATTTTAGCACCACATTGATTGGTGTTCAAACAGATCAGCGGGTACTAAGACACCTCATTGTTCAATACCTCCCTCGACTGGACAAGCTTCTGCAGGAACATGATATTGGTGAGTGGCTCTGTATTATTATGCACACTATTTCTTGTGCACTTTTTGATAAGAAAACCAAGCAGGATTAGCACATTGTATAGGAAATGCTAATGTGAATTAACTAGTTTCCTAGATGCATATGTTTTATATATTAACTTGCTCTTGTGCATGTCTGACTTCTTCCATTCTCTGTTTTCTGTTGGCAATCTACAGAGCTGTCCCTTATCACTTTGCACTGGTTCCTCACTGCATTTGCCAGCGTAGTGCACATCAAACTGCTGTTACGGATCTGGGATGTGTTTTTCTACCAAGGTTCTCTTGTCCTATTCCAAAGCACCCTGGGCATGCTAAAACTTAAGGTAAAACGGGTTTTTAAAAATTGTTCAAGGGGTTGTCCAGAATTTGAAAATTATTATCCATTATCAGTAGCTTATAAAAACAAAACAAAAGAAATCTTAACTTTCTGCAATTATACTTCAACACAAAGGGACCAAAAACATCAACGGAGTCTATAACTACCTACCTCCCTCCTCCTCTCTGATCCAGCATGTAACCTTCCGTCTTTGCTGGTCTCTCTGCACACTGGCTGAAGTTTTGACGTCACATCGATCACAGTTGACCGCCGCAGCCTCTGTATACAGCAGTGACGGGGGTAATCACTATAATCTCAAGGGGAGAAGAGAAGTCAGTTTGGTTATTGCATGGCTCTCTGTTTTGTAGTAATGGGAAGATGTGTAAAACTGGTTTATTCTGTGTTTCTCTGAAAAGTCATGGTCTTCTATTATTTTTTTTTTTGTTCTGAAAAATGGCTTATGGCTTATTTTCAGGGGAACAAAAAACACAACTATTCATCTTCTGGAATACCATAATTTTCTTTAGAAGTTTTAACCCCAATTTGTCATGTCTAGCAAGGGCACTTTCCATATATGAACCCCTCTTATCCATTTAGCCGCTTGTAGCCATTGTATATGTCAGCCCTCTCTTCCCTTCAGCTCCCTCCTGCTTTTCCATGCTTCTTTCAGCTGACAGGCTGCAGGGGGCACATTTCAAAAAGCTATAGCATCCAGTGTCATTTTGATGAGGAGAATCTACCCTATAATATTGCACAAGTATTATGTAGCAAATTTTATTGTAAGGGGGATTCTCCTTTTTAGAAAAAAATTCCACAAATTTATAGGTGCCACAGTTCAAAAGCTATAGCCGTATGTGTGGCCTCCTCTAACTAGGGCTTATAAGTGGAGTAGGGATTATATTTCAACTCTATGTGATATATGCTCCATAGTAGATTGTGTATCTGTAATAGCATAACCGTTTTAAAGGAAATCTATCATCAATGCAGCATGATAAACCAGGGGCACTTACTAACAGATCCAGGCACCATGTGGTAATCTTCTTTATATTTGTTATCCATGGCCTCCTTTCTTCTAAACGAAAATATGAGTAAGTGCCCCTGGTTTAACAGTTGTTGATTTTGATTTTAGATTTGCTTTTAACCCTTAAAGGGGTATTCCCACTTCGGCAAATTAATGTTATTGTTTATATGATGAAAAATAAAGCAATTTTCCAATATATTTTCCGTATGAATTCCTCAGAGTTTTCTAGATCTGCGCTTGCTGTTGTTCTGTAGGAATCTTCTATGTTTACTTCCAGTGGACAGAAATGGTCACACAGGTGCACTGCTTGTTAGTATCATAGAGAGTAATCAGAGCTGCGGGCTATAACGAGCCGTGCACCTGTGTGACCATTCTGTCCACTGGAAATAAACATGGAAGCTTTCTAAAGAATGACAACAAGCAGAGATCTAGAAAACTGTGAGGAAGTGATACAGGAAGTATATTGGAGAGCAATATTATTCAATTATTCAAAATAGGAATTACTTGTTGAAATAGGAATACCCCTTTAACACTTATTCAGTTTGTGTGATGGATAGCAAGCCATGTAAATCGCTGTCAAAATCAGCTAGCAGACATGGAACAGATGCTGTTAGAGTTTTACTCTGATAATGTCCCCGTCTACAGGAGGAAGAGCTCATCCAGTCAGAAAACTCTGCTGCCATCTTCAACACTCTGTCGGATATTCCTACCCATATTGAGGATGCAGATGTTCTGCTGCGGGAAGCGATGATGATTGCAGGAACCCTAACGGAAGTTATGATTGAAGCGCAGAGACGCAAGCATCTGGCCTACCTCATTGCAGATCAGGGACAGCTGCTTAATTCCACCGCTGCCGTCACTAATCTTTCTAAGGTGAGGGGCAATAGATTTTTCTCGAAAGTTGTGGTCTGCTTGGGTTGGCATGGAAACTGTAATGTTTAATGGGAACTGTGGATATTTATATGACGTTTTCACTGGATCTCTTGAAGGGAAACCAAAGCTATAATTGATGGAAAAGACTCTATTATAGAGGTTGAGCCACTTTGTCATTTTATCCCCTGTAACAAGTGGTCACTTGGGCTCCCAGTGCTCACAACAATCTCTGTAAATATCGGGTGCTGCTATGACTTTGTACAGCAATCAGATTGCTAGTTTCAGGGAGCGTACAACACAAGTCCTAGTTATCTGGGTGGTAAGTAGTAGTATCAATTATACTGTGTATTGGGGACAAATATCCCTGGTGTCCCAGCCTCAGAGAGTGGAACTACACCCGTGCATAGGGTAATAGGTCATATAAGGTCACATTTGCTTTTAGAAACAGGTTGTCCTGTTTAAGGCCAATGAATGAGATGTACAGAAAGGCTCATATGGATGACATTGACAAGAGTTGGCAGCACAACATTTTTTTTAACAATACCAATTTGTGTTATATCCTTGTATCAAAATCCCTTCCAAAGAGGATATTGTTCTTACCTTAGGGATAAATACTTGAGGTTGTTTTGACTGTATAAAGCTTGCACTGTAAATGTTACCCAATATGATTTGTTAATGCTCTCCCTGTAATGTAATGTAATGTTGTGCTGGTATCATTGTCCACCTGGTCCATAAAGCGCATGAGGACAAATTTGGAACAAGCTACTGTTGGCTCTTAGCGCTCTCTGAAATTGACTCCTTGGTTTTTTTATCTTCAGATTATGAGAAGACAGAGTCAGCGCAGGAAGTCTGGGATTACCACACTTTTATTTGGTAGGTAATGACCCCATACAACTAAAATAATGTGATTCAAGTATTGGCCAATACAGAGAGTCAGGCTCATCCTTCTATTGGTTCTGGAGTTTCACCATGATCAGGGGTACAAGTGGTCATCCATCTGTCTGATCTGCAGTGGTCGCAGTGAACTCCTCGATATTTATTTTCACAAATATATGGCGCCTGTGAAATTATATTGCACATGTTTTAACATAATATAACTAAACTCTTTTTTTTGGGGGACTATGATACTATGACCTGAGATGGGTCTGAAATCCTGCACCCTACAGAGGAACTTTTTTGAAGTCCAGTGCCTTACATGAAGGCTTTGTTTGACACTGCAGCTCGGTCTAATTAATTTGAATGAAACTGGGCTTCAGCACGACCAATGGACATGGCACATAATGGGGCAGGGCTGCAATACCACCTGCAGCCCGAAGACTAGAGAGGTGCTGACTTAAGACACATTCTAAGGGCCTTTTCATACAAACGTATATGGTGGCCGTACGAACAGTAGCTAGCATACAGTCTCCATAGAAGAACATTGTGACGGTGAAGGGAGCACGTGTCACCACACCTTGCCATCGCCAGAGAAAAAGATAGAGGCTGCTCTATTTGCCCTCTGCTTTCTAACCAAATGGATGTAACACTCGGGCCCGACCTGAATGTAGCATATATGTGGATGAAAGGGGCCTGAGTATGTATTTATTTTATTTTTTTACCGTAATTTCAAATCTTCTATTATTATTAATTTCCATGTTCTGGTTGTATTCTGCATGTATATCTCATTGTAAAACCCTTATTACAATGACAAAATTAAAATGTGATTAGCCCATGTGTTAATATGTTGTTTGCTTTTTTTTGACAGGGGACGATGACTTTGAGGCCCTAAAAGCCAAGAATATCAAGCAGACAGCTCTGGTAGCTGATCTAAGAGAAGCCATCCTGCAAGTCGCCCGTCACTTCCAATGCTCTGACCCGAAAAACTGTAATATTGTGAGTCTAGTGATCAAGCTGCTTAATGAGATTGATCCAGTTATCCGTTGCAATAATTAGCCTCTCATTACTATTAGTAACTTAATTGGTACCTTAGTTCTAGAGCTTTATTGGCTTAAAGGGGTTTCCAGCATTATGATACTGATGACCTATCTGTAGCACAGGTCATCAATATTGATTGTTCGAGGTCCCAAGTGTCAGACCCCCACAGATCTGCTGATTCCCGCTACCTCTGGCTCTATAGCAAGCCCAGAGTTGCGTGATTAGCACAGGTCCTTTCTCCAGCTCAGCTCCTGTTCTCTAGAATGGGATCTGAGCTGCATTAATATCAAGCCACTCTACTTAACCAGTTCAGTTCAAGGGTATGTTGGGTCATTATAAACATTGGTACAATAAAGTAAGCTTTTTAGTCACATAAGTCATAGTCTATCATTAATTTTGATATATTACATGTCTTTAAGGTTATGGCTGAGGGTTAGCATATAATTACTTTGTGGTTTGTCACCTTTACTTATTCACTATCATTTCAGGATCTGACTCCTGATTATACTATGGAGAGCCACCAAAGAGACCACGAGAACTACGTGTCATGTTCACGTAGCAGGCGTCGTAGAGCAAAAGCCCTTCTAGATTTTGAGCGTCATGATGATGATGAACTCGGATTCCGCAAGAATGACATCATCACGGTATATCAGTGCGAAGAGGAGGGAGCTTTATGTATAGCTATAGATTATGTATAGCGGCTATGTGACCTTTCAAGTGAAATCATTGATCAATGTCGCCTTTTTTGTCTTATTTCAGATTATTTCACAGAAGGATGAACACTGCTGGGTTGGAGAACTGAATGGACTCCGGGGTAAGCCTACATTTGTAATACAATGTATTTCTGATTTATAATACTTATTTACAGTTTTTTTTGTTTTACTAAAAGTAAAAGTAAAACTAAAAGAAAATTGTAAAATAAGAAAAGCTTTAAACAAGACACTTTCAGAGGTCGCACTAATTTTACTCCTAATTTATGAGGAGAATTTTTAGTTATGGAACAAAGTGCAAAACTTGTAGGTTTTCATTGTTGTTTATCTTTTAGGTTGGTTTCCTGCAAAGTTTGTGGAGATTCTTGACGAAAGGAGTAAAGAGGTGAGTGCACGGCATATGTTAACCTAATATGACCTGTATACGTGGTGAGATGCAGATGATTCCATTTTTGTCCAAAATCAAAGACTGAGCAGCAGATAGGTTTTATCTTTGTGTAGATGTTTATAGATGTAAAATTGTCCCTGGAACACAGCTGAGACTTTGTCTTTGTACACAGTATTCCGTTGCTGGTGATGACTCTGTCACAGAGGGGATCACAGACTTGGTCCGTGGAACTTTATGCCCTAGTATAAAGGCAATATTTGAGCATGGATTGAAGAAGCCATCGCTGTTAGGAGGTCCCTGTCATCCTTGGCTTTTTATTGAGGAGGTAAGAGGTCCTGACATGGTTCATAGAATATAATATGTTCTAAAAAAGCACAGAAGATATTGGTGACAAGAAGCCTTTGAAGCCTTCCAAGATGGGGAGTGGGGAACGGCTACAGCATCTCAACAAGAGAATATATACCGTATATACTCGAGTATAAACCGACCCAAGTATAAGCCGAGGCCCCTAATTTTACCACAAAAACCTGGTAAAACCTATATTTTTTTTACTCTAGTATAAGCCGAGTTTGAGGTTTCAGCACATTTTTTTGTGCTGAAAAACTAGGCTTATACTCGAGTATATATCCAGTCTATGTTGTTCCTTCCCTGGAGCACAATTTCACCATATAGGAAAAGGAAGGGAATGACTTAGCCAGTCAGTGGCTTTGATCAGTCAACAATCTGACTATTGATTTTCCCGGAAGATATTTTATTGTGTGTTGAAATGAGGACCACTGCTTAACATTCTTGTATTTTGAATCCACTGGAGCTGGGGCATTTGGGGCAGAAGGGGGGAGGATGTGTGTGTGTGTGTTGTAGTCATGTGCAGAGTGTCTGTTTTGCGTTGTACTGACATTTACCATTAAGATCTTCTCTGCTGACCTTCCCTGAAAAATTGTTTTGTAAATTGTATGTATTCCATCTACCATCTGTTCTGCTGAGGACATGTAAGAGTTCTATCACATCTCCTGCTCAGGATTTTTTTTTAATTGTTTTACATACTATAATGCCTCTCTTCTAAAATGTTAACAATTAACACCTTTTTGCTGTTTTCTTGTAGGCCGCCAGTCGGGAAGTGGAGAGAGACTTTGATTCAGTATATTCACGCCTTGTTCTCTGCAAGACGTACAGGTAATAAGCTCAGCAATATGTCTATGCTGGATTAATGTAGTATGTCACATTTAAGGGTTTTCTCATTTGGGAATTTCCATTTAATTTATCTGCCATATATAAACATTTCTTCAATTGCATGTTATTAAAAAAAAATATGTACATATCTTAAGATAATTTCCCATAAATGTCGCCATGTTGTCACTTACAAACAACTTAGCTGTCCTTAGATACAACCTCTGTGCACACACATGTGCTGTTGAGTCCTGCCTGACCACCAGGATTCAGAATTCAAGACGGCCATGGTTCATATAGTTACTCCCGGTTATTACATATGCAAAAACAATTCGTTTTTTGGTCGTATCCAAGGACAACAATCTTCTAAGTTTCTAAGGGACAATATGGCTACATTTATGGGAAATATCTTCACACAGATACATTTTTTTTTAAATAACATCCAGTTGTAGAAATATATGTATACGGAAGATTAATTAAATTAAATGGGAATACTCCTTGATAGCAACATGTTTCATGTTAATATTAAAAGTTTTGTAACCTGATACATATATTACATATACAATATATATATATTTATAATCAATTTATCCTGTCGCATTGATGACCCTTTAAAATTTCATATAGCACAAGACAGGCTGAAAATAAGTTGAAACATACCTCGGAGGTTGGTCTTACTAGTTCTGTGACCAATAGATAGCTTTACTGATTCAATCACGAGTGTCCTCTCGGCATTCCCTTACTGTGAAGTGCTTTGTGTTAAAACCCATTGGGGGTCATTTACTAAGGGCCCGATTCGCGTTTTCCCAACGCGTTACCCGAATATTTGCGCCGATTTCCCTGGGATTTTTGCGCACACAATCGGATTGTGGCGCATCGGCGCTGGCATGTACGCGACAGAAATCGTGGGGCGACGGATTCGGAAAAACCGACGCATTTAAAAAAAAAAAGTGTTCCTTCACTAGGAATAGGCCGGTGAACTTAAATGCATCCCGATGCTCTTCAGCACAGCAGCGACACCTGGTGGACGTCGGAGGAACTGCCTTAATGATCCCGGCCGGACCCGAATCCACCGCAGAGAATGCGCCGCTGGATCGCGAATGGACCAGGTAAGTAAATCTGCCCCATTGTCTCTGCTCCCTAGTGTCCATCTATAACGCCACTAGAGCTGTCACTATAGCCCAGGAGACATAAATAGGAATACCCAGTTGCAACCAGACTATTGCAACCATTGTGTAAGACAGAGCTCTTGCGGATACATCTACATTTGATCATGAACATGCTGTACATATCGGCTACCTGGCTAAGGTAATATACTGATACAATGTATGGTGTTTGTATTACAGGTTAGATGAGGACGGCAAGGTGTTAACTCCAGAGGAACTATTGTACAGGGTAAGTGTACTTGGTCCTTACACCATTACTAGAAGGAAGAGTTATTAAAGAGTGACATTAAATAAGTCATGGTCGTGCAGATGTTGGCATAGTTTGCATATTACATGATATCTTATGTAGGTACAATATAAACACTAGTATGTATGATGTAACATTTGACACACTGGCAGAAGTGGCATTTTGTAAATTGGAAAATGTGTCATTTGAATGTAAATTTACTTACCGTATTTTTCGGACTATAAGGCGCACAAAAAATCCTTTGATTTTCTCAGAAATCAAAGGTGTGCCTTATAGTCCAGTGCGCCTTATATATGAACCGTACTTACAGGCAACAGCTGCCTTGAACTGTGCACAGGTCTGCCACCTGCTGGTCATTCAGCCTTATAATCAGGTGCGCCTTATAATCCGGTGCGTCTTATATATGAACCTAGACGTTTTAGCAGGTATTTATTGATGGTGCGCCTTATAGTCCAAAAAATACGGTATCGCTCTCTTTTTTTAAAGTCTACGTAATGGGAAGCATTTATTAATCTGTCAGCCCTAGTGTAAATTGCACCTGAAATTAAAGATTTATTGAGGTTTTTGGACAAAGGGGCGTGGCCTAGTTTGGGCAATCAGAAAATTTAGTTCTTAACTAAACCAACTACGCTGGTGTAAGGTACAACTCCACAGACTCATCATCCAGCATGATCTATCTGGCCTTTGTTAAATCTTTTCATTTCCTTTCATTACCTTAGGGAGTGCAGTCAGTGAATGTAAGCCACGATGCCGCTCACGCCCAGATGGACGTCAAGCTGCGTTCTCTTATATGTATTGGCCTCAAGTAAGTGCCCAATATGAATCGATCCACAGTATCAGGAAATATTGTCAAAGCTTGTTGAATTAATAGTACTATTTATTAATGTTTTATCTAATAAATAAATAAGTAGGTGTTGGACTTAATATTTCTATTCAGTACTCAGAATATTCTAATTGTGTATCTTTGACGCTGTGTAAATATTACAGCGAGCAGGTCATCCATTTGTGGCTTGAAGTGCTGTGCTCCAGCTTACAGACGGTTGAGAAGTGGTACCAGCCTTGGTCTTTCCTGAGGAGCCCAGGATGGGTCCAAATAAAATGTGAACTAAGGTGAGCACATGGAATTTTACAGTACTGGCAGTCCCCTACTTAAGAACACCCGACTTACAGACGACCCCTAGTTGCAAACGGATGTTGGTCATTTTCTGTACTTTAGCAATAGGCTACAATAATCAGCTGTAACAGCTATCACAGGTGTCTACTATGAAGCTTTATTGTTATTCTTGGTTCTTATGATAATCCAACATTTTTAAAAATCAATTGTCACCAAGACCAAAAAAATTTTGCCTGGAGCTCCAATTATAAAATATACAGTTCCGACATACAAATTCAACTTAAGAACAAACCTACAGAACCTATCTTGTATGTAACCCGGGGACTGCCTGTTTATAAATATATATATGACTTATAAAGCTAAGTGTATGTGTGTATGTATGTTCACTAAAGGACCAAATTTTGCACAGCTGCTTCCTAGACTAGGTTTTGAGTTGTAATTTTCACCTGCATTTTCCAAAATATACATATTAACCACCATATACGGACTAGCTGCTGTGGCAGTAAGCAACCAATCACAGCTCAGCTTCTATTTCACACAGATCATTAATATGAACTCTGAGCTTTGATTGATTACTATAGGCAAGGAGTTTAAGACCACTTATGTCTGAGTTAATATGGATAGAGAGAGACATACAGAGGCAGCCGAGAGAGGCAGAGGCGGGCCCCTCCCTGTGACTTGACGGACCTCATAGACTTGGTTTTAGTCGAAATTGTCATCCCGCATTTTCCAAAATGCACTTATTAACCACCATCTTAAGGAGCCATTGTCTGAGGCTGTGGCAGTTAGCAACCAATCACAGCTCAGTTTCTATTTTGGCACAGATCATTAAAGGGGTTTTCAACTGTAAACAAATTTCAACAAAAAATGTATATGGTTTAAGCAATAAAAAATTATAAAAAATTTCCAATAAACTTTCTGTATAAATTATTTACTTTTTTTTAGATCTCTGCTTGCTGTCTTCTTGCTGTCATGCAACAAGAAGCTTCATTGTTTACTTCCTGTAGATAAACGCACAGCCATGCATCTGTGTGACATCAATGAAGCTTCCTGTTTCATGACTGCAAGAAGACAGCAAGCAGAAATCTAGAAAAACATGAAGAATGAGTATAATGTTGAGCTGATTTTGTGAGGCGATATGCAAGGTCATATGTGATGTGATATGAGGTAATGTATTCTCAATTCCTATGTCTATATCATTTATGATACTCCATTCACATCCAGAGCTGTCGCCTTATCCTTGCCATTATGTACTCCAGTGACATTTAGAGCTGAAATCATCTATCTACCTTTAGTTCATCTCAGATAACTACAGTTGTGGCTGTGACTGGAGTATCAATTTTCTGTTATCATTCTTCGTATACTCCAGTCACATCCAAAGCTGTAGTCCTCTATCTATTGCTAGATAAATTCACATACTCCATCTGTGTTGCATATATGTGGTGAAAATGAGATTTGTGATGTATATAGGAAAAGGTTCCTTACAGTTATCAGTTACATTATGGAAAACCCTTCCCCAAGAGGAGGTGATGGCAGAAGCTGCAGGTGGTTTTCCAATGACAGATGCAGGTCTCTTGCGCTTCTGGGGAAAATGTTGATGCAGAGACAATTCTTATTGTCACATTTGGAATCCGGACAGAGTTTTTTCCCCTAAAATGGGTTCAATAATGTCTAACCTGGAGGTGTTCCTCTATACTGTAGAATGATAAACTGGAGTTGTGTCTCCTTTTCAACCTTTCATTTAATCATGTAACTATGTTTTCCAGAGTCCTTTCCAAATTTGCCTTTAGTTTGTCACCAGACTGGGAATTGCCTGTGAAAAAAGAGGTAAGTCACTATGAGCTGGAGGTGCTTCTATCCAAGCAATGGGAGTGAAATGCTCTGCTGACCAGGGCTCTTTTAAAGACCCTCATAAGTTTCCCAACAATGTTTTATCTATAGGCAGCTGGAGGCAGCTACCAAAGCAACCGCAACCGCATGGAAAGGAGTTTTTCCCCGATCCCACATGTCCTACAGCTTGTGGGATGTTACATGTAGGAAGCCAAAGGGCTTTTCAGTTCCTGTGCTGTTCTGCATGATCAATACTGGACAGCTAGAAAGTGAAGCTCTACTGGAAAGGAAGCTAAGGGGGAGGCATTGAAATTCTCTCACCACTACTCCTACTACTGTATTTTTCAAACTATAAGGTGCCCAAAAAATCCTTTGATTTTTTTAGAAATCAAAGTTGCGCCTTATATATGAACCGTACTTAAAGACAGCAGCTGCCTTGAACTGTGCACAGGTCTGCCACCTGCTGGTCATTCATCCTTATAATCCGGTGCGCCTTATATATGAACCTAGATGTTTTAGCAGGCATTTATTGATGGTGTGCCTTATAGTCTGAAAAATACTGTACTTCTAGATACAATGGGGGGAATTCGTTAAGACTACCGTTTTAAGATTCACCCTGCCTGTGCCTGCATCTACGAAGAGGTTCTGGCCTCTCAGTGGATCTTGTGCAGTTTGGACCTAAAGGTCTGAACTGGCTGGGTTTTTTTTTGTTTTTTTTTGCTGTAGTCTTCGCCGACCAAGCCAGGAAACTGATGAGGAGGGGGAGATTTAAGAGCCTTCTCTGCCAGAAAACTGTCTAAAAAGCCATAATGAATCTCCCCCTATGGATTTTGCTGCAACAATTTTATTTCAATTCTTTGTCTGTATATGTCACATATGCAGTGGTCATCCCAAAATATATTATATATCAGTAAAATGTATCACTCAGTTTCTTGTATATGTATTTATATGTATGTTCTCTCTTACAGGATAAGGAGAAGCGACCTTTGAAGGAAGGAGTACAAGACATGTTAGTTAAGCATCACCTTTTTAGCTGGGATATTGATGGCTGATGGTGCCCATCATCTCCTTCTGCTCCACAAGTTCCTGACCCTATGGAGTCCTGAGGAACTTCATTTCAGCAATGCACTTTTTCTATTACTGCTCTACTGCCAAGAACTCTCTTCTCTATCTGGATGTGACCTTCAGCTGGAATGTACCATTATGGCGCTGGAGGATATCAGAAGACCAGGATGAGATTGTGCCACATTTCAGAAATACTCTGCACTGGACCCGTCCTATCATCTCATCCCTCGACAAGTCACGGTCCAAGCTTATGAAAAGTCTATAGATGTGTATATATAAAATATAGAGAAATATATATGAGTGTATATTTTGAAACGGATATGTAGATTTTTCTTTTGTCAACACATTTCCTACCTCCTCTTACTTCCTTCCATTACCAAACCACAAAAATGTTTCAGAAATGTTTAGTTCTGGTCTTTTCATGAAATAGTGACCCGAGGCAGCGACTCTCCAGGAATTGTATTATCACAAGTTGTCTAAGGCATCTTTGTCCTCTCCATGATTTGGGTGGCCTATTGAGGGACCAGCTGGCTGTGACATAACTTCCCTTGTAATATATGTGCTCAAAGCTTTGAATGTTGCAGTATTTTGTCAGGTCTATTTTTTTACATGTTCAAAATATAATCTGATCCAAATCCCCAAATCTACCATTTCCATTTTGTGAGTGAATAAAGCAGATTTTCTACAATGTCTCAGTTGTATTTCAGTAGTATCACATTACTTGTATTCCTAGTACTGTGATATTAGTGAAATCTGAATGTATATTTGTGAATGTCAATTCTGTAAAAAAAAAACTCCTCCTTTTTTTTTGCAAACATGGCATAGTACACGGTGATCAGCTTTATGCACCTGTCCATGGAGCACATGTGGCACTACTATTATATGGGATAACTAATACATTGGGTCTGATTGATGAAAGGAAGGTGTTGCTGATAACTTGGTCTCCCAATAATGACATGGTAATGAAGCATGTGTGGCAAGTCTCACTCCAAAATCACACCTGTTTTATAATGAAATACAGTGCCTAAATAAACCTGCCATACAGTGTATAGAATGTATCATTCTTTCATCCAAGCTACATTAAACGTGTCGCACATTGCCCAGGTATTCCATTAACAGGGACGTAACTACAGGGGTAGCAGCCATAGCAGCTGCTATGGGGCCCACAGTGTCAGGGGGCCCCGCCATCTTGTGAATTTGGTGTGTATATGCTGTGTCTGTGTGCATATGTGATGTTTATATGCTGTATGCCTGTGTATATGATGCATGGGTGTATATGCTGTATGCCTGTGTATATGATGCATGGGTGTATATGGTATTGTATGTGTGTATGCTGTTTGCCTGTGTATATGCTGTATCTATGCATACATGTTGTGTGTAATTCTAATTCACATGTGTGCCTACAAATATGTATTTTTTTTAAGTGGGTATGGGGGCCCCATTCAAAAGTCTGCTGTGGTGCCCATCATCTCCTAGTTCACTGGCCATTAATATCCATGTAAACTGTTACTGGAAGTTCTGTTATTGGGGACTGATTATGTTTCCACATGTCCGGTACAGTGGAAACCAGAAGTTTACATACATTATGTAAAAAGATTCATTTGATGTTTTTCTCACATGAAATCAGAATAAGGCTACATTCACATGAATGTATGCACACCGGGCCGTAGCCAGATGTCCGACGCCATGGAGAGGAGGGTTACCCTGCCCTCTGCATAGTAGTGAACAGTGTACGGACACATCCTATCTTTTTCCCATGTACGGTCATACGTCGCCCAAATGGTGTGAATGTAGCCTAAAACGTTCCCATTTTATTTAAATTAGGTTTACCAAAATGATCTATATTTGCCCAAATGTCAGAGTAATGGTGGTGGTTTTCGAAGGACTTTTTATTACTTTATGTAAAGTCAACATTATACATACATTTGACTAGTATTTGGTACCATTAAACTGTATGTAAAATGGCGGCGGCGATCAAGGGGTTAATACTAGTGATCAATGCTAGCACCAATCATGGGTATTCATAGCAATATGCAGCAAACCTTACCTCTGTGTGTTGAGGGCTTATCCTGTACAGCGCAGGGCAGAGCGTGAAGTGGTTAGAGGCATAGTAATCTTTGTGTATGTAAACTTTTGACTTTGCAGAAAGTAATGAAAATGCCTTAAATATTTGACCTGTCATTATCCTTCCATTTTGGCAAATATAAATAATTTTGGTAATCCTAATTGACCTAAAACGGGCTAAATTTATTCTGATTTTATGATGGAAAGTGAGAAAAACATGCATCAGTGTCTTTTTATGTACCGTAGTGTATGTAATCATCTGCTTTCAAACTGAAATGTTTCTCGCTATACCTGCACATGCACATGCCCTGATGTAGCTGCTGACACACACACAAGAACTGGACCATGGGGCCGTATACAGTAAGAACAGTTCTAGTCTAGCATCTGCTTCTGTGATTACTGTATGACTGCTCCATCTATTCAGGGGATGGACCAGCCTCAGCAGTAAGGCACCACTGTACTGAATATGCCCTGTAACAAGGGGCACCTCCAGCAAATTTGCAATCACTGCTGACATCAGGTGGGGTGTGTGAACTGAGGAGAAGAAGTAATCATAGTAGGCTGAATAAACTTTTTCACCCGCTTTGTGTGTACAAAGTATTCCATATGTGGTCTTGCTTCTGTTATTCCCCAGTTGCAGCTAAAGGTGACTGTTTAAAAAGAAGTGGACGTCCTCTATGGGGCCCATATCTTCCTAGTCATTTACTAGTAGGATCCAGATTTGTGTCATTTACTAACTGCAGGAAGACAAATGTAAATGAGTGATGTAACTCAATAAAGCCTTTTCCCCACAAGTAGGTTTGTTTCTCACCACCTTGTTCCCTGAAAATGCAGGGTTTACCGGACCAGACCAAGAATCAATGGATTGACCTTTTCTTGTGTTTATGCAACTTTTTGTGATACACATGCACTTTTGTGACTTTTTTTGCACCTAAGACCACCTCCTTTCAGAGTTCACTCTATTACAGATGTGGAAGTTGCGACTTTTTAAACAAACATCGTAAAAAGGCAGAATCACAGTGCCAAAACTGAGATCCATGTGACCCACAGAGTTCAGTTTACTTTACTCCGGTATATCCTGCACGGATCATGGTGAATTGACTAAACTCCTTTCTACCAGTATCTGTGTTCTTTAGATACTTAATCTGATCCCAGGTTTCAATGAAGTTCCAACTCTGGCCCATATGGTCTCCAATCATGTTACCCGGGGGGTGGATGCATGTGGATGAACTAGAAAAGAAACTTATAATTAGCAGCACGGAGCGCAGGGACAAGATTTCCGGTGCTCTGATCTGCTAATTAAGCACGCCCCCTCCAATTCACACCCCTTATGTAACATCACCTCTCTCTCCCTGGATGGGAGAGAGAGGTGTGGGGCACCGGATATATTGTCTCCGTGATCCCTTCTGCTAATTATATATAATATATATTTTTGAAATGGTTGATTTCCTTTAATGAAATTTTTGAACGCCAGAACGCCAGACCAGGAGACAGTCGTCGATATTCCTTCCATATGCAGCAAAAGGATTATGATGGGTATATAGACATGACTCCTCCCAGAAAGCCATATAGAAATTGGACAGACTCGCGTGGGCGGGGGGGGGGGGGGTTTGTCGGGAAGCTTACGTCCATAGGACAACCAGATTTTTGTAAATAAAAGACAGAATTGAAAATGAAACAATTATTAGACAGTAGGAAATCAAAACATTGAACAAACTCCTGTAAATTAGGCCCAGAGTTACTGCACTGCCAGAGATGGTAAGATAAAGCTGAACATGCTAAATTGTTAGGTATAGATGTAAAAAGTGCAGTTATGTCACATGTAAGCTACAGATTTCCATTTAAAGTCACATATGGCATTCAAAACTCTTGCTATCCTGAATTAATCGAGGTAAAAATACAACAGAGGCTGCATTAACACAAACGTATGAACGCAGCTGTATATACGGGTAGAACACAGCCCCATTCATTTCAATGGACAATACGGCCATTCATTTACATGGCCGTATTACATACCATACCGTAAGCGAGACGTATAAAAATACAACATCTGGGGTTGACTGCTTAGACTTTGTCAAGCGCTAAGGAATATGATGGCCCCATAAAAAGAAAGATTATTATTAATACCCCTCCCCCCCAACGTCGCACGCTGTTCTGCCCACCTTGGGATTTACTCGTATATATGGCGTCTGACTTCCTCGTGGTGTCAGGTATGAAAAAGGACGTTACTATTTAGTCCGAAATGTGTCGCCTGCTTTTCTTTGTTTTGTTTTTTCTTAATGTGATCAAATATTATTTTTCTTCTGATATCTACTTGCCACATGACTGGAGTGCAGGAGCTACACACTATTTTATCTTCTTTGAACATTCCACCCTGGTTCCAGACCAGCGATCTGTCATCCTTGCACCCACCTCTCACACATGATCCAACAATTTAGGTGAGCTGAAATTTTGTTTTCTTTTTCCTATTCAAAATAAAGATACATTTCCCCAACTAAGTTACATCAATCAGCAGTGGTTGATATCAAAAGGGCATCTTTTCATAATTGGGGCAGCATGGTGGCTCAGTGGTTAGCACTACAGCCTTGCAGCGTTGGAGTTCTGGATTCAAGTCCCATCCAGGTCAATATCTGCAAAGAGTTTGCATTTTCTCTCTGTGTTTGCGTGGGTTTACTACGGGTCCTCCGGTTTACTTCCACACTCCAAAACAGGTTGCTTAGATTGTGAGCCCCATGGGGACAGGGACTGATTTGGCATGCTCTGTGTAATCTGTATGTGCTATATAAAAAAGGAATTATTATGAATTAAATTGACAGAATAGTACAGGACCTTTCTAAAATGGTCCACACAGAATTGGAAACATACAATGGGCCTTGGAAATATGGGAATAGCATTTCTGTATTGAGCTCTGAGTTTTTCTCTCACTTCACCTGTGACCTATACAGTTAGTATCCATGTAAAAGCAGAAATCTTATCTTCCTTCCTTTCCAGGAAATACAATAGAATTTGTCAGGGAGATGATGAGAGACTTCCATGCTGCAAAGAGGCAATTGGCCTGATAACAAAGTGTCAGCTTAAAGAAATTCGGGCAATCCATAGCAATGACAGTGATAGCATTATACAATTATGTTTCTGTCATTCAAACCCTTCTGTAGACTCGCACAAGCCATACACAGGGATTCCATAATGACATCCGCCCAACCCAACACCAGGAACAGCTAACATGAGAATGAGATCTATGAACAGTTACCTGGCACTCAATATATGAAACCCTTGTGCCATCCTACCAACCCTTGTCCCATTAAAGGGCTTGTCTGTCACTAGTAAAATCATGTGACTGCAATCAGGCCCGGCGCCAGCACCTGGCTAACCCGGGCAAGTACCGGGGTACTGGAGGGGCCCACGGATCAATTGTACCAGTGTCACTTTAAGACACTGGTACAATTGATCACAATACGGCTCATGTAGTTTTCTGCCTATATGCTGCGATCATCGAGAGCGCAGCATAGAGGTAGAATTTAAAACTCACCTGTCCTGGTACCCCCGAAGCTGCGCTCCGCGCGGGATGCGACTGCTCTGAAGCCGATGCACATGATGATATCGCATGACATGTGCCAGCTTCAGAGCCGGCACATATGGCAGACACATGCTGAAGACAGAAGGAAGCTGTTCCTGCGCTGCTTCGGGGGAACGAGGAAAGGTGAGATTTTTTTTCTTTCCCGGAGGGGGGCAGTGTGTATACAGGGGGGAGGGATGTGTACACAGGCGGAGGGGGGGGCAGTGTTGCTACTGGTGGGCGGCCCACAAAGGGGCCCACTAAGGCTCTGTCGCCCAGGGGCCCACTTAAACCTTGAGCCGGCCCTGACTGCAATGCTTAGGTGAATGTTGTTGTCTCTTCACTTCCTACCAAACACATAGATATAAACAATATATAAATTGTTCTGGGTAATGCAGCCTAATAGGTGATCAGCTTTTCAGCCCACAAAAAGTTAGTATTTGTTTAAAATTTTCAGAACTTTTTATATATTGAAATGTTAAAGGCTGCAGACACATTTGTGGTCTCTTGCTCAGTTTGTCTTTTGCAGCCCTTTTTTTTCACATACACTGCAGGTTACATAGTCCCCTATTTAATGGAATCAGCAATATACTTTAAAATTTGTTGCATTTATGTTATTTAATAAAAATACCCTTTGCATTAATGAAAAAAAGAAGTTAACTCGATCTGTATCCAGATAATATTTCACTGATATTTCACCTCTTTAGAGAGAGAAGTCTGACAGGTGAAATATTATCCCGGTCTGTAAGGAGTTATGTACGTAGATGTTTTTTTTTGTAGTTTGTCAATTCATTTTAGTTTGAGTTGTTTTTACCAGTCCTTAAAGTTTGATAAAGCAGACAACCATCCTAGGCTGATACTAATAATGAGCAGCAGCGTCATTATGGTTTATTATTGAATAGTATCCTTGTCTGTGTATTCCTTTACTATAGAGGGAGATTCATTCATAAAATGCCCGGAATATCTTGTAAAAACTCTTGCTTAAACGAAGCAATCTGAATGTTCCTCTCAGCATATTGAGAACGGACTATAAGTCAGATAATGTTACTGATTACTGGCATTTCTCAATGAAGGGATAGTGGATGTCACATGGTTCTGTATATGGGCACAGAAAGTCCTTTTCCCACTGACCACTCTAGATTCACGAAGCTGGTGTATGGTGCGCAATATCCAGGTTGCCTGTTGTAGGCAGGCACACCACTAGAAATTTTGTGGGCCCCGACTGACAAGATTTTTGCACCCCCACCCACCCCAAAGTTAGTTCCCATCTTATCGCATATAGGTGCTTACTAAATTCATTCTCCTATATATAGTTCCCTGGAATGAATTCAACTACAGCACCCCCAACTTTTTTTTTTATATATACTGCACCCCCTAATTCAGTGATTAAGGTGTTCATATAACATAAAGTGCAAAATGCATTAACAATACATATACATTATATAATGTATGTATCACAGGACATGCTCCCCCAGTAGATAGGTAGCCATTACAGGACATGCCCCCAAAGTAGATAGGTAGCCCAGCACACAGATCCCCCCCCCTGAGTAGATAGGTAGCTACTGCAACACATACCACCCCAAGTATATATGTAGCCACTGCAGCACATGCCCCTCAGTAGATAGGTGGCCGCCGCAGCACATGCCCCCAAGTTTATAGGTAGCCACCACAGTACATGCCCCTAAGTAGACAGGTAGCCCAGTACACTGACACCCCCTTCCCCGAGTAGATAGATAGCCACTGCAGCACATGGCCCCCAGTAGATAGGTAGCCACCACAACACTTGCCCCCTAGTAGATAGGGAGCCAGTGCAGCACGTGTTCCCCAAGTAGATAGGTAGCCAGGACATTGATCCCCCCACCATATAGATAGGTAGCCAGCGCAGCACATACCCCCCAAGTACACAGGTAGTCACAGCAAAAGGAAAAAAAAACTTAATACTCACCTACCTGCGCTCCCTGCAACTGGCTCCTTGTCACTTCCGTGCTCTTCTCTATAACCCAGGTGTTAGGCGACAGTGCCCGGGTCATAGAGAGGAGTGGGAGAGCAACAACAGCAGTGAATTGACGAAGCACAAAGCAACATTGCTGCCTGCATCCAGTGATCAGTGAGATGCACACAGCACTGATCGCTATCCCATTCACCCTTTCCCCCTAGGATGGCAGCCCTGGTTGTAGGTTCCATTTTCTTTGACACTACTGTGAAGACCAATGTTAAACTGAACATTTTTGAGTGGTTTGTGAATCAACAATCTCCAAAAAGGGGTCAATGCCTATAACCTGCCCATATAATGAACTGTAGCAGCTTTATGACTACAAACAAGCTGCCAGGCATGTCCACCACACTTTCTAATACGTCAAGTAATGGAGAACTGTATAGAAATATACTGCTGTAAGGGTTTCAGTTTTCTCCTAGTACATGGCTGTATGGAAGAGACTGTCTGGAAGATACTATATATATACGCTAGGTGTTTATAAAACAGATGTTGGTAACAACTAATTTTGAGCAAACAACTTATTTTGAATACGTACCAAACGTTTTGGGTTCAGGTTTATCAGACCTGACCCCCGAATTTCATTGGAAGTTTGAGACTCCCCGCTGTGGCTAACGCTAGCGATCAGTGCAGGCACCAATCAGGGGCATTTACTCTTTAAATTCCACTGGCAAAGTCTGGGCACTGTTATTTTGGAGATGATCATCACTCCGTGATGACGTGATCACGTCATTGGGAGCGTTAACACTCCCCAAAATGGCAACCAGCAGGTTAGTGCTGGCTTGTGCTCACAGTAGTTTATATAACATAATAAAAGTTAACACCCACAAACTCAGCCAAACCCAAATTTTTAAGGGTCTTCTTATCACTAGTGCCACAAGAAAAGCCAAAGATGTCCATAAATTAAGGATTCATATGTATTTGTATATAGTAACAAAATGCAAAGTGACTGGACAAAACAGAAGTCTTAATTACGAGACAACCCTTATAACTTAATTTATGTGATTCATAGAGAACTGAGGAAAGAATCTGAAACATGTATTTTATCTGTATCTACTTTTTAAAATACTAAATGCACAGGATTATTATATTATCCTTACCACAGTGGACAATTTACCGGTGTTTCCCCACTATCTGCCTCTGATTGTTTTACTTACTCCTGGGGCTTTGGATGGAGGATTACAGTAGAGGGATAGAGCGTCATTGGTGCTCAGTCACAACCCAAAACCTACTTTTACAAATACAATATTGTACCATCAAGTACCTTTGTTCCCCTCATGTTTGTGCAAGGCTAATGATGGGGAACTGCAATACTATACATGAAGAGTTGCAGTGTGAAAATACAGAGAGACCATTACTCCTGTCATTATGATCATGACCAGTAAGGATTTGGATTACAGGGACTTATTTGCTATCCCATCGCTTCAGAGAGGGAACAGGAAGCTAAATGAGCACTGACCAGCTTCCCGTCCACACTTAATGGGGGATGTAATCCTGGTTGGGGAAGTCTGTGTGCCTTTAGATTAATGGATATATACCGTATATTCCGGCGTATAAGACGACTTTTGAAGACAGAAAAATCTTCTGTCTTCTCTGGGGTCGTCTTATACGCCGGTAATCCCGACCGCCCGCCGTGTATTCACGGTGGCGGTCCGGTCCTGGTGCATGGAGAGGGCTCACGGGCTGAGCCCTCTCCATAGCCGGTAAGTGCTAGCACCGATCGCGGGTGTTTTCACAGCGTGGGCTGCCCGCAAAGCTTCCGGCAGCCTCAAAAACATAGCAGCGCATGGGCGCCGCCACCTTACCTGGGATCGCCACTCCCCGTGACGTCATCGGGGGCGTAGATCCGTCTCCATGGTAGCCTTGGCTATTTTGTTTTAACCCCTTCATTACAATGTGCTGATAGCACATTGTAATGAATGAGGAAAATCCCCATATACTGCCATACTGTAGTATGGCAGTATATGGTAGGATCGGTCAGACAACCTAGGGTTAAAGTACCCTAGGGAGTCTAAAAAATAGTATAAATAAAAATTAAAAAAGTTAAAAAAAAATAATAATAAAAAACCCTAAAATTTCAAATCACCCCCCTTTCCCTAGAACTTACATAAATATAAATAAACAGTAAAAATCATAAACACATTAGGTATCGACGCGTCCGAAAATGCACGATCTATCAAAATATGATAACGTTTTTTCAATGCGTTTAACCCCGTAACGGAAATTAGCGCCCAAAGTCGAAAATTACACTTTTTGCCATTTTGAAAAATATAAAAAAATCTATAAAAAGTGATCAAAAGGTCGTACAGTCCTAAAAATGATATCATTGAAAATATTATCAAATTTCGCAAACAATGAAACCACCCACAGCTCCGTACACCAAAGTATAAAAAAGTTATTAGTGTCAGAAGTTGGCAAAATCAAAAAAATAATTTTTGTACAGGAGGTTTTCATTTTTGTAAATGTATGAAAACATTATAAAACCTTTATAAATTTGGTAACCACGTAATCTTACCAACCCAAAGAATAAAGTAGACATGTCATTTGGGGCGCTCAGTGAAAGACGTAATATGCAAGCCCACAAGAAAATGGCGCAAATGCGTTTTTTCACCATTTTCATTGCATTAGGAATTTTTTTCCCGCTTCTGAGTACATGGCATGGAATATTTAATAAAATAAAAATTTAAGGTACAGTATGGTAACATTTACAGTAAAATGGACGATGGTAATGTTGTTGTTGTATGCCTTATTATGTTTATGAGCGACAGTTTTCCTGCTATATACCTGCATGTCATAAGCATTTAAATTAAAAAAAGGACCATGTTAAATTCAAATCTGTTTTTTTTTTAATTTTTACCGGTGTTTTGTATGCGTTGGAAAAGGGGTAGTCTTATACGGCGAATATATCTTAAACTCTATATTTTAAACAGGAAAGTAGGGGGGGTCGTCTTATACACCAGGTCGTCTTATACGCCGGATTATACGGTAGGTAACAGATCTATGCAGATGGATAGAGCCCATTGAGTTTCCAACACAAGCCTAAATCTCAGACGTGGGATTTGTATCCGTAAGACATTTATGATATGTAGAATGTATCCCATCATTCCAGGAAATGTCAGAAAATTGTTCATAGTATCCACCACAGGATTGGCGCAGGAAGTGAACATGCATTAAAATGCTCAGCGTCCTCTACTATAATCAACCATCTCTGTCAAGTGTCTTATCGACATTTGTGTCTTGACTGATGTTTCCAAATGATCGTATTAAGATAAGAAAAGTTGCATGTTGGCCCCAGCTGGAAGTTATTTGTGCATTGAACGATAGTATCTATTAGGCTGTGAATATGTCATCACTATGGCTTAGCAGATGAGGTATATAGTCTATAGTTATCTGTACAGTATTTAGCACCAAATAGTATTGGGATTTTGCCAAGGAAAAGGAAATTGTTATTAATTTCTTTGGTGTCTAACACTTGTGGGGAAGATAACCAAACAGCCATCCCCCACTAAGCCCCTGGCATGAAAAACATTTTTAATGACTAAACACATTCCCACCATCAACAGAAGAACAGGAAAATATGTTTCCTAAATGTTTCCTGGCACTTTCCCTGGTTGAAGAGAAGTCCAGACAATGGCAGGAAAGACTGTGATCCCTCCATATCCCTCTGTCTTCCTCCTGTAAATGTGCTGCTATATAGTCCTGTTCCTGTATGAGGGAGCAGAGAAGCAAATCCTCCTCACAGGGAAGAAGTTCTGCACCATTCTGGTAAGAAGCCTGAAATATATGTACACATTCATGTAAATGGATGAGCTGCCATTAGATTTTGTATTGGGTGGTTCTGTACGTATTCAACTGCTCATACAAATACAAAGATCTGGTAGTGTCAGTATTAGATTGTAAGTCCTAGGGACTATGTGGTCACTGGCATGAAGAATACAGTGGGGGTCATTTATCTTATCTTTACTATATTTGGTGCTTGTGCATATTTGCACCACAATTGTGACTTTTCCACTCGCCTAGAAATGTTCACCATGACAGGGTTTTTCAGTATTACACCTGATATATCTATAGAATCCAGGGGGGAGATTTATCATTAGTCCTATGTAGCTTCTTGGCGTATAAATGTGGCAAATTTTTTGTGCAAACATGGTTTTTGCAGGTTTTTTAGCGAGAAAAAAACGCAACTCTAAAGTCATGCAATGGCGGAAAAAATATACCACAGAGTGTGCAAAACCGTGCAACGCCACATTTATCAACTGAGAATTTTCAAAAGAACGCAAATTTAATCGCAAAACTACACCACATAGGAGGTGGTTATGCGGGTGCATTGCTACTACTGGGAGAGATTTATCTCAAACTTGCTCAATTCTGTTTCTGCTCAATTTTGTAGTTTTTGATCAATTTTATGTTTGAGGTATCTGAGAATTTTCTGTGCAAAAACATTGCAAAAAGGCAGAAATTGAGCAGATGTTACACATACGTGCGACCGGTGCAGTGTATTCACATAGAGCACACACAGCTGATCACATCAGAAGGCATTTATCACTGCACATACACCGCACAGTACATCAGACTGGTGTAAACCCGACAGTCTAACACATAGACAACTGCTCAAAATCCTGCCTAATAATAAATCTCCCCCCAGATATGGAAATATAAAAGGGGCAAATTCTGTAATTTTGCAATTTTGGAGAGAAAATACATTTTGGAGAAAATAAATCATACTTCCACCCAGGCCTAAGAAAAAGTTTAGAAGGGCTTTCAGAAGAATCTTCAACTTTTGTTTCTTGATGTATCACCCTCTCTTATAAATCAAACAAGTCCAAACACCAGAAAAAAAATAACAAGAAAAAATGACAGAAATTTCTAGACCAAATATGAATGAGCCCCAATTTGTGGCATAGAACCTTGAATTATGGCTCCATAACAGTTCCAGGGGCCCATGTTATCTATCCTGTGGGCACTGTCAATAAGGAAACGTGTTTCCTGGTACTATGACTAAACATACAAAAACATATATTACAACATAGACATAATAGAGAGCATGACTGAAGGTGACTCCAGTCATTTATCACTGGTTGTTGGATGGCTGTTATAGAGCAGGAACAGCTGAGCAGGTAGTACATAGAGTTCTATGTGCAGGAAACATGTTATACAGAAGAAGGAGCTGTTGAGTGACGATACTTTAACTTGGTAATAACCCTTTTACTAGAACTCAGGCTATACAATGTCCTCTTAGTGGTTCCACATATTATAATGACAAACCACACTTACAATGCCTCCTGTTCTGTAGCCCGACCATTTTATTGTAGCCTCCAGATTTATGTCCCTTTCCTGTCACACCTTACCTATCTATTTCAACGCAAAGTCACACCCCTTTTTCTGAAGACACGCCCCTTTTGTTGTACAAGTTTTTAAAAATTGTCTAAATTACGACAGAATTCTGCAACTGATTGATAAATTCACCCCCTGTACTTTTTATCTGGAGCTTCACACTTTTGGAACCACCCTATATAATATTCTGTATATAGGCTGAGAAGCATAGCAAAAATGGTAAATTTGATGGGTTTCCTAATGTTTATATTTCTTTCTATAGATCACACACTATGGAGCGGTCAGTTCTGGTGCTGGGGTTATTAGTAAATGTCCTGGTATCAGCAGAACCCTCTGTTACCTGTCCAAAAGATTGCACCTGTCCTCCTGTGGAGCGCCACATCATATGCACATCTGCCAATCTCACATCTATCCCACCTGAGATAGCCAACAGTACTGTAGAGCTTCATATGGATTACAACAATATAACATTTCTGGCACAAAGTTTTTACCAAGATTTGCCAGAGCTCAGGTCCCTTTACCTGAGAAACTGTAACATCAAAACTATCAAGTCAGATGCTTTCCAAAAAGTAACCGGTGTTCAGCATCTCTTTTTGGACAGTAATGAGATCCAGGAATTTGAGAATGGCACATTTGATGGGCTGAGCAATCTACTTTATCTGTACCTACAGAACAATAAAATTACCTATCTACAGCCAGGTAAAGTAGAAGTCTAAAATAATACACGTGTGATATATAATATATGGCAGTAATCAGGGGCTGGAAAGGCCTATTTCTTCTTACTCTTTCATAGCTATAAATTGTAAATGAGGTTGTGTGTCAGCATACACTTCTCCACAATTCCTTTTTTAACAACCAATTTAGGAGAATCGGCTGCATCCTACCACTGTGCTGGGTCCCCTGGTCTCTGCCGACTCAAGAAAATGCAGAAGTTTGAATTTTGGTCAATCCTCCTCTGTTAGTAGCAATCGTTTGCTAAATCTTCCCTGTATAGTAAGGGTATGTTCACAGGTAGTGTTTTAGAACAGAATTTCCTCCCCTCGAAAACTGCTTCAAAACCCATTAATTTTACACAAGTTTTTTGATGTGATTCTGATGCGGTTTTTGAGCCTTCGAGGTATTAATGATAAGTCGCTTTGTTTTTCCTCACTGTTCTTTTCAAAACTACTTAAAGGGGTTTTACCAACTTTATTATGCCCTATCCACAGGATAGGGGATAACAGTCTGTTTGCTGGAACCTTCACTGATTACGAGAATGAAGCTACGCAGCTCACAAGCGCAGGGGCAGATTCTCACTGACTGAATGAAGCAGCAGGTCAAGAATGCGTCCCGCCACTACGTTCAGTACTGCAGGAGTGTCAGAAATTGCGCAGCACATAGGGGCAGATTTATCAAGCTGTCTAAAAGTAAGATTGTTCTTATTTGCCGATGGCAACCAATCACAGCTCCCCTTTAAACTATTCATGAGCACTGATAAAATGAAAGCTTAGCTGTATTTGGTTGCCAAGGGCAACTAAGAACATACTTACTTTTAGTCAACTTGATAAATTTGCCCCATACTTTCTATGCAAGTGTCGGAGATAACAATTTCCGACAGTCCTTTACAATTGAATGGAGCAGCAGGACGCATGCTCGACCTGCTGCGCAGTAGTGAAAACGGTTCTTCAGATTGCTAGGAGGGGCATTCTTGTGTTTATTGGAGGGACCAGCAGTCGAACCTACCGATTAGAATGTTCCTCCCATCCTATTGATAAGGAACAACAATAAATGCTAGTAAAACCCCTTTTGTTGTGACTGCTGCTCAGTAATTGATGGTGCCAGCTGTCTATAATGCAGCGAATGGAATATTAAAGGGATTTCCTTGGGCTAGGGGAATATGTTGTGCTGGAGGATGATTAACTCCATGTTAATGCTTATGGTTAGGAATGGGATGACCAATGATCTCATTTTTGTGTAATGGTCAAGTATTCACATACTTTGGCCAAAACTCTCATGATTTAATTTCTTGATGATGATTCTACATGCATTTTTTTTTCTACCAGGTATATTTTCACCACTGAAAAACCTTATTGCACTCTACTTGAGCAACAACCTACTGACTGAAGTATCTGATGGGTTCTTGAATGGTCTGAGCCAGTTACGATGGCTTGACTTAGGATTTAATATGATCTCTGTTATATCTAAGGAGGCGTTTGATGGCCCAAATTATCTTCGGAAACTAGACCTGCAAAAGAACCTCCTCAGCAGTGTTCCTTCGTTTAAATCTAAACTCAACCTTCAGATGTTGCGCCTCAGTGGAAACAGTATCAGGAGGCTGTCCTCTGCTTCTTTTAGTAGAAATCTTAGATCTATCAGAGAACTGTATGTTGACAATATGGGACTCAAAAAAGTGTCAAGCTTGGCCCTTAGTAGACTGCGTCGGCTTGAGGTGCTCGATTTACGTAACAACAGCTTGACATCCCTCTCTGCATCTCAACTTAAGATCACCACAACAGTCTTTCTCAGTGGCAACCCCTGGAAATGTGACTGCTCCATTGCTGAACTTTATATCCGATTACTGATGGGTAAAAAAAATGACCTTGACCAGGAGGTGAATTGCAGGAGCCCCGAGATTTTTGAGGGGAGAAAGCTGACTACAATTAATGTAAGTATATAGGTTCAGAATTGAAGGTCTTTGGTTCAGGTACGGGTCCATGGTGCTGCACCACCTTATTACAGTCACTAATAGGGCCAGATCAATCAATTGTAGAATTGGGAAAGCTGAAGTTCCGGTGCTTTGATGTAAAAGTATGATCACAACACAGGTGCATCAGTGGATTGTCTCGCAAAAAACAGGAAGACAACGTGTTTTGATATTGGAAAGTTGTCTTCATCTGGTCTACAAGAAACAAGTATTAGTACATACACAAATTTAGAATCGCTGAGTAATCCTTGTAGGTGGTAAACAGATGAGATTAGCAAGAATTAAAGAAACATACATCGTCTTGTTCTTTTAGTAAAATCAATTAATAATTCTAATTATATCATGATCCTGTTTTTACACCAATGCAGCAGCAATCTGTACAACCAGCTTTGCCTGGACTTCAACAAAATATCCCATTTGGGGAAAAAGAACTAAGCCATTCAAAAAAGAATTTATGGTGTTAATGTATAGATGGAATTAAAAGTGCAACACGGTCCCGTTACAGGAAAAGGCTGGTTCCAGTCAATATTGTTTAGATTCAGTTTTTTAACCTGGGTCATATGCCTTACAATTATCTGCATCGTAAATCCATGTCGGCCACAAGTAAACAGTAACAAAACATCGTAGCAACCATTACAAACTATCAAGGAATGGTGACCTTGTGCCAAGTGAATCCTCCATGAGGTGCTCCTATCAATTGTCAAGGTAAAGTCTATTCTCTAGTGGCCTTGGGTGGTGATGAGCTTCAAGGGTTTTCCCCAATGTAGACACTTATAAATGTCTGACTGCATGGGATAAGTGTCAGATTGCTGTAACCTCTCACTTGCAGGAGAATGGATCCCACAATGTTCCCATGTATGTGCCATTTGAATGAAGCAATGATGGACATGTGTGGCCTCATTCACTTTCTCCATTCACATAGAGAATGGAGACATTGGAGATGTAACCACACCTCTAAACCATCACTTTATTCATCTAGAACAAGCAGTGGAACTTGAAGGACCCTGTTGTTATTTGTGGGTACCAATAGTTGACATTTATGGCCTATACTGTTAGTTATAGTTGGAAACCCTTCGAACCTCTTTTACTGGGCTACCAGAGAGTATAATAGCCATTCCTTTCCTTCGTTACCTTTGACCAGAACAAGGTTATACCACTACAATACTGACACTGTTTAAAGGGGTATTCTCATCTGGGCATTCACATTCAGTTTCATTAATCTGCCATATATAAACATTTTTCAATTGGATGTTATAAAAAAAAAAAAATGTTCCTGTGTGAAGATATTTTCTCAAAAATGTAGTCATGTTGTCCCTTAGAAACGAGATGGCTTCCACGGTTACGACCACCTCGCACTCTGGCAGCAGTGGCCAGATATGCGCTATAGAGTCCTACCACAGGACGGCTGTGGGACCTGCAGTAACTCCCGGACATTTCATTTACAAAAACTTTTTGTTTCTTTGTGCAATCCCTCCAGCAGAGGTGGCCGTATCCAGGGACACAGTCTTGTTTCTAAGGGACCATATCACTACATTTATGAGATATTATCTTCACACAGGGACATTTTTTTTTAATAACATCTAATTGAAGGAATGTTTATGTATGGCAGATCAATGAATCTGGATGTGAGTGCCCAAATGAGAATACCCCTTTAACATCTGTTATAGGATTATTATTTAGGAACTTCCCATTACTATCATGGCCAGACGATGTTCTGTAAAACATGTTAAAGCACTTGACATACAAAATGTATATTATAGGACATTGTATTCACATATTTATTGTCTTTCACAGATACTAGACCTAAAATGCAAATCATTTGCTGCCGAAGTGACAACCTTTATTCCAGAAAACCAAACCGAAGGACAACTAATACCCACATTTCCATCAGTGGTATCCACCACTAAAGAAGTTACCACACGCAAAGCAACCACAGCAACATCTACTACGTGGATAAACATAATAGAGGAGGACCCATGTTTTGCAGGTGACATATCTAATATCTTAGTGAACCCAGCAGGAGATGATTCTCTTGATGTTTCATGGTCAAGCTCCAGAGATTACAGATATTTCCAGATAGACTACTCTAGTGACGACCACAAGGACACACTTCACACCTCAGGGGGGCAAACAAATGTCCAACTGTTCCACCTATTACCTGGTACAACCTACTCTGTTTGCATTATCCCACAAGATAAGGCCTTTACCATATGTAAAAACCCAAAAGCTAAGCAGTGTGCAAGTGGCCAAACCAGTGGACTGCCAGAGACAGCATACCATATCCATTCTTCACCTAAGGCCACCACCTCTCCATTCGTGATCATTGGATCATCCGTTGCCGGAGTAATAGTTTTAGCAGCAGTTATCATCGCTGTCTACACCATGCGCTCAAGTAACTTTCGGTTCCAGCGTTATCACAATGAAGGGGAGATGGGTGGCAGCAGGCAAGAGGAAACAGATCCGTATAAATGGGATGGGGCATATGAAAATGTAGACGATGATAGACATATATATGTCACTTCATCCAGTTTATGGGGAATGGATACTGACAAACTTGACTGTAGTTTGCAAGAGCCAATATCCTTACCTTCTGTTCCAAAATATATTTCTCTTTGACTTCTGTACTCTATGTTGTAGATACCTTAGATACTAGTAGAGATCTAGAAACAGTTATACCTTAACTAAATGTAAAACAAACTAAATGTCTGAAATCTGTTTAAAACCCTTGTGACAGACTTTTTTTGGTGCAGAAATCTGCTCCTATAGGATAAAAACTTAATTTTCTCTACAATGACTGATCACAGGAAAGCATAAAAAAGTATGTCAAAAGAGATTATGATGAGCTCTACAGAATGCAGTTTTTACTTGGAGGGCGAGTTAAGAGTTGGTAAACTCCGTTTAAAGATACCTCCGCCTGACCCCTCGTCGCTCCAGATGATGAATGGAGCAGACAGCAGCGCATGTCCGTTCTGCTTCATCCATCTCTAAGGAGCTGACAGAGATTGCTGAGCATGTTTCATTACTGAGACCTCAACTGATCAGCAAGTTAGGCCCTATCTTGTGGATATGGTCTAACTTTTTTGGTGGGAAAACTGCTAAGTTTTTAAGACATAAAAAAACTATAGCTATTTGGTTTCCATGAGTCTTCTTGGGATTGATACAACAAGTTTTTCACACCTGGATTTGGGGACCCTCTTCCTAGCAGATCCTCCCCCGTTCCCTCAGGTTGTATGGTGAACGTTGGGGGAAGCCATTTTCAAGTCTCTCCAGAGATGCTCAATTTAGGTCAGAGCTCTGGGCCAGTCAGGAATGGTCACAGAGATGTTCTGAAGGCACTGCTTTATTATTTTACCTGTTAGTGTGCTTAGAATCATTGTCTTGTTGGAAGGTGAGGTTCAGCTCACTCTGGAAGAGGTTTTCATCCAGGATATCTCTGTACTTGGCCGCATTCATCTTTCCTTCAATTGCAACCAGTCATCCCGCCCCTGCAGCTGAAAAACACCCCCATAGCCTGATGCTGCCGCCACCATGTTTCGCTGTTGGGTTTGTATTTGGCAGGTGATGAGCAGTGCCTGGTTTTCTTTACATATACTGCTTAGAATTTGCACCCAAGAGTTCACCTGTGTCTCATCAGACCAGTTTTTTGCAAACTGCGGCTTTCATATGTCTTGCACTGAGGAGAGGCTTCCGTCGGCACACTGTGGCATAGAGCCGACTGGTGGAGGCTGCAGTTATAGTTGACTTTATGGAACTTTCACCCATCTCTCTACTCCATCTCTGGAGCTTAGCCACAGTGATCTTGGGGTTCTTCTTTACCTCTCTTACCAAGGCTCTTCTACGATTGCTTAGTTTTGCTGGACGGCCAGGTCTAGGAAGAGTTGTGGTCACCTCAAACTTCTTCCATTTATGTAGTAGATAGCGAATAAAGGGTGCAGAATAAAGCGCTCATAGGGTGATAATGTAAAGGTTAATTGTTTATACGTATATAAACTACTCACCTAGAGTGGATGTGCATAACATATAGTAGGCTTCCAAATGGTCAGTTAAGAACATGTATCAATTTATTAAAAAGATTTTTCTCATATAAACCACAACGCGTTTCAGGGATTTAACATTCCCCCTAACCAAGTATTTACCAACAACAAAAATGACAGAACAGGGAAATGTTTACAGCCTGGAGTAATAATTAGTAGTATCCGAGTAGCATTGGCAATAGTGACTATAATGGAAAAATACACAATACATGAGATGTATATAAATGAATGTTTGCATATACAAATAAATATTAAATATAATAAATGTACCAATGGATTATGTGAAGTGTATATTAAAAACAATGGCCTTAGTTTATGTAAATGGTAACATGCTACATGAGTAATTAGATAAAATAAAGAGCTTTCCCTATTATATCAATAATGTATAGTTGTAGCAAAATAAAGGGTTATGTATGGGTACTCGGGCATAAAAAGGAAATGGTTACATGATAAAAATGAAAAAAAAAAAAGATGCGTAAAACACCATTTAAGTGGTACATATATATTAACTCCTTAATGACCAGGCCCTTTTTCATTTTTGCGTTTTCAATTTTCACTTCCAATCTTTAAAAATCATAACTTTTTTATTTTTCCATGTAAAGAGCTGTAAAAGGGCTTGTTTTCTGTGTATCAAATTGCACTTCATAGTTACAGTATTTAGTATTCCATGCCGTGTACTAGGAAGAAGGAAAAAAATCCAAATGCAGTGCAATTGGTGAAAAACGTTTTCTTGTGGGCTTGGATTTTACGGATTTCACTGTGCGCCCAAATGACATGTCTACTTTATTCTTTGGGTCAGTACGATTACGGGAATAACAAATCTATATAGGTTTTAAAATGTTTTCATACATTTACAAAAATTAAAACCTCCTGTACAAAAAAAAAAAAAATCTTAATTTTGCATCTTCTGGCTCTAACAACTCCTACGCCGCTGGGATTTAAACACCATTGCCCGTGCACCTACCCAATGATGCTACATTACCCTATAGTAGTCAGTAACAGAGACATTAGTGGCCTCTAGTACCTTACAGGTGATGATCTGCTCCATCAGGAAGATGATTTATTTACAATTTCTCCTGGCCATGTTTTTTCTCTGCTGAATTCACAATCAAATGTCTTCAGCTCTATGCAACACAAAACTCCACACGGCACCCCTAAAAATACCATGGTAACTTACAGTATAATGGATCGTGTTCCTAAATATATAGTATCCTCACAACATGACTGAACACACTATTCCCCCATATAAAACATCCTTTATATAGTCCAATTAATAAAGGAGAATGTTAAACCCCTGGAACGAGTTATGGTTTGAGAAAAAAAAGCTTTTTAATAAATTGATACATGTTCTTAACTGACCAATTGGAATCCTAATATATGGTGTGCGCCTGTGCTATCAATCTTCTTCCATTTAAGGATTATGGAGGCCACCGTGCCTTTTGGGAACCTTGCCTAGATCTGTCTTGCCACAATTTTGTCTCTGAGCTCCTTGGGCAGTTCCCTAAAATTCATGATTCTCATGTGCTCTGACATGCACTGTAAGGTCTTGATTAGGAAAGGCACACAACTGTCTATACAAGTCCAATCAGTTAAACACAACCATCTCAAGGAGTATCAGAAGGAAATGGACAGCATGTGAGTTAAATATGAGTGTCACAGAAAAGGGTGTTATACTTCCTGTTTAATTGTTTAATTTTCTTGTTTAATAAATCTACATTTCAGTTTTTGATGGGGTACAGAGTGTACAATAATGAAGAAAAAAAATCTTACTAATTATCTGCAATGAAACAAAGATTGAAAAATGTAAATGGGTCTGAAAACTTTCCGTACCCACTCTAAGTGAAAGTAAAATATACAAAATGTATATTATGATTCGCGAGGTCCCAAGACAATGGGCACCATTTTCCAAACTACCCACAAGAAATTTACCAAAGGGTATAGTGAATATCTTGTGTATTATAGAAATGGCTGCAGAATAAGAAAACATATGGCAATAAACTGGGGCACATGGTGGGCCTGCAAAAGAAAAAGAGCTCCTTTGGACGGAAGGAAATGCATAGCTCTTGAGATACCAGAATACTGGGGAACCCATTTAGGAAACTACACCCCTCATGTAATTTATCAAATGGTACAGATGCCATTTTGATCCCACATGTCCTTTCAGAAAATTAATTGAAAATGCTGGTGCAAAGTGCAGCAGATGATACTAAGCTCTGTAATGAAATTGATACAGAGTAGGATACTATAATATTTTTATTAAAGAGGGATCTACTTAAACTACAGGCCTGGGCTGACAAATGGATTTAATGTAGATAAATGTAAGGTAATGATCTTGGGTAGAGGAACATTATAATTGAAGAGCCACAAAAAGGATAAGGGGTATGGAGGGTCTCAGTTATGAGGAAAGATTAAAACAGCTAGATTTATTTCATCTGGAAAAGAGACGACTAAGAGGGACATGATTAATTTATATAAATATATTAATGGTCCATGCAAAAGAATATGGTGGTAAGTTGTTTCACATTAAATCAAATTAAAAGACGTAGGGGTACAGTCTCCGTTTGGAGAAATCAAGGTTTAATACCAGAGGAGACAGGGCTTTTTTACTATGAGAATTGTCAATCTGTGGAATAGCCTGCCTCAGGCGCTGGTCACAGCAGGGACAGCAGAGAGCTTCAAGAAGGGTCTATATGCCCTTTTACACCTAAATAACATTGATGGTTATGTTATATAGAATTGTTTCCCCTAAATGCCTTCCTCACCCAATCCCTTCCTTGGTTGAACTTGATGGATATGTGTCATTTTTCAATCGTATAAACTATGATAATTACCATAAATACTCGAGTATAAGCCGAGTTTTTTAGCATAAAAAATGTGCTAAAAAACTCAAACTCGGCTTTCACTTGAGTAAAAAAATAAAATAAAAACAAAACTCACCTTTACGGCGCCCCCCGCAGATCTTCTGTTTTTCCGGCGGCAGCGAGTGGTCCATCATAGTGTGCACTGAAGCAAGAAAAGGGTCTGCCCATTTATTTATATTTTGTGCTGGGCAAACTGGGGGCTGGCATTATACTACACATCTATCTATTTACAAAGGGGGCTAGCTATACAAAAAAGGAGGGCTGGCTAGCTTTATACTACAGGGGGCTAGCTATATACTAAAGGGGGCTGGGCTGGCTATATACTTCAGGGGTCTGGCTATATACTACAGGGGGCTTGTTGGCTATATACTGGGGGATATGGGCTGGCAGGCTATATACTGAGGGGCAGGTGCTGATTATATACTATGGGGGCTGGCAGGCTATATATTGGGAGGCTGTGACCAATGTATTTCCTACCCTCGGCTTATACTCGAGTCAATAGGTTTTCCCAGTTTTTGGTGGTAGAATTAGGTGCCTCGGCTTATACTCAGGTTGGCTTATACTTGAGTGTATACAATATGCTTTAAATGGTAAACTTCTTGATAGAATTGTAGGAGAAACAGACTTGAAGATATTCTGGTGGATAGTAAACTTAATTTTAGTGATCAGTGCAAGATATCTGTTGCTAAAGCAAATACAATTATGGGATGTATCAAGAGAGATTCTCATATAAGGACATTGTGGGGGAATTTATCTTACGCTGGCATATGATAAAAGGCCACACCAATCCCCGTAGGGCTGCTCCCCTCCATGCTCACGTGGCGTGGAGGAGGTGCAGTCACAAAAATATTTCAGCGCTTCTACACCAAACACTGGCAAAGAAGCGCTAATAAATCTCCTCTTTAGTTTTGCCCTTTTACAAATCACTGGTCAGACCACACATGGAATATTATATACAGTTTTCGGCTGCAGTATATAAAAAGGATATAGTAGAGCTGGAACTGGTGCAGAGGAGAGCAACCAAGATTATTATGGGAATGAGGGGACTAGAATACAATGACAAATTGCAAATATTGGGGTTACCGTATATACTCTTGTATAAGCCGAGTTTTTCAGCACAAAAAGTTTGCTGAAAAACGTCCCCTCGGCTTATACACGAGTCTATTACAAAAAAATGTACCTACTTAAAAAAAACACTCCGATGTCGGTGTGTCCCGTCTTCTTTCTTCTCTGCGGCTCCTCTTCTTTTTCTTGCTTCTCTCATGGACGCGGCCATGTTTTCTTCATGTATAAGCCGAGGGGATGATTTTCAGCACATTTTTTGTGCTGAAAAACTCGGCTTATACATGAGAGAAGAAAGAAAAATAAGAGGAGCCACGGAGAAGAAAGAAGACGGGACACGCCGACATTGGGGACATTGGTGAGCCACGCTGACGTTGAGGAGCCGTGCTGACATCAGAGGGTGAGTATATAAGTTTATTTTTTTTAAGTGCTGTGGGGGCCGGCAGGCTGTATACTACATGGGAGCTGGCAGGCTGTATACTACATGGGGGCAGGCAGGCTGTATACTACATGGGGGCAGGCTGGCTGTATACTACAGGGGGCTGGCTGGCTATATACTGGGGGGGGTCTGTGACCAAATGCATTTCCCACCCTCGGCTTATACTCGAGTCAATAGTTTTTCCCAGTTTTGTGGTAAAATTGGGGGTCTCGGCTTATACTCGAGTATATACAGTATTCATGTTAGAAAAAAAAAAGGTATTGGAAGATCACCGTGCACATTTCATCCATAGCAGGGTCATTTACACTGTACTGTGCAGATCAAATTAAAAAATGTAACCCTCTGGATATAAGCCTATTTGAATAACTACACCTCGAAGGTATCTTAGAGGTGTAAGATATTGGTTCAATATAGACAGACACTCCATAAACTTCTACATGGGGGTCTTACACCAAATTATGTGGTGGTTTTGCATTCACACTGTACAGGCTATAACATTTTTTTGCAGGATGAGAAGTATTTTTCAGACATATTTATAATCTCTATAGCTTATTGATGTTTTTTTAGTAACTATTTCTGGGTTGAGAAAATAAAATCCTCAATTCTTTTTTACACATTTTTACAATCATTTGGGGGATTTTCACCGTACCATAACATTTTGCAGGGTAAAATTGGAAAAAATCCAATTTGTTTTTGCATCACCATTTTTTCAGAGGCACCTAAATTTTACCATTAAAAACTGAGGAAGTTCAGGAATCGAGTGTAAGCCTAGGGTGGAAAATGCCTCCCCTTGTTAATAAAATACAGTAGACACAGAGCCCGGCAGTACTCACCTCTGATGATGCCTGTGGCAGATCCCAGGCAGAGCCACAGCCATGCGCTGTCCCAGGTGTCGCTGCCTAATGACATCATACGGTGTACACCGGCAGAGCACCCATTTGTCTTTATCTGTTATAAACAATTCTATGCTTGTGTTACACAGAAATGGGAAAACCACTTTAAGATGAGAAACCTATGAAGGAATAGAGGCAGATGTTCAGTCTTTGGCTGTTAATAGCACACGGCTAGTGATTGGAGACACTAACACAACTGCTGCAGCCAATGAAGCCTATGCAGCCCATTTCTAAGGGCTTGTACACCTGAAATCTGTTATTTACCTGTTTACCAAGTGACTTTTCAGGTGCAGGTTTGAGGCAAAATTCTACACCCCAGCGATGCAGTAATTCTCCAGTTTCAGCATTTATGTGCCATTCTCAATACAACCTCTGTAATTCCTCATACTTCTAGATCACTGCTTGTTGTCATGATTGCTTAGTCACAGTAATCAGAGCTGTCACATGAAGAGCTGTGCACTGGGAAACAGCCGGTTGGCTGGACATGCATAATAATAATTTATATAGCGCCCACAGATTCCCCAGCGCTACACAGAGCTTGCCAAATCGGTCCCTGTCCCCAATTCGGCTCACAATTGAATCAACCTACCAGTATGTTTTGGAGTGTGGGAGGAAACCCACGCAAACCGACGTTCATCAGAACAAAACATAATGGGACACATTTACTAAGGGTCCTGCGGCCGCATTTCCGTCAGGTTTCGCAAATTTTTCCGTTTTGCTCTGAATTGCCCCGGGTTTTTGGCGCATGCGATCGGATTGTGGCGCATCAGCGCCGACTTGCATGCGTGGCCGTCAGACAACCCCACTGATTCGGGCAAACCGCAGAATTTAACTTTCAAAATTGTGTTGCAAGACTCGCACTTACATACACCGGGAAGAAGATGGTGAACTCCGGCGGACCTGAGCGGGGAAGCGACACATGCAGGAAATTGGACGCACGAAACCTCGTCGGACATTCCGGATCGGCGCCATCAACGGGACGGGTAAGTAAATGTGCCCCAATGCCTTGAAATCGTTACCATTGTCAGTCTTCGGCTGTATAAATTTGGACAACATTCTAACAAAGTGTTTATATTTAATATTTAGCTGTTCCTATCCCCAAGTGGTTCTTTAAACAACTACACTCCAATACAGGGTGGTTTGTGTGGGGAAATTCCAGGAATAAACATAGCCTAGCAAACCATCAACGCCCTAAAACCCAAGCTGGAATGGCCATAGCAGACTTTTCCTATGTTATATAGCTGCAATATATTTGCCATTGAGTACAAGATAACCCCCTGCCCAACTCAGAACACTATATACAGGTACAAACCCTATGGGCCATACTTGAGGGCTCGCCTAGAGTAGCTTTCCAAGTATGGCACCCAACACAATTAGTCTCACAATTTACAGACATAATTGCGGACATATCTGCATATGAAAAAATGCAGCGCGATCTCACTTGGAAGGACTGGAAGGGTGGACAGCAGCGGGTGTCCAGGCCTCATCGGAAGTCTGTGAAAAGGGATCTTGGCATCATTTACCGATATACAAACTAAATATGAGCTAGATCTTTGCTGGTTTTACCGATACCTACAGCTGCAACATGACATGCTCTATCTGCGCAATTTCCAAATGCACCCTCTTGTGTGTCTAACTACCCCCTTGTAGGGGTATATAAAACACAGGGGACAAGAGGATTGGTATCTGTAATATACACACACCTCCTTTCATTTCTTCTCAAAATGGAAGAAACTCATACTATTGAAGAATCAGCCTCTGGTCACATCTCAGGGTGTCACCTGCACTCACTGTGCTTTACACACCAGAGATCTGTTTATTGGGACTAGTATCTGGAGTCCCAAAAGGGCATCTACCACCAGTATGAATGGTTATATGCAAATGAGCCTAAGGGGCTCCAGATGTGTAAATGGAGCCTGGAGTCCCTCAGGCTCATTTATATAGTCTTTCATCCTGGTGGTAATGTTTTTTAAAATATTTCTACAGGAATCCATATTCATGGCCATGAAATGTATAGTTTTAAGGTAGTATGACCCCAAAACCCCCACCTTATGAATGGGGAAAGCTCATATTAATAAATACTCCCCTACAAATCCCTGGTTTACAAACACAGGAACTGCCCTGACCAATGCTATTACATGAATCTACCTCACATGAACCACCCTCTTCCCAGATTTAGTCACTCCCTTTCTAGTCTCCCAACTCAAATATAGCGAACATGTATATAGGTATTACAGGGAACTCATTCTGTTAAAACATTAAACACCAAGGACGGGGCGTGGCCTGACTGTCCACGTGAGCAGATGTGAGCAGACGTGTGCTCCGGAGCTCCTGCAACGGATCCGGCAATTATCCTGCTTTCACCGCCGCTGACACTCAGCGAACACCGCAAGTGACATCCTGAGGTGCCGGAGCTGCAGGGGAGAGGCTGCCATCACTCGGGGGAGCAGAACGGCAAAGGAGAAGGATGGCGGGAGAAGCGGCCTAGTCACGCCGCAAAAGAAAAATGATGGCGCGAACCCGGTGAGAGTGCAGGACGTGGCGGCCCGATCAGCTGTAGAACAGAGGGCAATGAATAAAGAGGTACCTGAGCCCCAGTGTTCCCCAGAAGGGAGGGGATAATCCTGCCCTGATTACAGACCCCCCAGCAGGCAAACAGCCATATATCCCCAGAGGGCCTCTGACATGCAGTCAGGATATGGCCCTGCAAAGCTTGCAAAATGCCCCTGAAGAGCCTACCTTAACCCCTTAGCGCCGTAGCTGTACTGCGCTGAGTCCCGCGATTAGCGCTCAGCGCAGTACAGCTACTGCGCAGAGCCGATGCCGGTTCAGCGCTGTATAGCAGCCGAACCGGCATCGTTAGCCGCGGGATTTCAGCGGTAATTTACCGCTGACATCCCCGGCTAACACCCGCGGTTGGAGTGGGCTCCGATCGCGGGTGTTTAACCCGTTAAATGCCGCGGTCAACGCGACCGCGGCATTTAACCTGCCTTCTGGGGGTCTTTACCCCACGATCGCCCCCCCCCGCACCGTTTTCGGGGGGCCGATCGCTGTTTTGGCTCCTCTGGGGTCCGATCGGGACCCCAGAAAAGCCTGGAGGGTTTACCTTTAAGATGGCGTCTGTGACGTCATCTTAAAGGCAAAGTGTCAGCCTATGCATCTGCATAGGCTGGCACTGATAATACCCTGCAATACATTAGTATTGCAGAGTATTATCAAGAACAAGCAATCAGATGATTGCTTGTTCATATCCCATGGTGGATCATGTAAAAAATGTACAAAATAATGTTTTTCAATAAAAAATTACTTTATAAATCACTAAAAATGCCCATAAGCCCCAAAACATATAAAGAGACATATAACGCTCAAAAAAGTCTAAATCATAACACAAACCCCACATATATAGTATCACCGCGTCCGTAACAATCCATAGAATAAAACTAAATAACTATTGAACCCATATGATGAACGCCGTAAAAAAAAAAACGCCAAAAACCCGCCAAAAATTATGATTTTTACCTATTATACCCCACTAAAAATGCAATAAAAAGTGATCAACAAAACATATGTACTCCAGAATGATATTGTTGTAAAGAACAACATGTCCCGCAAAAAACAAGCCATCAACCAGCTCTGTAGCCAAAAACGTAACAATGTTATGCCACTTGGAAGACAGCGATGCAAAAATTATAGATTTTTCCCCACATTAGGGTTTTATTTGGCAAATTTAGTAAAACATAAGAAAAAATATTCATGTCTGGTATCCCCGTAATCGTATCGACCCATAGAATAAAGATAACATGATTATTAGTCTATACGGTGAACACGAAAAAAAAAAAAAGTAAAAAATCCAGTACAGAATTGATGCTTTTCTACTCATGACCTCAAAAAAAGTTCCAAAATTTTCAACAATAGGTGATACCAGCCCCAAAATGGTAACACTGGAAAAAGCATCTCGTCCCGCAAAAAAAATGCTATCACATGACCCTAATAACGGAAAAGCGAAAATTTTATAGCCTTCAAAAGGGGGCAACCAGAAAACTAAAATCCTGGCAGCTGCAGGGTGCTCCTTCCCTTCTGTGCCTCGCTGTGCCCCCATAACACAAGTAATGTCCACGTGTGGGGGGTCGCTGCACTCAGGAGAAATTGTAGAACAAATTTTATGGTGAGTTTTCTCTTTTTATCTTTTGGAAATGTGTAAATTTTAGGGCTAAATGAACGTATAACCGACAAAATTTGACCATTCTAAATTTCACCGCCATTTTGATTCAATTACTATGAAGATCTCAAGGGGTTAACAATCTTTGTAAATGCTGTTTCTGATAGCTTGAGGGGTGCAGATTTGAAAATGGGTTGGTTATATAGGGGGTTTTGTTGCTAAATATGTAAAATTTGATTTCAAACAGTATTTATCCCCAAAATAGTCAATTCCGAAAATACGGAAAATCGCTATTCGATTTGTAGGCCGCGTGACGTCAAAATAAATTATCCAAACATTTCAAAAATTATGAAAATGTAAAGTAGACAAATGGGAAATGTTATTCTGCAAGTTATTTAGGTGGTAAATTTATCTGCCTGAAAACGCGGTGATTTTGAATTTCGAAAATGGCAAATTTTTCTAAAAATTCATCATTTTTTTCTTTTTTTTGTAAATAAACGCAAAACTTATCAGCCAAAATTTACCACTAAAATGAAGTACAACACGTGGGGAAAACACAATCTCAGAATCGCTTTGATAAGTAACAGTCTTCAAAAGTTATTACCACAGGAAGAGACACTGGTCAAATTTCAAAAAAAAGTTGCGAGCCTTAACCTGCAAACAGGCTGCGTCCTTAAGGGGTTAAAAGATCTCTTTTCTGCTATATCTCACTGTGGTTCTGCTTTACTCACCATGAACTCCAACTTTGGCAGTTTAACGGAGGACATCTCAATTATTCGCCATGATATCCGGAGAGTGAATGATAGAGTACATGCAGTGGAAGACCGGGTTAGTGAGATAGAAGACCAACTGACCCCAGTGAAGCATGACCTACAGAAAATGAGAAATAATGAATCTATGCTTATGGATAAATCCGAGGATATTGAGAATAGGCTGCGGCGAAACAATCTCCGTCTGGTGGGGGTGCCTGAAAGAGCGGAAGGTAACCGGCCAGTGGATTTCTTTGAAGCCTGGATAAAAGAGAAGTTTCCTGATGGTGTACTATCCCCTTTATTTGCAATAGAAAGAGCACATAGGGTGCCAACACGACCACCTCCTCCGGGGGCACCTCCACGTCCAATCCTGATTAAAATTCTACATTTCCGTGACCGTGACAATATTCTGAGGAAGGCAAGAGATCACGAAGAGCTCAACATTGAGGGAAAGAGAATCTCTATTTTCCCAGATTTTTCCGCAGGTGTGCAAAAGCGACGTGCTCATTTTCTTGATATCAAAAGGAGGCTACGCAACCTACAAGTACCATATGCAATGATCTTCCCAGCCAGATTGAGAGTAGTAGCTCTGGGAGAGGTGCACATGTTTGAAACTCCACATGCAGCGGTCCAATGGCTTGATAACGCAGAGGGAAGAATCCGTGCACACAAGGCTGAAGACGGCTGAGCGGCGGTTGAGTGAAGGACGGTATTGTTTTTTCTTTTTTCTTATACGTTGCAGGAAGCGTGGAACACTTCGCTTAGATTTCGGTGTTTATTTTTCTAATTGTTGTGGATGGTCAGGGGCGGTTTTTGTTTTGCCCTTACTTCTCATCTGAGAAGAATGTTAATTAGTCTTTATGCTTGTTATCATCTGTACTAGGAGTTTGAATGGTTGGGAGGTAGGGCCAGTCTGGTGTCTTTTAGTGGGGATCATTATGCAGCCGCAGGGGAAAATAGGTGAAATATGTTTCAGCCCATTTGTTTATGCTGATCATGGATGAGCAAGTGAATGTTATCGCATGGAATATCAGAGGACTGGGGGATACAAACAAAAGATATGCAGTGCTGGCTGAAGCCAAGAGTCATAGACCAGCAATTATTGGGCTGCTTGAGACACACCTTACAGCAGAAAATACGCATTTAATGAACAGAGCATGGATAGCCCAATCTTTTCACTCTACATATTCCACTCATGCTAGAGGGGTTAGTGTGTTGGTCCCCAAATCTATCCCTTTTGAATGTTTCAAACCCCTCATTGACCCTGATGGCCCTTCTGCAACGATAGGGGTCCAAAGGGCATTATACCAGGCACGTAAGGAGAGATTGTTTCATGGGATCAGGCACACACCACCCACCCTTAGGGAATATAAAAATAGGATGAACAATATTATTCGCTTGGAGTATGGGGTTTATTTGAAACGAAAGGCAATAAAAAAAATTTGAAAGTATATGGGGTCAATGGTTAGACCACCCGGGCCTTCCGTCAGGAGCATTGCTATCTATTAGGGAAGGACTACCGTATCTATTAGCTAGTGCGAATAGTAGGGTTTCTTAAGTATCTAATAATATAAAGGACATCATCATATAGGGCCTAGATACTGGTTAAACCTATGACGGCTGCTAGATGCGGGTGGGAAAGACACCGGACTGGGGGGGTGGGCGGAGGGGGGGATAGATGGCTGCGACCAGCTGGGAGGGGATTATGGGTCATGTTGTATATATTGGGCCAGATGTTTTGCTGGCTCAGTGTCTCTTGTCCTTGTGTACCAATGGTGTAAATGTATGTGTTGTCTGTGTGCAACTTAACAGTTTTACATTTTCTAACATTAATAAAAAATGTTTTGATTAAAAAAAAAAGAAAAACCACCAAGGACACCCCTTCTCCAAGGTTCAACGCGGGTGCAACATGATTATATACATGTGTTTATGCAGAGATCGCATTAACGCCTCACCATGCGTCATAGACGCATGATGAGGCGCCATTACCCCCCAAAATAATTGCCATGCGTTAAAGGTACGCTTGGCAATTATTACCTGTAGCGCACAGGCTGAGGTCCGGCGCGTGCTGCAAAAGAGGGAAATGTCAGTAGCAGGATTGCAACGCACAGTGGACCACTCAGTGCAGAGTTCAGCACGCTGGAGAGACCCAGAGCGATAGCACAGGCCCAGGGGAGATATGTGGGCTGCGGGACTCCCTGCCAGTTCTGCAGGCCTGTGATCCCGACGGAACCAGAGATGATTTTTTTTTTAAATAAAAACAGTTTATTAATATTATATACGGCTATGAGGTATATATTTATATACACATACATATAATGCATACACACACGTATACATATGCAGTTAGGGCCAGAAATATTTGGACAGTGACACAATTTTCGCGAGTTGGGCTCCGCATGCCACCACATTGGATTTGAAATGAAATCTCTACAACAGAATTCAAGTGCAGATTGTAACGTTTAATTTGAAGAGTTGAACAAAAATTTCTGATGGAAAATGTAGGAATTGTACACATTTCTTTACAAACACTCCACATTTTAGGAGCTCAAAAGTAACAAATAAACATAACCCAAACAAAATATTTCTATTTTCAATATTTTGTTGCGAATCCTTTGGAGGCAATCACTGCCTTAAGTCTGGAACCCATGGACATCACCAAACGCTGGGCTTCCTCCTTCTTAATGCTTTGCCAGGCCTTTACAGCCGCAGCCTTCAGGTCTTGCTTGTTTGTGGGTCTTTCCGTCTTAAGTCTGGATTTGAGCAAGTGAAATGCATGCTTAATTGGGTTACGATCTGGTGATTGACTTGGCCATTGCAGAATGTTCCACTTTTTTGCACTCATGAACTCCTGGGTAGCTTTGGCTGTATGCTTGGGGTCATTGTCCATCTGTACTATGAAGCGCCGTCCAATCAACTTTGCAGCATTTGGCTGAATCTGGGCTGAAAGTATATCCCGGTACACTTCAGAATTCATCCGGCTACTCTTGTCTGCTGTTATGTCATCAATAAACACAAGTGACCCAGTGCCATTGAAGGCCATGCATGCCCATGCCATCACGTTGCCTCCACCATGTTTTACAGAGGATGTGGTGTGCATTCGATCATGTGCCGTTCCCTTTCTTCTCCAAACTTTTTTCTTCCCATCATTCTGGTACAGGTTGATCTTTGTCTCATCTGTCCATAGAATACTTTTCCAGAACTGAGCTGGCTTCTTGAGGTGTTTTTCGGCAAATTTAACTCTGGCCTGTCTATTTTTGGAATTGATGAATGGTTTGCATCTAGATGTGAGCCCTTTGTATTTACTTTCATGGAGTCTTCTCTTTACTGTTGACTTAGAGACAGATACACCTACTTCACTGAGAGTGTTCTGGACTGCACCGAGAGTGTTCTGGACTGCACCGAGAGTGTTCTGGACTGCACCGAGAGTGTTCTGGACTGCACCGAGAGTGTTCTGGACTGCACCGAGAGTGTTCTGGACTGCACCGAGAGTGTTCTGGACTTCAGTTGATGTTGTGAACGGGTTCTTCTTCACCAAAGAAAGTATGCGGTGATCATCCACCACTGTTGTCATCCGTGGACACCCAGGCCTTTTTGAGTTCCCAAGCTCACCAGTCAATTCCTTTTTTCTCAGAATGTACCCGACTGTTGATTTTGCTACTCCAAGCATGTCTGCTATCTCAGGATGTTCTGCTTCACCTCAGTTGAGAGTTCCTTTGACCGCACGTTGTCTGGTCACAGCAACAGCTTCCAAATGCAAAACCACACACCTGGAATCAACCCCAGACCTTTTACTACTTCACCGATTACAGGTTAATGAGGGAGACGCCTTCAGAGTTAATCGCAGCCCTTAGAGTCCATTGTCCAATTACTTTTGGTCCCTTGAAAAAGAGGAGGCTATGCATTACAGAGCTATGATTCCTAAACCCTTTCTCCGATTTGGATGTGGAAACTCTCATATTGCAGCTGGGAGTGTGCACTTTCAGCCCATATTATATATACAGGCAGTCCCCAGGTTACATACAAGATAGGGTCTGGAGGTTTGTTCTTAAGTTGAATTTGTATGTAAGTCGAAACTGTATATTTTATAATTGAAGTTCTAGACAATTTTTTTTCTTTTGTCCCAGTGACAATTGGAGTTTCAAAATTTTTGCTATAATAGGACCAAGGATTATCAATGAAGCTTCATTACAGACATCTTACAGCTGATCATTGCTGTCTGAAACTATAATAAGGCATCCAGAGAGCTTCACCAGAGGTCACAGTGGGCAGAGGGGTCCGTCTGTAACTATGGGTTGTCTGTAAGTCGGGTGTCCTTAAGTAGGGGACCGCCTGTATAATTGTATTTCTGAACATGGTTTTGTAAACAGCTAAAATAACAAAACTTGTGTCACTGTCCAAATATTTCTGGCCCTAACTGTACATACATGCATACACACACACACACACGTATTACCAAAATTTTCATGTACTCCTCCTCAGCTAAAAATACTTCCCAAAAATAGCAAGAGGAGTATTATTACCCTTCGGGGAAAAATGTTAGTGCAACCTCTGTGCTGTATCTTGTACAAATCGCAAAGACTCTTGTACAGCTTTTATTTTGTTAAGAAAGGAGTGGAATCCAATCTGCTCATCTGTATGACTTTATTGTACTATTTCTGTAAATATTCCTAGTAATAATAACAAAAATGTAAATTTTTCTAAATAAAAGTTTTGAAAAAAAAAAAAAAAAAAGCTGTGCACTCGTGTGTTGATCACATGACCATGGACTCACCATTCCCTCTTGGAAGTTAAAAAAAAAAAAAAAAAAATATGAGTGAAGCAAGCGATCTTTTTAGAAAAGGGAGATCTAAAAGGAAGGTCACCACTAGATTCTCCCTTCTGTGGGAATGGCTGTACCTGCAGAGTTGCTTGGTGTACTTTGCTCTGCCTCTCCTAGTGGTCAGAACAGAGTCAGCAAGAGAAGTATTGGGGCTCATGGCCACAACGGTGAGAAAAGGGTAGTATGTGCCAATTTAACAGACGGCACAAGGCTGCACTAACTGCAATACTTTTTGTATCAATGCCGTGGTTACAGACAGCAGAGTAGAGCATGTCCTAGTCAGAAACATTTTCATAGATATCTGATAAAGTTCGTGGTGATCCATGAAAAACAAAATGCCACAAGGTAGCAACTTGGCTGGGAAAAATGAAAGACAGACTCGGTCGTGGGCATTGAGGATTATGCTGAGAAGGAGCAAACACTTTTATATGTTATGAGAAATATCTTTTATTCATACAAATCAAAACAAAATTCTTAGGAGAGTCAGGCGATCAATTTATTTACCATCCAAGGCTGATATTTTACTCTTAAGCACAAATTGACCTAAATATCAGAAACCATCCAATGAAATAAGAACTTCCTATAAATAATATACAGTTGTCTGTAGAAAGGGACTGTCGCCAGGTTTAAAACCCCCCCCCCCCATTAAACTATGAGCCCCACCAGGTAGGGAATTAAATATCCTTTCTAGGATTGTCTTATGTAATCTTGCATGTTTATCTAGGAGATTAAAAAAAACTCCAAACCATATGCAAATGAGCTGAGAAGCGTCTTCTATTGCCCGAGATTAGTCACTTTTAGAGGCTGGAGGGGGCTGTCGCTACAGAAACCGCTGTCTGAGGTATACAGACCTGATGGGGCCATTTGTGCAACGGTGTAACATCTGCTAAGAGTCTAAAAAACTTCAGATATAAAGCAGTCAGATATAATGTCTTGGTTATGTGACTAGCAAGTCCTGCCTTACCATGCTTGTGATCCAACATTAGCAAAATCATTGTATGTACTATGCAATGATACACCAAAAGGTAAGAGTTTTCTGGGAGAAAAAATAAAGGTTTGTGGTGTTTTTTATCTCATAAAAATTCACTGCATTAAATGGCCTGTGGACTACATTGCAGAAAGCAGGGGATCCTGCATCTGGTTTGCACGCGGAGACTGGAAGGTGCCATGCAGGGATTTCTCCATGGAAACCACAGCGAGATGAATTAATCTTTTTCACTCTATAAAACATGGTGTAAACTTATCCGAAGGGTACCGAATCCCTGAAATTTCTAAGAGCCAAGACCACTGAAATTTCAACATTACATGTGACTTGCCTACTAATTTATACAGGATCTGGGAATTATGCAAGCTGAAAAACACTAATAAACCCACACAGGACATACACAAGTGTCATGTTAATTTAGTTTTTGCAACATTTCAAGAAATAAAGATGTTATTCTTTCATTGGCATCAGCATATGCACGATATTGCTTTTTTAAGAATGCCAACTACTGTATACATTTAATATTAAAATTTCAGGGGCACCCATGGCAGTTTCTAGTGACCATTGCATCTTACTGGCTGCCTGGGGTCAGCAAGTTCACTAAAATGAACTTCTCAGGCACAACACCATGGCTTGATGTGGGCTAAAACCTTGACTCTTTAGCTTCTTAAAACTTTTGGCCTACAAGATTTTAAAGAAGCTTTACGATGTGGCTTAAATAAAATGTATATTTCCACATCTCATTAACACACTACGAAAAAAGACAATAGCATAATTACTTAGCATCTTATTATCAAAGGCAAATACTTGCTGTAAAAAAAAAAAAAAAAAAAAAGTTTTGCTTTACAAGAGTAAGGAAACATTGTGACATGAATAAAAACACTAAGTATTTACAAATTAACTTACATGGATCCCTAGAGATCAAGGGTTTTAGTCTAGTACATTTTCTGTTCTCCCTAGTACTGTTGAAGCAATGTTGCATATCCACGTTCTTAAAATATGCTAAAGACAAATAGGTATGCATCGAATTTCAAATGAAGATGAAAGATTTTTTCTATATATTTTCTGCATCATTGACACATTAAATAAATTGTCCAGTTTTAGACTTTGTTTCCTGAGATTCAGACCAAGTTAACTGGGCCATTAAGTATCAAGAGGAAGGGCACAAACCCCAACCATATGTAAACAAGGAGACTGGAAAAGGGGTCGTGTACAAAACAAAATGCGTTTCACCCTCTGCATGGTCTGAAGTCTCTTTGTATGATGATCTCGCTCCTGACAGTCAGACATTTAAGATTTAAGCCAACATAGTCCAATCACGCTGAAGGGTTACAGGTTGTGAAGAGTCTGCAATAGGGTGTGTCGGGCTTGAGGCTGCGATTCTAGAGAGTTATTGGGCCTATGAAAAGAAAAATATCTTTATAAAAGCTCTGCTGTAAAATAAAACAGTGTAAACGATACAGCTACATGATGCAAAGATAAATATGTAGTCTTTGGATACTTACTTAGAAATAAAAGCCAACAGAACAGGAATTAGAGACTTCTGAAAATAATCCTGTTGCACGATATGATTTAAAGACAGCAATGGTCCATATAAGTGTGGGATGGCTTTAATCTTCTCCTCACTCTGCAAAAGATACACCAATCATGAATATGTGCATTACATAGTTCAAACAAGGGAAGAAAACAAAACGACATTAGTGTACTTACTGCCCAATATAAAATAGAGGGGAAAATAAAACAATCTTCTAAAGCATTTTTTCCTCAAGGAAAATAAATAAAATATATATTTTAAAACAAAAAAAAAACTGTTGCTGAATTAATGCAACAGCAAGACTACAGGGTGAGTTAGGCTCTACATTCATTGTATGGGCCAATGTAGTGTTCAAACATGGTGTGAATATAGTCTAAACTATCTTTCTTAAAAATTGTGAAATGTTTATATGTAGCAGATACATTAATGTCAGCCCAGCCTGCTATCCGATTACATGTCCTACTTCTCTCTCGTTAAGCAGGTATGGGCCCTGTTGATGAAAGAATCGGGTGTGATAGTCTGAAAGTAAAAGTTGCTCAGAAACACCAATCCTAGTTACACCTGGGAAGATAATCATACTTGTAAGAAACAACTGTAAAATGTATCATACCTTGAGAAGTCCCATCTTGACAAGCAAACTGGTAATAAACATGTCTGGCTGGAAAACAGAACTGCTAAAAGCCTTTTTCATCAAGTCATCTGAAAATAAAAAAAAGTTTTTATTTATTTATTTTTAAACAAAAGGTTGAATTACAAGTTAAGGAGAACCTGTCAGGTAAATGAACCACCAAAACAATTTTCATAAACTGCCATCAGAAAGCATTGCCCCCATCACTACATTGTCCCTCTACATGCCTGTAAAGTTAAATAATCAGGTCCTCAAGTTGTATGCAAATGACCCAAGTTTGGTCTAATGAGCCATTATCATATTTAGCAGTCCAGCTTATTCAACAATGTGAGGCACAGCCACAACCCCCAGTGCTTGACTAAGAGCCTGTATTCTGATGTGACACTCCTGGTGCTGGCGGGCAAGCTCCCTGAAGCCTGCATGTGTATGAGATACAAGTCTACAGGATGAAGCCATGTGTATGGGAGAAGAACATGTCAGATTCATGTCTGTGTCTCTCAGGCAGATAGAGCACAAACACTAACAAAGAACAAGGGGAGGAGATGGGAGAGGTAACATCACTTTCTATATCCATGTGCCAGACTCATTTACATATTAAAGAAAATGCCATTTTAGAATGATTAATGTATGAATTAACTAAATAACGGTTGGGTTGGAATACTTGTGAGCTGCCCCAATGGGTAGCGGTGACAGAATTAGTTAGAGACCTTATGACAGGTGTCCTTTAAGCATCTAGCCCTATGGAAGTGGTTTCTTACCAACAGTTTCCTCCACGGCTGTCTTTATCTCTTGATCATCACGATACACTGAGGCTATTTGGATGAAAGCCTGCACTACCTTTTCAGTGTCTGTAACGTCAGTCTTTAAAAAAAAAAAAAAAAAAAAATTTCAGAAATAGAATTTTTTTTCTAACAAGAACTCACGTTTCATCAATTTAACTATATATTAATTAATGTAGATTGCAATACCTGATCTATAATTGCTGAACGCCTTTGGCCCATCCTTAAGAGTTTTTCAGGAGAAGGAAAGCTGAGGAAAGCGGCTGCATCCACAGGAGGACGGGGAGGGGCAGAAGGCGTTGACTCCTTTCAAAAGATAAAAATCAATAGTTCTATGTTAAATCCAATAGAAAAGAGAAGCAAAACTTATTTTCATTAACATTTTCCATACACATCAGAGCTAGCAAAACCAAACGACTGTGTGTATTGAAGAGTTTCTCCCAAGGTTGTTATAAGGATAGGGATGTAATATTACCACTGTACAAGGCATTGGTTCGGCCTCACCTGGAATATGCTGTACAGTTCTGGGCTCCGGTCCATAAAAAGGATGCCCTGGAGCTGGAGAGGGTTCAACGTAGAGCCACAAAAATGATAAGGGGTATGGAGGGTCTCAGTTATGAGGAAAGATTAAAACAACTAGATTTATTTAGTCTGGAAAAGAGACGACTACGAGGGACATGATTAATTTATATAAATATATGAATGGTCCATACAAAAAATATGGTGGTAAGTTGTTTCAGATTAAATCAAATCAGAAGACGAGGGGGCACTGTCTCCGTTTGGAGAAATCAAGGTTTAATCACCAGAGGCGACAGGGCTTTTTTACTATGAGAACTGTCAATCTGTGGAACAGCCTGCCTCAGGCGCTGGTCACAGCAGGGACAGCGGAGAGCTTCAAGAAGGGTCTAGATGCCTTTTTACAAGTAAATTACATTGATGGTTATGTTATATAGAATGGTTTCCCCCTAAATCGCTTCCTCAGCCAATCCCTTCCCTTCCTTGGTTTAACTTGATGGACAAGTGTCTTTTTTCAACCGTATAAACTGTGAAACTGTTATACCCTATGCACTGGAAAGGCTATGACAATACAATCTGATCGATGGGGGTGTGACTGCCCAGGCGCCCAACTTTCACCGTAACATACTCCCACAGTTCGAGAGTTCAACTAATTGAAGATTAAAGTGCAACTGTAAAGTTTAAAGACTTTTGCCTAACTGTGCTAAGCAAAAATCAGCAGTGTATCTGCAGGTGTTTACCTGCTAGCAGAGGTTTTACCTTGTCCCCCTGGCTGCTCTCCATTTGCCATGCTTTCTGGCAACCATTGGACACCGTGTCGGGTATAAGGAAGCTTGTTGAGAGGAGCAGTAGTGGAGTAGTGCAAGAAAAGAGAACCCCGATTCATATGAATATTTTTGTCAGTAACTTTACAGTTATGCTTTAAGCATATGTCCTGTCACTCTATTCAATTCTATGAGAACCGGAAATTGCAGAGCATACAGCTTGTTTATCTCAGGCGATACCATACTTATAAAAACGGTATCTCTCTTCTTATGATTGGTGGGGGTCACAGTAGTTCGCCTGACACTACTAGTTGAAGTCACATTATTAGCCCCTATCCACATAACAAACTTGGGACAACCCCTTTAAGGAACGAAACTCCAGGGCTGCTCTGTTGCAACTTATTTTTAAGACTTGTTGTCAATTAAAGGTTTGTGTGAACAACATATACAATAACGTGTAGTATGTGTACACACTAAAGAAAATTAAAGGGAAATACTTTATTTGGTCACTGCACTGCTTGTAACTCAATTGCATTTGGAAAAATATATTAGGAATGGTGGATGGGGCTCCCAAGAAGAATCTCAACTTATCTCATCACTACTGCAGACAAACAACAATTCCCCCCCCCCCCAACTGGATGTACAATATCAGTCCTTTATATCTACAAAACTTTTCTTCATTTGTATACCATAGAATTTTAATCTAGAAAAACCCATTTAGTGCATATCATTTCAGCACAATGTGTGATAATATGTAATTTTTAAACAAACTGTAACAAAATAATTACTTGAGGAAATTTCTTGGGCTTCTCTTGCTCATTGCCTTCCTCTTCCTCTTCATCTCCTTCTTCTTCCTCCTCCTCCTCCTCCTCATCATCATCTTCCTCCTCCTCATCATCATCATCCTCTTCATCTTCTTCATCATCATCATCTTCATCCTCATCATCATCATCTCCTTCATCATCACTAAAATGCAGAAATATAAGAATATAAACATCACGAAAAGACATGCAGAATAACCAAAAAGTTAATTTAAGAGTCCGTCCACATTGCACCTCAGAAGTGGCGTTACGTTTACTTATACAAGACAGTGATTGACATGATGCAAAATATTGTGTAAATAACATTTTAAATGATGGGGAAGATTTAACAGATGAGACCAGTTAAAATTGGTCTAGTTGCTCATGGCAACCAATCAGAGCTCAGCTTTCAGTTTTTCACAGCAGTTAAAAATTCCACGAGCAACTAGAACAGTTCTGCTCTCAGACATTTATTTTTTAATGGTCACATTTCTTATAAAAAAAATGTATATTATGATTCTCAGCTGTACCACGCAGGATAAAGATCTGTGCAGCTGGCTCTTCTGCTTGCAACCAATTAATTTGTGTAATCCCCATTCAGGATTTATATTGCTGACATTAGAAGCTTTAGTACCGAGGGAAGTCATTGGGACCTGCACCAATAACAGTGATCAAATGCTCAGCAAGTTATAAACTGAGGAAAGACCCAATACAGTTAAACAGTCAAATATCTTGATTTTATGGATTTATAAACCTACTTGTACTGTAACAGCGCCTCAACAAGGATCCATTTTTTATCCTTTTGAACAATCCAGTCAAAATAGTCATCTGGATTGCGATTCTGAATGCTGCGTTCAGAATCATTGATAAAATGCCATCAGTCTTGTGTGAATCAAAACCTAAGAAGGGAGGCAGTACACTTACCGAATATACTCGAGTATAAGCCAATGGTGGGAAATGCATTGATCACAGCCTCCCAGTATATAGCCTGCCAGCCCCCCTGTAATTAACTCTACTCACCTATCCGACGTCCCCTGTAGGTCCACTGCCTCCTCGGGTCTTCGCGCTCGGCCGGCACAAATTTTGCTGAAAAACTCGGCTTATACTTGAGTATATACAATACTCAAAGAAAATCTACCATTTGTTTTTATGCATTGTGAACCAAACATACCGTGAGAATGTTGTAGTGATACCGATGCAAAAACATATCTGATCTAATCCCTGAAGTGAGTGGTTCTGCTCAAAAAACAATTATAAAATTTAGGACCTTGCGCAACCTGGGTGTAGAATGATAAACACATTACATAGAGCTTCCTGAACCTGAGCTGGATGAGTCGCACACAGCAGCTGGGGGATGGTGCAGTAATTGATTACTTCTGCCTGTCCGGGACAACACAGTAATGACGTTTCTCAGCTTACACTGGGCGGGACAAGGCTGGAGCAGTGCATAATTAGGCTGAGGAGAGCACCGGGGTAGCCACAGGAGCGACAAAGCCTCATTATCATAATTTTATAATTGTTTTTTCAGCAAAACCACTTGGATCAGGGATTAAACAAGATATGTTTCTGTATCAGTGTAGCTACAGTATTCTCAAGGCGTGTTTGGTTCATAATGGATAGAATCAAATGGTAGGTTTCCTTTTAGCTACTACCCAATCTCTGATCCTTAAAATGCAACTATAAAGTTTTAAAGGCTTCTTCTATAGCAGCGATAGCTGAAAACTAACATTTTTCAATACACAGCAATAAGATGATAAATGTGTATCTACTAATCTTCTCCCATCATCCTCTCTCAGCCCTCTCCTTAAAGCTTGGTATTTTAGTTGCCAAAAAGGATCCGTAACGTGAAAGAGGAGGGAACAGGAGATGCAGATTTACAGAATGGTGAGGGGCGGACTATGCACTGAGCTAGTTCTGGTCTCTGCTCAGCAATTACAGGAAGCAGCAGTTCTGTCATATCTGCTTTGAGTACACTCTGCTCTCATGTCCCCACACACAGTCCAGCTCATCCCCCTGCAGCTGCTCAGTTTAATAAATCTATTATCATAGACTCGCCATTAGTACTGACTGCTTCATGGAGAAACGAATCAATGTTTACAAGCAGAGCAATACAGATTTTGGTGAAGGGATCCCCCATCTGCCCTGTGACCCATTTTGCATGTTATAGGCCCTAGGTTGAGGTCTGTTTACTTAATGCTAAAATAAATAAATAAAATAAACACAGTTAGGGTACATTCACACAGCGGTATGCCCACCGTGCGAGCATACCGCCGTGTGCTGGAGAGGAGGAGGAGGCGGCCCCTCCTCCCTCCACAGAGAATAGCGGCGCACGGCCGCACACACGCCAAAAGATAGAGCATGCTCTATCTTTTTACGGTGTGTGGGCCGGATCGGTGCCACACATGTGTGGCACCGCATCTGCGCCGCTATTGCCGTCTATAGGGACGTACATGCGGCCGCAAATTTGCGGCCGCATGTACGTCCCCGCAGACGGCCATGTGAATGTGCCCTTACCCTGCAAATCACCAGCTTATCTCTAGACTTTGACAAAGATATAGTTGGGTCAGTGAAGAAATGGGGGAAGTATATACAACGTATATACGTCCCCCAATGGCCGTATGAATGAGGCCTAAAACAAAACATCCCTATTTAGTAATCCATGGCCTCATTGAAGGGGAGCTATGAGTTCATGTAATAACTCCCCGAAAATTGAACCAAAAACCATAGATGTCCAAAATAGATACAGGAGTGAAACCAGAACTATTTTTAGCCCATAGGGACATATATCTGCCACAGAAATCAGTCATTTTAGATAAAATTCAGTATGCAAATCTGCTTCTCGGTGCCCTGGGGGTTTGGCCATCGCTGCTGGTGAACTTATTTTTTCATTCCCATTTTGCCCAGAACCATCACCACTTAAACATACAGAAGCGATAGAGATTTATATGGACCAAGTATATGGGTGCAGTAAGATTTGCACTTTGCTATTACAGAGAAGTACAGCTGGTAAATTTTGATTTACAAGATTTTGGAAAACTTGCCTTACATTATGCAATATCCACAAGGCATGTTCTTAATAGGCTAACTAGGCAAGCTACACTGAGATAAAACACAACGTGCCCTACAACTACCTGACCTCCATTTACAGAATATTTGGCACAAAGATATCGTACAAATGGCAGGCACCTGATAGTTTGATTTGTATTATGTATCATATAGAAAGGATACCATTAGTTTGTTGTTTTGCCACTTAGTATAAAGTGTGTTAGCCTTGTGTCTATATCAAAAGGCTTTGAAAGACTAGATCAATTGCACCCTTATGGATGATGCTCACAACATACATTGATTGCACACACCATCATTCTCGCACACAAAATAGATCATATGATGTCAGAAGGATAAAGATTCATAATTAACCAAAACCATGATTTTAAAATATGGACATTTTTGAGTTGAGATCACAGGAACAAAACAAAAATGCAAACGCACAATTGACCAATTCATACCTAAGGGATGCCAGCACTGAACTCATGTTGTAGCTTTCCAAAATTTCTTGAACATGTTCACAACCTTCTTCTCCCAGGCCATTTCCTATAAAGGAGGCATAGAAAAGGTCAAAACCTACATAAAACAAAATTGCAATTCTGCCTTTTATATTTTCAAGTTATAGATATTTGGTTTAAAGGGAGACCATCAATGTGATTTTGGACACTAATCTAACTACACGTCCCTATGAATCTTTGGTTTAATATCCCAAATTCCCCTGTATTTGAACCTATAGGTGAGCCCGATAAGGGACATTGGACTAATTTCTGTGGCTGCCAATGCTTGTGTAATGATTCAATGAATTCAGTGTATAATCCTCAACTACACTGCCCATGTACCATACCTACTGCCCATGGACAGTGAATGCTGGGAGTTTTACCGCAGCTTCACTTGCAAACCACACAGGCACTGAGCGAAAAGGGCATGAGCCAAGTCATGTCAAAAATGTACCAGTTCTCCTTGTTATGAAAGAAAATCACTTTCAAGGGTTACAGCAGTTAGCAGCTTGGTTAAAGTGCATTTGCTGGGACACGGGGATGATTATGGATCGAATATAAACCGATAGATGAACAGCTAATGACCAACAGTGGGTCATTTCAGCCACAATACCCTTCTACATCATAATACAAACACAGTTTTCTTTAAATATAGGTTTACCATTTATATCCAGTTTCTCAAGCTGAGATTTATCTTCGATAGCTTCAGCCAAACTTATGGCTGCATCACGTTTAATTTCACAGAAGGAAAGGTTGAGTTCCTATAATGGAAGAAAAAAAAAATTTATACAGTTTTCTTAGAAGCATAATTACCGGTAAGTCAACTAAAACTAAATAATTCCATGGAAGTAATTTGAACTGCCTAAAGATATAAGGCAGCAGAATTAACCCCTTCACGATGCAGCCATTCTGTAAGGCTCAGCCCCATTTTTTGTAATATGACATGTTGCTCTATATGGTTATAACCTTTGAACACGTGATTTTGAAATACTTTTTAATGACAGATCATACTTAATGTTAGTGGAAAAATTGGCTGATATGTTTGCCATTAAAAAAAAAAAAAAAATTGTTGAAAATATTGAAAAATTTGCCATTTTAAAAATTCTAAATTATCTCCTTTTCAGAAAAATAGTAGCAAGTCTCTTTAGGGTTTTCTTTTCTTTCTGTATATTTTATCACAACGTCATAAGGCTTACAAATCAAACTGCGAATTTCCGGATTTTCATTGAAATTGCAGCATTGCATTTTTTGGAGAGCATTTTTGTTTTTAATGTACGCCAATCAAGGATGCGATTACGGAGGGGAGGGGGGGGGGGCTTCTAAGCCACTTAAATGCCGCAGCTGCGCTGACTTTGGCATTTAAGTGGTTAACAGATGCAGATTCTTCCACACACACCTCCAAGCTCCACAGTCTTTACTCCTCTAAATGCCCCTACTGTACGGCACAAGATATTGGAAAGACTGACCTGTTCTAGTAATTGCTAAGGATTTCTGCTGTTGGATCTTGAAAGCCCCCTTCCTGAGGTATAAACATTACAGAAAGGTTTTCTTACCTTTATTTTATGTAAGCCCTCTCTCAGGGCACCAGCAATGGCCAATGCTCCTTTAGAACGCACCAAGCAATCTCCAAAATTAATATGCTCTACTTGTCTTAATGTTTTAAGTGCCTAAAAGGATAAATTATATTGCAGTTCAACAGAAAATTACTGAAATTCAAACATCACTAGGTGATCTATGGTAAGCAAAATAAAATATTACCTCTGCCATAGCAATGCCTCCTTTATCTGTAAAAGTATTATCGTTGAGATTGATGACTTTCAATAGCGGATTCACTTTAAAAGCTTCAGCCAATGCAGTGATGCCAGCATGGTTTATTCCATTCTGGGGCATGTGAACTTCCTCCAAGGTGCCGATTAACTATGGACAAAACATTTATTTAAATTTAATGGAGAGGTAGTATGAGATTATTAAATATTCTGCATCTGAAGGTACATACCCGAAATGCCTCAGCCAAAGCTGTGGCACCATCATTTTCTAGGCGATTTCTTCCAGCCACAAATACTTTGAGAGCAAGGGGTTTACCAAGAGAACTGGATTTTTTGTGACACTCAGTAAGTGCTGCAGCAAGAATCTAATGGAAGTACATAGAGTAATGTATAAATAAAAGTCTTTCATTAACCTTGTTGCTTTGAAAAAAAATATCTTTTCATTATTTTACAAAAAAAAGGATGTGTAAACCCATCATCTGGCACATAATGCCAAAGTAAAAGCATATGTAAGGATATACACATGTATAGGAATACTGCAGCCATGGTATGGATCAGAACCCACTGACTAGATATGGGTGGCATAACCTAGCAATAAGCAAATTTGTAATAACACAACAGTGATGCAAGAAAGAAAAGAGAATCAAAGTACCTTTCCCCCACCAATTCCCATGCCGCAATTGTTTAGTTTCAGTTCTTGTAGTGTATAGCATGTGGGACTTTTCAACAAGGCCTCAAATCCCCGCACACCATCTGGCCCGAAAGCATTGTCACTCAAATCAAGTTCTGTCAGCTGCGCACCAGCCGTTATCAATGCATCACCTAAAGAAATCTGCATGAAGAGAAGCAGCTGTAAATATACACACAAACAGTGTACGACACATAGAAGAAAATCTACCATCAATATCAAGCATGATAAACTAGGGACACTGACTCATATATCCAGGGCATAGCTCTTGAAATATAAGATTACCACAATCAGGCAATGGACTCCGTAAGCCTAACCTGTCACTCCCACGCAGACTCCCGAACTTCGACTCCAGCTCCACCGAAAGAGTCCACAGTCCTGTTTTCCTGGTCCCTCTAGCAGTGCTTGAGATAAATGTGGGCATTCCTTCCTAGTGCCTCTTTTCTCTAAGCATTCACCTCAACTAAAGGTGATTTAGGGGTGCACAGGCGATCTGTCAAGCCATGAGTAGCAGTCCACACACTGCTCACAGAGTCCAATGAGATCTTCCATAACTTATGGAAGTGTTCATTGTTGCAGGAGCAAGTGCAGCTGAGAAGTTCTAGTGCTCCCAGGTCCTCTCCTGCCATTTTGCTCTGTGTCCTGACTCTGGTTGCATGTCACAGAGAAAAGCACCCACCGGAGAGGACCCAGGAGTGGCAAGTAGTTGTCAGCTATACTGTACTGCTCCCGGGTCCTCTCCTGAGCAGCACATGGAGGAGAAAAGAAGCCGCAGTGTGGTGCAGGGAGAAGAAGAGACATAAAAGGAGAGAATTTATTATTATCTGCTCTGTTGCCCTCTATTGCCGTACTGTGGAATTTACAATTTCTGGGTTGGCATTTTGTGCTGTAACGTGGTTGTTGGTGCATCTTAGGTGTTGGTTACAGATGCGGCCTCTTAAAACTGAGCAGTATGACGGCGTGGCCCTTCTTTTACATACTGGTGTGTGCTTCCTCTGGCAGAATCTGCTCTTCTTTTAGCCTCTTATGATTTTTTATTATGCAAATGAGCCCGGGGGGCTCCAGGCTCCATAGCAGTTAATTGAGCCTGGAGCCCCTCAGTCTTATTTGCATAAATGTTAAAGCTTGTTTTTTTCATAAGAACAAGAACATAAGGAGCTAAGAGGAAATTCTGCCATATGAGATACACTCCAGCAGATTTGTGTGCTTGGGTTACAATCCTTGATCCTGGTGGTAGATTTCCTTTAAAAGAATTTCCTACATTTTTTACAATTTATTATATGTGGATTCGAACAACTTTATCACGACTCCGACTACACAACCCTGACAAACAATCACAGTGCAGCAATATGCATGTGTCCCTGGTTTATCATGATGGACTTTAATGGTAGATTTTCTTTCAAGAAAACCAACCATCAAAATCAAGCATGATACACCAGGTGCGCTTGCACATATATTCAGGCTCTGTGAGAGTAGTTATCTTCTTATATTTGTTATTCATGGCTTTCTGCCCAAATCAACTTTTCAAAAGTATGCTAATGAACATTGGTGGATCGGGAGGGTTGTTTCCAGAGAATCTCAGTGATGTCTTTTCACTGTTTATTACACTGAGCTGAGCAGGTCTCCCCTGCACTTCCTGCTGCTGCATTACACAGGCAGAGGGAGAGCATGTTCTGTTCATTGCAACAATGTGTGAAAAGACATCACTGAGGGGCTCTGGAACAACCCTCAGGCCCATTAGCATTGATTTTAGAAGCAAGGATGCCATAGATAACAAAAATAAGAAGATTACCACAGTCATGGTGCTTGGATATGTGAGCAAACCATCCTATGGGCTACCGTTTGCATATCTTGTGAATGGAAAATCAAGCGGCATGAATACAATACTTTCTACCTCAGAGGAGGTTGGGAATGGTCCCTTACATATTAGATCAGTAAGTCCTGCCAAAATCAGTGCTTTCCACTGACATCCAGCTAAAAACACCAAATACCATAGATTTCAGTGCTTACCAGTGCAGGAGGAATTTCAGATCTCAATCTCCCAGTAAACATATCACTCCAATGACATCTCTAGAAGAAAATACAAGGTACCAAATTACCAAAAGTATATGCCGAAACCCCTGTCACACTTCAGAATCAGACAAAGGTGTGAAGCATTGTTATATGTTTAATGAAAATGCTTTTATTTTTTTATATGCTTGCTGAATACTGATACTAAGAGGACGGTTGACTATGGATCAAGCTGATCACAGTTTACTTCTTTGCACCAAGGAATGCCAGACTCCCTGGGTTGATGTTTACATATGCCACTAGTGATTTATGCATACTATCTATTCCAGGGAAAGCAAAGCCTTTGTTTCTTCGATGCCCATTAATAATTTACTACCCAATGAACTATGGACATTACTTCTTTATCTTTACCTGCCCCACTGAAAGTTTCTGTATAATCCTTTGTGACGCAAATCAAGCATCTCACATCTGGCTAGCCTTGCATGGCATCAGTTCTCCACAGAGATTGAGATATTATACCATAGTTCTGTCTTGTGTGATTTCTTTGAGCTCTCTCAGTAGATTTAATTAACAATTAGAGAACCCGAGGTTGTGTAAACAGGGGCAGAACTTGACAAAGGTAAGATGTGAGAAATTGGTGCCCTAATCAGGACAACTTCTGAAAATGCCGTGTTAAAGGGAACCTGTCACCAGAGACCTAATTTTCACCAAAGACAGATTGTAAAAGCCCATGACATCTGCAGTGCAAAAATGCCTTTCTGCCTTTTCTAAGCATTTGCATTACAATATAATTGTGAGTTATAACTTACTCTTGCATCCTGACAAAATCTTGGGGTAGTCACAGGGGCTGACTATGGTTGGGATGCATTTACAAAAACAACATGTGACTTGTCTGAGCTTCAGGCTGCCTCCATCTTTGTGTTCCTGTACAGCTTGTCCCTCCCCCGATGATGTCAGCTCACTAGGCTGTGACCTCTGAGAAGGAGCACAAAGGTGGGGGCCAAGCTCTGTGGAGTGAGTAACACAGACAAGGCACATGTTTTTTGAAATGCATCCAAACCAAAGTCCAGCCCCTGTGACTACCCCGGGATTTTGTCAGGGTGCAAGGCAAGTTATAACACACAATTATATTGTAATGTAAATACTTAGAAAAGGCAGAGGGGAAGATTTGCACTGCAGCTGTAATAAGCTTTTGCAACCTGTCTTCAGCGAAAATGAGGTCCCTGGTGACAGGTTCCCTTTAACCCCTTGAACACATGAACAGATATATAAAATAGTTTTTTTTCCCCTAGCCACAGATTGGCACAGTTTATCTTGTGCTGGTAATAAACGCATCTGTATATCCCATTGTACATTAAATAAAGGGTAGCATCAAGATTTCAGAAATATTAAACTGCATAAGAAAAATACAATAACCTTTCATACATTCCATTATCTCACCTTGAGGTCAGGCTTATTTTCCAAGGACTTTGCAATGGCTTTAGCGGCCTCAACACCGACAGTGTTGCCTTCAAGACGCAACGCTTGCAGTCCTTCAAAGCTCTCGATTTCTTGCACAACTTCCTCTGCTGCAGATGGACAGGGGGAAAAAATGAAATTTTTGTATAATATGGCTCAGAGAGGGTTACAGTAGACCAAATATTGGCTAAGTATCTCATCATACAGAAGTGAGATATTTTAACTTCAATTTGATCAGAACGATTGAGAACTAGAACAAGCCTCCTAGCTTTGCTCATAAAACAATGCTTACCATCCTGTGCAGTGTTCAGTTTCAGAGTTCTGCCTTTGAAGCTCAGTTCCCCTCCTCCCACCTTGGTTTTTGCCAAGGAATCTGCCAACTGTGAAATATCTTCAGATGCCATTGTCTATGTTGAGAAATATAATACAAATGTCATAAAAATCAAAGCCATAAACAAAGTTAGGTACAATAAGGGACATAGTATCTAAAGAATTGCTCAGGTGGTGGGTATCAATTATTTTGCAATTTATGCAATGTTATTTCCGTTTTAGATGTTCTCGTAAGAGAAATCATTATGATGCTCGGGCTGCCATTCACTGCAATACGGTCACTTCATGAAACAGTCAAAAGAAATTGCACCCTTTCCCACTCGCTCCAGATTATGTGTGGATTCGAGCAGAACATAGGAAGCTATAAAAAAATAATAATATATATAAAAAAAATTTGCAAGTCTGGTGCCGGTGTGTGGAGAGCACCGATCGTGTTATGCTCGTCGTTCGCCACCGACAAAGCTGCCGGCAGCTTCAAAATAGTAAAATAAATATTTTTAAAATAGTAAAAATAAAAAAGTTAAAAAAAATTATAATTAAAAAACCTAAAAATTATAATCAACCCCCTTTCCCTAGAACTTGTATAAATATAAATAAACAGTTTAACCCCGTAAAGGTAAATAGCCCCCAAAATCAAAAATTCTATGAAAAGTGATTGATAGGTCGTACAGTGCTGAAAATGGTAGCATTGAAAACGTCCTCAAAAGTCGCAAAAAAAATGACACCAAAGTATGAAAAAGTTATTAGCGACAGAAGATGGCAAAATAAAAAATAAAATTTTGTCCAGGACGTTTTCATTTTTTTTTTTTTTTTAAATGTATGAAAACATAAAACCTATGCAAATTTGGTATCACAGTGATCGCACTGACCCAAAGAATAAAGCAGACATGTCATTTGGGGCGCACACTGAAAGCTGCAAGACCCAAGCTCACAAATGCGTTTTCCCCGCTTCCCAGTAAACGTCATGGAAAATTAAATACCATCGCTATGAAGTGCAATTTGTTCTGGGTTGCAGAATTCCACCTTCACAATGCAGATGTGAACCTGACCCAACATGCTATTTATAGATAAGACACTGTACAGTCTGCTCAGCTCCTCCTGCTCTATTGCATGCTACCTGCAGATAGGAGACCATGTACAAATTGTTCAGCTCCTCCGGCTCTTCTTAGTGATCTGGCTCATTAGGCTCTGCTTGCTAAGAAAAGCCGGCTCTTCTGGTTCACTAGTAACCCCTTAACGACTTGGCCTTTTTTTTAGTTTTTTCACTTCCATTTTTCACTCCCCACCTTCAAAAATCTATAACTTTTTTATTTTTCCACATAAAGAGCTGTGTGATGGCTTATTTTCTGTGTAATAAATTGCACTTCATAGTGACGGTATTTAATATTCCATGCCGTGTACTGGGAAGCGGGAAAAAATTCCATTGTTGCAAAAAACATTTGCAACGTTTTCTTGTAGCCTTGGATTTTACAGTTTTCACTGTGCGCCGCAAATGACATGTCTACTTTATTCTTTGGGTCGGTACGATTACGAGGATAACAAAAATTTGTATAGGTTTTATAATGTTTTCATACATTTACAAAAAATCATTTTTTGCGAATTCAGATGGTGTTTTCATTGCTATACTTTTTAGGCCTTTTGATCACTTTTTATTAATTTTTTAATATTTTTCAAAATGGCAAAAAAGTGCCATTTTCCACTTTGGGCGCTATTTTCTGTAACGGGGTTAAACGCAGTGAAAAAACGTTATTATATTTTGATAGATCGGGCATTTTCGGACGCGGTGATACCTAATGTGTTTACTATTTTTACTGTTTATTAATATTTATATCAGTTCTAGGGAAAGGGGGGTGATTTGAATTTTTAGGGTTTTTTATTATAATTTTTTTTTTTTACTTTTTTTATTTACTATTTTTGTACTTTAACCCTAGGTTGTCTGATCGATCCTATCTGCATTATGGCAGTATATGGGGATTTTCCTCCGCATTCATTACAATGTGCAATTAGCACATTGTAATGAATGGGTTAAAACGAGACAGCTTAGGGCAGTGATGGTGAACCTTTTAGAGCCTGAGTGCCCAAACTTCAACCAAAAGCCACGTATTTATTGCATAGTGCCAGCGCAGCACTTTAAGCAGTAGTTTATTTCTCATTGTTCTTTGACAACTTTCAATCCTTCAGCCTCCTAAAGACACCAATGCAGTTGAAAGGAGGAGGGCAAATTCCCCTATCATTGTAGGAAGATTCTCCAGGAAGATTCTTTGAGTCCTGTCTGGTGAACTTCATGCTGGGGTGATGGCCTGGGTGCCCAAAGAGAGGGCTCCGAGTGCCGCCTCTGGCACCAGTGCCATAGGTTCGCCCCCGCTGGCTTAGGGCCTTTGCGAGACCTGAAGCTGTCACGGCAATGGATCGCCGCTCCCCGTGACGTCATAAGGGAGCGACGAACCGCGGCGAGATGGCGGCATCTTTTTGATGCTGCCGGCGAAGATTGACATGAAAACACCCACGATCAGTGCTAGCAATATGCAGCAAAGAATTACCGGTTATGGAGAGGGCTCGGCCCGCGAGCCCTCTCCATGCATCGGGACCCGGCGCGTGTCGGGAAGGGGTTAAATGTATAATAGATGAGCCATCAACTCACTGAGGGGAGCCGACTCCCGTCGTTCACGTGAAAGTGCAGCCTCTTAAGAGTCGGTTTGTTCACAAATGACCCATCACTACTGCTGATAGGACAATGTATAATCTTCTCAGCTCCTCCTGTTCTATAACATGCTGCCTGCTAATAGGACACTATGTATAATCTTCTCAGCTCCTCCTGTTCTATAACATGCTGCCTGCTAATAGGTCACTATGTATAATCTGTTCAACTCCTCTTGCTCTATAACATGCGGCTTGCTGAAAGGCCACTATGTATAATCTGCTCAGCTCCTCTTGCTCTATACCATGCTGTCTGCTGATTAGACACTATGTATAATCTGCTTGGTTCCTTCTGCTCTATAACATGCTTCCATAACAAACACCAGAAGCATTTTGGGAGCTGTGGCAGGTTATCTACTAGGACAATATAATGTATGCACAATTAATTATATTTAATTTATGCCTTTTCTCAAGGACACCCATCCCTTTTAATGATATAATAGGTGATAATTGTCTGACTGCTGCCCATAATAAAATGTACATGAAGGAATGGGGAGCAGCCCTATAGAGGGGACTGGAGTAGAGCTCACCGGGGGCCCCCAGTCATGTATCCCCCATCCTGAGAGCAGCCAGTGACTGACACTTCACCTCAGGATAAATGTGTACAATGGGAGAGACCGGTGCTGGACACTTCCTGCCTCATGATAACACCTGAGGCGCCCGGCGCACGCCTCACCACATGACGGCCCTCACCACACATGAGAACAGTGACAGCGCAGAGGACAATATCCCGCCAAAAACTGCCCTGTACCTCTGAGCTCACGGACTTGCCCCATTCGTTTTATTTTAGTCAATGTCTGAAGCCGCACGGACTTACCTGCTCTACGTCACCGTGTGCCGGTCTTCAGGTCGTCACTCTACACGCTGCTTATGGCGAACCGGTTTTTTTTTTCCCCCTTCTAGCTCAATCTGAACCGGCTTACAACGGCTGCGCCCTGATTGGTTTATGGGATTTGTAGTTCTAAACCTCGCTCAAGCCGTACAACTATCAAGAAAGATATACTACAAATCCCGTGATGCTTTGCGTGACGACTACGAGACGCGGGAGGAGCGGTTTAGTTACGAAGTTCTCATTGCACAATCGCACGCCATGTTAAGTGCGGTTGGAAATGCGTTTTCTGAGTCAATTATGATTCATAGCGACCGGAACTTACAATGTTAAACAATAAATGGATGTTTATTTGTTAGAGATATTGTGTGTTCATGACAATGCTGAGACAATTCTGATTGTCTCCTTGAAATTAAAAAAAAAAAAAATTAAATCAAGTTTTTATGTTCAACACGATAGTTTCTTAGTAGTTCTTGGATGACTGGGAACTTGTTAGGGGGATTTGGGACAGTAAACCACCCACAGGTCCTTATGGTCCCATATAGCCCTGTATGATGTTTTTAACTATTCATGAATACTGTCTGATGTGCCTAAAGTATGCTAGTAGTGTAGATTTGTACCGTGTTAGCCATGGAGAGCAGAAGAAGAGTGAAGAAATCAGGCGATACCTTTTTGAGGCTAACTGAGTATATTTGATGGTGAGCTTTCGAGAATACTAGTTCTCTTCGTCAGACATGATGTTATGCATGAAACAAAAAATTCACAGCATTTTATACACACTAAACAGTGATCATCAAAGGATATTAAAAAAAAACTCTAAAACAACAGATTGATAAATACAGGGACATCTTATTTACAACAGGATGGCAATAAAAACATTAAAAACCTATGAGGCGAGACACATGAGCCCTGGCTCTTATCTGCTTGTGGCCTCCAGGTCAGAGGTAGGAGGTCATGAAGCTGGCATGAATGTGCAACATCCCCCACCGGGGCCTAGCCCTTTGCGGTGAGGCCTGGAGACAGCCGGGGCCCGCGGTACCGGAGTGGCTGGCGGTTGCGGCCTAAGCACGCTATTGTCACGGTGCTTGGTACAGGGGAACCGGAGGGCTGTCCTACAGCCTGGCAGGTCTCCAGCAGGGTGGTGTTGGCAAGAAATGATGAGGGAGAGGCTGCTATAGCGGATCTCCCTGGGGCAACCCCTTAATGTCCCGAGTGTGAGTCTCTGGGTGATGGACAGGGTGCCGGTGATGAAGGCAGGGGTAGTAGCAGGGACCAGACGGAGGCAGCAGTTGAAGAAAACAACTTACAGTTCTTTATTGGAACCGCAGGAACATCAGCAAACGTGCCTTTAACAAGATGGTGGAGTACTGGAGAGGTATTTGGAGGGAGCCACAGGATGTAGGTCACCAGCCTGGATGTAAAAGCAGGCTGGGAGGCAGCTGTGTCCTTAGAGGAGGCTTCAGCTCGGTCCTGGATCTCTTCAGGTATCACCCTTGAAGGTAGGATGATACCCCTTTCCTCACTACACTAGCTCTAGGCTTATCTTCCACTTCAGGCAGGGGCTAGGCTCTTCCTGCACTGGTCTGGTGTGCTAGAGACTCTGAGCTGCTGCTCAGCTAACTACTCTCTGCATGCGTCCTGCAGACCCAGAGGGCCTGACTAGGACCGGTCTCTCTCCTGAGAGAGATTTCTCTCTAAGAACTCATACTGGAATCCTCCAGAACATTTCTGGCCAGAGGTTTTATTACCTCCCTTTGGTCAGGTGGTGGCTGCTCCTCCAATTACCTCTCAGTGCACAAAGACAGGATGTAACACAGACATTGGTTGACATAATTACATCACAGATTAACATCTGCCTTGCCAGGCAGGATTAACCACTGCAATTTCCCCTTGATCCTATAAGGACCATGTAGTGTAATGTGGTGTTACCTACAGGTGGGACGTATTCGCAAGCACTACCTCGCTATTGCATCGGCGAGGGTGTTGCATACCCCGGGGGCAATTGAAAGAGCCGCCCTCGGCTCGACTATAGATGTTTTGGGGCACAGAGGGGGCTAAGGGCACTTCTGGGAAGTGCAGGCTATGTGAGGTGTAGGGACAAACCGCCCATGGTCCTGGAGACAGGCACCTGGGTTGGTGTCGGATTAAGACAAAAATATGGAGCTGTATGACAGTTGGTCGCTGACGCCATTAAACCGAACTGTACAGTAGGAAAGGTGTGGTGTCATGTCCTGTAATCCACTCCTTGCACCAAGGCCTGTATATTTGTTTAATCAACACTTCTTCCCTGGCGGCAATTATATAGTGTCTATCTGCATTGCATGAGCATATGCGACACGAGTACCTCCTGACTGACAACCTTACCCATGTATGAGTGGCATCCAGGTGCTATCTGTGTAACACCCCCGGTCCCCTAAAGACCCGCAGTTTACGGACTACCCCCATGTGCAAACCTCAGTTTGAGGGATCAGGAAGCGGTCAGTGTTTACATAAAAGACGGTCCGACACAGCCACACTACAACCTGAAAAGCCTATGAAAGGGTTAATGCAGACTACTGGCAGATATGACAGTGTGCAACAGGTTAGCAAAATCACATTGGCTTAGCAGCCCAATGGGTACACATCTTATAACATAACGTTACAGATAGATAGGCTACTCAGAGTAGCACGGTAGCAAATGTCTCTTTTCCTGCAAAGAAAAGGCATAAAAAGTGCAAGCAGAATGTCCATACCTAAAAAGGAAGGCATTAAGTGCAAAATGATAAGTCAATAGACATAGCAACTTTTCCCTGGTAGTATCTGGCAAAAGTCTCTCAGAAGGTCTCTAATGACAAAGTCCATCTTCTGGGTACAGCCCTTGATGTGGGGGAAAAGTGCAATGAAGAAGCAAAGGGTCTCCTCTTTTTGGAGAGGGACAGAGTCCTTTGAAGAAACTCTCTGCTGTGGCAGAGGAAGGGTGCTATCATAGCACATGACAATGTATAATCTCTTAACTGAGATAAATAAGGGTAAGAGTCTCAGGAAAGTCTCTGGCTCTATAGGGATAAGGACATATACACAATATGTACAAAGGACATAGTACCTGGAGAGGGCGACAGCCCTTCAGGGATTAGTCAGTATCGCTGGGTTCAGCAAAGACAGGATCCGGCTCCAGCGGGGAGTCCTGTGCATCCTCAGCGGGAGTAGGTGCCGGCTGGGGACACCCGATGGCAGTAGTGGGTACTGCAGGTGCAGCAACATCCTCCGGACCTTCAGGGGGAGGAGCGCTGTCGCCCGGGGTGTCGGCTGTTCCAGCCGGGGGCTCAACTGAGCCAGGGACCACGGAGGGGTCCAAGAAGAAATAAACAGAGCCCGGCGGCCGCGCCGTGGCTCCTTCCAGCTCCGGTTCTTCCGGGGCCGGGTCATCACCCCATTGGTAACCAGCAAGGGGAGATGCGGGCCTAGATGGAACCTCCGGACAAGGTTCGCTAGCCGGGATGTCTTCTCCCACAGAAGAGCCGCGGGACCTGGCAATGCTCCCGGCAGGGGAGCCGGTGGGGGTGGCGCCCTGTATCATGCCCGGCCCATGGATGGCAATGGGACCCGTACTCACGATTACCGTGGATGGGGCATTCACGTGGGTCACCGCCCGGGGACTCGCAGCCGAGGAAGAAGAGGTGTTCGGGGATTCCGGCCACTCGTCGTCCTCATACCAGTCATCGTGCGGGTAGTAGCGGTCCTCATCGGAGTCGGGGATCCGGATCACTCCAGCCGCCCAGGGTCCTCGAGGTCCTTCCTGCAGGGAGAACTCGATGCACTCGCCTGGCTTGAGGTTGTGCTGGCTCTCCGGCAGATCAGGCCTTTTGACGGACCGGCGGGGTATAAATACTTCCCGTCCGGTGTAGTCCTGGGTGGCGAAGCCATAGCCCTTCCGCTTGTCGAAGAACCGGACCATGCCGGTGGTGCGATTCTTCTCGACCCAAGCTCCAGCTGTAGATCGGCCGGCCATATACCGCTGGGCCTCCTTCTCTCGGCGTCGCTGGTCCGAGACAGCGTCTCGGAGTCGCCGGCGGGCGGCCTCACCTCGGCCTTGAGGCTGCGGAGGTTTCGGTGCTGGGGCTCGTGGCTCCGGTTCAGGCTCGGATCTCCTTGGACGACAGGTAGGTGCCGGAACAGGAGCAGGAACCACCGGAGGGTCAGGAACCACCACATCGGGGCTAGCAGGCCGCGCAGCCGGAGTAGTAGGCCTCGGAGCAGGTGGAGCGGCAACACTAGGCCCAGGCGTTGGCTCAGCAGGAGTCGGGGCCTCCCCACGTGGCGCCTCCACGTGGACCCGCGGTACCGGGATGGTAGCCGGGATAGGGACGAGGAACCGCCCGGGTGGGATTTGGTACTGCGTCACAGTTTGGTAACATGTCCTGGTGACGAAGGCCCGAGTCAATCCTCGGTACAACCGATGTCCAGCGGAGGGTCTTCGGACTGGCTGCGCAGAGACCACCACCATAGTCTCTAGGACCTCGTAAAACTCCGGACGCTCCACAGGAGGGAAAGGCGGAGGACCCCACATGGCGTTGTCCTCGCTGTCCAAAGTCCACTCAAGTTCTGGCGCTTCTCTGAGGCAGGGCAGGAAGTCCGCCTCGAGCCAGTGGGAGGAGTCCAAGTCCTTCCCGCCAAGAGCTGTGGCGGGCTCTAATTTTTCCTGCGCCACAGGAGGCGGGGTTCGCGCCCTTCGCGCGTGGGTGGAGCTTGATGCGTCATCTGGGTTTCCCGCCAGTGAAGGTTTTGGCGGGCTTGAATTATTTGCTGCGCCACAGTTTCTGAGGTAAAAATCTTCAGGCGCGGCAGCGCCGGATGTAGCAGAGCTGGTACAGTTCTTGCCAGGATTAACCTCTGGAGTGCTGGAGCGGCGCTCGACAGCACGTGGCAGCAGTATAACACAGTTCATTCCAGAAACACACAAGCACTTGGGCCTAAACCCGGATGGCAGCAGGGTTAGGCAGCACAGTCTTTTTAATAAAGGAAAGTCTTTAATGCCGTAATAAGGCACAGAAGTATCAATCCTGTTCGTGACGCCACTTGCAACATCCCCCACCGGGGCCTAGCCCTTGAGGTGGGGCCTGGAGACAGCCGGGGCCCGCGGTACCGGAGTGGCTGGCGGTTGCGGCCTAAGCACGCTATTGTCACGGTGCTTGGTACGGGGGAACCGGAGGGCTGTCCTACAGCCTGGCAGGTCTCCAGCAGGGTGGTGTTGGCAAGAAATGATGAGGGAGAGGCTGCTATAGCGGATCTCCCTGGGGCAACCCCTTAATGTCCCGAGTGTGAGTCTCTGGGTGATGGACAGGGTGCCGGTGATGAAGGCAGGGGTAGTAGCAGGGACCAGACGGAGGCAGCAGTTGAAGAAAACAACTTACAGTTCTTTATTGGAACCGCAGGAACATCAGCAAACGTGCCTTTAACAAGATGGTGGAGTACTGGAGAGGTATTTGGAGGGAGCCACAGGATGTAGGTCACCAGCCTGGATGTAAAAGCAGGCTGGGAGGCAGCTGTGTCCTTAGAGGAGGCTTCAGCTCGGTCCTGGATCTCTTCAGGTATCACCCTTGAAGGTAGGATGATACCCCTTTCCTCACTACACTAGCTCTAGGCTTATCTTCCACTTCAGGCAGGGGCTAGGCTCTTCCTGCACTGGTCTGGTGTGCTAGAGACTCTGAGCTGCTGCTCAGCTAACTACTCTCTGCATGCGTCCTGCAGACCCAGAGGGCCTGACTAGGACCGGTCTCTCTCCTGAGAGAGATTTCTCTCTAAGAACTCATACTGGAATCCTCCAGAACATTTCTGGCCAGAGGTTTTATTACCTCCCTTTGGTCAGGTGGTGGCTGCTCCTCCAATTACCTCTCAGTGCACAAAGACAGGATGTAACACAGACATTGGTTGACATAATTACATCAAAGATTAACATCTGCCTTGCCAGGCAGGATTAACCACTGCAATTTCCCCTTGATCCTATAAGGACCATGTAGTGTAATGTGGTGTTACCTACAGGTGGGACGTATTCGCAAGCACTACCTCGCCATTGCATCGGCGAGGGTGTTGCAAATGTTAAGACCACTTTGCAAGGTGTTGAATCTCCTCATTAATTTATACTCCCATTCTTTCCTTTCTGTGTCTTAAAATGTCCCATTAAAATAGTAATCTGCAAATCTTCCATAGTGGAAGAAATGTGCAGCCACTGGCAGATCTTTCCTTTCATTTTTTAAAATCAGATCTACCCATGATCTACCTCTGTTATATTGATGACATTCTGATCATCTGGACTGCAGGTGAGGAGGCCCTAATTCAATTCCATGAGGGCTACAACAACTTTCACCCCACCATCAGTCTGAAACTAATCTATTCAGACAAGGAGATACACTTTCTGCATACCACCATACAGATTAAAGACAGCCATTTAACCACAACAATATTCCATAAACCTACAGACAGAACGGCCTACCTGAGAAATAACAGCTTCCACCCCAACCATACCAGACAATCTATCATATACAGCCAGGCCATACGCTACAACTGTATCTGTTCAGACAAGAAAGATCTGGAAAAACACCTCCTGGGGCTCAGGTCTGAATTTCTCCAGTTGGGCTTTCGACCAAAATTGACGGATAACCAAATAAGTAAAGCAGCCGCCATAAACAGCGATGATTTACTCACATATAAGGAGACCCAACAGGAGGCCAGAGTGCCCCTAGTAGTCACTTACAGCCCACAACTGGAGATCCTACCTCACATTGCCAAGGAACTCCAACCGATTCTGCATAAAGATACAATACTAAAAGAAATATTTCCAGTCCCTCCTCTCCTGTCCTTCCGGCAACCACCAAACCTGAAACAACTGGTTGTCCGGAGTGCCCTGAGACCTCCATCAGAAAATGGTACATCACCCTGCCTGCAAAGCAGGTGTAAAACATGCCAGCACATTTGCACGGGTGACCAGGTACCTGTACCTCAATCACAGCAGGTACATGAGATCAAGGGAACCTTTTCCTGCAGGTCCTCTAATGTGGTCTACCTTATTATGTGTCAGCAGTGTCCAACCACAGGCCTTTATGTTGGAGAAACAGGTCAGAGACTCCATCAACATATGAACTCGCACAGAGCTGATATTAAAAATGAAAGGAAAGATCTGCCAGTGGCTGCACATTTCTCCAGAGAGGACCACACTATGGAAGATTTGCAAATTACTGTTTTAATGGGACATTTTAAGACACAGAGGGAAAGGAAAGAATGGCAGTATAAATTAATGAGGAGATTCAACACCTTGCAAAGTGGTCTTAACATTCATGCCAGCTTCATGACCTCCTACCTCTGACCTGGAGGCCACAAGCAGATAAGAGCCAGGGCTCATGTGTCTCGCCTCATAGTTTTTTAATTTTTTTATTGCCATCCTGTTGTAAATAAGATGTCCCTGTTTTTATCAATCTGTTGTTTTAGAGGTTTTTAAAGAAAAAATATCCTTTATGATCACTGTTTTGTGTTTTCAGTTTGTTTCATGCATAACATCATGTCTGACGAAGAGAACTAGTGCCTAAAGTATAAAAGTTTATACTTTTAGCCTTCTACAAACTTCAAAAAGGTCAATTTAGGACCTGTACTTGGTTTAGGCTGGTGCCACACGTGCCCCAAAGCCGCACCCACCAGGGCGGGCCGCGGCCTGATGGCATCGACGTTTCTATGGAAACGCCTGCGACCTTGAACGAGCCAGGCAGCAGATTGCTCTGCAAAGCGTCTCCAGATTCTGTTACATCTGTCACTTGTGCTCAGGGTGAACCTCCTGAGGTGAAGGTCCTCTTTTTGCCAATTCTGGTGTTCTCTGGGAAATGTCAAGCGTCCTGCACAGTGTTGGGCTGTGAGCACAATCCCCATCTTTGGACATCAGGCCCTCATTCTATACACATGAAGTTGGTTTCTAACAATTTGTGCGGACACATGCACATTTGTGGCTGCTGGGGGTCATTGTGCAGGGCTCTGGCAGTGCTCCTCCTGTTCCTCCTTGTACAAAGGCGGATGCAGCAGTCCTGCTACTGGATTGTTGCCCTCCTACTGCGCCCTACGTGACTCCTAGTTTACTGGCCTGTCTCCTAGTAGCACCTCCAGCCTCTGGACACCACGCTGGCAGACACAGCAAACCTTCTGGCCACGTCTCACATTGATGTGCCATCCTGGATGAGCTGCACTAGCTGAGCCACTTGTAGAGTCTGTCTCATGCTACCACAAATGTGAAAGCACCACCGACATTCAATATGACCAAAACAACAAGTGGTATTGGTATTTAGAAGTGGTCTGTGGTCCCCACCTGCAGAACCACTCCTTTATTGAGCAGGTCTTGCTTATTGCCAATAATTTCCACCCGTTGTCTATTCCATTTGCACAACAATTAGTGATGCTTTCTGAGGGTGCGTCCATATGCCGGCGGGTAAAAAAAAAATGGCGGCGGTGAGGATCGTTGCTCCCCGTGACGTCATCGAGGAGCGGCGATCTGACACCCACCGAAGACACAAAGCTGTCTCATTTTAACCCTTTCATTACAATGTGCGATTAGCACATTGTAATGAATGAGGAGATAAATCCCCATATACTGCCATACAGTAGTATGGCAGTATATGATAGGATCGATCAGACTAGGACTAGGATCGATCAGGGTTAAAATACCCGAGGGAGCCTGAAAAATTGTAAAAATAAAAAAAGTTTAAAAAAAAATTATAATTAAAAAAACATAAAAATTCAAATCACCCCACTTTCCCTAGAAATAATAAGAATATAAATAAACAGAAAAAAATCATAAACACATTAGATATTGCCGAGTCTGAAAATGTCCGTTCTATTAAAATATAATAGTGGTTTTTCACTGCGTTTAACCCTGTAACAGAAAATAGTGCCAAAAGCACTCTTTTGCCAATTTTAAATATATAAAAAATTTTATAAAAAGTGATCAAAACTTCGTAAAGTCCTTATAATAGTAGCATTAAAAACACCATAAAAACGTTTCAAAAAATAACATCACCCTCAGCTCCGTACACCAGAGTATAAAAAAATTATTAGCACCAGAAAAGGGCAAAATAATTTATTGTTTTTTTGTACAGGAGGTTTTAAATTTTGTAGATGTATGAAAACATAATAAACCGTATACAAATTTGGTATCCCTGTAATCACACCGACCCAAAGAATAAAGTAGACATGTCATTTGGGCGCACAGTGAAAACCATAAAATCCAAGCCCACAAGAAAATGGTACAAATGTGTTTTTTCACCAATTTCACTGCATTTGCAATTTTTTTCCTGCTTCCCAGTACACGGAATTGGAATATTAAATACCACCATTTTGAAGTGCAATTGCAATTGTTACGCAGAAAAAAAGCCAACGCAAAAACAAAAAAAGGGCTTCAGCGGGAAGGGGATAAGTGTTCCCCTTCTTGTTCTTGTAGACTTGCAATGTTTTAGTAGTAACAAAAAATTGCGATGCAATGGCAAAAAAAATCTCTCTAATACCATTTTCTGAGACGCATAACTCATTTTTGTGGTGAAAAAGCATAGATTTGAGCATTTTTTTGTATAATTTTTACATTTTGAGTTGGGAATCCTGGAATGTAAGGATCTTTAACACATTTTTGTCTTTATTGTGTTTATTTTTATGTGAATCTAAACGACATGGGGATGATTAAAATTGGTAGAGGTTTTGATTTTTTTTTTACTTTTTTTCCCTATTTTTTATAGGGTGCTTGATTGTAGCATAAAAAATGACTAAAAAACGCTAAACAGGCCACAGAAAAAATGGGGCTATTGGGCTAGAGACTTGCTGAAGCAAGATGTAGTACATGCATAGCTTGTTATGTGTTTGGTACATCCTTTGCACAATAATGTAAAGTCTATTTTATATGTAAAGTGTAAGGGCTCATTCACATGGTCATACTCGGGGCTGTGATCTGGTCGCATGAACATAAGATAAAGTTGATTTATGGGGATGTAAGGGAAACAATTTTTAGCTAAAAGAAGGGTGTCAGTAAGTTAAAAGGGCTCTAAGGGAACCTGCCACTAGCTGGATATGTGAACATATGCTGACAGGTTCTCTTTGAAGAGAAAAGGAAAAATTTTGAAGTCTTAGCGCATGTGCATATTAAGCCTAATGGGGCTCGCCTATTTCACTGATGTCCTTATCATTGTCGCAAGGTCCTGGCAAATACTCCCGGCGTCTAGTACAGCCCCAATACCCACTGAGGATGCCAATGTTGTTGCGAAACATGTAGGAGTGGCTGTAACATGTACCTGTTTTTAGATAGAAGTAGTTGGATATAGGTTGTAGATCTAAGGCTATTATCGTTTTAGGCTCTAGTTACAACTAGAAGGTAGGGTTGTCACGCACAGGGGGTCGGGAAGAGTCACTGAGGGCAGAGTCTTTGGACCCTCTGGACCACCGCAGGGGATGGGACCCGCGGTGGAAACCAAACCATTCCAGGGACCTATAAGAAAATCGCTAGGTTAAAAAAAAAAATTTATACTCAACTCCAGCTCCTTCTCCCCAGCCCTATGGCTCCGTCTTCTCATCTTCTGGCCGAGACGGTAGGAGGAGGAGAAGCCAGAGGTGAGTAAAGCGTTTTTTTCCAAGGGGGCTGTTGACATTTCTTTAAAGGGAGGGGCCCTACTGAGGACATTTCATTAATGGGGGGCCCTGCTGAGGACATTTTATTTATGGGGGCCCTGCTTAGGATATTTCATTTATGAGGGAGGGCTCTACAGAGCACATTTCATTAAGGGGGGGGGGGGCTCTACTTTGGACATTTCTTTAACCCCTTAACGCCCTGCCACTTTTTTTTTAAGGATTTCCATTTTTCACTCCCCACCTTCAAAAATCTATAACTGTTATTTTTCCATGTACAGAGCTGCAGGCTTGTTTTCTGTGTAACAAATTGCAATTCATAGTGACGGTATTTAATATCCCAGCGTTTGCACCATTTTCTTGTGGGCTTGGATTTTACGTCTTTCACTGTGCCCCCCAATAGACGTGTCTACTTTATTATTTGGGTCAGTGCAATCACGGGGATAACAAATTTGTATAGGTTTTATAATGTTTTCATACATTTACAAAAAATCTAATCTCCTGTACAAAAAATCTTTTTCATTTTGCAATCTTCTGATGCTAACAACTTTTTCATACTTCGATGCACGGAGCTGTGGGTGGTGTAATTTTTTTTAGCAACTATCTATGACATTTTCAATGCTTCTATTTTTAGGACTGTATGGACTTTTGATCACTTTTTATTGATTTTTTTATATTTTTCAAAATGGCAAAATAGTGGCATTTTCAACTTCAGGCGCTATTTTCTGTTACAGGGTTAAATGCTGTGAAAAAACATTATTATATTTTAATCGGGCATTTTGGGACGCAGCGATACCTAATGTGTTTATGATTTTTACTGTTTATATTTTCATGATATTAAAGATGAGTCTTTGGATACACAAGGCTTTAACAGTCCCTCTCACAGTTGCAAGGTGATTTCCAAATTATATGAGTCTTTGTTTCCAGCGCTGGAATGGAGTAACACAGAAAAGACACTTACTGAAGATTAACTCAAGTCTGTTTATTTATGGGCACTTTTATATAGAAAATTATAAGGGACTTTGCATAGGGCGTGAAAGTACAAAAGCAGCCACTACCATTGGGTGTCTTTACCCAGGAAATCTAATACTATTTGGCATCTTCACACAAAGGAGTCTAATACTATTGGTTGTCTTCACACAATGGAAACACACAGGTGCTCCCCTGAATGACTTCCCCCAGGTGTCGCTATTTACCTACGTGCTAGCACGAAGTGCTAGCATTTGCGATTATTTCAGGACCTCTGCGCCACTTCAGTGTCCTGATAAATATGCCCCTATGGGTTAATTGTCAGGCTGGTTCTTCAGAAAGGCGGTTTGTTACAGCAACCGAATAACGTTTTTTTGTGGAGAAAAAAAAACACTTTTTCTAAATGTATTTACAAGCCTTTGTAAAAATTGGATGTACAATTTGAAGTACAATGTTAATCCACAGTTGGACCAGATAAAGTGTTTGAAACAAAGAAAAAATCCTTCCGTATGGCCTCTTCCGTATACACCTAGGATATAATTCACAAATCTCTGTTGGTTATAATAGATATAGTTAATCCAATCAACATTTTTGTTTATAGTTATCAGAATAATGGACTCTAGACCTGCCCATATCTGATTGCGGGCCTTGAACTCATCTGGGACCCACTTGGTACTCCTACCACATCTATATAAATGTTGCCAACTAGTGGCCCCTTCGGTGCCTCTCTCTTAAACCTCCCTTGGGATTCACTACCTTTTCTTTGTGTGTCCAATCACGAAGGAATGCACAAATTTTATCACAGCACACTCACCTTCCCAGCCTCTAGGCTTGACCTGACTCTTCTATCCCCACAAATCCAGTACATCAGACACTGCTAATACAGGGTTACCTGTGTTGTCAATGTTAAAGAAGGTCATTGTCTTGTTGCACCAACCGTAGGTAAAGTCTTACCCTGAGGGCATCCTGGTCAGCCCTATAGTTACAGTGATAGTCATGGTTGGGGTGTCCCTGAGCATACAGTCAGAAGAGACCAGCTAGCAAGAAGAATAAGTTTGCAATAGAAAGCGTGGAAGCATGCTGACTTCCCTCTAGCTTCACAGACGTGGCACTGGTCAGCAGGACTTGGAAAGGACCGTCGTAGCGAGGCTCCAGACTCTCTCTCTGGTGCGTATCTTTACCACCACTTGGTCTCCAGGCTTTAGGATCTGGAAAGGAATCAGAAACACTTTTGGACCTTTTTCCAAGGCCTGGCTTAACTGTATGGCATATGCCACCTGGTTTCCTGCCATCAGCTGTAGGGTCTGTGGAAAGAGGGGCGATTTGAATTTTTATGGTTTTTTTAATTTAATTTTTTTCCCTTTTTTTAATTTTTACTATTTTTCAGACCCCTAGGATACTTGAACCCTAGGTTGTCTGATTGATGCTACCATATACTGCCATACTACAGTATGGGTATTTTCCTACTCATTCATTAGAATGTGAAAATGTGTGATGGGGGGCCCTGCTGTGGACATTTCTGTAAAGGGGGCTCTGCTGTGGACATTTCTGTAAAGGGGGCTCTGCTGGGGATATTTAATTAATGTGGGCCAGTATGGACTGTGGTGGTGTCGTCAGGCAGAGGAGATTAGGCCTTGTGGCATGAGGTTGGTTTGGATGCTGAGGGGGCCCTAGTCATGTGGACAGCCCAGGGCCCATGGGACACTTAATCCGCCACTGACAGTGAGACTAATGTAAATAATTCCTAGACCTCCCAATCAAGCGTTACTGACCCTAATAACATTTGTACTGGTAGTTAACAATTACTTGGATATACTCCATATTTCTCCCTCTTCTATGCATATTTTGAGCCAGTTACAATAAGAACAAACCCTGCTGTGTTTTAATTACATGTATGTATATACACTGCCATGTTTTCTTGTTTGTGGATTATTTTAAATATATGCAAATAAAAGTTATTTTTAAAAATGGAAAAGTGAGTCTAATACATGTAGTCCCCGGGCTATGTACAAGATAGGTTCTGTAGGTTTGTTCTTAAGTTGAATTTGTATGTAAGTTGGAACTGTATATTTTATAATTGTAACCCCAGACAAATTTGTTTTGGTGTATGTGACAACTGGATTTTAGAAATGTTGGATTCTCATATGAACCAGGATTAACAATAAAGCTTAATTTGAGACACATTTGATAACTGTTATAACTGTTTATTGTAGCCTAGGACTAAAGTACAGTAAATTACCAACATCCAGAGGTCCATTTGTAACTAGGGGTCGTCTGTAAGTCGGCTGTTCTTAAGTAGGGGACTGTCTGTATACCTTTTGACATATATGGTATGATAAAGTTAAATTGAACCCAGTCCTATAATGAGATATTGAGATATTTAGGATATTTTCATGTGATATCTTCTTTAATCTTGACATGCTGAGATCGCCTGGAAAGACTTATAATTAGCAGGACGGAGTGCAGGGATAGGATGTCCGGTGCTCAGGCCTGCCAATTACAAGTCTTTTTTCCAGGCGGTCTCAGCATGTCAAGATTAAAGAAGATACAATGAAACCCGGGAGGGGGTGGGTCGGACTCAAGTGGATGAGGACCCAAGGAAATCACTTATAAAGAGTAAAGAACAAATTACAATCAATGATTTAAAAATATGCTTTCTTTTATTAGTCAATTTAAATAAAAAAGGGTGAAGCTCGGAGAGTCTTAATGGTACAAACTTGGCCTCTGCACTGGTAGTCAGTCTGTGAAAAGAGAATTGAGCGTATGAGAGTCAAATAATGGTGACCTCATGATGGTAAAGTGACGTGAATGTAATAACAAGGGCTCACCTTATTCATTATTCGTACATCTCAAAGGTCAACGGTAAGGTAACTCTATAAGACTCCTGGAGGAAATACCCAAGGAAGTACACCTTAGCCTTTGTGACTGTCAAAAGTAGTCAAATACGGTCTTAGGTGAGAAAGGTAAAGATATTAGTCCATATTAGTAGATATTAGTCCATCTGGGCTCGGGTCTTACTGACCAAAAAGTCATGTAAAAAATCCCTATACAAGCCCTATTTAGGACATAAACTATTGCACCCTGGTAACCTAGCCTCGGGACTATGGTCCTATATGATCAAAGTCCCGACTGGAACCTGTCCCTGCAGTAACTGGCCCTATTAAAGACCTATTGAGCAGATATATACAGGTTTTTGAAGCCTATTGGCGTCGTATACTGTCACAGGTGAGGGTCAAAAATGTGTCATAGAATTGAAAAAGAACCCCAATCCCAAGAAGAACACCGAGCTCGCGAGGAGCGTAGCTGACTATGTTTAGTTAGTTTTTTTTGTTAAACTTAAAGGGGTATTCCCATTTGAGCATTCACATTTAATTTAATCCATTTGCCATATGTAAACATTTCTTCAATTGGATGTTATTTAAAAAAATGTCCTGTGTGAAGATAATTTCTCACAAAGGTAGCCATGTCTTCCCTTAGAAACCAGATAGATTCCTCAGACACAACCACCCTGCACTCTGGCAGCAGTGGCCAGACATACGCTATTGAGTCCTGCCTGACCACCTGGCTTCAGCGTCCATTAACACAGGACGGCTGTAGGACATGCAGTAACTGCGGGACATTTCATATACAAAAACCTTTTGTTTCTTTGTGCAATCCCTCCAGCAGAGGTGGTCGTATCCAAGGACCCAGTCTCGTTTCTAAGGGACCATATCAATACATTTATGAGAAATTTTTAATAACATCTAATTGAAGAAATGTGTGTGTGTGTGTATATATATATATATATATATATATATATATATATATATATATATATATATATATATATGGCAGATTAATGAAACAGAATGTGATAAGAATACTCCCTTAATGTTAGTTTCCTTTATAAGATGAAACCCTGATAACACAATCCCTTTATCGCCCAATAAGCTGTGCCCACTGCCAGCTCTCAATTTTTCCAAAGTTTCCAGATTTAAGAAACATCCTACATTTGTCTTAAAATAAAATGGTAAAATGGTGCTTAGGAGTAGAAAACATGCACATTTGAGGCATTATTAAAGGATTCACCACATTAGCGGGAAATTGAAAAAGCTCTGAGATATGGAATAAAAAAAATATACCCTCAAAATAAGGACTAATTTTCATCAAGTGCCACAAAAGCCTTATGAAGCCCTCTTCAAAGGGCCAAGTGTAAGGGCTCATACACACAACCATGTTCAATATCAGGGCTGCAAACACCAGGCTGGGTGACGTTGTTTGCAGCCCAGCTGACACTCAGCCAATGTCCATTTAACCCCTTAAGAACTTGGCCCGTTTTTGTTTTTTTCAAAAATCTATAACTTTTCTATTTTGACACGTAAAGAGCTCTGTGATGGCTTGTTTTCAGCGTAACAAATTGCACTTCATAGTGACGGTATTGAATATTCCATGCCATATAGTGAGAAGCGGGGAAAAAATTCCAAATGCAGTGAAAATGGTGAAAAAACGCATTTGCGCCATTTTATTGCGGGGTTTGGATTTTACGTCTTTCACTGTGCACCCCAAATGACAGGTCTACTTTATTCTTTGGGTCGGTACGATCACAGGGATAACAAATTTGTATAGGTTTTATAATGTTTTCATACATTTACAAAAATTAAAACCTCCTGTACACACATTTTTTTTTTATTTTGCCATCTTCTGCGCTAATAACTTTTTCATACTTTGGTGTAGGAGCTGTGGGTGCTGTCATTTTTTGCGACATTTGATGACGTTTTCAATGCTACCATGTTTAGCACTGTACAATCTTTTGATCACTTTTTATTGAAATTTATATATTTTTCAAAATGTCACTTAACGATGCAGTGAAAAGCTGTTATTATATTTTGATAGATCGGGCATTTTCGGACGCGGTGATACCTAATGTGTTTTTGATTTTTACTGTTTATTTATATGACTTCTAGGGCAAGGGGGGGCGACTTGAATTTTTAGGGTTTTTTTTAAAAAACTTTTTTTACTATTTTCCAGATCCCCTAGGGCAGTGGTGGCGAACCTATGGCACGGGTGCCAGAGGCGGCACTCAGAGCCATCTCTGTGGGCACCCAGGACATCACCCCAGAATAGAGTTGACCTGACAAGGCTCAAAGAATGCTGGCCCAACAATTCTTCCTGTACATAGGGACCCTGGAGATAAGTCCAAATTTGCCAACCTCCTTTCAACTGCGTTGGTGTCCTCAGCAATAAATTACTGCCTAAATTGCTTTGCTGGCACTTTTCCATAAATAAGTGGCTTTTGGTTGACATTTGGGCACTCAGGCTCTTAAAGGTTTGCCATCACTGCCCTAGGGTATTTTAACCCTAGGTTGTCTGATCGATCCTACCATATACTACACTATGGCAGTATATGGGGATTTTTATCCTCATACATTACAATGTGCAATTAGCACATTGTAATGAATGGGTTAAAATGAGACAGCCTTGGGTCTTCGGAAGACCCGAGGCTGTCATAGCCAATGCACTGCCATCTTTTTGAAGCTGCCGGCAGCTTTGTGATCGACGCAATAACACTAGCGGTGTTACCAATTGCGGATATTATTGGTAAGTCTTTGCTGCAATATGCAACCTGTGCACTAGAATTGCGTTTCTAAATGCCACCGGCTGTGACCCCCTTCTAGTCCTCTCCACACCCTCTTGGCATGGAGGTGAAGTGAGGAGGAAATAATCACAATTACTGGCAGTTTGTAGTATTTCAGAGCTTGGACACTAAAAACCTGTCTGACAAGTCCTGTCAAATCTCCCCCAATGAGTGACATTTAGTGACATGACACATGGGTGACAGGGATAGCCGGCTCCTCTAGGACCCGGGCACTGACGCCTCTGTAGTGGGAGGAGCCTCCTCTCTGGAGCCTGGAAATGAAAGTAGCAGAATCCAGAGGACAGGGAAGCTGCTTCTATAGCAACATATGCTTCACCCTAGAGCACGCTACCTCCTAGAAGAGCCCCTGTGACCCTGGAGGAGCCCATGCCAGCCAGGCAGCTGCCAAGGTACGAGCGGCGGGGGCAGGGGGGGCACACAGGAAGTTTGTTACCGGCACGTCCTGTGCGTCATGTACATGCTGTGCCCCAGCTCTGCTCTCTGTACACATGTCACTCATGACAGCCTCATGTAACTGCACTCTTCTACTACTGGGGGAAGGAGGTGAAAAGGCCTATTCACACGGGGCGATTATTACTCCAACTAGACTATATTCTGCACCCAATTGGTGTTCGTGTGTATAGCGCATTCAGGGTTAAAACATTGTTGCTAGGTAGATGTCGAGTGGAGGATTTTGGGATTTATCATTAAAGCGTTCTCGTAGGTTTTTTTTCTTTCCAGTTGCTTTTAGACGACATTTTCTTGAAGACTTCTTGGCGTTAAGATGTGTAGTGCGGGAGACGACAAAATGGCGCCCTAGAGGGGCGACAGACAGGATGAAGCGCAGGTTCTCTAGCGGATGAGCCCGCGCCTGTAGTAGAGCGAACGTTCCGCTCAGAGTTTGTTTCGTCAGCTACTTGTAGTTTGTGCAGCAGCTGCAGGGGAAGCGGCTCCTGGTTATGAGCCGAGTGTGAGCGGGTGCAAGAGCTGGAGGGTGACCCGAGCAGGGAGCACATGGAGAAGAGGCTGCTAATGAATGGCATGAGGTGAAAGTGACCGTGCAGGGGCAGGATCCGGGGCTTCTCCTGTCTGAGGTCCTGGCTGTGAATGGTAACACTGGGGCTTCAGCCATTGTGACTCCACCCTCACCTGCGCCCACCTGGCACCCTCACCTGCGCCCACCTGGCACCCTTACCTGCGCATCTGGAGTGATCCTAACAATGTCCAAGAAAGGAGCAAAGAAGAAGCGGGTCCATGTCCCCAAGGCCGAGGACGGCTCCACACAGAACGTCGTATTTGGGCTGATGACTGAACTTCACGCAAGGGGTATTGAGAAAGGTGCCTACCGATGGTGTCTGCAAAAGAACGCTGACCCAAAGAGAAGTGTCGTGGTGGTTTTCATCCCATCAGACATGCCCAATGGAGTCATATGTGCCGTAATGGCTCGAACCTTGAATCGGGGACTGGTAAGAATTGTGGACTCTACAAAATCAGATGGTCAGTACCAGACCGTCCTCCTTGAGGCAGAAGGCCAGTTGGGGAATAATGCTGTCCCAACCCTTATCAGCTGTGAGGATTGTCCATTGAAGTACTGGATAATGGTGTCTCCTGTAGAAGATAAGGACTTTGAGGCTACGGCTTTGAAAAATGGGCTCCTAGCAAAGAATCCTGTCCCTGCAAAAAGTTGCAGAAGCCCCCCTTGTACAAAGGAGGTTTCTGCTGCAAAGGGCAACCGAGACACCCCTGCCGCAAAGGAGGCTCCCCCTGCCGCAAAGGAGGCTCCCCCTGCCGCAAAGGAGGCTCCCCCTGCCGCAAAGGAGGCTCCCCCTGCCGCAAAGGAGGCTCCCCCTGCCGCAAAGGAGGCTCCCCCTGCCGCAAAGGAGGCTCCCCCTGCCGCAAAGGAGGCTCCCCCTGCCGCAAAGGAGGCTCCCCCTGCCGCAAAGGAGGCTCCCCCTGCCGCAAAGGAGGCTCCCCCTGCCGCAAAGGAGGCTCCCCCTGCCGCAAAGGAGGCTCCCCCTGCCGCAAAGGAGGCTCCCCCTGCCGCAAAGGAGGCTCCCCCTGCCGAAGACACCCCTGCCGCTAGGAAGTCTGCCCCTGCCCAGGTGACCCTTGCCAATAGGGAGGCCACTTCTGCTGAAGGCAACCCTGCCGCTGAGGTGGTTACTTCTGCAGGAGGCACCCCTGCCGCTAAGGGGTCTCCCCCTGCCCAGGGCGGCCCTGACGCTAAGAAGGCTACTTCTGCCGAAGGTACCCCTGCTGCAAATGTGGCTCCACCTGCCACTAAGGAGGCTACATCTGCTGAACGCACCCCTGCTGCTAAGGGGGATACTTCTGCAGGAGGAACCCCTGCTGCTAAGGGTGTTGCCCTTGCCGCTAAGGAGGCTACTTCTGCAGGAGGCACCCCTGCCGCTAAGGAGGCTCCCTCTGCCAAGGGTGCCCCTGCTGCTAAGGAGGCACCTGCTGAAAGAGGCATTACTGTTGCTAAGGAGATTGCCTTTGTGACGGGCAACTCCAAAGGCATCCATGTCTCTAAGAAGACTCCCCCCATCGCTAAGCAGGCTCTCTCTTCCAAGTGCACTCCTGCTGGAAAGGAAGTTCCCTCTGCCAAGGGCATCAATGCCTCTAAGAAGTCTCCGGCTGTTGTTAAACTAACTGATAAAGGCACTCCTGCCAGTAAGGAGGTGTTCTCCGCCCAGAGCACCCTTAATGGCAAGCATTTCTCCTCTGCAAAAGGCACCTCTGCTGGTAAGGACTCTCTCCATGCTAAAAAGAATGAGTCTTCTTCTAAGGTACCTACTACAGACATTCTCATTGATGGAGGGCTCAGGTTCTCCAGAGGTGGCCCCCCTGCTAGAGTGATCTTTCCAGCAAAGGACTCTCTTCTGGAAAAGTTGCAGCCGGCTACAAAGAACTTGCCACCTACAAAGGGGCTTCAATCTGCGAGAGATCCTTCTTTAGTGAAGAGGCTTCCAGCTGTGATGGTGGCTTCCCCTGCCAAAGACCTACCGGTGACAAGAAATGAAGTAAAACCACATCCTAGATTTTTAAAAGGAGAGAGTTTACAGACCCCTTTTGACGAGAAGGAACATTTTGGAAGAGTGTTAATAAAGGCAGGTCCGCATCTTAACTTTGGAAATTATAGTAGGTCTGACTTTCCCGAGGTGTCGATAAAAGCAGAATCTGAGGTCTGGGGAGGTAAGATGTTAATTAAGGATTTATTTATCCCTAATATCAAATGTAAGACTAAGGCTTCATGCATACAACTGTGTGCTCCCCTGGGATGGTTCCTAAAGAAGGGGGGGGGGGTCAAAGCAAATGTTGGGGCCAGATCACGGCCCCCCCCATACGGTCAAGACCATGAGGCATCTGAATATAAAGTTAAATGGCTGCGGGAGATTTCCTCAGCAGTAACTTTACAAACTTTCCGCGTGCATTGAAAACCAACCCACAGCACCATTTTAGCTTTAAATTTGAGTTTTATGGAAATTTTTGCAGCATTTTGCTTCTTCACCTGAGTGGTTTTCTACCAAGGGTGTGTTCACATGGTGCAGTTAAAACTGTGCGAGACTCCAGGCGGTCATGGCGACATCTAGGCGATACATAACATTCTGTTTTCATATAATTTCTAGGGAAAGGGGGTGGTTTGAACTGCATTTTTTAGATGCCCCCCCCTTTATTGCAGTATCTGGTGATCCATGAATGCATAAAAACGGATTACACACACTTTACACGCAGGCCTTCTGTGCGGCTATACAGCAAAGACACTGGGGCCTGGCACACTAACAGATCGGCAAAAGTAACAGGCCCTGTAGTCTTGTATATAGAGACTACAAAGCTATTACAGTGAGCAGAGCAGGTCAACCCCTCCACCTGTACTTGCTCATGCTAGATTACACAGGCAGAGGGGAAATGGCAAAGTGAGGGTGAGAGTTGTTATGCTCATTTTAACAGCCTGTGACACTGCAGCACTGATATGGACTCTGGTAATGCCCCACAAAGCCCCCCAGACTCATTTCAATATTTCTGAAAGTTGATTTTAGAAGGAGGCCATGGAAAACAAATATAAGAAGATTACCACAGTCACAGTGCCCTGATCTATGAGGAAGTGTCCCTAGTTTATCATGATGGATTTTGATGGTAGATTTCCTTTTAAAGGACATCTACCACCAAGATGAAGCATTGTTACATGCTGGCGTGTGCCCCATCTGGCAGGATCTGCTCTTCTTTGAGCTACTTATGCCCTTGTTTTCATAAAGTGTAAGTGTCCCTGGTTTATCTGTGCTTAGTGAGGAGGTGAAAAGGACATTTCATCAGTTTTAAAAACCTGATATTGAGGTGTTTTTAATCCTAGACAGACTTCATGATAGAGCTCTGTCATTCTAGAATTCACATTATAAGGAATAGCAGGGGAATATGTCTAAGGTTATATTCAGACAAACGTGTGCCCGCCGTTCAGCAATTTTTAGATTCGGCAATACCTAACAACATGTTTATTTTTATTTGCGTTCTTTGCCAGTGGCAGTGAAATGGTTAATGTGATCGTTAGCCATAATGATGCATGTAAAGAGGGCTAAATAGAACCCTGGCACTTATGTAAATAGGACCTTAATACGGTCAGTGGTGCTCCCGTTTTATTGATTACATTTAGTCAAAAATGTATCGGGTGGCTAATCATTGTGCGCCAGTGTCGGATGTTCCCTTCACCCCATTGGTCGCAGTGGAGGGGACCTGCCATAAAATCCTCCTATAACTGAGGCAGGATATTTCTAATTCATGGGCATGCACCACTTGGTGTGGAGATGGCATAGGGGGGACAATTTGCAGTTGCTGGCCCTGCGCCAGGTATTGCTACTCTTCAAGGCTTGTATTCCTGTACAAGCAGTGTTATATCTCTCCCATGTCAATATGCATAGTTTCTGAGACCTTGAAATTCCTCTGTACTACGAATAGGGATATTATTTCTGCCACACATCCGGATGCCTGTACCAGGCTTATGGACAAACTTTCTTCCTTAAAATAATGGACCCATAATTTAAACCTAGACTGTTTCACTAATCTGGATTCTTTCCCACAGGCTTTTCTATGGAGAGACAAATACGAAAAGAAGATATTGAGAAGGGCTTGCAGTTCATTCAGTGAGTTCCATGCGTTTTTCTTTTACCTGTGTGATAATCCAAGCTTCACCTGTACTTAAAGCTGTTTCTTACATTTCGCAGATCTACGATACCCTTTCATGGAACCGAAGATGATTATAAGGTAATAAAATCAATATATAGACATTTGTATTCCGCCACGCTTAACAGATCTTGGTGCTCATATAGCAATGAAATGAGACATTTAAAGAGCAAAAAATGGTCATATGAAACAATGAGTGAGGGTTTACATCGGTAAGACTTGTCACACATTTGAAACGTATTGAGGGAGATTTAACAAGACTGGCGCATTGTTTGTCAGTCTTGAAGCAAATCTACCATTTGCCTCAGGTAGTTTTTATGTATTCACGGCAGATCTTAGTTTTTAGTATTACTGAAGATATAAAATCCAGAGAAAAAAGATATATATTTATAAATCGGGCTTGTGTACTCCTGTGAGCGTCATCCAAGCTGCTCGGTGCTCCGTCAGCTGATGGTGTTGTCAGACGTAGCGTTTCAACACTGAATCAAAGCACACGGTAGCGTGCAAGGGGCCAGTCACATGCGGTTTTATGGAAACTCGCGCGGGTAACCAACACCCGATGTCTTCTATTGTCTAAATACATAGAAACGCATATGTGATCGCTCCCATGCGCTTTGATTCTGTTTCTAAACTCTGGGTCAAAGCGCTAACCTGTAACCACACCCTGGTTATTCACGTCTCTTGCTGCCGCTTATTCCCTCCACTCCCATTCCCCTGCCCGAGATCCGGTGATGTCGGGTAAGAGGCTATAAGCACCAGCGAGAGGCGTGAATAATTATATGCCGGCGATGCGCCAAGCAGCTTTGATTTGATGATATTTAGTGTTAATGAAAACAACATACTGTTTAAGGATCTTACCGCCGGCATGTAAGTGTGATTACATAAAAACTACCTGAGGCAAGTGGCAGGTTTCCTACAATCACCACCGCACCAGGTGCGGCACACTGGAAATACCAACAGGTTCTATTAGTAATTCAGGCACTGGACTTGTGCGTCAGAATTGAAAAAAAAAATAGTGTACTAGCCATGGTTGTATTCAATGAAGGTATTCTTCCATTAATAAAATATCTCCTGTCTGATCAATAGTGGTACAACTAATGGGACTTCAAGTCCCTGCACATACACCGTACTATAAACCGACTGTTAGAAACCTGCCAGTCTAACACATAGACATCTGCTCAAAATTCTGCCTAATGATGAATCTCCCCCTGATGTGATGATCAGCTTTGTGTGCTCTATGCGAATATACTGCACCATCGCGCGTATGTTAAACATCTGCTCAATTTCTGCCTTTTTGCGTTGTTTTTGCACAGGAAATTCTCAGATACCTCAAACATTGAGCAAATACTTTCCCCTATAGTAGCAATGGACCCACATACACCACCTCCTATGTGGTGTAGTTTTGTGATTAAATCTGCATTCTTTTGAAAATTCTCAGTTGATAAATGTTGTGTTGCACACTCTGGTGTATTTTTTCCACCATTGCGTGACTTTAGAGTTGCGTTTTTCTTGCAAAAAAACCCCCTGCAAAAATTTGTGACAATTGTACGCCAAGAAGCTATGCAAGACTAATGATAAAGCTCCCCCAATATGTTTATTTTCAGTGGAAGGAAATCTGACCATGGTCACACAGCTCTGATAACTCTCCTGCACCTGTGTGACCATGGTCAGATTTCTGCCTACTGGAAGTAAACATAAAAGCTTTTTATAAATGACAGCAATCAGAAGTCTAGAAGACTGAGGACTTGATACAGAAAGTATATTAGAGAATTGTATACATTTTTATCATAAAAATATTAACATCTTCTGAAATGGGAATACCCCTTTAAGGCCAAAACTAGCTGAGTCCTCTATGGTTGTTCTGCTGAGTAGAATACATAGAAATGTACAGGAGGGGCCTGCACAGAAAACTTGTTACACCTTACTGTAAGGTGTGCATTCTATTCTCATCCCCTATTGTTTTGATTTCTGTGAGCCACAGATGTCGGATCTCCAGCAGGCACCCCCCCCCTATGCTGTGGCACACATGAAAAATGCTTTATTATTTAGAGGCCACATGTAATCTGTTGGTCAAGTGAGTTCTGAAAGGGACCGTGTCCAAACTAAGAATGAAACGGGGAAGAAAAACAAAGGTGCCAGAATTCTGGTTTAATTTCCAACAAAAAAAATTTTCACCAAGAAAAACATCTTTAAAACCATTATAAAATGGATTCAAGAATAAGTTTATTGGTGGTCGGGGCGACATCTAGTATAGGGAGGATGCAGACCCGGAAGCAAACCTGTAGTCTCTGCCTTGGCTCCCATTGAAAGTCAAGAGTAAAAAAAATTAAATTCTTTTTAGCAGCCAATTACATTACAGCCAATTGTAGCTGGTCACTTATACATCCATTTGTTGAATGCAGTAATGGCAATTGCTTATTGGGGCCTCATCAGGAAGAGCTGGCAGGGGATCTGGCAGCAACAGGATGGTGCTACATGGGGTCATTGTAGGGGGTTTTTCTTCTAGTTTTCTGTGGGATTGAACTAATTTGAAAACCATTTCATTTTGGGGAATACCTCCTTTAAAAAAAAAAAAAAATTGTGGTGAGATTCAGAAACATTTTTGAAAAACAGAAAAGCTTTGGGTCATTAATAATCATATTGGCTCAATCAAGGGTTTATTGCCATTTCAGCATAAGAAGACCTGTAGTAGTTTACAATGGTGGTGTGGCTTGTATACTATAAGACCTAATGGTTATAAGACATGACGTAGTCCTAATAAAATAACAAAACAAACCTTGAAACTGTTCATAGCATGAAGTTACAGTACAATTGTCAACATTCAGTTAGTAAAAGTTTTTTGTGTGTGTATCTCTTATCAGCGCTTCCTACAAAAGCTGGTTGAGGACTTGTTTACAGAAGGCAATGACCTGTACCGTGAAGATGAAGTGAAGCTGGCGTTAGGGCAGTATACGGAAGGCCTGAATGTGGCGGATTATGCAGCATCAGAAGAACTTGTCCTGTCCCAAGAGCTGCTGTGCAGACTCCTGGTGAACCGCTCCTGTTGCTATTTTTCCATGGTGAGTACAACACAAGTGAGCCGTATGAATGGGCTTACAGGGAATGTCCTATGAAGTGTAGTGTTCATAGTTATAGGCTGGATTTCCCAATAAAATGTTTTAATGCTTAAAATACAAGGAATTCTAGGAATAATGTTAAAATGGCGCCATCTAATTTTTCCATAAATATCTTATTCGTGTTCCCACTTGTTTAATCTGCCAAGTTTTGCTTCTCTCTGGCTCCATTGGTTATGTAGAAGGATTTTCTTGTTACCAAACTAAAACAGAAATGTCTGTGAGGTTAAAAAGGACTCCTTGTATAATTCTATGATGCAAGGAGTCCCGATCTCTGCACTAAGACTGGTCCATGAAATGTAACACTACTCGCCCTGTCATTCATGGACCAACACAGCAAGTGTGAATCAGTAATTGCTAAGCATTTCACGCGACAAGAAAAGAAGCAAAACCTACCTCCGAGACTCACACATGCACCTACTGTATGAATGATTCTTCAGTCCTACACTCAGTACCATGACAGATCACCTGTTCCTCCCAGCTAATAGTTGCTTGGAGAAAAGAAAACCAGATAGAGCACACGTAAGGTTAACTTTATTAATGTCACTCAAACCCTTTTTATAGGTCTACGCTTGTGAATAAATGAGGTCACTGTTTCCTTTCCAGCGGAACCGTTAATGCCAAAATGGCTCATATCAATCAATTGTAGAAGGTCTGGAAAAACTGGGTGTTTAGTGGGGCAGCCTCGTCACAACACAATTGGGTGCGTCAGTGGTTTTTATTGTGAGAATATTTTGACATTGAAATGATGCCTTTTTCAGACGTGAGCCGTGATGCTGGATCATCACCTGAAGGTCTGGCCTAAAGAAGGCATCAGTCCAATTGAAACTCATTGACGTCTTAGGGTGATGCCACACATGGCGTTTTGAATCCGTTTTGGCCTGTTTTTAAGCAAAACGCATGCTTTTTGCTTCAAAACTGTTTCAAAACGCCATGTGTGGCATCACCCTTATTCTGAAATGGATACTGATAAACAGAGAATATAAAGGGAAACAAACAGCTTGGTTCCCTGTGTACTGGCTATACAGCTTTGCTTTCATCCTAATGAATGGGAGCTGATCTGATGTAACCTGGTCTGATGGACGTACCAAGAGGTTTACTTTCTATTACATACATAAGGCTTCTCTTTGTTACGCTCCCTCTTTTATATAAACCCTTTTTGGATACAGGTACTTAATATAGACAATGCAAAATCAAAAAGAATATAACTGTATGCTTACACGTTGTGCACGCCTGGATAGATAGCCTGGTCCAGTCCCAGGTTAGATGATGAACGGAAAAAAAAACCTTTGGTGTGATAAAAAGTTAGGTAATCTGTATTGCCTAGTATCTACATGCTATCCATTCACTTTGCATGCCCGGATCATGTGACCAAGGGGTAGTCTTCCTTGCTACCTATATTGGTGTCTTTACCATATTCACACTATGTATGAGTAAGGACCACAAGTCTTTGGTCCGAATTGCATTACCAGTTGTCTGCGTAGAGATTTTAGCATGTATTTTTATGGATTCTTGAATAAAGCATTACCTAACTTCTTATCCAGCCGGTGTAGAAGGTTTTTTTCTCTTTTTTGCTTTAATATAGACAATATTCTCATTGAGGCAACACTTCTGTGTTTGCATGGCACTAGTTGTTTATAATCTGGTTAAAGGTCCGATTTCCAGAAGAGATATTATTATTATTATTATTATTATTATTATTAATTTTTTTTATTTTTATTTATTTTTGGATGTGGTTAATCTATTGCTACTTTACTTTTTTTTTTTTTTTTCCAGGGTCTCTTTGAGAAATCTTTGGAAGACAGTGAAAAAGCACTGAGTCTAGACAAGGAGAATATGAGAGCCTTGTACCGTAAAGCCAAAGCACTGGATCGGCTTGGGAAGCACCAAGAAGCCTATGGTTGTATCAGCCACAGGATATTGGCGCTAGTACAGGTAGGTGTAGCCAGTATGCGACTTCTGTTCCTATGTCTGTAGAGTAACTGGGAATTATGCAAATATGTTTTTTAGGGTAGGAAAAGAAAAACACAGCTCTTTTTGTTATCTTCAAGACCAGTATATCTATTGCAGAAGGAACAGATTCCCAACTGTAGACAGCGTGATTTCGACCTGGTTGGGTCTCTTCATTACAGTGTAGGCTATTGACTAGCGTCAGGAAGTCATAGATCTCCTTATAGAGACTTTGCCTGTTAAGGTCGCCTTATAGGTGTGTGGAGACTAATATACACCTCTAGGGGATTCTGGAAAATATGCAAATATGTTTTCCAAGGTGGGAAAAGGAAAGCAATGCCTCTTACTAACATGGTATTATTCTTTGATTCTTAGGATGAGAATGTTACAGAACTTGCCCAGGAGCTTGTGCAAAAACTGGGTCTAAAGCAACGCAAAGCATATAAGAGACCACAGGTACCCATTGTTTTGGAATGTATGCTTATATTCAGAACATATAAAAACCCGGGGGGGAGGGGGGGCATTAATGGCAAAACGGGACATCTATGATATGTACATTCCATAGTTATCTGTTGAAACACTTGGGGTGTACTTGTTGGATTCCCATCTACTGTATTGGAAATATTGCTATTGAAGGGGTCAAGTTCACATTTGACAGCTTCCCTTTTGACACCTTTTTAGTATGCATAATGGGAAAACATGGGTAGGTGATCAAAAAAACTTTATACGGCTGATTCTTACCATTTGTTTTTCATGTTTTTTTCCAGCAGGAGCTTGAGAAGTTTGGCCTGATTACTAATGGCGTTTCTGCATCTGGGGGCTGTAAGGTAATTTCTCAACAATATTGCAAATTTTGAGCTACACAGATACAAAAATGTTTTTTTTTGTTTTCTGAGTTCACTATTTTTTTAATTCTGATTTCTGTACATGCTTCTGGGTTGGCCATTTTGACTGCACTACTGTTTACTTCATTTAGAGATTTGCTTTCCAGCAGCTACATGGGCCATGGGCTGGATAGTCTGGAGGTGTTCTTTGAGGACTATGGGAAAATTTTTAGATTTGTTATGTGACTTGTAGTAGTGGTCATTGTGCAGGGAGGGGGATAGATAAATTATCGTCATCATCCTTCCGGGCTGGTAATAATGTGACATCCGCAAAGAAATCTCCTAAGAACTGAAAGTGCCCCCCAACTCTTGCTGGGGCTTCTTAGCCGGAGTGAACCCTGCAGGACCAAAAGAAAAATTGCCAGAAATTCATGAAAATATGTTTTGTAGATATGTATAATACACAGTTTTAATTGTTAATCCAAAGGTGCAAAGGAAACCATAACAGTTCACCCCTCCTCATGATCTTCAAGTATCATATAAAGTCTCAGCTGAATGTATCCTGTTACAAGCAAAATATTGTAATGAATTCATAGATGTGCCATTTTACCATAGAAATGGAGAAATCCTTTTCAAGTGAATCCCTAATAATATTTTAAGGCTTCAAGTGAGTTTGTTCAGTCTGCGTGTACCCGCTGCAATGACCGGACTGTAGATGTCACAGCTTATCTACAATCTATATGCAAACCTCTAAGGAGAGCACATAGGGGCACATTTACTTACCTGGTCCGTGGAGTTCACCTAAAGTGCATTGTCCGTCTATAATGCACTGTGTCACGATTCACTAAGATATCCTGCATGTGTCGCTTCCCCGCTCAGGTCCGCCGGAGTTCACCTTCTTCTTCCTGGTGCATGTAAGTGCATTGTCATGCGACACAATTTGAAAGATAAATCCTGCGCTCAGTCAGAATGAGGCAGATCGTCCGATGGCACACCCCCCAATTTGTGTCGCATCTGCGCCACAGTCTGATCGCATACGACACAATCCTAGCTCAGACACCTGTTAAATACCTGTCCAAGGTGTGCAAATCCCAAAAACGGCGCACAGTCCGACGAAACTGCAATTCGCGAACCTTAGTAAATAAGCCCCAATGAGTCTGTTCCAGTCTGTTGCTGTTATGGCCACGAGGTCAGATAAAGTATATCTCTAAATGCAGTTAGAAGAGCTGCGGTAAGGCGGCAGCCTCCATAATCACGGACAAAGGAAGAGGGGAAAAAAATCTGCCAAAAAATGAACTCTACACCACACAGAAAGTGGCCTTTATACAAATGGTGATCAATCTATTTGGTTTTTTAGTTTCGATTTTGATATTAGTTCTAGCTTTTGAATTTTTTAAAATATATATTTAGTTGATTTTATTCTTTTTATCCTTTTTTCTAGACGTCGAATGGTATGGGGTCGGTAGATGATATTTTTACAGGTGAGCTTTGAAAGCTGATGAATAGAAATTCACTATTGTGGAGGATATTTCCTTTTCCCGTGGTGTTGTGTATTGATATCTACACTGTTTGTGTTTCAGATGTACCTAATACAAAAGTATTCCCATCTAGTCTTGGCATAAACTATCAGAATGACGGCTTGATACCATCCGTGTGTCCCCCTGCCATGGCTCCTGAAGCCAATAATGTGAATGACTTTGACTGTGATGTGATTGGGGATGAGCTGGACTCTTTCCTGGAATCGGAGATGGTAAGAAATGAATACAAATGTCGGACTCTGATAATCTAATTTTATTAGCACTCTAATGCTATGCCTTTATTTAGGCTTCCAAACAGGTTCCCCAGCTAATACCAGTATTTCCCACTGGAAACCCGTTGCTTTCTAGCTTGGGAACAACAGGCCTACCTGCACCGTCCCCTCTACCTCCAGCTTCTTTTGGTTTGCTGGATTCCCGAAAGTCTGCAATAGTAACTTTAAAGTCTACGTTTGTTCCTGGTTTGGATGCATTGGACAGCTTTGATACAATGCGGGAGACGCTGGACAGTCTGGACACCTTTGTTAATGGTAAGGCTTCAGAGTGATAATAATGTGGTTACAGGGGCTACCTTCTACCTATTTAATGTGCACTTTACATCAGCTTATGGTGATCTCACTACTGAACCAATGGCACAATATTTAGTGACTAAATATTGTGGATGTTTCCACAAGGTGAAAGATGCATTCATTAACTAAGCAAGCTAGATATAGTTACATATAATATCTTTTGTTTCTATTAGATGCCAAGCGTGTGGAGCCTTTGTTAGTGAAGACAAACCAGAAACAAAAGGTGGGTAGTAGTATTAAAGGAAACCTACCACTTCTGATGGTAGGTATGAGATGTAAACACTGGGCACCAGCTCATGGTTAGCTGGTGCCGGAGCTTACCTTAGCTAGTGTTTTAAACCGCTATATCGCGGTCTAAACACATTTTGATTTACAGCCCCATGGTAGCTTCGGCGCTGCGCGAGCTGTGTGCGTGCGTGCGTGACGCCTCCGGCCCTTCCTATGGAGGCACGCACGGCTGAAGCTACCTCGGGGCTGTAAATCAAAATGTGATATTCCCATTTCAGCAAATGTTATGCTATTGTTTGTATCGTTAAACGTTCTATACCTTTCCAATATATGTTCTGTATCAATTCCTCACGGTTTTCTAGCTCTCTGCTTGTTGTCATTCCATATAAAGATTCTGTGTTTACTACCAGTAGACAGAAACCTGCTCATGGTCACACAGGTGCACGGTTTGTTACAGTATATCACACATGTCTGATTACTCTCCGTGATACTAAGGAGCAGTGCACCTGTGTGACCATGGTCAGATTTCTATCCATAGGAAGAAAACGTAGAAGCTTTCTATATAACAACTGCAAGTAAAGATCTTGAAAAACAAGAGGAATTGGTACAGAAAGTATATTGGACAATGGTATAACTTTTTATCATAAAATTTATTCACAATATTTCCTGAAATGGGAATACCCCTTTAACTTCTCTGATCCAAAGAACAAGATTGCTTGTAGTCCCAAATTAATGCAGCAACTGGAAGTGGGGATGTACTGCAGCTACATTCACTTCTAGAGGACTACCAAAATATCAAAGTACAATACATGACAAATTCAGACAGTGCCATAGAGAATAAAGTGATCAGCTGCACATGTTCATCCAGACATGCTATTTTGTTGTTGGTACAAGGGGGCTCCTTTTTGTTCTCATAATTCTGTGTATGGTAGGTACAATAAAGGGAGTCGGCCATCTATAATTGCATATGCCCATGCATTTTTCTGCTGGAGCGTGTTCAGTAGTTTTGCTTTTGTTGGAAAGTTATTCTTGGACTTAAATAACTGTACGTTTTATATGGACTTTCCCATGCATAAAAGTGGTTCCAGATGGACCTAGTAGCATAACGGCGCTGCCTGTGACCCACTACACTCCATTATCTAGTATCTCCTGTTAACCTTAAAATGTTCTCAGATGTTATTTAGTCAATAAGTACAGGCAGTCCTCGGGTTACGTTCAAGATGGGGTCTGTAGGTTTGTTGAATTTGTATGTAAGTTGGAACCGTATAGTTTATTATTGTAACTCCAGACAAATTTTTTTGGTCTCTGTGACAATAGGATTTTAAAAATGCTGGATTGTCATCAGAACCAGGCTTAATAATAAAGCTTAATTACAGACACCTATTATAACTGTTATAGCTGTTTATTATAGCCTAGGACTAAAGTACATAAAATTACCAATTACCAGAGGTCTGTTTGTAACTACGGGTGGTCTGTAAGTCGGGTGTTCTTAAGTAGGGGACCGACTGTACCTGCAAAAGGATTGTCGGGAAGTAATATTTTATGTTGACGAGTCCTGATATTTTACATCTATTCTATTCGCCAGGAAAACATCTTTTAATCTACTGCTCAGTAGAAATTTCCCTTTCCACAGAGCAATCGAAAAGGTAGATACATTTTCTAGATGCTTTCCAATTTTCATTTGCTAATTGTTCGTTCATTTCTTCCATTACAGCAGACAACAAACACTGTAAACCACTTGTTTGTGCACAAGATGGATCCTGTGCAAACCCACATTTCCGCTTTGCCTCCCTTATTGCCAAACCCTTTAGCACAAAACTATGACTTTAAACAAGGTTGCCAACTCTGCTATGTGAGAACAGGTAAGCAGGATGTATTTTTGAATGCATTTTTAAGTTTAAGTGGTTTTTGGTGCTTCCTTTGTACATGTGGAGTAAGGATGGAGCAAATGGCACATAATGTTCCCATGAAGATAGAGAAATCACTGGATGACTCATTATTCTAGCATTTTAAATCCCCTGACCTTGCTTTTCTGAAGCTTTATACACTTGACCTAGATAGACTTCTGTTGTAGTATTTGGTTTCATACTGACTCCTTTGAATCTTGTCTAGAACACTTATGTGGCACATCCTTAAAGGAAATCTACAATGAGGAATGGTAGGTGCATTCTGTCTACCTCTGCCCTAATATGTAATTTAATAAATCTTGGAATCTAACCTAACTTGTTAAAAACTTTTATTTTAGTAATTAACTGCAGAGGCTACTGGAGTGTGGAGTAGCCTTCACTCCCACTGCCCAGCAAGGCTGCTACACTCCACAGTAGCTTCTGTTAAATTACTTATTATTAAAATAGTTTTTTTTTAACAATTTACCATATATACTTGTGTATAACCTCACCTCGGCTTATACACAAGTCAATAAAAAATAAATAAACTTACATACTCACCCTCCGGCTCTCCGATGCTCAGCGCGGCTCCTCTTCTGTCTTTTCTATGCTGTATTGGCCCGCAGAGACGCGACCATGTGATCTGCTGGCTGGCGCACACTATGATGCGGTGGTGTTGCCGCTGATGATGTCATAGCATGCACTGGCAGGCAGATCGTATGGACGCGCCTCTGCCTGCTGTTATAGCAGAGAGAAGAAAGAGAAGCCGCAGGGACCGGAGCATCGGGGAACTGTGCCGAGCATCGGGAGGTGAGTATGTTAGTTTGTTTTTCTATGTGCTTGGAAAACTGAGGGCACATACTTAAGGGTGCTGGCTACATACTACAGCGTGCTGGCACGCTGTTTACTGGGAGGCTGCGACCAATGCATTTCCCACCCTCGGCTTATACTTGAGTCAATGGGTTTTCCCAGTTTTTGGTGGTAAAATTGGGGGTCTCGGCTTGTACTCGGGTCGGCTTATTCTCGAGTATGTACGGTAGGTTAGGTTCCAGGATTGTTAAATTACTGATTAGGCAGAGGCAGGCAGAAGGAATCTATTGTTCTATCTACTTCTGATTCTTCATGGTAGGTTTCCTTTTAATCTTTTATTTTCCCTGAATTTTTAGTAACTTGACTTCAGTATCCTAGATTGTATGGAATATAAAGCCAGTATGAACTTGCTCACACAAACTTATTTTACCTTTGCATGCTTTCTGTGATTTGTAAAATTTTCACTTTTTTTTTTGCTTTTATTCTCGACTTTGTAACACAATAGTCAGAAAGTTATGTGGATGCATTTATCCTTTTTGTATACTTTCTTTAGTTTTTGTTTTTTTCCTCCCATTGCAGGCCCTAAAGCTCTTGACTTCACATATAAAGAAAAAGCAGAGCACACATGTAAGAAAGATATTTTATTAGCCCGAAAGAAGAGCTCTGAAAGCAAAGTGTGGTTAAAGATTCGTCAACGGCCGATGAAAGTAAATTTTAATGGTCCCTACGTGCTGTGCAAAGGTTAGAAAGTTACATTATCAATTCAGTATTTTACACCAGCGTACACAGACCTGTAGAAGAGGTGTGACCACAGAAATATCTTCTGTATCATTGTTAGAAACTGTATATGATATGGAGGCAGATATACTATTTAGTTATCAGATTATAAGAGTGTGCTATGTGTTTCCCCAGGAATGAGGGAAGAAAAACGTAATTAAATCTATAAAAAAAAAAAAAAAAACGCACAGCACCACACTCGGACTACTCCATAACATTCACCAAACCTTATATTTAAGCAGTACAGTCTTTGAAATATTCCTCAGGGTAATGTAGGCACAATAGAAGGAATATTGATTAAGAAATTATAGTTGCAATGACCATCTGTAAAAAAAAAAAAAAAGCTTCCTGTTCCTTTGGTGCTCCGCACAGCGTTGTTGAGTATGGAGAGCGCTTGCATATGGCGTTACTCCTATGGATTTGTCACTACCACAATGCCGCTATACCAAGACAAAGTGGAGCCAATGCAGCCAAAACTATTTCCGGATAGTGATGCACTTAAGATTTAAAGTCCATCGTCCATATAGACCTTCAGAGGCATTATAGTAGGTCAGAAGTAACAGGATAAATCGCAAATAGTCGCACAATGTTGCTTGCCACAGTAAACATATAAAGGGTTTGCTCACAATTCAAAAGCGTTTCGGAGCTGCTACTCCCTCCTCAGTGGCTATAAATTTGTATTATAAGTTGCCATAACTTGTCCTTCCTTATCTTATCCCGCAGTGAGGGATACCATAAAAAGACAAAACTTGAAAATTATGAAAAAAATAAATTTTAAAAAAATTAAACAAAAATCCTAAATAATTCCAAGTATCATTGTTAGGCGGGCAGCACACAAATATGTGGAGCTTGTGGGAAAGGACCCAAGTGTTGGCATCACACAGAAATATTATGCAAGGTAATTGCAAGTAGTTTTGTCATTTAAGTACCTAGGTGTGTGGGTTTCGGCCAATCCCAAGGACTTTGTGTCATTGAATATTCAGCCAATGATGGCCGAAGCCCTAGAGAAAGGAGAGCCAACATGACCAAAATGGTGTTGATGCCACAATTCCTTTGTATGCGATAAAAGTTAAAAGTTTGACATGGGGATTCACACTGGTGAATTATGTAGTAGATAAAGTATATTTGGATCCCTGATCTGGCAAAAGAAAGTGGCACGTATTCGCTTGGAGACGCTGCAGAGGGCGAAAGATGAAGGGGGGTTAGCAGTGCCCAATCCATATCTGTAGTTTCTAGCTGCCCAGCTGCAACAGCCGAAGTTTTATAGTGGTGGAACGCCTGTTGTCCTACTGTAATGGAGGGAGACCCCTTCTTTACCTTCTGGAGATAGGTGGCCAGACCTGACCCCTTCCCCCCTAACACGCTCCCTACATTGACGCTTCTGATTGAAGAGCCCTCAGTGTGGCAGTGCAGGGGCACACTTGTTGCACATGATGTGGGGATGTCCTCATTTGGGAACTTCTAGAAGGACGTGCTAGAACTTCAGGAAGGTATATGATGTGTAGATCCCTGCCACCCCCATGGTCTGTATTTTGGGGTGGGTAGATGAGGTATCAGATTAGAGGGGAGTGCGGCTGGACATAGCCCGTGTGCTGTGTCAGGCGAGGAAATTGATTGCGTACCATTGGATCCAGGCTGCTTCTCCTACTATGCAGGACTTTATTAATAAAATAATAAGGTAGGAAAAGGGGTTGTATCTCAAAAGTATGGCGTAAAAAACGGTTTGAGAAAATATGGGGGGCCCTAGCTTGACACGCCGGGATTACCTTCTGTGCACATACGAAGAAGCCCGTTCCATGCATTGTAATGTCTTATAGGATGAATATGATGGGAATACATATCGCATATGTAATAAGGATGTGTAGCCCTCGGTGTACTCTCCCATAAGTTGCCAACTTTTTCTCACAATGTACCATGTATATTAGATATTGTATACGAGAAATATTCCTTCATGCTGTACGGTTCTTGGAGGAAGGGGGGTTGTTTTTTTGTTTCTATGTTTTAAAAAATGAAAACTGTTCAATAAAAAAAGATTGGATTTAAAAGAAGAAATTTTATGCAAAGACTCCCTGCTAGCCGAATTGTAGCACTATAACAGTTCTAATACTAGTGATAAATGCTGCAGAACTGGAGAAATAGTATTGTGAAACATACAGAAAATTAAGAACATTCTGTATAGAAGTAGTAGATTATGCATTACGTGCATAAGTTGCTTCTTGCTTTGCTACAGACATCCAGAGTCGTCAAGACTGTAAATATGGCGATAACTGCACATTTGCATACTATCCGGAGGAGATTGATGTGTGGAATGAGGAACGAAAGGGAGCCTTGCATCGAGATCAGCTTTTCCAGCTGCCAGGATTGGTGAAGCCAGGAAGTGTTTCCCGATTATTACACGACCAGAAGGGCATCTTCACCTTTTTATGCCAGGTATTCCATTCATCCAATGTTGGCATTATTGAACATGGTCATTGGCAGATCATAAAGCTTTTTGAATGGAAAATCATGACCTGCTGAGGTGAGATACGGAGCATAGGTCATGGCAGTCTAAATCCACTTTGAAAAAACTGACAGATGATTTTGACTCTAAATGATTTTCCATTTAAAAAATAGATTTGACTATAGTGTGACTGACTCTTACTGCTTTGTATTAATGTGGTGTTGGTCTGTCCATAGTGTGCACCTGTCAACAGTTTATCATACATGAAAGTTATCAATCCCCTGATTGGGGAACATAGATAAGTGTTACCTGCAGCCACATCACATCCTAATAATCTGATTGTTTTTTCAGGCTTGTTTTGAAAGCAAACCCCAGATCATTAGCAAAAGAAATCCAGAGAAGCCAGATGTCTGCACTAATCCCAGTAAGCCGCACAGCTTCTCTGACCACAAGTAAGTTTTGTGTCCACAGTGATTCACTGCTTATGAGTAAAGAGACCAGATTGCTAGTTCACACCTGATGTGAAGTTCAGTATTGATTCCAGGGACACTCCCGATGTACGTGCCAAACATGTCCATACCCATATACTGGCAGGTAGTGACCAAAACTGAATCTTTTTGGCCGCCTCCTGATCAGTATACATCACCATACAGCAAGAATGGGGGGGGGGGGAATTGGCTTATTGTAAGGATATTGAGTTGAAAGAAGATGGCTGCATAAACTCTGCAGTGCATGTTGCATACCCTGTACTATTATCGGCTGGTTGATGTGGAGCACCATTATCATTGCACTACTACACACGTTGCAGTCAGCTACCAGCATTCACCTGTAGGTGGTGCTCTGAGAGTTGTACTTAGGCAACATCTTCTAAATAGGAATAGATTAAAACATTACAATAGCTAAATTTGGGTGATGTCCTTCTCCCTTAAGACAGATTATAAATATCTAGAAAATCATCTTAAGTATAAATTATTGGTTTCATATGGTGGGGTCCCAATACTCCAAGATTAAATTACTGCGGAGACATCGACATCGGTATCCGTTCTGAGACAAAACTGCAGCACCGTTCCATGGTGGTGCCGTGACCCGTGCTTCCTTGTCTGACATGGAGACATAATAATGCATGGCTTGTCTTAAGGTGGTGGATCAGTATACACCTGGTTCTGCTGTAGGTTTTCTCAAGGCTACCTAGAAGGTTGTATAAACTTTATCATCTGTCACCATGATCAATCTGGTGCATTCTAAGGATGTTCAGGCAAAGTTTGTACTCTTGTCTTTATTTCAGTAACGTCGTCATTTTAACTTTTTTTTTTTTTTTTCTTCTTTGGATAAGAATAAAGATGATCTTCGATTTTTGTTTTGTCTATTTTTCTATTTGTCATGTTTAAAAAATTCAACCAGATTGTTGATCTAATTTTGTATTTCATTCTTACTGCCTATTTGTATCATGATTTGGTTTCATCCACTGTTTTAGGTGTCTTGTCCATGTTCTAAACTCCAGCACAGTCAAATATAGCAAAATACGGCCAAATCATTCCCGCTTCCAGATGGATGTTTGCCGCCATGAGGCCCGTTATGGTTGTCATCAAGAAGACGCCTGCAATTTTGCTCACAGTCCTGTTGAACTGTGTGTTTGGATGCTGCAAAGACAATCAGGTACATGCATTTAAAAAAAGCATTTTGTTAGAAAGGTAAAAACTAGCCCTAAAGGGTCAAAGCCCTCTACAGTGAAAAACACCCATTGTACTGTTTGATGAACTAAACCATTGAAGTTGATTTTCCTTATTACTTCATCAAGTAAAGCAGCATCTCTCTACTTTTTTTATTCTGCTCTTTCTCCTGCAGTGAGCAGTGTATCTGATAGCCTTCTTTGGTCCTTACTCTTCTGACAAAGGAGGACTGGATGGTTCCTTGTCAGTTAACAGAGTATGCAAAGAAAGCCGATCTACTCAAACTGCTAAAAACCGCAAGAAATCCAGGGGGGGAAATGGGCGACACAGGAATAGTTTTCTTTAATAGTATATTACAAAGTTTAAAGTCGTCTTATAACTTTGTAAATAGTTACACATGAATGTTATATAAAAAAAATTCTGTGACGGGTAAATTGCATGGGATAGGCACTATTTTTTTTTTGTAAACATTTTAATGCTGTATTTTAATCCTGTCTGATAATGTGGAAATTCGTTAGTTGCACATTTCCCATCTAAATTTACTGACATTGATGGAGGTTAGTTGATGAGTCACACTGAACACACTCCTCTGCTATCCTATGTTCTGTGGTGGCATAACCGCTGCTTTTTGTTTTATTTTGTATATATTTTATATGCTGTGTTACCTGTTTGTTAGGTGTTACCCAGGAGGAAATTGTGCTGGAATCTGAGCGCATGTGGAAAGTAGCTGAACCAAAACCTAAGGTACGTTTCCAGAACTTGGCCTATAGAAGACCAAATCAAGTCTTGTAAAGTTCTATTGTTTAAGGGAACCATCACCTGGTTTTACCACACTAAACTACCACCCCCCTCAGGTAGGGCATTAAAGGGGTTATCCGGGTTTAAAAAATTTCTTATGGCCGGGCTGGGGAGGGCTAGTTAAACATAATAAACATGGACTTGCCTCCTCCGGCGCCGCTGATGTCCAGCGCCGCGGTCCCTTCGATCCATGCCCCTGTTTGTTTACAGGGGCACGGAAGCCGCGCACAGGGAGCTTCCGGTCCGCGATGTGGACGGCTCCTCCCATCCGTCCCTATCTCTCAGCGTTGTAAGCGCTGGGAGATGGTGCGCATGGGAGCTTCCGGCCGGCCGGAAGCTCCCTGTGCGCAGTTGTAATGAAACCGGTGCACAGAGAAGACGGTCCGCGGCACGGGACATCTGCAGCACCGGAGGAGGTAAGTACATGTTTATTGTGTTTAAATAGCCCTCCCCAGCCCGGCCATAAGACATTTTTTAAACCCGGAGAACCCCTTTAAACATCCTTGCTAGAATTGCCTCTTTTATGTGAAATATCACCGTTTGCCTAAAAAGGAGAATTTTCCCCAAAGTTGGCAAATATGACTCTTCTCTCCCCATTTTCACATAAGTCAAGTCAAGTTTTGTGATGTCAAGGGTCGTTTCATTTCAGAAGCCATTATCTTTGGTTCTATAGTACCTAGCTACAAAACCCGAGATACAGACTGCTAAAGACATAATTGGAAATGCAAGCTTCAGATAAAGATCCTGTTCCTGTCTACTTTTTACTGTCTTCTGCTTGTATCTCCAGTTCTGTAGCTTATAGAACCATAAGCTATATGGGATCTGAAAGTTGAGAGTTTTATCTGATACAAAAGCTGATTTCTAGGTACTATAGAACCAAAGATAGTGGCTTAGGATGTAATCTCTAAACTTGACACTTCTCATGTGAAAATGGGATAAGAGGAGTCATATTTGCCTGGCGTTGGGGGGATGATTTTTATAGGTAAACATGAGATCCCACATAATAGAGGGAACTTAGAAAGGACATATTATCCCCTACCTTAGGCTGGTAGATTAGTGGGGTAAAACCTGGTGACGGGTTCCCTTTAAGTAGTAGGGAAGCTTTATAGCAAAAAAAAAAAAAGACAGAAACCCATGCAATTACCAAAAGCTATTTTGTTTGGTGCACGCAGACCAGGGTCCTAGTGTGCAGGATCCATAGTCCAAGACAAAAAAAGCGAGAAGGTCACAGCATCCAATATGATGAAAAAATGTTAAACCTTTATTCACACAGGCATAGAAAAAAACTGCAACGTTTCGATTCATCATGAATCTATGCTTGGATGCTGAAGCTTTATAGCGGACATCTGACTACACTAAACGTGACGAGGATATTTAGCTATGATCTGTCTAGCCATCATAAGTGTATGAATTTAGTATGGAACTTTCTCCTGATGATGATGATGATGACGATGATGAGAATTTAGCATTGTAGTGAACAGTTTTTGCAGTGTTCCCGGCCATGAACAGTCTTCTGTGATGATCCTTGTTGTGCCCCATGGCATGACTCCACATGAATGGCACACCCTTGAATCATTCTGCTGTTGTGCATTATGTTTCATAGGGGAAGTATTTGTTAAATGTGCAACTTCACACCTTTAACAGTGTTACGCTTTGCACATTCTGTAATAATCAGACTTCTGCCCTCCAGGCTTTGATTGAATTTCCTTCACACCTATATTGTTTCACCTGACATGACCACAGATCAGTAGGTTTTAGAACTTTCATGATTGATTTTTGCAAAGGGCAAAAATCTTATTATGCCCTTTAAAAAAAAAAAAAATCAATAAAAGGACCATTTTTATGGTTTAATTAGTGTCTTTCTCTGGCAGCCTCCTCCCAAATCCCTGGATATGAAAATGAAGTTCGTCTGCGGGCAATGCTTGCGCAATGGGCGAGAGATTGAGGCTGATCGTGATGGGAAATACTGCACCGCCAAAGCAAGACATAGGTACTAAATAAATATTTATGCAATTAAAGGGACATTGTTTTTGACATATTATGGTCACTCTACAGGATTTACCACAAATATCTGATATGTATCCTAACTTATCTAAACCAGGCTTCCCCTGTCCCTGAGTTCAGGAAGAGAATGGACGCTGCTCTTTAATTCTTTTTATAGGTTTAACAGAAATGATAGTCATATTCACGGCCACATAGCATGTGGTTTATGTAGTCAACACCCTCTGAAGATCTCCCTTAGCCATGCTGTAACGGAGTGTTGCAGAGGAACGCATAGAGCAAGTACAGTGTGTGCTGTATGTACGAAACACAGGTAGCAGTACCATAGGCAGCCGGGACACCTGCCTGTCCTCAGCCTTGCGGGCACCTGGTAAAATGCCAGTCGAAATTGATGTGCCTGCACTTTAGTTGCTCCTCTCTGTACACAACTTGCCTGTGCCAGGATGAGCTGCTTCACTAGACACCCAGGTGAGGGCACCTCCATGGTATTTTTTTTGGTACACTGTGTTCTGTATGGGACCCCTTTTTTTTTCTTAGTACACCATACAGCAGTTTATCATTGGTTTTATTTGTATGGACTTTCTTTATCTCCAGAAATTATCAGCTAATTTTTCTTTAACCATAATTGTTTGTTATTGATGGGCTTAATTCTATCCCAAAACTAACTGAAGACTTTCTCTACTATTTTACAGTTGGACGAAAGATAAGCGCGTATTGTTGGTGATGTCCAAAGCCAAGAAAAAATGGGTTCCCATCAGACCACTTCCTTCCATTCGCTCTTTTCCCCAGCAGTATGAGGTAATTTGTAACCTCTAAAGTGCTGATCCTTTAATGTTTTGGTAAACCATGACTGTACTCTTACATGTACTGTGTGCAAAACAACACATATTATTACAAGGAATTAGCAATTTCAGTGCTTAATTTTTTTCTGATTGGAGATCTTTTATTTAGATAGTTGTGGTGCCCATACACCTCTATAATAGCTGTCAGCTCTTTCAATCCTCTGACTCTCCCATACAGGAGTATCAATCAGACTGTACATCGGAACCTAATAAACATAACAAGCAATGGTATAAACCAAAAAACAAACAGATTATCCCACCACGCACATCCATCCCACTGCTGCCTCGGGGTGCAGCTCCCATAATAGCATACAATAGAAACTGAACTGTGTGACTTAGTAGTAATTTTAAGGGGCCGAGGTAAATGGCCATTCAAGCCATTTGTCACAGATAGCATGGAATTTCTTATTCTTCTGTGGATAAATGTCCACCTTTTGAGAGGAAGAGCAGCATTAAATGACTTAATCACAGATCTCGGTGGTGGTGGGGGGGTTTAACAGCCGTCCAGAATCTGGCCAGTGTTTTCCTAGTGCAGTACACGGCTTCAATAAGGAAAGCACAGTCCATGATAGAATGGAACAGTTCTGCTTCATTCAGGAGAAGGCATAGCTTAGGGTGCTCAGGGACGTCACGCCAATCCTGTCAAACAGGATGGACTTGTTTCCAGTGCCCCTAAACCACAGGACCACAGTAGGTGTAACAAGGTGCCTGAGGTTGCACAGCATTAAGGGAAGTCATGACGAAATTTACGAATTCTGGCAGTCATCCTTTGTTTTTTAAATTTTGTAATTACGAGGCTCGACTCACACCTGCTTTTGACAGGTTCAATCCCCCCCCCCTTCCACTATTGCTAACAGCTGCTTGATGGAAGGTAACACTGAAGTCAATGGGGAAGAAAGGGGAACACAAAACTTTCCTGTCACCCCCTGTTTTTAGTTCATGTTAAACTCTCACAACACCTCCTACATTTTACCAATACTACGTCCTTTGATACAAAATAGATTAAACTGCAACACAAAGACCTACAAAGCTATGACCCATCAAACTAAAATGGTATCACATTTTTATTATGTGAAAAAGTACATCAATAAAATATAGAAAAACTGCAGAGCGGAAATGGAGCTAAAAACTTAGCCGGATGTAATGCAGTACTATTCAGAAGGAGAGCTATGTTAACGTGACAATACTCATTGAATAATATCACAATATAATATCACTATAATCTTATATTTAATGGATGTAGTATTACATCTAGCTAAGTATTTAGCCCCTTTTCCTCTAACTCAGTCCTGACCATACCCATTCTGCATCAAAGCGGGACCCCTATGCTAGACGTGAGGTATCAACCCACGATGTCTACAACTTAAATTTGACCATATTCCAAACTGATATATACTCCAACCTGGAGCAACATTTTTTGATGAAGCCAATGCTGGCCTGTTGGTTATCTGACAATGTAGAGTACACACACCGCTGCAAAAGAGCTGGTAACCATATGCCAAAACTCCTCCAGTATGGACAGGACTCAATACGCACAAAATAAATCCATCTGGCCCTGCAACCATCAGCTGCTTTGATTGTCTTTTCTATTGTGTTTTTGGGGCTTTGGTGGATCATTGATCTTGATAACCTGTCATATATAAGAGGCGCGCACCTTGAGAAGTTTGCTTCTTAATTGATCTGGGTACCCTATTTTACATTACAATTGGTTATGTACTGGAAATAAGAATGGACTTCTCATTTAAAAAAATGTTTTTAAATAATTTGTAAATCCTATATCCATATTGGTTTTCCCATAATAGATTTTTAAAAGTATCATCCGGGCACTGGATCTATTGGGAATTGGAAGGAACTGGCTGTGTGTGTAGGTGACAGCGCTCTAACCTGTGCTTTTGTAGAACAGCCGTGACTGGTTGGCATCCTGTATAACAAGCTGGAGCATTATATTAAATGTGTATTATGTCAGATAGTATTTACTTGACCCAGATGATGATAATGTCAGTTATGATAAAGTTCACTGACTTCACCTATTTATATGTGCGATTAACTAATATGACCTGAGCTGTATTTAGGTTGAGTAACTTTACAAGATGTTATGCTGTAATTGGTAGGTGGTGGCACGTATTGCACCTGGTCAGACACGGCATGTGGCCCTTATCTGTGCCGCACCTTTATGTGTGCCTTACTGCTTATAGTGAGTGCATGTCTTGAAAGGCAAAACTCAATAAGTTAATTAAGGACAGATTTATTCCTGCAAGTAGGATCACTTATTTTATCTGGTGGATAGAGGTTAAAGGAAACCTACCATCAGGAAATATACCTATTAAGGTAGATCTGATGGTAGGTTGCCCCATTAGCGCCAGAGCTACTGCGCATGCACTCTGCAAAGATATGAGTCTGCGCATGTACGGTGGTGCTGTGAAGCTGAATCTGAGAGGCCTGGGGAAGAGCAGGTAGGAGGGACAGCAGAAGCTACTGGGGCGTGGAGTAGCGCAGAGAGGCTACTCCAAACCCCAGGAGCTTCTTAATTAATTTGCATATTGGTTAGGTAGTGTAGATAGTAGTCTAGTTCACTAGTCTAGAACACTACAAATACTCTCCTCTGCTCCTCTTGTTCCCGGCGCTGTCCTTTGCTAATCTTTAACTTATAATAAGCAGCCCAGAGCAGGGGACAAGTCTGGCGCTCTGGGCTGCTAATTAAGCATGCCCCCTCCATGATGTCACCTCCCAACATGGGAGAGGGGAGGCATCTATCATATGCAGGAGGCATGAATTCACGCCTCTCGCGTCAACTCTTCTCCAGCATGAGGCATGTATAATTGGCATTAAATGGTAAATTTCCTTTTAATGTACCTAGTAAATTAAAAGAAACTACAGTAGCAGCAAAACTGGTGACAGATCTGTCCACTACACACTGCACACAGTTGCTGGCCATACACTTTAGATTTGCTGTTTATTTGCCTCCACGATTATCTAACTTTACTTAAAGGGAACCTGTCACCAGGGGCCTCATTTTCCCTAAAGACAGATTGCTGAAGCCCCTTACACCTGAATTGCACAGATGCCTTTCTGCCTTTTATAAGCATTATAATATACTGTAATTGTGTGTTTAACCTTCTTAGCTTTTGGTGAGTCCCAGGGTATGTTTTGGTTTGGATGCATTTAAAAAAAAAAAAAAAAAAGTTGTTGTACAGGAGCAGATAGGTGTGGGCTGAGGAGTGAGTGAGCAGCACAGACAAGTCACATGTTTAGTTGCTTTTGCATCCAAAACATACCCTGAGACACAACAGAGGCTTTTGTCAGGAAGCCAGGCAGGTAAAAACACACATTATATTGTAGTGCAAATGCTCTGAAAAGGCAAAGTGTTTATTGAAAATTAGGTCCCTGGTGACAGTTTTCATCATAAAAATCAAGAATGATATACAGACGGTCCCCTACTTAAGAACACCTGACTTACAGACGACCCCTAGTTACAAATGGACCTCTGGATGTGGGTAACTTACTGTACTTTAGCCTTGGGCTACAATAAACCGCTATTACAATTATCAAACGTGTCTGCAATTAAGATTTATTGTTAATCCTGGTTCTCATGACAACCCAACATTCTTAAAATCCAATTCTCAGTGACCAAAACAGATTTTGCTGGGGTTGCAATTCTAAAATATACAGTTCTCAGCTTAAGAACAAACCCACAGTACCTATCTTGTACGTAACCCGGGGACTGCCTGTACCAACAGCACGTCTGTGGGTGGTACCAGAACTCCTCCTCCAAGTCACTTCACAGGCTGTCACTCTTTGACCCTTCCCTTCTGGCTCATTACCATAATTTTAAAAGTTGATTTGCAGAGGGAGAAGGTCATGGATAACAAATATAAGAGCATTACAACAGTCACAATGCCTGGATCTATGAGTGCTCCAGGTTTATCAAGCTTGTGTTTGATGGTAGATTTCCTTTTAAAAGGCATCTACCATCAGATCTAGGTTGTAGACTACCTTCGCTGTACTGCTTGTTAGCTTTTCTAGCTGCTTGTTACCTTCAGGGTATGGATGCTCGTGCTGTCATCTATTCCCACATAAAGCTCCTTTATGCACATATTTATTTTTTGTTCCTCGATTGCCGAAGCAAGTTTGTGTAACTGATGCAATGTACAGCAGGTGTCTGCCTAAATGTATGTAAAAGATCTCTCATTTCTTGCACAGATCTGCGTCCATGTGCAAAATGGCAAGAAATGTCAGTATATTGGAAATTGCTCTTTTGCACACAACACAGAGGAAAAAGACGTCTGGACGTTTATGAAGGAGAACAAAGGTCAGTAAGTGCAAACGAACTGTAACCATATAGATTAAAAGGGGACGTGACCATAAGGATTAGATGAATGTGGGCTGTGAGCATGTAGATTTATCTTATATGAGCATAGTCCATTCCCATCTAAACGGGTACGGACTGTAACCATATAGATTAGAGGTTAGGCTCTTCAGCGCAGATGATAAATACCATCTTGCATATTTATGAACACATATCATTGAACGTCATATTGAGTGATTTATTGTGTGTTGCTTTTCTCCATAGTCCTGGATCTACAGCTGGTATTCGAGTTATGTAATAAGAACACTGCCCTGGCAGAGAAACCTGGAAAGATGGCAACAGCATCTGGACTTCAAAAAGAAGCCGAGAAACAGATTGTCATGCCAACAGATTATGCAGATCTTATGGTAATTTCATCTTCCCTCATGGCATTAAACGGAATACTACATGGTGAAAGTGATGAGTTTGGGCAGTTCGGGGAGGGGACAATGGCTTAGTAGAGGAAACTTTTATAAAGTAGTGGAATATTATAGTCCAATTCACAGCACGACATGGCCATAAATATCAGCTATACCAAATGATTAGGAGAAAAGGGGACCACAAGTTACTCCCCACTTTATGCAGAAGGATAGACCATCAATTGTAAAGTTAGCGAATACTTTTTGTTTTGTTTTTTATTCCAGTCTAACCATAAAAAAAAAAGACTTGCTGCCGTGATGTAGATGTTTACTAGGCTGCTGGTCTGTACTTGGTCCTAAAAAACAAACAAACAGGAAATTCTTGTCCAGCCAGTTTTTATGTCAAATGGGTTGACAAGGATCCATCGGTGTGTCACTTGAGATTTTGGCAAATACGGGCTGTGTGTGATTTTTTTATATAATCCAAAAGGCTGGCAAATGATGCCACTAGCTTGTCCCAACCACTGGATGGCGTGTGTGTGTGTATTGGGGGGGGGGGTGTTCACATGATTGTGTTATCCAGCAACTAATCCTCAAACGGATCATGTGCAGATGACCCCTGTGTGTGACCCCTGTGGCATTCATATTTTTCATGTTCCCATAGACTTTTAAGCAGTAAACACAGGTCAGAAAAGAATATGCTCTAAGGTTTCTAAAGCCTCCACAAAGAAACATGCAAAACCTAGTCGTGTGCATGGATCTATTGAAAAAAATTTGTCAAGTGTATCATCAATTTAAAAAAAAAAAAAAAAAAGGAGCCCTGACAAAAAATCAAGGCTTTCATGTGTATGAGGCCTTATTGAGTGAAACTCACAGTCTCTCTTGATTTACGCAGGTTTTGTTAAAATGTTCCTGACCATTTATATATTGTGTTGCATAACTGTTATTTAACATAAGTTCTCTTAATGTTTCGGCTGAAAGCCATTCATGTTAGTGCTGCTTTTCCCTTCTCAAAGGACGGTTTCCATTGCTATCTCTGTGGAAAGAACAGCAACAGCGAGCGACAATGGCAGAAACACATCCAGTCTGAGAAGCATAAAGATCGTGTGTTCACCTTGGAAAGTGAAGATGGTTCCTGGAAATATCGCTTTCCGGCTGGGGAGTTCAAGCTTTGTGAAAGGTTTGTGTGTACACAGGGCATTGGGCTGTACTAAAGGGTTTGTGTGCCTACAGAGAAGCCCGGGAAAAATTGTGCTGTAACTAAGAAAGATACGGCATTAGGTGTTGTGACAGATCTCTGTACTCTTTAAAGGAAATATAGCATCAAAATCAGACCTGGATAAATCAGGGACACTTGCTCATAGATGCAGGCAATTGTCTTATAATTGTTATCCATGGCCCCCTTTCTTCTAAAATTAACTTCTGAAATTTTGCTAATGAGCCTATGCTCCTCTGTCATCTCGCTTTACTGGCTGTTACACTGTTCTCATCCTGCTCCCTTAGGTGGAGGGGACAAACTCGCCCCCCTACCTCCGCCTGCTGTATTCTCTCACATTGGGAGGGAGAAGTGCACCTGAACAGTGTAACAGCCTTTGAAGCCACAGTATGATGGGGCTCTGGTAACATAGCATATTTTTAAAAGTAGTTTTTAGAAGGACGGAGGCCACGGATAACAACAAATATAATATTACCACACTCACTGTGCATGGATCTATAAGTAAGTGTCACTGATTTATCATGCTTGACTTTAATGGTACATTTCCTTTAAAGAGGTTGTCCAGTTTTGGGATGTAGGTGACCTATCTATAGGAAGGATCTCTAGTAATCAGATGGTTTTGGGGCAGAACATGATTAGGGCCTGAATTGGCTGATCATTGAGCGTCGCAAGTTTCCCCCACCCATTGAATTTTGAACCTTAAAGGCCTCTTTAGGCCTGATTCAGACGGAACAGGTAGGGTCTCGGCCTCATCACATGCATTTATATTGAAATGCATATGCAATCGGTAAGCAGCATCCGGTGTTTAGCATGTAAACAATGCGGACAGACGGCCATAACTCTCTTATTGATAAGTGAGTGTTGTATCTTTTCTCACAACAGATATGAGGAGACACAGAGTTGCCCGCAGGAAAGTAATTGCCCATTTGCTCACGGAAGAGAAGAATTGGCAGAGTGGCATGAGCGCAGAAAAGTCTTGCAGTACAAAGTTTCCAAAGCCCGCAAAGACATGTTACTGGAGTCAAGTGACTCTGACTTTGGCAAATATTCCTTCATTATGCAAGACCTGGCAGAAGGATCTGAAGAGAAAGTGTCTGCAGAATCACAGTGAAGCCAAGAAGTATTTACTTCACCCACAGAACACACAGGGTGCAGATTTCATCTGTAAAACCTGGATTGCCTCAGTATATCACAAGTCACACCAGTTTATACAATGACAGATTTTAGATTGCCCAAAGATGTTCGTGCAATGGAAGAGACTCCAGGAGATGAAATATTTTATGAATGTGTTAATAATGGATATCTGGGAGTGGCATTTGGATATTACACATTATAGCCCCATAAATATGAAATCATTTTTAGTTCTCTTTATTTACCACATTATATGTATTGATAATGGGGTTTTCTCAATTAAAGGTATTGATGACGTGTTGGACAAGTGGTGCTCCATAGTGTACACCATGTAGAAAATATTAGGCCTGTTGCCCAGGAGTGAATTTTGTTCTGACAAACTTGCTCTGTGCACTTAGGGAATTTATTGGACTAAACCTAGACCTTACATGAAGCAAGGTTGTCATAGAAAACTTTTCGGCTGAGCCAATGAAGCACGAAGTGTTCGAGACAGATGGTTGTTGGCTAATGGTTCCCTTTTTAACCACTACCAGTATGTCATCAAGCAGCCGAACACAGTCTAGATTATAAACTGTAGGGGCCATGTGGACAGAACTCAAACCTTACTGTGCTCACCTCGTGCATGTGGAGTAGCAGTGAGTCCAAAAGAAGTCCCGGCACTATGAGGTGGCGCCAAAACCAGTGGCGTAACTTGAAGCTGATGGGCCCCAGTGCAAAGTTTGTGCCAGAGCCCCTGACTATAATGTATGGTTTAAAGTACTAATCTTCATATATGGGACGTTTTGGGCCCGGTTGCAACTGCTCCCCCTCAAGTTATGCCCCTGGCCAAAGCTTATTCTTTATTTATAATTTATTCTTTAATTTTAATTTTTCGGCTCATGTGAGCCTTTTCGACTGGTATACACTTATTATATATTAGTATGTATGTTTGTGTCAGCGGATCACATCACCTGGCATGCGTGACTCATATTGTCACGTGAACATATATCACGATCATGTGACTAGTGTGTATTAACAGGGATATTAAATGCTTATACTGTTACAAAAGGTAAGTGTAATACAATATATAGTAAATTGGGTAGAATCGGGTAAGGAAAGTTGGTACATAAAGTATTATTAGACACATATTGTAGTCATTAGTATATAATCACGGATAAATCACAGTATATTGACAGATGTCACATAGTACAAATATTGACAAGAGTAATTGTTAGTAATACAAGCACAATGTACTCGTGGTTAACGAACATACAAATATGTAACGTTACCCATGCTGTCACGATTAGTTATTCTGTATCTAACAAGAGAGACAAAAATTAGTCTCGTAATGAATTTTACAATCTGTTAATCTCATATTCACAATTTAAACCTCTGGGTTCCAAGGTTCTTAGTTCATAGATCCAGAATGCTTCCCTGTGTAGCAATAGTCTGGAATATGTCCCTCTCGTTTGGGGGTTTCTACAGCCTCAATTACTTGGAACTTAGTTGTGCAACAGAGTGATTACATATTTTAAAATGGTTAGGCAGTGGGAGTAACAAATTCCCACGTCGTGTGGTGTACTTATAATAATGTTCACCCGACCATATGTGTCACACATGCCAGATGATGTGATCCACTGACCCAGAGGTTACTTATCAATACCGGAAGTGAAAAAAAATTATGTATGTAATATGCTATGTATTAACAAGTGTATACCAGTTGAGAAAAGCTCAGATGAGCGGAAACGCGTCTGATTGTATGTAATTACTATTTTGGATTAAAAAATAAAGAATAAGCTTTGATGCCACCTCATAGTGTCGGGTCTTCTTTTAGATTCACCCCTTCTGAATTATGTCTATTTCATGGCCCAGCACAGTTGCATCAAAGTCATGGAGGCAGAGAGTTTATCATTTCAAGTAAAGCTCTTCTCACTTCACAATGCCGCCTTCACTGTAATTGATAGTCCTGCATCCAGACACATCACTAACCAGATCGCCTTCATCCTGAGGAGAGGAGAGCTTGACTTCAATGCTGAGCTCTCCGCCTCCATGACTTTATACAACCAATTTACAACTCTCTTCAAAGTAGTATTTCTAAATGATTCCACCACACTGGGTCATGAAAGAAATATGATCTTGAGGGTGCTAATGTGCTTCACAACATGCTGGTAAATTTCTGATGACAGGTTCCCTGATAAGGCACACAAGCGCTGGGTTATGCTTCTAGTCTTGTTCTCTGTGTGAGTTCTTATGCAAATGGACGCTCTCTATAATGAAATTGAGCAGTGTAGGACCCTCAGTGTTCTGATATTTTCCATTTGTTCATATTTTTATATCCTTAAACCCCTTTGCGGCTCAGTAACACTCATACTACTGTGCTGACACTGATGAAAGGTTAGATATGCCTAGATAGAAGGCCTTCTGGTAGCCACAGACTATGCAGCAATCTGTAGTCCAGAGCGTAGATGAGATGTAAGACATTATGTGAAGAAATATATATATACAGAAGTGTTACCTGTTGTGACTTTTACTACTTATTATGCAAAGTTTGTTGAAAAGTTGCCAAAGTGACCATGTTAATACTTTTAATTCCGGTTTAAGTCTCCAAATTAAATAGTTAAATGAGCAAAGTATTAAAATGAATGATGAAGTTGTCAATGTAGTTCAGAATATAATTCAGAAAATAATATGGGTTTGTCAGTCGTCTTCTCTTCTTGGGGATCAGGTAGTAGTGTTATCTGGGGAGCATGTTATTATCTATTAAACTTTTACCAGTAGTTACAGTGACCATTAAGAATAAGCTGTTGTGTTTGTACGTGAGGCATCTATATGACATCTATATCTGTGCTCCTGTAAGCTGGAGACTTGATGCTATGATGTCTACCATAAAGATAGAAAAGCTGTGATCCTGCCTCCTACCTGTCTGGAACACTTCCTCTGACACAGCAGCAGTATAGAGGCTATTATACAGCAACACTGAGCAGTGCAGCTCTGAGTGTATCATTTAGGAGACACCATAGAGCCCTTAGTCTGCAATAGTGTGTGTGTGGTGCAGCACCACCTATCTCCATAGACTTCTATCAACAGATAGAAGACGCCTTAATCCTAAACCTATTTTGAGCAGTAAACCAATAGTAACTGGTGCAGGAAATTATTAGGGTAAGTAGAGAAAGAGGTATCTTTCTACAAGGCAAAATCCTCTGGGTTAATTAACCATTAAATGAATTCATGGCTTAGACTGGTCTAAAATTCAACCGTTTTGGGCTTAACTCTGATGATCTTCATAATCTTTTCCTATCATTAACAGCCTGATGGTGCGGTAGAGCCTTACAGGGAGATCAGTATACAGGGTTGACCCACTAGCATGACCTAGAGCAGAGTCCCCAAGGTAATAAAGGATGTGTATCCTCGGACATTGCGTTGCCTTTAATTGGACTGCTGTCATTTTCTGTTCTTTTATTTGTGCCAATAACTGGTATGTGGTGGTTTATTAAAATAGATGTGGGATTTTTTTTTTTCTTGGTATCATTGGTGCTAAATTTTGGATTGTTGGCAATCTAAGGGTTACATGTAAATTCTTTTTTCAGCTTGACAAATGTGTTCGGACTCTCCTCTAAGGGCAGAACAAACACATGCAATCCAATGTGCCCAGGCTGCAGGTGCATGGGGTGTGTTCAGAGGAATAGCCGTCAGTGAGACAATGAGGTGTATGGGCTGGGGTGGGGACACTTTTCAGATGATTTCAATATATTGTTCATGTTGGTGTCAGGAAGGTTGATTGCCTGTGTGTAGTATTTTAAGGATCAGCAAGTAAAGTGCCAAAGTAAAAAGAGTAAAAGTACCTGTGTGGGTGGGGGTTTGTGTGGAAATGAAGAGGTATAGGTGATTTATTTTGAGGTACAGTCTGTCCGTTATGGTAGATGGTACTATACGGAAGGATTTGAAGGTTACGTATTATAAAGACTTATTTAGTTCACGATATTCACTATTGGGTTACTCGGTATGAAACAGTATGGCGCTTCCCCTGTGTAGTGGTCGTGCTGGAGTACTGCAGACCTTTCTGTTGAAAGCAAACTGCGCTCCATTCCGTCCATTGCGCAGAGTGGACAGAGCCTTTGATCTATATTAAAAATCATAATTATATGTATTGAAAAATGTGTACTGTACACGTAAGAGATTTTTTTTTTTATTGCAGTGGAAATTATTATGGACTGGCAAACATCCTCTATATATGGGATAATGATAGCGGTGTGAACCTAGTCTAAGATTTGGGATTGAAAACTAAGTGCACACACACCGCCATAGAAGTGTCTGGAGGTTATTGAATAAGGTGCGATTAAAATGATATTGGTGGAGGAACCCATAAGATGGACCCGTCAGCTGCTCAGCAGGCAGTATCATAATCCAGTCCTGACTATAATCCCAGGGGAAGGTAGAATTACACCACTTTAGTGTCAGGCTTCTTGCTATATCACTTGGTACAGTAGATGCCTCCCTCTGCCTGGAGCTTGCTTTTTGTAGAAGTTTACTTTTTTTCATGACCTCTTGTATTTTCAGGTTAGGAGAACATTCTTGACAGACTAATAATAGAAAGACAAGCTGGCTTGTTCTGCTCGCGCTTGCTCTGAGGGTGCCATATTCTGAGAACACTCCAGAGCAAGCATGAACAGTCTGGGAGGGCCTGTTTTTCCAGGATAGCGAGAATAAGAACCCCACTACTGCTCTATATCTTTACCTAGAACGTTCTATAATTGCATGGTCATTCCGATGTTTCGTGGATACGCGTGTCATTTCTAGATTATTAAAGGAGTGTTAATAATTAGTAGTAGCAGCTTTGGTGATGTATACTGACCTTGGTGTGGTTATTGATGTATAAGGGCTCCATATACATGCTTTTTAAGGGTCCTTTGGGCTTGGAAGACGTGATTATTTAGGATTCCTATGAGGAGAGCTTTGTTTAATGATATCTTTGGCTTAATATATTCTCATGGCAAACGTCTTGCTGTATGTTTGAGGTGCATTGTATTAAGACATTTGCCTCTTATGCAATACGTGTTATTAGCATGCAATGGTCTTATTTACTATGCAAATTGCGTTTTGCTGTAGGGGGGGTCTCTGTATTTTGTAGTTGGAGCTTGAGAAGAGTACTGAACGCGTTATTACACTGAAACCGTAGCGTTTTGTTTACACCCATCGCCGCAGTGGAGTGTGTGTATATCTTTATACATATATTTACAACTCTAGGTTTCTGCACAAAATCTGCACATAACGTGTGACTGCCCTGATGGTGCATTCACACGTGGCGTTCTGGGTATACGTTTAGACACATGCATTTTACATGTTACCATGCCTTTGCCTGCTTTGAAAGTGTTTTCTTTTATTGCTTACAAGTGTTTGCTGCAAACCAGCAATTTAGAAAAACACTTTCAAAGCAGGCAACGCACACCCAAAATGGCGGGTGTAAATGCACCCTTAAGATTCTAGGTCTCCAGCAGGCGTAAAGGGGTGTATAGGATTAGATAAGACGCCAATCACATTACGATTTGGCTCTCTGTTGAGTCTTCCATCAATGGGGTATTGTTTAAACATTTAGAAATATTATTACATTTTGTCTCTTAGAGGATCCATTGAATGATACAAACAATGGTCATTGTAGCGTGTTTTTGGCCAGAGTAGAATATAGTTATCTTGTTTACCTGGTCAAGAACATCTACAATTATGTTTTTGACTGGACAAAAAAAAATTCATGATAACAAGTGGAAAGAAGTTGAAAAAGGAGACTTATGGAATCATTAAAGTCAATGGACATGCTTCAGGATACACCTGAAAATTATTTTTGGTACCAGTCATTTGACAACAGGCTTGGAGAAAATCCATATTGTGATGTGATTGGGGGGATAAATGGGGTTGCTTTTTATCTCTTCTCTAAGGACTGTGCCTGCTATTGCACCTTACTTGCAGGCCAATAAATGGTGCTGCTCTCCTGTAGTACCTGGCACAGCCTTTGGGTAAGAGTGGCACTGTAATGTAAGTATAACACAAGCCTTATATTATGATCCTGTAGATTTATTTAGTTGTCATTCACTTTGCTGATGCTGTAATATGCAGGAGATTTTCTACCTGTAAATGTAGACAGAAGATCTGCAGCCTTTTGTGAGCATAGCCGGACGGTCAGCCCATACTTCATCAGCTCGGGGAACGGCAGAACAGTTTATATTTAAGCTCTGAATCCTTAACTCACCAGGGAATAACCACATAATCTCATATAGTTATTGCCCTCCCAAGTTATGTACTTAGATGATGAATTTTGCTGCATTATATACTAGATGGCTTATCAGGATTTCGTGTGGCCCTGACCAATATGTCACTCGTTTCCTGGTTTGTCTGGATTGTTATGAAGCTTGGGATAGAAGTTGGACCATATACATGATTTCAATGCTTTGGTGCCAATGTATGTTTCATTCACCTGCTGATATCTTTTATGTTGCACTTATGTTTGTATAATTTACCCTTTTCTGTTCTGTAATGAGAATTCTGCATGTTCTGTGTGATTTATCTTCTACTTTACATGGTAAATTTCTATCACTCGTCATTTCATGCAGAGAGACAACCGCTCAGTATTGACCTTCTGCCAATTCTAGGAAAGTGTTTTGTCTCCTTACTAAATGGACAATGGAAATTGTATCCCGAAATTCTGTCTTTTTATCTGCGTACATCAATTAAAACAAATATTTTGTCTGATTCTTTTGCTTCATTGTTACAGAATATCGCTTGGTTTATAGGGGTTGTCCAGTTGTTTTACAAAATGATTGTTTAGACAGTAGGACCAGTGGATTGTAATGGGTGAGCATTCTTTTTATTTATTTTTTTTCATTTATAGTTTTATTTTATGAGATTTCTATTGGTTTTACAATCTAAAAAAATACAGTAACCATCCACAATTGTCCAGAAAAAAAAAACTAACTATATAAACCAACCCTATAAAATAAAAAAAACATTCCAGCAGGTACAGGAACCAAATCACTGGACATGTTGTCTTAAATCACCCCTTGTTTCTACCCACAGGTTTGGTCATCCTGATTTCAGCTCGGATTTGATTGAGAAGTTTCTGGAGAAGACTGTCATGTGTATGGGGGGTCTCCTAGTAGATTCTATTGAAAGTATAGGGCATGTTAATTATAAGGTTTACTACGTCATATAATCACAAAAATGTACATAGTGGTCGTGACCCAGACCCCATGAACGGCCGTATGAATGAGCCCTAAAGATAAGAACCTCATCTTTCAGATTCAGATCCGGGCTTAAAATTCACTTCCCACCTTTTTTTTTTTTTTTTTTTTTTTAACTGCTTGTAACTCTGTATCCCTGGTTATGTATCTCTGAAAGATGAGAGCTAAAGTGAAGCTCCTCCTTCAGCCTTTAAAAGGGACTCATCTCAGGCTGTTTCTGGCTCATGTGCATATAAATTTGGATGCATTTTTCATAGGTAATTAGATGAGTTTTATCATATAAGAAGGAATTAAAGAGTGGATATTTTATATCCTGCCCAAAGTGTTGGTAGTTTAGTGGGGTAAAAACTGGCAACAGAGTCCTTTTAAGATCAAAGGATAGAAGAAAGTCACCTACTGAGAATGGGAGTTTTATAAGACACACTCTACTCCCTGGAAAAGGCTGTGTAAATTAGCGCTCCTCCAAAGGGAAATGAGAATGCTCTTAGTGCCACTTATGAGCAATATCGGACTGTTTAGCAGGACTTGGTATATGACAAACCTGTGAAAAGTATACATTTTATATTAAGCTCCAAATTAAAGCAAACACATTGCACAATCTGGGTTATTGTTCCATTAAAATTATTTGCTCCTGTTGAGATCCTGCTATCCGGCTATCCGGCTATTCAGTGTTCCCCTAAGTTCGCCGATCCTTCAGATTTTATATCTTTTATTGACCATAGAGTATTAACAGTTTGGAGCTTAAGAGATCAGAGCGAGGATTAAAGTGCCCTTTAAAAGCCTGGATCAAAGAAAAGTCCTATAGAACAGGATGTCCCTACCAAAGGGAATATCCTGCCATGAATACATATAAGAGAGAACAACAATGGACTAGACGGGGAGTGTTTCAAGCAAATGCCCAAGGTCACTGAACTATTTTTGAGCATATTTTACACTGTAACAGTAGAAGCCTTCTCTGACCTGCGGCACTAGAATGCGATGTTCTAGATCTATAGAATCTGTACAGATCATATTCTGCTTTAGGAGGTTATTGAAGTTCTTGCACACAATGAACTTTGTCACAACTTTTTTGTAATTGTTATCCACGATGGGAACATCTGCTGACATCACTGAACTTTTTATCTAAATTCTCTAATAACTCTTTTACCCAACCGCCCAGCGTTTCCAGTGTCACAGTTATTGGATGCCGGATCGGGGGACTTTTTTTGGACAACATTTTACATGCTGATCTTAGGCTGAAACAGACTGGGAAACAAATGGGGATTTGTTACATTCGGCCTCTTGATAATTTTGTACAATTTGTATCATCTTTTTCAATGCTCCAGAAAAGCATATCTATTATTTTTAATCATGTGAATTCTGATGTGTGCTGTAATATACAACAAATTGTAATAAATGCGTCTCTCCTATGTCACTTTATACACTTTTTACTTTTAATGAGTTGGCAGCTTAGGATGACATGGAAGCGCTGATTAGGTAAATAGCTGTTTCCCCCCTTGCTCCACCCCTCCCCCAGGACCACATGCTGCTTGCAGGGAGCAAGGTAATGTGAATTAAACTTATACAAAGTACTGAAATTGTTCAGAATGCACAAATTTTGGAGCAAGTCCTATTTCTGCCCATGTTTCTTGCTCAGCAGCATTTTCTACTGTCATTTCCACTTGAGTACACAACATGCGCCGATAATACTTGGGCTGCAAACAACTAACCGTGGTACCATTGTTTGTTGCCCCAGAATGCAGATAATGGGGCACATTTACTTACCCGGTCCTGTCGCGATCCAGCGGCACGGTCTCCGATTTACTAAGGTTGTGCGCCCGATGTCCACCAGGTGTCGCTGCTGCGTCGAGGTCCGCCGGAGTTCACCATCCTAATCCAGGCGTGTAAGACACTTTTTTTTTTTCTTTTAAATAGCTTGATTTTTCCGAATCCGTCGGATTTTCCGACGACCACGCCCCCCATTTGTTTTCGACGCATGCAAGCCGGCGGCGATGGGACACAATCGGATCGCGTGCGCCAAAAACCCAGAGCAATTCGACGCAAAACGGTAAAATTTGGAAAAAAAACTGAAAAACACTATTTGGACCCTTAGTAAATGTGCCCCAATTTATAGATAATGTGTGATGTGCTTAATTAAGGTTTTACAAAAAAATTTGAAAGAACAAAGATTATCAGATAAGATTATCAAACAACAAATATACATACCTGTATTTTCTTTTATCATCGATTGCAGTTTATCTATTGTGTAGTGTCACAATAGATAAACTTTTGGGAGGGCCGGTATCTATCATACAGGCAGTTAAAGGGTGTATGGTAAAAGCCCTGGATTTGTCTTCAGTAACTAAGGGTGTGATCACACTGTTTGTTCTTGGCATGTTTTTGGTGCGATTTTAAACGCACTGAAAACACATGCATTTTTGCACGTTTACCATGCGTTTGGCTGGTTTAACCCCTTAGTGACCAAACTCATTTGCGCCTTGATGACCAAGGCCTATTTTTTTTCAAAACCAGCTTGTGTCACTTTATCCAGTTATAACTTTAGAAGGAATTAAGTTACCCAAGTGTTTTTGAGTTTGTTTTTCCGTTACATTTTGTACTTCAAAATAGTAGGAAATTTTGGTTGATATAATTAACATATATTTTTGAAAAAAGGTGAATTTGGTAAACATTTTGAAAAAAAAATAGCTGTTTTGAAACTGATAGTAATTAATTTGAGTAGTAAGACTAAGATTTACCATATCTCAGCTTTGTGTTGGTGTAATTTTAGAAGTGTTCTTTTGATTGATTATGACGTTAGAAAGATCACAAATCGAACAACATTCTCTCAAATTTTCACATTTTTTTTAAAAATCAATTATTTTAGGGACCATTTTATTTCTATAGGGCAGTGGTGGCGAACCTATGGCACGAGTGCCAGAGGTGGCACTCAGAGCCCTCTCTTTGGGCACCCGGGCCATCGCCCAGATCAACATTCAGGACTCAAAACCTGAATCAAGGAGGTGTGGACAGAGCTTGATTATCATTGTAGCCTCTTCTCTGGACCCATAATTAATCCTGTAGAGGGGACTTTAGAGGGAAACTACAATAACAATCCAAATTTCTCCTTCTTTCCCTTGTTTTTGTGTCATCAGGGCGCCAATATGTTTGAAACCCGTGAATTACTTTAAATTGGCATTTGGTACTCTGTAAAAAAATATCTGGCTTTTGCTTGTAGTTTTGGCACTCAGTGCCTAAAAGGTTTGCCATCACTGCTATAGGGGTTTTGGAAGTTCTGTTAATAGAAACCCCCCACATATCACCCCGTTCTATTAACATCACCCCTCAAACTATTCAAAACAGCAGTAGGAAGTTGTTAACCCTTTGTGTATTTTACAGAAATTCTAACAAAATGTAGGTTTGATTTAAAATTCACTGATCTTTATCATTAATACATTCATTTACCCACATAAACTGAATTCAAGTAGAAAATACATCAGAGAATATATAGTGCAGTTTTATCCAAGGAAAAGGACACCTCCCATATGTGGATGTAACCCACTGTCAGGGCACATGGCGGGACGCGGAAGGGAAGGAGCCCTTGAACTTTTGTGGGGCAGGATAGTTTTCATGTCCCATGACGTGTTTGAAAAGCCCCTGCGGGCACGTTCACACGTGGCATTTTGGTTTGGTTTTGAAACAAAATCCAAAGGCTCCACGTGTGATTGCACATTAAGGTAAGATTGTATTTACTTTGCGTTTAGTTAACGTGTTAGAAACAATGTTACCAAAATATGTTATCACGAGGGGAGCCTTCGGATTGCGTTTCCAAACATAACCCTTATCCCAGAGAATTTGTAAAGTTTTTATCATGTGGCATAGGGGGCATATTAACCCCTTGTCCCTGATGGTCTTTTTCCATTGTACTTGATGTTTATCGCTCCCCACTTTCAAAAATCAAACTTATTTCTTTTTCCATGCACAGGGCTATATGAGGGCTTGTTTTCTGCGTAACAAATTGTACTTCCTAGTGACGATATTTTATATTCCATCCCTTGTACTGGGAAGTGGAAATACAATTCAAAATGTGGTAAAAATTGTGGGCTCTGTTTTTATGTCTTTCCAAATAGCATCTCTAATACATTCTTTGGTTCGGTACGATCACAGGGATACCAAATATATAGGTTTTATTAGGTGTTAATAGATTTTTACCAAAAATTAAAAACTTACGTACCCCCCAAAAATTATTACCTTTACCATATTTTGACTACAATAACTTTTTATACTTAGGAGTACGGAGTAGGATTTGGTGTCATTTCTTCCGTGCCGAGAATAACAGGTTTTTTTTTGGACGCGGTGATAACTAGCATGTTGTGTTTTGTTTTTTGTTTTTTTAATTTGTTGTTTTATAAGTGTTAAGGGCTTTTGAGACATTTTTATGAATTTTCTTTTTCATTTTTTTTTTTTTTTTAACTTATGTTCACATTAATAGTATAATAACTTGTGATCATGTGGTCACTAGTTCATAATAATGCACTGCACTGTGTATTGCAGTGCATTAGTAGTGTCAGCCTATGCAGATGGCACTGAATCACATTGCGGGATGTCGGGAGGAGCGGAAGGGAGCCCCCTCCCTCTGCAGGTACATCGATCCCGCGGTCACAGCATTAATCACGGGATCAAAGGGGGGATCTGAACTCCATTTTGTCATAAGATAGCCGGGGCACTGCTCCTCCCTGCACAGGGGGGCCGTGCAGTCCTTGGGTTAGGCAAGGAGAGAAACCCGTATGGGTGGTCACTAAGGGGTTTAATCTGTTTGTATTCAGTTCTGCGGCCACACCCTAAGAGAGACAGAAACGCATTACAGGGAGTTTAATTACAGGGTAAATCAATGTGTTTAAAAATCCTTCCTCTTTAACATTCCTTTGGTCACCCACCCGGCACCGCAGATAAAACTGCTCTCCAATGGAAAGTTTGAGCATTCAATAAATAAATGTTGTTACATTTCTTCATCTTTTCACCTTTTTTTCCTAAAATAGAGATAATATACAATATAGTGCAGGTGCAATTTTAGTTTTTACATTTCCTTAAAATATTCTGAGCAGAATAGCTTAACCCCTTTCGCCATTATGACGTTGTGGAAGGTCATGGTGAGCTTGTATTTCGCCCACTATGGCGTTCCCTTCTGAGCCCGTGTGATCCAGCTGCACTTACAGCCGGGATCCCAGCTGTTTAACCCTTTAGGCGCCACGGGCAAACATGACCGCTATAGCCAAAGGCATAATACCAATAAAATATACAACTCATCCCGCAAAAAAATAAGCCCTAAAACGGCTCAATCAACAAAATTTTTTTAAAAAAACGCTTCGTACACGGCAATGCAAAATCAAATATTCTTTGTAAATGAGTTTTTATTGTGTTTAACAAGTCAGACATAAACTATATAAATGGGATATCATCATAATGGTACTGACCCATAGAACGTAAGTAACATATTAGCTCTGCTATTTGCTGTATAAAATGTAAAACATCAATTACAGAATAGTATTTTTTTTTTTTTAGCCCATACCCACCAAAAAAAGCTAATAAAGGTTAAACAATGGGGTATTGCGCCCCCAAATATAGTGTTACTGCAATCCTTGAGGCATCTAGTTTTTAAAATATATCCACACTTTGAAGGATTTTACAGCCCTACTATATTAGGGGCTCAGCAATCTGGGTAATAAACTATGGGGTGCATTTACTACTTTAACTCTTTTTAAAAAATAATAATTTAGGGGCCAAAGCAAGTTTTTTGTGAAAACTATTTTCACTTGCACAAGCCAATTTAATTACTTTTTATTAAACATCTGTGGTGGTAAAAAGCTTAATTTAAATTAATTGATAAATTATCTGGGTGGTGTAGTCTCCAAAATAGGATCATTTATGGGGGAGGTTCATAGGGGGGTTCACTGTTCTTGTAGCTCAGGAACTTTTCAATGTGTGATGTCACCTGAAAACAACGTTCTCCAAATCTGCCCTCTAAAAGCTCAATGCCTCCTTCCGTAGTTTACATTGAAGAAACTGCACAACAAAATCTGATGTGTTTTCTCATTTTATCCTGCATGAACATGTAAATTTTTGGACTAAATAGATATTTTATTGTCAAAATATTGTAGAAATTCCCAATAGAACCTCCATTTTGTTTTAATTCTTTTGAGATGCTTAAAAGGGACAGGTAGGCGTGGCTGGCCACCTGGGTTGGCTGAAAACTGAATGCAGCGCGGCTTTTGTGCCCCTGTTTGTCTACTTGGGGCATGAACCGGAGCAATGGCTTCGCGGGACGCCGGGAGGTCAATGGGAGGTAAATCCGTTTATTTTTTTAAGCAGCCCCTCCTCTGGCCACCATTGTTTTTTCATACAGTCTCAGACAACCCCTTTAATGCACTAAAATCAATATAAAATAACAACAAAAAAAATTCTTATCGTTTAGAGAAATTTTCTTGTCTGAAAATGGAATGGTGCAATAACTCTATCTTGACATATAAATCTAAGGATACGTTTTGAGCAGTTCATGGTCTCTGTAGAATGTTTCTCATTCCTGATGGCAAACATTTCAGTATAACCGCATCTGCGATCCTCCCCTCTGCCTTTGAATTGCCTGACAGGGAGTGCTTCTAGAACCTATCTGGAGAACACAATTCACTTCCACAACTCGGAAATATGATCATAATAAATAGGCAGATATCTCTCCATTTCCATCGGCAGTGGGGCAGTTTCCCAAAAGTTAATGCTGTGATATGTCCTTCAAATGCGGCTGAAATCCAAATGTGACCTTCAGCCCCTTACCCTTACATGTTTCACCATGTCCAACTCAGAAAAGGCCAGTTACTTGTCAAAACATGATACTGGAGAGCATTGTTATCTGCAACTGATCTTCAGCCTGATGCTTTGGATTTTTACATACTGTACTCTATGGATATGCCATAAATGTAAGTAATGGAAAACCAATGTTTAATTGCAGCATATACATTTTTGTATCATTTTATGACATGTGGGAAATAGAATTAATAAATAGTATAATATTTTATCTGTAAATCCACTCATAAGGAAAAATTGTCACATTGCGCTTTGAAACAGAATTCGAGCACATCGGGAAGTAGTAACTCCCGAAGAGGAACTAGCAACATTTGTTTATCTGGTTAACGTATGTGAACGTGGCCTCCGTGACAAGTAATTTGCTCCAAATTTAGATTGTGTTTTTTGGGTTTTTCTTTTGCTTGATTTACATCTTGGCATGTCAGCATATCAGGCAATCTCCAACCTAGACATTACACAGTATATCCTGAGACCCTTGTATTCCTGGCTCTTCCTTTTGACAACTGATGCTCTTTACATAAAACCAGGATTTGCATAAAACAGGATTTTCTAGTTTGAGAAAGCTGTGTGCTTTTGTCAAAATTGCAAAATGCCAAATTATAGACCACATGTTAAATGCTTGAAGATGTTAACCAAATGCATGCTTGGTGGCAACAAACCAGTTACTAAAGACAGATCATTGATATTAGATCAGTGGGAATTCCCCCGCTACCTATCAGCTCTTTGAAGAGGAAGCTATTCTTGGTGAGCTGTGAAGAGACCATTGTACTTGTTCAAATGTTAAGTCTCTTCACCCAATATTTTATGACCTATCACGAGGATATCCTGTCCTGGAAATGTCCTGAACCAAGTTATAGAAACATATGAGAAGACGATCGAGAGAAATACCAGGTCTTCACAACTTAATTAGATGTGCTGCAGAAAAGGGTCCATGCAGTTTTTAGTTTTTCTTTTTAATAAACTTGCATAAATCTCTAAATTTATTCTTTTTAAAATGCTCATTTTGGGATACTGACTGGAGAATGATGGGAGATTTTTTTTAGAACAAATTTGCAACTTAAAGGAAATCTACCTTCCAAAAAAATTCTTGGATAAACCAGGAGCACTTAAGACACAGGAACTGTGACTGTGGTAATCTTATATTTGTTATACATGGCCTTCTTCCTTCTAAAATCAACTTTTAAAATGATGCTAATAAGTTAGAAGTGCTCTGGAGGACGTTACCAGAGCCCCTCCATTCTCTAGCTTCACAGACTGTTACACTGCCTCCCCCTTTGCTCTCTGTTGCCATGAGATTACATCAGGTAGAGGAGGGGGTAAATACTCAGAGGAAGTTCCAGTACAGAGTGTGAAAGGGAAGTGCTTCTTGCACACTGTAATAACCTCTAAATCTACAGCTTGGAGGGGCTCTTGAAACATCCCCTAGACCCCTTTTGGTTTTGATTTCAGAAGGGAGGAGGCCATGGGTAACAAATATAACCACAGTCACAATGCCTGGATCTATGAGTAAGAGCTCCTGGTTTTTCATGCTTGATTTGATGGTAGACATGAAAAAACAACTGAGAGGTTTGGAACTGCTCTGCTATTCAAACATTTTGACTTTGTGTGACGTCTGAGGATGTTAACGGGTCTTAACTCCTAGACAGAAATGGGTCCTTACTTGCAAAGAGATCACAAGGCCGTTTCCCCTTGAACTGTGGTGCAGATTTTAAAGGAAACCTACCATGAGGAATATACTATCGGAAGTAAATCTAATTTCAGATTCCTTCTGCATGCCTCTGCCCTAATCTGAAATTTAATAATCTTGGAACCTAACCTAACTTGTAAAAAACTTTATTTCAGTAATATGTAAATTAGCAGCAGAGGCTACTGGAGTGTGGTGTAGCCTTAGCTACCAGTGACCGGCCCGGCTACACCACGCCCCAGTAGCCTCTGCAGTTAATTTACATATTACTTAAATAAAATTTTTACCGAGTTAGGTTAGGTTCCAGGATTATTAAATGACAGATTATGTCAGAGCCAGGAGGAGGAATCTACCATCAGATCAGCTTCTGATTCCTCATTTTAGGTTTCCCTTAAGGGTGAATCTATGCATAACTGATTTGTTGATGGGATTTTAGATAATCTTCTAAATTCAGATTTTAGAAATCTATGCACTTTCTACTGAAACAAATACATCTAGATAAAAAACAATAATTTCTAGAAATTTCTGCAATAAATTGCCCTTTCTATGAATTTGGTTCTGTGCGCTGAAAGTTGTTGGCTGGTTATTCTATCAATGTACATTTATAGATAATCCTGGAGAATTTATAAGCAATTGATATATTTTGAATGAATGGCAAGGTAAAGGGACAACTAAGGTAACTAACGCAAACAGCTTCAAGCTGCTTGAAGGCATATACAATGAGCTATATGATCTGCGGTGAAGGACAGGTTAGTCCTGCGCTGTCACGTGCTGTGACATGTGCCTTCTGCACAGGGAGCAAAGGTTTCTCTATTCCTCTTACTACACTGTCTGCAATGACTGTTTAACCTCCGAACAACTGGGTGAACTTTGTAACCAATAAATAGAGTACTTGTACATATTCTAGATGTATAGGAAATGTGCAACAGCCCTGTGCATATGGTCATCATAGAGGGTGGTCTTTATAGTGAGATCCCTTAATTTGTTCCACACTTTTGTGTTTTAATAAATAAAAACATATAGTAAAATAGAAAATGAGATCCTTTATTCACTGGAGTAAAAGACCATAGCTCTTCCCACATTGGCGTATTCTACTGAAGTGGACCCTGTTTCATAACAATACAAAGAAAACTCAACCCTGGATTTCCAAATCCAATTCCATTTTTCTCACTGTTTAGAACAGAGGGGTTTTTTTAATCAAAAATTTAAGTTGATTGAATAAAGTTTGATTTGTAGTGGATTTGGAAGTGCTTGAGTTTTCCTGGACTGGATTGCACAAGTCAGAGTAGGATCTCTGCTCACCAAAGAGCATCAGACAGGTACTGTGAGTTGGTTATCTATCTATGTGCTTTATTATTATTGTTATTATTGGATTCCAGCCACCGATCCCATGCTAGTCTACACCAATCGTTTTTACCAAACACAGGAGAATGTACAAGTGATAAATAATAGCAGCATTTACTTGATACCTTTTTTTACATTCACTGTTGGATTTGGCTAATTAACTATCCTAATAAGAAGTTGGCCACTTTACCTCATGAGCGGGGGTCAGGATATTAGGTAATTTACCAATATAAATCTATTTATAGTTCTCCTCTGCTTTCTTGATATGTAGTGTGAAGCCGCCTGTCTTTTGCCTCATTAGCCAGATATTCCTGTCCATAAAATGGATGCAGATGGAGGGTCATGTGATCTCTATCTGTCCATGAACGATTACCCTGCAAGGACCTTATGATAGTATTCATGAATATAAGACCAAGGTCATGGCAGGGCGATTGTTTACAGACAATTAGAGATTAGAGATGAATGTCTGGCTGATGAGGTAAAAGACTACATAGCAATAAAGTGGAGCAGAACATTTAATAGATGTATATTGGTAAATTACCTAATATCATGCCAGTGCAACATCCCCCACCGGGGCCTAGCCCTTGAGGTGAGGCCTGGAGACAGCCGGGGCCCGCGGTACCGGAGTGGCTGGCGGTTGCGGCCTAAGCACGCTATTGTCACGGTGCTTGGTACGGGGGAACCGGAGGGCTGTCCTACAGCCTGGCAGGTCTCCAGCAGGGTGGTGTTGGCAAGAAATGATGAGGGAGAGGCTACTATAGCGGATCTCCCTGGGGCAACCCCTTAATGCCCCGAGTGTGAGTCTCTGGGTGATGGACAGGGTGCCGGTGATGAAGGCAGCCGTATTAGCAGGGACCAGACGGAGACAGAAGTTGAAGAAAACAACTTACAGTTCTTTATTTGAACCGGCAGGAACCGCAGCAACGTGCCTTTAACAGGTAGATGGAGTGCTGAGATGTGAGTTGGAGGGAGCCTCAGGAGATAGTTCACCAGCCTGGATGTAGAGGGCAGGCTGGGAGGCAGCTGTGTCCTGGTAGGAAGCTTCAGCTTGTCCTGTAGGGCTTCAGGTATCACCTTTAAAGGTAAGATGATACCCCTTTTCCTCACTACACTAACTCTAGTCTAATACTCCACTCTTCAGAGGCAGGGGCTAGGCTCTTCCTGCTCTGGTATGGGCTAGACTGAGATTTCTCACTCACTCACTGATCTCAAGGATTCCACCCTAGAATAATCATCCAGAACATTCCTGGCCAGAGGTTTTATTACCTCCCTTTGGTCAGGTGGTGGCTGCTCCTCCAATCACATCTCAGCTTACAGAGCACAGGATGTAACACATATCATTGGACAACAGCATCTTGCATCATACAAAATACTTAACCTCTGCCTTGCCAGGCAGGATTCACCACTGCAATACCCCTATGTCCTATCAGGACCATGTAGTGTGATGTGGGTACATGCAGGTGGGACGTATTCGCAAACACTCCCTCGCCATTGCATCGGCGAGGGTGTTGCATACCCCGGGGGCAATTGAAAGAGCCGCCCTTGGCTCGACTACAGATGGTTTGGGGCACAGAGGGGGCTAAGGGCACTTCTGGGAAGTGCAGGCTATGTGAGGTGTAGGGACAAACCGCCCATGGTCCTGGAGACAGGCACCTGGGTTGGTGTCGGACTAAGACAAAAAAACATGTAGCTGTATGACAGTTGGTCGCTGACGCCATTAAACTGAACTGTACAGTAGGAAAGGTGTGGTGTCATGTCCTGTAATCCACTCCTTGCACCAAGGCCTGTATATTTGTTATGTAAACACTTCTTCCCTGGCGACAATTATATAATGTGTATATCTGCATTGCATTAGCATATGCGACACGAGTACCTCCTGACGTCCTTACCCATAGTATGAGTGGCATCCAGGTGCTATCTCTGTAACACCCCCGGTCCCCGTAGGACCCGCAGTTTACGGACTACCCCCATGTGCAAACCTCGGTTTGAGGGATTAGGTAGCGGTCAGTGTTTTACATAGAAAGACGGTCCGACACAGCCACACTACAACCTGAAAAGCCTATGAAAGGGTTAATGCAGACTACTGGCATATATGACAGTGTGCAAACAGGTTAAGATCACATCGGCTTAGGAGCCCAATGGGTACACATCTTGAACGTTACAAACGTTACAGAGGTAGATAGGCTACTCAGGGTAGCAAGATAGAAAATGTCTCTTTACCTGAAAAGGAAAAGGCATAAAAAGTGCAAGCATAATGTCCGTACCTAGAAAGGAAGGCATTAACTGCAAAATAATAGTCAATAGACATAGCAACTTTTCCCTGGTAGTATCTGGCAAAAGTCTCACAGAAGGTCTCTACTAACAAAGTCCATCTTCTGTGTACAGCCCTTGATGTGGGGAAAAGTGCACTGAGAAGCAAAGGGTCTCCTCTAGTGTAGAGGGACAGAGTCCTTTGAAGAAATCTCTTGACTGAGATAAATAACGGTAAGAGTCTCAGGAAAGTCTCTGGCTCTTTGGGGAAAGGACAGAAATATACAATATGTACATGGTACAGTACCTGAAGTGGGCTACAGCCCTTCAGGGGTTACTCTGCATCTTCGCTGGGTTCAGCAGGGACAGGATCCAAAGTCAGCAGGGAATCCTGTGCATCCTCAGCGGGAGTAGGTGCCGGCTGGGGACACCCGGTGGCAGTAGTGGGTACTGCAGGTGCAGCAACATCCTCTGGACCTTCAGGGGGAGGAGCACTGTCGCCCGGGGTGTCGGCTGATCCAGCCGGGGGCTCAACTGAGCCAGGGACCACGGAGGGGTCCAGAAAGACATAAATAGGGACCTGCGGCAGCGCCGCGGCTCCTTCCAGCTCCGGTTCTTCCGGGGCCGGGTCATCACCCCATTGGTAACCGGCAAGGGGAGATGTGGGCCTAGACGGAACCTCCGGACAAGGTTCGCTAGCCGGGATGTCTTCTCCCACAGAAGAGCCGCGGGACCTGGCAATGCTCCCGGCAGGGGAGACGGTGGGGGTGGCGCCCTGGATCATGCCCGGCCCATGAATGGCAATGGGACCCGTACTCACGATTACCGTGGATGGGGCATTCACGTGGGTCACCGCCCGGGGACTCGCAGCCGAGGAAGAAGAGGTGTTCGGAGATTCCGGCCACTCGTCGTCCTCATACCAGTCGTCGTACGGGAGGTAGCGGTCCTCATCGGAGTCGGGAATCCGGATTACGCCAGCCGCCCATGGTCCTCGAGGTCCTTCCTGCATGGAGAACTCGATGCACTCTCCTGGCTTCAGATTGTGCAGTCTCTCCGGCAAGTCAGGCCTCTTGACAGACCGGCGGGGAATAAATACCTCCCGTCCGGTGTAGTCCTGGGTGGCGAAGCCATAGCCACGCTGCTTATCGAAGAACCGGACCATGCCGGTGGTGCGGTTCTTTTCCACCCAAGCTCCAGCTGTAGACCGGCCGGCCATATACCGTTGGGCCTCCTTCTCTCGGCGTCGCTGTTCCGAGACAGCGTCTCGGAGTCGCCGGCGGGCGGTCTCACCTCGGCCTTGAGGCTGCGGAGGTGCCGGTGCTGGGGCTCGTGGCTCCGGTGCAGGCTCGGATCTCCTTGGGCGACAGGTAGGTGCCGGAGGATCAGGAACTGCCGGAGGATCAGGAACCATCACAGCGGGACTGGCAGGCCGCACAGCGGGAATGGTAGGCCTCGGAGCAGGTGGAGCGGCAGCAATAGGCCCAGGCGTTGGCTCGACAGGAGTCGGGGCCTCCCACGTGGCGCCTCCACGTGGGTCCGCGGTACCAGCATGGTAGCCGGGAGAGGCACGAGGAACCGCCCGGGTGGTACCTGGTGCTGCGTCACCGTTTGAAAACATGTCCTGGTGACGAAGGCCCGGGTCAATCCTCGGTGCAGCCGATGTCCAGCGGAGGGTCTCCGGACCGGCTGGGCAGAGACCACGACCATAGTCTCCATTATTTCGTAGAACTCCGGCTGCTCCACAGGGGGAAATGGCGGAGGACCCCACATGGTGCCGACCTCACTCTCCAAGATCAGCACGAGTTCTGGCGTTTCTCTGAGGCGGGGCAGGAAGTCCGCCTCGAGCCAGTGGGAGGAGTCCAAGTCCTTCCCGCCAAGAGCTGTGGCGGGCTCTAATTTTTCCTGCGCCACAGGAGGCGGGGTTCGCGCCATTCGCGCGTGGGCGGAGTTTTGTGAGTCATCTGGGTTTCCCGCCAGTGAAGGTTTTGGCGGGCTTGAATTATTTGCTGCGCCACAGTTTCTGAGGTAAAAATCTTCAGGCGCGGCAGCGCCGGATGTAGCAGAGCTGGTACAGTTCTTGCAGGAATTAACCTCTTAAGTGCTGGAGCGGCGCTCGACAGCACGTGGCAGCAGTATAACACAGTTCAGTCCAGAAACGTACAATCACTTGGGCCTAAACCCGGATGGCAGCAGGGTTAGGCAGCACAGTCTTTTTAATAAAGGAAAGTCCTTAATGCCGTAATAAGGCACAGAAGTATCAATCCTGTTCGTGACGCCACTTGCAACATCCCCCACCGGGGCCTAGCCCTTGAGGTGAGGCCTGGAGACAGCCGGGGCCCGCGGTACCGGAGTGGCTGGCGGTTGCGGCCTAAGCACGCTATTGTCACGGTGCTTGGTACGGGGGAACCGGAGGGCTGTCCTACAGCCTGGCAGGTCTCCAGCAGGGTGGTGTTGGCAAGAAATGATGAGGGAGAGGCTGCTATAGCGGATCTCCCTGGGGCAACCCCTTAATGCCCCGAGTGTGAGTCTCTGGGTGATGGACAGGGTGCCGGTGATGAAGGCAGCCGTATTAGCAGGGACCAGACGGAGACAGAAGTTGAAGAAAACAACTTACAGTTCTTTATTTGAACCGGCAGGAACCGCAGCAACGTGCCTTTAACAGGTAGATGGAGTGCTGAGATGTGAGTTGGAGGGAGCCTCAGGAGATAGTTCACCAGCCTGGATGTAGAGGGCAGGCTGGGAGGCAGCTGTGTCCTGGTAGGAAGCTTCAGCTTGTCCTGTAGGGCTTCAGGTATCACCTTTAAAGGTAAGATGATACCCCTTTTCCTCACTACACTAACTCTAGTCTAATACTCCACTCTTCAGAGGCAGGGGCTAGGCTCTTCCTTCTCTGGTATGGGCTAGACTGAGATTTCTCACTCACTCACTGATCTCAAGGATTCCACCCTAGAATAATCATCCAGAACATTCCTGGCCAGAGGTTTTATTACCTCCCTTTGGTCAGGTGGTGGCTGCTCCTCCAATCACATCTCAGCTTACAGAGCACAGGATGTAACACATATCATTGGACAACAGCATCTTGCATCATACAAAATACTTAACCTCTGCCTTGCCAGGCAGGATTCACCACTGCAATACCCCTATGTCCTATCAGGACCATGTAGTGTGATGTGGGTACATGCAGGTGGGACGTATTCGCAAACACTCCCTCGCCATTGCATCGGCGAGGGTGTTGCACCAGTGTCGGCTTAAAGTTTCAGTAGGCCCCTGGGGGACAGAGACTCACTCGGCAGCATTAAATATTCTGAAACTAAGGGCGGTACAGTGGCTGAGTGAGTAGCACTTCTGCCTTGCAGCACTGGGGATCTGGGTTCAAGTCCCACCCAGGTCAACATCTGCAAAGAGTTTTTTTGTTCTCTCCGTGTTTGCGTGGGTTTCCTCCGTGTCCTCCGGTTTCCTCCCACACTCCAAAACATACTGGTAGGTTGTTTAGCTTGTGAGCCCCATGGGGACAGGGACCAATTTGTCATGCTTTGTGCAGCGCTATATAAATAAAGAATTACTATTATTATAAAACAGTCTCCTGTTCCCTAAAATATTCTTTAGTATGTAACCAGTCCCCTGGTTACATACAAGATAGGTTCTGTAGGTTTGTTCTTGTATATAATTTGTATGTAAGTCGGAACTGTATATTTTATAATTGAAACCTGTCAAATGTGCTCCTGCGACCCACGTCACCCGTGTTCCCCTGTGTAGCGGCACTGTATAAGTCTTACCTCTCCATGTTCCAGCAGCGTCTGCTGTGATCTGGCGCGTGCGTCCCCGTCTCCTAGGGCCAGCAATCAGCTAATTGGCGCCAGTCAGGCGCTGACCTGTTAAATAGCCAGCCTCTTCATGTGACCCTTGCCTTCTGCTACATTCCTGACCTCGATTCTCTACCGCCTGCCTTGATCTTGTGCGACGTCCCGACTCCAATCCTGCGCCGCCTGTATATCAGCCCCCTCATGACTATTTTCTATAAAGCCCCACTCTCCCCCTGTGGATTCATTAGTACAGCCTTCCTCACCCCCATGGATTCCCTAAGTACAGTTCTATGTAGGCACCCCCTGCAGCTCTGGGCCCCAGCACTTGCCCGGGTATGCCCAGTGCTGGCGCCAGCCCTGATCCTGCCCCCCACACTTACACATACATTACAAAAAACATGAGGTAAAGTCGCCAAAGAGGTAGTCCCACTTAACCAAAGCTCATGTGATACATGTCTGATTGATGGGGTATTGACAGGAGGAGCCTTCACCAATCTTTAAAATCAGGGGTCATGTTCCTCTTTAGGTGAATGGGTAACTGCGTACACTGCAGAAGGGAAGCAGGATTTACCTCAACAGTAATCCAGCAGCCAGAAAACAAGCCACAATTATACGCACAAAGCCACAATTTTTTTGTTATTCGCTGCTGTTCAAAAATTGACTTCAAAATGTGTTCCCCTACGGATTTCTCCTGCAATGTGGGCATTATGCTGTGGATTTACCTCAGGGAAATGCCATATAACAAATCCACACTTATGATAGCTTAAGAATCATGGATCCCCTTTTCCATAGAGGAATAAAAAAAATCAAACAATAGGGTTAAACATGCTTGCGCAGCACATGCAAAGTAGGAAATCTGATTAGCCATGACTGTAATCTCTGCACTCCCACTGACTATACAAGACAATAACATTGACTTGTCGTGCGCCAGTCGACAATGGCCACACAAAGTGCCAGTCTATTGGGTGCATGTTACACTGCAGCGTGCAGTATTATGGGTCTGGGTGCTGTACATGTGGATCAAAAATCAGGAGGGTGTTACCAAAATAGTTGATAGTGGTGTTTACCATTGCAATTTACCATTCTATATTGTGAGGTCACTTTTGAGAAATATTTAAGGTTTGTGTTATTTAATGGGAGACATATATGAGCCAACTGAAATGATGCATTATACCGCTGTCAGGTACTTTATGTGGAGCAAGGACCTCAGAGCTGTCATGTACTTGCACATATAGAGTTACACACGTGTTTCTGTGCTTACACAACCATCTGTGTCCTGCACACTTCCTGGCTCTGGTTAGGTAACAGATCCTCTTGTCGGCCTCCTCATTGGCTCACAAGTCAGTGCCTGGCACTGCATCCGCCCATTCACAGCTATTGACAGTACTAGCCAAGGGCTCTCTCCTCCCTTCAGATTTTTCATCTGGTAAATCCCAGGCATCTGACAAGGAGCTATTTCTGCAGCAGCTTACCAGCAACAATGTCCAAAAGCGAAACCATCCAAGGATTTTTGGATATTCCAGAAGTGTTAAAATCCCTCTTGGAATACCAACTTCCAAACCAGGACACAGGTAACTATGATCAGATTTTGCATTTTAAGTGTTTTTGTGCAATGCATTTAAAGGGGTTTGCACAAATAGCAATTTCAAAATATAATTTATTGTCATTATCAAAACTGACAATAACTCGTGCTACATGTTGTTATTTTATAACTATTAGTTAAATTTGAAGTGCATATTTATACCTGTCCAGATTCTAAAACCCGGTGCAGAAGGGTTGTCGTCTATCTGAGTGTTAAATGTATTTCCCCTACAATGATGGTGAGCACCACAAATATAATGGATTTTATCTGTACGTGCAATGTACACGTAAGGGGTCCGAATCTTAGACCAATTCTTGGGACCCATACTGTAAGAAAATACAATTTGTAAACAACAAATCATAATACATTTCCCTTTATGGTGCTTTAGATTACAGAATTTTAACGAAAGCTTTTAGTAGAAATAGGGGATTTCTATAATATACAGGCAGTCCCCGGGTTACATACAAGATAGGGTCTGTAGGTTTGTTCTTAAGTTGAGTTTGTATGCAAGTCGGAACCGTATACTTTATTATTGTAACCCCAGTCAAAATTTTTTTGATCTCTGTGACAATTGGATTTTAAAAATGTTGGGTTGTCATAAGAACCAGGATTATCAATAAATCTTAATTACAGACACCATTGATAACTATTATAGCTGTTTATTGTAGCCTAGGACTAAAGTACAGTAAATTACCAAAATCCAGAGCTCCGTTTGTAACTAGGGATCGTATGTAAGTCAGGTGTTCTTAAGTAGGGGACCGCCTGTAATAATATATATTTTAAATAATATATCTTTTGCTACCAATAGTGGTGGGGTCTCTGGCCTATAAAAGCCATAGCTCTTACAGTATGTCACTTATAGTACGTTTACCCCTGCCTCATTTGTATAGACCCACTATATATAGTAATTACTAATGAGTGATAGTGGCAGTTTTTGTGTATTCTAAACTGAATTGTACTGTTGAATACTTTTTGAATCATTTTGAATTTTTTGGATGGGGATATTCTAAGAGTTATAATCACTCCATATAAAAGAACCCCTTATGCTGAAACTTCTCTTTGTTATTTACTGCAAACAGCTTTTGTCAGATTTAATGTACAGAGAAACTGTATACATTTGTGGAACAAAGTGTTTTTTGTTGAGAGTTTTCAGGTAATACCACACCCTGGTGTGACACCGTCTTGTTAATGAGCTTCCTTCTTGCTAGAAAGTTCTTCTTGTTTTTTGAAATGCAAATTAGTATTCAAGGTGGGCTAAATTATTATATGGTCATTACAGGGATCTGCTGAAAGCTGCTCTACAAGGTGAGGTTGTTGGTGGTGGCTTTGTCCTATAAAGAATGAGGTGAAGGTGTGCACTGACCTATCCCACATTGCATATACAATGGATTTTCAGTTAGCTAGGACAATGCTATCACCACAGCTTCTCTTGTCAGTAGCAGGAATGATCAAATAATTCAACGGATATTTCCAAAGGAAGTTCAGGAGGAACCATAGAACATGTCCACGTTGGACTGGTGGTGAAGGTGAAGTGGTAACAAGTCCACTAAATAACATGATTTTTACCACACAACTGCAATCCATGGGGGGGGGGGGGATATGCAACATAATTTGTGCAGAAAACCAGCAGGATATTACTACAGGTCACAAGTGTGGTCTGATGACTGCACTACAGGGCAATAGACCCTTGTGGACACATACCTGCATGTATGTGATCATTATGAATAAAAAAAATATTACAAAGCCAAGTGCATTAGGATTATGATCTGTTGTGAAGATTTTGGGGGTAGGGGTCACATTAAAGATCTAAGAAATGGGCTAGGTGATCAGGGGTCCTGTAGCGCGCGCTACACTTTACAATTGGATCTATTGGATCCTTGTATCACTGGAGGGTTGTGACATTGTGGAGACAAAGGGGGAGAAAGTTGCTGCATATGTCAGTACAAGTGTAGATGATAGCGTGTGGTGCGACCTGAGTCTGTCCTGAATAAAGCCCAAGTTATAAGTCTCCCTTTTTTCTTATCGCGAAAAAGGGAACCAGTCAGGTCCATTACATTTCTGTCTGTGGCTGCTATAAAAAAAACAATCTTTATATTTAGCTATAGATGAGTCTGAAAAGCCCCATCTCTGGTGCTCTTGGCACAGCGCAGTACACCCCAGTTTCATTGCACACGCGCCATACCTAGAGCTCATGCACAGTGAATCTAGTGTGTACTACACTGGCTTCACTGTATCACTGCACAGGAACCCAGAACAAGGTAAGTATATACATTTCTTTTTATGTTGGTGGAACAGAGTGTGAGTATACAGGACGATGTTAAAGACAAAACCACTGGTCCATAAGCACCTGTGGCTGGTTTAAGGTTTCAAATCGGCCACAGGTTCCCTGTAAGAGTACCTGTGGTCTTCTTGTTACAGCACTATGAAAAGTAACTAAATATTTATAATTAATCAGTGCTACATCTATAAATGCTTAGCAATAACTATATATATTTTGGGGGCATTTAGCACTTATATGGGACATTAGCTAATCTCCAGCAATTTGTACCAAAAATTCTATTTGATAATCTTGTATAGTCATTTGTCTAAAAGAAAATACATGTCATGAACACGACCTAAGTCACATTTCCAGGGATGGATTATGACTTCCATGGGTCCTAGGCTGTATGGAAATTGTGTTGCCTCCACAATGCAAATGTTTTTGGTTTGACATTTACTGCATACATCCAGTACCAGTATTAAACTTTTGGGGAAAATGTATGTTCCCTTCCTTTGACTTTCAGTTCTGCAGTTTCAGGACCACTGGAGGACCTTTAATGGCAGTGGAAGATGCAGCTACATAACTTGGCTGCGCGTTACTGCAGATTACAGCGCCCGGAAGACCTCACCCATTACGGTTTTATACCTGCAAGAGCAGCCAGGATTTCTTAAAGTAGGTCAATCACATGGAACACATCAAGAGTTAGATAAGTTCTCACAGATACATGACTGTCAAAAGCTAGCAAAGATGTAGAGGATTTCAGGGCTGGAGGCCCTCCCTTTATTTCTTTATTATCTCTACAGTGCGGTATTAAACTTTGTGGGAGGTTTTCTATGGGTCCCATTGAAGGCCTATCAGGCTTCCACCCAAAAATATTATAATCTGCTCCTGCACATTGTATCGCCTTTGGAAAGCAGGTCTATGCATTACTGAACTCTGCATTTGGCCTCATATATATCTAAACGTAGTTTCAACAGCTACCATACGCCCCCCACCACCTCATATTCATATGGTTTCATACACATGACTGTTGTTTCGGCGGCCTTGTTTATGAGCTGACTGCTGAGCTGTAAATTATAGAGCAGGTCCTATTCCTATGACACAGACACTGGTCCATTGTTTGTGACCCGCCAGTGCACACTTTTGTCTGTAGGTAGCTCTGCCCGGTGTAAAATAGTCATACATTGGACCCCTATTACTGTAGTACATTGCAGAACTTTGCAGAGACATGTAACCATTGTTCACATAAGATGCACAGTTTACTATGGGAAAAGTGAACACTAGTCATGCCTCGACAGTAAAATGTAATAAACTTTATTTAATTATGGCTTTGAAACCATTAAAAGGTTTTATGAGGGCAGACTGACACTTGCCAACATTCATACAGGATGCCATTTTCTACTCCTGTCCTCATGCCAAGTGCTCTCAATATTGTGGTTCAGCCAGTCGATTAACAAAACACAGTGTGTGGGTGTAACCAGCAGCTTATCCACGTCATGGGCACGTCGGGACATTTGTCTTAGCTTGTGCTTGATCCAGTTCCATGTGATTGACCTACTTTAAGAAATCCTGGCTGCTCTTGCAGGTATAAAACCGTAATGGGTGAGGTCTTCCGGGCGCTGTAATCTGCAGTAACGCACCGCCAGGTTATGTAGCTGCAGTTATTTCTCTGTCTAAACAAATGTATACAGGTTACTACTGTATTTCATACAATGCATATAGTCATATTATATATATATATATATATATATATATATATATATATATAATATATATATATATATATATATAATATATAGCCTTGCAGCGCTGGGGTGCTGGATTCAAGTCCCATCCAGGTCAACATCTGCAAAGAGTTTATTTGTTCTCTCCGTGTTTGCTTAGGTTTTATCCGGGTCCTCTGGTTTCCTCCCACACTCCAAAACATACTGTTAGGTTTATTAGATTGTGAGCCCCATTGAGGACAGGGACTGATTTGGCAAGCTCTGTGCAGCGCTGCATAATCTGTGTGCGCTATATAAATAAAAGGAATTATTATTTATTATAGTAGGATGTTTTGGTGTAAATAACCCACACATGACCTATATGTTCAGTACTGGTTGTATGAACAGATTGTACAAGAGTTGTTTTGCATCATAGAAGTTTTCATCCTGCCTTATCATTAGTGGAGCCATGGGTGCTCCTACATTCCTAACATCCCTTACTTTTTATGGGACCTGCAACTGATTTACAAATCTGATAAAAAGTACATACCAGTTCAGATTAACAAATCAGAATTTATGCAGTGACAAAGGCAGATAGAAACTGTGTTAAGGGCATGTAATGTCAGACGGCTGTGTGCTCACTTGGGCAAAGCACGTGGCCAGGACGGAATTGGGGTGGGTGCTCTTCAACCCCTACCTCTGTCCGAGCTTTTATAGTCAATATGCGCAATGCGGCCATTCCAATGTGAATGTGGCCATGTGCTACGCGTATACGGGTAGCACGCAGTCGAATTAAAATGCCCATGTACTAGGGGCCTAAGTTATACGTTGGGCACCATGTACTGCATGAGCTCTCTTGTCTTTGGGAAGCCTTCACTGGACAAGTCTTGCCATTCTATCCCGCTCATATTGTGGCCCCTGCACTCCTCCTGTAACTGTATTAACAAAAAAAAAAAAGTTGTTACTTACCTTTCTTACCTTTCCTTCGTTCTTCCGCAGCAGTCTTTGTTCCTCTTCTGATGCATGGGCTGGGCCTGCCTAGGGGAGGAACTACCTCCACACACATCTGCTGAAGAGAAGCAGACAAGTATGGAGGTAGCAGGAGGCTGATTTTGCAGGCAGTCTCCCAAGACGGCGTGAAGGTGTAAAGCCTGGACTATCCTGCCGAGTCCAGGACGGTTGGTAGCTGTGCACAGTATGAAAGGGCACATTATAAAGGAAATATACCATCAAAATCAAGCATAATAAACCAGGGAAACTTACCCCTAGACCCAGGCACTGTGACTGTGGTAATCTTCTTCTATTTGTTATCCATGGCCTCCTTCCAGCTAATCAACTTTTAAAATGATGCTTATTAGCCTAAAGGGCTCTGGTGGGTGCCCCTCCAGGCTGCAGCTTTACAGACTGCTACACTGCCCCCCCCCCCCCCCCCCCGGTTTCTTCAGCACTTTCCCCCTCCCTCTGTCTGATGTAATCTCACACAGTGGCAGGAGGGAAATTCTTCTTGTACAGCATCACCTACAGCACGGAGGGGATCTGGCAATGCTCCCTAGAGGCCTTCTGGCTCCTTAGCATAATTTTTAAAGTTGAAATTAAAAATATTTTAGAAGGCAGGAGGCCATCGATGACAAATATAAGAAGATTATCGCAGTCATGGTTCCTGGATCTATGAATAAGTGTCCATGGTTTATCATGATGGATTTTGATGGTAGATTTTCTTTAAGGAATTTCTAATAATATTTCCTTTACGCAGAAAACAACATTAATCTTCTTTTGAATTAGATCACATGTGCTGATCACACATCCTCCACCCCTTCCCCTATCAACACATTTAATCTCAGAATGTAGGCCAGGAAAAAGCAAGAACAAAAGCATATTTCATTCCCTGGAGTCATGAGACAATGCCGCAGCAAGAGATGGATGTCTGCCCATCAGCTCCGATTAAAGAAAGTGGTAAACAAATTGGGTGCGCTACTTTCTTACAGGACATTATGATCTTAGAATATTATTCATCGTTTAGATAAGTGAATAAGTTTACTAAAAATAATTTGTAGTTATAGGAAATCATATGACTTGTGGGCAGTTTGTGATAAGGCCTTGGTTACCAGGGCTAATAGGGAATGTAATGTCACCTAAGATGCCAAGTACATGTTTGTACCAGATTTCCACAAGACAATGGCGTAACTGTAGCTACGGCTATATGCGGCACCATACCACTCCTGTAAGACGCTGTGTGCGCATTGCCATCTATGGGGGACATATATACATTGTAGAGAAACAAACGTAAGTAAGCTCCAGCGAGGATCCAAAAAATATGGAAAGCCAAGAAAAATGTAGAAAAATAAAAAAAAAAAGAAAAAAATAGAGCATAAAAACTAACTTTTAATTCATGAGGTTAAAAACCATGTGCACCAAGTGCACGCCAGTATGACTAAGGATTGACTTCCGAAACGCGTCATGGCTTTCTTCTTTCCCATGTGCACATGGTTTTTAACCTCATGAATTAAAAGTTAGTTTTTATGCTCTATTTTTTTCTTTTTTTTTTTGATTTTTCTACATTTTTCTTGACTTCCCATATTTTTTGGATCCTCACTGGAGCTTACTTACGTTTGTTTCTCTACATTGCCTCGGAACGGCCCGACTCCTCTGCTCCGTGCGCCTGATCCCCATATGGCCTCCTCCATGTCGGTGAGCTGAAAAAAGACTTTATTTTCTTTGTTTCCGACATATATACATTGGCTGTATATACGTCCCCCATGTGAATGTCCCCTAAGAGATGCATTTAGAGTTTTTAATCAGGAAACAATAATAATTTATTTATATAGCGCCAACATATTTTGCAGTGCTCTACACATCATGGGCAGTGGTGGATTAGTATATTGGTGGTTGAGGCGGTAGCTGGGGGCCCATGACCACCCATCAACCACCAAATTTTATACCGAGAAGAACTCACACCCGTGAAATCCTCGTACGTCTATTCCTGCCCTCACTACACAAGAGCCATTCAGGACCTTTGAAGGTCCTCCAAAGCTTCTGAAACCGCAGATTGAAAACAGGCAGAGGGGGCACATCCTCCATTCCCAAAGAAGCTGATTCCAGTACCACCTTGTAGGGGCCATAATATGTATACAGTCCAAGGCCCAATGCAGTCTTTATTCGCTGCCGGATCATGGGGAACATTTAAGAACAAAATAAGACATTACAGAGAGGTTTCACATACAAAACAATAGGAATTTGGGCCCCGTTCAAAAGAGCTTACAATCATTGAAACTATACAAATCTTTTATTGTACATCATAGATGCAGAAGGTCTTCACCATAAATCTGGGACTTTCTAGAAAACAGCAGAAACCAGAAGTAGATGTGATGAGTTCCCCCATTCTCTGAATGTTTACCGTGTGCCACAGACTGTCTACCGGGAAAGAATTGGTGCCAGGAAGCCGCGGGCAGCGCAGGGAGAACTTGGCAGATGCATTTATTTTGACATGCCTGGAGTGGAAAGTAATTAAAGGGGTTATCCAAGGAGAATAAAAGTTTCTCAGTGGCAGGGAAAGAATTGACACATAAAACCGTTACAACTCTTCTAGCGGCTCGGTGTCTCATCACTAGCGCATGTTACTAGAGCTGCAGGATGACATCACCAAATCCTGCTTCAGCCAATCACTGGCCTTACGTTATATCTTTAGTGTGAGTGTTCTGGAACATGGACCAGTGATGTCCTCAGAGATGATATATAAAGTGCTCCAGCTGTCACCATGATCTGCACACAGACCAATGATATGCTAATGAGCCCTATGTATAACAAACCTAATAATATACTGTTCAACTTGCTTCAACTTGGGCCTCAATGCAACATCTGTACCAGACTCCAACTATTATGTACTGGTCTCTTTGTGTCAAGAAGAGAAACCTTAAAGGGGCTTTCCTTAGTGTGATTGTTACCTCCTATCTACGAGAGCTAGTTGCTAAATATCTGATCGGTGGGGTACTGTCTCATCATGAGAATGGTCACACATTGTTGGAGCACTCTATTCAATGCTATAGGATCGTCATAAATCACTAAACATAGTGCTCAGGTAACTCATAACTATCTATGAGAGTGCTGGAGATACCTGAGCGCTGTGTGTGGCAATTTCCTGTATTTTGAATGGGGACAGGATAAATCAATCTTCAATCAATTCCTGAGAACAGGACCCACGCTCTCGTGAATTGCAGAGGTCCATGTTCATGATCCGTGGGTCTTCCTGCAGTCACAACCCCAATGATCAAATTTTTACCTCCAATCTTGTGGATAGGGGATGGCAATCAAACTGGAGACATCCCCTTTAAGGGGCTATGGTGAGACTGTCCCTTCAGGTGCCAATCATGCTCTTAATCTAAATGGCAAGTTCCACTATGTGGGGGTGGGGGGAATTGGATCTGTTGTGAGATGACAGTAGCTCTGCGTATCATTTGTTAACACTAGAGATGCACCTGCTCCCCCTGATACTCAGGGCGCATTCTCACGTTGCGTTTTTATCGCGTTTGAAACGCATTACAACAGCTGAGGAGAGGTGATTTGCCTAATTACATTACAGTTTACATTTCCGTTTACAAAACACATCATAAACATGATGTTAACGGATGCGTTAACACATGCATTTTGTTAACACATGGGTGATCATTGCGTTAACAAACATAAACGGCAGTTTCATTAGGTATATCACCTCTCATCAGCTGTTGTAATGCGTTTCAAACGTAATGAAAACGCAACCAAAACGCAACGTGTGAACGCGCCCTCAGGGGCTCCTGATATATCTCCCGTTGGGCGCATGTGGGTAAATAATGCACAGTTACATATGACAATGTTACTTATGTGGTGATTTATGCTGTGCACTCCACTCCTTACAATACATAGAGAATAGGGCCAGGCCTAATTCTATAGGGTTTGTGTGCAACATGGATCCCTGACTACAGAGGCCTGCTGATCACATGACACCCGTGTGCGGCGCACGTGCTGGAGCCCTGTGACAGCTCGGAACCCGTAAACAAGGGGCAGCCAATAAGCAGTAATAAATGTATATACGCCCCTCTGAAACATGACGATTCCGATATTCCATTGGCCGAGGGAAGGTGAAAGGAGGAGCTACAAACGTGATGGCCATTAACGACAAAACGTGAGGCTGCTTGTGAAATCTCGTGACTGCGAGGCGTGTGCGGTTGCGTAACATGGCAATGTCGGCCAATCAGCGCCAGGGCTATACATTATGCAAATTTAATGCAAAGCCCAAGCCAATGAGCCTCACGTATAGGAAGTCTATTACCGTGACGTCAAAAGTCGCGTCACTCCGGTCCGTACATTGGCTCGTTAGACGTTGAGGGGCTACAACTACCACGCCTATTAGTTCACGTCATCATCGCAAGCGCGGTCGCCATTGGTAGGGGGCACGAAGGTTATTTGCATGGAGTCTCCACTTTGACCAATCAACGCCTCAGGCTCATGAATAATGAATAAACGTGAAATCCGCTTCTAACCAGCAGATTTGTGGTTAGTTATTCGGTGCCAGGTGTCCGCCATGTCCTCTCCGCAGACCGAAGTCGAGGCCTCCATCTCTCCGGTGCCCCCGGCATCGCTGCTCGGCGAGTCCTTCCCACTTGTGCTGAAGAAGCTTATCGAGAACCCCCCGAAGAACTTTCTGGATGCCGGAGACGTCGGTGAGGAGTAGTACCCGGCCGTGGCGCCTCCTCTCTGAGCGGCCATGAGCGGGGCAGGGGTGTAGAGGGCTCCGGATGTGTATAGTGGAGCCTGTCTAGAGCCCCATACACATTATACCGGATATACTGCGTTTCTTTCTGTAGTTTTTGTGCAATTTTACAAAAATAGCAATTTCCCACATACCATTACATGTAGATGTATGATCTGTGGAGACTCATCACATGATCTGTAACATCAGCGACTGATGGGTTTCGCATTTTATGTTCCAGCCATGATGGCGCCATAATGTTCCTATTAGTTGTATAGTTTTAGTGTCCTAATGTACAGTGTAAGATGTCATGTGTACTATGTGTCATGTGTACTATGATGTCATAGTTGCACAGCATGAAATCGAGCAGCTTAGTACTTTCTATGCCCTTTATGGCCGTACCAGCACTGGATATCTCCTGTTGGCTTTCACTAAGGGATCTGTAGTATGCCTATATTACTCACAAATTCTGTAAATTGTGAATAAATTCTTAAAGGGGTTGTCACATTAGTCAGCAATCCACTGCGCAGCTGACCACCAGGACAACGCAAAGTCCAGAGACACTCCACTCAATTGCATGGAGTGGGTAGTGGCTATACAGATGCCCTATACACAGAGGAGGGATTTTTTAAAGACTGACGCCTAATTCCAGTGCCTGACAGCGCAGGAATGAAATATACATCCGTTCCTGCCTGGAGTAGATTTTTGCTATAATCTGTGCCCGTATCCTGGCAGAGGGTATAGTGCAATCAACCTGATCTGTGCCCTTCCACACCCACTTTTGGGGGAAAAATTGTCAGAAGTTGGTGGAAACCCATAAAAAGCTGCAGTTCCCCAGCCATGCGTCTTGTACGCCAGGCATGAAGATGGCCTACAGGGCATAATGAATGTCCCAAGAGGCATTTGTTAGGCTTCGTGCACCAGGCTGTGTGCTAGATGGTTCACACATCGTCCACACTGCACATCTATGGAGGCCGTGATTTGGCCACAGTAAAAAAAAATATATATTACTGTCGTCTGCAAGATGCCTTAGGCCCCTTTCTGTGACCGGGTGCCATAGACCTCTGTGGGGCACTTATACGGCCAAAGCAACAGCCCCAATACGTTAGTGTGCAAGGGGCCTAAATCCTAATTTTGCTATGTCCTAGTGTTCACATGTAGGAAAAGTTTTAGAATCACACTATAATATTAAGGGGATTGTCAAATGTTTATTTCATATGCTGATGCCATGTTATTGCAATAAACCTGACTCATGGCTCGACTACAAGGGGCTGTGTGCCATCTGTTTACATTCACACAACCGCCATTGGGACGTATATGCAGTTGCAGGCTTGCTGCCGTATATATATATATATATATGTCTCCATAGATGGCAATAGGCTCCCAGCAGCGGTGTGGCATCGTATGGCCTTGCACCGGGCGTCCCACCCATCCTCCTCTCCATCGCGTGCCCCATATCTTCGTGTGAATGTAGCCTAAGGTGTAGCACACGGAGACAATGAAGGTGTGCATGAGGGTTTACTCCTGCTTTCTTCCCATATTCCAAAATGATTCTTGTACAGTATATTAATTAAAAAGGAAATTGTAATCTGAGCTTTACTGTAGGCAGGGACTACGTGTGTGGAATATGTTGTCTCTTTATAATAAACATAATAATTTTATTCCATTTTGTATGTTACAGGCAAGGACAAGACTAAATTGGACAAAGATGACGGCCTTGATGGAAACCTGCTATCGGCTGCGCTCATGCCCCCTATCTGGGATAAGACCATTCCATATGATGGTGAATCTTTTCATCTGGAGTACATGGACTTAGATGAATTTCTGTTAGAGAATGGCATCCCATCCAGCCCCACACAGCTCGCCCAGGCCATCCAGAATCCACTGATGCCAGTATCTGAGCTGGAGGATGAAGAGGAGTCTGCGTCTACTTCGTCATCACCTGTGTCACCATCTATTTTGCTACAGAAGACGGAAAAAGGTGCTTTTATTTACTGTACTTCTGATTTTAGAATAATTGTAGTCCTATTGGGTTGGTCTAAGATTAGAAAATATTGAAAAAACCAAGGGATGGTGCCCAGGAAGCATTACTGATATTGTATCCTATGCTGTAAATGGGTTTCCCATCTGGCTACAGCAATGATATGTCAACACCGGGTACCAGCAGTATTTCCATCTGTATGGACAGTCTTTCTATAGCAGGACTCTGCTTATGGAAAAGGCTCCAGAACAGTTCATTGTTGGTAGTCATTGATTAGAGAGTGATTTATTCTGTACTGACATGTCTGCCTTATGTTGTAATGTAGAAACAATTGACCCTTTAGAAGAAGAGACAGATCCTCCAAGTCCCATTGATCCAGAAAAAGTAGAAGTGGAAGTAAACTTCAATCCAGACCCTACTGATCTGGTGCTTTCCAGCGTACCTGGAGGGGAGCTTTTCGATCCAAGGAAGCACAAATTTGCAGACGAAGAGTTGAAGCCCCAACCAATGATTAAGAAGGCCAAGAAGATCTATGTCCCAGATGAGCTAAAGGTATGTATACAGGTTACAAAGCCTGTTTCTTTATAAGATTGATGAAAAGACTCCGGTTGGTCACTTCCAGTCCTTTCCAGTTGATTTATTGGAAAATGCCCCAAAATAAGAGGGATGTGATGTGATGGGGGTGTAAAAGCGCTCTACTATGTTTGTTTATTAAGAATCGATTGTCCATAAACTGCATAGGTCCTTAATACTCCCAGTAAAAGTATTACACATTAAATGTTGCATGTATTTTCTAAATATCCTGTAAACATACACTGATGCTCACTGTGTAAATAATTTTTTACACAGGATGAAAAATACTGGAACAGACGGAAGAAGAACAATGTTGCAGCCAAGCGATCTCGGGACGCCCGGCGACTCAAAGAGAACCAGATTACAGTCCGAGCAGCTTTCCTAGAAAAAGAGAACACCGCTCTGCGCACAGAAGTCGCTGAGTTACGGAAGGAACTGGGCAAATGCAAGAACATAATTACCAAATATGAGAACCAGTTTGGACAGTTGTAAGCATCTTCCTAATAACCACTAACCCATTCCCTTCCCAATCCATAAGAATGAGGCCAGTGTAACACTGGTGGCTCTCAATGCCATTTACCCATCTTATATCTGCTACATTACATGGCATAACTAGTGAAGATCGGGTAATGGTTCTTCTATTTTGTTATGGAAGATTTAATTTTTATTTTTTTTTAAATAAACAATTTGGATCTGATAGAAATCACCCAGATTGTCCTGGTAGTAATGGACCGTCGATCGGTGATATGATGGTTATTACAGTTTGCATAAGGCAATGATTTTATTGGAGGTCCCTCGTGAACTTGTGGCATTTCTCGTTTTACAGAATACCAAGTCCAGTGGGCTTATGTGCACAGGTTTTTGAATGTCTGTTCACAAATGTTAGCCAAAGTATGCAAAATCCTTAGCATTATGCCAACATTGTCCTGTGATAGCCTTTAAGGAGGTAGCGGTACTAGGCTTGGTGGTAAATGACTCAATGTGTGCAGTATGCTGAAGAACTCCATGTGTATTCTGAGGTGTTTGCTGATTTAAAGGGATACAGGGATGATGTAGCATGACATGCTATGCATGATCACATGAAGTACCAGAGTCTCTAATTGTTCCATGTTTCAGAGGACGAATGTGATACCTGTTGACTTTGATGGTAATTGATTTTTGGGAAGGGGGTTGCCCCCTTGTGGCCCCAACTGCATTCACATCTATGGGGCTGATGGAGATGAAAGTGAAAAGTGTGTGCGTATACACTGCCCCTGTTACCCTGATCAGTTTGGGTCCGGGCTGCAGGGCCAGACTTGATCAGACGCTTATGACCTATATTTTGTCTATGTAGGTAAGGGACAAGTGTTCCCTGTGGAGAAACCCATTTTGTTCCTTTTTATAGGTAAATGTTTCTCATTGAAACGGACCTGTTTTGTAGATAAGAATAAAGTATCCTAGTTTCTCCTATGATATATCTTTATACATAGAGATTTCCATTTATAATATACTTAGTATTTTTCCTGATGCATAGGTTTTAGCAGAAGATAATTTGCTCTAAATATTGTGATATGGTAGAGGCTGAGATCACTGATTCCAAGCTTTACATACAGTATGGTGCAATGTGTCACCGGCATCTTCAGCACTAACCTAATGTCACTCTCAGGGAGGTTAATACATTCCCTACATGAGGGTTCTGTGGGTGTAGTTTCCTTTAAGAGCTTTGTTCTTTTTGGAAACTATTAACCAGTCTAGTTCACCAGTTAAAGGGCAAGTTACTTTGTTTTGTCCTATGAGTACTAGGAGGTTTGTCCATGAATACAATCTGTAAATGTATAAAGCTGGGAAGGAATGTGGGTATTTTTTTTTTATTTTGATATTTTCTTTATCTGTGATGTCATTTTGGGGAAATAAATGTGAATTTATCTTTACACTTTTGTCATTTTGTTTTTATATGCAGTTCCACCTTCTCTTTATATCATTTGATACCATAAGATTGTTGTGAACCTTTCGTTGTCACTTGCTGCTGTTCTCACAGTCTTCTTCTTTTATTCAAAGTGACTTCAGTGATTCAGAGTGATTCTTCTTTTTATATATACATATATATATATATTATTTTTCTCAAACGACTTTTTGAACAAATCAAATTGATTCCTGACTGGATCCCAGTGGACTTTCACTAGAACTCATGAATATTTCTACAAGTGGACTCTAAATGCAGTTTCCAGATGAAAAGGATTTTTTGGAATGGTAATTTTTCTGCCTTTGGCATTTTTTTTACTGCTACTTTTTTTTTTTTTTTCCCTTTAAACTGATAATTTTATGCAACTGTAACGGACGAATGGCTGCAGCACATGGTTTGTTTTAATTTTTTTTTTTTTTTGTGTGTGTGTTGGGCATGAGGATTTTTATAAGAATATAAGTGTAAACTAAAGGTAGTCTTCAAGAGGAGTCTTTATATTATGAGAACTCGTAGAGGTGGTTCACATGTTACAAATACACAATTGAACTCTGGCTATTTGCCTCAGAACTGCTTCAGGTCTGCTTATAGATATGGCTCTATCCATTGGGGCTCTCCAGATGGAAAATGTAACTCCGCTCGTATCAACTTGGGTGCAGTTTCCCACAAAGTAACGGGAGTATAAGGGACAGAGTATGGATGGTGTTTTTTAATGAACCCATGATAAAATGCAGTGTAAATGTTATATGACTTGCAGTTCTGATATCTGACACTGATAAGGAAATGGGGTTGAGTAACTTCTAAATACGCTGACACGTCTATACATGGGTTATGCCCTGCTATTGCAAAACAAATTTTAAATTTGAACAAGATTTTAGAGCTTGTTGATTGTGGACAACAAAATTCTTGTTCAGTTTTTTTCTTTGCCCTTCCGATGTGTATCGGGTATTAAAATGATCATGGACTTAATGTAGATGGATTTTTCTATTCATGATTTCAATTTTATTTTGTATATAGTTGGTTGTACAGGTTTGGGCCACACTCAATACAGTCAGGTTTTAGCATCCATGTTCCATCGTCTTGGGCTATAAAAATCCATTGTTGGGTGCAGTTTTACAGTAAAATATATGCCAAAATACCCATACTCATTGGGGATATCAGTAGAAAAGCTTTTAGAGCTGAGGAGGTTATGGTAAATAAAAAAAAAACAAAACATGAGTTGGATACAGAACTATAAAACTAACACACAAGAATATAATAATGTAGTGCATATGGAAACCTGATCACAATCTCTACCTGTTGTCCAAAACCGCTTCTCCACACACATTCGTACTGCTCTGATGGGATGAAAGCTGCGCTGCAGTTGTTATGAACAAGGACATTTTTGTCATATCGGGCCCCAGAGTGTTTTATATTCTCGTTCTATATTTGTACTCTGCTGCTATGCACCTATGTAATTACAACCTGACTAAAGCAATGTACCTGCCTTGTTTTGTAATGTTGCTAATATGTATGTGGTTTATATTCAGACACTTATATAAAACTGTACTGTATAAAATGGTTTGTTCTACACATCTGCATATAATAATGTAGGACAAGTACTGGGCATCTACCTATTTTGTATATAAACTTTGTAAATCTAGTTTCTTTGATTTATTAAATCTATCAAGGTGAGTCACAGTTGTACGGTGTCGTCTTTGTTTTTAATATGATTTTAGCAGCAATTGTTTCCATGTTCCCACTGCAAACCAACTCTGGGAACATGGCTAACATCAATGAAAGAGGAGGTGATATGAAGCGAGTACGAAGCCATATAGTGGCCTGCAGGCTGCTAACAATTGGCATGAGTCAGAGGGCATGAAGCCTTTGGCTATGTAGGTATGTATCCATAGAACCAAGTCCATGTGCCTGCAACCTAAGAAGTAGTGGATGTGAAGTGGGCTAGAAGTGATTAAAGGTGTGAACAGTGGTCTTCTTTAAGCATCAACAAATCTGATTAGGCAAAAACGGTGGTCAACATTAGTGGCTGTGTGCAGGAAAAGTACATCTTGGGTGAAGTCAACACGTGGTGGACATTCTACTTGGGAAGTGAAGCCCCAACCTAATTCATTCTGAGCAAAAACAGTTTCTTAAAAAATGGAACAAGAGCTTTAGGGCCTAGCCAGATTTGAGTATGGTTTGTATGGTCTTTGAGTGCAGCTGCAGATATACAGTGGGTATAGAAAGTATTCAGAACCCTCTTAGATTTTTCACTCTTTTTCATTGCAGCCAATTGGTAAGAACTTTTTTTTTTTTTTGCTCATTAATGTGCACTCTGTGCCTCATCAGAAATGTAGATATTTTGGTAATTTATTAAACGAAAAACCTGAAATATCACGTGGGCAGAAGTATTGGGGCCCTTCGCTGTGACGCTCTTTTACTTGCATGCTGTCGATTTCCTTCTGATCCTTCTTGAGATGGTTCTACTCATTCATTGGAGTCCAGCGGTGTTTAATTAAACTCATTGAACTTGAGTAGGAAAGACACACACCTGTCTCTATATAAGATCTCACCGTGCATGGCAGAGAACATGAGAATCATGAGGAGCTCAGAGACTGAATTGTGGCAAGGCACAGATCTGGCCAAGGTTACAAAAGAATTTCTTCAGCAGTCAAGGTTCCTAAGAGCATATGAACCTCCATAATCCTTAAATGGAAGAAATTTGGGCTGACAACAACTTTTCCTCTACCTGGCCATCCAGCCAATCTGAGCAATTGTGGGAGGAGAGCCCTTGTGAGAGAGATGAAGATCCTCAAGATCACTGTGGCTAATCTCCAGAGAGGTGACTTTGTGGAACTTTCTCCCATATCACTGCAGTCCTCCACCTGTCGAAGCCTCTCCTCAGTGCAAGAAATATGAAAGCAACATATACATTTTCACAAAAACCACATGAAACACTCCCAGACTCTCACACTATGAGAAATAAGATACTCTGGTCTGATGAGCTGAAGATTGAACTTATTTGGTGATGAATACAGATAAGTACTGGGTGAAAACCTCTGCAATGTGCAGCAAACACCCAACTTGTATGGAGAGAGCTCAGCCCGTGAGCCCTCTCCATGCAGAGGGAACCAATGTGACTTTATTAAAATTATGCAAATAAGCTTAAGGGGCTCCATATGTTTTAACACCTTAACGATGCAGCATTTTTTCTATGCACCTTCAAAATCTCTAACTTTTTCATTTTTCCGTGTACACAACTGAGTGACGGCTTATTTTCTATGTAACAAATTTTACTTCTCAGTGACGTACTGTACGTTATTTATTATTGTATCCCGTCTACTGAGAAGCTGGAGAAAAATTCCATATGTGATGAAATCTTCAAGAAAACACATTTGCGTTACTCTCTTGTGGGCTCAGATTTAATGCCTTTTACTGTGTGCTCCAAATCCTACTTTTACTGTAATCAGGACTGACATCATGAATTTATAGAAAAACTTAACCCATGAAAAACACTTAAAGGGTTAATAGACTCAACAGAAGTTGTTTTACATACGTTGAGGGGTGAAGTTTCTATAGTGGGGTAATTTATGGGGTTTTACTATTATTTAGAGCTTTCAAAGTCACTTGGAAGCTGAGTTGTCCCTCAAAATGTGAGTTTGGGGGATTTTCATGAAAATGAGAAAAATCGCACCTAAAGTTCTGCGCCTAGAAAAATAAGAGGACACATAAAATATCAACTCAACATAAAGCAGACATTCCATAAATGTTAATTATCAAGTTTTTGGGTAGTTTTACTTCCTGTCTGGAAAGCAGAACATTTCATATTCGGAAAATGAAGTATTTTTACGAACTTTTGCCAAATTTTCACTTTTTTTTCAGACCCAAACGCAAAACTTATCACTTAAATTTTACAACTAACATGAAGTACAATGCGTCACGAGAAAACATTCTCAAAATCACCCGGATATGTTAAAGCGTTCCAAAGTTATAACCAATTATCGTGACACAGGGCAGATTTGAAAAATCAAGTCTGGTCATTGAGGTGAAAACTAGTGTCGGTGATAAGGTTTTAACCCCTTCCCGACATTTGACGTAATAGTAATTACGTCATGCTTCTGGCACCGGCTCCTAAATAACCTACCGCTAACACCTGCGATAGGAGATTTCTCCGATCGCGGGTGTTAACCCCTGACATGCCGCGGCGATTACCTTGCGGTGTACAAAGGGCATTTGAGAAGAATCTGACCCCCCCCGCGGCGCTTTACGGGGGGGGTTGTTTGGGAAGGGTCCGCTGCTCCGATCGCAGCCCCGGGACTGCTGGGGATGCGCGATCCTCTTCTGTGTGCCGGGTCCCTGCCTTCTAGCAGGACCCGGCTGTAACACACTGTGCATGCGCAGCAGTTCAGTGTGTTACATTACACAGTGTAATACATCTGTATTACACTGTGTAATGTGAAGAAGAGCTTGAACAAGTGATCAGTGGATCACTTGTTCAAGCTAACCTGTAAAAGTTAATAAAAAATGTTAAAAACACTTCATATATACATTTATTAATAAAAAGAATTAATTAAATAAAGGTAAAGTCCCCTAAACACAAATATTCCCTATACACATGCAATAAAGTGAAAAAACACAAAATAGCCAAAAAAACCCCACATATTTGGTATCGCCGCGTCCGTAATAATCCGTACAATAACTCAGAAACATTATTGGACCAGCTCGGTGAACGCTGTAAAAACAAAACCCGAAAAACAAGCCAAAAATGTACATTTTTCATAAAATCTCTACACAAAAATGTTCTAAAAAGTGATCAAAAAAAGTTATGTGCGCAAAAATGGTACCACTGAAAAGAACAACTCAACACGTAAAAAAATAAGCCCTAAACTAGCTCTGTCAACCAAAAACTATTAAAGTTACGTCTCCAAAAAGATGGCGATGCAAAAACAAATGAGATTTCCTCTATATTAGTTTTTATCCAGTAAAATTGTAAAAATAAATTGAAAACTATATAAATGAGGTATCACCGCAATCGTAGTGACCTATAGAATAAAGATAATATAGTATTTTTAGTGAACGATGTACGACCCCCAAATAATACAAAAAAAAGTAAACCAAAATTGACAATTTTCTTTTCACCCATACATTCAAGAGTTAATAAAATCTCATCAATAAGCTAATGACCCACTAAAATGAAGTATTTGTAAAGTGCATCTCATGTCGCAGAAAATAAGCCCTTATATGTCCAAATTGCCAAAAAAATAAAGATTGTATAGCCATTATAAAGTGACAATGCATAATCTGCTCTGAATGGCGCAGCTCCCTTTGATGCCCTGGCGTGTGCCCATACAGCAGGTTACCACCACATATGGGGGATTGTTATACGCGGGAGAGATTGGGTATCAAATTTTGTGGAGCGTTTTGGTATTTTATCCACTGAGAATTTGTACATTTTTGAAAAACACATTCATTTAGCCAAAAAAATTTTACTTTCAAAATTGCATCCGATTTTGTTTTAACCCCTGTAAACAATTAAAGGGTTAACAAACTTCATAAAAGTTGTTTCACGTACGTTGAGGGGTGTAGTTTCTATAATGGGGTAATTTATGGGCTTTTACTTTTATTTAGGTCTCTCAAAGTGATTTGAAACCTGAGCAGGTCCCTCAATAGCAGGATTTTGCATTTTTTATGAAAATGTGAAAAATCGCACCTAACGTTCAAAGGCCCATAACATCCTACAAAAATAAAAAAACATGTCCACCTAAAGTAGACATTTAGTGAATGTTAGTTATTACATTTTTTTGCGGTTATGACTATGTATGGAAAAAGTAGAACATTTTAAAGTTCGAAAATCAAGAATTTTTCCAAATTTTCACCAAATATCTGATTTTCTCATAAATAAATGCAAAACATACCACCAAAATTTTTCAACTAACACGAAGTACAAAGTGTCACGAGAAAACAATTTTAAAATCACTTGGATATGTTAAAGCGTTTCAAAGTTAGAAGTTAGTTACAACATAGAGGTTACAGGAGAAAAAAGAGGCCTTCAAAGAAAAGAACACGGTCCCTAAAGTCAAACATGGCGGAGGTTCCCTGATGTTTTGGGGATGCTTTTCTGCCTCTGGCACTGGACTGCTTGGCCATGTGCATGGCATTATGAAGTCTAATGAATACCCACAAATTTTGCAGCATAATGTAGGGCCCAGTGTGAGAAAGCTGGGTCTCCCTCAGAGCTCAAGGGTCTTCCAGCAGGACAATGACTGAAAACCCAGTTCCAAAAGCACTAGAAAATGGTTTGAGAGAAAGCAATGGAGACTTGTAAAGTGCCCAGCAAAGAGTCCAGACCTGAATCCCATAGAACACCTGTGGAGAGATCTCACAATGGCAGTTTGGAGAAGACACCTTCAAATTTTTTTTTCATCCTATTCATCATTTTGTCCTACTGTTATCAAATCTGTCAGTGTGTGTGAGATTTATCATATCCATAAGCAGCACAAAGCTTTTGTGAACTAAGCATTGTAAGCATTTCTATACCATGATATATCTTCTTTATTTTCTTATGTCTTTTATTTTCTTTATGTCTCTTTCTAATGATATATGAAAAATGTCCAGTACAGGAAAGCCTGCATGATGTTCTAGCTGCAAGCCTTATTAACACATCCTGAAAGAACTGAACTATACCAAAATCCAAAATGAAAATTTGCACTGGTTATTAAAAAAGGTCAAAGTAATATGAAATCAGTAAAATACAGAGATCTGATTGGTCGCATGTTTTTTTTTTCATGGAAGTATGGAGAGACAATAATTGCATAGGAGGCAGCCAGAGGCGATGTCAGGCGTGATGGAGCAAGTACAGTGACTTTAGTTGCCCATTATAAAAACATACCAACCACCCTATATACATTTTTCTTAGACTCTTCTTGTAAAGTTGTTATTCTATGTAAATAAAAAAGCACAGTAAAAAAAACTTACTAAGATATATAGCAGCCCAGTGGTGGTCACAAAGACACTGTTAGCCATAATTTGTTAACTGTGGGGCCTATTACCCCTGAAGATAACTTACAGGTGGAGTGAGGCTGTCCAAACACCAGGTCCAAAACGTATTCAGATTTGGCCTCTGGATTCCCTCACTTATTTATTCCTCGTTCAACCCTAATAATGTTTTTTTATGTCAATGAACCCCATTTTAATTTAAACCAAGTTTTCATACTTAATATAAACCCCAAAATATACGGGGGATTAGATTTAGGCTGCATTCATACTGCCGCATGGGGGACGTATATACGGCTTGTATTTTCACCGATCAGTTGTCAGTGGAAAAAATTATGAAACATCCTATTTTTTTCACTGATGCAGATAAAAGAAGGCAATAGAAGTCTATGGGTCCTCAAAAAAAAGGATGAAACATCTGTTTTTTTTTTCACTGATGAGGCTGAGAACCAGGTGTGATGTTATAGCAATGTTATACCTTCAGGTTATTTTGCGGACAAAATAAAAATGATAAAAATATAACCCATTCACTTTCTATCAGCACAGGGCAGAGATGAACGCTGGCCTATGCTTGATATACAACTCGGGAGAAATATATTGCAACAGGCAGCTCGAACTGAGCAACCTGAGCTTTCTCCTGTTCCTCAGAATTTATTCTCCTACGACAGTGATGGCGAACCTTTTAGAGACCAAGTGCCCAAACTACAACCATAATCCACTTATTTAACGTGAAGTGCCAACATGGCATTTTAAGCTGTTACTTATTGCTACCTGTTCTTCTACACCATTCAATTGTATCGGTCGCCTAACTCTACCAATACAGTTGAAAGAAAGAGGACAGATGGCTTCTCTCCAGGGTCTCTCTGTACAGGAAGAATGGTGGGTCTAGCAGGAGGACCTCCAAAGATAATGCACTTCTGTCAACACCTTCTCATTTTTTCCGCAGTTCCAAAGAGCCAATGAAGTGTCACTTTAAAATAGCAATGAGAGCAGCAACTCTTAAGTTTTGGTGGATTTGGTCCTGTTTGGTGAACTCTGTCCTGCAGTGATGGCCTGAGTGCCCACAGAAAGGGCTCCGAGTGCCACCTCTGGCACCCGTGCCATAGGTTCGCCACCACTGTCCTAGGACTTATACTGTTACAGGAGATCTAAATAAGAGGGAGATCTAAATAAAGGCGACCCCCCTCAGTACACATCCCTGTTCATAAGTGTAGACATTTTGGTGTTAAATCACAAATTTATTAACATTTGAGAATTCACTTACTCCATTTTAACTTTGTCATAAATCAAAGTTAGATTTTATTTGTACTCAATCTCTTACTTTAATATTGAGTTCAGGAAGAGGCAGCACTCCAAAATCTGTCGTAATAGGGTGAATCTTTATTCCATCAGTGCAACGTTTCAGTGTGGTGACACACCTTTTTCAAGCATAAAGTGCATAACACATATCCAAGCTTATAAGGACCAAACCAATCACTGAATCAATTACAAAATGTGCAAAATTAGCCCTAAGGCTTTACAAAGTGCAAAAGTTATCAAAGTTCAATCATCTAGGTACATAGTAAAGAGTGTTACATTTCATGTTACAATATACACGCGGTCCCCTACTTAAGGACACCCGACTTACAGACGAACCATAGTTACAGACAGACCCCTCTGTCAACTGTGACCTCTGGTGATGATCACATGTCACATGATCACATGTGTGGCACCGATCCGGGCCGCACACCGCAAAAAGATAGAGCATGCTCTATCTTTCGGCGGATGTGCGGCCGTGTGCTGCTATTTCCTATGGAAGGAGGAGGGGTCACCTCCTCCTCACCTCCAGCACACGGCGGGCATGCCGCGTGTGAATGTACCCTTAGCTTGCAGGATGGGCTGATTTTCTATTGTACAAGATCAGCAGTACGTTGGTCCATATTCCAGTGTGGCAAAAAAAAAAACTGCCTGCAATGGGTTTAGCAGTGGAATTCTTTCTGTATTTTCAGTAAAAACCTAAAGCATATATTGATATGACGCAAGAAAAAGCAATACAGCATGTAAGTTCTTGCCGCAGTTGTTTTTGTAGCCCGTGAATGAGATGTGGTTAAGTCTCATGGTGTCAGAAGTCCCATTCATGCAAAACAAAACACATAAACAAAAACACAAGAGCTATAAGTGTGGGGAAATATGCTTTATTATCGAGTCACCAAAATTTTATAATAAATAATTGGATAAAACATCAATGAATAGATAAGTAAATCATTTAATACATCAGTAAATAACATTTTAATAATGATAAATAAATGTGAAACTGAATCTCCCCAGCATTAGCAGGGAGATAAAACCCCCACAAACAAAAAATTGTGACTAGTGATGCGTCATTCGCGAAGGGCACTTAACTCACTTAACCCCGCCCCTAACCAGCTCACCACGCCCCCTGAACTTGATACAATTGGGTTAAAAATGTATTATACATTTACTGGAGACAGAAGAGCTGGCTCTTCTTAGTGAGCAGAGCCTAATGAGCCAGATCACTAAGAAGAGCTGGAATTCCCATAACTAATCATGACAGTAAAAGGGACGGACGGGACTACTCGCTGCTTGAATGTTGATGTCGGTCGTGAAGAGCCGGCTATTTTTCATGAATGACGAGCAATGGCTCACTTAACCCCGCCCCTAGCCGGCTCACCACACCCCCTTTAACCCGATACAATCAGGTTAAAAGTGGAGTGGTGTGGGGTGATTGACTCACCTGCGGCTCCCTATTATATATTTAATAGAGAGCCGTTCAGGAGACAGAAGAGCCGGCTCTTCTTAGTGAGCGGAGCCAAATGAGCCAGATCACTAAGAAGAGCTGTAATTTCCATCACTAAAAGACTGGCCCAGATTAGGTGAGAAGCCAGATTTATTGACCAATCAAAAAGCTAGCTACAACAGCCTGGAAACAGTATTATGATTTGCCCAACTCGTGACCAATCACAGCTAACCAAAGACTATCACCAGGCAAATAAAATTAAGCGGGAAGAATAAACTCAGAAATCACCTCAGAAATGCAAATTATTTCACCTGAAGTCAAAGAGGGGGCAGAGCCAAATGCATAATGCAATACCAACAGGACCATACATCTCCATAATAAATGAATCTATATATATATATATATATATATAAATATATAGGGACTATGACACCATGCCTCCCCTTACACAATTACTTATTCTGTTTGCTACTACTGTACATTGCATCACATTTCGGCAAATCCACAGTGGCTAATTAACAGTGAATCTATCCATAACCTTTCCCCAGTCACGCTGGGTCGCCATTTCACCTTCTCACATGAAGAGATGAAAGGACAGAGATGCACATAAGAAGCAAACATTCCCTATTTTATCTGCCATTGAGTCATTGTCCCGCTGTCAGCAGCTTCTCCAGCTCCACCAGCGGCTTCCCATGAACCCCGGAGATATCAGCTGCCAAGGACAGATGCTTCAACAGCTTTGCGGAAATGATAAATTATTGCAATATCTGGCAGGTAACTAAGGTTAATCCATGTGTGACCGGCTCTGAATCTTATTCCAATTTCATTCAATGAATAACACCTGGAATAGAAATATAATTAAAAATCACAATTTTTCAAAAGTGCAATGAATAATTCAGCAACACACACATACATAGATAGATAAAAAGATAGATACATAGGGGGAGATTTATCATCCAGTTTTTGAGGTGAAACTGTTCTAGTTGCCCATGGAAACCAATCAGAGCTTAAAGGGGTATTCCAGGACTCAGCATAATTCATATACAAGTGGGCACTCAAAATATAAGCTAATGTGTAATTAGTTATTATTTAAAAATTTGCTCCCCTTAGCAGAAAATGCTGATGACATAAACTGTAATTGAAGAATTAAAATGCTACCGGCCCTTTAATCAGTCCGTTAATTTCCTCCGCGCGGTCCGTTGCAGGACAGAAGGTGGCTGCTGGTCACATGTCCACATCACATGTCCTCTACCTGCCTGGTCAGGGTCATGTGATCACCACTATGTTTGGCTGTAGTCGGTTGGTTGAAGTGCATCCAGTATGGTCAGTGTTGTGGTGATGGCAGTTACAAATCATTACTATGGTAACAGAGCAAGAAAACCTGTTAGATCATCACTGGGAGCAGAGGAGGAGTTACTGAGAACTAAAGGATCATGGAACTTGTAGTTTCCAGTGGCGGCCATCTTAGTGATAACTCCACCTACTTTAGAGAGGCCATACATTTTGTAAATCATAAAATCAAATTATTTAAGCTCCGTTTTGTGACTAATGACATTGAGTAATGTTGTACTCATTTATTTATATCATCGTGGGTTTTTGTGTCAGACTTTCATATTCCCAGAATACCCCTTTAATTTTATAGGCAGCTGTGGGAAAATAAAAGCTGAGCTATGATTGGTTGGCATGGGCAACAAGAACAGTCCTTAAGGACGCAGCCATTTTGTAGCTTAAGGCTCAGCCCCATTATTTGGATTCTGACATTCGTCGCTTTATATGGTTATAACTTTTGAACACTGCTACTTATCAAAGTGATTCTGAAATAGTTTTCTCCTCACATGTTGTACTTCATTTTAGTGGTAAATTTTGGCTGATAAGTTTTGCGTTTATTTACAAAAAAAGAAAAAAACGATGAATTTTTTGCCATTTTTGAAATTTGAAATCATCACATTTTCAGGCAGATAGATTTACCACCTAAATAAGTTGCTGAATAACATTTCCCATTTGTCTACTTTACATTTTCATAGTTTTTGAAATGTCTGGATAATTTATTTTGATATTGCGCGGCTTACAAATCGAATATCGGTGACGGCACCTGCCCAGCAACTGCGCAACCACCACCACTAGATAAAAGGTTAACACTGAACTAAATATCACAGGGGACTGAAACTAGAGATCTAGAGATCACAGGAGACAGAAAGAACCAGCCATGAGTCCAGGATAAACTGGGCCCTTATTTAACTGGGCCCTCGGTTTTCTGTATTTTCAGAATTGACTATTTTTGGATCATTTCTGTTTTTGTTAAAATTTTAAATACTTAACATTAAAACCCCCCTATATAATCAACCCATTTTCAAATCTGCACCCATCAAACTATCAGAAACAGCTTTTAGGAAGATTGTTAACCCCTTGAGATCTTCATTGTAATTAAAGAAACCTACCATTTGATTTCATGCATTATGAAGCAAACATACCTTGAGAATACTGTAGCTACACTGATGCAGGATCATATCTTGGTTAATCCCTGAGCGGAGTGGTTTTGCTAAAAAAACAATTATAACATTCAGGACCTTGGGAAAACTGAGCCATCATGGCTGCCTAGATCACGGAGCTTGAAATCCCTCATACACAGCAGCTGGATATGGTGCAGCAATTGATTATTCTGTCTGGCAGGTAGAGGAGTTTGCATCATCCTCTCCTGCAGAGAATTGTTTTATAGCGGGACATGTACTTTGCAACAGTATCATTCTGGAGTACATATGTTTTTTTTTATAACATTTTATTGCATTTTTTGTGGGATTAAATAGGTAAAAAATCATAATAAACAGTTTTTTTAAACCGCGTTCATCATGTGGGTTTTATCATGATTTACTTTTATTCTGGGGGGGGGGGGGGGGGGGTGTTACGGACGTGGTAATACTTTATATATGGGCTTTGTGTTATGATTTAGGATTTTTTGTGCATTAAATGTCTCTTTATTTGTTATTGGGCTTATGGGCATTTTTATTTATTTATTTATTTATTTTTTTATTGAATACCATTTTTTGCCCTTTTTTACTAGTTCCACCATCGGACATGAACAAGCAACCTCTTTTGTCGAGCTGGTCATAGGAGAGCCAGAAAACAGTCTAAAACCCTTTATAAATGGGGAACAGACAGTTTTTTAGCGCAAACTACGATAGAATTAGTTCATGGACAGATTAATAAATCTTCCCTAGTATCTCTTCTAATCCATGTTCCCTAAGAATTTTCTCTCTTTTTGCAATAACTTCATCTGGGCAGAATTTCATTTTGTGAAGATGGAGATGTGTTGGTAACATTATTGGGTGGACTGTAGTTTTGCAAAAAGGGCTGAAATATCTTAAATAAATTTAAACACTAAAAAATTGCCTTTATTTAGACTGCCATCACTCTCATTATGGCCATGAAAAGGCTACATGCCAGAAAATGCACCATGCCAATAAGCCTGGCCATATATTCACGCTTCTCCCTTATCTGACTGTCTGAAGCAATATTAAGCTGATCTACTCTGCACACCAGCCTTGAATACCCGATATATGGGATGCTGAAAGTTCATGTTCTTTAAACTAATCCAGAGCTTGTTTCCAATTTTTGAAGCCCCCAGGTCTAAGTAATGTATCATTATTATATTGTTTGATGACCTAATTGTCTACATGGGAAACAAAAGGCTGCATTTTGCTCAACAGAATACTCAAGCCAACTATGCTTCTCCAAGCAGTGATATTGGAAAGAATGTTTACGCTGCCCATACTGTTCAGAAGGAAACTACTAGCTTCGCTAACATAGGACCTTTCTCATGTTCACCAAGTACATGACTGCATTTGGCAGGGCGTTGCAGAATTAGATCTCTGCTGTGCTCCATTTTGTTTTCCCTGTTCCTGGGGTATGCTGTGTGTAGCTATATTTTTGCCAGAAAAATAACTTGTAATATCCATATTTATCTGGACACTGCACTAATATAAAAAACGAAACTGATTACTGATCTACTCAAAGAGAGAGACATAGAATGGCACTCACCTTTTCTGGTGATTCAATCAATCTTTATTCCAGCTTGTTAAACAAACATGGCTTAGGGATAGGGAGTGATGCAGAGGTGCTGTACAAACAAGCGACGGCACGCCACGCTTACCACGTTTCTTCTGGCTTCTTCAAGCTGGAAGAGCTTGGTTCATGGGAAACGGTATGTACCACGTTCTAATTTGGTCTCATATGGCCACATGACCTGCTCTCATTTATCCTCTGGATCATCCAGATGGTCAGTGGTGAATTTCAATCGTCTGGGCCTGGGCATGTGCTAGTGTGAGCAGCAGCACCTTGTGTGTCCTGCAGGATTCTAATCCATGTCGGTATAGTGTGTTACTAACAGTTATCTTTGAGACTGTGTTCCTAGCTGGTTTCAGGTCATTGACCAGGTCCTCCTGTATATTTCTAGTTTGATTCCCAACCTGTCTCAGTGTTCTCCTTAACCCAGAAGGTGAGATCTTGCATGGAGCCCCAGACCAAAGAAGATTGAAGGTCATCTAGTGTTTCTCAATATTCTGTGTTGACTGTTCTTTGATGACTTTGTGTGTCAACAGTTGTTCTTCTCGGTGTCCTTTGACAGTTCTTTGGTGGAAAGTATGGACACCTGTCCACACACTCAAACAGGTGCATTTAGTAGAGGTAAAGATTGCAGAGTAGGAGTAGCTATAGCTAATGAGTAGAGAGTAGGAGGAGCGTCTTAAGGAAAAGTGAAAGGTCTAAGAGAGACATAATTGTTGGTTGGTGATCAAAGAATTATGTCATACAATAAAATGCAAATTAAGTATTTAGAAATCATACAATGTGATTTTTTGGTCGGATGCGTGAATGATGATCAGACAACGGAGCCACAAGGGCATTCTGTCACATAGCCAGGAGCCCCTGGTGTTAATTTGCATAATATTAAAATATGTTTTTTTCTCAAAATCTAATCTAGTACAACCAAAAGAAGAACAGATCCTGTTTCAGGAGGCAGAAACCAATGTGTTAGGTCACTTACATACTAGTGAGTGTGATGGGTCCAACTTCAAACTTGCAGCGTGTGCTGGCTGTGTCATCAGGCCCAAACACTGAGTTACCAGAACTGAACTCAGCATGTTGGTACAGCTCCGGTGGTCAGCATTCAGTCCAGACGTTCCAAAGAACACCTACTTAAAGTGTGAAGCGAGTTGGACACATCCCACTTGTTAGCATTTAAGCGGCCTAGTTGTACTTTTAGAAAAGAAAAAAAGTCCATTCAGCTCACCTTCTCAGCTGTCCCAATCAGCCAGTGCACGGAAAATCTGGGTCGGAGTCAGCACACTTTGTATAGAGTACAAGGGTATCCAGCACATAGGCAAATTCTTAGAAAAATTTCATGGTTAAAAACACTTTTAATTCATATCCGATTATGTCACCATAGCAAATAGGAAAAACGGATGCGTTTCGAATCTAGGTTTATTCTTAGTTGTCTGAATTGTGTGTATCGCAAACCCAAACTAAATAGCTAGGGCTATAGCTAGGTCTATGAAGCATTTGTAGATACACCACAAATTCATACATGAAGATTTACAATCTAATACACAAAAACTATTTGTAAACATTTAGTACATATACATCAAATCATTTCGATAATTTAACCCTTTAGGAGCATGTGTTCCTATAACATCAAACCCTCACTATTCTTCTTTGTCATTATGTTTTGTGGTGTGAGAGCATTTTGGCTGTTATCTGGCTGTGCAGACCCTTATTGTTTATTTGTATACTACACAGGCAGGCTTGTTGTGTATGGTATATCGATTATTAGGGGGTCTTGTATATAATTGTAGCATACATTAGAGGTGCACGCTACATAATTTATAAGGTAGCATCTGAACGCATTGTATTCTGTATGACCTTATTCATTATTCTCTATACCATTTATTGGTAGGGAAGCTGTAAACATTAAAAACGTATTTAGTGGGGGCTACATATAGTTAATCAACTATATGACAGTGTACCAACCTGAATTAATTATACTATATATAGAGCAACACAACATAATAGGTCTATCCTACATTTATTGTGCTTCTAAAAAATGTCTAGCCTCAACAATACAACTTACAACCCCGCCACATATATCAAATGTACCCCAATAACAAATCCACGCTGCGACGCCTGCATATGTGAAAAATTATACAACAACTGCTCAGTATATTATTATATATCAAATAATATTAAATAATATTTTGTGCCCCTAAAAAACTCCTTAACACTATGCGTTGTATTAATTAATTATTAATTAATTAATTATTTAAAGCATGTGCTCCTGTAGGGCAGCACATTGACTTAGTGGTTAGCACTAAGGTTCAAGTCCCATCGAGGTCAACATCTGCAAAGAGTTTGTATGTTCTCTCTGTGTTTGCGTTTCCTCCAAAACATATTGGTAGGTTGATTAGACTGTGAGCTCCCTGGGGTCAGGGACTGATTTGACAATCTCTGTGCTACCCTGTAGAATCTGTGTGTGCTTTATAAAGAAATTATTATGATTTATTATTATTATTATTATTATTATTATTATTTCATTAGAGGCCACCTTATTATTTTATAAATCCTGCTCTTTAATGTCATATTTTGTCTTTATATGTCTCCCATGATCTATAAAGTGCTGCAGAATATGTTTGCTCTATAATAAATATTATAAATATTAATAATATTATTACTGCCCCACCACATTTCTTTGATATATATTTGTTTTAAGTAGAAGTCTGTTCTGGCCGCATCAAGTACTATTACTGTCACTGGCAGAGATATCCTATAGGGACGGAGGCCCCTGCTAATGGGCCAAGTGTCCGACAGGTTTTTCAGTGGACCCCAGACCAAGGCTATTGAGTGTTAAGATTTTATTCCCACTTTACATCAGGGCTGCAATTTTCTTGTACATCAGTAGATGGCGCTCAAGCAATACTATAGGTACACTGAAGTGCCATTGTTACTGTATCACTGCAGTGCAGTTTTCTCATGTACAATTTATGGTGACAGCTTGTGGGTAAACATTTTAGTATGCACAGCTGAAAGCTTAGGATATGTTCATTCGGATACTCACTTTCACCAGTGCTGAAGGTTGATTTGCAACAGCCAGAGTAATATGCACTTGTAAAGTATCTTGAAACAGGTCATTTATCACATCAATCTCGCTGTTGATACGGGCAACTTTAAGTAAGGCAGACTTCACTGCCTATAAATGATGATGCTACATGGTTTTAAAAGGTTGTTTTTATCTGGCCATTGACATTTAATTTAACTCTCCTGCCATATAGATACTTTTCTTTAATTCAATGTTGTTGAAAAAATATACTCCTGTGTGTGTGAAGATCATTTCCCATAAATGTTGTCCCTTAGAAACAAGATAGCTGTCTTTGGATACAACCAACCCCGCACTCAGGCAGCAGTTGCCACACATGCACTATTGAGTCCTGCCTGACAATCTAGATTCATCATTCAGTAACACAGGACGGCTGTGGGACACGCAGCAACTTTTAGACATTACATGTGTAAAAGAAATTAATTTCTTTGTGCAATCCATTCAGTAGAGGTGGTCATATCCAAGGACAACAATCTCATTTCTAAGGGACAACATGGTGACATAAATGTGAAATTATCTTCACACAGGTACTTTTATGTTAATAACTTCTTACACCGAATATATATTTGGCAGGTGAAATAAATGAGATGTCAATTCCCAGATGGAAATACCCCTTTAAAGATAAATTCCAAATTCACATCTGGCCATCAGAAGGTGAAAACCAGATGACAGGTTCCCTTCAACTTAAACATGGCAGTGCTCCATAAACTAATGCTCAACTTTCTGCAAGCTGTGTAAGATGAGGATTTGGGGATAACCCAAATTAGTCAGTTTCTTCCAAAATAAAACACACACTGTACTATGTAACCAAACATGCTTTACATTATGTTTATGAGTAACTGTGGTAAAGTGTAAGAGAAGGGCATATAAGGTTTTTTAAATTTTAAAAAAAGATGAATTAGTATATATAAGCCTGTGTCACATACGTCATTTACATTATATTAAGCAAATATGCAAATGAAAACCGTGATACAAATAACTTAACTGGCATAAAAATATCATAAAAGAATGACATAAAAATAAGGGGGATACTAAGAAAAATAGGTAATATTCTCAAACAGATTATACAAACAGATTATATATATAAAAAAACTTAAAGGCAGCTATCACCAGATCAAGGATTGTAAACCAAGCACACTGACATACTGGTGTCCATCCCCTCTGGCAGGATCTGCTCTTCTTTTAGCTTCTTATGCTGTAGTTTTTAAGAAAAAATGGGGTTAAAAGATTATGTGAATGAACCTGAGGGGCTCCAGGCTCCAGATCCTGCCAGAGGGGGCACACACCAGTATGTCTGTATATTTGGTTTACAATCCTTGATCTGGTGATAGATGTCCTATAAACATAAACAGAGAGAGAGAGAGAGAGAGGGAGCATCCTTTAAGACAAATATTAGGGACATCTTTAGCCCCTAAACGACCAGGCCCTTTTTTATTTTTGAGTTATTTCCCATTCCAGGATTAATGCCATTTCCTTTTCCAGGATTAAACGCCGGGAATAACCATTATTATATTTTGATCAGACATTTTGTGATACGGTGATACCTAATTTGTTAATGATTTTTACAGTTTATTTAGATTTATAAAAGTTCTATGGAAAGGGGGTGATTTAAAATTTTAGGTTTTTAATTTAATTTTTAATGACTACTTTAACTCTAAGTTGTCTGATTGATCCTCCCAGAATGGGCATTTTACTGATCATGTATTACAATGTGCCACTGGCTATACAGCCCTGCGTCTTTGTAAGCTGTCATAGCAACAGATCGTCGATCCCTGATGACGTCATGGGGAGTGATGATTGAAGCCAAGATGGCGGCGCCCATGCACCTATCACAGGTGTTTATGGTGGGTGTTTGCTGCAATATGCACAGGTGACGTCTGACGTAGAGAAAAAGGAGGTTAAAAATATAGTCAAACGGTAAATTAGAATTCATTTCCAGAGGACTTGCATTTTCAAGATTTCCAACGTAATACAGTAAAAGGAGTGCATAAAAAGAATATATAAATATAGAACGTATAACATGAAGAAATTATAATGAGCATGAAAAACAAAACAAAAGATCATCAAAGGCTGGACACGTATGGAGTAAGGGGAGGACGGTATGACAGGGCCTGGAATAAGAAAAGGTAGGGGGGGAGCTTAAGTGACAGGAGTAACCAGGGAGAGTATACTTGGGGGCTAGGAAGAAGTGGCCAATCGCCATTTTAGGTAGCCAAAGCAGAGAGTGCGACCCGCCCGCCCGTAGAAGGGTGGGTTTTTTGTTCTTTACTATCAACTTGTCACGGCAGCGAAAAGGAGAAGAGGAAGTTCCATAAAGTTGGTGGAATTGGAGAGGCCAAAGAAAAATAAGGGATCAATTTTTCCCAACAAAAAGTGAGTTGTTACTGCCATATGGCAGTTTTGGGCTCCTGCTGGGTGGTGTCCTGGGGAGTGGTGGCAAGAGCATTTTTCAGAAGCCGTTTGCAGGGGAGCTGGGTTCTCTCAAACCCGGGGTAGCGGTTGGGAGTAATTGAGAAGTGGGGGGCAGATTGGCAATTTATTTTTGGATCTCCAAGGACCTCCTTCTGGGGGGAGGGAGTAGCAAGGAGATTGCTAGGATATTGACGGGGAATGTATACTTTTATGCAAATGTTGTTGTATGTTGTTTTGTAAATAAAATGGCTGCTGTGGCCAAATTTATCCAGAGGGGAGGAGCCAAGCAGTAGCAGGGAGGAGAGTATGATATAATGATTTCATTAAAAGCAGCTGGTGCTAGTGATTGCAGTTTTGAAGCAGTGTGGAGTCATTATTTTAATGACACTGATGTGGCACAGAGGCCCTGATAAATATGTCATAGAAACATGGTAATTGTACTGTAATGTACAAGTGCACTCCAACAAGTAGATACAGTAACATAGTTGGTGCTACAATTCATGAAATATTTGATAATAAACTTTTCACTTGTAACTTTGCATTGTGTAGAATTCAGTACATCTGTGTACATCAGTACATCTCACAGCACATGCACCATGTATCTCCACCTCTAAAATTTCCCACTGCTTTAGGGTAAAAAGAAAATGAGACGGCAGTGTTATGATTATTCAGTTTAAGACCATCTGAACCATCTGAGGTGGTTTTGGAGGATTGCTCTTTTAGATAGATGTCATGGAATAATACATTTCAGGGCTTTTATAAGTTTTTTTGACCTTTGAGCCCTCATTAGAAAAATTAGTGATAGAATTGGTAGGATAGTTACTGTCTTCTGTATCCTTTTTATATTTCTAAATATTCTTGTTGACACCAAGGAGGTAGAATATCCTTTTGTTTATCGAGAATCTTCGTCTGGTTTAAAAAATCCAAGTCTTCTGTGCAATTATGCCTTATGCGCTTATACTGCCAAAACTGAATATCACATTTTTAAATGACTACTCCTAAAGTCCAAATAGCTGGTATTATCTTTTTTTAACTTACTTTTTTTTAGGAATGTCCTGGTTTTTATGTTATTATCAGCACTGTGAAAAACAACTATATCTAGAAATTCTGCATAATTAGGGATAATATTGTCTGTTGATTCTATACCCATTGAGTTTGCTTTTAGATAATTAAGAGTTTTGATAATAATAATAATGATGAGTTTTGCACTTTCTATACACCAGTTCCAAATGATGAAAATATCAATAAATCTTTTGTAAAGAATATAATTTTGGGGATGGGTTATAGATACATTGTTCTTCAAAGAAACCTACAAAAAGATTTTCAAAATTTGGGGAGAACTTGCTCCCAAAATCGTAAATATATATTATTCTGAAAGAAAAAATAATTATGTAGCAGCATAAACAGAATCACTGCAAGTAAAAATTCAAGTTGTTTGGGAGGAAAGATGGTAGCATCTCCAGCTAAAAACTTGGAATTGGCACACCAAGATTATGTGCAAGCTTGGTATAAAGTGGTACACAGTGTTATATCAAGCTAAATGAGGAAATAATCTTGATTCCACAGGATTGGAAGAACTTGTCTTGTCAGGACCGTGCTGTCCAATATGAAAGTCTAGAGATCGCACATATTTTTGTAGAAAGAGATCTACTTAATGTGATTAGTTTGATGTAACAAAATTAATACCTGAAATAAGTGGCCTTCCTGGTGTTTTGCAAGCAACTTTGTAGACTTTGGAGAGATAGTAGAATAGAGCTGTAGACGGTTCCTCAATTTAAGGTACTATAATTAATTTTTATTCAGAATACCCAATTTATAGCCCTGATATAATAAATCATATATGGCGTCTTAAAATCCACTAGTAGGGCTGGTATCTAGTCTCACATAAAATTCCACAAGGGAACATCTTACAAAATCCCAACAAGAATTTGAGTTTTGCAGGTTTGGAAACACGTCTGGTTGACCATTAGCAAACTTGGCAAAAGGAAAGCGCACACATAACCATATCTGAAAAGTAAATAAAGGAGGCGGATCTCCCCCTAGTGATCCTAAACGAATCAACAACAACCTGGGGGTATTTTATTCGACACACAATATGCCCCAATTGCGGCAGTGCCTTCTTAGAGGGCGTTTCATTCCTGCAAGTGAGGGTGATACTATAAACCCCAAAAACTGCTGAAGAAGTTCGCTCATTTCTATATGGAAAAGCATCTGTTTTGGATGGATTCCTGGGGTCGTTCTACAGAGCTTTGGAACCCTAAGTCACTCCAGTATTGACCACACTTTTCACCAAACTCTTACAGCGACAACATCTACTAAGGAACATGAACGCATGCAAACATTAAAGGGGTAGTCCGACTAACGGTATTGGAAAAAATTTGCCTCCTTTTGTCATTATGTCCCAGCGCTGCATCAGGCACTGGGACAGGAGAAAGGTGGGCATGTCAGGCCACCAGAAGTAGATGTAGCGGAGAGGCTCCTTATTTTAGGGTATTAAAGTGGGAACTAAACATTTACATTCTGCTTTATTTGAAGATGATCTTTTACTATTCCTCTCAGATGTCAAGGTGGACGTCCCTAGAATCCTACATATGTTACACCCAGTGGTGTAACTTAAAGCTTAAGGGCCCCAGTGCAAAGTCTGTGCCTGGCCCCCGACTATAATGTATAGTTTATAGTACTAGTCTTTTCATATGGGAATGTGACATCTTATGGGCCCCCTAAGCCTTTTGAGCCCAGTTGTGACTCAAGCACCCCCTTTAGTTACGCCCCTGGCCACACTTAGGCACTTTCTCTGCTTTTCAATTGAATTATACAAAAAGTGAGATACTTTCCTTGATAGGACATTTGGGCAGGACGACAGTGACAGTTAATACAATACCGGTTGCAAATCTAAAATACTTGGGAATTAAGATTCGCCCAAGAGTCAGTATATAGACTGAATTATCCACCCTTCAAGGTCATTTAGCTAACAGGGTGAACCTCAAAATTTGCGCTCCCTCCCCACTAAGCTGTGCTGCAGAAAAACACAATACACACCTCAGCTGCTGCAGAATGTCATTATACACGCCTCAGCTGCCGCAGAACATCACAGTACACACCTGAGCTACTGTAGAACACCGTAACACCTCCGCAATGCACAGCTTTTATACTTCAAATGCTTCTGATTTTACAAACATGTATTGTGTATGGTAAATGCTGCAGTATTTTAGTCCATTGTGGATGTATCCTTGTTCTCATAGATGTCAGATCCTTACCAGTAATAAAGTGACAGTGTATCCTAGCAATGTGCCATCACTTTATATAATTCATATTTAGTACATAAAGCCATCCATTATAAGGCCCAGTTCACCATCAATGCTAATAGTTCCCATTATCTTCTTCTGCTATAGAAGAGAATGACAGAAACTAAATACAGAAAATAGGGGAAACGTCTCCACCCTACCTCCTTCCACATAGTGTTACATGGACTGCAGAGCTATTTTTCTATTTAATGATTTAATATTCGGTTATGCTCTTTCGTTATAGAAGAGCATAAACCATGAATAGAAGGTAATAGTTAAGTCTTTTGTTCACCATCCATTCCCCAGAGGGATACATATACACAAGGCAGCCTTCCAATATGTCTCTGTTACCTATAATGATGAACATGACTCAGGATGCAGCTTTCATTCTGCTATTATAAATGGAACAGGAGGATAATCTGAGAGGTAATCTGGACTTTACACATTTAGATAATACCATATAACCTATACTAAAATAAATCCCCTACTCGATAAAATTAGAGGATCATATACACACATCCATATAATAACACATACAGACACATACATACATGCAGCCACAGATACCTGCACACACACATGAACATACATATACATGCACAAACAAATACAGGCAGTCCCCTACTTAAGAACACTCGACTTACATACGACCCCTAGTTACAAACAGACCTTTGGATATTGGTCATTTATTGTACTTTAGTCCTAGGCTACAATAAACAGCTATAACAGTTATCACAGGTGTCTGCAATGAAGCTTTAGTGTTAATATTGATTCTTATGACAACCCAACATTTTTAAAATCCAATTGTCACAGACACCAAAAAAGTTCTGTCTGGGATTACAATGATAAAATATACAGTTCTGACTTACATACAAATTCAACTTAAGAACAAACCTACAGACCCTATCTTGCATGTAACCCGGGGACTGCCTGTGCATGCACAGATACCAATGCAAACAAATTCACGCACACAAGCATTCAATGCAGAAACATGCACACAGACATGTAATGTATATACTCAATTATAGACAGAGTTTATATTGGCTTATACTCCGGTCTATAAAAAAAAATTTAATACTCACCTTTCCAATGCCCTGGCAGGTCCTCTTCGTACTTTATGTGTGCTGGCTCAGGTCAATGTCAGCACAGACCTGTCGCTGACATGGAGCAGGCGCTGGCGCACATGAAGAGGACCTGCCCGGGGCATCGGAAAGGTGAGTATTGCGTTTCATTTTTTATGTGCTGGCCATACTGGGAGCTGGGACTATACTACACGGGCTGGCCATATTCTCCACGGGGCTGGCTATGTAATACACTGAGCTGGCTGGCTATATACTAAGGGGGATGTCTACATACTACAGGGGGCTGGCTATATACTCAACAGGTGTCGCTGCAGCGCCAAGGTCCGGCGGAGTTCACCTTCTTCTTCCTGGTGCATGTAAGTGCGTGATCTTGCGACACAAATTGTTTTTTAAATTCTGCGTTTTTTCCAAATCCGTCGGGTTGTCCGGCGCCCCCCCTCCATTTCTCTCGTGTGAAAGCTGGCGCCAATGCGCCTCAATCTGATCAAGTTCGCCAAAATCCTGGGGGAATTCGGAGCAAAGTGGAAATATTCGGGAAACCCGATGAAAGTGTGGCTTTCGGACCCTTAGTAAATGAGCCCCACTATTTCAATGTTGCACTTTTGGATTGCATGTTTAGATATTATAATATCATTATATTATGATTGAGCTCATTTAGAACATGATTTTACGTATTATCAAGGTTTTGTGACTTGTGTCTAATTGGTAAAATTGGTGTTATAAAAAGAAAACCACATACATTGCTGGATTATTAGTATTTGTACATGAAACACCGATTTTTATAAAGAATTTTTCAAGAATTTCACTATAATGAATCCCAGCATGCATAGGAGGAAGGTCGCCAGCTTGAGAAGTAGAAATTCTTCTCAGGGAACAATGAAGCTCCTTCTTCTTATAGGTTGTTTTGTAACCTACACAAACATATTTAATTTATCGGAGACTGTCGGTAAGTAACAGTATTCAGCTGATGATGTATCTCAGGGGAGGGTAAGTCATATAAATGTTTAACTGAATATGTAACACAGGGTAGCAATGATCTTCATAGCCTATCACTTGTGAAGAATTCTTATATAATGTTATGATAATGTTATGATGGCATGTGCTGTGAAGTATGAAGGTGCCACTCACACAGTCTTGTTTCATCATCTTTTCCATGAAATAGTAGTGTAACCTACTTTGTAGCCTACTTTGAAGTCCCTGCCTCAGGCGGCAGATTGCCAAGCCTTTTGGGGATCTGTAAGTCCATACTACCTGAAAAATCAATTACTTTAGCATCTTTAAAGTGCCAATGTAACTGATGGGCAGAGCGATGCAGCACAGCGCGTCTGTGCACACCACTCTGCAGGACACAGGTTGGCGTGTGTGATGACGTTGTACACCATGGCCTGTGTCATTACACACAATGCGGCTGCCAGCAGGAGAAGAGGATGAACAGCTGTGGAGGAGCACTGGGGCTGGAGGTAAGTACAAGCTTTGTTATTTTTAAGAGTGTCAGCTGTATAATACTGGGGAGGCAGGCTGTGTAATACTGGGGGCAGATTGTGTAATAATGGGGGCAGATTGTGTAATACTGGGGGAAGGCTGTTTAATACTGGGGGGAGATTGTGTAATACTGGGGGGCAGGCTATGTTATACTGGGGGGCAGGCTGTGTATACTTGATGGCAAGATGTGTAATACTAGGGTAGACTGTGTAATACGGGGGGGGCAGGATGTGTAATACTGGGGGAATAGGCTATGTAATACTGTGGGGCAGTTCTGCATACTGGGGGGAGGCTTGGTAATACTGGGCTGGAGGTTTTGTAATGCTGGGAGGGGGAGTCTGTGTAATACTAGGGGGACACTATGTGTAATACTGGGAGAGAGCCTGTATAATTCTTGGGGGCAGGCTGTATAATACTGGGGAGGGTCTGTGTAATACTGGGGTTCAGGCTGTGTTATACTGGGGGCAGGCTGTGTTATACTGGGGGAGGAGGCTGTGTATTACTGGGGGAGGAGGTTGTGTAATACCGGGAGAGGAGGCTGTGTATACTGGGAGGTTGGTGTATACTGGGAGAATGCTGTGTAATACTAGGGGGAGGCTGTTTAATACTGGGGGGCTGTGTAATACAGGAGGGGGCTGTGTGGTACTGGGGTTGGCGTAGCTCTATATACTATAGGGGATTTATATAGGAGCTAGATTTGAATTAAACTGGGCAGCCATATATAGAGTACTGTACATAATTTAATTTGGGTGTATGTAAATGGGGGTTGATGTAAATAAATTAGAGGAACTGTATATAAATCGGATGTGTATATAAATTATCTGGTTGCTGTACTTCAGGGGGAATATATAAAGAAAAAATTACGTGGGTAATAGTGTGTTCTGTCGTGTTTTGTATTTAGGAACAAACTCCATTATAATGTAAGTGACTGTGGTTTTTTAAGGGCACAGTGTGGAGTTGTGCTGCATGGAGCTGAAGATGTTTGACTGTGAATTCAGCACAGATAAACCATGACAGCAAAAAATGCTAGAATCGTCCCTGATTAGGAACCTACACCTGGTACTGTATATTGGTGCCCTGGTGCTTTGCCAGGCTAGTACACGCCCCAGTAGCCACTGTAGTTAATTTAAAGTTTTTTAACAAGTTAGGTTAGGTTTCACAATGATTAAATTACAGATTAGGGCAGAGGCAGTAGGAATCTACCATCATATCTACTTCTGAGAGTAGATTCCTCATGGTAGGTTTTCTTTAACTTGTCTACACCAACCAATTGTAATCAATGAGCCCCCAAAGAAAGAACTACCTTTTATCTACCTTACAACACATGTGCACAACTATTTATAATTGGTTCATAAACTTTGTTTTCCATCACAGGATGTATCATGTTGCCTGTATGTCTTTAACAAAACTTCATTTTGTTAAATGAAATCTATCATCATGATCGTGCATGATAAACCATGGACACTTACTCATAGATCCAGGCACCATGACTGTGGTAATCTTCTTATATTTGTCATAGATGGCCTCCTGCCTTCTAAAATCAACTTTTAAAATACTTATAAGTCAGAAGGGCCCTGGGGGAAGCGGTTTGTGTGTGTACCAGAGCTCCTCCGTACTGCAGACTTTTTATTTCTTTTCTTTTTTTTCCAACTTAGATTTATTAATCATTTGATAATTTTTAACAGCAATTAACAGTAATTTGACCACGCAGGGTCAATATAAACGAGAAAAACAAACTCCAATGTTGGAGAGGAAGCAAATGGTGATACCAGAATTTAAACAGTTTGTCAAGCTTACCAATTGTGGTAATAATGTCACAAGTAATCGCAGCAGTATTTATCCAGTGAAAAGTATATTGGAGCAAAGAAAACAAAGTCTATGAGAGGGTGTAAGCAAAACAGGCTGCTTAGAGAGGGTAGAGGAGGGGAGGGGGTTTCTAGATCCATTGCTTATAGGACATCTACCATCAGATTTATGGTAGATGCTTATACTCACCTCCCCGCCCCCTCCCCATCACAAATAATCGTTTTTATCTTTTAAAAGTGCCCGATTACATCAAAATAAAGCTTTTTAAACTTAGATTTCTATCAAATCCGGCACTTCTTAAAGATAGAAAAAGAAGGGAGGTGAGTTGTAAGCCTCTAGCATCAGGTGATCTTATGGTAGATGTCCTTTGAGGACGAACACTTGTAGTGAGCAGGGACTCACCAGTAGCATACAATAGAGACCATACAGTACATCATGGAATTTCTCCAAGCGGCCATGCAGTGAGGCAGTGAGTTACTCCATAGAGCATAGTTGTCAAATGTGATTCTATAAGTCTAGGGAATAGAGAGGGGCCATTATTTTCCAAAATAATTAGATTCTTAGGCACCGCCAGCAAATGTAAAAAAAGACTTAGACCTATTTTTTCCAACGTAGTGTGTACTATCTTCCAATAAGAAACAATGAAGAGACAGGACCAAAAAATGTGGAAAAGAGAGCCTCCAACAGTTATCCGGGGTAGCTGGGTTGCATTTACAGTAACTAGGAGTTATGGGCTATTGTACTAATTAATAAGAATCTTATATTGGTTTTAGTTCTAACATACATACAACAGCTTCAGCAAGGGGTATGTGCCGTTTTTCTAGTCAGTTCTTGGAGTCTGGCCAATTCTATTGTACAGGTGTAAGTGGTCTCTGGTTAAGCCCCTTATTTTTGATGCCATCTACTGTTTTTATTTGTTATTGCAGCTATATTCTCTATTTGTCTGGTAGGAAAAATTAAAGTGTTAGCCAATTATAACATAAGCACTAAGGTATGCCATTGGTCAGATGCCTGGAACTTATCCCAGAGTGAAAGTTTATTAATACACCATCTGGCTGAAGTTGCAGAGAATTCTGAGAGTACTATTAGTCAGAGAGCTCTCTGAGTTTATTCTGGAGTGCTACCACATAACAAGGTCTACAGAGACTAGCAGCCTGCTGCTGTCTTTCCCTCAGAGGACTTACCCTCTGCTAGGCCTGCAGCTCTGCTTCTTCTTATGGGGCCTGCCTAAAGTTGCTGCCCAGCAGCCTACTACTTCTCCATCCCCAAGTAAGTTGATCTGGGCTGTGAGCTACTACCAGACTACATCCAACCGGCGGCACCCTTGGATACCTGGCAAATAGGATGTTTCTCCTTTCTACATTAGCCTGTAACCAATACTATGTATATGTATGAATGAATAAGATATTCATATATGTATATGAATAAAGTGACCAACACGGATGCTGCTAACATCACAGGTCTCCCTTTCACCATCTACCCGGGGAGCCCTTCATCATCCATCTTATTGCAGCCTCCCCATCTTCTTGCATCCCCTCGCTGGCCCTGATGAGATTGAAAGAAGCCTGTTCACCTGGACCAAGCTATACGTGACCCGTGAGACACACTTCAGGGAAACCACACCATAAGCTCGGTCCCCGATGGGAGAATGTTGTACACCTGGACCGCATGTTATGAATGTAGGCCTATTGAGGATTTTAGAGATTACTGCTGAAAACGACTATCATCCATGTACAATGCAATGAAAAAAGTGAAAACACAGATATATATAGATTGTTTCCAAGGGAAGCTGCTTCCTCATCAAGTGAATAAATTACTACTCTTCTTGGAATGGGATGACCCATTTGACACACATTGGGTACTGCTGAAAAAGGAGGTTAAAATGGAAGCACGGTAACCAATGTACATCTGTACTGCTGTACTTAAAGGGAACCCGTCACCACTATTTTCACAAATACAGGTAGTGGCAGGTTCCCATAGAGCTCTAATAACTATCTGACACCCTGCTTTTAGCTAAAAATTGTTCCCCTCAGATCCCCATAAAATCAGAGTTATAATCTTGCCTGGTATCTATGCAGCTTTGGAGCTAGTCCACGGGGGCGTGGCCTAATGTCATGTGACCAGGGTGACATCATCAAAGGTCCTTGAGCTACTTAATATGAAAACTATACCCCATGTACATATCTGACCACATAAAACCATCACAGCAGCCTCCATGGACTTCTACTCCTCTCCATGCAGGCTGCTGTGATTTCATGTGATAAAATATGCTGTGATTTCATGACATATATGCTTAGTGTACAGCTCCTAATGCTACAAAAGCTATAGGACCTGCGATGATGTCACCCTGGTCACATGACATTATAGCAGCATACAGAGATAGGGATGGGGAGGAGCTGCTGGATTCAGCCCGAGGAGGCCACGCCCACCTGGACTACATGTAGCCATGCTTAGTTACCAGATAAAACTATAAAGTTGAATATATGGGAATCTCAGGGGCATAATTTTTAGCTACAAGCAGGGTGTCAAATAGTTATTAGAGCTCTATAGGAACCTGTCACTAGCTGTATTTGTGAAAATAGTGGTGACGGGTTCCCTTTAACCCTTAAAGGACTCCGCCAGTTTGCACGTTAAGGCTCAGCCCATTTTTTTGAAAATCTGACCAGTGTCTCTTCAAGTCACAATAACTTTTTAACACTTTAACTTATCTAACTGATTTTGAGATTGTTTTCTAGTGACACAATGTAGTTTATATTAGTATTATAATTTTGTTGATTGGTTGGGTTTTTCGGGGATAAAATTCAATGTTGAAAATATTAAAATTTTCTGACTTTCAAATGTTTTAGTTTTTTGACAAAAAGTCACACCATAAATTTTTTTGTCGAAAATTTTATGCTGTATATTGTATATAATCTATTTGTAAATGTATATATGAATACATAAATGTGTGGGTATGAGTGTATACATGTATGTATGTGTTTAAAAATGTACAAATGTATATTTAAGGGGAAAGAGGGACCCATGCAGAAATCAAGTTATGTCCATACTAGTTATGTCCCTGATAAAGATAAAGATTATAAATATTGTGACATTTCCTTGTGCTGAATAATGTACTGAATAAAGAAAAGTTAATAATAGTGGCAAGTATAAGAGTGAGTGCTGCAATATTTTTAGCTTTTTTAGATACTAGATATAATCTTGACTCCAGCACACAGCATTTCAGCAGGTTGATTTTGCTCAAAGAAACATTGACGTGGTGCACTGGACTAAGGGTTGGAGAACAGTGCATAATACGTAGTGCCAGCTCGTGTCTTCTACCCTGTCATCTGACTACCATCAAGATTTTAGTACACAAGCCAGCATCACTAACTTGTTTCTCTGGGCACCGTTCTTTATACTAACATACCCTATTACACCCCCCCCCCCTCCCCCAGAGAACCTCTTACACATCCACTTCTCCCTCCACACTTTCTCCTCCTGCCGACTTCACTCTTCTGCTCCTTCCATATCTTGTATCTGCACATTAGCTCCTTCTATCCATTGCTTCCCCAGAGACACAAGCGAGTGATTACGGTTAATTTAGTAAAATTTTGATGATTGATTTCCTCTATAGTAAGGCTACTGGAAGATAACATTGGATCCCCTACTAATAGGTCAATCCTGACCATAAAATATTGCCATATCCAAGCAAATCTGCCATCACCCAAAGATGGAAATAGCTCTTTAATAATTGGTGAATATTTGACCTGAAAAATAAGCTTCACTTGTGGTGTCTTAGCCTCAAGCAATTAGACTCATTTCTTTCTCTTGTTAATAAAAAATGTAGTTCCCTGTATGCTGACAATTCTAGCTTGTGGTAATAAGAAGACTTGACAGTTTCCAATTAAGGTTTTCTCTACCAGAACGTTATGTCCGATAATAAGTCATATTGCCGTTATGTGTTTTACCAGCAAACACATACTAACAGATCATCAGCATTCTAGTGCATCAAATGTTCTTTCTACATTAGCTCTAATAAACATGTGCTCTTGTCATACAGTTAGGTCCATAAATATTAGGACCATGACATAAATTTAGTTCTATACCCGTTTACTGGAACTTATCCAAGTTATAGTTATATAATAGACATGGACATGAATTTTAGACTTGCAGCTTTCATTTTAGGGGATCCACATTAAAACCAAATGAAGGGTTTTGGAATTTCAGCTCCTTAACATGTGCCACGTTGTTTTTAACCCCTTACGGACGCAGCCTTTTTTTGCTCATGTTTAGTTCCCCACCTTCAAAAATCTATATGTACAGAGCTCTATGATGGCTTATTTCTGCGTAACAAATTCCAGATCACAGTGATGGTATTTATTATTTCATGCCGTGTACTAAGAATTGGGAAGAAAATTCCAAATGTGGTGAAATGCAGCGAAAAAACGCATCTGTACCATTTTCTTGTGGCCTCAGTTTTTAGTACTTTCACTGTGCTCCCCAAATAAGACATCTAATTATGGAAAAAAACAGAATAAACATTATTATATTTTGATAGCCTGGACATTTTTGGGTGCGGTGATACCTTACATGTTTATGATTTAACTTGTCTATTTATTTTTATATCAGTTCTAGGGAAAGGGGGTGATTTAAATGTTTAGGTTTTATTAATTTTTTACATTTAAAATTTTTTTTTTTTTTTACTACTTTTCAGACCCCTTAGGATAACCCTAGGTTATCTGATTCATCCTACCATATACTGCCATACTACTACTACTAGCGCAGTATGGGAGTATATGAGGATTCTACAGATCATCTATTACAATGTGCAAATCACACATTGTACTAGATTGGCGTGAACGAGACAACCTCAGGTCTTTGTATGACCCAAGGCTGTCATGGCAATAGATGCCGCTCCCTGATGACATCACAGTGAACAATGATTAAAACAAAGATGCTGACGCCCTCGCTCAGGCGTTTTTTTAATTGCTGCGAGCAGCTTCGCAATATGCAGAAAGCCCCATATCTTTATGACAATGGCTTACCCGTGAGCCCTCTTCATACATCCTTAACAGCTCCGTGATGCACAGTTACGTCATGACTGTCAAGGAGTTGAAGGAACCAAACATAATTGTACAATTAACTCAAAATTAACTCATTGGGGCAGACTTACTTACCCGGTCCCATCGCGATCCCGCAGTGCCTTGTCCGACGTGGATTCGGGTCCGGCGTTATTCACTAAGATCGTGCGTCCGAGTTCCTTCCTGTGACGCTGCTGCGCCGAGGTCCGCCAATTCCTTCATTATGTCATTCTCAATTGAGCAGATAAAAGGACTGGAGTTGATATGAGGTGTGGTGCTTGCATTTGGAAGATCAAAGGAGCTTTCCAAGCAGGTGAAACAACCCGTCCTTAAACTGCTAAAACAGACAAAAAAAAATCTGAGAAATTGCTACAATATTTGAAATGCCAACATCTACAGTTTGGGATATGCTGAGATAGAAAGAAAGCACTGGTGAATCCCCAACCGCTCGTTATGCCATCAGGGGGCGTCTTACCAGTTGTTATGATAGCTGGGACCCTCAGCTGATCTGCAGAAAGCCTGGGATGTCAGGATCAGTGGGCGGGACAAGGCTAGCATAAAGACAGCTTATCCCACATCAGAGTAGGGCAAAATGAAAAACCTTCTTTTTATGCAAAAGCTTTTAATTTTTAAATATCTATTAAAACCTACCGTATATAACCTTCCGATTATAATCTGAGGCATCTAATTTAACCCCCAAAAAACTGGGAAAACAAATTGACTCTAGAGAAAGCCTAGGTAGGGAAATGCATTGGTCGCAGCCTCCCCTCACTAATGAAATACTCAGCAGCCTCCCCAGCAGTATCATGATACTCAAAATCAATACAGTATTTTCAAGAAATTAAAAAAAAGCATTATCTGAAATATTTAGGATGTGGTCACATGAGGAATTGACATTGTGTTAAGAAGCCAAAGCAAACCCCTGGGGGCATTTTGTGAGGAGAGCTTTAGTTTATGATAGTTTTGGTTACGTTGATATAAAATATATCATTTATTTTGGGTCTTATACATTTTTAATAATTCATTTTAATTGTATTAATTTTGTATGTTCTTTAAAAAAAAAATTTAAAAAAGATTTTACATTTTTTAATCTTTTCTACAAAAATACATTTCTTAATTTTGCCATTTTCTGAAACCAAAGACTCTTTCCTACTGTACTGTACGGAGCTATAAGGTGTGATTTTGTGAGGTGTGGTTTTTTTGCAGGATGAGTTGATTTTTCATTGCTACCATTTTGGGGACTGTACAACCTTTTGATAACTTTTATTCAAATTTGAATGCTATGCAAAATGGTGAAATAGTGGAGATGCAGACCCTGTTATGGGGTACATCACCGGAAATACTTGTGTTCATACTTTGGTACATCGGGAATTTATGTTTCTATCATTCTCGTATTTATTAAAGTTTTAACAATATTTTAAGCATTACATTACAACAAGCATGAAAGTGCTGTGACATTGGGGCAGATTTACTTACCCGGTCCATTCGCGATCCAGCGACGCGTTCTCTGCGGTTGATCCGGGTCCGGCCGAGATTCATTAAGGTAGTTCCTCCGACGTCCCCGTCCCTGCGCTGAAGTTCCCCGGAATGCACTGGAATACACCGAGCCGGGCTGGGTGAAGGTAAGTGCAAGCTCCGCGCCACATTTTTTTTTAAATCAGTCGGTTTTTCTGAATCCGTTGGGTTTTCGTTCGGCCACGCCCCCTGATTTCCGTCACGTGCATGCCAGCGCCGATGCGCCACAATCCGATCGCGTGCGCCAAAATCCCGGGGCAATTCAGGGGAAATCGGCACAAATCGGACATATTCGGGTAACACATCGGGAAAACGCGAATCGGGCCCTTAGTAAATGACCCCCATTGTGATAGTCTATGTGCATTATAAGAAATATTCAGATAGTTAGCTAACATATGGTTACTCAATATGACATAGCTACAATTGCTCATACTTTTCATTCACACTATCCAAGAAATATCTTATTTAACATTTAAAGCATAACTGTATATAGTGATAATGATTTTACCAAATTATTATATTTGATTCCAGCCTTAAAAACAAACAGAACAATGTCTACTTTGTGATGCTCATACTTTTCTTTCCAAAGTTATGGCATTTTCTGTTCTTAAAAGTGTTTGACAAAAATCTTTCTCACCAGAGGTGAAGTGGGCGGAGACTAATGTCTGTAAGCCTATGCCCTAAAGCTGAGGCTTGTTAGCTTGCCCACAGATCCCATGATGCCTTGTGTTCTCTCTCAAAGTAATTTAGCATTAAATCCATTTAGTTTCCCACAAGTAAATCCACTGAACACTACCATCACTACTATCATTTCAAAAGTTATAGAGCGCCCAGGTAAAGCATGATTTCCAGGAGATAGCAATGATGGGCATCCTATTACCCTCACTAATTATCTGTGGAGTGTACATTCCAGGTGAGATAACCACGGTTCCCTTATTTGATCAATTAACTGGTGAGTCAACAAATCATAAGCTAGGGCCTTCTCGTATCTACATATATTAACTTTTCTTTAGCAAATTCCTTCATCTTGGGTCCCCTTAGTGATTTCCAGTGACACACCAGGGGTAGTCTGGCTACAGTAAAACATTCACATAACAAAATTCTCTGTCTATAAGGAAAAGAACTGAATTTTAAATGGAGGGCCTGTGTGTTCTTTTCAGGAATCTGCCTCCATACCATTTGGCTTAATAGATTGAAGACTTCTTTCCAGAACTGCCGAATAAAAGGGCAGTAATATATGGCACAGAGTGCCTTTATGGGCGCAATTACACCTGCTATATGTAGACATAGATGGGTATGCTTTCTGAATTCTAACTGTGGCATAATACCAATGTAGGCTAATGAGCGCTGCATTTCTCCATTCCATTCTCCATTCTCTATGGAATTAGAATTTGAGCACTCTTTCCCATAACAAAAATGAATGTCATTTACAAAATTCTGTGCATTTAGTAAGTAGTCATAAATTGTAGTGAATGTACCCCACGTTGTCTTGTTCTGATTCTATCATAGGGGCGCCTAAGTCGTTCCCCCGCCAGACAGTGAGTTCCGAAGTATAATAATAAGCTTGCATGTCGGGAACTCACAGTCCTCCTGCCAATTTATGCTTGTTCAAAATGTGTCTAGCTAGTCTATGTTTGTTGCCTTTCCATATACATGCAGTTTGAAGTGAGTGTATCTTATTAAAAAAATATGAGGGTAAGGAAATGGGGAGGGAACGGTAGAGATAACGCAGTCTTGGGAGAAGGATCATTTTAAATGCTGCCACTCTCCCCAGCCATGATGTTTCCATTTTCTGAATTTTACATTTTTCCTGATGATTTTAGATAGTAGGGGGACATAATTGTTGCTATATAGGTGCTTCAATGTGGGAGTTACATTAATCCCTAAATATTGTATCCGATCCTTCCTCCAATCAAATGGGAACTTGTGAGTAAGGAAAAAAATGTTTTACTTTATTAGGGAGCGCTTGTGTATATTGTGTACTCAGTATGTAATATGAATGCCAACTGAATCCCTCTTACTGTCATAGTTTGAGGTATAGAATTTTCAGGGTTCGCTAAGTTAGAGAATTAAATCATCTGCATAAAGTGAGATGGTATGCATATTACTACCGGTGCTAAGTGCTTTTTTATCAGGGGTTCTTCTTTAATGCTTCTAGTGCAAGGATAAAGATAACTAAGGACAGGGCAAGGGTGTGTTTAGGCACCATTTGTGAAAACCTGAGCTGATATTTGCGAGTAGAGTGCTTTAATGGCTGACAGGATGAGGCCTTCAAACCCCATGGACTATAGCACCAGAAGGCGTATGACCAGTAATTGCGGTCAAACGCCTTCTCAATGTCCAATGCCAGCAGCACCAAAAGTCTCAATGTTATATCCAAATAGTGAAGCTGGTTTAAGATCCTTTTAGTTTTCAATCCCACTCTTCCTGCAGTAAAGCCTGCCTGATCTCTGCCAATCCATTGGAGTAGAAAGGTCATGATTCTAGAGACTAAAACTTTGACGTACAGATTTATGTCCACAAGAGTGAAATGGGATGAAGATTTTGTGGGACATCTACAGACTTCCCAGTTTTAGGGAGGGTGACTATTAAGGCTTCTTGGTTTTCCATAGGAAAATCCCCAGATGACATTGTCATTGTAATAGATGTTACATGTGTAATGTAATGTAGTAATGGGGTGAAAACTTTAAAATACTCTTGGTTACTCCGTCAGGACCAGGGACTTATTACAACGGAGAGAAGATATCTTTTTTTTTTTTTTTTTTTAATTGGAAAAGATATATACAAAAAAAAACAATAGGGATAATAAAGATCTCTTTCATAATATGAGACAACCTGAAATTATCGGCAGTTAATAAAACATTCCGGTATGAGTTTAACCATCGGTCTTCTAAAACATCAACTCATTATGTTTCCTTTGCCGTAGATGTCTAACATCTTCTTTAACAATACGAGCGATTATCCATAATAACACTTTTATACAAGAAGACATACAGACACCTCTTTCCAAATATAATCCCACGTAGAAGTTTCTTCGATTGGTACTGAAAAGACTTTCCGGTGTGAGTTCAGCAACTGGTATTCCAGTGCAGTAACTAATTATGTTCTCTTTACCGTGCTTGTCTAACATCTTTCTTAACAATACATGTGATTGACCATAACAACCCTATTAAACCCAAGATCCAAGCTTTTGACTCTAATATCCCCAACCATCCCAACCTCCCCCCCAGAACCACCCCTTCCCTCCCCCCAACCCCCCAAATTGGGGAAAAATATATACAAAGTACATTGTGGACAACCTTTTACAAAGTGTGAGACAGCATGCAATTATCGGCAGTTAATGGACTTTCCGGTATGGATTTGAAGACCGGTCTCCTAAAATAAAAGCTCTGTATATTCACTTTACCGTACTTATCTAGTGTCTTCCGTAACAATACATGCGGTTGTTCAAGAAATCCTCTTATGCAAAAATACCCTATGGACGACCTCTTACAATATAGTTCTACTTAAAAATATCAACAATTAGTACAATAAAACTTTCCGGTATAGGTTTCACAACCGGTCTTTCAATACAGTAGCTCATTGTGTCATTATATTCTCTTTACCATGCATGTCAATTATCTTTCTTAGAGATGTATGGAGTTTTCCATACAATCCCTCTTAGTCCCAAGGTCCACTGCTTTTCACTGTAAAATCCCCGTGCACTCCCCAATCCCCCCCCCCCCCCCAGACCCGGAAAAAAAAAAAAAGGATCAAAGAAAACAAAAAGGGTCTCTCTCTCCCCTTATTCCCAAGCCTTACATCAGCCATCTCGTGCACCTAATATCCTATCTTCCTCTCTGCAAAACTTGTTATTTATCCATGGTCGCCAATCAACTTGTATTTTTTCTACACCAAAATCTCCTCTCAGAACTTTTGCAAAGCCATCAACTAAGATAGTATTATTAACAACTCTCTGCCACATTCCAATTGTCGGAGTGTCTTTAGCCATCCATTTTCGGACAAGACAAAATCTTGCTGCAAATAATAGTTTTTTCGCCACATATGGTTTAATTGTCTTGCAACAGCCTTCATCTAGAATCCCCAAGACACAAGCCTGTATTGTGTCGTGGATAGTGATATTAAAGATCTATTTTATCTCCGCCATTCCCCCCTGCCAAAAAGCCCTGATCTTAGGACAAAACCACAACAAGTGGATGTCATCTGCCTTTTCCATACCGCACCTAGTGCAGCTAAAGGTCTTGGCCCCAAATCTTGATAGTGTTTTTGGTGTATAGTAGATTCGGTTTAAAATAAACAATTGGGTCTGGCGATGGGCGGGAATAGTAAAAACCCTCCTCACATCTAGGAACACCTTTTCCCAAACCTTACCCTCTAAGATCCCCACCTCACCGACCCACTTATTTATTATTCTATTAAGGCTTCTTGGTTTTCCATAGGAAAATCCCCAGATGACATTGTCATTGTAATAGATGTTACATGTGTAATGTAATGTAGTAATGGGGTGAAAACTTTAAAATACTCTTGGTTACTCCGTCAGGACCAGGGACTTATTACAAGGGAGAGAAGATATCGCTTTTGAATCTCCTGGGCTTTGAGTAGGGCACTTAGGTTCTCAAGCTGGGAGTTTGTCAGTGTTGGCAAATTGGCAGATTTAAGGAAAGCTTATATGTCAGCCTGTTGAGGTTGGGGGTGAAAGGGTCATCTGGGGGTCGTAGAAGGAGCTATGTCAACTGGAGTCGTTTTAGGGAAGCTTCAGATATGGGATCCTAGATTTTGCGTCTCTTTAAGTTGGGCAGCTAAAAGTCTCCCTGCTTTGTTCCCCTGGGATTAGTTTAAAACCTTAGTTTTTCATATGTATGTAGAAATTAGAGGCAAAGTTTATCACGCAATGTAGACAAATGGTTTGACTAGCCTTGGCCATATTCAATTTCTCTAAATTTCAAACTTCCTTTTCTTATTGACGCTGCCTATACTAATCATGATTTCTCTAACAAACATCTTTCTTTTCGAAATGTAACTTACAGTTCTTTATTCAGCAAACAGGCAATAGCCTCAACCAGTAGCAAAACTTTGGCTGGTTGGAGTTCAGGTCCTCAGGAAGGTGGGTAAAGTAGCTTCAGACTGAGCAGGCATGGATGTAACAGAGTCCTGATGTGGACCTCTGTTCTGGGCCTAGTCTCCAAACTGGCCAAGGTGTCAGGAAGCTTGCCTGTGACACCTCTGCTTCCTGAACTTAGACTCCTCTCTTCTCTACTCTCACAACAGACAGACTAGACTCCCCAATAAGACTGGACCATGTGCTCCCACCCACAAGGGGTTTTATAACCTCCCCTTGTGAGGTAGCAATCACTTTACCAGCTTACTCCTTCCTTACAACAAGTACAGAGCATATAAATGGACAGTAAAGTTAACTCATGACCTCCCGGGAAGACCTCCTAGTGAACTGCGCAGGCTCACCAGACAGCTACTGACATGGAGATGGACAGCTTCGCAACACCTACCTATCCCATGCATTGGTATGGGTGTTGCAGGTCTAGCTGGTTTCCATTTAGTGCATAAAAATTTACCCGGGTATACATAGTGTTATTCAGCATGCATATGAGTATGACATATCCCCCCCATCTTATATCTAATAGTGTTCACCTCCTGAAAAGCCAACATACCCCCCCCCCCCCCCGCACCGCTATTAGTACTCATCTGCTCTTTTTCCTGAAGTGTGCCTGAATAATATGGGGAAATGACAGATTTTTTAGATAGTGGGCAAATTAAGATAGACAAATTAAAACCTATCCCCCGTCACTTTAAGAGACACCATGCTTCTAATTAGAGCTTATTGAAGGTTCGCAGGATCGATCATGTGAATCTGGACATGAGAGGAGGTGCCCGTAAACAAAAACTGATGCAAATTGAATCCAAATGGATTTGGACATTAAAGACAGTACACCCACTATGTCTCAATGAAAACTTCGGCTTTTCTGCTTTTCTTTAATATTCAATTAGCTCTTACTCACTGCCCACTAGACCCATTCTACTAGGTTTACATGATTACATCTATCAGATTTTATGTATGTTTTTAATTTTTTGTATGACTTATTCTTAGGTGTTTATAACATGTTATGAATAATTAGTGTTTTTTGTCACTGTACGGACATTTCCCTTGACCTGACCAATGTTTTAACACATGATTGGCACAGTATATGCGAGACTCAACAGCTGTCTATGCAACCTAGGGCACCATAGCATGTATATGTTTTTGCATCTCATCCTAAATAGGTCCAAAACGATTACAAGCTTTTTTTGGATCCGGAGAACAACAATATATGACTCACTGCATTTTATGATAAGTATTTGGCACCATTAATTAATTTCAAAAAGTCGCCCGGCTAGCGACCAAAAAAAACCCTTTTAATATCCACCAGGGCTATAGTAGGTGTTGGTTAAGACGTAACCTTTATTTAAATCATTGTTTAAGAGCAAGACATTGTGTGTTAAAAATACAATTAGACAGTATCCACACTGTTAGGATCATCAGGGCATATGGCCTCTAGACTGGCTGCTAGGTAGTATTATACTCAGAGTGGGTTGATCAGTTCCCACCTATTGTAGAGGGTAATAGGAATGGCAGCTGCCATTCCTATTACCCTCTACAATAGGTGGGAACTGATCAACCCACTCTGAGTATAATACTACCTAGCAGCCAGTCTAGAGGCCATATCCCCTGATGATCCTAACAGTGTGGATACTGTCTAATTGTATTTTTAACACACAATGTCTTGCTCTTAAACAATGATTTAAATAAAGGTTACGTCTTAACCAACACCTACTATAGCCCTGGTGGATATTAAAAGGGTTTTTTTTGGTCGCTAGCCGGGCGACTTTTTGAAATTAATTAATAGTGTGCATACCCCATCCACCTGTGGCCTGATACCAAAAGGGTCAGTAAATCTACCCCCTTGAGGGTTTTGAACCGTGTAAGTATTTGGCACCTGCACTGTGCACGTGTTCACTTTGTCTCACTTCACAGCATGTATTTACATTTTTCACTTTTTTTCACTCTTTGCACCATCACTTTTGTGTTCCCCCAAGCATCATACCGTCCCTGCGTACTCTTCTTATGCACACTTCCTTCACGCATACTTTTTTTAATATGGCCCCATCATCACCACACTGCCCCCAACAAGGACATCCATTCATCACCAGTTCCAATCGAGCCTGTTTACACTTATGTACAATTTTGTACTTACGTTATAGCATTTCGCAATATGCGTTCGGCATCTACTAGCCCAGTGATGGCGAACCTTTTAGAGACCGAGTGCCCAAACTACAACATAGACCCGCTTATTTATGGCAAAGTGCCAACACAAAAATTTAATTTGTAATTTATACTTACTTCTTTGTCACAGTTTTCATTGATACCAGCACCTGAGGACACCAATAAAGCAGAAAATAGTCCCAGGTAGAGCTGTCACTTTAAAATGGCTCTGCCCACAGCAAGTCCTGAGCTGTCTGGGACTGTAGGAAGATACCTGGAGTCATTTCTGGTGATGCCCTGAGTGCCCACAGAAAGGGCTCTGAGTGCCACCTCTGGCACCAGTGCCATAGGTTAGCCATCACTGTACTAGCCCCTATTCCTCTTACATTCCTTCATGAGATCCTTTTTACTTTGTGAACCACATTTTTACACAATCACATTCCAATCAACACAACATCACCACACAATTTCACAATTTTTATAAATAATTCTTACAAGTTTATAAGATGCATATGTGTATATTTCAATCTAAACCAGTGAGTGTCTATTTTATAAACATTAATCTTGCTTGTTCTCTGTTAAATATACTTATTGTAAGGTCGATGCATTCTACCACGCCAACAACCTTTGTATTATGTTTGTATATATGATACACATCTACAACTGTTACAATTGTTGCCCATAATTTGGTTACATACTTTAGTGCCTCTTTGATTTTTTATAATACCTGTTATCTCCGTTCTGAGCATCGCAGCGGTTCTTGTACTTTTCCTGTTGTGCGCACGCCGGCTGTCTCCGTCCTGCGATCCTCGGGCGGGGGGCGTGGCACTGCCGTCACATGACTCGGTGGCCACACTGCCTCTGTGACGTCACTGCCCGGCCCCGCTCGCTGACGGTTGGTCAGTTCTGAGTTATATGTCTGACGAAGTGTTTGTCACACTACCCCTTGAGAAAGACCGGCGGGTTGAAACGCGCGTTGGGGGACTCTTGCAAGCCAGGTAACCATGGTCACAAGGACCCAGACCATTACATTAGACTAATATATGCAAGTTTTATATATATATTTCGATATTACTATATCATATTGAAATGATGAACATCATCTGTGGTCTGGTTGGATATACTTAGCAATGGTTGGTTACCTTATCAAGTTTATATGAAATATTGTTCTTGTGTACCATGGCTGCGGCTTATGTAAACTTTGGTCTCTTCTGAAGCCACAACTTTTAACATATGTTTTTATGAATTTGCATCAATAAAATATGTTTATCAATTTTCTACAATTTTGTGCATGTCATTCCTCTTGTGTTCTTCTTTTAATAATGAGAGTTTCCTGAACCATATATCAGTATTCAATGCACAAGCTTCTTTCCAAAACCAAGATCATTTGTATGGACTGTTCAATCCCGTAGCATTAATAGACACAACCTTAAATACCATACTAGCTCAGAACAGATTTAAGCAGGTGCATTTAGCAATGAAGAACTGGAAAGGACTATCATATATTCTCTTATAGTACCCGGACTGTATTTTTAAGTGTATTAACCATGGACATAATGGCACTTGAGAGGTATTGCATAATACCTGTGACCAAAAAAGGGCATTTAATAGACTAAAAAAAACCATTAGGAACTATCAACAGCATTAGTCCCATAGTCCCCCATCAGTGGGGGAAAACAATTTTGTGAGTCTTCTCGGTGACCCAGCACAGTCCCAAGGCTGTCTCATTGCAGACTCTTGGCCATTGCAAGAGAGATTCCTGCGACAAACTGGGTTGCCCACCTACATAACTCACGTCATTGCCCAAATCCGGATGACAGACTCATCATTGGTATTTCATCCTCAATTTCATGGTTGCTGGGGGAACTCGGAGCTGAAGTGGAGCTGCGATGTGGAGGGTAAGTATCTAATGTATACTGCACTGTTACCGTGTGATATTGCACAGTCCTTGTTGTTCCTTGGTTGGCTTACGCAGCCGGGAGTTATTTTTACGCCTCCTTGACATTGTCAGTTACTTGGTGGAGCCGGTTATCTCTGCAGGGAAGATGATAATAGTCGCTGGTGGCAAGGTACCGTAGCAGAGCTAACCCCTGATGCTTCCATCTTGCTTGGCTTGCAAGCCACACCCCCTAGATTGCGAATTTAACATATTTATGATTTTGTTTATTTTTTTTTTTAACTCGTTTTATTGAAAAATGTACATATCCAAACAAGTTGTCAGGGCAAACAGTGCATAAAGTATATTTCCATTACAAAGTGGTACTCATAGATTCAAACAACACTTGTGATGGTTTGGAGAAATCCATATCATTGCCCGAATTGTATATTCAGAGATATAACTTTGTTGGACAGAAGTTGTTAATACAAAGAACATAATAAAATGTAAGACAAACAATGTCAATTGAGTGCGGTAAACAATCACTCAAGCTTGGCAGTGGCGTCTAACAGATATAGCCATCCAGCAGTCACAGCACATAGTAGGAGTAATTATGATCTTTCTCACTATCAGCAAACTTCACTCACAGATTGTCGAGCGAGGAGGAGGTTGCCGTGGAGAAATATTTTGTTAATGGGAATTCACACCATTTCCCCCATATCTTATCAAACTTATCCGGACGGGATCAGTGTTTATATAGAACTCGCTCAAAAGGCACTACAGCATTAACCAAGGATTTCTATTGAGCGGATCTGGGTGGACGAGAATCCATCCATCGAAATGCGATTGCTTTACGAGCAAGAAGTGTTGTTTCTCTAAGGAATATTCTTTTATAATGGGGCAATATTTCCTCATCGAGGATCCCAAATAAGCAGATCTTTGTATCCAGTGTGATTGGATGTTCTGTAATTCAGATAGAACAGTTGTAACATCCTTCCAAAATCCCTGGATCATAGGGCATTCCCAGATCATGTGCCAAAATCCAGTAGGCATATGTCTGCACCTGTGGCATCCCGGGTTGTGCAGGCGGCCCATCTTGTGTAGTTTTATGGGTGTCAAGTAACTTTGGTGAATAATATATACCGTATATACTGGAGTATAAGCCGACTCAAGTATAAGCCGAGACCCCTAATTTTACCACAAAAACCTGGAGAAACCTATATTTTTTTTACTCGAGTATAAGCCGGGTTTGGGGTTTTTTTGTGCTGAAAAACTAGGCTTATATCCGAGTATATATGGTATTGAGCTTTTGTTAATTGCGGGGGATAAAAATGTATGTGATTCCAAAATTTCTGCTTGCTTCTCCTCGCTCAAGGAAGGGATTAACGTTTTCCATTCCTCCAGTGCACTGTTACTTAGTGCAAATAAAGTGAGAGTAGATGGTGGATATCAAACCACCTGGCCCTTGTGTACAAATTACTCCTTTTAGTAACTGTCTGATAGGGACACTTTGTTAGGGGAAAATTGGGCTTGTAGGGCATGTAGCAATTGTAAATATCTATAGAAACTGTGCCGGGGCAGTTGATATTTATTTTCAATCATAGGCGAGAATGGAAGATTTATCCCAGACATATTTTATAGTATGGACCCTGTGTGCTTTCCAAAATTGGGCATCAAGGGACTCTTATGTGTTAGTGGGGTTTCCAGCAGGACAGAGGTCATCTTGGTGATTTGTTTAGCCTGTTGCCAGGTCATTCTGGCTACTATGTGGGCTGAGAGCAGCTTGGTCCCTCTCCATGTGGGGGTGGACAGAGCATGCCAGAGGTTGCTGACCCCAAGGTTTGATGCTAGGTGGGTTTCAGGGTATTGTAGGATATCGACATACAGCCATGATTGCAAAAATTTCAGTTGACCGGCCAGGTAGTACAGATAGGGGTCGGGCAAGGCCATACCCATCATGGACTTTGGTCTTTGCAGAAGAGGTGGGTAGTGTCATATAGGCACTTGGGCTGGATGACCATTGGGCTGGATGATAGTTTAGCACATAGATCAAATTTATTTCTGAAAACAGTCAGCAGCAGGGTTACATTCTTATCGTTCATTGTTGAAGGGTCTGCAGACAGGTTGATATCAAGATATTTAAAGTTTGAAACCACTTTTCAGGCCCCTTTGGAGTGGCGCGTCACCCGAGCTTGCGGCATGTACATAATACAGGATTTGTCGCAGTTCATGAGGAGTCCTAATAGGGTACCAAAGTTGTTAATGAATTGCATGGCTCTGGGCAACGACCTCTCTGGATTTGACATGTAGAGTAAGAGGTCGTCAGCAATCCTCCGTCTCGCCATGCCAAAACCTGCTGTATATCTCATCCGATCGGATCTGGACCACTGGAGGTTCCACCGCAAGGGCAAATAGTAGGGATGAGAGGGGGCACCCTTGCCGTGTACCCCTCTCTAGTTGGGACCTCTTTGAGTGTTGCCCATTTAGTGCTATACTAGCGGTTGGATGCTTATAAATAATGGATACCCACCTAATGAAAGAGGAACCGAACCCAAATCTGCGGAGTGCCCCCAATAGGAATGGCCATTCAATAGAGTCAAAGGCTTTGGCCACGTCCAGCGAGGCCAAGTCCCATTCCTCACCTCTCTCCTTCCCAACCTGCATGAGAATCTGGGTTCTCCTTAGGTTATCCGCTGTGCTACTACCAGGGATAAAGCCAGATTGATCCCTATGTATGCAATGACCTTATTTAGCCTAGTCGCCAATACCCTGGTAAGCAACTTATAGTCCGCATTTAATTACGATATTGGTCTGTATGAGCCACATTCCTGGGGGTCCTTGTCGGGCTTCAGGATGACCACTATATTAGCATTGTAAAACGACGCCGGAAGTTCCTCTTTGTCAAAGGAGGCTTGCAACACCTTTAATAATTCCGGCAACATCTCCTCTTGGTATTTGGAGTAAATTTCAAGGGGCAGGCCATCTGGTCCAGAGGCCTTTCCCTTGGACAGGCTCCCTAGGGCTTCCACAAGCTCCTCTGCAGTTATGGGGGCTTCCGCTGCGCTGTGATGTAGTTAAGGTAGAACATGGTATAGCCTCTAGGTAAGTGTCAATCTGAGACCTAGTTGCAGTGGAGCGTGATGTATACAGGGCCTTATAGAAGTCCATAAAGGATTGTAGTATGTGCTCATTTGAGTTGACCATCTTCCCAGCCTCATTCCTGATGCTAATAATTGTGGGAAAGGCAGAATTTCTGTGAATTAAATGGGCTAGGAGGCTGCTCAACTGGTTGCCCTGTTCAAAGAATAGCAGTCTAGTGAAAAACATACAACGGTTACCCTTTTCATGTATACAGTGCATATACTGGGGGTCATTTACTAAGGGCCTGATTCGCGTTTTCCCGACGTGTTACCCGAATATTTCCGATTTGCGCCGATTTCCCCTGAATTGCCCCAGGATTTTGTCGCACGCGATCGGATTGTGGCGCATCGACGCTGGCATGCACACGACGGAAATCGGGGGGCATGGACGGACAAAAACCCGACAGATTTGGAAACACCGCTGCATTTAAAAAAAAAAATGTTGCAGAGCTTGCACTTACCTTCACTAGGAATAGGCCGGTGAACTTGAGTGCGTTCCGATGCTCTTCAGCGCAGCAGCGCCACCTGGTGAACTGCCTTAATGAATCCCGGCTGGACGCGAATTCACCGCAGAGAATGCGCCGCTGGATCGCAAATGGACCCGGTAAGTAAATCTGCCCCATTGTCTACCTACCCAGAGCCAAGCCTGTCTGTTCTTACGAGTGGGGTCAGCTAGAAAGGCAGCCTCCAGACCAAAGCAGGAGCTAGCCAGATAGTCCTCTTCCCTGGTGGATTCCTTTATAATGTGTGTGATAGAAGACTGAAGGCAGCCTCGCAGGTGAGACTTTAAGGCATCCCAGAAAAATGAGTGGAAGGTGAGATTAGAGGATACAGCAGCAGCTAGCAGCATCGGTGTTCTATCTGTTCTGTAAGCAAAGTAAGCCAGAAGGGGTTAATTTTGCGGGGGGTCCCTATGGGGTGAGGGATCAGTGGTAATAAAAACCGCATGGATGGCAGAATGATCAGAGGGTTCTCTAGGTAGGTGTTCTATCGACATTAGGCTAAGACTGGCGCGGTCATTTCCACATGTATAAATAATACGAGATAAAGTACCTTGGCCAGCCGCGTGACATGTAAATTCCTGAGTGCTTGGGTGTCTGAGGTGCCATAAATCATGCCAGCCCAATTCCTGTAAGAAGGTCGCAAGCGAAGGTCGCAAGCGGAGTCATCCTATCTTTTCTGGTGTCGGAGGGGGGGGGGGGACCTATCAGGTGCAGGGTCTACTACGGAATTAAAATCTCCCATACATATTATTGTGGCTTGGGGATATCGGGGAGGTATATATAGGCATAAGATAGGAAACGGTTGACAGTCAATATTGCCATGCGCAAAAAGGTATCTCCCTTCAGGGTCAACTATGTGGTCAACCACCTCCCATCTCACACTTCTATGTATCAGTAGTGAGACCCTGCATGAGTGTGTCGAGTGCGTGGCGTACGCAGACCATGGTACCCAGGGTTTTTGTAACCCTAAAATATTGTGGGATAACAGTTGAGTCTCTATTAGGCATATAATGGAGGGATTGTGTTTGCACAGCCTAGAAAAATCAATATTGCACTTATGGGCACTGTGCATTCCCCTAACTTTCCATGTAATAGTTGTGAGAGGCATGCCGCTCCTAAAACGCAGTGAAATACAGCACTAACAACCATAAAACAATAATCTAAGAAGAACTAGGTGTGCCTGTGCTAATCAAAGGCACCTTGTGAACGTGTAGGGTCTCTCTTGCCTAAGGAGTATCAGCCGAGGGCCAACTACTGGTCCCGACTGCAACCAGCCAGGCAGTGGAGACCTGAGTCGGTAGAAAGTGAAATGCACCTTCTCCCCACTCTACTTGGCCTTGTCGTACAGGGGCAAGTCTGCGCATAAAGATGTAACTAAAGCAGAACATTGTTCCGCTAGCCTAATCAGTAATAGGCGTATACAGGCCGCAACCACCAAATCACTGTGTATTTTCTCAGGAACTATCGACCATATAGGTAGGTAGGAATGTAAAAAACATCAACCAGAGGGCAGATTGGGCTTACGTGAAAAAGCATTACAATCTATCACTGCGGGAAGCCCTGGCAGCAGTGTACAACCACATTAAACATAACATTTCTATCCTTATCAGAAATCAGGTAATGAGATCGGAAATCATCCTTTGTCATTAGCTGCATGGCGGGTGTCTCAGCGCCGTGCCGGGTGCTTGTGGGTGTTCAGTATGTGATGGTGATATGTCTTCTGGCCGCCTGTAGCAGGGAGTCCTGGTCCTTACTGCAGATGAGGCGTGCTGAGAAAGGCCGTGCTGGAGCCTCGGATAGCAGGGGCTTGGCTGGAACTTTGTGGGCCCTCTCAATGGAGTATGTAGTAGATAGCACAGGTAAAATGTCCCGGAATCATTTTTCAATAAATGCACCAGGATTGTTACTCTCAGCCCTTTCCGGTAGCTCCAATATGCGAACATTGTTCCGGTGTAAGCAGTTTTCTAGGTCATCAGATTTCTTTGCCCACATATTAGCCACCTGTTCCAGGGACCGCAGCCGATGAGGTATAGGAGTTAGGGTATCCTCCACCTCGGAAATGCACGTCTTAGTCTCTTTGACTCTTTCATGCAGCTGCTGAAAGTCATGTCTCAGCAGGCCCACATCAACACGTATCTCCTCAATCTTAGTCGTGAGGGACGTGGTTGAGGCCCGTATAGCCGTCAGTAGCTGGCAGGTTACCTCCTTAAGTGTCGATTCTTGATCCTGTGGAGGTGAGGTATTCTCAGGCCAGGGTACATTGGATGTGCTGGCGCCATCTTGTGAGCCTTGCCACGTGAACTCCCGGAGCTTAGCTGTGGCTCCTGACGCCCTGGTTTTGCTCATGGCGGTCAATTTGCGGTACGGTCGCGTCTCGACCTGTGACCCGGTATGGTGACATATGATTTTGGCAGGATGGGTTACTGCGTATCAAGCGGGACTTGAACTTTTTCAGTTTTTAAAAATAAACTTTGAAATGTGTAAGCCTGCATAGCAGCTGTAAGAAATATTTTCATCAACAAATTTTGCAAATGTGTTTAGACTATAAGTTTATTTCAGGAAATGCACTAAACACTGATTACCATGACACTACCATGTATCCTTGAAAATCTGTTCAACAGTGCTAAACTGCATTGTAAATATATGTAGGAACTGATCTTGAAAGTGTCAAGGAATGTCCTCAAAAATAATAAATAGCAAAAAAATTCTACCTTGATCATAGGAAAATATACAGAAATGATGTACATTACGCAGAAAACTTCTGTCAACAAGCACATTCCATGTAAGCAGCTATTTGTAGATTAGAACATTATGTAATGTACTCAGCAGTCACTTCTAGAATTGTACAAATGCATAATAGTCCCTTTAGAAACCAAACTATTATCAGCTATACCAGTATCAGTTTAGCTGTGGCACACAGAGTACGCCACCGAGGATATATACTCCTCTGTTCTTGATGGAGAATTCCTCCACATAATTGACTAAAAGCAGTTCTGTCCCTTCTTGCTGCTTAGTCTTTGAAATATTGGACTCAAGGCAGATTGTGAAGCACAATTTCAGTTTCAAGTAGAATATAGAAGATTACCTGCTGGACATAAAGACGTAGAGCAGTATTACTATAGCTATTATCTCTTCCATCTCATCTGCCCACACGTAGCTATACAGCCATTATTATCCTAAGTACTGTATTCTTTCTTGTATCATCCTTCCCACAGGGGCCATTACTACATAATGTTCCCTTCAACACATAGTATAATGCTGTTCATGGATTAGATGACATGTGATGAACATATGGCATTCATTAATTGAACGTATGTACATGGCTCATTTGAATCTATGGTGGTTAATCGTAGTTACAGGACTGGAAAGAGGCCACAAAGATATTATAGAACTAATTACGAAGAAGATGATAAAGTAATTCACATAGACAATATGGGGGAGAGTTATCAGTAGTATCAGAGCAAAACTGTTCTAGATGCTCATTGTAACCCATCAAATGTTAGCTTTCTTGTTCCCACAGTAGTTTAGAAAATGAAAGTTGAGCTCTGATTGGTTGCCATGCGCAACGAGAACTGTTTTGCTCTGATAAATCTCCCCCATGTCAAAGTTGCAGACAGATATGTAGACATATGAGTATCAGCAGGGCCAGCTCCAGGTTTCAGTAGGCCTGTTCCCTGAAATATTCCCCAGTTTATCATCCCAAACAGCCGTGTCACGGTCAGGGCAGTTTTAAGCTCATTTAACCAACAGGGCGAACCTAAAAATGTGTGCCCCTCCACTATGCCAAGTAATAAAACTGAAACTGCAACTCAGCTGCTGCAGAACCTCATAATACACACTTCAGCTGCTGCAGAACCTCATAATACACACCTCAGCTGCTGTGGAACCTCATAATACACATCACTGCTGCTGCAGAACCTCATAATACACACCTTAGCTGCTGCGGAACCTCATAATACACATCACTGCTGCTGAAGAACCTCATAATACACACCTCAGCTGCTGCAGAACCTCATACTACACACCTGAGCTTCTGCAGAACCTCATAATACACACCTGAGCTGCTGCGGAACCTTATAATACACACCTGAGCTGCTGCGGAACTTCATAATACACACCTGAGCTGCTGCGGAACCTCATAATACACACCTGAGCTGCTGCGGAACCTCATAATAAACACCTGAGCTGCTGCGGAACCTCATAATACACATCACTGCTGACACAGAACCCTCTCTGCTTCTCATGTATATTAGGATGATTTATATCATTCACACATCCACACGTGCAGCAAGACATATATACAGGCAGACAGCTACAGATACATGCAGCAAGACATATATACAGGCAGACAGCTACAGATACATGCAGCAAGACATATATACAGGCAGACAGCTACAGATACATGCATACAGATATACATGCAGACAGCTACAGACAAGCATGGAGGCAAACACACACACTGACAGACAGATACATGCAGACACACATGAAAGCAAACACATCATCACACATACAATACACTCACTGTATGGATCAATAATACACATCCATACATGTCACATACCATGTGGTGTCTGCAGCACTCCTGGTATCACATAGAGGAGTCTTCAGGCTTCTCCTCCTCCTCCTCTTCCTCCCGATCTGAAACAGGGTTCAGGGTTTCTGGATCAGGCAGCATACAATATTTCCAGGTTGGAGTTCATGTAGGACACAAGATTCCAGGTCAGTGTTTTTGATCAGGTTGGGTTTCAGGATTCCAGATCAGGCAGGAAAGAGGGTTCCAGATCAGGCAGGACACAAGATCAGATACAGGTTACATTTCACCCTGGGGTTCAGGTTACCACATTATTCACTACCAGGAACAGAAGATCACACGGAACAATATTTGAATAAAGTTCCAATCATTTCTAGAATTTTTTAGATAAAACTGCATCGGCACAGCTGTCATAATTCCACATGATTTCATATATAACTTTAAAATATAATTAGGGCACAATTGCAGCTTTTTTTCTGGTCAGACGTGTCTTAGGAGTTTTGCCTTTTTAATGCATGTAGCTTAAGTGAATTTTGCAAATTTTTCAACTATCCATATAAGGACAGTGATATAACTGGGGAAACACCCGATATATCGGCAGGAGGTGGAGGAGATGTCACCAGTGGGGAAACACCCGATATATCGGCAGCAGGTGGAGGAGGTGTCACCAGTGGGGTACGTCTGTGTTATATGTTTTAAGGAAACATTGGGATGCAGACGGCCGTATGCTGGCCTATACCAGATCCTGGGCGAGCACAGGGCCAGGAGGATTTGGTGGAGGGGTGAGCCTTCTTCACCCGTCCTCCCTTTATAGGCAGACGAGCGGTCGTGCTGCGAATCTACCAAAATATGGGATGCTGCGGTGAGACAAAATGTGCTCATCACACCGTGACCAGGAGACTGTACAGCCAGATCGCCACAATTGCAGCTGTCTGAATGAACCATTACTTATAGAACTTAATTTGCTTGTCATGAGCAATCCTGGAATCTTTTTACTAGAATATCACTCGTATTATTACTCGTATAAATTTGTTAACTATTTATACTCAACAAAGGACCTACCAGGATATGTAATAACATCCATCAAGAGATACATAGTAATCAAACAGGGGGCATGAAGCTGCGCTGCATTCATCTTCCACCTGTTCCTATTCCCAGCGTTGTATCATGCGGGACGGGGGAAGGGGTTTGTGGTCGGCCACCTTGGTTGGCTGTAAACTGAATATAGCGTGGTTTCCCTGCCCCTGTGTGTTTACATGGGACAAACACCAGAGAGATCGCAGCGCTGGAGGCCGGGAGGGACCACAAAGGTAAGTACATGTTAATTTTTTTTTTTAACCTGCCCCATCCCGGCTCCCCAAGGGTTTTCTATACCCTCGGACAACCCCTATTTAACAAATATAATACTGCATCTTCCACTCCCATTTTGTTACGATAAGTAGTCAAGTACAATAAGCCTCTGTTGCTGATAGACTATGTCATTACGTGTCATGATGAAAACCTGACAGGTTCCTATTAAGAATATCCTAATTTCATAAGTGCTACATAACCAATTTCATTATTTGATAGTTCGTTTCAATGTACTATGTGATGGCTCTGCTACCAATTAGTGGCTTTGGGTGTGGATCCAGGTTGGAATAATAATCAAATATAACTGGGGCTCTAGGAAATCTAGACATTTCACTGAAGTTCATGTTTTTCCTTTCAGTTTTATTTAATATGAAGATTTGAGAGGTTTATCAAATATATAAAATGAACTCCATATTGTTTCACTGTTCATATTTATCAGCTTCTAGTGAAATGAATGGTGACCAAAGAAGATCACAAGGACTTTAGGATTTTGCAGGTGGATAGTCCTCTATAAATGTCCTCTATGGGTCCAACCTAAGGAGACGTTAACAGCAGTATTACCAATATTACCAATATTTTTGTCATTGCTCCTGTTGAAGGTGCTCCAAGTCATAGATTGATTATGTAATTTTTTTTCACCCTTTGAAGGTTATGTGGAATATTTGCCTTTTAGATCAATAAAAGATCAGCTTCCTGATGGAATGAATATAGGTATAGAAATAGGCCTTCCATTCAATTCAATGTTTATTTCTGAAAATTTTCTTCTTCTGCTGAAGGTCTTATGCCATTGTGTCGCTCTGGCAAAGAGATGAAGGTCCTTGACCCATTCAACACATTCAGAACTAGTCGTGGATACTGTGAGTTACTGTGCATCTAATGAGTCCCTTGTTAATCACTGACATTTTTACATGAGATTTTCTGGATGTTCTTAGTAGTTTCTAGAGTGGAATAGGTCAACATACCATACAATAAAGAAGACTTATATATTATTCCTAGGAAGTAATAACCAAAATGTCATATGTAGATTTAAGACACAACTGAGAAGAGATCACTAATAAATTTCTTAAGCATGCGATTTTTTTTTTGTATTAAATTTTTTTTTTACATCTGTTTGTAATTGTGTAATTACTTAACAATGGTTAAAGCTGGTTGGGGCAGTGTGTCTGATGTCTTGCTGAACCTAACAATATCTTATATTTCTCTTTAAGCTATGTCTTGCATAGATAGGAATTAACTGTAAGTGTTTCTTACTTAAAGGGAATATGTCACTAAATCAATTTTTTTAATATACCGCTAGATATGGGATGGGTTAGAGGTATGGCCAAGCTACTGCAGTAAGATAGTCATGTGTCATGGAGTGAATATAGAGCCTATGCATAAAATTGTAAATAGTCATGATGATGTTGGGTCATTGTTAACTATTAAAAAAGCATAATCTACAACATTGAAGATACCACTACCATGCTTTTGTCAACAATTTGGGCAGGACATTTAAAGGGGTTTTCCCACAAACTAAAGGTAGGCCCTATCCTGTGGCTAGGATCTAACTTGCTGATCAATGGGGGTCTTAGTGCTGAGACCCCCACAGATCGCGAAAACGAGGGGTTCTCAGACTATTGGAGCAGCCACCGCTCATGACCGTTCTGCTCCATTAATCTCTATGTAGCTGACGGAGATCGGTAGACGGCGCTCATCAATTTCTGTTAGCTCCATAGAGATTAATGGAGCAGAACGGTCATGCGCGGCCGCCTGCTCTATTAGTCTGATGGACCGGTGAGGGGCCTAACTTTGTGGGAAAACCCCTTTAATATAAAAAAAAATATTCCTACTTCTGTTTACCCCACCCACAACTGGATGATCTAGACATAGGACCTCATGTAAGAAATGGAAAATAGGGACGTGCCTGTACAAGAGGCGTGAATAAAGGAAGTCAAGAAGACAACACAAGGAGATGAAAACACTGCTACGTGAGGTAGCTGAAAAAAAACCCTTATAGAAGATGGTTGATTTTTGTAAATATTAATTTCACATCTGGCACCCAATAAGCCGGTCACCTGAGACTCCCTTCTCCCTTCAAAGTTTGCCATAGTCAAATTCTCTGCAGAGTCGCCTGACTCAATCTCAGATGTCAGTCTCTTGTATTTTGACTGCAACTTGTTAAAAAGTTACAAAATTTTGTGCAAAAACTCTCCTGCCCCAAGCAAGAATTTCAATTGATTGTTCAAAATTTTGCAACTGTTTTGCATTATTTGCAAAAAGTCAAAAATACTATAGACCTTAACTCCTTGAATGGCAGAAAAGCAGGCCCAAAAAGCCAGAATTTGGGCCGCCATCAGGGGTGTTAATACATGGACAGTTACGGATCCGGACAGTTTTCTAATGCAACAAGAACCAGGACACTAGAGTCACAGTATTTCCCGGAGGGCCTAATGCTAATGTTACCCAATAGTTATAACTTCTTCTGAGCACTGGAAAGAGCTTCCTCCACTCAGGATTGAGGCCTAGCTGACCAGTCCTGGCCTCCTTTTAGTCATTGAACATCTTCCTCCCCTTGTCCTGGCTGGGCCTTTACCTCTATATGACACTAAATGTAGTCGGCACTGAGGGGAGGAGAGCACAGCAGAGAGCTGAGCAGGAAATGCTTGCAGTGTCTGCCCTGCTTGTGCTCCCTCTTCCATCCAGCTGTCCTGATCCATCCAGTGTGCTGATGGTAATGGCACTACTCCACTCTTACCCTGCAACGGGACCCTGCACACAAATTCCAGCTATTAGCAGGAGTGCTACGTTTGCAATAGTTTGAATGTATATGTGGAGCCTCTGTGAGTAATCTATGTTTTGTGTGTATGCAGGGGGGCCGATTTATATGGATACTTCTAAATAAAATGGGAATGGTTGGTGATATCAACTTTATGTTTGTGGCACATTAGCTTATGGGACGAGGTAAACTTTTCAAGATGGATGTTGACTATGACTCCCATTTTGAAGTCATTTTGGATCCAAATTTTTTTCCAATAGGAAGAGAATTTCACAAGAAAAACAATGGTGTGCTTGTTTTTAATATAACTTTATTCTTTCATGAGTTGTTTACAAGTTTATGGCCACTTATAAAATGTGTTCCAAGTACTGTCCATTGCCTTGGATTGCCAATGCAACCCTCTTCTCCCAATCTTGACACACTGATAGCAACACTGCAGAAGAAATGCTAGCACAGGCTTTCGGTATCTGTTATTTCAGGTGCTGCACATCTCGTATCTTCACAGCATAGACAGTTGCCTTCAGGTGACCCAAAAGGTCTGAGCATAAACAGTTCCCTGGAAATTGGATTGGTCGTCACGGGCCAGTTGAATGACCACCTAAGTCTCGTAATATGAACCCCTTAGACTTTTATATTTGGGGTCATCTGAAGGCAATTGTCTTCAATTGGGCCTGATGGCTCAGTGGTTAGCACTACAGCCTTGCTGCACTGAGGTCCTGGTTCAGGTCCTCCGGTTTCCTCCCACACTCCAAAACATACTGGTAGGTTGATTAGATTGTGAGTCCCATGGGGACAGGGACTTTGGGTAGTTCTGTGAAGCACTGTGTAATCTGTGTTTGCTATATAAATAAAGGAATTATTATTATTGTCTATGCTGTGAAGATACGAGATGTGCAGCTTCTGAAACCCCAGATACTGGAAGCCTGTGCTAGAACTTCTTCTACTGTGTTGCTATCAGTGTGTCAAAAGTGGGGAAGAGGGTTGCATATGAGCAATATATAATGTGTGTTGATCCAGTATGTGTATAATATACACATATTTACTATGTAGTATGTACAATGGGTATGTGTGTGTGTGAGAGAGTGTCAGAAGATGTTGTAATGGCTGAAATGTTGTCCATGGTTTGGAAGGAATTTTTCCATAATTTAGGCCTATTGACATTAGCCTGTAGAGTTATTTTGCTCTGTATGATACACTGTAAGATTCATAGATTTGACTTGATGGACCTACATCTTTTTCTAACCTTATCTACTTTAAAACTATGAAAATATGGTTGAATTCTAGGGAATAAACCTTCAACTCTATGGCTGTCCAATGTATTATGAAATTAAGTTGTACAAAGCCTGGGATCTTAAAACCACAAGACAATATAAAGTGGCACTTACATTAAGGATATAAATAATCTTCTATAGTAAATATGTAGAATTAGATTGTCCTTCATCCTTCTAAGTGGATACATAGTAACGCTGAACCAATCAATAGCATATATTGAACATGCTGGCATACTGTGCCTTCCATTAGACTGAAAATCCGTCATTTATGTTGTACTTCATTCTATTTACATTACATAAAGGATGATAACTGATCAAATGTCAATAACCAGAATAACACATAGTCAATAGCCTTATTTCTCTGGACCAGGTATGCAAGTACGCATGATTTATGTCTCTAGTTGAGATGGAAGGGAGGTTGTTGTTGACATTTATTATGTGTGTTGTCCTGCATTAATTCTCTGCTCTGAATAATTTGCTATAGAAGTGAAGGCTTTCAAAGTAAGCAATGAATGCAGGAGCATTTACCGCTTTATAGGAACTTCTACTGTCTGTGTGCTGCAGATTTATTCCTCGTTCAATTAGGAATAGTCATTTGCAAGTTCTCTCAATTATGCATAATCTGTATGCAGGACGCTGCACAAAGATTAGTAATGAAAGAAAAGTGGGTTCATTAAATAACAAGGGAGAATACACAATGATAATTATTCTAATTTACTAGCACAAAATTGGTTTAATAAAGTAAGATCACGCTTCCCAAAACATATTTATAGTAGAAATAGCCATAGTTCCTAGTCATATTGGCTTCAAGATCATATACTGTAAGGTGATTTGACTGTAAAGTTGGTTCCTATTATTTTAGGATAAATAATAGCACTGAAATGAAATGAAAATACTTGGAGTTGTATTTTCAATAGAACATCCAATAAAGATCTGCATCAAATATCTGCACAGATTGTTGCAGATTTTCTGTGCAGAGTACTTGAGTTTATACAAATCTGGTAAGTAGTTGCTGCATTGAGTGTCAAATATGTCACTATCCTAATGGAGTGACTTTAGGACTTTTTATGTGACCCAAATCATGAATCTGACCTTGAATATCCTGGCATTGATAAATGTGTCATTTACTGCTTCTATGTGAAGGTGGTGTTCAGAGCCGCATCTTCCACAAGGCAAGATGATGATCCCCCCTCAGGCGGCAGAATGAAGTGCCTTGAAGGGGGAGGCAGTAAGGACTAATAAAATGTGGGCGACTCAGACCACGGCCACCTGAGTTGCCCACTAGAAGAATACATAGCATCTTTGTCTCTAATACACAGATGTGATTGATGTGAAGAGTGGCACAGTCCAAATACTTCTATCTGTGCCGCTCTGTGCACTCTGAAGGACACAGGCAGCATGACATCCTCACATGCCGCCTGTGATCTCTTGCACAGAAGAAAGCAGCTGGCAGAAGAGTGTGGAAAAGCGGGAGGCGTTGAAACTCATAGAGGTAAGTATCTGTTTTATAATTTTACTGTTATCCACATAAACTATATAAAATCACTGCGAAGCAGTGGATGGGAGGCTTTATATACTATAGCTAGGAAGGGGAGGCTGCATATACTGGGGGGGCTTTATAAAATATGACTGGGAAAGTGAGGCTGTATATAATATAATTGTGTAAAGGGGATATATAATACATTTGGGGGGCTACATGATGGATGTTTTATATATAAATGATAGTGTGGTCAGTGTGTTGTGAGGGTTATGTATTATTTAGGAGCACTGTTATCAGTCTGTATATTCACTGGACTGAATAGGAAAATAGCAAAAAGGCTAAAATTGTCCCCAGTGGTGTGAAATGCCCTGTGGGACTTTCAGTGACACCGTCTGTCTCTTGTTGACTTTGTGCTGGGCTGGAGTTAAGCTAGTGGTGATAGAGATGTGCCTTCTGCAATCACTTTCTGAGACAGGACTTATGATATCTTATAAGAAGCTTGTCTGCCCACTTCCGAGTTTTTGCTATAAACCTAAATTGGAGCTTGCCAGACCTTTCTGGACTTCCATATTGTCTTCTGACCATCAATTTGCCTCTTGATTCTGCACTTCATTGTCCTCATGGTTTTGACTTGTATATGTAGGACTATTCTTCTGTGTTTGTTTTTGTTTCCATATTTTTTCTTTTGGCGTAGGAATGGGAATGTCGGTCAGTTGTCACGTACCGTTTACTCTAGGATGGGTAATTAGGCAGTGACAGGTGGGTTAGTCTTGCTTTAGGGATCACTTACATGTTTGCCCTACCTTTCTTTATTAGTCCATTAAAACATCATTACATACACTATTTGTGCTTAGTTCTTTCTCTATGCTCAACTATTCCTGTGAAATTGCAGCAATAAACTTTGTATCAGATATAAGTTATGGACTTTTTTAAACTTCAAGCTTTGCCAAAGAAGGGCGATTTTATTGTTCAACAGTTGTAGTCCAGCAATTCTTACGGTGTCCTTGTGGTAATAGATGCTCCCCTATACCATGGTAAATCAGTTGTCCTAATACTATGTTTTTATAACTCTGGTGCACACTTCACAACTGGAGTAAAGCTCTTTTGGAATAAAGCTTTCCCCTCTACAGTTTCCATTCACATTAATGGCACTGCAGTGACTTATAGCATATATCTTTATTTATATCTGAAATTGACAAGACTTAACTTTTTAAGGAGTACCGACTACATCCTAACATCACCATGGCAATCTCACTGCAGAAACCTTTCTGCCCATAGTTCCCAAACTGCAGAAAAACACTCCAATGTCTAGATCTGCTATGATATAACTTCAAATGTCTCCTGCTGAGCAAAATACTACACTAATATAAGGTTCTGCTTGATAGCTTGCCAAACATGTACCAGCAGGAGACATGAAGCAGCACATTGGCTTAACCAACAGAAACAGCGACAGAAACAGATATGAAAGGATAACAGTAAAATAGCTTTCCAGCTCACAAAAAAGATATATACACATTTTTCTTATTCAGTGTTTTTTAGTTGTCAGTTCCAAGCAATGAAACATTGAAACATGACATTTAATACTGGTACCCAGAGATATGATCTGACCTCATTTTTCTGCCTGAACAAGAAAAAAATATAATTTTGCCGATAAACAACTATGCTGATAAGGAAGTGTATCATATAAAAGAAATGATAGGGGAGATTTTTCATGCGCTAGCGCATCAGCGTATAATAAAGCCCCGCTGCCAAGGTGGATACATCAGGAGGCTTAGACCTCGTGCTGTATCCACTGGCCGTACTGGGATGGCAGACAAAACTACGCCAGGTGCGCCACAAACAAACATTCAGTGGTGAATGTTCGCAGGTTTTTAGAAAGTAGTGGAAGTTATATAGTCACAAGTAATTGTGATTATATCAGTGCTTTTATGCCACAAAACTGACACGCTGTAGAAATGGCAGTAGCGCTCCGTTGTATAGTCATGGCCATAAGTTTTGAGAATGACGTGCACAATCAATGCTTGCATTTTGTCACAATTTGTTGTTTTTTGTTTGTCCACCCATCTCTTGATGATTGACCACAAGTTCTCAATGGGATTAAGATCTGGGGAGTTTCCAGGCCATGGACCCAAAATCTCCTTATGTTGTTCCCGGAGTCATTACGTTATCACCTTTGCTTTATGGCAAGGTGCTTCATCATGCTGGAAATGCATTTTTTTTATCACCAGACTGCTCTTTGACGGTTGGGAGAAGTTGCTCTTGGAGGACATTCTGGTCCCATTCTTTATTATAGGATGTGTTTTTTGGCAAGACTGTGAGAGGGGCGATTCCCTTGGCTGAGAAGCAACCCCACACATGAATGGTTGCAGGATGCTTTACAGTTGGCATGAGACAAGACTGGTGGTATCGCTCACCTTGTCTTCTCCGAACAAGCTGTTTTCCAGATGTTCCAAACAATCGGAAAGGGGATTCATCACAGAAAATGACTTTACCCCAGTCCTCAGCAGTCCACTCCCTGTACCTTTTACAGAATATCAGCCTGTCTCTGATGTTTTTTTGGGAGAGAAGTGGCTTCCTTGCTGTCCTCCTTGACACCAGGCCTTGCTCCAAGAGTCTCCGCCTCACAGTGCGTGCAGATGCCCTCACACCTGCCTGCTGCCATTCCTGAGCAAGCTCTGCACTGCTGGTAGCCCGATCTCCAAGCTGAAACACTTTTAAGAGACGGCTGCGATACTCTCCCTGTAAGGTCAGTTTTGTGCAGTGCAATGATGACTGCACGTGTTTCTTTCATGGTTAACAGAAGAGGAACAATGATGCCAAGCACCAGCCTCCTTTTAAAGTGTCCAGTGGTGTGATTCTTACTTAATCATGACAGATTGATCTCCAGCCCTGTCCTCATCAACACCCACATCTGTGTTACTGGAGCAATCACTGAAACAATGTTAGCTGCTCCTTTTAAGGCAGACCTGCAATGAAGTTGAAATGTGTTTTGGGGTAAAAAGTTCATTTTTTAGGCAAATATTGACTTTGCAATTAATTGCTGTTAAGCTGATCACTCTTTATAACATTCTGGAGTTTATGCAAATTGCCATTATAAAACCTGATGCAGTAGACTTTGTAAAAATTAACATTTGTATCATTTTCAAAACTTATGGCCATGACTGTAGTTCAATGAATCAAATGTTCTCATAGTAACGCCCCTTTCACACAGTATGAAATATGGTGGGTTGGCAAATGATGGCTGATGGATGACTCACTATTGGTTGGGTGACAGAATGCATCTCCCACTAGTTCTGGTCTCCCTGGAGGCTGCATGTATGTATATGGCAGCAGAACCATATGCAGCACATATTCAACACCTATTTTAAACTTTCCCATAGACTTTTATGGGGGCGTATGGAACGAAAATACTATAGAAAATAGGACATGCTCTATATTTTTTTATGGTACAATGTACAATACATACACAATGTATGAAAACGGTACAGTACAGGTTGCATACAGCCATTTTAATACATTTGTGTGGAAGAGGCCTAAATGCAACATTTTGTGATTGTAGTCATGCACGCTTGCTATAGATCACAGTGTTTAAATATTGCATTTACCCTGATGAATAAAGAAAAAATTTGCTTTACTAAGTACGACAGAGTGCTGCTGCCACTTCTACTACGGCATCAATCAGGATACGTACTTGAAATCGGGATCTTTCTTTAAGGTGTGCACAGATTGGGTTACATTGGATGCTTTCCCACACGTGTCTTTTTCTAGACAACTATGGACACAGTTTTGGGTGACCATGCATCGGTAGCTTATGAGGTCAGCATAAGTACTATAGGGCATCTTGATCTTGTAGTTTCATAAATTATATTGTTTTGATTGCTATTGATTGTATACCACTGTACCCATATCTGTGAGATTTATCTTGTAATAAAGTTGAATAAAGAAAATTAAGAAAAATAACTGGTTTTGACATAAACTGCTTTTGAAAAACTAGACTAGGGGAAAAAACGAACGTAATAAACTTAATGATCGTCTATATAAATTAAACATATGTGAACAAATACTTAAATAATATCCAACTAACACTACATATTCAATATTGCAAAAAGTATTCTCAGAAATTCAAAACTTCTTGCTGAAATACTAATAACCTAAGGCAAACAAAACGCAATAAAGTGGCTAAACTTTTCAGTAATATAATATCTGAACATAAAATATCAAGAATTATCTAGAGAATAAGTAATAAAGGAGACATTATCTTTGATCCATTTAAAATAACAGAACTTTTCAAAGATCTTTTTATACCTAGGCCTGTGACCAGGACAAGGGGGCATCCTCTACGCCTAGAGGAGAGGCAATTCTACCATCACCATAGACAAAGGTTCTTTACTGTAAGAGCAGTGAGACTGTGGAACTCTCTGCCGCAGGAGGTTGTTATGGCGGACTCACATGTACATGTTCAAGAGAGGCCTGGATGACTTTCTGGAGAGAAAAAATATCACGGGTTATGGGGATAAAACATTTATTTAATTCTTGAAGGTTGGACTTGATGGACTTGAGTCTCCTTCCAGCCTTATATACTATGATACTATGATACTACAAGTCTTTGTTATTTAAAAGAATCAATGGAGCTCAGATCAGTATCTGAAGAAGAGATAAAAACTTTTCTGGATTCAACAGAACTCCCCAGAATGGATCAAAGAATACTTCCTTAATACCTTAAAGGATAACAAAATAACACTAATCTCTATTTCACTGTTATTAACAAAAATACATCATTTCCCAGATATAATTCCAACCTGTCTCTTTCAGTCCCGGTGTATACAATTTTGGATGCGCCGGGATCCCACCATAAATCTTCTTCTGTCTAGGGTCGGGCAGGGCAGATTCTTCTCATGAAAATCTTTCTGCTCATTGCAGTCTCTCACTGCACTCCAGTCCCTCCCCCCTGCACCACCAGCTCACACATACACACTTCTTGCTAGCAAGCAGCATGAGGAGACAAAATCTACAAGCTACAGGCAGGATAAGCTCTTTATAGCAGGGGACTGTGTGTTTTATAGCTCAGGTGTAGCAGAGATAAAGGAGAGCTGAAGTGTGTTATTGTGTGTTACATTCATCTTATTGATCTTAGCATCTCTGATCTGTCTCCTATCTCTTTTTTATATGTCAGATACTAGTGAATGTTTAGAAGCTAAATGAAAGTGTATATAAACCCTGTATCCTGATCTAACCACTTTTACAGCACAAGGCATCTCACACAGCACACAGGGATAATAATGGGGCTCATTTACTAGGGGTCGCGCTGCTCACTTTTGTGGTAGTGTTTCGTCTTTTTTTCGGGGATTACACGGCTTTGAAAGGTATTTAACAAGTGTCTGCGCTGGGATTGTGTTGCACGCTATCCTTTGTTGTCACAGCTGCGCTGGCTTCCAGGTGACACAAATTGGGAGGTTTGCCGTCGGACCATCTGACTGATTCGGACAGAGCACAGGATTTAACTGTCAAATTGTGTCGCAATACAATGCACTTACATGTACCACTTAAAAGAAGGTGAACTTTGTCGGACCTGAGTGGGGAAGCGACACATGCAGGATATCGGTGCACAATCTTGAATTGCGGCAGAGTGCATTATCATTGGACAATGCACTTGCAGTGAACTACGTTGGACGGGTAAGTAAATGTGCCCCAATGTCTCTGCTTGGAGAGTCCACGCCCACACTCTGGAATCTTACACTGACCATAATTGAGTTACCGGTATATAAGTTAAAACAGCAATAAAACTGAGTAAAATTGTAAAGTAAGGGATTTGAGAACTTTCTTTCATGGAAAACCCCTCTAAGAACAGGGCCTAAAATGACCTTCATGACCTTCCGGGCACAACACTTTTTAATCATTTTTCCCTGCTTGAACTCCATAAGGCATAACTTTTTATTTTTTATCCAGCATGGATATATGAGGGCTTGTTTTTTATGGTAAGATGTGTATTTTCCTATGGGTTAATTTTTATGGTAAAAATAGCATAACGATTAAAATTGATTTATTCTTTCCTGCATTGAGACAGAATAAAACAGCGGTTTTACCACTTGTTTTTTAATTAAAACTTTTAGACAGTTCACCGTAGAGTGTAATTAACATGATACAACTATTCTGTAGGTTAGTGTGATTAAGGAGACAACAAACATGTACAGGTTTTCTTTTACTACTAACAAAACACTTTTTTAAAGTAACCGCATTTGCCTATGTGTCGCCATATTCTGAGAGCTATAATATTTTTATTCCTCTATCAAAAGAGGATTATTAGGGCTTGTTTACTGTGGGAAAAGTTAACTGTTAGATTGCTAGTCCATTTTTAGCAGTGATGAACTGCTAGCTTTATCGGAACCCTTCAAGGTCAGAATGAATTATTCCATTCAGTCCACACTTCTTAGTCTTTATGACTTGAGAAAGGGAGAGTGGGGGAAGGTGGGATTGGAGCCAATACAAGTCATATTTAGTAAGGTGGTCCACTGCCGAGAGTAGAAATGTGACAACTATATTCTTGTAAGTAAACTTGGCTTCTGCTAGGTTTCTCTTCTCTTTGGTCCTCCTTTTTGCGGCTGACTCTTATTGAGGTTGTCTTTTTTTTGTGGAGGCTCGAGGGGGGGGGGGTTTCAATTTGCTTTATTGGTAAACTGCGAATATCACAAAGTTTTTTTTAAATATATTTATGTTTTTGGTATGATGCTTATATAGTTTTTTAATATTATATGGTGTGTAAAAATTGTGGTACTAATAAAGCTTTAAAATAAAAAATTATTGTGTTCATTGCTCATATATTTAAAAGCTTGTGTGTGAGGAGTACTTACAGTTGGATGGGAGGGGGCTGTATATAGACTAGTGAAAAGGAGGGACTGTATATAGACTTGTGGATGGGAGGGGGCTGTATATAGATTAGCGGATGGGAGGGGCTGTATATAGACTAGGGGATGGGAGGGGCTGTATATAGACTGGTGAATGGGAGGGGGCTGTATATAGACTGGTGAATGGGAGGGGCCTGTATATAGACTAGTGGATGGGAAGGGGGCTGTATATAGACTAGTGGATGGGAGGGGGCTGTATATAGACTGGTGGATTGGATAAGGGCTGTATATAGACTGGTGGATGGGGGTCCTTATATAGACTAGTAAATGGGAGGGGGCTGTATATAGACTGAGGGGGGCTATATATAGGCTGGTGGATGGAAGTGTTCTGTTTATAGACCAGTGGATAGGAGGGGGCTGTATATAGGCTGCGGGGGATGTATATAGACTGGGGGGCTGTATATAGACTGGGGACAGGGGGTGTGGATATAGACTATTAAGGCTGTGTTCACATGATGCGTTTCTATTGTGTTTTGAAACGCATTGGAAGAAACTCATCATCAAACTCATACAGTATGTGTTATACTAGTAGGAACATGTGTTTTACATTGTTAATCCTTATTATTAATGTTAATAACAAAACCCATGTTATTACTTTTTTAAATAACTTACATACATGTGTTTGGTGATGCGTTTTGCCTTGTGTGTTCACACTTGTTTTAAAAAAACATTAAATATATATTATTAATAAAAATAATTAGGGGTTCCTGTATGTAAGCGCTGTGTTATCCAGGTGACATGATACTGTAAGTGACTGTGGTATTTTTATGGGTGTGCTGGACAAAGCTGAAGACATCTGGCGGTGGTATCAGCAGTGATAATCCATGACCGGGAGAAGTGGTAATGATGTTGTTAAATGATTGTGGATAAATGTTGTTAATGATAAATTGTTCATTTATCCCTAATATTATTGTTGTCATAGTTTGTACTTCACTCTCTGTACCCTCTCTGCTGCTGTAACGCTGTAAATTTCCCCACTGTGGGACTAATAAAGGATTATCTTATCTTATCTTATGTCCTCTTCCTGATGGAGCAGATCATCACCTGTAAGGAACCAGATGTCACTAATGTCTGTGTCACTGGCTGACTACTAGTGTGTGAGACTTTGTAGTTGTCAGCTTTTTCTCACAACTATTTTTAAAAATGTGTCTGTGAATATAGCAAAGAATCAGGGGTAGGCTGGTGGGGTGGGGAGCTGCTGTTTTTTTAAAACATTTTTATTTCGGGGGCCAGACTTAGTTTTGCCCAGGGCCTCACTTTGTCTAAAACTGGCCTTGTTTTTTAAGACATATTTTATTGTGATTAATTTGTATCTAATATATAAAGCTGAGTGTATGCATATGTATGTCCGCGAAAGACTGAAAGAGACAGTCAGAGACAGTCAGTGAAAGAGACGATCAGAGACAGAAAAGGTCAGAGAAAGAGACAGTCATTGAAAGAGAATGTCAGAGACAGTCACTGACAGAGACAGAGGCACTCACAGATAGAGATGGTAAGAGACAGTCACTAAAAGAGACGGTCAGAGACAGAGAAGGTAAGAGACAGTCAGAGACAGGAACAGTTAGAGATGTTCAAAGATAGAGAATGTCAGGGACACTGACGGTCAGAGACAGTCAGTGACAACGACTGAAAGAGGAAATCAAAGACAGAAAAGGTCAGAGAATGAGACAATCACTGAAAGAGGCAGTCAGACACAGTCACTGAAAGAGACAGAGACAGTCACTGAAAGAGATGGTCAGAGGCACTCAGAGATAGAGACGATAAGAGACAGTCACTGAAAGAGGCGGTCAGACACAGTCACTGAAAGAGACGGTCAGAGACAGTCACTGAAAGAGAAAGTCACTGAAAGAGACGGTCAGAGGAAGCCAGGGACAGAGACAGTCACTGAAAGAGACAGAGAAGGCCAAAGACAGATGGTCAGTGACAGAGACGGTCCGACAGAGAGCATCAGAGAGAGATAGATGTCACAGGTGGCCCCGCGACCCATACCGGGGTTGTGGGCTTACCCGTGTCCCTCGGGGCTTGCAACTCACCTCTCCCCATTCCAGATCCACAACTGAGCTCCGCGCACATCCCAGTCCAGATCCACAACTGAGCTCCACGCACATCCCAGTCTCCTGAGGCGCGCGCACGGCATCTTCAGGAAATTGAAATGGCCACCGCACCGTTGATTGGTGCACTGACTGAACACCGACGCCTTTAAAATTCAGTACCTCCCTTCCTGCTTTGCCAGATCTTTGTGCCTTGAGCCTTGGAGAAAGCTGTTTTAATGCCTTGTGCCGTTTCTGAGTATTTCCGTCGTGTCCCTGGTTCCGTTTATGACTTCGCTCCTTTGCCGCCTGCCCTGACCTGTTGCTACGACTCTGACTCCGATCCTGTGTTGCCTATCCTGACCTCCTGCCTGTTCCCAACTACGAGTTTGCCTGTCCCTAACTACGAGTTTTTGTACCTCGACCTTGGCCGCCACTGCGGACAAGTCACGCCTGTGGAACCACCTGGTGGCACCACGTCGCAGCGAGTCCAACCCACTTTGCAGCTGGCTCTGGTGAAAACCGGGTGCCACTTAGCCTCCGTTCCCAGGTAGTGGCTTGTGTCATCGTCCGCAGTGGTTCAGGGGATCCACAACCTCTGAGCCTGTCTATAGATACATATAAAATATTATTTGTTAACCCATTCTATTTTGTTATAGCCAAGACCAGCTATTTCCTATCCCAGGCAGAACTGGGATCTACAGTTAGTATTAAATAAAATGAAATTTCTATCTTTGTACATATCAGGTTCAGTGCTGTGTTATTATCCACAATTGCTATATGATTTTTGACCCTTTTACTGTGCATGTACCTATGTACACAGAGTGTAGGATGTGTCCTTAAATATATTATTATGATATAGTTAAAAGAATATACTTTTATGTAAGCAAGCATATAAAAACATTACACAAATTACAATTAAGGGGTTGTCTACCCCCAACAAGAATAGCACATTTTTCACCATTATACTTATAAATGTTGGCATTGCACAAAAATACTAGCTGGAGGGTAAGTGTCCAAACTTAATGTTAACTCATCAGCAGAATTATTCCTTAATTTAATTTTAGAAGCAATATGATTCATCTGGAAATTTGCCAAGCTGCCAAATATACCGGCAAAAGTAGTGATAAATAAAGTGAAATATACCTATAAGAGGAAATTTTTAATGAAAACAGGGTTATTCAAATTACTAATTTCCACTTAACATGGAAAGAATGTACAAGTTACAATATTGGTTAAAGAATAGATATTGATTGACTATTGACACGACATCCGTATCTTTTTCTACTGTTTTTTTTTCTGTTTTCTCCTTCCTTGTTTTGTTTGTCTTCACCTTTACTCTTTCTCCCTAGGACTGTTATCACTAGAATTGTCTGGTGCACCCAATACACATCTGTTTTGTATGTCCAGCAATCCTAGGTGTTTTCCCATTGTGTTGGTGGATATTTCTAATACTGAATCAGAAAACCAGCATATACACCATGTTACTTACTAATTCTAGCACTAGTAAATTGTGAACTCCTATAAACCCCCAGGGAGTTCCAGACAAAATACAAGTCTTTATTTATTGACACATTTTCTCACTGCTTCATTAGTAGTGCAGAAGCTTTTATAGTCTTTTCATGGAAAAATCACTGACTCCCAGGTCAATATGTGCGTAACACACCCGGCTGCCATAGTCAGTTATTTAAGTCTTCTACTGTTACGTTTCCATGAGTTACTTTGTTCTTTTCATACTTCCTTCTAAATTTACATAAAAACTCTTGGAAGTGAAACATTTCAATCAAATATGTTTCAAAGTATTATGCAATGATATAGAGATGTTTCAGGCATCTGCACTTCACATAAGTGATTCTATGTGCACCTGCTAGCTGTTCAATACATCATAAACTATAACACAGAATAAATAACAGAGAATCAGAAGCTGTAGCATAGAATATATACAACACAGAATCAAAAGCTATAACACAGAATATACAACACGGAATCAGAAGCTGTAACATAGAATATACAACACGGAATCAGAAGCTGTAACATAGAATATATAACACAGAATCAGAAGCTGTAACATAGAATATATAACACAGAATCAGAAGCAATAACTGCAGCCACTTCACACGTTGAAGTAAAAGGAAGCCGCAGTTGTAGTTACAGATTTTGTTTACGACTTTGGAGTCACCAGATCATAACTAAAATCATAAACTTAACAAGGAGACTTAAGGAAACCTGTAGTAGATATAATGCAATGAAAGGCTTGGGGACCTTTATCAGGCTCCCAGTTTTTATGACAACTCAACGCCTGGCCACAGCAGAACTTCCCTATAATGTGGTTGAGGGTGAAGTGCGGCAGATACATGCACTCAAGAGACTAACAATTGTGATTTGTTCTGCCAAAGTGACCTCCAACTACATTCAAAGGAACCATTTATTCATCCATTTTATAAATGAAAGCCATGACAATAGTATGAACACAGCTTTAGGCAATGGTCACATGGGCCATTCATGTGATTTATTTATTAACTTACCGTAAATTTATTTACTGAAATTTGAAGTAAATGAAAAGCATAAAAGCCCATAGGAGAGGTTCTAAGGTGCCTCCAAAACAGTGTGGTGTCCATCATTTGATGCTGTATGTGCAGAAGTAATCTTACCTAAAAGCATGGCTTCCATAGTACTGAGCGAGCTGGGAATCCACAAGCCATTCATCCAGATCCATCTTTTGAATCCATTGCTGTTATTGCTTTACAAATTAGATACAAAGATTCAATCTGTAAATGTGAATACGATTATATGATCTAATTATCATGTGTTTATTAACTAAATATATGCAATTAAATCCAGTAGAGGGGATGAGTTGTCGCCATAGATGCACCAATTATCATTGATGCTTTTTCTTTAGTGATATTGGTTGAATCATCAGCATATAGCTACTTGGAGGTTCACACATATAAATATATTTCAAAAAGCAACCGATTACATACTGTCATGTTCTAGCAAATAGCCATATTACAGTTAATAATATTTATCCCCTATCCGCAGGACAGTATGACTGTATGATCAGTTATTGGACCCCCCTGTAATCAGCAGAACAGGGAATTGCAAGTTCCCCAGGTCCGCTCTGGACTTATGAGTTTTGGTTGTCAATAGAGCACATTGCGGAGCAGTGTCCCGTGCACCATTTATTTATAGACTGTGTCACCATGCCAGGAGGAACAATATGTAAGTGGCAGATAGCAGCATTCGAAAAAGAACAGTGGTTGTTTGATTGTCCATGCGGTATATTCCTCCGGATTCTGCATTCTTCGGTATAAAGCCAGTTTTATTATAAAAATACTTTGGCAATGTGCCCAGAGAAAGGGCTTCTAATGACAGATTCCCTTTAATAAATGTGGCCCAAAGTGTTTTTATAATAAAACTGGCTTTTTCAGATAAAAAGAAAAGTTCGATGAAAATTTACCTTTCTCTCTGCAGAGTAGTGTCCCAAGGGAGTGGCCAGTGTAAGAGACCCTCAGGAGACCACTCTATCATGCATCTATTTGAGATTTTTAAAAATGCCCATCTCCCTCCTGTTTGAAATAGACGCATAATGGAGCGCTTCTCATTGGCCACTCCCATGGGACACTGAAAAGGTAAAGGTAAACTTTCATCGAACTTTTCTTTTTATCTAAAAAAGTTTTAGATTATTATAAAAACACTTTGGCAATGTGCACAATATTCCCTATAGGGACACGGGGGAGCCATAAAAAGGGCTGCTGATGACAGGTTCCCTTTAATGTGCAGTTTGCCTCGCTAGAGTGCACCGGATTAATTAAGACTGGTGCATGGTCTTCATGAATCTCGTGCACCCTGCATGGCCCCAAAGTACTTTAACTGAGTGCACTCAGTATAAAAGGCAAGAGACACAATTATGTCCGATATAAACGTGTTGCACAGTGTGAATTCGCACTGGAATGCCCCTTTAAGTACATAGTATTGTGTCATAACTGACACAGTGCAGCCGCGAAACAATACTGGTGGAAACTCTTCATAAATACATGTGGAAACACTTTGAACATGATTTATGTGCAAAGTCCCCCTGAAAACATATAGGGACATATTCAGATCAACCTAATTGCATACGTTTGGACATATCATAACAGTCAATAATACACACAGAATATACTTAATCAAGATGACAATGAGCTCCAGGCGAACCTTATGGTCACTTACATTCATTTACTATGTGTGTGTTCTGTGTCTACACCCTAAAGCCTTTGTGAGTGACACATAATTAGGTGACATCCATTGTCTGAATTCCTAAAGCATCAGTGTCTACATTGCAATTCATCCATCAATACTAGGTCAAGACAGCAAACCTGAGCAAACTAATTCAAGATAATTTACAAGGTGTTTTGTGTGACAAGAATTGAGTGTGGATTTGCAGTGGCACTGCAGTATCATTTGTCAATTTGACGTAAATCAGGCAGTGGAAAAAGACAAGGGACTCCACATCTAAAATATAAATGTAAAGTGAAGGGACTTTAGATTGTGCTGTTTGGTTGTTATAAATGAACCCATTATAGAACACAACTAGAAGGACAATGTCAGACCAGGAGGTTTCTTTTTATCTTTACTACAGGAATGTCAATATCTACATCTATTGTACTCAAAAACAAATCCAAAAAATGTGGTCTGTTTTATTTCATACCCGGTGATACTGCTCATACCAGCTTGGGCAGTATTTTTCTATTGTCATCAGTTTGTGAAACGGTCTTACTTGCTGATGACCATTGGGTTTTTTATGCAGCTGCTCCTTGGAACTGCTGCTTTTGGTCGAGGAACATTACGCTATGCATGCTGGAAGGCTATGAATGTTTTGTTCACCTGCTGTCTTGAAAGAGCCAACTTACATAATAAGTGGCTACTTTCATACTCATGAAATATTGAACACTTTTAGGGTATGGTCACATGTACCACTAGTGCTGCATTTACAATCACAATGCTAGCATAGGGGAATGGGCCCCTGTCCAATCGCATATACATTTCTATGGAAATGCAAGGGATCAGTATCCAGAACTGTATGCTAGCTGTACGTGTGACTGCACCCTTAACTAGTTGCCGCTCTGTAACCGATATATTGGACTTCCTTTTTCTCTTTTGTCTCGTGATAGGGTCACGGCCCAGGCGATGTGCAGGGATCGATTGGGGACGCCCCCCGTGACATCACAGGATGAATTTAATTGATCCAGCGATGTCAATAAAGACTGGCTATTGGCAGTAATCTAATTCATGAGAGATCGGAGACAGATCTTAATCATGACAAATCTAATTCATGACAGATCTAAATATCCCCCTGCTCTCCAATGCCACCATTCTGCATTTGGCGGTGTTTGAGAGTGGAATACTTGTGATCTGCCTTGTAGATACTATGCCCAAAAACACTATCCCCCTCCCCATCGCGATAGTAGTAGTAGTAGGAGTAGTGCATGCTGTGTGTGGAGGAGGTAGTAGTACACGCCGTGTGTGGAGGAGGTAGTAGTGCATGCTGTATGGGGAGGAGGTAGTAGTGCATGCTGTATGGGGAGGAGGTAATAGTGCACGCCGTGTGTGGAGGAGGTAGTAGTGCGCGCCGTGTGTGGGAGAGGTAGTAGTGCGCGCCGTGTGTGGGAGAGGTATAGTGCGCGCCGTGTGTGGAGGAGGTAGTAGTGCACGCCGTGTGTGGAGGAGGTAATAGTGCACGCCGTGTGTGGAAGAGGTAGTAATGCACGCCGTGTGTAGAGGAGGTAGTAGTGCACGCCGTGTGTGGAGGAGGTAGTAGTGCACGCCGTGTGTGGAGGAGGTAGTAGTGCACGCCGTGTATGGAGGAGGTAATAGTGCATGCCGTGTGTGGAGGAGGTAATAGTGCATGACGTGTGGGGAGGAGGTAATAGTGCATGACGTGTGTGGAAGAGGTAATAGTGCATGACGCGTGGGGAGGAGGTAATAGTGCATGACGTGTGTGGAGGAGGTAATAGTGCATGCTGTGTGTGGAGGAGGTAATAGTGCATGCTGTGTGTGGAGGAGGTAATAGTGCATGACGTGTGGGGAGGAGGTAATAGTGCATGACGTGTGTGGAGGAGGTAATAGTGCATGACGTGTGGGGAGGAGGTAATAGTGCATGACGTGTGTGGAGGAGGTAATAGTGCATGACGTGTGTGGAGGAGGTAATAGTGCATGCTGTGTGTGGAGGAGGTAATAGTGCATGACGTGTGGGGAGGAGGTAATAGTGCATGACGTGTGGGGAGGAGGTAATAGTGCATGACGTGTGTGGAGGAGGTAATAGTGCATGACGTGTGGGGAGGAGGTAATAGTGCATGACGTGTGGGGAGGAGGTAATAGTGCATGACGTGTGTGGAGGAGGTAATAGTGCATGCTGTGTGTGGAGGAGGTAATAGTGCATGCTGTGTGTGGAGGAGGTAATAGTGCATGCTGTGTGTGGAGGAGGTAATAGTGCATGCTGTGTGTGGAGGAGGTAATAGTGCATGACGTGTGTGGAGGAGGTAATAGTGCATGACGTGTGGGGAGGAGGTAATAGTGCATGACGTGTGTGGAGGAGGTAATAGTGCGTGCTGTGTGTGGAGGAGGTAATAGTGCATGCTGTGTGTGGAGGAGGTAATAGTGCATGACGTGTGGGGAGGAGATAATAGTGCATGACGTGTGTGGAGGAGGTAATAGTGCATGACGTGTGTGGAGGAGGTAATAGTGCATGCCGTGTGTGGAGGAGGTAATAGTGCATGCTGTGTGTGGAGGAGGTAATAGTGCATGCTGTGTGTGGAGGAGGTAATAGTGCATGCTGTGTGTGGAGGAGGTAATAGTGCATGACGTGTGGGGAGGAGATAATAGTGCATGACGTGTGTGGAGGAGGTAATAGTGCATGCTGTGTGTGGAGGAGGTAATAGTGCATGCTGTGTGTGGAGGAGGTAATAGTGCATGACGTGTGGGGAGGAGGTAATAGTGCATGACGTGTGTGGAGGAGGTAATAGTGCATGCTGTGTGGAGGAGGTAATAGTGCATGACGTGTGGGGAGGAGGTAATAGTGCATGACGTGTGGGGAGGAGGTAATAGTGCATGCTGTGTGGAGGAGGTAATAGTGCATGACGTGTGGAGGAGGTAATAGTGCATGACGTGTGGGGAGGAGGTAATAGTGCATGCCGTGTGTGGAGGAGGTAGTAGTGCATAGCCATGTGTGGAGGAGGTAATAGTGCATGCTGTGTGTGGAGGAGGTAATAGTGCATGACGTGTGGGGAGGAGGTAATAGTGCATGACGTGTGGGGAGGAGGTAATAGTGCATGACGTGTGTGGAGGAGGTAATAGTGCATGACGTGTGTGGAGGAGGTAATAGTGCATGCTGTGTGTGGAGGAGGTAATAGTGCATGACGTGTGTGGAGGAGGTAATAGTGCATGACGTGTGGGGAGGAGATAATAGTGCATGACGTGTGTGGAGGAGGTAATAGTGCATGACGTGTGTGGAGGAGGTAATAGTGCATGCTGTGTGTGGAGGAGGTAATAGTGCATGACGTGTGGGGAGGAGGTAATAGTGCATGACGTGTGGGGAGGAGGTAATAGTGCATGACGTGTGTGGAGGAGGTAATAGTGCATGCTGTGTGTGGAGGAGGTAATAGTGCATGCTGTGTGTGGAGGAGGTAATAGTGCATGACGTGTGTGGAGGAGGTAATAGTGCATGCTGTGTGTGGAGGAGGTAATAGTGCATGCTGTGTGTGGAGGAGGTAATAGTGCATGCTGTGTGTGGAGGAGGTAATAGTGCATGACGTGTGGGGAGGAGATAATAGTGCATGACGTGTGTGGAGGAGGTAATAGTGCATGCTGTGTGTGGAGGAGGTAATAGTGCATGCTGTGTGTGGAGGAGGTAATAGTGCATGACGTGTGTGGAGGAGGTAATAGTGCATGCTGTGTGTGGAGGAGGTAATAGTGCATGCTGTGTGTGGAGGAGGTAATAGTGCATGACGTGTGCGGAGGAGATAATAGTGCATGACGTGTGTGGAGGAGGTAATAGTGCATGACGTGTGGGGAGGAGGTAATAGTGCATGCTGTGTGTGGAGAAGGTAATAGTGCATGACGTGTGTGGAGGAGGTAATAGTGCATGACGTGTGTGGAGGAGGTAATAGTGCATGCTGTGTGGAGGAGGTAATAGTGCATGACGTGTGGGGAGGAGGTAATAGTGCATGACGTGTGGGGAGGAGGTAATAGTGCATGCTGTGTGGAGGAGGTAATAGTGCATGACGTGTGTGGAGGAGGTAATAGTGCATGACGTGTGTGGAGGAGGTAATAGTGCATGACGTGTGTGGAGGAGGTAATAGTGCATGCCGTGTGCGGAGGAGATAATAGTGCATGACGTGTGTGGAGGAGGTAATAGTGCATGACGTGTGTGGAGGAGGTAATAGTGCATGCTGTGTGTGGAGAAGGTAATAGTGCATGACGTGTGTGGAGGAGGTAATAGTGCATGACGTGTGTGGAGGAGGTAATAGTGCATGCTGTGTGGAGGAGGTAATAGTGCATGACGTGTGGGGAGGAGGTAATAGTGCATGACGTGTGGGGAGGAGGTAATAGTGCTTGCTGTGTGGAGGAGGTAATAGTGCATGACGTGTGTGGAGGAGGTAATAGTGCATGACGTGTGGGGAGGAGGTAATAGTGCATGCCGTGTGTGGAGGAGGTAGTAGTGCATGCCGTGTGTGGAGGAGGTAGTAGTGCATGCCGTGTGTGGAGGATGTAGTAGTGCATGCCGTGTGTGGAGGAGGTAGTAGTGCATGCCGTGTGTGGAGGAGGTAGTAGTGCATGCCGTGTGTGGAGGAGGTAGTAGTGCATGCCGTGTGTGGAGGATGTAGTAGTGCACGCCGTGTTTGGAGGAGGTAGTAGTACACGCCGTGTGTGGAGGAGGTAGTAGTGCACGCCGTGTGTGGAGGAGGTAGTAGTGCACGCCGTGTGTGGAGGAGGTAGTAGTGCACGCCGTGTGTGGAGGAGGTAGTAGTGCACGCCGTGTGTGGAGGAGGTAATAGTGCATGCCGTGTGTGGAGGAGGTAGTAGTGCATGCCGTGTGTGGAGGAGGTAGTAGTGCATGCCGTGTGTGGAGGAGGTAATAGTGCACGCCGTGTGTGGAGGAGGTAGTAGTGCACGCCGTGTGTGGAGGAGGTAGTAGTGCACGCCGTGTGTGGAGGGTTAAAGATGCAAATGTCAGGGGCGTGACTGCCCTTTTGAAATTTTCTTATGGCCATATATAAGATATTTTCTGCCACCTTTTTGGGAAGCAATAGGCATAAAACGAATTGTCTCATACATAGAGATGATTCTATTATTATAGCGCTTCTGTGGAATTCTTTTATTAGTTGCCTTTTGTTGACTCTCCCAATGTTTCTCTACATTTCACAGGTTATTCTTTACAATCCTTGTATTCTAGCTGCAGCTCTATTACCAGTTTATAGTCTCCTTCGGTGCATACATTAAAAAACTGCAGGTGTCTGTTAGAGTTATTGAGACTGAATCCTTTTTATTTTTACAATAGTCGGGGTTATCCGGGGATAATCTCTACCTCTATCCTTATAGAAAGTGAATCCTAGATATATCCTGCACGCCAGCCTGGTCTTTGTGTAAGTCTCCTGTGCCTATTTCTGGTTCCTTTTATATAGCAAATGTTTACACATGACACAAAATGACAGCTATTTACCCTAAGAAATCAGTAGGAAGTAGTTATTTCTTTGATGAGATGTCACTATTGTAATACGGAAGATATGCTTATGGTTTGCTACTTGAATGGAATGTGTGAGTAAATAAGAAAAAGAAAATCCTGGATCCTTTGACACAGTGGGGCTTCTGTCACAGCACTCAGAGAGACCTGCTTAGACATTTTCTCACACATGGAGCCACTTTTGTTAATTAGCAAAATGGGCTTTTGTTATATTATATCCCATAGTAGCCTTCAAACTTGCTGCAATTATTACTGATGTGTGAAATTGTAGGGCATGATTCCTACCATATTATATTAGGCCACTTCATGTGCTGGGTATGTATTAATTATTGCTTATTACCAATTATTTCTACATATTTCCGTTAACAAGCCACTGACTCTGCAGGAGTTGTCTGCATTACTGACTTTCTGATACATCCAGTACTGAAGGACTGTATGCAATTGAGCCTGAAGGGCTCCAGACTCCACAGGTGTTAATGGAGCATGGAGCCCCTCAGGCTCATTTGCATAAGTCCTTCATCCTAGAGGTAGATGCCCTTTAATGACCAGACTTGATTTTTAGAACCTGACATGTGTCCCGATAATTGGTTATATCTTCGGAACGCTTTCACATATCCAAGCGATTTTGAGATGGTTTTCTTGTGACACATTGTACTTCATGTTAGTTGAACAATTTAATTGATAAACTTTGCGTTTATTTCTGAAAATTTGGAAAAAATTTTGAAAAATTATTAATTTCCAAAGTTTTAAATGTTCTGCTTTCCAGGAAGGTAATCACACCAGCAAAACAGCTCGAGAACTAAGATTTCTGGAATGTCTGCCTTCTGGTGACATGGTTTTTTTTATGTGACCTCACATTTTTCTAGGATGTTGTTAGGCTTAGAAATGTAGGTGCAATTTTTCTCATTTTCATGAAAATTATCAAGACTCAACTTTTTGAGGGACAATTTAGCTTTCAAGTGAATCCCTATAAATTACCCCACTATAGAAACTACACCCCTTAACGTATGTAAAATAACTCTCTCAAAGTCTGTTAATCCAAAGTGTTTTTCGATGTGCGATTTAGAACCTTACAGTTATACTTCATTTATATAGTTTTTCTTTTCTTTGTTCAATTTTACTGAGCAAAACCAATATTGGAGAAAATCGCATTTTAGTACCAACAACTTTTCAAAGGCATAGCTTCTGTATTCTTTTGTTGACAGATTTGGTTGAGGGCTTATTTTTTGTGAAATGGGTTGTTATTTTCAGTGGTACCATTCTGGGACATGTAGCTTTTTTGAGGGTATTTGATGAAAAATTATATGTTACATTAAGTTTTTCGTGTTTTATGTTCACAGCATTCACTGTGCGGGTTCGATATTGCTTCAGATTTATTGTACAGATTGATATGGATGCGTTGATTTGTTTTTTTTGTGTTTTATATAGTTTATCTGGTTTTAAATATAACTGGGTTGATTAGGTGACTTATTTTATTTATTTATTATTCTAAAATGTCTTTTACAGTTTTTTAAAAACTTTTTAAAATTTATTTCACATATTTGAGCTTGAAAAAGTGTTTTTTCGATCACTTGTTCACTTGTTGGTGTGTAAAGGGTTAAACACCCAGGATCAGAGTTTTTCCAATCCCATGTGTAAGTGCCGAGTCTGGGCTGTGCAATCTCTTGTTTAAAAAATAGCTTATCAAATGTGCCCCATAGTGTAGTGGAAATTGTTCACAATTTTATTAGACAATATCAATGTGTATTTATATAAAATATATTGGGGCATATTAGCTTATAGCAGTGCAGTCTGTACTATGTGCAGTTTGCCTGTGTAGTGTGCAGAGGGCACCTGATTCAGATTTAACATTCAGAGATTCAACATTTAAAATACAAAATCTGCCGCACACCCTATGTTGAAGGTGCACCACAAAAAAGTTGGTGAACTCTGTCGGGCCAGTGCGAGGAAGTGCCAGATTCATGATTTCTGGCGCACGTTCTTAATGAATCTGGCACCCGCTGTAATATACACAGACAAACCACATTTAGTGAAGTTTGAACTAATCTTAGTAAATGTGCCCCTATGCTGCACCTCGGATGTATGAAGAGATTACGGATAAGGATTTATACATCTTTATGTTCAATCAACATTTATTGATGAATAACGAGTGCAAACAGAATTTTCAAGGCAAGAAGGGTGGTCTCGCTGGACCCCTGCAGTAAGATACATATCACATCATGTCACAGAATGGCAAGGCAGCAGGCTGTGAAATTATATTGAGGTGGAGATCGTAAGATACCGGATGTGGGGGTCTGCCCATCCCTTCCAGTGATAAGACGAGACAAAGATACGAACAGGGGGTAGACAATACAAAACATAGACGAGAAGGGAATAACTGGGTGGGGAAAGGGGGAGGGGTCTGGGGGTAGGGATGGCTTCCGTGTCATGTTTTGGCAGTGCACTACAGGCGTGTTGCTTAATTGCAATGCAAGAGTTCTGAAAGGATACAGATTCGAGAAGAGACCGAATTATTTTAGGCAAAAAGATCCTGAAAGGCCGGGGTTAGCTGGTAGTCCTCCCAAGGAGTCCACACAGTGGCTGTCTTACTCGGATCAGGCGTGTCCTCGGCCACCAACTCCTCCATCCTGCGTATGTAGCGAAGCTCCTGTATCCACTCCACAACCGTGGGTGGATGAGGGCTCTTCCAGTGTCGAGGGATCACGGTCCTTGCCGCTGTGAGAAAGTGGCGAAGGAGTCCTTTTTTGATGGAGGAGATGGTGCCCGGCAGCACGGAAAGGAGGGCAACCTGTGGGCTGAATTGTATCGTCTTACCAGACACTCTGCTATAGGTGTCAAACACCATCCGCCAGAAGTCCTGTATGATCGAGCAGCTCCACCAAATGTGAAGAATGGATCCCACCTCCACACCGCAGATTTATACATCTTTAACGACTGTATGACATAATATTCCATTATAGAGATGGTAGAGCTGACAACTGCATAATTGACACTGACCATATTGGTGACATATTGGAAGCACTACTGAACAAATGTTCCTCATGGAGGCCCAGTCATTGGTGGTGCTGGCCACAACTTTGATTCACCTAAGTGTAGTAGACCTGGAATACCACATCTACTTGCTGCTGTTAACACATCCTTTCCAGCAACTTTCGCTTGCTCTCCGTGATTTGGGAAATGGAGAGCTGAATGGATGGTGTAGGCAGGCCTGGTGATGGTGGTGCTGCCACTAGTGGTAGTGGTGGTGGCAGCGTCACATCCTCCCATCCTCCCATCCTCGAGGGGAGACGGGTGGCCTGGTTACTTGGGAGGTGGGGGAATAGGCTTGGCCAACTGAAGCGGCAGGGGGAGCCTTAGGTGTTTACAGGATTTTTTGGTGTCTCAACCCCACTGCAGCTTATGTTTACTCTGTAAGTGCCTGGTCATGCATGAGGTGCTCAGTTTGTTAATGTTTTGGCTAGTCTTTATGGACTGGTGGCAAAGTATTCAAATGACACATTTTGTCTTCTGCATTGTAAGAGAAGAATGCAAATAAGTTTTCCAAGGTGTTAAATGGATAACAATACCTCCTTTTGCTACCTTGAAAGGCAGCCCCCTTAACATCAAGTATGACCTACAAGAAGTCTAAAAACATGATGTGGGATTCAGCCAAACCAGTATATCTATTCCATAAGGAACAGACTCCCAACTGTAGACAGCACTGTTTCGAACTTTAAGGTGGCCTTAATTGGCATTGTCTCCTTAAGGAGAACACCTACTGTCTGACCCTAGTCAATAGCCTCTCACATAGCCAAATCAGTTCCCTACACTGTACTGAGGAGACTCAACCAGGTCGAAACAGTGCTGTCTACAGTTGGGAGTCTGTTCCTTATGGAATAGATATACTGGTTTGGCTTAATCCCACATCATGTTTTTAGACTTCTTGTAGGTCATACTTGATGTTAAGGGGGCTGCCTTTCAAGGTAGCAAAAGGAGGTATTGTTTTCCATTTAACAACTTGGAAAACTTATTTGCATTCTTCCCAGAATTCCCAAGTGGAGCATCTATGGCTTTAAGTCTCCACACACCTTTAAGATGGCCTTAACTGGCATTGTCTCCTTAAGGAGAACACCTACTGTCTGACGCATTGTAAGAGAAAAATGCCACGCTGCAGACACCCTGTGGGATGGACTTTTTTTCCTGGATGCCTGCACACTTTTATGTTCCACCTATTACTGTGCACTATACACTGAGAAGAGCACTTTCTTGATCCATGTATTACTGCAAACGAATCACTGACACGAGCAACTTTACAATCAGGGTATGATTGATGATGATTTATGATTTTTCTGGAGTTGAATACTGTACAGAGACAGGACCTTCAAGATCTTGCTGGATGATGCAGTAAATGATAATATTCCTGTCTGGTCTTTCCAAGTATTGCTGTATAATCAGTAAGGATATGCCTGCACTTTAGCAGCCAATGAGTAGCCTAATGCAGGTCTTCAGTGTGCCCTAATAAGGGAAATTATTTCAGATTTCCACCTGTCGCTAATAATAGGAGCCTCCTTTATAAACCTCCATGCCCTTAAAAATGCAATTGCTGTTTTTTCAGAAGTTCCTGTCTGTCTGACTGACCTTATGATCAGCAGCAATATCTCAGTAGCTTTCTCTTGTGGGTAACGGCATCTAGACATGTGACCCTACTGTTACACTGCAGAGTCAGATGTTGTGCCTGGCCAATCAGAGGCATTGTGGTTGCTGGGGGGGAGGGGCTGTAAGCTGCTTGATTGGCTGCTTCTGTTTTTTTTCCTGAACACAGACCCCGATCCTGAACAGTCTTATTTGGTCTAAAGGGGTACGTAGGTACCGCACCCCCCAAGTTTAATTCCTTATTGTATCTATTACTTGAATGGGACTGATCTACAGTAAGGCAATGTGAATGATGGTTTGAGAAGAGGGAATTCTGCTTCCATTCTGAGCAGTTAATCATTGGGGTGCCATATCTATTTTAATATCAGAAAGCCCCTTTAATTATAATGCATCTGCACTTTATCCCAATGAATGAATGTACAGATGACTAGTTATAGTGTACAATATATTGAGCAGCGGTTGGCAGTGTATTTAAGTATGCATTCTGCTCTATAATTTAAAAAGATGAATTTCCTGCAAAGAGTCTTTTATGCAACAAGCAATCATTTCAAGGTAATTTACCAATTTTATTTTAACTGATTGTCTGCATAAATCTATAATCAGGATTTATAAACCATCTATTCTTGGCTTCGCTTCATAAGAATTCTGCCTTGAAGAGGTTTACCAGTAGACAGAGGAATAAATAGTAATTTCTGGATTTGTTCATTCATATAGAGTGGGGAACTCACATCAATTTCATATGTTTGAAAGCAAAGAACAGATGTTTCATGTTTTATTTTACCCAGCTCAAGACAGATGAAAGGCTGTGATCAATGCGCAAATGTCTTTGTAGACTATGTGGATTATGACAGCACAGATTCAGTGAAATCAGACATTCTTATGTTTACACATAAATTATTCTGGGAGCTTATTTATTTCCTAATTTAACAATGTGCCCATGAGTTCTAACTAGATGATTGAAAATAAATAGTACAGATAGCACAGCCACTGTATTACGGGTGTATGCAGTACTGAGCTATAGTATGGATGAGAGAGCGCCTGTCAAGATTCTGGGGTAGTGGACCTGCTGTACCACTGCTGACTATGACATAAGCCGACACCTGGGAATGGAGTTTAAGTGGCACCTGGTTTTTAACAGAGCCTGTCGCAAAGTGGGTTGGACTTGCTAAGGCGTGGTACCACCAGGTCGCTCCACAGGCGCGACTTTGTCCGCGGTGGTGGCCAAGGTGAGGTACAGAGTTATCAGGCAGAACCGTGTTCAGGGACAGGCAGGAGGTCGAGACAAGCAGCACAGGATCAATTTCAAAGGCAAAGCAGATGGTCAGGCCAGGCAACAGGAGTGTAGTCAGGGATGGACCGTGGTCACAACGGGAATTCACAAAACAGGCACTAGGCATAAGGGACAAGCTTTTTCTGAGGCATGAGGCACAAAGATCCGGCAGGGAACACAGGAAAGGGCTGGGATTTAAACAGGAAGGGCAGGCGGCCAGTGCCAATTATTGACTGTCTAAGGGGGTCCCTTAGTCCAGTAGATTGTCGGAAATTAGTGTAGGGGATAGCGACACAATGGGGCATATTTATCAAGCTGTCTGAAAGTCAAAATATTTCTAGTTGCCCTTAGCAACCAATCACAGCTCAGCTTTCATTTTACCAGTGCTCATGAATATTTTAAAGGAGAGCTGTGATTGGTTGCCATGGGCAAATAGAAATATTCTGACTTTCAGACAGCTTGATAAATCTGCCCCAATAGGTGAGTTGTTAGAAAATGGGGTGTTGATTAAAGGGATTTACACCACTTTATCGACACTGAGACAGATATTGAGATTAAAGGGAATTTCTTCTTGTACACCAATTTGAGATCATTTTGAATTTGAAGATTTCAGGTCCATTCCTGATAAAAAATATTGGGTGAATAGGCTTGTTAAGTATTGTAATCAGATATATAGTAGTGGTCAGTTATATGATTTTGAGGAGATAAGGAGAATATATAGGATACCGGAGTCATGGGTATTTTGATTTTTTCATATCTATCACACATTTTGTGCTATTGATAATAACAGGTAAAATGAGGACACTCATGGGTGTATAGAATTTATTTGGTTTTCGGGCACTTTCACAATTTTCAAAATTATTTTGAAAATTTACAAATACCTGATTGTGGCATGGAGTCGAAAGGAGCTTTCCAGTGTACCACAGAAATGCGGAGAGGTGGTTGACGGATGGAATTTGGAGAAGTTGAAAGAATGTTGTAGGGTAATCGGCTCATCATCAATTTCATGGAATCACAAAATGGTACAATTTAATATGTGCTAACCAGTTGTATTACACACTGGTATCACTTCATAAAATGAAGATCAGCAGAGATACGAGGTGTAATAGTCGCAGATTTTCTACATATTATCTGGGGATGTAATAGAATTAAAGACTACTGGGATTCTATTTTTGATTTTATTGAGGAATCCCTGGTAGTGGTCCTAGAAGTACGTAAGAGGCCGGTACTAGAAAAGATATTATTTTTGGCGAGATTGGGAATTGCCATGAAATGGGGTAGTAACGTAGTAAAGATATTTCAGATTGGTTAAGATGGTGAGCAGGGTTAAAATGTTTGAAAAAATCTCTGCTATGGGGAAGGATTCATTGAGAAAGTGGACTAGAATATGGGAGGTAGGCCAAAATCGGTTTCAGAAGTTATAATCGTAGAAAGACAGAGAGAGTAGAAGATTATGATATTGTCAAAGAGTTGCCATCTTTTTATTAAATATAAATGTAAATATTATTATTATTTTTTTTTTTTGGTTAGTCTGCTCTGCCGGACGAGGGAGGGGGGTATGAAGTTTATAATGCTGTTGATATATGGCATATGAGTGAAAACATTATGATATGATGCATTCAGGACTATGCTTGATATATGTAGTATGGAAAATGGGAAAAAAAATTCTTTTGCTTTTTTGCTAATAAAAATGTTTGAACTTTTTTTTAGCATAAACAGCCCCCACCAAATTAAAAATATTAGAGACTTGCATTTATGTATGGATTATAGCAGTGGTACCCAACCTTTTTTGCTCCAGGTACCAATTACATATGAGACAATTTTTCCAGGGACTGGTAGGGAAAGTAGTAGTAGTAGAAGGGTTTACAGCGCCCCTTGCCAAAACATGTGCTATAATTATAACATTCAGAATGTAAATTACTAAATGGAACCATAATGCAGAATCAGTGGGAGCATTGAGCTTGTCTCGCTGCACTGTTGCGGACACACACTGTAATGAGGGATCTGTGGCAGAGGCACTGGTATGAGGGATCTGTGGCAGACACAAGATGACCCATAGGTAAATGTGCAATTAAAGGTATGCAAATAGGTGAGACCTTGATGGCCTATGGTTAGGCTACATAGATGATTCTATAGTCAGGTTTAGCGAATTACAGAGAAAACTAGAACACCTAGTAACATGAATAAAGTAATAACACAACATAATTATGATTGTCATCACAGATGTAAAAATAAAAAAATTGAAAAAAGTGTTATGGTGCCTGAATTCTTACAAACTTATATGCAAGGTCTAAGATAAAATGCCTAGGTGCATGTATACAGTTTATTGAGGATGAAAAAGTGACCCCTATGGTTACATATAGTATCAAATGTGCAGCACATGAAACACGCAAAGCTGAGCTGTTAGTTAGAAGGGGCAACTGTTTAAAGGCGATCTTTTTGTAGTAAAATCCAGTCCAAGTCACCCCCACTAGGAGATGGATCTACTAGATCAATCCCTATGAAGCTCAAGCCCCTGATATCTCCATTGGGTGCATCAGTGATGTGTATGTATAACAGTTTATCCCGACCATTCCTTATGTCCCCCAAGTGATAACCAACGCGGTGCCGAAACTCTCTGAATGACTTGCCAATATATTCTTTGCCACACGAGCAAGAAGCCCTACAGATCATCCCTTTGGAAAGACAGTTGATGAACCTGTGAATATTATAGGAGATCCCTGTTACATTGCTGATTCTATCCTCCCTTTACTTTTTTTCCCCACTTTTATTAATCTCCCCAAAACTTATAACTATCTATATTTACTCCTACCCCCTCCACCTCATTTTATGGCCACCTTCCTCAATTCCCTTCATACTGTGGCCTTTGGTTCTCCATCATCCCTCATATATTTGCCTCCTGTCCTCCATCCTCCTCATATTGTGTCTTTTGTCCCCCACCCTCAGATTGTGGCCTCCTATTCCCTGCCCCCCTCATATTGTGGCCTCCGATTTGCCATCCTCATATTGTGGCCTCCTGTCCTCCATCCTGCCTCATATTGTGGCCTCCTGTCCCCCATCCTCCCTCATATTTTGGCCTCCTGTCTTCCTCCCTCCCTCTTATTGTGGCCTCAGCTCTCTATCTCCCCTATATTGTGGACTCCTATTTCCCATTCTACTCATATTGTGGCCTCCTGTCCTTCATCCTCATCATATTGTGGCTCCCCTGCCCTCTCACGTATTGTGGCTCCTCTGCCCTCCCCTGTTCCTCGGTCTTAAAAAAAACAAAACTGTTTCTTACCTTTACTTGTTCTCCAGCAGTCTTGCTTTATCTTCTCTCAGGCTCTAGTATGACTTGGGAGGAGGGGATTGTTCCAGCCATAGGAGGAGCTACCTCCACACATCATGCTGTAGAGCACAATGAGATGTGTGGAGGAAGCAGGAGTTGATCCCGCCTCCTGGTCTTAGCTCTAGTGTATCAAGGGACATTGCGGGACAACGCGGGACATTCTACCAACCCCCAGAGACAGCGGAACAGTGCCTAAAAACCAGGATTATCCTGCCAAATCTGGTATGGCTGGGAGCTATGGCCATATGCAATTTCTAGTTAGCATTAATCATGGGATAAATGCCATAAGCTGATTGTTTTTCATAAAGTATGTTCATAGCATGTTTTATGGAGGACATGCTAAACGGGCGCTAAATCTTTTTGGCATTGGGCTCCTATAAATCTTTGATGAGTGGTTTGAGCTTTATGAAGATCTTAAATATAATTTTATATCTAAAGTAACAGTTTATCAAGTCTTTTTTAGCTTATATCTGCAATAAAGATACCATGATATCCTAAAAGTTTATTTTACAGCATATGTGGCATTAACCTAAAAAGGATGTATCCAGTATTGTAATCTATAAAGAAAATAGTTAACACAGTAGTATTGCAGTAATTATCCTATATGTGCTGAGGCATTGTTAGCCCTGTTATGTGGAGCCTTCTGAAGCCTTCTCTGATATGTTTATGGCAGGTTTGCTGGGTATTAATGTCTTAGCTGAGCAACCTCAGATAGAACAGCTGTAGAACAATGATACAGCTGGACAGTTACAGAATCTCAAATCTTATTCCGCATTCCCCTACTCCCCCCTCCCAGCAACATACCCCTTTAGTGGCCAATCCCAGCATTGTAGCCTGCGTATGTATGACTGCAAGAGTCAGGGAAGGGGGTGAACTGTGATAATACGTAAGAGATTACAAGATTGTGTGTTTATTGGCACATTAAACCAGGAAACATCAAAGGGCTATATATATATAATCACATTCTCTAGTGACTAAATAATCATCACATCACTGCCTTAACCAATGAAAGTCTCATCCAGCTTTCAAATGAGACCCTAGCAATAATGCAAGCCATTATTGGATTTTATTCCATATAATATTAAATATTACTGTTTCTACAGGATATAACACAAGTGAATGCAGTTTCTACTGTTCTATATATGTATGAGCAATGTCACAGGGGAATGTCCCTGCTCAGAGGCATAGATTTGTCACTCAGCCTGCAAGTGATGGGAGGGAAATATATAATAGAATTGCTTGTCACCACTGTAGCCACCATAAAAATGCTGTATGCAATGTCTACCATTACAAATCTTACCTGATATGAGCGAAGCCAGTATTTATACTCTATAATGGACAGGAAATACAATGTACAGAGTGGAAGCTGTATTTGAAGCCCTAAAGGGAGTCTACACAAACCAAACTGACCCCAAAAGTAAGATAATCATTATGTAGGTCAGTTTATAAGCTTTCCAAACATAGTTTTTTTGTTTCCCGAAAGATCTGTTATTTTAAAGAAAATGATGTTTATATCGTATGCAAATTAGCTTTTTGGTACATTAATGTTCACATGCATACTTCTTAATACTCTGTTTTTCTATAGGAGATATTAGTCACTATAGTAAAGAATGAAGTTGGGCTGTATTGGAGAGCAAAGAAAACATGGGCACCAGCAGGCACAGCCCTAACTAACCCTGATGAACCGAGAAGCTAATTTGCATATAATAAAAAAATGAAACTCATTAAATGATTTGGAAGATGTTAGACTATTTTTAAACTCCATTGGTAAGTTTAAAGTATCTCGCTCTACTTCTTTGGTCTGTATGAATTATTCACACAAGCGTGCTCTGTTGCGTCTACATTATTGACCGAACATCGATAATGCAAAAGTCCCCCTCAAAAAAACCTCCACATAATCATGAGTAAGGTATTGCTGTAAGGCATTGGTGCTGTCAAAATGCGTAGATCAGAAGATCTACCTGCAAAATGTTTTGTGATATGTTTTGTGAAAATGTTGGATCTCTTCTCCATAAGGCAAAGAACTTCATACTTACTAGCTGTGAGTAAGTAAGAAAGAGTATATGTGGCACATCCCATAAAACTTCAAAACTTTATTCTTCTTACATTAAAAAGTGCAGGAAAAGTGACATGTAGGTAATCCACCTACGCGCTTCAGCTTGCTCTCAAGCCTTAGTCATGGTGAGTAGTCACTAGCTGTGACTAATTGGTGATGAATTTGCTGCCATGCAGCACTTTTCCACACTGTATTCCTAAAGATTCCACAGTCATTTACAGTATACTGTCATCTGAATATATGAACATAGCACCTCCCGACTAAAGTTACATATAGCATCTATATTTATGAAAAAACAGTACCCCTGTGATGTGGTGTCACCCCCTATATATTACTCTCCTTATTAATTTATATATAGCCGCCTGCCATGTAACAGTCCGCCGCTATACAGCTCCCCCCATACCCATACAGTGAGCTCTCCTCTCCTTTTCCTCCTCCTTTTACCTCCCCTATATAGAGTACCCCTTTTACCATTAGACAATGCTCCATGCCCCCTATAAAGTCTCTCTAAATCTATATAAATCACCATGTCTCCCTGTCCTGTATACTGAGCCCCAGTCCCTCTTTATCTATATAAATGCCCCCCCCCCCATCTGTCTGCTTTACACTGTACCAGAAAAGATGATAAAATGCATACCCCCACATCAGATAATAATAATAATAATAATACAGACCTTAACTAAAACAATAACAATGTAGAGCCCAGACCAGACATTTGATACTGATGGAGCCCCTAGATACAAAAGTAATACAGGCCCCAGAATAGACCAAAAATACTAATGCAGACCACAGAACGAGCAAATGATTGAATGAATAACACAGACCCCAGACTAGACAATAATAAAACAGAAATAAAATAAAGAAGACCATATTAATTCAGGCCCCAAAAGAGACCAATAATAACAAAGCAGAGCCCAAAGCATACAATAATGCAAACCCCACAGCAGACAATAGAACACATTTATAATGATGCAGACCCCAGGCCAGACAAGGAAATTCAGACAGCATGTCAGACAATAATAATGCAGACTAGAAAATTGATAAATTGATATACCATTATACCCTATACTGTACAAAATATTAATAATGCAGATCTCAGGTCACAAAATCAATGATAAAGGAACACCACAAACAATGGACTTTATAAAGCGTCCATAACAGACAATATATAGGTATATTTATTGGATATTCACATTAGTTTGTTGTAATTGGTCATAGACAGGGCACAGCACTACTGGATGGTAAATAGCAACAGAAAAGTAAAAAAGACACCAAAGACCTATAAAGTCAGGCAGATGAACCACAGAGTTATTAAACAATGATTTCCTCCAATCACGTTGTAGCCATAAAAGAAACACCAAATGTCATTATGGCGAGTTTAATCCTTTTATCATTTAAATGTAACTTGCATTTTAATCAAATTATATATTCAATGGACACAGAACTCGATATCCAATTGTGATTAATAATATCAGCTGGGGATATATATCAGTTCGGACCTCACATAATGAGGTATTGTCAGATACAGTACTTAGTATTCATTGCTGACATTAGTAGAGAGTCAATACATTAAACTGTGGTCCACACTGATTTATATCCTCCCTGTATCAGGGGAGGACTACACTTAGGATTTCTACCCTTCCATACTATGTTCTTTCAAGATATAATTTTAATTGATTAAAAGAAAAGTTAATTTTAGTGATTAGTGAAGGCATTTGGTGTTTTTGAACTATGTATTAACCCAATCACAATCATGGTCCAATTTCCCTTGCCTTGTTACTATAGCCAGGGCTGGTTTAGACAAAGTGGGGCCCTGGGCAAAAAAAAAGTGGGTTCCAAAATAAAACTATTTTATGAACAGTCACAGTCAGTAAAAAACTCTTTTAGCCCTGGACAATAATAACACTGTGCAGGTTACAGACAGTAGTATGGTAACTTGCTGTAATATAGGACTGTAGGAGAATTTTATAGGGTATAGACAGATGATAGGTAGAATGATAACAGAAGATATATATGAAAGACAATAGATTTATAGATGTATAAATATAAAGTGAATTATATATAGATAAATGATAGAAGATAGATATGAGAGATAGACAGATACAGTAGAGGAGAGATAGAAGATTGATAGATAAAATAGATATGACATAGATAGGTAGATAGAAAATACATAGATGGATAAATAGGTAGATTAAAAGATAGATAGAAAAATGGTTAGATAGTCAGATATATAAATAGGAAATAGACACATTATAGGAGTTAGATAACTAGACAGACAGATGATAGATACTGTATATAGACAGGAGATAGATGATAAGCATCTTCACCTGGATATTCAACCAAGGGGTATTAAAGGAGCAATACATTCTCTGTCCACAAAGGTCCACATGCAGGGGCCCCTTTAAGACAGGAGGCCCTGGTAGAATGGACAGTTTGACTTTAGCCATGAGAAGTGCTGGTTTTTAAGATTAAATGACACGTTAATAAATACATTTCATAATACAGTCACCGCTGATAGGACACTGTCAGAGCAATGAGAATGGTAACATGCAGTTGTCAACTTACTCATCCATTATAAACATGAATAACCAGGACAAAAAGGTCTACATAAAGATGCTCCAGAATGTTTTTTTTTAATGGATGTGCTTTCATTTAGCAAACATACATAGCAGTTTACCCCAGAAGTCCATTTAATTGTACTGAGCAATTAACTTGTAAAGATTATGTGAAGAAGGAGCAAAGAAGGTCTGGAAATGATATTTAATTATCCATGTTAATGCGTTGATTTCAGAACTTACATCCATTATAATAATTTCCTGGCATAGACAAATAGTCTGCTGCACCAACCTCATTCATAAACTGATAATAAAAACCCTTCACCCGGAGGTCATTTATAAATGTATTTATAAATATGATCATCTGACAATTACATAAAGTATTGGAAATTCCACAACCTGAATTTTAAGGTTTTGACATCTCCTCAAAATCATAACATGAGGGAGTCATTAATCTTTGGCAGTTCAATTAAATGAAGAAAAGTGCATTATTATTGCTTGAATGCCATTACCCAGCTAAGTATTCTGCACTCTGCAGCTTAAACTTGTGTTGCTAGGAGAATGCAGTTCTTCGCTCTGTACACGCTGTGCAGCTTTGTCAGGTAACGGCAATCAGGAGACATTGTAAAGGGAATTAATAATGTAATCTCAGACTCCTACAGATGTGTAACTGGGACTGATGGATTAACTGGATTGTCACAGGAAAGATTTATTCTGTAGCTTGAAATGACATTGTATCCAGTGGCTTTCAAATGTGGAATGTGATTACGATCCTCGGCTCCAGGTCCTGTAAAGCAACACTCCCCAGCGTTCATCCATGTTTTCCTCGATAGCTTGGATTATACACCTTCTCATATTACACATACTTGTCCGTATTCCAATATTCTAATATGATATAATATCAGAACTGCAATTAGAAATAATTCCACTCTGAATATAATATGAAGGGGTTGTCTAGGAATCTGGAAAAACACTAGTGATTAGGGCAAGTGTAGCAAATGAAAAAAGCGTACTTACCCTACTTTTACCCTCATGTCTATCCTGGCATTGTCTGGTGCAGGGGGTCACGAGACCTATGGCCAATCATTTGATGTTTTTACTAATGTTTTATATAAAAACACTTCCTTACCAGAAAAAAAAAAATTATATATTGAATTTAAAATGCAAAAAGATTTTTTGTGCTTAAATGATCGGGTGCTAATGAGTGAGGACACAGACCCGTCCCTTCCTTTAATTGAAGGAAGTGTTAATTGCTTATTGTAAAAAAGACAAGACAAGATTACCACATTGCTCAGCGAGATTACGGGGCGACACAGTTGAGACATCTTCTTTAAGGAGGACCTGTCACCATGAAAAACAGCACTAGGTGCTGCTTACTAAGTAAGCAGCTCCTAGTGCTAAAACAAACGCAGCAATGTTTCAATGATAGCGTTATCGGAACCCACCGATAACCCTAACAAACACTGCTACGCTGTACAGTCTCAAAGCGGTCTGGCGTATTCATGAGGGGGCGGTCCGAGGCGCTGTCTCTTCCCTGAACCTCCCCACACACTCCATTGGCCGGCGGTGACTGTAGCACGTCGTGCGGCAGTCACCGCCCCTAATCCCAACCCCAATCCTGCCCCCTCATGAATACAGTGTACAGGTTTCCGATAACACTATCATTGTAACACTGCTGCGTTTGTTTTAGCACTAGGGGATGCGTACTTTAGTAAGCAGCTCCTAGTGCCGTCTTTCAGGGTGACAGGTCCTGTTTAAAGAAAATCTTGTTTTTGCTTGTTTTAATGTTATTTTAGAAAAATATATGAAAAGAATCCCCACATGTCTGCTATGTTACTGTGTACATCCAAGCAGCTCTAAAGTGATTCTGTATTAAGTCAAATTACATGTGTGAAAGGCCTAGATAGGCTTACAAAGTTGTCATTAGTGGATAACCCATTGATCTTTGTCCCATTTAGCTACAGTTCAGCCAGATTATCATGCTGGAATGGATTTGGATCTCGTGTGGTGCTCTGTAAGCAATCTACATACTCTTTATCTGGGTACTGTAGGGAACCCTGGTCTACTTAATGGCACTGTTATTAATCTGATCCCTGCATTTCATAATGTTCACACCTTTCACCTTGGTTCACTGTTGAAGGGTTTTCCAGGAATTCTTTAAAACCCTTTGGGGGCTGGCAGAGGTTTACTTGGGTTTCACAAAAAATCTAAAATACATAGGGAGGAATTCATTTAGACTGCCCTTTTGAACACCAGTCTTAAAAAATTCCTCCCTGTTGACACTTAGGTGCCCACATATATTAAGAGCTCTTAGTAAATACAGACACACACTCCACCAGATCCAACCTGTAGACAAGGTCTGAACTAGCAGAGTTTTTTCCTATAGTCTCTGCTAATTTTCCAGCCTAGACTATAATAAATTTGGCAAGGTGGACGTTCAGGCACCTGCCCGATCTTTGCCCGCTTCGCTCCCCTTTCCACCTCAACATGCCCAAAGTGGTGTGCTCTGAGCATATCTGATAGCAAAGATTATATGTTGCATGCCCTAACCATCTGGAAATCAGTGTTCTCCACCTGCATCTGTATACTTAAAGGAATTGTCCTACATCACTCCTGTTTATATTATTTTTGGTTGTCACTGCCCCCCCCCCCCCCAAGTCACTTATATTAGTTTTTGCAAAGCCTGGATAACCTCTTTAATATTTCTATCTTGGTCTATATACACATATATGTGGACATGATTTTGTGATCATGGTAGTGTTGCTTGCTTTTAATTCACTTTTTAGGAAGTACAAATAAGTAACTTAAAAACTATAAGGAACTAAAATGAAGCAGTAAAAGTGTAATATAATGAAATTCAGGCAGTTTTTATTAGCTATTTGCTGCTCATATAATCTTTTGTCATGCACTAGATAAATATTTTGTGATCATTTTACACATTTCACTTACACAACAAAAAACACAAATGCTTTGATGATATTGCTTTAGTACTATTCTGCTGCTGTTATGAGAGAAGAATTTCAAAGAAAGCACAGAGAGAAGAAATAATGCGAACCTACTATTGTTAGAACTCACAAATTGTTCTCATGGGATCTGGTTTCAGGTTTCATGCCGGAAAACCACACCCAGAGCTGCCAGTGATTGACAGATCCCTTTCTGATCTTGGGAAAGCTGGGTGTGTCTTTGTACTCGTTTTGCCTGCAGCTGCAGTTTGAGTGATGGACGGCTGAGCCAGTCAGTGTTAGAGGTAGTTCATTACTGCCTTATATTCTGCCCAGCCCTTTATTAGGTGCTGGTTATTCAGTCTAATCTGTGTATCTAGTGCTCTTGCGGTTCTTGCAATTCTGTGTATTGACTTCTGCTTTGCCTACTGACCATTCTATTTGCTATACGATTCTGTACCTTTGCCGTCATCTTGGTTTTGACCCGGTTTGTTTGACTCCGCTTTTCTGTCTGTATCTGTTGTTTGTCCCTCAGTATCGTTTATCTCCTAGTGTGACCACACCTTCCTGTTCAGTCTTGTGTCAGTTTCTGTGCACCAGAGTGAACACTGGTCTATTCCTGTATTCTGGTTACCTGTCTGCTCCACCATCCAGCAGCTGCCAGACGAAGTAAGTCTTCCTGTCATCTTGTAGGGTCACTCAGGTTCGCCCTTATCAGGGCGGTTTATCTACTGCAGGCAGGGCCGTAGCCCACAGGGACTCCACAGGGTGAGATCGCCACCATTTACCTAGTCTGACAGCTAGCGCCAAGCCTGGTTGTGGTTCCGCGGTTGCTGGGCAGGTACTTACAACTATTTCATCATTGGGGGATAATTATCAGAAGTGTCTGAGGTAGAAATGTTCGAGTTGCCCCTGGCAACCAATCAGAGCTCAGCTTTAATTTAATCTATAAATATCCCCCATGATTTCTATTATACACAGGGCTAATGCCAAATGTTTATGATTCCCTCAACAGCAGATGTACAATGACCCTTAGTCTGCCCCTAAATCCTTGTGTCTGAGTATATATAGTAAGATTGCTGTGGGCCACCATGTCCAGTGAGGCCTGGCGTTTGCTATGGTATTGCCTGGTGATGATGTCAGTTATTTGATTTGTTCATATGAAATGTAGAATAAAGTAGAAGCACAAATAGTCATACATTGACAAACAAATCATTATCACAAAAGAAAATATAGGAAATTGTTGCTGTGGTAACACGAAGACCAGTCACAGCCTCTATTAAAAGCTTTTACAAACCTCTCTCAATCAGACTCTTTGTAATGTATAGTATAGAAATTTAAAGAATTCCTTCTTGTCATAACTTTTACTTCAACCCAAGTCATTTCCCAAAAGAACTATATGACACTTACACCTAACAGAAGAGGGTTATTCCCATTACAGCAAATTAATGTTATTGTTTATATTATAAAAAGTTATATAACTTTCCAAAATTACTTTCTGTATTAATTCCTTGTGGTTTTCTAGATCTCTGCTTGCTGTCCTGCGATAGAAAGCCTCTACCTTTACATCCAGTGGTCACACAGGTGCACGGATCGTTATAAAACACACATCTGATTACTCTGTGATATAACGAGCCGTGCACCTGTGTGACCATGGATTTCTGTTCATTGGATGTAAACGTAGAAGATTTCTATAGAAGGACAGCAAGCAGATATCAAGAAAACTGAGGAATTGATACAGAAAGTATATATATTTTATCTTAAAAACAATAACATTAGTTTGCTTTAATGGGAATACCCCTTTAAAGTAGGCAACTGATCATCAACCCAGCTCCCAATTCTTGAAAACTTGTAACCGGTAGCCTTTCTGTCAAACTCAAAAGTTTTAAGTCTCTGGAAAACAAAAGGAAAAATGAATAAATAGATAAATGAGATAAAACCCCCTAAACAGATAGCATACCATTGGCATAACAAAGGTCTCCACGGTCCCTGAGCGCCCCTACAACATGACAGGAAAGACTTACTTCGCCTGGCAGCTGCTGGATGGTGGAGCGGACAGGTAACGGAAATACAGGAATAGACCAGTGTTCACACTGGTGCACATAATACTAACACAGGACTGAGACAGGGACAAAACAATAGATATATACAGGCCTTCAGGCAGGAAATACACAGGTCAGGTCAAGATCAAGCGGGTATATACAGGTCAGGTCAAGATAAAGCGGGTAATATACAGATCAGGTACAGATACAGGCTGACAAACGGAGACAGGTAAAACTGAACTAAAAACACAGGGAAGACAAGGCTCAAAATAACAAGCAAGGTCTGATAGGAATGGGCAGGTATATAAGGCCGATCCCGGACACGCCTCCAGCAGCGCACCTGGGGAGCTGTCCATCAGGCTAGTAACCCTTGCTGGGCAGGACAGAAATGCAAGGAGCAGGGTGTGGCTCAGTTAAACCAAACACAAGCAGTAAGCCCCAGTTCACACACAAATAAATGTCATCTATTCTGCCAACTGCGGATAGAGCGATGTTCAGGCACGGACGTTACAGGTATATCTTGAGTCATCTTACGCTACATTCACACTGCCGTATGGGGGAACTTATATACGGCCGCCGTATATACAGCCTATATACATTCCCCATAGATGACAATGGGAGCACACCGCCGTACGGGAGTTGTTAGAGAAGGGGCAACCCACAGGGAAATTTATACATGTGAAGCTGGAGATGTCTCTTCTTCATAAACCTCTTTATGGACAGCACTTACAGGACTTAAAGGAACAAGGTTATAATGTGTGTGCTTTTTTGTGTATGTATATAACTATATAAGAGTAATTATAATATAGTAGACTTTATAAGTGTACATATAGATATTTAAGGTTATGTGTTTTACCATATATACATAATAAAATATATACACTAGTGACTTAGTATATATCAGTGTAACTTCATTTACCTATAGCCATATCCCATTCACATGTATTGGAGGAGTAGATATATATTCTATTGTGCAGAAATCACTATCTGTACATGTGTGTGGTCAGGTGGATGTGACTCCTGCTATCGGGATATATTCAGGAGCTGCTGTAGTGTTGGGATATATTCCATATACATACACATTCCAGGGCAGGAAAGTAGGCTTCTGCGTGTGGTTGCATTCCCTTTGTATTTTATGTAGTTACTTTATCACATGCATGTTATTAGTAAAGTCTTTTTATATACAAGTGTCTGCAAGGGTTGTATGTTACTCCTGTTATGTATGAAGGACTGAAGTGGGTGCCTATGGGAAAGACCACTGAATAAGTTGGTTAGATGGAAACTAAGGAAAATCTGAGGATCTGAGACAACCCAGTTGTCTCCTAATCCCTTTGTCATATACCTGTCCAGGAAACAGAACAACCACAACCAGACTTGGTGCAAGAAGTCAGACTTGGTAAGCTATGTTGAACTCACCCTGCAATGTTTCTGCGAGCTTCCAACTGTCTACAGCAGATAAGCCATCCTGATAAAGGCAAATTAGCTATTAAAAACCTGGGACACACTGGGAGAGACACGACACAGGGGGACAGACAACAGATACCAACAATCAAGCAGAGTCCAACCGAATCGGGTCAAAACCAAGATGGTGGTGAAGTTGCAGATTCGTATAACTAGAGAGAGGTTGAGAAAACGTAGCAGAGCTCGAATACGTAGCACAGCAAAGCAAAAACTATCAGCAATAGGGAAAGGTAAAAGGAGACAAGTAGAAGCAAGATGGTGTAAGTGGACTGGGCAGATATATAAAGGAGTTTCTGGATGCCGCCCCCAGAAGCTGAGTGGACTGGCCATGTACTCAGTAACTCTTGCTGGACATTGCTGAGCTGCATAGACCAGTTTTTGGCTTAATCAATCCTAAACACAGAAGCAACCTTAGCCAGACAAAACACACACAAAAACACAAAAGAAATTAATGTAGAACAGCTTTGCACTCACAAAGTAAATTAACGCCACCTAAGCAGCAGCCTGCGGACAGAGGAGGACTTGGATGTTACACCCTCTATCAATGCATGACAACGTACAGTACTAAGGACTTGCTGCCCTTCTGCTCTCTTCATGGTCATAGTCATTTACGGGCAGCCTACAAACAGATATACGCCTTCCAACTCCCCTTCCTTCTTCTCCACCCCACATTCCCACTCCCTCTTTCTTTCTTTAGCTCCTGGTTTACGACTGGTTTTTATTATTGTGAAAATTTCTTAGTGAGGACATGCTGAAAAAAAAACCAGTGCCAATGAATAAGGCTGCCATATACTGCATACAGAAATCCTACTAAACTTCTGTGTACAACTACAATAGTGCAACCATCATGCACATCTCAGTTATGTACTCATTATTTAAAACTCCTATCATGTAATGGAAGTGTAAGAAGAAGCACAAGGCATATGCTAATGTATGTGTCTTTATGTCCTACCCCAACATACTATATGTGTCTCCATTTTACACATTACACACCACAAACAACTCATTTTCTTTTGCTTCATCTTCATTTTCACCAGAGATAATGTCATATAAACATGGCATTTCTATTCTCAAATTCTATTTTCATTAGAACATCTCGAGTCAGAGTTATTACATAAATCAATCATCTTCAGCTGTGCATAATAAGTACAAGGAAGTACAAGGAGCTAGGGCCTATGGTGGATGGAATATCCTTATTGTTAGATTGAACGCACCAACAATTCTTAGTTACGTTCTTTACTTCTCTGTGTATTTTAAATAAGACCTGTCAAGTGGATTTGGGACCCTAAACCGAGTACAGGTCCTTATGGACCTGTGGTTTAGGGTCCCAAATCAACCCAGGGCTGTGGATGCAGATAAAAGAAAAAAATCTAAAATTTATACTCGCCTAGATGTGCGTCCTATGAGGCATGATGTGGGGCAAATTGATTGTGGCTTCACTGTGCAAGTGCCAAAGGTACAGTGCAGCCCAATCTGGGGTGTACTACACTGTCTTCACTACCCATAAGTGGCAGGTCCCGGGGGATTGAGGACGGAGGTAAGCAGAAAGTTTGGGATTTTTTTGGCGCACAATTCAAAAATCATATAGGGTGATTTGGGACAATAAACTGCCGATATACCCGTAAGGACTTGTGGGTTGTTTAGTGTCTCAAATTGCCCTGACAGGTTCCCTTGGACAAGAGTCTACTTTTAGCTACCTCACTGAGTTATTTTTATTCCTAGAATGATACAAGATGCCTCATAAATTATACTGGGAGAATATTTTTTTCTAAGGCAGATAATATAAAAAACACCTGGTTCCTTTTTCATTCGACTTCAAATGTCACCTGGGGTGGCAGCTGGACTTCACAGATAAAAGAGAAGGTCATTCATATGCTGGATCTTTGGTCTCAGTCACAGGATGCTGCAACAGACTCGAACTGCTTCGGGGAAGTAACACAAGGATCTATCTATCACATACTGTATCTTTTCAGACATTCAAGACTTGTATGTACTGATGGCAATTCCCTACTGTTTTTCTTTCTGTTCTATCAAAAGGTTGTCAAAATTTTGACAGACAAAGCCGTAACAGCCACAAGTAACAGAGAAGAATGGAGCAGGGAAAATCAATTGTTTTCTCTGGAAGTTTATCACAATTATGTCATGAAAGAGACACTGTCTGACATCAGGGTAATGCAGTCATGCTTCATTCTTCCTGGGAACCAGGGTCATGACAAAAACTGCATGACAAAAAATAGTTTACAGTACGAAAACAAAATCTGCCAAACTGTCAAATGATATTGAAAAAAAAAGCTAAATGTCACAACATTTCACGAGGCACATGTGGCCGCTTTTATATAACCTATCATATTTCAAGTAAAACCATAATGGGGAACATTGAAAGTATTGATTCATTTTATTTAATTTTCATGTTTAATTTTTCATGTATTATTATGTTTATGTTTTATTTTCTTCCCTCTGTCTAACCACTTAGATGCTGTGATCACCCAATTTAACTAAGGGATTAAATGACTGAAAGCCAGAGGGGGAGATGTATTCATGTGTCGGTCTTTAGACCAGTGCAGAGTAGAACTAGACAGTTCTCTGATGCTCCGGATTAATAATTGTTTCTGATACTGCATGATTAATCTGGTGCAGTATAAGACTGGTGAGTCATACTGTGCACCTCCTATTAGTTGTCCCAGTTTTTTGGATCACATTATTGAATTTTCTGGAGCCCAGACTGAGTTTCTGGAAAACCGGCTATTTCCTGTTGTGCCATACCCCCTTTTGTTTAGAGAGGACACACTTTCTTTTGGAAAATTTCCTAAAAATGGTCTTAAACCCTCTATAATTATGGCACACATTATTTCGGGTGCAAATTCCTCCAGTATTCTGAGGTAGACAGATTGATAAATCTCCTCCATTATCTCAAATCCTGAAGCAGGGGCGTAACTACAGGGGTAGCAGGCAGAGCAGCTGCTCTGGGGCCCACAGTGTCAGGAGGCCCCAACATTAGGGGCATTGGGTGTTAATATGCTATATGTGTGTGTATTTGTGATGTGTATATGCCCTACATGTATTTGCATATGTTATCTTTATATAATACATGGGGGTATATGATAGTGTATGCATGTGTGTATATATGTTGTGTAAATACTGTATGTATATTTTTAAGGGGTAAGTGGGGAACTATTCAGAAGTCTGCTATGGGGCACTGCCTCTCCTACTTACGCCATTGTTCTGAAGGATGACACCTGTATATTATAGAACTCTATAAAAACAGTAGCGCTCAGTAGCTTCTAGAAATGTTACATATGCCATTATACCATTATATAATCATGCATAAGACAGAAACTGTTTTAATAAGAAATCTGGGGAATGTTAGGTCACTAATTGCTTTGCAAGATCAGACTATGCCTATTTCCTGAGAATACACTTTGCTCGACCGCCTTCTGGTAGAATATATGAATACAGTCAGGGAATTGGTCCCTAAGTGGAGTATTAATAATACATGTATATTAACATGAAATATATTTATCATCTCTTTAGTGAATATCTGCTTGATCTGAACATTAGGCAACCATGAACCATCTTACCCCACCCATCAGACTAACCCACTTTCAGATTATGGTTATGTAATATTAAAGAAAAACTGTACAATTTACTGCAAACTTCACATTACACAGGATTTATCTAAGATGTCTTAAACTGAACTCAGGATCTGAAAACTTCCCCAAGTATATCAAGGATATAAAGGAGTTGGCAAAAATTATGCACTCCTGAAAATGCCTCAGCAGACCCTCACTGAGAACCATAGTGTTCCTCATTCACTCATTCCTCATCACGTGGCCTCAGTATGAACCTACTCTCATCTGGAAAAAGATGGGTCACCAATGGCCAACCTGCTTATTCTAGTGCTCTCAATCAAGCAGCAAGTTGCTGAGCTGTGATCACATATTGCGCTGCAGGACATTGAACCCTCATGCCACCATGAAGTCTGCTGGTCAGAAACAGACACACCAGTATCCGACTGGGAGTGTGCCTCCTGTCTATTCTCACAAAAAGTATAAGATATGGATCCTACTGCTTGGTTGATGCCCTTCACATCTTTCCATCAGTTCCATGTTCTTGAAACTGAAAAGTCATCCTGGAAGACCCCACTGCCGAGATGTGAATGTTAGCATATGTATGCAGCAAACATAAAAAAGGCCTGGCACTGTTTAAAGTACAGGGGAGGCATGATGGCGGGCACAGCTTTTGGATCCCTAGGGTGCAATCAGGGAGTGTAGGTAAATTGACATCAAGATATGGAGGTTTTGTTGCTTGTGGTTTACATATCTGTGTCTGTTCAGTGACTTGTTTGGTAATGTTTTATGTTTTCCTATATGAACTTTCAAATTATTTTTTTTATTTTTCAAGCGAAACACATTAAAAGCTATTAAAATACAGTCTTTGCCATTATCCGACATCAAATTGAACCTTCAGAATGCACCCAAATCGTTGAATAGCTGTAGTCGCCCTCCAACTGAACCTACGGATACATCCACACTAGGGAGTAATGCAGATTCTTTATCTGGATTTACCAGAAGATAAAGAACATTATGGTAACTACTTTTAGGGGTTTCTAGGTAGTTTTAGGGGCACAAATCAGCTGTTACTTTACTTTAATGGATCCTATATTTAAAGTGAAACTTTCAAATTTTATTTTATTTTATTAATGTTAGATATTCAGATTAGACTCAATGGGCCACATGTATCATAGTTTTGTCTCTCTGAGGTGAATTTTAGAGACATTTGGCGGCTCTTTTTTGCACCTTATTTATGATCCTGTCTTTTTACTTGTGTTACATGTTCATACATGTTACACAAGCCACATAAGGGGGTTATATACAGGAGAGGACACAAGCCACATAAGGGGGTTATTTACAGGAGAGGATACAAGCCATGTGAGGGGGTTATATACAGGAGAGGATACTACTGTTAATTTGGGATTTAACATGTTGCATTTTTAATGCATTTCGAAACCTATTACAACAGCTGAGGAGAGGTGATTTTCCTAATTTCATTACCATGGCGTTTATATTGCGTTTTGTAAGCGCAAATGTTAACAGTAATGAAATAAGGCAAATCACCTCTCCTCAGCTGTTGTAATTAGTTTCAAAATGCATTAAAAACGCAATTAAACAGCTACGTGTGACCTCACCTTTAGAAGTAACCAAAAAAAAAAATGCAAAAATTTAATAATTTTGACAAAAGAGGTTACTGTGCAAAATGTTAAACAGTTACAATCAGGTCCATTATAAAAAAAATTCCTTTGCACCTGTCCTGGACCAGGTAGAGAATTGCGCCAAAAATGGTGCAAAAATGGCAAAATGTCGCACAGAACATCTGGAAAACAATGATACATAAGGCACACTGCACAAAGGTGCAGACAAGGCGCAATTGAAACAGAACAGAGTTGAAAGTCGCAAAAATGCAGCAAAAACGTCAAAAGTCGCAAAAATTTGACAATTTGCCTTGCTGCAACTATGATACATGTGCCCCAATAGACCACAATAGATAACAAAAAATAACTACAGGACCCAAACTCAACGTACAGACCACAGAATACAATCCTTGGAATCTATGGCAAGCATTTATTAATTTGGGAGCATGGTGGAGCAGGAAGCGTGCTATAATTTTTAGTAGGATGTAAGTTTGTGGCGTAAGGGAATAATGTAAATAATTAATGGTCTCCTCATCCATTAAGGCAAAATCGATCACCCTAGACCAGCTTATAGCTGCTCTTATTGTGCGCCAAAAATTGTGCCACAAAACGAGTCGGAAAAATAGAAGCACCGTAAAAGATTCACAAGTGGTTTGCGTCCAAAAAATTGTGAGTGTCAGAAAAGGACCAATATTGTGTCGCAGACACTTTATAAATAAGGCAACAGTTTTATGTTTGAAAGTCGATACTAAATGCCCCTCAATAAACAAACGCCAGGACGAACCCTTACAAAAACGGACTCCAAAAATAACAAAAGATTCCAGAATCCCTGAATATATAAAAGCAAGTACAGATCCATTCCCTGTAAATATACTCATTCCCCAAACCAGACCTTTATAAATACTTACTCTTTAGAATTTAAGATATGTACAAATTCATACCTTGGATTGAGTCAAAGAATACAAACCTCTCTAATGAACATGTAATCATACCCAAAATAACAACTCTCTAAAGAAAAGACTCCAGACAAGACCCTAAAATACGTACAGAAGCAGTAAATACAAACAGATTCTGAAACCAGAAATCTTTAACCAGAAATCAGTACAAAACAACCAAATCTCCATGCTATTTCTATATTTAGAAGACCCTACTGTAAAGCCTTTTTTCCAGAACCACATAGTATATACCACTTTTTCTTTTAAAGAAATAAATGGCAAGAGGAATTTACCAGTTCTGATAGCCAACACGTCTATGCTGTAAGGGAACACATTTTTCTTCCTTGAACCACTGTATAGCACACTGTATATTTCTTTGCAGGTTTCTAATCCATTTTCATCACAATTCTCTTATAAAGATATAATGTAATTTCCCTGGTGAGAATCTAAAACTTATTTATCTTCCAGTCAGCTGGGATGATAAATCCCTGACTCCCGTTCTTCCTTAAATAATGCAGCTCCCTACACATCCATATTGCCTTTGTCAGTACAGTTTGTTTGGGTGAAGGCCAACGTAGGTCAGAAAGGGATTCATTCTCCTCATGAAGATTCCCTTTGCACTTAATGGATGCAGATGATAATGGAACTGCTTTATGTAGCACTGGAGGCAATATATTTGCATATTCCAGGCTCTGGTTAGAGACTGGAAGAATAAGACTAATTTTATATACCATCTCCTGCATTTCTTTTAAACTTACTTCCTCAAAGTATCTTAAATTATGGACAATTTAATATAATCAATGATTTTATGGCTGTCATACAGACACTAAACTGTGGTTAAAAGATTATACATGCTCCTAAAAACAGAGGCAAAAGTGGAGTCGTTCATAAAATCTTTGTCATGATGGGGAGCAACAGTTTTTATCAGTAACTCGTTCTGAATATAGCTAAAAATAAAATAAATGCAGCAAAACTATTCTAAAAAGGAAGATCCAGAGTAATGCAGTTAGGTAACAGCTAGGATGGACTAGAAAGACAAACAAAGAGAGTGAGCCCTATGGATAAATTCCCTTCCTAGCCGTACCTACCTAATTGCCCTGTCTAACCTTAAACGCAGTTGCCACCTGGATGACTTTCCCTTCCTGAACCAAAGTGACAAACACTGGACAATGCAAACATAGAAGAGTAGACTACAGTTATTGGTTATAACCAATAGGACGATGCAGTACTGAATTGATAGGCAAAATGGACTGAGAAAAAGGCGAAGGGTCAAGAAATCCAAAATAAATAAGTCAATAAAAATGCTATCAAGTTCCAAATAAGATTAATAGCAGGCAAACCTTTTATTAGATGTCAGGGTCCCAGTCCATAAGATGATTGTAACAGCTCTGTCATGGTGCTCCAGTGACCCATGTTCTGGGTCGCATGCGCACCCATGTACCTCCCAGTGCCCCTGGAGCCCTTACCTTCCCTCGCTCCAGCTGCAGCCCCCTTGCTCCGGTTCAAGCTTTCTGATATCAAGGGCCAGCGCACTGTTGATTGCCGCTGGCCATCTGCCTTCCCTGTTACATTACTGCCCCTTCCTGTGTCCCCTGGCAGATCTTTGAGCCTTGTGCCTTTGAGAAAGCTTCCTACCCATTAATCCTGTGTTTACTGTGATTTCCTGTTGTGACCTCGATTACTGTTCCTGTCTCCGATTCTCTGCCACCAGTTCTGACCTGCCTGTTTCCTGACTTCGATCCTGTGCCGCCTGTCCTGAACACTAGCCTGAACACTACCTGAATAAGGTATCTTTTGGCGAAAAAATGACTTAAAGGGGTTATCCGGGTTTAAACATTTTTTTATGGCCGGGCTGGGGAGGGCTATTTAAACATAATAAACATGTACTTACCTCCTCCGGTGCTGCCGATGTCCCGCGCCGCGGCCCGTCTCCTCCGTGCGCCGGTTTCATTACACCGGTGCACAGGGAGCTTCCAGCCGGCCGGATGCTCCCATGCGCACCATCTCCCAGCGCTTACAACGCTGAGAGATAGGGATGGATGGGAGGAGCCGTCCACAATGCGGACCGGTAGCTCCCTGTGCGCGGCTTCCGTGCCCCTGTTTGTTTACAGGGGCACGGATCGAAGTGACCGCGGCGCGGGACATCGGCAGCGCCGGAGGAGGTAAGTCCATGTTTATTATGTTTAACTATCCCTCCCCAGCCCGGCCATAAAAAGATTTTTAAACCCGGATAACCCCTTTAATTGAGCTCATTCATAAAATGTTTTTAGTAAAACCATAACGCCCCCTACAGACAGTAAGAATTTAATTATTTAACACTATTTTATGCAGAGTACTTGAAGATCTGTATCAGAAAATTGAGTTCTCAATAATTGTGACCATGTATTAAAGGGGGATCCTACAAAGTGACAAGGAGGGCAATAAAATCATTAGTCACAACTCCCTGACACTTCATTAACAGCGTTCCTGAATTTCAATTTCCTGTTAGTCTCTGTACACCACAGATTACACTAGGAGAGGCCGGTCACATGATGAGGGTGATTTCCTGAGAGACATCCCTCTGTGTTTTTTTATGGTGTCAGGGACAGTATGAAGAAGAGCGTCAGTAACTGAGAAGCGGGGGATCAGTGAAAAAAGTAATTTTTGTTTTAAAGTAGAACATTTTTTATTACTAGACAAATTATTAGCACTGATGTTGTATGTTAAACATTGCATGGTGTTAGAATATAGATATCAATTTACAGACTATAATTTTGGTGGTCATAGCATAGATATGATTAGCCATGAAGAATTTATAATTCTGGCATAAATGATATATTACAGCTATAGGTCCTGAAACACATGTAAATGTATATTCCTGAATAGTGCAATAAAGAAGACATATTGCTGATCTGGTGTAAGCCTCCAGGGCTACGGCCAGCTTAACTCATTTTCTAGGTACAAAATCAATCAATCACTTTTCAGCAGCAGACAATTGGATTACTGGACACTCTACAACATTGGCTTCTTGATAAGATTACTTTTAAGGTGTTTAATTATCTTGGGCTTTCGCTTACTTCATCAGAAAATCTTTGGTGGCAGTAATCAAGAAGACAGAAAACTCCTCCATCGATTAATGCATAACCTTTATCTACTTGGAAAATAGGGTTATTAAACTCTAATACACCAAGATTGATGGATCTAATACCACCGGCTCTCTAGCCCTTGAGGGGAATGGGTCAGTAGGGAAGAAGTGTGTTTTTTCAACTTTGTGCCTTATGAAAATAATAAATAACTATATAACCCATTATGAATGATGGTTCTTGTGTTTCAAACCCAGCGTGAACAGAAGCTATTGTGTTGATAACATTTTGGTAGCATTGGTGAAGGTCCCCAGAATCCCGATGGATCAGCTGTTCTGATGAAAATGAGACAGGAAGCAGACAGCTCCACTCCCTGTGTAGTGGTCGGTCCATGTTACTGCAGATCAGCTTACTTTCATATGAAAGGGTTTACCAGTTGAGACATAATTCAGGCACTACACTAAAATAGAGGTGTTTGCCTCTAGTTGTTGGTACCCCGACAATCTGACATCTGAGAATCTGGTATTAAGATCCTTGGTTAGGATAGGACATAAATGCTTTCAGTATCTCTTGGGACTTCAATGACAATTTTGTCAAACAACTTTCATTATTAAATAATTACTCCCTAATTTTCTCCTATAAATGATTTATTGCATGAAATCTCTGCCAGAATTGGGTTTGCAGAAATATTTCAGTCATATTCCCTTTCAACACTTTTGTTCCACATACTGGAGGGTATTTATTATTGGTTTAACGCCACTTTTTGGCGGTCACTATTTTTTGTTGCTTGACCATGTGTTCCATATTTATTATATTTCAAAGTCACAATTTAGCTTCTTTTCCCACACTTGTAACTTTTTTTGTTTTGTCGCTGAATTTGGGCACATCGATAACATGGGCCAAATGGGCAAGTTAGCAACTCATTATGCAAATAAAATTTTTATAAACATTACCTAGACTCCAGAGATATATGGGTAAATTCTTCTATCATCAGTTTATTCAATGTCAATTTTGGCAAATTTTGACATATCACATGGTCATAAGCATTCAGACCCTTTGCTGTGACATTTAACTCAAATACTCTCCATTTCCTTCTGATCCTCCTTGAGATGGTTCTACTCCTCCAATGGAGCCAGCTATGTTTAATTAAAGTCCAAACTGATTGGACTGGATTAGAAAAGACATACACATGTCTATATAAGACCTCACAGCTGCATGTCAGAGCACATGAGAAGCATGAAGTCTAAGGAACTACGCAAGAAGCACTCAGCACAGTGGCCTTAAATGGAAGAAGTTGGGACAACCACAACTCTTTCTAGATCTGGCCATGCAGCCAAACTAAGCAATCATGGGGGAAGAGCCTTGGTAAGAGAGGTAAAGAAGAACCCCAAGATCACAGTGGCTGAGCTCCGGAGATGCAGTAGAGAGATGGAAGAAAGTTACACAAAGTAAACTATCACTGCATCCCTCCACCAGCTGGAAGAATGTGCCGAAATAAGCTTCTCCTTAATGCAAGACATATGAAAGTTGCATACAGTTTGCAAAAAAAAAACACATGAAGGACTCCCAGACTATGAGAAATAAGATGCTCTGGTCTGATGAGACAAAGATTGAACTTTTTGGTGTTTATTGTAAGCAGTATGTGTGGAGAAACCAGGCACTACTCATCACCTGCCAAATACAAACCCAACAGTGACACATGGTGGTGGCAGCATCAGGCTATGGGGGCGCTTGTCAGCTGCAGGGACGGAACAACTGGTTGCAATTGAAGGAAAGATGAATGCGGCCAAGTACAGAGATACTCTGGATGAAAACCTCTTCCAAAGTGCTCTGGACCGAAGGTTCACCTTCTAACAAGACAATGGCCCTAAGCACACAGGTAAAATAATGAAGCAGTGGTTTCAGAACATCTCTGTGACCATTCCTGACTGGCCCAGCCAGAGCCTGGACCTAAACCCTATTGAGCATTTCTGGAAAGACTTGAATATGGCTTCCACCAACATTCACCATCCAACCTGAGGGAACTGGAGAGGATCTTCAGGGAAGAGGCAGCGGATCCCCAAATTCAGGTGTGAAAAACTTGTTGCATCATTCCCAAGAAGACCAGGTGATATTTCAGTTTTTTTTGTTCAATAAATAAGCAAAAATATCTACATGTCTGTTTTTTTTTCCTTTCAAGATGGGGTGCAGAGTGAGCAAAAAAAAACCCTTTCAGTCGGAATACTTTCAGTACCCAATGTATAATTATTTTTAGAGAGGAAATAAAACAGTGGACACTACCTTCAGGAAATCAATATGGATATACAGGCGGTCCCCTACTTAAGAACACTCGACTTACATACGACCCATAGTTACAAACGGACCTCTGGATATTGGTAATTTATTGTACTTTACTCCTAGGCCACAATAAACAGCTGTTACAGTTATCAAATGTGTCTGCAATCAAGCTTTAGTGTTAACATTGATTCTTATGACAACCCAACATTTTTAAAATCCAATTTTCACAGAGACCAAAAAAGTTTTGGCTGGGATTACAATGATAAAATATACAGTTCCGACTTACATACAAACTCAACTTAAGAACAAACCTACAGACCCTATCTTGTATGTAACCCGGGGACTGCCTGTATGTGCAGGATTAGAATTATTTTATATTTTTATTAAAAAATGAGAAACAAAAAGAATATACTGATACAAATCAGCAGGTATTTTTAATAATAAAGTAATTATAATGGTAATATATCTGAATTGTATCATTGCATTTAGGTCCAAAACTCTGCCTGCATGGCCAGCGCAGGATAGTAGATTGTGGGTGCAACAGAATTCTGTCAAGTCACTGTAGTAAATGTGTTACAGTGACTAAGCACTAACACCCCCTTCAGGTGCAGATTTTTTTCTGCCTTGTCGGACACAGTGCAGCCACAACACAAAACTGGCGCAAACAGTTCTTAAATACACGTGCAAGACCCAAAGAAGTTCTTTCTTATGCTAAGTCCGACAGAAAACTGGTGCATATCTTGCCCATTATGTTGTAAGCATACAGCATACACAGTAATGTTCATTGTTCTTATATATATAATCCTGATGATTGGGTTAAATGATATTGCAATGGATCATAGCCTTCCACTGACCTCACAGAGGGTGACAATCAAAGCCAAGATGGCGGCACACACATGCCAGTGGTGGCTTTGCCAATGGTGTTTAAATGGTTAACACCCGTGATCGATGTCTGCGCTGTTAGTGGTGGCCGATCAAACACCCACTATGCATGAAGAAGGCTTAGCCCGTAAGCACTCCTCATACATCCTTTCTGGTACTGTGATTTATAGCTACTACACAAGTCAATAAGGCTTTTTTTTAATCTCATTTCTCTTTTTTTCTCACCTTCCATTCCTCTTTTCTTTTTTCTAATATCCATTCTACATTTTGTAAAAATGGGAGTAAAGACATGTGGTGGGACCCTGGGTCATGACGTGTGAGCTTCTCCTGTATCAGCAATTGTATTTATTATGTCATGCTTCTGTTTTTTTTTTATTAAATAAAGAACTTACACACTCTAATGGAATAAAATAGACGAAATAAAGAGAAGTAAAACTGAGAAAAGCGCATTTATAATTCCAGAAACATCCTATGAGTGCTGGAAGGAAACTCCACACAACATATAAATAATATACAAGCTCCAAACTGAAGTACTTCAAAAGGCAATGATAAAATGTAGTAAAATTCTACATCCAGCAACACATTCTAGTGAGAATTTAATGTGAGGAATCTAGGGATGAGCTCCAACTCCTTGCATATTCATGAACACTGAGGGGGTCATTTATTATGGTCTTTCAAACAGAAAACTGTTTTTTTTTCATTCCTTTCTGTGCCTCTTGCGCCTTAATTTATGAAGTGTCAGGCGGCACAATATTGGTGTTTTCGGACACTCTCGACAATTTTTGGGTGCAAAATTGTGGCGTTGCTTGTGAATCTAAGTTTTCTGGTGCTTCTATTTTTCCAATAAGTTTTTGGTGAACAGTTAATAGCAAGTCTAAGAAGGTCTAAACCTTTTAGTCTTACATCCCACTGAAAAATAATAAATGCCCCTTCTGACCAGGGCCAGATTGAGACTGCCATGGGACCTGGGCTGTATGAATATTATAGTCCTACATGTCTGGAATTCACTTCCTCATTATGGTGCTAGAATCAAGCTTCTTGGGGAATAGAGGAGGCGTCTCTTCTCCCTACTTTCCATCTGCGTTTTCAGGACTGCTGGAGGACCTATAAAGGTCCTTAAATGGCTCTTGTATACATGTGTATAGAGAGCAGGAACAGGTGTATGAGGATTTCATGGGTGAAGGTCCGTCTCAGTTTAAAATTTGTCAGGTGGTTTTGGGGGGTGGGGCATGGGCCCTGTAGAAGTCTTAGGCCCCTGGCTTCCACCCAAAACCCCTATATCATCATCCACTACTGGTTCTGACTTGTTTTTATCCTATAAGCTAGGTAGTACTGTTTCTTGAAAAAGCCTTATGGACAGTGCTTCTTAGGAATCTGAATGCACGCTAGCAGTTCCCTTTTTAGCTATCTTACATGCCAATATATAATCTACTGTGGAACCCTGAAACAAGAGGTATCATAACAGCTAAACAATAGTTTTCTTTTTGAAGGTATCTGTATATTTTGGAGGACACCCTTGGTGGCTTATTTAGTCTCTTTAATCGAAGGGCATATATCTACAGACTAGCTACCCATTGGTAGTATCACAAAGTCAGTTTTCTTCTTTCTAGGGTTGACTCAATCTAAATAAATACCAGGGGCATAACTAGGAGAGGCATGGCTCCATAGAAGACTTCAGAATGGGGCCCCCTTAAAAATGTACATATTACACTCACATTCACAAACACATTTATATACCTATTTACTGCATGTGTCGCTTCCCCGCTGAGGTCCGCTGGAGTTCACCTTCTTCTTCCCGGTGCATGTGAGTGCTGATCTTGTGACACAATTTGACTTTTAAATTCCACGGTTTGTCCGAATCAGTCGGGTTGTCCGACGGCCACGCCCCCCGATCTGGGTCGCATGAAAACTGGCGCCGATGTGCCACAATCTGATCGCGTGCGCCATAAACCAATTCAGCTCAAAACGGAAAAATTTGGGAAACCCGACGGAAATGTGTCTGACGGACCCTAAGTAAATGTGCCCCAGTTTATATACACCATATACACAACACAGATACACACACATATATAACATATTTACATCACATATATGTTATATACATGTTATGCTGTAAAATATGCAGCACTAATATATATATACATATATATATATATATATATATATATATATATACACTCACCGGCCACTTTATTAGGTACACCATGCTAGTAACAGGTTGGACCCCCTTTTGCCTTCAGAACTGCCTCAATTCTTTGTGGCATAGATTCAACAAAGTGCTGGAAGCATTCCTCCGAGATTTTGGTCCATATTGACATGATGGCATCACACAGTTGCCGCAGATTTGTCGGCCGCACATCCATGATGTGAATCTCCCGTTCCACCACATCCCAAAGATGCTCTATTGGATTGATATCTGGTGACTGTGGAGGCCATTTGAGTACAGTGAACTCATTGTCATGTTCAAGAAACCAGTCTGAGATGATTCCAGCTTTATGACATGGCGCATTATCCTGCTGAAAGTAGCCATCAGATGTTGGGTACATTGTGGTCATAAAGGGATGAACATGGTCAGCAACAATACTCAGGTAGGCTGTGGCGTTGCAACGATGCTCAATTGGTACCAAGGGGCCCAAAGAGTGCCAAGAAAATATTCCCCACACCATGACACCACCACCACCAGCCTGAACCGTTGATACAAGGCAGGATGGATCCATGCTTTCATGTTGTTGACACCACATTCTGACGCTACCATCCGAATGTCGCAGCAGAAATCGAGACTCATCAGACCAGGCAACGTTTTTCCAATCTTCTACTGTCCAATTTCGATGAGCTTGTGCAAATTGTAGCCTCAGTTTCCTGTTCTTAGCTGAAAGGAGTGGCACCCGGTGTGGTCTTCTGCTGCTGTAGCCCATCTGCCTCAAAGTTCGACGTACTGTGCACTCAGAGATGCTCTTCTGCCTACCTTGGTTGTGACGGGTGGCGATTTGAGTCACTGTTGCCTTTCTATCAGCTCAAACCAGTCTGCCCATTCTCCTCTGACCTCTGGCATCAACAAGGCATTTCCGCCCACAGAACTACCGCTCACTTTATGTTTTTTCTTTTTCGGACCATTCTCTGTAAACCCTAGAGATGGTTGTGCGTGAAAATCCCAGTAGATCAGCAGTTTCTGAAATACTCAGACCAGCCCTTCTGGCACCAACAACCATGCCACGTTCAAAGGCACTCAAATCACCTTTCTTCCCCATACTGATGCTCGGTTTGAACTGCAGGAGATTGTCTTGACCATGTCTACATGCCTAAATGCACTGAGTTGCCGCCATGTGATTGGCTGATTAGAAATTAAGTGTTAACGAGCAGTTGGACAGGTGTACCTAATAAAGTGACCGGTGAGTGTATATATATAAATATATATGTATATATATATATACTGGTGCCCATCCTCTATTCTTTAGTGTCAATTTGGATGACGGGGCTCCCTGACACTGTGGGCCCAATAGCCGCTGCTATGGCTGCTACCACTATAGTTACGCCCCTAATGAATATGGTCGGTGTGAATCTGACTGCCAGGTCCTTAAAAAGCATAAGAATAAAGGGGCACAGTGAGCAGGTTCTGAGCAGGGCCACACCACCACCTTTGGCACTGGTTTGGTGAGCAAGACATACCCGGTGGCTGATACCCATGTCATGTTATAATTTTCTTTCATTGGTTGAACACTTGTTTACAGAGTAAAAAAGAAAAAAATTCACAGCAGCACAGCGTCAAGAAAGAACCCCTAACAAGGGGGGGTGCAAAGACTCAGCAGTCCTGGTAGAGGACTAACAAGTGTATAAATCCCAAAAAATGAGGCAGCACTCCAAAAAATAAATGGAAAAACGGAAGGGTTTATTCCAAAACCGGCGACGTTTCGGTGTGTATCACCTTTTTCAAGCAATGTGTGCATACAAAAGAGCAAACTTATATACCCCCTTGGTGGGAGGGTTCACAAAGTGACATCATAAACGAATATGCAAATACAGTATTGTTAAGATAGCAGCAGTGATATAAAGTGTCAGTGCATAATTAATAAATATCATATACATATCACATCGTGTACTGTGTATAAAAGGAGTCATGTGCGACTGATTACCGGTGTCCGGCGTCTCCATGTGTGTACAGTGGCGATCCAGCGCCTGATCGCGTCTACATATCTCTACTGCGCATGACCGGAAGTCAAAACAGGCGCATGTGTAGAGAACGGTGGCCATCTTGGGTAAGGGAATCGCAACTTCTGTGTACTATTAAACGACTGGCAATAACGGGTCAGTGAAATTAGAATGTATCAATTAGAAAAGTCTTATAGACACAAGTGTGTGGTGATATATATATATATACATTAAGAGACCACGTCACCCATCACGGGCCGGACTGGCAAAAGAGCTTGGCATAAATGCCGGCTAATGTCAGAACCCACGCATAGGTGTGTGTGGTGCACATGAACCCAAAAAATTGGGGTCGGGCACCTACACCGTGCAGGAAAGGCCCGCAATGTTGGTGACATATCGGTCCCATACACAGTGAATACCCCACATACAAATGACCCAGTGCCGATTCAGATGTACATAATGCAGAATCCACGAAATGGCCCAAAGGAGACGTCAGTGTATGAATCAATTCTTCGAGTGCAAGTGACAGTGCATATAATGTGACAATGATCTAGAAGATAAAAGATAAAAGTATTAAAATCACATAAAGAAGAAAAGTATTTTGAATATGCAAATAGCAAAGTCATTCAGAGGAGGGAAACATAGGCACCACAAGGCGGAGGATATATTCACATAATGGATCCCAGGTTAAAGTCCACATTCAAACCATGTGGTCTCAGAGTATTCAGCCTATATATCCATTGTAATTCTTTTTTACGCAAGAGTTTCTCCCTGTTGCCCCCACGTCGTAATGCAGGTACGTGATCAATAAGTGTAAACTTAAGTTGTGTTTCAGTGTGTCCACAGTCAAAGAAATGTTTAGAGACTGGAAGGTCTTGTTTGGCTTTTCTAATGGTGTACCTGTGTTGGGTAAAACGGATTTTAAACACCAATGTTGTTTCTCCAACATATGCCTTGCCACAAGGGCACTTAAGTAAATATATGACATGGTCACTGTTGCAGTTTAAGTAATGCCTAATTCGGAAGGTTTCACCATTGTGGTCAAAGGTCTCCCCCTTCAGCATGTGGGAGCAATTCACACAGGATCGGCAGGGAAAACTACCCTTGCGTGTCATCCCCCATAGACCAGACTGAGTCGATTTTTTTAGGGATCCAACATCCGCTCTAACTAGTCTGTCCTTTAAATTCCTAGATCTCCTATAGGAGAAAAGGGGTGGTCTAGAAAATTCAGGAATGGTGACCGAACATTTGTCAAGTATTGGCCAATGTTTCTTAACTATATTGGCTACTTGTGGGCTCAAATCATTATAGGTAGAGATAAAGGGTAACCTCTTTGTGCTATCTCGATCCCTTTTAGGTTTTAACAGGGAATTGCGATCTCTGTTCCTTGCTTTTTGTTTGTTGTATTCTATGATTTTATGCGGGTACCCGCTGGCTTTAAATTTTTTCTCCATATTGGAGAAATTTTTTTCAAGAGATGTGGTTTCACTCGTAATCCTTTTGGCTCTCAAGAATTGGCTGAATGGGAGTGATCGTATCATGGCTTTGGGGTGGTTACTCTCAAATCTAAGGAGGTTATTCCTATCCGTGCTCTTTGTGTAGAGCTCGGTGGAAAGTTTCCCAGATTCTAAACTCACTAAAACATCCAAAAATTGGATATTAGTCTTGGATGCTACCATGGTGAACTTGATATTGTCATCAACTTCATTAAGGAATTGATGGAAGTCGTTCAACTCCTGAGTAGTGCCGGTCCAAATGAGGAAGATATCGTCTATGTATCGCCACCACCTCAAAACTTTGTCAAAGTGGTGGGACACATAGACGAACTCCCCCTCAAGGACCGACATTACAATATTCGCGTATGTGGGGGCCATATTGGACCCCATGGCCACCCCACGTAGCTTTGTATAGAATTCATCGCCAAACAAAAAATAGCTATTGTATAAAATTAGTCTAAGCAGTGAGATGATAAAACTTCTCTCACCATTCGTGAATACTGAGTCATTCAATCTCATGGAGATTGCCCTGATACCCCGTTCATGGTCTATTGAAGTATATAAAGATACCACATCAAACGAGACAAGTGTGACCTCACAGTTCAATTCAATTTCGGATAATTTACTCAAAAAATCTGACGTATCTCTAATGTACGACGGACTGGATGTAGCAAAATGTCGTAAAGCTTTATCAAGCACCATGGCCATTTTGGAAAAAATAGAGTCACTTCCAGAGACGATCGGTCGTCCAGGAGGTAAAATCTGTAAAAATGAGATCTAAAGCCAAGAGGATTCCTTGTGGAATGAGATCACATGTATGTCCGAATCTCTTTTCCCAGGATTCTAATTTTTGCACTAAATTCATGCATATATCCAATAAATATTCTTTAGATCTGATTTTACTCAATATTGAATATTTACAGCAAGAAGTTAATGCCCTACAAGTCAGAAATGTTGAGATGGAAACTATGTTGAAGGACAAGTTACCTGAAGAGGAATGTAAAAAATTTTTTGATACCTCTAACCTTTCTATTACTAAATTAAAGTCGGAATTAGAGACAACTAAAAGACAGAAATGGATACGTGACGAAGATGACTATAAGATTGGTAAGATCTATGGATGGCAAAGACTACAAACATCAGCATTTCCCTCGACTGCACCGAGTGATCCCCAACAAAGGAGGAAGAGGAGAAGTCCAAAGAAAATGAAGAAAACTCAGGATTCAACTCAGGAAGTGGCGCAGGATTTGGGTAACTCCGATTTACCTTCATCTTCACAATCTCAGGTGTTATCCACCAATTTTTTAGGACAGACAACAATGGACAAAACAAGAGATACATCAGGAGAGGTGGTAGAAGACACTGGAAAAGTAGAAAAAATCAAGGCTGTGGAAAACCGAGGATTGATGACCAGGATGGGGGCGACAAAGAAGAAACCTTAGTGGTAAATATTTCTTCCAAAGAACTTACTGAGGCTGAACTTTCTGTATTGGGCAAGGGTCTATCCTTTAGCCCCTGTGCCCATATGGACTGGTTTGAACTAGAAACTGATTTGTTTAACTTCTTACGTAGCATCAAATTAAAATATTGGTTTTCCACCCAACCCCCGACCCCTGATGTGTGTAGAGAGGCCTTTGATCCTAGAACCCTGGGCCTATTTAGCAAGAGCAACTTTGTTCCCACCATAAATTGCCCAGCTATTGAAACATTCTCTGACATTGTGAAGAGAGACATTTTGAAACTTAAATGTGACGATAGTGGTAAAATATTACAGCATGCCAATCTCACATCTGAGGAGATGTTAGCTCTGGAACACCTTGCCCATGACGACGACCTCACAATTAAACCCGCTGATAAGGGGGGTGCGGTCGTCGTCATGGACACAGCTGCATATCTAGCAGAAATTCGCCGACAGTTGGCTGATATTGAGGTATACAAAAGAATGTCACAAGATCCGAAGTTTGAACTTAAACGAAAAATTATGTGTATCATTAATACTGCTGTTGAGGAGGGCATTATCAACACCAATATGGCCAAATTTCTTGTGGTAGAACATCCGGTCACTCCGGTTTTGTATGTCTTACCGAAAATACATAAATCTCTGACATCACCTCCTGGACGACCGATCGTCTCTGGAAGTGACTCTATTTTTTCCAAAATGGCCATGGTGCTTGATAAAGCTTTACGACATTTTGCTACATCCAGTCCGTCGTACATTAGAGATACGTCAGATTTTTTGAGTAAATTATCCGAAATTGAATTGAACTGTGAGGTCACACTTGTCTCGTTTGATGTGGTATCTTTATATAATTCAATAGACCATGAACGGGGTATCAGGGCAATCTCCATGAGATTGAATGACTCAGTATTCACGAATGGTGAGAGAAGTTTTATCATCTCACTGCTTAGACTAATTTTATACAATAGCTATTTTTTGTTTGGCGATGAATTCTATACAAAGCTACGTGGGGTGGCCATGGGGTCCAATATGGCCCCCACATACGCGAATATTGTAATGTCGGTCCTTGAGGGGGAGTTCGTCTATGTGTCCCACCACTTTGACAAAGTTTTGAGGTGGTGGCGATACATAGACGATATCTTCCTCATTTGGACCGGCACTACTCAGGAGTTGAACGACTTCCATCAATTCCTTAATGAAGTTGATGACAATATCAAGTTCACCATGGTAGCATCCAAGACTAATATCCAATTTTTGGATGTTTTAGTGAGTTTAGAATCTGGGAAACTTTCCACCGACCTCTACACAAAGAGCACGGATAGGAATAACCTCCTTAGATTTGAGAGTAACCACCCCAAAGCCATGATACGATCACTCCCATTCAGCCAATTCTTGAGAGCCAAAAGGATTACGAGTGAAACCACATCTCTTGAAAAAAATTTCTCCAATATGGAGAAAAAATTTAAAGCCCGCGGGTACCCGCATAAAATCATAGAATACAACAAACAAAAAGCAAGGAACAGAGATCGCAATTCCCTGTTAAAACCTAAAAGGGATCGAGATAGCACAAAGAGGTTACCCTTTATCTCTACCTATAATGATTTGAGCCCACAAGTAGCCAATATAGTTAAGAAACATTGGCCAATACTTGACAAATGTTCGGTCACCATTCCTGAATTTTCTAGACCACCCCTTTTCTCCTATAGGAGATCTAGGAATTGAAAGGACAGACTAGTTAGAGCGGATGTTGGATCCCTAAAAAAATCGACTCAGTCTGGTCTATGGGGGATGACACGCAAGGGTAGTTTTCCCTGCCGATCCTGTGTGAATTGCTCCCACATGCTGAAGGGGGAGACCTTTGACCACAATGGTGAAACCTTCCGAATTAGGCATTACTTAAACTGCAACAGTGACCATGTCATATATTTACTTAAGTGCCCTTGTGGCAAGGCATATGTTGGAGAAACAACATTGGTGTTTAAAATCCGTTTTACCCAACACAGGTACACCATTAGAAAAGCCAAACAAGACCTTCCAGTCTCTAAACATTTCTTTGACTGTGGACACACTGAAACACAACTTAAGTTTACACTTATTGATCACGTACCTGCATTACGACGTGGGGGCAACAGGGAGAAACTCTTGCGTAAAAAAGAATTACAATGGATATATAGGCTGAATACTCTGAGACCACATGGTTTGAATGTGGACTTTAACCTGGGATCCATTATGTGAATATATCCTCCGCCTTGTGGTGCCTATGTTTCCCTCCTCTGAATGACTTTGCTATTTGCATATTCAAAAAACTTTTCTTCTTTATGTGATTTTAATACTTTTATCTTTTATCTTCTAGATCATTGTCACATTATATGCACTGTCACTTGCACTCGAAGAATTGATTCATACACTGACGTCTCCTTTGGGCCATTTCGTGGATTCTGCATTATGTACATCTGAATCGGCACTGGGTCATTTGTATGTGGGGTATTCACTGTGTATGGGACCGATATGTCACCAACATTGCGGGCCTTTCCTGCACGGTGTAGGTGCCCGACCCCAATTTTTTGGGTTCATGTGCACCACACACACCTATGCGTGGGTTCTGACATTAGCCGGCATTTATGCCAAGCTCTTTTGCCAGTCCGGCCCGTGATGGGTGACGTGGTCTCTTAATGTATATATATATATATATCACCACACACTTGTGTCTATAAGACTTTTCTAATTGATACATTCTAATTTCACTGACCCGTTATTGCCAGTCGTTTAATAGTACACAGAAGTTGCGATTCCCTTACCCAAGATGGCCACCGTTCACTCTATTCTTCTCTCTACACATGCGTCTGTTTTGACTTCCGGTCATGCGCAGTAGAGATATGTAGACGCGATCAGGCGCTGGATCGCCACTGTACACACATGGAGACGCCGGACACCGGTAATCAGTCGCACATGACTCCTTTTATACACAGTACACGATGTGATATGTATATGATATTTATTAATTATGCACTGACACTTTATATCACTGCTGCTATCTTAACAATACTGTATTTGCATATTCGTTTATGATGTCACTTTGTGAACCCTCCCACCAAGGGGGTATATAAGTTTGCTCTTTTGTATGCACACATTGCTTGAAAAAGGTGATACACACCGAAACGTCGCCGGTTTTGGAATAAACCCTTCCGTTTTTCCATTTATTTTTTGGAGTTCTGCCTCATTTTTTGGGATTTGTTTACAGAGTAGCTACCTACTGGAGGCATTACACAGAATAGTTTTTTTTTATCTAGAGTAGATTGAATTTGCATACTCCAAGTGTGACTGGTTATCTCCACAATGTATTATGAGTATGTGATCCGCTATGGTGTAACTGCTCAACTTCTCAAGATCGGGGGAGCAACATGATCAGGGTTTTGTCAAGCACAGCACCTTTTATACTCCATTGTTGCTTAGCCCAAATCAAATCATAGTGAGCTGTAACGCTCAATGGAGAAGCATAAAGTGGACACATAAATCATATAAACATTGGGCTTGTCTTTACTTAATTAGAGGCTGAATTTAAAGAACATAAAGAGTTGTATGAAAGACAGTGACCCTAAGTATATAACCTATTTTTTATATGGTTAACCCCTTAACGCTCTGCGCCGTAGCTCTACGGCGCAGAGGTATAAGGGCTGTATGAAGAGGGCTCACGGGCTGAGTCCTCTTCATACAGAGGTGGGGGTTTTTGCATATTGCACAAAACCCCCACCGCTAATAACCGCGGTCGGTGCTTGCACCGATCGCGGCTATTAACCCTCTAAACGCCGCCCGCAAAGTCGCGGGCGGCGTTTAAAAGACGGCGGCGCGTGGGCGCCGCCATCTTTTTTTCGATCGCCACGCCCCCGAACGTCATCGGGGGGCGGCGATCGGTTGCTATGGTAGCCTCGTGTCTTCTTTTGACACGAGGCTATCTGGCAGCTGCAGATTCGTTACAATGAGCCAGTGGCTCATTGTAATGAATGTGCTGCAAAAATGCCATATATTGCAATACAGAAGTATTGCAGTATATGGTAGGAGCGATCTGACTATCTAGGGTTAATGTACCCTAGATGGTCTAAAAGATAGTGAAAAAAAAAATAAAAAAAAAAGTTTAAAAAATAAAAAAAATTAATAAAATATTAAAAGTTCAAATCACCCCCCTTTCCCTAGAACGGATATAAAACATAATAAACAGTAAAAATCACAAACATATTAGGTATCACCGCGTCCCAAAATGCCCGATCTATCAAAATATAAAAACGGTTATGGCCGGCGGTGACCTCCGAGGCGGGAAATGGCGCCCAAATGTCCGAAATGCGACTTTTACACCTTTTTACATAACATAAAAAATGAAATAAAAAATGATCAAAATGTCGCACAGACCTCAAAATGGTAGCAATGAAAACGTCGCCTCATTTCGCAAAAAATGACCCCTCCCCCAGCTCCGTGCGCCAAAGTATGAAAAAGTTATTAGCGTCAGAAGATGGCAAAAAATTTTTTTTCTTTTTTGTACACATTCGTTTAATTTTTTAAAATGTATTAAAACACAATAAAACCTATATAAATTTGGTATCACCGCGATCGCACCGAACCAAAGAATAAAGTAGGCGTATTATTTGGAGCGAAGAGTGAAAGTCGTAAAAACTGAGCCCACAAGAACGTGACGCACGTGCGGTTTTTTTTCAATTTTTCCACATTTGGAATTTTTTTTCAGCTTCGCAGTACACGGCATGTTAAAATAAATAACATTACGGGAAAGTAAAATTTGTTACGCACAAAATAAGCCCTCACACAGGTCTGTACACGGAAAAATGAAAAAGTTATGGATTTTTGAAGTTGGAGAGCGAGAAATGAGCCGGAAAACCCTCCGTCCTTAAGGGGTTAAAATGCAGCAACCTTGGATTTGTGTGACCCCATTTACATAGCTTGAGATGAGAGTGATATAGAGATATTTAGTTTCATAACAGGAGTCATAGCCAAGAACACATTGTATATATTCAGTGTTCTTACAACGAGTGGTTAACACATTTGTACCAATATATATGTTCAAATAGGCCATTACTACATTATGAATGTCATTAACTATTGATATTCCCATGGCAATTGCCACTTGAATGTTGGTTCAATATTTTTTCCTTTCCTTGCAGTTCTCATATTCCCTTTATCCACTCGTTCACTTATATTTAATGGGATGTCAATTTATGAGTAAAGTTGTGCTCACCCATATATGCTATAGTCATGGTGCTGATAACATCTTCATATAAAAATGTTGGAATAACACTGATCATTGGTATATGGTTTTGGTCTGAATTCTATTAAAGGGTTTGCCCACAAAAGAAAATTCTGAAATTTCAATCCCCTAGTGATCTTTACACAAAAAAAGATAATTTTTTACCCCTTACTTTACAATTTTACGTAGTTTTATTGCTGTTTAGCTCCTATCATTCAATGATGGTCAGTGTAAAAATGTCTAACCAGACACTTCATGATTTCTCTGTGCTGTGTGAGATACTCTGTGCTGACAATGTGCTTAGCTTATCAGGGTAATAGGTTTATCCAGGGGCATAACTTGAGGGGGTGCAGAGGTTGCAGTCACACCAGGGCCCAAGAGGTTTAGGGGGCCCTTATGGTGTCACTTTCTCATATGAGAAGACTATTACTATAAACCATACATTATAGTCGGGGCCTGGCACAGACTTTGCACTGGGGCCCATCAGCTTCTAGTTACAACACTGGGTTTATCTACACTTTCATTTAACGGGGTTCTCTGGAGGTGGAAAAACATGGCTGCAGTCTTCCAAAAACAGCACCTCACCTGACCATGGGTAGTGTGTGGTATTGCAACTAAGCTCCATTCATTTCTATACAGCTGAGCTGCAGTACTGGCAGTAACCATGGTCAGATGTGGTGCTGTTTTTGGAAGACTGCAGCCATGTTTTTCAACCTCCTGAGAACCCCTTTAACTTCAGAACATTGTACTAGTATCTGACACATAGAAAGAAAGATGAGACAGATCAGAGATGAAAGATGTTGAGATCCACGAGATGCATATTACACATGAGATTCTCAGCCTCCCTCCCCCTCCACTGGATAAAGATCTTATTTCTCTGCAGCTTTTAGCTTTACTCTCCTCACTATGTTGTTGTTTGCCGGCAGGAAGTATATGTGTGAGCTCTTCCTGGAATGCAAGTGTGGGGGCTGGAGTACAGAGAACATCTCAGTACAGAGTCAGACAGGAGAACAATATGTCCTTCCGACCCTAAACTCAGAAGATCCAGGGTCGGGTCCGGGGGAAACCAACATTGTGTATACCAGGACTGATAGAGAAAGGTTGGAATTATATCTGTGAAATGCTGTACTTTTGTTAATAACATTGAATTAGAGAATGTTTTATTTTGTTATGCCGAGTACATGTAAGAAACTTGTCTTCGTGGGAATATCCTTATAATAATTGTTGACCTGAAAACCATTTGGATAATTTTGCTTTTCTTTCATAATATTTTTTGAATCATTTAGATGACTGCTGTTCAACAACAGATGCAGAATTCTGTACTTTCAACCCATCGAATGGCTTATTCAAAGAGGTAAAGTTAACATCAAATTCAACACAAAAATTGTTGGGTTGAGTGTGTTTAGCATCCTGCCACTTCTAATTTTATAATATGTGCATGGTTTTAGCTTTGTTGTGAGCATTCTGGAATAAAATTTTTTCAATTAAATTACAATGTTGACCTGCACTACAAGGGACATTTATTATTTTCAGCGCTATGTGTTGTTTTAGCTGTGTTTTGCAGTGTGATTTTATATTGTGATGCATGTCATTAATGTATTTGGCGCCATGTAAGATGAACATATAAGCATCAGAAATGACATTCCACATTTAGGAAGGGGTTAAGAAGTTGGTAGACTATAGGGCTCATTTACTAAGGGTTTGCGGAGCGCATTTTCGTTGGGTTTGCGCCGCATTTAACAGGGGATTTTGGCGCACGCGAACAGATTTTGGTGCATAGGCGCCGGCTTGCACGCAACACAAATCGGGGGGCGTGGCCATCGGACAACCCAACGGATTTGAACTACGCTTGGGATTTAACGTTTAGAATTGTGTCACAAGACAGGCACTTACAGGCACCGGGAAGAAGAAGGTTAACTCTGGTGGACCTCAACGGGGAATCGACGGATGCAGGAACTCGGGCGTGCAAGCTTAGTGAATCTCATTGGACTTCATCTTTGTCGGACCATCCGAATCGGGGATGGCGACAGGACCAGGTAAGTAAATTTGCCCCTATTTGTTGGTCTGATTATGCAGAAATAAGGTGTTGGCAAACTAAAAGTGCAGGAAAAGTGCTGTACACAAACTGAGTTACAAAAAAAAAAGTTATGAGTGTTCAAAAACTTAGATTTTTTGATATGAGTGAGCTCTTTGACGTCTGTCGAGTGCACTTTTTTGACTTTGAGGTATCATTTCTGTTGTCGAGAACTGGACTGTATTTTCAGCTCTACAAATACACAACAATTACCTACTGGTTTTAGCAGCAGCAGACAAAATAGGGTCTTATTAAGTTTATGATCTCTAAGAAAGCCCAGGTCTTTCTCTACAAGTGGCTTTAGCAATTTACCCTAGGGCACATATTGAATAAAGAGTTTTGAAAATACAAATCCAATTGTTGAAGTTGACTCTTTTCAGTACTTCAACAATATTGAATTACTACCATAATAGTCATATAGTTGTTGCAGTTTTTTTATACAATAAATTCCCAAATGCACCAGAGCTGCAATCCACCAGGATCATCCCCCTGTCTATATTCATTTATGGCAGAATTAATACTGAAAACTCTGCAAGGTCAGTGGTTTCCCATGCTTTCTCCAAACATTTTTGTCAGTGTTTTTTTACCTTGCTGCGCCTGTTGTGCCTTATTTATAAAGTGTCATAGCCACAATATTTGTCCTTTTCCAATACTCACACTTTTTTTGGTGAAGTGGGGCGCATAATTTGGGAGCATCTTTAAAATCCCAATACTTTTCCTTATAATATTCTAAAAATAATATCAATAACATGGTAAGGCTTATCACAAGCCCCAGCAGTCACCTGTCATTAGAGATGAGTGGACTTAAACTTCCAAATCGGGTTTGAGGTAAGAGTGTACCCTGCACGACCTGGACGTATCAGCCAAAGAGACACCGATGACCAACCTGGTAAATTAATGCCCCTAGCAACTAGCCAGGGCTATGATTGGTCATAGGTTTCTCCTTGGCCAATCATAGCCATTGGTAGGGGCATAAGTTTGCCAGATTGGTTGTCCATTCCGCTGTCGACCTGGTGATATGTACGGGTTGTGTGGGCGCACCCAAACTCTGATCCTGAAGAGGAAGTTCGGGTCCGCTCATCTCTAACTGTCATATATGTATGTCATCGCTAAAGCCAGTGATTTCCTCCCCTAGTGCAATTTATTTTAAATCCCCAAAAAACACTTTATACATCACACAGAGCAAATTCATCACAATTATGTGCAACTTTTACTGTATATATTGGATGTATTTCTGTGACATTGTAAGCAGCTGTACAATTTGCTCTGTCAAAGTGAATTTTCCATTACTTTTCAGACAAAAGTATTGCACTTTCATTTCAGCCGTTTTCCAGTTAGTCTAGAATTGCATTGCTTCTATTGTACCTGGGGAGAAATATGGCACTTGGGCTGACATTGCATAGTGCACAACAAAATGAGATTAATATCCCCTTTTCACGGTGGGCATTTGAAATTCACAGCTAATGTAGCCAAGGGATTAGCAATACTTTTTTCAAAATTGTCCTTTTTATAGTCAAGTAAGCTTCCATGAATCCTCTCTGCCAGATGATTTGATGCTCTGCAGTGTACAGCTTACACATAGATCTACTTGTCCGTGTTTTGGACAAATTTCTGTGAATTGCTTATCCAGCTTTCATAAAGCCAAACAGTATGAGGAGGAATGTTAAATCACGTTAAGCACGGTAAAAGGTCTGAAGCATAAGCATTATTTTGTTCTATGAAATTGAAAAGTTGCTAATTTTTATGCGGCTTCACAATAAACCCCTGGAGCAGGAGAATACCGACAGCAGATTTCTTAAAGGGGTTGTCCTAGAGCATAAAAAACCTATTGGTGGTCGGGAAGGGGCTGGTTAAAAAAAATATAAACATTTACTGTGGTCTGTGTCCCATGTAAAGAAACAGGCATACAAGCCGCACAGCGTTCAGCCCTTGGCCAGCCGAGCTGGTCGGCCCACCCGTCCCTATTCCCAATGCTGTATCATGTGGGACAGTATTATGGATGGGTGGTCGCGGCTGGCCACCCCGGTTGGAAGCTAAAGGCAGTGCGGCGTCCGTGCCCTGTTTTTTTTACATGGGGCACAGGCCGGAGTGATGCCCACGCAGGACACCAGGAGGGATTGCAAAGGTAAGTAAATGTTTATTTTTTTATAATCAACCCTCTCTCGAACACCAATAGGTTTTTTATGCTTCCGGACAACCCCTCAAAGGCCAAAAAGCCACATTAATGAATCTGATGGGCAGCGGACCTCCAAAAACAGACATAAAACTGCCGTAAGGAGCCTGTATAATGATTATTTGTGTGCTTACAGATTAAACAGAATCTATCAGCAGATACTCACCTATTTGTGTATGTGGAATGGCTTCTTCCTATCATACCAAGGGATGCGGAGGGGAAGCCACCTAGCAGATGCTTCACCATGTGCCCCACTATTGTCTCTGAATCACATCTACATTTCAGATACAAATAGTTATAATGAGAAGCCAATTTCATTCTGCCTGTGGTTAATTCACCATACATCGGCTGACAGACGCCTTCCCAGCCTATAAAAGTATCACTATATAAGTTTATATTCTCTCTTACAGTGTCTCCAGAGAAATTTATGAATCTCATCATTTATTGATATCCCCATGAAAATTGGTACTTTAATGTTGGTTCAATACATTCGCCTTGTAGGTCTCATATTACCATCAACCACTCATTCACTTATTTGAAATGGGATATCAATTTATCAGTAAAGTTGTGCTCACCCACATATGCTTTAGTAATATTTCTGCTTTCTATCTTGTTATTAAGCTCTTGGAAGAGCTCTGAACGCTGCCTCAAGGTTTTGGTCTTTGATTTCAATTCCATATAAATTTGTTGACTTGGAAACCATTTAGAACAATCTCACTTCTTTCCGTCGGATCTTTGACTATCTACTGTTTATCAACAGATGAACAATGCTTTGCTCCTGCCTATTGAGTGGGTAATGCATGCGCAAAGCTTTGAGGAGCCAAAAGGAAACAATAATTCTAGATATTTATATAAACAATGATGTTACTTAATTATACTAAATTATAAGAGCCATCATCTCCAAGATCTAGGTCCAAGGTGACTATTCCAAAGCTTCAATGCTCTTAGGACATGTTATACATAGGTAGCAGTTTGCTAACTATTTTGCATCAATAATTTATACTAAAACCTGTAATGATGTTTATATAGAGAACAAGATTTGTGCATCTCTATTTAGTACCAACTCCTTGTTTTGGCTTAATCTTTATCCGTAGCACTACATAACTGTATGTCATTAAGGCTGTATGGGGAGGGCACGCAGGCCGAACCCTCTGCATACAGGGCTAGCGTCTGCTTTTAACTTCACCAATCACAATAGTTAACCTGTTCAGTGCCACCGTTGAAGGCAGCCATGGCACCTAAAGAGCAGTAGCACATTGACTTGATGTCAATTGTGATGCCGACTGGAAGGTATCCCTGTATTCCAAAATGGATAAATAGAAGTGAAACCCCCCATAGTGTAAGACTGTTAGGGGTACCAAAGTGGCTACAAGCTGATAGTGCTAGATGTTAGATGCTGCCCACTGTAGATTGCCTGTGTCCACTTAGGGTCAAGTATAGAATAGGACTGTAGAATTTAAAAGAAAACCAATGAGGATGGTGCTGTTTGTTGATAACTATTTATTTTCACATATAGTGGAGTTTTAGTAAAACATATACATAGACATTTGTGGAGATGCACTTCTGACCAGTACATACAGGGTCCTTGCTCAATCCTTCTGACATAACAAAGAAATATACATTTTGTATCTCCATTATTATACTGACCAAAGAAGAGTCATTAGGATTGCACAATCATCTCCATAAACACAAAGAGAGGGATTTATCAAGGTTTGTACTGGTGTACAAGGATTTGTGACTTTTTCCTCCCTTACACCCAGTGGCGTAACTGGAAGCTGATGGGCCCCAGTGCAAAGCCTGTGCCAGGCCCCTGACTATAATGTATGGTTTATAATACTAGTCTTCTCATATGGGGAAGTGACACCATAAGGGCCCCCTAAACCTCTTGGGCCCACACCCTCTGCACCCCCTCAAGTTACGACCCTGCTAACGCCACCTTCACCTAAGGTTGTGGCAGGCCAGGACCGGAGCAGCTTAGAATGTGCTGTATGATCTGCAGAGCGGGGTTAACATCAAGCATTAGCGTATGATGTGTTATTGCTTGATAAATCCATAAGTCCCTAAGAAAATTATGAAACTGCATTTAATATGGAATATCAAACAGCAACACTAGGAAGTACAATTTATTCTGCAGGAAACAAGCTCCCATTTGCCTTTTTTGTTAAAGTAAAAATAAAAAAGCGAAAAGGGGCTACATCCTTTAAGATTTCATTTTAGATCTTTAGGATAATAAACCAGTAAAAATAACAAAAAAAGGCTACAGCACAACTCAGTCCGTCACTAGTCTTGAAAGCTGGGATGACCTAGAAAACAAACTTATAATTAGCAGCACAGATAGCGGGGAAAAGAAGGCCGGCGCACCGGGTTGCTAGTTGCTAAATTTACAAGAGGTGTGACGTCACCTCCTTCTTCCAGCATGGCAGAAGGAAAGGGTGAGTGTGTGCATAATTAGCAGCATGGAGCGCTGTACATCTTGTCCCAATGGCGATTGCTGCTAATTATACGTTTGTCAAGACTAGTGACAGACAGTGGCAGCATCAAGGTGAAATGGCGCGGAGGTGAGTATTTGTAGCCTTTTTGTTATTTTCACTGGTTGATTTCCTTTAAAGGAAACCTACAACTTTCAAATTGGACTTCTAAGCATATCTTTGTTATCTTGTTATTTTCATATCTTTGTTATTTTCATTATGCGCTGTAATGCTTTTAATCACTTTTTTGATCTTTATATTCAAAGCAGCTTCGGCGCACGGCGGTACGCGCTCGGCACACCATGTGGCGACCATGTGTACGCCTGAATAGGAAGTGCTGGAGAGCCGGTGACATCAGGTGCGCACAGTCGCGCGCATGGTGCGCCGAGCACGTATCTCCGTGCGCCGAAGCTGCTTCGAATATAAATATTAAAAAAGTGATTAAACGCATTACAGCGCATTATGAAAATAACGAAGATCTGCTCCGGCACCAGCTCACCCTAAGCTGGTGCACAGTATTTGATGCTTAGAAGTCCAATTTGAAAGTGGTAAGTTTCCTTTAAAGATCCTCCATGTCCCTTCACGAACATTGCTCTTTTTTTAAAAAATTTTCATCTCCAACACATCCTTTCTGATGCAAAGAACCAAACCTCATACTCTACGTGAGGCCATCATCTCTTTTATTAAACAAAACCCATTGGGGGTTATTTGTCACATCCTTTTTTTTTTCTTCTTTTCGTAACTTTTTCTAGCGCCTTCAAAGTTCAACACACCTGAGTTTTCCTGTGTTGTGCCTGATTTATCACAGGAAGCCAGATGTTGACATCATTAAATTGTCCAATGGCTTTAAAAAAAGTCATAAACTTTTGCACAACAACCTCCACTTCTGTTTCACTGTAGGTAGAGGTATTCTAATTAGGTTCTAAAACAGCTTTTATTTCACTCATATAAAATATTAAGAAGCAGGATTGTGATTACAGACATACAAACATAAAGTGATTACTCTCAGTGTTATTGTCTGGAGTGGGTAGGACAGCTTGTTTTCTGTTGTCTGTCCCCACTCTAATTGTTGCATTGGTTTCTGCAATCCTAACACATAAATGAGAGTTTTACAAATTCTGTTCCACTGGGATGGTGCATATTTTATTTTTGTAAGCACCACTTCACCGCGTTTTGGCAGTGTGCTATGGACTAATAGTCGATTCAGTTTCAGTACTAGCGTCTTAGGTGCAGTATATTGTGCATAAACTTAGATCTCCCAAAATATATAAATGTTCAATTTGGGATCGCTAGCTGTTTATTGTTTCATATGTTTGCTCCAAAACAAAAAAACAAGGAGTGGCTACATTGGCTACTTTTTTGCAGTCTATTGTAGATCAGTTATTGGTGTACTAGCCACTACAGTCTTATGTGTGTCTGCAACAAAGTGGCTAGGTGAACAACTATTTGTTATTGTAGACCAGTTGTAGACATGCTAGTTACTCCTTGCTCTGCATTTTAAGACTGCAATAGAAGTCTTTTATTCAGCCATTCATCTTTGATTTTAGTAGCCTGTACTCCACTGACTCCTAGCTGGACTGACTGGATTGTATTGAATCTGACCGTGTCTATCATATCTCCTGCCAACCACACCCACACAGCACCCTAGGGGTCCTAGTTTACAGTTTTACGATATCTCAACAATATAACAAAAAAGCAAAGGAGAGATAAAAAGTCTAATATTTTTTTACATAGATAATCAAGTCAAATAATTGTTGCTTTTTATCGGCTTTTGTACCAGAGAACTTCACACTTAACTCAACTGCACTGTAGCTGCAAACCGCAAGGATGGGACCTCTTTATAGATCTACACACAGCAAAACTGATTCTAAAAATTCAGTGAATGGGGTTTGCTGATATCCATGCACATGCGTCAGAAACAGCCTCATGCGTAAATGGGAGGAATTTTAAACTGCAAACATTTCTGCAATAAATCAATGACATGAAAGTGGTTCTTATCAACCCTATTTGCTCTGCAGAGTGGTAATGTCAGGAATAGACCTATTTCTGGATTATAGTATGGCTGGTTAGTGACTGCTCATCACTGGCCTTATCAGTCGCTTGTCCTACATATAAGTGTCAGCACTGAAGCAAGTGTTTGGCAATATCAGTCACTTGAATAATTCATGTAAAATCCTCGCTGCTGTACAGTAGGGGATTTTTTCATGTAATTTTTCACCTTTTTTTACCTTGTGCATATTTCTTAAAATCACAACAAATACACCATAACAACATGCAATTTCTTGTGAGCTTTTATTGAATGTATTTCTGTGCAGTTTAGAGGAGCTCTATAATTTACATTGTCCTTGTGAATATTTCCATTATTTTCCATTCTCTCATCATCTCTTCATTTTCCGATTTAGGTAGAAATGCATTGCTTCCATTGTACCTGGGGAGAATTGTGGCACTTGGCTGACAATGCAAATTACATTAATGTTTTCTTTCCAATGAGGGCATTGGATATTCCCAGCTGATGCAGCCAAGGGATTAGCGTCAGATTTTTTTTTCAGAGATTTCCTTTTTCATAGTCAAATAAGCTTGAATGAATCCTTTGGCAGATGATTTGATGCAATGTAGTGAATCACTTATCCTGTTGTTATAAAGACAGACAATTCAGGAAAAAGGCTATAGATAGAGGTAGGAATTGTACATAAAAAATAGAGAGTATAGGTATTGAATGTATGATACACTGTGATGGTCTTGTCCACATTATTTAGTTCAAATGGGTCAAATGAAATTATGAAAAGAAGTTTCTCCAAAGAAATTACACTTTTATATAAGCATTGTAACTGATATTCAGAACTGTTGCTAAGTGCAGTGGGTAGGGAAAGTATTTAGGCCCCTTTTAATTTTTTTCTCGTTTTGTTTCATTGCAGCCAATCGGTAAGATCAAAAAAGAGGGAGAGATTGGATAAAAGTGCTCATAGAGTGATATTGAAACGTGACTGCTGTACAAATGGATATAAATATTCTTGTCAGCTCACCTGCTGTAGTTGTTCACTACTTTAGGCACAACTCTAGTATGCGCTTAGATCAGGGGGTTTCCGAGGGTGCACTCTACGTCTTGGACTTCAAGTCTGGAGAGCCAGACCAGCTTGAGTAGAAATGGCAGACCAATGAATAGGATTCCATATGGTAGGTGTAAATTATTAGCCAAGGGCAATTTATTAGAAATAGAGGAAGGGACCACAACATGTTTCGTGGATTGGAACATACCCCTTTCTCGTGTGGAATTTCTCTGGCTCCTGCTTTTGTCCTGCATGTCTCAGGAGTCTGGGGCTATTTTTTTTAATTATTGTACACTCTGCACCCTATCTTGACAGAAAAAAACTGAAATGTAGATATTTTGGGTAATTTATTAAACAAGAAAAACTGAAATATCACATGGTCATAAGTATTCCGACCATTTTTACAGTATGAAGTAGGATTCATTTACTAAGGGCCGGAATTGCGTTTTTACGTCGGGTTAACCGAATTTTACCGTTTTACGCCGATTTCCCCTGAATTGCCCTGGGATTTTGGTGCATGTGATTGGATTGTAGCTCATCGGCGCCGGCATAAACGCGACGGAATCAAGGGGCGTGGCCGTCGGCAAACCCGTCGGATTCAGAGAAACCACCGTATTTTTTTTTAAAAAATGTGTCGCTTGACACGGGCTTATCTGCACCCGGCCTGGCTTGGTGAACTTCAGTGAACTCTGATGGAGATGGAATTCAGCGCAGCAGCGACACCTAGTGGACATTGGGGGAACTACCTTAGTGAATCGCCGGAAGACCCGAATCCTCCACAGAGAACGCCCCGCTGGATCGCGAATGGACCAGGTAAGTAAATCTGCCCCAAAAAGTTCAATATTTGTCTTATCAAACCAGAAAATCTTATTTCTCATAGTCTGGGAGTTCTTCATGTGTTTTTTTTAATACTATATGCGACTTTCATATGTCTTGCATTGAGGAGAGGCTTCCATCGACACACTCTTTCCCAAAGCCTCGACTGGTGGAGGGCTGTTGTAATAGTTGACCTTGTGGAACTTTCTCCCATCTTCTTTCTGCATCTCTGGAACTCAGCCACAGTGATCCTGGGGTTCTTCTTTAACTCTCTCACCAAGGCTCTTCTCCAACGATTACTTAGTTTGACTTGACAGCCAGGTCGAGTAAGAGTTGTGGTCATCCCAAACTTCATTTAAGGTTTATACAGGCCACTGTGCTCTCAGGAACATTGAGTGCTGCAGAAATTCATTTGTACCCTTGGCCAGCTTTGTGCCTTGCCACAATTCTGTATCTGAGCTCCTTGGGCAGTTCCTTAGACCACATGATTCTCATGTGCTCTGGCATGCACTGTGAGCTGTGAGGTCTTTCTTTGCCTTTCCTAATCAAGTCTAATCAGTTTAATTAAACACAAATGGACTCCAATAAAGGAGTAGAACCATCTGAAGGAGGAGCAGAGGAGCACTCTTTAAACATGGGATGCAGAGTTTACATTAATGAGCACAAAAATTACTTTTTTATCCTACCAATTGGCTGCAATGAAGCAAAGAGTGAAAAATACTTTCTGTACTCACTGTATTTGTAGACTTTCAACTGAAGACTTTACATGATATGGACAAAAATGATGCTCTCTCTGACAAATAGGAAATCCTTTTTTACCAATGTCAAACAAGCCCCCCCCCTAAAAGTATTTCTGTATTAATATAATTAGAAGTGTGCTTGTGGTTTATCACATGATTCTGTAGAAATCAAATGTTGTCAAGGCTAGTAGTATTACAAAGTACAATAGATAAAAGAAACACAGTGGCACTCACTGTGGAGTTCTTCTTTATTAAAGTGAAACACACAGGGAGGTGCAGACCACAATGGCAACGAGCCAGTTCCCGCCAGATGGAATGTATCATAATGGCGACCTTCGGCAATTCTCCGACCGCCCCCAAAGTGACGCGGCCCAAAGCACTGCCAATCAAATGAATATGTGAAGATATACATAAACAAATGGGAGGTTGCAAGTTAAAAATATACAATAGGAAGCAATGGGCAAGAGGAAGGGCTAGAAAGGGGAAAATAATCCCCACAATTTCTGCTCGCATATCGGCATCCTCCTATAAGAAACCCTATAGCATAGAAATAAAACTTGTAACATCAGTCACGATAATTAAAAAGAAGGATTTCTCAATTTAGATTATATTCTTTTGCCTCGTTTGTTAGGTACCAGTGAATAAACAGAATACAAAAAATAGTAATAAAGTTGGAAAAACACCTTAAAAGGGTATTCCGGAAATATGAACGTCTTATAAAAAAACCCATGATGCTATAAATATACCAATATAACATTTTGTGTCATTAGTCACAAAATGCAGTTTAAAAAGTTTCATTTTATGAATCACAAAATGTTATTGCCTCTATAAAGTATGCAGAGTTATCAACAAGATGGCCGCCATTTAAAACTACAAGTCACATGATACTTTTAGTTCTCAGTAACTCCTCCTACCTCTTACCTCTTACTCCTTACTGCTTCCAGAGTTTCTTGCTGTGTTACCATAGTCATGATATGTGTAACCGCCATCCCTGCACATCACCACAAAACCGGCCTTACTTCATGCACTGCAACCAACCAACTACTGCCAAACATAGTGGTGGTCACATGACCTGCCTGGGCAGGTGCAGGACATGTGATGTAGACATTTGACCAGTCACCAAATTCTGAAAATCTGAAATCTGAAAATTTAATCAGTCCCCCACACGAAGGACTGATTAAAGGACCAGTAGCATTTTAATTCTTCATTACAGTGTATGTCCACAGCTTTTTTTTTCTGCTAAGGAGAGCAAAATTTTAAACAACAACTAATTACATATTAGCTTATATTTTAATGACCAACTTGTATATGAATTATGCTGATTCCTGGAATACCCCTTTAAAGAAATACATTTAAATCATTACGGTCGCATATTCAATTTCTTGCTTGCTCTTGCCGCATGAATCTCAAAAACATCTCCAGAATCTGTCCGTTTCTTACATTGGAAACCTCTAAAATGCTAATAGTTCACTCTCGACTAGACTAGTGTAACTCCCTACTAATCGGCCTTCCACTCACTAAACTCTCTCCTCTACAATCTATTCTTAATGCAGCAGCCAGGCTCATCTTTTAGACCAAACGCTACACGGATGCCTCCAGTTTGTGCCAATCACTGCACTGGTTGCCTGTCTCCTTCCAAATTAAAACCCATCTGTTTAGGCAAGCCTATCTAACTCGCTAACTGCATGAAATGTCAACTCTCTACTAATCCATCCTATGTACTCCTCCCATCGGTTATCTGGCAAACACCAGACCAAACACCAAGCTCCAGGCTTCTCTGCGGTCACTTTCACCTTGGACTTTGTATATAAGATGGCGGCTGATGGCTGCTTCAAGCAGCAGAATTTTTATTAAATTATTTTATACTGTTCTCTTATAAAGAATGGCTGGACCATTGTACAATTTCTTATACCTACTGTGTCACCCCCTTCATCCTCATAGACTGTAACTTCTTGCGAGCAGGGTCCTCACTTCTATTGTTCCATATAACTGTTTGCACTCTGTAATGTAATGTTATATTTCTATATGTCACTTATGATTTGTAAAGCACTCCAGAATTTGTTGGCGCTATATAAATAAAGATTATTATTATTACGGTCGTTTAAGCCTACTACGCCCATAACTCCATATTTTATTATGCATCTTAATAGTTTAAGAGAACAATCACTTCCTGCTGGGCTTCATGCCACGGTCTCAATATCTGCAAATCTCAATACATCTGCATCCCCATCACGACACTCTTTAACATGTTTAATGAGGCGGATACAACCATTACACCGATGTAATGGACCTTCAAGGTTCTCCAAAATAAATTAAAAGTCTCCTAATGGTTTTCCCAATGTAATACCTGTTACACAGACAGAATACCACATACACCACAAAAACGGATCTGCATGTTATAAAGGCATTCACCATCTGTGTGAACCATTCAAAACTGATAGACTTAGCCTGCCTATTAAATTTACAGAAGTGGCATGTGCCACATCTGAAAAAGCCCCTCAAGAGCTCCCTTTGGAGCTTGGTACTTTTTGGGGAGGAGAATCCACTACGTACCAAACAGTCCCGTAAAGTTGTACAACGTCTAAAGGATATAAACAGTCTAGATACTGTAAATTCTGATAACTGGCGATCCTGTTTGAGGATATGCCACTTTTTATGGATATCTACCTTAGTAACCATTTTGCAGGGCCCGAGATGAAAGAAAAAGCCAATCCAACCGGTATTCTGATCCTTCCTCTTATGTGGATACCTATTAGTTCTTAGAAGGCCAGGGCACTAGCATTGCTTTTTCAAGTGCCCTATTTACACAGTAAGTAGGATATCCACAATCACTAAGCCTGGATTTTAATTCCTCTGCCTTAATACGGAACTGTGTTTCATTATTATTCAGTCTTCTGAGCCGTAAGAATTGGCTATATGGTAGGCTCTCTTTTGTATGGCTGGGGTGGAAATTCGTGTTGTGGAGGAGGGAATTGGTGGTGGATTTCTGAAAGCCGAAGTACACAAAATACCATTGAGTTCCCTAACTTTTACATCCAGGAATTCTAGTTCCTTCCCAAAAGAAGCAGTAAATTACATATTCATATAGTTGACCTGCTTGAGATAGGCCACAAATTCCAAAAAAGTAGATTGTAGACCATCTCAAACACATGGTGGAGATGGATCCACTGCCCGTTTGCTCATCAGATATGCTTGAATCCGATACCGTTGTCCAATAATCGTAAGACATTGTTTTCTTTTTTATTAAAGAGTTTTTTTCCAAACGGTTCTCTTAGTTGACACTGAATAACTCCAGTCGAACAATGCTCTTGTATCAAAATCCAACTTGTCTCTCAAAAACTTGTCACATTTATTCTCTTTAACATCAATATCTGTCAACGTGAGACTCTTTTTAATCTTTTTTTTTTAAATGCCTGGCATTGACTCTCTGTCAGGTCCTTCCTTTATTCAATTTTTTCCTTACATAATTCAGTTGTAATCCTAGTATACTCATGTTCATTAAGTTTCAATACAAGACACATGGGGGATATTTACTTACCTGGCCCTGTTGCTGTGCGTTGTCTGACGATCATGGACTCCGGCGCGATTCACTAAGATCGTGCGCCATGTTTACTGTCTTGCGACACAATTTAAATGTTAAATCCCAGGCTCAGTCCGAATCCATCATATCGTCCGACTGCCAGCCCCCCGATTTCTGACGTATAAAATCCGGAGCTGATGCACCAAAATCCGATCGTGTGTGACACAATCTAAATGCCTGTCCCGGCAGCGTAATCCCCGAAAAGTCGGAAAAACGCGACGGAAATGCAGCCTCGGGACCCTTAGTAAATACGCCCCATGAGGTTAGTAGAGTGTTAAAGGTGCAGATGTTTCCACTACTGTTTGAAACTGGGGTCATCTTTGTATTGGGCCGCATCTTTGTATACACGTAGTCCTCTAGGCACCCTGTTGCTGGCGAGATAGGTCTTGAGTGAACGATTATTCCATAAAAGGTGAATTTCCTTGTCCGCCAAAGAAGTAACCTTATACTAGAACACTTTAGTGCTGAGCATTTGTAGTGTGTCCTTCTGATTGCACTACTCAAAGTATGTGGTTGCATCCTCCCTCCCAGTGTGTAATCCAAGGTCGGTAACCTCCGCTTCAGCTCCAGTGTCCGTTTCCATTAGGCCCACTTCACGGCTGAACGTGGCTGACCCAAGAGCGTGCACCAAGTGCTTGAAAAAAAGGACCTAGTAAGCGATAGCAGCTGTTAGATGAGGATAAGCGCGGGCACTGCCGACCAAAGGTACAGAACAGTTTTATGAATATGCATTACAAAGAGTTAGCACAAAATCTTTTAAAAATCCAGAAATGAAAACTTAAAAACAAAATTGAAGTTTTCTGTCGGACTTTGCACATTCTTTTTAGTGCAAACTGTTTGCAAAGGCATGTAAGAAGTGTCTGCGCCACATTTATGTCGCACGGGACCCTATTATGGCACAGCTGGACTAGTCATCATACGACCCAAATTAGGGGGCGTTCCGGTGCTCAGTCGGACCATGCACCAGATTTAACATGCAAAGTCCGACAGAATTGTTAAAGGTGCCCCAAAGAGAATGTTGTGCAATCTGTCGGAGCTATGCAGGGAGCGCCAGATTCATGAAGGACATGCGCCAGAAATCCTGAATCTGGCGCCCCCTGCACTATACCCAGGCAAATCGCATTTAGTGCAGTAAATGTGCCACATTGGGGGTCATTTACTAAGGGCCCGATTAGCGTTTTTCTGGGCGTGGCCTTACAAAAACCTGACGGATTCGGAAAAACCACCGCATTAAAAAAAAAAAGTGTCGCTTGACACGCGCTTACCTGCACTCGGCTTGGCTTGGTGAAGTTCAAAGGTCCTGCAATTGCTCTAGTGTACATGTGTATTGATAGCATGAACAAATGTATGAGGATTTTCTGCTTGAATGTCCTTCTGAGATTACAATTTGGATGGTGGTTTGGGTGGCCCTGGGGCCCCTTTATTATGATCCACTACTGCTAGTGTCTTCCATGAAGAATTGATTGCGCCTCCAGACAAATTTGAAAACCCTTCTGCATGTTTATATGCAGTGTTGTGACTTGAAGCTGATGGGCTCCAGTGTAAAGTCTATGCCAAGCCCCCTACTATAATCTATGGTGTATAGTACTAGTCTTCCCACATGGGAAAGTGACACCCTTATGGGCCCCCTAAGCCTCTTGGGCCCAGTTGCGACTATATCCTCTACACCCCCTCAAATTGCCCCCGTGCATGAAACAGCAATCTTCATAATACAAACCTATTACCTTCACACTTAGAAACAGGCTCACAGTGTGAGTAACATCAGATTGTTAACCCTCCAGTGTCTATTTACGCTCTGTAACTTTCACATTTCACATGCAAATATTAAATTTATATACTAGAAATGTTAAAATGCATTTATTCTACGCTGATAACTTTAAACACTTGTACGTTTCATACTCCATTTAACAGCACATACTAATAATCTACAACAGCACATTACTTTCTACCTACTGAGAGATACAGTATAAAGATGCATAAGTATATAGAGCATAGGAAAACAATAAATACATAACTTAAATTAATCTTAGCTAAATTGTGCATTACAAGTTATTAGTTTATTGAAAAATTTTCTTGGTATAGTCCTTTAATTACCCTGGTATTCAGCAGGCCCAATGCCTGAGCACTGTGGAGGCAGATACAGTGGGAGTAGGGAGTGGTAGGTGCTACGTAAGCCACCCGGCTTGTGAAAATAGTTTCCATGAGTGAATTGTATTTGTAAAATTACAATCAATTACAACCTCTTGAGAACTGCAGCACATCTAAGCTTAGTAGGAAAGTAATTGCTAAAATTATTTTTGCAGGGGATTGAAGAGCTCTGTAAATTTTGTAGAAGGGGCTTAATTTTGTGTGGAAAGTCCTTAAATGAAATTAACAATACCAAAAGAAGAGAGCTGCAAAATATTTAGAAAAGTATATATCTCCAGTATATGGGGGAAACAAGACGTCCCAGATGGAACGTGGGACCACCACAAAAGGCCAAAGACCCCCCTTCCATATGCCCCGAAGTTAAGATGTGCCAAATATAATAATCGAAAATGAAATGTCCAAAAATAGGACAAAAAATACAGGGTAAAGTGACAACAGTGCAGTAAAAACCAGTGGTTCAATAAGCCGGAGGTACCTTCCGGTATTATAGGTTCCAAACATCAATGTCACACTTACCCGTAGGCATGGTGAAAGGCAGACAACGGGCACTTAGAGGGAAGCCAAAAGATGCACCCCAACGCGCATGCAAAGCACGCGTTGGAGGTCCTGACGAAGCATTGGTGCGAAACGTGCGTCGGGGTGCATCTTTTGGCCTCCCCTCTGACTTCCCGTTGTCTGCCTTTAACCATGCCAACGGGTAAGTGTGACATGGTGGTCCCACGTTCCATCTGGGACGTCTTCTTTCCCCCATATACCGAACTTACCCAGTCTTTTGGGAGTTATATATATATTTATTTGTATGGATTGTTTATAAAGGAGATATATACTTTTCTAAATATTTTGCAGCTCTCTTCATTTGCTATTGTTAGCTGTGTTTGTTTGATAGTTGGTGGGATGTCCAACATTGGGGCAATTTTGTTTTTTGTTACTGACCTGCACACCTCTTCATCTTAACCCCCGCACCTATCTTTGCTAATCTTTATACACGAGGATTACCTAGAAAAGATAATTAGCAGGTCGGAGCTTGGGCGCGCGATCTCCGGCACTTCGGGCTGCTAATTATGCATGCCCCCCTGGGTGACCTCATCTCCCTATCCAACATGAAAGAGGGAGGCATCTATCACTCAGGAGGCGGGAATTCATGCCTACCTCTCATTGGTGCGAGAGAGAGATTTTGGGGCATGCATAATTAGCATCATCTTGATGCTCCGGCCTGCTAATTATAAGTCTCTTTTCTAGGTGATCCCAGCGTTTCAAGACTAGTGGAGGACAGCGCAAGGATCAAGATGAACAGGAGCGTAGGTGAGTATCTGTAGTGTTTTTTTACCGATTGGTTTCCTTTAATGGACTATAGTGAGGCTTCTCTTATTACAATGCCTGGAGATCATGGTTTTCTGCACAAAGATTGACAGTAATGTATAGATTATTGGCAACCCTATTTAACACTTAAAGGGAATTCATCATCACGATTAACCTACCCAAACTAACTGCTACTACATGAGGCTATGCTCACACAAACCATCCATCTCTTTCATCATTTTTATTGTCAAGCTGGTTCTTCTATGTCAAAACTTCACTTTAGAAATATGCAAATTGGGTTGAAGTACTTTGACTGCGCACCTAAATACTGCAGCTCCACATCTCATTGGATACAGGAAGGATGTTGCTGAAGATGGAAGGATGAGGGGAAGTGGAAGTGTAGTGGGGGTGGGGGTGTTATTGTTGTGAAACTAAAGCTGACACCCCCAAAGTACCTGAGCCAAATTTGCATATTTCTAAAGTTAACTTTTGGAATGGAAGGAGAAGCTGGAAAATAAAAACAAAGGCATGGATGACTTGTGTGGGCATATTCCTATATAACATAACACTTACTTCAGGTAGGTTAATTGTGGTATTGGATTCCCTTTAAGGGCAATCAGGCAGCAGAAATTGACTTAAAATATCTCTACCAGTTCCTTAATAATTCAGATTAACACTTTCCACAACACGATCTTTTGAAGACCCAGCGTGGTGGCATCATCCAGAAAGACTACTTTTAAGACATGTGTAACTCATTTGTATAAAGAATCATAATGTTATTAGACTACAGGTAGGTCAAACTTGGTGTTAAAGCCTTTCAAGGTAGCAAAAGGTGGCATTATTTTTCATTTAACATCTTGGAAAATGTATTTGCATACTTTCCAGAATTACATAGTGGGGCATCTATGGCTTTTTAGTCTCCACAGGCCTATAAGGCGGCCTTAATTGGCAAACTCTTACCTTCTGACCTTAGGCTACATTCACACGAATGTATGGGGGACGTATATATGTCCCCCATACACTTCATTGGCCTCGCAGCACCGTATGGGAGAGGTATGGTGCAGAACACGTGCATTCATATGGAGAGGGGCTGGGGTGAGCAGCGGTACAGCGGGCATACATCGTGTGAATGTAGCCTAAGTTGTATAAAAGCAGAGGTGCTGCAGCACTGACGTCTTTCCTTGCGTCTGAACACCACCTCCCTTGTAATTGATGGTAAGGGACCTAAAGTTTTCTAGATAATATCACACTAGACAGAACAGGAGACACAATAGATACATACAGTTTAGAGTATAGACTACATACAATTCCGCTACCTTGTGCTAAACTAATAGATAAAAAGGTTATTCCACACTTGAAAATCCTTTCCTGCTCTCAATGTGAATTATTTGTAAATTATTGGGGGAAATGTAAATTATTTCCCCCAGATAAAAGACAATGGGACACAATAAAACATATATAAATTTGGTATCACCGTATCAGACTGAACCAAAGAATAAAGTAGATGTATCATTTGGAGATCACAGTGAAAGTTGTAAAAAGCCCACAAGAAAGTGACGCAAAGGCGTTTTTTTGTAATTTTTACCACATTTGGAATTTTTCCCAGCTTCCCAATACATGGAATGGAATAATAAATAAAGTCACTGAGAAGTAAAATTTGTTACACAGAAAATACAGATAATACACAGCTCTGTATATAGAAAAATGAAAAAAATAGATTTTTGAATGCGGGGAGCGAAAAATGAATTAAAAAACCACTTAAGCACAGCTGGACTCCAATGAAGGAGTAGAATCATCTCAAGGAGGATAAATATGAGTATCAATGCGAAAGGTCAGGTAAGTGTACACTACCATTCAGATTTCGGCTTTTAGAAACGGCAATTTAGAAACGGAAATTGAACGGATCCATTGTAAATCCCATTGAAATCAATACAATTTAAAATGTCATCTGTTGTCAACCATCAGACAGTCATCCGTTTTTTTTTCCATTTTTGGATGGAAAAAAAATGACAGAGCATAAAGCACTTTTTTGAAAAACAATTGATTCATAACAGATGATACCTAACTGACCATAAAGAGTGACATTAAATTATCTTTTACATTGAAGTCAAGGGGACGGATAGTAAGTGTCAGTTTCTTTTAAGATGAAGAAATAGACAGATATAGACAAAAATAGTTAATATATAGATATATAGATAAATTAATAGATGATATATAGATTTGTTACTCATAATATGATTGCACTTGTATTACTGTATGTGATAAAAAAACATCTGACAAACACACATAAAAACCAGAGGGCAACAGATCATGTGAAAATATAATATTTGTGTCATTCTCAAAACTTTTGGCCATAAAGGTAGATAGTTAAATAAAAATAAGATATCGATAGGTAGATAGAAAATTAGTTTAAAATTACCCTTCGGTAATCCAATCTTTTTCAATTTGATCAATATGGGGGTTAGAGTTGTGTTTGTTCATCTTTAATTCTTAAAGGGGTATTCCCACGAAGACAAGATTCTTAAATATACTCAGTAAAACAAAATAGCACATTCTGTTATTCACTGTTAAAATTACAGCATTTCACAGATATAATTCCAACCCGTCTCTATCAGTTCTGGTGTTTACAGTTTTGATTGTCCCTGGATATGACCAAAAATCTTCTGATTATGCTTGGATTCTTCTAATGAATAGCTTCTCTTGTCTGCATGGCTGCAGTGCTCTTTGCCTCGTACCCCTGAATTACAAGAACAGATCAGACACAGGCACTTCTTTCCAGTAAGACTTACTCTACAAGCTACTGTGTATTTTATTTATTAGGTGAGGAGGCGGGGCTGACTATGTGTTCTATTGATTAGGTGAGGAGGCGGGGCTGACTATGTGTTCTATTGATTAGGTGAGGAGAGATGAACTGATTCACTGAATCAAAGATAAAAGACACAAGTGTGGCATATGGATTTCACTTGGGTAAATTAAAAGTTAGGTTGCTCACCATTCAGGTGTCTTGGTTAAATAGCCTGTAGTTTTATCTCTATGAGGAGCTGCTTGTGGAGAGCGAGACCACGAGGAATAAGCATCCAACGATTTATTCCGTAGCTAAAAGTATGCCACACCGATAGCGCATCTTCATATTCATCAAGTCTTTTTATTGGAAATTAAACCATAACATTGTTTCAGCGCTGGAAAAATGACTTTGTCAGGTTAAGAATAATAAAAGCAATGAATAACAAATAGTACATGAGTGGTATCCTTTATGTTAGTACACAGAGCCTCATTTATAATTTGGGAAGTGGGTCATAATTGTGATAATGGTATGATAGGAGAATTCATCTGTTCATCAGCACCAGCAAGACTGATATACAGGAGATAATAACATTTCATAATGAACTATTGTTCCCCAACATGTACATACATAGGCATTACTAAAGATAAGAGTAATAAGAGTAAGGTAACTTTTTGAGAAAACTTTAGAACAAGCGATAAAATAATCATAAAAAATTCATATGGTACAATGCTACAAGCCGCAATACACATTTACTTGAAGAGTATCTGACCGGTTTGTCAGGTAGTTTGTGGATGACCAATTTTAGATATTTTGTGGTGGATAATTTTGATCCGCTAGTATCAAGAATACATCAGAGATGTGACGGAGCGCGGGCACAGGAGTCCCCTGGAACTATGGTTACTTCTTAGTTTTTTTCCTCCCGCTGGGTGCAGACTCCTACGGAAGCCACGGTAGATTAAGACAGTCATCTAGATCTGTGGTTGCGGCTTACTCAGGTAAGTGTTTGTTAATACATGACTTACCTGACTTACATAGAGATGCACTCCAAATAAATGTTTATTGCGGCTTGTAGCATTGTACCATATGAATTTTTTATTATTGTATTATCACTTATTCTAAAGTTTTCTCAAAAACATATTTTACCCTTATTACTCTAATCTTTAGTAATGCCTATGTATGTACATGTTGGGAAACATTAGCACATTATGAAATTTTATTATCTCCTGTATATCAGTCCGGCTGATATCCCCATTGTGACGCAGTTCCCAAATTGAAAATGAGGCTCCGTGTACTAACATAAATGATACCACTCATGCCCTGTTTGTTATTCATTGCTTTTATTATTCTCAACCTGACGAAGGTGCTTGTCCAGTGCAGAAACACATAGTTGATGTTTTGTTTTAATTTCAAATAAAAAGACGTGATGAATATGAAAATGCGGTATCGGTGTGGAATACCTCTACTTGCAATAATGGAGAGCTGAGAGTGTCATTGTGTTTCATATCCATCTTATGGAAATCAACATCTCTAATCTCTGATCTGTATCATCTCTCTTTTTCTATTTGTATAATGTTCAGAAGCTAAATGAAAGTGTAGATAAACCTTGGACCCTGATACTCTAAGCACATTGTCAGCACACAGCATCTCATAGCACAGAGGAATCATGAAGTGTCTGCTCAGATTCCCCGCCCAAACTCTGGATTTTTGCACTGACCTGTCTAGGGAGTGATATGACCAAAAAGAGCAATAAAGCTCACTAAAATTGCAAAGTAAGAGGTTAAAAGTTATCTTTATTGTGTGAACATCACTTGGGGATTAACTTTCTTTCATGAGAAACCCCTTTACTGACTTTATTATAACATTCTATGGAAATGTATACATCTCTGCAGTGAGAATTACTTTGGAGTGGCTGCCAGCTTACAATATTTTCTCTCTGTCTGTTTTACCTTCAATTCTGTCAACCCTTCATTTGTCACTTTTTGGGCACACTTGCAGATTTGTGCAAAAATGTGCCACTTTTACATAAGCCAGATTTATCACACTGAAAGATAAATCAAACAAGCCCAACCCCCCTACAGGCACACACAAAAAGACAGGCTCAAATTCGCTCTCTAAAGACAAATGACACACATATAATAAAATTATGTTTGCCTGCAGCCAACACTACGTGAATCTCACTACAAATGAGTGTATACGTTTCCAATGTAATCCATAGAATCCTTGCCGTTTAAGACTCTGTAAAGATGTAAAGGTGAGTCATAGTTTTCTTTTTCCCTCCTTGGAATACTGATTTGCATATTTCTTTCCCAGGCTCCCCATTTGAGCATACATAGCCTTTAAAGAGGTTGCCCATGCTTTGGAAAAAAAATGCATAGCAAGCCTGGGAGAGGCGATAAAAACAATAAAAATCTTATACTTACCTTGGTGCCTTGTGCCCCTGTTTGTCCAACTAATCCTGCATGCCTGATTATTGTTTTTATAGACCCCTCCAGGCCTGCTATACATTTTTCTTTAAGTCTGGACAACCCCTTTGAGACTCTGGAGGTCTGTAAAGGAGGCATGAAAAAGTTAAATCTGCATAAGGAATTTAGTTTCTTCCCTGATGATGACAGTGATCCATCACACTGTACCAGGGAACCTTCGTTTCTTTTCATTTTGCAATATTATTCTTTGTTATTTTTCTTCGAATGTCTATATTTTGATGACAAAAACAGAGGGTGAACTCATCTCACTATAGAGCTAAAAATCTAACAATTGTTAACCCTAAGCAAAGAATTAGGTACCCCTTGCTTAATAGCCAATTTTGGGATCTATACTTTGTTCTATGTTAAAAATAAAAATATCTATTGATGTTTTATTTAACCCACTGGGGCATATTTACTTACCCAGTCCAGTCGCAATCCAGCGGCGCGTTCTCCGACGAGGAATCGGGTCTGCCGGGATTCACCTGCTTTTTCCCGATCCATGTACGTGCTGATCTTGTGATACAAATAATTTTTTAAATTCCGCAGTTTTTCCGAATCTGTCAGGTTGTCCGATGGCCACGCCCCCGATTTCTGTCGCGTGAAGGCCGGCGCCGATGCACCAAAATCCGATCGCGTGCGCCAAAATCCCTGGGCAATTCGGTGCAAATCAGAAACCGGCGGGAAACCCGATTAAAGTGCGCAATTCGGACCCTTAGTAAATGAGCCCCTCTATGTTGTCTCTTCATCAGCCATGTATATACTATTATATACTATAATAGTGATGAGTGTTTTGCACGGCGCTGGGTGACTTCGGATGCGGTTAAAAACACGATTTATTAGCTTAAAACTTGCGGAATTACAAAATATTGTATGGTATATAATAGTATATACATGGCTGATGTATAGTATATACATGGCTGATGAAGAGACAACATAGTGGGAGGTACAAGGTAACAAATTTTCATTACAAAAACCTAGAAGTACTCTACATTAAATTCTGAATACATGTAAATAACCTATAGACAATGCAGAAAAAAAGTACCGTCATACAGTTTAGAAATGCGATTGAATGAGACATTCTGAATGAGCTACTGTAATACAGCTGGTTCTAAAAAGAAGAGAGGGGAAAAGAGACTGAAAGAGGGAGGGATAGAATGAGTGTGAGAGGAGGAGGGTGCAGAAGAGAGCTCAATAGAGAAAGAGGGAGATGAAACAAGTACAGCAGCTTAGACAGAAGGTAAGAAAGGAAAATCTTTTGTATATATATAAACATTTGAGACGATGGAACATTCTGTTGCCACACGACAACACACCTGGCCCTATGCCCACTAGAGAACAAATTCTTCCACACCGGCTCGTTTACATGGATATTGTGTCTGCATGCAGGTGCTTATGCACAAATCGCATTATCAAGGAGGATTGCAGGGGTGCACATCTGTGTATCAGGGAGAGACATGATAGATTTACATACACAAATGGTAGCAGCAAACCAAGAAGTGAGATACATTAAGATATATCTATATATATATATGTGTGTGTGTATATATATCTATATATGTGTGTGTGTGTATATATATATATCTATATATGTGTGTGCGTGTATGTGTATTACACATATTTATATATGTATGTTCTCAGTTAAAGTAGGCAAGAGTGTCTCTTAAATATACATACCTATAATGTAGCTGTGATATCTCCCATAGCAATACATGTTACCCAATAATTAACCCACTGGTGATTGTTCTTATAGTCAGAAAGACGTATGTTATACAGTCCTGTGAGGATTATGGAAGAAATGGTGTGGAGGAAATGTTTGAATTATAAAGTGTAATGTGAAGTTCCTTTATAATAGGTTATGCTACACATTTAGTTATGATATGTGTATGATACACATATTAACATGATAATGTACACTTATATGGAAGATATAGTAACCCTACCACTGGCTGTACATGATAGATACAATGTGATGAATGTGTCAGTGCAGCAAGGTTGGGTTTATTACAGTGATATCCTCATGCGTTATCTTTTGATAGGAATGTAGTTAGATCCAATGAGTTGTACTTTGTGTGTGAAACTATACTGCTATATGCATGTAGTATATATAAAATGTTTTATATGTATATGCTTTCTTTAGGCATTGAGATATAATAACTAATAAGAGTAATATACAAGGAAATTCCTGATTATACATTTTTCCATCACTGTTAATAATTCTTTATAAGTTTAATTTTCCAAAAAAACATGTTACATTTTGCTTATGGGAGCTGGTTGTCTTAAGCTACCTATCTCTAAATTTTGAAGCCAAATGTTTAGGAGGCATGCAAGTCTCATTTCATATTTACTCATGGAAATGAATTTACATCAATAGGACAAAATCACGATTGATAGATACTTTGGGGGTCATTTCTCCTTATTTTTCTTCCTGATTTTGCTGTCTTTTTTGGGACATTATTTGGCACGTTACAATTTTTGCGACTTTTTAGGGGCATTTGTTTTTTGTCAGTAAGTCACATTTATCTTCTATTCCAGATGTGCTAATGTCATTTACACAAATGTAATTTATTATTTCAAATTGTGTAAAATTTGCGCCATTTTTTTGGCCCCAAAAACTCCAGATGGAACCATACTTGAGGAAAACTTAGAAAAGTGACTTGAGACATTTGCAAGACATTTTTGAGACATTTGTAACAAATGTTTCAAAAAGAGATCTGAAAAAAAAAAACATTTATCACAAGGAAGAAGTGAGATTGATAATTGAACACAGTAGCAGAAGGAAAAAATACAGGCAAAAGCAACTAGCCATGATAGCCAGAGATAAGATAAATGACCCCCTATCTTTTTCTGCTTTCATTTATTTATTTTTTCCTGTGTTCTCCATAGGGTGGTAAATGAGTCATAGCAATGTCTCAAGCATGGAACGGATCAACCTCAACAGAATTGCCACCTGGGGGAATCATCGTCCCCGTCGTATTTTCCTTGATATTTGCTCTGGGCACAGTGGGGAATGGTTTAGTTTTGGTAGTGCTGCTGAGAAATGGCCAGACCAAGTACAACACCACAAACCTCTTCATTCTAAACCTTGGGGTAGCTGACTTGTGCTTTATACTACTATGTGTCCCATTTCAAGCAACTATATACACCTTGGACGGATGGTTATTTGGGGCATTCCTTTGCAAAGCTGTTCACTTCTCCATCTATCTTTCTATGTATGCCAGCAGCTTCACTTTGGCTGCCGTCTCAGTTGACAGGTAAAGAAAAAGTCAATTCCAATTATTGCCCAGATTGTTATAATTTCTCTGTTTCCCAAAATCATGACTTTCTGTCCCCTTCATCTAAGTGCACCCCTACTCTCACTACCTCACTCTCTCATTGATACTCATTGATTCTCCAATCATGGATGGCTATGTATGGTTACCAAATGACTTTTATCAACTATTAGTGAGTCTATCACCATGAGCTGTAATGTATAGATATGTGAAGACACAGACTTCAAATATGTAATTATTATATCTGAATTTGCCTATAGTAAGATCTGCATTGTCACATATCCCTTGGACTCCCAAGCTCTAAGAAACAGTACAGAAAATTACTAGATATTATATTAGTGTATAGAGATATATCCTGCCTCCCAGCTTACTGTGTACTGTGGAGGATTACAATGAGTTCAGTAATAGAAATTACAACTTTGGCGTCTGTGTTGTCATGAATTATAATCTTAAGTGAATGGATCATGGCGAGAGATTCCCTTTAAATAAGCCATCCACATCAACTTACAAGTATACAACATCTTCCCATTTCCTTCTCCAGTTACATTCTTTTCTTTAGTTGCTCTATTCGTTCCCGTTCTCTTCTTTTTCTTGTTGCCCCTCCTCCGCTCCTTCCCAGAGGTGATACATCACCATGAATACATTTACTAATCAGGTACCTTTGTGCTCATTTGATTTCCGATAAAAAGTCTCTATGGAACAGAGACTGTCATCAGCTCACCCCTCCAAGCATATCACATAGATTTCCATAGCCCTATTAAATTCCTGTTTCCTGTGTAGTTCCACTATCCATCAATGTTCAGATCTGAATTGCTGTGTATGTCACAATGCTCTTTTGTATTATAAAACATGAATGTATTTTATAGCACAGTTTATATAGAATATTGCAATAAATAGTTCAATGCCATGGAGTAAGACAAAAGAACTTGAATTCATCTCTGCTTCTAATAACTGATACACTGCCAATTACAGACTGGCTACTATTGAGGTACGTCTGGTTTGGAAACATTTAATGTCTAATTCTAATTAGTGTATTATATGATGAAGCAGCTGTGGGCTGACAGGACTTCTAGGAGAGACAGTAAGGGGGGATTTATTACAGTCTTTCAAACCAAAAACTGGCGGAAATTTTTTTCCCTTCCTGTGCCTCTTGCGCCTCATTTATGAAGTGTCGGCGCCACTATTTTGGTGGTTTTCCAACATGCACTACTTGTTCTTTATTTGGGCACACAATTCTGGTGCCGTTTGTGAATCAGTTACTTATCTGGTGCTTCTATTTTTCCGACTCCTTTTGTGGCACAGTTTTTGGCGCAAAATTAAAGCAGCTAAAAGCTTGTCTAAGGAGTTCTATTTCACCTTCAGGAATGGGGAGACATTTCTAATCTTTTTTGTTCGTGCGCCTAATCATTATTCCCTTGCGCCACACACTTACAACCCATTGAAAATTATAGCACGTTTCTTGTGCAGCCCTGAGCCCACATTAATAAATGCTCCCCCAAGAGTCCATCTAACCCCACTCATACAGGATTATGGACAGCTTCCCCTCCAATGAGTGCCTGTGGATAGCCTAATTAGGATGTACTGTCTTCTCAGTGGGGGGGGGGGGATTAATCAGAGGTGTCTGAGAGCAGAGCTGTTCAAGTTGCCTATGAAAACCAATCAGAGCTCAGCTCTCAATTTCACACATCTGTTAACAGGGCCGATTCTAGCATATTTGCTGCCTGAGGCGAATATTAAAATGCTGCCCCCCACTCCTGACCACTCTCTGTTAAGTAAATCCTTAAACTTTACTTACAATTAACAACCCCACAGACAGCGCACTGACACTGTGTGATTGGCTACAGGATCTGAGAGGCATTTTTGACATCTAGAACCTTATAGATGAGAATCTCTTCCATCAGGAGGACTTTATTCCGGGTTCTCCAATCCATGACATATCACTGTTGAATTCACGGCCAGATATCTTCAGCTCCATGCAGCACATTTCCACCCAGCGTCCCTAAAAATACCACAGTCACTTACAATATAAAGTCTCCAGGATAACAACACTGCGCTCCTAAATAATATATACCCCTCACAACACAACTGACCTCACACTCCACACATACAAAACATCCCTTCATTATATATATATTCTACTGGAATTATAGCACCTGGTGGACGTCGGAGGAACTGCCTTAGTGAATCCCGGGCGGACCCGAATCCACCGCACAAAACGAGCCGCTGGATTGCGAATGGACGGGGTAAGTAAATCCCATAGTAAGCACACAGCATCTCATAACACAGAGGTATCATGAAGCATCTGCTTAGAAAGTCTCCGTCCCCAAACTCTAGATTCTTACACTGACCTGCCTAGGGAGTGATATGGCCAAACATAGACTAACACTGACTAAAATTGCAAAGGTGTTAAAAATTATTTTATTTGTGTAAACATTACTAGGGGATTAAAATTTGAGAACTTCATGAGAAAACCCCTTTAATGGCACATGATCCAACAAAGCAGTAGGTAACAGACCATAAACCTTCTTCTCTGCAGGTAAATTGGCACAATATTGCAAGTTTCAGAAAAATGTTTCCCCTTCCAAGCTCATACCGTACTTAATGCGCAAATGACAGTTGTAGCAGGGGAATCACAGATAGTCAACAGCAGACACAGAGTAAAGTCAGACAGCTTCTATCTGGCACAGCTGGCTATCTTTGGATGAGATGGATGTACCAATCTGACTCCAGTAAATCGTCAGGTGCTATATAGCTCAAAACTGATTCTGACTTTGAAAGAATGAATCCCATAGGAAACTATATCACTCCGGAATTTCTTCCCCCGCCAGAGCAAAACTGATCTGGAATGATCTGGACTGAAAGTGCTTGACAAAAATCTTTTTCCCTAGACGTGAAGTGGGCGGAGACTAATTTCTGTCTGTCTATGCCGTCAAGCTGAGGCCAGTTAGCTTGCCCAGAGATCCCATGATGCCTTGTTTTCTGTCTCAAAGTAATTTAGCATTAAATCCATTTAGTTTCCCACAAGTAAATCCAATGAATATTGCACAGTGCACATACAGGATGTATATGGTGACCAGTCTGGCAGCTTCCATCACATGGAGGAGCAGGGAACATGTAATAAGTGGTAGAAATCAGTAACATGAAGTGTATAGCCTGTGCTGTGTGAGCACTAATGGTTTATAGTTTATCTGCACAGTGCAAGTGCCGATGACAAGGTGGGGGAGGGGAGCAGCATGAAGAGAGAGACATAGAAAGTTCTGTAGAATCACAGAGTGGGATGGAGGGACTGATAGGGAACAGGGAGGTCTTGTACCTCACTATTCTGCGCAGGAGAAATCTTTATCCACAGTTCTGAACACATAAAGCTTGGCTACATACACAGAGAGAGCTCTGTCACATGACCTCCTCCTCTGTGAGCAGGGAGTAGCAGACCCTCATCTCCCATGAAACTGACAGATAAATGAGCTAGGGACTCACAGGGCTTATCAGCACAGTCAGAGGAAGGAGCTCCTGCAGCACTAAGGTAATCTGAGGGTTATATCAAAGAAACTGCTGGATTAAGGTTGCAAAGATAATAGGCAAAGTTGTTTTACATCCCAAGAGCTTTTGATTTGTGAAAAAAACCTTTACAGTTACTCTTTAAGGAAAAAATTACATGTGTTCACCATCTCCAACCTGTTCTACAGGGTTGATACCAAAAAAGGTGAAAAATTATTTTCAGATAGACACCAGTTTTGGCACAAAGGGAGAAAAATCCCTACTGACTCCAAGCATTACAATTAGAACAATCCCTAAATTACCCATTCACCAAAACATAAAAGACCCGTGACCAGTATTCATAATACCTTAAAGGGGTTATCCGGGTTTAAAAATTTTTTTATGGCCGGGCTGGGGAGGACTAGTTAAACATAATAAACATGGACTTACCTCCTCCGGCGCCGCTGATGTCCCGCGCCGCGGTCCCTTCGATCCGTGCCCCTGTTTGTTTACAGGGGCACGGAAGCCGCGCACAGGGAGCTTCCGGTCCGCGATGTGGACGGCTCCTCCCATCCGTCCCTATCTCTCAGCATTTTAAGCGCTGGGAGATGGTGCGCATGGGAGCTTCCGGACTTGTAATGAAACCGGCGCACAGAGAAGACCGGCCGCGGCGCGGGACATCGGCAGCACCGGAGGAGGTAAGTACATGTTTATTGTGTTTAAATAGCCCTCCCCAGCCCGGCCATAAGAAATTTTTTTAAAACCGGATAACCCCTTTAACTATATAGATATCTAAATCTCCTTTTCCCCATCTGCAATGTATTTACTCTGTTCTTGTTATTTGTAGTGACTAGAGATGAGCGAACACACTCGTCCGAGCTTGATGCTCGTTCAAGCATTAGCGTACTCGAAACTGCTCGTTGATCAGACAAATATTTCGCCAGCTCGAGAATATGGCATCTCCCGCCGTTTTGATTTTTGGCGGCCAGAAACAGAGCCAATCACAAGCCAGGAGACTCTGCACTCCACCCAGCATGACATGGTACACTTACACGTCGATAGCAGTGGTTGGCTGGCCTGATCAGGTGACCCTGGAATAGACTAGACTATATATATATTTTTTTTATTTGCTTGTGGCTGGCCTTGCTGGCACTAGTAGTGCAGCTAGTACCATATTTTGACGAATTTGCAGGGAGACTTGCGAACATTCTATTTAGCTCTTAGTGACACACATATCCATCTCAAACACCTAAGTGGGACAATTTATTAGGGGTTTGATTGAATTAGGCACAGTCTGCTTTTTCTTTCTTTTTTTTACTTTTCTTTTTTTATATAACTTAAAGTCATCAGGCACAGGACAAAATCCAGTTGTGTGCTGTCAGTGTAGGCTAGAAACTAGCCATACGAGAACCCAACCGGCTTTCTTAGTGCTACAATAGCATGATATATATATATATATATATATATATATATATTATTTGCTTGTGGCTGGCCTTGCTGGCACGAGTAGTGCAGCTAGTACCATATTGTGACGAATTTGCAGGGAGACTTGTGAACGTTCTATTTAGCTCTTAGTGACACCATCTCAAACACCATCTCAAACACCTAAGTGGGACAATTTATTAGGGGTTTGATTGAATTAGGCACAGTCTGCTTTTTCTTTTTTTTTTTACTTTTCTTTTTTTTTATAACTCAAAATCATCAGGCACAGCACAAAATGCAGTTGTGTGCTGTCAGTGTAGGCTAGAAACTAGCCATACGAGAACCCAACTGGCTTTCTTAGTGCTACAATAGCGTGATATATATATTTTTTTATTTGCTTGTGGCTGGCCTTGCTGGCACTAGTAGTGCAGCTAGTACCATATTGTGACGAATTTGCAGGGAGACTTGCAAACATTCTATTTAGCTCTTAGTGACACACATATCCATCTCAAACACCTAAGTGGGACAATTTATTAATGGTTTGTTTGAATTAGGCACAGTCTGCTTTTTCTTTTTTTTTTACTTTTCTTTTTTTTTATAACTCAAAGCCATCAGGCACAGCACAAAATCCAGTTGTGTGCTGTCAGTGTAGGCTAGAAACTAGCCATACGAGAACCCAACCGGCTTTCTTAGTGCTACAATAGCATGATATATATATATATATATATATATATATATATATATATATATATATATATTATTTGCTTGTGGCCGGCCTTGCTGGCACTAGTAGTGCAGCTAGTACCATATTGTGACGAATTTGCAGGGAGACTTGTGAACGTTCTATTTAGCTCTTAGTGACACCATCTCAAACACCATCTCAAACACCTAAGTGGGACAATTTATTAGGGGTTTGATTGAATTAGGCACAGTCTGCTTTTTCTTTTTTTTTTTTACTTTTCTTTTTTTTTATAACTCAAAATCATCAGGCACAGCACAAAATGCAGTTGTGTGCTGTCAGTGTAGGCTAGAAACTAGCCATACGAGAACCCAACCGGCTTTCTTAGTGCTACAATAGCGTGATATATATATTTTTTTATTTGCTTGTGGCTGGCCTTGCTGGCACTAGTAGTGCAGCTAGTACCATATTGTGACGAATTTGCAAGGAGACTTGCGAAAATTCTATTTAGCTCTTAGTGACACACATATCCATCTCAAACACCTAAGTGGGACAATTTATTAGTGGTTTGTTTGAATTAGGCACAGTCTGCTTTTTCTTTTTTTTTTACTTTCCTTTTTTTTTATAACTCAAAGTCATCAGGCACAGCACAAAATGCAGTTGTGTGCTGTCAGTGTAGGCTAGAAACTAGCCATAAGAGAAACCAACAGGCCTTCTTAGCGCTACAATAGCGCGACACACATATCCATCTCAAACACCTAAGCGGGACAATTTATTAGGGGTTTGATTGAATTAAGCACAGTCTGCTTTTTCTTTTCTTTTTTTTTTTTTCAAAACTAAAAGTCATCAGGCACAGCACAAAATCCTGTTGTGTGCTGTCAGTGTAGGTTAGAAACTAGCCATAGCAATAGGATAGCATTGTTTTGTTAAAAAAACAAAAACACAAAAAAACATTAAAAAAAACACAAAAAAACACAAAAAAATGTACAGTTTACACTTGAAATTTGAAAATGTTGAACCCGAGAGCTAGGGGTAGAGGACGAGGGCGTGGGCATCCAACTACTGCAGGGGTCAGAGGCCGTGGTCCTGGGCGGGGTGAGACACCACCTGCTGACGAGGGAGCAGGGGAATGCCGCAGAGCTACACTCCCTAGGTTCATCATGTCTCAAGTTACTGGGACTCGTGGAAGAGCACTGTTGAGGCCAGAACAGTACGAACAGGTGATGTCGTGGATTGCGGAAAATGCTTCTAGCCATTTGTCCACCAGTCAGTCTTCCACGCAGTCCACCCATGTCACTGAAATCAGCACTCCTCCAGCTCCTCCACCTCAGCCTCCTTCCCCCCAGTCTGCCCCCTCCAGGGAAAATTTGGCATTTGAACCGGCATACTCTGAGGAACTGTTTTCTGGACCCTTCCCACAGTCACAAACCACTTGTCTGGTTGCTGCTGAGCTCTTTTCCGATGCCCAGGTTGTCAGACAGTGGTGAAGTTGTTGTCAGGGCAGGAAGTCCGAGGGGGGAGCAGACTGAGGGATCGGAGGATGATGAGGTGACAGACCGAAGCTCGGTTGATAGGCCGGGTGAACACAATGCTTCTGAGACGGAGGTGAGCTGGACATGTGGCACGAACTGGCGCTGTACGCCTTGGAGGTTCTTGCCTGCCCTGCCGCTAGCATGTTGTCTGAGCGGGTTTTCAGTGCAGCTGGTGGCATCATCACCGATAAGCGTACACGCCTGTCGACTGACAGCGCTGACAGGCTGATGCTTATCAAGATGAATAAAGCTTGGATTTCTCAGGTTTTTCCATTCTCCACTAGGTGAAAGAAGCTCAACCTGAATAATGTATGCACTCCTCCTCCTCATTTTCCTCCTTCTCCTCCTCTTTGTACACTAAAGCAGAGGAAACTGGCTATTTTTTGCCAGGGCCAACTGGCTCTAGCTATAGTACTCTATGTATTTAATTTTTCTGGAGGGCCACCTACCCGGTCCTCTGTTTTAAACAATTTTTGGGAGTGCCACATACAGGCACTCAATCTATTTAATTTTTCTGGTTTGAAAACTTTTTTGTACTGCCACATGCAGAACTATCCAAATTTAATTGTCTCCAAGCAGCCTCCACACGTCGTCTTTAGAGCTGTCTCCACACGTTGTCTCCATTGCTACCTCCACACATCATCTCCATAGCTGCCTCCCAAAGTCGTCCATATAGCTGCCTCAATACATCGTCCCCTTAGCAAACGAGCTCTGTCAGGCAGAATTTTGGGTTGTTTTCATGGCTTCCACATCAAACTTGTTAACTTTGTCGCCACCCTGCTGTGTTATCCACAAAATATACTGGCAAACTTTTATCATTTACCGATATTATTTCAGTGCTTCTTGTGCATCTGTTTAAATTCCCCTCACCCGCCATAACCAAGCCAATTACTTATAAGAACAGTAATTTTTTCAAAGTAAACGCTTCTGGCCCCCAGGCCCATTTTGGGTGGGGAGTAGCCGAGAGACAGGGGCTTGGACAGGCGAAAGCTCGCCTGGCAGCAGAACGCCAGCTCCATCCCAAGATTTGGCAGCCTCAGAGGCATCCATGCATACTGCCCCTGCTGTTTCCTGTCCATTTCACCTCCACGATCCTCCACACCGTCCACCAATGTCTCCATGCGCAACTTTCAACTCTCTATACCCCAGACGCTGGAGCGCGAGAGGATATACAGCACATCATCCCCTTATCAAACGAGCTGTGTCAGGCAGAATTTTCAGGTGTTTCACCAGATACATAATGGAACTTGCCGCATCTGTCGCCGCCATGCTGGAGACCTGAAGCTTCAATCATAGCAGCGCAATATGGATGCCCCATACTGTCACTCTTTATCATGGAAGTCGTCTCCATGGCTGCCTCCACATGTCGTCCCCTTATCAAACGAGCTGGGTCAGGCTCATTTTTCAGGGGTTTCTGCAGATACGTTATGGAACTTGGTCACTATGTTGCCACCATGATGTGTTAACGACTAAATATACCGTCAACCTTTTGTTCACATAGGAAATCATTTCAGCGCTTCTTGCTCACCTCCTTTGGTTTTCTCTGCCACCCATTGGTTTGAAGCCTGAGTCCATTTGGGGTATGTCGCCATGACACTCTCTAGCCTGCCGCTGCTGCCGCTGCCTCTGCATGCCGTCCCCTATAGTGTCAGGGTCAATTATTGGATGTTTTAGATGCTATCTAGCCTCATTCGGTCACTCTGTAATGGCCATGCTGTTGCCCATAATTTTGGCATAATGGTGCGAATAAGCAGCCTCAGAGGCATCCATGCATGCTGCCCCTGCTGTTTCCTGTCCATTTCCGTGGTGTTTCCATCATTTTCTGAGGTTTCAAGGTGTTTGGCCAAGCTTCCCTGTGCAGACCCTTGGTCCCCTTGAAAAATGCTTGAGTCTCCCATTGACTTCAATGGGGCTCGTTATTCGAGACGAGCACTCGAGCATCGAGAAAAGTTTGTCTCGAATAACGAGCACCCGAGCATTTTAGTGCTCGCTCATCTCTAGTAGTGACCACACATATATCTATATATACATGTAAATCACATCATTTCTAAGGCATTTCTTTTCAAGTTGAACAATCCCGATTTCTTTAATTTTCTTTTATTAGAAGAAAGTCTTTTCTTGGCACCTCTAGGACATTATACTCTGCTACTGGTGTTCAGTAACACAGCTAAAGCTCAAAAGCTGGCATGTCTACAGATACTCCGTATGGGGTTTAGGTATCTTTGTAGATTTACAGAACGCATTAGAACCTCCAGGCTTGGATGCCTCAGGAGATTGTAAATACAGTACATCCAGATCCCTCTCTCAGTCAGGATTGGGGACACAGTAATGCTAACAATGAATAGTTCAAAGGATTGTATGAGAAAGTGTACAGCTGCCCTGGGATTAGAAATCACGGTGCTGATACTTTTATATTCCATGTGATGCATATTAGAATATAATGTAGATTGTGGAAGATGCTTTCAGACTTATTTGTTATTTCTTCTCCTGGCAGTGAGATCCTTATACAGAGAGCTCAAGGATATTCATCTGTGACTGAGAATTAGGATGAGAAAATTAAAAAAAATAGAATTGAGAATTCGTTGAGCTGATGCTCATGCTTGGCCACTTCTCTATACACTCTAAGGGACTAGTGGAGAGAGTCATTGTCCCACAAAAATGGAGGGAATGGTAAGGAAGAGTACACATCACTCCTCCATTCACGTGGGGCAGCTAGAACCCCCAGTTATCTTGTTAAAGTTCCAGCGGTTGTATAGGGGATGATTATTAAAAGCAACGAAATCCAGAAATCTTTGTCTGTGCCATTAGAACTTGACTGACACATTTTATCATTTTCCATCCTCAACTTCCAAAAGCTATAACTTTTTATATTGTCATCATCTTAGTTGCATGACAGCTTGTTGTTTGCAAGTTGAGTTTAATTTTTCAATAGCCCCAATTTACAGGGAACTTGTCACCACCTTTTTCACAAATACAGCTGGTAGCAGGTTCCCATAGAGCCCTCATAACTAATTGACACCCTTCTTTTAGCTAAAACATTGTTCCCCTCAGTTTCCCATATATATCGAACTATATAATTTTATCTGATATGCAAGGATGCTAATAGCAAGTTGAGGTAGATGTGGCCTTCTCGGGCTAAATACAGCAGCTAATCCCCATGCTGCAGTAATGTCATGTGACCAGGGTGACATCATCGCAGGTCCTTTAGCCTTCTAACATTAGCAAAATGTACACCAAACTTATATCTAACTTATATGGAGAGAAGTAGAAGTCCGTGCACAGGCATGCTGTTATTTTTTATGTGGTCAGATATGTGCACGCTAATGTTAAGAGGCACTCATGTACTATGATCTATTTGAAGCCGTTGACAGCTTTGCCACTGGCAATCGACGGGATAACACCTACGATTGGTGCTAGCTGGCCGGCTATGCACCCACACCCGATGGGCACCGTACTATTACAACACGCGCCAGGAAGGGGTTATATCTACAGAATGTCAATATGCTGCTTGTTTACCTTGCATCTTTCAACCTTTTGTTGACATTGAAAGTATCATAAGTAGGCATTAGTGAACCCTATTAAATTCCACTCCGTGTTCGGGTCTGGGTACCAAACCCAAAACCCAAACACCTCAAACTGTAACACACATTGTGCTGGCACCAATTGTGGATATTATCTATTTAAATGGCACTATTATGTATGCCTCCATATTGGGAAGGATTTGTGAGGCTGGTAAGAGCTGGCATGCATGCCCCATGTTAAATTAAATACCACTGTCGGCTTTGCAAGCGGCATTTAAATACATGACACCCACAATCGGTGCCAGCACTGCTCGCAGGTGTTATCACTGGCAGTGTTAAGCTGGACCTGGGCATGAACTGACCAGGGCCGGTTCTAGACAAAGTGGGGCCCTGGGCAAAACTAAAAGTGGGGCCCCAAAATAAAACTATTTTATGACCAGTCACAGTCAGTAAGAGACCCCCTCCCCCCCCCCCCCGCCCAGTATGGTAAAACAAACTGTAATTTTGGAGAATTTTAGGAGATAGATAGATGATAAGGAGATTGATGGGCAGCATGGTGGCTCAGTGGTTAGCACTACAGCCTTGCAGTGCTGGTCAACATCTGCAAAGAGTTTTTATGTTCTCTCTGTGTCTGCATGGGTTTCCTCCGGGTCCTCCGGTTTCCTCCCACACTCCAAAAAATTACTGGTAGGTTGATTAGACTGTGAGGCCCATTGGGGAGAGGGACTGATATTTTCTGAAAGCAGACACTTGCCCCATTTTCAAAATTGCATCAAAGAGTTTATAGACAAAGGCACTTTCATGCAACTTTGATTCGAACTGAAACATTTTACAAAAAAATACTTTTGATGGCAACAAATGTGCTTCAAACAGAAAATATTTACCTTCACATCTCCTAAATGTAATAGATGGACATGTGTAGAGTTCACAAATGCCCCACATTGATATGTGCACATAAATAAATCCACATAATATCACTAAAACTGTAATAACTAGATATCTTTTTTCAGCTAGAAATTTTTACACAGTCACAACCTGCAAAATATATCAATAAAACAGAATAAAAAGTAAAGGCGCCATAAAACCTATAAAATTTTAAAAGCAGAGAACAAGGCCATGCATTTGGCAATTAACATTCAAAATTTCCTCTAAAATATGTACAAATCCAGATACTAATATAAAGAAAATCTACTTTCCTAAAACAGTAAGTTGTGAGGGGATCATACAGACCCCACATGTGTATATTCATCAAAATATGCAGCAAAGGGAACTGCAGAAAATTCACACAGATATACAGTATCATTGTATGTTCCTTACACAATGGTCACCCAAATAAATAACTATATATCAATAAACCAAGCTAATGAGATAATAAAGTCATGTTTAGATTTGCGCCATTGTATTAGCTGCACAATAACAGAACCCTCCGCGCTTCATAAGAATATGAGTGAGAACGGCATAACATCGGTGTAAATAATGGAGGATGGTGAGAAATACAAACTTTATTCCAGAACATGTGTGTGTTTTTGGTGTTACATATAGCTTTATGGACATGTTCTGGGTCACGGTGTATAATATATAATAGCGACATCAGGCGAAGAGGATCGAATGTTCATCCTATCAGTCAATTTTCCCAACAAAAAAAAACTATCACAAAGTAAAAGGGAATAAGAGAGAAAATGTGTTCTCAGATAGTTCTGGATGGAGAAGGGTTAAAAACATGAATATTAGGTGATATTATCCCTTCTCAAAATGTAGTAACATATAAAGTGAATATTTCCATTATCTGTGAGGTGCAGCAGCTCCTGTGTGCAGCAAATTCTCCCTGCAGCCTGATGGCTAAGAATCTGGAGGGGGCTACACTTCAGGGGGCTGTATCTCTGGCTCTGTGACACATAGAACATCACTTCTTTTTTCCTATGAAAGAAGAGAGTCTCCTCTTTTATATGAATCTAAATTTTTTGTGTTTCTAAGTGTCAGGAAAATGGAGATATTAACTGTTGAACTGCCGTTGGGAGTGATTTTTATATATAAAAATGGCACCTGATATTCTCACTTTAAACCTGAATATCTCTGGATCCATAGCACCTAGAAACACAATTCAAGATTCATTTGAAAGAAGATATTCTCCTCTTTCAGGGGGCCCTGGGCAATTGCCACCTTTGCCTACCCATAGCGCCGGCCCTGGAACTGACTGAAGTATATGTCTGGGTTTGGGGCCAGAACTTCCAATGTTTGGTACAGACCTGAACTTTGCGTTTCGGACTTTCTGAACACTAATCATGGGGAATTCATGCAGGTTTGCAAACTTTGCAAACTTTAAGTAGAAACTTTTGCCACATAATGAATAAGCTTTATTTTTTTTGAGACAATATCAGGGAATAATTTTCTCAGTTGTGTGACCTATACTTGAAAAATGTCTCATTTACAAAAGGCCATTTACTGTACAACATTTCATAAAGTTTCATGTACATTAAATGCCAACAAAACTTTTTGAATAGGTCACCATGGGTAAAGCAACATTTTACAAAATGTCACTCTTATCAAAGCTCCTGTAAATCTGACAGGACATCAAGTAGATGGTTGTGTTAAAACAGAAAATGATGGCAATTTGTTAGTACATGACCCTGAAATGTTTTCCTAGAACATAAAGATGTCAGCAGCCGGGAGGTAATACTAGTGCGTGGCTTATCCAGGCTTCTGAAAAATGTTATTTGGATTCTGGAAAATGTTTTGAGGCATTAAGAATGAAAGTGGCTTAGACCGTTGTACAATAGGTGTAAGGCTCTATTCACTCGGCTTACAGTGTCTGAAAGAAGTAACATTTAGGAAAGTCTCAACACAGAGCTCCAATTATTATACATCTAAATTTGTAACATTTATGTATGATGTGTGTTTCTTATATACTGACAATGTATGGCTGCTGCATATGTTTATGTTCTGTTTCTTGTGTCTGATCTTTATGATGTACCTCTAATTAAATGGTTCATAGGTTATCCATATCTCCTGCTCCTCCGTCTCACAGAGAGTCCACAGGTTATATACACGATAGGTTCTGTAGGTATGTTTTTAAAGGGGTTGGCCACTTATACCAAACTTTAACAAGGTAAGTATTAGACCCTAACAGAGCATCCCATATTATACATACCCTGCTAAAGTTTGGTGTTCACCACAGGGAGACACGGTCGACCTCTGGGCAGCAGTTCTTGTGAGTTCTTGTGGTGTCCTGTGTACTGACGGCTTCCGGGTTATGGAGAAGGTGGTGCAGTACATCCCCTATGTCATAGCCAATCCCATATCATTGGTTGGAGGAATGCACAGATACATCTAAAATACCCTAAAATCACTCCTATGGGAGTGGTTATGATGGAGGAAGCTTGCAGACCGTAGAATAGGAGAGAAAGGGGGCATGTTCGGTCACCCCCTCCATCCATTAATGAGAACAGTATCCCTAATATCCAGATTGCAGGGGTCTTGCTCTCATAATAAGTGGTGGTCCCAGCAGTTGGACCCTCATTGATCACTTTGTTATCACATATCTTGTGGAAAAGGGACAACTTATGAACTTGGGACAACCCCTTTAAGAAAACCTTTTTGGGTTTTTAAGACAAACTATCAGAAAGGGTAAGTAATGACAAACTGATGCAGTGACGTCCCTGTAGACTAGGGCCCTGCCTACAGCTGATAAACCACCCTAAAACGAGTTCTATAAGGAACCTTCTAATAGAACTTGAAAGTCCCTGCTAGGTGAAAGGGAAAACTTGCTTAGTCCGGCAGCTACAGGATGGTAATGTGGACAGGTAACCAAAGTCAGAGACAAACCACTGGTCACACCAGGATGAACAAGACACTGAGAGACAAACAGCAGATAATAGACAGATAAACCAAGTCAGACAGAATCGGGTCAAATCCAAGATGGCGGTGAGGCACAGAATGGTATAGTGAGAGAGTGGTTGAATAAACAATGCAGAGGTCGGATACACGGAATAGCAAAGCAATAGCAATAGACAAGAATACAGTAATGCAATAACCAGTAACCTGCAATTATAACTGGGCACATATATAAGGAGTAGCTGGACAGATGTCACAGCTGTTACTAGCACACAGGTTCTGATGACACCACCCAGCTTTCCAGAAGAACACACACCCAGCTCAGCTAGGAGAACTGACACTGAAAGGCAGCTGTCAATCAACTCTCCCAGCCAAGCAGCCCTGGGAGTGGCTACAAGCACAGAAGAGTATCCCCACTGTAGGAGGGGCCATTGGATCCTCAATTACAGATGGCCTATTTGGCTCACTGCAAATGAAGTCTGTGTCTTTTGCGGGCTTGTGTCTACATCATACCTTGTGTCTAGATCATACCTTGGTCACAATGGCACCTTCCTGCGGGTTACTGGAAAGATCAGTAGACATACAAGAAAAAGGGGGATCAAACTCATAACTGCATAAATATAGGGACATGGCTGTATATGGGAAAATGTGATGATTGTATACAAACTCAGCGACAGCTAACTTCTCCCCCCTTGTTCCTGGCAATCAGATATAAAGTTCCTGATATATTGCTAAACCCCCAAACCGTCTGGTTTTCAATTGCCAACAGTCTCAGGGTGACAGGACGGTGTTACAGACAGTTGTATCCCCAACTTATTAAAGAACTCACTCCAGAAACTCACATACAAATTGTACCCCTTTATTGAAAATAACTGATTCAGGTACCCCATGCAGTTTAAGAACATTGTCAAAAGAGTAACCAATTCCTTTGCATTAGGCAACTAGCGGAAAGAAATTACGCATTTTAGAGATGAGGTCAACAACCACCCAGATTACTGTCACTCCCTGAGAAGGAAGCAGATTTGTGACAAAATTAATAGATACATGTGTCCATGGCTTATACTGGACAGGAAAGGGATCAGGTGATTTTACAGTATCAAAATTTTTCAAATCACGTTAACCAAAACTGATGTCTTTGGCCCAGAGAGTCAACAATGGTGTTGTCAGACACTTTATTCTCATTCAAGGAACCAACAACAGGTGATCTTACCTGAGGTTACGGAAATACCTGGAAACCTAAGTGACCTTCTTAATTATTACCTAGGTCAATGGTGGCAAACCAAAGGCACGGGTGCCAGAGGTGGCACTCAGAGCGCTTTCTGTGGGCACCCAGGCCATCACCAGAGAGGACTCCAGGTATCTTCCTGCAGTCCCAGACAGCCCAGGACTTGCTGTGCACAGAGATATTTTAAAGTGACAGTTCTACCTGGGACTACTAGAGGAGTGGGAGGGTGTGGACAGATCTGGATTATCATTGTAGCTCCTGCTCCGGCCCTGACAATTCTTCCTGTTTATTGGAACCTGGAGGGAATCTACAATAATCATCCAAATTTCTTCTATTTTCTCAGGGTGCTGATATGAATGAAAGTTGTGACAGAGCAGGGAGTATAAATCACTAATTACATTTCTGTGTTGGCACTTGAGATAAATTAGTGGGTCTTGGTTGTAGTTTGGGCACTCGGTCTCTAAAAGCTTTGACCTAGGTGCTGATGCTTCTTCACCAGAAGTCTAGTAGGACATGACTGGATAAAATGACAGTATAATGACAGGGGGTTCCACTTAAGCAGATCGCTGTGTTGCTGAGATAACATAACAATCTGCATAGGCTCATCCACTACTATTTGAATGGGTTCTTTAGTATTCACAAGAGTCTCTTTACATAGTAGAAGAAGCAGTAGAAGACAGGAGAAAAGAAGAAATAGGTAAAGCAGTAACATGTTCATGCTTATGTTCTCTATAATGTCTGTCTACTCTGACTGCCAAAGACATTGCCTGTTTAGGCTCAGGATGCCCCACTAACAGATTTTTAATAGCATCTGACAATCCCAATCTCTGGGCATCACTAACAGAAGGCTGGTGCCTAAGGCGAAATAAGCCTGCCTTCCTCTTTTAAAGGGAAAAGTTTTCTGCCTCCACTGAAGAGATATGGTAGCTTAACTTTACGTTCAAACACAGACTGAGCTCAGATTAAAGGAAGGCGCTGTTCCTGCTGCTGCACACATTCAGCCAGTTTCTGAACCACCTGAGCCAAACTCTGTACCCGGCTTATTACAGATTCCTTGGCCTTCACAGAAGTAAGGCTGGTTATTCTGTCAAGAACCTGTCAAGAAAACAGGACAACCACAACCAGACTTGCAAGAAATTTTTTGAGCAAGCCGCTCACTCACGTGGACCGGTGAAGGTAGAGAAGTGGATTCTTCTGTGTAGTCTGGTGTACGGGTCATCAAAGAGGCTTGTCAGAAGGCCCATATACAATCCAAGGAAAAAGAAAGCTATAACTGGCACTTCAATCTGCTAAAAGCTTTGTCTTTATTCCATATCCATTAAGAAGAGGAAATTACATTGCATAATACAGAGGACCTACCAGACTTGGCAAACTGTGTAAGTGGTGGCAAACCAAACATGGGTTTGTCTACAGTAGATAAACCACCCTGATAAGGAATCTGCCAATGGACCTTAAGAGACCCTGCTAGGGGAAAGTGAAAACTTTTTTTCATATTTAAATTTTATTGAGTTTTAACAGAAAAATAACAAAAATCGCACACAATAATATATAGAGATACAAAGACAAGATAAGGAACTGTCTCTAAAAGGCAGCTGTCAAACAATGCACCCAGCCTAAGAGCCCTGGGTGGGGCAATAAGCAGAGAAGCCTGAAACCTGATCCAATTTGTACCACTTAGCACAATTAGCACAGGCAGGTAACAATAAAATGGCAGATACTTTCTTTTCATGCCCTTTATAGTACATGTTATAATACAGGCAGTCCCTGGGTTACATACAAGATAAGGTCTGTAGGTTTGTTCTTAAGTTGAATTTGTATGTAAGTCGGAACTATATATTTTATCATTGTAATCCCAGACAGAACTTTTTTGGTCTCTGTGACAATTGGATTTTAAAAATGTTGAATCAATAAACAATTAACACTAAAGCTTCATTACAGACACATTTGATAACTGTTATAGCTGTTTATTGAAGCATAGGACTAAATTCCAAAAATTACCAATATCCAGAGGTCCGTTTGTAACTAGGGGTCATATGTAAGTTGAGTGTTCTTAAGTAGGGGACAGACTGTAACATAATGGGGCAGATTTACTTACCCAGTCCATTCGCGGTTCTGTGTGGAGGATTCGGGTCTTCCGGCGATTCACTAAGGTAGTTCCCCTGATGTCCACTAGGTGTCGCTGCTGTGCTGAAGTTCATCGGAGTGCACTGAAGTTCACCAAGCCAGGCCGGGTGCAGGTAAGCGCGTGTCAAGCGACAATTGTTTTTTTTTTAATTCGGCGGTTTTTCCGAGTCCATCTGGTTTTCGTATGGCCACGCCCCCCTGATTTCCATCGCGTGCATGCCGGCGCCGATCCGATCGCGTGCGCCAAAACCTTGGGGAAATTCAGGGAAAATCGGGTAACCCGCTGGAAAAACAAGATTCGGCCCCTTAGTAAATGACCCCCAATATTCTCTAGCTAAGGTAGTTACAAATGCAGCGATATACGTTAAATCTGTGTTTCAATTAAGTTATTTTACCTACTATTTTATTGCTTATGGGGAAAAAGACAATATTTTGGTGATTTTTAATTTTCTAATATTTTTAACTATTTTTGTCCCTGCTAATCAGGATGAAGATCTGTTCTCATCTGTTAACAGAGACCTTTGCTTAGGGTTGTACTTTCAATCACAGATGACAAATCAAACAAAGATATCTGATATCGTGTCTGGTTTTCTGGTGATAATTCTTTGTGCATGGTCAAGAATTTCAACCATTTATCCCCTCAAACCTGCTCCACTCCAAGTGGGTGTGGAGGGCCATGAAGAGGACCTTGCTTGTCCCGCTCCTGTGCACTAGTTCATGTGTGCAGGACCTGCTGTATAGCTGAGGGATGGGCAGGGTTTATACCAATCCCCTCCTATATTATGTGTCCCTTAGTTGTGATGTGAACTGCAGCCCATCAACACAACTGATGATAAAATTGATGCAAAGCCACTGATCTGAGGTTCTAGCGCACATATATGTCTGTATATTCGGAATACTTACACCCCTGTAAGGGACAATTACGTTTATAATTACTAAAATGAACAAATAAGTAAGGAGGCTTAATGGTTCTCATTTTGGTGGTTGAAACTATTGATGGTTGATAGAATTAATAATACATTTGACATGGGCCATTAGATTTTATGTTGCTGTGATCCAGCACTTAGACATAGACATAGAAAGTGTATTTGAAATAACACAATGAATACAATGAATGGCTTGTGAAAAATATTCAGTCTTTCTGTTGCTACTAGGACTCATTCAGAGGTGACCTCATAATTACTCCATTAGTCCTGCAATGTATAATCCTTCTACATTTACCTAATAACCGCAGCAATTAAATACTGCCCATTACTTATCTGCAAATGAATATGTAAGAGCGAGGGATCTCTACGTGCTAAGTATCTATAATGAAGTGCATCTTGTGCTATATATAGAAATAACTCACACTGGCCTATAAAGCCTTAAGCTATATTCATTTCTATAAAGAGCCTTCCATTGTTATAAAAGCAGAACAACAACAACAACCCAAGCCCCATTCTGAAAATCACACCAACTTTACCCGTAATTGGCATCCACCATAATGGGATCCATTTGGTTTCTGCTCGATGTTCATCATTTGCTGGAACTTTTTATTGGTCTGACATAGATGTGGGTTTAGCCTTGGTCCATTACATTTATGTGCTTTGTCAGGATAAGGTTATACTTGCAATAAAAATGTATATTGTCACATACTTAAAAAGAGATATTTATCATTAGGAGGATTCATGCACCAGTTTTTAGACTTTTTTAGCAGTTTTACACATCAGAATTATCATAGTGGCTTTGAATGCTTCATAAATTTGAAGTGTTAAGGACTACAGTGTGTTTGCAGCTATTTTTGCTGGAATGTCACACAAAAGTCTAAAATGTTTGCACAACCAATGTTCCTCAGTATTTCCTATACCAGGAGGGGACTTCAGCAGATTAGCACCAAAACTTGCAAAAAGTTGCATGTCATAAATCGGGCGTAAACAAAGTTACTCAAACTCAATTTAATAAATGTGGTGTGACAGTAGTCTATACAAAAGTGAAGAATGATAAATCATTCTTCACATGTCTTTTATACATACATGTATAAACATCTAGATATTTTTGTTTTCTGTATATGATAGGGTTGGTTGGCACACTATCCAAATCACACAAAAATATGTACTTGGAACAAATAGGTCTACCCTAAGCTTAAAGTTGGGACAAGAACTCAAATTAATGAAACCAAAACAGTATAAAATCAAGAAATGCTAACAAAACCTATGGTAGACTGCAATCAACCACGTGAACAATATTTGGCTGAAGATAGTCAATATAGGATATAATCTTGTGAATTTCAGCTTTTTGGAGAGCTGGTCATCTTGGTATATTCTTTTCTTATTTTATTGTGACCCCTTGTTGAATGGGGTTGAGCCTTATTGCAGTTGCTTTGTCATATGTGCCACCAGGGTCACACATTTTAATATTTTAAGCAATGTTTAACCATACTCACCTTATGTGGAATTAGTTTACTGTCTATATTTAAATAAGTTCTCACTGATCTTTCTGACTTTTCCCCTAATTTTCTTTCACTACAGATATCTGGCCATCCGTTACCCACTTAAATCTCGAGATCTGCGTACAGCTAGAAATGCCCTAGCAGCTATTGCCGTTATCTGGGCCCTTTCAATACTTTTTGCAGGCCCTTATCTTAGCTACTATCACATTATCCTCTACAATGAAGTGCCCATCTGTATTCCCAACTGGGAAGATCGTAGGAGGAAGATCATGGATGTATCAACCTTTGTTTTTGGGTACCTTCTACCAGTACTTATACTTGGATTGTCCTATGCTAGGACCATCTGTTTTCTGTGGACTTCAGTGGATCCAGTAAAGACTGTATCTGAATCACGAAAAGCAAAACACAAAGTGACCAAAATGATAGTGATAGTAGCTGTGCTCTTTTGCATCTGCTGGCTGCCTCATCACTTGGTGATCCTGTGCTTCTGGTTTGGACACTTTCCCTTCAACAGGGCTACATATGCCTTCCGCCTTGTGTCCCATTGTATGTCCTATGCTAACTCATGCCTCAATCCTATTGTCTATGCTCTTATTTCCAAGCACTTTCGAAAAAGGTTCAAGCAAGTGTTTACATGTATGCTTACTCAGAAGAGGGCACGTAACAAAGTCCATGCAGTGCAGGCAGCAAATACAGTGGCTGGCTTCTATGCTGGACATACAGAGGTTACTCAAGTCCAAGAGGAAACAGCTCGAAGTGGAAGAGCAGCTAGAGAAGAAGGTATGGAGATTGGCAGCCCAGAAGAATCCTCTAGCCGTAGGATGGTCGGAGGAAGTTGGGGAACACGGTTGCCGAAGACTGTTGGTTTTACAACACAGGCAACATGACAAGTGAAATCTCTATAATTGAATCCATTGATAAAATCACAAGCAGCATCAATGAACAAATGCTTATGTAGAGAGAAAACATACAACCTCACTACTAGGCTCTCCAGGTGCTGTTACAACTTTATAATGTACCTCAGGCGACTTGAATTCGATATACATGTGAAATCATTTGAATAAAGAAACTTCAATGCCTGCAAATAGAAGGTGCCCTGCTGCTCATAAATTACCGTATTAATAGACGGAAAATTCTATTTAGGGGAAACAATTATAGTAACCTTCCTTAAGCTTTACATTTTACTGCCTGCACTATGATTATTATTCATAGGGCGAAGGTATAATTGCTATATTTGTCCTGTACTGTATAATGCTGCTATATTTTCAATAGCCACAAGTATTTGAAGTACAACAACAGAAGAGAATAAAGTCTTCTGGCGGTGGAGTAAATGTGGTTCGCCAAGAGCTGTAACATCGTAGTAATACACTGAGGTCAACGAACTAACATGCTTAAGGTGTTTCTGTGCAACACGCACAGAATGACTTCCATTGTGTCTTGAACCATGACATTCATTAAGCAGAGGAAAGGAATATATTACTGTGCTGTGTCCATAACTTTAGTCGATCCTTACAAATGGATCCTTCAATCACTCTCTGAGTATTGACAGTAATGTCAATAACACGGGTGCTAGTGTTCCAATTAGTTGTACTTCTTTATATAAAGGCCAATACGGTCAAAAGCTCTACTGTCAAAAATAAAACTATATTCTCTAGGTAAGATATATTTTTAAGAAATATAAGACATTGATACAATTTAAAGTCTTGTTAAATATATGGAAACAAAAGCAAGTTAAATGTATATTTTTAATTAAAATGTAACCACAAAATGAAATGTTCCTATGGATTTATCCAAAGATGTTTTATCATTGACTTATAATTAAATTAAACATATAGTACATTCAGATGTATTTCTCTTTGTCCTTCACATTGATTAGGCATGTTCCATGTGACAGTATTTTTGCAATATTGAATGAAGAAGTTGGATGCTGTGTATGGCCACCCAGTAGAAATGCTGTCATCCCGTGTGTATACAGGTTTTAAGCATGTCACAGGATTTCTTACCAAAATTCAACCTGAATTAAAGGAGTTTTGATATCAGTCATATTACTGATTTTTTACAATGAATAGGCCATGAATATGGCAAAAACATTGCTGAGGATAAACACCAATCTGTAGTTGCTTACACTGATAACAAAACTCATATCCTTCAAGTTAAACCTAAGCAGAGAAAGAGAAGAATCAATGGTCAATTGCTGTACAATTTTCTTTGTCCATTATACATCGTTTATCGCTAACTGTGTTATATCCCACAATTCTACTTGTCATTAGGTAAGAATGGAGTTCTTGATGAATGCTCTCAATATATCTACCATTACAACTAAATGGTGACAGTGTCCCATAGTCTAGACTGTAAAGAACACTTTTCTATATTGAAGCTTCCAATTTCCTAACAATTCTTCTAAAAATATCTTATCGACTACACATGTTTATTTTAAGATCTTCAATATCATTATTAACCTAACTGTATAAGTGTAATCCTCTGTGTATATCCTTTACAATGTGAACCCCACAACAGCATGCCATTCTAATTTCTTAAAATTGATGGGCAATTATTTGGATAGGTCATCAATGGTGGATTAGTGGGGGTCCAACTATCAATCCCCTGCTGATGAGCTGTTACAAGAGCTAAACCTCTCTACAATTAACTATTACTATTATTAGTAGTAACTTGTTTTCTCAGGGTGTCTAGAGTGCCACCTATAGGTCTTATTAAAAAAATCTAAAAAATTAACCGAAAAAAAACTCTTTAGATAGCAGTCTTCCTTTCAGATTACAAAATAAAACTATAAAATGGTTTTCTCCCTTGGGAATGTGTTAAATGCTCACTATAGATAAAGTTCTCTTTTTGTGATCTTGGTAGGTGTGATGGTTCACATACAGAATAAATGATTGCAGTTTTTTTTAGATCATATCTGTGACAGAGTTAACTGATCCCTATAGGAAAATGCACAGCTTGTCCGTGTTGACCACATGGGCTTCTATTATAATATTGCATGTGGATTCTTCTATCTCTATTTCCATCAATGCCTCTATTCTGTACATTAAACCAATATCACCATCTATTTTTTTCATTTTATGCTCCTGATCCAGAGAACATTGTTACACTGCTACATTTAAGAATAAATTGAAATAAAATAACTGTGTCTATCTCAATATTTACAACATAAAATCCTTTTTATACTTTTGGTTTGTATCATCTGTGCAAAGACAATATCAGCCCTAAGCAAATGTGGACATATGTCAAGGTCCACCGATATGCAACAAAATATTGGTCAAAACACATTGGGGCAGATTTACTTACCCGGTCCTGTTGCGATCCAGTGGCGCGTTCTGAGTGGAGGATTCGGGTCTTCCGGCGATTAACTAAGGCAGTTCCTCCGACATCCACCAGGTGTCGCTGCTGCGCTGAAGTTCATTGGAGTTCACTGGACTTCACCAAGCCGGGCCAAGTGCAGGTAAGAACGTGTCCAGCGACACTTTTTTTTTAATTGCGGCGGCTTCTCCGAATCCGTCGGGTTTTTGTTCGGCCATGCCCCCGATTTCCGTCACGTGCACGCCGGTGCCGATGCGCCATAATCCGATCACGTGCGCAGGGCAATTCAGGAAAAAATCGGCGCAAAACGGAAAAATTCGGATATCCCGCCGTAAAAACGCGATTCGGGCCCTTAGTAAATGACCCCCATTAGGTCAAATTTATCAACACTTTTAGATAGTTTTCAATTGCTTTGCAACTTTTCCAAAAAACTTCCTGAGACTTCAAAGAACGGTATAACTGCACCAAATTTAAAGGCGTATTCACATCTGGCATTCACATTTAATTTTTTTCATTTCCAATATATAAACATTTCTTCAATTGGATGTTATTAAAAAAATAAGTTCCTGTGTGAAGATCATTTCTTATAAGTGTTGTCATGTTATCCCTTAGAAACGAGATAGCTTCCTCGGATACGACCACCCTGTACTCAGTGGCCACACATGCCCTATTGAGTCCTGCCCAACACCTGGCTTCAGCGTTCATTACCACAGGACGGCTGTAGGATATGCAGTAATTCCTGGACATTTCATATATAAAAACTTTTTGTGTCTTTGTGCAATCTCTCCAGCAGAGGTGGTCGTATCCCTTGTTTCTAAAGGACCATATGACTACATTTCTGAGAAAAATTATCTTCACACAGGTAATGTTTTTAAATAACATCTAATTAAAGAAATGTATGTAAATCGAAGATTAATGAAATTGAATATAAATGCCCAGACGAGAATACCCCTAGCCAATGCCACAGTTTTAAGACAAAGGTTACAAAAGATGTAAAGCTAAAGGCAGATGTAAAGTTAGATTAAACAGTCCAATAGTACAGAGTTAAGAGATTTATCATTCTGAATTAGACACATAGATAACTCTGCCACAGTTTATGGCAGTCTAGTCCAGTGATGGCGAACCTTTAGAGGTCAAGTGCCCAAACTGCAACCCAATACCTGCATTTTTTTGCAAAGTGCCAACACAGCAATTCAAGCAGTAACTACAGCTTTCAATGGGCCTGAGGGCACCAATATCTTTGTCAGAAGGAGAGGAAATTTGGATTGCCAATAGTACTTCCCTTGAACAGGAAGATTCAGTCGTCACAAAGAAGGAGCTCCAATGATAACATGACCCTGTCCACACCACCTCTATCTTCTTGCAGTCTCAGGTAGACCAGGACGCTCGACGTTAAAATAATGCTAAGCATGGCAAGTCCTGAGTCTGAAGGAGATTCCCTGTCTGGCGAACTCTGCCATGGGGTAACATGAGTGCCCACTAAGAGGGCTATGAGTGCCACCTTTGGCACCTGTGCCATAGGTTCGCCACCACTGCTCTAGTTTAACTTGTACACAGTAAGAAAATCGTATCTATAGCAAAGCAACCAACCAACAGTCCTTTTTCTCCAAGTGTGATGTGTGCCTACACAACAGTGCAGCAAAAGAGAAAATAGATTTTTGAGAATATAAGTGAAATATATGTATCATTACAGGAGGTTTGCTAAAGGAGTTGTACCATTTGGTGGTGACCATTTGGCGTACCTATAATTTATTGATTGAATTTTATTAACTCCTGGAGAGGATGAAAAAAACAATTGTTACATTTTAATTTTGTGAATAACAATGTAAATAACATGTAACCTTAATCTGCGAGTCAGTACGATTGGCTTTATATCAAATTAATAAATAAAGATTTTTTAGTTTTGCTGATGTTATACAATGAATACACTATTCAAAAATATGATTCGTTTTTGCATCATCCTCTTAAAGTCATAACTTTTTTATTTCTCCATTGATCAAGATATTTGGAGGCTTTTTTCATGTGATGAGCTGTAATTTTTTTATTGGTATCTTTCAGGAGTATGTGCAAGTTTTTTTTTAACATTAGAAAAAAGTTTATTAATGTAGATCAAAAGAAGTGAGTTACACACAAACCAAGCATTTGCATACAGTATACATGTTCCGATTACAAGAAAACGGTATGATAATTTTCTATAACTTTTCTGAAAACTTGGTAAAACAAACACAGCATTTTATGCATTTGGTTAGGGATTTTTTTTACAGTGCTCAATAAGTGGGTTAAGAATAAAGTGGCATAATTAATAGATTATCTTTACAGATTTGGATGTTACAAACGCAGCAATACCAAATCTACCAATGATTATAATAAACAATGGGAATTTAGATTATTTTTTAATTTTATCTTTTAAATTTTTTTTTTACTTTTTAATTTTTTTCTGGAGTGGACTAGAAGTTGCGAGGCATTGATAAGGCCTTTAATACACTGCAATACTATGGTATTATAGTGTCAGAATAAAGCATGCAGACACTATATTAGGTCAGGCCTTCAGCAGGATCTATTGTAGGCTCAACATTAGCAAGAAACAGCACTGATTCCTCAAATGTCCTTTAGTTCCAGCACTATAGATCATTTCCCCACTGGACTTAAATGCTTAAATATCGTCTTCTGCTTCATCTACTCACTGGCTGTAGTGGTCACCACATATTAATAACATCTGTTATTAAACAGATAAAAATCAACAAAAATGTAACTGCATATTAAGCTTAGGAAAGAAAATCTGATAAAATATATTTTGGACCTCATCTTGTGTGTGTGTGCATTTTTTTAAACCTTTCCCCTAGTAACCAGAACTGAAAGTTCATTTATAAGAAACATAAGCTTCAATTTGCCCGTAGCTCACACATTTACTGAAGTGCTAATAACAAACTCATGACTAGATATAGTTTCCCGAAAAAAATCAATGCACTTCTTTTATTACAGTTTGCTCACCGAGATCCAAATTAAGAGAAAGCTATGGTATATACGGTAAATGTAAACCTGGTGGGACGTCATAGACATAAAATAAAATATTGTTGTTGTAAGGTATTGAAAGTGCCAGAATAAAATCCAATTTTATTGAATTTGACCTTGGTGGATGGATAACCAGCTTAGCGTACACTTAGTTATAGAAGAGGAAATAATCTAGCATTTTATTCCAGGTAGACAAAGGGGGAATTATGCGGAAACATAAATCTTTATAGATCTAACACAAATAAATGAATTGTGGTATACATGTGATTAAAAGGCGTAACCAGGGCCGATATGGGGCCTGTAGTGTCAGGGGGGCCCCATCATTTGACTTGACACACTAAAGAATGGAGGGTGTGCACCATAATACATATATTATGCTGACATTGTACAGTATTAAATGTGTATAATATATATGTGATCTATATGTGTGTTTATCTGTGATGTGTATATGAAGTGTACATATTGTATGTGTATACATTCTGTAACCTAGTGCTCCCTGTTCTTCATCAACTTTTCATCATTTTGGCCTCCTGAGGACAAGATGGAATATTTGCATCACTTTAGCTTCTTTCCAGTGTCCCTCTGCACACAGAGAATTCTGGGGTCAGCAGAAGGTCCTTCAAAGATAATTCGGCCCTGTCTATTCATTGTCCCTCTTCCTACAGTCCCAAGTATTGAAGTGAGAATCACTTTAATATATGACCGAAAGCTGCTTGAATCCTGTCTGGTGCGCTGGGCCGATGGCCCTGGTGCCCACAGAAAGGGCTTTGAGTGCCACCTCTGGCACCCGTGCCATAGGTTCGCCACCACTGCTCTACATGTATGCACATGAAATCCAAACACAAGGGGATAATCAATATATTCAAGGCATCTCTTATGAATCAAATAGAATTTATTAAATGTTTATTTCTTTACAAAAAATATTAGACATACGAAAAAAGGTAGTAGTAGGGTGGAACACTTAGTTAAAAGCAGTGCACAGATACATAAGACAGAAGCAAAATACTTAAAAAAGAAACCACAGTATGGATCATGTAATCAAGTCACTTAGACAAATAAATGAAGTACAAGCCTCAGCTTAAAACTGAACAGTCACAGTGAATAGCACAAAATCATTACCATACCGGGATGGGTGGTGTGCACATTTTAGCCCCGACACGTGTTTCGCCAACTGGCTTTCTCAAGGGGAGTTGTATGCACATGAGTATATAAATGTGTGTATGAGTGAAGAACTGTGTGTATATAAGTATATAAATTTGTATACACAGATGATACGCTGGTTAACATGACTTAAAGTGAGATAACTCATTTAGCTATCACAGAAAATACGCAGTTCCCTCTATTCACCTTCACTACAAACTGAGTTATCATGTCTGCTTAACGGGTTAAGACAGTAATGCTATCCAGTGCTGTATCTGTATTCAGAGCTCCCTTCCACTCCTAGTTACTTCACATACATAAAAACTTAAGCAAACTGAAAGTGAAAGGAGGGCCCTGCACCCGAGGGTTCACAATCTATGTATGTATGTATGTACCATTGCTTCCAAATGTTGAAAAAATAAAATAACGTTTTTTCAAAGACCATGAACTATAGTCTATGAGCGAGCCATGAAAAACAGATCTAGCTAGGACATGCTCTACATTTTAAAGATTGGTGACACAGTCCATTAATATAAAGGCCGTGAGCACTGATCCATTATGAAGTTTTTCATTTACCGCAGGCATGTTCTGTCCAAAATAGAAAATAACACTGTCAAATACAGGCGGTCCCTTACTTAAGAACACCCGACTTACAGACGACTCCTAGTTACAAACGGGGCTCTGGATTTTGGTAATTTACTGTACATTAGCCTTACGCTACAATAAACAGCTGTAACAGTTATCACAGGTGTCTCCAAATTTATTCTGTTTTAATTCCAACAAGCTTTCTGTCTGGGGAAGAAAAAAAATGTACCTATTGGTTTTTTTTTTAAAAAAACCCTCTAAAATGGCATTGAGTATATTGCATTTGTTTTTGCCACTATTTTTACATACATGAAATGTAGGGGAGCAAGAGAAGGATGAGAAGACACAGTTGAGGGTCCCCTCCAGTCTCCCAACATGACTCAGCTTAGACTCTTTTATCTTTTATTGTTTTTACTATTAACCACACTTTAACCCTAGGTTGTCTCATCAATCCTACCACATACTGCCATACTTCAGTATGGTGTGAAACAAGACAGCCTCAGTTTTTGTGTGACCTAAGGCTGTTATAGCAACACATGTAGACACCCGCAATCGGTGCTAGCACCGATCGCCGATGTTTCTGGTAAGTGTTTGCTGCAATATATAGCAAACCTTTACCGGCTATGCAGAGGTTTCAGCCCGTGAGCCCCCTATCAATCACCCGCAGCTCACGCGTCGGTAAGGGGATTAAAAAAATGTCTTTTAAAAAAAATAGCCTTTGCCAAAAGAAATAAAAAATTGCATGAAGCAGTTTTGCCGTTTCTCCAAATTTGCCCAACTATTAATGTTTATGTTAATGTTTTTGACTGCCTTTTCACATTGCTACATAAAATTAACTTTAACTTTTTTTTAATGATTTTTTTTCTTTTTTTTATGCGAACGCTGGTGAACCTCTAACTTTAGTCTAAACAGTGGCATTTGTAAGATAAATGCAATGAATCCATTGAAAACCCATGCACCCTGAGTTGTGGTGCAAATGTGGAAAAGTAGCAAAAATGTGCACAACAACGAAGAAAGGTAGTGACAAATCTCCTCCTAAATGTCTGAATTACTGAGGCTAAATTTGGCTAAATTCAACTTGCGGGCTCCAAGTGAATCTGTATGTAAATGTCTGAAATAATATATGTGCGCTTACTTTTCCATCTTTATACCCTACAGAAATGATCTATGACAAATGAAATATTTAAGAGATTGTTGTTTCTTTATTTCGATGTGAACCATAACCAATATAAATAAATTACATAAATTTGTAAGCAGTGTTCCTATTGTAATATATGAATTTGAATAAATCTTTATAAACACATGGCTAGTATAAATAAAATATGTATATATACCAGCTATTATTCTATTCATGAAGCAATGGCAAGTTACTGATAAATACATATCTTTCCAAAAAATACAGTTCTGCCCATAGAAACCAATTCTGCACGGATTCCATTTAAATTGCCGTTTTATAAATCTGTCTAATTGTGTATTTATATATTTTTATGTCACATACATCAATTAGAAAGTGTAGGATGGCTGTAATTGCAGAGCTGCGCTGTAGATAGCCCACTACAGTGATAAATGAGGCGTATTTCAGAGGTTTAATGTGATTGCTCTCGCACAGCAGACCTAAGGTGGGAACGTAACATAAACAAGGGCAGATATTAGAGAAACCAAGCAAGGATCTTTGGAGGCAACATGATGACAAGATAAAGTAGACTGGGAGCAGCGCAGTACACAAACCGATAATGAGAAGGACACATAGATCAGGAGCTGACGGTATCTGTGGAAGTGAGCCGCTTCTCTGTGTAATAGCCTGTGACTAATTGGAACTTATGATGTATGATAATTACATGTACATGGAACCTTGTAACATTTAAGGCAATGGGGAGGGCCAGATAAATCATCCGGAAGAGCAAAGAGCCGGCCTCATCACCTGGCAGCCGACCAATTCTATTCTCCTCTCACATTCTGCAGCCACCATAATTATTCTTACATCACTTATAAAACAAGCACAACATCAGACCCAACACAACAATATGACAACCCGTGTATTTACAAGAACGGAACTATTAGTAGGATGACATCTTATTTTTCTTACAATGTCTATACATTCTTTTCATCATAGTGCAATGATAACAGAGAAAAACAGAGAGACGCCGCAATCATTTCTCATGTCTCCTAACAAGAGCTGTAGCTCGGCGCTAGGCTTTCCTTCACCTAGGACAAAAGTGCAGTTAATTGCCACTCTTTTGCATCTAAATATAGTGAAGTTGGAAAACAAGCTCAAATCACCACCACATTACTAGTTGTGCCGCTGTACGGAATGAATCCGAGCCAACAATTTCAATAGGAAAAAGCATCCAAGCATAAATTGTAAAGCGTAGGTTAAAACATTGCTTTATTTTAGACACAAAAAATTTAAACATAATGGCAACATAAACAGACTGACATATTTCAAACAATCCGTTCTTAGTTGTAGCCTGGCGTAGCATATCCATCATCATAAAAAGGATAAAAAGTGATCAAAATGTAACATTTACCCCAACACAATAAAATAAAAAGTACAGCTTGTTCCGCAATAACCAAGCTGTGAAACAGTCCTGTATACAATAAAATAAAAATGTTATGCCCTTTTAGAACAAGGCGATACAAAAAACAATGAATTTCTCAATAAATTAGTTCTATATTCTCTAAAACAAATCCCTGGTCAGACCACACATGGAATATTGTGTAGAGTTTTGGGCACCAGTGTATAAAAAGGATATAGTAGAGCTGGAATGGGTGCAGAGGAGAGCAACCAGGATTATTAGGGGAATGGGGGGGATTAGAATACAACGACAGATTACAAGATTTGGGATTATTCAGTTTAGAAAAAAGACAACTGAGGGGAGACCTCATTACAATGTACAAATACCTGAACGGACAGTACAAGGATCTCTCCAAAGATCTTTTTATACCTAGGCCTGTGACCAGGACAAGGGGGCATCCTCTACGCCTACAGGAGAGGCGATTCTACCATAGCCATAGACAAAGGTTCTTTACTGTACGAGCAGTGAGACTATGGAACTCTCTGCCACAGGAGGTTGTTATGGCGGACTCTGGAGGCCTGGATGCCTTTCTGGAGAGAAAAAATATCACGGGTTATTGGGATTAAACATTTATTTAATTCTTAAAGGTTGGACTTGATGGACATGCGTCTTTTTCCAGACTTATATACACTCACCGGCCACTTTATTAGGTACACCATGCTAGTAACGGGTTGGACCCCGTTTTACGTTCAGAACTGCCTCAATTCTTCATGGCATATATTCAACAAGGTGCTGGAAGCATTCCTCAGAGATTTTGGTCCATATTGACGTGATGGCATCAAACAGTTGCCGCAGATTTGTCGGCTGCACATCCATGATGCGAATCTCCCGTTCCACCACATCCCAAAGATGCTCTATTGAATTGAGACCTGGTGACTGTGAAAGCCATTTGAGTACAGTGAACTCATTGTCATGTTCAAGAAACCAGTCTGAGATGATTCCAGCTTTATGACATGGCGCATTATCCTGCTTAAAGTAGCCATCAGATGTTGGATACATTGTGGTCATAAAGGGATGGACATGGTCAGCAACAATACTCAGGTAGGCTGTGGCGTTGCAACGATGCTCAATTGGTACCAAGGGGCCTAAAGAGTGCCAAGAAAATATTCCCCACACCATGACACCACCACCACCTCCAAGGCAGGATGGATCCATGCTTTCATGTTGTTGACGCCAAATTTTGACCCTACCATCCAAATGTCGCAGCAGAAATCGAGACTCATCAGACCAGGCAACGTTTTCCAATCTTCTACTGTCCAATTTCGATGAGCTTGTGCAAATTGTAGCCTCAGTTTCCTGTTCTTAGCTGAAAGGAGTGGCACCCGGTGTGGTCTTCTGCTGCTGTAGCCAATCTGCCTCAAAGTTCGACGTACTGTGCGTGCAGAGATGCTCTTCTGCCTACCTTGGTTGTAACGGGTGGCGATTTGAGTCACTGTTGCCTTTCTATCAGCTCGAACAAGTCTGCCCATTCTCCTCTGACCTCTGGCATTTCTGCCCACAGAACTGCCGCTCATTGGATGTTTTTTCTTTTTCGGACCATTCTCTGTAAACCCTAGAGATGGTTGTGCGTGAAAATCCCAGTAGATCAGCAGTTTCTAAAATACTCAGACCAGCCCTTCTGGCACCAACAACCATGCCACGTTTTAAAGGCACTCAAATCACCTTTCTTCCCCATACTGATGCTCGGTTTGAACTGCAGGAGATTATCTTGACCATGTCTACATGCCTAAATGCACTTGAGTTGCCGCCATGTGATTGGTTGATTAGAAATTAAGTGTTAACGAGCAGTTGGACAGGTGTACCTAATAAAGTGGCCAGTGAGTGTACTATGATAACCATAAAAAAAGATATATAAATGTTGTATTGTCATAATCGTGGTGACCCATAGAATAAAGATAGCATATTATATTTATGGTAACAAGAAAATCTAAAAACCTTAAAGCAGAATTAATGATTTTCTTATCCCCACCAAGAAAGAGTTAATAAAATCTGCCTGAAAAGTGGCTCTCATGCTGAAAAAAATGTGCCCCCATATTTCCACATCACAAAAAATATTAGCATTTTATAGCTTGTAAAATATAACAATGCAAATCCTCTCTGAATGGTGCTCCTTCTATTCTATGCCCTGTCGTGTGCAGCATACTCGGGGGAAATTGGGTAATAAACTTTCTTGAGCCTTACGTCATGTAATCCATTTTTAATTTTTGGGTTAAAATTAATATATTGTCCCGAAAAATTACAAATTGTAAATTCCACCTTCATTTTGTTTTAACCTCTGTCAAACACCTTAAGGGTTAACAGGTTTCTCAAACACTGAAGGATGTAGTTTCTATAATGGGATAATTTTTGCCAAATTTACATTTTTTTTCATAATTAAACGCAAAAGAAAACAAACTTAAAATTACATGGATATGTTGAAGCATCTAAAGATTATAACTACTTATAGTGACACGGGGCAGGTTTAAAAATTTGGGCTTGGTCCAAAAGCCCTAAAGAGGCATGGCCCTTGAGGGGTTAATACAAGAGTAAGTATAATTGATATACATCTTGTTCTGTACATTAGGTCTGATACATGCCATGTGGTAAATCATGAAAGCCGTGTAATGATAGCTACTAGCTGAGATAGATTTCTGTAACCTCAAAGTCACCTACAATATGTCCGTCACCCCTAGGTCAGGCAGGGCACCAGTCTACCTAGGAAGACCTGTTGTAATTGTCTCCCTTGATATAGATGGCCGGAGCAGTCTATAGAAGGAGCTAATGGATGTAGCTAACCCTCTAGTTCTCTTTAGAAATAAAAGGAGGCTGGAGACTGTTTCATCTGAACCAAGTCTGTATAAATTGGAAATATTTCTCCTCCACTGCATAGGTTTTTGTTACAAAGTCTAAAAGTAAAGTACAGCCTTGCGCTGATAGATTAGAAAACAATCTAGGAGGACGCCCTTCTACAAATTTTGGATTCCTTAAGAAAGATTGAAATAGGGGCGTCTGGCCATCCAAACCACAAAGACAATGGACATTTCTCCAAAGCTTAACAGTAGTCCATGTAGGCATAGTCCTAATTAAGTCAGATAGTTCAGGATCATGCATATGGGGCAAGGTGAGAGAAAACCAAGGATAGAAGTGAGCCTCCAAGGCAATGTTAGCAACATTTGGCATACACCGTAGCCAATCAGCAACATACCGCATATTAGGAGCTAAAGTACAAGCAGACCCGAGTATAAGCCGAGCTACCTAATGTTAACACAAAAAACTGGGAAAGCCTATTGACTTGAGTATGAGCCAAGGTCAGTCCATGCCCCACAGTATATAGCCAGCCCCTGCCCCCCCCAGTACATAGCCAGCCACTGCCCCACGACCCCCTGTATATAGCCGGCCAGCCCATGCCCCCCAGTATATTGCCAGCCAGCCAGCCCATGCCCCCAGTATATAGCCAGCAGCCTCCTAGTATACAGTTAGCCCCTGCCACCTAGTTTATAGCCAGCCCCCTAGTATATAGCCAGCAGACCCCTTCCCTGAGTATGCCCAGCCTATAAAAAAACCCAAAAAACTCTGTGCTCTCCTTTCCGCCGCCGGTCCTCTTCTGTCTTCTAAGCTCTGGCATGGGGTCCTCACAATCTGCCGTCGCATACACCATAACGTCATGGCGCACACTATTATGTCGGCATGCGCCTGGCGTCATGGTGTGCAACACAGCGCACAGGGACCCAAAAATGGAGGCGGAGCTTCAGAATACGGAACAGGACCTGCACGGGGGAGGGGGGTCGTCGGAAAGGTAAGTAGAGGTTTTTTTCATAGACTCGAGTATGAGCCAAGTTATGGTTTTTCAGCACATTTTTTGTCCAGTCTATACGGTATATAAAAAAATATCAGGCATTTTTTTTCCCCCGTTAGATTTATGTTGTTGGAGCTGTTGAAGCTCACCACCCCATATGAAAGTCCTAAAAGCCTGACTCAACAATGGCAATGTTAGAAATAAACTAAGGGAAAATCGCCATTTTTATTAAATGGCATTTAGAGAACGATAAATAAAAACTTTTCCAAGATTTCAGCATTTGTAATAATGAGGCATTTTCTTGATTTTTAAAGTCCTAGAATACAAAGACAGTCAACTTTCCCCTTATCATGATTGTAATTTTTTTTAGGTTAAAAAGTGACAAATGATCAAACTTACTCCATGGATTATTTATACGTTCACACACTTTTCCCCATTGTGCTAAACATTGATTAATGCAGTGCATTTAGGACAGGTTTTTGGGGACAGGTCACACCTAAAATTTGTCCCAAAGCTTTGTTATGTGTACAATAAATCTGATGCATTATCACATTAATTCCCACTACGTTTTAGAGGCAATGCATAATAGACTCTACAGTTTCCAATTGTTCCTCGAGTGCCAGGAGAGAGTGGAGATTTAAAGCTGCTGTTTTCATACTATGATGGTGTCCTTTACATACTGTGCATTACATAGAACCAGAGCAAGTCTCTCCAATAGTCACCATTGTACAACAAATTCATTTTAAAATGCTATACATGACTTACAAAGCCGTCCCCTCCACAGATCTATGAACTAATCAGCCAATACCCTCCTACATGTAATCTCCATTCCTCACAGGATCTTCTGCTCCATTCTATTACCACCCGCTCTTCTCAAAACCGTTCTGCTGAGCATCCACCATACTCTGGAACTCTCTACCAAAATGTGTCAGACTTTCAAACGAAACCTAAAAACCTACCTGTTCGGGATTGCCTACAATACACATTGGGGCACATTTACTAAGGGTCGGAACGTCGCACTTTCGTCAGGTTTCGCGATTATTTGCGTTTTGCAATGAATTGCCCCGGGTTTTTGGGCGCATGCGATCGGATTGTGGCGCATAAGCGCCGGCTTGCATGCCACAGAAATCGGGGGACAAACCGCAAAATTTAAAAAAGGAATTGTGTCACAAGACACGCACTTACAAGCACCGGGAAGAAGCAGGTGAACTCCGGTGGACCTCGGCGCAGAAGTGACGGATGCAGGAACCCGGGCACACAGGCTTAGTGAAGCGCGCTGGACCCGAATCCTTGTCGGACAATGCACCGCGGGATCGCAAAAGGACCGGGTAAGTAAATCTGCCCCAATAACTGCACTGCTCTGCTCGCTCACCTCGTGTCTTCCCATACAGATTGTGAGCCCTCCTTCCACTTGTCTCCTGATCTCTGTTGTTTTTGTATTTTGTACTTGCAAAATGAATTTGTACTTGCAGTAATTCATTATATACACACAATACACCATTGATGTATGTAAAGTTTCTTAATAATTTAGATATGCTTTAAGATGCAACATTTGGCACATACACAGCAAAATCTAAAAAATCATGTAAAAAGTCACAAAATGTAATACAATTCTGTGGTTAACATTTTATTGCCTATTTACTTTGATTTATTCTTGAAATCTTCCAGTTCTGGTACATGGACTGTTGTAAATTGTGTTCAATTTGTTAAGAAATATGAAACATGCCTCTTAACAAATTTAGTGCAGCTTATACCAGCGCTTCTGATACTGACATAGAAAATACCAGTTTTCATAAATTCCACTGAATGAATATTACGATGGATAAATATAGTTAGAAATTGTACTCAGTATCAGCCATCAGGATGACTTTGATTTCCATTTTCTTTGATAACCTGTAATAAAGCAGTGTAGTTTTATCCATGGATTCGGATGGCTGGCAGGGATAGCTCGCTCAGTAAATTACAATGTCTGCAGTGAGAGCTGAAGGGACACTGAATGCGTGGGTTTGAAAGCAGAACATTATCAGAATCTGTATTCCACACTATTACATACTGTTATGTGTACAAAAGACCATTTCCAGCACTGCAGTTGTTGGTAAACTCACAAAATCTCTACATATCAAATAGAAGTCATTAAAAAAATCATCAAAAGACTAAAGAATATTGAAAAATAACCATATACATTAGGAGATGTGTAGGATAAGATCACACCTTACCTATGTGATGGGGAATAACATTGGATACTCAATTTCTCTATTTTTAACCTGTCAGGATCAGTGGATCCTCTGAACCACCGTGGGAGGTGGTACTAGCCGACACCCGGGACCGAAATCTAAGTGTTCACCGAGCCGGGCTGAGTGAAGGTAAGTGCAAGCTCTGCGACAGATTTTTTTTTAAATGCAGCGGTTTTTCCGAATCCGTCGGGTTTTTGTTCAGCCATGCCCCCCGATTTCCGTCGCGTGCATGCCAGCGCCGATGCGCCACAATCCGATTGCGTGCGCCAAAATCCCGGGGCAATTCAGGGGAAATCGGCGCAAATCGGAAATATTCGGGTAACACGTCGGGAAAACATGAATCGGGCCCTTAGTAAATGACCCCCAGAATCTTTCTCCGTAGAGCAGGTTTTATGTAGGTCTTTTCAGGTAGTTGTCGAAGATCCACAGGTGCTGTCAGAACCATTCGATCAGGAGGGATGACATGCAAAGGAGCCGGTTCTTCCCCAATGACATCCGAGGCATGAGAGAGGGTGTCAGCCTTGGTGTTTTTCTCAGCTGGACGGAAATGAATGAGGAAATTGAATCGGGAGAAAAAGAGTGACCAGCGGGCCTGACATGGATTAAGTCGCTGAGCAGTCTGGAGATAGAGTAGATTCTTGTGGTCCGTGTAAATGCAGACTAGAAAACGAGCTCTTTTCAGGAGGTAATGCCACTCTTCTAAGGCGAGTTTAATCGCCAACAGTTCTCGATCTCCTATGGTATAATTCCTCTCTGCGGAGGAGAAAGTCTTAGAGAAAAGTGCACAGGTGAGGGTTCGGCCTTTGGGACCCTTCTGTGTGAGCACCGCACTGGCCCTTAAACGACTGAGGAGTTGCCCTACGTGGACTTGGTGGGACTCAAGGTCCAGAGAGAATACCAGAATATCGTACAGATAGACCATAACACAGACATAAAGCAAGTCTCTAAAGATGTCATTGACGAATTCCTGGAAGACGGCCGGTGCATTACAGAGCCCAAATGGCATCACCAAGTTCTCGAAATGTCCATCACGGGGTATTAAAAGACGTCTTCCACTCATTTTCCTGGCAGATACCAGGGTTTAGGCCCCTCGAAGATCCAATTTGTGACCTTGTCAAGACCGCGGTAGTCAATGCATGGATGGAGTGACCCATCCTTTTTGCTTACAAAGAAAAAGCCTGTACCAGCCTGAGAAGAGGACTTATGAACGTATGAACCCCCTCTGCAGATTCTCTTTGATGTAATTCGACATTGCTGCAGTTTGTGGCACTGAGAGTGGGTAGACACGGCCCGAAGGAGGGGACATACCCGGCAGAAGATCCACAAATTGAGACGACATGAGTTCTATGTGCAGGGAGCACTGGGCTCAGTAGTAGGAAGACAAGCCGGGGTGGCAGAAGTCGCGAGAGCAGTCTCAGGAACCTGTTGCTGATGCTGGGTGGCCAGCAGCTGTTGCAGCATGGCGGTGACTTGTCCCAGCTGTTCGTGTTGTGCAGCTATCTGCCGGGATTGCTGGACCACGATGGTGGCAAGATCAGGCCGACTGGGAAGTGGGACCTCGGCAGGATCCATGGCTGGATCTTACTGTCAGGATTCTGGATCAGTGGATCCTCTGGACCACTGCGGGAGGTGGTACTAGCCGACACCCAGGACCACAATCTAAGTGGCCCCTGGTCTTCACCAGAGCCCTCCGCAAAGCGGGATGGTCTTGCTGCAGCAGGGTACCGCCAGGTCATTCCACGGGTGCAACTAGCTCGCAATGGCAGCCGAGGTTGAGGTTCCTTAGTAGGAGTCTTGTGGTTAGGTTCAGACACAGGGTCAGGCCAAGTGGCAGAGATGCAAGGTCAAGTCCAATCCAAGGTCAGCAATGGGAGATCCAGACCGTTCAGAACGGGAACACAGGAACACGAAACACAGAAACACAGGAATGCAGGAACACAGGAGCACAGGGACACAGGAACACGGGAACACTGGAATGGAGGAACATGGGATCACAGGAAGTCAGGAGCGCGGGAACTCAGGAGCAGGAACACACAGGAATGCAGGAATATCGCAGGGGAGCTTTCTCTAAGGTGTAGGCACAAAGATCTGGCAGGGTTTGCAGGAAGAGGCAGGCTTAAGTAGAATTCCTGAAAATGGCCAGCGCCAATTAGCGGTGCGCTGGCCCTTTAAGTCCTTTGAAGCCGGCACGTCCTAGAAGTCGGGAACGCGTGCACACAGCCGAGGAAGACAGAACATGTAAGTAGCGCAGGTGATGAGAAGGAAAGGTCAGAAGGGCACGGGTGAGCCACCCCGGGACCACCCGTGACACGATCATTCTGATTACACTTTTATCTACCTAAAACGTACAAGATCTTCCATAGTCTGCTGGGCTTTTAAAAGCACTTGCTATCTGACCCTTTTGAACTCTTTAAGGGTTTAAGGATGTGACATCAATAAGGTTCATAAAACAAGAGCACTATAGTGTTTTTCTTGTTTACAACTCAATCTTGATCTGCTGCTAACATAAAGATGAAGTACTGAGTTTATTTTTTTTATATACTCGAGTATAAGCTTGGTGGGGAATTTTCATCACAAAAATTGTGCTGAAAAATTCAGCTTATACTTGAGTATATATGGTGGTAAAAAGAAAAATTAAAAAAAGTTTAAAAAAATATTAATAAAATACCTAAAATTTCAAATCACCCCCTTTCACTAGAACTGATATAAATATAAATAAACAGTAAAATCATAAACACATTAGGTATCAACACATCCAAAAATGCCCAATCTATCAAAATATAACAACGTTTTTTTCACTGCATTTAACCCCGTAACGGAAAATAGCACCCAAAGAAAAAATGGCACTTTTTTTGCCATTTTGAAAAATAACTAAAAAGTGATCAAAAGGTCGTACAGTCTTAAAAATTATATCAGACTTAGCGTCAGAAGATGGCAAAATTAAAAAAAAAAAATTTTGTACAGGAGGTTTTAATTTTTGTAAATGTATGAAAACATTATAAAACCAATACAAATTTGTTATCCGCCTGATCGCACCGACCCAAAGAATAAAATAGACATGTCATTTGGGACGCACAGTGAAAGCCGTGAAATCTAAGGCCACAAGAAAATGGCGCAAATGCGTTTTTTCACCCTTTTCACTGCATGTGGGATTTTTTTTCCCCGCTTCCCAGTACACGGCATGGAATATTAAATACCATCACTATGAAGTGCAATTTGTTACACAGAAAACAAGCTGTCACAGAGCTCTATGTGTAAAAATAAAAAAGTTGAAGGTGGGGAGTGAAAAATGGAAATGAAAAAACAAAAAAGGGCCTGGTCCTTAACTGGTTAAATAGTAAATTTAAACAGGGTAAGTACAATATAGGTCTTATACTTACCATGTTAAAGTTTGGTATAAGTGACCAAACGCTTTAAGAACTGTGTTAAAAAATGATTCTCCAGGAGCCAGTTCTGAAGATTCAGGAGCTTAGTTTATGAATGTCACTAGAAAAGTATGTTGTCATTAAACATAAGAAGCATCCATAGCTATGAAGACCTGTAGTCATATTCTGACCATAGCACTAAGATAAGATCTTAAAGGTGAACTACATGTTAGCCAGCTTATGTTTATACAGTCAACAAAAATATGATAAAATAATCCTGAAGAGACCCATGTGGCTTTGTATGCAAAGATTGTGTCACTCTTAAGAGCAAACCAGCTATTAATTGAAACCTGTTCATATCCTTGGTTCACTTAAACATTCATCTGATATATAAAGCTGAGTGTATGTGTGTGTGGTTTTGTGTGTGTATATGTGTGTGTGTGGTTTTGTGTGTGTGTGTGTGTGTACCGAAAGAGATGGTCAGAGCCAGAGAAGGTCACTGAAAGAGATGGTTAGAGACGCAGTCACTGAAAATGTCTGCCAGAGACAGACACTGAAAAAGACTGCCAGAGACAGTTGCTCAAAGAGATAGTCAAAGACAGAGAAGGTCAGAGACAGACTGTCAGAAACAGTCATTAAAAGAGATGGTCAGAGACAGAGAAAGTCAGAGACAGAGACGGACAGCCAGAGACAGTCAGAGACAAAGAAAGGCAGACAGTTGGACACAGTCAGTCAGAGACAGAGAGACACAGAGAAAATCAGAGAGAGAGACAGTCATAGAAAGACAGAAATACATGGAAAATATTTTTTGATAACCCATTGTATTTTGTTATAGCTAAGAGCAGTTATTTCCTATCCCAGGCAACACCGGGATCGAAAGCTAGTAGTATATAAAGCTGTGATTGGAATTATATTCTGTGTGTCACATGTCACCCCTCCTTGGCTGTAAACACATGATTGTCTCTCTTGCTGTGTGAGGGCCGATATGTTTCTGACAGATGACATTTTGTTGACCTATGCCATCCATATAGAATAAATAGTCGATATCTCCGTCCGGATGATTCTGTTGAATGTTGCAGGTCCTTGTTATGTACAATGAAAAAACTCATCCGTCTGTGATAATAAACCCTCGAGCAGGTGGATCTGATTCAACAACCCATAGGTCATGTCTGGAGTCAGTATATTCAGTACATCTGAGGCCATTGCTGTCATTTAGTCGTGGCTTCTATAGATTGCAGTCTCCTCTGCAGCGGAATGATGCTGAATACTAAAATATCATCTGTTTATACTTCAGAACTTTTACTATACACTGGTGACAGAACTATTCTCCAGTACACCGTGATGCTGTCTTTCGGATCATAGAGAACTTTCTTCTCTTGCATTCTCCTTGGATATCTTCCACTTCACAGGGAGCTGTATCTCTGCTAAAAACCCACTTTGCTCTGCAGCTGCCGCAATGATCGCTTTATATTTGTATATCTTTAATCTCATGTCTTCTCTGTAGTATTCTGACTTTAGATGTCTTTTAATCTTTCACTGTCGCTTATTGTAGAAGCTTTTCTCAACTCTTTGATGCTCCTGCACTTTTTTTGAAAGTCTTCTTTTAGAGGTTGAAGAGTCCTCAGACCTGAGTACTGTTCATTTATTATCTATTTTTTTTATATTTCCATCATTTTAAGGTTAACATGATGTTTTGGTAATAAAGTAACTGATTAAGTTTCTGCAATAGCGGCTTATGCAATCAATGCTGTAATGCAGAGCTTATGAGGGTCAGTGTATGGGTAATTAGAAATAATGCGTCATTCCTGACATATTTTTTGTACTTTCCTGTTTTGTCCCCGTCTTTGTAACCTGTTAGGATCTTCTCCTCCTTCAGCTTGTTGTTTTTATATTGTAACAGTGCAGTTATCAAAAAGCAGGCTTGCATTTATTAAAGCCCCTGCACCAGTAACTGTCAGACTTTGCACATCCTTTTCAGTGCAAAGTGCTTGCACATGTATTTATGAAGTGTCCCCGACACATTTGTGTCACGACTTCACTACAGCCCACGTTACACAAAATTCTGCACTGAAAGGGGCGTTCCAATGCACAGTCGAACCGTGCGCCACATTTACCATGCAGTGTCTGGCAGTATTGTGTTGCACACCTTATGTTAGACGGGCACCAGTTTCATGAAGAACGTGCAACACAATTCATTAATCTGGCGCCCTCTGCACACTACACAGGCAAACTGCACGTAGTGCAGTTTGTACTACTTTTAATATATGTGGGCCACAGTATTTTGATTATTATATTTGCATTTGGAATTGAGCTAGCTGCACAAACTGCGCCCCATTTCCTTCTATTAGGCAAGTTCACAGTGTGGTGAATGAGACACAGTGTATATTGGCTACCTGCACTACATAAGCAATTGTAGAGCCTATTCATGCCCATCTTTGTGAACCAGGCAGTCACTTCATACGGCGGAAAATGCACACGGTCATGAGCTGCGGAGCACATCCATGAGGCAAGTTGAGCCTAATGTCTCAGGCAGCACCACCTGCAGCAAGAAGGGGGCAGCATAAGGGGCGCAGTCACCTTCTTTTAAGCAGGACCTGACACCTAAAATAGTGTGTCTTCACAGCCGATTTCAGCATAAGTGTGAGGCACTGCATGGAGAACCCAATTACAAAAAAAGAATAACCTTCTATATGGGGTGGAGGGGGCACTGTTCTATGGCTCACCTCAGGCAATAGAGACATTAGAATAATCCTTGGTCATGTGGCCTAAAGGCTTATATTCTTTTGCCATGTGGAAAACCGTATGACTAAGTGTATATCTACAGCATGTCACTCTATGGGGCACATTTACTTACCCGGTCCGCGAAGTTCACTAAGATCGTGCGCCCGATATCCTGCATGTGTCGCTTCCCTGCTCAGGTCCGCCAGAGTTCACCTTCTTCTTCCTGGTGCATGTAAGTGCATTGTCTTGCGACACAATTTGAAAGATGAACCCTGCGCTCAGTCCAAATCAATCGGATCGTCCGACGGCCGGCTCCCGATGTGGCATCACAGTGCAGACACCTGTTAAATACCTGTCAAAGCTGTGCAAATCTCAAACACAGTGCACGGTCCGACAAAAGTGAGCAGCGCGAACCTTAGTAAATAAGCCCCAATATATCTCACTGATTATCTATTATCATTTCTTCTACTTTCTAAAGAGCTGACCAAGATAAGAACTGATGCTAGGCTACAATAAATGTAAAGTGTCTGTTAAGTTAATGGAAATGTTCTTGTTTGTTTATCTGTTATTCTTACTACATTATTTAAGGATCTCTTATTTTAAATCTTATTATTATTACCTGTAGGACACGCAAAACCCAAAATTGTGCTATTAAAAAACTGATTAAAGTAGAAAACTGTTGGGGAGATAAGGAGTTAAAACATTTATTCCTAATTTGTATTAATCTTTGTTGTTGTTGACTCTTGCCCTAATTTTTTGGGTCCTGTAAATTCTTTACTGTGGCCATTTTATTGTACTTTATCTCTGTGTATAGCTATGCTTTTGTGCATGTTTGTAGCTGGACTATTGTCTGTAAACTGAACAAAACACTTGAAAAACAAATACAGACCTGAGTGTATCCTTCTACAGAGGAGGGCGGCAGCTGCTATTCTAATAAGCGGCTCCGCTCTACTCTTGTCATGAAGTGACCCGATGACCTTCACGGCACATCAGTATGCTGCTCACTGCTACCTCTAGATTTCTGGGGGATAAAATGTCAAGCACACAGCGATATCATAGGAGACAGATTATCATTGAGAAGGCGGATGAAGTGTCGGTGAGGTATGGGATTTGTCACATTACCAGTCTTAATGTGGGTGTCTTTTAACTCCTGTTTAGCTGAGAAGCATATTGCAGCCAAGAAGATTTACTGCAGGGAGCTAGCATCGATGAATGATATAAGAAGGTCCATCAGCACTTGTTAGCGCTATTGATATGCGGCACTCATCATATTACACAGGGATGAATGATGCATTTATTTTTTTGTAAACATTTACATTTGTTGACAGCGCATTATTACCTATTTATACAGAGTAGTGTTATCAGCCGAGCATGGTGTCATTTGTCAGCTGATTACTAACATGTTTAGGGCTCTTCCACATTGGCGTTGTTTTACACGTTCGTGGTTCAGTGATTTCCACGGATGCCTCACAAAGCCATTGATTTTTCACATTGGCTTGTATTTTTCCTGATCCGTTGTTCGTGGAAATAACTATTTTTTTCAAATCACGGAAGGCAATAGAAGTCTATGGGTCTGCAAAAACAACTGATGAAACATCCGTTTTCTTTCACTGATGAGGCTGAAAAACCAGGTGTGATATTTTCAAAGCAATGTTACACCTTCAGTGTTTTTTGCAGATATAGAGACTAAACGGATGCATCACGGAGACAGAACGGAAGAAAAACGGCGACACATTGGAGACAAAATGCAATGGATGCGAAACTGAAGCTGAACATCAATGCCAATGTTAAAGAGCCCTTATATGGAACAATGGTCAGGAAAGTAAAGCACTTTTTGAGGCATTATGGGTTTATACTTGCATTTTGAAATAGAGTAGTTAGAAGTTGTGCAGCACATAGCTGTTATTGCTGTATTTTTTGCTAGTTAGAGAGAAAAAATAATTTGCTTCTTTTAACTGCTTAGTGGCAGTTTTGTTTGAGTTTGGTCTGATTTCAGTCCGATGACCATCCGTTTTTGTAGTCCTATAAAGGGCCAGTATTAGGAGGGAGAAAACTGGGCAATTGCCCTGGGCCCCAAGGTTCCAGATGGCGCCCTGATACTGCTTCTGCCATACTGAAACAGTTTATTACACCTGAAAGAGAACAGCACTACTTCTAACTCAAACTCACACATTCCCACGCACTTCCTAGCTACCAGTGAGTGATGCTGCCGATACTGCTCTCCTCCTGATCTCCTGTGTTTCTTTCTGCTGTAACATCTGCAGCAGTCGTAAGGGATGAGAAAGATGCATGCAGCTATATGAAGTAGTAGGGTACTTTAGACACCTCCATTGTAGTAAACAGGGAGGTCCTATGTAACGGTGCAACAGGTACTATAATGGAATCTGAAAATCTGTATGGTGTGTTTAGGTGTAATACTCTATATATATATATATATATACAAGTAAATATATATATCTGACACCTGGTGCTAATCTCATTAATTATCTGACAAACCCTATTCAACAGGCAGCCTAACTTTCCAGTTTTCATTGTGTGTGGTGAGTTAAACCCTCCAGCAGTAGGTTGAGCATTTGTACTGAAAGCCCACTGAAATAATCAAAAGACAAGACTCATCTTTGCTGAGGTGCATGTTGTGTGGACAGAGGAGAAGTGGTCCACAGCTCATATTAATGATAAAAGGAAGTTACATTTATTTGAGTCTAATGGGCAACATTTGCTTGTTGACAAACTGGGGAAGGACTGACTCCACAGTGTGTGAAGTAGTCAGTTAGAGGTGGTGGAGGAAGTGTAATGGTTTGGGTAACATTTTCTGCAGCAGGAGTTGGAACTCTGATACAACTACATGACAGAGTGCATGCAAGAAGCAGAACCTTCTTCAACTGCACATGACTTCTTCCTTGCATTCATCACTGAATCAATCAGCAGTTTTCATGCAGGACAATGCCCCCTGTCACAAAGAAAAATGAGAGCAATTTAGTTACAATATTTGTCTTTTCTACAGTCATTGGTTTTCTCTAACTAAGATCATAACAGTTTTATGCATAAAGTTTTTGTTGATATACTTTGGTAATTATGTAAAGCACTGTTCTAGTGGTTTGGTGTACCTGTTACAAAAAGCCATCAAGTGTGGATCAATGAAGATTACATTATTTCTAAAAAAAAAAAAAATCAAGTGATCTTACATTTATAACTTTTGGGTTGTTATAAAAAACAGGATTAACAATAAATCTTAATTGCAGACACCTTTGATAACTCTTACAGCTGATCATTATAGCGCCCCCCGACTTAAGAACACCTTAAGACTTACAGACGACCCCTAGTTACAAATGGACCTCTGGATGTTGGTAATTTACTGTACTTAAACCTAAGCTACAATAAAAAGCTATAACAGTTATCACAGGTGTCTGTAATTAAGCTTTATTGTTAATCCTGGTTCTTATGACAACCCAGACAGGCCAGAAAGATTTTGTCAGGAACTACAATTATAAAGTATACAGTTCCAACTTATATACAAATTCAACTTATGAATAAACCTACAGAACCTATCTTGTATGTAACCTGGGGACTGCCTGTGCAGTAAATTACCAACATCCAGAGAGCCGTTTATAACTAGGGGTCGTCTGTAAGTTGGGGACCACCTGTATATATACACATAAACTGTATACACTGTAGAAAGACATTTTATAAAGTTCTAAGAATACTGTTTTCATTTCTAAAGTGAATAGCTTTGGAAGCGCTGTAAACTTGTATCAGAACTTCTTAAAATGCCTTTAAAGCTTGAAGAGTCAAGATGTACATAATATGAATATCTTGACATACAGTTTTTCGGGCAGCAGCCACTCAAGTGGGATCAGATGCTTCCTCTACAGACAGTTTCATAGGTCTTACTGAACATCTGAAAAGACAGCACACTTACATTCTTGAGTCACTACTGCTCTAAGCAGTGTATGGAAAGATATTCACCCTATATACATCTACTGTAACATTGCTTCAGGTGCACATTCTGCACAATCTGTGTGCGCTATAAAAATAAAGAATTATTATTATTATTATTATGAATCTCTTCCTCGATGGCGGTCACGTCCATCACCTTCTTCACATAGAGACTCGGCCCTCATACTCCCTCATATGTGTTCATACAATCCAAGACCAGCAGAGGCCCAGGAGTCAGTGAGCACTGGCACACGGCTTCTATTACCGTTTCATGTCACCATTTAATTAATGATCAAAGGGCCCATTACTCAATTGAAGGAAAAAGACTAATGCATATTTATAGGCATGAGACTTATTTCATGTCATGAAACCTTGCTTGTACATGAGTTATTGTAACCTCTGATGGATACAGTGGCATCCAGTTCACATAGGACCTCAATGTTAAAAAATGTAAACGTATAAAGGAAACTTGTTACCGAATTTGTTCCCCACAAACACCAGTGATACCTTATTCTGCTCTTTAATTGTCTCTAATTCCTTCTTTTTGGCTAAAGGTTAAAGCCTTTTTGTAAAAATCCACATTTATTCCTTCTCTGTTATAAAAAAAAAACATAAAGCAAAGGAGGTGGGGAGCTCAACAATGCAGTCATGCTTCCTCCATTTCCATATGGCCGATGTGCACTGAAATCTCCACATTTTGGCGTGACGTTACTCACCCTGACATCTGAATTGTGCGGGTGTGATCTTCTGCTAGCAGCCAATGCTCATGGTTTCAAATACGCTTCGTCCAGGAGCTTCAGACTGGGAATACAGTCTTTCAGTATTAGGGATCCCTATGTCCAATTTTGCCCATGGTCCCACAGTGTCTAAAACCAACCCTGGTCCTAGTTGTATCAGATTTTCACATCTGGTTTTCACAACTTTTAGCTACTTCCTTTAAATGTGTGCCTGTCTACACTAGGATGAGTGAGTTTCAATGGGTGCATGCAGCATTTTTCTCTGATAGGATCGGATCAATGAAAAATATTTGACGAGCATAATACAAGATCAGTGAGTCACAGTTCTGTAAAAGAAAATTGTTTGTGGGCAACTTAGAACTGACTGATTCAGCTGTGCACCCCTGACAGCGTTTGCGAATGAATATACTGTAGGTGTGAATAAATCTGTCAGCCTGTGATACTTCTCCCCTTGTGCAATTAATTTTACTTATGTCATGGTTTTAAAATATATTATATATATATATGTATTAATGAATTGAGGAATACTAATCGCTATTTCTTTTTTCTGTAAAGAATTTTCCTAGAAATTTATATGAGAAACAAGCGTAGCTCATATTTCTGCAGGAGAAGTAAAGAAAATATTTAGGGAAGGTATTTATTCTGGTATATGGTAATATTGTCATGACTTTATGACCGTTATATATAAATATATGGTATATAGTATATATCGATGGACGTACTATACTGTGCCTTGCGAATCCTGAATTTCTGCATACATAACCCAGCAAAAAATGTGTATAGGAGCCATGAAAGGACCTTCACATATCCTTGAGCCTATGTAATAGTGTTTGGACAACTATACTACCAGGGCTCAATAGGTGTATGCCTTTGTGTGTCTCTATGTATCTGTTTAACATACTCAACTTTGATACTGCCTGCCTGCCTTTCTGTCCGATGTTAAAATCTTGTGACGTTGGTTAACAAAGGTTGTAATTCACAGTACAGGTAGTGCCTGGGTTAGATTAGGTTTTTTTATAGAGCACTCAGATTACGCATATGCAGTAGATGTATATAGGGTGAATATCTTTCCATACACTGCTTTGAGCAGTAGTGACTCAAGAATGTAAGTGTGCTGTCTTTTCAGATGTTCAGTAAGACCTATGAAACTGTCAGTAGAGGCAGCATCTGAACCCACTTGAGTGGCTGCTGCACGAAACATGTATGTCAAGATATTCACATTATGTACATAACTCTTCAAGCTTTAAAGGCATTTTAAACATTTCTGATACAAGTTTACAGTCAGCGCTTCCAAAGCTATTCACTTTAGAAATTAAAACAGTATTCCTATAGTGTATATAGTTGCCGAATCACTGTATACTTGCATTAGAACTTTATAAAATGCCTTTCTACAGTGTATACAGTTTCTGTGTATATATACAGGTGGTCCCCAACTTATAGATGGCCCCTAGTTACAAACGGCTCTTTGGATATTGGTAATTTACTGCACAGGCAGTCCGCAGGTTACATACAAGATAGGTTCTGTAGGTTTGTTCTTAAGTTGAATTTGTATGTAAGTCAGAACTGCATATTGTATAATTGTAGCCCCAGCCAACATTTTTTTGGTCTCTGTAACAATTGGAATTTTAAACTTTTGGGTTGTTATAAGAACCAGGATTAACAATTCAACTTAATTGCAGACACATATGATAACTTTTACAGCTAATCATTGTAGCCTGGGACTAAAGTACAGTGCATTACCAACATCCAGATGGCAGTTTGTAACTAGGGGTCATCTGTAAGTCGGATGTTCTTAAGTAGGGAACCACCTATAATAGTGAAAAGTGATCACATATTAACACATGTGAATACCAATTGGTTCATCGGCTTTTTAATGTTATGTGCACTATTTGTAATTCATGCTAACAATAAGGCAACATACCGCCTGAAACGCGTAAGCTCCAAGGATATGAACATGTATTTATACTTTTATTGGAACCTTTATAAATAAAATAGATTTTTAAGAATTGCTGGGATAATTTTTCATATGGTTACATGCCCAACACGTTTTCCAGCTGCATCTTTCACTGAAAGTGCACACAGGTTAACAGTTGATCACCACAAGGAGCTTTTCAGGATTTTACAGGGTTGAGCTGTCTCCAAGAAAACTTTTTCTTGTTATCCGTGTATTACTGTCCGCCTTTACTTTTGTATGCACCTATGTGTATACTGTATCTGATTACTGTTACCCAGGGGAAGGCAAAAGTCCCTATTGCTAACTGCCCCTGAAAAATGTGACCTTCATTTCAGTTAAAATAGGCTACATCTTCAAAAACCTGCTGTGCACATTCATTAATAAATAGCTTAGATTCTGAATGACCTGACTGTCTAAGTTTATCTGACGATAGTAACTGCAATTATAGCCATTTGCCAGCTAGCAGGCTAGCAGCTACCAGTTACCTTGTCCCTCTGGCTGTCTTTGTTTGGTTGGTGGCCATGGGAATCCGTAGCTAGATGGTGGAGAGAAGAGGAAGGTGGGTGAGTGTTGTTGGAAGGAGTTACTAGCAGATGTGCACGCTCATGATCAGTAGCTGCTGGGTGCTGGAAAATATTAGTCCTGGAAGCATGTAAAAAAAACTCTAGGACCTTGAGTCCTCGGGATGTAACTGATCACACACTTCAGGTCATCCAATTACATACCAGGAATAGTATGTAGCAGATCTGTTTGTGTTTGAATATAGTAGAAATGTATATGGATGAAAATGTGAATGTACAAATAAAGCAAGAGCTCAGGCTCCCAATCAGTTCTAATGAGCGACATCAGATCTTTCACACATAGCACAGTGTATATACAGTGTAACCTCTTTGGGCAGATCTCTTTGCACAGCAAAGTGCTGGTCTCCTGATCAGAGGCAGCTTCCATAGAGTATAATGGTAAAAAATAAAGTAATCAGTGAATTTAAAAAACCTGTCTTTTAGGTCCTCTCAGGAAGGTGGTCTTCTAGTGTAGGTGGACATGTTTTAATATATCTTTTTCTTTGTGGTGTTCTAGATTACTGAATGACCATTTCATACTGTGATGCACTAGATATCTATACAAGCAGTAACACTGATTCTGTGTCCTGATTGGCTGGGTTTGTGCACGTTCATGTGAATGCCCTCACTCACCACAGCTGATGTCACAACCAGGAAGTCCCGCTCACTTCAGGAAAAACTGAGAGCATATTACAGATAGCCTCATATATCTATTAGCCTTATATCTCAGGATAGAAAAAAGCCAGAATCAAAAAACAGGTATTGTTGAAATTGTTGTCAAAGACTCTCCAGCTGCTAAAACTATTTTTTGTCAAATAAATTTACAGTTACACTTTCATTAATATCACCTTGGAGTCCCAGATCAGAGTGTGAGATTTAACCCCTTGCAGCCAGTTTTCTTTATATTGAGCAAATAAATGTGTGTGAGTGTAATCAATTACAAATATGAATCAAATAACTTTTATAATGTCTGGGACAAATAGGACAATTTATTTACACATAATTATCATTAAATTATTTTAACAAACGTAACACTAAAATGACAAAGGGAGTTACGGTCATTTGCTATATAACACAAATAAAATATAAAATGTATAAATGTATATTTAAAAAATGTAAAAATTAAAACCTTAAAAATAAAATAATACATGGGTGGATTCGTGAGGTATAGTAAGTCATTACTTCCCCTGAGCGGGGAAGCGCCACATGCAGGATATCGGGTTCACAATCTTAACGAATCGCGGCACACTGCATTATCGTCGGACAATGCACTTCCGGTGAACTCCAGGTAAATGTGCCCCAGTATGTCTCTGAATACCTCAGAAAACATCTGGATGTTACTGTTATATCATCACTAAACACTGAGGCTCTATCTATGTGGGGGTATCTTGGCTTATTGATGGAGGGTTGGTCTGGCAATATATTCTATCAATGGTGGGGGGTACAGCTGTAATATTATCTATGGGGGGTTTTGGTTGCATATACTATCTATGGGGGAAAACATGAGGTATATACTGTCTAGGGGGTCTGGCTCTATATACTATCTATAAGGGGTACTGGCTGTAAAATACTATCTGTGGGAGTGTCTGGTATTATAATATCTATGGGGGTTGGTCTGGCTATATATTCTACTTCAGTGTCTGATTGTATATACTATCTTCTGGGGGTGTCTGGGTGTATAATATCTACAGAGGGCTCTGGCTGTACATACTATCTGCGGAGGGCTCTGGTTGTGTACTATCTATGGAGGGCTCTGGCTGTAGGGGGTGGGTTTTTTTTGCTATGTTTGGCTGTTTGGACATAGTGGGGCAGATTTATCAAGCAGTCTGAAAGTCAGAATATTTCCAGTTGCCCATGGCAACCAATCACAGCTCAGTTTTCATTTCAATAGTGCTCATGAATATTTTAAAGGGGAGCTGTGATTGGTTGCCATGGGCAATTGAAAATATTCTGACTTTCAGACACTTGATAAATCTGCCCCAGTATGTTTTTCCACATCATTTTTAATATTCTGCATGTGTTCTTCCACTCAATGCTTTAACATTTAACTCGTCTTTCAACATATTGCTTAGGACAGGAGAATTTGATTATATAAATGACCCCTTAGTATTACAGGTGAGGAGTTCTTTTATCTTAAAATTGTAATAGTTGAATGTGGTGGTGATGAAATGAGTTTTTCTGAGGAATGATGTAGACCTGCAACATAAAATGTTACACACCTAAAAAATCCATTCAATATGTCCAGCTTATGGCACTAGCTCATGAACGGAGCGGGTAGCAGAAGCAGCTGGTGTTAGCTGTATATCGCAGCTGACACCACACTATAACACCCACAATTGGAGACAGCTCCAATTGCGGGTATTATTGTGCGGTGTCAGCTGTGATATATGCGGTGTCATAGTGTTAACCTAGGGATTCAATCCAACCCGTGCTGCTTACTGTGGGATCCGATCCTCTTCAGGGCAGCTCCGAGGTCTGCCAAATGCCCTGGGGCTGCCCAATGCCTGCATCAGTCAGACCCCTGTAAACTGTCTGTGCATGCATCTGTATGCCACACAGTTTACACTGCTCTACAATACACAAGCTGCCTCAAGTCCAAGTTTGAATAAAGTAAAAAAAACATTAAAATTAATTAAGAAATAAATATATAAAATATAAGCCCCTAAAATTACACATTACCATTCAAACACTTGATAAAGAATGAAAAACAGAAATACACAAAAAAAAAACATTTTATATATAACATTTTATATCATTGCGCCAGTCACAGTCGGTATAATAAAACAGAATCAGAACCTTTAGAAATGCTAGATGCTAGAATGCTACATGCTCCAAAATAAGATCACTAAAAAAGACAACTCTTCTCGCAAAAAATAACCAGATTCAAAATTAGTTTTTATTTAGTAAAATTGGGGAAAAAACTCAAAAATCCATATAAATTAAGTATTTTCATAATCATGGTGACCCATAGAAAAAAACTAACTGTCACGACAAGGACATCGATGCCTTGTCACGTGACTTGGGGTGCAACTGTGCGGGTTAATTTAGCCTACTCAAACTTGCGCTCACCTTTCACTCAGGACACAAATTGAGCATAAATCACACCTCATACAGCTCTAGCACCAGTCCCGCTGCCACCACTTATTGCATTTATACTGGGACCAATAAGTATCCCACTCTACATCACTCTTGCTTCTCAAGCAGAAACCTTGTCACACCACTAGACATGCACACTCAGCACTCTATCAGTCACACAGCTAACCACACTTTACAAGGCTATGAGTTCACAAAGCATACAGGGACCAAAATTAAAGTAAATTCTTTAATAACAAAAAGGTGATCACAACGCCTGGACGCTTCAATAGATGCCAATTGTCATATAGTTTAACAAAGTTAGTAATTGCCCTATATTTAATCAAATCTTACACATCCAAGATTAATATTTCCTTGACACTAACATATTGGGGGTCATTTACTAAGGGCCCGATTCGCGTTCTCCCGACTTGTTACCCGAATATTTCCGATATGCGCCGATTTTCCCTGAATTGCCCCGGGATTTTGGCGCACGCGATCGAATTGTGGCGCATCGGAGCTGGCATGCACGTGACGGAAATCGGGGGGGTGTGGCCGAACGAAAACCCGACGAATTCAGAAAAACCGCCACATTTAAAAAAATAATCTGTCGCGGAGCTTGCACTTACCTTCACTCAGCCCAGCTCGATGAATTCCAGCGTGTTCCGATGCTTTTCAGCGCAGCACCTGGTGGATGGCGGAGGAACTACCTTAGTGAATCCCGGCCGGACCAGAATCCACCGCACAGAACGCGCCGCTGGATCGCGAATGGACCGGGTAAGTAAATCTGCCCCATTATTTTTATGGTATGGTGAACGGCCAAAGAAAAAAAGCAAAGACATTTTACCAGAAATTGATGATTTTCATTTCTTCCACCAACAAAGAGTTAATAAAAACTCATCAATTAGCTATAGATGCCCCAAAATTATGTAGCAGAAAAGTCCATCTTACGTGGCAAAAAAAATTAGCCCAAATATGTCCACATTAGAAAAAAAGAGTCATAGCCTGTACAATTTGACAATGCAAATCAGCTCTGGATGTAGCTCTTTCCAATCTATACACAGTCGTGTGCTCATACAGCAGTTCACCACCACATATGGGGTATCCGTACATTCGGGAGAAATTGGGTATCAAACTTTGTGCAGGCTTTTGTCATTTAATCCATTGCGAATATTTAATTTTCATCCCAAAATGAATGTATTGTCCAAAAATATTACAGACTGCACCTCCATTTTGTTTTAACCCCTATAAACCCCTAAAGCAGTGGTGGCGAACCTATGGCACGGGTGCCAGAGGCGGCACTCAAAGCCCTTTTTGTGGGCACCCAGATCACCCCAGCACAACAGACAAGACTCAAAGAATCTTCCTGCAGTTCCAAGCAACTTAAAAGATGTTGCTTTCAGTCATATTTTGATACTGACTTCCCTACTTGGGACTGTAGGAAGAGGGAGAATTAGACAGGGTCGAATTATTTATGGAGGATCTCCTGCTGGCCCCACGATTCTCTGTGAACAGAGGGAAACTGGAAAGCTAAAATGATGACAATTTTCCATCTTTCTACTGTGTTGCTGCCCTCAGGAAGCCAATATGATTGAAAGTTGTTGAACAGGGAGCAATAAGTTACTGCTTTTTTGGTTGGCACCTCGCGATAAATATGGGGGTTTTGGGTTGCAGTTTGGGTACTCGGCCTCTAAAAGGTTCACCATCACTGCCCTAAAGGGTTAAGAAACTTCTTAAAACTATTATTTCATATCTGGAGGGTTGTAGTTTCGATGATGAGGTAATTTACGAGTCTTGCTATTATTTAGGCCTCTCACAGTCAATTGAAAATTGAGCAGTTCCCTCTAAATATAGGTTTAGGCAAATAAAAAAAAAATGGGAAAAATGTTTGGAAAATGGAAGTTATGAATTAATTTGGGTTCTATGACTATCTGCTTTAAAGGAAGTATGCAAATAGGTTTTTCATGGTGTTAAATGGTAAACAATGCCCCTTGCTAACTTTAAAGGCAGCCCTTTAACAACAAGTATGACCTACAAGAAGTCTAATAACATGATGTGGGATTAAGCCAAACCAGTACAGAAGGAACAGACTCTCAACTGTAGACAGCACTGTTTCGACCTGGTTGGGTCTCCTCAGTACAGCGTAGGGAGCTGGTTTGGTTGAGTGAGAGGCTATTGTCTAGGGTCAGAAGAGAGTTTGCCAATTAAGGCCGCCTTATAGATGTGTGGAGACTAAAAACCATATATGCTTCACTAGGGAATTCTGGAAAGTATGCTAATACCAAACCAGTATATCCAATTCAGAAGGAACAGACTCCCAACTGTAGTTAGTATCTGCTTTAAAAGTAGAGAATCTAGAACTTTGAGAATTGAGAAAATTGAGAATCTTTCAAAATTTTTGCCAAATCTAATTTTTTTTCATAACTAAACACAAAAGATACCATCCAAATGTTTTAACTAATTTAAAGTACAAAGTCTTCATAAGAAAAAACAATCTCAAAATCCCCTGGATATGTTAAAGTGTTCCAAACCTATAACCACTTATAGTGACACAGGGCAATTATCAAAAATGTCGCTCTGTCCTTGAGGCCAAAATATGCTGAGTCCGGAAGGCATTATTAGAAAGTTCTCATGATTTATTTTTTAATTGTGTGTTAAATGGTATAAACAATTTAGTATTGGTTGTTTCTGTGTGTGTGTATTGCTAACTTTTTCAGATCACATTAGAGGTAATGTGGACTATCAATCCAAGCTCTTAGTCGGAGGTGAATGTAATGTTGTTTCAGAAAATGTCTCGGTTGGATAATTCTTAAGCTTCTTTCTCAAAGGTGTTTGTATTTGTACAGTTACTACTTATAAGTATGAATTGTCCTTATAGACAGATTATAGATTGTCCTTATGACAGCTGTCCATAGGAAGCAAACCATTCGTAGCTGTGAACTTCTCGAATGTGAGTTTATTGGACACTATTTCTACTAATAAATCAAGGTATTCAGCTTTTTGCTTACTGATATTGGGTGTGAATTTCAAATGGAAAATATTGTGAAATAAATTCTTCTTAGATCAGGTGATTTCATAACCAAAAATGTCCTGAGCTGAATCAGGAAAAATCATCGAATCTTGAATCTCTAGCACCCAAAAGATTACATAGAAATAGGGTTTTATTTCATGGCAGACTGGCATGTGGTTGTCATGGTAATGTCAGGCCGTTACCAGCACTTACAAGGCCATTCCACCCAATTCTCTTATTGTTACCTTTTTGGTGCTCATTTTTGCCATTTCTTATCATCACGTATCTATTAATTCAAACTATAGTACGCATAGTCAAACTTAAAAGGAACCTGTCAGCAGAAATATACTTAATAAACCACTAGAAGTATGTTGTTAAGCATCATCCAGAAAATCAACTTGTGAGGTGAGTGTAAATTTGTTGTATGAATTAAAACTTTCGCTGTCTCAGAATGCCCCCTCCATTGTAATTGATGGTTCTGCACCAGAGACATTGCTAACCAGATCTCCTGAAGTCTGGTGCATGACATAAGTCACGGGATGGAGGTCTTCAGAGTTAGGAAAAGCTTGACTTCAGTGTTCAAATCTCTGTCTCCTTGACTTTATACTACCAATTTACATGTCACTTCAAAGTTGATTTTCTGGGTGCTGGAACCCTGCTGGGCTATGAAAGAAACATGATCTGTAAGGTTTAATGCTGCTAGCCAACATACTAGTTTATTAGTCCAGTTCCTGATGACAGGTTCCCTTTAATGTACCCATTTTTGATAATGGGCCATTGTTATTATTGTCATTATTATAATTATTATTATTATATATTATTCCTATTATCATTTTTATTATTATAGCTGTAAAAAATAATCCTTTCATATAAATATAATATAAACATTAGTATTCCGATTTTTTTTATTTTTAGGCATAATTGAGTTAAACCATTATTCTTAACAAAGTAAAATTTCCAAATAGATCCGCTTCAAGTTTCAATATAATATCTTCAAATTGATATTTCAATGTGGTTTATCTATCTAAACTATATTCATCTATTTTTGTATTCAGTTTTTTATATATTAAGTTTAAATTGTATAGCCAAAATTCCTACCATCATGATATACATATTATGATATATACACTCACCGGCCACTTTATTAGGTACACCATGCTAGTAACGGGTTGGACCCCCTTTTGCCTTCAGAACTGCCTCAATTCTTCGTTGCATAGATTCAACAAGGTGCTGGAAGCATTCCTCAGAGATTTTGGTCCATATTGACATGATGGCATCACACAGTTGCCGCAGATTTGTCGGCTGCACATCCATGATGCGAATCTCCCGTTCCACCACATCCCAAAGATGCTCTATTGGATTGAGATCTGGTGACTGTGGAGGCCATTTGAGTACAGTGACCTCATTGTCATGTTCAAGAAACCAGTCTGAGATGATTCCAGCTTTATGACATGGCGCATTATCCTGCTGAAAGTAGCCATCAGATGTTGGGTACATTGTGGTCATAAAGGGATGGACATGATCAGCAACAATACTCAGGTAGGCTGTGGCGTTGCAACGATGCTCAATTGGTACCAAGGGGCCCAAAGAGTGCCAAGAAAATATTCCCCACACCATGACACCACCACCACCAGCCTGAATCGTTGATACAAGGCATGATGGATCCATGCTTTCATGTTGTTGACGCCAAATTCTGACCATACCATCCGAATGTCGCAGCAGAAATCGAGACTCATCAGACCAGGCAACATTTTTCCAATCTTCTACTGTCCAATTTTGATGAGCTTGTGCAAATTGTAGCCCCAGTTTCCTGTTCTTAGCTGAAAGGAGTGGCACCTGGTGTGGTCTTCTGCTGCTGTAGCCCATCTGCCTCAAAGTTCGACGTACTCTGCATTCAGAAATGCTCTTCTGCCTACCTTGGTTGTAACGGGTGGCGATTTGAGTCACTGTTGCCTTTCCATCAGCTCGAACCAGTCTGCCTGCCCATTCTCCTCTGGCCTCTGGCATCAACAATGCATTTCCGCCCACAGAACTGCCGCTCACTAGATGTTTTTGCTTTTTCGGACCATTCTCTGTAAACCCTAGAGATGGTTGTGCGTGAAAATCCCAGTAGATCAGCAGTTTCTGAAATACTCAGACCAGCCCTTCTGGCACCAACAACCATGCCACGTTCAAAGGCACTCAAATCACCTTTCTTCCCCATACTGATGCTCGGTTTGAACTGCAGGAGATTGTCTTGACCATGTCTACATGCCTAAATGCACTGAGTTGCCGCCATGTGATTGGCTGATTAGAAATTAAGTGTTAACGAGCAGTTGGACAGGTGTACCTAATAAAGTGGCCGGTGAGTGTATATATCATGTGTATACAAATAGGACGATTACTTCTGAAATCCTGTTGCATTTATTTATATGCTTTAATGCTTATTTACATATAAATTTGTGCATGAATAGGCCTATAAAATATCACATTATACAGTTAGACCCTTGTTAGCACTATATGTTGTTACTGCATAAATGGGAAAACTAAATGTTATTTGTTATTACATATCATTGCATTTTTCATGAACTCGCTCATTAAAAGGTCTACAAAATGTTTCATTGTATAGTTAGACCCATTAGCACTATACAGTATCTTGCTATTGCACAAATAAGACCATATATCAGTGATGGCGAACCTTTTAGAGGCTGAGTGCCCAAACTACAACAAAGACCCGCTTATTTATCGCAAAGTGCCAACACAGAAATGTAATTTGTGATTTATACTTCCTTCTCTGTCACAGTTTTCATTGATACCAGCCCCTGAGGACACCAATAAAGCAGAAAATAGTCCCAGGTAGAGCTGTCACTTTAACATACCTCTGTGCACAGCAAGTCCTGGGCTGTCTGGGACTGCAGGAAGATACCTGGAGTCATCTCTGGTGATGGCCTGGGTGCCCACAGAAAGGGCTCTGAGTGCCACCTCTGGCACCAGTGCCATAGGTTAGCCATCACTGCCATATATCATATTTTATGTTAATTTAGATATCATTTTTTATTATATTTTAAATGTACATCTATTATTCTGGAAATCCATTATGGGTTTTGGCACATAGAAACAGTTTTTATAAGATTTAATAAACACAGGTGAAACATTTAAATAGATGGCCATCACAGGGGGGGACTTCTTAAAGAGAAGCTGTCACCAGCAACCCACCCCACAAACCACACACTGTACCTTTTAGATGTCTTTATACCTGTTTCACTGATGACTCTACCCATGGGACTAGAGCCACCATTCTTCTAAAAAAGACTTTTATTGATGTCCTCTGACATGTGAGGGAGGGAGAGGAGGAGGGTTCATTTCTTCACTTTCTACTTCACTTACTCCTCACGCCTCCCTCAGAAATTCTCTTCAACCTCACAAGGCTCTGTTAAGCATTTCCTTCCCCTTGCAGGACAAAGTAAACAGAGCCGTATATGTCTGAAATTAAATATTTCCAGACAGTCCCTAAGTACTAGATCCATACCGGCATCATGGGGGTAGCAGTAATATCATAGGTTTTAATTAAAGGGGTATTCCAGGAATCAGCATAATTCATATAGAAATGGGCACTCAAAATATAAGCTAATGTGTAATTAGTTGTTATTAAAAATTTTGCTCCCCTTAGCAGTAAATGCTTTGCACATACACTGTGATGGAGAATTAAAATGCTACTGGCCCTTTAAACAGTCCGTTAATTTCGTCCATGCGGTCCGTTGCAGGACAGAAGATGGCCGCTGGTCACATGTCCACATCACATGTCCTGCACCTGCCTGATCACAGGTCATGTGATCACCACTACGTTTGGCTGTTGTCGGTTGGTTGCAGTGCATCCAGTATGGTCAGTGTTGTGGTGATGGCAGTTACACATCATTACTATGGTAACAAAGCAAGAAAACCTGTTACATCATCACTGTTAGCAGAGCATAAGAGGGAGGAGGAGTTACTGAGAACTAAAGGATCATGGAACTTGTAGTTTCCAGTGGCGGCCATCTTAGTGATAACTCCACCTACTTTAGAGAGGTTATAAATTTTGTAAATCATAAAATCAAATTATTTAAACTCCATTTTGTTACTAATGACATTGAGTTTTGTTGTATTCATTTATTTATATCATCATGGGTTTTTGTGTCAGACGTTCATATTCCCGGAGTACCCCTTTAAGTATTTATTTTGGGTGGGTTAATTTGAATGGCAACTTAAGAGGAAGCAGTGCTTCGAAATGTATTTTAGCGATTTTGCAGATTGCAAAAATATCACATACGGTTATGGTCCATATTCCATACAAATTCCTACCATCATTGATCTGTGTACTGAAAATACACCAAATAACCAGCCCAGGAAAGTGGTGTATCAGGATGACAGTTCTCTGACAGCTCTGTGTCCTCCAAAAAGTGGTTCCAGCTTCCACCAATCATCATATAAGGCTGATGGGACACCTTGAATTAGACAATACCCAAATAAACTATAAGATTGAGCAATCAATTTAGGTAATGTCTCTTCTGAGTTAGAAACATTAGAACACAAGAAGGTTCTAATTAGATTGAAATTTGAAAAAATGACAGTTCTTACAAAAAAGAGGTTATCATACAAAAATGAAACAGTTTAAGAAAATAAAAGGGATAAATGAGAAAATAATACATTTATGTAACATTATAAGTTATAAGTCTGGTGACTGGGGAAGCAGAAATAAGTGATCAATTTATCTACTAGGGATGGTGACACTTTCACCTAAGAAGTATTCCAAAATCCACCCTACCCCCTAACTGTGATGACATGAGGAAGGCTTAGTGTATGTTAATGTCCTTTTACGACCAAGTGTTTTCCAACATCTTTAAACCTCAATCTTTATATGATGATATCTTGCAATGTAGGGATCCTAGGTAGTTGGTCTTACTTTCATATTTCCCTCAAAATATCCCTCACACATACAACATGCAGTAGTAGTCATATGTGATTTGCTGGGGTGCCATTTGTTTGCCTTTCATACAGTAACCGCACCGACCTAGATGGAGTTATTGGGGGGAAGCATGTGGTCAAAACATGAATTATTCCGCATATGTGCAGCAAGATGGAGGTTTCTAGATGTGACCTCATTTATACATGACCTTATGCTCTTCCGCAATGGGTGTGGGTAGAATCCCTCCACTGGATTTTTTGATAGAGTTGGTTAGGGTGTATGCTGGTATAAGCATCTTGGCCTTGTTTATGGTCCAGTATAGGAATTTCAAGGAGTGCCTACTTTTACTCATAATTTTGATATTTCCCTTCATTTATGTCCACAATCAGGATTTCCTCAACACAGATGCAACTGTAGAAGCCAGCCTGCACATATGCACCGATTCTGCTGACCAAGTTCATTACAGATACTGGACCAGGTTTCCAGAGACTTGTAAGTAAATAGCTCCAGGGCTGAGCTCTACAACAGTACATCACAATCTACACTGTGAGCACCAACACCTTCTTGACCAATAACATCACAGATGCATTGTGTACTCAATTGATATTTATATCTATAAAAGTACAAAAACACATAAAGAAACTTTTACACTTGCCCCCCTAGATCCAATTGTGCAATTTTGCTGGAGCAAAGATATGCAGATCCGTCTCTTGGCTGAGCACCACACTACTGTTCTGTTCTACAGAAGTTTGATTGATTGACAGATGGGCAACCTCTCTCAGCAGGGAACGTGTGTGCGCACAGTCCTACAGGAGGGTTGGAGGGCTTTTTCAATCAGGTTCTGGGGTAGTTATGATCACTCCATATATACTTTGCATGTCTAATATGCAGGAGCCTGCTATTAACTTAGTCTTTCTGGCTTCTTGGGAGATTCTGTGATACTCTGCTATGACTTTGCTGTGATTCTGACAATGAATAAACAATTTAAATAATAAACAAGTGCGGTATTATCGCATCCCAAAATGTCTATAACGCCCAAATTTCCAAAACACACTTTTTCGCTAATTTGCAACATTTTAGTTACATTTTTTTTAAAAAGTGATCAAAAAATCGTATAGTTCTTAAAATGGCAGCAATGAAAATATCAGCTCATCTGGCAAAAATTGACACCTTACACAGCTCAGTACACGAAAGTATGAAAAAGTTATTAGCGTCAGAAGATGGCGAAACAAATTTTTAACAAGGTTTTAATTTTCTAAATGTATTAAAACACATTGGGGGTCATTTACTAAGGGCCTGAATCGCGTTTTACCGGCGGGTTACGCAAATTTTTCCGTTTTGCACCGATTTTCCCTGTATTGCCCCGGGATTTCGGCGCACGCGATCGGATTGCGGTGCATCGGCACCGGCATGCACGCGACGGAAATCGGGGGGTGTGGCCGTAAAAAAAACGACGTATTCGGAAAAAACTCAGCATTTTTTTTAAAAAAGTGTTTTTACCTTCATGCAGGATGGCTCGGTGAACTCCAGGGCGTTCCGATGCTCTTCAGCACAGTAGCGACACCTGGTGGACATCAGAGGAACTGCCTTAGTGAATCCCGGCCGGATCTAAATCCACCACAGAGAACGCACCGCTGGATCGCCAATGGACCGGGTAAGTAAATCTGCCCCAATATGTATTAAAGCACACTGTGAAAATCATAAAACCCGAAGCCACAAACAAATGGTTCCAGTACAAGGCTGGAATAATAAATATCATCTCCACAAAGTGAAATTTAGTACGCAAAAATAAGCCCTCATACAGCTCTGTACATGGAAACATTAAAAAGACAGATTTTTGAAGCTGGGAGCGAAAAATTTATGAAAAAAGCCTGCATCCTTCAGGGGTTAAATAAAATGGGGGTTTCATAACTTCTGCAGTCAGAGTACCTCTCCCAGGTTTATGGTTATCAGTGATTGAATCTTGCTGCCTCTCTAACGGCTGATTCAGACAGAGGAGGAGGGTGGAGGGGTTCATTCATTCCTCCTCCCTCTATAGGAAGACGATTGACCAACACGACTCACCGCACTGTGACTGGGAGCCATAGAGTTCTATGGGGGCTTTCATCTGGCTGCGACCAGATCACTGCCCCCATATAGGCCATGTGAATGAGCCCAAGCTGTAGGTATTTTGCAGCTGTCTGTTAGAATGACAGCTTTCCGAACCAATCAGCTTCTGGGACCAGTCACTGGAATTTGTGTGTTGCTCTGGTTGGAATGACTGCTTGCAGTTCTGAATGGGATTGGTGTCTGACACTTTGAATGATGTTATATTTGGTCATCCCTATCCTAAAACACTGGATGTTCCAATATCTTTGGCGGACAGGTTGGACAGGTGACTCAGGGAATGTGAGCGTGAGCGTATTTCCTCTTCTCTTGCTCATGCTCCTCGGTTTCTCCTTCTCCCTCTAATAAAGCACTAGTGGTATCTCATGACCATGCTCTGTACTTCTATTGAAGCAAATTTGGTCATCTCATAAGAGCCTGTCCCATGGGACAATCACTGGAAAAAGGCCAAGGCCTAAGTGACAATCAGAGAGGTCACTTGGTTGCACAGATATTTCCTGAATCATCTTGTAGATTGATGTTACAGGTTTTTTTATGTTGATTCAGGGGATGCTTCCAGTTTTGTTCATTGGAATTTTGTTTTGGCCTCGGCGGTAATATTGCATCATTTCCCCAACCTAATCCCGATAACTGGGGTGAATGCTGCTTCCACTACTTCCAAACTCCTGAAGTTACTATGACGGTGGTCCTAAACTTCACGTTTAGAGACATCCTTTGTTCATAATATAAGATCTGTCTGTAAATTACTATATTGCTGTTCACTTAAGCCCATAATGCAACAGGTGAATTGATTAAATGGGTTCATAGTGTTCTGCACACTGTTTGCCCATTGAGCTTGCTGTCTGGGTGATTAATAATTATTCCGATTTTCATATTTTGTCCTACCCTCACATTGGTCAGATTTTGAATGAGCCATTGATTTAGTTTCAGGAGTAAAATTCCCCAAGGTTAGAGTATTTATCCTCTCAGTTCATGAAGGATAAGAAAAAGAACACATTACACCATCTTGTTGCATGTTTCTTTTTTGTGGGAAAGAAGGATGGGGGGTTACATCCTTGCATAGATTATAGGGAGCTTAATAAAATCACCATTATGAATCAATACCCTTTACCCCACATCCCTGATCTCCTAAATCAGATTGCTGGGTCACATTGGTTTATTAAACTGGATTTAAGGAAGGCCTATAAAATTAACTGTGTTCAATTGGGTGCAACCCACCACCTTAAAAGGAACCTGTCACCAGGTTTTCCCTCATAAATCTAATGACAGGTTCCCATAGACCTATACTTACTGTTGCCCATACTGTTTTGAGCTACAAAAATGCATAGTTCCCATCTCCAGAAAATGAACTTTGTAAGCCTACCTGGCACCCTGCCAAAAGGAGTCCAATGGACTGTGTTGTTCATGAGAGGCAGTGTTTCTCTGAACCTCATGTCTACCAGCATGTACCTCATCCCCCCTCCCTTCAGCTGACGTCATCCTCTACTCTTCCACAGGAAGGGGGATGAGGGACATTCTGACAGACATGAGCCAAGATAGATACTGCATGGATATATTTAGGCCTGTGAGTTCATACATCCTGTTATGTAGGAGGCAGGAGAGATTTGGTGAGGTCCATTCAAATCATTTAGTGAGTGGTTCCTCTATCATTATGTCCCCTAGTTCCCATTTATAGTATGTACAGTATATAATTTGTGCAGGTAAGAAATGCTTAGAAATCAATAACAGTGGTAGTAACATCGATACAAGATGTATATTCCTCTGTTTCCCAATGGAAAATTATTTTCATGTTATATAGAACTTGAAATGAAATAATACAGTTTGACACATATTACTCTATCACATCTTACAGCCCCTTTCTGACCCTGCTAAAACATATGTGAACACATCCAATGTGTGAGATGAGGGGATGGCCATATGCTTCGTCTGATACCGCAGAGGCACCGCAGACACAGTAGCTGCAATTACAATATGCAGAGAAAAAGACGTATGCAGAATGCAGCAAATGGCACGGGCGAGAGAGAGGTCTTCCTCTGGGGAAATTAATACAGCACTACAGCTTCATGCATTTTTAAAGTGAATTCTGTGAAAGAGAGTGAGGAATAAACAGAAATTGAGATGTGAGAAAGAAAGTGGAAAAAAATGAGAGACTGATGAAACATAAATAAGAAAGCGAGAAACAGTGTGACAGATAAGAAGACATCATAAGACTGAGAAGACTCAGTGTAAGAATTGGTGACTATACACTACATGAATGTACTTATATAGATATGACATTAAAGAATGTAAGCAATGCATATATTATACAATTAATTCTATTAAGCGGTTACATTCTGTTATCAAATGGGTTTGTTTAATTCATATGTGTTGCTTTTCTTTTGTTATCCTTTCAAAGAATCCAGAAATATTATTTTTCACACTGGAACATTAGGTAGACACAGCTTTATGTCTATAGCTCACTTGTTGGCTATGCTGTGCAGATTTGGACAGAATACACAGAGTCATCTCATAGATAGAAGGTGGGCGAACCAATATAAACTTGAGATCAAAATTAGAAAACAACATACAATTTCCTAAATGTTAAGGTTGTTGTGTAGTCTTATGTGAATGTATCCTAACACGGGTAAAAGAGCTTATTTCATAAATTGTATACATTCTAAAGCACAAAATAAAAATGTAAATGAGAGAATTGTAAAAGAACACGGATCAAAATTAGAGAACACTTTCAGATACCTGCAAGATATTGGAAGAACCTATTTATCTGGCTGCCTAACTTTCCAGTTTGCATTGTCTTTGACTAAAGTGACAGAAACCCTCCAGCTGCAGGTCGTCCAGATGAATGCCAAAGGGGTGACCCTATCAGCCTTAGCAAGAGAAGTTAGATCTTCCAAGTCTTTCTAGATTGTTGCATCTGTATAACATCACAAACTCATTCCAGTTCCCCAAGAAGGCTGGTCACTCTTATAAGACAGATGCAAGAAAGGGAAGAATAATGTGGAGAATGAGTAATTGTTTCAACACTGCAGCTGGTATTGCTCGCCAGTAAGGATCTGTTTTGTCATACAGTGTCTCAACATCTAAGACTGAAAGCCTGCCCTGCAGTGATCTAATCGTTCAGACTCACCTTTGCTGAGCTGCATGTTGTGTGGACAGAGGAGAAGTGATCCACAGTTCATTTTATTGATGAAACAAAGTTTATTTTATTTGCGCCTGATGGGAAACATTATGTTTGTCAGCAAGAAAGACTGAACCCAAAGTGTGTGTAGAAGTCAGTGAAAGGTGGTGAGGGAAGTGTCATGGTTTAGTCTTCTGCAGAAGGAGTTGGACCTCATGGCAGAGTGAATGAAAGTGTGTATCAGAACCTTCCTCAACACGTAGTTCTTTCCTTGAATTATTCCTCAATAAGCCCGCCATTATTATACAGGACAATGCGCCCGTCACACAGCAGAACACAGCAGAACAGGTAAAGCAGTTCCTTGAAACAGAAAACATTGAAACAATGAAATGGCCACCCAATAGAAAATCTCGGAAAAAACCCTGGTGACAAAGGTATGTCCAAGAAACCCACAACAGTCACAGAACTGTGGAAAAGACTGGAAGACCAAAATCCCACCAGAACAATGTGAGATATTAGTGATGTCCTGTGGCAGCAGATGTGCTGAAAACATTCAAAGCAAAGGCCTGCGCACTTCCAGAAGTGCACTGTGCAGAGTGTCGAGTGGAAGGTGAGGGAGGGGTACTGCTAGAGGTGAAAAGAAATGTAATGTTTTGCCTACATATTTTTAGTGTGCTGTCGTTCTCTCTCTCTCTCTCTCTCTCTCTCTCTATATATATATATATATATATATATATATATATATATATATGTATATTTATATGTATATGTATATATTACACTGGTATATATAGAAATAATGTAATCTCCATTGATCAGCATCTGATATTTGGAAAGGGTACACCACACCGCTAGAGCAGTGTTTTAGAAAATGACCAAAGTGTATCAACATAAATCTTTATTATGCAAAAAATATATGATGATCATAATTAGAGAACAGCAATGACTGTAGCACAGAGAAAGATTATATGACATTTTCTGAAGGTTACAACAGACCAATTAATAGAAAGAGTAAAGGCCTTTTCTCCCACACTGCTTTGATGCAATTTTGGACCACTCTTCTTCCAGTCTCTTCCACAGTTCTTTGACTGTTGTGGGTTTTGTGGTCATAACTTTGTCACCAAGCATTTTCCAGAAGTTTTCTATTAGGTTAAGATCAGGACTCTGGGCTGTGGCATTTTCATCGTTTCAATGTTTTCAGTTTCAAGGAACTTCTTTACCCGTTTTGCTGTGTGATAGGGGACATTGTCCTGCATGAAAATTACTGTTTGATTAAGTGAAGAATGCAAGGAAGGAACCACATGTTCCTTGCAATGTTGTTCATGCAATGTTCTGATATAAACTTGCATTCACTTCCTCCACCATCTTTTACTGACTTCTTTACACACTTTGGGTTCAGTCTTTTCTGAGGATGTCGACAAACATAATGGCTCACATTTATCAAAACTAGTGCAAACTGCACTATGTGCAGTTTACCTTTAGACCAGGGGTAGGGAACCTATGGCTCGGGAGACAGATGTGGCTCTTTTGTTGGCTGCATCTGGCACTCAGACAGAACTTTAATAAATAGTGATGGATGCTGTGTGTCTCTTAGAATGATCTCTGGACACAGGCAGTGATGTTACCGCTGCCTACGTCCTTTGTACAACTCAGGCGCCATCGCCGTCATTGTCTAAGCCTGAGTCAAAGAGAAGAGCATGGGAGCAATGAGGAGCTGACTGCAGGGATTGCTGGTGAGTGAATATTCTTTATTTTTTTTGCTGTGACTACTTATCTACTGGGGTGCATGTCCTGTGGCTACCTATCTACTGGGAGTATGTGCTGGGGCTATCTATCTACTGGGAGTATGTGTTGGGGCTACCTATCTACTGGGGGACATGTGCTAATGATTTAAGCAGACACCTGGGACCGGAATCTAAGTGGCACCTGGACTTCACCAGAGCCCGCCCCAAAGCAGGATGGTCTTGCTGCAGCGTGGTACCATCAGGTCATTCCACAGGCACAGGCAAGGTCGAGGTACAGGATCACTAGGCAGTCTCATGGTCAGGAACAGGCAGACAGTCAAGGCAGGCGGCAATGATGCGAGGTCGGGGATGGAGCAAGAGACCAGTGCTGGCAGCGAAGGAGCAGACTCAGGAACAGGTCCGGGGTCATAACGTTCGGTCAATACCTGGGAAGGAAACACTGTGGAAAGCTTCCTGATGAATGAAGCACTAAGATTCGGCAGGGAAAGCTGGGAGCCGCTGGTCTTTATTGGAACCCGGGAAGTGGGCAGCGCCACTCAGCTGCGGGCTGTCCCTTTAAATCTGCGAGTGCAGGCGCCCGCACACTGGTCAGCCAGGATGGGAACCGGAAAGTGGTGAGTTGAGTGAGCTCCGAAAGGGGCGCCGCCATGGAGAGGGGCACGGGTATGCCTGCGATCCGACACGTAGATCGCAGGGGCACCCGTGACACTGGTACTACCTATCTACAGGGGGGCATGTGCATATGGGACGGCTCTTACGGAATAACATTTTAAAATATGTGTCTCAGCCAAAATAGGTCCTGACCCCTGCTTTAGAGTGTGCAGTGTGCACCAGATTCATAAAATGCGCCTCATGTTCTCTATGAATCTGGCGCCCTCTGCACTGCTCCAACTTTTTTTGGTGCACCTTTAACATAGGGCGTGCAACACAATTCTGCCAGACTCTGGATGATAAATGTGGCACTCGGTCCGCTTGTGCAACGGAAAACCCCTTTATGTGCAGAATTTTGTGTCACCACCAGAAAGTGTCATATGCGCCACTTGCTTCCATCACTAAAATCTGTCCACAAAACATGCCCCTCAGCAGAGGCGAGTTTAGCCTTTTGATTCTCTGCTAATGAGAGGTTTGGTCACTGCAGAGTGGGCTTTCAGTCCGAATGCTCCTAAACATTGAGACACTGCATGACGACATAGAACCTTCTTACCCTGTTCAGTGCTGAGCTACCGAGAAATTCCAGCTGCAGTGTTGAAACAATTACCTATGGAGATGCATCATCCTGCAATTGTCTTTCGAGGGCAACCGACAAACTTGAATGAATGTGTGATGTTGTAAAGACGCAATGGGGCACATTTACTTACCCGGTCCTGTCACAATCACGCAGTGCATTGTCTGACGAGGATTCGGGTCCGGCGCGATTCACTAAGGTCGTGTGTCCAATTTCCTACAGGTGTCACTTCTGCGTCTAGGTCCGCCGGAGTTCACCTTCTTCTTCCTGGTGCATGTGTGTGTGATCTTGCGACACATTTCATTTTTTTAATTTCACGTTTTTTCCGAATCCATTGGGTTGTCCCACACCCATGCCCCCTGATTCTGTCGCATGCAAACCGGTGCCAATGGGCCTCAATCCGATTGCGTTCGGCAAAAACAGGGCCAAAATGTCGCAAAACGGAAATATTCAGGAAAACCCGACTGAATCACTATCAGTGGACCCTTAGTTAATGTGCCCCAATATTCTAGAAATCACGGACTAACTTCTCTTGCCATGGCTGATAGGTCACCCCTTTTGCCTTTATCTGTACAACCAGCTGTCATTGGGATTGGCACACACTTTTTGCAAAGTCAGTGAAAACTGGAAAGTTAGGCTGCCAGTTAAATAGGGTTTGTCACAAATATTTTGCAGGTATCTGAAAATGTTCTTTAATTTTGATCTATGTTCTTTTACAACACATTTTTATTCTGTGCTTTAGAATATAACCAATTTCTGAAATAAGCTTAAAATACTGCCATTTTACTCAAGTTGGGTTATATTCACTTCGGTCTATATTGTGTGTTGTTATTTAATTTTGATCTCCGGTGTGTATATAAAAGAGCTCCTGCCTTAAAATATACACTAATCACCAGCATTCCTAAACAACATAACAACACAAAGTAATACAAACACGTACAGTATAATCATCACAGGAAAAAAGGCAGCTATGAATATAATATGCCTGTGCTGTGAATAATAATACCATAACATTTAGGTCCAATGTAACAAGGGTAACAATTTAATCTCAAACATTACCATACGTGCCAATAAATTAACCTAATTTATCTAATAGATTCCATCTCTAAATGTCAATATGTAAGACGTGCCACTAAACCTTTACATTGAAGGTTGAATCTGCCTTGCCACAATATCAATCATAAAAATATGAAGCATGGACTATGGGGAATGACATTTCATTTAATGAATCTTTTTTCAGTTGCTTGTTATTAAAAATAAATTTTGACTGTGAAATGTTGATTTCCTATAAATGTAGTCCTGCTGTTCCTTAAAAATGAAATAGCTGGCCTTGGATACGATCACCACAGCACTCTGCAGGACATGCATAGACTATTACTTTCTTTGTGGAATCCCTCCAGCAGAAGTGGTCGTGTTCATGGACTACAATCTTGTTTCTAAGGGACAATATGGCTACATTTATGCGAAATTATCGTCACACAGATACATTTTTTATAATATGCAATTGAAGAAATTAATGTACATGGCAGGTGAATTCAATTAAATGGGGCTACCCATTTAATGTATCTGGTACGGTTTCAGTTGGATCCTGGAAGATGTCAGTAGCTAATCCAAATGTTTGTACCAGTGAGGCTTCTGTAGTTTAAATATCACTATCTGCTGTGATTCTCTGTTATATTACCACTCCATTGTGCTCTATAAGACAATTATTTTATATCACAAAACATATTTATGTTTATATATATATATTTTATTATAATTTATTTTAATTTACTAAATCAATCAACCAAGTAGTAATGATAGAATACAGTTATACGGTACTGATAGAAAAACAGCTATATTTACTATGCATGGTTTCAAAATGAAATAAAAATTTTTTTGGCTAAATGAATGTGTTTTTCAAAATATGTACAAGTTCTCAGTGGATAAAATACCAAAACGCTCCACAAAGTTTGAGACCCAATCCCTCCCGCGTATAACAATCCCCCATATGTGGTCGTCACCTGCTGTATGGGCACACGCCAGGGCATCGAAGGGAAGTTGCGCCATTCAGAGCAGATTATGCATTGTCACTTTTTATTGGCTATACAATTTTAATTTTTTTTGCAATTTGGACATATAAGGGCTTATTTTTTGTGACATGAGATGCACTTTACAAATACTTCATTTTAGTGGGTCCTTAGCTTTTTGATGAGATTTCATTAACCCTTGAATGTATAGAGGAAAAGAAAATTGTCAATTTTGGTTTCCTTTTTTGTACACCGTATATAAAGAAAATCTCATTTGTTTTTGCATCGCCATCTTTTTGGAGATATAACTTTAATATTTTTTGGTTGCCAGAGCTGTTTTAGGGCTTATTTTTGTGCGTGTTGAGTTGTCCTTTTCAGTGGTACCATTTTGACGCACATAACTTTTTTTGATCCGTTTTAGAACATTTTTGTGAATGGATTAAAAATTTACATTTTTGGAGAGTTATTTGGGTTTTGTTTTTACGGTGTTCACATAGCTGGTCCAATAATGATTTTCAGTTTTTTTTTACTTTATTAGATGTGCATAGGGGATGTTTGTGTTTAAGGGACTTTTACTTTATTTAATTCTTTTTATTAAAAAGTGTTTTTATTAAGTTTTTTAAACTTTTTTCTTTACTTTTACATTTTGGCTTGAACAAGCGATCCACTGATCCTCTGCTGCGCATACTCAGTGTGTTACAGCTCCAGAAGAGGATTATGTAGCCCCGGGGCACTGGCAGACCCCAGGGCTGCGATCGGAGCAGCACCGAGGGAGTCCGATTCCCGTGAAATGCTCTTTACACGCCGCAAGGGGTTAACACCCGCGATCAGAGGAATCTCCGAACGTGGGTGTTAGAGGCGGGTGTTGGCTATAATATACAGCCAACACCCGCAGCTTCTCGTGTAATAGTACTGCAAAATGCAAGAACGCACCTCCCGCCATGCAGTACTATTACGTCAAATGTCAGGAAGGGGTTAAATACCATCACTATGAAGTGCAATTTACGAGCTGCACAGAGCTCTTTACATGTAAAAATAAAAAAAGTTATAGATTTTTGAAGGTGGGGTGTGAAAAATGGAAATGAGAAAAACAAAAAAGGGCCTGGTCGTTAAGGGGATAAGACAGTTTTAAATCCTTGATAAATGTAGACAAGACATTTTTGGCACAAATTATTACAGGTTTGTACATCAGCGCCAAGGGAATTACGTTTTGATTTTTAATATTTTTTTGGCATAAGGTTTCCTAAATCTATAGTGTAACAAAAACTGCACTGAAAAGTAAAAGAAAAAAAAATCACACTTAGATGCTTAGTTTTTATACAAAAAAAGACTTTATCAACTCTACCAAAAAACTGATGCAGCTGCCAAATCTCTACACAGAAGGAAGCAGATTTGTTTCCTTGCTGGGTTACTACTACCTACCTTCCCAGTAATGTGACTACATTGCTATGTTACATCGCATAGTCTACATAGTGTACATAGTGCTTTCAGCTCAGTACACTGTACAGATGAGGCAGCCACAGCAGCTAATCAATGTGGTTGCTGGACTGTATGTGATACAAAGACGTTTCCTAAGGATATGCTTTCTGTATTGACAACCACTACAGGTAGGAATAAATCAGTGGAAGGTCCCGGCTCTGTAAACCAAATATTAATAGGATGGACTAAGTATAGACATAGGGGCACATTTATCAAGCTGTCTAAAAGTAAGAATGTTCTTAGTTGCCCATGGCAGCTCCCCTTTAAAATATCCATGAGCACTGTTAAAATAAAAGCTGAGCTGTGATTGGTTGCCATTGGCACGCCATTGGAACATTCTTAAAAATCTGCACCATAGTGTATGATATGTGTTCCCATTCAGTGACATATGCAGCGACATCTGTAGGTAAATACTATAATTTTGTGATAAGAAACAATAAAAGCAGTTTATCTCTGAGTATGTCACCAAAAACTCCAAAGGAGTCATGAAGGTTGGACTTGATGGACTTGCGTCTTTTTCCAGCCTTATATACTATGATACTATGATAAGTCTTATCACAGTAAAATGAATTTAAGTGTGTCACCAAATTTTCTCAGTCTCTTGCCTGCAGTGCATTATTAGGGTAAGAAGAGAGGCAGGAGCAACAGAGCCTCATTACCATAATTTTAGAATAGTTTTTTCAGCAAAACCACTCAGTGCAGAGATTAAACAAGATATGTTTCAGTGTCGCTACAGCATTCTCAAGGTATGTTTGGTTCATAATGCATAAAAACAAATGGTAGATTTCCTTTAGGTGATCAAAAGCTCATACAGTTCTCAAAATGGTATCAATTAAATTATCAGCTCGTCCCACATAAAATGAAACCCCAGACACCAAACACTAAAAGGAATAAAAAAATAGAGAGGCAATATATCAGCCTTAACCTCATAGTGACCAGGCCCTTCTCTGTGTTTGCATTTTCATTTTTCAATCCCCACCTTCAAAACTCAATGGGGCACATTTACTTACCCAATCCCTGCGCGGTCCCCAAGGTGCATTGTCCACCGGAATGCCCATCTGCCGCGATTCATGAAGATTGGGCGCCTGATATCTTGCATGTGTCGCTTCCCCGATTAGGTCCACCGGAGTTCACCTTCTTCCTCCCGGTGCATGGCTTGCGACACAAATTGAATTGTTAAATCCTGCGCGACGTCTGACAGCCCGCCCCCCGATTTGTGTCTCGTGAAAGCCGGCGCAATTGTGACACAAAACAATTGCGTGCGACACAATCCCCACCGCGATCCCAGAAAAATCGGGAAACCCGACGGAAATGCGGCCACTGGACCTTAGTAAATAAGCCCCTATAACTTTTTTAGTTTTCTTAATGCAGGGAAATTGGTGAAAACACTAATTTGTGCGATTTTCTCATGGGCTTGGTTTTTATGGCTTTCGCTGTGCACCCCAAATAACATGTAATTTTTATTCTTTGGGTTGGTACAATCACGTGGTTACTAAATCTTATAATGTTTTCATACATTTACACAAATTAAAACCTCCTCTACAAAAAAATTGTGTCATATTCTGGCTGTATGAACTTTTTCATACTTCAGTGTACGGAGCTGTGTGTGGTGTCATTTTTTGCAAGATGAGATGATGATTTCAATGCTCCCATTCTGAGGACTGTACAACCTTTTCATCACTTTTTATAAAAAAATTTTGCGGCTTCAACTTTGGACACCATTTTCCATTACGGTCGGGAATAACTGTTGTTATATTTTGATAAATTGGACATTTTGGGACGCGGCGATACCTAACATGTTTATGATTTTTACAGTTTTCTATCAGTTTTAAGGAAAGGAGGTAAAAATTTACATATTTAGGGGTTTTTTTATCAGTTCACTTTTACTAGGTTGTCTGCTTGATCCTTCCCTATACTGTCATACTACAGTATGTCAGTATATGGGGATTTTACCGACCATTTATTACAACGTGCCCCGAACATTGTAACAAATGGGCAGAAATGGTTTTGGTAAACGGAGATAATATACATGGCTTTTAGAAAGCCTAAAACTAATTGCAAAATTTGAGGATGACTTGGCCAGTAAAGTTTTTTTTTTTTTTGGGGGGGGGGGACGATACTGATGACACATCCCTAGGATAAATGATTGCTCCACCACAAGGAATCCTAAAAAGCTATTTGAAGTAACAGTAGTGGTGCTATAGTGTTTGCAGCTCAGTCCCATTGAGGTGGATGGGGCTCAGCTGTAATTCCAACCACGGCTGCTTAACAATATACAGTTCTGTTCTGCGTCATGAACAAAGTCTTATCAGACCTCCACTGATCAAATATTAATCACTTATCCTAAGGAAATATCATCTATATTTTAGTCCAGAAAAACTCCTTGTAGTCTCAATAGGACGTAACATCTTATGCTGCTTTATGAACATATTCCAGTGTGCTCCGTGTTTGTCATTTGTGATCTACATTTAGATTTGTATATTTTTGTATATATTTACATTGTCAACTATTTCAATAATATTTATACATGTGTTTTAATCACACGGTTTTGATGCATCTCTCTCTTTTATGACCTATGCATCCAGGACTTTTCCATGGGTAGAGCACTCTATATATGCGCTTTATTACAGAGCTTATTGCCCATAATGTAGATGCAGGATGCTATTTGTATGTCTCTAATCTTTGCTCACATCTAGGCCCTGGACCCTCCAGTGATGTTTCAATTTGATCTGCAATTGAATTTTGTATAATCAGTATAATCTGTGTAGGTGATCTCTCATTGAATAACAATGTTTACCTTGAAGTTAATTGAAAATTAGAGTGCCTTATTTAGGTATAGTTTATTTAGGTATAGTTTTGGGTTTGTAAGGTGTGATATACAGTATATGATATTTTCTTACATCTCAAGAGCCTTTTCCAAACAGTGAGCCATTTAGAAGGTTCCCCAATTTTTTGGTTTCATTTTCAGCATTGTGATTTTGTAGGATTCAGTGTCCTATCCCTATTTAAAGGAGTTGTCCAGTACATTTGCATGTTGAGATCAGACAATGCCATGTAATGGTTGACTTTCTGTTTAAACTTAAACTATCCCCTGTTGAGCTCTTGTTCCCCTGAACTGAACTCTGCATGTCCATCCGGTTAGTAAGGTTTGCAAGTGAATGGAGCGAGTTTATCAGACCTGCAAGGACAACTTGTTTCCTCTGTCCCCTTCCCCTTCCAATAGGACTTTGTCAAGGTTCTTGGGATCTGATTAAGGAAGGGAAGGTAGCCGCAGCCACAAAGTCCTGGCAAGAATACTTGTCCAAAAATAAACACAAAAATTGTCCTCCGCTAGTATTGACATTCTAGGATCATCTAGAAAAGAAGCTTATAATTAGCAGCACCGTGCGCAGGGACAAAATATCCGGAGCTCCGGGCTGCTAATTGTGCATGTCCCTGCACCTCCCTCTCCGATGCTCCGGTGAATTCACTCCCCCCTCATGACATCACCTCTCTCTCCCAGCATATGAGCAGGAGGTGGCGAGGGTGTGCATAATTAGCAGCCCAGAGCGCCAGACATCTTGTTGCAAATTAGAAGTTCCTTTATAGGTGATCCAGACATGTCAAGAGTAGCAGTAGACAGGATTATCTTCAAGAGGAGCGGAGGTGGGTATTTGTACATACACAGTGGTTGTTAGCTGCATTCTGTTAGTCGCTGTCATATCAGGATTTTTACAGATCCAATCATTTTACAATATACTGCAATATAGTCCCAGGGCGCTTGGCAATGATCCATTAAATAGTGTCCAGGTAGCCACATTTTTGGCATTTCACAACCTAAAAATTTGAATAAAAAGATTGCACAGTCCCAAAAATGATAGAAATGAAAAATGGCAACTCAAAAAAATGACACCTTACAAACATGCGTGCATTAAAGTATGAAAAAGTTATTGGTATCAGAATAAGGCGAAACTAAGAAATTTTCTTTCATACAAAAGATTTTCGTTTTAAAAAAAATCTACTAAGACCTAATAAAACCTATCAATTTGGTATTAGCATGGTCTTACCAACCCAAAGAATAAAGTAGAGACATTATTTGTAACGTACAGTGAAAGCCGTAAAAACTAAGCCCAAAGAAAATGCTCTTTGTTTGTCAGTTTCACTGCCTTTGGAATTTTTTTCCCACTTTCCAGTACAAGGCATGGAATATAAAATACACTCACTAGGAAGTACAATTTGTTACGCAAAATATAAAACCTTACAGCAAAAGTAGGGAAACATCTGATTAGTTTCATCAGGCAACAGACCAGAGAGGCGTACCCCCAAAAAGAAAGGGTACCGGCAGTGGCGTAACTTGAATCTGCAGGGCCCCAGTGCAAAGTCTGTGCCATGTCCCCGACTATAATGGATGTTTTAAAGTACTGGTCTTCTCATATGGGAAAGTGACACCTTATGGGCCACTAAGCCTCCTGGGTCCGGCACCCTCTGCACCCCTTCAAGTTACGCCCCTAGGTACCGGCAGAGAAATCGGCTGTTTACCAGTGGCTGCATCTACCACTTTCAACAAAGTGCTTGAAACCTTGTCAGAGATCAGGTGGGTGCATGTGGCTAACACCAAGCCCTGTGATCTCTGGGACCCAAGAACCCAACGCATAACTGGAAATGGGAATTGGACGGTCAGTGCTGGACTGTAACCAACTATAGAAATGTGTTCTGGGTGCATTATATTTACACTGTAGGACATTAAAAGAGCAAATTACATTGGGTTCATTAATATTCCCCGAGGTCACCACCTTCACTTTCTGTTCATCAAACCGTTGTACAAGCCCAGGGTTGAGCAGCTTTGTTGCAGGATCCTGAGACTTTCTTATAACCCGTTTATTAGATATTTGCAGACCAAGGGTTAAGAGATTCATCATCTCAATGGTTAACTTTGCAGATGTAAAGTATGGTAGAATATACTGAAAAGAAACAAATACACATAGAACGGCGAGGACTGACAGGCGTGAATGCACCTCCACGGCTCCACAGAGATCTATATCGTAGACTGCAGTAGTACGCATAGTGACAATATCTCTCCAATTTATAATCTGTCTTCAGCAACTCGCCAAGATGGGAGAGCCAATGCCAATTATACTGCAGCTGTCATGACAATACATCTATCTTCATTCCTAATGTATTTCTGGCTATATGTGCGACTGGGAATAATAAAGTTTGCAGTTATTTCTTATCCATGTTTCCATCTATACAGCTGGATCTTACACCTGGTATAATGGTTTTTGCATTTCATCTTCAGGTTTCTTGCTAAAATATAAATTTTATCACATAAAGTAGATATTTGTCAGCCACCTCCATTGGCTACTGCCATCTGCAGGCTCTAGGATCATGCAGGCTCTTGGGTGATGGACACTGCGTGCCCCTAGTGCTGTATTACTGTAGATCTTTCATTAAAATATATAGTATAAAACATGACAATACATAACATAAACCAAACATAATAGACAATATATACAAAATATTTGCAATAACTCATCTGCTGGTCCATCCCCATTCACACATAGCACAAGCACATAGAAATAACAATAACATACACCAAAATGATTAAACACTAAATATCACCACCTCCACCCAACCGATTATCACATCCTAAGCCAAACCCTAAAACAACAAAGACAAGCCACACCTACAAATTAACATAAATGAACATAAACACACCCCACACCGATATATCATTATATCCCACATCCTTAATTTTGCCTTATGTGTCTTAGGCTCCAGGTAAGTTGTTTTATGTTTCATGACATCACCAGCTCTCCGGCACTTCCTGTGTAGACACGCGCACGGTCGTGCGCTTGGTGCGCCGAAGCAGCTTCAGCTAAAAAGATTAAAAAGTGTTTAAACCGCGATGTAGTGGTTTAGGACAGTAACGAAAATAAGCTCCGGCACCAGCTCACCCTGAGCTGGTGCTCGGTATTTGCACCTTACACCTACTATTTCATGTGGTAGGTTTCCTTTAAGGTTACTGTTCTTATTACACATGGAAATAAATAGAATATGCATCACTATATTACCTTGGCGAGGGTTTTCTCTCTGGATACAGTTTCACCTTGTTCTCTAGGTTTATGTATAATGTAAGAGGGGTACCCACTTTTTTTAATTTTCTCCCCCCTCGTATCAAGTCTAAATCTCACATTACATCGCTCATTCACAATCTGTTTTACCCAAAGCAACTGTTATTATGGTAAAGATTAAACCATCCTTCAAGGATGGGAACTGTCACACACAAGGAGATTATTCCTATCAGTCTCTTTCACAAAAACATCTGCCATCTCAAGTATGACTCAAACATCCAAGAATCGCAACTCGCAACGTGAATTTCAAAGTGGGCTCTATATTATTTCATAAAAATGTGAAAATGTCCCTCAGTTGGGTCTCTGTACCCTCCCAGATAGTGAAGACATCATCAATGTAACGTCACCATCTCAAAAAAACATCAAAATGGTGGCATACAAAGATGTCCATCGTGGACCCTTGTTGTTGGACAGAAAATTGGTCCCTGAACAAGAGATAATTATCCATTAGGATGATCTCTAGAAGGGAAATAAAACATGACTGCTACTCATAAAAAGGAAAGAACAGCTCAAAAACTTATGTACCACTGCTAAAACGTGTGTATATGCAATGGATACCAGGATGATGTCACCCTCTGTTGTAATTTAAGTTTAATCTATGCTATAAACCTGCAAGACCTTCATCAATTTAAAACAAGTCTTTCTGATGCCCTGTCAAAGTTTCAGGCTGAACAAGTGGACAGGCCGAACAAAACTGAAAATGGAAGAGAGACATGGAGGATTATTGGGAAAAATCTACAACTGTCAATCTGATGATCAGCATAACTCTGGACATTCATCTAGTGCCAATTAAAAAGAAAAACTTGTATTCGAATCACTGTGTAATTTTTGTGAATCACATGATCTCTGTAAAATCATGTGATCTTTGTAAAACCAACTTTTTGATGTCATATCCCATGCACACCCACTTGATGTGGTCATTTCCCCAATATTTATTTTGCATTGTACACTTGTTTTTGTGCTTGAGAAAGGCTCATCTCCTTGTGAGCCGAAACATTGCAGTGGACACTGGGTGAATAAAGCTCCTTAAAGCGAACCTGTCTCCTGTCAAGAATGTCATTTTTAGCTGGTGTCAGGCTCCAATAGCCTATGCTATATAAATTTTATAAATGAGTTTGTCAGCATTTTTGATCTTTTCAGTACCTTATACACCATATATAGTACCGTAAGTATAAGCAGTTTTTCAGCAGAAAAAATGTGCTGAAAAACCCTAAATTGGCTTATACTCGAGTCAATGAAAAAACCCTCTGTACTCACCTTTCTGACGCCCCCCCAGGTCCTCTTCTGTCTTCAGCTCCGGGTCTTCGGCTCCCTGCGCGGTCTCATCGCACACACCATGACATCAGCCGCTTGCCGACATCATAATTTGTGCGCTGTCATCGGCACACACTATGATGTGGTTGGCGTCATGGTGTGTGCGACGGAACCGCGCGGGTAGGTGAAGATGGAGCCGGAGCTGAAGACAGAAGAGGACATGCAGGGGGAGTGAGAAAGGTGAGTACAGAGGGTTTTTTTTAGTCTGAGCAGTGGGCTGCTGGCTATATACAGGGTGGGGGGAAGGCACTGGCTATATATGGGGGGGGCAGGCAATGGTTATATACTAGGAGACAGGCACTAGCTATATGCTGAGGGGCAGTCACTGGCTATATACTGTGGATCAGGTATAGCTATATACTGTGGGACAGGCACTGGCTATATACTAGGGGGCACTAGCTGGCTCTATAGGAGGGGACAGGGGGCTGCTGGCTATATTCAAGGGAAAACAGGGGGCTGCTGGCTATATGCTGGGCGGCATGTGACCAATGCAATTCCCACCCTCAGCTTATACTTGAGTCAATAGATTTTACCATTTTTTGTGTTTAAATAAGGGGCCTCGGCTTATACTCGGGTCGACTTATACTCAACTATATACGGTGCATTTAATTCCCTTTACCTGGCTCCCTGCCAGCACCATGTGGCGAGTCCCAGGGGAGGAACAGCTACAGCCTTTGTTTGCCTGTGTCTTCTCATGCATTCTTTCTCTCCTCCACACCATCCTCCTCCCTCCCCTGTCTGCTCAATGTAAATGAAAGGAAGTGGGGAGGGTGAGGGAGCTACATGAGTGTGAAGGAGAGCCGACTGACACAGGAACACATAGGGTGCAGCTGTATCCCCTTCCCCCAGGAATCATCACACGCAGTTGGTAGGAATTCAAGTGATGTGAATTAAACTTATATAAAATCATAAAACGATTCAGAATGCTGACAAAGGCATTTTTAAAAATCACCGTAGCACAAGCTAATGGAACCTGACACCAGCTAAAAATGTAATTCCTGGTAACAGGTGCACTTTTGTCACAAAAATGCTTGGAGTGCTGCAAAGTATATAAACGGTTTCTACTTTTTATACACCTTCCACATTGACAGTTAGCAGTTGTCACGGGTGCTTCTGCGACCCATGTCCCAGGTCACAGAGGCACCAGTAGACCCCTTTGTCCACCTGCTCAGCTGCGGCAGTATCAAGCACCTGTCCGCAATCTAGCGTGGTCCCCGCGCGGTGGGCTCTGGTGAAAACCAGGTACCACTTAGACTCCGCTCCCAGGTGTCGGCTTACGTCATCGCTCGTGGTGGTACAGTGGATCCTGACAATAGTGAGGCATTTCTGCAGCTGTAGTTTTTTTTTTTTCTTCAAAAGCTATGGCTAACTACACATACAACTAAATGAATGCCGAATTTACCCCCCAAATTTTAAAGTTCCTGATGCTTTTTATGCATATTCTACTGCTATAGAGGGTCGGGAGTTTAACCTTTACATGGCTAAAGTATAATGTTGGACATTTATGGCTTGGAAATTCTGTGTGGCAAATCCACATATAATACGTTGTGGGCATCTTAATAGTGTACATATTTATACCTGATGACCTTTTATTATTGGATTTCCAATAATTGTTTATAGTGCATTGTATGGTTTGTCCAGTAGAAATGTCAGATTGGATTTAGCATAAGAAATTCAATCTACCGACACAACAAGAGTCATACCAGTGTATGATAAAGAGGCATTACAGTAGTTATTTATTATTGACAGGTCTTTCTATATGGTCAGCTTGGCCTTGTTTCTTCTATTGGAAAACCTGTAGGTCCTGCCGACCTCAAAGTCTGGAGCGGGGGGGGGGGGGGGGGTGCAAGATTCAAATGTCCAACTTTTTATCATACAAAATTAAAACTATTCTACACTTTCAACATCCTCACAGTGGGAATTACAGTAATTCATATAATCTAATCTGCATAATTTATGTTGCTCTGTATTGTATATAGCGATGGATAACTCTTCCTTTTGCTCTTGTTTTGCTTAGATTAGCTTTTAAAAATTTATAGTCCTTAATTATCATAAAGCGGAAACCAGCTCATCGCTCAGATCCTTCTCTGCCATCACCTTTATATCACTGGCACAGAGTCCAGGAGTTATTGTGTGTTTCCATTTCTGTTTAGTTTACAAACCTTTGCTGGAAAAAGATGAATCACTTTCATTTATGGAAAAAATCTGTCAGTTTTAATTTGTTTTTCCCCTGAATCTGCTGGGAACAGACACAGTTTGTGTTTAAGTAAATTACAGATATTTTCAGGGTCAAACTGCCACAAAAAAAAAAAAAAACCTTAATAAATTGCTAGTATAATATTATACTAGTTTCTATGGTTATCAAAAGCATAAATATTAAGAACTGTATAAATAGCCAAAAATGCTCCTATTGCTCCCAGCCAGTGTAAGGGTTGGGCGATGTACAATGCTTAAGAGTGCGGTCACACGCCGCGTTTACATGGCGTCTTGCAATGCGATGTGACAGCTGGCAACTTACAAAGAATGGAGAGGTCTTTAATTCTTATTGTAATTATACTTCAGCTGAAACCAGATCTAAAAAAGACAATACAAATGGTATTGATTCATAACGAACATTTAATACAATAACAGTGATCTCACTGTGCCCTGCCTACTTCTCTGTAATGCACCATTATGTTTGTGCAAAAGCAGACAGAACACAGCAATGGCACCGATGATATAAAAGGGGGAAGCATTGGAAGAGTCAGTGGGCGAGGAAGAAGTGCTACTGCGGGACATCAGGGATAATGCACTTCTGCCTAATTATCATAGTTATTAAAAGAAAATGTATACGAGTTGGGATCTGTATTCAGCAGCTACACTGCTGTGGTGATAGTCTTCGTTTAACACATACTTTTCACCACGTCCATAAACTTCAACTTCATTCCTTCTTTTAAAGCCGCAGGCAGCCCTTTATGGTTTTTGGACTCCTGTTTATACCGTATATACTCGAGTATAAGCCGACCCGAGTATAAGCCGAGGCCCCTAATTTTACCACAAAATACTGGGAAAACCTATTGACTCGAGTATAAGCCGAGGGTGGGAAATGCACTGGTCACAGCCTCCCCAGTGTATATAGCCAGCCAGACCCTGCCCCAGTGTATATAGCCAGCCAGACCCTGCCCCAGTGTATATAGCCTGCCAGACCCTGCCCCAGTGTATATAGCCTGCCAGACCCTGCCCCAGTGTATATAGCCTGCCAGACCCTGCCCCAGTGTATATAGCCTGCCAGACCCTGCCCCAGTGCATATAGCCTGCCGCCGCTGCCGGACAGATTGCACCGAAGATATACAGGGGTCGCCGGAAAGGTGAGTTTAGATATATTTATTTTTTTGACTCGAGTATAAGCCGAGTTTGGGGTTTTCAGCACATTTTTTGTGCTGAAAAACTAGGCTTATACTCGAGTATATAAGGTATATTTTTTTCCTATGGAGCAACACCATAGACTTGAATAACTTGTGCATTCTCCAAGCTTAAATGTGCAATAAAATTAGATTTTCTAGGCAACTTCACAATGGCACCATTAGGAGACCTGAAAATAATAAAATAGCATACAAAGCCCCCTCTTAGTGCAAATTATTTTTAAAAAAATTCTAAATTCTTATTTTCTGTTGCCACATCATTACCCTTTTCTTGCCTTCCTAATATGAAATGATATCATATGAATCTAGCTAACACAATGTAGAATAGTAAAGATAAAAATGTTACAGGGGCTGTGCCAAAATGACAACATACCATATGTTTCAACAACAGTCCAGGAGGAGGACTTGGCTCCCTGCTCGTGAGATTCAGGGGCCTATTTACCATGGATGTCTGAATTGAATGCTGCTCCATTTTTTTCTATAGGTTAGCAAAAGAGAAGCCATGTATAGTACAGGACTATAGCAGTCATTTGTAATTGCTTTCAATGCTTTTTTTTTGGCAACAATAGTTAATCTTTTTTTTTTCAGCTAAACATGTAAATGACCAGATGAGTGTAAGTTGTGACTATACAATGTTGTAGACTATGTTGGGATTTGTACCCAGAAAGCTGTGTAACCATAACTTTTTATGTATTATTATTAGTAGCAGCAGGAACGAGAAATATGCATTTATATTCCAGGATTGTAGCTGGACTTCGTGCCCTCCTGTGTTAAATCTCACAGAACAGCACATCCTCTCTACTCTGTGAAAGAGCTGCCGAAGGATTCTGGTTAGATAACATTGGAGGGGATAGGAAGCAGAGATCGATGAAAACAGCTCCCCAATGCTAGAAGCTAGGAATATAAATCAATTTTAGCTTCCAGGACCTTCAGCTTCACTCTATTTCCATCCACTCTTCTCACAACCATATCCAGGACTTCTCCTGTGCCTCTCCCATACTCTAGAACTCTCTACTAAAATGTGTTAGACCGTCCCCCATCTTCCAAACCATAACCTGAAAACCCACCTCAGGATCACCTACAACACACAATAACTGCACTGCTCAGCTCCCCCACCTCGAGTCTCCATCTTCCCTCCCATATAGATTGTGATCCCTCATGGTCAGGGTCCTCCTCCCACTTGTCTCCTTATCTGTAGTTCTGTATTTGTAGTTGCAATTGTTCATGTCTTAATGTAATGTATGTGAAGCTCTTACTGACTGTACAGCAGAATGGAAATAATGGTTCTCTATAAATAATAATGATAATCGGGTGGCATTACTTGCTGGGTTCCCACTAAAACATAAGTCCCTTAACCTCATGAAATATACAGTCCTACAATACTATAACAATATTCATCTCATACTAAGAACAAGGGTTTTATAAGCAGCTGTCACATCAAATCAGTTCAATCATGATCTATGGCAGTGGTGGCGAACCTATGGCACGGGTGCCAGAGGCGGCACTCAGAGCCCTTTCTGTGGGCACCCGGGCCATCGCCCCAGCACACCAGACTGGACTCAAAGAATCTTCCTGCAGTTCCAAGCAACTTAAAAGATGCTGCTTTCAGTCATATTTTATAGTGATACTTCACTACTTGGGACTGTAGGAAGAGGGAGAATTAGAAGACAGGACCGGTTTATATTTGGAGGACCTCCTGCTGGCCCCACGATTCCACCTTTCTACTGTGTTGCTGTCCTCATGAGGCCAATATGATTGAAAGTTTTTGAAGAACAGGGAGCAATAAATTACTGCTTTAATTTTTGGTTGGTGATAAATAAGGGGTTTGGCACTCGGCCGCTAAAAGGTTCATTATCACTGATCTAGGGGTAAGACATGCAATGCATTGTACCTGGACCAACAGTGGACACAAATAAATGAAAATTGTGCAATGGTATTTATTCATTTATTTCAATACTCTTACATTTTTAACCAATGAAACTTGCAAGAAATTTCAAGATTTCTAAAAATGGTAGAAAAACCAGGGTGATGCATCAGTCTTTCTAGTATTTGGATGAATATTTTAAAACAGCATTGAGTTTTAGAAAACACTAGGAAAAGCAGAAAGTCAATTATACCAAGAAACAAGAAATTAACATACTATAGGAGATGCATTATTTAGACCCCAGGCAAACATATCACATTACAGACAGCATTGCAATAGTTACGGTTCATCCTTTTTCCAGCAGGTATATATTATTAGTTCCTAATGGCTAAAAAAACATATAATCATCTATGCAAATAATAAGTCGCTGACATACAAGAAGATAAATGCTGGCCTCAAAGGGCTGCTCATATAAAAAGGGTTTTGCTTAATTAGTATTACGAGAGCAAAAATTACGATTGACAAATTTTTTATAATTTTACATTATGGTAGTTTTATATATTTTTTTTAATTTTACAAGAAAACATTTTAATACGCACAATTGTTTAGTTGTTTTTAAAGAAACAGTAATTTGTGGTTTCCATGGCTCTATCAGGAGAAACTTGAATATATAGCTCATGTTCATTTAAAGGGAACCTGTCTTCACCTTTTGAGCCATTTAAACTATTCATCCCCATAGTACTGTATAGACTAACACTCTCCCATTTTTACCTACAAAAATCAGTTCTTTCTATAAGCATTAAAGGACATCTACCACCAGGATGAAAGACTGTATGCAAATGAACATGAGGGGCTCCAGGCTACATTAACACCAATGGAGTCTGGAGTCCCTCAGGCTCATTTGCATAGTCTTTCACCCTGGTGCCCTTTAAATCACTTTTCAATCTTACCTGGCAGCTTGCCTCCTAGCTACCCCTCCACTCCTCCAAAGTCATCCAGGTCTCCTATGTGCCCATGTGCATAACTTTCGGGATTTGTCCTGTGCAGTGAGCGGTGGAGTGGGTTTGCATCGCATGACAAATGCTGAAAGTTTGTGTGAGAATTCTGCAGGAGACCTGGAGGACGTCAGAGGAGAAGCGACGAGCCAGGACGGGAGCGGTGGTTTGACTCTGAGTAAAAAGAGCAGCCCCTTTTGACCCCTCATTCCTGCAAGCTGCCAGGTACGATTAAAAGCTGATTTAATGCTTATAGTAAGAAGTATTTTTTTTCGGTCAAATGAGAGGGTGGGCATTAGTTTATACATTGCTATGAGAACCTGTCAATAGTGTCAATAGCTCAAAAGTTGATGATAGGTTCCCTTTAAGGTCAGCTGCCACCGAACATAATCAGTGAATGGAAAATAATAATATGTTGTCAGATCCAACGGATCAAACACAGTGCACCAGACGGGAATCCTTTCATCATACAGTAACAGGCCCAACAGCAGTGCCGACACTGTGACAACTGTTACAATGCTGGTGCTACAGTTTAGCCTGAACATATTTCAGTATGATGCAAGGACTCCCATCCAGTTCACAGTGCTTGATCCCTGATATCTAAACAGAAAATGAGTCCTTTTCCACAGGTTGAGTAAGTTTGTGTGCAGCTGGCCTAAGGCTGTATTCACACCCCCTATTCTTAACTGAGTTATGATACAAAGACTAAAAGATGTTATGATTCAGAAGGGTCAACCAAGTGGTTATACACACAATCCGCATAATTATCTGTTATGACCAAAAAATATTCATACCACGGCATACCAATCCCACAAGACGACAGGGATTCATCTCATACCAGATGACTATGAAAATGGTGTTAGAAAATGGATCTAAAGTAGCCTTGTAAGGGGGGGGCGCTCTTCCGTTACGCATACAATACGGTGGATATTGTAAGGAAATCTGATCTTCTCAAAAAGGTGGAATCTTGGAATCTTTTCACTATAATTATTGTACTGTCTTAAGTTTGATTAGATGCTTCTGGTAGCCATTGTGATGTATTTTTCACTATACCTGAGGAAGAAAAATTCAGTAAAAAGCAGCAATTCTCACTATTTTAGGCAATAAGGCCATTGATTTCTTTAGTAGGAGGGAGCAGCAGTGAGGGCCTCCATAGTACTCATTTACCAGGTTCTCAGTCGAGGCTTCTCTGAGGAAACATTGACCATGAAGTTTATCCCAGCAGAAAGCTTAATATATCTATAAAGCAGCATATATATATGTACCTAAACATTTAGTGCTAGAACAAACCACACACTGCTTCTAATCTGCAGAACCTCTCAGCAAGTGGACCACCTCTTTTAGTGAAGACAAAGCAAGATGAAGAAGGCACTTAAGGTGTTAGGTAAGGTGGTGGAGATGATGTAACTATCATAGAAGGTTACTTCATGATTATGCTTAGCTGTTTCTTGTAGTGCACTTTCCACGTGGTTAATGAGAATGTAGGAGGGACATGTAGACAACTTCAGGTTTGTAGTGCTAAACAACCGCTTCAGATGGTTATCCAGACATGGTACGCAGGAAGTAAGCAGAGGTCCAACCAACAAGGCCTACAGCATTAGGAAGTATCAGGATGTGGCCATTATTAGCCATCATTGCAAGAGATTTCAAATCAACAAAGTAAAACAACAGTGTAGTCTGGTGTCGCTCCTGGCATCCATATTCCAGAAGATCCTAGTACCACAGGAAACATTTTCCATCATCTTAGAAGAGTCCTTCCACTGGACAAATCCCCTCTAGATCAGTCTGTTACATTTATACAGATGTCCTCAACCCCCAGACTGATAGATAATGGATTCACAAGGCAAAGAGAGCGTCTTCATCTTTCTCCTTCTTAGCCTTTCCTGTGCTGGAGGCTCCTCCAGGGGCTTCAGCTGGAGGTGAAGGCAGCGTTGGAATCCGGTCTGCTGCCTTTGCCCGCTCCTCTAGGAATTTATCAAATTCTGTGGAAAGAACAAGATCCATTTACATCTGGATTCAGTTGTGGAACTACTGCCATAGAAGCCAATGACGGTAACTGTGGGGTCCACAGTGCAAGGGGGCCCAAGCTGCGCTGCCCCATGTATAATTTATTATGTGTGAGGAAGGTGGGTGGGTAAGTATGGTTTTCCATACTCTGTGCCTCCAACTGAAGCTGTGATGCAGCCTCTTTCCATTGCAGTCTTGGATAACATGGAAATGTTTAATAGAAATTCTGAAGTCTGTATATTGTATGATCTATAAATGTGGGCCCCGTCTGTACATATGTATGTTGTATGTACTGTGTATGCACTGTACAGTAGGGGAATAAGTGAACAGTATGTGTACTGTATGTTTGTACAGCAGGTATGTACCTGAATCTATAGTATCTGCATCTTTAAAAGAGGTGTACTGGTAATAACAGAATCTCTGCACAGGACTGCTTCTCTATGTGACACAGGCAGTGGATTTATATCACTGGGCAGGCTGCATCCACAGTAAGAGCCAGGCGGAAGCTGGCAGGAAGACGACAAGTCGGGTACACGTTTTTAATTTTACAGAGAGGTGACTGTATGTACGCAAATTTATTATAGGAGTTAGAGGGTAATCACTGTTTATATCAGGAGTGTCAAACTCATTTTCACGAGGGGGGGGGGGGGCACATCAGTCTTGTGGTTGCCTCAAAGGGGGCTGACTGTCACTTTATTACTGTATAAATGTATCTACTTGAGCTGCTTAGTAGGTACATTCATACAGTGATAATCATCTCTGTGAGGACAACCAAAATGCTGACACCGGCATGGCTTGTATGTACCCCACAGCTACAATTATTCAGAGTGTCCCCACAGGAACAGCCACAGGGCACACCCAGTAGTCAGTGCCCCCACTATGTCCCACCAGCAGCCACAGTGTCCCCCAAGCAGTCACAGTGCCCCCCCCCCCAGTAGCCACAGGGTTCCCCCATGCCCCCAGGAGCCACAGTGCTCCTAGTGCCCCAGTAGCCACAGTGCTCCATCAGTAGCCACATTTTATTTGCACTAGCAACAGTTTTCCCCCAGTGACCCCCATTGCTTCCTCAATGCCCCCAGTAGCCACTGTGCTCAAAGTGCCCTCCATAGACACAGTTCTCCCTCAATGCCCCCATTAGCCACTGTGCTTGCTCCCAGTGCTCCATCTACCATTGTTGCTCAAACTAACATTTACTTACCTTTCCTCGCTCCCCAGAAGCAGCAGCTGTTCAGTTCTTTTTCCAAGGTGCGCCCGCTGATGATGTAATTACATAACGTGTGTTGGCTTCAGAGTTGGCACGTACAAGCGGTCCCACACTGGAGCAAAGAAGAGGACAGCTGCTGCTTCTAGGTTGTGAGGAAAGATAAGTATTGTAGTTGCCCTGCACCTAAGCTGTGCTCTCTACGAGTGCAACATAGGGGAAGGGAAACAAAAGCCGGGCCAGATGACACTAGGCCGTGGGCCAGATTTGGCCCTCGGGCCTTGTGTTAGATATATATAAACCATGGTTGTCAAAGGAGGGGGAGTGGGATCATGGTGTTAATGTAAATTAGGATGCACTGTTTATACAAAAATATTAAAAAGGGGCAGACTTGCATATGCATCAATTCATTTGGGATACAAAATTGGCAGGTTTCTATTGTGTTTTATGCTGTGATTTTGCTTTTGCAGGGGAGCGGAGCTGAACCTTTGCATTGTAAAGGTTTATTTCTGTACCGTAATGAGCAGCAATATATGACACACTTCGATTGATGTTGGCCGTTAATCAGCAATGTATGCAGGTACCCAAATGATTCTGGGGCTGGCTTGCTGTGGGGCCCAGCCTTTCCTAGATTTGCCCAAAGAAGAGGTAACAGATGCCACCCCTAAGAATGCAGTTATGGTGTATATGTAAAAAGGAGGGCCAAATACTATATGGAAACAGAACATTACCAGGCTATTCATGAAACCTGGGCTGGTTTCACTATAATCGACACAACTACGACAGTATTAAAAATATCAAATCTTTTGTTTAAATGACAAAATGTGTGCGCTCTCCTTCCTCAATACTGAACTGAAGTTTTAGCTGCAACTCTGATCGAAAATGGCTATTAATAACAGGATATAAGACACTGGGTACTTACCTTCACTTGTAACTCCATCCTCACCCTCTATCTCATCGCCCTGTGTGGGAAGATAGAAGAAATATTAGAGACCGTATAGAAGACGGCAGGCGCCAAATGACATTTCAAGAGCCATCGCAAGGACTCCTATTAAAAGTATAAATTGTCTTTCCCACGGCCAGAACAGATCTGACACTGGAGGGTTTGGAGCCTTCAGTACAAACCTTTATCAATGGCAGGTTATAAACAGTTTGCTGTATTAACACATTGGGGCTTATTTGCTAAGGGTCCGCGGATCACATATCCGTCTGGTTTTCGACGGTTTTAGGGATTGTGCCGCTGGGACAGGTATTTCGCAGGCGATTAGCACAATTGTGCTGGCTTTCATGCTACACAAATCGGGGGCCGTGCCGTTGGACGATCCAACAGATTCGGACAAGCCGCGGGATTTAACTTAAAAATTGTGTCGCAAGCCAAGCACTTACATACACCGGGAGGAAGATGGTGAACTCTCTGATCGGGAAATCAGGTGCACGATCTTATTGAATCACGGCACAGGTCATTGTTGTCGGACAATCCACTTTCGTGAACTCCTCCGGACCGGGTAAGTAAATGTGCCCCATTGAGTCTGTAATAATCCACCAAGACATCCGCTTCTATTAAAGCGGCACCGTACCGCTCCCGTACAGGGCCGTGAGCCCATAGAAGTGTATGGGGGACGTATATCGGCCGTATATACGTCCCCCATACATGTGTGTGAATGTAGCCTAAGGGGCAATTATGGTGAGTCAAAGTTGTGATAAAATAGACCGACTTGGACTCCATAAACATATAATAAATTATAATTACAAAATATCCTTTAAATGTGCATTCTATTCCTGATCTAAGGATTTAGGCCAGGAGTAACCAACATTTATTGGTCCAAGAGCCAAACTGCTCAACTTTAAAGGGGCCACATGAGTAACCAACAGCCAAGATGCAACAACAACCACAGTACAGCACAAAATAACCCCCCCCCCCCTAGAAATAATAACTGCAGCAGTACAGTTATAAATAATAATAGTGCAGACCCCAGTACAGATAATAATAATACATTTGGCCCTTAGAGGATATTAAAATTAGATGACCTGGTCCGGCGTGGTGTAGATTTCAAATATAATTTGCGCTGGTTATGGTGGGACTAAAGGGCCATAGATTCACAAATTCTTGGGCATGCACCGGGAAAATAGACTTTTTCATACCTTGCACGCCAAAACACTAGTGTGAAAGGAATTATACATCAGCCCCATTCTGTTGCAGACTTGCTACTGTGTTTGATATCATTGTCTTGTTACATGACCCAGTTTTGGCCAAGCTTTAGCTGTTGGATAGCTGGACTCATATTTGACACTAAAATAAATACATTTTTTGTATCCAAACGGGTTGATAATCCACTCCTCTATGGGGGTCATTTAGCTTTTTTTCTCTAATATTGATTACTTTTTGGGGTGTATTGTGTATTTGCCCACCCAGCAAAATTTATCCTTCCTCTCGTCCTACAGGCAGCACTGATGGGTAAGAGTCTGGAGTCCTAATTATGACAGAAGAACACAATAACAATGTTAATTAACAATAAATCAATTAACCGACTGCCCTATAAGTATCCTAGGAGTCAAGGAAGAGGCGTGTTTTTTTCTTCTGTCCTAATTAGGTTTACTGCCAGTATCCTCTTGCTCCCCTGAGGCCTGGGCTGTGGTGCACGTCCAGCAGGGTAGAAGCAAATGTCTTACCAGTGGCAATCTTGGTGAAACTACATTCTGAGGCTGTCCTTCCCCCCGTGGTGGCGGAAGTCCAGTATTTTCGGAGTTTCTGGATAAACTCCCCTCCTACCGCGTCTCCCATTGGAAGCGGGAACCGCTGTATTCTCAGGTACGGCTTTTGAATAAGCAGAGAAGTGGAGGTCAGATTTGTGTTGCACTCAATACTTTGGGGTATAGCTGCTGTTTTGCCGCATCTCCCCCTTCCTGAAGCCACCATCTACAATGTACCGTAAGGTGGTTTCTATATTGTTGTGAACAAAGCTCTTGCTAACCTTAGGGCTCAGCGCGTCCCCTGCATCCTTTTCTTATGTTAGAAGGATTTGGTTGTTAGCCCGGGTGTCGCCTCTGACCAGGTGCATTGCATTTCCTGTTGAGGAATGTTTTAAGGCTGTACTGTTCAGGTATGCTCTCTGCACCTGCCAGGCAGCAGAGTCAGTCTGAGCTTAAGATGTCCAGCCTTGGTAAAAGGAAGAGAAAGTCTCATCATAGAGACTGTATTAGCTGTCAGCAGCCTATACCGGATGATTGCCCTGATGATGTTTGTGCCCCTTGTGCAGCTCCTGCTCAGACTTCAGGAGGAGATGTATTTTTTCAGTGGATGAAGGAAAAAATGTCTGCTGTATTTGATGAGATGAGTTCAAAGAAAAAGAAGTCTAAAAGACATCATAAACGTAGAAAACATAATAGGCAATCATCTTCTATATCTTTGCCTTCTAGTAGCTGCTCAGAAGCCCAGATAATTTCTGGGGATAGCCCTGAATCGGAAGGTTCTGGGCCAGATGTATCTGAGGATTTTTTTCTGTTTCACAAAGATAAAACCTCTAAATTGATCAAGGCGGTTAAAAGTGTAATGGAGACAGATGAGAGTCATAATGACTCTGTTAACCAAGATGCACTTTTTTATTTTCCCAGAAAAAAAGCCAAAGTATTGCCTAGTCATCCTGATCTTAAAGTCCTCTTTGAACAGGGTTGGTCTAAGCCTGAAAAAAGATTTGATTTGGGGTCTCGTTTTCGAGCAGTATACAAAATCGACCCTAAAGAATCTGAAGAATGGGAATTGCCTCCCAAGATTGATATCCCAGTGGCTAAACTATCTAAAAAATCTATTTTTCCTGCAGATGAATCTTCTTTACTTAAAGACCGCTATGCTCCGCAGAAGCTATCAGCTCTCAGCAGCCATGGCTAAGGCATCTCTTGCTACTGTGCCTGTTGCACGAGCCTTAAGATTATGGCTAAGCCAGATTGGTCGGGACATTTTGGATGGAGTCCCTAGAGAAGAAATTTATGAGAATTTGTCTTCTGTTAAACTTGCAGGCGATTTTCTGTGTGATTTTTCTCTTGACTCTTTAAAACTTACATCTAAGAACATTCTAAGGGCTAACTCTGCACGTCGTGCCCTGTGGATAAAGCCCTGGACAGGGGATGTAGCCTCCAAACATCACTTCTGTTCACTTCCCTTCCACCCATCTTCCTTGTTTGGGAAAGACCTGAAGGAGGTGTTGAAGAATCTTAGTGAAGATAAGGGGAACTCTTTTCCACAAGTAGCCAGTACCTCCAAAAAACCGAGCTTTCCACCTAGAAAAGCAAGACCGGAAAGACCTTTTCGTGCATTTCGTAACCGACGTAGAGGAGTTCAGAAGTCTAAAGACAGAACTGTCTTCCACAGTAAAAAAAACGAGAAGCCTGACTTCTGACGCCATGCCAGGTCTGTCTCCAGTAGGTGCAAGGGTGGCAGACTTCACTCACTTATGGACAGACATCACATCCGATGCTTGGGTACTGTCCACAGTAAAAAACGGATACGCTTTGGAATTCGACAAGATTCCGCCAGAAAGATTTTTGAGTACAAAAATCGAGAAATCTCAGATCCTTCCCTTGTTGCACGAATTTATCCAAAAAAGAGCTCTAGAAGAAGTCCCTTTGTCAGAAAGAGGAAAAGGAGTGTACTCCGCCATATTTGCTGTACCAAAGCTAAACAACAGGTGGAGATTAATTATAGACCTCCGCTATCTAAACAGATTCTTGACCAAAATTGCATTCAAGATGGACTCCATAAAATCAGCCACCGCCATTCTACAGCAAAGCAACTACATGGCCAAAATAGACCTGGCCGATGCTTATCTCCACATTCCCATCAGGAGAGGTCACAGAAAATATCTGAGAATAGCAATTGTGACCAATTCAAGAACTCTTCACTACCAGTTCACCTGTCTGCCATTCGGCATTACATCCGCCCCTCGCGTCTTCACCAAGACCACCATAGTTCTGGCGGCTGCACTGAGACTTCAGGGGATACAGATCGTGCCCTATTTGGACGACTGGCTGATCATAGCAGAGAATCAATCTCTCTTGAAACTTCATCTTCAGATGACAATCGATCTTCTACAACAACTGGGTTTCCTACTCAATTGGGAAAAATCCCTTCTTATTCCAACAACCAGAATTCAGTTCCTGGGGTTTATTCTCGACTCGTGCAGTATGACTATTCATCTTCCTCAGGAGAGAATCTTGAAAATCAAGCAGTCCGTGCACTACCTTATCAAGACAAGATGCACAACGGTCAGAACAGCCATGAGGGTCCTGGGTCTGATGACTTCAATAATAGAAGCAGTTCCTTGGGCAAAGGCACATTTCAGACAGCTACAACTCAACATTCTGGCTGTTTGGAACAAATCTCCAGCAGGATTCGACAAACCGATTGTACTAACTCCTCAGACCAGAGTCGGCCTCGGTTGGTGGTTGAGGAAGAATTTGGCGTCCGGCAGATCTTTACGTTTTGTTCAACCCCAGATCCTGACAACCGATGCCTCATCCTCAGGTTGGGGGGCCCACCTCGGCAATCTCTGGGTTCAGGACAAATGGAATTACACAGACAGGATTCTGTCCTCAAATCAAAGAGAATTGAAAGCCATTTATTTAGCCCTGAAATTCTTTCACACCCAGCTGAAAAAACAACATGTGAAGGTACAGACCGACAATCTGTCATGTGTTTATTACATAAACAAGCAAGGGGGTACCAGGAGCACACCCCTCATCAAACTGTGTCAAAAGATTATCTCCTGGGCCGAGGAAAACCTTCAGAGTCTGTCAGCAGTCCACATTTGAGGGTCTCTGAACACTCAGGCAGACATTTTAAGCCGCTCTCAACTAAGACCAGGGGAATGGTCCCTGAACAGTGTTATCTTCCAACAGATTGTCAGTCGGTTCGGTTGTCCACAAATGGACATGATGGCCACCAAACAGAACTCGAAGTTGCCAATGTTTTGCTATCTTTACAGGTCAGACCAACCCTATGCAGTGGATGCCCTGTCTCTTCCCTGGACCAACCTGTTCATTTACATATTTCCTCCGATACCGCTCATTCAGAGGATACTTTACAAAATCAAAGAAGAGAAACCGAATGCAATTCTGATCCTACCATTTTGGCCACGCAGAGTATGGTTTCCTCTTGTAATGAGGTTGTCCAAGGGCGAATATTGGAAACTTCCTGCAGTTCCACATCTCTTGGAACAGATGGGGTTTTTCCATCCATCACCACAGAAGCTACAGCTTACGGCCTGGAGATTGAGAAGAAGACCCTAACAGGTCTAGGTCTTTCATCCAGAGTTATAAAGACATTGTTGTCAGCTAGAAGACCAGCGACCATTAAGTCCTATGGTAGAGTTTGGAAAGTCTTCACATCCTGGTGTTCAGATAATTCTGTATCTGAACCTTCAGTCTCAGATATTCTTACTTTTCTACAGGATGGCCTTGATAAAGGTTTAAAACCTGCTACCTTGAAGCTTCAGTTTGCTGCAATCAATGCTTTAAATAACAATAGATTCTCATCTAATCATTTAGTACGGAGATTCTTCAAGGCTTTAAGGAACATCAAACCTCCTATTAGGCCACCATGTCCACAGTGGGATCTTGCCTTGGTCCTACATCATCTCACAGAACCTCCCTTTGAGCCTATACAGGATGCTTCTCTCAAATGTTTATCGTGGAAGACCTTCTTTTTAGTTGCCGTTTCCACTGCTAGAAGAATTTCAGAGCTGCAAGCCTTATCCTGCAAAGAGCCATACTTACAGATAAGACCAGACTGCATCATACTAAGAACCGTTCCATCGTTTATTCCTAAAGTGGCCTCAGTTTCTAATTTAAATCAGGAATATTATCTCCCAGCTTTGTGTCCAACTCCTGCTAATGCTCATCAGCAAGTTCTGCATCTTCTGGATGTTAGAAGATCCGTCTTGACTTATCTAGAGAAGACAAAATCTTTTAGAAAATCTGAATCTCTGTTTCTCCAATTTCAAGGTCCAAGAAAAGGGATGAAGGCCTCTGCAGCCTCTCTCTCTCGATGGATAAAGCAGAGTATTTCTATGGCTTACAGAGCCTTGGGACAACCTTCACCTTTACAGATTAGGGCTCATTCTACAAGGTCTACTGCTACTTCCTGGGCAGAGTATGCAATGCTCTCTATAGATCAGATCTGTCAAGCAGCTTCTTGGACTTCTTCTAATACTTTTGCTAAACATTACAGGCTGGATGTCTCCTCAGCTGGCTCAGCCTTTGGCGTATCGGTGCTATCTACAGTGGCTTCGAAAATTTGTCCCCCCCTTTGATTTGCTACCTAAATCCCATCAGTGCTGCCTGTAGGACGAGAGGAAGATCTAAATTTTGCTTACCTGAAAATTTCTTTTCCTCGAAGTCCAAAGGCAGCACTATTATATTCCCTCCCAATAAAATAATTTTTTTGCTGCATAAAACACGCCTCTTCCTTGACTCCTAGGATACTTATAGGGCAGTCGGTTAATTGATTTATTGTTAATTAACATTGTTATTGTGTTCTTCTGTCATAATTAGGACTCCAGACTCTTACCCATCAGTGCTGCCTTTGGACTTCGAGGAAAAGAAATTTTCAGGTAAGCAAAATTTAGATCTTAGTATCCAGATGCAAATTTGCAATTTTTTGCACCAAAGTGGCAAAAAGAAAAATCTCCACTTCACTCTTCTTCTGGCATTAGAAAAAGATTACAATGGGTAGCTTAGGAATTTGCGACTTTTATGTAACTTTTTAAAAAAAAGTTGCGCAAAACCAACCAGGCGCACATTAAGACTGCCATGAGCCCTGGGCTGTATGAATAATATAGACCATACTAAGCTGGAATCACTAGCTACATCTGATACTAAAATCAGCTGCTTGGGGAATGGAGGATGTCCCTTCTGCTGCTTTCAATCTGGAGTTTCAGGACCTTTGGAGGACCTTCAAAGGTCCTGAAATGGCTCTTGTGTACATGTATATTGACAGCAGGAACACATGTACAAAAGATTTCATGGGTGAAGGTCCTTCTCAGTATGAAATTTGGTGGGAGTTTAGGTGGCCATGGGCCCCCCTAGAAGGCTTGGGCCTCTGGCTACCACCCAAAACGCTTGTATTATAATCTACTAATTAAACCAACGGACTCATATGCAAGCTGTATCATCCTTTAAGATAAATCAAACAAGCTCAACCCCACCTTCCCAAAAAAGGTGTAAATTTCCAGACTAGACTAAAGATAAGTTCACCCCAATGACAGGTACCCGGGTTTTGTGGCTGTCCAAATCATCAAATCTCCAAACACTTTGCTTGACATCTGAAGTAAAGCAAATCGGCAGGAAATATCCATTATGTGGGTGCATTGTAGTGAAGCTCTTCTACTGACAGATCAGAGGGGAAGGAATGTCTGCATTTATCTTACAACTAATAGAGTGATAAGAAAAACTAGATTAAAGGAAATATACCACCAGGATTGAGAATTGTAAGCCAAGCACACCGACATCCGCCCTTCTTTACACTTCGTATGACCTTGTTTTTAAGAAAAAAAATACTTTATTTATGCAAATTAGTCCGAGGGGCTCCAAGTTCCATTAATACCTGTGGAGCCTGGAGTCCCTTAGACTCATTTGCATAATTTTAAAATAATTTTTTGTAGAAAGCAGGGCATTAGAAGCTAAAAGAAGAGCAACTCCTGCCAGAAGGGGCACACACCATATTTCAGAGTGCTTGGTTTACAATACTATCCTGGTGATAGATGTTCTTTAAGGTAGGATACTGAAACACATGAAAAAGTATTACAGGTACAGAACCCAAGTCTTTATGTTATCTAGCACTGCTAGACTGTGCAGTATTAGGATATGAAATACTTAGTGAGCTGTTCCCAGAATAAAGCCCGATATTGAAAGTTCCACCATTCATCAAAACCGACTGTTCATGGGGCAATTTCTCTATATCTGGAAATTGTTAGAGATGTTTCCTCTGTAGTTATTGCATTGCCGCCAACCCAAGTCAGTGTAGAGGCTGTTCTCTATCCTTAAAATAATTAGGTCAGACATGAGGTCAGACATGATCTGCTTTCCACTTTATCCATCGCATTGCGCTCCACAGACACAGTTGTAATCATAGAATAAATTGAGGTTCTGGGCGATCAGACCCCCGGATCACATGTTAATGACCTACTCTATGGAGAGGTGATTTATTTCATTTTAGATGTATTATGTGTTGATTCAAAAAACCTTAGAAAGAGGGTGCATTTTTTCCCACAACCTTACATGTGACAGCTCCATTCGACTCAATATGACTGCTGAAGAGAAGTCAAGTATAGCATCTGCAAGACCACCCCAGTGCATATGTAATCATTGCCACTGTGCCACCTACCCAGGATGGAAGAATCTCTAACAATTGAGAGAATAGCGCAACTCAATGACATTTCACAATAATAAAATACTTGTACACGGCATTAAGCAATATGCATCGTTGTGTAGTTAATCACAGCACTCAGATGACTACCGTCATGTTCTAGACCGGGACACACAATAACAGCTCCAATTCAAGCGGTGAGCACGGGTCCACTGAACCATGATATTGAAGAACATAATCTCCATGACGTGTGATTTAAATTCTGCAAATTAGTTATCCCTGGCTGGAGCCATTGTTCTTCCAGAATAAGAAAAACTCTAATCCAAGGCACAATAAATGGCTTTTCTTCATGGAAATCTAAGACTTCAAGTGTGTGACAAAATAAAAGGAATAATACAGTTTTCAACTATGAAGTGAAATGGAAAATATGACATGAGAATAGGATTTAAGTTCTCTGGAGTTCTCACTCTTTGCCTACCATTGTTTCCACCGCTCAATTTCTTGCAGTTTTATCAAGCCTGGGTAAGGCTCATTATTTGCAGAAAATATTTATATTAAAGGGCCACTTATAACAAACTTTAGGAGGAATCACTCACATTAAACTTACCTCATTAAAGTTTGCCATCACTGCCAGGAACTGCGGGTCAAGTGACCCCCAGGCAGCAGGACTCAGGACTTCCTGTGTTGTCTAGTGTCCTATTGGCTTCTGGGTGGAGGGGGCCGTGCAGTCTTTTCTGTTTGAAGGGGTTGTGCAGAAGTGAGTTACATTACCATATCCAAATGGGAGCCATCTTAACCAGGAACTTGGTGTTCCAGGTGTCTTTCACCAACCTGACCACAGATGCAGTACACTAAGAGCCCCATCCACACTCCAACACCTATAACATTACAAAGGTCCTGCCTCCTTTCTCGAGCAGTTGATAGTTAAGATGCCTTCCACTTAAATATAGAGATTCAACTACAATTCTATTGCATATAGACACTTTCTTTTACCATCCACCAAGAGAAGTAGGATACATTTGATTTACTGTGAGTCAACCCCAGCATAACAGGCCACTGAAGGGTTGAAGCACTCCCAAGAGGGGGCCATAAAATAGTTATTTACTATTAGTGTGTTGTCTTCTAAAACTCTTTGCCTTTTTTTGTTGTTTTGAATGATACAGAAGCTGGCTAATTATCATATCTGTTTTCATTACTAATCCCCCTGCGTGGGGTACACCCTGCACCTTGACCTATTGCCATGTATTTTCCTATGTTTTTTCAAACAATAAAACCTTTTTGATACTAAAACTCTTTGTCTTTAAATGGAACTTGTCACCATAATTTACCCCAATAAACTACTAGTACCCTCAGGTAGTGTATGAACTGTCCTATCTAGTAGTCAGTTTTAAAGGCAGAAGGGGGTTGTGTCATTTCAGCCACCCCTATCTTCAGTTGTATTCCAGCTATAACTCAGCTTTCGGGTCACCTTAGAGTTTGCATCAGTCTTGCAGCTCTGTGTGCTACAGAACCAGAGATACAGGAAGTTAAAGCTATAGCTGGAAAGGCAACTTATAGATAAAAGATCCACTTCCCATCTATTTCTGTAACTATCTGTATATCCAGTTGTACAAATCGCAGAACCTCAAGCCTGATGCGACTTGAACGCTGCGATTTGAACGGCGATCTCTGTCAGCACCATAGAGATTAGTGGAGCAGAATGGTCATGCGCGTTCGTCTGCTCCATTAGTCATTGACAGAGCGTCGAGGGGTCCGACGGAGGTAAGTGGGCCCCCATCGGGCCCCTCATTTTCAGGATCTGTGGGCGTCTCATCACTGAGACCCCCACTGATCAGCAAGTTCTGTGGATAGGGCCTAACTTTTGTTTGTGGGAAAACCCCTTTAATATGTAATAGAAACATAAAAGCATGTTCCTAGGTAATACAAAACTGAAGACAGGTGCGTCTGAATGTGACACTCCCCATTCAGACTCTGGCCAAATACGACCCTTCTCTGCACAATTGGACATGACTTTGGAGGAAATATTTTTTTTTAATAGATAAAAGAGCAAGATTTTGGGAATTCTAGAAAGTACCCCATGGGGCTACCACTATGGGGTTTGTTTGCGATAGTAGTTTGTGACTCTTTATGTGAATATCAAAAGTTGCAGCACATAGAGTAGGGTGGAAACAGCACCTAGATGGAAAGTTGGAATTCATGAATTCAGACCTATTGTGAAAACTTGGTGCAAGTAGGGTCTATGGCAGTGAAGGCGAACCTAAGGCACGCGTGCCAGAGAGGGCACGCAGAGCCCTCACTGCTGGCACGCGGGTCCTTTGAATTTAACTCAGCTTTAAGCAGTATCGGAGCCGCGCTCCGATACTGCTAAAAGCCATGACAGAGCAGGGCGCTGACACTGCCTGCTCTGTCTGATCACTACAGCGCACAGGACGGTAAGAGTCCCAGTGCTGGCAGCGTAATGATGTCATTACGCTGCCAGCACTGGGCACCTTACTCTGTGTGCAGAACAGAAGAAGCCGAGGGACGCGGAGTCTGAGGTAAGTTTATTTTTTTTATTCAGGGCATAATATACCAGCAGGAGGGCCGATTTCCTGCCCGTTCCCGCCCCTCCCCTAAAACTCCGCCCGCAAGCCGCCTGAAACTACCAGCACAAACTGCGCCTGCAAACATAAGCCCTCCCTCCGCCCGGACCCCAGCCCGTTATCGCAAACCCACTATTGCGAACCACCATGCCCGCTACCACAAACCCCACCACGGCCCAAACCTCGCCCGCTACCGCAACCGACTCCGAACACTACCAAACGGCCCCTCCGCCCAGACTCCGCCCGCTAGACCCCCCTGGACTCCGCCCACTACTGCAATTCGCCCGCCCGAACTCCGGCCGCTATCGCTACCCCCACCCCAACTCCGGTCACTGCACCCCCCCATCACCCCCTCCCCTGGAACTCATGCCTCATAAACCCACTGCCCAGATCTCCAGATGCTGCATTCCCCCCCCAGCCCTAACTCTGGCCAACCGCCCTCTGCCCATCTACCGAACCGACCCCTAACCCCCCCCCCCCCCCCTCTGGAACACCAGACACCTGAACTTTTGCCCGCCAGCACGGCCGCCACCTTGGACAACCAAATAGCAAGTAATATATGTCTTTCTATGTTTGTTTGTATGTATGTATATACATATTATATATTTATATGTGCATTTATATATAGCGGTGTGAGGGCTTATTTTTTGCGTAACTCAGTTATTTATTATTCCATGTCGTGTACTAGGAAGCTGGAAAAAAAATGGTGAAGATGGCGGAAAAAAAAAAATTGGAACGCTCTCTTGAGGGATTAGATTTTAATACTTTCGCTGTGCGCTCCAAATCATTTGTCTCCTTTATTCTTTGGTTCGGTAAACTCACAGTGATACCAGTTTTGTAGGTTTTATTGTGTTTTAAAACTTTATCAATAATTAAAACAGTGTACGAAAAAGAAAATGGTTTCGCCATCTTGTGACGCTAATAACTTTAGTGCACGGAGCTGGGGAGGTGTGATTTTTTTGCTTAATGAGCCGTTGTTTTCATTGCTACCATTTTGAGGACTGTGTGACCTTTTGATAACTTTTTATTACTCTTTTATATGATGTAAAATGGTGTAAAAGTAGTGTTTCAGTGTGTATAGGACTGCTGCCTCTTCCTCAATGTATGAAACAAGTATAGGAGTTTTGAAATGCAAATAAAACACAATGGGGGTCATTTACTAAGGGCCCGATTCGCGTTTTCCCGACGTGTTACCCGAATATTTCCGATTTGCGCCGCTTGTACATGAATTGCCCCGGGTTTTTGGCGCACGCGATCGGATTGTGGCGCATCGGGGCCGGCATGCGCGCGACAGAAATCGGGGGGGCGTGGCCGAACGAAAACCCGACGTATTCGGAAAAACCGCCGCATTTAAAAACCGAAAATGTGTCGCTTAGGGAGCGCTCACCTTCACCTTCTATGGGATGGTGCATTCCGGGGCGTTAAGATTATTTTCGGCGCTGCAGCGCCACCTGGTGGACGGCGGAGGAACTACCATCTTAAATCCCAGCCGGACCCGAATCCTGTGCAGAGAACGCGCCGCTGGATCGCGAATGGGCCGGGTAAGTAAATGTGCCCCAATGGGAGGAAAGCTGCCTCTGATTGGGAATGTATCATTTTATTGATTCTAAACTAAACCGTCAGTTTTCAGGTTAAATTGCCGTGCTGGCACTTTGCGATAAGTAATTAGGTTTTGGGTTGCAGTTTGGGCACTCGGTCTCTAAAAGGTTCACCATCACTGGTCTATGGCAATGTGACTTTGCACTGTCCTATGTTCAAAACAGCATTTGCACCACAACTGCGCCAAAACAAAACCAAACATGGACAAAAAAAACAAAAGATACATCACCCCAAAGATTTTTTAAAAAAAGCACTAAGCACATTCTCTAAAAAAAAAAAAAAAATATTGTTCATAAATTTCAAAGAGTATTCCAGCAGATGAGACACAGATACGAGCGTCACGGACTGCTCCTGTACCATAGGACGGTGTGCAGAGCTCAGTATAACATCTCTCTTCATATCAGTGTAACTTGTGGAAGCAGCTCTGGTGTCTATGGTAACCAGAGGTTTCTTAAGACAGTAAGAGGTTCCTGTAAGCTGAAAAATGATTAAGCGGCTGCACTCTGACCAGTCGCAGTGAAATGAAAATAATTAATTTACACTTTGACAATCCTGATCAATCATACGATCTCCACAATAACCCAGGATGGATGCATAAAACGTGTCTTTCCTGTACATTAATCATTATTATAATGCTTTTGACAAAACAATTTTACACAATATTAAAACAGACAAAATAGCAAATTACTATTCAGGTACTTTAAGGCTTTTCATTGGGGAAATGCACGGTCTGCAGATGTAGCATATGGAACCATAGCCACTAAAGTGCTGGGTAAATGGTTAAGAAGCCGCACACTGCAGTCTCTTTATCAGCTGATTAAATATTGATAACCTTCTCTTTAGAATATCATCAACACTCTAGTCTCCGAAAAAAACACAACAAATAGGTCTCCGCTACTTACCCCATCGACAGACAGCCATTTTTCAATGTCATCCATGAAGTTGTTTTGAGTGGCTGGAATCTGGTGGAAAAAAAATGGAATTTTCTATTCCTCAGTACTATTCCAATATTAATTTCATTGTTTCAGACTGTAAATTAGCCATTATGAGATTAGTTATTTTGAAAAAAAAGACATTTTTCCATCAAGTTAAAACAATTGATAGAGAAAAGAAAAAGAATGTAAAAGGTGTGATACCAAATATAAAAAACAACTATACTATATACTGCTTGCATAGGGAACCCATCAGCAAGGCACTATTTTTCGGTTATTGAAGCTTCCAAAAGCCCATGACATGACAAAATCATATAATTAAAAAAATCACATTTCAGGTTATAGGAGAGGAGGTTTACTAAAGCTGGACAGAAGGGTTAAGAATGTTGGTTTTCAACTCTCTCCAGATTCAAAAAACATTCTTCAGCCGAGCATGCATGTGCTTAAAAGGCACTCCCTGACATAATGATACCCAACTTACAGACCACCTCTAGTTACAAGCAGGCCTCTCGGCCTAATTTGACGACAAGTGAAGCTCTCTGGATGCTGCTAATTTACTAAACATTGGCCCCAGGCTGCAATGATCAACATAAGAGTTATCAAAGGTGTCTGTAGTGAAGCTTTAGTGTTAATCTTTGTTCCCATGTCAAACGAAAATTATGAAAATAGGGAGAACAAAATACTTGGTCTTGAGTTAAACTTACAAAATATACCAGTTCCGATTTACATACAAATTCAACGTATCATGTATGTAACCCAGGGACTGCCTGTATTATCATTTAATAAATCGAGTATTTTAGAGGGCTTTTGTAGCTAGGGGAATATGATTAACCAAGAATGGTTCATTAATAATCAAACTAAATTTTAGGGTATTTTGGAAAGAACAAAACATGTTAAACAATACTTACCGCTCCGGTGTTCTGCTGCCGAGTATCCAGGGCAACTGCAAGTCCTTCTGCTGCCTGAGGATCCTCATACTTAACACTAGGTGGAAAAGATGTTAAAAGGGGAAATTGTATAAAAAATACAAAAATAAACCGATACAAAACAAAAGATATAGAGTCAATAAGAGAAAAGAAATTTAAAATACAATAAAAATGGTGAACCGGAATAATGGAGCAAAGAGTAAAAAGGAGAAGGGGGAAGATCACTCCATAATGTATGTATCCAAGGCAAACAAAAGAAGTCACAGCATGTTCAAATACATAATACAGAACAACCTTGGTCTTTAAATTGCACATACTAAATCAGTAGAAAACAACTCTGCAAGTGCATTTACAGTACAAGGCCCACTAGAAAATAGGGGTAAACCAAAGGTATTGTTCTACTAAGTATTATTTAACTCACAATAAAATAAACTGTGCACTAAACTTCCTGCCTCTCACAGCAGCACCGAGGTCAATTACAGTTTCCAATTCCCTTATTTACTGAACTATACACTGGCCCCAAGCCAAATAGCATGTGCTGTGTCAGTGGGTAACCTGAAGTTCCTGGGAGTAGATGGATTCACTCCAGTTGAAATAGGCTTATGTAGGTGGAGGTCAATCCGATCAAAGAAATGCTCATCAGATAAAGGTCCGCTGTATACAATGGCCTCCAGGATAAAGTAGATGCCCACAATCATGCCACTAATCAAGAAAAAAGGCACAAAAGCTCGTAGGTGCTTGCACCAGGCACAGAAATCAGGAGAACCCATGGTGAGCCAAAAAAGTACTATGTAGGGATAAAAAGGTCAAGGACCACCTTCACATAAATGAGATAGAAATATGGAAATCCAAAAGGAAAAGCAAAAAGTTTCCGTTTGAGTGAATAACTAATCCAGGAGGCGCAAGCAGATAAACGCAGTCAGTAAGAAGACCAGAGACCTGAAGGAGATATGTACATGCCAGCCGAGAGGCAGAAATAGACTGTACACCCAGAGGAGAAAGTAATTTGATGTCGCCACTCTCAGTCATGCACCCAACTAACTCTTGTTCAGTATATACCGAGGGTCATCTTACGTCTACTTCAGCCTCCTCACATGACCGTCCTGCGGTTCTCTCAGTTCTTACAACTCTGATTTATAACACCTGGCCCAGTAACTCATTCTTGTGTCCCACTCACATGGTTCTAGGTCCTCGAATGTCACCAAATGAGAGATGGTCAATTATTGACAGCATACTAAAACTTACTGACAACGATCTCAGCCTCCAGATTATTCTGGATCTCGCCACAACTGGGCAGTTTAGTTATTCAGATGACAAAACAGCGAAGTGTAACTAGATTTTTCAACACTGTGGTCCTGAAATCAATTTCCGCCAGAGAAACATCTCCAAGGAACATGAACAAGTTACACTGGGGTACTTTGGTATCCTTCAGCATTCTTAGGTTAATTGGCTTCCTATAATAACCGATCCGGCAGTGTGTAGAAGATATAAACCACATGGGAGAACAGACTCATCTGCATAATGACATTTTTTTTAGATTTCCCAGGTGGTAGAACATGGGGGTAAATATATAAATATGATGCAAAGTATAATTACAGTAAAGCTATGTTGTATAGATTACTATATAATCAATAGTTTATTCAGAAGGGTTTTTTTCTTCACGTCCCATTCAGGTCTACGGGGATGCATTACAAATGCATCACAAACTCACACAATGAAAGTATGGTGAGTTTTTCACGGATTTAGAAAAGATAATAACAAACTTTATAATATAGCACCATCATTTTCTGTAATGCTTTACAAGTCAAGGGTAGAACATTGGGATTTTTTTTTACGTGCATGAAAAACACATTTAAACTATTAGATGTGAAAAAAAAAAAAAAAACACTGATTAAAAGCCAAAAGAAAACCAAAATCCTAGGGCTACGTGCACATGAACCCATGGTTTACTAAACCTTGCCACACAGTTTTACTACATTTGGCCACACACAGCTCCGAAACTTGTTTTATATAATTTAGGAAGTTGGAGGGGGCATACACTCTCAGAAAATGCCCCCTGTCCTACAGATGGGCTCAATGGATAGGTTTTCCCTATTCCAATCTATGAAAGAGCTGAACATTGCTGCCACCTCCGCATTCAGCCCGGCCACAGGAAAGGGGACAGAAGACAACCACTCTCAATGTAGGTCCGGGAAGTGGGACCTGCATCTATAAAGTATTTAGGATGTGTCATATGTCACATATCTTTTCTGAGAGGTTACACCCCCTTTATACCAAAGCATGCCCCCTTGTTGGACAAAAACACATAAAGGCTCTAAAACTATTTATAAACACAGCAGTTTTTACACTTTTGTAGGTAAATTGTCTGTATTGTTAGCTCTCCATTGGAATAGAAATAGGTCTCTTCCTTGTTGTTCTGGCTGGAGAGCCTTATAATATAGTCAGTCCTCGTATGGCATAAAAGTAAAGTGTTGACTGTAAGAGGAAACCACACTCACCTCTTGCGCTGCTCGGCCAGAGAGCTCCCTCTAGTAAGTGCAAACATATCAAAATCATCATCTGGTTTCTTTTCTTGCTCCAGAGACTTCAACGTTCCACTCACAGATCCAGACGTCATATCTTACAAAAGAAAAATGAAATAAAAATGATTTATATGTTCCCTCAAAAAGATTAGATCCAGAAAAATGTAATTCATGATTGATCGGCATTCTGAGATCTACATATAATAAAGCAGCAGGTCAGACAACTGATAAGGAGCTACTCTAGCTTTGGGCCATCTCTAAGTCGTAATGTTACTGGCTGATTAATTATTTCGTTGCAGACTTCGGGGACCCTCTGTTCCCTAAAACAAAACAGACATGGCCCCTTTGACTTCTGATCAGATGTGGGGAAGAAAAAAGGTACAGATAATGGACAATGAAAGAATCGGCAAGCTTTTGTGGTGTGTGTGTGTGTATTTCAGTACTAAGAGAGTGTACAAGGACAAAACCTTGCAGCAGTTACCGGCTTTGTTTCATTACAGCTTTACTATCTACATCATGGGGGAAAAAAGTTACTTCTCTAATGTCCTGGAGTTGGGCCTTTATGTAATTAATTGTTGATAGTCTTATCCCAAGGGCGCTAGTGGGACTGAACACCCCATTAGATCCCAACTCAAGGTAGAGCCAGTTATTTAAAGCCTAATTCACACTCAGGATCACTTCGTATCAATCTGCATACTTCTTTCCCAGGTAAGGACACATAGCACCACACTCCCACTAAGTGGCTGAAATGGGTCATTACCCAACAACTTCTCTCTCTCTCTCTCTCTGAACACGAAGACCTTTCCAGATAGCTAAGAAAAGGACTAAAGGATAATAGGGCCTGGTGTACTAAATTTGCCCCTCCCCCCTCCCCAAACAAAACAATTGTTGCAAGTAAAAATTTGGTGAACAGGCAATCCCAGCAAGCACACAAACACACAACTGAGACTGAATACAGAAAGAAAGGAAATAGGGAGGACAGGAATAACAGGTAACAACCAGAGCAGATCTACCAGGCACTCACTAGAAAATAAACACAGACTAAAGGGGAACAGACAGGAAAGTGGTGAGTGCATACAAGAGAACAGACAAACTTCACAGAATCTCTCACCACAGTCAAAGATACAAGCTACTTAGTAAGTATAGCTATTCCTACAGAACAGAGCCGAGGATAAGCTGCAGATACAACAATACCTAGAAAATACCGAATGACCAAACCAACATTAAATGGAGCCCGGCCACAAATTAACACAGCTGACACCTAAAAACACCAGCATGTTATGCAGAAACACCAGAAACAGAGATAGGTAAAAACAATCAGACTACGTAGCAAAATGTTAGAGAACTGACTAGAACTGAATAGGGCGTTGGTTCAAATCTTGAAAGCAATGTGAGTAATGTGTTACAGTTTGAAACCGATAAAAGTGTTATTTTTTGTATTTATGTTAACAGTATCTTTCTGGGAGCTTACAGGCGAAGGATTAATAGGCAACCCATGGTGTCTAAACACACCAAACCTATAAATACAGGGTTGGTTTAGGACTCCGGGTCTTTTGACTTGGCATCATTCCTGAGATTAGTCTCTCTCTTGAGATGAGTGGTTGTCTCTTTGTACTGCTTCTACAGAGATTGCTGCTGTGCTACCCACTTGGCTCAATAAAAGATTCTTCCCAGCGTAGCTGACCACTGGTCTGCGGTGGTGTTCCTGCAGGCCTCGGGCGCACAGCTAGCCACTCAACAATCCCGCTAGCCTTAAAAAGAAAGGAATTATTTCCAGTCTGCTATTTTGCTGCTGTTTTGTAGCCTGCCAATAATATGAACCAAGAGTTTTAAGAACCTCTGCTCCTCTCTATGGAACCCTGGCCTGCGGCTACTATCAGGGGCTCCCTTATAACAGCTGCTGGAGACTAGTCATATACCCCATGGAATATCTTCTAAACATGCAGCTTCCCCCTCTTTTTGCTTCTGACTTTTTGGCGCAGAAGGGTGTGGATGACGCCTTCATTTATTCACTTATTGATTTATCGGGGCAGGGGAGGGAGCGGGGGCCGCATCACAAGCTGAGACACTTAGTGCCACTGTATAATAAATGTGCCCCTATGTCTTTAACTGTTTGTATCCTTGTTTCTGTAGCTCCCAGAACCACAAGCCTTATCTGAAAGATGAGATTCTTATCTTGAATAGGACACCATTAAAGGATAGAACCAAAAAGATAAAAGGCAAATGGGTGAGATTTCTCAAAAGCAGTAAATCTAATAATCATATTTCATCCTTACCTGAGGTTGCTGCTATTTTAGTGAGGTATAAGTTGGGGAAAGTAACATGACAATTCTTCTGACATTTTGCCTTTTGGTTTTCTAAAAGTTTATATGAGTTTTTAGCCAAGTGGGTATTACCAGTTAGGATATGTGACCCATATTGTGCTGATTGGACAAAGCCAAAATTCTCAACTGGCAACACCCACTTGGCATATTTACTTGTAGATTTGTAACAAGAAAAAAAATAGGATTGGTTCAATGTTTAGTTTTAATAAACAACTTGAATGATACAGAAGATCTGCAGGTCCTGCTTACGGAGGCATAATTGGGGCTGACACACACTGTTAAAGAGATCGTCTGTGGTTTATTATCACAGTATGTACAGAACAAAGAGAAATGTTTTCCATCAGTTTGGCAATGATCTACTACGGTTATGGACAGGGGATTTCAAGGCCTTACATAAACTGTTAATATGACCTTATGAATACATCCCAAGACCATAGTGATAGTACTAATAATAAAGAATACATCTTTCTACATTTCATAGTGAAATAAAGTCTACTGAAGCGTTAAGATGAAATGATCAATAAAAACATTATTATCCTGACATTTCCAGAATGATACGACACCTAGAAATGATCTATTGGGAACCATATACACTTGATCATGTCAGCAGACAATCACTTTATGGATGTAGAAGTAGAGTTTTCTGCAATGCAAAGTCACTAGCGGAGTCAGTAGCTACAAGGAAAACGGTGCTCTCTGGAGCATCCAAATGATTATCATGTTGGAGAATGAAGTCATCAATATGCCGCAGCTACTATATATGATCCAGTAATGTGGGAAGACACTGCAAAACCCTCAGAAGACAAGCTGTCATCAAGAAAGCGTGAGCCGGGCACAAACCAGCGTGACAGCTGAGTGACGGAGATAAATGAAGCTTCAAGTCATCGTCTGCAGCCGCACAGGAAAAACAATGTGACAGGAGAAGAAAAGGAGGAGGATGCAGATTACACAAACCTGGAATATATAAATTATAAAGAGGCTGACGTCTGCCAGCATCACCTCCATTGTATACAGCAAAGAAAGCAAAATAATCATTAAGAACACAAAGCAGCCGAGGGTTTAATAGCACTTGCCGATGATCAGAAGAAAGCGACTGAAGTGAGCCTTGCACTGAAGGACACACAATTATATAATATAACAAAACACACAATCTTGTTTTTTTAGACTATGCTGTAGAGCTGTGCAATTCCAAGCATGAAGTGTCAAGCTAGAATTTGCAGTATATGAAATGGTGTACAGAGACTTATAGGCTCCACTAAAAGGTTCTGGTAAGAGAAACAAGGTAAAAAGATCAGACAGGTAGCTACCCATAAGTCACTACATGATTTTCAAGAAATTTTGTGACATGCATTGGCATTGAGCTGGTAAGTAAATCCAGGGGCGTAGCTACAGGGGTAGCAGCTTCTATCCAGGATCAGGGGTATCAGATGTGTATATGCAGTATGTCTGTATATGGTAGTCTATGCATTTACTGTATGTGTGTGCATCTGTGATGTGTATATGCATCAGTGATGTGTACATGATCTATATGTGTGTGCACCTGTGATGTGTATATGCTCTATATGGGTGTGCATTTGTGATGTGTATATGCTGTTTATCTGGGTATATGATAGGTGTATGCTGTATGTATGTGTGTGTGTATATATGTATGGTGTGTATATACTGTGTGTGATTGTAACTCCCATGTGTGAGTATACAAATATGTATATCCTTTTTAACAGGGAAGGAGGGTCCCCATTTAGTAGTCCGCTATGGGGCCCTACATCTCCTGGTTACGCCCCTGAGTGAATCTCTTGGAATGCCTGGCATTATTCTATATGGTGTATAAAGTAGGATGCCTTCTAAGAGACCCACAATTTAAAATGAGTGTGATTAAATTTGACTTGAACACAAAAATACAAGCCATAAATCAGGGCAGGCAACAGACAGACTAAATCCAAGGTACAAGCTACAATATAGGGCAGGAAGATACGGCTCAGAGTCAGGTCATGCCAAGGTCCATAACAAAACCAGAATCAGAAATGTAGTCTTGGAACAGCCAAGGTCACAAAACAGAAATCCAGAAATATCAGTGGCAGCGCATCTTTGTAGGAGACTTAAATTACCTCAACACTCAGGCTCCTCCCATAGGGGTAAGGTGCCTTTTATAGCAAGGTGTAAGCTCTGATTGGCAGAGGACACGTTCGGAGATAGCGCACTGGCCCTTGACATGCCCTTAGACCTTAGGATCCAGGAGTCACCGGCCAGAAAGCCGAAGAACACAGAAACCAGGCCAAGACACAGAGACTACACGATAATGGTGATGTGAATGTCTGATTACACTCATCAGCTTTTTCTGGAGACGTCTAGAAAGTAATTCCTATCACTTGCTTTGTGTAATCAAATAGAGAAGGGGCGATTAGTAAAGAAGGCAGTACACTTTAGAATAAAGGCTACTTAAAGTGAAAGGAGAGATCTTCTGGCAAGCAATCTGTTTTCCAAATGGCAGCCATTGACAATGGAACCGTTGCAATCTTTCCAGGGACAATCTTTTTAAGGGAAGAGACAAAATCCTTTGTCTTAAACTAAACTTAAAAAACAACCTTTATCGGTTTTCCTTTCCAGCATTTTTAATCCTGAAATTTATGAGCCCACAAATGTTTTATATGGCCTTTGAACAGGATGATTACAGTTTGGCAGAATTTACCTAATGGTACCAGCTGATCAAGTGTATGAAATACTGTTAAATCAGGGAAAACTAAACAGTAAATTAACGAGCAGTAGCTCAATTAACTGTACATGTATTCATATCTACAATATTTCTTGAAGGAATTTCAAGAAAAGATTATTTTAAAAAATTGTACTAAATCACACATCAAGGGGAGTAACCTGTCTTCTTTCAAGCTTCTAACCTTGTAAATTCAACTTCATACCAAACAAAGGGATGCTTGCTATTATTTTATGATGTGTATCTATAAAGTACAAACATTTTTTGTATTTTCAGTGAAAACATTCATTAGAAGGAACTCAAAAGTAAATCAGAGTAATAATGTTCAACATTTTCTTGACCCGTGTAGTCAAAAGTTCTAAGAAAGTCAATTAAGTCAATATGCACAAAGACCTTTATGGGCAAGGCTGGGTGCCCTTGGGAGGTCAGGGCACACTGGGCAAACGCGTTGCTTAAATATAGACAAATTTTTTTTTGTATTTTAATAAAGGGAACCTATTATGAAATTTGAATATTTTTCACAAATACAGCTAGTGTCAGGTTCTCCTAGAGCCCTAGTAACTAACACCCTTGTTTTAGCTAAAATTGTTTCCCTCAGATCCCCATAAAATCACAGTTATAAACTTGTCTGGTATCCAGGGATATCTATGGCGAGTCAAGGGGGGCGTGGCAGCATGCAGCAGTAATATCATGTGACCAGGGTGACATCATCACAGGTCCTTTAGCCTCCTTAGCAGATTATATTAGCACATTAGCAGATATATGCACAGGGTACAGTTTTCTACTGTTAGGAGGCTAAAAGACCTGTGATGCCATCCCCATGGTCACATGACATTACTGCTGCATGCCAAGAAAGCATGAGAATGAGCTGCTGGATTTAGCCAGAGGAGGTCTCGCCTACCTCGACTCACTCTAGATATCCCTGGATACCAGGCAAGTGTAAAACTCTGATTTTATGGGGATATGAAGGAAACTATTTTTAGCTAAAACAAGGGTGTCAGTTCGTTACGAGGGCTCCATGGTAACCTGCCACTTGCTGTTTTTATGAAAAATTTAGTGACAAGTTTCCATTAAGGCTAACTGCACACGATCCAGATCGGATGCTGATCTGCATATTTCTGTATTGCAGTTTTTAATGTGGATTTTTTTCATGTGTAGTTTGTGTAAGGCCCTTACACACTAGCGAGTGTAATACATTCTCATCACATCACACTCGTCATCACATCACACTCGTCATCACATCACACTCGTCATCACATCACACTCGTCATCACATCACACTCAGCCTGTGAGTTCATTTCCGGTTGTCAGCGTTCGGGCCAGACGTTCCGGCCAGTACACACTGCGAGTGTGATGGGTGTTGGATGCATTGCACTCCCTATTGTGTAAGAGGCCTTAGGATATGGTCATAAAGGTAACCACACATGGTCGTAGCCCAGTCCACATGTCTTTGCAGTTAGAAATAAGTCATATCTGCAAAGCTGCACAGCCACTGAGCACTGTGGGTTGGTATGGCTACAGATTAGTGGGTTTTCTGCATCAGAGAATGGCATAGAGAATGTTACTTGTACTCGGGGCTCTCCTAATTGTTTAGGATTCTCTCCTTTCAACTTCAAAAACATTCCAAGCTAATTAATCGTAATTCCTTTCGTAAACAGCTCAGTCTTCAGTCTAATAAAAAGATATTAATTAAAAGGGTCTCACGAGAATTTCACAGTCACCGAGACGTATCCGGGAAATGCAAATCTCAACCACACGGCTAGCATGAAGAATATATCCCTACACATTAACCATATTATGAAGTAATGTCATCCATGCTTTATGCACTTATTTAGTGGTAGACTAACCCTTCACATTGCTGGGTAGCTCCCAGGAGCATGATTATAACACGATTAGGAGCTCCACTCCAGCAATTTACTAATAAAAAGATCTTTATTTTTTATGTAAATTAAGCACCAGGGCTCCAGGGGCATCACCAGAGTCCCTCTGAGCTATAAAGGCTCTGGCTACTACACAGAGCTCTTCTCCCCAACCTCCCTGTTCACTCTGCTCTCTCCTCCCACTTTCTGCAAGAAATATCATGGCAGCAGTGAGTATCTTCTCTGTGGTGCAGTGATATTTCTGACACACAACGGGAGGCAGGGAAGAAGGGTGCTTAAAGGAAACCTACCATGAGGAATCAGAAGTAGATTCCTCCTGCCTCTGCCCTAATCTGTAATTTAATAATCCTGGAACCTAATTTGCTAATTTACTAAAATAAAGTTTTTTAACTGCAGAGGCTACTGGGGCGTGGAGTAGCCTTAGCTCCCAGTGCCCGCCCAGGCTAGTACACGCCCCAGTAGCCTCTGCAGTTAATTTACATATTACTAAAATAAAGTTTTTTAACTGCAGAGGCTACTGGGGCGTGGAGTAGCTTTAGCTCCCAGTGCCCGCCCAGGCTAGTACACGTCCCAGTAGCCTCTGCAGTTAATTTACATATTACTAAAATAAAGTTTATTAAATTACAGATTAGGGCACAGGCAAGCAGAAGGAATCTACCATCAGATCTACTTTTGATAGTAGATTCCTCATGGTACATTTCCTTTAAAGAAGTCCTTGCTCTTAATTTACATAAAAATAAAGTAAAAAAAATACAGGAGCAACGTTCTTAATAAATAAGTGTTATAATCACACTGCTGGGACCTACAATACAATAAAGCTTTATTGATCCATGAAGAAAGTGTGTTGTACATAGCCCCAGTGTGTAAATGTACAAAAAGGAAAATCACAGACAGACATAGACAGGAACACAGAAGTAACACAAGTAATAAGAGTACAATATGCTTTGGGAGGAGGGACAAGTGGGGGGTAATTAAGTTGATTTTGCTGCTACTTGAGTCAATTTGTTGTAGAAATCGACGGATCTCGGTATAAAGGAGTTCTGAAACCTTGTTGTCCAGAAGCAGGATCTGCCTATACCAGTCCCTTCTTTTGCTCTTTTGTTGGAGTAGTACTTCCAAATGCTGATGATTCAGCTGAGCCCATCTCTGAGTTAATCTACTGCTAAATAAGAGGTAGATTTCCTTTAAGGACCCTGAGAAACTACTAAGGAATGTGCAGGCGGAAGTCACCTGCAGAAGCATCCAAAAGCAAAGGAGGGGGGGGGGCACAGGAACCAAGACTAGTATCTGAACACTCAAAAAAAAAAAAAAAAAAAAAGTGATACAAGAGTATTGACCTTCTCCACTCCAGTCTCCTCTTGGAGTATTATGATGTGAGGCATGCCATAGCAGTGGGCCAAAATTAGAGGATCGCTGCAACAAGCCGAGGGGTATCATGAGTGGCATGAAAAACATGCCCTCGATGGATAAAAATGCTGATTTTTCCACTCAATTATGTCACATAGTTTCCTTCATTCACTTGCCCTTGTGATTTACACAAAATAAATAAAGAGAATGACACTTTGCCAGTGTTCGTGATAATGAGCTCTTCAAAGTCTATGCGCACCAATGGCATCAATCATGTGCTTATTTAGGTAAAATACAGCCCCATATGCCATCAGCTCAGAATAGCACAGTGAAAGCAGGGAATCACACATCCAATTTTCCTGGCAGTACCCAGTGGAAAATGTACAGAATTTATCAGCTGTTTCACAAACTGTTACAAGCTCAGAAACCTCTGTGGTTTCCTATGGGAAATATCAAGTCTACAAACATGGCCAATATCTGTGTTATTAGTTTCCAAACAAATGATAATTAATTGTCATACAAGGTGAATGTTTTCCCATAATAAACTTATGGGACGGTCGCATATGTATATAAATGTATAAAGTGTTGCGGTCTTAGCCACAATGTTGTCTGTCTGAATGTATCCTATGATCTGGCCACACCAATTGTAGGCAGATCACGCCCACAATAGAAGTCTATGGCTCCTGGTCACAGTGCAGTGAACACATGGTGTCGGACATATTCTATATTTGGGCAGATTTGCGGTGCGGCCACTTGTCTGCCTATGGAGGGAGGAGGGGTAAGGAGCGCTTATACCTCTCACCTCCTCCTGCTCCCGGCCCTATGCTCTTGTGGGATCAGTCCGGTGAACAGATGGCTGTCTGAATGTACCCCAAGCTGGAGACCAGGCCTAACATATGTTCAGCTGGAGAGATGAAGGGGTGAACGCTCCTCACCCCTCCCCAATCCATAGGGCATGCTGCCGGGTAGTATGTACAGTAGGACAAAAAATTAGATCACTATCTTTTTTTCTGGCGATGGCACGGTACAGTGACACAGGTCTGTGCTCACCATACTGACCGCGATGCTCTCCAATGGCAGCCATATGCTAGTTGCAGTTTATACTGTTTGGGCTGTCATATATGGCCAACTGAAAGAGGCCTAAGGCTTCATACACACAAATGTTGTTTTTGTCTTCTCACGTACTTCAATGGGTTCATACATATGGCACTGTGTATGAGCTGTGAAGTCTTTCTATTGTCATGCCAGCTTCAGTGGTCCTCAGACCCCAATGACACATGGGCCAACCGCCATTGGGGCACATTTACTTTCCCGGTCCCTGCGCGATCCCCGATCTGGACTGTCCGACGAGGATGAACTCTGCCATGACTCACTAAGATTGTGCGCCCAATTTACGGCTTGTGTCGCTTCTCCGATCAGGTCTGTCGGCGTTTACCTTCTTCCTGGTGCATGTAAGTGCTTGACTTGCGACTCAAATTTAAATGTTAAATTCCGCGCGTAGTTCGAATCATTCGGCACGTCCGACAGCCTGCCCCCCCGATTTGTGTTGTGTAAAAGCCTGCGCGATTGTGACACAAAATGATCATGTGCGACACAATCCCCAGCGTGATCCCCGAAAACTGATGAAAATGCAGCCACGGGACCCTTAGTAAATAAGCCCCAATATTTCCATTGTCTTAGGGCCCAATATTGCACACATTGATGTGCAGGTGGTCTAATCCAGATTCTAATCTGTGATTTTTACCATAACTTTATTTTGTGTAAATATTTTTGGGAAGGGCTGTGGAGATTGTAATGCAAATTTCCAGATTGTAATATTTTTATAGTTAAATTAATCTGTTTTACTGTTTTTTTTTTCTGCAAATGATTATCAGGGCTTCCCTTTATACCCATCCCCATTATTTTAAGACAGGAAGACTACATACATATCAGAATAAAGGGTCGAATGGATGGTGAGGGAATTGTAGGGAAAATGTAGTATACTGTAGTTCGATTAGAGTTTATAGAATCCAGGAATCTTTTCAACCCTCTGATGGCTGCATTGCTGCATGTAGCTTTCAGGTTGTCAGAGTTCAGATACATAGCTGGCACTACGGATAGTTATGGGAATATAAATTAATTATTTCTATAAGGAGCTTTGAAAAATAAAAACTGAAGATTTCCACATTCCAGAAATGTAAAAGAAATGGTATGGGAAATCTCCCTACATACTGATTGACCCCGATGGGACCAATCATTTTACATACCCACATCGGAAATCTGGTGTTCCGTAACAGTCATGTGATTATCCCCCAATTGTTTGATTGGTTTATATGGGCAGTCAAAATCTGAGTCCTGCTTTTAGAATAGAAATCCAAGCCAAATGTTCTTGATAAAAAGTGCCAACTGATTTCATTGATATAGGAACATTGGGGCTCATTTTCTTACCCGGCCGCTGGAGTTCACAGAAAGTGCACTGTCCGACGATAATGCATTGTGCCGCGATTTACTAAGATTGTGTGTCCAATATGTTTTTGCTTCCCCGCTCAGTTCCAACAGAGTTCACCATCTTTTTAGTGGTGCATGTAAGTGCTTTGGCTTGCAACAATTTGAAAGTTAAATCCCGCGCTCAGTCCGTATCAGTCGGATCATCCGACAGCACGTCCCACAATCTGTGTCGCATAGAAGCCGGCGCAGCTGTGCCAAAATCCCAGAGCAGACACCTGTTAAATACCTGTCCAAGCCGTGCAATCCCCGAAAAAAGGTGAACAGTCCGACAAAAGTGAGCAGCACGGCCCTTAGTAAATGAGCCCTATAGGGTTCACAAACCTTCGTTTAGTAGTGTGGTATCTCTCTATTTAGAGGGGAGAACCTAGGGTAGACATCATGTTATTTACTTGACCTGAAACTTACTTTTTATCCAGCAAAAGGGTTGTAGCCTTAAAAAAACTATTTTGTTACATTTTGATTAAATATTAAGAAAGATAAGAGAAAACTTAGGCTAGGCAGACGGCTAGTCTCATGAATTTTATGTTCTCAGGGTATAAATATTCAAGAAAAAAATGAGCAGAACGTCTTGAGAAAACAATAGATACACCCCTGAAAGCTTCCATCACTTAGGCTTTGTAGTTGATGGACCGAGATCTGACAACAATCCGGATGGCTGCTATATGCCAAAAAAACCATCTAGTGAAGGTAATTTTGCCTGCAGACGCTACGCTGGACAGTAAACTTATTATCAGATTTACACTTCAAAGGAACCTTGGGCAAAACTGATACAATGGGGCAGATTTACTTACCCGGTCCGTTCGCGATCCAGCGGCGCGTTCTCTGCACTGGATTCGGGTCTGGCCGGGATTCATCAAAGCAGTTCCTCCGCCGTCCACCAGGTGGCGCTGCTGCGCTGAAGTCCGCTGGAATGCCTCGAAATACACCGGCCTATCCAGGATGAAGGTGAGTGAAATTTTCGCGACACAATTTTTTTTTTAAATGCGGCGGTTTTTCCGAATACGTTGGGTTTTCGTTCGGCCACGCCCCCCGATTTCTGTCGCGCGCATGCCAGCTCCGATGCGCCACAATTCGATCGCGTGCGCCAAAAACCCGGGGCAATTCAGGTACAATCGGCGCAAATCGGAAATATTCGGGTAACACGTTGAGAAAACGCGAATCTGGCCCTTAGTAAATGACCCCCAATGTGTTCTGATAACACAGAGATCCAGGGAACACATACTGGTGTTATGCACCACCTGCCTGGCCCTGTAGGGGGCAGAACACATTTTATCAGTTCTGCCTGAAGCATTTCTTTAAAGGAAACCTACCACTGCCCGCATGATGAAATCATGCGAGCAGACCACCCAGTAGGCTACTTAATGCTGATGCCGGCACATAGTTTTGTTAGGCTCAGCGAACTTTAGTTTAGCTAAAAAAATTATTTTCTTACATATTTAAATGAGCCCTCCGGTGCTACCCCGCGCCATCTTCGGGCTGGCGGTGGCTTCCGATGTTTAATTATTCCTCCTTCAGGTGCCGAGAGCCGTGACGTCACCAAGCTCTTGGCACCTATCTCCGGCCGGCTGTGCGAGACTTAGTGTTTGCGCATGCGCGATAGGTGCCGAGAGCTTCGTGACGTCACGGCTCTCGGCACCTGAAGGAGGAATAATTAAACATCGGAAGCCACCGCCAGCCCGAAGATGGTGCAGGGTAGCACCGGAGGGCTCATTTAAATATGTAAGAAAATAATTTTTTTAGCTAAACTAAAGTTCGCCGAGCCTAACAAAACTATGTGCCGGCATCAGCATTAAGTAGCCTACCGGGTGGTCTGCTTGCATGATTTCATCATGCGAGCAGTGGTAGGTTTCCTTTAACCAACAGATCCGTGATCTAATGAACATGTTGGATAAAATTTTCTATAATCACAATCACAGGAATGAAAGGAGAATCTGACTCCCTGTCCACACATAAAACAGAAGGCTAAAAACAGAAGACATACGGGGAGTACAGGTTTTTATTTTTTTTAGGCTGGGGAAAGCAGTGGCTATATACGGGTGGGGGGAGTGCAAGTACTGGCTATATACTTGGGGGGGGGGCAGGAACTGGCTATATACTTGGGGGGGGCAGGCACTGGCTATTTACTGGTGGGGGGAGTGCAAGTACTGGCTATATACTGGGGGGGGGCAGCAGGCACCGGCTATATACTGGGGGGCAGGCACTGGCTATATACTTGGGAGGGGCTAGTTTATAGCTAGCAGCCCCCCGGTATATAGCCAGTGGCTATATAGGCACTGGCTATATACCGGGGGCTGCTAGCTATAAACTAGGGGGGTTATGGCTATATACAAGGGACAGGCACTGGCTATATACAAGGGGCTGCTGGCTATATACTGGGGGGCTGAGGGCTACTGGCATTACACTAAGCGGCAGGCCCTGGCTATATACGATGGGTCAGGGGCTGGCTGTATACTGGTGGGCTGCTGGCTATATATTGGGGGGCAAGTGACTAATGCATTTCCCACCCTCAGCTTATATTCGAGTCAATAGGTTTGCCCATTTTTTGTGTCAAAATTAGGTGCCTTGGCTTTTAATGGGGTAATACCTGAGTATATATATATGGTATATTTTCTTGGAGCGGAGGCAGTGTGATTTCTGACATTGACATTCTTACCTGATCCAGTGGCCACAGCCTGTTTTTTTATGTGGTATAGTGCTTAGTTGGCACAGGTGCAGGGGCCCACCAGAGAGGCAGGATTATGCGGGCCCCCAAGCACTGATTGCAGGGCCCAGTAATGTCCTAACTGCAGAGTCCATTAATAATCAGCGTCCAAATTCACTGATGGCCGACATGAAGGAGTTAAGCTTCAATTTAATTTGCATTCATATCCATCTATTCATAAAATACATTCAAATTATGAAGATGACAAATTAGATTAATGCTGCGCGCTACGCCAAACATCTCTATAGGATACTGCAGCCAGGCACAGCTCCAGATGGGACACATATATCCTCCAGCTGACAAGCAGCTGTAACAGGAGTGAGATCCAAGCTATCTTATGTCTGACATCTGCAGTCACTTCTTCAGGGACAGTATATTACAGGAATCTTGAGATGGTATAAAATTGATCCAAAGACTGTACAGATGCTTAATGATACCGATTCTTACGCCATTATTTACTACACTTTTAATGACATTTTTACTCGGTTTTGATCTGCCTTCTATCTTCCCATAAGTCACTAAACAAGGGTCATGGAAGATTAAAAACAAATGTTGTTGTCTCGTTAGAAAAAGGGGGTAATAAGACACCTAAATGTGAAGCCCTAAGGGTTTATTAGGGACAAACCGTCAGGAAACCCTTGTTATAAATATCGGATAACAGCCAATGAGACCAAGATTTAAAATATGAAAGAAAGAGTACATTGCTGCCCAAATTAGGCATCAAGACCCCAGGACAGAGCTACCATCTCCCTGATACGCTCCCAATTGTCGACACCCAAGTTAAACAAGATAAATGAGATAAACAGGATGGCACAAGCCCCTATGCAAGTGATGGTGAACCATTTGGAGATAGAGTGCCCAAACTTCAACCAAAACCCACTTATATTTTGCAAAGTGCCAACATGACAGTTTAAGCTGTAACTTATTGACATCTGCTATATCACAGGTTTCAGTCGTATTGCCGTCCGTAGTTCACCAATATAATAGAAATATGATGGAGAAATCTGGATTGTAGCTTCCTCGCAGAGTCCCCTGAAAAGGAAGAATTCAGGTTCCCAGACCAGGAGCTCCAAAAATAATCTCTCTGTCCACACTTTCTTGTTTCTCCTGGCAGCAAGGGATGTTGCTTTAAAATGGCACTGAGCATGGCATGTACTGAGCGGTATTGGACCGCAGGAGGAAGCCCTGAGTCCTGTCTGGCAAAGTCTGTGTTGGGGTGAAGGCCTGGGTGCCCACTGAAAGGGCTCCAAGTGCCACCTATGGCACCCATGCCATAGGTTCGCCACCACTGCCCTATGCCATCCCAGACAACAAATAACTGAATGTGTCTATGTAAGATAATAGATTCCTTGTTAACTGAACCGATGAGGACTGGGAACAAGTTAAGATCCACTTGTGCAGGCATCTTCTTAATCTAGGTCACCCACTGTGATTTCTCCAGACATAATTTACACATTACAGAAGTGAGAAGACTACATATAGCAGCTGAGTGTAAAGTTCTTTTGTAGCATTGCTTTTCCAGGGAATTTAACCTATAGGATGTCTTGATCATCTGCTTGTAGTAACAGAATTGATGGCATAAAGAAATTCTAGATACAATTGTCACATTCTGTGATCCAAGATTGTAGGTTTCCTTTAAGATGTAATAATCTGGATCTACCTATTAAGGTGCCCTAGTAGACTCTTTGGATCCTCCTACTAAGAGATCTTCAGCGCAGCTCCTAGTAGGTTTCCTTTAAAGTCGTCTTTAAACAGACATCAGTATAAAGGGGCACACTGATGTAGCCATCTCAGGAACAAGGGTCAGCCTTGGCCGATTGTAGACTTTGATTGTAGACAGTGGGGCCACTGTCTATTTATTTCAATGGGGAAAATTAGTTTATACGCTCTTCTCATACTAAGAGCTCCCATAGAAATGATTGAAGAGTGGCAAGCATGCTGGGTAAAGTCTGCATTTACCCATGTTGATGAAGAACACAGGTGATGGAAGTGTAGTGGATGTCCCTGCAGTAAGCAGTGATCTTACAGCTACATTTATAGTGTTAATTAGTGGGGTACCGGGAGTCAAGCAGTCACCAGTGGCGAACCTTGATGCTAATGGGGCCCAGTACAAAGTCTGTGCCAGCCCCCCCCCCCCCCCCCCCCCCACCGACTATAAAGTATGGTTTATAGTACTAGTCTTCTAATATGAGAAAGTGACACCTTATGGGTTCGCTAAGCTCCTTGGGCCCGGTTGCAGTTGCACACCCTTAAGTTACTCCCCCGATTGTCACCCATCACCTTTTAATGACGTATCCCATGTAAAGGTCATTTATACTACTGGGTTCAAAAGCCCCTTAAAGTGTTTTATTTTCTTTAAAGCAAAAAGAAAAAAAGAAAGAAAAAAGAATATGACAATGAATAGACTTACTGATACTGGCTAGCTGAGCCGATAGAGCGGAAACAGGTGCTTGGGCTGCGGCAGAAGCTGTTCCTAGGTCAATAAGAGATGGGGAGGTATCTATGTTGCTTGGGGTCTATTTAAGAAAAAAAAAAGGAGATGTTAGTTCAGACATCTTCACAGCATAAACTATACATATACAAGAACACGGCCTCTTCAGGTTTGCCAACATGGCCGATTACAAGAATTGCCGACTACAAGAGTTGCAGAACATTCCTGATCTAAAAAATAAATCTCCCTCCCCTCCGCTTCCCAGTTCTGCTATCTACATATTTAATCCTACCTACTTCCCCTATATAACACCCCTGTAGTTTCTAGACCCACGACCTTTGAAACAATATGCAAAGAAGGTTCGTGGACAGCGCGTCTTATATAGGCCATACATGCCATTCTGGCTAATCCTACCGGAGACTCCCACTACATGACTACAGTGGGAAAATATTCTAGGTAGACAGTTGCCACCAATGGAATGGAAGGTAATTTGGGATAGGGCAGCCAAAACTTTGCTATGGTGGTGGTAACTTGTGGTGGCATCATACCCCTGCTTTGCTGCACAGAATTTTTCCAGTTGCACCGGATACTTGCTATAGGTGTGGTTCCCAAGGGTGAATATACCTCACATTTTTTGGTCCAGTCCACATATTAATACATATTGGGGCTCATTTACTAAGGGCTCCGCTGCCCCCGTGACCCCCATAGGCTGAGAGTGGAGAGGCAGCTTTAGGCCACCCAGTTCCTCTAGAAACTAGCATTATCAACTCTTAGCAATATCCACCCAAGTAATGTGGGTAACCATCCATCAAGACTACTCTTACACCTCCTGACAACAGCCAAATGCCTTATATCAGCTATATGGAAGCAGGCAGCCCCCCCACCCTCTCACACAGATTGCTACACTAGAATACATGTGGTCCGCACTATTGAGCATTAGACAACTCTCCTACACAATACAGTTTAGCAGTTCAATCTCATCTGGACACCCTGGGATTACATCTGGAGGCGTAAAAATGATTGGTAATGCAGTGTGAAATGACTGGAACTAACTTTTGTAAACAACCAAGTAATCCCCACCACCATTCCCTTGTCTTTGGTCTGTTAGAAATATAGATTTATGTGTGGAGCCCCCCCCCCCCATATCTGGGGCTTCTCCCCAGACAGTTCTTTTTGTGCATCTCGTCATTGATTATTTTTCAATATTGCCTTAAGACACTCTGTCTTATGTTACAAAAAAAACTTGAAAAACTATAACTATAAAAATACAGTTATAAAAAACCTATACACGTCATCTTCATCTACACCAACATAAAATGATGCACTGGATGAGTATGTAATGAATATCTAAATCAGCCCACAAGTCCATCAGGAAGGTGATGGTAAAGACACGTCTGGGAGGACTTCCCCCAATAGCACTTGCAGGTTCATTTGCATATCTATAAAAAGATGGTTGAGTTATATTCCAATAAAATACTCTATGGGGCAGATTTATCAAGCTGTCTGAAAGTCAGAATATTTCTAGTTGCCCATGGCAACCAATCACAGCTCCCCTTTAAAATATTCATGAGCACTGGTGAAATGAAAGCTGAGCTGGGATTGGTTGCCGTGGGCAACTAGAAATATTCTGACTTTCAGACAGCTTGATAAATCTGCCCCTATGTATTGATATGGGATGTGTTTTTCTTCTGAAAGACCATTTTAATTTAATGTCAAAGCTTTTACAGTACACACATCTGAAAAATTCAATCTGCAGTTTTTAGGTAAAACTGTATACACTTTCATTTTTTTAAAAAAAAAAACCTGTCAGCCAAATTAATCCACCCAAAATAAAGGCTTCATTAAAAACTGTGTTTAAAAAACATTGCCCTTATCCCTAAATGGTTCCTTTCGATGGCTGCAATGTTACAAAAATCAGTTTGTAAACTTATATGCAACTCGCCTGATGTGAGTCATTCACACTAATTGAGTCATGTATATTAAAATGTACTTGCGCTGTCCTGCCTCCTTGTGCCCGATTGACAGGCTATGATATTCTGCCGTATGGAGAGCTCTGTTACATCATTGGGCACTTAAAAGTCATGTGACCAACAACAAAGGTCCTGTTACATCCGAAACATCTAACACATGTATGTATCTGATCACATGAAATCACAGCATGCATGTATGGAGGAATAGAAGTCCAAGGAAAATGGGGAGGAGTAGAAGTCTATAGAGGCTGCTGTGATTTCGTGTGATAAGATATATGCATGGTGTACAGTTTAATAATGTTAGGAGGCTAAGGGACCTGTGATGATGTTCTTCTGGTCACATGACATGCTGGGAAGAGGCATGGGACATGGGGGGTAGTAGAAATGAGGGACAGGCAAAGCAAGACAAGCCTTCTCTGATGCCAGGGAATATAAAATAAAGTTGATTTATGTGGATTAGTGATGGGAATTACAGCTCTTCTTAGTGAGCTGGCTCATTAGGCTCCGCTCACTAAGAAGAGCTGTCTCTTCTGGCTCCTGAATGGCTCCCAATTAAATATATAAAATAGGGAGCCGCAGGCCAGTCAATCACCCCTCACCACTCTACTTTTAACTTGATTGTATCGGGTTAAGGGGGCGTGGTTAGCAAGTTAGGGGCAGGGTTAAGCGAGCCATCCTGGGAGCCGGCTCCTGTCGCTCACGAACTGGCTCGTTCACGAATGACACATCACTAATGTGGATGTAAGGGAAACAATTTTTAGCTAAAAGAAGGGGGTCAGGTAGTTAATAGGGCTCTATTGGAACCTGGCACTAGCTGTATTTGTGAAGATGTGATGACCAATTCCTTTAACCAGCACAGACTTCACAAGCCTAATATGATAAAAGCATAGCATGGGGCACCAAAAACACAAACATACTGTATGTGTGGGAGAATAAACCACTGCAAAATGGCATAAACCATGCACCAAAAATGCGGGTGTTACATACTCCTCTCTATCCCCAGGAATGACATCAATAGGAATCTTTAGTTATTGCAGAACATCTATAGAGAACTAGGACGTGTACAAATACCATCTTACAATGCAGCCACATGGCAAGGTCAGTCATGAGAGAGTCTTTCCAGCAGAGATAATGCTCCATTTTGGTCGGATTACGAGCATGGACTGCGCTCACCGCAGGCTACATCTACACAACAGGCAGCAGCTTCCACAGGACAAAGCACAGAAATTAGATTCATGAAGCCGCTAATAACCAAAAAAACGAGTAACTGATTGCTAAACAAAATCTCCGTAATGTATTCCCCATGTTCCCAGCAGTATTACACACTCCTCCAGTTATTGTCCAAGGCAAATGAAGAAAGAGTTTACGCATGTAATATTAAACCACAGAGGAGGAGAGGATTAGTCTGACCTATGGAAAGTAATTGGTTTAGTGTGCAATAACCCAAAACAATACACATCAAGGCAATGAGAAGTGTCTCTGCAAATAGTGGAGCATCCTACAGGGACCGGCAAAGAAAACTGTTCTTTATTAAGCTCCATTCTTAATAAAATGGGATAACAGAACTACTGCAACGCCAGCAGGTTTAGATGATCCCTCCTACTGGCAAATGGAGAAGGGCTTAGGAACGGAGTGAGGACCGGCTTTGTCAGCTCCATGTCACCACTTATATTGCCAGAGAAAGGGGGACTCATTTCTTCCTCATAGACTGTAATCTCTTGTGAGCAGGGCCCTCATTGCCATGTAATGTCGTTTTGTCTGTAGTTTGTGCCGCATGATCTGTATCCGTTTCCTATGTATAAGTTTTCAGATGCACTTCGTGGGTGCTTACTGCTAGGGATCCTACTTACCCGGTCCCTGAGCGATCCAGACGGTCCGTCAAGGATGAACTCTGCCGCGATTTATGAAGATTGTGCGCCGATTTCCTGCATGTGATGCATCCCCGATCAGGTCCGCCCGAGTTCACCTTCTTCTTCCCGATGCATGTAAGTGCTTGGCTTGCGACACAAATTTAAATGTTGAATCCCGGGCGTAGTCCGAATCTGTGGGATCATCTGACGGCCCGCCCCCCAATTTGTGTCGCGTGAAAGCCGGCGCGATTGTGACACAAAACGATCGCGTGCAACACAATCCCCGGCGTGATCCCCGACAAAAGTCGGGAAAACCGACAAAAATGTGGCCACGGGACCCTTAGTATATAAACCCCCGGCACAGATAACCTGTCAAATATAGCCGTGGAGGGATATAGATGAAAAGCTGTGTTTTGGCGTTGGAAGAGTGCAGCAGCACAAGTGCTCGTACAGGACAGCAGGGAGTTAAAATATCATGGAACATAAATCCAGGTTTAAACAACTCTCATTGCAATGGCTTTTGCTGGACATTTTTCTAGTGCTGAAGAAATGTATAAAAAAAATAGTAAATTGTAACAGTTAAACATAAATTTCTACTAAATCCTCTAAATTATGTATATAGATATAGCAAGACAAGACGTGAAGATGTTGGGCATGGGGTAAATGGCATTAAAATCTAAGACGTTCCCTAACAGCAATCCGTGTAGCCATGACCCGATTACCCTCAGGCAAAATGAGAAGCCTATATAAAAAGTACATACAAGAAGTAGTTATTAGCCCCTATTGTGATTAGATCTGCAGAGAAGAAGAAGAATCATTCACACGATCCATACTGAATGCATGTTACAACAAAGAGAAATTCACAGCTTTGTAGTATCCAGAAATAGGTACGGCTTTTGATTCATATTATCACATGGAGATTACATTAACTGAGGGTCATACAATCAATGGGAAAGAAGCCTTCAACTACGAGACCTCTTCTACACTAGAAAACCATTAAAGTGAAGCTGTCACTTTGATAGGGCAGCCCAATCTCCATGTATTGTGTTAGAGAGTGGAAGCTGGGAAGATTTAGACATATATATCTATATGTAGGTTTGTCACAAGTGTTATTGAATAACTTCATTAATTTTAACCCTGAGTCCAGTGGGCGCTCCTGTATGTGGTGTGACACCATTTAAGTAGACTATTGCAGTGCATAGTGTACAGGTTATTGGCAGAAGTAGAGACAATGTCAACAAACACAGCGTGGTATAATGAAGCCACGTAAATGCACCTCTATTTTAAAGGGGTTGGCGACTAACCCTAAACTTTAGCAGGATAAGTATAAGACCCATATAATACTTACCCTGTTAAAATTTTTACCTTGGGACTTCCTGTGATGACCTGTGACATCACTGCACACCATTTTTGATATTTCATAGTATATTATATCTAGTTCTTCAGGATAATTACCGTTTCTGCAGGTCTACTGGTCTGTCCACTGGTCTGAAACATTCTCTCAAACCTGAAAGGTAAATATGAATTCATGAAAAAAGTTTAGTAAAATAAGTTTTCAATCCCAGTCACTAAAACGATTTATATATTTAGATTTACATGGCAAAATTTAAATTGTCCCTAATTAGTAATCAGTCAGTGGAACATCCAGTCCTGGGCTGTTGCCTGAGAACTTAAACAAAAAAACAATATACTCGCATTTCCCTGTTCCACCAAAGCAGCAGCAATCTTCTCTCCTCTTTGAGGGGCTGTACACTGGGCCCGCAGATGTGATTGTGTCATTACGTTCGTCTGCCAACCTCAGCCCAGAGTACAGCCCCTCAGAGAGAAGAGAAGGCTGCTGCTGCTTCGGGGGAGCGGGCAAAGCTGAATATACAAATATATATTTCTCAGAAAATAGGTGGTTAGAGAAGGCGGGGGCTAGAAAAAAGGGGTATTTTAATGCCCCATTTACTGTAGCCCCCTATGGCTGAATATAAACCACAGCAATGTGGGCACTCTAAAGAGGGGGTCACAGAATAGGGGGCACTGGATTGGGCCCACTATAAAGGCTGCATTAAAACATTGGGGGGCTGCACGAAAGGGGTATATTATGGGCTGTAGTTAGGTTTAGGGTAATTGGGGGTAAAAAAAATGATCAGGGATCATGGGGGAGCGGGGGTGAATGGCCCTTGACCCGGTCCCAGGAAACAAAAAATTGAAATGGTCAGTTCCTGGTTACAAAAAGGTTGAGGACCACTGATTTACAGGATTATTACAAAATGGATTTACTATGAATGTAGCCAATGATGCGAATGAAAAGTTATTGAAGGCAGATGGGTTTAGACAAGTCAGGTATAATAAAAGTCCATAAAACATCACAGTTATATGCAAAAATCAAATACAGCATAAAATAAACAAAACAAAAAAAACCTTACATATTTGTTATCACCGATTCCATAACAATCTGTACAAAAAATATAAAGCAATACTGAACGGCTTAAAAAAATTCCCATAATGCATAATTTTTAAGCAAATACCCTCACACAAGCGATCAAAAAAAGTTTTGTGCCCTGAAATAATACCACTAAAAAGAACAACTTTTTTCACATAAATTAAGCCCTTTTTCAGCCTTGTCAAAAAAAAAAATAATACAGAAGTTCTTCCTCTGAAAAGTTGGCGATCCTCAAACAATTGTGATTTTCTCAAATATTGTTTTTTCTCAGTAAAATTAAACAAAGATAAGAAAAACTATATAAATGAGTTATCACCATAATTGTAGTAAATAAGAGAAGAAAGATAAAATCTTATTTTTATTATGTTATGGCTGTTGATTCTTTTGTTTTGGTGAACAGCCAAAACACATACTAAAATTCCCCCAAAAAATTTGTTGATTTTCTTTGCGTCCATCTTGAAATAAATAAATAAAATCTCATGAATAAGCTATAGACCTCCCCTCCCCAAAGTTAATTACCGTATATTCCGGCGTATAAAACGACCTGGTGTATAAGACGACCCCCCTACTTTCCTGTTTAAAATATAGAGTTTAAAGAGAACCCATCATGCAAAATAACCCCCCTAAACTAAATATATTTTCATAAACTGCCATTAGAGAGCATTGCCTCTATCCCTTTATTGTCCCTCTACATGCCTGTAAACCTAAGCAATGAGGTCCTAAAGCTGTATGCAAATGACCTGTGAAATGTCCAATGAAGCATTAGCATATTCAAGCTGTCCATCTTATTCATGAGTGGGAGGTACAGCCACACCCCCAGTGCTTGACTGACAGCCTGTATAATGATGTGAGGCTGTATAATGATGTGCTTCCTGGTGCTGGCGCCCCCTGCAGCCTGTGTGTGCATGTGTGTGTGTTTAGGAGAGATAAAGCAGCTCCAGGCAGCCATGTTACAGCAGAACATGTCAGATTCATGTGTAGCTGATGTCTGTGTCTCTCACCTGTATATTAGGAGGATGCAGCATGTCAGCAGATGCAGCACACACACTAGCCATGCTTTACTATACATTACACACAGACATGAGCAGGGGGAGGAGACGGGAGGGGTAACAGGGGTGACATCACTGCCTCTGACCATGTGACCAGCCTCATTTACATGATAAAAAATAGATGATTTTACAATGAATAATGGATGAAATAACTAGATAAAGGCTGGGATGGGATCCTTGTGAGCTGCTCCAACAGGTAGTAGTGACAGGACAAGTGACACAGACCTGATGACAGGTGTCCTTTAAGATATATTTGCCGTATAAGACTACCCCTTTTCCAACGCATAAAAAACACCGGTAAAAAAAAAAAAAAAACAGATTTGGATTTAACATGGTCCTTTTTTTAATTTAAATTCTTATGACATGCAGGTATATAGCAGGAAAACTGTCGCTCATAAACATAAGGCATACAACAACAACATTACCATTGTCCATTTTACTGTAAATGTTACCATATTGTACCTTAAATTTTTATTTTATTAAATATTCCATGCCATGTACTCGGAAGCGGGAAAAAAATTCCAAATGCAATGAAAATGGTGAAAAAACGCATTTGTGCCATTTTCTTGTGGGCTTGGATATTACGTCTTTCACTGAGCGCCCCAAATGACATGTCTACTTTATTCTTTGGGTCGGTACGATTAAGGGGATACCAAATTTGTACAGGTTTTATAATGTTTTTATACATTTACAAAAATGAAAACCTCCTGTACAAAAATTATTTTTTGATTTTGCCAACTTCTGGCGCTAATAACTTTTTTAATACTTTGTTGTACGGAGCTGTGGGTGTTGTCATTTTTTGCGAAATTTGATAATATTTTCAATGATATAATTTTTAGGACTGTACGACCTTTTGATCACTTTTTATAGATTTTTTTATATTTTTCAAAATGGCAAAAAAGTGCCATTTTCGACTTTGGGCGCTATTTTCCGTTATTTTTATTTATACTATTTTTCAGACTCCCTAGGGTACTTTAACCCTAGGTTGTCTGATCGATCCTACCATATACTGCCATACTACAGTATGGCAGTATTTGGGGATTTTCCTCATTCATTACAATGTGCTATCAGCACATTGTAATGAAGGGGTTAAAACGAAATAGCCTCGGGTCTTCGGAAGACCCGAGGCTACCATGGAGACGGATCGCTGCCCCCGATGACATCACGGGGAGTGGCGATCCCAGGTAAGATGGCGGCGCCCATGCGCCGCTATCTTTTTGAGGCTGCCGGCAGCTTTGCCGGCAGCCCACGCTGTGAAAACACCCGCGATCGGTGCTAGCACCGATCGCGGGTGTTACCGGTAAGCCTTTGCTGCAATATGCAGCAAAGACTTACCGGCTATAAAGAGGGCTTAGCGCGTGAGCCCTCTCCATGCACCGGGACCCGACCGCCGCCGTGAAGATTTTTCTGTCTTCAAAAGTCGTCTTATACGCCGGAATATATGGTATCTATACAGTGTATCTCATCCAGCAAATTATAAGCCCTCATATGTTTGCATTAACATTAAAAAATGCCTTTGAAAGTGACTTGAAAGCCTAGTTGTCCCTCAAAATGCGAGTCTTCGTGATTTTAATGAAAATGAAAAAAAATCGCAACTAAAGTTCTAATTCTAATAACATCCTAGAAAAATGAGAGGATGCATTAAAAAAAAAACAAAAAAAACACCAATGTAAAGCAGGCATTCCGGAAACATCAGCCTTCAAGCTGACTATTTGTCTGGAAAGCAGAACAATTCAAGCTATGAAAATGAAGAATTTTCAGAATTTTTGCCAAATTTTTTTTTTTTTTTCCAGAACGAAACGCAAAACTTATCACTTGGGTTTTTCAACCAACATTAAGTACAATGTGTCACGAGGAAACAAATCTCAATAACACTTAGATATGTGAAAGTGTTTCGCAGTTAAAACCACTCACATGTCACAGTCTAAAAATAGAATCTGGTCACTAAACTGAAAACAAGGCACGGATACTGTGATAATCTTCTTATATGTGTTATCCATGGCCGCCTTCCTTCTAAAATGAAGTCCATGCTGCAGCTTCACAGGATGTTACACTGTGTGTTACACTATGCTCCTGCACACTGTAACACCTGTCACACCTGTGAATGTGCAGCTTGGAGGAGCTCTGGTAACACCCCCAGGAGCCAATCAAGCTCACTAGTATTATTTTAAAACTTGATTTTAGAAGGAAGGAGGCAATGGATAACTCATATAAGATTACCAGTGTCACAGTGCCTGGAGTAAGGTTCCCTGGTTTTTCATGTTTGATTTTCATGGTAGATTTGCTTTAACTAGAATTGACCTGTCTAGACCCATCTGTCTGGGAGATGGTAGATGTTCTTTCATTCAGGGCAGGTGAAGTAGCTATTTGGCCTGGAGAGAGCAATATCTCAAGCAATAATGCTCCCTCTTGGGAAAACAGAAGGTGACTTATGTCACATCTCCTTCAAATCTGGCATTGTAAAAGGCAATTGTTATCAAGAGGATTCCCTATACACTTCAGATTCACAGCAGAGGCATCTACTAAGCTATGACTGTTCACCGGCCGAGCAAAGATGAGAAGAGGGGCTGGATGAAGGGATAGAAAGTCCTTCAGTGAAATGTGAGGCTTTCAAGGCTTGAAGAACATAATTCATACAGCAATTTCTAGGTTTGTCACAAAACTTTCTCTGGGGCTTCAATACTTCAAGTATTTCAAAAAACAAGAAAAAGGATATTTCATCTACATTCACTAAGCTTCACCCATAACTACCTTTATCAGAAAGGGAATCCGAGGCAATATCTCTATATATTTACAATGCAGGTTTAACCCCTTTGCACATTAAGACGTACATGACTATGTATGTCTTAGCCATAGCATGGGCTTCAAAGCAGAGCCCATGCGATCGCTGGAGGAGCCCGACTCAATGCGACGGCTGGGGTTGCGATACTTCTAAAAATATGAAAAGTGGCTCCCAAAATTCTAAGATGTTCTAGAAAAATGAGAGAATAAAAAGCCATGCCAATATAAAGCAGGCATTGGGGAAATGTAAGTTACAAATTTATTTGGGTGGCATGAATATCTGCCAGAAAAGCAAAGAATTTATAACTTTGAAAATAGAGAATTTTTCAAAATTTTCACCAAGTTTTTTTTTTTTGCAGTACTAAATGCAAAAGATATGATCCTAATTTTGCAACTAATCTGAACTACAATGTGTGATGAGAAAACATTCTCAAAATCCCCTGGATATGTTATATAGTCTCAAGCTCTGGGCACTGGGGACCATAGTTTGCGGCCCCTACCCCCCCTTAGTGCACCAGGACATACTATAAAGTCCTGGTGCTGCTTGGGGGAGGGGGGGGGGGGGTCTGGAGAGAGCTCACAGACTGAGCTTTTTCCATACACAGCAGGTGTCGGCTGTGTAATACAGCTGACACCCGCCTGTTACCGCCGCTGTCAGTGCTGGCACCGACTGCAGCAGTGAACCTGTTAATGGCACCTAACTTACCATTTTATGGGCGCCGCCATTTTGGATGGCTGATCGCTGCACCCCCTGACGTCATAGGAGATGCCGATCGGTTGCCATGGCTGGCTACAGTCTCATTGAGACTTGTAGGTTTGCCATGTGTAATGATCTCTAATAGCCAGCAGATGGGAGGCTATTAAAGGGGTTGTCCGAGTTTAAAAAAAAAAATATATGTGGCCGGGAGCGGGGTTACTAAAACAATAAAGATGTACTTACCTCCCTGTGCCCTCCCGTCTCCAGCGCTGCTGTCGCTCCGGTCCGGGTGCCATGTAAACAAACATGGCCGCCGGAGCAGCGCTGGACTCAGCTTCCGGCCGGATGCGACAACCTTCCGGTCCCCATACACAATGCTGTGTGTAGGGACGGATAGGCGTACCCGGCCACGGCCGGCCGGAAGCTGAGTCCAGCGCTGCTCCGGCGGCCATGTTTGTTTACATGGCACCCGGACCGGAGCGACAGCAGCGCTGGATACGGGAGGGCACCGGGAGGTAAGTACATCTTTATTGTTTTAGTAACCCCGCTCCCGGCCACATATATTTTTTTTTTTTAAACTCGGACAACCCCTTTAAAGACCAGCAGTAAAATTGCTATATACTGCAATACAGCTGAACAACCCCCTTTCCCTAGGTCACATATAAAAAGAAACAATAAAAATCATAAACATGATCAGTATCGACGCATCCCAAAATTCCTGTTCTATCAAAATATCAAAAAAAGATTATTTCCGACTGTGAACACAGAAACGGGAAATAGCGCCCAAATCGCTGACTAGCCACTTTTTCCCCATTTTTCCATCCATGAATATTTGAATTAAAAAAAATGATAAAACAGTCATATAGGTCCCAAACTGATATAAATTAAAGCGCCAGCACGTATCGCAAAAAATGACACCTTACACAGGTTTTAACAATCTATTTAAACCTAATAAAACCTATATAAATTTGATATCCCCGTGTCATTTGGAGCACAGAATAAAACCTGTAAAAAAAGAGCTTATAAGAAAAAGCCACAAATGTGTTTTTTTGTAAATTTTTTGTGGCCCAGCCTCACCCAGACTCTACCTCCAGTGGCCTCCGGGTAAAATGAGTTTGAGACCCCAGTGTTAAAGGGTTACAAAGTTATAACTACAGGGCAGATTTAAAACAAAATTTAAAAAAAAAAAAAAAAAGCTTGATCCTGAAACTCCTGATCCTGATAGTGGCTTAGTCCTTAAAGGAAATCTACCATTTAGAAAAACATGAAATAAACCAAGCACACTCACATTTAGCAGTGTACATGCTGATTCAGGGGCTTATCTTCTTTATCCATAAAACGATGCAAAAAGAGCAAAAATTCTCTTTTTAATTTATGCAAATTAGTGCCGGGCACGCAAAGCTCAAACATTTGGAGGGAGGGCAGTGAGAGAACTGGCCGCGTAAATAAATTATTAGAAGAGCGCTGGGTGCCCTGTGTGACGAGCACAGGAGCGTCTGGCACTAATTTGCATATATTCAAAAGATGATTTTTGCTAAATTTACATTCTTTTATGGAGAAAGAAGCTAAGAAAGTGTGCTTGGTTTACTACTACCCTATAAGGGGTTAAACAAGAAGATGGGTTTTTCCACTGCTTTTGTCATCTAGTGGAAACTAGTGTCTCACTACCTGATGCCGGGTTCCATTAGTAGCATTTTTATTTATTAAATTATTTTTAATCCATTCCCTTATAAAGAATGGCTGGACCACTACACAAGCTCTTGTACCTCTTGGCGTCACCGCCTCATCTTCATAGACTGTAAGCTCTTGGGATCAGGGCCCTAACTCCTATTGTTTTACATTACTGTTTGTACTCTGTAATGTAATATTATATTTGTGTATGTCCCCTCTGATTTATAAAGCGCGACGGAATTATATGGCGCTATATAAATAAAGATGATTATTAAGAAAAAAAAATATCACGTTATTGTAGAAAATACAATTTAGCTTTAACCAAAATAAAAACTATGCTGAAATTGCTGTTTTGTTCCCCCTTATCTTCCGAGAAAATGAAATAAAAAAGGATGGAAAACCTTCTACTCATCCCACAAAAACATGCCTGTCCTCTTTTTTCTTTTATGTGTAGTTATTTGTAATGGGAGGGAAGGTAAAAACAGGTCTGGTCAGTGATGGGTTAATGACTTGGTAACTATTTGCAGGACTATCATAACGTGTTGTAAAGGCAAACACTCAGCATTTACCTCTCATAGCGAAGGAAAACATTGTTCAGGTTGTCATTCACTATAAGAAGCTCCTCTGTGAGTTGTTCATGGGTCACTCGGGGTATGAGCTCCAGGACTCTCTGCTGCATGGATCGGCATGTACGGTCCAATTCCTGGGAAACAAAACATGGAATTGTCAAGTCAACGAAAGTAGTCACTAAAGAAGCAAGAAACAAGGGATGTATACAAACAGATTATCCTGCCCACTATAAGATGACACATGGTGACACAAAACATCAAGGGACGTTCATAGTGACTGCTGACCTATGACAATAACTTTAATTCAGGGTCTCTAATACTGATGACTGATTGTAGTATCCTGAGATGTATAGATATCAGTCCAAAACAGATTCAAGGAAATCGTCCATCAAAATCAAGCATGAAAATCCAGGGGCACTAATAGATCCAGGCACCAAGACTGTGGTAATCTTCGTATATATTTGTTATCCATGGCCTCCTGCCTTCTAAAAATCAACTTTTACAATTATGCTAATAAGCCTGAGGGACTACTAGGGAGGTTCCCAGAGCCCCTCCCTGCTGCAGATTCACAGGTTATTACACTGTATGGGAGCACTTGCCCCCTTCCACTGTATACTGAAACTTCCTGTTCTGCAGTGAGATTACATCAGGCAGAGGGAGGGGGGAGAGGAGACAGTGTAACAACCTGTGAAGCTGCACTATGGAGGGGCTTTGGGAACCGCCCCAGTAGAAGGAAGGAGGCCATGGATAACAAATATAAGAAGATTTCCAGAGAGTCTGTGCCTGGTTTATCCATGCTTGATTTTGATGGTAGATTTCATTTAAATACTATGTCTGATATACAATACATGAAGGGGCTTGCATATTTACCCAATGCCTTGCTGTTTAGTGCTGGGTGTAAGCATGAAACAGATTGTTTGCATTGTATCAAATTGATAGTCAATGCTTTAAAATTGTAGAGTGTAAACCCACCAATGTGCTTAGAGAATATGTGCAGCATAAAATACAGAATACAGTGTTATAGTAGAAGACTCCTTCTTGCTTCCTACCTGCAGCAACTCCAAGTCAGACTGTGACGCCTTCTGTGGCACCAATTCAGTCAACATCTCCGACATAACTTTCACATTTCCATTCACCACCTCCAGTTCACTGCGCAGCTTCGCTATCTGCCACAGAAACAATACAAAGAAATGTTACATGAATGAGTAAAAATTAGAAAGAATCCGAGTGCAATAACTGCAAAGAATCCAAGGTAACACTTTGCTTTACATATTCTACAGATCGTTCTGTTTAGCCTGCATTGTAGTTCACCACAATCCTGGGCGGTGTAGTCGGAGCTTAAAGGAGAGCTGGACTTAGAAATACGAAATACTTATACATCAACATCTTTGGCTTTAAAATTAAAAGATTACGGATTTTTTTATATGGTTTAAATGTTTATATTACGTGCATAGTTGGGTATACTTCCCTAGTGACACCCTAGGTACATTTATGAAGCCTGTATTTATATTAAAAGAAAAAGACAAAAAAAAAAAAATACTGAAAATCATTTGTGGCTTCAGCAAACTGATCACCAGGAATGTCATATTTAGCTGGTAACAGGTTCCAATAGCCTACGCTATGCAGATTAAAAAAATGTCATTGTCGGTATTCTGAATCTCTTCAGTACTTTATAAAACTTTATTTCACATTGCATCACTTCCTGGCAGCAGCATGTGGTGGGGAGGTGGTATGGGGGGGGCGGTGTCTTAGTCTCCTCATGCATTCTTCCTCTCCTCCAAACCATCCCCTTACCTCGCCTACCTGCTCAATGCCCATGGAAATAAGTGGGGAGGGAGCAGGATGAGTGTGGAGAAGAGGAGACTAAGACACAGGCTCACAGGCTGCTGCAGATGACCCTCCCCCCCCCCCCCCCCCACCACCACCTGGATCTGACGATTCACTGCTGAATCTAAAGCTAGGTAATGTGAAATAACGTATTGAAAGGATTCAGAATGATGGCAGGGACATTTTTAAAATCAGCATAGCATAGCATAGGCTGTTGGAACCTGTCACCAGCTGAAAATGATTTTCAAGGTGATAGGTTCGCTTTAGACAAAGTAGTGATCATCAAAAGGTCCCTTTACATTTCCTGATGCAAACTATATCATGGTTTTCCCCATACTTTTTACATACTGATGCTGCACACCGCTGTTTACATCAGGACAACACGTGCACGAGCGTCAATTACGACATAAAACACGTGATCAGCCATCAAACAAACAAGTCATCTGGAACTAACAACCCAATCAATGTTTATGAGGCTGATTAACATCTTCTATGATAGAAGGTTCGTAATAAAGCAGAATTTGAATATATCTTTATTATTTTCATAGGGAGGTGTACTATAAGCATTTCATTCATAACTTTTTTCTTTTACATTTTTTCTTTAATGTTTCTCCTTAGCAATGCCCTAACTGATCTTTGCTAAGGAAGTTCTGTGCTTCGTAGGCTGAATTTGCTTATGTTAAAGGAAACCTACCACTTGAAGTGGCAGGTATAAGAGGGAACTACCGAGCACCAGCTCAGGCTGAGCTGGTGCCGGAGCTTATTTTTGTTAGTGTTTTAAACCGCAGTATCGCGGTTTAAAACACTTTTTAAACTGTATGGCCGAAGCTGCTTCGGCGCAGGGAGGTACGCGCTCGGCGCGCCATGCGCGCGACCGTGCACGCGGCTACATAGGAAGTGAATGAGAGCCGCGGGCATGGTGCGTCGAGCGCGTACCTCCCTGCGCCGAAGCAGCTTCGGCCATACAGTTTAAAAAGTGTTTTAAACCGCGATACTGCGGTTTAAAACACTAACAAAAATAAGCTCCGGCACCAGCTCACCCTCGGTAGTTCCCTCTTATACCTGCCACTTCAAGTGGTAGGTTTCCTTTAACTACGGAGGAAAGTTTAAGAGCAATACATACTACCTAGAAATGTAAATGTAGTCATTTGCATATGTATAGGTGCAATAATGAAACTGCTTAACCAAATCCGTTACCACCAATAAATAAAGAGCTTTTCACTCTCTGCCCTGCACCGCTCTCCTTGCGGCGGGTGTCATATATTTGTAGTATTGTGAATTAAGAATTAAAACGTCAGAATTTGTGGTGCACGTGCTCAGTAGTGTACTTCCTCCTCTGAGGGCCAGTCTATATTAGTATAAAGAGGTTGGCCTATGCTCAGAAAATAATCAAATGCAAAATGTGGAAATGGTTAAAAGGAAATCTACCTTCAGAATCCATCATAATAAACCAGCAACACATACAAATCCCAGAACTGTGACTGAGGTAATCTTCTTATATTTGTTATCCTTGAGCTCCATTCTTCTAAAATCAACTTTTAAAATGATACTAATGAGCCAGAGTTATGGCTGTGTTACAGAATCCCTCCATTCTCTGGCTTCGCAAGCTGTAACACTGTGCAGCAGCACGTCTCAGCCTCACCTTCTCCCCTGCTCTCTGCACTTCCTCCGCAGCAGTGAGCACTCAGTGGGTGGCTGGTCGGGTGGGTGGGTGGCAGGTCGGCTGGGTGCTCCTACGGAATGTTACAGCCTGCGCATCTACAACACGGATAACACGCCCATAGCCTGTCATGCTCATTAGCATAATTGTAAAAGTTGATTTTAGAAGGTAGGAGGCCATGGATAACAAATATAATAGGATTACCACAGTCACGGTGCCTGGATCGATGAGTAAGTGTCCCTGGTTTATCATGAGGGATTTTAAATTGTAGATTTCTTTTAAATGATGATGGTAAATTTCATAGACTTCATGAAAATATTAATAGATAGATAAATGGAGTTATATATATATTATATACACACACACACAGACCCTATAACTATTCAAGTATCTCTATCATTTAACATGCATTGTAGCATAGTGTATTTTTACCTATAAAGATGACATTTTGTGCCTCATAAAAATAATTTATAAATTAAAATATTATAAAATTATAAATTATGTAACAGCCATAATTAAGAAAATTGAAATACCAGCTCACCGGTAGCAGACAGATGTCTGGGAAGGAAATGGCACGGACCACCTTGCTGCTCAGGCGTGACAACTCCAGTCCAAAAAAAATCACGGTCCAGCCAACTTCTTCCAATTCCATCAAGCTTTATTAAAGATATTGCATATCAATAGTAAAATTGCCCAGGCATGGGTTACGTCAACGCGTTTCGAGCGGAGACCCCGCTCTTAATCATGACAAACATTATGTTTGTCATGATTAAGAGCGGGGTCTCCGCTCGAAACGCGTTGACGTAACCCATGCCTGGGCAATTTTACTATTGATATGCAATATCTTTAATAAAGCTTGATGGAATTGGAAGAAGTTGGCTGGACCGTGATTTTTTTTTGGACTGGAACAGCCATAATTAACAGTTTTATTTGTTAAATGCAAACCATGTTGAATATTTACTCTTATACTTGCATTTTTCTATTGTAGTCCAATGATTATTTAATATGTTCTGTCCATGTTACCTGATTTTTTTTTAACATGATGGTGAGGAAAAACCTGATGTTAATATTGCACTATAGGAAATGTGTTGTTCTTACCAACTCCATATCTCTGGTTACCAAGATGTTAATAAATTCTGACCTGACTTATCAGAATACCTTGGAAACTCAGTAACTTGAGGTTACTGTACTGTGCCAAGTGAATAAACCACACAGAATCACCAGAGCAGTGTCTGTAACTACACCTTATTATGCTGCAAAACTGATCGCTCTAGGATTAGGATAGGATTAGGAGACAGGGTCAAAATAAATGCTATATACACATATATATTATATAATATATTTATACACACACACACACATATACACATTATATGCAATAAAAATGTAATACACATAAATAGGCAGAGATAGAGAATATCAAAATTCTATGTTAATTTTTACCTAAACCCAAATTCCATAAAAAAAAAACCTTGGCATCTCTAACATCCCATATTCTGGAACCATTGGCAAGCACAAAATATTGCAGCATTCCTATCACTATCATAATTTGGCAATATATTACTTTACAGCACTGAGACACCCAGAAGACCTCACCATCTGTAAGGGAATTTAAACAGGTGTCCTGTCGCAATATATAAATCCCTATGGTATTAATTGTTGCAAGTGATAACAGAATCTCATTGCATCTAATCTAAGTAAAAGGAAATTGCTATAAATGTCAAGTGCACTGAAGCAAGAAGGGATCGCTGACCTATTTTACAATGAAAAGTCTACCCAGCATATACCAGTACATTTATCTGTAAGGAGGTTTAGTCTCCTCTCCTGACAGGTCTGTGTCATTAAGATATCGTATTCCTCTAAATGCAACTCAGGAAAATCTTTTCTTGGCACTGTGTTTTATACTTTGTAACTTCAACTAGAGAAATTTAGAGTAAATTGACATGGGTGTTACCAGTTATCTGGACAGTTATCTCATCACGGAAGAAGCTGGTGATGGTGAGTGAAGAAGCGCCGACTCTACCGGGACTACACCTCGTGGATCTCCTCAACACGGGAGAAGCATGCCTCTTGTCTGGTAACACCCAGTTGTCATTTTATTCTTACATTTATAAGATAAGTAACAATTGAAACACATTTTTCCCCCATCCTTTCAAAAGTTATGACACAGGAAAGAGAATACAAGCATAGTCTCAAACTATCCCAGGGGCGATCATCTTATGGACATACAGTATGGACCAAAAGTTTGGCCACACCTTCTCATTTAAACAGTTTTATGTATTTTCAAGACTATAAAAATTGTAGATTCACAATGAAGGCATCAAAACTATGAATGAACACACATGGAATTATATACTTGACAAAAAAAAGTGTAAAACAACTGAAAATATGTCTTCGGAGTAGCCAACTTTTGCTTTGATTACTGCTTTGCACACTCTTGGCATTCTCTTGATGTGCTTCAAGAGGTAGTCACCTGAAATGGTCTTCCAACAGTCTTGAAGGAGTTCCCAGAGATGCTTAGCACTTGTTGGCCCTTTTACCTTCACTCTGCGGTCCAGCACACCCCAAACCATCTCGATTAGGTTAAGGTCCAGTGACTCTGGGGGCGAGGTCATCTGGTGTAGGACCCCAGCACTGTCCTTCTTGGTCAAATAGCCCTTAAACTGCCTGGAGGTGTTTGGGGTCATTGTCCTTTTGAAAAATAAATGAGGTCCACCTAAACGCAAAAAGGATGGAATAGCATGCCCCTGCAAGATGCTGTGGTAACCATGCTGGTTCAGTATACCTTCAATTCTAAATAAATCCCCAACAGTCTCACTAGCAAAGCCTCACACACCATCACACCTCCTCCTCCATGCTTCATGGTGGGAACCAGGCATGTAGAGTCCTTTCGTTCACCTTTTCTACATCGCACAAAGACACGGTGGTTGGAACCAAAGATCTCAAATTTGTACTCACCAGACCAAAGCACAGATTTCCACTGGTCTAATGTCCATTCCTTAAGTTCTTTAGCCCAAACAAGTCTCCTCTGCTTGTTGCCTGTCCTTAGCAGTGGTTTCCTAGCAGCTATTTTACCATGAAGGCTGCTGCACAGAGTCTCCTCTTACCAGGTGTTGTAGAGATGTGTCTGCTGCTAGAACTCTGTGTGGCATTGACCTGGTCTCTAATCTGAGATCTGAGCTGCTCTTAAAGGGGTTTTCTCACTAATCAAGTTAGGCTCTATCCACAGGGCGAAGCTTGGCGATTTCCGTCGGCTCCAGTGAGGATGTATGGAGCAGAATGTCTACTCCATTACTCTCCCAAAGCGACGAGGGGTCTGACTGAAGTAACCGGGACCCCATCGGACCCCTCGTTTTCGTGATCTGTAGGGGTCTCAGTAATGAGAGGCGACTCTTGGTCTTTCTTTCTTGGGGTGGTCCTCATGTGAGGCAGTTTCTTTGTAGCGCTTGATGGTTTTTGCAACTGCACTTGGGGACACTTTCAAAGTTTTCCCAATTTTTCAGACTGACTGACCTTTATTTCTTAAAGTAATGATGGCCACTCATTTTTCTTTACTAAGCCGCTTTTTCTAGCCAGAATACAAATTCTAACAGTGTATTAAGTAGGACTATCAGTTGTGTATCCACCACAACACAACTGAGGGTCCCAACCCCATTTAGAAGGCAAGAAATCCCACTTATTAAACCTGACAGGGCACCTGTGATGTGAAAACCTTTTCTGGTGACTACCTCTTGAAGCCTATCAAGAGAATGCCAAGAGTGTGCAAAGCAGTAATCATAGCAAAAGGAACCTAGAAAAGACATACCGTATATACCGGCGTATAAGACGACTTTTGAAGACAGAAAAATCTTCTGTCTTCTCTGGGGTTGTCTTATACGCCGGTAATGTTTCTTCTCACCTTTTCCGCGATCCACCGAAGCTCCGCTGCTACGCTCCGGCCGCCGGTGACAGCTACGTGGGTGCCGGCGTCGCAGAGAATATGACGTCGGCACGCGGCTGACGTCATATTCTGTGAGCCGCCAGCGCTCAATGAGCTGTCACCGCCGGCCGGAGTGTAGCAGCGGAGCTTCGGTGGATCGCGGGAAAGGTGAGAAGCTGTTTTATTATTAGTGTGCCAAGCAGGCTGGCTATATAGAGGGGGAGGCGGCAGGATGCAAACTGGGGGGGCCGGCATTCTGCACAATTGGGGGCCGCCAGGCTGTATAATAGCTGGCTGTATACTGGGGGTACAGGCTGGCAGTATAGTAGGGGGGGGGCAGTTTGGCAATATACAGGGGGGCTGGCTGTATACTGGGGGTACAGGCTGGCAATATACAGGGGGAGCTGGCTGTTGGAAAAGGGGTAGTCTTATACGGCAAATATATCTTAAACTCTATATTTTTAACAGGAAAGTAGGGGGGTCGTCTTATACACCAGGTCGTCTTATACGCCGGAATATACGGTATTTTCAGTTGTTTCACACTTTTTTGTCAAGTATATAATTCCACATGTGTCAGTTCATAGTTTTGATGCCTTCAGTGTGAATTTACAATTTATATAGTCATGAAAACACAGAAAACTCTTTGAATGAGAAGGTGTGTCCAAACTTTTGGTCTGTACTGTAGTTTTGCTTTGATAAATCACATATCAAAGACTGTATATGGAGCATTGTGACCAAAATATTTTGAGCAATGCGTGAATTGAGTACCAAAAAGGCCTTAAGTAATCCAACCCTTATGGCTTTTACCGCTTCTCGTTTACAATATGTAATATTAAACTATCTTTGCAGCTTGGAAGATAATGTACAATAATGAATAAACAATACTGATTTTCCAGGTCAGAATTAGCTCTTTTCAATGGGGTTTACCCACTATGAACACTTATCTGCTATCATATATATAGATAAGGCAAGTGCAGATCACTAGGAGACTTAAGCTAGGATCACCACCGATTGGGAGAAAAGGGGTGTAAGTGCTCCACATGAATGTAAAGTAAATTCCAGTCAAATAAGTACAACATTAGAAACCCCCCAGTGATCAGTTACTCATCATCCTGAGGATTAGGTGTAGAAAGGGGGACATTTATCATTGTATCTGCTTCAGGTTTTTTTGGTGCAAGTTTGTTGAATACTTGACAACTTTTAACAATGCGCTTCACTTAGAGATCGAGCCTTCCGAGGTCAAAGTTACTAATGTATTGGCTAGTATAGAATTTAGGAAAAAAAAACTCACTTCCCTTCTGGTGTGCAACTTTTATGTGATTTGCTGCAGATTCACAGGTTGCTACAATGTGGAAGCAGCACTTCCTCTTTCCCATTGTGTGGAATTACATAAAGCAGGGGGGGGGGGGGGGGGGCAAAAGCCTGTAAAGCTACAGCATGCAGGGTTTCTGGTAACTCCCCCAGAGCCATGGTTTCTCTTTAGCATAATTTTAAAAGTTGCTTTTAGAACAAAGGAGGCCATGGATAAAATAAGAAGATTACCAGTGCCACAGTGCCTCGATCACGCTTGATTTTGATGTTAGATTTCTTTTAATGTTTAAAGCATATACATCTGAAATCACACAGGTTGACAACCACACTGCTACCAACTTTATATGGTGCTATATAAATGGACATTTTTTTTGGGGGGGGGAGGGAGCCGGGGGGTTCCTGATTACAAAAAATTAAAAACATCTCTGAATTCAATATTGCAAAAATTATCAAAGTAAAATTGAGTAAATATTGCAAATTTTAAAAAATGCTAGTACTTGCCAACTATTGTAGGATACAATCCTACATTAGGCGCTTTACATTTTACACATCCTAGAACTTTGTATTACCTGGTCAGGAGTAGGGATTATTGGAGCATCACCTGACGTTCCCGTCTGAGACTGGCTTGAGTAAGGGGGTGGTCCGGGAAGGCTAACTGAACCCCCTCTTTGAAGGGTATCAGGAGGTGGCAAATCTGGTCTCGGCAAAACCTCAGGCTTGGCAAAACTCTGAGCGACAAACAAATGGATAGTAAAAATACAACAATAAGCTAATAAGTCAAATGTTATATACATGCAGGAAAAAAAAAAGACATTTTAGTTTTTTTTTTTTGACATCCACTGATTACAGTTTATTACATTAAACTCATGGCAAATGTTGTTCAACCTACAGGAGAACTAGCATGTATGTGTTATTTAAAGGGTTATTTAACTCATCGCTTACCTGACCCCTCTCATCCAGTTCTGGCCGCCTAGTTCCTGCTGCTGCAGGTGACCTACCATTTAGGTCAAAATAACTTTACCTGACATCAGTCGAATAGCGGATTCAGCGTCCGCAAATGGGTGACTGGTATTGGAGAGGTCAGGCAAGTTTATTTTAAATTATTTTTTACACTGTTACCGTATATACTCGTGTATAAGCCAAGTTTTTCAGCACAAAAAATGTGCTGAAAAACGTCCCCTCGGCTTATACACGAGTCTATTACAAAAAAAAAAAAATTACCCACTTAAAAAAATAAACTTAAATACTCACCCTCCGATGTCGGCGCGGCTTACCGATGTCCCCGATGTCAGCGCGTCCCGTCTTCTTTCTTCTCCGCGGCTCCTCTTCTCTCTTCTGTCATGGACGAGGCCATGTTTTCTTTGTGGCCGCGCATACTATGACGTCAGCAGCGGCCGCGTCATAGTATGCGCATGCTAGAAGAAAACATGACCGCGTCCATGCCGGAAGAAAGAAGAGGAGCCGCGGAGAAGAAAGAAGACGGGACGCACTGACATCGGAGACAAAGGGGTATTCTCATCTGGATATTCACATTCAGTTTGATAAATCTGCCATATATAAACATTTCTTCAATTAGATGTTATTAAAAAAAATGTTCCTGTGTGAAGATAATTTCTCATAAATGTCGCCATGTTGTCCCTTAGAAACAAGATAGCTTCCTCGGATACGGCCACCTCTGCTGGAGGGATTGTACAAATAAACAAAAAGTTTTTGTATATGTAATGTCCGGGAGTTACTGTATGACCGACAACCGTCCTGTGGTAATGATCGCTGAAGCCAGGAGGTCAGACAGGGCTCAATAGCACATGTCTGGCCACCGCTGCCAGAGTGTGAGGTGGTCGTAACCGAGGAAGCTATCTCGTTTCTAAGGGACAACATGGCTATGTTTATGGGAAATTATCTTCACACAGGAACATTTTTTTTAATAACATCCAATTGAAGAAATGTTTATAAATGGAAGATTAGTGAAACTGAATGTAAATGCCCAGACGAGAATACCCCTTTAAGTTTATTTTTTTTTAAGGGCCGTGGGGGCAGGCTGCTGTATACTACTAGGGGCTGCTGTAGACTACTAGGGGCTTGCTGTATACTACATGGGGGCTGCTGTATACTACATGGGGGATGCTGTATACCACATGGGGGCTGGCAGGCTGTATACTACTGGGGGCTGGCAGGCTGTATACTACTGGGGGCTGGCAGGCTGTATACTACTGGGGGCTGGCAGGCTGTATACTACTGGGGGCTGGCAGGCTGTATACTACTGGCGGGGTTTGACCAATGCATTTCCCACCCTCGGCTTATACTCGAGTCAGTAGTTTTTCCCAGTTTTTGGTGGTAAAATTAGGGGTCGGCTTATACTCGAGTATATACGGTATATTTAAAGTGAATCTGTCACCAGGAATGTGAATTTTAGCCAATGACAGGTTCCAATAGCCTATCCTACGCAGCTTCCCCCCTCCCCCTCCTCGTGGGACTTCAAAACACGCTGCTGGCAGAGAGCCAGGTAATGTGAAATAAAGTTTTCTAAACTACTGAAATTATTTAAAATGCTGACAGAGGCATTTTAAAAATCTGCATAGCATAGTAACCTATCACCAGCTAAAATAACAACCCCTGTAGCTTTTTAACTAGTATTTAGTGCAGTAGTGAATTTCTACCAATTATATTTTATCGCATTTCTATTAGTAATTGTAATTATGTACGCTTTAATAATCAACTTACAGCCTGAGGTGTGTGAATAGGAGACAACGTGTCCAGATCCGTCATTGGAAACTCAAGTCCTTTACGTCTCAGGTCCTCATAAACAGCGACCACCCCTGTTAAATCTGGAGTGCTGCGGAAGGCATCTGCCCAGGCCTAAGAGATAACATGTACATTATTTTTGTAGCCATTTACATTCTAAAGGTTTATGTTACATTGTAAAGAACTTTTCAAGCACAGAAAAATCACCTGCTACTACATTTTAAAGGGAACCTGTCAACAGCAACCCTCCACAAACCACACACCGTAAAGGTTACAAGGTGAGTGGGGGGGGGGGGGGGGGCTGGTGACAAGTTCCCTTTAAGAACTGGAACAAACATATTGGGGCTTATTTACTAAGGGTCCGCGGCGGGACTTTCATCAGATTTTACGACGTTTTTCGGGTCAAGTATTTAACTGGGGTTAATCTGAAATTTTGTTATTTTGTTGGAACTTAGGCCAGGTTAATCTGAAATTTTGTTATTTTGTTGGAACTTAGGCCACACCCCCTTTAGCTAAGACCATGCCTCCTTACCAATAGCATGCCCACTTTAGTACACCAGTTTCAAAATTGTCTAAAATCTTTCAGGAAATGTGGTTTAAGGTGTTTTAGATAGGTTTCGAGCACAAATTATGACATAATTCTGTCATTAATAAAGGACAGATAAATTTTTACTTTTTACACAGAGCAGGAAAGCGAGTGGGACTGCGGAGCACCAGGGCCGGCACTAGCACTAGGCATATCAGGGCAAGTGCCAGGGCCCAGGGCTCCTGGGGGGCCCACATAAGGCTGCATATAAGGTATCCATGGGGATGAGAGGGCGGTATCTAATAAATCCATAGGGGGGGAAGGGGGGCTTTATATAAAATAACCATGAAAGGGCTGTTTGGGATGGTAAACTAGGGAATATTTTAGGGAACAGGAGACAGTTTTACTTTCAGAATTTTTAGTGCCGGGTTCACTGCAAAGGGGCCCACTGAGGCTCTGTCGCCCAGGGGCCTATTGAAACCTGGAGCCGACCCTGTGGAGCACAATGCATAGATCTCACAGCAGGTCAATATGAAGACACTCCCTCATTCCAGCTACAAACATGGAATATAACTCCCATATAATATAAGATATGAACGCACAGTCAATTCTTAACAATGTCTGCACATTAGTATGGTCAAAATGAACTATGTCATTGGTACGATTCTTGATAGAAAACTAGAATATGGTGTAAAAAAACAAGATGCCCCAGATTTAGCCACCGTGAAGAACTGAGGAATTTTTACATGGTTAAGTCTATGCATAGTAAATGTCATATTCCATTTATCTTTTCCTATAGATCTATTTAATGAATGAAATTAACTACACAAGACACAATCTTTAGAACACTCTTATTTCATCCTATTTTTATTTAAAAAAAAACATAAAAAACAACAGAACTTTCTTACACGGCTTTGCTGCCCCCATGTGGTAACTGTGAAATATCTGCAGAGTTTTATATACTGGATATTCTGTAGGTTAAATACTAAAGGGCGTTAATAATTTATGTTCTATAAGACATTTTTACAACATTTGATCTGTATTTACATGACTTTTTCAACCATTAAACCGGCCCCTTGTCATTCCAGAGTAAGCAGAACATGCTTGGTGCTCAGAATAATATAAATTCCTTTGTCAGCGATATCTGAATAAGCCAAGATCACGACCTCCTAATAACCTCTCCTCATGACTGGCTAAATACAAATCTTTCTTTAAAATGTTTGGTTTTTTTATGGATCTTATCAAATCAGGGGTAGTTAGGGTTCTGTGTACAGTGCATACTGCCGTCCATTGTACAGAAGTTATGCCTCCGAGCCCCATTCACTAAAACGGAACGGGACAGGACTGCGACCAGGCCGCCTGGCACATGGTCATGGTCACTGACGGGTGATGAAAAAAAGTTTTTTTTTTCTTAAAAACGAGGGCATAAGAAGCTAGAAGAAGAGCAGTTCGTGTCAGAGGACGCAGACACCAGTATGTCAGTGTGCTTGGTTTACAATCCTTCATCCTGGTGGTAGATGTCCTTTAACCTGCAAATTCAAAATTTACAGACCCAAAATAAATACTTCATAAAAATTAGTAAACTTACATGCAACTCGCCTGAGGGTAGTCCACCTTTAATAAAGGAGTCCTGCATTTGAAGTGTTCTCTGCACTGCCCTGCCTCCCTATTGCTGATTGACAGGGCTCACTACTACCAGTACTTAGGGACCGTCTGCCAATATTCAACTACAGACATATTCAGCTCTGTAGTAAATACGGTGTCAAATGTTTTACACGGTGCCCTGCTGGAACATTGATAGAGAGCTCTGTTACATCATTCAGCACTTCATGTCATGTGACCTGGATAATGTAATCTCAGGTCCTTTACCCCCTAACATTTGCTAAATTTACCCATGTGTATGTATCTGATCACATGAACTCACAGCATGCTTCCATGAAGGCATGGGGAGAGCTAGCAGTCCATGATTTCATGTGATAAGATACATACATGAGGTAGATGTTGCAAATGTTACAGGGTAAAGGACCTTAGATGAAATTAGCCTGATCACACGACATAAAGTGCTGAATGGTGAGAAGAGACATGTACAGGACCTGTTGGACTCAGCAGAGCAGGCCACATTCATCTTGTCCGTATGCCAGGAGAGAGGGCAAAGTTGATTTTATGGGGATATGAGGGAAACTATTTTAAAGAGAACCTACCACCACGAATCTACCTATAAAGGTAGATCGGGTGGTAGGTGGATGTAAGGGACGTGAGGATAGCTCTTTTTAGAGCTAATCCTCACGTCTCCGCTAACTTTTGGGAAACTTTATTCCCAATATGTAAATTTCGTTATGCGGCTACTGGGGTGTGGAGTAGCCGGCACGAGGCTACACAGCGCGGCTACTCCACGCCCCAGTAGCCACATTAGTCCTCCTACCCTGTTGCGTGCGGCGCGCAGCTCCTCGTAGCTGCGCGCCCTCGTTCCTTCATGATGGCGTTCTGCGCAGGCCGACGGCTGAGCAGTCCCAGCTCCGAGGCCGAAGCTATTGCGCATGCGCAGTAGACGGCTTGTCAGACGAGGGCGCACAGCTATGAGGAGCTGCGCGCCGCACGCAACAGGGTAGGAGGAGTAATGTGGCTACTGGGGCGTGGAGTAGCCGCGCTGTGTAGCCTCGTGCCAGCTACTCCACGCCCCAGTAGCCGCATAACGAAATTTACATATTAGGGGAATAAAGTGTACCAAAAGTTAGCGGGGACGTGAGGATTAGCTCTAAAAAGAGCTATCCTCACATCCCTTACATCCACCTACCACCCGATCTACCTTTATAGGTAGATTCGTGGTGGTAAGTTCCCTTTAAGTCCAATGCAAGTTTCCGCACTTTCATTTATGTAGTACTTGCAGGGGGCATAGTGATCTTTGGAAATACAATAACAGGAGCCGCCAAAAAGCCTTAAACTTGGATTAATTCTTATTAGATGAACTGTCAGCTTAAAGGGGCTTTCCACTTTACAGTGTCAGTAACAGCATATCACTTCCAATCGCCTGGAAATATCTGGCAACAGATTGGGAATCTAATACATATATATCACATACAAACACAAACATTAATATTAAATATTACAAATGAAACATTGTTCTAAAGTTCCCACCCAAAATTCTACAATCTCTACAACCATTTTTGACCCCACAGTCAAAGTAATGACCTATTCCCACAGTCAGCTTTTCTATGCATATTTCAAGCTGTGTCTCCACATGAAAAAAAGTACATGAAGAGTAAAAACAAAGAAGTTTGTGACATCGGTAATAGGACTCGGCGTGAGGCCTTTCCTCTCAGATCCACATCATTTTTCTAATATTATACAATTTCCAGCGGTCTCTAGGAGACACTTATAAGTCCAGTCACATTACACCATTACAGTGCAGTCAGTCGTACCTGTATTAAATTGAGAACTTTATCAGTGACTATGCTCGGGGGGTTGTTTCTCGGCAGGATCACCTTTACAAGCACCCCCTCAACAAACTCCTGGTTAGCTGCCAATACATGAAATCGGTGGCCACAGTTCTTCACACAAGCTTCAAGTACCTAAAGGACAGAAAACACAGAAGGATTATTTCACCCCCTATCATTTAAGATTAGTGTCTTTCTCTACCTTTCCTATACATTGTACTGGTTCTGTCTCACAGTGTTGTCAATCTTCAGGTCCAGTCACAATGGAGTAGATTTATCAAAGTGTCACACATGAGACCAGTGCAGAGTGCTACTAGACTGTCTTCTGCTGCGCCACATTTATCACTGATCTTCCTCAGATGCGTGATGATAAACCCTGAGTAGTGTAAGACTGTCCACTTGTACTCTCCACTCTCCCTTAGTTGCTCTATACTAAAATGCTAAAGCGCTATGAAATTTGAAGGCGCTATATAAAGATTATTATTGTTATTAAAACGTCAAATTAAATGTTTTTGTACCACTGACCTTTTTGCCGCAAATTACTCCACAATTCTTAATAAATAGGACAGCATGATAAATCTCCCCCAAATCTTAATACATTATATTTAAGTTCATAATTTTCAATGGGGACAATATTTAAGAACAAAAAAAAAATCCTTAAAGGGGTGTTCCCATTTGCGCAAAAAAAAAGGTTATGGTTTGTAATATGAAAAGTTATACAATTGTCAATATACTCTCTGCATCAATTCCTCAGGGTTTTCTAGATCTCTGCTTGCTGTCCTGCTATATAAACCTTCTATGTTTACTAAAAGTGAACAGAAATCTGTCCATGGTCACACAGGTGCACGGCTCGTTATATCACACAGCTCTGATTACTCTGTTGTACTAACGAGCCGTGCACCTGTGTGACCATGGTCAGATTTCTGTTCTCCGGAAATGAACAATGACGCTTTCTGTAGAAGGACAGCAAGCAGAGATTTTGAAAACCGTGATGAGTTGATACAATAAGGGTGTTGGAAAAATGTATCATTTTTCATCATGCAAACAATAACATAAATTTGCTGAAATGACAACATCCCTTTAATCCCGACGACCCCTTTAAACAGCACAACACATTTTATACATTTAGCTACTTTGTCTGGCTATAATATAGTGCAATCCTAAAACAGACATTTTTATAGTGCTTGACACTAAATTCAGCAAATTTTGAACCTTGCACATCCTCTTTAAGATAACTGTGTGTTGCCCAGCATTACATCAGAAACTCATGGGGTGAGTAATTTTGTGGTGTAGATTTTTTGTTATGTTTTTTAATTCAATTTTTTCAGTTTACTTTTATTCCTTATTATTACTTTCCGTCTCTCAAAGTTCCTTAATATCTATTTTGACCTATTTTTTTTTGCCCTTTATTTTTACATGTTACTTTTTGATGGTAACTGGGGTATTTGAACTGTTTCTGGCTTTCATGGTTCCCTTACAGCTGCTCACAGAGGGGGACCCAACATTCAGCTGTTCGCTCACTTGGACAGTTTTCTATAGCCTGTGTGTGGTTGCATTGCCACTGAGCCCCATTAACTAGAATCGGACTCTGCTGCCCAAAGGCCATATTGTCACTGGCCTGTGATACGGAACCAGAACTCACAGAACACCGGCACTATATCATAGAGCAAACCTGAGGAGGTACCGGGTGCATGTGAAAGTATGTACTGTAGGAAGTGTTACGGCTCATACAGATATGCTACAGACCCGACTCATCCCTAACACAAAGGCTATGAGACAAAACTCACCGTTAAAGCTAACATCACCTCCTGAAAATTCTTATTGCCCACAATCCTCTTTTTTAAGGCTCTGATCGCATCTTTTGGTCTAAAAGAAAACAATGGAGTCATCTACGAGGAAGATGTGATATCTATTACCATCTAAAGTTTATAGATATAACCAAATGTCATTACCCTTCTTCAGTTTCATTGACAATATCACATATCTCCATGTTCAGAGCCCAATCTTCAGAACGAAGAGATCCATCTGTTGCTTTTTCTGAAAGATTAAAAATAAGGTCATGTTTTCAACAATTTCCATGTTGACAACAATAAGCCAATGGAAATTTGTAATTAAAAAGAATTTTAAAAATAATAATTATATAAATAAAATATGAGTGTATATACATACACATACACACACAGAGCGAAAGAGCGGGCAAGATGGCGAGCGAGAGAGATTAGGCCCATATCACACCAGCACCGGGGATTTCAGTTACCGTCTATGAAAATCCATTGGAATAGCTTTTATTATATATAGAAGAAAAAAAATAAAAAGGTTGGTGCTCTATTTTTCCAACTCTAAATAATGGCAGAACATAAAGGAAGATGCCAGACACACAAGTGTGAACTTAGTCTAAAAATGTTTAAATATATAAACTCAAAACATGAAAATAGCCCACTTGCCCCCAAAAATACAAGTCCTTACAGGAATATGAAGTAAATCAAATACATAAACGTTCCAGCCACTTCCTGCTTCCTTACAGACATCTTCCAGAGTATTTATAGCGAAAACCTTCCTCAAGACCAGACGATGGCATTGTACAGTCCGTGCGCCACACCCGGACCTCTAACTTTCTCTGACCGTCCCGCGTGAATTCATTCAAAATTTTGAGGTTCCCTCCCCATCATTAAAGGCAACCTGTCACTAGCCACCCGGCTAGTAAACCCACAAACATCCCTTGTAGGGGCTATTAAGCGGTGTCCAGGCATGTCCTTATACTTCAAAGCTGGCTTCATGCCGAAATATAAACATATTCGCTGGCAGGTACCGTCAGGGGGGTGGAGGAGTCAAGCGTTCACCCACCCTCCAGGCCGATGCATCATGAAAACCCTGCCGCCTTCCCTGTTGTATTTTCCACAGCTCCCAGTTCGAAATCTTGTCCAAGTTCAAGCACCGCCGGAAGACGGGTAGACTGGGCAGTTATCGGCTCGATGGAGGGGAGGGGTGGGTTTTTTTTACGGCGGCCTGGAGGATGGGTGAGATTTTGACTCCTCTTCCCCGAGCGCAAATCCAGCTTTGAAGCATAATAAGGACATGCCTGGACAACACTTAATAGCCCCTATAAGGTATGTTTGTGGGTTTACCAGCCGTGCCACTGGTGACAGCTTCCCTTTAAATAATGATACAATTAGGTCCTCCATATTTTCATTGAATCATTGTAATGTTTTATTTCATACATTATCATAGGTTTTGGGTAGAACTAAGTATAAAAGTCTGTCCCTCTAAAACCATTCCAATTTGTAATGTGGTCCCTGCCATCTCCCAAACATTCAGACTGGTGCACTCAGAAACAGGCACCACAACACTCTTGGGGAGAGGAGACGGTGCTGACTGCAGTGCTATTCTATTTTAATGTCCCAGAAAACCCCTCCACACCTACAACAGGACCCCAAAGGGGTTAAACACCAAATTACTTCGTACCAAGAACATAGAAAGTTTATTATATTTTAATACTCATATGAGCAGCATGCCGTTCCGCATTTTACACTCATCCAAGGAATGTGCTGGTGGGAATCGGATTGATATGGTTTGGGGGGTTTTAGCTGACACACAATAAGTGAAAAGTATTCAATATACAATGGATAACCATACCACACCCTATGCTAGGAAAAATGTTCAGCATTTCCCTTTAACAAGTATTTTTGGACCAGAGATCTACACTGAGCTACAGAAAGGGCGGCTACTGATCTGAAAACAACAACTGAAGACAGAACTGGCACAGAACTGCAGGAACATTCCACCAACTGGATCGTCTGGGATCCAAGTAATATTCATAGAGAGGGCTGCAGTAGACGCTGATGTTCACTGCTAAATAAAGGAAATGTTAAAGTTATGCGATCAAAGCAAAAGCCTACAATTAGAAGGATTCTTGTGGTCTTTAAAGGGGGTTTCTAGTAATTCTGGCGTCACGGGAAAGAAATGTGTACACTGCGTCAGGTCCTGGCTCCAAAAGGCCTGAAAGTTTGGATTATGAGAACAGGGGTCCTTAGTATCAAGAGAGAGGGACTAGGGATGAGTTCATGGCTGTCCTGAAAATGCAGAAAAGGATCCCCACCCCTGTGTTGTGTGTGGATGGAAAGGGGATCGATATGAGAATAATAGTATTTAATGGTAAACAGTCACTTAAGGATAATGTTCTCCAATGAGTGTTTAATGGGGTTTTCCCAATATTTATAATCTGTCCATAGGAAATGTCAGAATAAACACTGGGGACCCCCCTCTGATCAGGTAATTCTGTCAGTCTCATGCAATTGTAATGTGCGGAGAGGTGAAAGAATATTCTTTCTAATGATGTATTTCTTGTCTTTCAAGAAATGTTCTTTTCCCAGAGTAGACCTGCCAAGAGTCACTACTATGTATGCTAATGTGGTATCCTGGAGTCTGCTGCACTGCTTGCCAGCCCGGTGTATACATTACAATACAAAGCACCTAATGCTACTGGGCTCACTGCGGGGGAAGGAAAGCGAGGTGCAAGAATGAGAATCTGCACATTTTGAGCTATACAAGTTGTTCAGGTGGGCGGCTGCACAATGACAGATTCTCTTTAAGAGGGTCTTATTCACAATTCCACTTTTGGCTCTATATTCCTAGGCCCCACCTATTCCGATATGCAACACGTGGTAGATACATCATCCATTATTTCATCAGAGATTTTAACCCCTTAAAGACGCAGAGTTTTTCCGCTCATTTCTCGCTCTCAAACTTCAAAAATCCATAACTTTTTCATTTTTACGTGTACAGACCTGTGTGAGGGCTTATTTTGTGCGTAACATATTTTACTTTCTCGTAATGTTATTTATTTTAACATGCCCTGTACTGCGAAGCTGAAAAAAAATTCCAAATGTGGAAAAATTGAAAAAAAAAAAAACGCACGTTCTTGTGGGCTCATTTTTTTCGACTTTGACTGTGCACTCAAAATAACAACTCAGCTTTATTCTTTGGTTCGGTGCGATCGCGGTGATACATAATTTATATAGGTTTTAATGTGTTTTAATACATTTTCAAAAAAATTTTTCAAAATCTTCTGACACTAATAACTTTTTCATACTTTCGCGCACGGAGATGTGTGAGGTGTCATTTTTTGCGAAATGAGGCGACGTTTTCATTGCTACCATTCTGAGGTCTGCGACATTTTGATCATTTTCTATTTCATTTTTTATGTGATGTAAAAAGGTGTAAAAGTCGCATTTCGGACATTTGGGCGCCATTTCCCGCCTCGGAGGTCACCGCCGCCGTAACCGTTTTTATATTTTGATAGATCGGGCATTTTGGGAAGCAGCGATACCTAATATGTTTGTGATTTTTACTGTTTATTATGTTTTATATCAGTTCTAGGGAAAGGGGGGGTGATTTAAATTTTTTATATTTTATTAATTTTTTTTTATTTTTTAAACTTTTTTGTTTTCTTTTTTTCGCCACTATTTCTTAGACCATCTAGGGTACATTAACCCTAGATGGTCAGAACGCTCCTACCATATACTGCAATACTACAGTATTGCAATAAATGGCATTTTTACAGGTTATTCATTACAATGAGCCACTGGCTCATTGTAACGAATCTGCAGAAGCCATGTAGCCTCATGTCAAGACCCGAGGCTACCATGGCAACCGATCGCCGGCCCCCGATGACATTCGGGGGCGCGGCGATCGTAAAAAAAAAAAAAAAGGTGGCGCCGCCGTCTTTTAGACTCCACCGGCGACTTTGCCAGCGGCAATGACAGTGTTAATAGCCGCGATCTCTGCAAGCACCGACCGCGGTTATTAGCGGTGGGGGTTTTCTGCAAAATGCAAAAACCCCCACCCTTGTATGAAGAGGACTCAGCCCGTGAGCCCCCTTCATACACTCCTTATACCTCTGCAGGGTGTTAAGGGGTTAAGGTTTTGTTTATATGATGTTCAACGTGCTGTGAAAATGTCCTGAGAATTTTATTACAATTACAGTGATACCGAATGTTTTTTATGTTATACCACTTAATAAAAAAAGGACCCCATTTTTGGCAACAAAGAACAGCAATTCAGTCATTTCAGGCTTATTTACCAAGGTTCTGCGGACACACTTCTGTTTTCGGGGATTGCACGGCTCTGACAGGTATTTAATAGGGGATTGTGTCACATGCGAACGGATTGTGGCGCAGCTGCGCTGGCTTTCATATGCAACAGAAGTAGGGGGTGCCTTCAGATGATCCGCCTGATTCAGGCTGATTTAACTTTCAAATTGTGTCGCAAGATCAAGCACTTATATGCACCAGGAAGAGGAAGGTGAACTCTGTCAGACCTGATCGGGGAAGCGACACATGCAGGATATTGGGAGCACGATCTTAGTGAATTATCATCGGACAATGCACTTTAGGTGAACTCCTCCGGACGGGTAAGTAAATGTGCCCCATTGTGCATTTTTCTTGCTGCTGTTTTCTGTGTAGGCTAAACATGGATTTTTTAAATAGTTGACAGTTTTTATAACATAGCAAAACCAGTAATTATCATCGTAAACATTGTTAACATTTTTTTACTTCTATTTAAAATTAAAAAAAAATTTTAAGACTTTTTTTTTCCAGTTCCACAAGACGACTGGAACATGTAATAACTTGTATATTGTACTTTGCAGGCGGTGTCGCTGGCTGGGCCACATAGGCTGCGGGGGGCATCTACACAAGGTCAGCACATTTGTTGAGCGCTAAAATAAAAGGACAGCTTTGCTAGCCACACACATTACCCTACCTGTAGAATGAGTGCATTTCATAGGCCACAAACAATGGCCCAGTGGTCCTATTATTTGCAGCCTGCATGCAAAAGACTGCCCAAGCCGCAAATGGCCGGCTCTGAGCTTAGGGGCTCAGGGATTCAGGCCACCTACGGGGCTGTAGTAACAGCCATGTGGTTAAAGGGAACCTGTCATCACATTTGCACATACACAGCCAGTGACAGGTTCCTACACTCACTGGCCACTTTATTAGGTACACCTGTCCAACTGCTTGTTAACACTTAATTTCTAATCAGCCAATCACATGGCGGCAACTCAGTGCATTTAGGTATGTAGACATGGTCAAGACAATTTCCTGCAGTTCAAACCGAGCATCAGTATGGGGAAGAAAGGTGATTTGAGTGCCTTTGAACGTGGCATGGTTGTTGGTGCCAGAAGGGCTGGTCTGAGTATTTCAGAAACTGCTGATCTACTGGGATTTTCACGCACAACCATCTCTGGGGTTTACAGAGAATGGTCCGAAAAAGAAAAAACATCCAGTGAGCGGCAGTTCTGTGGGCGGAAATGCCTTGTTGATGCCAGAGGTCAGAGGAGAATGGGCAGACTAGTTCGAGCTGATAGAAAGGCAACAGTGACTCAAATCGCCACCCGTTACAACCAAGGTAGGCAGAAGAGCATCTCTGAACGCACAGTACGTCGAACTTTGAGGCAGATGGGCTACAGCAGCAGAAGACCACACCGGGTGCCACTCCTTTCAGCTAAGAACAGGAAACTGAGGCTACAATTTGCACAAGCTCATTGAAATTGGACAGAAGAAGATTGGAAAAACGTTGCCTGGTCTGATGAGTCTCGATTTCTGCTGCGACATTCGGATGTTAGGGTCAGAAATTGGCGTCAACAACATGAAAGCATGGATCCATCCTGCCTTGTATCAACGGTTCAGGCTGGTGGTGGTGGTGGTGTCATGGTGTGGGGAATATTTTCTTAGCACTCTTTGGGCCCCTTGGTACCAATTGAGCATCGTTGCAACGCCACAGCCTACCTGAGTATTGTTGCTGACCATGTCCATCCCTTTATGACCACAATGTACCCAACATCTGATGGCTACTTTCAGCAGGATAATGCGCCATGTCATAAAGTGGAATCATCTCAGACTGGTTTCTTGAACATGACAATGAGTTCACTGTACTCAAATGGCCTCCACAGTCACCAGATCTCAATCCAATAGAGCATCTTTGGGATGTGGTGGAGCGGGAGATTCCCATCATGGATGTGCAGCCGACAAATCTGCGGCAACTGTGTGATGCCATCATGTCAATATGGACCAAAATCTCTGAGGAATGCTTCCAGCACCTTGTTGAATCTATGCCATGAAGAATTGAGGCAGTTCTGAAGGCAAAAGCGGGTCCAACCCGTTACTAGCATGGTGTACTTAATAAAGTGGCCGGTGAGTGTATAGAGCTCTATTAACTGACTGCCAGCCTTCTTTTAGCTAAAAATTGTTGCGCTTACATCCACATAAATCACCTTTTATCTTATATTTCCTGGCATTAGAGGGGGGAGTGTCCTGCCCTGTCCTGCTTATCCTGAGCCGCCCATCTACTCCTCCCCATGCCTTATGCCTCCTTACTGGTCACAGTTTATGTCATGTGACCAGAGTGACATCATCTCAGGTCCTTCAGCCTCTTAATAATAGCAAACTGTACCCGATGTATGTATCTGACCACATGAAGTCACAGCAGCCTCCATGAACTTCTACTCCTCTCCATCCTCCATGGAGGCTGCCGTGATTTCATGTAATCACATACATGGTGTACAGTTTGCTATTGTAAGAAGGCTGAAGGACCTGCGATGATGTCACTAGTTACGTCATGAATGTAACACAAGGCACCGTGTAAAAAGATTGACACAATATTTCCCATCTGTACAGAGGTTTATATGTCTGTAGTTGAATATTAGCAGACGGTCCCTAAGTACAAGGAGGTAGAGAAGGGATTTGAAGAGATATAGAGCTGTCAATCAGAATAATGGGGAGTGGTTAACTGGTATCTCTGACTTTTCTCCCCTCTCAGGCTGCCAGAGATGAGTCAGAAAAGCTAACTTGCATATCAGAAAAATGGTTGTAATTAATGTACAGTGCCCCACTGGCAGCTAATTTTAGGTGATATAGGAAGGACTTGTAATTCTTTATCAGCAGACATTGTTAATCAGGGGGGCTCAAAATCTGGTGACAGGTGCTCTTTAAGCTCATAAAAATACATGGGGACTCAAAAAAAAAAAAAATGTTTGCGTGCAGAAAGCCTTAGACTAATATTGGCTGAATCAGTACAAATTGCTAACCATCTAATGTATATGGAGGACGCTTAATCCTACTTCAAACTCCGATGTTGGGGGATGGCACTTATTGATTTCAACACGCCCAATCCTGTTCTGAAGAAAAACATCCTAGCACCAGAGGCAGAATCCTTCTCCTCATGAAGAACATTCCTTCAAAGAGGCTGCTGTGATTTCATGTGATCAGATACATACATGGGGTAGATGTTAAATATGTAACAGGACCTTAGATGACATCACCCTGGTCACATGACATGGAGTGCCCAATGATGTAACAGGGCTCTCTCTCAATGTTCCACACAGCAGTGAGAACAGTTGTCAATCAGCAACAAGGAGGCAGAGCAATGCAGTAACCACTGAATATGCAGGGCTTCACTGGACTCAGTGTCGTGGGTCTCACATGAGGTGAGCTGCACATAGGTTTACAAACGGATTTTTATTTTAAGCATTGCAGCCGTGGAAAGGAACCATTTAGGGAACGGTCACGGGAACGCTGTGGATAAGGGCAATGCTTTTTTATCATAGTTTTTAATTACCGTATATACTCGTGTATAAGCCGAGTTTTTCAGCACAAAAAAACGCGCTGAAAAACGTCCCCTCGGCTTATACACGAGTCACAAGTTAAAATACAAAACTTAAAAAATACTTAAAAAATAATAAACTTATATACTCACCCTCCGGTGGCCCCGATCTGCAGCGCTGCTCCCCCGATGTCCGCGCGGGTCCTCTTCTGGCTTCCGTGCCCGTCTGCTGTCTCCTGTACATCGCACTGGGTGCCGCCGCCATTGCTCTCTCCTGGGCGCCGCTGCTGACGTCATACTAGGCGCCGCCCGGGAGAGAGCAATGGCGGCGCCCAGCGTGATGTACAGCAGTGCTGTATACTACTGGAGGGCAAGCTGGGCAGTGCTGTATACTACTGGAGGGCAAGCTGGGCAGTGCTGTATACTACTGGAGGGCAAGCTGGGCAGTGCTGTATACTACTGGAGGGCAAGCTGGGCAGTGCTGTATACTACTGGAGGGCAAGCTGGGCAGTGCTGTATACTACTGGAGGGCAAGCTGGGCAGTGCTGTATACTACTGGAGGGCAAGCTGGGCAGTGCTGTATACTACTGGAGGGCAGGCTGGGCAGTGCTGTATACTACTGGAGGGCAGGCTGGGCAGTGCTGTATACTACTGGAGGGCAGGCTGGGCAGTGCTGTATACTACTGGAGGGCAGGCTGGGCAGTGCTGTATACTACTGGAGGGCAAGCTGGGCAGTGCTGTATACTACTGGAGGGCAAGCTGGGCAGTGCTGTATACTACTGGAGGGCAAGCTGGGCAGTGCTGTATACTACTGGAGGGCAAGCTGGGCAGTGCTGTATACTACTGGAGGGCAGGCTGGGCAGTGCTGTATACTACTGGGGGCAGGCTGGGCAGTGCAGTATACTACTGGGGGCAGGCTGGGCAGTGCTGTATACTACTGGGGGCAGGCTGGGCAGTGCTGTATACTACTGGGGGCAGGCTGGGGTGGCTGTATACTACAGTCGGCAGGCTGGGGTGGCTGTATACTACTGGCGGCAGGCTGTATACCTTAGGGGGCTGGCTGGCTATATACTGGGGTCAATAGGTTTTCCCAGTTTTTGGTGGTAAAATTAGGGGTCTCTGCTTATACTCGGGTCGGCTTATACCCGAGTATATACGGTAAGTATTTATTTTGGGTGGGTTAATTTGCATGGACTGTTCTCTTTAAGGGGTTAAGCAAAGTTCTCCACTGGAGATGCTTTAGAAAGCATTGTGCTCCTGCCAGAACATTCTAGATCTATACACCAGATGTAGAAAACACAAGAAGCAGAGAAGCTCCTGATGGGATCACGTCCCACAGTAAAAATGAAGAAATATTTGTCTTGTGAAATGACCTTGCTACTGTGCAACGGGTTACACACCCAGAATAAGGGTGGCACCAGTACAGCACTTCAAACAAGAAAATGATGTCATTACTTCCCAGGTGATTGCCCGTCATTTATCCCTTTTTACTTGTGAGTTATAAATTCAGACTGACTACATAAAAGAGAGTCACATACAAAACATGTAATACATTTATGGAACCATTATACAGACATCCAAAAATATTCAATAATAAAAAAAAAAAATTAAAAAAAAAAAAAAAAAAAATATATATATATATATATATATATATATATATATATATATATATATATATATATATATATATATATATATATATATATATATATATATATATATATATAGCCCTCGCAGCAGTGATGTAATACACGTCACATGCCGCTAAGGGGTTAAAGGGGGTCGACCATCTGCTCAAGTGTTATAATCTACTGTTGCAGAGAAATGCAGATGGATTTCCTCATACCTTTATAATTTCTGTCCATTACTGCATTTCTGAGAAATTCCAATTTTAATCTGTAGCTAATGAGGTGGTTGTTGCACCAAGGTCGTGTTCTTAGCACCCAGAGCACTACTGAATGGTCAAGGATTGTAAAGGGGCTATGGTAATAACCCTATTCATCTAGGGCAGTGATGGCTAACCTATGGCACGGGTGCCAGAGGTGACACTCTAGGCCAGTGATGGCGAACCTTTAAGAGGCCGAGTGCCCAAACTGCAAACCAAAGGCGAAGTTTCTAGTGCAAGGTGCCAACACAGCAATTTAGCCCAATAGCGCCACAATACCACTATACAAGAGACAAATAACACTTTGACATCATGAGGCCACCATTACAACCACATAAATAGCAGAATTCTGGTTATAAAGACCACTATAGAAAGGCCAACATTACCAATAATAACACTATACTAGAAGCTAATATAGTGATGAATACTGTATTACTGCCATCAGTGTCGAACTGGTGTACCTTGGGCCCACCAGAGAAAAATTTTGGGGGGCACCTGTAGCTCCATGTATGGCTGTGTACTGCAGCTGTAGCTCCATGTATGGCTGTGTACTGCGGCTGTAGCTCCATGTATGGCTGTGTACTGCGCCTGTAGATCCATGTATGGCTGTGTACTGCTGCTGTAGCTCCATGTATGGCTGTGTACTGCTGCTGTAGCTCCGTGTATGGCTGTGTACTGAGGCTGTAGCTCCGTGTATGGCTTTGTACTGCTGCTGTAGCTCCGTGTATGGCTTTGTACTGCTGCTGTAGCTCCATGTATGGCTGTGTACTGCGGCTGTAGCTTCATGTATGGCTGTGTACTGTGGCTGTAGCTCCGTGTATGGCTGTGTACTGTGGCTGTAGCTCCGTGTATGGCTGTGTACTGCGCCTGTAGCTCCATGTATGGCTGTGTACTGTGGCTGTAGCTCCGTGTATGGCTGTGTACTGTGGCTGTAGCTCCGTTTATGGCTGTAGCTCCGTGTATGGCTGTGTACTGTGGCTGTAGCTCCGTTTATGGCTGTGTACTGCGGCTGTAGCTTCATGTATGGCTGTGTACTGTGGCTGTATCTCCGTGTATGGCTGTGTACTGTGGCTGTAGCTCCGTGTATGGCTGTGTACTGTGGCTGTAGCTCCGTGTATGGCTGTGTACTGTGGCTGTAGCTCCGTGTATGGCTGTGTACTGTGGCTGTATCTCCGTTTATGGCTGTGTACTGTGGCTGTATCTCCGTTTATGGCTGTGTACTGCGGCTGTAGCTCTTTAAGTAAAAGTTTTATTTTCTCCGAAAATAACATACACAACACAGGAGAAATGCTGCAGCATTGTGAGTTTAGGGGTAATACCCAGTCCCTCCAGTAGCCAGTATATAGACAGGGCCTCACCCCCACCTCAGTATAGAAATAGGGCCTCACCCCCCACCCCAGGATAGAAATAGGGCCTCACCCCCCACCCCAGGATAGAAATAGGGCCTCACCCCCCACCCCAATATAGACAGACAAACACAGAGGGCCTTACCAAGTGCCGGCGCGGATGCGGTGACATCACCGCCAAAGCATAGGAGCAGGCATCGGGCGCCGGGACCCCGCAGGCAGCAGGACGGGGCTAAGTAGATGTTGGCGCGCTGAGCCCCCGCGACTCCGCATGCAGTGGGACGGGGCTGCGCAGACATCAGCGCACTGGGACCCCGCAGGCAGCGGGCCGGGGCCGCGGCCGTGCAGACATCGGCGCGTTGGGACGAGACTCCACAGGCAGCGCGCCGTGAACGAGCAGGCAGCAGGATGACGGGGCCGCGCAGGCAGTAGAGCGCTGTGACCCGGCAGGCATCGGAGTTCAACGGGGCTGCGCAGGTATCGGAGTTCAACGGGAACTCAGCAGGTGTCGGTGCCCACTTTGATGGGATTGGGGAGATGGTACGCGTGCCAGCAGAGAGGGCTCTGCGTGCCCTCTCTGGCACGCGTGCCATAGGTTCGCCACCACTGCTCTAGGCCCTTTCTGTGGGCACTCAGGCCATCACTAGAGATGACTCCAGGTATCTTCTTGCAGTCCCACACAGCCCAGGACTTGCTGTGAACAGAGCTATTTTAAAGTGACAGCTGTACCTGGGACTATTTTCTGCTTTATTGGTGTCCTCAGGAGCTGCTATCAATGAAAACTGTGACAGAGAAGGGAGTATAAATCACAAATTAAATTTCTGTGTTGGCACTTTGCGATAAATAAGCGGGTCTATGTTGTAGTTTGGGCACTCGGTCTTTAAAAGGTTTGCCATCACTGATCTAGGGGGTTTAGCGTTGCATATTTGGTGAAGGGACAATGGCAACATTCTAGGTGTTTTAGGGTATACACCGTATATACTTGAGTATCAGCCAAGTCCAACTGATTATAATGGGGAGGTTGGGTTTAGGGTTGTCAATCAAAGAGTGGAGTTCACAACAGGTTTTGATCACAGCTCGCTGGGGGAGGATGTAATGTTTACTTTGCCAGGTACTTTCTAGAAGTGCAGGCACTATTCTAAAGTACACAACATGATAGTATGAAGTCATTCCATGTATTTCCTGTACAATGGGTAGAACAAAAACCAGCAGCGTACAGTTTTGTACAATTGGACCTGAGAAGTAGTCATTTTTAGTGAAACATCACACAATTTTGCCAAATAAAAAAAAAATAAATAAAAACTTGCACAATAACTTGTACAAAATCTGCACAAAAACGTAAAAAAAAATAAAATTTTTCTTTACAAAGCAAGACCCTTCTAACACGAAAACTGTAATAATGCAATAGCGCATTGGAATCACATGGTTAAAAATCCATTTAAAGGACACCATCCATCACAACCTTTATCTAGTAAATTCATACATTAATCATTGTAAAATCATCTTTTCTCATTTGTTATGTAAATGAGGCTGGTCACATGGTCAGAGGCAGTGATGTCACCCCTGTTACCCCGCCCCTCTCCCTGCTCATATGTATAGTAATGTATAGTAAAACATAGTTAGTGTGTGTGCTGCATCTTCTGACATACTTTCCCTCCTAATACACAGACATCAGCTACACAAGTACCTGACATGTTCTGCTATAACATGGCTGCCTGGAGCTGTTGTATCTCTCGTATACACACATAGGCAGCAGGGGGCGTGGCCATTAGCACCAGGAAGCACATGGAGGAGCCATTACACCATTATACAGACTGTCAGTCATATGTATAGGAGTATCTCATACACACAGGCTGCAGGGGGTGCCAGCACCAGGAAGCACATGGAGGAGCCATTGCACCATTATACCTCACACCATTACACAGGCTGTCAGTCATGCACTGGGGGTGCGTCTGTGCCTCCCACTCATGAATAAGCTGCACAGCTTGCATATGATAATAACTCATTGGACATCTCACAAGTCATTTGCATACAGCTCTAGGACCTCATTGCTTAAGTTTACAGGCATGTAGAGGGACAATGAAGGGATAGAGTCAATGCTCTCTAATGGCAGTTTATGAAAATATATTTAGTTTAGGGGTTTAATTTGCCTGACGGGTTCTCTTTAACACACAGAGGCCTATTGTTAGACTGATTGTCCACTGCAACATTTTACCTTATGAAATGAAAAATTGTGCAGCTTTTTTGTGGTTTACTCAATTAATGGGGTTTTTGGTTGTTTTTGTGTTTCAAGTGAGGCTTTAATATTTAGCATATATCATATCATCATAGTAGATCCATATGGATATAAATGCAGGGCCATCAAGTAAAATGCTATAACTTGTCACTTTTGTCATTTACACTTTGTATCAGTTTTATGATGTGTGCAGTGTGGTAATAACCTGCTGTGGGAGAAGAAGCCGGTTAGGAGCTGGTGTGGACAGGTTGGTATGGCTGATATAACTTTGTGGTTGTCACAAAGGTCACTCAATCTAAAGCGGTCAAGGAAGGTGATGTCTGCTGTGAAAACAACTACATCTATTAAGAGAGTGAGGAATGTGCGAGTATTAACACTCGCCTCTGGCCTGGAGTTTATGGGAATAGTGCATTCCCATAGCAATGGAGGGCTGTGCTGAGCAGGACACATTCTAGCACTTGAGAAAAGAGGGAGCTAAATATACTAACAAATCATTAAATTAAAATGAAACCATCGTCAGTTTTACCATACAAAGCTGAATACAGTGTTAGGTGTTGGCAATGGATATCTTTTGTGTTAGAGGCAGAAGGACAGGTAGAATTCCAGGATTGTAGCTGGACACTGAGCAGTAGGAGATATCCCAGTGGCATATCTCCCAACTTTTGTAGCAGTGTAAGAGGGAAACTTTTTCGTGCCCTTTTGCTCTGCCGATTGCTCCACCCCAACACAGTATAATTCTCCCCTTAGTGCCCTTTATCACTAAAATTTAAATAACCAAAAATTTGCTTTCAAACTTTAAGACACAACCTGCAAAAAATAGTGATTAAACAGATTAAAAAGAAAAAGCACCCCCCAAATGCTATATTTTTTAAGAGATAATCAAGACAAATGTAATTACCAGATTAACAGTTGACACCCTATACCACCATCATGCAACTTTGTGACAAACACAAGGTATTAAAAATAAACAAAACTAATGTACAAAAACATAAGTTATTACTTAAAACTGAGGAGGTTTACATGCAAATAGGGATGTAAAAATAATAAGTCAAAGAAAGTAGATTTATATTTATCACAATACACATCATCAAGAATTTACACTCCAAAAATGCCAAAACAAAAGCCATGCAATATTTGGTTGCAATTCACAAATGTGTTTCAAAATATATATAAACAAACAAAAGCTCCTATTCTGTCAAAATCATATTTTGTTTTCACAACCTAACATGTATGCAAAAATAACTTTTTAATTAATACACACATCTACCTTCATGCAACATTTGCGGCGACCTGTGATAAACTGCAAAAATTACATGAAAATTAAAAAGAAAATGTATGGTAAGATATAAGTTCAGACATACCCCACAGCAAAAGGAATGTTAAATGCGCAGGTGCCCTAAACAATTTTTGTAGAAAATTGTACTAAGCTTCACATAGATATACAATTGTACACTCCTTAACACAACGGTAACCTAAATAAAAAACTATATATCCATAAACAAACCTAATGAGGTAACAAAAGTAACTTTTAGATGGGTGTACAGTCATGGCCAAAAGTTTTGAGAATGACACAAATATTATATTATCACATGATCTGTTGTCCTCTGTTATTTATGTGTTTGTCAGATGTTTTTATCACATACAGAAATAGAAGTGCAATCATATTATGAGTAACAAAAGCTTTTATTGACAGAATGAGTTAATGCAGCAAGCCAATATTTGCAGTGTTGACCCTTCAGGACCTCTGCAATTCTCCCTGGCAGCTCTCAATCAACTTCTGGACCAAATCCTGACTGATAGCAGTTCATTCTTGCACTATCACTGCTTGCATTTTGTCACAATTTGTTGGTTTTTGTTTGTCCACCCGTCTCTTGATGATTGACCACAAGTTCTTAATGGGATTAAGATCTGGGGAGTTTCCAGGCCATGGACCCAAAATCTCTATGTTTTGTTCCCTGAGCCATTTAGTTATCACCTTTGCTTTATGGCAAGGTGCTCCATCATGCTGGAAAAGGCATTGCTCATCACCAAACTGCTCTTGGACGGTTGGGAGAAGTTGCTCTTGGAGGAAATTCTGGTCCCATTATGTAACATCCGTGCCCGGAGGTCGCATTAACGCCTCACCACGCGTCATAGACGCGTGATGAGGCGCAATTACCCCCCAAAATAATTGCCATGCGTAAAAGAACGCATGGCAATTATTCCCTGTAGCGCGCAGGCTGAGCGGCCCGGCACGCGCTGCAAAGGAGGTACATGGCAGTAGCGCGATCGCAGCGCGCGCCGGGCGGCTCAGCAGGACACGTGACACAGTGTTCTGTGCCAGCAGTGCTCCGGAGAGACCCGGAGTGGGAGCGCAGGCCCCGGGAGACACGTGGACAGTGGGGCTGCGGCTCCTCGGCTGTAGGATCCCGGCAGGACCGGAGACCAGTGCCAGGTGAGTGCGAGGCCCACCTGTGGAGTGCACCGCGCTCACTGCACTCTGTGTAGTGAGTGTGCTCTGTGTGTGTAGTGAGTGTGCTCTGTGTGTGTAGTGAGTGTGCTCTGTGTGTGTAGTGAGTGTGCTCTGTGTGTGTAGTGAGTGTGCTCTGTGTGTGTGTGTAGTGAGCGTGCTGCTCTGTGTGTGTGTAGTGAGCGTGCTGCTCTGTGTGTGTGTAGTGAGCGTGCTGCTGTGTGTGTGTAGTGAGCGTGCTGCTGTGTGTGTGTAGTGAGCGTGCTGCTCTGTGTGTGTGTGTGTAGTGAGCGTGCTGCTGTGTGTGTGTAGTGAGCGTGCTGCTGTGTGTGTAGTGAGCGTGCTGCTGTGTGTGCGTAGTGAGCGTGCTGCTGTGTGTGCGTAGTGAGCGTGCTGCTGTGTGTGCGTAGTGAGCGTGCTGCTGTGTGTGCGTAGTGAGCGTGCTGCTGTGTGTGCGTAGTGAGCGTGCTGCTGTGTGTGCGTAGTGAGCGTGCTGCTGTGTGTGCGTAGTGAGCGTGCTGCTGTGTGTGCGTAGTGAGCGTGCTGCTGTGTGTGCGTAGTGAGCGTGCTGCTGTGTGTGCGTAGTGAGCGTGCTGCTGTGTTTGTGTAGTGAGCGTGCTGCTGTGTGTGTGTGTAGTGAGCGTGCTGCTCTGTGTGTGCGTGTGTAGTGAGCGTGCTGCTCTGTGTGTGCGTGTGTAGTGAGCGTGCTGCTCTGTGTGTGCGTGTGTGTAGTGAGCGTGCTGCTCTGTGTATGTATGTGTGTGTGCGTGTGTAGTGAGCGTGCTGCTCTGTGTATGTGTGTGTGCCAGTGTAGTGAGCGTGCTGCTCTGTGTATGTGTGTGTGCCAGTGTAGTGAGCGTGCTGCTCTGTGTATGTGTGTGTGCGTGTGTAGTGAGCGTGCTGCTCTGTGTATGTGTGTGTGCGTGTGTAGTGAGCGTGCTGCTCTGTGTATGTGTGTGCGTGTGTAGTGAGCGTGCTGCACTGTGCATGTGTGTGCGTGTGTAGTGAGCGTGCTGCACTGTGCATGTGTGTGCGTGTGTAGTGAGCGTGCTGCACTGTGTATGTGTGTGTGCGTGTGTAGTGAGCGTGCTGCTCTGTGTATGTGTGTGTGCGTGTGTAGTGAGCGTGCTGCTCTGTGTATGTGTGTGTGTGTAGTGAGCGTGCTGCTCTGTGTATGTGTGTGTGCGTGTGTAGTGAGCGTGCTGCTCTGTGTATGTGTGTGCGTGTGTAGTGAGCGTGCTGCTCTGTGTATGTGTGTGCGTGTGTAGTGAGCGTGCTGCTCTGTGTATGTGTGTGTGCGTGTGTAGTGAGCGTGCTGCTCTGTGTATGTGTGTGTGCGTGTGTAGTGAGCGTGCTGCTCTGTGTATGTGTGTGTGCGTGTGTAGTGAGCGTGCTGCTCTGTGTATGTGTGTGTGCGTGTGTAGTGAGCGTGCTGCTCTGTGTATGTATGTGTGTGTGTAGTGAGCGTGCTGCTCTGTGTATGTGTGTGTGTAGTGAGCGTGCTGCTCTGTGTATGTGTGTGTGTAGTGAGCGTGTAGTGAGCGTGCTGCACTGTGTATGTGTGTGTGTGCGTGTGTAGTGAGCGTGCTGCTCTGTGTATGTGTGTGTGTGGTGAGCGTGCTGCTCTGTGTATGTGTGTGTTCGTGTGTAGTGAGCGTGCTGCTCTGTGTATGTGTGTGTGTGCGCATGTGTAGTGAGCGTGCTGCTCTGTGTATGTGTGTGTGTGCGCATGTGTAGTGAGCGTGCTGCTCTGTGTATGTGTGTGTGCGTGTGTAGTGAGCGTGCTGCTCTGTGTATGTGTGTGTGCGTGTGTAGTGAGCGTGCTGCACTGTGTATGTGTGTGTGTGCGTGTGTAGTGAGCGTGCTGCTCTGTGTATGTGTGTGTGTAGTGAGCGTGCTTCTGTGTGTGTGTGTGTGGTGAGCGCGCGGTGAAGATGATTTTCATGTATAAATAGCGTCTGTTAACATTATATACAGCTAGAAGTTTTATATTTTTATTACAAAAAATTTAATACTCCTCCTCGGCTAAAAATACTCCCCAAAAATAGGAGGAGGAGTATTATTACCCTTTTATAAAAATCTTAGTGCGACCTCTGTCCGTGCCTAAACGTCGTTCTATCCACAGATGTCGTTTGTGTGTGAACTGTGGCTAAGTGTTGGTGTTTGGATTAACTGAGCCACACCCTGCTCCTTGCATTTTAGTCCTGCCCAGCAAGGGTTACAGCCTGATGGACAGTTCCCCAGGGTGCTGCTGGAGGCGTGTCTGGGAACTGCCTTATATACCTGCCTATTCCCATCAGACCTTGCTCGTTATTTCAAGTCTTACCTGTGTATCTAGTGCTCCTGTTATCTTGTTTGGTATTCTGTGTTTTGTATCCGATTCTGTACCTTTGCTACCATCTTGGTTTTGACCCGGTTTGTTTGACTCCGCTTGTCTGTCTGTATCTGTTGTTTGTCCCTCGATATCATTTATCTCCTACTGTGACCCCACCTTCCCATCTCAGTCTTGTGTCGGTTTCTGTGTACCAGTGTGAGCACTGGTCTACACCTGTATTCTGGTTACCTGTCCGCTCCACCATCCAGCAGCTGCTAGACGAAGTAAGTCTTCCCTGTCATCTTGGTCGCTCAGGGACCGTCAGTTAGGTTCCCGATAGTGGGTCCGCCCTTATCAGGGCAGCTTATCTGCTTTAGGCAGGGCCTTAGCCCGCAGGGACGTGGCAGGGTGAGTTCGCCACCACCTACCTAGTCTGACAGCTAGCGCCAAGCCTGGTTGTGGTTGCGCTGTTGCTAGACAAGTGCTGACACATTCTTTATTCATGGATGTGTTTTTAGGCAAGACTGTGAGAGCCGATTCCCTTGGCTGAGAAGCCGCCCCACACATGAATGGTTGCAGGATGCTTTACAGTTGGCACGAGACAAGACTGGTGGTATCGCTCACCTTGTCTTCTCCGAACAAGAAGTTTTCCAGATGTTCCAAACAATCGGAAAGGGGATTCATCAGAGAAAATGACTTCACCCCAGTCCTCAGCAGTCCACTCCCTGTACCTTTTGCAGAATATCAGTCTGTCCCTGATGTTTTTTCTGGAGAGAAGTGGCTTCTTTGCTGCCCTCCTTGACACCAGGCCTTGCTCCAAGAGTCTCCGCCTCACAGTGCCTGCAGATGCTCCACACCTGCCTGCTGCCATTCCTGAGCAGGCTCTGCACTGCTGGTAGCCCGATCCCAAAGCTGAAACACTTTTAAGAGACGGACCTGGCGCTTGCTGGTCCATCTTGGGCGTCCTGGAGCCTTTTTGGCAACAATGGAACCTCTTTCCTTGAATACCTTGATGATGCGAAAGATTACACCTCAGTCAGCAATCTTTCTAGCTGCGATACTCTTCCCTGTTAGGCAGGAGAGAAACAACGATGCCAAGCACCAGCCTCCTTTTCAAGTGTCCAATGGTGTGATTCTTACTTAATCATGACAGATTGATCTCCAGCCCTGTCCTCATCAACACCCACACCTGTATTAATGGAGAAATCACTGAAACAATGTTAGCTGCTCCATATAAGGCAGGCCTGCAATGAAGTTGAAATGTGTTTTGGGGGAAAAAGTTCATTTTCTAGGGAAATATTGAATTTGCAATTAATTGCTGTTAAGCTGATCACTCTTTATAACATTCTGGAGTATATGCAAATTGCCATTATAAAACCTGATGCAGTAGACTTTGTAAAAATTAACATTTGTTTCATTCTCAAAACTTTTGGCCATGACTGTTATATGTGCACCACTGTATCAGCAACAAAATAACATAGCCTTCTGCGACTCACAGACATTTCAGTACGAACATAACGTAGGTATATAATGGAGGGATGACATGAAATAAAAACTTTATTTAGGAATGTGTTTGTATTTCGTGTTATGTGCAACTTTTTGGATGAATTTTGGTGTTAATATGTAGCCAAATTAGTTGAATGTTCACCCTCTCCCTCACCCCTCCATCATGTAAAAAAAAGATCACTTAATATATGACAGTGATGGCTAACCTATGGCACTGGTGCCAGAGGTGGCACTTGGAGCCCTTTCTGTGGGCACTCAGGCCATCACCAGAGATGACTCCAGGTATCTTCCAGCAGTCCCAGACAGCCCAGGACTTGCTGTGCACAGAGCTATATTAAAGTGACAGCTTTACCTGGGACTATTTTCTGCTTTATTGGTGTCCTCAGGGGCTGGTATCAATGAAAACTGTGACAGAGAAGGGAGTATAAATCACAAATTAAATTTCTGTGTTGGCACTTTGCGATAAATAAGCGGGTCTTTGTTGTAGTTTGGGCACTCGGCCTCTAAAAGGTTCGACATCACTGATATATGACAATCAGAGAGTAAATGTACACTCTGATTGTTCTAGGTAGGAGAGGGTTAATAACATGAAC